>NC_050574.1:243012510-247880010 GCF_011100635.1 Trichosurus vulpecula | reverse complement strand
ACCCCAGAGGATTTGGGCAATCTTGTCAATCCGTAATGTCCTTCAGATGCTGGCTGAATAACCCATAAGGAGCTGATATTTGAACGGGTAGCATCTTTTTTTCTATTACTTTTATAATTCATCTATAAAAATAACACACCAATACCAGTTCTTATTCTACTAAGTTTTGACTGGAGGTTATACTGATACATGACTTCTAAGAAATATATAGTGCAAAAGTAATAGTCTTAGAAATATGTGAATTATCCAGTCATTCAACAAGTCCATTGTAGGCCTGCTATGTGCTATATCTGATGTTGCAAAAGAAACAAAGGATAAGACATGATCCCTGTCTTTGTGAAGCTTACAGTCCAGTGGTAGGAACAAGGCATGAGCTAGTGAAACATTAAATAATATTTAAGCTTTAAATACCAGATCAAGGGAATGATAGAAAAGACTCCAACAGACAACTGTGAATTCTTATCTATCTGACATCCTGAGGAATATGCTATTCTGCATAGACAGATGTTCTATCTATCTGAAATCCTATTGCTATTCTGGATTCCTGATGATAAATGTTAGCTCCTAAAAGACAGGGAACATTCTATTTTGTCTTTTTATTCTCAGTGCCTAGCTAAGTGTTTTGCAGGTAGTAGATAATACATTTTTGTTTAATCAAAGTAAATGGAATGGGATATATAATACAATCCTCTATCTTCTTGTATTACTACAACTTTGACTCCTAAATCTCTTACTTTGCACTCTCATTTCCCCTCTAAATGTCTTAATGGTCTGAGCCATTCTGTCTGTTTAAAACTGAGTTTTAAGAGGAATAGGTTGGTTCTCCTTCAATCAATCTTAGTCAATTAAGTTCCTGTTATGTGTTGGCCACTGTACTGGATACTGGAGATACTAAGGCAAAAATGAAAAAGTCACTGACCTCAGGGAATTTATATTCTATCTGTGAAATAAAATTTATATACATATGTGTATATATACACATACATATAGTATGTGTACACATATATAACATATGTCAGTATATGTATATGTATACATATTTTAAAAAATAAATACAAGGTAATTTGAAGGGATAAGGAGACAGGAAACATTAGGAGGCTCATGGCCTCATGAAGGAGCTGTCTCTTGAGCTGAGCTTTCTGAAGGAAGTTGTTGTTCTGAAAGGCAGAGGGGAAGAGGGAGTACATTCTAGCCCTTGGGTATAGCCTGGGGAACAGAAAACTTTTCATCTACATCTTGTATCCCATCCTCTACCATGTCCTCCATGAACTTGCATCATAAATTATCTCTTCTCTTTAATATATCTTCAATCACTTCTTGTTGGAGCCTTCCTGTCAAACCCAAAACCACATTGTATCCACGCAAATCTTCCCAAGACTCTTTTTCTCCAACTGCCAACCTTTTAGGGGCAGCTAGATGGTACAGTAGATGGAACTCCGGGCCTGGAATCAGGAAAACCTGAGTTCAACTCTAGCCTCAGACACTTACTGGCTGTGTGACCCTGGTTTAGTTTACTCATCTGCGAAATGAGGTGGAGAAGGAAATGACAAACCACTACAGTATTTTTGCCAAGAAAATTTCAAATGGGGTCACAAAGGGTCCAGTGCAACTGAACATCAACACCAACCTTTCTCCCCATTTTTGAGGTGAAGAAATCTAGAATTGGAGGGATTAAGCAATTTGCTTGTCATCACACATTTAGTAATTGATGAAGGTGGAAGTCTAGCCCTTCTTTCTACTATTCCATGCTGTCTCTCTTAATACTGTGGACCACCCACCTCCTTGATAATATCTTTGACCATACTTTCTTTGACATGATTCTTTCTAGTTACATTTTTACCATTGTGACCATTCCTTTTTTTCTTCCCTTCTCCTTCTTCCACCATTTAAATATAGGTTTTCTCCCCAAGGTCCTTTGAGCCTTTTCTCTCACTGTATTATCCACCTTTGAGGTCTCACCCATTGCTTAGGTTAAATAGCCATCTATGTGCACAGGGTTCCCTGATATATTTCTTTACTCTCAGTTTTCTACCAGAGTTTTATTTTCATGTTTTGGTCACTATTGACACTACTATTGATACTTGAAAATCAACATTTTTAAGCTGAATTTTTCATCTTCTCCCAAAACCTGCCTTCTCCTACCTTCTCTATTTCTGTTGATCGTACTCCCAATTCCACATTTACACAGATGTTGAACCTCAGAATCATTTTTGAGTCTTTCTTATTCCCCAACCCACAGCCAAATTCTGTTAATTCTACTTCCCCAACATCTCCCACGCCAAATCTTACCTTGGCCACGCCCACTCCCCCTTCCCCACTTTAGGCTCTCTTCTCTTCTTGGATAGATTATTGTAACAGATTCACGACTAGTTTTCACTGTTCCAGTTTGTTTCCTCTTTAATATAATCTTTACAGCATTGCCCAAATAGTCTGCCTAAAGAATTACTGTGATGTCACTCCATGACTCAATAATCTTGAATGGCTCCCATTATCTACACAAAAGTTTGGATTCCTGATCCTGGTATTTAAATTCTTTCACAAACTAACTCCAACCTCCCTATGTAGCCTTAGCTAATTATGATTTGTTTTAAGCCAGAAAAAGGTAGAGCCTAGACATGTGATTTTGTTGATATTTATTTCATGAAATTGAGTTTTATACCGATTTTGTTGAAGTTTCCTAGTGTGAACCTACCTCTCTGTCAATGTTGTTCTAGACCTTCTTTGCAAATTAGAGTATGAGAGAGTTTCCTAGAGCACTGAAATGTAAATGACTTTTTCAGGGTCACACAGTTAGAACATGTCAGAAACAGGACTTGAACCAGGGTCTTGCAGGCTCTAAAAACATCTTCTTTTTTTCATTTAACCATGGCTGTATCTCTTAAGCGTTCCACATGAACTAAATTAATCTTGAACCTTCACCCTTTCTCATCCTGCCCTCTCCTCTCTTTTTTTATTACTTCCTCCATGCCAGAAATTGATTAGCCAACATTACTATACCTTGTAGATCCTTGCTTCTCTCAAATACTAACTCTGTTGCAATCTCAAGGGGTCTTCATGACACTTTCAAATGAAAATTATTTCCTTTTTATCATCATTCTCCCAACACTTTGCCTGCATCACTGCTTTCAATTTTTCTCATTCTCCCTGGTATCATTGATTTTCTGTATCAGTCTTTCCGTGGTATAAGACTCTAAGCTGCTTGAAGCAGAGTCTATTTCTTATCTCTCACATGATGACTTGCACATGATACTTCCTTAATAAATGTTGAAAAGAAATTAAGTGCTCTACTATAGCTATTGTTATGGATACACATATAGATGATATGGCAATAAATAACAGATGATCTCTCTAATCCTACATTTAATGGAGCCCCTACTGCCTTTAGACTGCTTAACTGTACCATTAAATTACCTGATATAACTAAACTATGGCACACATAATTTTTTCAAGAAGGTAGTGGAAAGAGTGATGAACTAGAAGCCAGGGGGATCAGGTGCCACTAGAAATGTGAAGCTCCACATTCTTCCAGGACTTTTAGTGGAAATAAGGATGGAATAGAAGTCTGGAAAACCGTTAGTTCTATGAAGCTCTGCACCATTCTGGTGGGTTTAATGGAAATAAGAATGGGATAGAAGTCAAGAAAAACAAATGGCATTAGTCATGTGAAGCTCTGCCCTCTTCGGGGGCTTTATGCAACTGGCACTATGTCATCTGAAAATAGGAGCATTGAGAAGACCTCACCATCTACAAGGAATCATTCTTGAATTTACGTACTGCACTGGACCTCCTCCATGACTGCATTGAACACTTTAGGTAATAAGCACGTGCTATTAACTATAAATGAGGAATGGAGACTAAGAAAGGCAAGCCCCTTAGCTTTTCTGAGCTTCCAATTCCCTATTTATGAAGTGAGGGTTTTGTAGAAGGATATCACCAATGACCCTTCAACCTCTTGGGTTTTATAATCTTATTAGTGATCCCATACACAATCAGCTTCATTATGAAAGATAGATAAAAGATGGCTGTATCCATCTATCTAGAGATATAGGTAGGTAACTCTAGGTAGATGCTAGATGGATATATATTTATAGGTAAATCAATAGATATCTGTATCTATATTATAGATAGATAGACGAAAGATAAGAGAGACAGACAGAGTCAGAGAGAGACCTAGACAGACAGACTTTCAGTGTGAGTGGCTAGGTTAATGATACAGACTCCAGTTATGCCATAAGATTGTATTTGTATGAAGTATTTTCTTCTGAAGTACTGGAGTATGTTGGTAGCATGTAAGAAAACAGAATGTTATATCCAGAAAACATAGCTTGCAGGTTCATGTATGGGTCATAATTATGATCCTGTTCTCATTAATGGATACTCCAGACAACTGAGCTAGCAGGTTCAAATTGCACGGCAGTGGGCTTAAATATAAAAAGATAAACATGAACTTAAGTAGAAATAGAAAATCAATTATTAAAGACTACTTTAGAAGAGAATTAATGCACAAGCTGTTTACAAATCCCTAAGCTTGAATTACATACAAATCAGTTATTTCAATAATCTTGGAGTTGTTACTTGCTGATTCAATGAAATTGCATTGTCTTAAGGTTTTTGTTTGGGTTTTTTGTCAAGAAAAATTGTTCTGGAGAAAAAAATGATTTTTCTTGTCATTGTGATTTTTATATATAATCCAAAAAAACACTAAGCTGCCAAATACATCAATCTTCCCATCTATAAAATGGAGGTAACATTCATATTACCTGTCTCACAGAGCTGTTATCAAAGTTGTAAGTATCAGAAGTTTTAAGTATCAGAGTTGCAAGTATCAGAAAATTTAGGGGGAATAGTACAGTTATTTTAATGTACTTGGAGAGCTGTCATATGGAAGGGGTATAAGATTTGCTCCGCTTGGTCTCTGAAGGTAAAATTGTAACTAACGAGTGGAAATGGCAAGGATACAAATTTAGTCCCAATGTGAAGAAAAATGTCATAATAGAAGTTTTCAAAGTTGAAATAGTCTGACAGGAGGTGTCCTGTTTACCTTTGCTGGCAATCTTTAAGAAAAACTGGATAACCATTTGCTGTGTATTCTTTTTCAGTTATAGGTTGGATTAGATGGCCACCATCTATTTCTGAAAGTCTGTGGTAGTTTTTCTATGTTTGAGGGAATTGGAGTATCCCTACAATAACCTTCATTCCCTAGCCCTTAGGGAAACTACTTGCAAGGGCTGAGAGACCCTGGAAGAAGTGTGAGGCACCCAAGATTGTAACATGGGAATTCTCTAGCAGCTATAATATTTAGGTAGTGAGGTGGTTTAGTGGATAGAGGGATAGATTTAGAGTCAGGAAGATGTCTCTTCCTGAGTTCAAATCTGGCTCAGCCACTTACTAGCTGTATGGCCCTAGTCAAGTTACTTAACTCTGTTTGCCTCAGTTTCCTAATCTGTAAAATAAGTTGGAGAAGGAAATGGCAAACCACTTAAATATCTTACCAAGAAAAACCCAAATGGGATCACAAAGTCAGACATGACTGAAAAACAAGTAAACAACAACGATTTTGAAAATTATCTCCTAGCAATATCCATAGCAATAGCCTGTCTAGTGTCTCCATTCTTCCCGAGAAATGCTGAAATGTTCCATGCTGTGTATATCAGGGGAATGTGGGATACTGGTCTTCAGCAAAAGGTGAGAGAAAACAGTCTAAGAAGCTAAGAAGCAGTGTGTTATAGTTGAAGGTACACTCTTCTTGGAGCCAGGACAAATAAATTTGGTTTTCTAGCTCTGCCACCCACTACGTGGCAGGCTGGGTTAAGTCATTTGGTCTTTCCAAGTCTAAGTTTCTGAATCTAAAAAAAATGGATATGCTTGTTCTGCCTGCCTCACAGGGTTGACTTTTACAAACCTTAATGTGCTACATGAATATAATTTCCTTTCTTTAAAACAAATTCTCTCCATCCATACCCAGATCACAGAATCACAGAAACATAGAATTTGAGAGTTGGAAAGAAACTTAGGGGCCATCTAGTCTCATCCAAATGTCACTTTATGAAAGATTCATTCACAGCAGCATCTGTCTCATAAGGGAGATAGAATTCCTCTTCCTGAGCTTCCTAACATGTCCTCAGAGAGACCCCTGCATATTTCAAACTTTTTTATTGTTACTGTTGTTGTTCATTTATTTCTGTCAAAAAAAAGGAAGAAAAAGAAACGAAAAAAAAACAATGGGTCAGATATGTTTTTAATTAAAAGATGAATCCTAGAAAGAAGGCGATATGGTTTATTCTTATATCATCAGTTTACAAAACTTAGAAATTTAATTTTTAACTCATGAAGCCTCATAGAAGTGTTTATGTTCTATCCACAGAACTATACATAGTTCATTGTATCACTCTTTTCAACCCCTAATGTACTTCCATTTATCCATACATTCCTCACCTTCTACCCTTCAGCATCTGGATAAACACTTAAAATTTCCTACCCCAAAGAGACATAAAACTTGGAAAAATCTGCCTGGCAAGAAATAAAACTTTCCCATTTCTTTCCAATTAAGTTTTGCTTCACAAGGAAGCAGAGATAAATATGGACCATTGTCTAATTATGTTTTAATTTTCTACATCTGCTATTTTCATTTTGGAACACACAGGTTTTCCTATCCTTCCTGTACCTCATTCCTTGTTCCTGAGATAAGTATTGAATGTTTTCTTTTCATTTAATTCAACAAGAATTTATTATTAAAGACTTACTATATGCCATAAACATTGTAAGTCCCCCTACTACCCACTAGGCAGTGGGGTTACAAAGACAAATATGAAAACATCCTTTGTCTTTGAGAAGCTTACATTCATTGTGTGCTGAGGCACGTCATATGGCACATGTTTTCCTGACCACTGATGAACATTTGCCTTTTCAATATAAAGTGTGTAATTAGAAAGATGCTTAGTTTGGTTGCTTGGCCAGGCTGCCAAAATAACTCTCTTCCATAATTTAATATATTTACTTTTGTGTTATTGCAGCTACCCGTATGTCCCTAAGGTTTCATGGCATAAGACAACAGCTTCTAGAAACATCCTAGGCCTAGCTTATCTACACCAAATCAGTGCTGGGGTAGTGAAGTTGTACACAATGCTTTTTTATTTTTATTGCCAACAGTCCTGATGTAAACTGTCATGAACTAAGTGCCGACAGGGAGCTAGCTGTTAGATGGAAAAATGTAAGACGTGGCTGTTTAACCATCTAATAATTTCAGATGCACAAAACCAACCACCCAGCAAGGAGGCGTCTATACTTTGGAGAGTCATGAGAACAGGACAATCAGTTCTGTGGTTGGAATCCGCATCATTTCCCCTTCTGGAGCCTAAGTCATTTTCCCTGCAAACCAACATTTAGAAGCTCATAATTTGGTCTCCGCATTTCCTATTACTACAGCACCCTTTGGCCCCATTCTGCTGTTGTATGTTTGTCCCAAAGGGCTTCAGGTTCAGACCACAGACGGTACTAGGAAAGCCCATGCTTTCTGCAAAGTGTGCTATTTTGTAAAGTGTTTTGTAGCATTGTTCTGAGGAGAATACTCCTTGTCCACAATGGCCATGGAGATTATATAAATATTTTAACTAAAAGGCACTTTTGCCAATACACTTTATCTGCAGTATAGACTGAGCCCAGCTTTTGACAAGTTTGAAATATTCTTTACAGAGGTCATCGATTCTCTTGGGGTACCACAGCCTTGGATTTCAGAAATGTACTGAATTTGAAAGGATATTGAATTATGAAGTTCTCTTACAGAAACTGGAAGGGTGGGGATTGTGCTTACTCTTGAGTCTCCTGACACCATTTTCCTGGCTTTGGTTACGAGCCCCCACCCCATTTTTTTCTCCAGCTTTCATTAGCAGATTTCTGGAAAGATATTTCCTCGTAAGAGAAAGAACACAGCCACATCATCATTCTGTAAGATCTTAAAATGCAAATCAACCAATCAATTACCAACATTTATAAAGTGCCAGGCAAGGTGCTCCATGGATCAGTGATCAATCTTGTTCATTAAGTACCTGTCTAGGCTTCAAATGGTGATAAAGTAGATAGAGAACCATGCTCCAAGGGTTGGTTTTGGAGTCAGGAAGACCTTTTACACTTAATGGCTTTAATGAGCTTAATGAGCTTAATGAGCTCTCCCCGCCCCCATCCCCTACAGCAAGTTCCTTGTCCACATACCAGACAACTACCTGAGAACAGAAGTTGCAGAACAGTTGCTGTTTCGGTAGGGGTTTCCTCTCAGGGAGTTCAGGAGTTTCCTATATCAAGAAAATCACAGGTCTGGACCAAACAAAAAGTTTGGCCCCATGTTAACTCTTATGTCTTCAAAGTATCATACCGGAAACTCACATTTAAATAGTGCTTGGTTATTTATACTGTGCTTTACCTATATGTTCTATGATCTTCACGATAATCCTCTATTTTAAGTATTATTATCCCCATTTTATGGAAGTGGAACCTAAGGCTATTAGAAGTAAGCAGCTTGTTTGAGGTCAGACAGCAGAGCTGGGATTTGAGGCCTTCTGATTCCAAAACTAAGGTTCCATTATTTACCCAAGTGGTGTCCAACTCAAAAGAAACAGACCTCTGCAGGTCACATATTGACTTAGAAAATCAACTTATTTATCATCTGAAACATTTCTCAATTATATTTTAATGTGGTTCAGACTGTATTTGGGAGTTTTGCAGGTCATGACCTAGGTAAGTTTGACAATATGTCATGTTGAAAAACACTAATTAACTTATCCCTGCTGTCCAGGGTCACTCCTCCTTTCTAGCCTTAGCTCATATCACTATCCTCATACCCTAGCCCAACCAGACTACTGTCTTATCTTTAAACTTATCCCAAGCTTTCCTACCTCTGTGTCTTTGTTAATGCTATTCCCTCTCTTTCTCTTTCTTTGTTTGTTGAACTCCTTCTCATATTTTTAAAACCCATTTCAAAAACTCCCTCTTCCACAATGCCTTCCCTTTTGACCCCCACTTTGACAGTAAAGTTTTCCCTCTGACCTTACAGAGCAACTGAGTGGTGCATATGGAAAGAATGCCCAGCCTGGAGTCAAAAAGACTCATTTTCCTGAGTTCAAATCTGGCCTCAGACATTTCCTAGCTGTGACCTTGATCAAGTCACTTAACCCTGTTTGCCTCAGTTTCTTTGTCTGTAAAATGAGCTGGAGATGGAAATGCAAACAGTATTTTTGCCAAGAAAACACAAATGGAGTCATGAAGAGTCAGATGCAACTGAAACAACTAAACAACAACGGCTACCCTTATACACCACTATGTTTGCCACAACTAATGTACTTGTTATACGTTATTTTGTACTACTGTTATGGATGTGTCAAAGACAGGACTTGAACTCACTTCTTCTGGATTACAAATCCAGCTCTTGGTCCACTGGCTCTATGTTGATCATGGTTGACTCTGGTCTCATCTGTTACATCTACTCTCCCAGGGTTCTCAGGTTTCCTGAGAAGGTGGATGTGACTATATCTCTATTGCCATCAGCTTGACTTCCCAGCAGCTATGTTCTTCACCCTCTCTTCATTTTTAGGGATCCAGTAACTGGCAACCATATTCCATTTAACCACTTAACACGGGATAGTTTTTACAAAGGAATATCTTCTTCAAAGATATCACTGTAACAAAGTATAAACATTTCCCCCCCGATATCTGAAGACCATAACTTGCCTCCCCACCCATATCACCTTAGTCTTTTGAGGTAGGGCAGTTCCCAAAAGTTCACATTCAAAAGAAGCATTAACTACCAGATTCTGTTGGGCTGGAATCCCAATAGAATCTTGCTCCTCAGGTTGCTGGGCTAGCAGTAACACTTGAACTCTCAGATCCCCATGGTTCATCCTTCCAGTCCAATTAGGATACTCTATTCCCTAAACCGAGAATCAAAAAGAATGAGCTAAAAGACCAGAGACCCAGACTTGTTTCCCCAGGGGCTATATGCCTCAAGGGGCCTGTTGAGGAAAGTCCCATAGCTTTCTCCCTTAACAACAGAGTTCTTTCACAGGAAGCCATTAATGAAGGAGTCACCTTGCTCACTCAGACAGAAATGCAACAAAAGTCTAAAAGGTGCTGTTGTGGGTCATTTCTGAAGATACCAAAAAGTTGAGCTTTGCAATAAATTGAAAAAAACTCTTTCTAACTACATGGTAGTGATGAGGGCACAGTCTCTGGGAACCCCTTGAATCCTTGAACTCTCCTTGAATCTTCCCACTCGATCTAGCCTTGGCCTGAGGCTATAACCATTAAGCCCAAATGCCTACCTTGCCCAGTCCTCTATTGTCCAGCTGTTTCCCACCCTTAATCCTGTTTCGCATCCTTAATCCTGATCAAAATATCTATACCCTAGCTACCCCAGCCCTTGATGGGTTGTCATTTCCATATAGCCTTCAGCTATTTCCCCCACCCTGGAGTCTGACCTCATCCTTAAGTCCCTCCCTAGACCCCTCTTCTGGTCACCCCAGACCACCCCTCAATCCCTCCCACAACCTTTGTGTATATAATCTCCATCTTGCCTCCATGAAGGTGGTCAGAACCAATCTAGCTCAGATGGGTCTGGCCCTTTTTCCTTACAGGTCGCAAGGGGTGGGATCTCTCGGGGCAGGCTTATTTGGCTAACTCTTAATAAACTTTGTCCTTTCCCTTGGCTGAGAAAGCTTGAGTCGAATTCTTTCGGCAGGACCCGGTGTGTCAGTACTTTGGGGTGTCGAGCACCTCTCACCCCAAACCCTCATCAGTAGACTAGCGCAGAACGTTCACACATGCTATAGTCCTTACAGTTCTCCCTGAAACAACTGATTAGTGCCCCCTCTGTAGATGATGCCTTCTTAGCAAACTGATGGGGTCTGTACACATGCCAGACTCTCATTACATAACTACATATATTTCTTATCACATTACTAGACTGTGACAAGGACCATATCTTACCTCAATTTTCCCCCTACTTCCTCAAATAGCTCTCTAAATATTGTAGATACTTAATATATGTCCGATTGAATTTATATGACCTGAAAGTTAAGGTTTTGATTTGATTTCAAAAGTTTGGAGAAAGATGCTGCCATATAATGGTCACCATATTTTATTCCTATATCCAACAGTATTCCTTCCATGCCAACCTATTCATTAGTAGGGAGAGGAAAGTTAAGTTTCTAATAATATTCCTCTAAATTATGGAAAAAAACTCCTCCTGACCACATGGTGGGACAAAACAACTTTTAAGTCAGCCTCCAGCCTCACAATTATACTATGCCAACAACATCGTAAAAATGAATTGTTTTGAAAGACTTAGGAGCTCTGATGAATACAATGACCAAGCATAATTCCAGAAGACTGATATTGAGGAGTGCTACCAACCTCCTGCCAGACAGGAGATAGACTAAATATACAGAAGGAAACACACATTTGTGGACATGACTGTGGGAATTTGTTTTGTTTGACAAGGCATATTTGTTATTATATTATCAGTATCAGTATCATTATTATAAAATGACACTGGCCTTGGCAATGCCATGTGGCACATGCCGATATAAGATAAAACATTGCACCTTAGGAGTAGCTGGAGAATCAGTGATGGAAATCAGGAAACCATAAGCATCTCTGGGAGGCTTTTTATATTGCAATGATACTACAAGATCATTTTGTCCGCCTTATTTCTACCCTTATTCTTTGATCTGTATGCATTCATCTTTTCCACCCCACTCCCCCATTTGTATCTCTTGGTCAAAGTCCACAATATTCAGGTCAGAAAATAGAGAAAATATCAGCCTGACTAAAATTTTGTGTGTCTACATATCATATAAAATCAGAGAGACTGCTATTATGATAAGATTCTTAATGTTTAGGGCACGATTGCTGTTTTTCACAGAGTTATTGTATCTAGTTAATATAGACTATCATGAAGCCATTTCTTTACTATGTTAGTTTGTGGGATGTATAGTCCTCCTATATAAGTGATAGCTTAGCTGCATGAATCTCTCTAAATTTTCTATCTCACCCTATCTAAAGGTTCATTTTCTGTTGCCTAAAATATGCCCTCATCTCCTACATCTTAAAAGACCTCCATTTGATCATACTATCTTCTCAATTGGTGGTCTATAGCTATCTTTTTACAGTTTTACTTCTTGCCCCCCTTATTAATTTCCAATTTACTTTCAACCGTTTGCTGTCTGAGTTTGACCTTATCACTGAACTAAAATTGCTTTTCTCAAGAGCACTAATTATAATTTAATGTCTAAATATGAAATCTTTTTTCTTAGGCCTCATCTTTTTTTCCTCTTTGTAGAGTTTGATACTGTTTGCCATCCCTTTCCTAGACAGTTTATTGTGTTTAGGTTTCCCTGACATTTCTTGCTCAAGGTTTTCCTCCAGATTGTCTGATGAACTTTCCTCAGTCTTCTTTGCCAATCTGGGGCCCACCTTTATACATGGATATACCACAGGACCCTGTCCTGGGTCCTCTTTTCTTTTCTCTTTACTACCCTTCCAGTAACTCAGGTTTACCTCAATGTCATCCTTGACTCTACTGTCACTCACCACACTCCATATCCAACAAGTGACCAAGTTTTGTCAATTTGGTCTGCACATAATCTTCTGTTCTGATCTTCAAAAAAGTCACCTTCCTAACTGTTGGTTTTTTGTGCTATTTTGTGGTCACAACATCCACAAATGCAGCTGGAAATCTTTTTTTTTTCTTCTCCTAGAAAGCCCTGGAACTTAGTTCTATTGGAGTGCTTTCTGTTTTCTTGCTGTCACCATTTTTTATTCTCAAACCTGTAGAACTACCTTCAGATTAAGCTTTAGGACTTTGATGACTTAGTTTCCAATAGAAAATAATCCTTACAGTAGTCATAGAGTTCCTACTACCATAAGGGACTTGTCCTGGGCATAATCAAATCACTAACATGGAGGCATCCTGCATCCTGTGTTTTTCTACCAAAAAGTGGGTGTATACTCCTTTAATTGGCTACATAACCAGAACAATCTTTAAAAACTGCCAGACTTGGATAGTCTTTCTCTTTTCCTACATACTCTTTCTTGTTGGGTTCAGAGAGTGAACATCACAGTTTACCCACAGAATGAACACCATAAACTAAGAGGGGGGAATACTCCTCCCACCTTTTTCCCATGCTCTGAGAAATGGGCCTGGGGATGTTTGTTTCTCTTCTGTTTCATTTGTCCCTCTCAGATTTAAGTGATCCCCACCACATTGGTTGTTAAAGCCACAGTAATTTTGGAGCCAGGATTCCTGTTGATCACTTTGTGAAGCAAAGTATACCTATGACTGTTCAAATGCTGAGCTTTATGAAAAGGCTCAGGGAATACTATCATGGTTTAAAGTAATATGCCCATACCATACTAATGAGTTAAAGTTGGTGGATATATATGAATTTTTATGTAGGGTCACAAATTCTAATAAAAACCTTATTCAAAATAACTTGTCAGTAGCTAATCCATTCAGATTTGTCCAATTTGATAATTGTCATCAAATACTATGAACTAGTTCCTTGACTAGATACTAAAACAGAATAGACTATTTTCTAACAATCTTAAATAAGCTAGATGCCTTACTTTGTGTTGTATGTGTGCATGCGTGTTTATGTGTGTGCATTTAAATTATTTTAATAAATTTATAACAACATGTATTAAATACTTATACAATGTATTGAGCCTTTGTACTAGATTATTTGCAATATCAACCTCTACTTACTGGAAAAACTAAAAGAAATAGAAAAAGTGAGGGGCAGAGACAAAATGGCGGCTGGAAAGCAGGGACTTGCTTAAGCTCTCCTCCAAGCCCCTCCAAACACCTGTAAAAAATGGCTCTGAACAAATTCCAGAGCTGCAGAACCCACAAAATAACAGAGTGAAGCAGGGCTCCAGCCCAGGAAAGCCTGGATGGTCACTGGGAAGGATCTATCACATGGAGTTGGGAGCAGAGTGGAGCACTGCCCAGCATGGGCCACACCAGGACCAATCAGACTGGGAGCTGGGCAGAGCAGGTGGTAGGGCCCTGAATCATTGAGCTGTGGCAGTAACCAGACTTCTCAACCCACAAACGTCAAAGACAACAGAGAAGGTTAGTGGGAAAAACTCCTAGAAAGGAGTGAAAGGAGTACCCAGTTGGCCCCAGCCCCAGGGGTACAGAAGTGGTGCAGCTCTGGGGCTGCTTCCAGAGCTCCAGCTATAGTTGCTTTCTGCCCCAGGCCCACCCGGTGGGAGGAATTAAGCAGCAGATCAGAGCAGGAGTGCAGAGCCTGCTTGGATCTGAGGCATGGTCTACATTGGCGGTTCTTGGGGGAGGAGGAGCGCTAGTGTGGCAGAGCTTTCTGTGTAAATGTGGCTCTGAAAACAGTAGCATGGCCCCTAAATCTTGGAACAAAGTACTCTCTACTCTACAAGCAGTCATACCTTTCCAAAAAGCTCAAGGGTCAAGTAGTTGGCTGGGAACATGAACAGGCAATGAAAACGGACTCAAATTCAGACTCAGACTTTGGAATCTTTCTTTGGTGACAAAGAAGTTCCAAATATACAGCCAGAAGAAGTCAAAAAAGTCAAAGAGCCTACATCTAAAGCCTCCAAGAAAAATATGAATTGGTTTCAGGCCATGGAAGAGCTCCAAAAGGATTTGGAAAAGTAAGTAAGAGAAGTAGAGGAAAAATTGGGAAGAGAAATGAGAGTGATGCAAGAAAACCATAAAAAACAAGTCAATGACTTGCTAAAGGAGGCCCCCCAAAAATGCTGAAGAAAATAACTCCTTAAAAAATAGACTAACTTAAATGGCAAAAGAGCTCCAAAAAGCCAATGAGGAGAAGAATACCTTGAAAGGCAGGATAGGAGGGAGGAAAATATAGTTAGTCTTTCACAAAATGACTTTATGGGAGTGTTTTGCATAATGATACATGTGTGGCCTATGTTGAGTTGCTTGCCTTCTCAGGAAGAGTGGGTGGGAAGGGAAGAGGGGAGAGAATTTGGAACTCAAAATTTTAAAAGAGGATGCTCAAGAAAAAAAAAAAGTTGTTTTTGCATGCACCTGGGAAATAAGATATACAGGCAATGGGGCATAGAAATCTATCTTGCCCTACAGGAAAGTAAGGGGAAAAGGGATGGGGGAGCAGGGGGAGTGGGGTGATAGAAGGGAGGGCTGACTGGGGAATGGGGAAATCAGAATATATGCCATCTTGGAGTGGGGGGAGGGTAGAAATGGGGAGAAAATTTGTAACTCAAAATCCTGTGGAATTCAATGCTGAAAACTAAAAATATCAAATTAAGCAAAATTAAATCATTAAAAAAGAAATAGAAGTAGGCTTTTGTATCAGTAAGGCAAAATTCATGATATCAATGGTGATCATGAATATGCCTGTATAGTTTAGAATCACAAAATATAAGAGTCTGTATAGAAGGCAGAAGAAGGAAAACATTTATTCAGACACCAGAGGATCAAATCTTAACACTAATAATTCCAATTTGACATAGCTACATTGTATTCCAAAACTTCAATGTAACACTTCAATATAACAGCAAAGAAATTAAAACACATATCTTAGCAAGAAGCCAAGTCATCCTGTAACTGTCCCCTCTGCTGAGGTCTTCCTGTAAACACTCATTAACAAATCCTAGCTGTCTGCTTGCCTCTGTCCTCTCTTTTGGAAGTTCTGAAAGCTTGCAGTTCTGAAAGCCCCTGCAGTTCTCTCTTCTTTTCCTTGGGTTGAATTCTGATCTTAATGGCAACCCCCAGGGTATAAATACCTAATCAGTGAAAGGGCATAGGCCTGGGGTTTCCTACCTAGTTAGCAAAATGGTGTGGGCCTTCCTACAAATAAGCCTCCCCTAATCAAGCTTCCCTTAACTAGCTCCACCTGAGGCCTATTAAGGAAGGAATGAGCAGAGAAGATCTTTAATCACATTAACACTTCAGCTTTTGACCTCAAAAAACTCATGTTCTGGGTATGGAGGTACATGCCTATAATCCCAGCTATGTGATAGACTAAGGCTGGTGGACCACTTGAGCTTGGGAGTTCTGAACTTCAGCAAACTAGTCAGATAAAGTATTCTCACTAAGTTCACATCAGTATAGTGAACCCTGAGAAAAGGAGGCCTCTAGGTTGCCTAAGCAGGGGAGAACTGGCCTATCAGAAATGGAGTAAGCCAAAGCTTCCTTACTGATCAACAGTGGGATTAGGTCCATGAGTGGCCTCTATACTTCCAACCTGGGCAAAATGGGAAGACCCCATCTCAGAAAAACAAACAAGGTTATGACCTTATACACAGTATGATGAAAGAAATCCAGTGTTGCTGAGATATGAACAACAAACAATGCTTCAGTTGATGTATACTGATCAGAATACATGCATGGAGGTTTATAGTTAACTCGGAGATGTAGGTTTTAATCTTACTTGTGCCACAATTTTAATGTCAACTAATTAACCAAGAAGCATTTGTTAAGTCCCTGCTATTTGTCAGGGGCTGTGGTAGGTCCTGGGGATACAGAGACAAAGAGAGATTAAATTATCTCTGTTCTTAAGGTGCTTATATTCTAATATCTAGAGAAGAAGTATGGTGGAATGGCATGGTAACTGGACTGAAAGTCAGAAGATATAAGCTCTGGTCCTATCTCTATTCCTAGCTAATCATCAAGTTAACTTCTCTGGGCTTCAGTTTCCTTGACTGTAAAATGAAAAGATTGGAATTGGTCACTAGCCCCTCAGCTAGAATTCTCAGAAAGAGTATAGCTTTTGGGAGATGGATACTGTTAGGTAAGCAGACTCAGTGACAGATAAGAGCTTTCTACCAATAAGGACACTGAAACATGTTTAAAGAACAGAGCTATGTTTCAGTACAATATAAGAATGAATGGTCATAATCATAATGCTGGGTCATCAGGAAAAAGATTAAACTCTGTTTAGTATCCTCTGTGTCATAAGATAGGGAAGTATATAAAGCTCTTTAGAAAGATTTCCATCAAAAGAAGATAAAATAATTGTGAAAAGTTCTTGGTGCTTGAAATAGGTAAGCTTCATCTGTCTACATTGTTCATTTATGTGAAAGTACTCATTCCTTATTAGTGCTAAACAAATGAGCATTACCTTACTTGCTTTTTTCCTATTTTACATAATTACTTATTCTCAACATACCACCAGGTTCTGATTTATTTCTTCAGGGGCCCTAATGCCCTAGTGCTTCCCTCTGGTCAATGGATTAGCACATTTTACATGCAGTTTGGTGATGAGAGCTCAGTGTGCTCATCTTCATTATTCCTCTCTTCAAAAGTCTGATCAAAAACATAAGCATGTAAAAATAAGGATTTTTATACCTAACTTGAAGCATAGTTTCTTTTGCTGGTAAGTATCTTTTCGAAGTCTTACTAAAAACTATGTGTGCCTTACCAGGTGCTGCAAATTAAAGTGTATATTCTCTTCTGAGCTCAAACTGGGGAGGGCAGGTGTAGACAATATATGTCTTTCTACCAAAGAGGATACACGTACTACCATGAATGTTTGTCTAATTATGCAAACTTGGCAAAGCTCATTCTTTAGCTTTCCACCAGTTTTTTGGCAAATTACATTAGTGGAGGAGAATGAAATATATTTTGTACCTTAAGGGAGAGCCATAAAATTGGAGACATGAAAACTGAACATATAGTACATTTTCAAGACATTCATTCCATGATTTCTCAGCCAAATGTGACTCAGTTTTCCTGGATCAGTAAAAAGAGAGTTATGTGATTTTTAAAAAATACATCTTACATAGCCTCTCAGTTCCTCAGTTTACCAGCATTAAAAATTAAAATTGTGAACCAGATAATGGGAATGGACTTTAAATGGTAGACCAGTCCAACCTCCATGCTCATTCCATTCTGAGCTTCTTTTATATCATCATTCTTGCCAAGTGATCATTTAAACTTTGACTAAAAACTTCCAGGAAAGGGGCTTACTTGCTCATAGGATGGCCCATTTCTTTTTCAGGTCAACTTTAATTGGAAGAATTTTTTTTTCTTTGTATTGAATCAAAGTCTGCCTCTTTGTAACTTAAGAGAGTCATTCCTTACCAGTCAGTCAATAAGCATTTATTAAGATCCTACTATGTGCCAGATATTGTGCTAAGCAAAAAGCAGTCCTTGCCCTTGAGAAGCTCTCTATCTAATGAAAGAGACAGTATTCAAACTGTTATGTACAATATTAATTAGAAATAGCCAACAGAGGGGAAGCACTAGAATTAAGAGGGATTTAGAAAGGCTCCCCATAGATAATGAGATTTTTGGTGGAATGAGCACAATGCTTGGAATATGGAGACCTGAGTTATAAATGCAGATGCACCCCCTTGCTAGGCTGGTGATTCTGAGTAAATTTTCTTAACTGTAAATTTTGAACTAGATGACCTTAAAAGGCCCTTTCATGCATATGATATGATGATGTACTTGAAGAATCCTAGAAAATCAACTAAGAACATTAGAAAAGTTGTAGGATATAAAATAAACCCACACAAATCATCAGCATTTCTGTTTAATACCAATGAAGTCCAGCAGCAAGAAATGGTAAGAGCAATTGCTTTTTAAAATAAATCTAGACAACATAAAATACTTGGGAGGCTATCTTACAAGATAAACCCAGGAACTATATGAACACAATTGCAGAGTGCTTTTCACACAAATAAAATCAGACCTAAACAATAGGAAAAATATTAATTACTCACAAGTAGGTAATAAAATATCAGACCTAATGCAATATTTGGCTATCACGGTGCAATCACAGATCAATTGCAATCACAGTGTTTTAGTTGTGGGTTTTGTTACCTGCAATATTTGGCTATCTTAAGAACCATGGTGTCCAGGATGAAGAAGGCAATAAGCCTACATACTCCACTCTGATCAGACCACATCTACAGTACTGTTCTCAAGTCTGGTCACTGGAGGAAGGAGATTGATTAAACTGGAGTATGGCCAGAGGAAATCAACCAGTATAGCAAGGTGACTAAGATTCCATACAAGAACTGGTTGAAGGAATTGGAAAAGTGAAGATCTGGGGAAACATGATAGATATATTCAAATGACTCTCCCGCAAGATGTATCAAATTTATTCTGATTAGCTTCAGAGGTCTGAACCTGGGGCAATGGGTAGCAGTCTAAAAGAGACAAATTTCAGCTAGATATAAAGAAGAACTTCAGGTGATTCTAGGTATCAAAAAATGAAATGGATTTTCATAAGAGGTAATTCTCCTTCATTGGTTCTGCTGTAGAGAGGTCCAAGGTCAAGGTCCTGAATAAACCAGATGCTGTCTGAGTTCCCTTCCATTGATGAAATTTATGACTCTGTGGTTCTGCAAAGATATTTTTTTCAAATCAAAACAGTTTTTAATTGCACTAGCAAAGATTGCTTTGTTAAAAATCCTTTTATAAGTGAAAATCATAATCAATTTAATTTGTTTTGTATAGAAAAGTTTTCATATAGCAGTTTTTGTTGTTTTTAAAAGGATATACCCACATATCAGTGAAACAAAGCATACTATTATTTCTGTCCAAGAATGTAAGTGAAATGCCAGGCTGTCTCACTAAATTTATGGTCAATGGTTGCTTTTTAATAAGCCTACATTGATAAAATGATAGGACTGAACAAGATCTTAGTGATTATGTAATCCAACTCCAATTTACAAATGAATAACCTGAGGCTGATAAAAGTAAAACAACTTGCCCAAATTGACACAACTCATTCAATAAAGTCAATGTCAAAACTTTTGATTTCAAATTTCCTTACTTTTCCATTACATGAAGACCTGCCTCTTCTCTTCAGAATAAAATGTATTTTTGATACCCTTTGTTTTTATAAGACCTACATTTTCAAACATATTCCTTCCCCAGCCCTATCCAGAGGGCCAACCCTTAAAACAATTAAAAAAGAAAATTAGCAAAACTGCCCAAACGAATAAACTTTGACATATTCATGAAGGGAGATGGATTTTCTCTTGTCTTCCTCAGATCTAATTACATAGCATATTATAATTACACAGTATTCATTACAAATTACATTTTAAGTGAATTATGAATTAAAATGATTCATTAAAATACCATAAAAAGTATTTTAGCTGATTAAATGAAAAAATTAGTTTACCTTTTCCTACATCTTGAAGGGACTTATTAAGTGAGATGTTACAAAGGTCAATTATTAAAGTGTGTTTTGATTATTTTTTAAAATTATTTTTCAACATGTAATTTATTAAAAAAAACTTTTCAGATTTCATCTAACTCAAATAAGCTAAAGAGTTGTTTGTTTTCTTAACTATTATTGACTTTGTTTTCCCCCAAAGAAAGAAAAAGAATCCCCAATAAAATCCACAACAATAATTGGGCATATTTTAATTATAAAGAAAATCATTTGGAAAGGTAAGAGAAAAACAGTAAAAGGAGATATTAAGTTGAAAGTGATTTGGGATATTAGTCATAATGCATCTTAATGGCAAGATGACTCAAGATAATAAGCAAATCTTATAGTTTTAAGCATCTAGGTTGTAATGGGGGCAGAATAAACACTGAATAATGGAGTTACTAAAAAGAAGCATTCTTGAAAGAGTAAACTTAGGTAACTGACATATAATGAAAACCAGAATGTAAATATAGTAAAACTTTTCATTTCTAGAAGATTTGTGTTCATACTATGTAAAGCATTTTCAAATAGAGGTGAGCTTTTCACCTTGCCTTTTATTTCTTGATATTTTAAAACATTTTTATTTCTTGCAAATTATTCAGCTGGGCTGGGTGTCCTTTCTACTATCCAGGATCTTTGGGAGATGAAGTAATTGAAATCTTCAAGTCAATGGGGACTACATTACTTTTGAATTTCTCACAATAAATGCAGTGTTTCCTCCTAAGCAGCCATTCCAAGATTGCAATCTGTTGATAATGAAGTTTTACAAGTGAAATTCTATGGCAATCCAAAAAATGCTCAACTATTTTCTCTCATTTTAGAGATAAAGGAATAAGCAGAAGGAAATTAAGTGATTTCTTTTCCTTACAAAGAATGTGTGTTACACACACACACACACACACACACACATATGCTTTTTAGCTCTACAAAGTATTTTTACCCACATTATCTCATTCGATCCTCATGGTAGCCCTTTGCCATAGGTAGTACAAGTATTGGTTTTGCCATTTTATACATGTGGACATAGGCCCAGAGAAACAAATGACTCTTCCAAGGTTAGACTGCTAGATTCAATAGATACATCTTTTAGTAGACCTATTCAAATCCCAAATCTTCTTTTTAAATTGTTATGTGACATTGAGCATAACACTTAATTTTCAGCAACTATGTAGCACAGCAGATAGAGTGCTGAGCCTGGGGCCTGAAGTCAGAAGACCTGAGTTCAAATCCAGCCTCTTACACTCACTATATAACCCTGGACATATCACTTAACCTCTGTCTGCCTCAGTTTTCTCAACTATTAAATAGAGATCATACCTCCCTCCCAGAGTTGCTGAGAGAATCAAATGAGATATGTGTAAAATGCTTAGCATAGTGCCTGGCACATAGTAGGTGCCCATTCCATTCCCTTCCATTTGTAACCCTACCAGTTAGAACAATGCTTTGCACAGAGTAAACTTTTTTATCACAGCAAACTTTTAAAAAAAATTTTTTTTCATAACTTATTCATCCCTTCATCCTCCAGGCCTCTGTTTCCTCATCTTTAAAATGATGGGGTTGGACTCAATGAATTCTAACATCCCTTCCAGCATTAAATCCTGTAGTTTATGGCCTTTTGGTTCTAAATTCAGTAGTCCTTCTACCTAACTACCTCTGTTGGAAGGAAAATGAGCAGATTCATTATTTTCTGGTTCCACAGTGAAAAGTTATTTATAAGCTTAAGAAAGACTTCATAGCTTGATTACAATTATAGTGTCAGTGAATAAAATTTTTCTGCAAGCCTCAATCCCTGTTAAGAGTGTGTGAAATTCAAGCTTGGAAGTTGTTATTTCGTAATGGATAAATCACTAAATTTGCTGTCAGGGCCACCAAGTTCAAATCCCAACTGTGAGAATTATTACCCATGTGACTCGGGGCAAGACATTTATACACTCTGTTCTGTAGAATTATAGATATCAAATTGGAAGGAAGCCCTCTTGTTAGTGCTGTGAGGTTCAAATTAGGTAATGGATATGAATGGATTTGCAAACTTTAAAAAGCTATATAAATGCCTGTTGTTGTTGCTAACCTATAGTCACCAGGCCTCCACTTGGTGATAACTTCGTACCTAGCCCTCTACTGCACTGTGCGGAGCTCAATCAATGTTTCTAGAGCAAAATAGGTATGTGCTGGTAAATGTTTAGCTGCTAGCCTGGGGAAGAGGGAAAAGAGGAGGATTAATGCACACTTTTAAATTTAATCTGAATTAATAAAAAACTTTTTCAAGCTTAGACAATAAATCAAGCCCCAATTTGGAGCAATTGCCCATAACTGAGATAAATGCTCGGAATGAAAATATAAAAATTCAATCAAGTAGCAAACCTGTTAGAACTGGTTTCAACACACCGTTGTCCCCTCCCCCATTTTACAGAAAAAAAACTACACCAAAAAGTTCAGTGATTTGCCCAAGATTGCAAAGCTAGTAAGTGGTAGAGCTGGGATTTGAACACAAATCCTTTGACTTCAAATTGAGCATTCTCTCCACTTTGCCTCCTACCTCAATTGTCAAAAAATGAGTTTGGATAGAATGACTTCTCAGATCCCTTATCTATCACCTTTTTATTGCTTACGCATAGCACAAGTGTCCTCAACTAATTAAGATCTTCAAATAAATAAAAAAAAATTGAGAATAGAAGTGAAGCTATAAATCGAATTAATGGGTTTTATAGTGATTGATCTTTTCAGACACAATTTAATTCAACAAACACTGATTAAGACATCTATGAATATGCCACTGTGTTAAATTCTGGGGATAAAAAAAATGGGAGGAGGGGAACCTAGTCCCTACATTCAAGGCACTTACAATCTAGTTAGAGAGAGAGGATATAATGTATGCACAAATTATTATCATCCTAGAAAGAATCTGATTAAGGCAAAGGAGAGTTTTATCTAGGTGTTATTTGTTTAGCCCATATGCAGAAATCATTCCTTAAAGAAGTCATATCAATTGAACTGCCTATTGTCTCTGGGTAAAACCCCCAAGTATTTTATGTTTATGAAGAGTATACTCCTACCATATACTATACATTGTCAGCCAGTGAGGATGTTTATTGAGCACACTCAGTTTAGAAAATATTCAACTGGATGCAGTGAGATATTAAAGGAAATAGGAAAGCTGAATTGTGCCTTCAGGGAACAGTAATTTGAAAGAATATCAATGCTCCTAAAAATTAGCTGTTAACAGGTATTGTTACTTAATAGAATTAATGTCCTGTTCATGGTAGTAGAATCTATGAGAGAGTTCAATTAATCATACTTCTCTTGTAAAACTTTTGTTGACATTTATTCTGAGAAAACAATCAAGCAGAAATTGTATTTTAAATAAATTTTAAGATTAGAATCATCCATCACTTAGCATGTAGTAAGAGCTTAATACGATAAATGACTGTTGATTGATTTACTTGATGAGAGCTTCTATTCTGCTCAGTATCTGAATAGTTGTAATTAAATATAATTAAACAGTAGATGAATTAACCTAGGATTGCATAGAAAGACTTTATCAGTCTGTGAAATGACATACATGTAGGGGAAATAAATTTTTGTTTGAAAATATGTTTAAGGGCAAAATAATCAAAACAATGATTCATGTGGAAGATACGAGCTAACAGTCTGTACTTTTAAGGACACGAATACCCGCAGCTCTAAAAATGGTGCAACAACATAAGCCGTAAAATGAATATTGTTGCATATTGAACACTGCGAGAGTTATTTTTTTGCCATAGTAACTCATGAAAACTATTAGCTAAGTCACAGAGGACCAATGATCTACATTGATATTAGGAATAGTCACCTTAACTGATCCATAGATTTGAAAAGAAATACTGAAGTATATCTACAATGGCTGAATGACTGTGACAATTTGAAAAATTAGAGGATGAGATATAACAATATGTGTTATAGTATAACTTGACTTGTATGCCTCTATCATTTAAAAAAAGTATTCTGCCTTTGCAAAATAAATCAGATACTATACCAACTAGATACATACAGGTCCTCCCCCTACCCCAATACATGCACGTGCCACACACACACACACACACACACACACAAACACGCACACACACACATACACATCTTTCAAAGTCTTAGTTTGGTTTTAAGCTTTAATAGCTTAAAACTGCACTAAAACTTTTGGGACACCTTATATCGTGACTGGAGTGTTCAGTAATGTTGGGCACTTAAATATTTTAAGGATCATTTCATTAATGAAGGTGCACTATTTATATATACACACATACACACAAATGTGTGTATATATACGTATATATGTGTGTGTATACATACATACATATATATGTACATACATACACACACTTTTTTAATAAATCAGTGGATGGTTTTCAAGAGCATCTATGGATAAAACATCCTTCATCCTACAGCTAACATAATGAGTTGTCATTACAATGATAGGCTGGTCCATGAACAAGAGATATAGAATCTATCACTGGGCCTACACTTGAAACCTTCCTAACTTAATAGACTCCATAAGAGGCTTTACTGGCCTTACTACATACATGGTAAAAACTAAGTGGATCAAGAATATATGATGTACAGACTCTGATAAGTAATTGGACGGAAATCTATAGAGATAGATGACAGATAAATAGATAACTATAGTTAGCCAAGGCTGAAAATGCCATCATCCTACCCTCAGCCAACTTGGTGATGAACATTTCAGAACTCAAAGACTTTCTAGCACAGTAGAGTCTAACAGAGCTTGTCTTTGAAAGATCCAGTCAGCTCCTTGACCTCTACACCATGATGTGGCATCAGAAGAGGACTTTAGTGAAAGAATAGTAACAGTAACATATTTCACATATTTTCTCACTTGCTTAAATTAATAGATGCACTATACTTTCTGTTACATAGAATAAGTAATTTTCCTTAGAGAAGAGAAAGTAAGTTTAAAAGGAACCACAAATGTCTCTAAAGGGGGAAAAGAAGAAAATGTCATTAATATCCTCAACTTATATCATTGTAGAAATAACCATATTTCTTTATTTCCAAATGAAATTTAATTCCCAGCTTCTATTCATCCCTATTTATCACTAGCTTAGAATTGCTTGTAATAGTTGAGTTTATAAAAGGTGTGATCTGAGTAAAAAGAATGCTTCTTGTTTTAATTGGCAGATTCTTAACATTAATTCTCGAGTGAGTTTACCACTGCTTGGCACTGATCACATGAGTATCTTTTTGTTTTGGGCAATCATTTTGCTAGGAGATGACATTTAACATTTTCTCTCCAGAGGGGTTTCTGATTCATTCATTTGCTTCCCAGAATAATGGGCTGCATGCTGTTAAATATAATAGCATCTTATACCGTCTTGCTGGCCAGGAGCCCTATCTGACTTCATAACTCCCTAAAAGAGACAGAGCTGCTTTTTATTCTTTGCTACAGAGGAATTTGGAAAATATTAAAAATTAACAGCCACATAGACTCCTATGAGTAACTGTATTCTCAGGAACAAAAAGATATCTTATAATATGTAGTACTAAGAATGGAAGTTCAAAGGTCACCAGTTTTGATCCTCTGTTTCCTGCTGTTGCTTATGATAGTTTTCCACTAATTCATGTTCATCCATCATCAAAATAAAGTGTTTATTAAAAGAGAGGTATGTCCAGTGGAAAGCTACCAAATTCTTGTTTCTAGGAGATACTATATGACCATTCTCCAGCAGGGATTAGAAGAACACAGTATTGAACACAAGAGAAATATCACTGGATTAGTCAAAGATACAGAGGAGAGCCAACAAGATAAGAAGGTATTCTGGGGGCAGCTAGGTAGCACAGTGAGTAGAGCACCAGCCCTGGAGTCAGGAGGACCTGAGTTCAAATCTGGCCTCAGACACTTGACACACTTACTAGCTGTGTGACCTTGGGCAAGTCACTTAACCCCAATTGCCCTGCCTCCGCCCTCCAAAAAATAAACCAAAAAAAAAAAAAAGAAGGTATTCTGACTTCTTAACATCACAATTAGTTGTGTAAGGCAGATGTCAATTGAGAGGATATGCGCTTATATGGAAGAAAAAAGAGATAGCCTTAAAACCCACAAAATGGGTAAGAATTGGAATATGAATGTAGTCAACAGTCAATAAACATTTATTAAGCACCTACTATAAGCTAAAGACAGTGCTAAGCACTGGGGACACAGATATGAAAAGAGATAGTCCCTACTCATAAGGAGTAGGGACTATCTCATGGAGGAAGACAAACGCAAAAGGAAGCCGAAAAGTGAGTGTAGGGGAGGAGGAAGAGAAGGAGTCAGAGAAGTCTTAAAGTAGTAAGAAATGGGACGTCTGAGCTGAGCTTTCTCCTTAACTGAATGTTTGGAGTTCATGATCTGCCCTCTAATCAGAGAAACAGAAGATGGTTAGGTGGAGTACTGAGGCCAGTGAGATTTTACAGAATGATGAGGTTACCTCAGTAATGAGCTTCCTGAGGTATGGTGAAGTTAGTCAGAAAAGTCCCCAAAATTGCAGCCAGGTAAGAAACGAGATGTCTGGACCTAGCTCACTCCTTAAATGGAAGGATACGGTTATAAAAGTAAAGAAATACAAAATACGGTTATAAAAGTTATAATACGGTTATAAAAGTAAAGAAATACAAAATACAAAACACTGAGCTGATAAGTCGATCTGCATATACATCCATCTATCTATTGATAAATATACATATATATATATACACATACATAACAAATGGGCACAGGTTAGCAATAAAAACAAATATTAACATAGGTATCTTGGCTCTCAAATGTAGAACATAACAAATTTTTAAGTGGGTCAAGTAGACTGCTAATTTTGAGGAAACAATTATAGCTCTACAAAAACATTAAGTCTATTTGCTCTCCATTCCAGCTAATCTGAAGTTCAACCTTTGAGGAACCATTTCTCTGCCTTTCAAAGGCATCAAAGCCAAACTTAAAAGGCTGAATATTTCAAATGTACCTTCTAAAGAATTCATTGTTTTCTCTATTCTGTTTAGCTAAATTCAACTATAACAATGGCTTCATTTGTTATTAATAGTCCCCTTACCAAGTGGATTGACACGTGGTTGGTTTTGAATCATTCAAAATGGTTCTCTTGCCAGGGTCCTCATCTATCCATTCTTTAAACTAAAGATACACCATATGGGGTCATGACCCACAGTTTAAGAAATGCTGAAAGGGTTGCGAGTAGAAAAAGATTAAGAAGCCCTGCTTTAGATCATTTTTAAAGCCTGGAATTTCAGTGAAGTCAGAAGCAAACCCCCAGTTGTGGCCTGTTCCACTGAAGGTCAATGAAGTCAGTATTTGTTAAGACAGACTGTTAAATGTCTAAAATGTGCACAGTGCTGTTTTCTTATTATATCCATGTAGTAATTCATAACACTTTGTATTTTTCAGGGCAGGGGCATGGATTCTGCTTACATTGCTCAGTAAATCAAAACTGGGATGTACTTACTATGGGAATTTTTTATTTTCCTCTTATTATTAAGGAGTCAGGGACATTCCTCCTGCAATTTTTGTTTAACTAAAAGTTTCTCTTAATATTAAGCTAACATGACCAAAATCTGTCCCAGAGGAAGTGAAATTTTACTTAGGAGCTTTAAATATTCCTTAGATAAGAAGACAGAGGAAGAATCTCAACTGTCTGTAACTCCTCAACAACATGTAAAGCTTCCTCCTCAATCAGTCTGTTTGTGAATCTTCTAAATGTAGTTTAACCTGTAACCTAACCTAGTTTATCTAGAGTTTGTTGGATAAAGTTTGTTTTCTTAGGGTATATAAGAGATTAATACTTGTAACAACAATGCTGCTTACCACTACTGTGGCTGTGCAAGGCCAATAACACCAGCACACAGGAAGGCTGCTAGCATAGGCCACATATCATTCACTTAGTTCAGAGGGAAAAGCCAGCACCCTGAACTTCAGAGAGTATGCAAACAGAAATTACAAGCATACATTATATAAACAGAGCAAATAACACAAACCAGTCTATCCATAGCAATACATACATAGCTACCAGAGAGAGAAGCAACAGCATCTGTGTTTTTCAAGGCAGGGGTGGGGGATGGGGAGTTGGAGGGTGGGTCTCCAACGGTGTTTCAACAATCCAGCTAGCAGCTTCTGTGGGGGTGTAAGATCCACCCATAGCCAGCACCCAGAAAGCTGCCAACGGCACAGGTTCTTTTGATCTGCTTAACTAAGGAAAGCAAGGTGAAGGGGTTGACAAGTTTACTTTAATCCAGCATACAGACAGCATTCACTTAGTTCAGGGGAAAAATCCAGCACCCTAAACTTCAGGAGAAAATACAAACAAATTACAAACATCAACAGACAGACCCAATACAATTCATAGTTACCAACATCTAGGTTCAGCCCGGGAGCTCAGAACAAGGGCTGGCCCAGAGCCATACGTGCCACCACTGCTGCGGCAAAGAGCTCCTAGGAACAGACGACCAACCCCTGGTTTTTATATCTTTTTCAGGGTCAGGGGTGAGTCACACATGCAACCCACCCACTTGATCTAGAATCGTCACAAAGAGGCGGACTTAAACCCACATGGTCTAAAAGCCTCTGCTGTCCCAGACGTGTAAACCAGGCCCTCCCTGGAGTTAGCCCCACCTTGGGCCCCACCTGAGTTGCCAATCCATACCCACTAGGGGTTTGGGTCTGGGGCTTAGCACCTAGTAAGACTCAATCAAAGACACTGAATTAATCAAAGGAAACAAAGGCCAAACTCTTCAAGGGCACTTGTTGAACTAAGTGCTAAGGAGCCCATTTTGATTACCAACACAAATGGCTACCCAGAGTCTCATCTGGCCAAATCACCAATGAGTGTGCCCCCAAAACAAAATGCCAACCTCAGATCTTGTATAGGTGTCTCAGGGCCCTGGGGCGCTTGATTAGCTCAGTGCTGAGAAGCACTGAAACAAAAAACAGGACAAAGTCCCGTTTTGCTTGCCATTACAATTGAAAGGCAATTCTCATCAAAGGTATTTGATTACCTCAGTGCTGAGAAGCACTCCAAAACAAAAGACAAAAGTGTCCCACTTTACCTGCCCCATTCAAACAAAGGCAAGACTCATTAAAGGCACTTGATGGCCTTAGCATTCCAAAGGAGAACAGCAAAATAAGTCCCACCCTAATTACCATAACAATACTCTTTAAACTAAATTTGTTCAACTTTTATAACATTAAAGGAAATATGGAGTTTTAGATCTATCTTTTCTTGAACAGTCCTGGACAAAGAGGAACGTTACAAGATTTTAATATATAAATGAATTATTTTTCTGTCACTTTAATGTGATTTTTGTCTGTAAAAAGCCTTGGCAGAATTCTCATAATTGTAAGGTTTTCTCTGAGGCACAAACCTATGTTTGAGAATAATAATAAAACTTAGACTTTTACCTCCATAATTTCTGTGTTGTGGTAAATATGTATGTGGCAGAAGTTACCCACCATATAACTCAGAGAGGAGATATTTTCCCCATGGAATACTGAAGGATCAAAATACTCAGTCCAAGGAAGTAATCAGGAATTGGGGTCTATTATCCAACAGGGTCAGAGACATTGGACTCATGATCAAGGCTAAAGAGTATGCATTCAATGGGAAAAATCAGGATCCCTGATTCTCAATTAACAGAAATGCTGCAAGTCTGGAGGTAAGCAAAAGCTGTTCTCGTTTTCAAAAAGTGGAAGAAGGCATATATTTCAAATTATAGGTGCATAAGCTTGATTTGGATTCCTAGTAAAGCTAAAACAGGTTACTAAAAGGATCATTTATGAATATTTAGAAAAGGAAACAGGTGTTTACTCTAAATCCATGCATATTCATTTAACATGGATCATGCCGGGCTGTACTTGTTTGCAATGTCGCTAATGTTATTAGACAAATAAAGCCAGGGAATGCTCTGGCCGTATATAGTACATTTGAATTTTGAGCAAGTATTTGACAATGTTTCTCATGATATTTTTGTGGATAAAAAACAATGGTATAAGAATGGATAAGAGTACAGCTGGAAGACTTTGGAACAGGTTGAATATGAAGACTTCAATTAACCAAACTTCAGTTGTCGGCAGAAGCTGTCTGTGCCAAAAAACAAAGCAGCTTATGAGGATTTGATTTGCCTTGATGGTAATATCATCCTTCAAAAGGTAAAAGAACCAAATGCTATTCTCTGCCCGACTCCACCAAGAAGGAAGAGTTGACTGTTGAAGTAGAAGTGATTGGGACATGATGAGGAAGTAACTACTAAAACCTAAAATATGGGACATAGAAGGACATCCCTGTTTTTGGCAGGGTCTAACATGTATTTGGTAAGCAGATTTCGTTTTTTAAAATATATTTTATTTTTCCCCAATTACATGTTAAAACAATTTTTGACATTTTTAATAGCAGTATATTTTTCCCAATTACATGTCAAGACAATTTTTAGCATTCAGTTTTACTAGATTTTGTTTTCCAAATTTTTCTCCCTTGCTCCCTCCCCTCTTCCTAAAATAATAGGCAATTTGATATAGGTTATAAATGTGCTATTGTGTAAAATATATTTCCACATTAGTCACCATTGTAAAAGAAGAAAATGATCAAAAGAAAAAAAATGAAAAAAATAAAGCAAGTGAAAAAAGTATGCTTCCATCTGCATTCAGAGTCCAACAGTTCTTTATCTGGATGTGGATTGCATTTTCCTTCATGAGTCCTTTATATTTGTCTTAGATCATTTTGTTGCTGAGAAGAGCTGAGTCTTTCATAGTCAATCATCACATAATGTTGTTGATACTGTGTACAATGTTTTCTTGGGTCTGTTCATTTCACTTTGTATCAGTTCATACAAGTCTTTCTAGGTTTTTCTGAAATCTGCCTGTTTGTCATTTCTCATTGCACAATAGTATTCCATTACATTCATATACCACAGCTTTTTCAGCCATTCCCCAATTGATAGGCATCCCCTCAATTTCCAATATTTTGCCACCATGAAAAGGGCTGCTATAATATTTTTGCACATGTAAGTCCTTTTCTCTTTTTTATGATCTCTTTGGGATATAGAGCTAGTAGTGGTATTACTGGACAGAAAGATATGCACAGTTTGATTGATCTTTGGGCATAGTTCCAAATTGCTCTCCAGAATGGTTGGATCAATTCACAACTCCACCAATTTTCCCACATCTTCTCCAACATTTATCACATTCCTTTTCTGTCACAGTAGCCAATCTGACAGGTGTGAGGTGATATAACTTGACACATTTTTAAAGGGCTCAACCTTCCTTTGTTTTCCTGAGTTCAAAACAGTTCTGGCTTATGGGAAAATCTACATTCCTGGGATCCTTGTGTGGGTTGCTTCATTTCTTATGAGCAGAACAAACACTCAGACCCATGGATGGCCTTGTGGCACTAGAAGAAACACATACAGTTATCACTTCCACATGGCAGGGGTTAGGGCCATGGTTCCCCCAAGATCTGGAAAAATATGTAAAATTTTTTGGTCCTCCCTTTGTACCAGAGAAGAAATCTGAATTTTTTCTTTTTCTTTTCTGGGATTTTTTACAGTACCTTACTGTAAAATTTGGGTTGATATTACAATGCATTTCTGAGTTTCTAAATTTTTTCTGTGACATCTGCTGGCCTTCATGTATTATCTGTGGCTCCCACAAAAGTCCCCCCAAATTCCCATTTAATTTCTTATGCCAACCCATGATACATCTAAACCACAATGGGGAAAATTGTGCTGTGGAAGGGATAACTGTAGTTCACTCTTATAAGGTCTGTGGAGTATTCTTCTCATTTTCCACAATTGAAGGAAATGACATGCCTAGCTCCCAGGGTTGTTGGATAAGCATTTGTCAAGTATCACATACTGAGAATTCCTTTTTTGTATGAGTTAAATTAGATGGCTACTGAGGCCTCTTCAAACTTGCACTTTCTGTGATTCTGTGAGGCTTAAATGGGAAAATGGATTTAAAGTACTTTGCAATATATAACCTATATGGAATTATTTGCCTTCTCAATGAGGGGTAGGGGAGTGAGGAGGGAGGAAGGGAGAGAATTTGGAACTCAAAGATTTAAAAACAAATGTTAAAAAACTTTGTAAACCTTAAACTTCTTTATAAATTTAGTTATTGTTATTTCCTTACCAGAGAAAATACCTTCATGACCTTAATCCTGTAGCTACACAAGTCTTCTCCAAGGGGTATGTTTTGTTTTTCAAACATGGCATCCAGATTTTCCAGCTTGATCATGGAGAGGTTGCTGCTGGAAGGGAGATAGAATTTCCATGTTGTCTCTTGCTCTGACACACCATGATTTTACTCTATTTGTGGACAACCAGAATACAAATTCCTACCAAACATATCCAGATCAAACAACTTGTATCTTCACTTATTCCTTACCTTATTACACAGCAAAAGAGAGGGTTATAAAAGTGACCTTCTTTAGCTCTGGAATAACCTTGTATTCAGATCAATATTCAGGAGCATTATTTCAAAAATCATAGTACAGAAATCAGGAAAAATAAATCAAGAGCAACACATTCTCACTTCAACTATTTTTTAAGAAGGTAGTTTTGTTTTGTTCTTTAGATGCATTGTTCCTTGTAAATTTTTCCCTGTAAAAGACAGGTTTACTAACCGGAACCTTTTCCTACAGGCAAATTTCAAAGCACAGGGTTGTACATAGGCATTACTTGGAGGGAAAGTTTGTAGAAGATACCATTTCAATTTATAGGTATTAAAAACTATAATTTTAAACGTGTATAACTCAAAACTTGGATCCAACTTACTATAATCGCCCTTTCAGATGTCCGGCTCTGAGCAGCCAAGCTTTCTTCCACCATTTCCTCTAAGTCTGACTATCAGTACTAGTAAGTATTCCAAAGAAAGAAAATGGGTAAGCTTCACAATTTTAATAAACAATAGATAAAAATAACGTTCTTTTAAACATAACAGATTTAAATATCAGCATCTATCTGTGGCTTCAATTCTAACCAGCATAGTATCTCGATTGCATGTTTATAATTCCAATGGAATTTCCCTAAGTATAGAATGTAGATCAAAGTTGAGCATTATTTGTAGGTTGGGAGGTAAGTTTGTTCCTATAGACAGAAAGCTTCAAGATAATTTTCAACTAGGCCCATTAGCAAACTTCTTGGAGTTTAATATTCTTGGCAAGTATGGTAATCTTGGCAAGATCTGCAATCTGTTTCAAGTTAGTCAAGTTTTCCTGCGGCAGCTCTGATAGTTATTTAGGATCGTAATACTCACCCTGTAGTTTTTTTTTTTATTTTTTTCTGGTGGTAGCAGTGGCTTCTTTACCTTGAAAGCATTGCCTTCATATTCAGATTTTAAGGATTTTGTTGGAAATGGAACATGGTTGAGTCTTCAGTTCTTATCAGAAGATTTGAGTCCTACATAACAGATAGAAAAAGCAAAATTCTTATCAACAGGCCAATTACTGAAATTGACTATTCTTCATTCAGTAAATACACATTTATTAAGGTCCTTCTACATGTGTGGTACTTGGGGAAATACAACATTTAAGATAAGTACCACCACTGCCCTCATAGAGTTCACAATCAAGTAAGGGAATGACCCAAACAGGTATCATTTTAATATGTAATACGACATTTAAGTTTATTCAAGCATTGCGAACAAAGAAGAAAAGAACTGCACCCTTCTCCCAACTTCGTACCTTCTTCCACTCCTGCTGTTCTTATTCATAGACAAAGGGAAGAAAATTAATTGCTTTTCATTTTGTGAATTAATCTATTAGCTATAATTTTTGCTCCCCACTAAAAAAGTTTATAAGACACCAAAAGAATGGAGATGCATGCTTCATTGCTTAGGGCCATGAGTAACTAAGATACTAATATGTGATTTTCCAAAGTTTTTAGAAACCTGCATTCAGACCAAAGGATCTTTGTTAATGAGAGAAATATATGAACATGTAAACATATTTTCCTGTATATGTGTGTTTGAGGTGTGTGTATGTGTGTGTGTGTGTGTGTGTGTGTGTGTGTGTGTGTGAACACTTGCTCCTGGTTGTGTTAGCAATTTCTATTATGCTATCTAACGATGATAGCTGCATAGCTGGGTAGCTCAATGGATAGAGTGTCTGGCCTGGAATCAGGAAGACTCATCTTCCTGAGTTCCAAGTCCCCAGATACTTAGTATTGTGTGACCCTGGCCAAGTCATTTCACCCTGTTTGTCTCAGTTTCCTCATCTGTAAAATGAGCTGGAGAAATAAATGGCAAACCACTCGAGCATCTTTGCCAAGAAAACCCCAAATGTGGTCCTGAAGTCAGATACTACTGAAATGAATGAACAACAAAAACAAAATTCAACTATGTATGAGTAATGATGAGGGAATGTGAATATCCTCTTCCACTTAAGGATATAGAAGAATGTTACTCCTCCTTCCAGTATGGGTAATTATTCCCCTTTAACTTGAGTGTAATCAAGGGCAGAAATTTTTACTGGCTTCTCATATATGATGAGTGACAATAGATCCATTGACAGCCCTTAACTATTTCATAATTTCCATTTTTGCCCCTTCTCCTGTGAAATTCTGAGAGACACTATTTCACTATCGTGAGAACAACAGCCTCTGTCAAAGTTATGATAATGGTCAGCCCAGTATTCAACAGGTTTGCATCATCAGGCCCAGGCAGCTGAAATGGGAAAGTCAGCTGTTGTACTTTCTTACCCTCATTGCATATTGAAACTTATCGTCTTATTGATTCAAGATGTTGAAAAATGCTACCTGGTGGCCTTCTTGTGAAGTCTTGAAGAAAGATAGGATTTCTTGAAGCATAAGTATTGGCATCAAGAAAAGGTCAAGTCTGAAATAATATTTTCAAAGGAAACAACCAGGCATTCGTGGGTATGGGAGATGGACCTTTTACCAAAGTGTGCACTATTAGCCTAGGTTCACACTGGGTACCAACAATTAAGGGCTAATTTGATCTAAAAGGGAAAAAAATAAAAGTGAGCTCTCACATTTTTCCTTGAATTTTTATAATGGTTCAACTCCCTAACTAATGTGATAGATGAGCAATTGTTATTTTGATGGAATGAGTTAAGTTGCAATTAGACATCCTCCACATCCGATGGGCAGGAACCACTTCTTGCCACATATTTAGCATTTGCAAATAATTCTAGATAGATTGAACTAGGCAAGCAAACTGCAGCTTTGTTTAGTCAGCCTGCTTTTATGTAGGAAGTCATACAGTAAATCACCTTCCCTCCTGCTGAGGACACAGTACCTGAATGCCTGTAACAAACTCCAAGTTACAGACAAAGCATGAACATCCTGCATGTCCCAGGTCCTAGGCCAGCTCCCTTTCTGACTCCATGTTACTGGAAAACAGCACAGGGCAAACCCTGGAGATGAAGTAATAAAATAGGTTAGCCAAAATGGCTTTTTTCTCTCTCTCTCTCTCTCTCTCTCTCTTTTTCCTGGCTTGCTTTAACTGATGTTTTTGTCACAGATGTTACTAATGACACATAAATCGCTGGAACCAATATGGAAAAAATTTTGCACAAGAAATGTTATCCTCTTAGTTTCCATGCCAGGTATAAATTGATTCCATATAGTCTTGCCATCATTTTGGTTGACTCTGCTCCTTCCTGCACAGAAATTGATCTGTTTGCATTGACATCTGAGGTCCTAGATCTGCTTAGTGAGACAATTACCCTTCACTGCTAATACTATGTTTTTCTTAAAGGGGACCAAAGTTTTTGTTTTCGTTTTAAACTCTGGTTGGAGGTGGGGGGGGGGTAAAGCTACAGAGAAAAATCATTTCTATGCTTCCTTGTTTATTTTTTCTGAGGCATTATTTTTCAGCTGCCAAAGATAATTTGACTATTCAATGTCTCTCTTTGAAATCATCAAAGATTTAAATGTGCAATTAATCATTTCTAAATGGCAGCAATTACTATAAAGCCAAATAGCCCTGTTTGGTTTCCATATGTAAATGTTTCCTTTGGTACTATATGCAAGCTGATTTTTCTTGTGTTTTATTCTTTACATATTCATCTCAGCTATTTGAATGCTTCTTATAATAAAATCCTCCCTAAATGCCTCTACTGAAAGTTAGATTGTAACTGACCCAATACTTTCACTAAACTTTAGCAACACTGTCCACTCCCAGAAATTCTCCATGCAATAGGCTCTTTTCTGATGATTCATATGTCTGGGAATCCTACTGGAAAATAAACTACTCAAACTTTTAAAAAATGGTTAATTTGGCAGTTTTACAGCATTGCATGTTTTTTTAAAAGGTTGAAACTAAGAGAAAAATGTGAAAATAGGTTGAGAAATATGTGGTAGGTTCTAGAAAAATCACTTTTTCCCTTTAGTCCTTACCTAAGGACCAAAGGTGTAAGGCAAAGTCATTATACCCCCCCTACACCTCCTACTCCCCCATCCCACCATGTCTGACAGATTGAAGTGATCTCAGTTTTTCCTTTGGTTCTCTGTCTGGGGTTATTGAGAAATGAGGTAGATAATACTGTGAGAGGCAAAGAGCAGCTGGATTATGAAGGCTTCCAAACCTTTCTTGCTTAGTAAACAATATCTTCCATCTCCTATACCAGCAGGTTTTCAAAAAAGATTATATTCAGGCATGAAAGCACCTGAAAGTGTTTGCAGATATGCCACATGACCAACTTAAATAGGACCCTTTTATGATTCAGATTTTTTTGGGGGGGGAAATTATATTCATCATCTTTTGAATGTTACTACAAAGAGCCACTGACTACAAAAGATTCCTCTTGCCTGTTCCCTGTGTAAGACATTTTACTATATCCATAGTACAGGAGTCTATACTTTCAACTTCATTTTATTTCTCACTACCAGGCTTTTTCTATACACATTAGATCAAGAGGTAGGGTCTAAACTTGTAAAGAGCATAATGTCAATGATTTAGAACTGGAAGGGACCACTTGATCTAACTCCTTCATTTTACACATGAAGAAATTGGTACTTAAAGATATCAAGTGGTTTGTCTAAGTCACAAAATAAATGACAAGTGGAATTCAATGCAGGTCCAAATCTAGTATTCTTTCCAATGTACCACCTCAACAACAAAGGTAAAGATAATTTATGATATGACTTGTCATGATATAATGCATCATGCATATGATATAAATATATCATGCATATATAGCAATATATGGATAAACTATAAAGCAGCAGATGGTAGATATTTTCTCTCTTTCCCCTCCACCTCTCCACCAATAGCCATGTCATTAGAGAGATAGGATCAGTAGAAGAAAACAATATCTCTAGCTGAAAGCAGAGAGGTACACCAACAAATGATGGATACAGAGAAACAATTACCTAAAGCAAGAAAGGGGAAGGGGAAAAGAAACGGCTTCAAAGAGTATGACTCCTAGTGGTGGAGAGGCGTTCCAGCTACAGACTTATGAAAAGATAAGAGTTATCAGAAATTGTAAGTTACCTCTTTGCCACATATATTCCTTATATCTTACTACCATTGTGCTCTAAGTTTGAGCCCACTCTTTCCACAACACTACATGTATTTGTGGGAGAATGATTCTCAGGCTTTTGGGGTGAAATACTTTATATCAATTTTGTCTTAGTATTCTGTTGTTGTTGATCAGTCATGTCCAGGATTTTGTGATCTCATTTGGGGTTTTCTAGGCAAAGATACCAGGGTGATTTGCCATTTCCTTCTTCAGCTCATTTTACGAATGAGGAAACTGAGACAAACAGGGTTAAGTGACTTGACCAGGGTCACACAGCTAGTAAGTGTTGAGGCCAGAATTGAATTCATGTCTTCCTGACTCCAGGTCCAGCACCATATCCACTGAGTTACATAGCTGCCCTGTTCTTAGCAAAGATTTTCTTAATAAATATCTTTACTGAAAGCTAATTAAGGCTACTCATTTATTGTTAAAGAGAAGCACACTGGTAGGGGTTCATGAGCTATAGTACTGGGACTAGTTACCCACAGGATTATCCCAAGAAGTAGTAGTTACCCTCTCTGGACCCAATCACTGAATGCAAGGGATTATCATGTATAAATATTCAAGCATATCAACATATGAGTACATATGTATGTATATGTACAGAGATATGGGATTTAAACCCAGGTTTAAATTCTGGTTCCAAGGCCAGCTTGTTATCTACCGCCATAGAGCAGTGTAACATAGTAGAGAAAGTGTGGTCAGGAAGATTTTGACTCAAATTCTACCTCTGATGCTTTCCTAGGATTTGAAATCAGAGTACATGAGTTCAGATTCCAAACTTCACTTCCTGTTAACTCAGCAAAATGTCATTTCTAGGCCTCAGTTTTCTCATTTGTAAAATGGAAGGGTTAAACCAAAGGACCTGAAAGTTTCTCCTGCTATGAATCTGCAATCCTATGGTGTATGTATTGGAACCAGACCTGCGATTTTATTAAGGATCCCTGATGAAGATCCTCCCTCTACTAATGCTAATTAAAACTTTGATTCAACCTTTGGTCTTAGAGAATTAAGTGACTTACCCAGGGTTACAAAGTCAATATGTGACAGCGCCTAGGTTTTCCTGACTCTGAGGCCAGTTTTCTGACCACTATGCCTTGCCCTCTCTCCCCATTGTGCAAAGTATGCTACTCAGGAGAATAGAAATAGTGGCCTGCTCTGGTGGAGGGGGTACAAACACTAATAAAAATAATTATTTCTGTTTCCACCTACCCTGTTGGTGTCATGTTGGGAAGATCTGAGAACTAATCTTGCCTCTGACACTTACTAGTGATGTGATCCTAAGCAGATGTTGTTCTATTGGGCTACCAGTGACAGCCTTGGCAAGAGTTCTGAAACCAAGGGTCCTGACCTTGCTTTTTTTTATGAAGGCACAAAATTCAGAGTAGAGACAAGCAAAGTATCACAAGTTACCATAAGTGGAGATCCCTGGCCTGAAGGAAAGAATAGAATAGAAAGATTCTTTAAATATATATATATATATATATATATATATATATATATATATATATATATATATATATATATATATATATATATATATATATATATATATATATATATATATATATATATATACACACACACACACACCCATATATATATGTATACATACATAGATAGCTAGCTATATCTATATATGCACATGTAGATACATAACATACACATATATACATATATGCCTACATATACACATGTATATTTATATTTAAATAAATCAATTACTATATATTTAAATATATTTCCATAAATATAATTGCTCTTCAGTTAAAAAAATCATTCTTCTGCATGAAAGATTTACTTTTGAATAAGAAGGCAACCTAGTAGGATACTTTTGTATATTTTCCATTCTTCACCCTGATGTGCTCATTCTAAAGCAAAATTTGATGGTGCATATGTAGGAGGTAATGGAACCATGGAAGTACACAGCTGTTTGCCAGAAGGGTGGACAATGGAATTTTACATCCTTTGGGTATAGGCCAGGACTCCAAAAGCATTGCAGCTGGTGGAGGCCAAGGCCTGCTTTTTTCTGAAGTATGAACAATGGCAAAGTGGGGACAAGAGAAGGTTGAAAAGGATGGGGAAAGGAGGATTTCCCAGTTCCTCACAGGATCCAAGGCCATAGATGCTAGCAACCAGGAGGGTGCCAATGCCAGGCTTTTATTGATAGAAGAAGAGATTTTTAAATGGAGGGCTGAGGAGACCACATAAGGGGAATTCTTTTGAGATTCTTTACTTATTTTGCTTGTCAAAATGTTTAGAACATAATGTGGTGGTGAGAAGTGGAACACATAAGTAACTGAGGCACTGTTCTCACTTGAAGAACTTGAATATTGAGAACAGGAACAAAACTAAATTACCAAATTGATTTTTCTTTGCCCTTAAAGGATAAAAAGACTTTATTCAGCTTGAGCTATAAATAACTTCAAGGGAAAAGCATATTCACAAAGAAAGAATTTCCTTAATAGTGGTACAGGTCAATTCTGTTAAAATTCCAGGGCAATAACCAATTTGGCCTTATTGCTTGAAATAATAAATAAGCGGGCAATGGATAAGTTTGTTTTGTCCAGAGAGATTTCCATTGTAGTGATATTTGTGTCCTAGAAATTGACCTACAGATGAATCTACTAGCTCGTCACTCATAGGAATAAAAGTAGACATCCTCATGTCAGCTTCCTTCCTTTATTCCGATGACTTTGGTTATTATTTTTTATAAGCATCATAACAACATGACGGTTAAGGATGAACCCTGACTAAAGTTTGTAGGAGGAAAAAAAAATCCTCTCTTAAATGCGTGCTTATTTTTCTTTTTTTAATGAATTAGTTTATTCTTAGAATTCAAATTCACTTTTATAAGATTTTGAGTTCTAAATTTTTCCCCTCTTCTTCCACTCCCCCCTCCCCAAGATGGCATACCATTTTATATAAGCTACACATGTATAATCATATTAAACATATTTCCACATTAGTCATGTGGTGAAAGAAGAATCAGAACAAAAAGGAAAAACCATGAGAAAGAAAAAAACAAAGAACAACAAAATAGAGAAAATAGTATGCTTCAACCAGCGTTCAGTTCTTTCTCTGGATGTGATAGCATTTTCCATCGTGAGTCTTTAGGGATTGTCTTAGATCATTGCATTGCTGAGAAGAGCTAATTCTAACAAAGTTGGTGTAACAACAATGCTGCTTGCAGCTGCTATAGGGGTGTAAGATCAATAACACCAGCACAGAGGAGGGCTCCTGGCACAGCTTCTTTGATCTGTCTTTCTAAAGGAACTTTATAAGAGAACTTTAAAGAGGTCAACAATCTTACTTTAATCAAACATATATCTATCCATCTATCATCTATCTATCTATCTATATCTATATCTATATCTGTATCTATATCTATATCTATCATTCACTTAATTCAGTGGAAAAGTGTTCAGTTAAGTTAAGTTAGGTTCGGATTTGGATTCGCACTGGCAATAAAGCACACTCCTGAGAGATCATGGTTTTTATTGAAAGACGCGGAGATACTCTGACAAACACAGTTAACTCAACAAAGACAAAGACACAAAAAACATAGATTCATCACCTCTTGGGGGAACTCCAGCACTTGATGCTCTCAAAGCTGGGTGGGGTCCCAGTTTACACAGCCCAGCTCGATCAAGGCCCGAAAGGGAAACTGATCCCAGGAAGCTTCCTCTCCATAGTGAGATCCCCACTAGCTTGTTCCACTTGGGGACTTTTATAGCTTCCTGAACAAGGAGGGCCTACTGTTAACTGTCCCAGATGTTCCCCTCCAGAAGGGGCAGCCACTCCCCTCGGGAGGGGAAGATCTTGTCAATCATTTTGTTTTTGAGAACTGGCTAGGTCCTCGAGAAGCAGTTTTGGAATTTCCTTTGTCTTAAGAGTTGCCTGCTCTTTGATCGGGCCTATCTCCTAGTGTATTCCATCGTCTGGGCCCATCAGCCAGAGAGCAGATGTCTGAGAGGTTAATGTCTGTTTCTTTAAAGGCTAAAGATCTTTCAGGAGCTGGGGCGGGGGGGTGGGGGGGTGGGGGAGGAAGGAAGAAAAACCGGGCTTACACTATAATATGGAAGATCTTCTATAATGATTTATCATTCAAAAAGTCAGCACCCTGAACTTCAGAGAAAATACAAACAGAAATTGCAAGCAGAAATTATATAAACAGAGCAAATACACACAGCAAAGACCAACAGATGGGGCTTCCAACCTTCTGACCAAAAGCAATACATACGGAGGTACCAGAGAGAGAAGCACCAACATCTGGGTTTTTCAAAGCTGGGGGGCTCCTTAACAGCTACCCAGAGTCTGGCCGAATCACACACTCTTCCAATTAGTGAGCCCCAAAGCAAAATGCTAACCTCAGAGTGTATGTACCCTTCTTTAGGGCCAGAGGGCATCACAACCCTCGTGACCCAGGCTCATGTGACTCAGGCTTCCATGTGACTCTGATTCAAAGCAGGTCACATAGGCCTATTAAGAGGCAGGGAAGATCTTCAAATTGTATTAACATTACAATTTGTCATGTACAATGTTGCTGTTATTGTGTACAGTGTTATCCTGGTTCTGCTCACTTCACTCAGCATCAGTTCATGCAAATCTTTCCAGGTTTTTCTGAAGTCCATCTGCTCACTATTTTTTATAGAACAATAGTATTCCATTATATTCATATGCCACAATTTGTTCAGCAATTCCTCAGTTGATGAGCATCCCCTCAATTTCCAATTATTTGCCACCACAAAAAGAGCTGCTATAAATATTTTTGTACATGTGGGTCATTTCCCCTTTCTTATGATCTCTTTGGGATACAGACCTAGCAGTGGTATTGCTTGATCAAAGGGGATGCACAGTTTTATAGCCCTTTGGGCATAGTCACAAATTGTTCTCCAGAATGGTTGGATCACTTCACAACTTCACCAAAAATGCGTTAGTCTTCTAATTTTCCCACATCTTCTCCAACATTTATCATTTTCCTGTTTTGCCATGTTAATCAATCTGATAGGAACCTCAGAGTTGTTTAAATTTCTTTCTATAATCAATAGTGATTTAGAGCATTTTTGCATATGACTATAGGTAGCTTTAATATCTTCCTCTGAAAACTGCCTGTTCATATCCTTTGACCATTTATCAGTTGAGAAATGACTTGTGTTCTTATAATTTTGACTCAGTTCTCTATATATTTTAGAAATGAAGCCTTTATCAGAGACACTGGCTCTAAAATATTGTTTCCCAGCTTTCTGCTTCCTTTCTCATCTTGGCTGCATTGGCTTCATTTGTGAAAAACCTTTTAATTTAATGTAATCAAAATTGTCCGTTTTGCATTTCATAATGTTCTCTATCTCTTGTTTGGTCATAAATTCTTCCTCTCTCCATAGATCTAAAAAGTAAACTATTCCTTGCTCTCCTAATTTGCTTATAGCTTCACCCTTTATGTCAAAATCATGTACCCATTTTGACCTTATCTTAGTATATGGTATAAGTTGTTGGTATATGCCTAGTTTCTGCCAAACTATTTTCCAGTTTCCCAGCAGTTTTTGTTAAATAGTAAGTTCTTATCCCAGAAGCTGGAGTCTTTGGGTTTATCAAACAGTAGATTACTTTAGTCATTGACTGCTGTGTCTTATGTACCTAACCTATTCCATTGATCTATCACTCTCATTCTTAGCCAGTCACAATTAGTTTTGATGATTGCTGCTTTATAAAACACTTTTAGATGTGGTATGGCTAGGCCACCTGTGCTTACATTTCTTTTCATTAATTCCCTTCATGTTCTGGACCTTTTGTTCTTCCAGATGAATTTTGTTGTTATTTTTTCTAGCTCTATAAAATAATTTTTTGTAGTTTGATTGGTATGGCACTGAATAAGTAAATTAATTTAGGTAGAATTGTCATTTTTATTATTTTAGCTTGGCCTACCCATGAGAAACTGATGTTTTTTCCAAATATTTAGATCTGACTTTATTTGTGTGAAAAGTGTTTTGTAATTGTGGTTATATAGTTCCTAGGCTTGTCTCGGCATGTAGACTCTCAAATATTTATATTGCCCACAGCTACTTTAAATGAAACTTCCCTATCTATTATTCTTTTCTATTCTATGCTCTTTCTATCTCTCTCTATTTTGATTCTGTATTTCTCTTGCTGCGAGGTTTTGTTAATAATATATAGAATTGCCAATGATTTATATGAATTTATTTCATATCCCGTAGCTTTGCTAAATTGTTTATTGTTCAAGTAGTTTTAAATAGATTCTACAGGATTCTCAGGTAGTCCAATAATTTTTAAATCATCTCTCCTGGATCTATTTTCTAGGTCAGTGGTTTTTCCAATGAGATATTTCACATTGTCTTCCACTTTTTCATTCCTTTGATTCTGTTTGATAATATCTTGATTTCTCATAAAGTCATTAGCTTCCACTTGCTCCAGTCTAATTTTAAGGTGTATTTTCTTCAGTGATCTTTTGGATCTCCTTTTCCATTTGCCTAATTCTGCCTTTCAAGGCATTCTTCTACTCATTGGCTTTTTGGATCTCTTTTGCCATTTGAGTTAGTCTATTTTTAAGGTGTTATTTTCTTCAGTATGTTTTGAGTCTCCTTTAGCAAGTCATTGACTTGTTTTTCATGGTTTTCTTGCATCCCTCTCATTCTTTCCCAATTTTTTCCTCTACTTCTCTAACTTGCTTTTCAAAATCCTTTTTGAGCCTTATTCGGTTCCTGGCTTCCAAGATGACCAAGAAGAGGAGGAACAACGGGCGCGCCAAGAAGGCCGCGGCCACGTGCAGAGCCCATCCGTTGCACTAACTGCGCCCGCTGCATGCCGAAGGACAAGGCCATCAAGAAATTTGTAATCCGCAACATCGTGGAAGCTGCGGCCGTCAGGGACATCTCGAGGCCAGCGTCTTCGACTCCTATGTGCTGCCCAAACTGTATGGTGAAACTACATTACTGTGTGAGCTGCGTGATCCACAGCAAGGTAGTGAGGAATCGCTCCCGTGAGGCTCGGAAGGATCGGACGCCCCGCCCCGATTCAGACCTGCAGGTGCTGCCCCCAGACCCCCTCCAAAGCCCATGTAAAGAGCTGTCCATCAACATTCCTGAACCGATCAGAGGAAAATAAAATGGTTGGTCTATCTTAAAAAAAAAAATCCTTTTTGAGCTCTTTCATGGCCTGGGACTAGATTCATGTTTTTCTTGAAGCTTTTGATGTAGGCTCTTTGACTTTGTTGACTTCTTCTGGCTGTATGTTTTTGGTCTTCTTTGTCACCAAGAAAGATTCCAAAGTCTGAGTCTGAATCTGAGTCCATTTTCACTGCCTGGCCAAGTTCCCAGCCAACTGCTTGACCTTGATGTTTTCGTCAGGGTATGACTGGTTGTAGAGTAGAGAGTACTTTGTTTCCAAGCTTGAGGGGCTACACTGTTGTTTTCAGAGCTATTTCTACACAGCAAGCTCTGCCACACCAGTGATCCTTCCTCCCCCAAGAACTGCCAACCAGATCAGTGACTCAGATCTAAACAGGCTCTGCACTCCCACTCAGATCAGCCACCTTATTCCTCCCACCAGGTGGCCCTGGGGCTGGAAGCAACTGCAGCTGGAGTTCTGGAAGCAGCCTCAGAGCTTCACCACCTCCACTGCCCTTGGGGGGGGAGGTGTGGCCGACCAGGAACTCCTTTCACTCTGTCCCCACAGTTTTTTTTTCCCACTAATCTTCTCTGTGTCTTTGGTGTTTTGTGGGTTGAGAAGTCTGGTAACTGCCACAGCTCATTGATTCGGCGTGCTGAGGCTTGTTCCACCCAGCTCACGGTTGGTTGGTTCAGCACAGCCATGCTGGGCTCTGCTCCGCTCTGCTCCACTCTGCTCCCAGAACTGTGTGATAGACCATACCCAGTGACCATCCAGGCTGTCCTGGGCTGAAGCCCTGCTTCCCTCTGCTATTTTGTGGGTTCTGCTGTTCTAGAATTGGTCAGAGCCATTTTTTTATGGGTGTCTGGAGGGTCTGGGGAGAGTTTAAGCAAATCCCCTGCTTTCCAGCCACCATCTTGGCTGTGCCCACTCCAGAATTCTCTAAGTATACATCATATCATCTACAAAGAATGATAGTTGTGTTTCCTCATGCCTATTCTCATTCCTGCAATTCTTCTCTTACGCTAAAGCTAATATTTGTAGTACAATATGAATATCAATTGTTGATAATGAACATCCTTGTTCATCCTGACCTATTGAGAAAACTCCTAGCTTATCCTCATTACTATAACTCTTGCTGATGGTTTAAATAGATGTTACTTATTCTTTTAAGGAAAATTCCATGATTCCTATGCTCTCCAGTTTTTTTTAAGTAGGACTGAGTGTTGCATTTTGTGTGAAAGCTTTTTCTGCATCTATTGAGATAATCATAGATTTCTGTATTTTGTTATTAATATGATCAATTATATGATAGTTTTCCTAATGTTGAACCAGACCTGCATTCCTGGTATAAATCCCACCTGGTCTTAGTACTATATGATCCTTGTGACATATTGCTGTAATCTCTTGGCTAATTTTTTTTTAAACTTTTTGCATCTTATTCATTAGGAAAATAGGTCTATAATTTTCTTTCTCTATTTTTGGCTCTTCCCAGTTTAGGTATCAGCATCCTATTTGTATCATAAAAGAATTTGGTAGGACTCTACCTATTTTTCGAATAGTTTATGTAGTATTAGAATGAATTGTTCTTTAAATGTTTCATAGAATTCATTTTGTAAATCCATCTGGCCCTGGAGATTTTTTTCTTGGGATGTTCATGGTGTCTTGTTCAAACTTCTTTTTCTGAAATGGAATTATTTTAGTATTTTATTTTCTCTTTAAGCTGGCAATTTATCCTTTTGTAAATATTCATCCATTTCACTTAGATTGTCAGATGTATTGGCACACAGTTGAGCAAATAGCACCTAATTACTGTTTTAATTTCTCTTCATTGGTGGTAAATTTGCCCTTTCATTTTGATATTGGTAATTTAGTTTTCTTCTTTCTTTTTTTAATCAAATTAACCAAAGGTTTATCTATTCTGTTGTTTTTTTTTTCATAAAACCAACTCTTAGTTTTATTTATTAGTTCAATAGTTTTCTTAATTTCAATTTTATTAATCTCTTCTTTGATTTTCAGAATTTCTAATTTGGTATTTAATTGGAGATTTTTAATTTGTTATTTTTCTAGCTTTTTAGTTACACGTCCAATTTATTGATCTCTTCTTTCTCTATTTTGTTCATGTAAGCAATTAGAGATATAAAAATTCCTGTAAAAGCCCCTTTGGCTGTATCCTATAAATTTTGGTATGTGGTCTCATTATTGTCATTCTCTTGGATGAAGTTATTGATGGGTTTTATTATTTGTTGTTTGACCCACTCATTCTTTAGGATTAGATTAATAAGTTTCCAATTAATTTTTAGTCTATCTTTCCATGGTCCTTTATTACATGTAATTTTATTGCATCATGATCTGAAAAGGATGCATTTAAGATTTCTGCCTTTCTGCAATGGATTGTGAGGTTTTTATGCCCTAGTACATGGTCAATTTTTGTGTTGGTGCCACATACCACTGAGAAAAAAGTATATTCCATTCTATCCCCATTCAATTTTCTCTAGAGGTCTACTCTATCTAACTTTTTCTAAAATTCCATTCACCTCCTTAACTTCTTTCTTGCTTATTCTGTATTTAGATATATCTAGTTCTGAGAAGGGGAGGTTGAGGTCCTCCACTAGTATAGTTTTGCTATTTCTTTCTGTAACTCACTTAACTTCTCCTCTAAGAATTTGAATGCTATGCTTGGTGCATATATGTTTTGTACTGATATTCCTTCATTGTCTATGGTACCTTTTAGCAAGATGTATAGTTTCCCTTTTTATCTATCTTTTAATTAGATTTATTTTCACTTTTACTTTGTCTAAGATCAGGATTGCTACCCCTGCTTTGTTTTTTCTTAAGCTGACACATAACATATTCTGCTCCAGCCTTTTATCTTTACTCTGTATCTCTCTGCCTCAAATGGGTAAACAACATATTGGAGGATTATGGTTCTGAATCCACTCTGATATCTGCTTCTGTTTTATGGAGAGTTTATTCCATTCACATTCACAGTTATGATTACTATGTCTTTCTTTCCATCCTATTCCCCCCACTGTTTATACTTTTCTCTCTCCTTTCTCCTTTCCCTCCTCACCAGTGTTTTGCTTCTGGCCACTGCCTCCTTAATCTCCCCTCCCTTCTATCAGCCCCCTTTCCTTTTCTATCCCCTTTCCCCTATCACTTCTTCCCTCCTTTCTTCCCTGTCTTCTATCCACTGCCTCCTCCTTCTTCTTCTTTTCTTTCCTTTTTTTTTTTTTGGAGCGTGGAAGGCAGGGCAACCAGGGCTAAATGACTTGCCAAGGTCACACAGCTAGTAAATATGTCAAGTGTCTGAGGCTGAATTTGAACCCAGGCCCTCCTGACTCCAGAGCTGGTGCTCTACTCAGTGTTCCACCTAGCTGCCCCTCCCTCCTTTTCTTTCTCCTTTCCACTCCTACTTCCCTATAGAGTGTGGTAGGTTTCTATAGCCAAATGAATGTGTATGTTATTCCCTCTTTGAGCCAAATCTGATGAGAGTAAGGTTCAAACAATCCTCACCCCCCCCTCCCTTCTTTCCCTCTACTGTAATAGGTCTTTGTGCCTCTTCTTGTCATGTAATTTACCTTTTTCTGACACCTCCTTTATTCTCCTCCCAGTAAAATCCTTTTTTAACCCCTTAATTATTTTTATCATGACCTCAAATTCAACTTATTCCCACACCCTCTGTCTATGTATCCCCTATAAATGTCATAATAAGACACATTTCTCAAGAGTTACAAGTATCATATTTCCATGTGGACATGTAAACAGTTTAACCTTATTGAATAACACATTTTCATTTTCTTTCCTATTTATGTTTTTATACTTCTTTTGAGTCTGCTATTTGAAGATCAAATTTCCTGTTCAGATCTTGGTTTCTTTTTTTTTTCAATCAGGAATGATTAGAAGTCCCATATATCATGAATGTTGACCTTTTCCCCTGAAAGATTATACTAAATTTTGTTGGTTGTAATCCATGCTCCTTTGCCTTCCAGAATATTCTATTACCGGTCTTGTGATCCTTTAATGTAGAAGCTGCTAAGTTCTGCGTAATCCTAACTGTGGTTCCATGATATTTAAATTGTTTTTTTCTGGCTGCTTGCAGTATTTCTCCTTGACCTGATAATTATGGAATTTGGCTACCATATTCCTCATAGTTTTCATTTTGGGATCTCTTTTTGGAGGTTATTGGTATATTCTTTCAATGACCTATTTTACCCTATAGTTCCAGGATGTCAGGGCAGTTTCCTTTATAATTTTTGAAAGATGCTGTCTAAGCTTTTTTTTTTTTTTTGAGGCTTTCAGGTAGACCATAATTCTTAAATTATTTCTCCTAGATCTATTTTTCAGGTTATTGTTTTTCCAATGAGGTATTTTATGTTTTCTTCTTTTTTTCATTCTTTTGATTTTGTTTCACTGATTCTTGATGTATCATAGTCATTAGCTTCTACTTGGCCAATTCTAATTTTTAATGAATGTTTTCTTCAGTTAGCTTTGTACATGCTTTTCCTTTAGGCCAATCTACTTCTTCAGGAGTTTTCTTCGGTGGATTTTCCATTTGGCCAGTTGTATTTTTTAAGGAATTGTTTTCTACATTCAATTTTGTCCTTCCATTTCCAAACTGTTGACTCTCTCTTGAATACTTCTTGTTTCTTTTCCCAATTTTTCTTCTATGTCTTTATTTTTCTTTAAAATCCTTCTTGAGCTTTTCCAAGAAGGTTTTGGGCTTGAGACCAATTCATATTCCACTTTGAGGTTTCAGATTTGGGTATATTGACAATGTTGTACTCTTCTGAGTTTGTGTTTTAATCTTCCCTGTCCCATAGAAACAGTCTATGATCAGTGTTGTCTTTGCTTTTTGTTCATTTTGTTTGCCTATTTCATGGCTTTTAAAGTTGAGCCCTCCTGTTGGAGCAAAGGAGGCACTGTCCCAAGTTTCTTCTGCTGGGGTTCAGGGGCTGGGACACTAACTTTTTGCCCCAGGGCTTCACGTGCTGGCTGCTGGAGGCTGTAGGTATCTGGCAGCTTACCTGGTCCTGAGCTAGGGTCCTAGTGGTGGTGTCTGGCATGTCCTGAGGCCAGGTAGCATTTTCTTTTCTTTCCTTTTCTTTTCTCTTCCTTTCCTTCTTTTCTTTCCTTTTCTTTTTTGAAAGTGTAACCGGAATGGCCTTTGTTTTCTTTGAGTGACTCAGCTTACCTCATTGAGCCTCTGGATGCTGTGGCTTGCTCTCCCGGGGCAGGAAAGTCCAGCGACCATACCAGGAATCAATTTCCTGTGTGATGAGTCATGGGGCTGGCTGAGGGGAGGTGTTAGCTCCAGAACCCGCTCTACGCTAGGGGGAGGGGCCAAGTCAAGAACCAATTGGCCCTGGTCATTCAGGCGGCGCTTGATGATGTCAAAAACTCTATAAGAGGGGAGAGGACAGTTTGAAGCTCTCTTTTTCCTCTTCCGGTTGGTGTGGGAAGCAGAGGCAAGCAAGCATGACTCTGGGCCAGCCCTTGCTCTTGGGCTGAGCCCAGATGTTGGTAACTATGAATTGTATTGGGTCTGTCTGTTGATGTTTGTAATTTGTTTGTATTTTGGTTTTGAGGTTCTGGGTGCTGGTTTGTTTTTCCCCTGAACTAAATGAATGTTTTGAACCTCAGGGTGCTGGTTTTTTCCCCTGAAGTAAGTCGATGAATCTGTATTTGGTCTGTCTCTTGATGCTTGTCTGTATGCTCTCCTGAACTAACTGAATGCTAACTGAATGCTGGCGTTTTCCCCTGAACTAAATGTTGACTGTATGCTAAGTGAATGCTGGATTAAAGTAAGCTGGTCAACCCCTTCACCATGCTTTTCTTGTTTAAGCAGATAAAAAGAACCTGTGCTTTCCCGGCAGCCTCCTGGGTGCCGGCTGTGGGGGAGGGATCTTACACCCCCACCGAAGCTGCTAGCTGGGTTGTTAAAACAGAAGGGGGGAAGGAAGGGCAATTGGGGTTAAGTGACTTGCCCAAGGTCACATAGCTAGTAAGTGTGTCAAGTGTCTGAGGCCAGATTTGAACTCAGGTCCTCCTGATTCCAGGGCTAGTGCTCTACTCACTGCACCACCTAGCTGCCTCTACAAGTAGGGTTTTTCTGCATTTCCCCAGGGCTGCAGTGACGCATAGGGAGATGCAGCTGCTGGAGGATGCCAGCCTGTCAGGGGCTGTGCTGGCACATGTGGTAGTTCCTTGAGCTGGAGTCTGCAGGTTCCCCTGGCTGTGCTAAGTCATGGGTGGGGGCGGGGGAGGAGGATGTCCTGGTGTTGGCGTGGCGTTTGCTTGCTCTACCACTCTGGGACTCAGGATCTCCTGCTGGTTTGTTGAGTTGGAGCCTGTTGCCAACTTGCTGAGATGCTTCCTGTCCTGGACTTCGTGCCCCTTTTACCTGAGTGATGTGGACCTTATTTGCCTATCCTCTAAGTCTTCTGGATCAAAAGACTGGTCAACCCAGTCTTCCACTGGCTCTAATATTCCAGGATCTGTTCTGGGGGGCTATTTTGTGAATGTTCAGGAATGAGAATGGGAGAGGGACAGCACTTACTCTGCCATCTTGGCTCCTGGTAGCTCACAGCCCATGCTTATTTTTCTATAGCAAAGTTTAATAATTTGTTTTATGTGGAAGTTGTGCCTAAATTAAAGCCACCACTGCCCATGAGGAAATGATAATGTGATGTATTTTCCTCCCTACCCCACCAAGTGAGACCCAGATTAGTCAATACTTTCATATGCATTTAGTTGTCATTGCTTCATAGTATCCTATTGCAATTATCAAATTAACACCCTTACATACCCTCCTGAAAATACAAACAAAACAGATTTGAGAGTAAAATGACCGCTCAATTTTGAGACAAAAGACACAAGTTCAAATTTTACCTCCAACAGTGCTATCTATGTAACCACAAACAAGCCATAACCCACTTGAGATACAGCATTGACTTTTATGAAACAAAAAATGACAAAAGTTGCACCATGTTCCTCATAGTTATATAAGGAAAATACTTCATAAACCTTAAAGCACTACTTAAACATGAATGAAGAATAAGTGTTCTTCCCAGCTACACCTTATCAACATTTGATTTACAGCAGTATCATATTCAATATTTTTGTGATCACTAGGAAGCTATTATAACAACTTTTTAAACATTCCAAACACTATGGGGGAATTTATGCCATATTATTTTCCTGGGTGGTAAATGAGCTTTGACATTGTACATTGAGCCTACATTTTCAAACCTAAAGATCAGTCAAATCAAGAGGGCAAACACAGGAGAACAAAAAATGAAGTTACAATTTGACCATCATCTATCTAATATGATCACATATTGGTGAACAGATTGAATAAATGAGCTCATCAATATACTTTTTGCAGTAAATGAAAGAGGCAATGTTGTTCTGTCATGTTTCAATCTTGTCCAACTCTTCATGACCCTATTTGGGGTTTTCTTGGCAAAAATACTGAAGTGGTTTGCCATTTTCTTCACCAGCTCATTTTACAGATGAGGAACTGAGATAAACAGGGTTAACTGACTTGCCCAGGGTCACACAAGTTTATACCTAGTAAGTGTCTGAGGTCAAATTTGAACTCAGTTCTTCCTGACTCTAGGACTGGTGCTCTATCCACTGTACCACCCAGCTACCCTGAAAGAGACAATAAACCATCCTAAAATACTGCCCTATAATTAGTTTATTAAATTTGATGATTACTAGAACAGGGGCTAATTGTGGAATAGAGAGAAAGACATAACCCAGGAATACTTGGGAGTCATGGTAAAGCAAAAGGAAGAACACTATATGTCCAAATCCAAAATGATTCTCCCAAGCAGCACTGTTCAGTATTCCAAACAGCAGGAGATCAATTTCTCTAAGAGGGATTTAAATCTTGTACTTTCCAAATCCCTGCCCCTGGAAAGACTCTTCTCCTTCAAAACTTTACATAGGTCACCTGACTTCAACTCTCTCAGCCTTATCCAAGGGACCAATCTGACCTTGTTTTAATGGCTATTTTCAAGCAAACAATAATATGTGAAAATCTTTCCCTATGAGTCAACATAATTATATTTTAGCTGCCTTGTAAGCAAGTTTGTACATGTTACATGAAAATAGAAAACAGCTGCATTCTGAGTTTTGTAAAATGAAAACTCATTTTAGCAGTTTTTTTTGAAAATGTGCTGGTTGGCTCAGGCATTTTTCAAAAGCACATCCATTCTCCTGAAAAGTAAAGGCAATTTCAACATCAAAGGTATTTAAAAATTTAGATCTAGATGAGGATAGAGGTATGAGGGACAGACAGAGAGACACAGAGAACTGCCATTTAAAACAGAAAGGGAACATATGTAATGGGCAACATCCTTTGAAACTTTCAAGATGCAGCAAATTTCAGGAATATCTGTATAAGAATAATTTGCAATTTCACTATCTTCTTATATCTTGTGTAAGTCATTCTAACCAAATAATAGAAATCATTGAAGCTAGCAAAGGATTTAGAGCTTTTCTAGTCTAGCTCTTTTATTTCGTGGAAGAGGAAATTGAGGGTGAGATTGATTGCTCATGTAATATTTCCTTCCTTCCTTCCTTCCTTCCTTCCTTCCTTCCTTCCTTCCTTCCTTCCTTCCTTCCTTCCTTCCTTCCTTCCTTCCTTCCTTCCTTCCTTCCTTCCTTTCTTCCTTCCTTCCTTCCTTCCTCCTTCCCTCCCTTTTGTCCTTCATTCCTTCTTTCCTTTTTTTTCTTTCTCTGTTTCTTTCTTTCTCTCTCTCCTTCCCTCCTTCCTTCTTTGACAGAGCTAATGTACAATATTTGTTTTACATAACTATATGTATATGTGTGTACATATATAATATTTGTAATAGGTACCTTTTTTCTTTTTTTTTCTTTTTTATTTTTTTAAAATTTATTTATTTAACATATTTAGTTTTCAGCATTGATTTTCACAAGAGTTTGAATTACAAATTTTCTACCCATTTCTACCCTTCCCCCCACTGCAAGATGACATATATTCTGGTTGCCCTGTTCCCCATTCAGCCCTCCCTTCTGTCACCCCACTCCCCTCCCATCCCCTTTTCCCTTCCTTTCTTGAAGGGCAAGATAAATTTCTATGCCCCATTGCCTGTGTATCTTATTTTTTAGTTGCATGCAAAAACTTTTTTTTGTTTGTTTTTGAACATCTGTTTTTAAAACTTTCAGTTCCAAATTCTCTCCCCTCTTCCCTTCCCATCCACCCTCCCTAAGAAGTCAAGCAATTCAACATAGGCCACATGTGTATCATTATGTATAGCCTTTCCACAATACTCATATTGTGAAAGACTAACTATATTTTGCTCCTTCCCAACCCATCCCCCTTTATTGAATTTTCTCCCTTGACCCTGTTCCCTTTCCAAAGTGTTTGTTTTTTGTTACCTCCACCCCCATCTGCCCTCCCCTCCATCATCCCCCCGCCTTTTATCTTCTTCCCTCTTCTTTCCTGTGGGGTAAGATACCAAACTGAGTATGTATGGTATTCCCTCCTCAGGCCAAATTTGATGAGAGCAAGATTCACTCATTCCCCCCTCACCTGCCCTCTCCCCTCCTCCCACAGAACTGCTTCCTCTTGCCACCTTTATGCAAGATAATCCACCCCATTCTATCTCTCCCTATCTCCCTCTCTCAATATATTCCTCTCTCGGTACATATTTTCTTATTTTCTTAGTGAATGTGAGAGGGAAAGGAAGGAGAGAATTCATTCCTAAAAACAAAATAAAATTCAATTTTTTTTAAAAAAGAAGAAAAAAGAGGCACAATCATCTGGTAGCATCGCTACATTTTGCTCTAGAGGCCTGTAGAGTCATTTCTGAAATATTCCTGAATAAACAGACAGACAGACGGAAAGATAGCCAGACAGACAGATATATAATTAGATAAATAGAAATTAAAAAAAGAAAGATGTCCGTTCACTTATCTATTGGTAAGTGACTCTTTGTATTATAAATTTGATTCATCTTTATGCGTCTTTAGCAGAAAAAATTTGCTACAGATTTTTCCCTAATTACCTGTTTCTCTTCTAATTTTAACTGTATTAGAATTATTTATGTAAAGTCTTTTGAATCTCATATAATTTTACATAGTATAAATTGTCTAACTTATTTTTGTTAATCCTCTTTAACATATTTGCCCATGAATATTTCCCCTGTCCATAGATCTGAAATGTAATTTCTTCCTTGATCCTATAATTTACTTAAGATATCACCTTTTACGCTTGTCATATATCTATTTGGAGTTTATATTACTATGTGATGTAAGATATTACTCTATAAATAAAGGAAGGACATAATTTCTAAAAGAAACGACCCTGTGTATGTAATGGCTATCTAGAAGGGATAGGGATACATGGGATAGCTATGATGAAGGAAAAAACTGAAGAAATAATAAATGCTTATTTTTTAAAAAGCTTTAGAAGAATTCCTTTTCATTGGAATTTTTTCTTAATGAAAAACTGTTTCCAAACCATGCTCCATTACTTGACTCAGTTTCATTCTCCATGCTGAAGGATTTGTCCATGAAGAAAAAGAGATTGTTAAAAAAAACAGGCATGACAATTGATAGAGGACCACAGGCCAAGCATTTAGATTAAAATCTATTGGATGATTGTGTTGTAAGAAGTGATAAATATAATCAATGCATAGAAAGACATATGAACTGATGTAAAGTGAAATAAACGGAGTCAGGAAAACAATATACACAATGACTGAAATAATGTAAATGAAAACAACTACAATGAAACAATCAAAAATGGATGCTGCACAGTTTTTAAAAACTAGCATAATCCCAAAGAAAAACTATGAGAAGATACCTCCACACCCCCCTTGTATAAGTAGGGGATCTATGTGTGTAGAATGTTGCATAAATTGTTAGATTTTATTCTATGAATTTATTGGTTTTACTGATTTTTCCCTGTTGTTTTCTTTTTTATAATTTATAATAATATTTTATTTTTCCCTAATTACATGTAAAAACAATTTTTAACATTTGTTGGGTTTTTTTCTTTTTTTAAAATTTATTTATTTAATTTATTTAATATATTTAGTTTTCAGCATTGATTTTCAAAAGAGTTTGAATTATGAATTTTCTCTCCATTTCTACACTCCCACCCACTCCAAGACGGCGTATATTCTGGTTGCCCCATTCCCCAGCCAGCCTTCCGTTCAGTCACCCCACTCCCCTCCCATCCCCATTTCCCTTCCTTTCTTGTAGTGCAAGACAAATTTCTACGCCCCATTGCCTGTGTATCTTATTTCCCAGTTGCATGCAAAAACATTTTTTTTGATTTTGAACATCTGTTTTTAAAACTTTAAGTTCCAAATTCTCTCCGCTCTTCCCTCCCCACCCACCCTCCCTAAGAAGGCAAGCAATTCAACATAGGCCACATGGGTATCATTATGTAAAACCCTTCCACAATACTCATGTTGTGAAAGACTAACTATATTTTGCTTCTTCCTAACCTTTCCCCCTTTATTCAACTTCCTCCCTTGACCCTGTCCTTTTTTGAAAGTGTTTGTTTTTGATTACTTCCTCCCCCTATGTGCCCTCCCTTCTATCATCCCCACTTTTATATCTTCTTCCTCCTTCTTTCTTGTGGGGTAAGATACCCAATTGACTGTGTATAGTATTCCCTCTTCAGGTCAAATCCGAAGAGAGCAAGATTCACTCATTCCCCCTCACCGGCCCCCTCTTCCCTTCCTACAGAACTGCTTTTTCTTGCCACGTTTATGCGAGATAATTTACTCCATTCTATCTCTTCCTTTCTCCCTCTCTCAATATATTGCTCTCTCATCCCTTGATTTGATTTTATTTTTTTAGATATCATCCCTTCCTATTCAACTCACCCTGTACCCTCTGTCTATATATATATATGTATATGTATATATATATGTGTATATATATATACACACACATACACACACATACATACATACATATATACATACACACATATATACATATACATACATATATACATGCATACACACATATATATACATACATACACACACACACATATATATATATATGCACATATTCCCTTCAGCTACCCTAATACTGAGGTCTCATGAATCATACACATCATCTTTCCATGTAGGAAGGCAAACAAAACAGTTCAAACAGTTCAACTTTACTAAGTCCCTTGTGATTTCTTTTTCTTATTTACTTTTTCATGCTTCTCTTGATTCTTGTGTTTGAAAGTCAATTTTTTTATTCAGCTCTGGTCTTTTCACTGAGAAAGCTTGACAGTCATCTATTTTATTGAAAATCCATATTTTGCCTTGGAGCATGATGCTCAGTTTTGCTAGGTAGGTGATTCTTGGTTTGTTTGTTTTTTTTTTGTTACAATTTTATTTTTTTTATTTAATTTATTTAATATATTTAGTTTTCAGCATTGATTTTCACAAGAGTTTGAATTATGAATTTTCTCCCCATTTGTACCCTCCCCCCCCACTCCAAGATGGCGTATATTCTGGTTGCCCTGTTCCCCAGTCAGCCCTCTCTTCTGTCACACCACTCCCCTCCCATCCCCTTTTCCCTTACTTTCTTGTAGGGCAAGATAAATTTCTATGCCCCATTGCCTGTGTATCTTATTTCCTAGTTACATGTAAATATTTTTTTTGGTTTTGAACATCTGTTTTTAAAACTTTGAGTTCCAAATTATCTCCCCTCTTCCCTTCCCACCCACCCTCCCTAAGATGGCAAGCAATTCAACATAAGCCACATGGGTATCATTATGTAAAACCCTTCCACAATACTCATGTGGTGAAAGACTAACTCTATGTTGCTCCTTCCTAACCTATCCCCCTTTATTGAATTTTCTCCCTTGACCCTAACCCTTTTTGAAAGTGTTTGTTTTTTATTACCTCCTCCCCCTATCTGCCCTCCCTTCTATCATCCCCCCTTTTTTATCTTCTTCCTCCTTCTTTCCTGTGGGGTAAGATTCCCAATTGAGTGTATATGGTATTCCCTTCTCAGGTCAAATCCGATGAGCGCAAGATTCACTCATTCCCCCTCACCGGCCCCCTCTTCCCTTACTACAGAACTGCTTTTTCTTGCCACTTTTATGTGAGATACTTTACCCTATTCTATCTCTTCCTTTCTCCCTCTCTCAATATATTCCTCTCTCATCCCTTGATTTGATTTTATTTTTTTAGATATCATCCCTTCATGTTCGACTCATCCTGTCCCCTCTGTGTATATATATATATACACATACATATATACATACCTACACGCACACATACACACACACACACACATATATATATATATACACATATATGTGTGTATGTGTATATATATATATATACATATACATATGCATATTCCCTTCAGCTACCCTAATACTGAGGTCTCATGAATCATACGCATCATCTTTCCAAGTAGGATGGTAAACAAAAGAGTTCAACTTTAGTAAGTCCCTTGTGATTTCTCTTTCTTGTTTACCTTTTCATCCTTCTCTTGATTCTTGTGTTTGAAAGTCAAATTTTCTATTCAGCTCTGGTCTTTTCAATGAGAATGCTTTAAAGTCCTCTATTTTATTGAAAATACGTATTTTGCCTTGGAGCGCTATACTCAGTTCTGCTGGGTAGGTGATTCTTGGTTTTAATCCTAGCTCCATTGACCTCCAGAATATCATATTCCAAGCCCTTTGATCCTTTAATGTAGCAGCCACTAGATCTTGGGTTATTCTGATTGTGTTTCCACAATAATCAAATTGTTTCTTTCTCTCTGCTTGCAGTATTTTCTCCTTGATCTGGGAGCTCTGGAATTTGGCAACAATATTCCTAGGAGTTTTCTTTTGGGGATCTTTTTGAGGAGGTGGATTCCTTCAATTTCTATTTTACCCTCTGGTTCTAGAATATCAGGGCAGTTTTCCTTCATAATTTCTTGAAAGATGATATCTAGGCTCTTTTTGTGATCATGGCTTTCAGGTAGTCCAATAATTTTTAAATTATCTCTCCTGAATCTATTTTCCAGGTCAGTGGTTTTTCCAATGAGATATTTCACATTGTCTTCCACTTTTTTATTCCTTTGGTTCTGTTTTATAATATCTTGATTTCTCAGAAAGTCACTAGCTTCCACTTGCTCCAATCTAATTTTTAAAGTCGTATTTTCTTCAGTGGTCTTTTGGACCTCCTTTTCCATTTGACTAATTCTGCCTTTCAAGGCATTCTTCTCCTCATTGGCTTTTTGGAGCTCTTTTGCCTTTACAAGTCATTGACTTGTTTTTCATGATTTTCTCGCATCATTCTCATTTCTCTTCCCAATTTTTCCTCTATTTCTCTAACTTGCTTTTCCAACTCCTTTTTGAGCTCTTTCATGGCCTGAGACCAGTTCATGTTTTTTTTGGAGGCTTTTGATGTAGGCTCTTTGACTTTGTCGACTTCTTCTGGCTGTATGTTTTGGTCTTCTTTGTCACCAAAGAAAGATTCCAAAGTCTGAGACTTTGGAATGCATTTTCACTGCCTGGCCATGTTCCCAGCCAACTTGCTTTACCCTTGAGTTTTTCATCCAGGTATGACTGGTTGTAGAGTAGAGAGTACTTTGTTCCAAGCTTGAGGGGCTACACTGTTGTTTTCAGAGCTATTTATATACAGCAAGCTTGGCCACACCAGCACCCCTCCTTCCCCAAGAACCTCCAACCCAGACCTGACTCAGATCTTAAGCAGGCTCTGCACTCCTACTCTGATCTACCACTTAATTCCTCCCACCAGGTGGGCCTGGGGCTGGAAGCAACTGCAGCTGAACTGCACCACCTCTGCTGCCCTTGGGGGGGGGGTGGCATAGCCGAACCTGAACTCCTTTCACTCTCCACAGCTTTTCCAACTAACCTTCTCTGTTGTCTTTGATGTTTGTGGGTTGTGAAGTCTGGTAGCTGCTACAGCTCACTAATTTAGGGTGCTGGGGCCTGTTCCACCCAGCTCCTGGTCTGGTTGGCCCTACCGCCACCCACGCTGGGCTCTGCTTCCCTCTGCTCCTCACCCAGCGACCACCAAGGCTGTCCTGGGCTGAAGCCCTGTTTCCTTCTACTACTTCATGGGTTCTGCAGCTCGTCTCTGTTGTCTTTGGTTTTTGTGGGTTGAAAAGTCTGGTAACTGCCACAGCTCACTGATTCATCGCGCTAGGGCCTGTTCCACCCGGCTCCTGGTCTGGTTGGTCCACGGGGCCCATGCTGGGCTCTGTTCCCCTCTGCTTCCAGCTCCATGCATGATAGACCTCACCCAGAGACCATCCAGGCTGTTCTAGGCTGGAGCCCTGCTTCCCTCTGCTATTTTGTGGGTTCTGCAGTTCTAGAATTTGTTCAGAGCCATTTTTATAGGTTTTTGGAGGGATCTGGTGGGGAGCTCACGCAAGACCCTGCTTTCCAGCCACCATCTTGGCTCTGCCCCACCCCCCCATTTTTTTTCTTTAATTTTTTTTTTCATCTGGTATGGGGAAAGAGAAAAATACAGGGCAATTTAGGTGATATAGAAACACAAGGTAACAACAAAGTTATTTATTTTTAAGTGTATAGATCAGAACAAATATATTATGAAAGGAACATTTATACACTCTGGTAACAAGAAATTTTGTCCAAAAAAATCATTTGATCTGTATGGATGGCTTAAACTAGCTAAAGATGATGTAGAGGGAGAAAATTACAGTATCATTATATTTTTCAAAGCATTTCTCCATCTCTTAACTGTTGTAATATTATTTCTTCAGGGTAGAGATACTATGGGAGTAAAAATTGAATGCCAGGCTTACTTCAGATACTATCTCTTGGCATTTATAGCTATAGTCACCATGGAGAAAAATCTTTTAACCTTTCTAAGTTTCAATTTCTTCATCTGTACCATGAAAATAATTAATAATAATAATAACAATAGGCATTTGTACGACACTTAAAGGTTTGCAAATATCTTATTTTATCTTCACATCAATAATGAGAGGTAGATGCTATTATTATTCCCATTTTACAGATGAGCAAAATGAAGTAAATCGAGGTTAAGATACTTGCCAAGAGTCATATAGTGTTTCAGCCTGAATTTGAACCCAGTTCTTGGTAACTCAAGGTGCAGTTCTCTATTCATTGTGCTTCCACTCTATGGAATAGCTATCAGAATCAAAGCAAATAATACATTATTAGAATCAGAAAACGTAGAATCTCAGAGCTGAAATGAATTGTAAAGATCATTTAGTCCAAACTTTTTTTATTTTACAGATTAAAAAAAAACTGAAGCCTATAAGTGAATGAAAATATTCTCCTATAGTTGTTCTTTGCTTCTTTTGGTATATATAACTTGATTTGATGGCAATTATTGCATTTTTGACATTATCTGCAACAGATAAGCTGGCCTTTAGGGGAAAATCAGCCAACTTAGGATATATCTGTGAAAGGTAACTACTGATAATGATATGTAATGATAAAAATAAAGCAGAATTTAATGATGAAATTACAAATAGAAGATCATCAAATTTGGTAAAAATAGTTTTAAAACATATTTCCTTAGCATGTACCACAATCATTGAGCTACATATTCTCATGGATTATGAGTAATATAAAGGATAGTGTCTGTACGATGCCATTGATATGCCCTTTGACTTTATAATCCTTGTAATAATCCAAGATAATGATTTTCAAAGTTTCTGCTTATGATTTTGTTTCTGCTCATTTTTTATTTTAACAAGTTTGCTTTTCCTTTTATTTTTATCTTCATGTGAATATATTACAATGGGTGCAGTTTTAGCAATCTGTTCTTTTCAATTAAACCAGGTGACAGTGACATTCAGACTATAAGGCCAATAGAATGGAAACCAATCAGAAGGAAAATAGAACTTTCCCCCTGCATATAATTTCAAGGCAGTTTAAAAGATTCTTAGCATTCCCAGATAAAATATTAAAATGAAAAATAAATAGGAAGAAGATGCTTTGGTTTTCATTGAGAAAAACTTGTTCCCCAAGTAAAAACCATAGGGCCAATAATGTCCCTCTCATCTCCTTTATCTTTCCATTTCACAATAATTTTTTCAAGCAGGTGGGTCAAGAGACTTCATCTTTCTATTAAGGAAACAAAGATTCTGTTGCTGATCAGAGAATTATAGCAAGGGGAAGAAAAGGTGTTTAGAGATTAATTCAAGAGTTGCAGAAGACTCTAGCTTCTGCTGAGTTTTTTCTCTCAAAGTTACATATGAGAGAAATAAAATCAGGCACCTTGGGTTTTCTTCCATCATACCTGTTTTTTCAGTTTGTAAATGTTCTCAGAATTCAGATGGAACTATCAATCCTGCATGAAATAGCATCCTATTTTTACCTACCTTAGCGGAGAAATGGACCTTTGAAATTCCTTCAACAGCTCAAGTCGGGGCATTCCTCGGTTTATACTTTAGAGCTAGAGCTCACTTTAACCTGTATATAATGAGCTTAGATAATCCTTTAATTTTTGTGCAAATGTCATCTTCAAAATTAATCAATGAAAAAATTAATCAGTGAACACGGATTAATTTTTTAATTTACATGTTTATTGGCAAGCCTTACTTAAAGAACAAGCTTGCTCAACTAGTTACTGTAACTGCTAGATTAAAAATGCAGTCAATTTTCAATTATCTGTGTACTTGTGTTACCATGGAATTCCTCTTTTCTCCATTGAACAAGGATATCTGGATTTCCAATAATATTCTGAGCAGTTTAGATGTAGACATAAAGGGGATTAATATCCTGTGTGCAAATTTGTGTGTGTGTGTGTGTGTGTGTGTGTGTGTGTGTGCATAAGTGTGGGTCCTATTTTTCAGAGTAAGAATGGTTTTGAAATTGTTGGGAAAGTATGATGTCTCTGTTTTTAAAACATGTCAAGTGTTGAAAATTTTTAAATAGTTTACAAAATCTGAAAAAAAATTATTCCCTAAGAAATCCTCCATAAGATCAGTTTGAAATGAAGCAGTATGAAGTAAGCATAAACAGAAAAACCATAGACATGTACAGCAACACAATCGTTACAAGAGTATAAGTGAAAACAACACTAATAGTCACCCGGATGCTAATTAAATGAAATGACCAAGAACGGTGAGAACAGATGATGACTGTACCTCCAAGCTCTCAGTGGAGAGTTACAGACTAAGATACTGTTGGTTAGTTTTGATCACCTACTTTTCTTTGTTACAAGGCAGGGTTCAAGGGGCTGGAGTGGTACTTTGGGAGGTGATAATGGTATAAAAACAAAAGTCATCAATAAAAAAACAAAAAAGAAATCCTTCTTAATTTTGGTTTTATGTCTGAAGCTCCCAAAGTCAATCTATTGTCCTATAGTCAAGGAAATGTTAACAGAAAAAGGAGAAGGAAAAGTAAGGATCACAGGCCATATTAGAAAGATTTAATGGAAATTGACACTGACTCACTTGCCCTCACTCATTCCCAGTTCCTCTACTGTTTTCTCTTTGTTAATTATCTCATATGTATCCTGTATCTGGCTTGTTTGCATACAATTTTTTCATATTGTCTCCCTCAGTAGACTTGGAGCTAATTGGGAGCAGAAACTGTCTTTGTTTTTCTTTGTATCCCCAGAATGAGAGATACTTATGTGCTCAGCATGTAGTAGGTGCTTAATAAATCCTTAGTGACTGATTGACTTACTGAACTCAGAACATGTAAAGTGGATTCAGGTCTACTCATTGAGTTGTTCAACTATCAACAAACCCAGACAAAGAAAAACAATGAAGCCATAAAACATTTAATCAAAATAGGAATATTAAAGCAACAGAAAATTATATTAGCCACATTCCCAAATAAATGGAATGTCCATCCACTTTCTTATCTTGACTCTAACTTCCAGAGAATCTTGAAAGCCATATCTTTCAAGATTTGCAGTTCTTGCAAGAGAGTCAAGGGCTTAGGTTCCTTTGATAGCAAGAGTGTACACTTGGTTGGATCCTAGGGTTGAAAACCTTTGAAAAGGACCAAGTCTGTATTTAGTATCATCTGCTTCCACAGTTCACATCTCCTCATCTCTCTTTGCCTATGCTGTCTACATTCAAATCTTTGCTTGACTTGACTTTTCGGGGAGCTGAGTCTGGGGAGGGAATGGGAAAATTTTCTGTTCCTTCCTTAATTAATATTCTCTGTTTTCATCCAGAATATGCTTAGATTTGGATTGAAAAAAATTTTTCAGTTAGAGATTACAGGTCTCTAACCAAAGATCTGGTTAGAGACATGTTGGTTTTTGTGGTACTTGAAAAATTATCCATGCATAATAGGTTTATTAATGACTGTCTATGCTGTGGTTGTATTCATTCTCTTTTCTAAGTCACTGATTTATTTTTTTTGTTATTTGAACTAAATCTATGATTTCATTGGTATAGGGAACTCAATGATAAAGCTCTTTCTAACAATGCAAATTGGCATCTAGTCTACAGTTTATATTCATAGAGTTGCCTGGAAGACTTAAAGGTCAAGTTGTTTCCCCAAGGTCACACAGTCACTATGTTTTAAAGGTTTGACTTGAATTTAAATCTTCAGAACTATAAGATTGGCTTTCTATCCTCTGTATGACTCTGTCTCTTCTCACTGATACATTAATGAAACGTCACTGAGAGGACTGGGAATATTTTTTTACATATTTTCAGAAGATTTGCTAAAAAGTGGTATATTTAAATAATAATTGAAAGTGACAAAAATAACTAAAATCATCTCTTCTAACACTGTTTGTGTGATGATTCATTTTAATAAACAGAAAGGTGTCATGAATTTTGTTCGAATGGTTGAAATGATGAGGGTAGAACATTCAGTACTAAATGGGCAGCTTCCTAAAGTACATTTTAAATGGCTTTACCAAACAAAATGTGTCTTACATATGTGTCACAAAAGACTAGTGTGACTTCAGTTATTCCAGATGTCTTCAAAGAAATTTATGATCAAAAAAGAAGATGGCCTGTTCATGTAGCAAAAGTGAAGGAAAAACAATAGACCGCTTATTTGTTTGATTGATAACTACACAGTACCAAGAGATCATGAAAAGGCCCCTAGCTCATTGTGTGATTCCCTATAGGGAGAAATTATAGGATTACATGAAGGAGAGTCCCATAGGATGGGAAAGCATGGATAGGTTGAAATCTACATCACTGGAAGAGAGATTCAGATAGGTGAGATCACAATTGTTGTTCGGTTGTTTTTCAATTGTGTCTGACACTTCATGACCCTATTGGAGTTTTCTTGGCAAAGACACTGGAGTGATTTCCGTTTCCTTCTCCAGCTCACTGTTACAGATGAGGAAACTGAGGCAAATGGAGTTAAATGGCTTGCCCAAGGTCAAACAGCTATTAAGCGTGTGAGGCCATATTTGAACTCAGGAAGATAAGTTTTCCTGTCTTCAGGACTGGTACTTTATCCACTATACCACTTAGCTGCTCCTGAGATCACAGACCCACTGGTATATTTGAGTATTCTTTGAAATTGAGGGATTTCAGTGCTAAGGCGAGTGTAGGTGAAATCTTATTCCATACTATCTCCCCCAACAGATTGCTTCTTCTATCATCACCATTTTTTCACCTATTTTTAATCTCTCCCTGTCTATTGGCTCATTCCCTGTTGCCTACAAACATGCTCATGTTTCCCTCATCCTAAAAAAAATAATAACTCCCAATTGATAATTCCATCTTCACCAACTATCACCCTATATCTCTTCTGACCATTGTAACCAGACTTCTCTAAAAAGATAACCTACAAAAGATCACATACAAAAGACACCTACAAAAGGTATCTCCACTTTCTCTCCTCTCTCTCTTCTTAACCTTCTGATCTCATCATTCCGCTGAAACTGCTCTCTTCAAAGTTACTAATGATCTCTAAGTTCCCAAATCCAAATGGTCTTTTCTCAATCCTCATATTCGAAACCTCTCTGCAGCCTTTTGACACTGTTGATCACCCTCTCCTCCTTGATACTCTCTTCTCTCTAGTTTTTTAGGACAGCATTCTCTCCTGGTTCTCCTCCAACCTATGCATGCGATCATTCCTTCTCTGTCTCCTTTTCTGGGAGCTCTTCCAGATCTCTCCTAACTGTAGGTGACCCTTAGGGTTCTGTCTGAAGTTTTCTTTGCTTCTACCTCCTTACTACTTCATTTGGGAAGGGATGAGATAATTAAATCCATGGAATTAATTACCACATCTATCCTGATGATACTCAAATAATCCAATCCTGTATAAAATTCTCTTCCAACCTCCAATCTCATATCTCCAACTGTGTTTCAGATATCTTATAGTAGTTGTCCAGTAGACATCTTCACTCAATATGTCCAAAATGGAACTCATTATCTTTCCCTCTAAATCCTCACCTCCTCCTTCCTTCCCTCTTACTACGAAGGACAATTTCATCCTCCCAGTTCTTCAGGCATGTGACCTAGGAGTCATCCTGGATTCTTCACTCTGTCTCATCACCCATATCCAATCTGTTGCCAAGGCATGTTGATTTCACCTTTGCCAGCTCTCTTAAATATGTCTCCTTCTTTCCTTTGACACTGCCACCACTTTAGCAAAGACCCTTATCACGTCATTTGTATGTACAATTGTAATAGCCTGCTGGTGGGTCTGCCTGCCTCAAGGCTCTCCCAATCTGTCCTCTCTTAAGCCACCAAAGTGATGTTCCTAAAGCACAAGTCTGATAATGTCACCTCTCCTACTCAATTCTCCAGTGGCTCCCTATTGCTTTTAGGATGAAGTATAAAATCTGTTTGGTTTTCGAAGACCTTCATAACCTAGCTTCCTGTGCCTTATCATTCCATCAAAACACTTTTTCAGTCTTCCTACACCTTACTCATAGATCCAGTGACACTGATCTCTTGACTATCCCATGAACAGGTAGCTTTATCTCTAGGTTCTGGGCATTTTCTCTGCCTGTCGCTCAAGCCTGGAATGCTCTTCCTCCTCAGCTCTGCCTACTGCCTTCCTTAGCTTCTGTAAAGTCCCAATTAAAATTCCACCTTCTACAGGAAAGGATATCAGAGGCCATTTAAGTCCAACCTCTTCTTTTTTCAGATGACAAAATCTAGCACCAGGGTGATTAAGTGATTTGACCAAGGTCATACATGTATAAGAATCAGAACTGGAATCTGGAGCCAGTTTTTCTGACTATAATTCTTTCCAGCACATCACCTTTGCCTCAAGTCCTGTCCCTGACCTGTATGAGGGCTGTTAACAAAGGATATATTGTGAAATAAGTCTGGAAAAGTTGGCTATAAATGTTTAAGAAGTTGTAGGTGGATATATGATGTATGATACAGGACCAGCAACTGAGAAAAAGTCATGATTTATTTATCCCACCAGTATTCTTCAAAATCAATATTTTTAGCCTTGAGTAGAGCTATTCTACAATGGAGAAGTAACTGTAGTCTTTCATCTGACACCATAAATTAACAGGGTGAGTTTGAGCAGAATGATGAAGGGTCTTGCCTTATAATTTAGTAGAATGATGTACCCATAGGAGGGAGGGAGCTTCTTAGGTTCTAAGTCAAGCACAGCTGTCTTGAGTTTTCCAAGATCAAGTACCGTGATCTTCATGACAAGCATGAGCACTTCATTTCTAAGAAGGTTCAGTTCCCTCAGCTCTTAACTTGACTTGAGGCTTATGAAGAACCCACAGCAATTTGTAACATGTCTTATTTGAAGATCCAAAAGGAAGATTATTTGGAAGCATATGGAATTAACAAAATAACTTTAGTCACTAATTCATTGAATTTCTCTATGAGTTCCTCATCAGATAGAAAATGGCTTACAGATGAGGATTCACATGGAAATTTAACTAAAAGAACAAACAAATGATCATCACTTACACTTATTTTTTTTAAATTGTTCTCTTTTTTTAATTCTCAACTTGACAAATAAAATGAACCTTCCTATGTATACAGTACGCTAGGAAGGAAAAAAAAGAATTGTACATGAAATTGTAAATCTCTATTATGTGTAACTTGCTTTTCTTTTCAGCTGTATAATAAATATATGCAACTTTTAAACTTGCCCTCTTTGCCTGCGATTACTTCTGATTTTCCTTTCATCTCTCTTTCTCTCTCTCTCTCTCCCCCCCCCCCTCTCTCTCTCTCTTTTCTTCCTTTCTTTTTGCTACATTATCCCTAGGATCATCTCTTTCCAACCCCCCTTCCCATTTAGTAAAATAATTTATTATTTTTCTATTACATTTCTATTACATTCTATTCTTTTACATTTTATTCTATTACATTTTCTATTACATTTCTATTACATTCAGCTATCAAAATTTGACTGTGTTCCTTGATTGATGGATCCACTCTTAATTTCCAGTTATGTGCTATGATGAAAATATATTTGCTATAACCATATACATATATGTGTACATACATATCTATACATATATATGTGTGTGTATATATACAATTGTGTGTTTATATGTATACTATATGTGTGTACGTGATTCTCATATGGTCCTTTTCCTTTTTAGATCTTTGGCAGGCATAGGCTTAGTAATTGTATTATCAGGTCAAAGAGTATGCAGTTTAGTGACATTTTGAGCATAGTTACAAATTGCTTTATGGAATGGATCAACCAATTCACAACTCCACCAACAGTATATTAGTTTGTCTGTTTTCCTCTAGCTTCCCTAATAATTTTCATTTTCTTTTTTCTTTCTTTCTTTCTTTCTTTCTTTCTTTCTTTCTTTCTTTCTTTTTTTCTTTCTTTCTTTCTTTCTTTCTTTCTTTATTTCTTTCTTTCTTTCTTTCTTTCTTTCTTTCTTTCTTTCTTTCCTTCCTTCCTTCCTTCCTTCCTTCCTTCCTTCCTTCTTTCTTTCTTTCTTTCTTTCTTTCTTGCTTTCTTTCTTTCTTTCTTTTGGCTATTTTTGATATTCTGATGGATTTGAGTTAGAACCTGACAGATGTTTTAATTTGCATTCCTCCTATTTGTGATTTTATCACTTGTATATGACTGTTGATGGTTTGTATTTCTTATCTTAAAACTGCTTGTTTATAGTCTTTCACTATTCATCACTTGGAAAATGGTTTTTGTTCTTACAAATTTCAATTTATAATTTTAGTGCCATTGGTTTTGTTAGCATGAAAAATATTAATATATTTTTAAACAAACTGTCCATTTTTTCTTCTGTTGTCGTTATCTCTTGAATTTTTCTCCCATTCATGGCTATGAAATGTGTTTTTGTTTTTGTTTCACTAATTCATTTTAAGATATAGTTATACACAAACATATATTTATATATAAACATATATGGATTAATATTTATACATACATACATTGTATGATTTTATACACACATATGTATATATTTACTTGTATATTTACTTGGGACTTATCTTGGCATAGGTCTAAGAAGTTGTATATACCTATTTTCTGCCAGATTGCTTTCTAGTTTTTTAGTAGGGTTTTCCTGTTGTTATTGTTGTTGAATACTGAGACCTTACCACAGTAGTGGGGGTCTTTTGGTTTCTTGAATAATAGGATACTAAGGTCTTTTGTGTCTGTTTGTTATGTACCTGATTGACTAATTTACCTCTGTTTTTAAATACAGTACCAAATCATTTTGTAGAATTACTGCTATATAGCACAATTTTAATTCTAGTGCTCTTGGGTATGATTTTCATGTTGTCTGATGATTCTTAGGTTAGCCTTCTGTTACCTCTTTTCCAGATCATTTTTCCCTAATGGAACATACCTTCAATTTTCTTTTGTTTTTCAATTTTATTAAAAATATGTTTGCTCTCTAGTGGAATCATATTCTTTTTGGTTCATTTCAGTTTTCAGAGAATTTTTAAGTAGGGTTTATCACTGCCTATTCTAATCTGTGAATTCTCATTGCCATTCTTTCATCCTTAAATGGATTTTACTTAAGATTGCATTTTGTACAAAACCTTTTTAATTAAATGAAATTAAAATTATCCACTTTACACCTAACTTTTCTCTCTGCCTCTTGGTTATTCATAAATTGTTCACCCATCCATAAGTCTGCTAATAATATGTTCCATTTTCTTCTACTTTTCCTGTAAAAATCTTTCTTTATATCCAGGTCATGTACTCATTTTTATCTTATCTTGGTAAATGGTGTGAGATATTAAAAGCTTTTGTACAAATAAAAGAAGAATGCCTAGGATTACTAGAAAAACAGAAAATTGGAAAAAAATTTATAGACAGTTTATCAGATAAAAATCTCATATATAAAATGTATAAAGAACCTTGTCAAGTCTATGAGAATGTGAGTCATTCCTCAATAAATGGTCAAAGGAGATGAACAGTTTTCCAATGAAGAAATCAAAACAATTTTTAATTATATAAAAATGTTCTAAATAATTTTTGATTAAAGAAATGCAGATTAAAACAACCTTGAGATATCATTTTATACCTACCTGATTAGCTAAAATAAGTGGCAAATGTTGGAGAGGATATGGAAAAATTAAAAGATTGTTGGTGGAACTGTGAACTGATCCAACCATTTTGGAAAGAAATCTGGAATTATGTCCAAAGAGCTATTAAATTTCCTGTACCCTTTGACCCAGCAATACCACTGCCCAGTCTATTTCCAAAGATGATTAAGGAAAAATGAAAAGAACCTATGTGTTCTAAAAATATATACATATATACATACATATGGATAGCTAGATAGATATTGATATATATGTATATACATATATATATACATATACATACACATACACACACACATATATATTCTCTTTGTGTTGGCAAAGGACTGGAAATTGCAGGGATACCTGTCGATTAGAGAATGGCTGAACAAGTTGTGGTGTATGATTGTGAGGGAATACTACTGTGCTGTAAGAAATGATGAGCTCTATAATTTTATAAAAACATGGAAAGATTTACATGAAATAATGAAGAGCAAAATGAGCAGAACCAAGAGAACATTATATACAGTGATAAAATTGTAGTTTTAAGAACAACTCTGAGCAAATAAATTATTTTATCTATAATGAATGCCAAAATTAACTCTAAAGAACATAGGAAGAAGAATATTGTCTGCAACAAGAGAAAGAACTCATAAATAGAAGTATGTATAGAATAATTTTACATATATAGACCTGCTTGTGTCTAATGTTAGCTGGTCTCTAGGACAGAGGAGGGGGAGGGAAGAAAACATAATAATTTACATGATATATTTTGTTGTATATTTGAAATGAATAGCGAGTTATATACAATATATTTGCAGTTTATATACACCCATCTTTTTATCATATTGTTACAGAAATGCTCATTTTATTCCATAAATTACAAATATTTTTTTAAAAAGGTTGCATTTTGCACCTCTTGGATCATTTTTTTTCTCTGGGTGATTTAATAATTTTATTAATAAGGCCAATGTGTTATTAATAAAAGAATGGTCATTTAGCCATCTCTCTTAGACAAAAGACTGGATCATTTCTTAAGATAATTTTAATCATCATGGCCAAGACATTCTTTTCTCAAAGGTTCTATTTGAACTTGTCTGGGATTACTCTCTTCTTCTGGGTTTACCTCTTGGGATTCTCTCAGTCCTTAGTATTTCTTCATAGTAAATAGCATTTTCTTCTGTCTACCCTGGTTTCTGGTCCGAAGCTTTATTCTTGGTCAGGCTCTGCTCTCCCTTTCATACTTTTGGATGGTGTGTGCAGTCTCTGTTTAGGTAAGGTGGATAAAACTCATCCTTGCCTTCTTTTTAAAAATATTACTTATTTTATTCTGAACATAAGAATAAAACAACATTTCTATAATGTAGAATACCAAAAAAAGATGATTACACATGAAACTGCAAATTATGTCAACTTGCTATTTCTTTTAAATATATAAAAAGTTATCATGTAACTTTTTTCTTTTTTTTCCCTCCCCCATCCTAGAGATGACTACTATTAGACACAAATATATATATATGCATATGTGTGTGTGTGTGTGTGTGTGTGTGTGTAAAATCATTCTATACATACTTCTATGTATCAGTTCTTTCTCTGAATGCTGATAGTATCTTCCTTCATAGGTCCTTTGTAGTTAGTTTGGGTATTTATAATAGTCAAAATGTCTTAGTTGTTCACAGTTGTTCTTGAAAACAATATTGTTTTTCCTGAATACAACATTCTCTGGGTTCTGCTCATTTTGGTTTTCATTGTGTCATGCAGGTCTATCCATGTTTTTCTAAGATCATGCTTATGAGAAACACATTTTAAAATGAGATACACAAAGAGTTAAAATGGAGAGTTGGAGAAGAATTTGTTTGTAGGCAAACAGGACTCCACTAGATCCTAACATTTCCATCTTCCCAAAATTCCTCCTCATCATTTATCCTCAACAAAAATTAATTGCCCAGATTTTAAAAGATTAAACTTTATTATGTCAATCTACTTTTAATCATATTTCATTGAATAGAATACATATTGATAAATACAGAGAAACTTCTTGCTTTTCCCCAAGAGATCACTTCAGTAATCTAATTCATCATATTTTTTAGTGTGGCTAATGGAAAGAAGCTGGATCCTGAAAGCCCTGTTCAGCTCCCCCCACATCATCTGCATTCTATGGAGAAATGGTATGTTTGGGTAATTGTTTAATAACCATTGCAATGCCCTGATTTCTATGTGAAAATATGTCTTGGTGTTTAAAAGAAAATGGTGACTCCTCTAACGAATTTCAGTTTAGAACTATGTTAGGGAATGGAGGTGGGGGGTGAGGGTTTGGGATGGAAGGGGAAGCAGAGGGAAATGAATTCAGTCTGTTATGTTAAAGAGCTTTAGTAGAAGCAAATTTGCTTCCTACCCACATTTCTACTCAACATGTATGCACACATATACATGCATGAACCTCTCAGATATCTTTTTAAAGGGCTCATCTTTTTTCTTTTACTCTTTGTATTATATATTTATGTATATGTTACATGCATATATAACTATGTACATGACACACATTGATATATATAATATGTATATATATATATATATACACATAATCACACATATTGTGTATGCATTTAGACAGAGAAAGAGAAAGAGACAGAGAGTAAAGGGGAGAGGAAGAGAATGGAGGAGGAGCAAGGAGCAAAAAAAAAGGAAAAGCATGTATTTATGTATCGAGTAATAGAATTCTAACCAGCACAAATATTTTATTACTTGTCAAATTGACCTAGGCTACATTTGCAAGTTGGGATAAACTAGGAGAATCTCAAAGGGAAAATTACCGGAGAAATTAAAAGATGTCTGTAATTTTCACGTGGTCCCCTCTTCCATTGTAGTCCAAGTTTTCTGTGACTGAACAAAATATAGTTGTGGAAATTGAGCTGGGCTGTGCGATAGATACCTTTTTAACTGTAAATTCAGTAGAGTTTGAAACTACACCCAGAGGGAAAACAAGTTGAATGTCCTATGAGCACACAGGGCACTAAATTTGGAGTTAGAGGCCCTGGGTTGTAGTACTGGCTCTGCTATTTCCCTGTTGGGCAAAGCTGTACACCATCCTCCTTGCAATCCTAGCTCCAAAGTCCTCATGGCTCAAACTCCTGGGTCATGGGGGATCACAATGGGCACCTGAAACCAAGGACAATCAACACAATAGAAATAAACACACTCTAGGTCCATTTCTTGAAGCCAGGTCTAGAAGAAGAGCAGGGGAATGACATTTCCTTCTCTCTCACAAGTTCAGTTCATGATATCCACAGTTTATAGTGTCCATGCTGAGTGTAGCATATAGGAGTGCCCAAAAAGAACACAGACAAAAGGATGGTGGAAAAGAAAGTGAACAGCTTCATCTCACCTGTTTAAAAGATGCAAGCAGCAAATCATAGGAGTCTGCTGTCACCAATGTGTGAGAAGACTCAGGAGGCTCCATTTTAAGTAAACTAGGTTTGCTCAGAATCTTGGATTACAAAAACATCACAGGTGAACACCAACTACACCATCTTCTGGATAGTACTTAAAGGTTTTAGGATAGTTCCAGACTCTTAAAGGTTTGTATAAGTCAGACTTTTGGGGAGCCTCCTTCAGGGCAACAACAAAACAATGGAGTAGGACAGGCTCCATTCAGGCTAGTCTGGTAGTTAGTGTTAGAGACTGAAGCAAAATGAGACACTTCTAGTCCTTCTAACATCTGCAAAAGGGAAGTTTACTTACCCTTAACAAGAGAAAAGATATTCAGCAAGGATATAGCATTGACTCCATGGATCGCACTTTTTTGCCTTTGTGTTAACCATACTGATTGGCTAATCAGATGTCCAAGGTAGAAGATGCTGACTCCTTGTGCACTGGATTTTTGTACATGAGCATTGAGGAAGCTACAAGCTTTAGTAATTTGAACTAATTAAATTTCAAAGGTCATTTAAATGACTTTTAAGGAAAAACTGCACTAGCCTGAATGGGGTAGGACCTTAAGATAAGACAGTTATCCTTCCACATCATGACTTCCCTCATCACAGTTTCAATATATTCTGGATCAGCATAAGAAATTAAATGGGACTTTGCGGGGAGTTTTGTGGAAGCTGCAGACAACACTCAAAGCCTGGCAGATGACACAGAAAAAGTTCAGAAACTCAGCAATGCATAAAATATAGTAATAGTATTATATATCAATATATATTTTAATACCATAATAATTCATATTTCTCTGGTACGGAGAGAGAGCCAAAAAATTTTAGGCAGATTTTTGAAATTGCAGTAGCACTGCACCCCTAACCCTGAGATGTAGAAGAGATAGCTGTAATCCTAAGGAGCAGAGTTAGTCTTATTTGTCCTGTCTTGAGGCCATATGAGATAGGAATCTCTTAAATGATCTGAGTCTCTTGAATTTGAGTATTGACCATTGGACATGGTTTTGTGCATGCGTGAAGTCTCTGTGCTTCCCCGGCAGCTTGCAGACATTTGGATGGGAGAAGGTAATAAAACACTAGTGCCTTGTTCAGACAAGGGATCTTCCTGACATCTATGATTCAGGAGAGGAGAAAACCGTAAGCCTGGGTTTGCTCTTAGGGAGGAATTATCCATGTCTTCATTTCCTTTGGGTTAAACGAGAGCAGGGTTGGTTTTATTTTCCTTTTTTGTGGTGAGCCTTTGGCTCTTCCTCACTAACCTTTTCCACAGAAAACTGCCATGAGGTTAAGAATTTACTTCAGAGCCATGGAACATACACGTCTTGATTCTTATTCATTCTGCTAACTCAGAACAAGACATACTGCAGGACCTTTAGTCTAGTGAGAACCTGTTCTATATTTGATGTTAAAATTTTATTCTCTCGAAATCTTTTTCCTTTATTTGGTTAGCCTACTAATTCTCATTTTTTGGAGTATACACACACACACACACACACACACACACACAAACAAACACACACACACACACATCCCACTATCTGATTCAATTTCTTTCCAAATAAATTTATTAAGTGGATACTGTGTTCAGCATACAGGGTTTGGTGTTGAGAAAAATATAAAGTTTATGACCCAGTCCCTACCTAAGTGGGTTTTCTCTCTCCTCAAATTATCATGAATACCTGTTTATATGCTTCATCTTCTCAATATAATGTATATTCTTCTTTGCAGACAGATTATTTTTGTTTTTTGGTTTGTACTCCAGAACTTAAGTGCATGCCATTTTAAAAAACTGGGACAATTCTTTTGGCCCATGTAGTTTCATTTATGATTTCTTGAAATAGGACTCTGGAAAACCAAGTTTTGATAAGGCCCATTGGGATTCAAATGGAGTTACTTGACCATAAACCCATACCACTCTGACTCTCACTGATTGGCCAATAATAGGTCCCAGCCCAAGCCTCACTTGGTCATTGTTTGGGTTTTGATGGTTCAGAGTGAGTGTGAATAGCAATTGTTTCTGTTATGGCCCAGAAACTCAGAGGGTCTTCCCCTCCCAGTTTGATTTTTTCTGAGTAGGCAGACTAGGCCATCTTTTGCCTCCTTTCTTACCTAGCCTTAAATCATTGAATGGGTAGGACTTTAGACAATTGAGATCTGGGAAAGACCTTAACTTAAAAAGGCAAAGGTCGCCACAGCATCCTGAGTCATCTCCAGTCATACTGACCTATGTCTTTCCACTGGACTCAGAGGACCCTGGAGGAGAGAGTGAGGCTGATGATTTTGCACAAGCCTGCCTCACTTAAATACAATTCACTTGCATGACATCACCCTCCTGATGTCATTGGTCCTCTTTGAGAATGAATGACAAACAACAAATGCCAGGGACTTAATACTTGTTTGATTGAGTTAGATGGATTTCAGTCTAATCAGAGAACATAAAAAATACACGAAGAGTTATATAGGTTTAGAGCTGGAAGAGAACACTAACTCCAATCACTTCATTTTACAGATGAGGAAACTGAGGCTTTGAGATAACTTGACAGGGTGACAAAGGCAGTGTTTAAGGCAAGTTTTGAACTCCTGATTTGTGATGAAATATGCCATCTATCAGAGAGGTGATGGCACAAGTAGATGTCATAGTAGATAGAGCTCCATCCCTGAAGTCAGGAGGAGCGGAGTTCAAAACTGACCTCAGACACCAGTTGTTTGATCATGAGCGAATCACTTAAACCTGTTTGCCTCAGTTTCTCATCTGCAAAATGAGCTGTGGAAGGAAATAGTAAAACATTCCAGTATCTTTAACAAGAAAACCCCAAATGGGGTCACAAAGGATCAGACACAACTGAAATGACTCAACAACGACGACAGCGAAAAGAGAGGTGATGGATTTTGGGTGTAGACTGAGGTATGCATATTTTTGTGTGCAGCCATTGGGGAAATTTGTTTTGTTTGACTACATGTATTTGTTTCAAGAAATTTTCTTTCTTTTTCTTGTATTTTCATCGAGGGGAGGAGGAAGGAGAGAAAATAAAATAGATTTGTTAACTTTAAAAGAGGGTTAAGAAGTTTCTACAGATAAGAAATGTTGCATGCACTTTCAAATGAAATTATTGAATTATTAGTTTTGTTTAACTGCTTTACTTTGTTTTAAGACCTCTCACAAGCAGAAATAATATGTAACTGTTTTTAATATAAAAACAAAACACATCAATGAAACTCAAATGGAAAAATAAAATCTTTAAAAATGAAATGTAAATTATTAGTGGGAAAGGGTAGTAGTGGGATATGTGAAAAGAGAATATTGCAAGGATGAATGTGGGTGATAATAAGGGCCTGTACTATACTACACTGCTACACAATAGCAGTGAAAATAAAAGAGGAAGAGATAACAGGGGACAGTATTATGGGGATTGAAACATGGCAAAAATGAGAAAGAAGAATCAAAGGTAACACCTGGGTTTCAACCAGAGGAGACTCAGACAATGGTGGTGACAGAAATTGTGAAGTTAGCAGGAGAAATGTCTCAGTTTTTTGACACATTGAGTTTGAATTGGAGGGAAACATCTAGAATTCAGAGGTTCCCAAATTTATTTGGCCTATTGTTCCCTTTTAAAAAAATTACTCAATCCTCCCTTGGAAATCTACTATCTTTAACCCTTCAATTTTTTTTTAAATTTGCATCATTTCAAAAAATATATATTTTTAAATAATGCATTTTAAATTTAATAACTTGTTGAAAATGTGTGGGGTTTTTCCTGCATTGAAATTTTGTTGAGGCAATATTGTGTCATGTAACCATATAGTACTGTATTGTAAACAAGTCATTATATGCATATATTCCTGCTGATTCATGCTGGACTTCCCCACAACGTGAGACAGGCTTGCCTGTCAACCCTTGCTTGTTAAGATCTGTAGGCAGACTTGACCACTGATTGGTTATAACTTGCATTTTCTGTGTTTCTTTGGAAAATAGTGTAATCACTATGACTTTACCTCTGGTGAGCAACGGATGAAACACGTATGAATGGTTTTTCAAAATTTTCTTCTCTTCTTTCATTATGCCTCCACTATCCCCTTATTTTTATTCAACATCCCCCAATTGCACCCAAGGCTACTACTGCCCCCTGGATTTCTCAGCCCTCTCCAGGAGGTGGTGTCACCCACTTTGGGAACCTATGATGGAGATGCTCTTTAGGAATCTGGAGGTGCAGCTTTAGAGTTTACAACAGAAGTCAGGTTAGAGACAAAGATTTAGAAGCATTAGGTAACAATTGAAGCTATAGGAGTGATAGAGATTGCCAAAGAACAGAGAGAGAAAAGCAGTGGGCCGATGATGGAACATTAAGGGTCGTCAGCCTTCCAGAATTAGGAAGAAAATGAAAAGGAGAAAGAGAATGATCAATTTTGGATATCTATGTGATGGCATGGTATACATAACTCTGGAATCCATAACAGCATGTACATCATAAGATCATTCACCACTAGGAAAAGGCCCAAGCCATTTCTTGCTCTACTAAGTTGTTTCTTAATAGGCAAAAATCATTAAAATATGCCCAACTATTTGTTGCAGAGGATTTAAAATCAGAAAAAAACTTATGAAGGTCTCAATTTATTATTGTTGTTTAGTCATTCAGTCATGTCTGACTCTTCATGACCTCATGGACCAAGGCACACTAGGTCCAGCTATCCTCCACTATCTCTCAAAGTTCATGTTTCTTGTTTCCATGACTCTATCTATCCCTGTCATCTTCTGCCATCCCCTTTTCCTTGTGCATTCAGTCATTCCCAATATCAGGGTCTTTTCCAATGAGTCCCACCATCTCATTATGTGACCAAAATATTTAAGCTTCAGCTTTAGTATTTGAACTTCCAGTGAACTGCTTGAAATTAATTTCTTTAAGTATCGACTGATTTGATCTCCTTGCTGTCCAAAGGACTTTCAAAAGGCTTCTCCAATATCACATTTTCAAAGGGTCAATTCTGAAGAGCTCAGCTTCCCTTATAGTCCATTTCTCTTACCCGTACATTGCTACTAGAAAAACCATAGCTTTGACAATATGGACCTTTACTTAACTTTAGGGCAGAGGAGGTCGAAGATGTTAAAAATATTGGGGAAAAAAGGATTAAAACTTATCAATTGAAAGCAAAGGCTTGTGGATTACCCAAGTGCTTCACAGCAATAGATCATCAATACTTTCTTTAAAAAAATCAAAAGGTACTGGATATGCTAAATACTGACTAATAATAATTTAATTGATTATATTTTAATAGACAGGGAATGATATAATTGTTGTAGGATTCATTCTTGAATCAGCTGTTTATCTCCATCTTTATAAAGGAAAAGAAAATAGGCTGTCCTGTGACAATCACTGGTGATGGGTGTGGGGTAGGGTGTAGTCTCTCTTTTAGGTATTGCTGGCAAGATTCTTTCCAGAATCCTCCTTAAGAGGCTGATCATTCACCTGGAAGATAGTTATATACCCCAGAGTCAGTGTGGCTTCAGAAAGGGCTGAAAAATGGTCAATATGGTGTTTGCTGCCCAACAACTCCAGGAGAAATGCCAGGAGCAGAACAGAGGTTAGCAAATGATGTTCATTTTTCTGACCATGGCCTTTTAATCTATCTGTCATAAAGACTTGTGGAAGGTCATGGCAAAATTTGCTTTCCTGGAGAAGTTCATCATTATTATATGCCAGTTTCACCATGGCATGCTTGCATGTGTTTTGTATAATAGATGATGTTCTCCTGCTTTCCCAGTAACCAGTGGAGTGAATCAGGGCTCTGTGCTTGCTCCTATGCTTTTTAGCTTGCTGTTTTCAACAATGTTGTCAGGTGCCTTCAATGAGGACAAAAATGGCATCAGGGTCAGCTGTCACACTTCAAAAGGCTACAAGCCAAGACTAAAGTGAAGGAAGAGTTGGTACATTACTTTTTGTTTGAAGATGATTGTGCACTCAGTGTAGCCTCCGAGGCTGAGGTGCAGCAGAGTATGGATCAATTCTCTGGTTGGCCTGTCAATTAACACCAAGAAAACAGAGGTTCTCCACCAGTCAGCAGTACATCATCCATACATGGAACCGTTGGTTACAGCAAATGGAGAAATTTTGAATGCTGTGGATAAGTTCACTTACTTTGGCAGTATACTTTCCAGGTGTGTACACGTAAGATGATGAGGTTGATACACAAATTGCCAGAGATAGCTCAGTGTTTGGGAGGCTCCAAAGGGAAGTGTGGGAGAGAAGAGGTATTAGGCTGCCTCCCAAACTGAAGGTCTGCAGAGCTGTTGTGATAGCCTCATTGTCATACGCTTGTGAAACCTGGACAATATACCAGCGCCGTGCCAGGGAACTGAATAACTTCCATTTCAATTGTCTTAGGAAGGTGCTAAAGATCACTTGGCAAGATAAAGTACCAGACACTGAGGTCCTTTCTTGAGCTGAACTGCCAAGCATTCAAACCCTACTGCAGAGAACATGACTTTGAAGGGCTGGCCACATTGTTCAAATGTCAAATGTAAGTTTACCTAAAAGACTATTTTACAGAGAACTCACAAAAGGCTAGTGCTCACATGGAGGTCAGAAGAAGCAATACAAGAACACTCTCAAGCTTTCTCTCTGAAGAACTTTGGAATCAATTGTGAGACATAGAAGACATTGGCATAGGAACACACAGCATAGCATGCCCACATCCAAAAAAGTGCTGTGCTCTATGAGCATAGCAGAATTGCAGTAGCTCAAAAGAAGCATGAGATGTGCAAATTTAGAGACATTTCTATTCCAAATTTTCAAATGAACTATTTGTGATCAACTTGTGGTATAGCCTTCCAAGCTCTTATTCGTCCGATCACTCAGCTGCACACACTGTACATCGTAATGACATAGTAATATCATATTGGTCCTCCTCGAGTATGAAGAACAACAACCAAATTATTCAAAGCATTGGCTTATTAGAACAAAAATCAAAATTAATTGAAAGCTAGAAGAAAGAATGTGAATACCTACCACCTAAATGATTTCCAGTGTCCAATAGGAATGTGGAGAGGAGAGATAAAGAGACTTCCATCTGACTACACACCTTTCATCACACTGCATGTGTCTCCTGCCTGATCTCTAGCCTTCCTCAGGATTGTAAAGTGGAGAGTGGGCACCTTACTATCATACCATACATTATCTGCCTGAGGAAGAAGAGACGTGCCATTCTATCTTACTAATATCCCGTCACTGGGGTATGTGGAGAGATCTCCATTCCAAAAAGTTTCCATTCAAATCTCCTGCCTTGGGGAAGGAGAGTAACATCATGACTGCTCCAATGTCATGATTCTTCATCTGAACTTCCCAAGGTTCTGAAAAGACTCTATGCTTAAGTCAAATGCGTTGACTTTGAAAGACTGAAATTTTCCCTTCATGATTAATAAACTCTTACCTGGTCATATTGTTCATGTCCCAGTGATTCTGAACCCTTATAAATTATTTTCCAAACTCCATTTCCCAATTCCTTATTTCCATTCCCCTCAACCCATCTACCCATTCCCTTCCCCTTCCCCACTGGACCTCTTCAAGACAAAGAATATTTCTGTATTGACAAAAATTTAGGTGCCTTCATCCTCAACATATGTTAAAGAAAGGAAGATAATAAAGACAATGCCTGGCACATAGGAGCAGCTTGATAAATGTTTGCTAACTTGACTTTTTCAGAACTTATGGGAGCATATAAACAATAGTTGCACAGGCTAGGCAGTTACAAATGAGTTGTTGGAGGGAAATATCTACACTTACATTGCTGACGAGATCATAGATCCATTTGATTATTGTGAAAGTAGATGAAACACACACACACACACACACACACACACACACACACACACACACCTACCCCTCTTTTTAGGGCAGCCAGGTGGCACAGTGGATAGAGGGCTGGGCCTGAAGTCAGGAAGACTCATTCATCTACCTGAGTTCAAATCCAGCCTCAGACACACTTACTAGCTGTTTGACCCTGAGGAAGTCACTCAGCCCTGTTTGCCTCAGTTTCAAACTGTGGCAAACCACTCCACTATCTTTGCCAACAAAACTCCAAGTGGAGTCATGAAGAGTGAGACAGAAATATTAAGAAAGCATGCTGTCTGGAGGGAAAGGGAGGAGGAAAAGGAGGGGGAGAAAATTTGGAACTCAAAAACTGTGGTACTGAGCATTGTAAACTAAATATAAAAATAAATTTTAAAAAAGAAAGCATTTTAAAATTCTAGTTTTAAGTCTACCCACTTTCTTTTAGAAAAGTGCTAAGACTTAATAAATAAACATTTATTAAGTGCCTATTGAGTACCAGGCCTTGTAGGAGCTCACAATCTAAAAAGGACTAAGAATAAAAACTAAATTTGGGGAAAATGGATTAAGGGTAGTAACCAGATTTAGAACAGGAAATACCTCAATCTACTTAAGGCCAATTTCCCCCAAGACTTGAAGGGATTAGGATAATTAGAAGAATAAGAGAAGAAAAAAATATGTCTGGCTACTTCTGTTAAAGGGAAGATCTCTTGAGTTTGCTTTTGATCAGTTGGAAAGGTAAGTTTTAAAAGGGAGTCATCAAAGTAGGGTTGAATAATTTTAGGAAAATGATTTTTCAAGGGCGTGCCAAAAGTTGAGTGTTGTTCTGTTTGATATAGTAAAATGTTAACTGAACTTCACTCTGAGTACTGTAACTATTTTGTCTCATTTGTCCAGGAATGCTATGACTATAATTCTGAAATGGCTTGTGCTAGAGAGTGATTTTTCCCAGTCACTGGGTAACTGTCTGTCTTTTTTTCTAAGCAGAAATGCTTTTTTAGAATAATGTAAGTTAATTAAAATTAATTTAATTAAAATTGTTTTGGTAGGCTTTATGTAAGACAGAATACAGAATTTTCTTCCCCGAGTACCCACTTGATAAACATATTTTAAAAAATTAAGTCATAACATTTGCTGTCTTAAAAAATCAATTATGGCTTGACACACAAAATAAAACTAGATATGTTAAGGAAAAAATACTAGGATAATAATGTAGCAGAGTATAAAGAATCTGGTTCTTAAGTGAACTGAATTGTTAAGTGAACAGACTAGCAAGGCATTTAGACTGTGGACCTTAGTTAATCTGCAAAATTGGATATATGGTGACTGTTCTATAGACCTCAATGGATTTTTGGAAGGCTAAAATTACACAGATAGTATCACAGCCCCATGGAAAGTTGAAAGCTCCTTTGTGATGAGAGGTACGTTATTGTCATTATTAGCAATGATAAGAAAAATGAAAATAAGAATTCCATCTCTAAAATATATTCTCGGACATTTCTCCCTACAGAGCAAAGGAGGGTTTCCTTGTAGTGTTGGATGGGAAAATCAAGCTAGGATTTCATTTTAGATACTTTTCTTTTTCTTTTTTTTAGATTATATATGTACAATTACGTTAAACATATTTCCACATTAATCATGTTGTGAAAGAAGAATCAGAACAAAAGGGAAAAAACACAAGAAAGAAAAAACAAGCAAAAAAGAGAAAACAGCATGCTTTGATCTGCATTCAGACTCCATTACTCTTTCTCTGGATGTGGATAGTATTTTCCATCATGAGTCTTTTGGAACTGTCTTGGATCATTGCATTCCTGAGAAGAACTATATCTGTCAAAGCTGGTCATCACACAGCGTTGCTGTTACTGTGTACAATGTTCTCCTGGTTCTCACTTCACTCAGCATCAGTTCGTATAAGTCTTTCCAGGTTTTTCTGACGTCAGCCTGCTCACCATTTCTTATGGAACAGTAGTATTCCATTAGATTCATATGCCGTAACTTGTTCAGCCATTCCCCAATTGATAGGCATCCCCTCAATTTCCAATTCTTTGCTATAGCTGCTATAAGTATGTTTATACATGTGGGTCCTTTTCCCTTTTTTATGATCTTTTTGGGATACAGACCTAGTAGTGGTATTGCTAGATTAAAGGTTTATTCAAAATTTTATAGCCCTTTAGGCATAAAGAATTTACATTCTTTTTTAGATTAATTAATTTATTTTTAGTTTTCAACATTCATTTCCACAAGATTTTGAGATATAAATTTTCTCCCCATCTCTCCCCTCCCCCCCACCCCAAGATGGCATGCATTCTGATTACCCCTTTCCCCAGTCTTCCCTCTCTTCTATTTAGTACCCCACCTTCCCCTGTACTTTCTTACAGGGCAAAATACATTTCTATACCCCATTGCATGTGTATCTTATTTCCCAGTTGCGTGTAAAAACAATTTTTAACATTTGTTTTTAAAACTTTGAGTTCCAAATTCTCTCCCTTTTTCCCTCTCCACCCACTCTCAGTGAGAAGGCAAGCAATCCAATATAGGTTATACCTGTGTTGTTATGCAAAACACTTCCATAATAGTCCTGTTGTGAAAGACTAACTATATTTCCCTCCATCCTATCCTACCCCCTCCATTTATTCTATATTCTCCTTCTACTTTGTCACTTTACAAAAATATTTGTTTCTGACTACCCCCTCCCCCAATCTGCTCTCCCTTCTATCGTCCTCCCTCCCTTATCCCTTTCCCCCCTACTTTCCTGTAGAGTAAGATACCCAAATGAGTCTGTATAGTATTCCCTCCTTAACCAAATCCGAAGAGACTAAGGTTCACTCATTCCGTTTCACCTCCCCCTCTTCCCTTCCATTATAACAGTTTTTCCTTGCCTCTTTTATGTGAGATAATTTACCCCATTCTATCTCTCCCTTTCTCCTTCTCCCAATATACATTTTAGATACTTTTCAATGAAACCTAGTGGAAACTGCATTTTTACTACTTTCTCCTCACTTATTGACTTCTCTCTTTATGAAGGTCTTTTTAATCCTTCAGACTGCAGAATCATTTGTGTAAAAAGTTTTTAAAAAATCAGTCATCCATAAAAAAAAATTTCTGCAAGGTACCAAACATCCAAATCTTGGGAAACAATAGAAAGATTGCTTGGCACATTGACTTTTCATCCAGATATTTGGGGCATAGGCCAAGATCTGTCTGGAGGATAGTGACACTTTCCACCAGAATGAATGTAGTCTCCAAATGCATCTCTCACAATTTCAGAACCATATTGCAGACAGAGGAGATGATAAAGTTCACTCCTAAAACATGTATTGGCAGACCAAATCCCTAAACATGTAGACTCCTGAGAAGCTGCTCTCATTCGATGTCACATGTGGACCCTGAGGTCCAAACATAAATTTGTGCCAACAAATTTGCATCTATTTCCACAGGTATTCTGTCTTTACAAGGATTACAACAATTTATCCTTTAATCAAAAGTTTGGACTCATGCACTTGCAGGATTAAACATAAATGTGCATGTAAAAAAAACTAACAAGTTATCTATTTAATCCTTCTCCTTGGTGGAATGAGAAGAATGTGAACTGATGGTGTGTTCCCAGTCAAAAATTCTCCAAAATTTCTTCTCCACTTATTCCAAACTGGGCATTGCCAACTCTTAGAGGCTACATAAGTCAAACACTTAAAATGCTCTGTAGCCAGTGCTTTTCTTACTAGAAGCACATCTGGCCATATTTTCAGCTTGTATCCAAATTGGCCTTATAAATGAAGACTTACTGAGCTAAATTTAAAAGCCTTGCCTACCACGGCTCCTCTGCTGTAAGGTGAGCACTTTGGTGCTTGTGTAGTTTGGTGTAAGCCAATATGATGTAGTTGTAAATGGAAATGGTCCCAGGACCAGCTCTTGGACAGAAGGTAGCATACATTAACTGAAACAGTGCTCAAAATTTAGCTCCTAGATTGGCAATTTTTTTTGTCTTTTTTTTTACAGCATTGGATGATCCTTGACCAAAACATGCAAACCATAATGTAAATAACAAAGGAAAAGTTTATGAAACAAAGAGGATGTTTGTCTAAAATTCCCCCCAACAGTTAACTGGATTAAGTCCAAGGCACCTTTTCATTTTCATTTATAACAAAGTAATTTAAGAAGTCTATTGTTGAAGACCTGTTAAATTTTAGGGTTTTTTTTAAAAAAAATCCCAATTTGTAATTTCATTATTGTAGAGTATTTCTTGTGTAAAAATTCCCTCCAGTAGATCCAATCAGCAGCAATCCATAGCCTAGACCAGGGGTGGGTAATCTGCAGCCTCAAGGTCACATGTAACCCACCAGGTCCTCAACTGCAACCCTCCAACTGAATCCAAACTTCACAGAACAAATCACCTTAATAAAAAGATTTGTTCTGTAAAATTTGGACTCAGTCAAAAGGCCACACCCAAGGACCTAGAAGGCCACATGCTCTCTTGGGCCACAGGTTCCCCACCCCTGGAAAGAATTTGCCTACAGAAGCTAAGAGGTTAAATGATTTGCCTGTGATCACATAGCTAATATGTGTCAGAGGACAAACTTGAAACAAGGTCACAGCTGATCTTCTATCTACTACACCACACTGCCTCTCTCAGGCCTTAGCAGTTCCAAATCACCTATCTGTCTCAAGGAGATTTCCCTTCCTTTTTCATATCTTCCATCATCTACATTTCTTTGCACACTTAAATTTTAATTCTCATAATGAATTAGCTCAGCTGAACTTTCCTCAATAGAGAGAATTTTAAGAGCAGTATATTTGTAACATTTGTAAACATAGTTAAATACCACATGAGTCATTTATATTATCAGGCTTCAGGATCTTCTACTTCTCCTTTCTAGTTCTTATAATGGTAAATACTGTCTCTGTAGAGTTTATCAATCCTGTAGAGCTCCCTACCTTGAGAAATACCAGGCATGAAAGAACAGTTCCTGAGGAAGTCAGGCTTCAGATCTGGAAACAAATGCCATGATCCTGGTAGCTGGAGAAGGGCTAACTGATGAGGAAAGACAGATTGACAAGAGATGGGAATGAGCCTCGTTGGACTTATATTTGGTAAAGAATAACAGAAAAACAGAGCAAAAAGAAAAAAACCCTCATATAAATATATATCTACATATGTTTAATATTTTGCAATATTTACTATATAATTAGAACGTTTATCTCATATCCTAATTGATTGACAGTGATAGATACATAGATGGCACATTCAAATCTGGAAGATAAATCTATTTCTAACTGTAAATTAATATGGAATGGAAACATGATTTCGTTGTTATAGGAAAATATGCAGGTAAGGAAACTCCTTCTTTCAAAGCAGTCAGTAACTTCTCTGAAACTTATAATCTTAAAGAGATGCCTAGAGAAACGAGAGGTTAATCGATTTGCCACAAAGCCAGAATGTGTCAGAGGTGAGTCTTGAACAGAGGTATCCCTGGCTTTGACTTTCTAAGCCATGCAACTTCTGTGTGTGTGTGTGTGTGTGTGTGTGTGTATGTGTGTGTGTATATATATATAATATATATGTATGTGTATGTATGTATGTGTGTATATAGGTATATGTATATGTGTGTGTATAGGTATATGTAAATGTGCGTATGTTTGTGCCTAAACATACCTATAGATACACATATGTGTGTATACACACATATATACCTATACATATATTTATATGTACATACATGTGTGTGCATATATGTATATGCATTGTGTGTGTGTGTGTACACACACACATAAACATACACACACACCTTAACACACATACATACAACAGTATGGCTCTGTGACTGGACTCTAGTTTCTTGGGATCTTAATGAGATGAATACTTCCTATGAACATGTTTGTACCACTATTCCTATGTGATGGGTGCTTTGTGTTTATCTTTATGTGAGCATGTTCATCTATACCTATGCTTCCCAAGGCCTTTATGTATTTATGTCACGTTATGATATATGTCCTAATGAAGTCATTTTTGTTCTATAAATAGATCCAGTAAATAGTCACATGACTGATGAAGAAATTATGTTGATTAATGAGGTTTTCCAATTTTTAAATAGCAAAATGTGATTTTACAACCTTTAAATTTTGTGATAGTAAGTAAACCAAGAATATCTTCTTACTAGTTTCTCTGCTATTTATTCAGTACTTTCAATCTCTCTCTCTCTCTCTTTCTGTATATATATATATGCAATATATTATATATACATACATATATACATATATGTGTATATAGACATGTAGAATAGAGATATATAGATACACATGTATACATATATATTTAACATTTTATAATGTAATAGAAAAAATTCCCTTACATATATATTTATATATTTATTTACATTTATATATTTTATATATATTTATTTATTATAATGTAGTAGTTAAAAATTTTCCCCTACATATCTATTTAGATCCATATTTATGTCTATATATGTATATGTATATATATATATACATATACATAACAGACACATTTTTCTGACTAGTTTATTTAAAACATGTTAAATGTGTATTTATGTGTATCACATATAGGACTTTGGCTTACTCTGCCAACTCCACTAGCCATGACATATGGGGTCCTCAAAGTATATCTATTTACAAGCCCCCCTTCAGTATCCTAGGAGACTGTGACAGGTTATAGTATCTTGCTGTAGTACTATCACTGTTGTTTGTTCATCCTTTGTTCCCGAAGAGGACCAATGACATCAGTAGGGTGATGTCTTGAATTGCAAGTGAATTGGATTTGAGTGATGCAGAAATAGTGCCAAGTCATCAGCCTTACTCTCTCCTCCAGAGTCATTGGAGTCCAATAGCAAGACATAAGTGAGGAAAACTGCCAATGTCTCCAGATGCAGTGGGAGACCTTGGCCTTTTTAAGCTAAGGTGTTTCTCAGGTCTCAGTTTGTCTGAGGCAACACCCATTCAGTGATTTAAGGCTGGGTAAGAATGGAGGCAAAAGAAGACATTGTCTGATATATTCTCACATATAACATCGACCTGTTCATATCTCCAAAAAATCATCAATACCAATGCACCATTGATATCATTGATAACCAATTAACATCAATTAGCTTTTACAAAGGGATATTTACTGAGAAAAATAGCAAGACCTAAAGTAAAAAAAATCATCTCAAATAAGAATCTTACTTTTCTCTACCCTCCCTATCCCTGGCAAGAGTAGGCTAAAAATTGGAGTGGATGTTACCAATATTCCTCCCAGCAAGTTCACTTAAGGTACATTATAGCCAATGGATGAGTCACTCCCTTGCTTGCAGACCATGGTGGCTTGGATACTAGGTTGATTCTCTGTTAGGCTGAGTCACGTTGGTCTCTCCTCAAGGCTGGCTCCTCTTCAGGATGGTGTTACAATTACTGGCAGACTGCTAGGGACTCCAGTTGCTGGACCTTGGGTGACTCTTCTAATTTTTACGTTTCAAAGCTCTCAGGCTTATAGCCTGGTCTGTTCCATTTCTGGTTAACTCAGTCACCTAATGTCAGAAGAGAATAAACACAACAGATATAGAAGGAAAAAAGTGTCATCCACTGCACCTATGTAAAACATATCAAAGCTTCAAGATAATTTTTTCTTAGCAGTATATGATGGAGTTAAAAGAAGCAATGAAAAGGGGGGAAAGAAAAGAAAACCCTACTGTGATTTATAGACCATATGGCAAAGCAGGAAGCTATAAAACAACCCAGATAGGATTAAGGGCTACAGAAATTCTGTGGAGGTAGAAGAGGGAGTTTCTCACAGAACCCGCCTGAGAGGCCCTATTGAATGCCCTTGGATGGGAGAGCTTTGAGGCAGGAGAAAGAAGAGGTCCCTGGTCTGAGGCAGAGAGTCTGACTCTAAGACAGTAATCATTTTTTAAGGCCTGAGACCATAAAAGATTAATTCTAGAGTGCAGCAGTATGGTGTCCTTCTATAGCTACCTTTTCTTGAAATGGAAGTGAAGTGAAGCCTCTCTAGATGGAAGCAAAGAAGGTGTTCATGGGAAATTTCACAGGCCACAGTGGTGGATTCAATAAAGAACAATGGCTGTGGAGTCCTGCTGATAGATGATGGAGAGGCAATATGAGAATAGAATGATAGCTACTGAGCCAGATCTGGCTGTGACTAACAATTGACAGCTAGAAAGTGCAGCTGACTGGCATTGTCAGTGGCCTGCACATATTTTTCTAACCTCTTGTTGACATTTGGGGAATTTGTTTTCCTTGACTTTGCTTATTTGTTAAAAGGGTTTTATTTTCTGGGGGGGTTGGGAGGAAGGAAGAAAGTGGAAGAAAAAATAAATTCTTAATAGAACAGAATTAAATTTAATTTTTAAAATTCTCGTGACTGACTAGTGGAGATGGACATGGAACAGTGTGGTGATGTAGTGTATGGAGTGCCAGGCATGATGTCAGGAAGACTCATCTTCCTGAGTTCAAATCTGGCCTCAGACACTTACTAGCTGTGTGACCCTGGGCAAGTCGCTGAACACTGTTCACCTCAGTTTCCTCATCTGTAAAATGAGCTGGAGAAGGAAAAGGCAAACCACTCCAGTATCTTTGCCAAGAAACCCCCAAATAGGGTCAGGAAGAGTTGAACATAACTGAAACAACTGAACAACAACCAAAGAGAATGAGCCTTCCCAAAAGACAAGAAAGCCCCTGCTAGCCGAGGAAGTTAAGGTAGCGCTTCTTCCTTTGTTCTGTTGCTTCCAGAGCCTCTTCCTTGAGGCCTGCCCTCATGATCAGTGAGTCCTTGACATGCATTGCCATTTCATGAGGGGTTGACAACCCTCCTCTTACGCCCAGCTAAATCAACCTGGACCAGGAAAAAAACAAACAAACACAGGACATACTTTTAAGTTTAATCTTCATTTTCTCCATCGCTTTCTTAAGTCTAGACACAATAGACAAAGCAATAAATCAAGCCCCGGTTTTTAGCATTCGCTGATTTCCAAGATGTAAATGCTAACACTTAAAATTTAACAATCAACTTTCCAATATGAGCTAGGCCCAGCACACCCTTGCTCTGGACTCACTCATCTTAGCTTCAGCCTTGCCCACCTTAAGATGTCCCTCCTTTGGGACCTGCTCTCCTGACTGGTGAATCCTTAGCCCAGTCATCCCCACTTCACTCCTAGCTCAACTATCACTCCAGACTGCTCCATCTTCTCACCTTGAGCCTTGTCCTCTCACAGGTACCTTCCTCTGCCTCCTATTTTCCAGCTCCCCTTTATATTTTGCTTATTTACATTAGAACATAATTTCCTTGAGAGTAGAGATTGTCTTATTATCTTGTAGTTGGTCCGCCAGCATTTAGCAGTGTGCTTGGGACATGATAAATGCTTAATAAATGTTATGTATATCCATATACCTTTCTGTCTCCCTGTCTTTTTTTCTTTCTTTCTGTATATGTCTGTCTATTTTCATGGTGTCTCTTCTTCCCTGGTAAGCCCTAAAAACTGTTGCTATCATCCACTCAATTTATAACATCTCCACGAAGCAAGCAACTTCCTGATAAATAACATAAACCATCAGCTCAATATATAAGAGATTAGTGGGCAAGAGACTGAATGTTTCTCACTCCTCTTTTCCAAAGAGATGAATTTATCCTCCCCCTCCCCACCTTCTTTCTTTTCCCCCTCAAGCTAATAAGTTACTTTGCTGCCTCTCCCTTTGGCTCATAACAACAAAAATATGTCAGACTTCCCAAAGAGGCAGCTGCAATTCATTACTCTGCTGTAGGCAGGCACAACTTTCAAGTCCACACCTAATTAAATGCTGCAGCAATCACAGAATGTTTCAGACTTCATGTTTTGAAAGACTGAAAAAACAAAATGGCTGCTTTGCAAATCACTCTAAGTTACATTGAAAAAGGTGGGAGAGAAAAGGATGACCTACGCTAAACCAAACATGCAATGTAAAATGGGGTTGGTTCTCAGACTCTGGGCTACATCACCTCCACTGAGGTCACTGGGTGCGGCACTGGTGAAACCACCATGCAATCTTTTGAATTTTTTCCCCAATAAATTGTGAATATTTAGTTTAACTACTTTCCAAGTGGATTTGATTTTACCTCATTCTACCCTTTATCATAATGAAAGATTAATTGAAATGGCACATTCTTGAAAAAGATACAGATAATAAATAATGGTTATACCAATTGTAAATGGTCCAAAGACAGTGACAGTATATGAATTCTGCACATGATGTACACTTTGTCACAAAATAATCTTGTAACATACAATTATTTAAAAAATTATCAGCTGTACAATCTTTTTTAAAATGAACTGACATTTTCATTGCTAGGGGGAACTCCCAGTGCAGATTAACATTTGTTCTGAAGTTTATCAATTTAGAGGATTGCTTGAGAACACTAACAGCGTAAGTGATTTACTCAGGATCACATGGACTGTGTATATTCCAGGGGAGAACTTGAATGCAGATCTTCCTGAATTAGTGGCTGATTCTCCAACCACTATGCTATAATTCTTCTCCGCACAAATGTACAGGGGTTGGACTAGATGACCACTAAAGTCTTTCCAACTCTGAGTCCTATGATGAGTATCCTGGGAGCATTAGGCCATAATTGAAACTCTCCCATGACCAAGTCCTATTCTCTATTAGTATTAGCCATTTGAAAGTCATTACTTTTTCATTCTTATATTACCCTATTAAATATATTTGTTGCTTTTCTCCTTTTCATATACCTATTTTTCTTCCTTTCCTTTTAAGTGGTCTCTTCTTCCTGTGTTGTTTTTCCATTGTGATTTTTAGTGATCATGGATCTATGTGTCATGTAGATCAATTTTATGATGTCTAAAACTGTTAAATTCTAGAACTGTATTGTGTGAGGAAGATGCTATCTGCATCTGGAGAAAGAACTGATAAATAGAAGTATGTATAGAATGATTTTACATATACACATATATGTATGTATGTATATATGTGTGTATACATATATACACACATGTATTTGTGTTGAATGGTAGTCATCTCTAGGGCGGGGGGAGGGGAGAGGATAACAAAAGAAAAAAAGAAATTTACATGATAACTTTATTCTTACTTATTATTATTACTTATTCTTACTATACTTAAAAGGAATAGGAAGTTGTACATAAGAGATTTGAAGTTTCATGTGCAATGATCTTTTTTTAGTACACTTGATTTATTCCATAAATTAAAAATAAAATCAATTTTTTAAAAAAAATTAAAATTAATATAAAATGCCTATTAGCACTCATCACCATGTCTAGGTATGATTTATTGTTTCTTGCCTATTTAGCAAATATACTAATAAAATAGCTGTTATCATAGCCCTCTGCAGTCAGTAATTCATGGAGGTCTAAGCTTAAGTCTAGCCCAAATCATCACTAAATCTTAAAGCTAAAAATATCTTTGGGGGACAGAGGACATGAAAAAGTAGAGTAGAAGGCAGCCTCAGATTCTCACAGAGGATCTATAAACTAGTCTTAGCACAATTTTCAACCTAACTACCTTAGATGGACTGTATCAGCCTCCTCTAGGACTGGCCTCATCCCTTACCTACTGGTTGGTTGGGATTTTTTTTTAATTTAAAAAATATTATTGCTACCTTTTATTTTTACATAACTTAATCCATTTCCCATTTCCAAGCTAGCAAACATCTCTTTTAATGACAAAATTAAAAATGAAGAAAAAGGGAAAAAGCAATTCAGCATAATTAACATTTCCTCTAAGTTTGTCAATATATGCATTGTTCCACACCTATAGTCTCCCACTTATCCAATGAAAAGAAGGGAAGTCCAATTTCTCTCTCTTCTTCAGGGGTCATCTTGGTTATTAGACAATATCTCATTTCATTTTTGCTTAGTGTGTTGTTTTCCTATCTATTGTTAAAGTCAATAAGCAAGTTAAGAAGTATTTATTAAGTACCTCCTATATGCCAAGCATTGTGATAAGAGCTGGGCATACAAAGGGTTAGTCATTGTGTAGGTAATTTTCCTGGTTCTGTTTTCTTAACTCTGGATCAGTTCATGTAAATCTTCTCACATTTCTCTGTATTCATCACATTAATAGTTTCCTTTGGCACAGTAATATTTCATTATATTAATATGCTGTAATTTAGTTATTAGTTCCCCTTTTGAGACCTATTTGATTTTAGCCTGATGAAATTAAGCCGATGATTTGACAAAGACCTCCAATAGGAACAGAAGATGATGTAATACCATTATTTCAGGAATACAATGAATCCTGTAGCTTGGTGAGAGGATCAGCATAGGCCTGGTGGCATCAGTGACCTTCTGATGGCAATATTCTTTGAATGTGTGCTAAATTTCTCATTCTACCTCATTTCTATAACTTTGGTTTGTTTGCTTTTTTTTTCCTTTTGCTTACCTTTCTTTGTCACAGTTTCATGGTAATCACCTTGTTTTCTTTTTCTTCTAACTTATTACTTTCATTCTCCCTTTCACTATCCTTTCCTTTTTATGGCATACACTAGATTCCTACACTAACAAAGCAAAGCATGTCTTCTAGGATTGCAACATCATTTTCATGGTCTCTAGTTTTTTTCTTCAATAAAAAGACAATCTCTAAGGGGTAATTTGATGGATGAAACACATTCTCATGTTCATTTGGCAGAGTAGTACTGCACCTCCCCCTCACACTCAGTGTTATCAGTAAGGATTTCTGGCCTACAGGACTCTAGTGGCTAGAAAGATTCCATTTGCAGGAAATACCCTGATATTTCTGTTCTAAATAATTTCTCTTTGGATATAGGTCACCCAGGGAAACTGCCATTGGGATTTCCTTATTCATCAATACAGTCTGAAGGTGGGGAATTCTCAGCCACTTATTTCAGTGTGTTAATACAGAGATGACAATCTACATTCAACTGAAAGTTCTGGCATAACAGATATTGTCTAGAATTAAGGTCTCATAGATAGTTTTTTCTCACATCTTGTTGTGAAACTTGTGGAAGATAACTCTGATAACTTAGTTAAAATTTATACATATATGTGTGTATGTGTATATTTTATATGTGTGTATATGTGTATGTATACATGTAAACACATACAAAATTATATATACACATATATACAAAATAATATAATACATAAATATATTTTAAGTAGTAAAAAATAAATTGTTGGTTATATATGACTATATATAGCACATAAATATATTATATATAAACAAAACTATATATAACAATATATTATATATATATATATATATATATATAATAGACATACACACACACACATACATAGTGGACCAACATTTTCTTTTTTCCCTCCTTTTTATTTTAATAGTATTTTTTCAATTACATGTAAAGATAGTTTTCAACATTCATTCTGGTAAAATTTTGGGCTCCAAATTTTTCTCCCTCCCTTCCCTCCCCAAGACAGCAAGCAATCTGATATAGGTTATACATGCTAAACATATTTCCATATTAGTCATGTGGTAAAAGAAGAATCATAACAAAAGGGAAAAACCACAAGAAAGAAGAAATTTAAAAAAAAAACAAAAAAGTGAAAATAGTATCTTTCAATCTGCATTCAGGTACCATAGTTCTTTCTCTGGGTGTGGATAGCATTTTCTATCATGAGTCCTTTGGAATTGTCTTAGATCATTCTATTGCTGAGAAAAGCTAAGTCTATCATAATTAATCATCACACAATGCTACATACAATGTTCTCCTGGTTCTGCTCACTTCACTAAGCATCAGTATATGTAAAGCTTTACAAGTTTTTCTGAAGTCGCCCTGCTCATCATTTCTTAAAGTACAATAGTATTCCATTACATTCATATGCCACAACTTGTTCAGCCATTCCCCTATTGATGGACATCCCCGGAGTTTCTGATTCTTTGCCACCACAAAAAGAGTTGTACATGTGAGTCCTTTTTTATGATCTCTTTGGGATACAGACCTAGTAGTGCTATTGGTGGATCAAAGGGTATGCATAGTTTTATAGCCCTTTTAGAATAGTTCTAAATTGTTCTCCAGAATAGGGTTGGATCAGTTCACAACTCCACCAACAATGCATTAGTGTTCCAATTTTCCCACATCTTCTTCAACATTTATTGTTTTCCTTTTTCTGTCATAATAGCCAATCTGATAGATGTGAGGTGGTACCTCAGAATTGCTTTAAGACATGCATTTTCAAATCATAAATAATGGCCCCAGAAGACAAAATTTAAACATGAAAATTATTTCCAAAAGATGTGTCTGTCCCTTTGAAACAAAATTTAAACTGCCTGGCATTTTTGCATGTTATAATGTTTTACCACATACATTTTGATCTGCAGAAGGCTAATTTTTCATGGGTCATGCAAGTTTTCAAACTTGTGTCATGAACAATCCAAAAACATTGAAATAATATTGTCAGTAATACCACAGATTGGAGGCAAGATAGCTACAAGAAGCAGGTTGGGGATTATGACTTCCTTTTATATATATCAAAGTTGACACTGGGGAATTAATCAATGGGGATAGTAAAACAATGAATGGAAATCTTATAGAAGACACAGAGGCAGTGCATTGTGATGAAATGAGTAATATATTTGGAATTAGAAGATTCAGTTTCCCTGCATTCTGGTTTTCTGACTCTAGGCCGCATGCTCTTACCATTAAATTAAGGCACTATTCATTTAGGTTGAACAGTTGAACGGTGAGAGAGATTTTGTTTTGAAATGCAAGTTTATTCTCTATTACTACCAATAGTACTATACCTGGATTGTACTTTACATCTCTAGCAGCACTTTCATCAAAACACAGTACTCTGCATTTATTAGGCCCCCTAAAATGTTTGCTGAATTGAATTTACTAATTTATTCTCACTACAACCCTGTGAGGTGGTAATTTTCTACTGAGGTCAGCCTAGACATGGCTCAATATGACTGAGCAGTATGATGTCAGAACCGAAAAGCTAATGCAATCACAGGCTTTATCAATAAAGAATAGCTTCCAGGAATAGGGAAATCTCACTGTCCTCCACACTCCTTAAAGTTCTAGAATATTGTGCTGAGCTCTGGGTACCGATGTTTAAGGAGGGCATTGATGAACTGGAGAATGTCCAGAGGAGGGAAACCAGAATGATGAAAGGTCTGGCATTCATGACATACGAGAAGCATTGAAGGAAGTAGTGATTTCTAGCCTGAGGAAGAAAAATGATAGTCATCTTCAAATAACTAAAGGGCTTTCATGTGGAGGAAAGATTAGATTGGTTCTATTTGGCCCCAGAGGGCAGGACCAGAAACAATAGGTAAAAGTGGCAAGATGACCCATTTAGGTTTGATGTCAGGAAGTATTCCAGACAATTAGATCTGTCCAAAAGCAAAGTGATTTGTCTAGAGAGGTGGTGGATTCTTCATCTTTGGAGGCCTTCACACAGAAGCTGGGAGACCAGCTGTCTGATGTATTATAGTAAGGATTTATTTTAGTTATGGGTTCAATTAGATGGTTTCCAACTCGAATTCTGTGACAGAATTTCTCATGCATAAAATATTGGCAAATCAACAAAAACGAATTCTATTCCTAGGATAATATCCTTTTCCAAATGATTAGGTAAAGTTCATCTTTGGCTTTGTTTTTTACTCTCCTCTATAATGTTCTCCTCCCTTTTGTTGCTTTACCCATCTTTCATGGCCACATAAAGCATTTCTTAGCCAGTTCATCCTATGATAATTTCTCTCTTCTTGACCTATATTACTATATCACTTATCATTAGATGCTTATGTTAGACAACAAGGTCCTGATTAGTTTTAACAATGAATCCCCTGGACTGGTTGTTATAGTCAAATTTCTACTGCATATTTCCATTGGTTGGTTCAAAAGGTACCTCAAAAGGATTACTGGGAATTTTGAGAAATAAAGATGAGGAACAAAGAGGGGATCTAATTCCAGGGAGCAGAGGAGTTTGGAATTAATAAAATGAGAAACTAAGAAGCCATGAAAGATTTTTTTAAAAGGATTTTATTGATTTTTTTGTTATATCACTTAGATTTCTCCCTTTTTCTGAGCACCCCCATAGAGACATCCCTCATAATAAAGAATTTTTTCTTAATTGAAGATAAAGAAGAAAAAGAGAAAAAATCAGCAAAACTGACAAATATATCAAATAAATCTGACATAAATTATTCATGGTGTTCCCTACATGTGGACCACCTTGACCTTTGCAAAGGAATGGAAGGAGCCATTATATATTTTTTAGCAAAAAACTGTAATAATGAAAAAAATTAGAAAGATTATTCTGATAACTATAGGATAGGATGGAATGAAATCAGATGAGCCTGGAGACAGGGAGGCCAACTTGGAAATGGTATCAGTAATACTTCATTTCCAAAAGTTGAATTTTGAATCTCAGTTATCTAAAGGGAAAACAGGGAATGGACCTTTTCCAGGAGGAAGTTCCAAAGATTGAATCCTTTAACCAAACTCATATTTGCTTTTATTAAATCAAGGCTCTGAAACTAAAGACCACCCAAATAATTTCAGTATTCGTTGAGGGATTTGTGAACATAACGCCAAGACTTTTAATGAGGAAAATTTCTCTTCTAAATATTCCTTAAATGTATGAAGTAGATTTACACTGTATGTATGTACACTCATAAGTGTATGTATATAAGTATGTACATACATATACATAAGTATAACTATACGCTCATACACTTTCTTCACAACTAGCAGCATCTTTCTTTTGCTGACACTAACAGTGTCCTGGTAAATGCTTGAAAACCAGCTTTCTGGGAGATGGGGGGGCTGGGGGGAGGGAAGTACACAAGACACACTTTTAATATTAATCTGCATTATCAACATTTTCTTCATCACTTTCTGAAGCATAGACAACCAACAAAATACTAACTAAAGGCCCAGTTCCTAGCATTTGCCAATTTCCAAGATGTAAATGTTCACATTGAAAATTTAACAAATGGTACCTAAGCCAGTTCAGGTTAATTCCATCACACCCTTGGCTGACAGTGTTGGCCTCAGATCCTCATCTATAAAATGAGGGAGTTTTACTAGATGATCTCTAAGGTTCTTTTCAGCACCATATCTATGATCCTACATCTCAGGAACTTTGAAGTATATGCAAGGATTATTCTGTCACATCCGAGACAAACACTAATGGGTAGCAAGGGCTCTTTTCCAACCCAACCAAACTATCTCAAGTGTTACATGAGAATCCCAGCAAAAGTAAGCTCATGAAGGAAGGCACGATTTTGTGTAAGTTTATGTATGCCTTTGGTGGGGGAGGGGAATCATTAGGGGGAGGCCTGGATTTGGGAAACTTGTAGTGCCCATGCTTTTAATGAGACTTCCAAGGTTTTATAGCCATGAAACTAATGACAGCCCTTTCTTACTAGCTCATGCATCATGCCCTGATGGCTTGTGAATATTTTAAGAGCTTGGAAGATAGGAACAAACATTTTTGGGTGGAAGTTTCAAAACTATTCTTCTAAGGAACAGTTTGCCAATTTTACATGTTATGTCTTTTCTCGGTGGAAAATCCAGAACTATGTGCCAAAATAAGCCTTGTAGAGGAGGGTCTTCCAGCTGGCCTCTAAGACTTTTTGTTTCAGAAAATTAATTTTGAATCATCATTTTACCAAATGCACAACATATATACCTACATATATAGACACACACATACACATGCACACATGATGATTATATAGTGCAATTGCTTGAGTGTTTATATTCAGCTGATTTCCAAATGATATCCACATTTTTAATGGGTTGTATGTGTATAGGTTTGCATTATTTGATATTGTTAAAGCCATATTAGTAGCCATAACTATAGATCACTCCTAGACATTGAGAATGTTCCAATAGAGATGGGTACTTGTCGGGGCTGGGATAGAAGGGATTTCTTTGTGGGGTAGGACAGTAGACAATAATAACTCTTCCATCTCTAAGACTCTGTGATTCTAAAATGGCATTGTATGATATGCATAAAAGTTTTCTGGGCAGCCTTGTGATAGTAAATGTTTAAAAACGAGCTTGAGTGGGGGTGGGAAATGTATCTGTGATAACATTTTAAGTTTAATCTTCACTACTATCAACATTTTCCATCATCTTCTTAAGTTTAGACAATTAACAGAAGTAATAAATCAAGCCTTGATTTATAGTTTGCTGATGTCTGAGGTGTAAATGCCAATGCTGAAAATTTAGTAGTCTGGAACCAGTACAAGCTAGTTCCTGCACATCATCCTTAGTTCTGAGTGAAAAACTAACAGTATTGAAACAAATATCATTTAAACAGTGGATCATACAAAACTTCATTCAGTGTTCAATCTTAGATGCCTCAACTGAAAACATCTTACACAATCATTTTCGTGTTCAGTTAACTGGATTTAATATTATTTTTATTATGGTAAAATAATAGTGTATATATAATGCTGAGAGAAATATTAAGACACTCTGTAATCTTATAACCATGCTTGATTTTCAAGGAGAAGGATCTAATTTTCAAATAAATATGTATTTCTGCGGAATGAGGAAGAATATTATTAATAATGTGAATTTAAATATATGTCTGTTGTATAATATATAATTTATATATAATTAACAACAATAATAATAACAATTTTTGCTTTCAGGGAACTTAAATTTATATCCTAATTCCTTCAACTACACATTAGACCAATGAACATTAAACAGAAAAAAAATATAGTATGTTAGTTACTTTTCCTAGGATCACTTTTATCTGAATTCCATTGAATATAAGATGACAATGAGAAAAACAACCACAACTCACATTTATGTAGCTCTATGGTTTGTAAATTCCATTGGGGTGTATAGTATGTTCAGAAAGGACTGGTGCCTCTGGTGTGATGGCTACTGAACCCTTTTAAGGGCTGCTTTTCACCTTTGTTGTGTACCTTCCACCCAACTCTCACCTGTGGCTCCAAGAAGCAATGTAGCATGTGCAGTGGCCACAACCAGTAAACTGTTTCAGCAGATGGGCTAAACCAGCTTGAGGGTAATCAAGGGGTCTCAAACCCATTGGCAACTTAGCGGGGTGTCTGCCCCAAGCATGTGAAGACTTCCCCAGTTCGAACAGGCGGATGAGAACTATTTGTTCCTAGGGACATGAACGCAGCTGAAGCAGGTGCTGTGGTGCACTTTAGAGCTTGGTTAGACATTGAAGATGCCAAGGTCATCCACTGCATCTTGAGCCATCACTAGTCATCTTGATTCTGTCCTGCCACTGGACTGTGATGACTCCAGAGGAGAGAGTGAGGCCAATGACTTTGTGCAACTCTGCCTCACTTAAATCCAATTCATGCATGATCAAAAGACATCACTTACACAATTTTACCATTATACCTATCTCATAGTCCTCTGGTGACAGGCAAGTGAAGAAGCAGCAGGTGCTGATACACTGGGAGCTGTAGTCACAATCCTGCACATGGGCAGCCCAGGCCATAGGGTCGTTCTCACCAGAAGCAGCAGCGGGATTCGGCAGCCCCCGTGTATCTGAGCAGCTTATAAGGATTGCACTGCTTACCTCCTAGTGTGAAGAAGGGGCTAGAAATGGTGCCCTAAAAATTGACTGCTTACCCAACCCTGGCCTGATTACCACAGCACACTGTAGGAACACACACACAAAAAAAAATATACAAAGGGGAATGGAGCCAAGATGGCAGCTGGAAAGCAGGGACTTGCCTAAACCTCTCCCCCAGGACCCTCCAAACACCTATAAAAATGGCTCTGAACAAATTCTAGAACTGCAGAACCCACCAAATAGCAGAGGGAAGCAGGGCTCCAGCCCAGGACAGCCTGGATGGTCATTGGGTAAGGTCTATTGCACTGTGCTGGGAGCAGAGCGGAGCAGAGCAGAGTCCAGCATGGGCCATGACCTGACCAACCAGAGCCGGGAGCAGGCAGAACAGGCTGTAGCACCCTGAATCATTGAGCTGGAGCACTTACCAGACTTCTCAACCCTCAAACACCAAAGACAACAGAGAAGGTTAGTGGGAAAAACTGCAGGGACAGAGTGAAAGCAGTTCCTGGTCGGCCACTGTCCCAAGAGCGGTGGAGGTGGTGCAGCTCTGAGGCTGCTTCCAGAGCTATAGCTGCAGTTGCTTATGACCCCAGGCCCACCTGGTGGGAGGAATTAAGTGGCAGATCAGAGCAGGAGTGCAGAGCCTCCTTAGATCTGAGTCAAGGTCCAGGTTGGCGGTTTTGGGGGAGGAGGAACACTGGTGTGGCAGAGTTTACTGTGTAGAAAGAGCTCTGAAAACAACAGTACAGCCCCTCAAGCTTAGGACAAAGTACTCTCAACCTACAAGTAGTCATACCCTGAAGAAAAGAGCAAGGGTCAAATAGTTGGCAGGGAACATGAACAGGCAGTGAAAACAGACTCAGATTCAGACTCAGACTGTGGAATCTTTTTGTTTTTTGTGACACAGAAGACCAAAACATACAGCCAGAAGAAGTCAACAAAATCAAAGAGCCTATATCAAAAGCCACCAAGAAAAACAAGAACTGGTCTCAGCCCATGGAAGAGCTCTAAAAGGATTTGGAAAAACAAGTTAGAGGAGTAGAAGAAAAACTGGGAAGAGAAATGAGAGTGATGCAAGAAAACCATGAAAAACAAGTCAATGACTTGCTAAAGGAGACCCAAAAAATACTGAAGAAAATAACACCTTGAAAAATAGACTAATTCAAATGGCAAAAGAGCTCCAAAAAGCCAATGAGGAGAAGAATGCCTTGAAAGTCAGAATTAGCCAAATGGAAAAGGAGGTCCAAAAGACCACTGAAGAAAATACCACCATAAAAATTAGATTGGAGCAAGTGGAAGCTAGTGACTTCATGAGAAATCAAGATATTATAAAACAGAACCAAAGGAATGAACAAGTGGAAGACAATGTGAAATATCTCATTGGAAAAACCACTGACCTGGAGAATAGATCCAGGAGAGATAATTTAAAAATTATTGGACTACGTGAAAGCTATGATCAAAAAAAGAGCCTAGATATCATCTTTCAAGAAATTATCAAGGAAAACTTCCCTGATATTTAGAGCCAGAAGGTAAAATAGAAATTGAAGGAATACACCAATCACCTCCTCAAAAAGATCCCCAAAAGAAAACTCCTAGGAATATTGTGGCCAAATTTCAGAGTTTCCAGATCAAGGAGAAAATACTGAAAGCAGCCAGAAAGAAACAGTTTGAGTATTGTGGAAACACAATCAGGATAACACAGGATCTAGCAGCTTCTACATTAAGGGACATAAGGGCTTGGAATATGATATTCAGGAGGTCAATGGAGCTAGGATTAAAACCAAGAATCACCTACCCAGCAAAACTGAGTATCATGCACCAAGGCAAAATATGGATTTTCAATAAAATAGAGGACTTTCAAGCTTTCTCAGTGAAAAGACCAGAGCTGAATGGAAAATCTGACTTTCAAACACAAGAATCAAGAGAAGCATGAAAAGGCAAACAAGAAAGAGAAATCATAAGGGACTTACTAAAGTTTTGTTTACCTTCCTACATGGAAAGATGATGCATATAATTCATGAGACCTCAGTATTAGGGTAGCTAAAAAGAATATATATATATATATATATATACATATATATATATATATATATATATATGTATGTATGTATGTATATACACATAGACAGAGGACATAGGGTGAGTTGAATATGAAGGGATGATATCTAAAAAAAATCAAATTAAGGGATGAGAGAAGAATATATTGATAGAGGCAGAAAGGGAGAGATAGAATGGGGTAAATTATCTTGCATAAAAGTGGCAAGAAAAAGCAGTTCTGTAGGAAGGGAAGAGGGGGCAGGTGAGGGGGAATGAGTGAATCTTGCTCTTATCGGATTTGACCTGAGGAGGGAATAACATACCCACTCGGTTGGGTATCTTACCCCACAGGAAAGAAGGAGGAAGGAGATAAAAAAAGTGTGGATGATAGAAGGGAGGGCAGATAGAGGGAGGAGGTAATCAAAAGCAAACACTTTCGAAAAGGGACAGGGGCAAGGGAGAAAATTGAATAAAGGGGGATAGGATATGAAGGAGCAAAATATAGTTAGTCTTTCACTACATGAGTATTATGGAAGGGTTTTGCATAATGATACACATGTGGCCTATGTTGAATTGCTTGCCTTCTTAGGGAGGGTGGGTGGGGAGGGAAGAGGGGAGAGAATTTGGAACTCAAAGTTTTAAAAGCAGATGTTCAAAAAAAGGTTTTTGCATGCAACTAGGAAATAAGATATACAGGCAATGGGGCACAGAAATCTATCTTGCCCTACAAGAAAGTAAGGAAAAAGGAAATGGGGGAATAGGGTGACAGAAGGGTGGGCTGACTGGGGAATGTGGCAATCAGAATATATGCCCTCTTGGAGTGGGGGGAGGGTAGAAATGGGGAGAAAATTTGTAATTCAAACTTTCGTGGAAATCAATGCTGAAAACTAAAAATATTAAATGAATAAATAATGATTAAGCTCTGAAGAAGTCAAAAAAATATATACAAAAAGTTCTGCAAAGATGATTCCACTCACCATCGGCACATGGAATGTGTGCACACTTATAGACAACACAAAATGCAGTAGACCTGAAAAACTAACAGCTCTTGTTGCAAGAGAACTCAGCAGGTATCACATCCCAAATAGTAGCCCTAAGTGAAACAAGGCTGGCAAATGAAGGCCAGCTTACTAAAGTGAGAGCTGGATACATGTCTTTCTGTAGTGGATGCAGTGAAGAGGAGCATTGTGAAGCTGGTGTAGGTTTTGTAAACAAAACTAATCTAGTCAACAAGCTTGTATGCCTGCCAAAAGGAGTAAATGACAGGTTTATGACAATGTGACTGCCACTTTCAAGAAAATGTCATGCCACCATCATGAATGCCTATGTTCCCACCATGACAAACCCTAATGAGGTCAAAGAAAAAATTTATGAAGACCTAGAGACCCTTATCATCTATGTGCCAAAAGAGGACAAGCTTATAATTCTGGGTGACTTTAATGCCCGAGTAGGCCCAGATTATCAGACTTGGCAGAGAGTCCTAGGGAGGAATGGAGTTGGAAACAGCAATGGTCACTTACTACTGAAGACTTGTGTATCTCAGGACCTTCTTATCACCAATATTGTCTTCCATTTACCTAAACACAATGAAACTTCATGGATGCACCCTCTCAGCAAACATTGGCACTTAATAGACTATATGATTGTAAGGAGAAGAGACAGATAGGATATGAGAATGATGAAGACAATGTGTGGCGCAGAGTGCATAGACTTATCCTTTCCAAGCTAAGTATTTGCATTCAACAAAAGTGGTGCCCCCAAGGCAAAATAACTCCCAGAAGAATTAATGTCAACAAATCAGAGCTCTTCTCCGAGCAGGAATAGTTTGTAGCTAACTTGGAGGGAAAGTTGAACCAACACACAGTTGGCAACAGTGAAACAGAAAAGGAGTAGGCAGCTTTCAGAGATTTGGTGTATAGCACTTCATTTGCTCATTTGGGTCAGAACACACACAAACACTAAGACTGGTTTGATGAAAATGATGGGGGAATTCAGAAGCTGCTAAATGAAAAACAAGAACTCCACAGGGTTTACCAGCAGGAAAGTTCATCCACCTCTAAGAAGGCAGCATTTAATTCTATCAAAAGTAAAGTACAAGCAAAGCTTAGAGACATGCAGGATTCTTGGCTCAGTAAGAAGGCAGATGAAATTCAGTTTTATGCTGATAGTAATACTCCAAAGCACTTTTATGATGCCCTGAAGGCTATTTATGGGCCAAAGACCTATGGTGCATCTCAGCTACTTAGTGCTGATGGACTACCCAGTGCTGATGGAGCCACAGTCATTAGTAATAAGGATATGGTCATAGTGAGATAGACTAAACACTTCCATAGTGTTCCCAGCAGACCATCATCAATCAATGCTGAGGCCATTGACAGTTTACCTCAGGTTGAAGTCAATCCCTCCTTAGCTGAAGCTCCAACTGAAGAAGAGGTTTTGAATGCCATTAGGCTCCTTTCCTGTGGCAAAGCACCTGGTACCGACTCTATTCCAGCTGATATTTGCAAGATAGGGGTGCCATCACTCATACAAAAACTGACTGAAATTTTCCAGGTCATATGGCAAGAGGAAGGTATCCCCCAGGAATTCAAAGATGTCTCCATTGTCCATCTCTGTAAAGGTAAAGGAAATAGATTGTCCTGTGGCAATCATACGGGGGTCTCTCTCTTAGTCATTGCTGGCAAAATTCTTGACAGAGTCCTCCTTAATAGGTTGATCCTTCACCTGGAAGATGGTCATCTACCTGAGAGCTAGGGTGGCTTCAGAAAGGGCCTAGGAACAGTTGATATGGTATTTGCTGCCCAACAACTCCAGGAGAAATGCCAGGAGCAGAACAGAGGTCTGTATACAACATTTGCAGATCTTACCAAGGTCTTTGATACCACTAGTCATGAGGGCTTATGGAAAATTATGTCAAAATTTGGTTGCCCAGAGAAGTCCATCAACATTGTATGTCAATTTCTTGATGGCATTCTTGCCTGGGTTCTAGATAATGGACAATGCTCTTGTGCCTTCCCAGTCACCGATGGAGTGAAACAAGGCTGTGTGCTTGCTCCCATGCTTTTTAGCATGATGTTTTCGGCCATGCTATCAAATGCTCTCAATGAGGATGAACATGGCATCAAGGTGAGCTACAGCACTGATCGTAAATTCTTCAACTTGAAAAGACTACAAGCTAAGACCAAAGTAGAGGGAGTGATGGTACATGATTCTCTATTTGTTGATGATTGTGCACTCAATGCAGCCTCTGAAGCTGAGATGCAACAAAGTATGGATCATTTTTCTGCTGCTTGTGCTAATTTTGGCCTAACAATTAACACCAAGAAAACATAGGTGCTCCATCAGCCACCACCACACCATCCATATGTGGAACCATCAGTTACAGCAAATGGAGAAGTTTTGAATGCTGTGAATAAGTTCACTTACCTTGGTAGTGTACTTTCCAGGGATGTACACATTGATAATAAGGTTGACACAAGCATTGCCCAAGCTAGCTCAGTGTTTGGGAGACTCCAAAGGAAAGTGTGGGAAAGAAGAGGTATTAGACTGATTACCAAACTGCAGTTCTACAGAGCCTTTGTGCTGACCTCATCGTTGTATGCCTGTGAAACCTAGACAGTCTACCAGCCGGCAGGCAGGAAACCGAATCGCTTCCATTTGAATTGTCTTAGGAAAATTCTGAAGATCACCTGGCAAGATAAGGTAACAGACACTGAGGTCCTTACTTGAACTAAACTGCCAAATGTTCACACTCTGCTTCAGAAAGTGTAACTCTGATGCGCTGGCTACGTTGTTTAAATGTAAAATGTGCGCTTGCCAAAAAGACTTTTATGGAGAACTCATATAGGGCAAGCATTCGCATGGTGGTTAGAAGAAGTGATACAAGGACAATCTCAAGGTCTCTTTCAAGAATTGATTGTGTGACATGGGAGACACTGGCACAAGACCGCTCAGCATGGTGTTCCCACATTAGAGAAGGTGCTATGCTCTATGAGCAAATCAGAATTGAAACAGCTCAAAGGAAACACAGGATGCAAATACTTAGGATATCCAACCCAGATCTTCACATGGACTATTTGTGCCTGATCTGTAGTAGAGCATTCTGAGCTCATATTGATCTGATCAGCCACAGTTGGACACTTTGAAACTTGGCTCTAGAATAGTGATGTCATTTTGGTCCCCTTCAAGAACAAAGGACAACAACCAGACCAATGAACATTAAACAGAAAAAAACAAAAGTATAGTATGTTAGTGACTTTTCCTAGGAACACTTTTATCTGAATTCCGTTGAATATAAGATGATAATGAGAATAACAACCATGACTCATATTTATGTAGCTCTAAGTTCTGTAAGTTGCTTCACATAAATCTCAACTGATCTTATAACTTTATACTCCAGGATACCTTCTTGAAAGATTAAGGATCTCTTAGAGAGCTCCAAAGCATAGGAATTCCATATGGTGACGGGAGAGGAGGCCTCAACATTGACTTATCTAGAATCATTCAGATAGCAAAGCCATGAAAGAAAAAAACACACCAAAAGGTACATGCATCTATCAGCCCTGCACTTTATTCCAGGGAACAAGCAAAAAATGGAACATAACATGTTTCACAGTCTAGGGCAATTGGAAGTAATCATATGCTTCTCAAGAAGAAAGTTGGGAAGTGGAGGTGGTGGAGCCTGGTGGATGAGGCAGAGCCTAGTGGTAGGCTGGGATGACACAGGAACCAGGTGAAGATGATGGCAGGATGGAGTAGCAACTTTCCCTGCACCCCAACCCCCAACCCCCACCCCACCATCACCAGGGAATCTGTTTTCTTCCAAGTCTTTTCCTTTCCCCAAACACTTGACTGAGGCTGAATTTCAACACCTTGGTTAAAAGTACTGGCCTGGGAGTCAGGAAAAATGGGCATTGAGTACATGCCCTGACACTTCTCAGGGCCATTCTTACTTCCTCTATAAAATGAATGAATTGGAAAACATAGACTTTAAGGGTCCTTTCAGCTCAGTCTATGAGAACTGGGCTCAAATTCAGGAAAAGCCGAATTAGCATTTCTCTGTGAAGTGAAAGAAGTCTCTTCCCCTCCCTCGGACCTCAGTTTCCTCTTATGTAAAATCAAGGAGATGGACTGATTCCATGATTCCTAAAAATCCTTTCAATTCTAATGTTATACTTTCATGGGAAATGGGAAGACAGGGTGGCTTCAATCCCTTTTTAAATTCCTTTCTCAAAAAACATCCATGTGTTTGCATTAAGGTTTACCACTCAGCTCCACTCAGAATGTCAAGGGATTCCCCTTGAAACAACTAAACTTAGCACCTAATTTTCACAAATAATTAGTTTAAATGGGAAGCTACTAAATGGCCTGATTCTAGGCAGGTGGGCAATCTTCCCAACAGTAGCTTCATTTACTCTTGAGCATCTGTCCCTGCCTCAGGGATTGGTGTTTGTACCCCACCTTTAGCTTAAGCACTGTTATTAGTGTTCCTTGCTTCAGGTACCAAAAGCCCTGGTTTCTATTTTTAAAAGTGAATGCCTTTGGTGCTTGTAATAATCTCATAGGCTGTGTGAATGGGGAACTTCTAAAGCATTAGCCCTGCTGGACTATATTCTGAATATGGACCTTGCTTCTTTCTGGGTCTTCCTGATCCCGAACTTATGAGCCCCTGATAAGTCCGAGAGATCAAGGTGGCAATAGCCTCTTTAGAAGCTGTTACCCACTGCCATCACGAGGCCAGGCTTTCCTTGATTCCATTCCCCTTCCCCAAAATGATGAGTGCACTGACTTTCATCCAGGCCTTCAAACTAGTCAGTAATTCAGTCAGTCAATCAATCAATATTTATTAAGTACCTAGAGGCATACCTTGGAGATACTGTGGGTTCAGTTCCAGACCACTACAATAATGTGAATATTGCAATAAAATGAGTCATATGAATTTTTTGGTTCCCAATGCACATAAAAGCCATGTTTATACTATACTGTGGTCTATTAAATCCATGATAATATTATATCCAAAATAATGTACATACCTTAATTAAACAATACTTTATTGGTAAATAATACTAACCATCATCTGAGTATTCTGTGAGTCATAATCTTTTTGCTAGTGGAGGGTTTTGCCTCGATGTTGATGGCTGCTAACTGACCAGGGTAATAGTTGCTGAAGGTTGGGGTGACAGCAGCAATTACTTAAAGTAAGAAGTTTGCCTCATAGATTAACTATACTTTTCACTTGAACATTTATAGGCCAGCATAGGGTTATTAATTTGCTTAATTTCAATATTGTTGTGTCTCAGGAAATAGGGAGGCCCAAGGAGAGGGAGAAAGATGGGGACCACTGGTTGGTAGAGCAGTCAGAACACATACAACATTTATCCATTAAGTTGGCTGTCTAATATGGGCATGGTTCGTGGTGCCCCACGATAATTACAGTAGCAACCTCAAAGGTCACTGATCACATATCACCCTAAGAAATGCAATAATAATGAAAAATAATAATGAAAAAGTTGGAAATATTGTGTGAATTACCAAAGTGTGACAGAGACATGATGTGAGTGCGTGCTGCTGTAAAAATGGCGTGAAAGACTCACCCAGTGCAGGGTTGTAAAAAGCACAATGTCTGCAAAGTGGAAGCACAATAAAATGAGGTATGTCTGTACTATATGCCAAGACTGTGTTAAGCACTGGAGAGACAAAGAAAGACAAAAGCCAATCCCTGATCCCAAGAAGCTCAGAGTGTAATGAGGGGAGACAACATGTACACGCATATGTACAAACAAGCTTTAAGTTGGAAATAATCAATAGAGGGAAGAAACTAGAATTAAGGGAGAATCACAGCAATGGGATGAAGCTATAATCTAAGAGTCTGGTCATTACAAGAAGTTGCATTCTTGCTTTTCCCCCAATTATCAACATCTCTTACAGTTTTTTTTTTCATCTTTATGGGAATTACCCTAAGCTTCAGCCTTTCAGATTCCTCCCTCCCCCAATCACACACAAATACATATATATCTCCTTGACCTTTCACATATATATATATATATATATATATATATATATATATATATATATATATATATATATATATATATATATATATTTCCTGAAATGGCTCAAATATCAAAGTATTTTTGCTCTCCATTTATCAGTGCTTAGCCTAGACACTTCTGGTACTGAGAGCTTTGGGTTACACCTTGCTCTTCATTATTCCTTTCTGGCTGAGTTCTGGGTCTTGAGTCAGGAAGATTCATCTTCCTCAGTTCAAATTTGGCCACAGACCCTTACCAGCTGTGTGATTCTGGACAAGTCACTTAACCCTGTTTGCCTCAGTTTCCTCATCTGTAGAGTGACCTGGAGAAGGAAATGCAAACCACTCCAGTGTCTTTGCCAAGAAAACCCAAATGAGGTCAGAAAGTGTTGGACAGCAGAGATAGAACTGCCCCCAGAGACAACTGAGAAGACAAGAGAGCCCCTTCTAGCAGGCACTCAAGGAGGCTCTTTATCCAGCCTTTCAGAAGGCATGGGTTAGCGGGCCAGGAGTGGCCTGAAGAGTAATTCCCTGAGCAAATTAAGATAGCTCTTCTTCCTTTGTTCTATTGCCTTCAGAGTCTTTTCCTTGAGGCCTGCCCTCATGATCAGTGAGTCCTTGACACGCATTGCCATTTTATGAGGGGTTGACAACCCTCTTCTCACTCTCAATTAACTTATTCTGGACCAGGAAAAGAAAAACACCTGACACACTTCTAAGTTTAATCTTTATTATTAACATTTTCCCTATCACTTTCTTAAGTCTAGACACTATCAACAAAACAATAAATCAAGCCCTGGTTTTTAGCATTGGCTGATTTTTGAGATGTAAATGCTAACGCTGGAAATTTAACAATTGGCTTTCCAAGATGAGCCAGTCCCAGCACACCCCTGCTGTAGATTCACTCTTCTTGGCTTGAGCCTTGGCTTTCTCAAGATGCCCCTACTTTGGGGCTTACTCCTTGATTGGTGGGGGCAGTTAGGTGGCACAGTGGATAGAGTACTAGGCCTGACATCAGAAAGACCCATCTTCCTGAGTTCAAATCTGGCTTTGGACACTAACTTTGTGGCCCTGGGCAAGTCACTTAACTCTATTTGTCTCAGTTTCTTCATCTGTAAAATGGTTGATTGTTGTCCTTCTTTCTGAAAGAGGACCAAAATGACATCACTACATTGGAGTCAAAGTTCAATGTTTCTGACTGTGGCTGATCAGATCAATACGAGCTTATAAAACTCCATCATAGCTCAGGAAGCAATAGTCCATGTGAACATTTGGAGGGGAGATGTCTCTAAATTTGTACATCTCACATTTCTTTTGAGCTACTTCAATTCTGCTTCACTCATACAGCACAGCACCTTCCTTGATGTGGGTATGCCATGCTGGGTGGTCCTGTGCCAGACTCTCCCATGTTATGCAATCAATTCCAAAGTTCTTCAGAGAATGCTTGAGAGTGTCCTTGTATTGCTTCTTCTAACCATCATGTGAACACTTGCCTTGCATATATTCCATGCAAAATAGTCTTTTAGACAAAAGTACACTTGGCATTAGGACTATGTGCCCAGCTCACTGGAGTTGTGCTCTCTGTAGTAGAGTCTGAGTGCTTGGCAGTTCAGCTCAAGAAAGGACCTCAGTGACTCATACCTTATTGTACGTTATCTTGCCAGGTGATCTTCAGAATCTTCCTAAGACAATTCAAATGAAGAAATTTAATTTCCTAGCATGGCACTGACATACTACCCAGCTTTTACAGGCATACAATAATGAAATCAACACAACCGCTCTGTAGACCTTCAGTTCTATAGGCAATCTAATACTTCTTCCCTCCCACACTTTCCTTTGGAGCCTCCCAAGCACTGAAGCTAGCTCTGGCCACGTGTGCATCAACCTCATCATCTATGAATACATCCTTAGAAAGTAAGTGAACTTATACACAGCATTCAAAATTTCTCCATTTGCTGTAACCAATGTTTCCATTTATAGATGGTGTGGTACTAGCTGGTAGAAAACCTCTGTTTTCTTAGTGTTAATTATCAGGCCAAAATTAGCACAAGCAGCAGAGAGTTGATTCATGCGCTGTTCCACCTCAGCCTCAGAGGCTGCATTGAGCAAACAATCAACTGTGAACAAAAAAGTCGTGAACCAATTCCCCTCCCACTTTAGTCTTGACTTGTAGCCTTTTCAAGTTAAATAATTTACCATTAGTCCTGTAGCTGGCCTTGATGCTGGTTTAGCCCTGATTGAAGGCATCTGATGACATTGCTGAAAATATCATGCTAAAAAGCATAGGAGCAGGCACACATTCTTGCTTCATTCCATTGGTGACTAAGAAAGCATGAGAGCATTGTCCACTATCTAGAACCCACACAATCGCACCATCACGAAATTGATCTACAATACTGATGAACTTCAACTTTTGTAAAATGAGCTAGAGAATGAGATGGCAAACCATTCCAATGTCTTTGCCAAGAAATCCCTCCAAACTGGGGTCATGAGGAATTGGACATAACTGAAAGGACAACAACAATCCTCTCTGTTACGGCAGACCCAGCAGACCCGTTCTTCCTCCAGGCATGGCTGCGTTGATGTCTTTATTAACTTCAATTTGAGATTTAGTGCTCAAAGTCCACTCCAACAAGCTTGTACAAAGTGTCAACTGCATCCAAGGCATTGTGAATAATACACAGGCAACTGTAAAAACAATCCCTGCACTTAACTTGAGATTAGTTCACACATGATCATTTGAGGAAGGAGAGAACCCTCATAACTAAAAGGATCGAGAAAGGCTTCTCATAAGAGTCAACATCTTATCTGATCCTTGAGAAGAAGTGAATGGAATAAGCATTTATTAAATGCCTTCTTTGTGCCAGGTGCTGAGGTAAGCACTTTACAAATATTATCTCATTTTGATCCTCTCAACAGCCCCAGGTGCTTGGTACTATTATTATCCTCATTTTATAGTTAGGAAAACTGAAGCAGACAGAGGTTAAGTGACTTGCCTAGGGTCATGCAGCTAAGAAGCGTCTGAGGTCACTTTTGAACTCACGTTTTCCTGAATCCAAGTCTGTTGGATCTCCTAGCTGTCTCTCAAAAATCTAAGACATGGAGGTAAAGAGAGACCACAATAATCTTAGGAAACAGACTGTGAAAAGACACAAATAGGGAAAATGGAACGCTGAATTCCAGCAATGGCAAGGACACTACTTTGGCTGCAGTGTCAATTACATGAGAGAGAATAATGTGCAGTAGGCCTTGAAAGATAGGCTAGAGTCAGATTGTGATGTGATTTAAATACTAATCTGAGGACTTTGTGTTTTATCCTAGAGGGAATTGGGATCCATTGACAGCTCTTGAGCAGGGGAGTGACATGGTCAGACAGATGCTTAAGGAAGATTACTCTGGCAGCTGCATGGTAAGTAAATTAGAGAAAGGAGAGACCAAAAACTGGGGCACCAATTAAGGGTCCAGTTAAGAGGAGATGAGGACATGAACTAAGGAGGTGGATGCATTGAGTGGTGAAGAAATCAATAAAATTTCTCTCTGCAACATAGCTGAACTTAAGTATGGTGTTGTATTTATTATATGTTCTTACATATCTTTTTCTTAAAACAATGTACAGAGAGACCCTCCATCTCAGCTGCTGACCTGCGTTCTGCTAACACAGCCCTTAACTTATAATACTCACTCCTTTGTAATTATTAAGTTCTCATATATTGCTGCATATGTCACAGTGTAAGCATGGGACTTAAGAAGACAGATTTAAGAGGTATTCAGTTAATTATTACTAAGTCAATGAACTGATTTCTGCCCTTTCTGAAATCATCCAGACCTCTGGAAAGAAATCTAAGCCTCTTTGAGCAGGTCTGCACCATAGCAATGTCTAAATGAAACCTAAGCTATTCTTCTAATCCTTGCTGTCCCCTACTCCAGGACAAATCTGTTTTAGTCAGCTGATGCCATTCTCCACAAAAGGCAATGAAGAGGCAAAGGTGGTGAATATAACCGAAGAGCTCATTCTGCTCCAAACCAAACAGAAAAGTCAGAGGCCAATAATTACTTGAATAGATTTGTAAGAGTTCTGATGTATTTTTTAAGGCACTTAATGACTTTGCATATGTGCCCCACTGAAGTGGAACATGTGGGAAAACTTCTTTTTAAGGATGAAGCACAGCTATTTAAATAGCATCCATTTTTGCTAATAAAAATAGAGTACTGAATTTTATTATGTTCAGTCACTGGTACTGTTTCAACAATCCAACTAGCACCTTCTGTGGGGGTGTAAGAGCCACCAACAACCAGCACCCAGAAAGCTGCCAACACAGTTCCTTTTGATCTTCTTTACTTAAGGAAAGCAACATTAACGGGTTAACAATCTTACTTTAACCCAGCATACAGATAACATCCACCTAGTTCAGTGGGGAAAGCCAGCACCCTGAATTACAGACCAAATACAATTCGTAGTTTTCAACATCTGGGTGTACGGCTGGGGAGCTCATTAGAACAGCTAGCCCAGGGTCACACACCACTCCTGCTGTAGCTCAGAGCTCCGAGAGAACACTAACCTCTGTGCTTATATATCTTGTTCAGGGATGGAGGGCCCTGACCTCACCCAGGATGGGCATGGAGAAGTTCCCCACCCCCAATATCACATCAGATACAAATCAATGGCTCCCAATTGTCTCAGTGCTGAGAAATACAGAAACATCCCACTTTATCTGCCCCATTCAAACAAAGGCCAGAATCATTAAAGGTCAACAGCAAAAAATCCCGCCTTAATTACTATTACATTGTCGGAAATGGTGGCAGCGGCAGCAGGCACTACTAAAAGTAGGACTGACCCTCATGCAGAGTGAGAGTGCTGAGCAAGGGCTTGAGGCCAGTGGATAATCTTCTTACTGGAGGGCCCTAGCATTGGGGGGAAGCACCAGTATGGCTTGGCTTGCTGCCATAGTATTTTTCTGTAACCTCCTGGTCACTGTTGTGAAATGGGCATATTCGTTTTGGAAGGTTCTTGCCAGGATATCAAATTGGGGACACTGGTCCATGGGTCTGCTATTTTGGAGTTTGAATAAATGCTTTAACTCCTCTGCCTTCTGCTTAGAGAATTCCTTATATCCTGTGATTCTGGACCATTCAGGCATATTCATGATTTTCTTTGAAATCATGAATTCTGCCTTAATGATATAGGTACCAAATATGGAAAACAAGCAAAATTCTTATATTTCTTTTTTTAAATAGCTTTGTATTCTTAAAGTGATAATTCAACAAGAGATAAATTAGTATATTTCATAGTATTTTGGTTGTTAACAGTTAACAGTAAAGTATTGAAGTTTGCTTGTGGTTCATTCTTGGTAAAGTGATGTCTATTGTGTTAATGGGCTTATAATTGGACTTATTACTGTTTTGTACTTACAAAACAAAATTTCTAATATAATGTGACCAAGGCTATGTCAATACTTCATTAATTTAATTCAAACCTCAGGCTTTCATAAAGCATGTAGTATGTGCCAAGCACTATGCTAGTTACTGAAGGTATATAAAAATGAAACGATCACTATTCACAAGGAGTTTACATTTTAGTAAATCTGTCAGTTCACCCAGGAATTTGCTTCTTTCTAAGTGGGTTTCAATGGCTCTGAAAAGACCAGCTATATGCATACTATGGCTACAAATTGAAGATTTACTTGATGATATGACCTGGTTACCACATACATCCTTGAAATGTCTTATTTGGGTCACTGGGTATTCACTTTCATATGCTTGCTAAAGTTTGCTCTCTCTCTCTCTCTCCCTCTCTCTCTCTTCTCTCTCTCTGTCTCACTCTTTCTCTCACTCTTTCTCTCTCTTTCCCTGTACTTTCATATATCTAGCTATATCAATCTATCATCTATCTGTACCTATCAGCTACGTACCTATACTTGGTCTAGTTTTTCAAATTGAAAAGTGGTACTTCAGAAGACAAATTTGACAGGCATTCAGTACATCACTATTGAGTTAAGAAAACTAAATTTATCACTGTCAGAAATCAGTTTGGAACAGATGTTCTTAGAGGGTCTGTGAACTTCTTCTTTCTTTCTTTCTTCCTTTTTGCTAACTTCATTTTAATATGATTCATTTCCTTTGTGACCCTATGTATTTTATTTTATGCATTAAAAAAAACCATTATTGGCTGAGCTCTCCCTAGTGTCCCTTAGAAACAACATTAAATAAAGCCTCTAAAAGAATTCTGGAGTGACAGAATCCACAAAAAAGATGGGGTGAAACAATTTTACATCCCAAGATAACTTAGAAAGACTTCAGGAAAGGTCTGTCACACTTGTCCAGGCAAGCCGGTAGGAGGCTCTTAGCCACAGCAAAGATTAGCAACTGAGGCCAAGCAGTTATGGCTCCCCAGGCTGGTGGCACAGCAGACTAGCTGTGAGGCTTCCAGTCCCAGTGCAGTAGGCAAAAACTGCCAGCCCTGGAACCAAGAGCACAACAGGTGTGACTAGGCTGGGCCATCCTAGCCAATGGGCAAGTTACCAGCCCCAGAGGCCCCAGCACAGAAAGACAGTGAGGAAGCCCTTGACCCCCAGTGCAAGAAGCTTGGACCAGAGCCCCCTGTACACCAGGAGCAGAGTTCAATTTTTAAGAAAAATAAGCAAAAAAAAGAAAGAAAAAAAATGGAGAGACCTGACCATAGAAAACTCCTGTGGCAACAGGGAAGATAATTCACAAACTCAGAAGAGGACAACAATGTCAAAATTCTTGCATGCAAATCCTCAAAGGGGAATATAAATTGGTTTCAAGACCCAAAAGTCCTCTGGAAAGAGCTCAAAAAGGATTTCTGAGGTCAAGTAAGAGAGGTAGAAGAAAAATTGGGAAAAGAAATGAGAGTTATGCAGGAGAATTATGAAAAAAAGAGTCAACAGTTTGGAAAAGAAAGCAAAAAATTGACTGAAGAAAACAACTCCTTAAAAAAATACAACTGGCCAAATTGGGGGGAAAAATCCACTGAAGAAAACATGTTCTTTAAAAGTAGAATTTGACAAATGGAAAAGGAGGTACAAAAGCTGAGAAAAATAATTCATTAAAAGTTAGAACTGGGCAAATGGAAGCTAACAGCTCTGTGAGACATCAAGAATCATTCAAATGAAATCAAAAGAATGAAAAAATAGGAGAAAATGTAAAATACTTCATTGGAAAAACAACTGACCTGGAAAATAGATCCAGGAGAGATGATTTGAAAATTGTTGAACTATCTAAAAGCCATGATCATAAAAAGAACCTGGACAGCATCTTTCAAGAAATTATCAAGGAAAACTGCCCTGATATCCCAAAATCAGAGGGTAACATAGTCATTGAAAGTATCCACTGCTCACCTCCTGAAAGAGATCCCAAAATGAAAACTCCAAGGAATATTGCAGCCAAAATCCAGAACTCAGGTCAAGGAAAAAATACTGCAAGCAGCCAGAAAAAAACAATTCAAATATCAAGAGCCTGGCTAAGAAACAGAGTGGTATATCAATTGAATCAGTTAAGTAAAAGACAGTAATAAATGACTATAGTAATCTACTTTTTGATAAACCCAAAGACTCCAGCTTCTGGGTTAAGAACTCACTATTTGACAAAAACTGCTGGAAAACTGGCAGAAACTAGGCATGGGCCAACATCTCATACCATATACCAAGAGCAGGTCAAAATTGGTACATGATTTTAGACATAAAGGGTGATACCATAAACAAGTTAGGAGACCAAAAAATAGTTTATCTGTTGGATCTATGGAGAAGAGAAGAATTAATTGACCAAACAAGAGATAGGGAACATTATGAAATGCAAAATGGATGTTTTATTATATTAAATTAAAAAGCTTTGCACAAACAAAACCAATGTGACCAAGATTAGAAGAAAAGTAGAAAGATGGGAAACAATTTTTACAGTAAGTGGTTCTGACAAATGCCTCATTTCTCAAATATATAGAGAACTGAATCAAATTTATGAGACTACAAGTCTTTTCCCAATTGATAAATGGTCAAGAGATATAAACAAGCAGTTTTCGAATGAAGAAATTAAAGCTATCTATAGTCATGAAAAAAATGCCCCAAGTCACTATTGATTAGAAAAATGTAAATTAAAACAACTCTGAGGTACCACCTCTTGACTATCTGATTGGCTAACATGACAGAAAAGGAAGATGATAAATCTTGGAGATGTGGGAAAATTGGAATACTAAGGCATTGTTGGTGGAGTTGTGAACTGATCCAACCATTCTGGAGAGCAATTTGAAACTATGCCCAAAGGGCAACCAAATTGTGTATACCCTTTGATCCATCAATACCATTACTTGGTCTGTATCCCAAAGTGATCATTAAAAAAGGGAAAAAGACCCACATATAAAAAATATTTATAGTAGCTCTTTTTGTAGCAGCAAATAGTTGGAAATTGAGGGCATGCCCATCAATTGGAGAATGGCTGAACAAGTTGTAGTATATGAATGTAATGGAATACTATTGTACTATAAGAAATGATTAGCAGGCTGATTTCAGAAAAGCCTGAAAAGACTTACATGAACTGATGCTGAGTGAACAGAACCAGGAAAACATCATACACAGTAATAGCAATGATGTTCAATGATCAACGATGATTGACTTGGCTCTTCTCAGCTATACAATGATCCAAGACAATTCCAAAAGACTCATGATGGAAAATGCTATCCACCTCCAGAGAAAGAACCTGAATGCAGAGCGAAGCATATTATTTTAATTTGTTGGTTTGTGACTTTTCCCTTTTGTTTTGTTCTTCTTTCACAATATGACTAATGTGGAAATATGTTTACATGATTGTACATGCCTAACTTATAGCAGATTGCTTATTGTCTTGGGGAGGTGAGATTGGAGGAAAAAATGTAGGAAAAATAACTTGAAACTCAAAATCTCATAAAAATGAATGTTGAAAACTCTTCACATATAATTGGAAAAAATAAAATACTATTTACCAAAAAAAAAATAAATAATTTTTAAAAAAACTATTATTCTGAGAATTAGGTTAAATCTGACTATCAAAGGACATACAAAGAACAAAGAAAAGGTGAAAAAACTGTGGCTGAGACCTATAAAAATTAATCTAAGACTACTGGAGCAAGTACGAAGGATACATGCATTTTTAAGTTCTCTCCAAAATAGGGTATAAAATGTATTCAGAACTTTCAACCCTCAACAAGCTCTGGCTTTCAAAAATGCCTTTGAGTAGCCCACATGGGAGTCAGGATTTAAAGATTAGTTAGCCAGCAATCACTGGCAACTGTATATATTCCCTAAAAATACAAAGAAAACCCTTGCACAGTGTCTTCATCAGTAAAATGAGGCAATTGCAGTAGATGACCTTCAACTTCCCTTCTGGCTCTCAATCTATGATCCTGTGATGAGGTTCACTTGATTTGCCATGAGGGGAAAATTAAATGTGCTAGGCTGTTAGGACAGAGTTGATATAAGAGAATGTGTTTCAAACGTTGTTCTGAGTGGGTACCTGAATCTTTCTCTATATTGATGAAATGGAAGTCATGCATTCTGGAAAGGCTATGCATGGGAGAAAACCTCAGATCCTATCTCATTTTACTAAATACTTTGAGAAGGTTAGCAAACCACAATGGTTTTCTAGTCTCCCAATCTACATGTCAAATCTAGATGAGGTTCTGAAGACTCCAGAGCTACTAAAGGATTGTGATGCAATAGTTTCATGAAAGTTTATGGCTTCCTGTTAAGTAGATTCAGTGTCACTTCCCATTTAATATGACCCAGAAAGAAAGGATGAACTCAGTGTTTAGATGGATTCTGAACGTGGATACTGACTGATTTCAAATGCTCCTCCCACATCTCAACTAGTCAACTAAAAATTTGAGAATAAAGATCAGCAACCTTGTATAATGCAAAAAGTACTTTTTTTAAGAGTCAAAGGACTTGGTTTAGCAGAATGCTAATAAATGTTTAATTACCAGCTCTCTGAGAATGTGTGACAAGTTTTTAAGTTTAATCTGCATTATTAACATTTTCTTCATCAATCTCAAAGTATGGGAAATTAACAAAACAATAAATCAAGCCCTTATTTGTAGCATTTGTCAATTTCAGAGATGTAAATGCTCACACTGGAAATTTAACAATTGCCTTTAAGAGCTGTTAGGAACCCCACCTTGGGTTCAAATCATGTCTCTGATGCCTTCTACCTGTGGTACTATGGAAAGTCACATAATCTCTTTGGGTTGGTTTCCTCCTTCAGGCTTCCTCTACAAAATGAGGGGGCTACATTAAATGACCTTTTCCCTTCCCACGCACCCTCCCTAGGAAGGAAAGCAATTCAATATCTATCACACCTGTGTCATTATGTAAAACACTTCCACAATGCTCATGTTGTGAAAGGCAAACTATATTTCCTTCCATCCTATCCTGTCCCCCTTTATTCAATTTTCTCCCTTGATCCTGTCCCTTTTCAAAAGTGTTTGCTTTTGATTACCTCCTCCCCCTATCTGCCATCCTTTCTATCATCCTCCCTTCTTTTATCCCCTTCTCTTTACTTTCCTGTGAAGTAAGATACTCAATTGAGTGTGTATGTTATTCCCTCTTCAAGGCAAATCCAATGAGAGTAAGATTCAGTCATTCCCCCTCACCTGCCCCCTCTTCCCTTCCAACAGAACTGCTTTTTCTTGCCACTTTTATGTGGGATAATTTACCCCATTCTATCTGTCCCTTTCTCCTTCTCTCAATATATTCCTCTTTCACCCCTTAAATTTTTAGATATCATCCCTTCGTATTCAACTCATCCTGTGCCCTCTGTCAATATTTCCTTCAACTCCCCTAATACTGAGAAAGCTCTCATGAATTACACATATCATCTTTCAATGTAGGAATGTAAACATAACAGTTCAACTTTAGTAAGTCCCTTATGAATTCTCTTTCTTGTTTACCTTTTCATGCTTCTCTTGATTCTTGTATTTGAAAGTCAAATTTTCTATTCAGCTCTGGTCTTTTCATTGAGAAAGCTCAAAAGTCCTCTATTTTATTGAAAATCCATATTTTGCCTTGGATCATTATACTCAATTTTGCTGGGTTTTAATCCTAGTTTTAATCCTAGCTCCTTTGACCTCCAGAATATCATATTCCAAGCCCTTGAATCTCTTAATGTAAAAGCTGCTAGATCTTGTGTTATCCTGATTGTGCTTCCACATTATTCAAATTGTTTCTTTCTGGCTGCTTGCATTATTTTCTCCTTGACCTGGAAACTCTGGAATTTGGCAACAATATTCCTAGAAGTTTTCTTTGGGGATCTTTTTCAAGAGGTGACCAGTGGATTCTTTCAATTTCTATTTTACCCTCTGGTTCTAGAATATCAGGGCAGTTTTCCTTCATAATTTCTTGAAAGATGATGTCTAGGCTCTTTTTTTGATCATGGCTTTCAGGTAGTCGAATAATTTTTAAATTATCTCTCCTGGATCTATTCTCTAGGTCAATGGTTTTTCCAATGAGGCATTTCACATTGTCTTCCATTTTTTCATTCCTTTGGTTCTGTTTCATAATATCTTGATTTCTCATAAAGTGACTAGCTTCCACATGCTTTGATCTAATTTTTAAGGTGGTATTTTCTTCAGTGGTCTTTTGGACCTCCTTTTCCATTTGGCTAATTCTGCCTTTCAAGGTATTCTTCTCCTCACTGGCTTTTTGGAGCTCTTTTGACATTTGGGTTAGTTTGTTCTTTAAGGTATTATTTTCTTCAGTATTTTTGGGGTCTTCTTTAGCAAGTCATTGACTTGTTTTTCATTGTTTTCTTGCATCTCTCTCATTTGTCTTCCCAATTTTTTCCTCTACTTCTCTTACTTGCTTTTCCAAATCCTTTTTGAGCTCCTCAATGGCCTGAGACCAATTCATATTTTTCTTGGAGGCTTTTGATGTAGGCTTTTTGATTTTGTTGACTTCTTCTGGCTGTATGTTTAGATCTTCTTTGTCACCAAAAAAGGAATCTAGAGTTTTAGTTTGAGTCTGCATTTGAATCTGAGTTCATTTTCACTGCCTATTCATGTTCCCAGCAAACTATATAATCCTTGAGCTTTTTTATCAGGATATGACTGCTTGTAGAGTACAGAGTACTTTGTCCCAAGCTTTAGGGTCCAAGCACTGCTGTTTTCAGAGCTACTTCTACTCCACTGTCACCCCAGGCTCTGTCACCACAGCACTCCTCCTCCTCCAAGAACTGTCAACCAGGACTGCAATACAGATCCAAAGAGAGCACAGCAAGAGAATCTGCCTCTGTGCCCACAAAGCGCTCCTTGCACTCCTGCTCTGATCCTGATCTGCTACTAGATTCCTCCCACCATGTGAGCCAGGGACTCAGGAAGCAACTGATGCTGTAGCTCTGGAAGCAGCCTCAGGAGTTTCCTGCTGCTGCCACTACCACCACTGCACTACCTCCACCACCCCCAGGGCTGGTGATTGGACCGCTCTGAACTCAATTCCACAGTTTCCCTCTAACCTGCTCTTTGGCGTTAGTGGTTTGAGAAGTCTGGTAACTGTCACAGCTCACTGATTCATGGCCCCAAGGCTTGTTCTGCCTGGCTGACTCCAGTCCAGTCTGTCCTGGTGCAGCCCATGCTGGGCTGGGCTCCGCTCCCAGCACCATGAGATAGACCCTTCCCGGTGACCATCCAGGCTCTCCTGGGCTGCAGACCTGTTTCCCTCTGGTATTTCGTGGGTTACACAGCTCTAGAATTTGTTCAGAACCATTTTTACAGGTGTTTGGAAGGATTTAGTGGAGAGCTTAAGCAAGTCCCTGCTTTCCAGCCACCATCTTGGCCCATCTCTATTCCTGTAATAGGTTTCTATGGGTGGATTCCTTCTCCTTTGCCTGTGCATTTTTGGTAATAACTTGATTTTCGTAATCACTTCTAGCCCTGGGGTATGGGAAATGGCACCTCTTGCCCCAGATCTTCCATTCTCCCCTCTAGCCTGGAACCAAAGCCAAACCTCCAACCTTCTGTAAGTGCCCACAGCCAGGGCTTTCTGACCCACTGCTTCTGCACTCACTGGGCATGTGCTGGCTTCTTCTCACCCCTACCACTCTTTGAAGCACAGCTGTGTCTGGCGTTCTTCATCAGCAGAGGTTCCCTCAATCTTCCTGAGCTCAAACGCAGGACTCCCCTCACTATCCCAAGGTGCAAAGTTCCAGTGGCTGGGATGGAGGCAGCCTCTCAAACCAACTAATCCCAGGGCTTGCCACTAGTTGTTTAAGTGGCTTGCCCCCTTGTTGTTAAAAAGGAACCTTTTAGCCTGGAGGTGTTTAGTCCTTGCAGGGACCAAACCTGGTCCTGGAATTTTTCTTCAGATCTTCTCAAACTGTCCCAGGAAGATCCTGGTTGTGCCCCTGTTCTTCTTTGTCTCCACCCACACTTCATTCACCCTGATGTGCTATTTTAACTCTTTTGTGGGAGAAAATCTTGAGAGCTTGGAATTCTCTGACTTACTCCGCCTTATTGCCAGAATCCTCTCCCACTTCAGTAACTCTTAGTAAATCCTAGGGGTTTAAAGCGTAAGTCAGGCACAATGAAAAGTCAAAATGTAGCTAGTGGATGAGAAACAATCCATAACTAGTTGGCTTTAAGCTAAATGACAGGTGGTCAGGAATTTTGGTAACCTCAGCACCTACCATGGTAACTTCTATTTGTTATTGTTCTAGGCATTGAGCAAGAAGTAATAAAGTTTAACAGATACACCTTTTATGAAGCAGAGGCACATATGTGGGAATACTTAAGTTAAGAAATATAGTCAAAATCTCATGACAAATATAGAAAAATAAGCATATAGACCTTTTTTCAGAACTACTGCATGGAAAATATTCTGGAAATCAATTTATTCTGACTGAAGTATCATGTGGCACTATATATATATATATATAATATATATATATAATATATATATATATATATTATATATATATATATATATAGAGAGAGAGAGAGAGAGAGAATAATTAAACAATAATTTAAGGGTGTTCAGATGCATACAAAATTTGAAATGTTAATTTTAAATCAAAGGAAATGCTCATTTTAAATGCAACTGGATGAAATAAAGCATTTTTATCAAGTTACATAAATCAAGCTTCCTGAGAGACTTTCTATACTATTGAAACCTTCCCAGGATTAGATTCACTGAGGGCACATCCTACTCTGACCTGTAAGATGGTCATAGAAATGTCCTGGGAGCTGACAATTTGGTTAGGTATCCAACTTAAGAATTATGGCAGATTGGAAAACCCCACTGCTACGTCTAAGTAATTCACTAGTATATGCCAGGTCCTTCCTCAGAGGAATGTCACAGTCATAGAAGCATAAATCAGTAAACACTGAATGGAGCTGGTGACTCTTGGTCTATTTTCAGCTTTAAAATCATCAGAGGGAGGATCTGTCTTTCATAAAGCACTCTTCTCTCAGTGGTCGCCATCTCTGATTTTCTGAAATAATAAGCATTATTACAGTATGCTCCCCGGTGTCAGAGACAGGAGATGGATGTCAAGACCATTATGGAATGGGAAAGAGAGGAATGTGTTGCCTGAATTTGATATGGCTTCTCTACACTAGAGATTCACAGCCTCGCATTGATTTCACTAGGGCCTAAACCACACGGATACAAGATCATCCACATAGCTTTGTTTCAGGAAACTGAAATATCTGGAATTTAAACAAAAAAAGAAAGGAAAAAAACTTTCCTTACTTTAAAACTTCTCTTTCTCATGTTTATTTGAATCTTGCTCAGTGGAGAAGGAAGATTGATTTAGAGATTAGAAAAATAGGAACCTACCATATCTTTCTACTCTGATTTGGTATTTGACTTTAAAGTTATGGCATTAAAATGCATCTATCCTCACTTTTCTCTATCACCCCACCACAAGTACCCATATGATTCCAGGGCCTTAAAATACTTCTGAAGTTAGGGTCCTGTTTTGGGTCATAATCCATTGCAAATTATGGTCCAAAACACGCCCCCCACTCTAGCCTGCAGAAGATACATAGATCTTAAGATAAAAGACATTTAATTAAGATAGTACAGCATAGCATAAAATGGTAACAATGAAAATTGAATCAGGTAGTAAATACATTCTATAGCAACATTAAAAATATTTGCCCTCTCCCAAGCTTCTAAGGCAGTGATAATCAAACTCTTCTTTCTTCTCTGTCGTAGCTGATACAGGACAGTTCACACTGAAAGAACCACGGGTAAAGCTTGGAGTTCAAAGCCATATGCCTTTTGAATTTGTTTGCCTCCAGTCTCAGTGGAGGGCCCAATAATTACACCTTCTGCAGGAAGCCTTTCTCAGGCACCCTCAAGTGCTAATACTTCCCCCCTACACATATAAAATGCTTTCTATTCTATATGTATCTCATATGTTATTTACATGTTTACTGTATGTTATTTAAAATGTAGGACTACTTTTACTAGCGTTTGTGTCCCCAATGCTTAGCACAGTGCGTGGCATATAGTGAACACTTAATAAATGCCTTGTTGACTGACAGATAACCACTGAAACTCAAGTTAACACTGCAATCATTAGGCCATGCTCAGGTTTCCTCCTCATGTCTTCCTCTGCCTTTCAGAGCCCTGCTGCTGGCTTTTCCCATCCACTGACACCAAGGGTTATGATACTGCTTCCTATGCCTGCTCTCATTTTCTTAGAACACACCAAAAAGTTCTCTTTTTGCACAGCTGGCATCTTCTTCCATGACAGCCCTACCACCAAGCAAAACTGAAAGTAATATCCAGGCATCCCTGGAATTATTGCTCAATTTAAGTAGCAGATTAATCTATCTTAGAACTGAGCTTAACCCAGTGCCTGGGACATAGTGGGTGCTTAATAAATGCTTACTGATTGAGGGCAAACAGAAGCTGCCCTGGAAAGTGTAAGTTTAGGACATGGAGAATATCTACCCAAATTATGAAAAATGTACTTTCTTTTAAAGTTACATTGTTAATTAACTAACTAGTAGCACCCAATATTTAAAGCATTAATGGAACTAGATCCACAAAATCGATTAAGCAAATATAAATAGGTAGGCTTGAAGGCATGTTTTACTTATTAAATTAGCAGTGGTAAATATGGTTAATGAAAGACATGTCTATTTCACTTTATTTCCACGGGAGGAAAAAGGTAGCTAGAATAATGAGCTTACTGGTCAGTAAAGGAAACATGAAATAACACTCTTCTTTACCAACTATAAATTTCTTTAATTCTATTGGTTTTAACAAATTCAGAATTATTTAAAATTGATTTTTAGACTAATTTTAGTGATAGGATTTATCTGGGTCGGCTTAGATCATGAGATCATTGTTTGAAGCTCCAAGGGAACTTATAGGTCATCTAGCTCAACCTTACAAATGAGGAAATTGAGGCCTAGAGAGGTCAAATGATGACCAAGGTCACATGTGTCCCAAAATATAAATTAATGCTTTTCACGTTGAAGCAAAATGTTATACTGAAATGATCTATTATCATACCACAGTTGTGAGCATGGCCAATGCAACAGCTTGTTTTCCAGTATTTCTGTTTGACTACCTTGGCCACTCAATGCTTTTTCTTTATTCCATTTGGCCCAGGGCATCTAGACCATCAATAGATTTGAATTTAATAAATATTCATTATTCTCTTTCTGGGGGAATGTCTGGACCCAGAATTGAAGAAGAATTAAGGTTGGATCAGAGTAGAGAAATTGTGGGGTTCTTTTAATGACCTCTAGGTGCTCCCCGTCATGAAAGTCCTATCTTTCTAACACCAATATTTTTTTCAGTGATGATACATGACTGTAAATCATGAAATGCCACAATCTTAGAAAAATCCAAATTACAGGGGACCAAAAGAATTGTGAAAAAATATCTGGTAAGCATTAGCAGAATGTTACTGACAATTAACTGAACACAAGAAATAGCATAAAGACATTATTAAAAATTAAGTATGCTTAGAACAAGAGTTGTTCCATTCAGTTAGGGTACCCGTTAGACAGCCTTAATATTTCCTCAAAAGAATTAAAGAAATGCTTCCAGAATATCAGAGTGCTTTTATGGAGGATTTAATGTAAGGATGAGGACAAAGAATCTCATGGGATGAGAAAGTGCAGATGGCTTTTGATCTACACAGGAGGAAAGAGGGAAAGATGGAATAGCCATACCTATAAGATTACATATTTTATCAAAGAAATATTGATGCACATGCAAAAGTCTATGCAAGGTCCTGAGATATATGTATATATATATATATATATATATATATATATATACATATAGATGAAAAAGACCTAAGAATAACAATATTATAAGATAAAATGTTATATACACAATAAAATTCATAAACAGATTGCTATGGGAGTTCCAATTTGTTGGGAGCATAGGCTATGTTAATGAGACTCATGAAAAATAATAGTAGAATGGATTCCCACCACATATGGGGGCCTATGTCTGAAGCAGTCAGAGTAGGGGAGTATCCAGTGATAATTGGTAAAGGAGATAGCATAATTGCGTTGGAAATAAGAGGACTATCTATCCTGGGGAGACTGGGATGTGATCCATATTCCCAGCTTTCAAGTGGTCTGTCATACACTCTCTGGGACTTACAGTCTCTATTTTAGAAACCACTGATCCCCAAAATGGAGTGAATGTACCAAAGACAGTAAATAAAATGATTCATTGGGGTATAAGAAGGAAATATTAGAACTCATATTTCTATTATTTTTATCTTTAAAAAGAAGAAATTAAGCTTCACTCATGCTTAATCCATAGATGGGCACTTGTTCTTTATGTCAGACAGTCATGTGTCACATGAGATATGTGTGGAATCCTGGGGGAAGCATGGATAGCTCCTTAAATGGAAGGGTTAACAAGTGCCCTCACTCATTTGTTCATCTTCAATGTACAGAGACATTACAGTTTATATGAGCCCAGATAAGTGGATTGATGAATTATATTATCAAATTTTAACTAAATTAACCCTCATACAATGGACCAGTCACTTAAAAATATTCCTGGAAAGAACGGAAGATAAGATAAATATGTGAACATGAGTGAACAAGAAAATGGCAGACATGAGTTTTCCTACTCCTCATACGAGCTCTTTTTCTACCACTTTACAAGATTAAAAATAATTATGCTCAATTAGGTTTAAAAATGTCAGCAAAAAAATCTAAAATTATTAACAAGATTTATTAAGATGGATTTACATCTACTGTTATTAATGACTGACAACTTTTTCCCTGCCCCGGATTTATATTACAACTGGTTACACGATGGATAGAGCACTGGATTTGGATTCAGGAAGACTTGACCCAATTCTGGCTTCAGATAAAGCTCAGATAGCTTTGTTACCCTGGGCAAGTTACTTAACCTCTGTTGGCCTCAGTTTCTTTATCTGTAAAATGGAGATAATAATAGCACCTAATTCCCAGGATTGATACAAGGATAAAATGAGATATTTGTAAAATGCTTTGCGAAATTTAAAACATTTTATGATCACAATTAGCTAATGTTAATAAGAAGATATCGTGGTTATCAAGACATTTAAAAGCTAAACTTTTGTTTCTGAAAATGATGTATCACCTGTAGAAATTCATATCTTTACACTTAAAATCCTTGGAAGTTTTAATCTTTGTAAAAACCTTCTAAATGAAAAGCTCCAGGAGGCTTTGAATCCGTTTGTTAAACATGTAAAAATGCAACACTTTATGATTAGTTTATAACAACTGATTTATATCAGGGAGGATGGAAATTTGCTAATCAAATATGAACAAAAACCATTGGATAATTAGTATACAGGATTGAAAAATGTGTATTGTGATTTACTAAATGCAGTCAGTGCTCAATCAGTCAATGAAACAAAACTGATTAAGCACCTACTATGTACCAGGTACCATGTTAGGTATGGAGGATACAAAGAAAAAGGTAAAAGCTATCACTGCCCTCAGGGAATTTATAAACTAGCCCACCCACTTCTCTTTTCCTCTCTATGTCTTAATGAGATATATTTTTTTTCAATTGTTAGTCCTTAAAACCAAGCACAGGAATGGTAGAACCAGACTTTCCAATCACTGTATCACAAAGTGTTCAACTACAACTTTCAGAATTAATTGAGCATGTTCAATTCACACCGTTCTCACTAAATGTGTTTAGTGAAAGCAATGGGACCGAACATACTTCATTAATCTATTAATACTCTGCTAAGTCAGGGCAAAAAGGATTTTTGTACTGTCAAGACAGTGACTGATACATAGTAGTCACTTAATAAATGCATGTTAACTTAATAAGTAAAAAAGTCATCTTATTCTCACCTTCTAATTTTTTATTTTTGCATATGTTTTCTATAACAAACACAATGGTACATTTACGTATTACATACATACATACACGTACAGATATTTGTACATATATAGGAGGGTTGTGCTTTTGTTTTAATTGATAGAGGTGCACAATCAAAAAAGTTTAGAGACTGCTGGTGTAAATTGTGGTATATGGTTGGATGAACATCCTAGAGAACTTGCCCAACAGTACGCATATCTCGGACAGAAAATGTGGATGGACAATGGATTAGACCCAGAACTTAACAGGAGGAGGACAAGCTGAGTTGCTTCTGGGAAACTGTACTTTTAATGACCCCAAATTTCTCTCTGAAAAAAGTCCCATCTTTTTAACATTAATATTCTTCAGCTGATGTTGTATGGTTGTGAGTCATGGAATAGCACATTCTCTGAAGAATGAAAGTTGCAGGTCACCCAGAGGACAATGGAGAGACCCATGCTGGGCAGCAGGCTGCAACAGTAGACTTTAACATGTTACCAAAGGAGAACTGTACAGGAGATACAGTGTAAATAGTGTAAAGGATATCATGAGAGATATGTTTGGCTTGAGAAAGACTTACTTTGCTTATGCAGTGACAGAGAGAGATAAATGCACAGCCTTAGTATGCCATTTATATAAATGCAAGAACAAGAGATTGGAAGTATATAGGCAGGGGTTCTTAATCTAGCATCTATAGATCCCCTAGGAATTCAGGGATAGATTTCAGGGGGTCTGTGAAACTAGATACAAAAAAAAATTACATCTTTATTTTCATTAATCTCTAACTGAAATTTAACATTTCCTTTCACTATGAACTTAGGCAACAAACCATTATGCTGCAGGGTTTCATAGATTTTACCAGGGGTCCATATCATCCCCAGAGCCTAGCTAAGTGTCCTACACAGAGAAGGTGCTTAATAAATGCTTATAGTCAATCAATAAACATTTTTAAGCACTTACTATGTACCAGTTACTGTGCTAAGAGCTGTAGAAGCAAGAGGAGGCAAAAGACAGTTTCTGCTCTCAAGGAGACCTGCACAACTTGACAGCAGGTAGCAAATAGGCTAAACTTTTTCCTGGCCACAGATAGGTTAGACTAGAGACAGACTGACAGGTTACCTTGGGTCATGTGACAAACAGGAGAGTGTGCAGGGGCAACCCTACATTTTTGGCGGGCAGGCCGCCTGAAATCCTTTGGCAGATATATTGTGCAGGCCCGATCTAATGGACTGGGGAGGCTTACCACCAGTTTAGGGGCAGGATGATGAATTTTCTGGCCATAGCAACTATCAAAGACCATCTATGAAGTCACAGAGGTCTTAGGTGCTGGGACCCTAGGGGAAGGGTAGGAAGTATTCACTCTGATGTAATCACAAAGAATCTAAGTATTGAAACTGAAGAAGACATTTCATGAATTTCCTATTCTGAATTAAATGTCAGGTAACTGATTCATCATTTCCATCATTTTGGAAAACCACTCAATGGACTAACAAAAGCTCATATTACCATATTACCCTATGTGCTTGCTAGTCAGGGAAAATATTATTATGCCTATTTATAGACAAGGAAGGAAAAATTCAGATAAGCTAAGGGCCTTTCACCAAAGATCAAAGGACATGTTAGTGACAGAATTAAGACTAAAATCTGGGTCTTTGTTCTAGTAGTCTTTTTTAAAGTCTACTATATTTGTCTATGGATCTATGTCATAGATACCAAAAATCCTCTCCTGTATATGAAGAAATCAAAAAGTGTCAACCTATTTACTGCACCTATATGGAAAATATGCTTTAAAGTTGGACCCCAGCTTCTAAGAGTAAACAAATTCAAGCCCTAGATGCACTTAATGGCATCATGTATTTTTTGTTGTTCTTATTTGCTACCCTCAGCTCTCATACTATATAGATAAGAAATGTCTCACAGACCCCAGCCCAAGACCATGAGAACTGGTCCTCATCTCTACATGGTGACCAGAAGAAAGAAAAAGGTCAGATTTCCCCAAACTGGATTACATCAGCGAGTATCCCTTGAAATGTTCACTGATTCTCATTCTGGTTCTACCTTCCATGGAAAGAGGTTGTGGGGGAAAGAGTGAGAGTGGAAAGGACTTGAGCCAAATAATAAAAGGAAGGAGAGAGAAGAAGGAAGAGAATAAAGTACTGATGCCAAAATAAAGAAGAATGAGGAGGAAGAGGAGGAAATAGTGATTTTTGAGAGATTTGGATTAGTGAAGTAGATCAAAAATTGGATTTGGGAAGGAGAGATTGGACAAATTTTGGAGAGCTACATTCAGGCCTAGATATTGATTCAGATTCTATTTTGTGGTTATAAGAGGAACAAGATAAAAAACAAAAAAAATGATTAAAATGTATATAAAAGGATTAAGGAAAATAAAGGAGAATTAGGGAATGGAACTGAAGAAGAAATCAAAGATATCAATAGTCACATGAAAAAAATGCTCTACATCACTATTGATTAGAGAAATGCAAATTAAAACAGTTCTAAGACACTGCATCTCACCTATTAGATTGGTTCACCTGGCAGAAAAGGAAAATAACAAATGCTGGAAAAGATCTGGAAAAATTGGGACACATGCACTGTTCCAACTAGTCCAACCATTCTGGAGAACAATTTAGAATTATGCCCAAAAGGGCTATAAAACTACATATGCTCTGACCCAGCAACAACACTGCTAGGTCTGTATCCCAAAGAGATCAAAGGAAAAGGAAAAGGGCTGATTTTATCAAAATATTTCTAGCATCATCTTTTGCAGTAGCAAAGAATTGGAAAATAGGGGATGCCCATTAACTGAGTAATGGCTGAACAAGTTGTGGTATATGATTGTGATAGAGTGCTATTGTATTATAAGAAATGATGAGCAAGATGGTTTCAGAATAACCTGGAAAGATTTATATGAACTGTTTCAAAGTGAAGTGAGCAGAACCAGGAGATCATTGTCCACAGTAACAGCAATACTGTAGGGATGATCAGCTGTGGAAGACTTAACTATTCTGATCAAGACAATAATCCAAGACAATTCCAAAGGGCCCAAGATCAAAAATATTACCCATTTCAAGAGACAAAACTGATGAACTCAGTGCAAATTGAATGATACTTTTTTAAACTTTCTTCATGTTTTGTGTGTGTGTGTGTGTGCATGTGTGTGTTTTCTTTTGCAACATGGCTAATAAGAAAATATTTCACACGACTTCTCACCTATAATCGATGTCATATTGTTTGTCTTCTCAAAGAATGGGATAGGGTTAGGAGGGAGGAAGATAATTTGTAACTCAAAATTTTTTAAATGGGTGTTAAATTTTTTGTACATATAATCAGGAAATATTTAATGAAATAAAATATATATTACCAAAAAAGTTTTTAAAATAACAATTTGTTTTAAAAAGTTTTAACCAGGTGCTTTGGGTTGAGGTATAAATATTTACAAATGGTTTCAGCAAACAGAAATTCTCAATCATTGTGTATAATAGAGGAAAATATGAAACCACTCGCATTGAGTATATAAATGTTTGTATTTCTGCCACTGCTGAGTGAGGGACTTAGCTGTATTTCTATTGTAGGCTAATCTCCTTCCTGGAAGAGAAGGTGAAGGGCCTAGAAGAATGTGTCTCCACATTTTAAGTTGTTATGGAGGGTAAGTGATTCCTAGAGAAAAAAGAAGCAATACTTCAATGGGGCAGAAAAAAAGGAGGGAATATATAACCATTGTCAGAGAGGAAAAATTGGAAGGCAGAAAGGAGAAAAGGAAGGAAAGGGGCACCTGCACAATGAGAGCTTGAAAACAAATATCAGTGTATTCCTAAAGAGAAAACAACTAAATTCTCCTAGGAGGATTTTTATCCTAAGAAGGTGACAATGGAACCACAAAAACCATCAGTCAGTCAACAAGCATTTAGTCAATGCCTCTGATGTGCTGTGGATACAAAGAAGGATAACAGAAAATCCCTGCTCTCAAGAAGCTTAAAGTCTAAGGGGATTCCATCAGATAAGGGACAAAGGAATATATGATGATGATAAAAATATAACAATATCTGAGGATACAAAAGCCTCATGCAGGGAAGAGTTTGGAGGAAAAGATACCGAGTTCTATTTTGGATATGTTGACTTTTTTGGTCCTCTGGTAGTTTACATTTGTTATTGGAAGGAAATGAGACACTCATAGGTCATTCAATAGTTAACAAGAGGAAATTTACTTAGCAACAGGAAGAAGGATATTCATCAGGGATATGCATTGAAGACACATGGAGCAGTAAGTCAGTCAACAATAAACATTTATTAAATGAATATTATTGCCAGGCACTGCCCTAAGCACCGAGGATAAAAAAAAAAAAGGCAAAAGACAGTCCCTGCTGTAAAGAGCTCACAATCTAATGGGGGAGACAATGAGCAAAGAAATATGTACCAAACAGGATATACAGGATAAATAGGAAATAGTTAGATATAGGATAAATAGGAAATAATTAATTATGCATGGGAAGACCCTGGAATTAAGAGGGGTTGGGAAAGCCTTCTTGTAGAAGATGGGATTTTAGCTGGGACTTAAAGAAGCCTGGAAACCAGGTGGAAAAGAGGAGGGTGAGCATTCCAGAAATGAAGGAAAGCCAGAGAAAACATCCAGAGGGGAGAAATGGTGTCTTGTTTGTGGGATTGCAAGAAAGCCAGTGGATCAAAGGCTCATGAGTTGCTCACCAGTTTTGATCAGCCAAGAATCAGGAAGGACCTGGATTTCCTTTTTGGCTCCCTTGTAACTAATTGGCAACAGATAGAGAGATGGTCATTGAGCCTAATTGCAACCAGTAATTGGCAGAATAGTTGCCAGGTCAAAAGCAAGTACCAGAAAGATATTCTGTAAGATGAATGGACTGTTTTCACCACACTCTCTCCGTAGGATTATACGTTAAAACTTTTATTAAGTACTTATTGTATGGAGACCACGGAGTTAAGCAATGGAAATGGAAGATGGGACACACAGTTTAGTTAAATCAGGCACTGCCCTCATGTAATTTATTTTTGATCATTTAATTAGCCTGTTCAGAGCTTCCTAGGCACCCCTGCCCCTCACATAGGATGCATCCCCAGGTTCAAAGGGCTACAACTCACAAGGAGTCTGAGGCTCCATTACTACAATATCTTAGGTTCCTTCAACCCTTAGCCACCTGGTCACAAAAGACAGGGTAAAATCTTTGGGAAGGAGAGAGCATGACCCCTGACTGCTTTGGGAGGTAACTACCCCTTTTGTTGTCTGAGTACCATGAGGGATCTAACCTTCAAAAAGCTCTTTCTGGGAAAAGAAAAATGCCTCAAGGCTCAGAATTTTAAAAGTATGTAACTGGTATGAGACACTTTATTGCTGGTGTCAGAGATAACTATAATAGATTGGAAATTGGTACGCACCCATCAGTAAAACTCTGTCTCTTTCCATAAGAATGCCTTGCTTTTTCTTCATCTTTAAGGGTTCATCACTTTGTTAGCATTAGGTACTTCCTCCCATCCACCTAAATAGAAGATAATCCCTCTCTACTCTTCACGTAATGGTATTCATGGGTTACTGTGGTTAATCTGATAATAAGTCTCTCTAACTTGCACTAGACTTGTCCGCAGATGACAAACATACATACGCTCCATTAGTAAAACCATACACAAAGCCATGACCCAAATTGACCATGCCTGAGGTCTGTTGAAACAGCCTTTAAGAACCCAGATTCACCTCTACTCCATGACAAGGTCCCAGAAGGGGACTTCACAGACTTGTTTAGAATCATCGACTAATGAAGGCTTTTTGATGGTGACACTGACTCACAACAGCTACTCAACTCTCAACGAGTTCATCCCTCAAACTTGCTTCCCAGTAGGCTCCAGCAATCTCTAGTTTCTTCTAAAATAGTAAAACAAGTTTGGTATTTGAAATTGTGCTGTAAACACAGATGCTATTAATATAGGCATATCCTCATTAGGATTTCTGAGTAAACCAGGTGACAACTATTTCATTTAGATTCTCTTTAGCTTTTCAGTCCAGGGATTTCAATGCACAGAAGCCTCTTCATCTTAGTAAAAGTATGTATTGCTTCAAAACACAGGCTCTATAAACCACAATTCAAGTATCTTGTTTATCTATTAAGTCCCCTTCCTTTCCAAACACTCTTTTTCGTTGATAAAATATTTTCCTTCGTCTTTTTACTTAAACAAGTCAGATGCTGATAGCATTTTCATAATTCCCTGTTTTTAAAACAAACTAATCAGTCTTATAAACTTGCCAAGATTCCATATCAATTAGTCACTCTGTCCATGGGTTTAACTCTCATAAAACACACAGTTTCTTCAGGGTTTCATATATGTGCTTTTCCTAAACAATGTTCATTTGTCTCCATCTTGGGGTAGATACTGAATATTTTCACAGAACTGAAGAGCTTCACAAACGAAGGTTTAGTCAAACTTCATCAGAAAAAAAAATCTGTGTGGAAATTGGCCATATTGGAGTAACATTCTTGTTTTACTTTAATCTTTATTTTACTTGTAGTAACTCTTACTTGAAGTAGCTTTCAACATTTCAGCTTACAACTAAATACTGTAAGCGCTCTACCATCTACAGGCTATCCTAGTGTTAAATTCTTTTTAAAAATAATCAGTCACCCTGACACCTCATTTTGCTAAAAATTCAGTCTTACGCAACAAGAGGGGAATGAGTAATGGACTATGAGTAATGGGTCTTAAGGTCAGTTACAGTGTATTGCTGTCTATAGGATATTACCATGAATATGCTCTAATTCTGCTTTCTGGGCAAAGTTTTCTCAAACTAATTTACAAAGCTTTAAACTGTCTTTGCTAAAGCTGTCTTGTGTACACAATTGAGCTGAAAAACTGTTGGAGGCTGAGAAACTGGAACTGATCTCACTTCACTCTCTTGAGTGTTTGTCAAAGCTTCTAGTCTGTTACATATTTATATAGTAAAGTGCTGCTTAATAAGACATTTTGCATTATCGAGGTTATCCAACTTTTAGAAATTTAATACTAGAAACTTTATAGAAACTCCAAATTATTGGTGATGGACCTTCTGGCAACCATTAGGTGTTTTTTTTCCAAGGTTTGGTCCAAAAATTGTCTTATTAAACACAGCTGCAAAATTTAAATCTTACAGCTGGTAACCACAATTCCCTGAGAATGAAAAGTCAGGACATTTTTGCCAATATATATACTTGACTTTTAAACAAGATTCTAACTTCCACAAGAGTAACATGGTAGGTTGTTTAGAACTATGGAATCTTCCCCTTGACAAAAAAATGGGGGGGAAGAAAGAAAAAAAATAACTTAAAACCCAAAATAGACAATGGACATATATGGACTCTGAAATATAATTCTGCCACAGTAAAGGAAAATATTAGAATAAACCACATAGAGAAAACTTTGTAGAGAAAGGTACCAAACCCCCTCAATAATCTATAAGCTTTCAGAACTAGATGGTAGTTTACAATACATGTATTCATTTCCTCTCATTTTAAGCATGAGAATGGGAAAAGTTAAGTGAGTAGCCCAAGATCACACAAGATGCACATAATAGAAATGGAATTTGGACCTACATCACCTTATTCCAAATCCAGTATTCTTTCTCCTAAGTCTCATTACAATCAGTATCACATATGCATACTATAACTTATTAAATCATATACAATAACTGTTATAACATTAAATAATATCAGTCAGAAAAATTAAGTACCTACTATGTGCTAGGCATTTTGCCAAGCACTGAAATGCCATTAAAACCTGCCTGTAGGCATTAATAAAATATCTGCGTTACACTACAATTATTTAATCATATTCTGGATTAAAAAGATAAAGACTGATTTGATTTTTCTTTTATACTCTGGCCAAAGAAAATTAAATTCCAAAGTATTAAAACAATGAGGCCCATTCTTCCCTTTCTATGTGGGTGTAAGATCCATAAGCATCAAAGTAGTGTTTGGACCAGTGTTAAAATCATGAACAAAAATGAATGCACTTTCAAGGCTTCCATTTTTCTTCAAATGTAATTCATTTTACTTGGTTTCATAGTACTATACAGAGAGCATATTTACATTTGCCAATGTAATAATGATTATTTTTAAAATTTTAATGCATCTTCTAATTTACTTTTTATTATTCCAATATTTCAAGACTGGTTTTGTCATGGGAAGCCCTTCTCTCCATCAGTGTAGACTAAAAGCTCTCTATGAGTTAGTAGGTGCTTTCTGGGAACCTTCTGTAACCTGGTGAAAATCCATTCTGTCTCTCTTTTTGCCTTAGCTGTTAAGAAATTTCAAGCCAAATTCAGTGTTAGATTATGGTAGTCAATCATCTCAGTAACCCAACATCATCCACTCCCTCACTTTCCTTTAAATAAGTTCTATTCTGTGTTTATGTCTAATAAAATAAGAAAAATTGTTGTATTATTCTTAATATTTTAAAGTGTATTGAATCATTTTGAAATAGGTTAGGAATAAATCATAACCCAAAGAAATAATTTATCCAAATCACCTCTCTCCATATTTGGAATTCAGTTTTAAAGAACCTAAAATACTATGTAGGAAATAGAAATTTTGGTACAGGAAATTACTTTAATAATAATAATAACCCATAATTATATAAAGACTTTAAGGTTTGCAGAGCAATTTACATACATCATCTCATTTGATCCTCACAATAACCTCTTGAGTTATAATACGTAGCAGTATTGTCCCCATTTTATAGAAGAAGAAATTGAACCTCAGAGAAGTTGTGACTAGTTCAGGATAATATAACTAATATGTTTTGTAGAGAAGCTTTGAATTCAGATCTCTCAGATTCCGATCTATATCCTTTTATATTCTGTCTCTCCAAAAATGCTTTAGAAGTAATATTAAACCGCAAAAGGGGAAAAATGTATAAATTAATTCCTCAGAATAAATGATGGATTTTGAGAATCAGAAATTAATTTATCCTTTGGTATGAACCTCACCTAAGTAGCATTTATTCAAATGGTCAGAAAGTTAACTTATCTACCGAAATGCCAACTCCATACTACACATGCAGTTGCAAGACCCAGGATGTGGCTTATTCACTCAACTGGATCAGAACTAATAAACTGCCATACACATCTATGTAGCCTAGTGAGATATATTCTTTCTTGTTTTTATAAAATCTAATCAGTGTGAAGTTTTGAGGCCCGTAAGTAGTAATAGTGAAGCATGTTTATTAGATAGTTGAAGTCTGGTTGGGTAAAGGACAGAATTAAACTGTTTTGCAGTGTTCTCTGAGAACCAACAAATTAGGGCTCTCTCACACTAGAGGGACATATTCCAAAGAATGCCTTTTACCATGTGATTCCTGTTTTCTGCACTCTAACAGACTAGAAGAGGTCAGTGTTCAGTAAGAGAACTGGGAAACTCTTGCATTGTATGGCAGTGAAAACTGGCAAGGGATGAACAGAACTTAAGACAGTCCCACACTGCTGCAAAACTACTCAGGGTTTATTTCCTCAGAGGGGCTCCATCGCATGCAAACTAAAGGAACATAAGTAGTTGGAAAACACTAATGGTGAGCCACAGCACACCCTGGCATACACAGGGGAAACCAAACATTGCATCCACGGCTTCCCAACTGCCTGAAGGCCTGAGCAGCAGCTGGTCATTGGGCACGAATTTTAGACTGACTACATACCGCACCAGTTCTGCAGGATGTCACATTTTATACTGAGCTTATACCACATAATCTTCTATGCAATCTAACCTGGGGTCAAGATCACCTCCCACAGAAATAGAAGCAAGCAAGCAACACAAGGCAAACATAGTGTCCAATAAAAATCACCCGTATAATTAAAGTATACTTCATTAGCTCAGAGTATAACAACATAACCTGTGGAGTGCATCAAGAGAATCTCTACTTCTAACTCTATGTAAATCTGTACTCCAGTCTTTATCATATGTCATGCCTGCTTTTGGGACATTTTTTCAGGGTGAGAGGGAGAGAATTCAACTTCAGACAAACACATTAATTTTTTCTCTCCAAGAATGGCTCTGGTTGCTAAATGAGATATTTAAGACACAAGAGAAACACAATGAATTCATTTCCTGAAAGACTAGCACAAAATTATCAGCCAAATTCTTAATCTGTTTTATAAAAAGAGCTTCTTGGCATATCACATGTTACACATGTGTCTGTGTGTACAGTTTTCTTCATTACAAAAGATTTCATTTGACTTCTTCTTGGCCCTGGAGGGTAGAAGTAAGGACTGAGAGAGATGGGTAGAAGCTACAGAGAGGTCAGATTTGGGTGGATGTATGGAAAAAGATACTATAAATCAGAACTAACCCAAAGCAGAATGGGATATTTTGAGAGGAAGTGGGATGCTCCTCCTTAGATACTGTCAGGTAGAAGATTGTCAGGCACAATTAAGAAGAGAATCTCATTCGGGTATGGCTTATGTCTAGAGGGCCTTGGAGATCACTTCCAGCTCTGAGGTTTTGTGAAATTGGAGAGATGCATGTTGACTTAGCCCTGTCCCCATCCATCATCACTTACGTAACTTTTATGGAGTGGCCTAATACCAGCAGAATAGGTGCTAGGCATTTAAAAGCAACAGGAAAATTCGAATTTTGAACCTGCTATGATTATTTGACCATTTCCTTTTTTCTTCTCTCAAAATATATGTGTGATGACTGAAGCATGCAGTTATATGACTATGACATTTCAGGAGTCATCAAAAGAAATCACTGCAATTTGTTCCGTATCTTCAATGTTACTGTCATTCAGTGCCAGCCAATTTGAAGCACTGCCTGCTGGAATCTAAATTTAGAACAGGTTTCTGTGATATAACTACAGCTTATGTTTTTTACCCCAAGCACCAGTAATAGCTATATAAATCCAATACTTCAATTCAACAAATATTTATTAAGGGACTGTTATATGCTAGGTACTATGCTATGGGGATACAAAGCTAAAAAAAAAGTCAGCTAGACAACAGTGTGAATAGAAGAGTAGTTATTTTTGTTGTCTGTTGTGTCTGTTTCAGTTGTGTCTGACCCCATTTAGGGTTTTCTTGGCAATGATATTGGAATGATTTGCCATTTCCTTCTCCAGCTCATTTTACAGATGAGGCAAACAGGGTTAAGTGACTTGACCAGGGTCACAGAGCTAGTAAGTTTCTGAAGCCAAATTTGAACTCAGGGAGCTGAGTCTTCCTCTCTCCAGGCCCATCACTTTATCCACTGCTCCACCTAGCTGCTCATAGAATGCTGGACCTGAGTTCAAATCCCACCTCAGACATTTACTAACTATGCAACCTTGGACAAATTACTTAACCTTTGAATGCTTCAGTTTTCCCACCTACGTAACAGGGGTAATAATAGCACCTATTTCAGAGGATTATTCTGAGGATCAAATGAGATAATACTCATGAAGCACCGAGCATAGTAGCTGGCACATAGTAGTCACTATGCAAATGCAAGCTATTGTTATTAATAAACACAGTCCCTACCTTGAAGGAGATTACATTCTACTGGTAGTGAGAGTGAAGGAACATTGAAGGTCAGCAGAAATACGAAATCTGTTCATTTAAGGGTTTGAGATAGCAAGTTATTGGAAGTGCCCACAACCATACAAAAGAAGGCAGCTATTGGACCCATGTCTACTGATCAAGTCTAACAATCTGTCCACTAACTCGTGCCCTTCTAATATTTGGCTATTTCTCCTATACAATGTCTTCTGATTTTGCTTTTACAGCAAGTTTCTCCTATGTCACATGTGCATTACTTATGAGTTAAGACTGTGGTTAGCCACGTCTCCCCTTCAGGGTGCTAGGCTATCCATGGCAAGGCAGAGGGTTTCTTCCAATGCTTCAGCTTCAGTCCCAACTCTGGTGTTTCCCCTCTAACATCAATAGCTAGTGACTAGTGCCCGCTCCAAAAGTCAATCAATTAGTGTATCTTTGATATCGTCAATAAGGAATTAAGATCATTAGTATATTCTTGGTGTCATCAATAAGCAATTAATATTAACTAGCTAGCACAAAGATATATATATATATATATATACTGAGAAGATGCAGAAAGAATGAAAATATCTTCTTGCACCAGGGTACCCTCTCAGGCTCAAACTTAAAGTCGCTGCTGCAAGAAATTTGCCCCTCCCCCCCAAGTTTGCTCGCAGTTGTAGCATCAGTGTTGGATGAGTTGCTAACTTCTTAAGAGGTCAATCTGCTGCTGGGCTGGGTCAAGCAGGCTGCTTCTTAGGTCTGTGGTAGCTTCAGCTGCTAACAAACCCTTCAGGCATTTGAAGATCACAACGTCATTCTATGTTCAGTTCTCCTTCACCAAAGGGGGGTGGAGAATTGAAACAGCAGGGATAGAAGCAGCATAGATATGATACGTTCAATGCCACATAGTTCCCAGACAGGGAGGTCCAGAGGCTTCTCTTCTACCAGAAGGCCCACAGCACTTTTTGCCTTATTTGCCACCTGGAAAGACAGATTCAATGTGGCCAGTTCATACCTTTTGTTTGGATGCTTAGTTATAGCTCAATAATCCACTAAAAGGCTTTCCCATGTCACACAGTAAGCTGATAGGAAACAGTCACAGAATTCCTAAGCACTCTCTGGAGTGAGCAGCAGGCCTTTCTGCTTTTCCAGAAGCAGGCTCCCCAAACATCTATGTGAATTGATAGCAGGCAGAACTTCCAGCAAGCAGTCCCCGGCTCCATTACACTTGTAAAAATGCTGCTTACAGAATAATGTTAGGAGATAAAGCATTTCCAAGTTAAATGAAAGGAGATTGCCAAGTGGGAAGAGTGCTAGATCTCAATTTTGAGGATCTGGGTTTATGTTAATAGCTGTGTGACCTCAGACAAATCATTCTCCTTTCTGATCCTCAGTGTCCTCCCCTATAAATGGACTAGATGGTCTTTTAGGGGAAAGAGGAAGGGAACAACTATTTATTAGCCATTTATTAATGTTCCAAGCATTGTGCCAAATATTTTAAAATATTATCTTCCCTGATCCCCACAACAACCCTGAGAGGTAGGTGCTATTATTATCCCAATTTTACAGATGAGGAAACTGGAGCAGACGAGGTTAAGTGACTAATCCAGGCTCACAAAGTACATAGGAAATATCTGAGGATGGATTTGAACTTGTCTTTCTGACTCCAGGCCCAGCATTCTATCCACTGGCTAACTTTTACATCTGAAACTTACTTTGAAAATATGAATGCAAGAGGCACTTTTAATTAAGACATCAGTTCTTCCAAAACCAATTTACAAAAGCATTTGAATTCCATAAGGAACATACTATTTTAAGAAAACTGGAATTTTCTTAAGGACAATTGATAGGCTAGGTTTCTAGTGTTTCCCTTCCCCCTCTCCAAACATACCTATTTACTATTTTAGTTGCCTAAAACTCTTTATCCAGCATAGGGAGGTGGCGAGGGATGTTACCTTTATAGTCATGTTCTACTGCTATCAGAACTTTTGAACTATGCTATTATTTGTGGTTTCAAACACAGAGCAACAAAGAAGAACAGGTGTGCTCAATCACAGTTTGACAAAATCATGGATGAGGAAAGGAAAAAAGAAAAGAAAAAGAGTCAGGTCCTTTTTACTCTTACATTTTTTCCCAGTTCCATAATATTCTTAAGTGTCCCTTTATCACTGAAAAGTCTTTGCAGAAAAAGATGCTCCTTTGGAAAGACTGATTTGTCATAATGGAGGAACAGATGGCCTGGCAATAAAATGAAAGAGGTCTTATAACTCATCTAATTATCTTTACCCATCTCCTTTCTCTTCTCCTTTTTTTCTCTTAGTATTTAAGTTAGACCTCAAAAGAGGACTATATGAAGCTCTAAGACCTAAGCAAAGTTTGAATATGTAAATGGACTCAGTGCCATAGTACTACATATGTTTTAATGGGTAAGAACTGGTTAGATAGCAAAGTTATCTGGAAAGGAATGGGTAGCTCTGGTCCTGGAATGGTGAAATGGCCATATTTCAGATTTTTGTTGCCTCAGAAATGACTCACATTCTTCCCAACAGGAAATCCAAGCCCATCACCCCAGCTGCATCTAAAGCTCTTGAGGTGAACTGGGTTCAAAAGATATTCTTCTTGTATTCCTTAGGACACAAGTCAATTACATATCAGGACATGTAAGGTGGCCCTCTCAATTAATACAAATATAAAGTGCTTCTCATTCAGGACCTTTTTTTATAGATAACAGGGCTTGAGAGATTATAACTACTCATGTTTTACAAAGCATAAACCAAAGTTGAGGGTAGTCAAGTACAGGAAACAGTGATTTCTCCACAGTTCCTATTAATTTTATTTCCATAGCTTCTTGGAAGATGTGTGAAATCCCTCAAAAAGATGGAAAACTCCTTTAGAATAGGCTGGCAAATAGAGTTAGAGATATTTTGTGCCAAGGATAAAGAAAAAGCTAGAGAATGAGGAAACTGGACACTGAGGAAAGTGCCCCCAAAAGGGTCCTGTGCCCAAGCAGGTTTTTCACAGAAACAGCGAAGAAATATAACTTTAACCTATGTCTATGTTGCTGACATAATAGATATTGAATCAATAACTTTGGCATAGACTTACCATTCCCAAAGTAGAAATATGCATATTCTCACATTAGTTTGTGAGCTCCCCAAGGCCAGGGACTAGCTTTTGCCTTTCTTTGTATCCCCAGCACTTAGCATAGTGCCTGGAACATGGTATGGCTTATTTACTGACTGATTTCCTATTTGTGTCCAAGTATGCCGATGACAAAAACTACTGACTATTTACTAGTATTCTGAAAAGAATTTTGAATGAAAAATGAAAATTGTGACAGCATAGTTTATCATTTGTCTATTAGTTTTATCAATTTGTTTGTTTCTTTCACTTACTAAAATACTTGCTTGTAGGAATGGTGAGTTGGTAATTTATTCACAACTTTTTGCTAGGCTACATCAGAAAACTAGATTCCAGATTCAAATGCCATTCTGTTTCCTTGCTTTGAGTGGAGAAATATGGCACAGTGGAAAGGTCACCGGCTTGAGAGTCAGAAGACTTGGGTTCAATTCTGTCTTGTGAAACCCTGGTTAAGTTACTTAATCTCTCAGGAGCTCAGTGTCCTCCTCTATGAAACGAGGGGGCTAAATTAGGTGCACTAGGAGATACCACCCACATAGAGATCTATGATTCTATGGTTTTTGAATTCACTGTTTCCCTTTTTTTTTTAGTCTTTCTATCCCTATTGCCTAATAGTGCCTGGAACAGTTACTTAAGTAGTGACTGAATAAATTCTTGCTGACCTGACCTGACTTGAATTTTAAAATGAATTGGAAGTTTTCATGAGAAAATATTCTTAAGCAATTTTATTTTTTTTAAAAAGGGCAGGTAGGTGGCACAGTGGGTAGAGTGCTGGGCCTGGAGTAAGGAAGACTCATCTTTCTGACTTCAAATCTAGACTGAGACACTGGCTCTGTGGTCCTGAGAAAATCACTTAACCCTATTTGCCTCAGTTTCCTCATCTATAAAATGAGCTGGAGAAGGAAATTGCAAACTGCTCCAGTATCATTGCCAAAAAAACCCCAAATGGGGTCATGAAGAGTTGGACACAACTTAGCCAAGCAAGGCAAGGAGAAATTCAGGATTCCCAGGGGCCAGACCAGGTGAAAACTGGTGGCAGCAGCAAAATGAGGTCATTACTCCAGCAGCTCTGAAATATGACTCATTTTGGAGAAGAGTCAAGAGAACTCCAGGTATGTCTGGTGGTTGGCTTTGAGTGGTAGGCCCCTTACTGCCAATTATAATTTCCTAACAGATGTGATCGCTCAAATAAATGATAAGGTGAAAAACAAAATTCAGTGATAGTATCAGAAGAAATCTGAAAAAGAGCTAGTGATTAGTGAAAGTGGAGTTTGGCAGGAAGCTTTTCTAAAGAAGATTAGTCAAGGCTATTACATGAAGAGCAGCTAAATGAGACGGAAACATTTAAATCATAGCTTAAAAATGTGGAGAAAGGAGAGAAGAAAGTACAATTAAGGACCATGATGTAAAGTTTATTTTAAGGAAACTGAACATGAATTGCTCATTCAACCTATTCAGGTTGAATAGCCTCAGAACTACTCCCTATTTGAAAAACACTTTCAATTTTCTAGGTTGCAGTTTGTTAAATAAGCAACTTTGTACAGTTAGTGATCTGAATTAATGAAGGGCAAAATGGAACAAGGTCCATTATCATTAAAATTACTAATAAATACAAAATTATCATATGCCTTATAGAATTCTATATAAACAATTTTAAATAGTTTTATAATGCATTAAAATAAAAACCAATATTTTTCATTTTAAATTGATAATAATACAATTTACCACTCAGTTACCCCAATGGATTTATGATGTCATTCATGCGAGAACCTCTCTTGTGATTCAGATCTCAACCCATCCATGATCATTTATATTTTAATAGTAATGATTACTAGTTGTAATAATAGCTAGCATCTCTATAACACCAACTATGTGCTGGACACTGTGTTAAGTGCTTTGCAATTATTATCCTATGTGTTCCTAACAACAATCCTGAGAAGTAGGTGCTATTATTATCCCCTTACAGTTGAGGAAACTGAGGCCAAAAACATCAATGGACTTTCCCAGGATCACACAGCTATTAAATACTTAAGGCAGGATTTGAACTCAGGTCTTTCTCCAGGCCCAACAGTATCCATCGTGCCACCTAGCTGTCCCCTACTTTGCCATGGATCCTTGACAGACCTTTTATACAAGACACTGGAGTCCTTACTCTAGCTCTATAGACATTTTATAGATAATTAGAGACACATGTGATACCCATCAATTATCCCTTGATCTTGCTAATACAGTACAACTTTACGAGCACAACCTTTATGCTGCTTCTCATCTACAAGTCTTTGGTGGTAATGTTTCACCCATTTAAACCTACCATGCACACCTATAGATGCCTTTAAACAATCTACAATTTCAGTTTTTCAAAGGGATGTATTCTATGAGTTGTAGCCATGCGGAATTAGCAAAAGAATATTGACATGGGGGAGAAGAGTAAGGGGAAAAGGGAACAAGCATTTGTTAAGTACCTACTATGTACTAGGCTCTTGCTGAGGACTTTACAAATATTTCATTTGATCTTTTAAAATCCATTAAAACATATATCTTGACAAGATTATTAATAACAGCTCACATTATGAAATGTGCAAAGCAAAATGATTTTTTGAAAATATTTGTGTAAGGTAGGCAATATAAGTATGCTAAAGTAAGAGAAGACTCATTAGGAGACTATAAGACAAGTCCAAGTTGGTATTAATAAGGCATGTACTGGGTTGGTAACAGTAGGTATAAAGAAGAGAGTAATTTACTGTTTGATAAACCCAAAGATTCACTATTTGGCAAAAACTGCTGGGAAAACTGGAAAATAGTGTGGCAGTAAATAGGCACAGACCAACATTGTACAGTGTATTCCAAGAGAAGATCAAAATGGGTACATGATTTAGATATAAAGGTTGATACTACAAGCAAATTAGGAGAGCAAGGAATAGTTTACCTGTTAGATCTATGGAGAAGGGAAGAATTTGTGACCAAACAAGAGATAGAGAACATTATGAAATGCAAAATGGATCATTTTAATTACACTAAATTAAAAAGTTTTGCACAAACAAAGCCAATGCAAGATTAGAGGGGAAGGGGATTAGAAGAGAAGCTGAAAGATAGGAAATAATTTTTATACCCAGTGTCTCTGATAAAGGCCTCATTTCTAATATATATAGAGAACTGAGTCAAACATATAAGAACACACATCATTTCTTCTATAGAAATTTATAAGTGATCAAAGGATACGAACAAGCAGTTTTCAGATGACAAAATTGAAGCTATCCACAATCATATGGAAAAAATGCTCTAAATCATGACTCTGAAGTACCATATCACACCTATTATATTGACTAACATGATAAAAGCAGGAAAATGATGAATATTGGAGAAGAGCTGGGAAAATTAGAACACTAATGAACTGTTGTTGGAGCTGTAAACTGACCCAACCATTCTGGAGAGCAATTTCGATCTATGACTAGAGAGCTATAAAACTGTGCATACCTTTGATCCAGCAATACCACTACTAGGTCTGTATGCCAAAGAGATCATAAAAAAGGAAAAAGACCCACATATACAAAAATATTCAGAGCAGCTCTTTTTTGTGGTGACAAAGAATTGGAAATCAAGAGAATGCACACCAGTTGGGGAATGGCTGAACAAGTTGTGGTATATGAATGTAGTAGAATAATATCATTCCATAAGAAATGAAGAGCAGGTGGATTTCAGAAAAACCTAGAAAGACTTACATGAACTGATGATGAGTGAAGTGAGCAGAACCAGGAGAACACTGGACACAGTAACTGCAACATTATGCAATGGCCAATTTTGATAGACTTAGCTCCTCTGAGCAATGCAATGATCTAAGACAATTCCAAAAGACTCATGATAGAAAATGGTATCCACAGATAGACCTATGGAGTCTGAATGCAGATGGAAGCATACTATTTTCTCTTTTTTTTCATTCTTGTGATCTTTCCTTTTTGTTCTGATTCTTCTTTTACATCATGACTAATGTGGAAATATGTTTAATTTGATTGTGCATGTATAGCCTATATCTGATTGCATGCCACTTGGGGAAAGAGGGGAAAGGACAGACATGAGGGAGGGGAAAAATTTAGAACCCACAATCTCATAAAATTGAATATTGAAATTGAAAACTAAATTTTTGAAAACTGAAAATGAAGAAATATGAAAAGAAAAAAAGGAGAAAGAAAGAAGAGAGTATAGAAATGAAAGATTTTGGGGAGGTAGTAGAGATTTGAGTCAGCAGGTTAGGTAGGTGGAAGAAAAATTCTGTAGGTTGTATTGGGAGTACAAGTTCTAAATCTGAGCACTTCTGAGAAAAAGAGAAAGACAGAGAGAGACTGTAAGATAGAGACAGAATCCATCCTAAGGGGCAAGATAAAATTATTTTAATTAATAAAAATCATCTCTGGCAGGTTTGTGCCCAAACCATAAAGTACATATTTTTTTTCTATAGATATAAGGGATGAATCATATTAAGAATTTTGAACTTCACTCCAGATAACAAAAAAGCAATAAATTTAAATATTTTACATGTATCCCCAATATCTGCACAGAAACTGAAGCAAAATTGGTATGTAATAAATTCTTATTGATCAACTGATAAAGTAGAAAAGTGACATGGGCAGATTAGTTTGGAAGAACACAAATGTTCTAAATGTGAGAGATAAGTGAGTCATGGTATTACTAACAGAAGGAGGAAATTCAATATGTAGCAGGTTAAAGTGGAAAGATCATAGGGCCATTTTGGGATATGTATCCTATATGAGGAAGTGGAAATGCTGCTTAAGAAGATGAGCTTTGGAAGGGCAGCTGACCCAGAACAAGTGCACAGAGAGGAATTCTGTGCTAGAGGGAACACAATTTTGAAAGCACTTAGGATTCAGCATCCAAGTTACCACAAAGAAAGGAAAATACTAAAGGAATGGGAAAATCATGGGTAAGTGAGGTGTGTGTGTGTGTGTGTGTGTGTGTGTATGTGTGTGTGTGTGTGTGAAATACAGTGTTACATGGTACAATGGAAAAAGTACTGAGATTTGTAATCAGAGGACTTCCTTCCTCTCCAGGCTTTATTCTAGACTTTGTTTACCATGCCCCAGAAATCGCTTTATCTTAGAAGATCACTCCAGCCCTGGAATCGATACATTAGAAATATCCTCTGCAACCTCTCCATCTGATTGGATTTCTCCTCCCAGACCTTCCACTTTTCAGCTTCCTTTTATGTGTTGTCTTCTCCCATTAAAATGTAAACCCTTTGAGGATAGGTACTTTCTTTTCTGCTTATGTTCACATTCCCCTGCTTGGCATACTGTCTGCCATACAGTAGAAAGATAAAAAACAAGGAAACTATAGAATTGAAAAAAAAAGTTGAAGAAATTAGAGCTAAAACTTGGAACTATGCCCAAAGTGCTATAAACATGTGCATACCCTTTGACCCAGCAATACCACTTCTAGGGCTGTATACCAAAGAGATCACATAAGGTCACACAAAAATATTTATAGCAGCTCTTTTTGTAGTAGCAAAGAACTGGAAATCAAGGGGATACCAATCAATTGGGGGAATGGCTGAACAAGTTGTGGTATATGAAGGTAATAGAATACCATTGTGCTATAAGAAATGGGGAAGATACAGACTTCATAATAACCTGGAAATACCTATATGATATAATGCTGAGTGAGGGGAGCAGAACCAGGAGAACATTGTTCACAGCCACAGTAGTGTTGCTTCTGTGATGAGTAACTTTGATAGACTTGGCTCTTCTCAGCAATACAGGGTTCAAAGACAGCTCCAAAAGACTCATGATGGGAAAAGCTATCTACAACCAGAGAAAGAATTACGGAGTCTGAATGCAGATAGAGGCAAACTATTTGCTCTCTCTCTTTTTTTCTCTTCTTTCTTGGTTTTGTTTCTTCTTTCTCATGATTCATTCCATTGGTCGTAATTCTTCTTTACAACTTGACTATTGTATAAATAAGTTTAATGCAAAGGTATATGTAGAACCTACATTGGATTCCATGCCGTGGGGGGGGGGGGCATAAGGGAGGAGAGGATGGGGGAGAAAATTTGGAACTCAAAAACTTGTAGAACTGAGTGTTGTAAACTAAAAATAAAAAAAATTATATATGTATATAAAAAAGAAATTAGAGCTAAGAAACATACAGCACATTCTTAATGGGATTCTTAAACAATAAGCACATTTTAGCACTACATTTCACTTTTGCCAAAAACTGTTCATGTATTAAAGCACAGTGAAGTTGCAAATAGTTGTAAAAAGGCAAAAATTCTAAGCATATTTTATAGGCCATAATGCAATGAAAACAGTATTCAGTACTGGGAGCACAAACAAAAGACACAGGCAAAAAATGGAGATTGAATAATTAGCTTCTAATCAATGAAAATATCAAAGAACAAATCATAGGAACAATAATTATATGAGGGAAAATGATAATAATGAGACAACTTACAAAAATTTTTGAGATGCAGCTAACATAAAATTACATCCCTAAGAGCATACATTAGCAAAAATAGAAATGGAGAAGATTAATGAATTGAATCTAGATTTTTTTAAAATAGAAACCTAATCAATGAACTCAAAAGATCACCAAAGTGGTAATTTCTAAAATTAGAAGAGAAATGGATAAATTAGAAATAAAAAAGTTATAGAAATAATAAGACAGACTAAAAGCTGGTTATTTGAAAAGACTAACAAAATTGATAAACATTTAGCTAGCTTGATTATAAAGTACGGGACAGAAAGTCAAATGAACAAACAAACAAAAAAGACAAATGAATAAGGTAAAATCACAGCAAAACCAGAAGAAATGAAAAAAATAACTATGAGGACCTACAGAGTTGTATACCAACAAAACTAAGAAGAACACAAAAGATACAAAGATTTATCCTTAAAAGTACAAAATACCCAAACTAACAGAACACCAAATCGAGATCACAAATAATCCAATATCTGATATGGAACTACATCTAGAGATAAAGTAACTACCAAAGAAAAAACTCCTGATTCTGATGGTTTTACAGGAAAATTGTATCACATTTTTTTAAAGTTATTCAATATATTTAGTTTTCAGCATTGATTTTCATAAGAGTTTGAATTTTGAATTTTCTCCCCATTTCTACCCACCCTCTCCACTCCAAGATGGCCTATATTCTGGTTGCCCCATTCCCCAGTCAGTCCTCCCTTCTGTCACCCCATTCCCTTCCCATCCCCTTTTCCCTTCCTTTCTTGTAGGGCAAGATAAATTTTTACACCCCATTGCCTGTGTCTTATTTTCTAGTTGCATGTAAAAACTTTTTTTTTGTTTTTGAACATCTGTTTTTAAAACTTTGAGTTCCAAATTCTCTCCCCTCTTCCTTTCCCACCCACCCTCCCTAAGAAGGCAAGCAATTCAACATAGGCCACATGCATATCATTATGTAAAACCCTTGCACAATACTCACGTTGTGAAAGACTAACTATATTTTGCTCCTTCCTAACCTGTCCCCCTTTACTGAATTCTCTCCCTTGACCCTGTCCCTTTTCAAAAGTGTTTGTTTTTAATTACCTCCTCCCCTTATCTGCCCTCCCTTGTATCATCCCCCCTTTTTTATCTTCTTCCTCCTTCTTTCCTATGGGGTAAGATACCCAATTGAGTGTGTATAGTATTCTCTCCTCAAGTCAAATCCTATGAGAGCAAGATTCACTCATTCCCCCTCACCTGCCTCCTCTTCCCTTCCTACAGAACTGCTTTTTCATGCCACTTTTATATACACATACATACATACACACACACACTGAGGTCTCATGAATCATACACATCATCTTTCCATGTAGGAATGTCAACAAAACAGTTCCACTTTAGTAAGTCCCTTATGATTTCTCTTGTTTACATTTTCATGCTTCTCTTGATTCTTATGTTTGAAAGTCAAATTTTCTGTTCAGCTCTGGTCTTTTCATTGATAAAACTTGAAAGTCCTCTATTTTATTGAAAATCCATTTTTTGCCTTGGAGCAAGATATTCAGTTTTGCTGGGTAGGTGATTCTTGGTTTTAATCCAAGCTCCACTGACCTCCGGAATATCATATTCCAAGCCCTTTGATCCCTTAATGTAGAAGCTGCTAGATCCTGTGTTATCCTGATTGTGTTTCCACAATACTCAAACTGTTTCTTTCTGGCTGCTTCCAGTATTTTCTCCTTGATCTGGGAGCTCTGGAATTTGGCAACAATATTCCTAGGAGTTTTCTTTTTAGGATCTATTTGAGGAGGCGATTGGTGGATTCTTTCAATTTCTATTTTACCCTTTGGCTCTAGAATATCAAGGCAGTTCTCCTTGATAATTTCTTGAAAGATGATGTCTAGGCTCTTTTTTTGATCATGGCTTTCAGGTAGTCCAATAATTTTTAAATTATCTCTCCTGGATCTATTTTCCAGGTCAGTGATTTTTCTAATGAGATATTTCACATTGTCTTCCATTTTTTCATTCCTTTGGTTCTGTTTTATAATATCTTGATTTCTCATAAAGTCACTAGCTTCCACTTGCTCCAATCTCATTTTTAAGGTAGTATTTTCTTCAGGGGTCTTTTGGATCTCCTTTTCCATTTATCTAATTCTGCCTTTCAAGGCATTCTTCTCCTCATTGGCTTTTTGAAGCTCTTTTGCCATTTGAGTTAGTCTATTTTTGAAGGTGTTGTTCTCTTTAGTATTTTTTTCTGTATTTTTTGGGTCTCCTTTAGCAAGTCATTGACTTGTTTTTCATGGTTTTCTCGCATCCTTCTCATTTCTCTTCCCAATTTTTCCTCTACTTCTCTAACTTGCTTTTCCAAATCCTTTTTGAGCTCTTCCATGGGCTGGGACCAGTTCATGTTTTTCTTGGAGGCTCTTGATGTAGGCTCTTTGACTTTGTTGACTTTTTCTGGCTGTATGTTTTGGTCTTCTTTGTCACCAAAGATTCCAAAGTCTGAGACTGGATCTGAGTGTGTTTTCGACCCCTGGCCATGTTCCCAGACAACTTCCTTCACCCTTGAGTTTTTCAGCGGGGTATGACTGCTTGTAGAGTGAAGAGTACTATGTTCCAAGCTTGGGGGGATGTGCTGTTGATTTTAGAGCTATTACAGCCAGCTCTGCCACACCAGCACTCCTCCTTCCCCAAGAACTGCCAACCCAGACCTGACTCAAATCTTAAGCAGGCTCTGCACTCCTGCTCTGATCTGCTACTTAATTCCTCCCACCAGGTGGGCCTGGGGCCAGAAGTAACTGCAGCTGTAGTTCTGTAGCTGCACTACCCTCGATGTCCCTGGGGAGGTGGCTGAACTGCGAACTCCTTCCATTCTGTCCCCTGCAGCTTTTCCCACTAACCTTCTCTGTTGTCTTTGGTGTTTGTGGGTTGAGAAGTCTGGTAACTGCCACAGCTCACTGATTCAGGGTGCTAGGGACTGTTCTGCCTGGCTCCTGGTCTGGTTGGTTCTGCTGCCACCCACGCTGGGCTCCTCTCCCCTCCGCTCCCAGCTGCATGCGCGATAGACCTCACCCAGTGACCATCCAGGCTGTCCGGGGCTGGAGCCCTCCTTCCCTCTGCTATTTTGTGGGTTCTGCAGTTCTAGAATTTGTTCACAGCCACTTTTTATAGGTTTTTGGAGGGACTTGGCAAGGAGCTCATGCAAGTCCCTGCTTTCCAGCTGCCATCTTGGCTCCGCCCCCAATCGTACCACATTTTAAAAAAGGCAATGTAAAAGAATACACTCTACTAATTCATTATTTTTGTGAAACAAATATAGTGCTAATACTTAAACCAAGGAAAGTTAAAGCAAAGAAAAAGCATCATAGTCCAATATCAATACCATTTTCAAAATTCTAAATAAAATACTTGCCAAAAGGCTGTAGAAGTTTTTCAAATGAATTATTCAGTATGGCCAGAACAGAATAGAATATATAATGAAAAGGTGATTTAACATTAGTAAAATATTCAACATATTCATATTAAAACCTCAAACTCTTCAAGAAGCAGTTAAATAGCTCTCATTGGATAGTGTGCTGGGCCTGGAGTCAAGAATATCAGAGTTCAAATCTAGCTTCAGATTTCTTAACTGTATAACCCTGGGCAAGTCACTTAATTGCTCTACCTTGGTTTTTCCAATTGTAAAATAAAGATAATTATTGTGAGGATAATATCTGTAAAACATTTAGTACAAGGCCTGACATATAGGAGGTGCTTAATAAATGCTTATCCCCAAACCTTATATTTTTCTCAATAAATACAGAAAAGAACAACATTCATGTTAAAAATCCTACAAAGCATAGGCATAGAGGGTTCTTTTTTAATATTATAGGAAGGATCTATATTTATAAAATGCTTAGCATAGTGTCTGGCACTTAGTAGGCATTGTAAAAATGCTTATTCTCCTCCCACCCTCCATCATCCTCATCAAAAGATGTTGGCACATTAGCTACAATTATTGTCATGATATATATTCTTTCTGTAAATACTTATTATGAGCACTACAATGTGAAAGGTCCAAATGTCCTATGAAATTGCTTCATATTGCCTTTGAATACATGATAAAACCACCTCCACTAATATCTCTTTTTTGCCTTTCAAAAGAGAAATTATAAGCCATACTTCCACTTGACCACAACTTCTTTCTATCTTTATATTTCACTTATAACAAAAGTGTTGAGATTGTGGAATTGGTTGCTCGAGTAGTATGTCCACTTGTTGGTCCCTGGTTAGTGATTTCACATTTAGAGTATAAACAGGTAAGTTAACATGTATAGATGATCTGGAAATAGTGTGAGTCTTATATGTGTGAGTCTTGACAGTTTTCTTCTACTCTGTCACCATCAATACTGGAGCAGAAGGTTGCCACTAGGATGGGGAAGTATTTTGTGTTTTTATCTACTTCAGGATTTATCATGGCCAAATAATTCATCATTATTCATCATCCTGTGCATTTGTGATTAGCTTCTCCATATTGGGACTTAGAAAGGAGACAGAGTCTGCTTGACCCCTTCCAGCATGGTAGAGCATGAAAAATATTTTCTTTGCTGACAGATCCTTTTGGAACCTACGGTTGTCTCTAGAACAACATCAGAAATCAGAATAGGTAGTCAGTTAGCAAACAGCTCAAAAACCCATTCCATTGTGTGCTGCCAAATATAATTTCCTGCAATTAGCTCCATAAATCATCAAACCATTTAACATCAATTTGCTTTTACAAAGGTATATTTACTGAAAAGACATAAGCAAGAGCCAAATAGAAACATTTTCCTCTGAAGAGAGGGAAGAAAGGTGTTATACTCTCCTCACTGGTTTTGGCTGCTGTTATGCTGTAGTATGGATTATAGATCCTGACAGATCCCAGTGTTCTGCTAACCTTTCAAAGTCTGTAAGGTCACAGCTTAGTTTGTATTATAAAGAATATTCCTTTGCCCAAGATCAAGAAAGAACAAAAGGCAAAGAGGAAAAAAAACATAGATGTGATGCATCCATGGTCAGGTGGCCTGAAAGGGGCCGTGTTTCTCACCACCAAGAGGCTTATGGAAGTTACTGCCTTAATATCACCACTAGAGGGCAGCTAGGTGGCACAATGCAAAAAGTGCCCAGCCTGGAGTCAGGAAGCTTCATCTTCCTAAGTTCAAACCTGGCCTCAGACATGTACTAGTTGTGTTACCCTGAGCAAGTCAATCAATCCTGTTTGTCTCAGTTTCCTTATCTTTAAAACGAGCTGGAAAAGGAAAATGAGCTGGAAAAGGAAATGGCAAACCACTCCAATATCTTTGCCAAGAAAACCCCAAATGGGGTAACAAAGAGTTAGACATGACTGAAAATGACCAAACAACCACCACCAGAAGTAAAAAGAGCATCACATAGCCTGATAGCTCCTTTCTGACTCAGAAGCCAGAGTCGTAAAATAACTGTACATGCTCTGAAACGGAGAATAAGGTCCTTTCACTACATGTCGTCACACTGTTCTGGAAGCAAGGTCACCAGGTTTCTCCTTGTGATTTGACAGAAGGTACAGCATGCTGCTCATGCAAAGGGTAGTGCTCCCAGTGGCAAGGCCCCCCATTTAACACAAAGCTAATTAGAAGTAGTGTTGCATAGTGCATAGCGAGTTTGTATTACAGCCAGACTTACCTGGGCTCAAGTCTGGCTTCTGACACATACTGGCTTTGTGACTCTGGGCAATCTGCTTAATATCTCAGTGCCCCAAGCAACTGCCTAACAATATAATTTGCAGATAAGGTGCCAACTTGTATTGGTGAAGCTATTTTTCTCCCTTGGGAAGATCTTTGGTATTGAAATCATAGGTCCCATAAATTATATACTCATATAATTTATTTTTAAAATTAGAATAAGTATGTATACTTGTATGTATCTAGAGAGGTTTTTGGATGAAGCTACATGAGCTTCATGAGCTACATCTTCCCCTAAAAAGAATTCTATTTACCACCAGTTATGCTGATTTAACATAAAGAGGTCTTTTTTTTCTTTTACAAATTGTGAAGACTTGCTCCAAAATTTGAATGAGTGACTGAACCATTTATTAAGTGCTTGCTAAGTGCAAAGCACTGTACTATAGGATGAGTGTGTAGGCAGGAAAGTAAGACAGCCCCTGCTCTCAAGGTGTTCATATTCTAATGAGGGAAACAACATACATGTGAAGTTTCGGTTGCAAGTCAGATGGAAAGGTCTCATGGTCCTTAGAGTACAAAAACAAAGATGTTGCTAATGCTTCTTCTGCAAAGGCATTTCCATAGATAAAATCATATGTGGGTTTTTTTTATGAACCACTGGATAGTGCCAAAGACTTGAGTGTCAAGAGATTTCTTTTCTGGACCTTCAGTAGACATGGCTGTAGCACCTACAGAAGTAGGTGACAGGCTATATTTTCATAGAGATCGTTTCTCAGGATGATGGTTGCAGTCAATGGGCTGGAGGCATTACTATTTCAAAGGTTTTTGGGTTCGAAGTCCTGAGCTGTCTCCATTAGGGTCAGAGGGGAGATGGTGATCAAGGGGGCATTAGCATTTTGACCTGTCTGACACATATTGCTTTCTGTCTTTCCCTTGAGGTTCTTGATTCTTCAACTAGGTTGGCACATCTGCCCTCGTATGGCAATTTTATTGGTAGTTCATGGGGATGATTGGCCCCTTCTCCACAGGAGGAACCTCTGGATGATGGCTATGAAGGCTGGGCTATAAGAAGGACTATTGTTGTGGAGGTACTGGCACTCTCAGAGTCCTTATGCCTATCAGCCCAATGGCAGCAGCTGGTCATCAGTTACTGCTCATGGTGATTATTAATAATCAATTATGGGGGAGATCTAGGCTTTTTCCCTGTCTCATTTGCTCCTTCAAAGCCCAGTCTTTAAAGGACATTACTGATCTCTGCCAAAAATTTACCCCAGCTAGACTATCTTATCTAGGTCAATTACTGCCCATTGTGTTCTACACAGATTTGGATGGGGTTAAATTCTTTGATTAGATTCCCAAACCTGGGCAATTTAGAAGTAAATGACATGAAGTTACAACCCCCTGCCCTTCATTACAATGGTTCCAACTCTTATTGTAATATTCATTCTTCTCATTAATTGTTAACCCATCAGAGATGATTGCTACCTTCAGGAATACCCACTCTTTCAAGGGCACATAAACTGTGAACCCAGTCAAATTGCAATTCTTTTTATTCATAAAATGATAGCATTATTAATAAAATGATTAATTACCCAGAAACTATATCTCTCAAACTTTTTAAAAGTCGCATGAGGAATATGAACCCTCCTTCACAATGATGGCTGTGGTTGTTGGACTTAGAAACAAGTCTGGTGGTTTGGGACACACTGCTATTCCCAAAGCTCTTGGGTTCAGGGTCCTGAGCTATCTCCCTCAGATTCTGAGGAAGATGGTGGTGCAGGTAGTAGTGATTCAATTTGCTTGCTACTTGCTCTCTCTTGCCTCCCCTTCAGGGTGTCTTGCTGCTTCAAATGTTTTAGTGAAGGAATAAAAGGATGCTTTGAAATAGTATTTAATAATATTTCTGAAAACCTTTTGCTAAGAAGAAACACATGTGTTGTCTTGTGACAACCACAATATTTCAAAGATATTTAATCAAAAATATATTTTGAAATGTACAAAGAGGAAACATTTCATATAAAAGAACAAAAATCATCTTGAAGAACCTCTGTTATAGAAGGTTAACATATGTGGTGAAAATACGGTATAAGAAACCTGATTGGGGCAGCTAGGTGCACAGTGAGTAGAGCACTGGCCCTGAAGTCAGGAGGACCTGAGTTCAAATTCAGCTTCAGACACTTGACACATTTACTAGCTGTGTGACCTTGGGTAAGTCATTTAACCCCAATTGCCCTGCCTTCCCCCCTGCAAAAAAAAAGGAACAGTATTACACTTTTCACCTTTCTGTGTTCATTATCAATTATCAGTCAACCAACAAGAATTTATTAATCAATTCAATATGTGCCAGGCACTGTGCTACTTGAACAACCTTCTGAAATGCTCTAGATTTTCTTCCACAGAATAAACTCAAATACCACTAAAATTCTTCTGAGGAAACATCCATTTTAACTCTGAACATTTCTCCTTTAATAAAATGTGAAGCAGTTTTTAGATCAAGTTACTTAGGTCCTCTCGTATGATTCAAGTGAGTTAAGCATAAAAATAGTAAGATAAACAGGGTTTGGAATTTAAATGGCACTAAAGAAAATTCTTGAAAAAAATTTCCCAGAAACCTATGACATATATTTGATAGCCAATCTAGCAGCTAGACAACTTATTTCAACTTCTTGCATTATATGTAATAAACATACAACTAAATATTAAACAATTGATTTACCGTCACTCCCCTTCCTTTCCCCTTCCTGTCTCTCCCCTCTTTTCCCCTATTTTTTACATTTCTTTATTTTTCTCTTTTTTGCTTTTCTCTTCCTTTCTAATGCTTGATATCCCTATCTTCCCTAGGCTGGAAGTACAGGGGCTATTCGTAACCTGATTCTGTAAATTGGCACAGAAGCATTGATCTACTCTGTTTCCAACCAGTGCCCAATTGTCCTTTCATTAGGCAGTTTAAACCTCCTCCTGCTGCTTGCTTACCATACAGGGGCTAAACTTTGCATTATGTATAACCCATTTTACTTCAGAAGTCCCAAACTCAAGAGATCCACCAGCCACAGCCTTCCTGGTAGTTGGGATTACAGGAATATGCTGCTACTACACCTGAAGAGTTCTCTTTTCTTAATATACAATTAACTTTTGAAGTGTTTTTATAGTTATATATTACCTAGGCTTCTTATATAACTGTTTTATGAACTTGTTAAAAATCACAGTATATAAATCTCTTATCTTGGTCTTGTATTATCTTCCTATATGATGAGCATATCATCAATAGCGTTTTCTAAGTCATTAATAAGAAAGTTAAATAGCCCAAGACTAAAAATACATCCTTGGGGCACTCCACTAAAGGGGTTTTGCCAGGCTGGAAACTATGATTTTATCCACGTGGGAACTTCTTCCACCAAAGTAGATTATAAAATGTTCCTGACATATTCTTAGAGAGGTACCTGAGGCTCAGATATTTTATGTGACCTCCTCTTGGTCACACAGGTGGAGGTGAGACAAGCTGACGTTGAACCACTGATAACTATTTTGGGGGTCTGCATATTCAACAAGTTCTGGGTACACCTAGCTGGGTATATCTGGTCACATCTCTTCATTTTGTCAACACTAGCAGCACGAAAAATTTTGTCCAAACCTTTGCTAGATTCTAGGTAAATTATATCTGCAGCAATTCCTTGATATACCTTGTCTAAAAAGGAAATAAGTTTGATATGCCATAAAATGTTCTTGATCAAACCTTATTAGCCCTTTCTAACTACAGCTTTTTTGTTTATCTGATATCCTTCAATAAAACGGTCCAAAATTTTGCCAGAAATTAAAGTCAGCTACCTTGCTCTACAGATTACAGTCTCCATCATTTTCCCATTTTTGAAAATGAGGACAATACCTACTTTTATCCAATACTGCCGTACTTTTCCTATTTTCCATGATCTTTCAAAGATCATTAACACCCAATAATAGCCTCCTTCATGTCTTTCAGTACACAAGGTCTTGTCATTTATATTCACCAAGGGCGGCTGGTATGTTTTCACTTACATTGAATCTTCACTTCCAGGGAGCCATTTCTGTTCTGTTCCTCAAGGCCAAAGATCACTCTTCTTAGTGAGGAAAAGAAATCTAAAGCAAAATAGCAATTTATCAGAATAGCCTTCCCTCAGGCATGAGATATCATCCTCTCATCTAGACTGAATAATAATCCTAACCCTTCTTTAATTCAATATTTTTAATTTCTTAACTTTCCTTGCAAGCATCATCTTATTATGAGAGTTTATAGTCCTATCACTATTATTATGGGGCCCTTTCACACTATGCTATTCAATACCTGCCCTTATTCTAACATTTTATAATATACACAATACATTAAGAGTTGGAAGACACATTAACAGTCATCTAGTTTGCTGTTTGTAAGAACAAACTCCAAATTCTGAAATAACTCTAGCAAGAAATTTATTAGGTCATTTGCTAGAGAAAAAGAGCCAGAAAGATAAGATGATTCCCTTTTCCAGGTTCTGAAAGGTTTACTTTACATAGGATTTTGACAAAGGTATCTGCGCACAAGTCACACACAAATCATCGGACAAAGGTATCACGCATGAATCACATGAAGGGAACCCAAAACACTAGTCTGGGTAGACCCAAAACAACATCTGCATGTGGGTACCCAAAATAAGAATGTTTTGGGTGGATTCAGAACAGGGAGGAAACCAAAATTCCTTTTAACCATCTCCAGCATTCCTAGAAAGCTACTGAGGTCGGGAAGACAGTCTGTGTGCAAACAATATCTAAGTACTTAAAATCTGTTTCAAACAAAATTAATAAATAACCCATAATTCTCCATTTGGGAGCTTAAAATCCAATATTCTCAAAATGGCAAAAGCATCATTACAGAAGAAGAAAAGCTGGGTTATAATTTCAAAGAGGGTTCATTAAAATAACTTGCTTCAATGAAAGCATCCTCATTATCCATCTTATCTATAACTCATTTAAGGATGAAGCAGGGCCAGATCGGTGACAAATTTTCCCTAATGTCTCACAGTCAGAAAGATCAATTTGAGTAAGTCTCAGGGGCTGTAAATCAGGGGTCTTAAACTTACAACAGGCAACAAGTGTATTGTGGCCATGAGTATCACAAAAAATCATAACCCCATGTTTCCTTGTATGTCATAAAAGTTGAAGAACTTGAGTTATGCAGAGTCATAATCTCATGACTTCACCCTCCTGATGTCCTCTTTGAGAATGAAGGACAAATGACAACAATAAAAACAACAGCAAGGGGATGGCAAAGTCTAAAATTTCAATTTACCTAGTTGTTTGGGTTAGGAAGTTGACCATAAATTCAGATTAAAAACAGTAGTATCTTTCACACTTTCATAACTCAGAGATGTTTTGATATTAATCTTTTAATTAATAGATTTAGTATTACAATGATAAAATCTACAATTCACCTTCCCTTTTTGTAGAAATTTGCTATGAAAGGAAAAAGAAGGGACAAGGTTATAACCATATCAATATCGATATCAAGATTGCCTCTGCAGGAAAAAAAAAACTCCCTTAGTTCTGTTTGATTCCAGGTAAGTCATAGATAATAGCAAATCATGTAGCAAATTTCCACGTTATTTATTCATGGTCTGTCAAAGTGAGGCTCAGAATTAACCAAGTAGGAAAATTTCCTATTCAGAAAGGAAATAGCACAATGGGGAAACTGAGTGAAGAGGTTCCTACCTTTGCCTATGCAAGATTGTCCCCTCAACTTTCCCAGGCACAGACCTGTAGTAATTCTGAGACTGCACTCCCTTTGGGTAGCACATGACATTCCCCTTGAATGGAAGATTATTGACAATGACAATTCAATCATATCTGAAATAAAAATTCAGAAAGATATCAATTTACAGTCCCAATAGTTTTTACCTCAAATAGCAAAATTTCATTAATCACAGCTTAGGGCTGGGTATTATTATTTTTCTCATGTTGTTGCAATAACAGTTAATAATAGGCACATATAAGGAAATAGCCCATATAAATACATATAAGGCCTTGTTTATTCTTTCTAGTTTAAATCCATCCTGAAGCCTAAATCAATTATTTAGAAATTAAAAGTAGCCACATTCTGGAATATATGATAGTACACTCAAACCACCCCTGCCATGCACACCCAAAAGAAGGCTGGCTACTGTAAGCTTCCAGACTAACAGATATCCACATTGCCTATTAACCCCCAAGTCAAAAATAAAATCTCTAAATCTAAGATCTATTATTATTCAGTCAGTTCAAAGATGTAATTTCAATACATACTATAGCAGGTACACTTTCATAATTTTTATAAGGGGAACTCCAAATGCTGATGGTCAAAATTTTAGAGTAACAAAATTATATGGTAAAAATCACATTGCCTGAATCTCCAACCCTGAAACCTTCTGGAGTCCTTTTCTTGTATTTCAGGGGTGTCTCTGGGTTTCTGGAACAGCACCACGAGTGTTCAGAATGTAGCCCTGCCCAAGTGGAGTGGAGCAGGTATGGATGGCCTATATCATAGGTGAATTAGGGGATATCGGCAATCTGGTTTTGGGGGGAATTACTAGTACTTTGAAACAGAATTGAAAGAAACATTTGGGAATCTGTATCAGACTTGGAATGCTGCCAATGTGAAGCATCAGACAAGGAGCAAGATACTTGCTAGAGCACCTGAATAAGTTCAGGTATGTCAGAGGAGTTTGGGCTGGGAGGAGAAGGTTCTGAATGAGATACTGAAGCGTAGGTTGAGTGATAAACTATAAGAGCACCTTGCATGGTATCTTAGTTCTCATAGTCTGATGGGCACTCTTGTCCCATTGGTGGATAGACTATAATGTTACAGGAAAGGATAAGCAGATGAACCAGCATACAAGCTGACATAGTCCAATGTTTATGTATCTGGGGGGATATGACATGGGTAGGAAGAGCAGTGCCGGCAATGTAGGATATGGGATGATCTTATAGCATCTTTCTCATTTCACCCCATCTTTCAAATATCAGCAATTGTATCAGCACTTCTTTCAGTACTCTGGGATATATTTCTTCTGAGACTGAAGTCTTGAACTGGTCAAGAAGAATCAGATGCTTTCTTATTATGCTTTAACTCACGGCTGTCCAAAGTATGGCCCACAGTGCTATTTTACGTGGCCAGCCTGTTTATTATGGGCATGGAAATTGACACAAATGCTTTAGCTAAAGCATTTGTGTCAATTTCTGTGCTTGTAGTGGACACAGGCGGGCCACATGAGGGCGCACAGCTCGAATTAGGTTTCAGTTACTTATTATTAGCCATTTTTTGTTCTATCTTTTCATAGGTTCCCAAAGTGGGCAGTACTATGCCCTGGGAGAGGGAGGGGTTATGGCCTCGGGTGCAATTGGGGGCTTTGAATAAAAATAAGGGGGTGGTGGAAGCATAAGGAAAGAAGAGAAATAAGAATATTTTTTTTAAATGCAATTTATTTATTTAACATATTTGGTTTTCAGCATTGATTTTCACAACATTTTGAATTACAAATTTTCTCCCCATTTCTACCCTCCCCCCCACTCCAAGATGGCTTATATTCTGGTTGCCCTGTTCCCCAGTCAGCCCTCCCCTCTATCACCCCCCTCCCCTCTCATCCCCTTTTCCCTTCCTTTCTTGTAGGGCAAGATAAATTTCTACGCCCCATTGCCTGTGTATCTTATTTTTTAGTTGCATACAAAAACTTTTTTTGTTTTTGAACATCTGATTTTAAAACTTTGAGTTCCAAATTCTCTTCCCTCTTCCCTTCCCAGCCACCCTCCCTAAGAAGTTGAGCAATTCAACCTAGGCCACACATGTATTATTATGTATAACCCTTCCACAATACTCATGTTGTGAAAGACTAACTACATTTTGCTCCTTCCCAACCCATCCCGCTTTATTGAATTTTCTCCCTTGACCCTGTCCCCTTTCCAAAGTGTTTGTTTTGATTACCTCCACCCCCATCTGCCCTCCCCTCCATCATCCCCCTGCCTTTTATTTTATTTTATTTTTTTTTATCTTCCTCCCTCTTCTTTCCTGTGGGGTAAGATACCCAACTGAGTATGTATGGTATTCCCCCTCAGGCCAAATCTGATGAGAGCAAGGTTCACTCATTCCCCCCTCACCTGTCCTCTCCCCTCCTCCCATAGAACTGCTTCCTCTTGCCACCTTTATGGGAGATAATCCACCCCCATACTATCTCTCCCTATCTCCCTCTCTCAGTATGTTACTCTCTCATCCCTTAATTTCATTTTATTTCTTTTAGCTATCTTCCCTTCATCTTCAACTCACCCTGTGTCTGCTCTCTCTCTTTTACATATATATATATATATACATAAACATATATATATACATACATACATATACACATAGATATATACATACATACACATTCACTTATATATATACATAAACATATATATATATATATACATATATATATATATGCATATTCCCTTCAACTACCCTAATACTGAGGTCTCATGAATCATACTCATCATCTTTCCATGTAGGAATGTAAACGAAACAGTTCAACTTTAGTCAGTCCCTTGCAATTTCTGTTTCTTGATTACCTTTTCATGCTTCTCTTGATTCTTGTGTTTGAAAGTCAAATTTTCTATTCAGTTCTGGTCTTTTCACTGAGAAAGCTTGAAAGTCCTCTATTTTATTGAAAATCCATATTTTGCCTTGGAACATGATACTCAGTTTTGCTGGGTAGGTGATTCTAGGTTTTAATCCTAGCTCCATTGACCTCCTGAATATCACATTCCAAGCCCTTCGATCTCTTAATGTAGAAGCTGCCAGATCTTGGGTTATTCTGATTGGGTTTCCACAATACTCAAATTGTTTCTTTCTGGCTGCTTGCAATATTTTCTCCTTGATCTGGGAGCTCTGGAATTTGGCAACAATATTCCTAGGAGATTTCTTTTTGGGATCTATTTGAGGAGGAGATCGATGGATTCTTTCAATTTCTATTTTTCCCTGTGGCTCTAGAATATCAGGGCAGTTCTCCTTGATAATTTCCTGAAAGATGGTATCTAGGCTCTTTTTTTGATCATGGCTTTCAGGTAGTCCAATAATTTTTAAATTATCACTCCTGGATCTATTTTCCAGGTCAGTGGTTTTTCCAAGGAGATATTTCACATTGTCTTCCATTTTTTCATTCCTCTGGTTCTGTTTTATAATATCCTGATTTCTCATAAAGTCACTAGCTTCCACTTGCTCCAATCTAATTTTTAAAGTAGTATTTTCTTCAGTGGTCTTTTGGACCTCCTTTTCCATTTGGCTAATTCTGCCTTTCAAGGCATTCTTCTCCTCATTGGCTTTTTGGAGCTCTTTTGCCATTTGAGTTAGTCTGTTTTTTAAGGTGTTGTTTTCTTCAGTGTATTTTTCAGTATTTTCTTGTGTCTCCTTTAGCAAGTCATTGACTTGTTTTTCATGGTTTTCTCGCATCCTTCTCATTTCTCTTCCCAATTTTTCCTCTACTTCTCTAACTTGCTTTTCCAAATCCTTTTTGAGTTCTTCTATGGCCTGGGGCCAGTTCATGTTTTTCTTGGAGGCTTTGGTTGTAGGCTCTATGACTTTGTTGTCTTCTTTAGGCTGTATGTTTTGGTCTTCTTTGTCACCAAAGAAAGAATCCAAAGTCTGAGACTGAATCTGGGCGCATTTTCGCTGCCTGGCCATATTCCCAACCAACTAACTTGACCCTTGAGTTTTTCAGTGGGGTATGACTGCTTGTAGACTAACGAGTTCTATGTTCTACGTTTGGGGGGGAGGTGCCAGCTCTGTCAGAGCCGCACTCCTCCTTCCCCTAGGACCCCCAGTCCAGACTGAGCTTAGATCTTCAGCAGGCTGTTGCACTCCTGCTCTGATCCGCCACTTAATTCCTCCCACCAGGTGGGCCTGGAGCTGGAAGTAACAACAGCTGTAGCTGCCCCACCTCTGCTGCCCCAGGGGCTGGAAGCCGAACCGCGAACTCCTTCCACTCCTGCAGCTTTTCCCACTAACCTTCTCCGCAGTCTTTGGTGTTTGTGGGTCGAGGGGTCTGGTAACTGCCACAGCTCACATATTCAGGGCGCTAGGGCCCCCTCCGCCCAGCTTCTGTTCTGGATCGTCCACGCCGCTCAGGCTGGGCTCTGCTCCACTCCATTCCCAGCTCCCAGCTCTGTGTGGAATAGACCTCACCCAGAGACCATCCAGGCTGTCCTGGGCTGGAGCCCTGCTTCCGTCTGCTGTTCTGTGGGTTCTGCCGTTCTAGAATTGGTTCAGAGCCATTTTTTATAGGTTTTCGGAGGGACTCGGGTACGGAGCTCACTCTAGTCCGTGCTTACCAGCCGCCATCTTGGCTCCGCCCCCTGAAATAAGAATATTTTGAAAAATTGTTCGTACATATTTCATCTGTTGTGTAACACAGTTAAAGTCAACTGATTACATTATTCTCCAAATAAATACACAAAATGCAAATTATAACCAATCAGTGGTCAAGTCCACCAGTAGGTCTTAACAAGCAAGTGTCAGCAGGCGAATATCATGCATTGTTGGGAAGTCCAGCATGCCTCAGCAGGAATATGTTCCTGCAATGACTTTCTTACAGTACAATACTGTATGGTTACATGAAGCAAAATTGTATCATCAAAATTTCAATGGAGGAAAAAACCCACAAATTCGCAATAAGTTATTAAATCTAAGATGTGTCACATTGTTAAAAAATTCATATTTTTGAAATGATGCAAATTTTAAAAAAAAAAACAGTTAAAAAGGTAGATTTCCAGGGGGACTCAGAGTAATTTTTTAAAGGGGGCAGTAAGTCAAATAAGTTTGGGAAACTGTTTTAAATCCTAAAGATTACTCCACTTGGCAGCTGAATTAAGTGGAAAACAAGAATTTAATAGTTTTCTCATCTCTTCATCACCTTTATTATTGAGCCAACACTCTCCTCACCTATATCTTTCTAGTCTTCTTACATCTTACTCCCCAACACATACTCTTTGATCCAGTGACACTGGCCTCTTTGCTGTTTCAGGATAAAGGCATTCTGTCTCTCCACTCCTGGCATGTTTTCTGGCTAAACTCCATTCCAGAAATGTTCTTCTTCCTCATATCTACCTCTTGGCTTCCCTGGCTTGCTTTAGGTAATCTTTGACAGGAAGGCTTCCCCAACCCCTCTGAATTCCAATGCCTTCCTTTTTTAAAAAATGATTTTCTATTTATCCTACATATAATTTTCTTTATAAATATTTATTTGCAAAGGGCCATCACCAGTTCTCCTGACCTATGTCTTAGCATCGGAATCTGATGACTCTTGGAGGAGAGAGAAGCTAATGACTTTGCACAGCTCTGCCTCACTTAAATCCGATTCACTTGCAAGTCAGGACATCACCCTCCTGATGTCATTGGTCCTCTTCAAGAATGAAGAACTGAAGGATGAAAAACAATCTGTTAATAATAGTAGCTTCCCCCAGGGATCTAATCAGTCACGTCCAGTTGGGCAATGGTCCTATTTCTTCTTCCTCGTCCTCATCTTCCTCCATTCACTCAGGGAGTCATACCCTTACATGTGGGTGCTCTATCCAAAGAAATATAAATTTTGATCACTTATATTTCACAAGGTATCTTAGGATTTAGGGGCTAGATTTTTCTTCCCTATTTATTTGTTCTATCATTAAAAAAAACAGGAAAATTAACTCTTTTGTCTCATGTAGTTTTCATTCATGATTTTTTTAAATATAGCTTTAGAAAACCAAGCTTTGATAAAGCACATTTTGATTCAAATGGAGTTACTTGACTATGTCTTTAAACCCAAATCAATCTGGCTTTCACTGATTGCCCAATAATAGGTCCCAGCCCGAGCCTCACTTGCCCGTTGTTTAGCTTTTGATGGCTCTAAGTGAGGGTAAATAGCAACTGTTTCTGTTCTGGACAGGGGGGTCTTCCCCTTCCAGACTGATACTTTTTTGAAGGCAAACTAGGCCTTATTTTGCCTCAATTCTTGCCTAGTCTTGAATGGGCATTGCCCCAGACATACTGAGACCTGGGAAAAACCTTAGCTGAAAAAGGTCAAGGTTACCCACTGAATCCTGGGCCATCACCAGCCACGCTGACCTATGTGTTGCCACTGGATTCTGATTACTTTGGAGGAGAGAGTGAGGCTGATGACTTTGTAGAGCCCTGCCTCACTTAAATCCAATTCACTTGCAAGTCAGGACATCACTCTCCTGATGTCATTAGTCCTCTTCAAGAGGGAAGAATGAAGAACAAACACAATTTTGTTTGCATGTTGACTTCCCTATTAGACTGTGAGCTCCTCAAGAGCAGGTGCTGTCTTGTGTCTTGTTTTTATATCCCCAGCTCTTAGCACAGTGCCTAAAACATAGTAGGTACTTAATATATGTCTTTTGACTATTGACTAATCATTCTAAACTTTACTTAGTTTGTTTTGTTTGTTTTTTTGTCAGGGCAATTGGGGTTAAGTGACTTGCCCAAGGTCACACAGCTAGTAAGTGTGTCAAGTGTCTGAGGCCAAATTTGAACTCAGGTCCTTGTGACTCCAGGGCTGGTGCTCTACTCAGTGTGCCACCTAGCTACCCCGGCTTAGTTCATTTTGAACATGGATAAGATTCACATAAGGCTGTGTCCACACCTTTATAGTTATGTTCCTTTCCCTGCTATTGCTTTCATCTTGTAAGTGAGAATTTGAAGAATCCAATTTGGACGTTAGATTCTTTGCCTGCCCCTCTCAACATCACTCTCCTTAAATAGATCCACTTTTCTTCTTTAGCATCCGGCCTCTGGTTATCTGTGTCATTGGAGATAGATAGTATACTAAAATGTTTGCTGGGCTTGCTAGCTTAGACATCATCAGTCGTGTAACCCTGAGTGAGTCATTAAATCACCCTCTCAGCCTCAGTTTCCTTCTCTGTAAGTGGACATAATAATTGTACTGCCCCCACACTGGGCTATTACAGGGAAGGAGCTTTGTTAACCACAAGGCACTAGTCTAATGGGAGCTATTATCATTGTTGGAACCACCAAACACATACAAACCCCAAATTCTATTGACCTAGAGTTAATTCTTAACTCATTCCTTTCAAGATTCTAAGCCAAAGAACATAATTGTCTCTGAAATCTTAGCTGTTGATGCTTTTTTTCCCCTAGTAACGTATCTGAAATATAATATTGGTTGAGTAAATGGTCGAACAATCTGCCATCTTATTAAGGGCAATCTGTATTGGGCTAACATTCCATTCAGCAGAGGAGAGTTTGGATAAATCTTCTATAAAGTGTGCCAAGAGATAACCACAAAACCAGACACTACATTCCTTTTACAAGGAGATGAGGACTAGAACAGGGCAACAGCTTAACAAAAGTCATAGGCATTTGCAAGCACATCAGCGAAGCCAAGTAATTTGGAAGTAATTGTAGAGGGATGACTGCCAGGAGTTATGAACCATATTCACAGAGAACTTCCAGGAGAGAAAATGGTGAACACCAGGCAATAGAAATGGAGACTAAGATTTGTTAGTGAAAGGCCTTTTATTTACATGCTGAACAGACTATATCCTTTCCATGCTGAGAAGTTGGAGGCGTAGAGACCGATCAAGGCACAAAGCTACAAAGATTAAATCCAGTAAAATCTAATATTTTCCTATGAAACAGACAGTTTGCAGAGGTTTTTACTATAGAGAGGCAAGCCACATACCCCGGCTTAGATCAAAGCCACAAGACATGTTGAGGTTTAGCTTGTACTTGAGTTTCTCCAGAAACAACGGAAACATGATATCATTTCACATCAGGGAACAAACCAAAGTGGAAACAGCACACTTTCAGTGAAGGGTTCAGGCTGTGGTCAGGTCACGCAAGAAAAAAAAAAAGGATTTTATTTCCGTTCTGACATGGAACCATGTTGTCCTTTTAAAAAAAAATCACCATCTCAATGTGACTAAATACCCAGGTATTTTTCTGTACATTTATTCTGAGATTCTAAGTATAAAATGATTGAATTCATGACAGCCATCAAGGGGGGTCTTCTTTCCCCTTTTTCTTCAAGTATCATCTCTGGAGCTGAACTTGACAGCATACACATGGGGCCAGACATGTGTTGGTGGTGAATAAGACTTGAGCTCTACTGAGAGAAAACGGATGGGACCACAAGATTTTCCAAATAATGAAATAAACTGCCTCAAAATCAAATAAAACCAAAAGGTGTATTTCAATACTGACATTAGATTAACCCCAAGAAAAGAGAGAAAAGTCTCTTTTTTTCCTCTATGGTTCTAAAAATGGCGATTGTATGATGTGGTTTTTTTTCTGCTAAAATTCATGAAACATTTCAATTCACCATAGACAAACACATCGATTACATACATGTGCAGCCATTTATACATTGACTACAATAATGAATAAAGCATTTACTAAGCTTTATCATTGTTATTGTTTAGTTATCTGACTCTTTATGACTATTTGGGGTTGTCTTGGCAAAGACACTGGAGTGGCTTGTCATTCCCTTCTCAAGCTCATTTTACAGATGAAGAACTGAAGCAAAAAGGGTTAAGTGACTTGCCCACGGTTACACAGACTACACGGTGTCTGAGGCTGGATTTGAACCCAGACCTTTATCCACTGCACCACCTAGTTGCCCTCACTAAGGCTTACTAAGTATAAAGCACAGTGCCTATAAATTTTTTTAAAAAGTTGAGAGGTAGTATTGGGGTTAAAGGGCCAGCTTTGTAGTAAGAAAGATATGTGTTCACATACTGCTTCAGACGTTTATCACCTGCATGATCCTGGGTAAGTCATAACCTCTCTGGGAATCAGTTGTCTCATCTGTAGAACAAAAATTGGATTAGATGGTGCCTAGTGCCCCTTTCAACTCTAAATCTGGAACACATATTTTCTACACCAACATGATCAAGTCACTTAATCTCTTGGAAGCTGGAGGCAGCTGCCTATAAGGCTGTAACTTACAGGAAGTTGCTTTGTTAGAAGATGGAGTTTCCACATTGAATTTCCTAAACAGGTGAAATTGCAACTCTGAATTAAATTAAAAATTCATTGATTGAGTAAAAATGTGACAATTGGAACCCATATAGTAAAGAGTACCAACCTCGGAGTCAGAGATCTACCTCAGGTCCGAAGTAAGTTTTTTTGCCCTGGACAAATCTTTTAGCCTCTTGAGGCTCAGTTTCCTCTTTTCTAGAAAGGGTGTAATAATATTTTCTCTATTTTCTTCATGGGTTTTTTGTGGGAAAGTATTTATACCTTAGAGCACTATAAACATGTAAGCTTTTTATTATTTATTCAACTAGACATTCATAGCTAAAATGAATAGCAATTACTTGTAATTTTGTAATATTTTCTATTTCAAAAATATGCATACACATATAATCATATTTATTCTTTATAATGACATTCAGGTTGGCATGTTAGGATAGTAGGAACACAGATTGAGAATTATGAGACCTTAGAGATAATTGAGTTTAACTTCCTTATTTTACTGATGAGGAAACTGAGGACCAGAGAATTGAAATGACCCACCCAAGGCCATATAGGTAACAGATTTGAAATTCAAATTCAAGTTCTCTGACTCCAAGTAAAACACTCTTTCCACTGCATGACACCACCATTTTAGAGGGAAGAAAACTGGGAAGTAACCACTTTAAATTACATTCTTAAGATCAGACAGATAATAGTAAAGTTTCCTGACTTGAGACCTCATAAGGCCAGAATCAATAAGAGGTAATTTCAAGGAAAAGAAGGTATACTCAGGGGCCCTGTAGCCAGTTTCCATTGCACATCTTTTTTGCCCTTGAGGAAAATTATTTATTAATTCAGTGAAGTTCTCACTACCCAACGTCCTATTGACCATTATGGAAAGGGAAAGAGAAATCTGTTGTTTTCCCAAATCCTACTGGAAGGAGAATTATTCTTAACAAATTTGTAGAAGAAAGCCGGTACAGAACTTTAAAGAAGAAATGCTGCCTTTAACACACTTCTCAAATCTCCCCTACTTTCTCCCACCGCATTAGTCAACCATTATATTTAAAGAAGAAAAAAAAACAATCACTTGGCTACCTCAGCTAAACAACTAAAAACACATTATTAGAGGGTGTAATACCAAGACTTGGAACAAGCAAGTGGACTGGCCTTCACTGGGTGGTCAAAGGCTCCTGCTAGAACTCAGTCCTAATCCAGTCTGGTTATCATTCATCATAAGCAAAGGAAAAATTTTAATTTTCCCTATTTCGTTGATCCAGCAAATGAATGGTGTTGCAATAAATCACTACAAGCTTTTCTCTTTGGGTTTTTGTCTGACTGTAACACTTAAGTACTTTCAAAGGACATGGTATCTGATTTGGAACAGAGGGGCTGATAGTAATAGAGAACTAGTGAAGCCCCACCCCCATCATTAGTTGTGGTGTACTTCTCAAGAGGGAGGTGAAGTTAAGATCTGTCCTACTTAGCTGTCAAATTGAGCTCAGCACTGATCTGACGATTTGAACTCCAGTGGCTCCCTTTCACCTCCAGGATCAAATAGAGAATCCTGTTTGTGGGAAGCTAAGTGGCACAGTGGATTGAATACTGGCCCTAGAGTCAGGATGACCTGAGATTAAATCCAGCCTCAGATACTTACTAGCTGTGTGACCCCAGGCAAGTCACTTAACCCCAATTGCCTCCAAAAGAAAATCCTATTTGATGTTCCAAGTCCTTCATAACCTGCCTGCTCCTACATTTCCAGTCTTCTTAGATCTTAACTTTCCTCCACACAATATATGATCCAGTGATACTGGCCTCTTTACTGTCCCTTGAACAAGACACTCCATCTCTTAGTTCCGGGTATTTTCACTGGCTGTCCTCCTGCCTGGAATGTTCTCCCTCCACATCTTTGCCTCTTGATTTCCCTAACATCCTTCAAATCTCAGCCAAAATTCCTGCCTTCTTTTAAAATCCTAGGAATTCTTTCCCAACCCCCCTGAATTGTAGTGTCTTCCTTCTACTAATTATCTCCAATTTATCCTGTGTATACCATCTTAGTACATAGTTGTTTGCATATTTTCTCCTCCATTAGATTGTGAGCTACTTGAGTTCTGGGACTGTCATTTATTTTGTGTCCCCAGTGCTTAGCACAACACCTGGCACATAGTAGGTGCTTAATAAGTTTTGTTAACTGATTGACTGAGATTTAACTATTGACTCATATCCAGGATTCTTCTGGTTGGAAACTCTAATCTCCTGAGTTCACCCTCAAGGCACAGTGCCTTCAAGGGCACTGAAAGCTTCTCTAAGTTCTTATAGGCTCTCATAAACCTCATTCCAGGGCAGCTCTCATTCAATTTAATTAAATTAAACTTGCATTAAGTACTGTGTGTGAAAAATTGTTCTAAGTTCTAGGGAAGATACAAAGTTTAGATAGGGCACAGTACATGCTTTCATCATGCTGTGGTCCATGGTGTCAACCAAGAGTGGGACAGGACTGAACAACTGAACAGCAAAACATGCTTTCATCAGACTTATAGCAGCGGCTTGCGTGTCCAGGTCACTATAAAACAAACTAATAAAACAAACAGTGCAAAAGAGTCAAGAAAGGACAAGAACCTCTTAGACAGATAAGCTAGGCCTTAGCATTTAAACGGATTAAGATCTGAAATCTCAAAGCCTTCAGAGCTTGAAAAATGTGGCTGATATTTAGAAAATACTTTATGGTTTGCAGAGCACTTTACAATCATTATTTCATTTCAACTTCATAAAAGTCCTATGAAATAGGTAATGCAGGCATTATTATACCTATTTTGCAGCTGTGGAAACTGAGGACAAGAGAGTGAGTGACTTGTAGAGGGCAAAGGCAAAATACAACTCAAGTCTTGAATTCTAGCTACTATTGGAGGCATGGTCAAACATAGGCAATAAATTATCAATAGGCCCTAATTGCCTAAAAAGCCATCCCCAAGTAAAATAGCCTGAAGTATGTAAGAGATAAATGGTATTGGCTAAAAGCTGGTACTTTGTGAATAAATTTGACCCTCTGAAACTGATACCAAAAACTGGTTTCTTGTCAGGCTAATGGGCTTAAAGGGATAACAGGGGAAGAAACAAATGAACAAGGACCACTTTGTGCTTGGTGACAGTGTCTAACGTCATATTGAAAAAACATTATGGTAGGGCAGATAGAGTGCTGGCCTTTGGGTCAGGAAGACCATGGCTTGAATGCCATCTCTGCAACCATGTACTAATGTTACTTAACCTCTCAGTTCCCCAGGTGACTCTCTCTTACTATAATCGACAACGAATAAGTTTCTCATCAGCATTCAGAGTGGGAATATTCACACTGGAAGATCCATACACTGATAAAATCACAGGCCTTGACCATTTTCACCCCAGTGTGCATAGTATACAAGTCTCTGCAAAAATGGATCAAGTTAGAATGAGCAACTGGTGAACCAAACACTGAGCGTGTAAATAGAGTTGTAACAGATGCTTTCATGATGAAATCTTCAAGTTGTTTGGCACCCCAGCAACACAACTTCAGGAGTAGGGGACAAAAGCTATCAAGGAGATGAAAAGTGCTGTGTGAGGCACAAGGCAGAAGCACAAAAAGGATTGAGGGAATCAAGAGGAAATATTATTTAATTTGAGCTATGAAGAATGGATATCAGCAGGGGTGAGCTGGTAAATGTTTAACAACCAGCTCTTAGGGGGTGGTGCCTATGATACACATTTAAATTTAATCTGCATTGTTAACATTTTCTCCAGCACTTTCTTAAGCCTAAACAATAAACAAAATAAAAACTCTGATTTGTAGGTGTAAATGCTTACATTGAAAATTTCACAATCAGCACTTAGGTCAGTTGGAGCTGCCTCCACCACACCCCTGGACATTGGGCATTCCTCTACTTTTGGAGTGAACAGGCAGACAGGAGTAGTAAGGTCATTCCAAACATAAGGAATAGCATGATGAATGACATGGAGGTGAGAGATCATAAGGCATTTTCAAGAGACAGTAAATATTCCAGCTTACCTAGAGAATGATGTTCATGGCAGGGAGGGGCAGGGGGTAACTTGATATAAGGATGGAAAGGACACCTAGTTCAAGATTATTCAGTGCACTTATTACCAGCCTATGAAGTCTGAATTTCTGTAGATTGGTGACAAAGAGTCATTGAAGATTTTTGAGCAAAGGAGTAACACGGCTAGATTGATGCATAAGAAAAGATCAGTCTGGTAGAGAATAGAGATTGGAACACATGTTAGAAGGTTATTGCAATAATCCAGGCAGGTGATGATGAGGTCCTACATTAAGGTGTTAGCAGTAAGAACAAAGGGAGGGAACAGAAACTGAACTTGATGACTGAACATGAAACGTGAAGAAGAAGGAAGTAAAAAAATTACTCCAACAAACTACCAGACTTGCTTCTAGACCAGCCCCCTCAGCCATCAGTGAAGGGAGAAATCATCGTGGACAGAGGTCTCTCCTTCATCACCACCACCAGCAGAAACAGCTAACTGCCACTGGTGGAAATAACATTGAATGAGAGTCACTGCCGTCTGTTTTCTTACTGCACCCCAAGCTACAGGATTTTTCTGACTTGCAGATGAAATCTTCCATGTCTGTCTTCTCCCCCATTAGACTGTGACTATCTTGAGAGCAGAGACTATCTTACCTTTCTTTTTTGTATCCCTAGCAGTTAGCATAGAGCTTTGTACATAATAAGCATTTAATAAATGTTTTTTTTTGAGTCATCCATTCATTCATTTCTTTGGTAGCCTATTGGCAGGTGCTACTGACTAAGTAGTAGGAGGCAGCTAGGTGACTCAGTGTTGGAATGCTGGGCTGGGAGTCAGCAAGACCTGAGTTCAAATCCGGCATCAGATACCAGCTGTGTGACCCTGGCCAAGTCAACCTCTGATTGCCTTAAATCACTGGAGAAGGAAATGGCAAACCACTCTAGTATCTTCACCAAGAAAATCCCATGAACAGTATGGTCCATGCAGTTATGAAGAATCGGATATGACTGAACATAACAGCAACCCCCTTTTGCAAAGTATGAGCTGGATGAGAATACTCCAAAATGAGAGAAAGGATGGCAGTAGTAGTGATTCAAGAGGTGGTTTCAAAGTAAACCCTGGATCCTCAACTTCATTAAAACTCCAGAAAGGTTGGGAAAAGAGAAAGCTTTGAAAAATCCATGAAAAATCCATGATAAATGATAAATTTTTCAAAAATAAAACTTGATTATCAATATACAACATGAAAAGTCATTTTGAAATGGGTTAGAACAACTGACCAATTCTTCTTAGTCACGTCCTCTTCTGTTGGTGACTCACTATTTGTCACTACACTTGCACAGCCAGCCATGCTTCGTTGTCCCCCTGGATGTGCTACCGACTCTAAGGACTTTGACACCTGACTCAGCTGCCCTGGAACTTCCCTCATTACCCAAGGCCTTCTCACTCTACAGCATCCATTGCCCAAGTGAGCTATGCCAATCTCTCCCTGTTGGAGAGTTCCTTTAGGGACATCTGTTTAGGGGGAGTGGGCCCAGGCTGGATATGCTTCATTATCCCCACCCGGCTATGCTTACGACCTATTGACTTTAACATCATGACCCCACACAGCTGCCCCTTATTTGCTCCCCCTTTCCAGTTCCCTATTATATATTATCTTCCCTCATTAAAATGTAAGCTTCTTAAAGGGGAAGGACTTTCTTTTGTTTTGCATTTGTATCACCAACACTTATCACAGTGCCTAGAACATTTATCACCTTATTAATGCTTACTTTGTGTCAAGCACAGGGATAATTGCTAAACTACAGCTAGAAAAGCAAGACTGTGCCTGTTCTCAAAGAGTGCACATTGCTCTGGGGGGAGAGACAACTTTTAGTTGCAGGACAATTGGGAAGGCCCAGTATTCTATAGGGTACAGAGGAAAGGCAGATAGAAATGTATTATTAGCATAATTTCCATTGATCAACTAGTACCTGCTTCTGACAGTGACAAAGACTTTAATGGTGACAACTTTTTTTTACTGAGACGTCAAGACATGAGGCTGCTGAGTAGGTGGAGGATGTGATATCTGCAGAGGCATTCCCTGGGGTGGGACCCCTCCAAGGGTCACCCTTCCAGACTCTGATGGTTGAGGAAGAGCTAGAAGCAGGGCTGGTAGCCTAGGAGCTGCTGCTATTCCTGGGACACTTATGCTCAAGGTCCTGGGCTGCCTCCACAAGGGACTGAAGGGAAGTGGTGGTTGAGGTGGTGGCAAGATTTTGGCTTCCTGTATCTCCCTTCAGGGCACTTGGCTATTTGAACAAGGTTCCCTTGCCTACCTGTAGGGGACAGTCAGTCATGGTAGTGCTGGTGCTGGGAGGAGGAGGAGGAGGAGGAGGATGAGGAAAAGAGGAAGAGCTGACATTTACATAGTACTTTAAGATTTATGAAATGATCTACATAAATTATCTTATTTGAACCTCATAGCCATATGAGGAAATCACTTGCCTGGGGCGACATAGCTGGTAATGATCAGAGACAGATTTGAATCTGGTTTTTCCTGGCTCCAAACCCATGACTCAATCCACTATGAAGTAATTATCAAAATATAGTTTCTCATTGCTCTATGATCTCCCTGGTTTATAAAAATATGTCAAGTCTTTGAATATAAACATCTTCAGGGCAGGAACTATTTCTTTCTTATTTTTATTTTTGTATTCCTGGCACCTAACACAGAGTAGTTCTTCATTAACACTTAGTCAGCTTCTATTTCATTACCTGCCTTTGCCTAATTGGTTCTCTGCACGTGGTAGGCACTCAATAAATGCTTGTTTGTCCTTCATTCAGCTGACATTTTAACTAGCATCTACTATATGCCAGGAACCTACTTGAGCATTAGGGCTACAAAGACAAAGATGAAACCGTTCCTTCTCTCAAGGAACTTAAAGCCTATGGGAGGGGAGAAGAGTGGAAGGCATGGAGAATAACACAAACACAGAGAAGTCAATACATCCACCCATACTATATATGTATTTAAATTAAATATAAAATGACTGATAAAGCTTTTTATAGGATTTAAAGTGGCAGCTCTTTAGTGGGGCTGTTATTTGCCTCCTGGAGGTTGGCTCTTCTGGGCTTCCAGCTTAGAATCCACTGTTCACAGAGTTCTTTGAGATGTTGGCTGCCTGTACTGTTAGTTTGTAAAATGTCCATGGCATCCACCCACAAACTTATGGCCAATCCTCTATGGCCCACAGGAAGGGGAAAGGCTAGAAAATACACCAAAATGGTCTTGTTTTCAGATTTGAAACATTATTCTTGTTAAGACTTATGATAGAATACCTAAACCTTCAAAATCTGCCTCTCTAAATGATCAAAAAGTGAAAATCCATCATAAATAGGATTCATTTTTCATAGGAAATCTCCCCTTATGTACTCTTAAGTCTTGTCATTGGTTCATAATTCATATTCATTTGCTGACAATTATGAACATGAGTTCATGGAACACCCTAAAATCCCATGGCTGAAAGCTCCTTGGCTTCATTTCTACCATCTGAGGGCTTGAGGCCATCTCTGGTGGCTGTGGTTTTATGCTTTCCCTCATAATAACACATGTTGGAAGCAACAAACTCTTCAGGGTCACCTAACTATTTGAGACAAAGAGCACAGATAGATATGTATATTAAATATTTTACCAAACATGCTGATAAAATGGCAGGTCCATACAAGAATGCCACAAAATTCCGATGTTATAATGTTTAGCCAATCACTTGAGACAAAAAAATGGATGGGTATTGAAGTGTTGACTTAACTGCCCACTATATTGCTATCTTGCCTCCACATGCATGGGATAGATATGGAGCATAACGTTTAAGTCTGGAGATAGTTTTTAGTGTTTAGGAATATGAGATTAGGACCTATGAGGCCTAGGTTCTAATCCTGTTTCTGTCACAAACAAGGTCTATTGTCTGACTTTCATCAAGTTATTAAACCTCCCTAAGTCGTAGTTTCCTCACCTATAAAATGAAGAAGTTATATTTTACGATCTCTGAAATTCCTTCAGTTATAACGTTGATTCTCCTTGCCTGTAGTCTAACTCACACAGTAAGTACAAGAGCATGAGGGACTACTGCTTTGTTTGAATGTATAGCTAGCTAGCAAGATGAAAGAAAGAAAGAAAGAAAGATGAAGGAAGAAAAAAAAAGGAAGGAAGAAAGAAAAAGGAAGGAAGGAAAGAAAGAAAGAGAAAGAAAGAAAGAAAGAAAGAAAGAAAGAAAGAAAGAAAGAAAGAAAGAAAGAAAGAAAGAAAGAAAGAGGAAGGAAGGAAGGAAACGAGGGAAGGAGGAAGGAAGGGAGGGAGGGAGGAAGAAAAAAAAGGAAGGAAGGAAGAAAAAGATAGATATATGATAGATAGATAGATAGACAGGTAGATCTACTGTTGGTATTTAACTGTTCACACTTATATGTCTTCTTTTGTCAGCTAGGTTGGGTAAGCTCTTTGACAGTAAGAACCATGGGGGCATGATCCTTTTTGAATATCCCAAAGGCACCTAACAGACCCAACTCTGTGTGTGTGTGTGTGTGTGTGTGTGTGTGTGTTTATAATTGTAGGTATTTTTCAATCTTTCTATGTTGTCCAACCACTCTCTGCTTTCATTCCCCTTTCCAACTGACACATTCATCCTCTGAGCCCTGATCTTTTTGGAAAGTAAATTGTTCTTTCCAGTTCAACCAAATTTCTCCCCAAGGCAAAATTTGTTCTGGTTTTCTTGGCCCTTATTGTCCCTGGATAAGCCAGATGTTTCTCTTGCTGGGCCCCAGGTACACCTTCATTTGATTTCATGGGGAAAATGCTGGCAAAGTTCAGCTTCAACAAACCTACTGAGTAGTATTTAAAGAAATAGAATGCAAGGTTCCCTCCTTCCTCCTGCAACAGAAGCTTTCATGTTAGGTAAGAATATAGTATGTCAAAAGCCTAAAAGTTAATTTTTACTTGCTCTTTTTTCTTCCCATCCAAATCCTGTTCATTGATCAGAATATAGCTCAAATTCTACTTGCTCCATGAAACTCGCCCTTAGCTCATCCAGCCTAAGTGACTTCTTCCTCTTCCGGATTCATACAGCAATTAATGTCTGTCTCATCAACTGGGCAGCTGATCGTTGCAAATAATTGTGGCATCAAGACATATTATCTCGTACTTGTACATAAATTTTGGTTACTTATTTTTTCAAATATGTAATCTTATTTCTCCAACTGGATTGTATGTTTCTTGAGGAAACTACAGAGACTATGTCTTATTCATCTTTGTATCAACCACCATGCTTTATAATAGTGCTTTGAAAATCATACCCCTCAATAAATCTTTGTTGAATTGGCATATAATAAGATGCAGCTGATGGAGTTAAAAGTAAGAATAGAAGTGCAAAACCTGGGGGAAAAATGTCCAGGAGAAAGATGAGAGTTTTAAGAATTGAGCTTCAAGGACCCCCCAGTTAAAAGGCATGGGCTAGCACAGTGCCTGAAGTGCCAGGCCTGAAGCCAGCAATACTCATCTTCCTGAGTTCAGATCTGGCCTCAAACACATACTAGCTGTGTGACCCTGGACAAGTCACCTAACCCTGTCTGCCTTAGTTTTCTCATCTGTAAAATGGGATGGAGAAGGAAATGGCAAACTATTCCAGTATCTTTGCCAAGAAAACCCCAAATAGGGGTCACAGAGTCAGACATGACTGAAATGACTGAACCACAACAAAAGAGAAAGCACAAGGAGCAGCAGAAAGAAATTGGAATAATAGATTGAACTGAAAGACAAAAGAGTTTCAAGATGGACAACAGAGGCAATGTGGATGAGCCCTCACTTTTATTACGCACAGTGCTAATCATTTTTTGCCATACATTGGTCAATTTTCTAGCCAGCGAAGTTGAGGCAGACTCTTTGTCAGCACATATTCACTCTTCAGCGATGCTGAGTGAGGCATAATTTACATCTCGTGTTTAAGAATTGTAGCCAGAATCTGGGTTTGGTTTTGATTCCTGCTTGGGACGAATTCAAAACCCTAGAAAAAGTACACAGTATCTTGGCTCACTGGGAGGACACCCTAAATTACCCTTCATAGTGCTTTGGGCCTTCTGGCAGGATTCCATGTGTATGATTCTAGGAGCAAAGGACAGAGTTTCCAAAACCATGCCAGTGGTCAGTATAGTCAGGGGGAAATCCGTAAGGACACTAATGTTCCTGTTTACAATCATGTGGTTCTAGTTGTCCTGTGCTTTATCCTGAGAATCAAATCAAGAACAGATTGAATTGCTCTTTCTCTACAAACATTATCAAGCAAAAGGACAGCTCAGGAGGGGCATATCATTTAAAGATGGCCTGCTATATCCAAATGAAACAAAGTAACTATTCTTCATTAAGATTAAATTAATTGGTCAAAGGACAAAGCACTAAAAAGAAATTTTAAAAATCTATCTTTGTATGCTAACATCCTTAAAATGATAGGCTGTCATCATTGTCTAAGGTTGAGATAAATTACAGGAGATTTTGGCTCTTTGCTAGAGCAAAGCATTATATGTTTCTTTGATTTGCCACTTCAGTCATATAATGCCTTATAATTCCTAAGAGTTAATGTATATGACATAGGAGCTAAGAGTCCTAGATTTGGAATCAGGAAGACTTGGGTTCTAATCCTATCTCCAGGATTACTGCTAGTTAACCACTTAACTTGGACAAGTTACTTAATTTAATCTCATCCTCAGTTTTGTCATCTGTAAAATGATGGTAGCACTAACTATGATACCTGCTTCACAAGATTATTGTGAAAGCCAAATAAGGGAATAGATATAAAGTGCTTTGCAAACTTGAGAGCTTTATAAATAACTGTTACGTGTAGAAGTGTATGTCTTACCTCTTCGGCATCATGTATCAAATGAAGGGATTGAATGAGATGTTGTCCAAAGACTCTAACAAATCGAAATCCCAAATCCTAAGTGACTACTGAGGTTTCTTCAAAATCTGATGCCTATTAATCTAGATCAGTGGTATCAAACAGATCCCTGCCGGCCACATATTGGGTTAGAAAACCACAAGTTATAATTATCTAAGTTGTATTATGTTTTTTTTTAAATTTTATTATACATTTTCTAATTACATTTTCATCTGGTTCTGGCTGCACAAACCTCGTCTGACCCTCTGCATCTAGACTGTAAAATCTCAAGGGCAAATGAAACATATTATATATCTCTTTATACCTCACAGTGACTAATTAACATAACACATAGCAATCGCATAATATATGATGTAGGAGTGAAATAATTCTATTTAGTTGGATATGATTTGGAAATGACATTCTTTTTAAATTTTTTTAGTTATTTAATATTTTTCATTTTCAGTATTGATTTCCACAAGGTTTTGAATTATAAATTTTCTCTCCATTTCTACCCTCCCCCCCGCTCCAAGATGGCATATATTCTGATTGCCCCGTTCCCCAGTCAGCCTTCCCTTCTGTCACCCCACTCCCCCCATCCCCTTTTCCCTTACTTTCTTATAGGGCAAGATAGATTTCTATGCCCCATTGCCTGTATATCTTATTTCCAAGTTGCATGCAAAAACAACTTTTTTTTTGAACATCTGCTTTTAAAACTTTGAGTTCCAAATTCTCTCCCCTCTTCCCTTCCCACCCACCCTCCCTAAGAAGGCAAGCAATTCAACATAGGTCACACATGTATCATTATATAAAACCCTTCTACAATACTCATGTTGTGAAAAACTATATTTTGCTCTCTCTTATCCAGTCCCCCTATATTCAATTTTCTCCCTTGACCCTGTCCCTTTTCAAAAGTGTTTGCTTTTGATTACCTCCTCCCCATATCTGCCCTCCCTTCTATCATCCCCCCTTTTCGATCCCCTTCCTCCTTCTTTCCTGTGGGGTAAGATACCCAATTGAATGTGTATGTTATTCCCTCCTCAAGTCAAATCCAATGAGAGCAAGATTCACTCATTCCGCCTCATCTGCTTCCTCTTCCCTTCCAATGAACTGCTTTTTCTTGCCACTTCTATGTGAGATAATTTACCCCATTCTATCTCTCCCTTTCTCCATCTCTCAATATATTAATTTCTCCTCACTTAATTTGATTTTATTTTTTTTAGATATCATCCTTTCACATTCAACTCACCCTGTGCCCTCTGTCTACATATGTGTGTGTGTGTGTGTGTGTGTGTGTGTGTGTGTGTGTGTGTGTGTGTGTATACCTCAGCTACTGAGGTCTCATGAATTACACACAATATTCCTAGGAGTTTTCTTTTTGGGATCTTTTTCAGGAGGCGATCGGTGGATTCTTTCAATTTCTATTTTACCCTCTGGCTCTAGAATATCAGGGCAATTCTCCTTGATAATTTCTTGAAAGATGATATCTAAGCTCTTTTTTGATCATGGCTTTCAGTTAGTCCAATAATTTTTAAATTATCTGTCCAGGCTCTATTTTCCAGGTCAGTGGTTTTTCCAATGAGATATTTCACATTGTCTTCCATTTTTTTCATTCCTTTGGTTCTGTTTTATAGTATCTTGATTTCTCATAAAGTCACTAGCTTCCACTTGCTCCAATATAATTTTTAAGGTAGTATTTTCTTCAGTGGTCTTTTGCACCTTCTTTTCCCTTTGGCTAATTCTGCCTTTCAAGGCATGGAAATGACATTATAAAGGATGCCACATAAAACTAGAAAGTCTGATACAAGGATATTGGTATCTTTCTGCATCTATTTTTATTACATGCTAATCAAATAAACAGATTTATTGAGAGGTGCAGTTTGCAAAACACTTTTAAGCATGGTAGTTGACAAGAAGATGAATAAGACAGAGTACCTGTCCTCACCTCAATAAACATATAATCCAGTTGGAGAAAAAGATAAATGGTGAAGGTTATGGAGGAATTCAAGATAATACTTCTTGATGCAACAATCATTTGCAATGATCAGCTGCCCAACTGATGAGACAGACATTAAGTGCTGTAGGAATTCAGACGAGGAAGAAGTCAATCAGGCTGGAAAAACTAAGGTAAGTTTCATGGAGCAGGTAGAATTTGACCTATATTTTAAGTGATGGGTAGGATTTGGATGAGTAGAAAGGAGGAGAAATTATTTTACATTTAGGGTATTAATGCATTATGTTACTATTTAGTATGAAAGCTTTTGTGGCAGGAAGAAGGATGAAATCTTGCATTACACATCTTTGGATTTTACTCAGTAAGTTTGGTGAGGTAGACCTTTGCCAGGACAGCATTTTTGTCAAGAAGCCAAAAGAGAGTGGATCTAGGGCCCATCAAGAGAAATGCCCTGCTTTTCCAGGGATACTGGGGGCCAGAAAAGCCAGATTAATCTATGCCTTAGGATGAAATTTGTATGAACTGAAAAGAACAGCTCACCTTGCAAAAAGGTCAGGACTCAAAAGGATAGATGTGCCAGTTGGAAAAGGGAATGACAGCAGAGAGCGGTTGAACAGAGTTGGTACAGAAAGTTTGGAAAGCACCTTCAATTTTCATTTTCAGTATATCCATAGTTGGATCTTTTAGGTGCCTTTGGGAAATACATAAAAGGTCATGCCATGGTTCTTATTCTCAAAGAGCATACCCAATCTAGCTGAAAAAAGAAGACATATAAATGTGAATAGCTAAACATTAACAGATATTAATATATATTCAAACAGAGCCATAGTCCCTCATGCATGTATAGCAGGCAGGACAATCAATGTTAGAGCTAAAGAGATCTCAGAACTCACAGACCATGACACCTTCATTTTATAGGTGAAGAAACTGAAACTTAATGAGGTTTAATGATTTCACTGAGGTCAAGCAACTGACCTCATCCGTGACAGAAGTGGAATTAGAACCCTGGCCTCCTTGGGCCTAGTCTGGTACTCCCAAGCACTGAAAACTATCTTCAAAGTTAAACAAAGTTATATAGTCAGTTCTGCTGAAATGCTTGTTTTGAAAGGGCAAATTTCTTCCAACATGATTGATATGTTAAGGAACAATTTGAACAGAACATTAATTTCACATTTGCTTATGCATCATTTCATCCATGAGAAACAAGAGCATAGAAAACTGAACCCAGCCGAACTGAGCTATGAGGGAACACACAAAACCCACAAATGTACACAGCTCAATCTCTCCTGGATTAATGCCTTATCTTGTTGGAGGGGCTTGCATAGCTCAATGAAACTATGAGGTCTGTGCAGAATTATCCAAGATGGACAGGTCATAGTGGAGAGTTCTGACAAAAGGTGACCCACTGGAAAAAGAAATGACAAACCATTCTAGTATCTTTGCTAAGAAAATCCCATGGACGATATTGGGCCTGACACGCTATGATCCACAGGGTCACAAAGAGTCAGATATGACCAAATGAATAAACAACAAAAGACACAACACTAACCAACCACTTCACCATTTGTGTTATCCTGAAAAGTTGCATTTTGCTATCAATTACTCCAGATTAAAAACCATAACAATGCTCATTCAACATTTCAAGTCAAATTAGTCTCAGAGCTGTGGCTCCCTGAAGCCGCCTCACATGCATTGGGAATCAAAATGGGCTCTTAGCACTTATTCAACCAAGTGCCCTTGAAACATTTGGCCTTTGTTTCCTTGATTACACTAGGAGTCTTTGATGACCTCCTTGCCTCAAGGAAAAGCCTAATTTACATGGGTTTGAGTGACATGTTTGTGACATCAGAGGCTTTTAGACCACGTGGGTTTAGTCGCATTTTGTGATGATTTTAGGTCACATGGGTGAGTCACATGTGTGACTCACCTTTGACCCTGAACAAGATATAAAACCAGGGGTTGGCTTTCTTTTTCCAAAGCTCTGAGCTGCAGCAGTAGTGACAGGTGACTCTGAGCCAGCTGTTGTCAAGCTCCCGGCTGAACTCAGATGTTGGTCACTATGAATTGTATTTGGTCTGTTTATAAACGCATGTTTGCAATTTGTTTGAATTTAGTTTTATTTTTTCTAGCTGTATAAAATAAGTTTTTGGCAGTTTAATTGGTATGGCACAAAAACAAGTAAATTAATTTAGGTAAAATTGTCATTTTTATTGTATTAGCTCAGCCCAACCATGAGCAACTAATGTTTTTCCAATTATTTAGATCTGACTTTATTTGCATGAAAAGTGTTTTGTAATTAGGTTCATATATTTCCCAGGTTTGTTTTCATAGGTAGGCTTAGAAATGTTTTATAATGTCTACAGTAATTTTAAACAGGATTTATCTTTCTATCTCTTGCTGTTGGGCTTCGTTAGTTTATGGGATTCATATAGGCACGCCGAGTATTTATGTGGCTTTATTTCATATCCTACAACTTTGCTAAAGTTATTTATTATTTCAAATAGTTTCTTACTTGATTCTCTAGGAGTCTCTGAGTATATCATCATGTCATCTGCAAAGAATGATAACTTAGTTTCTTCTTTGCCTATTCTAATTCCTTCAATTTCTTTTTCTTCTCTTATTGCTAATGCTAACATTTTTAGTACCATATTAAATAACAGTGGTGATAATGGACATCCTTGTTTCACCCCTGATCTTATTGGGAATGCATCTAACTTATCCCCATTACATGTAATGCTTGCTGATGGTTTTAGGTAGATGCTATTTATCATTTTAAGGTAGGTTCCATTTATTCCCATGCTCTCTAGTGTTTTTAATAGGAATGGGTATTGTATTTTGTCAAAAGCTTTTTCTACATCTATTGAGATAATCATCTAGTTTCTACTAGTTTTGTTGTTGATATGATTAATTATGCTGATAATTTTCTTAATATTGAACCAGCCTTGCATTCCTGGAATAAAACCTACCTGGTTGTACTGTATTATTCTTGAGATAAATTGCTGTAATCTTTTTGTTAATATCTTATTTAAAATTTTTGCATCAATATTCATTATGGAAATTGGTCTATAGTTTTCTTTCTCTGTTTTGACTCTTCCTGGTTTAGGTATCAGTGCCATATTGGTGTCATAAAAAGAATTTGGTAGGACTCCTTCTTTGCCTACTTTCCCAAATACTCTATAAAGTATGGGAATTAATTGTTCCTTAAATGTTTGATAGAATTCACATGTAAATGCATCTGGCCCTGGAGATTTTTTCCTAGGGAGTTCATTGATGGCTTTTTCAATTTCTTTTTCTGAAATGTGGTCATGTAAGTATTTTACTTCCTCTTCTGTTAATCTGGGCAATTTATAGTTTTGTAAATATTTATCCATTTTCCCAAGATTGTCAAATTTATAGGAATACAGTTGGGCAAAATAATCCCAAATTATTGTTTCAATTTCCTCTTCATTGGAGGTGAATTCACCCTTTTTCATTTTTGATACTAATAATTTGGTTTTCTTCTTTCTTTTTTTAATCAAATTGACGAAAGGTTTATCAATCTTATTGGTTTTTCCATAAAATCAGCTCTTAATTTCATTTATTAGTTCAATGGTTTTCTTAATTTCAATTTTATTAATCTCTCCTTTGGTTTTCAGTATTGCTAATTTGGTATTTAATTGAGGATTTTCAATTTGTTCTTCTGGCTTTTTCAGTTGCATGCCCAATTCATTGATCTTCTTTTTCTCTATTTTTTTCATGTAAGCATTCAGAGATATAAAACTTCCCCAAAGAACCACCTTTGCTGCATCCCATAAGTTTTGGTATGTTGTCTCATTATTGTCACTCTCTTGAATGAAGTTATTGATTGTTTCTATGATTTGTTGTTTGACTCGCTCATTCTTTAGGATTAGATTGTTTGGTTTCCAGTGCCTGTCTGCACTGAATTGTGAAGTTTTATGACCTAGTACATGGTCAATTTTTGTGTATGTGCCATGTGCCTCTGAGAAAAAGGTATATTCCTTTCTATCCCCATACAGTTTTCTCCAGATATCTATCATACTACCTTTTCTAAAATTCTATTTATCTCCTTAACTTCTTTTTTTTATTTTGAGGTCGATTTATCAAGTTCAGAGAGGGGAATGTTGAGGTTGAGGGGAAGGTTGAGACCTGCTGTCTATTTCTTCCTGTTACTCCCTTAACGTCTCCTCTAAGAATTCGTATGCTATACCACTTGCTGCATATCTGTTAAATAAAGAAATTACTTCATTGTCTATGGTGCCTTTTAGCAGGATATAATTTCCTTCCTTATCTCTTTTAATTAGATCTATCTTTGCTTTTGCTTTGTCTGAGATTAGGATTGCTACCCCTGCTTTATTTACAAATTATAATATATTCTACTCCAGCTTTTTACCTTTACCCTGTGTATATCCCCCATTTCAAATGTGTTTCTTGAGGCGCAGTTAGGTGGTGCAATGAGTAGAGCACCAGCCCTGGAGTCAGGAGGACCTCAGTTCAAATCCAGCCTCAGATACTTGACACACTTATTAGCTGTGTGACCTTGAGCAAGTCACTTAACCCCAATTGCCCTGCCTTCCCCCTTCAAAAAAAAGCAAAACAAATGTGTTTCTTGTAAACAATATATTGTAGGATTATGGTTTTTAATCCATTCTTATACTCACCTCCATTTCATAGGAGAGTTCATTCCATTCACATTCACAGTTATGATTTCTATCTGTATCATTTTCTCCATCTTATTTACCCCCTTTTTATGCTTTTATTTATCCCTTCTCCCTTCCCCCCAAAAGAGTTTTGCTTTTGATTAACACCTCCCTCTATTTTATCTTCCTATCAGCTGCCCTCCCTTGTCTTACCTTTTTTCCCTTGCTACTTCTTCCCTCCCTTCTAACCACCACCCCCTTTTGCTTTCCCCTTTCCCCTCCTACTGCCTGTAGGACAAGTTAGATTTCTATACTTAAGAATGTATGTTATTCCCTCTTTGAACCAAACCCAATGAGTAAAGCTGAAACAAGGTTCATCTCCCTCCCTTCTTTCCCTCTACTATGTTTTTATGCCTTTTCATGTGATGTAATTTACCCTTTTTGGCCTCCTTTCCTCTTCTCCCATTACAATCCCTTTATACCCTTTAGTTAGGTTTTTTTTATCATCACATCAGTTAATTTATACCCACACCCTCTATCCATGTATATCCCTTTTAAATGTCATAATAAATATACAATTCTTGAGATTAACAAGTATCATCCTCCCATACAGGAATATAAACAGTTTGGCCTCATTGTGTAACAAGGTTTTCTTTTCTATTTTTTCTCCTGTTTACCTTTTATGCCTCTCTTGAGTCCTGTATTTGAAGATCAAGTTTTCCCTTGAGCTCTGGTCTTTTCATCAGGAAGGTCTGGAAATCCCGTATTTCATTGAATGTCCGCTCCTTGCCTAAAAGATTATTCTCAATTTTGCTGGGTAGTTGATCCTTGGTTGTAGTCCAAGTTCCTTTGCCTTGTGTAGGCAAATGTAGAAGCTGCAAGATCCTGTGAGACCCTGACTGTAATTCCTCAGTATTTGAATTGGGGTTTTTTTGGCAGCTTATAGTATTTTCTCCTTAACCTGATAACTCCAGAATTTGGCTACAATATTCCTTGGTGTCTTCAATTTAGGATCTCTTTCAGGATGTGATTGGTGGATTTTTTTGATGACTATTCTGCCCTCTGGTTCTAGAACCTCAGAGAAGTTTTCCTTGATGATTTCTCAGAAGATACTGCCCAGGCTCTTTTTTTCATCATGGCTTTATGGTAGACCAGTAATTCTTAGATTTTCTCTCCTGGATCTATTTTCCAGGTCAGTTGTTTTTCCAATGAGATATGTTACATTTTCTTCTATTTTTTCATTCTTTAAATTTTGTTTGACTGATTCTTGATGCCTTATAGATTCATTAGCTTCTACTTGCCCAATTTAAATTCTTAACAAATTATTCTCTTCAGTTAGCTTTTGTATCTCCTTTTCCATTTGGTCAATTTTTCCTTTTAAGGAGTTATTTTCTCCAGATAGGCTCTGTACCTCCTTATCCATTTAGCTGTGCCAACAATGCTACTAGCAGCTGCTGTGGAAGTGTAAGACCAACAACACTAGCATAGAGGAGGGCTGCTAGCACAAGTTATTTGATCTGCTTTTCTAAGGAAAGCAACTTTAAGGGGTTTACAAACTCACTTAAATTAAACATACATATATCATTCACTTAGTTCAGGGGACAAAGTTAGCACCCTGAACTTCAGAGAAAACACAAATAGAAATTACAAGCAGAAATTATATAAACAGAGCAAATAACGCAAACAGCAGACATGGCTTCTTTCTGTCCATAGCAATACATATGTAATTACCAGATAGTGAAGCACCAACATCTGGATTTTCAAAGCCAGGGGGCTCTTTAATGGCTGCCCAGAGTTTTGTCTAGTGAAATCACATCAACACTCTTTCAATGAGTGAGCCCCCAAGCAAAATGTTAACCTCTGAGTATATACATGCTTCTTCAGGGTCAGAGGGTGTCACAATCACGTGACTCAAACTCACGTGACTTAGGCTTTCTTGTGACTTAAGCAGGTCATCAAAGACTCTTGATTCATTCAAAGACTCAATCAAAGGCACTTGATTGCCTTAGTGCTGAGAAGCACTCCAAAAGTAAAAACAGCAAAAAGTTCCACTTTTCTTGTCATTACATTAGCCAATTTTACTTTTTAAGAAATTGTTCTCTTCAGTGAATTTTTTTTTCATTTTGTCATTTGTATTTTTAAAATCATTGGTCAATTTTTCTTCTACCTTTCTAATTTGGTTTTTAAATTCCTTCTTGACTTCTTCCAGGAATTCTTTTTGGGCTTGAGACCAGTTCATATTCCCTTTTGAGGTTTCAGATGTGGATATAGTGTCAATGCTGTCCTCTTCTAAATTCACATTTTGATCTTCCCTATCTCCATAGTAAGATTCTATGGTCTTCACTTTTCTAATCTGCTTCTTATTCATGATGGTTGCCTTTTTCCTGGCTTTTAAAGTGGATCTCTGCTTCTGGGGCACAGGTGGCTCTGTCCCATGCCTCTTGTGGTGGGTGCTAGGGTCATGGATACTGGCTTTGTGTGCTGTAGTCTCTGGTTCTGTCAGCTAAAACATCTATATATGTGTGTGTATTGTATATGTATATGTATACACACATATATGTATATATACATACATATTTACACACACACATATATGTATACATGTATATGTGTATGTACATGTACATGTACATGTACACGTATATGTATATGTATATGTATATGTATATGTATATGTATATGTATATGTATATGTATATGTATATGTATATGTATATGTATATAATACTGCTGCTCACCTGGGGCTGAGCTGAAGCTAGCTGGTATGTGCAGAAGCTAAGTCTTTCTGAGTTTCCCAGGGTTACACTGCAGTTCACAGTATGAGGCGTGGGGGAGGGATGGTCTAGCCACTGGAAGTCACCTCCTCCCCTAGGGATGGACAGGCTCAGCCACTGGTGGATGCCTGCACAGGTTTCTGCTGATTCCCCTGGCTCTGCAGAGGCACGCCTGGGGTCCTGGTGTGGGTGTTTGCTGGCCCCACCCCCCTTGGGGCTCAGGCTCTGCTGATGTGGGGCTTGTTGGAATGACTCTGGTCCTGCCCTGGACCCCTTTAGCCACCACAGGAGGGACCTTCCCTTTACTCTCCCTAGCCTCCCAAGATAAAAGACTGCCATACTACTACGAGTTTTCCTGGGGCAATATTCTCTAGCTTTTTCAAGGTTAAGAAGGGGGGAATGAGAGCACTTACTTTACTCTGCCATCATGACTCCTGGAAGTTCAAGTATGTGACTTGTCTATGGGCTGATATCCCCAGGAGAAGCTGCTGCTTCAGCGGCAGGCCCTACACTTCTGTTTCACCCAGTTCCAAGAGAACCCTGTCCTGCACTGAGAGGTTTGGGGATTGCTATTGCTACTGATAGTTGAGTTCACCAGGATGGGGCCTCCTTCCTCTCTGCCTTAGCTGAGTTGCACTGGTATAAGCCCTCACACTCTGTGATCTCCCAGCTGGGTGCAACAGATCCTTCTTGTCGACCTTCCTGGCTCGTCCTGGACTGGAAATCCAACACACTCTATCTCCCAGTGTATTCTGCCTCCTCAAAATTTGTTCAAATTCACTTCTTAAAGGGACCCAACAAATTTATGGGAGTGCTCTGGTGAGTTGCTGCTTTCATTCTGCCATGTTGGCTCTGCTCCTAAGAATTTCAATTTCCTATTTTTTAAAAAAGGATTTAGCTTTTTAAAAAAAAATACTTTTTAATGGGTTTTCATTCTTTGTCATATACATATGTATACAATAAATCATATAACATACATATATGCATAGACACATACATTCTTTGTTGATTCTAAAATACATGTAGGTACAGGTGTATTCTTAATAACCCAGATAGATTATATAGGATAAATTAGATACTTTCAAAAAACAAAAGATACTAATATTTTTTCAATAAAACTATTTTTTTACATTTTTAATATTTTACTTTTTCTCCAATTACATGTAAAAACAATGCTTCATGTTTGTTTTTTAAAATTTTGAGTTCTAAATTCTGTCCCTTCCCTTCCCTCTCCATGAGATAGTAAGCAATTTGATATGGATTACACATGTGTAGTCATGCAAAACATACTTTCATATTAGTCATGTTGTAAAAGAAAACAGAGACCAAAGAAAAAACTCCAAGAAAAACAAGAAAAATAAAGAAAGCAAAAAGAAGTATGCTGCAATTTGCATTTAGACTCTAACAGTTCTTTCTCTGGAGATGGATAGAATTTTTAATCATAAGTTCTTTGGAATTGTCTTCATTTTATTGGTGAGAATAGCTAAGTCATTCATAGCTGATCATGTAAAATATTGCTGTTACTGTACAATGTTCTCCTGTTCTACTGTCTTCACTTGGCATCAGCTCATGTAAGTCCTTCCAGGTTTTTCTGAGAACATTCTGCTCATTTCTTACAGCACTATAATATTCCATCACAATCATATACCACAACTTGATCAAGTATTTCCCTACTGATGAGCATCCCCTCGATGTCCAATTCTTTGCCACCACATCTGGAAAAGCCACTATGGTGAGGGAAATAGTGAGAAAATTAGGAAATGTAAAAGTAGTGCCTTGCCTCTGTGAGGGCCTAGTTGAGGTTATATATTACAAATTTGTGGTGGATCTAGTTAGCAAGATTTTCTCTAGCTTGGTTCATCAGCATGTGATTAGGAGCTAAGGCAGCAGATGGTGGGAGTTAATGCCAGGCTGTGCCTTGGAAAAGCAAGATTAGTGATAGTATTAAGGGGCAAGGGACTAGAGAGAATATAGTGTAAAGTTGAACTGATTCATGAAGGGGACTAGATAGGGAAGGGAAGAGAGCATAAACAGTAGTGGTGTGGGCCTGGGGGAAAAAACTTAGGGGTGATATCCTTGCTCTTCCCTCTCTGGTTCAATCGATCAATCAATAGACATCTGTTAAGCACCTATTATATGCCAGGCACTGTGCTAAGTGTCGGGGATACAAAAAGGGAATAAGACAGTCCCTGCCCTCAAAAGTTCACAGTCTAATGGGGGAGTGTTTCCACAATCCAGCTAGCAGCTTCTGTGGGGGTGTAAGATCCACCTATAACCAGCACCCAGAAAGCTGCCTACACGCTGCAAAAGCACAGGTTCTTTTGATCTGCTTTAATAAGGAAAGCAAGGTTAAGGGGTTAACAAGCTTACTTTAATTCAGCACACAAATATCATTCACTTAGTTCAGGGGAAGAGACCAGCACACTGAACTTCAGAGCAAATTACAAACAAATTACAAACATCAACAGACAGACCAAATACAGATTCATAGTTACCAACATCTCAGTTCAGCCCGGGAGCTCAGAACAAGGGCTGGCCCAGAGTCATGCGTGCCACCACTGCTATGGGTAAGAGCTCCAAAAAAGAGACAGCCAACCCCTGGTTTTATAACTTTTTCAGGGTCAGGGGTGAGTCACACATGCGACCACTCACATGACCTAGAATCATCACAAAGAGGTGACAAACCCACGTGGTCTAAAAGCCTCTGCTGTCCCAGACATGTAAACTGGGCCCTCCCTGGAGTTAGCCCCACCTTGGGCCCCAACTTAGTTGCCAATCCACACCCACTAAGGTTTTACACCTAATAGGGGTTTGGGCCTGGGGCTTAGCACCTAGTAAGGCTCAATGAAATACACTGAATTACTCAAAGGGAACAAAAGCCAAACTATTCAAGGCCACTTGGTTGAACTAAGTGCTAAGGAGCCCATTTTGCTTACCAACACAGGGAGAAAACATACAAACAAAATATATACAAACTATACATACATATATGTATGTATGTGTATATATATATATATATGTGTGTGTGTGTGTGTATGTGTGTCTGTATGAATATGTATATATACACACACCCATATACATACATATAGATACATATATACACACATATGTATGTATATACACTCACACATACATACATTAATATACATGGAAAAGACATGAACGAAGGAAGACACTAGCATTTAGAGAAGTTAGAAAAGATGTCCTGTATAAGATGGAATTTTAGTTGGGAATTAATGTAAGCCAAGGAAATCAGTAGGTGGAGGTAAGGAAAGAGAGCTTTCTAGGCATGAGAGACAGGCAGAGAAAATGCCTAGAGCTGAAAGATCAAGTGTCTTATTCACAGAACAGCCAGGAGGCTGGTGTCACTGGATCCAATAGGATTGGTGGGGAGTAAGACATAGAAGACTGGAAATGCAGGAGTGGGGTAGGTTATAAAGAGCTTTGAATGTCTAATACAGGATTTTTTTTTATTTGGTCCTGGAGTCAATAGGAAGCCATTGGAGTTTATCGAGTAGGGCAATGACATGGTCAGACCTGTGCTTTAGGAAAATCACTTTGATAGCTGAATGGAGGATTCATTGGAGTGGGGAGACACTAGAGGCAGGAAGACCCAGCAGCAGGCTATTGCAATAGTCCAGGTGTGAGGTGATGATGGCCTGAACCAAGGTGGTGGCAGTGTCAGAGGAGAGAAAGAGGTGTATTTGAGAAATGTTAAAAAGGTGAAATGTAAAGTCCTTGACAATACATTGGATATAGGAGGTGAAAGATGGAGAGGCACTGAGGATAATTCCTAGGTCATGAGCCCAAGGCACTGGAAAGATGGTATTGTCTTCTATATAATAATAGGGAAGGTAGGAGTGGGTGGGGGTTTAGGAAGAAAGATAGTGAGTCCTGTTTTGGACATATTGAGTGAAAGAAGTGATTGTTTTTCTATTATATCAATAACTAATTATTAAATTAAGATTTTAGTTTTTCCCATCTGTTTCCTCATTCAGGAACTAGCCCCTATAGGTTATTCAGCCATTCTCTAAAGGACAAGGATAATAGATGAGATTGGCCTAATTCTTGCAGTATGTACTTTGAATTCTGGGTGGGACTCCACCCAAATAGAATCTAATCTAGGTGAATTCTTGCCCTTAGGAAAAAAGCCCATGTCATTGTACCCCTCCACTGGAGTTTAGGGTAACCCAGTTCATAAAAGAGAAAACCAATCAGTGCAGTCTGGGTAGAGATGGATTCCTTTGTTCAAATTGCTGGGGGTGGCTGAGTCTCATCATCAAGTCATACTCTCAGCAGGAGAAGTGGAAGACTTTGAGCCCACCTCTTCATTATCATGTCCACCCCTTCATTAATTGTTCACCAATCAGTATTGATTTTCACCTTTCAGAGCACTTCCTTTTCCAAAAGTATTTAAGCATTCAGCGAGCTCCATGGTTTTGTCTTTGGTTACTGAGGAAAAAACCACTGGCTATCACTTTATTGATTATTAGCTAGCCTGATTAATAAATTGATTATTAATTACCCAGAAACTCTGTCTTTTGGTCTTTTCATTTGTCTCATGACCTTAAAATGTCTTCTGGATATACAGTTCAAAATTTGTGAAAGACAGTTGGAAATATGAGATTGGAGGTCAGGAAAGAGATTGGGGCAGGACATTGGTAAGATAAGAATAAAGAATACAGGTTGGAGTTTCAAGACAGATGGAGAGGTAGAATGGCAAGAAATTGTCATCAGATAAAGAAATATTGGAGTTCTTAAATGGGGAAATGTATTTATGAGTGTTGGCAAAATTAAGAGTATGACCATATTTGTGTATAGTTGAGGTGGAGTCATGTGAAAAATAATTAAGGAACTAGAAAATTAGGGTGTTTGAGGAGGTATCAATATATGTGTTGAATGCCTAGTGTGAGGGCAAAATTTGGGAAGTAGACTGTCAAATTGGTCTGCAACACATGGAAAAGGTTAAGAACTCCTGCTTTAGTGTGATTCACACTCTTTATGATTTTCCCATTTAGCTTTGTTTTTTACAGATATTCTCTGCATAGTATTGCCCTTAATGGTTTGAAAGGGCAGGTAGGTGGCTAGAGGCAGGAAGACTCATCTTCTTTTTTTTGTTTTTTAATTTTATCATTTTTATTTAATATTTTAGTTTCCAACACTGATTTCCACAAGATTTTGAGTTACAAATTTTCTCCCCATTTCTCCCCTCCCCCCCATTCCAAGATGACATAATTCTGATTGCCCAGTTCCCCAGTCAGTCCTCCCTTCTGTCACCCCATTCTCCCCCATCCCCTTTCCCCTTACTTTCTTGTAGGGCAGGAAAGATTTCTATGCCCCATTCTGTATATATCTTGTTTCCCAGTTGCATGCAAAAACAACTTTTTTTAAGCATCTGCTTTTAAAAATCTGAGTTCCAAATTCTCTCCCCTCTTCCCTTCCCCCCCCCACCCTCCCTAGGAATGCAAGCAATTCAACATAGGTCACACATATATCATTATGTAAAGCACTTCCACAATACTCATGTTGCAAAATGCTAACTATATTTTGCTCCCTCCTATCCTGTCTCCCTTTATTCAGTTTTCTCCCTTGACCATGTCCCTTACCAAAAGTGTTTGCTTTTGATTGCCTCCTCCCCCATCTGCCCTCCCGTCTATCATCCACCCTTTTTTATCCTTTTCCCCTTACTTTCCTGTGGACTAAGATGCCCAGTTGAGTGCGTATGTTATTCCCTCCTCAAGTCAAATCCGATAAGAGCAAGATTCAGTCATTCCCCCTCACCTGCCCCCTTTTCCCTCCCAACAGAACTCCTTTTTCTTGCCACTTTTATGTGAGATAATTTACCCCATTCTATCTCTCCCTTTCTCCTTCTCTCAATATATTCCTCTATCACCCCTTAATTTTATTTTATTTTTAGATAACATTCCTTCATATTCAACTCACCCTGTGCCCTCAGTCTATATGTGTATATATATATATATATACACACACACACATATGTATACATATACATATATATGTATATATGTCTACACACACATACATACATACATACATACATATATACGTGTGTGTGTGTGTGTGTGTGTGTGTGTGTGTGTGTGTATTCCCTTCAACTCCCCTAATACTGAGAAAGGTCTCATGAATTACACACATCATCTTTCCATGTAGGAATGTAAACATAAGTTCAACTTTAGTAAGTCCCTTATGAACTCTCTTTCTTCTTTGCCTTTTCATGCTTCTCTTGATTCTTGTATTTGAAAGTCAAATTTTCTATTCAGCTCTGGTCTTTTCATTGAGAAAGCTTGAAAGTCCTCTATTTTATTGGAAGTCCATATTTTGCCCTGGAGCGTTATACTCAGTTTTGCTGGGTAGGTGATTCTTGGTTTTAATCCTAGCTCCTTTGACTTCCAGAATATCATATTCCAAGCCCTTTGATCCCTTAATGTAGAAGCTGCTAGATCTTCTGTTATTCTGATTGTGTTTCCACAATATTCAAATTGTTTCTTTCTGGCTGCTTGCAGTATTTTCTCCTTGACCTGGAAACTCTGGAATTTGGCGATAATATTCCTAGGAGTTTTATTTTGGGGACCTTTTTCAAGAGGTGATTGGTGGATTCTTTCAATTTCTATTTTACCCTCTGGTTTTAGAATATCAGGGTAGTTCTCCTTGATAATTTCTTGAAAGATGATATCTAGACTCTTTTTTTTTTTGATCATGGCTTTCAGGTAGTCCAATCATTTTAAAATTATCTCTCCTATATCTATTTTCCAGGTCAATTGTTTTTCCAATGAGATATTTCACATTGTCTTCCATTTTTTCATTCCTTTCATTCTGTTTTATAATATCTTGATTTTTCATAAAGTCACTAGCTTTCACTTGCTCCAATCTCTTTTTTAAAGTTGTATTTTCTTCAGTGGTCTTTTGGACCTCCTTTTCCATTTTGCTAATTCTGCCTTTCAAGGCATTCTTCTCATTGGCTTTTTGGAGCTTTTTGACATTTGTGTTAGTCTATTCTTTAAGGTGTTATTTTCTTCAGTTTTGGGGGGGGGGTCTCTGTTAGCAAGTCATTGACTTATTTTTCATGGTTTTCTTGCATCACTCTTCATTTCTAGTCCCAATTTTTCCTCTACTTCTCTTACTTGCTTTTCCAAATCCTTTTTGAGCTCTTCCATGACCTGAGACCAATTCATATTTTTCTTGGAGGCTTTTGATGTAGGCTCTTTGACTTTGTTGACTTCTTTTGGCTGTATGTTTTGATCTTTGTCACCAAAAAAGGAATCTAGAGTTTGAGTTCGAATCTGAGTTTTAAGTCTGAGTTTGTTTTCGCTGCCTGTTCATGTTCCCAGCCAACTACTTGACCCTTGAGCTTTTCATCACGGTATGACTGCTTGTAGAGTAGAGAGTACTTTGTCCCAAGTTTTAGGGTCCAAGCACTGCTGTTTTCAGAGCTACTTCTACTTCACCATCACCACAGGCTCTGTGACAACAGTGCTCCTCCTCCCCTAAGAACTGCCAACCAGGACCTCAATCCAGATCCAAGCAGGGCACAGCAAGAGAAATTGTCTCTGTGCCCACAAAGCACTCCTTGCACTCCCGCTTTGATCCGCTACTAGATTCTTCCTACCGTGTGAGCCAAGGACTTGGGAAACAGCTGACGCTGGAGGTCTGGAAGCAGCCTCAGGAGCTTCCTGCAGCTGCCACTGCCACCATTGCACCACCTCCCCCACCCCCAGGGATGGGGCTGGACTGCTCTAAACTCGATCCCACAGTTTCCCACTAACCTGCTCTTTGGTGTTTGTGGGTTGAGAAGTCTGGTAACTGCCACAGCTCAATGATTCATGGCCCTAAGGCCTGTTTCAGCTGGCTGACTCCAGGTCTGTTCTGTCCTGGCGTGGCCCCTACTGGGCTGTGCTCCACTCTCAGCACTGTGTGATAGACCCTTCCCAGAGACCATCCAGGCTCTCCTGGGCTGGAGATCTGTTTCCCTCTGGTATTTTGTGGGTTCCGCTGTTCTAGAATTTGTTCAGAGCCATTTTTTTACAGGTATTTGGAGGGATTGCTTAAGCAAGTCCCTGCTTTCCAGCCGCCATCTTGGCTCCACCCCCAGACTCATCTTCTTGAATTCAAATGTGACCTCAGACACTTACTAGTTGTGTGACTCTGTTGGCAAGTAACCTAACCCTTTTTGCTTCAGTTCCTCATCTGTAAAATGAGCTGGAGAAGAAAATGGCAAACCACTCTAGCATCTATGACAAGAAAACCCTAAATGGGTTCATGAAGAGTTAGACGTAGCTGAAATGACTGAACAACATTATGCAAAGCACTGTCCTTGGTGCTTAGGCACATAGTAGATTCTTAATAGATGTTTTTTGATGGACTGATCAGAATGAAAAGACGAAAAAGAAAATAGATCTTCCCTTTAGAGACTCCTGGGGGTAAACTCTCCCTGCCCTCAAGGGGCTTTCTGGGAGGAGAAGCTTGGATAGGAATATTGCCTGACCTCAAGAAATCTACTTTCCACTGGGGATTACACATATAAACAGGGGTGAAAGATTTAAATACAAAGTAATTTCAAGAGTCCACAGAGAGCACTGGAAGTTTCAGGAAACTTCTGAGCTGAGTTTAAAGGTAGGGTTCTAAGAATCTTAAATAAGGAATACAATCCAGACTTGAAGGACTGACTGCCTGCCTGTGCAAGAGTACCAAGAGGGGATATGGTATGTAGAGTACAGGGAATGGCTAGTACGCCATTCAGTCTGGCATGCAGGGTGAATAATAAGGAATAATATGAAACTTTTGGAAAGTAGGTAACTTTCGTTTCTTTCAAGCCCTGGTCAGGAAAATTTACTACCCCTAAGACCTCAAATGTTGAGGATATATATATGTGTGTGTGTGTGTGTGTGTGTGTGTGTGTGTGTGTGTGTATGTACGTATACATACATACATACACACACATACATACATATGTGTATATATACATATGTGTATATGTGTGCATAGATAGATATATAGTCTGACTTGTACTTTATACAAAAATAATGTTAAAATAAATCCTTGTTCAGGCCTTTGCTCTGATTTTATTCAACATAACAAGGCAGAAAAGCATCGGGAGGGCCATCAAATTGAGACATGCCTTGCTTTTATAGACAGGAGTAAGTATCCTCCATATAAGGGAAAGTGTATTTCGATTGGATCATGTAATCATGAGGGACTGCCTCGGCTCCTCTCTCAGTAGTTTGATTGGTTGACATTACAAATGAGGAGATAGGGTTAGTGAGTGTGCGATCTGCCATCTTATGCAGCTGCCTGCTACATGTTCAAGGTTAAAATCAAAGTTTTAAAATGTAGTCACTCAGACAGACTCAGCATAAATAGCTGACTCTACACAGTAGTACCTCCCATGTCACTTTGAAAACTTTTATATAATTGATGCCATCAATGACTTAAAACAAGTCACTCAATGAGCATTTATCAAACTATATAATAGGCACTGCTAAGCACTAAGGATACAAAGGAAGACAAAACTTGGTCTCTGTGCTTAAGCAGAATTAATGGAAGGGAAAAATGGAAGGAAAAGTTAATGGAAGGAAAAGGAAGGAAAAAAAAGATCTAAATGACTAAGTACATACAAGACACAAGAATAGATGAAGGTAATCTGAAAGGGAGGACATTAGCAACTGGGGGCTGGAAAGGCTGCCTTGAGGAAAGTGGAATTTGAGTTGTCTTGAAGTAATTCAGGGAAGCCAGGAGGAAGAATACTCTAGGCATGGGGAACGGCAAGTACAAAGGAAGAAGTATGGAGATAGAGCCCTCCTTCCCCTATCCCTGGCACTTGAGAGTATACCATAGGTTGATACTGGAGCCATTTGCAGGGAGCCTTAAAAAAGTCTACACATTTATCAGGCACCCTGGCTTTTCAGAATTCCCTAGCTAGACTGGCTGGTTGCACCATCCCCCTTGGAATACTGAATCCAAGGTAGCTATGACTTGAACTCCCAGTGGGATCCTATGGGGTTAACTGTGGGTATCTGAAAATGAAGACAAACTATCTGGAACAGAAACAAACAGCCACTGAGCGATTTTTGGAGCTGGCGTCACACTTGTAGGTAAACTATTCTGGATGCAGAAGGAAAGAGCCTATAGGAAAAAGTGGGAGCCAATAAGAGTGGTATAAGGGGTTGGTGCTGACCCCGGGGCTGTTAGGACCCTAGCACTTGGCCTGTTTCCTGGGTAAACCAGACAGGCTTAGTAGGAGTGGAATAGCAGGCACCCAGAGGGAGGGCCTCCGCCCTTGGGAAGCCCCTGTAGTCTACCCACACATGCTGGCAGAGCCTGTCCACAAGGGACACACAAGCCCAGAAGGAGGGACCCAGCTGACCCTTACCTAATGCTCTTGAACCATTGCCTAACGCAGTGCTTTGTTACTTTACTTACCAGGACATCTTTGATACTGTACGGGGACATCCTGCCTCGTGTCTCACGTAGCCCATGTAGCCCGATACCATCTTGCAACATGCCCGAGCATTCCCATGCCCTTGTAGATACTGTAGTGTAACATATATTGCCACAATCCAGATCCTTCCTATGCCCATGCCGAGACCCATACTGAAACAAAGTGCAACAGGATACCCGTACTGCAACAGTTCTGTCCTTTCCCTGTTCTTTCCCATGCTGTCATCCTCATACCCATTGGCCACTTGCTTATGCTCACATAGTGCAAACCCTATGAAAAGGGATGATTTCTCCCAATAAATCGGAGTCCCTTCCACCTTGATTCCCGCCTCATCCATCGCATACTGGTACGGATCCTTTCCGGTCAAGGACCCCCAACAGAGTGGCAGAAAGAGAGAGGCCGTCTCCAGCTCATGTGGTAGGGAATGAAGAGTACATCCAGCTAGGCAATCTGGGAATGCCAAGGTAAGCCCTGTTAAGAGGTGGCCTCCATGTTTGCCAATCTAGGCATGTTCCAGAGGTCTCATTACGCAGCAACATACACATATAGAATTTGTATCATTTTTTTATGATCCTTCACTTTTTACCATCGAAAAATAAGTAGGACTAATACTTTTCCAAAGAGGGTATCTGAAAGTTTCATTGAATTTCTCTCAGATTATTTTAATGTTTTGCATTGTCAGTACACACAAACCCATTTTTTCCCATTTGGAAACTTCTCAGTTTTTCAACTCAGGCACTTTTAATGGGGACTTAATTCAGATGCTTGTTTAATTCACTTATATTCAACTTGCACATTTGAATCAGTTCAATAATGTGTAAGAAGTCACTAAGTGTCTTTTTTCATAAGTAACTTAGTGAACATTTTCTGAAGGGAAAAGTTCATTTCCCCCTTCAAATTAACACATAATGTTTTGAATTTGATTTGTTTGGTTTGGCCCTATAAGCTATGAGTTTGGAAGGGTTATAAATTTTATGGAAGGCATTTTTTCGTTTGATTCAAACATTTCCCAAGTGATATCAGACATTCTCCTCTTTTCTATTTAAGCTGAAGTTAGAATTAGGAAACTGGTTCAGATCCGGGATTCATTACTAATTAGTTGTGTTACCCAGAGCTGATGACATTCAACAATCCCCCAGTATTTATTGCATCGATACCATGAACATAACATTCTAATAGGCACTGGAGGAAACATAAAGCACCATAAGGCAAGCTTAAGGTTAGCTCTCTTGACTTAATCCCATCATTTATTGGAATGAGAGAAAAAGCCTCAGGTTGACTCAATTTAGGCACCTACTGGTCACCAGAAATCCTGAGCAAACTGCATTGCAAGCTGGTTCCCTTTATGACCTGAGAAGTCTAGGTCACAATTCCAGCTTGCTTCTACAAACTCTTAGACAAATCATACAAAATAGATCCCTTCGGCATCCCTGTTGCCTGAGATACTCAGTTCCTCAGGGCTCCAAACCCTCCAAAGGAACCTCTAAGAGAATTTCATTTGTTAATGCTTCTGTCTAGCCAGTCCCAAGCATTACACCTCACAACTTAATAGGTACCTAACATAAGATTGTTCTATTGAATCCTGGGGGGCGAGCCAGTCAGTAAGCCTTTATTAAGCACTTACTATGTGCCAGGTACTGTATTAAGCCCTGGGAATACCAGAAAAGGCAAAAAACATTCCTTATTTTCAAGGAGCTCACTAATGAGAGCAGACAACATGTGGATAACTATATACAAAGTATATAAAGGATAAATTAGAAATAATCAATAGAGGAAAGGCACTAGAATTCAGAGAAGGTGAAAGACTTGGAGGAGAAGAAGAGAAAGGAACTAATTCCAGACATGGGGCAGAGCACAGCTGATGAAAATGCACAGTTGGGTGATGGAGTGTCTTCTGTGAGGAACAACAGGAGGCCAGTGTCATTGTATCACAGAGTATATAAAGGGAGCAAGGGTTAAAAGGATTGGAAAGGTAGGAGGGGACCAGATTATGAAGATTATTTAAAAGCCAAACAGATGTTTTTATTTTAGATCTTGGAGGTAATAGAAAACTTTGGGAGTTTATGGAATAGGGCAGCGACATGGTCAGATCCGTACTTTTAGAAGGATTTGATAGAACAGTAAAGGATGGACTAGAACAGGGGTAACACTTGAGGCACAAAGATCAACCACAAGGCTATTGTAATAGTCTTAGTGTGAGGTGATGAGGGTCAAGGTGGTAGCAGTATCAGAGGAGAGAAAGGAGCATGAACAAGAAATGTTATGTATATATAATTGATAGAGTTTGGTAACAGATTGGATATGCAGCGAGAGTGAGGAGGTAAAGATGACACTTATGTTATGAGCTTGAGGTGATGGGGAGGATGGTGGCACTCTCAACAGTAATAGGGTCATTTGGAAGAGGAGAAGCTTGGGTTGGGGGAGGTGAAGATAATGAATTCAGTCTTGGATATGGTGAGTTTAAGATGTCTGAGGCATTAGTTTCAAGGTGTCTAATAGACAGTTGGGGATGTGGTTCTGGAGGTTAGGATGCAATAAGTACATTTAACAATCATCTTTTTTTCCTATTATATTATGTTATGGTGTTAGATAAATAACACACAGGAGGCACTGGAGGTTTCAGACTCCAGCCTCTAACAGGTTCACTCTTGATCTGGTCAGAAAGGAAAGACAGCTTCAAAGGGGTTAATAATAAGCTTTATTCCAGTATAGTCTCCTCTAACACAGTATTGCTGATAACAGAAGCACTACAAACTCCTACAGCATTGCCTAATCACCCTTCTTGCACGGGCCGGCAAGAAGGGCGGGGCAACTACCCCTATGTCTCTATGAGGTCAATCGAGACAGGCACTACTTGTGCATCCCCTAAATCCCCTCAAGCCTCAATGGGGGCAGGTTGAGGAACACACAGATTCCCCCCTCTCAAGCCATGATGGGGGCCAATCAAGGCACACAGCATTCCAGCTTGTGCTTTCAACCATAAAGTTTCCCCAATTCACTGACCAATGGCCACTTGTTCTATAGGGCATCAAACAAAGAAGGCATATTGCCAGCAAAAGCCTCACAAGTTTACATCACCTCATCCCTATATCTCACTGCACAGTCACAGTGGATGTTTACAATTTCAGCATACATGTTTATATTATTTATCATTATATAATGCTGTGCAAGTGTGGTAGAGATGTTTTGAACCATCAGCCTGGGAACTCATATTTAATACCTGGGAAATGGAGATTGTTATGGATACGGATCCTGGGAAACTGAATCCTAAGAAATAATAACAAAAATCCACTTTATTTACACTAAAATTCACCTTCCTGACATATGGAAATGCTTGTTTTATTTCTTAAGTTCAAAATAAAATAAATAAAATTAAAAAAAAAGAATCAGCAGCATAGAAATGATAAGTAAATCCATGGGAGCTGATGAGTTCACTATGTGAAATAGTATAAATGGAGGAGAGAAGAAAGCCCAATAAAGCCTTGGGGGATGCCCATAGTTAGAGGTCATGATCTATATAAAGATCCAGTAAAGGAAACTGAGAAAGAGTGGTCCAAAAAATAGGAGAAGAACCAGAAGAAAGTAATGTCATAAAAATTTAGAGGAAGCAGTAGAGGGTTATTTATCAATTATGGGCTGCTGAGAGGTCAAGAAGGGTAAGGATTGAGAAAAAGTACTTGGATTGGGTTTAATGCAACTCATACATGACGACAGGATGCAAAGACTATTGTAGATATAATAACTCTGATCCTGAATTTTTACCGAACTTCTGAGTGATAAACCGCTTCTGTGATATAATGTGCTCACTCTGGCTTCTCCAGAATTAAGTAGTCTAGTTTCAGGATGCCCATTATTAGCCAGAGCTCTAGGGTTATCTTTCATAACCCTGTGCTTAATTAGTAGTACAAGGATTAGGGCAGCTGCCCTCAATGGTTAGACTATTGCTGCACCTGTGATCTTGAGGTCAGCATTGCATTGAGGTTATGTCTCCAGGCTAGTACACTAAGGCAAAGGTGGGCATAAGGTGGATAGTCGATGGTGATAGTTGATATGTGGAAACAAAGCCCAGGCATTGGGGCCAGGGCTAGGGGAGGCCCTGAATAGTTATTGTGGGTCTTGGATTAATCCTTGGTGAATTGAAAATTAATTTGTGAAATTATGAAATAGGGGCAGGCAGATCACAATTGGCATTGGGAAACAGGGTAGCAGTCACACTTTAATAACTACAATGAGTGTAAGGTCAAATAGCATAGGAAATACAAAAATAAGCAATAAAAGAATACAGAAGCAAATGATGAGAGTATGGGGAATGAGATAGTTAAGGCAGGTGACATGAGGAAAAGAGATGGAGAGGGGATGAGTCAATCCTATGACTGCTAATTGGATTTGGAAGAACTCAAGCAGCATGGACCCTTAGGAAAAGGAAGAATGCTCAAGGGTCAGGAATTTGGGGTTTAATTTTTATAGGATTTTTTAGGGAGAGAAACCAAAGATCTCTGCCACCTTAGAGTTAGTTCATTAACATATTCCAATTATCTCAAAGTTATGGGTAAAATTTTAAAGAGTTGGACATGACTAAACTACTGAACAACAAAAATTCAAAGCAACAACAAAAAAATCAGAGCATCATCCCAAAGTTATCAACACTTTTTTGTTGTTCTGTTGTTCTATGGCTGTGGAGATATGGATTTTGTCTGGAATTTGCATATCACAGGACCAAAATCCCAACAAGCAGGGTTTCTACTGATTCAGCACATATTACTAAGAACCAAATTTTGGTTAATACATGATACAATTTGTAAATTATACTCATTTAATCTTTGGACCTATTTGTGTGATTTCCAGGTTCTCCTTTGTAATCTTATTTCCTGCTAGTGCCCATTTATACTGGCTACGCATAAAACTTACTATATTGACTAGAAGGAGGGGGTGGGGGTGGCCAGGGGGACTAAAACAAGATACAGTTTTAACACACTTGAGGAGTGTACAATTTTGACACACAGAGGAAATGGGATTGATAACCAGATCTGATCTGGGGGCAGGGTGAGGACAGCAGAAATTAAGATGAGGGCCAACAGTCCTCACCCAACCAGGGAAGCTGAGTAGGTCAAGAGCACTTCAAAGGCAGGAAATGAAGCTGGATGATCAAGCAGCCAAATGGATGACAAAACTGAATTAAACAATCATGGTCAACAATCAGACTGGAATTACAGCAGCTGATAAAATGGCAAGGTTGAGATTGGAAGCAACACTGAGATCTCTCCCAGGACAGTAAGTTGTATCAAAAGAGTATTTAAACTAACTGCTGTGGAAACACAATAAGGAAGAAGCTTGGTCCTACAGAAGAGCTGAGAAAAGGCACCCTTCTTTATAGAGGTGAAGGAATATGGATGTTAGTACATGTACCATGAACATGTGAAGGTGTTATTAAAATTAAATATATCAATTGTTTGTGTTTTACAAAGGCTGTTTCAATGAAGTTCCATGAGTGGTTTAGGGTCTTTCTAACAGGCTCCACTCATTGAGGGTAAGTTGTATCTTGACTTAAAGGGGCTCACACATCAAAAGTGAATCAATCTCTTTAAAGTGGTGTCATTGTCTCTTGCTCTAGAAATTCTTTAAATCAGATACAGGAATACAGGAGCAGGAGGGCTATCATTGGAGTCATGATATAAATCCTTCTCCAAGGGAAAGGCTGAAAGCAGATAGGGGGCACAGTGTATATAGAGTGCTGGGCCTGGGGCACAGAAGACCTGAGTTCAAATCTATATGTGCCGCCAGCGGCTGTGGTGCCGAAATGGCCAGAGATGGCGGAATGCCATGGAGAGTGAAAAGAAAAACACAAAAGACGGGCTAGGCAGAAGAGTAAAGAACAGCTCCATTTATTTAACTGAGGGAGAGGGCTTATATACCCTTTCAGGCAAGCAGAATCAACAAATCCATGTGCAAGGCATTTGCATAACGCATGACTTCCTCATGCCTTTGTTCCCCTTTTGCCATAAACAATATTGTGTTAATAGCCCACAGGTGGTATTTAACACATGTGTGCCATGGGGGTTTTGGAGAGGGCATGTGTGTACCATGGAGGTTTGAAGAGCCTTCGTCCTGAGGGAGGGATGGAGAGCCCATGTGCCCAGTTATCAGTCCAAGGGCAAGAACAGGCTTCTGGCCTATATCTTATCCCAGAATGGACTTTCTCAGAGCTGGCCCTCTACATATTTGCATTATCTTTGTGACTTTGGGCAAATCACTTAATCTCTGTCTCAGTTTCCTCAACTGTCCTGGGAGTAATAATAGCATCTACCTTATAGTTATTGCGAGAATCAAATGCAATGATATTTGTAAAGAAATTGGGAGAGTGCAAGGCACTTAATAAATGCTACTTTCCTTCCCCTTCTTCCCCCATGGTTCCAAAAATCTGAAACATATAGACTTCGCTGACAATCATAAGGGTCACTTTCACCAAATTCATTTTGCATTTATACCTATTACCTCTGAGATGAAATGAATCTCCTACTGAGTGAGAATCTGCCCAGTCTCTATAAAACTCATTGACTTTTAGCCACCTCTGTGAGTTGCCACAGTGTGAAATGATTGTCAACTTACTGGACCAACCACAGGAATATTGGAAAGATTGGGGTATTTGTTTTGCCAAGTCCATGGGCAGCCTCTTGTAACCAGAATGGCCTTTGTTTTCTTTGAATGACTCAGCTTACCTCATTGAGCCTCTGGACACTGTGGCTTGCTCTTCCGGGGCAGGAGGCCCGGGGAGCATGCCGGGAAGCAGACAACTTCCTGTGTGATGAGTCATGGGGCTGGCTGAGGGGAGGTGTTAACCTCTACCCTAGGGGGAGGGGCCAACTCAAGAACCAATCAGCCCTGGTCATTCAGGCGGAGCTTGATGATGTCAAAAACTCTATAAGAGGGGAGAGGACAGCTTGAAGATCCTCTTTCCTTTTCTGGTTGGAGCCAGAAACAGTTACAGCGACAGTTACAGCGACAGTTACAGCTACTGTTACAGCGACAGTTACAGTTACAGCCACAGCTGAAGCAGGAGCTGCCAGTAGCGGAGCTGACCTACGGGAGGAAGCTGAACAAAGACTTCAGGCCAGTGGGTAATCTTATTACCATCGAGGGGGAAGCATGATTTTGCTTTACGCAATCATGCTTCTCTGTAGCCTCCTGGTTACTCTTGCAAGGCGTACTTATTGGGCCTGGAAGCTTTTGATCAACATATCAAAATGGGGTTGCTGGTTCATGGGTTGGTTACTGTGGAGCCTAAATAAATGTTTTGATTCTTCTGCCTTCTACTTTGAGAGTTCCTTATATCCGGCGGTTCCGAACCTTTCAGACATGTTTATGATCCTCTTTGAGATTATAAACTCTGCCCTCCTATTACATTTGGCGACGAAGTGGATGGGATCGCTAGGTATAAGATCTCTATTTAGAAGCAGAACAATTCCAGAGGAAGAGATGAATATCCCAGGATGGGAGGATCCATTTTATTCCTCCCTAGCAAAAGAATTGGCTAAAAAAGCTGGACCCTGTGAAAACTGGGAACCAAGGCTACGGAGAGGAGATCCTAGGGATTTGGAAAAGTGTTTACGAGAAGTTGGGATTCAGTCAGGGGCATCACTATCTAGGCAAAGCTGGATAGTGTTATCAGCCTACCGGCTAGTATACGAAAGATTGAGATTAAGTGAAAGACATGGGGGCACTCCTACCCCACAGGAAGAAGGGGAATCTCAGATAGCAGGAGACCAAACTGACTTAAATGAGAACTTTTCTATTAATGCGGCTAAGAGCAACAGGAGACCAAAAAAGCCCAGAGTGCATTTCAACCCAGCCCAGAAAGAGCCTGACTGCCTGCTTCGTCCTAGCCATGGTGGCAGAGGAAGTGAGTGGGGGGAGAATGAGACAATGTTAGGGGCTGAGGCACAAAACACTACTGGGGTTCAGGATGTGCCTTACACAGAGAATAGGAGATGGTTAAATGATCAGACAAGGGCTCGACCCATACAAAGGAGGAAGACAGAAACCCGAGGTGAAGATTCAGTTACAAGGGAAATTCAGGAAGATTTCTCACCGCAAGAGGTCACAGATATTTTGAGTAGATTCAGCCAAAGAATAGGAGAACCATTGATATCTTGGATGGTAAGACTCAGTGATCAAGGGGCCAGTGGAATATCAGTAGATAGGACAGACTGCATGAGATTCATAGGTATCAGCCATGATCCTCTAGTTCAACAAGCTTTTAGGGAACATCATCAGCAAGGAGATGGTGATAGCAGGACTACTCTGTTGGCATTAGCCGCTGTGGGATGCAATAAGAGATATGCTACTGATTCTATGTGGCCCACTGAGCACAGACCCTGGTATTCACTTAGAGATTGTATCATGAGACTAAAGGAGGAGGTAATGAAGACTGCCATTATGACAGGAACTGCAGACAAATATTACAATGATTCAATGGAACTGCCTCATAGGAATTTAATAATTAGGACAGCTCCCCCTGCTTATAAACAACTAATTTTGAATTTATTACTTGGAGAAGTAGGGAGCCGTCTTACAACAGTGATAAATAAGATTTTACAGTTACATGACTTAGGTGACTGGGGAAGGGATAGATCTCCTCGAGAGAGAAGGGTGAATAACCAGCAAACTTGGCGCCAAAGGAGAGTAACAAGGAAAGAAATGTTTACTACTTTATTGAGAGCAGGGGTAGGTTTTGAAATGATAGATGGAATTCCAACCAATGAATTATACAGAATGTATAGAGGACTTGATAACAGGAGAGATAGGGAAATAAGAACTGCTCCTGCAAATACTACAGATGTTGAACCTTCAAACCCAAGTGAATCACATGAAAGGGAATACTAGGGAACAGGCCGAGCCCCAGTCCAAATTAAGGAAATACACAGGCTGGATTGCAGACCTCACATTAACTTGACCATATATTGGAAAAATGGGTCAAGTACGGTAACTGAGGCATTAATAGATACTGGGGCCGAGGCCACCCTTATTTATGGAAATCCAGACAAGTTCAGCCATGGAACTCCTATTACCATTACAGGACTAGGAGGGACTGAAATATCAGCCAGGCAAGTTAAATTAATGATGAAAATTGGACAGTTGCCCAAGAAAGAATATAGTGTGGTTATTGTGCCTATTCCCGAATACATCATTGGAATAGACATATTGAAGGGTATGACCTTAAATTTACCCGAAGGGAAATACCAATTTGCTGTGAGGAAAATGGGCATTAATGCAGTCTTAGTGGGGAAAATCAAGATGGATCCAATCACTTTGCCCGAACCTTCTAAAATAATTACTTTGAGGCAATATCGTGTGCCAGGTGGGCAAGATGAAATTGCCAACACTATAAGAGAATGTGTTGAGGCAGGAGTGTTAGTCCCTACAACTACTCAATGGAACAACCCTGTCTGGCCAGTCCGAAAGTCAGATGGAACATGGAGGATGACAGTAGATTATAGACAGCTGAACAAAGTGACTCCTCCCTTGTATGCTGCTGTCCCAGACACGGTTACTTTAATAGAGAGAATACAAAAACGTGAAGGGACTTGGTATGCAGTTATTGATTTGGCCAATGCCTTCTTTACAATCCCAATAGACCCCAAGCAATGGAATCAGTTTGCTTTTACTTGGCAAGGCCGACAGTATACATTTACACGCCTGCCGCAAGGATATATTCATAGCCCAACTATTTGCCACAGGATTGTAGCTGAACATTTGGATGAATTAAAGTTACCTGGTGTACAGCTTACACATTACATAGATGACATCATGATACAGGGAAAGAATATAAAGGAGGTGGAGGAGAGTTTAGCATTATTAATTGACCATATGAAAAGCAAAGGATGGGAAATCAACCCCGCAAAGGTTCAAGGGCCAGCTCAAACTGTAAAATTCTTGGGGATACAGTGGAATAGAGGACTGCGAGAAATTCTCCCACAAGCTCGACAAAAAATCCAGGATTTTCCCACCCCTACCAATAAGAAAGAGGCCCAAAAGTTCATAGGGCTGTTTGGTTATTGGAGACACCACATCCCACATTTGGGACAGATTTTAAAACCCTTGTATAAAGTCACCAGAAAGAAATATGAATTTGACTGGGGACTTGAACAAAGTAGAGCTTTTGAGGAAGCAAAGGCTGCTATTCAATTAGCTCTAGACTTATGGCCTATGCAAAATGGGCCAGTGGAGTTACAAGTGACTGTACAAGATGACTATGCAAATTGGAGTCTGTGGCAAAAACAACAAAGCCGAAGTGTACCTTTAGGCTTTTGGTCAAGGAAACTGCCCTCATCTGGAGTGCAATATACACCTTTTGAGAAGCAGCTGTTAGCTGCATATTGGGCTTTAGTAGAAACTGAGCAACTAATTCTGGGTCATGAAGTGGTATTAAGGCCTGGAATTCCAATTATGACTTGGGTAATGAGTACCCCAGCTTCTCACAGAATTGGACATGCACAAGAGGCAAGCATAATCAAATGGAAGTGGTATATTCAGAATAGGTCCAGAGCAGGCAAAAATGGAGTTTCTGCTCTACATGAATCTGTGGCGAACATTGATACTGAGAGCAATGAAAAGCCCCTTGAATCTAAGCAACAGATGGTACCATCCTTAGTGAAATGGAATAATGGATATGACGGACTAAATGAAGAACAGAAGAAACATGCTTGGTTTACTGATGGGACAGCAAAATATTTAGGACAGAAGAGACATTGGAAAGCAGTAGCCTATAACCCCTGTACAAGGAGAACTCTGGAAAGTTCTGGGATAGGTGGAAGTAGCCAATATGCTGAACTGATGGCAGTGCATCAGGCCATCAGAGCAGAGAAAGGAGGACAGTGTCATATATTTACTGACTCGTGGGCGGTAGCTAATGGATTAGCTACGTGGATGCCTATATGGAGGAATCAGAATTGGGAGATTCATGGCAAACAAGTTTGGGGTAAAGAGTTATGGGAAAATATATGGGACATGTCTTTGGTTACAGATCTGTCAGTTTTTCATGTTGATGCTCATGCAACCCTGACCACACCAGAACGTGAGTACAATGCACATGCGGATCGACTAGCAAAGATTGCTACTGAATGTATTGTCCCTACTCCGACTCCAACTGATGACCCAGCCTTAGCAAGATGGGTCCACCAGACTGCTGGCCATTTAGGGGTCCAGGCCACCCATCGATGGGCACAGGATCGAGGTATCAGTATTTCTCATGCGTTGTTAAAACAAATAACAGAGGAGTGTTGTATATGCCAATTAGAAAAAGAACGAACTCTTCCTAGGATAGTTACTGGAGAAATAGCAAGGGGAAAAGTTCCAGCCCAAATTTGGCAGATAGATTATATTGGCCCACTACCCCAGGATAAAGGATGTAAATATGTATGTACGTGTGTTGACACCTATTCAGGTGTACTAGTGGCTTGTCCTTATAAAGACGCAACTCAGAAAAACACCTGTAAAACTTTAGATATTGTAAGTTTATATTATGGAACCCCAATGCAGATTCAAAGTGACAATGGGTCACATTTCAAGGGCAAAGAAGTGAAAAGATATTGTGTGTTGAATAATATAGAATGGATATATCATATTCCATATTACCCACAAGCATCTGGGCTAATTGAAAGAATGAATGGATTGTTGAAAGAACAGCTGAGAAAATTAAGCTCAAATAATTCATATCGACATTGGAAGGATAATTTGTCTATTGCCTTACGTAATTTGAATAATAGGCCCTTAGGGGGGAGTACACCTCTAGCCAGAATGATGACCCCAAATCTGCAGATCAGAGAACAGCAAACATGTGAGATCCAAAACATTGAATTTTGGACTGTGAGGGAAGATGTCCCACTACCAAGTCCAGGAACACCTGGTTCAGCAGGATATGATTTACATTGTATAGAGAATTTTAGGTTAAATAGGAAAGAGATAAGAAAAACCCCTACTGGAGTATGTATGAGAATCCCCAAGAATCATCTTGGACGGATATTACCTAAACCAGGATTAGCGGCTCAAGGAATACATGTATTGGCTGGAGTGATAGATTCTAATTATCAAAAAGAAATTGTTGTGACACTCCAGAATATGGGTAAAAAACCTGTACAATTTTGTAGAAATGATAGGATGGTTCAAGTCATTATTATCCCCTGTGAAAAAATACCCTTTGTGAAAACTGACCCTCCTCCCAAAATAACTACTAGAGGGGCAAAAGGGTCTTGCTCCATTGATAGAATAAAGTCAGGAGCTAAGGTATGGGTAAAACGGAAGCCAGATGATATTCCAAAGGCTGCAGAAGTTATAGCCCATGGGAAGGACAACACTGTAACAGTTGTCTATTCAGGGGAAAATAATTACCAAATCGTACCCCTGAACCATATATTTTACCGTGAATAGGTTATAATAATAGATTCACAGACTCCACAGGTATGGCTGATGCTGGTAAATGCCATAAGCCACTCAGAGGAAAGGTAACTTTGTGTGATTAACGGATGAAAACTTTTGAAAAGAAACATTTCCCACCTGAGTTTGGCTCTGATGTTGGATCTTTGCATAACTGAAATCTCAACCAAACTTGAGATGATTTTATTTGAAGAATTATAGTCCATACTTGTCTATTCTTTTTGTCCTTTGTTTTGGCTAACCTTGTTGCTAGTTTTGTTTCCTTCAGGCTTAAGCACCCTGCACTTTCCGGTGACTGCCTAAGCATGTAGCATTCTTGGAATTCCTGCCAGCTCGTTAAAGAAATGACCTCTGGAATGGGACTTTTTGGGGGCAGGGCCATCTCTACATCCAATTTCAGCATGAAGAAGCTATGGAAAATGAGACCTTCACCCCTCACCCCAAGATTTTGAGCCCCAATCGTTCAAGGGGGGTGGAAATGATGATAGTGTTCTGTTTACTTATTTTGTGTTATCCTTGCTGTGTTGTTTTATTGTTATGATATTATTGATCCTATGTAATGGATACAAGGATTTAGGGGTGGACATTTGAATTATTAATAATTATTTTGGGAATGATTGATTGAAGAGATTATCTTGCTGGGACCTAGGGGTGGATCACATTTGAATCGTAAACCAATATTTAGGAATGTCACCAAATGATATGTTTTGCTTTATAATGAATGATATGTTTTAGTTTCCTTTGTAATTGGATCACAATGTATGTTCTAGGATACATGGCTGATTAGATTATGTATCCTATAACAAGGGGTGGAGTGTAACCAGAATGGCCTTTGTTTTCTTTGAATGACTCAGCTTACCTCATTGAGCCTCTGGACACTGTGGCTTGCTCTTCCGGGGCAGGAGGCCCGGGGAGCATGCCGGGAAGCAGACAACTTCCTGTGTGATGAGTCATGGGGCTGGCTGAGGGGAGGTGTTAACCTCTACCCTAGGGGGAGGGGCCAACTCAAGAACCAATCAGCCCTGGTCATTCAGGCGGAGCTTGATGATGTCAAAAACTCTATAAGAGGGGAGAGGACAGCTTGAAGATCCTCTTTCCTTTTCCGGTTGGAGCCAGAAACAGTTACAGCGACAGTTACAGCGACAGTTACAGCTACTGTTACAGCGACAGTTACAGTTACAGCCACAGCTGAAGCAGGAGCTGCCAGTAGCGGAGCTGACCTACGGGAGGAAGCTGAACAAAGACTTCAGGCCAGTGGGTAATCTTATTACCATCGAGGGGGAAGCATGATTTTGCTTTACGCAATCATGCTTCTCTGTAGCCTCCTGGTTACTCTTGCAAGGCGTACTTATTGGGCCTGGAAGCTTTTGATCAACATATCAAAATGGGGTTGCTGGTTCATGGGTTGGTTACTGTGGAGCCTAAATAAATGTTTTGATTCTTCTGCCTTCTACTTTGAGAGTTCCTTATATCCGGCGGTTCCGAACCTTTCAGACATGTTTATGATCCTCTTTGAGATTATAAACTCTGCCCTCCTATTACACCTCTCCAAAGGGATATTGCTGAGCTAGGCTACTTCTCCCCTCCCCTCCACCCCCAGTCTTTCTCCTAGTGGTATCCTTCCCTTATTGCCCCTGCCTGGGAGTGTTTCATTTTAGGCCTCCTACCTCCTTCCCCTGTGTGAGTTTAAACTCTCACAAAATTAATAAAGGTCAATTGCTTTATGCATTAATGGTCTGTCATTATTTTGTGAAATTTCCTCTAAGTTCCATGACTGTTACTAAGGACTGTGACATAAGACACTTGCCTGGGACAATGACAAATAGGAAAGGAAGGAGTTTATCTTGTAAAATAGAAAATTCAGCTCCATTGCTGCAGATGGCTCCATGTGTAATGAGCCTGCAAAACTCAAGAAGGAGACAGGTCCTGGGTCACAGTCAAGGACAAGTTCTGGCTGAAGCAGGGCTGAGCTGTTAGCAGCAAAGCTTGAATTAATGGGAACACCACAGAAAGTGAAGACATAAAGTGAATGTAGCCGTTTCTTCATCATGGAAGACATGCAGGCTGGAAGCAGACCAAATATTTCTTTTCTCTTTACAGATGTTACTGAAAGAGAGGATAGTTAGGGGTATGTGAATAATGAACCCACTTTTCACCTTCCACATCCAGGAAATTTGGGTGTCTTGCATGAAAAAAGAGTAAAAGAATTATGTTTATATTAAAGACTTGAAGCTAGGATTACTTTCTTTTATGGTAGGATATGTTTCAAAAATAGCCTGGCCTTTTGAAAAATAGCTGAACTTACTCTGTCATATGTTGTTCCTTCACAAGAAGCTCACAGTGAAGAATTAATCAGTTCTAAAGTAATATCTCTTGCCCTTTCCTAAGAGGGTAAATAAATCCAAAATCAAACCTGTTCTTTTTAAGACATCTAAGGCAACAGCAATGAACTCGGAGTCAGGAGACGACTTTGAATCCCAGCTCTTCTGTTAATAGGTCTAAGGCAAATCATTTAATTTCCTAGGATCTCAATTTCCTCGTCTACCAAATGAGAAGGTTAGGCTACTTCTCCAAGGTCCCTTGCAGGTCTTGCATTTTCCGGTTCTATATTTCTTTTTGCTTTTCAAAATGATCCTGGCATGACCTGCTTGACAATCGCTATGAATAGTTATTAGAAGATCAGTATTGTAAAATAAAGTTTTAAATTCATATTAACATTATATATGTAACCTGGGTTTGTGTCTGTGAGGTAAATTTATGCAATAAGATCCGGATTTGTAGCAAATTTGCACTTATAAAATTTCTCATGTTTATGCCCAATTACAGAACAGAACATTCTAACAGTGGATTGGAGATTTAGTTGCCAACCCTATACTAAGAAAGGCTCCTCTCCTCTTGGGAGACTCCCATTGGTCTCCCACACCCTCCCTGCCTTTTGAAAACAAAAGGCACCAGGCAACTTAACTAAAAGATCAGTCAACAGTGTATATAAAATTAATATTAAAAAATCCAGCAAATGTAGTCTTCCAACAAATTTGTTTTTTAAAAAAAACCCATACAATTTAGTAGAAAAAAGTGAAAGGCAGAAAAGGAACCACCTTTTCCTCCAAATTTTCCCATAATGCTCCTGCTATTGGAATGGATGCTGGATAGCCACCTCCCTCAGTCACATGCCTCATGTCTTGTTCATGCAGAGGTCATCTGAAAAATATATATGCACATATGTATTTTATATAAATTTTTCTATTATATATTGTTATATAATACATTTATATACACACGTACATTTTTAATATATGTATATATACATATATAAGTACATATGTGTATATGTGTGTGTATTTTAAATTAAGGTCTCTGATTTCATTGGTGTAGGAAACAAATACTCATTTTTAATTCCAATATTCTACCCACATTGTGTAGTTGTAAGTTCTAAATCACTCCGGACTTTGAAGAACTGTTGAACATTACTCAGAGAGTGATGGAGATTCACATAGTGGGTGTAAGTAGGCTACAAAATGTAACCCATAAAAAGTTAAAAAGAAGAGTCAGAGTAAAGGATGTCATCAAAGAAATGTATACTTGAAAAATAAAATGGGCTGGTCATTAGGTGGGAGTGCAGGGTCATTGAAGGAAAGCCCATTTGTTACACAGGTATCCTCACAATGTTAAGAGAAAGAAAGCAGCAAAGCATTCAGAATGTTGGGTGGACTCCTCAGCAACAAACATGGAAGGAGGACATAGATTAGGGTTGGCTAAGATATTTAGGCATTGATGGGCTGTGATGTGCATGAATTAAGGAAACATGCTCATCCCTGAGATCAAAGGTTATTTAAGTATTTGAATGAAGAAACTGCTGCTATGGAAACTGTTCCCTGCTACAGCAAGTCTTTTGTACCTTGGTCTTAAGAGAATTCTCTGGGGGGCACGGAGAGGATAAATGACTATTCCATAGTTATACAGATATATCAGAAGTCAGACTTGAATCTAGTCTTCCCAACTTAGTCTGTCCCTTTATCCACAACACCATGCTACCTCTCACGATCACAATAAAGGGGAAATTATGCCTTTATAGTACTGTGTCTTTTATTTCATTTGTTTGAAAATTGTTTTGCACAGCAATCCTTGTTTGTTTGTTTGTTTTTTTGCTTCCAACTTTTATTGGAGAAGAATACAGAAGACAAGAAATCTGCTTTTGATAGAATACTAAATTTTTGTTGCTGTTCTAAATAGACTCAACTAGGGCATATGACTCATGTGGTTTCCATGGCCTCACTGACTTTTTTTCTGTCTAGTAGCTATTTAATTAATCTTTGCTTGGATTATTGCCCAAATGCATATTCGTGATTTTTCCTTTTCAGAAGTAGGACTCTGTTGCTAAGGCTGAGTGTATTGGTTGTTTGTGGTAAGAAGGAACTGGTGTTAGTATTTAAAAGCTATTCTCTAAATGCTTGTAAGGGCTTTTGATCACTTCACAGAGAAGGCTATGTGTGCTCCTGATACATAAGTTGTCTTTCCTAAGTTCCCACCATGCAAGCCTAAGGTAGTGGTAGAGTGTGATCAAGGATGCTGTCCATGGCAGCAATCTTGTATGTTCTCTGTATATCATTTCATATTTCTGTTTTAATAGAAATTAAAGGGAACCAAAACATGGGGAAATGGTTTTCAGGGCAGTAAAACTCAGCATGTCAAAGGCAACTTTTATGTGAGTCCATTCAAGGGGAGGATTAAAAAAAAACAATAAACATGAGGCTTCCTCTGCAACCCAAGCATACACACACATGTAGGTCCCTGGAAAAAGTCTAGGAGGAATGCAAGTTCCATGAGGGAAGTCTATAAATGTCATCCTCTGTAAACACACTCAAGGGCTTTCCGCTCATGGGAGTTGTGTCTTGTTTTTCCCAATATCATACAGCAGGTTCTTCCCCACTTTCTCTGGGATCTTTTAACTATATTTGGAAGGTAGGGGACTGGATTCTCATCAATCAATGATGGATCAATCAATTGAAAATCATGATTTTCATCAAACTAGGCAAGGAATACTCAGTTCATTCTGCAACCTCATCTATTTGGATACTCCTTCCACAAATGTATCAGACAACGCATCCATGCCTGATCTTGTGCGACCCTTGTCCATGTTCTCCCATCACTTTTACATAGAGTCCAGCCAATATGCTAGAGACCTTCCTTAATGTCTCCTGACACACATGGAATACTCATTTTTGTAGATAGAGAAATGTTAGCACTGCTTCTCTGAAATCGAAATGTTCCGTAGGTAATCACCCTTATAGACTTTTAACTGGGCAATAAGGTTTTAGGATCATTCCCTAAACTCTACATTCCCATGTTTGGCTATCACGTAGTAGCAATGTGTCCCATGTAAATGGCATATTTCTCAAAAATTAGTGGGGAAGTTATAGCCTAGGGAAATTCTGCTATTATTGACATAATTGTTTACTTTGAAGTAGAGGCTAGCCACCACTCCTCCTAGAAGACACAAAACAATAATTGTGGCTTTTTGTGTCTGGGCAGAGTGAGCAGCTCCTCCTGTCATGTGATTTAAAGGAAATCCTAAGGTAACAAGACTTGTCTCCCTCTTAAACCTAGAACAGGATGAGAAGAAGGGACCCTACTACCTGGCTTTTTCAATGTTGTGAGATTGTTGAAAATCAGGTCACTGGCTCCATATGGACTGCCACATGGACTGCCTAACAAAAAGCAGAGAATGCTTTTTTCTAAGGTCTTATCATCAACAGGACAAAGGTGGTATAGAAAATTGCAAAATCAAGTGCTTATCTGAAAGTAATCCGTGCATTTCTAAAGATGACAGAAAGTTCATAGAATGGCAAAGTTAAAAGGGGTCATCTAATCTAACCCCAATCTAAAACATAAATTACCTACAATATTTGTGGCAAAGAGACAGAATGGTGTAGTGGCTGGAGATCCAGTCTCAAAGACAGGAAGGTCTATGTTCAAGTTTGGCCTGATACATGCTAAATATAAATAATTTTTCCTTCTCAATATTCTGGAAATTCCCAGACTATAAGTTGCAGAGAAGGTGCCAACCTGCATTTGTAGATGTAGGCTCCTCATCTGGGAATTCCCTATACCATTGAAATCTTAACTCTAATCCTTATCCTTATGCCTATCCGTAGTATCTATAGTAAGTATTTACCCAGCCTGGATTTGAAAACCTATAGCACTGGAGAATTTACAACCACCTCCACTTTTTACCCCCACTCAGTTTTGGACAGCCTCCATAATTAGGAAGCTTTCCATATGTTGAGTCAAAATCTGCCTCTCTATAATTTCTACCCTTTGGTCCTAGTTCTGCCCATCAAAGGCAAAGAGAATAAGCTTAATCCCTCTTCCACATGACAACTCTTCTGTTATAAAACACAACCTAGTTGTGTAGCTATGCTATAAGGTCAGTCTAGTTTAATTTGCTTTAGATTGTAAATTCTCATCCCTTCTAGATTATATAGTCTGTTTCATTAGGGTAGGGGCCATGTTGTGATTATCACTGTATTGTATTAGGACCAAATAGAGAAAGCCCTTATTCTATTCATCAAATTGAACTGACTATGGAATAACAAACACAACTTGGAGGCTTTCTAAGGAAGTTAGAAACTACTAAAGCAGAATTGCCATAGCAGCCAGGTCCCTGGCTTCACTGTTCCTTGCCTCTTTTTGGCCCCCAAATGGGAGTAAGTAGCCTGAAAAATGAGCAGACCAAGCATCTGTGAATAATGTCTCTGCCAAGATTGTAGGACCAGACATTCTCCACATCTTGTGTAAACTTTAGTGAGAATCCCTCTGTGGGTTTATGATTGCTCATTCACTCTTTCCTCTTCCCTCTGTGGTCCTAAATAATTCACCTCTCATTCTCTTTGTGGGGGATGGTGTCTGTGTGTGTGTGTGTGTGTGTGTGTGTGTGAATTTGACTTCTACTAACTGAAGCAAATGCAAGGAATCAGAGGCAGGGAAGTTGAAACATTGAATGAGATAACATTTTAAAGTCACATATTAAAGACATTAGTTGTGATTTTTAAAAATGAACTTTTTTTCTGGTTATAATAAAATTAGAATATTTGTTAGTCTTTAAAAACATAGTAGGCAGAAACTCCATGTATACAGTCCTTTGATAATATGAGGCTATTTTTAACACTGTTAATACTAATTACTTAATAATAATTACAATAAACACTTGTTTGTGATGACAAATTAAAAACCATTTCAAGACATTTGAGAGAAAATTGCTTTGGGAAGAAAACAACACTTTTCTTCAGACCAAGGAATTGCACTTAATTTTTGCAAATGTGAAGCAACTCAGCTCTGAAATTATTTTCTTCAGAAATGTAGCCAAGAAGGAAAATATATTTCCTCTGTAGGAAAGAACTAGAACCAGGACTCATTCCAGATAACCCAGACAATAGGTTTCAAGTGGTGCAACTGACCTTTGGAACAGAGTAAACTATAGTGGGCAGGCCAAAAATCCAGTGAAAGAAGCAAAATTTAATTGGGAAGAACCCCAAAATGTACTTGCAAGGAAGACCCAGAAGGAAGAAGAGAGAAAATTAAAAAGAAAAGAAAGACAAGTATAAGGAATCGATGAACCCAGTTTCACAATTAGTTTTAAAACATATCACTCTAGACCCCCCCAAAAAAAGCAAACTGTGGAATTCCATCCTGAAAGTCAAAGAAAATTATTAGTTGTGATTTTTATTGATCAACACCATTGGATCCTTGATCATAATCCATTAGAATGGGTTTTAAAAACAAACAGAGTTCACCACTTCTCTAGAAGGCAGGGATCATATGTTTGTTATGCATCTTCTTGCAACCCAATGTCAGAGCACTTATCCTGACATGAGGGATGAGAATACTTTGGGGGACTTCTCACTTCTTTTGTTGGCTAAAATGACAGAAAAGGAAGATGGCATGTTGTAAGGGATGTGGAAAAATAGGGACACTAATGCATCATTGGTGGAGTTGCTTACTGGTTCAATCATTATAAAAACAACATGAAGCTATACCCAAAGGGCTATAAAACTGTCCATATCCTTTGACCTAACAACAACACTACTAGGTATATATCAAAGAAAAAGCAAAAGGACATATATGTACAAAAATATCTGTTGTTGTTCTTTTTGTGGTAGCAAAGAATTGGAAATTGAAAAGATGTCCATCAGTTGGGGAACGGCTGAACAAGTTGCAGTATATTTCTGTTGTGGGATACTACTGTGTGGTAAGAAATAACAAGGACAATAGTTTCAGAGTGAAATGAGTAGAACCAAGAGAACTTTGTAGACGGTAAGAGCAATACTGTAGCAATGATCAACTAGAAAAGACTTTGTTACTCAGATAAGACAATGATCCAAGATAATTCCAAAGGACCCATGATTTTAAAAAATGCTATCTGCCTCCAGAGACAGAACTAATGGATTCTTAATGCAGATTGAAGCACATTTTTTCACTTTATTTTTTCTTGCCTTTTTCATAACATGGCTAATTTGGAAAGACATTTTGCTTGATTTCACATGTATAATTGGTATCATATTGCTTGCCTTCTCAGTGGGTAAAGGAGTAGCTGCAGTGATGGAGAGAATTTTTGGAGCTCAGAAAAATGTTGTTGTTTTTTTTAAAAAGCATATAGGTGCACAATGTTCAACACACGAGCAGGTTTGTTTAAAGATTGAAGGGACCTGGTAGGTCTCATGTCAGAACACAGAGAAAATAATCCTCACCAATAAGCAACCCTTTCTCCAGAAGCAGCTATATCCCCTGCAGGGAGAATTGGATTGTTGGTTTTCCCCATTAGTTCTCCCTGCATTTTTTTTCTTCAGCCCTTGACACCAGATACACTGAACAGATGTCACTGTTTTATGCTTCCTGTCATTGACCGATTTCATAGTCCTGCACTCCTCTGCCTGTAGTTTTTTGTAGTCCCCAACCAATCACGTTAGATGACCTGTTCTGTTCACGATCCTATCATGTGTGACTCTCTGTCAGCAGTTTTCCTCAGCTCCCAGGGGACCACCCCTTTTTTGTAATCCACAAAGAGAAAAACAAAATAGAACACTCCATACTATGTATCAATATCTCAAAATTTACCTCCTGACAAGTCTGCCTCCATTCCTAAGGCTTTTTTTTTAATCTTAGTATTGTGGTTAACACTTCCCTACACCTCACAAACAACAGGCCTCCCAGGGGATAGAGGAAATGACCACCCCTTGCACTTTACAAGTGGGTCTCTCTCCTTTCATTTGAAGTTGTCTCATGGTGATATATAAGCAGTGTGCCCTCTCTTCCTATTCTCTCCTCTTCCTATGCGTATTAGCACTCCTCTGGGGTCTAAAGTCTCAGAGGAGGGCATCAGTTTGTTTTAATTCCCCATGAGTAGCTGGGCCTGGTAATTAAAATTATTCAGAACTGTTTCCTGAAACATTTCAGGTAGACAGGGAGGAAGGAAGAACCATACATTCCATGCTAGCATTGCTACATACAAGGGAGAGATAGTCATCATCTCTGTATTTGTATTACCTACAGTTTAAATACATATTTGTCAAATGATCTTCCATCTGATCTGGAATCATTGCAGTTCTCTCTTTCCATTTACTTTCTTTCTTTTTTTCCCCTCACATTTTGCACTGGATTTTCTCAATCTGAAGCTCTCCACTAGAAATTAGATACTTTTGAAAACATCCTGGCATGTTCGGATAACTGTTGTTTGGGAAATCATTGCTAGGATGTCGATAAGAGATATAGTGTGACACAGTGGATATAAAGCTGGTACTATGGTCACTAAGCTGGATTCAGGTCTTGCCTCTGTTGAATATGACTATGTGATTTGGGCAAATCACCTCTCAGTGTCTCGAAGCTGTCAGACTTCAAATTGTGCAGAAGGTGCTGACTGGCATTGGTAGATTGAGTTTCTTCATCAGAAGTTCTTTATACCAATGAAATCACAGGGATGATGTCATTTCATATGACTGTCAATTCCACAAACAAGTCTGACATAATTTCTCCTCCAGAGGAGGTGAGCTGGCAACTTAGCAAATCTCACATTTGGCACTTAGCTGTGTGACCACAAACAAATTGTGGCACTTCTCTGAATGCCAGGCAGCATTCTAAGACTTATCTAAAATCTCTTTCTGACAGGATAAGTTCTCAAAGAATTAAATAATAATCTTTGACATAGCAACAAATCCAGATGGTTTTTAATGATCATAGGTACAATTATTGATTTAGTTTAACATTTTGACAGGAAGGATGTTACATACCAAGTAATGACAAAATACCAAGGAAAGCTGAAAAAATGTGGTTTTATGGAGAATCTTAATGTATATAGGGAGAGATTAGACCTATCATTATCTTGTGAATTATGATAATTATAGCTAGCCCTTACACTTAAAAAAATGCCTTCCTCAGGTAGCCAATTAGGGCCCAGTACTTAAGAGAATGCATGCATCTGGTGGATTATACAGAGAAGTGATGTCAAACTCAAATGGAAATAAATCCCTCCAGGTTACATATCAACTTAAAAAAACCACAAACTGACATTATCTATGTTTAATTTTTATTTTATTAAACATTTCCCAATTACATTTTAATCTGGTTACCTTGAGAGTTTTGCCCAAACTATCAGTGGGGATTATGACACCTCTGATGCAGAGGATGTTCAATGTTCTCTGGTTTCAATCCAAAACTTGGAACTTTAGGGAATGATTTTCCAGTCATGAGTAACTGAGGGGCTGTTACTATGGTATGAAGAGTCTTCTGACTGGCTGAGGACCCAGAACTGAGGTTCACACAAAAGGCTCAAATATGTGATTTCTCATACTCTCCCCTTATAGACTTCAAGTAATAAGGATATCTGTGAGCTGAGTGGCACAGGAACAGGCTATGTTTCCCATCCAGCTGCCATGTACCCATGAACACATGGCACCTCTGTTTCTTTTGTCTCTCACGTTTATTCTTTCCTGATCATTGGTGAATAAGTATCCAGAGATGGAATTTACAAAATTATGACTTTGTGAGCCTAAAACCATTGGAAAAAGCCAACCAAGGTACTCTTAGGAACCAGAGATGGTGAAAGAGACTGGTGTGTCTGAATCTAGTGAGAAGCCAACCCTGAGGAATGATCTGCTGGATCTAACCCAGTAGTGGATTGGCTCCATTAGATGAGACATCAATTCCTATAAGGAGCCAGTCCAGCTTAGCAAAGGAAACTGAATCATTTTTAATGCCTCATCCTGAAATGAAGCTGGTGGACACTCCAGGAGGAAAGAACAGTACTCACATAGCCAGTAGTCTTGAAGTATCCTGTAGTCTCTATGTATCTCCCAAAGTATCTTCCAATCCCATTTTCACTACATGTGTTTCAGTACTTTTGTGCTTCAAATTTGAACCCATCATCCCCAGGAACTGTGTGTGCATGTGTGCACACAAACACATGCATAAAGGAAGTCGAATATGCCCTAGGATTGTTGGGGGAGTTAGGAAGGGAATTTTGTATAAACCATTTTAGTCTTGAGCTCTTTCTCCCCAGGAAAGAGTATGCTTCTCAGCTTGGGGGAATGTTGTGTAACTTCTGTCTCAGTTAATCCCCTTTAATAAAAGCTGATGGATATCAACTGGTTGATTAACATTGGGAGGAACATAACAGATGAGGGGTCACTGGATAATAGTATTAGAAACCCTAGTCCATCAAAATTAACGGAAGATAGAACCTTATAGAAAGAATGAGTTAACTGCCCTCCATTGCAAGTGTGCATTAGGAGAGTGAGCCCAGGGGACACGCTACACTCAAAACAGACCGTGGAGGTAGGCAATATAAGTGCTGGTGTCCTCATTTTATTGATGAGGAAACTATTACAAAGTTTAAAGGTTTTGCCAATGGTTACAAAGACACTGCCTCAATCTTATTCTCTCAGTTTCTTGCCATCTTTAAGCTCTAACCATATGCCCATTCAACCACTATACCATTACTTAAAACATTTCAAAAGAATTAATGTACTTTCAAACACACCTAATATATGACCAAAGAGTTGCTTACAAAATGGAAGAACTGGATTTAGTGGAATTTAAAAGTTTATGGATAAATGCCAAAAGAACTATTCCTTGTATGATATGCACAATGAAGATACCTGTGAACTTCTAAGACTCTATCTTACAATTGGGGTGAGATGAAGGGGGACTTGTCTATCTGACATGGAGCTCAATAATAAGCCTAGAGAAACAGAGAAATGGCCTAATTGAATCCCTCTTTCAGTGAGACAGAATATTTCTGAGATAGCTTTTAAATAATTCCTTTTAATGTTTTATTCCTTTTAATGTTATCTCATCCAATAAAGTGGATGAAAAAAATTATGTGAAAACCATTTTATACTCTTAAAAGTCCCATGAAGTACAAAAGGTGGGGAGAGAAACCTGAGCAATGTGAGATTTAAAATTCAACATTTATTAAGTATCAATGATGTGGAAGGCATTATGTTTGATGCTTGGGACAAAAGACCAAAAAAAAGCCAGAATAATCCTTACACTCAAAAAGCTTACATTGCCTTGGATGGATGTAGTGGGTGCATAGGTAAGTGTAATTCAAGGTAGTGAGTGATTGGACAAAGTACACCAGGAAATCAGGGAAATTTTCCAGAAAAGAGGTAGTACCTGAGCTGATCCTTGAAAGAATATGAGAGTTCTTAAAAGTGGAGAAGAGAAAGAAGAACGTTTTCTGTATGGGGGATAATGGAAGCTGGGAATAGAAATGTCAAGAGTAGGAAACAATTAAGTATTAGCTTGACTGGAATGTAGATTGTGTAATGGAGAATCATATGAAATGTCTGGCAGGGTAGCTACGAGGCAGATCATTAAAAGCCTTAAAACCCACGTTAAGGAATTACCAGATTTTTTTCCGACAGAAACTATTGTCTAATTATTTGTCCCCTATTTTACTGTAGAGGAAATAAGTAAACATATAAAGTATTTAAGGAGAGGAGCAACACAGTCAGAGCTGTGCATTATGGGCTTATTAATACTAGTATATGACAGATGGATTGGGGAAGGGAAAGACTAGAGGTAAGAAACCAACTAGGAGATTTATCACAACTATTGCCATAGTTCAGGTGGCAAATGAGGGCCTGAACTCAAGAGGGAGTGGTATGAATGGAGAGAAGGGCTGGATGTGAGATGATCTGGAGGTACAATCATCATGACTTTGTAACTGGATACATAATGTAGAGACCTGAGAGTAGGAAGGATAGAGACCTACAAAAGACCGTAGGGTAGGAAGATATCTCAGACCCCAACTTGTTCCTGAACAAGAATCTCTTTTACTATATCCCCAACAAATAGTCATCCAGCTTCTGTTTGAAGACCAAAATGAAGAATGATCCATTACCACCTGAGGCAACCTATGGACAGTTCTAATGGTTAGGGAAATTTTCCCTTACACCAAGCTTAATCTATCTTTGTACAACTTCCAAGGCACTGTCCTTGGTCCTGGGGACATAAAGAGCCACCTCATCCTTCAAGGTCCTTTGGGCTGATGCTAATGAGAAGAAAATAGTAGATGATGTCACAGAGTTTCAGGTATAGATTATGAAGGAAAAGGGAGCTCACAAGAGATGTCTTCTCTTCACCAGTAAACTAAGAGGCAAAGTCTTTTGCTGAGGGAAGTAGGGAGCAATTTATATAGTGGATTTGAGAAGAGGAGGCTTGAAATAGGTAACATGAAGGGCATGACAGAGAATCAGTTATAGTATACTAACAGAGTTGCCAGACAACAGTGAGGAACCAGTTGGCAAAATGTAAGGTGGACCAAGTCAGCACACGATTATGACTTCTTCCAGAGCCAATCTGCAACAAATGAGTAGAAGTGCTGAAGGTAGGTGGTGGGGGTAATTCAGCGTTGGAGTTTGGCCAAGTATGGGCAGCAATAGAATAAGGGATTTAAAAATAGAGGACAGTACATTGCTTCACTAGTTAACTATGGGGCAATCCCTATTACTCTTTTTAGAGGGGCATAACAAAAGGTAATCCAGTACTAGAAAGAGGAGCCAGTGATAATGTGTTCTGGGGAAGTGAGATTTCTGTGAATGCAAGAAGGTGGAAGGACTGTGAACTCACCTTATTGGTATCCTCTACCCCCAATTCCCTTCTGATTGAAAGGTAGAGCAGAGGTTCTCCCAGAACCTTCATTTAAGGAGGATACCCAGGCAACTTCTCCATCATTTCCCCATGCCAGGTACCTTCCCTCTTTCCCCCTTCAGTTTCTTGTTGTGTATTGTCTTCCTCCATTAGATTGTAAGCTCCTTGAAGGCAGGGATAGCTGTGTGCATTAGTATCCCCAACACTTAGCACAGTGCCTGGCACATGGTAGGTGCTTTAAAAATGCTTACTGACTGAGATGAAAAGGAATTTATTAACTTCCACTCATTGCTCAAAGTTCTATCCTCTGCAACCAAGCAGAACACACCTAATCCTTCTTCCACATGAGAGTTCTCCAGTTACTTGATAATAACCATGATGTCTCCCTCCCAAGTCTTCCCTTCTTAAGATGTAACATTACCAATTTCTTCAGCCAATGCTTGACCTTTCATCACCCTGCTTGCATTCTAAATACACCTCATCTTGTCTACTTATAAGTGGTACCTACAACAGAACATGATATAACAGATATGGTCTGGCATGGCATAGTGGAAACATCTCCTCCTTTGTTCTTCCTTGGTCTTAATGCTTACTTAGAGTGCCTGATAGCTATTGGGTGACTCCTCTGCTGTGAACTGATTGATTTGTGTGACTTACAGGGCTTAAAAGTCAAGTCACTCCTTGAGTCATCTTATCCAGGATAGCTGGCTTTGTTGGTGTATGTTCCAGTAACATATCCGAGAATGTAGGACTTTTGTGAGCTGGGGTGGATGGCATGGCAAATGTAATGTTTTTCTGCATCTCTCTTGCCTAGACAAACAGCTTGATGTGACATATTAATGGTGAGTTTGGTATGAAAGAATTAACCAGAATTCCAGATGACTGACGGCAAAAAATGCTACTCACCTCTTGACAGAGAGATGATGGCCTGAATATGCAAACATGACACATTTTTGGGCATGGTCGATAGGGGAATTTTTTTAGCTTGACTGTACATATTTGTTACAAGGGTTTTGTTTTTCTTTTTCTGAGGGTGAGGAACTGGAAGGGAGAAAAAATAAATGTTTGATACTAAAAAAAATTTATTCCTCAGCTCAACTCTGACACCTGAAAGGCATTGCAGCCTAACCAATGGACAAATTTTAAGGAGAAATATGAGAGAAATGATTGACGGGAAAGCCCCCAGAGGAGACAGGAGAGAGTAGGATAAAAGGAACATGTAGAGGGATTGTTTTAACAAGGGCCAGCTCATCCTCTAAAAGTAAAGCAAATGAGGGGAGGGTTGGTAAAGACATAGCAAAGTTTAGAGATATGGCATAGAAGAAATGAGCTTATGAATGATGTTGAAGATTTCCTCAGTAAAGTAGGAAGAAAAAAGACATTTGTGGAATGGAAGTGGGTAGGGAAGGGAAGGGGGAGAGGGAGAGGGAGAAAGACAGACAGACACACAGAGACAGAGAAGACACAAAAAGAGAAGGGAAGGGCCAATTATTATTAGAGAACATGAATTTCTAGCATACCCAGTCAGTGTGGCTGTATGTCTTCCTCGAATAATATTAGCTGCAGCATAGAAGGTTTAGGATAGGAATAATTGTTTAATATGTATTTTAAAATTATTTATTTTAATAATTATAATTTATTTAGGTTTATAAGGCTAGCTTTAAAAGAAAATAGACCTACAACTGTTGCCTGCAATGACTGGTTAGAGTTACTGAATAGGTAATGATCTAAGCTAAAATCATTACCTGTAACCCTAGGCTGTTCACTCTTTCTCCTCTAAAATTAATAGTACTCAAGTCAAGGGAACCAAATAATCTCGGAATTGTGAAAAGGGCAAAACAAGGTGATTACCTTAAGATTCTAGGTAAATGGAAGGAAAAGACTCTTTGGTCCTCCTGGTGTACACAGACAGAAAGAAGTTGACCACCTTTGTAGATCTCTGTTTGCTTATCTCTTCAGTTCAGTTCAATCCAATTTGCATTATTAAATACCTATGATGTTCCAGATGCTGTCCTTTTTTTTTCTTTTTTTAAAATTTATTTATTTAACATATTTGGTTTTCAGCATTGATTTTCACAACAGTTTGAATTACAAATTTTCTCCCCATTTCTGTCCTCCCCCCCCACTCCAAGATGGCATATATTCTGGTTGCCCTGTTCCCCAGTCAGCCCTCCCCTCTACCACCCCCCTCCCCTCTCATTCCCTTTTCCCTTCCTTTCTTGTAGGGCAAGATAAATTTCTACGCCCCATTGCCTGTGTATCTTATTTTTTAGTTGCATGCAAAAACTTTTTTTTTGTTTTTGAACATCTGTTTTTAAAACTTTGAGTTCCAAATTCTCTCCCCTCTTCCCTTCCCACCCACCCTCCCTAAGAAGTCGAGCACTTCAACCTAGGCCACACATGTATCATTATGTATAACCCTAGCACTGGAAACTTTAAAAAAAAACATTCCTACCCTCAAGAACCTTACATTCTACTGGGGGGGGGGGGATATACAGATAAATAAATAGGAAATATACACAATATAATAACAAATCAATACAAAACAATTTTGGATGGAAGAATTAACAATTGAGGCAAGGGGAGAAAAGGAGAGGATTCCAGAGGTGGTACTTGAGCTGAGTCTTGAAGGAAATTAGGCATTCCAAGAGGCAGAAGTGAGGATAAAGAGCATTCCAGACTTGGGGGAAGGCCCTGAAAATGAGGGATGAGAGGCAAAATATGATGTATGAACATAATAGGCCAGTTTGGCTCAAAGACAGGGTGTGTCAGGGAGAGATGAATATATTCATGAGTTCATTTCTCTGTATTACCTCTATATACCCTGGGGACATGGTTTGAGCCTGTGGTGCTGATACCAGTGGTGTAAGTAGGCACTGAGAAATAGGAAATAAGTACTTTTGGCTCCCTTCCTTAGTTATGGTTTGTTGTTAAGGCCAGAAGTGTAGCTAAGATAAAGCAACACAGAGAACTGTAGCAACTTTTTTGCCTCCCCTTACTTAACCCTTTATCATCCTATTAGTAGGTACTCCTAGCTGTGCCAGATTTTCATTAGCCTGATGGATTCTCATAAGCCTGGCTCCAAGGAATCAATACATACAAATCTTTATAAACCTCATAAGGTAATTCACTGAAATTTGTTTAAGGACTAGGACAGAAATGAGAAAAATTACCAAACGTTTTTGGGGAGAAAATACAGTTTTTCCAAGAGTCAATTTCCAGATTAGGTATAGGGTTGCAATGGGGGTGGTTATATCATTATACCATGATAGGAATTCTAGAGGCAAATTGTCTTGAGTTGGGGAAAAAGATGATTAGGTGTAGGTGTGGTTTTATTAGAGCTGAGATGTGTTTCTAGTTCATGCAATGACCTAGAGATTGAGTAGTTCCTAATATTAAAAATGTGTGCTTAACGACAATAGTGTAAAAGGAGAGCATTAAAGAAAGAAAATGCATCTTCTTGCCTTTTTGTAGATGGCGGGGGTCGGGGAGGTTATAGATGTAGAAATGTTGAATGTATTGTCAGATTTGGTTGGTGAGTTGTTTATTTATTTTTTTACTTAGCGCTCTCTCTCTCTCTCTCTCTCTCTCTCTCTCTCTCTCATTCTTTGTTACAAAGGATGGTTCTCTGGGGAGATGTAGAGAGATATATTTGGTAATGAAAGTGATATAAAAACAAAAGATAGAAATTTTTGAAAAATGAAAAAAATAAGAATTTGCGTCTAAAGAGAGAGAAGATGGCAGTACCCTAGAATCTGATCTGCTCCAAGATGGGAGGGGATGGAACCAAAAACTTGGGGGTATGTGTGGTTTGACAAACTGGAGGAAAAGGCCAAAAGGTCTGAATATGAACGTCCACACTCTAAGTTTAATTTAAAAAGCATGCTATGTCACATGATGCCTATTTCCCCTGTTATATAATGCCACCCTGCATTGGTGGTATCTACCTACAAAGGGTGTAGTTTAGATGGACCCTGGAGATGGAATGCTAAAATTTGGGTAGTGATCGTTTAAGCAATTTAACAGAAGTAGAGGCTCAAAGACCATGAACAAATATTGAATTTGGAAACATCTATGGAAACATGAAAATATGAAATTTTAACAGCCAGTTATTTTTTCACTTTTCTATTAAATAGTATCAGAAAACAGGAACATAATTCAGGTTGGAAAATTAAACAAACATTTCTTCAGGAATTCTATCTGAAAATAAAATCCCAGCATTTCTCTACTGAAATTGTCTAAAACAAATTAAAACCATGATGGAAGAAACATGGAAGAAACAATTGAAATGATATGTAATGGACCAAGTATCTTACCTGTTTCATATAAGCACTGAGTGAAACAATTGGGTTTTTTCCTAGTTCAAGGACTTCAAACTTTGAAATACAATAAGAAACAAGTATCTCTTCTATGGTAATTTGTGTCTTTTTTTTCTAGTATGTATCACTTACTATTTATTGTTATTTCTGAGCCTGCTTTATTTCCCTGACTAGACTATAACCTCCTAATTCATTTCAAATAACTTGTTAAGGACCTATAACATGCAAGGCACTATGCTAGGTACTATGAGAGAGATAAAAATAATTAAGTTATAACTCCTGCCAATTAGATCTTTAAAACCAGATATATTTTTTTAAATATATAAAATAAGTCAACTTCAAAAATATATATATATATTTTATTATAGCTATTTATTATTTAACAGAATATGACAAATCAAACTTATAAACACATATCTGTGATCAATAAAAAGATAGTCTTTGAGGCAAACTATTAAAAAGCTATAAATTTTGTTTGTACTGAGAACATGGTCAACCAACTCACTATTTTCATACTTTAATAAATTTTCTTCAGGGAAAGTTGGCTTTCCCTCCTATACTGCAGACACCTTTTATCTTTTGAAGATGCTGACTCCTTCACAACTCTTAGATCCAGAGTGGTCTCTTAAAGGTTTAACTTTGAACTTTTGGTGACATCTTTTCTTGTGGTCAGTTCCTGTCAAATATTGTTACCTTGTTAGAACTTACCACTTGAATGAAGATATTTCCATCATATAGATGGAACACACACACACACACAGACATTTGCTCAATGAGGAGAGAGAGAGAGAGAGAGAGAGAGAGAGAGAGAGAGAGAGAGACAGAGAGAGAGAGAGACCGAGAGGGCTCCAGAACTGCTCATGAAAATAAGTACTTCTTATCAGTTTTCTAATTATCAGACTCAAGAACTGAAAGGGGATTTCAGAGTATGGTCTGTAGTTCAGCTCTTAGTATAGTCAGACTTCAAGAAAACACATATACATGCATACACAGACAACACATGCATACATATGGGGCTCCAAAAGTTAAGTCTCCTTGTTTTCTGGAATTTTTTTTTATCATTTTCACAACTAAAAGACATTTTAGCAATTTGAATGACTGAAACCTGTCTATACTGCAAGAATTAAAGGAGCTTTGAGAAAACTGGACAGATTATTAAGTAAATACTATTCTTTTTTGGTATATTTCATACCAAGAAAATCATCAAGAAACTATAGTAACATTCAATGAATGAATTTTACAACAGAATTTACTTAAAAACATTTATTTCCAGCAAAATCAAACATACCATTGAGATTACAAAGATATACAGTTTTCAACCAAATCTTTCATTAAAAATGCACTGCTAAATTAAGCATTTTTGAACTGAATGACCAGTCATGTATTATTAATCATGCCATTTCCATACCTGATTACCATTAAAAAATCAGTAAAGAAAAAGTTCTTTAAGTGTGCAAATATCATCTTAGTACTGTATTGTGTTACCATTGATAGTAAATGGCCACTAAATATATGCCTATTACATAAAGCTTTTTAAAGTACAATAAAAATACAAATTCTATCTGTTAAAAAAGCCATTGAGATATGGCTACTAAACATCCTCATTATACAAATTCCAAAATACTATATGACAAACAAAATTATAAAGACTTCTTTTTATGAAACATATACTACTCTGGAATTAGTGATACACGTGAACATAAAACAGAAAAGAGGAAGACTCATATACACCTTCAAACATTAAAAAAAAAAACTCAAAGAAATGTGATGTTGCATGAACATCCCAGGTTTAATTCAACCTAGGATACAAAACAAAAGCAAATGTTCATGAATCAAAAAGAAAGCCTCTTTTTTTAGGGAGAGGACTTCCACCACCACCACCCCCATCTATTTCAAAATCATCAAATCTTTATTTTTTGAGTACAGTGGTATTAGGGGAAACCTAATAAGATTTACTTTTAGGGTATTACTTTATTATAGTTACTATACATTTTAAGCATGTGTAATTCTGCATAATAAAGATATTTTCAGTGAACAAGTTCATAAGTGAATCATGAATGAAATTAAATAAAATCTTTATTGCTCATGTTAATGATTAATGGAATACAAGTAGTCAAGTCAGTTATACTCTGACCCTAGCAGAAACTTAATTTATATGACTATACATAATGATTTGTACTTTAGGAAAATTAAGTTAAAGTGAAATTTGGTCACCTCATATCACTAACGATGATTACTTACTCATACAGAATGGTTGTCATAGATGCTAAAATACCAATACTAACTGTGGCTTCTCAACTTTAAGCATCTGAGATTCAGTTCAATTCAACAAATACTTATAAAAATGCCTATGACACGCAAGGCACTGTGCTAGGCACCGAATGTGTCAAGGGAAAATATTCCAGTAAGAGACAGACTACTTCGGTGGAAAGAAATGCTTTGTAAATTAAATACTGGTACAATGTGTTGTAGGCATATGCAGAATCTATGTTCAAATATATTTTCTCTGTATTATCAAATTAGAAAGGTATACATCCTTTGTTATATAATTGCTCTCGTTCAAAATAAGATGGTATTTAAAAGTGATTTTTCTATATTTTCTTAGATGTTGATTGAAATCGTAATTTTAAGATGAAAAAGAAACACAGTACACAAATGAATATAATAATTTGAGTTACCTGGCACCTATGTTTGCTACTACATATTCTAGGTACATTCAATTTTATTAACCTTTTAACTTCTATTCACTAATCATTTCACCAGTCTGAAAGTTAGTGACCCGAGGTCATTATTTTCAAAGTGTAAAACTCTCCAGTGATATGAAAAGCAACTAATGACATACAAGGCTCGTGATTTAGGAAAATTTCATAGGTTTAATAGGTAAAATAATTGGTTATAACTACACGACGCCATCAAAGCCAACTGAAAATCCAAACCACTTCTTTTGGGCTCTCATACCATCAAATAATCATTTTGCTGCCTCCCACTGAATTGGCTAGCATATGTATCATTTAGACACAGTCAGAGATGGATTTTTCAAGTGCCTAGATTAGTCCTGAGTTTTCAGTTAGACACTTTTTTCTTTTTCTTCAAACTACTAGGAAAAAAAAATTACTAAGTTACAGCTGAGTAGAATTCAATAATATCCTAATGGACTGAAAAGAAAAAGGTAATGTAGCTTCCAAAAGTACTAACTTATAACCCAGAAAGAGAAGAAGAATTAGGAGACTCTTCTTTAGTAATATAAATTTATCTCCAACAGAAGCAGAAAGAAACAAGGGTGTAACTTAATGAACAGCTCACATGCAGATGTGGCTTTTTACAATTTTACAGGTCAACACTGAGTCTGTGTTGGTCTCACTGAAGCATATATCACAGAAGTTAACATGTCTAAAAACAAAAATTTTTGGCACATGGATAATACTTGTATTACACATTATAATAACAATAATAAAAAAAATGTCATACAAGAGTCAGGATCCCTTGTTCTTGACATCAGCACCTACTATCTAATGGATCGAGACAAAATACCGTGCCTTCAAGAGTTAGTCCCATTTTGAACCCCTCCTGTAAAACAGAATTTCACCATTAAAGTAGGAAATGCCCTTAGGAAAACTTGGTATAAAAGAGAAGTTAACATGTGAAATACAAAAAAAAATTTGCAGGCAAAGTATTACTATATTTGCAACAAATGTTGGATTCTGTTATTTTTATTTATGCTTTGGGTCTTTGGGAGTTTGGTCATGCTTTTAATTGAAAAAATATATACACATTCTCATTTGTGTTTGTATGTTGAAAATAACTATGCAGTTAACATACATGTTAGATTAAACAAATACAAACCTTGAAGCACATGGCTTTTAGTACTCTCTACCGAGTATCCCAAAAGTCTTAGTTCGGTTTTAAATTGTAATAGCTTAAATTGTTCAGTTTTAAGCTCTAATACATAAAACTAAACAAAGACTTTTGGGACACTCTGTAGACTGGACAAAGTTATTTCATTTATTTATTTATTTATTTATTTAAAGACTATACCATCATGCCTTTCATCGTGGCCCTCCCCTGTCCAAGAACCTAATTCCTATTACCTACTGCTTCTAATCCGTGAGATTTTACCTGGCTTTCAAGACCAAAGCTACTCTAAAATAACATCCTTGAGGGCAGGAACTATTTTTCTTTTAATATATGTTTTTGTATCCCTAGCCCACTTTAAGGAATGTTTATTTAATGGTATTGAATGTCTTTGTATGCAGATAATCTTCAAGGCCATGAAAGATGCAGAATGATGCTAGTAGGGAGAGGAGTGGATTAGTATTTCTTCTTTTCTTTTATGTTTCTAACGCCATTGTCCAGGGTATAAAATTATGTGCCCTTCCTAAGAGCTGCCTAGTTGTAGCTTCCTTTCCAATGGACTTTCTCAAGGTTTCTCAGTTGGGCTTTTCTAAACCAGAAGGCAATCTTCTTCTTCAGGTTTAAAGTTACTATTGCCACAGACTGCCTTCCCCAGACTAAGATGCCCCTTTCTTACTCCAGTTGCTGTTTGTCTTTCGTTTCATTTCTTTTCATTTCATTCTTAAGGAGGCAGTTGCCATTACTTATCTGGAATACAACTATATCTTGCTTCAGATCTGTTCTGGTGCCCATACAACTTTCCCTTTGTACATGTAGAAGTCACAGATGTCAAGAGTTCATGGGCAGTAGCAACAGGCAAAGTATTCCCTGGAACTCCCAGTACTATACTTCTCCTTGTTTCCAGAAAAATTTTGCTAAACCTTTAACCTTTCCTAGTGTTAACACTTCTTTCCCATCTCTGCATATGTATAAGCCTATGTTCAATGCCCTAAAAAGAAGAAAACGATAAAGTCAAGACCTTCATTTGTCAGAGTGGTGGGTACAGATTTGGGAATAGTTTGTGTATAGTGTCAAAGTAGTCTGTGGACTACTCTATTGTCAATGGTAGGAGAGCCTGCAAAGATCCTTGGCCCAGCTCCATAATATATAAGGTTCACACAATGAAGAAATCTTACATGATATCACTGGGGCTTTCCATGTAATGAGTTAGAAGAATTATTCCTGTAAGGAATGTTCTAAAGGTTATTTTTTGATAAGTAGCGTGATCCTTTGCTTTTGATTGTTTTTTGTGCCCCCTAGTAACTTAATAGCATCATGAAATATTAGATTTGGAAGAGATCTTAGAGATTATCTAGTTAAACATTCTTGATTCTTTATATGAAAGAACTAAAGACCTAAAGGGTTTAAGTGATTTCAGACAGGTCACTCAACTAATTAATGACAGAGCCAGGCCTAGATCTGAGGCCTCCCAATTCTTAGGTCAGAGTCTTTTCTACAATCATACCATTATACTATGGTCTCTCAATTTTAGCTATATACTATTTATTTTAACTTTAATCCATTTGGCATCCAGTGTTTTCCTACAACTCATCTCTATTTAATTTAGTAATTTAAATTTCCTTAAAATATTATGAACTGCTAAGTAGGATGTATCAACTTAAAACAGAAATGATTAAGGTGGGGTCTTTATATCTCTCCTCTTATTAAAAAAAAGTGTAATGGGAAAATTGTCTACTTAGGGTAGTTCGGTACTAAAAAAGCTTTTCCATTAACAGTTCAACAAAAACAGCAAAAAGTAGCTTGGTAAAATAACTTCATTATTTCCAGTATTAAAGATTATTATTTAGAGAATGGTTTTGGTCAATTTCCAAGTTTACATCTATACTATAAAAACTGAATATAATCTAGACAAGGAACAGCACTGGAGCTACCCTTACCCAATAACATCTGAGAGATCCCTGGGAAAGTTGGACACCCAAATCCTTTTCCCCTCAAGAGATTTTCCTTTCCAGCTGGAAATTTTAGGAGGTTTATTTACATAGTAAATACACCAGTAAGAGAGAATATAATGAAACATTTCAATGAGTATGTCTAAAAGTATTACAAAGCATGGAATCCAGCCAGATTACTAAAACATCCTATCACCATAGGATCCTATCTAAGGAAGGGACCTAAGAGGTCATCTACTCCAAACTTCTAATTTTACATATGAGAAAACTAAAGCTTTGGGAGGTTAAATGTTTTCATCAAGGTCACACAGGTAATAAGTAGCAAAACTACCTAAATCTTCTGACTCCAAATTCAGCACCCTTTACACTTTGCTACTAAAAAGGATGACTTCTTTAGATTAAATTACATTCTAGAAATGCTTATGAATAACAATATCTTTGGATATTTTAGCTGATATAATGCCTGTTATCTTCAATGTGAGGTCAGATGATCCCTCCCAAGAAATGGCCTTACATGAAAATCTGTTAGAGTTAAAATGCCGTATCATGAATCATATTATACATTTAAAGCATTTTCCCAGGTATTTTTTCACTGAAGAAAAACTATACTATAAAAAACCTAGTCTGCTTCTCTGACTTTATCCAGTTTCGTGCCTTCTATAATCTGTATTTAGGGCTGCCCAGTCTTGTCTTCATTTCCCCAAATTACTTTCATGCTTGATTAGACCACTGGAGTGGCTCTTATTATAATTCCAGCAGAAAAGGTATCTTCAAGACTAGCAAAATAGCTTTAAAGCTCTGCAAATAATAAATTATATTGTCTGAAAGTTCTGAAGGGCACTCGCTATTCATTATATCTATAATACCAAGACAATGTAGTACTATTGTTATTATAAAGATAATTCAAAGGTCCTTGTCCATTCAGGATACAATTCCTTCTCCTTGGTATCTAGAAGAGTGTCCTCACTATCAAGGTTCAAAAAACACTTGCTACCTTATGAAAAGTAATATTCTACCTTGTATTGGGCCTGAATATGTGCATATTTCACAAATATATACCTAATACTTAGAAAATATGGCACTTAAAACTGAAGACATAAAAATGCATCATTATTTTAGTACTTTTATAAAAATTAACATTTTTAAAGAGAATATGTCAAACATCAAATTAGCTATTGGTAATGTAGAAAGATGCTATGTTTTTGTCTCAGTTATTCTTGGAATGCTTCATGTTCCTTTTCTAGCCATCATAAGTTAAGATAGATCATCTTGAATTAACCCAAGGGGAAAAACTTTTATTACTATAGTTGACCTAAAAATAGTAATCATCAAAATCCTGGTGCTGGCACTAGGAAAATGATTTAGAATGAAAATAAGTTTGAAAAGGAATGCTTTGAACACTATTTTACACGTGGCCATATGTTTACTTTGGGGTTAAATTGTGCCCTTATCAAAAAATAAGTTATTATAAAACCCACTGGCTTTCTTTCCTCTAAACTAAACCTAAGAGACAGCCACAGTGGAGACAGATTGCCTAATATATATTGGCTATCCCATGTCCAACTTGCCATACAAAGAGATTTTTTTGATGTAACACAATAATATCATGCCTAAAAATTTGATTCTTCCAACTTTGGTAAAATCAGACTAGGTATACAAAATGTAAGGGGAAAGAGGGGTTAAAAATCATCCCCTCCCATTTAATCCTGATACATTTATCAGGGGAGAATTCACCTTAATCATTCACTGGGTATGAAGGATACCTTTGCAGGTATGACGGGAATTCAGTTTGAACTGGCTAAGGGACTTGGTCACTCCCACTGGGGCCTTTATAAAACTATTAAGGAAGTTGAGAGCAAGAGAATAAAGTGTCTGGCAACAGAGAGAAGAGAAACCTACTTCTGAGAAGGATTCACTTGGGAGGAGGGAATGTTTCAGCTTTTGTTTACATCTCCTAACTCTCTCTTGGACTCCTTTAGCTGGGAAAGTACTTCATGAACTTTGGATGATTGTAGAATTTAGGTTTCTCCCACTGGTGTTCTCATCTTAATGGTGTTTTCAGAGCACATGGTACAGTGTCTGCCTCTGTACTTGGAGCCATGATAAGGAAGGACAGTTTCAAAACTACACAAGGGGCCAAGTAAATAAACTATTGTAAATAAACTATTATCATACCTAAAGGGAAATTCTTGAGTACCCACAAAGGGAAGAAAAGACTTAACAGAAAACAGGAGTTATGAGTTACCCCTTTTCACCATGTGCTTCCTAATTTTAAGCCCAATATTTTTTTTAAACTCTATATGTAATTTCAGGAAAGCATATCACACACTTGTGGGGAAGAATGCTTTGTACCAACTGTTCTTACTATACTACCTTAGAGAAAATTCCTTTCTAGAGGTTAATTAAGTCTGGCTAAATAATTGTTTTTAATTGATACTTATCTCATGGTAGGAAGCACACCAGTGGGGGCTCATGAGCCAAAGCATTAGAAGATACAACCAACCCATCAGGACTACACTAGAATTAATAGTTAGCTGAGCTCTGAGGACCTGACTCTTCAGTAAGAGCAGGAGTTGGGATAATAGCTTCAAAACATGTAAGATGCTTGATAGGCAAATGACTCTGAGATAGGATTTTGTGGTATAAACCACCGCAGATACTTATGGATCAGAGATAGAAAAAGTTCACTGAATGAGAGTAGGAATCAACTTTAATAAAGATTCAGGCCTATCACTGAAATGTCTAGCTTAAAACGTAGCACACAAACTAAATTTTTCAATTTATTTACTAACACAATGTTTCCAGCAAAGGACATACTCATATAAACAACTGCTCTCAAGGAGTTTTCACAGATTACAAAACTTTCCATTCTTTTTACCAAAGCCAATGTTTTACAACTGAAATTTATTTTAAAAAAGTTTTACCTCTGTTTACACAAAATAATTTAATTTTATCACTCTGGGATTTGTGAGATTTATTTTGTGGATAATGTACCTTTTTTAAAAGTTAATTTCCTTTTGTTATTCTGAGAAAATTATCTAACAAATAAACACTGCTATCCTTATTTACAGAAACTAATATATTGTATAATGAAACACTGACTTATTTTAGCAAAAGTATACATGAATGTTCATATAAGGATTTGTGATCAAACATTTTTGCCTAGATGTTTTTTTTGATATGATTATTTCTCTTCCCCCCTTTTTATATAATCATAATATGCTGGCTTCAAAGCATATTTTCTAAATTCTTTAGAATTCTATAGTACCATTATAATAAGAATTTCCAATATCATAATAAAAGACATGCATGCTGGTTTTATATAGATAAATCAACCACTAACAGTAACATAATTGTATTATAGATAACAATAGCAAGGGCTTTGTTACTTATCAATAGTTACACTATTAATGCAGATTCTTACTAGTTGCTAACTAGTGAAAATATAATTACTGGGACAAAGTTAAATAAATATGTTGATGAAATCATTATTTTATTTTGCCATAATGGATGGGCTGGTCTACTGTCCATCTAATGAACAACTCTGAATGAGATCCTTTAATATTCTGATACTGTCTCTGTGGGTAGTTTTCCCACACTACTATTGCATGCTGCCCCAAGTGAATCCTTTTCCCAAACCCGCTTTCAAGTGTTATCTTCCTCTATTAGCACAAAGAAACTGCCCATTACTGGCACAAAGTAAGTGCCTAACAGATGCTATATTTATCTATCTATCTTTATCTCTTAACTGACCCAGACTACAGCACTTCTTCAACTTAACAGATGATTTTTGAGAGCTTTGTGGCTCAAAATTTCATCATCCTGTGGCCAGTGGTGTGATGAACCTCTTGGAACTTAGTAAGGTTGGTCTTCTTATCACACCCAATTCATAGTTACATGACAGGACAGAAACCTAAGTATTTTCATCAGTGTCTGGAACTTAAATGCTTGTGATTTATTGATATTTTTTTTAAAAAGGAGACTAATTAAGCATGTCAGAAAAAATAACCTTTAGAGGCTGCATGGTGAATCAAAACAAACACAGACAAAAAAACCTACGGACTAGAAGTGAGAACTGAGTTCAAGAACTCCCTGTATGGCTTTAGGAAAGTCATGTAATCTTTCTAAACCTGTTTCCTTATCTGTAAAACTGGAATAAAATACCAGCCCTGCTAATTGCCAGAGTTGTTAGGAGTAGCAAAAGAGAAAACATATGCAAAAATACTTTATAAGCTGTACAGCATTATGAAGTATTTATATTTTTAAGCAATGAAGTGAAAAAGGATTCACACATTGGGAGTAGTGGAACTTACAATGAATCTGACAATTAAATTATTCTTTGTCTATTAAATTTATTTGTATGTAAAATTCCCTTTACATTTTAAAAAATGTGAATGGCATTCAAAGGCTTCAAGGTACATCCAGTAAATGGTGCTACTGGCTCAACTCTGAGGATTAAATTATGGACTGAGTATATCCAATCAGGATTCCAGGAGACCAATAATGAAATACAGTAACCACTCCCTGGCAGAGAGGTGATGGACTTAGGATGCACAATATTTTTGGACACGAGCAATGTGTGAATTTGTTTTGCTTGACTATGCATATTTGTTATGAGTATTTTATTTTCCTTTTTTACAAGAAAGAGAGGTAGGAGAGAAAAATAGATTTTTGTTAATCTATAAGAATTAAATTTAAAAAAAAAGATTGGGTAGGATACAGGATTTGGCATTGTGCTGAGTTACCTCAAGCCTACAAATTGTGTTTTACTTTTGAATTCTAAAGAAGAAATTTCTGTGGCAGAAAAAGGTTAGAGAAAGAAAAGGACTAGAACTGAAAAAGGAGAAGGAAACTGTGAGGATGATTTGGATAGTATCTAAATTATGAAGAAGGCCAGAGAGTGAACTTGATAAGGATAAATTTAAGGAGAATTTAAGCAAAAGTTGAGAGCTAATAGCAACTTGAAGAAGATGAAGGAAAAATACAATCTAAAGGAGATTTAAGTCACAAGGAAAAAAATTAAGAATAAAAACTAAAGAGAAGTAAGTAGACTCAAGAGTAGCTGGTAAGGCTAGGAAGCTAAAAAAGTTAGGAAAATACTGGTAAAAGGTTAGAAAGGGGAAAAAAAAGGAAACCAGGAATGGTCATCAAATCGTTAATCATTTAGGAAGAAGTAATTAAGAATAAGGCATAATCACCAACAAGCAATTTCAAAGGCAAGAACTAAGGATCTCACTTCCAGCAGTTAGAGAGAGCAGGGGAAATTTATAGTGCCCTGTGCAGCTGGCCAAGTTACTTTGGTCTGTGCTTATAGTGCACCTTGGTCTCCCTCCAAGAAGAGAAGGGCAACAGACTCAGGGCAATGCTTTTTCTATACCCCAAAATACTTGGGACAATGAAAAGTTCTTTAAAAAATATGAAGTGGGGCTTCAATATGAAAAGGAAAATAGGATGTAAAGGAGAAAGGAGTACTGACTTGTATTAAGAGGATGGAGAGTCACAGAGTAGCTGGAAAGGAAGAAAGGAAGAATGACCTTCATCTACTACTGGACCTAAAAAAAACAAATAAACTTAAGGAACTTTTAGAAGAAGGAGAGAGTTGGATACTCCAGAGGAAAAATCTGCTTGGCCTCCAAGGAATGATAAAGTAGATCTATAGGTGTTGTTAGGTAAGAAGTCATTGTTATTTAGTAAGGGTAATAGCAAAAAGATAAAATGGTTATTTGTCACTCCCTACTGAGGAATATTATTGACCTAATAACATCACAGGGTGATATTGTCATCCTTGAACCATTTATAGAAAAGCACTTTTGAAAAATAGGTGACTAAAACCCATATCTTATGATTTATATGGGCATACATGACACTGCCAGAAGGAACCTAGGCAACACTGTCAGCATTAACTTGAGAAAGAAACTGAAGAACAAGGAGGCACAGGTGGTGTTTTTGTCTTTATTGCCCATCAAAGGCAAAAGCTGAAGAAAAGAAGACAAATTTGGGTAGTAAATAGTTTCTTTAAACTATATTATCTGACTTGGGTTTTTGGATCACAGCTTAAAATATAAATCTAAATGGCTCTTAGCCACGAATAGAGTACATCCCACATAATCTGATAAGAATGCATTTGCCCAAAGTCTTACAAATGTAATCAGTAATTCTTTAAACTGAACAAGGAAGAGGGAAAGAGAAAATTGCCTTTGTATACCTACCACACAAGATACCATAGATATTAGGTATGAAGTATCAAGATGAACAGCCACTGAGAGCTTTAGTGCACAGAAGAAGAAAATGCATAAAAAGAGTCATTAATAAAACCCAAGGTCTCAAGGCTTCATTCAGAAATGGGGAAAAAATATATGTAAATAGAGTGCCTAATGCAGAAACAAATTTGGCCTTATACGTCTAACTGAGACTTGGTGGGATGATACTCATGACTGGAATACATCTTTGAATCAGGACATTTTATTCAAAACAAGGTAGGTAAAGAGTTGTGGGGTTATATCATATATTAATAGGCTTATGACCAGAACCCCAAGGAAGGAAGCACAGCAGAAAGAGCAACTGGAGGAAGAAATAGAAGTTTTTTTTTCCTTAGATCTAGTTCATCTATAGATTATCAGAACAGAACAAAGAAAAAGATGTGAAATTCATGAAAGAGATCATAGGTCTGGCAAGATATAGAGATGCTAGAAGAGTTAAATTATCTAGACATTAATTGGAACTTTGTTTCTTTCAAAAGAAGAACTAATCATTTCTTGATGTGACATTGACAAATTCACCCTTCAAAAGTTACTACAGTAACCAGCAAGGGAAAACTGCGTTGGATCTAAATCTCACCAATGACGAAAAAATTGTTGCTAGAGTGGAAATACTGAGAATCTTGGAAGGAAGTGGCCACTACCTCAGGGTTTATAAGAAAAGAGAAGAAAGCTGCAAATGGTCTGAAATACATCCTATATTTTGGGGAAGCAGATTTCAAAGGTTTTATAGCAGCTTTTTAAAACATTTTTTGTGTCATGGCAACCTGGTAAAGCCTATGAACCTCTTCTTAGAATGGTGTTTCATGCCTATATTCAAAGCTGAGGGAAGGGAAATGAATAAGCATTTACGAAGCACCTACTTTGTGCCTGGCATTTTGCTAAATGCTGTACAAATACTGTCTAATTTGATCCTTTCAACAGTCCTGTGAGGAAGATGCTATCATTATCACCATCTTACAACGGAGGAAACTGAGGCAAGCATCACTTAAATGAACTGCCTGGGGGAAAGGAAATACCAGATCTTGGTTAGAGCTTAGTGAAAATAAAGATGTATTTTCCCCATCCAATTTCACTGACCCACTGAAATCTATCGATGACCTCTTGGGGATCTGTGGACCCCAAGTTGTGAAAACCTGATATAGGAAAGATGGGTAGGATTTTAAGGGTTATGTTTTTATACGGAAAGTCAGCTGAGAAAGAATGGGGAGTTCTAAAGAATTGTATTATGAAAGCACAAAAAGAAATTATTCCAGTGAAGAGAAATAAGGAAATTGAAAAGGTCAATGTGGATGCACAAGAAACTCAATGACCAACTTGGATTTCCAGAAGAATGGTCCAGGAGACAAAAAACAAGGGCAAGCACTAGAAGACGAGTACTTCAAGAATCATATCTGGAGTATTATAGTTCAGAATGAGTTGAGAATAGGAATGAAGACCAAGGACAGCAACAACAACAAAAAAAGGAAAAGCAAAATGAATCAAAAAAAGTAGAATGATGGTTCTGAGTGTAGAGAAGACAGAAACTGCTCAATTAGTATAATCTTAAATCTGTTTTCTCTAACAAGTTTTAGGACTTTGGGGCATGAAAATATAGAATAAAAGTAGTTAACAGTGAGATGAGGAAGGATATATCTATGAATATACTTATCTGCCCTTGATCAGTTGAACTAGACTGAATGAACTACATCGTCAGGAGGCTAAAGAATTGGAAGATGTCATTACTGAGGTGACAAATGAAAGACCATCAAGAATAAGTGAAGAACCATAAGCCTGGAGAAGGATAATTACTGCCCCATTTCTCAAAAAAGGGAAGAGAAGATTATCAGAGAACAATAGGCTAATGTGTTTAACAACAATTCCTGGCAAAATTCTAGAACATATTATTAAAGAGATGGTTAATAGACATCTAGAAAAGGAAATAGGGATCAAAAATAGCCTAGTGTGGCTTCATCAAAAACAAGTCATGTGAGACTAGCCTTATACCCTTCTTTTTCAACACAGTTACTAAACTAACTTACCTAATTTTCAGCAACGAGTGTGAAAAAAAGCCTCTCATGTTGTTTGTTGTTGTTATTGTGTGGTAGGAAGTTCTTCAAATAAATGGCCTCAGGAATGAAGTCATCAAGATTAAAGGCAAGAAATCATTTTTAAAGCCTGCTAAAGTTTTCTGATGGAGTTACAGGAATGCTTAGGTACCTCTGAGGCAGAAATAGCTGTATATTGCTCATCTGATGGAAGGAACTGAGATGTTCCTACCTACTCTTGTAACCTTTGAGAATGAAATCCTGTTTTTGCTCTTTGAAAGTTTTAAAATCCAAAAGATAAATCAGTTCCAGACTAAAAGGCTTTGCTTTGAATGGAAGGACTGGGAGATGCTTAAGATGCCCGGTTGTTGACTTTCCAAACTGGGCAACTTCCAGAAACCCGCCATTCTTTTGGAATGTTGTACTAAAGCATTTACTAAAGATCATGAATTTATGAAGCACAAACCTACCTTTGCACAACTGATACAAGGCAGGTGAGCGTGCTTCCTCAATTTAATTTATTATTTCTATTGCCTATCATTATTATTGTTATTCTATTATTATATTTTTCTGATTACTGCCACAATTTGTTATTTTTTTCCTTGAGAATAAAATATTTTTATAATTACAAATGACTTACAGTTAGCCTATGCCAGATCTATGCCACCTAAGTAACTATTCTTTGTTTTTAGAGTTTCCTAGTTTTTAGTCAAATTTAAAATCGAAATGACTATACCTGACTTCAAAGACATAAGTAACCTATTTTGACAATTTATATAACATAATACCATTCTCATTTTCTGACATGAGTTTCATACTGACTCTAAATTCAAATGAATCAGCTTGTTTTCCAGACAAGCTTTGTTCCTATTCTTCTAAAAGGAAATGAAAAAGCCAGACATCTCCTTATGTTTGTAAGCATGCAGCGCTCACAAAATTTATTGTTTTGCCTTGAATTTAAACAAACAAATAAAAATTATTTGTAAGGAAAGAAAAAAGAATAATTAAAAAGTATTCACATTTGGTTAAATAAGGCCAGTAACACTAGCAGTAAAATTGTCACAAACTTTGTATTAACCAAAAGATTACTATACTTGACTGAACAGAAACCTGTGATAATAGGTTTAACTAATACAGGAGAAGAACTCAGGCAATACAATAATGGCTGAGTCATTGAATGCAAAATGCATTTTAAGTAAACACAAGCACATAGAAATAGGCTATAAAATCCAGAAACATAAATGAAACAGCAGCTGAAACATTTCAAAGTCAGTTAAAGCATGCAAATGTTAAAATTTAGGTTGGAAAAAGCTGTTGTGAAATGATTATGGAAATTATATACTAACCATCTCTGGCGCTACCCCCATGAAAGCACAAGAAGGTAAAAAAAGATAGTAACAAAGTATTAGAAGCAATCAAAATAGAGTAATGCAGCTTAGTATATGCATAAATCATTCTAATAGTTATCAAATGTTTTAAATACTCAAGTTGAAAAATACTAGTCGTATGATAGCTTTCAGAAACATAAAAAAGACAATTCAAAAGAAACTTGGAAAATAAATCTAAAGAATAAGTCTGGACTAAGGATAAGATCTTCTCTTCCTACCCATAAATGCATTGCATCTACCATTTTGTGACCAAAACATGCCTCCATTAGCATTTTCATTTTGCTCAGGCAAAATGTTGTATAGGAAATCTTTAGGTTAGAAATACAGATAGATATACCCTACCTCACACACACACCAAAAATGTATCCAGAGTTAATGCCCTTTCTTTGCCTGCCAATATTCCACTCATAAATGAGAATCAACAAGCAAGATGAATTTTAATTTTCTGGTAAATATTATTTACTTTGAATGCCTGTTTTACTTAATACATATCCTCACTAATTTCCCTATATATTTCAAGTCATGACAATAGTAACATTTGAGGTAAAGTTTTTGAAATGAAATATTTTGAAGAAATGTTCAAATTCATCTCACTGGATTGATCTCATCTTTATATTAAATGAACTTTAGAACCTTAGAAACATCAACATAAAGGGTGAGCTGAAGAATTAATGAATAATTAACTGATGCTTCTAGGCTTGTCAACTATGTTTCTTTAAATATAGATTTTAGACTTAACTTCTTTCAGTTCATAGTATAAATCAGAATCATGAAAAATGGTGATACAAGAAAAGATACTCTTTATCAAGCTGCTCTGTGGATTACTACTTTTCCTATAAAAATTTCAAGAGTTATTACGAATTATTAACAAAATACATTTTTGCTCCTTTATGGATATATTAGATATTTTACAGATTTCTTCCTGTATGTGTAGAAGCTCAATCTTCTAAATAATGTCAGTATGTAAAGTCTTAGAGATTTGTCTGAGTCTCAGAAAGGTGAAGAGACTTGCCCATGGCCATTCAGCTAGTAAAAGCCAGAGATGAGATTTCAACCCAGGTCTCCCTTACTCCAGGACCAGCACTTGAGATCTTGTCACACACTGCTTTGCTATTAGTAATTTTGAAAAAGGTCAATAAGTAGTATCAATGTCTATTATCATTAAAAAAACCCATGAATCCCTATTGAAATTCATGGGATTCTTCTCCATGTGTGTGCACATATCTACCTCTCTGTCTTTTATGTGTGTATATACATACAGGTCTCTCATGTATACATATATGTATGTATGTGTATATATCTTACACATACAAATTACTTCTGCCATCCAAAGATTAAACTACCTATATTTGTTAGAAATAATTTGTTACCAAGCCCATATTCAAAGCAATTCCCAACTGGAAATGTTGTGCTCCGTTGGCAGATCATTAGACTATTATGTTAGTAGAGGTTATCCAAAAAAACCAAAATATTCTTTAAAATCCTGTGGATTTAATGGAATATAAGATCTTCCCTGTCCATTAATAGGTCTATGTGACCACATGTGTTCCCTTTTTCCCTTGGAACAGGGGCTGTGTTCCCAGGTCTAAAGGTATACACATATTTCAACCATGACTGTTGCTGCTTTGAGCTCTGGTCCAGTTCACAGCTGTGATACATCCTGAGTCACACAGAGCCAGCTGGGGGAGGGACTTTCCTAAAAGGAGCTAGCCTAAGGGGAATCCTGCTTCCAGGGAAGCTTGCTAATTACTAAAGTAATTAGGCACTGAGTCATGACAGCTGTGATGCCTTCGAGCCTATTAGCTGAGAAAGACTCATGGGAAGAATGTTCACCTATGGTCTTTGTGATTAGGCCAAACAAAACTCCTTGTTAAGGAGCCCCCTGGCTTTGTGAACCCAGATGTTGGTGCTCCCTGTCTGGTGATTATGCATCTATTACTTTGCTTAGACAGTTGGAGCCCTGTCTATTGGATCTCTGTGCTAATTTCTCTCTGCTTGTATTTTCTCCACATTCAAGGCTGACCTTTCCCTTGAACTAGCAAATGATCTTTACCTTCTTTACTTATATATCTTGAATTAAAGTAAGATTATTAACCCATTTGAAGCTGTCTTCCCTTTAGAAAAGCAGATCAAAGAACCTGTGTTAGCAGACCATCTTGGGTGTGCTTGCTAATACAAACCTTCAAACTAAGACAGAGTGGCAGAGTAGACAAAGAGAAGAGGCTGACTCTAGGGAAGTCAATTAACTATTCGATGCTTCAGGCAACTCTTTAAGACTATAAATTTCAGAGTCGTGCCTATCCCCACTGGTAGAGAGTTTTGTCTTTATGAGTTCTCTACACCAGTTTCAAAGGTCCAGTTTAAAAAAAAGTGTGTGTGTGTGTGTGTGTGTGTGTACACATGGAGACAGGCACAGAGAAAGCAAGAGAGAATCAGAGAAAGAGAGAGAGGAAGGAAGAGACAAGCAGAGAGAGAAAAGGGCATATTTTTCCCAGTTGTAAAAGATGGAATACCCTTATCTAAAGTTTTTGCTGTGATATTTTAAGGACTAGAGATATACATCAGAACATTTATGTCCTGATTTTTAACCTAAATATTATACTAACATAATACTAGCTAATGGTGACAAAAACAGACAAACCAGGGTTGTGATTCTTTGGCTATTCACCTTAAAAAGTAGCAGGCTAGGGCTATGGATAGACAAGTGTTTACAGGCCAATACAATTTATTCTAGTAATAAATGAGTAGTCACCTGCATCTCATCTAGTTTTGATTGAATATCTGGAGGGAAGTCACCTGCTCCACAGTTAAAAGGGTCAAACGGTTCTGCTCCAAAAAGGTCTCGTTCTAGAATAAAGGAAATAAACATTTTAGTAGCATGGAAATCACAGGACTCAGGCAATGAAAGCATAGATTATTTCAATGGGAAAATTATTCACTTTGATTATTTCTGTTGCTCACATGAAATAATTATTTGGCCAATTCTCAATTTTAATTTTGTGCTATGTTGACATAGACTCCTATTAATCAAATGGTGGCCTAAGGAAACATTTAAAGAGCCCAGAAACACTTTGTTGAATATTATCATACTTTACTAAGAACATATGTTAATAGGCTATTGTTACAGATAATTTAACTCATAATTTAAAATGTGTTAAGTGAAGTTTTTAATGTTTTCTTTTTTTAATTACAAAATTGACAAACAAAAATAAACAAGAGCATTTCTCTACATTTGCAGTTCTTCACCTGGGGTCCATGAATTTAGTTTTGCCCGAGCTTGGCACAGTGCCTAGGATGTGGTAGGTTCCAAGAATAAAGTCTCCTTGTTAATTTTATTCAAATATAATTTATTTTATTACTAATCATAAATATTTTATTTTATGCATTTAAAATATTATTCTAAGATGAAATCAATAGGTTTCACCAGACTGTCAAAGGAGTCCATGACGCAACAAAGGGTAACCTACCCTATGCAAAAGGAAAACAGAAAAACAGGGACTGCATCTGAATTTCACATGCAGCTTCGGTTGTTGTTTTTTTTTTTTATTTTGCTTGGTTGTTTGTTTTTACATGCCTTTGCAATACTGGTTAACAATTTAATTCCATTATAAATGTATTATGATTATGACTTCATGTTTATAACATTTGTTCAATAAATATTCATTCATTCTGCAAAAGGAACTCTTCTACATCCTATGAAAGATACAAATATTTATGATTTCTTTGCCCCTGTCAAGCACTACAGGAGTCTTAATTCTATTCTCAGTGTCATAACAAAGTATCAAGAATTTAATACACGTTTTTTAAAAATAACAAACTTCCATTTTAGACCATTCAGTTCCCCATAAATGAGAGATAAGGGGTCATGACCTCCCACTGGGAGCCACCAATTCAGTCTCTGTGATAGCAGGCGCAGATTAAAATACAGTAGATGCAATACCATTGAAAAGAAATTTATTGCATGCTAATTCACAGATGATATTAGCTATATTTCTTAGGGACAAAAAGCTAAAAAAGTGCACAGCTGTGCCTTTACATTCTGTTGGCCAATAAAAATGTCAGTGGCCTAATTAAGAAACACAAAAATCCTTTACAGTGGATTTAGAAAGAGATCTTACAGTGCATATTTGCATGTTATTGTACAATTCCTTAGCTAAAGAGATCAAAATAGCAAACTGCACTTTAAGAAAAATACAAATAAACTTAAACCCTACTAAATTTCTCATAACTGTAGAGACTAGAAAGTTAACCAGAAAGATCTGGTTAACAAGTTTGTTGGGAAGAGGATAAAGGTTTTCAATCTTCATTAGCCATCCCAACTGTGTTAAAACTGTATCTTTTTAAAAAAAAAAAAAACTATTTTACTCTTGAGAAACAAAACAGGCATTTCCATAGCATAGTAGAATAGAAAAAAAAAGATGACGATACACAAAACTGCAAATCTATTATGTACAATTTATATTCCTTTTAAACATGTAAATTATTATGTAACTTTCTTTTTTTCTTTCCTCTCCCCCTGCCCTAGAGATGGCTATCGTTAGACACAAATACATATGTGTGTGTATAAAACTATCCTATGCATACTTCTATGTATTAGTTCTTTCTCTGAATGAAGGTAGCATCTTCCTTCATATGTCTTTTTTAGTTAATTTGAGTATTTATAATAGTCATAATGACTTAGTAACTCAAAGTTGTTCTTACAAAACAATACTGCTGTTACTGTATGCGATGTTCTCTTGGCTTTACTCATTTCACTCTTCAATATCTCATGTAAGTCCATTCATGTTCTTCTAAGATCACTGAGCTCATCATTTCTTATGGCGCAGTAGTATTCCATCATGATCAAATACTATAAATTGTTCAACCATTTCCAAATTGACAAGCACATCTGTGACTTCCAGTTCTTTGCCACCACAAAGAGAGCTGCTATAAATGTTTTAGAACATCTACGTTCTTTTCCTTTTCCCCTAATCATCTTGAGAAACAGACCTAGCTGTGGTATTGCCAGCTAGAAGGGTATAAGCAGTTTAATTAACAACTCTTAGGGCATAATTCCAGAATGCTCTCCAAACTGTATCTTATTCTGGTCCCCTAATCCCACCTTCTAGGAAGTACAGTAACTTTATAAGCTAGTATAAAGTGACAATAGCAGGAAATATCATTGCAAAGGGGAACCTAGATATATTAAACCATCTCAAAGATCAAAGGAGTGCAATTTACAAATAATATCATGTAGTAACCAAAAATCACATTCTGGTAACATGTGCTGAATCAGCGGAAGCTATCTAGGTGCTGTTGTCAGTGCCTTTTGGTTCCTACAATATATAAATCCCAGACAAATTCCAGACCTCCACAGTAAAGACCTGCAGATCACCAAATGTTGCTGAGAATTTTGAGATGATATGGACATGTCAACTTTAAAGTTTTACTGACAGCTCTGAACTAACCCTAAAGTGGCAGAGATAAGAGTTAGTCTGTACCACACCCAAGACCCTATAAAAACTAGATCTCAAGCTCCAGCTCCCTAAGTTCTCTTCCATCTCCATCAGGTCCAAGCTGCTGACTGCTGCCAAATCTAATATATCATCTCTCTGCCTCTCCCCCTCCCCATCCTCTTCCTCAGTCCGCCTGCCTTCACCATCCCATCCACTGCGCCCACGCCATCTGCATCTGTATTTTCTGTGCTGTTTGTCTCCACACCCTCTGTAGTTATTAAAGTGTGATTAAAGCTGTTTCCTACTGTGATTGTGGTCTTTCCCTCTGAGTACCCAAAGAACCAGGCATGCCTGCCTCCATTTCATAATTTCATGAAATAATTATCAGTTTATCATCCCTAGTCATTTGAATAGAACAGAAGAATGGAGGATGTTAACAGCCATTTCTTCATGTAGTCTCCTCCACCAGAAAGTGAGCTTCTAGAGAGCAGGGACCATGTTTTTTGTCTTTATTTCTATTCCCATGACTTTATGCAATGCTTAGCATGCAGACAGCCCTTAACAAATGCTTGCTGACTAAGTAGGAATTCAAATGGTTTTCTGATCACAACTTAAGTGAGGGTTGAACTGAGAGCCTCAGAAGAGGCAGAAAAATACAGAGAAGTTCAAGGAAATGACCAAAGAGCTGCTTTTCCAGCTCTAAATCTTAATGCTAATTACTATAACATAAGCTGAAGGTAAATATTTATTTTCTTCTCTGAGGAGCTTGGATGATGGGAAGAGTTTTGACTGAGACAGCTGACTGAGGAGAGCTGTAGTTATCCTCTGGAAGGGACTCTTATTTACCCCTTCCCCACCCACCCCCTATGGATACTCTGCCTCCTATGGATAATGAAGGGGTTGAAAGATCTTGCTGATAAAGCTTCTTCTGAAAGAAGAGGCTTGGTAACCACAGCATTCTTAGCAAATGTTAGGGCATTAGGTAAGCAGAAAGTGAGCTTGGAAAGAAAAACAGTTGAAAGGGAGCTGTGATATTCAGCAATTATCAATGGAGACACCCAATAGGAAGCAGCTGGGAAGCAATGCCCAGGGAGAAACAGAGTTCAGTGTGCTGTAGTGTCAGAAGTGTGAGTTGCGCCTCCATGTATGTTCCATGTTGTCACCATGTGTGTAGCCCCATACATGATTACTCTGCATGTCTATTCTTTCCACTGAGAATATGCGTATTTGTGGTTTAGGAAACTGGACATTTGGAGGGGCAGGGAGGATGTTCTGTTGCTACTTTTACAACTCTGCTATTTCATTAATTGTCCTTGCTTCAAAATATTTACTCGGTTCAATTAATAAAAAGAAAACCTCTTTGGGGGCTCATGGGTAATATTTTTAGAAAGCAGTCTTACTTACAAAACACCTGCAACCTGGGATAGCTTTCTGAGTGGATTAAGTTACTCCCTAACCTAGAATAGTCTTCACCAAAGTTCTCTGGAACAAGAACAGTTTTAGAATGAAGATTACAAACAAAACAAAAACAGATGCTCTATGGAGCCTCAAGGCTCAGCTCAAGTATCATCTCCTACCTTACAAAGCCTTTACAATCATCACCCCCACACCCCCAATGTTGTGAATTCTCTCTCTCCTCAGATTAAGTTGTTTTTACATGTATGAATATATATAGAATCCTCTGAGAATTTAATCATCATGAGGAAAAGGACTACTTATTTTTTTCTCTGTATATCCAGTGCATAGCACATAACAGATACACAATAAATGCTTGCTAGAATTGATGTTAAATTGAAGGGAAAACAAATTGAATATCTCATGCAGTAAGGTAAATACATATATATATATATATACATATATGTTTGTGTATATGTATGTGTACATATACACATACCCAATATATGCATACATATGAGGCTTTTCAAGTTTCATTTCCCACCCAAAGATTTCAAATTGTTTATAACTGCAGGATTAGTAATTTTGCTTATAAGTTGGAATGAACTGGCTTAGGGGTATAGAGTTTAACAAACAAGATATTTTGTTTAGAGCAATAAGAAGTAATAAAACCTAAAGTATATAGTAATAAGCATTGTTTGGTTTGTTATGAATACCACAGACAAAACAATAGGAGTCAGAACTGTTATAAAACGTACTTATCTCTGTCGAACGACTGGGTACTGGAGGAGGCTGTGTACCATTGCGAGTAGGTGTTGATGACTGAGGAGTTATGGGAGAAAAAGGAACCATATCGAAGATGTCAGTGGAAGGTGATTTAGGTGTCACACTGGCTGCCTGTAATAAGGATAATGACTGTTAGGGTAATATTTCATGTGAACAAATCATAGTCTTGAACTTACAGCAAACGTAAGGAAAAATTAATTACAATAGAAATTTTAAAGAGAAACTAGCAAAGGAGCCAATAGCTGTTCTTGTTATAAGTTTAGAGAGGATGACAACATGTGTGGAGGACAACAGCAGTTAAGTATACTGAGATGAATACCTTTTCCACATAGGCATTTGGCCACGTCCACCAAAAGCTCTACAATGTGCTAGGCACTGGAGACACTTGGAGATACAAGTACGAGGACTAAACAACTTGTTCCAATGGATTTGGAAAGAGAGATACTAATGGAAAAGATAATTGCTGTTTTCTAGAAAATAATAACATAATCCTTCTTCTCTCATGACTAAAGAATGTTTTTAAAGGAATCTATATACTAACTTTTAAATATGTATAATTCATTGTTGAATTTTTGATTAGGGCACACCCAAGATTTATTCTCTTATTAAAGACCCCCATTTTAAAAGTGACTGCTCATTGAACACAAAGTTTATGAATAGTCAAACATGTTAATGAGCATTCATAATCAATGTCACTACTACTGCCCAGAAGATCCAATTTTGCTATTTATTTACCTTGGTGATCTTGGACAAATTACTAATCTCTCTGGGATTCAGTTTACTCATCTGTAAAATGAGGTGGTTGGACTACTTGGCTTCTAAGACCCCTTCCAGCTCTAAATCTACAAGCTTATAATAAAAATTTCAGGGAACTACTGAGTAATTTGTGAGGGGAAGATATATCCACCATTTTCATCCATAATATACAAATAAAATATATACTACATTTTCTGTGAAAGAAAACTCTAGAAAGGTGAATCACATCTTACAGGTGGCTAGGTGGCACAGTAGATAAAAGCAACTGGGCCTGAAGTCAGGAAGACATGAATTCTAATCTGGCTTCAGACACTTAATATGTGATCATGGACGAGCCACTTAATCTGTTTGCCTTGGTTTCCCAGTCTATAAAATGAGGATAATAATACCTACTTTGCTGAGTTGTGGGGATCACATGAAATACTTGTAAAGTGCTTAGCACAATGCCTGGCACATAGTAGGTGCTTAATAAATACTTGTTTCCTTCCTTCCATGCCTTAGCAGTTGTCTTGCTCTTGAAAATCCCCTAAGGGCCCTGCTTTGGTGAACTCCTTTTGGAACCTCCAATTTGAGGAAATGTCTTGCTCACATTCCTTTCCTTGCTGCCTTCTTAAGTCTCTGGACTTCTCCACTGTGTCTCCTCCTCTCCACCCCATCTACTTTTCAGCTATCTTTTATGTGTTAATTAATTAATTAATAAGAATTTATTAATAAAGAATAAGAATATCCATGAGAACTGAGATTATCTTTCATTTTTCTTGTATTTGTATTTTCAGCTCTTAATACAGTACCTGGAACACGGTAAAAAAAAGATGCGTGTTGACATATCTCCTCAATGGCAGAACTAGAACCAGAACCAAGGTCTTTTGGGTCCCAATCTCAGGTATTCTTTCCATGATACCATAAGAATGGGAAATAAATGAGGTCAGGCTGGAGTAAACTCTGAGAACTCTGCCCAGTTTTCAGTAAGAAGTAGGTTTGAGTTAGATCAAATGAAAGGAAGGAAATAGACTGAGAAGGTGATGTACACTTTTGAGCGTTGCTCAAATCACATAGTTATGCATGTCCATTCTTTCCACTGAGGGCGTGCTGTCTGAAGTAATATGAATTTCCAGGATATAATATCCAAATATATCTAACAAAGTATATTCCGTAGCCCCATATAAATGGCCTTTGATGTACTGGGTATAATTGTATAATGGAACAAAAGCTGATCTTGGAACTCTGGTTTTAATTGTGAAACCATATGAAAACCACTTAATCCATTTGCAATGTTATGTGAAAAATCTTTGATTTGGGGAGTTTGGGGAACTCCCTTCACCAACAGAGAAAGCAACCCAAATATGACTTAGTACCTAGGATCATAGAGCTAAAGTTAGCAGGAAGCTTAAAAGCCACTTAATCCAACTTCCTCACTTTTAAAGAGGAAGAAATTGAAGCAAATTCTAAAAAGTTGCCTGGGACAAAAAAAAAAAGGTTAAGTAAATTATTTAGGATCGCAAAGCTAGTAGGTGTCAGGGGTTCAATTTCAATTCTGGTCCTCCTGAGTCCAAACGTAGCACTCTTTTCCCATACATCTTGCTTTGGTAATCATGCTACAGTTATGGTGATACAATACTGGTCTCAGGGAGTGGTTATGAGAAAAGTTCTTTGAGAACCTTTAAGAGTCATCTATATAAATGTGAGGTATTATGATTACTACCACTGCTCTTCTGTACTAATGTAACATTGAAATTAGAATATTCTAGATGGATCGATAATAACCTTTCCTTGTTCTGTGTTACTGGGAACTTGGACAAGCCCCTTAAACTTTCTGTTTTCCAATTTCCCAACACTCACTTAATATGAAAGTTGCCATCTATCCAACAATACCAGTAACCAACATTTATATAGCACATTAATATTTGCAAAGTGTTTACATATTATATAAAATTTGATGTCATCCTCGCTACAACAGGAAGGTACAATTATTATGCCTACTTTGTAGATGAGGAAACTCATGACCTGAGTGGTTAAGTTCAGGGTCACATAGATTTGGGGAGGGGGGAGTTCATAAAAATTACTTTTATTTTTTATTATATTTTTGTCTTTATTTTTTTTGCATTCTTTTTTTTTTAAAATGCAATTTATTTATTTAACATATTTGGTTTTCAGCATTGATTATCACAACATTTTGAATTACAAATTTTCTCCCCATTTCTACCCTCCCCCCCACTCCAAGATGGCTTATATTCTGGTTGCCCTGTTCCCCAGTCAGCCCTCCCCTCTATCACCCCCCTCCCCTCTCATCCCCTTTTCCCTTCCTTTCTTGTAGGGCAAGATAAATTTCTATACCCCATTGCCTGTGTATATTATTTGTAAATAGTATTTTCTTTTCACCCAATTATATGTGAAAGCAATTTTTAGCATTCCTTTTTACAAGATTTTGAGTTCCAAATTTTTCTCCCTCCTTCCTTCCTAAAATAGTAAGCATTTGATATAGGATATATGTGCAATCATGTAAAACATTATTTCCATATTAGGCACAGTTGTGAAAGAAGAAACAGACAAAAAGAAAAAAACACAAAAAATAAAGTGAAAACTGTAAGCTTTGATCTGCATACAGAGTTCATCAGTTCTTTATCTGATGTGCATAACGTTTTCCATCATGAGTCATTTGTAGTTGTCTTGGACCATCGGGTTGCTGAGAAGAGCTAAGTCACACATAGACGATCATCACACAGTGTTGCTGATACCATGTACAATGTTTTGCTGTTTCTGCTCATTTCACTTTGCATCAATTTGTACAAGTATTTCCAGGTTTTTCTAGAGGAGACTATTCCAATAGTTCAGATGTGAGGTGATGAGGGCCTACACTAGAGTGGGGCAGTGTTAGAGAACAGAAGAAGGCATATTTAAGAGATGTTGCAAAGATGAAAATGACAGGTCTTGGAAATAGATTGGACATGGGAGGTGAAAAATATGAGTTGAGAACAACTCCTAGATTGTGAGCCTGAGGAAGTGAGGAGAATAGGGAAGAGTTTAGGGGGAAAAACAATGAGTTCCATTTTAGACACGTTGAGTTTAAGATGTCTACTGGGGATCCAGTTCAGTATGTCTAAATGACATACTGGAGATGTGAGATTGAATGGAGATGTGAAATGTCTGAAAGACAAAACTGGAGATGTGAAATTAGAGGTCAACAGAGAGTTGAGAGAGACTTGGGGTAGACTTCAGTTTTCAGCACAGATGGTATAATTATGTCCATGGGAGCTTATGAAATCACTAAGTGAAGTAGTGTAGAGGGAGAAGAGAAGAGGGCCCGGGACAGAAGCCTGAGGGATACCAACAATTAGAGGGTATGTTCTGGAAGAGGATACAGCAAAAGAGACAGAGAAGGTGTGGTCAGATAGGTAGGAGAGCAAGGAGAGAGTGGTGTTCTGAAAACTTAGAGAGAAGAGAATATCAAGGAGAGAATAATCAACAGTATTAAAGGCTGCTAAGAGCAGAGAAAGATCAAGAAGAATTGGGATAGGGAAAAGGCCACTGGGTTTGAATAATAGTTCATGAGTGACTTTGGAGGGAGCAGTATAAATGGAATGATAAGGTTGGAAGCCAGATGTAAGGGGTTAAGAAGAGAATGGGAAAAGTGAAAGTGGAGGCCCATATTGTTGATGGCCTTTTCAAAGAATTTAGCTACAAAAGGCAGAAGAGATATGCTAAGACAGTTAATGGGGATGGAAGGGTCAAATGAGGGTTTTTTCAGGATGAGAGAGACATGGGCATATTTGTAGGTAGAGCTAGTAGACAAGAAGAGACTGGAAATAAGCAAAAGAGTTGGAGAAGGGATGGAATGGGATCAAATTAACAAGTAGAGGGGATTAGCCTTGGTACGGACTAAGGTCACCTTATCATGTGACAGGAGTAAAGGAAGAGATAGTGGCAGAAGGCAACTGAGGAGCGAAGGGGGAGGTCATGATTAATGACCTCAATTGTTTCTGTAAATATGAGGCAACCAAAGTTCTTAGTTGAGAGAGTCAGGGGAAGGACAGCCATGGGACATTTGAGAAGAGATGAGATGGTTTGGAAGAGCCATTGTGGAGAGTGGATAGGAAGTCAATAAGGTAGATATAGTAGGATTGTGTAACAGAAGCGAGGGCCCCAGTTGAGTTTGTGTAACATCAATTTTTAATGGACCCAGTCAGAAGGGTTGGGTGATTTTCTCCATCTTCATCTACCAAGATGTGTGAAGGAGTAAAGGAAGCAAATGGTGAAAGTGATCCAAGGATGAGGATTAGGTGGGCATAATTATTCATATGATAAGGGCACTAGGAATACAAGAAATGAGGACAGTGTAGAACTGAATTGAATCGCCAAGGGGTAAAGATGGGGGAAAGAGGAGTGGTTAGAGTATAGGAAATGGCTTGGGAGAGAACTAAAGTGTCAAAGGTTTGGAGGTTATGGTGTGGACTAAGAGTAGGGTTTTGTAAGGGAAGGCAGAGGGAGAGATCAAAAGTCAATAGATTACGATTGGATAAGGGGATTTCAGAATTCTTAGACGAAGAAGTTGAATATTTGTGGGGGGTAGCAAGATCAAGGGCATGACTATCTTTGTATGTGGCTGAAGTGGGGTACAGGAGTACCTTGTGGGAAGAGAGTAGACTGAAGAAATGAGTGATTAGGAAATGTTGAAATACCTTAGTATGAGGGCGGGAGTTGGGAAGGAGAGAAAAACTGTAAGCCAATTATCAAACTCATTGAAGAAGAAAGAAAAACAACCTAGGGATACGTAAACAACAGCTACCAAGATGTTGGTTGGGTAGTAGAGATGAATATCAGGGACCTCAAAGGGAGAGAAGTTGCTGAGTGATAGAGGAAGGGTGAGAACCTGAAAGTGGCAATGAAGAGCAAGGAGTATTCCAACTCCCCCTCCTTGATCTATGAGCCAAGGGGAGTGTTTGAAGGTGCAGCCAGTACTGGAAAGGGTGGCCTGGGAGGTATGTCATTAGTGAGGAGCCCCGTTACAGTGAGAGCTAGTAAATGGAAGGAGTGGGAAAGGGAAAGATCTAAGAGGGGAAGTTTATTGCCTATGGAACAGGCATTCCAAAGGTTGCAGTGGAAGAGCTGGGTGGTATTTGGTTGAAATTCTGATGCAGGAAGGTTAAGAGGTATGGCAGTGATGAATCAGGTGATGGGAGGCAGGAGTTGGGTTTTGGATAATCAGAGTTACTAGGACATGAAGACTATGACTAAGTGTGAGGATGTTGGTCACTGAGTGAAGGGTGCCACTCTTCTTCCCAATGGAGGTTGGAGATCGGGCTGCAAGCAAGTGTAATATGAGATGGGAAGCCCCAGGTCAGATGGGTGACCTGACTTCCCAAATCCTCTTCCCTCCAAAGGCTGGAGGTTAGGCAGGAATAGGGCACAGCTAGAGATGTAAGCTGATTCTGCACAGCAAGAGAAAGAAGTATGATTCCTCACCAGCTTTCCTCTTCCCTCAAAGGATGCTGCAGTAGAAGGTGGAAGGCCTGAAGACAGAAGGTAGGTTGCTCCTCTTTGCACTGTTGTTCTCCACATCCCAGCTAGGAGACTGGGCTGGCAGTAGAAGGTAGACATTTCCTTTCACTAACATAGATGTAAGTCATTGCTTTGGGGCAGACAGATGATGCCCAGCCCGACCCTCTGCAGCCTTCTCTCAGGGTACATGCTAAAACAAATGGGCGATAGAAAGCCCAAGGTGCTCATGAAGCCTGAGGTCTCCTCACCTGAGGAGGGTGGCTATGAGGAAGCAATAGGAAGTAGGAAACTCTCTGTGCAGGGGAAATCCTTTCAGGCAGATGGGCAGTCCCTGGCCTGGTCCCTTACAACCTCGCCTTGGGGGACATACTGTGCCTCAACAAAATGAAGCTGATGGTCAAACTTAAGTGAGTTGTTGGAAATTAATTATTTTAATAGGCAATTGAATTTGAATTCTGATTTGCCTCAAGATTGTTCTTAAAGTGCTATATGAAGTCATGCTGATATTCATTGCACATTGTAAAATCAGAATAAGTAAATTCTAGAACAGAAAGCGACCTCAGAAATTATCTAGCAGAAGATCCTCATGTTGCAAAGGTTTCATATTTCCATAGGAGTAAGAATTTAAAAAGCTTTCCTCAGCCAGGGAGAGAATACTTTGTTAATATCCTCATTTTGGAGAGGAGGAACTTGGGGCCTGCAGACACTAAGTGACTTGCCAATATCACATGGTTAATTTCTTAATATGTGCTGTCCCTCACTACAGAATACAGCTTCTTCATTTTTGTGTCTCCAGAGCTCAGCCCGGGGTCTGAGCATTTAATAAATACTTATTGAATGGTTCCAATTCCAATTGAGGGCCATTTCCATTTTGTGAGTAATCTTTTTCACTACAACTAAATTAATTTGTAATAAACCAAAATAATGAGTATGCCTATTACATATTCTTTTTTTACTAGTTTATGACTGCCTTGTTTTATTAGTTAAGAGAGACAGCATGGCTTCGGGGCTCAAGAACTCACCTTAAACCAGGATGACAGGGGTTCAAGCCCAACCTGTTACATACACTGGTCATGTGATCCTAGCCAAGTAAATGAACCTCTCAATGCAAGAGGCAACTCTGCAAGACTAAGATGTAGAGAAGGTAATGACTTGCACCGGTACAAGAAGTTTTCTCATTTATTAATTCCCTATAGCAATGAAATCATGGGTGCAGTCCTTGTCCATGTAGAATAAAGACATCTACTAAAGTTGGGTAAAAATATAAATACATTACTATAATATAAATGGAAAAATCTACACATATACATATGTATATAAATATATGCACAGGCACAGTTTTCTAGTTTTTTCGTGTAATCAAGTTATGTATCCTTCACTATACAGTAGAATTACTAATGTCTTCTTTGCTAACTATGCTGACTAATTTACTTGTCTTTATATTAAAATACAGTGACTCCAAATTTATAGAATAGGGTCCCAGAATTTCAGTGTTCAAAAAAATCCTTATTATTTAGTCCAAGTCTCTCATTTTACAGATGAGGAAATTGAGGCTTTAAAAGCCTAAATGTGAGCAGTAGAATACTGGATAAAGAGCTGGTCTTGGACTCAGAAAAACATACTGTGTGGTCCTGGGCCAGCCAATTGACCTCTTGGTGCCCTGGGCAATTGAGCATATAAACAACATAGAAGCTGCCCATCTGCCCATCAATGGGAATTCTCTACACCAAATAATTAATAAAGCTGTTAAGAGTTCACATTTCATAATGATTTGAAGGGTTTTTTGTTTTGTTTTGGGGGGGTGGGTGGAGTGCTCTGTGGTACTTTGCTCAAAACAACCCTGGGAGAAGAGTAGAGCAAGAATTCTTCTCTCTCTTTTATGGATGAAGAAACTGAATCTCAGACAGGTTAAGTTACTTGTTCAATGTCACACAACTATTAAGTGGCAGAGCCAGGATCTTAAATCAGGTCTTCTGACTCCAAGACCAGTATGTTTTTTTTTTCCATTCTATGACCATACCTTTCAATAGCACCGGCAAAGCACAAAGTAGGGGCTCAGTAAATATTTGTCACTTTAAAAATTTTACATACATTTTTCATTTGAATTGAAATGCAAAAATAGTGGTTGAAAATCATATAAAGATTTCAAGTAGAAATTATGTATGATGTCACCAGGATTAAAAAAATAAAATAAATTGTTTCTCTATGACTCATGACAAATCATGTCTGGGTAAGGATGCTATCTTTAGTATCCTTACAAAGGGTACTGTCTTTAAAAGGTTCCCTCAATTAATGACCAAAATGGCCTAATTTAAGGGTTTTTGAGAAATTTTTATTATGATACTCATACAAAAGGTTATAATGTTTAAAATATTGCACTGAAGAGTTTGATCAATTTTAGAGAAGTATTCTAGGAAGAAATGATATTGTCAGTATACCTGGGTATTAGGATTTAAGGCCCAAAGCTATACCGAAGTCTGTCCAAATCAAAGAGATTAGGGGCAGAAGCATCATCCCTGTTTATTTGGATCAGGAAACTAGTTTGCTGAATTTGATTCCTTATAAAGGATGGAATTCAGGCTCAGAATATTCCAATCTCTGTGTATGTTTCAAAAGTGCCAGCTCTCTCACCAAGCTATTAGGCTTATGAAATACGGATGAGAAAATATAACTGCCAAATCCAGAGCAATTTAATGATGTGCAGTGGCATTTTTGGCATTAAAGACATATTCTGGTTGGTCTTTCTAAATTTAAGTGTTCTGGAACTTATTTTTAAATGTTGCTTTAACCAGATAAGAATTTTTTAAAAAAGTGAAACACATACTGTCCATGAAAAGAAATATTTTGTGTGATGGATCTTCTCGCTAAGGTCAATGTCAGGTGTCTCAAAAGTCTAGTGCACTAAGTCCTATAATGCCCTAAGACTTGGGACACCTTATGTTTAAACTGAAAAAATCAAAATTTTAGAAACTGTTCTACATAGATTTACAGTATTATCGCTCCCTCACTGGTCTCAAGTTCTGATGACTCTAGCTGGGCTGTAAGAGGCTCTATGTATGATACCTGACTTTCTGTATAAAGGGGACCTCCTCTCTACTCATCAAATGCTTAATGAAGGACAAAAATATTAAATGATGAAGACACTTAAAGATAACTTTCAATACTGTGGTGTTTTTTTCATATGTACTATAAATAAACTTTAGTCTTTTGTGGTTTGGCTTTTAAATCATAATGATGTTTTTTTCAATCATTACTTTCCTCTTCATCTGTGTATAATGAACAAATCAATGAATGCATGAAAGTACCTCTATTTAAAAAAAAACTTAATTTTTGACTAAGAGCTACAAAAACAAACAAAAAACCAAGAGCTAAATCTTTTGGCAAAAATGTAAGGCTAAGAAACTATCTTAAAATAATATTATTGTAGGGAGCAAAATTTACAAGTCTCTAGAGAAAAAAAATAAGGCCTTGAATTTATTTTAGAGTCCAAATTAAAATGGCAAACAGGTTAATTTTTGTCCCTTATAAATTATGTTTTCTTCTACATCATCAAATTGGTTCATTGTAATTCAGTCTAAAAAAGATTTGAGATTATAACACCATTATTCCTAGCACATTTTGTCTGATACTACTGGAAAATAGCATTTTCAATATTATTTAAACTGTAGTTACCTTAGGGCAGAACTCAAAACTAAGCATTCTGACCTTCAAGCAAAATTAATTAAGGGTGATTGTGGCACTTGGGTGTAAGTCTGGCTGCTAAGGAGGTCAACATGGGAGGGAATGAGGCAAGGCAAAGCTGTACCAGGAAAAGCTCACCTGGGGTGTGGGAAGGCCCCAGGATCCCACTTCAGGTAATTCTATACTAATATTGCTGCTTGTCCCAGGCATACTCAAGGAGAGATAAATAATATGGATGTCCAGGCTCTGTGTTTTGATGCATGGTACAGAAGGCAGTTTGATTCAAGTAGGTATAGTCACCCCAAGAATCAATATAGGTTCCTCAGAACACATTCCATGGTATCACTTCTGATCCCTAACCTTTCCCTCCCATTCTCAACTTCCGGTAGGTAGAATAAGAAGGCACAGCAATGTGTAAAGTGGGACTCTGGAGATGCCTGTGAGGGGCAGATGCACTTGCCCTCCTCCCTGGATGTTGATACTATGGAAATTCTGCCTAGTCACCTTTCCATTTTAGTGTATTTGGAGGGCATCTTTTTAGAAAGACTTCTTAGAGAAGATGTAACTGCAGAGATTACTCAAAAGAGAAGGCATGACTTATAGCAACAGTCTGTGCATTTCTTCATAATCTTCATATTTTCTTCATTTCCAAAGCACTGACATATCCATTATCTCATTGTGCCATTAAAATCACCTTACAAGATAAGTACTCATGACACAAACTGGAGAAACTGAAGCAGAGATTAAATGCTTTTAGCCAAGTTGAAGAATCAGCTAGCAAGACAACTATGTTAAGAATCCCAATCTAATACTCTTTAGACTATATGACTCCATTTCCTCTTTATTTTCTTTATAAATGAATAATTATGAGAAAATCCACTTTTCTGGGAGAAGGGGGGGGGCAGGAATTGTGGGTCTGGAGCATCTGCGGAACAATGTGAAAGTTTAACGTATCAAGGTTCTTCACATTGACTTTCTGCAAAATTGAGTTTCAGTAATCTTATCTTTCCTGTTGGAGCTTTTTTCAATGGTAGTTGAGAAAACAGAAAGTAAAATTATAATTATTGTTTACTCATGGTTTCTGGAAGGAAGGAAGGAAGGAAGGGAGGGAGGGAGGAAGGAAGGAAAGATAAAAGGAAAAGAGAGATCTAGATTCTTATCCATAAATATCTTATCAAATCTACTCAGTAACCACATATTAAGGTATAAAAAGACAGAATTTTATCCAGCTTGATAGGATTTTATTCAGCAAAAGGAAAGCCCAGTAACCTTTAGCAATTCAATTTTATTCATTTAACATCCTAGTAATAATGTAAATTTAATGCATGCTGCTGGCCCCAGAAATGAAATAATTATATATGTGCACAGGCGCGCGTGCGCGCACACACACACACACACACGCAGTAAAGTGAAGAATTTTATTTAACTCTTTGTGCCTGCCATTATAGAAAAACGTCCATCTGCTGGAGTGACTTGGTGGATGAGAGCAGAGTTGACCCCATTTTCCAACATAAACATGAGAAGCACTACCATGTGAAGTAATAAATGAAAATCAGATTGTTCCTAGATAATTAGTACCAAATGGTAGAAAACCCAACCTCTAATCTACTGCCAAACCACTAGAACACTGAAGAAAAGCAAACAGCACAGTCAAGTAATGGAAATTTCTCTGTGCATCTAAATGACCGTATAAAATAAGAGACCAAATTCCAAAAATCAGTTAAAACACTTCAACAGTCCAATGTTATATAGGGTTGTAGTAATATCAACACTCTCAAAATTGGTAACCACAGATGGAAACCACAATTCTGGAACTACAGTATGGCGCCTAGTATACTGTAAGTGCTCCCTTTGTGAACGACAACAACAGAGAACCCACAAATGGGAAAATTTGACCAAAAAACCCATGTCAATCCATACAACCACCCGCTGGACATGAGTGATCCTGACTCATCATGCCTATGAGGCACTGAAGAGAAATCAAGAAAGGGGCAGGGAAGCAGTTTGATCATCTCTCTGTTTTTAAATGGTTTACTATCACTTTTTATTTTAATGCTAAGCAAGTAAGGTATTTGGTATGTCATAATTTTTTTTTTGCTAGCTCTAGAATATTCCATGATCTCATTGATTGGCAACATTTACACTGTTAGGGTGTTAACCTGGATCATAAAACAATAACCACAAAGTTCTTTGGTACAAATACTGGTCAAATATGCAAAAATATCTTGATAAAAGGAACTATATGACCATGTATTTTATACTTGTTATTTTAAAATTACCCTCTTAGGATTGTAACAGAATCAAATGTACATAACTTGTAGGTCTGATGAAAAATATCTGTTTTTAAGTCCTATAAGATTTTGCTTTCTCTTGGACATAAATCATATCACGAGGTACTACTGAAAACTTCTACTGAAGACTTAGTTCACATAAAAGTCTAAAATGAACTGTGCTTATGAAACTATAAGAGCATGCCTAAGAGTACTTGTAGAAATCTATAACAAAGGTTTAGATCTAAAAAATAATTCTCTCAGACTTGCCATCAAACTTACATTTGGAATAGAAAGTCATCTGGAAAAACCAATTTGGTTTTCTATTTCATTAAATGTCAACTTAAGGCATATTTTAGTGTTGGTTAGATGCTGAAATACTTTTTCAGGAAGTCTGATAGAAAGAAGAATTAAAACATATACTTATGGTTATTTCTTAGAAGATGTGCATTCTTTTATACAATGGATGTATTGAGTAGATCCACAATTGAGAGGAGAGGTAGGGAATGATGGTAGTTGCCAAGGGCCTAACAGGCAGAGGAATACAATATGGAGAACAATTCTTTTCATAATTACATTTTAAAACATGGCCATATTTTAACATCAGTGAAATCTATTCTCCACTGTGTACAGCTATTTGTTTTATGATGTCCAGTTCTATGTGGTAATTTGTTATTGTAATTTAAAATTCTGTAACATAGGGGTCAGTGTCTGAAGGTCCTGGAACTTTTACCTTCTATCTTTGGCCAGACTATAGACACACTGCCCTCTACTTATGAAGAGAACTTTCAGTGAGACACATTTTCCTTCCTCAGATCCATGTCTCTGAAGCAGAGTAAGAAGAAAATGTCAAAATAATAATAAAATAAATATGGAGGCATAAAAGGTCAAAAATCTCAAGGGAAATAATGAAAAAAGTGGGAATGAAAGGGGCCTAGCAGTGCCAGTTCTCAAATTATATTACAAAGCAGTAATTCTCAAGATAATTTGGTAGTAGGTAGAAAATATAGAGCTCAATCAGTGGAAAAGATTAGCTATACAACATATGGAAGAAAATGTAACTAGCACTCTAGTACTTGATAAACACAAACACTCTACTCACTATATATATATATATTATATAAATATTATATATATAATATAGATAGATAGACTATATATACTTATGTATATACACACATATATACACATATACATATACTATATATATGTATATATGTATATATATTTATTTGACAAAAACTGCTGGAAAAGGGCCATAGCCCAACAAAAACACAAATACCATGTGTCGGGTTTGGGGAGACTACAGATCAGCAACTGGGAAGCCTATCCTTCCAGTTTCTGATTATAAATGACAAGGGCATATGTAGTCAAGTAAGCAGAGGGTATTCTTAATAAATAAATAAAAAATCTCTAAATGTAGCATACTAGTTGGCCAGAACTCACATTTATACCTGTGATCTACTGTTTAGTCAAATGAGAACTGAGAATACAACTCAGAGTTATTTGGAATTTAACTTCTCATTATCAGTGATTTTGAGCATTTTTCATACAGGTTTTTGGTAATCTATATTTCTTCCTTAAGAACAAAATTTTCTTATCTTTTAATTGTATCTATTAGGAAATAGTTCTTATTTTCATGTTTTCAAAACTAGTTTCCTTCATGAATGTCTTTCAATTTTATGCAATCCAAATTTCTCATCTCCTATTTTCATCTGTTTAGTCAAAAACTCTCCCCAAACTAGCTGCAAAACCATTTCCTTCTCTCTTTTTATATCTGGGATCCATAACTATGTGGTATTGTATATGGTATGAGATGTTGGTCTAAACATAATTTCTGCCAGACTGTCTTGCAGTTTTTCAATAAGCTTTTGATGAATAGTGAGTCCTTACTCCAGTAGTTGAGATCTTTAGATTTACAAAATACTGTGCTACTATGTTTGTTTTCTTCTATATGTTGTATACTTAATCTTCTCCACTGACCATTTCTCTATTTTTTAACTAGTAACAAAATAGTTTTTGACGACTACTGCTTTGCATTACATCTTGAATTAAGAGACTGCAAGCCTTCTTTTCTTCCACATCTCCCCCATTGTTTCCCTTGTGATTCTTGACCTTTTATTCCTCCAGATAAATTTTATTATTGTTATTATTATTATTTTTAATCAATAAACAATAGGCAATAAACATTAAATACCTACTACAATGCCTATTACAGTCATTATGTTAAGTGTTGAGGACATAAATACAAAAAAAGAAAGTTCCTACTTTTGAGGACCTTACATTCTAAAAGGGAAAGACTATATACAAAAGGAAATGGAAAAGAGGGTATACCTAATGTGGGGGCATGGTGGAGAAGTCTCCACATAGTACAGCCAGGTAAGAAATGAGGAGATGTTAGAGCTGAGCTCTTTTCCTAAATGGAGGTTTGGAATTTATGGCCCCACCATCTAATCAGAGAGGCAGAGGTTAGTGATGAGGTGGAGTACCACTGTTGCTGAGATCTTAAAGGATGATGAGGTTATCCCAATAGTAAGCATGGCAGAAAAGTCAGAGAAGTCCCCAAGTAATGCAGCCAGGTGAAAAATGAGGAATTAGATGTCTGACCTGAGCTCTCTCCTTAAAAGGAGGTTTGGTTTGTAGTTCATGACCCCACCCTCTCATCAGAGAGAAAGAGAGGATGGTAAACCTTTGTTAGTTTAATTGGTATGGCCCTGAGTCAGTAAACTAATTTAGGTATTATTGGTATTTTTACTATATTGACAACCCATAAGCAATTAATAACTTTCTAATTATTTAGTGTTGTCTTTAATTGTGTAGTTTTCTTCACCTACTTCATATATACATATATATGTATACACATACATACGTACATATTTTAGCACGATGAACTCTCAAATATTTTATATCCATTATAGCTATTTTTTTTTGAATGGAATTTCTCTTTGTAGCTCTTGCGGTTTTACTAGTTGTATGTAGAAAAGCTAATCATTTATGTTGGTTATATTACCTTCTGACACTTTGCTGAAATTAATGTTTTAATTAACTTTAGGTGAATCTCTAGGTAGACAATATTTCATCCACAAAAAAGCGATAATTTTGTTTCATCTTTCCTTCTCTCAATTTCTTTTTCTTGTCTTATTGCTTTAGTTCAAATTTCTATAACTTTATTCAGTAATAGTGGTGATAATGAATCTCCTTGCTGTTCTCCTGATCTTATCAGAATGGTCTCTAATGCTTTTCCATTATGTAGAAAACTAGCTCTGCATTCTAAATAGATACAATTTGTTAAACTAAAGAAAGATCGATGTATTTTTATGAGTACTTGTGGTTTTAATAGAAATAGGTATTATATTTAGGCAAAAGTTGCCTTCATGGATATCATGTGATTTTTATTGTTTTTATTATTAATATGGACTGTTATACTTGATAGCTTTCCCAGTATTGAACTGTTCTTGGTAAAAACACAACCTAGTCATACTATATAATCTACCTAACATTTTCCTAAAGCTTCTTTCCTAATGTTTCAATTACTTTCCATATTTGACATTAATTGGTGACACTGGAGAGCTCTGGAAGGCTTCTGGCCATCTTAAGTTGTCTGAAGGCACTTATGCTTATTTCATCTGAATTTTTTATCATTACATACTGGTACTTTTTAGATGTTAAATGATACATGGGAGAACTGGGCTTCTCTTGTGAACTGTCAAGCAACAATTTTTACTGCAAGTCCATATGTAAACACTTGCAGATCCCTTGCTTGCTCTGTATGTTCTTGCCATTGGTGCCTCCCTTTTTTCTCTGTACCATTGCTCATGCTCTCTCTGCCATGTTGGAATGGGCCTTCTGTCTTCCCAGGACCTTTAGTTTCAACTGCTGAAATTCCCTCCAATGTTCAGTTCAGGTGCCACTTCAAGAAGCCTTTCCTGATTCCCTCCAAAAGAAATAGTCTTTCCAACATCAACTTTCTCATAGCACTTCTAATACATTCTAACTTGTAGCATAGTAATTTGTGCATATGTTTACATCCTCTTATTCTCACTATAACTTTCTCCAGACTGCGCCTTTCTCCTCACTTATAGCACTGCCCACCTGGGAAATATCATGCTAGGGTCCTGCTCTCCTGATTGGAGATTCTCTCTTGGTACAATATTTTAGGATGGACTCTAGCCATATTTCATCCTTTTCTCATCTAGACTTTCTACAGACTTACCCTCCTTCTCCTTACTGTCTAGCATTTCTATAGGTATTGTCTTCCACTATTAAAATATAAGCTTCCTGAGAGTACAAAGAGGGCTCTTAGCATAATGTATAAGCCTGGCATGTACTAAATGCTTAATATGTGTGTGTATATGTATGTATGTATGTATGTATGTATGTATGTATGTATTATCTTTGCTATCTATGCTATCTGCCTGTGAACTTTATATTTATATACCTAGCTCATAATGGTTCAGATGGAAAATGAAATTCAAAAGTATTTTGTGGAGCACTTATAAAAGAATGTTAGTTCAAAGGGAAAATTCAAGATTTTTTTGACAGAAAAAATAATCAGAAGATGGCGGCTGGAAAGCAGGGATTTGCCTAGGGCTCTCTCCCAGGACCCTCCAAACACCCATAAAAAATGGCTCTGAACAAATTCTAGAGCTGCAGAACCCACAAAATAGCAGAGGGAAGCAGGGCTCCAGCCCAGGACAGCCTGGATGGTCGCTGGGTAAGATCTATCTCACGGAGCTGGGATTGGAGCAGAGCACAGTCCAGCGTGGGCTGCACCCAAACCAACCAGTCTGGGAGCTGGACGGAACAGGCCCTAGCGTCCTGAATCAGTGAGCTGTGGCAGTTACCAGACTTCTCAACACACAAACACAAAAGACAACAGAGAAGGTTAGTGGGAAAAGCTGCGGAGACAGAGTGGAAGGAGTTCTCTGTTCGGCCACTGCCCCGGGGGCAGCGGAGGTAGTTCAGCTCTGATGACAGAACTACAGCTGCAGTAGCTTCTGGCCCCAGGCCCACCTGGTGGGAGGAATTAAGTGGCAGATCAGAGCAGGAGTGCAGAGCCCGCTTAAGATCTGAGTTGAAGTCCAGGTTGGAAGTTCTTGGGGGAGGAGAAGCGCTGGTGTGGCAGAGCTTGCTGTGTAGAAATAGCTCTGAAAACAACAGCGCAACCCCTCAAGCTTGGGACAAAGTACTCTCTACTCTACAAGCAGTCATACCCCCACGAAAAACTCAAGGGTCAAGTAGTTGGCTGAAACATGGCCAGAGAGCGAAAATGAACTCAGATTCAGACTCAGACTTTGGAATCTTTCTTTGGTGACAAAGAAGAACAAAGCATACAGCCAGAAAAAATAATCAGATTATAAAGGCACTATTTTTTAACATTAGTATGCTAATAGTACCTAAAATTTTAAATTACTCAATGTTCTTTATCATGCATATTTCTGGCAAAATAAAAGAATCTGGGAGGGGAGGAAAGAAACATTTGTTACATTCCATTTTCACAACTGTTTTATTCTATCATTTCTATATAGAACTAATCTTTTAAATTAGCTATTTTGTCATTTTTCTGTGAATAACTGATGGAAACTTGGAAAGGTCTGTGTCTATCATATTAACATACCACAGCATAACTAGACTGTCTTAAGAATTGGATCTTTTCATAATTTTTGCCAACTACTACATCACATATTTGATCACTGTGAATGGTGATTGAGAAATGTGTTCCCGGTATCTCCGGTTGAAATTATGAATGTGTTTCCCATTGAATCATGGTTACAAATTGTGGTTAGTTTTGATAGTATTATCCATTATTTCACTTTCTTCAGATTGAATTAGACAGGTTTGGATTTTTTTTTAAGGCTGACTTAAAAAATGAATTATATTGTGTAACCTTTTGTTTCTGTGGGAAAACACATTTCAAGTTTCAAATGAGTAACTTAAAATGAACTTTTGGACCACAACCCATTTGTAAGTTGGAAACCAACTGTATTGTGGGGTTCAGGTCATATTGTTTTGGATCCAGAAAGTACTTTAGGTACTATTAAGTACTATTAAGTACTATTAGGTACTGTTACGGTAATTAAGGTGGGAGTTTTTTTTTTTTTTTTTTTTTTTTTTACTATTTTCCCTTTTGGAATGCTGAGGTAACAAGTACCTTTGATGAGTTTTGCTTTTCAAACATAATGGCAAGCAAAGTGGACTTTTTGTTGTCTTTGTTTTGGAATCTTCTCAGCACTAAGGAATCTTTGATTGAATAGAGAGTTCTTTAGTTCACATGGGTTTGAGTCCCATGGTTGTGACGCCCTTTGACACTGAAGAAGTATATATAAACTCAGCGGTCAGTGTTTTGCCATTGAAGCAGCTCCCCTGGCTTTGAAAACCCAGATGTTGGTGCTTTTCTCTCTGGCAACTGTTTGTGCATTGCTTGGACAGACAGCTAGAAGCCTGTCTGCTGATTTGTGTTTATCTGCTCTATTTATATAATGTATGCTTGTAATTTCTGTTTGTATTTACCCTGAAGTTCTGGGTGCTGGCTTTTCCCCCTGAACTATGTGAATGATATATGTATGTTTAATTAAAGTAAGATTGTTAACCCCTTAAAGTTGCTTTCCTTAGAAAAGCAGATCAAAGAATCTGTGCTAGCAGCCTTCCTGTGTGCTTTTGTTGTTGGTCTTTCACCCCAACAACAGCTGCTAGCAATGTTGTTGTTATAGTACCTTGCTGTGGTAAAGGATTTATTTTATATTTAATCATCCTCTCCTATGTCCTAGGCACTGGGATATATGATGTTATGGCTTACAGTATGGGAGTCAGGAAATGTGTGCACATAATTCAAATGCAAGGTTGGAAAGAAAAGTACTTTGAGCCAGGTATAAAGTACTATGTCAGCTCTGAGGAAAGAAATATTACTTCTGGCAATAGGAAATAAGTAACACCCTAGTATTTTTTGACAGAATAAAATATAGTCATCAGATCACAAAGTCAGTATTTTTAGTTTTATTGTGTTAATTACATGTAGAGCATTTAAATTATTGAGTTGTTCATCACAGACATCATTTGTAAAATAAAGGAAACTGGTACTAGCACTATTGGCAATATAGAACCTAACCACAATATATAACCACAATTCTATGAGTAAATGTGTTCATAATTCCACCCTGGGCTGCCAGGAATACATTAATCAATCACCTATTATAATGGCCAAACTCATGATGTAGCAGTCTGCATAAATTATCAAAAGAATCAACTCTTACAGTAGTCTGGTAATGTTGTCACCCATTAACATGATGGGTAAAGACATTCCCTTATTGTTTAGTAGTTATTTGTTTATTGAAAGATATAACTAAATAATAATTTTTAGAGATCACTTCACTATTGATGTGACTGAACACAGCACTTGACCTAGATCTTCCAAAACAAGCAAACAGACATTAAAAAAACCCAAAAACCAAAAAAAAAAACCCAGGTATAACTCACGGAGAACTTTGGTAGGGGAACAAAAGAAAGGTAGTGTTGGTATAAATGATCAAAACAGGAAGCATAATTTTCCCTATTATATTTGGTTTAGATCAGTACTAAAATGCTTCTATACCCTAATTACATACCATCTAATGGAAAGAAATGGATCTAAGCATCTTAGGTGGAATGCAAAAGCTAACCATGGATTTTAAAATTATGAATAAACTACAAAATGATTAATTTAGTAACAATATAAGAACTGACTACAATGACAAGTAATTTCTGTGCCCAGAATACTAGTTTCTCATGCTGTGGGATTAATTTACTCCTTTGGAACCAGATCTTGCAAAGTAAAAAACTACTTCCTGGGCCACAGCTTACTGCTTTGGGACTTCTATTAATTCTCCTACCCCACTGCAGAAGGCTTCATTGAATTTAGCCATGATGCACTAATCAACAGACCTCAAAGTCCAAATATTACTATTATAGAAACTTACTTAATCCACAACAAGGCCTAGAATTACATTGATGCTGGAATTAGTTATCCAGAATAAAATGGATCTAATAGATGAAGCTATTTTGAGGATTATCTGTATTCATCAGGGATAGTGATGGAGTAGTGATTGGAGAAGTGGCTTCAAAGCCAAGAAAACCAGGTTTCAAGTCCTGCCTTGGACACATGGTAGCTGTTTGACCTAACTGTTCTAGGTAATTCTGTAAGTTCCAAAAAAGGTAGAAACTAGGTAGAGGTAGTCATTTCACCTGGAAGTTTCCTTATACTAAAGAAATAATAGGCCTAGCCCCTATCCCTTTCTGTATTGATAAGCTTTCTCTTTATCTGTGATATTAGAGATGTGGTTTAAATATAAAGATATTAGAAAAAAATGTGACATACACCTGTGCCAAGCAATATTTGATTTTTTCCCCCTGAACCAGCACGGGTTTTACAAATACTTACTGGAGACGTTGATATCTGAGCTATTCTTAACTGATTTTCCAAATCCTGGACTTTATTTCTGAGTTCTGTATTCTCAGTTTCTAGTTCTTGTATCTAAAAAAGCAAATGGTTATAGAACATCAAATCAGAAATTTATTTTTTTCTTAAATACCATCAACTCCTGACTGCACTCTGGAGTGACCTTTCTAAACTTTGCTTATCCATCATTTCAAAATATAATGTAATGTTTCATGCACAGGGGATAGTTATTTAGGTAAAGCCTGGGATATAATTTAGAACTCCAGGTCATTGGAAATGCATGTATTTTAAATTTTATAATATTTGCGTTTTGGACTAATTTCTTCTTCCTGATTGCTCCCATCTTTCTGTTTTTTTCTAAATCCACTTTGCAAATTGTACCCATAATCTAGGGGTATAACCACAGGACAGTGAAACTTGCTTATGATGATTCTGAAGAGAGTGAGGGGAAGGGGTAATTTAATAACAAAAGGAATCTGATCTGCGTGGGAAACCACTTACCCAGCATCTGCTCCTTCTGCTGCTCTGATCCCCATGAGAAGCATCAGGAAGTGAAGCAAAGTCACATGAGAACACTAAGTTCTTGTGGGAATTCAATATAAAATGGTTAAAAACTGTGCAGGGGATCAGGAGTGGACAATTAGAGGAACAAAATGAAAGCAGTTCCAATCTGTGTGGGGGAATGGAATGGGAGGACTTCTCAATTTGTTTGATGGTCTGCAAGTTTCCCTGTACTTAGCTCAAATACATGTGATCAACAGGTTTCGGTTACTCACTCTTTTCTGCAACCCTGCAATCTGTTTTCTTGTTTCAACATCTTTTCCTCCAGATTCTAGAAACTTCCTGTAGGCCAGATCGAAGGCTTGACCAATCGTTAAAGTTATCTCTTCAGCCTTTGAGAAAAACCAAAGAGAAAGAATTGGCACTGTAGTAAGACCATCTCCAGGATCAGACCGCTGCCCTGGGAGGCAAGCATTCACAAGAGGTGTGTGAGCTTGGCTGAGTACTGAGGGAGCAGGGACAAGAGGAGGCAGGATCCGTGGCTCATCCAACTCCATTTTAAAATCTACTCTTTGTCAGCTCACCTTCAGGGGGGTGGGGGGAGGTGAAGAGCTACAAGATTGGAGGGCCACTGTTCTACATGCAATATATTATTTCTTCTGTTTAAACTAATCTTTTAAACTGGCAGCAATGTGGCCCAGTGGATAGACTGCAAGATCTAGATTTGGGGAGACTTGAGTTTGAATCCTGCCTGTGTGATTATAAGTCATAACTTCTCTGTGCCCCAGCTTTCTCTTGTGTAAAATGTGATAAAGGGCATCCACCTTTCAGAGTTGTTGTGAGGATCGAATGAGCTAAGATATATAAAACACTTTGAAAATCATTTTTAAAGTGCTATATAAAAGTTACCTATTATTATAATCAGCCAATTAGTCAAACAACTAGCATTTATTAATCACCTGCTATGTGCCAGACACTGCTACACAAAAAAGGGAAAAAACAAACTGTTCCCACTCTCAAGGAGTTCAGTCTAACGAGGGACACGATGTTCCTTCATTCATTCAATAAGCATTTATTAAATGCCTTTTATACAGCCGTACTAGGGATACAAAAAGAGGCAAGAGATAGTCCCTACTCACACGGAGCTTAGAATCTAGGGAAGAGCTTATAAACAGCAATGTACAAACAAGATTTATATAAGACAAATTGGGAGTCATCTCAGCGACGATTAAGGACTGGGAAAGGTTTCTTAAAAGAAAGTGGGTCTTAAGCTGAGACCTGAAGGAAGCCAGGAGGCAGAGATAAGGAGGGAGAGAATTCTAGGCATGGAACTTCTCAGTTTGTTTTTCCTTCATTTAAATAAGTATTTCGCATGATCCATCTCAGTTTGTTTTCTCTTTCTTGGAATAAGTATGTGGCATTTACTACAGTCCTAGCACAATAGGCAGCATGCACAATGGGGAGCAATGCCTCACTCTATTCTGACTGTGTGACCCTGGGCAAAACACTTAACCCCTCAGTTCCAGAAAAGATGCTAGCCTGAAGAGACAGTTTTCCTGACTAAGAATTCCCTCTACCAATGAAATCATAGGTCTAGGCCCCCAAGCACTGTGATAGGGATATGGTCTTCTTGCTAATTTCACTGCTATTTCCTTCTTCATCTATTCACTTCAAACCACCCTGAGCTGTCCTACCCTTTGCTTTGCCTCTGTCATACACAGCAGGCATTAAAAAATTTTGGTTGAAATAATACAGAACGTGTATTGACCCTATTCCACAAGCTATATTCAACAAGTCTTGTTATTATATGGTAGCCTATCAGTTACTTTAACATTTGAAAATACTATGCTCTTGCAGAAGAAATAATTTGTGGACATGATATGCTATTTTTAGGGTTTCATATATGTTTGTTTAATTGAATTGAACTCGTTGCTGTTATTAAGTAAAGGCCTTTCTCCCTGCTTTATTTAATTAGAGGTTCAAGATATTTTAGTAAATCCGTTTTGTTGTTCAGTTGCTTCAGCCATGTCTGACTTTGTGACCCCATTTGGGGTTTTCTTGGCAAAGATACTGGAATGGTTTGCCATTTCCTTCTTCAGCTCATTTTACTAGGAGAAGACTGAGGCAAACAGGGTGGCTTGCCCAGGGATTTTCCTCAAATGATCAATACCTAAAATAAATCTGAGATACAGAGTTTAAAGCTTCATGCTGCTGCTATTTTCTCTCTTAATAATACATCCCTTCATTGTCAATGATTTTAATCACACCAATAATTGCTCTTTTACATTTGGCATTTTGTAATCTAAAGGAATCCCAGTTGTATAACTGTAATTAGCAACTTCATCTACAAAGGTTTTCATTACCTCTTGTTAACTGGAATGGACACTGTAGGAAATACCAACTCAATGGTTAATGTTCTTCTCTCTATATAAATATATAGACATATTTATATTCTATTATAGAATATATCATAAAATCTACACTATATTTACTGATTGCAGTCCATGTCTTTACTATAACAGGTTATCAATTAAGAAGAACAAGAGCTTATTTCTATAGGAAATAACTAAATCTTTACCCATCTTTATTTTCCATTAAAAATAAAATACTTTATTTAGCAAAGTTAAACAGGACATTTATTCAAAAAATTTTTGTGAACTTATATGTAAGACTCTGACAAAACATGTTTAATCAGATGTGATTTTGGTGGCAAACTACATTAAGAGAAGTTGTGCAAATTACATCACGAAAGAGATGTATAACAGGTAAAGGAGAGAGATTTGTCTAACATTGAGGAGCACTAAGTGGCAGTCTAAGAGCTTCACTTCTACCCATGCCTTAAGACAGAGCTAGAACTGGAAGGAACTTTAGAGGTACGTACTACAGATTATGGGCAGCAAGGTGGATAGAGAGTTGTGCTTTGAGTCTGGAAGACTCATCTTCCTGAGTTCAAATCTGGCCTCTGACACTTACTAGCTGTGCAACCCTGGGCAAGTCACTGAACCCTGTTTGCCTCAGTTTCCTTATCTATAAAATGAACTGCAGAAGCAAAAGGCAAGCCACTCCAGTATCTTTACCAAGAAAACCCCAAACTGGGTCACAAAGGGTTGGAAATGACTGAACAAAAAATACAGATTATCATCATTTTACCAATGAGGAAACTGAAGCTCAGAAGCTAGAGCTCCAGATTTGGGGGGACTAGATTAGGTGTTCAGTTTTGGGTTCCATTTTGAGTGTTCTGTTTTACATGCCAGCAAAAACACTAGGTGATAACCTCTAATAGACAGTAGCAAGAGATGACAAGAGCTTTGGAGGACGATTAATAAAGAATTATTAACACTGCTGGACAGGTCCTGATCCTCCTAGGGTACATTGACCTTTTCTCATGTGTTGGTTAGGATACCAAATCTTACTTTGCTGTTTCTCTATTTCCTGACGAGGGGTTCATTCTGCAAATAAATAAAAGATCACATAGAACCACTGATATAGAGTTGGAAGGGATCTCAGATGGCCATTTATTACATCCCCTCATTTTATATATAAGGTAACTAAGGCTCAGAAAGGTTGTATTTTTCCCAGGGTCCCTCGGGTAGTAAGTGGCAAAGGAGGCATTCAAACTCAGGTCCTATGACTCTAAGTCTACACTACATGGAGCAGCTAGATGGCACAGTGGATAGAGTGTTGGGCCTGGAGGTAGGCAGACCTTTGTTCAAGTGTGGCCTTAGACACATATTAGCTGTACGACTCTGAGTAAGTGACTTAACTTCTCTCTACCTCAGTTTTCTCAATTACAAAACAGAGATGATAATAACAGTACACGCATCCCAGGATTGTAGTGAGAACCAAATGAAATAAGAAATATCTTAGCACAGGGCCTGGCATATGGTAAATACTATATAAATGTTAGTTATTATTCGTTTATTAGTTATAATAACCAATAAGGGAATGCTTGAGAGAATTGTTGTAATATTAATAGTTAAAAAAGAAAAGGCAAGCCATTCAGGTTGTTTCTTTTTTTTTTAATTTGAGTTCTTTTTTTTACCTTCTGTTTTCTGGATTGGCAAAAGGTAATCAAAATAAATAGGTTAAAACATTATTTAAAAGGGAACTAAATTGAAAATAGGTACTTTGTCATCAACTCATCTAAGCGATTTAAACAAGTTTAAATTGAAAGAACCCTGTAGACAAGACAGAAGAACTCCCATAAGAAAACATGCCTGAAGGCCACTAATGCTGCTTCTACTGGGATCAAATATGGATTCTGTTTGGCTTTTGAAGGCTTTTTCTACATTTCTCCCCTCCAAGCACTGGGCAGTCCAGTGATACTGAATTCCTGACTGTTCTTCATACTTTACCTCCCAACCTGAAGCATTTTTAACTGTTGTTTTGTTGTTCAGTCATTTCAGTCAAGTCTGACTCTTCATGATCCCATTTGGGATTTTCTTGTATAGACACTGGAGTAATTTGCCATTTCCTTCTCCAGCTCATTTTACATATGAGGAAACTGAGGCAAATCACTACAGGGTTAAGTGGTTTGCTCAGGGTCACACAGCAAGTAAGTGTCTGAAGTCACATTTGAATTCAGGTCTCCCTGACTCCAGGTCTGGCAATTTATCCACTGTGTCACCTAACTGTCCTAATAAATGTTGTTCAGCCATGTCCAGCTCTGGATCATTATAATCCATGAGGTTTTCTTGACAAAGACACTGCAGTGATTTGCTATTTCGCTCTCCAGTGTATTAAGACAGAGATTAAGTGAATTATGCAGGGTCACACAGCTAGTGAGTATCTGAGGTCCAATTTGAACTCCAGCACTAAGTGCTCTATCCACTGAGCCACCTACCGGGTGTTCTCCATACCTGGAATACTCTCCTCTCTCATCTTCACTTTCAGCTTCCTTGGTTTCCTTCAAGTCCTTTCTATAAGAAGTCTTTCCCACTCTTCCTTAATCTCAGTGACTTCTTCTCAAACTATCCTTAATTTAATTTGTATATATGTTATGTACAAACTTGTTTGCATGGTGGCTTCCCTATTAGACTGTGAGCTAATTGAGAAAAGTTGTTTGTTTTTTTTCTTGGCTTTCCTTTAGCACAGTTCCTGGCACATAGTAGGTACTTAATAAATGCTAATTGAGTTAACGTTTTATTTTTCAAAAAGGGATAAAAAGGAAGATCCCAGAAAGCATAGACCTGCGAGTTTGATGTTAAGGGAGCAATTCTAAAATAAATTACTGAATGGATGGTTTGTGAGCAATTAGAAACATTAGTGATGTAAACTAAAATGTTTTCATTAAGACTAATTCATGCCAAACCTTATTTCCTTTTGATAGTGTTATTAGACAAGTAGAATAGAAAAATGTTTTTGTGCAACAGATTTTTATTCAAGAAAGGTATTTAGCAAGTTTCTCACGATATGCTATAGATAAAGAAATATGGGCTGGTTGATTATATAGCTAATTTGTATAGGTATCCATAGAACATTTGATAAATGTACCCAAATGTGCCAATGCATATCTCAATTGATTAATGAATCAGTATCAATCTAAAAGAGCATTCCTAGTGGTGTGACATTAGATAATGTCATTGGTTCTATTTTGTTGATACTTTAAAACAAATAACAGATGAAAATATAGAAAATCTCATTAAACTTTTAGATGACATGGAATTGGGAGGCATGACTAATTTATGTTGTTTCACAGAACTGAGATTCAAACACATTTTTAACAAACTGAAATAATGGGCCAAATCTAATATTACCACAGCATCTGGCACATATTAAATGTTTAACAAATCTTTACTGAATTTAATTCAAGTGTTGACAGAGGAATATGACAGGGTAAATTATAGAGTTGAGAATGTTGATTAAAGAAAAATCAACTGCCTAAGTCTCAATGTAAGTCTGAACGGCAGCTTTACATGTGAAAAAGAGGTGATGCAGCTGACAGAAAGTCAGCTCAATAGTCATTAACAGTTTGATGTGGTTGCCGAAAATGGACATTTAGTGGTAAGAGGTGCTATAAGATACTATAGAGTCTAGAACAAGAAATGGCAGGGATCCAGTTAAATCTGTCCCTCTGTCAACCACTTGTCACCTTTCTTTCCTCCAAAAATAAGTACAAAGTTAAAATAAATACACAAAGCAAAGCAAGATTTTAAACAAATACCCACACTTAGTATCTATATGTTGCTGATTTGGATGACCTCTTTTTGAACACTATGTTATTTAAGGACACTGACCAACCCTTTTTCATGTTTTATAAATTTCACAGCACTTGGCAATAAAACCATAAAAGGTAAATGATAATGCTTATATCAGTCCATTGACAATGTTGGCAGCAGGTAAGAATAATTAGCAACCAAATTAATCAGGTCTTGTTTATTGCCAAAGTTAATCATCTGTTACACTAAGTGCTCTGCCTTCATTAATGACTTTAGTGGTTAAAAGCACATGATATTTGAAATTAACTATCTATATTTTTCAGTAGGAATTCAGGCTCAGTCAAAAATTTCTTTTACTTGTCCCTGGTACCAAAATGCAAGATTAGATGCCAAATAATTACCCAACATAGGATTTGGTTCAATAATTTTCTAATTCTTGTCCTCTATGTGCATTATTTGTGGTTTGAGCATTAGGTGCCTATGAATATTATGTGTTTATGTGTATCATTTTCTTGACCTATGTGGTCAAGCACATGAAAGGGCATTAAAATGAAAATAACCATAGTTTTGAATCATTAGGAGTGTTTTAAGGCAATATTTTAGCTCTTTCCCTAAAGTTACATATTTCAAAAATCATGAAATAAAATGTACCTATCTCCATGATGCACCTAAACATTTGGGTAATATTTACATACCAAGAAGAAATTTTCAAAATTTATTCTCTATGAAATGAAATAAAAACATGTGCAAACTCCTTACTAAACAAAACAAATGAAAACATGACATAGGCATGATTCTCTGATAAAGTAAATTTGCCTGTCTTCATGTGTCGACAAGCATGAGAATTTTGTCAAGCAAGGGCTTTTGCTGCATGTTCTCATGATGTGATGAATCTTTAAATGTCTTCAGGCCTTGTTCTTTCAAATAATTTCAATACTGTTAGGAATAAGCCATTTCCTGTATTTATAAAATGGAATAAATCACTCTAAAACATTTGGCATACTTACACACTTTTCGCTGTCAAATACATAGCACAAATGTTTATTTGACTCGGAATCTTTGCATATGAAAGTAAATATCCTCTTGTCAGTTTTATCATCTGCACAAAATGATATCCTATGAAGCTGGCAATTGTGCTGGACTTCCTGCAAACACATATGGAAATGAACAGGATTAATAAGCATTTTTTATTTACTATATATTTTTTTAATTTCTAATACACATGATTGATGATTTACAAAATAGAACTTCCACTTATTAAATGTTTTCCATTATGGACACCACTAATTAAAACAAATTTATGTAATGAAAATGGAGTTTCTGGCATACAGAAGATATCTGAACTGGAAATTCTAATAAAAGTGAATTATTCACTAATTCCCACACAAACTTTCTGATTTCTCTCTTCTATACCTTTGCCCATCCTGGTCTTTATACCCAGTATGCCCTCTTTTTGTCTCCTCCAACTATAAAACTCATGTGTCAATCTAAATGTTACCTCCTCCAGTAAATGCTTCCCTTCTCTGATGCCTCCAGTCAGCACATAATGACTTTTTTCTCTCATGCACTCTATCAAGTATTATTCCTTTGTTATTTGTTATCCTAGTTATTTGTGTTTGTGTAAAAACTAGTAACCCTTGAGTTCCACAAAGGTAGTGTATCATGTTTTACACATAGAAGGCAGTGAGTAAATGTGTGATGTATTACCCTGGATCCTGAAAAAAAAATTTATAATACAAAGGAACATGCCAAAACTAAATGTTATGACATTAAAATACATTCATTTGTGTAATTCTATAACAGTTATAATACAACATAACATTATATTGTATTGTAACAATATGTGATATTAATTATATTAAAATGAATTATTTATATAGTATTTTACAATTTCAGTATTCCTTCTATCTTTCTATCGAGAATTATAAAACTCTCCCAAAGCAGTATTTACCTAATTGTAAAAAAATACTGAGGCCTAAGATTTAAAATTCATCTTAGATATTCACCTTTCATTTGCAGTCAACTAGAGAAGAATTTTTTCAGATCTAATTCAAATATCTCAGATTCTACATTTTATATAAATATTGGGAAATTAGGGTCCATGTTTAGATTAAGAACACAATTAAAGAGCAGCTCTTAAAATTTTACTCTCAGTTGTTTTTTTTCCTTTGTCACCATGAACCATGCCAGTTCTTTTGAACTTTTATTTCAGGGAAAGCAGACACAACAATCTCTTTTTTTAAAGTGCCAAAATAAAACTTAATTCTTTCTTTGTATTTAGGTGGGGAAAATGGCTTATGATTGTAGACCCAATATTCTCAACCCTGCATAAAAAAGGAGGAAAAGAGAAAAGAAATAGAAATGGAAAGCATTAAAAAAAATCTAATGGGTGGGCCTAAAAAAGCACTTTTAAGTATTTTTTTTTTCTTGGAGAAGTAGGGAGGGTGGTGAAGCTAATGGAAAGGATATAGAGCACAAAGAGTCTCTGATGGCATGTCATCCAAAATGATCATTTAATAATTTGGCAAAAACACACATTTCTTCTATTGTTTCATTTACTGAATTATTTTGCCATTTTATCTGACTTCATTGCAGTTTAAGGGAATTTGGGGAAGTTACATAGGCTATCTTTTCATCTTTTTTTTTCTTTTAATAGGTTCAAAACTGAGATTTTGTTTGTACAAAGGACTCCTGGTTTAGAAATACTCTTCATTGATATGGATCAAGAATTCATTTATAACTCAATCTTAAAAAGTTGCCTGGGGCCCTGAGAGTTTAAGTGACTTGCCAAGATTCATCCAGCTGGTATGTATCAGAGGCAGGGATTGAACCAAGGTCTTCCTGACTCCAAGGGTAGTACTTACGTCATGTTGCCTCTCTATGATATATAATGCTAATTTCTTATTCAACTAAAATATTAATACATTTCCTATTCACCATAAATTATTGATTATTATCAATAAAGGGATGAATAGAAGCATATGCAATCTAATATCACACATAATGGACTATATATGTATATATACACATATGCTTATACTTCAGTTTTGATGGAATTAAATGCTGCCTTCTTAGAGATAGCTTAGAGCTAGCTCAGTGTTTGGGAGGCTCCGAAGGAAAGTATGGGAGAGAAGAGGTATTAGACTGATTACCAAACTGAAGGGTATTAGACTGATTACCAAACTGAAGGTCTACAGAGCTGTGGTGCTGACCTCATTGTTTTATGCCAGTCTACTAGAGACATGCCAGGAAACTGAATCTCTTCCATGTGAATTGTCTTAGGGAGATTCTGAAGATCACCTGGCAGGATACGGTACCAGGTTCTTACTCAAACTAAACTGCCAAGCATTCAAACTCTGCTTCAAAGAGTGCAATTCCAATGGGCTGTTCAAATGCAAAACGTATGCTTGCCAAAAAGACTGTTTCATGGAGAACTCACACGTGGCAACCATTCACATGATGGTCAGAAGAAGTGATACAAAGACACTCTTGAGGTCTCTCTTAAGAACTTTTGAATTGAATGTATGACATGGGAGACACTGACCCAGGACTGCTCAGCATGGCATGCCCACATCAGAGAAGGTGCTGTGCTCTATGAGCAAAGCAGAATTGAAACAGCTCAAAGGTAATGCGGGATGTGCAAGTTTAGGGCATCCACCCCAAAGGTTCATGTGGACTATTTGTGCCTGACCTGCAGTAGAGCATTCGGAACTCGTATTGGCCTGATCAGCCACAGTCACAAACATTGAATCTTGACTCAAGTGTAGTGATGTCATTTTTGTCCTCTTTGAGAATGAAGGACAACAACCAACCAACCATATATGAAAACATATACTCTGAGATACTTTCTAAGACATGCATCTATATTTAGACACTCAGCTTTAAAATATATCTCCATCCATGCTTCTAAGCATATGTGCCTGATGTTCTGGGATTTTATTTCAAAGCCAATAATACAGTCACATGGAAAGGCTTCATCTGGAAGAGGTAACTGGGAAATCTCTCCATATTCTTTACTCAACTAGCCTGAAACATTCCATACCCTGATATTCAAGAATACGAGATTTTGCTGATGTGAGTAAACCTTTAAAATACCCCTTTTCAACTTAGCAGATGGTCTTTTGAGAGTTGCTAAGTCCCCTCAAACCCCCTCCCACCAAAAAATCATTGCCCTGTGACCAGCGTGATGATGTGCCATCCTCTTTCCACTTAGGGGCAGTGGGGAACCTTTCAGAGATTGCTCTCTTCTTCCATGGCCTTGAAGAACCTAAAGCTCTTTGCTGTAATGAAAACTATAGAGGAGGACTCTGAAGAAGGATATTATTAACAATATTTATATTAACTTCACTGGTTTCTATGTGGACAAGGGATTAAACTTGTTCTTAGCCTGACTTTAGCTCTTAGTAATTAAAAATGTCAAAAGTCTGTAATGGACTGATTCATGAAGTAATTAATTTCCTTTAACTAGAAGTCTTCATGGAAAAGTCTGTCAGCTGCATGGCTGAGAGACAATTCTTGTTCATTTATTAAATTTCTTTCCCAAGATGTCTTCTTGTTCTCATCACTTTCCCCTTATTCCACCCATTACATGTGAATGCATATTTTCTTTAAAATGGGGTTATTTTAACTCTACCTCATTTGAAATAGGGTTATTATGCCTTTTTCATTCTCTTCATAAAGAAGACTATGACCACGCTTCACATTTTATTCAGCTATCTACTCTGATCATTTTCTTGTCATCCAAACGGCCACTGGCACATGATAGCATCATCATTCTCCCCACCTCTAGCCCCCTTTCTGCATCTTGCCCAAGGAGCCATAAATGAATCAACAATTCCATTGCTTTTAGGAAGAGTTTGTCAGTTACTTCCCTTATGGTTCCACTCACCATCTCCACTTCTCCAAGGAAAGCACCCTTCTAAGACTACTGCTTCCCAGTATGTGTTGTCAACTCCTACTGGAATGCAAGCCACTTGTGAGCAGGAACCATCTTGCTTTTGTATTAGCTTATTTCCATTGCTTAGCGCCATAACTGACAGGTAGTAAGTACCTAATGGTTTTTTTCTTTTAAATACTTTTATTTAGTCAGTGCTTCAAACACAGTTAAGTACTTAAATATTTATAGAACTAAATGTGGAATTTAGCTCCAAATTTGTGTTTATAGTCCCTTAATTATAGTCAGTTTTACACCAATCTTTTATTTCTGTTTTCTTCACATAATTTCTTCACATAATTACTCTATTTCTTTATTTTTAGAATATTGATCATTATTATTTACAGTATTCTATTACATTGCTATGTTTCAGTCTGTTTAGCCATTCCCAAATTGCTGAACATTTAGACACTGTCTAGTTTTATTTTTTTCTGTTTGCAATTACAATTAATGTAGCTATTAATACCTTTGGAAGATACTTTAATTACTCAAGGTCTATATCTTTACACACTCCATTGATACTGAATACAAATATCTCATATCTTAATACAAAGAGGCTGGCACATCATCATGCTGGTCACAGGGCAATGATTTTTTGGGGGAAGGGGGTTTGAGGTGACTTAGCAACTCTCAAAAGACTATCTGCTAAGTTGTAAAGGGGTACTTTAAAGGTTTACTCACACCAGCAAAATCTCATATTCTTGAATATCAGAGTATGGAATATTTCAGGCTAGTTGAGTAAAGAATATGGAGAGATTTCCCAATTACCTCTTCCGATATTTGAAAAGATACCAATTTTTCTTTTTGCAATATCATTCTTAAGTTATACTTTTAAGGGGATTATTAGAGCAAAGGATGTAAAGGATGGGATTATTTTTATTATCCTTATGGTATACTGTCAAATTATGTCCAAAAATATTCTATCAATTTGTAATTTCAAAAGGAACTGTATAAGTGAAGGTATATCATTACAGCTTCCCTCCCCACACAGTTCATTTGCTAAAGAAATATAAGTAAATTAATTCACTTTTGTTAATCTAGTAGGTAGGGGTTGTTACTTCAGGTTATTTTATATATTTACTTGATTACTAAGAAATTTAAGCTATTTCAAGTGCTCATCTGTAATGTGTATATCTTGTTTTTTAAACTTTTGGCCACATACCCAACGTTAACCAATCCATATCAATTAGAACAACAATGTTACTTTGGACCATTTATGTAAGCTCCCTTCCTTTATATTTTCAATGTTAATTTTATATTTGTTATATTTGCCAAAATATTTCCCTGATGTTTTATTTTTATCTTCATCACATTATTTTGTTACAAATCATTTAAAAAATTTATATAATCAAATTTATTGAACTTGTTCCCTCAAATTTCTTCTCTTTTGCACTTTTCCCCAATTGTGATAAAATTATTATTATTATTCACTTTTCTTATGTCTTCATGATTCATTTTGCAAAGTTCAGTTCTATCATCAAGGTGAAATCTTATGTCAAATGGTATGAAGTGAATTTTATTTAGGAGGTCTTGTAATGTCCTTCATTTTGATGCAATCAACAAAATATCATTTGAAAGCGGAAGCATCTTGAAAACTCACCAAGTATAGTGATTTGCTTTTCCATCTGAATTCTGCTTTTTGAAAGACTAGTATACACCCTTGCTGAGCACATAACTGTCTTGTTTTACATCTCATTTTATATTAATAAATATAGTCATTGGTCAACATTATTTTGATAATTAAATCAATCAAAGAACCGGAAATGATGTTAACATATTGTGGAAGACTTTGTGGAGGAGAGACTTTAAGTAAGTACCAAATTTTTTTTTTAATTTGGTAAACAATAAATACAGCAATTTCTTCTACTGATTATACTTAAGATTCAAATGTATCAACTGGAAGATAAAAATTGCTTATGCTAATCTTTCTATTCATTCACTTTCCATATTTTCATCATGGTTATTCTTTTTTATGTGCATGGTTATTTTCACAAAGATTTTATAGAGATTAAAAAATAGGCATATAAGACTAGCAGAAAATTAAAAAAAAGATTGGCCTAAAATTAACATGATGAAAAACAAAAACAAATGGGTAAAAAATGTGTATTTCCCAGAGTGATGTTTAATTAGATAGGCACATCACCCATTGAGTAGGTCGATCAGCTTACATATCCACAACAGGCACTGTGGATAGACAAAGAGGCAGGTCTAGGACTGAATAGAAAAAAATATAATTGCTAGAATGTATTAAAAAATAGTGGGTTTTCCCAAAGGCAAAGGAGAAGTGCATGATGGTCATAAATAGGTTGTGGCATATTACCAATGATGTGTGCAAAAAGTAATATAAGGGACTTTATGCAGGGCAGAATTGTCAAATTTGAACTAGATTAAAATGTAATTGGAAACTGTTTAACAAAGTTAATAAAAATGCAATACAATAGATAATATCAATTGGTAGCTTTCTAAGTCAATATGTCACCAGTGGGCAATCCTTTCTATTTGAGTTTGACACCACTAGAATATGGCCTCTTGCATAGTGATCAGATCTTCTATGAAATGTACATGGGAGACTGTGGATGAGAATTACATAGGATGAGAAGCCATGGCTGGCTTGTGATCTGTACTGATGTTAGGCATACCCATGACAATGGTGTAACAGATCAACCTTAGTACAGAATTATGGAGCAAGGTGATGACAAAATTCATCTTATATCATGTTGTTATTTAATTTCTCAATGATATACAGTGACTCATCCTTGGTTTTTATTTTACATAGGCTTTTCAACTATTCTTCTGAACAAATTTGGTTCCGGCATCACTGCTGTATTCCACGCTTCCCTCCCTCCCTGCCTCCCTCCCTCTCTCTCTCTGTCTCTCCAAATATCAGTTGGCTTTTATGATAAATGTGTTAAAATACTTTAAAGTTTAGAAACATATAAATCCACTTATATCGGCTTTTAGCCCAGTTTGCTTGCTTTTTATAAGTAAATTTCTTTTAATTTTAATGTTGTATGTTTAATGTTTTAAATTTTATGTTTAAAATTGATGTTTTACTGTTATTGCGCTAAAACTATAAATTACTTTGAGAAACATTACCGTGTTTATTTTCTTGATCTGACTCATTCAAGAACAATGGTTATCCCCCTCACTACTTAAGATCATCATTTATTTCTGTTAAGACATGTTTATGACTATATTTATAAAGGCTACATGTGTGCCTGTGTAAAGTTAATGTTAGATATTTAATTTGTTTTGCTGTTATAAGTGGAGTTCTTTTCTTACAATGTTTACTTAGCCTTTATGGGTAGTACATAAACCAAAAAGCACTAGGAAAATGTGTACTATAATTGTTTTCATTTTTGTGGCCTTACATATCATCATATAATCTTGCTGAATTCATTGTCTCGATTAGTATTTTGCTTTTTGAGGGGAGTCAGTTGAATTTTCTTGGTAAACAATATCATGGTGATGATATAATGCATTTCCAATATTAATTTGCAACATCAGATTTATACAGAACTATTCCCTCTTTCCCTCCAATCCCATCTTTTCTAAGTTTTTCTTATTCTAATTTGAAAATGCATTTGTTCACATTCATCCCTTTGTTTGAACTGAAATAACAGCCCCCATCATGGCTCAGGTTTACATCACTTCCCACCTGAGCTACTGTGAGTGCCTTCTAACTGAACTTCGAGCTCTCTCCCTTCTTTAATACGAACTCTACACAACTGCCATAATCATCTTTTTAAAGCATATATCTGATCATCTTGTTCTGCTGCTCAAAAATCAGCTCCCCAGATTCCTATCCAAAGTGCTTTTGTAATATGGTCCCCAGCTACCTTTTTAGGCTTATTTCACAAGATTTCCCTTTTTATATGTGATAGCCAAAGAAAACCACTGGCCGTTCTCCAAATTTAGTATTTCAGCTCCTGCCTCCACAATTTTGTACATGCTGCCCTGCAGGCCTGGAGTACACTCTCTTCTCACCTCCACTTCTTAGAATCCTTAGCTTTCTTCAAGACTCAGTTAATATTCCACCTTCTATATGATACTTACTATTTTTTAAAATTTTAATGCTTTTTCACTACTCAAATTTTCACTATGTAGATTTTACTCAAATGATGAATAAAAGTCAGGCATCATGCTAATTCCTAGGGATACAAAGAAAGTACAAAAAAAATCTAGTTTCTATTTATATGTTGTAGCCCCATTGAGAATATAAGCTCTATGAAAGCGGTGGACCATTTTTGCTTTGTTTTCTATTTTGTTTTGTTTTTAATGCTCACTACCTATTGTAGTGTCTTGCCTAAAATAGGCACTTAATAAAAGTTTGTTGGATGGAATAAGTTCTGTTGAATTTTTTTCCAACCTTATTGTATTTGTTTGTATTCTTGATATGTCAAAAAAGAAGTGGTGAGAGAGTACCCTGTTTTGTACTTGCTTTTTGTGGGAATGCTTTGAGCTTTTCTCTATTCCATATGAAGCAAAGTCATGGTTTCAAGTAGTACTTTTAATGTCCTTGATGAAAAATCTCTATTTCCTTTTGTTTTTTAGTGTCTATTCAAAAAACTGATTTTTTTCAAAAGCCCTTTCTGTATCTGCCTATTTAAAAATTGTCCTAATATTATGTATAATGTTGACAGTTTTTATTGAAAGCTGAACCAGTCTTAAACATTTCACATAAATCATACATATTAAGTAATTTTCTTGATATATCACCATATTCTGTTGTTCAATATTTCATGTAAGATTTTTTTTTCACTTTTTACTCATTAGGAATATTGGCCTATAAGTTTTCTATTTCATTACTGCACTTGCCAGATTTTTATACCAATACTGTATTCTCTTCATTAAAAATATGGGATAACATTACATGCTTCGTCCATAAATCTTTGCTGAATTGAATTTTCTATGTTTAGAAATAGCCAATAGAAATTTGTTTTTTCTAGTTTGTTACTATTTATCTATGAAACCTTCTCTACAACGCAGTTGTGTATGGTTGTGTGTGTGTGTGTGTGTGTATGATAAATTGCCTTAGTAATTCACGCATGAATAGTCTCTTTAAGTCATTTGTTGTCGATTTTGATTATTTAGATGACAATCCTGACAAAGCTTAGACTGGTGGTCTTGCAGAGGGGTCTAAGTCACTGAAAATCCTAGGAGTTGTATTTCTTCCCAGGAAGCTATAAGTTTTTTCAGTCACAGCTGACTCTTTGAGACCCCATTTGGGTTTTCTTGGCAAAGATACTGGAGTGGTTTGCCATTTCTTTCTTCAGCTTATTTTACAGATTAAGAAACTGAGTCAAATAGGGTTAATTGACTTGCTCAGGGTCACAGAGCTAGTAAGCATCTGATGCCAGATTCGAATTCAGGAAGATTAGTGAGCCACCTAGCTGCCCAAGGAGCTATATTGGGATCAAAATAGGAGGTTGTTTTGTGTTGTTGCTTTTTTTTTAACCTTGTACAGAAAGAATTTTTAGGCAGAGATAGTAGTGGAAACTTTAATAGCTGAGCCACAGAAGCAGCAGCAATGATGGTCAGCTTCCTGAGGCTTTTCCTGGATTTTACAAGCTGAGCTGGAAAGACCCGATAACTGTCAGGGATGTGGAGGAGGAGGTGGCAATAACTGAAAAGAGAAACCAAAAAGTGGGCTGAGCTGTATCTGAGAAAAGAGATGTCAGAGAAGACTTAGCCACCAACTGTACCCACCTTTCAAGGACTGAGAGAAGTTCCAAGAAAATACCTGCTCTTTTTCCAATGCCCTCTACTCACATCTATCCATTAACAGACAGCAGGATGAGATCTACTCAGTTATTTCATACAACACTTCTAGGAACCTGAAGTTTTTCCTTAACCAAAAAGAGGCCAAGGATCAGTCAGAGATAAACATAAATTTAAATTAAGGCAGAGAACTTTAACTCTAAATAAATACTAGGTATTTTGCTTACTGAAGGATATGAGCTATTGTGATTATAATCTTAACTTTAAACTAATAGAAACTTCAGAAAACAGCAAAGGAGAAGACGACATGGAAGTAAGGGGTCAAGAGAAAAGAAGCCAACATTTGCAACAAAGTGTGGCTGATTAAATCTCCAGAGACAAAAGGAGTAAGGAGAACTATTTGCTGGCCAACTTTAATCTCCACAGTCATACTAGCATTCATAGGTGTTAAAATTTTAAAAGTAGACATTTTCATTCATTTCTTTTAAATTCTATAATAGGAACTATACATAATGTTCCCTGATATAATTAATTTTTATTATAATTTATACTTTTTCAATTCTAATTTGAGTTTGATCTTTTGGAAATTAAATTTTCCAATGGTTAAACAATTTATCAGGCTCCTTAAAAATGAGCACTTGGTTTAACTTAATAATAATTCATTTTTCCCATTTCATTGTACTATGTCCTGGTTTTTATTATCTCTATTTTTCTTCTTTCCTTAGGATTCTAATTTTTATCCCTAGAATTATAGTATTTGGATCTGGAAAGGGCCTTATAGATCATTGAGCTAAACTCCTTAATTATTGATTAAAGAAACTGAAGCCTAGAGAGGTTAAGTGACTTGTCCATAGTCACATAAGTACTGGGTAGTACTTGTTTCTTCATAATAATTAATTAGGCTGAGACCTCAATCCTAGTAACTCTTGGGACTTATAATTAGTTCAGAAGAGAAATAGGAAATCGCTTAAAACCTGAATAAGAGAATGTCAAAGATAGTTGAAATTACATCTTAATTATTTTCCAGCCTATGAGATAAGGCAAACTTGAAGGCAGTTACACAATAACTTCCTCTACCAAGACTATGAGGGGAGAAATGAACAGAGAAGAAAGGAGATAAGTCATGTCAAGTCTAATATCCTCATAGAATTTAATAGTGCTTTTCAAGGATAAGCTGAAACAGGCCGACTCTATATTAATGAGAAAAAAATGACAACTGTCACACTGTATTAACTAGGTACACACAGCAAATTTATTCTGTTGATAACATATTGTATTTAATAGCATTTAATATACTGTTTTAAATTCTAATATATATGCATTAAAGCAAAACTGAACAACTGTAATAACTTATATCATTTAACTTATTCACCTCAAAGACATGAACTCCTTAAGATCAGGGGCTATTTCTTGCTTTATTTTGCAGCCCCAGGGCTTGGCGGCAGAATGACTGACACATAGTAGGCTCTTAGTAAACCCTTATTGCCTTATTGACAATCAAAACTCAAAGCTCAAGGTCATATGCTTTTTTATTTAAAAAAAAAACTTATGAGATGTTTACTCATTGGGGACACTGCCTCAATTAAGTCCTTTAATATAAAATATGCATTACTAGGTTACAAAATACAAGGCTCCTAAAGCAAGACAGATTGTACATCTGGTAAAATGTGCCACTAAAGAGCCCAAGATTTCAGATAAACAATCATTTTAGTAATTAGAGGTATGATGAACAAAACTTGCCTCTTTTTTCTCCCTAATAAACATATTCAGTTCTCCCTGGTTAAAGCAATCTGTAAAGAGGTAAAAAGCAGCCCTCAAAAGGCTCCAGCTTAATATAGAGAGCAGTCCTTCTACTCTCCTTGGCCAAAGTTTCTACAGCTGGCTTTCAATTCAGTCTAATTGCATGGGGTTAATTCAAACTGCCCTAGTGAGGCCCGTGAATTTGTACCATAGCATCATGCTCACAACAGCTTTCATAACAATTGTTAGAATAGACATTATTTTATATGGATAAATCATAATTTTACTAATTCCTCAAGTGATTGAAATATATGCATGTGTACTACTGTATGTATGGATATGAATGGACATAAATATGCACATAAAATACACACAACTACACGTGTGGGTATATGTTTGTATACGCAGCTTTGGCCTTTTTTTTTTTAATCTATAAAGAAAAGATGAGTAATATAGGGTAGACTGGTAGCAGAATGATCTGGCCACTTAGGCAGATATTATCTGTACCAATTTCCCCATCTGCTCATATATATAGGAAAATGGAAAGACTTAGAATTTATTAACGTAGAGATTGCTAAGACCTCAGAGTTGTTTGGGCAATAACTATTACCAAGATGACAGTTTAGTATTCTGAGAAAAAAAATTGGATGTACACTGAATATTCCATGAACTTGGGTGAAGTCTCTTAGGGAAGTGCTACTCAAGTCCCTAACTGGGAAGTGGTATTCTGGGTATAGCCCTTAACCTTTCAGTGACTTAAGCAATTCTCTAAGACTATAAATTCAGATAAGTTGCTGCTCTGCATCAGTTAGGGAGGCTTCCATGCTTGGAGGTTATAACATGAATGAAATAATAGGTTTGGACCAAAAAAGGCGGGGAAATATAAGTGGGACTCATGTGAAAATCCCATGCAAACCCAAAAGTTGAATTCATTTGCTTTTTAAAATTATTATTTTCATAAAAATGTGACAAAAGAATTAAAATAAATTTCTCGATAGTACTTTTATTCAATTAAAATGAAGGAGCTCCAAAAAGTGATTTTTATCAGAAATAGTATTGGAAAATTAAATTGATAGTAGTAACTTCCATTAAACTAAAATTTATTGTTCCATTCTTAAAAAAAAAATTGATGAGAAATATTTTTAAGATGCCAGCTTGCAGGATGTCTCTTCTTCTATAGTGACTCATCAAAATAAGTTCAATCTCATTAAATCCTTAGTCTTTAGCCATTAATTATTATATAGGCCATGTTTTCCAGAAAGAAATTGGCAATAGAATTTACAATAAAATTGAAAAATCTTGCATTTTAAGTTTATCTTAAAATGTTCTGAATCTCTTTGGTAAAAAGCAATTTCAAACAACACTTAGAATTCGTCTTTCTTTAATAGTTGTCCCATAAAAATCACAGACAGCTTTGGAATGAAAATAAACTGCATACCATTTAGTCAAAACAAAAAATTTAAACTTTGGCTAATACGGTAGTTCAGCTAGTCAGTTGAGGGCTTCAGAAAAGGATACAAACATACATCATTATCACTCAACAAAGAGTTCCTTTTCCAAAGGTTATGATGAGAGCATCAAATGAAAATTGCATTTACCTTCGGCCAATACTGAAGTGGCATGGGTGGGGTGGGGGGTATTGTGGGGGTTGAAAAAGAGAGAAAGATTGAAAAGAAGTGAAAAGTTATGGTTTGAGTAAATGAAAAATAAGAGGAAAAATAATAAACTACTGAAAATTATTGAAAATTGAGATTCCACACTGAAGAAATCATGGATCACTGAAATTTATAAAATTTTTTAAAGCTGTGTGTATTGACAGGCAGAGGGGAGAATAAGCAGGGGAGTTATTTTAATTCTAAGGTATATTATGTCATCATATATGAAAAGAATAGGAAAGGAAGATTTTATATGGAAGAGTCCTATAGTAATTTTAAAAATATTTAAAAATTAGCATATAACTAATAATTTAATGATTAAATTTTTAGAATATGTGAGCACATAAATGAAAGACCCAAGTACACACATAGGACTATAGAATATTTGTCCTATGGGGTATTAGTCTTTCACTGTATATCTGAGGTGGAATTCTAGGATGGAACTAACAGATTACTCTTACAAAGTGAAAAGAAGATTGAAGTTTCAGTCAGAAGACCTAGCTTGGAGATCTGTTTCTCTTACTTATTACTAGGTGACTGGACAGAGGAGCCTCAGTTTTTTTTTCTTCTTTCACATTCTAAGTTCCCTTTTAGCACTATATCCTATGATGCTATGATGAAGGGCAGCTAGGTGGTACAGTGAAGATAGTGCCTGGCCTGGAGTCAAGAAGACTCACCTTCAGTTAAGTTCAAATCAGGCTTCAGACACTTACTAGCTATGTGACCCTGGGCAAGTCACTTAACCCTGTTTACTTCAGTGTCTTCATCTGTGAAATGAGCGAGAGAAGTAAATGGCAAATCATTCCAGTATCTTTGCCAAGAAAATCCCCAATGGGGTCATGAATAGTCAGGCACAACTGAAACAATTGAACAAAAATAGCCAGGAGCTTGATGGTTCACCCGGTACAAGGAGAAGGCAAGAGAAATCTCATTCTGCCTTCCCAGAAGCTGATTTCTACTTACCTATAATAGAGATAAGGAGAATAATTATTGTGAGAAGCGTAAAGAGAACAAACATCAAATGCCTGTGCTGGAACAGGAAAATAATTCAATAAAGACAGAGAAGATACAATGTGAGGTATAAAGAGGAGGACCTGAGGAAAGACCAGGTGGCTCATTTATATAGTGTTTCAAGGTTTGTAGATTATATACATTATCTCACTTTAGAAGGTGGTAGGCAGAAGTACAGGAACAAAGCAAATGTGAGAGGTAAGTCAGGGCAAGCAGAGATACAAAGGTCGAGTAGATAACAAGTTAAAGATAGAATTCCAAATGATGAGGATTTGGGGCATTGAACTCCTTCTGATGGCTTAATGGCCCCATGTCCTTTGATTCAGATACAAATTATGGGCAGGGCAGGTGATGGGGTAGAGGGATACATAACAAAGATGAAGCTCTCATCCAAGAAAAGATAGTTGTACCATCTGAGGAGGAATCATTTGACTGTAATGGTAACATGGATCTTCAAGTGCTTCCAGGTGAGAGGCCATGCAGTAAGGGTCAAAGGAAGAAGATTCCACCATATGAATGGTGGAGCTGGGGGCTGAGCTTGAGAGGGTAAAGGAGAGAAAGGGGTTATCTGAAGAACAGAAAAGTTCTCTCTTCTTAAGGTATGTAACTAGGACATGGCAGAGAAACTACCAATGCTTGTCAAACCAGATGATTAATAGCCACTCTGTTGACTTATGTGGGCCTTAGTGATATTGACAAAGAATTTTAAAAAAAAATTACCAAATCTTCGGCAAGAAACTGAAGACTGTAGGGTATTAGATAGTGTTTTGATCACTGCAGCCAATTGAAGGGAAAGATGAGAAAAGAAAGGCAAATTTAATAAGTAAACAAGTAGCTAAAAAGATTGTGTCAGAATAGGATTTTGGTTTCTTAATGATGGCTTTAAATTAAAGTATGACAGGGTTTTGGCCAGGCAGCTAGGTAGTTCAGTGGATAGGGTGCTGAGCCTGGGATTAGGAAGACCAGAGTTCAAATCTGCCCTCAGATGTTTACTAGCAAGCCACTTAACCTCTGTTTGCCTTAACACACTAGAGAAGGAAATGGCAAACCACTCCAGTATTTTTGCCAAGAAAACCCCACAGACAGCACTGGCGTGTTATGGTCCATGGGGTCACAAAGAGTCAAACATGACTGAATAACAACAACAATGCTTTTGGCCAAGGATGGAGCTCATTTAATAAGGACTAGTAGGAATTTATTTGCCTTGATACTTACAAAATCACTATTAGGCAGTATTAGTATATTATGGAGTAGATTTTTATCCAGGTATATTTAGGTACTGAGTAAGATGACCATTGCAGGTCCTAATAACTATGCCATTCTATGCTTTTTTCTGACATGCTTGATTAGGTACCTTCGATTCCTTATGGCAATGGATCCATGATCTCATTTGTGTGGGTACTTTTCCCTATCAATCAGTTAATGAACCAATCAATCGATAAGCATTTATTTAGTGTTTACTATGGGCCAGGCATTGTGGTAAGTAATACAAAGAAAAAACAAATATAGTTCCTCTCCTCAAGGATCTTGCCTTTTAATGTAGGAGATAATATAGCCATCGCAACAAACATGGTTAATGTAGAGGAAGAATGATTTCGAGGGATGGCACTCAGAGCTAGGGAAAGTGAGGCTTCCTACAAAAGGTGGTATTGGGGCTAAGTCTTAAAGGAAGTTAGGGATTCTAACAGTGGGAGGTTGGGAGAGAGACCTTTATAGACATATAAGACTGCCTTTGAAAAGTCATGGGGGATAGGCTATGGAGAGTTGTCTGTGTGGAAACAGACTAAGCCTTTAAAGTTGATTCTGGAAGAAGTAAAGGTTGTGAACATAGGCGACTTGAAGGATGGCAGTAAGCTGGGAAGGTTTGTGGGAAAGATAATCACTTCTGCTTTAGACAATTTGAGTTTGAGATGTCTATGAGCCATACAGTTTAAAATGTCTAACAGAGAGTTGGTGATGAGGGGCAGGAGAGAGACTCAGGACGAGACAAACAGATCTGGGATTCCTCTGCATAGAGATGATACCACTACAGACCACCCTCCCTACAGGCTTTCTCACCCTGAGGGATTCTTTTTTAAATCATTCCATACATCCTCCATAGCTGTTTTACTCAAAATGCTTGAAATATTCTTCCAGCCCCTTTAATATTTTGGGAAACAGTATAGCACTCAGTTGTCCATTTGTCAGCACTCCCTCTAATGTCATAACTAGACCACCTGCTTCTGTAGTCACACACATCTATCTTTCCTTGCACTTAAGTCATCTTTAGTAATATGCTTGTTCAGGTTGCTATTTCTCATATGGTGCAATGGACCACTGAGGGCCAGAGCCCTGAGGTTGTTTAAACAAGCAATCCTTTTACTAAAAACATATTCTGATACCTCCTGTAGAAGTAATTCCTATCCTATGAATAAAAACAAATACAAGGATTGGCCTACGGGCAGAAAGGGGGTCAGAAATATTCTCTGGAACATGAGCTGCCTGTGGAGTACTTCTTCAGTAGTTCCTGGCTTTGGGAGAAGAGTTGTGTTTTATATCCTTTATTCTATGGGTTTTTTATCATGGGTTCTTAAAATTTTAAACATTAATTTTAATTGAATTTTTACGGTTCACAAGTGCTTACTTTATTTTAAACAAGAAAACTACTGAAATGATTGAAGTAGGTCAAATTTTAGGCTTCACACAAAACAGCAATACAGGCCACTTATACCCATCACGTACTTTTCCACTGTCCTTTGGGGGACCAGTAATTTTCATATATCTGGAATGGTGATGTTTTCTGATCTGTAGCACAGGAGCAATGGTGTCAAACTCAAATAGAAATGGGGGCCACTAGAATATAAATAAGGATCCCTTGTGGGCTGCCTATTAGTTTTAAAATGTGATATGAACTATGTTTTATTATATTTCCATTAATTTTGTTAAATATTTCCCAGTTACATTTTAACTTGGTTTGGACTGTACTTGGGAGTGTTGGGGGCTACAATGTGTGTGTTTGCCCTCTCTAGCATAGAGCACCCCTGAGAGAGCACTAATACATATTTTTATCAATTTAACCTAGTAGCAGAAATATTCAGGAAAAATATGTCACAAGCCACAGATCAAATTATCCTTATAATTTTACAGGGCTTTACAGGAATGGAAGAAGGGAGGGAGGAAGGAAAAGAAAGGGGAAAAGTAAGGGAAAGTAAAAAAGCAAAGACTGGAAGGAAAAAGGGCAAGCATTACAACATAATATAGCAAACACTAAACATTTGTATATGCAGAGTAATGACTATGCTAATACACAGGGATAGAAAATTTGCATGACAGACATCATATCTGGCCAAATTCAAGCAAATACTCTGTTTAGTAGCTTGTGAAGAATTTTAATTTTAATGTTATCATTTTAAAGATTTAATGACTATCTCAATCCATAGGAAATCCTAATATGTATGTACATATGTGCATATGCACGTGTGTATGCATGCATAGATACTTTTTTTAGATGGAAAACTTCAATTATATTTGTTTGTTCCTACAGTTTCCTTGGGAATTTTTCAAAACTTTTCCCTGAGAATCGCAGCACACACTTGTAAATCCTGCTACTAAGGAAGTTAAGATAAGACTAGTGGATCTTTGGGTAGCTGCGAACAGAAGTATGGCTAAAGCCAATCAGATGTCTACTCTAAGTCCAGCTCCAGTAAGGTGAGTCCACACTGCCTGTGAAGGCCCAAATTAACAAACTGCTTTTCAAAAAGTAGAAAGAGAAATTCTAACTGTCTGATTTTTAAATATTTTTGTAGGATTGTATATGTAGATTGAAGGATCTAAAACTCAAGAAACTAATGTATTCTTGGTTCTATACATAAAATAAAAATGCAGAAGCCAGAAATTAAATATTTAGGTATTTGTGACTTGCTTTTTTTGCAGAAAATGTTTTTGAAACTTTAAAAGGCTTAATTAAATAGCTCTTGGCAAAACATTGGCCTCCAGGTTCCCTGAACAGTATAAGAAGGAAATTTTTTCAATTATAAAACCTAATAGTATTGCATAAATAGACGTCCTTCAAGGCTACCTGTTGAATTCCAAAAACAGACTTAGCAATGATCAAGACCCAGAATAACAATTTTGAAACTGTACTGTTTGCATTTTGAAGGTCCTTTAAGTCAATAAATAAGAATTAGCTAGGAAATTTATGGCAGCAGTGTTCATTCTTTTTCTATAGGACTAAAACAACTGTTGGCAACCCAAGCAAGGGATATAATCAATTAATATTCAATTCAGCAAAAATGTAAGTGTTTTCTGTCTGCACAGCAATGTTTAATGCATTAAACTCTAGGGGCAAAAAGAAAAAAATCAATTTTTTTCCTCCTCAAAGAGTTTACATTCTAACAAGAATGGGAAAATGAATATATGTAGGAGAGAGAAATAAAATTTATGTGCAAAATGAATACAAATTAATTACAGAGGGAAAATACTAATAAATGAGGGAATCAGAAAAGCACTGGGAGGCAGAGAGGAGGCAGGAGAGTGTTCCAGGGTCCGGGGACAATGTGGAAAAAGGCTCTTAGTTGTTATAGGGTAGATAGAGTACAGGGAACATGCAGTGGGCCAGTTTGGCTAAATCGTAAAGTACACAAGGGAGAACAATGTGAAATCAATGTAAAACAGGCAAATAAACCAATACAGATGATAGTTCTTCACTTTTGAACACTTAAAGCTTCTTACCTTTGTTTTTGGTTCTAGAATTTTTACCCCATAAATTGATATTTGTAATTCAACTTTAGGAGTTTTCTGGCCTTCAGATTTCTTGATATGTCTTGCAAACTAAGAAATGAAAAGAATTGAAAATCATTTTATTTCTATCTTTAAGGGAGTCAAAACATCAACATCTAAACACTTCAAGTCTTTAATTTAGATTTTTTGGGTTTTTTTTTTTTTCATCTTTTTCAACCAACTAAAAGGACTGGATTTATATGATGCCTTTACTGGCTGCTTAAACATTTTTTATCTTCTTATTTGTATCTAAATACAAAACAAGTAATAATCATTTGGTTAATCCTATATGGCAGACTGAACTGAGAGGAATGACATACATGTAAACATTCTCATCTCTGATTGAGTCACTCCGCAATTGATAAATGGTGGAAGGTGATTTTCTATATGCTAAACCACAATCACTGCAAAGCAAGAGGAATGATTAGTAAATAACAAATTACTGGCAAGATTCCTGACCTTTCCCAAAAATTTACTCCACCTAGACAATCTTATCTAGGTTTGTTTCCCCATCCAACTAGAAAACCTTACAAAGAACTTAATCTAAGGTAAATTCTATCCCATTGTGTTCCTCTTAGGTAGCTTTGGGGTGGGGGGGGGAATGTTGATCCTTTGTCTTTATTACCCAAGGCTAGTGGTGATTTAGAAGCAAATGATGTAATCGAAATTACATCCCCCAGCTCCTCATTAGAACAGATCTACCTCTCATGATAATATTCATTCCTGTCATTAATTGTTGACCAATTAGAGTTGCTTGCCATCTTCAGGAACACCCACTCTTCCAAGGGCATATAAGCATTGAGTAGGTTCGATGAGGGTTCTTTAGCATTTGAGAGTGACAATGACCCCTTTTATTAATTAGATGCTAACATGATTAATAAAATGATTAATTACCCAGAAACGGTCCCTCAAACTTTTTATATATCACAAAAGAATTCTTAAAACTCTCAATAAGGTAAATAAAAACTATTATTATCATTATTCCCACAACACATATGAGAAAACTGAGTAAGTAAGAAGCTCGCTTAACTGTTCAGAATGAGAAGTGAAAAAGATCAACATATTTTTCTATGATTTTGATCTTTTTCATCCCTGTAGAACACCAGATGTTCACTGCATGAGGAAAAGACATAGACATTTTTACTATTATGAAGGGTATCAACTTTTTTTAGGGGAGAAATCAGGAAGAAAATGCCAGGTCTTCCTTTGTGTCAACCACCCCATCCCACTAAACAAAATATATCACCATAGCTAGAGGGAAAGGGAGGAGAGGGGGAATGATTACCATTATACAGTAAGTGTGAGATAAATGTTAGCTATCATTATTATATTGAAAGGGATGAGGGGGAATGATTACCATTATATGGTAAGTGTGAGATAAATGCTAACTATCATTATTATATTGAAAGGGATATTATGGTTTAGGTTAAACATCTAGATTATTTGATCCACTGAATCTGGTCTATTCAGAACTAATTTTAATAATAATTAATGTCAATTTCCATTCTCCTTAAACCCCTGGCTCATCTACACTGTAATGGAAACAGCCCTGGATTTGGAGTAAAGAGACTAGGGTTTAAATCCCAGGTTAGATGCTTTTTACAAGTATCAATTAATATTCCTATGCCTTTGTTTCTTCATCTGTAAAATGAGATGGTTAAAGACTACGTGGTTTATCAGATCCTGATTTTGTACTACATCTATGACCCTATGAACCCATAAACTATGAGGAAGTCACTTAATCTTGTTAAGCCTTGGTTTCCTTACTAGCAAAATTAAGAAAATACTTAACTATTTATGACCCTGGCTTTTTTGCAGAAAATGTTTTTGAAACTGTAAAGTGAAACATAAATGTGAATAATAAAAAAAATTGTCATTATTTGTTATTACACCCTGCAAATACTGGGCATTTTATAAAATTCTGATATTGATAATGGCAGCTGAATTAAAGAAAAAATTTTTAAAAACACTAATATTTTTCACATTCCAGAGCTCCAAGATCTATTAGTATTCCCAACTTCTCATCAAGGTAGTAAGCCCAGTTTTCTATTATAAAACAACCAGCAATTGTTATACATGGAGTATTTTAATTTTCAATCCTTTATTTCCATCTTGTCAGACTCCTAATGACCCCATTGGGGTTTGCTTGGTAAAGTTACTGGGGTGGTTTGCCAATTCCTCCTCCAGCTCATTTTACAGATAAAGAAACTGAGGCAAAGAGGGTTAAGTGACTTGCCCAGGGTCACATGGCTAGTAAGTTTTCTAAGGCCTGATTTGAACTCAGGAAGCTAAGTCTTCCTGACTCCAGACCCAGTGCTCTATACACTGGGCCACCTAGCTGATCCTTTTTCCTACAGACAGAAAGAATACCATTAAAAAGGAAGCAGCTTTTACTCTCTTTTAGAGTCTTCAGAATAGCTTTCTTTTTCTTTTCTTATTTTCCTAGAACAGATCAATGATTTCATCTGTGTAGGGAACTCCTGGTGAGGAACTTCCTCCACAATGCAAATCTGCACATTCTCCTGGGACATTATGAAGTTAAGTTATTGGCTCAAGGTTGCACAGGCAGGATAATTCAGAGGCAGACCTTAGAGCCCAGTTCTTCCTGACTCCCAGGAGAGCTCTTTGTCTACCATACCGCCTTTCCTCCTAAAGATTTTCTGGTAGTAGGATAGGAATGGAGACTGAACCTGGGAACCCAATAGTCTTGGAATTCTTGGATGTGGAAATGCCCTCTACCCAAGAAGGGTGGCATGTGCTCTGCAACTTATGGTCTTAGAATAATAATGATTATTCTAATAATAATACAGTAATGTAGCTGATATTTATATAGTGCTTACTATGTGCCAGGCACTGTGTAAAGAAGTACTTTACAATTATTATCTTATTTGATCCTCATAACAATCTTGGGAGGTATGTACTATTATTATCCCCACTTTACCAATGAAAAAACCGAGGCAAACGGATTAAGTGACTTGCCTAGGGTCATGCAGCTGGTCAGTGTCTTAGGTTACATTTGAAATTGTCTTCCTAACTCCAGGCCCAAAACTATAGTTGCTGTAAAAGTGTGCGTACATACATTTGCATATATACATATAAACACACACTCCCACAGCAGCTCTGAAGTATGTGATAACCATTTTGTGGTTGACCTAGTTGACCTCTTAAGTTCCCTCCCATCTCTGTCTCTCTCTGTCTCTCTGTCTCTGTTGCTCTCTCTGTCTCTCTCTGTCCCTATATACGGTATAGTTCATTGGGAGGGATATTCTGTAGTCACTATGTCATACTCTTTTACTCTGCTCATATAACTAGTTTGGAGAAAATATAATTATACATTTTATAGTAAGTGTATAAGAATTAAGTTAGAGTCTAATTGTGTGCCCAGTGAGCTTTGTTCATTGCTGCTGCATAATGTAATAATATACACAGATTGCAGAATCTAGGATTTAGAGGTGAAAGGCATCTTTAAAATTACCTAGTATGGTCTCTCCTTACCCTATCCCCCCAAAAAAAATATTTACACCTGAGGATAGTTAGGCCTAGAGAGGTAAAGAGAATTGTCTAAAGTCACGCAGGTTAATAGGTGGCAGAGGTGGGCTGAATGACATGTCACTTATGCTTTGCAATCCCTCCATGGGGGAATGGAGGGCAAGGGACTGCTGGGTTTTGTTGGGGGTTTTTTTGTTTGTTTGTTTTTTCCATTTGGGGTGGTTGATTTTTTTTCTGCAGACTGTCTAGTAGAAGGAATAATTGGTTGGCCTAAGTACTTTTTGGATGCAGCACCTCTGAAGTACCCACAGGTATTTAGCTGGTTTGAAGGAGATTTTTCTGTAAGATCCTTGGTTTTACTCTAATGTAGATCTTTTGTCTGCATTGGCGCCGAGGTCTCTCCCAAAGAATGCAGACTGATTTGTTTTACTTTTCCTTTATGATTTTCCCTTCCTATATTGGCACAATGAAGACAACTGGGGTTTCATATCGGAATACTGACCTAATAAATCATTTTCTCTCATATTACCTCAATGTGTCTGAGCCAATCAACTCCTGATTACTTCACAGATATTTTAAGCATGGCTCTTAAGGGCTATTCTAAATGAGCCATTTCCTAGGGGAAAAAAAATAAGCAAAAACTCAGGAAGTTCCTTTTACATTTCAAGCTACAAGCACTACAGTGACCTTTGGCAAGTCACTGGGTAACCTTTTGGAGTTTCCAAGAAGTTGGCTACAGAACAGTCACTGCAATTAAACTCATCTACTTAGATTTTTTTTTTCTCCCTTTCTGCTCAGGTGGATGAATGAATAACAAATTAATTGGTTACACCAACTCTTTTCTGCTTTATATTGAATCACTGACAGTGTAGAAAGAAACTATCTGTTTTAACCTCTTCATTTCAGAGATGAGGAAACAGACCCAGAAAGTTTATGAAACTTGCCCAAGGTCACAGAATTAGGGAGAGAAGACCAATCTCTTGATTTAGAATCCATTTCTTTTTTCTTTATACAATACTTCTCCTTTCAAATGATGCAGTAAAAATTTTATTTTCTATTTCTACAATTGCAATTTTACATACACACACAGACATGTATGTCTGTGTGTGTGTGTACAAATGCATATGCACATATGTACCTATGTGTATACATACATACACATTTGTCATTTTTCACATAATCATAAATTTTAGTATGCTGCACTTTTTAGTCCACTTAAACCATAAAGTTCTTTTAATCTCTCTAAATGATCTCTATACCTTAAAGCTCATTATATTTTATACTTTTCTTTTTCTCTTCTACTCTCTATCTTTTCTACTTACAGACGTTCTGTATAAGTTATAACATCTTTCCATTTCAGTCTGAAAAAATCCTGACTATTCTCTCTTAAACTTTCTTTATTTTCTCATAATATTAATGTTAAATCTTGAAATGTTCTTACAATTTAACTTTACATTAGAGAAAATTATATGCATAAAATTATAATACTCTTTTGGAAAAAGATAATCTGGGTAAAATACTATGGATTTTTGTTGTTTAGTTGAGCCCAACTCTCCGTGACACCATTTTGGGGTTTTCTTGGCAAAGATGCTGGTATGGTTTGCCAACTCCTTCTCCAGCTCATTTTACAGATGAGGCAGACAGGGTTAAGTGACTTGTCCTGGGTCATACAGCTAGTAAGTGTGTGAGGCTGGATTGGAATTCATGAAGATGAGTCTTCCTGATTCCAAGCCCAGTCCTCTATCCACTGTGCTAACTAGCTGCCCTAAATACTACGGATACCCTAGAATTATTAGATTAGTAATTAATTCACAACATGATTACTTTGGTACACGATTGGAAGAGTTTAACTCAAGAAATACCTGACAATTTTATGTATTAAAATTTATGTATTAAATATTAAACTGCAAAGAGACCAATGATAAATGTAAAAAGTGGGTCAGGAATACCAAACTAAGAGAGACAGAGAAATACAAAGAAAGCTGGTCTAGAAATTAGCAAACCCGGGTTCTAATCTCATGTCTATGTCTCTATAGAATAACTGCAAAGAGACAGGGTGGTATGGCAGATAGAGTGATAAACTTGGAGACGGGAGAGATTTAGGTTCAAATGGAGCCTAAGAAAGTTGCTAGCTTCGTGACCCTGAGAATGTCATTTATCTCTCTGACTCTCAGTTTCTTCATCTGTAAATATATGGAGAGGAATAGGACCTACCTCATAAGGTTGTTACGAAAAGGATCTAATTCTAATGTTGTTAACCTGAGGTCTCCAATAGATTCTAGGCTATTGATGAACTTGTATGGTTTAAAAAAAAATACTTCAAATACCGAACAACACCTTTATGAAAATGTCTAACTCAAAAGTATCGTTTCCTTCAACTATAAATACAGGCAACAAGCGTTACTTTGAGAAGGGGTTCATAGTATTCACCAGACTGCTGAAAGGGTCCATGATACAAAAAAGGTTAAGAATTCTGCATATTATTAGATAATTTACTAAAGTACTTTGGTAACTTTAAAGTGTTCATGTGTAAACTTGGGTAAGTTAATCCCATTAGGCCTTGGTTTTACTGAAAATTTAAAGGGTTGTAAAAGATGGCTTCTGAGGTCTCTCTCAGCTCTAGAACTTAGATCTTGTGAATTTAAGTGTGAATTATTGGTATTATTGCATAAATTTCCATAGTTTGGTCTCAGTTTCTTCATCTGTAGAGATTTCAGTATCTTCTATCCAATTATATCCCCCCAAATTTGGAAGCATTAAAACTTCATACTCAAACATATGTAGAACACATGGATGTGCATACCCCCTAAAGCATAAAGCCTTCAAAATACTTTTCTACAATATATTATATTATACTAAATTATATTTAATTAAATGTCATGTGGTGAAAGCAATATCCTATATGTTTAGTCAAAAGACCTGGGTTCAAATCCGTATTCGGTACTTAATACTTCTGTGACTTTCAGAAAGTCATTTAAACTCTCAGGCTTTCCATGTTTTCAAATTAAAGGGATGAACTAGACAACCTCTAAAAGTTTAATTATGATCCCCAAATGCTAAATTTCAAAGAAAAAAAGTAAATTTAAATCAGAAACTAAATTCATGGCATTGTATTAAAGTACCAATGGCATAATTTCAATGTATAAAAGTTTGACTCATTCTTATTTATTTCATTTAAGAACAAATTTGTATAAACATGATAAGAATTTTTAAGTGTTTTATAACAATAGATCAAAACTCATATGAAAGCATTTATTCATGTGCTCGTTTTAAGGAAAATACATTTACCACTGTGATTTTTTAAAGTCAACCAAGAAATATACAGACAAAAAAGAGTTGGGAGAATAACGGGGAAAAAAGATTTTCGTGATAGTCTAAAAGTCTGATTTTTTACTAACTCAAGATCCAACAGACATCAAAGATGGACCATAAAAGACATCAAGAAACAGGCTGTTGAGCATCTTTAAAAGTCTGAATCACATTACATATTAACGATGCTAACAATTCACTACAAAACATTTTATGTCTCAAATATTTTTAGTCCCTGGCTCTTTGTGAGTTTAACTATGCTGTTATTCATTTAATCCTGAAATTCAACATAATGACATAGCAGCGAGTGAGTAAAGCTATGGGGTGACTTTGTGGAGCAAATAAAGTACAAACAGTTGGAGCCATGACAAAATGATGGATGTCAAACTCCTAAGCCCTGGCAGATGTAAGTACACACACCCACTCAAAGCAGAATGCATATGCCAAAAAAATGGGCAGGAAACTGAGGTGGGGGAGGTGTAAATAGCACTGAGAGCCTCACTTTTGCAATGGAGCATTGGCGCCACCTGCTGGCAATAGTAGCAACCTTCTTGCAACAAGCCAAAGGAATGAGGAGGCTGGGTTATGGGGCATGCAAAGACAATAGGAATCCTTTAAAAACCTGAAATAGACACAACTCTTGGTGCTCTTTAGTTGGGGGGGGGGGTCTGATACCAAATTAATTTAACTGAAATTGTAGCTATACTAAAGACAAACAACTTTTTCAATGGGTGGCAGATTATTAGTCAAATACTACATTTGAAGAAACAAAAAACTACTTATCAGGAATAGAGATTTAAAAAAAAACCCACTATATATCCACTTGGCTGTATTATATGGTTTTTATTTCATGTTAAACTACTTTTAGTAAGAAAATTTCATAAAACATATAAATCTTTATAAACCATTTAATTTCTATAACATTAGTTACAAGTTGTTTTCTTTGAACCCTTTTAAAAATGTTTTTGTTTACTGACTACAATGTTAAAAAAAACCCTTTACAAAATAAACATCATACATGCTTGTAATAAATTCTAACTGAAGCAAGTCTGAATTACAAAACCTGCTGCATGTTGGAAACTAGACAGGGAATATACAATTTTAAACAGGGTGTCAATGAATGAGAATTACTTCACTGATCTTTTAAGTTTGTGGATTCTCTGTTAAACTTTATAATTCTCATCTATAAGTCATAGATTATAGGATTTAGAGTTAGAAGGTAACTTTAGAAATCATTTATCTAGTTAAATTTTCTGATTTTACATGTGAAGAAACTGAGATCCACAGAGGCAGAGTGACTTATTCAAGGTCATATTAGTTGTAAATAGGAGAGATGAGTTGCATATCTATGTCTTCTGAAATTTTTATGTGGACACATATACTGTGCCCTTAAAATCTGTGACAAGTCACTGTAAAGTTGAACCATCTCCAAATGCCTGAAAATGTTTGGTCACACTAAGACCAGAACTTTTTTTAGCTTTAGGAACAATATTACGGACTGGGATGAAGTAGTCTCTCATTTCTGTCCCTAAAACTGCCTACGAAATACTAAAGAGGTTAGCCCAGGCTAACCTCTTGTGTGGAACCTGTCTTGAGGCCACATGTGGCCCACTGGGTCCTCAAGTGAGGCCCTTTGAATCCAAACTTCACAGAACAAATCGTTTTGGGGATGTATGGACTTACAGATAACATTGTCTCTGAATATAAATAAACAACTCTAATTCTTTCTCCTCTTCAAGTACTGGATAGCTCTGATCTGATATAGCTTCAATATAAAAGAAATATTTACCATCAACAGTGAACCCTTGAGATAGCCCTTTTCCAATTATTTTTCCCCAACGGAAGCTAGCTCAATTGGGTATTTTTAATGCCAGACTAAATATAATGAGATGGTTTTATTCCTTGAGGAGTTTGAAGTGGGTTTGCAAGAGAATTTCTAAAAACTGGTCAAGCTAACTGAAACAATTCACAAATAACACACCCTACCCCACCAAACCCCAAACCCCAAAGTGTGCATGAAAAAGTTTTTTTTTTTTAAAGATATAAAATCCTTGGAAAAAATCATTGTGAAGAAGGGAGGGGCTTTTCAAATTAAAAAATCCCAGTGAACTTTAATTTTTTTGGAGGTGGGGTACTGTTTGAGGAAATATTCTGAGTGCAGTGTATTATGTAAAAAATTTCTGGGGAAAATCCTGCCAAAAAAAAGGGGTGGGTGGAGTTTCCTATGAAGTTGCCAGCTCTGCTGTGTAATTCTGCAGTTTTAGCATCAGGGAACTGTAAACTGAACAGTTCCTAATGACTGCTCATGTAGCTTGCCAGACCTTCCTATGTTTGATGACTGAGATATCATTGGGATTTGTCTTTCTTCCAAAATAGTACTTTAAAATGTATTTCCTTCTAGGGCCTTGGTGAATAATCTAACAATTTATGAAACATACAATCTTTGTAGAAGAACCCTGCGGGGTGGGAGGGCTGTCCATGCAGTTTGTCTACACCAGGGGTGGAGAACCTGGTACACTATGCTAATGAGTTGCTCTTGCAGAGCTCAGTGTTAGGTGCCTAGTTTGGTAATGATGTTAAGAAGGTTGGATTAGCATCCCTTTTGTCCATGAACAATAATGGTAAGGACTAACTTCACAGATATTTATATATTCTCGAATTTTAAATGATTTTCTAAAATCATAAATGACTAAAAAAAAAGGCAAGGTATTTCATTTAGGCTTATCTATGGATATAATGAATGACATTGTGTGTGCTTATCCTCCCACACAAACACCCCAAGAAGCTTCCCTGAGCATTTAGAGGAATAAGGAGAATGTCTAGCGATATTTGTATAATGATGGCCTGTCTCTTAATAAGTTAAAACTGCAAATGCCCCAACATTAGCCATGCTATGAATTTCTACCCATCAAACAAAGTCTTAATATGTGAAAATACCAGAAGTGCTTTATGTCCTCCATGTTGAATCGAGTTCCCTACCTTTAATTTTCTAACCGCATCTCTCACAACTTCGGTACCTTTGGGCTGTTCCACTTCTGTACTGCCAAGAAACTGAAAATTGTCATCTGTGAGACATGAGTCACATAGAATTGTATCACTTTGCAATGCAATTTTCAAAATATGACTTGAAAACTAGATAAAACTAAATCTTATGTAAACTTTAAGGGAAACGAATGCCTTTTTAAAACTCCTTTAATGTAACTTAAAATTGAAAATATTTTATTTGTTGTCTGGTTACTTTTTCCTTCTATTAAAGAATAAAATAAAATACATTTCAAAAACAACCAAAAAAAAAAAAACAACCCACAATCACCGCTACCCCCATAAGCCTCTCCTTCACCATACAATTCCAGGCCAGAAATCTAACATAAAAAGGAAATGCTAAAGTTATTATTGCATTAGAGAGAGGGAGAGGAATTGCACCTGTGATTTCATTGATACAAGGAATTCTCAGATGAGGAACTGCCATCTCTCAATGCAGGCCAGGACCTTCTCTACAACTGAAGAGTCTCAGAGAGTTTTCTAGAACACTGAGGGGTTAAGTGATTTGCCTACCATCATACAATCATTATGTGTCAAAGATGGGACACATTTTATAAGACTATTGCGGTAGTACCAAATAAATGAGTATTCTAAGATAAAAATTTAGTGATTATCTCCATATTTTAAACTTGAAGTCTTCTTTTAACAAAAAATACCAATCTTTACATTTTAGACAACACATGATAATCTGCTTAAAGTTTTCTAAGTATTGTTTTAACAAATTTATAGTTTTAACTGTAAAAAGATTCTTGACACCTGTCTTGTTACAAACATTAATCTTCTGTCTCTAAAATTATCAGCACTGTCCTGCAGGCTTAAAAAGTATCCTCATGGGGCATTTTAAAAAACATATGTTCAAAAAATTCAGGAAACCCATCAAGTTTTAATATATTTTAAAGCTATATCTAAAATCTTTGCTAAACATTACAATTATACAAAAATTAATTAAATCACAATTGTTAAGGCTTATAAGTCTCTTTGAAAAGCACTGTGAAGGGGGAGGTTAATAGCTGACTCATTCAAAGAGTTTTATTACATAAGGAGAAATTCATAAAAAATTAAAATGTTATTTGTGTGCAAACTATTATGATTACTGAATACATGCCAGGGATTGTGATCCTTAAAAAAAGCAACTCTACTTTAAATAGGAATCTATATCTCCTAAATACTGACATCATATTTAGCCTGGCTGAATTTGAAAATCATATCCTTCTATGAAATAAAATTCTGAAAAATGAAAAGATATAAGAATTAAAAAGATTATGAAGAGATGAAATTAATATTTTATCTTCATTTTCTATAATAATTAAATTCACAAGTATAATTTTACATTTCCATTTCTGTTGCCTTAAGGAAGAAGGAAAAGAAGGTAAGATAGTATTGGTTATAGTCAAACTCCATTCATGGCACCCTCAATCCAGTTCATTACACACCATTATCATGGAGCAAATTCTTACTCCCATAAGTTGAAATCTTTATATCAAGAAGATTGCAATGATACATGACAATGTAACTCCATTCCCATCACTATATTGCTCTGTTCTTCACTCAAAGTGCCATTTGCCAAGCAGAACTGTGTACCCCAATAATGCAAATGAAGTCAATATATACCCATGAAATGGGAGGACTGGCCAATGAAGGCTGAGTCCTCAAAGGATGCACAGACATTCCCTTGCCTGGTTCCAGCCAAAGTGACTGAGTGGAAAGTTTTGGGAGAATCTACTTAAAGCTAGGCATGACTGAGAGGCTGCTATGGTGTGGTGATGACAGAATATTTCCTAATTGGCTGAGGAGCCAAAAGAACTGAAGGCTCGATTGCTGCTTAGTTTCCAAACAAAAGGTACGTTCAGCCAATGCCTTGGTATTAACTAAAGCAGGTCTGCTGAGGGCCTTTGGGAGAAAGTAAATGTTCTATTCTGTACCTGGTTGTCATGCGTCCTTGGGCACATGGTGCCTGATTTTCTTGTCGTTTCTTCTTTCCTGATAATTAGATGAATGAGCATTCTGAGTAGGGAGTGTTCAGGCAATTGTATGAGTTTCAGATTTCCATCAGAAGATACATCAGCAGCCACAGCTAGTACAAGAGTCCAGCAGATGTGGCAGAGGCCAATGACAGAGAGAGTACCTCCAGACGGAGGCAGAAAGGCAGGTACTGATAATGGTAGCAACCTCAGAGATCATGACCTTTCATGATGGAGGCTATATAGAAAGGCACCAATCCTAGAGAGATATACCTAAAGGGAACTTCATGAGAACTCCACAAAGGGAGAAATAGACTTCTGGGGCCAAAATCCAAGAGTTAGCCCTCAGACATATGTGTTCCTGTAAAGTTAATGGGGAATAAAATCTTCCCTGTCTACTAATAGGCCTCACATGGAGCCCATTAAGGGAAGCAAGCTTAGGGGAAGCTTGCTTGCAGGAAGGCTTTCACACCTTTTGGTACTAAGATAATTAGGCACTGAGTAAGGAGTGTTGTGATGCCTTCTGGCTCTGAGCCTATTAGCCAAAAGAGTATATATTGTGAGAGGTGAGTTTTTGCTTTGGGGGCTCCTTTATGAGAAGGATCTTGTGATTCCCTGGTGGAGACTCTGAGGGGCTGTATGTTCAGAGCTTCCCCAACTGCTCAGAGGTAAAGGCTCTCTCGAGTCATTGGTGGATGTAAAGTATACGTAGCAGTATTGCTTTGATTCAGACAGTAGAGCCCTCTCTGTTGGTCTTTATTTCTCTGCTCTGTATTTTCTCTGTTTGTATTTTATGTAATTAAAGATTGTTCACCCCTGAAACAGCTGTCTTTCCTAGTAAAGCAGATAAAAGAACCTGCGCTAGCAGCCATCCTGGGCATGCCGGCGTGGTTGCTGTTACAGTTCCCTAAACAGGTACTTTTAAGTTTGAGCACACTTTCCAAAGGGTCCCTGTGCGTGCAAGGGGAGGGTACATATTAGTGATACTTTAAAACTACTGTTATTGCTATACCTGAGAAGGGTATAAATATATAAAGGTATAAATAACGAAAATCAATGGGTTAATTAATATTTGGAAGAAAATCAGCAGGAGCATAGGAGTGACAGTGTTGAAAATTCCAGTCTCTCAGGGTTACTCCTAGAATCCTGGGGGGAGCAGTAGCCATTGCCCTCCACCTATGAAGACCCCAGACTGAGAGCGAGGATGCAAGTTAGGATGCTGAGCTCAGAGGGGTTTCTACACACCTAAGACCCGTCCTTTCACTTATGTCCCCTTCTCTCTAGGAACACATCCCCAGTGCTAATTCAGGCCCTCATCGGCTCTCTCCTGGGTCAGAAGGCAACAAGCATCTTGGTCTGAAGTCTCTTCTCATTACAGTCTGTCCTCCGCTGAGTTGACTGGGCGATTTTTCTAAAGCACAGGTCTGACTAGGTCACTCCTTTGCTGAAGAAGCTCTTGTGCCTCCCTATCCTTTCAGGATCAGAGAGAAACTTCTCTATTTTAGCATTTACAAATCTTCATACCCTGGACCTTTCCTACTTTGCCAATACTCGTACACTTTGCTCCCCTCCATAAACTCTACAGAATAGCTACACACCAACTGGCTTACTTGCAGTTTCTATAACATGACATTCAACCTCTTGTCTTTGTGCCTTTGCCCTGGGTGTCGCTATGCCTGGAATACTCCCTTCCCCTCACCCCCCTTTAACTCTCCATTTTGGTTTCTCTGGTTTCTGTCAAAACTCAATCCAAGCTTTACATTCTGCTTTATGCCTCCCCTCTACCCTGCCCCCAATCCTTTTTTGCTAGTGCCTTACCTTCCCTAATTACTTTTCACACATTCTGCATTCATCTTGTAAATGTTGCTGTTGTTCAGTTGTTTTAGTGGTGTCCAACTCTTTGCGAGCTTATTTGGGGTTTTCTTGGCAAAGATACTGAAGTGGTTTGCCATTTCCTCCTCTGGCTCATTTTTTACAGATAAGGAAAGTGAGGCAAATGGGGTAAGTGACTTATGCAGGGTAATACAACTTGTAAGTGTCTGAGGTCAGATTCAAACTCAGGAAGATGAGTCTTCCTGACTGAAGGCCTGTTACTCTATCCACTGTGCTACCTAGCTACCCTAGCTATTACAATATATGCCTGAGGGAATTTTTTGCCTTTATAGTCCAGTGCCTGATACATAGCAAGCTTTTAAATAAATACCTATGAATTGATTTGCCATATAATATGTTTCTACCAGTAAGGCAAATTTCAAATTAGAAATATTTATTCTTATGTCACAAAGGCACTTCAGTAAATCTGACTTTATATCTTTTCCCTGGAATTACTCAAGCATTCACCCTGAAAAGATGTCCTAACAAGGTGCAAGCATCCAAAATCAAAAAGGAGTGGTTTTTGTCAGTACATGAATTACCAAGAGAGAGAGAGAGAGGTCAGAGAAAGAAAAAAAAAACAGTACAGACAGGGGCAGAGAATAGCAGGAGACAGAAATTTAAGGGGAAGGAGTATCTGTTTCCTTCCCCTTTTGTTAAACTAGGGAAGGAGAGAATAAGGCGAAGGACTCGATTGCCTTTGGCAAAGACTCCCTCTTATTAGACCCCACTCCACAGTATGTATGTGGTATCCAGCACAACCTTAATCTCATATGCTTACATCTAAATCCACCTACCAGTTGCTAGGGTAGAGCCAAGAAGTTGACTATTTACAAAAGTTGGCATACAGTGCCTGGTAATTAATTTGCACCATAAAGCAGTACAATAGTAAGGTCTGAAGAGAGATGATCAAGCAAAGGACAGAGAGAGAGAGAGAGAACACACATGTGAGTGCTTTGCTATGTCTATAGGGCAAATGACATATTTTGCTGTGGAGCTATGGAAGCATTAAACACTCCTTACAAATGGAGCTAGCAGTGCCTTTTGTCTGGCCTTTATTAGCCAAAAAGAAAAAAATGGCCCAAATGGTGGTTCAATGAGGGAAAAAAATGTTGGCTATAACTGAGAAAAACAAATCTGTGTGTAAACTGTGTTTTCTCGGTCTCCATCATGCCACTGAGAGATTAACCATTGCTTCCGGGGCTAAGAATATAAAAAAAAAAAGAGAGACAAGTGCAAATGAATTATTGCTAACTATTTATATATTGGGTGTTATCTAGGTCAACAATGGCTTCAAAGTGTTTCAGAAACTGTTTCTGGAAGAAAATATTCATAATCTGGCAAAAATTTCAGGAATTTGATTGCTATGTACAAGTAGGCCCATATGGGAAAATTATGGAAGTCCTCCAAATAGATTCTAAATAAATCAATCTCTACTAGTGCTCCAGAAAACTATTAAAATTTTAATTCACCATGTCTTTAATTAAACCATATGAGTTAGGAGCACAGGGAGAATTACCTGAACAAGAGTAGAAGTCAAATTAAATTAGAAAGTGTGCTGACTCATACATACATGCTCATTTCTACATCAGTTAACACATGGACACAGCTATACCAAGTAATGGAAGATAATCCACATATAAGTAATTAACTTTAAAGTGAAAAATCCATGAATACTGATGACAATGTATTCCTTTCTTTTCTTTTTAAAAGAAAATTTAAAAAAATACTAATATATCTTGCTTGGGTTTAACTCTGTATCTAAAGTGCTGAAAATATTTCAAGATGCTCAAAAATCTTAATGTAAATCTTTTTGAAAAAGTGACATGCTGTTGATAGTAAACACTATTATGCCACAGCACATAGCTATAGCTATCAGAAATGGAAAAAAAAAACCTGAGAGCCATACAAAACTGTTGGCTATTTGGTTCTGAGTTTATCAGAATCAGAAAAATAACACATTCACAACTAATTTTCTTTCTTTGGATTTTAAATTCAAATCTTTAATGCCTCCTAAGTCCCTTTCCAAGGATTATATTATTTTGTGTACTGTACTCATCACTAATACCAACAGAACAAATTCTAGTGTATTGATATTTTAATTGGTTGCAAGTTATTGCTGCCATTTGGAACTAACCAATTTGTTCCCCTCAAAAGGGCTAGTTTCTGCATAGAGGCTGTGCCATATGCACACTAAGGGGGGCCGAAATGATGTATTAATTAAATCACCATATTTAGGAAATATATTTTCTATTAATTTAGAAAGTTAAAAGGACGCTTTTTGAATCAGGAAAGTGGTAGCTAGTCCCACTACCTTCTTCCTTCCTGTCTTTATTCCTCAAATCTGGAAGCTGTATCTCCCATCTCATCTCAGCTTACTGAAGTCATATTCTAAAAAGGGCCAATTCAGGAGGCCCTATTGTCCTAGTTGGAAAGTAATGCCTCTTTCCACCAAACTCTAGTAGTGCTTGTTTCATCCTAGTGCAATTATATATGAATTTGCATCATATGTATCTGTGTACATATCTTATCTACTCCACTGAGTTATAAGCTCCTTCAGAGCAATGATCTTGCCTTATTTATTTTTGTTTTTCCTTCAATGCCATGCACTTAATTAGAGTTATTTTCTGGGTTAATATGATCTTGGACAAGCTGTTGTCTCTATTCCCGATCTGTAACATGGGGATAAAATAACAATAATTAGACCCGTGATAAATAATAAGGTTGCCATTCCTCCTCTGAGATTCTGCAAAGGGAACTGATGATACATTTCAAGAGTTTCTGAGATATTTCAGTGAAAGAAATAATATGACATGCCATTTATGACATTGCTAAATAATGACATTTATATCCTTTCAAAACTTTTGCCTATTTTCCAGGCTATGTACCAGCATAACACATACTTTAAAACTTATCTTTCCTTTTGTTTTTATTTCAGGTCAGGGTGAAACTTTTAAAGTATTTTACCTAATGATGCAAGAAGGACATGTATTTTCAATATGATGAAAAATAACCCACTATGAATTTTTAAATATTCTTATAAAAACTAGGGAAGTGCTATATAAATCAATATTCACAGAAAGAAAGTTTAAAAAAAACCCTCAGTTTAATATGCCTGCTCTACCACCTGAAAGATTATTTGCTTTGTGGTAAGGTAGGTTTTGCTGTGTTAGGCAATACTGCATGATGAATGAAACCAATTTCCCCATGCAGAAAATTCAGAACAAAAAGTTCTTTGTGGCAACTGATACTGTCATTAGTAGCTCTTCTCTTATTTCTACTTTAAGCACTTAGGATTGTATAGGTTGTTTGTATACATAGCTCACAATTCAGTCAGGTAAATTCTGTACTGAAAAATCCAATGTTTAGATTAAGGGAGGAAAGTCTGTTTTTCATTTTATTTCAATATATATTACTCCAGATTTGATTCTCAATTTTTCCACACCTTGATTCACTTAGAAGTCTAAGTACAGTATTCAGAGTCCCTGGCTATGGGTAACAGATTTTAAGTACTGATTAGGCCTCAATGAATGAATGAGATGTACTCCTTTGGTTTTATTGAAGACATTTCCTTAAACAATTAAAATTTCCTGTGAATTGATCCCACACTGAATGCTTTATTGGGTCATAATAAAAGAATTAAATGTTGTCCCTAAATAATGCATTCCTACTCTATTGATTGGGCAACCAGGTAAGGAGTTAGTACAAAATTTTAAAATGCTTCAGAGGAAAACATAATGGAAGATAATGACTAAGAGACAGTGGGAGCTATTTTCTTAACAAACAGAGAATTAAAAGACAACTTTATCTTTTTATGACTCTGTATAGTCCAAATATTTATTACATATGACATACATTCATTGACCTTCTGTAGTATATCAAATGCTTAAAAAAAGAATAGTGTTTAATATGCCAGCTATAATGTATTTGGCATCTATAAAGCAAACTTCAACTGTTGCTAAATAAACAGTAGATCTTCTGACCTTTATATTTATCTGAATAATTCAATTTAAGCACTTTATTGTTTTATTTAGATATGCTATAGATATGAAGTGGTTTCAATTTATTACAATTTGAATGTTAAATAATTTCAGGTTTTGCTCACTGTGTATTTGAAACAATGTTTTTAAAAGGTATGCATGCATTTATTTATGCACATGTACACATGTATATATGTTTATATGCCCATATACAATTTTATTTTATGGAATAATAAGATAAAATATTTGTCTTTCAGAGTGAAATAATGAAAACTCTTAAGAAACGTGTTTTGATAATACATGTCTTTCTTCCACAGCTATTGTCGACTTTTCTCATAAACAGAAATGTTTTTCTCCTAAAATATTCTTCTAAAATGTATTTACTATGATTTCCTTCCAGTGTACTGCCTTGTTCCCCTTCTTCTATTAAGTATCTTCCCACAACATTGTCTGTGCTGCCCCATTCTCTAAACACTGTGAACACTTTCTAAATCACTATACTTAGGAACCAATATAAAATTTTCTAAATAGCATAAATCTTGAATGGTACTTTTTATGACTTGTTTTTCTTCCAGTAGAGAGCAGTGTTGGACATCATATCACAACATTCATAACATCTTTTCTTGGTCCAAAAATCTTATTTCAAGAAGGGCTCACAGAATTTTACAAAACACGTTTTTTGGGGGAAATCAGACTAGCCAACAGGAATAGAACCAAATGCTAAAAAATTACAAGACCTCACAGGGAGAAACATAGAAAGTAATGAAATGTTAAGCTGTTGCTGAAAATATAACTTATTCAAGTTAATTTACATAGCACTCAAAACAGCCTAATATTCTATGGACAAAGTTTGAATTGTGGCAGGACAAGTATGTCATAATTGGGTTGGAAAATGAATGCAAATTATAGTTTTAGAATGTGAACCCTTCAACTGCCGTTAAAAAAGGAGTCAAAACTAATAGTCTCATGACTTCCAGATAGGCTTAAGCAAGCACCGAGGTGGCGCATTGGGATAGGGCACCGGACCTGGAGTTACGAAGACTTGAGCTCAAATCCCCCCTTCTTGGGCACTTACTGCATATGTAACCCTGGGCAAATCACTTAATTTTGTTTGCCTCAACTTCCTCATCTAGAAAACAACCTCCCAAGGTTGTTGTGAGAATCAATTGAGATAATATTTGTAAAAGGCTTAGTACAGAGGCAAGCACATAGTCAGTATTATAGAAATGTTAGTTATTATTAGGAAATTTGGGTGCATCACAAATAATAAATATTAACAATGATCATTTAGGAATCATGAAAGGGGGGTGAGGATGAGACAGTAAAGCTATCTGTGAATAATACCTGGCAGTTATTTCAACATATAATTGAGATGGCTTGCTTGAAATCACCTTAACCCCACCTGAGTGATGAAACCAATGCATAAGCTTAATTGCCACCTAACTGTACCCAGGAGATCTGCCATAGTGGTCTAAGCCAATTTAATTTTATGGTCCTGATTCAGCTGACTTGTCATGTCACAATGCCAAGAAATGCAGGGGGGTAAACACAATAATGAAAGAAAACTATTAATAGTGAATTGAAGGCAGGTCAGACATAATTTGGTTTTAAACCATTACCTAATTAGAGGTACCATTATCTCAGAATATGTAAAAATGTTACTAAAAAGGAAAGCTACCTCTTCTAGTATATAAATAATATATTTTGAAAGTTTTTTTTTCTTAACTCACAGAGTATTCTGTTATATTCAATGTCATATTTTCCATGTGGCTGGTATTTAAATTTACTGTACTTAACTTTTCAGAACTAACTTTTTGCTTTGATGGTTCATTTTGTTGTTATTATATTATGTTGGGAATGAGGGTCATGTGTTTGTTAGTAACTTAATGCAACCTTTTCCTCAAATAATATCGCAAGGTTAAACCCAAAAAACTAATCAATGATAGATAAGTTAAGGTACAGTTGTTGGAGTTTTTTTGGTGGGGAGAGGGGAGTAGGAATAGTTATTGTTTCCATCTTAGCATATATACCATTTCTTTGATTCAGGATGCATAATATTCTGGGTTATAAATACCAGGACTGTATCAAAATTTGTTCTGACAACTAGAAAAGTAACTTGAAAGATGTTAATCTGATCCTAATGGCTCATAATATTCTGAGGCTATACATCCAAATTAGTGATGTACCTAGTTAACTCGCATGTAACCTCCCCCATTAGAATGTTTGCTCCTTGAAGTAGGGGTCCTTTTTCTTTCATTTGTTTACCAGTGCTTAGCACAGCACCTGGCATACAGCAAGCACTCAATAAATTCTTGCTGATTGACTGAAACATGAAACAATCTTTAGTTTTACATAGGCCTCTCCCATTCCTATATGGAAGGCAGCAGAATGGTTGATAAGGGTATGAGAAAGGACACTAAGAATTACAGTTTTCAGACCATCTATAAACATAAATTTAACTGATGCTTTTCTAAATTTGAGATCCTTGCCCAGTAACCAATGATAAGAAAACTCTGCTGTAGGAACTGAATCATATTAATATTGTAATTGTTGCTACAACCAAATCTAGAAAATAAAAGAAAATAAGAGCTCAACTGAAGAATGGTTTAGAGATTCTCCTTAGAGAAGCAAGAAGAGAATTGTCTTTATTTTGTGTCCAAAGACAACAAGAAACACTATTTCATGGGGTACTTGGTCTTTTCATATTACAGTGTTGCATGATAAGCATTTGTAAACAGACCACCAGGAAGATAATTGCAATCCATGTGCCAACATTTTTTGCTAAAATGAAGAGGCAGAGGAAGTCCATGGAGAACACAGTTAAGACTGTTTTAATTAAATAAAAAAATACTTTAATATTCAGCAACTTCAATGCAGAAGAACTGGGCAACAGTATAACTACTTTCTGTAAGATTTGGAATCAAGATTCTAGGCCTAGTATTTTGTTATTGTGCCTCTGAAAGCTTGGCATTACTGCAAGGGGCTGTAGTTAGACTAGATAATGCTATGGGAAGGATTATGAAAAAGAGCTTTCCCCTAGGAAACCTTGCTGTCTTCAGGAGAACAATGAAAACACTTGTCTAACTTGCTATAACAAATTATCTGTTAATATATTTTCTCAGAATATTACCACCTCCACCACCTGCCACTCAGTTAGTTCCTAAGCCTCACTAGCTTTACTTTGAAAAACTTTATTCATCTCCTAACTTTGTATAACCTCGTAACTTTGTACCACTTCTGTTTAATTATTTTGTCATTTCAAATGATTATAAAAATGTTCAGCCTTGCCCATGTTGGTGAAGGGTTTGGTTTTGGCATAAATTTAGCGTACCTGTAGTCTACAGCCTTCTTTTCTATAGTTTTTTTTTTTTTCCCAACTGCAAGTACTAAAGGCTTTCTTTGCCAAGCAAGAAAAAAAGAGTAGTTAGTTCTTCAAAAGAAGAGAGTTAGGAGGTCCAGGACATGATCAGAAAAAAGGGGCAAAACACCAAAAAATTATATATGTGTGTGTGTATATGTTTATGTGTGTATGTGTGTATACATGCAATATATGTGTGTGTGTGTGTGTGTGTGTGTATAAAGTTTTCTAATGAATGAAATGATAGGTTACTGATGTGGAAGTCATTTCTGTGTTAATGATCTATCTAGTTGGCCCATCAGCTCCTAAGATCAAAATCAGTACTAAATAAGAAAAAATTATTGTGTACAGCTGAAGTGCCTACTATTTGACGTATTTTAAAAAGCTGCTAATGCCAAAAAGGGGGGGGTGGTTTGGGGACACTGACTTATCCTGTCTCCATTTTCTAAGTAAGATTAACCAATACGAATTAATTGCTACAATAAAGAGAGTAAAGGAGACTAGAAAATGTCTTAGCATTCAAACGCTTAATCCCCTTGCTAAGCGGAGATATATGACAGCCAAAGGCAACACTAGTTTAGAAAATAAACTTATCTGTAAAAACTTACAGAGAAGAATGGTGAAAGATTATAAACAATAGTGTCTCATAAAACTGTGAGAAACAAGGGATAGGAAAATAACTTTACAGAAAGCTTGTCAAGAAAGCCAATTAATCCAGTGCATAGAGAGAAAAATCAATGATGAAACTAGAAAGCAGACAACAAAAAGTGAAAAATAGGGGCAGGGGAAAATGTCAAGATTTTTATTAAAAGTATTTTCGCCATTAAAGGAAATGAAGGCACTACATTTGGATTTATCATCATAGCCTCCAAAGTGAAGGAATTGAAGGTGACACTGTTTTGAGGTCATTAAGGGATGGAGTCTCAAGATGTCTCAAAGATGAGAGAAGACCAAAAAACTGAAAATACATCTGGACCTTTATTATTAGAAAAAAAGGGAGATCAAGATATAATCAATAAACACCAATGTAAATGCTTATTTTTCCATCTCCATGAAATCTTTATGAAAATTATCTGCACATTTATCAAGGATACTGATGATGAAAATATGAAAAGGAAACAGACAATTTTCTACAGCAGGTCATATCTACAGCAGATATACACCTGACAAAAGGGAATAAGAACAGAAGATTCTATAGTGCTTATTGTCTGTTAACTATAAAATCAAACATTAAAAAAAAAAACTTGATTCAGTAGGACAAAATGTCACTTTAGTCTCTCCTCCAACAAGGTCTTAACTGTGTGCAAGTTAAAATCAATAAGATTCCTTGAGACAAGAATAAGAATGATAAAATTGTTTGATGACTGATTATTAATATCAAGTGAGGTTAACAATATTTATTATTTACAAAGGAGGTATTGGGGGACAGCACAAACGAAGCATAAAAGACAGAGAGAGATGTATGTTCAGTAAAGGTATTTTGGATGATGACATTCTAAATCCAAAGGGGATTCCTTGTAGATGTTGAGGTTCTCTAGGGGCTCCTATTTTATGCACATGACACTCAGCTGATTGGATCAAGACCTAGAATGCCAGAGAGGCTCCTAAATTTGATTCTTATCATTCATAAGAATGTTACTATCAAAAATGAAGAAAAAAAGCAGAGAAAGAATTTCTGTTGTTCAAGTCATGATACGTGGAAGGACATGTAGAGCTATTTCATCAATACATCATCTTAGACCCTATGGATGGAACTGAACAGGAGTGGGGGAAAGTGCCTTTAGGAAAATGCACATTGTTTTAATGTCTCCAAGCAAAGGCTGTTTTTCTAACATCAGTAGCTTTCTGATGATGCTGAACCATGAGTCATGGAATATTATAGCCTCTGAAGAAGTAAAGTTATGAATCATCCAACGGGCAACAGAGAAGCACATGGTGGGCATGAGTAAGCTAAAATCTATCAGCAATAAAGGATGATAGAGGAGAAGTTGCATAACGAATGTCATCAGCAATATATAGCTAGAAAAGGAGGCAAGGTATTATGTACTTAAAAGAAGGAGTAGCTGTTGGCCAGCCTACATATTGCATTTGCATTCCCGTGAATCAATCAATCAACATTAAGTATGCCAGCTGCTGGGATAGATGCTGATGATACAAAGACAAGAAAGCATCTCTTCCCTAAAAGAAATTATATTTCATGTCAATATATCTAGAGTAAGATGTCGAACACACTGGGTGATCCCTTGGGTGGGAGGGAAATTTAAGAAATGACATAGACGTGAGTTTTGCGGAATGAGAATTGCAGATAGATTGCCACCTATACCACTGGGAACAACCACATCAGTGAGACAAAACGTAACATGTCAAAGAATCTAAGCATCAATACTTTTGGGCTGTATTTTCTTGTTACAAGACCAAAGCAACTCCCTTTTTCTGGTCATGCATATCCCTGATCCAATTTTCTACCCCTTCTTGAGTTATCATTAGCTTATGATATATCTTACTCACAACCATTGCCTTTTGAAATTGCTGAATTTCTGATTTTTCTAAGATTACTGGATACCATATTTCATAGTCATAAAGCATGACCAAAAAGCTTGGTGTTTAAAAATAAAGTCTTTCATAGCAAGGAATAGCAGCCTGGGGTCCCTGAGAATGTATCAACACTTCCCAAATGAAATTCAGTCAAATTCCCTCTTACTCTTCAATTCAAAATCCAACTCAATGTTCCATCTACAATGTCTTTGTTTGATACGTGTACTGAAAGATTATGTCAACGAGTTTCCAGAATAATCTGTAGAATAAACACTCTTCATCCACTCTGTTGTGTACTCTCTCCTGTTATGTGATTTGTAGGTGGATGGGAATCTCACTGAGCAAATCCTATAGTGTTAATACATTTGATGAAGTTAATGCAATGTCACCCAAAAGCCAGTACATCTGAAGAGTTCACCACTTATAAAGAATTTTTCTCTTCCTGGACTTAGGATGAGCCTTTCTCCATTATATCGGCATCTTTGCCAATGATATATCTCTTTGTTTTGGACCTCATTTAATTTTGATACTTCAAAAAAATAGAAAATGTGTATTTGTTCAGTGGATCAGTCACATCTGACTCTCTGTGACTGCATGAACCATAGCATACCAATACTATCCATGGGGTTTTCTTGGCAAGGATACTGAAGTGGTTTGCCATTTCCTTCGCCAGAGGTAAACATAGGTTAAGTAAGTTGTCCAGGTTCACACAACTAGAAAATGTCTGAGGCCATATTTAAACTCAGGTTTTCCTACCTTCAAACCCAGTGCTCTATCCACTGCTATCTAGCTGCTTCTCAAAAATGTATATAAGTATATACTAATATAAAGTAAAAGAAAATAAACATGCAAAGCAAAAAAAAATAACTTAACAGATTAATAGTGCAAAGATTCTGTTTTGCTTAAGTGAATAAACTCTACCAACAGCTTTATTTTAGAACACTGCATTTGGAGTCAGTCGGATAATAAACATTTATTAAGTACCTACTGTGTTAAGTGCTGAGAATACAAAAATAAAAATAAACGCAATCCCTGTTCTCAAGAGCTCGAAGTCTAATGGGGGAAATAACATGCTGATAATAATGTACAAATAAACTATATACAGGAAAAACTGGGAATAATCAATGGAGAGAAGGTGGATCAGGACAGACTTCCTGTGAAAGATGAGATTAGATGGGGCTTGAAGGAAGCTAGGTTGGTTCACTGTTGTCCTTCGTTCTCAAAGCAAAATGATATCACTATGCTTGAGTCAAGATTCAATGTGTCCAGCTGTGGCTGATCAGACCCATACGAGCTCTGAATGCTCTACCACAGGTCAGGCACAAACAGTCCGTGTGAACATCTGGGGTGGACACTCCAAACTTGCACATCCTGCATTTCCTTTGAGCTGTTTCATCCGCTTTGCTCATAGAGCGCAGCATCTTCTCTGATGTGGGCACACCCTGCTGAGCGGTCCTGTGTCAATGTCTCCCATGTCACACAATTCCAAGGTTCTTGAAAGCGACCCTGAGAGTGTCCTTGTATCACTTCTTCTGAGCACCATTTGAACTCTTGCCCTGTGTGAGTTCTCCATAAAATAGTCTTTTTGGCAAGTGTATGTTTTGCATTTGAGCCAGGAAAGCCATGAAGAAGAGACCAGGAGGAAGAGTATTTCAGGCACGGGAGATAGCCAGTGATATCTCAAGATACCTCAAGTTGGGAGACGGCAGTCTTATTCAAGGAAGAGCAAGAAAGTTAGTGTTACTGGCCAAGGACTATATTAAGGGTTGGGTAGGGGTTTAAGGTTTAAAAAGGGTGGAAAGTTGGGGGAAAGGCCAGGTTTTGGAGGGCTATTAATGCTAAACAGAGGATTTTACATGTGATCCTCCAGGTGACAGGGAGTCGATGGTGACATTATCAGACCTGTGCTTTGGGAAGATCACTTTGACAACTGAATGAATAGATCAGAGTGGGAAAAGACTTGTGTCAGGAAGACCAACTAGCGGGCTATTGATAAGGTCTAGCACCAGGGCAGTGGCAGTATCAAGAGGAGGGAAGGGGGCATATCATGAAGAGATATTACAAAGGTAAAAACTGGCAGGTCTTAGATATAGGTTGGATATAGGGGATGAGAGAGAGTAAAAAGTGAGAAGACTGTAAGCTTGGATGACTGGGAGGATGGTGATAACCTCAACAATAACAGAGAAGTATGAAAAAGTAGAGGGTTTGGAGGAAGAGATGATGACCTCAGTTTTGGACCTTCTGAATTTAAGATGTCTTACCGGACGCTCAGTTCAGGGAGTCCAATAGGTATTTAGAGATGAGAGACCGGAGGTTTGCAGAGTTTAGCTCTGTATAAATTGATTTGAGAATCATCAACCTAGAGATGATAACTGAATACAAAGGAACTGATGAGATTAAGAGGCTGAAGACCTAGGTTCAGATCCTCACTATTTTTACTATTTATACGACTTTGGGTCCCTTTTCAACTTCAATCTCTTTTGTTTTTTTTTGGAAATTTAGGAAATTATACATGATCTCTGATCATAATTTATCATTATACTGGCACACTCTATTCTAATCTTTTTATATTTGCTGTAGGTCTGAGCTAATTTAAATAAAGTATGACAATATCTGAAAGTGACTACTAATAACAGTCTAATAACTAATAACAACAATTAATAACAATAAGCTCCATGTTCATCTATATTACCTTTATGTTGATGCTACATGTATAGGTTAAAAATTGGACTTGAATACTTTTTGAAAATTGACTTTAAATTCAAGAATTTTAATCACTCATTCATTATAGCAGTTTCTATTTGCCACGATCCCCCCAAATGTTGCCTTCAAATTCTCTAAATCTTACTTCTCACACAAAGCCAACAGGAAAAATAACATAATAGTAGCAATTCATATTTATGTAGGACTTTGAAGTTTACAGAACTCTTTCCTCACAACAAAATAACAAGGGAGGTTGATTAAGTATTATAATTTCCATTCCACAGATGAGGAAACTGAGGCCTAGAAAAGTTGTGAAATAATTTGCCTATGATCCGGTAGCTAGTTTGTTAGAATTTTAATCTATTTGTGACTTGAAAGCCTTTCACCACACCACACTGCTGGTATTTAAATTACTTGTAAAGTTCAAAGGGCTGAAAAAAACACTACACAGCATTTTTTTTTTGAAAAGGATAACAATGAGAATTAGGATCAATTTAGAATTTAGCAATCGATACATTATAAGAGATTTCAAAATTATCAGGTCAATTTTTTAAAATGTGCTTTTAAGCTTTCCTAGAAATTTCCTAATTTTAGAAAACATAATGATCTAGCCAAAGACAAAGCCTGATTATGAATTCCAGGCTAATATGTGAAAGGGAAGTAATTATTATCTGAACTCAGTGAACTAAGGTCATCAAAACAAGCTAGTATGGAAAAGCAGATACCCAGAAATGAAACAGCACAAAACAATATCCCTTTGGTTAAAAAAAAATAAAAAAGCAGACGCCAACACCCAAAACAACATTACTGTGGATAAAGAACAAAGTATGAAATGGAAAGTCATGATCTACATACATCCTATGAAAAGGCATGAAATCCCACCAACTATTCTTTGTAACAAAAAGTAGGAGAGAGCTGAATAAAGTTTCTCATCAGTTTTAATGATTTAATATAACAAAAAATAAGTTAGCATTCTTCTCTCAATACTTAGGGTAATGAGAGCAGTTGCATGTGAGGGGGCAGAAATTATGCCCATTTTTGAGAGGTGATGGAGAAGAGTGAGTCTTTCCTCATAGCACCTGATCAGAATTTAATTCTGCTTAGTTATTTATTAGGGAATATACAAACAAATAAACCATATCACTACCAAACTCTGGCCTTTGGAATGCATGTTGTTAGACCATATGATAGCTAAAATACTGTTAAGATTCCATGTAAAGATACTCCCCCCCTCCCCAAATCTCAGGGGAAGGGGCCAGTCAGAGACCTAGTGTTTTCTGGCATGAATTCGTTCATAGCACATTGTCTGCTCTTTACGGAGTTATTTTGCTACAACATAATAAAATTGCAAGGGTGCACGTGGCAGATAGCTTATCTTGCTTCCACTTTAAAGCTTTAATCAATTGCTTTTAGCCAACCCTTGTTTCACTTTCCTTCTCATCAATGGGATTCATTTTTTATATCTGACTCTAGGGGTTACTATCTTTTCTTGCTAATATATCCTATACCTAGCTTAAACTCTGTGTCCTCTTCTCATTTCTCTCATATTATCTAATTTCTCTTCTTTTTTTCCCCTATCTTCCCTTTCTTCTTTTTCTTCCTCTCTTCTTTCTTTTCTGTTTTCTTCCCTTTTTCTGTCTTCTCTTTTTTCCCCTCCATCTCTCTCTTTCTCTTCTAATAACTCCACTTTACTTTCTAGAGAAATCAATGAACTTTTGTACAAGCCCTAACTCTAAGTTTCAGGTAAAAAACAAAAACAAACAAAAAAACCCAACCCCTCTCTATGGATAAATGAGCCTTCAGTTCAATTCCTTAGATTCTATAATAGAAATTCCATTAATTTCCCTCCAGAGTTCTGGGAATGTTATTTTGAATCAAACTTCTGTTCTTATTCCTTTTTTCATGCCTCCCCTCTCACATGAGGAGAGAGTACTATAAAAGTACCTGTTTTAAAGAATTGCAATAGAAAGCCTTCACATCTGGACCAGTGATTTTTCTCAAACTTCAGCATAACTGTAGCTTTGCCAAAATGTTATTTTCTTCCTTCTTTCCTTTTCCTTCCCTAATTTACTCTAAAGAGTAAGGGACAGAGGGCATGCATACCAAGGAACAAAGGAAAGTGGTGGTTAACAACTGTTAAGAGACCAGATTCAAAGAAGAGAGTAAGAGAGCGAGGGAAAAGAAGAGATCTTGACAAAAGGTGGGCAGGAAGAACTGGAATAAAGACAATTTATCATGTCTTATCCTTGTTTTTCTGGGAGAAGAATGGAGGGCCCTAACAACTACCTCATCTTGCCTGGAAAAACTGACGGGCATGTGTAGGTCCACAAAGTAGAGCTAAGGAGAATGAAGCAGCAAAAACCAGGAAGAAATACACCTGATCCCTTGAGAATGCTAGAGAGAAAAGGGCAAAGACAGGAGTGTATGTAAATGTGAGGTTTTTTTTTCCCTTTCTCATAAACTTTTTTTTCTTATACTTTCCCTAGAATCACACTAGAATTCCAGGCATACACCTTTGATAGGGTTACACACACACACACCCCAAAACAAAATCCAAAAATCTTGTGATTGGGTCTCTGTCAGCAATAAGGAGTAATGTGATATTTATCCAGTAATGACAAAGCATTCCCTCTTCATATTTGCAGTATCTCAGCAAAAGTAACTCCTCAAATATTCAGAGGCCTAATTCTTTACTCAAACATGCTAGTTTTGTGAAGAAATGAGAATGTTTCTCTATTACATTGACACTGATGCCACTCTTCTCCATACATCTTCCCAATGACAACTAAATTAGCCTAGGGAGATACCTACTTAACTATTTGGTTGTGGAGAAAGCCCTTTTGAAAAGTGTAATATAAAGATGAGCTGTTAATATTCCTGAAACATAGCCTGCTCTTTGAAATTCACTTTTTATCCATAATTAATCATGGAGATCTTGGTCTTGAAAGACACTGCTATGATGTAGGGGCTCCCAAGGATATTCACCAGTGCACTGTATATGAAATGCACTTTGCCCAAAGATAGTGGCCAGTGTGGGAATCTAAAGATGTCTTAAATACTAACATGAAAATAAAATGGAAAAAATAGCTTATATTTTAAAGGGATGATATACTTTACAAAGTATAATGATTTGTATCTCTGACTTACTTATAGATCAGTTCTACTGGCCCTAGTCAAATGGTACATAACAACCAAAAATATCAATGATATTTCTGATGCTCTGTAAGACATCATCTTAATGACATTTTTCTCCCTGCTTTGATATATGCATAGAATTTTTCTCATAATATCATTGTATAATGTCCTCAGTGTCCATAGGAATCCGGTAAACAAAGCTGAAGAGAGATGATTATGCACTATGTTGATGGAGAATTCACTCTGACGTTACAAACTTTCTCCTTCTACGGGCTTTTTCTCTTGCCAATCACAAGCAGTCACTCAATGAGACTTATTTAGTGTTACTGTCTATATCTTGAGCACTACAAAAGTCCTGTAGAGAGGCTTGAAGAACTAAGGCCTTATCTCAAGAAATTTACCATCTATTTGTGGATGCAGATTCATGAAATACCTTATGAGTAGGAAGATAACATGTTAACAAGTATAAGATAACACAAAATCTATAGCATGCTGTATCTCTAAAATATACCCATTACCCATTGTAATGGCAAGCAAAGTACCACTTTTTGCTGTTTTTTTCTTTTGGAGTGCTTCTCAGTGCTAAGGCAGTCAAGTGCCTTTGACTGAGTCTTTGATTGAATCAAGAGTCTTTGATGACCTGCTTAAGTTGCAAGAAAGCAGAAGTCACATGAGATTGAGTCACATGCCTGTGATGCCCTCTGTGGGCTGACCCTGAAGAAGTGTATATATACTCTAAGGTTAGCATTTTGCTTGAGGGGGCCCAGTCATTGGAAGAATGTTCCATGTTATTTGGCTGGATGAGACTCTGGGTAGCCATTAAGGAGCCCCCCCACTTTGAAAACCCAGATGTGGGTGCTTCTGTCTCTGGTAACTATTTCTGGGTGCTGACTTTTCCCCCATAACTAAGTGAATGATATATGTATGTTTAATTAAAGTGAGACTGTAAACCCCTTAAAGTTAATTTCCTTAGAAAAGCCAATCAAGGAACCTGTGCTAGCAGCCCTCCTGTATGCCAGTGTTGTTGGTCTTACACCTCCACAGAAGCTGTAAGCAGCATTATTGCTACACCCATTAGTAACATGCAGTGATTGAAATATTGATATGGTGGGGCTGAAGAGCTCTCCTTGAATCAGAGCTTCCTGATTTTATAAAAGTAGAAACTTCCTTTTTTTAAAACCAACATAATAAAAAAAGAAGTTGCAGAGGACTGATAAGTAAAAGAAGGTAGTTGGGAAGGAAATTAACATTACTGGCTCTGACAACACTGACAAAAAAACCTTTGCTTGCTCCATTTTCACATGGATACTAGCATACACAAATGTCTCTCCAAGGTGAAATTAACTTGACTCTGGAGTCTCTCAACAGCAGTAGTGTTTATATAGCTTTAAGGGTTAAAAAAAACCAGCATAATATTTAGTTGCTATCTGCCTACTTACTTTGTAATGATGCAACACAACTTCATTAACAGTCTTAAACTGATAAGTAAATCTTCCAGGAACTCAACTACTCCAGCTAATTAAGTGGCAGATGGGAAAACATGGAAGTATAAGACCCATTCTCAGATATAGACAGTTTCCTGGCAAAGAAACCCACAATACAATTCCTACAGTGGAGCATCTGTGGAGTCAATTGAATGAAGGAGAAAATGTTTGTCAGCCAATGCCCTTCAGTAATCATTCAGGTATGCTTCATGTGAATTAGTTTGATTTGCATTGAGATGCAGACATGTGGCTCCAAGTTTAACCTCATATTAGCAGTACTGACTAGCAGCCCGGCTTTTCCCTGCAACTTGCAAAGAAAGGATAACTCTAATCTTCCTTGCTTCCATTCTCACTTTAGACGGATCCTTATGATACAAAGTTTATAGGATCATAGATTTAAGAACTAGAAAGGGTCTTAAAAATCATCTTGTCCAAAGCTCCTCATTTTGCAGATAAGGAAATTGAGGCCCAGAGAATTTGCCCAAGGTCAAACAGCTATTAAATGTTAGAGCCAGGATTCAAGCTCAGATCGCCTGAACCCACACAAAATACGTTATTTCCTTATACCACTGCTTTTTGAGTTCTGAAGGCTCTTGTTATGGCTAAGGCCAACTGAGTATAATTTAGCAAATTGGTTTATATTTGTAAAGGTATGTGTTTTCTTTTCTTTTTAATGTTTTCTGAGATTTCACAAAATTCTAAGGCAATAATCACTACTTAGCACAATTACAGTCTAATTTTAATTGATTTTGTTTGATCTTTACCATATCTAGGTTTCATTTGATCTTTTGTGTCCTTTAATAAAATCAAGAATCACATATTCCTAGACAGGTGCTAAAATGAATGCTCTTCTGCCCTTTGAAAGTTCTAATTTGGCATTTAGACCTTTCCATTTGAGAGAAAGATGCTATATATTTAATAACCTGATTAGTGACTATAATCCTAAATGACATTTAAAAAAAACCTCTCTTATGCCCAACTACACCTAGAAAGATCAATTTGCATTTCTTTCAACATATTTTCATTAATTGAAAAGTTTATTTTAATCACATGATCATCTCTGACATTCTCAAGATTTAGAACTTGTACATGATTCAATTTCAATTACATATTTAAATCCATTTGTTAATATTTCTAAATCTTCCCCAACTTCCTTACCTTTAGTGTATGGACAATTTGCAAATTTGTTAAGTCTAACCATTCTATTTCTCTCCCGGTTTAATTTAACTATTAAGCAGAATCAAATGGAAACCCAAGTCAATTGTGTTTTCAGTTAACACTTTTAGAGAAAATACTATACATGTTATTAAATTGGCACTTGAACTTAAAAGATGGAAAAAAGTATAAAATATAGATCTCAGATCATAATACATTTTTGCATGCATTTTCAGCATTTATCTAGTGTAAATTAAAACTGAAAATTTTCCATGGAGGTTGTCAACACTTCTACATATAAACACAAGTAAACAAGCTGTAATCCATCTTTATCACACAAATTCTCATCCTACTGTTCCTAAAGTTGGAAGTTTAAAAATCTATGTAAAACAACAAAAAGCATCAAAGGTCTCCGACATCAGATGAACTTTGGAGGAAAGCTTAACAATTAGCCTGTCGTTTCAATTTTATGAACATTTTTGAGTGAGTCATCATGCTCTTTTCCCATCTGCAAAATTCAGCCTGGTCACTTTGGAATTATTGCCAACCCAGCAGAGAAGACAACATGGGTGGATAATGGTGGAAAGTAGTTTTATCCCATGTTCACAAGATGACTTTACATCTCTCAGTGTAGAAAATATTTTTGTCTCATTATCATAAAGAATTCCATGAACTTGGGGCCATGATTCATGTCTGTTCACCCTCTTAAAATTCTAGATTGTGGTGGAGTTATTAATGTTCAACCTTTCTTTTGCTCACCTCTAAACTGTGAGGAAAAATGTTTTAATATATGCTTTTTATTGCCTTCTTTGCAGCTTTTTTTTCTAAATGAATTCATTGTAAATGTCTTCCTCCCCACCCTTCACCCCCAGTATTTCCCTTTCACTGTCCTCTTTGGTTCATAATTTTTCTAATGTCTTTTGAAATCAAATCCATCAGGGGATCTATTATTTTCTTAAGAGAAAACCAATAGAGACTAGTGTCCTTAAAAAAAAATCTGGCTAGTATAATCATATGAATATATGCCCCAAAAGGCTTTGAAAAAAACAATACACAATTAAGGCAGGCAGATAAGGGCATTTTATCCAATCTTCTGGAACTCTCAAAACTCCCCCAAATAAGAATTATGTATAAATGTAAAGTAATTGTAGCTGTCTCCAAGGGCAAAGACACCAAAAAGTCAAGAGGTACCAAACTGATGAATTAAGAAGAGAGAAGGTTAATCTATAATCCTAAGCAACACCTTCCTCACCAGCACCTGTATTCAGCCAGTATATCAAAATGGGACCCACAGGCTTGTGTTCTGCAGTCGCCGCTGCTACTACTGCAGTCTCTGCCAACATACCCTGCCCCCAGCTCTTGCCTCACCATTCTGTGGCCACAAGCAGGAGACCTTAATTCTTCCTTACCCCACATCCATGGAAGTAGAGGAACATGAAAGAAGACAGATGTTATTACTGTGGCAGTGGCATGCTGCTATTATAGCACTCAAACAGAGAAGGAATTGGGGTAGGGCTCCAATGTGTGTGTTGAGCAGCATCAGGCATTTAGGAAAAAGGACTGGCATTCAGCTGAGGCCAATTCTGTTCCTTCTCGTCCTCCCCCTCCCAAAAGTCACTGGGGGCAGAGACTAAGGCCATTAAAAAGTGAACTCCCCAAGCTGAGAGGAAGTTGATGCAGCTTTGAAGTCTATCCCCGAAGGGGATGTGTCTTAAAGGGGTAAGAAAATTCACTGAAACTGAGCAATAGGGGACTATAAGGAAAAAGGTCTGAAATTACCCAAGTTTTCAGGAGGAAAACCTTGAGTACAAGAAGATAAATCACCAGAGAAAATACAAAAATCAAACAGAAGGGAAGATGGTCACCAGGACATTTAAATAGGTCCAAATATCTCTGAATAAATATTACAATACAAATGAAATTGAATCTATACCTGATGAAGGTGAGAGAGCATAGAATCATCAGAATATTCCCAAATGGTTCAAGAGAGAAAGAAGAATTGTGAAAGCAGAATTTAAGGCCTACACAGTAGAAATAACTGGCAGAAAGTGGCGGGGGGCGGGGGGGGGAACAAACTTGAATCCATAATACTGAATCTCTTAAGAGATGCAAAATAGAGGAAATGTGATTAGAAATCCAAGGATAGGAGTGAAAAAACAAATCTGCAAGATTAGAAGTGAAAAGCAAAAGAATTAAAAGAAAACACAGTCTCTGCTTAGGATACTTAGAGATAATCTAAAGATCATAAAATTTCCACAAGAACATATGGAAAAGTCAAAAAGCATTTGAATTTTTGACATGAGAAGTCAAAAAAACTTAAATACAATAATGTAAGAAATAATACAAGAAACCTGTCAAGCATATCTGAATACAGAAAACAAAAAGCTGATTTCACTGAATGCACAGAAGGCATCCAGGATAACAAACAAAGAAATAAAAATCTACCCAGCAAACTGTGACATGTGATGGTCAAATTTAACAATTCCAGTAGCAAACAAAAAAAGACAACAAGCCTGCCTGTTACAAACATTACAAAACACAGGCATAAAAGCCATTTTAAAATAAGAAGTATATCTAAAACCAAAAGGTACTGCAACACAGAATCATTAAAACGTTTCCTAATTTGAAAAAAAAGGAGCAAAGCAAGAATACACCCTCCCCCCGTATTTGATACTAACAGAACTGCTAAGTATAGCAATAATATAAGCAGAAATTAAAGATTTAAACATAGGGAGAAAAGGAGGCAGAACTATTTCTATTTATTGACTATATGTTTGTTTACTTAGAAAACTCCAAAAAATCAGAAAAAGAAACTAAATTAGACAATTAATTATAAGTAGCAGACCACTAAATAACACCACTTCTCCCCCTCCAAAAAAAAAATGACATTTCTGTATAACAATAAACAATAGTCAGTAAGAACTAATAGAAAATAAAGTCTCATTAAAATAAGTACAAAATTCATAAAATACTCAAGAGTCTTATAAATATAATTATAAAACACTTCTCAAAGAAATAAAGAATGGCTTACATTGTTGGAGGGCTATTCAGTGCTCATGGCTAAGCCATAGTGATATAATAACAAGGATAGTATTTCCCTAATTAATTGAAGATTTAGCACAATAATAATTGAACTGCCAAAAGAATATCTTACAGTATTACAAAAAATTTTTAAAATTCATTCATGAGAACAAAAGTTCTAGAATCAAAAGTAGGAATGATAGGGAAATAGCACTTCCAGATTTCAAATTATACTCTAATAATGACCAAAACTGTATGGCAGAGTCTGAAAAGTGGAAAAGTAGAACAGCAGAACAAACATACCAGATAAAGAAAATAATAGTTTGATAACTGTTGGAAAAAGTTGGAAAATTGTCTCACATAAATTAGATTTAGTCTATCATCTTACAACATATACCACAAGAAACTCAAAGTGGTTAGAGTAGATGAGTAATAACACCACAGCAAATATATATGTATATGTATATAGACACATATGTACACACATATTTATATATTCATATACATATTATATGTGTACATATGCATGTATTTATAAGAAATTCAAATTTCAAATATCTTTCACAGCTATGGCTGGGGCAAGAATTTTTAACTATACAAGAGACGGACGAGATCGTAAAAGACAAATTTAGCCATTTCAATCACATGAAATAAAAAGATTTTATACATAAAAAAAAGATTTTATGCAAACTAAACAAATGTAAGTAGCATAAGAAGGAAAGTGCTGATTTGCAGAAAAAAAATTTACATTAAACGTCTCTGACAAGATATCCAAGAAACATGATGGTGATGATGATGACGATGATGACGATGATGATGATGATGATAAAAGCTAGCATTTATATAGGTAGCAGAGTGGATAGAATGCTGGGAACCTCAGACATTTACTAGCTGTGTGACCCTTTGTTTGCCTCAGTTCCTCATCTAAAAATGGAGATGATAATAATACCTGCCTCCCAGGACTGTTGTGAGGATTGGATGAGATAATATTTGTAAAGTGCTTAGCACTCAGCCTGGAACACAGGAAGTACTTACTATATACATGTTACTTATTATCATTATTGTTGTTGTTATTTTGCAATTTAAGGCTGGCTAGAGCTTTCCCTATCTTATCTCATTTAGTCCTCAAAAGATCTCTGTAAGGAAGGTACTATTGTCCTCCCCATTTTACAGATAAGGAAACAGAGGCTGAGAGGGGCAAAATGACTTACTTGTCCAAGGCCACACAGATAGTAATTATCTGGAGGCAGGATTTGAACTCAGGAGTTTCTGACTCCAAGTCAGTACTTTATGTACTACACTAGCTACCTGTATCTTAGACATATTAGATAAAAAGCAATTCTCCACTGGATAAATGGATATGAACAAATAGTCCTCAAATGAACAACTGCAAGCTATTAACAACTATATGAAGGATTATGCCAAATCGTAATAAAAATACAGAAAAAGTATTTTTTTTTTTTACTGAAGAACACAATTTTTGATACATCGGTGTAACAGAATGTCATTGCTTCATAATGTCACTGCTTCAAAAATATGAATACTACAGAGAAATACGGGAAGAGGAAGAAAAATTGAAAAGATTTGCAAAAGCCAACTTAACAACTGCTTCCCCCATCAAGGACAGGAGTACCACCACATGTGAACTCCAGCATCATAGCCTCCAAAGTGCTTACAGAAGAAGAAAAAGTGGTACTTGTGCCAAGAAAAGGAGCCAAACGGAACCAAGAAAATATATGGAAGAGATTCCTGATGGAGATGATATAATGGTGAAGGTAATGAGGAACTGATAAACAAGGTATCTGAAGGATGTGAAGATACTAATGACATAGAAAATAAAAACACTTGAACTTGTTCATATTGCAGCTTGCTGTCTACAAAATATCTCTATTTAGATGGCCCACTTTTAACTAAATGTCAAAAATACATTCTATTTTTTTAAAAATTGCTTCCCAAGCTTATCCATACCAGTAACCTTCCAGCTTTCCAAATACTTCCTCCCTCTCTCCCCTTGCTCCTTACAATCAGTCCATGATTGATTTAGTTTTGCTAACGTTTTTCTACACGGTACTCTAGATCTCTATCTCTTCCCTTCTTCATTCCCATGGCCAAGGATGATGGAAATACATTAGTACAAGTACAGGTGCTATGGGCAGCTAGGTAGCACAGTGGATAGAATGCTAGGCCTAGAGTCAGGAAGACCTAAGTTAAAATCCAGCCTCAGACACTTAATAACTGTGTGAGCCAATCTGTGTGTGGGCAACTCTCTTAACCTTGTTTTCCTTAGTTTCCTCATCTGTAAAATGAGCTGGGAAAGGAAACAGCAAAACTCTCTAATATCTTTACCAAGAAAACCCCCAATGGGCTCATGAAGAGTCAGATGTAACTGAAGAATGACTGAACAACAATAGGTGGTAACCAGATCATGCCTAGAATCTTTAAAGGCATTTTCCATTATCTGTGCTGCTGAACTGGACGTTCTGCGAGGGCAAGCAATATAATTCAGCCCATGATACGCCTTTGAGCATCCCCCTTTGAGCTTTACATCTCAAAGACCTAATCTCCCCAAAAACTTTTCCAGACCTTCTTTATGTTGCTTGTTGTTGTCTACACAACTACCTTTTGTATTTTCCTTTAGCCTTTCCATTTTCCTCAATAAGTTTAACCCTTATGCCAATTTATTCACACACATCTGTCCCTGGTTATATGTACTCTAATGTTCCCGTGATTTTATTTTATACTCATTTGTATTTCTTTCATATTTTCAATTAGACGGTGAACTCCTTGAAAGGCAGCATAGTTAAGGGGAATGAGAACTATACATGTAGTCAGGAGACACTGGGATTCAAATTCTACTAGTTCTTAACAGTCATAATAGATAAATCACTTAACCAAACTGAGCCTCAGATTATGCGTCTGTAAAATAGAAGCAGTGATACAGTTGTACTACCTCACTCATAGGTTACTTAAACGAAGAAAATGAAATAATGTATGTAAAGAGCTTTGTGAAAGGTAAACATTTTGCTATATTATACAAATGTCAATCTTGCTACAGTGGCACAAGTCAGTAACCATTACTACTGGGGAGACTTCATCTCATGTGGTTGTAAACTGCAGTAAACTAAGCCAATTGGGTGTCCACACTAAGTTTGGCATTAATACAGTAACCCCCTGGGAAGGGGAAATTTGGAGGCAGAGACCTGCCTGAAATCTCCCCCAAACCCCTCCAAATACATTTAAAAAATGACTCTAAACAAATTCTAGAGGACACTCCTCACAGTTCCAGGACACAAGAGTCCTTGCGGTCACTCACAGACCAGAGCACAGACCAGGAAAGGAGTAAACACCTCTCCTTAGTTCATACCACCTTGGAAGAACTGAAAACTTACAGGTCCCTAGAAGCATCTCTGAAAACAGTTGCACAAAACCCCTGAAGCTTAGGAGAGTGCACCCACCCTGGAAGCAGAGCCCTACTTTAACAATCAGTTAAAAATAAAGTAATAGGCTGGGAAAATGAGCTAACAACGAAAAAGAAAAACCAAACCTCTGACTATAGAAGGTTACTATGGTGACAAGATCAAAACGCATACTCAAAAGAAGAAAAGAAAAATACTAATTCGTCTCAGACAATGGAAGAGCTCAGAAAGGATTTTGAAAATCAAGTAAAGGAGGAAGAGGAAAAATTGGGATGAAAAATGAGAGCGATGCAAGAAAATCATGAAAAACAAGTCAACAGCTTGGTAAAGGAGACACAAAAAAATACTGAAGAAAATAAAGCCTTAAAAATAAGCTAGGCCAAATGGTGAGAGAGCTCCAAAAAGCCACTGAGAAGAATGCTTCAAAAAGCAGCATTGGCCAAATGGAAAAGGAGGTCCAAAAACTCACTCAAGAAGATAATTCCTTAAAAATTAAAATGGAGTGAATGGAAGAAAACAGAGCAGGTTAAATCGCCTAATCAGAGTGGGATCAGGCCCATCCATCCCCTGTACTTCCAGTCTAGGCAAGATGGGGAGATCTAGGCTGTTGTTGTTGTTTTAACAGACTAATTGAATAAAATCTAAAAACTTTTAAAATGTCAACTGTCATATGGTGAGGAGCACAAGTTAAGGAGTGATGTTGATAAGATGGAAGGTGTCCAAAAGAGGACAACCAGAGTGCTATAGGGTATTGAATCCATGTGAGGACCAGATGAAAGAACTGGTGATACTTAGCTCATAAAGGAGAAGGCTTAGGGGCAGGGGTATGCTGGAGCCAGCTAACCCTTGGGTTACCAATTGTTAAATTTCTGGTATGAGCATTTCTACCTCAGAAATCAGGAAATGATACAAATTAAGGTTTAATTTATTTTGTTAATTGCCTAGACTTAAGAAGTAAAGGAGAAAATGTTAATAATCAGATTAAAAGTATAATGTGTATACACTTACCACTCTCCAAGAGCCAGGTGTTAAACATTTAATAGAAACACTCCCATTCAGGGGTAACATAAATAATTATTTTCAGTAACAGAGAGACTGCCATGTGAAAGAGGGATTTGGACTTGTTTTCGTTGCTCTAAGAGCAGAATTGGGGTGATCGCTGAAAACTGCAGGGGCAAATTTTGTCTGAATGTCAGAAAATTACTCCATAAATATAAAGCTAAGTGAAATAATCTGCCTCAAGATCCAACCTCTGCTGAGAGTTCTTCAAATAAAGGCTGGATGATTACTTTCTAGGTAGTGGGGATTCGTTTTAGGGTATAAATTAGGCTAGACAGCCACTCCAGTCTCTTCTAATGCTAAAATTCTATGATCCCATAAACATTTATCAACTCTCTTTGGTAAAGTCATTTAACCAGTTACAAATCCATCTAAGTTTCTTCTAAGTCATAGCTCTACATCTCATTCAAAAGTATATCCATGAGAGAAAATATCTAATTCTTTGATAAATCTAAATATACCATGTCTATTCCCATGCAGTAATATTACTTCTGGTTAACAGAGATAGTTCTGCCAGTTACATATTTCTGCCTTAAGGAGATTTCCACATGAAAATCTTACCATCAAAGGTACAAAATAATACTCATTGTTCCCCCTTCAATTTCTGCCAGTCCTAAAATAAAATAGTTATCTCTAACCTTTCTTTCTTTTTCATCCCCTACTGCTTCATTTGAAGACTTTCTTCATATTAATGGAGGCATTCAAAGAAAGACAATGTTGTGGCAGCAACAACTCTGGAGTGGGATTTAGAAGATCTGTATCTATCCTGGCTCTAACACACATTTGTTATGTGATCTGGTGCCAAATCACTGAAGCTTAAAATGTGATCATTTCCTCATCTACAAAACGAGGAACTTGGACAAGATGATCACTAAGCCCTTTTCCAGCATTTAAAATCCAATGACCAGATAAATATTAGCTATATTTAATCACTTTAAATGATTTCTATTATTTATTCATGTTCTGCCAGTCATCTTCTGGTACAATTCTTAATGCAGTTTTGTGACTCTCTTGCCCTATGAATCTTGGACTGGACTGGATGGTATTCTTTATTTTGAAGTACAAGGAATTCCATGGTTAAGAAATTCTCTCCAGCAATGTAGGTTGGCACCCTCTCAGGAACTTGCAGTCCTAGTGAGAGGTTAAGTGATTTGCCCAGTCACACAGAGACTATGTGTGTGTGAAAGTACTTCCTAGCTCCCAAGCCACCTTTCTATACACTTCACCATGCTGCCTCTCACAAATATTAAAAGTGTTCAATTAAAACACAGAGGAAAATAAATATCTGAACTTAAAATTCAAGGTTTCTATCTAGAGTTAGGATTCAACTGTTTGGGATAGGGAAGGAAAAAGGAGTGGGAAGCAATGGAGAATTTTTAGTAAAATTGAATATGAAAAAAATCATTCTAGAGGGAAGACAAATAGGATCTACCATGAGCCCAGTGACAAGGTACGGGTTTATTCTGCTTTATGTTTGTTTAATCTCTAGAAGGTAAACTTCTTTCTGTATTCTCCTTGGTATAAACAGTAAGGCAAATGTAATCTCTAGGAGGGAAGATGAAAGAATCTAATAAGAATAGAAACAATCTATAGTAGCAGCTACCAAAAATTAATTCAATTAAACCTTGTGCTTTCAACTGCTTTGAAAGCAGGTGACACTAATGTAAGAGTGAGGCTTATATTTATGTGCTTTTCCCCTCAGATTTTTAAAAATCTTTTATTATCAGTCCACAAATATTATCACTATGGATGATGACCCTTGTGTCATTTGATTATTTTCAATATATGAGAAATAATGAGGTATGGTATATGGAAATGAGAAAAAATAACTTATTATATATATGTATATATATACACATATATATGTGTGTGTATATATATATATGTATATATATATATATATACACATATATATGTGTGTGTGTATATATATATATGTATATATATATATATATATATACATACACATATATTTCAACCAATCAATCAGACAAAAAGTGTATATTAAGTGCTTCCTATGGGCCAGGCAGGATGCTAATCTCTGAAGTTACAAAAAAGAAAAAAAAAGGCAACAGCAGACCCTGTTTTACAGGTATATACTAATAGAAGAGACAGCATTTAAATAAATAGGTACTTAAAAGATAATGGGTGGAAGGTAACCTTAGAGGAAAAGACTATAAGTTATAGAAGGACTAGCAAAGTGGCATTTTAGCCACCTTGAAGGAAACTAGAAATTCTAATAGGTAGAGGTGAAGGTATTTCAGGCAAAGGAAACAGTATAAAGTAATGTAAATAAGCCTCATCAGATGTGATAAAAAGTAAGTCAGCATAGATGGATCCCAGAGCAGAAGAGAAGAGGAAGGGAGCATCTCACACACATACACACACACACACACATGCACGCACGCGCACACACACACACGTGCGTGCGCGCACGCACACATTCAATAAACTTCACAACTTGGTCCCTTCCTCTCTTTCCAATCTTCTTACACTTTACTTCCTTCTATGTACCCTGTGATCCATCTATATAGTGAATATTGAATCCTGGAGGTAACTGCAAGCTACTAGTTTACTGAATGGGGGAAGGAGGGGTGACATGCTCACACCCACCCTTTAGGAAAATCAGTCTGTCAGCTGCTTAGAAGACAGACTGAAGTGGGGAGAGACTTCAGGCAGGCAGACTAATTAGAAGTTGATAGCTATAGTTAAGGTAGGAAGTGATGAGGGCCCTAGGGCAATGGTTATGTCAAGGGGCAGAAGAAGACATAGATTAAAGATACTGTTTAGATATGTGTGATAAGTGTGATTGAGGAGTCAAGGACGACACTGAGTGTATGAACCTGAGTGCCTAGAAAGATGGAGTTATCCTTGACAGTGATAGGGAAGTTCAGAAAAGGAAACAGCTTAAGAAAGTAAAATCAGTTCTGTTCTACAAGAGGCATTTTCCAGTCCTCAATCTTAGGGCCTTCCCTCTGAGATTATCTTCATCTGATTCTATATAAGTCCTGTCTATTCATAGCCATTTGTATGATTTCTCATCCATTCAAATGTGTGCTGCTTGAGAACATGGATTGCTTTTTGCCTTTTTTTGTATCCCTAGTAAATATCAGAGTGCATGGCACATAGTAAACACTTAATAAAAACTTTCTGATTGGTTGATATTGAGCTTGAAATTTGTGTGGGACACCTAGTTAGGAATGTACTTACAACAACAACAACAAAAAAAGCAGTTGATATTAGGGGACTGGGGTTTAGGAGAGAGACTAGATTTGGAGATAGAAATCTGGGACTCCTTTCCAAAGAGATGCTAATTGATCCAAAGGGAGTTTGAGATTACCAAGTGTGTTGGTAATCAAAATGGGCTCCTTAGCACTTAGTTCAACAGTGTCCTTGAAGAATTTGGCCTTTGTTTCCTTTGATTAATTCAGTGTCTTTGATTGAGTCTTACTACATGCTAAGCCCCAGGCCCAAACCCCTATTAGGTGTAAAACTTTAGTGGGTGTGGATTGGCAACTAAGGTGGGGCCCAAGGTGGGGCTAACTCCAGGGAGGGCCTAGTTTACATGTCTGGGAGAGCAGAGGCTTTTAGACCACGTGGGTTTAAGTCCCTCTCTTTTGATGATTCTAGGTCACGTGGGTGAGTCGCATGTGTGACTCACCCCTGACACTGAAAAAGATATAAAAACCAGGGGTTGGCTGTCTGTTCTTTGGAGCTCTCTTACTCACAGCAGTGGTGGCGTGCATGACTCTGGGCCAGCCCTTGTTCTGAGCTCCCAGGCTGAACCTAGATATTGGTAACTATGAATTGTATTGGGTCTGTCTGTTGATGTTTATAATTTGTTTGTATTTCATTCTGAAGTTCAGGGTGCTAGCTTTTTCCCCTGAACTAAGTGAATGCTGTCTGTATGCTGAATTAAAGTAAGCTTGTCAATCCCTTCAACCTTGCTTTCCTTATTAAAGCAGGTCAAGAGAACCTGTGCTTTCCCAGTGTGCCAGCAGCTTTCTGGGTGCTGGCTGTGGGTGGATCTTACACCCCCACAGAAGCTGCTAGCCCGATTGTGGAAACACCAAGTGAGACAGAATAGTAGGAAAAGAGAAGAAGGGCTAGGTTAGAGTCTTATGAGATATTTGATGTGATGAATTGAATAGAAACTCTGTAAAAGCAAATTGCAAGAAAAAATTATACAAATAAAAAAACACATAGTTTCAGTAAATTTTGTTTTCTAAACTATATATTTTTTAAAAATATTATTTCTTAAAGTCAAATAATATAACACTACTATATGAGCATCTGAGGGGATCACAGAAAAACAAGATCACACAATCAATGAACCAGAGCTCAGTGCCAGGCAATTGAAGAGGCACACTGGTTCAGTAACTATGAATTGGTTAAAGTCTGAAACTTGAGTTGTTGAATGTTCCAGTTTATGAAGGTCACAGGTATATGAGTCAGAGCTGGAAGCATAGAAATGATGCCAACGTCTTCCATTCTAATTCCCAAGTCCATCATCAATTTGTTGTAACCTTGGCCAAGGCACTTCACCTCTGGGTTACAGTTTCCAAAATGAAGACTAATGTGTGAACCAATTCAGTGGAGCATACGTCTTTCATAAGACTATAATTTAGAAGGCGCTACATAAGTCCAAAACTTTAGCATCCCATTTATGTTACTAGAGCTTCCTTTCAGAATTTTCTTGAAGTGTGATATGGTCTTAAAGGATGTCAGTTCAACCTTCCAGCCAATGAAGGAATCTCCTCGACAAACACTGTGACAAGTGGGTCATTCAGTCTCTGTCTGAACATTTCTACTCATGAAATTTTACAGATGGAAAGTTTTCAGTTTGAAATTTTGCTACCTTTATTTTTCAGACAGGTGATAGATTCTGTATAATACTTTCCTTTCCACACAGTTCAAGTTTAAAGCTCAAATGCATATCAACCCTGCTTCATCACATGGTGGTGACCGATTTAGGAATTTGCAATTTACATACCTTCTTTGGAAAATAGTGTTATATTTTTTATAGCAGATTCTATGTCTTTTACCTAACAAAATGTTGTAGTTATTTGGATAATTTGTGGAATATTTTGGAACCCAAATATTAGTCATTATCATCTGACTTTTGTCATGTTTTTAAGAGTATTACTGAACAAATCAGGGCATAAAAGCATAAATGGGTAGGCAGTAGCCCAAGGATTTCTGAAGAGTAACCTTTGATAACAGCAGCTCTATTTTCAGGTATTCACATTTTATTCCTGTCCTATAATTGCTGAGACACACTACAAACAAGTGTACACATTATTTATTGAAAGGTTTACATGACATTTCCATTTACAAGACTCCAAAGCATTAGCTAATTACCTGTGTACTCGATCACTTGCAATGTAGGATATAAACCACTGATATTTCAGGCAGGAAATCAAGTGCAGCCATGTTCCTTGGTAGTTCTGTATCTTCAGGAAAGGGCACCTTTTTTTTCTCATTAAACATAAATAGGAAATCCTTTCACCTTTCCAAGGTTAACCAATTGCCCTTCAAACAAACCAGCACAGTCTCCAGGAAATTATATTGTAATTTAGGGCATCCTAAAAGACCAACTCCAGGTTTAACTATTAGAGACTTTGCACAAAGGCTTTTGAGACCCCTCATATTTGGTATTTACTGATATATTTACATGTAGTTTCCTTTGATTAGAACATAATTTCCTTGGGGGGAGAGATTTTTTTTCTTTCTGTCCTCAGTGGCTAGTATAGTGCTTGATATCTAATAAATGCTTGTTGCACTGGTAGCAATTGATTTTGTGATCAATTTCATTCCACAGGATTCATTAATCAAGCCATTACTATCTTCAGTAAAAGGACTTGTAAAGAACTTCTGTTTTTCCTCTTAGTTCTCTAACTACCCCCATTTTTAAACTTTTTAATGCATGTTTGTATTGTACCTACCAGCTGGCATGCAGGTATACTGAGCTGTCTGAAACTCATATTTTCTGCTCGGTATTAGCTTTCCTTGAACGCCAGTGGTGGATAGAATTAACACTATTAATTAAATCAAGGTTTAGGGATCGTTTGTGCATATTTGTGTGCTACTTCTATTTCCCAATAGAAAGGATGCCACAGAGTTAATTAACAACGGTATATAATTACAAGGAAAAATACATTTTTAATATTCAAGCTAACCTGTTTCATCCTGAGCAAATCACTGAACTGCTCTAGGCTTAAGTTTCTCATTTTTAAAATGAGACAGTTGTACTAGGTGACCTCTGAAGGCCTTTATAGCTCTAAAGCTATGATCTTGTGATCTTATTGTTTTGTAGAAAAAGACACCTCAGTCATTTTTCTCTAACTTACACGATTAAATATGTCTGAAGGGATGCCTCTGTTCTAGAACACACTGTAGCCATGATAAGTGCCCAGCTGCTTATTTGTGTTAGGAAGGTAATGAGGGGGAATGAACTGAGATTAATCTCCATCAGGTACAATAGGACACACAGTGGCAAGATTTTCATCCATCAGGATCCCAGCAACAAATACAATAGCCTCCTTTACAATTTTCCAGCACCCTCTCATGTAGGTGGTTACTTTTAAGTGTAAGGTCTTGATACCTGACATTTTAAGATGTGAAGTCCAAAAAGTTAAAGCCTATGACAAATCACTGTATTAGATCTCTAGCTCCACTGAGTCTTCTAGTTATTTCTCTTCTAAGAATGATAACATTTCACAATGAGAGGAGTGTGGTATAGTGGAAAGAGGGCTAGAACTGGAGTCAGCAGATACCTGGGTTCAAATCCCTCCTCAAACACTTACCAGCCACAATGTGATGCTCAAATCATTTAGCCCTTTTGAATCTCAGATTTCTTCATTAATAATAGCATCTGCCTCACAGATTCATTGTGAAGATCAGAGATAACATATGTACAAGTGCTTTGCAAAACTTCGAATGCTATATAAACATAAGCGATGAGGATGAAGAAGCAATGGTTGACTGCCAAGGCTTTGTTTAAAACAATTAAATACTTTGGCAAAAGAATATTAATGCAGTTGCATATGTCTTTCACTAAACTGTTCTATTTGTAATATTTGCTATATTTAGCATCTTATTTTGTTTTTAAAACTTTGAATTTTTAAATTCAATCAATTCCAATCATAGGAATAGACTGATACCTTTAGATGAAAGAGGAGACAGATCAGAGGGAAAAAAAGAGATAACTATCTCATTTAATTCCTTTCAGTTGAGAGAAGGCACAATCAAATTCCCCCAGCAAACTCCCCTTGTCAGGGAAACAGCTTTAACTTTTGACACAGATGAAACTTGAAAATAAAAGTATGGCCCAAAATAAGTGCACAGCATGAATCTGATAAAAAATCGAATGTATTTTCCCTTATAATAAATGGTCACTGACATGAATTGTTAGTTCTATTAAAAATGCTAAGTCACAATATCTGCTTTTTGTTGAATAATTATTGAGCACTCATCAAATGCTAAGAACTGAACAAGATAAACAAAAGATATCTATTTGCTGGTGCCTACATATCACTCACTTAGAAGACAGGTGCATGAGCACCTCCCAATACCTAGTACGCACACCACATACGAACTCGCACAACTTCTCATTTTTAAACCATACACCTGTGCTGTAAGTAATCTAGAACTCCAGCTTATATATTTTGTCCCAACTATATCATCAAGGATCAAACATATTACTCTAAATCAAATTTGTCTTTTGGAGGAAATCTCAGAAAGGTTATCAAATTGAGTTAGAGGAATAAACATGGCACATTGTGTCTGTAATTACTGACAATGGTTAAGTGTTTCTTGGTGAAACACAGTGCTCTGCTGTGATTTGTGATACTCATTTATTGGATTTTGCAAAAAAGGCCTATTCTTCATTCTGTTTGCTGACAATAGGGGGAGCTGTCTAAGCACATGCTAAGTTTCTCTGATCCTTGTTTCTCAATCAGTACACCTATTTCCTGAGACAATCTGTCCAGAACTGCATCCATTAATATTGTCCTGCAAACTCCTATTTCTCATTTCATCTTTAAGAAAATCCTGTGGCTTCTCATCTTAGTTAAGTAAAAATAAAAATGTTTTGAAAGTATGTTAATTCATTCAAAAGCGTGCAGTTACTGAATATACTTGATACATGGGTGCTGGAGCGTGTCCTCTGCTCTAAGAATTTCCTCATTAAAAACTGATCATCTAATTCATAATGGTATTTATCATTTTGCAAGGCAGCATGACATAGGGCATTGAGAGCCAGCCTCAGACACTAGAAGATCTGGGCTTAAGTGTGGCCTGTGGCCTGTGACCGTGGGCAAGTCACTGAGCTGCTCAATGCTCTAAGAAACTCTCTAAAATTATAAATTGCAGAGAATAGTGCCAGTTTGAATTTTTAAAATAAAACTTCTTACTTCAAAGTTCCATCTACTAATGAAATCACAAGTCTGGCCCCTATTCCCTTCTACCATTTTATTTTCTTATTAAAGTCCAAAACTATGAGTTTATTTTAACTAAAAAAATATTTATATAGTCTTTTGACTTTTTGTTTCTAATAATTACTCACATTGTCTATAGTGGTAAATATTATTCTTGCCTAAGTTTGGATAAGTTCAATCTCACTCAATTTTTCCAATCATGTACTTTGGAAAATTTGCCTGTATATCAGAAGCAAACAACTCTTCTAAGATTTTTCTTCTGGATATGTACCAATGAAAACTAGTTTACTACTAAGAACTTTTCTTTTTCTTCTGAAAGCCATATAAATGTGAAGCACAACCTGAAGCAACATCAGTCTCTCAAGGGTGATAACTATAAGACCCAATGGGGCTAGGGCAAGTGTTGGTTTATCATGTGTTTTAATTTTGAAGTCTCTGTACCCTTATGTATCCAATATTATTGCCTAAGTCTGTGCTAACTACTAGGGCTCAACCATTCTTTAGGCACTTTTTCAGAGGTCAAGGTTAATGTAAGTTGTACTTTGCTTCCCAAATCTGATACTCTTTTTGGACACCATGAATCATCTCTTTGTTGATAGTATGCTTTTTTGGGGGGAGGTGGCGGGGAGTGGACGAGGTGCAGTGCCAGGCCTGTTCCATAGGACTTAATTGGTTACTGATTATAATTCAGTTCAAGAAACACTTATCAAGTACCTAGTATGCACTAAGCCCCTGGGATGTGAATACAAAAACCAAACAACAAAATCAATTTGGCTTCAAGGGACTTACGGTCTATGAGGGACCTAGAATGAAAGTAAGTGATAGACAATTTAAACTAATGTAAACTGAGTTGTTAAAGTCAAAGGATTTTTTTAAAATTTGGAATGAGGTATAAAGATCACCTTGTCTAGCCTTCTAATTTTACGGAAAAGAAAGGCAAAGCCCCGATTTGATTAATTTTTTGAGTATGTGGCAAAGAAACCAACAACATCTGAGATTTTTTTCCCCCACCTTCAAGCCTAATTTCTTGGTCTTTTCTTTTTTTAATGACCTATAGGTTCTTACACCATCCTTTGGGATGCCAATACCTATATGTCCTTTCTTTTGGTGGCTTCTTAGTAGCCATAAAAACTCAGGAAAAAGCATAAAATGACAGTAATATATCTGACACAAAAACTGACGCAGGACTCAGTTTTTAAATTTTAAAGTTCAGGAAAGGAAATAAAAAGCTGGATTACCATAGAGAGAACACACTGAAGCTAAATAAGAGCCCTTCTGAAATCTGGAGAAACAGCTGCACAACAGGAGGCTATTAGGTCAAGTAAAATTATGTATGACTTTTTTGGAGCTGAAATTTCTCACAGTTATTAGAGAAAAGCAAAGGAATAAGTTTATTCATTTATTTTTTTAACAAGGTCTACTGAGAAATGAATTACTTTTTGTTATTTTTCAGTTCTTTCCAATTCTCTGTGACCATGTTTGGGGTCTTCTTTGCAAAGATACTGAAGTGGTTTGCCATTTCCTTCTCCAGCTCATTTTACAGATGAGGAAACAGAGACAAACAGGATTAAGTGATTTGCCCAGGGTCATTTAGCTAGTAAGTGTGAGATTGGATTTGAACTCAGGTCTTCCTGACTCCAGGTCCAGCACTGTATCAACTATGCCACTTAGCAACCCATCACTACTTTCTTAAAAATAGAAGAGGAATTGAGGTGTGGTTCTAGAATATATGGTAATATTTGGCCACTGGGCAAACCTCCTTTTTTGAATGATTGACAGCCTAGATTGACTGACCAGGTAAAAGTGATGGGAAAAGAGAATCCAGTGCAAATTTTAAGTTGAGAAGAAAGGAAGGAGGATTGGCCTCACGAAGCTAGAAGACACCTACTGGAAACTAAGTCCTCTCTTTGTGAACAATTGAAGGTCCTATTTACATTCCTCTCCCAGATCCTGGAAGCTTTCTCAGGCTTTCCTCCTTTGTGCAGGACAAGATTAAGCTGGGGAAGCACAGTAGGTTCTGGGGCCTTGGCAGAAAGAAAGAGAGGAACCAGTAGTTGTACCTAGGAAAATCTTTGCAACTTCAGTGCACTCGAGTTTTGTGCTACTGGAGTGACTTAGATATTCCTAATTCTGACTGCATGAGAAGACAGGCAATTTTATGATAAGTATCTGAATTTCCTATTTTACCCTTTTTATGGTTCAGTAGTAACTCACACTAGAGAGAATGAACTCCTGGTGTGGTGGGGGGAATGATGAGTTATGGTTATTGTGCAAATGTTGATGAGAGAGCTTTTAGGATCAGAGGATCACAGAGCTAGGGCTAACAGGGTCTCCCGAGGCCATCTAGTCCAGCCTCCTCAACTGAGGCCCAAGAAGGTAAAGTCATTTGCCCAAGGTTATACATGTAACAACAGAGATGGGATTAAAACTCATGTTCTCTGATTCCAGAGTTATTGTTCTTTCCATTGTAACATGATGCTTCCATGTTAACTGCTGTGATGCTTTATGACATCACCATGCTTTCCCCCAATCAAAAGAAACTGCTTTGTATGGCTATAATCTCTGGGTTGTTTTTTTGTTTGTTTGTCATGTGTTTTCATGGTTCTCCTCTTTATTTTTTTAAATTTTATTTTTAATTGATGGAATAAAATAAGCATTTCCATAACATAGTGCAGTAAAAAAAAAAGATGACTGTACATGAAACTGTAAATCTATTAGGCATAACCTGCTACTCCTTTCAAATATACAAAAAATTATCATGGAATTTTTTTTTCTTTTTTTTCCTTCTTTCCCCCCACCCCTTGCCCTAGAGATGGCTAATACTAGACACAATAGGTATGTATACATATATATGCATGTGTATATGTATGTGTATGTATGTATACGTATGCATGTGCCTATATATGTAAAATTATTCTATACATACTTCTGTTTCATCAGTTCTTTGCATGCAGACAGCATCTTTCTTCATATGTCCTTTATACTTAATTTGGGTATTTACAATAGACCAAATCATTTATTCATGCAAAGTTGTTCTGAAAACAATATTGCTGTTACCGTATACAATGTTCTTTTGGTTGTACTCATTAAAGAAACTTTTTATGATTGTGAGCTTTGTATGGCTGCATGAATAATTGGGAGATGTTTGGTTTTTTCCACTGAGTGGGGAATGTGACAACAACAACCCTAGAACTCGGAAGCAACATGAAAAAGGCCACATGGGAGAGACTGTAGTGGAAATGTGTGAGAACCTATTGCATCAGGTGCAGCTAATAAACCTTTTTTCATGGAACTTAATTGTCAAAAAGCAAGATTCCTATAAAGCGAATTCTTTCCCCTCACCCTCGGTCTGCTTCTGTAGTTCATATTGTATATATATACATATTAGCTACTTTCACCTGGATTCTATTACTAACAAACTCAAATAACAAGGAAAAAACAGCTCCCAAGCCTTTGTTTCATTCAACTATAATTCAAAGTGGAAGCAACACTTTACCATATGTCTTCTAAAAGTCATAACATTTAAATACATTGAATTTTTTTTTGGCTGCTGGGGTGCCATAAATCTAATCATTCACAGAACCTTCCTGGGTTGAGGTGTCAGGATGTTTTGTCTCAAGGTCACCCCTTCCTGATCTGCATTTCTACAGCCTGTTTTTTCCTCCAAATTCAGGTTCTGTCTTATCTGAGCTAGAGTAACCTCTGTACCAGCTTTCTCTATTCAGCATCTCTTTATATTAGTCACTCCTAAATGCTAGCCGCTGGCATATCATGTCACGTGTCAATACAGCACATCAGGTGGGCTTTTAATCTTCCATTAGCCATTATCTCCTACCTGCTAATTCTGCTCCACGCGTGTAGTCACCTAGTCAAACTTAGCAGTCTTTCAAATTCATTCATTCTTCAAAAATTCCACAAAATTCTCAGTTTAAATACCAGTTACTAATACGAAGCTCTCCCTAAAACCAGTGAAATATCTCCCCTTTGAAAAAAATGAATAATATTTAATAAATGCTTTTGATTAATATTTCCAAATTTAATGAAACATTTATTAAATGACTAGTAATGTCCTTTTCAAGGCGTTGGGAATACAAAGTCAAAATGGAAAACAGTTCCTGCTTTCTAGACACCTACATTCTACTCATTTTCCAAATAGCTAAATAACATATAATTTGAGAAAGGGGAGAACTCAAAGAAGTGAAAGTATGAAGAAAAGTTTCCTCTTAAATGAAGATGGTACCGGAGACGAACCTTGAAAGAAAGGTTTATAAGAGCTGGAGGGTGAGGAAGGAGGGCATTCCCAGGGGAGGGAGCAGAGATGTCAAGGGATGGAAAACTGGGTTTGTGTACATTAAGCAGACTAGTGTGGTTGCATAAAACAGTGCATGATGGGACTTTAAACATTAAACATGGGACATTAAAAGAGCTCCCATTTATAGGGTACTTTGACATTTATAAAGATCTTTACATACGTTTATTCATTTTAACCTCACAACCACATTCTAAGGTAGGTCCTCATTTGAATAATGAGGAAACTGTGACGGAAAAGTACATCTACATGTCCAGGGTCACTGAGATAGTGTCTGAAAAAGGATTCAAACCAAGTCAGATCCATGATTCCAGGTCCCAGGCTCTAAAGATTATACCACCCAGCTGCCAATTCTCTGCCACCTATAGTCAGGGAGTTCCCTAGGGCATTGAGCCATTAAGTGACTTGTCCATGGACACATAATGATTAGACATCGGAAGTGATATTTGAACCTAGGCTTTCCTGACTCCTAAAGCCCATTCTCTGCACAATTAAAAAAGATTTACATTCTTGTAAACATCAAAAAACCTCTGATTTTTTAGGTAAGCAGAAAATCTCTCACAATTTTTTTTAATAGGCACACTATGAAAATTTTAAAGTAGAGAGAGGAGGCAAGGTTAGTTCCCTCCAAACCAGTTTGCTTTCCTGTTCTCTTCTCCAGGATAAAGATTTCAGGTTCCTTCAACCAACAATAAAATAACATGAATTTGAACCATTTACCATCCCAGTCACCCTCCTTTCAAACACTAAAGCTAGTGAGCATATCAATGTCCTTTGTAAAATGTGGCAATGGGAGATATATCTGGTGTATTCTTATTGCTCATCTGCACAGAACATTGTCTCCTAGTGAAAGAAAGCACTAAAGACAGGAGATTATAGATTAAAAGCTGGTTGATGAACAAAGGAACTTTGTGAACTGCTCTTCTCTGGGCTGTTTGTTGTTACTGTTTTTTTAATCGAGGTAAGTGACCAGAACCTCCTCACTTCAACAGCTCTGGATACCCAGTGGCAAATTCTTGACCCATTGACTCTCATTTTTTCCAAACTCCATGCAAAACTCCTCCCTAAGATATTACTTTATGAATATGTTGATAACATCACATCACAACAGATTAGTGGCTCTTCTATCTTGGGTTTAAAAGTGTGAAGTTTTCTCTTTGGAAGCCATACTTCTCAGACTTCTCTGAATTTCTTTATTCCCACCCTAGGAATGGCTGTTTTGGGGGCTCATTTTTGGAAAACAAAAAAGCAGCAATAACAAGCTAAGTCATAAATGACTGTTTTAGCTACAGCTTTTAAGAGTAGAAATCCTAGTCTCAACAACAACCACCCACTTAATAACTATCTCAAAGGTGGGATTCTGCAGCTAAATGATGTCATTTATTTCATATTAATTTTTAACAATGCTTAATTTTATTTCCAAAATCGGGGGGGACGAGGGGGGGAGGGGGAAGGGGGTGGAGTATACATATAATTGGATTTTCTGCCCCTTATACACTAAGTATAGTGAGACAATATAACATCTTAGAAAGAAACTTGACTAAAGGGTAAAAAGACCTGGTTTCAAATTCTGACTCTTCTACTTAATAGTTTGTAATGTCAATTAAGTTGGAACTTTTTTACTGTTTTAGAATGATAAATTAAGTCTCTTTGATTGAGACTTACTAGGTGCAAAGCCCCAGGCCCAAATCCCTAATTACTAAGTGCTAAGCCTATGTGGGCATGAAGCCCTTAGGGTCCTAAGGGGCAGTTGCTAAGACCAGAGCAAATAGCAGGAGCCTAAGTTCTGGTCACTCAGATGACGTTTGATGATGGCTAAAGAGTGTATAAAAAGAAAGAACAGAGCTATCTGTGGTAGGGGGGCCCTCTGAGCCACAGGAGGAATGGCGCATGACTCTGGGCCAGCCATTGTTATGAGCTCCCTGGCTCCTGAACTCAGATGTTGGTAACTATGAATTGTATTTGGTCTGTTTATGATGTATCTTTGTAATCTGTCTCTATTTGCTCTGAAGTTCAGGGTGCTGGCTTTTTCCCCTGAACTAAGTGAATGATATGTGTATGTTGGACTGAAATAAGATTGTTAACCCCTTAATGCTGCTTTCTTTAGTAAAGAAGATCAAAAGAATCTGTGCTGGCAGCATTCTTGTTGTTGGGCTTGTGTTGGTCTTTCACCCCCACAGCAGCTGCTAGCCGGATTGTTGTAACATAGCTGTATGAACTCAGTTAAGATCATAATTTTAAACCATATTTCTACGAGGCTTCATAGTTAATAAAGTGCTCTCCTCACAAAAGTCAAATGAGATAGATACAAGAAGTATTATTATCTCTATTTAACAAATGAGGAAGCTGAGGAAGAGGAGAAATGGCTAACAACAGTCACTCAGGTACTAATGGAAAGGCTAGCATTGAAACTAGAATTTTTGACCTCTAAGGCCCAGGGTACTTTCCACTTCCCACAGGACATGAATTGTTTTGTTTTAATCATCTATAAAATGGAATTAATATGTACTGCCTACCTCACAGGGCTGCTATAGTTGAAGCATTTTGGAAAAAAAACTAAGTACTGTATAAAGGTGAATAGTCAATCAAGCAAAAAGCATTTATTAAGCTCCTACTATATGCAAGGCATTGCGCTAAGTGCTAAGAATACAAAAAGAGGTAAAAGACAGTTCCTGCCCTCAAAGAGCTTACAATCTAATTGGAGAGAAAAATATGCAAGCATACACATATATCAGGATATATAGGATAGAATTAATTAACAGACAGAAGGCAGTAGAATAAAGAGGGGTTGAGTAAGGCTTCCTGTAGAAGATGGGATTTTAGTTAGGACTTAAAGGATGCCAGATTATTATTAATAATATTGCTAATTGTTTTATTATGAATTACGAGTTGTTATTATAATTAATTATGAATAATAACGATTACCTTTTAAGGTCATTATGGCGATCATATAGGATATCAGTGTTTTGTATTCATCAAATATTATATAAAAGTAAGACCTGTCTCACCACAGGTCTTTACATAGTCATTACTAATTTTTCCAATGAGGATACTTCTCCCCAATTAAACTCCGTGGTTTAGAATTTGGTGCTGGGAAAATTATATACTTTTAAAAAAGATGCAAACCCTTCAAAAAGATGCAAAAGTTTGTTTCTTCAAAAAAAAAAGTTGGTTTGTCACTTCTTTTCCTTTCAAATACTGAAAAGTCATCTAAGGTTAGAAGTTCCATGGCATCCTATGTTTTCACTTACTATAGTATTTTTTTGAGAATGCACCAAAGTGTGAGAATTCACAAAGTGTGACACCTACATTTATTAGGGTTGTTCTCATACTATATTTGTTTTCACAGCTTGTGACATGAAAAATCCTTAGAGTTTCCTTTGTAAAGAAGGCTAAGGAGAATAACATCTCATATGCTCCAGTTTCCTAAGAATTCTGTGCCAATGTGGCACCGATTCATGAAGAGAGATTTTTAAAATGGCTACAGGGTCATAATTACTGACAATAAAAATTTACTGTAAAGCTTTAAAGGGAAAGAAAAATAAAACTAAGGTACAAACTGCACATTCTGGTTTCTTAGACTTTTTAAAATTTACTCAAGCTCAATATGTTACTAGATGTACATACATATAATGGAACGATTACAAAACTCAAGTATGTCTTTTATTTTTTTAATCTCCTTTCCAAACAGTTTCTGTTGGAAATGTTCATGTGATATTACAGGTAAACAAAAAACCATTTAGATACATGAAATGGATCATCTATAAGAATCAGGTTCTTCCCCCTACCCCTTACTTTTTCCTAGTAACAGTACAACTGGATATTTTTTTTCCATGTGTACTGCCATTATAAACCAGGTCAGAATATAAAAATCAGAATTCATAACTCAAAAATTTAGTCTTAGTAATACATCATTTCTATGTAAGTTGCAAGCATTTAGCTATCCCCTAACTTATTAGGTTAGCATTATATCTGCATTTTCCTATGCTACATCTATTCTTTGAACGCTGATGGGTGTCATTTATTTTCATATCTTCAAATTTCTTGGATTTGAAACAAGTCATATACCAATATTAACATTCTGCCAAGGGACACTTTATCATTAATTCACCAAAATTAATTGAAGCAGCATTAATAAAACTACATAGCTATATTAAAATCTCCTCTTACCATGTCTCATTAGGCTATACAATAATGTTCTAACACACTCTCTTCATTAGCTTTCTACCTTGAAAACCCCAGAACACAATTTAACAAAGCTTTTATGGACTTCCTTATATAGCTACTTTCTGTTTTTCACAGATTATTAGAGGAAAGGAAACCCTTTGCTTCAAAATGCAGTTATTCAAAAGTCAAAATAATAAATGATGTACATAACAGAATGCTTCTTTACAATCTACATGTTCCCTTGGACAAAAATTCATTTGCTAAAGGTCAATAATATTAAGATTTGTCAGACAAAAGGCAAAAAAAGATACTTTTCCTAAGAATCCTCCTTTTCTTTGGGATGTTATTAGAAATTCCCCAGTTGCTCTCACATATTATGATGTGAATAGAAAAGAGGTAATATAAAAAAAACTGCTCCAGTTGTACGCTAATGAGAAATTGAGAATTTCAGAGGGCAGTCAAACCTTGAATGAATGCCAGGAGTAGGTATATGGTAAAGGTTTCAGAATACATGCCAATAGCCATAGAGAGTAATGTGGGCAATTTTATATGTCCATTGGGTATACATAATGTTCTTGGATGTAAGGTTGTACTATTTCCTGATTGGGGTAATTTATTGATTCAAAGAGGTAGAAATAAGGTCAAGTATGTGAGAGAAAACACTAAAAGAAGTCCCTCACAGGAAAAGTACTTAAAGCAAAGATGGCTAGTGTTGTCTTTCCCAGCACTTATTTTATAACTGACTCATATGAGAAATTTGAGGGCGATAAGCTGGAAAACCCAGATCCCTAAGAATTATGTGGGGATGGTGGGACAACAAAATCTATTTTTGCTTTAATTGACTGAATGATAGAAGTGAATCATTTCACACAAGAGAACCTTTTTTGAGAAGAGGATGGTTGGTCAAGAAGACTAGACCTGTGAGTGGGCATAATAAGTAAATTCCTAAAAGGTGGTTCACTGGAAGACCTTAAAGTCTATACCGCTAAGTGTGGCCAGGAAGAGATCACTGGAGAAAAATGTTCTGCTGCCTGGAAGAGCAGATTGGAGGAAAATGTCTGGAGTCTTGTAAGAGACGACACAACGGCTATGCTTTTAGGTTTCCTTGCACTATCATCTGCTGCCTGAAAGGTAGGAATACCTCAGAGTTCATCAAAGGGCACTAACCTGAAAAAGCTCTGCAGATTTCAAGCTAGAGTTGCTATTTGCTGAAAGAACCTGACGCTGTCTATACAGCCCAGGAGAGGGGCAGCAACTAGCAGAGAAGTTGCCTCACTCAGGAGAGCGAAAGGGTCAGAAGAGCAGTGGTCCAAGTATAGCAGTCTGCTCAAAACTGATCCCACCGATAAGTAACTTGTGAAGCAGACCACAGTTCTGAATTGCAAGTTTCCCAGGCAGATGTGTCCCCTACTCATTTGCCTTTCTGCTAAAGTTCAGGAAATTGATTCTTACTCTTCCTCCCCCATAGAAACTACACGTTGTGTGTACCAGTTGTATGGATAGGATATAATGTCACAATTACTCTCATTTTTCATTCTGCTTAGTAAATAGTTTTGATTAAGAGTTAATAGTGTCTTCTAGGCTAATTTATAAATGGGAAACACAACACTAGAGAGCTCAGAAGTTATCTTGAATAACAGGAATGTATTCTCCCCACCAGGCTTATATCTAGGAGTAAGTAAGCAATAGCAGACTAGCTCTTCCTTCTGGGAAAATTTCCTTACTTTCCAAAGTTTATACGCTGTTTGAGTAAGTAAGCTAGCCCAGAGAGAGAAGGAAGAAGAGGCTGGGTCTTTACTATTATAGGATCTTAGGATCAGAGATTTAGAGCTGAAAGGAATTTCAGAGGCCGTCTGGTTCAAAGAGACAGGTTACTAAGGTCACAGTGTACCCTCTCTCTTTCTCTCTCTCTTAAATGTGCTCTCTCTCTCTCTCTCTCTCTCTCTCTCTCTCTCTCTCTCTCTCTCTCTCTCTCCCTCCCTCCCTCCCTCCCTCCCTCCCTTTCTCTCTCTCTCACACACACACACATACACACATGTTTGGGCTCTGCTTCCCAGATACCACTGAGTACAGCTAGTGAAGACTTTTAAAATATGGTTTTCATCCTTGCCCAATATTTAGGAGAATTTAACGCTATTTTATTCATTGGCTTATATCCCACAGCTATACTTACTCTACCATCTTATGGGCAAAAGTTAAATCAAAGCTATTAAATTAAATCCTTGGAAAAGTAATAGTAATGGTCTCCAAGAACCAAGCCAAGAGAACTATTGTTCATCAAGCCAGGAATAGTTTGGGGCTTTATGCCTTCATCAAGCTCATTCCGTTATTGTTCTCTGTATACAACACTCAGCAGGATGTAATAAACTTTTAACAGTTAGGAAAGAAAATGGAGATCTCATTAAAAAGAATCAGAATCCCTGAAATATGTTGCTTCTGGAAGCAGCCAGGTGGTGCAGGGGACAGCATGTATTCCTGGTGTCATGAATACCTGAGTTCAAAATTGGCTTCAGACACTAGCTGTTTGACCCTGGATAAGTCATTTAACCTTGGTTTGCCTCAGTTTCCTCATCTGTAAAATAGGAATAATAATAATAGTACATATTTCTCAGGGTTGTTGTGAGGGTCAAATGAGGAAATATTTGTAAAGCACTTAACACATTGCCTGGCACACAGCAGGTGCAATATAAATGCTTCTTCCCTTCCTTTCCCACTCCTTTCTGACCTTCGACTTATAGTCCCCAACCCTTTTAAACATATATGCAAATCAGCAAATGGATGTTAAACATCAACCATTTACAGAGAAGGAAGGACTAAAGGGAAGAAACATTTATTAATCATCCACTATACGCCAGACACTGTGCTTAGTGCTTCACAACTATAATCTCCATTTAATCCTCAGAACAACCCAGAAAGGTGCATACTATTATTATGACCGATTTACCACTGAGGAAACTGAGGTAGACAAAAATTAAGTGACTTGCCCAGGGTCATATTTTGTAAGTATCTGAGGTTAGATTTGATTCCCCATGCCTGGTGCTCTATCCGCTACACCATCTAGCTATCTATATAGAGCATTTTACAGAATTAATAAAAGTTAGCTCATAAGAGTAATGGGCTTTATTAATGGAAAGGAATTTTGGAACCATGTAGTCCGCTCCTCTCTACCCTCTCACATAAGGAAGGTAAAAAGACATCCTCTGCCCTCATTGAGTCTAAAGGCTAAAAAAATACATACTATATAAAACTAAATATAATCATTTACCACATATGATATAAAATAATATGCAGTAGGTATATTAAGGGGATGCAAAATAAAGTGTTTTATTTGTGTTCTGAAAGGAAGGGCATTATAGATTGAAGGAGTATCTTTAAAAGACACCATCATAGTGAACTACATTTGAGCTGCCCTTGCACAGACAGGTAAGTATTCATATGAAGAGGAAGAAAAAGGAGGTCATTGTTAACATATCTGAGCAAGTAGGTGGCACAGTAGACATAATACTGGGGCTGGAGTCAGGAAGACTCATCTTCCTGAGTTCAAATCTGACCTCAGACACTTACTGGCCGGGCGACCCTGAGCAAGTCACTTAACCCTGTTTGCCTCGATTTCCTCATCTGTAAAATGAGCTGAAGAAGGAAATGGAAAACCACTCCAGTATTCTTGCCAACAAAATCCCAAATGGGTCATGAAGAGTCAGACGTGACTGAAATGACTGAACAACAATAAGTTATATATGTAACATAAAATGATAATCTAATATATAATATAATAATAACATATCTAGGGGTAAATATGAGGAACAGTAAAAAGGAAGGATTACAGAGAATATTCGGGGGATGGAAGAGTGGTCTAATTTGGCTGGAGCATATAATATGTGTCAGGATTAGAATGAAATAATGGCCGACAGGGCGGAGGAAAGTTTGCATCTCAGGCAAAGGAGACTGGATGATAGTGACTGACACTGATGAAAAGAGTAAAGAGAGAAGGAAAAGCAAGTTTAGGGGAAGGGGAATCAGCTTTGTTTTGGATAGATGTTTGTGATACCAGTGAAACATCCAGGTGTCCTACTGTTTAGACAGTTGGTCAATGCCAGTCTAGAGCCTGAAAGGAAGGTCAGCGCTAACCACAAATGGCTTCCAATCCAATGACCCCCCCCACCTATATCGATTGTGCAGAAACACATGTTGCTTATTCATCTGCTCTTCGATAAACTGGTTTTCAATTGGTTCATGTGTGTTTTTCTTCTTCCAGTGAGTCAGAAAACAGGGACCACATATCCACTTCTTTGTATCTACTCACAATATAGCGCAACACTTAGTATATAGTAGAAACTTGATAAACTATCAAACACTGGGTAAAATTTTGGAAAAAGCAGCACATGGTATACATGAGACACTTTTAAAACTACAAACTTACATCTTATTCACATAAAAGCTTTCATTTATTTGCAAGCCAGTGTAAAATTTAGAAAAACTAAATTGACCCCAATTTTCCTTCTGTGATAAGAGTGATGGAAGAATGACCCCAATTAAAATGTCTGTCCTTTAACATACATACATACATACACACACACACACACATACACACAGAATTGGTCCTTTTGGCCAAACTCAGTGATGTGTGCAACTTACTGACAGAATCAGACAGTCTCAGGACTGGAATGGTTTAGAGGCCATTTAGTTCAATCTCAATATGACAAAAGAATTTCCTCTACAAATTACCCAATGAGTGGTCATCCAATATCTTCTTAAAGACCTTCAATGATGGGAAACCCCTACCTTGCAAAAACAACCCATGACATTTCTGGATAGCTCAAAGTGTTAGGAAGTTTTGCCAGCTATCAAGCCTGGATTTGCCTCTTCTTAAGTTCCACTTACTGCTCTGAATTCTGCCCTGTGAAGATACAGAGAGTGAATCTAATTCCTTTTTTACATGAAGATCTTTCAAGTTCTTGGAGATAGCTATCATGTGTCCTCTAAGTCTTCCCTTTAGAGGCAACTAGGCAATTCAGTGGATTGATTGAGTGCTGGGTCTCAAGTCAGAAAGACATGAGCTCAAATCTAGCCTCAGATACTCAACAGCTGTGTGATCCTGGGCAATTCATTTAATTTCTCTTCCTCATTTCCTCATCTGCAAAATGGAAATAATAACACCTACATTAAATAAGTGTCTAAATAAGTAAGTGTTGTGGTAAGGATAAAATGAGAAAATATTTGTAGAGTGCTTTGCAAACCTTAAGGTACTACATAAATGCTAGCTATCATCGTAGTGGTCATCATCATCATTAAAACACCATTAGGTTCTTCAGTTGATAATTAAACAACACTTGGGGCTGAATACAATCCTCGAGTCGTGGTCTGATAGGGGCACAGCTTAGGAGAACCTCTGCCCTAGTCCTGACCACTATGCTTTTCTTACTAGAGATTTAACTTTCAAGAGTTTTATTGGCTCTCACATCACAATTCTGACTCATACTGAGTTTGTAGTTTGCTAGAACACTCAGATTTTTTTTTAAATGAACTGAGACTTAACTGTCTCCCTCTTTCCTTCATCTTGTACTTACAAAGTTCATTTTTTAATCCAAGGGTAAGACTTGACATTTATCCTTGTTTCAATGTCCCGAACTAATTTTTAATTTCAGCCCAACATTCTATCCCGCTGAGACCTTTTTGAATCTTGATTCAATCAACCAGTGTGTTAGGTACTCCTGCCAGCTTCATGTAATTTCCAAAATTATTCCAAGGGAAACTAGAAAACCAGAAAAACTCTATTGCAAATTTACTTTAACTATAGATTCACTAGTTTTACCCCTCCTAGTCTATCTGCCTTTCAGAGACACCTGAAGCTGGACTTGCACAAAGTTATGTAGAGAACCACTTGGATCTCTACTATAACATGGGGAGATTAATACAGTTAGTATCTACATTATAGAGATATTGTAACAACCAACTGAGATGGCATATATCATGCTATATAAATGTTAATTGTCATGCATAAGGTAGAAGTAATCCTATCTCTAGAGAGAGAGGTAGGATTATCTCCATCATCAAGCAGAACAGAGACTAAAGAAACATAGTATAAATAAATATCATCCTAAAGTCATAAACAATTTTAACAATATTTGATTTCTTAGTTAAATGTTAGAGATCTGAGTTTCTCATTCACTGCATCATCTATCTCTAGGCATACAGGCTTTTAAAAAGACACTGAGAGTGTCACACAGCATGGAAACTGCCAACTGCTTTGTTACCCACTTTTTATTTATAAATTCCTATTGACCTATTTAAGAAACAGCCAGGTGGTGCAGTGGATAGAGTGTTAGGCCTGTAGTCAGGAAGACTCCTTTTCATTAGTTCAAATCCAGCCTCAGACACTTACTAGCTGTGTGACCCTGGGTAAATCACTTAATCCTGTTGATCTTAGTTCCTCATCAATAAAATGAACTGGAGAAGGACATGGCAAACTGCTCCAGTATCCTTGCCAAGAAAACCCCAAATGGGGTCATAAAGTGTCAGACGTGACTGAAAATCAACAATAACAATAAAAACTGATCCCTAACATCTCTTTACAAAAGGAACTAGGAACCTTTTTGCCAACCTGTTACTATACTTCTCACTTATATGGGCATCTAGGTGGTGCAGTGGCTAGAGCATCGGACTTAGAATCAGGAAGACTTATCCTCATGAATTCAAATCCGGCATCAGACACTTACTTATTTTAGACACTTACTTAAACTGATTTGGAGAAGGAAAAGGCAAACTTTTTAGTGTCTTTGCCAAGAAAACCCTAAATGGGGTTACAAGAGCTGGACATGAATGAAACAAGTAAACGACAATTATCCTCATAATTTATTCTGTTCGAGCACTGTAAATTATATTTGTTGCTTGCCTTTACTATCATCACACATTTTAGAAGCCAAGAATGTAGTTTTAGTGTATACGTGTCATTTCAGAACACCTTTTCCCTGTACCTCAATGAACAAAGTCTCACATTGAGAGTTATGTCCCTTTGTGTACTAATAATGTGGCTGCATACATTTTGGACCATTTCTTAGAGACATTATACAAAAAAGAGGAAATGTACATTTGGAAGTTCAAGTAGAATAACCATCTTCTTGTTAGGTAGGTAATCACTTCAAGCACTCTCTTTTCTTCCTTCTTTCTTTCTCTTTCTTCCCTTCCTTCCTTTGATCTCCCCTAAGTATTTTATTTTGTCTTGCATTACAAAGCCTTCAGCAGACTATATGTGAGGTATCTCACTCAACTCTAGAAACCACATTTTAAGAAGAACATTGGCAAGACAGGTTGAGAGGTGGGCAAGTGGGATGGCAAAGTGCATAAATTATGGATTATGATTAGTGACAGGAAGAACTGAGAATGTTTAACATGGAAAAGAAAAACCTGGGGAGGGGCCAAGAAATAGGGGGTATGATATCAGTCTTCAAGTATTTGAAAGACTGTCAGGTGGAAAAGAGATTAAACTTGGTCTGCTTGCATCCTCATACGGGAGAACTAGTGAGGCCAAATTGCAAAGAGGAAAATTTCTTCACTGTAATCAACAAAACATTTATTAAGTTTATTCTTGGTAATATTCAAACAGATGTTGGCCTATATTTTACTGCTGCTGCTGCCGCTGATGTTCGATTCTTGTTTGTGCTTTGCTCTGGACCTCATCCAAGGTCACACAGTTAATGTGTGTCAAAGACAAGTCTCGAACCAGGCCTACCTGACACCAAGGGTGACCCTAAATCCAACGCTTCCTCTTTAGATCGAATTCAGGTTTTATCAAAGACCTCTCTATGTCACTCCACACAAGCTGAACACTGTCTTGCACAACAGATAACAAATCAGGAATAAGATTCTTACTAAAGGGTGAGGGATGCCTGTGTTTTGGAGGAAATGATGTACTCCTCCCTTCCCTTAGTAACCTCCCTTAGGGGATTCTTAGAGATAGAGTTATAAAGGGGAAAAACAACATGCAGGGACTTAGCTCTTAGACTGTGTGCCTACTGAAAGAAAAAGGTCCCCTGGGTAATCTCAATATTTTAAAGGCAGAATAACTACTGCCAACAGGGATGAAAAATGAATAGGAGCTCGGCCCTTTGGAACTTCATACCTTTTAACAGAAGTAAGAAAACCCCTGGTGACAATCAATTATACTCCCTCATTTCAGAAATAAATTTGAGTTCAAGTTTAGCTTTAAGAAGTACTAGGATTAAAAATTACTGGTTCTGCTAACTTTGATAGACTTTTCTCTAGCAATGCAAGCATCCAAGACAACTCCAAAGGACTGATGATGGAAAATGCCATCCACATCCAGAAAAAGAAATATGGCGTCTGAATGGAGATTGAAGCATATTATTTGCTCTTTTTTTTTCTTTTTTTTTGTTTGTTTCTTCTTTCTCATCGTTTCTCCCATTGGTTCTAATTCTTCTGTACAACATGACTAATGTGAAAATAGGTTCACTATGAAAGTATATGTACAGAGTATATCAAATTGCATGCTGTCTTGGGGTGGGGGAGGGGAGAGATGGGGAGAAAAATTGGATTTCAAAATCTTATGGAAGTGAACGCTAAAAACCAAAAATAAATCGATGTTTTAAAAAATTCTTAAAAATTAAATTACCGGTCCTGGACTCATATTGCTAGTCTCCATTCATTATTTTCTCTTTCTATCTTAAACACTTCAACTTATTCACAGCTCTAGTTAACCTTTTAAATAAACTAGTGAAGTTTTGTGAATCTATACCTTTCTTTGAGACTGCAAAGTCATACCACAGAGGATGCTGCAGGATTCCCCTTGGGCTAATAATATTTATGCTGTCAATAAGCACTGGGAATAAATCTAATGACACCTTTACAGAATGGTACATAATGCCTCTTAATTACCTACTATTGTTTTATAACCCATGCAGGATCTGAAATGGGCACAAAATGACTATTTAATGGGAATTTCATAAAATAGGATCTGCTATAAAATGGAATAATGTTTATCTACAAAATATTCCAAAGGCAAATTAAAAGTACTGGAATGTTTAGAAGAGAGGGAAAGCCAATCATTTATTAAGTGCTTACTATGCACCAATATTTTTAAAATGAAGATGCCTTCAACAGTAACAGAAAAATCTCAAAAACAAATTTCTCTAGCTATTACTTATAAGTAATTACCAGCTATGTTTAATTTGTGAATATATATGAAATAAAGGATGTCAATGTATGAAGAGTACCACTGCCATTTCTCTCATATCCATCTGCACTTGCTTGTTTCCATTTCTACTGCTTTTGTTGAGTCCTATATGTTATACGACTATAGTTTCTAACAATTTCCCCACTACCAGTCTCTCCTCTCTCTAATGAATTCTGCATGATGTTACCAGACTTATTTCCTAAAACACCATTCTGATTATGCCACTTCCCTCCTCTAGAATCTTCAACTGTTCCCTATTTCTACAGGGTAAAGTTCATTCCAAAGTACCTGAATATGCATTACTATTCTACATAAACCTTTTAACGCCACCAATTTCCACACACATCCTTTGCTGCTGTAACCTTCTTGTTTTTGTCATTCCTTCTTCTTCTACCTGAATCTACCTACCTATACCCCCTCATCATTTCTACCTGTTGAAATCAAACACATGCTTCAATGTGCCACTCAAAGGTCACATTCTTTATAAAGCCTTCCCTTGTATAGCCCTCAAAAAGAAGCCATGTTGCCTTCCTCTGAACTCTTACATCTTTCTACCTGTACCACTTTTTATGACATTTAGCAATTATTGTCTTGGACTACAGTTGTTTACCTGTCTTATGTTTCCCACTATCATACAATCTCCAAATTGGGAGGAATCTTGAAGGCCTTCTAGTATATAAATAGTACCTGTACATAAATAGAAATCCCTTTCTACACTATTTCTGATAACTGGGCATCCAGCCTTAACTTGGAGACATCTAGTGAGAGGGAGTCAAACACTTTTAAATAGAACCCATTACACTAAAAAAAAAATAAATTATAATCTCCTTGAGAACAAGAACCAGATTTGCATTGCCCTCAGAACCTAATACATCAGCTTGATTAGAGTAGGAGCTTATTAACAGATCTGCCAAGTTGAACTGTACTATAAAATGGCCCTTGGAGACCTTGGTTGCCCGTAGTCCAGAGAAATATCCACAAGTTCAACCCAGAACAAATGCAACCAAAAAGCCTCTATGAGCCCCATATGAATATACCAAGTCCTAGAAAGCAAAAACAGATTAAAGGACCTCTTCAAACTTCTAAGGACCTTTAAAATTGTCTCCTTGCTTATAAGGGAACCAGCTGCAAAAAAATCTCACTGTGAGCTAGCAGACCTGTGCTTGGATCATATATTAAAAGGCATATGATAAAGTGGATGTAACTCCTTACATCCTTTGACACTGTACTGTTTCAATCATGTATGCATTCAAAGTTAATTAACATAAAGTTAATTCCACTGTTCTTTTCAATAAGTTGTTTAACTTGAAAGGCACAAGATCACCATCATTACACTATCAATTTTACTGCTTCGTATGTGATGTAACTGGCAAATGGATGTCCATAACCCTTAACAAAATAATTCTCAAGGTCCAATTTCTGACTTCACACAACTTTGTACTATTAGCAAAGAAGAACATCCGTGGAAGAAGATGTTAAATCAACTCTACTCATTCATTTAATTAAGCTTTGCTTTAATCAAGGTAATCAATCTCCCTATAAGCTTTGCAATAAAATCATAGATATCTTGGCGATTTCAGTTATCCTAGTTTCACATAGCACTACTTTCCTCCATTGCTGCCCAGTCAGCAGGAAACCCCTACTGTTCATGCATTTTTAAAAAATGTCGCTGCTGAACACCACCTTTGGAAGTAGTTTTGCCAGGACTGACCTTTAAAGCTCCTGTTACCCACTGCTGATTCAGATGTTAGAACAGCACCTCTAGAAATATTGTATCCAAACATCACTGACTTTCTGGTCCCTGCTAAAAACAAATGCTCATTTATCCTCTGAAATAAATTCCCAAAGCCAATCTCAACATCCTCTTTTCCCTAGCTTACTGATTCAACTGATAACAATATTCCTACAGCCTCCCACTGCTTTTGACCTCACTCCCATTACATCTTCAAAGGCTTGCCACATATACACTTTTTTATATACACATATCACATTTATTCAAACATCCCTTAAAAATCCCTTTCTCATTTCTTCTGCTTTGAAATTCACAATTTGTATTAACCTGAAAATAATATTGTAGGCTATATGCCTACTTTCCAGAAAAGCACGTTTTCCCCTAGAAAAACTTTTGAAATAGAGTTGTTTAAAGGGCCTGTTTACTCGTGTTCTTGGCTGCCAATAAGCAAATGCTAATGCTTGGAGAAACTGGATATGGCTTCATCATTCAGAGCCTGGTCCATTAAAATGCAGTAACTTGAACAAACATGTCCCAGAAAGACAGCAAGATTTTGTCTTTTTAATTTATTCTCTTGTTCTTCATTCCAAAGATTACAAAATGGTCACAATATGTACATTAAAAGTACAGCAGCTCTTTTTTCAAATGTGTAGGGCTGCATATACTCTTACCCTCCAGTTTTCCTTGATATAAATCAAAAGGTAAAAAACGATAATATGTTGGTTATTCCATTTGTTACAGGTGATAATCATACAGAGGGTAATATTCAAGACTATGACCTGTTCTGCCACTAAAATCATTCCACTAAAATACATGTAGGGATGAAAACTTTAAAGTAAAACTTTATTAGAGATACCAATTCTATTTCAAAGACAATAAAGCAGGTGGAGGATCACCTGTTTGGGGGCAATAAAACATGTCTGCTAGAGTAAGAATGAGCCTGTAGTATAATTCATATCCTATAACCATGCAGATGTGTTTTTCTAGGAAACGTATGTAGAAAACTAATATTTCCTAAAAACAAAACTGTGCTGTAATATTGTAGCATAGTAAAACAAAGTAATATATGAAGTGCTTTTACCTTTGCATTATAGGGAATATAGTGTTTCGATAAAGCCTCAGGAGTATGCATCCATGTTTTATCTGTAATGAAGAACAATAGCATTTGATTAAACATATATATTCATGTATTTGTAACTAGTAAAGCAGTATGATAAGCATGGTTGCCCAAGTTAAATTATATGCAAAGAAATATAAATATAGAATTAGAATTTCAGAGATCATAAACTCAAGTCCCTCATTTCATGGATGAAACAATTTAGCTTCAAAAGAGGTTAAAAGACTTGTTCAAACTCACATTCATAAGGTCAGAGGCAAAATTTGAACGTGTGTTCTCTGACTCCAGAACCAATGAACACATTTAATTACTCAAAATACATAGTTGAAGGACACATGCTTTATTGAAGTCTTCCTTTTCAGTGTGAAATTTGTTGGAAAAAAATAAATCTAAGTAGTTCCTGAGATATATGACTAACTTCCAGAGATCCTTCACAAGAATATAGCATCTAGCTCCATAACTCCGTTTTTCCTTCATGAGGAGGCAGAGACTTTTTTTCCCCATCCCTACTGCAGAACGAGCTATATAATTGTAATTGTATTGTCTTTTATTTACAACTCTACCTTCGTCCTGGGGCTTCTACCCTCCTCTACTGACTTGCTTAGGTGAAAAAAAGTGGCATGGTAGAAAAATGGGAGTCAAGCACTGGGTCCGTCCTGGATAAGAAAGAGGAAGTCAATCTCAGCCTCCTATTACTATCACTATCATTATTATTATTACTATCAGGCAGGGCCTTTCTGCACCAACCCTGAACAGCTAAAGAGGAAATGAAGAAGCTAGTTGAGTAATTTGAGACAGGCAAGTCCTGGGGATCTTGAAACCTATGGGGAACTTAGAGGAGACCTCTACTTACACTCCAAAGAATACCAAAGATACCTTTTAGTGTAAAGCTTACTAAAGCTGAAGCTTTTTTCTTATTTACTTTTCAATTCCAGATTGGAGCTGAGGATAGCTTTTCTCCCAAACACAGTTATTTATAGTGGTAAATTTAAATATTTTCAAGGACATTAGGATTAAATAAAAGATTTTGTGGCTTGGTGCGTGAACATAACACTGTGTATGATGTTACTTCTATAGACAAATGAGTTCCTGTTTCCATATAAAGGGCAAGGACCTTTCCTTATCTAAACTTGTATTTCCCCCAGAAATATGTTCTGAAGAAAATGGCACTTGATAATGATGGCTGAATTGTTATTAATGACAGCAACAACTAACAGTCATGTAATATTTTAGTAAATGGCAGAGGTAGGATTCAGAACTCAAGGCTTACATGATCCCAAGTTCATGACTCTACCCAGAAAATAATAAGGGTAAGGGATAGAAATGAGAGGGATAAAAATGGAGAGAAAAGAAGGAAGGAAGGAAGGAAGGAAGGAAGGAAGGAAGGAAGGAAGGAAGGAAGGAAGGAAGGAAGGAAGGAAGGAAGGAAAGAGGAAGGCAGGGAGGGAGGGAGAGAGGTTTGATTCGTCTGAACTATAGCCTGGCAGATAGTTGTCTAATTGGATTTTTTCATGGCTACCAATAGATGGAGGAAATATCTAATTGCATTAGACTAATCACATCAGCTAAGTAATTTAAACAATTTTCTTTTTATCGCCTGCATATGTCATGGATTTTTTTAATGATGCTCCCATATACAAGAAATACACATTACTGTTATTTCCACCCCACTGTGAATTAGATTATGCATTGACAGCATGACTTAATTGCTTAGTGAAATCAAAATTTTAAAACTATTAAAAACAATGCATTCATGTAAGATCTGTATTGAGAAATTAATACTGTGTAAACACTTAGAAATTGACAAAATTATTGTGTGGGAAAAATCCTCAATTTAGGCCTTATCTATGTGCTGGTATATAAATGATTTAAATATGATAATAAGCTCAAGTTTCCTTTAAAGATGATAAAAACATTAGTGATTAAAATTATTACAGAGTCATTGGCAGAATAATAAGACTGGGGCCAACTTTATACTTGAGATCAGAGGATTAAATATTTGAGCTAGAAGGATCTGAAGAGGACACCTAATCTACTATCTCATTTTATAGATGAAGAATCTGGGGTTCTAAAAAGTCAATGAATTGCTCAAAATCATTAGAATAGGGAGTAATTATGATTTCATCATTATGGTAGTCCCTTTTCAAAAATTATCTAGTCCTTAACAGTTTTATAATCTCCTGTGCTAATAAAATCCAAGCAAAGAAATCAGTAAGTGTTTATTAAGTGCCTGCTATGTGCTAGGCACAATGCTAAGTCCTGGGGATAAAAAGAAAGGCAAAAGACATTCCCTAAATTGAGGAGCAAAACAAAACAAAAACAGAGAAAAGACAACTTGTGTCTGTCTTGGTGATAAACCACTCCACACTCAGCTTGTTTGGGTCCTCTGAGAAGTACTTAACTGAGTGACTCCCGTGTTCCAGGCAATATGGTAGGCTCTGGGCATACAAGAGCAAAAGAGAGCCCCTGTGTTCTAGGAGCACAGGGCAATCAACTAATTTCAATGGATGTGCTTCAATGGCAAAATTATGAGAACTCGGGATCCTCTTCCTGTTGCTAAGACTTCTAAAACTAAAATGTCTTGCTTCTTCTTCAATGGAAAACATATGCATATTTTGGTACGATACTATTTATCTCCATTTGAGTTTGGTTTATTAAACAATAATTGCTTGATGCAAGTAAAATTAGTGCTAATTAATATGTTCTTTTGATCTTAAAAATGAACAATGAAATACTTTTGCCACAATACTCATTCTCAACATATGGAAGTATGGATAGAGAGCTGCGGTGGTAAAGTAGAAAGAGCACTGGACTACTTCGTATTAGAAGATACTTACTAAGGCTATAACAAGTCAATCAACTACCCTGGGCCTCAGTTTTCTCATTTATAAAATGGAGTTAATAATACCTGACTACCACAGCTCACAGAGTTAGAGTGATGAATGGGTTTTTAATCTGTATAGAGCCGTATAAATGTGCTATTATTGCTGCTACTATGGTGTTCTCTCTCCTCATCTATGTTTTCCTGGCTTCCTTCTAAACAACCTTCACTTCCCACCTTCTAAAGGAGGCCTTTCCCAGTTCCTCCATCTGCTAGTGCTTTCTTCTCTGAGATTGCCTTCCATCTATGTGTATATGTTAAATAGGTGCCTGGTTATTTCCATGTTGTCTCTTCTCATTAGAATGGGAGCTCCTTCATGGCAAGGACTCTTTGAGTATCCTTGTTTTACATGTCTGTTTCTCCCATGCTTACATGACAAGTGCTTACTAAATGTTTATTGATTTATGATTGATTAGAATACAATATGAAACACATACCCTAAAAACTGCTGTTTAATGAATATCTTACAAGCTTCAAAAAGTAACTAGTAATAACCATGTACATGGATTATATTTTCCTGAAAGTACAAATAATTAATGATGCACGCTCATGGAAGGAAATAACAGAACTAATTCTTGAAAAGTATTTTTATTTAGTTCTGAATCTGTTTTGAATCTGTTTTATACATATGTGAATATTTGGGATTTCAGATTCCAATAAGTCATAAAAATTCAAGCAAAAAGCACAGTGAACGATCTGACTTGGGAGGTGTTAGGAAGCTATTTCATTTCCCCTGGTATCTCACCCTTCTTCTTCTCCTCCCTTTGAGTGCAATATTGCCCCCTCAGAGTTGTAAAAAACCATTGCTAGCCTCTCTGAATTTGATAGTTTATATTAGTTCTGGGATAGGAAGATAATTTGTATCTTTCCGACTTCCAAGTTATTGAGAATGGGCTCTTTTTATTTTTAAAATAAAAAAGGTTATTTTGGTGAAACTCATAAATCTGCTACCAATAAGGACAGTATGTAGGCACTGGAAAGGTATTGTATAATGATGACTTGCTGATAAGCAAAATAATTACCTTAATACATCATTAGAGATGGTCAGGTTGCCATGGAAACCTAGGAAGGGACCTAGATATCTACCTACTTGGCCACTGGAAGGCTGGGCCAAAAACAGATCACAATGCTCTCTTAAACCATTGAATAAACAGATTAATTATATGTTCAGCAAATATGAGGTACCAAACCCACATTTCACTGTTCAGTTCTAATGCCTTCACTGCAGATGTCAAGTTCACAACTGGAACAGCCACAAAAGGTGCTTTAAAAAAATAACTATTCTTAAAATAAATCTTTATTGTGACCCTGCCTTAGGTATATTCTACCATAACAGGTGCTTAAATAATAATTCTGGAATGATAAAAATTAAAATAAAATGCTTAAGAATGAGAAAAAATGAGATTTTCTTTTTATAGTGATTTTTTCCCTTGACATTTTAGTACTCCTTAATATATTAGCACCATCTCTTGGAAACAAAGAACCAGGACAGACAAGAATAATGTGAGTTTTCTTATCTTCATTCTTCAACATCTGACTGTCTTTATAATATTCAATATAGAAAGCTTTTTCTTCTAAACTTAACTTTTACAGAAAGACATTCCAAAACCTTGTTATGTGTGTTTGTGCACCCAACAACCTTGAGAGGGGTAAGGTTGGCTTGTAAAATCATTACCAATTTGAATGAAAAAAAAATCCATGAAATAGCATCTTCATATTGAATTTTTAAATTGCTAAAACATACAAAAACCCCTCTCTATTTGACAGTTGATGGGTTAAAAGAGAATAAAGCACAATTCATTGCATCCATTTAGCTCTATTTATTTGGATGTTGTGCTTAATGGTTTGCTATTAGATAATTCATTTTTGATGTAATGAACAGAATACGTGACTTAAAAACATAATCAGAAAGATAAATAGCTAATATTAAAACTGAAGCTACATAACAACCAAAAGCATTGAATTTTAATATACATTTGTTTTTTAATGATTAAAGTAATTTGCTTAACAGATTTTTCAAAGTTTTCAAAATGAATTAGTAATAATATGTCTAATGCTTTTTAGTGTAGCATTTGACTAAAACAAAAAAAAAAATTAAGTACCTGGCAACATCAACTAAGGAGAGGTTTAATGGCATAACAAATTACATGACCAAAATACCAACTGAGGCATTTGATATGCTATATTAACAATTATCTTATAGATTAGATGGTCTTTTTCTCTCAACTTAAATATACTACATTATTGAGCAATAAGTGCATTATGTTGTTAAGTAAGGAAATTGGACATATATTAAATATATGGCTATCTAACATTGGAAGCAAGACCATTCTACTTTGCAAATGAGAAGTTTGCACAAACTACATGCTTACAACATTCACTGAAAATGACATTAATTATATTCTCTAGGGGCATAATTATGGCTTCAGATAATCAGCATGCATTAATTCTCTAGTAAAGTGAAAAGCAAAGGCATTTAAATAGATTCTCCCTCTCAAGTTATAGTTAAACCAGATTGTTATTGGTTTAACCAGAAACTGGGGGATACGAAATATTGCAACTCATTTCAGATTCAGATTATCTGCTAGAACTGGCAGATTTCATTGATAGCCCTAAGTTTAAACTTCTGGTTAAAAGCTAAATTCATCACACATCAGAGCCTTTAGTGATATTTAGCTAAAATTGGGAGAATAAGAAGAGTCAGGGAATACATACATACACACTGAAACAAGGAGTGAATTTGTATTTAAGCCATACCATGTAGTTTCCAGTCTTCTTGTCTTCCTCTATTGGACAGGGGAACCAAGATTGTACATATAATAATACAATTAATAGGCATGAGTAGTAACATTAAAGGCACAATTTCTGAGAATACGTGTAAAATGAAAGGTTCTAATGAGCCTTTAACATAACAGTCTAATGAGTTTATACAGAGTTCTGCAGGACATGATTCCTTTTAGGAAAAGGAATTTAATTTATATCTCTATATTGGGCAGGCCCTGAAAAATTTCCCATTTCCCTTAGATACAGAAAGTCAAGCAGGAATAGCTAGTGTCCATAGGAACTCCATCTTTATTTTGCCAACTACTGCCTAGTATGATTACTTTCTCCCCTTTCTATCTCCCTTTACTTCCCAGAAGCAGGACAGTGTAGAGGGTGAACATTAAATTTAAAGTCAGAAAACAAAACTCTCCAACTTAACCTGTCTGGGTCTTGGTTTTCTTATATCTAAAATGAGAAGGCTGGACAAGAAAATCTCTAAGACCTCTTCTGGCTTGAAATCCTATGACCCTAATGATTCTCACTTCACTCCTGGACTAGTCGAGGGTGGGGTCTGTAGGGCTGTGGCAGGGCTAGTAGCGACTGAGGGTAGTGGGGAAGAAGATGAGAAGACACTTGCACAGTATTGCTTTTATTTTCATAGCTTAAACATAGGTCTACTGCTAGGTTATCACTCTCCTCTACCTTTGCAAAGGTCACATTTTACCATTTATGCCAGGTCCCTGCCCCTACCTTAACTCCCATGACCTCAATCCAGAAAGGCTGAACTATGTTTTTCTTCAGAAATGTAAATTAGTCTTACTTCAGTACTTTGTTTAAAAAAAAAAAAAAGAAAGCCATCATTTAAGGCTAATGGATGACTGTTTCTCAGTGGTCTAAAATGGGGGGGGGGGGAATTGAAAGGGAGGGGGGAAGAAACAGGAAAGAGTCCTTTTAAGCCCTGTTAGTTTTTCCTTTTTGCTAACGGTAAGTTAGAGGCAGGAGGAAAGTTTGATGGATAGCCTCTTAGGAAAAGCCTTTTTAAAAAAATGCAAAAATCCCAGCCCTCTATGTGAACTGAATCTGATTCTATTCTATTCCATAGTAGGCCAGGGAAGAAAAGACAGCTTGGTCAGAAGCCATGGTAGTGGCAAGCCAATCTGGAATGGGGAGATGTGATCTGGATCTCTCCAACTAGAATCCTAAATGAATTTTCCCATGAAAACTTCATTAAACATGATCAGGGAAGTCATCGAATACATTGTAGAATTTTGTGGACTGTTCTAGAATTTACCTACCACAGCCATAAATTAATTCCATGGAAAAATCCATCACAAGTTACAAATAACTGCCTACCACCCATACATATACTTTTAGAAGACAACCTGTTTACATGCTGGAGTATTTGCATTTGTTCATGATATAAATAATATCTGAACAGTAGTTTAGTAAAGTGCTTCCTAAACTTCAGAACACTATGTAAATGTGAATTATTGTTATACTTCAATCCTTACTTAGGCCATACTAATTAGCAACTTAAGATTTCTTTTAAATCCATAACTGAAAGTCAATAGTAAATCTGACTTGGCTTTACTTTGGTCTAAATAATATTTTGTCACAATACAAAACATATTTGCTATATTAGGTATTTCTCCATCTTTTATTTCTTCACTGAAATCTTATGATTTGAATAAAATGACTCACTTTTAAAGGGATTTCTAGGATACAGAACATTTTTTTTTAAATGGTCTGACTTGTAGTGGAAAAATACTGGCTCTGTAGTCAAAGGATCTGGTTTTAATCTCACCTCTGATGCTTAATAGTTGGGGAGAGGGAAGAAAAAAAAGGGGGGAAAGTTAAATTATAACTTTATTATATATTTAAAAGGAATAGCAAGTTGTACATAACAGATTTGCAGTTTCATGTATAATCACCTTTTTTTTTCTATTCTACCATGTTATGGAAATGTGTGTTTTATTTCTTAAGTTCAGAATAAAATAAATTAAATTAAGGAAAAAAAAGACTTTGGGCAAGTTACTAAACCTCCCAGGGCTCGTTTCTTCATCTGTAAACTGAAGGAATTAAACTGAGAGGTCCCTTCCAGCTCTAAATCTATGATCCTCTGTTTCCAAGATTTTAAAAATCAGTTAATAAACATTTATTAATTGCCTACCATATGACAGGCATGGTGCTAAGTGTAGAATATTTTGATATTCTTTTAATTCTATGGTCTCTGAATATAGTTCATTTAATCTGTGTAAATTATAGAAGATATCCTCCCAGGTAATGATATCTGATTTTCTTTTCTTTCCTTTTCCCTTTAAAATTTATTATTGATTTCTGAGATCAGTGTACATTATGGGTATAAACAAGTTGCAGCATATAATCAATGATGACATATACAAGAGGTGGTTTAAGATGGATCACTAAGGACATGTAATAAGAATGAGAGATAGTAGATGGGCACTGCAAATGTTGCAGTTCTATCTGGGAAATATTAAAGTTATCAAAGATCTCTGGGTGACTTAAATAAAGACAAAGTAAAGAATCATACAAAACAACAATGGTGGAGTATTCTCATGTATGGAAGGTTGTTTTTGTCCTTCATTCTCAAAGAGAACCATGACATCAAGAAGAAGATGTCCCTACTTGCAAGAGAACTGGATTTAAGTGAAGGAGGGTAAAGCCATCTGGATCCAGTGGTAAGATACAGATCAGGATGACTAGAAATGGCTCTGGATCCAGTGGGAGACCTTGGCCTTTTTAAGTTAAAGGCTTTCCCAAGTCTCAGTTTGACTAGGGCAACGCCCATTAAGTGATTAAGGCTAAGTAAGAAATGAAGCAAAGAATGGCCTCTTTTACCCAGTCCCCCTCCTCTCAAAAAGAAAAAAAAAATCAATCAGGGAAGGAAGACCCTACATTGAAAGACATAAGAGGGAGGGAGTGGAGCCTAAAGCTCTCCCCCAGGACCCTCCAAACACCTATAAAAAATGGTTCTGAACAAATTCTAGAACTGCAGAATGCACAAAATAGCAGAGGGAAGCAGGGCTCCAGCCCAGGAAAGCCTGGATGGTCGCTGGGTAATGTCTATCACAAGGAACTGGGAACAGAGTGAAGCGGAACCCAGCATGGGCTGTGCCCAGACCAACCAGCCTGGGAGCCAGGCAAAACAGGCCCTAGCGCCCTGAATCAGTGAGCTGTGGCAGTTACCAGACTCCTCAATCCATAAACCCCAAAGACAACAGAGCAGGTTAGTGGGAAAAACTGCAGGGGACAGAGTGAAAAGAGTTCCTGGTTAGGCCACCACCAAGGGAGTGGCAGAGGTGGTGCAGCTCTGGGGCTGCTTACAGAGCTCCACCTGGTAGGAGGAATTAAGTGGCGGATCAGAGCAGAAGTGCACAGCCTGCTAAGATCTGAGTCCAGTCTGGCTCTTGGGGGAAGAGGAGCATTGGTGTGGCAGAGCTTGCTGTGTAGAAATAACTCTGAAAACAACAGCACAACCCCTCAAGCTTGGAACAAAGTACTCTCTACTCTACAAGGAGTCACTCCCCGACAAAAAAATCAAGGGTCAAGTAGTTGACTGGGAACATGGCCAGGCAGCGAAAACGGACTCAGATTCAGACTCAGGCTTTGGAATCTTTCTTTGGTGACAAAGAAGACCAAAACATACAGCCAGAAGAAGTCAACAAAGTCAAAAAGCCTACATCAAATGCCTCCTGTGGAAGAGCTCAAAAAGGAGTTGGAAAAGCAAGTTAGAGAAGTAGAGGAAAAATTGGGAAAAAATGACAATGATGCAAGAAAACCATGAAAAACAAGTCAATGACTTGCTAAAGGAGACCCAAAAAATACTGAAGAAAATAACACCTTAAAAATAGACTAATTCAAATGGCAAAAGAGCTCCAAAAAGCCAATGAGGAGAAGAATGCCTTGAAAGGCAGAATTAGCCAAATGGAAAAGGAGACTCAAAAGACCACTGAAGAAAATACTATCTTAAAAATGAGATTGGAGCAAGTGGAAGCTAGAACCAAAGGAATGAAAAAAATGGAAGACAATGTGAAATATCTCTTTGGAAAAACCACTGACCTGGAAAATAGATCCAGGAGAGAGAATTTAAAAATTACTGGACTACCTGAAAGCCATAATCAAAAAAAGAGCCTAGATATCATCTTTCAAGAAATTATTAAGGAGAACTGCCCTGATATTCTAGAGCCAGAGAGTAAAATAGAAATTGAAAAAATCCACAGATCACCTCCTGAAAAAGATCCCAAAAAGAAAACTCCTAGGAATATTGTCGCCAAATTCCAGAGCTCCAAGATCAAGGAGAAAATACTGCAAGCAGCCAGAAAGAAACAGTTTGAGTATTGTGGAAACACAATCAGGATAACATAAGATCTAGCAGTTTCTACATTAAGGGATCAAAGGGCTTGGAATATGATATTCCAGAGGTCAATGGAGCTAGGATTAAAACCAAGAATCACCTACCCAGCAAAACTGAGTATCATGCTCCAAGGCAAAATATGGACTTTCAATAAAATAGAGGACTTCCAAGCTTTCTCAGTGAAAAGACCAGAGCTGAATAGAAAATCTGACTTTCAAACACAGGAATCAAGAGAAGCATGAAAAGGTAATCAAGAAAAAGAAATCACAAGGGACTTACTAAAGTTGAACTGTTTTGTTTACATTCCTACATGGAAAGATAATGTGTATAATTCATGAGACCTCAGTATTAGGGTAGCTGAAGGGAACATACATCTATACATACATACACACACACACACACACACACACGCACATATAGACAGAGGGTACAGAGTGAGTTGAATATGAAGGGATGATATATAAAAAATAAAATCAAATTAAGGGTTGAGAGAGGAATATATTGTGAGAGGGAGAAAGGGAGAGATAGAATGGGGTAAATTATCTCGCATAAAAGTGGCAAGAAAAAGCAGTTCCTTGGAAGGGAAGTTGGGGCAGGTGAGAGGGAATGAGTGAATCTTTCTCTTATTGGACTTGACCTGAGGAGGGAATCACATACACACTCAATTGGGTATCTTACCCCACAGGAAAGGAGCAGAAGGAGATAAAAAAGGGAGGATGATAGAAAGGAGGACAGATAGGGGAAGGAGGTAATCAAAAACAAACACTTTCGAAAAGGGACAGGCTCAAGGGAGAAAGTTGAATAATGGGGGATAGGATAGGAAGGAGCAAAATATAGTCTTTCACAATAAGAATACTGTAGAAGGGTTTTTGCATGATACATATGTGGCCTATGTTGAATTGCTTGCCTTCTTAGGGAGGGTGGGTGGGGAGGGAAGAGGGGAGAGAATTTGGAACTCAAATTTTTAAAAGCAGATGTTAAAAAAAAAGTTTTTGCATGCAAATAGGAAATAAGATATACAGGCAATGGGGCATAGAAATCTATCTTGCCCTACAAGAAAGTAAGGGAAAAGCGGATGGGGGGAGTGGGGTGACAGAAGGGAGGGCTGATTGGGGAAGAGGCAATCAGAATATATGCCATCTTGGGGAGTGGGGGAGAGTAGAAATGGGGAGAAAATTTAAAATTCAAACTCTTGAGAAAATCAATGCTGAAAACTAAAACATTAAATAATTTTTTTAAAAAAATTTTTTTAAAAGATGCTAGGAAAAAAAAAAAGAAAGACATGAGAAGCAACTTTAGTGAACAGCTTTCTAAAATAACCTGGTTGTATTTACAATTAGGAAAAAAGAAAACTATAAGGAGAAGTTTTCTGTGATAGATATCTCATCTAAACTTAAATGCCAATACCACACATTTAGGCAAATACTTTCGGAGTCCTAAAATCAATTGTCCTGAACATTCAACCTGGGTAATATTTAGCTTTCCTTGCTTCTATTCAAGTGACATTCTTCTTTTCCTTTCTTTAGCTCCTCAGTTGCTCTCGGGGTCAACTTTCTTTAGCACACTCTTACAGAAAGGACTGTTAAAAAGCACATGTCAATAGTAGTGCTAGATACTTCATCTTGTCTATTTGGCTTGTCACCATATTTCCCAGAAAAAAGATGTGATGGTGGGATTATCTGGACAATTAAGCATTGGGAGTAGTTGTAAAACTAGTAGATAGGGAGAGAGAGGAGCAAAAGGGAAATTGGGCAGAATCCAGGATCCCCTTTTGATTCTCTAGGGGAGACTTAAGAAATGCAAACATATGATTTTTTTCTTTAGGATATCAACTTGCAAACTTTGGCCTTATAATAGTCACAGATTGAGACTAAACACTTGGGCTTTTTCTTACCATAGACACTGCACACCAAGAGAGAAATTTAGAAAATTTGCAGATTCTTAATTTCTGTTAAGCCTTAGAGGCTGATAAAATTCTAAAGCTGAAATAGAGATTACTTAGTCTTAATCCTAGTATTAAATATTAATTCTCAGGGCAACTGGAGTCTCTTAATTCACCTTTAATAACAATTGTAACAACAACAATAGTAACAAAAGCAACTATTATTCATCCCTTCATATCACTTACCTTTCTTCCTGCTAAAAGCACGGTTCATGATGATGAGGCACAGCCAAATAAATTTTTGATTTTGTAGTACTTTACCCTAAAAAGCAAAAAAAGAAAAAAGGCAGGATAGAATCATTAAAACATCAATATATCATTGTTATGGATAAAATAAAGATGATTTTCAAATGTTTTCATCACATAAAAAACAAGTCTGTATATTTCTTATTCTACTGCTACAAGACCAAGAGATTCTGGCTCACTTCAATTACCAGTGACCAAGCTGATGGATAGCAGAATCATCTAACCACAAACCCTCACAAGCTGCTCAGTTTTTTAAATCCCCAAATCCTGTGATAAAAACACTATGACATAATCTAACAGCAAATCTATAAACAGATAAGACAAGACTTCTTTTCTGCTAGGTTTTTATTCATGGTAGGTATTTTAACAGACAGCTATACTGACATTAATAATCTTGGGTGAAAAGAAGATACTTTGATTTGTACCATTGTCAATAAAGTGCCTTTCAGGGACACAAAAGCCAGAATAACGAAGGCCAGAAGTCCCTTTTTCACAACTGACTGAGAATTACAGAATTGTGAAACATTCGAGAAGACAGGGCCAAAAGTACATCATTTTACACTGTTTTCACATACACAAGGTGATCCATAGTATGCACCTGGGGAGGTAGAGGGGGTGGGGGCTTTCTAGCACAACTCCAGAGTATACAGCAACTTTCTTCTGGAACTTAAGAGTAAATTCTAACTATGTCACTGTGAGGTTGTTATAGCAACCTTACAATAGGGATTGGGACAAGACCTTTGGTTTCATTAGTGTAAGGAATTCCCAGATAAGGAAAGTCCCTCTACCAATTCAAATGGACATTTTCTCTGCAACTACCAGCTTTAGAGAGCTGCCTAGAGCACAAAGAGGTCAAATAACTTCCCCAGGATCACACAGTCATTATGTATTAGGGGCAGAACTGGAATGTCCATCTTCCTGCCTTCAGGGCCAGTCTCTATGCATTACACAACACTGCCTCTCATTTATCTTACCCTACAAACAAGGCGTGCCTCTCATTTGCAGGAAAAAAAAAGCAGAAAAAACTGAAATGACTTAAAGTTTTGTTTTTGTTGTTCAGTCCTGTCTGACTCTCTGTGACCCTGTATGGAGTTTTCTTGGCAGAGACACGGGGGTGGTATGCCATTTCCTTTTCTAGCTCGTTTTACAGATGCGGAAACTGAGGCAAGCAGGGTTAGGTGACTTTCCCTTTATAAAATAAAGAATCACAAACCTTTAAAGCTAGCACAGGCCTGAAAAAAATCATGCAGTTCAACTTCCTCCTTTTATTGATAAGAAAAGTAAGGCAATGCTAGTTATAGTTAGTAGCAGAAATATCTAATACATGGCAGCACAAGCATTCTAAATAATTTAGCATTCTCATGTTTTTTTCCCTGTTCTGAGAACTCTGTACACACACACACACACACACACACAAATAGTGATTTTGTTCAAATTCTATCATTAAATCACTATGTGACCTTGGACAGTTTCCACATGGTAAGTACCTGGGAGATGGTTCTATGGTTTTTTCTAGCTGTTAACAACCTGAGATTCTACAACTCATTGGTAAAAATAAATCTTAGTGTAGTTTTGTTACAATATAGCACCCTGGAAAAAACTCATCATGAAAAAGTGAGAATTTACTCAGGCAACCCACAAGAAAATTATTTTACTTCATTCAAGCTATGCTCTAAATGGATCTGATCTTCAGGGTCCCAGGCTATGGCACCGTAGGCAAAAACTACCCTATGATACAAGATCATAATATCACAGATCCTAAATGGTAGGAATCAAAGGGGGAATCTATCCCAACCCTCCCTTCTCCTCCATTTTATACCTAAAGAAAATGAGGCCCTGAGAGGGTAAGCAGTTGCCCAATGTTACACTGCAAAATAGTAATGAAGCAGAGATTCCACCCTAGGTCTTTTCACTCCACAATATTCCTTTCACTATATAAGGGCTGTTTGGCACTTTCAGAACTTCTAGATTTAGATATACAGTGAATCTAATTAATTTTTTGTTCCTTATGGAAACCAAAATATGTTAGTGTGTCCTGAGAAATTATTGGGGGCAGCTAGGTGGCAGAGGGAATACAGAGTGCCAGGGCAAGACTCTTCTTAAGTTTTAATCTAACACTTATTAGCTTGGCAAGTCGCTTAACCCTGTTTGCCTCAGTTTCCTCATCTGTAAAATGAGATGGAGAAGGAAATGGCAAACTACTCCAAATATCTTTGCCAATAAAACCCTGAATGGGGTCACGAAGAGTAGGACATGACTGAGAAACAACTGAACGACAACAAGGAATTATTACAATATCAAATGCTAAATTGATTTTTATAATTTCCAAGCAACATAAAAAAAAAAAACAAAATTCCATACAACTCTCAATTCCTCATTAATTCTAAAATTATATTAATAATTGAGATATCATATTTAACATTACAATAATTTCATGTGTTCATTTACTCCTTCATTAAACAGATTAGAAATTAGAGAATAATCATTTTGTATTTGATATTTCATTCGTTGCTACTTTCTGTGCTGTATGAGGTTGTTTTTATGTTTTTATTACTGAAATGTAAAATGTTAAAGCACCAAATAAAAAATAAACGTACTTCTTAAACTTCCAGAGTAAGCGATAAAAAATGATCAATCTACAACAGTTTATAAAGTGTGTCCAATGATTAATATCAGAAACATATATTGCATAAATCATATATTCATAATTTTTTTTGCTTGAACAAATTTAAAAAGCTTCTATAAATTTACTAGAACTACTACATAAAAATAGTCATTATCATTTTTTAACTAAGCCATGACTGCAACTGTAAGGTGTCAAGTACAAAATATAGTGGACTTTTACTTTTCTGATCAATTCCAAAGAAAGGCATACACTTTCCCCTTTAATTGGAATGGATATCATTTTGACTTATGCTGAAATTCCAGCCTATTAGCCTTTATCACTGCACTCACCATAAATCCACATGGCAATTAAAATACTTCAGTACTATTAATCTAATAACTATAAGATAAAATCATTATGGGAGTAGGATCACTATCGTTTTTGTCCTTGCATGTGTACTCCCCAAGGAAAAATTAAAACAGTTAACTAAAACATAAAGTAATATTACAGATGATAATTTTTAATAGTGTACTACTGTTTTGTAGAGACACAAAAAAGAGTGTTCTTCATCTCATATTTTATTCATCTTCTCCTTATGGTAAGGTATATATTCTTTGTGAAAGATAAAGAATACATCTAAAATCAGACACATCTAGAATGAACACACTCTCTATTCAAAACAGAAAAAAAATTATTTAATGTGAGCAGTAACATGATTTTTGTGGCTTTTATGTAAAAATGGCCTGTTTGGAGACTTGGGTTTATTTTGTTTCACTTAATGGTCATGCTTGCTAATCATAATATTCAAGAACCATGCAAACAGAAATGTCAAAATTGCTGACCTAATAATATCAATTTAAGATTAGAATTCCCAAAGGTATTAAAATATATCTTATAAAAATACATAAGCTTTTTAAAATAAGCACATCAAATTCAGAATGCATATTAATCCCCCAAGTTTTAATATTAGTCATTTTACAACTAAAATCACAACTATCTTCAATGATTTCACATTACAAAACAGAAAGATTGTCATATAATTAGAAAATTAATAAAATTTAGTTAAATAGAAACAATACAGAACTGAAGTACTAAACCATAATAGAAGTTATATAAGGTATACACACTTTACATGTACATATATACAAGCTGATATGATCATCATTTCATTCATGTGTAACAACACAGCAAGTTATTATGGTAAGTGTTTCACAGGTAACACACAGGAGGCACTGGAGTTTTCAGACTCCAGTATCTAACAGGTTCACTCTTCATCTGGTCAGACAGGCAGACACCTTTGGAAGGGTTAGTAATCAGCTTTATTCTAGTCTAGTCTTCTCAGAAGGGGTTGCTGATAATGGAAGCATAACTCCTACAGTATTCCCTCACAACCCTTCTCACAGGGGCTGGTGAGAAGGAGGGGGGTACAACTACCCCTGCGTCTCAGTGGGGTCAATCAAGACAGGCACAGCTTGCACATTCCCCTAAATCCTCTTAAGCCTTGATGGGGGCCAGTCAAGGCACACACAGATTCCTCATGCTTTCCCCAGTCACTGACCAGTGCCTACTTGCTTTATAGGGCAACAAAGAAGACATCTGGCCAACATAAAGCTCACAGGTTAACTTTAGCAATATCATCATTCTATGCAAGCATAGTAAATATCAATTATGTCACCCCCATCTCATGGTGCAGCCTCAGTAGCACTATCACTGAGGAATTACTATGTGGGAACTATTATCTAGGATCCTTGGGGCTATTCTGGGAGTTATTATCTAACACCTGGAAACTAGACATTGCCATGGCCATGGATCTTCAGGAACTCAACTCTAAAAAGGATAATAAAATCCCCCTTACATACAGCAAGTTTAACTGTATGTGTGTGTGTGTGTGTGTATACATATATGTAAATTTTTACCATGAAAATTTGACAATGCCCATATTCAAATTCAATCATAGAAATTGGATAAAAATAATGATCCTTTTGTTATGAATTTTGTATTATCCAATATTGTAAATCAATTTACGAAAAACATATTTCCCAATCCTTACAGAATAAATGTAACAGATCAAGGAATTGCTTAATTAATGGTATTTTCATGCATTATAATCAGTGTTCCAAGTCCTTATGAAGATCTTAACACTGCTTTTGCAATTGAACACAATAGAAGGCTAAAATGAAAACCCATGAAATATCTGGTTCTGGATTCCATTTTTATTCTTAGAAGGTTGCCTTTGAAATAAGATTTTCCTGGGAAATTAACAAGATCCAACTAAAGCTGTAAATCTGATTAAAACAACATCCTCATTAATACAAAAGGTAAATCACTAAAAAAAAAAATCCTATCCATTCTGCTGAGGCTCACAAATGAAATTATAACAATTATAACAACAGTCGAAGTTGCAGCTTCTCAACACAAGAAGAGAAGTTAGGTGACCATAAAATGATACATTCCAGGAAGGCTAGGGCAAAGATAGATTTAATTTTCTAATTTTCCCACACGTTTGGATGTATTTTCTTTAACATGCAATTCACTACCAGTATTTACCACCCAGGAGCACATCGGCACTTTAGAGATTGTATTCATTGTTTCAGGCTGCCTCTTAGTCAACCCGAGCAGTGACTTACCAATGTGGCTTTTCCCAGATCAATGGGTTAAAGAAGCACATTCTTTCCATTCTGGAAAAGCCCATTTTTTTGGATCACTCTTTTCTTGATCTTATTAATGTCTACTGAAAAAGGTATTACCTTTAAGTGTCACAAATTGTGAGACATTACATCATACTTTTATTTGTTTTAATTTTGTAAGGGTCTCTGCTTTTGGAGCTAAGGAATACCTGAAGTTTGCCAAGAAAAATCTGTCAGTACATACACTCATGCATTTCAAATAAAGAATTTTCTGTATATATATTTGCAAATGGACAGTGAAAAGTCAGTCATATTATCAGGTAAAGAAAATAAGGTCCATTATTTGCTGGGTAATATTACCTAGTTTTGGGCCCAGATGGCAAAAGAAAAAAACTCCAATTAAGCCCAATTCCTCCAAGAAATTCATCTATCTATGATATAAAACAGTGCCATATCAGGTAAAGGTCCAATATAACCAAAGGGATATAACAATACAGTTTTCAATTCAGACCAGAGTTGTACAGGAAGATGGTCAAAAACTTTTGAGAGCTAAGGGTGTGGTGTGTCAGGGTTAAAGCCATCAGGATCATATTTGTCAGCTATACCCAGTAAGTCACAGTACAAGGAGACTGCCCAGGTAGTCCAAGGTTGGGACCCTACAGGAAATTCAAAGCCAATTCTATCACTGATCTCTAGTTGGGGCCTGTTAGGTTTGCACCAGGGGCCAAAGTTCACTCACTATAGGTGACTACGTAAAGAGAAAGAGAAAGAAGAGGACACAGAGATAAAGCAGAGACCAACCTGGCAGGCCACTAGGACATAGAAACAGCAGCCACAAAATGAGGCAGGTGGCAATGCTTACCCCTGATGCCAGCTCTTAGTCTAGCTCCATGAATCAGAGCTAAGATTTTAGAAGAAGAAAGGGAAGGAGACCAATGCCCAATCACTCCATCCACAACTATGAAGGAACTATGGAAAGAACAGCAGCATTCAGACTCCTGTGGGACAAGGACATCATTATCCCCCTCAAAAGTGCCAGAGGGGCAAAGCTTGAACTTGACACAAAGTCTGAATTCAGGAACTTAGGATGGAGACATGAGTAACAGAAGAAAATTATTAATACGATGAAGAAATACTATGGGTTAAGAAAAGGGATCGATTCATTGGGAAATGATGGTGATATAAAACAAAGATAAAAGAAACTAAATATTTTTAAGAAGAGAAGCCCAAGGGATAAATCTAGAAGATGAATTATTTTTAAAAAGTATAAGCAGAGTCTGATAAAAAGATTGGATTGGTCATAAGGATTTTTATCTAAGACTAAATGGAGCAAGTAAAGCAAAAGATAGCAAATTAAACGATAGGTTTTAAGGAAAATCCAAAAGAATAAGCAACTTAGAAGACCAGGTAGGAAATTCTCCCCAGGTAGTAGATTCACTAAAAAAGAGAATGGAACAAATAGAGCTCAATGATATAATGGAACAAGAAGAAATAAAACACTGAAAAATTAGAAAAGCATTAAGTAACTACAATTTCAAAAAAAACTGGCCTGGAAAACAAGATAAGGAGAAATAATTTAAGAGTCCATGGACTCTCCTGAAGATTGAATATAAAACACACCTTCCACCCCTTAGCAGAGGTCTAGAGGTACAAATAACAAGTACATTTTCCTGCATGGCCAATGTATGATTTTGTTTTTCCTGACTATACTTAGTTGTTACAAAAAAAGACATTTATTTTATTTTTACTTTTGGTGGGGGAGGGTTGATGCAGAGTGAAATTAATGTGACAAAAAGAAAAGAGGAAAAAAAAAGAAAAGAACATCAGTGAAAGAAGGAAAATAAAATAAGGACTCTAAAGAAGCAGGGCAGGGTTGATGTTTTTTGTTCAGTCATTTTTAGTCATGCTCAACTATTCATGACCCAGTTTAGGGCTTCCTTGGCAAAGAGACTGGAGTGGATTGTCATTTCCTTATCCAGCTCATTTAACAGATAAGGAAAGTGAGACAAACAGGATTAAAAGACTTGCCCAGGGTCATACAGCTAGTAAGTATCTGAGGACAGATTTGAACTGAGGAAGATGAGTTTTCCTGACTCCAGCCCGGAACTCTATGCACTGCTCCACTTAGCTATATTGTTGATAACACCATGTTAAATATAATACACATTTTTTAAAAAGTTCTACTTAATAGAGAGCCATGATTTCATATATAATCCGTTCCTCTGATCTTTGTATTTTAGAATTCTCTGTTTGTTGATGTTTGTTAAGCTCATGACAAAAAAAAAAAAATTAAAAGCACAAAGAAACAGTAGACACCCTAAAAACATAATAGAGTAGACAAAAATCTTGATAAAATGTTTTGCTGTTGTTCTGTCATGTCTGACTTGTCATGATTCCATTTGGAGTTCCCTTAGCAAAGATAACAGAATGGTTTGCCATTTTCTTCTCCAATTCATTCTACAGATGAAGAACTGAGGCAAACAGGTTTAAGGGACGTGCTTAGGGTTACACTGCCAATAAGTGTCTGAGGCTCAGCTTTGAACTCAGGTCCTTCTAACTCCAGAGCTGGCACTCTATTCACTGTGTCACTTAACTGCCCATACACTGTTTCAAGATACTATAAAACAAAGCTCCACGGGGCAGCTAGGTGGCACAGTGAGTAGAGCACTGGCCCTAGAGTCAGGAGAACCTGAGTTCGAATGCGGCCTCAGACATTTGACAATAGATTTTTTTTTAAAAGTACTGCAAGCAAAAGTAACTAGTATGGGGCAATACTAAAAGACAAATCTATGCTATGCCTGTCTTAAAGAAAAGCAAAGCTTGGAGTATAATACATGAAAATGCAAAAGAGAAAGACTTGCCAAGAATAACTTATTCTTCAAAGCTGAGTATAATCCTTTAGTAAAAAAAAGACTTGAGTATTTCTGATGAAAAATACCAGAATTGGGAAGATCTTTGGAACACCAACACAGGAGATAAGGGAAAAATACAAAGGTAAATACATTAGAACAATTTTAAGGGACCAAATGATGATCAAGTGTTTATGTTGTAATGGGAGGGAAAGAGACACCTCTTCTTTAAAAATCCTATCATTTTCAAGCGTCAAAGACAGAATAAAGAAAGCTAATTGCAGAGCCTGGCTGTGGTTTTGTTCTGGTTTGTTTGATTTAAAATGAAAGCAAAGAGGAAAGTAAGGTATTACAGAAAAATGAGGGGGAAAACAGAAAGAATTTACATTTTTTCAAAATTGGGTTATACCAGAAGACCTTACCAAAAAACCTTAGGCCCAGATGTATTTACAACTGAATTTCATCAGACATTCAAAAGACAATTAACTTTAATAGCATATGAATTGTTTGGAAAAACAGAAAAAGAAGATATCCTACAATACTCCTTTTTTGAAACGAATGTGGTCCTACTATACGAAAGAAGGAAAGACATAGTAGCTTAAGGAAAATACAGTCCAATATATCTAATGATTATCTATGAAGTAATGATGAATAAAATTTTAGCAAAGAATCTACAGCATTATATCAAAATCACTACAGTAGTGCTAGATTTGATTTATACAAAAATTCGATGTGAGTTTAACATCAGGGAAATAAACATAACAGACCATGCATAATTAAAAACAATATGAATCATGATTATATCAATAGTTGGAGAAAAAGATTGAGAAAATATAAAACTTTTATGTTAAAAACATGAAAAGGCACAGAAATAGATTTTTCCTTAATATAATAAATAGTACCTATCTAAACCCAGAAACAAGTACAATATTTAATAGAGAAATGTTTTTCCAATAAAAGCAAGATTAAAGCAAGGATGTCCATTGTCACCATTATTATGTTATAAATAGTTCTAGACCTGCCAGTTATTGCAATTTTTAAAGAAATTAAGAGAATAAACATAAAGAAAAGAAAAATCAATGCTGTTTTCACATGCTATGCTAGTTCACTTAGAGAACCCTAGAGATTCAACTAAAATTAATTGAAGTCATAATTTCAGTAAAAGTAGCAGGAAAGAAAACCAAAGAAATCATTGGCTTTTCTGGACTAATAAAGCTAATAAAATTCAGCAGGGTGATACAGAAAAAGAAATTTTATTAAAAATATCTACCTACCAAGATACACTGAGGACTTTATGGGAAAAAAATACTTTTTTACAGAAATAAAGAATATTTAAGCATTATTGGGTTATGCTAATAGAATGAAAATGACAATACTACCTAGAGTAATTACAGATTTAATATCATAAAAATCAAAACACAAAAGAGATAATTCATAATACTGAATAGTAACAAATTTCATCCGACTGAACAAAAAGTCACAGGGGAAATACTAATTTAAAAGTAGGAAGGAAGGGGGCCTAGACCCTTCAAACTATCCTATTAACCAGTAATCAAAAATAGTATTTGGTAAGAGTTGAAAAAAAATTGAAAAGCTGCTCAATGCAACAGATTTAGTAAATAAAATTCAGAAACAATCAAACATAGCAGCAAACTGTTTGACAAACCAAAGAACAACTACTGGCCTAAATAACAATTGGCCTCATGTAATATCTTAAAGTTTACTAAGTGTTTTACATAGTTCATCTCAAATGATCTTCATAACAAAGCTATAATGAAGGTGCGTGCTATTTTTAAGCCCATTTTATACACCAGGGAAGTAAAGAACCAAGAGGTTAATGACTTGCCCAGCCAAGGTCACCCAGCTAGTGTCTGAGGCAGAGCTCAAACTCAGGTCTTCCTGAATCCAACCCATATGTTCTATTCACTATGCCACCCTATCTGACAAAAACTATTGAGAAAACTGGAAAGTAGACTTGAATATATTAAGATTAGAACATCTCACTGTACTTTATGTGTGAGTTGTTCTAATCATCTCCAAAGTGATATGTGATCTAAATATAAAAGGTTATAAACAAGCTAAAGGGACAGAGATAATTTCTGCAGCTATGGGGAAGTTATAATCCTTCAAGAAAAAGAAAATGATACAAAGGGAATTGTGATGAAAACATATAAGAGCAAAATTCTGTTTTCTAGTAGAGAAATTGTCAAAAATGATGAACTGAGGGGGGCGGAGCCAAGATGGCAGCTGGTAAGCAGGGAATAATGTGAGCTCCGTACAGAGACCCTCCAAAAACTTATAAAAAATGGCTCTGAACCAATTATAAAATGGCTGAACCCACAAAACAGCAGAGGGAAGTAGGGCTCCAGCCCACGACAGCCTGGATGGTCTCTGGGTGAGGTCTATCCCACATGGAGCTCGGAGCTGGGAGCTGGGAACGGAGTGGAGCAGAGCCCAGCCTGAGCGGCATGGACCATCCAGACCAGAAGCCGGGCAGAGGGAGCCCTAGCGCCCTGGATCAGTGAGCTGTGGCAGTTACGAGACTTCTCAACCCACAAACACCAAAGACTGTGGAGAAGGTTAGTGGGAAAAGCTGCAGGAGTGGAAGGAGTTCGTGGTTCGGCTTCCAGCCCCTGGGGCAGCAGAGGTGGGGCAGCTACAGCTGTTGTTACTTCTGGCTCCAGGCCCACCTGGTGGGAGGAATTAAGTGGCGGATCAGAGCAGGGGTGCACAGCCTGCCGAAGATCTAAGCCCAGTTCGGGTTGGGGGTTGGGGAAGGAGCAGTGCTGGTGTGGCAGAGCGGGCACCTCCCCCCCAAACGTGGAGCATAGAACTCTGTAATCTACAAGCAGTCGTACCCCACTGAAAAACTCAAGGGTCAAGTTAGTTGGCTGGGAATATGGCCAGGCAGCGAAAACGCACCGAGATTCAGTATCAGACTTTGCATTCTTTCTTTGCTGACAAAGAAGACCAAAGCATACAGACAGAAGAAATTAATAAAGTCAAAGAGCCTACAACAGAAACCTCCGAGAAAAACAGGAACTGGTCCCAGGCCATGGAAGAGCTCAAAAAGGAATTGGAAAAGCAAGTTAGAGAAGTAGAGGAAAAATTGGGAAGAGAAATGAGAAGGATGAGAGAAAACCATGAAAAACAAGTCAATGACTTGCTAAAGGAGACCCAAAAAAATACTGAAAAATACACTGAAGAAAACAACACCTTAAAAAACAGACTAACTCAAATGGCAAAAGAGCTCCAAAAAGCCAATGAGGAGAAGAATGCCTTGAAAGGCAGAATTAGCCAAATGGAAAAGGAGGTCCAAAAGACCACTGAAGAAAATACTACTTTAAAAATTAGATTGGAGCAAGTGGAAGCTAGTGACTTTATGAGAAATCAGGATATTATAAAACAGAACCAAAGGAATGAAAAAATGGAAGACAATGTGAAATATCTCCTTGGAAAAACCACTGACCTGGAAAATAGGTCCAGGAGAGATAATTTAAAAATTATTGGACTACCTGAAAGCCATGATCAAAAAAAGAGCCTAGATACCATCTTTCAAGAAATTATCAAGGAGAACTGCCCTGATATTCTAGAGCCACAGGGCAAAATAGAAATTGAAAGAATCCATCGATCGCCTCCTCAAATAGATCCCAAAAAGAAATCTCCTAGGAATATTGTTGCCAAATTCCAGAGCTCCCAGATCAAGGAGAAAATACTGCAAGCAGCCAGAAAGAAACAATTTGAGTATTGTGGAAACCCAATCAGAATAACCCAAGATCTGGCAGCTTCTACATTAAGAGATCGAAGGGCTTGGAATGCGATATTCCGGAGGTCAATGGAGCTAGGATTAAAACCTAGAATCACCTACCCAGCAAAACTGAGTATCATGTTCCAAGGCAAAATATGGATTTTCAATAAAATAGAGGACTTTCAAGCTTTCTCAGTGAAAAGACCAGAACTGAATAGAAAATTTGACTTTCAAACGCAAGAATCAAGAGAAGCATGAAAAGGTAATCAAGAAACGGAAATTGCAAGGGACTTTCTAAAGTTGAATTGTTTTGTTTACATTCCTACATGGAAAGATGATGTGTATGATTCATGAGACCTCAGTATTAGGGTAGTTGAAGGGAATATGCATATATATATATATATGTTTATGTATATATGTAGGTGAATGTGTATGTATGTATGTATCTATGTGTATATGTATGCATGTGTATGTAGGTATATATATATATGTGTGCTTTTATATATATATATATATATATATATATATGTAAAAGAGAGAAAACAGACACAGGGTGAGTTGAAGATGAAGGGAAGATATGTAAAAGAAATAAAATGAAATTAAGGGATGAGAGAGCAACATACTGAATGAGGGAGACAGGGAGAGATAGAATGGGGTGGACTATCTTGCATAAAGGCGGCAAGAGGAAGCAGTTCTGTGGGAGGAGGGGAGAGGGCAGGTGAGGGGGGAATGAGTGAACCTTGCTCTCATCAGATTCGGCCTGAGGAGGGAATACCATACATACTCAGTTGGGTATCTTACCCCACAGGAAAGAAGAGGGAGGAAGATAAAAAAAAGGGGGGGGATGATGGAGGGGAGCACAGATGGGGGTGGAGGTAATCAAAACAAACACTTTGGAAAGGGGACAGGGTCAAGGGAGAAAATTCAATAAAGCGGGATGGGTTGGGAAGGAGCAAAATGTAGTTAGCCTTTCACAACATGAGTATTGTGGAAGGGTTATACATAATGATACATGCGTGGCCTAGGTTGAAGTGCTCAACTTCTTAGGGAGGGTGGGTGGGAAGGGAAGAGGGGAGAGAATTTGGAACTCAAAAGTTTTAAAAACAGATGTTCAAAAACAAAAAAAAAGTTTTTGCATGCAACTAAAAAATAAGATACACAGGCAATGGGGCGTAGAAATTTATCTTGCCCTACAAGAAAGGAAGGGAAAAGGGGATGAGAGGGGAGGGGGGTGATAGAGGGGAGGGCTGACTGGGGAATAGGGCAACCAGAATATATGCCATCTTGGAGTGGGGGGGGTAGAAATGGGGAGAAAATTTGTAATTCAAATTGTTGTGAAAATCAATGCTGAAAACCAAATATGTTAAATAAATAAATTTAAAAAATTAAAAAAAATAAATTAAAAAAAGAAAAAAAAAGCAATAAAAAATGATGAACTGGCTTTTTTGAAAAATAAACGAAGACCATCAATAAATAATTATATGAAAAATAGTTCCAAAATCATTAATAATAATAAGAGATGCACTAATTACCAAAACCTCTCAGGTGACACACCATACACATTATATTGGCAATGATAACAGACAGGGAAAATGCCAATTATTGGAGGAAGTGTCATAGGACAAGCACAAGAATGCACTGCTGGAGCTCTGAATTGATCCAACCACTCTGGAAAGCGATTTGGAACTATATTCAAAAAGTCACTAACAACTGTGGACAGCATTTGACCCAATGATCTCACTACTAGGCATACATATACCTCTAAGGGTCAAAGAAAGTAGAAAAGCACCACTATGGACCAAAATATTTAAATCATCCCTTTTTGTTGTTGTTGTAGCAAAAACTAAGTGGTTACCCATTAATTTGGGAATGGTGGAACAAACTATGATATATGAACGTAATGGAATACTTCTGAACTATAAGAACTGCCAAACATGATGAATTCAGAAAGAAGGAAAAAAAGCCTGGTAAACTTGCATAAGTGGATGTAAAGTAGAACTAGGAGGAAATATGTGCAATGACTATAATAATGTAAACAACTTTGAAAGCCTTAAGAAATCTTGATCAATGTTATCTAAAGTCATGACTTATGAAGACAGATGATGAATCACGAGTCTCAACTCCTGGCATAGGGGTGATGAATTAGAGGTACAGAATGAGATATATCTCAGGCATGGTCAATGTAAGGGTTTATTTTGCTTTGCCATATTTACTTGTTATAAGGCAAGGCTGTTTATGGAGTGGGAATTGGAAAGGGATTCAGAGAGGCAGAGCAATTTTGTTACTACCAAGGTAAATTTAACATAAATTTTTAAAGTGTATATAATGAGGAAAATTAATAAGACAACATTCCCACATACACACACTAAATCTTGGATGCAATACAGATCAAATCAGTCCCCTCAAATTGCTTGGTGAACTCAGAACCATAAAGAGCATTTAACTGAGATACAAGGTCTAGGTTATGCCCCTTTCAGACATACAATGGTTGTATTCTCAGCTTGTAAAGTGCATGAAACTTTGAGTGGCTCACAATATGATTAACCTATTCACCTATATAGAGGGTGTAAAACTGGTAGGGACCCACTGTCCTTTCTAAAGGAAGTATAAAGACATAAACAAGTATTAATTCTTTATTTCTCCTTTAGGAGGGTATAAAAAAGTTCCATCATTAATTTGATGTATTTAGAGGGCAGCCAGTCATTATCTGGCTGAAGGATCAGAAATACTCCAGCTGGCATTTTAAAAGCTATCCAACTCTGCTAAAGACATGAAACAGTCACTAAGGAGAAACCCAAAATAAGAGAAACATTGCTGGTTGAAGAAGTCCTATCTGGCCATGCAGAAGAGTGCCAGCTATTGAGGAAGAACTGGTTGATAACCAGTTGATAAGAACCGGTTCATTTGCTTTTTTCACGTACCATCAAGAGTACAGCCAGGAAGATGGAGATTCCTTTCTCTTCACCATCTTCATTGGGAAAGGTAGCCAGCAGAGCAACACATCTACAAGGAGACTGTATCTAATAGGAAGCAGCCTCAAATGGTCCAGCTGAGGAGCTGAGTTAAGTTGTGGAGAAGCTTAGCAACAAAGTGATGCATGCAGCATATATTACATGTCTTGGGGGCAGCAACAAGAGGACATTATGAGGAGACTGACCTTGAGGTTCTGCATCATAAAAGGTATGTCTTGTCTTGGCTACCTAAATGTATGTCTTTCTACTAGTTTACTCTATGTATGTGACCACTGTTACCACTGCAATGCCCTATTTATTTGTAGGAGAGAGTACTAAAGATTTATGTGAGAAAATTGTGTTAATACTGTTCAATCTATGTCACCTAAGTAGCATTTTGCTTTGAGATAATTGTGTGAACTGGCTGACTATTAAAGGTAAATACACTAGTCATGGTTCATAATACATATTTTAGGAATGCAGACCCACAGAATACTTTAAACCAGAGACAATTATCTCCTGGAGGACCCAAGATACAAGAAGGAGTCAGAAAGTGTAGACCCAGAGGTGTTTTGTGTGTGTGGAACAAAGTTCCACAATCTCACGTATTATACCCTTTTCTGTTCTTCTTTGTATATCATAATGTTCATATGTAATGAAGTGTTAAGTTCATTATAAATTTAAAAAAAAAGAAATATAATCAATATGCTCTGCAAAATGCTTATATGGGATACAACTTATTTTGTTGTTTTTTCCTTCTCACAAAAATGAACTCTTGGGCATAGCCTCACTTCCAATAAAAAAAACCAAAAAACTAAAATTAGAATATGCACCTTGGAGTTTGAGTCTATTCTCTTTTATATACATATGGAGACCATATGTTCTGAAACAAAAATCAGGCTCACAGTTTGACAGATGATATTCCTTTAGCAAAGCCTCACTGAAAGCATACTTTATTTGCCTGAAAATAGACTGTGCTGGAAAATCAGGGATGAATATGGTCCTAATGGCTATAAAACACCACAATAGCTATCAATATCAGTTTGGTCTGTCTGCATTGCCTCATTGCCCTGTGAGTCCACCCCATGTTTATGTCTTCTTAAAAACTTCTTTTCTATTGATTCCCTTCTCTCATTTGTTCTCCAACCTTGTCTATTCTGTAGCACCCTCAGGCACAATCACCTGGCATTGATCCTGATTCAGATTGTTAAGTCCACATCTCTCCCATACATTATGAATGTCATAAGTACAGGCAGGTCTAGGAAACACAAGAGTGAAGAAAAATAAAAATCTTAATTTCCTTCCATTTCAAGAGAAAAGAAAGAATGAAGACCGTATAGAATCACCAAGAAAAAAATGAGGAATATCACCAGCTAACCCAAGATCATTCTCCTCTGGCAACGGAAGCAAATACATTTAAATCAACATATTTTATCTCTTCCACCATTTAATAGAAAACTGGAAAATGCTACTTTCTATATAACACCAAGGGGCACTCATTCTCCTAGCATTTTTTAACAGCAGAATGACTTTGAGGGTGAGCAGCCTCCAATAGCTTGCTGTAGGACTTTAGCACTAGAATGGCTGCCATTCTAGATTTCTGACTGGGCTAGCTCCAGAGTCTTGCACCCCAAGTTGAAAGTGAAGACAAGTGGGTTGTTTAAGCTTCTCCAAGTCCAAGGTGACCTCAAGTCATAAGCTAAGAATAAATAGTTTTAAAAACATCCCTATGGTATTCTCTCTCTAGGATGAAGAGCATATGGTGTAGGGAGGAATAAGATGGGGGTACAACTTCAGGGTATGGTGATAAGAACTAAAAGGACATAGATTACTTTAATTACTGGTCACTTAGCTGGCCCATAACAACTTCAAAATATAGTCAACTGGCTATACTCTAGGAAGTTAAGAGTTTCTATATGTCCACAGCCTCCACTATAGAAAAGTTTTTTTAATTAAACAAATGAGATGGATATACCATAAATAATTTACAAAATCACACTAAAAGTCAATGAAACTATAAGGGGAAAACCTGTGATTCAATTGGTATAGGTAACTACCAGATGAGGAAACACCTTTTACTAATGCAGGTCAACACCACCAATTTACAGACAAGAGAATTGACTAGAGTAGGTTAAGTAATTTGCTAGAGATCACACAGTCAGTTATGTGTCACAGGCAGGACTTGAACCCAGGTCTTCTGGTTCAAAGTCTGGCCCTCTACTGACTACATTACACTACCTCTTTAATTTTATACATACATTCAACAAACATCCAGTGCTTCCCAGCAAGGCAATACACTATAAATAAGAGAATAAAACAAATTAAGTGATCACATTGTGATAAGTGCTGGGGACAGAAACAGAAAGAGCAAGACAATCCATTATATCAAGAATTCATATTCTATTTGAGTGAGACAGCAGGTACAGGAGGGTCTGATAACTTTGTAATTGTTCATCCTTTGTTCTCAAAGAGGATCACAACATCAGGAAAGTGATGCTGTGACTTGCAAATGAATTGGATTTAAGTGAGGGAGGGCTGTGCAGTCACCAGCCTCATCTTCTCCTCCAAAGCCATCTGGCTCCAGTGGTAGGATATAGATCAGAATGACTGGAGATGGCCTACAGGTCTAATAACAGTGTGGATAAAAAGGCCCACTGGTCCTCAGAGTTCAGCAGCAAGGTGGAAAAAAGGTAAGGCGAGCCAGATGATCTACCAAGGCAGATGGTGAGGCCTGGGGGCCTCTAGGGTTTGGGGACAAGGTAGATGATAAGACCAGGTAGTCTTCCACCTTACTGGAAGAACTGTAGTTGGTGACTCCCTAATATTCCATGAGTGTGAGAGGCCATGTCCTCCCACAGTGGTTGAGGGGTGTGACCCATGGTCACTGGGAAAGAGAGAGTAGCCCTAAGGGTAAGAGAGAGAAAGGGTTCTGGGTTCCTTGCTGCACAGGTGGGAATGGAGGATCAGTGTCCAGCTTGAAGAACAAAAGGAGAAAAGGATACTGAGTGAAAGATTAAAAGGAAGTACTCTCCTAACATCTGCTTTTCTGGGGGAAGGGTTGAAGTCCACAGAATTCCTGTTCCTATTCAGATCTACTAGATGCTGATGGAAAAATTAGATAACATATGAGAGTTTACAGCCAATTAGAGTACCTAGAAATAGACATAGATAAATTTAATACATATTATATGTTAAATGATTTAGATAATTACAAAACAATATGCTACATGAGGTACAAGGAGAAAGTCATTACCTACAGGAACAATCTGTTGGGGAAGCTTTCAAAGGAGAAGTCACATTTGAATTGGGCTTTAAAGGATGAGTAGTAATTCAGCAGGCATATAGGAGGAAAGACAGCCTCACCACAGGAAACAGTGTTAGCAATGGTATGGAGACCAGAGAGTTCAGGGCTAGAAGAAAGGAAGTTTGGGTGGAGCTGAAGAGTTTAGGAACATGAGTGATAGGAAATAAATGTAGGAAGGTAGTACCAGATTGTGAAGGCACTAGAAAGCCAAGCAAAAGGAACCGGAGCTCTCTTCAGTAGGCAATAGAGAGTCAATGAAAGTTTTTCAGCATATTTGCACAAATTTGTGCATAAGAAGACTTCTGTCAATTTACAAAGGTTGGATCAGAAGGAGATAGACTGGAAATGTGATTATCTGTTAGGTGGCTACCACAGTTGTCCGGTTAGGCAGTGATAGGAGTTTGCAGAAAGATGTTGGCAAGGAAAAAAAATGAGATAGGAATTAATGTGAGAGATGTTTTGCCAGTAGAATTGACAAGACTTGGTAAGTGATTAGCTATGAAAGGTGAAAGAGAGGCAGGAATGAAAATTAAGAGCGAAGTTTCAAACACAGGAGATGGGACAGATGGTGGTACCATGGACAGAAACAAGTGGGAAATGGTGGAGAAGGCAATACTCGTTTACTAAGCACCTCCTATCTATCAGGCACGGTGCCAGGAATGTTTACAAATATTTCATTTGATCCTTACAACAATTCTTATACATAGGTGCTATTATTATTATAATCATTTTACAAGTGAGGAAACTGAGGCAAATAGTCTTAGTAACTTCCCCAGCTTCACACAGCTGGGGCTGAATTTAAACTCAGATCTTCCTGGCTCTAGGTCCATCACTCTGTTTACCGTGCCATCTAGCTGCCTCTAAGTAGCAAACACAAAAGAAGTAGCAGAATTTGGCGAAAAGAAAATAAACTTGATTTTGGACAAGTTAAACTTCAGATACTAGAGAGACAAGCTGGAGAAGTCCTAAAGATAGACAATTTCTATTCGGTTAAAATACAAACTTGTTAACAATAGAGAAGCAAGGAGGATTTAATGTTATAGGTTAATTATTAATTAAAGTTATAACACTAATAAAATGTTAATATGATTTAATTTACTATTAGTCCTTCCCTATTTTAAGAAACCATGTATCTCTCTGAACCTCCATTTCCTCATCTGTGAAATGAGGCAGTTAAATTAGATGATCCCTAAGGCCCATTCCAACTACAGCATTACATAATTCTAAATGTAAACCAGGTGTGTGTGAAGACACAATGAAACTTGGTCTTTGATTGTCTGGGAGATGCTCTATTTTTACTTTCTCTATCCTGATAATGTTTTATGCCAAATTACCCTTGGTGCCTTTCTCTTCTCTTTTCATTTGATTGTTCCCAGGAGAACAATGTTCTTTAAACCTGTTCTGGTCATATCACCAAACTACTGCGATAACATCTTCTGTTAGGAAAGGACTGTGGGTTTCAATTACTGAAGTCACATTTTCTAGGGCAGATGTGTCAAAATTCTTTTGGTGGCCTAAATAACACAGCACCAATATTCTGCTGATTCTATACTTGACCTTAGCCAACTATAGATGTGTATAAATATAGACATAGATATATTTAAGATTTAGCATTTCTTAGAAGAATTTAGTTATTCTGAATCTTTTTTTGCCTGGCAGATTCAATTGACTTCCACAAGCAGAACTAAAATATGGACATTTTAACTCGATTTCAACTTGGATTTTATGTCTTTGCTTATAATAACTCTGGAGTATTATACCTGAAAAAAATCATTCAAATGGCTGGATATTAATTCAAGTCACAAAAATTAACATTTCTGAATGTGATCACAATATTTATTCTTATGGCTCAATTCTATCAGTGGGCAATTTAAAATGCACAGAGACTCACTATTTTAATGATTTTATAATGTCTTTTCTCAAAGGAATAAACCCCTTCATTCTATTCCTTCTATCTGTATTATAGCCTACAAAGGAAAGGAGACATCTTTTAATAGGAAACCAATACCATGCTTTTGGAGCACTCAATCATTTCTATCACCATGGTGGAGAAATGGTCAGATATGAAATTGAGGAAGATTATTTTGGCAGCTGTATAGAAGATTAGATCAAGGAACCTGTTGAGCAGAAAAAGGAGACATATATATGTAGCAAATATACATAAAGGAGACATCTCCTCTAAGCAGAGAAACCAATAAGAAACCATTGTAATAGTCCAAGTGAGATATATAGAGGGCTTCAACCAGGACAAAGGCTCTGGAGAAAGGAGGCAGCTATCAGACTTGAAGTGAGAGGATCTAGGTTTGAGCCTTATCTCTGTTCTTCATGACTCAACTTCCATAGGCCTCAGTGTGCCAATCTATAAAATAAAAGGGTTAGAAAAAGGTTGGGGCAGCTAGGTGGTACAGTAGATAAGAGTGCTGGCCCTGGAGTTGGACTCATATTCCCAAATTCAAATCTGGCCTTAGACACTTACTAGTTATGTGACCCTGGACAGGTCATGACCCTATTTGCCTCAGTTTCTTCCTTTGTAAAATGAGCTAGAGTAGCAAGTGGCAAACCACTCCAGTACCTTTGCTAAGATAACCCCAAATGGGGTCACAGAGAGTTGGACATGACTGAAAACAACTGAACAATAACAGTAAGAAAGGTCTTTATATGCCCTTATCTCTGTGAAGATGACAGAAGCAACTGGTATGTAGGGAGAATCAAGAAAACCAGGCAACTAACTATTTACAGGAGGCAGGCAGCTCTGTGGCAGAGTGAGTAACAGCACTAGACTAAAAGTCAGAAAGACCTTAGTTCAAATCCTGCCTTAGCCACTCGCTAGCTTTGTGACCCAGGCAGGTCACTTAATCTCTCTCAGACTCAGTTTCCCCATCTACAAAACAGGGATCATAATCGTACCTTTCTGACAGAGTTGTTGTGAGGTTCCATTATACATATAGATGACAAGTACCTCTGGTGTAAGGGCTTGATGAACCCTTTCAGAGCTGCTTATCCAACTTTGGTGACCACCTGGCACTCAATTCTCATCTGTGGCTATAGCTATAGAAGCTAGCAATGTACACCAACCACGGCCCAGTAAATCATCGTGGCAGATGGGCTAAACTGGGTTGAGGGTAATCAACAGGACTCATACCTGTCAGTGAGTTAGGAGGATGTCTTCACCAAGCATGTAAAGACTTCCCCAGGTGCAATGGGTGGATGAGAACAATTTGTTACAACCACTTTGAACATGACTGAAGCAAGTGCTGTGAAGTGTTTGGAGCTTTGTCAGACATTAAGGCTTAGCGCACTGAGACCTATGGAAATTGAATCATAAAGAACAGAGATAAGGCTCAAACCCAGATCCTCTGACTTCAAGTCTGATAGCTGCCTCCTCTTTCCAGAGCCTTTGTCCTGGTTGAAGCCCTCTATATATCTCACTTGGACTATCACAATAGCTTCTTTTCTTTCTTTTTCACTGGACGACTCAAGAAGAGAGGGTGAGACTGAGGATTTTGTGCAGCTCTGCCTCACTTAAATTGTTACTGTGCAAATTAAGACATCACTCTGTGATGTCACTCATCTTTGAAAATGAAGGACATGCAACAGCACTTTACAAACTACACAGCACTATACAAATGCTACCTATCATAGTTATTATGTGGAGGCTGAGGAAGAGGTAAGTATTAAGGATCACTCCAAGGTTTTCAACCTGGATGACAAAGGTAGTAGTGCTGTCATCTGAAATACGGAATTTTTGAGAAAAGAATGTTGTTTTGAGTAAATCTGTTGTAGCATTAATGAAATATGAAGATCTTCCCTGTCCATTAATAGGCCCATGTGACCATACCCTACCAATCATGGATGTTTTTGACATCTGGTGCCGAGACTATTCAAGTGGGCTCTCATGCCTCTCTGAGCTGAGCCAATCAGATGCCAGGGAGAACTGTATACATAGGGAGTGTTGAGAAAACAAGTGAGAAGAAGAAAACCAGTGATGGGCATTGAAGAAAACTGACTGCAGCAGCAGCAGCAGCAGAAACTTGCTGAAGGGCAGAAACTCAAGGAAGGGCAGGGGCTCCCTGGAGGGGGGACCAGCCCACAAGAAGGACAATGAGCTTAAGAACCTTTTTGAGTAGCTGTAATCAAGGGGCCTCCCTCCAGTGACAATGAATTGAGATAGCAGTGCTCTTGGGACTGGTAATATGTGTTTGGTTGCCATGTTAAGCTTTGCTTTCCTGTATTTCCATAATGATATTTTGTCTGGTATTAGTGTGCCGAATAAATGCTATACAGGTTCAGTCTTGAGTGAGGAGTGCCTATTATACCTGGTGGTTTGATCCTTAAAATACATTTGCATGTTCATAGCAGCTGCTCATATAGCATTTCCATTTTGGAAATGTTGCATTTTAAATGCCTATGGGGCATTAAGGTGAAAATATCCAGGTAGTTTGCAATATGAGACTAGAATTCAGGTAAGACTAGGGTTGGTTGGATATGAAGATTTTTGTCCTTGCCTGCATAAGGATAATTAAACTTAAATGACATCACTAAGGGAGAGATTGTAGAGAAGGCTTGCTTCTTGGCCTGCTCAAGAGAGAACTTTGTGGGACAGAGCCCAGAAGAGAGTTTTGAGAGGCAAGCTCACTAAGTGGGTAGAAGCTGGACACTGGTCCTATAAAGATGGAAAGAATGATCAAATGCTCACAAGAAAAACCAAGAGACTGTGCTGTCATGGTGTCATGAAAGCAAAGGAAGGTAGGAATTTCCAGGAAGAAAAAGTAGTCAATTGTGTCAAAAGCTGCAGAGAAGTCAAATTGTAGTTAAGACTGAGAAAAAACCATTGGATTTAGCAACTAAAAAGTTTATTCACTACAGTGGAAAGAACCGTCAATTGAGTTGTGAGGTCAGAAACCTGAAGGCAAAGGCTGAGAAGTGAGTGGCAGGTGAGGAAATGGAAACAATGACTGTAGGTAACCTTTTCTAAAAGTGTTATTAATGACATCATAAGAAGGGAACAGGAGGCTTTTGCAGATGACTCTGTACAACAGATCACATTTCCACAGTCACACAACTGACTGAGACAGAGAACAGAAGATCCTGCTGGGTCTTTTGCTTTTTAGTAATTTCATAAAAGCATTGGGTTTGATAGAGTTAATCCTAGGATCATATATTTAGGGCTAGAAGGGACCTTAGAGGTCATATAGTCCAATTTCTCATTTTACAGATGAGAAAACTAACACAGAAAGAGGTTAAGTGACTTTACCAGAATCACAGTGCTACTGAAGGGCAAAGCTGGGAGGATGGGTTTACCCAGGTCTGTGACTCTATTGGGGCTCTTTTCTCTGTATAACACTGCTTCACTTTCAAGTCCAAATCCAGTTTAGAAAATCTAATTATAATCTGATTAGCAAAACTAATAATTGCACTTTATTTTTTTTAAAAATCACTTTTTCACTGTAAGTTTTCTTGATATATGTTTGAGCAAATCAAAACATCTCTATGATGAATCTGCTAAAACTTGAAGCTTCCTCACAGATAAAGTTTAACTGAGGACAAGCAAGTTCCTTCTGATCATTTCAGATCATCAATGAAAAATGTAGTCCCATCCTAAAAACAACTAGACACTGGATTAGGGGAACAGTACGTGATTTCATCATCGTGGAAAGCTCTATGTATAAGATTCTAATCTCTCAGTGACACAATAGATAAATCCAAGAGCTTTGCTCAAAGCACATGGATATTAAGTGACTTACCTAATATCACAGCTAATAAATGTCAAAGTTGGTTCTACCTGACTTTAAATCCAGCACTCTATCTTCTATAAAGAGTATCCTTCTTGACAGGTGGAAAACTACATAATTCTGTAAAATAGATAAATTATGTCAAAGAATCAGAGAATCACCAGTATTGTAAGGTATCAAATGTAACTATAATCTCTGGAAGGGCACAGTCCATGTTTTAACTACATGTGTATTTCTCCCCAATACTAAGCACATACTGAACACTCCTCTTATTCACTGCTGAGTATTTCTATTAACAAGTTCTTCTTTAACAATTTGATTCAACAAATATTTATTGAGCACCTATTAGATACAAGTACAAAGCATGCAGGTAAGAAAGGTGATCTGTAAGATTCCTTTCAGCTCTAGGATAGTAATCTCATGATCCTAAAATTTCTGACCTAAATTAACTTAAACTCTAGTAAGAAGAAAGGTGAACATGGTTAAGTAACTACCCCAATAACTCTATCACAGTCCATTTTTATTACAAATGCTTTATAAGAATGATTAAAATTGCCAGAAGACATACAAACAAGGCAAAGCAGAGTTTTAAAGGGGAAAAATTGGGGCAGCTAGGTGGCATAGTGAGTAGAGCACTAGCCCTGGAGTCTGGAGGACCTGCATTCAAATCCAGCCTCAGACACTTGATACACTAGCTGTGTGACCTTGGGCAAGTCACTTAACTCCAATTGCCCTGCCTTCCCCCTTCCAAAAAAAAAGAAAAAAAAAGAAGGAATCCTAAAGGGGAAAAATTGCTGTTGTATGTAGAATAATCACAAAAGGCTTCATGAAAGAGATGGCACCTGAGATTTACCCTTAAGAATAAGTAGAATTTCAAGTGGACATGTGGAATTAGTTGGGAACCACAGGCAGAAGGCAAAATCTCTCTCTCCCCTAAGGACTCAATTATAATTCACTTTCTCCCATGAGACCCTATTCAAAGGGCCAGAAGGCAGAATAAACAGATCCTTTCTTCCCCAAAGCTGCATTTAGACAATTCTTCTACCAACATCCCTCAATAACCTTTTCTCATTCAAAATACTTTATTGTAAATAAATTTTGATTAAAAATTTTTTAATATTACCAGAATTTTTCCCAGCATTCCTCTTCTTTTTCCTCTAAGAGAATCACTCTATATGACAAATAATACTCTTAAAAAAAAAATCAGCAAAACTGATCAAGACGTTGCAATAGTCTAAAAAAAATGTACAAAGTACCACACTCATGGATGTCCCACTGCAGCAAGGGTGGAGGTACTGTTTCATGTCTCTGATGTAGAGGCATCCTTGCTTTTTGCAATCTTGCAACATTCATTTATTTTTACTTTATTGCGGTTGTTCTGTTTATTTGTCACTGGGTATATTGTTTTTTTGTCTCTGCTTAATTCATTCTGTACCAGTTCACATACATATTGTCGTATTTCTCTGTATTTGTATTTATTGTTTCTTACAGCACTGTAATAATTTCATTGTATTCATCTACCACGATTTGTTAGGCATTCCCTTACAGATGGGTATCTACTTTGTTTCCCATATTTTGCTATCATAAAAAGTAAAACTATGAATATTTTATTCTTATCAATAGTCCCTCTAGCAATAAGCCTAGTGGTAGAATCTCTGGGTCAAAGAGTATGGACATTTTAGTCACTTTATTGCAGAATTTCAAATTGTATTCTAAAATGGTTACACTCATTCATAGCTCCACCAATATTTTACTAGTATTCTTATCTTCCCACAATCTCTACCTTCCCAACATTAGCTATTCTCATCTTGGGCATGTTTCAGGGTATAAAGAAAAACTTCAGGATGGTTTTGATTGGCATTTCTCTCATTATGGGTGATTTAGAACACGTTTGCATATGGTCGATAAGAGTGTACAATTTTTCTTTTGATAATTACTGACCTGTATATGAGCCACTGGGGAATGGTGCATATATATGTATGTGAAATTTACATTTTTCTGATAAATATTTGTTATCCACATAAATATGTACGTGTGTATATGTTATTGTTTAGTTGTTTTCAATCATGTCCAGTTCTTCCTGACCTCATTTGCAGTTTTCCTGGCAAAGATGATACTGGAGTGGTGTATCAGGAGGGCCGAGTTTATAATCTCAAAGAAGATCATAAACATGTCTGAAAGGTTCGGAATCGCCGGATAGAAGAAACTCTCAAAGTAGAAGGCAGAAGAATCAAAACATTTATTTAGGCTCCACAGTAACCAACCCATGAACCAGAAGCCCCATTTTGATATGTTGGTCATAATCTTCCAGGCCCAATAGGTACGCCTTGAAAGAGTAACCAGGAGGCTACAGAGAAACATGATTGCGTAAAGCAAAATCATGTTTCCCCCTTGATGGTAATAAGATTACCCACTGGACTGAAGTCTTTGTTCAGCTTCCTCCCGTAGATCAGCTCTGCTGCTGGCAGCTCCTGCCTCAGCTGTGTCTGTTTCTGAAACTGAAGCTGCAACTGAAACTGACGATGTAACGGTCGTAACTGCCTCTGTAACGGTCGTTGTAACTGCCTCTGGCTCCAACCGGAAAAGGAAAAAGAGGAAGAATCTTCAAGCTGTCCTCTCCCCTCTTATAGGGTTTCTGACATCATCAAGCTCCGCCCAAATGACCAGGGCCGATTGGTTCCTGAGTTGGCTCCTCCCCCTAGGGTAGACCAGGTTCTGGAGCTAACACCTCCCCTCAGCCAGCCCCATGACTCCCCACACAGGAAGCCGTCTGCCTCCCGGCATGCTCCCCGGGCCTCCTGCCCCGGAAGAGCAAGCCACAGTGTCCAGAGGCTCAATGAGGCAAGCTGAGCCATTCAAAGAAAACAAAAGCCATTATGGCTACATTCCACCCCTTGTTATAGGATACATAATCTAATCAGCCATGTATCCTAGAACATACATTGTGATTCAATTACAAAGAAAACTAAAACATATCATTCATTATAAAGCAAAACATATCATTTGGTGACATTCCTAAACATTGGTTTAACGATTCAAATGCGATCCACCCCTAGGTCCCAGCAAGATAATCTCTTCAATCAATCATCCCCAAAATAATTATTAATAATTCAAATGTCCACCCCTAAATCCTTGTATCCATTACATAGGATCAATAATATCATAACAATAAAACAACACAGCAAGGATAACACAAAATAAGTAAACAGAACACTATCATCATTTCCACCCCCCTTGAACGATTGGGGCTCAAAATCTTGGGGTGAGGGGTGAAGGTCTCATTTTCCATAGCTTCTTCATGCTGAAATTGGATGTAGAGATGGCCCTGCCCCCAAAAAGTCCCATTCCAGAGGTCATTTCTTTAACGAGCTGGCAGGAATTCCAAGAATGCTACATGCTTAGGCAGTCACCGGAAAGTGCAGGGTGCTTAAGCCTGAAGGAAACAAAACTAGCAACAAGGTTAGCCAAAACAAAGGACAAAAAGAATAGACAAGTATGGACTATAATTCTTCAAATAAAATCATCTCAAGTTTGGTTGAGATTTTAGTTATGCAAAGATCCAACATCAGAGCCAAACTCAGGTGGGAAATGTTTCTTTTCAAAAGGAACATAATGAGGAAGCCAAGAGGATCCCACCCTAGATATAGACTAAGATTGTCCTCCCAGCCTTTCCCCAAATGTACAAGTTTTCATCCGTTAATCACACAAGGTCACCTTCAGTCTGAGTGGCTTGTAGGCTTGCAGGAGCAGTTCTTATTTCCCTATTTCTCGTGTTATCAAGTCCTCTATACATTCTGTATAATTCATTGGTTGGAATTCCGTCTATCATTTCAAAACCTACTCCTGCTCTCAATAAAGCAGTAAACATTTCTTTCCTTGTTACTCTCCTTTGGCGCCAAGTTTGCTGGTTATACACTCTTCTCTCTCGAGGAGATCTATCCCTTCCCCAGTCACCTAAGTCATATAACTGTAAAATCTTATTTATCACTGTTGTAAGACGGCTCCCTACTTCTCCAAGTAATAAATTCAAAATTAGTTGTTTATAAGCAGGGGGAGCTGTCCTAATTATTAAATTCCTATGAGACAGTCCCATTGGATCATTGTAATATTTGTCTGCAGTTCCTATCATAATGGCAGTCTTCATTACCTCCTCCTTTAGTCTCATGATACAATCTCTAAGTGAATACCAGGGTCTGTGCTCAGTGGGCCACATAGAATCAGTATCATATCTCTTATTGCATCCCACAGCGGCTAATGCCAACAGAGTAGTCCTGCTATCACCATCTCCTTGCTGATGATGTTCCCTAAAAGCTTGTTGAACTAGAGGATCATGGCTGATACCTATGAATCTCATGCAGTCTGTCCCATCTACTGATATTCCACCGGCCCCTTGATCACTGAGTCTTACCATCCAAGATATCAATGGTTCTCCTATTCTTTGGCTGAATCTACTCAAAATATCTGTGACCTCTTGCGGTGAGAAATCTTCCTGAATTTCCCTTGTAACTGAATCTTCACCTCGGGTTTCTGTCTTCCTCCTTTGTATGGGTCGAGCCCTTGTCTGATCATTTAACCATCTCCTATTCTCTGTGTGAGGCACATCCTGAACCCCAGTAGTGTTTTGTGCCTCAGCCGGCTCTTTCTGGGCTGGGTTGAAATGCACTCTGGGCTTTTTTGGTCTCCTGTTGCTCTTAGCCACATTAATAGAAAAGTTCTCATTTGAGTCAGTTTGGTCTTCTGCTATCTGAGATTTCCCTTCTTCCTGTGGGGTAGGAGTGCCCCCATGTCTTTCACTTAATCTCAATCTTTCGTATACTAGCCGGTAGGCTGATAACACTATCCAGCTTTGCCTAGATAGTGATGCCCCTGACTGAATCCCAACTTCTCGTAAACACTTTTCCAAATCCCTAGGATCTCCTTTCCGTAGCCTTGGTTCCCAGTTTTCACAGGGTCCAGCTTTTTTAGCCAATTCTTTTGCTAGGGAGGAATAAAATGGATCCTCCCATCCTGGGATATTTATCTCTTCCTCTGGAATTGTTCTGCTTCTAAATAGAGATCTTATACCTAGCGATCCTGTTCGTGACGCCAAATGTATCAGGAGGGCCGAGTTTATAATCTCAAAGAAGATCATAAACATGTCTGAAAGGTTCGGAATCGCCGGATAGAAGAAACTCTCAAAGTAGAAGGCAGAAGAATCAAAACATTTATTTAGGCTCCACAGTAACCAACCCATGAACCAGAAGCCCCATTTTGATATGTTGGTCATAATCTTCCAGGCCCAATAGGTACGCCTTGAAAGAGTAACCAGGAGGCTACAGAGAAACATGATTGCGTAAAGCAAAATCATGTTTCCCCCTTGATGGTAATAAGATTACCCACTGGACTGAAGTCTTTGTTCAGCTTCCTCCCGTAGATCAGCTCTGCTGCTGGCAGCTCCTGCCTCAGCTGTGTCTGTTTCTGAAACTGAAGCTGCAACTGAAACTGACGATGTAACGGTCGTAACTGCCTCTGTAACGGTCGTTGTAACTGCCTCTGGCTCCAACCGGAAAAGGAAAAAGAGGAAGAATCTTCAAGCTGTCCTCTCCCCTCTTATAGGGTTTCTGACATCATCAAGCTCCGCCCAAATGACCAGGGCCGATTGGTTCCTGAGTTGGCTCCTCCCCCTAGGGTAGACCAGGTTCTGGAGCTAACACCTCCCCTCAGCCAGCCCCATGACTCCCCACACAGGAAGCCGTCTGCCTCCCGGCATGCTCCCCGGGCCCCCGGAAGAGCAAGCCACAGTGTCCAGAGGCTCAATGAGGCAAGCTGAGCCATTCAAAGAAAACAAAAGCCATTATGGCTACAAGTGGTTTGCCATTTTCTTCAGCTCATTTTACATATAAGAAAACTGAGGTAAACAGGGTTAAGTGACTTGCCCAGAGTCACACAGCTACTAAGTATCTTTAGGCTAGATTTGAACTCAAGAAGATGAGTCTTTTTGACTCCAGGGCTGACATTGTATTCACTGTGCCACCTCACTGTCCCAACTCCATTCATACTTTCTCTCTTTAGTTTTTTTTTTTTCCTGGTGTAATTTATTTTATTACCTGTGCTTTTTCAGTTGCTGTATTTGTTTACCCTTCTTACATTTTTGTAGTTTTGGAGTTTGAAAAGCAAAGATTTTGTTTAGGTCTGGTTTTATTTATAGAAGTACTTAAAATGACTCCTTTTATTAAATATCCATCTTTTTTTCCCTTAATATTCAGGCTCAGGTTTGCAGGTTATGTCACACTGGATTGCATCTTGAACTTCTTTGCTCTTCAGAACACATTCAATTCCCTCCTGTGGTTTCTAGTGGGTACAAAATAATCTTGTTATTCAAATTTCCTTTCCTTTGCAGGAATTTATTGTTTGTCACTGACATTTATTATATTTAACATCTATGTTTCTTGGAGTTTGCAATGTAGGATTTTTTTCCCCTGGAGGCGATTTGTGGATTCTTTTGACTGCTTCTTTGTTTACTGTGTTCAGAAGTTCTGGGCAATTTTCTTGTGTTATTTAATGAATTTCTGTTTTCATTTGCTTTAGCTTGTCATGTTCTTCTGGGAGATCAAATAATCCTTAAGTTATCTCTTCCCATCCTGCTTTCACTATCAACATGTGCTGCTTGCATGGAGATCATGGATTCTTTTAATGCCATTGCTTTTTTGCTTCAGTTCTCCCAGATTGTCTTCCATTCTGTGTATTTGCCTTCCTGAACATTTGTTCTTCCTTCTGTTTAGTTCCTGAGGTTTGATATTGTAGAGTCCAGTTTTTCTACTCTGGTGTTGATTTCTATTGTACAAGTAAAATATTCTGCTTTCACAATGCTTATTTCTCTCTTAAACCATTAAGGAACATCCTTCTATTGTTTCATGCTCTCTTGAGAATCCACAGGGCCCTCTGCTACATCAGGTATTTATTTAATTTCCTTGGTCTTATAATATTTATCTGTACATGTCTGTACTCATTCAGATGATCTGGAAGCCATTTGTTAATGGTATCTTCCCTATTGCTTTATCTGCTTGTCTTCAAAGGCTAGGTGGCACAGTGGATAGAGTGCCAGGCTTGGAGTCAGAAAGACTCATCTTCCTGAGAGGCCATGTGCTAAGTTATTGATATGTATTTTAGTGCAAGTTAAAATAGTATTAATTATCTAAACCATAGTATTCTTCTTAAAATTTGCAGAAGAGACAGCTTTGAATCACTCCTCTGGCACATACTTTTTTGCGTAACCTTGGGCAACACAATTCAAAACTCTGAGTCTTAGTTCCCTTGTCTGTAAAATGAGTGAGGTTTGACCCAAATGATCTCTCAGCTGATACAATTCAACGGTTCAGTGATATCATTTGATAAGTGAATAAGACGAGTACAGAATTAACTCTCTGAAATAAATTTCCAGGCTCTTTAACATGCAAATAGGAGATCTTTCCTGAATTTCGTGAATGAAATGATCAACAAAATGGAATATTTTATCTTGTCCTGATATTCCTTACTACAATTTTCTTGGTTTATGAGTGTTTTAACATTCTTTAAAAATAAAAAGTGAGAACAAGAGTGAGAGAAATCTCTTTACCCTTCATCAAGTGTAGCATATTAGAGAACACAAGCCCTAAAAGCTTTGAAAATGAGGATAACACAAGCAACACATCATGAATCACACCAGACAATGCGCCAGTAGGAACACAGTTTCCTTAGCATCTTTGAGACTGAACAGAACCCGACAAACAGACTATCAATTATGAGATCTGATTCTATTCACTAATTACCAATTTTTGCCATGATGATATTGTTAGGCACAATCTCTATGGATGCATAATGCATTTAAACTAAAGGGGAAGTCCTCTTATTCTAGGATCAATCTACTGAACCACATGGCTCCCCTTGTGCAGATGCTTTCAAACTACTCACTATTCTCAACACATACAGCAGGAAATAACAAAAGTGTAATCTTCAGAAGTGCTTACAATCACGCAGAGAACTATGTCTAAAGGATTATAAAACTGGCCTCTTGTCTTCTGATAACTCAGTACTAAGGGGAATGTAATGCAAACCGAAGGACAGTGAATACAGGAATTGTATTATTTAGCCACATGGCTTAAAAGATTCATAATTTGAAAAATAAATAATGCAAGAGTTCACACTACCAGTTTAAGTTTTTAAAAGAAGGAAGTTACTGTTACGATGGAGGAAATAACATTTATCAACATGAGATAATCTTCTATTGGGATTTATATGTAATGATTCAAATTTCAACCTAGTGTATACTAATTACAAGAAGCAAATCCACTAAGGATGGAAATTAATGGATTCTGTTGAAATCCAAAGATTTGAAAACATAAACAATTTAAACTCTTTATTCATACTATACTATAGTCACCAAAAGTGGAACATGGAGTAGATATAACTTTTGCACATGTTTCTTTACAAAGTATAAAGGCAAGAATGTTTAAGTTTTTAATTTCAAAGGAAAATATTAGGTTAAAAACTGGAATAACAAAGTTAAATTTAAAAAAACTAAAACTATCTTGTTTCCTTTAACATGAACAGTTTGAAAAACAAACATTTTAAGTGTTATGTACAATCACACAAACTTGATACTTTTAGAAACATGCACATATAATACTTATGTCCCAAGAGAACTATTTAACTGTAAAAAAAAGTCAGTTATATATGTACTATAAGGTAATCCTGTCCTGATAGAGGTGAAATCAAAATCTTATTTAAAAAAGTAACCTATCTAGAGTCATGTTTCCCTGTGCTGTTTTCAATCACATTCGTTCTTGCTAATGCAAACCTCATGTGACAAATATCCAGCCAAAACTCATTCCTTTAACATTGTATAAATGTGCTTGCCTAACTGAATATTGCTCAACAATCAAACAAAAAGAGATTGTGGCTGAAGAAAGGTGAACACCTTTTCTATTTTTCTAAAACTAACTTGGCAAGAGGAAGTAAAGATTGGGCATTGTTTACATGGATGTACTGTATTTTTCAGGTAAAATATTCATTAAGACAGGTTCAACTGGAAGGCCAGTTCTCAAAGATAATGCAGGTTCATTAATTACAAAACTAGATATACTTTTAACATTTTAGGTATGTGTGTGTACATGCAGTCTAAAGATAGACCACTAACCATAAGACGTATGGGCATTGTATACCCAGCTTCTAATTCAACAATTTAATAGAAAGGGAGAAAGTGAAACAGTCTGCTTGCCTGGGAATGGAGAGGAACCAAAAGGAAGAAGGGTTGGTGTTGAGCCTTAATGATTTTCAGCTGTGAGACAAATACTACTACAAACTGAATTGAAAAATGTACACTATCGTCAACTAGAGGCCCCTGAAATGTGTAGTAATCTTATATTTGTGCCCGTCACGTTTCTTTCAATTTGTGCCCCCATTTTTAAATTCAAATGTTGATTTAAAATGAAAACATATGAATTAATTTCCCCTAGCCTTTGTGAAAGTACTCCAACATAAATAAGCAATACAACCAGGGATCTCTTTGGGATTCCAGGGATCCCAAACCAGGTATTGCAATCACATAGAAAGGGCTTTGAAAACTTTTAGGCATTGTAGAAATCTTAGGTATTATTATCATTATTATCACTAGGTTACTCATTCTGGCAACTGAACTCAAAAAAAGACAATGATTTTAAAGAGACAATGTTTTTATAATCCATCGGTTTACAACTTTTCTTCTGTCACCTGGTTCTTTCTAGTGAATATCACAGCCCTAATTAAAAACACACTAGCTGAAAAGGGCTCAAAAACAAGATACTGTATGTGAGTAAAAAGTCATCACTCCACTTAATCTACTAGCCTGAATTCTAGTCAGGATTCACAGGTTAAGAATTATACAAAACAATTCAAATATACAAAACAATGATATGTTATGGCATTTAAAATTAGGTATTCAGATCATAAATACATATATCACACATATAAAAATATGTACATACAATAAATAAGTATTTTATATTTTAAGGTAAAGATTATGTGCTTCTGTAGAAGTGAATATGAGGCCATGAATACAATGATTAATAACATATTATTAGAAATGATGACAGTGAGGTTGATAAGATCAATATAACTCCATTTTGGGTGACTTCCTTGGGCCTAAAATGTAAATTAATGAATCTGTTTTGCATCACAGGCACCTGCCAACTAAGAATATAGCTAACTATTTCACTTAGGACTGATCCATACACACTGAAAGACTGCTTAGAATGACTTGGGATGCAAAAGGCTTAAAAGCAGAAGGGGAGCTGTGAATGGCTACATTGATCAGAGCAAACACAGGAAAGTTTTCTATATATTTGAATAGAAAGAAAAAGTGGAAAGCCATAGGAAAAGGCAATTTAAACTCCTTCCTCATTTTTAGCAGTAGAAGCTTGTGCCACTAATTCTGCCAACACCATAGTAATATGTTCTGGAGATAATCTCCTGCAAATCTTCCAATGCAGGATTTGAAAGCATATTTCCAAGCCTCCAGAATCTGAGAACAGCTGTGGGAATTGTTTTACAATCCTCTGCATTAATAGCACTGTGTTCTCTCACTGGAAATGATAAAAGAAACTTCAACTTTGTATTTCCCAGCTTTCTTCAATAATTCACCCCACCTTGCCCTGTCCCATACTGCATAACCCAAAAAAAGGGAAAAAAGAGAAAAAGCAATAACCTCTCCCAGATGCTAATGCCAGTTACATCCAAATGATGAGTTTCACTAGACTGACACTAGAGGAAGATAAATTCACATTACTGAGAAAAGTGATTATTTCTCTTATATTGATAATCAATTATTAATTGAAATTGAGATTTTTCCCTTTTCTATTTCCTCATTCAGAAATCAGCCTCTTCTAGGTTATTCAGCTCGTACCTGAAAGACATCACTGATAGCTGAGATTGCCCAAATCCTCAGGGTACATGCTTTTTGATCTTTGAGACTCCACCCCAATGAAGAAGCTTAGTTTGGATTAAAGTGTAAAAGAATCTTACCTAGGTAAATTCCACCCAGGTAAACTAGGGTGCAGGTAGATCCCTTTGTCTAGATTTATCTAGATTGCCTGAGGCTGGGAGTGGTCTGGGTAGAGAAGAGTAAAAAAGACATAATCAAAGCCACATCCCCCAGCCCCTCATTAGAATAGGTACACCTTTCACTATAATATCCATTCTCTTATTAATTGTTAACTAATCAAAATTGATTTCTGCCTATCCAGAACACCCACTCTTCCAAAGCTATATAAGAATCAAGAGACCTCCATGAGGGGGTCTTCAATTTACAAAAAAAAAAGCCAACTGTCCTTTTATTAATTATTCTCTAGCCATAAAATGAGTAATTACCAAGAAATTATGTCTCTCAAACTTTATATATGTCACATTACCATTTGTTGCTTATTCTTCTATTTACTCTTAAGTGAAAAAATACTCAGAAGATGAGGAAAGGATAGAAAGATGATGAAAGAAAGATGTTGGAGTAGGAGGAAAAAGTTCCTTCCTCATCATGCTCTGCCCCCAAAAAATTTACAAGGAAAAAGAATGAAAGCAATGAAAAGGAAGCTTTCATATACGTGCAATTTAAAAGGCATCCAGAGTTTTTATCCTCTTATCTTCCTCCTAGGTTATAAAGCTTGTATCACATGACAAATACAAAGAAATAAAATTCACTAATGGTCTATCACAAACTTAGATGTGTGTGGATGTCTACAAGTGTCACATTTTGCATTAGGCATAAAAGGACGGATTTATTAAAAGCATTTATTAAGCAATTATTATTTATCAAATACCGTGCTAAGCCCTGGGGATACAAATACAAAGCAAGATGGTCCTTTCCTTTAAAGATCTTAAATTTTAATAGAGGAAGAAAACAAATATAATCAAATTACCTAAATTATACAACTATGTGGTCTATGTTAAAAAACAAAAAATGCTGGTTAATTTTTAAAGTGTCAGACACATGAATAATATGAATCTTTTCTAAAGAGAAGTAAAATGCATAATCCCATAAAATAAAAGAACTAAAAGGGACCTTAAGAGTTCAGCTCCTCCAACCCTTTCTTTTATTTTCCAAATTGGAAACTCAGGCCAGAGATGTTATGTAATTTGCCAAAGTTAAGCAGCTAGGCAGGGACATAACCTGGTATTTTGGGAAGGGACCTGTAAGATCATCTAGACCCAAATGCCCATTTTGCCAATGAGAGAATTGAGGCCTAAGGAGAAAAATCTATTTGAAATCAGTCACAGACAGTAATTGGTTCAGCTAATATTTGAAGTCAGGCCTTCAGACTCCAAGTATAAGGTTCTTTCCACCACTTTGCCTATAGAATTGGAACAGAATTTTCCTAATATGATTCTCTAATGTGACCTTGGGGTGCATTAGAAACAGTTTTATGTAGAACAAAAAGATAAAATTGTCCCTCTATACTCTGATGAACGTCGACTGGCCATCACTCACCTAGATATATTATTTCTCCAATTAGAATGTTAACTCCTTGAAAGCAGGGAATGTCTTTGCTTTTATATTTCTATTCTTGGAAAATAACAGTCTTAGTAAGTGCTTGGTAAATACCTTTTCATTCATTCATCTAAAGTATTTGCTCCAGTTCTGGATGTCACCTTTTAGGTAACACATTAACAAATGTGATCACATCGAGACAAAGATGACCAAAGGAGCTGAAGAAGACCTCATCAAGAATAATCTAAAGGAATAAGGATTGTGTGGTCTAGAAAGTCAATCAATCAGTCAACAGACATTTATTAACTATCTACTGAGGAACATGTCAGAGATCTGCAAATAGCCTAAATTTCTTCGAATATCTAAGGTTGAAGAGATATTAGATTGTGTTTGGCTCTAGAGGGCCAAACATGGACCAGTAGCTGAAATTTAGAGGAAGAAAATTTTAGCTCAGGATAAGGAAACTTTTCTTAACAATTATAGCTGCCCAGAGATGAAATGGCCTTCTCAGGAGACAGTCACCTTATCCAGCAGCTAGCAGCACAGCAGATATACAGTTATCCCTTCAACCTTGGCACTCCCACAATCTGGAAAATCTGGAAAATTTTTGGCTCTCCCTTCATACCAGAGAAGAAGTCTTAATTTTTTCTTTTCTTTTATGGAATGTTTATAGTACCTTACTGTAAAAGTTGGGTATATTTATAATATTAAAAGAGATAACACAAAGTTCAGAAACTCAGAAATGCATAAGATACATGTCTAAGCTCAACATATTTTCTCTTTTAATACTATAAAAGTTGATAATATTAAAAGAGAAAATATGTTGAGCTTATGCATTTCTGAGTTTCTAAACTTTGTATTATCCGCGGGCCTTTGCACATTGTCTGCAGCTTCCACAAACCTCCCCCAAAATTCCCATTTAATTTTTTATGCTGCCCTGCAAATATACTGAAGCTGCAATGGGGAAAGTCAAGACGTGGAAGGGTAACTAATAGTGCTGGGCCCAGAATCAGGAAGATGTGAGTTTAAATCTGGCCTCATACATTGTTAGACTTGTGATCCTGGGAAAGTCACTCAATCTCTGACTGTTTTAGTTTCCTCAACTACAGAATAGAGATGATAATAGCACCTAACTGAGGGGTTGCTGTAAGGATTGAATATAATAATATTTTTGAAGTGCTTAGCATAATACCTGACACATTACTAGGTGCTTAATAAATATATATTCCTTTCCCTTCTTTCCCTCTGGAGTTGTTCCAGCAAAGGCTGAGAGGATAGTCTATCAGGGATGTGGTAAAAGGGGGAATGATTCTAATCAGAGATTCTTCCTAACACCAAGATGTCCTCCAAATATTATGATGACAGTAACTGTAATAAAAGGAATTCTATAAAATCGATAGAGGATTCATTCTGTGTTGTCTAGTGGTAGTGATGATCTGATGTTAATCTATCCTCTATTTCTCCATTGGTTCCACTTAGGATTAATGGCATATAATTATGAGGCTGCTGACCAGAGTTGGAGCACAGCCTACGCCTAAGAAATAGAGAAACAGTTACTGAGCTATGTGGGAGGTAAACGGAAAAGCTTGTTCTTGTTATATTATGATATAAAGACTTTATTCTATAGAAAATATTCTCTACCACAGAAAAGAACATCCTTTTAAAGTAAATATTTGAATTATAGAATGAAGGCAACTAGTCCAACTTTTAGGATGTGTGGGCTTGTTCCAGGAAGGAGATGAGAAATACAGGGTTGGTCCTTCCCCTGACTGAAATTTGAATTAGAGATGCTAGAATTAGCTTATAAATTAAATATTGCAAAATGTTCTTTTTCCTTCAACACCATGATAGGTGACTTGGAAAGCTAGCAATAAAAATTGGTTCTGTGTTAATGATATCTGATAAGTAGGATGGTAGAATGAATTAACAGAATTAATTTTATTAAAAGGAACAAAAACAAGTGTATGAAAAGTGTACACAGATATATGCATGCAAACACATATGTGCATACTGTTTATCTGCATTCTTCCATAGGAGAATGCTCGAATGTCTGTTTGTACAAGTAGGACAGAAATAATCAAAATTATAGGCCACTGAAGTAGAATGCAAACATCTCTTAGTCAAAGGATATGAAAAGGCAGTTTTCCAATGAAGAAATCAAAACAATTTATAGTCATATAAAAAATGTTCTAAATCACTATTGATTAGAGAAATACAGTTTAAAACAACCCTTAAATGGGCTAAAATGATAGAAGGGAAAAGTGACAAATGTTGGAAAGATTGTGGACAAATTGGGACACTAAATTCATTGTTGGTAGAATTGTGAATTGATCCAACCATTTTGAAGAGCAAATTAGGGAATTAGGCCCAAACTATTAAACCTTTGATCCAGCAGTACCACTACTTAGTCTGCTTCCAGGTGCCAATTACTGTGATTAGGGGAAAAGGAAAAGAACATATATGTTCTAAAATGTTTATAGCAGTTCTCTTTGTGGTAGTAAAGAACTGGAAACTGCAGTGATGCCCTTCTGTTGGGGAATGGCTAAACAAATTGTGGTATATGATTGTGATGGAATACTACTGTGCTATAAGAAATGATGAGCTCAATTATTTTAGAAAAATATGCAAAGACTTGCATGAGATGAATAGTGAAATGAGCAAAACCAAGAGAACACTGTAGACAGTAAAAGCAATAGTTTTAAAAATAATTTTGAACAAATAAGTTATTTTGTCTATTATAAATACCCAAATTAACTATAAAGGACATATGAAGAAAGATGCTATCTGAATCCAGAGAAAGAACTGATAAATATTAAGTATGTTTAGAATAATTTTATAAACACACACACACACACACACACACACACACACACACACACACACACCTATTTGTGACTAATGGTAGCTATCTCTAAGCCAGAGGGAGGGAAAGGAAATAAAAAGAACTATTGCTGCTGCTGCTGCTGTGGCTGCTGCCTGAACACTTTGAAATAGGAAAGAGCCAAGAATTGAAAAGAGAGCTTGAACAGCAGACATATATACATCTTTAAGTCATCTCCTTCCAATCTAGCTGGCACACAAATTGATTTTAAAACCTGATAATCTAGTTATTAATAGTTTCAATTAATTTTAGTTTACTTTCTCTAGTTCTCTATGTGAACAATCACATAATCTGATGTTACCTCTATATTTATGCTTATTGCCTTTTTTCTCTTCTTATTCCTCTAGCTATTATTTCGAGTACAATAATACTGGTAATAATGGCCACCCTTGCTGTATAACCCCGATATTAATGAAAAGGTCTTTAGTTTATCTTCATTATACAGAATACTGGCTCTTAGGGATATTATTTACTGATATAATAAAGGAAAACTATTCTTATTCTTTTTCAAGTTTTTAACATACATGTTGTATTTTGTCAAAAGTTTTTCTGTATCTACACAATCATGTTATTTTTACTGGTTTTGTTATTAATGTGCTCTTTTATTTTTGTCATTTTCCTGATAGTAAGTCAAACTTACATTCTTAGTATAAATCCTATCTGGTCACCACATATAATCTTTTTGACATGTTGCTGTATTCTCTTTGCCAGTATCTTATTTTATAATGCTCCATCTTGGCAAATAATTTTCTCTCTCCTATTTCTCTTTCCTTGGTTTATGTATGAAGAAAATATTTCTATTATAGAAAGAATTTGATTAGACATGTTCTTTTCCTATTTTTTGCAAAAAAAAAAAGTTTATGTAATGTTAGAATTAAAAGTTCTTGAAGTATTTGGTAAAATTCAATTGTAAATCCACCTGGACCTAGAGTTGTTTTTCTTTAGTTCATTTATGGCTAGTTTAATGTCTTTTTCTGAAATTGTGTTATTGTAACATTATATTTCTTCTTTTGTTAATGTGAGTATTTTATTTTTCTGTGCTTTTTCATCTACTGCATTTAAACTGTCAGTGTATTAGCACATAACTGAGCAAAAGGGTTTCTAATGATATTCTCTTTTCAGTTATTGTGATTTCACCCTTTTCAATTTTGATACTGGCAATTTAAATTTCTTCTTTTTTTAAAAATGAAACTAGCAAATTATTTTATTGCTGTCCCCACTTTAAAAAAAAACTTCCTTTGTTTATTAATTTAGAGTTTTTGTTTTGTTTTTACCTTTAATTTTGATAATTTCTTACTTGATTTTCAGAATTATCCTCTTGATATTTACTTGGATTTTGAGGTTTCTTTTGGGAGGTGATGGGTACTCTATTTTCACATTACCCTCTGCTCTAAGAGATCTGAACACAAAGTTTTCATTCATGATTTCTTAAAATATTTGTTTGGTTTTACATTTTCAGATAGTCTGATTCTTAGATTATCTCTCTTTACCCTATTTTCCAGTACAGTTGTTTTTGACAAGAGACATCTGACATTTTAAAATATTTATACAGTCATTTAATTTTGTGTATCTAATGAGGTCATTGGTCTAATCCAACTTTCAGTAATTCTTTTAAGTAAGCCTTTATACCTCTTGTTCTAAGCTATTTCTTCTTCTTCTTTCCTTCAGAAATCTCATTTCCTTTCCCATCCTTTCCATGAGAGCTCTCTGAGATATCTTGTATATCTAAATCTATGACCTTTTGAACATATGACTAAATGATCTCTAGCGCTATAATGTTAGGGCAACTAGATGGGGAGAGTGCCAGACCTGGAGTCAGGAAGACTCATTCTCCTGAGTTTAAATATGGCCTCAGACACTTACTAGTTGGGTGACCCTGGGTAGTCACTTAACCCTGTTTGCCTCAGGTTCTTCATCTGTAAAATGAGCTGGAGAAGGAAATGGCCCACCACTTTAGTATCTTTGCCAAGAAAACCCCAAATGAGGTCACAAAGAATCGGACATGACTGAAAAGACTGAACAACAACAACAACAAAGCTTATAACTCATCATTTCAAGGGAACAGAACAGACAAGACCTTATCATGAAAAATTCCTAATTATAATTTTCCAAAGCATATAACTGTTAAATTCTTTGAATACAAAGATAAAGACCTTCAAAGCATCCAGGGAAGAAAAATAGAAATTGTATGTAAAATATATCAATTACTGTTTCAGCTGCTCCAAAACAGCATGGGGAAATTAACTAAGCTAAACAAAAATACAAAAAATCTTAAGGCTATAAACTTATACCTCCCAATCATATATCTTAAAATCATCACTATGTTACTTCAAACAAATGTCCTTTGAAGAGCAACAAGACCTCAGAGAATTTATCAATAAAGCCACAATTACAGATATTACTACTAATCAGTAGAAAATCAATCCCAAACTGACAGGTAAAAGATCTTTATAAAATAAAATTTTACCACTACATTTTGTCTTTACATCACCTACATTTCCATCAAAACCCTGCCCCCCAACTATCCTGTATAACAATGGATTAAAAAAAAAGTGAGAAAGAAAGCAAGTTCAACATACCAAAAAAAAAAAATTCTGATATTATGTTCATTGCTACATACCCCTAGTCTCATACCTGTGCAAAGAAGTGAGAGAAGTGCCTGCTCGTATCTGTTACCTGGGGCCAACTTGATCATTATAATTTCACAGTATTTGTGTTTCATTGTCTTGTGTTTGTTCTTTCCATTTTCATTGTTGTGGCCATTTTACGTAGTTGTTTTGGTTCTACTAATTTCATTTTGCATCAGTTCACATAAGTCTTCCTATGTATCTTTGACATCCATAATTTCTCATAGCACAGTATGTTTTGTTACATTTACATATCAAAACTTGCTTAGCCTCCCCTAGTTCTTTGCTACTACAAAAACAGTAATATAAATACTGCAGTGTATGGGGCAGGAGGTCAGGGAAGGACAGTGGAGAGGAGAGTTTTCCCTTTTTATCATTTAGCTGCTATTTGACCTTAGATAAATTACCTAGTTATCACAACAGAAGTTTTCTTATCTGTAAAATACAGATAATAATAATGACAATGATAATACTATCATCATCTACCTCATATATGCGAGGATCAAATTAATAGTATTTATAAAGGACTCTGTAAACTCTAAAGTACTAGATAAATGTTGGTTATCACCTGCTTTGGCGATATAATTTTTAATATTCTTGCTCCTCCACTATTCATGATGACGTTTCATCTTGACTAATGATCTGTCATAAACTTTGGAGAATGTAGATTTATTTATCTGAAAAGTTGGATATGTTAAGGTGTTCAGTTAAGCAAGATCACCTTCCCTCCCTGAGGAAGGGCAGGTTACCCATCTGTATAATTGCTATTGAAATCTGTACTTTGTTTTCTTGATAACCGACCGTTGATACTGTGCTGAATGGGAGGAAGGAGAGCTGTGCCAACAAGGACATGAAGAAAGTTAAGAGATGTAATGTTTACCCGGGAACACATTCTGATTTTTCAAATGTAACTGGAGCAATTACCAGGAACAATCCTATGGCTTTATTACCAATCTTCATTTCTTTTATTAACAAATAAGCACATAAAAGTCCCTGCAATGTAGGGTTTTTCTTTTTGTTCCCCATGCTAACTTAACAAAAGCGTATCAACACTCAACTGGAAGCCAAATCTAGACATGAAAGCCTAATTCAAGAACAAGATATCATTTTTCTTTCTCTGGAAAGGAAAATAGCTTAGTTATTTAAAAGTCTTTGGGAGAATTTTTGGTCAAAATCGGTTTCATTATGAACAATGTTAAGTAATAGCACATTTTTATAGCAATTTAAGGTTTAAAAGCATTTTCCTTACAACAACCTTGTGAAGTAAGTGGTGGAAAAAAATTGTACTTCTGCACAAATAAGATACAATAAACAAGATATATTAAATGTATAAAATATATACATATATATGAACATACACAAATAATGTATATTATACAAATAAAATTCCCATTTTACAAAGGAGAAAATTGAAGTTGTGAGAGATTAAAAGAGCTTAGGTATACACCAATAGTAATTGCCTCTATCTTCTGACTCTAGGACTGTCTTCCCAATAGTCCATGCTATCATTTATCAATAGCGTACTAGTTAGATAAATTATTATATAAAGCACTCTGCACCAGGAGATCATAGTACTTCCTCTACCACTAACTTACTTTGTGAATATGGTAACACCTCACTCTTCTAGTCTATAATATCCAAGATGGGCCCTGGAGTCCTTTCTAGCACTACGATTTTATTAGTTTACACGGCTTCACGGCAAAGTATTTTTGAAACGTTGCTTTCTTTAAACACTAATGTAACAGACATGTTAGGGAATTTGCTTGCTTTCCCCACTGGATAACAGCTTCCATAAGTCTTTAATCCTGAAGATTGTCTCAGGGTGAATTTGTAACACACATGACATAAGAAGCCTAAGGTTCTGGCATTTTTTTCAACATCGAGGGCAGAGAAGGCGGAACCTATGATTGAACTTAGTTGGGCTGGTCCTCAGACACCAGGCATACAGTCCAGCACAGGACCAATATTCAAGGCCTTTCAACCTCAGAAGGACCATCAAGAGTTAATTTTGCTCTGATGACTTTGCCTTTGATTCCTCCCCATGAGTTCTCAGAATAGAACACTAATGGAGGCACACGGGGTCCCAGCAGTAATGTTGGTAGCCACACCACCCATCTTGAAACATAGATCAAGAAGCTTAACACACCTTTAAAGTTTTTAATAAGTGCATGCAAATGTTAAACATGTGACACACTATTCTATTCAGAAAATTAATTTTGACCTTTATTCTGAAATTTAAAATGTGGCCAGCATTGTTTTTATTCCCTATGTGTCCATTTCCTCAGTTTTCACATGAAAAGATTTAACCTCAGTAATTATTCTTTTGAAAAATAATTTCCTCCTGCATTCTAAAAGTGACAGTAATGTTTTATTAGGTGACACTTGACTTTTCCACCTTCCTTTTTCTAAAGCTATTTTTCATGTTATTGAAAAACAACTGTCTTGAACTGTCAACAAAGCACTGTACAGTATAATTCAGATGTTATTTCTTCAGTAAAGGCATGCTGTTTAGATCTGATTGTATGTTGCATTTTTTTAACTTGTAAAGTCATCAATAGAACCTTTTTAAATATTTAACCAAGTAATTTATTAAGCAGAGAAATTTTCACTGTGATAAAACTAGTTGGGTGCCAAATGTTAAAATGGTTAACTTAGAAAAACTCCATGGAGTATCTGAGCAGTTCCTCTTACACCAAATGAATGACAATCCATCCATTACTATATACCTACTCACTCTGAGTCACCCCACTAAAAACTCTAATTCTAGGTTTCACTACCATGCTTCCTAAAACTAAGGCCCACCAGAAAGATAGTGATTAAAGAAGGAGACCTACTTAAAACTCAAGACCCAATGCTCTATCCACTACACCAGCTAGCTGCCAGGAGAGAAAAATAGGTACAGATACAAGTATTTAGAGAAAATGCAGAAGTAAATATAAAGAAATATTTGAAAGAAGAGCATCAATGGCTAGAAGGATCAGGAAAGACTTCCCAAAGAATTCTGAGCTTTTAGAAAAACAAAGTGAGCCAACAAAGGAGCACATTCTAGGGATTAGGGTCAATCAGAGGAAAGGCAGACAGAAAGATAGCAAGAAGACCAGATTCGGGAGTCTACAGATTGTGGGAAAGTGAATAATCGATAATGCCATTAAATAGCTAAAGCAAGTCTTCCTCTACCAAAGTCCTACTCTGATACCTCACTGTAGAGTGTAAATGACCCTAAGTTCTCAAAGGTTATACTAGAAAAGCACAAAATCCTACCAAGCTAGAAAGTTCCAGAGTAAGAGTTGGGTGATGAGCTATATGCCTTTTGTCCAAAGACCAGAAGAGCTAAGTTCAGAGAGGCTCATCAACATATGAATATAAGTTCATTGTAAGTAGGGATTATTTCATTCTTTGCACGTACATCCCCAACATCTAACAAACAGCCCAGCACATAGTATTTTTTAAAAAAATATTTGTTATTTAATCATCAGATGGGCCAGAGTGAGACATACCCTTCAGTCATAGCAATTATCTGTGTGTCTACAAAATTAAAGAAAAGGTTTTGGCAGGGATCAGTGAAGGCAATACTCATACCAACCAAATTACAGAAACTTGAAGTACTGCAGACATAACCTCAATGTTCAACCTTCAATTCAAGTTCCTCCTTCCTATTTTTTACTATGCCAACAAAACAGTTTCCCAAATTGGAAACACTAAGAGTAGTATTCAAATGGCAACAAATAAAGCTGTTCCGCAGGAACAAGAGTAAGGCTCAAACATTATGGCTTGCTCCCATGGACACAGCCACTATAAGAGTCAAATTGAAATTGGAAGTTCAATTGAAATTTCAAATTGGAAACTTACTATTTATATGAATGAATTCTAATGTTTAGTTACTCAATTTCACAGAATTTTCCTGGGTCTTAGACCCCATTTAACAGTTCTTTCCCACTGTAGTCCCACAGGGTCTCATTGTCCACTTGCTCTTCTATGTCATAGGCACACCTCCAGCTTCTGGCCCTGAAACCTTCTTACCAGCCAAGGTCTTGCTTTGATTTTGAATATACCACCACTGGCTTCCACTGTGTCACTACTAAAATCATAAAACCATTATCCCTGTAGACTTTCCAACCTGAACCTAGACTTCTTGCTTCCATCCAAGACTACTCCTGGGATGACCACATACCAGTGTCCCCCTTGCCAGTCATTCTTGGCCCTAGGATGATGAAGGGTAGCTGATTAATTGGGTAGCAGGCAAAAAATAAAAACAAAAACAAGCAAAAATCTAGGCGAAAAAGATTTCCTTGTCTAAATGATTACTGTATGGATTTTTTTTTCAAAAGAGAAATTTTCATGAACAAATGTAGAGGAAGATAACTAGAACTAAGAGAATAATATGAGTAATATGAAGAAAAACTATAATAATGTAAATGAAAAGATCAATGAAAAAGTCAAGCTGAGTAATAAAAAATAAAGGTCCTTGAGATAAGGAAATATATATAGACCTTCTCCATCTGACTATGCAAGACTATTGGATATCACCTCAGGCAAAGCCATAGGAGGTGCTGGGCCTGAAGTCAGAAAGACTCATCTTCTTGAGTTCAAATCTGGTCTCTGATACTTACTAGCTGTGTGACCCTGGGCAAGTCACTTAACCCTGGTTGCCTCAGTTTCCTTCTCTGTAAAATTAGCTAGAGAGTTGTAATGGTAATGTAAATTTGTAGATCCTCCCATCCATTAATAGGCCCATGTGACCTGCTTAAGCCACATGGAAGCCTAAGGCACATGAAGCCTGTGGTGCAGAGGAGCTTGCTGAACAGGTGGAGCAGGAAGGGTGGAGCAGAAAGGAGCAAGCTGGTCACAGTAGTTAGAGCTGAGGGAGAGAGAGGAAGCAGGCAGCTAGTTGTGAGTGTTTGTCGGAAGGCCTGAGAAGGGGGAAGGCTTTGGGATGGTGCTGCTCCCTGCAGTTATAATGTGTATTTGTTGCTATGATGGATTCGGTTTTCTGGTGTTGGGATTTGGCTTTCTGGCATTTGAATAAATGTTTTGATTCTGTCTTCTGCATAGAGAGTCTGTTATATTTTGCAATTCAGAACTTTGCCAGCATATTCATAGCTGCCGTTGGCACTGTGAGTATTGCATTGGTGATACAAGAAGGAAATGACAAATCCCTCCATTATTTTTGCTAAGAAAACCCCAAATTCGGTCATGGAGAGTCTGACACAACTGGAAAATGACTTAACAATAACAAAAAGTCATAGTACTGAACTTTTTTTCTTGTTTTTCTTTGTCATGTGAAAGATTCATTAAAGAGGATAGAATCACTGATGACATAAAGACAAAGGATATAAGTAAAACTCTAAAAATTATTTATTTTACCAATACATTTATTTATAATTTTGCCTTTATAAAATAAATGAAAATAAAAAAGGAGAACTGTTTCCCTGTAATTTAAGGTATACACACATATATACATATGTATATGCATACACATGTATATTTCATCTATAGTCCCCATAGCTCCTGAAATCATGCTAAGGCCTAATAATTCTCATTGCTTTGGGTATTCCTTCAAATAGTACTGTTTACAACTCATCTATGATTTCTTGTCTCTCTCTCAAGAGGCATAATTTGGCAGAAATTGGGGAGATTAAAAAAAACTATACATAATGGTATAGCTGCAACTTAAGGTGATCTGGTTCCATTTGTGAGATTGGTTTTATCAGACCCAGTTTTTTTGTTTTTCATAAAAGATAGGTAATTAGAATAAAAATAATTTGTGTTTGGTGCTAATGGTTTCAATTCAGATGTCATTAGCACATTGTGTTTCCTGGAAAATATGCATGGTAAAAAAGAAACATATATGAAAAAATAAAGCTGCTATTACTCAATTTTTCCACTTGAAATTCAAAAATATTACATGTTGCATACTGGAAAGGCCAGTAAGTCAATGAGAATTTTTTATGTGTCTACTATGTTCCATCAAGGTAATTTTCTAAACCCTGGTTTAATACAGTGCCTACATTAGAGAAAGTGATGGTTTGCTCATTATAAAGAGAAAATTTGACCTAACTTGTTCCATTTTAAGAAAAACCTATATATTAATTTGTACTGAAATAGTAATGTATAAAATAAACACATAAGCAGAGGCTATTCATATTATATAACCTGTTATAAAAGTTTTAGTGAAGCTTTAACTTTCCATAGCTTAAAAGCTTTAAGAGCTTAAAAATGAGTGACTCCAAAATACAAGCAATGTTTCAGAGAAAAACACAGCTTGGGAACCAACTCTAGAATTTTCAAAAGAAAGGAAGCAAGAGTTTGAAAAAGCTGGAAAAAAAGGTTTTACAAATGGAATGAGAGCACTTGAAGAAGAAAATGGAAAAGAAATGAGAGAAGAAAGAATTGGAAAGCTTAGTACAAGACGTACAAAACCTTGCCTAAAAAAAAAATTCCCAGAAAATTAGAATGTACTAAATAGAAGGTTATGACTTCATGAGGCAACAAGCATTAAAACAAAAATCAAAAGGCTGAAAAAATAAAAGAATGTATAAGGTATCTCACAGCAAAAATGACTGAGCAAGAAAATAGATCAAGGAGGAAAAAAAATAAAAATCATTGGACTATCTGAAGGCTATGACCAAAAAAAGAGCCTGGATATAACATTTCAAGTAATCTAGAAAGAAAACTGCCCAGATCTCTTAGAAAGAATCCACCAGTCACCTCCTGAAAGAAATCCCAAAAGAAAAACCCTCTGGAACATCATAGCCAAAATCCAGGGCTTCTAGGTGAAAGGAAAAATACTATAAGCCACCAGAAAGAAAAAAATTCAAGTAGTGAGGAGCCATCATCAGAATCACACATAATTTATCAGCCTCCACTTAAAGGAAAGGAGAACTTGGAACACAATATTGTAGAAGGCAAAAGATATATGCTTCTATCCAAGAATAACTTACCCAGCAACACTCAATATAAATGCTAAAGGAGGGAGATGGATCTTTAATGAAATAGAGGGCATCCAAGCATTCCTGATGAAAAGATTGGAGCTGCAGAAAAATTTCTGAAGTACAAACACAGAGGTGAAGAGAAATACAAAAAGAAAAACATAAATGAGTAATGATAAAGGACTTAAGAAGGATGAACTGCTTCCACTGAAATAGGGGAGATGGTCCATGTGTCCCTGCTGATACCCAGCATCATCGGAAGTCTACTTAGAGAAGGTCTGGGAGATGTTTTGTTGGGTCTTACTGATCTTGGGAAAAGAATGGAAGGAGATAGTAAGAAGAATACACTGGAGGGAAGGGAAAGGATGATTAGAGAAAATTATCTCATGTTAATAAGAATACACAAATAAACATGTATACTAACAAGGGAAGGGAGTGGGGGAGGGAGGAGCTGACACTTGAACCTCATCTGAACTGCTCAGAAGAAGGAAAATTATATATACATACACAGATGGCTACAGAAATACATTTCACTCAACACTGAAATCAGAGCGAGAGAGGAGAAGGGTGCAGGGAATTAAAGGGAGGATGAATTGTTAACCCTAAGCAAAACAAATTCTGGAAATGTAACAAAATATTCATAGTTCTAAGTGGCAAAGAAGGGTGATCCAAAGGGGTGCCATAAATTAGGGGAATGGATGAACAAATTACACTACATAAATGAGATGGAATACAACTGTGCTAAATTCTCATTAACATAATGACAAACCAGGTTCTAGAGGACTCATGAACCATGCTATCTACCTCCTGACAGAGATATGGCCAATGTGGAATTTTTTTATTGACTATACATGTGTGGTTTTTTGTGTTCTCAATGGGGTGGGGGATTGGGATGGGAGGGTTGAGAAAGTGGATTATGGCTGATTAAAACAAAAGGGCGCGTGTGCATGTGCGTGTGTGTGTGTGTGTGTGTGTGTGTGCGCGCGTGCAAAACTCCGGAACTCTGATCAACATAATAACCAACCATAATTCCTGAGAACTTAGGATGAAATAAGCGACCCATTTCTTTGCAGAGAAATGACAGATGCAGAATGCAGAGTGATACTTTTCTTTTTAGATGTGGAGGATGAGAAATGTTTGTTTTGCTTGACTATAAATCCTTGTAAGAAGGGTTGGTTTTGTTATCTTGCTTTCTCAATGTGGGGAGAAGGAAGGAAATGGTGGCGGGAGAAGGCTGATCTTTGTTTGAAAATAAAACTTAATTTTTAAAAAAAGCTCTAAGACTTTGTGACACCTTGTATCCATTTCATGCATGAACGGTGAAGGCATAAGAATCTTGCCTATGAATAAAGGCCATGTACTTGTGACATCTGTCACAGCTGGTCAGAGACTTGTTTTGCTTCCTCCTAAATTCCTGGATATAGTATTTCTAACAAGTTACCAGATTTTCATCATCACACAATATTTATTACATATTGACCATGTGTAGGTGTCCTTTACTAGGCATTGGGAATACCAAGAAGATATATGATCCTTCCTCTTGAGAGGCTTATAATATTGTAATGAGATTCTTCCCTTTGGAAAAGGATTTACGGCAAGACTCCTTTCAGTTGCAAAGCCCCCTCATGCATTCAAACTATGCTAAATTGCCAAAAAAAAGTGTATGTATTCAAATTTTAGGGAACATATTTATCACTAAAACAGAAGTGAACAAGAGGTGAATCCATTATTTCAAAAATTATGCTTTGGGAATTATTGGCATTTCCTTAAAAAAGTATTAAATGGAATATCACTAAAACAGGTTTTGTGCTACATACTGCACAAAAAGAATTTTACTGGGTCATCTAATTGCTCAAAGCACAATGCTAATGAGGCCAAGCTCATAGGAAGGAGGTTGGGCAAAGGGGAGGGAGGGCAGGCAAATCAACATGAGCCCCATATCAAGTAATAAAAGTCACTAAAGGCAAAAATCTTCATGAAGGTTCATTCCTGTGTTCTTCATATCAGAAAAGAAGCATACCCAACCTAGACAAATAACTACAGGGACAGACAAATAACTACCCAGACATGTTATCTCTTTTCTTACAATACACAGCCTAAGGGTACAAAGTTCTAACCAACTGCAATTTGCAAAATTTCTGTAACTGTACACAATTCTGCTAAATTCTTGTAAAAAGGAACATATTCTTGAATAATCAAGAAGCATATATTAAGTGCCTTCTATGTTCTAGACACTGTTCTAGATGCCAGAGGTGACAATAAATAAAAATAGATACACAGAGATGCAAATAAAAAAATTTGTAAAAATATGAAGAAATACAAATAAATCAAACAATCCCTCCCTACTTGCAAAAAGTTTACATTATAATGGGGAAGTCTCCCCATTGAGACTCAGGATAGCTAGATGGACACACATAACTTACTTTCATTTATTATTTTATATACATGTATAAACATATATATGTATACATATGTATGTGCACATACGTACATATAGATGAATATATAAATATGTACATATAAAAATATAAAAGACAACAAAAATTAGTTACATACAAGGTCATTTGAGATGGAAGATTCTAGCAGTTGAGAGTATCATGAAAAAGTAGTAATTGCACTGAGTCTTAAAGCAAAGGAGGCAGTCTGTGAGGTTAAAATGAGGAGGAAATATATTCCAGGCAAAAGTTATCTGTTGTTTCCCTTGAGGTTAGAGCCAGCTCCAACTAGGCTAAAAGGAGGGAGTTAAGTAGCTTCATCAGGGGCAGCTAGGTGGTTCAGTGGATACAGTGCTGGACCTGGAGTCAGGAAGATCTGAGTTCAAATGCAGCCCCAAACACTTACTAGCTGTGTGACTTTGGGTAAGTCACTTAACCTCCATCTTAACCCACTGGAGAAGGAAAATGGCAAACTACTCCAGTACCTTTGCAAAGAAAACCCCATGGACAGTATAGTCTCAGAGGTCACAACGAGTCAGGCATGACTGCACAACAAAAGGCCCCATCCATCTTTTGTTCCATGTGTGGGGGCCAACAAGCATCCACAGTCTCACCAATGTCCTAGCTCACAACACTTCTGTCCTGGTCCTGGTTCCAAGTCAGGCAAAGTGGGTCACTCAGAGACTGAAGATTCAGATAAAAAAATAACCTTTTAATAAAAAAAAAATCCTACAGTGCCTTAAGGCAGTCTATGAGACTATATACAATCCAGGAAAGCTGAAGCAAGTAAAAAGCACATAGGTACAAGGAAAAAGTAAAAACAATCAGTGAGTAGGTTCCCTGGGCTCTCAGAAGCTCCTTTCCCAAAGTGCTAAAACTGTTTTTCACGATTCACAGCTGGGACCCAAATTAGTCCATCTGGATGGAAAGTTAACTTACACAGCCTCAGGTCTGCTCCACAGCTTCACTTACCAGAGCCTAGGCTGGTGGTGTCTGGGTCTGGAGGCAGGTAGGGAACATGGCTAAGACATGTAGGTCAAGCCTTACCAGTTCTACCCTGTTTCCTGGCCCACCACACCACACCAACACCAGCAATAAGCAAAAATGACCAAATACTCCGACATCGCACAAGCCTTCTGCTCCATACCTTACCTTACTAACACACGCAATCCTTGATCTGCAGAAGAAAAGAGGCTGGACTTTACACTACAACAATTCTGTGATTATAAGTGTCAAAAACCCTGCAGTTAAACATTTAAACCTATCTTGTTGTTTGTCTTTACCCTTAGATTAGATAACCTTTGAAAGGCCAAATGTAACTCAATGACTATAGCCTGTTATAATTCACAGGATGACATAAAGAAAAAAGCATTTATGGTTCAGTATCTAAATCCATGGTAATTAAAAGCGATATATTCCCCATTTTGGTAATAATTATTATTATTAATAATGAAAATAATGTTTATGTAGTAAAGTTTGTAAAGCATTTTAGAAATATCTTATTTTATACTTACAGCAATGCTGGAAAGTAAATATCATTATCCCCATTTTCCAGGTGAGAAAACTGAGATACTGGTTAAGTGATCTGTGCAGAGTATCTGAGGCCAGATTTGAACTCAGGTCTAACTGACTCTAGGTCCAACACTATCTACTGTGCTACCCAGCTTCTATTACATGCAGCTGTCCAAACTTCTTCTCTTAAGGTGATAGGCATTTCAAAATACAGACTGCCAAACTGTCCAGGGTATTTCTCCCATTGGAGAAATATTGGAAGTCTCTTTATTTGGTCATTTTGAATCCAGTGTGATAATTTCATATTTAAAGCAGGCTTGATGAAATCATTCTTAAGGCAGTGTCAGATAATGGAAAAAGATTCAGCTACTTACTAGCCCCTGGGACCTTGGCCAAGTCACTTGGTCTCTGTAGCAGGGATATGCTGGAGCCAGCTCCAACCAGCTAATGGGAGCCAATTATTCAACTTTCAGTGTGAGTAATTATACATCAGGAATTGGCAAACACTACAAGTCAGGGCTTGATTTTTTGTTGACTGTCTAGAGACAAGAAAGCGATAGAGAAAATAGTAATAAAGGAAGTTAAATTTAATAATGTGTCATGTGTATATTCTTCTTAGAGATGCAGTTGTTAAAAATTTACCGGTATACCCCGGCCTACAGCTGTTAATTTATTTATCCGTAAGACAGAGATGATAATACTTCTGTTACCTACCTCATGGAGTTGTAATGAGATAATATAAATTGATTTATAACTATAAGGAGCTATAAACATATATGCCACTATGGTGGCTATGTTTAAGCCAGGCTAACTAACAAGCTTCACAACAGGTTTGATTCCTAATTTTGAAGGCTTCACTAATGTGAAGAAATCATAACTAATTGAAGCTGTTAAAAAGTAGTAAAATTTTAAGTGTTTAAATACATAGATATATGCATATGTGTATTGTGTGTGCATAAATACATGTTTATGAGCATATATGTATATGTATTATACATATACAAAATAAACATGCACTGCTTACTATGTAGCACTCAATACTCTCTTATACACACTTGGGAAATTACATATGCTTTTTCAAAGGGCCTGACTGATTTTAAATTAAGATCAAATAGCTACAAATAGTCTTAGAGAAGTGAATTTTTAATTTGTCTGTTTAGTAGTCTTCTACCTTCATTTAGCACTTGTAGTTCAAAACTGTCCATCATTGCCAAGCAAATACAGAAGCCAAACTGGAAGGAGATGCTACTGCAGGCCCTCCAAATAGAACAAACAGATGATCCCAGCATATAATGAATTCTCACTCCAACTAGAAGAACAGAACTGCCAATTAGGGAGTGTGGGCTCTGAATTTCAAATAGCTCTGAAGGAGCCTAGGGGGAAATCATCTAATTCTATCCTTAATTCTCTTCATCCATACTCAGTTTAGGGGGAACAAAATGTAACTTGGAAAGAGACCCACGTTTTCATCACGAGAATGTGAGAAAAGAATCAACAGATTTTACTAGTGGCTCCCTTTCTATCGGCAGAAGAACAAACTGTCATTGAGAAAGAAAAACAGTAAGTTCAGAATAAAAGATAGCGAGGATGGCCATTATGAATTACATGAACAAGATGGCTCCATGTGTTACGTGAGGCACATTTTCATTCATTCATTCGTTCCACAACCATGAAATGCCCATTATGTAAAAGTTTAATGTGATAGGAGATATGTCAAAGGATATGAATAGCCAATTTTCAGAAGAAATCCAAGCTACCAATAGCCATACGAAAAAATACTCTAAAGTTAAATACTCTAAAAATACTCTAGCAACTAAAACAAATCTGAAGTACCCCCTCACACTCACTAGACTGGCAAAGGTGATTTTTAAAAAGGAAAATGACAAATGGTGGAGGGGCTGTGGAAAAAAGAGTAGATATATTATATTAATACACTCTGGTGGAGCTGTGAATGGTCAAACCATTCTAGGAAAATAGGAACTGAGCCCAAAAAACTATTAAACTGTGCATAGATTTTGACCCAGCAATAACTGTTGCTAGGTATATACCCCAAAAAGATCAAAAGAAGAAGAAAAGGAATGATATGTACAAAAATATTTACAGCAGCTCTTTTTGTGATGGCAAAGAACTGGAAACTGAGGGGGGTGTCTAAAACTGTTACTGTTCAGTCATGTACAACTTCTTCATGACTGACTCCATCTGGGATTTTCTTAGCAAAGATACTGGAGTGGTTTGTCATTTCCTTCTCTAGCTCATTTTACAGAAAACGGAAGTCAACAAACAGGGTTAACTGATTCGCCCAAGGTCATGCAGCTAGTAAGAATTTGAGGCCAGATTTGAGCTCAGGAGAATGAGTCTTCCTGACTCTAGGCCCAGTATTCTATATACTGTGCCACCTACCTGTCCCTATCAAATTGTGGGATGGTTATACAAATCATGACATATGAATGTGATAGAATACTATTACACTGTTTAAAAGAAAAAGAAAGAAAAAAGATGAAGGGGGTGGTTTCACCAAAACCTGGAAAGACGTGTATGGACAGATAAAAAGCGACGTGAGTGGGACCAGGTGAACAATTTATACAATTATAACAATATTGTAAGAAAAATAACTCTGAAAGACTTAGCTACTCTGATCAACACAAAGACCAAGCACAAGAGTGCATGCTGAAGAGGGGAAACAAGAAAGGAATAAGAAATTATATAAATGTCTACCCTGTGCCAAGCACTACACTAAGCATTTTATAAATATTATTAAATCACAAAAACCCTTCAAGGTAAGCACTGCTGTTATCACCATTTTCCGGGTGAGGAGCTCAAACAGAGGTTAAGTGACTTGCTCGGGGTTCCATGACTAGCTAAGTGTCCAAGGAAAGATCTGAACTCAGGTTTTCTAGACTCTGGCCCAGTGCTTTAACCACTGTACTACCTAGTTGCCCAATGAAACATGCTACCCACCTCCAAACAGAAAGGTGATGGGCTCAGAGTGCAGACTGGAGTACTTTCAAAACAAAATAAAACAAAAAACCATAGCTTACATGGGAATTCTTTGCTTAACAAAACATGTTTGTAATGGTTTTGTCTTCCTTGCTTTTTCAGTGCGGGGAGGAGAGGAGAAAGGAGAGCAATGATTTAGTGCTAAAAATAAAAAATTTTAAATGAGGGCTACTCAAATAACAACTTTCATAATTAGTCCAAGATTTATCAGTATGACCTAGCATAGTTTTCACTAATAAAATGCTACAATCTGTGATAAAGTATATTATATTAATGATAGCTCTATGACCATTATTTTGCTTTGGGGATTCATAATTAGCTAAGGGTCATATTATGTCACAAACTAGGACAGTCTACCGTATGGATTGCACATTTCAATGACTCTTTTGCATTTTGTATTCCACTATGCATGCATAAAATGTATCCTCCTGAAGTGTTGGCACTACTACAATTGTCTGAAAAAAAAAGGTACAAGTAATTTGAACACATACAATCTACTCTTAATGGATCTTTTCCCCCCTTTTTGAACACATGCACATCCTAGAAGAGTCCCAATTACCAAGTTTACCAGATTGTAAACTCTTTAAAGGCGAGCACCATGTTCTTTTTGCTCTTTGTGTATCTCCCAGAACCTATCAGAGGTATGCTGTGGTTGCTGTAGGAATGGCCATGGTTAGTCCCAATGACAAGCAGAGAGGTAGACAAGGTAGGAAGCTGAAACACAACAAAATAGGATGGTACGAAAAGGGATATGTTTAATATGATTTTTATGAATAGATAAATAGACTATATTGAAAAGTAGTATAGCATAATGAATACTGGGCTAGCATTGGTATGAGAGTCCTTGGTTCAGGTCCTGGCCTTGACACTTAGCAGCTATGAGACAAAGGACAAATCACTTAACAAACACATGTATAACAAACAAATTAACATATGTACATACTTTTGCATGTATCCAGAAAAATCTACTCCCTAGAACATGGGTGTTCATTTTTCCAACCTTGCCTAGAAACCATAGGGAACCTGGTTCAGCTATGTCCTGTGAGCTTGGATTTGTACTAAGATTATTGATTTTTTTTTTCCTCAAAGGCATTGTGTATTAGTTACAGAGCTGGCCTTGAAGGCAGGAAAACCTAGGTTCATTTGCTGCTTCTGACATATAATGCATGTGGAATCCAGGGAAAAGCATTTAAACTTCAGTGCTCTAAGCAAAGGAAATTGCAAGGAAATGTTAATCTTCCTTAGTAGACTTGCCTATATCAATGAAATGATATCATCTTACCCTTAGTTTTCTTTTTTGGAATCTGTAAATAATAAAGGAGCAAAATAATAAATACAGTATTAAAAGATGAGCTGTAGAAGTTAGGATAGCAACCCCTGCTTCACTTCAAGGAAATGGATGACACAGAATGCTGAGGCCTGGTATAAAGATCTGGGTTCTATATAGGTTTTTGTCACTGACCTATTATGCAACCTTGAAGAATGGATTTGATTTCTTATTGGTGTTCTTATTCAGTTGTGACCAACTCTTCTTGACCCCATTTGGGGTTGTCTTACTGGAGTGGTTTGCCATTTCCTTCTCCAGCTAATTTTACAGACAGGAAACTGAGGCGAACAGAGTTAAATGACTTGCCCAGGGTCGCATAGCTAATAAGTGTCAGAGGTCACATTTGAAATCAGAAAGATGAGTCTTCCTGACTCTAGACCTGGCATTCTATCCACTGAGCCACCTACATGCCCCCGTAAATGTGCACGTATATAATAAAAACTAGTATTTAAATAACACTTTGGCACATATTAGGTTACTCAAGCTTCACAATAACCCTATGAGGAAGGTCATACTATTATCTACATTTTACAGATGAGGAAACTGTGGCTAAGAGGTTATATGACTTGCCCAGAGTCATATAGTTAAGGAAGTATCTCAGGCAAGATTCGAACTAGTATTCCTGACTCTGTCTCACTCTCTCCACTGTGCTACCCAGCTGCCTATACCAAACATGTACATATGAAATGTGTGTATATAGCCCTACTATTGAAATGAATACCTTTGTTCCTATCAACTTAACAATGTACCTATGTTTCAGATATATAATGAATTCTAATCCTTTCAATAAATTCATCATTTCTCAGATTGTTTCAAATTCACAATTGAAGAGTGTTTTGGAAAGAGAATTTTCTTGAAATAAGAAAGGAACAATGATGGATAATGTGAAATACCAGACCCATGAGCAAAGATCAAGAGAACTGTGATTATTAAATCAAGAGAAGCAACAGTTTAGGACTATGTAATAGTACTTGTGTCCATGTTATCAAATTTCACTTAAGAAAGAACAAGAGAAATTGGGTTCCTATTGACCCATAAGAGATATAGATTAAATAAAAGGAAGGATTTTCTTAGATGCTAGAATTTGTTGCAGAGGGAATTTATTGATTTTTCTCCCTTTGGTATTGTTAAAAATAGCATAGAGTTTCAGCTGCCTAGGATGGTTTAAGTGTTATGTTAGCCTAAATGAATGATGAAAAGAAACACACTCTGTTTTTGCTAAAATCAGTATATTCCTATTTGTCCCATGATCCTGAATGTTTAATTTAAATACTTAAAGGTAATATTCTAGCACAACATTTTTTCTAATTCTATTAATCTCCAAAAGCATACTATAAAAAGTTCAAATATATCCTTTTAAATTCATGAATTGAAACTTTAGGTATTCATAATTTTAACTATATTTGGACTAAAGTGTTTTTTTTTCCTCATGTCTGTGGGATGTACAGAGAGGAGGTGAAAGTAAATGATAGAAATGGAATTTTAAGCGTTTTTAAGTTTATTTATTAAAACTTCTAACTTTATCTGTAAAACATGGAGGAGGAGTTGAACTGAATAATAAAGTTCTATGAATTTATGATTCCATGAAAATAAGTTTTCATTTTAAAAAGAAACTTTGGTAGTGCTACTGATTTGAATAAAATGAGATGTAGCAGTAACAACTTTCCACAATTCACTAAATAAAGAAAAACAGTTCTCTAACTAGTTAGCCTGCTCACCTCCATCATGGATATTCCCTTCCTCCCCACCCTGAATGAAATGAAATTCATTCAGTCTTTTCTCCTTCTTCCACATAATAGATATTATGAATGTCTTGGTGCTTAACTTTATGGGCATCTTGAGACAAATTCTAAAACGTACTGATGTTTTCCAATTGCTAATTTGGAGATATTAATGGATATAATGCAACAAATACAAATAAATACTATTTAATAAATACAACCACTCTTCCTTTAAGGAGGACTTCTTTATTAACTGTTGCTGAAAACACTACTGCCTGGCTAGGATACTTTATATCCAACATAAAGAAATTTCAGTTGTCTCACAAAAACAGTAGAAAATGTATATATGAATTAACTTGTGCAACAACAATGTTGCTATCAGCTACTGTGGAGGTGAAAGACCAACAACACCAGCACACAGGAGGGCTACTAGTACGGATTCTTTGATCTGCTTTTCTAAGGAAAGCAACTTTAAGGGGTTAACAATCTCACTTTAATTAAACATACATATTATTCAGTAGTTCAAGGGGAAAAGTAAGCACTCTAAACCTCAGAGCAAACACAAAGAAAATATAAACAGATCAACAGACAGGCTTTTGTCTGATCCAAACATCACATACATAGTTAACAGAGAGAGAAGCATCAACATCTGGATTTTTCAAAGGCAGGGGGGGGTGAGGGGGGCGCTCCTTGATGGCTACCCAGAGTCTCCACACCAACACTCTTCCAATGAGTGTGCCCCCAAAAGCAAAAAAATGCCAACCTCAGAGCTTGTATACCCTGTTCAGGGCCCTGAGGGCTCAAAGCCTACTTAGCAAAACCGGGGTATGGGAAAGATCTTTAATCACTAGTATCACATCATATACATTGTTTCTAATCAATGACTCTTGATTAAAACAAAGACAAGATACAAAGATACCTTTTGACTCAATGAAAGACAAGACTCAAAGACAGATTGCCTCAGTGCTAAGAAGAACTCCAAAACAAAAGAGGCATTTGAAAGGCAAGACTGATCAAAGGTACTTGATTACCTTAGCACTCCAAAAGAGAAAACAGTAAAAAAAAGTCCCACACAAAATCCAAGAAAGGAATTAATGGTAAAAATCAAGGACTTAAGTGTATGTACATAAGTACTCAAAGTTCAGACAACAAATAAGAGAAACCCAAGGTCCTAATGTAAGGGTGCAAATTTGAACTCATAATTCATAAAGTGAGAAGCGGTCTATGACTAGACCATATCTCTGGAAAAATTTATGTCATTCAAGAGAAAGAGGTTAGATAAATGGAGCTGAGGAGAAGCTAGCAGCCTCAGCAGCCTTGTACATTAAGAAGCTATACTCAAATCCCAGAACCAGAGTTGGGGTAGGGCATATCTGATGGAGAATTTTTGAGTAAAAGTTGAAAGACGGTGAAAGATTTTTAGATCACCTAGATAGAATGAAGAAATAAAATTAAAATTTGAGAAACAGATCTTAAGGCTGCATCAGAGATATGATATATTAGTGAATTTTCTATAATTGTGCTCCACACCTGAAACTAACCCATCCCTGACCTCTACTTAGAATTCCTGGCTTCCTTCATAGGTCAGGTCAAACACCAACCCTGCATGATGAAACCTTTTCTAATCTATATCCCCAAGCTGCTAGTACTTGTCTCCTGAAATTAACTTGTATTTAGTGTATATATTTTAAAATATATTCTAATATGTGTTTGCTTTAGAGGAAAGATTTTTTTTTAATCTTTATATTGCCAGCATCTAGTATATAAACTAAATGTCTGTGGATTTTTCATTTCATTGCCCAGGGAAAACTGTTAAAAGTACATAACACTGCATGACTGCATTTAACTTCAAACCCACATTAAGCCAACTGTTCTAATAGCTGTCATTGTAGAGGTTAAATCACTTGATTAGGCCACAAGAATTTGGAAAACATAGCTAAAGTAAACACACACCAAACTGTGCTAGTTCTTAATTTCTTGACAAGCCAAGTTTTATTTTTTCTTTACATAAAAAACAAAACAAACCTCTGTCAGAATATGAATATTATAATGTGCCACTTAGTGGCCCTGTTCTCAGACTTACTGACACTCATTTAATGATCCAGTCTTCCTGAGGTGACCTTTGGATACTAGTCAAGAATGCACCATGTCTGCATAAAGAACAGCAGGAGCCCCGGAATGTCCATGACCTTGGAATTCACTTTATCTTCCTGAGACTCAAGATTCCCCACCTACAAAATGAGAGGACTGGGCCAAATGATCTTTTAGGTTCCTCCTACATACTGATCTCTGATATTATCCTTACAAGAATATTTTAACTAATTCCACTACCTTGAAAAAACATGAAAAATGCTGGTTTACATAATTCAAGTTGCTGCAAGAGGGCTATTCTCAGAATACTTCTGGACACTCTCCAATTAGACCAACAAATGAAAAAAAAACACCCCCACCTTGAACCATACCATCCCAGGACAAACCCAAAGCCATGAGTTAATATGGGAAAAAGAAAAAGCAGGAAAAGTACTGAATTGGGAACCAGGAGCCTGAGTTTTACCATTACCTTGTCATATGATCTAAATAAAATTGCTTAACCTCTTGGGGTTTCCACTTTATATGTGTGTGTGTGTGTGTGTGTGTGTGTGTGTGTGTGTGTGTGTGGTGGACTTCTTTGGTGAACCAGTGAAAGCTATGGATCCCTTCTCAGAAAATGTCTGTTTCTTATATTCCTAATGGAAGAAAATGCTACATTCAGAGATAGGTTAGAGAAAATATAGATGTAATTTTTTCTCTATGTTCAAAGACCCCCTGATATGTATCTACAGACCCCTTTGGGTTTCCAAAGTCTCTAGATTAAGAACCCCTGATTTATATTTATATGGTATTCTCTACTGTTCAGAGTACACTGTCTCAATTGTCCTGATTTTACAAGGGAGTCTAACTGAGAAAAAATGTGAAAGACTGCCCATGGAGTAACAAAGGATTTTCCTAGGTCTCTCTGACATTTGTATGATCTTATTTTGAAAAGTCAATTTTTGCCCTTTTAGCTTCTTTCACCCCTTACCTCTCCTCCAAGAGACTGAAGGGGAAAAAAATAAAGACCAAAACAAAATTTTTTGTTAAAAACGAAAGATCAAGTTCTATTTATCTGGCAACAATAAAGCATAAAAATGGAAATTCAGGTCAGATGTGCTTTTCTGTACCTGTCTGATTGTGATATTAGAGACTCAAGTGGTTATAATAGTCACAGATGACACAAACCTGTGTCTCTGCATGATCAGTAAGAGTCTCCTCTAGGGCTAGCTAGGTAGGATACAAAGCCAAAGATTTGATAAGAGCTGAATTAAGGCTCCTATTGCTGGCTGCTGGTTTCCTGATGGTCAATTCATCTCCTCTGTCACCAGGCTAAAAAGCACAAAGTTGTTACCTCTAAATGGGCCACAGCATTTGAATCCCCAAACTCAGCACCAAGGCTTATGATTTGCTGCAATCAAGGAAAGAGAACAGATTGCTGTTCTTGTATGCTACTTGCCACAGTTATCTTGTCTAACCCAAAAGTGGCATTTGAGATTTAAAAGTTTAATAAAAAAGGAGAGGAAGTATAAGAACTCAATAAAGAGTCTTGTCCTTAAATCTAATCCTACAAAATTCTGTAAGTTCCTACAAATATGAGGCATTGTACAAAATGTAAATTTTTTTTTAAAGAAAAAGCTCTTTTGGCCAAGAAACATATTCTGCTGGGGGATACAACTTATAAAAAGATAAGTATATACATGATAATTTGAAGGAGTGAGCTATTAACTAGAGGAAGGAGAAAAAGTCCCCATTCTCAGCTCACACGTGAACTGAGCCCTTTAAGAAGTTAAGAGATCCTAGCAGGTAGAAGTGAGAAAGTCGTGATTTCCAGGCATGAAGGTCAGCCTATACAAAAGGATGACAGTGGAAAGAGGGTAGGGGAAGGAATCTTGAGTTCTGACAACCATAAGCAGGCAAGTTTGGCTGGAATATAGACTACATGGCAAAAAAGTAATGTCAAATAATTCTAAAAAGGAAAATTAAGAGTTAGACTAATGGTGGGCTTGGAAATGGCAAGCAAGGAAGTTTTATATTTTATCTTATAGCCATTAGGGCCATTGAAGGCTCATAAGCAGGGGAATGAGATGATCAGAATGATTATTCAGGGAGATTATTTCGGTAGTTGTATGGAAGGAAGATTTCGAGGCGAAAAACCGAAGCTAGGAATCCATTTAAATGAAAAGTGATGAAAGTGTGAACTAGGGTTGTGAAAATGTGAGTGGAAAGAAGAGATCACTAAATCATACATCTGGGCCTGGAAGAAACCTTACAGATCATCTAATAGTCTTACTCTTTTTAATTGCACAGATGAGAAAACTGAGACGTTAAGTGATTTGCCCAAGGGACCAGATTTGAGAGATGTTGTGGAGGTAAAATTATCAAGACAAGAATTGGTACTGATTAGATATGGAAGTGTGGGAAGACTCAAGGATGACTACAGAAAGAATGGTGGTGCCTTCAACAGAAACTGGGAGCTTTGTAGTAGAGAGGAAGGGTACCTTCTTTTTCTTTGGGGAGTGGAGAGGGATGAGTTTCATTTTGGACAAACTCAGTTTGACGTGTACAGGAGACATCCAGCAGGAGACAGCAATAAGGACTCGGTGATATGGAACTAGAATTCAGATGAGGGAGATTAGGGATGGATTTATAGATCTGGAATTCTTCTACACAGAAATCATTGAACTCATGGAATCTAATGGGACCACCAAGAGAGGAGGGTGTAAAGAGTGAAGAAAAGAGACACCCGGGATTGGAATATAGGTCTGTATCCTGAGCCCTCTTTTTTTCTCTCTTTATACCCTCCTATCTTGGTGGTCCCATCAGATTCCATGAGTTCTATCATTTCGATGTCAAAGAATTCTGGGTAAACAAATGTTTAACAACTAGCTCTCCAGAAAAATACACACATAACACACTTTGAAGTTTGAGATACATTATTAACATTTTCTCCATCACTTTCATAAGTCTAGAAATAAATCAAGCCCTGATTTGTAGCATTTGTTGATTTCTGAAGTACAAATGCTCACTCTGAAAATTCAACAATCAAACACCAGTTCAAGCTGGCTCCCGCACAACCCTGGAATGAGACATGGCTCCAGGAAAAGAGATTGAATGGGAGCAATCGTCGAGGTAATAAAAGAATCATGATATAGTAGGGTCATGAAAACCTAGGGAGGAAAGTATATCAGGGAGAGGAGGTAAGGCGAGTATTGAACCTAATACTTTAAATTGGAAATTCTTACACATAGAAAAAAATAAAATATAAAAAGTCAATTTTATTGCTGGAGATATTTATATTAAACTGCTGAACCTATTTTAAATTGATAGAAAAAGGTTGTTTACTTTATTCATAAGATAACCAGATACAGAACTGTGAACTTTTCTCAGAGAAGGGCTTTTGGTACAATAAATCTTCTCAAAAAGAGCTCCATGAATGAGAGCACTGGACATCTAAAAATAATTTTAAAAAATATTTTATATTTATTACGCTAAAAACCCTGAAATTTTATTTTCACTTAGGATGCTTTGACACACTCTATGTTACCTACAGGGAGAAGGGAAGAGGGTAATCATTTTGAAAATATGAAAGATGTTAATGTAATTCTCATTCTAATCTCACTTCCACTAACATCTTTAATATCTTCTTACCCATTTTCTCCCCTTTCTCATTTTTTTTTCCTTGACACTGTGTTCAGAGGCTTACAGAGAGGAAAAAAAAAATTGAATGTCTCTTCTCATGAATCTATTAGACCAGAAGAATAAGATCTACATTTTATAAACAATCATGGTACTTTTTTTTCTCCCAAAAGAATCAACACTGAGGAATTATCATTAACTTCTTCAGCATCTTGGGTTACATTTTATAGCCACATGTATAAAACCCTGAGATGAAGCTGATTCATTTCACCAGAGATCATTTCCCCTAACTTTAAGATACAGAAACCATAGTGCTTCTAGAGTAACTTTTATATACACTCATGTACTCAGGCATGTACTCATTCATACTCACACACTGACTTGTAACTTTTTTTCTGGGCTCCTTCTCTAGTTCTGAATTTATGAAATAAATGGAAGTCATTCTTGTGTCACCAGCCTCACAGCATTCCAAAGAAAACTGTTATTACTCTAATGGGCTAGTTTTTCCTCTAGTAAAAGTTAAAAGTAGTTTCCTTTGGAAGATCCTCAAAATTGATAGAAATTATTTTAACTAAAAAATGAGTAGCATACTAAGTGCAATGAAGAGAACCATGGTAGGTGTGAGCAGGGTGTGATCTATGGCCAATAAAGGAATTACAAAGAAGATTAGGAGAAAAGGATGTTACCAAAGAACCACTAGTGGTCGGAAATGAAGAGGGATAGACCAGAGTGCTCCAAAAGCAAGTTGTGACATTGGAAGAAAGTGAATAAGGACTCCAGCAGACTGGGTAGACCCTTGCAGTGAATTTTGGGGAGAACAGGGACAAGTATAATACGGAGGAGCAGGAATGGGAAGGTTGCAATCTTCTTTTTCTGAAAGAAATTCTTGAATTGATAAACTCAAAGATTAATGAGTAAGTACATCCTACCATCATAAAATTATAACAGTGAAATATAATCTTGCTTTTGTATTACAATCCTTTAATAATTTAGAATAGAATTTATCCTATTTTTCACCCAAGCAGGAATTCCTTTTAAAATCCCCTTAGAAGGTAGCTACCTAGTCTCTAGAGCCATATTAATTCTAAGGAGTTCATTTACTACATATCCCAGAAGGACTTAATTACATTGGCTTTTGGCAGATAAAACTAACTCATATCTTCCAAGAAAAAAAAGATTTTACCTGAGCTCATTCTTCCTTTCTGTAATATAGAGAAACTATGCTACCACTAAAGTCCTTGTCTTTCTAAACATGCAAACATATCCAAAACTGTGTCTCTTGGGAAAGCCTAATAATCTTCTGGTGGAATACTCTAGTTTCTAGATAACTTTAATTAAATCATAACCATGTAATTAAACTGTGTCCATATATACATGGAGAATATAACTTCAAGGAAAAAGTATTTAAAAACCATTTAGGTTCCCATTTGTTTAGGAGGGTAGAGGTGACTATGGATTCTCAAAGACTATACCAGAGGACAAGGTCTGGCAAGCCTTATGAAGGCAGCAAAGATTTAAATAGAATCCTCACAACAGACTGATTCATATCTTGCTGATGCATATCCTACATGAAAAAGATTTCTGTCAAAGAGCCAGCCTCTCAAGAGAGGGCCAGCTCCTGTAGAGAAACTGAGTAGCAGCAGGTAAGCTACAAGCAAATGAAAATTTGTGCCCATACTGACTCCTGAAAGAGGCAACAATAAAATGGTTCTCAGTTCTGTGCACCTCCATTTACTTCCTCACTGAGAGTAGCTGATAGGCTAAAAAGGGGAAGAAGGTTCTAAGAATCATTCAGTTATTAAGTTACCTATAAAAATGAATTCAAATGTTAATACCTGAAAGATGAGAAAGCTTTGTCCAACGACCATACCACTGGAAAAAGACATTTCAGTAATGGCATTCCCACTATAAATGAAAATTAGAAGGCAGAAAGATGCAGAAAGGTAGTGCATCATTTGGTTTGTGATTTCATAGGAGACGCAATCAAATGAAATAATGTGTGTAAAGCTTTCTGTATACCTTAAAGCAGCATATCAATGGCAGTTATTATGGCTATCATCATCTCTCCTTGAATGTCTTATAATGAATGTAAACAAAAAGACCTCTAGATTATAGGCCAAAATCTTGAGCAAAGGATGAAGTAAAGAAAATTCCATGAACTTGAAAAAAATCATTCAAACTGAGTCACCATTATCTTACTATTCAGTGATTTTAATATGAAGATAGCCACAAGAGAAGCTGGTAAAAAATACATCAGAGAATATGGTTCAAGACTAAGAGTCTGGACCTTCTAATGCTTTATGAAAAATGGAGTAATAAGAATTTATTAAACATTCACCATGTGCACAGTTCTGTGCTAACACGGGATATAGAAAGGCAAAAAAAGCTTCATGTCAAAGATGGTACATAAGCCTAGTCTTGAAGGAAATAAGGGATTCTAAGAGAAGGAAGTAAGGCAAGATTGTGTTTTGAGGAACGGGAGATAGCTACCACAAAGACATGGAAACAGGGAATAAAATGTCATGAGGAACAGTACAGTTTGTTCTACAGAGTGTATAAAGAGGGGTAATGGGTAACAAGGCTAGATAGGCAGATTGGGGACAGGTTGTAAAGATCTTTAAATGCCATAATAAGTTTATATTTCTTCCTAAAAGTGACAATGAACTAATGGGATTTATTACGTAGAAGAATAACATGACCCAAGCTTTAAGAAAATGAGGATGGATTGGAGAAGGAAAAGGTTTGAAGCAGGGGAACCAATTAGGAGGTTATTGTAATAATCCAAGTAGAGGAAGGGGCTTACCTAGGGTGAGGACTATGTGAGTGGGGAGAAGGGGATAAATTAAAGAGATGTTGTGGAGGAAGAAACAACAAATGTTGGCAACTACTTGGATATATGAAATGAGAGAATCAAGGTTGTGAACCTGGCAAACTGGAATGACAGTGACACCTTCAAATATAAAGAGGAAGTTCAGAAGGAAGTAGATTCAGGGAGAAAGAGAATGAGTTTTGTTTTGGATACGGTGAACTAGATATATCTTTAGGACATCTAGTTACAAATGTCCAGTGGGCAATTAGTGATACAGGACTGAAGTTCAGGAGAGGTATAAGGCTAATATATAGATCTGGTAGTCATCTGCATAGAAATGATAACTGAATCCATGGGAACTGATGAAGTCACCAAGTGAGCAAGTACAGAAAGAGGACTCAAGTCAGAGCCTTAGCACACACCCAGAGTTAGGGGAAATGATACAGATGATGATACCAACAAAGGAAACTGAGGAGTGGTCAAAGAGGGAGGAGGGGAACCAAGAGTGAGCAGGATCACAAAATCTCAGAGAAGAGATGGTATCCAAGAGTAAAAGAGAGCCAATGGTGTCAAATGCTACAGAAAGGTCAAAAATTATATGGATTGAGAAGACTTTAGATTCTAGAAGTAAGAAAATATTAGCAATTTGGTAGTTTTGGAGAGATCAGTTTAAGTTGAGTGATAATTTTAGGAGCCAGATTTCAAAGGGATGAAAAGTGAGTGAGAGGAGAGTTCAAGCATAAAATTAAAGTAGTTTTTTTTTTTTTTTTGCCCCCTAGGAGTTGACTAGAAAGGGATAAGAGCCAGAGGGAATTAGCAAGACAGAAATGCTAAAGTCTAAGGAGGGCTCATTATGGAGGCATCAGAAAAGGAATCAGTAAATGGGGAGATTAAGAGTTACAGGGAGAAAGTAGAGATAATTGGGGGTATAATCTGCTGAGAAAAACTTGTAAGAAATAGAAATGAAAGCAACATGTTGGCTTTGACAAGGATAAGGACAACTTCTTCATTAGATACCGGAGTAAAGGACAGAATGGAGATGATGCCCAGGGGTTGTAAAATACAGAGAAGGGCAGGAAAGGAAGCTTTTAGCCAATAAGTCATTCTGGCTATACTGGGTATAACACTCAGGCTGTCCATTTGTTATCCCCAATCTAGTTTAGCTGCATAATTATTATGAGTGTCAAATTATGTTCATCTCAGGTCATCTATGTCTTTGATTAGGTGTTATCTCCCAAGCTTCACATAGCTATCATTTATAAAGTGCTTCAAGATTTGCAAAGAACTAGGCAAATATCATCTCCTTTTACCTCATAACAACTCTTGGAGGTGGGTGCTATTATTATCTACATTTTGAGGCAAGAAAGGTCAAATGACTTGTATAGGGTCACACAGCTAAGTGAATGTCTGAGGCTGCATTTGAACTCAAGTCTTCCTGACTCCAGGTGCAATGATCTAGTCACTAGCTACATTTCACCCTTAAATGCATGCTACAGCCTACTTACATAATAGGTTTCTCCACTGCTATATTATCTGGGTCACTTTCAATTTTGATTCTCCTTTAATTATGGTATTCTAAGATTCAAAGGGATATCAAATCACCAGAAAAACTGGGTTTTTTTAAACTGGTTTTTATGGCAAGGAATAATCTGAGATCATCAAAAGGGCTGTTCATTTTACCAATCACAATCCAACTAGTTTTCTTCCTCCTTTTCGATTCTCAGCTCAGCCATTCAGCTACAGTGGCTGTCCGTAAATGTACTAAGAGACTAATTCAAAAGGTTTCCCATTTAACTGCTTATAATCTAGGTAACAGAGATTCTTCATCTACCATTTAAATTGTGAATGGAGTGTGCTACCCCAGGAAACTGAGTTCTTTATCATGAGGAGCCTTTAAATAGTCTCAATGACCTTTTGTTGGAGGAATTAAGACAGGATTCGTGATGATTATAGTGGTTAGACTACGTACAACATGAAGATGTGTTCAAGTGATGACAATCTATGGTTCAAAATATGTAAGACCTCAGAAAAGATATACACACACATATATACACACAGTTGATCCTCATTATTTGCAGACTCAGTATTTGCAAATTCACCACCTCAATAAAATTTAGTTGTAATCCCCAAATCAATATTCACAGAGCTTTTGTGGTCATTTGTGGATATGTGCAGAGCAGCAAAAAATTTGAGTTGCCTAGATACATATGTTCCCAGCTCAGGTTGAACAAGGTGGTGCTCTGCTTTCTTGTTTCAGCTCTCAGGCCATAAATAAGTATCCTTTTTTGCAATCTATTTAGTGCCATCTTTTTCATACTTTTGCACTTTTTGTTGGTGGTTTAGTTATTTAAAATAGGCCCCAAGTATATTACTAAAGTGCTGTCAGTGCTCCTAAGCACAAGAAGTCTGTGATGTGCCTTACAGAGAAAATACATATGTTAGATAAGCCTCTTTCAGGCATGAGTTATAGTGCTGTTGGCTGTGAATTCAATGTAAATGAATCAATAATATCATCCAGAAAAAGGATGAGGAAATTTGCCAATCTGGATATGAAACTGCTCCAGAATGTGCTTAAGTAAATGTTGTGACCTAACCTTGTATTTTTCCTAGGAGCAATGGCTCATTATTCATTAATTTAGTGTTCCTGGAAACTTTATACAGCTTAGGAACACCCAATGACAAGAGTCAACTGTATATTTATGTGTCTTCGTATACTACACAAACACACACACACACGCTTGCACCCTTTATATATAAAATCATATGTTTTTAACCTTCCATAAGAGTGAAAGACATTTGAAATACAGACATATTATAACCTTTAAAGGTCACTCAATATTCTAGAAATGTTTTTTGAACCATCAACCTGAATCTTCACTGAGATGCCAGTATATTTTATTATTTGTTAGACCACAGTCAGATTTATGTGATAGGATGAAACATGACAAATTACAAGACCTTAGGATTTAGAACTCAGAGGAACTTTAGAGAACAAATCTTCCCCAATACAGCAGAGATCTATAAATTCATTAGTCTGAGTACTCTCTCCACCCACATTGACTATACTACCTCTCTCCACAATTTACCAGATGGTCTTTTAAGAGTTGCCATGGCAGAAAGCTGGTAGTGTGAGTCTCTGAACCTCGGTAGGTTGGTGCTGGGACAACAGTCCGTTACTGAGGCCACAGTTGAGGCTTTTTCAGTGTGGGTTGAGCCCACCAAAGCTTCTGATCTACTTGCTGTAGCCTTTGAGAAGTCAGGGTCACTTTCACACCTCAACGAAATAGTTTACTGATACTCTTCCACAACTTCCATCTAAAAAAGATATAAGGTCAGCTTCCTGAGATGAAAAGTTCCTTTTCGTATACAATGGAGTTAGGTCCTTCAGGACACTTGTTTGACATCTAATTGTTTAACATCTAACCTTTGACATCTAATTCTGTAATATTAAATCTTTACAGCTAAATTTCCCCAAGCATCCTTGCAGGAAATCGTTTTTTGTTTTTCTCATCTTTCCCTTAGTTATTGCCAAACTAAGCTCTCAAAACTACACAAATTATGGGGTTTTCCCATGAAGATTATTAAGCTGTTATGCTTCAGAATAAGTGGCTGCCGGCTAGTACTAGACTAATAAATCATAAAAATGACTTTAGAAACAGTTACACAGCTGTGGTCAATATGCCAATTAAGAACCATATTCATTCATACACTTCCTGGGTAAAAACTCCAGAAAAAAAATTAAGCTACAAAAGCATGTGTCTGTTAAAGTTTGCTTCTTATTTATAAATATATAAAATTACTTAACTACATAAAATAGTGTTTTAAACATTCCAACATAATTTAAAATACATACACTCACCCATGAACACACACATATATTATATACATGTATTCTATACATATGTGTGTGGTGGATACGTTATATATATTATATATTTACAGAACTTTAATCAATCAAATCCAGGAAAAAAACTACAGTTTAACTTTCTGAAGAAAAAAACAACACTATATTGTCTTTACCCAGGATTTAGATAACTCTTCTTTCCAAATTGCTAAAAGTGTTTGTTTGCAAATTTAGATATTCCTAAAGAAATCATTATCACTTGAGGGTGGAATTACTGACATTCCACTTCTAATCTCTAATTTTGGGTAGCTCCAAAACAACTCTTAGTGATGTTCTTTCTTTAAAAAAGTAATTTAGCATTTCATTCTAAGTTAAAGAGAATTGTTAGTCTATCTTAACATTAAAAAATGAAAGAAACAATGACTATATGTTGAATTGTATTAGGCACCAAAGAAAATAAGTAAAGATTATAAAATGAGAATTACTGGGGGACCTTCAAAAGGAAATGGAGATAAATAGTCTCATTTTTACTGGAAGGGGGCAAATGAACCCTAACCAAATCACATTAGTAAACTTCTGTGCTCCTATGCCTAGTGAGTACAGAACAATAAAAGAAGATAAAAAAGAAAATAGTGAAAATGAAACTGAAAACATTAAAAATGGATTTTTAAATGATATCTATCTATGAAGAGGGTTGGAAATGCTATGACCTCACAGATGATTTTACCAGGAAATGAAGTCCATCCAACCATGCCTCAATTAACAAATCACTTGGGAACAAAGTTACTTTATATATATAAAGACAGCCTAGGTTCCACTTGGATTGGGAAATTTATAATCTGTCAACTCATAAAGATTGATGGTAACTGAGAAAGTTATAGTCTATCATAAAATTTATAGCTGGAAGAGACCTTAGAAATTTGTCTCTGCTTTTTTTTTTTTTCCTTATGGAAGAGGAAATTGACGCCCAGAGAGATCATGGGACTTACTCAATGTCACAGAATCACCAGCTAGTCTTGGTGATGGTGGTGGAGGCACTTTAATGTAGGGAATTCCCAAGGACAGGGTCTACTGAAACACACTGAAGCAGTGGCCACAGGCTTGCGGCTTATAAGCCCCAATCACTGAGAGTGGAAGTGTATTGAGTCTGGCCTGAGTTCCATTTGACATAAAGGAACTCCCCTTGAGCAGAGGATCTTAACCTTTTCTGTGTGCTAAGTTCCTCTGGCAGTCTGGTGAAGATCATGGACTGCTCAGAACATTTGTTGGCTACAATTAGAATTGAAGAAAAAGTTAAATTTCAGTCAGAGGTTAGTTAAAATAAAGACATTAACTTTTCCCATCCAAGTTTGTAGATTCCTAAAATATATCCACAGACCCCTTATGTACCTCCTGCCCTAGAGTTGAAGACAGTGATAGCCTTATGTAATAGTCTGCTCTCTTCCCCATTCCCTACCCTCTACCCCCACCCCCATACATTTCAAATCTGGAACCATAATTAAATCAATACTGCCATTGCTATTGGAAGGGGTGTGTCAATCTACTCCTCTCTAACTACACTCACCATCCCTGTATATTTTCAAGCAAAAACAATCCTCCCCAAACAAAATTACCCCATATGTGTTGTTTCCCAAATTATAAGTTCCTGGATGCGAAGGACTGTCTTGAGTAACTTGGCACATAAAAAGCACATAATAAATGCTTTTTTGACCATTCATTCATTCATTCATTCACTTTATGGGCCATGAAACCACAGCCTACCTCATCTATAAAGAAAAGAGGAGAGATGTTATATTCTGCAACATATTCCTATGCCTCCAATGTCATTTTTACCTCTGGTAACAAAATTTCTGACAAAGGATGCAATTGGAGGAATGAATCCTCTTCAATAATAGGGCTGTGTTTTCCTTTTGCCTATTAAAGCCATCTTCCCTTTATACAACATACCAAATCACATTTACTTACTAAAATATTTGAACCTGTTATTACTCAAATTACAAGTTGTATAACACAACATAAAACTGATTCTTCAAAGGGATGTGGGTAGTTGAATAAATCCACTGACAGGAGCAAATGATATGTCATGGAAGGTCATTCTTAGATGGAGAAAGACAATCCTTATGTGTAGGTTAAGTGAATAGTTGAAACCTTTGCAAGTAGCCCAAATAATGAATGGAAAATGAAGAGAACTGAAAATAAACAAAGAATCACAGAATGTTTGAGCAGAGAAGAAGCCTCAATCATCATTTAGAATCCAACATGCTCATTTGACAAAAGAGAAAATGGAACCCCTGAGCTAGTACTGGTAACTGGAACTTGGGGCGTCTCAGTCACCTGATCCCCAGTTTACTGAACATTCCATTAAAGCATATCTCCTCTCCCAGAGGAATAAAAAGGAATATGCTAACAAAAAGTTTAAAAAGAAGTTTAAAAATCAGAAATTCTATCATAGCACAAAAAAAAATACTATTGAGAATACTCTTCTGTTATTACTTGAAAACTTCAACATCACAGGAAGCATTAAAATGTGGCAACCACATCTATCACATTCTATCACATATCTAGAAGCACATACCTAATACTACTGTTTCTCTGGGCTATACATTCACTCCCTTCAAAGAATCTGGCACACTAATCTTCCACCTCCTACTGCCATAGCTAGAATTAATTTTTCCTTTCTCGGATAGTATGGGATAGGAGGAAAATGTACCATCTTCTCTAAATACACGTTAGTAAGAAAATGAGTAATTGAACATGATATTTGTGGTCAGAATCTATTTCCTACATCACCATAAATATTCTTTTGAAGTGTCCCTGAGAAGTTAGAATGCACAGTGCAAAGATATTATTATGGGGGAAGGGGAAAGCACTTTTTACTTCCATGTCTCCCAGACAGTAGTTTAATAACAGAAAATGTGCTTCTGGCTCTAGTTTGGCTATTATCATACAGTATTGCAAAATGCTTTCAAATGATGAAAATGTTCCAGATGCTAAACTTAATTTATCACAATTTGATTCAAGGAAGGGAAAGTTACCAATAAGAAAGGAGTGGCATTCTTAGCCTACTTTAACAATAAACATACAAGGGCCCTTTATTCATCTTTTCTCTTCCCTATCTTTAAAATTCATTTTGGTCCACTGAGAAAAAATTTAGAGGATGGGGGGAAATAATAATAGATAATATTTGGAAAGCATTCTACAAATATAATCTCATTTTATTCGCACAATAACCCTGGGAGGTAGGAGCTAGTATTATCCTCATTTTTGCACATGAGGAACCTGAGGCTGACAATGGCAAAATGATTTGTCTGAGGAATCAAATTGGTTTGAACTCGTCTTTCTGGCTCCAGATCCAGAGCTCTATCCACTGTGATAACTCACTGCCTCCTTGGAAGACTTGATAATATTTCAAGAATATGGCTTGAACAGAATGAGTTGCTTAGAACTGATAAGCAGAAATATATATAGAATAATTTTACATATGTACCTGTTTGTTTTTAATAGTAGCCGTCTACAGGGCGGGGTGGGGAAGGATAGGGAAGAAAAAAAGGAAAAAACATTTACATAATAACTTTATTACATATTTTAAAAGAATAGCAAGTTGTACATAAAAGATTTGCAATCTCATGTGCAATCATCTTTTTTTATTATACTATGTTATGGAAATGCTTGTTTTATTTCATGAATTAAAAAGAAATGAAGTACAAGGTTCTCAAGGGGCCTCTGGGCAAGTCACTTAACCCTGTTTGCCTCAGTTTTCTCATCTTTAAAATGAGCCGGAGAAGGAAATGGGAAACCACTCCAGTATCTCTGCCAAGAAAACCCCAAACAGGATCAAAAAGAGGGGAATGAGACTGAAAACAGCTGAACAACATGTGCCCTTCAGCTAATTAGGGGAGACATATTTAAGGTGAAGCCATCTGAGAGACAAATTCTCTTCATGTAAATGAAATGGTGAAACATACTTAGGGTAAAAGCAAGATAGGTAAAGCACTCTGCAAACCTTAAAATTATTACATAAATGTAAATCATGATTAATATTAATTTTAATATGGTCTTGTATCATATACTTTAGCAGACACATCATCAATGAATGAGGAAGATAACGAAAACATCATTAAGCCAGCACCTCCATTAATCTGGGAGTAATTTGTAGAAAATAGGAAGACCTACTAAGAGTAAAAAAACAAAACAAACAACAACTTTAAGCAGGCATCATAATTCCTCACATACCCTGGAGTTTGAAATATGATTTGCTTTATATAAGCTGCCACTTTTCTGTACTCGTTGACAAGACTATTCTTTGTGTAATGTTCTAAAATAAAGACATATGAATTGCCTCCAGATTTTCACCACTTATAGGGAGATTTTTAATACGTATAATTTATTCATATTACAAATGCTGACCAGTGTTTCCAATTATAAAAATCTTTTAAAAATGTTTTCTCTTTACCAAAGTATGTGAAGATACAGAAACTGATTTTATTTTAAAAGTCAAAGACTCTTAAGGTAAGGATATCATAAAAAGACAACTGGGAGAAACTGCAATCTTACCAGAGAAAACAGTCTTTAGAAGTGACTTTGAAAAACTTTATACGATTTTACTGCAACCATAAAACAAGATAATCAGCGAAACTTATGGCTCCAGTTTAAAGGTTAAAAAATAAAATAAAATTCATATTCGCTGAGAAGTGTAAGTCTGACTGTCTAAAAGTTATACTTAATCCTCTCTACCTTCTGCTTTCCAATAACTTCAGAAGTTTTCTACTTCTAGGCTTTTAACTTGTAAAAACTGAAATTTTTGATGGGATTTTTTAAAAGTGTTCAGGCAAGATCTGCCTAACTTTATCCCCAGAAATTCTCAAGAGTTAGAAGATATCTGAAAGTCTAAGCCCAGTCTGAGGCAAGAATCCCTGTTCCAAACTCCCTGACAAATAGTCAACCAGGATCTGCTTTGAATACCACCAGTGGACAAGGAACTCACTACATCAAGGATAGTTCTTTATTATTTTAAAGCAGAAAGTCCTACCTTACTCTTAGCTCAAATTTGCTTCCTCAAAACTTAGGATCATAGGCTCATAGATGGAATGCTAGAAAAGTCATCAGAGCCCATCTTGTGCAAGCATTTTATGCATAAATAAAAGGAAGCCAAACATAGTTAAATAACTTGCCCCAAGTCAACACTAGTAACAAGCATCAGAGTAGAAACTGAATCCTGGTCTTGTGACTTAGGAATCAATCCTCCTTCCACTGTACTTCTTTACCCCTATGTACAATGTGTATTATACCTCTGGTAGTAAGTAGTTATCCTCATTGCTGAGGAAACCAGGTAGAAAATGTGAGATTTATATTTTAAGGATTAATTACTTATAAGCATTTTTAATTGCACCATCATATATTTTTAAAGAACCACATCTATCTTCTTAAATTTCTGATAAAATTTTATTTTAATAATTGCTGTCATTTTAGACTTTTGACTATTTTTTATTTTGGCCTGGGGAAAGTTTGGGGCAAAAGAAAAATTTTCTATTTTTCTTCTGTTTAAATGAACTCAGAAAATGTAAATATTAACTTCCTATTTTTATGAAGTCTCATTTAAAGTTAAATTGACACTGTTGTGGCTGATGGTTCAGGCCCTGACTTTCAATGCAAGGATATCTTTGCCCTATCGGATTTACTTGCATAAACAAGACAAACTGTTTTTAAGCACAAAGTTCAGAAGTTCAGAAGATCCTCTTTTCTAAAAAGGTTAAGTGTAAGTATAGGTTTTTCTAATATAAAGTTAATATGTATTGAGTAATCATGAACATAAGAGCAGTATATGATCTTCTATTCACCAGGGACAAGAGAAACCACAGAATAGTCAAAAATGTAAAAGAATTGAAGAGAAAAAAATGAAAATAAATTTTTATTAGCAATACGACCACTTAAATACTAAATTTATTTTGATTTATTAGCATTTTTGTAGCACTCATTTGAAAATTATGCTTCAGATTATAATGCTAAAAATCTTTAGTCTTATTCCACCAACCTTTATTGAAGAGAACCAATGTTTATTAATCACCCAGCATGGCCGCTGGGGGCGGGGCGGGTGGGGGGAGCGAGCGGCGGGGGGCGGCAGGGGTAGCAGGGGCTGGGTTTTTTTGTTTTTGTTTTCTGCCCTTTTATTCCCAGTACTTAGAACAGTATCTGGCATACTTCATAAATGGTGTTTCATGAGTGCTAGTTAACTGACTGACCCCCTTGTTCACAAAGCTTGGTGCTCTGAATTATCAAGAAACAAAGTTTAGCTTAAGTCACGGCTTCTATCTTTTTGGAGCTAGCAGTCTAAAAGGAGATTGTGACACATGTACAATGCATACAACACTAAAATACATGAGTAAACTGGAGAGGTGCAAAAACAATCAAAAAATAATATATTTCTACAAAATATCAGGAGCACAAAATCTGCAGCATTACTAACAAAAAAAAAAAACAGAAAGAAGAGATAGGGAGAAAGGTGATGGAAAAAAGCATTTATTAAGCCCTGTTGTTCATGAGAACAGACCCCAAAATCTGAAACAGTTTTAGTAAGAAATTTATTAGGTTATTTGATAAAGGAGAGGGAGCTGGAAAGAATGTGCAACTCCCTCTCCCCAGGTTCTGGAAGGTTTCATTATATAAGATTTAAGATTTGTGCACTGTAGTCACACATGGATCATCTGATAAAGGTTTATAGCACACAATCACCTGAAGGAGACCCAAAACAAGAACTCTTTGTGTGGATCCAGGACCCAGGAGAATCCAAAATACCTTGTACCCATCTCCAGCATTCCTAAAAGGTCAGGTGACATTCTGGGTGCAGACAACCTTTAATCACAAAGGGTTGGATTTAAACAAGATAATAATTCTTCTGAACAATGTAATAAATCATTTTTCCTACAGCACACACTATGTGCCAGGCACTGCGCTAATTTGATGAAAAAAAGAGAAATATCATTAAAAATAGGAAAATCAAGTAATTTAGAGTTAATGTAAAAACACACAGGACTTCTTTTTAAAAAGTCATTTTTTTTGGCAGAAACAAAGGAAGACTTAAATTAGAGAGATAGTCGATGCTTATGACTTTAATATGCCAATATAGCAAAAATTATAATACTAACAAAATTAATCTATAGGTTTAATGCTATACTAATCAAATTACCCAGGGAAATGATTCACAGAATTAGACAATGTAATAAGAAACTTTCATACGGAGGAAGAAAAGATCAGGAATACCAAGGGAAATAATGGGAAAAACAATTAAGAAAGAGATATTGTATTAGTAGCTCTCAAATTGCATTAAGAAAAAGTAATTATCAAATTATCTGGTACTGAATATAAACAAAAAAAAATTGGAATCCCAGAATAGATTAGAAAAGCAGAGCCTAGAATAAAAATGTGTTTAGTGGTCTAGAGATGTTCAATAAACATACAGAAATACAAACTTCTGGGAAAGGAACAATATTCAACAAGGATTTCTGGGAAACTTTGTGTCTGAAATCTATTTTGACTAGTTAGTCAGAAAATGGGCTTAGACTTCTTATACCATACACCACAATAAAGTCCAGTTTTTAAAAAAACTGGATATGGATACCATACCATTAAAAATCAGAATAGAATAGAAAATTATATATTGTGTCTCACAACTATAGGAAAAGAATTATAACCAAATTCTAGGTAGAGGAGATTGCAAAAGACAAGATATGGTTTACATTATACATTTTTAAAAAAACTAATGCAAAAGCAAAATCAATAAACTAGAAGAGGGAAACAACAAGTAATGGAAGGGGAAAGCTTTTGAGTAAATATCTCTGAAAAAGTCTTACATTCAAGTGGTCAAAGGATTTCTAAAAATACTTTTAACGAGAAACACAAACTATCAGCAATTGTACATGTTCAAAATCACTAATAAATAGAGAAATGAAAATATAAGTAATTCAACTATCACCCCACATCTACCAAATTGGTAAAAAAAAAAAATTAAAATGCTGAAAGATGTAAAAATTATGCCCCTTCACACACTCTGTTATAGTCAAACTGAAGGTCTACAGAGCTGTGGTGCTGACCTTATTGTTGTATGCCTGTGAAACCTGGACAGTCTACCAGCACCATGCCAGGAAACTGAATATCTTCCATTTGGATTGCCTTAGGAAGATTCTGAAGATCACCTGGCAGGATAACATACCAGACACTGAGGTCCTTTCTTGAACTAAACTGCCTAGCATTCATACTCTGCTTCAGAGAGCACAACTCTGATGGGCTGGCCATGTTGTTTGAATGCAAAACGCAAGCTTGACAAAAAGACTATTTTATGGAGAACTCACACAGAGTAAGCGTTCACATGGTGGTTAGAAGAAGCAACACAAGGACCCTCTCAAGGTCTCTCTCAAGAACTTTAGTATTGATTATGTGACATGGGAAACATTGGCACAGGACCACTCAGCACGGTGTGCCCAAGTCAGAGAAGGTGCTGTGCTCTATGAGCAAAGCAGAATTGAAACAGCTCAAAGGAAATGCAGGAAGTACGCAACTTTGGAGTATCCACCCCAAATGTTTACATGAACTATTTGTGCCCAACCTGTGGCAGAGCATTCTGAGCTCCCATTGGCCTGATCAGCCACAGGCGTACACATTGAATCTTGACTCAAGAACTCAAGTGATGTCATTTTGGTACTTTTCAAGAACGAAGGACAACAACCAAGCACCTACAGCCAAACTGGACTACCAACTATTAACCAAACTACAGTCCATCTATGACTCTGTGTGCCTTTGCAATGGCTGTCCCACGTCTGGTACCCAGAACTCCTTTATTTCTACCCCTTAGAATCCTGGACTGGAAGATTCTGATACCTCTTACTGTTATTGCTCTATCCCTTCTCATATAATCTAACATTCACTTACCTGAGTAAATTTATCTGTATAAGTTGTTTAACTCTCCCACCCCAAACACAACAGAAGCATGGGCAGAAGTTCCTTTGGTGGGTCTTTTTTGTTTGTTTGTTTGTTTTCTTACTTGCTTGCTTCCATGTGTTCCAACACCGGGTACAATATCTTGAATATAGTGAATTCTTAATAAATGTCCAAATGACTATTAATAGTAAAGACAACTGACTGCTCCCCTCTTCCCCCCATCTAGGCTACTTTAAGACAGAGTTGTACCAAAAGTGAATTCCTTCAGTTACATAGAGATATTTAGCTAAAAGTTGTAAATCTTCCCAGCCAGCTAAGAGTGTTGACGTTAGCTAAACAGTGCTGATTTAATTCATTCTTGTATTGGGTATGGGGGGAGGGGAGGAGGGAGAGATACTGAAAGGATAAGGTAGATGAATCATGGAGTTGAGAACCATGGAAGGATGTGTCTGAATCAGAGAAAGAGTTAGAACCAGGAATCACAAGATCTACACCAATATAACCTCAAGTAACTCACTCTTTAGGTTTCCTCACCTGTAAAATGAGATGGGTTGAACTAGATCACCTCTAAGATCCTCTACAGCATTAAATTATGATCGTATACCACCAGAATAAGGGGAAACAAGAAAACATCAATAGCTACCAACCTAAATGCCCTACTTTCCTATCTGTATAATTTTTAATGGTGAGATCCTCCAAATTCCTCTCTTTACAGATGACTCTGCAAAGTACATGAATCCCCGGAACATTATAGCACTTCACAACTGAGAGCTTTAATTATCCAAGAGAGTCTGATCTAACTATCCCAACAGAAAAAAAAATTGCAAAATGTCTATTGTCCAGACCAGCAGTTCTTAATTTTTCTGGTCTAGGACTCCTTTATATTTCCGAAAGTGTAAATACTACACCATAAATAATACCATTTAATTTCATAAATAATACTATATCATAAATCAGCAATAATTATTGGTATTAATATATTAATGGTAACAGCATAAATCAGCAATATAATAAAATGATAAATTTGGTTTATGTGGGTTATGGCTATTATTGACCATACTGGAAATTAAAATATCTCATTATTATTAAAATAGTTTTCTGAAAGGGCCCCAGGGACCCCACTCCCTGGACCACATATCATACATAGTCCGGACTATGATACATAATTAGGTGTATCCCTTTCCTTCCTCTCACCCCTGCCATCTCTTATGACAAAAAATATAAAAGAGAAAAAAAGGCATTCAGTAACAATCACCAATACATCAATCGCGTCGTGTAATATGGCATAACTCTTCTCGTAATTCTTCTACTGGGTTAACCTTAGCCATTATAATGACAGAGAATGCAATTTCATTTTTGGTATTGCTGTTCCTTCCATTTACATTGTGCAGTTAACAGGTACATTGCTTTAATGATTGTATTGACTTCGCTGTTCAGGGTAACCTTTGGGTTTACAGGGGTAAGAGGTGAGGAGGACTAGCATCCCCTGCGTGGGACACCTATGGAAAGATTTAGGAGATGGAATGTTATACAATAGAAACAGCAACTAGATCTAGCAGACTGGAATGTCAAGCATGTGGTAGTGATGTGATGTGTAATCAGCCTGGAAAGGATTGTAAAGGACTTTAAATATTAAGCAGAGAAATCCGCCTTTTCCCCTAGAGGCGAGAGAGACAGACCCACTGAAGCATCATTCTGGGAGTGGCAAGATCAAATATGTTTTAAGATTCCCATTGGCAGCTATGTGGAGGATGATGGAGAGAGGATAGAAATTGGATTTTCAGAGTACAATTAGGGGTCTATAGCAATGTGCCAAGTAAGAGGTGATGAGGACCTGAACTAGTGCTAGTTGTGTGAGAGGAGGAGACAAATACAAACGATGTTTAGGAAGGTCAGTCTGGCAACTTATTTGCATACTTGGCATGTCTGACCATTTAAATTCTACAAGTTTAAAAGGGGGAAGGGGGCAAAAAAAACCCCCAAATTTTAGCAAACACTTTCCCCCAAAATGACCTTGCTTTAAACAATTGGCACTGAGAAGTGTTTTATTAAACACAAACAAAAACCAAAACTCCTTGTGAACTAGCTGTTTCCCTTCATGCATACACTAATCAATTATAAAGGTTTTAGGATATATTTATGATGATGATGATAATGAATGCCTAAATATTTTTAAATAACTAGAGTAATTTAAATTACAACTTAATAGTCCTCCCAAGTCTTGGTCTATTGTCCAGATGACTCCAATGGAGCAATTAATGTCACTGAAAATTAAGAGGTAAAACAAAACACAAAGATATAAATACAGACATGCTCTCTTCTCATACAGTCACGCCTTCATTATGTAAAAGACTTAATTTCAAAGCTTTGGTTTTGCATTCCAGAGACAAAAATACAACCTGAGTCTTACAGGAATTAGTGAAAGCTGCACAGGAATGCATGTCTAATCACCTCACTGATGGCTAGCTGGTCCTTGGAATACCAAAAATCTCTTCTGGAAAAGTTATTTGGTGCTACAATAAATGGCAAAATAAAACAAAAATCACTAGCAAAACATTTTTCAGTTTAAAATAAAAAATATTTTTCATTCCAAAGTGATCTCTTCTACTTAAATGACAAATTATTGCCTCCAATAAAAGGTTACCAATAATAAAATTTTTAATTATGTGAGTCCTAGATAATTAGCTAGTACCGAAATCTCTGAGTTTACCTGATCATATATTTCAATGTTTATTATTTATAAATAAATATGAATAAAATCTTCTCTACCTGTGCAGTGGTAGATTTGCTAATTTTCCCCCAAATTTTCAAACAGTCCAAAGGTGCACACACCTTACTTATCTTTTTGCTTGTAACTCATTAATTGCCAGATACAGAGATCTCTTTCTTCTTGAGCTCTTTCCTGCATTTGAGCCAATTTACTTCCAAAGCAACATGACATTTACTTTCTTGAATCTCTATCCTAACCTTGTTTTCTAAGATATTGCATTATCATGTTTTGTTTTTCTCTACCTCTCTACAGATGCTGCCTGAAGTTCCTTTGCTGGCTTTCTTATCCCTCTTAAGCCCTCTCTGGGTATGCTTCACATAGCAGATACTCCCTTTGACACTTCCTCTATCCTGGTAGAAAGCCCTTATCACCTAATAACCTGTACTACAGCAATCAGCTTGCTGGTTGGTCTCCTGGCCTCAAGTCTCTGCCCACTCCAGACCATTCTCCTTTCAGCTGTCAAGCTGATCTTCCTCAAGGGCAAGTCTGACTATGTCACCTCCCTTGTCAATAAACTCCAGTAGCTCCCTATTACTTCCCGGATCAAATATAAAGATCTTCTGTTTGGCTTTTAAATCCCTTTGGAATTTGACCCCTTCTTACCTTTCAAGGTTTCTTACACTTTACTCAGTTCCAGACAATCTTTGATGCAGTGACACTGACTTCCTTATTGTTCCTTCCATAAGTCTCCAAGCTGTGCATTTTCATTGGTTATCCCCCTGCACCTGGAATTCTCCACCTCCTGGCTTCCTTGGCTTCCTTCAAGTCTCAGCCAAAGTCCCATCTTCTGCAAGAAGTCTTTCCTAGTCCTCCATAACCTTACCTCCTTCACTCTGAGACTGTCTCCAATCTATCCTGCTTATAGCTTGTTTTTCCATAGTCGTATGCATGCATCTCCCACTACACTGTGAGCTCTTCAAGAAAGAAGGACTGTTTTTACCTTTCCTTACATACTCAACACTTGGCACAATGCCTCACACACTTAATAATGCTTGTTGAGTTTATTTATCTGTGCTATTAATAATAAAAGTAATAGCTAAATCTATATGGTACAGATAGATTTAAAAAGCACTTTATAAAGTGCCTCTAGGTACCTGTCCAATTTTCTGCCTTTGTCATCTTATAGCTATAGATTCCTTGACTGCAGCAGGTACTGACTTATTGTTTCCCTAATAGCACCCTCTGTACACAACAAAGGATAGATATGTGAAAAGAAGAAAAGCAACGAAGTATAATGGAAAGAACACAGGACTGAGATTAGGGGAATTTGGCTTCTGGCCCCACCTATTACTAACATGCAATGAATTTCTGCAAAAAGCTTCAGTTCTTTGAGCCTGAAATACTGGTAAAACAAGGGATATATAATACTTCTCTTGAAAACACTTTCCAGCTCTAAACACCTCTAATGCAATCCCTATTTTAAAGAACTCCAATAAGCTCACTTGCATTTGCCTAATAGTCTGCAAACTTTAAGAGTTTTAGGGCAACCAGGGCATCTAGGTGGCACAATGGATAGAACACTGGCCCTGGAGTCGGGAGGACCTGAGTTCAAATCCAGCTTCAGACACTTGACACTTACTAGCTGTATGACCCTGGGCAAGTTACTTAATCCTGATTGTGGAAGGAAGGAAGGAAGGGGGGAGGAAGGAAGGAAGGGAGGGAGGAAAGACAGAATTTTAGGGCTACCCTTGGAATCTGAGAGAGAGGTCTATCTAAAACAGTAAATCTAAGTATCTATCTGTCTATCTATCTATCTATCCTACTGATTAATTTTTATACCACAGTTATTGCCAGATATATATGCTCTTTGGCCCCAAGACTGAACCCCACCCTCCAAAGTAACATGCCTTAGTAGACAGGGTACTGGACTTGTGTCAGGAAGACCTAGGTTCAAATCTCTCCTCAAACACTTATTAACTACATAATACCGGACTATTCACTTTGAGCTCTCTGTGTTTTTGCTTCCTCATCTTTAAAATGAATGGGCTGAAATCTCTATCTTCTATTTTTTTTCAGCTCTTAATTTATGATCATAAAAATAAAAGAGTTAAGGACAAATAACTGATAAAGTGAACATGTTTGACAGTGTGGAACATTCTTCTTCTGTATTCCCTGGTCTCACTGCCAAGAGGGAGGTGTGTTTTAGTAATTATTCTCTCAGATCACATTGGTTCATACTGTTACTCAACATATGCCTTTGTTCTGGAAATTTTAGGATTTATATTATTATAGATATTGTACAAATTGCTCCTCTGGTTCTGGCTATTTTATTCTTCATAAGTTCAGAGAAATCATCTCATGTTTCTATGAATTCCTCCTGTTGTTTTTCACTGCATTATAATATTCCATAATAGACATGTGTCACAATTTGTTTAGTCATTCCTTAATTAATGGGCAGTCATTTTGTTTCCAGTTCTTTGATACCACAAAATGTGCTGCTATGAATATTTTAGTATGTAGACCACCTCTCTTTCTAACTTTGATCTCTTTGGAGTAATATGACTAGTAGTGAGACTGATGAATCAAAAGCTATGAATTATTTCAACAATTTGATCACATGATTCCAAATGATTTCCTAGACTGGTTAAATCAGTCTATAGCTCTATCAACAACATAGCAGAGTGCTTATCTTCCCACAGCCCCTCCAGCACTGACTTTTTTAAATAATTTATCTTCAGTGCTTGAAGCTACTATGGCATTCTGGAAGCTCAAGAGTAGAATAACTCTTTATCAAAATGGAGGGATTAAGGGAATATAAAGGAGACTCTGAATATAGTGACTAGATGCCATCACCAAGAAGCAAAGAAAAGATGTGATGATTATAAGAAATATTAAGTAGTTCTCTCAAATGACTATCTTGCAAGGAATGGTGTAAGAGAAACCAACAAGGACATATACAATCAAAAAAAAAAAAAGAAGTGGGGCCAGTCCTCTAGGAAAAGTGACTTGTGTGTGTGTGTGTGTGAGAGAGAGAGAGATAGAGACAGAGAGAGGCAGAGACAGAGAGAGACAGAGACAGAGAGAGAAAGAAACTCCCCAGGATATTGGGTAGGTCCTCTAGGGAATTATTTACATTCTGTGCCAGAGCACACAACAATGGAAAGGAAGAATCTTAGTGACTAGACTCTAGTTATATACCATGAAATTCCAGCATAAATCATCTACTACTACTCTAAAACAACAACAATGAAATTTTTAAAAAGGAATACGATATACTGAAAACAAGAGCAAACAGTTTGAACTCAGAGATAATTTATCCTGCAAGGTTGAACATAATAATAGGGGATGAGAGTGGAATAAATGAGCATTAAAGACTGAGAAAACCAATTTGGGAACAATATTTGAAATGTAACATACAATGTACATGCAGTGTACAAAAGAAATATAAGAAAGGCAAACAACTGTGAATAGCTTTAAAGTCCTACGTGATGATGATCTAGCGCTTTCCTAGGAGAGGGGAAAAAAGACTAAATCCCATTGGGAAGCCCATTTATTATAAGAGTCACTGAAAAAGCAAAGAGAGACAGATTCTGGGCTTAAGTGTTAGGAAGAAATACCCTAAAAAAAGGAAAGGGAGAAGTAGGGAATTGATACTGTTGTGGTTGTTTATTTAGATCATTAAGACACAGAAAGGAAAGATGGACCAGTAACTTCTCTTGGTGCTATGAGATGGAAAAGAAGAAATTATACAGGAATCAGATTATGTATATGCATTTGTACCTGTGTGCACTCACATGCACACATGCATGCACGCACACGCATGCACACACACACACACACGTATGTGTGTCTTTATATATTATTTTTTTCTTTAAAATATTACAGTGGATTTTACATAAGGAAAAACTACCTTAACAGTCATAATATTAAATGTTTGTAGATTGAAATTACCCATTAAACTGATGAAGAAACTGAGGACCAAGAAAGTTAGTTGTTGGAGGGGAGGGGACTGTTGATAGTATGGCAAAACTTAACAATCTGCCATATAACAAAAAACAAAACCAAAAAACCAAAATCCCTAAGCCTCAGTTTCCTCATATGTAAAATGGGATAGGCTGTGATAGATGGACTCTAAGTTCCCTTCGGGCTCTAAATCTATGAGCCTATGATACAAAATATAAAAAGACTAGAATAAAAATGAGAGACTAGAGTAAAACTTACACCTCAGTTAAATAGAAAAAAAACAAGGCAAGAAAAGCAATCATTATCTCAGAGAAAGTACATTAAAGACATATCGCCAAGTGAGACAGAAAAAGTACAGTATATACTTCAAAGTACAGTATATGCTTCATCTCACAAAAAAGAGGCACGGAAGAAAGAGCTTTTACAGTAGAGAGGAGGATGGGGAGATGAAAGGCAATGCTTGCACCTTACTCTCATAATAATTGGCTCAAAGAAGGACTAATATACACACTCAATTGGGTCTGGAAATCTGTCCTACTCTACAGAGAAGTAGGAGGTAGTAGTCAGAAGAAAAATAGACTTTTGGGGAAGGATGGCAGGGTAGGGAGGAAGAGAGACAGACAGAAAGAAGGATAAATAAGGGGGAAAATAGGATGGAAGGAAATACACAGTTAATAATCATAACTGTGAATGTGAACAGGATTAATCACCCATAAAACATAAGGGGATAGCAGAATGGATTAAAAACTGTAATCCAACAATGTTGTTTACAATAAACACACTTAAAATAAGATAGACAAAGAGTTAAAAATAAAGGACTGGAGTAGAATCTATTATCCTTCAGCTTAGGTAAAACAAAAAAAAAGGGTTAGCAATCATGATTTCAGACAGAGAAAAAGGAAAAATAGAACTAATTAAAAGTGATAAGCAGGGAAACTACATTTTGTTAAAAGTATCATAAACAATGAAGCTATATCAATACTAAACACATATGCACCAAATGGCATAGCATCCAAATTCTTAAAGGAAAAGTTAAATGAGTTATAGGCAGTTATAGACAATAAGATTATACTAGTGGGGGGCCTCAACTCTCCCCTCTTAGAACTAGATAAATCTAAATCTAATCATAAAATAACAAGAAAGAAGTTAAGGAAGTATACAGAATTTTAGAAATGTTAGACATGATAGAATTCAGGAAAAAAAAATTGAATGGGAATAGAAAAGAGTATATGCCTTTTTCTCAGCTGTATAATGAACCTTCATAAAAACTGACCATGTATTAGGGTGTAAAAACCTCAACCCCAAATGAAGAAAAGCAGAAATATTAAGTGCATCCATTTCAGAACATAATGCAATAAAAATTATATTAAAGAACTGTGTAAAATATAGGTTCAAATTTAATTGGGAACTAAATAATCTAATCCTAAAGAATGAATGGGTCGAAGAACAAATCATAGAAACAATCAATAATTTCATTAAATATAATGACAACAATGAGACAACATACCAAAACTCATGGGATGCAGCCAAAGCAGTATTTAGGGGAAAATTTATATCAACAAAATAGAGAAAGAGCAGATCAATGAATTGGGCAGGAAAACTAAAAAAAAAAAATTAGAAAAAGAACAAATTAAAAATCCACAAATAAACACCTTACCAAAAATCCTCAAATTTAAAGGAGATAATTATGAAAAATAAAACAGACAAACTATTAGTTAATTTGACTTAAGAAAAGAAGAAAACCAAATTACAGTCTCAAAAAGTGAAATGGGTGAATCTACCACCAATGAAGATGAAATTAGAGCAGTTAGTAGGAGATATTTTGCCCAATTATATGCCAATAAGTTTGACAATCTTAAGTGAAATGGATAAATATTTACAAAATTATAATTTGCCCAAATTAACAGAAGAGGAAACAGAATACTTAAATATCCCACCTTAGGGAGAAAAGTAAATAAGCCATATATAAGCTCCCTAAGAAAAAATCCCCAGGACCAGATGGATTCACAAATGGATTCTACCAAATATTTAAAGAAAAATTCATTCCAATATTAAACTATTCAAAAAAATAGGCAAAGTAGGAAACCTACCAAATTCCTTTTACAATACAAATATGATGCTGATACCTAAACCAGGAAGAGCAAAAACAGAAAAAAAAAAGAACAGACCAATTTGCCTAACAAATATTTATGCAAAAATTTTAAATAAAATACTAATGAGATGATTAGTGCAATAGATCACAAAGATCATACACTATGACCAGGTGGGATTTATACCAGGAATACAGAGCTGGTTCAATATTAGGTAAGCTATCAGCAGAATTGATCATATCAATAACAGAAACAATACAAAACATACATTATCTCAACAGAGACAGAAAGAGCTGTTGACAAAATACAACACTCATTCCTAATAAAAACACTAGAAAGCATAGGAATAAATAGAGCTTTCCTTAAATTAAGTGGTGTTGTTCAATCATTGACTTGTGTCCACACTTCAGGATCCCATGAACCATAACGCAACAGGCCCTTATATCTTCCACTGTTCCTTGACATCTCTCCAGATTCATGTTCATTGTTTCTATGATACTATCTATCTATCTCAGCCTCTGCTGACCCCTTTTCCTTTTGCCTTCAATCTTTCCCAACCTTGTGGTCCTTTCCAATAAGTCCTGTCTTCTCATTATGTGGCGAAAGTATTTAAGCTTCAGCTGCAGCATTTGACCTTCCAGTAAACAGCCTGAATTAATTTCTTTAAGTAGTGACTGACTTGATCTCCATGCTGTCCAAAGGATCCTCAAGAGCTTCTCCAGCATTATAATTCAAAAGTGTTGATTCTACAACATTGAGCTTTCTTCGTAGTCCAACTTTCACAGTCATACGTTGCTAATGGAAAAACCATACCTCTTGACCACACAGACCTTTGTCAGCAAGGTGACGTCTCTGTTTTTTAATATGCTATCCAGATTTGCCATAGCTTTCCTTCCAAGGAGCAAGTGTCTTTTAATTTCATAGCTGCAGTCACCATCTGCAATGAATTTTGAACCCAAGAATATAAAATCTGACACTACTTTTGTTTCTTCTCCCTCCATTTGCCAGAAAGTGATGGAACTAGTTGCCAAGAGTTTACACTCTCCTCTTTCACCCTCATCAAGAGGCTTTGTGATTCCTCTTCACTTTCTGTCATCAGAGTAATAGTGTTTGTACATCTGAGATTGCTGATATTTCTCCGGGCAGCCTTAATTCCAGCTTTTGATTCATCCAGCATGGCACTTCTCATGATGCACTCTGCATATAAGTTAAATAATTAAGGTAACAATATTCATCTTTGTGGTACTCCTTTTCCAATCTTAAACCAATCAATTATTCTTTGTTCGGTTCTAACTGTCGTTTCTTTTTTTTTTTAATTAAGATTTTTTATTTTTAGTTTACAACACTCAGTTCTGCATGATTTTGAGTTCCAGATTTTTGTTTCTTAATGCACATACAAGTTCCTTAGGAGAAAGGTAAGATGATCTAGTACTCCAATCTCTTTAAGCACTTGCCACATTTTGTTGTAATACACACAGTCAAGGCTTTAGTGTAGTCAATGGAGCAGAAGTAGATGTTTTCTGGAATTTCCTTGCTTTCTTCACAACTGGGAGAATTTGATCTCAGTTCCTCTGCCTCTTCAAAAACCAACCTGCTCTTTTGGTGGGAGTCATCTCCAGTGGTCCTGATCTACATCTTGCCATTGGATCTGGATGTCTCAGGAGGAGAAAGTAAGGCTGGTGACTTTGCACAGCCCTCCCTCACTTAAATCCAATTCACTTGCAAGTCATGGCATCAGCTTCCTGATTCATTCGGTCTCTCATTCTTTGCATTGCCCAACAAAACGTCCTAGCCCAAGCTCCCCCTTAGTGATCATTGTTTGGGCCCCAGGATGGCTCAGAGTGAATGTAAATAGCTATTGTTTCTGTTTTGGCCAGAAACCCTGAGGGTCTTCCCTTTCCAGATTTTTTTTTTTGACTAGGTCAAAGAGGTCATTCTTTCCCTCATGTCTTACCTAGCCTTAATCACTAAATAGGTGTTGCCTCAGTCAAACTGAGATCTGGGAAAGATCTTATCTTAAGAAGGCCAAGGTCTCCCCGCTGCATCTGGGGTCATCTCCAGTCATCCTGATCTATATCTTGCCATTGGTTGGACCCCTTTGGCTCCGAAGGAGAAATTGAGGCTGGTCACTTTGCACAGCCCTCCCTCCCTTAAATCCAATTCACTTGCAAGTCATGGCATCACCTTTCTTATGTCATGTCCTCTTCAAGAACGAAGGACAAACAACAACAACAACAATTCTTCTGGTAATTCTGAGTTCACATGTTGCTCAGGCCTAGCTTGAAGAATCTTAAGCAAAACCTTGTGAGCATATGAAATGAGCATAATTATTTGGTAATTTGAACATTCCTTGGCATTGCCTTTCTTTAGGACTGGAGTGTAAACTGATCTTTTCCAGTCCAATGGCCACTGCTGAATTTTCCAAATTTGCTGGCGTATTGAGTGCATCACTTTAACAGCACCACCTTTTAGAGTTTTAAATAACTCAGGTGGAATTCCATCACCTCCCCTAGCCTTACTGTTAGCAATGTTTTCTAAGGCCCAATTGAATTCATTCTCCAGGATATCTGGCTCTAGATTAGTAACCCCGTCACAGTTACTGGTGATGTTAAGATTTTTCTTGTATAGTTCTTTTGTGTGTTCTTGCCACCTCGTCTTAATCTCTTTTGGTTCTGCTAAAACCCCACCATTTTTGTCTTTCATCATGCCCATTTCTGCACAAAACTTTCCTTCTTGGTATCTCTAATTTTGTTGAAGAGAACTCTTATCTTTCCTATTCTAAAGTTTTCTTTGATTTCTTCACATTGCTCATTTAAGAAAGCCTTATCTCTCCTTGCTATTCTCTGGAAATCTGCATTCAGCTGAATATATCTTTCCCTTTCTCCTTTCCTTTTGCTTCTTTCCGCAGCTATTTGTAAAGCTGTTCTTTTTGGAACACTGTTGCTGACTCCTAAACAATATTGGAAACCTCTGTCCATAGTTCTTCAGGCAGTCTATCCTCAGATCTAGCCCCTTAAATCTATTCATCACCTCTACTTCATATTCCGAAGGGATGTTACTAAGGTCATACCTACACGGTCTGATGGTTTTCCCTACTTTCTTCCATTTAAGTCTAAATTTTGCAATAAGAAACTCATGATCTGAGCCACAGCTAGCTCCAAGTCCTGTTTTAACTGACTGTATTATGCTCCTCCACTTTTGGTTGCAAAGTATATAATAACCAATCTGGTTTCTATATTAAGGATCTGGTGATGTCCATGTGTAGAGTTGCCTTTTGGGTTGTTAAAAAAGTGCAAGTTATCTTCATTTTATACTACAAGGCCAAACTTGCCTGTTATTTCAGTTGTCTCTTGATTTCCTATTTTAGCATTCTACTCTCCTACGATGAATGTGATAGCTTATTTTGGTGTAATTTCTAGAAGACATTGTAGGTCTTCATAGAACCGATCAACTTTGACTTCTACCGGATCAATGGTTGCAACATAGGCTTGGATTACTGTGAGGTTGAATGGTTTGCCTTGAATTCAAACAGCTATCATTCAGTTATGTTTGAGATTATAACCCAGTAATAATGATAAGTAGTATCTACCTAAAACTATCAGCAAGCATTATCTGTATTGAGGATAAGCTAGAAGCTTTCCCAATTAGATCAAGGGTGAAGCAAGGATGCCCGTTATCACCACTATTATTCAATATTGTTCTGGAAATGCTAGCAATAGAAATAGGACAAGAAAAAAAAATTTAAGGAATTAACCAAGATGATGAAAAAACAAAACAATCATTCTTTGCAGATGATATGATGGTATATTTAAAGAATCCTAGAGAATCAACTAAAAAACTAGCTGAAATAATTAACAACTTCAGCGAAGTTGCAGGATATAACAAAAATCCACATAAATCTATATATTATTCTATAAATTACCAACAAAGTCCAGCAGCAAGAGATAGAAAGAGAAATTTCATTTAAAATAACTGCAGATAATATGAAATACTTGAGAGTCTACCTGTCAAGACAAACTCAGGAACACAATTACAAAACATATTTCACACAAATAAAGTCAGCTCCAAACGAATGGAGAAATATTAATTGTTCATGGGCAGGCCAAGTCACTATAATAAAAATGACAATTCTACCTGAAATAATTTACTTATTCAGTACTTTACAAATCAGAAAACCAAAAATTATTTTATAGAGTTAGAAAAGATTATAACAAAATTCATCTGGAAGGACAAAGGTCAAGAGTATCAAAGGAATCAATGGAAAAAATGTGATGGAAGGTGGCTTAGGAGATCTCAAACTATATTACAAAAAGGTAGTCTTTAAAGTAATCTGGTCTTGGCTAAGAAATAGAGTGGTGGATCAGTGGAATAAATTAGGTACACCACTCACAGTAGTAAATGACCCTAGTAAATCTAGTATTCAACAAACCCAAAGATCCAAGATTTGGGGACAAGAAATTAGAGTTTTCCTAGCAATTTGTGTTAAATAGCAAAGCAGTTTGGCACAAACTAGGAATAGATCAATGTCTCACACTGAATACCTAGATAAGGTCAAAATGGATCCCTGATTTAGTCATAAAACGTGATATAAGCAAATTGAAGGAGTAAGAAATATTTTACCTGTCAGATTTATGGATAAGGAAAGAATTTATGACCAAAGAAGAGACGGAGAGCATTACGGGCTGTAAAAAGGATAATTCTTATTACATCAAATTAAAAAGGTTTTACACAAACAAAACCAATGTAGCCACAATTAGGAAGAAAGCAGGAAACTGGGGAAGGAGGAGGGGATTTATAGCAAGTTTCTCTGATAAAAAGCTTCATTTCTCAAATACATAGAGAACTGAGTTAAATGTATAAGCATATGAGTCATTCCCCAATTGACACATAAATGGCCAAAGGATATGAACAGGAAGTTTTCAGAAGAAATCAAAGCTATCTATAGTCATATAAAAATGCTCTAAATCAATATTGATTAGAGAAATCCAAATTAAAAGAACTCTGAGGTACCACGTAACAGCTATCAGATTGGCTAATATGACAGCAAAGAAAAATGACAAATGTTTGAGGAGATGTGGGAGAATTGGGACACTGATGCACTTAGTGAAGTCATTAACCAATCCAATCATTCTGGAAAGCAATTGGAACTATGTCCAAAGGGCTATAAAACTGTATGTATCCTGTGACCCAGCAATACCACTACTAGTATTTTGTTAACAGATGATTGTGCACTCAATGCTGCCTTTACGGCTGAGAAGCAAGAGTGTGAAATGATTCTCTGCCACTTGTGCTTATTTTGGCCTGATAATTAACACCAAGAAATCAAAGGTTCTCCCTAGTCAGCACTGCATCATCCATATGTGGAACCACTGGTTACAGCAAATGGAGAAATTGTGAATTCTGTGGATAAATTCACTTACCTTGGCAGTGTTCTTTCCAGGGATGTTTACACAACTGATAATGGTGATATATGCATTGCCACCACCAGATCAGTGTTTAGGAGGCTCCAAAAACAAGTATGGGAGAGAAGAGATATTAGACTGCCAACCAAACTGAAGGTCTACAGAGCTGCTATGCTGACCTCATTGTCTGTGAAACCTGGACAGTATACCAGGAAACTGAGTCACTTCCATTTGAATTGTCTTAGGAAGATTCTGAAGATCACCTGACAAGATCAGGTACCAGATACCAAGGTCCTTTCCTAAGCTGAACTTCCAAACACTCAAACTCTACCACAGAGAGCACAAATCCAAAGGGCTGGATATGACTGTTCAAATGCCAAACATACGTTTGCCTAAAAGACTACTTTATGGAGAATTCACACAAGGCAAGTACTCACACAGAGGTCAAAAGAATTAATATAAGGACACTCTCAAGGCCTCTCTGAAGAATTCTGGTATCAATTGTGAGGCATGGGAGACACTGGCACAGGATCACCCAGCATACTGTGCCCACATCAAAGAAGGGGCTATGCTCCATGAGCAAAGCAGAACTGCAGTAATTCAAAAGAAACATGAGATGTACAAATTTAGGGACATATTCACTCCAAATATTCATGTGGACTATTTGTGCCTAACCTGTAGTAGAGCCTCACAGGCTCATATTGGTCTGATAAACCCCAGTTGAACACACTGTACCTTGACCTGGACATAGTGATTTCATTTAGGTTTTCTTTGAGCACAAAGAACAACAACCAACCAACCACTACTAGTTCTGTATCCTAAAGAGATCAAAGAAAAAGGAAAAGGACCTATATGTATAAAAATATTTACAGTGGCTCTTTTTGTGGTGGCAAAGAATTGGAAATTGAGGTGATGCCCACCAATTAGAGAATGACTGAACAAGGTATCATATATGATTGTGATGGAATACTATCGTGCTATAAAAAATGATGAGCAGGATGCTTTAAGAAAAACTTAGGAAGACACATATGAACTGATACAAAGTGAAATGAGCAGAACCAGAATATTTGAATAGTAAAAGCAATATTGCATGATACTCAATTGTAAATGACTTAGTTATTGTCAGCAATACAACGATCCAAAACAATTCTGAAGGACCTATTATGAAAAATGGTATCCATCTCCAGAGAAAAAACTGATGGTATAGGAATACAGGTTGAAGCATACTTTCTTTTTTTTTTTTGCTTGTTTTTGGCACAGCATTGGGGTTAAGTGACTTGCCCAAGGTCACACAGCTATTACATGTGTCAAGTGTCTGAGGCCAGATTTGAACTCAGGTCCTCCTGACTCCAGGGCCGGTGCTCTACTCACTGAGCCACCTAGCTGCTCCAAAGCATACCTTCTTAACTTTATTGAAGTTTTTTGGTTCTGTGTTTTCTTTTGCAACACAGCTAATATGGAAATGTTTTGCATGACTACACATGTATAATCTGTATCAAATTGCTTGCCTTCCCGAGGAATGCAGGGGGAAGGGAATGAGAGAAAATGGAACTCGAAATTTAAAACAAATGTTAAAAAATGTTGTTAAATGTAATTGAGAAAAAAAATTTTAGAAATTAAATTTTTTTAAAAAGTATTTTAACTACCTATTATGTACCTATTAATGTTGGGGCTAGGCATTAAGGCATGGTACATATAAAAATTTCTTACATGCAAGAATTGGTTAAAAGTGGGGGATATCTAGGAAGTACATGATCAGAAAAGGAGATGGGCCAGTCACGTAGTGAGATTGATGAAAAACCAATGAAGAGCCTGAGTGCTTCACCATACACACAAAATTTTTTTAAAACCTTCAGGAAGCCATTTGACATATTAGGCAGATCTTAAAGATTTATAGTCTGCAGAAAAGAATCTCATCGGAAAGAAGGCAGAGTTGGACAGCAATTTGCACTATGTGAGAATGGCTACATCAATGAGATTTCAGCATGAATGAGTGAATAAAAAATAACATTCATTAAGTTCTTATGTGCAAAGCTCTAGGAACACAAAAAAAATTGAGACAGTCCTGGCCCTAAAGAAGTTTACTTTCTAAATAGGCACTAACCAGCCTTGAATATTCAACACTTTCCCACTTCTCTCAGCTTCCTCTCCCCTCTAATTCAAGGGTTGGAAGACAGAGCACCAAACTTTTCCCTAAGCCTAATAAACATGACAGGATTCTGGACTTTCAGCTAATTCTACTTTCCATTTTCAGCTCTACTTAGTTTCAACTCGATGGTCGCCCAGGTACTCCCTTGCACACCACCCCTTCCCTCCCTTTTATGTGTTTTCTTCCTCTATTAGATGGTAAGTTCCTTGAGGGCAGACACTTTCTTTTCTTATTTGTATCTGCAGCACTTAGCACAGACACTTAATAAATGTTCACTGAATTGCACTGAAGATAAACATATATGAGAATGTTGAGCAGGAAGGAATGTTTTGGAGCCACGGAGAAATAGATTTATATAACCTTTAGAGTAGCAATAACGTAACTGATTTGATTATGGTTCCATATCTGGAAAGCAGAAATGGAGATTAGAAATTATACACACACCTCAGTCACTCAGTCAAGAAGGATTTATTAAACACCTAGTATGTGCCAGGCACCATGATAAATGCTGGGGACACAAAAAAAGGCAGAAGACAGAATTTGCCGACAATCTAATCATGCATCAGGTAATCAAATATCTGGGTTGTAAAATAAAATATGACTGGGGCCAGCTAGATATCGTGCCACATGAGGAACTAATCATTCAGAACAGTGTAGACTCCAGGGCTAAAAAGATTTTGTTTCAAAAGGCACAGTCTCTGGTTGAAAGAGCATAGTGAAATGGTAGCAGATAAGAAGATAAAGATAGTGTGAAGTGAAGCATGGCTGGGACTGGCTAGATGTTAGCGGGTCATAGGAGGAACTCACCAACAAGGACAATGCAGACCCCAGGGCCAAAGTTTCAGAAGGGAATAGTTTAATTATCTCAGGGTATGAGCTCTAATCCAGAAGATGAAGTAGGATGGGCAGGGTGTAAAGAAAATATCTCCTCTAATCCCTAGCACCTTACTCTGTGCACAGTAGGAACTAAATTAATAGAGCCTTGCTTAAAGGAACACCTTCTAGAAATAATGCGATGGCCCAAAGCCTCTTCTCCAGACTCATACTTGAGAAAGCTTTAACAGAGAACCTGAAACAGCCTTGGATTCGCCAGAAGGAAATTACACATCACCTCCAGTAGCAGGTGGAACCATCTCTATTCACCCAGAAAACCTTCTTATCCTTTGTCAGCCCCAATACCTCAATCAGAGAAGGTGACTGAAAATAATTTTTTTTAAAAGCAGGTTTTCTGAAATTTGTCACTAGAACTTCCTCACAATGTCTTTTGACACGTACAGCCAGTATCTACATAGCCTAGCCTGCCTTTCCAAATGGACTGCATGTCAGACAAGGTGATCTGATAAGAAACAGACCAAACACAGTTCCTTGTCTGCCTGGTCAGACACCTTAATTTTAATGGGTGAAGGCCCTTTGAACATCACCTTGATTTGTCAGCTTCCCCATTTCAGTAACTTTCTTTTTCTTACTTTCAAAGTTATTTCAATTGTATACTTTTAGATGTTTGATGCTTTTCAAAATGTATTTTTAAGTCTTAAAAATCTAACATCTGTAATTTTCTGCCACAAATAAGCAGGGATGACATGTTTTTCATAAACAGTTTATTTAATGCTCTTAAAAATATGGTATTGGTTAAACAAAAAAAGTCCAGTAAGTTCTAGTTTATAATGAGCAATTTTATTCCAACTAGTTTTTATTTCATAAAAATCAATTAACATTCACTTGAGTCAGTACTCAGTACATTTTTTGGTTCCAAAATTTTAAATCAATAATTATCAAATCCAATAACTACAGAAAAAGCATTTTAGTTAACTTAATTGCAATCATAAATACAAATATTTTTCCTCTTCTGACCTCATATTTTTATTTAATTTATTTAATATATTTAGTTTTCAGCACTGATTTTCACAAGAGTTTGAATTACAAATTTTCTCCCCATTTCTACCCACCCCACCCCCACTCCAAGATGGCATATATTGTGGTCGCCCTGTTCCCCAGTCAGCCCTCCCTTCTGTCATCCCACTCCCCTCCTATCCCCCTTTCCCTTCTCTTGTAGGGCAAGATAAATTTCTATGCCCCATTGCCTGTGTATCTTATTTTCTAGTTGCATGCAAAAACTTTTTTTTTGTTTTTGAACATCTGTTTTTAAAACTTTGAGTTTCAAATTCTTTCCCCTCTTTCCTCCCCGCCTACCCTCCCTAAGAAGGCAAGCAATTCAACATAAGCCACATGCGTATCATTATGTAAAACCCTTCCACAATACTCATGTTGTGAAATATTAACTATGTTTTGCTCCTTCCTAACCTATCCCCCTTTATTGAATTTTCTCCCTTCACCCTGTCCCTTTTTGAAAGTGTTTGGTTTTGATGACCTCCTCCCCCTGTCTGCCCTCCCTTCTATCGTCCCCTCTTTTTTATCTTCTTCCTCCTTCTTTCCTGTGGGCTAAGATACCCAATTGAGTGTGTATGGCATTCCCTCCTCAGGTCAAATCCGATGAGAGCAAGATTTACTCATTCCTCCTCACCTGCCCCCTCTTCCCTTCCTACAGAACTACTTTTTCTTGCCACTTTTATACAAGATAATTTACCCCATTCTATCTCTCCCTTTCTCCCTCTCTCAATATATTCCTCTCTTATCCCTTAATTTGATTTTATTTTTTTAGATATCATCTCTTCATATTCAACTCACCCTGTGCCTCTGTCTATATATATATATATATATATATATATATATACATATACACACACACATATATACATATATACATACACCTACATATATACATAGACACATACAGGTGTGTGTGTGTATATATATGTATATATATACAAATACACATATATATGCATATTCCTTTCACCTACTATGATACTGAGGTCTCATGAATCATACACATCATCTTTCCATGTAGGAATGTAAACAAAACGGTTCAACTTTAGTAAGTCCCTTATGATTTCTCTTTCTTGTTTACCTTTTCATGCTTCTCTTGATTCTTGTGTTTGAAAGTCAAATTTTCTATTCAGCTCTGGTCTTTTCACTGAGAAAGCTTGAAAGTCCTCTATTTTATTGAAAACCCATATTTTGCCTTGGAGCATGATACTCAGTTTTGCTGGGTAGCTGATTCTTGGTTTTAATCCTAGCTCCATTGACCTCCGGAATATCGTATTCCAAGCCCTTAGGTCCCTTAATGTGGAAGCTGCTAGATCCTGTATTATCCTGATTGTTTTTCCACAATACTCAAATTGTTTCTTTCTGGCTGCTTCCAGTATTTTCTCCTTGACCTGGGAGCTCTGGAATTTGGCAACAATATTCCTAGGAGTTTTCTTTTTGGGATCTTTTTGAGGAGGTGATCTGTGGATTCTTTCAATTTCTATTTTGCCCTCTGGCTATAGAACATCAGGGCAGTTCTCCTTGGTAATTTCCTGAAAGATGATATCTAGGCTCTTTTTTTAATCATGGCTTTCAGGTAGTCCAATAATTTTTAAATTATCTCTCCTGGATCTATTTTCCAGGTCAGTGGTTTTTCCAAAGAGATATTTCACATTGTCTTCCACTTTTTCATTCTTTTAGTTCTGTTTTATAATATCTTGATTTCTCATCAAGTCACTAGCTTCCACTTGCTCCAATGTAATTTCGAAGGTAGTATTTTCTTCAGTGGTCTTTTGGAACTCCTTTTCCATTTGGCTAATTCTGCCTTTCAAGGCATTCTTCTCCTCATTGGCTTTTTGGAGCTCTTTTGACATCTGAGTTAGTCTATTTTTTAAAGTTGTTTTCTTCAACATTTTTTTCAGTATTTTTTTGGGTCTCCTTTAGCAAGTCATTGACTTGTTTTTCATGGTTTTCTTGCATCATTCTCATTTCTCATCCCAATTTTTCCTCTTCTTCTCTAACTTGCTTTTCCAACTCCTTTTTGAGCTCTTCCATGGCCTGAGACCAGTTCACGTTTTTCTTGGAGGCTTTTGATGTAGTCTCTTTGACCTTGCCAACTTCTTCTGGCTGTATGTTTTGGTCTTCTTTGTCATCAAAGAAAGATTCCAAAGTCTGAGACTGAATCTGAGTCTATTTTCACTGCCGGCCATGTTCCCAGCCAGCTTACTTAACCCTTGAGTTTTTCAGCAGGGTATGACTGCTTGTAGAGTAAAGAGTACTTTGTTCCAAGCTTGAGGGGATGCACTGTTGATTTCAGAGTTATTTCTATACAGCCAGCTCTGCCACACCAGCACTCTTAATTCCTCAAGAACCATCAACCTGGACCTGATGCAAATCTTAAGCAGGCTCTGCACTCCTGCTCTGATCCACCACTTAATCCCTCCCACCAGGTGGGCCTGGGGCCAGAAGCAACTGCAGTTGTAATTCTGTAGCTGCACCACCCCTGCCACCCCCAGGGCAGTGGCTGAACAGGGAACTCTTTTCACCCGAACTCTTTTTTCACTCTGTCCCCCGCAGCTTTTCCCACTAACTTTCTCTGTTGTCTTTGGTGCTTGTGGGTTGAGAAGTCTGGTGACTGCCACAGCTCACTGATTCAGGGTGCTAGGGCTTGTTCAACCTGGCTCCTGCCCACACTGGGCTCCGCTCCCCTCCACTCCGTGCGTGATACACCTCATCCAGCGACCATCCAGGCTGTCCTGGGCTGGATCTCTGCTTCCCTCTGCTATTTTGTGGGTTCTGCAGTTCTAGAATTTGTTCAGAGCCATTTTTATAGGTTTTTGGAGGGACCTGGCGGGGAGCTCAACAAGTCCCTGCTTTCCAGCCGCCATCTTGGCTCCAACCCCCCCCCACCTCATATTACTCATATTTAAACTGCAATCTTAAAAGTATATTTTCTTTGCATTACAGTCATATTTTTCTTTGTGTAAGTTACATCCTAACAACAAATTAGACTCTTTGGAAAAATGTGTTGTGTCTTAGGACACAAGAAACGATACCCTGGTGGCCTGAACAAGTGAATTTAGCTCTAGAAAAGTCATTCTTTGCTTTCAGACTATAGTTTATTTCTTTTCCAATAAGGCAAAGACAATACTTATTTAGGGCCAGGCTTATCAGATACTAATAATTTCTTGAAATAGCAATCAATTTACAAAAGAACCAACTGATATTACTACATACTCCATAAATAAACATAAGAATGATATTTTTATCGATATTTCTTTTATCACTCATTTCAAAAAGTCTGGGATCATTAAAAACCCTGAAAATTTTTCCAGAGGCTGCTACTGCTCTTTTATTCATTTCTGAGTCTAATTTACTGTCCATCCATAGTGTTAAGGTTGCAGTTTGCCCAAAATGCAAGAGAGAGGTGTATGGAAGGAATGAGCTGATTACAACATATTACCAATTATGTGCTGTGGATAAAGATATCATTAAAGGGTGGTATGACCCAAAAAGGATGGAATTTGGGAAGGGTATAATGATATAGCAAGAGTAAGGAATAACTAAAGAATGTCCTCCATGTTCCACTGGTTTCCATCCAATATTTAAACATGGAAAAAGGTCTCAGACATGTTGGAGAGAGCCTTTTTGGAAAATTCACTGGAAGAGATGGACAGAAATCACACAGATTAAGAAGGCTGTGATCTGAACTGATGGAAAGAGTATCATCATTAATAAGATAAAAAAATCTATTGAGGTAGAATAAGGTTATTTTATCAAGAGAAATCTCAGTTTGAACACCATTTAAAGTGGCAGTTTGGATTAGAAATATTAATGTTTTGGGTAATGTTTTTCTCTCTCTCCCCTCTAACTACCTTACTGCCATTTGCTAAAACAATCCTTCTCATGTACAGATCTGGTAACGTTGCTGTTGCATTAAAAAATCTTCGAAGGCTCACTATTGTCCATTAAGCAAACTCAAATTCCTTTGCCTAGCACTCATTGTAATACCATCTTACCTTTAAAGTCTTATGTAGGCAAAACTACTTATGAAAGTCTTTGGTCAAGTTGATGAATTCCCCAAATCAAAGTCAGGAAATTATAAGGTGTGGATCTTTGTCTGAACAGCCCCTCCCATGGAGAGAGTATGCACCTTGGAAACTCTCTGAGATAACAAGGAACTTCTTTAATTTGCTTCCAAAAGATGACCAGAAACTCAAAACCTATGCTTCTTATCTTTTCAAAATAGTCACCCTATCCCTATGGCCTATAAAATACTGTTATGAAATGAACTCAAAGCCTCCCCTTCTTTTTCTCCCCTCCTCAAGAGAAAATGGTGGCTTGAAAGAGAAATACAAAACCAGCTAGTCTGTGGTACGTAGGGTTCAAATTCCTGTATGCTTCTTACCTTCCTCCTTCCTACTTTCTGAAGATAGTTTAGAGACCAGGGTTCTCAAGGATGCCCCAAATACAGTGGTAGCTCTGAAATGATTAGAGTCCTTGCAGATGTATACAGCAGCGGTAGACCCATAGTTAGGAGTGGCCTGAAAGAAAAGCTCCTAAGGATGCACTTTCCCAACTATGACAGTTGATTCTTGGGTAAAACCATAATAGACCTTTCACAGAATTAAATGTTTTGTATTCTATATATTATTTTGTATTGTGGCCATGTGTCATATTCCCCCACCAGATTCCAGAACAGCAGATGTGTCTTATCTATACAAGGAATCAAACTGAGCACCTGTCACCATAATCAGTAAACAACAGGTGCTTAATAAATGTTAAATTGAGTTGTCTTGTTTTCCTTCCCAGAAATACAAACAGAAGGACAAAGAAGCTATGAAATAATCTTCACAAACTTCCAACCACCCATGTTGTTGTTGTTCAGTCATTTCAGTCTTGTCCAACCCTTCACGATTCCTTTTTTCTTTTTTTTGGATTTTCTTGGCAACGATACTGGTGCGGTTTGCCATTTCCTTCTCCAGCCCTCCTCTTTTTTATTCCCATGCCATCACAGTATCACCCAATGTCAGAATGTTTTCTTTTTTCTTTGCACTACCCTCCTCTGACTTTTCCTGCTTTGGTCTTCCAAGCCTGCACACCTTTGCCTTGTCACTCATATTGAACTCATCCTTCTAGACTGAGTTCAAATGCAACCTTTTTCAGTAAGCTTTCCCTGATCATTCCAGATGGAAGTTGCTTCTCCCTCTTATTTGTGCTCACTTCTTATTTTACCTACTATAATGGCCAAGGAAGGATCTTATCTTTCTCATCTCTATATTCACAATGTCACTCAGCACTGACAATAAATTTTAGTTAAATGAACATGCTTTTAATAAACATGCAAGAAACTTATAAATTCAGTGTCCATTCATCTCATTGTAATGGACTGAGAGAATTACTTCCATGGATAATGCAGTTTATGTACAGAATCTGAAGTATGATTTTAATTATAACTTGAATCCAAAAATATTATCTGCACAACACATGTCTGAATGGAAAAATATTATTCAGTATATGCATCCTTAATTTACTGGAATTTGTCTCATGTAAAGTGAGTTCTAGAGGTAATGGCTTCTCATAATGAAGCAGCTATAAAACAAAAGCAGAAAAAAAATTAGAATTCTTACCTGAGTATGCTCAGTTCAACTGGATATGAAATACTAGATGTTCTATGGATTATATCACATTTGATAGCAGCATTTTCCCAGTGTTGTTCTCTCTTGTATTTTTCATATAATATCACATGTGACTAGAAAATAAAAATGAAATATTTATGTAGTAATTTTTGCTCAGTAGCTATCAGAACCAAAATTCTATTTGGATAAATTTTTAGTTCAAAAAAGCACAATACATATACCAAAGTTACAAATATCTCTGTGAAACATTATGAATAAGCCAATATTTAATGAGAAAATATACTAATAAATGAAATTCAAATTTTATAGTCATAAACTTTACAAATTATTTTTGCGAGAACAACTCTTCTGTGAGGCTATAAGGTTACCTGGTTAATAATTACATCAACTCACAACTCCCTCAATTATTGCTGATATTTTGCCAGTAAAATGTTTTTATTATGTGGTAATAAGAGTTATAACTCATTTTTTGTTGTTTATAAAGGGCTTTCAAATGAGAAAATATACATAAAGGTCTTGGCAAACAATAAAGAACTATATAAATGCTGGTTATAGTTATTGTTAACCAACACATCAACACTGTCTGATACTGTATGCACCATGGATGAATGCTTTACTCCCTACAACCATCTGAAGTAGGTAATGTAATAATGGTTATCCCCATCTAACAGATAAAGAAACCAAGACAAAGAAGGGTTCGGTGACTAGTGTCCATGCCTGCCAAGCTGGTAAACATCAGAGTTGAAATTCCAATCAAATGCAGCACTCTTTCCACAAGGTTTTCCTTGCTTTCCCAGTGATAATTCAATCTCACTGCACTCTCTCAGCCCGACAGCTATCATTGGTACCAGCAGTATCCTCCACAATATACCTGACTTAAGGTGGTTATTTACTAGCTAGGTACTGAAAATGTCCCTGATGATTGGCAGGGATGATCAGAAATTCAAAGAGCACTGATAACTACATAAATGTAATAGGATTATAGTTTCCATTCCTCTTAAACTGCTATGTGAGGTGTTTAAGCTGTTTAATCCCTTGGTAACTAGGCCAGACCCTTTTCAGAGACAGCTAGGATTTTGAGATATTATTTTCATTCCTAAAGAAAAGGGGAAAAACACAAGTTGTTCCAGGAAGCAACACAAAAGAAGAAATCACCTTTTTCCTTTTCTCAGTCTGGTTCCCCCTTTATTACACATAGTAATTCAAATGAACCTCTGTCATAAAGTCAAATTCTTAACAGGACTGGTAGTACAACATTTTTTCTCTTTTCCAATGGAGGAGGGAAATGCACCATTGTTTAATCAATCAGCAAGCATTTATTAAGTACCTACTGTATACCAGATACTGTGTAGGTGCTGAAAAAACTAAGGAAAAAAAAAGACAGTCCCTTCCCTTAAGAAGTCTACTACCATTATTTACAAAAGTTCTCTTAAGATTTAATTTCTTTTTACCCTCCAAAAAGCTTAAGTTGCACATTAACCAAACTAAATTTTAAATAAAACAAAGCAATAAACATTTCCCAAGATTGGTTATATACAATAACCAATCTAAAATCTTACCAAGTTTTTTCTGGGCAGCCCATAGTAGGAATGCAGAATAGGAGGTTTAAAGGAAAGAGCAAAAACTGTTTTCTCCTCTTATGGCAGTAGAGAGAAGGTGAAATGTGAAAGCAAATACTCAAGACATTGCCCTGGTTTTCTAGGACCTAGGATCACAGAGAATTTGGAAGTTCTTCCTGAAATGATAGAGAATCCTTGGGTTTGACCTTGAGTTGAAGAGAATTCAGCTTGCTTGGAAGCATCTGTGGCTCCCCCAAAGGAAAACACTTCTGCCCAGGTTTAATGGCACCTGACAGGGGAGGCAGAGAGAGGTACTGGTGGGTTAGTGTGCAGATTAGAGACAGAGAGAGGCAAGGGGCCTGGGACGATATCTCAGCAGTGGGCTGGAGCTGACACCAAGCCAAAGCAGCAGTTGTGAAGAGCAAGAGCAGTGCTATGAAAATGTCCAACCAGAAGGGGGAAATCCCAATCTTCACACATATGCACCTCTAGCTAAGGAGAAGGGCAGGAGAATGAGGTGACCTTACCTCCAAGTCCTACCACACCCCTTGTTTGAAGGTTCATCTACATTCCTATATTTCTTTCTGTTCCTAAGTTGCATGGCCATTAACAATGATTTTTTTTATAAGTCTATAAATGTGTGTTTTGAGATTGATGAAGGAAGACAGCTCATGAGGGAAGAAGCACATTTTGTAGTTTTAGATCAGTGGAAGTAGATGGGGGCACTGAGCCAATCAAAGTTCCTTAAGTTTTGGTCATTCACTGAGAATATTCCCAAACATACCCACTAAGACTCCTTGTTGAATTCAAAGAAGGGGAAAATTAGTAAGCAGAAGATCTGGTAGAACAGGCTAGGGGGTTAATGTGGTTGTATTTGAGGAAACCCTGTATCATATACCTACACTGCTAAAGACAAAATGCGTGATGTGTTAGTCGTGGAAAATATTCCTCTCCTGTAATTTAGAGATACTGAGAAAAACATTAGAATTCTAATCATCTATATAAATGGTATAATATTTCATTTTAAGTTATAAAATTATTTTTTCATATTTTTGACTTGTGATTTCATTAGATGGCTCCCCATAATAAAACTCCCTGTACCAATGCAGAAGTTAAATTACTTGCCCAGATATAATACAAGTTAGACCTGAACCCAAGTAGTCCTAACTCTATCACCACAAATATTCCTTTCATCTTTTCTTTCCTCACAACATTTATATCAACTTAAATATTAATCTATAACTATAGATGTGTATCTATTTGCATAGATACATATATACACACATATGTAGGTATATATAAACATATATATATATATAGGTACATAAATATAAACTTATTAAGTTCTTACCAAGTTTAAAATACTGATGGTTTCTATGATATGCTAGAAATGAGCAGTATTTAATCATGTACTATAAGGAAAGCCGAGTGCCACAGAAACGATGCCTTCAAATTGTGGTGCTAGAAAAAATTTTTTGAGAGTCCCTTGGACAGCAAGGAGGTCAAATCAGTCAATACTTAAAGAAATTAATTCAAGCTACTCGCTGGAAGGTCAAATACTAAAGCTGATGAGAAGACAAGACTCACTGAAAAAACTGTGATGTTGGGAAAGATTGAAGGCAAAAGGAGGAGGGGACAGCAGAGGATGAGATGGATAGATGGAAACAATGAACAGGAATCTGGACAGACATCAAGAGATAGCAGAGGATAGAAGTGCCTGGTGTATTATGATACATGGGGTCATGAGGCATCAGACATGACTGAATAACTGAACAACAATAACAATTATGCTCAGTACTGACCAAATCCTTTGTGGCTGTTTTTTTTTAATTTGGGGGTACATTTTTCTTGCCCCTTTGAAATTGATCAACCAATTCCATTTACTAAACACGTATTAAACATCTACTACACACAAAGCACCAGACTTGACACGGAGAAAGTCAAATTCAAAAACAATAGTCTGAAACCTTAATTGATGAAATGTCATATACACAAGTGGGCAGTGAGATGACACAGTGGGTGGTGCACCGGGCCTGGGAGGCAGGAAGACTCATCTTCCTGAGTCTGGATCTGACCTCAGACAATCTCTGTCTGTGTGACCCTGGGCAAGTCACTTAACCCTGTTTGCCTTAGTTTCCTCATCTATAAAGTGAGCTGAAGAAGGAAATGGCAAACCATTCCTGTATCTTTGTCAAGAATACACCAGCTGGGGTCATGGAGTGTTGGACACAACTGAAATGTACAACAACAACTTATACACAAGTAATCTGTGTCTGAGTTTCCTTAGATACAAATTGCAGAGATTGAACTAAGACTCCCTGCTGGCTCTAAAGCCAAATGATCCTATGAGCTAAGTGGGACATAATGTGCTAAGTAAGTGCTATGCAAAAGTGCTCTGAGAAAGTTGAAGAGACAAAAATGACTTAGGGGAGGGAGCACTGTGAGCTGAAGGAGGGAAGCTCAGGAAAAGCTTCCTAGAAGAGCTGCCACCTGCATTATGCCTCAGAGGAAAGTAGGGATTTCAACAAAACATCATAGGGCTTTACAGTTGATACTATAACAAATAATCCCACAGCCAGCCTGGCAGAAGTGAGAAAGACAGCAGACTTACTGAGTTTTACTTTTTGCTGTTATCAAACTGAATCCCTTCCCTTTGAAGTAGCCTCCGTCTCTCCCCCAGTCACTACAAAATAGCTTCCTCTGAACCTTAACTAATTTATCTCTTATACATTCCCCTGTCCTTTCCTTATAATTGAAAACCATAGTAATTTAATTTCCTTCACTTCTGGTTTTTAAAATAAAATTTTGACATTAAATATAATCTTACTTCTTAGTATTCCATCTCTGTCCTCTGCTATTCCTTACATAAAAACCCAAATCATTCATCCAGTGAATTAATGTAAATTCTCTATACACAATAGTATTCATAGACACCAACATGATAAATATAAATGTTTAGTTATTCCAAGCATTTTGGGCTATAATTAACAAACCATTAAAAATTTTAAATGGTTCCTAACCATTAACCTAAAATTCTCAGAAGCAGGCTTTAAAAAAAAATAAACAAACACATAAATCAGCCAATTGAGAATCCTCCTCATGATCTATCAGAATCCTGATTTAACCTTCCTTTTATTCTATATTAATGAATATACTTCTCAATCTTTAAAAAAAAAAGTCAATCTTTGCAGAAAAATGGATTTCTGTAAGCCACTGAGCCATACAGAGCTTCTCTCATTTTTTGTTGTCTTCACAATGACATGATTGTTAACAATACTCTATACTTGAAGTCAGTTACAAAGTATTTTCACACAGATGATCTCATTTGGGATCCATAACAACACTATGAGGTAAATCAGGATTAATATTATTATTTCCATTTTAAAGATGAAATGGGCTCAGAGGGGTTAATTGAGTTCCCCCAGGTCAAAAAGTTAATATGTGTCAAAAATGGAATAAAAATCTCTCTGACTCCAACTCTGATGTCCTTTCCACTCCCAAGTGTGATTTCATGCATTTTACACAGCTATCTCAAGTTTGATATAAAGATATATCGTTATATTAAGGACCTGACATTTCATTAACGTAGGCAATCCCTCCACCAACACAAATCACAAGCCCTCTATGCCTTGGCATATTCTTTAACATTTGCTAGGGCAACTAGACTACTGAAGAATTTGGAGTAAAAGATCATGGTAGATAAGATGCTAGACTTTCAGAGACAACATGCATGAAGTGGTTTGTAAATCTTGAAAAAATGCTGTATGGAGGAAGAAGGAGGAGGAGGGTTGTGGTGGAGGTGGCAGTGGATAGAGTTCTGGGCCTGGAGTCAGGAAGACTCTTCCTCCTGAGGTCAGAGCTGGCTTCAGACACTTACTAGGTGTGGGACCCTGGGCAAGTCACTTAACCCTGTTTGCCTCCATTTCCCCATCTCTTCTTAGAGAAGGAAATAACAAACCACTCCAGTATCTTTGCCAAGAAAACCCCTGAAAAGGGATCATGAAGAGTCAGACATGACTAAAAAATGACTGAACAAGTGCCCCCCCCCAAAAAAGAAGTCAGCAAGCATTTAATAATCTACTACTATGTAGCAACATTGTGCTAAGCACTGTGGATCTGGAGAAAGGCATAGAATGGTCCCTGTTCTGAGCTTAGTGCTAGGAACACAAATGAAAAGAATGGAACAATCCCTACTCTGAAGGAACATACATTATAACTAGGGAGACAAGTGCTCTTGCAAGTATATGCAGAATAAACATAAAAAGAACAAATACAAAGTAGTTAACTACTGTGGGAGGGAGCACATTGACAGGTGAGGACATTATCAGGACAGGTTTCATGTTGAAGGTGGTGTTTGCCTAAGCAATGAAGGAAGTGGGGCATTCTATCAATCAGGCAGGAATGCATTACAACAGAGATGTCAAACACGATTGCCTACAACACTTCAGATTACAACAAAGCAGAATGAAATATAATTAGGAAATACTTGAAATAAATACAAATACACTAAAACATACATAATGATATTTTCATACTGAGTCCATATACAGCCTGCAGGGATGCAGGGATCCTAGTGTACAGATTAGTGGCCCATTTCTCTTTAAGCTTGATAACACTGCATTAAAGGCACCGGGGACAGCCAGAGAAAAGAAAGAGTTAAGAGATGAAGCATTTTGCATGAAGAATAGAATAGAGAGGCTAGTTTGGCTGGACTGCAAAGTGCAGGATGGGGAGTAATGTCCAATGAGGCTGGCAAGATAGGTTGGAACAGGGTCATACAGGGCTTTAAAAAACAAACAAAAGGATCTACATTTTATCCCAGGGGCAAGAGGGAACCACTGAGGTTAGACCTTTGGTTAAGGAAAATCGCTTTGGCAGTAATGTCACGAATGGACTGGAGTGGAGAGGGATGTGCAACAGGGTCAATCAGGAGGCTGTTGCAACAATTGTCCAGGTGAAAGGTGATGAGGGCCTGAATTTAGATGGTAGGTGAGAGAGTAGGGGTCAGATATGAAAGACATAATCTGGCAGATGATTGGATATGCAGAATACAGTCGTTAACCTAGGAGACTGGAAGAAAGGTAGTACCTTTGACCTAAATGGGGAAATTGGAAGAGGGGTGGGATTTCAGGGAAAGAGAATAAGTTCTATTTTGGACGTGCTGCGTTTGATATTGTTTCAAACGTCCAATATGCATCTGCAGATGGTGCTAAATAATCATTTGATTAACTGGGCAAGTGTGTAGCTGGGGGTGGGGCCTGCAGTGAAAGTGATCAATTCCGTATGACCGGCCAAGTTTGGAGGAGTTTCAACTATACACTGAGATATGGCCAGAAAATGATGCACTTGAGAATAGGGCTGTGACCTGGTTGCTAAACTCCTCTGCCCCCTGGCAACTCAATATCCAAGAAGAGATGAAACACCATAAAATCAGATGTGACGTCCTAGAGCATAACTGAATCACGGACTTCTGAGCTCTACCTAGTTCTCTCTCAGCAGGCTTAGGTGGACTTGTGTGGCCTGGAACACACACAGGGGGTGCAGATGTAAGCCTATCTTAATTAAGATATTCACAGAATTCTAGGCAGCTTAATTGAATCAATCAATCAATTGAAAGCGTAACTAGGTATGAGCAAGTCCTTAATTTGAGAATATTGAAGCTCTGTGAACACTGAATAAAGATAATATCACCTTGCCTATAAAATGAGGATAATAATAGTACCCATATCATGGGGTTATTGGATCAAATGAAAAAACATGTACAGTATTACATAGACCTTAAAGCACTATATAATGCTAGCTTTCATCAGTAGCAGTAGAAGTAGGACCCATCCCTCCAATGGCAGTGGGAGAGTAGCTTGAAAAGGGGTGCCGTTAGTACAACCATGGTAAATACCTGCGTCATCCAAGAAATCTAATAATCATCTATAACAGGGATCTAAAACCCCACTATCTGTAGGCTGAACGTAGTCTTCTCTCCCACTAACGATACTATACAACTCTCTGTCCCTCTGTTCAGATGAATTCAGAATTAGATTATCATACAGAAAACTCTCCATGGTTATGGACGAAGAGTAATACAGATTTAGATTAGTAGTGTGAATGTCATAAACTTAAACCCAAAATTCAAGCTTGAGACCATTAGTTAAATTACTGTCTACAATGCACTTTTAGTAATCTGTTGCAGTGTTTAAGCACACTTTTTTTTTATTAACCTAACTTTCTTGAGTTGTAGAAGTGGGATTTTTTTTCCCAATTAATTAAGCAGAGAAGGCAAATATCATTAGCATTAAAGCAGAATTAAAGCCCAGGATAGTTCGGGCTGATATTTTCATTGCTGTTGCTTAGAGAAACAGGAAAAAGAAGCTTACACTTAGATAATTATGTCTATTACACATCAATTAAATGGAGATATTACTTGATGAAATAATGGATTTTATACCAAATAGGTGCTTCTATCAAAATCTGTGTTGCTATTTAGTGAGCCTTTTCTGTGGGGACAGTTGAGGAGGCCGAGGTAGCAAGAGAATGAGTAGGTACATAGTGGCTAGAGTGCTGGATATGGAGTCTGAATTCTAATTGTGGCTTAGATACTTACTAGCTACGTGAGCCTAGGCAGTCTTAAACCTCTCTCAGCCCCAGAGTTGTCATCTATAAATTGGGGATAATAATAGCACCTAGCTCAGAGAATCAAGTGAGGTAACATGTGTGAAGCATTTTGCAAACCTTAAAGCAATATATAAATGCTAGTTATCCTTACTACTACTACCACCACTACCACCACCACCACTACTACTACTACAATTACTACTACTACTAAATAGCAATTAAGAGAAATGGGCACACCTGATATCCCCTGACATACCACAAACCTTCAACCTATGTTGCAATATGCAATAAAGAAATTGTGTGGAATACAGGGGTACAACCCTACGCTGATTTATGTTCCCTGGCAGGTTGTTTTCTAATTCAGAGGATGGAGCAGAGTGTGGAGCTAGGGACTGAACTTCTATTCCACAGGGCATTCCAGAAGGAAGATGACCTATATGTGTAAATCATAGTCCTTCAATATATTTCTACAGCTTGAAAGGAAGCATGATCAAAGGCAAGCCACCTGGAGAAACTTGCATTAACTCTTGCAAATCAGAATTGTCAAGGAGTTCCATTCTTTGAACATTCTGACAGCTTTCAGCTTCATCTAGCCAGACTGTCCTCCTCTCATCTCAATTTCCCTTGAAATTACATTAAACTATTTGCAGCCCAGGGTGTGATTTATACAATGTGGTAGAATAAAGCAATTAAATAATACAGTGAAGATATTCCTCTTGAACGGACTTGTGCTTATGTTTCATTTCTTTCTAAAGGGAAGAAAAAAGCCAGGGAATATTGCTGAAGGAGCTGACTTACTCCTAATAGGTCAAATGTGTTTAGTTATGGTTTCAACGATAGCATTTTGAATGCTCTTGCCAAAATGAATCTATTTTGTGTGTTGTTCTTTTTGATCATGCTCTTAAATTACACTGTGTTAGAGTTGCATGAACTTTCCTGTCTAAATGTTGAAGAAGTTATGTTTTGCATGGTCACACTCCAAATTTTCATACCATACTACGTTTCCACTAAGCTATTTTCTGGTGCAACTTTAAGAATTTATACACAAATTACAGATTTCACTGTCAATTTCATGCGATGCTATAGCCACAAAAACAAAATTTTTCCTTCAAAGTACATGTTACATGTTCTATCTCCCAAGAAAATATAAGCTGCGTCAAGGCAGATATTACTTTTTTTTTCTTCTTATCTCCAATGCCTAGCACATTATGAACACTAAATAATGTGTTAAATTGAAATATATTGAGGCCAAACTGCTTCTGATAATGAAGTTTTCTTTACATGTTGGTCCTTGAACTTTGGGGTATATTTTCTATCACAAGGAAGATATTTAAAGCTTTTTCAGCCAGGAAACCACCAGAAAATATTTTCTGTAACAAGAGCCTTTGAGAATACTAGGTCACTTCTGTGACATAAGGAGATGTAAGGTGTATGTATTGTGTGTTTTGTTTTGCCCGTATAATTTATGTGTGTCCTTGTCAGTCTGTCGAGACGCAGCTTACAAGGAGTCATAAAAAGATATCATTAGAGGCTCCTTTACTCACCTTTCTCTAAAGGAGGCTTATTCCTACCAGGAAGAAAAGCAGGACATTGGTGCCAGGGGCTGGACACTTGCTCTCCTCAGAGAAAGGGTACTTGGCTAGAATAACACATATCCCTTTCTCTTCCCCTTAAATACCATTAATCTAGTGGAAGGAGATTTTAGGTTCAAGCTGAGCTCCTGACTCTATCCCTTAATGGGGAAGGAATGCCCCAAGCTATATATCCAATGTGTCTCTCTCCCTTTCCACCAAATGCTGCCTCCACAGAGACCACATGTAACAAACAGCAAATAAACCCATTTATCCAAGCCAAAAGCAAAGAGAAATCAGAGGTGTACAGATGAAAATATACGGGACAATAACCTGAGTGAATGATCTCATTTTTAAATAGAAGCCAAATACTGTCTTCTTTTGCCTTGACTTATAATCCTAGAGTTATGGGATTCCATAAGTTAGAAGACACCTTAGATGTCATCTATGCCAACCCCCACCTGAAGCATCCTCTCAGTATCAGCTATTTTTCTTTTCTTTTCCTTCTTCTGATTAGCTTTGAAACCATTGTATTATCAAGAAGATACAGATGCATGACAACACCCAATTAAGAAAGCCAGACTTTTGCCATTGTGACAAATGCAGACAAAATCAACAATGCAAAAAACTCAAACAACTTATATTAAATGTGATAAAACAGCATTTTATGAAATTTTAATATTCATCTGTGGACTAATAGTAACTCTAAAATCAGCAAATGTAACCATGAATTTTTTTTTCTATTATGTTGAAGTATAAGATAGGAATAGGGCATACAACTGTGATCAATCAGTATAGGGAACTCCTGGAAGAGAACATTCCCTCTGCCAATGCAGGTTGGCATCTTCTCTGTAATCTGTAGTCTTAGAAAATTATCTGAGGGTACTAAAGGGTCACATGACTTGCCCCCAGTTACACAGCCACTATGTGTCAGAGACAGCGCTTAAACTCAGCCTTTCCTGGCTCTGAGGCCAGGAATATCATCATAACTATCCAGTATGTTACACTGTCTCTCAGGGTGACGAATACTATTAAAATTATTTAATTTGAGCATGCCATGTTTTATATAATAGATATATTTTGGAATAATTGACTAAAAATTGAATTTTTAAACCACATTTTACTTTAAGGCTACTGGTACACTTAAAGTAACTCTACAAAGAATTGTTTTTAAAACCAAATAATTTGCTACTAGAGAGCAAATAAAAATCTCCTAATTCATCTACTGGTGAGTTTGAGGGTAATTTGTTGTGTTACAGGGATGGGAAAAGAGACTTCCTCATTTGCTAGTCTGTAATAAATGTGATTTGCTATATCTGGTCTATGCTTACATATCTACCACTACATGGTGCTGAGGTGACCCTGCTAGGCTCTCAAAGGCTGTGCCAATGAAATGTAAACTCTTATTGGTCCTATCAATTCAGAAAGATTTTCAGTATGGATCCAGGAGGAAATTGTCCCCTTCATACCAAACTCACTTAATTCAGAAAGGTTTATCACTAAAAGAGGCCACAGGTGACACCTGAAACTATTTACTAATTCATGAAGTAGCTATAAACTATGTCACACCAATGAAATCACATATCTTTTTAAATATTAAAAGTATGCCAAGTTCAGTTCACCTGTTTATAAGAGCATGTTTTACCCCAGTAATATCTCAGGCATCTGTTCCCTTTACTCCTACTCTAGGTACATTTCATCATGATGCCCTCGTTATATGACTACAATAGATTCTTTAGAGAAGAATACAAGTTCCTTAGGTGAAAGAATGTTTATTTTTGTCTTTGCATACCCAATTTCTAGCTTCAATGCTTAATAAATGTTTGTCCAGTTGAGTTACTGATCTTAATTTTACTGTCCTTCTTTAACTCTGACTGAATAATGTTTCTTATACATAGATGGAGTCATTATCATTACTATTACTAGTGCTAATTTGTTGTTGCTCAGTCATTTCAGTCATGTTCAAGTTCCTGTGACCCCATTTGTGGTTTTCTTGGCAAAGAAACTTGGAGTGGTTTGCCATTTCTTTCTCCAGCTCATTTTATAGATGAGGAAACTGAGGGAAACAGGATTAAGTGACTTGTCCGTGGTGACCCAGCTAGTTGGTGTCTGAGGCCAGGAAGATGAGTCTTCCTGACTCTAGGCCCATGACTCTATCCACTGTGCCACCTATCTGCCCACTAATAATAATAATAATAATAAATACAAGGTGACATATAGCATTTTTTAAGATTTGCAAACCACTTTATGCACATTATCTCCTCTGAAAGTCCAACATCCCATCTGCCATGAACTTTTACTCCAAATTTTTCAGTGATCTTCAATAGTCTCCCGGGGACAGTTTAAACTTATTTACCTGAGATTCAAGGGCCCCCTAGAAGCTGGCATTACTCTCGATTTGCAGTCATATCTCAAATTACTATTCTCTTCTCTGTGCTCTAGCCAAACTGAATAACTCTTGGGTTACCAACCATTATTGCCCTCCCACATATCTTTGCAAATGCTTGGTCTGCTGCTAATGCCTAGAATGCCCTCACTCCCCATTTTCACCTTTTAAATTTCTATGTGTCCTTTAAAGCTCACCTCAAAAGTCCCCTCCTTCAGAAAGTCTTCCCTGAGTCTTCTGATTTTTTTTTACTTTTCTCTTCCAACCTTAAAGCACTTTGTTTTGTAACTGTCTAATGAATTTGCCATGTATTATTACACACAAAGCTATCTTTTTAAATGAGATCCTTTGGAGTTATTTTTTTAAAACCTGAACTCCCGCACCCCCCCAAAATGAGCATCTCCTTATAGGGAGCAGAAGAGAAAAAGAGGATTGCAAGTTTCCATCACCTGTGTTTTGCTCTTCCCTTTAAGTATACAACAAATACAATGTGCAACTTTCAAAACTATCTTGCTTGCTATGAATTCTTGTGGTCTTCCTTCTATGTTCTGCTCATTTAAAAAAAAAAGTTTCAATGAGTCCTTTACTTAATTTTATTTATCTTTTTGTCAACCCTTTCCTTAGCCTTTTTCTTCCTCTCGCCTCTCCAACTCCCAATTGGGGGGGGGGGGAGGAGAGAGAGAAAAGAAAAACAAAACTCTTATAATAAATAACATCATATGCTTTCAGAAATTATCATAGAAGTACCCCCAAGGACTACATTAATCTTGCAGGTCATTAAATTATCATTAGGTTAGTACTTTAAATAGACAGAAAGAAAATACACAAAGTCACAATATAATACCAGAGTAGGACTTAAGTTAGGGAAACTCCATTCCACTGGGTTGCTTTATGTCTATTTTTTTAGTTTTACTCTTTATAAAAGAATACAAAGCAATCTATATCATCAATGTGCAAAGTACTTGTAACACTATGAGCTGAGCAAATATTCGTATATTAAATTGTAGAATACTACAAGATGTAATAATTAGTATTAGTATTTGCATAGACACCAGGCTTTCACTTGATAGGCAAAAATGGTAAAATCTTTAATTCCAGAAATAGGTAACTTCGCAGCAATAACTCACACCTATCAAGGATTTTCATTCTATAAGATATTAGATTCAACAGGGATTTCAACACCTCAGAAAACCAATTACTACTGAAAGTTGCAGCAATTGATAAAAGAACTGAAAACTGGAAGTTAAGCTATTACGGAGATTAAATAGTCTAAAAGCTAAGAAAAACATAAATCTTGGAAGCAATCACAAGAAAGAATTAAGAAAACTTTTTGTGTGTCTTAAAGAGATATCCTTTTCTGTTTATATAATAATACTTTGAGCATTCAATTATTCAAGTTTTCCAAAAGAACAATAGATCATTCTCTAAAATTAATATAGGCACTTTGGAAAGCACAATAATTATCTAATTATCTAGATATCTGATTTCCTAAGCTATAATTGCTACCCGAGTAAACAATGACCGAATGTCCTAAATGTGATTAGGTGCTTTGGGCTCTATATTATTGGCACTGAACAAATCCCTCACCCTCTAGGAAATCTTCATGTTGATGCCCAACCAACAATAATCTTTCCCTTCTCTTACTTTTTTCATGTATCATCCATATCACACAACCAGTGTTGTATTTTTACCTGTCCTATCCGCTATTTCTATAGAGAGCAGCTTAGATAATAAAGTGCATGACACTATCATAAATACTGTTACTTTGCTCAACAATTTTTTCATATGTATGTGTATTATATGTATATGCATACAAACATGTATATTTATACATATGTGGATATGTATGTGTAACCAGAATGGCCTTTGTTTTCTTTGAATGACTCAGCTTACCTCATTGAGCCTCTGGATGCTGTGGCTTGCTCTTCTGGGGCAGGAAGCCCAGAGAGCATGCCAGGAAGCAACTTCCTGTGTGATGAGTCATGGGGCTGGCTGAGGGGAGGTGTTAACCTGTACCCTAGGGGGAGGGGCCAACTCAAGAACCAATCGGCCCTGGTCATTCAGGTGACACTTGATGATGTCAAAAACCCTATAAGAGGGGAGAGGACAGCTTGAAGATCTCTTTCCTCTTCCGGTTGGTGTGGGAGCAGCGGCAAGCAAGCATGACTGTGGGCCAGCCCTTGCTCTCGGGCCGAGCCCAGATGTTGGTAACTATGAATTGTATTGGGTCTGTCTGTTGACATTTGTAATTTGTTTGTATTTTGGTTTTGAGGTTCGGGGTGCTGGTTTGTTTTTCCCCCGAACTAAATGAATGTTTTGAACCTCAGGGTGCTGGTTTTTTCCCCTGAAGTAAGTCAATGAATCTGTATTTGGTCTGTCTCTTGATGCTTGTCTGTATGCTCCCCTGAACTAACTGAATGCTAACTGAATGCTGGCGTTTTCCCCTGAACTAAATGAATGTTGTCTGTATGCTAACTGAATGCTGGATTAAAGTAAGCTGATCAACCCCTTCACCTGCTTTCCTTGTTTAAGCAGATAAAAAGAACCTGTGCTTTCCCGGCATCCCAGCAGCCTCCTGGGTGCCGGCTGTGGGGGAGGGATCTTACGCCCCCACCGAAGCTGCTAGCTGGGTTGTTAAAACAGTATGTCTAACTATATCTATACATATACACAACATATCTATCGATCTATCTATCTATCAATCTATCTATCTATCTATGAGAGTACCCAAAACAGAGGCAACTAGAGGCAGCTAGGCAGCACAGTTAATAGAGCCTCTAACTTGGAATCAGAAAGACCTCAGTCAGGGGTGGGGAACCTGAGGCCTCAAGGCCACATGTGGCCCTCCAGGTCCTCAAGGGCAGCCCTTTGACTAAATTCAAACTTCACAGAATAAATTTGGGATTTGTAGCTCTGTGAAGTTTGCTTTATAAAGCAAAATCGTGTACATGCTTCCCCTCTACAGTAAGAAGATTACCCACTGGCCTCAAGTCCTTGCTCAGCACTCCTCACTCCACACGTGGGGCAGCTCAGTGCCATCTGTACATTTCTTCTAATAGTGTAAATTTTGTAATTTATCTTACTGATCAAGTCCTTCGAAGTGCTAATGATCCTAAATATCAATTGATACTTATTTTTATTCCTATCAAGAGATTAATACTAATCTGATGCAACCTGAATTACAAGTGATTTTTCAGTTCAACTATATGAAAATCAAAAAAAGAAACAGAACAGTATTTATTTGAGGCATTTAAAATATTCAATGTCTAAAGGCTCTAAAGCCATATACTAAATATCAACCCAAATTTAAATTTAATTCACCAATTGTCAGGGAGAAGATGAATGTTGAGTTCGGCCCCAAGCTCAGTAAACTATTATGAGGAAAAAGTGCCACAGAATTTCAGTTGGATGGGACGTCAGCTGCTCTCTGCTCTAGCCCATACCTGAAAGAAGAATTTCCACACTAACGCACCTAAAAGATGGTCATCCAGCCTTTGTTTTTAAACCTTTAGTAAGAGAGACATGTGTCCACCCTGAAGCAGCTTATTCCACTTTGTGATATTTATTTGATATGATATGATTTGATATGATAATTATTAAGAAATTTTTCTTTCTTGTCTTCCTCCTCAGATTTTAGTTTCTCTGAATCCAAAAGAGAGAGAGAAAGTGTGTGTGTGTATGTATGTATGTGTGTGTGTGTGTGTGGTGTGACACTGTGGCCAATGAATAACTTTATGCCCCACTCATTCAGGTTCCCCACCAGCACCTTGGTTGAATCTATTTTTCTAGACTTTTAGCTTTTTATCCTGGTTTAACCCCCTCAGTCATTCAGTTGATCCTATGGAAAATTTCTAATCATATTCTGACTAATCTTCCAAAAACCAAATTTGTCATTGCACTCCTCTACTCAACAATGTCCTGGAAAGTTATAATAGCAATAACATTATTAGTATATCATGTGAGGAATAAAACAGGATGTGTTCCTCAAAGACATTTGCCAGTCTCGTGGAGGAGATACAGCATCTAGTCCAAGTTGAAAAGGGTCTGCTTAGGAATACTGAAGTCCTTCAGATGCTCTTGTTTTTTTTTTTTTTATTGTGTGTATTATTAGTATGCCTGTTATATTAAGCCCCAGAACATTGTAGAATCTCCAAGAAGAAATCCAAAACTAATTTAAAGAGTTTAACCTAAAAATCTATGCAGGGTTAAGAAAAAAAAACTATGAAAGAAAAATGACTACTATCAAAACCATTATGACATGTAGTTAGATGGACAACATTAGAGCCCAACAAACTGGGGCCAGAATTAAGAAGGAAGAGGAAAGCCTATTAGTTTGACTTTGGAAAACTACAAAATAATGATTATCTTTTTAGTGCCAGTATTCAACCAGTATCAATACATGGCTGTGGTTCATGGAACACTGAGGTACACACAGGATGTGAGCAACTTGTACCATATAATAATTAAAGAATTAAGACGTACTGTGTGATAAAAGGTGTCCTACAATAAAGGCATGATGAAAAGAAATGGAGAGGCCATATCACAAGAGCAATAGATAACTGTTTTTGGTATCCTCAAGGCATCAAGAGACAAGTAAAGGAGGCTCCCAGCATGTCAAGTGGACTTCTCATGGTAAATTATGGGATGGCATGGACAAGAGCCACATAGGATACTTAAGTGTGTATGGGTTGCAATCTGCATTTTTGGAAAGAATATAGATGAGATTTCCAGATACATTGGAGAATTTGAATAAAATATTTCATGCCTTTACTAAAATATCATGCTGTACACATGCAGAAACTTTTCAGCACTTACTGTTATGTGGCTTCTATTTACTTAAAATTAACATTAAGATAAATAGATACTTACAACCTCTGTTCCAATGAAGAATCTCCACACTTTATTGTTGAAGGATTTTTCCTCAGAAAATTCAGGCTAAAAGTACTTATTAGCTAACACAGCTCTTCAATGAAGATAAAGACATTACTTCCTTTAAATGTTCTAGTTCTTTAGCATATAATTATATTTATATTAATATTCATAAGGTATGTGATGCTATTCAAATGTAAATTTCAACACATGCTGTGGAATATCTGAAATTTTCCAAAGCTGAGAGAAAAAAGAGCTAATAATCACTGCCTTTACATTAAATGCAATAAATACCTTTTTAATTCACTCTTTTAAAGAAAAAGTCATACACTATACACATGATATTCTCTTCATTGTAGCTTTAAAGCATTTAACCACTTTAATCAATTTCCAGAAGTAATAAAATAGGTCAATATAGCATATCATAAGCTGATTAATACGTGGGTATTATATCAACTAATTCAATTTTTCAATAAAATTTACATACTTTAGTATTCAATGGTATTCAATATTCTAGGATAATTTTCATTCCAAATAAATATCCTATAATTAAATGAAGCAAATGTTAGAAATGTTTACAATCAGATTCTTTGTTAATTTTTGAGAATGAACCATTCAGGCTCAACCATACATACACATATCCATGCACATGTATATTTGCTCCAGGTAAAGGAAATCCAGAGAAATGACGCCTCTATCTATCATCAGTTTTAAGCATTAGTAAGTCAATTTCACATTCCTGCTTCTGGTGCCTTCACAACTAAGAATAACTTTCTGTTTTCCAAGGACAGTCCTATATCCACTTCCATTTCCTGAATGTCAGAGGCAATTTCACCATCCATCGGAAATTTCTGCTTTTTAAAATCATATAATTACTGCAATCATATTTACATAATTAATGCAAGCTAGTGGTTTCACCACACAATAGTTTAGATTGCACATCTATATACATTTAGAAATGCCGGAACATTCAAAATGCATATTCAATATAATAAAATATTCCATAAATTCCATTCTTAATTTCAGTTCACACTTCAAAGTACTTAAGAGCAATAGGCTAACATGTTTTTTAAATTTAATTTTTCATTTTGCAAAAGCCAGAATGTATTGTCACATACCAATTTTTCAGATATATACACATGTATGCAAACATGTATACATATAAAAACATCCATATGTGCATGCACATATTATGTATGCATGTGTATATCTGTGTATAAGGCGAGAGTTGGGAAATTGTTTAAAAAAAAAAAGATCTTAGAGTTGGAAGAAACCCTTAAAGAAGTCTTTTGGTATTTTTAACACCTGTGGTGAAAAGAACCATACTACTCCCAAAGTGGTCTGTTACACTGTTAGATTGTTCTAATTAAGAGGAGGTTTTCTTTATATCCAGTTGAAATGTGCCTCTGCAATTTCCAACCAATTTCCTAATTCTGTTTTCAATGGCCAAGTAAAACAAATCTAATCCTTTTTTTTTTTCACATGAATTCCCACCGAGTAAGTCTTGACTTCTCTGCCCTAAAAATCCATAGATCAAGAGATCCTTGTATAGCATGATCTCTTAATGTGAAACTCACTCAGCTGTTCTCCTCAGGATGCTCAACATTTTATTAACACTTTTTTTTTTCCAATCTGACCCACAGAACCAAACATAATACAGAAGATATGACCTGACTCATGCAGATTGTAATAGAGCTATCACCTCCCTTCTCTAAACAACAATCCTCTCAATGCAGCCTAACATAACATTCACTTTCTTGGCTTAAATATCAACTTGATTCATGTAGAACTTTTAGTCCACTAAAACCCCAGAACTTTTTTTTTTCTGATAAACTTTTATCTACTCATGCCTCTCCCATTATTATTAGTGAAATTGACTTGAATTCTTATATCTATCCCTGTTACATTTCACTGTTTTAGATTCAGCCCATCATCTTAGCTCATCTATTAGGGTTCTGTCATCTAACATTTTATTTATTCTTCTCAGCTTTGTGTCATCTGCAAATTCTGCAAGCATGCTATCTATTCCCTTTACCCAAGTCAATGATAAAAAATGTAAAGCAGCACAGGTCCAAGGACAGATCTTTGAGGCACCAGAGACCTCCTAACATGTTGACACTAACCTATTAATGATGATGCTTTGAGTGTAGTGGTCAGTCATTCAACCAGTTTAGAGTCCAATTAAATGCACTATGATCTAGCCTACATCTCTCCATCTTGTTCATGAGGACAGCATGAAAGACTTTGTCATGAAAGGCTGCGATGCATGAAGGCTGTGAAGGCCTTCAAGAGGCTTGCCAGGAATACAAAAAAAGAACCTTGTGCTTTTTTTTTAGGTCCATCTATACTGCCTTCAGAAGAGATAGTTTAAAAGTCAAATATAGTTTGGATTATTTTACTAGAAGTGGTAAGATATCATCATATTTTCATCAAGAACAGGACAACAAAGAATGACTAAGCCATAGGAATGTAGACAGATGCTACAAAGAACATCTTGGCTGTGTCATCACTCAGTCTCTGAAGACTTAGAGCCTCTTCCTCATTAGAAATTTTAAAAAAGCTTACTACATCCCTATCATTCCAATAAAATTATGTGCAAAGATGCTGAATGAATGTCTTTACAAGATCACTTCACACCCCTATCGTTTTATTTTCTATTTCTTGTAATAAAACACACATAAATGTCATTGTTGGTTATTATAGGTATGGCTTTTTTTTTGTTTGGGGTGAGAAGGGATGGGGCCTAGATCTATAATTTCATTTGTGTAGGGAACTCTGAGAGAAAATTTCCTTTACCTATTTAGATTATGGTGTTTTACAATTTAAGCTTTAATAACTTAGAACTGCATGAAGGCTTTTGGAACACTCTCAACTCTTAGAGCTACCTGAGGAGCCAAAATGTTAAACTACTTGCCAGTACATATGAGAAACAAGAATTGATTCCCAGTCTTCCTGTTCTGACACTGGCCTTCTATTCCCTGTAGCACAATCTCTCTCAAATAAAGAACACAAAGATAATACAACAGGATTGATGTGAACTTAACTACTTTGATATGCTGAATTCCTAATTTCTATAACTTCTCTACAAAAACAATAGTCAGCTGCCTTCTTTTTAAATATGTCCTACAAATTCTCCAAATGGTGGGCCACTTTATTAAGTGGGCAGAGTAGCCACTTTATTAAATGGACAATGTACTTGTTCTTATACACGAAATTTTGTAGTTTATCATTTGAAGATTTGTACCTATTCTATCTAAGGTTACCGTATATACAGGGTTTTCAGGGATAATCACAATGTCAAGAAAAAAAAAGTGCACTTTGAATTTTTCTACCACCACCTCTGGACTATGTACCCAACTTGCATTCCCATTGGCAGGTTGGACCCCCTGAAAGGCAACTACTTTCAGTAAACCTGTAGAGCTATTCCTACTACCTTAACTCAAGAGTACTACTGATGTGATTCCCATTAACATAATCATCAAATAAATTTAATTTAACAAGGTTACATTTAGTAAGATAGCAGAGTAATAACAGATAATACAAACTATCTCCCTCAAATCCTGGATCACCCTCTCCCACAAATATATACAATGTCCTCCGGGAGAAAATAAGTTCCAACTTGAGGGTACAGTAATAGTGAAACACACATGTAGGATACACTTAGGGCAAAGAGCAACTCACATCTGGTATTTTCACGGCCTAGAAGTCAGTCCTCTTTGTGTAGAATGCAGGCAAGGCTCCCCTTAAGTACAGTGTGTTTCCTGGGTGGAGTACTCATTTGGGCTCCCAGGAGTCTTTTCCCTCCCATTAGCCAACACTCTTCTGTGTTTTGAGAAGTCAAAGTCTTTGAAGCAGTTTTCTCCCAGAATCTCTTGTCACTCCGTGAGTGTGTGTGTGTGTGTGTGTGTGTATGTGTGTGTGTGTGTGTGTGTGTGTATTTCCCCACCCACCCACACCCCCATTCCTGTTGTTCTGAGAGCTGGTAATGAGAGGAAAGAAGAAAAAAATCCCATCCTCCTGAGAGAAAAATGATTTATTATACTGTTCCTGAAAAATTATTATAGTGTTTAAATCCAACCTTATGTGATTAAAGGTTGTCCACACCCAAAAAGTCACTTAACTCCAGTAACTCTCTAGGAATGCCAGAGATGGCTACAAGGTATTTTCAATTTCCCCAGGTCCCAAATCCACCCAAAGCATTCTTGTTTTGGGTTACCAAACCCAGGAATTCCCAAGCTTTTGTTTTGAGTTTTGGTTACTCAAATCTATCTCAATCTACCTGCATGCTGGGCAAAATTGCTTAACTGTGCACTGGGGATATTTGGGATTCCTGTGTGGGAAACCTTTGTCAAAATCCTACATAATATAAATCTTCCAGAATCTGGGAAGAGGGAGCCAGGCCTCATTTCAGGCTAGCTCTCCTCTCTACCACGTGACCTAATAAATTTCTTTTGAAAACTAATTCAGATTTTGGGGATCTGTTCCAGTTAATAACACTCCTCCAGAGGGGTCTCCTCATCAAAGTGTGGTGGAGCCCTGGCACTTCACCTAATTAATATATGTCAGAGGGGCTTTACTAAAACAATCACAAAATGTTCCTCTGTGGTGTAAATTACTTTAATCCAATGGCTAAAGCCCTATAACATTCTTAAAGGGATTAAGGGCAGATTCACTTATTGCAGCTGGATTGAAGCAAAATTACTTAACACCCACTACATACTTTGTGATTACTTTCTGGGAACTTCTGTGATCATACCCATCAAGATGGACAGGGAAACTCCTTCCCTTACATATTATTCTTCTGATTTTATATTTCATCTCAGTGCATCTATTTTTGGTTTAGCAAATAGAGCCATAGTAACTCTATGGTAACTGAACTGCACAGCCTGCTGAAAAATGAAAATAAATTATCATTTCATCTAATAAGGGTCAGAGTATTGAAAGTTATGTGCAAACAGGACTGGTAACAATGGGATAAATACTGAGTCCACTTAACTTTCAATAAGAGGAATAAGCCAAGAGTTGTAAGTGATGGTTGGTGATGACACCCAGAGTAGGAAACTATGAAGTGACATGGCAGGAGGGAATCCACAACTCAGAATTGTGAGAATTGTGCCTTCTTCAGGCTCCTATACTTAAATTCAAATCCAAATACACATTTATTAAACGCATACAATGTGCAAGGCTTTCTGCTTAGGCACTGAGGACAAAAGGTAAAACACGGCAGTCCCATTCTTATGAAGCTTCTAACGGGAGGCTGATCTGGATACACGAATAACTATAATAGAATTTTAAATCCTTTATTATAATTGAACAGATGTTTGAGCCCGCAAAATAGATTTGACTGAGAAATTCAAGGAGGGTTCAGTTCAAGCTACAGAGTAGTAATCAGGGAAAATATCATAGAAGTGGCAATAGCTGGCCAAGGAAGGAAGGAAATCCTTGGGCAGCCCGTTGATTCCATTCTGCCTGATCATGCCAGGAGAAAGGAAGGCAGGCCCCCTAAAAGTCGGGTGATGAATTTATGGGAGGACATAGACAGGAGTCTAACAGGCTGGACAGGCACAGATAGATTGTAATTTGTATCACTGAAGGGAACAGCCACAATAAGGAGATTACTTTGAGTATTTGGTAGGGAGATTTCAGTGTTGTAAGGAGCTCAGGAATAAGGAAACTCCCTCTACCAATACAAGTAATTTGTAATTTTAAGAGAGTTGCCTATACTTGCCCTGGGTCATACAGCCAGGATGTGTCTGAGGTAGAGGAGCGCAAGCTCATTATGCTGCAATAAGATGTTTAAATGGAGACAAGTTTCTTATCAAAAAAGCTATGCAATAGATTGATTCCATAAGCCACATAAATACATGTAAAATATTGGGATTTTTTCTCCATACTGCATCTAAGTTGTAGCTACAAAGATACAGTTGACAGAAAATTAAATGTATTATTTTAAATAAAAACAGAAAAGTACCAAGGGTAAGCTAAACGTTCTAACAATTCCGGATAAATATTTATGGGCACAAATAACTCTACCATATCTATTTTAAAAAGTATGAAATGAAATCTCAATCATTAAAAAAAAATGAGAAGGCATGAAGGAGAATAAATTGGTGGTGGAACAGATAGAGCACTAGGTCTGGAGTCAGGAAGACCTGAGTTTAAATGCAGGGTCATTTATTAGCTGTGTGACCCTGGGCAAGTCACTACAATTTCCTCAACTGTAAAATGTGGATTAATAAAAGCACCTACTTTATAGAGTTGTTAAGATCAAATGAGATATTTGTGGGGGGAGCAGGGTTTAAAAGCATAGCATAGTGCCTGGAGCATAGGAGAAACTTTATAAATGCTTATTCCCTCCCTTTCCCTTCCTACTTGTATAAACTTAATATTGTCATGCCTCATGCAGAATGAAAATTAGGAAGATCAACAGAAAAATCTCTTGTACAACTGTTTTTCCCCCTTCCTCTCTATATAGTCCTCATTTTCTTCTATTGTGCAGAATTAAGATTTGTATTCAGCCTCAGTTTCCTCTCCTAAATTCTCCTCAGTGGGAGGAGTTGGGATGTAGTAAACATGCCCACAGCCTCCTCCCACATTGATGGAAGGCACAGTCTTCCTCCCCACCCCTATTCTATGCTTGGGTGCTGTGATCCTCCCTAAGTCCCAGTCTGCGCATCCCTGCAAAGAAGATACAGTTCAAGGCAGAGAAAAGGAGAAAAGTGGCAGTGTGTTCAAACAGGGTGTTTTGCAGCATATTCCTCAATTGCATTCAGCAGTTTCTGGAGAGGTCTACTATGAAATCTAAAAACATCACAATATGCCCTTTGAGCCTGCCCAGAGCTGTCAGCCTGTTTAGAACAGAGAACATTTAAAGGGAGATAAAGAAAAGCTCTTCTATCTGTCACAATGAAGCATATGATACAACTGTGAAATAGCCTGGCATATATTTACAAAAGACTATAGCTTCTCTTTCTGAGCAAGGAATGGGGGCCTACAGTGAGTCAAAAGGATTGAGTGGCAGAGGTCCAGAGAGCAGACAGGTTCATCGGCAAGCAAATGTAGATGATAATTGAGGAATAAATTTGATGTCTGCTCAGAGCAAAAAGAACTACAGGTTGTCCCATGATGACAGCAATTGTGGCAGAAAAGGTCATTTAGGGTACCATCAGTACCATCGCAAAAGCCAATAATATGCAAAGAGGAGTGGAGGAAGTCTGTGGTCAATCAATTAGCTGAAAGTTCTTTGCAAATAAGGAGCTAGCTGCTGTAGCTAAAGATTCTTGACCAAAAATGAAATTCCATCCAACCCTATACTTACCCTAACAAAACAAAAAAATTGGGTTTATAAAAACTGTACCTAAAAGTTTTTATCTTTATTCTGCTTTTATAATGAATGTCACAGAATATATCTATTTTAGGTAGTATTTTGTAAAGCTTCAGGCCTTGAAGCCTGGTGAGTTCACTGGTGTGAGTGATTTCCCCACTAATGTAGAGGAAGCCTCTGATTAATTAGTGATTAATTAGTCTATGTGCACTTAGCTGGGTTTGTCCTCAGGTGACTATCTTGGGGCCTATACTTGAAGCTTTTCCAGCTTAGTAAGTCTTGCTAGTGGTTGGGCTCTACTACAGGGTGTTCCTAAAGTCTGGACACATAGGCAATTGATGGCAATGTGAAGTTATTGCATCGAGTTCACGTGAATCTTGCAAAGCGTATTGACCTTTGCATCACAAATGATGGAAATCATATTGAAGATGTTATTTGTTAATATTCCAATTAAATAAAATGGTGTTGAAAATTTCATTTCTTGAAAATATGCATTTTTGCCTATGTGTCCAGACTTTAGGAACACCTGTAGAATAGCCTTAGATGTATCTATTCCACTCCCCTAATGACTTATCACAGTAATGTGCTCTTGTCATGAGAAGAAGAAATAAAATAAACTTCTGAATGACATGGAAATACAAAGAAAATTAGAATGTGTACAATTTTAAAAAAATTCCTTGGAAAAAAAATGAGGCACTTTCATTGTGCTATACCCAGTGAAATTTAGATGAACATTACTGCAAAATATGTCTCTGCATTGAGGAGATAAATAAACAAGATGTCATGCAAGCTTCATGTGTATACAGCAAATCCCTCCCCTCTGAAGGTTTTTTTCTCTTACATTCATTACATTCTAATGCTGACAAATTATAGTTATAAGCTGCTTATAAAGTTTTTTTTTGTTTGTTTGTTTGGCAGGGCAATTGGGGTTAAGTGATTCGCCCAAGGTCACACACAGCTAGCATATGTGTCAAGCATCTGAGGTCGAATTTGAACTCAGGTCCTCCTGACGCCAGGGCTGATGCTCTACTCACTGTGCTACCTAGCTGCCCCTGCTTATAAAGGTTTAATAGACACATAAAAACATAAGAGGTGACACAATGTTACTGGACATCAGTCAGAAAGCCCTAGGTTCAAGTCCCTCTGGCCTGTGAACTTGGACAAACCTCTTAATCTCTTGGCTGCACAAGCAACTTCCTGAAACTTAAAGTTACAGGTGAGTTATTTATTTGCATTGTGGTGAACAAGTTTCCTCAATAGGAGTTTCTGGAGCTCTGGGTCTGGAATCAGGAAGACCTGACTTTAAATCTAGTCTCAAACACTTAAAGAGCTATGTGACCCTGGGCAGGTCACTTAAATGCTGTCTATCTCAGTTTTCTCTACTGTAAAATGCAGATAGTAAAAGTGCCTGTGTCACAGAATTGTCATGAGGATCAAAAGAGATAATATTTATAAGTGCTTATGGCAACACTTGACACATAGTAGGCATTTCCTTCCCCTATATCTCCCCAACACCGCCTCCAAAAAAGAGTATATTGTAGGCGTAGTCAGTATCATGGTGGAATAAACATAGAACAGGAAAACAGAAGTGTAGGTTCTAGTGCCAGCTTTGCCACTAACCACTTGAGAACATTAACCTCTGTGGGCTTCAGGTCTCTTATCTATAAAAATGAAGATGGTAAATTGATGATTTCTAAGATTCCTCCAGTTTTAACATGCTAGAATTATGATTTCCTCCTATCATCTGTAGTGCTACATCATTTTTACCAAGATGAGTGGAACAAGATCTACTCTCTATTATTCACTGTGGGGATAAAAATTATTCAACCTACAACAAAAGAGACTGAGGCAGAGCTCTGAGCCAATGGCACTTTATTAAAGGGTCCCTAGTCCACTCTAATGAAGTGGAACTCTGATCTTTCTCACGATCTGAGATGCCCCCTCCTTCCAAGGCCCTATTTTTATAGGGTTAGATATCTAAATATTCAAGAATAGCTATACCAAATACAGAGTAATTCCATTGGTTGACATATGATACATAAGCTAAAATGAGCAAAACAATATAGCAGCGGGGTCACAGGTTAAACAAAGCAGGAAATATCTTCACAGACTAGGTGGCCACAAGATGGATGGGCTTCTCCTTAGGTTAGGCAGGAGCTATACATCTGCTTTAAGATGATATTGTGGGGGAAAGGGGCAGGATGACTTTCCATACCATCCCACCACCCATGCTTGGTTTGGTCATGGAATTTGAGCAAAATAGGATGGAGAGATCTTTGCCAGCATTTTTATTGTTGCACAAGTGACTTCACAGCTGGTAAACAAGTAATGAACATTACATTAAAGTTTGAGGCCTAGTACAGGACCCTTAGAAACTATATTCCTATGTGATCTATACAAAGTATGGATTAATACATTGCCTATTCTTGCCAAAATACGCAAAAGAGGCATGGCAAAATATAAAATTTCGTTGGTTGATAGACCTTGCTCTTGAGGACCAAAAATGACATATTAGCAGGGGAATCACAGATTTGGTGAAGCATGGAGCATCTCCGCTAAGTGGTCATAGGATGGTCACCTGCTCCTGTTGGACAAGAGAGAATGGACCAGAAGGACAAAAAAAAAAATGGGGGACTTCCGTGTGTAGTTGAGTTGCCTCTGCCACACTGGTCTTGGTCACAATGACAAGCAAAGACAAGGGTAGAGGGCCTCTAGCTAGCTTTCTATGATTAAGCAAGTGATCTTGCAATTTGCAACTCACAATTCTGGAGCATAATATACAGGACTTATAATCACTTCCCCTATAGAATCATAATTAACTGACTAATAATGATTAGAGTTTGAGTTAAGGTCCTCAAGGAATCAACTTTCTCATCAACCCTTGGGTGGGAACTTTAGAGAGGCATGTCAGATGAGATGTTTAGAAGTGCTAATTGCACGTTTAATGCCTTAAGGTGAAGGTATTTATAAGAATGATTTGCTCAGTTTTAGAAGGCAAACTATGTTTGACAAGGGAAATGAAAAGAGGTCGTTTAGAAAGGGGGCCTCAATTATAAATGGTTAGTTTACTGAAGTAGATAATTGAGTTTTGAGTTTTATGCTATAATAAATGAAGAACTGCATACCATCATTCCAGTGAAGAGTAATGGCCAAGTACAGTAATTACTTTGTTGCGTAATATCATAAAATCAAAACACATGGTACACAGGGAGGTGTTCTCTTTTTTGTTTGTTTGTTTCTTTTTTCACATCCTGGTAAAAGTAAAATTTCTAAATGTGCTATTTATATTTTACTTCTAATGATGCACATTACTAGATGGCAGAATCTAAGCTTTTAATGTCCTATATCAGGTTAAAGGTACCTCACCATCCATTCTGTCAACTATGCCAAAAGACTGTCATTTTATCCTGTTCTTGAGCGTGTATGTATATATGTGTGTATGTATATATTCATACATACCAGCGGAATTACCATTTAGTATTACATTCTAAAGTAAGTACAAAAGGCTCAATTCCACATGTGGTTAAAAGTACCCTTGAAAATACCTTAAATCAGGGCAGCTAGGTGGCACAGTGGATAAAGCATGGCTCTGGAATCAGGAGGACATGAGTTCAAATTTGGCCTCAGACACTTAACTAGCTGTGTGACCATGGGCAAGTCACAAAACCCCAACTGCCTCCAAAAAAGAAAGAAAAGGAAATACCTTCAATCGCTCTCAAACTACAGAGAGTACAGTATTTTTAAACGGTTATAGCTGGAAAGGAGGTGAGTTCTCCTCAAAAGGAGGCAGTCTATATCATAGAACAGATAAATCTGAGATGTTTTTTATGGAAAATACCAAATATAAATTTTATCTTTCACTACACTAGCCTAATTTTGATTAGGAGGAAGGCAATAACTAAGACACCAACAAATAGGACAATTCAAATATTTATGATCTCATTGATTTGAAAGTTCCCACTTTCAAAGAAAAATTCATTTATACCTGCACCCACCATTGGTGGGTCTTATCTGTATCATTCCTTGAATTAACCACATGGCCTCTACTCAAGTTGCAGAAGTCATTTCAGCTAATACTGAGAAGGCATCAATGTGGTGGAGCACCCATGCTGTTTAACTGCCTCTAGCTCTCTTAGTATGTGATCAAACTAACTTTTCATCATATAATTCCTTGGTAACATTTTCAGTCCTCTTCTTCAAAGTTCCTTATTGCTACAGGCTGTTCACATCTACCCTATGTCTTTCCATCACTCTCTGTTCAATACTCATTTTTAACTCTTGGGACAATGTTGCACTCCACTTTTGGCAGCCATACAACAATTGCCAGACACTGGTAAAATGTCATTAAATAGGCATTTACTTTACTGGGAAACTTGGAGTTATTTAATAGAAGAAAGCAAAGATAGATTAAACTTAACTTGTAGGAAAACTGATGATTAAGAGGGGGGGAAAGGTTCTTGGAAGAACTTAACACTTAATTGTGAATATATCAGAGAGTGATCAAACCACCACTTAGTTGCTGCTGCTTCTACTTCCATTGTAAGGAAAGAGAGCACGCAAAGAAGCCAAATGGAAAATAGCAGGTGCCTCCTGGCTGACCAGTAGTACCAGGAAGGCTGAGGTATTTCTTATCATTAGTTCTATGAGACTAAAGAGAATGAATAGACTCTCTGTTGACATGATGATCAGATTTTAAAACCAAATTCAATGTAGTGAGATGTTCATATGAGAGGCACTCAAAAACTGAGACTAATGGAGAGAAAAGGAGATTGTTGACTCCAGGTCATATGCTCCTTGAGTAAGAAGATAAGAAGAGTCATTAGTATTATTTTAGTGGCTTTGTTCCTTGTTTTTCCTTTGATCTAGCTCACATAGTTGAATTTACATAAGCCAAATGTGCTGACACTACAACTCCATGGTACAGACACATATAGCATAGGGACTCTGGTTTCAAATATAGCTTTCAGTAATAATCTCTCTTCCTTTACCCATCCATTGGCTATAACATTACATTAACTTTAATTGGTTTTAATAAATAATACATTTGTTATAGATTCCCTATTTCCTGTTCTTAATTTTAAATGCCGTTGAGATTTCTTTCTCAAAATCTTTTTTAAACTTGAGACTGGAGCTTTGGGGGGTCAGAGCCAAGAAGGCAGCTGAAAAGCAGGGACTTGCCTAAAGCTCTCCCCCAGAACCCTCCAAACACCTATAAAAATGGTTCTGAACAAATTCTAGAGTAGCAGAACCCAGGAAATAGCAGAGGGAAGCAAGTCTCCAGCCCGGGACAGCCTGGATGGTTGCTGGGTAAGGTGTGTCACACTGAGTGGGGAGCAGAGCAGAGCCCAGCAGGAGCCATGCCCAAACCAACCAGACTGGGAGCCAGGAGGAACAGGCACTAGAGCCCTGCATCAGTGAGCTGTGGCAGTTAACAGACTTCTCAACCCACAAACACCAAAGACAACAGAGGTTAGTGGGAAAAACTGCAGGGACAGAGTGAAAGGAGTTCCCAGTTAGGCCACCTTGCTGGGGGCAGCGCACGTGGTGCAGCTCTGAGGACAGAACTACAGCTACAGTTGCCTCTGGCCCCAGGCCCACCTGGTAGGAGGAATTAAGTGGCAGATCCCAGCGAGAGTGCAGAGCCTGCTCAGATCGGAGTCATGGTCCGGGTTGGTGGTTCTTGGGGGAGGAGGAGTGCTGGTGTGGCAGAGCTTGCTGTGCAGAAACAGCTCTGAAAACAACAGTGCAGCCCCTCAAGCTTGGGACAAAATACTCTCTATTCTACAAGCAGACATACCCCAATGAAAAACTTAAGGGTCAGGTAGTTGGCTGGGAACATGGCCAGGCAGCGAAAACCCACTCAGATTCAGTCTCAGACTTTGGAATCTTTCTTTGGTGACAAAGAAGACCAAAACATATGGCCAGAAGAAGTCAACAAAGTCAAAGAGCCTACATCAAAAGCTTCCAAGAAAAACATGAACTGGTCTCACGCCATGGAAGAGCTCAAAAAGGATTTGGAAAAGCAAGTTAGAGAAATAGAGGAAAAATTGGGAAGAGAAATGAGAATGATGCGAGAAAACCATGAAAAAAAGTCAATGACTTGCTAAAGGAGACACAAAAAAATACTAAAGAAAATAACAACTTAAAAAAATAGACTAACCCAAATGACAAAAGAGCTCCAAAAAGCCCATGAGGAGAAGAAAGCCTTGAAAGGCAAAATTACCCAAATGGAAAAGGAGGTCCAAAAGACCACTGAAGAAAATGCTACCTTAAAAATTAGATTGGAGCAAGTGGAAGCTAGTGACTTTATGAGAAATCAAGATACTATAAAACAGAACCAAAGGATTGAAAAAATGGAAGACTGTGAAATATCTCATCGGAAAAACCACTGACCTGGAAAATAGAGCCAGCAGAGATAATTTAAAAATTATTGGACTACCTAAAAGCCATGATCAAAAAAAAAAAGGGCCTATCATCTTTCAAGAAATTATCAAGGAGAACTGCCCTGATATTCTAGAGCCAGAGGGTAAAATAGAAATGGAAAGAATCCACTGATCACCTCCTCAAAGAGATCCCAAAAAGAAACCTCCTAGGAATATTGTCATTAAATTCCAGAGCTCCCAGATCAAGGAGAAAATACTGCAAGCAGCCAGAAAGAAACAGTTTGAGTACTGTGGAAACACAATGTTGCGGAAACACAATCAGGACAACACAAGATCTAGCAGCTTCTACATTAAGGGACCGAAGGGCTTGGAATGCGATATTCCGGAGGTCAATGGAGCTAGGATTAAAACCAAGAATCACCTACCCAGCAAAATTGAGTATCATGCTCCAAGGCAAAATATGGATTTTCAATAAAATAGAGGATTTTCAAGCTTTCTCAGTGAAAAGACCAGAGCTGAATAGAAAATTTGACTTTCAAACACAAGAATCAAAAGAAGCATGAAAAGGTAAACAAGAAAGAGAAATCATGAGGGACTTACTAAAGTTGAACTGTTTTGTTTACATTCCTATATGGAAAGATGATGTGTATAATTCATGAAACCTCAGTATTAGGACAGCTGAAGGGAATATACATATACATACACACACACACACGTATAGACAGAGGGCACAGGGTGAGTTGAATATGAAGGGATGATATCTAAAAAAATAAAATCAAATTAAGGGATGAGAGAGGAATATATTGAGAGAGGGAGAAAGGGAGAGATGGAATGGGGTAAATTATCTCACATAAAAGTGGCAAGAAAAAGCAGTTCCTTGGAAGGGAAGAGGGGGCAGGTGAGGGGGAATGAGTGAATCTTGCTCTCATCAGATTTGAACTGAGGAGGGAATAACATACACACTCAATTGGGTATCTTACCCCACAGTAAAGAAGGAAGAAGATAAAAAAGGGGGGATGATAGAAGGGAGGGCAGATGGGGGAGGAGGTAATCAAAAGCAAACACTTTTGAAAAGCAACAGGGTCAAGGGAGAAAAGTGAATAAAGGGGGACAGGACAGGAAGAAGCAAAATATAGTTAATCTTTCGCAACATGAGTATTGTGGAAGGGTTTTGCATAATGATACACATGTGGCCTATGTTGAATTGCTTGCCTTGTTAGGGAGGGTGTGGGGGAAGGAAGAGGGGAGAGAATTTGGAACTAAAAGTTTTAAAAGCAGATGTTCAAAAAAACAGTTTTTGCATGCAACTAGGAAATAAGATATACAGGCAATGGGGCATAGAAATCTATCTTGCTCTACAAGAAAGTAAGGGAAAGGGGGATGGGGGGGGAATGGGGTGACAGAAGGGAGGGCTGACGGGGGAACGGGGCAGTCACAATATATGCCATCTTGGAATGGGGGGGAAGATAGAAATGAGGAGAAAATTTGCAATTTAAACTCTTGTGAAAAATCAATGCTGAAAACTAAAAATATTAAATAAATAAATAAATAAATTATATATTAAACATGAGACTAAGTATTGTTAATGTACACATGGCCTTCAACTGATTTCTTTTTGGTGGTATGCTGACCTTGCATTTACAAAAAAAAAGTGTTTTCTTTCCATGTTCTATGCAATATATCATATATTGTAGGCACATAGTATCTGTTAACCAGTAAGGTACCAAACAGCGTATTTATTCACTGTGATTTTGCATGTCTTTCAATTATTTCACTGGATATTATTTCATCCTTGGTATCCAAGAAAAACATTGGCTGTCATGGAGCATACTTTAGCATAACAGGAAAGACATAAACGAATAGTGGGACAAACACCCTACTTGGTATTAGAAGACTGGGGTCCAAGTACATGCTGACACACATCAGAGTCATGTGATCAAGGATATGTCATTGACTCTTTTAGCCTCAGTTTTTCCCATTCATAAAATGAGAACACTATTTCTTTCACAAGGCTATTAGTCAAATGTTTTTATTCTCAATTATACATCACTATTTAAATATGACCTATTATAATTATTACCAAGAATGACTTTGTAAATGATAGTATGAAGATTAAGATGTGCTTATGTCATTTAATTTAAAATTGTCATTGTAGAGAACATAGAGTTTTCCTGTAACATATAGCTAAGATTTAAATGTTAGTGAATTCAATTCAACCAGCATTTGTTAAGCACCTACTATGTGCTAGGAACTATGCTAGGCATTATAGGCAAAGAATGGGAAAGTGCCCTCCAGGATCTAACATTCCAATCTGGAAAAAACAGCATATATACAGACAAGTAAATGCAATTTTACATATATGTATGTATGTATGTATGTGCAATTGTATGTATATATGTAATTGCTTATGTATACATACATATAATATTAAATAACGTAGATATTACACATATCTATTTCTACAGTTGATTCTCATCATTAATGGTAGATATGTTCCATAAAGTTGCTGAACACTGAGTTAGCGAATACTGAAGCACTGCAGAGGAAATACAAGCTTAGGTTTCCTATAAACTTGTGGTCACAACAGTTACTTAGCAGAGCGGCCTCATTACAGATTGATGAATTTCCTCTTCCTTTTTCTGGAGTTTATTTTTTAACACTGAACTCAAAGCCAACAGTAATTCTTGCATGAACAAAGTTCATCTAACATTTTCTCTGTAAGGTATCACAGCCTTCTTGTACTTTGAAACCCTATACAGCACTTCAGCACTATGCTTGGGGGAGGGGGAGTGTATTAGCAATTTCGATTTGAAGATCTTTCCTACCCATTAATAAGCCATGTGACATGCTTACATCACAGGAAGCGTAAGTTACATGTGGTGGGAGGAGCTTCCTGATAGGAAAAGGAAGTTATGTCATAGAAAATGCTGAGGAAGGGAGGGAGGGAGAAATGGAGAGAGGGAGAGAAGGAGGGAGAGAGGGAGGCAGGGAGGGAGGGAAGGAGGGAGGGAGAGAGTGAGAGAGAGAGAGAGAGAGAGAGAGAGAGAGAGAGAGAGAGAGAGAGAGATGTTATGGCTGCTGGTGACTGCTACTGGCTGCCCTTGTGATTGTTAGAACTGAGAACTGAATAGGCTGACTTAGCTGTACTGTGAGTTTGTTCTGGGAAGACCCCAGCAGGGCGTCAGAAAGGGTTTGGGATGTTGAGGCTCCATGTTGTGATTTTCTCTATTGAATGTCTTGGTTCCTTGCTGTTATGATGAAGTAGACTGACTGGCTGTGGGAGCTGAGCATTTGCTTATAGGATATGGTTCTCTGGTGTCTGAATAAATGGTTTACTTCTTCTGCCTTCTATGTGGAGGGTCTCGTATACTTTATGATACAGAACTACGTAGGCATTTTGACAACTATCATCTACGTTGTTATTATTGCCTTACTGTTTCAGGGGGCGGGGCAGGGAGCATTTTAAACGGCAAAATCACCAACAAAAACCACAAAAAGGGACATTTTACAGTATGAGAGCTTAAAAAAAGGAAGGCAAAGCCTTGTTCAACTGCAACTGGGATTACTCAGTGGGGTGGGTGATTCAATTTTTCCTCCACTTGCCCGTGTCCATGAATTAAAAGCAAAGTGTACAAGTATTGATTTGGGGGGTTACAAATAAATTTAACAAGTAGGTAAATTTGCAAATAAAGAATCTGTGAACAATGAGGACGAGCTATCTACATCTATAAGTGCTACATATACATATAGACATATTTACAAATACCATAATGTTGTATCTGATTGCCTATATACATATTGTGGGGGGCAGTTTTCCCTTAATCTTTGTATCTGTATGCCTGCTCGCTCTCTCTCTCTCTCTCTCTCTCTCTCTCTCCCCTCCCCCCCCCTCCCCCCGCCCCACCACCCTGCCTCCTGACTTCCCCGCCGCCCCGCCCTTCCAACACATATGCATACACCAGTAAGTAGAAAGCAATAGCCAGGGTTAGCAGGAAGAATTGCCAAGTGGGGGAATCAGGACTGAACTGATGCTGGAAGTGATGCTTGAAAAAAGCTAAGGCTGCTTCATTCTCTTTCCCTTCTCTCAAGATGGTGGACAAAAAAACCCCCAAAGGAACAAAAGCAAAAGAAGGCCAGAAAGAGAAAAAAGGAGAAGAAAAAGGGAGATGTGGCTGAAAAGGTGGTAAAAAAGCCCTAAACGCGTTGCAGTTGGAACCCAGATCTGGCCTAGGGATTGGTAAATACTCAAGGTCCGCAGTTATGCCCCGTGAGCCATGCACAAATGGAAATTCACTGCACCAAAAACCCAGACTAAAAGGAAAAAGAAAGAGAAGGTGCCTGCTACTATCTCAAAACCAGTTGGTGGTGATAAGAATGGAGGAACCTGTGAGGTAAAGATTCACAAAATGCCTAGGTATTACCTTAGTGAGGATGTGCCTAGAAACTGGCTGCTAAGTCTTGGCAAAAAGCCCTTCAGTCAGCACATGAGGAGACTTGGAGCTAGCTTCACCCCAGAGCATCACCCCAGGCATGGTTCTGATCATGCTAGCTGGCCTAGATTGTGATGGGCAAGCATGTGGTTTTTCTGAAGCAGCTAGCTAGTGGCTTGCTACTGGTGACTGGACCTCTGACCATCAACCATGTTCCTCTGATTAGGTCCATTAGAAATCTGCCATTGTTACCTCTACCAGGGTTAACCTTTCGGGTATGAAAATTCCAAATCATCTTCCTGATGCCTAATTCAAGAAGAAGGGGCTCTGTAAACCTAGACACCAAGAAGAAGAAATTTTTGACATAGAAAAAGAGAAATACAAGATTACACAGCAGAGCAAGGCTGATCAGAAAACAGCCCACTCTCAGATCCTGCCCCAAATTAAGAAAATTCCTCAGCTCTGTGGCTACCTGAATTCTGTATTCTCTCTCTTCAGTGGAGGTTATCCTCACAAACTGGTGTTTTAAATGCCTTGCAGAGAACTCTTATTAAAATATTTGGAATAGCTAAAAAAAAAAAAAAAAGAAGCTATGAGTTCCAAGACACAGGGTGAGAAGAGAGAGTATTCCTGGAATGGAAGATGGCCTATGCAAAGCAAAAGCTCAGAGAAGGGAGGCAGAGTGTTCTGTATTGGGTTGGACTGGAATATAAAGTTATATGTGTTGGGAGGGTAGAGCAGGAGATACTGTGTAATTAACCCAGAAAGATAAGATTGAAGCCAGATTGTTAAGGCCTTTAAATGCCACAGGGAGGAGTTCATTTACTCCTGAGGTAATGAAGAGTCACTGAAAGTCCTTGAGAAGGAAGCAGGTGACATAATCAGACTGTGCTTTAGGAATAACTATTTGGCAGGATATGAAAGATGGATTATTAAATGTCTAAGTTATTACTGAGTATTGCTAAACCTTGATTTTGTACGTTTTTTAACATTAACAAATATTTGCAAAAATCTTGTAATTACCCAGGGTCTTAATATCCTCAGCTTATGTTGTTCAGCTGTAAAGAATTCTAATTAATAGGACTTTCATTGGTTTTTAAAAAATATTTTGTCATTGTACTGTCAGCATTATTGAAACGGGCAAAATCACCATGGTAAGTTTCTATTAATTTTGCTCCTATTTTATAAATCAGATGTATCTTGGAAGCCAGATCACCAAAGACATGGGCCTATTAGTCTTTATATTATTAAAATTTTTAATGGATAACATATTAGGGAAGAAGTCTCAATTATTTAATGTAATCTGGTTAAAACCAGATATTCCATTTTCCCATCTTTAATTAACTTAATGAGCATCCTAATGAATTTCTGAAAGGTTGTATCTCTAAAAGAACTGAGAATTGATGAGAACTTTTTTTTTAACATAAACAAAAATTAGCCAGTGTTATAAAAATATTCCATCACTGTTCAGTCCCTGTTCTGACATAAATCTCTACGTCCGGAAAAGAAAGCCATTTTTCAACATTTCTTTCAAACTTTAAAAGAGAATTTTGGCATATACAAACATACTTTTTTCTTCAGATTTCAGGATTATTGTCTTAATACTAAGACTACTGCTTTCAGGTTTTAAGAAAACAATTAAATACATATGTAACAGCCCCTATGGATTACTCTCCCTAATTTGCAATTATACTCATGGGTTGGGTCCCAAGAAAGAGAGTGGCTGCTACTGTCAAGTTCAAAGTTGGCAGCTATGTCACTTAGTGGCTAGAATGTTGGACTTGGAGTCAGGGAGACTTGAATTCCATCCTACCTCAACCAATTACTACCTATTTGTTCCTGGGCTAGTCACTTAATTAACTCTCTCATTCACAGTTTCCTCACTGTAATGTAGGAATAATGATAGCACCTACTCACTGGGTTGTTGTGAGGGTCAAATGAGATAATATATTCAAAGCACTTTGCACATCTTAATCACCTAAATTTGGCAATGAGGATGATGACAAGGAGGAGGAAGATGAGGATGGTGATGATGATGATAGCAGTACTCTGTGAGTCCAGACACCTACACTACAGTTCCTAAGGTCCCACAAGTGACCATCTCAAATAACAGTCAGACAGTAGACATAATTAGCTCAAAGTAAAGGCACTTACAAGGATGGCATAGTAAGAAACTGTAGTTCCAAAAACTCTCCTCCTCACACACGCACACCTCAAGTGCACTTTCACACAAACTATGGGAAGAGTATGCCCAAATCTGGAAAACAAAAGCAGTGAAGTTCATATGTATGGAACTTGTGGCCAAGGCAACTCATGACTAAAACTTCAGGGTTTTGGTGTTTTTTTCTCTCCTTTTGGAATCCTAACAAAGCTCCCCCTGGATGTGGCATTTCTCTCTGCTGGGCAAGTTGTTTAACTGTTCCCAGGGGTCTATTCTCCCCCTAACTCTCCATTAACGTGGCAAGCTCTTTCTTGAGTCTGTAGCTGGCATCTTTCTTCTTTGCTGCCACAGGTCCTGCTCTCTGAAGGCTGCCTCTCTTTGTCTATGTCTGGTTGGTGAGTATGTGTATCTACTGTCCGTGGTGTTTCCTACTGGGTGAGTAGCCTATGGGAGTCGGGGAGAGAGAAACAAAGAAAAATCTCCTTTTCCCCTTACTGCCTTCTGATATAAGTGGAGAGGTCATAATCCACAAAGATGGTCCCTGGCCTAGACTGGGTGTGGCCAGAGAAAGATGCTTCCATTTCAGAAAAGGAAAACAGGGTAGTAAGTGTTTACTATGTGTCCTGTAATATGGCCCTCTCTTTACTTTCTTCATTATTATAATCTTATATTGTTACTATCATCATCACTCATCTTAAATCATATCTATACAGGTAACATGATGGCAAAAATGCAAAACCATTTCATTATAACTTCCATGGTCTCCATATAAATTGAATATCAAAAGACACACAATTCAATAGCTTGGAAAGATTGAATAGTTTAAATTACTTCCTAAATGCATCCCTAAGATATACTCTATCATCTAACATCTTCTTAGATCTCTCACATCTTTAACAGTGCACCTGACTACCATATGCTAATTCTAAAGCTGTACCTGGATTACAGAAAGATTTTCTACCTTACATAGAGTTTAAATTTAATGGAATAAGAAGTTTTTCCCTGGTTCCTAATATTCACTACCCCAGTATGGGTAAATGTACTTTTCACATCATGGTATAATAAAAAGAATGTCAAACTTAGAATAACAAGATAGAAGTCCTTCATCTATAAAATGAGAAGATTGGATTAGATGACTGCTATATACAACCTCTCTTAACACTAGACCTATGAGCCTATGCTCTCAAATTGGAATTTAGGCTGTATTTCCAATAGAAACCTTGTTATATGTGGTAGCTAAGCTCTATAGTAGCTTTAAATTAGACTAGTTCAATACATTAGATATATTTTAATTTAAATAGGTTTTTACGGGCTGCCCCAGGAACCTAACCATCATCACAGAGTGTGTGTGTGTGTGTGTGTGTGCATTTTTAGACTATCCCAGAAGGGTTCCCATCAGAACTATCCCAGAGGTTACAGACTTACAGACCGGCACAGAATCTCTCAAATTCTGGGCTTTATGACCCCTATTTAAATCTATTTACAAAGCAAAAGAAAATCAATCAGTACCCTTACGTGATGTTCATGTCAGATCCTATAATAATTAATTCTATTTCAAAGTCCTAAATGCTAGGTAGCATAGCAGGGGATTAAAGTTTATTTGTGATGAAACAGGACATCCACCTCCTCTTCTACTGATAACACCAAAGGAGTCACAGTCCCAGGGAAGGCTAGCTCAACTGGGAGGAAAGGTTGTGGCAATACATTTGTCTCCTCATCAAAATTTATAAAATCATAGAATGTTTAAGCCTGAAGGGATTTTAAGAACTTATCCAGCCCAGTCTGTCATAGGAGCAGCTAAGTGCCACAGCTGACAGAGTGCTGGGCCTGGAGGAAGACTCATTTTCCTAAATTCAAATCTAGAGAAATCACTTAATCTTGTTTGCCTCAGTTTCTTCATCTGTAAAATGACCCCAAGAAGGAAATGGCAAACCACTCCAGTATCTTTGCCATGAAAACTCCAAATGAGGTCACAGAGAGTCAGATATGACCAAGAAGTGACTGAACAAAATCTCTCATTTTACAGGAGAGGAGGATGTGGCTTGGGGAAGCATGGGGCTCAAGGTCCAAGGTCACACAACAATAAGTGACAGAGCTAGCTAGCACTTGGACATAGAACATATGAGAGAACATAGGAGTTGAACACTCATTTTGAACTCCATTCTTTCCATTGAGCTAAACAGGATATTAAGGATTGGTCAACTTCCATCAAAAACATTTTTTCTTTCCATCTAGCATACTCCCTTATGAGCCCCAACACTGTCTGTCCACCTGTGAGTCTCCTGATCCCTTTATCCCTGCAATGTATCCCTAGATGCTCCAGGTGCAGGTGGCCCACCACTGCTTCCACAACTACATATATCCATTTGTTTGTCCATTAATTCAAAGAGTATTTATTAATCATCCACTCTGCTCTGGGTACTGTCCTAACTAGGCTCTGGAGATACAAAGATAGTCAAAATGTTTATATTCTACTCTCATTTCTCCCTGTGATCAAGGTAATAGTGATTTCTCCCTCCTCTAGGTACACCACTCTAATGCACTGAAATTTGAGCTTTTTGTGTTCATGCTTTATCTCTCCAACTAGACTGGGTTACCTGTTCCTCCTTCAATATCTAATATGATATGTTTCTACATAGTAAAAACTCACTGAATGTTTGTTTGCTGGTGTGAAATAACTTCTACTCCCATAGGTTCTGTGGTAGTGTTTTGTTCCTTCTGCAGCAGTCATTTTAAGGCAAAGTTGTGAAGAAATTAAGTTTATTCAGTATCATTTTATAATAGATTTATTTTGTAATTGATCTTATTCTGCATTATTACCCCACTTTGTATGATTGCTAGAGCCATGTTTCTTTCTGGTTTTGCCTATGAGCTAAATTTAAAAGTTCAGTTTTCCAGCTAATCACTATTCTATTCTTGTCTCAAGGAAATCTGTTATCCTTGAGGGATACAGGCAGATACCATGGGGTCTGGTCTAATATTTTTATACCACCAAGCTATCCTTCAAGGACGTCCAGTTTGTCATCCAAAAAAGTCAGGTCCACTATCTCTAACTTTGCAGGTGGATCCAAAACAACGAACATTTCTTAGTCAAAGGAAGGAAGGAGAGGGTTATCACTAGCCCCTCATTCCCAATTTGCAACCAGCGGTGTTGTCCTCACTCCTCTAAACACCCTCCCACTCCCACCCCCCATGACGCTACCAGCCTTTTCCTCACCTACCCAGTTGTGTTCTTTGTTCTATGCTCTTAAAAAAGGAGCGGAGCTGTGCCTCCTCCTCTGGGTCATTGGCCTAACTGAGGTAGCCATTTGACCCACTTTGTTAACAGGTTGGAGCAGTGCTAATAAACTGATAAAACTTGGAATTCTGTACTTCAGTTTACCTTTATTAAATTCTATTGAGACACTTGAGAAGTTTTAAAGTAACAGAAAATTGTCATGTCACAATTCCACCTATTTTACTGATGATTATGAGTGACAATATACTTGACAATTTTTTCAAATCAATGTAAGCTGCTTTTAATTACAACTGTTACTTATATACTGTTTTAAATTATTCAGAGCACTTTATGAGTTATTGTTATTTTTGAACTTCACAATAGTCAGCCCAAGATACTACAGCTATTGTTATTGATAGAATATAAGTTCCTTAAGGGCAGAGCTCTCATTTCTTGCCTTTGTAGCCTCAGAACCTAATACAATACTAAACACATAATAGAAACTTAAGATTATTTGTTGATTAATTACCTCATTATGAAGATGAGGAAATCAAGATTCAGAGATATGAAGTCATTGGCTGATGTTCACATAGTTATTATAAGTGGCAGGTATGGGTTACTATCCTAGATCTTCCTGATTTCAAGTAAAGCACTATATTCACTTCCATAGGCTGCTTCACAAATGCTCCTTACATGCTTCCACCTTCACTTATTCATCAGTCATATTACTGGAAAGTTGTGTGGAAAGAATGATTTCTTAAATAAATTACATTTTTCTTATTCAGTTTCACTACTAAACATAAAGAGCTGTTGACAAAGAAATTATCTAGCCTTGGCATGATTTATGAATCCTGAATTTTGCTTCCATGGACATTCTACTTTGTTGGCACATTTTTTTCGTTCATTTGTTTAGTCTTTTCAGTTGTGTCTGACTCTTTGTGACCCCTTTGTTGGGACTTCCTTGACAAAGATGCTGGAATGGTTTGCCACTTATTTCTCCAGCTCACTTTACAGATGAGGAAACTGAGACTAACAAGATTAAGTGACGTTCATAGGGTCACACAGCCAGTAAGTGTCTGAGGCCAGATTTGAACTCAGGAATATGAGTCTTCCTGACTCCAGGTCCAACACTCTAATTTGTTAATTCATACCAAAGCTTTTCAACTTTTTTTTGTATCATGGACTCCTCTGGCAGTTTGGTGAACCCTATGATCCACTTCTCAGAATAATGTTATTAAATGCATAAAATAAAATATATAAGACCTTAAGGGAAACCAGTTATACTGAAATACTGTTGTCAAAATTTTTTTGAAAAATGAAAAAACAAAAAGCAAGTCCACAGACCTCTTTGATAAAACCCCTGCCATAGGCATTTAGTTTTTTTAAAACAGACCCTTCTTATCAATTCATGCAATCTTTGAACACTAATTAAATGTATGTTTCTATTAAAATCCACCACAGGGTAAATTCTCATTTCATTGGAAATCTAACTTGGCTACATAAACAGCTATATTAGTTATGATATTGCTGCTAATATTAATCCATGATTACAAGTTAGAATAAACATGAAGACATCTTCATTTGGATGGTACTCATTAGCATGAGTCAGAGTGGTGCAGTAAATAGAGTTTGGCTCAGAGCCATGAAGAATTGAGTTAAAGTCCTGCTTCTCATGTATTATCTCTGTGACCCTGGACACAAACCTCTTAGGTTTCTAGGAAGCTCTAAGCCTAACAATTGAAGAGAAGGTGTCAATCTGCATTGGTAGAGGGAATTTCCTCATCTGGGAGTTCTCTACACCAAAGAAATCAGGTACAAGAACCTCTTCCTATTACTATGTTTCTCAAATAAGTATAGACCATAAACAGAGATTTGTTTTATCAGTCCTCATTAGAATATTATTGGATACTATTCAAGGACTCCACTAAAGTGTTACTCTACTGCCTCATCACGTATAGAAGTCACCTGGATTTTTCAGGCCATTTTAGGAGAAAGTGAACTCTGGCAAATCCTACTAAGCTTCAGAAAATCTTGGAGTGTTGGCTCAGTGACAGATTATGTCTGTTGTTCAAGGACCAGCTTAGGTAAATTCAGAGAAACTGACAAAACAAATCACCAAATATACCAGCCTGGCTAAAGTTGATGATTTTTTTTAAACAACAGAGACACATAGAGATGTTTTTTTTAGATAGTAATCATTTGCATGGGAGGCAATGTGCCTGGCATAGTGCTGGCACACAATATGCACTCAATAAATGTTTTTTTTTAAGTTAATTGAAATACTAGAGAAGTTAAGTGAGTAGCCATTGAGTGACTAATTAAACATCTCTGAGCATAAACTGAATCATCATGTAATCTTCTTAAACCTGATAATTTCTGTACCACCTGTAAAGTTGATTCAGCTTCAATCAAGAATCCCATTATAACACAGCTCATAATTATATAGATTGAGCTGAAATGGATCAAATTATAGCCTGTGAAACATAACCACTATATATAGCCTGGTTATTGAGTATTATTATTTATTACTTGGAGGTGGGGGGGGGGGGCTAAGTGGCAGAAGGCTTCTTTTAGAAGCTCAGCGCAATGGGGTTGCTTCTCACATCATATAACACAACATAGAAGTAATACTGGGTGGCCAAACACTAATATGAAGAGAAAAGAAGCGTGTTTTAGATTTTCTTGGAAAGGAAGAGGAGGAAGGAGAGAAAATGCAAAGCCCATTTTTGCTGGAAATGACAAGTTTTAAAGTAAATTGCAACCCTGGAGATACTGGAGCCTAAACAATTGGAAAGCTAGCAATGGCCAAGTGCATTTGGCCACTCTTTGGGTCACTGATGGCTCCACTCAAGAGGATTTCAGTTGGCCCCCTCCAGAGGGAGAAGGGTTTGCTCTTGTTATCCAAAGAGCAAAGCAGGAGGGGTAAACCAGCATTGGGGCCACGGGGGATAGTCTGCCTCCAGCACAACCACAGTTACAGAAAAGGCAGGTTAGTATAACGTAAAGCGCACTGGACTAGCAGTCAGGAGACCTGTATCTGAATCTTGGCTGACACTAGGTATTTGACCTTATGTAATTCATTTAAGCTCTCCAGGATTCAGTTTCATTATCTGTAAAATGTGGTTAATAATATATCCACTATCTATTTTACAGGATCATTTTAAGAAAATTACTTTTGTAAACCTTAAAGCCAAAGCACACATGAGCTACTCTTATAAATGTCCTATGTAACCCTTTACATTAACCACAAGGAGGATATTAGCCATCTTAAGCATCACTGTCAAAAATAAGTTCTACTGTGTGTGGAAATATACAGATATGTAGATTAAAACATAGCTCAAGAATTTGGAGATGAATGAAACTGTGCTATAAATCAGTAACTAGCATTTCTGATGCCCGGCCAAGTCCCACAAAATGTACCTTGGGACAAGCAGCATAAAAGATGCACACAAAGTAAATAATACTTGTAAATTAATTCATTTGGGAGATGGGGTGGGTTGGAGGAGGGAACCAACAGCAGCCTATTCTGGCTTAAAGGTCTTCTAGGAGAAGAGAAGCCCAGGGAGATTATAAATTGCCCAAGGTCACCCAGGTAGCCAAGCACTAGAGTTAAACCCAAGACATCTGACTCCATTTCAGCTATTAATGGAAGCTAGATTGTCAAGGACTATTAAGAGAGGGAAAGGACAGGGAAGCATATAACACAGACAGCTTTTTCAAGGAGTTTCTCTCAGATGATAGAAGGATAGTGATATAGTGAGGAAATTGAGTCCCAGAGAGATTAAACAATTCATCCAAGGTCCCACAGGCAGTAAAAAGCAAAGCTAGAATTCGAATCAAGTCCTGTCACTTCAGATGTAGCATTGGTGGGGCAGTTTCTCAGATTAGATCCTAGAGAACTCAGGGAGAATCTTACCCACCACCCAGACCACTAGACTGAGTGTAAAATAAATTGAGATGTCAAAATGGAAGGAAAAGATATTTATTAATACACTAAGGGAGGTTGCCCACTAATATCAGCCTACCTTTCTACACCCTTCTTTGTGTACTGATTTGGTTTATATAGTTTTTCAAAACTGCTTAGAATACATGGTCAATAAGCAACAAGCTGTAGTATTTAGCTGGACCAATGGGGTATGGTCTTCTGCCATAAAAGGAAAGTTAACAATTGAACTTTCCATAATGGGAGGCTTAACAATTTGTTGAATAATCTGTTTATTCAATTGAGCCATTAAGTGTGGTTGAGAAGCCCCTCCCCAAGAAAAGAACTAGGTAGTCATTTTAGTCACACAACATGATTCCAAAAGGGGTAGTACCTTTTATCCCTCCACACCTTTTGGTTCATTGAATGAAGCCAATTATGTTCTGAAAAATGAGCACTACATCAGTACAGAGAAGAGGCTCCTAAAACCTATTACTAAGAGGGTTCTTTTTTAAATGACATAAAGACAGGAAATGTCCTAACAGGCAAATAATGAAACTAAATGAAACTCAAGGAAGATAATCCTGCTGTTGTCAGATAGAATGGGAAGAAGGAACATCTGCTTGATAGCTATTTAGCTATGTTTCAAAAACAGAAAATTAGAAAGCATTGTTGTTCATTCAGTCAGTCATGTCTAACTCATCATGGCCCTTTGGACCATAGCCCCTAGGTTCTTTCTATCCCCCATTATCTCCAGAAGTTTGTCTAAGCTTGTGCTTACTGCTTCTGTGACTCCATCTATCAATCTCATCCATCCTCGGCTATCCCCTAATCCTTTTGCTTTCAATCTTTCCCAGCATCATGGTCTTTTCCTATGACTCCTATCTTCTCATTATGTGGCCAAAGTATTTAAGTTTCAGCTTCAATAGTTATCCTTCCAGTGAGTAGTCTGAATTAATTTCTTTAAGCATTGACTTATTTGATCTCCTTACTATCAAAGTGACTTTCAAAAGTCTTCTCCAGCACCACAATTTGAAAGTGTTGATTCTCTAGAGTTCAACTTCCCTTATAGTTCAACTCTCATAGCCATACATCACTACTAGAAAAACCATAGCTGTGACTACACAGACTTTTGTCAGGCAAGACAATGTCTCTGCTTTTTAGTGTGCTGCCCAGATTTACCATAGCTTTCCTTCCAAGGAAGGAATTTTCATCATCAGGATTTTCAAAGCAGGGTGGCGGGGCTCTTTCAACAGCTATCTAGAGTCTCACCACCCACACTTCTTCAATGAGGGTGCCCCCAAAGGTGAAACGCTAACCTCTAAGTATATGTACATACTTCTTCAGGGTCAAAGGGCGTCACAATCATGGACTCAAACCCATGTAAACTAGGCCTACCCTTGAATTAAGGAGGGCATCAAAGACTCTCGATTCAATCAAAGATTCCTTAGTGCTGAGAATCACTCCAAAACAAAGGCAACAAAAAGTCCACTTTGATTGCCATAACATTTGAAAGGCAAGACTCATCAAAGGTCCATGATTACCTCAGTGCTGAGAAGCACTCCAAAACAAAAGACAAAAGGGTCCCACTTTACCCGCCCCATTCAAACAAAGGCAAGACTCATTAAATGCCTTAGCATTCCAAAAGAGAATAGCAAAAAAAGTCCCACCCTAATTACCATAATAGCATATTTGTAATTGTTTTTGGCCAGGCTTTGGTTTTTCTTTTCAATAGGAAGGGAGGGAGAAGAGCAAGAGATGGAACACTTATTATTGTTTATTTAAAAAAAATAAAATGAAGGCAGGGCAGCTAGGTGGCACAATGGATAGAGTGCTAAGCCTGGAGCCAGAAAGACTTCTCTTCCTGAGTTCAAATCTGACCTCAGACACTTACCAGTTGTGTGACCCTGTGTAAGTCACTTAACCTTGTTTGCCTCAGTTTCCTCATCTTTAAAATGAATTGGGGAAGAAAATGGCAAACCACTTCAGTATCTCTGCCAAGAAAACCCCAATGGGGTCAACAAAGAGTCATTCATGACTGAAAAATGACCAAACAACAAAAAAGAAAGACATGCATACATAAGTCAGGAAAAGAAGTTTTCTGGAACAGTCCAAAAATTCCATGCTATATGACTTTAAAATGTTCAGATAAATACTACATCAAGATAAAATATTGTTTTGTTTTTACAATGTTACATATTGGTTTTTAAAAGCTAGCCTTACTTGGCACTAAAATAAGATTTGACTCCATGAGATTTAGACTATCTTAGATTTTCTTGAAAAAAAAATGAGGAAGAGAATAATGAAAATTCACATTTTCCTATTACTTTAAGATTTACAAATCTCTTTCCTCACAACATCTGAGATAGGTGATGCAAATATTATTTGCCTCCTTTTTGTAAGGAAAATGAGGCCATATTTCTATTCAAAAGGAGTCAAAATAGCTAGAGACTTGTCACTATCAGATCTAAAGGGAAAGTAAATTAGGTTAACTGTGAAATACTAAAATTACTAGAAATATACAAAGCTTTTTATGTATTGATTTTTGTTAACAAGAACATGTAAAGATGGAAAGATATCTCCCACTCACAAATCTCTTTGTTATTTAAACTACCAGGTGTGGTAGGAACAATATCTTAACTTTTTCCCCAGTGCAGGTTGGGCTACTATTTCCACATAAGGTATTGAGATGTTTCCCTTGACTTGGATTGATGCAGAGGACTAAGGACTGGAACTACTGAAGTTGCTTCTTTATCAACTGAATATAAAGTAGCCAGGAGAAGCAAGGTACAAAGGGGTAGGAGGGACTCCAAGGTTTATTTGGTGAAAGATGATGGGTAACATAAGGAAGGAATAGCTGTATCAACTTCTGTATGCTGGTCCTTGTTAAATATTTTTGTCCTCCTATGACTAAGTAAATCTCCTTTTGTTAACTGCTCCATGACTTTTCAGTGTCTCATTTTGTTTCAGTATCAAACCTAAAGTATTTACAGATTAGCCTGAGTCAGGCTAGACCCAGAACACCAGAACTTAACAATTATTCCTTCTCTGAACCACTTGGTACTGTCTAAGAAACAGAGGAGTAGATCAGTGGAATAGGTTAGGTACATAAGACACAGTAGTCAATGATTATAGCAATCTATTGTTTGATAAACTCAAAGATTCCAGCTTCTGGGACAAGAACCCACTGTTTGACAAAAACTGCTGGGAAAACTGGAAAATAGTATGGCAGAAACTGGGCATAGACCAATATCTGACACCATAAACCAGAATAAAGTCCAAATGGGTAAACACTCCAGGTATAAAGGCTGATAGTATAAATAAATTAGGGGAGCAAGGAAGAGTTTATCTGTCTGATTTATGGGGAATGGAGGAATTTATGACCAAACAAAAGATAGAAAATATTATGAAATACAAAATAGATAATTTTGATAACATTAAATTAAAAAGTTTTTGCACAAACAAAGCCAATGCAACCAAGATTAGGAGGGAAGCAGAAAACTGGGAAAGAATTTTTACAACTAGTATCTCTGATAACAGCCCCATTTCTAAAATGTTATAGAACTGGGTCAAATTTACAAGAATACAAGTCATTCCTCAACTGATAAAATGTCAAAGGATATGAACAGGCAGTTTTCAGAGGAAGAAATTAAAGTTATCTGTAGTCATATGAAAAAAATGCTCTAAATCACTATTGATTAGAGATGCAAATCAAAACAACTCTGAGGTACCACATCACACCTACCAGATTGGCTACCACGACAAAATTGGAAAGTGATAAATGCTGGAGAAGATGTGGGAAAGTTGGAACATTAATTCATTGTTGGTGGAGCTATGAGCTGATCCAACCATTCTGGAGAGCAATTTGGAACTATGTCCAAAGGACTATAAAAATGTGCATACCCTTTGACCCAGCAATAGTGCTTCTAGGGCTGTATCCCAAAGAGATCATAAAAATGGGAAAATGTCCCACATGTACAAAAATATTTATAGCAGCATTTTTTGTGGTGGCCAAGAACTGGAAATCTAGGGGATGCCCATCAATTGGGGAATGGCTGAACAAGTTGTGGTATATGAATGTAATAGAATACTACTGTGAGATAAGAAATGATGAGTAAGTGGGCTCGGGAAAACCTAGAAAGACTTCTATGGACTAATGCTGAGTGAAGTGAGCAGAACCAGGAGAACAATGTACACAGTAACAGCCACACTGTGCAAGGACTGATTTTGATAGACTTAACCCTTCTCAGCAATTCAAGGACCTAAAACTCTTCCAAAGGATTCATGATGGAAAATGCCATCCACATCCAGAGAGAGAACTATGGAGTCAGAATGCACACTGAAGCAGAATCTTTTCTCTTTTGTTTTGTTTTCTTTCTCATGGTTTCTCCCATTCATTATAATTCTTCTATGCTACATGACTAATGTGAAAATGTGTTTGATAGGAATGTATATGTAGAGCACATATCAGATTGCAAGCCATCTTGGGGAGGGAGGGAGGAAGGAGGGGGAGAAAATTTAAAACTTACAGAAATGAAAGTTGAAAACTGAGAACAAATAAATTAAATACTTAAAAAAATTATTCCTTCTCTGACATTTTCCAAAGAAAATACCCAGGGATGGAATTGATAGTGACCTCATATTTCTTTAGTATACAGTCTTAATCATACTTAAGTTCTTCTTTCTGTTTACTGTTTATAAGTTTTAATTTCCTTAATTTTAAAGCAAAACTTAATCCCCATTTGTGCACAAAACTAAGAATAACATTTGTCATCATTAGCACGTCATTGAATTATTCATTAACAGAAATAGCCTTAGTCAATGTCCAGTTGTTCAATTAGATCTTTATTAATATTTATGAGGACAATCTCATGGAGAGACCCTTACTAGGTGCTACATTTCTTGTTTAATGTTTTTGGGTTTTTTTCCTAAAAGGGAGGGAGCATGTGATTATTGTCCTCCCTACCAAAGTTCACTTGATTTAATCAAAGGAAGGGGACACACTTGATGAGGTTTTGATGTGCTAATAAGTTTTAACACTCTGATCCCTTTATGAAGTGCTAACAGCTCTTGGGTCAAAAAGAGAACAACTATATTGGTTGGGCAAATAAATTAGCCATGACTTTACTCCTGAATGTCGGTATGCCTACTTCAAACAGTAACCAACTTCCATCTAACTTGTATCTGATCAGCTGTGGCCTGGGAATTCATACAACCAAACTTGTCAAAAATTATTTATAAAAATAAGAACAAACAGTCTCTGAGTACGATTAAGGAATTTATCTTTTAACAAACCACTTTTTAGTTCACAGACTCTAGTCTCTACTTGGGTTGCTATGTGTTTTGGGTTTTTTTTTGTTCACGTCTTGGCTCCCAACTATGTTTCATGTAGTTGAGATTTTTGGACAAGTAATCTCTAGATAGATGAAATATGATCTAATCTAAACAAATGCAATCTGTGACTAATGCTATTTAAAGCACTAAAACAGGTTGTTACAATTGTCTGCCTGAAATGTGTAAATGTACTTTTAAAACAATCATTGAGATGGGAAATATCTTTTTTTTAATTCAAAGTTACTTAAAGGTAATTTCAAATATTAAAAACTTCAAGCAATAAGCATTTAAATGTGCACATGTAAAAATATCCTCAGGATCTTGTGGAATTCTAATATACCATGTATCTCTCTAAGATATTCTAATATACCATGTATCTCTAATATACCATATATCTCTCTAAGAGAAGCCTTGACAAGAAAAGGGGAAATTAGCCCCAAATCTTAAGGGAGATCTCTGATATTAAGGTGACTCACTTCAGAGTAACTTTCCAATATAAAGTACCCTCCATAGATCATAATATAAAAGTAAATTTAGCCTGTAATCTGAAAAATGTGACAGTTCCACACTAAAGTTATTTGAAATTCATACCACTTATACCAAATCATACATTATGTAAATATAGCTGAAATGTTGTCATCTACATGTGGATGGTCTCTCCACACATTAAAAAGACATTCTGGGCCACATTTCTTTTTGGTCACTTGATTTTTGTTCAGGGAATGAAAACTACTGTTAATATCGGCATAAGTGTAATATAATTAAGAATAATGTTTACTCCAAAAGCAAAAACGTTTAATTACCCACTTTTTGGAACCAAAATACTACTCTCCTCCATAACAATCAAGACTTGATTGTCTAAACTTTATTCTGATTAGATGTATTCTCACATCCTGATTCACTTTTATGATAGCTAGATCAATCATAAAAAACAACTTTGGTTTCCTCCAGGAAGAAATTAAAAGAAATCAGAGTACATTAGACAACATGTGGACACAGAGGTGGTGTCTCAGTGAACTGAATGCCAGCCCTGGAGTCAAGAGTGTCTGAGTTCAAATCCAGCCTCAGACACTTAGTAGCTATGTGACCCTGAGCAAGTCACTTAACCATCTTTGCCATAGTTTGCTCACCTGTAAAATGAGCTGGAGAAGAAATGGCAAATCACTTTACTATTTTTCTCAAGAAAACCCCAAATGGGGTCACAAAGTCAGACATGACTAAACAACAACAACAACAAAGTTAACATGTATGACATTAGCCAAATCTAATGGATATCAGGCAAGAGTCAGGAAGGAATAGAATGTACCACCACTCTTCTTCTGATTCATTTTTTATGGAGACCTGTTTCTGTGATATCTGTATATATTTGCTGTATGATGATGATTTTATTTCTCCTACTTTAAGAATAGGATAGAATTATAATCCCTAGCTTCCTTGAAGACTTCTGCTACATGAGGTCTTACAAGGAGAAGCAATATAAAGGATGTCAGCAAAGAAATATATGAGCAAAAAAAGATTTGCTGAACAACAGCTGGTGAGCTCCACTGTATTCTTACACAGCCAAGAGAAAGCAAGGAAGGCACTGAGTACATCAGGCAGACCCCTATTGCAGAATATTGGCAAGTATAATGGGGAAGGTTGATCAAAAGACTTCTCTGGTCAATTGATTTCTAACCCCAACCCAGCAGATGTAATCACAGAAAGTAAGGGACAGGTAGCAAGGCAAAAATGTATTAAGGTTCTAAAGAAAGTGAAAAATAAGGGTTTACACTTCTTGTTACCCATTTACAATAAATAGAGAAGTTCTTCAGAGCAAACTTAATAGAATTAAAAGGCAGCTTGTTATTCACTGGCTGAATTGGAAGATTGGCCATAATCTTCATGGGATGGGATCACAGATAAAAGAATATGTATGTGGCTACATGTAAGCAAAGGCTGGAAATAAAAGAATCAATTTTTAAAATTTTTTTATAGAAACTTAGAGATCATCCCTTAATTTATGAAGAAAATTACTTCCTTTGGTCCAGTGATCAGAACTGCAAAGTCCTGTGAGGCTCATCATGAGAGAAGTGACCATTAGGTAACGACTTATTTTTAGCTACATCAACTTCTGAATAAAATGATCAAAATGTGGAGGAATTTTAAGCTGGATCACTGGAGGAAGTATTCATGCTGATGAAATCTGAAATTTTTGAAAAAGTAGAAATAAAGTTTATATTGGTTAAATGTCCACATTACGTATCAAATTTACTTCAAAGTAAAATTTGGGGGGGGGTTGTTTCTTAGAAGAAATCTCATTTTTATTGAAGGCAATTTTAATGGAAACACCAATTTTATGGGATGAAAGTGAGTTGGGCAACAAATAGTTTCAAAATTCCAGTATGATAATAACAATTGTCTCAGAGTAAAATAGAGTTTAAACATAAACTGCTTCTCCATTTCCCCCCAACATGACATTCGACTAAGAATTCACTTTAGATTTCCCTCTTGAAATGTAGCTCCCATCAATATTCCTCAAGAATTAAAGTCCTATACTTTGTTCCTATTCATAAAGTCATAGATTCAAGGGAGAAGGGACATTGTAAGTCATCTGATCCCACCCATTCCATTTTATTGATAGGGAAACTGATGCCAGAACAGGTTAGCATATGTCCAAGAACATATGAAGAATATGAAATCTGAGCCCAGCTTCTGTGAATACAATTTAGGTGGTATAGTGGATAGAGTGTTTGGCCTAGAGTCTGGAAGACTCATCTTCCTGGGTTCAAATCTGGCCTCAGACACTTACTAGCTATGTGACCCTGGGCAAGTCATTTAGCCCTGTTTGTCTCAGTTGCCTCATCCATAAAATGTGCTGGAGAAGGAAATGGCAAACCACTCTAGTATCTTTGCCAAGAAAACCTCAAATAGGGTCAAACTGAGGGAAGGTGAAGAGGAGGCCATGAGAAAAGGGAAGGAATTATGAAGATGGGGTGCCTGTGGGAAATAACTTACATTATTATAGAACTGAGTGGTTAAAAAGTGCTTTGTTTCAAGCCTATGAAGTAGGAAATACAAATTATTACTCCAGAGTTCATTTTTTCCACTATAATGTGATGTTTCAGTGAGGTGATATAGTATATAGAGTACTGTTCTTAGAAAGTCAGTTAAACTTGAGTTCAAATCCAGTCTTACACTTTGACTAATTGTGTGACCGTGGACAAGTGACTTAACCTGTTTGCCTAGTTTCGAGTGGAGATAATAATAGCACCTACCTCATAGAGTTGTTGTGAGGATCACATGAGATAATACTTGTAATGGCATTTAGCAATGTCTAGCCTATAGTCAGAGCTTGATTTTGTTCCTTCTCCCTTCCCTTCCTTTCTTGAGGACTAGTTTTTTTCCAAACTAACTTGGCCGTAAAAGATTCTAGGGTTTCCTTATATCTATGCTTATACAGCGATCTATAGAGATTTATATCTATTATACTGAATGATTACAGATATCATGTATAGATCAATAGATGGATCAACTGACAGTCTGTCAGCTGACAGTGCTTATTACTTGAGATAGATATGGATAGAACCCATAAATTTTATCCAGACTATTGTGGGATACAGACCAAGGCATATGGCAAGGCAATGGATACCAGGGAAGCTATTTCAAATCAAAACTGAAGAAATTATGCTTGTCCTCATACTGAAAAACTGTCGCAAGTAACAAGCACTTTTAGAAGATGTAATTTCATATTTATTATTTTGGAGAGAAAATGTAGTTGCATTAAAAATTTTAATTGAATTCCTATTCGTACAACCTGGCACACAAAAGCTGAATAGAATACAGCTTGAAAAGTGTTGTTCCAGGGAAATGTGAAGCAAGTCTCCTTTAGGGTCACTTTTTGCCTTCACAGTCAGTGTCTTGAATAGACCTGCAGTCAAAAGGCAGCAGGGGACTGCTGATCTCCTCATGTAATGACAACCCAAAGGGCAGGATATTTAGGGTGAGCTGCTTATTAACAGGAACAATGGGTGGCCAGATTACTATTGCTGATAGTTCAAAAGGAAGAGTTCAAAAAATCATGTGGTCTCAAATTGTTCATGAACTTGAGGGCTGAAAGTAACATCATTAAATGCATGATGGCCTGGTCATTAAAATTTTCACACAGTGACAACGGGTAATTTTATAATTGCATGTGGTCTAGACCTGGCTTTCATTTATTAAGTAACCACTATGCGCAATGCAGTATGGGCAAGTCACTATATACTGTTTCTTTAAATAAACACATTAATAATTCAATGACCTTCATCCCCAAAATATCTTCCAAAGTTGGATAAAAACTTTTTGACAATTATTGCAATGCATATGTGTTTTATATATATATATATGTATATAGATAGATAGATAGATAGATAGATAGATGTATATATATGTATGTGTACAGAATTTTATATGTATACACACACACATGTCCATATATATGCATATAAACACACACATATATACAGAAAAACTAAACTTATATTAGCAGTTTTCCTTTTAATGGGCACAAGACAATTTCTGGAATGATATATCCCAACAGATTTAACAACAAAGCTGAGGTTAGTACAGAACTGGAAAGGTTGGGAATAAAATAGACATATTATCGATACAGATCACAAAGCAATTCCACATCTTTTTTAAAAAAAGAAAATGTTCCTAAGATCACAGAATCATAAATTTAGCACCTAAAGGGGCTTCTGTGGTCATCAAGTCCAATCACTGAGTTTTACAAATTACAAATTTACAAATTGAGGCACAAAGAAGTTAAATAACTTTCCCAGGGTCCTACAACCAGTAACTATTGGTGTTTGAATATTTCTATCTCCAAGTCTGGTAATTTACTCAATAATTACTTATGCTTTCCTTTAAACATTGCTGCCATTCTTTAGTCTCTCCCCTCCCCAGCCTTCCAAAAGCAAACTAGCTAAGACAAAATTTACTTGTAACTTTGTTATGCAAAACAGAACACACCATAGGCTACATCTAATAACATGTGTCTCATTCCACAGTTACAGTCTACCATTTCTTTCCTGAAAAGGAGGTATAAACATATATTCATCTTACAAGTCATTGCATTGACCAGAGTTTTGGAGTTTCTCAGTGTTGTTTTCCTCTAATAAGTCAATCAACAAGCATTGATTATGCACCATTAGGTGCTCTAGGCAACTTTCTAAGATTATCAACTGCCAAGAAGGTGCTGACCTGGATTAATATAGTTCTCTATACCAGTAAAATCACAGGTTCTACTCTCAAAGCTTTTAATGTACTTATCATGTAATATTGCCCATTAATGTTATGTATGTTTGTGTTTTAACTGCCTACTAGCCCAAATGCTCCTTAAGGGCAGGGATTGAGTATAATTTAAACTTTATCTCTCTCTCCCCAAAACTACCAATATTCTGCACACAGGAGTCATTTAATAAATGTATATTCACTCTCACATTGAACCCTCCAATTCAACATATCAAATAACACATCTGCCATCTTCCATAAAATAAAAAACTTACTTCACTCTCTGACTGGTTAAGTCAAGCATCATATAAAATTCATCAATGAAAATTCACCGGTTCAGCACCAGATTCTAAATCCCAGAGGCAGAGAAATCTAGCAGAGAGAGGAGTGGAGATATGGAGAAGTTTGTCTATGCCCACAGAGGGGAATTGATGAATTTAGATACTCTTCTACCTTTGATACCTACTTTTTGCCTATTTTACATTAACTTCACAATAATGAGAAAACAATGTTTCTCACTCACCTACAAAAAAAGCAATAAAGTAAATAATAATATAAAGTAAATAAAGTAAGCAGCATTTGGAAAAAAGTCTATGCCTACAGCAGTATGGCAAGATTCCTGACTTTGAGTGTGACCATGAACATGCCTGAATGTTTCGGCATCGCAAAATATACGAAATTCTCTAAGTAGAAGGCAGAGGAAGTATAATATTTATTTAGACAGGAGAGAATCCAATCCCAGGACCAGTAATTCCAATTCCATATGGTAGCAATTATATTACAAAACCAGTAAACCCTCGTCAATGTAGCAACAAGGAAATTATAACAAAGTATCATAGAAAAGCACCAAGCCATCCTGTAACCTTCCCCCACTGCTAGGGCCTTCCTGTAAACAATCACTCATGAATCCTAACTCTCCACTCAGCACTCTCTCCTGCAGCTCCGCCAACTCTGAGTTCCATGATCTTCAAAACTCTCTCTTGTTCTGCACTCTCCACTGTTCTCCCTCTCTCTCTCTCTCTCTCTCTCTCTCTCTCTCTCTCTCTCTCTCTCTCTCTCTCTCCTGGCTCTCCCTCAGTGTCTGCTGCCTCAATGTCCTCTTGATGTCTGCTTCTGAATCCTGCTGCTCTCAGTTCTACTGCTCTCTTTTTATACAGTCCTAGCTGGCATCTGATTGACTAGAACTCAGTGCACATACCATTGGCTCTGGTCTTAGCAACTCCCCTTAGGGTCTTGTGGCCTCTCACCCACATCAGCTTAACTAGCAAATGGGTGTGGGCCTGGGGCCTCACACCTACTTAGTGAAAGGGTGTGGGCCTGCCTCTAATCAGGCCTCCCTTTGCTGGCCCCACCTGAGGCCTATTCAATGGGTTGGAAAGGGCTTTTACTTACAGATTGGTCTTACAATGCCATAAGCCCAAATAAAAGCAAACTGGTAAACAAGAATTCATTCCATTTTTTTTGGAGTTAAAGGGAATGTTCAATAATAAGATATACTGTGATTTTAATCTCTTCCATCTTCTCCCCAGTAGTCTTCTCATCCTAGAGATGCCTTTTTTTGTCCAGTCCTCTCTTCTGAATGAGTAGTTGCTGATCTCAAACACTGAATTTCCTGAGGTGTTCAGGTCATGCTCACTTCATTCCTGGATCCCCTCCCTCATTCTCTGGACTTTTCGTCCTCTGCAGCAGCCTTACCTCCCCCTCTCATCTCTCCAACACCATACTCTTTCCCTTCCTCTCCCCTTCTAGCTCTGTTTTATGTGTTGCCTTCCCCATTAGAAGATAGAGACTGTATTTTTGTTTGTGTACCTTCAGCACCTGGGGAGTCTTAGGAAGTTTCCCTGGTTTGTTCTCGTTCTAGTGTTCTCTCTCTCTCTCTCTCTCTCTCTCTCTCTCTCTCTCTCTCTCTCTCTCTCTCTCCCCCCTCCCTCTCCCTCCCCCCCCCCCCATCCATCTATCTAACTTCATTTTACAGATAAGAAAAAACTGAAACCCAGAGTGAGAAAATGATGTGCCCAAGTTCAGAGTGAGTTGGTAGCAGAATCCACTTTGGGTCTTCTAATTTACAGTCCAGTGATTGTTTTTATTAAAAGAAAAAAAAACTATGGAAATAAGTACCTTCTATTAAAAAGTCTAAAAAGTGTTGTCATTTAATCAAACAAAGACTATGTGTTAGAAATAGAATAGAAAAATTTTATATACATTAAAATTACCCTATGAGTAAACAAGAGATTTAAAATAATTGAATTTTAAAAGCAGATTGACATTTCAAGGACTTCTACAATAATGCTTTTCATGTTTATTACATCTCATACTTATAATTTAATTCCCTGTCTAGAAGAAAAATCAGTGATTAGTTTCACTTTATGACATTTAAATTAAAATGCCTCCCAGTAAGAATTCACAAATATATTCACATACAATTTATGTTATATATACTTATTTGTCTACTTGTAAGTCTGCCTGCATGTTTATATTTAAATGGATTTGTACACTTGGGTATTCCCTATTCATTGGAGGCTACTTATAGAATAATGTTTCTGTAAGTCTATCATGACCTTTCTCAATACTACAAAGTATAAGCTTTCTTTTCTTTATGTTAAATTAATCACATATTTTAAGTCTAACCCACCTGTGCCACAATCAACATATATATTCATAAGAAAAATATGTATCGTTATTATGTAGTCCATATATTGTCTTTTAAACTCCTCAGATCCTCATTCTATATCTCTCATTTCCTTCATTGCTAAGTTTCCAGAAAGAGCTGTCTATACTCACTGAATCAACCTCCTCAGGATTTAATGATTCCTCAGCCTCTTGCAATCTAGTTTCCAAACTTAATGGTCTCTAAATATCTCTCTCCAAGGTCACCAATTACCTCTGAACTGCTAAATCCAATGGCTGTTTCTCAATTCTCATTCCTTTTGACTTTCCTGTACCAATAAACACCATTAACTCTATTACTGTCCAGGGCAACACTATCTTTTCAGTTCCTCAGGCTTGCAATCTAAGTGTCATCCTCAATCCTTACTATCACTAACTTCCCTTCCCCTCTCCACATCCAATCTATTGCCAAAGCCTGTCAATTTTACCTTTGCAACATCATTTGAATATACTCCCCTTTACTCCTCTGACACAGCAAACACTCTGGTGGGAGACCTCATCACCTCACACCTGGTCTATTGCAATTGCTGCTGATAGGTCTCCCTGCCTCATCTTTCCACAATCCAATCTATCCTTCACTCAACCATCAAAGAGATTTTTCTAAAGTGCAGGTTTAACCATGTCACCCTCCTAAGTCAATAAACCCCAGTGGCTCTCTATTGCCTCCAGGATCAAATATAAGATCCTGTTTCGTGTTCAAAACCCTTCAGAGCCACCTCCACCACCTACGTTTCTAATTTTATACCTTACTCCCTGTCACACACTCTGCCACCCAGTAACACTGGCCTCTTTGCTGTTTTGCATACAGGACACTTCGTAATTTCCCACTGGGTATTTTCTCCCTCATGCCTGGAAGTTTCTTCCTCTTCACCTTCCCCTATTGGCTTCCCTAGTTCCTTCAAGTCTCAACTGAAATTCCAACTTCTATGGGAAAGCTTTCCAAAACCCTCTTAATTTTAGTGCCTTCCCTCATTTAATTATTTCCCATTTTTTCCTGTACATAGCTTGTTTGTATATGTTTATTTGCCTGTTGTTTCCCTCGTTAAATTGTGAGTTCTTTGTCTTTTGCCTCTTTTTGTATCCCTAACAACTTAGCACAGTGCCTGGCACATAGTAGGTGCTTAATAAATGTTTACTGACTGACTAATTAACGACACTTTGCCAGAGATTTTCTCTCCCCATTTAGCTTCTCAGTTCTTCTGTCTGCCTTCTCTTCTTGGTCTCCATTGCTAGTTCATGATCTCTTCCCTATACCCCAAATGTGGATGTTTCCCAAAACTCTTACCTCAGCTGTCTTCTCTCTTTACACTCTCTCAGTGACTTCATCCATTCCCACAGGCTCAATTATTGCCTCTATGTAGATGTCTCTCAAATCTAGTTTTCCATCCCTAAGTTCTATGGTGCCATATATATCTAACAGACTGTTGGGAAGCTTCACCTACATGTCCTATCATCACCTTGAACTCAACATATCTAAAACCAAATCCATCTAACCAAGAAAACCTAGCCCACCTCTCAATCTCTCTCTTTCTTTTCATGACATTACTATATCCTTCCTATTATACAAGCTCAAAACCTTTGTATCAACCATTGAGTCTTCTCTCTCCCTGACCCTTAATATATAATCATTTAAGTCCTATTGATTTTACTTTCTTTTTTAAAATTTTACTTTCATAATCTTTCTCATACCCTACCCTCCACTCATACTTCACACTACCCTACTTTAAATCATCTTCATGTCTTGCCCAAAGAATTACATTCTTGTAATTAGTCTCCCTAACTCAAGTTCCTTTCCCTTTCCTTACCCACTTTATACAACTTCTAAAATACCTTTCCTAATACAACTTCTAAAATATCCTTCCTAATGCACTAGTCTGACCAATATCAGTACCCTGTTCATAAATTTAAAACAAAACAAAATACTTCAGTGGTTTCCTCTTTATAAGATAAAATACAAACTCCACATCTAACTTTAGTAACGAACCACAATCTGGCCCCAGCCTATTTACAGTAGCAATAATAGGTTGATTTTCCCTTAAAAGGTGTTGAGGCATTCCGCAAGACCTGATTGGTTCAGAGGACTAAGGGCTCGAACTGCTGAGATCACTTTCTCATCAACTGAGTATAAAGAAGCCATGAGAAGCTCCAGGGACACACTAATGCTTGGCTAGCGGATCACAATGAGTAACTCAGGCAAGGGAGCTTTATTCAGTTGAATCAACTCAAGGCATCCTCAATGCCTATCCTCATTGAATATCCTTCTCTTGCTATAACCAAGTAAATCTCCTTTGGTTAAACACAGAATTAACTATAAGTGTCTCATTTTGTTCCTAAATTATCACACAACAACCAGAACAATGTCCAGAACACTATCTTTTTGGCTTTATTTTAATATTACCCTTTCTTCATTCCCTCTAAATTCAAAGGAAGCTGTCCCATGATCTCATACTGCCTTCCGATGCCTACACACATTTGTATTAGGCTGTTGCCTATTCTTGAAATGCACTCACACCCACTTATTTAAACTTTTCACTTTCTTTAAACCCATTTCTAATATTAGCTCCTCTATGAAACCTTCCCTGTTTACATCAGCTGGAAGTGCCCCTTTGATTCTCAAATTTTCTTAGAGAACACTGTTGCTCCCCCCTTCCCTCTCCCCACAATCATCTTTTATTTCATATTCAACCTATTTATGCATGTCACATATCTCCTAGTGGAATGTGAACTCACTGTCTTGTTAGTTTTTGTCAGTCAATCCGCACTTGTATCCCAAACAATTAGCACATATGCTCTGCACATAAGTGCTTAGTAAATATTTGCTGAAGTGAGTAGAAAAATGATGAAATATTAAAATTCTTTCATGTCTGAAGACACCATGTTTGTATGAATATAACTGGGTGATAAAGTCCTCTGTCATTTCCAGGTCCTCTTGCTGCCACCCAATATTTATGCTTAACCAGAAGCACATTGACCACATAGTTGTTCTGCTTTTATCAATTCACAGCAAACAATAATTCAAACTCATCACTTCCCAGCATCTAATGATTCCCTGCACTGTCATATTTTCTCTGCTGGCCCAATTGTGGTTATCTTATTTTAAAGCAAGTCATTTTCACAGTCTATCCTAAGCACAAATAGCCCACTAAGATCCACTAAATAGATTCACTAAGCAGAAAGTTTTGTTAAAATGGGCCTGACTGCCCCTGGTGGGGAACTAGACTTCCAAAATTTCACTGTTACCACCTTATCTTGGCATTTGGTATTAAAATATACACTGAAAATACTTCTAATGAGAGACTCATTACACTGAAGTTTCACCAACATAATGTGAAGAAGTAAACCCTTACCCCTAGGGTAACTGAGGCTATTAATTGGCTGACCAAAATTCCAACCAATATACTCCAACCAATATACTGGTAGTCAAAACAAATCAATCAAGCAACCCCTCTCCTGGGACCAAGAGCCCAAATGGCAGTGATTCATTGAAGTAGTGAAATGGGCTAAATCTCTGATCTAATTAATTTGTAAAAAGCTTTGTTACAATTGGGACCACTGTTAGGGAAAACCAGCAGTGCACTGCCTTATTTCTTAGCACTCTCTCGAATGCAATAGTGAGAAAGGAAACAAAGGACAGACCTCTGCTTCAGGTACTAGAAATGAATTTCTTTATTCTATTACAGACTCCCAGGTTCCCAAAGGAGAAAGCAGAGGAACCAATAGAGAGAGAGATAATCCAGATTGAGGCAGCAGTGAAAGAAGTGGTTTAGAAACGTCCCTGAAATTCAAGGTTCTTTTCAAACCACTCTCACTCACTAATCCCTATCTTTATTTCCCTCTAGAGGAAGATAAGAAGGAAAATGAGCAAGGGTTAGTGAGAAAATAAGGAGGCATGGGCTACAGATGGACAGAATTGTTGTGAAAAGTGTTTGAACAAGTCACTGACCTGTGAGTATCCTTAGGCTCATCAATACCATTACCAGACATATAGCCCAAAGAGTCGGAGACAAAGATGATGGAGACATTACCAGATGCATAGCCCAAATTTTCAGAGACAAAGATAGTGGAGACATCTGCTTTAAAAATATTTATAGCAACACTTTTTCATGTGGTTGAAAAGCACTGGAGATACAGTAGATACCTGTCAATTGGAGAATGTCATTGTAGAAGATGAATTTAGTGATATATTATTGTTTCCCCCAAGAAATGGTGACACTGACCATAAAGAATTCAAGGAATTCTTGAAGACTTGAATGAACTGATGCAGAAATAAACAGAGCAAGGAGAACAATCTAAATGACAACCACAGTAATATAAAGGAAGACAACCTTGAAAGACTTCAGAACTCTGAAAAAAGCAAGTGCATGATCATGACTTCAGAAGACTGATGGAGAGGCAGCTAGGTGGCGCAGTGAGTGGAGCACCAGTCCTGGAGTCAAGAGGACCTAAATTCAAATCCGGCCTCAGACACTTTACACTTACTAGCTGTGTGACCTTGGGCAAGTCACTTAACCCCCATTGCCCTGCCTTCCCCTATCCAAAACAAACAAACAAATAAATAAATAAAGAAGATTGATGGAAAGTTCTTCCTGTATTTTGGCAAAACAGTAATAGAAAAACAGTAATAGATTAGACTCGAGGTACAGAATGAAGTATACATTTTCATACAGGAACAATATGATTTGTTGATTTGTTTTGCTTGACTATACAAGTCTATCACAAATGAGGATTTCCAAGGGAAAATGATGAGTTTATGGAAAAGGATAGAGATGGAAGGAGGGAAACAAAAAAAGCAAAAAAGTTCAGAAGGGGACATAAATGGGGTAATTTTGTTACTACTTTGTCAAATTTAATATACTTTGAATAAGCTGTATGTGACACAGAATTTCAAGATTTCATATATAATCGTCTTTTTTTCTTTATTATATATTGAAATGTTTGCGTCTATTTATGACTGTTAAGTCTAAATTTTTTAAAAAATATTTAAGTTTTTAACTCTATTCTAATCTTCACCACTGCAATATAAATGCATCAGTTGTCATGAACCCAGAAGTGTGCCCTTCTATTCCCCAACCCCATCTTCCCTCTCATACTTACCTGTTTACAACTCATCTTAATTTCAAGTTCCTTTTCTTGCTTTTTTTACTTTTAGGGCCTCCTTCTTCTCCATTCCCACTATAAACCACTTCCAGGGTAATGTGATATACCAACTGCCTACTCAAAAAACTTCAATGTTTCCCCATTATCTTTTAAGCCCTTCCACAATTTGTCCCCAACCTACCCTTTTAGCCTCACCTCCCACTATTCTCCATTTTATATACTTACGCTCCAGAACAGGATCAAGCTGAAAGAAGATAGAAGGGGCCGTGGATGGAAAGCAATGTGTGGGAGAGAGCACTCACATCAAAAGATCTCAGAATCATTTTAGCAATGATATATAAATGTTAAGCAGACCCAGTAGCAGCCCACCTTCATGATTTTGCTCATATTACTCCTACTACTTGGAAAGTTTTTTTCTTTCTTTCACATACACCTACAGCTCCACCTGTCTAATTCCATCCTACCCTTTAAGGACCTGATTAGATACCATCTCATCCTTAAAGTCTCGCTTCTTTCCCTCTGCCAAAGGTTTCTGAATTAAGCACGTTCACATTTTAGACGAATATTCTACCTAATGTCATTGATTCTATAAAATGCTAAGCAATGATGCTAGGTAAAATGGTACTGGTAGGAGTTGTCTATTTAGTGGAGACTGTTACAAATAAAACTATTCACATTTATAAAGCATTTTAAGGCTTACAAAACCCTTTCTTCACAATGCCGCTGTGAGACAGGTAATACAAATATCACCCATTTTACAGATAAGCCATGTACCCCTGATTACATAGCTAAGTCAGCATCTGAGGCAAAATTCAACTTCAGGTCTCCTGATGCTAAATCTAGCATTCTTTCCACTGTCTTGATCAGCTTCTCATGTACGTCTCCCTTATCCTTAAGAAAAATACCTTCACTTGACCCTACCTCTCCTCCTCTGCTATCACTCTATATTTCTCCTGTCCTACTGTGCTAAACTCCTCGAAAAAGCCCTCTACACTAAGTGGCTCCAAGACCTCTCCTCTTACTCACCCTCTGCACTCTGGATTTGGACCTCCTCACTCAAATGAAACTACTCTCTCCAAAGTGATCAATGACCTCCTAACTCTAATTGCTTTTACTCAGTCTGCATCTTCCTTGACCACCCTGCAGTTTTTGACACTGTTGATCTTGGTCTTTACCAGGATTCTCTCTCCTCTCTAGTTTTTTCTAACACTATTCTTTCTCCTTGTTCTCCTATTTGTCTGACCACACTTCGGTATTGTTTACTAGACATTTAACCAGATCTTATCTACTACCCACTTCTGTCCCCGGCCCCCTTATATTCTCCTTCCATATCTCACTTGGTTAACTGATCAGCTCCCAGGGGTTCAATGATCATTTCTATGCAAATGATTCCTAGATCTATTTATCCAGCCATAATCTCTCTCCTGAGTGCCAGTCTCCCATCACCAACTGTCTCTCAGAACATTCTAGAGTTTAGAATCCAAACTCATTATATCTAAAACAGAATCTTACCTTTTTTCCAAAACCTTCCCCCTATTCCCAAACTTCCTATTACTGGCAAGGTCTCCACCATACTCCCAGTTAATCAGGCTCAAATCTGTGACATCCTCAACTCTAACTTAAACTCACCCCATAAATCCAATCTGCTGTCAAGTCTTACTGTTTCTACCTAGGCAGCATCTCCTCTGCGTGTGTGTGTGTGTGTGTGTGTGTGTGTGTTTATCACTTTTTCTGTACTCACACACCCACCATCCTGATGCAGGCCCATTGTAACAGTATGAGGGGCTGTTTTCCTTGTCTCATCTAATCTCTCTTCCATTCAGTTGCCAAAGTGATTTTCTTAAAATGTAAATCTGACCATATCACCTTCCCCAACCTACACTTAATAAATGTCCTATTAGTTCTAGGATCAAATATAAAACGCTCATTTTGATATTTAAAGCCCTTTACAACCTGGCCGCTTCCAGCCTTTCCAGTCTTGTAACATTTCATTAGTCTCCAGATACTCTAGAATCTAGATGTTGGCTTCCTTGCTCCTGCTACACAATACTTCATCTGGTCACTCGGTGACTTTTCACCAGCCATCCCCCATGTCTGTAATGCTCTCCCTTTTCACCACTGTTTCCTGACTTCCTTCATGCCTTCAGGACTCAGATCAAATTCCATTTTTTTAGGAGGTCTTTACCATCTCACATTCCCCTATCCCACCCTACCCCTGCTAATACCTTCTCTCTGAAATTACCTTCTATCTACTCTGTATAAACATTGTATGTACTTAGTTATTTACATGTTATCTCCCCATTGGAATACAAGCTCCTTGAAGACAGGAATTGTTTTTGCTTTTTTTTTTTTTAAGTCTTCTGTCCTTAGCATGCTCTTGGCACACAGTAAACATTTAATAAATGCTTGCTGACTAACATGGGAAAATGCTGTTATTAAGTTGTTTCAGTCAGGTCCAACTCTTTGTGACCCTATTTAGGGTTTTCTTGGCAAAGATACTGGAATGATTTGCCATTTCCCTGTCTAGCTAATTTTACAGATGAGGAAACTGAAGCAGAGAGGGTTAAATACTTGCCCAAGGTCACACAGCTAATAAGTGTCTGAGGCCACATTTGAATTCAGGTCTTTCTGACTCCAGGCCTAGCACTCTATCCAGTGACTCACCTAGCTGCCATGGGAAAATGATAGAATGATAGTTACAACTTTGGAATGGGTTTTAGTATTATTGCACCTTATATTATATTTATCTTTCTTTGCTGTCTCATACCAGACTAAAATTCTTTGTCTCCTGCACAGATTCAAGAGTACAGTCCTTTGAACTGAATAGGCACTTCCTAAATATTTCATGATTTTATTTTAAATGGCAAAGAATTAGGAAGCAGACTAGTTTGACAACTCTCTCACTTAAAAAGTCAAGGGGGATGTTCTAAAAAGAAATCATTACTGTTTTGGGGATTTTCCCCTACAATTTTTTTAATCCCCCCCAACACACACAATTCATTGTTTGCTCTGACACTCCACCAGCTCATTTCACGAGCAACAAACACAAGCAAATATAATCTTTATCTCCCACCACCCCAGATCTCCTGGTTGTCACAAACCATCTATAAACCTAAGCAGAGCAGAGCTTCACTCAAGCATTTCCCTGACTCAATTAATCCTCTCCCAACTGGGTGATAGAGATTCCAAATGAGGTAGAGAATAATACCTGCTCATAGCTCTCTCCCCTCCCTCTTTTGAAATTAGTGTTTGTGCTCTGGGAAGGCACAGTGATTTGCAACAGTCTTCATCCAGAGGTCATCTCTCATAAATCACAGACGCCGTGGAGGACACAGGTCCAAGAGCCAACATGTAATAATATAGACCCAAAGCAGTCCTGGGTGGCTGGGTGATGTAATGCATAGAGCACTGGGCCTGGAGTCAGGAGGACTCATCCCAAGCTCAAATCTGACCTCAGACACTTATTAGCTATGTGACTCTGGGCAAGTCACTTAATCCTGTTTGCCTCACTTTCCTCATCTGTAAAATGAGCTGGAGAAGGAAATGGCAAACCACTCTTTGGCAAGAAAACGCCAAATGGGGTCACAAAAAGTCAGACATGACTGAACAACAACAACAAGGTAGTCCTACAACTTGACATCAAACTGGTCTGTTAGCCTGAGGAGGATAACAGTTTCTGATGCTAATTTGTTGCCACACTTTCACGGGTAGCAGAATTTGGTACGCTCTCATTCTTTTTTTCACTAACACCCTTTCCCTGGTAATACATCTCTATATACACATATACATGTATAAACATACACACTCAGAGAAAGAAAGGGAAAGGCAGAGAGACCGACAGGTTGGGGTGGGAGTACAGGGAGAAGAGTCAGTCAGACAGACAGACACACAGACAGAGGCAGAGACAGTGAAGCAGAGAGACAGAGACAGAGAAACAGGAAAGGGATGAGGGAGACACAGAGGGGAGGAAGAGAGGGAGAGAATTTTCCCACGCGACTGACATCTTGCTCTAGCAGGCTGTTATTCGGCTGTGCTGTGCTGATTCTGCAGAGTATTCCTGCTGAGCGGTGCTGATCCTGCAGAATGGGTCACAATCTGTTGCATATCTTCTAAGAGCAGTGTCATCAGAATAGAGGATGATGACTTCTTTAGAAATGAAAAGGAAGGGCCATACTGGTGGAAGACACCCTCCCTCCTACCCCAAGATCACTATATCTTAACTCTTTTAAGCATAATCTTGAACATAGGGATGTGGATAAGAATAGAGAATGAACTGGACTGTGATTTCATTGGTATAGTGAAACACCCTCCACCAGTGCAGGTCAGCACCTTCTCTTAAAGAGTCATCTGGAACATCCTGAATACAGCTGCATTAAAACAACAACAAAAAACAGAAACAAAGAAACAACTGAGTAAGCCTAGCATATAATAAAGCAATAGATTTGGAGCTAGAAAGGACATTACAAGCCATTGAATCCAGCTCTTCCTTTTATAAATGCAGGAACTGAGGCCAGAGAAGTAACTTACCCAAGCTCATATGGGTAGTGGGCAGCAGAGCCAGGATCCAAAAGCCAAATTTCTGACCCTAGACACAGTTCTCTTTCCACCATATGACAGCTTCCTCCCCAAAGATGAAGCCCTAATTTAGGATGTAACCCTAATTCAGGATTTAGCCTTAATTCACTCTCCTACTTATGAGGAAAAGAATCAGACAGCACTGATACTAACAATATGGACAACATTAAAAATGTTTTAAGATATTAGTAATACACTTCTTAAGATAAAGATGTCTAATAAATTAGATCAGGGATGCAGGCTAATCAGTTAAACAGTAGATATGGATCCATAGCCCTCTGCATCTGAGAAAGAGTGTGACACAATAATTTTGTGGTCGAAGAAGCCTCACTGGCACCAAAACCGATGTTCTATCCTGGGCATAGTAGTGGATAGAGCACTGAGTGGAGAGTCAGGAAGTCCTAAGTCTAAATCTGGCTTCAGACACTAGTTTCGTGATCTTAGACAAGTCATTTAACTTCTCTGTCTCAGTTTACTCAACTGCAAAGCTGAGATAATAATAGCACCCATCTTGCAAAGTTACTGTGAGGATAAAATGAAGTAATATTTGTAAAGCATTTAGCATAATGCCTGGTACATAGTAGGTGCTTAATAAATTCGTTTCCTTCCTTCCTTTCTGTGCAGCTGCCTCAATCCCATTCTTTACTCCAGAATTCACATCTGATATCTCAAGATAATGTATCAGACTAAGTTTGACTTTATTCTTCTAATAGGAAAGCAAAAGAAGTCACTGCCCAGTGTGCTGGGGAGGAAGCATTTGGTCAGTTAATGTTTAATAAACATCTACTTGGAGTCCTTGGAATGCAAACAAAAGTAAAAAAAAATGCTCCTTCCATGAATTTGTAATCTAAGGGAGAGAGAACAAAGCACAGATATTGGGTGGTGTCCCACAGAGCCTGAAAGAAACAACCATTAAAAAAAAAAAAACCCGCCTTAGTGCTCCAGCTCTGAGGGATCAGAAATGAGGGAGATGACAAGAATAGAAGATGAGGAACATTTCAAGTCAAGGGATTTATGATTGGATCAAAAAGCCACCTTCTGCCTGACAAGCAAAGAAGACTATTTATAACCCAGGTGGCAGACACTGGCGATTTATTCACCGCTCCCCCTACTGTGAGTTGAAGCATACCCCCTCCTATTTCTCGCCCTCTTGTTTTCCTACTGAACATAAAGCTGTAGAAAACCAAACAACCTGAACATGTAAGTGAAAGAGGAGGCTGAGAGGGGCATCAAGACCTGATGACTGTCACTGGTAAAAGCACTATTAGAGGGGTCCTGTGAAGCCAGGGTCCCAAATGGGAAGTACAACACTAAGAGGATCACATTTCTTTTTTTTTTAAACTTTGCTTTAAGTTTTACTTAATTCTAACACTGAACTTTAAGTATGCTTAGTCTTCATCCTCTCTTTTTTATTGATTCCCACCCCATTTTTTTTTACTGTAACTATTTTGTATATAAGTCCCTCCCCCATTAATCCCTCTCCTGTAACTAAGAAAAAGGAACCAAAATGATATGGATATTCTAACCAAAATGTAGAGGATATTCTAGACCCATGGCTGTCCTCTCTATGGAAGGGAGACTTTTAGAATTCTTTTCACTTATTTGTACTGTTCTCCTGGTTCTGCTTAACTCCCTGAGTATCAGTTCATATGTCTTCCCATGCCTTTCTGACTTACCTCAGCTTCTTAGTGAGAGCCGAATAATATTCCATTACATCCATCTACCAAAAATTAGTTCATCCATTCCTCAACTGATGGATAATCACTTTGTTTCTTGCTACCAAAAAAAATGCTGTTACTAATATTTTGGTATTGATGAGACCTTTCCTTATATCTCTGACTTCCTTGGACATAGGTGCCCCATTAGTGGAATTGCTGGGTCAAGGGGTTTGAACAGATTGGTGACTTTTCTTGCCTTATTTCTAAACTGTTTTCTATAAATCAATTTCCCAATGTGTAAAATGGGGAGAATAATAGCAGCTACCTCCTAGAGCTGTTGCGACAATCAAATGAGATAGCAGCTGGCACATAGTAAGCTAGTACATGCTATGTAAATGTTAGCTGTTATCATTATTACTAAGATTACATCAACACACAGCCCTGCCAATCTAGTATAATTGTGTGCCTAACTTCTCACATTCCTGCCAACATCTGTCTTCAAACAGGATCATAAATTTAGGGCTGGAAAAGACCTGTGTAGGCCTTCTAGGACAGAGGTTCCCAAATTTATTTGGCCTACTGCCCCCTTAAAAAATTACTCAGTGCCCCCCTGGAAATCTTTAATCCTTTAATTTTTTTTAATTTGTATCATTTCAAAAAAAAACATTTTTTAAATGATGTATCTTAAACTTAATTTACTGTAAATTTGTGGTTTTTTTTCTTTCATTGAAATTTTGATGCAATATTGAATCATAGCCATGTAATATCATATTGTAAACAAGTCATCACATGCACATATCCTGCTGATACATGCTGGACTTCGTGCACAACAGGCTCACCTGCCAACACTTGCTTGTTAAGACCTGTTGGTAGACTTGACCACTGATCAGTTATAACATGCATTTTGTGTATTTTATTTGGAGAACAATGTAATCACTACAACTTTAACTCTTACACAACTGATGAAACACGTCTGAACAGTTTTTCAAAATTTTATTATCTTCTTTTCTTATGCTTCCACCACCCCCTTACTTTTATTCAATGCCCCCCAATTGTTCCCAAGGCTATTACCAACCCCCCTGGATCGTTCCAGCACCCCACAAGGTGCAGTATCACTCATTTTGGGAACCTCTGACCTCTCATTTACAAGTGAGCAAACTCTCTCAGATAGGTTAAGTGACTTCCCCAAAGCATTATAAGCAGCAAATGGGAGAGCTGAGATTCAATCAGGGCTGGGCCTTGAACGCAGGTCATCTGACTCCAAATCTAGCATCCTGTCAACTGCAACATGTGGCCTCCCTTTTACCATCTTTGCCAATTAGATGGGTGTAGCATTTCCTTTTTCACCCAACTGCCAAACACCAAACTTGCTACGGAGGCAGAATTTGATCACAATAACCTAAATTAGTCTCAAATGTATTTACTTAAATTGTTATTGTAGACAGGCACTTGAAAACAAAACACAAACAACTTTTTTAAGCTGAATGTGAAATGTGAAAAAATAATTTATTCCCTATTTAATTCAGCATGAGCTGTTCTAAAGAGAATAACTATAAGGGGCAATTCACATCCTGGGAGGGGAAAACTTACAGGTAAATTACAGTTAAGTAAAGAAAATTAAAGTTTTATTACATAATCCTCCAATTTACAAATACTCATGTGCTTCATTATAGAATAACAGAATTTCAGAGCTGAAAGAGACCTTAGATATTCACTAAGGTCTGCTCCCTCAGCCAGAACCTTGAGTAATATTTTAACAAATAATGAAACCTTTCCTCCTCATCATCGTTGTTGTTGTTCAGTTATTTCAGAAGAAGAAACTGAGGTCCGTAGGGATGAAATGACTTAGTAGCAGACCCATACCAGAATTCTTGATTTCCAGGCTGATGCTCATTCCTCTGTATCATACTGTCATATCTGACAGAAACAGTGATAATAAAACTTAAAATAAATCTATTTGACAGGCCATGACATGACACTTGACATGACAAAAGAGTAACAATAACTACATTGAAGTATTTTCCCTAAAAACTTTTTTTAAAACACTTTTTCCTTAGTCTGCTGAATGTCATGAATTGCAAATAATCCACATAGAAAGCATTAGATCCAAAGGTGTCATTCTCACATTGTGACAGGAAATAGCATTATATGAGCCTCCAGAACTAGCTCCAACGATGCTTGATTAAGCATCTTCATGGAGCCCCAATCTCTATGAGTCAGGGCCATCAAAATAGTCAGGTTCAATCTACTTCAAGACATTTAAAGCCTCCACACTTCAACACAAGTAAGTTTGAAAAAAAAAAGATGATGACATTGAAACGATTCAATGAACAATAAAAACAGATGTGTCCCCCAAAGCATTTCATAAACCCCCTCATGTAAGACACCCAAGCTTTAGTTTTGCAGTAATGACCAGAGACCAACCTCTTAAGGCCAACCCAAAAAAGCCCCTCACCCCTCCCGAGTTTCTAATTTTGATGTAAAGTCTGGAAGTAGCCCAGGTTAACACATTTCCCAATCTCTTCCATTACTTCCTCCCTTTCCTCCTTCTTCCCCATACATACTATTCAAATAACTCAGGTTTCCATTGTCTTGACTCTTCCCCACCTTCCATCTCACAGCTCAGATCATGTCGTAATCTGCTTCACATACACCTCTACTTCCACAAAACTGTCTCAACAGTACCCCCCCAAACTAGTTTGCCTCATTTTCTATACTGCTAGAACCAACAACAATGTACGGTGGGCACAAGAAGCTTTCCGTATTTATTCTAGTCATTTAGAAATGAGCTTTGATCCTAAAATAACCAATTTTCAAATTGGCTGAACAATTCTTTTATCTAAAGCAAAAACTTTAGAAGTCATTAACATCATATTCAATGTTTTAAATGTTGAATTTACACTTACCAGTAGGCCTCTAATCCTAAGAGTAAATCAACCAGGTCAAGAAGTTAAAATTCTTTAAAGACTGAACTACATTAGAAAAATTTGAGAAGATGATTCCTTTCACTTTAAGTATAATGTTGTAAGGGTGACAAAGGGCCATAAGCTATAAGAACAGAAACTTTCTCTTCTGGGGTGGCTAAGTGCTTTCTTCAGTTTCTAGGCAATGTATACACTTGCCAGGGTCCCTTTAAGAGGGCAAATGAAGAGAATTATTCCCAACTTAGGAAAGACTTAGAAGTAGTTGCAGACCACATGTTAGGAGGTAGGGATAGGGAACAAGGGAGAAGAACACATATATCCTATAATCTGGGGCAGGCAAGAGGTGAAAGGAATTGATTTTCTCTGACTCATCTGATAGAATGGACCTTTCCTCAGAGAAAGGGAGAGCAAGTAGATAAGGTACTGAAAGCTCTCTAAGTGTTTAGTGTGGGTCTTTCAACCAAAGGGCTGAAAATGTGTTGACTAGCCCCTGAAGTCTGTTGGCCCAAGCAATCTCATAAAAGAATGATAGCACCCCCTTCCTCTCCCACCTCCATCAGAAAGAAGCTTAGACAGCAGATGGCAGCTATGGGAGATGGTCACTGCACCTTGGCAGAGAAATCTGAGAGCTGAAGAAGTAGAGTTAAGTGGCAATGACATTAGGAGCTCCAGGGACACATCAAGAGAGCTGCAGGAGGCAGAGTCAATGAAAAGTGAGATATATCCAGGTGCCTGAGCTACAGCCAGTGCCTTGAGTAGTATTCTAATAATAATGGAACCTTTCCTCACTGTTGTTGTTCAGTCATTTCAGTTGTCTCCAACTCTCCGTGACCTCATTTGGGGTTTTCTTGGCAAAGATACTGGAGTGGTTTACTTTCCTTCTCCAGATCAATTTACAGAAGAGACAATTGAGATAAACGGGATTAAGTGACTAAGCCAGGGTCACATGGCTAGTAAGTGTCTGAGGCCAGATTTGAAGCCACAAAGATGAGTCTGACTCCAGGCCCAGCACTCTATCCACTGCACCACCTAGCTGCCCCATTATTTAATTTATTATGTCCTAATTAAATGCTTTTCTATTTTAAGATTCTGACCTGGTTGCTGGTAGAGAATACACTAGATTTGGCTTAGATTCACAGTAGAGTAATCATGACTATCCACGATGCTCTGCCCTGAGGTTGAGAAATTAAAGAATCCCAGAATCTAGTGGGACCTGTGTCACATTGCAGCTTCAAATACTCTATTCCTAGGTAAATATATAGCCTCTTTCATCCTTCTGCTCCCAATATCTAGGGAAAACACTAGAGACTATAGTGATTTTTCCCCCTGCTTTTTTCTTACTGATTCCCTGGTCAGAGGTATCTTGAAATGCTAATCGGTAGAATTCTGGAAAGAAGAAGTACAACACAGAAGAAAGTAATATACCCCTGAGGGTGAAACACATTCCTATGGAGTAAAAGGGGCATCAGAACTGTAGTGTAAAGGAGATATCTGTATTAGGGTCCTCTGATTGGCCTCCCAACTTGGCCTAAAAGAAGGTTTCCAGTTGAGACAAAAGGGGCTCTGAAAACATTATCAGTTCTGCCATCACACTTATTATGAAAATATTAATTTATTCCAACACTATTGATATATTAGAGGATAATTTGAGGACAACCCAAGAAACGAGAACATGGAAGATTGTACCACTTTATAATAACTCATAAGCTGCAACTCTTCCAATACCCACTTTCACAAGCAAACTTCAGGTCTTTTCAAAGGTAAGTTGTGATATCTATTGTATTCCTTCTGGTGCGGCCAGAGCTATGGGCGGGGAGACCTGGTTCACACCCACAAACTCTAACTTCATACCTTGGAAGGTAAGGGAACAATATCTAAGAAGAGAAAAAAATCTCCCAAAAGTATCCACAAGGTAGTAAGTGTTAAAGATTTAAGACAATTACTACCCAATCAGTATAATTATATGCACTAACATTCACTGTTACTTTAGTTCAATATATTAGTGGACATGGGAATCATGAATTTGGGTACTCTTTCCAACGGGACAAGTTACAACCTAACTATACATCGTCCTGTGTGACTCTTGTCCATGTCCACCATAAACTCTCCATAGAAGGAGATCATTCAACATGATGGAAGTATCTCACTAGATTTCTTGAAATTGCATGAAGAGCAATGGAGTAAGGAGGTGATACCTGTTAGTCCTCATGACCAGACCACCTGAATCTCTCTAGCGATATCCATTCCTAAGCTTCTTTTGTCCAGTTTTTTTTTGTTAACACTCTGCAGAATGGCCCTTTGAATTACCTACAACTTTATTTTTCAAAGACTCTGGTATTCTCTGACTCACAGTCATACAGCGCCATCAGAAGAACACTAACGTTAAAAAGGGGTTCAGGGCAGTTTATTGTCCTTTTTCAGTATCCGTATAAGCTATATGTACTGATGGACCAGCTGTATATATTGTGCATCCTACTGCATATCACAGTCTGTACAGGAGGCATGCTACTTCCTTTACTTTTTTTTTTTTACTTTGCTGTATTGCAGTAGGTCAAAATCTTTTGAGTAATTATGGACCTCATTTAGGAGACTCTATACTGTTCCAGGGCTTGATGGTGTCAATAAAATATCATCTATAAGCAGAAGCACCTGGAAGACCTCACCACCTATAGGAATTCCCTCTTCCATGTGAATATGGCTCTAAACAGCTTCCATGGTGGCATCAGATACTTCTGGCAAACATATGTCACCTTATCAGTCTCTAAACATTTATTATGCACTTACTATGTGCCAGGCATCTGGCTAAGCATGCAAAAAGAGGCAAAAGAAAGTTTCTGCTCACAAGGAACTTACAATCTAATACAGGAGGTAATATGCAAACACATATATGCAAAGCAAACTATATACAGGATAAGCAGGAAATAAATAAGAGAGGGAAGGCCCTAGAATTAAGAGGGGTTGGAAAGGTTTACTGTAGAAAAATCTAGTCTCATTTTAGTTGAGACTCAAAGGAGGAAAGCAGGCAGAGATGAAGGGAGAGCCTATCAGGCATAGGGGACAACCAGAGTAAATAAAATGCTCAAGTCAAGAGATGAAGTATTCTTGTTCCTGGAACATCTAAGGAGGCCACGTGGCAGGGAGTAAGGGATGAAAAACTGGAAAGATAATTGGGAGGGAGGTTAGGAAGCGGTCTGAATGCCAAACAGATCATTTTGTATTTTTCCTGGATGCAATAAGGAAACAATGGATTTTACCAAGAGGGCAGGGGAGATCAGTAGGGAATATAGTAAGTAGGACCTTATCAGATCTGTGTTTTAGGAAAATCACTTTAGTGGCTGAATGGAGGATGGACTGGAATGGGGAGAGACTTGAAGCAGGCAGACACACCACCAGGCTACTGCAATAATCCGGGCATGAGGTCAGGAGGGCCAGTACCAGATTGGTGGCAGTATTAGAGGAGAGTAGGGAATTACATTATAAACATTTACAGATTGCTTCCAAATCCTCCACTCTTGGAAAGGTCTCTCATGACAAAATAAAACAGTTTAAAAAGCCTAACAGTATACTAACCACATCTGAAAGTGCATTATACAATATTTTCCTTCTGTAGCACCCCACCTTAACCTCTGAATTTTTTTTAAAAATGGTTTTAATTAACAGAATCTATTTTTACTCCCTCCTACCCCAATTCCATTGAAAAAAAAAAGAGAGAGAGGGGCAGCTAAGTGGCACAGTGAGTAGAGCACCAGCCCTGGAGTCAGGAGGACCTGAGTTCAAATCCAGCCTCAGACACTTGACACACTAGTTGTGTGACCTTGGGCAAGTCACTTAACCCCAATTGCCCTGCCTTCCCCCCTCCAAAAAAAAGAGAGAAAAGAAAAACAGATTCCTTGTGACAAATAGGCATAGTTAAGCAAAAGAAATCCCCTCATTGCCTATATTCAAACATATATGTCATTCCATTCTGTACATGAAATCTGTCACCTCTTTGTCAGGACATGAATATTATGCTTCCTCATCAATCGTTTTGAATCATGGTGATCCCTGCATTGCTCATAGTTCTTACAGCTTTCAAAGATGTTCATTTCATTCTTCATCAATTTACCAAAGTTTTCAGAATTGTTCATTTTTATAATATTGATGTTATTTTATAAACTGTTCTTCTGGTTCTGCTTATTTCACTCTGTATCAGTTCATATATGTCTTTCCCAGTCTTTCTGAAATCACATATTTACTCATTTCTTACAGCACAATAGTATTCCATCACACTCATATAACTTATTTAGCCATTCTTCTATTGACGGGCATTCTTACAGTTTCTAGTTTTTTTTCCACCACAAAAAGATCTGCAACAAATATATTTGTAACAGGACTTTTTTCTATTTTTTTTATCACTCTGGAGTATAGATCCAGCAATAGAAAAGATGGGACAAAGGGAATGCACTGTTTATTAAATTTTTGTGTATAATTTCAAATTTCTTTGCAGAATAGTTGTATCCCACTAATAGGTCCATCAACAGTTGTCTCTGCTTGTTTTTCCATAGTCCTTCAAACATTTTCCTTTTTTTGTCATCTTTACCAATCTGATAAATGTGAGGTAGAATCTTAAAACTGCTTCAATTTGCATTTCTCTTAGTAGTAGTGATTAGAATTATTTTTTAGAGATGGTCATAGATAGCCGTGGTTTATTTCCTTGAGAACTGATTATTCATACCTTTAGACCATTTATCAATTGGGGAATGGCTCTTTTTATTATACATTTGAATTGATTCCTTATATATCTTGGAAATAAGAACTTTTTTCAGGAAAAAAAAATAAAGCTTGCTATAAGGCTTATTTTTTCCAGTTAATTGCATCCCTTTTAATCTTGGTTTTATTGTATTTGTTTGTACAAAAATTATTTGATTTTACGTAATCAAAACTATCCACTTTACCTTGTGAGCCTTTCTCTCACTTGTTTGACTATGAACTTTTCTCCTATCCATAGATCTGATAGGTAATTCTTTTCCCCATGTTTTCCAATGACCTTTTATATCCAGGTTATATATCCATTTGGAGTTTATCGTAATATAAGCTGTGATATTCTGGTCTAAATTTAATTTCTTCCTTGTTGTTATCTAATGTAGTTACAATTCATGAATAATCTTATAATTTTTTACAAATGCATGAGAGACATCTTATTGGGGAAGAGCCACTAAAGTGGCATTTTGGTTAAATAGATCAAATGCTTTTTTTTTCCATTAAATGCATGCTATATGAAAAGCACATTCATAAAATATATGAAAACTTCACTAAATTCTTATCTTCACCTAAAAGGATGTTCCTAAGTGAGTTCTACCTTATTTAAGAACCTGTTTTTACTCCATTAAATCTCTGTGGAAAAAGTCCAAGAAAGCCATACCTTATGCTGAATTCTGCCATCTCACAAAGAATGTTTTAACAATAAGTGGAATTAGACTGAACATTAAGGGAAAATATTTTCTCTAGGAATCCTAACTTTTTGCCCTTTTGTGCATACTAAATTATAATTTGCATCCTGGATTTGCAAATAGGCAGGGTTCCAGTTTGACAACTTGGTATTTGGGCATATGGATGGAAGACAGCTATAGGAAAAATCAAATTCTGGTCTTAAGTATCCTAAAAAGTGATGTTGCAATACACAGCAAATTCAGCTTCCTTCATACACTTTACGAACTAAATTTGAGCCCTAATTTCTAACTCTAAAAGCCAAATTGATTGGTCAACTAGACTTTTAAAAAAAATCCAAGTAGCAATAAAAGTGGTCTCTCTAATTCTAACATTTAATCAATCAATCTATAAGTAGACAAAGACAGGCATTGTTCAAAGACAAAAATTTTAAAAGTACATACACACACACATACATATATACATACATGCATATATACATAAAATAAACAAAATGTAATTTTGGGGGAAAGGCACTAGCAACTGGGCAGATCAGACCCATCTGGGAGATGGCATTTGAGCTGAACTTTTAAAGAAATTAAAAACTCTAAAAGCAAGACTGGGGGAAGTGAAGAAGAAGTGTATTCAAGGAATGAGGAGGAACACTAGTGGAAAATAAAAAGGCATGGAGAAGGAAGATGGAACATCACGTGTGAGGATCAGTAAGGCCAAGTTTAGCTGGACACTAGAGTGTATAAAGAGGAGCTGATATATAGCAAGCCTTGAAAAGTAGGTGGGAACCAGTTTTTTAGGAGTGTTAAATTCCCAAAGAGGCATTTGTATGTCATTCCAAAGTTAATGGGAGTCAGTGGAGTTTAAAGATGATCTTTTTGAACTTGAAACATAGTCACCTGGGATTAATGGACAAGAAATACATTTCAATGAACTTTCTTTCCACATGCATGACCATATCTCCATGATGAAGTGATTTCTCTTTGTATATAACAAATTCATTGAGGCTGAAATGCTTAAGGAGTACTAGTACAATTTTATCCCTTCCACATCATGACTTTCCCAATTGAGGTTTTGCTATATCGAGGGCTAACATAAGAAATTAAATGGGAATCTTTGGGGAGTTTTGTGAACACTGCAGAAGACGTGTGAAGGCCAGCAGATGACAAAGCAAAAATTTAGATACTCAGAAATTCATTAAGTATATGTATAGTACGGTATACTACCCATATTTTATCTTTTAATACCATTATAATTCAGACTTCTTCTCTGGTATGAAGGGAGGTCCAAAATCTTTTATGTGGATTTTCCAGATCGTAGGGGCGCCATGTTCCCTAGCCCCGCAATGTGGAAGGGACAACCATACTAGCTTAATATGGTAAATAAAATCACATCAATAATCAAGGTTACATATTCCTTGTCAAATGATCTTTCGAGATGTCTTAGGAAGATCAAGAGAAAAATAATCAATAAATCAATCAACATTAGTAAGTGCCTACTAGACAGACACTGTGCTAGGCCCTAGAAATACAAGAGTTAAAACAAACCAGTCCCTTCCCTCAAGGAACTTACATTCTGCTTGGGGAAAGGGAAGAGTAAGGATACAATATATTTGCAGATAAAAACAGATACAGGATACATAATAAATAAATACAAAATGAGCGGAGATAGTATTACTAATAAATGGGAATTGGTGGGGGACAGATCAGGAAAGGATCTCCTGAAGAGACTTGATTTGAGATTTAGAGGGAGCTGGAGGTTCCAGAATGCTTAAATGAGGAGGTGAGAATTCCAGAAATGAAGGACCGCCTTCACAAAGGCATGATATTGGGAGATGAACAGATTACAGAGCTCAGTTTAAGTGTCTTTTTTCTGGATACATAGTAAGGTTCAGATAAGAAAGGCTAAAGAAAAGACTAGGTCTCAATTATGGTGACATAAGCTGTAGTCTAGGGCCTCCAAGCTTAGGTCCACATGAAACAGGTCTGATCTTGGAGGCTACTCCAAAACTTTGTAACTCTTTGGTCCATTATGTTTCCACCCAGATTTATTCAGGGAAAGTCTCATATGGAACATATCCAGGTCTTCACAGATGTGGTAAATGGAACTCTCTCGTGTAATACAAAGTCAAAGTAAAAATTCATATATTAGGCACAACACAGTCTTTATTCTACCAAAGTTTCCCAAACATTGCCATAACTGAAGTGGCAGAGTTAGGCAAGAACAGTGATTATTAATATTGATAATATTTTTTAAAATTGTATTATTAAGGAAATGAATAGCTCTGGTATTTTTTTTATTTCCTACTTCATGGATCTATAATTTCATTGGTGTAGATCAAGGGTGGGGAACCTGCAGCCTCAAGGCCCAACTTCTGCACCCCTGGTGTAAGTAAATTCTCTTCTACCACCAAAATTGGAAAACCCTTCACAATGTCATGGTTAGACGGGAGATAGAAGTCAGCAATAAAAAACAGTAATAGAGTGGGTTTACCTGCATCATTTTATTTGGGTCACTGACAAACCACAACACCTCCACAGGTGGGTGACCTGGACCAAGAAAGGACTTAAGATTCTACAATGCAAGTTATCTATTAAAAGAAATGAGGAAGCCTATGTTTATTGAAAGTATTCCTCGCAACAGTTTTTATAGTAATCAATATGGCTGCAATCAGATTCCTATGCATGCATTTTTATATCAGATGCAAAAGAGAGGAGGCATCTTCCTAAACTATCCTGACTATGCAAAGGCTGGAGGGGAGCAATGTACAGACCTTATTAACCTTACTTCATAATCTTAAAAAAATGAATAGTTCAGGGCAAGTTTCAAAACTCTCTCAGATTTCTGTCATCAGGTCAGTACCCTGAAGCTGCCACTTGATTTGGACATCAAGCCTAGGTGGAATCTGCAACAAGGTAAATCTAGGCTTTAATACAAGGAAAACCATCATAACTTGTGAAAAGTGGAATGGGTTGGTGCTGGAATACCCCTCAATACAGGTTTTCTATCAAAGGCAGGATTGGGTGCTGTTTCACAGATAACACACAGGAAGCACTGGAGGTTTTTGGACTGCAGCCTCTAACAGGTTCACTCTTGATCTGGTCAGATAGGAAGACAGCTTGGGAGGGGTTAATAATAAGCTTTATTCTAGTCTAGTCTTCTCAAAAGGTTGCTCAGAATGAGAGCATCAACTCCTACAGTATTCCCTAATCAAGCATTCCCTAATCACTCTTCTCACATGAGCCAGTGAGAAGGGAGGTTGGGGGCGGGGAGGAATATCCCTATGTCTTGATGGGGTCAATCGAGACAAGCACAGCTCGTTCACTCCCCTAAATCCCCTCAAGCCTCAATGGGGGCTGGTTGAGACAGGTACATGCATTCCTCTACGCATTACCCATGGCTTTCCCTGTGGGTTCCCCAACTCACTGACCAATGCCCACCTATTTTATAGGGCATCAGAGAAAGAAGGCATCTTGCCAACATTAAGATCACAAGTTAACTTTAGCAATATCATCATTCTGTGCAAGCATAGTAAATATCAGTTATGTCACTCCCACATCTCACGGCACAGCCTCGGTAGGACTGTCTGTCACTATGATTCTAAGAATTACTATCTAGGATCCTTGAGATTATTCTGGGAGTTATTATCTAACACCTGGAAACTAGACATTCCCATGGCCATGGATCCAGAGAAACTAAACTCTAAAAAGATAACAAAATCCTCCTTACTGACAACACCCGTTGTATCTGTATTGTACTGTATTTTCTGATTTTATTGTTTTGTGTTGTGTTTTCTGACTCATACACTGTTGTGACTGAGTGCTAGGTTCAGGAACTTTAACAAACATAGGACACAGTGGACTTTCATTTAAATTTCTATGCTAGATCTTGTACTAGTTTCAATTACTTTTGAAACTGAATCAAAAGTTAAATTTCCAGAAAATCAAAAACATGTGTATAAAAAGATAAATTAATAAAATGAAAATTTCAAATAAATGCTAGTGCTTTAAATTTTTTAATTTTGCATTTAACTTCAAAGTTCAATTTAAAGTTTGTTTCTATAAAGGAAGTAATCTAACTACATGACTGGAAAAGGTAGAAATACTTTATTCCATAATATGCTTCTTTGAAAGCCAACAGGAAATTTATAAAAGTTGAATAAATATCTCTAAGAAAATATAAAACATAAAGTATTTCAAACACCCCCTAGGGGAGGTCAAAGATTTAACATAAGGCTGGAATTTTATAAAAAGTTACAAAGATAAGCACTTTCTGGAGACATTTCCATTAAGAAATATATTCTGATTGGCATTATGTATAATATATGAAAAAATGTATGGCATGTCACATTAATGGATTTAAAATCTTATTTTATATGTATTTATTTTATATTTATATGTATTCCAAGCTAAACATTTTGTATTTTTCAAATAATAGGATATATGTATATGTGCGTGTATATAGGAATGCGTGATGAAATATTTTTACTTTTTCCACACCAGCCCAACAGGGCAATTTGGATCCAAAGCATATTGTTTCTTCTAGTATTAGGGGTATCAGATACACAAGCTGCTATTCCTGTATGTGCCACCAGGTGGAGGTAAAAGCTTTATATTCACACTCACTCAACAGAGCATGGATGAAAGCAGTGTCACAACAAGGTATGAAATATGCAGTGAAAAGCACCCACTCATCCATCCTTAGTCTTGAATCTAGGCTCCATGTTTGAAATGTAGCAAATGGAAAATTTCAAAAAGTAAGAGAATTCTCTTGGCTTATACTCACCCAACTACTTAGATCCCATTCTCCCTTCCCTTCTAAGCATATCCCAAAGAGCTTGGCACAGAGATTAAAATACATTTACTACTGGGCAGCTGGGTAGCACAGTGGATAGAGTGCCAGGCCTGGAGTAAGGAAGACACATCTTCCTGAGTTCAAATCTAGCTCAGACACTTACTAGCTATGTGACCCTTGGTATATTACTTAACTCTGTTTGCCTCAGTTTCCTCATTTCTTGTAAAATGACCTGGAGAAGGAAATGGCAAACCACTCCAATATTTTTGTCAAGAAAATCCCAAATGGGGTCATGAAGAGTCAGACTGAAAATGACTAAACAAAAACTAGAAAAAATTGTGAAAAAATGAAGTGTAGCAATAAACTCCAAAGAGACAAAACACAGTCACTTCTGATAAAGCTGAATCTTCAACTCCTTCCCATCCCTCCATCTTCAATATCTTGCCTGTTACTTTCACCACTTAATACAGAAAAAGATGAAGACCTTTGTAGGATGTAGACCTTTGCTAAGTATCAAAGTAAAAAGATAAAGAGGAAGTAATCTCACTATGTTCTAGCTAAGTCAGTGCCATACCTCATTACTGGCAATCTGCTGAGTGCCATACCATTGGCCAGAAGCCAGGCAGAACCTTTCTACCACTTCAAATGATACCCTTAGGAAACTTCCTGGCAACCTTAAAGCTCAGTTTCCTTTTTCATACCTCCTCCCAATGAATTACTAGCACAGCAAGATGCCTAGAAAGGAGTCACTGCTCAATACTTAAGTAGACTAGCTTCAAGAAATTCCAAGAGTAGCCACCCACACATTCCAAGTCTCCTCCCAGCGTGTTACAGCTGTGCCCCTGGCAAGGTAAGAGAGAACAAAAATAAGAAAGAGTAAATGCCACAGAACATACCATCTTTCCTTTTTTGAAGCTTTGGCAGAAAACACTGTATCAACATGACCTCTGGCATTTGCCCTTTATGGTAGTCATCTAGTTTGCCATCACAGCCACCATCAACACTAACTACAGACCAATCACCCCCAATAGACGGCTCATTCCCATAAGTCAGGAGAAGAATAAACTACCATCTTTGCTTCCAATTTGGTATCTACAGCCATCATCCTTTAGAAAGAAGCATACCATTCAGACCACCAGCAACACCAATTAACAATGAAATAGGACCAATGGGGCAGGCAAGCTAGTCTGGCTAACATAATAAAGTACTCTAAGGAGGAGAAGGGAGACAACATCACCACCATTTCGACCACCACCTTTCCTTAGTACTTATTTGTTTGTATGCTGTATCCCCCATTAGAATGTGAGATCCTTGAAAGGAGGTGCCATATTTTTGTCCATCTTTGTATTAGCAAGGTGTCAGATATTATACAGATATTAAATGTTTAGTAAATGCTCACTGACTGACTAACCTAGGTAGAAAGAGCCCAGGACACTATGTCCAAGAGCTCCAGGATTGTCAGTGACCCTGACATCCCATCCATCACCACTGGCCCTATGTCCAGCCTGGTCCCCTAGTCATCACCTGTAAAAGCAACGCTGGTGGAGATTTAAACTGACATTTACTGGGCAGAGCCAAGATGGCAGAGTACAGGATGGAACTCACCCGAACTCTCCCTACATTGTCCTCCAAACAACTTTAACATAATTCCTCAAATTGAATTCTTCAGTGAGAGAGCCAATAAAGGGTCAAGGTGAAATAATTTTCCAGCCTAGGACAACTTAGGAGGTCTGCAAGAAAGGTCTGTCACATATAAATAAAAACACTTGTAACCACAGGGTATACGGACCCTGGTCACAGGACCAGAGTGAAAATTGTGCTTGTGGTAGCTCATCAGGGAAAAAAAGACCTGATCATGGTCCCAAGGACCAAGAGAAGCACTACCGCTTGTGGCTATGGGGGAACAATGTGCCTTCCTGGGTAAAGGTTAGATAAACCTTACTACACCTCTCCTTAGATCATGCCACCTTGGAAGCAGCAAAAACTTCCAGATGCCCAGAACTAGTTCTAAAAACAACAGCATGAAAAAGCCTGAACCTTTGGACAGTGCCCCCTCCATCCTGGGAGCAGAGCACAACTTTAACATAAAGGTAAATGTCAGGAAAGAGGCAGGAAAATGAGCAAACAATAACAAAAAGAACCTGACCATAAAAGGTTACTATTGTGCCAGGGAAGATCAAGACATAAACTCAGAAAACAGTGTCAAAACAGCTACAAGCAAAGCCTCAAAGAAAAATGTGAATAAGGATTCCTGGAAGAGCTCAAAAAGGATTTTAAAAAATCAAATAAAAGAAGAAAGAAATGCACGAATAAACAAAAGCAGTCAAGATTAGAAGAGAAACAGGAAACTGGGGGGGGGGGGATTTTTCTAGCAAGTTTCTCTGGTAAAAGAATATATCAAGAACTGAGCCAAATTCATAAGAATGCAAGTTCTCCCCCAATTTCTAAATGGTCAAAGGGTATGAATAGACAATTTTAGGAGAAATCTATGCTATCTACAGTGATATAAAAAATGCTCTAAATCACTACTGATTAGAGAGCAAACTAAAACAAATCTGAGGTGTGACTTCACATCTATCAGACTGGCTAATATGATAGAAAAGGAAAATGATAAATGCTGGAAGGGATATGGAAAATCTGGCATACTGATGCACTGTTGGTGAAGTTGTGAACTGATCCAATTCTAGAGAGCAATTTGGAACTATGCCCAAAGGGCTTTAAAACTATGCATACCCTTTGACCCAAAAGTATCACTACTAGGTCTATATTCCAAAGTGATCAAAGAAAAAGTAAAAGAACAGTATGAAAAGGTACGAAAATTTTTATAGCATCTCTTTTTGTGGTGGCAAAGAATTGGAAATTGAAGGGATATCCATCAATTGGGTAATGACTGAACAAGTTGTGGTATATGACCATGATGGAATACTATTGTGTTACAAAAAATAACAAGGATGCAAAGCGAAGTGAGTGGAACTAGGAGAACATTGTACACAGTAACAGCAATATTGTACCACGATCAGCTGTGAATGACTGAGCTATTCTCAGCAATACAATGATCTAAGACCATTCCAAAGGACTTATCTACCTCCAGAGAAAGAACTAATGAAGTCAGAATACAGACTGCAGAATACTTTTTTAACATTATTTTTCTTGTGGTTTTTTTTTTTTGTCTGAACGCTGTGCTGGTCAAAATTAAAGAACATGTGCTTTTTAAAGTACCTGAGAAATTTTTTTAATGTGGAAATGGGAATTTGCAGTTATTCTGAAAATCAATTCTATAAATATTCAATGTTACCACTAATTTTAATAATAAACATTGTTAAGTGCAAGTTAAGTATATAGAGATTAAAAATAAACTAATATAATTTTTACTCCTAAAGTGAAACCATATATAGTACATTTATTATAGTTTAATAGGTTTATCAAATGAATGAGTTAACTGTGAGCCTACACTATTAAATCATTTTTTTCTTTTCCACACTTCATTAGAGTACCATTATAATAACAACAAGCAAAATATGCAGTAGAAAACTAGTCTCTTACCAACAAGGTTTTAGACATGCATCATAAAGTTATCGCTCATTCCTCTGTCAGAGGATTTGACACGACTTGAAGTAAATATCAAATGAAATTTTGACAGGCACTTTTAGAAAGGGATTCATTTTCCAAGGCATAAAAAATGAAAAACAAAAGGAGCTTTGAAATAAATTAAAATAAATTTCTAAAAGATGAAATAAATTAGTCTTAGCATAGTATGTTTTTATATTCATAAAAGACCTGAACTTGATCAACTGAGCTATAGGTGGCTGACAGAACATAATGTGGACAATAGGCACTTTTCTTAATCATTTTGGTTTCTCTCTTAAGAAAAACTCAGCTAATTTGTTTTCAGTAATCATGGATCCCATGAAGGAGGTCCTGTGACATTGTAGGGTTCAATGCAACCAGGACAATGTCATCTGTGAAGGAGATCATCTGTAGGCTTTATCCTAAACGGAGACTCACTCCATCTTCCATGTCAAGCTTGCACATCTTCTGCGATTGTAGCAAAGATCTTTGACAAAAGTATGTTCAATACTTTGTTTCATGTTAATAAGCGAAGGGTCCATAAATAGTTATGTCATTACATTTATCAAGAAATTTTGTTGATATTAACATATGCATAAATTTTTATTGGAGGGGAGATTATTTAAGGATGCATTTTACTCTATGAATTAAATGCGTTTTTATAAGCATTGCATGAATAGCATGTTACTACCTAATATACACGAAATATATACATATAGGCATATAAATATTTATTCACTGAGCTATACTACAAACGTATATATAAAGATATGTGTATATATACATATACATATATAGACATGTGTATAGGTACATATATGTGTGTACATATATACACATAAAAATCCCCAGGCTGACTATCCATCTAGAAAACACATATTTCAATAAATTAGGTCAAGATTAATGCACCATAAAATCACTTACCAAAACAGTATGAAATACAGTGTTAGTTAATCCAAAAATTGTTTGTTTCACTCACATCTCACCGTGTAGCACTGTGAGATTAACAAGGGACTATTTTCGAGGAATAAAACATTTTGACAAATTGGATCTTAATTAGATAAAAAAGGAAATTTTAAAAATGTAGATTGTAAAAGACTCGAAAATAACAAAGGAAAATGTAGAAAGGGTCCCAAACTCCTAAGAATCTAGACAAAGTTGTTCTCTGCCTTCTGTATATTTTCTCACCATTAAATCCTTATCATGTAGTAATAGGATCATAAATCATTTATTAAGTCCAACCTCCTCATTTAGCAGATAAAGGCCCAGAGATGTTAAGAAACTTGCCCCAGATCACACAGGCAGTACCAGAGCTCAAGGCTTCTGATGCCAAATTCAAGCATTTTCCCCCATTGCATCATCCTGATTCTCAAAGGGGCTAGTAGCAGTTGGATTAGAAGACACCTTCACACCTCCACAAGCTTCTGTACTAGTGAGCTTGTTATTGGACTCAAGAATAAAACCTTTCTTGGCATGGAATGGCATGGCAACAGACCACTGTCTGGCAGAAGATGAACACACTGTCTGTTCCCACATTTTTATTTCTTCTAAAGCATGTCAAGGGGCTGATAACTTGGTTGGAATTAAACTGCAACCAATCTTGGAGATGGAGCCACTGTAAGTAATTTTTATTTTCACTAGGGTAACTAGGTGGCAAAAGAACACAGAATAAGGGAACAAAGAGACAAGGCACAACCTTCAGGAAGGATTGGGAAAATGAGTAGCGCAGGAGCAAATCTGGATTTTCTAAAGAATTTAGGGACATGTGATTAGAGTCATGTGAGGCAACCAGTGAACTTTAGGCACTGCTCTGAGAGGGATAAAGAGAAGTTATAACCAGAACCTATATAATAAGCTTTACAATCTCTTCAACCAGTCAAAGCAAAAATAGTATTTAATATTTTATTAGTTGAACACTAAATAATTATAATGACCAAGCTTGCCCCAGAGTTGAGAATGCATACCTTCCTCCTTTCACTGGATGTACAATATTGCATTAACTATCAGACTTTGTGGATGGGGTGGTTGATTTGATGAACTGCATTCTTTTCACATTATAAATAAATGTGATATAAAAGCAAAAAATATTACAAAAACAAGACTTTTTTTTTAGATTATTAGCTACTTTTAAATCAGGTGAAAGAGGCAGCAGGGAATAACAGAGAAATATCCAAGTTTAATGACTACCTCCGAAACCAACAGGCTGCTGTGTGGCCCTAGGCAAGCCATACAATAAGACTTCTCTCTTCAGACTATGAGCTGCCGAGGAGGTGTCTGTAGGCATTCTATTGCTGGAAGCTCTCTACATGGATAAAATCACTGGTTGATCAAAAAGGAAAAATTCAGCTATATTTTGCTCCCAACACTTTAAAAAAACTTATTCTCCATTAAAATTTTTCGTAGAAAGAACAAACAGTTCTAGACTTTGAAACTCGAATACCATGAAACTGTCCACGAATATATGAAATGTGTGTTGGGGTAGAGAGGAGGGGAGGTTCCTGGGAAATTTTAAACATGCTTTCAAAAAAGAAAAAAGTAAAACATTAACTGTCCATATACAAGTCTGGCCTTACTCTAATATCATCTTTAAAATAAAACTGGATTAGGTTGGCATCAATACTATTAATAGAGAACAAGAGGTGCTGATAAAAGTTCTTCCTTATAATAACTTCATTTCTCATTCAAGGAAGTTGATCAAAGAAGTTCCCCATCAACTTGACGAGCTTACATGGCAATGAACCTTTGCTTGGGACTTTGAATATCATCTGCTTATGGAACATTTGAAGGAATGACTAGGAACACTGTACTGTGGAAGAGGAGATATCCTAAAGTCTCATCAAGTAAAGATGAACTGATTGGCTTGGGATGGTACGGATAAATTTGGGGATGGGCCAGTTGGCTTGGACAATTACAAGGCAGTCCTTCCCTTCTTCTGGCCCTCTATAAGAAAGGAGTTAGCTACACAATCAACCCCTTGGCTGTTTCCCCCTTTTTAAATTAGATATAGAGAGAGCTGATAAAGAAAATGGGGGAGAGGGCAGTGCTACATTCATATCAGCACACTACTCTATTTACCTAGGGTCCAACTGACCCTTGCCCTCCCTGTCCCCAACACACACACAAATATACAAGTACCAGAGATAACAAGAGACAGGAGAGCTAGGTCAGTGGTTATACAGGTTGAGTTCCTGCATCTTGAATTCCTTGAGAATTCTTGAACCAGAGTCTGGAAAAAGGAGAAGAAATTTCGTAACCAATATCGAATTCCTAAAGATTCCCAAAAGAACACAGAGTACTTGAGCATCAACAGTTTCTTGGATAATCCAGCCTTCTTGAAAGAGAAATGGATTTCCTGGGCAACAAGAGACTTTAGGTCATCTCTTTAGCAACCCAAGTTCAAGAGTTTCAGGACCCAGCTTTCCAGAGAGTGAAGGGGAAAGGTCTGGATAATTCTAATGTCTTGGAAGAGAATTCCAGAATTCCAGAATGAAGTCTTTTAATGAGAGGAGTGGATGTTCTTGTGAAACACGAGCCTTTTGGGAGAGGTAAGGACTGAGTAGGCATCTCTAGAGCTAGAGACTGGATAAGACACAATAAAGGGAGCAGCTGTAAATCATCCAAACAGCACAGGTCCAGCAGGATAAGGACTGCTATGCTAGTCATTCCACATTTTTCCTTCTGGAGAAGAGTAACATAAAGCTAGAGACCTATATGCATCCTAGGATGCAAATGGAACTTAGAAGGACACTGGAGTGGGGAGTTACCTCTGGCAACCCTAAATTCTTTCCTATTCTTAGAGGAATCAGCACCATGGGGTGGCACAATGAGTCCACGAGAGAGGGAAAATTATATTGGCTGCTTAGGGACATTACAAGTCCCTTTCATTTCTTCTGCATTTTCCCTGGGGTGAAATAAAGGCTGTCCTAGTCCTAACATGCTCTTGTTACTTTGAGTGCTTATATTAAAGTGGAGACTTGTATAAATAGGAACTAGTAAGGCTATATTCTAAGATTTCACAGGAGGAACATAGGTGTGTATATGGGAAGGAGAGAGGAAAGGAGAGTGAGGTAGAGAACCACGAAAGAGCACAACAAGCCAAAGAGAAATTGAACTGAGTCACATAAAGTCAGAACACTGGTTGTTGGGTACAGCTTATATGCTACTACCACTACTGCTGCCACTGGTGCTGCTCCTCCTACTAGTTTATAGTGCTTACTGAAGATCATGGTGGGCATGGATTTGTAAAGGTCTTTCACAATTCATAAAGCACTCTCTCACAATAACATTGTGAGGTAGGTTGTACATGGCCCACAGAGTCTGTGATTTGTAGGTAATAGAAGCCAGAAGTAGGTTTGTATCTAGGTTTCTGGTACCAAAGCCACTATATTCTTTTCTTTCTCCAACTTTTCTCTTTTCGCTAGGTTTCTCAAACTGCTATTGCCAAGGGATTCAAATGGAACTTCTGGCCCTGACTCAGTAGGCAAGATCACAGCATATATTCTTTAAGGAAAACCACATTTTTAAATGCTGTGAATTTTTCCATATTCTATGTTAAAGTGTGACTATAACCAGGCATGCAGGGCAAACTCAACTATATACTTTTGTTTTATAAAATATCACTAGTTAAAATGTGAAATAGAAATGAAAGAGCACTGATTTTGGAATCAGAAGTCCTGGGTTCCAATGTACCTCCAATGTTTCTTGGCTGTTTAGCTTTCCTAGTCACTTAACATCTCCGTAAAATAGGAATAATCATATTTTAAAAATTTATTTCATAGGTTGTTGTGAAGAAAGGACTTTGTAATCTTCAAAACATAAAGAAACATGAATTAATATTATTAAAGTGGAAAAAGTCTGACAGACTTAGTCAAGCTGTCAACAAAGAATCAATATTATTCAAATATTCTAGCATTTGTGAGTCATTGAAAAAAATTATCCATTAGGCCTACTCAAAGGGATATGTAATACAAGTGATAAGAAGAGAATTGACACTGTTTTAATGGACATGTGATTTCAGGCATATAAAAGGGAATCTAGACTCTCCAAAGATTACCATCTTTGAAATTTTTTCTTTCAAACTATGGGACATGAAGGATTTGATCTGTTCCCCTGACCTTCTATAGCAAATAACATCATTAACTATCACTTGTTCTTATCTGAATCATCACACCATCTTTGCCAACATTTTCACCCTATATCCAGTTAGCACTTCATTCTAAAGGTCTTCTCCCCTCTCCAGAGTCCTATTTTGTCTGAGCAAACTGTAAGTCAGATAAAAACCTGACTATTTCTAACATGCTTGGAACAACACAAACTGGTCTAATTCAACAAATAATCAAGTACCTACTGCATTCAAGGCACAACGAATAAAACACGGTAAATCTATCTCAACAGAACAGAAACCCTTACCATATTTGTGTGTGGGCATGAGTAGCTGTTTTGGTTGAACAGTCACAACAAGAAGAGTGGGGTCAAAGAATTTTAGAATGGAATAAGGCCTTACAGCAAACTCCTCACATCCCATTACCTGGTACATAGTAGGCATTTAACAACAACTTGTTAACCAATTTCATCCAAGAGGAAACTGAGGGCCACAGAATTTAGTGACTTCCTCACGGTCACCCAGGCCTATGATCCCTTTCCCACGGTCATCCAAGCCAGAACTCAAACTCGGGCAAAAAAAAGTTAGAAGACTGCAGAGATCAGAAAGCTGAAGAACAATACTTGACAGAAATACCATTGAGAGTATGTTGTAAGGTTACACCAAGGAACTGTGTTCTACCAAGTTCTGCCATGGAAATTCTTTGATACAAATCATATAAAAAAATTTTTTTTGAGTTTCACAAAAGGAAAATCAAAAAGCTCAGTTGCCTTCTAAACTGAAGCCTTAGCTTTTAATAAGAATAACAACCAGTCCTACTTTTGATTCAAAGAGAATATAAAATCTGAGAGAGGCCTGATTTGAAAGTGTATCAGTCTCTAAGTCTTTAGTTTGAGGAATCTGTCAATGAACCAAGTGAATAGAAAAGAAGACTGTTCAAAGGCAAATTTTATACTACATTCCTACTGGGGGGGGGGAGGCGGGTAGGAATTTTCATGGTGTTGCTTTTATAAAACAGATAGACTTAGTTTTAAAAGGGAAACTGTAAATGTTTAAGAAAATCAGAAATCTTTATTGTCTAGTCTATAATACCTGTCAAATAAAGGGGGAAAAGTATCTTCTTTACAAAGTGCTAGTACAGTATCACTGAAGAGTTTTAATTGAGCCTGAAAAAAATCCTCCTCCACTCTGGTGATTTTTCATTCTGTCAACTCTTATCTAAATTAACTTATAATAACTAAAAAGTCAAATTATAGCAAGCGGTCTGTGACCTTTTAAAAAATATTTTGACAACTGCACTTCAATATAATTGGTTTCCTTTGTAATCCTCTGTATTTTATTTTATGTATTTAAAATATTATTCTGAGAAGGGATCCAAAAGCTTCAGCAGACTGCCAGAAGAATCGTGATACATAAAAATGTTAAGAATTATAGCCAGAATTGATAATCATCACATTTTTCCAGCATTATAGGAACTTGGTCATTTAGACTTGTTACTACCTTTATCTTTAATTGATGAGTAATATCCCAAAATAATTAATCTATAGGCTTTTTGAAAGCATGGTTTCAGGTTATCTCCCAAAATGACTTTGTGAAAGTTAATATAAAGGGAAGGCTTTTGAGTTGGGTGGGATGACACAGAATTGGGTCATATTGGGGACGATCCTACTTGTTCTAGGACCAATTCTCATTCCATAAAATCTGTGAAAGGTCCTTCCTACAAGTACTCTTACGTTAGTGCTGAGGACAGGACTAGAATTCATTATGCAGCAATGTATGAACATATATTGGGAGATTATTTTTCTTTTTATTTCCAGTTAAGATGGTCAGTTCTTAAAATACCTGGTTAGGGTCTGGCTGCAGCTTGATCCTTAGGCATCCCAAAAGTATCCTAGAATATGTCTATTGTGAATTCATAATTCCCATACAAACACAGGAAAATCAAACAAAAAGGGAACAGAGCAAAAATAGAATGGATTGAACTTGTTAACCCACTTCCTGATTCTCATTAAGCATACCTTGACTTCCTTAAAATCACAAGTACAAGTCAGTGTTTATTTTCAAAGAAGTTTTCTTACTGGCCAAGATCCATTCTTCTGATACTGCTTCACGATCTCCCTATACTAACCAATTCCTAGATCTAAGTTCTAGGTTATTATCTAATTCTATTACTGTATATTATTTTAATTCATTCATAGTTTCCTTTGCTTTTCTATGTTCTGTTGCCTCATTCTTTTTACATCAAAAGGGGTCCTCTGTCATATCAGCCTCAGAATTATGGACCTGGATATCACACCTAGAGTTCTTTTCCCCCTTTGCTCAAAGCACAGATCCTTTTTACAACAGCCCCTCTCTCTCCTCCAATTTAACAATTTCAGTGATGGTTACAAGTAATCACCTCAGGTACTAAATGACACCTATACAAAGGTGATCATGGCCACCTGGCATATAAACAGACAATGAACTCCTTGTTCAAAATTGGCTATTCATGATGGATTGATCCACTAGCTCTACTTGTGTTCCTGAAATTTTTATTATTCTAACCACACCTATTTCTAGCAAATTAACCTCCCTAATCCCTTGTCTCAACCTTACAAGGTACTCAAACTATGAGTTTTTATTTTAAAGGTAGTGTCTATCCTTCTCATAAATGGTAATACCAGAGAGTTCTCTCAAGAGGAGTTCTGCCTACCCTAGGCAGATTCCATCTCTCAGGAAACTCAGAAAATCTTCCTAAAGTTTGTCAGAATAGAAAACTCACAACTTCCTCATGTCGTTGTTAAACAGCCATATCAATTAACAAGTGCTTTCTCATATTTAACTAAAACCTCACATCCTTAAATTTCCATCACTGGTTCTAGCTTTGCCATCTAGGAACCTATGGAATAAGACTGAGCCCTCTTTTCCTACTCCAAAAGTTTGAATAAGCCAATGAACAGGCCACTTAATATGTAACATGAACTTAATCTGAAAAAAGCGGACTGTTGGGTGTGCGTCGTTCTCAAGAAATAAGTAAAAATGAACACTTTTCTGATTCTGAAACCATCAGATCTTTAGACTTGTAATCAGAAGGCCTTAATCTGATTACTAGTTTTATCATTTGCTAGCTATGCAACCATGGGCAAGTCACCTAACTTTCTTTGTATCTCCTTTTCCTAATCTATAAAATGAAGGGCAGAACTCTATCTGATTGACATGGGTTCATCAAGGTCTAACATAAGTACATGAACTAAGTACTTCCTACAAGTACCTTGTCAAACACTATTACTCCCCTGTAGGATCGGGTACTTATGGATACTGAGGTATCTTTATAGAATAACAGAAACATTTGTGATATTATTTTGCCGCAATGTGCAACATTTTCTCAAATGCCTGAATTTGTACAGGGGTCAAAAAAGTCCCAAGATTAGATACAAACCACAAAACCCTTTGGCAGGGCATACTTTCGCAGCCTCCAAGTGATTCCCAATTTTACTTTGAGGGAAGGGCCTTGTAATCGTATGACACCATTCCATGACATGCAAGCATATAAATAAAATAAACTGGGTCAAGTGAGTTCAAACTGAAGCCTAATTTCACCTAGACTTTCTAACTAATTTAAAATTGTCCTTACTAAAGTTGTAATACTAAGATAGAGTTAACAGAAGAAGAGGAAGGCTAGAAGTCCACAAGTTTCCTTGCTACCCAAATAAGGTAGAGATTTTCCTTGGGGAAGATAATGAGCTAAAGATGATTAATAATGGGTTGGTGTAGGAGGAGGGGAAAGAAAGGAAAACTCCGGAGAGAAACCAGGTCAAGAACCAGGTAAGCCAGTCAAAGCGGGAAGAAGTATAATATGAAATTAATGATGCAATGAAGACCACAAGACAGAAATGAGGTGGTTATCTTAAGGCATAAGGAGTGCATTCAGCATTTATTAATTAATATTTATTAGTAAGGATGAGAAGATTGAGTAGAAGGTCAAAGGTCAAAGACAGGCTGGATTAAAAAACAAAAAGGCAGCAGGCTCATGGTTATCTACTAGAATGAACACCTTCTGATTCACTAGCAAGGGCCACTCATGTCTCTGCTCCATTTGAAAGCAAACAGTGAGGAAGAATACAGACTGTCCCTATCCTTCTAGAGGACAATATGATCCCTACCAAACTTACACTGCACTAAGGTACAGTGACAGAGGTGATCTCTGTCATGAACAAAAACTTTCAAGTCAATACAGGTGGCTATCCAGACTGTTTTCAGGGACAAACTTATTATTTAAAAATGAAGTCTGTCCCATTGTTAGACAACTCTTTTAGGAAGTTCTTTATATTTAGCTTAAATCTGTAGAAGGCAATTTCCTCCTATAGAAAAGTAAAAGGGGTGTGAGCAGAACAAGGAAAACAGTTTATATTTTAACATCAACACTGTAAAAAACAATTTTGAAAGAATTAAAAACTGGTCAATACAATAACCAACCATGATTCTAGAAGACTAATGATGAAGAATGCTAACTACTTTCTGACAGAGAGTTTACAAATTTAGGGTACAGAATGACACACACATACATAAATTTTGCTGAATTATGTTTATTTGATAGAAAGCAGTTTTTGTGGGGTTTTGGGGGGGAGAGGGAGAAAAATAAATGCTTGATAATAGAAAAAATAAATTTTGTCAAATAAACAAAATAGAAGTTCTAGCCAATGAGGTCCTAGTTCTCAGGATCAATATGCTCTGTCCCATGTGGATGCTTGGTGGGGCTGCTTCTGGGCATGCTCAGGGGAAGTCCCTGCTCTATATTTCAGAGCATACACAAATATTCTATGACTTATTTCCTGTCTGCTTAGAGTAGGGCAATGAGAAGCCTATTGATTGGCTACTGGGCTGTAGCTAGCTAAATCAGTCTCTCTCTACTGTTGGAAGCCTCCAAGTTGGGAGAGAGATAGGCAACAATAGACTATTCTCCCCACCTGGGGCAATAAATGTTCATTAGCATGGTACAACTATTTTTCCTTTTTCTTTTTAAAAGCACATTTTTATTGATCTTTGTTACTTACATTACTAGAATTTTTTTCCAGTGCCTCTTCCCCTTTCCTGTCCTAGAGCCATTTCATAACATAATATTTTTTAAAAAGTTTTTATTGATATCTTTTTTTACATCATTGTAGCTCCCCTAGTAATGCTCCTCCTTCCATAGAATCATCCCATATATTAACTAGTATTTTCTGAAGACAATAAAAAAGAAATTAGGAAAATTAAAATAACTTTTCATTAGATCAAAACAAGTCTAAAAATGTTCACTGTGTAAAATTTGTGAACCTCCCACCTCTGCAGAGGGGTGGGGTTGTTTTCTCATATTTCTTCTTTCTCATATTTGCAAGGTCTTTATATTTTGCAACATTCCCTTTTGTGTATGTTTGTGTGTATTGTTCTTTACATTGTTTATTGTTTTCTTGTTTATAATAAACATTGTTTATTGTTTTCTTGGCTCTGCTTGCTTCACTTTTCATCAGTTCATATGAATCTTTTCATTCTTCTCTGTATTCATCATGGTCATCATTTCTTCTAAGAAATAGAACAGTAATATCCCATTCCATTCATGTACACAATTTGTTCAGCCATTCTCCAATTGACAGACATCTAATTTGCTTCCAGTTCTTTCCTGCCACAAAAAAATGCAGCTATAAATATTTTGGTGCATATAGGGACTTTCTTCTTATCAATAACCTCCTTGGAGTGTAAGCACAGTGGTAGAAATCTCTGAATCAAAAGGGATGTATACAGTTCAGTCAATTCATTTACATAATTCTACACTGCTTTCTACAACAATTATACTGATTCACAGGATACAGATACTTTTTTTTCTATCTCTACTTTGTCTATTCTTTCCTGCTGTTAGGTGAAGGCCAGCTGCAACTTCATGAGCTTTATAAGGCTAGAAGAGTGAGTTACTAGAGGGCTAGGAACTAAAATCCACACTAGAGTTTCTAGAAACTATGCTTAGTGTGCCTATGTGGCCTCGACAACTGATCTGCTCATAGCTGAAACACTATGTCCCACATCATGAGAGTGACTCATCCCGTGGCTAAGCTGAATTTGGAAACAAACTTGATGAGATGAAAGTTATATAGCAAGGACTTTCAGTTTCTACCCACTGTCCCAGAGATCAAGGTGGTAGTGGGGAGGGAGTGTGTGGTTTATGTGAAATATTTTTTACACCTCTGTTCTTGCTGTATCTTCTCAGTACATGTTCTCTTATAAAATCTAATTGATTTAAACTAAGTTGATAGTTGGGAATTAATCACTGGATCAATGATATAGGGGAGATATTACTGGTACTGGCAAATAATATTATGGACAATACATAGGAATTGGTGCTTGAGCCAACAGCATTAGGAAGAAAACCTCAATCCTTCATGGCTACCCTTAGGACCCAGAGCAGGAATAGGAGCTAAGGGACCTAACTATCCAGTGTCAGTGAGAATTAAAATAAGGACCTCCAGAGTCTATATGGGCTACACAAATAAGCCACATAATGATGTTTCATAATTCTGTATCCCATTCCATGACCCACAAAATAGAGGTGAAAAATGCTATCCCACCAAGGTAGAGTAGAACAATTTCTAATTCAAAAGCAATAAAAAAAGAGTAATTAACTAACTTTCAAAAAGATTCATTTATAAATCACTGGCTATATACCAAGAATTGTTGGGTGGGGCAATAAAAGGTATGTATCACTGCTTGCTCTCAAAGTTCCAAATGATAAGAAGAAATGGCAGTTCTAGCTATATGCAAGTATTTTAACAACAAAATTCAAAAATTTATGAAACACCTGCTATGTACATTGAATCCTAGGAATACACCAATAGAGATTTTTGTGATCTCACTAATAAATGTACTTCTGTTAACACCTCACACACACATTCCTAAATACACTGCAAGGGTATGCCTAACATCACCACCGTCACCATTATCATCATCACTAACATTCATATAGCGCTTACTATCTGCCAGAAACTGTGTTAAGTGCTTTACAAATATTATCTCATTTGATCTTCACAACAATGCTGGGAGATAGATGACATTATTATCCTCATTTTATAGATGAGGAAATTAAGGCAACCGAGGTTGAGGTTGGGTTTGAACTCAGGTCTTTCTGACTCCAGGCCCAGCACTCTAGTCATTGTACCATCTAGCTGTCCCTAAAATTCTCTCATATAATGTATTGCATACCACTCATGCCCTTTGAGGCATTCAACTTCAGTTATTTGGAAACCTTAATATTGTAATACTTGTAACTGCACATCTTCACTAGAAAACAACTGATATTAAAAACAGATAGGCCTTTGTTTGAGAATGAGGCTGGGGATCATTAAGACAACTATATAATTTCCTAAAGGTAATCCAGCCTCCTATTGTTCAATTCTGGCCCCAATTTATCATCTCCTTGTAGTGTCTGCTCAAGATGTATGTACTAGGAGCCCAGTTAAATGGGTTGTCCATCTAATTGATATTATAGTTGGAACAAGAGGCATTCTTTATCCACTTGGTTTTTCCTGTATGAATAGTTGGGCTGAACACTACTGCACAATTAAGACTCTTCTAAGAAGCTACAATTTTCCAGGGTTTGAGATAGCAGACCCTGAAGATAAAAACAAGAAAAAATAATACAAGGGCTATCATTAAGGACCTTTAATGTAATAGGAATTTCATTCAAAAATGTTTATCAAGTATCTATTGTTGCATAGTATTATACTAGGTACTACTGGAGATGAGCGTTACAACTCTAAATCTATGAATTTAAGAGGAGACAAAACTTGAATTGGCCCTTAAAGGTCTTTCAGATTCCAACAGAAGTAGAGATGTTACAGAAGAGATGAGAAGTTTAGAAGCTGTATGTATAATCTTCTTTTTATTCTTTGTATGCTGATACGTTCACGTTGGCTGATGCTTGATTAGGCTTAAAGTTCATGATAATAAAGAATACTACAAGGACCAATATTTAACGATATACTGAAGAATTAAAGAAAATTTTGCATCTATTGATGCCTCCTTAAAAAAAGTAGAGATAATCTCTTCCAGAGAGAAGAAGGATGGTGTATGCAAAGGCAGTGAGGTAAAGGATGGGAGACCATGATCAGACAACAGTTAGAGCTCCAGTTTGATTTAAGTATAGCATACATGAAGGAAGGTAGGGTAAAACATGGCCAGAGAAACAGGTTAGAGCTACATTGTGGATGATCTTGAGTATCAAAAGAACTTTAAATTCTACCTTCTAAGCAACTGAGAGCCACTGAAATTGTTTGAGCAGGTGAATGACAGTGATCAGATGTGCCTTAGGAAAATTATTTTAGCAGCTTAAGTGATGCTTGACTTGGGAAGCAGACAGATAGCAAATATGGAGCCCAGTTAAGAAGATGTTAACATTAGTAAAAAAAAAGAGAGGGGTATGAATGTGAAAAATTCTAGAAATAGAATAAAAAAGGACTTGGCTGATAAAACCTGGGGAACAGAGAAAGGGGAAGAGGCAACCAGAATCCCAAGATTGTGAGTCTTAACACTAGTAGTATCAGCAACAGAATCTAGAAAATTGGGAGTAGGGGCAAGATTAAGATAAAGGACAAGCTCAGTTTAGAAACTGAGTTGAGTCATCAATGGGTCATCCAAGTTAATATTCAGTAGGGCAATTGGAAATTACAGAATATAGCTAGAGTTAATTATTTTAGTCTCTTCTCCTAATATGGACATGTCTCCATCCACGCAGCTGACTTCATTGAAATACACCTTTGACCTCAATGGTGAATGTAACTTGAACGTCATTTTCTGAGGATCGTTTATACAAAATTTCCTGTGCACTTAGAAAAACTTTCTTTGTCTTCACTTCCTAACGCTAGCTGAAGCACATAAGACCTAAAAGTTATAAGAAAAAGGTTGCTCTTTATGGAATTGGCTAAAAAAAAAGATAAGTTTTATTCCAATTTAATAACAACTTAGGGGGGGCTTTAAGATTTACAAATGCTTTCCTCATAGCCATTCTGTGAAATAGATACTACAAAGATACCTTCATTTTACAGATTAGGACTCATGGCAAAATTAAGTGACTTGTCCAGAATAAGATGCTTAAACAATTATCTGAGGGGGGATTCAAACTTGGGCCTTTTCTTACTCCAGGTCTAACATTATTTAAACTACTAATACTCCACACTCCTCTCTGGGATTTAATGGAAGGAATTTAATATTTGTATTTTATTTTTGTTTTAGTGAAAAAAGTTGCACTTGTTTAGATCCCTTTCTGCATTGACTGGTATTTATATGCAATGTTATTTATCAAAAGTCACTTGCCCTTTGGCCTTTTGTACTAACACCACTATAAAAAAATCAACCGTGAAAAACATTCCATCCTTCAGGTCTGAGCCACTTGCGTTTTCAAAAATATTACTGCAGATGTCAGGAAGGGCACTCTAAGGTCTTTGTCCATACTCTTAAGTAGCTCATTCTATGAACCAGTCACTCACGGTCCTTTACTATATACCATGATTTTCTAGATCATCAATCTGGACTCTTTGCTTACAGGGGAAAGCACACACATGGGTTTCAGAATTGGATTAACACTCTAGCAAGCTGCATGGTAGAACAGTAGGGCAGTTAACTGTCAATTATGAAACCAAGTTTATAACATATTTACTGCCTCAGGGCTTGGGCTAGTAGTCTTCCTTCCAAAAAAAGAAATTACTGGTATCATCCTTTAGAGAAAAGTCTCTGCCAAGTGATTTATATTTCTTTGAATACTTATTTTATTTCACTATTAGGATTTTATCAATTCCCTCATTTTATCATATTTGACTCTTTTCAGCACTCTACATTAATCTTTCATAGTAATGCCAGGGGGAACTCATGAGATTAGATCTACAGGATACCCCTCCTCTCAGTTCTTCCTGCCTCAAGACCAATGATTAAACTAAATCAAAAGTGCTGTATAAGCCAGTGCAAATTATACACAATGGGGTTACCTTATTGCTATTATCCTAGTTTTTCTAAAAAGAAAACTAGATTCAGATCCTTCCCAAATTTATATACTACAAAACAATTCTATGGGACTCCTACAAAAGTTGTCCTTTAATTTTCATAAAATATAAATGGTATCATAAACTGGGCTATTTCACAGTACAAGGAAATTCAGCTTTTGGAATTTGCAATGGACATATTTTAATAAAAACAAGATCTTATTTTTGAAAGGCCCCATATTATGAATCTATAACAGATAAGAGAATCTGTAACATAACACAATCCATAACACAAAAGAAAAACTAAGCATTAAGTATGTAAAGGATATTTTAATTTACCCAGTATGAAACAAAAGGGACTCAGATTTTAGTGATTAAAAACTTGAGAATTAAGAAAAGTCAGAAGCTGGCTAGGAGGTACAAAACCTAGCTTCAAGCACATAGTTATTATCAGTCACAGATTGTGTTGAATAGAAGAAAGTGGTACATGTGAGATGCCTGATCGAATGTGGTACATGTGACATGCCTAATCAAAAGTCTTAATATTTTTGCCCTCAAAACATTTTCTCCGACATGCAAGACAGCCAGTCTAAACTGCCCCCAATGATAACCTCTAAATTAGGATATTTTTGAAACAGTCTCCATGACATCATTCAAGGTGGCTCTAGCATCTTCTTAGGAGTAAAACCAATGATAATAACATTGAATGGAAGACAGAAAATGGAGTTGGAGCCTAAACTATGTCTGATCTGCTATAAGGACATTTGTGGTAATCACATAGATACAACAAAGAGTTATCACCATATTTCAGAAATAGAAAATGGCACATTTATCAACGTAATATAATAAAAAGTCAGTTGAAAAAGAAGGCATTCTATTCTAGAAACATTTAAAAGGAACTTTAAAGCAATATGGGTCACAAAAGATTTGAGTGCTCTCTGATCACAATTCATCAATGAGTTTCATACCTTAAACATTTATCCTTTTTTTTAAGTGTGAGAAATAGGATTTAAACCCAGGTTTCTCCTAAGTCTAGGCCCAGTGATTCCCTCACACTACTCCATTAACAACACGATTTGGCTGGGCATACAATGTTACTTGGCTATGAATGAGTATTAACTCCCTCTGTGACCTCCCTGGACTTCAGCTGTAATCTGTAAAATGAAAGGGTTAGACTAGTTGGCATGAGGTCTCTTCCAGCTCTAGATCTCTGTGCAATACAAAGTATTTTTTTATTGCCAAGAGAAGTATTTTAGATATTCTAAAAGGGGGATTTAAGAAAAATTAATCTTCCCAACAATATGAGAAAAGCTGCCTCTTTTATTTACTGAAGAGGAAAAAATTGAGTCCCAATATTATCCTAGTTTTTGAACATAATTATTCATGTGTTAATGGATTCACTGGTGGAGTCTCAAAGAGTTTTGATTCACATCAATAACCATGTTAATTTTGTACAAAATGTTTTAATTGAACCATGTAAAATTATGGAAAAATGATTCAATTAGTAAAATATACATATAAACCTTAGCAACAAAGAAATAAAATCTTACTGCTGTCAAGTGTGGTTTAAAAGCCAATATATATTTAGTATGGACACGTTCTGGGTTGCATGTATTCACTTCAACATTTATTGTCAGTACTCTCTCCCTCCCTTTACATTTATTTATCTGTGCACATCTTGTATCTTCTCCCTTACAGTAGACTACAAATTCCCTAAGGGCAGCAAGGGACTGTTTAATTTTTGTCTTTGTGCCCTCTGCTCCTGCTCTGAAAGGTCTGCTGCCAGCAGTACATTTGACTGAAGGAATAACTCATGTAGACAGACAAGTATATACAAGGCACTGTAAGTTCATGATGGAGAGAGCATTAACAATTGGGAGGAATCAGAAAAAATATCATGTAGGAAGTGCTTTATCTAATACATGAAAGAAAGAAACTATGGAATCCAGGAAGTAGAGGTAAAGAACAAGGATACTCTAGCCATGGGCAGGAGCCTGAGCAGACATGGGAGATGAGAAGGTTATGTATGGAGAAGAACTAAGAGACCAGTTTTATCTGGTTTAAAATCCACTGAAAGCTAATCAGGCATTTTTTTTGGCTAGTTGGTTGTTTTTTGGGGGATCTACAACCTTTCCAAAATGTTGGGTTTTTTCTTGGTTTTTATTTTCTAAAAAGTCCTATTCAATGCATTTTCATGTAAAAAATAAAGAGTCAAAGTTGAAAACAGAATGGTAATGTGTTTCCTGGGTTAAGAGAGGAATGTTCACAATGCTATATTTGAGTTTAATCTGCACTTAATGTTGGTTGCTAGAATTAAGTCAACTCCAAAACATTTTCTTTTTATTTCTAATGGTGCTAGAAGTTTGCAATATCATGTATTTGTCCCTAGGCTAAATTTAATTAAGAGAAAGCAATTTTAGTGAAATTCCAAAAGAAAAGTGATAATGAGAAAAATAGAATCCTTAAGCAAAATTTATATTTAAAGGATTTTTCAGGCCCTGAATTCTATATGAATGGAATTTTTTTCAGTCAGTGAAACTCTTTAGAGTCTTTGGAAGAAACACGAAACAAATAGATGATCCAGTCTGAGGATTTTAGTAGTTTATAATCAAAGTGAACAAAAGAATAATTATTTTATACTGCAGCATGCTAAAGAGAATTAAAATAAAGACATTCTTTTTTTTCCAAAATTTTTAACATTTTTATTTAAAGTTTTGAGTTCCAAATTATATCCCTCCCTCCCAGAGACAGCAATTAGATATAGGTTATACATGTGCAATTATGTAAAACATTTCCATATTAGTCATTTTGTACAAGACTTGAATAAAAGAATAAAATGAAAGAAAATGAAAAATAGCATGCTTCAGTCTGTGTTAAGTCAGTATCAGTTCTTCCTCTGAAAGTGGATAATATGCTTCATCATCAGTCCTTTGAGATTACCTTAGGTCACCATTGCTGAGAATAGCTAAGTCATTCATAGTTCTTCATTGAACAACATTGCTTTTATTGTGTACAATGTTCTCCTGGTTCTGTTCACTTCACTAATCAGTTCATGTAAGTCTAGGTTTTTCTGAAATCATCCTGCTTGTCATTTCACAATAATATTCCGTTATAATCATGTACCACAGCTTTATTTAGCCATTCCCCAACTGATGGGCTTCCCTTTGATTTTGAATGATTAGCCACAACAAAAAGAGCTTTTATAAATATTTTTGTACAAATATGTCCTTTTCTCTTTTTTTGGAAGTCTTTGGGATATAGACCTAGCAGTGATACTGTTGGATCAAAGTTGGATCATAATTTTATAGCCCTTTGGGCAAAGTTCCAAATTGCTCTCCAGAATGGTTGGATCAGTTCACAACTTCACCAGCAGCACATTAGTATCCCAGTTTTCCCACATCCATTCCAACATCCATTTTCCTTTTTTGTCATATCAGCCAATCTGTTAACTGTGAGGTGGTACCCCAGAATTGTTTTAATCTGCATTTCTCTGATCAATAGTGATTTAGAACATTTTTTCATATGACTATATATAACTTTGATTTCTTTGTCTGAAAACTGCCTGTTCATATCCTTTGACCATTTATCAATTGGGGAATGACTTGTATTTTTATAAATTTGACTCAGTTCTCTACATATTTGAGAAAAGAGGCTTTTATTAGAGACACTTGTTGCAAAAATTTTTCCATAGTTTTCTGCCTTCCTAGTAATTTTGGTTGCATTGATTTTGTTTATGCAACCACTTTTTAATTTTATATTATCAAAATAATCTTTTACACTTTGTAATGATCTCTTTATCTTCTTTGGTCCTAAATTCTCCCCTTATCCATAGATCTAACAGATAAACTCTTAATTTGTTTATGGTATTACTGTTTATGTGTAAATCATGTACCCTTTTTGACCTCATCTTGGTATATGGTGTGAGATGTTGGTCTATACCTAGTTTCTGCCGTATTGTCTTGTTTCCCCAGCAGTTTTGTCAAAAAATGAATTTTTGTTCCAAAAGCCTAGATCTTTGGGTTGATCATATACTAGATTACTATGGTCATTTACTATAATGTAGTTTGTATCTAATCTTTCCCACTCATCTACCACTGTATTTCTTAGCCAGTACCAGATTGTTTTAATAATTACTGCTTTATCATATGGCTAGACCACCTTCTTTCGATTTTTTCCATTGATCCCCTTGATATCCTTGAACTTCTGTCCTTCCGGATAAATATTATTTTTTCTACCTCTATAAATTTTTTTTTTCATTTTTTTGATTGGCATGAGATTGCATAAACAAATTTAGGCAGAATTACCATATTTATTATATTGGCTCAGCCTACCCATGAGCATCTGACTTTGTTTGAAAAGTGTTTTATAGTTGCTTATGTAGTTCTTGGGTTTGTCTTGGCATTTAAGACTCCCAAATATTTTATACTGTCTACAGTTATTTTAAATGGAATTTCTCTTTCCATCTCTTTCTGCTGGACTTTGTTGGAAATATATAGAAATGCTGATGATTTGTGTGGGTTTATTTTGTACACTGCAACTTTGCTGAAGTTGTCAATAATTTCAAGTAGTTTTTTAGTCGATTCTCTAGAATGTTTTAAGCATAATATCATATCATTGCAAAGTATGAGTTTCATTTCCTCATTGCCTATTCTAATTCCTTTAATTTCTTTTTCTTCTCTTATTGTTATAGCTAACATTTCTAGTACAATATTAGATAGAGGTGATAATGGGCATCTTTGCTTCACCGTGATTGTACTGGGGAGGCTTCTAGCCTATCCTCATTACAGATAATGTGTGCTGATGGTTTTAGGTGATATTACTTATCATTTTAAGGGAAGTTCCATTTATTCTTATACGCTCTAGTGTTCTTAATAGGAATGGGTGCTGTATTTTGTCAAAGGTTTTTCTGCATCTACTGAATGATAATCGTATAATTTCTGTTGATTTTGTTATTGATATGATCAATCATGCTGATGCTTTTGCTAATATTGAGCCAGTTCTGCATTCCTGGTATAAATCCCACCTGGTCATAATGTATGATCTTTGTGATATATTGCAATAATCCATTTCCTAGTATTTTAATTTTTTTTGCGTCAATATTAAGGAAACTGGTCTATAATTTTCTTTCTCTGTTTTGGTTCTTCCTGGTTTGTGTCATAAAAGGAATTTGGTAAGAATATTTTACAAATAGTTTATATGGTATTCGGATTAATTGTTCTATAAATATTTGGCAGAATTCCCTTGCGAATCTGTCTGGTCTCAGGGATTTTTCTTAGGAAGTTCATTGATGGCTTGTTCAATTTCTTTTTCTAAGATTGGGTCATTTAGGTATTTTATTTTTTCTTCTGCTAATATGGGTAATTTATATTTTTGTAGATATTCATCCATTTCATTTAGATTATCAAATTTATTGGCATATAATTAGGCAAAACAGCTTCTAACAACTGTTTTAATTTCCTCTTCACTGTTGGTAAATTCACCCCTTTCATTTCTGATACTAGTAATTTCGTTTTCTTTCTTTTTTAAAATCAAATTATCCAATGATTGATCTACTTTATTGGTGGTTTTTTTTTTTCATAAAACCAGCTTCTAGTTTTATTAGTTCAATGGTTGTCTTACTTTTAATTTCTCCCTTGATTTTCAGGATTTCCAATTTGGTGTTTAATAGGGATTTTAAATTTGTGCTTTTCCCAGTTTTTTTAGTTGTATACTCAAATCATTGATCTGCTTTTTCTCTGTTTTACTGATGTAAGCAACTAGTAATATGAAGTTTCCCTGGTGGATTGCTATAGGCTTGGAGCCCTGCTGCAGGCCCTCTGCTGCGAGGCTGGCTGCCACTACTGCTCTTGGACCTCATTACCCTCCCACCCCAATGAGATAGACCTTTCCTGCCAGACTGGTAAACTACTTCCCTACTCCTAGATCAGTTCTGAGGAAGCTTTCTAGTTGTTTGGAGGGGAATTTGTGAAGGCTCCAGAGAGTTCATTCCTCACTCTATCATCTTGGCACCAGAAGTGAGACAGATTCTTAATTTTTCAGATTGTCAATTCTTAATTGTCTGAACTAACAGAAGAGAGGCTTTAGGGTATTTTACAATTAGATGAATTCAAAACTGAGTGAGAAGCCAAATTCAAACACTAGTCACTGAAACATTTAGTGGCAGATTAGGAGATCTGCAGTGGGGTGCTCCAGAGATCTAGGTTTGGTCCTATTTATTATCATTTTTATCCATGATGTGTATAAAGGCACAAGTAGTACAGTTTTCAAATTTGCAAATGACATGAAGTTAGGAAAGATACCAGATAATAGTATCTGGACAGTATCAAAAGACCTTTAACAAGCCAGAATATTGGACTGAATTTTATAATGCAATATAAAAGGAATAAACCGCTTGCGATCAAAAATCCACTTAACAAGTACAAAATAGAAAGACATAGATAAAGCACAGGTTGTATGAAAAAGATATTAGGTTCCTACTGGATTACCAGCTCAATGAGTCACCAATGTGATATGGCAGGGGAGGAAAAAAAGCTAATGTGACCTTGGGTCAGACTAAGACATGTGTATTTTCCAGGAATATAAAAACAATAGCCCCACTGTATTCTGCCCTGACCAGATCCCATCTGGAGACTGCTGTTCAGTCAGTTCTGGGCACCTCAGTTTAGGAAGGTTGTTTGTTGAAAAACTAGAACACAAGAATAGCAGAGAGAGAACTAGATTAGAGTCAGAGTACATGGATTCAAGTCCTACCTCTGCCCGTCGCTACCATACAGGAGCCATTCATAAGGGTTGTTCATTAAATTTTCAGTATGAGCACTGATAACCTCAGAAATTACCAAATCTAGGATTGAGGTTCTATTTTGTTAATTGTCTAGACTTAAGAAAGTGATGGAGAAAATGTTAATAATGTAGATTAATCTTTAAAGATGTGCTAGTTGTGTATGTATATACACATATACACACAAGTAGCAATGTGGTGGTAAAGATTTAACAACAGGCTCACCACACTCCTACTTATTACCCATGTGAGCCGAAACAAGTTATATTACTTCTCTGCACCTCAGTTTCCCCTAGAAAAAGAAATGGGAGTGGAAAAGATGATTTCCGAGGTCCCTTATAGCTCTAAATCTATGATACTATGATTTGTTTTTTTTAAAAATTGACGATGGTTAGCTTGAAAAAGAATACTTGAGGGGCATGTGATAACCGTCATAAAATACTTTGAAGACTATCCTGTGGAAGAGACATTAGACTTGTTATGTTTATAGGAAAGAAAAACGAGCACGGGTAGAAATTATAGAGAGGCACATTCAAATTAGTTGGCTGAAACACACACACACACACACACACACACACACACACACACACACACACACTCCTCTTTCCTTTTTAACAATTAGAGCAATCCAAAACTAGACTGGGCTGCCTCAGGAGGCAGTTCATCAAGCAACAGCTGGATGTCTGGTTTGATGTGTTGTAGAGAGGATTCTTTGGGTTGAACTACTTGGCTGCTGAGCCCTGTAATCACCAGAATTCTGTGATTCTATATGTGAATCTTGTCCATGTCCTCCCATAAATCCTCCACTGGCATCTGCTTGATACATCAGAATTTTTCCTCTAGGTGCTGTTACCTTGGAATTAATATACAGTATTCAGGTTGTCCGTCTCTTCTCCTTTTCTTATTGTGTCTTCTGGATGGTAAGTTTTACAGTACTACCTGCATGCAAATTAACAGCAGTAATATGCTGGAGCCCACACACACACACACACACACACACTCCCCATTACCCTTTTAGTAATCCACAATCTTTACCATCAAAGTCTATGGTATTCTATTTTTCATAGCCTTTTTATAGCAGCACTGAAAGAATATTCATTTTAAAAAAGTTTCTTTTAAAATGTTCAGCTTAAAAGCAGATCTAGATCATTGAAAACATTGCATAATTTCTTAAAAATAATTTAGTCCACATTTTCCCTTCATCCTCCTAATAGAAACGCTCAGCCCTTTAACCTCTACTTAATAATGAGCTGAAGGACACCATTTCCTATAAATTCCTCCAAATGAGTACAGTATACTGAAACACCCTACACTATGGTCAAAATCAACTACACAAGGGCCACACAGAAGAGGTAAGGTCAGTAACAATTTGTATGAAAAATATCTGTGGGTTACAGTGGGCTACATACTCAAAAGGAGTTAACTGTGGAACAGAACATCCAGAAAAAGCTAATGTAATCTTATATTGCATTACCAGTCAGAGTCCATGATGAGGGAGGTGGGTGAATAGAATAAAATGCATTGTTTTAAGTGCCATATTTTAGGAAAGGCATTGATAAATGGCAGAGTTATCTATAGGAGGATACCTAGGATGGTGAGAAAACAGGAAACCATGCAATGTATGGATGAACCGAATAAAAAGGGATGTTTCACCTACAGAAGACAAGGCACTTAAGTAGGGAAATATAGCAGCTGCCTTCCCATCTTTGGAAAGCTGTCATTTCGAAAATTAAACTTTTTCTGCCTTTCCTCAGAGAAGAACTAGAGTAAGAGGTATAATTTGAAATAAGAAAATTTAGGCTTTACGAAAGGAAAAAAAAACAATTCTAATGATTAGGGCTGTGTACAAGAAGAATGATCTGCCTCAAGTGACAATGACTTTCTCAAGTTCTGGAAGTTTCAACCAGAGGCTAAATAACCATTTGCCAGGGATATTTAGGGAAAGCTCATGTTCAGGTAAACATCAGGTTAGATGCCATTTCCAATTTTGAAATATTCTGATTCCTCATGCTGACTCTTCCTCTGTTCACAAACTATTCCTTTAATAACATATTCTAGAACTTCACCATCAATTAATATAAAGCTTACTAGACAAGTAAGTACACATAGTGTGATACTAGCATGATACTTCATACATACTAGTATGATACTTCATACATACTAGTATGAAGTATCTGGCTTCTTTCCCTCCTTTTATTTCTTAGAAGTCAGAACATTCAGACATCTCCAATTCTAAAGAACCTTTCTCTTTTACCACCTCAAATATCACAAAGAGATATTCAGCAATCACAGCCATTTGTGCTTTTAGGACCCTAGGAGTTCATTTGGGCCAGGTAGCTGCCCTAAATAAACTCAAATTAAGTTCTCTCCTATCATCACCTCACTTATCTGAGGTTATTAATTTCCTATTGATATTTTTTATTCTATGGTTCCCAAGCTAAAGCCCATTCTTGGGGTAGAGAAAATACTGAAGTAGAACCATGATCTCATTAATTTAGAAGTCTCTTTCAGGGATACTGATTAAAGTCCATTCACGGTGACCCATCCTTTATGGCTCATCCCTGTCCTTCCATAAATTTGCCCCAGAGTGTCCACCCAATGCCGTCAGGTAGAGAGGAGAGGTATCCTTAGATTTCTTCTGATGCTGAAATCATACTAATGGAGACCTCAGACTCTTCACTTCTTATTGCTCACTTTCTCCATTCCTTCATTTGTGTTCATACATGCTTCTGATGACATCCTTTGGTAGAGGAAGCATAATGGAATAGGAACTATGTAATTTTGTCTTCTTTGCACTATGTAATATCTTCTCATCCAAAATAAAGATGGCTCTTATTTCTCTGATCTTCCTTTTGCTTCTGAAATAGCTAAAATTACTTTTCATTGACTTTAGCATTTATTGGTGCCTGCACAAAGTAGGTCCTTAATAAATATTTGTTGCTTATCACAAATCTTAATTCTGATTGGCTTTATTCTTCCCAATACTAATCTTATAGTACCTTACCACACTTATATATTACATTTTATGTTGATGTCCTTTTAAAATCAGCATTCATCATTCGATACTTCCCCTTTACTTCCCTAGCAGAAGCAGTAGTGACTATGTCACTAGGATTTTGTTTCTAAGCAACGCCTCATCCCTCTTGAGGTAAATTTCCTGATAGTCTCAGACTACGCCACCTTCCTTAGCTAGGATATCAAACTCTTTTGTTGTCTCAGGTATGTTAAGATTAGACTAACCATGGGGCAGCTAGGTGGCACAGTGAATAGAGCACCGGCCCTCAGACACTTGACACACTTACTAGCTGTGAGACCTCGGGCAAGTCACTTAACCCCAATTGCCTTCCCTTCTCCCCTCAAAAAAATAAAAACACAAAGAAACAAAAAAGATTAGACCAAGCATTCCTTTCACAGCCTCTACAGTGTCTATACCTCTAAAAGGTTCCTGTTATTTCCAGTCCAAGCTCTGAATCGACCCAAAGTTTGATTATTTTAACCTAGTCAGCAAAACCAAAAAAAAAAAACCAATCAGACCTTAACACCAAGTTAGTTCATAAAATTAAACTGGTTGCTTGGCTTTAACAATTAAAAGAAATATCCTGGCTTTGGCCTTAATGAATTAAAGTGTGGGCTCCATCTACATGGAAAGAAGTGAAAAGAAACACAAAAGGTCCCAGGTGAAAACAGAAGCAAGCATGACAAGCAGAGTTAGCTAGCTAACTAAAGCCGGAAGCAAAAAACATTTTAACTTCAATATTTTCTGCCACAACCTTGTATAGATGGATTTTAGGGAGATATTTACATCAACTGCTCTTAATATACTGTTCAGTTACTATACTGTCTCAGTATCTTTTTTTCTAAAAAGTTGAAAAAAAGAAAGTAATTACCAGCACCCACCAGTTTATTACCTACACCAAATGCCAAATACATTGTGCTCCCTAAGAGTACTTAATAGATGCTTTTGAATATCTCTCAAAAAATTGAAATAAAGGGAAAAAAATTAAAAATATATTTTGCCAAATTCCTTTTTTGGGGGAGGGAAGGCAGGATAAATGATGTGGACCATTTCCTCATTCATGTGGGTTGCTCATATTATCGTAAGTTTTCAAAGTCAATAGTCCTTTATAAACATTCAGCCCCTAGTGATACTTTCTATTGGCATCCACACATTTATTAATGCTATCTCTGACTTACATCCAATGACTTCATATAAACTGCTGTACTCATATCTACTATCCATAGAGATACAGGAGCAATGCCCAAAGCTAATCTCAAGAAGCCATGTACCAGCCCTACAAATAGGAAAGAATGATTGTAAAGTACAGACCAAAGGCATCCACACAGTCTAGATAATGTATAGGGTTTCTCCCAGCTCTAAGAATCTATGATTATATCACTATTTAGAAAGATTATAGCACATGACTTAAGAGGGAGACTCTTTTCACAATAGGTGGCTTCCATCTCTTTGTGTCATTGGCCTTATTAAGATAATCTCACCAATCGCTGAAGGGAATCATCTTCAAGAATGCCCTATTAAACATCCCTTTAGAAAGGGTAACCAGAAAAAAAGCCCTGTACATCTATATCATATCCCCATGTAACCTCCAAAGTGCCAATTCTTGCTTATTCAGGAGACATTACACCAGGAATAGGAAAAAAAGATAGAGGACCTAAACCGGGCCACCATATCATCTTACTGACAGTGACAGTCTTTTGACCCAGTTCTTCAGTTCCAAACCCCACTGCCATTGTACTTTAACTCTGTCATCCTGCTCACTTTCATCCCTACACACTTTTATCTGACACCACAAATGCCAAAACACGAATGCAAAAGAAATCATGTGGAAACAAAAAAGAAAGAAACCCATAAAAACAAAGCGAAAACACATACACCTCAGGTGACAAAACCACCTATTTCTTGGCATGCAACTATGATACTCTCCAGATGGCTTTTTCTCAAAAGATTAAAATCCTTGAAAAGAGGAATTGTATCTTCACTTAACTAAATATAGTTATTTACTTTGAATTATCCAGAGTGTAGTATTATACTACAGTTTATCTGCTATTTTATTATACATTAAGACTTAGGATCATCTTTTAGTTTCGTAAGGGATCTGAGAAATCATTTATTCAAATCATTCCATTTAACAGATGAAGAAACTCTCTCTAGAGAGAGCATTTAAGTGCCTAAGATCAGATAGGTATTTTGTGGAAGGACAGGGATTCAACCCTAGTAAACTCAGGCCTTATGACTTCAATTCCTGTTCTCCTTTTCTTGAATTACTTCATAGTTTATTTGTCCTTGACTATTACTTGTTTTGTTGCCTTTGGGGTTTTCTTCATTTTCATTCAGCCTAAAGGGAAATCCTTTAAAAGATAAGGAAATTAGCCTCTCCAACTCCAGGGAACATTTGAAACAATATATTTCTAGTCTGGCTCTATATCAACCTGAGATACTATGTCTTCCCTTTATGTCATATAGTAGGATATGTTAGGGAAAAGACGAGACACAGGAGGTGGGAGCAAAAGAGGTGGGTAAAATTCCCAACATCTCCTAAGCTGGGCCCTCAGCAGTGTGGCTTCATTATTTCATCTGAATAAAATTCTCAGAGTATAAGACATACCAATAACATTCTTGAGCAAAATATAAATAATTTTCTAATTATTATCTATTATTCAGGATTGCCCACACGTCTGCTTGATGATGTCAGATAGTGGGGCCAGAGACTGGGGAGAAACTGTGTCTGATCTACAGGCATTAAGCAATGCCCATGAAAATAATTGCTTTTATCTATTACAATATTTAGAACAGTCCATCTTTAGAGATAAAAGTAACCACTGGAATGACGCAATCCAAAACACTTATTTTTTAAGAATTGAGAGAAAAACAAAGTTTGATAGCCTGTGAATTATTCAGGGTAACACAGCTAATTAGTGAGAGAACCAACATTAGAATGTAGGTGTCTTATGGATATACTCATCTTTTGGACCTAAGGATCATGACATACTAGCAGAGTGGTCCTACACAGTAACTTTCTCTACAGAAATGTCAGGCTTTCCAACAGAGACAATTAAAATAGCTCTGCTTTAGAGGAGTTCAAAATAGGTTCTGTCAAAATATAAACAACTCTAAAGATTATTCATGCTTTATATATTTGGATATCCTTTTAAGATGCAAAATTCATTATCTCAAATAGGAAAGTGACCAAGTGCTTTAGAATCTAAAGTATTGAATGGTGAACTGCAAGCTCACTATGAGTCACGAGTGTGGTATGGCAGCCAAAAATACTAATTGGGCTCTTAGGCTGCATTAAGAGAGACGCAGCTTTCAGAAAGATGAAGTTGATAGTTCTGATGTACTCTGTCCTGGTCAAACCATACGTGGAGCACTGTATTCAGTTCTGAGCATCCAAAGGAACATAACCAGGATGGTGAAAGTCCTCAAATTCAAGACACATAAGGATCCACTGAAAGAAAAGTGAGGATGTTTAGCCTAAAAAAATAATAAAACTTAGGGAAAATGGTTAACTGTCTTCAAGTATTAGAAAGACTATCATTAGAAAGAGGGAATAGAATCACTATGGCCTCACAGGGCAGAAAAAGGAGCAATAAATTGCAAAGATGAAAACTTAGGCTTGATTTATTTTTTTAAAATCCTACATAAAGAAACCTTATAGCTATCCAAAAGGGGAATGGGTGATCCTGACAGGTAATGGATTCCCATTCCTTGTAGGCATTCAAGTAAAATAGGCTGAAACTATGTCTAGTCCATAGCCATTAAGAAGTCTCCATGAAAATAATAGGGTTTGTGGGGCAGGTGGAGGTCAGCATTTCCATTATTTAGAACTGTCCGTGTTTAAAGCTGGAAAGAACCACGGGAATTATCTAGTTAAACCTTCTTGCTTTACAAATGAGAAGAAACCAAGGTATTGAAAAGTTTGAGAATTATTCAAGGTCATGTAGCTAATTAATGACAGAGCCAAATGGGATAACCATTTATTAGATATGTTGTAATGGGAATTCTTTTTAAGATAAGCTACTCTAGATGTCAGCTAAGATCCCTTCCACCTCTAAAATTCTATATGATTCTCTGAAACAGACATATTTAGATGTAAAAACATCTATACACACAATTATCAAAGAATTGCAAGAAAACAAAATATATGATTTCTAATAGAATCAATTTCAATCTCTTTTTCATTTACTCAGGAGCAAGAGAATTAATTAAACAGCATTTCCATTATTTGCTAGAATATATTTTGGTACATTACATGCTTCTCTTATCACTATTATCAAATTCTAAGCTTCTAGCATTACAACACATTTTCTTCACCAGAATTTACTGCTGAGCTCCTCCCCCAATCTTGATAATTACAGATACAAACAGTGATGATAAGATATTCAATTAGTCTCCATTTATAAGGTATGAATGGGAGATACCATAGTTAGGTAGCTAGAGAGATGACCTTAGGGTCAAGAGCACTTGGTTTCAAGTTCCCTACACACATGTTCACATGTGCACACATACACACCAACAGTGTGTAACCCTGGGAAGTCCTTTAACTTCTCAATGCTCCGGGCAAATCTTAAGTCTATAAACTTCAGGGCAGATGCTGATTTGTACTTGAAAAGAAAATTTCTTACTGGGAGTTTCCTAACCCAATGAAATTATAGCAACAAACTAAAAGAAAAATGGGAGTTGTTATATCGCAGTAGTAGGATAATTTTAAACAAACTGGAATACATATTCACATAACAGCTATATTCAAAATAATCACCTGGAGAACTATATGTATATTCCAATAATTTTACCAGTATTCAAAATTTTTCTGAAAACTCCTGCTTTGGAACCTCCTCTTAAAAACAAGTTTGCAAACTCCACAAGATAAGTCGTTGCATTAGTTTACAGCTAGACATGCATATGCACACAAGCATTTTCATATATGCCAGAGAAGAGGAAAAGAGAAAAGAGGCAACAGAAAAGAAGAGAAAAGAAAATAGCAAAATTGAACTGGATCATCCACTTTGCTGATCAGATTTGGTTCTATTTTTTTTTACTTCTATTTGACTTCTACTTCCAAAAATGAGATCTATTCTCTAAAGAATTTAGTCACCACACAAGCATAATCAGAAGAATGGGCTATTTATCTATCCTCTAAATGCCACTTCGAAGGATGGAAACTGCTCTCCCCCCCAAAAAAATGAGCAAAAGGAGCAGCACCACTGAAACCAATCTATGTCCTCTTAAGGTGATTACTTTGAAGGCAACAACAGGCACCTGAAAATTTAAGTTCTGGTATATTTCTATGTGTTTTTAATTGACCAAGTATTAGTTGTACCTTAATATATTCATTTTAAGGCTTTAAGTAGACAAAATGAATTAGACACACAAAAAGCCGAAGACTTAAAATGCTTACTTTCCCTTAATATTATACAATCTAAAAGTTGGAGATATCCTAGCAAGCCAGTTAGCACAATCCATATCAAGCTAAGAACACCCTGTATAAAGTACCTAGCAAGTGAAAGCCTTCCAGAACTCCAGTGATGGGAAATTCACTGTTTCCCAAGCCAGTTCATTCTACTTTTGAACACCTCTTATTTTAAGGAAACCAAAATCTCCCTCTCTCAAAATTCCATCCACTAGTCTTTACTGTGCCTCCTGGGGCCTATCAAAACAAATCTAACCCCTCTCCTAGATGATAGCTTTTTCAAATACTTGAATTCATCTCTCAAATTCCCCCCCCCCACCCATTAAAAAGGAACAACACTTTTATTTTCTGGGCTAAACATTCCTAGTTCCTTCCATCAGTTCTCAAAGGTAAAGTTTTCCATGCCCTCTGAATATGCCCCAGCTTGTCAATGACCTTTTGTAGTACTTGGCACCCACAAGTGAATATAATAAAAGAGATGTGTTCTTGATCAAAGCAGATTATAGGATTAGAATTTTCCTTGTTCTGGACATTAAGCTTCTGTTAACATAGCCTAAAAAAGACAAAAGTTTGGTTCTGCAAAACTCTGTAGAATTTGCAGAAACTTAATATGTTAAAACCTCAGAAATCTTAAATCCCACTGGAGTAAATCTGACTTGTATTCCAAATGAATAAACTATTAACTATCTACTGTGTATGAGAGGCAGCCTAGTTTGGTGGTTAGAAAATTGGCCACTGAGTCGGGAAGATGCCTTCAAGTTCTACATTTAACCTTTCAATTCTCCGGGCACCTCTCAAATGTGCCAAACTTCATGGGCAGAAGGAGAATAAATATGGTATAGCATGGATAAATATCTACCCCAATAACCCCTCTTAGAAATAGGCAAGGGAACCAACCATCCAGTCACAGCTCACACAGCAGGAATTCTTTTCTCTCTTAAGAAGGGGTGAGCCAGATTCCAGCTATCTATCCATGTCACACCCAAGCTAACAGACTTTATATGTTTAGACAGCAACAATGCATAAATCTTACATAAAGCTAACATATAAGGTAATATAAAAATTCATGATAAAGTTAAAGCTAAAATTTAATCAGAAGAGAAAAATAGGGAAACTATACTATATGTCAGTCATATTCATATTATTTCAGACAGCAAGAAGTTGGAATATTGCTATGGTGTAGGAGATGACAAGCTGGTGAACTTAGAACAATAGGGAAAGATTTGGGCTATGAAGGAAGATGTTACCCTCAGAGAAACAGAGGGCAAACAAGTATAGTACAATCTTACATAGATGGATATGAATGTATGTCTGTATGAGTATGATTATAGATATCTAAGTATATGTGTGTGTAAGTGCATGTATGTATGCACACATATGTTTATGGGTATATATGTATGTATACACACATACATAGATATACATGCTTAATTGTAGCCTTCTTGGAGGAGGTGAGGAGGAAAGGGGAACAACGTTAAAAAGTGCAAAGCAGAGAACAAAAGAAAACTCACAAGGAAGCAAAGAAAAGATGGACATCTCTGAACACAATATGTAGTATATATTATATAGGCTTTCTTGAAATGGAAATTTATTGTTGTATATTTTGAATCCTTGCTCAAATTCTGCTGTACACATGGTAATGCTTTTTTTCTTTTCTTATTTTGCATTTAAGTTTAATATTTAAGTTTATAATGTTTCTCTTTTCTTACTGTATATTAAAGCTTTAGTATTTAAGTTTAAAATAAATTAATAAAAATAAGATAGCAACATAAAAACAATTCATGTTGATAATAATTAGCCTGATTCTTATGACCAACAATGCTTTGCACACAAGAAATACCAGTAAAGACATCCATAACCAAAATAAGATGCAGGTCAATGATATAGCAAGGGTGGGCAAAAACAGTAAAGAGATCACCTGTTACACGGAAGCCAGTAAGATGTTAAAAGAATCATAGGAAGGCCTGCAACAAGTTGGATGGTTCTTCCATTTTGAGAATTTATGCAGCCCACAACACTCAAGTGCAGTCAAACCATGAAGCCATATATAAGGATCTCTGTGGATCACATATCAATTTAGAAAATCACATCATAATATTATCTGTGTCTTATTGTATTTTTATTTATTTTGTTACATATTTCCCAGTTACATATAATCTGGTTTGACTGTACCTGGGAGTGTTGTAGGCTGCATGTTTGATACTGCTAGTCTACATGGCAGTTATTCTATATCTACATTTTTCTCTATAGATTAGTACAAAAAGCTTACATTAAGATCCCAGCTAAGTGAGATATGAGAATATTTGACAAAAACTAGAAAACCAAGAAGATGTAAACTTGTACAGATTTTTTTGGCATTTCTAAAGCAATCTACTCTTGCCATTTATAACTAGTTATCTTAACACAGGGAAGCAAATTTGATCTGAGCCATATCATAGAGATTTGGTGAGATGAGACCCATGACTTCAACATGGCATTAGAAAGGTGTATCTTCATCAAAAGGAAGAGAATATACAAGAGTATATACATATACATACATATGTGCATATGTGTACGCATATATGTGTATATATGTATATATTCACATGTATAGGAATATATATGAAGATAAACTTATATATAAAAATTCAGGAACCAGATGACAGAGTGTGGTAGAGAACATATGGATTGAGATGATCAAAAGGGGGGAAGAGTAGAGAATGCTACAGAATTCTTAAACTGAAAGAAGGAAGAGGTAAGTTTCCCAGATACAAACTTTCCATGGCAATACAATGTAGTGGGATCCTTCTATTTTCCACACTTCTGTGGCAGCTTTCTGTCAGAAACAAAGCAGCTAATAATTTCTTGACTTTGTCTTAATCATAATTTTCATTCTTCAAAAAGTTGATGAACCAACAAGAACCAAATTTACTTTGTATCTGATTTTTACCAAAAGTGAGGAGCTAATTTCTGGAAGCATATTTATGATATTGGCGATTTCTTATTTGCCAATCTATGCGCTATACTATAACCTATGAGCTACTAACATATAAATGTCCCACTAAACCTTATGAATATCACTGTTAGAAACTCCTATTTCAGGAAAGTAAGACTAGGCTTTAATAAGCTAGTCTGAAAGGAAGTAAACCTTAATCTATGTCAAGACTAGGGTGGGGGGAGAGTTGCAAATTTCTGTAATGGCTCAAAAATTTTTTTAAATCAATATCTCATCACATAGGGAAATTCTGAAGATTCATAACTTTAAGTCACAAAAACAATCTCTCAAGCTTCACTTGTGCTAAATATATGTATAAAATTAAGTATTTCTATGTTAGCTCTAAAACAGCCTCTTCTACTTCATTTAAATGAAATAGTAAACAACCCCTTTATCACATGGGTCCTAGTAACATCCTGGCAGTTTTCCCTTTCACAGTAACTAAATAAAATGTTAGTAATTTAGGCACTTTTCTTTGTATCTGCTGCTATTTTCCATATACTTTATTTGATTTTCCTCTTGTGCTTACAGAAGCATCAAATATGAATGAAAACCAGATGAACACATTTAAAAACTATAGCTACATTAATTGTGGAGCTCCATGTATCTACAATTTAAAAAATATTCCTGATTGGCAAGTTATTTGGGTATTTCCCCCAGAGAGTTTTGAATCATGCTTCTAAATAAGTAATGTGTATGAGAATGGCCAAGAATCTATATTTATAATGAAATACCAACTGTTCCTCTAAGGAACATGTAAAACATATTATAGGGCATAATGAGAAATTAAGCCTTTCAAAACTCTTTGCTAAGTACACATAGCTATCCTTACATATTTGAGAAAGCCTGCAATTCATCTTGCTGCCACCACCAGACAACATTCTGGAGCTTTACTGCTCCTGTTGTTTCCCTTTCCACAGTACAGCAGATTTTGAAGGCTAAGCTGGAAAGAAAAAGGTGAAAGCTAATCTGATAGAGAATGAATGAAAAAGTCTTGTTTCTAAAAAGAAGCCAAGTGGAAAGTTTTAGTTCGTGTACTAGATAGGCCACTGAGATCAATTCATGCTAAAACAGTTCGTGGCACAGACAGGCATAAATTTCAGCTACCCCAAGACTATAACTAAAAAGGTTGCTGCTCTGCTCAGCCCTGTTCCACTACTTGCTACAATTATACCTGAACTTTGGGTTTACTGGCTAGATTTCTTTCTCAAAAACCAAGCCTTAAACCCAACTCACTCTGGAGGTCATAGATTGGACAATAGGCCCTTGCCCTCCTAGCACAGAATGAATGTAAATACTAAATAGTAACTTTCTCTTTTGGGCAGGAACCCTGAGGGTCTTCCCCCTCAGTTTGATTTTTTTTTTTGTTATTTTTGATTAAAGGGGCCATCCCTTGACTAACTTCACTGAAAGAGCATTCCTTACCTCACTGAAAGTAAGAACCTGAAAAGACTTTAACCCAATGTGTCCCGGGCCCTCTGCAGTCATCCTGGTAAACATCAGGACACTGGGCCCAGACGGCTCTGGAGGAGAAAGTGAGGTTGGTGACCTTACCCAGCCCTCCCTCACTCAAATCAAAGTCAACTGCAAGTCGTGTCATCATTTCCCTGGTGTCATGGTCCTCTTCAGGAACAAAGGACAAACACAACAACAACAATTATACCACCTTTTTTTTCTTTGTATCATGGCAGTCATGTCAACAGGGTCCATGCTTTCTGTTCCTTTTACATCCTACCATCCCCAACTTTGGGTAGCTTCTCCTACCAACCTACCAGTGTCCCTCTCCCCCTCTTTCAACAGCAATTTTTGACTGTCTTTAATAGTAGGGATAAAGGTCACTCATTTCACCACTCCATGGTTTATACATTTGAACAAAGGTAAGACACAGGCAGGTAGATAGGTGGCCCGGTGGATAAAGCGCTGGGCCTGGAATCAGGAAGACCTGAATTCCAAATTTGGCCTCAGACATTTACTAGCTATGTAACCCTGGACGAGGAAATGGCAAACCACTCTATTACCTTTGCCAAGAAAACCCCATGGACATTAGCCATGCTATGATCCACGGGGTCACGAAAAGTCAGACATAACAGAATGACTGAACAAGACACAGAAGACCATAAGAATGTTGTACCCTTGGAACTTAAGACATTCTAGGTACAGAAATTCCTGAATATTGAAAGAAGAACTGATCTCATACTGTATGGATACCAATAATTTCTCAGGGCCTGAAATTAAATTGGAAACATTTGCTAGCTAGTCATCATCAAGAGGAATATTTAAGGGCATGTTGTTTCATGTGTATAAAGCATTCTGTCATGGGAGATGCTCAGTAAACATGAAAAGGACAGCTATACTGAAGCCATTTTTAAACTCTAGGCACCCAAGATAACCTTCACCTGTAGGTTCAAATCTTCTAAATACAGAATAACAAGTGTTGCCCTCTTCACACCAGATATTTTCTGCTGGAAAGCAGCAGCTGAGCACCACAATGCAGCCTATGGCAACACAATTCCCAGCTGCTCACTAGCTTACTCACTAAAAGTAATGACAATCTTCTGAATCCTCCTAGCTCCGCAGGAAATAGATGAATAACTCCCAGACTTTTGAATCTGAAGTGTTAAATTCCCAGCCTCAGTTTCTTCATCTGCAAAAGGGGATGATAATATTTGTGCTACTTCACAGATTGTCATTAAAAAAATCACTTCATAAACTGCTATATAAAATGTAAACTATTATGACACAGGCAGAATAAAGTAGCTTCTGTCTTTGGACTTTCTTTGCATTTTCAGTGCTTAGCACAGTGCCTGGCTTAATAAATAAAGGTGCTTAATAAATGTTTACTGACTAACTAGATAACAGGAAAGTCAAATTTGAAGATTGTTTTCAATATGTTGAGAAAATATAAGCATGATACTTATTTTTCCATCATAATATTTTTTTGGAATCCAATAAATTAATTGAAGATGGTCATTCAATATGAAGAATGAGGCCCCAAAGCTTCCTTCTAAAGCACATTAACTAATGTCTTTGGTGTAGTGGAGATAGAGTGATTGACTAAGATTCAGAAGACCTGAGTTCAAATTTCTTCAATGATACTAACTAGGTTTGTGTAACCATGGGTAAATCACTTACCTTCTTTGGGACTCAGTTTCCTCAGCTATAAAATGAGGTTAATTCATACAGTATCTGCCCAACACAGTAACTACAAGAATCAAAATAGATTGTGTGCCTCATGTTCTTCACAGACTTTAAAGTGCTATGTAAATTTCAGTTACCATTATTATTTCATTATTATGGCTAAAACTTTTTTTTTTTACCATTAAATAAAAATACAGTTTAGAAGAACTCAATTGGATCATCAGAAAACAAATACACTATTTAAGTGTGACATTTATGGTATGATGATGATGACTTTTAAAAAAAAAAACTAGAGGACTACTTCAAAACTAGGAGACTTTTAAATTTCACATCCCCCCTGTTTGGAGCAGAATGATTCCCTATTCAAAGTTTATTATCATTTTCTCTTCAAATATGAATATATTTCATGCTACCATGGGAAAAAGCTAAGTTTTCTAGTCCTTAAGCACATTAAGGAACTGCTATTAAATCAACTAGCCTCCAAATATGCTTAGGGGTCGGTTCGGACCGTAGACATGAAGCTGGCACATGATCTGCACTCATGTTTGTTAAAATGTTCTAACAAAATAACTACATTTGCTCTCCAGAGGTTTAAAAGAATGAAGGATGATCGCAGAATGAGGTCCCTAAACATTAACTACAATGTAAGATATCGAACCTAGTGCTATATAATCAGAATTAAACAACTGGGATGAGGGGCTTCAGTGTTAAATATGACATAATAATTACTTCACGGAGTCAAAAGGAAAGCTGACATTTTTAATTTAAAATTCTGCAGGAGTACAATTAACCTTACCTGACCCTATACTTTTATTTCTGAAAGTTCAGCATAAAATGTCTCCATGTGCTAATTTAATCGACAGATCCAATGCAATTACAAGTATTATACATCAAGTTTAAAGTATTTTAGAGCATTTTAGAGTAGCAATATAGGCATATTAACATTGTATAGCAAAACTCAATAATTACTTAGGAAAACAACCTAATGTTTAAAAATAAACCTTGAAACCGTATACAACCCACCTTTAATCAGCATTTTAAAATGTATAAAATATTTTCCTCACAACCTTGTGACATATGAAACACATTCACCATCACCCTTATTTTGTAGATAAGAAAATTGAGGCTCAGAGCTGTAAGCAACTTTCCTAGGGTAACAAGGTAACAAACTGAATAAATAGGAGAGACAGACAGACAGAGACAGACATAGACACAGAGAGAGACAGAAACAGAGAGAGACAGAGACAAAGAGACAGAAACAGAAAGACAAAGAGTCAGAAACAGAGAGACAAAGAGATAGAAACAGAGAAACACAGAGACAGAGAGGGACAGAGACACACAGAGAGAAACTTTGTACCACAAAACTTTAGTTCTGAAACAATATTCACAGTAATTCTTTTTTCTCCTTTTGTGAAGTACTGACTCTTTTCCCTGAAATTCAATAATGTTGTATGATGAATACGGATTGGCAGAGTGGTAAACTGGACTGTGAAGGTAAATCAGAAAAGGAAGAAAAGTATGCTTCACCAATAAAAACATCAGACAAAGTTAAACTCTGAGTAATATTCATATCAGGGAAAAACAATCAGCGAGTTTATGGATTATTTCTGTTTACAATTCCATTTCCAAAGTCAGTTGATTAAGTAACAGCTTCTACCTTGATCGTTTCTATAAGAAAATGAAATCATGCATTCATTTCACAGGTATGTTCAAAAGTCCTTGTATTTCATAATAAGGAGCCAGATTTATAAGACATAATTGGAAATAGCTTTTGTTAAGCAATTAGCCTTGAGAATATAGCTTGTACCAGAAATTAATGCACTTGCTAGAGAGACAATGAAAGACAACTGGATAGTAGCAACAGTACTAGTACCAAGAGAGTTGGGTTCAATTTCTGGCTTTGCTTGTATAAATATTAGGATCCTCTCTCTGTGCTTCAATTTCCTCATTTATAAAACATAGCTAATCATGCCTCATTGACTATTCAAATCACAGAGTCATTGGGAGAAAAGCACTTTATAAATCTTAAAAGTGCTATATGCAAGTGGGAATTAAAATTTGTTCAGACTTTCCCTGGTTTTTGTTGTTGTTGTTAAAATCCCATCTATCACTTACAATTCAATTCAAAAGCCACAACCTCCAAAATGCCTTTCCTTATCTTACCCTCTCACCCAAACAGGGAAAAGTCCTTTCCTCCCAGACCCTATAGAAACTTTTCTTTTGTACAACCATCTGTGTTGGCATTTTACCTCTAATACTACACACTTCTTGAAGGCAAAGATCATGTCTTATCTGAACTTTGTATCTCCTTCAGCATTTGCAGTTTGTTATATTATTATAATACCTCCAAAAGCTGTAATTTCATCCAGGTGGTTCTTAACACATACATAGAAATCACAACCCCTAAGCACCTTACTTTTAAAAGAGTTTTCATGGCTGAAATACTTCATCACCTGGTGTCTGACCCTCCTGATGACCCTAATTAGTTATAACTAAGTCTGCTAAGGCCTGCCAGGGCTTTATGGTACTGATGGCATTGACTCTTCCAACTCTGGCTTGCCTCCATGCAAGAGGGGCTTGATTGCAGGAAATATCATGCAAATATTGCCAAATTAAAGTTAATGTTTCTACAATCATGATGTCAAAAATATTTTGTAAACATAATCTACCAGTTTCAAAAGTCACTAATGTATAACCAAGGCTAGAAATGAACCAAATATATTTATCACTGAGTCAGAAAACCCAGAAATCTTAGGTTAAAATTCTAGCTGGGTTATTTTGCCTCATTAATGCTCCCAATACCCTTGAAAAGCAGTAGATGATCATTTTTGCCATTTTTTAAGAGGAAAAATTGGGCTCAGAAAAGGCAAGCCATTTTCCCAGGGTGATTCACAAAGTCAATCTCAAAGGAAAGGCTACGTAACCAGCCTTACTACCTCCCAGACCAGAAACACATCTGCCAACCAGTCTGCCTGCCCATCTTCTCCCCAATGTTTCCTTATGCTTTCACTCCTCTCCCCTCTCCCCAAAAAGAAAAAGTTTGGATACAGCTTTTTGTAATTCAGGTTAAGTTACTGGGTTCCTGATTGGTCAAAAGTGGGAGAAGAGCTTACTATGGGTCTACTGCCCCAAATACTCTCCTAGCCTTACTCTATAAATGTTACCCCTACATTACTGCTGGTGCAGGTGTTTTCATTTGACAATTCAAATATCTAGTCAAAAATCTTGTTTCCAACCCATTTGTGACTACTTGATTTAACTATTTTCAGTGCTACTTGATTATACCTCTTTGGAAAGTCTTCCACTCAAAGCCCAGGTCCTCAGACTTCTATTCATTTTTTTCCTTTCATAGTAGAAATGCTGGGGTGCTTGTGCTTGGACCCTTTCTCCTTAGCCTCTGCTTGGGTGCCTGTGCCTGGACCCCAGTTCTAAACTCATATCTTTCCCTAGCTTCAAAGCATTTACAATTTACTGTTGCAAATTAGCAATTCAAAAGTCTTAAAAGAATTGCCTGGGACACAAATTATTGTCAAACAGCTAATGTCCAAAAAGTTTTCTTTTTTTCTTACTCTAAGGCTGGTTCTATCCCTTCCACTATGGTGCCTCTCCCTCCGAATTTAGTGAGTACAAAAAGAACAGCATGGACCAAGCACAAGGACTAAGGGTAAACATCCTTCAAATGGAGGGTCAAGCAAATCTGATCAAAACACTGCTCTGTAACCAGCAGATAGTCAACAATATTAATTCTGGGGATGTCCAAGTTTCTTCTCCTGGAACACGGATATTCCTCATCGTAAGTAACTGATTAAAACACTCTGTGTTCTGTTTAACAAGAAGAGAGATCAAGTTTAGAACCTGCTCCCTGGAAGACTTTAAAAGAAACCTCCCTTGTTTTCCTACCACAAACCAACAAATTAAACCTTTTCAAGTACCCCTTCAGTAGTCATCCTAGCACTTTCAAGTCCCCAAATTCTTTTCAGGTCTAGCCCCATGCCTGTATTTCAAAGAGCATAAAGTCAAATATTTTGTGCCTGACCAGGCTCTCCTCTCTTTCCTTTCCTATTCAGCCTGTGAAAACCTGGAAAAGCTGTTTGCAATTCAAGCAGTCCTGTTTCATTTCCAAGATAGGCTGTGGTGGCAAGAGTCAGCATTATTGTTCTTTCAGTTTATGGGTTTTCTACCACAGCTGAGTGAGTATTCGTGGGGTTTATTTTTTAGGGGGGAGGGGCTGGGGGAAAGGATAGAAGGAAATGAATTTTTAAGAACCTCCTCCACAAGCTACTAAACTCAGCTTTCTCCTCTACTACCCCCTTCCCCATTATACCCCCCTCCCATGAATTTAAGTCCCCCATTTGGTGGTTGGATTTGTGATTAGCGATTATATATATATATATATATATATATATATATATATATATATATATATACACACACACACACACATACATATATATGTAGTGTATATATACATACATATATACATTATATATGTGTATATATATATCAAATGCCACAGACACACAAAAGAAACTAGGAACAATTCTTCTAAAATAGGTAGAAAAATGGAAGGGGAAGTATTCTTGAATCACCTGCAAAAGTATCAAGTAAGCAAGATTATTTTTAAACCCTTCAGAGAACGCAGACGCCAATAAACTTTGAGTCTTACACTCCCAAAGTCTAACATTGTAAACGGAAAAAGAAAAAAAAAATTAACAACTTTCTGAGCAGGTTCAGCACATCGTCACTAAGCCTCCTACATGAATGATTTTACGTGTTGGTCATTGAATTTTCACACTTGAGATATTGTAGTGTTGGTCGAAACACATACACACACACACACACACACACACACACACACACACACACACAGCTGAGCCCTGCTGAAGACCAAGAGTGACATTTTACCTTTACTAGTTCTCGCAAAATTGCTACAGGACCTCACTTACCCGATCTATTTACCCCCCCCAAAATGTACCGATTTCTCCCAGAGAAACCAAAGAAAACATCTTCGTTTTCCTTACTCTACATAAAATCGCTCACTCCAAGCAGCATCTTCTTGTTTCCTGCTCCAGCTCCATTCAAGATTGTAAACACATTCCAAGAAAATTAGCCTTCAAAAGAGCTCTCTATTACAAGCAGGCTAACACTGCAAGCAGCCCAGCGCCGCCAGAGCTGCGGAGTGGGCTCGACTTAGGCTCCTCCTAACCAGAGAGAAAGTGTGAGTGTATGTATGTGTGAGAAGGAGAGACAGAAGGGGGGGGGCGAGAGGGAAGAGAAGGGAGATGGGAGGGAGAGAGAGAGAAGGAGAGAGGGGGAAAGAGGGGAAGGGAGAGAGGGAGAGAGAGAGGGAGAGGGAGAGAGAACGAGAGAACGAGAATATGAATCTGTGCAGGGGGCTGGGAGTGAGGGAGGTGGAGTAGGGTGAAAGCTAGAGAGGATCAGAATGGCTATCTGGGTGCCCGGAACTCTTCCCGACTTTCATCAGCCCCCAAGCTCTATGGTGAGGTTCTTTCCATCAGAACGCCAAAGGCTACTTCTAAATTCTCGCAAGCCCTAGGATCACCATCATCAGGACTACGCACAGTTCTACACCCCGTAGGTTGCAGCGCTTCCCTGCACTTTGATTTCAATGTATCAGCTGCACCATCCCCTATGCTCTTCGCCCCTAAATCGACAAAGGGGAGGAAGATCTGGAAGTTGTCTGGAAGTCACTTCTCCATGACCCCGAGACGAAGCCCCGGCGGATCCTCGTCCGTTCCAGCGCACTGCCAGCACCACGCCGCCAGTCCGCCTGTCCGATGGCCCTCGTTCCTGCAACCCCAGCTCCCGAGACCCAAAGTTTCCAGGCTCCCAAGAGGACTTGGGGCCACTACCAGTGCACACAGACCACTTCTAGGCAGTGGATCGCACACACGCTCCCCCTCGCTTCAGCCTCAAGCATTACCAGAACAGGCGTCAACAGGTTTTATTTAGTCTTGTCTATTGCTCCCCATTTTCTTTTTCATGGTTATTTTCAGTCCTTTGCATCCTGCCGCCCCAGGCACGGGGGACGCGACGTACCGCACCGCACCGCACCTTCCTTTCTTCTAGAGGGCATCAGTCCCGGAACTGCCCACTGCCCACATGCCTAGGCATACAGAAGAGCCAGCTCCTGCTCCTGTCACTTTCAAAGGAACTGGTGGGGGTCGGGGGGGGGGGTGGTGTGTGGAAGCAGCCTGGAGACGAGAGGTCCCCAGGAGAAATGAGCTACACAACCAGAAGAGATGCGTACCTTATAAAGTGATGTCCGGTGGTCCCGCCAAACGCTCAAGGGTTTAGGGAGAGTAGTTCTTCCAAAGCTCCGCGATTCTAGTTCAGCCCGGGCTTCCTCATCAGCGGCTGAGAAAGTTTCTCTACGTCAGCACCCAGCCGGACTCAGGACCCCCCAGCCGCTTTCCCCTCCCTCCCTCCCTCCTCACTCTACCCCGCTCCCCACCCCCCCTTTCCTAATCCGCTGACGCTCGCTGCTGCTCCAGGATCCAGGCTCTCTCCAGCAGCTGGTATTGCTGGGCTCCCCCTCTCGGCCAGTGACTCGTTCCTCCAGTCTACTGGGGACTCTCTTGTGGTTTGGGGCAGGAAGAAGCTCTCCTTGGGAATTGACAAATTGAACGCATGTGCTTTTATATCCTGATCTCTCACAGTGCCCGCGTCTCCAAACAACCGCCTGCATTTCAAGAGTGTCTGGGTTTAGAAGGCTTGCCGCAGTAGCCTACGTTTATTGGATGAAATGGAAAAGCTGGGGAGGGTGGGGAGCGGGAGAGGGGGCTGATCTTAGAGACCCGGGTGTGGGGAGGGGAGTGTTTCAGACTACCAGGCAGTGGCACGGATTTTCTCTCCGGGAATTCCCACTCTCCCTCCCCTTTAATTTAAAAGTGGCCCGTTTAAACCACTGTACTCTAGACACCACCGGGGTTTCCGGACGGTAAAGGGAGCAGGGAATTGTTTATCTCTTGGCCCTTAGTTAATATCTGACTTTCTGTTAGAGTAAAACCTTTCTATGATTTTTAGGTTCTTAAAAAATCACTTTGGGACTTTGGCAGGAGAGAAGCAGAATAAGAACGTTAGTAAAACATGCTTCTCCCTCCTCGTCGAGAAAATATTCGCGCAGAACTGTGAGTGTTGCTCCTCTGCCTTCAACGACTTCTTCCAGGGCTTGTGGTCAGGTAACAATGACAGCTTTTGACTTTTTGTAGCTTTGGATTTACAGAATAAAGGAGACAAGGTATTGCCCCCAAACCCCTGCCTAGGGCCTCCTTTTGTCCCAGCCAGGAGCTCTCAGCTCTGTGATGCTGAACTTTCCTTTTCAAAGGAAATTTGCCTAAGTGACTGAGCATGCCCACCTCTCTTCTGGGAGGCGGTAGTACTGTCTAGCATCAATGTCTAGCATGGGGGCAAAGGATCAAAGTATTATTACTGCGACTCTCTTCCCTGCGACTTCCCTCCCCTGCCCCCCAAGCCATTCTGCTGTGGAGAGAGAGAAAAGGATTCGCTGCTGATGCTTGGTCTATTATGGAATGAAAAAGAAGATAATAAATTTTTGGCTGGAAGGTTCCAATTTTAAATTTAACCAAAGATTAGAGAGAATGAACATAAAATGAGACTGGATGTGTGTAATGTTTACCCCACATTTTATGGATTTGGCTTTTGTGGAGCTGACCCTACAAAGCTATTCATTTCCTCCTGCACATCTTGCCAGCAATTAGGATCAAGAGTCTGTCTGGGGCTGCCAGGTTCCCCCTAGGCATGGTTAACTGAGACAATGAATGGTATGCTCTTCTACTCAACACAAATCCAGCATTTATTGAGCTTCTGTTGTGTGAAGAGTGCTTGTTAGAACCTGGAGAAGTAAATATGCAAGTGTAGATAAGCTGCTGCCCCTGCCCTAGAGGCTAAAGCATAAGGTTTAGTAAAAAAGATGATGTACCTGCATAAATAGGTATAATATTGAATATTGTGTGGTAAGTAAATTAGAGAGTTAAAAGGCAAAGTGTTATGTGGACTGAGGAGTCTAGGTCCTTACTGAGCAGTGGGGCACTGAGAAGCAATCTTAGAAGAGGTGATATTTGAGTAACACTTTAAAAAATAGGTAATTCAACCGGCTACAGTCATCTTAAGCAGCCCAAATAAACACAGTACAATGGGAGTCCTCCGGAGGATGGAACAGAGAGTTCATGGAGGGGACTACTAAGATAAGGCAAGGTCTTCTGTGGCAGGCAAATTAGTTTAAACTTTACTCCATAGATAATGGAGAATGAAAATTTTGATCAGGTGAAGAACTGATCATGTTTAGCTTTAAGAAAAAGTTATTCTGGTAGTGATATGAGAGATGCAGGGGAGAAAGGGTAGAGATTGGAGGTGGGAAACCTGTAAGGAGGTGATCACAATTTGAAAAGTGTGTAGTAATGAGGACCAGTCTTAGGACAATTATGTCTGTTGTATTAAATTACAACCACAGAATTCCAGATGAGGAGGAAGGGAGGAAATCATCTAGTCTGCTCCCTATTTACAGGTGAGGGAAGTGAAGATTTACCCAGGATAGCACTGTTAATTAGACTGTGACTTGAAAACCCAGATCTCATAACTCCCAGTCCGATGCTCTCTCCATTATACAAGCTTCCCCCCTTTCATTGAAACAGCTAAGTTCAAATATTAAAAGGTATTTTATTCAAAAGTATAGTGAACTTTGCACTAGATAGAAAACTGAACTGAGAATCAGGACCATCTTTTAGGTCCCACCTCTAAACCATACTGGCCATGAGACTCTAGGCTAAGATTAAATTACAAAACAGTTTCTGCCGTACCCTGGCAAAGGGATTTTTTCTAACAGAGTTCCTACACCCATGAAATTAAAAGGATGGACAAAAGGAAAATAAGGATACTATAAAGAAGTTACTACATAATTGGGTTTTTTAAAATGAGCTTTTATGTTCAAAATATATTTTAAAATATTCCAAATAGGAGAAAAAGTTCCTGGGCCATTTGAAAAATCCTTGAGAACCCAGATTTGAAAAACCTGCTAGAAGGAGTAAGAGGTTAAAAAAACATATACAATACACTTGGGTAAAAAGATTTAGGAGTCAAGTTACTGTCAAAGAAGCCAAATGAGGATAAGAATGTCAAAAGGGACAAGATAGTATGACATAGCATGTCCTTGATGACTTCTCTGTTGGGCGTGAGGAATGAAGAAACAGGTTTTTCTGTTCAGCTCATAGTATCTTATAGTGGAAAATGTGATGGAGTTAGGAAAATTCACATTCCAATCTTTCTGTCTGAACAAGAGCAAGTCAATTCATTTCCCTAATCCTTGTTTACAGAGTGACTGGCTAGTGCAAATGAATAAAGCACTGGGCCTAGAGTCAAGAAGATCTGAGTTAAAATCTGGTCTCAGACACTTATTCACTGTGTGATGGGAGAAAAGTCAATTAACTCCTACTTGCCTCAGTTTCTCATCTGTAAAATGGGGACCCACTGGTTAAGGACATGGCAAACCAGTATCTCTGCCAAGAAAATTCCATGGACAAAGTCCATGGGGTCACATAAAGTCAGATGTGACTGAACAACAATAGTTTTCAATTACTTCCTTGGCATGTGGTGCAGATGGTGTGTAGGCCAGCTAGGTGGTGTAGTGAACAGAGCAGTAGAGTTAGAAAGACCTGAGTTCAAATTCAGCCTCACACACTTACTGTCTGTGTGATCCTGGGCAAGTCATTCAGCCTCTATTTGCCTCAGTTTTCTCATCTGTAAAATTGGGGATAATATCAGCACCTCCCTCCCAGGGCTATTTTGAGGACCAGATGAGATAATAATTGCAAATTGCCTGAAATATAATAAATGCTATATAAGTGTTAGGTAGTAGTAGCATTAGTAGTAGTAGTGGTGGTGGTGGTAGTAGTAGTAGTAAAGTATGGGGAGGGGGAGACTACATATAACCTGCGACAGCGGAGTGCCTTGCATATAGTAGGCTTCTTGAATTGTATTTCTTCATATTGTATCTAGAGTTTAATTTCTTATACAAATGCCAGTAAACAGGATAACATTCAGTGTTAGCATTCTGTGATTTTGATTAATTTAGTATTTTAATAGAAAAAAAACAGTTGTGATTGGATTGTATGTTCAATGCCTTGAGTTTCAGCTAACTATAACTCGGAAAAAGGCAGACTGTTAGAATATGCTACCTGACATGGTCATGACCACTCAGCTGGTGCTAGATTGCTGGCAAAGCACCTATGAGGAAGTAACCAGCCTCTAGAGGGCATACCTTGCAAATGCAACTCAATTAAGTAATGGCAAACGTTATAGACCTGTTTATTAAGATTTCATCCTTCCCCTCATTTCCCCTCACAGCTTTAAAGAGGGGATCCTTTAATCTTTCACACCTAACTTCTTTCATTTGATCTTTTACACCCCTATGGAAATCTCTACCTTCATTCTGACATCCCAGTTCAGTTCTTGGAGTTGAAGTCTCTGTAACTTCCTTTAAGAATGGTGGCTCTCTGACCTCTCAGACTCTTGACTTCAATTAACAAGAAAAGTAATTTCCCAAAGGCTGTTCCTTCTTTCTCTTTTCCTTTCTTCAAGGATTAGCAGAAAAGTAGAGAGGAAAGTTTTTTTTTTTAAGTGAGGAATCAAGACCCAGAGAGTTTAAGTGGCTTTCCAAAGGTTACACAGTAAGTAAAAGAGCTCAAATCTGGAGTCGGGTCATTTGGCTTGAAATCCATCACTCTTTTCACTTTCTCTTGCTACTTGTCTTCTAATTGAAGGCTGTAAAGAAACTGCCTTAAGATCTACCATACTACAAAAGACAGATACCTACAGGTGAAGAAACCCAGTGCCTGGAATAATATTGAAATAAGGGTCTTTGCAGCATTAAAGAATTCCTTTTAAACATGGATTCCTGGCTTCTTTACATCTAATGGCTGGTTGACTAGATGATTAGTTAAATTAATTCAATAATGACAACAACATTGTGCCCTTACTTTATTAGTTAAGATTAATTAAATAAGCTCAAACTAAAAAAATTATACTTTTCAGAAAATAGTGAGTGATGAAGGAGGTAAAGAGAGTTGAGATTTAAAATAAAACCTGAATTCATTTTGGGAACCTGGAAATTGACATTTTCTTTTAAAAAATCATTTTTCTTTGTTAGTTTAGAATCATACTTGAACAAAGATACTATCTTAGAAAAAACATCAAAATCTTTATTTACCAATACCAGTTTTTGATGTTTGCATAATTTGAGGAAATAACAGGTTATTTTATTAGACACTGTAATGTTTCTCTTTGATAAAATTCTCTGGCAAAAGAGGAAAAATTAATAAAAGAAAATTGGCAGCACATTTATTCCTTTGCCTCTACTCCGTGATGACATTTTAGGTGCCTGAATAACCTGCTACTGGAAGATGATTTTTACGTAAGAAGTTGAGACACAGGGTAATCTAGCATGGTGTGTCCACATTAAAGAAGGTACTGTGGTCTATGAGCAAAGAAGAGTTGAGGTAGACCAAAAGAAATGTGAGATGTGCAAATTTAGAGACATCTCTCTCCCAAATGGTCATACTGAACTATTTGTGTCTGACCTGTGATAAAGCCTTGGTATGATCAGCTACAGCCTGACACACTGTACATTGACCCTGACTTTTGATCCTCTTTGAGAACGACGGACAAATGTCAACAACTTAGAAGAAATACCTTTGTTAAGAGAAAGCTTTAAGTGATGAAAAATACTTCATTTTAGAGAGAAAGACCAAAGTGGAGAATTACAGGATGTGTTTTTGATTGTTTGAGGGGATGCAAAAAGTGCTGATGAGTTCATTCTAAATAATTGCAAACTCTTGGTTTTATGCATTGACAGCCTTTAACTTGTGCAGGAAATAAAAACCACAAGAGGAATTCAAGTATCTCATTAGTATTGTGAGCTGACAAGAATGCCCAAAAACGACAGTCTGTTGCATTCCTGTAGGAATCACAGTACTAAAGGTAATAGGAGTTATCTTTTCTTTCTAATGCTCAGTGGCTTCTCATTTGTAGAAAATATATCTTTCTGCTTAATATGGAACTTCTGTTTGTTTCATACTAATTCATGTAATAAAAAAGGTTTATCATTTTATATATCAATTGACTTTTTTTTTTTAATATTTAGAAAACAATACTTCCTCCTCGAGCATATGTGGTATAGTAGTGATTCTATTCCTACTACTAAAAATAATAAAAACTGTGTTCATGTAGTATTTTAAACTTTGCAAACTGCTTTACATAGAATTCTGTACTTGGAGTCAAGAAGACCTCAGTTCAAGTTCTATTTCAAACAATTAACTGGATGCTCCTAGACAGGCCACTTAACTTCTCTCAGCCTCAGTTTCCTCATCTGTAAAATAGGGAGAATAATAGCACCTACCTCACAGCTCTACTATCAGGATCAAATGAGATAATATAGGTAAAAGCATTTTGCAGACCTTGAAGCAATATATAAATGCTAGCTAGCTATTGGTATTATTCCCTACATGACTTGTTTGTACATGGTTGTTTGCACGATGTCTCCCCCAGTAGACTTTGAGCTCCTTGAGGGCAGGGACTGTCTTTTGCCTTTCTTTGTAGCTCCAGCTTTAGCATAGTTCCTGGCAACTTAATAGATTCTTAATAAATGTTTATTCACTACTGACTGACTGACCGTAACAGTCTCAGAGACTTGGACTGTCTTGTTCAAGATCATGCCAGACACAGGACTTGAATTCAGGTCTGCTGGATTCCCCTTCCGGTACTGGTGTACTCTAACACACCTTTCAGCACATGCATTCTCCGATGTTCTTATTACAAAAAATTAAATACGAACATTTTTAAAGGACTATGGATGATCTGTGATTGTAAATTCTCAGTCTTTGTAAATGCAAAACAGGAGTAAAGGCCTGGTCGGAAGCTCTATACGATACCAGAAAGATACATGTGCAACAGGCCAAAGCAGAGTAATAACTAGCTCTTTCAAAATATGGACGGATTATTATTTAAGTCTCCCCAAAACTAGTGCTGTAATGGTGACTGAATGCTCCACGTGCAGTAGGGAGTCAAATATTTAATTTACTACAGTAGGAGTGAACTGAAATTGATTTCATTTAATGTAGTAATAACACCATCTCCAAACAGATGCCACACAAACTATAGTTTCAGAGTTATTAATTTCTCTATATGCTTCATGCTTCCCATTTAACACCTTTCTAGAGCAAAATTATGCAGTGATTTTTGTGGAAGCAAGAAAATAAGCACTTCTATAGCTTCAATTATATTCCAGTACTTATTATTCTATTCTTGTTATTATCTCATTTGATGAAACACAACAGCCTTGGGAGGTAAGAGCTATTATTATCCTTATTTTACAGCATAGGAAACTGAGGCAGACCAAGGTTAAATGGCTTGCTCACTATCATACCCCTAGTAGGTGTCTGATGCTAGATTTGAACTCGGGTCTTCCTGACTCCAGGCCCAGCTCTCTATATACTATACCTCTCTAGCTGCCTTTCATGAGGTTCAGCATTGCAAGAACACTATGATCCTATGATCGAGGCCTAAACATTCCTATAGATTAGATGGGGGGCAGAATGGTGTAGCAAACTCAACTGATGGAAGATGATGGTTTCTCCTCTCCCACCATGCTGCTTAACCTCGAGAAACAGAGTATAAATGTGTTCCTTTGTATTATCCAATCTGACTTGACCCAGATGGCATCTTTCTTCTTATCTTCTGTTTCCCAAGCCAGACTCCTTTCTCTTCTCTTGCCTGAAGGCCGTGTTCTCCTAGAAGCAAGATTAGTAAACAAACACCTTTGTCTCTGGTAGAGGGTATCTTTAGGACAGCTAACTGTTAACGGGTCCTTGACTCAAAAGCTTCCCGAGAGCTGAGACTTTGACTGCCTTATCTTTGTGTCTCCCACAGGACTCAGCGGGATGACTTGAATATAGCAGTTTATTTTAAAAAAATAAAATCTATTGAACTGAATTGTGAAAGAGCCTCCTTCCCCAACATATGCATAATAGTATCAGTTCCTAACTGAATGCTTGTAACTACCTTGAGATGCTGCTAGGTGGCACAATGGAAAGTACCTGGCCTGGTGTCAGGAAGACCTGAGTTCAAATGCAGCAGCAGATACTTAATAGCTGTGTGACCCTAGACAAGGCACTTAATTTGTGTTTGCCCCCAGTTTCCTCATCTATAAGATGGGGATAATAATAGCACCCACCTTGCATGATGGCTGTGGGAATTAAATGAGATAATAACTGTAAAGTGCTTGGCCACAGAGCATAGTAAGCGCTATATGAATGTTAGCTATTATTACTAATATTATCTTCCTATTGTATAGGACTGAGGTTAAAAGAGCTATTACTCTCCATCTGGTACTGAGTTAGGACGAAAAGCATTATCCCCATCTCCCCATTCCTCTCTCTGTCCCTACTGTAAAATTGTTATTGCACAAGACATAACTAAAAATGATTTGGAATTCAGCAACCATATTTTACAAGAGAAACAAGAAAACAGATCTTAACCCAGATTCAGGTTTCTACCTCTTGCTCCAATTTACACATAGGCAGAGAGTTGTTGCAGGAGGTGTAGTCTGACACCTTGCTAAAATGCTGCCCTTGCTTTCATGGAGCTTATAGTCCTTTTGGGAAGATGATACATAATTAGCTAACTCCCAAATAATACATGCCAGTGGCATAAAAAATAAACTAAAAGGAGATGGATAAAGGAATATTTCCACCCCTCTCCCCAATCATCACTGTCTATAAAGCATTAGAGAAAATTAAGTTAAGGAGCAAGGCCAACTACCTGAATGACAACTCTTTAGCAATTAAAAATCTCAAATCCATTTACAATACCTAGAAATCTTTGGGCTTTCTAGAATTTTAATTAAGGATTCTAGATTGTCCAGCAAAAATGATGTTCAGACACCATGGCTTTAAATATAAAATACAACATGTATATCATCTACATATATTGTCTACAGAAAAAAGTGTGACACTTAAAAAGGAGATCTAATTAAGGAGAACTTTATTCATTACAATATAATAAAGAACATTACCAATATCTGGAAGTTCCATCCCTCAACTATCAGTCCTTGGAACCTTTGTCAGGACCTTGGCCAAGGGTGGTGGGGAAGCTGAGACCTGTGAGCGGAGTGAAATACTACCTCTAAAGACAGCAGCAAGATAGCTAAACCTGAGCTCTAGGATATCATAGTTACCAGTATAGAGAAACTTAAGGAATATGAAAAATAAACCTCATCTCTAGCAGTCATTGACTAATAGAGAGAGTGGGGTTCTCTAGCACAAAAGCTCACAAAACTCCTGAGTTCTGGGCAAGCCAGATTAAATGTAATTCACAAATGTTTAACAAAAATTTTAAAATACAATGCAATATAGATAATGTTAATTTGTGGTTTTCTGAGTCAATATGCAGTAGCAGGGAGCCATTGCTATTTGAGTTTGATACCGTTATTCTGGCAATTTATTTGCACATGTGGAGTGCCTCCAAGTTGGGTAAGCCTCTGAATTCACCGTGCCACTAGGTTGTTGGGACTCCCAAGGGCTTTTCCTGATGTGAGTGTGTCTCTGTACATTTTTTCGAAGATGTTGGTCCCTGTTGCCATCATCATCATCATCATCATCGTCATCATTGTCATCATCATCATCATCACAATAATAACAATAGTGATAGCTAGAATTTATATAGTGCTTTAAGGTTTGCAAAGTGCTTTACCTATGTTATCTCATTTGATGCTTTGTGTGCTTTTACTATATTTGATTCCTCCTTTGGCTAAAAGCTAGTTTTTCTAGTATTAGGCAAGTGTATGGTGACAGCCTTTTCGAGACTGCCTGGACAGCAACTCTGAGATGACATCTGTTTGAGATTTTGCCGTATCAATCTTGAGGATCGTAGAGAGCTTTAGACTTAACACTTTATTCAAAAGCCTGGTTTCTTGGGAATGCCTGGACCAATGAACAGAAGTAGTCTGTTGATGTGCCCTCACTATTCCCCCTACCCCCATTCCTTTTGCAGTACTTGATTTTACTCTAGGCTGTTTCATTTGCAAAAGGAAAATATGCTGAGTTCAGAAGAAGCTTTGCTTATTTGAAAGCTATCAGATTTAAAGTACAAATATAGAACAAACCTAATAGTTTGGGGAAAATAAGCCATTAGCTTGTTTTCTCCAATAATGCTAAAACAAATCTTATTTTCTAAAAATAACAAATCGAAGGAAAACATTAAAAGTATTATTAGAAAGGGAAATAAATCATGCTTTACACTCTTTTAATAAAATCTTAATTTCAAGATTTTCTGAGGCCATTTTTTTTCCTTTTGCTTATAAAAAAATTCAGTTTGAGGACTTACTAAGGGAGTTAACGATAAAGTCTGACAGAATTAGGTAGAGCAATGTGATCATATTCTTGGGCATCTGATAATTTGATTTGGCAAAACAGTCATTACACTTCAAAATGCAAAGGGGTTATCAGCTTCCATTGAAACTAGCAACAAAAGATGTCCTCTCCAGAGTGTCTTTTCTATTTCAAGCGGGAAGTCATGCTACATGGTAGCATGACTACAAAGTCAAATCTTGTCTAAGTAGTTTCTCCTATTGAGGCATGCCATCCATCAGACTGCATCAGTAGCTTCATTAGCTAAGCTAGCAGAGGATACATACATGCATGAGTTACAATGTAGGACATGACTGTTTCTTAAAGGGTCTAGCGATTCCAGAGATTCATTACATTTTCTAACTGTGCACAGATTCTGTCTTTACAATAGGGGGCAGAGGCAGAGGATGAGAATTAGAGAATCATATAAGATCATAAATGTAGAGTAGAAAGGGATCTCAGAAACTATCAAGTCTACCCTGTCCCCATTTTGCTGGGAAAATGAGGCCAGGGAGTTTAAGTGACTTGTCTAGGATCATATGGGTAGGACAGGATTTGAACCCAAGTCTTCTGATTACAGAACCAGTGTTCTTTCCATACTGCATCCTTCGTACATGAAATATTTAGTCACACATGCATATGTACATGTATAGAGATAGATATAGATTTACAGATACACAGATATAGATATGCATATAGGCAAGGTAGCTAGGCTACTCAGTGGATAGAGCCCTGGGCTTCAAATCAGTATAGCAGTAAGGCAAAATTCATCACCTCAGAGAGGGCCATGGACATGCCTGAGTGGTTCGGAATCTCGAAGTGAAGGAATTCTCTAGGTAGAAGGCAGAGGAAGTATAACATTTATTTAGACTGCAGAGGATCAAATCCAAGCACCAATGCCCCCAATTTGATATAGTAGCAATAATATACCAAAACAAGTAAGCCCCCCTCAATGTAGCAACAAGGAAATTATAACAAAGTATTATAGCGAGGAGCTAAGCCATCCTGTGACCTCCCCCTCCCCCACCTTCCTATAAAAGATCACTCACAAATCCTAACTCTGTTCAGCACTCTCCCCTGCAGCTCTTCTGACTCCAAGTTCCTTGATCTCTGAAACTCTGTCTTGTTCAGCACTCTCGGCTCTGCACTCTCTCGATGTCCACTCTCTGCTTCTGAATCTTGCTGCTCTCCGCTCCATTGCTCCCAGTTCTGCTGCTCCCAGTTCTGGGCTCTCTTTTTATACAGTCCTAGCCATCATCTGATTGACTAGAACTCAGCCTACATACCACTGGCTCTGGTCTTAGCCACTCCCTTTAGGGCCCTGAGGGCTTCAAGTCTCTTACAAACTAGCAAACTAATTTGCTAACTAGCAAAAGGGTATAAGCCTCAAGCCTCACACTTAGTTAGTGAAAGGGTGTGGGCCTGTCTATAATCAGGCCTCCCTTTGTTGGCCCCACCTGAGGTCTATTCAATCTGGAAGACTCATGTTCATCAGTTCAAATCTGGCCTCAGATATTTAATAGCTGTGTAATCCTGGGCAAGTGGCTTAACCCTGTTTGCCTCAGTAAAATGATCTGGAGAAGGAAATGGCAAACCCCTCTGATATCCTTGCCAAGAAAACTCCAAATGGGGTCACAAAGAGTTGGACGTGATGAAACAACTAAATTACATGCTACACATATAAGCAGCACAGTACAATGGAAAGAGCACTGATGGTAGAGTCAGAGGATCTGGGTTCAGATCTTACCTCCTCTGCTGCTTACTACTTTTGTGACCTTGAACAAAAAACATAACCTCTCTGTTTCCTCATCTGTAAAATAAGGAGGTTGAACTGGGAGACCTCTGAAATCCCTTCTAGCTCTTAAGCAATGATCTAAGCAGTCAGCACTGACATCACCAAGCATTATTATGCACTATACTAGGCACATGAAGGATACAAAGACAAAAATGGTAGGTGCTTTTAATGCAGATAGATAAATATGGTTATAGGTGAAAGAGAGAGACACAGAGAGGGAGAGAGACAGAGACAGAGAGAGAAGGGAGATATTTCAGATTTAATCTTTTTAAAATGATAGCCCCTGAGGCCTATTCTATACCTGTTCTATAGTCAGCCAGAGGACATAGTTCATAGTCAATTAAAGAAATAGAATCATAAAATTTACAAAGAATATTTCCCCATAAACCTATGGTACACTCTTCCAAAAATATGCATACTGTCCATGGGAAAATAAGTATGCACACAGATCACAAATGAAGTACACACATGTGAAGAGATAATCTTCACCTTTGATACTCTAGTCTAGGACCTGTGATATCTGTGATGACTTGAATCTGCTTTCACTGTTCTCTCGTGTTGGGTGCAACATTTCTTCTGGGAATGGTTTTTAACATACTGGGTATGTTGCTGTCCTGAGCATATCTCTTCCTAATCAAGCCATCTTCAGTTCAGTCTTCTAGGTATAGTAGCTTGAACTGACACATTTGAAGTCGCAGCTGCCAAACCCAACCAAGTCAGGTAAAGTGCCTCCAGTCTGATAAAGTTTTTTTTTTCTTTTCAACCCTTATGCTGAGCCAAAATCAAAGCTTTTTACTATAGATATGTAGTCACCGTCTAAGAGTTCAGGTACTCTTACATACTCCGAAAGATCATTTTTTGTTTATCTGCAAATAAATTAGAGTCAGAACAGAAGGTAACACCAGGTGGCAAGGTCAGTGTTCTCTCCCATGAAGTCTACATCTCTATCTTCATTAGCATATCTGTGAGCAGCAAAACCTGATTCCCTTGATGCTTTATAGCCAACAGAAAAAAACACACAATCCTGCTGACCAAAAGATAGCACCAAAGCAATCAAACTTTGCTGCTGACCAATATGTAATTAAGATAAGGATATAGACTAGATTCATAGAGAACACAGACCTTAGATTTTTAAAAAACATATACAGCATGTCTTATGTCTTAGAATATATGTCTTTATATGTACATACATACATATATGTATATATTCATGTATATATACACATGTATATGTGTGCATGTGTTTATATAATGTATAGATATGTGTGCATATAAAATATACTTATATATAACACATGTTCATATGTATGTACATATGTTTTATATATACCCTGTATAGATATATCTGCATATACAATATATTATTATATGTAATTGTAGATAACATGTTACACACATGCATATATGTTTATATAGTTTGTGTGTGTGTTTGTATAGTATGTACATATATAATATATAATATAAACTTGGGTAATATACATGATAGAATGTATAATTATGTGTTATATAATATACTTTAGTTTCACTGAAATATATGGATTATATTTACATGTATATGCAGCATCCAACAAAATAGACTAGCTAAAGTGGTGCCAAATAATCATATTAAGATATCAGGGTCCTGTAATATTGAAGATAAAGGTTGCCTTTCCACATGTGTGCAGCTTGGCATCCATATCCATATACATGCATATATATATATATATATATGTATATATATATATATATATATGAAGCTAAAGTAAAAAAAAGATAATAAATAACAAATTGTTACAGTGATTTATTTGTATATATACTTTATACAATCTTTGAAAGGAATTTTCAGTAAGTGAAGAATTCGTCTATGCCTTAATTTAGCCTCTGTTTACTGAACTGGGCTATTGAAGAAAACATCAATGCACTTATTTAGTAAAAATGTTCATTTTTGAGAAAATGATCTAGATATATAGTCATTTAAAATGTTATCTGATCTTAGAGGTTCAATTTTATGGCAATTTAGCTGAGATAAAAATGAAAAATAAAAGTTTATTTTGTAAACTAGAATTGTAATTCAAATTATGGCCCTAGATTGTAATTTTGAGGGATTAAATGAAATCATCTTGAGTTCAATTGTTAGTGCAATTAAGAGTACAGAGCAAGGTAGGAAGGGGACAGGGGAAATCATGGACGGGGGAATGGTCGTGACTGCTTTTGTCTATTTCCAGACTACCTGCAGGTGGGTATTCAAGCAGTGCAAAAACTGAAAACAGCATTAGTCTGGAATATAGAGAGGTGGATTGGTTCACCACATCACAGAAAAACAGAAGTTCAGAGTTGGAAGAGACTTCAGTGATCATCTTGTCTAACACTTCTAAAAAGAAAAAGAGTCAATTCCCTTCCACAACACAAGTCAAGTTAGTCATGCAAATTTTTCTTGATGATCTCAGATAATGAGAAAGTCCTTATCCCCTGAGCCAGACCACTTCACTTTTGGAGAGCTCTAATAGTTTGGAAAGTTTTTTGCTTTTTTTATTTTGTTTTCCTTTCTTCAATCCTGAATTTAACTCTTTTAAGTTTCAAAGAAAACATTACAAGGAATTTCAAGGTTGAAAGAGATTTCGTAGACCCTCTTGCCCAACCTGATATAGAAGAGCTTTTCTATAATAGACCTAATAAGAAATCATTCAGCATTTGCTTGAAGACTTCCATTGAAGGGGATCCCACTATCTCCTCAGGAAGCCAATTTTGCTACTGCTTAGTTCTAGTTAGAAAATTGTCGGGTTCCACTCACAACCACACATCAAGCCTAACTTGGTCATTTTCTCAACTCCTACCAATAGTTCCTACTCTTCTCTAAGGCCAAATGGAATAAGTCTATCCCATCTTCCACTTGGTAGATTTTCAGATATTTGAAGATAGCTTTCAGGGCCCATAAAAGTCTTCTCTACAGTAGGTCAAATATCCTTAGTTTCTTCAATTGATCCTCATGTGAGGCTAGAGAGGAATCATTACATAGGAGAAAGAGTGCAGGATTTGTCAGGAAAAGTTTCACTTCTGACACTTCCTCTTTTGTTACAGTGGGTAAATTATTTAATCTCTTTGAGTCTCAGTTCCACATCTGTAAAATGGGAATGATAATAATACCTGTATGACCTACCCCCATATGGTTGTTGTGAGACTAAAGTGAAATAATACGTGTATTTTGCAAATTCTAAGGTGGTATAGAAATGTCACTTATTTTATTATGTGAACCTGATGCCCTTCACTATCCTAGTTGGTCTTCTCCCTATCAGTGTTCTCCCTAATGCATTACTAAAAACTGAACATAATATTCTAGATATATTCGGCAGCCTTTTGAAAGCAGAATATGAAGGCACTAAAACCTGTTCCCCCCCCACACACACACACTTTTTTTTTTCTTTTGGGCAGCCAGGGTTGGAGGAATTGCTGCATTGTCTCCTTAGAGGTAAGAACAGGACAGGTTATTGATTTTTGTGTGGAGTCTAGAAGCTGTTACTGCATAAAATAATCAACAAGCATTTAATTATCACTTACTGTGAGCCAGGCACTATTCTAAGCATTATGGACACAGAAAAGAAAGCAGAACAGCCTTGGCCCTCAAGGAGTTTACATCTTAATGGGACAGACAATATGTACACGTATGGGCAGATATAAGACAACCTCTGTTCAAGGGAACTGTGGCAGTTCTTCCTAATGTGGACTGGGATAGGTTGGCAAGGCCTGATCCTTATTTGCCTAAAACAAGTGAGCCACAGGCTACCTTGATCTGTCACATCCCGATTTAAAGGTCCTTGCTTTGGTTCTTCAGAGTTCTAGGAATCCCTCAGTGCTGTTATTGAAATAACTTAACACTTGAGAGAACAGACCTCACAGAATTACAAGATGTCAGACTGATCTGTCTAAAGTTGGATCCTTTTTATTTGGATTCAGACCTATTGCTTTTACTGAGGCAAATCCCCTTTCACCTCACTGGGATTTTACACTCAGTGTCATTTCTTGAATGAGATTCCTTACAATGAATTTTGACATACGAATTTTGCATCTTAACTAGGTTAGCCATTTTTCTCTTTTTCTTTCCTTTTTTTGATTGGTTACATTTTAAGTTCTGAACTGTCTCCCTCCTTCCCTTTCTACCCCACCCCAGAGAAGGTCGCCACTTGTCACAGATATATAGATGTAGATATATCTAGAAATCTAGATCGATCTGTCTATCTATCTATCTATCTATCTATCTATCTATCTATCTATCTATCTATCAAACCATACCAGGTATACTTTTATTTATCAGTTCTTTCTCTGGGGATGGATAGCATCATTGTTCATGGGTCCTTTGTAGTTGATTTGAGCATTTATAATATTCAGACTAACTAGTCATTCACAGTTGTTCTTCGAACAATATTGCTGTTACTGTATACAATAGTTTCTTGGTTCATTAGCCATATTTCTAATGTGTTTTGCACTTACTGTTAAGATGAAGGACATTTTGTTATAATAAACATCTACATTAAAAAGTATCAGTATATGTCAGGTGTCTTTATTGCCTGTATGAAGTAGAGGATAAGCATGGTATAGTTTATAGGCTTAAAAAAAACCTAACCCTCAATTCCCTACTGTGCACAATACAATCCAGTTTGAAATTGAAATAGAAACTAAAATCTTCAAAAGGTATTTAGGAAAATAATTTACATAATGCCTAACACTTAGAAGCCTTTAAGCAAGGAAGGGTATATTTTTATGACATTTTAAAATTTCTCTTTGTCTCTTCCTCATTTCATATGCACCATATGAGAATCTATTTCTGTAAGATTAAGTAGGTTATACAGATTTTTATATTCATAATTGAATGATATTATTTTTCTATTACTCATTTCAAATAACATTTAACAGTTATAAATTAAAATCTTGAATAGGACAAAAGTGATGTGTTTTATTATTTCAATTCCTACAAAACTGATTTTCTGCCCCTTCTGTAAAGAAATTTCCAGAAAGAAAAGGAACTTCTGTATGATAATAAGGATAGATGTATTTTAAGATTCTTATTAAAATATAAGAAAAAAATTCTACTGTACTAAAATAGGTAACTGAAAGCTAAATCCTCAAATAAAAATATACACATTTTTATAACCCGCTTTATCTTAACGTATGTTTTGTTAAACTCAAGAGTGATTCGGATTTAGAACTTCCAAGTTTTTCAGTTATATTCAAACATTGAATTATTGTTCATAGTCTTCAGCTTTCTTGTTTATATGGTAATAAACAATATGATGATTATTTTTTCAGTTTCCAGACCAGATGAAAACATTTTTAGATGTTTAACTGATTTGAAGATGACTCAGTCATATTGTAAGAAATGGCCATATGTAACTGAAAGACATAACATTGATTTAAAAAAAAAGTACCCCGAGAGTATGCTTCAAATATGCACTTAAAAAAATTAACACCATATATTAGAATAATTCTTGAGGCAGTTAAAAAAAGCTCTGAATTTAAGAAGACCTGAGTTTGATTTGTAGCTTTTTTTAAAACCTATGAGACATTGGACTAGTCACTTAACTTTTCTTGGTGTCATATGTAAAATTAGGAGATTTTACTGGTGGTCTTAAAGTCATTTCCAGCTCTAAGTCTTATATTCCTATATGAAACACCCAAAATAGATTGCATAGTAATCAGTTTACCAGAAAACTATTTTTTATAATTCTGCAGTTTATAGGCAAGAATTTGTTCATCCACCTGTAATATGGGTGAAGTTTGTCCCTCCTCAAGGACCCCCAATGATACTTCACTTATCCCACAGAAATGGAACCTCTCTTTATTAGGGAAAACTCAGGACACAAGGTACTCACAGTGCCTTTTCATAAATTCAGAATTGCATATATGGATGTGAACAGAGGAGAAGATAGGACCTATTTAGAGCAGATAGAGAAACTGTGTAGAGAGAGTGGTAATAAGGAAGCACATGGCATGAGCTTAGAGGAGGGCAGCACAGTGGAGAGAAGGGCTGAGTAACCCAAAAGCCAGTAGTGCTAACAGACAGGAGAAGCTAGTGGCAGGACAACGAGCCATGGAAAAGATAGGTGGAATTCCTACTTCATGGCCCTCCTATATGAGAATTATTCCAGGTACTGTCCCCATCAAGAAATGTCAACATTTGTAAGCTGGCTCTGAGACATCAGCATGATACCTGCCTGCTCCCCGAGACTAGAGGAAGAGACACCCAGAACCAAGCAACATCAGACCCTAACATTCACTACAGGTGCTGTGAGTCTCAACTGTATCCTTCACATTCTCCTTAAAGGCAAATTTGGCTATTCATCCTTCTGAAGACACAGGAGATAGCAGCCGTTTTATGCATAAGCAAAGAAAGAGTTGACAACCTAGTTCGCTTTCCTTTGCTTTACTATTCTACCTATCCTATTCTACCTTATTAAATAAATTTTTACTTTTTTATTCACTGGCATAAATGTTGCATTGGTAGGGTCTCTGGCCAAATTAGAACAGTTAATAATTAGAAACAGCACCTTGAACTTGGGAACTAGTGAGATGTCCCAGATTCATGTTGGGGAGCTGTGGTGCCTAAGGCTACATAAGCAGCAAGTATTTATTGAGTGCCTTGCAAGGCAGGAGGACAAGTGGTGTGAGTGATGCATGGTTTCTAGGATTTTGGAGTATAGAAATGGGAGGGACCTTAGAAATCATTGTCTACGCTCATACACAATTACATGACATTTCTAAGTTCATGTAACTAGCAAAGAGAAAAGCTCTGTTCTCAGCTGGACTTACTAGATTGATTTTTCAACCTAAATAACCAAGAAATAACTAATGTTTCTCCCTTTCTTCTTACACTTGATTAAAGAAAGGAATGATCTGGCCATGCATAGGAGCTGGTAAGTTTGGGCATTAGTAGATGCTAGAGAAGTGGATCTCTTGCTACTGCTGCCATTACTGTATTCCCTCTTCTCCTTCTTCATGATTTTTATGGGTTTTTTTTTTCCTGAAGTAGATGATAGGTACTTTTTTTCATCATCCTAGAAGCACAGAATGTAAGTGACACAAGGAGCCTAAGAGAGAGACACATGATAATGGGATTTCAGAGTTGGCAGGGAACTCAGATGTCATCTAGTGCACCCAGTAGTTAAGTAGATATCCACTCTTCAGTATCCTCAATAACAGCTAACTTTCACACCAGGCCTTAAGGTTTGTAAAGCTCTATACATGTATCTTCTTATTCCATCAATCAGTGGTGACTTCCCTATAGTGAATAGTTTACCTCTAAAAGCAGCCCATTCCATTTATAGATAGCTCCATTTATTAATTAGATTTTCCTTTTATTGATTTCAAATCTGCCACTCTGTAATATGCATACACGCAACAGTTCTATATTATGACTATTTAGATACAAGAAAATAGTTTTCGATTCACTAAGTCTTCTCTATTCTATGGTTAACATCGCTGATCCTTCAACTGATAATTATTTGGAATGGTTTGAGTCCCAGAATTTTCCTCTTCAGCAGGTATTCCCCTTTGTCTTTCCTCAAATGGGGTATTCAGAACCAAACACAATAGTGCAGAGGTAACCTGATCATGGCAGCAGAATAAAAGACAACTATCATCTCCTTTGTTCTGGATATTATGCTGCCTTTAATGCAGCCTACAATTGTATTAGAGTCTTAAGCTGGGGTCCAGGAACTCCCAAGGGGCCTGTGGGTAGATTTCAGGCAGTCCACAAACTTGGAAGGAAAAACATTACATTTTCCTTTTCACTAACCTCTAACTCAAATTTAGCATTTCCTTCAATTATTTAAGAATGTTATTGTAAGGAGGGGTCCACAGACTTCATCAGACTGCCCAGTGTGTCCATGACACAAGAAAGGATTTAGAACAAGGTATTTCTGGCTACAATTTCACAGGTGACTCTTACCAAGCTTACAATCCACTCAACCCCCAAGATCTTTTCTGAACAAACTACGGGTACTTGTGTCACCTGCCTAACCCTCTCTCCTAACTGGTCATAGAATCACAGAGTTCTTGAAATGGAAAGGATTTCAGGGACCATCTAGTCCCCACAAACATGCAAGTAACTGCTGTGATGCACCTGACAAGAAATCATCCAGCCTCCACTAGGAAAATCCCTGATCAGGAGAAACCTACAAGACCGTCCATTCCTCTCCTGGACAGTTTCAATTGTTAAGAAAGATTTTTTGGTTTTGTTTTGTTTTATGTTTTTCCCCTCTAACATCAAGTCTAAATTCACCTCTCTGCACCTTCCACCAGTAGTCCAAATTCTGCTCTCTGGGACTCAAGAGAAGAGATCTGATTTTTCTTCCATATGAAAACCCTTCGTACTTAAAGATAGCTATTATGTCCTCACTGTCTTCTCCGGGCTAAATAGTCATACTTCTTCCTCCATCTGATCTTCACATAACATGAACTCAGCACTTTTTACTATCCTTGTTGCCTTTCTAGGAACCCACTACAGCTTATCAATATCCTTCCTAAACTGTGGCACGCAGAACTGAACAAAATTCTCCATGTAAGGTCTGACAAGGCTGAATACGGTGTGGCTCTCACTTTCCTGTTACTAGAAGTTACGCCTCTCTTAAAGCAGTCCACGACAGAACAGGGCTTTGGGTTGCCATATCATATTGCTGATGCATTTGAGCTTACATTCCACTAAATCCCCAGATCTTTATTTTTTTTCAGTATACTGGGAGAGAAAGGGGAAGAGAAAAACAGTAATTATGAAAACTTTTCACTTTCTGAAATGAAAGTATATTGAAAAAGCAAAACCATTATGATTTTGGTTAATGACCTTTCAGCAGTCATAGAAGAACAATTCCAGAAGGACGACCAAATTAATCAACTCAAAGTAGAAAAGAAAAACCCTGTTTATGGGATACTTTCCCATGACTTCATATTTGTTGTACCTGTTTTTTTAAAAAACTATACACACACACACACACACACACACACACACACACACATATATATATATATACACACACACACATACATATAATATACATACACATATATAAATATGAAATTTGGCATATACATATTATATATACACAAATATAAAATATAGTATAAAGTATACATTATTATATAATATAATATAGAAATATAGTCTAGTACTATTATACTATAGTATGTATACTTAGTATTATATATACACAATATAGAAATAATAGTCTAGCCTATTATACTGCAGTATGCATACTATACTTAGTATTATATATGTAATATAGAAATAACAGTCTAGCACTATTATACTATAGCATATATACTATACTTAGTATTACATATATATATATATTTTTTTTGCATGTATAGTACAAGTTTGTGTAATGTTACTTCCTTGACAATGGACCTGTGCCAGCAACAAGAGATTTTACTTAATAATTCTACCCATGTTTACGTTTGTTCTGATGATGTTTCTCATAACCAAATCATGAAGCTTTTACATAATAATAAAATAGCTAACATTTACATAGTGCTTATTATGTACCAAGCACTATACTAAGCTCTTTATAATTACTATCTCATTTGATACTCACAATAATCCTGTGAGATAGGTGCTATTACTATCCCAATTTTATAGGTGAAGAAATTGAGGTAGATAGAAGTAAGTGACTTGCCCAGGGTCACACAGTTAAATATCTGAAGCCAAATTTGATACAAGGTCTTCCTGACTCCAGGAACAGCAGTCTGTACATTACACCACTTTGCTTTCCTGATGCCCATGATGGAAGAATTAGGCTCAAAATGATGGAATGATACTGTGTACTTTTAAGCACATAGAATAAGCCTTGGTATACAGAAGAAAGTCAGAAAGATAAGCAGTTTTCTAAATATGCTCTAACATAAAGCATATGCTAGAAGTTCACCAGAAGGGTAATTTAAATCAGTGTTAAAAGAGGCAGTATAGGGATAGTGGACAGATGGCAATGGAGTCAGAGGGACCTAAGTTCCACTTGTGACACAGCTGGCTGTGTGGACCTTCAAGAACAGCATTTAGCCAGTGGTGACCTAGGCATCCATTTAAAAACAGATGCTAATCGCTTTCAGTAGAAATAGTTCCCTAAAACAATAAAATCACAGACTTGGCCCAATAAATAAGTAAATGAATGAAGGAGTTAATAAACGAACATGTAAACAAATGTGTAGTGATACCAAATTGTGAGGAAAGGTTGAAAATCAAGGGAAAAAGAGGAATACAATATTTGGAGCCCTGTTCACGTACCATGTACTTTGAAGGATCCTAAATCTGAGAAACAGGTTTGCAATCAAGATAATAAAAGCTCAGTGAATTTTCCCTTAGCTCCAATTCAATGAAACAGAAGAAAAACGATTAAATTATGCAAAAAAGTCTTTTTGAAAAGTTGTGGGGTAAGGAATTTCAATAAATTTATATGCCATGTAAGTAAGCCATTTAACTACATTATCCTGAAAATTAAAATGAGGATAATATTTATCTGCAAACTTTTGTACTTTTCCAGATGCTGAAGAGAAAATTATCCAAATAAAGGAAAATATAAACTTAGGGAAACTTGCTAAGACTGTGCTGATGCTGTGAGATACCTAGTGCCAATAAGTTAATTGCCCAACCTATCTTGACCTGCTCGGCCAGGTAGAATCATTCCCTTTCTTCCCCTCCTTTTCCATTGCCACAAAACACTTTGACCTTGAAAAGAAATATTCCTCTTATAGAAAGATATCATTTTCTTGCATCTGCCCACTGCTCTGGTCACTTCTTTGTTTCTTCCTTTATTTCCATTATTTATTATGCTGCTTACTTATTGGCCCATCCCCTTCTCCAAGTGGGAATAGGTGAACATTGATTCCTATCTCCCAAAACCTGTGAAATTAACTTTTCAACAGGTGTGGAATAGAGGAAAGAATACTTGAGTCAAGAGAACTGAGTTTAAGTCCCAATTCAGACACCTATTAAGTGGCTATGGACAAGAATACTCTGATCTTGTTCTATTATTTGGAAAATGGGAATAATAACTACCAATACTTTAGACAAGGTGGCCCCTGCTATCTGTTCAAACTCTGTCATTCTGTAACACTTCACTGGATTGTTTTGAATAGAGTACTTTATATATCTTAAAACATCATGTACTACTAGCACACAGGTTATTGTCAATTTTGAAAGAGCTCATATAATTAAAAAACTTAAATCTTTCAATGGTTTAGGAGTTCATTTTTTTTTTACTACTGATATAGAAGTCAAGCTTGTGTTCTATAGGCATAGCCTTTGAAATCCCAGGGTGACTGCAAAACCCTAATAAGGCATTTGAGGAAGACTTTAGTGGCATTACTACACTTGAGGCTGTGGAAAAGAAAGGACTTGGTAGTGAAAGTATATATGTATTTTTTTACCCAGATTCAGTTATGCTTGAATTGGAAAAAATTATTCCAGGTTGGCTGCAATAATCAGTCAACAAACTTTCATTAAGCACTTACTATGTGCTGGTAATTGTTGTGAGCACTAGAGATAGCAAAATCAAAAGCAGTCACTGCCATCAAAGGAGTCCACATTCTAATGGGGAAGACAACAAGTAAATAACTGGGTGTATGCAAATATCAGAGTAGATGAAAGGTAGTTTTAGAGGGGAAGGCTCTAGCAGCTGAGGGCAATGGAAAAGGTCTCTTATAGAAGGTGGCCTCTGAGCTGAGCCTTAAAAGAAGCTACTAGGGAATGAGAGATAGAGGTGAGGAGGCAGAGCATTCCAGGAAGAGGGATGAATAGCTAGTGTAAGTGGGAGATGGCTTTGAGGGGGTGGTGGAGAGGGAACAGTCATTTATAAAGTGCCTACTGTGTGCCAAGCTCTGTGCTAAGCACTTGACAAAGACAGATCTTATTTGATTGAATCATTACAAGTATTTCAGCATTGCCAGTGTAGAGTTTGTGAAAACATAAAATATTATGTCTAGAAAGGTAGAAAGAGGTTAAGTTATAAAGGGATAAACAGAAGAGTCTATGATATGTTAAATTTTAGTGCTCTTTGAATGTCAGGCTAAGGAGTTTGAACTTTATACTGAAGACAGAGAATGTTTTTTGAGCAGGGGGAGATCAGTGTTTTAGTAATATATCACTATATGCTAGGGCTTAATTATATTTATTGAACCAGGCTTCCTATTCCTATATTTCAATTTCAGTTCTCTACTCAGAACTCCTCTCAGTCCTAAGTGACTCTGCAGGTTGCCAGCTAAAAGAATCCCAGAAATCCTGAACCAAGACTCCTTGAAAGTGGAGATATTTATTTTTATGTTTGTATCTCAAACACCTAAAAATTGTCTGGAACATGATAAATATTTATTGGTTGATTGATTGATAGCATCAGTGTACAACCTTGCTTTGGCATATGCCCAGATCACCCAAGATACAGGCACCCATGTAGGAGATGGTATGGCAGGGACTATTTCTGGGGGAAGACATTCCATGTTCTCCTGCCACATGGTTTATAAGAGCCTTCTTCCATTGCTGGTAGCCATATGGGCTGTGTCTTTAAAAACCTATTAGATTGGACTGTCTTGTTATATTTTGCCAGTGAAGTGCTGAGGGGTAAAGGTTTTTAATGTGGCCACTGGGCACTAACTTGGGTGGGGAAAAGGATGTTCTTTACCTTCCCCTTAGACACTGTGGCCCCAAGAAAAGGCCATGGGGTTTGGGACTGTTTCATTTGTCCTCTTCAGTTCTAAACTGTAGTCTTTAGACCTGGGAACTCAAGCCATAGCAATTTTGGAGTCAGGATTCCAGGCCAGATGTTGCTGCTAGTTCAGTAGGGCAGCCCTAGGATGCCAAGGGACTACAAAACAAGCTGGGGGAGGGGGCAATAATAATAAGACAATTTTTACCACTATCCTAAAACATGGATCAGAAAATGTTCACATCAGTTGTAGGCCTAAGTCTGTTTTACAACTCAAAAAAAATTAGCATTTGATCAAGAGTATAGCAACAGAATGGCAGAAGGAAATAATAAGAAACATGCAGAGGTCTATAAATTTCAACAGATGTTTCCAGGAAGATTAAAAATAATGTATTTATATTTTAAAGTTATAAAATTCCATTTTAAATTTGATCACAGGACAAATCAGCAAGTCAGGCTGTTAACTCTTTAGGTTTACTTTGGAAAACTTACTTATAAAAATAAATATAATCTAAAAGGAGAGAATAGTATCTATTTTAGTTGGAGTTACAACCCCTTCATCCTCCCCCACTCCCGTATAAGCATCCCATTTACAAAAGGTGACTATGACTAAAAGGAGGTTACAATGATAAATTTAAAAAAAAATTACAATAGCCAAGTGCATCATTTTCAGGGAGATGACTTTGAAAGCTAAACTTTCATACTGAAATTAGAGGTTGCTCTGTTCTCTTAGCTGATACTGTCTTCTTAGTTATTCTGTGAGAGTGTTGGAGAAGCCCTTGCTAATGACCTGGTAATTGATTTAATGGCTTTTCTAATTAACTGTGAAATCAACAAAGTTGGTGTTCCCTATAAGCAACTTGCAAAGGTGAGAAAGGGTGATTAAAATGGATATCTATCTATCTATCTATCTATCTATCTATCTATCTATCTATCTATCTATCTATCTGTGTATCTGTCTATCCATCTCTATAACATGTCTCTTTGACAGATCCCTACTTTGGCCTGATACTGTTCTGATGTTAGGTGAGGGCACCTAAAGCTTTAAATAAAAATAGGTGATAAGTAAGTTTAAAGGAGAAAAATGTTGGATGAGCCCTTTAAATTCTTTATGGTAAAGAAAAACAACATTATCACCACCAAATATTTGTTGATCTCCCAAGTTTTAGCACAGCTTAGGCTAAAGTGTGGATTTCCAATCAATTACTGTCCCAGGGAAATTTATGGAGAAGAAAGCATTAGTTTGAACTTTCTTGGATACTCTTTTTCTTTCTTCATTTTTTAAAAAAGAGAACTAGACTATCTAAATCACTCCCATCTGCCCTTCCCACCACCCAAAGTTCTTTCTAGACTCTCAGAATTCACATGACTATTAAGAACTAATTATTTAATTCATCTTTATTATGGCTAACATTAAAACTATGTTACAGTAGAGTAATAATTTATTTGCTGTGTTACAATTTGTTATTCACTGGGGACTTTTTTTGAACTACGTACACATATGCTTGGTTTTTAGAACACAGAACATAATTTTTTACTTTCAATTACTATAATGTTTTGTGGTAGTTGGTGTCAGTGTAATAGCATTGGTAGCTTTTCCCATTTATTTGAAAACCTCAGTTAGATACAAAACCTCCCCCTTGCCAACTAAATATTATTCCTCTTAGAATTAAGGATGGCTGACTGAATTGATTCTTAGCTGATAATGGGGGTTGAGGATGGGAAGCACACCAGCAGATGCTTGAACTGACAGCATTAGAGTGGGGGCAAACTAAGGCCCAGGGATCAAATACTACCCCAACCTCCCATCTGTTTTTGTATGGCCAGCTGAGCAGAGAATGGTTTTTATATATTAAAATAAAGTTTTATTGTTTTTTGAAATGTTAAAAAAAATCAAACACATTCTCCTTAGGCAGTGCTTCATATTATATTTGGTCTTTTGGCCTAGTTTGCTACCATTTGCATTAGAGAATCATGCCCAACTCCTCAGGGGCATTCCTAGAATGATGAAGGGGAGAGGCAGCCTTGCTCCAACACCCGAGACTTATTTGTGAGAATGAGAATTAGAATAAAGATCATCAGAGCTTAAATGGGCTCCATAGCCACTCTACAAACCTTAAGGTATTATGTAAATGTGAGTTATTATTAATGCAATGGATACATTTGTGTAAGTTGTAAGTGTAAGAGTAATCAATGGGGCTTCAGTACTTAGCATGCTTAGATTTGCCTTTCTTGACAGGCATGAACATATTTTCCTTGCTTGCTTCCAATTTAATACGTGAGCTTTGAGGAGCCAGTACCAGACCATGAGAAGTAATAAAAATTCTTCTAATTGTGGAAACAGACAAACTCATGATTCAGGAGATGCTTAACTGACATCAAGTCCAAATACAGAGGGACAGCTTACTTATCTCCTAGCAACAAGGAAAACAAAAACTGGTATAAGTTACCAGGTTGGAGGGAAGGGCAACCGCCCTGTCTTTCATATATTTATATGGATTCTTGAGTAGATGGCATCTCTGTCTCTTTTGCATTTACTAGTTCCTGATCTTGGATGAATGAGTATTCTAAGAAGGCAGTGACCAGGTGACCATGTGAGCTCAGAAGAGCAATCAGAGGTCCCACCAGCAACCAGAGTCAGTAGCAGAGTCCACAGGAAGAGATAGTGATGACCAACAACAGGAGAAGCACATTCTGGCAGCAGGGGTGAGGATAGCAGTGACTTCCAGATTGTGCTCAGCCCCTTATGATAGAGAGGTGAGAATTATGGACTCCAGAAAGTCCAGCAGAGCCACACCTAAAGGGAATGTCATGATGACTCCATAAAGAGAGAAAAGGACTTCCAGCAATTAGAAATGGTGAATAAACTCCTATTGGCTGCACCTGTTGCCTTGTGTTTTAAGTTTGAGTCTTCTCTCTCCAGGCACCTTCTTTGACCAACAGGAGAATGGAGGTTTGGGGAGATGTTTTGTGGTTACTCTTCTTGCAATACCTTTTCAATAAACATCTTGTTCATCAATGCAAGTGGAAGTTAGGACAGTAGCCTTGGAGGGGGTGTTACATGAATAAATCTGATTTTCTGAATCAAATCCCATTTTCAATACAATAATAATAATTGCTGTTATCGAGCTCTGTCTTTAACAGTCAGGTTTCAGGTCCTGCTTTTGACACTTATTAGCTGTCTAAGGGAAGGTCATTTAATCACTCTAGAGCTCATTTTTGAAATATGGATAATTATAGCCCCTTCCTCAAAGAGTTGTGAAGATAAGATGTGTGTAAAATACCTGAAAAACCTCAAGCTGCCAAATAAATGTAAGATATTGTCATTATTATCATTACTGTAGGCTATGTCATTTTTATGTGAATAATCACTTCCAAATTTATTTAAGAAAGTTTGGAGCTTTGTATATTGGTTTTTCTTTGAGTGGACCCATGTATTTACACTATTTTCTAGATTTATATTTCAAATTCTTTAAAAAAAGATCTCTTCAAATATAATAAGATTGTCTTTATATTCATGATAAAGTTGAAAAGAGCTACCAGAGTGTTTTAGAATAATTTAGAGTTTGAATAAAAACTATACTCTGCCTACGCATGGAGAGTAACATAGGATGCCTGCTAGCCAAAGAAACCTCTCACAGAAGATCACTAACATTAAATTAAATATTGAATTCTTTTCTTCAATACTGTGAAAGAATTCTCCCTTTATTTCCCTGAAAAAATGTCATTGAAAGAAGTATCCATTTTCCTCAGGGTATTCCCTTCCACTTAGTCCACTGTTACAAGACATGATGAAACTACATGATGACTCTATATGAATATTAAATTAGAAATTTTGTCCTCAGGTATGAGATTTTTTTTGGAGATTAATGATTTGAAGCAAATAATTTAAGGTCTAATGAAGAGCAAGCTTTTATCATTAGGCCTGCAGGTTCATTTTAGTTCAGATGTGGACTAGTTCTGTCCTCCAGTTTTGAAGAATAGTTCTAGATTTTTTGTTTTTGCCAACAGTTTCCACTGGCCTCATCAGAACTAAATGTAACTGGCCCTGGAACAGAAAGAACATCATGTTAAACATATACCCTGAGAGTTTTGTTGTATCTTAATTAGCTTCCTGATTTTATTGGTGTGGGTAGTCCCTCCACTAGTATAACTCACAGTCAGTATCTTTCCTTTTATCTGTTTTCTATTTTTCCAGAGTTGACTTTTCATTTAAAGATTTGAACTACTGTAACTATATGCAATGATATTTTCCCATCTTTAACCTTAATTTTAGTTGGTATTGATTTTCGTCTCCATTCTAAAGAATCAATCTGGTTATATATTATACACAATAGTCAAATTTACAAGGATAGTAGCATGACCAAATGTAGTTCTTTAAAAAAAATACTATAGCTAATATGAGTATTAAGACTGGACTTAAGCCACCGCTGCTCTGTTGCTTGAAGACATGTTAAGTACTGTGAACAGAAATCAATGGCCTAAAACCCTGACATTCTTATGATATCCTATGCCAAGCATGTCTGCAATTAATAGGTAAGACCTTGTTAAATATAGCCAGATGGTAATGAAATTACAACAGGTATCAAAATTTACAAGTGTAAGACTGGCCCCATTAGAGAAAAAGCACTCTTAAGCCATACTGGAGGAGTCCATCCCAGGTACCATTAGCAACCAACATTATTGCCTACCATCAAAGTATGGATCTTCACCATCACATTGCACAACCCCTAAAATCCATCCCTTTCTCCATTCTGGATGCCGCTTGTACCTCAGCTCTTGGAATTAGATATCTCTGCCTACCACCCTTTATTACTTTGCCCCATCCATTTCTACTCATACTTGAGAGTTGAGTCCCAGAGGATGATTGCTATCTTCAACTTCAAGGGTACCCTGTGGATACTGGCGCCTAAAACTAACTCATGAGCCCCCACTGATGTGCTTCATATTAACAATCAGCCAGTAAGCACCATAGCTCTCAGCATACATTTACTGAGAAGGTAAAGTAATAATAGCTACAAAAGACTGCTAAGTATAAAAGTAGATTGTAATTTTTTACTCATACATATAGCATTTTTAGGAATAGCAGACTCGAATACAGTAGTGATAAAGAACCTATTAAGGTAATATATGTCAAATCTACTCACTATTCTAGTACTCATCTTCTCACTTAGCTATAACATCTCAACTTCACTTAGAGTGAGAAAAAACTTGTGTTCAAGTCCTATCTCTTTTACTTATTAGTTGAACAAGTCACTTAATCTCTATGAGCCTCACTTTCTTCGTCTGTAAAATTTAAAAGTTAGATTAGATGACCTCTAAAGTCCCTTCTAACTCTGAATCTTGATCCCATGATCTATAAACTCAGATTCTGTTCTTGGAGTTGCCTGTAATGTCTTTGTGGATCAGATAGACCTTACAAATGTGGCTGTGTCTCCATGGTGTGGCTTGAGAAATAAAAAGAAAGGCCCAAATCTCTATTCCCATGCAAAATAACGCTTCTACTGGCTCCCGATCTTCTAGAACTTTATAATATTAGAGATTAATTCCTTTGTCTAAGTATTTTCACAAGAAGCAATGAATTGTTTTCATTCTTTTGTTAAGTATTTTTATTCATATTTTTATGAGATGCATCTAGGTTACATGGTGGATAAAACTCTGGACCTGCAATCTGAAAGACCTGAGTTCAAATCTGGCCTTAGATACTCACTATCTGTGTGCCCCTGAGCAAGTCACTTTACCCCTCTGTGTTTCAGTTTCCTTGTTTGTAAAATGGGGATAATAAGAGCACCCAGGATTGTTATGGAGAGCAAATGAGATAATATTTATAAAGTACTTTGCAAACCTAAAACTATATAAATGCTAGCTATTACTATTATTATTGTTACTTATATTATATATACATATTATATATATATATATATAAAATTGTTTATACCTCAATGTACATGGCTTTTAACTATGGCAAAGTTTTGCTATGGATTTAATAGAAACACACGGCACAAACAAGAGGGCAGGAGGGGAGAGATAGTGAAAATCAATCTGAGGAATGAGACAGGGATAAATGAAAGTTAAAGTGCTCAGAAAGCAAAGATCAGAGATGTCAAAGACAAACTTGCTGTACTTGACAGTTATGCCTAGGGCCAGCCTTACCTACAGAGATGTCTTACATGCCAAGCAAGAGAAGTCCTGGAGTTTGCATCATTTAAATCAATGCAGAGAGACAGAAGCATTTTTCATGGAAGAGCCCTGAAGGCCATCCCTAAAACTAATCTATTTTCATGCAGGGTCATTGGGAGGAAACAAGAAACACCAATTAAGTCAACAGAATATTAAAATCCAAAGTCAATTGTCTTGGCACTGAATCACTGGACTCAAAGAAATTGTATACAAAGAACTACATAGTGCAAGAATATGTCAAAACCTCTATCCACACACACACATACACTCTCTCTCTCTCTCTCTCTCTCTCTCTCTCTCTCTCTCTCTCTCTTTCTCTCTCTCTCTTTCCACCCCTTCAAGAGAGACATTTCTAGTGAAGGTTTGCTAGTTGTTTTATTGTTCAGTTCACTATTTGTTCTCAGCAGATTTGATATAATGGATCACAAAAACTTGGTGTTATTTTTAAGTGCTTTCATTTTTTTCCTTTATATTAGTGAAGTCTTAAAACAAACAGCAAGCTTCATTCAAAGTGTTATCTATTCAGGATTGTCATCCTATTTCTCTTTTGAAATACTCACATGGGGAACAAAAAATAAAGAGAGAGTACAGTGAAGAAAAACATAACAGGACCGTAAACAAATAATTCAAATGGACCACATGCAAAGCTCATAACAGTAGAATTGTATAAAAACTGAGCAGAGCCAAGGAACAAGACTAAGGGTTACAACAAAATCAAGATCCATTTTCTAGAAATACAATGAATAAACATAAGGAACCCATTTGAAAGGTGGTTCAACACAAAATTATTTTCTGGTATCTGAGGCACTCAGTTGTCAGGAGGCTCTGGCTTTGAGGTCCAACGTGATTATGCCAATGACCTTGGAGGATAGAAGAGATGTAAAAGGAGTAAGGTAGCTGTTGTACATAGGGCCTGTGGCCAAACAATTAGGGCCCTTGTGAATAGACTGGTGTTCTCTCTTTTCCCTAAACAGTGTGGGAATTTTACTTTGACCTTTCAAAGAAAGAGCCTTTTACTAGCCAACTTGAACCTATTACACTCTATTTAAACTGAAGGCCTTAATGTCTAAAGAAAACCTTAGATCACTGTGGTCCAAAGAGAAAATGCCATAGAAGGAAATGCTGCTCACAATAGGCAATTGAAGAACCTCTCTGCAGAGATGCCAACATATTCAAATCCATTTCCACTCATGGTATAAAATTTGCAAGTTTATGCTAATCCAACAGCCAAATAAAATTGTGATGTCAAATAGCACCTACTTCACAGGATTGTGAGGACCAAATGAAATTATCTATGTAAATCACCTTGCAGAATTTAAAGCCCCAGGAAACTGAGATATTATTATTATTTTTAAACAAGAATTATATTTCTTCAATTGCTGTCCAACACAATCCCCCTTTGAACAAGGGGGAAAGGGAAGGGAGCAAATATTTATTATCTATTATGTGCTACAAATATCTCCTTTGAGCCTCATAACAACCTTATGAGGCACATTTTATAGTTGAGAAAACTGAGGCAAATAGATTAAGTTATTTATCCAGGTTCATATAGCTAGAAAGTGTCAGGCTGGATTTGAACTCAAATCTTTCTGACTATAGGCCCAGGGTTCTATACTCTTTCCAGTCTTCTTGCTCCTTTATACTTCCCACATATTCTTTGATCCAGTGATATTGGCCTCCTTGTTGTACCATGAACAAGGCACTCCCTCTCTCATCTCTCGGCATTTTCTCTGGCTGTCCTTCATGCCCATAATGCTTTCTCTCCTCCTCTCTGCCTCCAAATCCCACTTTCTACAGGAAGCCTTCCCAATCCCTCTTAATTCTAGGGCCTTCCCTCTGTTAAATATTTCCTATTTATCCTGTACATAGTTTGTGTATATTTGTTTGCTTGTTGTGGCTTCCTCCATTAGAATATCACCTCCTTGAGAGCTAGGACTGTCATTTGCCTTTCCTTGTATGTCTGTAGCTTAGCACGATGCCTGGCACATAGTAGGTGCTTAATAACTACTTGTTGACTGATTGGCTGACTATCCCCTGTGCCATCTAACTCCCTCAATTCAATCTTCTGATGCACATTCAATATATAATGAATACTGATAAAAGAGAAAGATAAAGCCTCACTTCCTGGTATGGATATGATGGGCTCTTGAAGAAGTTAAAGTACATGAAACAATTTCATATAGTTCTTTCACTTTCAGAACTTCCACTTATGTGTAAAAAGAGACTTGGACAAAGAATTCTTATCTAAAATAGAACATTTTCATACTAGACCCTTTATATATGTGAAATCAATTATAAACTACTCTGATTGATAATTAGTATTTTACTCATTTTCCCTGAAATTCTCTAATGTATTTCTTTTAACAATTAATCAATAATCACAGAATCTCAGAGTGGAGCAAGATCCCGGAGGACTAGTACAATCAATACTTGAACAATAATATCCTCCATATATCCCTGACAATAGATCATACAGCCTTTGAAAACTTCCTCTTGCTTAAGGGGAAACATATAATCTTCTGAGACAGTCCATTCTGTTTTTAGGTAGCTCTAAGTTTTAAGGAGTTTTTCCCTTGCAGCAAGCTGAAATTTTCCTCTTCGCGTCTTCCATCCATTGCTTCTGGTTCTGCTTTCTGGGGCTAAAGAGAATGTGTCTAATCTGTCTTTCAAAAAAAGAGGCTTTCAAATAATTAAAGATAGTATTTGTGTTCCCCCTAAGTTTCCTCTTCTCCAAGATAAACACTCCATTGCCAAATTAGCTGGCTGTTTGAAATACATATTATTGTGTAATAATAGCTAATAAAATAGCTAGCATTTATATGACTCTTTAAGGTGTACAAAGTGTTTTACATATGTTATCTCATTTAATCCTCACCATACCATTTTAATGTAGTTGTTCTTTTACCAAAGGAGCTATGTTTAGAATGCAGCTCTAGCTTTCATTTGTCAGATATAATTTTACTTTAATGTTGTTAAAAAGAGAATCGTTTAAGCTAAACATTTATATACACTTAGATTTGTTATCACAGGTGTGCATAGACATCCATAAACATGATAAATAGAGTTTCTACTCCCCTTGGATAAAAGCAATTTAAATTGGAAGCAACTGGTAATGCACTGGATCGAACACTGGGCTTGTAGTCAGAAAGACTTGAGTTCAAACCACTTAAAAGCTGTGTAACCCTGGGCAAATCATTTCAGCTTTAGTTGTCTCAGTTTCCTCCACTGTACAATGGGGATGATAGTAGCAGCTATCTCAGAGGGTTGTTGTGAGGATCAAATGAGATAATATTTGTAAAAGAGCACTTGGCACAGTGACTGGCACATAGTACATGCTGTATAAATTCTTATTTTCTTCCATTGCTTAGCCTAAACAAGTTTTGTTGACTAATGCAATTTCACAAACTTTTTTTTGTTTTTTTGGGGGTTTTTTTGGCAGGGCAGTTGGGGTTAAGTGACTTGCCCAAGGTCATACAGCTAGTACATGTGTCAAGTGTCTGAGGCCGGATTTGAACTCAGGTCCTTCTGACTCGAGAGCCAGTGTTCTACTCACTGCGCCACCTAGATGCCCCAGTTTCACAAACTTTCAAATCCTACTATATGGAGGCCACCGTGTAGTAACACAATGTTGGAGAATAAGGAGTACAGAGAAGAAGACAAGCTGTCTGTCCTTAAGAAGTCTACTGTCCAGAAAAGGTGATCATCTATAATATTATGTAGAAATAAATAATGTATCATACAAGGAGTAAATCAAGTGCTATGAGAGTTCAAAAGTGAAAGAAATGAATTCTAACTGGAAGGTTCTGGGAAGGAGGAGGTGATGGCATTTGACTTGAAATTTGAAAGATGGATTGGCTTTTGAAAGGTGGGCAATGGTATTTCAGGCAGAAGAAATATTATGGGGAGAGGAAAGCACAAATATGGGAAAGTATAAATTAAATTTGAGAGCAGCTAGGTAGCGCAGTTGAGTACCAGTCCTGGAATCAGGAAGAATCATCTTTCTGAGTTTAAATCTGGCATCAGTTGTGTTCTAGGTTTGTGATCCTGGACAAGCCACTTAATCCTGGAGAAGGAAACGGCAAGCCACTCCAACATCTTTGCCAACAAAACCCCAAATGGGATCATGAAGAGTCAGACACTATGGAAACAACTAACCACCAACAACATAAATCAAATTTATAAAAGTATAGATCAAATTTTAGGAAATGGGCATGGCAGAACATAGGTCACATATAAAAGAGGAGTAGATAGGGCTTAAAATGTAAGCTGGGAAAGATTATGGAAGGCTTTCAATGACTTTAAACTTTATTTGGTAGATAATAGAGAGCCTCTGAAAGTTTCTTTAATGTGAAGGGTAGGAAGGAGAAGAGCAGGAAGCTCTGGCAAGATCAGAACTGTATGTTAGAATGATTAGTCTGAAAGTTATCAACAGTGTGTATGATAGAATCGAGGGGGCAGATACTGGAATCTATTGCAATAGTTCAGTTAAGAGATAATGTGTAATCTGAACTATGGTGGTGATCATGAGAAGGGAATAGAAAGGAAGAGAAGGAGCAGGAAGAATATTTAATTCTCATGGCCCGGTCAATTTAATAAAAGTGACAATACTACCCAAGGTAAGTTAGAGATACAGTGCTATGTCAAACTAACAAAAGGATACAGACTTAGATAAGATAGTAACAAAATTCGTTTGGTGAAACAAAAGATAAAAAACAATCAAGGTAAATAATGAAAAAAGAGAAGGAATGTAGGGGAAAGTGACAGAATGATGAGTGCTGCCCAGACACCTTATTGTCCCTGTGATTCTTGCCCCACAAAGAGAGAATTTGTTGGCCTTCATAACACCAATCGCAGCAGCATACCTAAGAACTGCTGCTGTGAAGAATTTTAAGGGTCTAATGGCATAGTATAAAGAACTCTCTATTTATTCAGAACTAAACATTGTTCAGTAAAGTAAAGCATGACATTCATAACAACATCCTTAAGCAAAACATATCATTCAATGTATATCTCATAACACTCAGTATGTCATGTGACAGACGGCATATATCATTGCATTCAGTAGCATTCCCCAAAATACTTGTTTATACAAGCGGGGTGTCTCAGGCCAGGGTCTTCCCCAGCACAACATATCATCCTTAAGGGATAGCAGAAAATACAAACACCATCCACCCCTAGGTTACACCAAGTCACAATCTCCCTCAGTCAATACAGAGTGTCCAAATAAAGTTCTCTTTTATCTTAACTCAAGGCTGACTTCCAAACCGCATGGTTCCTCCTCTGAGGGCTGACTACTCCCAGCTCTTGCCTGGGTTTATGTGTTGGCAGCTCTCTGCTCCTGCCCCTTGTCTCAGTTCATGGGGACTGCTCCATTCCAAACTCTTCCTGCTCCTGCCTGACAGCAGGCTCCAGGTGCTTCTGCCCACAGCTTCTGGGAAAGCAAAGCTTAACAAAGCTACAACAATATTTACACACATTACCAGCACCATCATTAACACAGATCAACACATTAACACATTAACACAGATCAACAGACAGGGCTTCTGTCTGAGAAATCAACACAGATCAACAGGCAGGGCTTTTGTCTGAGAAATTAATACAGATCAACAGAGGGAGTGCTGACATCACAAACATTCTTTCTGTTAGGCCTCCCCACAAGCAAGTTCCCCTAGCCAGCTCACACTCACTTCTCTCTCTCAGCTCTGCTTCTCCCTCTACCCACACCTCTCTCTCCAGGCAATATACACTGCTTCCAATCAAAGACTTTTGATTCAATCAAAGACTCTTGATTCAATCAAAGGCAAAACACAATCAAAGACAAGATTGACTTAGTGCTGAGAAGAACTCCAAAAGAAAACAGAACAGCAAAAAAATCCCACTTTGCTTTCCATTACAGTTTTCCCAAACAGAATTAATGTACGTAGGATAAAAAAGCAAAGTGTAGACTAGGGAAAAAGTTGTCAAATATCTCTGATAAAGAGGGGGTTAGTATCTAATAGATATAGATGATTAACAAAATATATATGACCAACAACTAAGGATATGATAAGTTATCAAAAGAAGAATTGCCAACTTAACAGCCGTATGAAAGAATTCTCCAAATCACTAATAAGAAATACAAATGAAAACAATGATGAGGTTTTCACTTTCACATATTACGTGTTATAGGAATGACAAATGTGATGAATGGAGAAGCATGGAAAGATTTACATGCAAAGTAAGTAAGTAAATCCAGAAACATAATATAGACAATCACTATAGCAGTGTTAATTGAAAGAACAGCAACTAAAAAACAACTCAAGATAAATGCAGAAAAATTATAAAGAATAAGCTTGGCTCTAAATAAGTGATGAAAAGACTTCATCTCCTTTGCAGTGGTAGGGAGTGAATAAGTATGGAATCTTACATATGACATCAGATTTTTTGGATATGTAGAATGTTTTTTCTGATTTTCATTTATTTAAAAACTCTTTGTTATAAAAGATAGATCTCTGGGAGGAGGGAAGAGGGAGAAAAGGTTAGAGGGAGGAATCTAAAGAGTACAAAACCAAAAAATAAAAACCTATTATTTTCTTTAGTGAAAGGAAGAGATAGATGTGAGAGACATAGAGAAAGTAGAATTGGTAGGTTTTGGTAATTACTATATGTGCAAATGATGATCAGACTCAGTCACTGTATCAGATGGTTTTTTAATTGATTTTTCTTTATCTCAAGGAAATGTATGGTCTGAAATGTTGGAGAGGAAAGTGTGAAATGACAATGATGTAGAGCGGGTCTGTCCAACCTTAGGTTTCTATTGAAACAATAGACAATATATTTTGATTTGCCATTTTAGTAAGAGCTCTGTGGTAGCTCAGCTTTGTTTACTAAACCATTTATGTAGATTTCTATGCTTGTAGGTGGGCTGCGTAAATCATACTGCAAGCTGGGCCACATGAGGCCCACGGGCCGCATTTTGGACAGCCCTGATGTAAAGGGAAAAGGCATCAGTAAAACATTTTTTAAATGATCTCCTCCAGTACAGGAAGATATTTAGGTCCTCCAGAATCTGGTTCAAATCTACATTTTCACCTTTATTTCATATCCCTCTTCATGGGCTCTTTATTCAAACCAAACCAGACTACTAGTGTTCCCTAAACTTAACATTTTGATTCCTATCTCTGCACATTCATGTACAGCATGCCTCATGTTCTCTACCTTATTTCTGCATGAATAGAATGTAAACTTCTTGAGAACCCAGGCTTGTTTAATTTTTTCCTCTTTGAGCCCCACATTATAATGCCCTGTACAACAAAATTCTCTGTTTGACATTTAAAGTCTTCCAGCCTTCCTTTCCAAACTTATTATAAGATTAAAACAGGCCATGTTCCCTACCTTTGCAAAGTTTACAATTTCATATGGAGCAATAGAGGCAGAAGTATGAGGATTCAAGTTCCTACAGGGCAGGGATTGTTTTATTTTTTATTACTAGCACAGTACCTTGCACATGAAAGTGCTGAATAAATGCTTGTTGATTGATTTTACATGGTGTGTGCTTTCTTGTCGTTCAGTAGTTTTTCAGTCATGTCTGACTGTTTGTGATTCTGTTCGAGGTTTTCTTGGCAAAGATACTGGAGTGGTCTGTCATTTCCTTCTCCAACTCATTTTACAGATGAGGAAACTGAGGCAAACTGTGAGGCCCAAGGCCACACAGCTAGTAAGAGTTTAAAGCCAAATTTGAACTCAGGAAAATGAGTCTTCTGACTCCAGGCCTGGTGCACTATTCCACTGGACTACATAGCTGCCCCCAGTATGTGCTTAACACACAATTAAAAATTTGTATTGAACTCTAAAGAGATCAGTTTTTATGTTAGGAGTCTGATTGGGCACAATCAAAAGTCCAAATAATTATCTTGTTTCATAAATTTCCACTTATGTGTCTTAGGTCCCTTCTAGATGGTAAACTCACTGAGGGCAGAGATTTTGCTGTATTTAAATATCATCCCTGTTTCAGAGCCTAGTACTGAATAGGTGCTTTGTTAGAAACTGTTGAATCAAACTGAATTGTTAGATTCCTTTTAAATAACTGAAGTGTTCAAAGGTGATAACTAAAGAAAACTGCATTCTGTGCCCTGTCAGGGTCACCATATAGGCAGTTTACTTTGGACCCTGGAATTGATACTGAGGAAGAGACTGGTCTTTTTGTACTATTCCAAGTGAACAGCCTTGTAATTTCTCCTAGAGCAGGTTGCTTTAATGAGTACCAAAGAGTAAGTTAAAGTTGGTAAGTGAAAAGGAACTAGTATTTATTGCCTGTGAAAATATGGCCCTTAAATAAGCAACTTCCTAATAGAATGCCATTTGCTTTGTAATATTTTAAGATGGTTTACTTCACCATGAATAATAATTTTATATTATAAACTTCTCAGGAAATATATGCCATATTGCTTTAAAAAGAAAATTTTCATTCCAAGAAAATAGCTCAGATGGTGCTGTTAAATCATGAAAGGGAGGGCAAGACTACCACTGAAAAGAAATTCTCCATTAAAGCTTCTTTATTGTTCAGTTGCTTTAGTCATGTCCTACTCTTAGTGACCCCATTTGAGGTTTTCTTCGCAAAGGTATTAAAGTGGTCCACTATTTCCTTCTCTGGCTCATTTTTTACAGATAAGGAAACTGAGATAAACAGGATTAAGTGACTCGGCTAGGATCACACAGCTAGTTAGTTTCTGAGGCCTTGTTTGAACTCAGGTCTTCCTGACTCCAGGCTGGGGCTCTATCCACTGTACCACCTTGCTGGTCCCAAAAACAAGATAGATGTTCTCCAACCTACAAAGGGTATTGTTTGGTTGTCTCAGTTGTGGCCAATTCTTGGCAAAGATACTGGAAGCATTCGCCATTTCCTTCTCCAGCTCATTTTAGCGAAGAGAAACTCAGGCAAAGAAGCTTAAGTGACTTGCCCAATGTCACATTTAGCTATCTAAGGCTAAATTTGAGCTCAGAAAAATGTGTCTTTCTGACTTCAGTCTCAGTATTCTATCCATCATGTCACCTAGCTACCTTAAAACTTCTTAACCACAAGTTTTCTCATTTGCTCTTTGAAACACACACACATACACACACATTCACATGCACAAGTGCACATAGATATACATGTGTGTACAAACACATCCACGAACACGTACATTCTGGCAGCTTCAGTTTGGAGTTTAGAGTCGTTACAGCCTCAAAAACTTTCTATTAGAACTATACAAAAATGGAATGGTCACAGCAAGATAGCAAAGTAGATAAGAGTGTTGGACTTGAGATATTTACTAGTTGTGTGACTCTGGGCTTTTAAACCTCTCTGAGCTGAGGTCTCTTCGTCTGTATAATGGGGACAACTATAGAACTGGCTTTTCAGTGTTATGAGCATCAAATTAAATAGTATAGGTAAAGTGCTCTATATACCTTAAAGGCCTACATAAAATGCTAGCTTTTTTTTGTAGTAATGAGTTCTCCTTTCACTGTAAATAGTCTATCAGAGGACGGATAGCCACTTGTGATGTAGATGGGATTTCTGCAGGGAACAAAATAGTTTTCTTTGGGTCACTAAGGACCTTGAATTCTGGAGTCGTGTTTTTACTATGAGAGAACCATGAAAGATTCATGAGTACTGTGTCAAAAGTGGGCAGCTGTCTTATCGACCTCAGCAAGTCAACAGAAACTTTTGCTATGATGTAGTTTAAAGAAAACTATTTATTTATTTGGATATTGGGTCTCCTTAGCTTACACAGGCTGGAAGTACATCAATCAACTACCCATGGGCTGATTCTACTTTTGATCAACCTGAGAACTTTGACATGCTCTGTTTTTCCAAACTCGGTCAGCTTGTCCCTCCCTAGGTAAACCGTATCCCCTCCCTGAGGCTTATCATATTGGTGCCAGATTTAATGCAGACACAAAATCAACTTTAGTCCCACTGCAGCTCAGACTCCTGAGCTCAAGGGCCTCACCAGCCTCAGCCATCCCAATAGCCCAAACTATGCCTGGCCACAGAATGAGTTTAAACTCAATTGTTTCTAGTAGGGCCATTTAATAGTTTTTTTAACAGTTGTAAAATGCAGCAAGGAAACACAGTGAATAGAGTGCTAGGCCCAGAATCAGGAAGATTGCATTTTCCTGAGTTCAAATGTGGCCTCAGACACTTACCCGCTATGTGACCCTGGGCAAATCATTAAACCTTGTTTGCCTTAGTTTCCTCATCTGAAAATGAGCTGGAGAAGGAAATGGGAAATCATTCCAGTATCTTTGTCAAGAGAACCCCAAACAGGGTCATAAAAAATCAGACACAACTGAACAGCAACAAAATAAAACAACAAGTTGTAAAAGAATAGTTCCTTTTGTCTTTATGGAATCAGAGACATGTGGGCAAGCTGGTATTTTTATATAGCATTTCAAAGTTTGCAAAGTGCTTTACATATGTTAATTCATTTAATTTTTCTCTCTATGTTAACTCATTTGATCCTGAATCAAATCACCTGGACTGTTGTTGCAACAGACAAATTTTTGTTCCCCTGCCTCAAGTCTCTCCTCATTCCAAGCCATCTTCTGTTCAGCTGTCAAACTTTCTAAAGCACAGGTCTGACCATGTCACCTCCTTATTTAATAAACTATAGTGGCTCCCTATGACCTCCAGGATCAAATACAAATAACAACTTACCTTTGGCTTTTAAAACCCTTCATAACCTGGCCCTTTCCTGTCTTTGTAGTCTTCTTATACCCCTATCTTCTCCCATTTACTATGCGAACACTGACCTTCTTACTATTCTTTGAACTAGAAGCCAGCTCCTAACTCTCGATGTTTCCACTGGTTGTTCCCCATGTCAGACACATTCTTCTTCCTCCTTTCCATCTCCTATTTTCCCTGGCTTCATTTAAATCTCAGCTAACATCCCACCTTCTGCAAGAAGCCTTTCCTGGTCTTCCTTAACCTGAGTGCCTCTCCTCTCAGATTATCCCTAATTTATTATTGTATGTACCTTGTGTGTACATAGTTGTTAGCATGTGATCTCCATAATTAGACTGTTTTAAGAAGAGAGATGGTTTTTTGCCTTTTTTTGTATCCCCTGTACTAGGCACAATGGCTGGCACATAGTAGGCATTTGATAAATCTTTGTTGCCTTGACTTGCCAGCCTCAGTTTCCTTGGCAGCATCAATAGTAGGCATGCACCAACCTGTCCAACTTGCAAGACTTTAAGTAAATAAATAGATGACTACTTGTTGTAAAGAGTATTTTCTTCAGGTGCCAATTGGACTGCATTGTCTTAAAGGTCTATTCCAAATCTGAGATTTCTGTGATTCTGTAGTAAATAATAACTTGTACTTTGTAAACCACAAAGTATTGTATTAATGCTTTAATTATATTTTTTAAAGAAGAGCTTATGGGAGGTGGAGCCAAGATGGTGCCTGGAAAGCAGGGACTTGCATGAGCTCCTCCCCCCACGTCCCTCCAGAAACCTATAAAAATGGCTCTGAACAAATTCCAGAAATGCAGAACCCACAAAATAGCAGATGGAAGCAGGGCTCCAGCCCAGGACAGCTTGGATGTTCACTGGGTAAGGTCTATCGCACACAGAGCTGAGAGAGGAGTGGAGCAGAGCCCAGTATGAGCCAGCCTGGACCAACCAGATTGGGAGCCAGGCAGAACAGGCCCTAGCATCCTGAATCACTGAGCTGTGGCAGTTACCAGACTTCTCAACCCACAAACACCAAAGACAGCAGAGAAGGTTAGTGGGAAAAGCTGCAGGAACAGAGTGAAGGAGTTTCCAGTTCAACCACCACCCTGGGGGCAGCAGGGGAGGTGCAGCTACAGAACTACAGCTGCAGTTGCTTCTGGCCCCAGGCCCACCTGGTGGGAGTAATTAAATGGCAGATCAGAGTGGGAGTACAGAGCCTCCTTAAGATTTGAGTCCAGTCCAGGTTGGGGGTTCTTGGGGGAGGAGGAGCACTGGTGTAGCAGAGCTGGCTGTACAGAAATAGCTGTGAAAATGAAAGCGCATCCCCTCAAGCTTGGAACAAAATACTCTCTACTCTACAAGCAGTCATACCCCAACGAAAAACTCAAGGGTCAAGTAGTTGGCTGGGAACATGGCCAGGCAGAGAAAACGGACTCAGATTCAGTCTCAGACTTTGGAATCTTTCTTTGGTGACAAAGAAGACCAAAACATACAGCCAGAAGTCAACAAAGTCAAAGAGCCTACATCAAAAGCCTCCAAGAGAAATATGAATTGGTCTCAGGCCATGGAAGAGATCAAAAAGGATTTGGAAAAACAAGTTAGAGAAGTAGAGGAAAAATTGGGAAGAGAAATGAGAGTGATGTGAGAAAACCATGAAAAACAAGTCAATGACTTGCTAAAGGAGACCCAAAAAAATACTGAAGAAAATAACACCTTAAAAAATAGACTAACTCAAATGGCAAAAGAGCTCCAAAAAGCCAATGAGGAGAAGAATGCCTTGAAAGGCAGAATTAGCCAAATGGAAAAGGAGGTCCAAAAGACCATTGAAGAAAATACTACCTTAAAAATTAGATTGGAGCAAGTGGAAGCTAGTGACTTTATGAGAAACCAAGATATTATCAAACAGAACCAAAGGAATGAAAAAGTGGAAGACAATGTGAAATATCTCATTGGAAAAACCACTGACCTGGAAAATAGATCCAGGAGAGATAATTTAAAAATTATTGGACTACCTGAAAGCCATGATCAAAAAAAGAGCCTAGATATCATCTTTCAAGAAATTATCAAGGAGAACTGTCTTGATATTCTAGAGCCAGAGGGTAAAATAGAAATTGAAAGAAGCCACCAATTGCCTCCTGGCAAAGATCCCAAAAAGAAAACTCCTAGGAATATTGTTGCCAAATTCCAGAGCCCCCAAGGAGACAATACTGCAAGCAGCCAGAAGAAAACAATTTGAGTATTGTGGAAACACAATCAGGATAACACAAGGTCTAGCAGCTTCTACATTAAGGGATCAAAGGGCTTGGAATACAATATTCCAGAGGTCAGTGGAGCTAGGATTAAAACCAAGAATCACCTACCCAGCAAAATTGAGTATATGCTCCAAGGCAAAATATGGATTTTCAATAAAATAGAGGACTTTCAAGCTTTCTCAGTGAAAAGACCAGAGCTGAATAGAAAATTTGACTTTCAAACACAAGAATCAAGAGAAGCATAAAAAAATAAACAAGAAAGAGAAATCACAATGGACTTACTAAAGTTGAACTGTTTTGTTTACATTCCTACATGGAAAGATGATGTATATAATTCATGAGACCTCAGTATTAGAGTAGCTGAAGGGAATATACATATATGTGTATATATGTGTGTGTGTGTGTGTGTGTGTATGCATATACAGAGGGCACAGGGTGAGTTAAATATGAAGGGATGATATCTAAAAAAATCAAATTAAGGGATGAGAGAGGAATATATTGAGAGAGGGAGAAAGGGAGAGATGGAATGGGGTAAATTATCTCACATAAAAGTGGCAAGAAAAAGCAGTTCTGTAGGAAGGGAAGAGGGGGCAGGTTGAGGGGGAATGAGTGAATCTTGCTCTCATTGGATTTGACCTGAGGAGAGAATAACATATACACTCAATTGGGTATCTTACCCTGCAGGAAAGAAGGAGGAAGAAGATAAAAAAGGGAGGATGATAGAAGAGAGGACAGATAGGGGGAGGAGGTAATCAAAAATGAACACTTTCAAAAAGGGACAGGGTCAAGGGAGAAAATTCAGTAAAGAGGGATAGGTTAGGAAGGAGGAAAATATAGTTAGTCTTTCACAACATGAGTATTGTGGAAGGGTTTTACATAATGATACACATGTGGCCTATGTTGAATTGCTTGATTTCTTAGGGAGGGTGGGTGGGGAGGGAAGAGGGGAGAGAATTTGGAACTCAAAGTTTTAAAAACAGATGTTCAAAAAAGCAGTTTTTGCATGCAACTAGGAAATAAGATACACAGGCAATGGGGAATAGAAATTTATCTTGCCCTACAGGAAAGTAAGGGAAAAGGGGATGGGCAGGGAGTGGGGTGACAGAAGGGAGGGCTGACTGGGGAACGGGTCAATCAGAATATATGCCATCTTGGAGTGGGTAGAAGGGTAGAAATGGGGAGAAAATTCATAATTCAAACTCTTGTGAAAATCAATGCTGAAAACTTAATATATTAAATAAATGTTTTAAAAAACAAAAAACAAAAAAAATAAAAAAAGATAAAAAAAGAAGAGCTTATGTAGGAATGAAAGTTTGTGCTCAAAATTTCAAATTAGTTTTGCCTGATTTGCTTAGCAGAAGGGTCCTGCTTTAATTATGGTATCTCTCATCAGGTCCTAATACAGTGCTTTGCACATCACATAGGGGGTTGCTTCATTTTTTTTAATGCTAGCTATATAGCTTGAATTTGTATATTTTCCACTTTAATGGAAAAGACCCTTTGTATAAGTTTGGTTGACAGGATGTGCCTTAAACTATTCATATGAAAGTATTTAAACACTTCAATACAGTCATGTTCCCTTTAAGTTTCCTGTTTCCCAGCATCCATAGTTCTTGAAGAATTGTTCACATGCCAAGTTCATTTAGGGGCAGTTATACTTCTCTGTTGACTAGCATTGAGCTTGCTATTACCAAAAACATTTAAGATCCTTTCCTCCCAACATAAACTACTGCCAAGACTTCTGTCCCTCACCCTGTACTTTTACAGTTGATTTTTTTTTCAATATAAGCGCTGAATTTTAGTGTTATCCTTGTCAACTTTCATCTTGATAGATTCAGCCCATCATTTCAATCTGTCAAGATTTTTTTTTGATCCTTATTTCGTCATTCAATGTTTAAGTTCTCCTTTCCAACTGGGTATTATCTTCAACAATGATAAGCATTCTATGTATATCTCCATTCAAGACATTCACGAAAACATCAAACAATATAGGACAAAAGAAAGAGTCCTGAGTCACACTCTTGGAAAATTCTTCTGGGCTGACAGTGATCCTTTGACGCACAGGATGTGATCACTCAGCAATGAAGCCAATTAAATTTCCAGTCATCCAGTTCATAATTATCCACTTTGTCTTCAAGGATACCCTGAGTTTTTTGTCCAGTCGTGTCCAACTCTTCATGACCCCATTTGGGGTTTTCCTGGCAATGATACTGGAGTGGTTTGCCATTGCCTTCTCCAGCTCATTTTACAAATGAGGAACTGAGGCAAACAAGGTTAAGTGACTTGCCCAGGGTTACATAGCTGGTAAGTGTCTGAGGGCAGATTTGAATTTATGAAGATGGATCTTCTCAGCCCAGTGCTCTATCCACTATACCACCTCGTTGCCTCTGAGAGACCATTTCAAATGTCCTGCTAAGATCTAAATATATTATGTCTACAGCATTTTGTTGTTTTATCACAGGATCATAGATTTAGAGCTTGAAGAGTCTTTAGAGGTTATCCAGACCAACTCCTCCATTTTACAGAAACAGAAAGTAAACCCCAAAAAGTTTAGTGAGGAGCCCAAGGTCATGTAGATAAAAAATGACCAATCTGGGATTTGAACCCATGTCTTGTCATTTCAAATCCAGCTCTCTTTCAATTGCCTACAGCTTTTTGTAATAACAATGTGGCTAGCAGCTACTGTGGCTGTGTAAGACCAACAACAACAGCACACAGGAGGGGCTGCCAACACAGATTCTTTGATCTGCTTTTCTAAGGAAAACAACTTTATGGGCTTAACAATCTCAGTTTAATTAAACATACATATATCATTCACTTAGTTCAGGGGGAAAAGATCAGTCCCCTGAACTTTGAGGCAAATACAAAGAGAAATTACAAACATCAACAGACAGACCTTGTCTGATTCAAATCATAATTCATAGTTACCAGAGAAGCACCAACATCTGGGTTACAAAGCCAGGGAAGGGGGGTGGCTTCAAAGGCTTGCACAAAGTCTCCTCACCCACATTCTTTCAATGAGTATACCCCCAAAAGTGAAACACCAACATTCCAATACATATATGCTGTTCAGGACCCTGAGGGCTTGAGGCTTACCATTTAGAGTGTGAGAAATCACTAACACCAGAGTGTGGGAAAGCACCACATCGTATACAAATTAATGACTCTCCCTAGTGCTGAGAAGCACTCCCACTTTACCTGCCCCATTCAAACAAAGGCCAGACTCATCAAAGGCACTTGACATCCTTAGCATCCCAAAAGAGAACAGCAAAAAGTCCTGCCCTACTTACCATTATAACAGTCTAGTTACCTTGTAAAGAAATGCGGTTACCGGTGACATGACTTGTGCTTAGTGAACTAATGCTGATTTGTAGTGGTATAGTTCAAGTTCAAGGTTAAATATAGTTCTAGAAGGATATTGTTCAGATATATAGGTGTCCTCTCAATGTAGTGTGGTATCCATCAGCTTTTAGTAGATTTTTCTTTTCTCCTTTTTTTTTTTGGAGTGGGCAGCCAATGCCCTAGGCTCTGAGGAAATGAATGAGACACTTGCCAGACAAATTTCAAATTGGGTTGTATAACAATATAAGTCCTAGGAATCAGCCTGGGAGGGTACTACAGCTGGAGTAATGTTGTCCTTGTTTCTTCTCATGATGAATGTGAAAAGGTACTGTTCACAGATTTCGGTGATGTGAGTAAGCATCATTGCTCAGAAGTGATAAGTTGCTAATATGCAGAAAGGATGGGTGATATTTCTGGCTTCTCATGATGCATGTTTCTGTATGTTAATGACTTATTGGGTAGCTAAAATTATAAGGTACTAGAATTAATACAAATATGTATCCTTTTGCAATAAAACTGGTTATGACTTGATCCAAGTGTTTAACAATTAGGATTAAGTCTGTCAATATGTCACTGTGATAGAATGTGGCCTTTTTAGAGAGTGACAATATACAAGTTTCAACCGCAATGTAACTTACAGTTTCCTAAAAAGAAAAGGGAAAAAACTCTATAAATTCAAGCAACAATGACATCACATGTGATGTCTTCTTAATTTAAGTGAGGCAGAGTTGCACAAAGTACTTGGCCTCCCTCTCTCTTCCAGAGTCATTGAATTCCAGTGGCAAGACAAAAATCAAGACAACTGGGGATGACCCAGGATGACCTTGGCATCTTCAATATCTGACCAAGCTCTAAGCACTCCACAGCATCTGCTTTAATTGCCTCTATGACCTTTGGAACAAATTGTTCTCATCAGCCTGTTCCTTCAGGAAAAATCTTCACATGTTTGGGGTAGACATTCTCCTAACTCACAGGTTTTAAGTCTGTCAGTCACCCTCAACTTGGTTTATCCAGTCTGCCCAGACTATTTAGTGGGGCGTGGTGCCTACACATATAACAGCTTCTTGGAGCCACAGGATAGAGTTAGGTGACAGGTAGACACCAAAGGTGGATGAGCAGCCCTGAAGAGGGCTCAATGAGCCCTCACACTAGGGGTGCTAGCTCTTCCTGAACACTCCATACACCCTAGTAATAGGATATTTTTGTAGAGTAATGATGAGGGCACAACCTCTGGGAACCCCCTTGAACCTGGAATACAGTCTCTGGGAGCCCCCTTGAACTCTCCTTGAGTCTTCCAACTGGATCTGGCCTTCCCCTAAGGCTATGGGCCTTGCATTATCATTGGGCCCAAATCTCTGCCTAGCCTAGCCCTCTATTGTCCAGCTGTTTCCCCACACTTAATCCTGATCAAAACATCTGTACCCTAACTCTGTTACCTGGGCCCTCTATTGTCTGCATGTCTCCATGTAGCCTTCAGCTATTTCCCACCCTGGAGTCTGACCTCATCTCAGTCCCATCAAGCTCCTCCTTAGACTCCTCCTCAAGTCCCTCCCTAAACTCCTCCTCTAGTCACCCCAGACCACCCCTCAATCCCTCCCACAATCTTTGTGTATATAATCTGCATCTTGCCTCCATGAAGGTGCTCAGATCCAATCTATCTCAGATTGATCTGGCTGGCTTGTTACAAGCATCACAAAGGGTGAGGTCTCTTGGGGCAGACCTACATGGCTACCCCTTAACAAACTTTGTCTTTTCCCTTGGCTGAGAAGGCTTGAGTCAAATTCTTTCGGCAGGACCCGGTGTGTTGGTACTTTGGGGTGTCGAGCACCTCTCAACCCCAAACCTCTTCAGCAACACTTGGGAAAATTAGGCAGATAGGGAGGAAAATACAAACTTTGAATATTCATTACACATGTTTATACATGTTTATGACATTTCAAAATTTTGTTTCGAGCTGGCCTAACTCAAGAGATTGTATTATAAAAAAACAGGACATTTAGATACAAGCTACAAGCACCTGTAATGTGAATATAGTTATATCCTAAGATAACATGTTGATTTCCTCTGAAAATCTATATCTTGTCCCACCAGGCAAATTTCCAGAGCTTGTATGAAAATGCTAAAAGCAATCTCTCAAGCAGTCTAGGGAATAATGAGGGTTGGAGCTCAGCAGAAAATGTCTTCTGCATCATACTCTGAATATTCTAAAAGAAATGGGTGAAAGGAATTTGCCTGGCAACTTTAATCAATAGAAGGAAGTATGGCATAGCCACCTAGAAATTAGCAATTAAGGCAAACTCTAAGGCCTGAGATACACTGAATTTATATTCTTGAACCCTTATTCTTTTCTTAAACTTATGGCACCCAACTCATTTTGGAGCAGATATTTCAGATTTAAATGCTGCAATGCTCTGTTCGAATAGCATGCCTATTGAAAAATAATTATAGAAGATAGTACATTTTTATTAAATTATATTGGTGCAAAAAGACAAAGAGCTGGGCTCATAATTGAACAAGAGAACGCTGGGTTGCTTTTGGGAAATTGTGCGGTTCTTTTAATGACTCCAAGCTTCATCCTTCTCTACAAAATGAGGGAGGTTGGATTACATGATTTCTGAGTTCTTTTCCAGCTATGAATCTATAAAATGACTTGCAGAACTACTTTAGCTCTGCAAAATTTCATGCTTTCAATTAACAAAGGGAGGAAAGGTAAGGGCAGTTGGTTTGAAATTATATATATGGGTTGTTTCATTGTTTACCTGTTTTATTTATTAGAAATAGAATAAAATATGGGTAAATAAATTTATCATCACAATAGATTGGAATAATACAACATTTTCCATATGAATATAGTGGAAATGAAGTGTTCTGAATTACCTACACAGAAAGCAGCACCAAGTAAATTATTTTCTTTTGGATTTAACTATACATAAAAGAAAAAAAAATCAAAGATTAAAACATTTGATGTACTATAAACATGTTCCAAAGCAACTCAATCCAGAGCTTTATAGGTGCATAAACATATACGTAGGTAAAATCTAATCTGTAAAAGTGATATTAACAAAAGTTTAACAAAGGCCTTTAAAATAGAGCAATAAAGTTTATCTATTTGTTATAAATCATCTATCTGTACAAGAAGAAAACTAAAAATAGAGGATGTTATTTTGTCTCTTTATCATTGCTCAAAATTCTTGATCATGTTAAAATTTTAAACTGTTTCTCAGAGGCAAGTAGGAAATCTAATAGTCATAAATCTCAAGGGGTGGCAGAGGTAATAGAGTACTGGACTTGAGGCCTGAATGTAAATACTGCCTCATACACTTCCTGGCTGTGTGACTCTGGATATGTCACTTGACTTCTGTCAGTTTCAATTTTCTCACCTATAAAAAAGATTGTCCTGATGATCAAATGAGAGAACATGCATAGAAAGTGCTTTGAAAACCTTAAAGTGCTATAGAAATTTTAGCTATGATTACTATTGTTATTTTTTATTAAATAGGATAATTTTCTGTTTCTTAGCAACTTCCAAAGAGTACCAACTTAGCTTCTTATTTCTTGGAATATCCTGACTTTATAGTTGATTGAATGGCTTTTATTTAATTATGGCATACTTGCTTTTCCAGATTATAGAATTGATATGGTCTCACTGCATGTTCTTTCTTTTTTCTTCAAAGTTTGTTGGCTATTATGATTGATGTTTTAGTAAACACTATCCAATTTTTTGGAAACAAAAAGTATGGTTTGGTTTTAAGTGGTGAGGATGAAGGGCACTTAAAATATCTTCACAAATTTTATTTTATTGCTTTAATGACACCACCATTCTCCCAGTCATTCCTATCTGCCTCATACTGATATCAGACTAATCTTCATAATGTTGGTACTGCTGCATGTGACCCTTCTATAGCTCCCTCTGTACACATTGATTAAAATCCATATTCTAAACTCTGTTTTCCAGCCCCAAAGAGTTTATTAATTTTTTTTTGCATTTATGTTGTCATCATTCAAAAAAACTGTCTCTGTCTCTCTCTGTCTCTTTCTCTGTGTGTGTGTCTGTGTCTGTCTGTCTCTTCCCCTCTCCTCCCACTTCACTTCCTCCCTCCCTCCTTCACTCCTTCCTTGCCTCCCTTCCTCCATGCTTTTGTCTCTGTTTCTCTGTCTCTAGTTGTTTCTCTTTCTCTTTCTGTTTCTTTTATCTTTTTGGTTGTTTCTTGGTGTGTCTCTATCTCTGTTTGTCTATCTCTGTGTCTCTGGCTGTCTCTAGCTATCTGTGTGTTTGTCTTTTTCTGCTCCTGCCTGAACCTAAAACCCACTCTCTCTCCCCGACCAAAAATTGTGGGCTTTTTCTTGCTGAATGCAAATCTCTAAGCTTCTGTTGTGATTCCTAGTGATGACAATAGGAAACCAACTGGATATACCTGCGAGAGACTCTGCCCCCTTAACCTTCTTCTATATCCTATCAGCTACGCTGTTGCATGAAATAACAACTGTGTGCCCTTTATCATGGACTTCCTCCTTCTCCTGTCAGCACTCTAGACACTCTGGCAACATCCTTTGTTGTTGCTCTTTTCTATTTTTCCCCATTTAATTTTGGAGATGTCAGCTAGGTGACAGCTGGGGGTGAGGCAGGTACTGCCACAGTTACAAGTTCCCATCCTTGAGTATCTTCAATTTATCCACATAGCCTTGTGTGCTAATAAACAACAAATATTATACAATAAATAAATAAAGGACTGTTGCTTTTAGTATTGACTGGATGGTATAATTCTTCTACAAAAACCCTTTAACTGCTGTAACTCCTGCATCAGACTGGAATGTACATGTGATGATTTCCCCCCCCCCAAAACTTTTGCCTTTACTCTTTCCTATACTTTGGATACAGAGGTGATCCATACCTCCTTAGAACTCTTGAGTACTTCCTTCGCATCCCTTTTATGCACATGTGTTCCATGTTATTGTTTAAAATTTTTTAAATTTTTTTAAAAAAATATTTATTTTCAGTTTTCAACATTCACTTCCATAAGTTTTAAATTTTCTCCCCCTCCCTCCCTAAGATGGCATGCAATCCGATATGGGCTCTACACATACATTCCTATTAAACACATTTTCACATTTAGATGATAATCTTCTTAAGGCCAAATTGCACATATTATTTATCTTTAAATTTATCCCCTTCTCTTAGTAGATTAAAATTGAATCTTAAAATTGAAATATTTTAACTATATATATATTTTATATACATGCCAGTAGAATTATATACCCATTCTGTACCAGGAACTGTATTAATCACAGGGGATACAGAGAATGGCAAAAACAAAACAAAACAAAAAACAACCCAGGCCCTGATTGGCAAGGATCTCATAGTCTAATGGGAGAGGTAACATATAGGGAACTATGTACAAATAAGCTATATATAGGACAAATTGGGGATAATCTCAGGGGGAGGCACTAAGATTAAGGAATACGGGGGAAGACTTCTTGCAGAAAGTGGCATGTTAGTTGAGACTTGAAGGAAGTTTGGGAAGCCAGGAAGCAGAGATGAGAAGGGAGAGAATTCCAGGCATGGGGGACAGTCAGTAAAAATGCTCAGGCAAGAGATGGAATGTCCTGTGTAAGAAACAGTTCTTAGATTTAGCCTAATGAAACCAAAATGGCACAAATCACAATGAAATACAATGCTTCCATTAATTTCAGATTCCAATCTGGCTGTTTATTTGAAGTTCAGACATTCTATGTGATTAAAAAGGAACAGTGGCCTAAAATTTGAAAGAAAGAAAAAGTTTCATAAAGAGGTCAATATATGCAAGCCCAAGGATTCTTCTGAGTACAAAGTGCTTTCTTTTGAGAGCTAAAGTGGAGTTAATGGAAGAGCTTTAGCCTTGGATTGTAGAGAACTGGGTTTGAAACCCAGCTCTTATATAGCTAAGAAAGCTACATGATTTCAGGCAAGTGAAAAAAATCCCTGTGAGGCCTCTGTTTTTTTGTCAAATGGGCATAATATGACTTCTGCTATTTACCTCACAGGGATGTTCTACAGAAAATACTTTATAAAGTTCCAAATCACTAGCTAGAGATATTATTTCAGGAAGATAATTATAATATATATAAATAGTATATATTATCTAATATATATATATGTAAATATATATTATTTTAGGCTACTAGGTAACTGTTTAGCACTTTGAAGTAGATAGATTGTAAAGTTATAAAATGCTGAATGATACCTAAGACATTATAACATCAGGTAGTAATTAGGGTTTAAGGATGCTTTACTTGATTCCTCTTGAAATTGTTAAATGTAATCCAACCACAGGGTACTGATGCAATTCATTTTCCCCTTCTGAAATTGGTTTGTATTTTACTTTGTACAATTTCTGTTCCTATATTAAGATCCGGAGATTTAAGACAAATGTACTGCTCATCATGTGATTCACTCGTGGACAACAAAGTCAGTAAATGATCTTATGCAGTATTAAATTCTTCTTCCTCTTGTATGCCTCAAAGATAAGTAGGTACTAGGCATGGAGTCAGGAAGACCTGAGTTCAAATCCTTCCTCAAACATTTACTAGTTATGTGATCCTGGGCAAGTTGTCTTACCTCTCTGTAACTTAGTTTCCTTATCTGTAAAAATGAGGGAGTTGGATTTGATATCCTCTAGGATCAATTCCAGCTTCAAGTCTGTGATGCTATGACACAGGAATTCTAAAATTTCATAGTTGGGAGGGACCTCACAAGTCCTCCAGTCCAGCCCATCCTTGAACCAGCTTCCTCTCTACTATAGCATTTGTGGTAGTACAGACCTCTTGCAAATGGTCATAGATTCTTCTCAAGATTATGGAGTCCATTTCTAAGGTCAATTTTTTATGCTCAAGAAAGCACCAGCTATAATTTCAGAAACTGATTTTTGGCCATTTATTAATTATTTATTTATTACACCTTGAGCGTAAAATGTGTACATTCTTTTTCTTAAATCTTCCCCCAGTTCCTGACTGCCCTGAGCATGAGTCTTTTTCTTCACTGAACTTTTACTATTTGTATCACTCATTTGGCACAAGTTGTATGTGTGTGTGTGTGTGCTCATGCGCGCGCACATATGCACTTGTAAATAATAGTTACAAAACTGTAATAGCTTCCTCATATGCAGATAAGATGTATTCCATAAATTTTATAGACTAGTGTGGCAGAAAATACATTCTAGAGAATATCATGCCAAGAAAAGATAGTATTTCTTGATATATAGCACTATCTCATCTCTGTGTTCTGTTTAAGAGATAAGTATTGAAATCTGTAAGGGTCTTTTGTGTTGATAAAATGGGGGAAAAAAAGAAGCATTGGTGTTTATTTTTACCATCACAAACATGGCCTTTCATCCAAAGTTCTCAAAGCCCTCATCCATCCAGGCAAAGACAGAGAAAATCTACTTTCCTGAGACAGTGATAGAACTGAGCATCTTAGATAGAACTGAGAACTTAGCTGAGAAAACTCCATTTCCTGGTTATGATCATGGGATTGTTTTTCAACTTACCTTCTTGGGACTATGGAGCACAGTGATGAGAGTGGAAACACCAACTAGTTCAAATTGTGAATGACTTGTCAAAGGAATTGATGGCACGCTGACAAAATTATCACCATGTCTCTTAAAATTATTAAATGTAATCAAACAGCAGGGTATTGATGCAATTCATTTTTCCCCTTCCAAAATTGGTTTGTGTTTTATTTTGTGCAATTTCTATTCTAATATTAAAATCTAGAGATATAAAACAAATATGTCATTGCTCACTATATGATTCAGTTGTGGATAGTAAAGTCAGTAACCAATCTTATCCAAAATTAAATTCTTCCTCCATTGGTACAGCCCAAAGATAGGTACGTACTATGCTTACTTAATTAGAGAGCAATATAGCATGAGTGGGTAGCTAGATGGCTATAATGTTAATGGGATATGAAGATCTTCCCTGCCCATTAATAGGCCTCAGTGAAGCCCATTAAGGGAAGCTTGCTTAGCAGAGGCTTGCTTGTGGGAAGGCTTTCATACCTTTTGCTAATTTCTAAGTAGGCACTGAGTCACGAGGGTGGTGATGCCTTCTGGCTCTGAGAAGTGTACATATACTCTGAGTTGATATTTTGCTTTGGGAGCTCACTTATGAGAAGGATCTTGTGATTCCCTGGTTGAGACTCTGAGTAGCTGTATATTCAGACCCCCTGACTGCTGAGATGTAAAGGCTCTCTCCATCCAGTGGAGTATGTAAAGTATATAGCAACATTGCTTTGATTCAGGCAGTCAGAGCTCTGTCTATGTTTAATTTCTCTGCTTATATTTGCTCTGCTTGCATTTTCTCTAACATTCAGGGTGTTGACCCTTCCCTGGAACTAGTGAATGTAATTAAAAGTAGGCTTGTTAACCCCTTTTTGAGCAGTCCTTCCTAGAAAAGCAGATCTAAGAACCTGTGCTAGCAAGCCATCCTGGGTATGCTAGGGTGCTTGCTGTTACTGTGGCACAGTGGATAGAGCACTGGGCTTGGAATCAGGAAGACCTGAGTTGAAATTCAGGTTCAGACACTTACTAGCTGTGTGACATTGGACAAATCAGTTAAACCTGCTTGCCTCAGTTTCTTCATCTGTAAAATGAACTGAAGAAGGCAATGGCAAACCACTCCAGTATCTTTTCCAGGAAAACCCCAAATGAGGTCACGAAGAATTGAAAATGACTGAACAACAATAACCGCTGAGTGCTGTGGTGGATAGTGTGTCCACTGAAGTGAAAAAGTCTTGAGTTCAAATCTTGCCTCAGAGAATTAATAGCCCTATGACCATGCCTGGACACATCCTTTAACCTCTCTCAGCCTTATGGCGTGGGGATAATAATAGCATCTAAACTGTGGGATTATTGTGAGGATCCAATGAGATGCCATCTGCAAAGGGTATTGCAAACTTAATGCACTATATAAATGCTAACTATCGTGATGATGATGATGAAGAGGAGGAGGAGGAGGAGGAGAGGGAGGATAATGGCTCAAACAATGAATCATGTGTTTATTGAATACCTAATAAAGGCAAAGCGTGGTGATGCCTAACTGGGGAGAGAAGACACAGAAAGAGCTGACTAGCTATACAAAGCAAAAATGATAAATACTGAATGAGGGGTGCAGTCATTAAATCCTTAGGAATTCCAAGCAGGAAAAAATCCTCATTCACTTGCATATCTGTGGAAGTTTATCAGAGCTAAGTCTTGAAGGGTGAACAAAGGCACGGAAAAAGAAATATGCATAATGTCCTTAAGGGACAAGGAATGACTAGGAAACCTTTTAATTGATCACTGACATAGAAGAAAAAGCATCAAAATTGGAGTAAGAAAATGTGAGCCTGAATCCCAGTTCTGAGGGGAGAACTCTGTGACTTTGTGAGAGTTGCTTCACCAATCTGAAATTGTTTCCTCATCTGTGAAATCTGAGGATCTCAGAGGTTCCTTCCAGATCTATATTATATAATGTAAAGACCTCAGCTTCCTTGTCACATTTTGAGGAGCAGCCACAGGAATAACTTGAGGTTATTTGTCATCTAAGCAATGTAAAATGTCAATCCTTTGAAATTTTGAGAAGTCTTTTTTATAAGCCAACAAAAGAATGATTAATAGCACAATGTGTTTAAGTGGTGCTATTTTGTTTATATAGTTTCATTATGAAAACTGATGTTTTAAGAGGAAAAATGTATTATTTCAAGGATATTTGAATTTGGGGCTCAGAAAAAGAGATCATAATGCTAATATATTTATTTGAATTGATTCATGTCAATTCCTAAGAGGTTTTGGCTATTGCAATGCACAAAATTATGATAGAACTGATATCTTTATATTGGAATACCTCATATGAAACAGATTTTGAAAAATACCCTAATTGCTAAGATAGGAACTGCTTAATTTACAATTCTATCTCATAATTTTGTTTCCATAAGGAAAGCAACCTAGTCAACTCTGTCTTTATAAATGTAATACGAAAACATTTGAAGGGCTGATTTTAAAGAATGAACAACAAAGCATAGAAAGAAGAAAGAAGTTAATCACACTGCTTCAGTAGAACCTTAAAATGTTAGATCTAGAGAGGACCTCATAACTTATCAAGCCCCAAATCTATGAGGAAACAGTCCAGAGAGGGGAAATTATTTTCCAAAATTCACAAAGCTAGTGAGGGGATAAGACAATGTCTCATAATTTTTGTCTAAGAATATATCAATGAATAAACATTTGTTAAGTGTCTAGGTAGCACAGTGGATAGAGTGCTGAGCCTAGAGTCAGGAAGACCTGAGTTCAAATATGGCCTCAGACACTTACTAGCTGTTGTGTTGTCTTGGGCTAGTCACTTAACCCTGTTTGCTTCAGTTTCCTCATCTGTAAAATGAGCTGGAAAAGGAAATGGCAAACCACTCCAGTATCTTTACCAAGAAAACCCCAAATAGGGTCACAAAGAGTCAATCATGACTGAAAACAAGTGGACAACAAGTGTCTGTCTACCCAAGCACTGTTCGGCCCTGAGGACATAAAGATAAATATAATACAATCCCTGCCCTCAAGGAGCTTACATTCCAATTAGGGAAATAATATATCCACATTTAAAAGTAGATACAACATATAAAAAGTAAAAATATGATTATTTCCAAGGACTGGTGAAAGGAGGCACTAGCAGCTAGAGCGGTAGAATCAGAAATAACCTCATAGAGAAAAGTGGCACTTGGGCAGAGTTTTGAAGGAATCTCATGTCTCTAAGATGCAGAGATCAACATAGAATATGGAAATGGGATGACTAGTTTGACTAGATCCAAGAATACATGAAGGGGACAAATACAGACCAAATTGGGAAATATATTCTAGAACCAGACTGTGAAGTGGTTTAAATATCAAATAAAGGAGTTTGAATCTGATTCTAGTAGCCACCGGAGCTTACGGAGCAAAAAGTGACTAGTCAGAGCTGTGTTTTAGGAATATCACTTTGATAGCCCTAAATATCACTCCACTCCACAGCTTTGTGGCATGTTGATTGAAGAGGACAGATCCTGGAAACAGGGAACCAATTAGAAGCCTATTCTAATAGTGATAAATGGTCTGAAGCAAGGTGATTTCTTATGAAGAAAGAAGGAAGTGGACTGGAGAAATATTACAGAGGTAGACACAAGACTTGGCAACTGATTGGATATGGGGGAGGGGGAGTGATCATTGAAAATGAAGAGTTATCTCTGAGTTTATAAATCTTGGTAACTGCAAGAGTGGTGATTAAAAAATGTTACAAACCAAATACCTTTAAAATAGGGTCTTATCAGATGTAATTTAATTATAACTTCTATATTTATTCAGTTAAACTCTTCTTCCCAAGAGAGGGACTTCAGGCTTGTTGAAAAGCTTTATGTAGGTATGTCTTGGTTTTCTTCAGCTTTATACATGTGCAAGAGGGGTATTCCATAGCTCTACCTCAATAATTACAGAGGGCCCAAACTTCAACACTGAATCAATGAATCAGAGGCATGAAATAGCTGTGAATAAGGCTTAGACTTTTTTTTAACTGAACCAATCATTCAAAAACATTAGATTATGCTTGAGCAACCTGGTTCATCAACTGGTTAGAGGGAAGGAATGGAAAACTTTGAACTAGTGGATAAACCTAGATGAGCCTACACCAGAAGTTCATTGAGATTTTCTGAGGATACTCATTCATTCCTGTGGGTTTTATACAAAATAGTCATCTAGCTCAGAGCCCATGTATTTAAATTTGGGGCAGCTTAGAGAAGAGAACAATTCTAGCCTGAGAAGAAATTGGTATGAGGTAGAGGTGGTGGTGAGTTGGGGAAGAATTTATGCCTCCCTCACCCCACTTAACTGAAGATGACCTTTTGAACTCCAAAACGTTAGAGGACTTGGACTCCCTGTAATCATTTTAGCAGTGTCCCTTGAACCACCAACAGCAGTGCCTGCACTGAGAGCTAAGGAAAACTTAGGTAAACTGAGGAAAAACAGCTTTAAGATTCTATCAGTAGCCTTGCAGAAAACAACACTATTCTTAATAGAAACTTAATGTGGGCTCCATGATACAGAGAAAGAATTTCTAGGAGCTGTGCTACCCTCTTCTTGATACGTGTGCTCTAAATTTGAACTCACTTCCCCATAGACTCCATATGCCTATAGTATTTGAGAAAATGTGCCTCTTATTTTTATGTTCTGTTCTGTTTTATTTTTGTCAGAGGAGGCTGCTGTTTTAAATCAACCATTCTTACTATGCAAACTGTTCTTTTTTGGAAATGTCTCCTTATAAAAGCTAATTGCCAGTTGGATAATTGGTATCAAATGATCATCAATGTGGGGAATATACCAAAGGGGCCTCATAAGCTATAGCATTAGAAAACCGGCCTCAACCCTCAGTGTCTCCTAGAACCTGTATGGAAGAAGAAGCAGCTACCTTTTCAGGGCCTAGCCTGCCAATGCTAGTGAGGGTTGGGCGAGTGAGCCTAGACCATGTACTATGCAAAGAACAGGATAAAATTGTTACTCTATCAAAAAGGCTTAGTGATATTTTCCAGGATTTCTACATCTATCTTTCTCTAGGATGTACACTGTTAGTAAGGGATATGTAAAGGTAAAGCCGGAAGATCCATCATTAGCAGTATTTCTACCCTATTTGCTGCAGTCATACAGAGATTTCTCTTAAACTCTTTGCAAATTGATAAGAGAAGGAATGGAGGTTGAAAGGATTAGATCTGGTATGGGGGAAGAACAGTGGGTAAAAGAAGGCTGATCTCTCCTGTAGGGATGATTGCAGATAGTTTGAAGAAGATATGTGTGTGTGTGTGTGTGTGTGTGTGTGTGTGTGTGTGTGTGTGTATGTGTGTTTATTTAAGAACTTTGGTCCTATTCTTGTCAAGGTCCTAAGTCCATTGACAATTTTGTTCCTAAAACCTCCAGTAGCTTATAGCCTAGCCCAATATTAACTTTTACTAGTGGCTTATCAGACTTAAGGAAGAGTGTTGATTAGGGAAAGACCTAACCAATTTGATTGTCTGGCATCAGGAAAGCACCTCCCTATAAAATTAATAGCTAACATTTATACAGCATTTTAAGTTTTTGACGTACTTTACGTATATTCTCCAGGCAGCTAGGAGACTCAGTGAATAGAGTACTTGCTGGCCCTGGAGTCAGGAAGACTCAACTTTGTGAGTTGAAATGTGGCCTCAGACACTTATTAGTTGTGTGACCCTGGGCAAGTCACGTTACACTGTTTGCCTCAGTTTCCTTATCTGTAAAATGAGCTGGAGAAGGAAATGACAAACCACTCTACTATCTTTGCCAAGAAAATCCCAAATGGGGAAACAGAAAGTTAGACACCACTGAAAAGCAGCTTAACAACAACATACGTTCTCTGTTTTGATTCTTACAACAAACCCATGAGGTAAGTGCTTTTATCTTCCTTTTACTGTCAAGTAAACTGAGGCTGAGAGAGTTTAAGGGACTAGCCCAGGGTCCAATAGTTAATGACATGTATAATGAATATACTAATAATTTAGTTTTCTCAGGAGCTGACTCCCTGGCTTGGGAGTCAGAGCTCATAATACAGCTTAAACTGATTAATAAAACTCTGACAACGATCACAATCACTGGACCTTAAGTGAAGTGAATCAAAGATGGCAGAACCTATTCCTGTCACAGAGCTCTGGTTCTGTACTCTAAGGGAGGTTGTCACGACCTCCAAAGACTTGACTCCAGAATTGTTGTATTGTGGGACTTCCCCTTCTTCCCCAGTTGTGATTTAAGTATATAATCTGTGCTTTTACTTCAGCTATAAGAACATTCATCACTCTGAAACTGATTAATTAAACTACTTGTTTGCTAGCACTCCTATCTCTAGTCCTGCTTTGTGTGGCTTCAAGAATTCTCAGGTTAGACACCGGTTCAGTAAAAATCCTGTTAACTAGTGTCTGAGGTAAGATTTGAATTCAAATCTTCGACTCCAAGACCAGGGTTGTATTCACTACAATAACTAGTATAGGCATGCCCCTTGGCACCTTACTGGAGGATGAGAGCCAGCTCCTAATTGAGTTTCAGGGACTAGTGATGCCCCCAAGATGGTGGACTGACTGGGACTCAGGGTGGATGCTTGTTGGAAGTTGTTCCCTTTGCACAGGCCTATAAAGGAAGGTAACAAGGCATTCTCAGACCTTTGGGGACCACTTTTTGCTTTTTTTTTCCTGAGGAACGGGAAGAGCAGAAAGCAGTCATGCAGGGGAAAGTCTAGGAGTGACGTGTACACATGAATAGTTTCTGCCCCCCAAAACCGATAATGGCTATCTTGGGACAGAAGCATAGGGAAGCTATGTGCCCATTGTTTCTGAGCACAGCTCAGAGGTTGGTAACCTAAAAGTGTACTTCTCCAACTTAAGAGATAACAATGACTGAGGTACTAAAGGAGTTCCTATGAAAGCACAAGTCAGAAACAGGTATGTGACTACCTCGTTGATTGCAGAGGGGAATTTATGGACAATATTTCTTAGTCCCAAACTTCTGTGTAGAGGAGAAGACATGTTCTATGAAGTTTGGATCCAGTCAGAGGGCTGCACTTGAAGACCTAGAGGGCCACATGTAGCCTTGAGGCTGCAGGTTCCGCATCTCTGTTATTAAGTATGCAGACAATGTGATTCTTGAATCTAGCCTTTTAGCCTAAGCAAGGAGGTTGTTGGGTTTTTTCCCCCCAGCGGTGCTAGTTTCAGATAGAGCTTGATGAAGGAAAGTTATTGTCTCACAAATAATCCCTAGTTTGACTGGGTTTTCTAGAGAGAGAAGAATTTCCTGAGTAGCATCCTTCTTGTGTCTGGGGTGAGGGGTGGGATGTAGAGAGGATGAGAGAGGAAGGATTATTCTTTCCATGAGACTGGGAGTGCAGTGGCAGACCCTGCTAGACTCTCTATTACAATAAGTTATTTGGAAAGAATAGGTCCAATGGGAAGGGAATTGCTTGTTTAGCAGCCCTAAAGTGTGTTTGTTTTCTGAGAGGAGTTTAGGAATAGTTAGTTACTGTTAAGTGCCTTATGCATTCAGTATTTATCTGTGGCCTCCTAGAAATCCTGTCAATACTTTATGTATAATTATGTGGGATCCTGTGAGTTCTTTTTGTCTTTTGCATTTTATTTGGGAGTGAAATAATGGCTGATTACTACCTATATTGTTACCTTGGGTGCTTGTATAGGAGAGCTGCAGACTCTGTTGGAGTCTTTTGGAGAAGCCTGCATAGTAACAGGGGCAGCTAGGTGGCACAGTGGATAAGATTGCCTGGCCTGGAGTCAGGAAGACTCCTCTTCTTAAATTCAAATCTGGCCTCACACACTTAATAGCCATGTGACCCTGGACAAGTCCTCATCTGTAAAATGAGCTAGAGAAGGAAATGGCAAACTACTCCAATATCTTTGCCAAGAAAACCCCAAATGGGGTCACAAAAAGTCACTGAACAACAATTGTATAGTTCAGAAATTTCTACAAGCAACCTCCAGGTGTAATCATAATAAGCATTAAAAAAAAGACCCTTGATCCATTTCTTAGGATTGAAAGTGATCCTTGTGAGTCCAGAGCCAGTCATTGGAGGGACCCTAGGGGGAAGCAAATTCTTCATCTGATTCTCTTGATTTCCCTTTTCCAAAAACATATAATTCAGTAACATAAGAGACCAGAGTGGCATCCGCCCATAGGGTTAAAATCATCTAAATAGTATTATGATAATTGGGAAAAGCATTGGCCCCTTTATTAGGGCTAGTAGCAATTGCTGCTACCATCCTACTCCACAGATCAACCTCTCTGCCTTTCTGATTGTGATAACAATTCATGCCTATTAACATAGACCTTTGTGGATTTGTTTGCTTGTTTTGGAATTTGGAGTCAATTTATTTTTATTTTTGCAGGGGGGAAGGGCAGGGCAATTGGGGTCAACTGAGTCAATTTTTAATGGAGTCATCTGTATCTAATCTATATAGAAGATCTTGGGGATGCATCATGGCAGCCTAAATACTCCTAAAAAAATCCATGCATGTCTTTTCCTTTGGGGGGGGTGGTGTTGGCATAACAGAGACTTCCCTTATAGGGACAAAACCCCAGCAGCCATAGGCATAATTCAGAGAATTGTGAGTGAATGCAGACTCATGGCAGTTTACGCATTTAGACCCTACCTTCCTAAACAATGCTAGATCTCAGGGAAAGATACATAATAAAGGGCTGGTATAGCTTTGTTTTTATCATAGTTAGAAGGTAGTTATCATGCAGGCAAGGGAAAGGTTGGAGTCTGCAGATGTGGAGAATCACTGGGGTAGTGTGGGGTAGTTCCCCACAAATCCCTTTTGCCCTCAGAAAGATGCTCAACCAGGGTCCTCCTGGGATGAAAACAAGAACAATCATATTATAGCTATGCAGTAAAATACATAGTTCTTTTGTAAGGGCAAAATGCTTTACTTTTCTTGATGAAAAAGCTTGGAGCTCCAGAAATTATATGGAATAATATTCTCTTCCCATCCATCAATTTTTCATTTAGTTCTTTAGCAACTTTGTATATTATATGCTTTTTCTTGTTGTTTCCAGTTTCATAGTTTATAAATTTTTGTAACTCAGGAACAAGTCTTTAATCCCTTTATGATTCAATTTGGATTCTTCCCCCGTACCCAACTCCCCCTTGTACTAGAAAATATTGTTTTCCCTTTAAAAAAATTATTTTAACAAATCCCCTTAGAGATTCCTTTCCCCCTGACTTTTAAAATAAGTTTTTATTGATATCTCCTGTGTCTTACATAGCCCTTGTACCCTATATATCCCTTTCTCCCTCTCTCTCCTACTCCATGAGAGCTATCCCATATGACAAATTGTATTTTTAACAAAGAAAAAAAAAAGTCAGCATAAGTGATACATTGAAAAAGTCTGAAAACAGGTCATGTGTAAAACCTGTGGACCTTCCATTTCCATGAAAGGAGGCGCGGGGGGGGGGGGGGGGGGGTTTCATATCTCTTTATTCAAGTCCCACTTGATCTTTATCATTTTATTACATTTACTTTTGATTTTTTGGTATGTCATTCTTGCCATTTAAATTGTAGTCACTATGTGTATTGTTTTCTTGGCTCTACTTTGCTTTGCATCAATTCATATAGGTCTTTCCCTGCCTCTCTATATGCATCATGTACATCATCTCTTTCAACAAGGTAATATTCCATTAGTTCATGTACTACAATTTATTTAGCCATATCCTAATAGATGGGCATCTACTTTGTTTCCAATTCTTAGCTACCCCAAAAAGTGCTGCTCTAAATATTTTGGACTATATGGAAACATCTTTCTTGCTGATGACTTCTTTGGGGTATAAGCCCAGTATCTGAATCTCTGATTCAAAGATATAGACATTTTATTCACTTTTTTCCATAATTCCAAATTGATTTCCAAAATGGTTGTGCCACTTCATGGCTCCACCAACAATGTATTAGTGTGTCTAGCCACAACTTTAACATTAACTGTTGCCATTTTTTGGTCTTTTTTTTTTTTTTGCCAATTTTCAGGGTATGAGGTAAAACCTCAAAGTTGCTTTCATTTGCATTTGATAAAAACATCTTTTTACTAAATTAATATCAAATAATAATATTTTGGATATCAAACCAATATTAGAGACATCTTATAAAAATATTTTCCCCCATTTAACTATTTTCCTTCTTGTCCTAGATGCATTAATAATTAATATCTGTGCAGAAGCTTTTCAGTTTCAAGTAATCAAAGTTATCTACTTTATCTTTTGCAATTGCCTCTGTCTCTTGTTTGGTTAAAAATACATTTCTTACCTGTGGCTGTCAGTAGTATATGATCTGTTTCTCTTCTAATTTTTAAAGTATGATCTTTAATATTAAGAATTTAGAACGTATTGTGGAATGTGGTATAAGGTGTTGCTCAAAGCCTAATTTTTGCCAGACTGCTTTCTAGTTTTCCCAGCAATTTTTATCAAATAGAGAGTTTTTCCTCTAGGTAACTCAATTTCTACTTTATCAAACACTGCATTATTGAGTTCTATTGTTTCTGAATCTCCCTTGTGTAGTCCATTCCATTAATCTCTCTTTTTATTTTTTAAGCAGTACCAGATGGTTTTGATGACTACCACTTTATAATGTAATTTGAAGTCTTGAAGTTCTTTCTTTGTTTTAACTTCTTTTCATCATTCCCCTGATATTCTAGATCTTTGGTTTTTCAAAATGAATCTTGTTATTATTTTATCAAGCTCTGTAGGGTATATCCTTGGTGATTGAATTGGTATATCATTAAAAGTGCAAATTAATTTTGGTGGCATTGTCATTTTTATTATAATGGTATGCCCTAGCCATGAGCACTGAATATTCCTCCAGCTATTTAGGTTGCTTTTAATTTCTTTAAAGAACACTTTGTAACAGAATCTATACAAGTCTTTTGTATACTATGTGAAGCTGAACTCCAGGTATTTTATACATTTTGTAGGTATTAGAAAGGAGATTTCCATTTCTATTATTGCTCCTTATATTTCTGTTATTATTGTATAGAAATGCTGTTGATTTTTGAGGATTAATATTGCAGTTTTCAACTTGACTGAAGCTTTTGTCTCAATTAGTCTTTACTGATTCCCTGGGGTTTTCCAAGTAAACTGTTATATCATCAGCAAACAGGGATAGTTTTATCTTCTCTTTACCTATGATTATTTTAAAAATTCCTTTCTTTTGTCTTACTGTATTGCTAATATTTCCAAAATGATATCAAATAATAGTGGGGAGAGTGGGCATCCTGTCTTACAGAAGACAGATTTATTGGACAAGATTCTAGTATATCCCCATTGCTTGTGATGCTTGCTTTTTGTTTTACACAGATTCTTTTTATGGTATTTTTTTTTAAAAAAGGTCCCTTTCTGCCTATAATTTCTAAGGTTTTTTTTTCTAAGCAAAAAAAGTGTTATACTTTGTCAAAAGCTTGTTCTCCACCTGTTGAGGTAATCATATGGTTCTGGATGTTTTGACTTTTAACATGATTGATTATGTTGACCATTTTTCTCATGTTGACCCATACCATCAATGGTATAAATCCCACTTGATCAAAATGATTGATTTCTTGGATAAATCACTTTAGTCTCTTTGACAGGATTTTGTTTAAAATTTTTGAGTTAATGTTCATGAATGATATTGTCCTATAGTTTTCTTTTACTGTTTTTATCTTTCTCTGCCTTAGATATTAGTTCTATATGTGTCTCATAAAAGGTTTCTGATAGAGTGCTTTCCTTCTCAGTTTTTGAGAATAATTTGTGAAGTATAGGTACTAATTGCTCTTTAAAAGTTGAATAGATTTCTCCTGTGAATCTATTAGGTCTAGCACTTTTTTTCTTGGTAGTTCCTTTATGTTAGATCTATTTTCTTTTCTGATATTAAGTTATATAAGATTTCTATTGGTTTTCCTAATATTTTAAGTATTTTACATTTTTGAAACTATTGCTTTATTTCTTTTGTGTTCTCAATTTTGTAAGCCTGCAACTGTACATAATTCATTCCCATGATTCTTTTCATTTCTTCTAGTTTTGCTGCTATTCCACTTTGATAATTTAATTAATTTTATTTTATGCTGTCTTATTTTTAATCAGGTTAGTTAAGGGTTTATCAATTTTATTAGTCTTTTCAAAGAACCAGCTTTTAGTTTTATTCATCATTTCTATGATTTTATTTTTGTTTTCAATCTTTCTATTTCCTTTCTAATTTTTAATATTTTTATATTTATTTTAGATTTGTTGATTTTTGAATTTAAAAAATTATATATTCAGTTTATTAATCCTCTCTTTTTAAATTTTGTTAATGTATAATTATAAGGATATAATTTTCTCCTTAAGGACTGCTTTAATTGCATCCCAGAAATTTTGGTATTTTTTCTCTTTATCATTTTCTTTTACATAGTTATTAATTGTGTCTATGATTTATTCTTTATTGACTCATTATTTAAAATGTGATTGTTAAGTCTACATTTGGATCTGTAGCTTTTGTTTGTGTTCCCTGAACCAATTTCTATTTTTATTGCATTATGGCCTGCAAAGGATGCATTAAGTATTTCTGCCTTTTTACATTTGTTTGCAACTTCTCTGTGTCCTAGTACATGGCCAATTTTTGTAAAAGTTCCATGTGTTACAGAGAAAAATATATACTTTTGCTGTTCCATTAAAAAGATGTGATAACACTTTTAACTCTAGTTTCTCCAGAAAATTTTTCAGTTCCATATTTTATCATTTGTTTATCTTTCTGTTAGATTTATCTAAAACTGATAGAGGGATATTGAAGTCTCCTGTCACAATTGTGTTACTGTGTATGTTTTCTTGAAGCTCAGATAATGTTTCCTTTATGAATGTAAATGCTGAGGGATTTGGAGCATTTCAATTTATTACTAATATTTGTTTGTTATTGTTTCTTGTTTGTCCCTTTTTATTATTTTTTGAATGCTTGTTTTTGCTTTGTTTGATAGCATGGTGGCAGCTCCTGATTTTTTGGATTCACTTGATGCGTAGTAAAATAATTTTTTCTGTCCTCCCAGTTTTGTTTTATGTATGTCTTTGTTTTAAAATGTATTTCTTGGAAGTAACAAATTGTAAGGTTTTGATTTCTTAGCTAATCTATCACCTTTTCATTTTATTGGATTGCTTATTCTATTCACATTTAAAGATATGTGTTAGGTTTACATTTTCTTCCATCTGTCTAAAATTGTTTTTTTCAAGTTATGAGTCCCCTCCCCTTTTGCTGTTCCTTCAATTACTTCAATGTTTTTTAAAAGGAAATTAAAAAAAAAAAGAGGGCTCTGTTCCCTCTGGCTGTCTTCCTCCCCCTGCCCCCCAATCCCTTCTTCTTGTTTGTTACCCCTTTCCATTCATGGTTCCTCTCTTCTGCTATTTTCTTGTTATATAGTTCTTCTCCCTTAGTTTTTCAAGCAAATTACCCCTTTCCTCTTCTTCCCTTCAGCAGGTCTTGTTTATTACATTTTTAAATTTTCATTTTTATGCTCCTTTCAAAAAATGATTTATTTCACTCTCTTCCTTATCTATCCTCTCTTTCTATTTACTCTAGACCTTCATTCTCTGATTCATGACCCCTATAGTCATCTGGTCTCTCCCTTTTCTCTGTATTCTTTATACAGTGTGTTCCTAAAGTCTGAAATATAGGCAAAAATGCATATTTTCAAGAAATGAAATGAATGAAATTTTTATTTAATTGTAATATTAACAAATAACATCTTCAATATGATTTCCATCATTTGTGATGCAAAGGTTGATGCGCTTGGCAAGATTCACGTGAATTCAATGCAATAACTCCACATAGCCTATGTGTCTAGACTTTAGGAACACCCTGTACAATCAAAGCTTCCAAGGTTTTCATTCTAGGCTCTGACCTGAGCACTGTTGCCTACTGCCTTGAAGGGCTTATCTCATGGATTCTCTTTTTTCATTGTGCCTCACTCTCAAAACAATGCCAATTATTGCAGGTGCCAGAGAGGACACTGCCCCAAATTTGAACCCCTCTTCACTCCACCCCATAGATCTATATAATTTCTCTTGTTTATCTCTCTCTCCTCCACCATCCTACCCTGGACATTTGTCTGGAAATCTCCTCCCTGTGTTTATGTTCTCCAACTCTTTCAGGTGCTAGTTCCTCCCAGGAGTTCCAACTTCCCCACTCCCAGGACAAGTAGAATTTTCAGGCATCAAATCCCCCAGGTCTCATCCATTATAAGGACCTCATCACCCTTCATCCAACAAAGCATTCATTCATCAATGGAACCTCCTCCCATCTCCAGAGAAAGACCTCCTTCCTTTTTCCCCTTTTTAATTCCGCCTTCTCCTCACCTACTCCCCTTACTTTCTGAGACAACAGAAGTCACCTTTCCCTCCTTGCTAGCCCTTGATTTGACCCCAGTACATCACTTGCTTCCCTCTGTTCCCCTTCCACGACTTTGTGTACTCTCCCATGTTGTAAGGTAGTCCCACAAAAGAAGCATTCATCTATAGGCAGGTTGTCACCAGGTTCTGTCTTCTCTACCAAATTTCTGTCTTCACCCCATCTACTTGTGTACATTTAGAGAGAAATCTTTTACGGGTCTTTCTGTGGTCACTCCTGCTGTCTACATTTATTCATACCTCTTGCAATTCTGTTGTTTGGGGTGTTTGTGAAGCAAGTTTTCAGTTCTTATTTTCATTGTAAAAATGTTTTAATCTCTTCTTTATTATTGAGTATTCATCTTTTGTCACTTCTGGTTAAGCTCAGATTTTCAGGATAGGTCAACCTGAGCTGCATTCTTAGCTCTAATGCTCTTCCATTCCCTTCTCTTTTATCAACTGAGTGTGGAATAGTCTTGCATTATTTGAATGTCCTTTCCTTGGTATGTCAAATCTTCCTCCTTTTGGCTTGCAGAATGTGCTTCTGAGTTGAACTGTTAAATTTAACCACTGTTTCTTGGATTTTGTGCCTTGGGTTATTTTTCTGGAGTTGATCTGTGAATTCTTTCAAATGGAATTTCATTTTCTGTGTTTAGAAGTTCTAGGTAGTTGCTTTCTATTATTTCCCTCATTATGGTGTTAAGGTTTTTTGTCATGTTGTGTTTGTCTGGGAAACCTGTGATTCTTAGGTTGTCTCTGTGCATCCTGTTTTGCTTACATAGTCAGCATATTTTCTTTTAATGGTTTTGTTTTTTACTTCTCTTTTCTCTTCTCCTTCACTTCTATGTGTTTGCATTCCCAATATATTGTTTGTTCTCCCTCCCTCTCTTCCTCTCTCTTTTCTTCTCTGTCTCTGTCTCTCTCTCTGGCATGCCATTACAAATTCAAGTTTTTCTATTCTGCTCATTATTTTTGCTATGCAAGGCATAAATTCTGCTCTCATAATTCTCATTTTTCTTTTAAACATCTCAGGAATAGTGTTGTGGTTCCCTGTTCTATCTAAATGTCACAAAGTCCTCTGTCTCATAAAGTGTTGAATCATTTTCCTTCTTTTGGCAGTATTTATTTACGGTTGTCTGAACTTGTATACCGGATCTGGAGGTCATATTCCCTTCCATTGTTATAGTTTTTCCTGTTGATTTATATGTTTTATGTTCAAGATCTTTGACATTTTTTCTTCCTGAGATCTGGCACTTTCAGTTCTTTTTTCCCCCCCTCTTCTCTTCCCCTATTACTTCTTGACTCTCTCCCCTTTGATAGTGGTTTCCTTAGGGCTGGATCTCAAAGCCTCTTCCCACACTGGCAATTCACAATTCACCAGCCTAGGTCTCTGCCCCAGCTGATTTCTAAGTGGTCAGAATCAGCCTCACCTGGATCCTGTGCTCTTTCTCTCAAGCAGGCCCTCACAAGCTCAGTGTCCTATCTTGGTGACTGGTTTTGCTCTCTCTGTTTCTAAATTCTTTGGCCTGGCGTTGGCAGTTCCCATCTGCTTTACCTGGCACTAGTGGTTCAGAACTTGACAGCCCTGATGCTTCTGGGTTGTAGCCTCTGGCAGGCCTTTGCTCCTAAAAGGCTATGGCCAAGCTGGCCAGTAACATGATAGAGGGGTTCTGAGTGTGCTCATGGTCAGTGAGCATCACTTACTGTTTGGGTTTTTTTGCGGGGGGGAGGGTGAGGGTGTGTGGTTATTTTCTTTTGGATTCTGGTTGTTTTAGACCATGGAAACAGCTGAAGCTGCTTTATCTTTGGCACATAATTTCTGTTTTGGAGAGATTTGAAAGGTCACTGGGATTGGAGAGAATGTCCGGTCTGCTATCTCGTTGTTCACATGACCTGGAATGTCCCCCTGACTTTTCAATATTTTTATAAACATTCCACTACATTCTATTTTCACTTCTACAAAGAATGTAGATGCTCACCTATGGTCCCTATACCAATGAAGACATTCCTCCATGAAATGTGCCAAACTGCACCACAGAGAATTACCATCAGATAAAGTATCAGAGAAAAGTTATGAATGACTTTTGGAAGATCACTTTCAGAGCAGGAATTCCAGGCCTTGGGGGACAACCTGGATGAAGATAGAGGGGAAGGAGGAGTTCAGGGAACAGCTAGCATTTCCATGTGGCTGCAAAGTAAAATGTGTTAAGGGGATAATATAAAACAAAGCTAGAAGGATAGGTTGTAGCCCCATTGTGGTGGACTTTAAATCACAGATTCATAGATGATCCATTCCCTCATTATACCAATGAGGAAACTGAGGTCCATATAGGTTATGTCTTGCCCAAAGATCACCTAGTAATAAATATCAGAGCTGGGATTTGAATCCATGTCTTCTGGCTCAAAATCTAGGGCTAATTCCCAGGACAAGGATTTGGTTTTTAAAAGCAAAGCAGAAACTCAAGTAATGCTCTGGTAAACATACATAACATCTTTCCTTGTTCTTCATAGTGTTCCCTCCCTGTCCTTATATTGTCCCCCAGCCTCATTAATATACTTAAACATGAAAATAGCTTTTCGAGTCATCAAATAAAATTTATCTCCATTAGTGAGACAAAATATAATTCTTTACAACTTTTAATAGTCTTTGACCTTTTCTACTATAAAATGTATAATAAGCAATTATATTTTATACATACAAAAACAACATCAGGGAAATAAATAAGATTTAAAACAGGAGTTCAGCTAACACATTAAACTATCATCCCTGAGGGAATTTATATTTATCATAGAGTCAGTGAATTAACCACATATATTTATAACACATGCATGTATGAATCCAAAATAAAAGTTAGAAAATAAAGGCTCTGAACATTTGAAAAGATAGGATTTACATACGTAGTCCTGGCTGACCAGAAAAATTCAACAGCAGATATCAGGAAAGTGACTGAGGAAAAAATTTGTAATTGTAAGAAAAGAAAATTGTTAACTACATATGGAGTATGATAAAGCTGTGAGAATTCGAGGGAACCCGAGGTATGAGACCATGCCATGCCCTCCCCTCAAGGGCATTGACATCTGAAAACTTTTTTGAAAAACTCCTTGTGGATATATCCACATCATTCAAAGGATGCTTAAATTTATCTTGGCCATCAGGATAATATTGATCATCTCATTTGTCATCTCCAAGGCACGTTGTGTCCTTCATGTTACTTCCCATAATTTCTAGGTTTTCTCAAACAGTATTCCATAGTGGCCACCATATATTTTCTATTGATGATTCTGGAATGTGCAATAATCTTCCAAGGAAGTTTAACAGAAAGAAGTTTATGCAATAACAAAAAAAAATCACAAGAAAAGAAAAAAAATGGTAGTCCATTATCCAGATATTTTGGCTACAAAAGCCCAACTCAGATGCCACACCCTCCTTCTAGCTCTCCCAGATCCCTTCACCTAGAAATGAATCCTGTCTCTGAATAACTTACCCTTTTCTTGGTCTCTTCCCTTTTCTCTATTTAACTTTTATGTATTTGCCATATTCTAATTTGTACTGTAGTTTTGTGTATTACCTTATTGCTCGTTGAGGTTAGAGACTGTCAGTCTTCTCTTTTGTGTCAATAGAGCCTAGTATTGTGTCCTCATGATTGTTAAATTAAATTGAATATTGGTCAACAAACATTTGTTAAGCACTTAAAGTGTGCTAGGGGGATACGTCAAAGAGATGGAGAGATGCTCTTCATAGCTTTTTGAGTCTATTCTCTCCTTCTTAAAAAGAGATTGGGATTCATTAAATTTTCTAACTGTTGAGTATTTATGGAATGTCATAAAGAAACAAATATGTTTTCATTAAGACTAAGAATAAAAATAATTTACTCAAATGCATTATTTTATTGCTCCATAAATCTTTTCTGTGAAAAGTACAATTTATTCTTTTACAAGTACTGTACTATATTATTGCTATACGCTGTCATTAATAATCACTCTACAACTATTGTGGCAAGGGAATTTAGTAGAGGTTTGTTCGATCAGTAACAAAATTTAAATTCTAGCCCCTCAAGCAAAGTTTTATGAGTCATTCTTCTCACCTTTTGCTGCCTCCACCAGATATTGAATGTTGATGAAGGAAAGGTAAAGACCTTTCCTGTCCCTTGGATAAGATTTATTATTATATTTGTAATTGCTATTGATGGCCATAAAAAGTCTCTTCTATGACTAATAATAACGTTTAACTTACCAATGAACAAATTCCACAATTTAGATGACTTTTCATATTTTCCTCTGTAATCTGTTTGCTGCAATTTTTTATTCCTTGTCCTATAATAAAATCCTCTCAAATAATTTTTCTTTCCTTTTGATATACTCTATTCTCAAATATGTTTTCTCCACTCTGATTTTTCTAATTTTTTTTTACTGAGTGTAAATTAGTGACACTACTTACAATTCTATGGCTTTGTTATCATGGTAACAAATAATAACTTATGACATAAGATAAGAATAGTTTCTAAAATATGCCTGAAATAAGTTTGAATAAAACTGACAGTTACTGCGGATTTCAGCATTTGACACCGAAAAATGCATCTCTCCTATTAATGATTTCCTTATGAATACCAACTAAAAACATTAGAATCTTGTCACTAGAGTAATAACAAGAAACAAATTGGCTATACAGAAATGAATAGTCTTGATATTTCAATGCTTTAAGAATGCAGAGACTGGATCAAAGTATTGCTCTAATTGCTAGCTGCTTCCTTGATGTTAATAATGCAATGCTCTGAGGAAGTTTCTGTAGTACAAAGAAAATTGTGATGTTGACATGTTATTATATAAAAGCATGCATACAGATATTCCCATCACCCATTTACAGAATCATAAAAATAAAGATTTTCTAGGTGGAAGGGACCTCTGTAGATCTCTAGTCCATCCCATATGTGAAAGAAATGCCATCTTTAACATATCCAAATACTGGTTATCTAGGCTGTGCATGAAGAGTTCTCTTGAAGAGGGACTCTTGCCCTCTCCTGAGGCTGTTCATTGCATTTGTAGACAGCTTCATCAGGTAGGAGGATTTTCCCCCCAACATCAAGCTCCAATTTAGCTCTTTACATATTTTTCTCCTTGTTCCCAGTTTTACCCTCTGGAGCCAAGCAGAAAAATGCTAATGTTTCTTCCACGTGATAGCCCTTCATAATTTAGATATTTTAAATGCTGTATTTAAATGAAAAACTGCAGACTCCTAGAATGCATTTGTTAAATTCTCATTAATTTCAGAGACACTGGGTGATATTGGTTGTGGCTATTCTACACTGGGGCTTTTTGGGGATTTATTTATTAAACTGTACAGTATTTAAAAATCAAGTGTAGTTCTAGTTGAAACACTAAACTGAATTAATCATGTCCATTTGGATATCACCTGAGCTACTGAAAAGATCAATTTTTCTGGAAGGTTTATTCTATATTAACTACATAAGTTAATTAAGCTAGTTCCTAATATAACATATTTATTTTTGTTTTGTTTATTTGATGTTCAATTTTGCAAAAAGAAAAAAAAAGGGGTGGTAGTTTAGATCAATTAACCACCATGTCAATTAACAATATACTCAAGGTTCCAGTCACAGTTCCCCACCTCTACAAAGAAGGCAGGGAAGTGGACTTTCTCCTCTCTTCTTCAGGACTAAGCTTAATTATTATATTACAAATGTTAAATTTTATTTTATTTTATTTTTGCAGGGAAGAAGGTAGGGCAATTGGGGTTAAGTGACTTGCCCAAGGTCACACAGCTAGTAAGAGTGTCAAGTGTCTGAGGTCGGATTTGAACTCAGGTCCTCCTGATTCCAGGACTGGTTCTCTACTCACTGCACCACCTAGCTGTGGCCAAATGTTAAATTTTATGCTCTTAATTTTGGTGGACTGGACCGAGTTTTAGTCATGCTACTTGTTCTTGCTTTAGCTCTGCTTGCCCATAATAGTACTCCAAATTCTGCTAGGTCAAGATTTAGGTCTGCCTTTGTAACCTAGCAACTATCATATTGCCTGGCAAATAGTAGATGCTTGAATATTGAAACAAATTGTTTTGTTTTATACTTTATAGGAGTTAATTTGAATAGGCTTTTAAAAAAACTAATAAAGAGTGTTATTAAATAATTCCTACTTAAGTCCATTTTCATTTCTAGTTCATATCTTTCTAGAAGACCTTGCTATACTATATCTCTTCAATTTCCACTACTATAGGATACCAGAGTTAAGTAAACGTAGTACATTTCACTCAGTTTACTGATAAGCTCTCTTTAGTTTCTCTGAACAAGACTTCTTGCCACTTTCCTGTCTCTTTATCACTAATCTGCTTCCCAAAGCGACATGCAGTTGACTGACTTTCTCTTGCTATTTTTTGTTTCTTGTCTTTTTGAAGGTGCCCTTCTTTTCAATAACAGAGCAAACCTTCTTTGATGCTTAGATATTGATTAAATGAAACAATTACAACTCTGATCCCAGAGTTCTCGAAGATATTTCCTTTTAGAAGATAAATAATTTACACCATCTTGGTCTTTTTCTCAGAGATCCTGCTCTTTTTTTGACGACAGTTTTTACCCCTATGGTCTGTCTTTTAATTAAACTTGTTTTTTGGTCCCTTTAAACACTTCTTTCTCTGAAATGTTCAATTAAGTTAAGCCAACATGAGACTTGATTTTAATCTTTTGTTTTATTTTCTGGGTAAAGATTTTGTATTAAATAATGTCGTAAAGTATTTAGGTAGATAAGCCAAAAAGTGAAAAAGCCCTATTCTGAAGGAAAAACAGAATGAAATGCTTGTATTAACTGTGCACAAAGGAATTTATATGGGAGAAATAGTTGCTTTACAAGAGCATAATATGCTCTTTACCCTATTGATTATGTGACGAAACTGACACAGATAGAATAAGAAACCTAGGATTGAGGATGCTGAATGTAAAAGAGCCATGTAACAACTGTTTGATTATCTCAAAGGTAAGTATTGATCCCAATTGTCAAACTGTGTAATATATTTGGTTAAAATAACTGACACTTTATTTGGTAAAGTTAAACCTTAACTTTCTGAAGGATAATAAAAATTTTAACGAAAAAAGAACAGCCATATTTTCTAATTGTTTTGTTCCTAAGGAAAGAAATTAAAGGCCAACAATTAAGTCACAGAAAGAAAAAAAGAAGTAATGAACTTAACTTGGATTTTAGCTACCTAGTGAAAAACAGCCCAAGATGCGTTTCTCAACACAGAAGGCGCGAGAAAATGAATAAATATACCAAAAAATAATGGCCCCAAACATTGCAACTATTTGGTTGCTGTGGACCTTGGTGAAGGGTTGGCTGGGGTGAAGCCTTGTGGGAGCATTCAGTAAACAATTAGATAAAAAGAATGGAGCTGGACTCCCTTCCCCTGGAGAAAGAAGAAAGAGAGCAGAACCCTGGGTCACATGGGACCCAGAATAAGAGGGCTATACAGAAAGATTGGCTGGAGTATGTGACAATGATCCTTAGGAGAAAAGGAGGAGACAGAGAGCAATGTCATCTTTTACCCTCCTGTTGGAACTAGTCACTATTATCCTTTCTCTTATTTTTGATTGGCCCCTTTGCTGCTAGATGTTTTCTTCTTCTTACCGTTTGCCCTTTTGTGTCTTTAGTACTAGTACCATGCTATGCTCCCCTCTCTCTGATATTTTATTGTCAATTTTGGATTTCCTGGACCTGAATTAATAAAGCTTTAGTGTCACACTAGAGCCACAGTAAGCATAGTAGAAATGGGTCACCAATATGAATGGGGGAGATTTTCCTTTCCATGGTAACTACTATCCTGATTTATATTTGTATGTATGTATATACATGTACATATGTATGTATATATGAATGTGTATATATATATATATAGACAAACACATACATATATAAATATATATACACACACATGTGTATACAAATATGTAGGGCAGCTATGTGGCACAGTAGATAGAGTGCTAGGGCTGAGTCAGGAAGACTCATCTTCCTGAGTTCAAATCTGGCCTCAGACACTTATTAGTTGTGTGACCCTAAGCAAGTCATTTAACCCTGTTTGCCTCAGTTCCTCATCTGTAAAATGAGCTGGAGAAGAAAATGGCAAACCACTCCCACATCTTTGCCAAGAAAACCTCAAATCGGGTCACAAAGGGTTGGACACAGCTGAAACAGGTGAACAACAACATGTACATACATATACATATATTCATACTTATCATACGTGTGTGTGCGTGTGTGTGTCTATATCCAGACTTGCTCCAGCAGCATGTCACTGTCACATATGGCCACCACTTACAGAGTTCTATTGCTACGCTTCCTGGTAAGGATAAGGGTCACAATCTCCTGGGGACAGGCCTACCACTCTCAGTAGGACTATGCCTGTAGTGGGTCTGTTCTCTTTGCCCCTGCCTTCATACCAACATCCATCAGACCAATTGTATGCTAGTCAATATTTAACAACCTCTTCTCTGGGGGGAAAGTGTATAACACATTTAAGTTTAATATGCATTATTAACATTTTTCTTTATCATTTTCTTAGACAATCAATCTCAGTCTCTGGGGAGAGGAAGGGAATTTGGTTCATAGCTTAGCTACATTCTTATAGAGCATAATCATAGTTCTAAGTCCCAAAACTCCCTTGAGCTGAAATCCCAGTTACTCTGGTTTCTTAGGGCTTCCACACTGGAAAGCCTGTCTGTACTACCACACTGGCATTCCTGGCTCCAAGATCACCATGGCTTGAACTCCCCAGTCCTATGGAGATCACATCCAGCATCTAAAACTGAGAAGGATAAACAGGACAGGATAGAAACAAACATCACCAGAACCATTTCTTGGAGCTAGAATAAAAGAGAGGTAGGAGGGGAAAGACTTGCCTTTCCCTATTGTTGTTTAGTTCATGGAATTCATATCAGAAAAGAGCACAGCTGAAAAGAGCAAATGGCCCAGCCTTGCCAGGTTTAAATATGCAGGAAACCAATCAAAAGAGGCTGCTCTACCCACATGATAGGGAACATAGAAGGCTCCATTTTAGGCAAACTGGGTATGTTCAAAAGGTCCCTTAAGGATGGCTCTCTGTTAGAACTGAGCATGCCCAGAAGCCCAGTTTACAGGACAAATATTTATGAAGCACTTACTGTGTATAAGGTACTGAGCTAGAGATACAAAGACAAAAGTGAACCAGTCCCTATGCTCATAGAATTTGCATTCTACTGGGCAAAATAGCATATATACACATGACTATCAAAATCCATTCTGGCTTGGGGGTGGAAAGAATATAACACTCGCCTAAAGTTATCCACAGTGCAATATAACCTAAGGGTTTTTTTTTCTTTTTCTTTTTTTAATTTCATAGACTCATATGATTTTTGGGCTGGAAGGATAATAGAGAAAATCTAGTTCAATCTCTTCATTTTGCTGATGGAAAAATCAAAGCCAAGAACATTTAACTAACTTGGCCAAGATTAGATAGCAAGTCAGCGAAAGATAGGAAGAGATTCCAACTTTCCTGCCTCTCATACCAGTGCTGGTATAATAGGAGAAGATTATAGAACTCAAATGGAACTTAGAGTTGTGGAATTCTAGGCATTAGCTCTAGGCCACACAGTACTGATTTTATTCTTTTAAATAAAAGGCCTTCTTAACATTTGTCAAATCACGCCAAATACCTAAGGATATGGTCCAACCTGGTGGTGGAGCCATAGTGCTCGCCCTTGTCCCTGACTATATCCTAGAACAAAGAATACCCCTTTTCACTCTCGATAGCTTGACTGGGAATAGGTCCAGCTTTACCCTACAGTATGGCAGTATGGTATCTTTGTGTTTTGAAGAGTATAACTTTTCCTTATGCTATTATGACAAACTTCTTATTCACATTTCTGCAATTATACTTCTCTTTCTTTCTTTCAGTTCTTTTGCTTGTTATAGCCTTTCTTTCTCCAGCTATTCTTTGGGACTATTTCTCTCCATAATTTATTTATTACCTGAGGAGAGTTCTTCAGTTAGGTTTTCATTGTATTTAGGGCACAGTTTTGAAGCTGGCCAGGTTGTCAAGAAAATAGAAGGACTCATTTCTTGAGGGAAAAGCTACTTTAAAAAAAAATAACTAATGAACCAAGAGAGATTTGTCTTGCAGGTTCTCCTATGATATGCATAAGTTTTACTTTAAAAGTCAGTAAAAGAGTTGTTTAAAACAAGATAATTGTGATTACATTATTTAGGCAACTGGGGGTTTGTCCTGGAGTCAGGGAGTCCTAAATTCAAATCCCACCCCAGATTCTTATTAGCTGTATGATCCTGGGTAAATCATTTAACCTCTGTTTGTCTGTTTGCTCAATTCATAACAGGATTGTTGTGTGGATCAAATGATTAGTGCCTGGCTCTTAGTAAGTGCTGTAAGTGTATATTTCCCCTTCCATTTAAGGAAAAACTAATCTATATAACCTTTATAAGGGAAGGAGTTAAGATCTTGCTTCTACTATATTAGGGATTCCTGAACACTTGCCTTCTGGAATAGCATTGAGAATTTCTGAAATCTGAGCTTTTAGAGAAATGTCAAGAGGATTGAGCACATCATTGCTTGGCTCTGGAGGAATAGCAAGTGAGCAAATTATGCTGCAAAAAAAGCCTTGATTTGTCCTCTGGTATTTGTCCATCAGTTATTCAGATGGTGCAGGTCCAATTTTTGCCTCCATAGTAACCCTAAATCCATTGCCTTCTGTGAGGAGTCCAAGCCCTTAGAATAGTACAATAAGGCTGGAGACCTGTATGGTTGGTATTCAATGGAATTTGAGGGGTTGGGGTTTGCCTCTTTAGCAATATCAAGTTCGTTTCCTTCCTGGGGTGGAGTAGGGGAGTTAAAGTCCGAAAGGTAGGACCATAAAGTTAGAGGTCTGAGTAAGTCCCTGGGGTGTGGGTGGGGATAATCAGAATGTCAGGAATTGCTTCCTTAGTGACACCAGATTTATTCTCCATCTGAAAGGAATCAGAGTGATGTTATGAGTCTGGAGAACCTTACAGTTGCTTGGGGGTATGGTAAGACTCACCAGAGAAGGAAGAGAAAAATATTGATTGTTTATAGGTTTCTATGAATCTTCAGTGGTTTCTGCATCCTATCTGTTGGGTAAAATAAAATCTGGTACCCAATGTGTAACATTACCTTGAATAAATTCACCAATACTACAGCTCCATATCAGTGGAGGTGTAAACATGTGCTATGTCCTGAGATTTGGGAGAAATTCTGCATGAGGACAAAAAGTCAAAGTGACAGGATTTTTTTGGGGGGGGAGCAGATCCCTTTAAGACTTTGTGGTACTGTACCATGAGTTACGGCAATAAAAATGACAAATTTCTTTTAAAGTAAACTTTAGTCATTTTAGTTTCTGACTTTGTAGCAAAATAGGTAATACTCAGAATGTTATCTTAAAAGGCTGACTCCTTTCCTAGAGCCCTCATTTCACAGAATGTTCTTTAAGTAGTTTAGAACTACAAAGCACCCGGTGCTCCTTCCACTGTAATCACACGCTTGACTTACTTCTCTGACATTTTTTCAAGCCTGCTTACAATCTTTCTCATCATTCTCTGGACACACTCTAGTTTGCCAATATCCCTCTGAAATTTTAGAATCCAAAACTGAAGACAATATTCAAAGTGTCCTGACAAACACAAAATACAAAGCATCTTATGGTTGAAGGAGAACTGAATTGAATTTTAGAGGACCCGATATATATCTCAGCTCTTTTACTTACTACCTGTGTGTGAAAGCAGAGGTCATGTGTGTATTTCTACTTATGCTAGGACAGGGTTTCTTAATAATTTTCATGTCAGAGACCCTTTCAGTAGTCTAATAAAGCCTATAAACCCCTTCTATCAAGAATATTTAAAGACAATTGAAGGGAATGCTAAACTTTAGTTAGAAGTTAGTGAAAATAAAGATGTAACTTTTTTCCCACCTGAGTCTGTGGACCCTAGATTAAGATTTCCTGTACTAGGCTGACTATGAAATCTGGCCTTGACCAAATGAAACCAGATTAAGCTGATTTCTCCACTTTTTTGTTAGGCCTTCATAAGGTGATCTGTCTTTGTGCCCCTTGTGGTTCATTTTCTTTTGGTTTGTTTTTAATTCTGTGGTTTTTAAGAATGGATGCTATTCCAGGCAAAATTTGTAGACCTTAAAGAGCTATTTAGTCCTGTTTATCTAACAAAGGCTGTTAGAAATGTTGCAGTGGCTCTTAGTGTGAAGTCAAGCATTTCAAGGATCATTCAAACCCGCAATGAAACGGGATCGACCACACTGAAGCATAAAGAAAAGTGTGGTCAGAAATAAAAAATGCCAAGAATTGACAAACCTTTACTGCAAAATAGTTTCATCCTGAGAAAACAAACAAAGGCCTTGGTGGTTGGGGGACTTGCTTTTGGTTTCTCTACATTGAAACATAGGCCTCTTGAAGTTGGTAGAACAGTGAAAAAACTTTCTGTGAATAAAAAAAAATGCTTCTAATTAGGCAAAACAACACAAATATTGGTGGTACTTAAGATTGGAGAAAAGATCATTTTGACTAATAAAGCTTGCTTCTTAAAATTCAAGGCCATAACAAAACTTGTCAGAGAGGTTCAGATTAGCCTATCTATTAGTTTCTCCATCTGTACTATAAAACATTTGTCCCAAAATGTCTGGGGGATTTTTTCTTTCTTCACTTTCAAAGGGCCTGGAAGTCTCTTCCCTACAGACAGAACAAGAAATTCCAAAAAATTATCAATATATTGAAAAACAGTATGGTTCCAGAATTACAGAAACTCTTAAATGGAGATGCATTAAAGCAACCTTGCACCATACCAGATATTGTGAAAAGCTGAGAAACTTATCTAAGAGTTCAAAATAAACATGTTTCAAAGGCCTGAGGACTCACTTGATTTAAACTTCATTGAGAACCTATGGGGTATAGAATCAAGGCTTTTCTTGGAATAAAGTATGCTTAATATACTGTGTGATACCATGATGAAGAATGAAAGATTGTTCACCAAAACATGAGTCATGCAATGCCAAATCATGTATAAAAAGTAATTGCAGGGAAAAGAAGACAATGCATAGTAAAAAAAAAAAATTAAATGTAAAACATTTTAACATTTCTTATATGTAAAATAAATTTAATTGTTTTACTTTGTTCTAGTAGATTTGCAAAGCAATTCCTACCTGCAGTAGGAAGATGAACTAGATCATCTCTAGGATCCCTTATTAGTCTTATATTTTATATATATAAACATCCGAAGTGAAGGAATGCAATACAATGTCACTTTTCTCTTGTTGGCAAAACCCCTGTGAACTAATGGCAAATGATTTATCCTTAATTTATGTGACTTTACTCTTCAACCTAGAGATCAGAGTCTGGTTTACAGATATATGCAGACTCTTAAGTAAGCATTTCTTTTTTAGTTTATCCCCATGATTTTTGAAATTTTAATTAAACTATAGTTTTGAATGCTCTTTGAACAAGAAAAACAACAGATTGTTGGTATGGCTGAAAAAAAACTTTTACTAGAAAATAAAAGAGATAGACTTTATGAACAGAAAATGAACTTCCCTCCAAGCAATTGTTTTCAACAGAAGAACAGCAAACAAAAGAGATTTTTATAAGTAAAAGAAAAATGAACAAATTCTATTAAAATATATAGGCAAAAAGCATAGCCAAAAAACCCAAAACTAAACAAAACCTTCATCTTAACAGAGAAAATGCTGGGGGAGAGTGAGGCAAGAAAACTAGGGCTTAGAGTATACTAGAGGAGTGATCCAGAATAACATTCACTTAAAATTAACTGTAATAGATAATTCAAAACATTAATCAAAAAAATTGAATGGTTAAAAGTATAAGATCATGGTAAATTTACTGTATGGGGCCAAGTACTATGAATATATGTGTACTTCTGATGTCTTTCATTAATATTTTTGAATCTGCTCCCTAGAAAGATTTATTGCACTACATATTAGAAATGTGTGTTTCTGACTCCTCTAGGATTCATTTGCTGCCACAGGAAATGGTGAGAGGGGAGGAGCTGTCGAATAGGAAAGATTTCAAAAGAAATTTCAAGGAGGGACTAGCTGTGCCCAGACAGCTATAGGCATAGGAATGCATAAGCACAGACCAGCTAAGCCTGGAAAATTGAGAAAACTCTCCTACCTTGTAATGGTAAGAAGGGTGGGACTTTTTTTTTTTTTTTTACTGTTTTCTCTTTTGGAATGCTAAGGCAATCAAATGCCTTTAATGAGCCTTGCCTTTGTTTGAATGGGCAGACAAAGTGGGACCTTTTGTCCTCTTTTGTTTTGGAATGCTTCTCAACACTGAGATAATGAACTACCTTTGATTAGTCTTGCCTTTCAAATGTAATGGAAAGCAAAGTAGGACTTCTTGCTGGTTTTTTTTTGTTTGAGTGCTTCTCAGAACTGAGGTAATCAAGTGCCTTTGAGGAGTCTTGCCTTTGTTTGAATAGGGAGTCTTTGATTGAATCAAGAATCTTTGATGACCTGCTTAAGTGACAGGAAGACCTAGGTCACAGTGGGTTTGAGTCAATTGTTTGTGGCTTCCTCTAACCCTGAAGAAGTGTATATATACTCAGAGGTTAGCGTTTTGCTTTTGGGGGCACACCCATCGGTGTGGAGACTCTAGGTAGCCATCAAGGAGCCCCCCAGGTTTGAAAATCCAGATGTTGATGCTCCTCTCTCTGGTAACTATGCATGTATTGCTATGGTCAGACAAAAGCCTGTCTGTTGATCTGTTTATATTTTCTCTGTGTATATTTGCTCTGAAGTTCAAGGTGCTGACTTTTTCCCCTAAACTAAGTGAATGGTATATATATGTTTAATTAAAGTGAGATTGTTAAGCCCTTAAAGTTGCTTTCCTTAGAAAAGCAGATCAAGAACTTGTGCTAGCAACCCTCCTGTGTGCTGGTGTTATTGGTCTTTCACCTCCACAACTGCTGCTATTAACATTGTTGTTACATACCTTCACATCCTGCTTGTTACCTGGGACCGAACTATTACACTTCTTGTCAAACTTCTGACATTTTCTCTTGCTAGGCCTCTTGAGGACCTGGTTTTTCATAGTTTTGATCCTGTTTCCACTTTAGTCACTGCCTTTCACCTCCCAAATTTCATCTTCCCCATTCATAGGTGCTTAAGATTTGTTGAGTTTATAAGGACCATAGAGGCTATTTAGTCCAATTCCTTGTCTTAAAGGGTAAAGGAGCCCAAATTGGTTATCTGATTTGCTCAAAATTATGAGGCCCAATAAATGACAAAGTCAGTATTTGAACTAAAATATTCTGAATCCAAATCCAGGACATGTCCACTCATGTTTCCCTTCTTGATATCTTGTCATGTGACTATATCTGGATGTTAAAACCAAGGCCTGAAGAAGATTTGCAAGAATTACAGATTTATTTCATTATCTTCATTAAGTAAACAAAGTCATGGTACAAGGAAATTCGATCCTTGATTGCCCACAAGGTGTTTCAGACTACTTCCTGTGAGGACCTTCTTAGCTGCAGCAGGCCATTCCCATCTCTATTCTATTCCTCTATTCTCCAAGTTAGGGAGATTTTAATCAGCACCTTGACTCAACCTCCCACATGGATCCTGTCCTGATTCCACTCCCTTTCCCACATCTATGACTACTTCTCCTCATATTTATTTTGAAACTATTATGTAAATACTTATGTGTGAACATGCTATTTACCCCCAAAAGAAAGTAAGCTTTGTGAGGGCAGGGGCTATTTTATTCTGTATTCTTTATCCCTAGCTCATATGGCACAATGACATATGGCTCATTGATTGAGTTATTGAGACTCAGGTACATGATCCAACTGTGGCTGAAGGGAAAAGTACATGAACTAATTAAAAAAAATTGTTTATTTATTTTTGGTTTTAACATTCACTATTATAAGATTTTGAGTTCTAAAATTTTCACCCTCCCTCCCCTCCCCCTCTCCGAGACAGCATGCAATCTGATATAGGCCGTACATGTATAGCCATATTAAATATATTTCCATATTAGTCATGTTGTGAAAGAAGAATCAGACCACAAGGGGAAAACGAAGAGAAAGGAAAAAAAAGTGACAATAGTACGTTTCGATGTGCATTCAGACTCCGTAGTTCTTTCTCTGGATGTGGATAGTATTTTCCATCATGAGTCTTTTGGAATTGTCTTAGATCACTGCATTGCTGAGAAGAGCTAAGTCTATCAAAGTTGGTCATTGCATAATGTTGCTTTTTCTATGAACAGTGTTCTCCTGGTTCTGCTCTCTTCATTCAGCAGCAGTTCAGTACATGAACTATTTTAAGCCATGAGTTCACTTATAATAAAGACTAGGTTTGAGTGTTTTAATTCGAAGAAAAAGCTTTTTCTTTGCATATTAAAAAAATCAAGACTGTGGCAAAGCAGATAGGGAGCTGAATTTGATACAGGAATACCTGAGTTCAAATAATAAAATCATAGATTTGGAGCTAGACAGAACTTTATAGGTCATCTAGTTCAACTCCCTTATTTTATACATGAGGAAACTGAGTCTGAAAGAAATTAAGTGAACTTCCCAGGGTGATATAGCCAGTAAAGGCAAAATTCAAACTCAGATCTTCTTGACTTTAAGTCAGATGCTCCATTCACTCTGACATCTAGCTTGTTCCTATGTAATCCTTCCATCATATAACTAGAGAATTTACTTTAAAAAAATTCTTGATGAAAAAAAATTCCATAATCTCTCTTAGTAATCTATTATAATGTTTAGCTCTTACAATTACTTGGCTTAAAATGTTGTATTTTCTAATTGAATTGTCTTGCTTTGTTACAGTGGACATGGATTTTCTTTATCACTCCCTTTTTTCCTTTCTGCAATTACAGAATTACTTTCTACCTTTCGTTCTGCAACTGAAGATTCCTGTCTCCTCTCTTTTAAGTTTAAACCCTTTTAATTCCTCTTCACTATTCCTTTCATAGGACAAATCCTTCTGTTTGATTTTAAAGCTGTTTCAGATGTTGTTCACTGGCACCCTTCTGCTAAAAGATTCAAGTCTCAGAGTCCTAACGGTTTGATAAGAGAAATCAACTTCCTGTCTCACATAGGGTGGAAAACACATGTAGAAACAAATAGCACAGAACACCTAGATATACATTCTAATATGGGCATGGGGTTAGGCTTATATTTTACGCTATCTGCAATACTACTTTTGTGCACAAATAATTATATTTTCTCAAATATCTCAGTTTGCCTCCCACCACAATACACAAACAGAACAAAGCTATTTCTCACTTGCATCATTGGTCTACATTCGAGTTATTTTTTTCCCCAAAGATAATGTTGCAGACATTTAAGAAACCTGTTCCCATTTTTCTACTCTCAAAAATTGAGATGGGTACATTTCGATTCACCGATTTTCAGAACAAAGAAAGTGGAAGTTCAAAATATAATCATTGTCTCCATCCTAGAGAGGTAATTGGTGTAGCAATTTGGTTTTCAACTGTTTAAATGGATGATAAATGTTTTGGTCATTACTTCTTTTGTTTATAGGATGAGGATGTCTATACAGGCAATTTTTCAGTAGGATACTAATCTATACTATCTTAGAGGAATATTTTCTTTTGCTCTGTGAGATATATGAGCATGGAAAAGGTACTGCTCAGTAACAAAGCACATTTTGTTTATTTTGAGAGCACGGTTTATTCAGTGTTTAATCTTTGAACATGAAAAAGGAATTCTACCCAAATATCTATGCAACAATTATTTTAATTGGAAAATAAAATGAAAGGAAAACCCCCAAAATATTTGTTTTTGCTTTTTTGCCAAGTCAATTGGGGTTAAATGACTTGCTAAGGTCACACAGCTAGTGAGTGTGTCAAGTGTCTGAGGCCAGATTTGAACTCAGGTCCTCCTGACTCCAGGGCCGGTGCTCTACTCACTGTGCCAGCTAGCTGCCCCAACCCCAAAATATTTTGGTTAATAATTTTGGTGAATAAAAATATTAAATCAAAGGATATTTGCAAATTTTCAATTTCATGATTTAGTTGTTTTTCACAACTTTCCTAAAAACAGGCATGGGATTAAAAATCTTTTCCTTGGTATATCAATAGTTTTAGTAGAAGTAAATGTCAGCATTTTGACATTATTCTTATCATTATCAAAGTCACAACTGTTTTCAAAAGAAATGCATTCATAATTTTAGCATCATTTTTATTTGGTGGATAGTTAAATTGTAAGAGATGAATGTGATGAAAGAGTGTGGTACCTTAAGAAATGATGAATATGAAAAATATAGAGAATCATAAGATGATTTATGTGAACTGATACAAGGTAAAATAAACAGAATCAGGAAAACTATATGTATTAACTACAACAATATGCGTGGAAAGAATGAAAATTTCAAAAAGGAAAATTAACACTAATTCTAATGACAAGCTTGGTTCCAATTAAGACATGAGGAAATGTATCTCTTTCCATTCTTTGGAGAGGTGGAGACTGTATGTATTATTAGACTTATGTGACAGTTGACTTAGTTGACAGTATTATTAGACAGTTGACCTAGATTAGTTCTGAAGAGTTGTTTTTATTCTTTTGTTATCCTTTGTTATAGAAGATAGCTCTCTTGAACAAGTAGGTGTGGGTGGGACTTATTTGGCAATATAGATGACATCAAACCAACATCAATTTAAAGAAAAAAAATTAATGTTATTTAAATTGGAGTACTCAAAATTTTGTTACTTAGGTGTTGGGTTTTCGTATTCTCATAAATATTGGTGTAGTTTCATCTGGAACTTCCTTAATTAAATTGAATAAAACAAAGACAGGCGACAATAATTTGAAGCAAATACCCATTAATCAGAGACTTTTTGCTCCTCTCAAAGGAGATAGCAAACCAAGTCTTAAAAAGAAAGCTACAATTTTTGCCAAACTGTGTTACAATTTTTCCCTCTGAAGTTGCCCTTCATAAAAGAGTTAATTGTACATAACCTTTCTGCGTGTGGAAATATTCAATCAGAACTGATAAGGAAGACTTCTGCCTGGTAGTATCTTCTGCAATTTTTTTTGTGTGTGGTTTAAAAAGGGTGAAAAAAACCATTTCTAATTCTAAAAAATACATCTTTCATGATGTTTCAAATCCAAGGGTCAATTCTAAGTAATAACAACACTTTAATACAATAATTCCTTTATCCAAGTTGTTAAAAATGCTTTGGCAGTTATTTAATGAACTTCAATATTTCCTTAGTGTCTTCAAAAAGCCTGAGTATGTAAGAGAGACTCTGAAACAGATGTGTAAAAGGAGCTAGAAATTGTGGAAATGGTAATTATACTTTTTATTTTTGTAACACTTCATAAATGACAAGCTCAAAGAGCTTGATAGTACAATATCTTATGAAACCTAAAAGACACAAGGATAGTAGATATCTTAACTCAAGGATACCATAAAGAAAGAGGTTGCCTTTTTTTGACTTTAGAATGATGTGTCAGACAGGCAAAGGAGTCAGAGGATCTGGGTTCATATCTCACATTTGATGTTCTATATCTGTCATTTCATTTACTTGAGTCTGAGTTTCCCAATTCTGTAAACTGAGAGAATTGGACAAGATTGTTTCTGAGGTCCCTTCTATGATGATAGAATGTGGTCAAGATTCCCTTCACTGTCCTGGTTACCTATCTATATGTTCCAACTTGTCAATTTCCATTTTGAAGTGTGGTGCACTGAATGAGATTCCAGGTGAGTTCTGGCCAGGGTATAATAACACTGCCCTCTCTGTATTATACTTCTTTTTTTGTTTTGTTTTGGAGGGGGAAGGCAGGGCAATTGGGGTTAAGTGACTTGCCCAAGGTCACACAGCTAGTAAGTGTGTCAAGTGTCTGAGGCCGAATTTGAACTCAGGTCCTCCTTATTCCAGGGCCAGTGCTCTACTCACTGTGCCACCTAGCTGCCCCCTGTATTATACTTCTACTTATGTAGCCCCAGTTGCACAAGATTTCTCAGCTGCCATTATCACATTGATGAAATTCATTGAAACTTTTAGTTGTTTTTAACATTTCCTTGAACTGCTTTTTGGTAACATTATCTTTATTCAATATTTATATATTTTTTAACACAAGTGCTGAATTTTCCAATTAGCCATATTAAATTTCATCTCACTAACTTTAGTCGATCTTTGTTCTTAATTTTATTATTTAATGTATTACATCGACAAATATTTATTAAGTACTTTTTCTGGACCAGGAAGCTGCAAAATGTATGTGTGAGGAGGGGTGTGGGGAAGAGGGAGAGTATAGATAGTCAAGGATAGAGTTGGAGAGGAAGTAAGACATGACTAAACTTGGGCTCTTTCCTTAAATTGGGCTCTTTTCTCCTTTCTGGGAGGAAAAAATAAATCAGAAGAGGTGGAGCAGTGAACGTCTATCACAGGAAGGCTGCTGTGGCATGATGGGAAAAATGTTTATTGACTTGTATTAGATGTGTCTTCCAGCTTGGTGTCATGTCCAAGTGTGATAAGCATGCGATCTATGCCTTTACATGTATCATTGAAAAAAATGTAAAAAACAAATCAAAACAAAACAAAAACCAGGGCACTCCACTAGAGACTTCCATGCAGGCTGATCTTTATCCATTAATCAACACCCTTTGCGCATCTTTGCTGTACCACTTCAGAAGCTATCTATTTGTATTATCATTCACCATCCGTATCTTTCCATTGTGTCTACCAGGATGTTATGAGAGAGTTTGTTAAATCCCTTGGTGAAAATCAAAGATGTTGTGTCTTTCGACTCCTTGAAATTTATTAGTATAGAGAAACCTTGTCAAAGTAGGAAATGAGTTTAATTTCACATGCCCTACTTTTATGAACTCACTCTGGTTTGTTTTGATCACATTTTCCCTTTCTAAGTACTTATAAACTGTCCCTGTAATAATCTAATCTCAAACTTTATCAATGAGAGATATGTTTTATTGACTTCTTTTTGAAAATTGGAAATATATTTGCTTGCCTCCAGTTTTGTGGAATCTCACCTGATTTCCATGATTCCTAAACTACTGCCAATAGCAATTCAGCAAGAAGATTTGCAAGTATTTTAATACCCAGCACCTTGACTTGAGTTGGTTGATGATTTGGTACTCTCAATTTGCTATTATTCTTTATTTTCCTATTATTTTTATGCTATACATCCTCATTTTAAGATTATTATTGTAGGTAGAGAAAATAGCAGTCAAATAAGTGTTAAGTGGATCAAGATTCCCCTATCCCCTTTCATCTGTTTTATCTTCCCAAACACCACAAGTAGGGTGCTAGTCCTTTCTTAATCTTCTCCTCAACCCAGCTTTAAATGAAAAACCCTTTATGTTGTCTTTTTTATTTACCTTTAACCTTTATGTTTCTGATCCTATTCATAAGGTCTATTGCTCTTTTATATCTGTCTTCAATTATCTTTTACATCAATTTTCTATTTTATTTGCCTTCAATTAATCCTTTTACAAATTGAGTTTGTTGATGAATTTCTTATGCAGTCATATGGGTCTCTAAATACTACCACTTGTTCTTCACCATCAGATAAATTTAGAAAAGATCATCAGAAATTTTGTTCTTGAGAATCTTTATCTCATTTACTTTTTTACAGTCTCAGGTTATGGGAATCATATCTATGAATATTTTTGTTTCTCTTTTTTTTTAAACATTATTCTCCAAAGACACAGTGCATACATCAGATTACATCTGGCATGCCCTTTCATTGTTATTATGTACCCCAAGATGGTGCACATTTTATCTCCTAAGATATCTGTCATTTTTGATTTCTCTAACAGTTCCTCCTTATTATTGGTTAAAAACAAATCTTGAATAGCAGAATTATTTGCTTCACTAGATCTGTGACTCCAAACCCCTTGCTAAATTGGGCTGATAGATAAATTCAAATTATAATGTTTTAAGAAAAAAAAATCAGAGAGGCAGAATTTTATAGCAGAAAAAGAGAGCTGGCCTTAGAATCATAAAGACCTGAGTTCTGGCCTTACCTCAGTTACATTACTGGCTGTTTGACCCTGAGTGGATCATTTGAGCTCTTAGTGCCCCAGGCAGGTCTCTAAGATTAGTCATTGTAGACCAAGCATTGATCTGCATTGGTAGGGAAGGGAACAATCATTTATTAGGTGCCTACCAAGCGCCAAGCACTGTGTTGTGTTTCACAAATATTAGTTCATTCTTGGGGAGCCTCCTATTCCAGTGAAATCACAGGTTGACATTTTCTAAGGTTGACTTCTTGAACAATTACGATAGGTATAATTGATGATGGTGTTAAAATTTAGAAATAGTGACCTAATTGCAAATAGTAATATTAAAAAAAATAGTGGTATCCCAGTCCCCTCAAATTATGTTTATTCTCTTTTGTTAAACTTCAGGTATGACTTTCTTCCTTCCTTCCTTCCTCCTTCCTTCCCTCCTTCCCTTTCCTTCCCTTCCCTTCCCTCCCCTATCCTCCCCTCCCCTCCCCTTTCCTTCCTTTCCCTTTCCTTTTCTTTCCATGGGGAATTTGCCTTGTTTATTAGACCCTCAACACTATTACACTGCAGGCCAAGTACCTTTTTTCCTCTGATCCTTGACTTGTTGGACATACTGCATCAGGCCATCTTTTCATCAAACTGAAAGCTGCAGTGGCCTACAACATTATTTTGATTTTGTAGGAAGACATTGTTTCTAAATTGACCACTTAAGAGTAGTTAGAGCATAGTCAAACCATTTGGGCTGTGAAACACCCTTGGGATTCTGTGGCTTATTATAATCTCAGTCTCTCAGAACTTGCTGGATAATTTTGATTTATTTTTAGGACCCAAGCCAGCGCCTTGGGGGAGGGGGAGGGGATTGTCTCCTGGCACCTCTATCTGCACTGCCTTTTCTTGAACCTGGAGAAATATACATTTAAACAAAAGAAACTAGAAATTTCTGTATAACCCTTGTATCACTCACTAGTAACATAAAGGACCTGGGTATGTTTTGGAGGATTTTTGTCATTCTCTTCACTTATAGCCCCAGCCCAGGAAACTTAGAAAACTATATTCACGGTAGCCCTGCAATACTGAAACCAACTCCTAATTTCAAAGTCCATAATTCACAAATCATGAATAATGTGTTATTAAAAGGAAAGACACAAAACACACCCTTGAACGAGCAACTACTAATCCCTACAGTCACCTGTAAGGCAGAATATGAGGATTCCTTTGGCAGACACCCATGCCCACAAATCCTGCCCTGACCAACCAGGCCCAGGCTATTCCTTGCTTCTTGAAACTCCTCATTGCTCTGAAGTACATAGATCCGCAGCTCCCTCGTTGCTCACATCAAACAGACAATTTCTATAGTCTTCTGATCTTTGATGTAATCTTCCTACTGAAAGATTAAAGGCAAGTATATGGGAGCATGGAAGCTGAGAAAACAGCATGACCAAAAATAATGGAAGCTTTAAACACATGAAGAATTGTAGAGCAAGGATCACCCAAGGGAGCAGCCCCGGCAACCTGCAGAGAAGGACAACAGGAGGGCAGAAGTCATGGAGAGCAAATGCCATGGAATCCAGAGTGGAACCACAGCAACAAGGCTGCACTATGGACTTCTCCATCACTTCCCTGAAACTTCTGCATCCTGGAAGATCACTTACACCCTGGAATTCATATCTCCTAAATATCCTTCACCCCTATCTATGACTCCTCCTTCTAATTGGATGGCTCATCCCAGAACTTCCATTAATGAGGGTCAACTTCCATTGACCCACATCAATCATCTCCTTATTTCTCAGGTTGCAATCCAGATTTCTCCCTTTCAGCTTCATTTTATGTGTTGTCTTTCTAAATGATGGGGATAGAAATAAAAGCAGAAAAGAAAGACAGTCCCTGCTCTCAAGGAATTTATATTCTAATAGGAGAAGCAATAAGCAGACAAATTTGTGTAGAGAAACTGAATATAGGAGAAATAGAAACTAGCTAACAGAGGGGAGAAACTAGAATGAAGAGAGATTGGGAAAGGCTTCCTGTAGAGGACGAGATGTTAGCTGAGACAGCCGGGAGACCGGTGTCACTGTAAGGAAGGGTTAAGTGATTGGATGGAAAGTATGAGAAGGAAAGATAGAAGGCAAGAAAAGCAGGTTATGAAGGAATGTCAAATAGAGGATTTTATATTTTATATTTGATCCTGGAGAAGAGAGGGAACCCATGGAGTTTACTGAGGGGTTTTGGCAGGGCAGGGCGGGGTGGACCTGAGCTTTAGGAAAAATTATGTTGGTGGCTGAATGGAGGGCAGAATGGAGTGGGGAGAGATTTAGAGCTTGATGGAAACTTAAAGGTCATAGGATCATATGTCTAGAACTGAAAGACACCTCAAAGATCATCTAGTCAAAATTTCTTTTATTTTATAAATGAGGAAATAGAATCTGAGATTAAATCTTTGCTCAAGGTCCCACAGATGGTGAGTAGCAGCAATGGAATTTGACTCCAGGTTCTCTGACACCGATACCATGCTTTTGTCAAAATGTTAAACCTCATTCTTTTTCTCTGTTTACATAGTAAAACGTAGAGATTTGTCAATTATCTGGTTGGTTAAAACCATTTGGACAGCCAATGTGAATTATTTGGTACATTAGTAAATTTTTTGAGTGAACGGACTAGCTTGACATTAGATAGAAAGTCTAATTAGCTAAATGATTTCCTGTTCACTTCCTCATTTTATGCTATAAAGATCCTGTTTATGACATGTAAACAGCAATACTAATGAATATGAAGAGGTAGTGCAATAAACAGATAATTAAAACAATTGCAAAACAAATGTCAAGTATAAGTATGATATAGAATATGCTTACGCAGAAAGAGAATTTTCCCATTCGGTCTCCTCCCTTCCCTTACAACATCATGAGATAGACTTCTTTTTCCTTCCATGTGGGGTGGATGTTTTTAGCCTCTTCTGGGACATAAAATATCACCATATTCTTAGCCAATAAAGTGACAAACTATGTCCACCTTGACTGACTTCATTGTATTCCAAATTCTTTTTGATTCACGAAGCAAAAGATTTTGTTTAATACAAAATTCAGGTTCTTAGATATCACCCTAAGCCACCTGAATTCCCTTTATACATGATACCTTTAATTTTAAGTTATATTTGCAGCTGAGGAAAGAAAATGAAATAGAGGAAAATCAAATAAGAATAGCTTTGGTTTTTCCCTGGACTGTCAGATATTCAGCTGAAGAAATAACCTGAGTTCTTTTTGATGGTTAATTTGATTCAAAGAAATACAATTCAATACAGTTTAATCTCAGACTGCTTTTGAAGACTTCAAGTTAATATACAATTCATTAAAATATCTTCTCAAGTTGTATTTACAGAGTTGAAATGAAGTGAAGCAAAGGATTTGACAACTATATGACAAAGTTAGAACTATCTAAAAGACAAAGGCCAGAGATGGCATTTTCACCCTGAATCACTTCAATTGGCAATTCTGAATTCACCTGACAATTATAAAATTTTCTACTTCATTTTGGCAGGAAATAAATAGGCACAATCAGTGAAAAGTTCAGATGTCATCTAAACTCTGGTTTTCAACAAAAAGAAAGCTGAGCCTGTCTTTTCAACACAACCTCCTTAACTGTTCACAGGTAGCTTCTTTATGGGAAATGGATTCCTCTTTTGGAATGACCTTTAGAATCAGTTTATGAGGCACATAAGAAAACTAGTCTCATTGGGGAATGCTATAAAATTAATAGATTGCTTGACCTGAAACCTGGTAGAGCTGAGTTCAAATAATGCCTCTGATACTCACTAGACATGAGGTGTTACAGAGTTGTAGTACTGTCCTGGGATACCTTTCAAGGAGCTGGGCATATTGTCTGGCCAATTTCTGTGAGACATGCATTTTGTGCCCTTTCTGATAGACATATACTTTGACATGATACAGCAAATATTTGTGTCTTTATGTATTCATTTATTTATTTCTGTCACAGTGTATACACCAAAGGTTACTTTTAAAAAAATTAAAATCTGACAGGAAAGTTATTTTTATTCTTCAAGAGTTGTGCTATTCTCAGGATAGTTTTCTTGCACCTCCTTTAATTGTGGTAGACCCATTTAAGAAAATTTAATAGCAGAAATCTTCTCTGGACAACTCATTTCAGGAAAAATAGGTTTCTTAAATTTCTTCTGAATTTTATATTGAGAAATTAGTTCATGATGAATTGAATAACCACTACAAGTAGCATATTCTTCAGTTGCCAATCCATAAATATCTTGGTGAGAGAGGTCAACTTCATGTTGTAGGAGAAGATTGACTATCCAGGGGTGAGGGACCTGCAGCCTCGAAGCCACATGGGGCCCTCTAAGTCCTTGGATTTTGTGAAGCTATTAGACTGTGCATGCTTCAGGTAAAAGTGAATGTTTGTTCAGTGGTCCCACGTGGTGCCTCCACCATTCAGGGAGTTCTGTTGTATGTTTAAAGTATTTTTTAACTACTTGCTTATATAGGTCTTTTATGTTTTAAGCATTTCCTTTGTGATGGAAGATCTAAATAGTTGAACTATGCTTGATAACTTATTTTGTATATCAAGAACTTTTTCAGGAAGGATCCTTTTAGGGAGATCCTAGATATAAAATATCCTTAAGCTTTGTTTAGAGGTTTTTTTTCCTGCTCTTGGTGGGAATATAATGAGTCAGAGGGAGGTGAAAAAAATCCTGATTCCCATCTTTGGGGTCAGACCACCCCCAAGTTGAATCTAAGTTTCTCATGAGTCCAGAGCTGGAGGTCCTTGTTGGAGATTTGGTCATCAAGTCATTAAGAACCTGTCTCATGTTCCCCATCTGTAAAATGGGACAAGGAATACTTGGAGCATTTATCTCACAGGGTTGTTGTGAGGCATAAATAATGTAAAATATGCCAAAAACTTCATACTCTAAATCAGCAAGTGGCTGCTTCGAGGCAGGCATTCTGCTAGGTGCTAGGGATGCAAAGACACATATCAGCCAATTCTTATTTGCAAGGAGCTTATATTTTAGTTTTTAAATTTCAGTTGTTGTTATTATTCAGAAATGGTATGGGTTTGACCTCTCATTTTATTTGCCAGGCATATATCCAAATGTTTCTGAAAATTAAATCTCCTGTCAGAGAACACAATCTGCCACCATTAAGACTATTCAGAAGAAAGTGTCATGTTTTCTGAAGTCTATTCCAAATGAAGAATTTTTTAAAATGCTGGGAGCAATCGCAACTTCATTTGAATAAATTTTTGATTTGCAAAGTGATTATTTTAAAGGGAACAACACTCATTTATATATGTATACATTCTATTTAGTCAGTCCAAATATCATACTGAAATAAAATTCAGACTCACTACCATATAGTCATACTTTAAAGGGTTACAGGTTACTAATTGAACCATTCCTATAATGGCCAATGATGGAGAGATCAGCAGAAAAATTTCCAGTGAAGGGAGGATGTCACAACTAGAGTGCAAAAAGGTACAACTAGAACTAGGATGAGGAAACTGGGGCTTTGTCCTAGGATGGGCTTAAGTTATATAAAAACTTAGTGTATAATCAGCAAAAATAATTAGTTAAAATCAAAAGCTAGCAGATGGCTCAACTGGTTGGTCTTCCCTAGGTTGCTACTTCCCTTCCTTCTATTTATACTTCAGTTTTCCCCAGAATTAATAACAAATTCTATATGTTTTTGCAATTTAGAAAAATGTTCCCAACAATTTTAAGCTTTAAAGAGTTATTCTCCCATTTTATAGATGAGAATGACTTGCTTGATGTGATTTTAGGCTACTTGTCATGGGTACAAAAATCATTAGTTGTGGTTCTGCAAACAATTTAAGATGAAAAAGTGACTAGATGGGTCAGAGGCACAGGGCAGAAGAGTATCAATCTAGAAATAACAATAAGATCCCAGAAAAAGCTTGAGAAAGGCCAGTTCTGGGGTTCAGGCTACATTAGTTTAATGCCCAGTAATACTTGAATCCAAAAGGCAATGAATATACTTCAAACATATAATGAACATGGCATTTCAATGATGGGGAGCAATGGGGCTTCAACTAAATATAATTTTGTCTATTAATACCAAAAATGAATGTGCATATAATGGAAAAAGGATAATGTTCACTTAACTGTAAAATTCAAGTGAGCACATTTTGTCTGATGTATATATTATGTGCTTATGCTTTAAATTACACTGTATTTTCATTTACATAATAATTCTCTTGTAAGGCTTTCAAAGTATTAACTTTACTACATAAAACATACTATATATAAAGTATAAAATGTAGAATAAGAAACTATCCTTATTTCTTGTTGAATATATTTTGCTTATTCAGCTGTGGAGACAAAATGGTTTTCTTAACAAAGAAATCATTAGGTCAGGCTTTCTGTTTTCCTTTAAAAACTGAGGTAATTTTGAATGTGTAGTACTGGTTTTACAATTGCTCCAATATTCTTGAATTGCAGATGTAGCCTTCCTACAATTCTTTTCTAGGCACATCTCCAGGATCACGTCTGAAAAGGATAATACGGTAGATTTTCTATTATCATTACTCATGGGTAGCATCTGGTCCTTCATGTTTGTCCATAAAAAATTGGTTAATCACAGTCCTTGTAGAATGTCTGTTGAGAACCAAATTATATTTATTTAGTAAACTGATGTAATTATTTTCACCCAAATTCTTGTTGTCAGTTTTTTAAAATTACAGTTATTTAGCCTTTAACAATAGACAATTGCTATACAGGCTTACTCTACGTTGGAACTTTCTATAAAAGTCCATCTTATAAAATGGTTGATTTAGTTTCTTACTATTTATGACACAAAAGTAATTACTAATTATAAAACTCATCCTGGGGATGTCTTCAAAAATATTACTCTCTGATTTATTTGAAGAAGGAATTGAGTTATAAAAGGCAAACCTATACCCATTTACAAATACATTAAACAAAGTATTGCGGTTTATTTTTTTTAAATTATTTTTATTGTAAACTTAACAATCATGAACAATGACAAACATTTCAATATGCAAAAAGAAAAGATACTTGTATGAGAAACTATGGACCCTCTAGGAAAGGAGCACAGCATGGGTAAGTTGTTTTGTTTTTTGTTTTGTTTTCTTTTTTGGGCAGGGCAATTGGGGTTAAGTGACTTGCCCAAGGTCACACAGCTAGTACCTGTGTCAAGTGTCTGAGGTTGGATTTGAACTCAGGTCCTCCTGACTCTAGGGCCAGTGCTCTAATCACTGCGCCACCTAGCTGCCCCAATGGGTAAGTTTTTATGAGGAAGGTTGACAGCAATGGGGAGAAGGTCATCCTAAAGGACCACTAGACAACTGTTGGATGGCATGAGAATAATGGAGTGTCTGGAGGTAGTGCCCAAGAAGATGGCATTGGCACAAAAAGAATAGTGAAAGGTCACTAAAGATAGATTTTGCCCACTTTGTGATTACCTGGACTAGCCCTAATGACCAGTAGGAGTATAGTGGGAAAGTCTCCTCATACTTCCTACATTCCGCTAGACTATGCAAACCAGTGTCAGAAATTTGATTAAGGATTTCCTGCTCAGTGTGGACCTGAGAGAGATGAATGATAAACTGAGCTTTAAAGTTCAAATAGCTTTTCATCCATTCTTGGATATCAATCCAATCAATGAAGGTTATGAAGGTAGTTATCAGGTAACTCAAGAAAAAGGGTTTCCCAAGCTCCAAATCTTAGGCTTAAGAAAGTATTTGAATAAAATATAACATGTATTCTTGCTAAGCAGCTAAATATTTGGGTTTTTTAGAACTGTATTTATATTTCAATTAACAAAAATTTATTTTCTTTCCTCCCCCCTATTAAAAAAAAAGAAAAAGAAAATACTTTTAACAAATATGCATGGTCAAGCCAAACAAATTGCCACATTGGACATGTTCAAAAAAGTATTTCTCACTCTGTATTTGAGTCAATTACTTGTCAGTCAGGAAGTGGGCAATGTACTTCATCATCAGTCCTTTTAAATCATGGTTAATTACTGCATTGATCAGGGTTCAAAGTTGTCTGTGTGTATAGTTTTGTTGCTTTAATATAAATCATTCTCCTGGTTCAACTGCACTCTACATCATTTCATAAAAGTCTTTCCAGGTCTCTCTGACATTGTCCCTTTTTAATTTCTTATGGTACAATAATACTCCTTTATATTCATGTACCATAATTTTTTTTAGCCATTTCCCAATTGATAGACAACCCTTAGTTTTCAGTACTTTGCCACTACAGAGAAAGATGCTTCAAGTGCTTTTCAGACATACATGTTAACTTATAAATTTCAGATGTATTTATTAATATATTTTCAAAAAAGAGTATAATAAAATTTTACTATATAGACAACTATCACAACATAAAATAAAGACTGTTAATGCTCATAATCTCATGAGCAGCACACTGAGTATGCCAGTAAGATGTAATGCTACCAAATTACAAAGGTTGGACCAGAGTCCAGCTCAAAAATTCTTACAACTCTTTAGAGTTCAGTGACAGTCCACATTCTTGGGTCTTGTTAAAACTGTTACTGAGTCATGCAGAAATGGTGTACAAATATTAGAAGAAACTCAGGGATTTAGGGATACTCTTTTGAGATTCTGAGGACCTACATGTTGGGTTTAAGTGACAAACTTTAGCCTAATCATGGAACTACTGAGGTGTAGATGCATGAGAGAAAATTGGATGATTTGAATGCTTTGAAGAACTCCCCCCAAAGGATAAAGAATAACTAACCAGTTGGATATCTTCAGAACACTTAGCCTTCATCAATATTTGATTACATCAGCAAAAAATAAATTTAAAATAAGATAATGGAGATTATGTTATTAAGGCAACTGGTGGTTCAGTGGATAGAGCACTGGGTCTGGAGTTAAGATGAGCTAAAATCCAGCCTCGGACACTTACAAGCCGCATAACTCTGGATAATTCACTTAAATTTTGCCTCAATTTCCTAGACTATAATATGAGGATAAAAATAGCACCTGCCTTGCAGGAATGTTGTGAGGGTCAGATGGGATGATATTTGTAAATAGCACTTAGCACAATGCCTGGCCCAGAATAGGCATTATATAAATGCTTATTCCCTCCCCTCCATTTTCCTTGTTACAAGTGTCAAAGGTACCAAATTTTGGCCTAGAAGTGATTGATGAATTCCTTAGGTGCATCTGACTTCCTGTTATTCTTAATATAAGCATATGCGGGATGCGTGTTTTTGTCAGGGAACTTTCAGTAGGGTGACTCCATTTGCACAGCCCTCCAATAACTTAACAGATAAGTCCTAGGTAATTATCTAATTTGTATTTGACACAAACCTGAGAGGGACAGATAATACACTGAATGATCGGAACTAAAAGGATTTGGACAGGCTAGAATACTGGGATGAGTCAACTAAGATGAAATTGAATGGGGGTACATATTTATCTTAAAAACACCACCTTTACAAGTAAAATATAAGGGAAGCATGGTTAAACATGGTTAGCCTCAAAAATATCTGGAGGTTTTAGTGGTCTTGTAAGATCAATACGAGACAACAGTGTTATATAGCATCCTCCCTACCCCTGACAGGCATACCCTGTCTGGAGTGTTGTGTTCAGTTCTGGGCACCTCATTTTCAGAAGGTCATTGATAAACTGGAGAGTTTTCACAGGATGGGAATCTAGAAGTTGAGGGTCTTCAAGACTATGTCATATAAGGATTGGTGGAATGAACTTAGATTCAGAGGGTGATATATCAGTTTGTCTTTAGTATTTGCATGGTTGTCAGGTAGAATAAAGATTTTTTTTTCCCTAATGGACCCCATAGACAAAACCGGGAACAAACTTAAGCTTGGTGTCAGGAAAAAAAAAACACCAAACATTTTTTTTAACAAAAGGGCTAAAATATTAAAAAATAGTAGCTAACACTTACATGGTGCTTTAAGGCTTGCAAAGTACTTTTTACACTCACAAGCACACACACATAGACACAAGTTAGTCAATAAGTATTTATAAAGCACCTACTATGTATTAGGCACTTTGCTAAGCACTGTGGTTACAGATAGAAGCAAAGACTACCTTCAAAGGAGCTCACAATCTAGTAGGGGAGGCAGGAAGCAAACACATATGTACAAACAAGCTATATACAGGATACAAAGAAAATAATTAACAAAAGGTTAATTGAGAGGGGTTGAGAAGGGCTTCCTGGAGAAGGTGGAATTTTAGTTGGGACTTGAAGGAAGCCAGGAAAGCCAGTAGACAGAGAGGAGGAGGGAGAGCCTTCTAGGTATGGAGGACAGCCAGATCTCATTTGACCCCCACCCCATAAGGTAGGTGTTGTCTGTTATTATCTCAATTTTATAGATGAGGAAACTGAAACTAAGACAGGTTACATGACTTGCCCAGAGCCAATCAGTCAATAAGCATTTATTAATCATCTACTTTTTGCCAGGCACTGCACTAAGCTCTGTGTCAACGGCAAGATTTGAGTTCAGGTCTTCCTGACTCCAACTTCAGCATTCTGGTCACTATATGACCTCACTATGCAAAAGCAAACGAAATACCTAGGGAGGTAGTGGGTTCTCCCTCACTGGGAGTCTTCAAGTAGAGGACTGATGATCACTTATTAGATATGTTGTAAGGGGGATTCTTTTTGGGTGATGGGTCAGGCTATATGGCTATTGAGGTCCCTTCCAAGTATAAAATTCTGTGATTCTGTGAGTTGTCTATTGCGAAGAGGGGTTAAATGACTTGTCTAGAGTCACACGGCTAGTTCCAGAAGCAGAATTTGAAAGCAGTTTTTCCCAACTCTAAGCTTGGCTCTTTCATACACTACACCAACCCGCCTTTAAGGAATTATTAATAATATTTTTAAAACTCTCCATCATAATTTTCAAATACGTCTCTTTTGGCATCAGTAACTACTGCAATTGTTTCATTTCTATCTCCATACTCCAGAGCTGCTTCAATTTGCATCAGAGAATAATTTGCCTTTGACCTAGAAAAAACAGTATTCAAAAATTAAAAGAAAAAATACATAATCTAAGGAAAGATGAAAAATTGGTTAATGATCTATAAAACATGCCAAGGCCTGATGATACTGATTATGTAGACAAAATGTATGAGAAATGCTTTGCCAGAAATTTGTCACTCATAGTTTTTCAGGCTTAATGACTCAGAACTTCTTGGACTCATATTTATAATCCTATGTATATATTTCAGCTTATACACTAACAAAACCCCTTCAATTGTCACTCCTCCCCAAATGTCTTATTCCATCTTCCTTCCATTCAATCTACAGCCCCTTTGTGCTATCCCTTTCTGGTCTCTCCCTCTATATTCAAACCTCCATTTACTTAAGTTGACTTGGAATTGGTCTGTCTGAATTTTCCACTTGGCACAGCTGTGTTGGAAACTAATGGAAGTGTTGTTCAGCAGCACATAGAGGGAGAAACAAGAAACATGGTTAACGGCCATAAAAATGCTAGGGAAAAATAAAACGGAAATGAACCAGTAACAGGATAAGCAATATATCGACAACACATCAAGAGTCTATGACCAAGTGAATTTTTTTTAGCATGATTCACATTATATTTTCCTGATTAAAAAAATGAGATATATTTAGCCTCATTTGAATTGAATATAAGATTATTTGGGGGGATGTTGTTTCTATCTGTATTCCATTTGCTAAAGGCCTAATTCTATATTTGCATCTCAGAGACAGTTAACAAACCAGAGAGATCAAATGAATCCCTGTTATTCTTTTGTTGCAATAGCTGAAGCATTAGTTTCTATTCATAAATGGGTTTGGACTGGTTCAAATAATATTTAGTCAACTACTTGCTAACTTGAAATTATTTCTATTTTGATCAGATTTTCTTAAACCACTAATTTCCTTATTCACCCTTAGTCCAAGAAAGTATAGTATATCAGATTAGAGTTCTAAAGACTGCAAATAAGTTCTCAGACTTTGGACCAAATATGAATAATTATACTTCTAAGCAATCCTGGGTATAGGAATATTTTTATTAGCAAATAAATGTTTATATATAAAAACAGGGAGAGGAAATGGCTTAATTTCAATTTTATTCACTTCCTGGTTACATAAATCTAAGCTAAGAAAAGCTATTGTTTTCTTTGAAAAATGATACTGCAAAACATGTAGTTGTGTCTGTCATTTTCCAATGTCTTAACAACCATCCTGGTTAAGGATGAATTCCTGTTGCAGAAGTTTTATTTATTTATTAAGTAACCTCACCAATGAAATCATACATAGATCATTCGAAGTATCACAATATGAATTATCTTTGGATGTCTGCCACTTTTGACAGGGAAATATTGCTAAATTAATGCTATCAATGGTTCTCAAAGAAACACCACACGCAGTACTATATACATATTTGTGGGAAAATGTTCATTACTTTTTAAATTCTAATCTTTTCTAATGTGATGTCAGAGCAATTTGAGAATTGCTGAAGCGTGCTGTCTTTTATTGAATGAGGTGGCATGGAATAGCAGAAAGTGTTGTAGATTAAGAATCACAAACTTGCAGAATTTGAGAGTTGGAAGGACTTCAGAATTCAATCCAGACCTGAAAGGAATCCCTGACACACCATACTGAACAAGTTACCACCCAGCCTCTGTTTGAATACCCATGGGGGAATCCACTCCTCTTGTGACATCTGGACCCCTCTAATTGTTAGGAAGTTTTTCTTGACATAAAGCTTAAATGAACAGACTTTGAAACAAAATGAAGCAAAAGAAAATTATAAAACAAAACAAAATCCATACTCATTAGAGACAATTATGGGGAATATATTTCAATTCTATTATTTTAAAAATATCTCGGTTCCTACTTTTTTTCTTCTTTAATGTCCAAATATCTATCATAGAATGATTCAGTGTGACAAACTCCTACTGCAGTTTGGAAGGTTATACTCATTTTCAAATTCCTTTGGAAAGGGAAGGAGAAGAAGGAGATACACGAGGAGGAGAAGGAAATGGGAACACAGAATAAGGAGGACAAAAAGGAAGAGAAGGAGAAGCAACAGCAGTAGGAAAATACAAGACAGAGTTTTTGACATCTGACATTTCTCTTCAGGAGAAAGTGTAAGTAGGACTATGCAGGTGCCTTTCATTCAGGGATCTGCATTTACAGCACTAATCCAATTACATTCAGGTTCTAACTTCAGGTACTTCAAACTGGTAGACATCACGCTAATGTCCTCTCAATATATGACACCATCTCTACCCACCTTTGCCTAGAAGATTCAGCTTTTTTATTTCCCTCCTGTTCCATTTTTTCCCTGAAATGAATATACAGTCTCTTCCTAGAGTAATTTTTTTCATAAGGGAGAAAATAACAAAGGGAATGTTCTCAATTTATAAAAGTCTTAAAAGTTTAAGTGTAGGGTGGTTCATAGCCAGGGAAGCTTGTTGTTTTCCTCCATAATAAAGGCAGGAATTTGGAATGAAGGATTGATACAAAACACAAATGCCTCCCATTGGCTATATCTGTTTGTTTTTGGCCTTCCCCTTCCCCTTTTATTTGCATGGAATCTTGGAGCTGTGATAAAACTGAGATTGAAACCCATACAGCTATTGTGGAGTTGTGTTAAAGAGTCCTACCTTCAAAATGGGTTTGAGGGCAAAGATATCCTATAAGTGGTTAAACAGGAGGTGCATGAAACTCCTTACCCTAAGTCAGATAGTTGTCTGGGCAAACAGAATGCCAGTCTTCTAGATCTGAAACTTTAGAGTCATCTTCAATTCTTCTCTCTCCCTCACCTTGCTGTATCCATTGCATTACCAAGTCTTGTCAGTGTTACTTCCAACATACCTTTAGTGTTGGTTGTTAATTTAATTGTTAATAATTAGTTGAATGATCATATTATTACCACTTACAGAACTACCATACCAGGTCATGTCCTCACTGAATTCTTGACTACTTTCATCAGTCTCTTATGTGGTTTCTGTTTCTAGCCTCTCCCATTTCCTATTAATCTTACACACAACCACTAAAATAGTTTTCTTACAGGACAGGTCTAACCATATTGCTCCTCTGTTCAAAAATCTTCATTGCTTACCTTTTTGTCTCTGATAAAACATAAAATCCTTAGCTTGACAGTTAAAATTATTCACAATTCGGCTGCAGCCTGATTTTCCAGACTTAGTTTACTCCATACTCTATGTTCTGACCAACTTGGCCTACTTCTTCTTGCTTCAACTTTGCATTCCATTTTCTATGCATAGGTTATTCTCCATGTCTGGAATACTTTTCCTTCTTAGGTTGATCTCTTGCAATTCTTAGTTTTCTTTAAGACTCAGGTCAGGTCCAGTCTTCTATAGGAAACTTTCCCCAATCCCCTTAGTTGTTAGCTAATGCTCTTTCTCCACCCTTAGGTTTACAAAATGCATTTTCTAGTAGAATATAAGCTTGTTGAAGACAGGGACTGGTTTTCCTTTTGTCTTCACATTTTCAGGGCTTGTCACAGTGCTCTGTACACAGTAAGTATTTAATAAGCATTTACTGAATTGGGAGAGTCAAAGACAGATTGACTTTGTGTGGGTTCTGCCTCAACTAACTGAGTTTCCTTTCTTTTTTTCCTCTTTTAAAATATTTTTTAAAATCAACAAACATTTATTTTCTCTTCCTGTCATTTCACTCCCCACCCCACTGAAAAATAAAAGAAAAACAAAATCCATGTAAAATATATTTAATCAAGGAAAAAAAATTGTACACTGGCCAGGCCCCCAAAAATATACATATTTTTTCATACTGTCTACTGCCTTTCTGTCAGAAGATGGGTAGGATGTTTATCATCCATCCTATGGAATCATGGTTGGTCATGGTGTTAATCAGACTTCTTCAGTTTTTCAAAGTTTTGGGTCTTTATCATATTCTTATTAAATTAATTGTTCTCTTGGTTCTGCTCACTTCACTCTGTAGAAGTTCATACAAATCTTCCCTAGGCTCCCTGCAACCATCACTTTTATCACTTCATATAACACAATGGTATTCCATTACATTCATATACCATAATTTATTCAATTGTTTCCCCCAATCAAAGAGCACCTCCTTAGTTTCTGTTTTTTTTGCCACTACAAAAAGAGTTGTTATAAATATTTTCATACCTATCTGCCCATTTCCTCTTTCATTTATCTCTTTGGGGTATAGGCCAAGAGAGTATGCAGTTCAGTGACTTTTGGGCATAGTTACAAATTGCTTTCCAGAATGGCTGGATAAATTCACAGCTCCATCAACAGTTTTCCTGAAGTCCCTTTAATATTTGTTCTGTGTTTTTTTGGTCAACTTTTCCAAGCTGATGGGTATAGAACTTCAGAGTTTCTTTAATTTGCATTTCTCTAACTATGTGTGATTTTTAATAACTTTTATATGATTATTGATGGCATGTTTCTTCCCTTTAGAACTACCAATTACTATCCTTTGACCATTTAGCAATTTGGAAATGGCTCTTATTCTTATAAATTTGAAACAGTTCATTATATAACCTGGAAATAAGACTTTTTTTCAGAGATACTTGACACAGAGATTTTTCCCAGTTTTCTGTTTCCCTTCTAATTTTAGCTACATTGGATTGATATAAAAATTTTTAAATTTTATGTAATCAAAATTGTCTGTCTTGTCTTCTGTAATCCTCTCTATATCTTGTTTAATTATTAACTGTGTCCCTATCTACAGATCTTAAAAATGGTTTCTCTTCCCTGTTCCTTTAATTTGTTTATAAGTTCACTTTTTATATTTAGGTCATATATTCCTTTGAAGCTTATCTTGGTAGATGGTATAAGGTGTTGTTATAAATCTAATTTCAGCTAGATTGCTCTCTTTTTTTTCCTATTTTTTTTTTGTCAAATAGTGAGTCCTTATTCCAGTAGTTAGAGTATTTGAGAATTATCAAACACCAGTCTTCTAGGTTAATTTTAATTTTAATTTGGTATTTTATATAGTGAATCTCTTCCATTGACTGATCTCTCTATTTTTAGCCAAAACCAAATTGTTTTTGATGATTATTGCTTTGTAGAACACTTTGAGATCTGTCACTGCCAGGCCCCCTTCCTTCTTACCTTTTTTCCCTGTATTTTCCTTGTGATCCTTGACCTTTTGTTCCTCCAAGTGAAGTGTGTTATTTTTTCTAGTTCTAAAAAGTAATCTTGGCCATTTGATTGGTATGATGTTAATAAGTTAATTTGTTTAGGTAGTATTGTAATTTTTATTATATTGGCTCAAGTATTCAAGGACAATTAATAGTTCTACAATTATTTAGGCATGGTTTTACTAATGTAAAGAATGTTTTGTAGTTGTACTCACATGCTTCCTGTGTGTATCTTGACAGGTGGACTCTCAAGGATGTCATACATTCTTTAGTTATTTTAAATGGAATTTCACTTTTGATATCTTCCTGCTAGTCTGATTGGGTTTTTGTTTTGACAAAGGTTTATTCCCTGGAAGTAAAGATTCTTCCAAAGAGAAAAGACAAAAAGTTGAGTCTGTAAACTGTTGGACAACCTTCTCAACAGAAAGATAACCGTGAAGGGATTTTCTTTAGTTTGATATTGAATATGGAGGGGCCTGCCTCCTTCATTCAAAAAAACTGAGGTTTAATCCTCTGGGAACTAATTTAAAAAAGAGATGACAAGTCCACTCCTCTCAGAGGGTAGAGGTAGCACCTTTTAGAAAACTCCAACTGAGGCTAAAAGGTGGTAGAATAGAAAAGCTCAGCAACCATGTGTCAGTGAAGCATGGTCTAACAGCAGCCATGAGACCAATTATACTGCTCAGCAGAGACTACAGACCATGCCAAACTCAATAAGGAGCAGGCCCAGAGGGAGTGGCATAATGACATCATAAGAAGACATTGGAAGTTCTTGCCCTTCCATATGTGTGGCCTAGCAACATGTGTGTTCCTCATGAATGTGTATGTAATGTGTGTGCTGCCCTTGTAGGATATGTGTGAGTATATGTATAAATCTCCACATGAACTATCAAAACATATAGACGAGCAGCTCAAGATATTGCTAGATATTTCTTATCTTCCCCTTTTGCTCCAGGAGATGGTGATTTCTGTCTTGACTGGTGCAGGGGAAGAGTCCACAAGGGTGACCACTCTCTTATTCTCTGGGGGTCAGAGTTGGGGGTGGGGAGGAAGAGAGAGAAGTTCCAGGAATAAAGGGAAGGAGGCAGCAAGGAAGGAAGGGAGGGAGAGAGATTATATCTATCTGTTGATCTGAGGGCATAATTTTTAGGTTTAACCCAAAATGTATTGAGATAGGTAAATAGATATATGTGAATAAATACTATTTTATTATGCATCTAGCAAACATAAATAGAAATTAATGTTTCTAATTACAAAGAAGAGGAAAAAGATTGTTGTGGAGAAAAGATATGTCAGCCAAGCGACTCCACATCCAGAGCCAAGGTTAGAAAACAAATGTATTGAGATGGAGGTGTCTATTTATCCATCCTTATCTATCTCTCTTTAATAAATTCAACACAACAATACCAAAATGTGTTTACTTTTGCTAGCTATCTGGAAGATATAATTTAATAAAAAACAAAGGTATTTAATGAAATATCCTAGTAGGGAAAATAGGAAAAGAACTTTTCTCCCATAAATTGTGACACATTCTGTCACAAACACATCCATGCTGTCTGCCCTCCACATATATTATCTCATTTGTTGTGAGGCTCAAATGAGCGACTTATGCAGAGTTTTGAAAGTGTAAAATGTTATTTAAATGTTAGGTATTATTTTTATAAATAACAATGATAATTCTTTATGGGTTTAAGTATGTGCTGCAAGAACCTTACAGACCCCTGCTTCATGTTCTGGCCTCATGAATGATCCTGTCCTTGCCCTAGCTCTCTAGATGGGAAAGAACTTTCCCTATCTGGCTTCCAAAGTCTCCGACCTTTCCTGGGCTTCAAACCCTGGGCAAATCACTTAAGCTTTATTTGCCTCAGTTGCTTCATCTGAAAAATGGGAACAATTAATAGCACCTATCTCCTAGGATGGTTGTAAAGATAAATGAAATAATGATTGTAAAGCTCTTATCATAGTAAACACTTTACAAATATTAGCTATTATCTTTATTATTCTGTAATTCTTTTACTCCACAGTTCAAACTGGCCTTATTGTTCCTCATATCTGGTATTACATTCCCCAATTCCATAGCTTTTCAGTGGATATCCCCCATGCCTGGAACATTCTACCTCTGAAATCCCACCCAATTTGAATCAATCATTCAACCAGCATGTGTTAAGCACCCACTATGTGCTAGGCACTCTACTAAACACTATCTCTAGTTTCCTAAAAGACTCAGCTCAAGAAACACATACATAGATCCATGCCTGATCCCTCCAGCTGCTAACACTTATGTCACCTTTTATCTATTTTGTATCTAACACTTTGTGTGTGTGTGTGTGTGTGTGTGTATACACATATATATATGTGTGTGTACATACATATATATGTGTGTACATATACATATGTGTATGTATATATACAAGTTTTCTCGCTTAATAGAATGTGATTTTCTTGGGGTCAGAGGCGGTTTTTCTTTAGTATTTTAATTTTTAGCACCAGGTACATAGTAAGTCCTTAATGAATGTTTTTTTAATAGATTGATTGTATTAAATGAAATTTTATGTAATTGATAGCATTGCTATACTTAATTGATATATTTATTCTGCAGGCACTTTTACATTATGCAGTTCACAGAGATATAATTGTTAGTTGTTTAGTTTTGGTCATTTCTATAAATATTGGGCAACAGACTGCTCAGTCAAGCACATACATTCCTATTATAATTATTTTCTGTGAGAAAATCAGATTTGGTTCACATCATTTCAACCTACAGCATTATTTCCAGAAACATAATCCACTGCAAGGGCAAAGATTAGCAGCACATCAGAAAAGGGGAAAAAAAAGCTAATGTATTAATTTTTTGGGACTTAATTTTTTTTCTCTATCAATAAAACAGCCTCAGGATGCAAACACTTCAACAAATCTGTGATTTGATTGGAGTGGGTTCTGCTTTCACAAGTGCAGATCACAATCCTTATTTGCCTTAGGAGACAATCTTCAATTCAAAAAAGGTCTTCTCTATCAAGCCCCTGAAACCTCTTGGTTCTGGAAGCTCACTCCAGCCTGGGAATTCACACTTTGGAAGTGTCCTGTGCCCCAGGGGCTCCTCCCTCTGATTGGATGATTCCTCTCATAACCTCCATGTAAGAGAGGGCCAAACAACTCTTCGTTTTTCACCAGGCTGGACTTCTCCAACCTGGCTCTTCTTCTTTCATCCCCCTTCTCTCCACCTCCACTTTTCAGCTTCCTTTGTAATGTGTTTCAGGTTTTTTTTAATTGTATTTTTATTCCTAACACCTAGCACAGAGAAAGTGCTTAATAAATGCTTGTTGATTGTTGACTAATTCATAGAGTTGCTGTGGTCAAAAAAAAATTCAATTTTTTGTGGTAAGCCTTTTGTTGGCAACCCTTGTTCCTGGATGTCATGCACACAAAAGCCTACTAGGACCTGCCAGAATTTGCTCACAAAGGCATAGCATGTGCTCCTCAAATCAGGCACATTAAATTCACATCCCCTCTGTGGTGGGATTCAGCCTATTCACACTGACCCATTTGCTAGAACTGGTACCTAATTTTAGGTGGGGTTCCTTGAACTGGTTGTTAGTGTGGGGTGGGGAGCCTCTGGGCTCAAAACCGGTTCTTAATTCACTTGAATCCCACCACTTCTCGGGGCCATCCCATATCCATCTAGTGAAGAAAGAAATTTTAAAGAGCATGAGACATATTAATAGCTGGCATTTGTATTGCATTTTAAGGTTGGCAAAGAGTTTTACATATGTTATCTTATTTTATCCTCATGAGAACCTTGTAAAACAGGTGCCATTTTTATTCCCATTTTACAGATGAAGAAACTGAGAGGTTGAGTAACTTATCCAAGGTCCAAGGGTTAATAAGTACCTGAGGAAGGATTAAAACTCAGGTCTTCCTGATTCCAAGTACCATAAACTTTCCACTGTACCATCTAGCAGCCCCAGTATTTTGTAACAAATATAATAGGCAAAGGGGTACAAATAAATGACTAGCTTTCTTACTTTGTGAGGTCATCCAATTCAATAAACATCTATTAACTATCTTAGGGAGCCAGAATATGGCTGAAAAGCATTTTCTCACAGCTGGTGGGTTCAGTGATGTGTCTCTCTCTGCAGTTATCTGTCCCTCCCTGCAGCTGACTTCAATAAGCCAATCAATCAATGAATGTTTATTAAGCACTTACTATGTGCCAGTCACTGTGCTAAGTGCTGTGGATATAAAAAGAAGCAAAGGACAGTCTCTGCCAAGGAGCTTACAATCAATCTAATGAGGAAACTTCAGGTGCTTCAAGTTGGATTGTCTTTTTCTGAGGCACAACGGTCTTTCATCAAGGTGAGGCAAAATTCTGCTATTTGGACATGGTCTTTACCAGCAAAGGAAGGAAACCTCAAGAATTCACTTGGCTTTTCAGGAGTGCTTCCTGACCATCTCCATACGCCAGGCATTTAATACCTTTAATACCTGATTTGGGCCTTAATTAAATATGTATATGTTGTGTGTGTGTGTGTGTGTGTGTGTGTGCGCGCGTGCGCGCATCAGACACAGGTACAGACACACACACAGGCCTTTGGTTTTTACATCATATTCGTTTACATACCTCCTCTCCTTTATGAAGTGCATACTATATAGAGCATTAGAGTAAGGAAGATTTGAATTTGAATTGTGCCTCTGATGCTTACTAGTGACATGGCCCTGGGGCCAAGTCACTTAACCTCTCTCAGTCTCAGTTTCCTCAACTGTAAAATGGGGATAATAATGGCACCTAACTTACTGGGTTACTGAAAGGATCTCATGAGATGGATCGATCAACATTTATTAATTAATTACCTACTATGTGCCAGGCACTGTGCTATGTGCTGAGAATACAAAAAGAAGTAAAAGACAGTCCTTGACCACAAGGAGCTGACATTACAGTGCTCTGAAAAACCTTAAAACGTTATATAAATGTGCTTTATCATTATTAATTACGCTAAGAAAAATGTAAAAGAGAAAACAAACCAAAAAAAAACAACCAATGTTTTGACAGTGTTGTATATACAATATTTTATACCTATAGTGCCCTACTTATGAAATAAAGGGCTAGAAATACAATTTCTCAATTTTCTTCAGGGCTGCCATGATTACACAGTATTGTTTCATTTTATTGTTCTTTCTATATATATTCTGGTAATCATCGAGCATAGTGTTTTCCTAGTTCTTCTTACTTCATGTAACACCAGTTCCTATAAGTATCCTTATTCTTTGTTTCTTTTGAAACAATAATATTCCTTTACATTCATTTAACAGAACTAGTTTAAGCTATTCCCAATCCTGGACCTTCATTTTATTGAGGTCTCAATTAGTCCAGCCACTGAACACACAGCAACTTGAACTGGAAGAGTTTGTCTTTCAGTTATACTGCAATCCCTTTCCCTAAGTCCAGGTTCAGATAAGGTGACCTAAAGTCTTTATGTTCTTCCTGACTTTAATGCCCTAGATGTGTCCTTCACTCAAGAGAAAGTGTCCCAATTGTTTAGAAGCTGTTAAAGCACTCAAATTTCTCCCCAGTTAGCCCCCTAAATCAATTAGAAAGGATTATGCATTCACCCAAGCTGTCAGCAGTCTTTGATTGTGCTACACCTAGATTGAGGTTTATGCTTTAAGTTGGTTTTTTAACACATACATGTCCTCAAATCAGGCACATTCTTCAAAGTCAACTCAGATGGAAAGGAGGAAAGAGGGGCTGAGTGTGATAGCTTAGCAACTGCTACATATATTAATAACATCTCATACTTTAATAGATATTTCATTAAGATCTCTCATCGAAGTCTTGAATTATCATTCATACTTTGTCAGGAGAAAAGTAGCAAGTCAGGATGACTTTACTAATTTTAGAACAAACATGAGGATAACAAAAAAATGTTGCAGAGTAAGATGTATTTTGAAATTTTATTATCTGTTACTTTCTAAAATGCCAGATGTTGACTTGACTGATTATGATTTTCTTACCAGAAACAGTGCCATCGCGGTTTAGGAATTTAAGGAATGGTTGTGTGGACAACAGAAACATTCCAGGAGGGGTAACAGCCAGCAATTGTTTTCGGTAGAGTCAAATTACTGCACTGACATGTTTCTAATAAAAAGGGATTTAACTGAATAAATGGATCTTTTACTGTGATAAGATAATGAAGAGCTCTCATAATTATATGAAAAGTTTTGTGTAAGACTAAATATGTATGTATGGGAAAGAGATCAGCAACTAACAGATGCATTCGTTGACTCATCATTAATAAATTAGAGAAAAAAATGATGTGTAGAAAAATGTTCCCTTAAGAGGAAATGGATTTTTTTGGAAAGAACAGAATAATGGAATACTGATCAGGGACATCTGGTCAAATAGTAGAAAAAAATAATCCATTTATTCCCATATTTCATTTGGGGAGGTAGTGCTGCAGTTGGGGGGTGTGTGAGGAGAAGAAACAAAATATAGTTAACACTAACCAAGGAGTACAACAGACGCGTAAGTCACTACTGAAGATACTTTTATTTTAGCCATTTCTGTTTTTACCTGTGTAGCTTAAGAAAACAAAAAAAGTACATTGTAAATGATTTTATAAGAAAATAACTTTGAGCCTGATTCCCCTTTTAGCAGTTGAATTAAAAATGTCATACTCAAGAGTCAGCAGAAAGTAGAATGATTTGTGGGATGCTAGAAACCTGCTTTTACCCAAATCTCCACTGCTTCAGAATGTCATAGTATTTGAATTTCTCTAGGACTCATTTAGATTATTGGTGTAACAATGTTTTTGATCTAGTGGTCAGTGCTTGCTCAAATACCTGATTTTACTGTAGCATGTACTTTATGAATTTGACTATATAGTGGCTAACTGAAGCAGCTCTGGAATTGTCACCAGTGTAATGCCTACTAGTATGGAACTTTGATATTCAATAAAGTTTAACATGACTATACATATATAACTATATCAGATTGCTTGCCATCTTGGGGAGGGAGGAATAGAGGGAGGGAGGAGAAAAAATTGAAATTCAAAATGTTACATAAATGGATGTTGATAACTATCCTTACATGTAATTGGAAAAAACAAAATACTATAAAGAGGGGGGGGAAAACTTTGATATTGAAATTGTTCCATGCCTACTCTCTTCCCTGATACAGATCACAGCATCCCACCTGTGCTTTCTTATTTATCATCTCTGTTCATATCTTTTCATAAATATGCCATAGAAACTGCTCAATGTACTCCACTTTTCCTCCCTTCTTTCCTTCTTTTCTTTTTGGATAAGAATCTGTGGAACTGCTACATAGTTTGCTTACTTTTTAAAAGGCAGTAAACAAAATTGCTGTTTTTGTAAGTCCCCTTCGGCACTTTTTTTCCTTCTTTCTCTTTGAACAATGTCTTAGTGATGCTTTTTTACCTGTTTCTTTCTCTGTAGTGGCTCACCTTCTTTCCTGCCCCACAAAGAAGTTCTCCCTTATGAGAAACACTCAGTCAAGAGAAACAAATGATCATATTGGCTATTTATGAGAGCACATATCTTAGTCTCATTAACTCTCTACCATGAGACTGAGCTATGTTCCTCATCACCCTTCGGCTTTGCTCACAGTTCTGAGGTCTTTCAACATTGTTTCCTCTCGCATTATTTTAGTGGTCATCAAACAAAACTATTTGATTAGGAAGATTTTGTTATGTTGTTGTTGATAATTTACATTTTTTCATTTGAGAACTGCCCTTGTATCCTTTGACCATACATGTATTTTGGAATGGTTATTATTCATAAATATATAACAGATTATTTTACTTGTCTCCTGAGGAACCTGTATGCGAGCCAAGAAGGAACAGTTAGAACAGAACATGAAACAACTGATTGGTTTAAAGTTAGAAAAGGAGTATGATAAAGCTGTATATTGTCACCTTGTTTATTTAATTTATAAGCAGAGTACATTATGTGAAATGCCAGGCTGGATGAATCAAAAGCCAGAATTAAGGTTGCCAGGAGAAATATCAACAATCTCAGATATGCAGAAAACACCACACTATGGCAGAAAGTGAAGAGGAATTAAAAAGTCTCTTGATGAGGGTGAAAGAGGAGAGTGTAAAACTGACTTGAAGCTTAACATAAACAAACAAACAAAAAAGAAACTAAGACTTTGGCAACTGGTCCTATCACTTCTTGGCAAATCAAAGGAGAAGAAATGGAGATCATTGCAGACAGCGAGTGCAGCCATGAAATTAAAAAACACTTGTTCCTTGTAAGGAAAGCTATGGCAAATCTGGACAGTGTACTAAAAAGCAGGGACATCACCTTGCTGATAAAGGTCTGTAGTCAAAGCTATAGTCTTTCCAGTACCAATGTAGGTCTGTGAGAGTTGGACTATAAGGAAAGCTGAGCACCACAGAAACGACACTTTTGAATTGTGGTGTGGGAGAAGACTTTTGAGAATCCCTTGAACAGCAAGGAGGTCAAATCTACTAATACTTAAAGAAATTAATTCAGGTTATTCATTGGTAGTTCAAATACTGAAGCTGAAGCTTAAATGATTTGGACATATAATGAGAAGATGGGACTCAGTGAAAAAGACCCTGATGTTGGGAGATATTGAAGGCAAAAGGAAAAGGGGACAGCAGAAGATGAGATGGATAGATAGCGTCATGGAAACAATGAATATGAATTTGGAGAGACTTTGAGAGACAGTGTAGAAGTACCTGGCATGCTATGGTCATGGGGTCACAGGTTCACAGAGTCAGACACAACTAACAACAACAAAAATTGCCGTATAACTGGCATACCTCCTTTTATTATCCAAATAACATAGACATTATCTCTGATTTTGTCTTCGCAGGAAACTTCCAAGGTGGGAACTCTTTCTACCGAGTCAAATCTCAATGGCCAATGACTTAGTAGATGTTACTTGTAATGTATTGCCTGAGGTACATAGAAGTTTAATTACTGGCTAAAGATCATACTCCTATTAAGTGTCAGAAGTGGTATTTTAACTTGTCTTCCTACGTCCAGACTCAACTATCCATTATGTAACACTGCCTCTGATTATCACATATGTTCATTCGAAAATATATTTTGTGTCATTTCTCAGGCAATACTGGTAAACTGCTATAGCCCTCAGTACAACATCAGATATGGTATAGTGGGCAGATCCCTGATTTTGTAATTAGAGGACTTACGTTCAAAACTCAAGTGTCAAACGAGGCAGTTGGACTAGCTCCTTCTACCTCTAAGACCCATGATCCTACTTATGTCCACTATCAATGTGCCTTGGCATTGCCTTCTGGGTTATTTAAATTTTCAATTCATTCAAAATTGTAATGTTCCATGATTTTAGTCATATAGCATCATGTGGAGAATATTGATGCTAATACGGTTTTGCAAAAGTGAGGAGTCTGGGATGACTGAAAGCACTATGTAAATTCTTGAATATAATCAAACCCAAACTCCTCTTCCTATTCAATTCTCTTCTCAGCTCATCTCCCATCTGCAGTGTCTGTCCAAGATAGACAGACATATCAATGTATTAACTCGATGGTCTGCCAATGCAGCTGAATGTCACAGTCTGGGAAATGTGTTCTTCTATTATTTTCTAATCAATCCTCTACGTTGCTTCCAAATTGACATTCCTAAAACATAGGTCTAACATAAGTTCTTTTGTTTGGCATTTTATATGATCTAGCCCACTTTTCAGAGCTAATTATATATTATATCCCCTTAGTTACTCTATACTCTAGACCGGAGGTATCAAACATGCAGGAAGAAACAATCCCAAGTGCCTCGGAACTAGATTAAAACAAAATTGAGAAATATTTACCAAAATAAATAAAAATACAAAAAAATTAGATAACATTTAATTTTAAAATTAAGTCAATATGTGGCCCATAGAAATCCTTATGTATGGATTAGTGGCCCCTGTTGCTATTTGAGTTTGACAAGACTGCTCTAAAGTAGTCCTTTAGCTGTTCCTTGTACATAACATTTTACTACATACTACACAGGTTACCCCCCAAGCCTAAATGCTCTTCTTCACCTCTGCTTCTATGAACTCCCTATTTCCCTTTAAGGTTCATCTCAAGCACCACCTACTTCAAAAAGGCTTTTGATTTTCCCAGTTTTTACTGACCCTCCTCCCAATCACCATGTATTTGTCTGTATATATTTTGTATTTACTTATCTGTGAACATATTGTACCCTCCTAATAGAGTGCAAATTCTTCCTGGGAAGGGACTGTTTCATTCCATTCACCATTCCTACTGATGCACCCTTTAGGACTACTGGACCTCCTCTGACCTCCTGTGGCACCCCTCCCCATCACTGCCTTGGGAACTTAAACTTTTCAGTTTTGTATCACTCTCCCCAATGCCTGGGATGCCCTGATTAGTGAGTGTATTGCAGCGGTTTGCATTCCACTCCTGCCTTCTTCACCCAATCTGCCATACTGTTGCAAGTCATTGCAATTGAAAAGTACACTTCAATAAACCCTCCTGTGACTCCACTCACTATACACGTGATCTTTCAAATCAAATATACCGCCCCTGCCACTGCTCCCCTATATGCGGTTTTTCCTCCAGTAGACTGTCCCTGTTTTCTATGTTGGTTGTCCAGCACCTAGTACAATGCTTGTGCATTACTTTAAGTGCCATAGTAGGAGCTTAAAAAACGCTTGTTGAATGACTGATTTCTGATAGAGTCTGGAAGATCTTGTTTGCATTTTTGTAACTTTTACTGAAGAAGCTTTGTAATATTTCAGGGCTTAACAAATGCCAAATGTGAACAAAATGTCACTATCTATAGGGAATTCTTTTGTCTGCTGTCTTCTATGACAATAGGAAGTCATAGGTATGCATATTTTAAACTGTTGTTTGTTTTACATATTTCTTAATGTCAACACTCAACTGATCGGTGGACAAAGTAATCTCTCTTCAAAGTAAAGTAAACATTTCAGAGGTATTTTTCATTCACTTATCTGTGGTCATTTGAAATAAAATCATGTTCTATGAGGCACCATAAGGCAAAACTAGGAACAACGTATAGAAGTTGCAATGAATTTTTAGGCTTGATGTAGGGGAAATATTCCTAACAATTGGAATTATCCAAAAATGGAATAGTTTGCCTCTGAAGGCAGAGGATTCTTCATCAACTGTGGTATTCAAGGAGGGCCTGGAAAACTGCTTGCTGGATATGCCACATATCAAATGACATAATCTATGTAAGGTATTTTGCAAATCTTAAGTGCTACATAAATATTATTATATTATTGTTATTATTTTGGATTTTGAGAAGTATAGATTAACCTAGATAGTTAATGACTTTTACCACTTTGAAATTCCAAGCTTCTCTAAAAACAAAACTGATTCACGTAGTTAGAATCTCTCATTTTTATTTCCATTCAAAATTATTTAAAAATTTCTTTATCCTTCAAATATTTTCCTTCAATTCAAGATTCAAACGATATAGTGTTTAGATGCTGACAGTCAATATTTTGTTAGTTCAACAAATTAATTTGAATATATTTATTTTATACAGTAAAATCATAGTACCTATACCAGAAACTTTGGTTATGGAAAGTGCTTCATCAATGTCTGGCACATTTGGTACCTATTACAATGTTCACTTTAAAAATGTTAAGGAGATTTTCAGGATGGCTTAAGGTATCTGTAACATGTATAATGCAAGTCCTGTTAAAATAAAATCAAAAGTATTGTCTAAATTTCTTCATTTTCTAAAAATGATGTTCCATCAAATGTTGCTTAAAATAAGCAGTTCACTGGTTGAGGCAAAATTTGAGGTTATGTAAAGGCAAGGTTTTCTGAGGGGGGAGATTATATCTGTTAAAAATAATAGATAGTAAAGCTTAGTGACGGAAAATAAAAGTTATACACTCCCCCTTCTCCCCAGGATATTACCAGATGAAACCTATTTTGTTTTTTTCCTTGACTATAATTTGATCACTCTCCAATTAAATCCTTTTGCAATGGACTCATAAGGATGTAATGGTAACTTTCACTTCTAAAAATATACCAGCAGGGTGTAAAGCTCTAGAACTCTACCTGGAAGACTTTGAGAACAGAAAGAAGAAACTGGTGGATAGAGTGAGGGACCTGTATTCAAATCCAGCTTCAGGCACTTTCTAGTTGTGGGCAAGACATTGAGAGAGAGACATCTCCTGGGCAAGACATTGAGCTTCTGTCTGCCTCAAGTTTCCTCAACTGGAAAATAGGGATAATAATAGCAACTAACTCCCACAGTTGTGGTGAGGATTACATAATATTTATAAAACGTTCTGCAAACCTTAAAATGCTATATAAATGCTAGCTACAGGTCCATTGAGGGGCTGCGCCTTTCATCCAAGGTTCAGCCCACCTGGTTTGGAAAGTCTCGGCAACAGAAGAAAAGATGGATCTATTATAACTTCACTAACTTATAAACCAGGAAATTGTCATCTAGCTTTTTGCTCTATTTAGCAGTGGAAAAAGTATTGGACTTGGAATTAGGAAGACCTGAATTTGAATCTTGCTTTAGATACTTACTAGCTGTGTGAACCTTGGTGAGTAAGTTAGTCCAAAAACATTTATTAAGCATTTAACACATTCTCGGCATTGTGCTAAATGCTAAGGAAACCAAGAAAGGCAGAAAACACCGTCCCTGTCCTCAAGAAGCTCACAATCCAATGGGAGAGGCAACGTGCAGGCAACAATACAGAGGGAATGGGAGAGAATGTTAGAGGGAAGGTGTTAGTGGGAAAGAAGGAGGCGGATTGAGAAAGGCCTTTATCACATCCCCCATGTCAACGTCCTCCTTGAGAACCAAGGACAAACAACAAACAAAACAAAACAGAAGGTAGAATTTGAGCTGAGTCTTGAGGAGGCGGAAGAGCATTCAAGAAATGGAGAATAGCCAGCCTCACTTTCTTCATTTGTAAATGTTGATAATGATAGCACCAAATTCACAGGACTGCCATGAAGATCAGATGGAATAACATGTAAAGTACTATACCTTAAAGCACTTTATAAGTGCTAGCTGTTAGATATTCATAAGAGCACCCAGCACGTTTTTATGTTCTTTTGTACTTTATAGTGCCTAATATATTTTAGCCAACTTTTCAAAATTTGGCTCAGGTTTATTTATTAATTTTAAATAATATCATCTCTTGTGTTACCGAGGCTGTGAGTCACAGTTTGGATAGAACATTATCCGTCTTCTTCACTGCCAAAGTCCTTATCTAGGTCATGGTTAACTCACCATTGAGATACTATAATGTGGGAAGATGGTGATCAATTTTAAACATATTGACTTTGATGTGTTGACAGGACCTTCACTTAGATATGTCCAGCAATTCATGGGACCCAGAGGGAGAAATTAGAACTGGCTATCTAGATTTGGGAGCACAAAGGTGATAATTAAATGCCTGTTAAGTGAATGAGATCATCTTATTTGTATTATAGGTCCCATCTCCCAACAAGTTTGTTGCAATACTTTGATGTATTTTATGAGTCATCCTATGTGTGTCATCATCCCTGTGGTTTCTTCATCCCTACTGGCTTCTCAAAGGTTTTGCCCTCTATGTTCTCAGACTAAAGTCAATGTTGAGCAGCTGAGCAGTCCCTTTGAAAATCCAGGCATGAAACTGAGGAGGGAAATTACTTGAACAAATAAAGAAGAGTTTAATTTCCAACATGAATTCCTAGTATCTAAAAGTATTTTTCAATGAACAAACTGCTTGAAATCTTAAAAAATGGAAACTGACTAGTTATTATTTATAGAAATGTTCCTAAAATTGTGCAAAGAAATAATGATTTGCTTTTCTTTTCTTAGAAGCTCTTATCAACATGTGACAGGAGATTTTAAATGTGACATGATTAGCCATTAGGTTCCTAGAACAGAGATAATAGCCATAACCATCATATTCTATCTTGAAGTCCAATGGCCTTCATTCTTTGGCCCTTATTTCCAGGTATTTCAGAAGTTCAGTGATGTACTAAAAATTGAAAAAGGTGGAATAAAACTTCTGAATGATATAGACAGAGCAGTAAACAAAGCAGCAAACCGTTGAAAAGGTTCACTCCTTTCTTCAGGTTCCTATGTCATTAAATCACATAGATTTTATTCCCTACCTATACTAAGCACTGTCATTACTCTGATACTGAGTAGACTTCTGTTAATTGTGCCAAATTAGGCTCTTTGGCCTGCTGTTCCAGCTGAGAATTTGATGTTGGATTCGAGCTGAGCCAAACAAGCAGTGGAAATGACTGTCAGCCATCTGTAACCATGTGTCAAGGAGAGACAGTGGGGAAACCACCTTACATTGAAACCAGTTTCAAACGATTGACCTGAGATTTTTATTTTTGTATCTGCTCTGGAGAAATGGTATTTTTCCAGGAGATGGTCTCTGAATCATCTCAACTGCCTTTCGTGAAGAATGGATCTTTTCACCATAGTATGTTCTTACTGATAAATGAAGAATGGCAAACAATGAATGCAGCTTTATTTTAATTTAAATTGGTGTTTTCTGTACTTGGAGTTGAGAGAATAATCAATAATATCCTAAAGAAGAAAACCAAGCAGTTTAAGAAGTGTTGTGAATTTTATCACTGATCAACTTCTAAGATCACTAGAGAAGTCACTTTAGATAGGGGTGTTTTGGGCCAGAATCATTTAAAATGGAATCAGAACTCAAAAGGAAAGAGAAACACAAGCGAATTTTTCTTTTTGTCATCTCATAGAATTCCAACAAATTACATCTGATTTCCAAGAATCAGCCTAAGTACAGAAAGGCTCACTACTTGTAGTCTGGCCAATCAGTGATGATTCTGTTGGCCATGGCAATCTATAAGAAAAGAAAAATACAAAATGATCCTCAGTTTTGCCCAACCAATTTCCACATATTTTCAGTGATGGGGACAGAGGGTGCAAAGAACCAAAGTTTTTGGACCATGTATAAACATTCACTTAACCGTTGGTATTCTAAATATGAGTAGCTAGTCAAACTACACCTAGAGGAACTGAATCTTAGGTTAAGACATTTGAAGAAAGCCTCCTAGCAAATTGGGTTGACCCCGATGGATGATTTAGGGATTATAAGGTGATAGACTTAAAGCTGGAAGAGACCTTAGAAGCCCTCTAGCCAAACCCCTTGATTTTATTAATTAAAAAACTGAGGCCCCTAGAAGTTAAGTGGTATACCACACATCATACAGATAATAAGAATTGGGAGTGACATTGAACCCAGGCATTCTGCCTCGAGCCAATATTCTTTCCATGACATAACACAGATAAAGGCTATATAGAATGCGTTGTGATCAGCACCATTAGTAAGGTTATGGATCAACCGGAGTATCAGAGTATGAAAGTATGGAAGAATCATATTCTGTACCTAATGACAGATCATCCCCCTGACTTAATCACCAATAACTTGACATTAATTTAACCTCTGGCACTCTCGAACCATCAGTAACTTAGGGTAAATACATTTGGATGGATCTGTGTTCTCAACAACATAGGGGTTTTCACCTATATCTCACCCTATATGACTTTCACAAAAGAACTCCTATAAATTCTGCATAGAAGGCCCAATCAATATGCAGGGGCCTTTTTCTTTATCTTGTGATGTTATGTTATGGAATAGCAATGGAGCACAAGGACTATCTACCTGAGATTCCTTTTTCTTGCCTTATGTCTGGCCTCCCTAATTTTTCAGCCATATGCTTTTTGAAGATAACTTTTATGCCACTTCTCATACATAGTTCTTTACTGGTGATATGATGCTATTAGTACCTGCCATCTTTGCATTGCTTTTTGAGTAACATACAACTTTAGTTCTTTAGAGACAGTGGAATTCCATAATTTATTGCCATATTGCATTATTTAAACAATAAGCTACAACAAAATATGGATCTTAATTTTAAGGAGAAATTTAGGGTTATTATTTCCATTGTGGCAGAACTCAACGTACCCCTGAAAGCCCTAGATAAAGTTAATAGCAACAACCACAAAAACAAAAATCCAAACCAAAAAAAAAAACCCAAGAAATTTAGCAACACGAATAGAATTTTTGAAATATCAGATATGACTGACTCCTTTTGGCGATTATTGAATGGTAACAGAAAAGAATATATCTTTGTGAATACAGCTATAAATACATACATACATATATATATATATATATATATATATAATTGTGTGTGTCTACTTACACACAATTTTTTGGATGTGCAGTGCATCTTTAGTAGGGCAGGCAAACCTCACATAGAAAATCAGATATTTTAAACATATCTTTTACTGAATGCAATTCAATAAAAATTATATTCAATAAGAGGCCACTGAAGAAAAGAGTAAAAATTAATTGGAGACAAATACTTAATCCTAAAGAATTGGTAGTTTGAAGAACAAATGACAGAAACAATCAATAATGTCATTAAAGATAAGGACATCGAGACAACATATCAAAGGATGTGGTCAAAGCAATCCTTAGGTGAAATTTTAAAATTCTAAAAACTAGAAAATGAACAAATTAAAAAACCTAAATTAAGCTCCTGAGTAGAAATTCTGACAGTCAAGAGATTAACAATTGAAAAAAGTAATAAATAAAACTAGGATCTATTTTAAAGTAAATTAAATGTATAAATATTAGCTAATTTGATTTTAAAAAGAGAAAAGAGAAAACAAAATTACCATTACAAAAAATTAAAAAGGAGAATTGTACAACAAATGTAGATGAAATAAATTATTAGAAACTATTTCCCTCAATTCTACGCCAATAAAACCAACAACTTAAATGAAATAGATGAAAATTTACAAAGACAGAATTTCTATAACCCAAACTTAAAAAACAAAACAGAATTAACAAGCCATAAATTAGCTTCCAAAAAACAAAAACAAAAAACCCTGAACCAGATGGATTTAAAAGACAATTCTACCAAACATTTAAAGAAAGAAAATAATTTCAATATAACATAAACTGTTTTAAAAAATAGAAAAAAATGGGTTTTTACCCTATCCATGATATAAAGTCTTGATATCTAAACAAGGGAGAGTCAAAAAGGAAAAAAAAAACTATAGGTCAATATCTTCAATGAACACTGATATAAAAACTTTAAATAAAATATTACTAAAGCAGCAACATATCACAACTATGACCAGGTTAAATTTATACCAGGTTTGCTGGGTTGGTGACATATTAGGAAAGCTATCAACAAAACACAACATATTAATAACAATGTCAACAAAACCAAAAGTGATGGGATCTTATCAACACATGTGGAAAAAGTTTTTGACAAGAAGCAACACTCATTCCTTTAAATACACACACAGATACACACACACACACACACACAAATAGGAGTGAATAAACCATTCCTTAATATGATTAAGTAGGCTCTATCTCAAAACCAAGAACTGTAACAATAAATGTAATAAGGACAAATTTGAGACCTTTCCAATAAGATCAGAAGTAAAGCAAGAATATCCATTAACACCACTACTAGAAATACTAGCTATAACAGTACGACAAGAAGAAGAAATTGAGAGAATAAGCATAGGCAAAGAGGAAACAATTATCATTTTTGCATGTGATGATGATATTTTAGTGAAAGAACCCTAGGGTCAACTAAAAATTAACTGGACAATTAATTTCAGCAAAGTTTCAGGATATAAAATAAATCCACACAAACCATTAGCATTTCTAGATATTACTAACAAAAACCAGCCAGAACAGAAACAAGGAGAAATTACATTTAAAATAACAGCAAAATTTATAAAATTCTTTGGAGTCTACCTACCAAAATATACATAGGAACTATACGAATACAATGGAATATACTCAATAGAAACAAAGACCTAAAAGACGAGAGAAGTGTTAATTGTTCATGTATTAGCCAAATCGATGAAATAAAAATGATAAAGTATTTATTTAGTCCGATAGCAAAAGATTATTTTATATAGCTAGAAAAAAACTCATCTAGAAAACCAAAAGGTCAAGACTCACAAGCAAAATAAGTAAGAAGAAAGCGTGTCTTACCAATACCAAATCCCAAATTACACCACAGAGAAATAATCTTCAAAATGAATTGGTTCTGGTTAAGAAATGATGACAGTAATTAGTCAAATAAAACATCCAGAAAGAAATGAACTCAAAGCACAGCTGTGAGTAAGATTTTGCTATAGATACCAAAAGCAATATGGCAGAATCTAGGTACAGACCAACACCTCAAGACTAAGATAGGCTCCATATGGATATGTGATTTAAATAGTGACATCCTAAACAAATTAGAAAAGCAAAGAAGAAATTAACCTTTCAGATTTATGGATAGGTTTTTCATTACATATAAATAAAAAAGGTTTTGCAAAAAGTAAACCAATGTGATTAAAACAAGAATGTAAAGTTTATGGACAAAAACAAATCTTTGCAGCAAGTTTCTCTGAGTCGCATTTCCAAGACACTTCTAAGTATATTGCTTCTAAGCAATCAAATGATTGAAATTTCTATGAATAAATGCCATTCTTTAATTGAAAAATAATGAAAAGGTCTTGAGTAGGTAGTTTTCTAAGAAAGAAATACAGGAGATCAATAGTTATATGAAAAAATGCTCTGTATCATTAATAATTAGAGAAATGCAAATTAAAGTAACTTTGAGTTTCTACCACACATCAGTCAGACTGGCAGAGGCAAAAAAAGAGGAAAATGATATGGTGGCGCTTCAGGGAAACAGGTACATTAATGCACCGCTGTGGAACTGTAAATTGGTACAAATATTCTGGAAAGCAATTTGGAACTATGTCTCCTTCCCACCCCCCCAATCCCTATGATTAAAATGTGCGTACCCTTTTATCTAGAAATGTCACTATCAGGCCTATGACTTGAGATTGAAGAAAGAGGAAAAGCACCCGGTGGCTGATTTATTTTTTATTTTTTTGTTGCTGGCAAAGAATTGGAAACTAATCAATTGATAGGTAAATAAATTATGGCATATGAGAGCAACGAAATACAACTGGGACATAAGAAATGATGAAAATGACAATTTCAGAGAATCCTGGAAAGACTCATATAAGCTGATAACAGAATAGAGTGAGTGGAAACAGGAGAACAATTTATACAATAACAACATCGTAAAGACAATTTTGAAATACCTAAGAACTCTGATCAAAAACAGTGACCAACCTTGGTTCCAAGGAATCGTTGATGAAGCATGCTACTCCCTCCTAAGGGGACAGACTCTTGGCATGTAGAGAAGAATATATATTTTTATGGGGATATTTTATTTTGCTTTACTTTACATGTTTGTTACAAGGATTTTTTCCCCCATTGGGAGAAGAAAGAGGTATGAGGGAGTACATTTTTGTTCATTGAAAAAAAATCAAATATTTTCACAACAACAAGACAAATATTTGTGCTCAGCTTACTAAATATCTATGAAAGGTCAATTATGTGCACAGCACTGGAGATATAAAAATAAAAACAAAACAGTTCCTAACCACAAGGAGGTTACACTCTACTTGAAGACAACAATCATGCCCCACCAAGTCTTCTCTTTGCCAGGTTTAACCTTTGCAATTATTCCAACTGTGGTATGCTATGAATTAGACTCTTAACCAACCTAGTCAGTCTCCTCCGGATGCACCTCAGCTTAGCAAACTCCTTCCTAAAATTTGTCTCCAACTAATCACAAAACTTAAAACGTGGCCTGAGCCAGGCAAGATAACCACTGTGTTATCATGCTGCTCTTGTGTATTACGCCCCTGTTGTGAGTTACCATGATTTAACTGCCATATGTGGAGTTTAAGACTCCTTCTCCCTCTGACATATCTATATGTGTGTATATATCTACAACTATACATCTATATAGATATCTCAATTGTTAATAAATGTATCTATAGATATGCAGATGTATAGATAAGAGAGATACATAGTGAGATATAGATATAAAATTGCACTAAGACTTGGGACATTGTGGTGTTTGTGTGTCTATATATTTCTACGCGAACATGTATTTGTGTGTATATCTAAATCGAAGATGCAGATATACACACATACACACACACACATATATATATATACGCACACACATATATACATATACACATATACAAGGAGCGTCCCAAAAATCTTAGTGCAATTTAAAGCTTTAATAACTTAAAATTGTGCTGGGACTTTTGGGATACCTTGTACTAGGCAGATAACCTCTTGGAATTTCCCGACAACTCTCTAGATAAGGGGTTCTTAAATTATATCATTATTGTTATTATTATTATTACTATCATTATTATTTTGTGTGAGTCGTGGGCCTCTTTGGCAGTCTGGCAAAACCTATTTAACTATTTTCAGAATTTTTTTTTCAAAATAAAAAACACGGGCCTTCAAAGGGAACCAGTTATATTGAAATAGTTATAAATATACATTTATATATGTACATCATATAGATACGTATATGTATATATTTAACGAGTTAATGGACTCCGGGTTAAGAACCGCTGCTCTAAGGTATAGACCTGCCCTGGTAGACTGGGTTTCCACGCCAGGAGTTCCCCGGAGGTCTCGACCCCGGCAGCCTTCCCCTTCCCCTGCCCCTCCCCCTCCCCCTAGCAACAACAAACAGCTCTACCCCGCCGCTCCCCAGCCTGACGGGCGGGCGGCCTTAGGTGAGGTGGGCGGGCTGCGGCAGCAGCGGGGACGCGCGTCGTCCCCCCCCCACCCCGGACGGCGGCAGCAGCGGCGGCGGCGGCGGCGGCGGGGGCGCGGGCCGGGCGCCAGGGTCGCTGTGCTGCCGTGTCCTCCGCCACTGCCTGCGCACGTGGACCCGGGAGCGCACGTGGACCCGGGAGCGGTGGCGGGGCCGCGGGCCGGGGAGCAGCGGGGGCGGGGACTCGTCCAACTGCGGGTCATGGCGCACGAACTCGTGGAAGAGCGCGTCCGTCTTCTCCTCGATGCTTTAGTAGCCCCGGGGCGCCGGGGCCCCGGCGGAGGCGGTGAAGGAGTCGGGGGACAAGAAGATGCGCCCGTGCGGGAGCCCGGCCAGCCGCGGGCTGGGCAGCCGCGCCTCGGCCTTGGGCTCGGGCTCCGCCTCCGGCTCGGCCTCGGCCTCCGCCTCCAGCGCAGCCCAGAAGCGGCCGATCACAGCGCCGGGCCGGCCGGCACCCTGGACGCCGAGGCGCTTCTCCGCCGCGCCGGGGCCCAGGGCCTCTCCGCCGGGCCGCCCGGGGCCCCGGCTCCCGATGGGGGCGCGGCCGCTGTTCATCCGCAGGAACTTCCGGGGCCTCGGCTCGCCGCCGCCGTCCCCGGGCCCGGGCCCGGGCCCATCCGTCTCCGCCTCCGCCTCCGGCTCCCGCTCCGCTTCCGTCTCTCCCAGCTCGTGAGACTGCGGGAGGTGCCTGGGGGCATCCCGGGCCGGGCCCGCCTCGTCCCCGCCTCGGACCGGGTGCTGGTGGTGGCCGCTGCCCTGGCCGGACGCCGCGGCGTACTGCTTCAGAGAGCCCCGCAGGCTCCAGACGTCCGGATACACGGTCTGCTGTTGCTGCTGCTGCTGCTGTTGCTGCTGAACCCCGTGGCCGCCGCCGCCGCCGCCGCGTCTTTCCTGGGGGGGCTCGGGGATCCCACCGGGGGCTCCCGATGCTGCTGCTGCTGCTGCCCCCGCCACCTCAGGGGACTCTAGCCTGCAACCGAGCCCGAGCTGCGAGAGGAGCTGCCAGCGCGTTGGTCCAGTGCAGCATCGTTTTTCCAGGCCGCCATCCTCTGAGGCATCGCTAGACTGTGAACCAGGAGGCCCAGCTCTACATCCCTTTACTTTGCTACAACAGGAGGTGAATTGCCCAGTACCTCAGTGTCCTCAATCTCTGTCAGAAGGGCAGAATGACCCCCAGCCCATCTCATGGAGGTTAAAATAAAGGCCTCTCAGAAGAAAGCAGAACGTCAATTACTCTTATGGCTTTAAGAGCTCCATTTAATTAAATGATCCCAGCAACTGGTGGCCTAGAAAAAAATAATAATAATTGCTTTAGTCCTTTTGCCTGCCATATCACACTTTTGGCTCATATTGAGCTAGTAGTACACTGAAACCACCAAATCTGTTTCAGAAGAACTTGTCTAGCCACCCTTCTCTGATCCTGTACTTGTGAAGTTGACTTTTTGTACCCAAGTGTAAGACTTTACATTTATGCCTAATAAATTTCATCTTATTAGATTTGGCCCAATGTTCTAGCTTGTTGAGAATTTTTTTTTTGGATCTGATTCTGTTATCCAGTTTGTGAGCTCTCATATTTGTATTATCAGCAGATTTGATAAACAGTGTCATCTGTGCCTTTATTCAGATCATTTGTTTAAAAAAAATGTTCAACAGTATAGGGCCAAGCATAGATCCCAGGGGGTACCCCATTGGAGAGCTCCTAAGTTGACATAGAACCATTGATAGCAATTCTACTTTGGGTCCAGGCATTAAAACGGTTCTGAATCCAGCTCTCCATCTTTTCCACAAGAATAGTATTGGAAATCTTGTCAAATGTTTTTCCCAAAATTTAAGAAAACTATGTTGCAGCATTCCTTGGATCTATCAGTCTAGTAAACCTGTCCCTCTCCTACCCTACCTTTCTTAAACAAACAAACAGGAAATAAGGTCAGTCTGTTCTTGATGAAGCCTTTCTGGTGTTTTGTGATCACCAGATCTTTTTCTAGATGTTCACTAACAATCCCTTTAATTATGCATTCTAGATTTTTGTGAGAAATAGAAAGCAAACTCTTTGGTCTATAGTTTGCTAACACTACTCTCTCCTCCTCCCCTCCATTTTTTTTTCTGGATAGTCAAGATAATATTTGCCCCTGTCCAGTCCTGTGACACCTTTCCTGTTCTCCAGAATCTTTCAAAGATCATTGGCAGTGGCTTTGTAAATGCATCTGCCAGTTCTTTAAGTACCCCTGGAATGTAGTTTATCTGGGCCTGATGACTTAATTTCATCAGTTGTAGTTAGGTTCTCTCTACTATTTCCCTACTTAGGTTTCAACTTTGTATTAGCTAGTTTAGTCTAAATCCATTCTCCTTGATGAAAATAACGTTGTCTGTTATCATTGTCTCATTTACCCAGAACAGTGATTCTGAGCATTCCTTGTACCTCCTTTTTTACCCAGTATAGCTTAAAAACATTTTTATTTTGTCTATATTATTCTTTATCATTTTTTTTTATTTATGAGCCTCAACTCATGACATTATTCTTTTAGGACCATGCTATGCTTTCATATTTATCCTTCATTAACTGCTCTTCTATGTTATGTACAAAATTTTTTTTAAATCTAATTTGGTTAAGGAATTTACTATGCATACACACCAGGCTCTTTAAACAACTCTCATTTCTTACTGGAAATATTTTTTTTTTTGGTGTGACTCCAGACTGGCTTAACTAATCTCATACCAACCATTCTATAGACACCCTTAACTGTTTTCTCCTCCTGCGTTGTGGGGTTATGCTGTTCCATATCATTCTCCATGGTGTTCTACAAATGTGCTTGTACTCTAAACCGCTGTTGTCCTTGATTGTTAGGTCTCTTAATTTGCAAAGAGATTCAATATTTGCTCTTTGAGGTGGGTTCTGCGCTCTTGTAGCCTCCTAATTGTAGCAACTAATTTTACATTGGCTAAACTTCCTTAAGACATGGCAATAATCAAAGTAAAAGTTCTTACCTTGGTCCATTTCCCCTTTTTTGGAGGTGACAGCATGGATGAAGTTAGAGTTGATATAATTGTGTGCAGGATCTTTGGTGTGTATTTAGATGATCTGACAGCACAAGGGCAGGTGATGACCAAAATAACTGCTATATCTGTAATTAGTTATTTTCTGCCTGTGCAGATATAGAAATTTCATTTTTTGGTATTGAGGTTATCCTTGCTTAAACTATGAGAAGGGAATAGCCAGTAATTTTCTATAACAGATCACATCTTCACAGTTATAAAACTGGCAGAAAGGTGTGTAGAGTAATAAAAGGTGGAGGCAGCATGGTGGAGTGGGCAATTGTGTAGGAAATGAGTCAGGTCCTGGTCTCAAATCCCAGCTCTGCCACTTAACCACCTGCATAACTTTGGACAAGTCACTTATTTTTAACCTGCTCGGGCCTCACTCATTTGTAAAACAAGGGAGTTGGATTAGATAGTTTCTACAGTCTCTTCCAGCCCTAAAATGATGATCCTATTTTTTTTTTTTTAACCAAAATGGATGTAATTCAGTAAAAATAAAATGCAGCCTTAAAGACTGTCTTCAAACAGTTGTCTCCCATGACCATCTTAAAATCACAGAACGTTCTGTAACAAATGTCGCCATGGAGATAACTTTGTTCAGTGGTCTATTAAACCGCTATCATTTGAGACAAAAACATGGAAGTATAAATTTCTAAGAGCTGTATGCAGCATTGTGGAGAGTATCTTGTACAAAGTAACTAGAAATGAGATGAAGCAGTTGAGACTCAGAGGTTGTGACCAGTCCCAGGTATTAGTGTTGGTACTGGGTCTAGAACCAAAACTTTTGTGTAACTTGTACACTGTTCTCTGCACCAGGCTCCTCTGTATATGCATATAAGTTCCTTTAACAAATATCGTGTACAAAAATAGTCTTAGAGAATGGCCACTTGGGCAGATAAAAGTCACTTATTTAACAATGTGAATTTCTAAAACCTGAAAGCCTTCTCAGATATACAAAGACTTCATGGGAAACAAAACTTGATTAAATATATATATATATATATTTGTTGTTTATTTTGAAAGCACTAAACAGTCATTGAATATTCAAATATTAGGTAATAGAAGTAGTATTGATGGTCATTTATTGATAATCGACTCTAGAGGAAAAATACTCTGCAGGGAGGATGTAGGTACATTTGCTAATTGTTTAGTTATCTCTGGAACTTAAATTCTATCAGCTTTCATTTAGCATTATGATTTGAATAATGTGAGACATTTTCCTATTGCCATTTTCTGTATTAAAGATGTGGATTCTATATCAATTTTGTAAGTATGTTGATATTTCCTCTGATAGGAATTTTATGGAATTCAGTTATATGCATTCCCTGGTTTACAGTACTATCTCATTCATATATATGTATACATATGTAAATATGTATACATATATGCACACATACGCATACATACACACATATACATATATATGTATTCTTCAAATAAAAATCATATTTTCCCCACAGTAGAACAAGTAAAGTTAGTTGATTTAAAATAGCTTCTTTATGCTTTTCTTCTTATCCTGCTGTTGTGCATTGACCTATGACCTAGTGATTGATCTAGGGAACATCTAGCAGCATTATCTGGGACATACTGGGAGAGGGAGAGGGTTAGTTTCAGTGCCAGGTCATTAATGAAGAGGTATGTCCAGGGAAACAAGAATAACATGAGTTGAGGTTGCTGAAGGGGAATCCCAGGAATTGACAAATCTAAGCAAGGGTGTAAACCACAGAGAAGTCAGAAGGTCTGGGGAGAACTTTAAGTGGATAATAAATACAGTTCATTCAGTATCTTTCTATGCATGTGGTTTACTCTTATGGTTGGGCCTACATGATTCAATACTCCGAGTGATTCCATCAGTGTGGGCACACCCTTAATGACATCAAATTACAAGGGCTCTGCACTTTAGTAGATAATGTTCTCCAGTTGCTGGGGGCTCCCAAATTAAATAACTTGTAGCCAACATTGCTATTGAGTAAGTGCTATCCTAGCACTTTGATGGATCCACGGATATATTGTCTGTTATTATTATTTTAGGTATATTGCCACCTTTCTAAACAGAGCTGAGTTAGTCCTTGGGAAAAACAAAGAGATATATAATCTATTGCCTCATACTAACTTTGCAGCACATTTAAAAGCCTGTACTTCATAGTCATTAATGACCCACAATGGGAGGTATTGTTGGAGATGGGCCAAGACACCTTGATTCCCAAGAGGCCGCCCAGCCCTTAGGGTTAGGAGTATTATATATGGATGTTTCATTTGGAGGTATTGATGACATTACCAGTAGATTCCCAAAGACAATTTGATAACATAGTAGGTGCGATCCTGCTCATTTTCACTGAGAACTACATTTGATTAATCAGAAATATCTCAATGCCATTGATACAGTCACAAGATGTGCGGGTGAAAATACCTGTCCATTTGTATCCTTTTAAATAGTGAGCAATGGGAAGCTAAATGGAAACACTGATGGGATGTTTCCAGCCAAAAGTTCATTGGGCTCATCACTTTGGTTACTGGGAAAGATTCAATGATTCATCTTCTGGTTTCCAGGAAAGTTGGTTGGAGTGAAGATTCTATTGTGATAGTTACTCCTGGTAAGTGCAGGAGTTTCCTGGGCATCTGATGATGGCTGTGGAAAATTTATAGGCAACCTTGATAGCATTTAATGCTCTGTGCCAGCCTTACTGAAGATAGCAGTTAACCACAGGAATAATAATGCCTAGCATTTATATAGTGAGCTGTGTGTAAAATCTCATTTTATCTTCACAGAAGTCCCATAAAATAGGTGCTATTATTACCCCCATTTTTACAGATAAAGAAAATGTAAGAAGAATTAAGTGACTTTCCAGGAATATAAAACTAACTAGTAAATGACTGAGATGGAATTCAAGCCCAGGTCTTCCAGACTCCAGATTTAGCCCTCCATTATACTATACATCTTTTGCTAATGTGTGTGTGGGGGGGGTTGGTATGAAGCATAAGGGATTGAAAGAAGACCTGAGAATGAAATCAGTACTCTGAGAAATAAATAGTATTCTGAGTAGAGGTATGCATGAACTTTTTGAAATGAGTCAGTGGTATAAATAATGGTGAGCTCTGAGAATCCTGATGGTAGGAAATGGAGTAATGGAAGTGTTCTAACGTGAGGTTAGTCCACTTGGTTGGACTGTTTGTGTGGGGGTGGTTGGTGGTAGAATGATACCTTTTCATGTAATTCAGAGAAGATTGTCTGGAACTACCAAATGAAAGGCAATCTTTAATAAGAGATAAGGGGAGCAGACAAGCCATTAGACATTAGAAACTGAATATTTCTGAAAGCAGTTCTGTACAACCTGCAGCCCAAGGGCCGCTTGCTGTGTGCCAAAGGATTTCAGGCAATCAGGACACCAAGGATCATCTCTAGCTCATCCTCCCCGCATGATTTTGATCTGCAAATTTTCTATAGAAAATTTTTTATTGCATGTAGTATGGACGCTAAGGAGTATTTGAGGTGGTGACATCTCTTAAAAAACATGTTCTTACCTTTTTAAGGATCAATATTGTGTCCAAGATATTGTATACAGTAGTTTGTTAGGGGCCAATTATCCAGTTCCAGTACAGTTTATTGAATGGGTTCTCTGGGGTATTTTAAGGTCTATCTATATATAATGAAGATTTATTGCATGGTAGTCCATGAAACAGATTGAGCTTCTGTTCTATGATTATGGTCACTGTAGCATGTCTTACTAGGTATTTGGTAGGTGTGAAATTTTTACAGCTGACAGTGGTGCTACACAGTTTCTACCATTTCTTTACCTAATCTACATTGATCCCTAAGTCTGGCCTGTAATTTCTGGCAATGACCTGGCCCTGAATTGCCATCATAAACCACTCTGATTTTATAAATAAATCCACATAGCTTTGTCAGTGAATTGTTGGAATTACTCATTCAAAGTATTCTTACTCCTAGTAGTAATAGGAGGAGGATCTCATTTTTTACATCCTCTTTTTTTTCTTTTCATTTTTTCATCATTTTGTAAAGCTGTTAGGTAGCATAATGGTTGGAGTGCTGGCCTTGGAATCAAGAAGATTTCAGTTCAAATCCTGCCTCAGACACTTAATAGCTGTTTAACCCTGGGCACGTCCCTTAACCTCTCTTCCTGCTTCAGTTTCCTCAGCTTTCAAATGGGGACAATAATAACACCTGCTTCTCAGGGTTATTATGAAGATAGAATGAACTAATACCTGTAAACCTTACGGGGCTATGGAAACATAAGCTCCTACTTCTACTACTGTTGAGGCACCAAGCCCACCATTATGGGTGGGATACTAAGAAGAGGGACAAACGATTCAGGAAAAAAATGTTATAGATAATGTTGGGGAGGGGGGCCAGAAACAAAGCAGAGTAGTTATAGGCCAGTTGGGGACCAGTCATGGCAACCAGCTGCCACTGCTGGAAGCATGAGGACTGGATCAGAAATGAGCAGGAATGGATTCCAAAGGAAATTTGTGTTTGGTGGCCCATGCATGGTAATTGTTTATCTTAGTGTTCTTCTGCAATCTCTCTAGTTTAATGGACAGATACTCATGTAGGAGAGTAGTTTGAAATGTCTAATAGGTTTGGCAAGGAACTGGGCTAACATACTGTTATCATTTTAATTATATACTAATTTAGTAGTCCAAGGTATTGGAATAAGGTCTATCTATAGTTCTTGGAATATTGTGGTTTTTACTCTAGAAATCCTATAAGAAACAATACCATGTTTGTTACTCTATAGTTCCTTTTATGCTCCCCACAGTGCAAGCGAAGTATTTTTTATTACTATAACAAAAAAAAACAAGCCTCATAATGTTGATATTATCCTTATTCTCTGACCTAACTTCCACAGTAGTCATACCTGGCTTCTAGTATAAAAATGAGTACTGTATATTACTTGAATTGCCATACACAGTTAGTGGGATTTTGGCTTAAAATTCACACAAAAATTTATAGTCTCAATGATGTCTTTATTTCCTGCAGGCCAACAACACCCTTAAGAGTTAATACAAAGTCATTGTTTTGCCTTCTAAGAAACTAATGTAGCCCTGGTCTTTGATAAGTAGAAAGTCAGATAAGGACAAATAATCCTTTAGCTAGCTTTCCTTTAAGTTCTTTAAAGTTTAATTACTCTAATTGGTATACAAAGCATAAGTTGAATTGATTCAACCAGAACATCTTTTTTGCTAAGCACAAAATATTTACTAGCTCCCTAAAACTTTTACCCAGTCAGCTTATCCCCAGAAGTGTTGAAGGAGTTAAATAAATACTAGTGCTAATTTTTATTGTTGGCTTAGTAAGTGGAAGTGTGAATCTGTTAGGACTAAATTTTAATTAAAAACAAAATTTACTGAACAGCCATGAAGGGTAGTGGATAGAGAACCAGCCTTGGAGTAAGGAAGTTCAGAGTTTAATACTTTCCTCTGACTCATGATGGCTGTGACCTTGGGCAAGCCATATAGCTTCTTAGTGCTCCTAACAACTCTTTAAGACCATAAATCACAGATGGGTTTCTGATCAGGATCCAAACCTTGAATTACTTCAAAGGACAGATGAAATAATACCTATGAAAGAATTTTGGTTTTCTGAGAGAAAATGTACCATTTCTTTCCATTATGGAAGATACTGCCAGCTCACTAAATGAGGGATGTGATGTATAGCTGAGGGAGCATAAACAGTAGAATGTAGCTTTTCCAGCCATGTTTTCTAGTTGTAGTGTCCCCTGCCAGCTAGACATCCTGGGCCTTAAATTGTAATTAAAGGGTATATGTTAAATGGGTCATTCACCTCCACTTCTAAACTAGTTAGAGTATCGAAAATCCTGAATACATACTTCGCAGTCACGTTAGAGAACTTGAGAAAGTCTGGCTCTTAGCTTCCAAATTGTAGAAGTTCAAACTCCAGAAGATTTACTTAGGAGTATATCTTCCTCATGACTTATGCTGACCATCTTTGACTTAAGCACAGTATTTCCATCCCAACTCATAATTGAACCTAAGATAAAAATAAATATAAGTGCTCCTGTGATTTACATCCTTTACTTTCTAATCAACCAATGTTGCAAAGAGATCCCTGTTGACCATAGTAATTGCTTTATAGTTAATTTACACAATATATTAAGTTATTTTAGGCTGACATATAGTTTCCTTTAATATGACATTACTGTTGTAATCCCACGAAACTTCCAACTTTCAGTGAGATTCATTACAAATTTCAGATCTACCCATCTGAAAACTTTATCAATCATCATTTTGCTTCAAAATGCAGTCAAGTAAACCCTCAAATGAACTTAATGTGACACTCCATCATTCAAGAGTGTTAAATTTAGTCAACTCAGACAATTTCTTCAAAAGTTAGCATGAAATGCCAGCCGGTCAAGTTAAGACAGAGCTCTGTTAAAAAAAAAATAACAGTTTGGATATGGAATAGATGGACATGAGTTTGTTACAAATTTCACCATTTGACTACTTCCTGGGCTCTACAATTTTTTCAGCGCTTAGGAGGTGAACCACTGAATCAACTATATTCAGCATGTCCACCATCTATTTGCCTGTGAAAATGTGTTTATATGCCTTTGCAAAATAGGCATATGATCTCTGTTATTCCACCTTTATTCCTCTACAGAGGGCAGAAGTGAGAAAATATTTATTAATAACTAAAATATCATTTTCATTACTGGCTTTGAGAAGAATCCTTATCTTAGCCATTATAAAATAATTGTTTTAATGGTTATCTTTGTAAATTTGTGTATGACCAGGGCATTCCAAAAGTGAAGCAAAGAGTTCTCATTCAAGCACAATAATAGCTTTGTTTTGTATCTTTCTGACAAGTACATATAATATATATCTATATCTATCTCCTCATGCCTTTCAAAGCCTTGGTTGTGATCTTTTTACTGTTATGTTTACAGACCAATTAAAGTCATCATTGAGAATTTTAACTCGTGAGAAAAATACATCAGCTTCAATTTGTGGGTAGGAAAATAATAATCTAGATGTGAGAGTAAGGGCAGGAATTACTAATATGTGATCGATAACTTCACTGCTATAAAAAAAGACCTTGATTGAATTTCAAAAAATTTTGAAGTTATTTTTTTAATTATGAAAAAGGTAGCCAGATCTAATCTTAATGAAGTCATCGACTAAGCTCCTCAAATTTCACAGAGGTGCAGAATCTCAGAGTCTGGAGGGACCTCAGAGACCCTGTGATCCATCCAGTACAAGAATAATAGCTTCAAAACAACAGGGATAATGAGGTGTAAAAGGACTGATAAAGATTCTCAGGACATGTGAAAAACAGGTTAAAAAACCTTCAGAAATACTTTTAGAACAAGCAGATATGTTACTGAGCCATCTTAAAGAATAATAACAGGTACATACCATTGAATTTTTCAAATGTAACTTAAAGTGCTTTACCTTTGAATGAAGCTTATGAAGTGGCTAAGGCCCATCTAGGAGGAATGGAGAAAATTGACTTATACTATTCCATCTTCCCACTACAAATGGTTTGGAAACAGTATATTTTCTTACTGATACCCTTATGCTTTTAATTCTTGAATGCCGTTTTCTCTTGCAGTTACCAAGAGTTCGATTTCCGAAGGGAATCTCAAAACACAATGAAATTCTAATTCTCTTCCCCAATGGGCTCTCCAGCAAGTGTCTCTAATTTCTCTCTTCCCTTAGGAAATCTTGCCTTGATTTTACTCATATAAGATTGTTGGGAGAGGAAGTAGTATTGGGTTTTCGTTTTTGTTTTCATTACAACAGGTCTTGACATTTATTCCTTTTCCAAATGTTATAGTTAAAACCCTGATGGGAGGTTGCTTTTGGCAGTTAGAAAAAAATCACAGGTTTAATTTGGCCATTGAAAATTATTTACATATGAAGAAAAATGAATAAAAATAAATTGCTTCATATTATATAGATCCCCTCCCCCCAGAACCCTTCAGCTCCCCTACAAAGTCAAAAGGAATACCCAGCAGGCACACAAAGCTGAAGTTTGAAATGAGCAAGACATTTTTAAAATTTTAACCAGGTTAGCTATTTAACAACTCCATACCCCCAAGCAAGTGGAGCTGGCAGGGTTCAACGCAAAATTTTCTGAATGAACTCCGGCCTTGAATGGTTGTGAATGAATATGTCTAAGTACCCTGCTTCAGCCTCAGGAATTAAGAACTACAGCAAACCTAGTGGGGAAGAAGGAGAAGGATTCACCAGGCCCCGCATGGGTAGTGCCCATGTGTATTCATTCAAACAGCATGCTGACCAAGAGTATCGAGCAAATGGCTATCCATGGAAATTTGCTTATGGAAACAAGGTTTTATGATGGCTTTTCTAGACGAGGTCACTGTTACCAGAAATTATGGAAGAGCTGTCCTTAATGAGCCTGGACTTAAGAAATAATGTGGATTATGCAAATACATGGTAGAAATTGTTCAACATATAATTATAGCATATAAAAATTCAGCACCTATCAAGATATCACTTGGTGGCTAAAATTATACCCCAGAAATTCACTATCTTTAATGGTCTAACTAATAACATATCCCTATAACTGAGAATTCAATAAATTGTACCAGGATTGGACCATTAACACAGAACAAAGTATTGCTCACAATTGCCTAGCTATGACATTGATACATAGAAAGTTAAGAACAACATTTAAATAGGTGGCACTACCTCAAATACTCATAACCTTCCAACTGCATGGAATGAAAAGCTTTCCAAATATAGAGACATAGAAGTTAAAACCGTGTGGGAACAAGATGAGGTGCGGGTCATTCTTATTGACCTGTCTGCTACTGAAGTTGCCTTAAAGACACTTTCAATGAGCTAACAGAAAATAAGCCAACATTAAATATAAAAGAATAATAATATGGCAGTTACTTGTCCCAGGTGCATTTCTTTCTGAACCTCATCCAAAGGAGATGAGAAGAGTAAGATAGCAATGATAAGGACAACATCAGCAACTGACACATTTATTGCTTTAAAGTCTGCAGAGTCTATTATACGCACCATTTTATTTAAGCCACACAGCAACCCTATTAAATAAATTTTGTAAGTATTATAATCTCCACTTTGCAGATAAAGAAACGGAATTCCCTGTGTAACATACAAGTGGCCACTCAACCTTTGTTTGAAGACTTCCGGTGAGGCTGAAAACATCATTAATAACAATGTTATTGTTGATGGGGTGGGGATGGTCCTTGCAAAGGTATAGACAGCTACTCCTACTTAACCAAGTAGTTAGACCAACCATTCTTCCATACCCTCTATAACACCCAATTTTAGAGCTGTCTTTGGCCAAAGGAGATGAAGAAGATGGGTTAATTGGTTACTGGGATGTCCTTTTTTTTTAAATGTCTCTTGGATTTTTCTTTTCTTCCCTATTTCTATTGTTGTTATATATTCCAGACTTTAACTATTTAAGGCAGTGTCTTGTTTGTCTTTTTGGCTCCTCTCTCACACAACCATCCGTACCAATCTTAATGACAAAAATTCTTTCAGTCAGCGCAGAAACCTACAGTAACTTCTTTTATCTGCTGTGTTGGGCCTAAGCTCTTCTGTCTAGCTTAAAAGAACTAATGTACTTTTGTATACTCCTACTAGTATAACCTGATTTTTCTACTATTTAATAATAAGAACTTATATTTATAGTACTCTAAGGTTTGTACTTTCCTCACAACAACACTATCTGGTAGCTAGTACCTGTTTTTACAGCAGAGGGAAGTGAAACTACGAGCAGTTAAGTGTTTTAGTCATGATTATGCAGCTAGGAGTTATAAGGCAGGATTTGAACACTGATCTTTCTTAATTGTACTTTTCCTTGTACTTCTTAATACCTATGTAACTTTTCATCTAGCTAGTTCTCAATGATATTGCTCTTGCTTGTCCTCTTAAGAAAGGTGGGCAGGGGGATGTTCCTTCTGACTTGTACCTCTCAAATCTCATCCCTCTGTCAAGACCCATCTCCTTCTCCTTGCATAACTCCTCTGCCCCATCCTGACCTCTCTCTTCTTAGAGCTCTTATACCTGTAGTCAAGACCTCACAGTTTAGCAGGTTGTCCTATTTTTAATGTGTCTCATAGACTGTCCCATCTAGATAAACTGCATCAGGGCAGGTATCTTTTACTGCATCCTCTAAGGCAGCCCAGCACAATTCTAGTCCCATGATAGCTGCTCAACAAACATCTCTAGACTGATAGCATTTTTGCGCCTTTGGAGACCGCCCACTCCATGTGGTTTTACAAAACATACTATTTTTGTTGTTGTTTGCCCTTTGTTCTCAAAGAGGACCAGTGACATCAGGAGGGCGATGTCTTGACTTGCAAGTAAATTGGATTTAAGTGAGACAGAGCTGTGCAAAGTCATCAGCCTCACTCTCTCCTCCTGAGTCTTCAGAGTCCTGTGGCAAGACATAGGTTGAGATGACTGGTGATCGCCCAGCGGCATGTGGTAGATATGTTAGGTCCACTTTAAAGACAAAGAATTATGAAAGGGTTGTAAATGATGTCATTAAAGAAATACACATGTGGTTCCAGATCACATAAACAAAGATAGCAAACTAGACATTTTCTGATTCCCATGACCTCTCAAACTTCTCCAAAAAGAAATTATGGATCAAAGGTAAAACAACTTTAGCCATTCTCATGGTCCAGGAAACCAACCTTCCAAGAGAAAGTTAAAAAAACTCAGGAACTAGTGCTCACTGACCCTGAACTCACTCAGCAAGGCTGCACTAGCACAACACAGACTTACATCAAAACTCACTCCTACATTATGGTCCCCCTCTGTGTAGTGCCATAAAGAACCAGATTCTGGGTTTTGTGGGTTTGTGCATATTTTCTTGGGCCTTAACAGCCAGCTTGGACATAGCAAAACACGGAGATTTAAATTTCCCGGAATACCTCCAAAGCCCTTATTTTAATGTCTCTTTATTACAACTAGTGGTGAAGAATGAGTGCACATTCTATCCAGGAGGGAGTAAACTGAGAAGAGTTTAGCTAAACAGGCCCGATCGTGTGTGTGTGTGTGTGTGTGTGTGTGTGTGTGTGTGTGTGTGTGTGTGTGTGGCAATGTTCCAGCACAGAAAACAATTGAGGTCAGGGAGAGGAAGAATCAGAGGACGAAGAAACAAAAGAAAGAAACCTTAAGCTTAAGAGTGATCATAATTGAATGACAAAAGAAAAAAAAACTAAAAACCCTTTATGATAATGGCATTTTTGCTGTTCCAAAAATTTCCTGAGAGCCTAAATTGTAGTAAACCATGTCACAATATATTTAACGTTATGCTTTGTCCATTTCTGACTTTGTCTAGTCTCCCTGAAGAGCTGTATGAACTGGAGGAGGACTGCTAGGTGGAAGGTGTTCTGTAACAGCCTATTTAGATGTCTAGCTATCTTGTTGAAGGGAGATAAGAAAGACATCCATCAGCTAGCTGTTCTGCTTTCCAAGGCTACTTTAGGTAGGATGGAGCAATCTGGATCAGGATTGTGGTTTTCCTTTGAGACCTGTACTTTTCTTTCCTCTTTTGATAGGGTGAAAATTTCAGGATTTTCTCCTTTCCTAGATTCAGGGTTGCCTAGAAGTGGAAAGAACTATCTAATTCCCCCTTTAACCCACCTTAAACTCTCCTCATCATGAGCATGTGGATTTTTTTTCCTTTTGGGAAACCTCCCTTTTATTCTGTTATTATTCTGTCTACATACCCTTTTGTTGAACCATATGATATGATTTAGGAGGAAAAAAATACATTTAGAATGCAAGCCATCAGCTGCCATTCAGTCATATTAGATGACATATAGGCATTCATTTTCCAAGAACTGCCTGCTATTCTATTAATAATATATATAGGTAAGAAGTGGTCAACCAGAGAGATAACTTTAAAAACTTTTTTTAAAAAACACCTTATCATTCAGTCTTCTTGGCTGGCATCATCTTCATTTGCAGCCAGTTTCAACCATATACTCAGTGCATAATGTATTTTCTTATCTGTGCTTGGAGAAAGTGAAACCATCCATCCCTATGCGTCTTTGAAGACAAACTACTAGAAAGTGAAGCCTGCAGCATTCATATCTCAAAGCAAGAGAAAAGCTGTCTTAAGTTCTTAGGCAACAAAAAAACTGACAGAAGTAAGGGGAGAAAGTGGGGTTTCTGGGTCCATTCTACAGGATTTTTTTCTTACTAAACTAAGGTTTTACTATAAAATTTCAGGTCATTAGTTTTGCCCTCCTTAAGCAAAGCACAATGCAGATGCATATTGTAATGAAAAATAATAGCATAGAGAAAGCCTGGAATAAACATATGTTTAGTATGCTAATGAGAACAGACAAGGCAGAATAGACAGATGGGGAGAAAGTACAAAGAAATAGACCAACTCTAGGTATAGAAAAGCAGAAATTGCTGGCACTGCTTTTCCCAAAAAAAGCCCTTATAACTAATGTTTTGTGAAACAAAGAAAATATAGCTAAAAAGATGCAACTTTAGGCTTTGTTGAAATCTCATATGCCTAGTATGAATACCATATTTCCTTATGTGATTACTTTTTTTAATCACATATATTTCTTGTAATGTTGAGAAAATAATGATGTGTTTTCTTGCACATTTTTTTCCATCTTTACGACTTTACTTTGACACAACTCAGAATTGTCCCAAGTGCAGGATCAGGTTTCCTGGTTGAAGTTCCTGCTTCCATGGCAACCATAAGCCACCACTCCCCTCCTCTGGATTACCTATCCTTGTCTTTTGCCTGTTTCCATCTGGTGAGATGGAAGCACATCTTGGGCCCTGGAAAAATCTGGATCACTATTTGTCAAGGATGCCACAAAAGGGCTTCGCAAATCTATTAAATGTTGGACAAGAAAGCCCTTCCAATTTTCTAAGGTCTCTGTCTCTCTGTCTCTGTCTCTATCAGCCTGTCTCTTTTGGCTACTTATTCTTTGTGTCTTGGAACAAACTTTTTTAATTATGTAAAATGCGTAGTGCTTCTCCTTTCATAGCTCTTTGTAAAAATCCTTAGCTCAGTTGATTCAAGCATATCCCTAATGAGAACAAGTTTATAAGATCCATCTTTCAGATAGTTTAATTTTAATCCATGGCCTCAGCCTGTATCCCCAATGCCAGTAAACCATCTCACAGCGTGATCATAAGGAAACTTGTCAAAACAGTATAGATGGTTTAGTGCGAATCCATCAGTGTCCCTGGCCAAAACTAGTACTACTACTACAACAACAACAAAACTCAAAGCTCATACTTTTTACGTTTTTAATGCCAGGCCAATAACTTAATACTTGCTTCAAATGTAAGCACATTGCTATTTAGCAAACCAGTCCTTGATACTGGGCTCATGACCCCAATTTTAAGACTGGAGAAACTCAGGCACTGAGAAGTCAAGTCAAGTGACCTTCTTAAGATAAAAACAAAACAAAACATTGCAGAGGGGAGAAGAAAAATCACATCTTAGAAAATTCTGCTGAAACTTTTATGTTGATAATATAATCAAATTACAAATATTTGCTTTTTACTCTCTTCAGTAAATATGAAGTGTCTATCATGTGCAAAGCTTTATAGTATTCACTGGGAAAGGCAGAAAGTTTATGTAAGACATGGTCTTTGTTTTCACCAAATTGGAAATCCAATAAGGATAAAAGATACAAATAAGATAATTATAATATTCCGTGCTAACAGCACAATGGTAATAGCTAATATATTTATAGCATTTTAAGGTTTCTAGAACACCTCTGTACAGTATCTCATTTGATCCCGGCAACAATCCTATGAGATAAGTGCTATGATTATACTAATTTTACAAATTAAGAAACTGAGGAAGAGGTTAAGTGATTTGCTCAGGGTCACACACACTAATAAGTGTTCCAACTCCAGTAATCTATCAGATGTTCCACCTAAGTATTTCCAATAAAGAAAGTTGAGGTCAAATGGAGAAAGTTATTATTGACAAAGGGAATCGGGGACATAAATGAGAAAAAAAACTAACTTATATGGTTAAAAAATAAATCCAACTTTTATGCATATGTTTCTGACATTTGATTTCAAGTCCTTGGTTATTTAGTCTAGAGATAACCAGAATTTTGTTTAAAAGGTGATTTGGGAGGTAATATAGACATATTTAAATGCAGTTATAAGACTTGTGCATATCTCTACACTTGTGGTGACTTGGATGGAATTTATCACTGAAACACCTGAAGCTTTATGATGCAACTAATTTTGTAATTGAAGTTGATTGTTATTAAGAATACGAGGCACAGGAGGTTTGTTTAAAAAAGGTAGCTTTGTATGATGATTTTGTGTGTGAGCCAATTGTTGGAATTACCCAGTTGGATAATTGTATCAAACTCGGAAAAACTCAAATCTGTATGTAGAAATTGGATTATAAACTGTAGAATGGGGAGAACTATAACTAGGACAAATCAGCTAGGGTTTTGCCCAAGGGCACTGGCATGGGGAAGGGGGCTTCTTCCCCCAGAAGTCTCCTATTTCTGCTCTAGTCTGTGCCATGTAGCGTGACCCTATTCTCTCATCTGACCCTGGATGACCTTTCTTGAATTTTCTTGAATTTTTTTTCTTTTCTTGAAATTTCCTATGTTTGATATTCCTAACATCAGTCAATTTCGGTTATAAAATTTGGTAATATCATTAAAGTTTTAGCTGTTTAACAGTGATAAATATCCAGGTAGTACAACAGGGAAAGATATAACGGGTCTTCTAGCTACATTGAAGTTACTATAGTTCTATAATATTTAAACCTCCCCAATTGCTCCCAAACAGAATTCTGGTTATCTCTAGACTAAATAATCAGATACATTAATTTGAAACAAGGTATCAGAAATACATGGTAAGTTGGGTTTAAATGACTTGTGCATAAAGAGTAAGTAGTACAGTTGCAATTTGAAGCTAGGACTTCTGAATCCAAATCTACTAGATTCCCTCTAGACTGTGGTACAACTTTATATTCAGGTAGATTTGTTTTTTGCATTAAACTGTCTTTTAGATAATTATTTCTCTTATGCACACCAAAATAAGTATCTTTTTTGGCCTGTTACATATGTCAAAGGATGTCTATAAGATTCTATGAGTATGTCACCTTGAGTTTGGAGATTTTTCTTTGTCATCATTATCTGTTTATCTGCTTTAATTATCTAAGAGGGAGGATCTGATTGGTAGTATGAAAGACTAAACTTCTTGTCTTCTTCAAGTGTCATTGTGTAAGATTTATTTTCTCTTTTGTCAAAACTTCTTTGTTGATAATTTGTTCTCTGAGAAAAGCAAAATACTTCTGGGACTAGTCTCCCAGGCTGCATTTTTCTTCTCAAAAGATAAGATAAGATATTCAATCTAGGAACACATTGAACCCTTTTCAGGGTCTCTAAATAAAATGTAGCATATCAGCAATAGAACACATGCATTTGTACTTTAGAGAATCATAGGCCTGTGAGAGGTAATCTTGTTCTTTCAATAGCCTTCAAACTGGACCACATTAAAACCTTTTGAGATAGGCGACAGAAGAGACCAGGTTTGGAAATAAAATGGAAAAGAACACCAGCCCTCTCTAAAGGATGCATTTTCTTCCTACCCCAAAATAGCATTTTTCTTCCCACCCCCTATCCACACATCACTTACCTCTTTTCCTGACATCAACCTTTACACTCTTGACTATTACTCACTAAACCTCTTGTATCCTCCCACATCAGAAGGGAGTGATCTAAAAGACTTGAGAGGTAATGGAATCCACCTTGGAAACCAGTGAGCCAACTTTCAGTCCTACCAAGAATGTTCAAGATGGCTTTACACCTGAGTTTATTCCCTTGGTTCATTCCTCTCTGGCTCTCTGTTATAGTTCATTTCTGACAGAATAGACTATTGTCAGTTCAAGCTGAAAAGGGGTGAGGATAGATCACTCAATGTTTTCCCTTGCTCTTTCCTCATGTTCAATTGCCCTGACACAATGAGAAAAGCCATGGTTTCTCTGAAAACTCAAACAAGGAATTTTAATGCAAAAGTTCAACACAATTCTGCTTTTTGCTTGACATCCAATGTTTATAAAATCCTGTTGATTCTGCCTTAAAGGAACTCTTATATCTGATTCTTTCTAACTGTCCCTACCAACATGGCTCTACTTTTCAATTATGCATGAAATCCTACTGTAAATCCCAATCAGAGTTCTTTCATTATTGCCTACTCTCCACTCCCTCCAGTTTGTCCTCATTTCTGTTGCTTTTTACTGGTTGCTTTGACCAGGCCTTTAAACTCCAGTGTATCATTTTCCCTGCTGTGGGTTATTAAAAAAAATTTATTCTGAACTTACAAAGTCTTTCTCCATGTGTTCTGGAATATTTTATGGAGAGGCAGTGTGGCATGGTGGGAAGAACATTGGAGACCTCAGTTTTCTCATCTATCAGATATGAATAATAATATTTGAACAGCATTTCATGAGATTGAAGTGAAGCTGAAATTATATATGGTAGGTAAAAATGTTTTGTGACCTTAAAACTTTATTCTAAGTGCTTTAAAAATTAAACTATGTCATAGCCAGTCCCATCAGCTTGTTTGGGGCCCAGGTACTCAAAATTGCTTTTCTTGCTTATCTAATCCCACTTGCAAATCTTTTCCACAGTATTGTCATATGTTTTAATCTTAGCAACCAAATATTTCTTATTCATCACTCAAATCTGTCTTGTAGTTTCAGGTCCACCCAATGCATTTCCTATATATCTCTTGACTTTTAATATAGCATGTGCCCTTTCTGGGGAATGATCTGTTGCTTTTACTACATATCTTGATTCATTTCCTTTCCTGGTTGTTTACATTTGATACACTTTATGGTATTTCATATGCATCCATATTAGTGTAGGTTTTTAAAAAAAATACTAAGGTTTCTGTGAATAGGGGTTGTTTTTCTGTAGTCTTCTTTGGTACCATCCCACAGTCATGCATGAGAGTTCTTTTTTTAAAGATTTGTTTTGGTTTGTTTGTTTGTTCGTCCTCTGAATAAATGTCTTCATGCTAGGACTAGCTCCTTTTTCACAGGCTATTAGAGACATTTTTTTTTAGTTTATTAGAACTTTTGCCTTGTAGATTGCCAGGTGTTTAATTTATAACCAAGATATTAAAACAATATGGTGAAATGTTTTATTGCCTTTTTTTTTTGAAAATATAGGTGCCTCTGAAAATATGTTTTTGTTTTGAATCCCTGTGTCACTTTTGGTACCTGAATGACTGTGGGACCAAACTGGGACTTGTACTCTTATAAACTTCAGGTACTAATTTAATTACCTGTTTCTAATGTGTAATCTGCTGAATTTTATCGACTTGACATATCACAACTGGAAATGAGCTACATCTTGTACCAGATCACAATTTAAAAAAAATAAGAAAATGATTAAACTGGATTTACTCTATTTAAACACATCAGCTTGATTAAATATTTAAGCTTAATTTGTGAAGGAAGTATTTATACTTTTCAATTGTTTTACTTTAAGATGAGTAGTGCCCTTGCTTGGTGAGGGCAGCCCAACAAATCCATTTTGGACCTCATTATCTGTTCCTGTTTTAGCAGAATTAATGAGCTTTTTCACACAGCATAAATTAGGTGTATACTTTTATCTTTTTAAACCTGGCTAATGTCTTGAAATCCTGATGCCTCTTCTATATCCAGTGATGGCTTCTTACTCCTTAATAAGTAGCACTTAAAAAAATTCCCTGTCACAAGAGGCAGCATAATGTGGTGGAGAGAGAACTACATCTGTATTCAGAGGAGCTGGGTTAAAATCCCGTCACTCTTACTTACTAACTCTAAGTCTTTGGACAAATCAATTAATTTCTTTAAACCTCATTTTCCTCATATAAAATGAGGGGGTTGTACTAGATGACTTCTAAGGTCCCTTACAGTTCTAAATATTTGACCCTCTGTTGAATAATAGCACCTTAAATTTTATAACTTTTGTAACTTTAAAGTTCTATAGAACTGCAAAATACAATCTTATAAATTTATTCATCATATCTACTGATTTTTCTTTCAATAATTTTTTTTGTTGGTGCAGAAATATTGATGTAGGGCAGAGTTCTTAGTGTTGGGAGAGAGGTAATCCATGGATAAATTTCTAGGTTCGGTGAACTTGGATCGGAAAAATATACATATTTTTTTTTTAGGGGTTAACCATCTCACTTTAATCCAGCATACAAATATAATTCACTTAGTTCAGGGGAACAAGCCAGCACCCTGAACTCCAGAGCAAACACAAACAAATTACAAACATCAACAGACAGACCTTGTCTTATTCAAATCTCAGTGCATAGTTACCAGAGTTTAACAAAGTCCGAACATCTGGGTTTACAAACTGGGAGGGCTCTTAACTATAGCTGCCCAGAGTCTCCACTTCAGCACACTGCCAAGAGTGAGAGCCCTAAGCAAATAGCTCTGTTCTCTCTTTTGATGCACTCTAGCTGTCATCAAATGTCATCTAAGTGACCAGAACTTAAGCTCTTACTATTGGCTCTGGTCTTAGCAACTCTCCTTAGGACCCTGAGGGCTTCATGCCCACATAGGCTTAGCACCTAATAGATAGGGGTTTGGACTTGGGGCTTAGCACCTAGTAAGACTCAATCAAAGACACCCAACTTAATTGATATTACAGTAGTATATGTTAAAGGGTGCCCCAAATGGCAAATATTAAAGGCATTAATATTCACGTTGCCCGTGGTGCCAATAAGCATTGAGCCAGTCCTGCTTTGTCTGTTATTATGTCTATTTTTTTTAATTTAAATTTATTTATTTAACATATTTGGTTTTCAGCATTGATTTTCACAACAGTTTGAATTACAAATTTTATCCCCATTTCTACCCTCCCCCCCACTCCAAGATGGCTTATATTCTGGTTGCCCTGTTCCCCAGTCAGCCCTCCATTCTATCACCCCCCTCCCCTCTCATCCCCTTTTCCCTTCCTTTCTTGTAGGGCAAGATAAATTTCTGCGCCCCATTGCCTGTGTATCTTATTTTTTAGTTGCATGCAAAAACTTTTTTTGTTTTTGAACATCTGATTTTAAAACTTTGAGTTCCAAATTCTCTCCCCTCTTCCCTTCCCACCCACCCTCCCTAAGAAGTTGAGCAATTCAACCTAGGCCACACATGTATCATTATGTATAACCCTTCCACAATACTCATGTTGTGAAAGGCTAACTACATTTTGCTCCTTCCCAACCCATCCTGCTTTATTGAATTTTCTCCCTTGACCCTGTCCCCTTTCGAAAGTGTTTGTTTTGATTACCTCCACCCCCATCTGCTTTCCCCTCCATCATCCCCCCCCTTTTATTTTTTTTTTATCTTCCTCCCTCTTCTTTCCTGTGGGGTAAGATACCCAACTGAGTATGTATGGTATTCCCCCTCAGGCCAAATCTGATGAGAGCAAGGTTCACTCATTCCCCCCTCACCTGCCCTCTCCCCTCCTCCCACAGAACTGCTTCCTCTTACCACCTTTATGCGAGATAATCCACCCCATTCTATCTCTCCCTATCTCCCTCTCTCAGTATGTTGCTCTCTCATCCCTTAATTTCATTTTATTTCTTTTAGATATCTTCCCTTCATCTTCAACTCACCCTGTGTCTGCTCACTCTCTTTTACATATATATATATATATATATACATATATATATATAAAAACAAATATATGTATATACACATACTTACACATACATACATATACACATAGATATATACATACATACACATTGATTTATATATACATAAACATATATATATATGCATATTCCCTTCAGCTACCCTAATACTGAGGTCTCATGAATCATACACATCATCTTTCCATGTAGGAATGTAAACAAAACAGTTCAACTTTAGTAAGTCCCTTGCAATTTCCGTTTCTTGATTACCTTTTCATGCTTCTCTTGATTCTTGTGTTTGAAAGTCAAATTTTCTATTAAGTTCTGGTCTTTTCACTGAGAAAGCTTGAAAGTCCTCTATTTTATTGAAAATCGATATTTTGCCTTGGAACATGATACTCAGTTTTGCTGGGTAGGTGATTCTAGGTTTTAATCCTAGCTCCATTGACTTCCGGAATATTGCATTCCAAGCCCTTCGATCTCTTAATGTAGAAGCTGCCAGATCTTGGGTTATTCTGATTGGGTTTCCACAATACTCAAATTGTTTCTTTCTGGCTGCTTGCAGTATTTTCTCCTTGATCTGGGAGCTCTGGAATTTGGCGACAATATTCCTAGGAGATTTCTTTTTGGGATCTATTTGAGGAGGCGATCGATGGATTCTTTCAATTTCTATTTTGCCCTGTGGCTCTAGAATATCAGGGCAGTTCTCCTTGATAATTTCTTGAAAGATGGTATCTAGGCTCTTTTTTTGATCATGGCTTTCAGGTAGTCCAATAATTTTTAAATTGTCTCTCCTGGATCTATTTTCCAGGTCAGTGGTTTTTCCAAGGAGATATTTCACATTGTCTTCCATTTTTTCATTCCTTTGGTTCTGTTTTATAATTTCCTGATTTCTCATAAAGTCACTAGCTTCCGCTTGCTCCAATCTAATTTTTAAAGTAGTATTTTCTTCAGTGGTCTTTTGGACCTCCTTTTCATTTGGCTAATTCTGCCTTTCAAGGCATTCTTCTCCTCATTGGCTTTTTGGAGCTCTTTTGCCATTTGAGTTAGTCTGTTTTTTAAGGTGTTGTTTTCTTCAGTGTATTTTTCAGTATTTTTTTGGGTCTCCTTTAGCAAGTCATTGACTTGTTTTTCATGGTTTTCTCGCATCCTTCTCATTTCTCTTCCCAGTTTTTCCTCTACTTCTCTAAGTTGCTTTTCCAAATCCTTTTTGAGTTCTTCTATTGCCTGGGGCCAGTTCATGTTTTTCTTGGAGGCTTTTGTTGTAGGCTCTATGACTTTGTTGTCTTCTTTAGGCTGTATGTTTTGGTCTTCTTTGTCACCAAAGAAAGAATCCAAAGTCTGAGACTGAATCTGGGCGTGTTTTCGCTGCCTGGCCATTTTCCCAACCAACTAACTTGACCCTTGAGTTTTTCAGTGGGGTATGACTGCTTGTAGACTAACGAGTTCTATGTTCCACGTTTGGGGGGGAGGTGCCAGCTCTGTCAGACCCGCATTCCTCCTTCCCCAAGAACCCCCAGTCCAGACTGGGCTTAGATCTTCAGCAGGCTGTTGCACTCCTGCTCTGATCCGCCACTTAATTCCTCCCACCAGGTGGGCCTGGAGCCGGAAGTAACAACAGCTGTAGCTGCCCCACCTCCGCTGCCCCCGGGGCTGGAAGCCGAACCGCGAACTCCTTCCACTCCCGCAGCTTTTCCCACTAACCTTCTCCACAGTCTTTGGTGTTTGTGGGTCGAGGGGTCTTGTAACTGCCGCAGCTCACATATTCAGGGCGCTAGGGCCCCCTCTGCCCGGCTTCTGGTCTGGATGGTCCATGCCGCTCAGGCTGGGCTCTGCTCCACTCCGTTCCCAGCTCCCAGCTCCCAGCTCCGTGTGGAAGAGACCTCACCCAGAGCCCATCCAGGCTGTCCTGGGCTGGAGCCCTGCTTCCCTCTGCTGTTCTGTGGGTTCTGCCGTTCTAGAATTGGTTCAGAGCCATTTTTTATAGGTTTTTGGAGGGACTTGGGTACTGAGCTCACTCTAGTCCCTGCTTACCAGCCGCCATCTTGGCTCCGCCCCAATATACATATTTTTACTAAGCTCCAACAGAAATTTATCATTTCCTTCAAATATTGTTAAATATTATTTGGAAAATGGGTCCACAGTTTCACCAGACTGCCAAAGGGGTCTATAACACAAGTTAAGAATCCCTGGTATAGAGAAGGTCCAGTGAATAAACTCTGTCTACTAATGTAGCCTGTCAACTCTTCTGCAACTTGTAGTCTTAAGAAGTTTCGTGGAGCTGGGGATTTAAGGTCCCATAGAAAAGAGACTAAAACACTATTCCACAAAGAGTGCCTTTAAGTGAGAAAATGGTCCAAGAATTCTTGTGACCACCTACTTTGTGCCTCTCAACTCCTACTGGGTCCAGTCTGTCACCTGAGGGAAGGTGGTAAGGGGCCTGATCAGATATCTTCCTTCTGCCCCAAAGCAATGACTTCCATCAGTGCCTGCACAAGGCAACTTCTACCTCTTACTGCCAGCCCAGTCTGCCATCTTGGTTCAAGAGAACCTCTGGTGCAAAGAGAAGCAACCTGCCCTTTGACTTCAGGCCTTCCATCTACTATACCTGGAAGGAGGAGGAAAGTTGCCAGGTAATAAGAATTTTTTCTCCTGCTGTTCAGGTTTGACCTCTATCTCTTGCTATGCTTTTTTCCTTTGTAATCCTCACTTGTCAGAGGGAAGAGGGGTAGTGAAGCAAGATTTCTCATTTGATCGTCTGACTATGTCCCTTCCATCTCATGATGCACTTGCCTTCAGCCTGATCTGCAACCTCCACTGGGAAGACTGGTGTACTCCACTCAATGAAGAACATTCTTATACCTGATCATACCTTTCATATCTACCCCTTACCGTCCAATTCCTCATTCCCATCGCCTCCAACCCTCCCTCCCCAAAATTTCAATCAAAAACCATCCAACCCTTCCATTGTACCCTCTGGAATTCCTGTTCCATGAACAATAAACTTCCCTTCTTTCTTAATCTTTTCCTTTCCCACTCTTTCTATTTACTAGCTATTACTAAAACGCAGACCCCCCTAAAAGACACAGCCTCCTTTGGAATACCTTTGTAGTATTGGCTGTACCTTCACTCATTTTGCTTGGCTCACCAGTCAAGGAGAGGGAGTTGAAATACTCCATCACCACTTCTAGTTTCTTCCCCTACCTCCATCATTCAGCAACCTCTCTTCCTTTGAGCTTCATGCTATTCATATCTACCACAAACTTCCAGGCCACTCCCCTTCTTTCCTTGACTTACCTGAGATACAACCTTGGGAAAAGGCAGTTTGCACAAAGCCTGCTAGCTCTTTACTCACCAGCCATCTAGCCATCCAGAACAGATCCTATGTCTTAGAGAACAACTGCCCTAGAGTTTAAATGACTCAGCCAGGATCACAGAGCAATATATGCCAAAGACAAGGAATATGTTAAATAACCACTCTGAAAACACATAATGAGTATATAGAGCATATAAATCAAAAGGAAATATCATAGCAAATTTATAAATTCATAGAAACTTTGAATAAAAGCAATTATTTTCCAAATTTGATAAGGAGAAGAATATGTTCTTTGTCTTTAATTGTATTAAAAAGAAACTTACCAATTCTTTGTTTTATTATTAAAATCATCCTTAGAGATAATCTAAGGATGTAGAAATGTGATCAGGAGGGGCAGAGACAAAATGGTGGATGAAAGGCAGCAACCCAGCTGAATTCTCTCCATTCCTCTCCAAACAATTAAAAAAAAATACCACACATCAAATTTTGGAGTGGCAGAGGACACAAAAATTCAGAATGAGACATTTTCCCAGCCTAAAAAAATTAGGACGCCATAGGAAAGGTCTGAGGTGGAGGCCTGTCTGAAGCACACACATGTGGCTTTGGCAACAGCTGCTATAGCAGCAGCAACAACTTCCGGAGTTTTCAGCCCAGAGACAGTAAGAAGGTCAGGCAACTGGTCAAAAGAGATTACAGGGGACCTGTTGCTTACACTTGATACAGCTGGTACTGATTGGCATTTCTATTGCTCATACAAAATTCTGGGTCCTAGTTCCATGGCAGAAAGGAACTCTTGTCACAAGGAAGCAAGGGCTGTGGTTGGTTGCAGGGCCAAGAGGAGCACTAGTGCTTACAGTGTCAGGGGAACAGGGGACTTGGTCATAGTTCTAGGGCCAGAAGGAATGCTAGTGCTTGCCACTGTAGGGGAGCAGGGGTCCTTCCTAGATAAAGACCAGAATATGGACCAGGAGAGCAGTGGCTACACTGGATAACTGTATAACACTACTTTGGATACACCCCAAGCTGGCAGAACCGCAGAACTAACTCTGAAAACAATACCACAAAAAAGCTTGAAGCTTGGAATAGTGCCTCCTCAACCCCAGGCAAACAGAACCCAACTTAAACGTAAAATTCAAAGTCAAGAAATAGGTGAAAACAATAAGTAAACAACAATAAAAAAGAATTTGACCATTAAAAGCTATTATGGTGTCAGGGAAGACCAAGACAAGAACCCAAAAAATGATAACAGGAAAATAGTTACAACCAAAGCCTCAAAGAAAAATGCTAATTGGACCCACAGGCAACAGAAATTCCTAGAGGAGTTAAAGAAAGGGATAAAAGAGTGGTAGAAGAAAAATTGAGAAAAGAAATGAGTGATAAAAGAAAATTATGAAAATAATTAACAGCTTGATAAAAGAGGCACGAGAAATATTGAAGAAAATAACATCTTAAAAAAGATAATTCACTTAATTGTAAAAGACGCATAAAAATTCACTGAAGAAATGAATTCCTAAAAAGCACAATTGGCCAAATGGAAAAAGAAGCAGAAAAAAATCTCTAGAGAAAATCAATTCTTAAAAAGCTGAACTGGACAAACAGGTACAAAAGCTCACTGAAGAAAATAAATCCTTAAAAATTACAATTTGACAACTAGAAGCTAATGACTCCACAAGGCATTAAGAAATAATAAAATGAAGTAAAAATGTGGAAAAAAGAAGAAAATGTGAAATATCTCATTGGAAAAACAACTGACCTGGAAAATAGATCTAAGAGAAATGATTTAAGAATTATTGAATTACCTGAAAGCCATGACCAAAGAAAGAGTCTAGACATTATATTTCAATAAATTCTTTTTTTAAAATATTTTTTATTTAATTTATTTAATATATTTAGCTTTCGGCATTGATTTTCACAAGAGTTTGAATTACACATTTTCTCCCCATTTCTACCCTCCCCCCCACTCCAAGATGGTGTATATTCTGGTTGCCCCATTCCCTAGTCAGCCCTCCCTTCTGTCACCCCACTCCCCTCCCATCCCCTTTTCCCTTCCTTTCAAGATAAAATTCTATGCCCCATTGCCTGTGTATCTTATTTCCCAGTTGCATGCAAAAACTTTTTTTTTTGTTTTTTAACATCTGTTTTTAAAAACTTTGAGTTCCAGATTTTCTCCCCTCTTCCCTTCCCACCCACCCTCCCTAAGAAGTCAAGAAATTTAACATAGGCCACATGCGTATCATTATGTAAAACTCTTCCACAATACTCATGTTGTGAAAGACTAACTATATTTTGCTCCTTTCTAACCTATCCCCCTTTATTGAATTTTCTCCCTTGACCCTGTCCCTTTTGAAAAGTGTTTGTTTTTGATTACCTCCTCCCCCTGTCTGCCCTCCCTTCTATCGTCCCTCCTTTTTTATCTTCTTCCTCCTTCTTTCCTATGGGGTAAGATACCCCATTGAGTGTGTATGGTATTCTCTCCTCATGTCAGATCTGATGAGAGCAAGATTCATTCATTCCCCCTCACCTGCCTCCTCTTCCCTTCCTACAGAACTGCTTTTTCTTGCCACTTTTATGCCAGATAATTTACCCCATTCTATCTCTCCCTTTCTCCCTCTCTCAATATATTCTTCTCCCATCCCTTAATTTGATTTTTTTAGACATCATCCCTTCATATTCAACTCTCCCTGTGCCCTCTGTCTATATATATATATATATACACACACACACATATACACACATATACATGCATATACATATATACATACATACACACACATATATATGTATATACATACATACATACATACATACACACATATATATGTGTGTGTATATATATATGCATATATATATATACATATATATATATATGTATATATATATATATATGCATACTCCCTTCAGCTACCCCAATACTGAAGCCTCATGAATCATACACATCATCTTTCCATGTAGGAATGCAAATAAAACAGTTCAACTTTGGTAAGTCCCTTGCGATTTCTTTTTCTTGTTCTTTTTCTTGATTACCTTTTCATGCTTCTCTTGAATCTTGTGTTTGAAAGTCAAATTTTCTATTAAGTTCTGGTCTTTTCACTGAGAAAGCTTGAAAGTCCTCTATTTTATTGAACATCCATATTTTGCCTTGGAGCATGATACTCAGTTTTGCTGGGTAGGTGATTCTTGGTTTTAATCCTAGCTCCACTGACCTCCGGAATATCGTATTCCAAGCCCTTCAATTTCTTAAAGTAGAAGCTGCTAGATCTTGTATTATTCTGATTATGTTCCACAATACTCAAATTGTTTCTTTCTGGCTGCTTGCAGTATTTTCTCCTTGATCTGGGAGCTCTGGAATTTGGTGACAATATTCCTAGGAGTTTTTTTTGGGGGGATCTATTTGAGGAGGTGATCTGTGGATTCTTTCAATTTCTATTTTACCCTCTGCTTCTAGAATATCAGGGCAGTTCTCCTTGATAATTTCTTGGAAGATGATATGTAGGTTCTTTTTTTGATCATGGCTTTCAGGTAGTCCAATAATTTTTAAATTCTCTGTCCTGGATCTATTTTCCAGGTCAGTGGTTTTTCCAAGGAGATATTTCACATTGTCTTCCACTTTTTCATTCCTTTGGTTCTGTTTTATAATATCTTGATTTCTCATGAAGTCACTAGCTTCCACTTGCTCCAATCTAATTTTTAAGGTAGTATTTTCTTCAGTGGTCTTTCGGACCTCCTTTTCCATTTGGCTAATTCTGCCTTTCAAGGCATTCTTCTCCTCATTGGCTTTTTGGAGCTCTTTTGCCATTTGAGTTAGTCTATTGTTTAAGGCGTTGTTTTCTTCAGTATATTTTTCAGTATTTTGGGGGGTCTCCTTTAGCAAGTCATTGACTTGTTTTTCATGGTTTTCTCGCATCCTTCTCATTTCTCTTCCCAATTTTTCCTCTATTTCTCTAACTTGCTTTTCCAAATCCTTTTTGAGCTCTTCCATGACCTGAGACCAGTTCATGTTTTTCTTGGAGGCCTACTCTTGCACTTTGTTGACTTCTTCTGTCTGTATGTTTTGGTCTTCTTTGTCACCAAAGAAAGATTCCAAAGTCTGGGACTGAATCTGAGTGCGTTTTCACTGTCTGACCATGTTCCCAGGCAACTTACTTGACCCTTGAGTTTTTCAGCAGGGTATGACTGCTTGTAGAGTAAAGAGTACTTTGTTCCAAGCTTAAGGGGATGCGCTCTTGTTTTTCAGAGCTATTACAGCCAGCTCTGCCACACCAGCACTCCTCCTTCCCCAAGAACCCCCAACCTGGACTGGACTCAGATATTCAGCAGGCTCTGCACTCCTGCACTGATCTGCCACTTAATTCCTCCCACCATGTGGGCCTGGGGCTGGAAGCAACTGCAGCTGTAGTTCCTTTAGCTGCCCCACCTCTGCTGCCCCCAGCGGATGAACCGTGAACTCTATCACCCTGTCCCCTGTAGCTTTTCCCACTAACCTTCTCTGTTGTCTCTGGTGTTTGTGGGTTGAGAAGTCTGGTAACTGCCACAGCTCACTGATTCAGGGTGCTAGGGCCTGTTCCACCCCGCTCTTGGTCTGGTTGGTCCTGCCGCAGCCAGTGCTGGGCTCTGCTCTGCTCCGCTCCCCTCTGCTCCCAGCTCCATGTGCAGTAGACCTTACCCAGAGAACATCCAGGCTGTCCTGGGCTGGAGCCCTGCTTCTCTCTGCTATTTCGCGGGTTCTGCAGTTCTTCTCTGTTGTTTTTGGTGTTTGTGGGTTGAGACGTCTGGTAACTGCCACAGCTCAGTGACTCAGGGCGCTAGGGCCCGCTCTACCTGGCTCCCAGTCTGGTTGGTCCACACAGGCCGCGCTGGGCTCAGCTCCCCTCCTGCTCCCAGCTCCATGCACCTTCACCCAGTGACCATCCAGGCTGTCTTGGGCTGGATCCCTGCTTCCCTCTGCTACTCTGTGGATTCTGCAGTTCTAGAATTTGTTTAGAGCCATTTTTTATAGGTTTTTGGAGGGACTTGGAGGGGAGTTCATGCAAGTCCCTGCCCTCCAGCTGCCATCTTGGCTCTGCCCCCTTATATTTCAGGAAATTCTTAAGGAAAACTCCCTCAATAGCTTAGATCCAGAGAGTAACTTAGAAACTGAGAGAATCCACCAATCACCTCGTGAAAGAGATCCCAAAATGAAAACTCCTGGGAATATTGTAGCAAAATTCCAGAGGTCCAGGTCAAGGAGAAAATATTGTGAGCAGCCAGAAAGAAACAATTCAGATATCATGAAGCCAGTGTTAGATCACACAAGATTTAGTAGCTTCCATGTGAAAGAACAGAGGTCTTAGAATATGACATTCCAGAAGGCAAAGGAGTTAGAATTATAACCAAGAGTAACCTGCCCAGCAAAACTAAATATAATCCTTCAGGAGAAAAAATGGATATTTAACAACACAGAGAAATTTCAAGAATTCCAGATGAGAAGACTAGTGCTGAATAGAAAATCTGATATTCGAACACAAGATTCAAGAGAAGCATAAAAAGGTAAACATGAAAGAAATAAGGGATTCAATAAGCTTAAACTGTTCACATTCTTATATGGGAAGATGATTCATGTAACTCCTAAGAATTTTATCATTTATTGGGGCAGCTAAGAGGAGTTTACATAGACAGAGGGCATGGATGTGAGTCGATTATTTTGGAATGATCTCCAAAAAAAATGAAGGGGTGCAAAAGAGGGATGCACTGGGAGAAGGGAAGGGAGAGCTATAGAATGGGGGAAATTTTCTCACATAAAAGAGGTGTGCAAGGAAGAGCTTTTACAATGGTGTAATGTTAATGGAATAGGAAGATCTTCTGTATCCATTAATAGGTCTATGTGACCTACTTTGAGCTCTGGCCCGGCTCACAGCTGCAATACATACTGAGTCATAGAGCCCATTGGGGGAGGGTGGCTTGCTTAGGGGAGGGGCTTGCTTGTAGGAAGGCTTTCACACCTTTTGGTACTAAGTTAATTAGGCACTGAGTCATGAGAGATGTGATGACTTCTGGCTCTAAGAAGTGTATATACACTCTGAGTTGGTATTTTGCTTTGAGGGCTTGCTTATGAGAAGGCCCTTTTGATTTCCTGGTCAAAACTCTGAGCAGCTGTATGCTTGGACCCCTCGACTGCTCAGATGTAAAGGCTCTCTCGATCCAGTGATATATGTAAAGTGTATAGCAATATTGCTTTGATCAGGAAGTCAGAGCCTTGTCTGTTGATCTTGATGCTAATTTCTCTGCTTCTATTTTCTCTGATGTTCAGGGGGCTGACTTTTCCCGTGAACTAGTGGATGTAATTAAAGAAGATTGTTGACCCCTTTAAAGTTGCTTTGTCTTAAAAGCAGATTAAAGAACCTGTGCCAACAGGCCATCCTGGGTATGCTAGGGTGCTTGTTGTTACAAGTGGAGGAGAGAATGAGTGGGGGTGGTGGCAGAAGATGATTGAACCTCACTTGCACTGGAATTGGTTCAAAGAGGGAAGAATATATATATACGCATTGAGTTGAGTATAGAAATCTGTCTTGTCCAGTAGAGAAATAGGAGGAGAAAGAGGTTAGAGAAAGAGCAGCAAGGAGATGGGGGATGATAAAAGGGAGGATGGATTAAAGGAGGCAGTGGTTAGAAGCAAAATAGAACTTTGAAGATAAAAAGATAGGATAAAAGGAGAGAGAAAAGAATGAGTAGAAGAAAATGGGATGGCGGGAAATACACCGTAATCATAACTGTGAATGTGAATGGGATGAACTCACCCATAAAATGGAAGCTGATAGCAGAATAGATTAGAAACCAAAATTCAACAATATGTTGTTTATAAGAAACATACTTGAAACAGAAAGACATGTACAGAGTTAAAGGGCTGGAGCAGAATCTAATATGCTTCAGCTAAAGTAAAAAAAAAAGTCAGGGGGAGCAATCATGATCTCATAAAAGCAAAAGCAAAAATTGACCTAATTAAAAGAGACAGTCAATGAAACTATATTTTTCTAAAAGCTACCGTAGAAAATGAAGTAATACAAAAAAATCACAGCAAGTTTCCCTGATATGTATCAAATGTATACACACACACACATATGTATATAATTGAGTCAAATTTATAACAAATAAAAGCCATTCCCCAATTGTTAAATGATCATAGGCTCTATGAACAGGCAGTTTCAGAAGTCATGTGAAAAAATCCTCTAAATCACAATTGATTAGAGAAAGGCAAATTAAAACAGCTCTGAGGTACTATTTTACACCTAACAGAAATGACAAATGCTGGAAGGGATGAAAGAAAATAGATACACTAATGAATTGTTGGTGGGGTAGTGAACTGGTCCAACCATTCTGGAAAACAATTTTGAAGTGTACCTGAAAGGATATAAAACTGTGCATATCCTTTCATCCCGCAATACCTCTACTAGGTCTGTATCTCAAAGAAAAAGGAAAAGGACCTATATGTACAAATATTTATAGAAACTCTTTTTGTGGTGGCAAAAATTCAAAATTGAAGGGATGCTCATAAATCAGGGAATGGCTAAACAAATTGCATACGATTGTGATGCAGTACTATTGTCTATAAGAAATAACTAGGGAGTTTCAGAAAAAAATATGGCAAAACCTATATGAATTGATACAGAGTGAAGTGAGAACTGGGAGATTATTGTACAGTCATGCCAGTGTTGTAGTGAGGATTAATTTTGAAAGACTTGTCTATTCTGAATAGAACAGTGAATGATTCAAGACAGTCCAAAGGATTCATGATGAAAAAAATGCTATCCACCTCCAGAAAGAGAAGTAATATTTTTTTTGCAATATGGCTAATATAGAAATATGTTTTACATGATTTCACAACTATAACTGAAATATTGCTTTTCTTCTCAGTCGGGGGAAGGAGAGAGAGAATTTGAAACTCAAAATGTAAGAAGAATGTTAAAAAGAAATAATAAATAATAAAGATAATTCGAGACTGGATAATTTCAAAATCTTACTGCTATTATTATTAGAAAGTTGGTCAACATGTGTTATTCTTAGTGTCTTGGGTTGTGGTTATTTAGTTCATTTAGTTATCACTCTGTGTTGCTGATGCAGTGTTCATGGCTTGGTTCCAATACATATTGGCCACTAACACAACTCTGTTTCATGGTAGTGTCCCATATTCCTGGATATACATAAATGCCATGAGGCCTTGCATATCAATCAGCACAATAAGCTCCGTCACCACTATTAGAAATAAAATATCAAAGAGAATGCTTTGTAGACAGTGGGCCTACATGTACATTTAGATATGTATATGCAAAGTCTTATATGTCTTCAGCAGGTATAGATGACCAAACTCAGCACCTATTTAATAAGAATATTTAGTTAAACTAAGAAGCCAAGAATGAAAAAATGGTTGGATGGATGAATGAACAAATTTATTCACTTATTTTGTACCAAACATTGTGTTAAGTACCAGGGATATAAATATAAAAATGGAGAAAGTCTCTGCCCTCAAGAAGCTTACCTTTTAATAGGACAAGACAGCAGATATAGGAGAATGGTGGCTAGGGAAGGATATTTCAATTTGGGAGTTATATAATGGTAAGTGGAGCTACAGGGGAATAGGCTGACATAACCCTTTCTAGTAGCAGTGATAGGACTGATTTGATTACAGTTTCCAAACTGCAAGAGTAGGGATTTGGGAGAAACATCATCAAAGCAATTAACAAGAATATAGTCAGGGAGTAAAGTGAAGCCGGGATGGAGATTAGACATAGTGGGCCAATGAGGTGATCATAAATCAGGAGAATGGGGACCATAGGGGAGGAGATGCATGGTTAAAAGAATTAAATCTTCTAGGGCACGGTCTCTGGTTTGGATGCCAAGGTGGCCAGTGATTGAATAGTCAGAGATATATGGGATGACAAATTGCCATATACTAATGGTTATACCCCAGGCTGGCTCCTCTCTGGACTGCTTCCCTTTAGTAGTTATCAACTAAAGAAATACTGTGCCCTATGTTTACTAAAGGGGTTTCTAGGAATATACATTTTTATAATTCTTGTTATGGGCCAAACACAAAGTGATTTTGACAAATGTTATCTTCTTTGATCCTCAAAGCAACCCTCCAAGGTAGCTGTTGTCACTATCCCCATTTTACAGTTGAGGAAACTGAGGTAAACAGGTTAAACGACTTGCCCAAGGTCACACAGTTAGGGTGAATGAATGAATTAATAAATTAATCAATAAAAGGGAGGAAAGTGAGGCTGTGGTTGTAGAACAATGAGTAATAGATCCAGTTTGTCTAGAGCCTAGATAATATACAAAGGCTTATTGGCTCAGATAACATATATTAGAACTGGATTGTGGAAGACTAAATGATAAGCGCAGGAGTTTGGGCCTTGTTCAGTTAGCAGTAGAGAACTATTGCAGCATTTTTTGTTTTGTTTTGTTTTTAATAAGGGAAGTTATATTGTTAAAACTGTGCAGGAAAGGCAAGGCCAACAAGCCAGGGAGGAGCTGACCTGGGGTACAATCAGTAGTATAAAGCAGTTTGCTATCTCATCTCTCTCTGATTATTAATTCGCCAGCCACCGTGGCATCCAAACAAGAGATCCTGCTCTAGAAGATTTAACCCTTTCAGCCCTGTATCTCCTACCCTATTATCCCCATTTTACTGATTTGTGATTACCTCACTTTACTCCCTGGCCAACTTCTCACTAGATATCTTGATGACAACTCTCTCGATGACCAATTTTTCCAGTTCAGGAAACAACTTAGAGCTAGTAAGTATCTGAAGTCAAATTTGAACTCAGATCGTCTTGACTTTAGGCTCAGCACTTTGTCCATTGTGCTATCTAGCTATAGAGCTGGAAAGGAGCTCAGAGGACATTGAGTGTTCCTCCTTTTACATATGAGAAAACTGAGGCCCAAGAAGGTAAATGGCTTTCCCATGGTCATACAGGGAGTAAGTGTCAGAGGTGAGAATTGAAAGCATGTCCTTCTACTCTAGGGTCAGTACTTATTCATGCAATCTGGAGGGATAGTGCCCTTTTAACTGGTTGCCTTTAAGTAATTAACTCTTTTAAATAAGGATAGGGACTAGAACCAAGTGTGATTTCTTTGATAGAGGGAACCCCTGAATGTGGAAACTTTTCTCTGCTTTTGCTGGTCAGCTTCTTCCTTGTGGCTGAATCTTAGAGAGCATTGAGAGTTTCCATGACTTGCACAGTGTCAGACTTCAAATCTGTTATCAGAGACAGGACAGGGACCTAGTTCTTTCTGGCTCCTTATGCACCACTTCTGTGGCTTCTTTTAAAATTGTATATTGAATATTATTTTTCTAATGGTCATTCAAAATAGGAGAAAATATTGAATAAATTTTTTATGCATAATGAGGAATAAGACTGAACTAGGAAAGGAGAACTTAGTGAATATATGACATGTAAATGCCATTTTAGGTGTTAGAATGGATAGAGTTTTAGACTTAGAACCAGGAGGACTTGAGTTTATAATCCTGCCCGAGAATAAAGCTGAGACCTAGGTTGGGAGAAGGATGTTAAGGGGTGGGGGAGAAATATGTTAAGGGACTAGGTGCATAGAAAGTCCCAAGAACTTTCAAGGATTACCATAAACTGAGAATTCTCCCTGTAATTATAACTTGTTTGACTTGGCTCTGCTCGGTAGTGGGCATCTCTAGAGGAGGACAATAGAAAGTGAATTGCTGTGGCACTTAGAGGGGAAACTGCTTCAGGCAAGTCCATGTAGTTGAATACCTTTAAGCTAAATACACATAAAGCAGGAGAATGTTTTTTGATTGGAGGTGAGGGGTCAGGACCATGAGCTCTCACATATAAAGTGCATTGAAACCCATCTTGTAGCATGAAAGAAAGAATCAGGGTAAATGCAACAAAGTTGGGGTGAAGACAGCATACATAAATGAGGTACAGAGTTGAGCTATATACCTGCTTAGGAACTGGGAGAACTCTTAATTTACGATCATCTTGGGTAAGTTTCAACCAAATTGCCTAAGGCTAAGATGGCAGCAGGTGGGACCAACAGAAAGTGATGCCAAGGCTCCCAGTTTCATGACCCAGAACTCTCCAACTTTGCCACAGGAAGACTTACTCTCTTCTATTCTCTCTCTGTCTCTTTTTTTTGGTAAATTTTTATTTAGTATTTTATTTTCCCCCAGTTACATGTAAAAACAATTTTAGCATTCATTTTTAAAATTTTGAGTTCTAAATTCTCTTCCTTCCTCACTCCCCACCCCCCATCACTGAGAAGGCAAGCAATTCAATATAGGCTATACATGTGTAGGCATGCAAAACACTTCCATAATAGTCATGATATGAAAGACTAACTATATTTCACTCCATCCTATCCTGCCCTCATTTATTCTATTCTCTCTCACCTTTCCCCCTGTCCCTCCTCAAAAGTGTTTTGTTTCTGAATACCACCTCCTTAAATCTGCCCTTCTTTCTATCACCCCTCCTTCTCTTGTCCCCTTCCCCCTACTTTCTTGTAGGGTAAGATAGATTTCTACACCCAATTGAGTGTGTATGTTATTCCCTCTTGGAGCCAATTCTGATGAGAGTAAGGTTTACTCACCCTCTCTCTCACCTCCTCTCTTTCCTCCACTGTGAGAGCTATGTGAAATAATTTATCCTGTTCTCCCTCTCCCTTTCTCTTTTTCCCAGTACCTCCCTCTCTCTCCCCTTAATTTTATTTTTTTAGATAACATCCCTTCATATTCAACTCACACCTATGTCCTCTGTCTATATATACTCCTAACTACCATAATAATGAGAAAGGTCTCAGGAGTTACAAATATCATCTTTCCATGTAGGAATGTAAACAGTTTAACTTTAATATGTTCCTTCTGATTTCTCTTTCCTGTTTACCTTTTCATGCTTCTTTTGAGTCTTGTATCTGAAAGTGAAATTTTCTATTTAGCTCTGGTCTTTTCTCAAGAATGCAAGAAATTCCTCTATCCCATTGAATATCCATTTCTCCCTGTCATGGATTATACTTAATTTTGCTGGGTAGGTGATTCTTGGTTGCTAGATTCTTTCAATTTCTATTTTACCCTCTGGTTTTGGAATATCAGGTAATTTATAATAATATAATAACAATCAGATTGTATGTTATATAATAATAATCAGATAATTTCTTGAAAGATGATGTCTAGGCTCTTTTTTTGATCATGGCTTTCAGGTAGTCCAATAATTTTAAAATTATCTCTCTTGAATCTATTTTCCAGGTGATTTGTTTTTCCAATGAGATATTTCATATTGTCTTCTATTTTTTCATTCTTTTGGTTTTGTTTGATAATTTCTCGACTTCTTATTAAGTCATTTGCTTCCATTTGCTCTGTTCTAATTTTTAAGGAATTGTTTTCTTCAGTGAGCTTTTGGACCTCCTTTTCCATTTGGCCATTCTGCTTTTTAAGGTATTATTCTCCTCATTGGCTTTTGGAGCACTTTTACCATTTGGTCTAGTTTATTTTTTAAGGTACTATTTTCTTCAGTATTTTGGGGGGGGGTTTCCTTTACGGATGTTGACTTGTTTCTCATGATTTTCTTGCATCACTTTCATTTCTCTTCCCAATTTTTCCTCTACTTCTCTTATTTGATTTTCAAAATCCTTTTTGAGCTCTTCCATGGTCTATGACCAATTCATATTTTTCTTGGAGCTTTGACCTTGTTTTCTTCTGAGTATGTATTTTGGTCTTCGTTATCACCAAAGTAAGTTTCTATAGTCAGAGTTTTTTTTTCTCCATTGTTTGCTCATTTCCCCAGCCTATTACTTGACTTTTAACTGTCTGTTAAAGTAGGACTCTGCTTCCAGGGTGGAAGGCTCACTGTCCTAAGCTTCAGGGTTTTTGTGCAGCTGTTTTCAGTGATACTTCTAGGGACCTGTAAGTTTTCAGTTCTTCCAAGGTAGTATGAACTAAGGAGAGGTGTTTACTCCTCTCCTGGTCTGTGAGTGATACAAGCACTCTTTGCTGCCCTGGAACTGTGAGGAGGATTCCCTCTCCACTGTTGCCGCATGCTTTGCTATGCTAGTGCTCCTTGCCCCAGGACTGCCAACCGGGACTGTGACCTAGATCCAAATGTGGACAAAGTAACAGAGTCCTACCTCAGTGCTAACAAAGAGACCCCTGTAATCTCCTTCTAACCCTTACCATCTGTGGGCTGCTGATTCAGTCACTCCCAAGGCCTGCTCCTGGTTTGCTGGGACCAGGGCTGTGCTGGTGAGGCCTGCACTGGGCTGCACTCTTCTCTCACCCAGGCCCAACAGACCTTTCCTGCTGACCTTCTAAGTTGTCTTTCGAGTCTGTGAGCTGAGATGTCTGGAAACTGCCACTTCTGCCGGTGATTTGGTCCACTGAGGCCTGCTCTGGGTTTGCTGGGGCTGGTCTGTGCTGGTGTGGCCTGTGCTGAACTGTGCTCCTCTCTCAGCCTGGTGCAACAGACCTTTCCTGTCAACCTTCCAGGTTGTCTGGGGCAGGAAATTTGTTTCACTCTGTCTTTTTGTGTGTTCTGCAATTATAGAATATGTTCAGAGCCATTTTTAATGGTATTTGGAGGGTTTTAGGGGAGAGCTCAGGTGAGTCCCTGCTTTTACTTGGCCATCTTAGGTCCACTCTCATCTTTCTCTTTGTGAAAAAGGGTTAGTGTTTCTCTTTTTTTAAACGGTCAGAGACCTCTTCCCAAATCTCAACCTGTGCTGACATTAATTTTATCTTAGGAGAAAGATCTCTATTTCTCCTCTTGCCTTTTCCTCCCTGAAATGAGCAGGAAACAGGTTGATGGGAAGCATAACACAGTTCAGCTGGAGATTAGGGGGCTTTGAATTAATCTCCTCAGTGAGGAGTGAGAAACCCAGAACCCAGGCACCCCTGGCAGCTAAGCCTCACAAACATGGCAGTCAGCTTTCAATCATTTCTGTTCTTCCTAGCACTTAAGATTGCCACACATCACACTGCTGTGCAAAAGCATCCTTCTGGAGTCACAGAAGAAGAGCATAGAGAGTAGGCACCCAGAAATCAGATGTATCTTCTTGACCGTGCCTTGCCACCCTTTATCTTTATAGCAGGCAAGGTGGAATCTCTTTTAGTTTCTCCTTCCCAGAAATCTCAATGCCAAATTTAAAAAAGTTACCCAATTGGTGAATTCTAGAACATTGTAGCCATTTATAAAATCTGACATCTCTATGGCAATGTTTGCCAGGCAGCACCTCATGTGATGCTGTATATCTACCAACATGCCAAACCGACTCATCTCCAACTTTTAGAGAAAGAACTCTACTGTGCTGTTTTGCAAAATCACTTAATCTGAGTCCCAGTTACCTGTCTGTTGAATGAGAAGGCTTGACTTCCAGCTCTAACCTTTGATATGTTCATGTAAGTGGAAAACCAAATATACATTGTATTCTATTGAGAATATTTCAGAAATGCATACATTCCATGTACTAAAGGATAGCTGATATTGAATGGAAGAGTTTATGGTGAAATCCAGAAAAGAGATGATGATGATACTTTGATTCATAATTCTTGTAAGATTAGAGTTTTCTGGAAATTTTCAAACCTTCATGATTTAAACTTGGAAATGTTTCTCTTTTGGAACCTGGAGATTTTAGATTATGTTTTAAGTAAAACTAAGAGATTTGAAGATTCATGAAAATGTAATTAAATCTAATCTGATCATTGAGTTATCATTATATTTTTTTTATCTGATGCTGTCTGCAAAATTTATACCATTTCCTTAAGAATGGGGTCCGGCGGACTCCTTTCACCTCATGTATAATTTTTAATAGGCAAGTTTAGAGATTAACTGATGAGTACAGCATAATTAATAATAACCCACTCCAATTAAGTATCAGATGTGGAATGCTACTCTAGGTCTTCCTGACCCTAAACCCAACCCTATTCACTAGTTTACTAACTAGGCTGCCTCTAGTTAGAATCAATGATTCTTGACTCATAATGACTATTGATCCCAAGATTGTATGTCTAACCCAAAGTTACTAGAAGCTACATTGGAAAGAGTTTCTCAGTGAACATTTTCTTTAAAATTTTAAAGTGCTAAAAGTTTTCCAAAGATACTTGAGAGCTTCCTTTATATATTTTCATTTGGATTTCTCTTAAGACTCCATCTAAACTTTGCATTTTCACATATTTGTCATTGAAATACACATGTACATGACATTAATGCGATTAATGATATACTCCTTCTTACCCCTACATTTAAGTGGAGAGACCAGGATGTTGACAATGCTTTTGAGGTTATAAGTAGGCATGCTAATTACATTCATTTTTCCAAACAGTGAATATTTTCCAAGCAGGATTGATAGAACTCTGGTGTTTGGGCTGTCATTTTAGAGTTCTTCAAATTGTTTCAGTAATAATGATGATGACGACAGTGGTGATAATGATAATAATTATTATCACTGTTGTTTTTATTTTGCTAGGCTCTGCCATTATAGCTATTTATGCCCAACCTCTTGGGGAGAATTTGGTCTTGTCTTTTTTTATAAGTAAGCAAGGTCATTATTTACAGAGCTGATGCGAGAAGCATCTCTTTATTTTTTCCTTTTTATCCCATGTTTAATTTTCATCAAGAAGCTGTGTTCATTGCTGATCATCTTGGGAAATGCCCTTGTTTTTCTGTCTCCCTGCTGCAGCACTTTATATTTGAATTCTACTTTTGTAACAGTTTATTAGTCATTCCTGTAGAAACTCTGTGAGGTAGGCCAGTACAATTATCTGTCATTTTATGGAAGACCTATTAGATAATTTTCTCCATCCACCTGCCAAAGTAACATTGTCATTTCAGTATTCATTCTGGCCATAATAGCAGAGGCTGTGTTCAATATTATATCCTCAGGCATACTGTACTGAATAAACCTTATTACCTCTGAAGCTTTTTCTCACTTTATATGCATAATAATGCAAGAGGAAAACAATAAAGGCTGAGAGACAGTATATAGAACTTCATGATTAAGCATGAAGCATAATTGAAAGGGAAGCTTTACAAAGTTTAGTTGAGCTTCATTAAAAATCTGTACTGGAAATGCAACCGTATGCAACTGAATACATTTTCCTTGTTTCTTTGATCTCCATCCTGAAAAATGTGACCAATAACTCTAGACCTTGAAACACATGCACATATTTGCATAGAAGTTTGGTTTCATAAACCATGTAATTATTTTAAGTCTCTAAGATATAGTTTAGTTTTCTCTAAAATGCTTATAATAATTCTCATGCCACTAGCTCATAGGATTCTTATTAAAAACATTATATAAATCATATAGTCTGATAGAAATTCAATTCAACTCAACAATAATTCATTAAGGTCTTACTATGTGCCATGTGATATGCCAGGCATTGGCAATACCAAGATAAAAAAGTCAACCTATGCTTCCTGATTTCAAGGCATTGCATTCTACTATGGGGGATATTATACATACATACATACATAAATATACACATATGTGTGTGTATCTATATATATATATGAACACAGGATGCTTTGAATAGAGAATTTTAATGTAGTGAGCTTCCCCCAACACCAGAAGATGTTCTAGGGTATCTACCAAGCTTCTGTAACTTTTGGAACTCAACCTTTAGCTTTATCCCTTTTGAATGATAACATAATAATAATGATTAAGGTTTGTAAAGAACTTTAAAATATTTCTCATTTTATCCTTACAACCAGCCAGGGAGGGAGATAGATACTATTATTGTTCTATTATACAGGTACTATATAATACCTATTATATATGTACTATTCTTGTCTCCCATTTTACAGATGAGAAAACCAAGGCTGATAGTAATTAAGTGACTTGCCCCATATTCTTTATTTTACATATAGATATAGACTCAGTATCTAATAGATCTTAATGAGAATGGTGTTAAAAAGCCAGGAGGTATTATTTTATTATATATTTTAGCAAGAAAAACTTTGTCAGTGTCCTAGTATGTGGTAGCCATTTGCTTGTGGTTTTAATGAAATATTCATAAAATGTCAGAGCGAGAAAGAACCTTAGAGGTCACCTAATCCAAACCATTTAATAAGAATGGTGGCTGAGGCAGAGAGAGGTGAATTGGGGCAGAGACAATAACGTGTCTCCTTTCTCCTGGTCCAGCTTTTTTTCCCAATTCTTTGGTTGGAGTAAATGCTAAAGAAAACAGACATATGCTTATCCAACATGGTTATATGAACTATCCTAATTTATCAATTTTTATGTGAAGATAAACAACATAAATTGAATTGACAGAACACTGGTCTAATAGTCAGGAGACCTGGATTCTCTTCTAACTACTCCATTCCATTGCAATTTAAAATTGGAGAAACTACTTAACCTTACTGAGCCTCATTTTTCTGATATGTAAAGGATGATAATTTCAGTTTTATCTAACTTACAAGGTGGTTGTGAATATAGAAAAAAGATAATTCACATGCAAACATTTTGAAATTGATGAAATCCAAATGGAAGATTTCACTGGGATTTTCTGCGTTAGCTGTAGTTTTCCTGACCACTTTTGTCTCCAGTGACCCCAGACAGGGGGGAAGGCAGGGCAATTGGGGTTAAGTGACTTGCCCAAAGTAACACAGCTAGTACATGTGTCAAGTGTCTGAGGTCATATTTGAACTCAGGTCCTCCTGACTCCAGGGCCAGTGCTCTACTCACTGTGCCACCTAGCTGCCCGCAGACAGGCCTTTATATCAGGGAGGTAAGCAGGGTGGATAAGGCATAGAATGTCTTCTTATTATGAGCAACCAAGCTAGTTTGGATGTAGGAGAGGAAAACTCTTCCAAGGCAAGAGTGGCTATGGTTTCCTTTGAGATGCAGAAGTGGAGGAACAAGGTTTCTGGGAGGAAAGAGAAAGGATTTGGGACAATAGTATAGGTTCAAATAAAAGAACCGGAAGAACCGAAGCCTTCAGAGAGCTAGAGAAGACTCAGAGGAGGCAGGATACACATCTTTGTCTTCAAATATCTTAAGATTAATTACAGAGAACAGGTATTAGATGTTTTTCTCTTTGGCTCCAAAGGACAAAAGTGAAAAAAGTCACTGAATTTGGAATCCAAAGACTTAGGTTCAAATCTAAGCCCTGCCTCTTATATGACCTTAGGTAAGCCTTTTCCCCTCCTCTGAGCCTCCATTTTCTTCATTTACAGAGTAAGTCGTTTAGATTGGATGAATGCTAAGGTCTCTGAGCTCTAAGAAGGAACAATGAGTAGAAATCTCAGAAAAGTAAATTTGGATTCAATATACAAAGAAATGTCCTACAAATTAAATCAGTCAAAAAGTCAAATGGGCTGTCTTGGAAAGTATTAAGCCAATTATAATTGGCTATCTTCCACTAGAAGCTAGGTGGCTGCCTGTAAAGCATATGGGAGAGTGGCTTTTCATTCAGGTAGGTGTTAGACCAAATGTTTTCTGAAGTCTCTTCCAACTAGAAAATTCTATGAGTCTATTCTGTGAATACACACACACATACACACACACATAGAAGCTAATAGATGTGATATATAAAGGTTATAAGTACAAGACTGAGCTTATGCATGAAGCTCAAAACTCTAATATTACCAACCTCAGTTATGGAGAATGATGTCGTCAAAGTATTGCATTTACTCTTATCTACACAGAAACTAATGTAAATGATTTATGTCGTGTGTCAAATGCAACTGTTGGAAAGGTAGATATGGCTAACAGGATGATGGAACAAAGATGACCACAATCTGGGTTAAAAAGATTGGAGAGCCAGTCCATGATTAATAAGCTGGAAGACTTGACTATCTCTTGAATATGATTGAAAAGGCATCTTTTCTTTTAAGGCATAGTATGATGGTTGTAGGCTGAGAACAGGGTAGAGTTAGGGAGGAAAACTATTTACCACAGAAGGAGAAAAACAAAGTATTCTAAAGATGTAATCTGTAGTCATAAAAAGCTGCCATTTTATTGATACAACATCACTTATGATCACAGAACATAGGAGAGCATACAGGGCCTTTTATGTTTCCATCATTAAGGTTTGTGCCTTCCCCATGATATGGACATACTAGGCATTTAAATTTTAATCCTACGGTTGATCTATGATCTCCTAGATGTGAGTGGACCCTCCAAGGTTACCTTTCTTGATCCATTTGTGCCTTCCTCTTGACCTTACCTTGCCTTAAATCCTGCATAGAGGATGCATTTGCAGTGCTAGAGGCCTTCTGATAGCTCTGGTAACACACCATGGGTAAAGTACTTTGCTCCTGATGCCCGTCTGTTACATCTCCCTCTGCTTAATGGTCAGCCCACCATCTTTTGGAAGGGAGGTTTATATTCTTAACTGTGCCAAATGTTATCCATCTGCGGAGCACTAACATGAAATCTGGCATTACCTTTTTGGTTTCATCCAGTTGATTGCTATATGTTCTATCCTTTCTACCTCAGTAACCTCTTTCATTTTTTCATCCTTTCTATTATATGCTCCTAGCCTGATTCAGGCTTTCGTTACCTAGTACCTGAACTACTATAATGAATCACTACCTAGACACTATCTCCACTCTCTCATCTATCCTTGATTCCAGCACTAGAGCGATGTTACCAGTATGCTGTTCTCTATATTTGAGAAGTGGGGATAGCTAGGTGGTATAGTGGATAGAGCACTGGGCTGGGAGTCAGGAAGACCTGAGTTCAAAATCCAGTCTCATTTCAAAAAAAATCTGAAGTGACTTCCCATTGCCTACTGAACAGTGCAAAATCCTTATCTTGAAATAGTGCCCTTGCCCTCTTATCTAACTTCATCCCACATGGCTCCACTTCTTGTGGTCCAAGTTCTAACCAAACTGGATTACTTGTTTTATTTCTTCTACTGCTTGTCATTGCCTCTCTGATATTGCTAATGTCATGCCTATGCCTAGCATGAACTAAATCCTTCTCCAAACCCATCTGTTTAAATCTCTCCTATCCTTTAAGGTTCCACTCAGGGGAACATCCTCTTCCACGAAGCCTTTCCTGATAGCCTCAAGAAAAAAATCTTTGCTGTTTCAAACTTTTAGAAATTTAGTAAGAGTTCTCTATTCAACCACTCATTCATTCAATAAACATTTATTAAGTACTTATTATGTGCAGGGCACTGAGTTAGGTGGCAAGGATGAATGTGAACTACATAGAAAGATATACACTTACATATAGATGTGTATGTATAAACACATACATGTATATATACACACGTATGCAAACACATATGTAGATTTATCCATATATACAATTGTGTATGTATATGCATGCCCTATATATGCATATGTAAATGTATACTGCATATGTAATATATGTATATCTATTTAGACACAAGAACATATACATATATATAATATACATATATATACACATATATATATATTGCATTAAGGATTGCAAAGCACTTTACTAATTTTATTTCATTTGCCCTTCACAGCAACCCTGCTTGTTATATATTATTATTACCCTCATTTTACAGATAAGGAAACTGAGGCTAGGGGAGGTTAAAGGGCTTGCCCTGGGTCACACATCTAGTAAGTGTCTGAGGCAGGATTTAAATTCAGGTCTTCTTGGTTCCAGGTCCAGTGCTCTGTCAACTGTGCTACTTGTCTGCCTATGTACACATATGTATTATATGTTTGTCTACATTTATCCATCTATCTATCTATCTATCTATCTATCTATCTATCTATCTATCTGTCTGTTTATCTACACACTAACTTTATAATTGTCTCCTTTACATGTCAGGTCATATAAAGGAGATCGTTACCTTGCACTCTGGGCTTAGGTTTGTTTCTATCTTTTCTGTCATCTATATGGGAGAACAGAAAAGGTTTGGAGTTACAAAACTGGAGAATTTTACACTCCAGAGTTGTTTGGTAGCTATATGAATGAACAGATTTTTATGTGAGTTATGAACAAGAGTTCCAAACTTCACACATTAAAATAAAAGATGGGGAGTACTGACTCTAAATTAGGGTAAAGTTTCTAGCTGATGGACCTAAGCTTTTAGACCAGTAAGTTGTTAAAACAAAAGATCAAGACCCAGGGTATTACCTAACTGTGAACACCTTACTTTGTGTCTCAATGAACATTTGAGGTAAAGATTGTCCTGCTGGAGATGAATATTGCCTAGTTAAGACTATGAAAAGGAACCAGTAGGTGACTCCAGGAGGACAAGGACTGGGCCTGTGATTTTATTAGTTTAGGGAACTCCTAAGTGAGGAAACTCCCTTTATCAGTGAAGATCACACTAGAATCCACCTCAGGTGCCATTAAAAAAAAAGCAAAGAAATCTGCCTCCCCCCTCCCCGTCTGTCTGTCTGTGTGTCTGTCTGTCTGTCTGTCTGTCTCTCTCTCTCTCTCTCTCTCTCTCTCTCTCTCAGCTGCTGCTGGCCTCATAGCTGAGACAAGTACAATAGTCTTTCTAAAAAAGCATTGATAAAAGTCCTTGGCTTTTAGACTGAAGGAGCATTGCAGAGGTAGCCAAAGACTCCAACTGGACGCAGAGGGAAACTCCATAGCTATATGCCTGGGAGGGCTGCGTGGTACCTGGCAGAGGCCATGTGTTTCCCAATAAGCCCCTGTGGCTAAGGGAGGCAGTGTCAGTCAGAGCCATAGACTGAATATTTAGTGGAGAGCTGTGGTGCAGTTTCTGACTGAGCTGCGTCTCTCGTAGACTGGTTGTTCAGCAAAGCAGTAGCCAGCAGGGATGGGGTTGGGGGGAGGGGAGCAGCTCCAGTAGAAGCAGTGCAATTACACCATTGGGAGACAACAGCTGCCCTGTAGCATTAAAGGTGTGAGTCCTTACAGCTCCACACATGTGCACTCCTAAATGTTTATACCCTGTCCATATGTTATTTCCTATGTGTGTCCATTCCTCCCACAGATGGTGTATGTATTTGTGGAAATGGTGTCCTTGGATTTTTGGAAGAAATGTTTCATGGCTACTTTTTAAAAACCATATTATTTTATTAAATGACTTTGCTATGAATTACATTATTTGATTTTTAAAGGTAAACACATTGGTACAGGTTTATGATCTGTTTTTAATGGATGTGAAGCACAGAATAATTTGATTCTGGATTTATATTACCTCAAAGACCCATTCTGTGAATTAGGAGGAGTTGCTTTCAAGTATAACACCAAAGGAGAGTGAGAGAGAGAAAGAGAGAGAGAGAGAGAGAGAGAGAGAGAGAAAGAGAGAGAGAGAGATAAAAAGACATGTACACAGGACCAGTGGCATATACTTGTATGTATCTATACATATGTGTGTGTGTGTGTGTGTGTGTGTGTGTGTGTGTGTGTGTGTGTATATATATATATATATATATATATACACACACACACACACATATTCTTTCCATATCACATTAACTCCTCTGAGACAATAAGCTCCTTCAGGTCAGGAATTTTATCTTTTTTTATCTTTATATCCCAAGCACCTAGCACAGTGACATATACATATAAGTCATGAACCTAGTTGACTAAGTGTTTGTTTAAATTGAATTAGAAATGTTTTCATTCTTTTTGATAAACAATATTTGTTTAGGCTTTATCAATTTTCCTTAGGCAAAATCAAATAAAATCTTGTTCTGCAGAAAATTAAAAACCACATAATTTGCAAACATACACACAGACACACATATACAAACATACATATGATAATGTTCCCTGAATTGTGCTAAGTTCCACAAGAGATGAAATAAAAATAACTGAAATTTTTATAATGCGTTAAGTGTTTACTAAGACATTTATTCTTTATTTCACTTCAATTTCACAACAATCTTATTAAACAGGTAGTGGAAGTATCATTATTTTCATGTTACAGATAGAGAAACTGACACTCAGAAAGGTGAACTGAGTTGCCTAGGTCACAGAGCTACTAAATGGCACAGCTGGGACTTATAGCCTGGTTTCTTGATTTACAGGCCAGTGCTCTTTCTCCATATCATACTAAGAAGGAGGAGAGAGTTCCTGTTATCAAGTTCAACATTAGATTTGAATTGTTTGTGAACTTCAGAGAGCCAATTCTGTGTTTCACAAATCAGTTCAATTCTTTTAAAGATCCAATATTCTCTTTTCCCTCCAAGATGATATATTGAAGTTCACCTTTAGGCAAGGGCATATAACTTAGCATCAGAGCCGCTGTATGTGGCAAATGAAGATGACAGCAAAGATTGACTGCATGTGAAACGAAAATTAGTCTTAGTAAAGCTGTGGGATTGGGACAGGTTTAACTTGTTTATTGCCTGTTTGAGGAATGGTTTAGAATGCATCTTCTTTGAGATATAACCATTTCAAACAATGTGAAAAAACATGAGTAAGAATGGATTCCTCATGAGGAATATGCATTTTGTTCAGTTGCAGAACAAAGGTTTAAGAGATTTTGCAGGACTCGCATACTTCTTGTAAAAAATTTATTATAGCATTAATCAGTAGATTTTTATTCTAGCTATAAACATGAGGTAAGCAATAGACTTTTACCTGGAAATTAAGCTCAGTGGGAATTAGCACAATCCAAGCAGCTGTTGTTTATAAATCAGAATACAATGGGCAGCTATTAAATCATAATTTTTCAACATATCACAATGTGAAGCATTGTTTGAATAATGCAATAGAAATATTTTTTAAGGTTTGGGAATATTTTAAAAGTAAGGGGCATTCTTATTAGAGTAGTGCTTTTGAAAACCTCTGAAGAGGCAAAAAATTGGCTGCTGCTGTTTATATCTTTAGAGAGGTAGCATGCTGTAGTATATCCTTTTGGGCTTTGAAATACAAAGGCTTGACTTCAAATCCTACTTGTTTGACCTAGGACAAGTCACTCAGCATCTTTGAGCCTCAATTTCCTTATCTGTAAAATAGGCATAATAATACCTGTAATTCCTCTGTCATAGGGATATTGTGACTTTCAAATGAGATCACACAAAGAGAAAGCTTTTCAAACCTTAAAGCATATATATGTCTCAGCTGTTACTCTTTATGATATATAATTTGTGCATTCCTCAGTTTATATTGGAGAAGAGTCAGTTTTCATTTTCTGAAAATATAATTTCTGTATTACCATTTTAACAGAAAGGACATGGCCAGGGTTTGGCTGCAAGAGGAAGCAGTAAATATAGGGAAGAAAGAAGTGATAGTTCTGGTGATGAATAAACTAATAAGAGGAGGAATCAGAGATGTCCCTGAGCGCTATATTTTGGTGAGTGGTATCTGTTGGGGATGGGGAGATGGTGTGACTCACATGGGTTGTCAGTTGCTTGAGAGAAAGGACTGTCTATTATTTCTATTTATATGTCAAAATGCTTAGCACGGTGCTTTGCCCATAGTAAGCATTTCACTAATGCTTTTCATTCATTCATTCATTTACAATAATTTGTAAGCTAGACAACTGGAAGGTTTGGGTGGTTGGGAGGAGTGGTATAAAACTCAGAGTTTTCACTATTTTGAGCTGGACAGGGACATGAAAATAATGTGAAAAGAAATGCTATTCATTTGCACTATCCCTGTCTTCCTTTTTCTTGGTGTTTTCACTTTGAAGTCTGCTAGAGGGCAGGTGCAGGATGTGAGAGGTGTGAATAAGGTATAAGCCTCCTTCCCTGACTTTGTAATAATCCACAGTAGGTAGAACGGACACTGTTTTGATGGCACAAAACACTGGGGAAGCAGGTAGAGTGTACATAGAACAGTTTCACCTTTCCTAACCTACTCAGGATCATGGAGGGCAGAGAGACCACAGAGCCTATATCTAGGTTCTCTGGGCTAAGCAGCAGGAGCCGGCTCTCTAAAAGAGAAGCACAGTTGGAATCACTTTCTCTCCTTGCTGAGGCAGGGACAGGGATAGGAGGGAGGGATGTGGCAATTATAGGCTGTGATCAAGTGGTTTCTCTGGTCCTTCCCATTGGCTCAGCAGTGGTGCTGTTTTTCAGCTTGTAGTTGCGTGTTTAGGAAACTAAGATCTTTTATTGCCTTTGGCTTGTGGGTTCCCCTTCATCTAGGGCAGTCTGCCTGGGCTTTTCCCTGTCTACCTTCCTGGGAGAGTTTCCTGTAACACCCTGAGGACAGTGCCACTGTGCTACTGTGCTTGGTTTCAGGGGCAGATAGTATTTTCTTTGTGTATGTATGTATGTGTATATATGTGTATATATATATGTATATATGTGTATATATATGTATATATATATGTATATATATATATATATATATATATATATATATATATATATATATATATATATATATATATATTTTCTTAGGGATGATAGGACCCTTCTGGTGTTGGTCTATAGGCTAAAATCCCATCAGGTGCAGTTCGTGATGAAACAAGATACACTCTTTCTTAGCAAGCCTATGGCTAATAATGGTTTTTTGAAGCTCCCTCTGTTCCTGTCTTTGAGACACAACTATAACTCTCCCCTCATGGGGAGAGGGTGAGAATTATAGGAATCATGGAACTCAGAGCTTGAAGGGACCTTGGAGATTCTTTAGTTACAGAATCAATAGAATCTAAGATGAAATGGACCTCAGACTGTGGCATATTGGATAAATGATTCTCTCATCTTTGAAGAAGTATAACAAGAAAGAACTCAACACTTTTTTGAGGCAGCCCATTCTACTCTAATTGCTAGGAAGTTTTTTCTTTATATCTAACCAAAACTTCCTCTTTTGGCCATTGCTCCTGTCTCTTGCCCTTTCAGGAAAGAACAAGTCTAATTCTCTTCCACATAACAAACATCCCTTCAGATACTTGAAGATACCTTTTCTGTATAAGTAATTTCTTCTTCAGGCTTAACATCACCAGTTCATTCAAGCAACACTCATATAACATGATCATGAAGCTTCTCAAACTCTTGGTCATCTTCACCTGGTTACTCTTCATCTCAGTATCTTTCTTGAAATGTGTCACAAAGAATAAGAAAATACTCTTGACTAGGGCAGGGACATTACCTCCCTATTCCTATATATCTCTCTAATTACCTTATATGATCATACTGGGTTTTTTTTACTGCAATATCACACTGTTGACTAATATTGAACTTGCAGTCCACACAAATCTCCAAATCTTTGTCATATAAAATGTTATCTAGAAACCCCTTCCTCATCTTGTCCTTTTGAAATTGATTCCCTCTGGAATCTGAGTATAAAGCTTTAATTTATTCCTATGAAATTTCACCTTATTATTATTTGGCCCAACATTTTTTCTAGTATGTCAAGAACTTCCTGGATTCTGACTACATCCCTCCTAGCTCTTTGTAATTACACTTTAACTATGCCTGGCATGTGCCACTAGAAACCACTTTCCAAGTTTATCAGACTTTTTGGCTAAGGTCGTTCGATCAGTTCCTGAGTTCATCTGTCTATCTTGCATTTATGTTGTCTAGTTCCTATCACTTTGTAGTTTCTACAAAAATGACCTAAGCAACTTCATCAAAGGCTTTGTTAATATCTAGGTAGGCAATATGTATAATATTGCAAGTTGATCAACCACTGTGAAAAAAAGAAAATGAACTTAGTCAGGTGTAACATAATCTTAGTAAAGCTATGCTAACTTTTTTGTGATCACCACTCCCATTTCTTTAACATCATAGAGTTTTGAGAATAAAGGTCAGACTTATAGTTAGAGACTCCATTCTTTCCCCCTCCTTTTAAAACAATAGGACAGCATTTATCCTTCTCCAGTCCTATATGATATCTTCCACTCTCCATGATCTTTCTTCGCAGATCACTGACAACGGCTTGGCCAATCATATCTATTAGTCTCTTCAGCACACTGGGTTATGGTATTTTCTGGGTGATTTGAACTCTTTAAGGCAAGCCAGTTAACTTCTTGTTGTCATCTTCTTGGATTTCAGTGTCCTGTAAGTCATTTTTTTTTGTTGTGTCCTTTGAAGACCAAAGCATAGGAAGAACTAAGGACTTCTGCCCTCTATCACCTGATATCATCATTGATCCACCCTATGCCCGAGTAGTGGTCATATCCTTTATTTTGTCCTCCCATTTTCCAAAATATACCTAAGCACATTTTTTTTCTTGTTGTTAGGGTTCCTGGGCAGCTTCATTTCATTCTAAGCTTGAGAGCATCTAATGCTATTATTATAGGACAATATCATGCTGCGGTATTGATTCTGCCATCACCTACCCTTCTTTACATTTTCTGTATATAGCTTCTAAAAACTTGATATGATTGGTGAGTTGCCCATGAATTCTCTCCAGTCCATTCTAACAACTTCCCCAGCTCCTTCACCCCCATCAAAATTATTTTTCTTTATGTTTTCAAAATATCACACTTGATGATCCCCTCTCCATTCTGCCCCATTTTCTTTAGTAGAATTTTGGGACATTGGAATCTATTTAGCCCTTCTCTGAACACTTTGAAAACTGTTCTCCTATATCTAGGATATATGTTGAAATGTTTCTGTCTTTCCTCTTCTTCTTTATCGCAATTTTTTTAACAAAAATTTTAAGGTAGAATGGTCACTTCTGCTTAGGGTAACCAACATCTCCAACCCAGTGATCAGTTTCACCTTCTTAGTGAGAATCATCTCCAGAATACTAGTAGGCCTTTGGTTCTTCCACAATCTGAGGACAAATTATCAAAGAAAAGTGAAGAAGGCATTGCTTGCTTGGTTCTGCTTTCTGACTTCCCTGGCTTTTCCCCCTTCAAGGTCAACTAAAATTACATTCTGATCCCCCTTAATGCTAGTACTTTTCCTCTATTATTATTCAATTGTTTCAGTCATGTTCAACTCTTTGTTGTCCCATTTGGGGTTTTCTTGGCAAAGATACTGTAGTGCTTTGCCATTTCCTTTTCCAGCTCATTTTACAGATGAGGAAATGGAGGTAAATAGGGTTAAGTGACTTGCCCAGGGTCACACAACTAGTAAGGGTCTGAGGCAAAATTTGAACTCACAAAGAGGAATCTTCCTGTCTCCAACCTGGGTACTCTATCTACTACACTACCTAGCTGTCCCTTTCCTCTGTTGACTATTTCCTGTATCATTTTGCTTGCACATAGTTATTTTCAGGTTGTCTCCTTCTTTATAGACTGTGAGCTTGTTGAAAGCAGGCACTGTCTTTTGCTTTTCTCTATAGCCACAGTACTTAAATCAGTGCCTGGGATATAACAGTTGTTTAATAAATGCTTTATTGCCTGACCTTCTGTGGCCAGAACTCTAGTAGATGGCTGGGTATTACGTTTTCTCTTAACCCAATTCAGACTTGTGATGTTTCCCAAATTTCTCATCTTGTTCCTCTTTCTGTACAGGTGTTCTATAGTATACTCTGCTAGCATCACTTCAATTCCTGCTGCTTTTAATCTTCACTTAAATGTTGTCCAGCAGTTCCTAGATCTCCTCCTGTGAGTATATTTTCTTGATATACAAGGTTTCTCTGCTTCTTCCCCCTTCATCCCTCAGTACTCATTTTACCCATCATGTTCCTTTTAAGTAGAGTGTGCTTTTTGAGAGCCTTATTTTTAGCTCAGGGCTAAAGTCTCAAAGTCCCAAGTCTCAATTTGATATCTTTGGTATCAAATTTGGTTATTGTATGGAGGTATCAATGTATATTTGATAGCATAATTGTGGAAGAGATAACATGTTGGTTCGAGGTTTTAGGGGAAGAAAGTAAGAGGTGATTTCCAAAGTACTGAAAGGTTCTTATTAATGTTTAGAATTTCCTTTTATTTTAACTTTCAGCTTTAGGGATTTGGTGTCAGAATCTGTGTATTCTGTACCTCTGACATGGCCCTAGAGTTTAAGCATCAAGAATAAGATTTTTTTATTTTTGGTAAAATTTAACCTTTCCTCTTCTTAATTTGGAGTGCCCCCCTTACCTTTGACTGATGGGCAGACTTCCTCAACTTTATCCTATACCATTATCCCATCAATTGTTTTCCTCTGTCTAGAAGTTGGGTGATTTCCCTCCCTGTCTTCTTGGTGTATATGCTTTTTGGGAGGGGTGTAGTTAGGAGTATGAACCCCCATCTGTAGGCAAGGTCATTATATCTGTGCTCCCTGGAAAATTCAGGTTTTAGAGGTGCCTGTTTGTCCATATTTAGAAGGCTTTCCATTAATTACTTCGTCTAAAACCTCATCATGGCAAGAGGTGACTTAAGATTCCTGAAGGCTCTGTTAGTGGAGAATAAACTCTGTCCAACTGGAAAGGTTCTGAGTTCAGATCTGGATAAGGATTCTATTTCTGTTGTCTTATAATCACAATTCTTTCAAAATATCCAGTTTCTTTCAGAATTTTCAGCATAAGTACCACTGTCAAACTAATGCCTTTCCTGATACCCTTGAATGTTGTTGCCTTCCTCTCAAAATCACTGTGTCTATTTTCTGCATACCTAGTTAGGATATTCTAAAAGTCTTAGTGCAGTTTTAAGCTATTAAAGCCTAATATGATGCTAAGACTTTCGCAATACCTTGTATTCTCTATTCTTGAGGACTAGGGGCAGCTAGGTGGTGCAGTGGTTAGAGCACTGGGCTTAGAGTCAGGAAGACCTGACTTCAAATACAGTCTTAGACACTTACTGGCTGTTATGTTACCTTGGGCAAGTCACTTAACTGTTTGCCTCTGTTTCCTCATCTGTAAAATGGGTTGGAGAAGGAAATGGCAAACCACTCCAGTATCTTTGCCAAGAAAACCCCAAATGGGGCAGCAAAAAGTCAGATATGACCTAACAAAAACAAATAGCTCTGTAGGATAGGACCTTTTACAAAGTTTGTGAATATAGCAAGCAAATGACAGTGTCAAAGTATATTCTACTTCATGTGCAGAGTGGCACTGAGGTACAGTAACCTTGGAGAGCTAGATTCCAGCCCTGCCTCTGTTGCATAATGACTCTGTGACCTTGGTAAGTGCCTTAACCTCTTCGTGATCTCAGACAGCTTTCTTAAGACTATGGGCCACAAAAATGGTGATCTTCATTGGTTAAAGGGAGTTTCTTCACTAGGAATTCCCTTATCAATGGAATCACAGGGATTAAAAAAATGAGGATTTTTCTCTTTACTTGAGATATTCTTTAAAGGAATCTGTTCATGCAGTGACATCGTACATGACATGTTATAATTCCTGACTGACTAGTCACTTATTTGGCACATGGTTTTCCCCATTCCCCATACTCCAAGCAGACTGGCTGTGTGATGTCTTTATTAAGGTTCTATTAGCACTTGTGGGTCTCATTGTGGCATCCTAGAGGACTTAAGTTTACCTTTGGATGCAGATGTCAAAGGCTTTTGGCTGGAGAGGATCCTTCACTCCAGAGGAACTGGATTTACTTCTAACTAATCAGGAAACTTTGAGGCCTAGAGCCTTTTACTGCAGTGGCTGGGAAGACCTGAGTTTAAATTCACTGTCGAGTCAGTCACTTGATCTCTGTTTTCCTTAGTTTTCTCATCTGTAAGATGAGGGTAATAATAGCATCTACCTCTAAGGGTTATTATGAGGATTAAATGTGACAATATTTTTAAAGCACTATATAAATCCTAATTGTTGTTGCTTGTTTATTATTTTTATTATTATTGGGCAACACCAAGTCCCATTTTGTTGTTGTTCCATCATGTCCAGTAGTTTGTGACTCTATAGACCAAACTGTCCGTGGGATTTTCTTGGCAAGGATACTGGACTGGTTTGCTATTTCCTTCTTCAGTAGATTAAGGCAAACAGGAGCTAAGCGTTTACAACTAGTAAGTATCTAAATCCAGATTTGAACTCAGGTCTTCCTGACTCCAGACCCAAAGCTCTATCCACTGAGCCATCTAGCTACTTCTGAGTTCCATAGGAACAAGTAATTAACATATTAGGTTCCTACTAGCAGTAGGAACTACTCTCTGAGTCCTCCTTGAAAGTGTGATCAGCTCTGGATGGAATTTCATGACCCCTGATACTGGCTCAATTAAATCTCTTCTGTTTGTTTAATTCATATTAGCATGATTATCTATTGCTATGATGATTAGTCTTCTCACCCTAGATTCTGCCAGATCCTATTGGACTACGCATTAGATTCTGCCTTGCTTGCCTCTATCTTTATGAACGCTAGCTGGCTCAGCCCTGCCTCCTACCTGCTCTTGGTTTCTGTTCCAAACCTTGGTGACCATTGCTGGATGTGCACAGTTCTATTATGGTGCCCTCACTCATGTGAGAACATTCAACTGCTCAGGTCCTGGGACAGATTAGTGGTAAAAACTCCAGCTCCATTTTCCCCTTTGCTCTGCAGGGTTGTAGGTGAATTAGAATCTCAAACAAATGTCTGAAGGAGCTAAAGGTTACTAGTTCCTTGGCTTGGCCTTCTTATGGCCCATTGCTATAATTTATTTTTTGTCAGACTTCATGCAGATAGCCTAAGGAGATGGAAGATAGACAAAAATAAAAAGAAATATGGAGAGATGTGTAGGGGGAGAGGAATGAAAAGATTAGTTCTAATCCTTTCTCCTTTTAGTCTCTCCTTCACCTGTGAACTCTCAATCTTATAATGTCTTGTTGAGGACTAAGTATATTTTGTTTTAAGCAAAAACATTTTCTAATGGAAGAGTTGAGTTAGAGCAAAAGGAAAACATTTGAGAATATACTCTTAGCTAAATTACCTCTAGCTAAAAAATTGATTGATGTTCATAAGGCCTTCCCTTCTGTCTTCCCCTCATCCTCTCTCAAGCCTCTTCTGGCGGTTGTGGTCCTAGTTTCAAAGCAGAAATCAAAAGTACTATGTAGGGAAATTACGCAAAGAAAGCATTTTTAAAACATTTCTTGGCTGAAGATTATTTGGGGGGCAGGTAATTATGAGTGGGGGGAAACATGAATTAAGTCTGCCAAATTATTTTTTAAATTGAAGGTATTTTCATGAATTTTTGGTCTCCAGGTTGGCGCTGGACCATATGGACATATTTTTTTAACTCACTAATACATCATTATTAAATTGGCTCTATTTATCATTCCATATGCCAATAGTAGTGAGACTATAGTACAGAAATAGTAAACTAGTCACTTTATATTTTTAGGAGTCTTGAGGTAAAGTATTTAGGAGTCCAATAAGTATTAGAAATTTTCAAAGTTGATATTCAAATTCTAGTACTTGTGATAGTAAGTCTTCTTCCTAAGGATGAATTCAAGGTAGTGTACCTTCTAAATGGAAAGATTACAGCTGTCAGAAAACCATATTGACAAGGAAATGCCAGCAGCCCTAAAAATACAGTTTTGGATATCAGCCAGTTGGGCTAGAGTCAGCTTTCTGTTAGGTCATTTGTTTTCTTCCTCACTCATTCCAAAATTCAAAGCCAAGTAGTGGGGTCATGTTACAACTGAGCTGCACAATTACGGCTAGCAGACACATTCCTAAAACAACTCAATAAAAAAAATCTATAATGCTGCAAACAGCACCGAAAGTAGAGTTTGGGTGGCGTTTAGAACAGGTGTCACTCTTAACAGTATGTGCTCACATTCATAGTAGTGCTGTAACCATCAGACACTCCTCCAGGGACGTTCCATGGCACAGTGCTGAAGCCAGGGCCCGTTTTCTAGGTCATTCCAGCTTTGAGGGCTTTCATAGCCCGAGAGTCTGGGTCAGTGGGCACCCTTCCAATTTCTTCTCTTTCTAGTTCATCCCTAAGAACACTGCATTGATTCTGAACATTCTTGGGAAGTAAGGATATGTAGGAGTGAATCCTGTTTCTGCTTGCAATTGGGGCAGAAGATTTGTAGCTTTCCCCAGAATTCTAGGGTGTCCTTGTAGAGTAAGGATGTCCTAACCCTACTGAGATTTCCCATTGTGGGTACTCAGTATTTTCAGAAGGTCCTTCTTATGGCATATTCTGTGGGTGTCCCCGCAAGAAGAGAGAAGGACTCAGAAAGTCTTGTCAAGGATTCGTCTTGTGACCAAGTCTTCCTGACTGAAAATCTTCATTGTTTTCTGTGCAAAGACCTCGACACGCTTCAGTACATAAGATTTCCCCAGAGAAACATACACAAAATAGATCACAATTACAGATACATTGGGAAAATTACCTACAAGTACCCAATTCCTGGAGCAATACTGGTTAAAAGGCTCCCCTAGATTGTTTCTTTCCCCCAGAGATAACAAGCTCTTTAAGAGGCAGCATTTCAGGTTTACTGCCAAGCATCGTCCAGGAGGACCTATTTCTTTGTGCTTTTATTTGTTGCCTATAGCCAGTCTCATGGATTATGTAGTTTTGGGGGCTACCGTCTGTGTCTGATGCATGTTGTCCCTACTGCTTAGCTGCTTTGGTTTTCTTTATATGGAATCAAGGTATGTTATGGTGACATGACTCCATACAGTGGAAAGGATGCTGGATCTGGAGGGAAGGAGCCTGTATTTGAATTCTGGCTCTGCCACTTAATACCTTTGTATTTTGACAAGCCATTTAAACTCTGGGCCATAGTCTCCTCATCTGTAAAATGAGAGGTTTGACTAGGTGATCTCTAAGGTTTTGCTGAAAGATAAATAAATGAGTGAATGAATAAAAAAGTATGAATTGCATTTACTATAGCACTGGGACTGAGAATAAGGAAATAGAAAAAACCCTCAAAACAAGAAAGTTCCTACCCTCAAGGAGCTTACGTTCCAACAGGGGTAGAGTACACAATAGGGGAGTGAGGTTGGTTGGAGTGGGGCACACGACTACGTGGATTAAGTGAAGTCTAGGACCAGGTAAGGATGAAACCTCACTAATCAAAGCTCAGAGTCCCAAGGCCAGGAGTCTAAACACTGGGGGGAGGGGCAAAGGAGGAGGTAGGCATATAGATAGGCAGCATGGCTCAGAATTGGCTAGAAAGATGAATTTTTCAGTCCCACCTTCATCTTCAACCCCATGCTTCACCTAGAGCAGTTTAATACCCAAACAGGACACTCAGAACACCTTAACCTGATTCATTGTGGTTTCTAGGCCTGAAAACTACACTTAAGTGCTGGGATGTGGGTGAGAGGGCTTCTTCATAGCTAGATGACCTGGTGAGTATTTGTTTCCGGATTTTAGGGTATACTTCAAGTTCTTTAACTGCTGATGAGGACCCTATATGCTAAAGAAAACAAATGGAATGATAATGAATCTATATAATTTGGATTGTAATTATTTGTTAATGATCACTTTCTCAAGATTGTGCTTATTTGAACAGCAAAAACAAAGTTCATTAATGACATTTAGTGATGAATACCAAGAATTATTTATTATAGCATTCACTGAAAACATACATCATTATGATTTCAGATTTCAAAATCGACATTATTAGAAAAAAGAACAACACACTGAACATTTACTGGGTACAAAGAAAATATTGAACATGAAACCGTTTTATTTTATGCACTATGAAAAAATTCTCCACCTAATTCCTCATTCAATATTCCCTTGCGGTGTAGAGGTGAGTGTAATCCTCTACAGGTTATGCCAAGAAGGACATAATTCTGGCAAGTACTATCAACATATACAAATTAATACAACATAATTTTAAAAGGGAAAGGGTACTAATAACTATTAAGAATTATTTAGTTACAGACTTGATGATGTGACTGCAGACTGGGGAGCAGCCTAGCTAAGTCTGAAGAGGCATAGAAGCATGACAACACATGAAGAGAATCAATTAATGCACCGAGACATTTTGATTATGGATCTATGAAACATGAAAAAATATAAAAGCAAAAATTTCAGTTTTTAAAAAGGTCCATTAGGGGCAGCTAGGTGGTGCAGTGAGTAGAGCACCGGCCCTGGAGTCAGGAGGACCTGAGTTCAAATCTGGCCTCAGATACTTGACATACTACTAGTTGTGTGACCTTGGGCAAGTCATTTAACCCCAATTGCCCTGCCTTCCCCCTTGCAAAAAATAAAAAATGTCCATGTTGAACTCAAATAAAAAAGTTTAAAGAGTAGATAGAATAGTGAGTCTGCTTCTGAGATTTACTTCGAAAGGGATGTGGGGAAGTTAAAAAAAAACACATTAAAAGCATTACCAAAGACCAACAAAGATGATTAAAGCCTGTGAAGTATAATTTACAATCAAAAGACAAATTAATTGAATTGTTTGGCTTGGAGAAGAGTAGCCTGTGGATTATATTAAAGGGTCAGGTAAACAAAATATCACCCTATACAGGATAATAACCATATATTCACTAAGAACCAAACAAAAAGTGTTTAGCATAGATTCATATATAAGTATTCAGTAAGTGATGACTGACTCATTAAAATTAATAATTTGGTTTACATTTCTCATGCTGAGTGATCAATTATGAAAGAATAGGTTACCAAGTATAGAGGATGGTGGAAGATTTTATATCTTACACTGGGAAATATTTGGGCCCAAATAAACCATCTATACCACAAAATTATGAGAGTAACCTCAGTTGGAGAGATGATAAATTTCCATCTGTCTGTAATTATATTTGCCTGGAATAATTTTGAGGAACAACTGCCTCAAGGAAAGAAAATAGACTAGATAGACAATAATTTTTAAAAGTTTCTTCCAAATCAGATCTATGGCTGTGTGTTAGTAAGCAAAATGGGCTCTTAACACTCAGTTCGACCAAGTGCCCTTGAAGAGTTTAGCTTTTGTTTCCTTTGAGTAATTCAGTGTATTTCATTGAGTCTTACTAGGTGCTAAGCCTCAGGCCCAAACCCCTATTAGGTGTAAAACCTATGTGCGTGTGGATTGGTAACTAAGGTGGGGCCCAAGGTGGGGCTAATTAAGGGGAGGTGCTAACTCCAGAGCCAATCATAGGAGCCTAAGTTCTGGTCATTCAGGTGACGTTTGATGATGTCTGAAGTGCTTTAAGAAGAGAAGACAGAGCCATTTGCGCAGGGCTCTCAGTCGTGCTGGTGAGCTGATGTGGAGACTTTGGGCAGCTGTAGCTAAGAGCCCTCTAGCTCGTAACCCTGATGGTTGGGACTTCATTAAACTCTGGTAACTATGGATTGGGATTTGAATCAGACAAGGTCTGTCTGTTGATGTTTGTACTTTGTATTTTGCTCTGAAGTTTAGTGTGCTGGTTTTTTCCCCTGAACTCAGTGAATGATATTTGTATGCTGAATTAAAGTAAGCTTGTCAACCCCTTAACGTTGCTTTCCTTAGTGAAGCAGATGAAAAGAACCTGGGCGTTTGCAGGGTGCTGGCAGCATGCTTGTTGTTGGACTTGTGTTGGTCTTTCACCCCAACAACAGCTGCTAGCCGGATTGTTGAAACAGGTTGTACTTTTTTTTGAGTATTTTTTTATTCTTAATTTAAATTTATTTATTTAATATATTTAGTTTTCAGCATTGATTTTCACAAGAGTTTGAATTACAAATTTTCTCCCCATTTCTACCCTCCCTCCCACTCCAAGATGGCATATATTCTGGTTTCCCTGTTCCCCAGTCAGCCCTCCCCTCTATCACCCCACTCCCCTCCCATCCCCTTTTCTCTTCCTTTCTTGTAGGGCAAGATAAATTTCTACGCCCCATTGCCTGTGTATCTTATTTTCTAGTTGCATGCAAAAACTTTTTTTTTTGTTTTTGAACATCTGTTTTTAAAACTTTGAGTTCCAAATTCTCTCCCCTCTTCCCTTCTCACCCACCCTCCTTAAGAAGTCAAGCAATTCAACATAGGCCACATGTGTATCATTATGTATAACCCTTCCACAATACTCATGTTGTGAAAGACTAACTGTATTTTGCTCCTTCCCAACCCATCCTGCTTTATTGAATTTTTTCCCTTGACCCTGTCCCCTTTCGAAAGTGTTTGTTTTTGATTACCTCTACCCCCATCTGCCCTCCCCTCCATCATCCCCCCCCCTTTTTTTAATCTTCCTCCCTTTTCTTTCCTGTGGGGTAAGATACCCAATTGGGTATGTATGGTATTCCCTCCTCAGGCCAAATCTGAGGAGAGCAAGGTTCACTCATTCCCCCCTCACCTGCCCTCTCCCCTCCTCCCACAGAACTGCTTCCTCTTGCCACCTTTATGCGAGATAATCCACCCCATTCTATCTCTCCCTATCTCCCTCTCTCAGTGTGTTCCTCTCTCATTCCTTAATTTGATTTTATTTCTTTTAGATATCTTCCCTTCATCTTCAACTCACCCTGTGTCTGCTCTCTCTCTCTCTTTTATATATATATATATATATATATATATATATATATATATATATATATATACATAGATATACACATAGATATATACATACATACACATTCACTTATATATATATACATAAACATATATATATATATATGCATATTCCCTTCAGCTACCCTAATATTGAGTTCTCATGAATCATACATGTCATCTTTACATGTAGGAATGTAAACAAAACAGTTCAACTTTAGTAAATCCCTTGCAATTTCTGTTTCTTGATTACCTTTTCATGCTTCTCTTGATTCTTGTGTTTGAAAGTCAAATTTTCTATTCAGTTCTGGTCTTTTCACTGAGAAAGCTTGAAAGTCCTCTATTTTATTGAAAATCCATATTTTGCCCTGGAGAATGATACTCAGTTTTGCTGGGTAGGTGATTCTAGGTTTTAATCCTCGCTCCATTGACCTCTGGAATATCGTATTCCAAGCCCTTCTATCTCTTAATGTAGAAGCTGCCAGATCTTGGGTTATTCTGATTGGGTTTCCACAATACTCAAATTGTTTCTTTCTGGCTGCTGGCAGTATTTTCTCCTTGATCTGGGAGCTCTGGAATTTGGTGACAATATTCCTAGGAGATTTCTTTTTGGGATCTATTTGAGGAGGCGATCGATGGATTCTTTCAATTTCTGTTTTGCCCTGTGGCTCTAGAATATCAGGGCAGTTCTCCTTGATAATTTCTTGAAAGATGATATCTAGACTCTTTTTTTGATCATGGCTTTCAGGTAGTCCAATAATTTTTAAATTCTCTCTCCTGGATCTATTTTCCAGGTCAGTGGTTTTTCCAAGGAGATATTTCACATTGTCTTCCATTTTTTTCATTCCTTTGGTTCTGTTTTATAATATCCTGATTTCTCATAAAGTCACTAGCTTCCACTTGCTCCAATCTAATTTTTAAAGTAGTATTTTCTTCAGTGGTCTTTTGGACCTCCTTTTCCATTTGGCTAATTCTGCCTTTCAAGGCATTCTTCTCCTCATTGGCTTTTTGGAGCTCTTTTGCCATTTGAATTAGTCTATTTTTTAAGGTGTTGTTTTCTTCAGTGTATTTTTCAGTATTTTTTTGGGTCTCCTTTAGCAAGTCATTGACTTGTTTTTCATGGTTTTCTCGCATCCTTCTCATTTCTCTTCCCAATTTTTCCTCTACTTCTCTAACTTGCTTTTCCAAATCCTTTTTGAGCTCTTCCATGGCCTGGGACCAGTTCATGTTTTTCTTGGAGGTTTCTGTTGTACGCTCTTTGACTTTGTTAACTTCTTCTGGCTGTATGTTTTGGTCTTCTTTGTCACCAAAGAAAGAATGCAAAGTCTGAGACTGAATCTGGGTGCGTTTTTGCTGCCTGGCCACATTCCCAACCAACTAACTTGACCCTTGAGTTTTTCAGTGGGGTATGACTGCTTGTAGACTAAAGAGTTCTATGTATGTTCCACGTTTGGGGGGGAGGTGCCAGCTCTGTCACACCAGCACTCCTCCTCCCCCAAGAACCCCAACCTGGACTGGGCTTAGATCTTCAGCAGGCTGTGCACTCCTGCTCTGATCCTCCACTTAATACCTCCCACCAGATGGGCCTGGGGCCAGAAGCAACTGCAGCTGTAGCTGCCCCACCTCTGCTGCCCCCAGGGCTGGAAGCCAAACTGCAAACTCCTTCCACTCCCGCAGCTTTTCCCACTAACCTTCTCCGCTGTCTTTGGTGTTTGTGGATTGAGAAGTCTGGTAACTGTCGCAGCTCACTGATTCAGGGTGGTAGGGCACATTTCGCCCAGCTCCTGGTCCGGTTGGTCCGCGCTGCTCACGCTGGGCTCTGCTCCACTCCCAGCTCCCAGCTCCCAGCTCCCAACTCCCAGCTCTGTGTGGGATAGACCTCACCCAGAGACCATCCAGGCTGTCCTGGGCTGGAGCCCTGCTTCCCTCTGCTGTTCTGTGGGTTCTGCAGTTCTAGAATTGGTTCAGAGCCATTTTTATAGGTTTTTGGAGGGGCTCAGCAGGGAGCTCAAGCTGGTCCCTGCTTTCCAGCCGCCATCTTGGCTCCGCCCCCAAAACAGGTTGTACTTTAAGAAAAAAAATATACTTTTGTGATTATGATGGGGTAAAAATCAGTCTACTTTGCTATTTATAACTCATCAACAATTCATTGCTTAGGAGTTTTAGGTTTTTTGGTCTCAGCAGATGATATGGCCAATGTGACATTTATAACATATTTTGTAGCCATTGGTCTTATTAAAGGACTTTTAATACCTACATCCTCTCTAAAGGTTATTTTAGTACCCATTATTGTGCTTAAATTTCTTTGTTCTTTTAATTCAATCAAAATATATTACATTGTAGAAAGGGTAGTTGTTATGGAGGAAGTATTGTGGATTTGGGACCATGGGTCCTGGGTTCAAATCCTGACTGCTTCTTAAAACTTATGTGATCTTGGGAAGTCATAATCCCCTTCTTTTATGCTGCCTGCCTCTTTCTCTAATCTTCATTCTCTCCCTATCTCCAGGTTCCTTTTCTGTGGTTCCAGGAGTCCCCACATTTAAAGTATAAACAAAGAAACATTGCTTACTCCACCATCCCCTCAGGACATAGTCCTATACTGCTTCTCCCTTTCATAGACAAATTCCTAGGAAAAAAGCTATCTACTCACATTGACTCAGCTTCCACACCTCTCATTCCTTGACCCCTTAAAGTGTAGATTCCAAGTACATCATTCTACAGAAACTTCTCTCAAGTGTTACTGATGATCTCATTCACCAAATTCAGTGACCTTTTCTTAGCGTTTTTCCTTCTTGATCTTTCTGTGGTATTTGCTATTGTTGACCTCTTTCTTAGGAGCAATATCTTAATCTAGGATTAGATGCAGGTTAGGCTAGTTTTTTTTTTTTCCTTAAGTAGTATTGAGACTGTTTTTGAGACTTGGATGCCTCACTGGATTAAAGGTTCACACTGCTGACGTCACTTCCTGGTTGCCTAACACAAAGCATCCATGAGGACCTCCAGGTGCTCTCTGATGTGTAGTTTGTTGAAAACAATGGACAACTCAGGCAAAGGGGCTTCACTCAACTGAATAAACTGGAGGTGTTCTCAGTGTCTACTCTTGTTAAGTCCTGCAATGAATAATTAAATCTCCTTTTGTTACCTGTTAATGACTCACATTTGTCTCATTTTGTTCTAGTAACGGACATAAACTACCAGTGTTCCACAAGCAAGACACTCCATCTCCCATCTCTGGGCATTTTCGTGTCTGTCCCCCTTTCCTGGAATGCTCTCCCTCCTCATCTCTACTGCTTGGTTTCCTTTGAATCCCAAAAAAAGTCCCACCTTCTACAGGAAGCCTTTCCCAACACTTTTTAATTCTAGTGTCTTCCATTTTTTATTTATTTCTCATTTATCCTGTATAAATAGCTTGTTTGTCCATATTTCCTTTCTTGTTTATGTAGATGTTGTCCCCCTGATTGAAAGTAAAATCTTTAAGAGTAGGGGCAGTTCCTTTTTTGGTATTTGAACCCTCAATGCCTAGTATGGTGCCTGGCACATAACTTGTTGATTGATTGAATTTAAGAAGCCTATGTAGTATGTATACTGTGTAATTTTCACATATTACACTCAATGAACAGTTTTGGTTCTTAGCTAGTAAAGTTGAACGTGGATATATGGTTTGAGTAAGAACAATTATGAAGTGCTTTTGTTCTTTTAAGACCCTTAAGATCTGCACAACAGGGTTGAACACATCCAGTTATCTGTGGCTATTGATAAGGGATATGTGTCATATTTTATTTGATCTAAATTCGGAGACATTTTTAGGCTCCAGGCAACAACCCTGCTTTCAGGACTACAAATTGTTCCATATGTGAAAAATTAGAACTCTAGGACACCTCAGATCAGAATGACTAATGCCTGGGACTGCCCTGGGGTAGCCCAAGACTTACCTTGAAAGGTGGACTCACTCTTGTGACACTGTGTGTGTCACATTATTAACCTTCTTCCCCTCAGTTAAAGATTCTCCTCAAAACTATCCCAAATGACTCAGGTGACAAAACAGTATTATAATAACTTTTGCTAACAGTGGTCTCACTGACAGTTGTCATCAACTAGTAGAATTAATCTGTTTTGTGTTTTGTTTTTTTTTAAACATTGAATAATCTACTTTGACTGGAATGTAGAATATGTGTAGGAGAAAATAATATTTTGTGGTCAGAAAGGTTGAAAAAGTAAGGTGAGAGCCAGATTTTATAGGGTATTAAATTTCACATTCAGAATTTTGTATTTTATTCTAATTGATGAAGTGGCATGAAGGCCTGGGCCCTGGCTAGTTTGGTAAGGCAAAAAAAGAAACCCCTCATATATCAGAGCTGGGGGTCCTAAGGGTGGATATGCTAGAAGGAAGCTGAGCATGAGCATTATAGTCTGACAGTAGTCTTGTTGCCCTCAAGAAACTTACATTTTCCTGAGGCTGATGGTGATGTTTGTTGTGTGGAACATGTACTAAGTTTCAGTTCTATGTCTATGGACTATGAACTACACTATCATTATTATATATAAAATGCAAAGTAATTTTGGAACAAGAGAATGTCAAAAACTGTAGGAGTTCAGGAAAGAACTCCTGTATGAGTGTCAGAACTTAAAGGAAGCTAGAAATTCTATGAGACAGAGGTGAAGAAAGAATGAATTTTTGACAGTGGGAATGGCAGGAGAGGGGAAGCCTATACAAATGTGTGGAGATGGTATGTTGTGTGTGTGGAATAGCAAGTTGGCTAGTTTGTCTGAGGCTTCGAATGCACTAATGGGAATGTGATCAGTCTGGAAAGACAGTTTGGAGCTATATTGTTAAAGCTTTTGTAGAGGACTAAGGAGTCATTCTAGGCATTTTGTTGTTGTTCAGTCATGGGGGTTTTCTATTTTTTCATTCTTTACGTTTTGTTTTACTACTTCTTGGTGCCTCATAGATTCTTTAGCTTCCACTTGCTCAAGTCTAATTTTTAATGAGTTAGTGTTTTCATTTTGCTTTTGAGTCTCCTTTTCCAGTTGGTTGATTTTGCCTCTCAGGGTGTCATTTTCTCTCTCTAGATTCTGAATCTCTGTAGCCATTTTGCCAATCTTATTCTTTAGGGACTTGATTTCATCAGTGGATTTTTTTTCCATTTTTTCCATATTTTCTTTTAGCTCCCCAATTTGGTTTTTAAAATCCTCCTTTAGCTCTTCCAGCAGTGCTTTTTGGGCTGGAGACCAGTTCATATTACCTTCTGAGGTATCTGATGTATCTACAGTATCATTGCCTACCTCTTCCATATTGGTATTTTGATCCTGCCTGTCTCCATAAAAAGAATCTATTGTCCTTGGTTTTTTTGTGTTCTTCTTCATGTTGGTTTGCCTTTTGCTGGCTTTACAACGAATTTCTACCTTTGGGCCTCAGGGCTTTCTGTCCCAGTGTTCTTATTCTGGAGGTTGTGAGTCTAGAATTATAGCCTTCAGTTTCCTGAGGTGTGGGGGAGGGGTCTGGCTCCCTGGCTTCTCACTCCCTATGGGTGCTCTCCAGCACTTGCTTATCAGCAATGGTTTCAGCTGTTTGTTGTTTGAGCTGATGTCTGGCACTTCCCCTGGGGGAGCAAGGTTACGCCTGGGCTCCTGGCGTTGACCCCTGCCGACTCTGCCCCTCCGGGACTGATGAACTTCTACTATTTGACCACTGAAGCCCCACTACTTTCTGCTCAGTTCCAGCATTCTTTTTTTTTTTCCCCAAGGAATTCTCTGGGTGGGGAGGGGAGGGATTAGAGTCGCTTACCTGGCCATTAAGCCTCCCGGAAGTTCAAGAAGCCGCGTTTCATACGTTTGGGCTGCAAGCCTCAGGAGTCCATGTTTCCCGGCCGGTGGCATTGCGCTGCCTCTTGTCACTTCCACAGACTGCCGTCCTGTGTTGGGAGACCTGGGGATCTCCACCGGTTTCGGGCACCCAGCTTTCTCCCAGCCCGTCTCCCACGTGGATTTCCCAGCCAGCCGCTTCCGCCTTGGTCTGGAGCCGCTCCGCACCGAGCACTCTCCGGGCCTACAGATTCGTGCCTCTGGCCTTTCAAACTCTCCCGGCTCGGAAATTTGCCCCACGCAGACTCCTCACAGTTTCTAACTCTCTCAAGTCTGCTCAAATTCACTTTTTTATAGGAATCTGACAGAGCTTGTGAGAGAGCTCCGGTAAGATGCTGCCTTCATGTGGCCATCTTGGCTCTGCCCCCCACATGGGGGTTTTCTTAGCAAAGATACTGGAGTGGTTTGCCATTTCCTCCTCCAGCTCATTTTACAGATAAGGAACAAAGGCAAACAAGGTTAAGTAACTTGCTCAGGGTCACACAGCTAGTAAATGTGTGAGGCCAGATTTGAACTCAGGAAGATGAGTCTTTCTGACTTGAGGTCCAGCACTCTATCTTAGCTGCTGTAATATTAACCTAGTTTTCCCTTAAAAAATATTGAAACTGTCCTCCAGATTTAACTGAATCAGAGAGCCCATGTTCAAGCCTTTGATGTCACATCTGGTGACTTCAGTATAAAAATAGCCAAGCACTAGAGCTCTTGCTTTAGGATAACAGCAAAGCTAAACTCTGTTGAATTAACTGAACCTCAAGGACTATCTCTTCCATGCTCTATTATTCTACTGCTATGACTAATTAAATCTCCTTTTGTTAATTATTGGATCAGAGGCTCTTAACCTCATATTTTTAAAAATACTTTGATAATTGTACTTCAATACAATTGGTTTCTTTTGTGCATTTTATTTATACATTAAAAAATATTATCTGAGAAGAAGTCCATAAACTTCATCAGAATGACAATGGTGTCCTCAACAGAAGGAAGGTTTAAGAACCTCTGGAAGGAAGAGAATGGCTATATTTTGGGCCCTCCTGGCTCCGAGTAAATGTCAATAGTAACTCTCTTTTGACCAGCAACCCTGAGTGTCTTGCCCCCTCCCAGTTTGATTTTTTTTTAAATTAAATGACTCACTTCTTTTTAATGTTAATTTATTTATTTTTAGTTTCCAACATTCATTTCCATAAGTTTTAAATTTTCTCCCCCTTACTCCGCCCCCCCCACCCCTCACCAAGATGGCATGCATTCCGATATGGGCTCTTCATATAGATTCCTATTAAACATTTTCACATTAGTCGTATCGTATAGAAGAATTAGAACGAACGGGAGGAACGATGACAAAGAAAAAACAAAACAAAATAAGAAAAAGATAGCAAATAGTACGCTTTGCTCTGCATTCAGACCCCCTATTTCTTTTTCTGGCTGTGGATGGCATTTTCCATCATGAGTCTTTGGGAATTGTTTTAGGTCCTTGCATTGCTGAGAAGAGCTAAGTCTATCAAAGTCAGTCATCACACACTGTGGCTGTTACCGTGTACAATGTTCTCCTGATTCTGCTCACTTTACTCAGCATCAGTTCATACAAGTCTTTCTAGGTTTTTCTGAAGTCCACCTGTTCCTTGACTCACTTCTTAGAGAAGTCTGTTCACTGAATGGGTGGTACTTCAAAATGAGAACTTGAAAAGGCCTTATCCTAAAAGGGCCAGGGTCTCCCATTGCATCCTGAGCCATCTCCAGTCATCCTGAAGAATATCTGGCCACTGGACCCAGATGGCTCTGGAGGAGAAAGTAAGGCTGGTGACCTTGCACAGCCTTCCCTCACTCAAATCAAAGTCAACTGCAAGTCATGTCATCATTTCCCTGATGTCATGGTCCTCTTTGAAAATGAAGGACAAACACATGTGCAATTTGATTCCAGTTTTGGACAGATCAACCTGGTCAATTCTGGACTATTACAGTTTTAAACAGCAAATAGGGGAATGTGTGTTTTATTGTAGAGAAACCGAGATACACTTGATTTTTCTTTAGGGGAGAGGCATGAACATAACCATACTTTACGACTATCAATTTAACAGCTCTGCAGAGGATGAATTGGATAGGAGAGAAGCTGGAAGCAAAGAGTCCAATCAGCAGGCCCAAGTGAGAAGTGATGAGAGCCTAGACTATGGTTAGGACCATGTGAATGGAGTGAAAGGGACAGATGTCCTTTATTTGCCACCAGCTTCCCTACTCTATTTCAACTCCATCATGCCCCAATGAGGATAAAATCAGCACCAGATAAAATACTCACCAGGAAACTCATCATCGTAGAGATTGCTTCAGTTTTGTTACTCATACCTCTTCAGTACCCTCAGCTGTTTCTATTTTTCTGATTGGAGGGCTCTGGGTGGAGTGGTGGAGCAAAAACCTCCTCTCACAGCCTCCTTTTATAGAAGGCTCAAAATGGCATCATTTGCCGTTGGCTGTTCTGTTTGGTTTCAACTCTATCCTCATATTCGTCATGCTTCTACAACAGGTACCCTCTGGCACTCCCCTTCCCCCCAGTTTTCAGCTTCTTTTGCTTATTGGCTTCCCCCAGTAGACTGTAAGCTCCTTCAGGGAAGGAATTGGTCTTCTATTTTTTTCCCAGCAGTGTCACATAGTCAACCCTTAATAAATATTTGTTGCATTGTATTGTAGATATGAGACATGCTGTGGAGGCAAAATTGATTGGACTTGGCAGATGATTGATTTGGGAGGGTTAGTGGGGGAGAGTGAAGACTCAAGAAGACAGTGAAGAGAGGATAATTCTTGTGTCGTGAAAGCTGAAAGTTCTTTGGCTGTAAACTGGAAGAAAGGTGACACTCTTGATAGAAACAGGGAAATCAAGAAGGAGGGTGGGTTTGAAGGGCAAGGTTATGGGTTCAGTTTTGGACATGTTGTGCTTAAGCTGTCAATGGGACACTGAGAAGAAAATCTAATTAAATTACTTAAAAATAAAACTTTTTTATTTTTAAAGTCGCTGAAAAAGATTATCTATTGATTAGACAAATCATTTACCCAGAACTTTGAGAGAAGTAAATTCAATAAACATCAGTAAGCAAAAAGTAAAGAATGATTTGTAGGTTCTGAAACAGGAATGTTTTTTAGTTATGAACTGGAAGGATGGTGATGCCCTTGACAGAAATGATAACTAGCATTTATATAGCACTTTAAGATTTGCAAAGTACTTTACATATGTTAACTCATTTGAGCTTTATAATAACTCTATGAGGGAGCTGCTATTATTATCATCCCCATTTTACAGATGAGAAAAATGAGACTGAGAGAGGTTAAGCAACTTGCTTGAAGTCACACAGCTAGTAAGTGTCTAAGGCAGGATTTGAACAGTCTTTTGGACTCCGCATTTGGCACTGTTAGCCACTGCGCCATTTAACTGATTCAATTTCAAATAGGAAAATTAGGAAGAAGGTTGGTTTTGGGGAGTAAGATTATGAGTTAAATTTCAGACATGTTGTGTTTGCCTTTGGGGTATCTAGATAGAAGGAAATCCAATTAAGTTAACTAAAAATAAACATTGAATAGCTTTTAGAAAGATGCATTATCTGTTTATCAAACATTAACTACATACGCAGCACTTTGAGAAAAGTAAATTCGACAAGCATTAAGCATATTGTTATTGTTCAGTTGTGTCTAACTCTTTATAACCCCATGGACCATATGGGTTTTTCTGGGTAAAGATACTGCAGTGGTTTTGCATTTTCTTTTCCAGTAGTAAGCTACTGGAGAACGACAACAATAAAAACAATCACACCCATTAGAGTTCCTGATTTGTTCAAAGTTGAGTTTACAGTATTGTTGTTTTCCTGTAACTAGTTCTGGTTCTTTTCACCTTGCCCTGCATCAGTTCATACAAGTCTTCCTAGAATACTTCGAAACCATTTATCCTGTAGCACAACAGTACTATATCATATTTATGTAGGATAATTTATTCAGCCATTCTCCAACTGATAGATATGCCCTCAGTTTCCAATATTTTTGCCACCAACAAAAAAGCTATAAACTTTATTGTACTTCCTTAGAATCTCTTTTTTTTTTAAATTAGGGATTTAATTAACCCTTCCCTTAATCTATTCTCCTTCTAATTTCCCCTATTCTCCCCATTACTGTCCTATTTCCCAAATGAGTGACATATATTTCTGTATCCAATGGTGTGTGTGTGCGTGTGTCTGTGTCTGTGTCTGTGTCTGTGTGCATGTGTTCTTCTCTTCTTTGTCCAAATCATATGAGATTGAGTTTCTAGTGTCAGTTGCTCCTTAACCTCTTCCTCTTGTTTGTATAGACTACTACTACTTGTGCACTCTGATTATGTGATGTAATATTCCCCAAACTTCCTTTCTCTTTCTTCTCTGTTCTTTTCCCTTTCCATTCTTCTTTTAAGAACAAGACATAACAGAAGCACGTCCTAGCCTAATTAGCCTCACTCTGTATATAAGCCCTGACGATAACAGGATTCAGAGACGACATATGCATTATCATTTCCCTGTATGTTAGCAGATCATCCTTGTTTAGACTCTTATGATTCTTTACTCATAGTTGTGTGTATATACATGTATATACATACATACATATATGCGTATGTGTATGTATATATGATATATATATATATATATACATATATATATGTAGAGAGAGAGATTCTTTTGACTCGTATTTGCACCTCAAAGTTTCTATGTAGTTCTGCTCTTTTCATGAGATATTTTACATTTTCTTCTTTCAGCTTTTTTTACTTTGTTTTACTATTTCTTGTTGCCTTATGTAATCACTGACTTTTATTTGGTTCACTCTAATCCTCAGGAAGTTTGTTGCTTGGGCAAGATTTTGTTCTTCTTATGCCAATCTGTTAATTTCCTTTCTAATTCTTTGTTTCATAGCTCTCATTTCTTTTCCAGTGTTTTTATAAACCTCAAGCATTCTCATTTCATTCATAATTTTTTTTAACTTTCTAAAAACTCTTGTTTTCTCCCTTCTAGGAATTCTAGTTGAGTTTGTGCTCAAGCTATGTTTTTCTCTGAAATACTGCTTACAGATATTCGGAGTCATTCTCTGTTTCTGAGTTTGTCTCTAGAGTATCTCTACCACTATAACGGCTTATTATAGTGGGGTTCTTTTTTTGGTCTGCTCATTCTCCCAGCCTATTTCTTGGCTCTGGACTTGAAATTAGGGCTGGACTCTGACACATTTTTGGACAGAAGGTCTGGGCTGATCCTGTTGCTACTTTCTTGGGATATTGAGTGTTTTCCAGGATCTCAGGAACAGGCTGGGAACCTGAAAGCTTTCCGTGCTCCCAGAGGAGTCTGATCCAGGGCAGAATCTGATTGCTGCTTCTCTAGTTTGAGCTCTGCAAATTCTTGGCCTGTTTTTGGATTGGTGCAAGAATAGACTGCTACTAGACTTGGCCCGTATCAACCAGCTGGAGAGGTCTGTGCAGAGTGGCAGAGTTGTAGACTACCTTTTTGGTCTGGTATTTTTGCCATGATTATACCTCTGCCTGCTGGGCTAGATGCTTTAAGTGAGCATTTGATCTGCAACAGGGATCTGAACCACACCCCTTCTGAACCCCAAACACCACTCACCCTGTGCAAGTCAGTCTGCCTTGGATCTGTGACCTGGATAGTAGATGGCAGAGTTTCCTGTTTGTATCTGTCTGCATCTCAGTGTGCCCTGATATGGATCTTGTGAAGCCCTAGTTTGAGTCTGAGACCTCTTCTTACCCTAGAGCCTCTCCCTGGGCACTAGACTGCCCTGTGGCATGCTCCACTCTCTCCACTCCACTCCAGATCTCCCTATTTCCTCATGCCAAGCTCTGCTGGACAAATAACTCACTGTGACTTTTACTAATTTTCAGATCAGGATTCAGTCTGGTGCATAGAGGGTAACTGGAGGAGTTTGTGGAGGGGAATTCATCACACTGCATCCTACTATACCATCGTGACTCTGCCTCTATTATTTGTTTTAAGGTTTTGTAAAACACCAAAATTTTTCTGATGTTGTCACATGAACATAAGCAAATATTTGTATTGTATGTTGTATGACTGAAGTTGAAGATTATTCAAAATGCATGTGTTGAGCATGAGCAGGCTGCAATGTATTCAAAAAAGGAATTTAACAGAATAAGTGAAATAAAAGATGCCATCAGAGAAACGTGCAGCTGGGAGATTAAAGACTGATCACATAGTGAGGGCGAGGAATACCCATTCTATCTATACTATGTCAAAAATATCAATAGAAAGGCTTTGTTTGTGGAGTTTTAGGGGCAAAACAGACAAGATTAGCGAAAGATGGACAAACATGCATGGATTGTGTTCTCTACGTTGGATGAAGTTCCCATATGATTGAGAACGAAATCCATTGCTGTATCAAAATAATCATGTCCTATGAAAAATACACATTGAAATAATTTTCTTTAGGCAACCTAAAGTTAAAAAAAACATTTCTCAAGCATAATCTATTTTACTCATTTGTTTATCTTGTGGTTGCTGACACAAATAATCAGTTCAGATAGGCTTATAGCCCATTTTAAAAGGTAACTAGCTGTTGAGAAGACATTTTTCAGAAGAGCAGTTTGGGAATTGAGATCAGATCTCAGCTTGGCGTATTGTGAATTGGCGACCGAATGCATTTTGCTATATAGAGAATGGGAACTGCCATCTGGAGTCCTACACATTATATCCACCTTTTAAAATGGCATTCCAGTAGTTTTATGTGTTCCTAAATCTCTTTATCCATGCAAACCCACCTTGTTCAATCTTCAATTCTCTTCTTAAATTTCTTAACATCAAAAGTGCAGTATAAACTTTTGACTGAACTAATTCTTCCCAAGACAAAAAACTGTGGAGAAATTTTGTGCATTTGATGTAGCAATGACTCCTCATTATATTGTACTAGCTTTTAGTCCCTGTCATCTCTTTAACTCCTAGCAGAGAATGAAAATGCTTGGAAGCCAGGGTTGGTTGAATACCCTGGGAATCAGAAATTAATAAGAGCTCAAAAAAACTCATATGATACAGTTGAGTTTAATTATATCTCTTGAAATCAATAAACAATTCCAGAAAATCATTTGTGATTTGCAACCCCCCAATCCTTGTAAACAAAATTTTATTCGTTGTCAAGATTTCTGTTTAAAATAAGCAGCTTAAATATTGAATAGCTTGGTGATATAAATGCTTTTTTCCCCAAATTATAAAATTCTTGCTGCTCATCAAAGAGTTTTCTGTATAAAGAATAAAATGTGCTAATATATTATGCTATATATATATGTATGTATATATATATAGCACATATATGATGTTTCATCTGTAAGTGTGTATGTATATATATCTATATGTATATAAACTGAATGTCTAACTTTCAGAGCTTTCTGAAAATATTTACTCTCTATTAATTTGCTTTTCATTAATTTACTTTTAATTTGTTTCTGGATCAGGTCTTATGATGTGGGCAGAACGGGTTGGAGAAGATGTTTGTCTTGTGAGTAGATGAACAGCCAACAGGTCATTTTGGTGCCATGAAGAATGCTAGAACCTTCTGTAGATCTTTAGTTGGGAGTGAAGCTTGGTGCTACCTATGAGCTTTTCTTTGCCTACAAACATCCTGAAGGATGCCTTGGCTGCTTGTTGCTGTTTTGTCTGCTACATGACAACTGACACATTGTCAGCTCAGTCTCCTTCAGGCTCACTTCAAAAACCAAACACTATGCTGACTCAGCAAAGCAATTCTAATCTCTTCTTTATGTATCCTCTTGCATGTTTACAGTAAAGTTACCATTAGTCATGTACAATGCCTGGAAAATTATTTTATCGTTCTTGGCTAAGATCCTGATTGTCTAGCTCCTAAATGGCATATCCATTCATGTACATGCTTTAGGAGTGCAATGCTTTAGAGCATTGCACAAAATAGTATACTTTTTTTTTTACAATGTAAAAGATGTAAAAAGATAGAACATCTCCAAATCCTTTTCCCATCCTCCACCCCTCCCCAGACCCTATAGAGCAGCCAGGTGGGAAGAGCAACCTGGCCGTTGATTCCATTTAAATGAAATAGGAGTCACCAACCATAAGCCTTCTGGACCACCAGGCTTTAACATCTGTCCTACCATTTTGACTTAAAGGTCACGTTCATTTATCCTTCTGAAAGGATGTGATACCATCAAGAGCTGTAGGTGGGTTCAAGGACTTTCAGAGCAAATTTGGTTAACTGAGTAAGTTTACTAGGAAACCATAGTTAGCTTATGATGATGCATATGCCTATAATTTTCTAAGATGCTATTTAGGTGTTAAACATATGCAATCTAATCCAGTAAGAATTTGTTAATCATGAGCGAGGCAATTGGGGTTAAGTGACTTGCCCAGGGTCCCACAGCTAGTGTCTGAAGCTGGATTTGGACTCAGGTCCTCTTGACTCCAGGGCTGGTGCTCTATCCACCATATCACCTAGCTGTCCTATGGTGACTATTTTACATTTGTTACTGGGTTTCTAAGAAATTATGACAATGAGTCAATTCCTTTACTTCTATATATTTCCCATTTAAAAAAATCTGGCAGCTTGCTTGAGACAATATGCATAAATGCTTTTTAAACCTTCAAACATTATGTACGTGTCAAATAGTATCATTGTAATTATTTAAAAAGGTAAATCTAGAAATATGATTATACATATGGTCATTTGAGCTTTTATTTTTTCTTCTATTTGGATATCTTTTTATCTAACCTGAATGGATATAGTTAATGCTAATGAGACCATCACATATCAAACCTGTTTTCCTGCTGGCTAAGACATACTCAGTTTTGTTTAGAAAGATGTCATTAGATACTCACCATACCCAGTGCCTTCCTGTTTTCCTTTTGAGACAATATTCATGATGTGCAGGAAGGAGACTCCTGTGTAATTTATAAAACTTTGAACTCCTCTTTTATTTCTTGGTCCAGAATCATCTTTTCCTACATAGTTTATGCCATACTCAGTTTCCATCTTCACTTTCCATACTTCATATACACTTTAGTTTGAATTGTATGTTAACTTAGTTTGGAAGACAGTGTTAATTTCTTCATAGAATTTATCTCCTTCTCTAGCTTCTGTAACAGAAGGTGGTGTATGAGGAGCTATTATTTTGATTGCTTTAGCTCACCATGATGAGATGACGAAATGTCCCTGAATTTTTTTTTTGGGAGGGGGAGGTAATAAAGTGAATATATTCCATCAAGTTCACCATTAACTTCTCTGAAGAAAGCCTGTGAGCCATCTTTCCATTTAGCTGCAATTTCTTTGTCTTCTGCTTTTCCAGAAGAATAAAGAATTATAGGTTAGCTAAAAAACAGTGGAAAGACTCATGGTGAGTATAATAATAGCTGACATTTATATTTTGTGCTCTAAGGTGTTATATTATCTCATATGGTTCTCACAACAACCCTGTGAGGTAGGTACTGTGATTATCCTCACTTTGCAGGTGAGGAAATTGAGGCAGAGAGGTTAAGTGTTTTCCCCGATGTCATACAGCTAGTAACCCTTTGGATTTCTAAACCTTCCTGCCTTGTAGCTGAACTCTTGTTATATGTGTTCTCTCCTCAAGTTAGAGTGTGAGGTCATGGAGAGCAGAGACTAATATTTTTTCTATTTGGATCTCCAGCACTTAGGTGGTACTTGGTACATCGTAAGCACTTACCAAGTACTTTATCATTTACTCATTAGTGTCACCCACAATGAGCAGGCTTGGCATAGAAGAGCTCCTTAATAAATATCTGTTAAGTGATAAATACACTGGTACATGTGAGCTGTTCTGGGCTCATTCACAAAGCAAGTGATATTTCTAATCCTGTAACATTCTCTATGTGCCATCTGACTGAGACAATGAAAGTCCTCAGATTAATGAGTTCAACATTAGTTCTACCACCTGAATTCTCTAGATGGATAGTTTACTGTTCACTTTCAAAGTTTATTGCTCATGGTGTTTCATAAATATATAATTTTAAAAAATTTCTATTAAATTTAGCATATATCAACAAACTATATATATAGAATAGAAATTTGAAGTTTCATATACAAATTTCTTTTTCTGTTCTTTGTGTATTGATATTCATATTTGTCAAATTTATAATAAAGGAAAAATTTAAAAATACTACAAGGGATAGTTTTCTCTTTTGTCCATTCTTTTAAGATTATCAACATAGGGACAGCTAGATGGCATGGTGGCTAGAGTGCCAGGTCTGAAATCAGGAAAACTTATCTTTGTGAGTTCAAATCTGACCTCAGATACTTACTAGCTGTGCGACCCTGGGCAAGTCACTTAGCCCTATTTGCCTCAGAAATTCATAAGGATAGAATGTTTACATTTTATATATGTAAAATGTATGTCTAAGATTCTTATTAATAATTGGGTAGCTCATAAGAAAGATTGGGGTGAACCTGACTATGATATGAATTTAAAAAGTAAAACCATTTAGGAACAGCTAAAAAGAGTAATTATTTTACACAAATGAGGTGCAAGAGGAAGAATGGATACAGAGGAATTAGATGGCAGAGGAGGGCTGGTAGTTTTGGTAACCTGCTTTCATTGGGAATGGGTTTAAGAGGGAACAATACATTTATATTTAGAAGAGTATAAAAGCCTTCTAAATTCAGAAGAAATAAAACGGTAGGGGCATGGTGGAGAGAGGATAAGAGAGGGATTTTTAGAGGGGAGAATGAGGGAATAAGTAAAAGGGTAGGTAAAAATAGGTAATAGGGTAGAAGGCTGTTTAGATTTATGGGAATGAGAGGATAGGGGATAAGGGAGGGATCCTTGGAGGGGGTAGGCAAGTAACAGGAGGGCAAGGTAGTGGGTAGAAGTAAAGTAGAGGACGCAGGAGGGATAGGAAACAAGAGATATGCCCAAACATGGAAACAAAGATCAGGAGTAGAGTATGTTTGGGAAAGTATGTGTCTATATATGCAGGTCTATATGTATATGTGTATGTATATATCTATAGCTATAGAGAAATATTTTATTGTGACCTTCTGAGGGGGATGGGGGAGATGGGAAAAAAAGAACAAAGTTAAGTGCACAGCAGAGAACAAAAGAAAACTCACAAGGAAGCAAAGAGAAGATGGACAAATTCTCAACCCAACGTGTATTATTTATCATACAGGCTTTCTTGAAATGAAAATTTATTGTTACATATTTTGAATCCTCTCTTATGTTTTGCCATGCATGCAACATGCTTTTCTTTTTTCTTTCTTACTTTATATTTAAGTTTCAATATTTAAGTTTATGATATATTTTTGTTTCTTTTCTTGATTCTATATTTGTGTTCCGGCTCTGGAGTCTGAAATAAAATAAAAAAAAAAGATCATCAACACATAACAAAATTACTCCAAGGCCTTCTGTCTAGACTTCCTCTATGAACCTTGACAATAGGGTTCTGAGAAGACGCATGTATCATCTTCCCATTTTAGATCGAAGGCAGTTTATACTTGTCTAGTACCTTATGGTTGTTTGCTCATGTTTAACTATGGTTTCTTTTGACTCCTGTGTTTCAGAGTTTCTATGTAGCACTGGTGTTTTCATCAGGAATGCTTGAAATTTCATTGAAATGAAATTGGAATTCCTCCCCTCACTTTATCCTCTTCTATAGGATTATACTCAGTTTTGCTAGAGAAATTGTGCTTGGTTGTAAACTTATATTCTTGCCTTCTCGAATTTCATATTACACGTGCTTGACTCTTTTATGGTGGTAGCTACTAAATCTTTTATGATCCTGACTGTGACTATTCTGTATCAAATTCTTTCTTTCTGGCCGCTTGAAATATTTGGAGTGCTGAATTTTGACTATAATGTTCCTAGGAATTTTAATTTTTGAGTGTCTTTCATTGGGGTGATTGGTGGATTCTTTCTATTTTCACCATGTTTGAAATATGTTTAGGCGCTTTTTATTTTTCTTTTTTTGGTTGTGGCTTTCAGGTAATTGTAAGTTTCTTAAATTTATCTATCTTTGATCTGTTTTCCAAGTCAGTTGTTTTTACTAGGATGTACTTTACATTTTCTTCCATTTTTCAGTCTTTTATTTGAATATTTCCTGTCTCATGAAATAATAATCTTTTTTAGATATGCTTTTGCACCTCTTGGACCAAGCTGTTAATTTCCTTTTCTATTTCCACATCTCTCATTTCTTTTCCAAATTTTCTTCTACTGCTCTCAATTAATTTATTAAAAATTTTTTTTTACCTCCTAAATAAACAAAAGGCAAACCAAACTAAAAAAACCAAAACCAAAGCTCTTTTCTCTGAGGAATTCTAGTTGAATTTGTTCCCAAGCTATGTTTCTCTTTAAGGCTTTGCTTCTAGATGTTTTGGAGTCATTCTCCTTGAACTTCCAAGTCACCGTAACAGCTCTTTATGGTGGGATTCATTTCTATTCTTCCAGTCTACTTCCTGACTTTGATTTCATGTTAGGATCAGACTCTGTACACTTCTGGAAGAAATGTTTGGACTAAACTTCTGTCCTCTTGAGTCCTTTTGCTGTTTTTTTGAGCTTTTGGGTGTTGTCTTATTCCAGGATCTCAGGTACAACTCAGGCTAGGCAAGTTCCTAGTGCTCCCAAAATGACCTGATCCAGGGCAAAGTTTGGTTATTGCCCTCCTGGCCTGAGCTCTGTAAGCTCCTGATCTGGGTTTGGGTCTGAGCAACTATGGTATTATCTCTGTTAGGAAGTCCTGTAGACTGCTGTTGGACTTGGCCACTATCAACCAGCTGGGAAGCTCTGCAGATTGAGTGTCAGAACTGTATGTTCACTTTTGGTCCAGGATTCCTGCACTGGTTCCTCCACTGCAAGCATCGGACTGCACTGGGAGTTGGAACGGAGTAACCACTCTGCTCTTGGGCGTCAGAGCGGCAAGCTCCTGCTTGCTTCTGAACTCTTTCTGTTCTTCTAATCTGTCCTAGCTGACAAAACACCTCACTTTAGCTTTTCATTGTTTATACCACAGATATGCCATAGTATGATATGACATATCACGTATGTCTATGCTAGCATGTCACAAGTATTACATTGTGGTATTAGAACTTGATTTGATGTGCTTTTGTAAAAATGTTGTTTAGAGGGAAATGGCAGAGAGCTTGGCAGAGATACTCTTTATTCCACCGCCTTGCCTCCAATCCTCTTTATTCTATGTTTGCCTGGAAATCTCCTTCCTGTGTCCATGCTCTCTCACTTCTCCAGGTGCCAATTCCTCCCTTCTCCCAGGACGAGTAATCTTTTCAAGGCTCCCTCGAGTACAAGGTCCTCAGCTCCCTTTACCAGTCACCTGTCCTTACCCATAAAAGCATTCATCAGTGGATTCCTCCTCCCGACTCCAAAATAAGGCCTCCTTCCTCCTTTTCAACCTTTCTCGCCTCCTCCTCACTAACTCCCCTTTTAGCTCTTCTCTCTGAGACCACAGAGATCACCTTTCCCTTATTTCTAGCCCTTGATTGGACCCTGGTGCATCATTCATTCCTCTCTACCCCCTGTTCTCCTCCCTCACTTTGGTTCCCCTCCTGTGTGGTAATGTCATCCCATAAAAGAAGCATTCACCTATAGGCAGGTTGTCACCACTTCCTGTCCATTTGTCCCCTATCTGCCACTTTCACGGTTACCTCTCCTAGATTTCCACTTTCCCTCTGCCTCCTTGTGAATATTTAGAAAGAAGTCTTTTACTGGTCTCTCTGATGTCACTGTTGACATTACTATCCTTGCCTGCTGCATTTATTCTCTCCTTCTACAATTCAGTTATTTAGGGTATTCAATTAGCAAATAATCTCTTCAGATCTGGTTTTCTTTCTAAAAATGTTTCAAATTCTTCTTTATTGTTGAATGTGCATATTTTATTCTAGACAATAACCTCAGATTTGCAGAATAGTTCATCCTGGATGGCATCCTGAGCTCCAGTGATCTTCGGAGCACATTATTTCATTCCCTTCTCTTTTTTTAAAGTATGTGTGGAATTATCTTGCATTATTTGTCCTTTTCTTTGTATTTGAAGGTCATTCTTCTGATGGCTTATAGAATTATAGTTGTTTCTGTTTTGAATTATTACATTTAACCACTATGTATCTAGGCATTTGAAGCTTTCTTTTTCTGAAGGTGATCTGTGAAATTTTTCAATTGGAATTTAATTTTCTGTATTCAGAAGTTCCAAGGAGTTGTCTTCTATCACTTTCTTCATTATGGTGTTTAGTGTTATTTTTGTCCTATCCTGTTTTTCTGACAGACCTATGTCAGAAAGACCTATGATCCTTAAATTGTCTCTGAATATCCTGTCTTTTAGTTAGGTATGGTTTGCTTACATAGTTAGCATATTTTCTTTGAATGTTTTTGCTTTTTGTTTCTTTTTCTAGGTTGTCCTTCACTTCTGTGTATTTGTATTCCCAATCTATTTCTTTTTTTTTTTTTGGAGGGGGAAGGCAGGGCAATTGGGGTTAAGTGACTTGCCCAAGGTCACATAGATAGTGTATCAAGCCGGGTTTGAACTCAGGTCTTCCTGACTCCAGGGCCGGTGCTCTACTCACTGAGCCACCAAGCTGCCCCTGTATTCCCAATCTATTGTTCTTGCTTTTGTTTCTTTGGTGAGACTTTCCATTGCAGATTTAAATTTTCCTATTCTGTTCATTATTTTTGCTGTTCAGGACATAAATTCGGCTCTCATAATTCTCATTCCTCTTTTAAACTACTCAGAAACAGCATATTGTGGTTCCATGTTCTCCTTAAATTCTACAGGGTCCTCTGTCTCATTAAGTGTCAGATCACTGATCATTTTCCTTCGTTTTGAAGTATTTATTTGTGGATTCCTGAACTTGTTTACTAGATCTAGATGCCATATTTCCTCGTTTTTCCTGTTGATTTATCGGTTTGTATTCAAGGTCTTTGAAATTTCTTCTTCCTAGAGTAATCTTTGATACTTTCGGTCTTCATGAGCCCCCTCCCCCCTCCTCCTACATACTTAGTTTCCTTATCATTTACTTCCTTACTCCCTTCTCTCTGACTGTGGTGTCCTTGTGGGCTGGATCTCAAAGGGTCTCAGCCTCCTCCCACACTGGGCAATTCGTGGTTCACCAGCCTAGGTCTCTGTCCAGGGTGACTTTTGGGTGGTTAGAACTGGCCCCAGCTGTATGCTGTGCTCTTTCCCTTAGGCTTGGTGGAATGCTGCACAACTCCCACATGTACAGTGTCCTGTCTTGGTTATCTGTTCCTCTGTCCCAGAACTGGCCACTTTATAGAGTCAGTGCTTCCGGGTTGCAACCCCTGGCAAGCTTTTACTTCTAAGGAGCTGTGGCCTAGGTGGCTATTGATGCCTGTGCAAATTTCCCCAGTCTGGAGCTGAGTTCTACATGACACTGGAAAGAGAGAGGGATAACTGAGGTGAAGGGGTGGGTTTTGGTATAAGCCTATGTCATGTCCTTGGGTCTGCTGGTTAGGTCTTGCTTCCTAGGGGAGGTGGGAGCATGGGAGGGTAGGGCAGGAGTACTGAGCAAGCTCAAGTCAGTGAGCATCAGTTCCTGGGTTTGTGTTTCTTTTTAACCTTCTTTTGGTTTCTGGGTGTCCTAGATCATGGAGACAGATGCAGTTGCTTTATCTTGGGCCATTAATTTGTTTTGGTGAGGTTTGAGAATCATGGGGATTGGAGAACACGGCCGGTCTGCTGTCTCATTGCTCATGTCTTAAATGAGCTTTCAATGATTTCTGCTACTTCTGAAGTACTCAGTTCATTTGCAATGGACATGTGGCAGGGGGAGCTTATTTGTGAAATTGTTATTATAACACTTATTATCTTAATGAAAAGCATACTTAAAATATGAAATTCTTATGTATAATTCGCCCTGCACCTAGTTTTAGCTCAAATAATAATATAGTAAGATGAAAAAGTTCAGTCTCTGAATTTTTATGCCTAATTAAATTATAATTATAATTCTTCAGAACTTCATAGTTGTCCTAAAGAATGGGGAATAATTCTATTTTTAAATCTATTGAACCTTGTTTAAATTATTGGGTTAAACTTAAGTTGAAGGTGGGCATCAGCGAATAGCTTTTTCAGTCACATACTTGTTTTTCTACTATAAAATGATAGCTAAACCATTTGGCTTAATTTCTTAATAGTATTTGACTTCAAATAAGTAAACAAGCAAAAATTTACTAAGTTCCTACTATATGTCAGACACTGTTCTAGGCACTGGGAAACAAAGAAAAAAATTAAATAGTCTTTACTCTCAAGGAACTTGTATTTTATTGTGGGTAACAATATGCATGTATTTAAATGTAACAGGGGTAATCAATTTAACTCCTTTCTCACTCAATCTTCAGGACCCCTGGATCATTTTTATGTTGGATTAATTGATGGTGGAATCAGTACTTTGGACTCACAAAACAGTCCTGTGGCCCCATGATGGTGGTGAAGGGTGCTTGCATCAAGAAAATTGGCTGCTGATCCATCAAGAGCTGCTCAGAGGACTTAAATGAGAGACAAATTCCATTTTCATTCTTCTTTCACTTTTTGGAATGTATGGTGTGGAACTCTCTCTGGGACTTCCTGTGGCCTAACACACACACACACACACACACACACACACACACACACACACTCTCTCTCTCTCTCTCTCTCTCTCTCTCTCTCTCTGTCTCTCTCCCTCTCCCCCTCTCCCTGTGTCTCTGTCTCTGTATTGAATATTTTGGACTGAATGTCTTGTGCACATCTCCAACTAAGCATGTCCAAGTAGAATTCATCGACAAGTGAGACTGATCAATTTCAGGGAAAAGGGATCAATCATGCTGTTGCTTGACTATACCTCCTTGTGGAGAGTATGGATATGTCCATTGACATCTTTGAGAGGACTGATAACATTTCCTGGCCTTGAATATTTGTCTGCTCATTTCATTGTTTGAGTAGACAAGGAGGGACATTTATTCCTTATTGAGGAGCGGTGAATGTGTGGCTTGGGATAATTTTAGTTGGTTCAGGTTATTGCTGATTGGTGCTACCTCTGTATACAGTACCTATGGAAGGAAGTCTTTAGCCCTAGAATAGTTAGAGATTGCCATAACAGAAATAAAAGTAGGCTTGTGTCCAGGGTTGGAGGAGAAAGGGAAGCATTTACAATTGTACAGTCTATCCCCTTGGAACTGCTAATGGCAGGTTTGCGGAAGCAGGAACAGTGTCTTACTGAATTTATATGTAGTCTCACCCATGTGCTAGTGAGAGGTAGTTGCAGGAACATTTTACCATGTGGCCCCAGAAGAAAATGAAGCCATATGGCCCAGGTTCATGTACAAAGGAGGAGAGATATCTAGAACAATAAGTTTCTAGAGAATTCTGGAACCCAGGCTTCTAGAGAGAACAATGGGAATTTCTAGGTCAGTACCAACGTCTTGGGAATAGCTCATATTAAGCATGTTGATTTGGAAATGGAAGAGTAGCCACGATATAGAGATGTAAAACCCTAGACTTTGCTCTCTGCTATTACCATGGCTTGTTTGGAAGGAGCAGTGAGGTTACCTCAGTAGCAACCACAAGTTTTTTTTCTTCTAGGGGAAGTCTAGACTTATGGTTAAGCTGGATGCTTATACTGGGTCCCTGGGGTAAAAGATAGGACTCATTGGAAAGAGAAAGAAAACTAGATCTACTGTTTATTAGCTTAGGTGAATGTTATATAGCATTTTCTACAGGATGAAATCAACATTGCCTGCTATCTGATATGTTTTATTATCTTGAGCATCTTCATGGGACTTCAAACTATTTTATCCATAACTGTGGAGACTGAAGTTGTATTCTGAGGTTCTCAGAGTATACTCTGGTTGGGGGCAAAACAAACAGAAAGCTATGATTTGGGGGCAGCCTCTGAAGGTTAAACTTAGCCCGTGTAAACCTAGAGCTTGGGATATAGAGTGAGAGGTTATGTAACATAACATAGAATTACACCTCTTCAGAGAACTGAAATGAGTAATAATTATAATAATAATAGTTTATACTTCCTTCACCATCATAAAACACTTTCCACATATTATTTCAACTACTGCTTCTTTCTAAACCTTGAAAATTTAAGCATGCATGAATGCAAACAACAGTTTCTCAATTTCAAGGTTGAGCATCTTTTAGTGAACACAAAAGGAGGCTTGACTCTGTTTGTGCCAAAACCCCAAATCACCTGGATAATAAATTTTTCTTGACAGTCCAAAATTGGCTACTGACCTTATTTTAGAAGAATTGAGGAAATCTTCCTAGTTCAATGATTCTGTTAATGAAATTTATTTCCACCATAATGTGTTTTGTACTTACATACAATTCCTGTCTTTTTGAATAAAAAGAGATAGTTCTCCAGAGGCATTAGCTCTCTAATTTTTTAAGGATAAAGTTGAATGATAGACATAAATTATTTGTCAAAAATCATGGCATGATCACCAACCAATGTGAGGCTAAAGTTCTTACAAAAGGTTTGAAGATGTGCTTTACATTCTTATTGGCTCGATACAAGGAGAATGGTTTCTGTGGGTTATGAACTCCTTCAAAATTTGCGCTTCCTGGAACCCTTTTATCTACCTTGTCATAAATTTAGATTTATAAGAGACTTCACATGTCTAGTCCAACCTATTAATTTTGCAGATGAGGAAACCAGGTTCGTTGAGGAAATTAATCAAAGGTCACACAGATAGTAAGTGGTAGAGACAAGATTCAAATCCACGTCATTTCTGACTCCAGAACCAGGATTCTTAGTAATGTATTACTCCATCTCTTAGCCATCGAGTTACTCCTGAGGTGTCATGCAAAAGAGAGATTAAGCTTATTCTGCTTTCTTCAAGAGGGCAGATTTAGCTTTGATAGTGAAAAAACTTCATAAGGATTAATATTAATCAAAGATGAAATGTAGCTTTGGTAAGTAGTGGGTCCCCCCTTACGAGAGGTCTTCAAATCAAAACTGGATGGCCACTTGTTGAAGGATATGTAGAATGGTTTCTAATTCATATAGGGTAACTAAGCAGTCTTTAGAGTACTCCAGGGCTCAGATTCTGTGACACTGAGGACAAGGATTGCAATTATGGTGGTTGCTAAGGATACTTAAACTTTTATGTCTGGTCTTCAACTCTTATCTAGAATGTTTAGTTAGGGGGCAGAGCTAAGATGGCAAATAAAAGGCAGGGACTCTCCTGAGCTCTCCCAGGTTCTCTTCCAAACTACATTAAATGACTTCTCAAAACAAATTCTGAGGCAGAACCCACAAAAGGATGTGGTGAAACAATTTTCCAGCCTGACTATTTAGAAGGTTATCAGGAGAAGTCTCTCTACCTAGATGAGAGTGGAGTGCGATGAAGCACTGGTTGTGCCAGCACAAGCTAGGCCCAGCAAACCAGCAATAGGCCTTGGAGTGATTGAATCAGAAATGATTTCTAGAGCTCATAGCCCACAGACAGTAAGGTGGGGTAAGGTAACTGGTCAGAGGGAGATTAAAGAGGCCCCTTTGCTGACTCTGGGTGTAGGATTCTGTTGCATTGTCCATAAATGGATCTGCTCACAGTTGTAGGGCAAGAAGGAGCGGTAGCGCACCAGAGCTTGCAGCCACAGCAGGACAGGCACACCAGTTACAGTTCCAAGCTATAAAAGAATGCTTGTGGTTGCCCACAGTCCAGGAGAGTAGTAAGTACACCTCTCCTTAAATCACACCACCTTGGAGGAATGAAAACTTACAGAACCCCAGAATTTGTTCTGAAAACAGTTGCACAAAAAAAACTGAAACTTAAAACACTGTCTTCTCCACCCCCTGGAACAGAGACCAACCGTAACATAAAGTTAAAAGTCAAGAAATAAGTTGCCTCCTCCCCCTATCGGCCCTATCCCTTCTAAAGTCCCCCCTTTTTATACCCTCCCTCCTTCTTTCCTGTGGGGTAAGATACCCAATTGAGTGTGTATGTTATTCTCTCCTCAAGTCAAATCCGAAGAGAGCAGGATTCACTCATTCCCCCTAACCTGCCCCCTCTTCCCTTCCAACAGAACTGCTTTTTCTTGCCACTTTCATGAGAGATAATTTACCTCATTATATCTCTCCCTTTCTCCCTCTCTCAATATGTTCCTCTCTCATCTCTTAATTTTATTTCTTAGCTATCATCCCTTCATATTCAACTCACCCTGTGCCCTGTCATATATATATATATATATATATATATATATATATATATATATATATATATATATATATATATATATATATGTATATGTATATTCCCTTCAGCTACCCTAATACTGAGGTCTCATGAATCACACACATCATCTTTCCATGTAGGAATGTAAACAAAACAGTTCAACTTTAGTAAGTCCCTTGTGATTTCTCTTTCTTGTTTACCTTTTCTTGCTTCTCTTGATTCTTGTGTTTGAAAGTCAAATTTTCTATTCTGCTCTGGCCTTTTCACCGAGAAAGCTTGAAAGTCCTTTATTTTATTGAAAATCCATATTTTGCCTTGGAGCACATATACTCAGTTTTGCTGGTAGGTGATTCTTGGTTTTAATCCTAGCTCCATCGACCTCTGGAATATCATATTCCAAGCCCTTCAATCCCTTAATGTAGAAGCTGCTAGGTCTTGTATTATCCTGATTGTTTTTCCACAATACTCAAATTGTTTCTTCCTGGCTACTTGCAGTATTTTCTCCTTGATCTGGGAACTCTGGAATTTGGCGACAATATTCCTAGGAGTTTTCTTTTTGGGATCTTTTTCAGGGGGTGATCAGAGGATTCTTTCAATTTCTATTTTACCCTGTAGCTCTAGAATATCAGGGCAGTTCTCCTTGATAATTTCTTGAAAGATGATATCTAGGCTCTTTTTTTGATCATGGCTTTCAGGTAGTCCAATAATTTTTAAATTATCTCTCCTGGATCTATTTTCCAGGTCAGTGGTTTTTCCAATGAGATATTTCATGTTGTCTTCCATTTTTTAATTTCTTTGGTTCTGTTTTATAATTTATTGATTTCTCATAAAGTCACTAGCTTCCACTTGCTCCAATCTAATTTTTAAGGTAGTATTTTCTTCAGTGTTCTTTTGGACCTCCTTTTCCATTTGGCTAATTCTGCCTTTCAAGGCATTCTTCTCTTCATTGGCTTTTTGGAGCTCTTTTTGCCATTTGAGTTAGTCTATTTTTAAGGTGTTACTTGCTTCAGAATTTTTTGGGGTCTCCTTTAGCAAGTCATTGACTTGTTTTTCATGATTTTCTTGCATCACTCTCATTTCTTTTCACAATTTTTTCTCTACTTCTCTTACTTCCTTTTCCAAATCCTTTTTGAACTCTTCCATGGCTTGAGACCAATTCATATTTTTCTTGGAGGCTTTTGATGTAGGCTCTTTGACTTTGTTCACTTCTTCTGGCTATATGTATTGAAAGATTCCAAAGTCTGAGTCTGAATCTGATTCAGTTTTTGCTGCCTGTTCATGTTCCCAGCCAACTACTTGACCCTTGAGCTTTTTGTCAGGGTATGGCTGCTTGTAGAGTATAGAATACTTTGTCCCAAGCTTGAGGGGCTGCACTGCTATTTTCAGAGCTAATTCTACACAGCAAGCTCTGCCACATCAGCTCTCCTCCCCCAAGAACCGCCAACCAGGATTGTGGCCCAGATCCAGGCAGGGCAAAGCAGCCTTTGTACTCCAGCTCTAATCAGCCACTTAATTCCTCCCACCAGGTGGGCCTGGGGCCAGAGGCAACTGAAGCTGTAGCTCTGGAAGCAGCCGCAGAGCTGCACCACCTCTGCCGTCCCTGGGGTGGTGGCCTACCATGAACTCCTTTCTCTCTGTCCCAGTATCTTTTCCCACTAACCTTCTCTGTTGTCTTTGGTGTTTGTGGGTTGAGAAGTCTGGTAAGTGTCACAGCTCACTGATTCAGGGCACTATGCCTGTTCCACCTGGCTTCTGGTCTGGTTGGTCCTGGCACAGCCCACACTGGGCTGTGCTCCGCTACGCTCCCAGCTCCATATGATAGACCCTTCCCAGTGACCATCCAGGCTGTCCTGGGCTGGAGCCCTACTTACCTCTGCTATTTTGTTGGTTCTGCAGCTCTAGGATTTGTTCAGAACCATTTTATAGGTGTTTGGAGGGACTTGGTGGGGAGCTTAAGCAAGTCCCTGCTTTCCAGCCACCATGTTGGCTCTACCCCACTATGGGATGCTATCTTAAAAAAATAACATTAAGGGTGAGAAAGAGGAATGCACTGGGACAAGGGGAAAGAGAAAGCAATTTGGAACTATGCCCAAAGGGCTATAAATCCATGCATACCCTTTGACCCTGCAATACCACTATTAGGTCTTTATCCTAAAGAGATAAGAAATAAAAAGAAAAAAGAACATATATGTACAAAAATATTTATAGCAGCTCTTTTTTTGTGGTGGCAAGGAATTGGAAATTGAGGGCGTACCCATCAATTGGGGAATGGCTGAACAAATTGTGGGATATGATTGTAATGGAATACTATTATTTTATAAGAAATCATGAGTAGATGCATTTAGAAAGACTTGGAAAGACATATATAAACTGATGCAGAGTGAGATGAGCAGAATCAGGAGAACATTGCATATAGTAACAGTGATTTGTACCATGATCGACTGTGAATGACTTAGCTCTTCCCAGCAGTACCATGATCCAAGACAATTCCAAAGGACTTATGATGAAAAATGCTATCCACCTCCAGAGAAAGAACTGAAGGAGTCAAAATGCAGATCAATATATATATATATATATATATATGTATATATATATATATATATATATATATATATATATATATATAATTTTAATTAATTTATTTATTTTTAGTTTACCACACACAGTTCTACATAATTTTGAGTTCCAGATTTTCTCCCCTCCCTCCGCCCTCCCTCCCCAAGATGGCATGGAATCTCATATAACTATCACGTATAACTTCACATTGAATTAATTTATATACTAGTCAAGTTGTGGAGAAGAATTATGACCAATGGAATGAATCATGAGAAAGAAGAAACAGAACCAAAAAAAACAAACAAACCCAAAAACAAAAACAAAAGAGAAGCAAAAAAGGCGAGCATGTAGTGCGCCTCAATCTGTATTCAAACTTCACAATTCTTTCTCCGGATGAAGATAGCATTCTCCGTCGTGAGTCCCCTGGAGTTGTCCTTGCACATTAGGTTGCTGAGAAGAGTGAAGTATGTCAGGGTTGGTCCTCACGGAATCCATATATCTGTGGCTGTGCACAACGTTCTCCTGGCTCTGCTCCGCTCACTCAGCATTATGTCATGTAGGTTTTTCCAGGTTGTTACAAAGTCTGCATCATCCCCATTTCTTATGGCACAATAGTATTCCATCACCTTCATATACCACAGCTTGTTCAGCCATTCCCCAATTGATGGGCATCCCTTTGATTTCCAATTCTTGGCTACCACAAAAAGAGCTGCTATAAATATCCTTGTACATATGGGTCCTTTTCCCGCTTGTGTGATTTCTTTGGGATACAACCCAGAAGTGGTATTGCTGGGTCAAAGGGTATGAACATTTCTATAGCCCTTTGGGCATAGTTCCAAACTGCTCTCCAAAATGGCTGAATCAGCTCACAACTCCATGAGCAATGCAACAATGTTCCAATTTCCCCACATCCTTTCCAGAATTTATCATTTTCCTGTTTTGTTATTTTAGCCAATCTGACAGGAGAGATGTGGTATCTAAGAGTTGTTTTGATTTGCATTTCTCTAATCAGTAGTGATCCAGAGCATTTTTTCATATGCCTATAGATAGCTTTAATTTCTTCCTCTGAAAACTGCCTGCTTATATCCTTTGACCATTTCTCAATTGGGGAATGGCTTGTATTCCTATATATTTGGCTCAGTTCCCTGTATATTTTAGAAATGAGGCCTTTATCAGAGATACTAGTTGCAAAGATTTTCTCCCAATTTTCTGCTTCCCTCCTAATTTTTGTTGCATTGGCTTTTTTTGTACAAAAACATTTCAATTTGACATAATCAAAATTATCCATTTTACATTTTGTAATGCTCTCTATCTCTTGTTGGGTCATGAATTCTTTACTTTTCCATAAATCTGATAAGTAAACTATTCCTTGCTTTCCCAAATTACTTATAGTATCAGCTTTTACTCCTAAATCATGAACTTTTTTTGGTCTATATTTTCATTCACAACACAACTAATAAGGAAATATGTTTTACCTGACTGCATATACATAACTTATATGAATGTGCTTGCTTTCCAGAGGGAAGGGAAAGGTGGGAAAGAATTTGGAACTCAAAGTAAAAAAAAATGAGTGTTAAAAATTATTTTTATGTGTAATTGGGAAAAATATATATATTTTTAAAAAAGAATGCTTAGTCAACAAATTATTACTAACTGAAAGTGGTAGGAATTTGTGGTCCTATGAAGCAAAAGGGGAGTATGCAGAAAATTATGCCTTTCCCACAATCAATTGCTTTCTAAATCTCTATTTTGTTCTTACAGGAGTAATGAACATTGATAAATATATGCATTATATTAATGTTAACAATCATCGTCATTATTATTACAATAATAATAACATTGTTTTATTAAATATGGACAAAGTTGGGGATAAGGGAGAAGAGTTATATTGAATGTCTACTCACTTTGAGTAATGAATGTTATAATGCCCCCTTTGAGAGTTTTTTACCCAATTTACCACCTCAGTTAAGAATTGGGATCCCTAGAGTTAGTTGTTACTATTTTTCTACTGGTTATCGTAATTCCTGTTTTGCTTCCCCTTAACAATTGGCCAGTAGTCTCAGTTCTTTAGCTAAGGCATTTATTCAAATGGCATAACAAGAGGAATAGTTACAAAGCCTTTACCTCAAATACCAGGGCACACTTACTCCCAAATAGATCGTGGTCAAGGGGGTGGGATATAATTGATTCTAAAGTATAATGGTAGTGATGCAAATGTGTAGTGAACCAAGGTGGTCAAGTCAATTCGTGACTCATGAACTTCAGGGCCTCAATATCCTCTCTTTTGTTCAGAGGGTTGGCACAAAGTTTGCTATGAGTCCCTTAGCTTTTTAGGTAGGGTGCATTGTCTTGGCTAGCTGACTGAAACCACTGTTTGTTGGGGGCAACCAGGTGACTTGGTGACTATACTCTCCTCACCAAGCTCTATTGCTACTGAACTGGGCAGGTCACTGAGTAGCTGAACTTGCTTTTTAGCAAGCTCTAGAAGGCAGACTAGGTCTGTCAGCCACTGGGCAGTGGTTGCAAGATGAGGCTGGGCAGGCCACTTTGCCACTGGGAAGTCATTGTCATGTTACATCAGCAGGTTTCATAGCTGCTGGGCTCTTTTCAGGGTGTGGTGTATGGATGGCTTCATTTTTTGGTCTCCTTGACTCGCTCTTCAAAGGGAAACTGCATTTCTTCTTCCACTTTTAACCATATGTGACCATGCTCTTTTTAGCTAAAAGTCACACTGCTTTCCTTTGACTACTTCAGATCTGAGGTCATTTGTCACTTCCTGGCAGGAAAAGGGAGAAAGCTTTCCCTTACTACTAAAAGCTCCTTTCTTCCCTGTCACTCCATATTGCCTTAGGGTGTTTAGCTTCAGTTCATAGATTTTTACCTCCATACTCTTTTAGCCATTTTAGGTAGATAAGGGGCTAGTGAGAAAGGTGTCATTGTCCTGGAGGCACCTTTCATTGTCTTGCTGGTCCTTCATTAAGAAATTAAAGTATTCAAGCCTTCTACCCTTTCTAGGATAGGTAATGTCTATATGGTCTTTTCTCCTTTTAGACCAGCTTTTTCTGAAGTGTCACTAGAGCACCCCCTTTACATATTCATTTAGCAAATATTTATGAAGCACATACTATGCATGAGGCTCCATGCTAGGTAGTAAGGGGAGAAACAAATATAATGAAGATATATTCCCTGCCCTCAAAGAAATCACAATTTGATTGCAACTAGAACTCTTCTTCCTGATTAGTTTTCTCATTTTGAAGTGTTTGGCTATAAACCAGATAAGCCTATTTTTTTTTTACTTGAATGTTTTTATGTATTTTTTTTCACTAGTTACTTAAACTTCAATATTTATTTGTCAGACTGCTCCAGAAATCTGTCTTATCCTTCTAACACTGGTTCCAACTTGGTATATGTTTATTTTTTCCTAGACAAAGTTATCTGAGCTTTATTACTTCTTCTGATTGAGTTTATGATTTCTGAACAGTTGGAGAATAACATTAAATCCGTGAAAGACTGTGGTGGCTGATTCAATCAGGCTGACTCTCCCAGGATCTTGGATCTTATTCATTTTTGGAGCATTCTTCACAATAATCCGGTTGCTAATATAACTGTTCTATCTGTCTTTCTATATATGCAAATATAGCAGTTCTCTGGCAGAATATGTTTTCATGTATTTGGTCTTTAATAAAATTCTTTAGAGAAATTACACTTTCATGCTGGCATTTAGGTATGTCAGAGATGTCAAATGTAGTCTATCCTCCCAAGTGCCCCCCAATCAGATTAAAATATAATTGGGAAATATTTAACAAAATAAAAAATACAATAAAATATAGATAACATTACATTTTAAAACTGTCAGTATAAGTTCCATAAGAAACCTTCTGTTCTATTTGAGTTTGACACCACTAAGATACACTTTTGAGCTATTTCTTACCTATATGTTGCTACTGTGAAGAGTCCAGGGGGAGAGTGGAACATTTATAGTAAGGTTTGAATGATATATTCTGAAAAGTAGCTATCCCAAAATGGTCATCCAGCTTTTGCTTAAAGGTATAGAGGAAGGAGGATTCCACTAGCTTTTGGGTAGCTGATTCAACTTCTGGACAATTCTAATGGTTAGAAAGTTTTTTTAAGCATTAAATCTAACCTGCCTCTTGATTGCTTCCACCTATTGATACTAGTTTTGCTGTCTAGGGCAAAGAAGAAGTAGTCTAATGCTGCTTTTAAGTGGTAATGCTTCAAATACTTGAAGACAGCTATCATAATCATCCTAGGTCTTTCCCTATCTAGGTTAACATCCCTCCCACTCTCCACCCTCCCGCCCAGTTTCTTCAAACAATTCTAAGATAACATGATCTCATTGCCATTTTCCATCTTGGTGGCTCTCTTCTCTAGCTTTTAATAAGATCATAGAATAATAATTTAGATTTGGAATGGACTTAGATTCAAACCGCTCAGCTTACAGATGAGTAAATTGAGAACTATAAAGGATAATTAACTTATCAAAGATATTTGATCTGTCCTGGACAGAGTAAACAGCAGGACAATCACCTCTCCAGTTAAAGGTTGAATTTGCTTATTTGCTGGTTGTATTATACATTTCTCATTTCACAATATTTTTTTAAAATCCAGTGTTACAAGGATAAATAGAATTTGTACACATACAGTGGTAGAACTTTAGAGAAAAAGACACAAATCAGTTTTCCTGCTTCTAATGACTTCTAGAATTAAAATAATTTCTCTTTTTAGATTTTCATACAAAAGGTTGAGAATTTCCTACCCTACAGGTAAAAAGACCTGTTCCCGGGAATTTCCTCAGACCTGGTCTTATGTTCTGAGATGCTTGTAGAGCCAATGACTCTCCTCTCTGCTACAGCTCACTCCTATCTTTGCTTCTTAGGGATTTGCTGGGAATCCATGCTTACTCTAAACAGTTCCATTCTAGACCTTCTAAATCTCTAACATGATAATTTATAGAGGACTCCTGGAAAGTGACCAAGTTTCTGGGCTCTATGTGAACATAGTTCTTGATTCTCCATCATCATATCTACCCTGCAATGTTACTGCAGTTTAAAGACCTTTTCCATACTTAGTCTAAGGCCTATGAGATGGATTTATTGAGTATCTTAATCATTTTAAGTGGGGTGAGGTTGAGTAAATCAGTCATCTACCCTACATATACATTACCCTAAACTCAAATCCCACCTTTGACTTTCCTTCCTTCTGAGGATACTTTCCATTTACACTGCATATATTATTGCATGTATCTAGTTATTTGCAAGTTGTCTTTCCCATTAAAATGTGAGGTCCTTGAGGTCAGGGACTTGGTTTTTTCCTTTCTTTGTAACCCCACTGCCTAGAACATAGTGAGTGTTTAATAAATACTTGTTAGTTGACTAATCATACTGTTACTACTACACCAGATCTTATAACTGGCAACACAAACCTTAGGGTTTAGCTAAACTCTAGTTCTTGGGGCCTAACTCGTACTATAAGTCAAAGTTGCTGTTTCTGAGTCAATTTTGTGTCTCCTCCCCCTTTCCTCTTCCTCCTCCCCTGGCCCCACCCAATATTTTTATATTAACAATAAATGAAGTAGAAAATGAACCAGTTTATCTTCATTCATACCTATAGGTGCATTCTTACTTTTATAGGCATAGGCAAATGCATCAACAAAGAAGATAATGACTGGTTCTCTGAGCATCACTCAGGTTTGCTGAACAATAGGCATTTCAAGTGAAGCATGAGGGTCTATTGAAACTCCCTAAGGTTTGAGGGTGGGGTAGGTATTTTGCACATAAAAATTTAGTTTTTGTTAGGTTTCTAATTCTGACAGATAAGAATTGAGAATGGCTAGCAGGAAGTCACACAGTCAATTGAGTTGGGACTTGATGTAAAGAATTTTGAATGTAGGGATTGTGCCCTCCTACACAATCGCTTGCCAAATAGATCCCAGAAGCCTCTTTAGCTTTTTGGGGTCCTTGTGTGTCCTAGCTCTGATCTCTGTCTCTTTGTTATCTGCTACATTTGGACCCCCTGGTATGTGATTCCTGCTTAAAGACTGAGGATTGCCCTTCTCCTGTTGGTGTTATTCAGGACCTGATACCAGTTTCACCTGACATCTGATTCAGATCCATTATTTAGCTGCACATGAATTTTTATGGATATTTCATTGTTTCAAGCTGGTATATGGCATTTTTATGGGGATATACTCACAACTAGGTTACTCCCCTCACTACCCTTTTGCACAATTTTTCCCTCATGTTTTCCCAATGCAGATAGGACTTCCAAACTCCAAACTTGCTGTGATGTACTCTGACTCATTCACTCTCTCACTGTTCCACATAGTCACTGAAACTTCCTTCACTCGAAGATCTTACTCCCAAACACATACTACCACTACTACTTTTTTCACTTAGTATCTCATTACAACATGCCAGCATCAACACAATAACTGGATTATCCTCTATGCTCTCTGATTTCTTCAGTCTCTTCTCCTAGAACAGTCTTTCATCAACTGCATTGACCGACACCAGCCCCATAGAATTACAGATACCTTGGTCTCCTCTGACTCCAGTGAATGCCTGCTTTCCCTTTTTCTGCTTTCAAGCCCTCTAGCATCTCTAGCTCCTGACAAGGGGATATTATGGGGCTAACCTGAAGCTGAGATGGAATGACAGCAGGAGAAAAGACAGCCTAATTGAGGTATAGCTAGGTGGCAGAGTGGATAGAGTGCTGGGCCTGGAGTCAGGAAGACCTAAGTTCAAATCCAGCCTCAGTCATTTACTAGCTGTGTGATCCTGGGCAATTCACTTAATCCTGTTTGGCTGTGCTTCTTCATCTGTAAAATGAGCTGGAGAAAGAAATGGCAAACTACTCCAGTATCTTTGCTAAGGAAACCCCATAAGGGGTCACAGAGAGTTAGTTGGACATGACTGAACAATAATTTATTGGGATTCCAGTGGAAGAGGAAAATAATAACAAAAGTTGCTTTAAAGTTTGCAAAATGCTCTCTCATTTGGGATGCACAACAACCTTGTGAAGTAAATAGTAGAGATTTAGTCCTCCCCATTTCACAGGTGAGAAAAATATATGAGAGAGTGATTAAGTGACTTGCCTAAGAGAACATACACAGTATATGTCTGAAGCAGGATATCCAACACAGATCTTCCTGGTTTGATGTCTAATTCTACATCCATTGCACCAAACTGCTTCAAATGTATGGGGCCACCAGGTCAGTACTTGAAAAGATGAGGGACTGATAAAACAAGGGTTAGATCAAGGTCAGAAATAACAGTGGCTACTTGCTCCTCTTGAGACAGATCTCCTCAATCTCATAAATAAAACATACTAACTCCTCTTGTGGAATGCTTTTATCTCTCCTTCCTATTGATTCCCCCAGGAAGTCCCTCTTCTCATGATCCTACCCTATTCCCTTTTGAAAGGAAAAAAAATCCCAATTTTTTTTTCAATAGAAGACAGGAAGCAAGATTATTGATGACTGTGATGATGATACTGCATTTCTGAAGTGTTTGTTATGTGCCAAGGCACTTGGGTTAATGTCTGGGGATATAAATACAAATCAACAGGATAGTCAAAGTCCTCAAGAAACTTGCATTCTAATGGGGAAATGAAAAATAAGGGAGAACTGGAAAAAGAGCAGGGCATGGCTTGGAAATGGCTGGGAAGTGACATGGGGGCCTGGTCCCAGGAAAGATAGCAAAAGCTCACATATCAGAGCCTAATGTTCAGGCCCAAGGGGTGGCATCTAAGGTTCAAGTGGGAAGATGGACAGAGTGCCGTAAGAAAATCCTGCGCCATCCTCATTAAAAAGTGGCACTTATTAATAAGTCTCTGTTAGCTTAACTGGTCCTGTGGAGAAAGATTCCATCTGTTCATCTTCATTTTCTGGCTCTGTCTTGCCTCTGACATTCGGTCTACTTTTTGTTTCAACTTTTTCACTTCCATCCCACATCTTGGTTGGCATACCAGCTCTTCTATGGGTCACATTTCTGCCCACTGCTTCAGACCCTTTGCTCCCTTTTACATTTGGGCTCAATGATACATAACCTGCATGTAAAGATTATGGGTCGCCTCACTACTCTTGCTCAGGTCCAGACATCAGACCATGACTTCATTAGCTGTCCATTTTGTTGCTGCCTTGGATGGCTTCTCGTGGCCTGACATTTTCCTGCTTAACTATGCATATTCCAGAGCCTTGCTTTGGATTATAAGACTACTGAAATCCATTGGTTTACAAGAGCTGATAAGAAATCCTGAAAGAACTCTCCATTTCATGTTAATATTTATTTACCACTTCAAGGACATAGGTTACAATCTTTTGGTTCTCTTTTGGTGAGTTCTTCAAATAGAACATCAGGATCTTAGGTATTTTTAATTGTGACTAAATTTAAAAAAAAGAAACATTCATCTTCACTTTATCAGAATGACATCATTTAGAAATAAGGATGTTCCTAGAACCTCTAGCTTCTATTTTTGGACCTCTTCTTTCTCTATACTCTCTCCTTTGGTAATCTCATTCACTCCTGTGGCTTCAATTATAATCTCTCTGAAAATATATCTCCACCCCCATTCTTTTTCCATGTTTCCGACTGCCTCTTTCCACCTGGATGACCCACCATCACCTCAAATCTAACACATCCAAGACAGAATTTATCTCCCCCTCAAATGTGATTCTCTGTCTAAGTGCTTCATTTCAATAATAGAACAACTATTCTCCTGCCTCGGGTGTAACCCTTTGCCTATCCATCCTCTCTATAGCTATTCAAGTAACCTTCCTAACAAAAACTAATCTTCATATTTAAACTCATTTTCTTTATGATTAAAGTCTGCCAAAGCCTGGCACATGCAATATTGCATTCCTCTTCTCATAGAAGCAGCTAGAGGCATACTGGGTAGAGTGCTAGAACTGAAGTTAGGAAGACTCAAGTTCAAATCCATCCTCTGACACTGACTAGCTGTGTGACCTTGGGCAAGTCATTTAATCTCTGTTTATGTTAGTTTCCTCAACTGTAAAGTGGAGTTAACAGCACTTACCTAATAGTATCATTATAAGGACTGAATGGGATAATATTTTTAAACACATAGTAGACATCATACAAATTTTTATTTATATAGCCTTCAGTGTGTTACCACAGGTTGTCCCCTAAATTCATAATGCCTTCTCCCCTTGTCTATGCTTCTTAGAATCCCTTACTTCCTTCAAAGTTCAATTGAGTGCCACCTCCTACATGGGGACTTTCATGATTCTCCAAGCTGCTAATGCCTCTCCCCTTCCATATTACCTTGTATTTATTTTGTATATATTTTTCAATTGTTTCCATGTGTGCATATGCTCTCCCCCAGAAAATTGTAAACTAATTGGGGGAAGGAGTTCTTTCATGTTTGTCTTTGTAACTGCAGCACCTAGCACAGCCTGGCCCATAGTAGGGGGCCCAATAAATGCTCATTGATTGAACATAAAGCTATGATTATGTCATTCTTCACTTCAGAAATTTTCATGGGCTTTCCTTTGCCCTCTTTATAAAGTTTAAATGCCAGAACCTAGCATGCCACCTCCACCTCTTCTCCATTGGGATCTAGCACACGTGTTTAGCTTTGATACCATTCTCTTCTTCTAGCCCAACTGTTTTGCCTGCCATCTACCTTTTTTCTCCTTTCTTCCTTAGTTTTTTCTTGGGGTGGGGGAGGGGTTTGCTCTCTCCTGTATTAGTACTTTTGCTTGCATTATTCCCTCTTCCCCTTCTTCCTTCTGGGATCAGTTCAACAACTGCTTCCTCCATGAAACTTTCCTTTATCCCCAAAGTAAAACAGATTCCTTTTAAAATGTTTTTTGAGAGCTTCCTTCTTAAATGTTTTAGAGTACTTTGTCTAGATTTCGTTCATTCCTGTTGCATTCTACTTTGTACCATATCAGTTTGAATGATTGTCATACCCTTCGCCCTCCTATTAGGCTCTAATTTACACAGCAGTGACATTTTTCATCTTTGTAGCACCGAAGCCTAGCATGTGTCTCATGCGTTAGTAGGCACTTAATACTCTCGTGGAAAGGAAACTTACTGTATTTCAGTATGGAGTACAAATGAATAAAAATGCTTGATTATGGCCAGAGTGACAAGCAAAGGCAGAGAAAACTATCGGTTGCCACAAACAGAATGGAACCTTAATAGGGCAAATAGGAATATGAGCCGTTTCCCATAGATGCTTAAAGTACACAGAAAATACAAAGCCATAGTGGTTTCATAACTGGTCTGTCACTGACAGTGTCTCTACCTAATAAATTAGGTTGGTTCAACTTAGTTTAATTGTTGGTTTTCATCAATATCAATCAACAAAGATGTCTAGGGTCCTCTTATAATTGCATTGAGTTGAAAGTATTAACATCTTCACACATTGAGAAGTAATAAAAATATTTTCTTTGAGCTTATAGATCAAGAAATCCTGTTTCCTTTCCATATTTTCCACTTTAGATGTAAGCTGTATAGTCCATAGAAAAAGGATGACTTCACAGCCATGCAATTGGGGAAAAATTTTGGAATGTCTCATGTAGATACAGCAAAAAAATGTCAATGAAGAAAAAGTCTTCAGATTTTGCCACACTACATTAAAAAGGTAATATGAAAATTGTTTAACATTTAAAAAATTTGCATCTTGAACTCGAGTGATCTAATTAAATGCTTTATAAATGAGGTCATTGGATTAGATGATCTCTAAGTTTCTTTTCAACTATAAATATACAATCCTATAATCAAATAGTAATTTAGTACTTCCAAAAAGAACCATTATTTCATTGGTATCATCAATTGCTGAGGCCAAATGCCTGAGGATATAGTCTGCTGACACCAAGAACCCAGAGCCACCTCCATGGCAGGATGAGGCATCAGAGTCTAACTGTAGTGAAGGACTGTCTTCTAATATGCTATGATAAGAATAGTTTAGTTCTGCATTTAAATTCCAGACTGTCACAACATTTTTTACCCAAACAGAATTGCCTACATGCCCAATTGAAGCATTTTCTGCATGAACTCACAATTGCATATTTCAAAGATACTATTCATTTCCTATGGCAGAGTTAGGACCTTGGGAGATTATGAGTTAAAGAAATAACCTTAAGAAGAAAACTTAATGGGAACACATTCAGTTTATCTAGGTTTCACAGAGATATCAAGCCATCTGCTTTGTATGCAGCACAGAGAAGGAAAAGCTACTTTGGTAAATAGCATTTTATATCTTCCATTTACTTTATTTATATAGACAGACTTCAGAGTTTCACATTTCAGCATTAGGGTACAGTTACACCAAAGCTAATCAGATCCCCCAGTAGAAACAGAAGCTTTCCTTCCTTAGGCAATGATTTTCCAGGGCTTGTTTTAATTTGACCTCCTTTTGTTGAGATATAGTTGAAACCCAGCAAAAGCATTGGGATATTGTTTTCTCTTCGCTTTTCTTGGAAGACTGACATAATCTTCCTTATCAGCTCTGAGAAATTGCCCCCTCCCCTTACTCTGTGCATGTATTTCACTGTGCACACTCCTGTATTTCTGTTTCAAGACAAGTATCAAATGGAACAGCCACTTGTGTTATCTTCCCCTGGGATTTCTTCTCACTAACTGCTTGTCCATAACTCTGGGCTGGGTGCCAAGCAATAATGTGATTGCTTTACAACCAGTTTGTAGCTCTTTCCATTTGCCATGCCTCCCAAAGAGCAAGGAAACTGTTAGGTGACAGACTGCATAGACTAGGATAGGAAAGTGACTTTCAGAAGTGAGAAGCCAAATAATACAATAGCAGTCTAGATTTCTACTTTCCTTAATGCTTATTTAATGTCACATCAGTTTTTTTTAGCCTGAGCTTGTATGTTTGTTAGTCAACAATATTTATTCAGGATCCATTAGGTTTAGAATACTGTGTATAATTCTCTAGGAAGTTGCTCTTTATCTTCGAGTCACTTAACTTTTAATGCTTAAGTGGTAAGAACTCAGAAATATATCCATACGTGTGGCAAATATATGCACATTTCTAAGCAATCTTGTCTGTTTAGCGATCTATGCACGTATGGATCTAAAGGTAGCACCTATCCTCACTCTGCCCTGGTGTCTCTTTTTTCCTCTTGCTATGACTTATGGGGCAGGGATAATGCCCATGGCAAGAATGGTGGAGTTCAGGGAGGTGGAATGGGTGAATGAGGTTTGGAACCAAAGGATGTGGAAAGAACTGAACCACTGGAAATGACCCATGGTACAGTTCAGATGTGGGTAGTTCAAGTGAAGACAGAGAAATAGTGAGTATAGAGGGAATTTTTCTTGACACCTGGGCCAGCTCTTGAGTCTGGCTCCACTGCTCCCCTAGCAAAGAACAGGTGGCAAGAGCAATTAATTATCACCTACGTAACCCAGGTGATAAGCCATTTAAATAGTGAAGTAGTTAAAGGCCAGGATTTTAGACACTACAGCAACAAAATAGTGATTAACTAAAGCAGAGGGGAGAAGCCCCAGGTCTTGAGTCACTCAATTTAATGGGCATTAGCTATCCAGGTAGCTACTGATGGAATAGCCTTGGGAAAACATATTCAGGGTGGAGAAATTGAAGCCTATGATCAGCCTATGGTTTTAATTTTCAGTTAAAAAAATTTGGGAACTACTACAGTGTTCTGAGAAGGGAAGTAATGTATGAAAACAATAGCTGTGGAAGATGGTTTGCACTCCTGTATGTAGGTGAGATTGTAAGGGGGCAGAAAGCAAAGGTTGAAAGAAGACTGGGGCAGTAACCCAAGAGCAACAGTGGTAGCAACAAGGAAAAAATCAGATCTAAATAAACAATAAAAAAGGAAACAAGGACAAATGAATGACTGCCAAACATTAATGACCTTGGAGACTAAAGATTCTGGGCCAAGGTTATTATTAATATTTTTATTTTCTGAGAAGACAAAAGGACAAAAATTCCTTCCATTTTGGCACAGAAGTAATTTGCTTTCTGAGGGATATTCATTTATTTCTGCAAATGTGATGACTATGTTAGTCACTTGCACTGTGATGTCTAATATTAAATGTATTTTGGGGAGAGCAAAAGAATCCTTTATAAACTGCTCTGACTTATACAAAGTTGTGGTGAGGTTTTGGGATCTTTTCATATTTAAATAAACTAAGATAAAGAAGCTTAAGTATGTGAATAATTAATATTTGGGGAGAAGATCCTGTTGAAAGGATATCTTTCCTGCTATTATATGATGGCTATTGAATTAGTCCATTTGAATCACAGGTTGACTTGTTGAAACTTCATGAACTGAAATCGTAGAAAAGTGATAGATCTCAGTTTTATGCTTCAGTTTCAGGTGCCTCATTTATTTACTTAAAACATTTCCAAGACTCTTGAATGTAAATTAAACCAATATATTTTTCCTCCAGACTCTGTTAGCCCAACATACTACCATCATTCTATCTTAACATTTTACTGTACTAAATTTCTAGGAAAAAGTATGCTTTCACTTCCCTCATCGCATCAACATTCACTTGGTCTCCAATCTGTTGTAAGCTGACTTCCATCTGCATTGCACTACTAAAAATATTCTTTCCAAGGATGCTGATGACCTCCCATTGGCAAAATGCAATGGGTTTTTTTTCCTGTCAATCCCAATCCTTTTCAACTTCTCTGTAGCATTTTGCATCGTTGACTACCCCTTTCTTCTTGATATTCGTTACTCCCTTGCTTCTGGAATTCTATAATATCCTGATTCTCAGTCTTATATTTCTGTTTCCTTTTCCTTCTTCCACCACTATGTATATTGCTAAGACTATATCCTAGATACTTTTCCCTCTTTGCTCTCTCCAGTAATGACCTTTTCCATTCCCATGAAAAAAATGATCCCCTTTATGTGCAGGGAGCCTCTAAACTTACAATTCAGACTCCAGTTTATTGCCTGAGCTCCAGACCTACATCTCTAACTACTGAATACATCTACTTGGATGTGGTATGGGCACCTCAAACTTAGCTAATACCAAGTCAAATTAATCATCTTTCCTTCAAAAACACATCCTTCCTACTTACTATCCTATTTTTACTAATAATATTATCATCCCCCTGGTCATTCATTCTCGAAAATTTAGTGTTATCATTGACTCTCCTTCACTCCCTCAACCAAACAGTCCAGAAGTCTGACCAAATTCCATGGCAAAGTATTTCTCCATTTTGTTTCTTCCTTTACAATTATAGTTCTAGTTCAAACTCTCATTACTCTTTCCCGGACTATTGAAATAACCTTGTTACTAGTTTCTCTGTCATCAGCCTTTACCTTTCCCAATCCATTTTATACTACTCTTGGAGGGTAACACCCCTTCTCCTTAATAAGCTTATTAAAATTAATTATGTAACATTCTCTGTGGACTGGAAGAAACTTGGCTTTTAAAGTAGTGTCTTAAGTAGAAAAACAGTATCATATCCTGAAGCTGTACCTATTAACTATATTTAACTATATTATTACCCCAATGAAAAGGTAAAAACCTAAGCCCTGAAATTTCCATTCAATTTCCATTTAAACATTTAGTAAGCACCAAAATATATTAAAAATACTCTATGATAGTTTCTATGCATATTCTATGATAGATAGACACTATGCAAGAAGTAGATATAATCCCTTAGTTCCCAAATGAAGTTTCTAGTTTAGTAGGGAGGAAAAGATGAGTCCACACATACATAAATATATACATACACATTTGGTCTGGACTTAGAATTTCATTGAGCTTGGGGATTTCCTGTGAGGAAACTCTTTCTACCAATACATCATCATAATTATATATATTATATATATATAATGTATATATATATAATACATAGTATATAATATACATGTGTGTATGCATACATATATGTATGTGTATATATATTTATATATAACCATTTCTTTTAAATCTTCTAGTCTTAGTTACCTAGAGGACCAAAATGTTAAATGGCTCACCCAGGATCACATGGCCAGTGTTTGCAGAAGCAGGACTTGAATCCCTATCTTCTTGACTCCAAGGCAGGTTTTCTGTCCTCCTGAAAATAAATAGGATCCAAAAAATAATATAAGCATAGATGGAAAATCCAAAGAAAATTATAAATTCTATTTGAGTTTAGAAGAATAAAATATCATTTCTGTTTAAGAGCATGAGGGAAGGCATCATGGTGACAGTGAAATTTTGTATAGACCTTGAAAGATGTATAAGATTTCAATAGGAAAGAAGGGGAATGGAGGAGTTAAAAATGAAGGTAGAAAGTACATGAAGTATTTGGGGCATAGTAAGTTGCCTAGTTTGGATGAAGCATGCAATATATGAAACGGATTAGTATAAAATAGGACTGGCAATTTGGTTAGAGTCACAGATTATGAAGGACTTTGAATTCTAGGCTAAGGAATTTGAACTATATCTAGTAGGCAGTGGGACACCAATCAACATTTGCATTAATATGGTTTATTTCACTAGGTTTTCCTCCTTGCAATTCATATTATATACCCTGGTCAAATAAATTGTAATGCATAGTACTGAATAGGTTGTAGTACTGAATCGGTTGTAGTACTGAATCAGTCATAGTACTGAATAGGTAATACATGGTACTGAATAGGTCATGAGAACCTGAGCCAGAGCTATGAGAGTATAAAGGAAAAGGAAGGGACCAAAGGAGAGATATCCTGAGGCAGAATGTGATAGGACTTATGAAATAGTGGGTTGCAAGCATGAGGCAAACAATGACTTCTGAACTTGGATACTTAAAGCATGATGGTGCTATTCATAGAACCGGTATTGTCAGAAGGAGAAACAGATTTAGAAGGGTAGATGGTGAATTTGATTGGATATGTTGAGTTTGATGTGGCAGCAGGACATCTAGTTGGAGATATCCTGGAGATATTTGGAAATGTGGGTCTTGAGTTCAGAGAGAAATTAGAACTGGAGCTGCCATTTGAAAGTATATCAGATAAAGAGAAATTTCTCATAGCTAAAGATAATTTAAAATTAATCATTGTCATGCACAAGTTAGGATTACTTCTACCCTGAGGCAGCATCATTAATCATATCTGGTATTTTTCTTTGTTTATTGCCAATGAAGAATTATACAGGAGTGGTGGTGTTAAGGATATCATCAGAGAGATGTATGACCTAAAAAGTGGATAGAATGGTCATGTGGTGAGAGCATGGGAAAACTGACAGGGCTCCACTAGTATCCACAGAAAGTCAAGAAATCTAGTGTGAAGTCCTGAGCATATTTTGTGGGTCCTCTCTAGAACATTTAGGGGAGAACATTGACCAGAGTCATACAGAAATGGAAAGCCAGATGGTTCTGATTTGCTTCATGGGTGAACATATCCATATTGGTGAGACCATAGAACCATTAAAGTAGCTGTCATTTTTATAGCATCTGAAAAATTAAAAAGCAGTCTACATGGTTTCACTTGATCTTCACAAAATCCTAGGAGAGGCAGAGTGCATGGGTTACTGTACCAATTTTTCAGATGAGGAAAATGAGGTTCAGAGAGCTCCAGAGACTTTCCTATGCCTGAACAACTGCAGTTGCTCATACAATCATGTTTGTAGAGACTTTTAATACCCCGCATGTGACTCTAGGTTTAAAAATGAATCAAGTTTTAGAGCATGCTTAGCAGTCTCTCTGGGTGTCATTTGTGAAATAAATAAAACACTAAACGAGCTGCTGAGGAACAATGATCTCTACCACTCTTGATTCACAGGACCTAATTAGAAAGACACAGATTTGAGAGTTTATAGCTTTAATAAATTAATACTGACCTAGATGATGTTCATTTCCTTTTAGCTAAACATTTTTGACTCTATAGTAAATTAATTACTGAAATAACATATGTAATTAATTTTTGTAAGGATTATTTTCAATTGGAATTTCAAGTTCAACATTTCTTTTAGTTCTTAATATCTTAACCTTCACTGTCCTACAAGTGATATTTGAATAAATGTTTACTCACTTCAGAGAAAATTTTATTATCAGAATGTTTTTATCTTTATTTCTGAAGTATTCTCCCCTGCCCCCTTATTTGGTGCTAAGCCATATTTCTAGAACTAAGCTGGCATTTCATGTGTGCTCCTCAATTCCATCTAGTAGAATGTAAGATTCTTGAGGGCAGTAACTATCTCATTTTGCTTCCCTAGTGTCTAGCATGGTATCTGATATGTAGTAGCCACTTAATAAATGTTGATTGATTGAAATAATCTCTTGCCTTTGTGTCTCTACTGAAATCTTGCTCTGAAGTTTGTTGTTGTTTGTCCTTCGCTCTTGAGGAGGACAATGACGTCAGGGAGGTGATGCCATGACATGCAAGTGAATTTGATTTGAGTGAGGGAGGGCTATGCAAAGTGACCAGTCTCACTTTCTCCTCTGGAGCCATCTGGGTCCAGTGGCAGGATATAGATCAGGGTGACTGGAGATGGCCCTGGATGCAGTGGGAGACTTTGGCCTTTTTAAGCTAAGGTCTTTAACAGTTATGTTTGACTGAGGCAATGCCCATTCAGTGATTAAGGCTAGAAATGAGGTGGATAATGGCCTCTTTCACCTAGTGAAAAAAAAATCAAGCTGGGAGGGAAGAACCTCAAGATTTTTGGTCAAAACAGAAACTATTGCTATTTACATTCTCTCTGAGCCATCAGATCCAACCAATGACAAAATGAGACTTGGCTTAGGACCTATTGTTGACCAATCAATGAGAGGCAGAGTAATTTGGGTTTAAGGCATGGTCCTTAAGAAAATAATCTAGCCCATAAACCTCAAGATATTTTGTGAGGTTTCAAAATTTACAGTCCTTTGGGCAGAGTACTTGCAGGTAAGGTTATGACACCCTATAAAGAGAGAGGGAGAGGGAGAAGGAGAGGGGGAGGGGGAGAGGAAAGGGGAGGGGGAGGGGGAGAGGAAAGGGAGGAGGGAGAGAGGGAGCTGTGTTGCCCAAGTGGCCAGTTCCAGTTGGGTCTCCAGTGGGGCAGTTCCTACTACTATTCACAGAGGTTGTTTGTCCTTTGTTCTTGAAGAGGACCATGACATCAGAAGGTGGTGCCATGACATGCAAATGAATTGGATTTAAGTGAGGGAGTGCTGTGCAGAGTCACCCACCTTCATTTCTCCTCCAGAGCCATGATATAGTGGCAAGATATAGATCAGGATGACTGGAGATGGCCCTTGCTCTGAAGCTTATTTGTTACATGGAAGTAGCTTTGGCAGGTCCTGTGAAACTGGAAAGACTTCAGGTGTGGGCTCAGAAGTAAGTTGTGTGTTATCCAAGAATGAAAAGAGTAGTTCTTTTCCATGTGGTTGTCTCCCAGGTGATCAAATGTTTTGACATCACCCCTCGAACAACTGGGGTGAGGGAGGTGCTGTCTGTGCTGGTGCAGGAAGCAGCCACAGTGATGAAATCATGAATCTTTTCTTTGGAGGTGTTAGAGTATGTATTTATATGAGCAGCAATGGAATAGTGGGTAGAATGTCAGCCTTTGAGTTGAAAGGACTTCAGTTGAAGCTCTATCTCTGACACGTACTATGAGATCATGGGCAAAGCAAACAATTTCTCAGTGTCCCAGAAAATATTCTAAGACAATTAGTTCTGAGATTAGAGGGAGTATTTTTTAGACTGTGAGTTTCTTACAGTGATGAAATCACTGGCTTTTTCCCACCTCCTGCCACCCAACCTTGAAGGTATTATATTTGTGAATTCATCTATGACATGTTTTCTTCTGTCCAATGTAATGTAAGCTCTTTGAGAGTAAGAATTATTTCATTCTTCTTGCTTCTTGCTGCCACTTCATCGCCAGCCTCCTTAGGTGAGAATAGAAGTCAAAGCTCCTCTGACCATAAGCACCTTGTGCTTTCTATCTCCCGTTGGTCATAGTGTGTCCCCTAAGGTAAGGTAGGAAGGGGCCTGGCTCAGTATCTTCCATATGCTAAAAAGCAATGACTTCATCTCTGCCAGCACAGGGCAACTTCCTCCTGCCAGCTTGATCTCCAAATTTGGGATGTGGAGAACCTCTGATGCAGAGGATCAACTTACCCTTTGACCTCAGGCCTTCCATCCCCTGCTGTACCTGTTTTGTAATGGAAGAGGAAAGAAGAAAGTTGGTGAAGAATTAGTTTTTTTTCTCTTGCTGTGCAGATTTGAGTTCTGCTTCCTGTCTTCAGAAGGATGAAGAGTTGGGAAGCAGAGTCTTCCATTGGACTGTCTGACTGTGTTTCTCTAATCTCACATTGCACTTGTTTCCAGAACAATCTCCAACTTCCACTGGGAAGAGTAGCACCCTCCACTGAATGATGAACATTCTCACATCTGGATATACCCTTCACATCCCAGTGATTCTGAACTATAGATAATCCTCCAAACTGCATTCCTTACTCCTAACCCCCAATTCCTTGTTTCCATCCCCTTCAACCCTCCCGCTATAGAGTTTGAACAAAATACCACCTAGCCTTTCCAGTGTTTTTTTTTTTCTGGAATACCTGCTGCATAGGTAAAAATGTCTCTTCATCTCAATTATTTGTCTCTCCCACTCCTCCCATCTATTAGTATTACTGACACCTAGCTCCTTCTAGGTGACAAATCCCTTGACTCCTTAATTCGTTCCTAGACCATCTACCCTGCATTAGCCATTCTCTCCTCTTTTCCCTCTCTCAATCCCTTCAGTTGAACCAGGGTGGACAGCCCTTGCAATATTTGCATATTTTTGATATTGTGTAAATGAAATACAGGCAATTAACCTTCTGTGCTGGCATTATCATATCACCTAGTAGGAGGAGAGAGATATTGCTTCACTGAATTTTGCTTGTTTAACTATTGCTCACTTATGAAATAGGAATTGCTCATACATAAGGTATGTCTATGACTTTAGGCATAGAACTGCTCCAAAAACTTGTTCTGTTTTGGAAATTTAGATGGGAATGAACAAGACCAGCATATGCTAGAATTACTCTCTAGGTTAAGTTTGCTTTCCAACCCCTCTTTCATTTTTAATCCTTTTGATATCTTTTAGCTAAAGGCAGGCAATAGGGAACTCAGGAAAGGATGCATACCTGAAAGGAGCATTGGGAACCCCACCCATAACTGGCAGTTGTTTAAAGTTCTATGCTCCCCTCACTGTCAGTGTACCCTGCACTTTGGTGAGAGTTTCAGAGTGCTATGTGAATGAATGGTGACGTAGATAGCCATGTATGCTCTGACTTTGAAGTTTTCCCTTTCTGTCTTCCCTGATTTTGTTATAGATGATCTTTGGTTGTCATACCTCTAAGGCATAGTCAGTCAGTAATTCATGTGTCATTGTGGTTCTTGTGCCTTTTGTGGTTGGTTCCTGTTCTACTTGGAAGCTAGGACACTGAAACAATTCAAGAGATTTAAATGAGACTAATAATATGTTTGATAGATTTAGACTTTTAGCCTGGTGTCTGATCCTTCTAATAACTGAACTTATTTCTCCAAAATTGGAGATACCCTACTGATAGGCATCTTCATGACAGAGTCTGAATGCTCTCTTGTTGACCAGGTATCTCCCAATGCAATACTGCGTCCTAATCAATCCTTCTTAGTTCATGCCCCAGATTGGTCCTTCCCTCTTTTCTTCTGCCCTAAAAATTGTATAGTATCCTATTCCACTTTAGTCAGGAAGCTGATAAACTTATCCACTCTAAAGAGTTAATGACTCATAATTGCTTAAACCCTTACCAATTGTATTGGAATTTTAATGAGGTCTTTTGGAAATGGCAAAAACTTTACACAAAAGCATGAATCTCTGAAGATGGAATTTTAGTTACTGGCTAAAGGCCTATAATGGGAATTATTTTGGTGCCAGAACAGCCATCAACACCTCCATAATATATGTAAGAAAACAACTGAGAAAAATGTGTGTGTGTGTGTGTGTGTGTGTGTGCATGTGTGTACGTGCACGCGCACTTGCATATATACGCACGTATCAAATCGCAGAATTTTTAACAGTTAAAATATAAAATTAAAGCCTCCCCATCCTTTTACTCGATTCCACTGACATCATTCTATACTTTTATCCTCATATTTTCACTCTTTTATTTGGCATAATAAATTAATAATTAGTGATGAACCTGTCTCTAATGTCAGAAACTCCTAAATTATTCATAATGCTTTGAGCTAGGAGGCAGCAGTGGGAATAGTACTGAACTTAAGAGTTAGAATATAGCAATGGTTTGCAACCCCTGCTCTGTTACTCGTTAATTTTGCTACCTTTGGAAAGAAATTTACCTTCTATTTGCTTGTCTAGGAAATAAAGGTTTTAGACTAAACGAGCCGAAGCTTTCCTTGTCTTTAAAATTCTATTATTTCCATTGGACCTATATCCTGGCTTTGTCCTGTTTTCATTGTTCATCATTGTTTTTCATTCACAAGAACAGTAAAGATATTTCATCTTCCTAAAAAGATGATGTCTGATACAAATTCCATGACTGAAAGTTTTAGGACAGCAATTTTATGTACATTCTCACCTGGAATTCACAATCACTGTTTCCTTTATTAGATTTTCTACAGGTTTTGAATGCGATGAAAATAAAACTCACAGGAAATGGTAGATGTTTAATTGACATGTGATAGGTAACTTGTACTTAGATTCTTGGCATTCAAATATGGTTGAAATCTTTCTCTAGTAAATTCCAGTGATAAGAATTCCAAGTTAAAGTAGCTGATGCCTTATTTTTCAAGAGGATTATTTATGCTTGTTTACTGGTAAAGTATATTATCCTTTTTCAAATTAATTTTCCATTTCACAAAACTTCAAAGGTCTGATTTATATAACAATTTACATGTTATTTACAGAGCTAGGGGCAGGAAAGAAGGGGTTTATTTCCAAAATACATGCCAATGGTTAGTAGAAAGAATCCTAAATTTTTGAATTTTAAATACAAAAAAGGAGCTATCTTCATGATAGTGGAAGCAACAGAGACTAGGAAGTACTGCCCATGCCTGGAGTGGTCTTTTTTGTTATTGTTGTTGCTAATCTTTTAGTCTTGTCTAAATAAAAGATAAAATAAAAATATATAAAACATATAAATATGTAAGATATAATATAACATACAATATTTTAACAGTAATATAATTTGGAGAGTGAGGTGGTATAGTAGATAGAGTGCTGGCCCTGGAATCAGGAGGTCCTGAGTTCAAATACAGCCAGAGCCACTTACTAGCTGTGTGACCCTGGGCAAGTTACTTAACCTCAATTGCCTCAAAAAATTAAATTCTTTAAAAAAACAAATAAAAAACCCCCCAAACAATAATATAATTTTATATTATATATAATATAACATTATATAATATTGTTTTATATATATTATATAATATTATATAATTGTTTATTATATAATATTATGATGATAATATATGTTATAATATAATAAGTTATAATATAAATATATATAAAATAATAAAAATAAAAATCACATAAAATAAAAATAAAATAAAAAACAGCTTTTAGCTGTTTTCCATAATCTAGAATGTGTTTGTACACACACACACACACACACACACACACACACACACACACACGCACGCACACACACACACACATATATATATGTATATATATATACAGGCGCACAAATGCATCTACAAATACATATGCATATACATCTATACAATTGGGGTTCAAAGCAAATTGAATTTGACTACCATTTTTTGTGGTTCATATAATTGTATGTATATACAAACTAATTTTGGAGAAAATGAAGATATTAATGTCTCTATCATTGGTAAAGACACTTTACTGAGCTGGATAATAGAGTAAATTCAGAAGGAGGGAATGATTTTTTTACATATAAGTTATTCAATTGTAGAATCTTCCTGCTATATTTCTGTCAAGGCTTCTAAGGTATGGTCTTTTTCTTAAGAAAAACTATGTAATATTGTGATAGTGTGATTGTAATTGACTATACACATATGATGTGTATATATATTCATATTATGTATTAAATCATTTTATGCTTCTGTAGTACATGATTTCTAGACAGAAAGGAATAAAGTGTATTTTTACCTATCATCTGAAGCTACCATTTGCCTTTATATTTGATCACAGTTCTGTATTTTAACATTGTCTTCATTGACCTTATCAGAGTCTTTATCTATATTATTAATTTGCTTTTTCTTTGCATCAGTTAATTCAGATCTGCTCTATGTTTCTCTTATTTCTTCATAATCATCACTTCTTATGGTTCAGTGAGATTCAATTGTACCCTTATGTGACAATTTGTTTAGCCGTTCTGCCATGGTTGGGTACATGAGTTAATCTGAACTCTTTGATGCTAAAAATTGGTGTTGGTAAAAAAATTAAAATTAAGGAAAAAAAGAATGAAGGGGCTTAGCATCACCAGATCTCAACTTATACTATTTGTCAATATTTAACAAAATTAATTGGTATGGTTAGCAATTAAAAATAAGTCAATGCTATGTTCTGTAGATTGTGTAACTAAAGCCTAGAAAGTAATGCATAAAGAAGTCTCAAATTCAATAAACCCAAGAATGAAAATATTGGGGGCATTGGAGACCATTTCAAAAATTTTCGTACCAAGAGATAAAGAATTATATAACAGTAGAAGATGATTAAATGTTAACTGGTGGAAAATCTTTTCACCAAGAAAAAAAATGTTTAGTATATGGGACTCCTACTTGAAGAAATTCCCTGTACCAGTCAATGCAGGTTTGCTTCCTCTCTGTAGCTTTTAGGGAGCTTTCTAGAGCACTGAGAGGCCCAGTGACTTGCATAGGGTCATACTGTCTGTATGTGTCAGAGGCAGAATTTTAACCCAGGTTTTCCTAATTCTAAAGTGGTTCTTTGTCCTCTATGCCATGCTGTCTCTCATCTCTTTTCATAAAAAACTTCTGATGAAATTATGATATCCCAAATATGTGGAGTTGACAGAAATCTGTAAGTCCAAGGACTATTTCTCAATAATAGGTTTTTTTTAAAAAAAAATGCAATTCACATTGTTAACAGCCATATAGAAAAATGCTCCAAGTCACAAATAATAGAAATTAACAGCAAAGCCATTTTGAGGAATCACTTCGTATCCATCAATTAATAAAGATAGTAAAAGGTGGAAATAGTTAATACTAGAGGGGCTATAAGAGAACATTAAATCACAGTTGATGAACATGGGAATTGGTTTATCTCTTCTAGAATGTAACTTGGAATTATGCAAGAAAAGTTACTAAACTGTTTATCTGCTTTATCACTGCCATTGTACTACTTGGTTTCAACTCCAAGGATATAAGTAAAGAAAGCATGATACCATATTTAATATAATATTTTAAAAGTTGTTTAAAGCTATCAAAGAAAAAAGCTCACAGGGAGAGAAGAGACCAAAGCTTTCAATTTAAAAGGGACCACCACAAATGTGTTAAATTTACTATATTTTTTTAGTCCTGAAGGGAACCTTTCCTCTAAAAACAAAAATGAAAATAGATGTTTTCTAACTCTGTACAATTCGCCTTGATAGAATTTTGGTCAAGGTTTATGTATACTTTTCTACCTCCTCTTATATTCTGCTATAGAACTTTTCTCCTACAAATAATAAACATTGGCAGGGTCCCAGAAACTCATATGCCTACTTAATCAAAATTCTTAATATTTAACTCATCAAGGAGATTTTAAAAATTCATTAATAATTTAAAAATCAGTTTGAACTTGAAGAGTGCCACAACATACAAATTATTATTAGTTTACATGGAGATATGTGTGACATTATGAAAGAAACTTGATCTCTTTCCAAGAGCAGGTGCTGATTATTATTTCTAAATGCATATACTCTGGACGTAATTTCATACCTTACAAAAATACTTTTCTTTCCTTCTATAAAGAAAGCTTTTAAATACTTAAAAACAAATTGTAATATTTATTAGCTATCTATAATACGTGTAGTGAAGTTATATGGATTTATGTTATATATAATCACTATTTTTGTTTATTAGAGGTGTTTTTTTTTACAAATTAATTCATTTATTTTTAGTTTTCAACATTCACTTCTATAAGTTTTAAATTTTCTTTGCCTCCTTCCCCACTCACTTCTAAAAGATGGTATGCAATCCTATATAGGTTCTACATATACATTCTTATTAAACATATTTTCACATTAGAAAGAAGAATCAGAATGGGAGGAACCATGAGAAAGAAAAAACAAAACAAAAAAAGAGAGCAAATAGTATGCTTCAATCTACATTCAGACTCCATATTTCTCTCTCTGGATGTGGATGGCATTTTTTCATCATGAGTCTTTTGGAGTTGTTTTAGGTCCTTGCATTGTTGAGAAGAGCTAGTTAGGCATCACACAATGGCTGTTATTGTGTACAATGTTCTCCTGGTTCTGCTCACTTCACTCAGCATCAGTGCATGTAAGTCTGTCCAGGTTTTTCTGAAATCCTCCTGCTTATCATTTCTTATAGCACAATAATATTCCATTACATTCATATACCACAGCTTGTTCAGCCCTTCCCCAATTGATTAGCATCTCCTCAATTTCCAGTTCTTGGCCACCACAAAAAGACCTTCTATAAATATTTTTGAACATGTGAGTCCTTTTCCCATTTTAATGATCTCTTTGGGATACAGCCCTAGAAATGGTATTGCTAGGTCAAAGGGCATGAACATCCCATTGGGCATAGTTCTAAATTGTTCTCCAGACTGGTTAGATCAGTTCACAACTCCACCAACAATGAATTAGTGTTCCAATTTTCTCACATCTTTTCTAGCATTTATAATTCTCATGTTTTGTCATGTTTGCCAATCTGATATGTGTGATGTGGTACCTAAGAGTTGTTTTGATTGCATTTCTCTAATCAATAGTGATTTAGAGCATTTTTTCATATGACTATAAATAGCTTTAATTTCTTCCTCTGAAAACTGCCTGTTCATAACTTTTGACCAGTTTTCAATTGGAGAATGACTTGTATTCTTATAAATTTGACTCAGTTCTCTCTATGTTTCAGAAATGCCTTTATCAGAGACATTGGTTGTAAAAATTCTTTCCCAGTTTTCTGCTTCCCTCTTGATCTTGGTTGCATTGGTTTTGTTTGTGCAAAAACTTTTCAATTTAATGTAATCAAGAGTATTTATTATGCGTTTCATAATGTTCTCTATCTCTTATTTGTTCATAAATTCCATCGTTCTCTACAAATCTGATAGGTAAACTATTCCTTGCTCTCCTAATCACTATCTTTTTTAGATGTACACTGCTTATATATAGATGATACATATACAGTTAATAATGCATGTTATTAGATATATACATGATATACAGTGAGATATGGAATATCTATCTGTCTATGACAGATAATAAGACCACCCCACATAGAATACCTGAGTAAGAAGCAGTCTTGTCATAGGGTTGACCAGTGACTAGAATAAATAGTAGGATAGCTGATAGGTACTCCCATTTTGGGAAGAACTTGAGGATTTTAGTCATTGTTCAATTAAATATAAACCAAAAATTCGGGCTAGGGTGGACACTAGAGTTTCTTTGAAGTAGTGAAATTCAAGGGAATTGAAATGGAAGTGGAAATATATTTATTGGAGCAGAAATTCAGACCAATGACTTATTACTTTGTCAAGAAGCAAATACTAAATATTGGGAAACTAAATATTTCTCTGACTCAATCTGTTTCCTCAGAACTTTTTTCTGGCATGGAAAGAAAGTTGTGGGTATTTGCTCAGCTCCCATCCTGAATGGACATGTAAGCGTTACACACTTGGGTCTACCTTTTTTATTCCTACCTCAATTATGCCAGTAAGTCCATGGTCTCAGACATGCCTTCTTATTTTGATTTTAGTATTTGGGGGAAAAATTCTTTTTCATATCTTTAATGCACATCCTTTTAGCTTATATGATATACTGAGGACAACAATCTAATCTACAATTATATCCTCAACTTTTCAGAAGAAAGATATGTTCCAAATGGTGTCTGTCTCTCCCTCCACACATACATAAATGAGAGCTCTGCTTTCCTTCAGCAACAATGTATGAGGAAAGCCTTGATATGTGGGTCCTATTGATTCTTAAGGTAGCTTTTGGCTGATTTAATGACAGTAAATAGATATGTCTGTTGTCTTTATGGTATAATTATCTAGAATGTGTCTTGTCCTAAGGCATGCCAACCCATATGATTACCATCTACTTCTGGTGTGTGAGGAAATGAACAAATTTAGACAGTAGTATTAAGGAATTTGAAGTTATGGTCAAGAGACTGAAGGCCTCAGAGGGCACAGGTGGTATCTCCATCACTTCTATCATTTGAAAGTCAGGCCCTCTAAGAGAGAGACAAATCTGTAATTTGAACTGTTAATTAAGTGTCTAAAAATGGGATTTGGATTTCTGTACCATAACTTAAAATTTAGGAATGATGGGCTCTTGGCCAGGGATGATTTTATCTTTTTGCCTGGAAAAATATATATTTGCTAAAAGACTTGCAAATCAAATAAAAAATGTTTTACAGAAATGAAAAGGGGTGGGATACAAAAATGGTTAATGTATCTCTGCCAAGAAATATATCACAAAGTGTAGCAACAATGTGGGAATAATAGTATTGGTAAAGATATCCAATAATTCATAGGAAACAAAATCCAAGAAAAGAGTTGGCAGTAAATCCATGACTTCAGTTGTCTCTCTAAGAATGCATAATGTATGGATAACAAAGTCAACTAAAGTTCCTAAATCAAGGAGCCAAATTTGACTTCATATGTATCAGTGAGACTTGGTGGGATAGAAGCCATGATTAGAATATGGCTCCATAAGAGTGTATCTTATTCAAAAGGAAGGACATAAATAAAACAGTAGTATTTTGTATTAAGATCTTCTTATGTGAATGTAATTGACCATCTAGTAAGACTTAGTCTGGTGTCTTACAAGAGGGGCTAGGTTGATAATGAACCTGGGAACTACATTTATTCTCAATATGGGAACAGAGGAAGCTAATGTGAGATCAGGACTGGAGGGTAGGATTTTTCTCTTATTATTGGAGTGTGGGGGGATCCCTCAAGATTAGATGAGAGAGAACACAAGGGGAAAAGCGAGGTAGTGAAATTTTTGCTTGACAGGTGGAACAGAAATGAGACCTTGGTTGCCAGAGGCAGGAGCATCTGCAGTTCTTTTCCTCAAACTGAAGCCTCCAAGATTGACCACAAGAAGTGAAAGCTAAAGCAACAAGTGGCGAGATAGCCTGTTGTTATTTTTTTTAAGTTGCAGAGGCTCATTTAATGTCTTATGTTTCCATATTGGGCAGAAATATAATGCCCAGGATCTTTAGTAACTAGGGCCTCCTGATAAACTCAAGACTTAATAGGAAGACTTACATGAGGAAATAAATCAAGTCCGGTGGACAGCTTTTGGGTAAAAATGAACATAGGCTACAACAGAAATGATATGGTCATGGAGATACATTACAGATAATCTTGACAGAATTTTTTTGCAAAAGAGGAATCTGGGAAACAAATTACAAGCCTGAAAGAGTACGATGTGGGAGTGATGAGAGTCTTCAAGTATTCAGGTATTTGCTAGTATTTGTTGCTGTTCAGTAGTGCCTGACTCTTTGTGACCTCATTGGGGTTTTCTTGGCAAAGATGCTGGAGTGATTTGCCGTTTACTTTTCTAGATCATTTTACAGATGAGGAAACTGAGACAGAGTTTAGTGACTTGCCCAGGGTCACACAGCTAGTAAGTATCTGAGGCCAGATTTGAATTCAGGAAAATGAGTCTTCTTCATTCCAAACTTGGCACTCTATCTACTGTGCCACCTATTTGCCCCATCTGCAAGTATTTACTTTCTACCAAAAACATAATAGCTTTTCACCTTCTTCTAATGATAATTTTGCCCTATAGAAACTACAAATTTGAACCTCATCCTCATCAACAAGGAGGCATTGGTTGCTGAAAGTGAAATTATAAGAACCTTAGTGGAAAGTGCTCTCTTTCCTAGAATTCATTATAGAGGAAGATAAAGGCGGAAATAGTATGGTGAGCACTCGAGATTTGTGGAGAGCAGCTTTGAAGAGTCCAAAACAAATATATTTAGGATCTTGTCCCTAATATTCTACAATAGAAGTCAGTCCAGGAGCCATAAGAAGTTGTCAAGAATGGGATTTAAAGAATCATAGAGACGTAATTTCATAGTGCTACAAAAATTAGAATTGTTAATATAGACAGAGGTAAACGCACATAGACTCATCAAATTTTGATGAAAAAATCTGGATTTTAAGTCTTTTTGTAGGTGTTTGTAAAAGGAAGGGAAGAAATGTAGCTATATATTGAGGCTATAAAAGAATCTCAAATGAAATTATGTTTAAAGATGGAGGACATCAGGGAATTTTTGTAAGTAGCTGGGAATGAGCTAATTATTAAAGAGAGACCGAAAATAAGAAATATAAAGAGGAAATATTTGAAGGCTTAGTTCATATAAGAGACGGGTCAGATAGGACGAAGGGCACAAGAACAGGGTAATGTTTCCTCTGAGAATGGGATAAAGGATGAGAGACTGATAGTGGATGTTGAGGTGATTTGAAATGTAGAGATGGGGTAAAGAGAGTCCCTGCAGTTGATCCTTACATAACATGGACATACAGTCCTTCATAATTCTGGTTGCCATCCTTTGGATGCTTTCCAGATTCTCAACATTCTTCCTAAACTGTGGTACATACACATAAATGAGCACAATGATAATGATAGCTAGCAATAATCCAGATGAGGTATGACCAAGGCAAAGTACTCTTGAGACTCATATAATATCTTTATTTTTGGAAACTACACCTCTCTTAATTTAGTCCATGTTTTAAAGTTTTTTTAAGTGTTTTTTAACTGCTAACTCACACTGAACTTGCAGGTCATTAATCCCACCCCCACATATTTTCAAACTGCTGTCCAATCATACCTCTCTCATCTTGTACTTGTGAGGATAATTTTTCTAACACTTTACATTAATTCCTATTGAATTTCATCTTATTATATTCAATCCAGTGCTGTAGCCTATCAAGATTGTAATTTGACTGGCATCCATTGTGTTAGTTATGAATGAAGTATGACATCAATTACAAATGCTGAGGAACAAAAATGTTGTCTTTTTTTTTAATTTGGAGGATTAAAAAAAGAGAATATTTACATCAACCACATTCCAGGGCACTGAAAAAAACTGGAGGATAGAATTGCTGAAATCCTGTCGGCGATCTTTGAAAGATGCTGGAGAATAAGAGTAGTGCCACAGGACTGTGAAAGGGAAAACATCCCAGTTTTCAAAAAGGTGAAAGGAGTGGAGTTAGCAAAATATGGCCCAGTGAATTTGACCTTGATTTCTAGGGGGAAAAAAATCTATGAAAGAGATTGTTAAAAAAAGGATCAGTGATTCCAAAAGACAAGATGGCCTTGTCAAGAGCATGCCATGCAAGACAAATCTTGTTTCATTTTTCATGATGTAAGAGGTTTGTATATGCTTGCGTGTGACAGGTCATCTTCTAGCAATTAGATGAAATGAGTGTGTTCTAATAGTGGACTGTCAGACACTTCCGTATTATGCCTGGGTTCAACCAAAGAGTGCCTTGTCTATCATTATTTGAAACCTACTGATTTTAGCTCCCACTCACTATTCAATCCATTCCCTTCCAGACCAGTATACTTTTTCTAATGCTTAAACTTCAAGGTCATAGATGAACAGTTTAATTTAATTACATGGAAAGATGATAAAACTGATAACATTAGAGATGTGAGTGAGAGAATAAAGCATTCTAAATTCCAGCCTCCAACAAGATGACAAAAGCCATCTCAGTTTGGTGTTGGGACCTCCTTCTTTAAACTTTGGTCTGAATCACAGCAATGGTAGTCACAATGTATAAATTCATGGTAGGTTTTAGGTTAGGGATTGTTCAAAACAGAACTTTTTATCTCTTCTTACCCTCTCCCCCCTGCCAAATGCCCTTCTTTCCAACTTCCCAGATCTTTCTGTGGTGCCACTATACTCCTGGACATGCAGTCTTTACTGCTGAAAGCTGGATGACCATTTGGGGTTCTTGCTCAGGTAGGAGTTGAACTAGGTTGCATCTAAAGTATCTTGAAACTCTGGCATTTGTTAATTCTAGGATAGTGTTCTAAATTCCTGTTTAGCTCATTGCTAGATCGTACACGGTAGAAAAAAGTCTATATTTGTTCTTCCAAGAGAAATTAGTCCCCAATAGTAAATTCTTTTTCCTCCTATGTTCCTGAGCTCCCATGTGGTTTAAAGTAAGCACACCCCTTTGAGCTATGAAGCCCCACTTTGTGGTTGCTCTGGGCCCCAGTCCAAGTGTTACATGCACTGATCTGGGTGCACAAAGGCCCTTAGTCACATAAAGGAGGGAGCATGGAGCTTTCTGCCTCTTTTTGGCCTCTACCACCCACTTCCTTCTTGCTAAGTAGTGATTTGGCTCATGGAATCCCGGGGTCAGTCAGAAAGTCAAGATGTGTAACCTTCAGACACATTTTGTACTCCAGAAAGCAGCAACTTTTCTTTTTACTCCTACACCCATCCTACACTAACTTCCTGTATGGGGAGCAAAAAGAGAGGAAAAAGTATGCAGATGTATAAACTCCAGAGAACATGAATGATAATTTTGTAGTTTGATCTATTTCCATTTAGATGATTATTTTGGAAAAAAATGATAGAATAACATGTATGTTTTGTGGTGTGCTTCTGAAAATAGTGTATTTTTTGAATTCCTTTATAATGATAGTCAGAATTTTACATGAGTCTCTAATAAGTGCTTGTATCTGACCCCTTAACCACGTGTTTTGTGTCCTCAGAAGAGGATGTTTTATGTCCTACATAAGCAAAATCTACCAATTGGCTCCTATACTAAACTGTTCTCGCCAGGGACCCAAAGAATGAGAATACTGTATGCATCTAGTCAATATCTAGTTTGCGTAATAATGGATTGCTGACCTGAGGCCAGATCTACCATTCTTTTGTAGGTTAAGATTAGATATATATAAGTTAGTGCTGAAGTGTTAGTTTGCTGCAATAGAATATGACTTTTAAGTCAGATTTCCTGGGTTTAAAACCTACTCTGACATTTACTGCCTTGTTGACCTTGGATAGGTCACTTCAGATCAATGGGTCGTGGGTTCCTCATTTTAAAAGTGAGGGAGTTGGACTAAATCATCTCGAAAGTCTAGATCTCTGATCCAGTGAACTGAGGTTTTATCATGGGAGTCCCCATGGTCCACTGAAATGAGAATGGAATTTGGAGTCTTACATTACCACCAAAAGATTAGGGAAGTTGGGAAGAAGGGCAGGTTTGGGGATAGAGGACATGACCGGTTCTGTCTTGAACAGTCCCTATTCTGCAACTTACTGTGAATTTATTCTTCTGACTTCTGTTATGATTCAGGTGGGAGACTGTAGGAAGAGGACCCAGGCTCCAAGCTGAGTGAGGCTTGTTGCTGTATTGGGATTGGTTTTGGAAATGTTACATATCCTGACACAAAGAGAGCCTTTGTTTTAAGCCATGCTCTAGCTTTGCTACTTGTAACTGTGACCTTTGGCAAGCCTATTAACCCTCCCAGAATCTCAGTTTCTCATCTTTAAAATGAAGACTAAACAACATTCAAAGACCTTTCACTCTCGAAATCTAGGATCCAAAAACTTCAAGCTCAGCATTGTACCCACTATACCTTTCAATCTCTATATTTTGAAGGTAGAGGTCCGCGAAGCAACAGGGGAATGTTCTCTTACAAGGACTTCAGTGATCTAGCACTCTGTTTAGTTTCATTTGAAATAGGATTGAGGGGAATTTGTAAACAAACAAAAAAATCTTATCATTCCTGCTTTCACCACTGGCTTCCTTTATAGTTTATCTGGAGATGCAAGTTTCTTAAGTGAGGCGCTCTCCAGATCTTTAAATGAGGTATAACAACCTCTCAGTTATCTCTATTACTGAAGAACGTTTATAGAAGGGAGATTTTAAGACAAACAAATAATGCCAAAATCATTTGTGTTTGACTTTAGGGTTAATGTGGCATTTGAACATGGGAGGTGTGTCATGTTCTAGGAATTCATGGTCAGTTAATTGTACATTCCATATTAGCTTTGGACTGGGAACTGGAAATCATCCAAACAAATGAAAGTCTCAATGAGCGGGGAGCTGTCTTAACTAAACTATCTCCCAGGTTCACCCTCTAGCCTTATAACCTGATGCTTTCTAGCACTTTTGATGATTGTGCTACCTGCTGCTACCTCTGACCCCTGTGAGTAGCATTTGGCATACTATAGACCCCCAAAAGTGGCAGCAAATAGTTCAGAGGCTGGGTAAAAGTTTGGGGATAAGGTTTCAGAGTGTGGTCTGCAGCAAGAATGTCAGAATGGCCAGGAAATTAGGAAAGAACAAGAAGGAGAGTGTAGTGGGATTAAGCCAGGAGATGAAGTGTGAAATGATGGAAAAGACAGGTGTAGGATAAGAAATTGCCTTTTAGCAAATGAGGGCAAGACTTAGGAAGCATAACTTCTGGTCCTTGGCTCCAAACAATAGGGGTAACCAGGACACCATAGTATCCTAGATTTAGCACTGGAAATGAATTTAGAGGTCATTTGATTCCAATTCCCTCATTTTACAGATGAAGTGATCCAGGCCAAAGGAGGCTAAGAGCCTTGCCCAGGGAGGACTAGCTACTAAGTTCCTGTGGTGGGATTTGGACCGAAGTCTTCTTAAATCCAAGTGTAGCACTTGAATCACTATACCATACTCCCTTTCAATAATACAAATGAGTGATGCCAAAACGTGAGCTTTTACTATATTTCACATTACAACAAAGCACTATTAATGTTGAAGTTGCCTTGCGAAAAATTAAAAGCTTCCTTCATCCACTCCTCTTTTCTCCAATTCTGTACTTCATCCTTAGCAAATACATTAACCTAAAGCCTATATGTCTAGCTTAAATGGCACACAACTTCCTTGGGTAGAAGCTGGTGCTTGAAAGACTTTTAATCCTATCTTTTGCTGGATTGTTTATATCAATAGTGAGGAAATTGAGGGATTAGGATAGCAAGTGGTGGTGGGAATTAGGTGAACCACACTGACTCCATCTTGTGACTCAATTCCAGAGTTAGTTCAGTTCCTTTTCTATTCGATTCTGGGCCTAGTCCAATTTCTGTCTTATGAGAAAACTTTATTGAACTATGAGAGTTGGAGAAAACCTTGTTGGGTTGTTAGAACCTAGCCCTGCATGGCTAGGAAACAGGACCCCCTCTCCCTGCTGTTTAGAGACCCTTAACCAAGGAACTAAGTTATGCTGATCAGAAACCCAGTCAGATCCAAAGACTGATGCAAGGAGGTTTCTCACAATTGTGTGTCTCAAGTAACCCATATGTCTTTTATGAACACTGGCCCCATACTGATCAAAGGTTCCCTTATTCCACGTTCTCTTGATTGTTTACAGATACTTGGGGAGTGGGACATGTCCTTTTCTGAATTCAAGGAATTGCATGTGTTCACTCTCCTCCTCTCAACCTGGAAAGTCCCTAATCTTTCATCCAATTAGACATCAAATTACCTAATGTTGTATTGTTTCCTTTTATCTAATTGGCCTTAATTAATTGTTTTTAATGTATAAAAGTCTGTCTCCCCCTGTATTTGGGGTCCAGACCTAAACTGAGGAGGTCTGGTCCCACTTTGTTAGACATTTGGCATGCATCACTTAATAAATCAATATGCTCAGAAGATCTGCCTTTGTTTTCCTCACTCATTTTATCTTTCACCAACACAATAGGATGGTATGATTTAAGCTGTGTTAAATGTTTTTATTCTTTCCTTCTTATCCAAACTATCATTTGGATTATCAAAGAAAACAGGAAATAATAGAAAAGAAGTTCTATGTTATCTCCATCATGCTTTGTCCACCTGAGCAATGGTCCCATACCTCCTTTGATACTCCTGTTCTCACCAGCATGTATTTTTAAAAAACCACCCCATCCCTTTCATGAACGGGCTAATATATGTTTAATACCTATTTCTGTTATGGTAATTAGGGTGGGACTTTTTTTTTCTCTTTTAGAATGTTAAGATAATCAAGTACCTTTGATGAGTCTTGCCTTTCAAATATAATGGCAAGCAAAGTGGACTTTTTGTTGTCTTTTGCTTCTTTGATTGAATCAAGAGTCTTTGACCTGCTTAAGTCACAAGAAAGCCTAAGTCACTGGATTTGAGTCCCATGGTTGTGATGTCCTTTGACCCTGAAGAAGTATATATAAACTCAGAAGTTAGTATTTTGCCTTTGGGGGCAAACTTATTGAAAGAGTATTGGTGACTTGGCTCTGGGTGGCTGTTGAAGCAACTCCCACCCATCCAACCCCTGGCTTTGAAAAACCCAGATGTTGGTGCTTCTCTGGTAACTAATAGGTGTTGTGATTTTGTCAGACAGAAATCTGCCTGTCGATCTGCTTATATTGTCTCTGTTTGTAATTTCTGTTTGTATTCTCTCTGAATTTCACGGTGCTGGCTTTCCCCCCTGAACTAAGTGAATGATAAATGTATGTTTAATTAAAGTGAGATTGTTACCATCTTAAAGTTGCTTTCCTTAGAAAAGCAGTACAAAGAATCTGTGCTGGCAGCCCTTCTGTGTGCTGGTGTTGTTAGTCTTTCACCCCCACAACAGCTGCTAGCAGCACAGTTGTTACAAGTTCTTAAAAAGAAAAAAATATATACTTTTAAGTTTAATCTGAATTATTTGCATTTTTTCCATCACTTTTAAAAATCTAATCAATCAACCAAATGATAAATAAAACTCATATTTTTAGGTATAAAACACTCAGACTGAAAATTTAACAGTTGGCTATTTGGAGGCTGTGACAGCAAGCTGAATTCATATTTCTCTAATTATTAAGATCTCTCTTTATTTGTGTAAAAAGTGTTTTATAATTGTGTTCAAGTAGTCCCTGGGTTTGCCTTGGCAGGTACACCTCAAGTATTTTATATTGTCTGAAGTTACTTTAAATGGAATTTCTATCTCTATCTCTTCCTGCTGGACTTTATTGGTGGTATATAGAAATGTTGATGATTTATGTGGATTTATATTATATACAAAAACTTTGCTTAAGTTATTCTTTCGACTACATTTTTAAATATAATTCTCTAGGGATCTCTAAGTAGACTATCATATCATCTGCAAAAAGTGATAGTTTTGGTTCCTTGCTGCCTCTTCTTATTGCTTCAATTTGGTTTTCTTATCTTAGTGCTGTAGCTGGCATCTCTAGTACAATATTGAATAATAATGGTGCTAATAGGCATCGTTGTTTCACCTCTGATCTTTTTAAGAAAGTTTAAGACAAACTTTTCAAGTTTATCCCTATTATAGATAGTGTTTGCTCTTAATTTTAGATAAATGCTCCTTATCATTTTAAGAAAATCTCCATTTATTCCTATTCTTTCTAGTGTTTTTATTAGGAATGGTGTTGTATCTTGTTAAAAGTTCTTTCTGCAACTATTGTTTTAATTGTATGATTATTCTTGTTTTTATTATTGATATGGTCAATTATGCTTATGGTTTTCCTAATGCTAAATTAGCTCTGACTTCCTGGTATGAATCCCCCCGGTTGTAGTATATGATCTTTGCGATATATTGCTGTAATCTTTCTGGTAGTATTTACAAATTTTGTATCAATAAAAAAAATGGTCAGTGGTTTCTCTGTTTTTGCTCTCCCTGATTTAGGTGTTAAAACAATATTTGTGTCATAGAAGGAATTTGGACTCATTCTTTACAAATTTTTTCAAATAGCTAATATAATGTTAGAATTAATTAATCTTTAAATATTTGACAGAATTCATTTTTAAATCCATCTGGTCCTGGGGATTTTTTTCTTAGGGAGCTGATTTATGATTTTTTCAATTTATTTTTCTAAGGTAGGGATATTTAAATATTCTATTTTCTCTTCTATTGATCTGGGTAATTTCTATTTTTTGTAAATATCATATCACATATATTGTCAGTTTTATTGGCAATATATCTCCTAATAATTGCATTAACTTTATCTTTTTTTTTTGGTGGTACATTCATCCTTTACAAATAATATTTTTTAAAGAACAAAAGTAGAAGAAAAAAACAACAAATTCAAATATCATTAAAATACTTCAAAAAAAAGTCTGAAAACACATGCAGTGTTCTACCATGGACCTTCCACTTTTTCAAAGAAAGGGCCTGAGAGTCTTCTAATATCTCTTCATTGCACCCATGCTTTGTTCTTTGTAGTTTGGCAATATCTACTTTTAATTGTTTTGTGGTTGTCTTCATTTACGTTAGTGTAGTCATTGTGTGTGTTGTTTTCTAGGCTCTATTGAATCCACTACACATCAGATTGTGTAAATCTCTCCATTCATCTCTGTATTTATCATGTTCAATAATTCTTATTGCACAGTAATATTCCAGTATTTTCAGGCACTACAATTGGTTTAACTTTTCTCCAGTTGATGGGCATCTAGTTTGCTTCCAATTCTTTGCTATCACAAAAAGTGCTGCTAAAAATATTTTTAGTGCATATCATGACTTTCTTCTTATCTAGGACTTATTTTGGGTGTAAGCTTAGTAGTGCATCTGGATCAAAGGGTGTGTAGATATTTTATTTATTTTTATGCAATCATTTGCATAATTCCAAATCTCTTCCCCAAATCATAGTACTAATTTGTATCTCCAACAATAATGCACTAATGTGCCTATATTCACACATCCCTTCCAATATTGATTATTCTCATCTTTTCTTTGCCAATTTACTGGATGTGAAGTGAACCTCAGTGTTGTTTTGATTTGCATTTCTTATTGTTAGTAATTTAGGACATCTTTTTATATGGTTGTTAATATTTTGAAATTCTTTTTGTAACTGCTTGTTAGATCCTTTGACCAATTATCTGTTGAGGAATGGCTTCTGGTCATAAGCATACACACACACACACACACACACACACACACACACATAAATACATATATATGCTTATGCATATATGTACCTATACAGACATGCATATGATCATATATATGTTAGTTATCTATTTTGGATAGCAAGCCATTATTTCAGAAATTTGATATATTTCCCCCTTATTTGACTGTTAGTTTTGTTTGTGAAGTTTTTTTTTTTATATTTCATGTAATCAAAGTAATTTATTTTATCTTTTGTAATTACCTCTATCCTTTGTTTGGTTAAGAATATGTTTCCTGCCCGTAGCTTTGAAAGGTATGATTTCTCTTTTAATTTTTTTTTTAAATCTAGAAAGTTAATTAACTCCTATGCATTGGTGAAATTGCTTAGCATATGCCAAATTCTAGGCCTACAAATCATGCCAAAATCATTATATTGTTAGTGAATTTGTAGAAATCTTGATGTTTTGCATATTTGATTTATGGTTGATGGGCAGTGAAGTTATTAATACTTTACATTCCTGGCGTGGATAGGGTTGATCAGCTCTCAGCAATGACTTTTATTCAATATATAAACCACAACTATCACTGTTGTCTTCTTTTAAAATATATATATGTATATATATATATATGTATATATATATCTATATATATACATATATATACACATATATATTTTTAATTTACTTCTCCTTCCCACTTCCCCCTTCCCTATTGTAAGAAAAACAAAATCCCTGTTACATACATATATCATCAAATGTAACAAATTCCTGCACTGACAACGGGTGTATATGTGTATATACATAAATATATGTGTAATTCAATATACACATATGTGTATATATGCTGTGGTTTGAACAGAGAGGGTATGTAGTAAGTTTCAACATGAGTCTTCTAAGTTGTGGGTGGTCCTGGTATTGATCAGAGTTCTTAAGTTATTCAAAGCTGCCTACATAATATTACTATTTTTGTATAAATTAATGTCCTTGGTCTGCTAATTTCACTTTGTGGCTGTTCAGACAAGCCTCCTCAGGTTTCTTGGAAACCATCGCCTTCATCATTTTTTTTTAAGAGAGTGAATATTTTTATTTGTCCTCCCTCATCATTTTTTATAGCATTTTAGTAGCCATCTCATACATAGAGTATAGCTTGTTCAGTTATTCTCCAATTGATGTATATCTCCTCAATTTCTAATTCTTTTTCACCAGGGAAAGAGTCACTTCAATTTTTTTGATTTTGTACATATAGTTCCTTTTCCTTTTTCTTTCATCTCTTTGGGGGTATAGACTGGTACTTCTGGGCCAAAGGGTATGTACAATTTAATACCTGTTTGGGCATGGCTCTAAATTGCTTTCTAGAATTGCTGGACCAGTTCACATTTTCACTATCAGTCAATAAAGATTTATTAAATTCCCACTATTCATTAGGCACTGTGCTAAGTGCTAGGGATATGAAAAAAGGCAAAAGACAGTCCCTGCCCTCATGAGTTTATAATCTAATTTGCATTTAAACCTCCTCACTGCTGCTTTAGTATTTGTCCTTTTTTATTTTTATTATTTTTTACTGCTGCTTTAGCATTGTCCTTTTCTGATGGGTATGAGGTGGAACTTCAGCATAATTTTAATTTATTTATCTCTAATTATGAATGGTTTGTATCATTTTATATGACTATTGATAACTTAAATTTCTTCTTCTGAAAACTGCCTATTCATATCCTTTGACCATTTATGAATTGGGAAATGACTAATTCTTATAAATTTGAATAATTTTCCTATAAATCTTAGAAATGAGGCTTTATCAGAAACTTGCTGCAAAGATCCCCCCCACCCCAACCCATTTCCTTTTTCCCCTTCTAATTTTAGCAGCATTGGTTTTATTTGTGCTGCTTTTATCTCCCAAAGAGAAAAGATGCCAACTTTTGTTTACAGAAGAGGCATTTCACTGTTTGTGCATTGATGGCAAGATCTTTGCCAGAATTATTATATATTCATTTATTTTGCACTATCAAAATGTCATATAGAACCTCATGGAATTTACTGTGTGGGTATATTTGTATACTTGATAAGTACCAAACTTGAAGTGAGAAGACTTAGGTATTCATTTCTAAGCATTTATTAGAGATGTAGTCCTGGGCAAGTCACTAATTTTTTCTAAGCCTCAGTTTCCTTTCCTTTAGAATGAGAGAGTTGAACTGGATAAGTTTTCTTATGTCTCTTCCAGATCTCAGTTCTAGGATAGCACTTTATTTTCAATTCCCTTGCCACTAAATTGTTGAAACTAGACACTAACTTCAACTTTCCCTCAGCTAAACATTTCAGTTGAATCTCATTGAAGAAGACAATGTCTTGAGGTCAGATATTTTCACATTAGGAATTATAAAGACACTGTTGTTGAGAAATATTTAAGGTCCAAAAAAAATCTATCATTGCCTTTTTGTTTCACAATCATAGATTAAGGTTTGGAAAAGAGGGTTCATTTGGTACAAACCCCTCATTTGACAGATTAGAAGTGAAGTGATTTGCCCAAGGTCACATAGTGAGGAAGAGGAAGAGACAGTGTTTAAACCCAAGTGCTCTGATTCCCAGCCCAACACTCTTTTCATTAAACTATGCCATTTATTTTAAGGCATATTATTTGATTAAGAAACAGACATAATTTTCTTCTTTGATTTCTTTACCAGGTCTCTCTCCCCACCCCACAACCCCCCAGTCCAACTGAATTAGGTCTTAATTTGTGATATAAATTTACTTCAATGAAAATCTAACTTTACTGTACCTACAAAGGCAACTTTTTAGCAATGAGGAGTAAAGGCCAGAATAGTTTTTCAAGTGCACTAAAATTTATAAGGTTGTCTGCACTATGATGAGTCCCTCTGTCAGCCTTGGAGAATTATGTTTAATTGATAAAGTGTATAACGGCACCCTGTGATTTTGAAAGGATTTCCATCTGCTCATTTGTTTATCTGTGCTAGTAGGAAACCACAAGCTGCTAAATTTGAGGATGTTTGCTACTAAAATAGCTAGAGAAATCTCTGTCTTCTTTATTGCTGTTTAGAGTTTCAGGGCATGAGCTGGCATATTATTCAGAGGATCTCAGGAAGGTGGTGCCCTATAAAATAGAAACAGGAAAAGAAAAAGAAAAAAAACCCCTCCTTTATCAACTCAGAGTTTGGCTTAATAGACCGCTTTCTTTCTTTCACTGAGCTAAATTTAAATTCTACTGAAGCAACTTCACATGGCCTCACTAACAATGCAAACTTTCTAAACAAGATTGCAAACAGGTTAAGAGATTTCTAAAATGAGAGTGCCCTAGAAACTCATTTGGGCAGTTTTGAAGTGAAGGGAACCATCGCAAGATAAGACAGTAGTTACAATAATAGCAGTGATTGTTGACATTTTTATACTGTTTTACCATTTAGAAAGTGCTTTCCTCTCAATAGCACTTTGAGGTTAGTTACGCACATGTTACAATATAATGCTCAGTTTATAGGAGAAGATTGAAGGCTCAGTCAAATCAATATGAGTCAGAACAAGGACTCAAACTCAGATCTTCTGGCTTACAAAATTCTAAAAATGACCTTAATCATTAATCCAATATAACTATATGGAAGAGGTTAATTAATTACCTGATTAGTTCAATTAGTAGTTAATTGGGATGATTCAAGTATAATAATATGTTTCTTCCCCTATTCCTCAATATTGATGCAAACCAGAGATTCTGGGACACATCAGGCACCAAAGAGAACCTTTCTTCCATTTGGGAACTGCATTGGACATATTCGATTATGATGATTAATACCTTTGGCAGGCATATTTCTTGCTGATTTGTGACTCTGAATGGTGTCGATAATCAGAGAGTCATCAGAGTTATCTATGTTGTTACATTTTTAAATGAATCCTTTATGATGTTGACATTGGCATGTAACAGGGAACATTTACTTTGAGTAGAGTCTTTAAGGGCACTATTGTGATCTATTGAATAAATAGCTTTAAAGTTATTCAGCAAGCAATGAGCACAATTGGATATTGTCTTCTTGGCATACTTTAGTCAATTATGTGATTGTAAAAATGTGATCTGTTGAATGTTATTTGTAAAAGGCTGTTTGTTCCTTTTATTATTCATTATTCATGTTCAGGTCATTATAAAGGATTCCCTTGATGCATGCATAAGATATTTCCATAAAACATTTGTAGAGGTAGAAAAATGTGTACATAGGTCAATAGTTATTGATACTCTGTTGTCTTTTTTGGTAATAAGGTCTATAATTTTTTCTAAGCCTTTGGTGTTCTCTCTTCTTTCAGACACCATTAGAATTAATCCATTCATTTCCTTAGTCTTGAGCCACTTCCAGTAAGATCCTCCTCTGCTCACCCCAGTTCCCCATATCCAATCAATTACCAATAACTTCCCTTATAAAGAGACAAAACTTGTCCCTTTCTCTCCATTCACATGGCCACCACTCTAGTTAAGTCCCTCCTCTCCTCTAGCTTGTACTACTGCAATAGCATCCTAATTTGGTTCCTTGTCTTAAGTTTTCCATTCTATAACTTATCTTCCACACCAATAGTAAGATACTATATCTAAAGTAAATCAATCAATCAGTAAACATTAATTAAGTGCCTGCTGTGTGCTAGGTACTGTGCTATGTGCTGGGGAAACAAAAAGAAGCAAAAAACTGTTCCTGCCCTCAAGGAGCTTACAATCAGATTGGGGTGAAAACATATAAACAAATATATACAAAGCAAGCTATATAGAAGATATATAGGAAATAATAGAGGGAAGACATTGGAATTAAGAGGGGTTGGGGATGGCTTCCTATAGAAGGTAGGATTTTAATTGGGAATTAAAGGAAGCCCAGGAGGTCAGTAGTTGGAGCAGAGGAGATATAGCATTCCAGGCATGGGGGACAGCCAAAGGGAATACCTGGAGCCTAGGGACTGTTCTGTTTATGGAACAGCCCAGAGTCCAGTATCATTGGATCAAAGAGTATGTGTCAGTAGTAAGATATAACAAGACTGGAAAGGTAGGAGGTGGCTAGGTTATGAAGGGCTTTGAATGCCAAACAGATCATTCTCTCCTGGAGGCAATAAGAAATCACTGGAGTTTACTGAATAGGGAGGTATGACATGTTCAGACCTGTGTTTTAAGAAAATCACTTCAGTGGCTGAATGAAGGATAGATTGGCATGAGGAGATTCTTGATGCAGTCAGACCTGCCAGCAGGCTATTTCAATAATCAAGGTTTGAGGTGATGAGGGCCTACACTAGAGTGGTAGTGATGAGGGTACAGTCTCTGGGAATCCCCTTGAGCCTGGAGTACAGTCTGTGGGAACCCCCTTGAGCCCCACCCTGAATCTTCCCACTTGATCTAGTTTTTCATGCCCAAATAGCCTAGCCTAGCCTTCCATTGTTTGGTTACCTCTGGATTGCCTTCTGGCTGTTTCCCACCCTTGATCACGATCGAAATATCTATACCCTAGCTCTCTTGTTGTCTGTCCTCTCCAGGTAGCCTTCAGTTATTTCCCACCCTGGAGTTTGACCTCACCCCAGTCACCCCAGTCCACTCTGAACCCCTTCTTTTGTCAACACATGCTACTCAAGACCACCCTAGATCCCTCCTACAATCTTTGTGCATACAAGTCTCATCTTGCCTCCATGAAGGCACTCAGATTCGATCTAGCATCACAAAGGGTGGGATTACTTAAAACAACCCATTATGGCAAACCCTTAATAAACTTTGTCTTTTCTCTTGGCCGAGACAGCTTGAGTTGAATTCTTTCGGCAGGACCTGGCTTGTCAGTACTTTGGGATGTTAAGCACCCCTCAACCCCTAACATCTTCAGCAGCATTGTCAGAGGAGAGAAGGGAGTGCATTTGAGAGATGTTGTAAAGGTGCAATCAACAGACTTTGGCAACAGTTTGGATATGGGGAGTAAGAGATAGTGAAGAATCCACTATGACATCTAGGTTGTGAACCTGAAGGATTTTGAGGATGGTAATGTATGGGACATAATTTTTAAATAATAGGAGAGACATCCTTAGGAGAAACAAAGTAAATTTATTTCACAAACCTTGAAAGATTTGGGCACACCTCCATAATGGAGGAGGCAAGGTAAAAGGGAGCCTGCCCTAATTTATACTCTTAATGAAAAAGATTCCCACCCACCTCTATCCCTTCTCACCATTGGCTGGGAGGTGGGCTTACAGTCTAGGTGTGAAAACTACACAGAGGACCAAGGTTGATCTGGTCCATTCAGGTTTTTCCGTATCAGAATTCAACTGCCAGGGTGGCTCCTGAAAGTCTAGGAGAAGAAATGGGGTGGGAGTGATGAGGGCACAGTCTCTGGGAGCCCCCTTGAACTGTCCTTGAATCTTCCAACTAGATCTGGCCTTCCCCTAAGGCCATAAGCCTTACATTATCATTAGGCCCAAATCTCTACCTAGCCTCGCCCTTTATTGTCCAGCTACTTCCCCACCCTTGATATATCAGTATCCATGCCTTCAGCTACTTCCCATCCTTAATTCCATTCTCTAGATTCCTGAACTCTGACCCCACCTTATCCTCCTTAGACTTCCCCTCAAGGCCCTCCCTAAACCCCTCCTCTAGTCACCCCAGACCACCCCTCAATCCCTCCTACAATCTTTGTGTATATAATCTCCATCTTGCCTCCATGAAGGTGCTCAGATTCAATCTAATTCAGTAGGTTGAATCTGGCCCGCTTGTGGAAACAGGCGTCACAAAGGGTGAGATTTCTTAAGACAGCCCATTGTGGTGAATCCCTAATAAACTTTCTCTTTTACCTTGGCTGAGAAGGCTTGAGTCAAATTCTTTCGGCAGGACCTGGCGTGTAGGTATTTTGGGGTCTCGAGCACCCCTAGAAACCTATAGTTTCCCCAACAATCATCATTTTTACAATAACCTTTTTGGGGGGGAAGGGGAGAGGAGAGACCTTCCTAGAGCAAAGAACAAATAGCTCACAGGAAGTTCATTATCTTCTAACATCTGAGAGAGAGGGGGAAGGGCATGCCCACAGTTCCAGGCCCTGACCTTCCAAAATCACAAAGCCAAATCCCAAAACCTCTCCATTAGACATACCCTGTGAAGTCTTCACAATTATCCATCCCATTCAGTAGTGCCCTCAGCAGTAGGGAAGATAAGGGTGGGGAGGGTTTGGCAGAAAGATAATGAGTTCTGTTTTGGACATATTGAGTTAAAATATCTACTGGATATGGTTCAAGATGTCTGAATGGCAGTTGGAAATGTAAGATTGGAGGTCAGCAGAGAGACTGAGTCTAGGAAAGGTAAATTTGAGAATCATTAGCATAGAAATGGTAATTAAAGTCATGGGAGCTAATGAGATCACCAAATGAAGTATTATAGAGAGAGAAGAAAAGAGGGACCAGGAGAGAGCCTTGAGGAACACCTATGTGAGAGGACAATCCAGCAGAGAAGACCAAGAAGGAGCAGGCAGATAGGTAGGAGGAGAATTAGGAGAGTCATGTTCTAAAAATCTACAAAGGAGAGTATCAAGGAGGAGTGCAATCAACTGTGTCAAAATCTATAGAGAGGTCAAGGAAAATGACTGGGTTTTGGCAACTAAGAGATCATTAGTAATTTTGGAGAAAGTAATTTTGGTGGAATGATAAGGTCAGAAGCCAGATTGTTTGGGATTAATGAGAGTGAGAAGAAAGTTGAGATTTTATTGTAGATAACCTTTTTGAAAAAATTTAGCTACAAAGGGCAGAAGAGATACAGGATGATTGTTAGCAGGGATAGAAGGGTCAAGTGAGGGTTTTTTTTTCAGGATAGGGGAGATATGAATATATTTATAAGCAATAGGAAATGAGCCAGTAGAGAGGGAGAGATTGAAAATAAATGAAAGAGTGGGGATAACAGAGAGGGCAATCTGTTGGAGGAGATGGAATGGAATTGGATTGCTTGAACAAGTAGAGGAGTTAGCCTTGGTACAGAGTAAGGCTACTTTATCATATGAAACAGGTAAAGGAGGAGAGGGTGGCAGAAGACATCAACTAGAATGATTGGGAATGAGAAAGAGGGAGGAAAAGGGAGTTTATGGGAATGGCTTGGATTTTTTTTCTATAAAATACTTAAAGTGTAGATCTGATTGAATCACTCTTCTGAAGAAACTCCAGTGGCTGCCTCTCTATTTCCTCTAAGACAAAACAAATCAGATCAAAGTAAAAACACTTCTCTGTTTGACATTTGAAGCTCTTTGGTTCCTAATCTTTCTCTGTATTGCATATTAATCCTCCTTAGGGTTAAGTGGTCTGTGCTTTTATGTAAGAAAAAAGGAGCATCAATGAAACCAACAAAAACACTCAGAAGAAAGCAAAAAGAAGTTTAGAAGGGAATTCATACTAGCAGGGCAGTTCTGTTGTCACCATGTTAAGTATAATACATATTTTATGAAGCAAATTGCAGTTTGGAGGAAATTCATAAGTTTAAATATAATTTTTTATTCTTTCCATACTGAAATGCCCATGTTTGTTGATGTTTATAATCACATAATAAAACCGAATTAAAAACAGAAAACTATAGCATAGTTTAATGTAATCATTTGACCAATAATGAAACTTTGACAGTTCTAGCAAAAGTAAAAATCATAGATATGACTGGTTGAAAGTCAGACTCAGGAGAGCATAGCAAGATAAATAGAGTCCCATCTTTTTGGTGTGGTATTAAGAAGCTGGAACCTGAAATGATGGTTGGTCATTAAGTTTTTGGGAGTAACCAGTGAGAGAACAGAACCAGTACAGGGAAGGATTGGGTGGTCTCAATCAATCATCTTGAATTTAATTGTTGATGCTTTAGAATACTTCAATTAAGAGCTTATATAGGGACGGAGAATTGAAATCAGACAATTTGGATCAGGTGACACCAGTATATGACAGAACTCACTAAACTACAGGTCTTTTGCCTAAAAATAGGAAACCTGCCTCCATTCCTTCTTAGGTATACCCTGTGAGCTCTAGCACAACTGGATAAAAGTATCATTTAATTGAATATAAGTGATGTCGACCACTAAAGAAATTGCCTCATGGATAAGCTTCTCAAAGTGTTACTTGTAGTCAGAATCATGTACAATCAATTCTGTTTTGCTGATAAAACAAATTTGCTTGTATACAATGTTTCTTCAGACTATTATAATTGGGGTTTCCTTAATTGAACGACTATACAAATATACCTGATAAATCAGTTCTGTGAAGGCCCCAAAATTCATTTACGAAAAAAAAAAAACACTATATAGTAAAATTATATGCTTTTAAAATATTGAAAACTATGGCACTACTTCAGATTTTCCCCCTGAATAGCTTTAATCCCACTTCTATTTTAAAATTATTGCTAATTGATTAGAAAAATAAAAAAAAAAGAAGAAAGAAAATGGTTTCTTTCACTTTATATGTGTTTAACTATCCAAGGTCATGGTCTAGTGCCTAGGATATTGAGTGAGGTTTGCTCTGGGAGCTGGCTCCATTGGAAATTACTCCCAATCAATTCCATTAAATCAACTTCTGGCTGTCATACTGAGCCATGAGAAACTGCCAGCTGTTGCTTCATGAGCAATCTTTGTGAGTGATGTTTCCCACCTGTGGAAATTACCTTTCAGTTTGCAAAATAATTAAAATGAATGAAAATGCCAATATTAGAAGTTTAAATGTTAAAAATGCAATTTTCTTTTTTACAGCACAGATTGGTCATTGGTGAGAATTGACATGTGAAATCTGTACCTAGTTAGTTGCCATATTCCTCAGTAGGAAAGTAAAGCTCGCTTAGAAGATAAAATGCTGGTCCTATAAGAGCAAGATTCAAATCCTACCTCTGACACATATGGGCTGCCCAACCATGGGCAAGAAAGTCACTGAAACTCTCAGTGCTCTGGGCAATGCTCTCAGATTAAATCATAGGCAGGTTGCAGAGCTGTACTATTATTGGGAGCTTCTATGCCAGATAGTATTCCACATCAATGAAATCACAAGTCCATAACAAAAATAAAAATAAAATATATTGCTCGGTGTTTGAGGTAGGAACAATGCTTCAGAATGCTGATTCCAAAAATGAATGAATCTCCAAGGGAAATTTACTCATGGGAAAACCTGATTTATTGTCTGTTCAGCACATGCTTATCAAGGAAAAAAGAAAGTCATGAAAACTTTTGAAAAGTTACATTATAAACTTAGTATTAAATGTCAGTATAATTATTTAGATGCTTTGCAACAAATAAATTCTAAATTACAAAATGTTGAAACAAAGTTTTAGTCAAACCCTTTGGGTCCATCTGGAATCTTAGTCTATTCACTTTTTCCATACAAAAATATGACACATGGTTATGCGTATCTATATTCATATTATATGTGTGTATATGATATATGTGTATGTGTATGTATATATGTGTGTATACACATATATATATATAAATCACAGTCATTTCTTGTCATCTACTCCACTTCCCTATTGAACCCTACCTTGTGAAAAGGAAAATTGCTTTAAGTAAGACCAACCAATAAAGTAACTAGCTCTGGAAACACAGCCTATAGCCCATACTCATAGTTCCTCACCTGCCTGCTGAGAGGAGGAATTTCTGCTATGTCCTCTGTTCTTCAGAGACAGAAGTGTTTATGGTGGTTAATTTAAATCTCGGTGTCTCATAGTGTTTTAATTTCCATTCTTGTAAGTCACTGAATTTGCTCTCTTGCTCTTCTTTCTTCCTCATTTCATACAAGTCTTCCCTTATTCTCCTCAATTCCTTATATACCACTTTTGTTAATGGTAAGGTAATGTCCTACTTCTTTTGTATGTCATAATTTGTTCAGCCATTCTGAAATTAATAGACATCTACCTTGTTTTCTGTATTTTACTATCACAAAGAATACTGCTATTACTATTTTGTTTACATAAAACCTTTTTTTCAGTCATCAACCTTTTTGATTAATAGTGAAAATACTTTGTTAAGGAATTGAACAAATGGATTTTTAATTTTTTGATTGCTTGGAGCAATCAGTGCATGATATCAGCAGTAGTATATTAATGTGCCTATTCTCCTATTGACCTAAAATTGACTGTTTATTTCAGGCTTTGTTTGCCTGTCACTCTTTGCCAACTTAATTCAATTCAATTGAATAAGCATTTATTTAGCTTTGTCTCTGTGAGAGTTATTGTAGAGTAAACCTTGCTTAAGTACTACCTCTGATACACACTGGCTTTGGGACTCTGGGCAAGTTGTTTAAGCTCTCAGGACACCTGATCAGACTCCAAGACTGAATTGCAGGGCAGGTTCAGATCTGCATTGGTGGAGGGAGTTCCTTGTTAGGAGCTACCTACACCTTTGAAATCACAAGTCCAATTAAAAAAAAAAAGCCACGCACTGTGTTAGTCATCGAGGATGCAAAAACCACCAAAAAATGAAGTAGTCGCTATCATTAAGCTTTTAGAAGGGGAAACAACACATACTTTGAAAATTAATTAACAAATATTTACATAGTATTCCTGATAAGGGCACTAGCCCCTGGGTAGAAGGAGTGCAGGAGAATCTTCCTAAAGGAGGTGACTTGAACAGAACTTTGAAGGTAACTAGGGATTCGATGAAGCAGGGGTCTGGAAGGAGTATATTCCTTGAATGATAATAGTTCCTGCAAAGGCAAGGAGACAGAATAATAATAATAATAGAATGTTGTGTATGGATGTGATGGGCAGTATATGAAGGAGGGTAATGTGCAATCACTGTGGAAAAGCAGGCTGTAGCTAAAATAGAAAGGGCTTTAAGACCCCAAATAGTTTTTATTCGATACTGGAGGCCGAAGGGATCCACTCAAGTTGCTTGAGCAGAGTAGTGAGGTAGCAAATTTATTACTTTAGTAAGTGAATAGAGGACAAGTGTAGAGGGAATCTTCATTTTGTAATTTTCATTTCTTTTATTCTTAGTTACAAGGCATTCTTTCACATGGTTGTTACTCATTTGCATTTTCTTTTGAAAGCTTTTTATTAACATTCTTTGCTTATCTATTGGGGTTAAAATTCACGTATCCTTTAAAGTGGTATAATCAGTTTGTAATCTGGTTTTCTGGCTGTCCTTTTTTTCTGCTTGCTTTTTTTCATAAAAGTCTTTCCATAGTTCTATTTATCCCTTATACTTGTCAGTCTTATTTGCAGCATTATGCTCTATTATATACATTTATGCCAATTTATTTAGCTATTCCACTATTGTTAAAGGCTACTTCCAACTTAAAAAAATGATGTTGCTTATAAAAATATTTAGCCAAATGGTTCTCATTTTATGAAATAAAACCAAAACAATACTAAGGTCTATTCTCAACATGAAATTATTAGGTGAAATGGTATGCTTATTTTTGTAATTCATGATTGATTGCTAAATTACTTTCTAAAAAAACTGTAATAATTTTTCATGTCATCAGCAAGGAATGTATCCCTATTTCTTTACAATTCTACAAACATTGAGTTTTGTTGTTTCAAACCATTTTTGCCAATTTGATTAGTGGATACAATATGCTACCTAAGAGTTGTTTTAATTTATATAATTTGATTATCAGTAAGAACAAATTTTTTTTTCGAGACGATTATTAACATTTTGTGCTTCATGGTTTGAAAACTGTGTGATTATATTCTTTGACCTTTTACTCCATTATTGACTACGAAGTACCTTTGTAAATAGTTAACAATTTCTTATCCATTTTATAGATCAAGTTTTTTCTCATAATATTTGCCACAAATGTTTTCCCAACCTGGAGCTTTTCTTGTCTATTGATTATATTACTTATTATTATATAAAAATTTTTATTTTAGTGTAATTAGTCTTATCTATCTTATTCTTAACAATTTATTTTGTTTAAAGAAAAAATTGTCACCACGACTGAAATACATATATGATTGTTACTCTACTTCTTCTGATCTTTTAAAAACATTTTTTAAAAGTATGTATGTTTATTATCTGAAATTCACTGAGACTCATTGTATGTGATATAATTCTAAATATATTTCTAATTGAATCACAACAACTTTCTCCAAATATATTAATACATTTGCTAATTACTGCATCCTTTTTCCACTTAAAATTTTTCTGTAGGCTTATTCTTTTGTATACATTTATTTGGGAGATTATCCCTATTCCCGATTCCCTTTAATTCTAGTGGATTTCCTTTGTCATCTTCAATTTATCCTATATAGATATTGTTGGACACAGTTGTTTGAGTGTTGTGCCTGAGAGCAGAGACTGTCTTTTACCATTCTTTGCATCTCTAGCACTTAGTACAATGCCTGGAACATAGTAGGCACTTAATGATTCTTCACTGACTGTCATTGATTAGTTTCTCTATTTTTTGCTCGGTGGCACATGATAATGATCATGTCAACTCAATAAGCATTTATTAAGTAAATATTAAAGTACTAGGAGAGAGAGGGGGTGTTGTAGAGAAAGTGGGGAGAGTCAGGAGTGAATCCTGGAGTGGAATGAGAATGTGGCTGGCTTGAGTCTCCTCATTAAGATGGAGGTTTGGGGAGGAACCTGCTAATTAGAAGAAGAAGTGACAGAGGTGGAGAGTACTTCCAATTTGAGAAGTCCAGGGGTGAAGTGAGCTTCCAGGATTAACAGGTTTTTGTGGTATTGTAGAGAATGAATGGGAGAGTCAGGAGTGCTGCCTGGAGATGGATTACTTTGCCACCTGCCATAAAGTCTGTGAATGTGAGACCACCTTTGTCAGATTTTATGTTTTTAGCAAAAAAAAATTGCCTTCTTGCTTATTCATATGCATTTTACCATAATTTATGTAGTTTTATGTATAATCCCTATCATATTTGATACTACATTAAATATGTAAATTAATTTTCAGAATATTTTCATTGCTCTTCCCATGAACACTGAATATTCCTTCAATTATTTGTATTCCTTTATTTCATTCATTAACATTTTTATAGTTATACAAGTTATTTACACAAGGAGATAACATGATATTGTAAACAATCTCAGGAAATGATACAAAATCCTTTACATTTTATAAGAAAGATTTGCTAAAATCATAAAACCCATTTATAACATGACATTCCAAAGTGAAATTCTTATAGATTGTAAATGATTTATATAATTTATTGAGATTGTATTATCATATCACCTACAAGTAATTATATATTTACCTCATGATTGCTAGTGTTAATCCATCAAGTATATTTTTTATCCTATTTGAATTAGTAGAATGTCTAATATTGTATCAAATAAAAAATAATGAAAATATACCTCCATGTTTCAACTCTTTTGGGTAGTAATGTTTCTAAAGCTTGTTACTTTCTATTTTCCTAAGGAATAGTCTTTCTCTTTTAGTATTTTTCTTTGTCATGAATAAATATTGATTTTTTTTTTGCACAGGCCTTTTCTGCCTGAATTAATATAATTATATAATTTAAGCATTTTTAAAAAATTGCATGTTGTAAGTTGATAGTTTTTCTATTTTTGATCTAGCCTTTCCCACCTGATATAAATACCACTTGGGCATGATGAATAATATCTTAATATGCTGCTATATTTTGTTAGCTAATATTTTATTTAGTATGTTTAGATCTATATTCATTAGGAAAACTTGTCCAGAGTTTTCCCTTTTCAATTATTTTGGCCAGACTTTAAGATCAATGTAATATTTACCTAAAAAGGTATTGGGCAATATTTTTGAAAAATCTATATAACACATGGATCACATATTTTTCAAATGTTTGGAAGAATTCACCTGTGATTCCATCTGAGCCAGGTGGGTTTTTTTTGGTGGGGGGAGAAGGGGTAAAGGATAAGGGTAGGAGACTAGTTTAAAACTTTCATGATCTCTTATTTATTCCTTCATGACTTGTCCATGTACATTATTAATTTCTTGTTTTGTCAACATGACAATAGCTGGCACATTGTAGCTGCTGTCGTAGGGAGACTTGGAGAGAGAACAAGAAAACAAAAGGTATAAATTTGGTATATTTTAACTCAAGGGAAAGATTTTAACGAGATTGAGGTGGGGGAAGAGGAAGGATGCAAGGATTCAACAACATCATAATCACCACAGAGATAATAATGAACCTGAAACTTTGGAGACATAGTATATATCTGGAATTAAGCTGGTTTCAGGGACTGTACTGGTCTTGGGTGAGAGAATATTCAGGCTGTGGCAAGAGGATGAAGGGAATCAATAACTTTGGGAGCAACTCCCCCAAGACCCATAAAACAAGTTAGACCACTGTCTTGCCACTCTCCTAGTCATCGTAAGTTATCTCACACAACAGATTTACTCTACATTATGTAAGTGGGCAAGATGTTTATAGGGAGTAGTGGAGTCTCAGACATATCATGTTGGTTTCTACCTCTGATTCACAGATAGGTAGGTGCCAATTAGTTGGGAAGCTAAAAGTTCCCAGTATGAATGATTTCAGATGTGAGTCAGGGCAGAAGTACCAGGCAGGAAAAGGAAAAATTTCTAAGGCAGAGACAGTCTGTCCCACTAATGCATTGGCTCCTCCCAAACACAAGATATTTTGGACTACCATGTTCAATTTCAATTATTCATATTTTTGTATGCAATGATTTATTTCTTTAACATCTCTAATTTATTAGAATATAACTATGTGTAGTATTCCTGAATATTTTAAATTTCTTTTGGGCTTGTAGTCACTTCTTTTTTATTCGTTATCTTGATGGTAAACATTTTTTTATAAAAAGTAATGTTTGACAATAGTTTGTCAATGTTAATGGTTTTTAAAAAAAATATCTCTGGGCTTTATTTATCAATTCAATTTCTCTTTATCTTTCAATTCTATTTCTTTCTGCTCTTAGCTTTAATTATTCCATTAGTTTCTTTTTTTCCTCCCTTATTTATTTTGCTGTGCTAAATGAATGTGCCTTTAAAAATTTCTTTGGCTGCATGTTCTAGGGTTTGTTATGTGGCACTTTTGTCATTTTAAAAATCCTGCTTTCTTCCTTAATAAAATAACTATTTTCCATATCTATATAGTTTTATAACTCTAGCTTGTTATTATAATTATATTCTAATTTAATTGATTGTATTCTAAGAGAAAGCATGTAGATTTTCTGCCTTTATGAATTTCTGGAGAGTTTATTTATGACTTAATGTGTGATCATTTTTTTGTAAGTGTTCTATTTGCACCCGAAAAGAATGTGTATTTACTACTTCTCCCCCAAATGACAATAATTTCTGAACGTATTTTTGATTAAGTTAAAAATAATACTGAAAATAGCTAGTATTTATATAGTACTCTAAGATTTGGAAAGTACTTAACAAATATTGTTTCATTTGATTCTCACAGCAGCCTTGGGAAAACTCTCATTATGTCCATTTGACAGATGAGGAAACCAACGCAGACAGCAGTTGAGTGACGTGGTCAGGATCACTTGGATAGGAAGTATCTGAGTCAAATTTGAACTCAGATATTTCTGACTGCACTTCTCTATCTATTGTGCCACATAGCTGCCTCATATTATAAAGACATTTCCTACTAATATTCTCTTTTTCTTTACATTATCACTGTGTCCTAATTAACAAGCACTTTATTCATAGAGGTGTAAGTAGAACGAGGAATCACCATAATATGGGGAAAGTTCTGTAGCAGCTGAAGAACTTTGAAAATTCAGTAGCATTCAGTAGCATACCATCTGAACTATTGCTTCAGGTTTGGATGAAAGAAAGCCTGGACCTACCAGAGGAAAAAATACAAAAATTTGTCAATGATATCAGATATCCAACTAAATACACACAAAAGATTAGTGTCTGAAAAAAAAACAACCTAAAATAATAATGAAAAGAACCCTAGGGAGGCAATTCATTATTTAAATGTGGAAATTGGTTATCAACTTAACAGGAAATTTATTTGGACCCATTTCACACAATATATATTACTGAATTCTATCTATATGATGTATTTAAAAAAGAAATAGAATGAATCATTAAGTTTTGTAATTCTCTGCCCTAGTGAAATCATAGGTCTAGTTAAAAAAAAAAAAAACTTGCAAGATACTGTTGGGGATAACAGGACGAAAAAAGTGAATCAGTCCCTCTCCTCAAACAGCTTGTATTCTACTCAGGAGAATACAACATATACACTGAGAAGTAAATCAAGGGGAGAGCCACCAAACACTGGTTGGGAAGGGGTGTGGACTCAGGGAAGAAGGTGCAAGAGGTGGTACTTGGGCTGAACCTTGAATGAAACTGGGAATTCTAAGACCTAGAGGTAAGAAGGAAATGCATTCCAGTCACTGGAGGACATTCTCTGATGATTATTCTTTTGCATTCTTGCTAATTATTCTATCCATTGCAGAAACATCTCCCACACTTGCAACTGTAGTTTTTGTCCTTAAGTAACACCAATGCTGCAATTTCTGGAGCATATAAACACATATACCCACATCCCCACACCCAGACCTCCTGCAACTGAAGAATGCTCAATATAGTATAAGTTAATAGTATATCCAAGGTAAAACAAGCCTGCATTAAGCAACTTTTTGCCAATCTACTGTGAAAATTGACAGTGACATAGCCCCTGAATTTTTCATCTCTTCTAGTGCCTAGGGAGGCCAAATCTAGTGGCTGCATGTTGAGTAATATGATGTCCACAGAACTGCAGTCCCAGACCCCTTAACAGGTTATTTATGTGGCCTGAAAGGTGCAAAAAAAATTGGTTTTATTCATTTAGTTGTGGGTCTGCTTCTTTCTTTTTTGCTTGTAGAATTTATTCTTAACACATTTTTAAGGGGGTGTAATAGGTTTTTCCAAATAGAAAGACTGAAATCATGGTAGCCTTGGGAAAGAAGCATATAGGTTCCTTGCTAAAGCCTACTGAAGATAAGAAACTCACAAATTTTAGGGCAGACTAGGCTTTTTTAAGTCAAATGCAATGGTAAAAAGCCATGCAGAGGTTTTTAAGGAATATTAAGAAAGAAAACTTGTAGCTTTCTTTACCCTTCTTCTCCACTCATACTCCCTCCCTTCCTCCACCCCCATTTGGTTCATGGAACATCTGTCTTGATGTCAGAGATGGAAATGTGAATGCTTACCAGGCTTCACTCGATGACCTTCAACTGCTCTCAGATTGGCTGCTAAATTAAAAGTTGCTATGTGGCTGTTTGTGATTCTCTAGCCTGACCTGGAAGGGCTTGTGGGTTGTGAGGTCAAAAGCACCAAGAGGTATATTATTGGATTAGTAAATTCAGCTTTTGGGTGAAATGTGACTTCTACAGAATTTCCCATTTTGCAATGATTAATGAAATTCAAAAGGAAATATTTTCCCAATGTAATGTCTGTTAGTTAACTCATCAATTACAAACACAATCATTTATCTGCTTAATTATAGTTTGCTATCAACATATGATAGGCCCATACATTTAGTTCTAAATTCTCTTAAGTGTGTTACTGATAAGTGGTGCTAAAGAAAATTAAAATGATGGATATTTCATAAGTCCAAATAATGTGTGCACTCTCGCTCTCGCTTGCTCTCTGTCTGTTTTTTAAGTGTGTGACTTTTACCTCATCTCTTTTACTTTAAAGGCATTTTGCAAGTCTTTCTTTGCTCATATCACTTTTTAAACTCTTTCCTGTTTCTTCAGTGATCTATTAAGCTTCTTCCAGGCAAACATCTTTCCAGTATCATTTTTGTTTTTATTCAATCCCATTTCTGCTTTATTTGTAAGATTTCCAGTTTTCATTACGACCTGGCTAGTCTACTTCAAATCCCATCTCTTTAAACTTTTTCTCAACCTTGGGGAATAGAACATGGAATATAATCTTACCCAAGCTGGGTAAGAGAGATCTTTATTCCCCTCTCAGTTTCTAAGAGTGTCATTTTCTGGCCCTGTGGGGGAAGTCTTAGAGTAAAAGATCCATAACATCTTAGAAATGAAAGGACCTTAGATACTACTTAGTTCAATCTTTAACATGAAACATCAGTACCTTCTACAAAAATAGCATAACAAGAGCTAGCATTTTATACTATATATGACAAATATTATCTCATTTTATCCTCACAGCAACCTTGAGAAATAAGGACTATTATTATTTCCATTTTACAGAAGAGAAAATTGAGGAAGGAAGGTTAAGGGATCTGCTCAGGGTCATACAGCTAAGAACTCTGAGGCAGGATTTGAACTCAGTCTTCCTGACTCCAAGTCCAGTATTCTATCCACTCTGTAGCCTGGCTATTTACAACATTCTTGACAAGTGGTCACCAAACTTTATTTGAACACCTCCAGTTGTGAAGATCTCTCTACTCCATCAAAGAAGACATTCTATTTTCAGACAAATCTCACCTTCCTGCTAACCATTACTCAAAATTCAGTTTCAGGTGGGTTTTCCTATGGCAAAGTAGATAGATTTCTGGAATTTAATAGTCAGGAAGAGCCAAGTTTGAGTTCTGACTAAGATGCTGACTCTCTGTGTGATGCTGGAATCACAGCCTCTCTGAGGCTGCAAATTCCTCATCTATAAATAGAGAATAATAATATTTGTAAATCTTAACTCACAGGATGGTTTTGAAGATTAAATATGAAAACATACAACACTTTTCAAACCTTAAAATACTATATTGATGTCAGTTATTACTGCCAATCAATATATAAAGCATTTATATTAAGTGATTACTATGTGGTAACCACTGAGCTAAGTGCTGAGGGTTTGAAAAATGAGACAGTCCCCCCTTTTTTCAAAGACTTTACATTCTAGTAGGGGAAAACAAAACATAAAAGGGAGCTGGAAAAGAGAGTGGGGAGAGGAGTGGCCTGGAGGATGTGGAGATTTAGCAGATGGAGAGGGTAAGTGAAATGGACACAGAGCTGTCCAGAAATGAAGCAGGAGGAGGAAAATTATCATCTAATTCCCCCTGATTTATCACATCCTCCACATTTTTATGTGTATTTTTTTCCTATTTGAATTCACATTTGTCAAAATGTTCCTCTGTCATTTCACTCTTGTGTGAATTTTTTAATTTTCTTTAGTGAAAGCTCAAATTCTTCAGGGCCCTAATTTTGAAATCTAGTTAGGGAAACTGAGTAAAAACACACAGAAAAATGTGTCTATGTCTGGGGAATATCTATGCACAGCATATATTAAAAACTATTAACAAGATGTTAATGCAAAGTAATGAATTAACATAAATTAGCTGAGTGAGAAGAGTCATACCTTAATGGAATAATTTCTTTGGTGTTCAGTATGAAGAAAATTGCTAACTTTTTATGAAATGTGTTATTTTAAAAATAAAGATTAACCTGGTCCCTTAAAATAATAATTTATTAACTTTTCTACCCATCATCAATTTGAGTGATTTAATTGAAAGCAGCTGAGACAGTGGCCATCACAAAGCCCAAGGTACAAAAAGGAAAATGTAAAAGTGAATTTGCCTCCGGAGTTCCAAAGAAAAGGATGGAGGTGTTCCAAAAATGAGAAACAGAAGGAAGTGGGTGAGGTGGAATAGAAAAAGAAGTGGAAGAAGATGGAGGTAGAGAAGGGGATGAAAGAGAGAGGGCAGGAGAGGAAAACAGAGAAGGGAAGGTAGGATAAAAAAAAGGAGTGGGAGGACAGGGGAGAAAGGGAAGGAAGATGAAGAGAGGGAAAAGGAGCACAATAAGAAGGTTTGCTTCTCTAAGAATAAAAAGAGTAAGATTTTGCTCTGAAAATGTTGTTTTGCTTCATAAAGAAAGAAACTGCTTTCATCTGTTCCAGATATAAGGGTCTGGTTATTCAGACACCAAAGAATCTTAAAACAGTATTAATATGGCATTATCAAAGGAGTATTAATTTTAAAAACTAGATATGTAAAGGATAGGTTAAATGTTGGTTATAAATCTTGAGAAAAATAGTGCAAGTTTTCTAAGTTTAATAAAGTTCTCTGTTCTAATCATTCACTTAAAAATGTTTTGTTGATATTTTCTGTTTCTTACATCAGTGTAGTTACTGCAATTATCCCTCCCTACTTCCCCTCCCAGAGAGCCATATCATATGACAGATAGTATTTTTTTAAGAGATATGAAAAAAAAGCCAGCTCAAATGGTGGATACATTGAGAAGGTCTGAAAACATATGCAGTATGTAACACCTCCATGATGGTTGAGAGAGTCTTCTCATATCTCCTCATTCAGGGATTGTGTGTTCTTTATAATTTTATTATTTACTTTTGATTTTTTGGTGTATTGTTCTTTAATTTACATTTTATAATATCTTGATTTCTCATAAAGTCACTAGCTTTCACTTGCTCCAATCTAATTTTTAAAGTAGTATTTTCTTCAGTGGTGTTTTGGATCTCCTTTTCCATTTGGCTAATTCTGCCTTTCAAGGCATTCTTCTCCTCGTTGGCTTTTTGGAGCTCTTTTGTCATTTGAGTTAGTCTATTTTTAAGGTGTTATTTTCTTCAGTATTTTTTTGGGTCTCCTTTAGCAAGTCATTGACTTGTTTTTCATGGTTTTCTCACATCACTCTCATTTCTCTTCCCAATATTTCCTCTACTTCTCTTACTTGCTTTTCCAAATACTTTTTGAGCTCTTCCATGGCCTGAGACCAATTCATATTTTTCTGGAGGCTTTTGATGTAGGCTCTTTGACTTTGTTGACTTCTTCTGGCTGTATGTTTTGGTCTTCTTTGTCACCAAAGAAAGATTCCGAAGTCTGAGTCTGAATCTGAGTCTGTTTTCACTGCCTGGCCATGTTCCCAGCCAAGTACTTGACCCTTGAGCTTTTTGTCAAGGTATGACTGCTTGTAGAGTAGAGAGTACTTTGTCCCAAGTTTGAGGGGCTGTGCTGCTGTTTTCAGAGCTACTTCTACACATCAAGCTCTGCCACACCAGTGCTCTTCCTCCCACAAGAACCACCAACTAGAACCGCAACTCAGATGCAAGCAGGCTCTGCACTCCCACTCTGATCTCAGCTTAATTCCTCCCACAGGGTGGGCCTGGGGCCAGAAGGAACTGCAGCGGGTGCTCTGGAAGCAGCTGCAGAGCTGCACCACCTCTGTTGCCCCTTGGGGGGTGTGTGTGGCTGAATCGTCAACTCCTTTTGCTCAGTCCCCTGCAGTTTTCCCCACTAACCTTCTCAGTTGTCTTTGGTGTTTGTGGATTGAGAAGTCTGGTGACTTCCACAGCTCACTGATTCATGGTGCTAGGGCCTGTTCCACCCGGCTCCCCATCTGGTTGGTCCAGGTGCAGCTGATGCTGGGCTCTGCTCCACTTCACTCCCAGCTCCATGCATGATAGACCTTACCCAGTGACCATCTAGGCTGTCCTGGGCTGGAGCCTTGCTTCTCTCTGCTATTTGGTGGGTTCTGCAGTTTTAGAATTTGTTCAGAGCCATTTTTATAGGTGTTTGGAGGGACCTGGGTGGGGGGAAGCTCAGGTAAGTCCCTGCTTTCCAGCTGCCATCTTGCCTCTGCCCCTGCTTCTTTTGTTATTAATATTATTTAGAAATACTATTGACTTTTGAGCATTTATTTTGTAGCAGTAAACTTAGAAGACACTATTTTTTTAGATTTTTTTATTTTTAGTTTACAACACTCAGTTCCTCAAGTTCCAAATTGTCTTCCTCTCCCTCCCCCTCTCCTGAACCCCCCAAGATAGTATGGGATCTGATATATGTTCTACATATACCTTCACATTAAACCTATTTACACAATAGTCAAGTTGTAAAGAAGAATTATGACCAATGGAATGAAATATGAGAAAGAAGAAACAAAACCAAGAAAGAAGAGGCAAAAAAAGAGCAAATACTTTGCCTCAATCTGCATTCAGACTCTGTAATTCTTTCTCTCAATGTAGATAGCTCTTTCCATCATGAGTCCTTTGGAGGTATTTTTGAAACTTGTATTGCTGAGAAGAGCCAAGTCTATCAAAGTTAGTATTCCATTACATGCATATACCACAACTTGTTTAGCCGTTCCCCTATTGATGGGCATCCCCTTGATTTCCAGTTCTTTGGTACCACAAAAAGAGCTGCTATCAATATTTTTGTACTTATGGCTCCCTTTCCCACTTGTGTCATCTCTTTGGGATACTGCCCTAGAAGTGGTAATGCTCAGTCAAAGGGTATACACATTTTTATAGCCATTTGGGCATAGTTCCAAATTGCTCTCCAAAATGGCTTGGATCTGTTCACAACTCCACCAACAATGTAAGTGTTCCAATTTTCCCATATTCTCTCCAGCATTTATCATTTTTCTGCTTTGTCATGTTAGCCAATCTGACAGGAGAGATGTGGTACCTAAGAGTTGTTTTGATTTGCATTTCTCTAATCAATAGTGATTTAGAGCATTTTTTCATATGACTATAGATATCTTCAGTTTCTTCCTCTGAAAACTGCCTTTGACCATTATATCCTTTGACCATTTCTCAATTAGGGAATGACTTGTATTCCTATAAATTTGGTTCAGTTCCCTGTATATTTTAGATATGAGGCCTTTATCAGAGACACTGGTTGTAAAGATTTTCTCCCACATTTCTGCTTCCCTCCTAATCTTTGTTGCATTGGCTTTCCAAAATCTTTCAATTTAACCAAATCAAAATTTTCCATTTTGCTTTTTATAATGCTCTCTATCTCTTGTTGGGTCATGAATTCTTCCCTTTCTCATAAATCCAACATGTAAACTATTCCTTGCTCTCCCAAATTGCTTATAGTATCAGCCTTTATTCCTAAATCATGAATCCATTTTGACTTTATTTTGGTATACAGTGTAAGATACTGGTTTCTGCCCAGTTTCTGCCCTAGTATTTCCCAATTTTCCCAGCAATTTTTGTGGAATAGTGAATTCTTAGCCCAGAAGCTGGATTTTTTGGGTTTATCAAAGAGTAGATTGCTATAGTTGGTGACTTCTGCATCTTGTGTTCCTAAACTATTTCACTGATCCACCACTCTGTTTCTTAGGCAGTACCAAGTAATTTTGATGACTGCTGCTTTATGGTATAGTTTAATATTTGGTATGGCTAGGCCACCTTCCCTAGCATTTCTTTTCGTTAATTCCCTCGATATTCTGGACCTTTTGTTCTTCCAGATGAATTTTGTTATTATTTTATCCAGCTCTGTAAAATAGTTTTTTGGTAGTTTGATTGGTATGGCACTGAATAAGTAAATTAATTTAGGTATAATTATCATTTTTATTATATTAGTTCAGCCTAACCATGAGCAACTGATAATTTTCCATATATTTAGATCTAACTTTATTTATGTGAAAAACGTTTCATAGTTATGTTCATATAGGCCCTGGGTTTGTCTTGACAGGTAGACTCCAAAATATTTTGTAGTGTCTACAGTAACTTTAAATGGAATTTCTCTTTCTATCTTTGCTGTTGGGCTTTGTTAGTAATGTATAGGAATGCCAAGGATTTATGTGTGTTTATTTTATATCCTGCAACTTTGCTAAAGTCATTTATTATTTCATGTAGTTTTTTACTTGATTCTCTAAGTAAACCATCATATCATCTGCAAAGAGTGATAACTTAGTTTCTTCTTTGCCTATTCTAATTCCTTCAATTTCTTTTTTTCCTCTTATTGCTTAAGCTAACATTTCTAGTATCAAATTGAATAATAGGGGTGATAATGGACATCCTTGTTTCACCCCTGATCTTGTGGGAATGCATCTAGCTTAGCCCCATTGCATGTAATGCTAGCTGATGGTTTTAGGTAGATGCAAGGAAGTCTCCATTTAGTCTTATGCTTCCTAGTGTTTTTAATAGGAATGGGTATTGTATTTTGTCAAAAGCTTTTTCTGCATCTATTGAGATGATCATATGGTTTCTGCTAGTTTTGTTGTTGATATGATCAATTATGCTGATAGTTTTCCTAATATTGAACCAGCCTTGCATTTCTGGAATAAATCCTACCTGTTCATAGTGTATTATTCTCATGATAAGTTGCTTCAATCTCTTTGCTAATACTTTATTTAAAATTTTTGCATCAATATTCATTAGGGAAATTAGTCTATAATTTTCTTTCTCTGTTTTGACTCTTCCTGGTTTAGGTATTAGTACCATATTTATGTCATAAAAAGAATTTGGCAGGACTCCTTCTTCACTATTTTCCCAAATAGTCTATAAAGTATGGGAATTAATTGTTCTTTAAATGTTTGATAGAATTCACATGTAAAACCATCTGGCCCTGAAGATTTTTTTCCTAGGGACTTCATTGATGGCTTGCTCAATGTCTTTTTCTGAGATGGGGTTATTTAGGTATTTTATTTCCCCTTCTGTTAACCTGGGCAATTTATATTTTTGTAAATATTCATTCATTTCCCCTAGATTGTTAAATTTGTGGGCATACAATTGGGCAAAATAATTCCTAATTATTCTTTTAATTTCCTCTTCATTGGAGGTGAATTCACCCTTTTCAGTTGTGATACTGGTAATTTGTTTTTCTTTTTCTTAATCAAATTAACCAAAGGTTTATCAATTTTATTGTTTTTTTTCATAGAACCAGCTCTTAGTTTTGTTTATTAGTTCAATAGTATTCTTGATTTCAATTTTATTAATCTCTCCTTTGCTTTTCAGTATTTCTAATTTGGTATTTAATTGGGGATTTTTAATTTGTTCTTCTTCTAGCTTTTTCAGTTGCATGTCCAATTCATTGATCTCCTTTTTCTGTATTTTATTTATGTAAGCATTTGGGATATAAAACTTCCTCTAAGAGCTGGTTTTGCTGCATCCCGTAAGTTTTGGTATATTGTCTCATTTTTGTCATTCTCTTGAATGAAGTTATTAATTGTTTCTATGATTTGTTCTTTGACCCACTCATTCTTTAGGATCAGATTATTTAGTTTCCAATTTTTAGTTTATCTTCCCATGGTCTTTTATTACAAATAAGTTTAATTGCATCATGATCTGAAAAGGATGCACTATTTGTGCCTTTCTGCACTGGACTGTGAAGTTTTTATGCCCTAGTACATGGTCAGTTTTTGAGTATGTGCTATGTAACACTGAGAAAAAGGTATATTCCTTTTTATCCCCTTTCAGTTTTCTCCAGAGGTCTATCATATCTACCTTTTCTAAAATTCTATTCACCTCCTTAACTTCTTTTTATTTATTTTGTGGTTAGGTTTATCAAGTTCAGAGAAGGGCGGTTTAGGTCCCCCACTGGTATAGTTTTGCTGTCTGTTTCTTCCTGTAAGTCCCTTAACTTCCCTAAGAATTTGTATGCTATACCACTTGGTGCATATATATTAAGTAATGATATTGTTTCACTGTCAATGGTGCCTTTTAGCAGCATATAGTCTCCTTCCTTATTTCTTTTAATTAGATCTGTCTTTGCTTTGTCTGAGATTAGGATTGCTACCCCTGCTTTTTTCACTTTAGCTGAAGCATTATATATTCTCCTCCAGCCTTTCATCTTCACCCTGTGTGTATTCCTGTTTCAAATGTGTTTCTTGTAAACAACATATTGTAGGAATATGGTTTTTAATCCATTCTGCTATCCACCTCCGTTTTATGGGAGAGTTCACCCCATTCAAATTCACAGTTATGATTACTATCTGTGTCTTTTCTCCATCCTATTTCCCCCTGTATATGCCTTTATTTCTCCCTTCTTCCTTCCATTCCTCAAAAGAGTTTTGCTTTTGACCACCGTCTTCCTCAATTTTCCTCCCTTAAGGACACCCTTCCCTTATCTTACCCTTTTCTGCTTGCTACTTCTTCCCTGCCTTCTATCCACCCCCCTTTTTTCTTTCCCCTTTCCCCTCCTACTGCCTGTAGGACAAATTTGATTTCCATACTTATCAGAATATGTTATTCCTTCCTTGAACCAAATCCGATGAGAGAAAAGCTCAAACACTGCTTTTCTCCCTCCCTTCTTTCTTTCTATGTTTTTGCACCTCTTCATGTGGCATAATTTACTCTTTTCTACCTCCTCCTTACCTCTTCTCCCAGAACAATCCCTTTGCACCCCTTAATTATGTTTTTTCATCACATAAGTTACTTTATACTGACACCCTCAGTCTATGTATATCCGTTTCAATTGTTGTAATAACTGTATCATTCTCAAGATTGACATATATGTATGTGTGTGTGTGTCTGTGCATATATATATGTATATGTATATGTATATACATATACATATATATAACATATATAAATCAATGTAACCATTTATAAGGATGTCAACATTCCCCCCCCCCATTTACCTTTTTATGTCTCTCTCAAGTTTTGCATTTGAAGATCAAATTTTCCATTGAGCTCTGGCCTTTTCATAAGGAAGGTCTGGAATTCTCTTGTTTCATTGAATGTCCATCTCCTTGCCAGAAAAATTATGCTCAATTTTTCTGGGTAGTTAATTTTTGGTTGTAGTCCAAACTCCTTTGCCTTTCAGAAAATCATATTCCAATTCCTCCTTTCTTTAATTGTAGAAGTTGCAAGATTATGTGTGATCTTAACTGTAGTTTCACGATATTTGAATTGTTTCTTTCTGGCTGCTTGCAGTATTTTCTCCTTGACCTGACAAATCTGGAATTTGGCTACAATATTTCTTGGAGTTTTCAATTTGGGATCTCTTTCAGGGGGTGATCAGTAGATTCTTTTGATGACTATTTTGCCCTCTGATTCTGGGACCTTGAGGCAGTTTTCCATAATGTTTTCTTGGAAGATACTGTCCAGGTTCTTTTTTTATCATGGCTTTCAGGTAGACCAATAATTCTTAGATTATCTCTCCTGGATCTATTTTCCAGGTCGGTTGTTTTTCCAATCAGATATTTCACATTTTCTTCTATTTATTCATTCTTTAGATTTTGTTTGACTGATTCTTGATGCCTCATAGAGTCATTTGCTTCTACTTGCCCAATTCTAATTTTTATTTATTGTTTTCTTCAGCTTCTCTACTTCTTTTTCCATTTGGTTAATTTTACTTTTCAATGAGACATTTTCTCCACTTATATTCTGAACCTCTTTAACCATTTTGCTAATTTATTTTTGAAAGACTTGTTCTCATCAGTGACTTTTTTTCCATTTTTTCTTTTACCTCTATAATTTGGTTTTTAAAGTCCTCCTTGAGTTCTTCCAGGAATGCTTTTTGGGCTGGAGACCAGTTCCTATTCCCTTTTGAGGTTTCAGATGTGGGTATAATGCTGTCCTCTTCTGAATTAGTATTTTGATCTTCTCCGTCTCCATAATAGGAATCAAGAGTCTTTGGTTTTCTAGTCTGTTTTTTCATGGTGTTTGTTTTTTTTCCCCTGACTTCTGAAATGGATCTCTGTTTCTGGGGCTCACTGGCTTTGTGTGCTGTGGCCTCTGGTTTCGTGAAGTGTGGGAGAGGGGCAGTCTGCTGCTGCTGGAAGTCTCCACTTCCCCTGGGGCTGCTCTCCAGCACGGGTGATCTCAGCCATTGTCTGTGCTAGTGTCTGCCACTTTCCCTGGCTGTTAGAAGGCAAGTCTGGGGTCCTGGCGTTGACATTTGCTAGCTGTACTCCCCTGGGGCTCAGTAACTCTTGTTGTTCTGCTGAGGTGGAGCCTGCTAGGACACCTCTATTCCTGCACTAATTTCTTTCTGCCCCCACAAGAAGGGCCCTCTCCCCAACTTCTCTCACTAAAAGGCTACTGAAGTCCCACTTCTGGCTCCTCTATTTCAGGGTTTCTCCCAATGGAGTATTATCTGGGTGAGAGCCATTTTACCTGTCATCGTGGCTCCTGGAAGTTTGACAAGGCGAGTTTTAAACCTTTAGAGTCTGGGCTGGAGGCCTCAGGGGTAGCAGCTCCCATGGCCACAGGCTCTGCACTGGTGTCTCCTGTAGCTCTGACAGACTTCTGTCCTGGGCTGAGAGGCCTGGGGATCAATCGCCACAGTAGCTGGGAGTTCTGCCCTGGGCTTGCTCCTGCTCCCATGTTTTGTGCACCCAGGGCTCTCCCAGACCAGCACACTGGCTGGGTTCCTCTGCTCTTCCTGGTTGGCATGGTCTGGTGCCATTCTGCTAGCCTGGTTCTCCTGCCCCACTCAGTCTACTAGTGGCTTCTAACTCTCTCAAATCTGCTCAGATTCACTTTTTTAGATGTATCTGATAGAATTTGTGAGAGAGCTCCAGTAGTTCCCTCCTTTCACAGCACTATCTTGGCTCTGCCCCTCAAAGACACTATTAATTTTCTCAATTAGTATTTTTGTTGTTTTCCTTGGGTTTTCCAGGTCATCAGCAGAAAGAGATAGCGTCATCTTCATTTTAACTAACTTTATTCCTTTAATTCCTTACTCCTGTGTTACTTCTATTGCTAGCATTTCCAGAACTATATCAAATGATAGTGGAGAGAGTTGGCATTTAGGCTTCACTCCCATATTTATTAGAAAAGATTCTGGTGTATCCTATTGCATATGGTGTTTGTTTTTGTTTTAGATAGGTGCTTTTTATGATATTAAAAAGGTCTCTCTATTCTTATATTTTGTAGAGTTTTTAGGATAAAAGAATGTTGTACTTTGTCAAAGGCTGTTTCTGCATCTATTGAGATCATCATGTGGATTTTTAATATGATCAGATTTGCAGGATAGGTCACTCTGAACTCCAATTCTCTTTGGAACATATTATTCCATTCCTTTCTCCTTTTTGTAATGGGTGCAGAATTATCTTGTTTTATTTGAACGTATTTAAAAGTCTTTTCCCTGATAGTTCGCAGAACTTTTTACTTCTGAATTAAATTGTTAAATTTGACCACTAGGAATTTGCAGCCTTGTTTTGTTTTGTTTTTCCTGGAGATGATCTGCAAATTCTTTGAATTGGGATTTCATTTTCTATATTCAAAGCTTCTGGGCAATTCTCTTCTTATTATTTTCTTTATTATGATTTTAAGGTTCTTTGTCCTGTTGTATTCTTTTGGAAGACCTATGATCCCTAGGTTGTCTCTAGACCTCCTGTCCCATCCCTGGTTGTAGGCCCCAGCAGACTTTTGCTCCTGAAGGACTCTGATCAAGCTGGCTGTCTCAGCCTGATCAAACTTCTGAAGCCTAGTGCCAAGGTCATTGGAAATAGTGAGAATGAACTAGTGTATGAGGATAGGTTTTGTTGTAAGCTTGTGTTATATCTTTGGGTCTTCTTTGACAAACTTGTGCTAGCATCATGGCAAGTATGGGAGGGGTGCTGAGTGAGCTCAGGGGAAAAGTTTTTTTTTTTTTAAGCATTTTGGATTCTGAGTATCTAAGACTATGTAGATAGCTAAAGTTGTTTTATTTTTGGTGCATAATTTCTGTTTTGGAGATGCTTGAGAGTTCTTGGGGAAAAGAAAAAAATTCTAGCCCTTCATTTTGTTGCTTACATTCTAATCATTCATTTGTAATGTGCTTGGCACCCAGAGCTCTTTGTCCTATCAAAATACTGATACTTATGGTAGCTAGTTTTTTGTTTAGTTTTGATTACCTCACTTGGTAGCTAAATGGTTCTAATACTATTTTTCAGCTCTGTACTTATAATACTACAAGTATTCTTGACTTAGAAGAGGTATTAGTATCTAAACCAGCTTACTATCTCTTAAATTACTCTCTATACATCCCTAAGAGGTGGTCATGCAGCCTTTACTTAAACACCTTCTATGATAGAGAATTCATGATATTAAGAATTGGTATACTTTAAATTTAGAAAGAATATTATATATATATATATACATATATATATATATACATATATATATATATATGCATATATATATATATATATATACACACACATATATTTTCTCATTTGATTTTCACAATAACTGTATCTTATAGCTAATACATCCAACCTTATTCCCATTTTGCAGATGAGTAAACAGGCCCAGAGAGGTTAAGTGATTTTTTTTTCCATAGTCAAATAGTCCATAGTCAAATGAATTGTTGGAGGTGGGAGTTGAAAACAGATTTCTTGTGACTCCAAGTCCAACATTCTTTTAATTCCATCTCCCAGGACAATCCATTCTGTTTCTAGACAGCTCTAATAATTAGAAAATTCTTCTTTATGTAATAAAGGTTTGCTTTGAACATGATCAAATCACTTAACATGGGAGACTATTACGTTTAATGTTGATTCAATCTACCTTCTAAGTTCTACTCAGTGATCTTGGAAAGCAAGTCTATTCTCTTTTCTTTATAATCACTTTCCAGGTATTATCACATTCCTTTTCCTCCTTCATCAAGAACATTTGTGACTGCAGCTCTGTTAGGGCAAGAGATCAAAGGGAATTGGTAAGTGGATTAGTGAGGAATAAGGAATCTTTTTCAATATTAAAAACATTTTTTCATAAGAATATTTTTACTGCCAAAGTGAGCCAATGATATAAAATGAATACTGTCATTTTAATTAAGAAAATTCTATTTCTTGAAAGAGCTGTCTGCAGGTGATCTCAGGCAACTTATCATACCAGATGGGTTTCCTCTTGCTAGCTGTTGTATTCTTGGAGACCCTGAACCATGGAGAGTTTGCCCAAGTTCTGCACAGTGAATGCTTTGATGTTCTCGCAGTAAAGTGTTAATTTGGCCTGTAAAAAGCAGTGACTCCAGGTGATTGAGGTTTGAAGAGTTTGGACATGTCCTCTTCAGGGAGAGGAGGTTCTTCTCAGCTCTGGTGCTGTGGATTTTCCTTCTCATGGCATTGCTGATACTGATGTTTCTTTTATACATTCAGGAAGTTTGCAAATTAATCACATTTTATCTCTTGGAGACTGTTTCTATATATTGTGTGCTTCCTTCATATTTTTTGCTTCTTATTTTTAATCAATAAATTATATTTTATTACATAGTGATTCTGCAGTAGCTCATGTGGCTCCTCAGCTACACACACGCCTAATTAGGGTTCGATTTGCTTCTCTCACAAATATCAGAACTTTACTTTGGGGCAGTGAACACAGAAAGTAAATTAGTTCAGAGTCCTAACAAGCTACTTTAGGGCTTGCCCTAAGTTTCAAACAATGAACAAAGATGTTTCATTCATATTGAGTCAGAATACAGTGACCTTAAATTCAGTGGCTTTCTGATTTTCTAGAAAAAAGAATGAGCAGGCAGTGAGATATTTCTATTCTAATTCAGGAAGATGACCTCCGGACATTGGCAAGAAGAGACACTAAAACAGATTCTTCACTGCATGATTGTAAAATGAACTGTGGTGTTCAGTATGTTCCAGGCAAATCTATTTCCCAAATGATTAAACTTTTTTTAAGGGGGTGTTAGGAGGAACATAATGTCAGTTAGATGAAACAAGAATTCTGAGTATTGACTTTCCTTATTCACGTGTGGAAGAATTTTAAAAAGGGAAGCAGAGAACAATCATTTATTAAGCACTTACTATGTTTCAAGCACTGTGCTAAGTGCTTTACAAATATTATCTCATTTAAATAAAAAAACTTTAGTTATATTGACAATTTCAACCTATGCATATTCTATTCTAAAAGGAGGACTAAAAATGAGAAACACATATTTTTGTTTCCATTTTTACTTATCCCTTCTGCTTCCCTCTCTCATTGCTCTACTGGGTAAGAACTAGGGTCCCATGTGGAAGTTTGTACTATTGGTGCCCCAGAAATAGTCATGAGGCTGATAAAAATGCTGTGAGAGAACTTGCACCTGTAACTGGCCATCCCCAAAGTGGATACAATCCCTAGAGGAGAGAAATGGAAGAGATCTTTCCTAAAGCCTTCATTTTCCTCTTCAGCTCAGTGCTTCAGGAGTCTAGGTCTCTTGTAGGATCACATGAATCAGATCTCTGAGCTGGAAACTACCTCACGGTCTACGTAGTCTAACCTCCTCATTCTATAAATGAAATAACTGAGATCTATGAAGGTTAGGGAAAGTTACACAGGTCTTGTATATATATCAGAAAAATGACCTAAACCCAGGTCTTTTTGATGCCCTCTGTTAAGTTTTCCTCTTGCCCTACCTACACTCTTCAGAAGAGTAGGCTATGTCTGTTTCACTTTCTCTGCCACATGCAAATCCTACCCCCACTTTTTACTCACAATTTATATCTCCTTATCCAACTTTCCCAATTCTTTTTGTCTCTCAACTGTGTAGCTTCTTCATTCATTTCTATTCTCCTTGCCTTAATGTCCCCACCAAATAATATAAAACATAAAAACACTAATGATCATTTTTCAAATGAGAATTCATCAATGCAGACACTCTTCCCATCACTACCAATCCCAACCCTTCTTGCCTTATCAAGCTGCTAGGTGGCCAAGATAGTTTATCCCTTTTTGGCCAAGCTTTGGGTGAGGAACCCCTTCTAACTTGTAGGCTCAGAGGATAGTCTTTGGCCAAGCCCACATTCGAAGTGTTTCTAGATGACTACAAAATGTTAGAGTTTGTATTCACAGGTCTCACCTTTGAGAAGCCAGACTTAATTCCATGCCAAAAGTGGAATTCTAATTGTAGCATTTAAGTTGTGAAAAATTCAAATACTAAAACCTATTCTTTCCACTTTAAAAGGCATATAAATGATTGTCAACTTCAATTTTTAACTTTATTTACTCATTTATTTAGACACATAATTTAGATACACATACTTTCAGCACTTGGATAGTATTATAAACAAATTAGATGGCCAAGATTCTCCCAAGGGATTCAGTTAGCCATGCCCACAAATGATGTGTCTGATCATGGATATTTTTCTAATCAACATCTTCATCCATAAAATCTCCACCTGTTTGGGTTGCCAGTGTTGCTAATGTACTTACACAGTGTAAAGTAGTGCTTTTCAAGCTTTCATTTTGTCATTGTTAGTGTAAAAATTTCAATGACTTACGGTAAGCAAATTTTATTTTGACCTATAATTCCTGTGATTCCAATGCATTTTAATTATAGTCTAAGAGTAGAGGTAATGTTGACTTGTTCCAAAGGCATCAATTTCCCCAAATCACATGTGAATTCACTAGCAGAACCACAGTGAAAATTAATTAGGGTTCTTTTGCTAGTCTCTAGTCCTTATTTTGCATCTTAGTCTACCCCTGTTGATAACTTGGTACCTAACCAAAAAAAAATGGTTTGTGAAGAAATACCTTCAGATATTTATTGCAACTGTTAAGTTTGCAATGAGTTTTGTGTTTGTATGTTATATCATGGTGCAAAGTAGCATAAAATGCTAAAAATTGTGGGGTTTTAAGAAATAAAAATGGTTGCAAAAACAACAGGATAAAATAAAGCATTATGAGCTAGTTGAAGAACATTGAATTAGGAATCAAGTGGCTGACCCAAGGTCATAAAGTCAGATCTCCTACTAATCACTTATATGATATTAGGCCCATCACTATCCTCTGTGGGTCTCAGTTTCTTTACCTGTAAGATAGTTTTTTCAGATCCTTTCTGGTCCTCAAATTCTAAGTATCTATTGTTTCATCACTGTAGTTAATAGCTATGTAGCTATAGATTGTACATCATGCTGAATTCATGGTATTTTTTGATTATGGTATGCTGACTAGTTATATGATCTTTAGAATATTATGTTCTATCTTCCACCTTCATATCTTTGCTGGGTTGTGGTCTTCCAAGTCTAGGCTGAATTTCTTCCTCTGAGAATCTCTAGCTTTCTTCCAAGTACAATTTAGCTGCCTCTGCATTTTTATATGAAGCCTTTACTTATCCACTCTGCTGCCCCCTAGTGTTTAGTGTTCTAACTTTATTTTATAACTAGAACATATATAAATTATATGAAATATGATTTTATATCGTAAAATCATATAAATTTTTATCATAGAAAATATATTAATGTTTATATAATAAAATTATATAAAGTAAAACATTTATAACATTTTACATATATAAAAATAAAATTATTTAAGTATATATGTATATACATGTAGTATGTATATATATGTATACATATTGTATCCTTTCAGTGAACCTAATTTCTTTGAGGAATTCCTTGACAACAGGAATTTTTATTTTTTATTTTTGTCTTTGTTTTTCCTGCATCTAGCATAGTACCTTGTATGAAATAAAGATGCAATAAAAAATATCATTGAATGTATCTGTTTCTGCAGTGCACTAATCCTTAAAAATCCTATCCCAGGAGTCTTAAGATGGTTTGTTAATAAACTTGTACGAGTTGTGATATTTCTATTGCTTCATGACCTTTGTTTTGATGAAGATACATAGTAGTAAATTTTACCATTACCAGCTACAAGTTTGTCTTAATGTATCTTATAACCTGAGTCCCAAAGCCAATTGGCATGCTCTCTCCATGTTGGAGGAGAGTAATGTTGTGTACCTGTTTGAAAGAGGCAGGGTAGAGTTGGTGAAAGTGGGAAAGAGGAGACTATCTTTAGGGGCTACAGTCACTTTTGCGGTTTCTGGCTTCTACCTTTGAGGGAGAAAATGAATGATACCAACAAATTCACGTTGATGAAGGAAAAGATTCTGGAAAGAAGCTGACATAAGAGGAGTGGGCAGTCTTTGTCATGGCCCTGTCCCCAATTTGCTACATTAGAGACCTTGGAAACTTCTCCTTGGGTAAGATCTAGGATTTTCTCTTGATTGAGGTGAGTTAACTCACTCCCAACGGGAGAGCTCCTTCACTCTCTGTTTCTTTGATTATTCCTACATGTATTCATTGTGGAACTAGTATTTGGTGGGAAAAGGGTCAAGCTTTGGGTATAAAGCTTGGGGACTGGTTTGCTCTATTACTGAAACAGTGATCAGAACTAATAGTACATATGAACAGATAGATATAAATTTACCTTGCTACCCTCTCTCTCTGAGGAAAGCAGAGTGGCTAAAATTTTGCTCTCAACCTCATGCTTCTTCTCTTGGAAGGAATTAATGTCTCTGTTGGAGGAGGATAGGGAAAGAAGATGTTAGAGATGTCTATTTTGCTCTCCTTCAAGCCACAAAACAATACCCCCATGCTACTTGTGGGACATAGTTTTTGCAGCAATCTAACTACACATTTTAACTTTAATTTGGTGAATTTTGGTAAATCGTGATCATCCCAATCCATCCTCTACAAGTTACCAAAACAGTTTTCCTTTTTTGTGCAGATCTGACCATGTCATTCTCTTACTCACTAAACTCTAGGGGCTCTCTATTTTTTCTGGGATAAAATATAAACTCATTTGTTTGACTTAAAACCCTTTACAACTTGGCCCTAACCTGTCACTCCAGGCTCACATATATCCCTTCCTATTTACAAAGAAACCTCCCTTCTTTGAAGAGGCAAACCATTTCATTGATCTTCACAACCATCAGTACCCTCCTTTCCTAAGTACCCTATACTTTATTACCTTATGTAAATTTTTGTATTTATTCTGTATATGCTTATATTTGTATATAATGTCTTCCCTGGTAGAATGATGGCTTCTTGAGAGTAGGGATTGTATTAATTTTTTTGCCATTTTATTCCTAGTGTTTGATACAGCGCCTAGCGCACAGTAGGCACTTAAATGTTTGTTGACTGATTGAGAGTTAGATGACTGTAGTGTTGGGCTTGTAGTCAGGAAGACATGAGTTTGAATCCTGCCTCAGAAACTTACTAGGGCCAATCATTTAACTTCTGCTTGCCTCAGTTTCCTCATCTGTAAAATGGGAAGATCAATAGCATCTCCCTCATATTGTTGTAAAGATCAAATGAGATAATTGTTTCGCAATACTTAAAAAGCTTTCTATAACTATGATTATTGTTTCTGGGGTTGTTATCACAAAACTTTATATTCCTTTAAATGTGTGATTGTGATCAGCATTTTGGCAATCATCACTATATGCAATCTCTTTTCATTAAAAGAAATAACAACTCACATTCACTAAGTTCGAACCAAGTCTGACACATCTGTAAGTAAAATATTTCTAAATTTTGAATATTTCTAAATTTTGAGCACAGTTTAGGGCTAGACTTCTAGCCTTCTTCAGTCCCCAAGCTCTTTGGCTTTCAAGAAAAAAATAAGATAGATTAATTTTTCATTAAAATATTCAGTACATAGCATTTTTAGTTTCATCAAGTTATTAAATGTTTATCAGAACACAGTCAAATAAATATTCTCTGTACCCCCTGACAAGCTTCTTTTATGCGCTGGGGGTACATATCCTCCACGTTGGGAAACTCTGGTATAAGGGAAAATCAGTGGTTTATGATTAAAGATAAGTGTGTTCTAGTCCCATTTTAAAAATAATATTTTTTTCCTAATTATGTGTAAAGATGATTTTTAACAAATTCATTTAAAAAAATTTTGGTGTCCAAATTTCCTCCCTCATTTCCTCCCTTACCTCCCCTCTCCCTGAGCAATTTGATATAGGTTATGCACGTGCAATCATGCAAAACATATTTCCATATTAGTCATATTGTGAAAGAAGACCCAGATCAAAAGGGAAACACACACACACACACACACACACACACACACACACACACACACACGTGAAAAATTGTATGCTTTGATCTGCAATTCTTTCTCTAGAGGTGGATAGCATTTTTCATTATAAGTCCTTTAGGATCATCTTAGATCATTGTATTGCTGGGAAGTGCTAAGTCATTCACTGTTGGTCATCATATAATTCTACTATTTCTGTGTACAATGTTCTACTGGTTGTGCTCTCTAGTCCCATCTTTGATGCAACTAATTCATGTTTCTGTGCAAATTAGTTAATCTCACTACACCTCATTTGTAAAATGAGAAGTTTGAAGTAGATAATATCAAAACTCTAAGTTACTGTGATCCTTTAGTTTTTTTTTTTTTCCTGAAATGCTGAAAATCGTCATTGTAGCGAATAAAGTTCTCAATTTGGAGAGAAGACATGGATTCGTATTCTACCTCTGACACTTGCTAGCTATATGACTGTGGACAATCAGTTCACTTCTTTCTCTGGCCTCTGTTTCATCATTTGTAGTAATTACCATTATAGGCCTTTTCTGAAACTTGAGTGGGATAATATATGTAAAGTGCTTTGCAAACTCTAAAGCAATGGTTCATTTTTTTTTAGCATGTGTGTCATCCCCCTTTGGCAGTCTAGTGAAATTTCTGGACTCTTCCACAGAATAATGCCTTTAAATGCATAAAATAAAATACATGGGATTGTGGAACAAGCCAAATTCTTTATTACTAGAGTATTAAAATATGGTTTATCATTAAAAAAGTTCATGGACTCCAGGTTTAGAAACCCTTCTCTAAAAGTATATCTATGTCTATATATAATTATTCCTACTGAGAGGGTGTATAACTCTAAACTTTTAAAAGATTTATTTAAACTGGATTAAAAAAAGAAAGCTGCTCTCCAGGGCAGAAGATTCAGAAGATGTGACTTTTCTCATCTATGGAGGTATACATTGAAGTTGGGACAGGATGAGTGCCATCATCTGAAGTCTGATATGTACCAGGTATTTTGTCTTTCCTATTCAGAGAAAGAACCAAGCAGAATTATAATTTTTACTAGTCAGTATTGAATGTAGGATTGGAATCTGTCAGCGATATGTTTCCCTTTCCTGTAGACCAGGTTTTAAATGTCAAAAGCAATGGAACTTTGTCTGAAGTCTAATCTAATAATCTAATATTTCAAAGCATGTTCTTATTTGTCACCATATAACTATAACAGATACTATAGTTGCCGCATTTGGACAATACAGTTATAATGTGAGCTGATCCAACCATTTTAGTGAGCAATCTGGATTTATGTCCAAAGAGTTATTAAGCTGTTTACTCACCTTCACCTAGCAATATCACTACTAGGTCTATTTCCAAAAGTGATTAGGGGAAAAGGAAAAGAACCTATGTGCTCTAAAATATTTATAGCAGCTCTCTTTGTGGTGGCAATTTCCAAGAACTGGAAATTGGTGGATGCCCATCAATTGGGGAATGGCTGAACAAGTTGTAGTATATGATTGTGATGGAATACTGCTGTGCTGTAAGAAATGATGAGCTCGTTGACTTTGGAAAAACATGAAAATACTTGCACAAAATAATGAAGAGGAAAATGAGCAGAACCAAGATAATATTATAGCATTATATACTGTAATAGCAATATTGTTTTAAGAACAACTTTGAGTGAATAAGTCATTTTGACTATTATAAATATCCAAATTAACAACAAAGGATATATAAAGGAAGATGCTATCTGTATCCAGAGAAAGAGCCAGTAAGAAGTATGTAAAGAATGATTGTATACACACATTCGTGCCTAATGGTAGTCGTCTCTAGGGTGGGGGGGAGGGGAAAAAGGGAAAAAAAGAAATTTACAGGATGAATTTATTGTGTATTTAAAGGGAATAGTATGTTGTACATAATAGATGTGCAGTTTAATGTGCAATCATCTTTTTATTATTTTACTGTTATGGAAATGCTTGTTTTGTTTAAAACATTAAAAATAAAATAGAATTTATAAAATAATGTACATAACTCTGTAACTATTACACACTCTCTACTTCTGATTCTTTGATCACATGCATGAATCAAACAAGTCCTTCGTCCTCTCCCCCTCTTTTAATAGGAAGTAAATGTCTGAACTAAGGTTGAAAAAGACAAAGAACCTAGAACCCTGCAAGACTTAATTTTCCTCTTGGACCTGACTACTATATTTTTGGTCTAGGTCAACAAGAAACCAATACTTTCAAAATACATTTTTTGACTTGACTCAAACATTTACTTCTAAATATTATTTGCTTGCAGTTATGGATGTCACAGCATGAAGGTGAACTTAGATGACTCATTCCCAAGCAATTCAAAAGATTCTTCATCTGCAAATATCCCCTCTGCAAGGCCAAAACATTCTGAAATAAAAAGCTTTTGTGAAATTTTTTGGAGTATGGAATGATTGGGTAGTGTTGGTGTCTACATAGAACAAAGTGAACTGAAGAATTTTTTTTAAAAGTATACCTTTGTTTTAAGTAGATAAACAAACCGGAGCTGGACCTAGAACCTTCTTGACTTTCTGGGTTATCTGGATGATTATAAGAGCTCCACCTGACTTAACACTACATGGACACTGGCAAAGACATCTCTGCAATCAAATGCTGCCCCAAGTGTTCATTTGTTGTTATTTAGAATCAGCTTCAGAGAACATTTGAGTGACCTTGGTTTAATTTAGGACTGGGTCCCAGGAGAAGAGGGGTGCACCAATGTTCTGGAGTTCTGATAGTAATACCTGGCATGCTGCAAGCAAAACACAGATGTTAACATTACCTCAGATGCCAGGTGCTGGTTACTTCAAAACACCAAATAGCAAACTGAACAGATGGTCCAGAACATCCCCACCTAAGACCTTCACAGCCAATTGCTGAATATTACTTAGGGCTAAGAAACTGGAGAACTAATTTGGGCTTTCAAAAAGTTTTTCATCTTCAACTTTACTGAAAGAATTCCCTTCCCCCTCTCCCCTACTCTGCAAGAAATGATGAATTACTTTACATTCAAGAATTTTGGATAAGCTTATCCAACTCTCTAGGAAATAAACCTCACAGAACATCTGCAAAGTACGATTAACCTTTTTTTTAAATGATTATGAAATGCATACTCTCAGAACAAGTCAGTTTAGGAAGAAGTGAAAAAATTGAAGTCATTTGCTGGTTTCTAAATTTATTTTTTTAGGCTGCAGCTTAATATTTTAACGAATACTTTTTGCTTTTTTTTTCATTTTGAGGCACTAGTGCTGTGTACATCATGGAGTCACATGATTGTAAACTTCCAATTTTTTAAAGTCCAGAGTACTTCCTAAAATAATTTACTTTCTGCAACCTGATTTGATTGTCATATTGGCCACAATGATTCCTTGATGTCTTTAAGTAAGAAACTTTAGGATCGATATGAAAATTGACAAAACACGACTTCTTATCCTCCATGTGAACTGTATGTCCTTAAAGAAGGATGGGCTACTTGAAAACACAAACACAAGATAACACTATTTAGGACCTTTAGTAAAATCTTGACAGTTGACCCCAGAAATACAGTATCAAGAGAGCTGTGACTGTAACACATGATATCTTAAGAAGAACATTGAGTGTCTGGATGATTATGAGACCATCTCTGCTTTAACTAATTCTTGTTATTCAACTCTAAAACAAAAATACATTCAAAGAAAAGTTAATTATATCTATGTGTTAGGTAATTTAGCCTGGAATTGTAGAACACAAATGGGAGAGTGAAAAGACAATGTAGTATCAAAATGTAATTTACTGTTTCCTCCTCTCCTCCCTCCAGCCTCCTTCATTTCTACTTCCTGGTGGAATAGAATATAATTTCTTCAAAGATAGGGCTTTTTCCTATTTTTTTCTTTTGTCATTGTATCTATCCTTGGTTTCTAGGACAGTGTCATGCATAGATTGTTCTTCTGGTGTTTCAGTCATACCTGACTCTTTGTGACACTCATTTGGGATTTTCTTGGCAGATACTGGAGTGGTTTACCATTTCCTTCTCCAGTGGAGCCATTTTGTCAGGCAATCAGAAGTTATGTGACTTACCCAGGGTCACAAAACTAGGAAGTGTCTGAGGCTATATTTGAATGCAGATCTTCCTGATTCTAGGCCCAGTGCTCTATTGATTGAGCCGCCGGCTGCATCATAATGCATATTAGGAAGGTTTATTAAATATTGGTTGAATTAAATTGAAATGAAGACAGAAAACATTTAACTGACACATCATCCCTGGATTAACTGTATGTAGTTCAAGCTACAACAGTTAATATATTGCATTCACTGAAAGGAATTTATAAATTAGTACATCTTTTGGATATTGGTTTTTCATTGATGGGATTGAATAAGGCATAATAATTTTTGCACTGCCTTTTCTCCTTTGACAGTTCCTTTGGAAAGGCTTCCTGAAATAGAATGAGGTACATTTAAGGGTTCTAAAAAGGATTTCATACATTTCTGGGGCAAGTGAAATAAACTAATTTTATTGAATTTTGATGATAGTTTTTAAAAGTGATTTTTACAAGATTAAGAAAAATCTATCAGTTTCCAAAGACCTTTCCACTAATAGAGCTCTCCTTTGTAACAAAAATAAAAGAATAGTTAAACAAAATATACTGTATTTCTTTCCATTCCCATAGGCTGCCATAGGCATATCTTTGGCTGAGAGGACAAAGACATGGGTCAGTCGGTAAACATTTAATAAGCACCTAGGGACTGTGCTAAGTGTTGGGAATGTAAAAGAAGACAAAAGACAGTCTCTTCTCTCAAGAAACTCATAGTCTAACAAGGGAAACAACTTTCAAACAAGTTTATACAAACAAGATAAATTGGAAATAATTGACAGAGGGAAAACATTAGTATTTAGGTGGGGGATTAGGATAGGTTTCCTGTTGAGTTTAGGATTTTCGCTGGGACTTGGAGGAACCCACAAGCATGATATGAGGAGGAAGAAAATTCCAGACATGGAAGACAACCAGTAAAATCACCTGGAGTGTTGAGATGGAGTGGCTTATTTGGGGAATGACATAGAGGCCAGTGTCACTGGGCAGGCAGGGGGTTGGTGTAAGGTAAGAAGACTGGAAAGGTGATGGTGGTGGAAAAGTTATGAAGGGCTTTGAACACAAAACAGAGGATTTATATTTGATCCCAGAGGTGCTAGGGATCCACTGGGGTTTATTGAGGGTAGGGAAATATGGTTAGAGCTGCACATTAGGAAGATTATTTTTACAGCTGAGTGGAGGCCAAACTGGAGTGGGGAGACATTTATGACAAAAGAGACCAGCCAGCAGGCCACTGTAATAGTCCAGGTGAGAGGTGATAAGGGTTTGCCTCAAGGTGGTAGCAATGTCAAAGAAAAGAAGAGGTTGTATAGGAGAGATATTTGAAGGGGAAAATCAATAGGCCTTGGCAACAGATTGGATATGAGGAGTAAGAGAGTGAGGAGTTGAAGATGACACTTTGGTTTTGAGACAGGGTAACTTGGAAGATGGTGGTGCCCTCAGATGTTATTAGCAGTGACAAGATAATGAATTCAGTTTGGGACAAGTCAATTTAATATGTATGTATGTATGTATCCATATACATACATGTATACATTATACACACACATATAAAATGTATATTTCATCAGCAGTCTTCAGGTCAAGATTAGTTAGTATTCTGATATCTTTCAATGTCATTTTTCTTTACAATATATCAGTGATTATCTACATTTTTCTCTCAGTTAGGTTTACTTTATTCTGCATGAATTCACACAAGTCTTCCTATGTATGTTTCCATGAATTCTTCATTTTATTTCTTACAGTGCAATAATATGCCATGACATGCATATCCAAGCCACTAGGTGGCATAGTAAATAGAGAGGTGGACCTGGAAGTTAGGAAGCCCTGAGTTCAAATCCTGCTTCAGATACTTGGTAGCTGTGTGACCCTCAGCAAGTGACTTAGCCTCTATTTCCCTCAGTTTCTCATTTGTAAAATGAGGATAATAATAACATCTAAATTGCAGGGTGGTTATGAGGATGAAATGAGATAACATTTGTAAAGTTCTTTGTAAATTTTAAAGCACTATATAAATGCTAGTTTATTATTATTAATACTGTTAACCACAATATTTTTAGCCACTCCCAAATTGTTAGTTATCTCCTTTGTTTCCATATTTGTTACCAGCCCCAGTAGTGGTCCTGTTAGGTCAAAAGATATGTGCTTTTAGTGAATTTCTTTGTTTAGTTTCAAAATGTTTTCCAGGATAGTTGGAACAATTTGCAGATCCACATATAATGCATCAGAATCTTCCATGACCCTCCAAATATTTTTTTCTTCTTTTGTCTTCATTCTGTTAGATATAAGGTAAAACTTTATCTTTTAATTTACATATCTCTTGTTTTTCATAGTTTAGAGTATTATTTCATAGGTTGTTGATAATTTGCATTTTTTGAAAACAGCTTATTCATATACATTGACCATTTGTCTACTGGAAAATGGCTTTTTATTTTTGCCAATTATGTCAATACCTTTGATATCAGGTATGAGATACTTGATGTGAAGTTGTTATTGCCAGCACAATGCACAACTTCACTTTTTTTGTAGCCACATTAATTGTGTTCAAGTAAAAGAACAAACCTTTTAAAAAGTGTTGTTAAAAATATGATACACTGGTATTATTTGAACATTAGATTTTACCTGTTGGAATTAGGGGATCCCTACAGACTGTTTACAAAAACAATAATAATTCTTGACATTGACCTGATTTGGGAATCAACTATTATTCACATAGGTTTTCATTTTCTAAGTTTGTTGCTGTATGGTTGCAAAACGTGGAACACCTAATTTCAAAAGAATACAAATTTCAGGTGACCCATTGGACAGGTGTATGCTGGGTAGGCTGCAGCATATTGCCAATAGTGATTCATGAACAAGAAATAACATAAAATGCTTCATCAAGGAAACCTGCGATTATCAAGACAAATGAGTAATTTAGTATGTATGAGGGATAACAGACAGATGGATAGCATGAGTGCTACATTCATCCTCAAGAAATATGAAAAGAATGAGAAAGATTCCTCTTGCATTGAGTGGGTACTCTATTAAGGGCTTATAGAGGGACATGAATGAAAATAGCACCAGAGAGAAAGCATGGACTTGTTGCAATCCTCACTGTTGGAGGTGTGCTCCACTGATGAATCATGTACCCATCCAAGTATCACAATTTCAGAGCACAATTCTTTTTTTTTTTTTTTTTTTAGTATTTCTGGTTCCATTTTTAGGAACTATAGTTAGATAACTTTGAATAGATTCTTCTTTGATCACATAAGTAGGTGCTTAATAAATATTTATTGACTGACTTGAAATGCTAAATAGGATTTTTTCTTTGTTGATTAGGGGGAAGTGGCATGGTCATAAGAAATAGTAATTTTGTGGTTGTGTGGAGAATGATGGATGGGAAAAGAGAAATTAAAGGTAGGGAGATAAATTAGGAGGCAATGGTAATAGTCCAAGCAAGAGGTGATGGAGCCTAAAGGAGGGCAAAGGCTCTATGAGTCAAATGCCTTTCCCGGGCCTCCTTAAATTCTAGATATTTCTCTCTGTTGACGATTTCATGTTTATCTTCCAGATGCTTGTTCTTACATAGTTACTTGCATGTTGTCTCCCTTGCTAGATTGTGAGCTTCTTGAGGGCAGGGACAATCTTTTGCCTTTGTTTGTATCCCCAGCACTTGCACTGTGCTTGCCACAATATAGGAGCTTAATGTTGAATGACTGACTCATCCCTCATTCTAGTGTATAGGTCATCCTGGGTTCTTGAAGAGTTTGGGTCCTATGAGGTTGAAAAGGCTATGAGTATGGGTCTACTATCCAAGGACCAGACTTGCTAAGTAGGGGGCAACTTGTTACCAAGTAGGTTGTATAGGTATCCATTTGAGGACCATAGAAAAGCAGAAGTACCATCTACTAAATGTTGTGATTGAAATTTAACAAAAAGGTAGACTGAAGCAAATCTCAGAGAGATAACATTTTATGCCAAAGACCCCAAGCAAAAGGACAATTCCCCTTATATAGATTTTGGGGAGTACAGAACAAAGAATAGAAATGGGTAGCTGACTTCACGGGATTTAAGGCAACATGATTGGTTATAAAGCTGAGGTAGAGGGAACAACATGATTGGTTGGAAGTTTGGTAATGGGATCTAGCAACAACCCCTCCTCTTCTCTCATGAGACTAAGAATAGCTCGTTGTCTTTGTCTAGGAGTGAGGTAGAAGGCTAGGTATTTGGACAACAAACCAGACATCTTTGAATGATGGCTTGGTGGTATAAAGATATCAGGCCTGACTCCCTTGTGTTCACACACACTCCCAGTTAAATTCCTTGAGGCAAGAATAGGTAAGTGCTTAGTGCAGAGCTAGATTTCTAAAATTAACCCATTATAGGCCAGCCGAATTCTGAACTAAGTTCAGGGACAAAGAGCTATGAAGCAGTTACAGAACAAAAACAGTTACTGGACAAAATTAATTACTTGTAAATAAGATCAATAAATAAATGAGACAGGGTCAATCTTAATCTTCTCATAAGTAGGCCTGCACAACATACAACCCATGGGCTGCTTGTGGCCCACCAAAAGATTTGAGGCAGCCCGCGAAAAGTATAGAGGATGTAAAAGAAAGTAAAGATGTAATGATGCAACGCTTTGTCTATTCCCTGCTTAACCTGCCTTCCACTAGTCACTTATTGTGACCACTATGTAACTTGGTGGGAGGCTGGCCACTGTATTCTCTCCTGTTTGTCATGTGACCTGTGGCAACCAACCATCTAACCATTGTCAATATGCCTCTAGTCTGAGAGGGGCGAGAGTCATATCTTTTTGCTGTGTTTTTGGTTGTTATGGCGTTGAACAGGGATAAAGTGAATGCGGCCACATGCCAAGGCAGCTGACACCCACTGTGCGATGAGCAGCAACAACTCGAGGGCTTCTTCCCCTCCCTCGATGCATAGATGCCCTCCAAGTTACATGAGCATTTGGCACTGCCTCCAAGGACAGACATTCAGTTCAGTATTTCTTTGTATGTGAGCAGTTGCTGTGGAGACTTTTTGGTTCTAACATTAAAGTTTTTGGAGTGACTGTAAAATAGGTGATAAAAAGGAATGGAAGATTGAGTCAGAACATAGAGTGTTTAATCCAGATAGACACTTGTTTACTTACATGAGAGACAAAATATTATGCCTTGTTTGCCGAGAAGTAATAGCTCTTCCGAAGAAATACAATCTTTGTCGCCATTTCAAATCAAAACATCCTGGCTTAAGCAAATTGGACGCCAATGAAAAACAAATTAGACCATCCAAATTGTTGAAAAATCTCAGTTGGCAACAATGGTTTTTCAAGTATGTAAACTCAGAAAATGAGATGGCTACTAAAGTTAGTTTTCAGATTTCTAAAAAATTGCTGCTGCTTTGAAGTCTTTTACTGAAGGTGACTTCATAAAGAAGTATTTGCAGATTGCAGTTTCTGGATTATGTCCTGCTTAGCAAAGTAATTTTTTTAAACATTAATGTGATTTCATGATAAATGCAAATATTAAGCAATAAGTGTAATTAATTGATATGAATTGAAATTCCCATTTTTTTAAAAAAAGCTTATTTGTAAAATAGTTTAATCATTAATTATGCCTTTACTTGGAAAGTGAGCCTCTAAAAACCTATCTGCAGCCTGAAGAAGTTTAGTCTATTTTAATTTTGGCCCCTACCTACTGCCAAGTTGTGCAGGTCTGTCATAAGGATAGATAGCAATCACACCAGCAAAATTTGAGATTTTTCTGTTAAAGTAGCTCAGGAGCTATGATGGGCCAAAGGCTTAATTCAACTCCTTAAAGTATTGATATAAGTCAGCGTAATAAGATGTGATAGTATTTTTCTTAAATGCTTTTTTGTTTAAGAATGAAATAAGTTGAATATTTTTTTCAATAAAGAATGAAAGGGTGAATTTTAAATGAATTACCTCAGAGAAACAGTTTCAAAAGATCAAGTAATTTTTACTCAAAGTGAGTTATAATGGGCTTCAGTCACAAAATTTCATTATTTCTGTATAACTTTAATTGCATTACTTTCAGTAAATTGGGCTATAGGTTGTCAGCAATTTCTTTGAAATTCTTCCAGTTTTAAGAAGCAATACAATAAACTTCAATAAAAGTAAAATACATGGGAAATAGAATAAGCAACCAGTGGGATCTTTTTATAGCAAGAGAATTTATTTCACTCACCATGATCAGAGGAAGGAAGTTAATGTCCTTCATTTATTTCTGTCCCCTGCCTGTCTGTCTGTCTATCTGTCTGTCTATCTGTCTATCTATCTATCCAATCTATAATCCAATCTTCTTCTCCCTCCAGGGCGGAAAGTGCAGGGACCACTAATGAACCAATCCCAGTGCTGATTAGTATGGAAGCATTGACCTGCTCTGGTGTTCCAACCTCTGCTGATTAAATCCTACTTAGGCAGTATGGTGACCCTCTACTCTCAGGTACTCCCTGAATTATTATCAGATTTACAGAGACCTGATTGGTTTTAGTCCTATTGCTGCTTAGAACTCCCAAACCCAAAGTGATCCACCAGTCTCACTCACAGATTACAGTTGTGTGCCACCAAGCCCAGCTAATATGTAGTATAAAAAAACAAATTAAAGGCAGCGTAATTTAAGAAAAAAATGAGTCAAAGGGCAATCATCAGACTACTTGGAAATCCTGGAATACATAGGCTGAAATATGGTGTAGATGAAATAATCTTCTAGAAGTTCAGGATTAAAGAAAATTTCAAAGAAACAAAAATAAGAAAACATATAAGCAAGTACTATCACCATTCAGGATTGGTATGGCAGAACCCACAAGAGGCGTAAGGTCATTGTACCAATATAAGTACATCAAAGGAGCTAAAAAAGAAAGGAATAAATAAAAATGATCAAAAGAATAGAATGCCAGATTTAAGTGGCTTAAGAGAAGTGAATTTAAGATATCAGTGAGAAAAATGACTAGTACATGTAGTAAGAAATTAAATTTGGAGAAAGGGGGAAATTTCTCAAAAGAGCAAGGGGCCATTGGAAGAGTGGAAGGACTAGTAGAAACGGAAGTGTATGTTACAAAAAGAAAATGTTCCTACATGTGAAAGAACAAGAGATCACAAGGTGACTATGTCTGAAACCATAACAACAAATATTATAGTCTAGTTAAAGATCTGACATAAGGAAAACCCCTATTATTTGAAAATAAATAAGGACTATTGATGTTCTGTCATGTGCTTTGTGCCCTCAGAGGCTCTAATCCTTAACTTTTCTTGGTGTTTTATTTTCATTTTTCAACTTAGAGGCTATAAATACTTTAGCTGATCATAACTTGAGACTGGTAGCAATTCAGATAAATGAATGGAAAGTTGCTCGTCATAATCATTCCACAAAAGAAGTATCTCTTAATCAGTGGGTCAAACACACATTTATTATCACCTCCTATGTCCACACATTGTTTGGCTGTTGGGATTAGAAAGACAAAAGGGAAACCAACAGTTCCTGCCATTAAGGAGTTTATAATCGATTCAGGAAGACAAGATAGACATATTTAAAAAGTATACACAAAATGAATACAAGATGGATTTGGGGAAGACACTTGCAGCTGTAGGGTTCAAGAAAGGTTTCTGTAGAAATGCCTTAGCTGCACTTTGAGGGAAATAAGGGATTCTAAGAAGTTGTGATGAGGAAGATGTGCATTTGGTTTATCAACTTCCATGGGTCCATGCAGTTGACCTATGCAGATGACTGAAATATACATATCTAGCCATTATCTCTATCTTGAGGTTCAGTCCTACATTTTCAAGTGCCTGTTGGACATCTCCACTTAGATGTCCTATAGACATATCAAATTCTACCTGTTCAGAACAGAATTGATTACTTTTCCTACTAAATTCATTCTGCCCTGTCACTTCCCTTGTTTGTGTATGGGTACCACAACATTTCCAGATCCTTTGAATTGCAACCTCAGAGTCATCCTAGATTCTTTTTTTTCTCACTATCCATAGCTTATCAGTTGCCAAAACATTTTTCCATTCCTACCAAAATCGGGGCCTTATCACCTCCCTCCCCTCTTTTGAACTTTTGAAACTTTTTCTCTAAGACAATTAATTTGGACTATTCCAGTCACCTCCTCCTTGGTTTCTCGGCAGCCAGCCTCTATCTCTTCTTTCTAATCCATTATCTACAGGGCTGCCAAATTGGCAATCCAGAAACTGTTTTGTCACTTCTTTTCTCTAGAAACAGTGGTCCCCTATTGCTTCTAAAACACACACACACACGCACGCACGCACGCACGCGCACACATACCCCTTTTTGATTTGGCTCCCAAAACTCTTCATAATGTTGCCGCAATCAATCTTTACAGACTCATTTTGCCCATTTTTACTCTCCCATACTCACTCTTTCTTCTAGTCCAACGGGCCTATTTGCTGTATTCTATAAACAGCATTCTGTTTTCTGTCTGTCTCCTTGCACAGGATGCCCCTCCCCACACTTTAACTATTCATTTCCTAGAACTCTTTAAACTTAACTCATTTGCCCTCCTAGAAGAGATCCTTCCTGATTCTTCATCTGACAATGATTTTGTATTTTGCATATATTTCATATTAACTTATATGTGCATCTATTGTTTACCCTACTTGGATCTAAGTGCTTTGAGGGTAGGGATAATTATGTGTTTGTCTTTGTGTACTCATTACCTAATTTTGCACCTGACACTTAATAAATGGGCTCAATTTAATAATCAAAAATAGACTGGGACTCATTTTAGCTTGAAAAGCAATGAAATAATATTCTAAGTCCAAATCATCTCCAGTCTTCCTCGTAGCCTTGCAAATAGTAGCTGCTTGCTTAGCAACTGTTTTTTCAATGAAGAATTAGATTAATTAATTCTACCTAGCCTTTCATTGAAAGGAAAGAAACAAACATTTATTAAGCATCTACTATTTGCCAAGCACTGTGTTAAGTGTTTTACAAATATTATTTTGTCTGATCCTAACAACCCTGGGAGGTAAGTGCTATTATTATCCCTATTTTAGAGTTGAGGAAACTGAGGAAAACAGATTAAGTGACTTGCTTATGGTCACACAGCTAATAAATGTCTCAGACTGGATCTGACCCAAGGTCACACAGTTAGGGAGTGTTTGAGGCAGGAATTCAGGTCTTGCTGACTCCAGACCCAGCACTCTATCTACTGTGCTACCTAGATGGTTTTACATTGAGCCAATTGATTCTCCATTAGAGCTAAGCAAAAGAGAACTCCTTTTAAAAATTGATGTAAAATTAGAAAATTAATCTCATACCTCAACTTCAATATTTCACGGATCTCTAATTTCATCATTGTGACTATCCCCTCTACTCAGATCTCAACCTCTCCGTTACTTACAAAGTAGTATTTGAGATTTTTTTCTGGCCACAACAATTCATTACCCTGATAAAATCCTTGTGATAAATATCTCTGAATTTAGCTAGGCTGGTCCTTACACCAATAGATATATAGATCATTACTGAGCCTGTACTTTCAGGCATTTCCAACTTGGTAGAAGGGCAATATGGTGTAGTGGGAAGAAGAGACAATTCAAATCTTGGCTTTACTACTTACTACTTGTGTCATATCAGTCAGCCAAAATATGTAACGTCTCTGGACCTGATGATCTTTAAGTTCCGTTCTCTAAACCCATGATCATATACCTTGTGAGATCTTGTATCTTGCTGACTCAATCCTTCAGAATTTAGGGTCACTTTCACACCAGAACAAGGCATCAGAATAAGATTTTAGTTAAGGTAGTAAACCCATAACTCTCTAATTCATTAATTTATGATACCCTTATTTGGAATGGAAGCCTGTGCAGTACTTGCTACATATGGGCTTTTAAGAAAATCATTATAATGTATAACTTATTTTTATCTAGCAGTCATATGTGCAGAAGCAAAATAGTCAAGACAAGATGAAAGAAATTAAAAAAAAATAAAACTCATGTCTTTAGTACAAAGTGAATTTTTTCTTTAAGTTTTGTTTTGGAATAACTGTTTTATTCATAAAATTCTCTAGGATTTCAAATACCAAAAATCTAATCTATAATGCATACATGCTTTGTTTAAAACTATCACCAAGGTACAGACAGACAACTTCAGTTGAAAAGCAAATTTCAGTCTACTGAAATTCTGATGTGTGCATAACACAACAAATAAAGACAGGCACCTTAGTCTATGGCCCTATTACAGATTTGACTGGCTCTGTTTTGGTTACAAACAAGGAACAATTTTCAACAAGAGAAAGTCACACACTTTTATTCATTTGGTATAAAAATGTTAAGAAAGAGATAACCAGAATTGTTGTCTTCTTTTTTCTCCCCACTATGACGTGAACACTGTGCTTTTAGGCTTATTTTCATGAACTACATTATGAACCAAAACCCATTTCCAGTATCCATCAAAATAAATGCTTCTGTTCATGGTTTTTTTCCCCAGTAACAGGGACCACCATACTTTTTTTTGTGAGGAAGAGCTAATTTTCCTTTCCTGAAGCTTGGTTGTCACTGGCAGGTGGCATGCTAAAACTAAAGGCCCTGAATTGGGAAGATTATAAGGAAAAATAATGACGCTGAGAGTATAGTATCTGAAATAGATCATGGATAGGGATACGATGACTATCTTCTTATACCAATTAGGAATACCAGAAAATTGGGAGAGGATGGGCATATCAGCAGTAACTATTTAGTTTTTTCATCAAGTAAAATTTAGATCTTGATGTACCAATTGGAGACTTGAATTTTCTGTTATAACCAGTCTTATTTCAATGTGTCTGAAATGCATTCTAATTTGAAGTGATCTTTATTTTAATAAATCATAGTTAATTTGACTTTACCTTTTAATCTCATCAAAATTTTATAATCTAATGCAAAACAATACCATGTTGTCTGAAAAAATCTAGGGGTTTAGGCAACTATTCAATATGAGGCAATGGGTAATCACCTAGCTCAGCTCTGCTCTGGTTAGGTCACAACTGGAGTACTAGGTCATCAGATTTTAGGGAGGACATTGCTAACCTTATCAGAATATCCAGAGTAGGGCAACAATGCTATATGTGAAAAAGTTTAGAGAAATGGACAGAATGGCCCCTTCCTATATTCCCAGTCTTCCTATAGTCTTCTTCTTTAGAAGTGTTTTTTTGGCTCCGCAGAGCAGAATTATTAGACATGGGTTGAAATATCAAAAATAAAAATTTGGCCAATGACAGGAAAAACATACAAACAAACTTTTAGACATTTAGAACTACTCCAATGTGGAATGAGCAGCCATAAGAAGTAGTGTGTTTCCTTGAGGCAGACAGCGGCTAGATTACCATCTGTGCAGTGTTGTAGAAATATTTGAGTTGGACTAATGGCCACAGAATCACAGCATTTGAGTTGATAGGCCTCAGTTGATATATAGTCCAATATAAATCCTTCTATAACATACCTGACAAATGGCCACCTAGCCCTTATCTGAAGACCTCTGATTAGAGAGAGAAACTATTATTTCCTAAGGCAAACACATTCCTACTTTCCACTATCTCTAATTATATATAGGGGACCTTTATTTTGCAACTTATTTTGCTATCCTGTTTTACTAATTTTTTTCTTTGTACTTTGACATAACGTGTCTTCTCATTGGTCCTTTAAAGCGAAACATATTGGTGAGGTTTCACAACCTCTGGCTTTGAACAAATGTTAACCTATAAAATGCCTCAAAACTGGGCTAACTTTCTGGAGTTTCAGGGGTAAGAAGTACTACACATAGAATAATTTGATTCAGAATGTAGGAGATTTTAATCTTACTGTTCCTTCACTGATAAAGCCACATCCTGTATGGTCTTGAGCACCACACTTTGGTAATGATATTGACAAGCTGAAGTGTATTTAGAAGATGATCACCAGGATTATTATAGAGCAAGAAACAGTGTACTAGAAGGACCAGTTAAAAGGGATAGAAAGGTTTAGCTCTGAGAAGTGAAGACCCATGGGGGCATGATAGTTTATTAACATTTTAAGGGTTGTTATAAGAAGAGTGAATAGATTTGTTTTGCTTGAATGCAAGAGGGTTAATTTAAGAACAATAAACAAAAGTTGAAGAGAGGTAGTTTTGGAGTAGATATAAGGAAAAACTTCCTAGCAATTAGAAACATCCAGAAAGGGGCTGACTTATATCTGGTGACTTCTCCATTATAGGAGAGGTTTATGACTTCTTTTCAGAGTTACTTTGTGGGGGATTCCTGTTAAGGCAAAAGTTGGACTCAGTGATCTCTGTGCTCTTTCAACTATGAAGACCTGTGATTCTATAGCTCCCTTCTTGTTAAATACATTTGTTGCCTTTAAAAAAAAAAGTCACTTTACTTAAGCCAGGCATTGTATAAAGATTTATAGGGCACAAATATATCAAAGAACTCTCATAAGATTATTACCTCAAGGTAAGATTTCAGACATTGGTCTCCTGAAGAATACAGTTTGTACTGGGTGCCTCCATTTTAGAGGAGTTGATTTAAATAATCAAAGGAAGACAAAGAGGAAATAAATGCAAATTTCCACTCTGCATCATTTTAAAATTTATTCTATGAAGCTCAGACACTGTAACTCTCAGATTCTTTTGTCTAATATTTTCTATCAAATATTGTGGTTTTAGATTTTTAATGAAAATAATCTAAAATAAATGATTGCCTTAATTCCATCATTCATTAATTGCTACTTGTCCTATCTTTAAAAATGGAAATTTTATTCAAAGTATTTTTAAATTGCTGAGTCACATGTGCTCTCTTATCAAGCTTTATTGCCCCCTATAAAATTCTTAATTCTGCAATTATTCAATCTCCTTTGAAAACTTTAGATTTTTTATCCCATGTCTGAAATACATGCATCAGTACTCAAATCACTGTTGTGGTGCTGTTGTTTATTCTTAAAGACATTTTAAAGTGTTTTACATAATACCTTCCTTTTTGAAATTATCTTCTTCTTAGAAGAAATACAATATATATCAACTTTAAAAGTCATCTTCATCGATGACAGTCTAATTGTTGAAATCAAGATCTCTTTTATAGCATTTTTAAACAAAAATATTAGCAAAATCTTACATATAAATATTAGCATTTGCTAATATTTTGTTATAATATGTCATAAATTTCCATCATGACATAACATATGTATATAGCTGGTTGAAAAAGGAAAAAATATTGATAGCTTTCAATGCCAAGACAGTGGAATGAGGAAGGAATGCCCTGGAGCCCCCCCAAATTCCCCTCAAAACATCCTTACAACAGTGCCTCAGATAAAATTCTGGAGCAGAGACCAGTTTACCAGCCCAGCAAAGCTTGGAGTCTCAGAGGCAGGAAAGGTCTGTTTCTCTGAGGTAGGAGGGGAGTGTGCTTGGCAAGCATCAGGAGCAGTTCACAACCTAGGGGGCTTGCAGGAAATCCCTTAGCCCTGGGGAAACCCACCAGTGAGGCCCAGCTCCCAGTGTAAACCAGAAGCAAGAACAGAGTCCTGAAGCAAACCAGCATTCCTTGCAGACCATCAGTACAGTGAGGTCCCACCCCTAAAGGAGAATACCATGAAGGCCCCATGCCCCATTGCTCACCATCAATGAGGCCCTGCCTCCAGTGCAAGTCAGCAGGGAGGACTTACTCCCCGTGCAAGCCAGCAGCAAGGCACCTAACCTGTTAGGGGCGCTCTGGGCCTGGGCCCCCCGAGAGGGTAGTGAGACGCCAGGGAGTCTGGACCTGCTGACGCGGAGGTGCCTGTGTGGCTTCCACCACGTCAGTACCGGGGCGGCTCTTACTGGAGGAGCTCCACCCTCGGGGAGGAACTGGGGAGGAGCCAACCCGAAACACCCAATATAAGGCGCTCCCCAGAGCGGGTCAGTGGGATTTGTGTGAGATTTCTGGTACGCCATGCAATAAAGCTGCTTGTTGACTCCGGCGTTCTGCCTGGTGATTCTCCTCTCGCATCCCCCCGAGAGGAGCCGGAGACGTCCGAAGACCCGAGGGCAGGGTGAGTGATAGGCGGTAGTCGGGGAGTACGGGGTGCCAAAGTGGGGCACATCCCGTCCGGCCGCCGACAGCTGGCGCCCAAACGTGGGGCTTGACCAGTGAGGCCGCTCCTGCTCCCCATATACGGGGGAGCGGAAGACCAGGCAGCCTCAAGGGACAGGTTGAGCCCTTGGGAAGATGGGACCAAAGGTCTGTGAAGCCCGTGTTGAGCCGGAGGACAAAGGCGTACTCGCCTGCCAGATCTACAAGGTCTGCAAAGAACAAGGCGTTAACAGTTACATAAGGACATGTAGAGAGTGGGTGGAGAAGATCTGGGTGGTCAGCCCGTGGCTGGAGCACACCGGGGTGGATCTGCCCGTCTCCGCGGCAGGCGGAGTGCTTAGGAACCGCCACGGATCAGGCCACATTCATAAGACTCATATACAAGATGGCCAAGATCAGGGGTGTACAATCACTCCCCGAAGTACAGATGTGGCTACCGGAACAGAGCAAGAGGAGGAACTTGCACACTTGGTAGACTCCAAGGACAAGATACCAGAAAAAGGAAAGAATGAAGTAAAGTTCTGAAGAAGTTAGTCCCAATAAAGCACGGCACCTGGCCTCCGTTACATCAGAGGGCCAAGCAATTTGTGCATAGGATTCAAAAAATCCTCTCTGTGTTTTTTGTCTCTGTGTCTGTGTGCTGTATCTGTGTTTCTGTGTGTGGTGTTTCTGTGTGTGTAATCTGACACCCTGTAATGTCCACTATCTCTTTCTCTCCCTCCCTGACTCCAGTCTCTTCAGAGGAGCGGGAGGGCGGGGGGGGGGGGGGGGGGGGGGGGGGGGTGTGGAGAGAAGGAGAGAGGAAAATGTCTTCTTGTTTAACGGTTTATAGTTGTTGGAAATAATGCTCTTTCTTTCTCCCTTCATCCCAAATCTGGCCAATTTGGAATGTGAGGAGAGATAAGAAAGGAGGCGGGGACCTTTTCCCTGAAATTCAAATGTGTTACTCCTGATTTGATGCTTAAGCAGAATTTCTCATACCATTCCGAAAATGCATGAATCTCTACTAAAGAGACACTTTGAGCTCCCCAGTGTGAGGAGAAAGGGACATGGTACCACTGGATTTTTTCCAGAGTCCCACTCACCTTAGACTGGCAAATTCAAAGCTCTCACTTCCAAAAAAGTTTTTAAGGAGTGAACACAGAAGTAAAATTTACTCGAGAAAAAATTAGAACCATTAAGATCTTGATTTAGCAGATTCTGTTAACCATAGATAATCTGGTGAAGTATATAAAACCTTTTTCAAAATAATAATGCACGTATGAATGTGAAGAAAAATCAGTTTATATGACAAAAGATATTCTGTATCCCCCTCCAATCCGTAGACTCCTTGGGGGGTTAAGAATTCCAGCTCTATGTCAGAAGTATATACAAAGATGTTTTAATTCCTGTGTGGTGAATGAGAATCATCATGAGACTAGTATAGATAAAAAAGTTGGAAAATATTTAATGCTGCAACTATGAGGAGAAGAAAAGCCTCTATGCTTGGTAAGCCTAATGTATGTAATGATTTGGGAATGCAGTTAATGTCATCTGAAATTTTTCTATTGTACTTCTGAATTGTAGTAAAATTCTCCTACGTTGTAAAATTTAAGGGACTAGATATGAGATTAGACAAAGTGATCTTTAATTTGAATTTTGGTGAAACTACAAAATGAAAACAATTGTGTAAAACTGGTTAAGTTACTTTCTCAGCCTTGCTAACCCTACCTTGTTAAGATCACAGCTAAAACACTTCTGCCAGCACTTAGGAAACTTGTAAGATTGTTAACTGGGTTATTTGGGATTACTGTTTTAGTGTTAAAAACCAATTAAGTTCTGAAGAGATAAAAGAAATTATGTCACCCACCTTTTGACCTAGATTTGTGGGTGGGTTCTATTAAATTTTATACGAATATTGATTAGGGTAAAGATGTTGCTTATTATGAGTTGTTATGATTGCTGTTCAATTAATTATAACTATATAGCCCCAAGAAAATTCTATTTACTGTAGTTTGCTGTTCAATAAGGGAATGGTGGTGGAATCCATTCCCAGGGATGTTACAAAGATCGCATAATTGTAATAAGATACATGCTATTTAAATGTAAACTGTTTTAAGTTAAAAATAATTGCTTTATATTAATTTTATGTGGATTTTCTTCAATGTGAAGTTTTGGTAATGAGATGAATGATTCTCTGTCTTAAGCAATTTGGGGTCATATCTGACTGCAGTAAAGCCACCAAAATGGAAATTAATTGGTCTTGGTTTTCAAGTTTAAATGGATGATAATTATGGTTTTTTGATATTTTGTTATACGTCTCAAATTTTTCTTATTGCGTAAATTGGTAAGCGGCTATATCATCTGTGTTGTTAGAAACGCAATTTCTTTTATAATCTAACTGTTATTAGGTTAAGAATTGTAATTTGAGAAATCTTAAATTACCAAATTTTATCTTTAATTGTTTTGCTATCATTTGGGAAATTTGTGAGATCATTAATTAAGCTATTGATGTTGTTGCTTAGAGATAGTATTTGCACTAGTAAGTTTAGTTTTCTTTGTTTACTTATGTGGAAAAGGTTTGGTAATCAAAATTTAAGAATTGCTAGCACTAGGAATTAATAATATCAGGATAAATTATACGCTGTTTCTGAGTAAGAGAGATTTTTTATGTAGGAAAGGTTTGTGAACTCCTCTGCATGATTTTTGAAGACCTTGACTAAGTTTGCTCAGAGGAACAGCAAAAGATAGCACACAGAGTTCTCTATGTAACCCCTTCCTAGAGACCATGTTACTTCTCCTTATTTTGTAACATTGCCAAGGCCCTTGGACACTCTCTGCACGGGCAAGGTCATCAGCCCAGAAAAAGAACTTGTTTGAGTTATGTAGGTCCTAAACAATGAACTTGACTTGCTGAGGAACTGAATGTACAATAGATGGAAAGGATTCTAATATTTGGCTTTTACACCGGGATAAGTTTAACGTAGAGGATGAAAGATGTTTAATTCACTCCCTTATGTATGTGAGTCCTATTGTCTTAAAACAAAAAGGGGGAGTAGCGGGTAGGTTGACCCATGCGCAGCTCGCTACAGCTACCTTTACTGCCAATTTTCGTGATGGTGGCCTCACGCCCGCGCTAAAATACTATGCTGGGGGCCCGTGTGAGAAACAGACCAAGAGGAGACACCACCAACCGCGTGCCTTCAAGGCAGCACGGTCTGGTGGAAAGATGAGAAAGGGGTGTGGCACGGGCCGGGAAGGGTCGTAATCAGAGGGAGGAGGGTATCTTTGTGTCTCTACAGATGACGCCACGGGAGAACAAATCTGGGTGCCCCTCCGCCGGGTCCGTGAGGTTGCGCCCCCATCGATGCCCCAGGGGAAGGAGGCCGCGGCGGAAGAACAGGACCGTCTGGAGACAGAGGGCTGCCTTCAACAACGCCCTTAGCTGCCTGCTTGCCATGATCCAGTTGGCGACCCCATCCACAGCTGCTCCTGCCGTCTTGCCACCCCTGGCAGTGACTCCCACGCATTGGGCCCTTACCCCGAATCTCCCGATGTTCCAGTTGGTGACCTGCAGCCCATCCTGTCTGTGTAACCCCTATTCCCTACCATGTTTCCCAGTATGCACAATTAGAAAGCCTTCTAGCACTGCCACTACTTTCACCACTGAACTGCACATGTTAGATGAGGCCATTGCGGCCATACAGACTGCCACTATACAATTCAATGGCGACCGGGACAAGAACTGTAACAACGCCAAGGACTGGTGGGACACTCTTCATGTCCATCAATTACTCCAATGGGCCTCCATTGGGGGGTTTGTCCTCGTCCTTGCCCTTCTCACCTGTTTGTGCTTACCCTGCCTGACTTCTTGTATGATTGGGGTTCTGCGCCGCTCATAAAACAAAAAGGGGGAGTTGTTAGGGGCGCTCTGGGCCTGGGCCCCCCGAGAGGGTAGTGAGACGCCAGGGAGTCTGGACCTGCTGACGCGGAGGTGCCTGTGTGGCTTCCACCACGTCAGTACCGGGGCGGCTCTTACTGGAGGAGCTCCACCCTCGGGGAGGAACTGGGGAGGAGCCAACCCGAAACACCCAATATAAGGCGCTCCCCAGAGAGGGTCAATGGGATTTGTGTGAGATTTCTGGTACGCCATGCAATAAAGCTGCTTGTTGACTCCGGCGTTCTGCCTGGTGATTCTCCTCTCGCATCCCCCGAGAGGAGCCGGAGACGTCCGAAGACCCGAGGGCAGGGTGAGTGATAGGCGGTAGTCGGGGAGTACGGGGTGCCAAAGTGGGGCATATCCCGTCCAGCCGCCGACACTAACCTCAGCACAAAAAGCCTGGGAGAGTGCCCTCTTCATTCCAGGAACAGAACCCAACTGTTATATAAAAATACAAAGTCTCAAAATGTCAGAAAAAATTAGCAAAAATAAATAAACAAACGGAAACTGACCGTAGAAAGTAACTATGGTGACAAGGAGGCTCAAAGCATAAACTCAGAGAAAGGCAATTAGATCAAAATGGCTGCTTGGCAAAACCACAAGGAAAAGTGCAAATAGTCTCAGGTCTCCAACAAAGAACTCATGAAATCACTCAAAAATGATTTTAAAAAGCATATAAGATATCTAAAAGAAAATTTGGGAAAAGAAATGAGAGTAAAGCAAGACAATCATGAAAAAAGCCAACAGCTTGGTAAAAAACCCACAAAAATGGGAAAACATGTTCAAAAATTCACTGAAGAAAGCAACTCCTTAAAAGGTAGAACCAGCCAAATGAAAAAGGAGGTACAAAAGCTCGCTGAAGAAAATAATTCCTTAAAAATTAGAATTGAGCAAGTGGAAGCTAATGCCTCCATAAGACATCAAGAAGTGATGAAAACAAAATCAAAAGAAGAAAAAATTTGAGAAAATGTGAAATTTATCATTGGAAAAATTAATTGACCTGGGAAATAGATCCAGGAGAGATTAATAAAACAGAAAGTAAGAAATTCAGGCATAGCCACGATGGCAGCTGGAAAACAGGGACTCACGTAAGTTCTCCCCCAAATCCCTCCAAACACCTGTAAAAAATGGCTCTGAAAAAATTCTAAAGCTACAGAACCCATGAAATAATAGAAGGAGGCAAGTCTCCAGGCCAGGATGGCCTGGATGGTCACTGGGAAGTGTCTATCACACCATGTTGGGAATGGAGCACAGCCCAGCATGGGCCTTGCCAGGACAGACCAGGTGTGGAGGAGATTGGGAGGAGTAGGCCTCAGGGCCATGAATCACTGAGCCGCAGTTACCAGACTTCTCAATCCACAAACACCAAAGACAATGGAGCAGGTCAATGGGGAAACTTATGGATCTGGGTGAGATAAGTGCATGTTCTTGCTCCAGCCCCAGGGGAGGTGGAGGTGGCTGGGTAGTCACAGGAGGAAGCTCTGGCAGCTGCTTTCAGAGCTCCAGCATCAGCTGCTTCCTGAGTCCCTGGCCCTCATGGTGGGAGGAATCAAGAGGTGGATCAGAGTGGGAGTACAGGGAGCACTTTGTTGGTGGAGAGGCAGGGTTCTCTTGCTTCGCCCTGCTTGGATCTGGGTTGTGGTCCTAGTTGGTGGTTCTTGGGGGAGGAGGAAGGCTTGTGTGGCAGAGCTTGTGGTGACTGTGGAGAGGGAGTCCTCCTGGTAGCTAGCACTCACAGACCAATGCACAAGCCAGGAGAGGAGTATCATACCATCTCAGAATAGAAGTAGATCTGAAAACAGCAGTACAAGGCCCCTAAAGCTTGTGACAAAACACCTCCACTCTGAAAGCAGTCATACCCTGACAAAAAGCTCAAGGGTCAAGTAGTTGGCTGGGACCATGAGCAAGCAGTGTAAAAGGACTCAGACTATAGAATCTTTTTTTAGTGACAAAGAAGATCAAAACATACAGCCAGAAGTCAGCAAAGTCAAAGAGCCTCCAAAAAAAATATGAATTGGTCTTAGGCCATGGAAGGGCTCAAAAAGGATTTGGAAAAGCAAGTAAGAGTAGTAGAGGAAAAATTGGGAAGAGAAATGAGAGTGATGCAAGAAAATCATGAAAAACAAATCAATGACTTGCTAAAGGAGACCCCCAAAATACTGAAGAAAATAACACCTTAAAAATAAACTGACCCAAATGGCAAAAGAGCTCTGACCTGGAGAATAGATCCAGGAGAGATACTTTAAAAATTATTGGAGTACCTAAAAGACATGATCAAAAAAGAGCCTAGATATCATCTTTCAAGAAATTATCAAAGAAAACTGCCCTAACATTCTAGAACCAGAGGGTAAAATGGAAATTAAAAGAATCTACTGATAGCCTCTTGAAAAAGATCCCCAAAAGAAATAAATTCATTGAACTAATAAATAAAATTAAAGTTGGATTAATTTATGAAAAATCCCAATAAATTGATAAATTATTGCTTAATTTGAGAAAAAAGGAAAGAAGAAAGCTAAATCATCAGTATATTCACCACAAGTGAAGAGGAAATAAAACCCTCATTAGACATTACTTTGCCCAATTGTATGCCAAGAAATTTTGCAATCCAAGTGAAATAGATGGGTATTTACAACAATATAAATTGCCTAGATTAACAGAAAAGAAAATAGAATGCCTAAATAACCCCATCTTAGAAAAAGAAATTGAACAAGCCATCAATAAACTCCCTAAGAAAAAATCCCTAGGGTGAGATGGATTTGCAAGTGAATTCTTTTTTAAAAAATTAATTAATTAATTTTTAGTTTACAACATTCAATTCCACAAGCTTTTGAGTTCCAAATTTTATCCCCTTCCCTCTCCTCCCCCTTCCTCCCAAGATGGCGTGCAATCTGATATAGGTTCTACATATACATTCACATTAAAAATATTTTTTATTAGTCATGTTGCAAAGAAGAATTATAACCAATGAGAATTCCAATGGAATTCCAAAGGAATGAACCAATGAGGAAGAAGAAACAAAACAAAAAAAGAGAGAGCAAGTAGTTTGTTTCAATCTGCATTGACTCCATAATTCTTTCTTTGGATGTAGATAGCATTTTTCATCATGAGTCTTTTGGAGTTGTCTTAGAACCTTGCATTGCTGAGAAGAGCCAAGTCTACCAACATTAGTCATCACCCAATGTGTCTGTAATTGTGTACAATGTTCTCCTGGTTCTGTTCTCATCACTCAACATCAGTTCATATAATTTTTTTTCCAGATTTTTCTGAAGTCCACATGCTCATCATTTCTTATAGCACAATAGTATTCTGTTACATTCATATACCACAACTTATTTGGCCATTCTCCAATTGATGGGCATTCCCTTGATTTCTAATTATTTGCCACCACAGAAAGAGCTGCTATAAATATTTTTGTTCACGTGGGTCCTTTTCCCACTTGTATGACCTCTTTGGGATACAGCCCCAGAGGTGGTATTTCTGGATCAAAGGTTATGCACATTTTTATAGCCCTTTGGGCATAGTTTCAAATTGCTCTCCAAAATGGTTGAATCAGTTCACAACTCCACCAACCATGCATCAGTGTTTCAATTTTCCCACATCTTCTCCAGAATTTATAATTTTCCTGTTTTGTCATGTTAGCCAATCTGACAGGTGTGATGTGGTACCTAAGAGTTCTTTTGATTTTCATTTCTCTAATCAACAGTGATTTAGAGCATTTGTTTCATATGATTATAGATGAATTTAATTTCTTCCTTTGAAAACTGCCTGTTCATATCTTTTGACCATTTCTCAATTGGGGAATGACTTGTATTTTTATAAATTTGACTCAGTTCTCTATATATTTTAGACATGAAGCCTTTATCAGAGACACTGGTTGTAAAAATTCTTTCACAATTTTCTGCTTCCCTCCTAATCTTGGTTGCATTGGCTTTGTTTGTACAAAAACTTTTCAATTTACTGTCATCAAAAATTATCCATTTTGCATTTCAAAATGCTCTTTATCTCTTGTTTGGTCATAAATTCTTCCATTCTCCAAAAATCTGACAGACGTACTATGCCTTGCTCTCCCATATTGCTTATAGTATCAGCCTTTATATCTAAATCGTGTACCCATTTTGACTTCATTTTGGCATTTGGTGTAAGATATTGGTCTTTACCCAGTTTCTGCCATACTATTTTTCAGTTTTCCCAGCAGCTCTTTTGAAATAGTGAGTTCTTATCCCAGAAGCTGGAGTCTTTGGTTTTATCAAACAGCAGATTACTATCGTTATTGATTACTGTGTCTTATGTACCATAAGTGAATTCTACCAAACATTTAAAAAACAATCTGGATACTACATAATCTCTTTGGAAGAACAGATTGAGGAGTCCTACCAAATTACTTTTATGACAAGAACTGAAGACAAGTACTGATACCTAAACCAGGAAGAGCAAAATGAAAAAAAGAAAACTACAGAGCAATTTTCCTGATGAATATGAAAAAATTTAAATAAAACAGTAGAAAGGGATTATAGCAATATATCATAAGGTTAATACACTCTGACCAGGTCAAATTTATGACAGAAATGCAGGGTTGGTTCAATATTAGGAAAACTATCAGCATGATTGACCATAATAAATAATAAAACCAACACAAAACATATGATTATCATATATCAAGAGATGCAAAAAAGCTTTTGACAAAATATAGCAGCTCTTCATATTGAAAATGCTGGAGAGCAAAGGAGTAAATGGATCTTTCCTCAAAAATCACAAGTAATATTTATCTAAAACCATCAGTAAGCATTATCTGTAATAGGGATAAGCTAGAAGCCTTTCCAATAAAATAAGGGGTGAAACAAGGATATCCATTATCACCACTATTATTCAATATTTTTCTAGAAATGCTGACTTCTCTCACTCAGGGGAGAGAAGAAAAAGAAACTGAACAAATTAGAACAGGCACTGAGGAAACAAAATTATCACTCTTTCTGATGACATAATGGTATACTTAGAGAATCCTAGAGAATCAACTAAAAAAGTAGTTTAAAAAAATCAATGACTTTAGCAAAGTTGCAAGATTTAAAGTAAGGGCACATAAACTATCAGCATTTATATACATATATATTATTAACAAAGTCTAGCACAAGAAATAGAAAGAGAAATTCCTTTAAAATTACTATTGACAACATAAAATACTTGGGACCAACCCAGGAACTACACGAACACAATTACAAAGCACTTCTCACACAAATAGTCAGATCTTAACAATTGGAAAAATATCAATTGCTCATGTGTAGGCCAAAGCAATATAGTAAAATGACAATTCTACCTAAATTAATCTACTTATTAAGTGCCATACCCATCAAACTACCAAAAATACTATTTTATAGACACAGAAAAAATATTAGCAAAATTCATCTGGAAGAACAAAAGTTCAAGAATATCAAGTGAATCAATGAGAAAAAAATGTGAAGGAAGGTGGCTTAGTTGCACCGGATCTTAAACTGTATTATAAAGTGATAATCATTAACACAATCTGGAACCAGCTAAAAAATTGAGTGTTGTATCTGTGGAATAGAGTAGGTACACAATACATTGTCATATATGATTATAATAATCTTTTTTTGTGCAGGATTTGGTAGAGCTCAGCTGAATGATTTTCTACTCGGTCATTGTGACTCTGCCTCCCTTCTGTTTTACATTTTGAGGCCCAGTTCAGATGTTACCATGTGCACAAAGATTTTCCTCTTTACTTCAGCAAAAGCTATTCTTTTACTTTCCCTTTTCTGGTGACATATCCACTGGGATTTCAGATCAAGCGATAAGATCCCAAATTGGAGGAGCTGGGTGGTGCAGTGGATAGGGAAACAAGTCTTGAGTCAGGAAGACTTGATTTCAAATCTGACCTCAGACACTTATTAGTTGTATGATCCTGGAAAAGTCACTTATAATGTTTGCCTCAGTTTCCTCGTTTGTAAAATGAACTACAGAAGGAAATGGCAAGCTATTCCAAGAAAATCCCAAATCTCATCACAAAGAGTTGTACGTGACTGAAAAAATGACTGAAAAATTAAGTAACATGATCAGAATTGTCCTTCTGGCTGATTTCCTTTGGTCTCAGTGGAATGTACAAGTGACTGGTAGCAGGTTATGCTGGAAAGAGCATCAGCTCTGCAGTTAAAGGAGTTGGTTTTCAAATTCCATCTTTGACACTTATTTCCTATTAGGGTACCTTGGACAGGTCATTTCATTTCCTCATCTGTAAAATGAGTGTGCTGGATTAAATGGCCTCTGAAGGTCCTTTCATCTCTAGATCTATTTTCTACGAATTATTACTTTGTCATGGATTAAGATGAAAAAGCTTGTTGAGAATTTGTCCACTGATTGAAGTGAAAAATGCATTGGCAAAACTAGCATTCAGTTTTACTATTAATAGCCATGGTGTATCTAACCCTTTTTGGTACTGATTGACAAGGATTTCTGAAAAAGAAAGGAAAAACTACATTAATCACACTTTGATTAAGAAAAAAGCCTCGAGCCTGAATCATTTTATGATTGCTAGGAAGCAATGATATTCTAAGGTTAATAGGAAGAAGAAACATTTCTTTTTTCATTTTTGTAATTTTTTTTACATTTTTCCTACATTTGTAACGTGCTTTGAAATCATTAAAGTGCTGGGTTGCACAATGGTTAGCACGCTGGATTTGAAATCAGGAAGATGAGTTCAAACCCTGTTCCTGAAACTCCCTACCTTGTGACTCTTGGCAAGTCACTTAACCTCTCTGTTTTAGTTTCTTTATCTCCAAGATAGGGCTAATAGTAGTTCTTACTTTACAGGGTTATTGGGATAAGTACATGAGATAATATTTGTAAAGTACACTATCAATCTTAAAGCACTACTTGTTTTGTATGTATGTATGTATGTATGTATGTACATTATTATTGCCCAGATTTTAAAAAATAAATCCATTGAGGACACGGCTTAGAGATCAAATGAATGAAGGCTCACTGTTGGAGTAATAAATACAACAAGCAAAAATCAATGGCATTAGACAACATGAGCCTGAGGGTGCCAAGTGACTAAATTGCTTTGGAATAAAGCTTGTCACTCATGCTTTAACTCACTGCAGTGAGTGGAAAACTAAGAGACTTCAAAATGCTTTATGTTGAGGAAATGGCCTGCTTATTCCATAGAATTTGACTCATTTGGTTGTTAAATACAAGACTGCTCATTTCAAATTTATCTTTATGAATTTAGAAACCCAGGTGAAGAATGTAGAGGTGAGCCTATCAACAAGTATTGTGAGGCACCTATTCTATAGTGGACACTGTTTTACATGTGAGATTTTCCAAAAACCTAATATAAATAAATGATTTGTGTTGATATTCACCATTTTATTAGGATACTTATGATGAAAAGAATGACTATTAAAAAATTTTGTGTCTGTTTCATAGTTAATGTGCTCCCAAACTTTTGGATAATCATTTTTGAAGAGGGAAAACATTATTTGTACTTGTTTTCAGTAAAATTTGATGCATAGTTATATTTAAAAAATAGATTCTATTGATATCTTTGGTATTTACATTTCCTATATTTTCTTCTATATACTTTTACCTATCCTCTTCTAGAAAGCCAGAACTTATAACAAAGAATTTTTAAAAAGAAAAAACAATGAGGAAAAATTAGCAAAGTGGACATATGTATGTATGTATATATATGTATATATATATGTGTATATATACATATATGTATATATATATGAAATCTGACATTATATGGAATATTTAGCACTGCCATCACTACTGCAAAGCATTTTAGACATTTTGCTTGCTTAATTCCAAATAATTCCAGAATAGTTATATTAATGCACAAACCTGCCAATAATGCATTAGTGTGCCTGGGTTTCCGTGAAGAAAATAAAAATAGCAAAGTTTTTGTTTGGGTGGGGGCAGAGTGTGTGCATATGATGTGCATTCTCTTATTATTAATTATTTGTAGCATTTATATAGGTCTTAATAATTTTTTGGATAATTGTTCCTATCCTTTGACCACTTATCTCTTGGGGAATGACTTTTGGTCTTTTACACATCTATTAGTTGTCTATGCATCTTGGATATTACATCCTTATGTGGGAAACATTTATCAACATTTATCATTTTCCTTTTCTGTCATATTAACCAATTTGATAGGTGTGAGGTAGCACCTCAGAGTTGTTTTAATTGTGTTTCTCTAATCCATAGTGATTTAGATAATCTTTTCATATGCCTTTAGATAGCTTTATTTTCCTTGTCTGAAAACTACCTGTTAATATCCTTTGACTATTTATCAATTGAGGAATGACTTGTATTCTTATAATTTTGACTCAGCTTTCTATACATTTGAAAAATGAGGCCTTTGTTAGAGATATTTGCTATAAATTCTCCTCCCCTTTGAGTTTTCTTCTTTCCTTTCAGTGGCTTTGCTTGTGCAAAAACTTTTAAAATTTTATATAATCAAAATGATTCATTTTATATTTCATAATGCTCTCTATGTCTTGTTTGGTCATAAATTCCTCCCTTATCCAAATATCTGGCAAGTACGTTATTCCATGCTCTCCTAATTTGCTTATAGTGTTTCCCTTTATGTGTAAGTCTTGTACTCATTTTGACTTTATCTTGGAAAACAGTATGAGATGTTAGTGTATACCTAGTTTCTGCCGTACTGTTTTTCCAATTTTCCCGGCTCTTCTTGTCAAATAATGATTTTTTTTGCCCCCAAAGCTTAGATCTTTGAGTTTATCAAACACTAGATTACTATGGTCATTTACTACAGTGTACTCTATTCTACTGATGCACCACTCTGTTTCTTAGCCAGTACCAGATTGTTTTGATAATTATTGCTTTATAATATAGCATAAGATCTGGTGTGGCTAGGTCACCTTCTTTCATATTTTTTAAAAATTGATTTCCTTGATATTCTTGACTTTTTATTCTTCTAGATGAACTTTGTTTTTATTTTTTTCTAGCTCAATAAAATAATTTTGGATGGGTATGCCACTAAGTCGATTGGTCTAGGTAGAATTGTAGTTTTTATGATATTGTCTCAGTCTACTCATGAGCAATTGATGTTTTCCAATTTTTAAGATTCAACTTTATTTGGTGAGAAGTGCTTTATAATCATGATCGTATAGTTCCTGTGTTGGTCTTGGCAGGTAGACTCCCAAATATTTTATGTTGTTGTTGTCTATTTTAAATGGAATTTTTTTCCTATTTTTTGCTGCTGGACTTTTTTGGTAATATACAGAAAAACTGATAATTTATGTTGGTTTTTTATATATTGCAATTTTGCTAAAGTTATTTATTTCCACTAGTTTTTTAGTGGATTCTCTAGGATTCTCTTAGTATACCATCCTATCATCTGCAAAGAGTGAGTTTTGTTTCTTCATTGCCTATTCTAATTCCTTCAATTTCTTTTTCTTCTCTCATTGCTATAGCTAACATTTCTAGAAGAATATTGAATAGTAGTGATAAGGGTATCCTTGCTTCACCCTGATTTTATTGGAATGGTTTCTACCTTGTCTCTATTACAGATAATGTTTGCTGATCACTTTAGATAAATATTACTTCTTATTGTAGGGTAAGCTCCATTAATTTCTATGTTCTCTAGTGTTTTTAATAGGCATGGTGTTATATCTTGTTAAAGGCCTGTTTCTGTTTCTCTTAAGATAACCATATGATCTCTATCGATTTTGTTATTGATATAGGCAATTATGCTGACAGTTTTACTAATATTGACCCAATGCTGTATCCCTGTCATAAATCCTGCCTTGTTATAGCGTATGATCTTTCTGATATATTGCTATAATCTCCTTCATAGTGCTTTATTTAAACTTTTTGCATCAATATTCATTAAGGAAACTGATCTATAGTTTTTTTTTTCCTTTTTTTCTTCCAGGGTTAGTTAATAGCACCATATTTGTGTCAAAAAAGTATTTGCTAGGGCTCCTCCTTTTTTCCCCGAATAGTATCTGTAGCATTGGATTAATTGTTCTTTAACTAGTTTGGTAGAATTCACTTGTGGATCCATTTGGCCCTAGACATTTTTCCTTAGGGAGTTCATTGATAGATTGTTCAATTTCTTTTTCTAAAATGGGTTTAAGTATTTTATTCCTTTTCGGTTAATCAAGCCAATTTATAGTTTTGTAAATATTGAGTTATTTCACTTAGATTGTCAGATTTGTTGGTATGTAATTGGGCAAAATAGCTCCTAATAATTGTCTTAATTTCCTCTTCATTTGTGGTAAATTTACCCCATTTCATTTTTAATACTGGTAATTTCATTTTCTTCTTTCTTTTTTTTTTAAATCTAATGAATGGTTTATCTATTTTTTTCATAAAACCAGCTCCTAGTTTTCTTTATTAGTTTAATGGTTTTCTTACTTTCAAGTTTATTAATCTCTCCTTTGATTTTCAGGATTTCCAATTTGGCATTTAATTGGGGATTTTAAAACTATTCTTTTTCTAGTTCCTTTTTTAAAAAGTTGTATGCCCATTTCATTGATCTATTTTTTCTCTATTTTCTTATGTAAGGATTTAGAGATCTAAAATTTTCCCTACATACCGCTTTGGCTGCATCCCACAAATTTTGGTGTGTTGTCTTGTATTTGTTCTCTTTAATGAAAATATTGATTGTTTTTATGATTTGTTCTTTGACTTGCTTATTCTCCAGAATTAGATTATTTAGTTTCCAAGGATTTTAATCTATCTTCCCTCTGTCCTTTATTGAGTGTATTTTTTGTTGCATTATTATCTGAAAAGGACATATTTAATATTTTTGTTTTTCTGCATTTGGATGTGAGGTTTTTATGCCCTAATATATGGTCATTTTTTTTTTACTGTAAAAAAGGTTTATTCCTTTCTATTTCCATTCAATTTTCTCTAGAGATCTATCATATCTAATTCTTCTAGCTCCATTGTATTCTATCAATGTGGCTGTTGTTCAGTCATTTCAGTCATCTCCACCTCTTTGTAATGCCATTTGGAGTTTTCTTGGCAAAGATACTGGAGTGGTTTGCCATTTCCATCTCCAGCTCATTTTACAGATGAGGAAACCAAGGCAAACAAGGTTTGGTGACTCGCCCAGGATTACAAAGCTATTGAGTGTCAGGCCAAATTTGAACTAAGCAAGAAGATGACTCCATGTACCACCTGTCTGCCTGTATTCTATTGATATACTTTTATGTTTGATTGTTTATTGTTCTTTTTTTACCAGTATGAAATCGTTTTGATGGCAAGACAAATTTACCAATGATACTTTTGTTGTAGTCATTTTTAACCCAATAGATGTCTGTCTCTTTCATTTTTTAAAATTTTATTGTCCAGAGCTCTGGTAATTAATTTTATTACTTACTCTTTCCTTGATATTTGCATTTATCTTGTATTTCTGTTTCTTAATGTGGTTTTAAGTTGAACAATTTACTTATATTGACTTTATTTGGGCAAGGATGATTCCTTGGTGTTTCCTAACCTGGAAGTTATTCCATGCTAAAGGAAATCTGAACTCCCATATTTCTCTTCCTTTCTATGTGGCTGGATAAAGTTGATGTCCTTTGCATGTTACCAGGATGGGGTATGTTGGCAGTGTATTTAACAGGAATGTAATCCGTGAATAGGTCCCAAGTCACATCCCTAAGGTTTGTTTTGTTCACTGTGCTGGAATGTGGAGGCTTGAGGAGAGAAGACATTATAACAAGGTTATTCATTGTAAATTCATAAGGCATATTACCTTTTTGGGCTTCTTGAGCTGTATTTGCCTTACATTCATGGTTCATAATTACTTTTTAAGTATTTTATTTTAGTTTCTGTTGAATTAGTAGGGAATGGAGAAAATGAGTTGTCTTAATTATTGTACTTTTTTGTTTTTAAGACAAAATTATTTTTCTAGAATTTTGTATTGTTTTGAAAATCACCATAAATAGAGGAATAAATAAAAATCATACCTGTTCGCTTTTGTTTCTTAATCTTTGTGAAAAATAATTCTGCTCACTGCTTAGACACATGCCATTCATTGATTAACTGCAGTAAGTTGCATCTTAGAAGCTGTGAAAAATGAAAAGTTAGTTTTTAAAAAGTCATACTTTTACCCTAAGTCATCATTTTTTCTGAATGTTTTTCTAATTAGCATAACTCTCTTAAGCCATGTTCTGCTAGTGCTTTTCACCTTTGTTTAGTGATACATCAGCAGTGTTCTCCTTAATTGGTTAAGGCAAATATGGAGGGATGTGATATGCATGTTAAGATCTCCATCACCAGGAGGCCTTCAAGCAATGACTTGGATCATCATTTGGTGTTTGTATTCATTAAGGAGAGATTGTTGTTTTGATATGAGTCGGATTAGGTGACTCCATAGGTCTCTTGCTTCTCTGAAATCATGTGATTCATTAATCACTATGAATTCAGTGGCACTTCTAATGAATCACCATTACTTAGAATTATATATAAGGCTAATTATTTGGTAGTGTTATTGTTCTTGGGATATTGTTTTAAAGTATGATCTTTGGAATACCATCTTTCAACATTTAAAGGCAAGCAAAGGTGAGATGGAAGACAGGCATGTAAATTTTATATTTCCCTAAAATCCTTTAGCATAATCAAGGAACTTGGTGGAAAAGCTAAGTTTAAAATTGGGGCAGAGGAATGGTTGACATGGTATTTTCTGTCTGTCAACTTCAGATGAAATTCCAGGACAGAACAGGGGTTTGTACATAACTTTCATTGATCTGACCAAAGCTTTCGATTCTGTTAGTCATGAGGGCTTGTGGAAGATCATGGTGAAATCTGGTTACCAAGAGAAGTTCATAAGTATTGTATGCCAGTTCCATGATGGCATGCTTTCATGGATTCTGGATAATGGATGGTGCTCTCACACTTTTCCAGTCACCAGTGGAGTGAAGCAGGGCTGTGTGCTTGCTCCCATGCTTTTTAGCATAATGTTTTCAGTGATGTTATTGGATGCCTTTAAAGAGGATGAAAATGACATCAAGGTCAGCTACTGCACTGCTGATAAATTATTTAACTTGCAAAGGCTGTAAGCCAAGACTAAAGTGGTGGGAGAATTAGTGCATGACATTTTGTTCACAGATGACTGTGCCAGTGTCCGATGCTGAAATGCAATAGCATATGGATCAATGGTTTACCTCTTGTGTCAATTTTGGTCTGACAATTAACAACAAAAAGCAGAGGTTGTGGACCAGCCAATACTATACCATCCATATGTGGAACCATCAGTTACAGCAAATGGAGAAATTTTGAATGTTCACTTACCTTGGCAGTGTACTTTCCAGAGCTGTACACATAGATGATGAGGTTGATGCACACATTGCCAAGGCTAGCTCAGCTTTTTAGAGGCTCTGAAGGAAACTGCCTTCCAAACTGAAGGTCTACAGAGCCATTGTGCTGACCTCATTTTTGTATGGCTGTGAAACCTGGAAAGCATACCAGCACCATGCCAATAAAAGGAATTACTTCCATTTGAATTATTTTAGAAAGATTCTAAAAATCACCTGGCAAGATAAGGTATCAGACATTGAGGTCCTTTCTGAACCACCAAGTATTCAAACTGTACTGTGGAGAGTGCAAATCTGATGGGTTGGCCACATTTGAATGCCAAACATTTAAGTTTGCACAAAGGACTAGTTTATGGAGAACACACACAAGGCAAGCACTCACATGGAGATCAGAAGACATAGACAAGGACATTCTCAAGGTGTCTCTGAAGAACTTTGGAATTATGAGACATGGGAGACAGTGGCACAGGATAACCCAGCATGGTGTGCCCCCCATCAAAGAAGGTACTGTTTTCTATGTGCAAAGCAGAATTGCAGTAGCTCAAGAGAAATTTGAGATGTGAAAATTTAAAGAAATCTCCATTCCAAATGTTCACATGGACTATTTGTGCCCAACATGTAGAACAGCCTTCCAAACTCGTATTGATCTGATAAGCCACAACTGGACATACTGTACCTTGACCTCAGCATAGTGATGTCATTTTGGTCCTCTTTGAGAATGAAGGACAACAACCAACCAACCAATCAGCCAACCAACCAGCCAAACCACAGCTAGCTGGCACAATGCATTAGAGTGCTGCACCCGCAAGTTTAAATCCAGCCTTAGGTATTTACTAGTTCTTTGATCCTGGGCAAGTGACATAACATCTGTTTGCTTCAGTTTCCTCATCTGTAAAATGGGGGCAAGAGCATCTCCCTTTTAGAGTTGTGAGGAGCAAATGAGATAATCATTGCAAAGCTCTTAGTAAAGTGCCTAACATGTAGCAAATGCCATATAAATGTTAGTTAATACGTATTCACACATGCATATAAAGCAAGTACAAAAAACTCAACAGAACCAAATTGTGAGTGTGTTCAGTCATTTTTCAATTATTTCCAACTCTTTGTGACCCCATTTAGGGTTTTCTTGGCAAAGATAGTAGAGAGGTTTGCCATTTCCTTCTCTAGCTCATTTTAGTACAAGACAACTAAAGTAAAGGGTTAAGTGACTTGCCTAGGGTCACATAGTTAGTATATGTCTGAGGCTAGATTTGAACTCAGGAAGAGAAGTCTTCCTGACTCCAGGCCCAGCACTTTACTTTACCACCTAGCTGTTCCAAAAGCAAATTATTTAGTCCAATAAAATAAGAACAACTATGCAAAAGTATAATCAACTGACATGTCCATCTCATTCCCCAAGCATAAGGACCTATGCAAAACTCATAGCATCTCTTTTGGTTGCATATTTTTCCTGACTTCAGATAACTGGCAAACTAGTTTGGATAGGGACAAAACACAAACATAACACATAAGTAGTGTCTGTGTCTTTACTCTGTAATTTAAGCATTTCAAATATATAAGCATAGATACTGGGAAGGTTGATGAACTTCAAAGGAATAGTGGAGAAATGGAAAATGGATAGTTTAACCAGGGACAATTAGTCTCCATGTTCTTAGGGTCTTTTTGTGTTATCTAATATTATACCAATAGGGTTTAATTTAATAGTAAGATTAAATTTGCTTTTGAACACTTGGAAATCCCAATGAATAGCTAAATCATCAATTCAGCACATGTCAATTCATAATTCAAGACTCTCTGGTTAAAATACATTGATTTTTTACTTCTTTTATGTATTGTATTCAGTCAATATATTTTAAGATTAAAGAGAGAGGATAAGAATGATAAAAACTAACTTTCTATTGCCGAGTTCTTTTCAGTTACGTCCAACTCTTTGTCATGCCATTTGGGGTTTTCTAGGCAAAGATACTGGAATGGTTTGCCATTTCTTTCTCTAGGTCATTTCACAAATATGGAAACTGAGGTAAACAAAGTTAAGTGATTTGCCCAGGGTCACATAGCTAGTAAGTGTCTCAGGTCACATTTGAAATCAGGAAGATGAATTTTTCTGACTCCAGACCCAGTGCTCTATTCACGGTACCACAAATCTGTCCTCCAAAACAAAAACAAGACCAAAAAACTAGGTTAGGTCTGTTTAATCATTTTGTTATGTATTCCCTTTAAATTTTGGCCTAACATGATTTATTATGAAAGAAATTCATATCGTTTTAGGGAAAACATTTATGATAGAACCTGATATTTTTGTTGCTATGAGCTCCCTACTAGAGGCAAGTTGTAGATTACTGAGAAGATCAGGTTCCACAAATTTATTTATTACCCAAAATAGGTAGCAGATGAGGAAGGACCTGAAAAATTATCTCTATCTTTATATCTATCTATCTGAAGGAAAGATTACTTTCTTCTTATTGGAAAATGACAGTTGTGGGGATTTAGGATACTGTACCTGGCATAGAGCAAATGCTTTATAAATGTTTATTGACTGACTGACTGCAGGTCTGGCATTCCACTTACATGGCTTCAAATGGTGTCTTTAAGTTTTGGGAATGAAAAAGAGTCAAAGGGAATGGGAAGGGCATTCTTTTAATTAACCCCAGCATGCAAGAGAGGAAAATGTACTGTCAGTGACTGTGATGGAGGAAAGCTGTGTCAGCAGAGCCATCACACAAAGGGACCCATCACTAAAGTAAGGATTTATAGTGAGTTAAAAAGAAGTGTTCAGTTCAGACCTGTACTCATATACAGTTTTAGATCAGTCAATGACTGGCAACAATTCTCATTCAATTTATTAGGCATTTATTAAGTGCTTGCTGTGAGCACAGAATTATACTAGTGTTAGGGGAGGGGAGGAAGGGTACAAACTTAGGACAAGGCTCCTCTGTCTTTATAGATCTTCCCTCTGGTAGGGTAGAAGACAAATAATCTTGGTAAACAATAGTATGCAGATGCAAATGAAGGTCTGAACAGTTTATTCTGTGAGGTTTATGGTGGGAAGGATCATTACCAATTTGTAGGGGGAAAATTGGGGGATTCATGAGTTGAGATTTTTAAGATGGGGTGGAATTTAATGGTCTAATAGGGAGAGATCATTCATTCATTCTAGGCATAGGGAGTGTCACAGGCAAAAGCACAAGAAACTGCTGGGCATATTCATAAACTCATTTGGCTAGAATGTAGAGGCTATGAAGAGGAATAACATGAGAGAAGACTGGGAGGTAGGCTGCTACAAGACTGGGAAGAGCTCCTCAAATTAACTGAAAATTAATTGGTGTGAAGGAGGTGTACAATGAAGATTTTTGACCAGAGGTGCAACAACCAGAATAAGGAATAATTGTTTGGTACTGGTATGCAGACAAGAAGTGTCAAAAGAAGAGAAACTGGAGGTGAAAAAAAATCTATTGATGCAGTAGGAAAAAATGCTGATTCTAGAGCCAGAGATCATTGTCTCAATAAAAAACAAAAACAAAACAAAACATGTGGTGGAACCACTGAGTGGGAGGAAGGGGGTTTACCTGAGGCTGGGCCATCATGAAATCCACCAATTGCACCAACCCCCTTCCCTGTGTATACACAACTGGCTAAGCCTCATTTAATTTCACTTTTATTTTTTAGGTGACCAGCTTTTCAGTAATAATTAGCAGTAGCCATAGGATTGTGAAGAGAGTAATGTTCTTACTCTTCTAGTCCCTGTTTTGCTGGACCCAGTGGGACAACCCCTCTAGAAGCTCAGATGCTCCCAACTTCTCCAATTGATGGGACACATGCCACATAATCCACAATTCCTATAGCACTAAATAATTGAGACCAATGTTGAGCTACCCTCGTAAGGTGAATACCCCATTCTTCTTTCCTTTGCTACCACAGTCACTCCTCCTAGCTAGCCATGTGTGCATCATAAATTTCAACTAATCCTGCCAACTCTCCCAGTTGTCTTGGGCCCAGTGAATACAGTTCCAAAGATTCAGGTTCTGGATTTGGAGAGACTGAATAAATGAGGCAAATATGAAAAATGATTTTAAAAATTCTTTTACTAAATAAAGTTGGTACAGTTTCATTAATTAATGCTTTTTTTTCCTATTTTCTCTTATCCCAAAGGAGCCAAACTCAGTCAAAATACTAGTATATTTCTAAAGGTTATTTTCTTTGTACTTTGACAACTTCTTGTCACAGTGGCTCTTTCACTTTTTGGTATTCATTATATAGTTCTTATAACACAATCTTTTTCTGAATTAAAATCTTAACACACATCAAGTAAAGATATATCAACAAATATTCAGCCAGATACACTGGTACCTATGGTTACATCTATGTCAGTAATTATAGTAGTCCTCACCAGAATAAGCAGTTCCTCAAACTCAAAGAACTATTTTCCATTCTTGATGCTAGTTCATAGGAGTCTTCAAAAAAGCAAGCCCTAATGTATTCAGTATACACTTGATGCTGGACTCCATGACTGAAGGCTGTGAATATACTTTAATATTTACATCATACAGCATAAGCTGCCCCTCAGGGCACAATGGCTTGGACAGAACAAATAATAACTAATCCCTCAAGGGTTGGTAGATGCCCTTTGATGTTGGAGCTTCACTTAATGAACTCCTTAGTCATTCTAATTGTTTATGCTTACATGGCTCCCACTCTTCCCTTGGGAGGAATTGACTACATTAGCTGTAATTATTGAGAGAAGGGTTTGTTTGGGGACTTGAGAGAAGAGTAGCACTGTTTTTTAACATCTCCTTTGAGGAATGAAGATTAACAGGCTGGGAACCTTAGTGCATGTTCATGTGGCAAATGATTGTAAGCTAGTTTTAGTAAAACATTAAATGGTATACCATGGGGTCAGAGCTGGTATTACAAGGAGCATGGGAAGTCAGAATGGGGGAGAGAGCCTGGGAGAAGAGGGATGGATAAAAGGATGGAAGTCATGGTAAAAGATTTAGTATTAGGGCAAGCTTGAGGGAAGTAGGAGGATAGGAGACAATGGTTGAAGAGTATAATTTCAGACTTGGAGTTTGAGGAATTTCCGGGTCAGGCTGTTAGAATGATCTTTGGCACAAAAAGTATTAAAGTCCCTGAGGAGGATTCAAAGAATGGGGTGGAGAGAGACCTTGAACTAGGTATAAATGTTCACTCAATGATCGGGAGTCGTGTGTGTGTGTGAAAATGTTAACACAGTTTGAGAGAGAGGCTGCTATTAATGAATTACATCAAGTCCAGAAGAAGAAAGGAGATAGAGAGTTAGAAGCAGCAGAAGAGAGCAAGGAGTATGCCCAGTATTCCAGGCTCTGTGAAACATGGTGAGTGGGAAGAATGGACACCAATGGAAAGAGTTGAATAAATGTCTTTGGGGGGAAAAGCCAGGTTTCATTTGGAGTGAAGAAGTAGAAGGAGTGATAGTTGAATAGGTTGACACTAGATCAGAGTTTGCAAAGAGCATAGTGCAATGGGTTAGAAGCTGGGGGAGGAAAGGGGTCCCAGGGTCATACCTCATTGTTAGATTTTTAGTGTGATCATTTATACCTCAGAAATCCCTGCAAATTAAAGCTTGTTGTATGGTTTTGTTGCTGTTTAGACTCAAGGCCATGTTAATAATGCAGGTTAAATTTGAAAGTGTGTTCCTCCCTCCCCCTTCCCTGTCACCTATACAGAGAGCCCAGGTGTTAAACATTTACTAGCACACTCCTGTATTGCTCTATAAAATTTGCTTGAGCTCACAATAGGAATGTCATAGAAGGCTTGGGGAATGAAAACATCACCAGTTTGGAGGCCTATGACCATAGGCTAACATGACAATGATAATAACAATGGTATCTGGCATCCATTATTTTATTTGAGCCTTACAGTACCCCTGGTTAGGAGGTAAGTGAACAAGGTGTGTGTGCACCTGGGAAGGAGTAAGGCTATTTCAAAGAAGGATGATGTCCATGAGAAGGGAGAAAGGGCATGAAGCTTGCAGCTAAGGCAGTAAGACTAGATAAGAAAGACTGCAGGTAGCTTTTAATTTCTGTTTTTATATCCGCAGAATCTAACACAATGCTTGTCACATGGCAGGCACTTAATAAATACTAGTTGGTACACAGATTGTTTGAGACTGGGAACAGTACAATTAAAAGTAGATTGGTGTAGCATACTGTAGCTGCAGAATTTAAATGTTATTAGTGGAGTTAATATGAGTTTGCTATGGAATTCAAAATTCTGGTATATTGGAATGTATGTATATTGAACTATGCTTCCAACTGCTCCTGCCCCTTGAGAATGAATTAATCAATCAATCAATAATTAAGTGCCTACCATGTGTTAGGCACTATGCTACCCTTGTACAAGTACAAAGAATGAAACAAGCCCTCACTGCAAATAGATTACATTCCAATGGGGAAGATAGTGCTATGACAGTGGGAATCAAGAGGAAAGGGCAGGGGAAGGTGAAATATTTTAGAAGTAATTTTCATTTAATAAAAGAGTAAATTATTAAAAGGATGAGTGAGCTAATCTTTATCTGTTATAGACCAATTGTTGGACCAATTTATGTGAGGTTTGCTTGAGATATAGCTAAGACACCATCTCTCCCCTGGTGACAATGTACCCTAATTGCAGGCAAAGTACCTAAGAAAAAAATAGTTTCTTATGTATTGAAAGTTAAACTGAAATCTATAAAGTGACAGTGATATCACACCACCAAATAATTACAAATAAGGACTGAGGAGATTAATGATATGACAAGACGACTTAGGACCTGCCTTCTGAAAGACATATAAGGTATTATCATAATAGGTAGAAAATCATTGATCCTTCTTATTTTAATAAGCAGAATCAGTGTAAAAGCTGTTACCAGGCTCTCTTAAAAAGACGTTCTGACCTACCAGTTTTGTAATTTCTCAAAGGAAAGAGATGTTACTTTTAAAATTTTTATCACATTTTGAATTTTGTTCAAAGGATAACAGCTGTTGTTTCTTTGAAAAAATCCATAAATCACTGTCACTCAGTGTTAAATAATAGTGTGGGAATATAATTTGAAATAAGTTTTGTGCTTTGAGTATAACAAGTGTGTAGTTAGGGAATATGATTGACGTGACCTTCTTTTGCTACATATTTACATAAATTTATCTATGAATAAGCAGTCTTGTTGCTGACACATAATGAGAATTACATAAGGATACCAACTAAAGAGTTAGGGAGGGAAAAATTCAATTTCTATAATTATTCTTTGTCAAATTTGCTTGTCTATCTGTCTTCAACCTGACCATTTATTTCCCAGTTATTTCTACTTTTATATAGAAGTCAGGTGACAGAGAAGGAAAACTTTAGTCTCAGGGGTTAGATTTGACAGTCACAACGAAGTGACTTAATAGAAGCTCTTAACAATTGTCTAATATTAAAAGGAAAAAAAAGTTTTTGTGGTTTCAGAGGAGCAATATAGTAAATGTTTCTTTCTTAATCCACAGGAGCTAAACTTAGCCAAAATATTATTGTGTTTCTAAATATTATTTTCTCAGTACATTAGCATCTTCATGTCATATTGGTTCTTTCACATTTTCATTATCCCTTATGTATTGTTCATAAATTTGATCTATTTCTGAATGAAAATCTTGTTTCAGAATCAGAATCGACACTATTGTAAGACTATAAGAAATAATATCTGGAACTAATAATTTCTTGAGTCTTGTTATTCTCTAAAGGTTATATTCAATTTTTAGCAAATAATCATGGCCATTAATAAAATAAAATATTTGTAGAGAATATTTCATCTGCCATGTTTGAACTGACTCTTCATGTCCGTAATGTAAATAGTTTTGTCTGAGTGCATAAAATCCAGTATCATAAAACCATGTTCTCTCATGAAGACTAGTTTAGGGAGTAGAAAAAAACGTTAAGGCAAGTCTAGGAGTTTGAAAGAAGGTAAGTTGCCAGAAAGATTAAAAATATAAATATGTATATATATACACACATATATATATACACACATACATATATGCCCATATACATACACATACATACACACATACATACATACATACATGCATGCATGCATAAGTACATATGTATATATTTATTGAGCTCCAACTGTGCCAAATATGACTGGCAAAAAAAAAAATTAGACAAAAGATAGCTCTTGCTGATCGGGGGCAGAGCCAAGATGGTGGAGTAAAAGCAGGGAATTGCTTGAGTTCTCCCACAAACCCCTTCATATACATGTAAAAAATGACTCTAAACAAATTCTAGCACTACAGAACCCACAAAATGACAGAGTGAAACAAATCTCCAGCCTGAGACAACCTGGAAGACCAAAAGGAAGGGTCTATTGCACTGGCCTGGCAGCAGAGTACAGTTCATTGAGGGCTGTGCTGTCTCCGACCACACTGGAGCAGGCCTCTGGGTATTGAATCACTTGCACCTGTGGTGGTTTCCAGACTTCTCGACCCACAAATGCCAAAGACAAAGTAGAACGTCAGTGGGGAAACTCTGTCAGACCTGGGTGAGAGTAGAGCTCAGTCTGGCCCCAGCCCCAGGGTGGTAGCGGTGGCAGCAGCAGTAGTAGTGGCTGCTTTCAGAGCTACAGAGCTACGGACTGTGGGGGGATAAAGTGGCTGATCAGACAGGGAATACAGGGATCTGTTTGCTGGCACCGAGGTAGGATTCTCTTGCTTTTCCCTGTTTGGATCTGGGTCACAGTCCTGGGTGGCAGTCCTGTGGTGAGGAGGAGAGCTGGTGTGGCAGAGCTTGTGGCAGTTATGGAGAGGGAATCTTTTTCAAGATTCCAAGGCAGAAAAGAGTGTTTGTGGTCACTCACAGAGCAGAGCACAAGCCAGGAGAGTAGTAAGCATCTCTCCTTTGATCATACCACCTTAGAGTAACTGAAAATTTACAGGTGCCTAGAAGTATCTCTGACAACAGCTGTGAAAAAAACCTTGAAACTTGGGACAAAACACTCTCCACTCTGGAAACAGAATCCTACCTTGACAAAGGGCTCAGAAGTCAAGTAATTGACTGGGAAAATGAGCAAGTGGTGGGGAAAAATCAGACTATAGAATCTTACTTTGGTGACAAGGAAGATCAAAACATACAACCAGAAGAAGACAACAAAGTTAAAGCCCCTACATCCAAAGCCTCCAAGAAAAATATGAATTGACCTCAGGCCATGAAAGAGCTTAAAAAGGAGTTTGAAAATCAAGTAAGAGAAGTAGAGGAAAAATTGGGAAGAGAAATGAAAGTGATGCAAGGAAATCATGAAAACAAGTCAACAGCTTGCTAAAGGAGACTGCCCTCCCCCCAATATACTGAAGAAAATAACAGTTTAACAAACAGACTAATCCAAATGGCAAAAGAGCTCCAAAAAGCCAATGAGGAGAAACGTACCTTAAAAAGCAGAATTGACCAAATGGAAAAGGAGGTCCAAAAGCTCACTGAAGAAAATAATTCCTTAAAAATTAGAATGGAAAAAATGGAAGCTAATGACTTTATGAGAAATCAAGATATTATAAAACAGAACCAAAGGAATAAAAAAATGGAAGACAATGTGAAATATCTCATTGGAAAAACCACTGACCTGGAGAATAGATCCAGGAGAGATCATTTAAAAATTATTGAACTACCTGAAAGCCATGGTCTAAAAAAGAGCCTAGGCATCATCTTTCAAGAAATTATCAAGGAAAACTGCCCTGATATTCGCTAATCAGAAGGTAAAATGGAAATTGAAAGAATCCACCAATTGCCTCTTGAAAAAGATCCCATAAGGAAAATTCCTAGGAATATTGTAGCCAAATTCCAGAGTTCCCAGGTCAAGGAGAAAATATTGCAACAACTCAGAAATAAGTTGAATTTTGTGGAAACACAATCATGATAACACAAAATCTAGCAGCTTCTACATTAAGGGACCAAAGGGCTTGGGATATGATATTCCAGAAGTCAAAGGTGCTAGCTAGGATTAAAACCAAGAATCACCTACTCCGCAAAACTGAATATAATACTTCAGGGGAAAAATGGGTCTTCAATGAAATAGAGGACTTAGAAGCATTCTTGTTGAAAAGACTACAGCTAAATAGAAAATCTGACTTTCAAATATAAGAATCAAGAAAAACGTGAAAAGGTAAACAAAAAAGAGAAATCATAAGGGACTTATTAAAGTTGAACTGTTTACATTCCTATGTGGAAAGATGATATTTGTAACTCATGAGACCTTTCTCAGTATTAGGGTAATTGAAGGGAATATATTTATACATACATATATATATATATATAATGTTTATATACGTATATGTATCTATATGTATATGTATATATATTATATGTTTATATACGTATATGTATCTATACGTATATATGTATGTGTATATATGTATGTATGTGTGTGTATATGTATACATATACACACACACACAGAGGACACAAGATGAGTTGAATATGAAGGAATGATATCTAAAAAATAAAATTAAGGAGTGAGAGAGAAATATAATGGGAGAAGGAGAAAGGGAAAGATAGAATAGGGTAAATTATCTCACATGAAAGAGGCAAGAAAAAGTTGTTACAATGGAGGGGAAGAGGGGGGAGGTAAAAGGGAAAGAGTCAACCTTACTCTTATTGGACTTGGTTTAAGGAGGGAATAAGATACACACTGAATTTGAGTGTCTTATCCTACATGAAAGTAGAGGGGAAAGGTGGAGTGATAAAAGGGAGGGCAGATTAGGGGAAGATACAGTCAGAAGCAAACACTTTTGAAAAGGGACAGGATCAAAAGAGAAAATATAATAAATCGAGTGTGGGATAGGATGGAGGGAAATATAGTTAGTCTTTCACACTATAACTATTATGGAAATGTTTTACATAACTACATATGTATAACCTATATTGAAGTGCTTGCCTTCTCAATGAGGGTGCATGGGGAGAGAAGAAGGGAAAGAATCTGGAACTCAAAATTTTAAAAACAAGTATTAAAAATTGTTTTTACATGAAACTGGGAAATAAGATATACAGACAGTGGGATATGGAAATCTATCTTGCCCTACAAGACAGGGAGCAAGAGGGGTGGGGGGATAGAAGGGAAGGAAGACTGGCAGAAGGGGCAATCAGAATGCATTAAGGGGGTGGAGCATAGGGGAGAGGTGGGGAGAAAATTTGGAAGTCAAAATATTGTGGAAACGAATCTTGAAAACTAAAAATAAATTATAAAAAAGAGGCTCACTAGCTAATGTGGGGAGAAAACATACAAATAGCTATTCACAAATAAGATATATAAAGGATAAATGAGGGATAGTCTCCAAGTCCACACTCGAAGTCCAATGCTCTTTCCTACAGCAAACAACATCTCTTAATGGTGATTTCCTTACTCTAAACTCTTGAAGCATAACAACAGTAACTATGGTGTCTATAAGCAAAGAAATAGTCTATGAATAGGTTGATAATTGGTCATATCCTCTTGGGGTGTTTGTGGTTGTTGTTTTTCTTTGTATTTAACAAGTATTGATCTTGGAAGAGACAAAGACATGAATACTGAGGCACGAACTTAATTAATTTCCCAGGACATTCACATCTAACTAGAGTCTTCCATGGAGAAAGCAGGACTTCAGATTGAGATACTTTAAATTTCCATTCTTGGTCTTTTTTTTTTCAAATTGAGAATAAGGACATTAGAAAAATAAAGAACAATTAATAGTGAAAACAAGGTTGAATGATTTCATTGGAATAAAATGGTATTCTTAGCTACCACAAAAAGAGCCGCTATAAATATTTTTGTACATATGGGTCCTTTTCCCGCTTGTGTGATTTCTTTGGGGTACAACCCTAAAAGTGGTATTGCTGGGTCAAAGCATGTGAACATTTTTATAGCCCTTTGGGCGTAGTTCCAAATTGCACTCCAAAATGGCTGGATTAGTTCACAACTCCATCAGCAATGTAACAATGTTCCAATTTTCCCACATTCTCTCCAGCATTTATCATTTTCCTGTTTTGTTATTTTAGTCAATCTGACAGGAGAGATGTGGTATCTAAGAGTTGTTTTGATTTGCATTTCTCTAATCAGTAGTGATCCAGAGCATTTTTTCATATGCCTATAGATATCTTTAATTTCTTCCTCTGAAAACTGCCTGTTCATATCCTTTGACCATTTCTCAATTGGGGAACGACTTGTATTCCTATAAATTTGGCTCAGTTACCTGTATATTTTAGAAATGAGGCCTTTATCAGAGATACTAGTTGTAAAGATTTTCTCCCAATCTTCTGCTTCCCTCCTAATTTTTGTTGCATTGGCTTTTTTTTTGTACAAAAACATTTCAATTTAACATAACCAAAATTATCCATTTTGCATTTTGTAATGCTCTCTATCTCTTGTTGGGTCATGAATTCTTTTCTTTTCCATAAATCTATGCCCAGTTTTTGTTTTTGGGTTGTTGTTTTTTTTTTTTGGTCCTGTTTCTTCTTTCGCATTATTAATTTCATTGATCACAGTTCTTCTCCATAACTTGACTAGTATGTAAATTAATTCAATGCGAAATTATACATGGAAGCTATACGGGATTCCATGCCGTCTTGGGGAGGGAGCGGGGGAAGGGAGGGAAGAAAATCTGGAACTCAAAATTATGTAAAACCGAGTGTTGTAAACTAAAAATAAAAAAAAATGCTATAAAAAGAATAAAATGGTATGTGAAAGAAAGAGGTAATTTTGATTTAAGCAGTCCCAAAGTGATCTTTCTGCCCAATAGTTTTATTAGACACATGCTTTTAATTAGTGTTTAAAGATCATGTGGATTGACTATCCACTTAACTAACCTCAGAGTCCCTTTGTAGGAGAATTAAATGCCTATTGAACATGTATCAACAAAGGCACAATGCTTTGAAGTGAAATTCAAGATTCATAATTAAAATTATTAGTGCATGCTAGGAATAGATTATTTTTTGTAAATGTATCTGTGGAATTTGATAGGAAAATGTAGTTCAATATAATTTTTTCCTCAACCAACTCTTTAGTAATATATCTAATGCACAAAGTGAATTTAGAAATATATAAAGAAAATTTTGCATATAAATTAAGTCAACTAATTTAAAGATATAATCATATATAACTTATGGAATAAGTTAATTTATGTATGGAGATGTGATATAATGTGAGGAATATCAGGGCATCAGGCATGCTGTCAGTAGAAAAAAAAACATGTGAATGGGAAATAAACATTTAAATAATAGAATCCATTGGGATATATTTCCTTCCCTCCCTTCTCTCTTTCCCTTCCTTCCTTCATTCAATCTTTTTATCTTTCTTTCCTTCCTTCCTTCCTTTCTGGATTTTTTATATACATTTAGGAAGAAATGGAGTCTGATTACCAAGTAGTGGTTGTTATGATTCTGAACTGTCTATAAAAGAATTTTAAAATTTGCAACCTTAGAATTCTGCCTAGGATAAATTCCTTGTGTTGTTGAGTCAGTGATAAGGAGAGGAAGGTAATAAGGTATTTACAATCTTTAGGAGAAAGCCTTGTTGCAGTTAGTATCGGAAGAAACGTAAAAGTAAGTGGCCCAAGGATAATACTTTAGTCCCAGATGGCAAAGTAGGAGTAGAGAGAGGAGGACAGAATAGAGCTGATTTAGGTGGTGAATTCGGTAGATAGAGGGTAGTAGAAGTATCAAGTAGGAAGTAACATAGGACCAAACAGGACCTGAAGTTCTAATGATAATATTGGTATGATCACTTTTCTGCAGTTCCAATCTCCTACAGAGCCTTCTCTCTTGATGATGGGAAGGCATGGAAATGCTGAGGCTTACTGAGGAGGGTTGCTAAGTACAACTTGAGGGTAGAAGAATAGCGGCAGAACCTCTTTCCCAGGATGCACTCAGTCACTTAATTTCAGTCTGATATGGGGATAACTGCTTCCCAAACAAAATTCAAAATTCTCAGCAAGTTATTCAGGATCTTCCATAATCTGAACCCAATGTGTCTTTCTAGATTAAATTTGTACCATTCCCTCCCTTTTTGTGCTCTATGTTACAGACATATATGACTGTTTATTTTCCTAGGACCTCATCCTGTCACTGTAGATTTGCACATAATCATCTCCTGTCCTTGTTTCATTCCTCTTCTCTCAAGGTGTTGCTCTGGTGTGAAGGTGATTTCTAGTTACATGATAATTGTGGCTGAAATTGCTGAATTAAGCATTCCAATAACCTTGCATTTAGAAGAAAAACATTTTAAGAACAATATTTTTCTCCCTCTGCTAACCTATTGAATGCTGTAACATGGGTGTAGATCCTGATGGGACAGAAGAGTAGACAGATCATTTGTAATTAATTTTGTGAGTAACCAGCAGTAGGTGGAGAACTTTTCCTAAATAAAACCATCATTAGTCTGAGGCAGAGACATGCAATGAGCTTAGCTACAGAAGCTATACCATCAAGCCAAAGAACAGCATATATGTGCTTTTTATATGTAGGGGGATTAATCTTTCAGCCCCTTCACCCATCAAGATAACAGTCACTTCTCAGATCAAGGAGAAAATACTGAAAGCAGCCAGAAAGAAACAATTTGAGTATTGTGGAAACACAATCAGAATAACCAAAGATCTAGCAGCTTCTACATTAAGGGATCGAAGGGCTTGGAATATGATATTCTGGAGGTCAATGAAGCTAGGATTAAAACCAAGAATCAGCTACCCAGCAAAACTGAGTATCATGCTCCAAGGCAAAATATGGAATTGCAATAAAATAGAGGACTTTCAAGCTTTATCAGTGAAAAGACCAGAGCTGAATAGAGAATTTGACTTTCAAACACAAGAATCAAGAGAAGCATGAAAGGGAAAACAAGGAAGAGAAATCATAAGGGACTTACTAAAGTTTAACTATTAGAAATAACATACCATCCCAACCCACGTAGTAGTTCTCAATAAATGCTTACTGATTGACTGAAGTTTAGCAGAAAACTATTCCAATATTCTGACCTCTTTATTTCAAAACTGAAGGTTATTGATGGGTAAATCAAACAGACTAAAAGGAAAATTTGTGAGATACGTCAAAATGCCTGTTTATTGTGCTTAAATCACATTATGTAGTATATGAAACAAAGTTGACTTTCTATTAATATCTCAAGGATATTGTGGAAAACAATAGTAATATGCTTTTATCTATGAGATATATATTTTAAAAATTTACATTTGACTTCACTTTTTTACTGTCATTAAAGATTCCTTCTGTTTTCTTTGTTCTCAAACCTTTTTTTTAAAAGTCAAGAATTGACCTACTCCAGACTGAATACCAGATTAACTTCAGATCAAGCTGATATACAGGTAGAATTTCCAAGTCACTAAATAGCATATACTGTTGAAATTAGAAACAGAATGCAATCGAGGGGTGCTTTCAACAATTAGCTGCAAAGTTTGAACTAAGGCAGACAACTTGTGATATTTAAACCATTGTCTCTGGGACTCAAATCCTCACATTTGCAGCACACCAGAAGAGAGAGCACAGCATCACTATTTAGAATTCACAATGATTTATTGTTCATTTCTCAGCCTTGGGTGACCAGGGTTTCTAATGTACAGCAAGAGGACCAGGTATGTCTCTATGATGAGGGTGGCACAATTACAAGTGACACATGGCAAAGTTGGAGAAATGAGATGCCAGTACTGCAAGAGACCCAATTTCCATTTGTTAATATACTGTTAGAAAAGCCCACTGGTCTGTTTGGCTTCTGTCCTACTGAGAGAGAGCGAGTTGTCAAGCTCAGTTAGCAGCAATATTTTTCTTTCCTTGCTTAAGCTATTTATAGCTTTATCTATGGGAGGAAATACATAGAGTGTGTTTCTCAATAAGCTAATGCTTGAACAGGTGATTCCATAGATAAAGGAAAAATACATATAAATGCAGTTTGTAACCCATTTCAATTCTCATGTTCACTTACCACCTAAGTCAAAGGAAGCAATTTTTACTCTTAAGAGAAACCTTAAAAACGCAGAGTCCTGAGTTTAGGGAAAGATGAGATAACACATAGCTTATGACAGAGGAAGATTATGGTTCTTTCCTCTTTTTGAATAGTGTGATAGTTTATAAATGGAATCTTTATTTGATAAGTTGTTGAAATTTTAAAATAAACCTAACTTGATATGCAGTAGGAGAGGATAAAATGTGTTCCCCTGATTTGTTTTCCTTTGTCTACTTTAAATGTTGGTTTCTTCCACTGAACAGCAAAATATCTTGGTCAAGAGTCCTGAAAAATTAATATTTGTGTAATCTTTTGAAATAATATGTAATTCTTTCTATTGGTCTTACAAAATCAACAAAGAAGATGGTGTGCAGAGTGGTAGGTAGAAAACTGGTCTCTAAGTCTAGAAGACATGGGTTCAAATTCTGCCTTTGAACATATTGGCTATGAAACTGCGCACAAGTTAACCCCTCTCAGTGATTCAGGTGGTTCACTAAACATAAAAGGTTCAGTTGCTGATCTGCATTGGTGCTTCTTCTCACTGAGAGTCCCCCTCACCAATAAAATTACAAGTCTGGGGAGAAAGCATCAACAAATACATCAGCCAACTTCTCTATTCTTATTTCACTACCCTGGCAAAAATTAGCCATCCTTACTACATACCTGGATTACTGTGATGTCTCACCAATTATGACAGCTAGGTGGCCCAGTGGAGAGAGCACTGGTCTGGAGTTCACATCCTGCCTCAGACACTTACTAGCTGTGTGACCCTAGGAAGCCACTTAATCACTGCCTGCCTCAGTTTCCTCCTGGGGTTGTTGTGAAGACAAAAAGATAATATTTGTAAAGCATCTCCCCAGACTTCAGAGTGTTGCATAAATGCTAGCCTCTAACTCATTGTAAGAAGAAGATGCTTAATAAATGCTTCAGAGAGTGCAACTCCAATGGGCAGGCCATGTTGTTTGAATGTAAAACGTAGGTTTGCTGAAAAGACTGTTTTATGGAGAACTCACACAGGGCAAGCATTCACATCGTGATCAGAAGAAGTGATATAAGGCTCTCAAGGTCTCTCTCAAGAACTTTGGAATTAATTGTTTAACATGGGAGACATTGGCACAGGACTGCTTAGCATGGCATGCCCACATCAGAGAAGGTGCTGTGCTCTATAAGCAAAGTAGAATTGAAACAGGTCAAAGGAAATGCAAACTGTGCAAGTTTGGAGTATTCACCCCAAATGTTCACTTGGATTATTTATGCTCAACCTGTGTAGAACATTTGGAGCTAGTATAGGCCTGGTCAGCCATAGTCCTAAACATTGAATCTTGACTCAAGCATAGTGATGTCATTTTGGCCCTCTTTGAGAATGAAGGACAACAACCAACCCAATCTGTAGCAACACTATTTCCAAAAATTTTAATCTGAAAAGATTTTCCTAGCTATATGAATTCAGTTGGTGTTGGTTGCTACATTTATTTCATATTATAAGTTTATTACTTCCTTTCTGAAGTTTGTATTTGAATCCCTAATATTTTACACTAAATATACCTTGCTCTACCAACTTTTCCTACCAGGTTAAAAATTATGTTTATTATCTTTTGAGACAGTTATTGTTTCTAAAATCTATCACAACTATCGTTGGTCAGTTGTAACTGACTCTGATCCCATTTGAGGTTTCCTTGGCAAAAGATACTGAAGTGGTTTGCAATTGTTTCTCCAATTCATTTTACAGATGAAGGAATTGAGGCAAGCAGTGTTAAGTGACTTGCCCTGGATCACACAGCAGGTTCTAAAAGAATAAAATAATCACATGACAAATTTGTGAAGAGAGAATCTGTAACTACAACTCTTACATTGTAATCAGTTTCCCTGCATGCTCAGACTGGATCTCTATATTTAGCAAGAACCAGTTTGGTCAAAAGATTTGGTCATTTCAAAGTCCTACCAAATGAAAACATCAAGTAACAGAATCCTACAGGACTAGTTCTCTTGGATCATACATTTTGAGGTTTGTGAATTGGATCCCTCCACCCAAAAACTTTTCATTAGATAAGAGGTGGAAGATACCTTGAGAGTTATATCACAGTCTTTACTCAGGGAAATGGTTAATGTCTCCAGATCAGATCATAGAATCGTAGCTTTGTAGCTAGAAAGAAGCTTTGTAATCAACTACTCTCATTCAAACTCTGAATTTCAAAGATGACCGACCTGAGTCCCAGAGTGATAAAATTCCTTGCTCAAGGTATCACAGGTGATGTCAAGATCCAAATATTGGTCCTCTTAGTGCAAGATTAAACCTGGTACTTTTTCCGAACAACTAATTGATTTGTGTTCTCTTCAGTATCTCCAGAGATTACAAAATACTACAATTATCCTTTTGTTTTAGCCTTACCCCATCACCAGTGTATTTACCCTTCTTACAAATGGAAAGTTATTTCTTAGCAGAGGGTGCTGATAAATGTTTAATAACTAGCACTCCAAAGGGGAAGGGGTGAAGCAGGACAGATTTTTAAGTTTATTTGCATTAACATTTTCTGTATCAACTTCTTGATCAACAAAACAATAAGTCAAACCCTGCAAATTTAAACTAGAACTTGCATGAACTGACTTTAGCACACTACTGCTTTCTAGGTCCAAATAAAATTTTTCTGCTTTGACTTGAGCCAATTGTTTATCATTGAGCAGGCTAGTTCCTGTTCTTGAACTAGAAGGCAGTAATCAAGTCATTTCTTAGTCTTCCAGAGACTAAACAATTTCACTTCATCAGAGAACTTTATTCTTTTGTAGAAACATTTATTTTTAAAGAATTACAAGCACTATGGAGATCACATTCCAGGATAGGCTGAATTTTGACTACTATTATGCTGTAGGGCTAAATAGTAGCTGAGGTTATTTTTTATTAACTACTAAATCTTTGGGGAACAGAAATCTGTCTTCAAGTCAGAACTAAATCTTGAAATAGGACCTTATTTAGTTTTTTGTAGGTATTGTTGTACCAGAAGCGAGCGAGATACACCACAGAGTATAAGTTTTAAGTGGAGAATTTATTAGCCGGTGGCCACTGGGGTACTGCACCACAAATCAATGGCCATGTGTTGGGGTGATGGCTTGGCTTATATAGGATGTGTGGGGGTACAGGGCAGGCAAACAGGAACAAAGGTCCTGGCTGATCAAAAGATTCAGTCAGGTTATCTTACTAGTGGGATAATCTCATTTACATTCCTTGGTGGAGTCATGGAGCCCCAGGGATATCTGCTAGAAAGAGTCTGCCAGGTTATCCTTCAGTGGGATGGTCCTATCTATTGACATTCCTTGGTGGAGTCATGGAGTCCCAGGGGGTTTGCTAAATGCCAAAGATATCTGAGTCCATTCTTTCTGGGGGTGCTTGTCAGTAGCTAGGGGTTACTCAGGGGTTCCTAATTTTCCTTGTATTACATTCCCCACTTTTTTTTCATGGGGGGTTTCAAATGCTTGAAAAAGGAATGACCTGATGGGGCATAGCAATAAAAATTAGGAGGCCAACCAAAACGCTAAGCAGGGGTGACAATAAAAGGAATGCTAGGTTGTTGGCCCCAGGGGAAGGCCAGACCTAGTTGGAAGACTCAAGGAGAGTCCAAGGAGCCTCCCCGGGTACTGCACTCCAGAAATTTTAAAAAAATGGTATAAAACATTACACATTTCCCCCTTTTTGGTCAAAGGCAAACTGAAGGTTTCGCCTAAAGACCAATTAAAGGTATGGAAAAAACTATCTTCCACAGCGTGAAGTTCTAAAATCCCTATCTAGGTGGAGTCAGGTTTTCCCTTTTCTGTATTTGGACATCCCCAGGGATGGGCAGAAATTGTAAGCTAATTGTAAGTAAGCAGAGGGAGCATAATAAAAATTCAGGAAAAACAGGCTTGGGAACACAAGGACGCAGAAGGGAAAAAAGCAGGTCTTTGCTCAGGTTCTGGTTCCAGATCCCGTGAGAAAGCCATCCGCGTCCGGTGCTGTCCCTCTCAGGCTCTTGGAACCGCAGGGTGAGGTCTCCTATAGGCCCAGATGTCCACTCCTCGCACGGGGTTCCCAGAATGCATGTAATTTGATGAGTAAGAAAAGAAACACAACATAGGTCCCAGCCATGCAGGGCTAAGTTCAAACAAATACAAGAAGTAGTTCAGTATCCCAGCCACACAGGGCTGAGTCCAAACAATTACAATAAAGTTTTTCCCATAATTCACAAACTGCACAATTGCATTGGGTCAGGTACAGACCAACTACTTAGATGACTCACCATAGAGGGGGAATTTGCATGTCACATGTTCTACAGTCATAAATTGGACAACAAGAAAACTTAAACCTGAACCATACAAAGTAGTGCAATCATTATTAACAATCATATATAACATCATAAACTTTTAGCCATGCCATGTCTGTTTGATGGTATTTACAAATAGTTCACAAACCATCCTTAACAAAGCCAAAAATGTTTCTGATTCAATTCCAGCAATTAATTGCACATTTTGTATACAGAGTAACTTTAAATTATAGTCACAATGTTCATTTAAAGCAGTATTTTAAAATCCCAGATGCCTGATTGTAGTTATCTGGTCCCTTGATAGTAAAAGAGAGTTCTGCTTCTCTGGTTCAGATCTAGAAATTCTCAGACAATTTTAACTTACTATAACTTACAGATACTTTACAAAGGGGATATATTTTCACTTGTACCACTATCTTATACAATTTTCTTGTGTTAGCATCCAAATTTAAGATCTTATTACCAAAACACACTTATCAGCTCAAATTTCCAGAATTGATAAATTTTTAGAGCCAATCATACACATCTGTACATAATTCTTAGAGGAATCAATCTGATCCTATTGCCTTTTTCAAAATTTGCTATCCCTTCCTTTTATTAGACATTGATCACATTACATCTTTGACTTATTTGCTTTGCATAATCATTTTCCCCTTTTGGAGGATGTTATCCCTATATTATTTCAATGTTTTATTTGGTCATGAACATAAGTTAAAATTGTAAGCTATTCATACATGTATCCTATTATAATAACTCAGAGATATTTCAATATTCATCTATCTATTACCTAACAGATTTAGCATAGTGCTTACAAAACTTCTTGATAATTTAAATTTGCTATGAAAGAAACGAGGGACTATGTCATATATCTTAACAGAAGGAAAGAACTTCCTTAGCTTTGTTTGATCCCAGGCACGAGTCATATCTGATAGCCAATCTTATAGTCACCAGGTGCTGAAAGCAGGGCTTAGGAGTAACCAGGTGGGGACTTTCCTTTTCAGAAAGGAAATAGCAGAGTTGGGAAATAAAGTCAGGAAGATCCTACCTAGGCTGTGTCCAAGGTCGTCTTCAAGACTTTTCCCAGGCACAGACCTTTCAAGTTCTCAGCTTGCAATGCCTGCCATGCCATTACTGGCTTCATGTGACCTAGTCTTGTAATCAGAGCTTAAGACAATATTAAATTGTAGTCCCAAAAAATCTTAAATAGCAAATAAATATCCTTCAGATAAGACTGCCCAAATTTTATTGTGCTAATAATTATCAAATCAAGCTACATAACTTTTCCATCTTCTAAATACTTCCTCACACTCATCTCCAACTTACTTTGACATTCTGAAACTATCATTCTTGGGACAGGAGAGGCTTAGCTAACTCCCATTTGTCCCCAAACTTTCTTATCTGCCTTTCCTATTTTCCCTCAACCTTAATTTACCTTTCCAAATCTTTCAAACCCATTACTTAATCTTCTTTACATTTCAACCATAAGACAAAACAGCTCATAAGTTAGTACTTTCATTGTCATAAATGTGTATACTGGAATCCCATTCCAGCTTCTTAAACACACAAAGACGCAAAAAAGGGGATTTGTTTTTCGTGATAACTCATTCTAAATAAAAGGGAACACTTATTAAAAAGATCTGCCATCTCATCTCCCCCTGAGGGTGGGTTCTTCTCCATCAGATGGCAGACTTCACTAAATAAACTACCAGGCAAAACCCATCTCAGGTCTTAGTCTAATCTTATTAGTTTTTTTTAAGAAGCCAGGTTGGAGGCTTCTTGACCCCTACCATTCTCTTATTGCTGCCCCTCCCCTTTCCTTCCCTTCTGACAGGTGGGCTAAGGTGAAATTCTTTTCTTCTTATCTAAACTAAGGTCAGGGAGGAGTAAGGAATTCAGACTGTCCTTTCGAACCTCCTTACTCAAAAAAAAACCTTGAATAAGACATTGAATGGGCCTTCTCAACCTCCCTCCCAAGGCTTCTATAGATAAGCGTTAATTCTAATGATTCCAATAAGGTTCTCACCCAGAAACTCTGAGAACTCACAATAGGTTTGAACTGCAACCAATTGGCTTACAGGTGGAAATTAAGCAGGCCTTCTAAAATTATACAAAAAGATTTTACAGAACATTTTTCAAAAGTATTTTCCCTCCTTAAAGCAAAATAACCTTTAAACATTTGGATTCATTCACAAATTAGTCCATAAACCTCCAGATTAACATACATAAATACATCTTTAGATGATACGGGCTTGAAAATTATACCCCTATATTTTTCAAGGTATTATAACAACTCAATTCTTTGTTATTACAGAATTTCTAGATATCACAAAATCCTTTAGTCAAAAAGATCTTGTAATGGACCCAATTAAATTAGCTTTTATTACAATGACAAAGTTTACCAGGACTTTTAAATGCTTTGTCTATAGGAATCCCTCTACCCTGAAAACTTTCACAAGATTGAATATCTAAACGTCCTTGGTTCAGTTAACAACCTCAATTTCTTAATTAAGTACAATTCTTAATCTAACAACATCCAGATTATAAAAGAAATTATTCTCTAACAGCACAGGTAATGCAATGTTAACCAATTTGCATATAATAACAAACTTAGAAATAAGTACACCACAAGCAATTATCATGTATTTAAAACTTGAAACAGATTCCAGTTAATTACCAATCTAGTGATCATAACTGAGTTGGATAAGCAGATCAAATCTGATTCATAACCACTAGTGGTAACATTTTAATTTCTAAGGCCCAATACTCTCTGCATTGAAAAAGATAAGGTTACTGTTTATAAAACCACATTTTAACAAAATAGTTGATTTATAACAAGAACAATTTCAACTGAACTTCCAGACAAAACTTGGAGGTGATAATTTCTTAGGTTACAGCAATTGTCCAACTTCTTAACCTAATGCAACTCTAACAAAATATTTTATATTATAGAAATGTAACGATGCTCTAAACATTATTATGTATGTAAAATTTGAACCACTCATTTCAGGCTAGGTAGATACATTTCTAAACCAAATATGACAGTTTAAAATTACCAGATTTTCATCACATCCTTTAAAAGCATCCAATTCACACATATCAAACTCAAATTAAAATACAGTATAATTTTAGAAATACAGAAACAATAAATTTCAGATGACATCAATTGCATTTCCAGATACAATATAGGAATTGTTGGTCTTATTACTTCTGATTATATATTAATGTATTAATATATAAATACATGTATCACATATATTAACACATTAACATCCCAAATACACTTTATTTAGCTGTATATTTTTCAGCACCACTACCTCTGGCCCAGGTATAGAAACTTTTGCCTGGCCATGAATGAACTTATGAAAGAAAGAGAAACTTAATTTTTGCACCCACTTTTTCCAAGCTTCATCTTATACAAAAATGCCTAAAAGGATTTTTTTGGACTCCCAAGGAAGATAAGGTCCTTAAGAGCAGGAAAAAATCCCTTTTAGTTTTCTAAGGGCTCCTCCCTAGGTGGGGCCTGGCAGCCTCTTGAGGGCAAGGAGCCTACCCTTCCAAGCACTAACTAACCATCCCTATTTCTTTACAAGTTTCCTTTTAGCTTCAGCTCTGATAACCTTTCAATGTAGAAGGTGAGGGAAGGGTGAGGCCAGGAGCACATGACAGCTAAGAGGAGCACATGGACTCCTGGCTAGACAGGTAGTCTCAAGCTGCTATTCTACAACCCCCCTAAATTCCTTATACAGGTTTTCTATCTCTCTCTTTTGCAAATTTACCTTTTAAACTTTACCACAAGGACGGGCTACAAAGGTACCCAGGGGCACAGGACTGACTGTCAGTCTGTGAATTTCTGTCCCTCTCCTCCTTTTGCCTGGTGGGGAGGGCGATTTAAGTTTTTTTTTTTTCCTACAGTACTCCTGCATTCTCTTCTAATCCGATCTGGGAGAAGAGGAGTTTGATTTAACTGCTCTAACCTTTACTGCAGCCCTACTGAAAAGATCTCAATGATTGTAATTCAAGTAAACTTCACTCCCTTGCTCACTCCCAAAAACCTCTTTTGTACTTGAATCTAAGGGAATCAGGGACTAAGACAAATGCGAGAGTCCTGCTGAAGACTTTAACGGAGGTGTTAGCCAGAAGGCATTCATTGGGAGGAGATGTTTCAACAAGAGTGAGCTCCTGGAATGACTTTACGATTTCAGGAGTTCTTTCCTCCCAAATTCAACTAACCAATTTCCAAACTTTTTAACAATTTAAAACCCAGAATTTGCCAAAATTTTAACCCTTTTTCCATTGTGATTCCAGGTCGACCACACATAGAACCACAAGGGGAAAGAGTCTTTGTTTCCCTAGTTGCAGCCTGAAATCTCTGGCTGCTTGCATTTCAGATTTTTAACAAAACATAGACATTTCACAATTTTGACATAGACACACAAACAGAGACAAACTCAAAATGTAACAAAAAACACGGTGTGGATTGAATTGAGGGCTAAGCAGGTCCCCTCAGAGGAAAGATTTCCTCCTCATAGATATGACCCCCAACCTCTCTCACACCTCAACACAAAACAGAGAACCATTCGGCATGAGTTGACTGAAGGTTAAACAGGTCCCCTCGGAAGAAAGAAAAGTGAACCAGATTTCATCCTTAGGGATAGGACCCGCAATCTCCCCACAACCCAACACAAAACAGAAAACCAAATGGCATGAGTTGATTGAAGGTTAAACAGGACCCCTCGGAGGAAAGAAAAGTGAACCAGATTTCATCCTTAGGGATAGGACCCGCAATCTCCCCAAACCCCAGCAGGAAGAGACCTGACGTCCCAGCCCTTCCACTCTGCCCACCTTCCCCTCATCAGGGGTGTCATGGTAACAGAGACCAGATGGCTAGCCCCAAACCAGAAAAAAACTTACCTCTAGAGGTCTGAAAACCAGAATTCTCCATAGGCCGAAAAGGGACAGGTCAGCAAAGAGCCCATTCTCCGAGACCATCACTCCACATCAGAGTCCTAGGAAAAGAAATCCCCAGGAGCCGGCCCTCTGAAGTGAGAGAAGGTGGATCGGGGGCAGAGACTCCCTGCTGAGGTCCGAAATTCTGTGTGTGTCTCCAGGTCGGTAACACGTAATACTGCCTCATCTCGCTGGGGCCTCCAAAATGTTGTACCAGAAGCGAGAGAGACACACCACAGAGTATAAGTTTTAAGTGGAGAATTTATTAGCCGGTGGCCATTGGGGTACTGCACCACAAATCAATGGCCATGTGTTGGGGTGATGGCTTGGCTTATATAGGATGTGTGGGGGTACAGGGCAGGCAAACAGGAACAAAGGTCCTGGCTGATCAAAAGATTCAGTCAGGTTATCTTACTAGTGGGATAATCTCATTTACATTCCTTGGTGGAGTCATGGAGCCCCAGGGATATCTGCTAGAAAGGGTCTGCCAGGTTATCCTTCAGTGGGATGGTCCTATCTATTGACATTCCTTGGTGGAGTCATGGAGTCCCAGGGGGTTTGCTAAATGCCAAAGATATCTGAGTCCATTCTTTCTGGGGGTGCTTGTCAGTAGCTAGGGGTTACTCATGGGTGCCTAATTTTCCTTGTATTACAGTATCAAGGGAGATTTACAAAAATTGTATCATCCCCAGCAATCATTTAATATCATCAGACCTATAAGATGTTGAGATTATGTCTTTGAATAACTAATAAAACTCAGCAAGATCTCTTCTAGCAGTCTAAAGAGATCACACAATCATCGAGTCAGAAACAATTGTATTGACATATGTATCCTTTGTCTTGACTTTTGCACAACTTCTTGAAATTAATTTGTGAATTTTGGAGAGTCAGTTTCTTAGGACTTCCTACCATTATACAGTGGATCTGATGGAAACATGATCATGTTCCATCTGCTCCCTTTATGCAATATAGAAGGCTTTATCTTTTTTTTCTTTAACAGAAATTATCTCAGAAACATCCTAATGCCTTACCAAAGTGTTGTTGGGGGAGGCTTCCTTACATATATTCTGTTCAGAAATAACAAGGTATCTGTTGGAAATGCCCATGATGTGCTAGGTGTTGCATTCAGTTTGAAACAAACACAGAGAAGTCATAACTTCTAGCTTTTATATTCAATCCCACATGCAGAGTTTTTTTTTGTTGTTGTTGTTTTTAGAGGGACTGGCAATCAGCAATGAATAATTCTTTAAAACATTTCATGTAACAATCAGTGATTTAAATTATGCTGTCAGAACAAACTATTCAGCCTTGGAATTTATCTTTAAAAATGAAAAGGCTTAAGCGTATTTAGTTGGGTCTGCAAAATTTGCAAAAACCTGGTTCATTTGTCATGGGAACCCATTGCTATGTATTCATGCTACTCTGGCTACTTCTCTATAGAATGAGAACTCAAATACTATACTTAGCTTCAACAGATACACTACTCAATTCTCCTCTCTTCTCTGTTCCTCTCCAGCCCCAAACAAACAAAGGACATAACGAATGCCAGTTGGTCAATACACATTTCTAAAACATCTGCTATGGGCTGGGAAGTGTGCTAGAAAAAGGTTAAAAAATGGTTCCTGCTTATGAAGCTATTTCTTAGATTATTTTGTACTATTTATGCCCTAGACCATCTATACCATAGACAATGAAGTCATATCAATACTAAACACATACACACCAAATGGCATAGTATTCAAATTCTTAAAGGAAAAGATAAATGAATTATATGAAGAAATATACGATAAAATTATAGTAGTGGAGGAGCTAGTTTCAATCTCAGAACTAGATAAAAACAAATAAAAAGTTAAGAAGATGAATAGAATCTTAGAACAGTTAGACATGATAGGCCTCTGGAGAAAATTGGATGGGACTAGAAAGGAGTATACATTTTCTCAGCTGTAATAGCACCTTCACAAAAAAATAGACAATGTATTAGGACATAAAACTCTTACAAATAAATGCAAAAAAGTAGAACTACTAAATGCACCCTTTTCAGACCATAATGAAATAAAAATTACCTTCAAAAAAGGGCCTTGGAAGCATAGATTGAAATTAATTGGAATTAATTGGAAATTAAATAATCTAATCCTAAAAACAAGTGGGTCAAATAACAAATCATAGGAAGATCATTTTGACAGCTAAGTAGAGGATAGAATGGAATGGGGAAAGTCTTGACATAGGGAGACCAGGCAATAGATTATTGTAATACTCTAGGATTGAAATGATAAAAGACTGGATCAGGAAGGTGGCAGTGGCAGAATAAAGAAGAAGGCATCCTTCTCCCTGACTCTGATCTATTTGAGTTATAGGCCTAGTAAGCTTATTGCTAGGTTAACTGCACAGCTTAGTGACTTTTTGGGTATAGTTCCAAAAATGCTTTCCAGAAAGGCTGGACTAATCCACACCTATACCAACACCACATTAATGTATTTGTTTTCCTGCAGCTGCTTCAATATTTGTCATTTTCTTTTTTCTGATAACTTTGTCAATCTGATAGGTATCAGAAAGAACCTCAAAGTTGCTTTAATTTTCATTTTTGTAAATACTAGTGAGTTGTGTTCTTTTTTATTATGTCTATAGCTAGCTTGGATTTCTGTCTTAAAAGATTGCCTCTTCATATCCTTTGAGAGTTGGGGAGTGGATATTATTATAAATTTGAATCAATATTTATATGATTAAAAATGAGACCTTTATTAGTGCTTCTTATAGTTTTATTTGGGCCCCACATTGGCAGTTATAATTTGAAGGCATTCAGTTTCATTTTTAAAAAATTAAATTAAAATTTTTAATGAGAAAAAAATCTACTTTTCTTTCATTCCAAAATTCCCGATATGATAGAGAAAATAAAAAGCAAGATAAAACTCTTTTTGACAAATATGCAGAGATCAGCAAATCAAATTTCCACACTTAGGTGCCATGCACAGCATACACATACATAATGTGTGTCTATGTGTATTTCTGCACCCTGATTTCATCATATTTCTGTTATCACTGGTCTTCTTCAACTGTGACTGGTTAATACATCATTAAAATTTCTGAGTCTTTCAATGGTGTTTCTATTTATGAAGTTTTTATTGTATGACTTCTAATGAACCATGTTGGATTTATACTAGGAATGAAGGGTTTGAATATTTGAAAATATTCGATATTTGGTTTCAATATTTGAAAAACCATCAACATCCTAGAACTTATCAATAAGAAAAAATCAGATGATTTTATCATTAAATAGACAATAAGATTTTGACAAGATGCAAACCCATTTCTCTTAAAAAGAAAGTACTAGGAAAAAAGAACCAATAGAATTTTCCTCAATCTAAAGCACCAGTTAATTGGAACTAATTTTTCTTTTAAGGTTAGATAGAATTAATTTGAAAATACAGCTGTTTATAAAAACATTTTTGGGAGGTGAATCATGTATAGATTGTTCATTTATTTTTTTTTTTGCTGTGCTTGGGTTATTTAAATACTTTTTAATTCAATCAATCTGGACATTTTATCTATTTCTACATCATCTCTATCTCTGCATTTGTTTATATATCAAACCATCTAGTATTTATCAATATGTAAATTGTCATTCATTTCATTTATTTTGTTGGTTTTATAGATGTATAATTGGACAAAATATTTTCTCACAATTTCCTTTATTCTTTATTTGTTGTAAATTATTCCTTTTCATTTTTGATAATGGTAATTTGAATTTCCTCCTTTTAAAAAGAAAAAGAGCTAATACCTTTTATTTTATTATTTTATAAATAGTTGCTTATTTATCAATTTACATTTCTAATTTGAATTTTGTTTATCTCTGATTTTCCAGATTTCTCTCTTGGTTTTCAAGTGGGCTTTCAAAAATCGTTTTCTTGTTTGTGCCCATGTGTGTTTTTAAAATTATGTTGATCATCGATCTGTTATTTCTTTTGCTGATGAAAATATTTAGAGATAGAACTTTTTCTGTTAGGACTTTTTTGGCTGTATCCCCAAAATTTTGGTATGTTATGTCATTGTTCTCCTTTTAAAGTAAAAGTGTTGTTGGCTTCTATGATGTATTCTTTGATTCACCCATTCTTTAGGATTAAGTTATTTAGTCTCCAAGTAATATTTAATCTTTTTAAATTTTTATTGAATTATGATCAGTAAAATCCTTCTCCTCCTTCCTTCCTTCCTTTCTTCCTTCCTTCTTTCCACCATTTATGATGAAAGTGAAATTAAAATGTTCCTTGCTCCCTTACCTTTCTTCCTTGTTTATTACATCTTCTTTTGGTACACCTTGACTATAAGAAGTAAGTTTCCCTACCCTTCATATATCTTTCTTCCTTTGTGTATTCCTTTTCCTCTCCATTTTCTTCTTTCAATAAATCATAACAAAACCACCCCTGGTGGGACATTAAGGTTCTAAGGAGAAAATTTTTATTTTACCCCATTAGAATGTCAAAATTTCATTTTTGTTTAGTCCTTTATGATTGCTGTTTTATGTTTGCCTTTTCTATGTTTCTTTTGACTCATACTTTGTATGTAAACGTTTTTACTCACCTCTGATGTTTTCCCTCGAAATCCTTGGAAGTCAATTTATCACCTATATTACCTTGAGGTTTAGCTTGTTGCTGTTTTGACATTGTTATTTTCTTGAGGTTGGGTCTGATCTTCCCTGTCAACCATAGTTGCTTTTTTATGATCTGGTTCTCTTTTTATTTTTTGCTCAATTTTCCAAGCCATTTCTTGACCTTAAGCTTCATGTTAAATTTGCCTTCTGTTCCTGGAGTTGGGGGTACACTGAACCAACCTTCAAGCTTTTTTGCATTACTGTTTCCAGAACTAAATCTAAGTTTGTTTGTTTGCTTTTGTAGAACTTTACAGTAGTTCCAGGGTGGTATATACTTAGGAGAGGTGTGATCACTGCTCTCCTGGTCTGCACTCTGATCCTTAGCCAAGAAGGGCTCCTGATCCCTTATAGTCACAAACATTATTGCTCCTCAGGGACCCTGCTTACTTGTGATTTAAAGTCCTCCTTTTGCTATGGAACTGGGACCTGGAAGTGGTTGTGGGAAGCAGAGTTGCCAAACTGTGACCTGTCCTGTGCTGAGTGCTGATGCAGGGTTCCCTTATAATCTCTTCTTTACCAGTTGCCAGATCCCCTTACCATATCTGGGTGGAGAGCTCCTGAAATTGCTGCTGCTCTCACCACCGCCAATGCCCAAGATTGTTGTTGCAGCTGTCTAGGCTCTGGGCCAGTCCTTACCTCTTCTTCCAACCTCCTAAATTGTCTTGGCCTGGAAAAATCTCTCACCCCAACTTTTGTTGACTCCACTTCCCCAGAATTCAGTTTGAGGCACAATTTGGGGAACACTGGAAGAGCTCATCTGTAGTGTTTCCTCTTCTCTGCATCTTGTCTCCATTTGGTTGGATTTCTCAATTATGATTCAGCCCAGTATTTTTTCCAGGTCTTTGTTATAGTCGTTATAGGAAAGAGCTTACTATAATGGTTCCACTTTCACCTCTATATTTGCTAAACTTTTCCAATATTCAGCTTCAATTTTGTTATTATTGTTGTCCTTTCTATTTTCATTGTTATAGTCATTGTATATATTTTTTTCTCATTTTGCTTACTGCATTTGCAGCAGTTCATATAGTTTTTCCCTATCTTTCCTCATTCACCTAATTTATCATTTTTATGACACTGTGATATTCCATGTACTATAATTTGTTGGTACAATTATGAATGAAGCTCAATTTCAGTATGTTTGATTAGTGTCCTTATTGGAGAAGAAGATGCCTTTCTACTGACAGTTCTGCTGTATCCAAGTTTTCTGGGTGAGAATTAGTTGTTAGGTTTATGACAAACATACTCTTGTCATTAATAACAGGGAGAAGAAAGTATGAAGCCAGTAGAAATCTACAGTGTGGCGTTAGAAATATTGTTCAGATTTATGAAAACAAGATTACTAATGGTTCTTCAACCATGATAATTTACCTTCCATTGCTACTTATTTCTTTATTTAAAAAAATATAAATTTATTTTCAGTTTTCAACATTCACTTCCAAAAGATTCTGAATTTCAAATTTTCTCCCCATCTCTCCCCTGTCCCCCACCCCAGGACAGCATGCATTTTTATTATCCCTTTCTCCAAACTGCCCTCCCTTCTATTACCCCCAACCCCTTCTATTATTATCCCCTTCCCTTCTGTTTTCCTGTAGGGCAAGGTAAATTTTTATAACCCATTGCCTGTATATCTTATTTCCAAGTTGCATGTAAAAACAATTTTTAACATTCATTTTTAAAGTCTTGAGTTCCACATTCACTCTTTTCCTCCCTCCCCATCCACCCTCATTGAGAAAGCAAGCAATTGAATATAGGTTATACATGTGTAGTCATGCAAAACACTTCCATTAACAGTTATGCTGTGAAAGACTATATTACCCTCTATCTTGTCCCACCCCCCATTTATTCTATTCTCTCCTTGGACCTTTCACTCCACAAAAGTGTTTGCTTCTGATTGCCCCTTCCCCCAATCTGCTGTCCCTTCTAATATCTCCCCTCTCTAATACCCAATTGAATGTGTATGTTATTGCCTCCTTAAGCCAAATCCTGTGAGAGTAAGGTTCACTTATTACCTCTCACTTCCCCCTCTTCCATGCCATTGTAAAAGCTCTTTCTTTCTTCTTTTATGTGAGATGATTTACTAAATTCTACCTCTCTCTTTCTCTTTTTCCCAGTACATTCCTCTCAACACTTAATTTTATTTTTTAGGTATCATCCCTTCATATTCAGCTCACCCTGTGCCCTTTGTCTACATATACACATACACATATAAATATCTGTCTATCTATGTCTATCTATCCACATACATATATACACATAGACATGCATACACAAATACACACACACACACACACATATATACATATATACATACATACATATACACACACACATATATTTTCTCACTACCTTAATACTGAGAAAAGTCTCTTGAGTTGCAAATATCATCTTTCCATGTAGGAATGTAAACAGTCTAACTTTAATAAATGCCTTATGGATTCTCTTTCCTGTTTACCTTTTCACATTTCTCTTGATTCTTGTATTTTAAAGTCACATTTTCTATTCAGCTCTAGTCTTTTCAACAAAAATGCTTGGAAGTCCTCTACTTCATTAAAATTCCATTTTTCCCCCTGAAATATTATATTCACTTTTGCTGGTTAGGTGGTTCTTGGTTTTAATCCTATTTCTTTTGACCTCTGGAATATCATATTCCAAACCTTCTGATCCCTTAGTGTAGAAGCTGCTAAATCATGTGTTATCCTGATTGTGTTTCCACAATACTTGAATTATTTCTTTCTGGCTGCTTGTAATATTTTCTCCTTGACAATTTGGCTACAATATTCCTATGAGCTTTCCTTTTGGGATCTTTTTTCAGGAGGTGATTGGTGGATTCTTTCCATTTCTATTTTGCCCTCTGGTCCTAGAATATCAACGCAGTTTTCCTTGATAATTTCTTGAAAGATGATGTCTAGGCTCTTTTTTTGATCATGGTTTTCAGGTAGTACAATAATTTTTAAATTATCTCTCCTGGATCTATTTTCCAGGTTAGTTGTTTTTTTCAATGAGATATTTCACATTGTCTTCTATTTTTTCATTCTTTTGATTTTGTTTTATAATTTCTTGATTTCTCTTAAAGTCATTTGCTTCCATTTACTCCATTCTAATTTTTAAGAAATTATTTTTTTCAGTGAGCTTTTGGACCTCCTTTTCCATTTGGCCAATTCTGCCTTTCAAGGCATCTTTCTCCTCATTGCCTTTTTGGACCTCTTTTGCCATTTGGATTAGTGTATTGTTTAAGGTGTTATTTTCTTTAGCATTTTTTGGGTCTCCTTTAGCAAGCTATTGACTCATTTTTTCGTGATTGTCTTGCATCACTTTCATTTCTTTTCCCAATTTTTCTTCTACTTCTCTTACCTTATTTTCAAAATCCTTTTTAGCTCTTCCATGGCCATTTCATATTTTTCTTGGAGGCTTTAGATGTAGGAGCCTTGCCCTTGTTCTCTTCCTCTGGCTGCATGCCTTGATCTTCTTATCACTAAGTGTGTAAGAAACATCTTTTCACCAAGAAAATGACCTTCTATAATCTTATTATTTTCCTTCTGTTTGCTCATTTTTCCAGCCAATTATTTGACTTTTGAGCTCTTTGTTAAGTGGAGGGTATACTGCCCTAAATTTCAAGGGTTTTGTACAGCTGTCTTCAGAGATATCTCTAGGGACCTGTAAATTCTCAGCTCCTCCAAAGTGCTATTATCAAAAGAGAGGTGTTTACTCCTCTCCTGGCCTGTGACCCAGTCTGTGAGCAACCACAAGCACTCTTTTCTGTCCTGGAACTGCAGGGAAAGTTCCCTTTCCACAGCCACCACCAGTTCTGCCACACAAGCACTCCTCCTCACCCCAGGACCGCCACTTGGACTGCGACCCAAATCAGCCTCTCAGTTTTCTCACTGTCTGTAGGCCAGGAGCTCCAGAAGCAACTACCACTGTGGTAGTGGCTGCAGCTGCCCCGGGGCTGGGGCTGGGAGTGTGACTGAACCATGCTTCTCTCTCACACAGGTAAGAGAGCTTTCCCACTGATCTTTGAAGCTGTCTTTGGCATTTGTGGCTTCAGAAGTCTGGAAACCACTGCAGCTGCCAGTGATTCAGGGCCTTGAGTCTTGGTCCAGTCCCATCTGTGCCACCACAGCCCAGGCTGTGCTATACTCCACTCTGAGCATGGTGCAGTAAACCCTTCCTGTTGGCATTCCAGATTGTCTTGGGCTGGACATCTGCTACACATTGTCATTTTGTGGCTTCTGCTGCTCTGGAATTTGTTTAGAGTCATTGTAACAGGTATTTTGAGGGGTTTGGGGGACAGCTCAATCAGATCCTTGCTTCTACTGTGCCATCTTGGCTCTGCCCATTGCTGCCTATTTCCAAAAAATGTTTTCTTACTGGCACGTGTGTTCTCAGTTTTGACTCACAAAATCACTGTCTGCCTGTAAGGCTCAACTGAGGTGGTACTTTCACAAGTTTAAGCCTGCTTGTCCCTTCTCCTATAATACTCCTCCCCCCACCCCAGCTGTTAAATATATACCCCTGTCAATTTTCCTTGTAGTTTGTTCTTTTTTGGATATGTTTTCACCATAATAGAAAGTATTTTTTTCTAAAAGCAAGCGGCTTTATCATTTTTTTGTCTTTTCTTGTCCAAAACCTAATACAATGTCTTCATATAAGACTCTTGCTAAATATTTATTGAACACTTTGAAAACACTATATCTATATCTCTCCATCTGTCTGTCTATCTATCTATCTAGTATTTGTAGCTATTTAGTAATCAACAGAAGTATGGAATGAACTTATCACAGTATTTTAATAAGTTATTTGAAAACACAGAATAACCAAACTTTTGATCAGAAAGGAACTTTCGAGGTTGATTATCGAGTTCATCTTTAGTATTTGAAAAGTTGAAGAACTGGACCCAGAGAGGTTAAGTTATTTACATAAGGTATCAAAACTAGTATTTGGTGTCAAATCTAAGACTACAACTCAGTAGTTTTCTCATTATGTAGCAGCATTTCAAATAACAGTAAAAATGTTTTACTACTGGTGAGAAGGGAATTGCTCATCATAAACACACATAGTTGTACATACACATGCACATACATGAACTCGTCCAGTCCAGTGAAAAAATTTGGCTTGTAATGTGATTCCAATTTAGTCAGACTATATCTACATAATTTCCATTTTTTTTGGAAATTAAAAACAATTCTCAAATAAATTTGACCAGGTCTCACTCCTTATTCTCTTCCAATTTTGGACTTTCCTATTTGATCTCTGGTTAGTATCTGGAAATGATTGACAGGCATGACCAATCCCATTGTGGCAGCTTTTTATAAAGTATTGTGTAAATACAGTACATAACCTTTAGCAGGCATTAGACTTGTTTTTCTTGATTTATTAAGGGCTTAGGGAAGGTATAGGTCAGATCCACCACATTCATAAAAAATTTTTGTGTTTTTTCCCTTGAAAACATTTCCCCTTTGCTGTCAGAGTTAGGATCCAGCTTCCCCGTAGACAGCATTAACATTGCTTCTTTCTCTGCCTAAATGTTTCATGGGGTGAATCAGCTTATTTTTACCAAGGAACGTCCAACATATGACTCATTTAATCCCTTCTCATTTCTAGGATTGAACTCAGCACTTTTCTTCCTAGCCAAAGGCTTCATATGAAGTACTTTTAATGCAGGGATTTCTTGGAACTTAAAAAAAAACCCCTCAATATGAATTACTGGAGGTATTAACCAGCTGTGGAAAAAAATGACATTTCAATTTTTAACTGGGGGAATAATCAATGACAGACAAGTTAAAGTAATACTAATTTAGATTCATTGAATATTAAAACTGGAAGGAGTCTTAGAGACTGTTTAGTAAAGCCCCCAAAATTCATCAATAAACCTGAGCCCCAAAGAACTGAAATGAGTTGTCCAGAGTCATACTTGAGCCAAAACTTGGTTTAAGATATTTTGACATCCTGTCAAATGGTCTTTCCACAATATAATTCTTTTTTTTTTTTTTTCATCAGTACCAAGTCACTTTATTGGGATGTAAATGGTGGTAGTTTTTTGGTACAGATTATGAAAAGGTCAGATAACCAAAATATGCATGCACTGAAAGACAGCAGGAGTCACGCCCACAGTTCCCAGGTGTGGGGGAAGCCAGGTGCGGCTTAGCTCTCGTTGTCACTGTCTCCAAGGGTGTGCTTGTCAAAAAGATATTCCGCCATGCCAGAATCGGGGGCCCCCATCCTGCGCAGGTTGGTTACGTGATCACCCAGTTGTTTGATGGCCTTTACCTGTTCGTCCAGGTAGTGGGTTTCGATGAAATCACATAAATGGGGGTCATTCTTGTCAGTTGCCAGCTTGTGCAATTCCAGTAACGACTGATTGACATTTTTTTCCAAGTGCAGAGCACACTCCATTGCGTTCAGCCCGCTCTCCCAGTCATCTCGGTCTGGTTTCTTGATGTCCTGCAGGAAGATGCGGCCCCCGCGCTGGTTCTGCAGTTTCATCAGCTTCTCAGCGTGCTCCCGCTCCTCGTGGGACTGGTGTAGGAAATACTTGGCAAAGTTCTTCAGCGCCACGTCATCGCGGTCAAAGTAGTAGGACATGGACAGGTACACGTAGGAGGCGTACAGCTCCAGGTTGATCTGGCGGTTGATGGCGGCCTCCGAGTCCTGGTGGTAGTTCTGTCGCACCTGAGAAGGGGACGAGGTGGTCATGGCGGCGGCGGCGATGGAGGCTGACGAGGAGGCGGGAGGAGGCGGCTGCGCAGCGGCTGCGGCTGAGGCTGGGGCGGCGGCGGCGGCGACGGCCGGGGGGCGGCTGAACGAGCGGCTGCTGCTCGAACGGTAGGACGGAAGAAGTGTTGGTTAGTGGAGGTGAAGGTGGAGAGGTGGCTAAGGGCGGCTCCGGCCGGGAATCGAGCAGCGGGTTCCGTTCAAGCACTGTTGAAGCAGGAAACCGCAGCGACTCCCCTTCCCTGCGCTTCTGGCCTCCACAATATAATTCTGCTTCATTATATTACGTTACATATTTCTATAAGAACAAAGACAAATATTTACATAAGCTATTTAACTCATCACTTACAGAAAATCTTATTCTAGTTCCTCATTGTAGTATGGGAGGTGTATTTTATTCTTCCTCTTTTCATTAATTAATTTATTTATCTACTTAATTTGTTATTCCTCACTTGACAAACATGAGCATTTCCATATACAAAGAATGGAAAAAAATTACTTTTAAAACTCTGCATCTTTATCACACATAACTAGCATTTCATTTCTAGATTATATAATAAATCCTACATGTTAGTTTTAAAGCCATCCTGTTTCTGTCAGTCTACTTTTAACCTGCTTTTTCTTCTTTGTTCATTTTTAAAAATCATCTTTCTTTTCTTTTTTTGGGGGGAGAGCATCATTATGTTGTTTATTCCTTCTTCTTTCTCTTGATTCCCCCTCATCGAAAACAAGTAAAACCAAGCCAAAAAAAAACTTATAACAAATAAGCTTACTCACATGGAACAAATCCACATATTTTCATGTGTATCTAAATATGCACATTGAGTCCCCCACCTCTTAGTCATACAGCGAGTAGCAAATTTAATCACTGATCATTTCATTGATTATAGTTCTCAAATGTGTCAATCTATTTGGTTTGTGATGTTATAGTTATTGTATTATTGTTCCCTGGTTCTGGTCCCTTCATATTGCATTAGTTCATAGGAGTCTTCCCAGGTTTCCCTGTCTTCTCTTTCATCCTTTCTTATGGCACAAACTATTCTATTATATCATATGCCAGAATTTCTTTAGCAATGTCCCAGTTGATAGGTAATGACTTTGCTTCTAGTTTTTTACTACAATGAAAACTACTACTACAAATATTTTTGTATGTGAGGGTCTTCTTTCTTTGATTTCTTTGTAGTACAAGCCTAATAGCTGTATTGCAGAGTCAAAGGGTATCTACAATTTTATGACTTTTGGAGTATAGTTCTAGAGTGGCTGGACTAATTTTCAACTTCACTAACATTGCATTAGTTTGCCTGTCTTCCTGTAGCCCCTGTAGCAATTGTTATTTCACTTGAAAAAAATAATCTTTGCCAGTAAGATGGGTGTGAGGTAGAATCTTGAAATGTTTTAAACTGGCATTTCAGTAATAGTAATTTGTTGTCTTTTTCATATGGTTGTTTCTAGTTTGGGTTTTATTCCTTGGACAATTGCTTGTTCATATGCTTTGATCATTTATCTGTTGAGAAATGAATTTTATTTTTGTATATTTGAATCAGTTTCTTAAGTATCTTGGATATAAAACTTTTTATCCAATAAACTAGCTGAAAATATTTCCTCAGGTATTTCCTTTCTAATCTGAAGTGCATTGATTTTGTTTGTGCAAAAAAGTTTTGATAATATGTAATAAGAATTGTTCATTTGGAATTGTTTCCATTCCCCACTCCCCTTTTAAATCATGAAACCATCCTCTAACCATAGTTGCTAAAAGTATCTCCTTTGTCACTCCTCTAATTTGTTTACGATGTAATCCTTTATACAGCTGAGGTATCCATTTGGAACTTATTTTGCTATATATTGTGATATATTAGCCTACACCTCATTTCTATCAAGTTTTCCCAGCAGTTATTTTGAATGGTAAGTCCTTATCCTAGTAGTTAGGGTTAGGGGAGTTTATCAAATACAGTTGTCACAATATAAATTAAGGTAAACTGAGGCAATAAAGTTCTGAGAATGTTTCCTTTATTAACAAGGCAAGCATTTGCCAATAAAAGGGGTCAATGGATCTTCAGTAGCCAAAGACCCTGGATGATAGGATCTTTCATAATGATTAACAAGATAACAGAACAAAATCTCAAGCAACATAGGTGTGTCTTCTCATTAGCTAAACATTTCAATGAGGAAGTGTCATCTCAGTTGAGAGAGTTGATCAGCTATCAAGTAATGGGAGTAGTTCTCAGGTTATGTGATTAGTCTGAAGGCACTGGGAGTTGCTACAATAGTTTAGATTAATGAAATTTCTCTGGAATGGGCTTTGTGGGTGAAGTTACAAAGGTGGTACAAGTCATAGGAATAGAATTCTGACTAAAAGACTGAGGTTACCGAAATCACAAGAATAAAATTGTTATTCAAGTGACCTGAGGTTACCTGAGTACACTTGCATGGGTAAAAGATTTAGACTCACACAGGGAAGGAAAAATTTAAATCTATGATGGCATGATTAACAAACAGAATTAAAAATTGATTTTCAATTTCACACAATGTTACTTTGTTCGTTTTCTTCATATGTTCTATATCTAATCTTTTCCACTGATCAACCTCTCTCTTTTTAAACCATCATTAAATTAGTTTGATTATTCCTGATTTATAGGTTAGTTTTGGAAAGAGTACTACTAAATCCTTTTTCTTACCAATTTTGTTTTCCATTAGTTTCCTTGAGATTTTTTACTTTTTTTATTATTTCTTCAAAGGAATTTTGTTATTATTTTTATGAGGTCTATAATTTGTTGTTAGTTTATTTGATATGGCTGAATAAATAAATTGCTTTAGGTGGTATTCCATTTTTTAATAACATTGTCATAGCTGAACTTTGAACTGTCAATATTTCTCTAATTATTAACATACATTCTTATTTTTATAAAAATGTTTTATAGTCATATGTATGTAGTTCCAGTATGTATCTTGGTAGGCAGGCACACATATTTTGCATATTCCATAGTTATTTTGAGTGGAATTTCTCTTTTATCTCTTCCTCTTAGGTTTTGTTGATAAGATACAGAGAAACTTCTGATCTTTGTGGTTTTACTTTATATCCTGCTATTGTGCTGAATTTCTTTTAGATAATTTTCTAGTTGAATATCTATGGTTCTCCATATAGAACAGGGCAGCTAGATAGTACAGTGGATAGAGCAATGGGGATGGAATTAGAAAGAATCATCTTTCTGAGTTCAAATCTTGTCTCAGATACTTATTAGCTATATGACCCTGAGTAAGTCACTTAATCCTATTTGCCTCAGGTCCTCATCTATAAAATGAATTGGAGAAGGAAAAGGCAAACCACTTTAGTATCTTTGCCGAGAAAACCCCAAAACGAGGTCATGAAGTCAGACACAACTGAAATGATTGAACAACAGCAAAAATAAAAAAACAAATAGAACAAACATATCTACTAATGGTACATTTTGTTTCCTTTTGTCTTATCCCTTTCATTTATTTATTTTTTTGTTATTGTTATAGATAATATTTCTAGCACTGTATCTGTTGATAATGCATGGCCTTGCTCTACCCTTGATATTATTGAAAGGGTTTTTAGATTTTTTTTCATTATATATAGTGCTAGATCTTGGCTTAGACAGATACTATTTATTATATAGAGAAAAGCCCATTTATTCCTATGATTTTTAGTGTTTTTAAAACATATGTGCATAATATTTTGTAAAAAATCACCTCACGTACCTATTACTATAATTATTATTTTCGATAGTATGATCTATTATTTTTATGATTTTCCTAATCTGAGCCAATCTTGAGTTCCTGTTATAAATATTATCCTCTCATACTATCTAATTGTTTCTCAATGTTGCTGTTGTCTGTTTGCTAATATGTAATTGAATATTTCTGGTGCCAATATGTATTAGGAATATTGCTGTGTAGTGTTCTCTTGTTTGATAGTCTCTTGTTAGTTATCAAGACCAAATTTGTATCATAGAGTGAATTTGGTTGCATCACTTCTTTTATTATTTTAGAACAGAGTTTATGTAGTATCAGAAATATTTTTTCTTTGAATCTTTGGAAACATTAACTTGAAAATCTGTATAGTGCCAGATTTTTTACTTTGGGAGTTTATTTCTTGCTTGCTTAATTTCTTTTTCTGAGATTTTTTTGGGTTATTTCAATTCCCCATTTCTTATTCTATTAATCTTGCTATTTTATAATTCAGTAAATTAAATGGATATCTGTTTAAAATAGTTTGTTGTAAAATGGGACAAAATAGTTTCTAATAATTTCCTTTGTTTTTCATTTGTTGACAAATCTTTTTTTTTTGTTTTTAATACTGTCACTTTGGTTTCCTCTCTGTTTTTCTTAATCATATTAGCTAATTTTAATCTATTTTGTTAGGTTTTTAAAGAATCTACTTTTTTCAATCCTATAGTTTATAATTTTGCTAATCTTTTCTCTGATCTTCAGAGTTGCTATTTTATGTTTAGATGAGGTTTATTAGTAATTTGATTTTCTATTTTTCAAGTTGAATGCATAAAATTTCATTTTTGTCCTTGACTTCTTCCTTTTTTAAGAAATTAGATTTTTGTACATCTGAAAAAGATAATTGCAGTCTTTATTATAGTTTTGTTGTTGACTTCTCCCTATAATTTGTTTAACTTTTCCTTTAAGTATTTAGATTCTGTGTCATTTGGTGTGCTTGTGTGTACGTGTAGGTGTGTATATATGTCTGTAGACATACATATTTGGTGTGTATATGCAAATATTTACTTATATATGTATATGTAACCTAATATTTAATCTGCTCTATATGATTTGCTATATGTTTGTATATGTGTATAAATATAATATTTAGTTATCCAAACTTTCTCTAAGTCCAATATAAATTCTGGTTAACAGCAACAACAAAAATAATATGTCTTCTCCCTTGGGTCAAAACTGACAATAAGCTATGTCTCTGTTTTTTCCTAAAGAAATTTAACCAGTGTAAATTAATGGCCATAAAAGGGGGTCAAAAGAGCACCAATACTGCCTCAGGTATCAAATACTTGATCTGCTTGTGAAGCAGAGAGACACGGTGACCTGGGACAACATAGGTTCAGAATACAAATATGTCTATAAAATCCAATGGAAAAGGACGGTGAAAAATTATGAGCAGGATTGACTCATAAAATAATGAGAAACAGTAAAGGGAAAATAAATTTAAGGAGAGTCTGGTGAGAGACTCAGTGGAGCAACCTTGTCCCCACATGGCTTTTAAGGATGAAGCTGAAAGGAGAACAACAAGTAGACAAAAATGGAAAAGGTTTGTTAAGATTTTTATAACTTTTTTAAAACTTTGTTTAGTATTTTAATTTCCCCCAGTTACATGTAAAAATAAATTTTAACATTCCTTTTCAAAACTCTGAGTTCCAAATTCTTTCCCTTCCTTCCTCCTCCCCACCCCCCTCCCCACTGAGAAGGCAAGAAATTAAATATAGGTTATACATGTGTAGTCATGCAAAACAAATTTCCATATTAGTCATGTTGTAAAAGAAAAAAGACAAAAAAAACTCACAAAAAATAAAGTAAAAGAGTATACTTCAATCTGTATTCAGATACCATCAGTTCTTTCTCTGAGAACAGACAGCATTTTTCATCAGAAGACTTTCAGAATTGTCTTGGATCATTGTATGGCTGAGGATAGTTGTCATTCACAACTGGTCATCCTATAATATTGCTGTTATTTTGTACACTGTATATATCCCTTTGCATCAGCTTCTACAAGCCTTTCCAGGATTTTCTGAGAGCGCCCTGCTCATAATTTCTTATAGCACAATAATATTCCATTAGAATCTCATACAACAGTTTGTTGATGGGCATCCCCTCATTTTCCAATCCTTTGCCACCAGAAAAAAGCTACTATAAATATTTTTGTACATATAGGTAGTTTTAATTTTCTTTTTTAGATCTGTTTCTGGATACAGACCTAGTAGTGGTATTTCTAGGTTAAAGGGGAGGCATGATTTTATAGCCCTTTGGGCATAGTTCAAAATTGTTCTACAGAATGGTTGAATCAGGTCACAACTGTGCATTAATGTCTGCATTAATAGTGCATTAATGTCTCATTTTTCCCACATCCCCTTCAGCATTTGTCATTTCCTTTTTCTGTCCTTTTAGCTAATCTAATAGATATGAGATAGGACCTCAGAATTGTTTTAATTTGCATTTCTCCAATTGGTAGTGAGTTAGAGCATTTTTTCATATGGCTATACATAGCTTAGATTCATCTGAAAACTGTTCATATCTTTGGAGTATTTATCAATTGAGGAATGGCAGTTATTTTCATAAATTTGACTTAGATCTCTATATGTTTGAGGAATGAGGCCTTTGTCAGAGAAATTTGCTTCAAAATTTTTTCACAGTTATGATTGCTAACTGTACTTCCCTCCATCCTATTTCCCCCTCTGTTTATTCTATCCTTTCTTTCCTTTTACCTGTCCGTGCTCAGAAGGGTTCTGCTTTTGACTACCACTTTCCCCAATCTGCTCTACCCTCTATCAACCCCCTTCTCTTACCCATTTCCTCTCCTACTTTCCTATAGGGTGAGGTAGATTTCTATATCCAATTGAGTATGGATGTTATTCCCTTATGAGTAAGGTTCATTCACTCCCTTTCACCTCCCCCATCTTCCCCTCACTGTAAATGCTTTTTCTTGCCTCTTTTATGTGAGACAATTTGCCCCATTCTACCTTTCCCTTCCTGTTTCTCCCAGTGCATTCCTCTCTCACCCCTTAATTTTATTTTTTAGATATTATCCCTTTGTTTTCAATTCATAACTGTTCCCTCTATTTAAGTATAGTCCTTCTAACTGCCCCAATAATGAGAAAGTTCTTATGAGTTACAAGTATCATCTTCCCAGGAAGGAATGTAAAGAGTTTAACCTTATTAAATCCCTTATAGATTTCCCTTTCCTGTTTACATTTTTATGCTTTCCTTCAGTTTTGTTTTTGAGTCACATTTTCAATTCATCTCTGGTATTTTATCAAGAATGCTTGAAAGTCCTCTATTTCATTGAACATCCATTTTTTTTGCCCTGAAGGATTATATTCAGTTTTGGTGGTAGGTGATTCTTGGTTGTAATCCTAGCTCTTTTGCCCTCTTGAATATCATATTCCAAGCCCTCTGATCCTTTAAGGCAGAAACTGCAAAATCTTATGTTATCCTGACTTACTCCATGATGCTTGAATTGTTTCTTTCTTGATGCTTGTCATATTTTCTCCTTGACCCAGGAGCTCTGGAATTTGCCTGTAATACTTCTGGGAGTTTTTATTTTGGGATCTCATTCAGGAGGTGATTGGTGGAATCTTTCAATTTCTATTTTACCCTCTGGTTCTAGAATATCAGAGCAGTTTTCCTTGATAATTTCATGAAAAATGATGGATAAGCTCCTTTTTTGATCTTGGCTTTTAGGTATTCCAATAATTTTAAAATTATCTCTTTTGGATCTATTTTCCAGGTCAGTTATTTTTTCCAAGAGATATTTCACATTATCTTCTATTTTTTCCATTCTTTTGGCTTTGTTTTATTGTTTCTTAATTTCTCATAAAGTCGTTAGCTTCCATTTGCTCAATTCTAATTTTTAAGGAATTATATTCTTCAGTGAGCTTTTGTACCCTCTTTTCCATTTGGCGAATTCTACTTTTTTGTGGTAAATTTTAAACTTAAATACAAAATAAGAAAAAGAAACAAACTTGAATACTAAAACTTAAATATGAAATAAGATAAGAAAAAAAACCTTGCCATGTGCACAGCAGAACATAAGAGATGATTCAAAATATAAAGCATCAAATTTCCATTTCAAGAAAGCCTATATAATAAATGCTACACATTGTGTTCAGAGCTATCCCTCATTTTTTTTTTACTTCCTTGCAGGTTTTATTTTGTTCTCTGCTGTGTACTTTTTACTACGTTCTTTTTTTTCACCCTTCCTCCCTCCACCTCTCCACACTGAAGGCTACAATTTAAGCATGGACACACACATACACACACACACAAAGATATATAGACATATGTACACTTATATATACATAATTACCTAGGATCATACACATATATACACATATACATTCATATACTTCCATGTAAGACTGTATTATACTTGTTTGTGCTCTGTTTCTCTAAAGGTGGATAACATCTTTCTTTGTAAGTCCAAGTCTTTCCATATTTTTTTAAATCCATCAACTCATCATTTCCTTCACCACAGCAATAGTCTTTATTCTGTCTGGTTCAGGTGTGGGGAACCTGTGGTTTTGAGGCCACGTGTGGTCCTCTAGGTCCTCAAATGTGGCCTTTTGATTGAATCCAAACTTCATAGAACAAATCCCTTTAATAAAAGGATTTCTTCTGTAAAGCTTAGACTCAGTCAAAAGGCCATGCCCAAGGACTTAGAAGGCCACATGTGGCCTCAAGGCCATAGATTCCCCACCCTTGGTCATTATTTTCAATAGTCTAAAACAATATTTATTAATATGGCTGACATTGAGTATAGTTTCCTTACCATTCTCTTTTGATTAAATCTACTTTAGCCTTAACTTTGTCTAAGGTCATGATTACCACCCCCGTTTTTTTTCCATAAAAATTCTATTCCTGAACTTTATTTTATGTTTGTGTGTATCTCTTATTTCCTATCCCTCCTGACTTCTCTACTTTACTTTTACCCACTGCCTTACCCTCCTTTTACTTAACCTGCCCCCACTAGAATCCCTCCCTTATCCTTCCCTCCCTTTCCCCTTGCCCTCCTGTTTCTATCTGAATTAGAAGACTTTTATAGGCTTCTACATAAATATGTTGTTTCCTCTTTATCCCATTCCCATTAATCTACACACCCTTCTATACCCCCATCCTATTCCCTCACCCTGATTTCTTTATAAATTTAGAAGACAATTATTCCCTTCTAAGTGTATATATTGTTCTCTCTTTAACCCACATCTGATGCAAGTAGGGTTCCCTCTAAAAATCCCCACTCCATCCCTTTAGCCTTCTATTTATTTCTGAATTTAAAAGACTTTTATACCTTTCTGTGTATATACATATATATATGTATATATATGCATATACATACATGTATATATATATACATACATACATAATATTTTTTCCTTCTTTAACCCATTCCTGATGAAAGTAGAGTCCCAGAACTACCAATCCTCCTCTTCCATCAAATTCTTCTTATGTCAATTCTTCCTCTCATACCTCATTTGTATAAGATAATTACTTTTTCCTGCACAGTCAGCAGAGCCCCTGCCCTACTGTTTCTGCACTTATCAGATGTGTGCTGGTTCCTTCTCACCCAGGGCCACTTCTTGGCAGTACAGCTGGGCCTGGTATCCCTTATGAGCAGAGGTTCCCTCAATCTTTCCCTCCTAAGATGCCCAACTCCCCACACTGTCCAGGAGGTGAAAATTCCAGTGACTGGGGCTGAGGCTATTTCCCAACCCAGCTAGCCCCGCGGCTTGCAACTTGCTGTTTCAGGGGACCTAGCCTGGAGGTGCTTACATTTCACAGGGAACAAACCTTAGTCCTTGGATTTTTCTTTTGTTCTTCTCTGTTGTCCTGGGAGGACTACTGTTCCATTCCAACTCTTGTTTATTTTTACTGTGCCATGTTCATCCCAAGGTGTTATTTTGTCTTGTTTGTGGGGGAAACCTGGAAAGTTTGGAATTTTCTGACCTATTTCATCACTTTCCCTGAATCTTCTCCTGCCAATTCTATTTTCTAAGGAGCTTTTTTCCTCAGTGAATTTTTGTGCCTCTTTTTCTATTTGGACAGTTCTGCTTTTCAATGCATTCTTCTCCTCATTGGCTTTTTGTACCTATTTTTTTTTTTTTTTTTACCATTTGGCCTTGACTGTTTTTTAAATTGTTATTTCCTTCAGTATTTATTTGTGTCTCTTTACCAAGCTGTTGACTTTTTTCATTATTTTATTGAATAACTCTCATTTTTCTTCCCAATTTCCCCCTTGCCTCTCTTACTTGATTTTCAAAATCCTTTTTGAGCCTTTCCCTGGCCTGTGATCAATTCACATTTTTTCTTGGAGGCTTTGGGTATAGGAGCTTTGACTTTCTTCTCTTCTGAGTATGTTTCGATCTTTCTTGTCACCATAGTAACTGTCTGTGGTCAGAATTTTTTCCTGTTGTTAGCTCATTTTTCCAATCTATTTCTTTACCTTTTACTAATTGTTAAACTAGGGCTCTGCTTCCAGGGTGGACAGGGTGCACTGTCCCAAGCATCAGGGGTTTCATGCAGCTGTTTTCAGATACTTCTAGGAAACTGTTAGTTTTCAGTTCTTTCAAGGAAAAGTGTTTGCTACTCTCATGGCTTGTACTCTGATCTGAGTGACCACACACACACACTATTTTCTGCTCTGGAACTGTGATGAGGGCTGTGGCTGCAAGCTCTGGTGTGCTAGTGCTCCTCTTTAACCTGGGATTGCCACTCAATACTACAATCCTAGTATGAACAAAGCATGGAGTCCTGCCTCAGTGCTAGCAAACAGACCCTTGTAATCTCCTTCTGACCTGTTGTTCAACCATCTTATTGTCTTTGTGCTGAGAGCCCTGGAAGCAGCTGTTGCCACTGCTCATTCAGTGGCTCCTAAGGCCTGTTCCTGGTTTGCTGGGGCTGGGGCTGTGCTGGAACAGCCTGCACTGGACTGTGTTCCACTCTCACCCAGGTATGGCAGATCTTTCCTGATGACCTTCTAAGCTGTCTTTGGCTGGAAAATTATTCTGCCACTTCAGGAATTGTTTTACAACATTATTTAAAGATGTTCAGAGGAGTTTTGGGGAGAGTTCAGATGAATGACTGCCTTTTTCTGCCATCTTGGCTCCACCCTGAACAACTTTTTTTCAAAAGAAAGAACTTATTTGGATTCATATCACACTTCCTAAAGTGCTGCTTAAGGAAGTGGAAAGGACACACACACACACACACACACACACACACACACACACACAACAAACACAAATATATCAAGTTGCTGCTATAAAGGCCAGAAATGGTCTTTATAGAGAAAAACATAATCTGAAGAATCCTGAATGATTTATTATAAAAGGTACCTGATAGAGAGATAGATGTCAGAGGATTAAAAACAAATCTTGTATCTTGATACCAAAAAAAAGATAATTAAAGCAGTACAACAGTGGAGTCAATCTAGAATCCTGGAATTAAATAAGAAATTATTGAGTACATAATATATAACAAGCCTGGCACTGGTGATACAAAGGCAAAAAAACGTTGAAATGGTGCTTGAAACTTACTTTCTACTTAGGGGGAAATATGTACATAGATAAGGATACACAATTTCAGAGGTGTGCTGGAGCCAGCTCTTACTTGCTTATGAGAGCTAATATTTAAATTTTCAGAGTGAGCATTTACACTTCAGAAATTGACAAATGCTGCAAATTAGGGCTTGGTTTATTGTTTCATTTGTTATCTAGATTTATGAAAGAGGCAAGGAAAATGTGAATAATGCAGATTAAACTTAAAAGTGAGCTATGCATTTCTGGAGAGTGGGTTGTTAAACATTTATCAGCACATCCCTGTAACCAATTTATAAACAGAGTAAATGCAAAGTAATTTTAGAGTGAGAACACACCCAGGGTGTGGGGGAAAGAAAATAGGAATGGGAAATGGGTTCTTCCAGAAGGTAACATCTGAGCTATGATTTGAAGAATGTGGAGATTATACAAGGTAGAATTGAGGAAGGTGAGCTTTTAAAGTATTGGGAACAAACTATGCAAAGATACAGAGATGGGAGATGGAATGCTGTGTATGGGGAGTTGCACATTGGCCAGTTTGTCTGGAAGTGACTTTCAAGAGTAATATGCAAGCAGTTTGGAAAATGAGTTTGGAACTAGATTGTAAAGGGATTTAAGTGCCAGACAGAGGAATTTGTAGTTTATATCCTAGTGGCTATAAGTAGCCATTGAAGTTTTCATGCAAGGAGTGTCATTGTCAGGATTATGCTTTCTCCTCCTTTTCCTCCTCCTCTTCCTTCTCCTTCTCCTCCTCATTCTTTAGATTCAAGTCTTGCCTTTGGCACCTACTGGCTGTTTGACCGTGGGCTTGTAACTTAACCTCTTGGTGCCCTCTACAACTAAAAGTTACAGATGAGTTGCTGATATGTAACTGTGGGGGACCAAAAATATCCAAAACAAAATCAACCCTTATGCTGATTATATCTCTCTATATTTTTAAAAAATAATTTGCATAGCTATCAATGGCATTCTTGATCAAGTTATAAAAAAGTAGCAAGTAGGCTTTTATGAATAGTATTCTATATTAGACCCCCTCTTGGCACACAATTGAGTGAAAGGTTGGGGAGTACAAGTTTTACTATGCTCAGCTATTAAAAAACTGATTCTATAGAGCAAAATGCTGCCTTGCCAGATCTCCTTCAACCATGTCCCTATTGAGAATATTTTAAAATTACACAAGATATAAGATTCCTTGAAATATTAAAAACAAAGATGATTTTACTTGATGGCCATCTAATGATTATTGGCAAACAGACTGCAAAAAAATCACAAAACTATGAATTATATGCCTACCAAAGGTGCTTGCCACCTTGGTGGAGGACACATTTATTTGTGAAGAGTACAAATGGATGAGAAATTCATTGTAGATGATGAAGTCCTCCAGGTGTTCTTTGCAAATGACATCGAGCTGATTACAGAAAGCTTTGAAATATTACAAGGATTCCTAAGTGAGATCCATAATCACTCAAACAAGTTTGAGTTGATTGTCAACAGAGTAAAAATGAAGTGGATGAATAATGACTATTTTCTAGACCAGATATGCAGTTGAATGTAAAATCCATAGAGCTTTTCCATTAGTAAATACATAGTATACATATCTTGGATATATGCTGATAATGGATAATAGGTTGTGCCTGGAACTGAAAAAAAAAGGAAGACAGATGGCTTGTCCTGGAAACTGTTTCACATTTGGTAGGATGGATCACTCAGAACTTTAGAGTTCAAACAAGCAATCCATTTAATAAAAATATATCCAAATCTCTTCTCCCCCAACCCCAGGGAAAATAGCATTGTAGGAAGTTTAAAAGGTCAGGAAAATAAGAGGAGATAAGTCACTGACAGAGAGGTTAAAATCAGGTGGCTAGAAGGCTCCCCTGGATCTTTGGAGCTCTCCATTAAAGTTATAAAAAATTTCCTTTACACTCTTCTTGCCCAAAGGACACCTAGCTGGTTCCCAGATATATTCATGTGGCAGCAAAGTTAACCTCAACTTCTTTAGTTCTACACTATAACTTCCTTTCTTGTACCTTTCTAGGCTGGTGTCATGGGAGTATTGAGGGTTAACTACTTCTGGGTTAACCCATTTCTATCAGTATCCTGACCCACAACAAGGCTGCATCATCTCTGGGAAATTTTGCAGGTTTTTATTGATTGCAAGCTTTTTTGCTGAAACCAAGATCCATCTTTTTCCTATCAATATTCTTCACATGGCAATATACAGATGAGAGTCATGAATTCTATAATATCCACTGAGTATTATTCAAATGTCAATAGAGAGGCACATGTTGGGAGTGAACATATTATGACAAATTACAAATGAAGATTTATGCAGAAGTAATGTGAGGCATTTCATTAGAGAAATCATTGGGGAAAAGGTCTAACCTGTAGGCATCCTGTGTGATCCATTGGTTTTCAGACAGTGTCATGAGAATGAGGGGAAGACTGCTTGAACCTTGGGTGTACCCTGTCCCCCTTGGACTCCCACACATGGCAAATTTATGCAAACGCATGGACAAGTTTGTGTATCACCAAGGCAATATTCACAGTGGTTGCTATTACTATGAATATGCTGGCATGGTTCTGAATCGCAAAATGTAACAGACTTTCCATATAGAAGACAGAAGCAAAACATTTATTCAAACACCAGAAAGACAAATCCCATAACCAGTAAACCAAATCCATCATATCAACAAAGAAGTTAAAACATGTTATCACTACAGAGAGCAACTCCATTCCATAGCCTCCCCCCACGGACTCATGTCAACAAACACTCACAGCTAGCTGCTTGCCAGTGACCCTCTCTCTCTCTCAGCTGTAACTGCTCTGACTTCACTTCCTTTCTGCTCTACCCTTTCCTGTTCCATGTTCAGCAAGCTCCTCCTACCACACATGACTTAGGCTTCCATGTGACTTAAGCAGGTCACATGAGCCTATTAATGGATGTGAAAGGTCTTCAAATTAAGCAAAAAATACATTATTAATAAAGTTTGGTAGGACTGATAGGCATGGATAGATAAATAGGAATTTGGGATTGGTAGGCAAGAAAAAAATTCAATCTGCATTGTTATAGGTAGTGTACCCATTAATGAAGTAATAACTCCATTGAAGCATTAAGATATTGTACTTATTTATAGAATCTTGGTGCAGTTCTCATAGCACTAGAATGCATCTGGATACCTGGGTTTGAATCTTCTGCTCTTCAGCTGATGAGTTGTATGACCTTAGGTAGGTCATTTACTCCTCTGTCCCATGAACAATCTGAATCTTTGTATTTAATAAAATACTTGTAACCTGATGATCTTCCCCATGATATAGGCATCACTGAAGCTGAAGTTACAGAAATTTAAAAAAAATTGCATGTGAAAACTACTTCAGCTAGTGGCCTGAATTCATTCATTCACTAATTCTCTCTCTCTCTCTCTCTCTCTCTCTCTCTCTGTCTCTCTCTCTCTCTGTCTCTCTGTCTCTGTCTCTGTTTCTCTCTGTCTGTCTCTCTCCCTCCCTCCCTCCCTTAAACTAGATTATTTTTCAATTTAAATTTTAGCAAAAAAAGATATGTTTTAATTTTGAAAGAGAGGCTAATTATATCATGTATTGACTTGGTTCAAAATGATGCCTGTCATCCCTTAGTAGAAGAATATTCTTGGGTTTTCAGTGCTTTCCAATGAAAATGGAAAGTTAAAGAAAGCATTTATTCTTCCCTCTCTTAACCCCCATCCTCTTTTGAGATACTCATTTTTGAAAATTGGAAAAAAAGTAGTTAAGTTCACAAAGGTTGGTGAAATCTACCTGACAAGCCCATCTTTGATGTTGAATATTGATGAACATTGAATATTTTAAGATATGGATGAAATCGTGTTTGAAGAACAAACTGGAAGGCAATAAATGGAGCACTTCTACATAGGTATCTCTGTACAGCAGTTGTACTTAATATTAGAGTTGTATATTTCGTAAAAGTCTTTCTCAAATGAAGAGCAGTATTTGCTATAGTTGATCAATAAATAATTTATTGATCACTAACTATGTCTAATGACATGATAGGAATAGATCCCAGAGTTAATAGTTATTACCTACTAAATCATTGATTTTCTTAATGCAATTTAAGATTAAATTATTTATCTAATTAATTAATTAATTAATTAATTTTGGCTACTTTGTCTCATTGTTGACTCATATTGAGCTTTGAATCCAGCAAAACCCCAAATCTTTTCACAGGAACTGTCTAGTCATGTTGCAAAATATTTTGTGAACCTCTGGTTGTCATTACTTATCCAAATCACTAGTAAACTAGCACTTATTAAGGACCAAATATGTGCCAAGCACTTTGCTAAACACAGTTTAAATATTTTTACATGCTTGATTCTCTAGTAGAATATAAGCTCCACAAAGAAAGGATAATTTTTAATTTATATCTTTATATTCCCACATCTCATCATTGTGGTTTACACATAATTACCATTTAATTAATGTTTATTGAAATTGTTGAAATGTGTGAGATACTCTAATTCTGCATTTAATTTTTGAACCCTAGCTTAAGAATTTACATTTGTCCCTATCAAATTTTATTTTCAGAAATTTGGGCCTTTTTTGACTAAATTAGTGACATTGTGGATTCTAATGCTGAGATTAACTATCCATTCACTGTTGTGTCATATTTGTGTCCATTTGATAAGCATACCACTTGTGCCATGATCTACCTAATTAACAAAAATATAACAAGATGTAGGTTCAAAGACAAATATCTCAAGTAGTGGTAAACTAGAGACTTCCTATAAAGTTGCCATCAACTTAGAAACAAATCTACCTAACTATACTGCCATGTAATCCATACCAATCTAGCTTGTTCACAAAGATGGAATCAGCAGTGTCAAATTATTTCATATCTTATGTCTGTAGCACTCCCCTGATCTACTAGGCTTGCAGTATTTAAAATGAAGGAAAGTAAGTTTGGTCTGGTAAGAACTATTCTTAATAAAACCAGAAGTTTTTAAGTGAGCATTGCTCCTCTTCATATAGGTTCACAAAATATCTTTTAATATTTTTTTTCTAAAATTTTGTTAGTAATTGGGGGGAGGTCGGGAGGTTGGGAGGTCGGGGGGGAGAGAAAAGGAGGGAGGGAGGGAGAGAGAGAGAGAGAGAGAGAGAGAGAGAGAGAGAGAGTATGTACCCTTCTCCAGCCCTTCAAAATCTTTCTTTTTTTTCATGATTTTTGAAAGATTACTGCCAGCAGTTCAGCAGTCTAATCTGCCATTTCTTTCAGTACCTTAAGTTATCACTTGACCTCATAGAGGTCACATAGATTTTTGCCATTTTCTTATCTTGGGTTTCACATCCAAGTTAACCATTTTGTTCTGTTCTTCTCAGTCTAAAGATCATTTTGCATGTCAGAGAAGTTTTTCCTTCTTTCCTTCTGTGTAATCATCTTACCCTAAATAACAATCCTATCACTTTTCTTTATTATACTAACAGTGTATACTAATACTTCACATAGCTGAGGGTCTTTTTGGTCATTTTTAAGATTCATTGTCAGCCACAGTTCATTCTAAGCTTTAGAGAACCTCTCCCTATTCTTATTGGACTACCACATTTGCATTTTCATCTCCCCTTATTTATCAGCTCCTTGTGTATTCACAACCTTCTTTCACAAAGCTCTACCTTTTTTTCTTTTTCACAATCATTTTCAGTCTGTGAGTTTCTCATTCCTCTTTCCCTAAATTTGCCTGAAGTTCTGACTAAGAGACCCTACATAATATCTGAATCCTTTGAAAGTGGATTTCTTAAAATCTAAATTCTACAACATATAATAACCTGGCTTTAATGTTCTCTATTGTTAACTCCCAAGAAGGATTCACTCTTCTTCCTCTCCTCTAGTCCTCAAGTTGCCCATCATTCTTGCTTCAGTAATCAGTTTCTCTTTGTTTTTAAGAATCTGGGGCATCATCAATTGGGGAATGGCTGAACAAGCTGTGGTACATGAAGGTAATGGAATACTATTGTGCCATAAGAAATGGGGATGATACCAACTTCATAACAACCTGGAAAAACCTACACGACATAATGCTGAGTGAGCAGAGCAGAGCCAGGGGAACATTATACACAACCACAGATACATGGATTCTGTGAGGACCAACCCTGACAGACTTCGTTCTTCTCAGCAACACAAGGTACAAAGACAACTCCAAAGGACTCACGATGGAGAATGTTATCTATATCCAGAGAAAGAACTATGAAGTATGAATGCAGACTGAGGCACACTTCATGCTAGCCTTCCCCCCACCTTTTTTTTTCTTTTTCTCTCTTTTGTTTTTGTTTTTGGGTTGGGTTTTTTTTTGGTCCTGTTTCTTCTTTCTCATGATTCATTTCATTGGTCACAATTCTTCTCCATAACTTGACTAGTGTGTAAATTAATTCAATGCAAAGTTATATGTGGAAGTTATATGGGATACCATGCCATCTTGGGGAGGGAGTGGGGGAGGGAGGGAAGACAATCCGGAACTCAAAATTATGTAGAACCGAATGTTGTAAACTAAAAATAAAAATTTAAAAAATAAAAAAAAGAATCTGGAGCATAATATTATTCCCCCTTCCTCTATGTTTTAAAGACTGAAATGATCATTGACTGAATCAAGTATTTATTAGTTCTTTTTTGGTAGAGAAAAAAATGCCAGCAGATGTCCAGTTAGTTGAAGACTGTCATGATTACTTTATTATGCCTAGCAGTCCCACAGTGTTCACTTCCATCCAAATCTATCTTTTCATCATATATATCCTCTGGGCTATGCTATCTGGTTTCAAATCTTGGAACATTAACATTCCTAACAAAATTATGTGTGGTCCAAAGGACATTAGAAATATACAGGGTGAATGAAAGTAGGCTACAATTTATCTCCAAGATGAACCTATGCTCAAGTTGTGGCATAAAGGATATCACTGAAGAAATGTAAAAGGAGTCAGGCTATCATGTGACAAGAGTGAAGGACAATAGACGGACAGTATAGTTGATGCACTGGTACCATTTTCATAAAGTATAGCACATAGGATGTATCCTTTGTGGAGGATCTAGGAGAGAAATGTGGACCAGAGTTGCATTGATGAAGCTTGGATGGGTTGCAGTCTATACCAGTGACAAAATCACAATTGCATTAAAGTTGAATTTTATATTGACTGACCAAAAGTGACTCATGATCAATATGTTTGGTAAGGTGTATTGTTAATGTATTGCTAATGGAATGGGAAGATCTTTCCCATCCATTAATAGGCCTATTTGACCTGCTTGAGTCACATGGAAGCCTGAGTCACATGAGCCTGTGGTGGGAGGAGCTGGCTGAACAGGTGGAGCAGGAAGTTGGAGTGAGTCAGAGCTGGGAGAGAGAGACACACAGAACAGCTAGAATGAGTGAGTGAGGGAGTGATTTTACTTAAGGGAGGTTGTTGTGGGAAGGCCCTAACAGAGGGAAGGCTTGGGGATGGTGGTACCCCCTGTATTGATAATGTGTACAGACTTCTTGGTTACTATGATGGATTTCTTTATTGCTGTGATGGATTTGACTTTGTGGTGCTGGAATATATGTTTTGGTTTCATCTTCCATGGAGACAGTTATATTTTGCCATTGAGAAATACTCCAGTATATTCATAGCAAGTGCTGTGGTTGTTGCATTGGCGCTATGTAAGGCTTGGGAGACTTCAAGTCTCATAGTCACACCCTGGGAAAATCATAGACCTTATTTTTTTTTGATGTCAGGTAAACAAAAGGTTTTCCCAAGGGAGGCTTATTATGATGTTGCCAACTGCAACTACTTATATCTTTCTTCTTCCTCTGACCTTTAGTAAATAGTACTGTATCTTTATTACACCTATGCAGCCACACCATTATTCTTTGGAGCCCATAAAGCTCTTTTTTCTGGTAATTCAGGTAGTATTGCCATACACCCCTCCCCTGTCCCTTGGGAGAAGTATTATTTAACTCCAAATGTTCAATGATCCCCTTTTCTTTCCTTCTCTATGTCATATCCGTTCATTTTTCAACCTCCTGAAACAAGTTAGACTTCTTTCCCTATATAAGTCCTTTTTTTTCCTTGTTTTTACTTGAAAACAAGGATGTATTTTAAGCATGATCAGGAAGCAACATGTATTAAGTATGGAACTTTGAAAAAAAAACTAGAGCAGAAGATGTCATCAGGGAAATAAATATATGATCAGTGAATTTCCGATGGACTCATGATGAGAGCAAGGGTAGTAGACAGCCAAGGTGCTTTGATGGTTGTCCTTACAATATCAGGAAAATGTTATGAAGGCCTCTATACCATGCATCAACCCCATACACAAACTTATGGGCTGTAGATGAGAATCACAGAGGATGAGGAGGCATGGATGGGGAGGGGATATGATCTGCATCATTGGAGTGAAGTTCCACATTGATGGGGTCATATATGTCTTTTAGCATTTGAGTGTCTCTTGAAATGCTTTTTTCATTCTTTCAAAGAATCCTTAATTTTCCCTAATGACCTGCTGAATAGGGAGGTGTCTCTCCAGCTGTCTAACTTTCAGATATAAGTGGAAGACAGACCTAGACTTTGTCTATGTACAGGCCATCAGCTCCTATTTAACACTAGTTGAAATACAAACATAGCACTCTATAAGTTATTGAAAATGTCTCCTTGCTCTCTATACTTTGTAGAATTGAGATCCTCATTATGCTGTTGTTCTCCTGGGTAGCTGCCCTAACTCTCATGATGAATTGCTGTGACAAAGGGAATGACACTCTTACAATAGCTAGCCCTTGTACTACATTGTGAGTGAAACTAGTAGAATGTATCTGTCACTGAGGGTTCCTGCAGAATTCATCTAGGTAGTATATCTGTGAAGCACCCTTTTTAGAAAAACAGATTGAAATAATTGGAGAAACATTAACTTCACCATTTGGTCAATCCAATTTGATACAAATGACAATACTATCCAAACTAATATTATTAGTCAATGTCATACCAATCAAACTACCAAAGGATAACTTTATACAACTAGAAAAAATAATAAATAACAAATTCATCTAGAGAAATAAAGGTCAAGAATCTCAAGAGCAATAATAATTTTTAAAAGTGGGAAGAAGATGATTCTATCAGTACCAGATCTCAAAATGTACTACAAAGCAGTAATCATTAGCCTGGTTTGGTTTCATTTTAAAAAAAGGTGGAACAGAATAGTCACATAACATAGAGAAGGAAAAAGAAAATAATAGCCTAGTGTTTGTCAAACCCAAAGACCTCAATTACCAGGAGAAGGACTCACATCTGACTAAAATTGCTAGAAAAACTGGATAGTACATTTGGCAAAAATTAAAATAACATGATGTTTAAAACATCTCACACCATATACCAACATAAGCTCTAAATTGTCTAAATGACCTAGGTATAAATTGTCATACCATAAATAAATTAGATGAGTGAGGAAGAAATTACCTTTTGGATCTATGGATAGAGAAAGAGTTTGTGACTTAACGAGTGATAGAGAGGATTTTACACAATACAATGAATTATTTTGACTCTGCAACTTTTTAAAAAATGTGCGAAATATATCTAATGTTGTTAAGACTACTAGGACAATATAATGGGAGAAATCTTTGCAGTTAAAAATTCTGATGAAGTCATCATATTCAAGATATAGAAGGAACTGTTTCAAATTTATAAGACCAAGAGCCATTTCCCAAAAGATAAATGGTTAAAGGATATGAAAAGGCAGTTTCCAAAGGAAGAAATCCAATTAATCAATAATCATATAAAAATGCTATAAATCACTAGTAATTAGAGAAATGAAAATTAAAGCAACTATGAGGTTATACTTCATATCCATCAAATTGACAAAGATGCCAGTTTGTTTTTGTTCAGTCATTTTTCATTATTGTGTCCACTTCTTCATGAACCGATTGGGGTTTCCTTGGCAAAGATACTGGAGTGGTTTGCCATTTCCTTCTGTAGCTCTTTTTGCAAATGAGAAAACTGAGGCAAACAGAGTTAAGTGACTAGCCCAGAGTCACACAGCTAGTCAGATTTGAACTCAAGAAGATGCATCTTCCTGACTCTAAGTCAGGTGCTCTATCTACTGTAACACCTAGCTGCACAAAGATACAAACAAAACAAAATAAAACAAAACAACAAACCTAAAATGCCAACTCCCTTCTCCCTCCAAAACACAAAATTCTGAAGGCTGTGGGAAAAAACAAAACAAAACAAAAAACAACCATACACACTAGTTAACTGTTTGTGTAGGTGTGAATATCTCTAATCATTCATAAAATCAATTTATAACTGTGCCCCCAAAGTTACTATGCAGTATATACTGCCCTTGGATACAGCTCTACCTCTACTAAACTTGTCCCACAAAGAAATCAAGGAAAGAGGAAAGGGTCCTATATGTACAAAAATATTTATTGCAACTCTTTTTGTAATATCTGATAATTAGAATCTTGGTATGCCCTTTTAATTGGGGAATATATAAACAAATTGTGGTATGTGTAAAATCTTTAAAAATATTTTTTCTCTTGATTTGTTGCTAACCTAATAGTTTTTACCTGGAAATTAGCAAATACATGCAGGGCAGTTATGCAAACTGAAGTTGCTTTTGGCTGTTCTCTGTATGAAAATATCAAGCAGAAATATAGTTACTATGAATACATATTTTCTCTTTTCTCTGGTTGTCTTTAGGTAACCATCTTGTGCTTACTTAATCACAAGCTTGTTTTTATAAGCATTCAGTCTATACTTCTAGAGACATTACTGTAAGGGCAAGCAAGGTGGGACTTTTTGTTGTCTTTTGTTTTGAAGTGCTTCTCAGCAGTAAGGCAATTGAATCACTTTGATTGAGTCTTGCTTTTGTCTGTAGAAAGGTGTGTACCCTTTTGCTAATTAGGCCAGGGCTGTCCAAAATGCAGCCGCCTGCAAGCATAGAAATTTACATAAATGCTTTAGTAAACAATGCCGAGCTACCACAGAGCTCTCACTAAAATGGCGAATCAAAATATATTGTCTATTGTTTTAATAAAAACCTAAGGTTGGACAGCCCTGAATTAGATCATGAGAGATGTGAAACCCTGAGAGGTGTGAAGCCCTCTAGAGGTGCAAAACCCTTGAGAGATGTGAAGTACTCTGACCCTGAAGAAGTGTATATGTACTCTGAGGTTAGCATTTTGTTTGGGGGCTCACTCATTGGAAAAGTGTTGGTGTGGAGATTCCAAGTAGCCATTAAGGAGTCCCCCCTGGCTTTGAAAACCCAGTTGTTGGTGCTTCTCTTTCTGGTAATTACATATGTATAGCTTTAGTTAGACAGCTAGAAGCCTGTCTGTTGATTTGTATTATTTGCACTTTTTATATTTTCTCTGTTTGTAATTTCTGTTTGTATTTGCTCTGAAGTTCAGGGTGCTGACTTTCCCCCCTGAACTAAGTGAATGATATATGTATGTTTGATTAAAGTGAGATTGTAAACCCCTTAAAGTTGCTTTCCTTAGAAAAGCAGATCAAAGAAACTGTGCTAGCAACCCTCCTGTGTTCTGGTGTTATTGGCCTTACACAGCCACAGTAGCTGCAAGTAGAATTGTTGTTACAGATTACTAATGTCATAAAAGACAGACTTTGTAAGTAACATTAAAATTATTTCATAAATGTAAATGCTGGATTCTCTTAAGGGTTAGAATTTGTTCATCTTCTATTGGAAAGATGTAGACCCCATCTTTTATGTAGTACATGTTGTTGTTTTCCAGTTCTGAGAGCCTTCTTATAATAGGAACAGATTATAATCATGTTGTTGATACTCTGCACTATGGTAGTGCTTTTCACTGTGCCATAGAGTGAAAATTTTGATGATTCTGTTTTTAAAATTTATTTTTGCACAGTTGGAACTTGGAGGAAAACACTGGCTCAGAGTTGAAATTTGGTATTTTAAATAAATATTTGTGAACATTTTTTCTTATAATAGAGCTGCCAGCACATATAAATAACATTTCACATTCATGATTTCAAATATGCCTTGGTATTTCCTATGAAGTCATATTCAATTCTTTATCCAAGCTGACAATGACCATTTAGATATTTTTCTTTTTAAAGTGAGTAACATTATGGAATCTTTTCAGCTATGTCTCTTTCAGGTCTCATAATAGGTTGGGTCATTCGCCAGCAGAATTAGCCAGGAATAAGAACCATATAAAAGCCTAGTCAGTTTATAACAGCTACCCTTTGTCTTTTCAACATTACAAAAGAAAGCTGTCAGATTGGAATTTGGAAAATCAAAGAGGATGGAGAACCTGAACATGATAGCATTCACCCTACTATATGATTGTGGGGAAATGTGAGGGGAAATGTCTTATCTTAGAATTATTCAATTTTAGAGCTTGAAGTGACCTTTGAAAGAAGAACAGAAAACTTCTTACCAGTATTAGCAGTCAATTTTACTATAAGTAAAATTCGTTACTTTTACTTACAAAATGTCCAAAGATGATTTACAAAATCATATTCTCAGTAAATATAATAAATTCCATCCATATTTTTAACAATACAGCACATGCAACAGTAAATATATTGATTCTTTAGTAATTAAGATTTATTAGTCAATGAATATTGATCTTCATTTTATTTTGTTCAATATAAACATCTTGAATTAATAAAGTTTTTCATTTTAGTGTATTCAATACATCTTAGTATGAAAATTAGAGTTTTCAGTAGAATTGAATAAATGCCAAGTTTGTTTTTCTCTAAAGCACATAGCTCTCTCCTCACCATCATATAAAATCTGATCTTTAATATTAATAGTTTCTGACTTTATTGTGTTTAAGATAAGTAGAATAAATATTTACTGAGTGCCTACTACTTATCACGCACTATGTTAGGGACTGACTTGGAGTTTGGGGTGTATGAAGAAGTATAAGTTAGAAGTTCTTGTGTTTTTGAAGTTTACTGTTATCTTGGGGCGATAAGACCTAAACAAATGAAAAATTTAATAAGACTTTAATGATAGTCAAATGAATGACATAGACAATAAAATTTGAGAGTGTAGAAAAAACGAGTTACTCTGGGCAGGAAAGAGTTCATGGAAGAAGTCAGACTTGAATAGAGTCTTGAAGGATTTCACAAGATGGAGAGAAAGAAGGATTGTATTCAAGGAAGAAGGAATATGAACCAAAAAAGGGGGGAGTGGACAAACCATTTGTAGAGTAGGTTGAAGAGACTATCTGACTGGATGAGAAACCAATTAAAGAGTAATGGGAAATAGATGTGAAATATAGGATTGTAGATTTACAACAGGAAGTGACCTTAGCAGCCATTAGTCTAGTTTTCACATTTACTGATGAGAAAACAGTTGTAAAGAGGTTAAGAGACTTGCCCAAGGCTGTAAGTGGCAGGTCAGGATTTGAACTCATTTCCTTTGGCCCCAAATCCAATCTCCTTTCCACTTCACTGATGGGGTGGGGCAACAATATTAAATGTCTTTAGTTCATGGGTGAGGAGTTTGAATTTGATTTTATGAGCAAAGGGGAGCCAACATAGGTTCTTGTGAAAATGGCATGATGAAAATTATACTTTATATCAATTTGTGTCCTAGACAATGCTTTGAAAGTAGAGCTAGGAATACATACAGTCTGAGTTGTAGGAAAGTCAATTAAATGGGTTGACTATAAATCAATTCTAGACTTCAAGCCAGGAATTAATGACAAGTGGGATTGAGAGAAGCTGGAACAATATTGTAGGGAGATGTGGAGCAAAAGAGAAATAGTCCAGGATTAAGTCAGCCTTGTTTGGCTCGAAGGTAAGGATATCTGAGACTATAGACTACAAGTAAGGTCAACTAAAATGTGAACTAATTTATTTTTGGCCATTGTTTACCCAGTACTGGGGAAATGACTTGTACTTAGTAGGCATTTAAATATTTGTTGAATTAAACTGAACTGAATTTTAAGTAACCAAAAATAATCCAAAAGGAGGACTGAAAATCTGAGCAGAAAGCATTTCCAGGGAAAGTGAAACACAGTGAAGTCAGAGTCAGAGCCAGAGCAGAATGTGATCTGGAAAAGAAGTGACTGTCAAATATAACCTGGTTTTGCTTTCCTTTGTGGGTCCTACGTATGCAAGGACCCGGGGTACGCTGTAGCCGATTTGAACTGTTTAGTATGAGCATTTACTCCTTGGAAATCGGCAAGTGTTACAAATTAGGGCTTGATTTACTGATTTGTTGATTGTCTAGACTTAAGAATGTGATGGAGAAAATGTGAGTAATGCAAATTAAACCTAAAAGTGTGTTGTGTGTACTTTTTTTTTCTTTTTGAGAGCCAGTTATTAAATATTCACCAGCATCTCTCTGCTAGGAACAGGACATTCACCACACATCCACTTCCCCTTATTTCTTGATAGCAAACAGGTCTTTTATCTACTCTAACAGCTGTGGCAATGCATTTGTTAGAAATCCTGAGAAAAAATAAGTTGGGAAGATTAATTAGAAGTTACTGTGGGGACTTAAGAGAACACAATTTATAATCAGAAATCCTGAGGGCATGTAGGAAATACTACAGGAAAGAAAATGTTATTGGAATCAGAAGATCCAGGACTGGATGCAAGTCCTGTCTCAGAAATTTATTATCTCTCTGTCACTGGGCAAATCTCGGCCTCCCCAAGCCTCAGTTTCCTTGTGTGAAATATGGGGGTTGGATTAGATGGCTTTGGACATTTCTTCTAGGTGTATATCTATGAACCCATGAACTTGATTTGATTCAAGGCTCTCGCAATTGATAGATGAATGGCTTTGGGTAAGTCAATTTTCTGAATGTCATTTTTCTCATCTCTAAAATGGGGCTGATACTTTATGATTCCACAGGGTTTTTGCAAAGAATAAATGAAATTCAGTATATAATTCATTTTGTAACAGTAAATCTATAGTTTAATATGAGTTATTATTTTTATTATTAAGTACCAATGTTATCATTATGATACTGTGAATAGGGAAAGTAGGATGACTTTTGTAGGTAATTTGAAGCAAACATGGCTATAACTGGATAATAAATTGAATATAGGTGGAAAAGGGGAATAGGAGTCAAAGTTGTCTCTAAGTCTAAAGCCTAAACTCCTTGCGTGTAAGGATTGTTTCATAATCCTTTTTACTTGTATACCCAGCAAGTAGCACAGTGCCTAGAAGTTAGTAGGTGCTTAATAAATGCTTTTTGATTGGTTGGTTGATTGGGTCTCTAGCAAGAAAGGGAAATTAGCTAGGGAGGTTGACTTTAGGAGAAATGCTAATTAGTTCAATTCCAGACATATTGGGGTCAAGATAATGTCAATATATGCAAATTTAATGTCTTCTGGGCAGTTGGAGGTAGAAAATATGAGATCAGGATTGTAAATAAAAAACTCAGCATCATTGGCATCGAGGAGATGGTTGAAGCTATGACAGTGAATGAGCTCATCAAAAAACTGAGTTCTATGAAAAGTGAGTGTAGAGGCCATTATATTTTCTTTTCTTGTGAATGTCCATAGTTAGAAAGGAGAGAGAGGATGAATGAATATGAATATATAGGGGATAGTCCAAGTAGTCCAATGAAAAAGAGGGTAGAGGCATTGAAGAGGATGTTGTATGATGGGAGTTAAAGGAAGACATTTAAGAAGGGTTCCTAGGTAGTCACATGTAGGAAAGAAGTCAAGGAAAATAAATGACTAAGAAAGGGCTTTTTTGGTCAGGCCACATCTGGAATATTGTGTTTAATCCTGCATGCCACATTTTATTTATTTGTTTAGCTTTTACAAAAAGATATTTAATTCAAAAGGTATTATCACAAAGATGTTCCCAACAAATTGGAAGTATACTCCCCTCCACACTTGCAAGATTTCAGTCTCTGAGGAGGGGAAGAGGATTAGATTCAGAGTTTAGCTTGATTCCCAAAGATGTAGGCTTCATCTAAGGAAGGACAAATTGCACAATGTGCAGAAGAGACCAACCTAGATGGTAAAGTACTTCGAGTTCATGACATATGCATATAGGCTGAAGCAATGGGGATGCTTTAGATTGGAATAGAGAAGACTCAGGGAACCATTAGCTCTCTCAAGTATTTGGAGGGCTGTCATATGGAAGAGCGGTTAGACTTATTCTGTTTGGTTTCAGAGGTCTGATAAAGGGACAATGGTTGGAAGATTTAAAGATGAAAATTTAGGCTTGCCGAAGGAAAAACTTCCTTATAATTGGAGCCATTCCAAAGTGGAAGGGACTACCTCAGGTGTTAGTGGGTTCGGCCTCATCTGAAGCCTCCAGGGAAAGGCTGGATGACCACTTGTTAGGGTACGTATACAGAGAATTTTCTTTGAGTATGGCATCATAGCCTCTGTATTACCTGAAATTTCATGCTTCTACCATCTGCTAAAAAGGAACTCATTAGTGACTTTTGAGAAAGCAGTGCATAACACAAAGGGGGTGGAGAACTTAGAATAGAAGGCAATAGAAGGTGAAAAAGAGGTAGTATTTCTGGAAGTCTCTGACTACCTTCAGGACTAATCTATTTGGAGGTAGTACCATTACTATGGAGCAGCTAGGTAGCTCACTAGATAGAGTACTGGGCTTTAAGTCAGGATGATCTGAGTTCAAATTTGGCCTCAGACACTTACTACAGACAACCTATGTTTGCCTTAATCCACTGGATAAAGAAATAGCAAACCAATCCAGTATCTTTGCCAAGAAAACCCCATGGAGAGCATTGGTGTGCTAGGGTTCACGGAGTCATGAAGAGTTAGATACAACTAAACAACAACCACCACCTTACCTTAAACTTGATACTTAGCCAAATGCTATTAATATATGTTGCTTGTTTTTGCTCAGAATATCTGAAATGTGAATTTCTTCCAGCTATTTTTACTAATGTCCTACTCTGATGCAGTGTCCTGGCATGGAGGAAACCTTAGGATTTGTGAGAACTATGACAGTTGAAATACTGGAAAGTACTGGCAGGGCCTATCTCGTTGGAACAACTTTGACTGTGAACCTGGAAGTGTCTGTCATTAACATATCTGTGGTCTGAGGGCCAGCATTACTAACTTCAAAAAGGTCTGTTATTAGATTGGGCACTAGGGGATAAATATTCTTGGTCAGAATAACTCAAGAACACTGTTTGCTGAGGGTTAGATAGCTTGCTATTGTAACCCAGAGCTCAAAGTCCATTACGATAAGATTGTCTCTGTCTCTGTGTCTTTGTTATCTGTCTCTCTCTGTCTCTCTCCCTCTCATCTCACTCCCAGTGGGAGAGCTAATTTACTCTGTTCATTTTGTTATATATTTTTGTCTATTTACCTTCTCTTTACTTTTGTTCTTTGTGGAACTGTCAAGAGACAGCCTTGGATATAGTTTCATCCTTACTAAAAGATAGCAATCAGGAACTTAGCTTGATTCTAAAATTTATTTACTTTAGATCAGCAATATATAAGGATTCAAACACATTCTAGCCTAATTCCCATTTTCTGAGGAGTGCAGAGTAGCCAGCTTCTTGTTCCAACATCCTGCTTCCCCTCCTGAGAAAACAAGGTTTCCTTCGGAGAAGGGTGGATGGAGGAGAAAAGATACATCTATTCATGAATCCCTGCAAACCCCATCTAGAGAGACCCATGTGAACATGCATAACATAGATGAACAAAACTCAGTAGCACTACTCTAACATTATCATAGATAAAAGCTATATTTATTGAATAAGCACCCTAGTATTTATTAAGTACCTCTTATGTGCCAGGAACCCATATTGATTCAAAACATGGATTCTCAATTCTTCTTCCCTGTCCCCTACCATCCCTGCCACCCACTATATACTATCAGTATTTCCCTTCCAACAAGATAGATAGGTAGTGGGATAAATGATAATTGTACTTTTTCTTTATTCTTCTATTTTCCTAGGCTAAGCATATTGAGAACACATATCACTTCTGGCTTTTAAACACTTAAAAACCCATATGGTCCTATGTTTTCCAGAGGGAAGATATTATTTTACTTTGTTGTGGTAATATTTGATAGAAAATAACTGGGAGTGAGATCCTTATAAAGTAAATGTGATTTTTTTTCAAACAACAGTGTTTTTTTAAATTGCTATTCTTATTAATGAATTAAGTAGCTCAGAAATCAGACTGCCTATTGACTTAGCTAATGAATTTAGAATAATAATTGGAACTCTATAATCTAGATACCCTAAACTCGCTATCTAAAAATCTGGAGAAATTCTCATACCATATGTGGTATCTCTTCTTTTAGAAGTCTTTTAAAAATTATTTTAAAAAGGACTTTTAAAGGCATAAAAACACATTATAAGGGTAGAGTTGTCTTCACTTTTTAGGAGTAGTCTTTCCTTTCTAGGCTGAAATGAATTGATTTCAGCCATGTATCAATCAAGCCTCTCTTTCAGTAGATCATTTAAAGAGAGATAATTAGAAAATGGTGCCTGTTAAAGAAGTCAATAATCAGATTCTGTGTGCAATTATATTTTAAATAGAATTCTCAAAAATTAAGAATTATTTCTATTTTTCTTTTTCATAGCAGATAATAGGATACAAGTTTAAAACTATGCAAAACGTGAGTTAATTGATCTAAACTTGATGGCTTGTTTTGTCTTTTTTATTAGTAATAAAATTCAGATTATTAATAATCATTCACAACAAATGAAAACATTGAAGATGAAAACATAATATAGTACAATGGCAGAAATTCTCGTAGTGTTGTCATCTGCCCCACATATTGGTCACAAAATAGAAAGGAAAATTGCCCTAATAACTTCACTGAGTTCTTCACTAACTTCAAATAATGAACTTTTTATACTTTCCATCCCATGGACTGTCATTCCTACACTTGGACTTGTATCCTCTTGTTGATGACAAATACATGAATAATCCGTTAACGTTTTCTTTTTGTTTTGTCTTTTTAAGGGTCTGTGACCTGAGTAGTTTAATTTTTTTTGCAATGTGTTTGTATCACCAGCTAGAATCTAGGGATTTCTAAACTTCCCCAGGCTCTTTCAAATGCCATTTTTCATCTAAATTCTTCTATTTTTAAACCACTTCATGGAAACATGCAGGCTTGATGAGTTGATGGGTACAAAGTGTGCTATACTTATATTGGCTAATGAAGCTTTAGCTAAATAAATAACTGCAATTTACCTTGAATGAATCAGGAAACTAAAAATATTCAGGAAACTCTTTTCTTACTCCTTTTACAATGGAGTAATTGGGCATGGAGAAGTTGTTACGTTGTATACATGATGAATAATGCAAGTTTAGAGAGGATTGTTCATTTTTAGCTACTTGATATTTTTATAGATTAAAGGAATGCCAGCATATTTACTTAGCATTCCTATTCCAATTTTGCATATTATTTATAATATGCTTGTACCAAGGGGTTGCCTCTTTCTCTTCAAGTTAAAGGTGCCTGCCCTGTGAACAACCCTAGGGAGTTATCAATTCTGACCTACCCACTCCCCACTCATTTTACGCAATTTCAGAGGAGGTGCTGTAGGATATTTGCACAATCCAACTCATCCTCTGTGGAAGAAGACTGGAGAAAGAAAGACAAATTGAAAGAGAGCAGAAGTACCACTTAGAACTCCAGAAGGCTATATGGGAAACCACTGGCACAAGTACAAGGGACCCTAAGTAGTACCCCACCCCTAAATATCATAGATAGATCCACCAAACAAGCACCTAAGTATTAGGTACCTCCTATGTGCCAGGAACCTATATTGATTAAAAACATGGAATCTGAAGAAGATGTGACTCTTGTCCTCACCAAGGCCAATCCATTGTGCACACTTGATCCCCTCTCCACTCATCTTCAGAAAATTGCTCTTTCAATCATCCATGCACTTTTTACACTTCAAATTTCTTTATTTGTTAGGTCCTTCTCCACTGCCTACAAACCAAGTATCTGCTAGCTTTCAACAAAGAAACAAACAAACCCCTGTAACAGACCCTATCTCCTATTATCCTCTCAAGCTATTGGCCTATGACTCTTCTCCCTTTTTTAATCAAAATCAAAGTGCTAGGGGGACAAAGTATTCTGTACTCATTGCCTCCACTTCTTATCTTACTCACATCTCAGTCCTTTGCAGGCACTCATATTCTAATGGAGGAGAAAGCTTGCAAACAACATATACAGGGACAAATTATAGGTATTCTTACAAGGAGGCACTAGCATCAGTGGGAATTAGGAAAGGTGTCTTATAGAAGATGGCATCTTATTTGAAAGTTAAAAGGAAGACAGAATGTAAAGATGATAAGGAAGGTGGTTATAGGCATAGGGGGACAGCCAGTGAAAATATAATAAGTGGATGGAATGTCTTATGTGAGTGACTAATGAACTTTTCTCAAAGCTCATTCTGCTTAGTTGTTCTGCAACATTTGCCATGGTTAACAACCTTCTTGATATTCCCTCTTCTCTGGGTTTTCATGACACTTTTCTTTTGGCTCTCCTACTTCTCTGACCATTCTTCTCAGTCCTCTAATAACACAATGCCAGTGTCACTGAATCATACAGTCTACGGAGGGGGGTAAAGTGTAAGAAGACTGGAAAGTTATGAAAGAGCCATGTTATAAATGGCTTTAAATACCAAAAAGAGGATTTTATATTTGATTCTGGAGGCAATAGGGAGCCACTGACATTTATTTAGTAAGTTCATTGGAATTTATTGAGTAAACTGATGATATAATCAGACCTGAATTTAAGAAAGATCATTTTGGCAGATCAACCAGATATCTATTGTGATAATCCAGGCATGAGAGGATAAGAGCAGGTGTTAGAAGAGAAAAGGGAGTATATGTAAGAGATGTTATTGAAAAAAAGGACTTAGTAATGGAATAGTTATGGTGGTAAGATGAAGTGAGGAGACAAGATGACACCTCACTTAGAAGCCTGGGTGACAGCAAAGATGGTTGTACCCTGAACAGCAATAGGGAAGTTAAGAGGAAGAGAGTGCTTGAAGTGGGTGTATGGGAGGGAGTTATTTACTTCTATTTTGATATTTGATATTTAATATGCTTAAACTTTGAGAAATAGCTTGTGACCCTGGGCAAGTCACTTAACCCCAACTGCTGTGAGAGAGAGAGAGAGAGAGAGAGAGAGAGAGAGAGAGAGAGAGAGAGAGAGAGAAAGTATTCTTTTTTGTTTGGTTATTCTCCTTACCTACTTCCTCACCATAAACTTTAGGCTAGGGTCAGGCTCTGCACCCTTCTGGAAGGAATATCTGGGCTGATCTTGTTTTTTTGGAGGCATTGAGTATTGTGTTATTCCAAGATGTCAGGGATAGCTCAGGCTGAGAACCTGCAAGTCTTTAGTGCTCTCAAAGTGATCCAGAGCACAGTCTGATCACTGGTCTGAGCTCTGCAAATTCTTGGGTTTGGATTTGAGAGATGTAAATTAGATGACAGATAGTCAACATTTATTAAGTACTTTCTATGTGCCAGGCAGTCTGAGGATCAGACTTGCAGATTCATCCTGTTTGAAGTTTCACTAGACTACTACTAGAATCAGCCACTATAAGCCAGCTGGAAATCTCTCCTGGTTCAGTATGACAGAACTATAGGCTTCATTTTATCCTGGGATTTTTGCCCCCATCATTCATCTGTATGTTTCAGACTAGGCTAGAAGCTAAAACTGAGACCCTAATTTTCTCCCAGGATTCAAACCACACAGCTATTTGCTCCTGAGCTTGCTCCTTGTTTGGTACACAGTCTAATGCCTGTAGTTGTTCCTCATTCTGGTATAATATGCCCTGTCAATGGTCCACTTCTAAGTCTGCCCTGGCTCTTTTGTATAGAATTGGTCATGGGTGACAGAAGTGCCATTTGGCACTTGTTCTTGCACCCTACACAGGTGTAAACTCTTTTGTGTTGAATTTTCAGCCTCTCCTTGTCTTGTGTACAGCCTCACCCTAAACTGGAAGGCTCTGTGCTTTGCTATCTTGGCTAGACTCCATTACTAGTGTCTGTGAATCTCTCTATCTCTTCCCCTCTGCCTACCTGGACTAGAAAAAATGACTCACTATGATTTTTCCCCTCATATTTGCCAATTAGGTTTTGTTCTAGTGCTTTTGAGATTTGTTTAGAGGAGTTATGCGAGGGTAGGGTGGAGTGAGGGGTGAGATGGTGAGGGATCTAAGGATGGTATGGGAAGAGTGCTCCTCATGCCTTTTTCTCCTACTCACTTCTTGGTTCCATGTAAAAGATGAAGCAGGGTCTCAGTTCCTATTTATAGCCCTGTCTGAAGCATACAAAATACTAACTAGGGCAGGAATTCCAGACCAAAGTGAAGCCTACAGTTCTCTCACTTAATAACGATGTTTAGCAGGTTTTAACATATTTCAATTTTTTTTCCTTATTTTTCTTCTTTCTCACTGCTCTTCCAACTTTTAGAAACCTGTGACACACTGTCAAGGAATAAATAATAAATATTTTGGTTTGTTGCTTGTTTTCTGAAAATTTAGTTTGATTTCCTCCCCTTCTCCTCCTACCTCGAGTTCTTGGCATTGTTTTTAATTTTTTTCCTGCATTTTCCTTTGAGTTTCAAGGTGAGTGGTCCTGTTTTTTTTGGATTTGACCAATGCTAGAAAGACTTGATTTTTTCTTACCAGCATTTGCTACAATAGCTCAAACAGTCATTGAAATGTGTTTTTTAAGAGCTTCCATTTTCCCACCTTCTTTTGGCATAATATACTTTTGAAAAAAAATATTACAGAATTAAAAATTCAACATGAAAGAAATAACACGTGTGCATGGAAGGAAATTCAGCACTCATTTAATATAGAACTATCTAAAGTTCAAGAGTCCAGCTTAATCTGGTTTCATCTGGTCATTGTCAGAAGTTCTGACAGTATAGAAGTACATATGAATGACCATGCTTTCACAAAATGATATTATCTCAAAGCTATGGCTGGTCCCAAACATTTCATACACCATTGCAAATGTGTGTACCATATACATATATGCACACATTTATATATGTGCACACCTATGTGAAATAGTCACATATGCACATATACATGCACAAATATGTACATGTATAGATTGTATAGATGTATATACGTATTTGCTTGTACATATCCTTTCTGTGTGTTTCTATCCATCTGTTTAACTAGAAATGTTTAGACAACCACTTGAGATAATTTGTGGATAGGGTGAGGATCCAGGATCCAAATATAAAGCAGAAAATATATTTAAATAAGCTAGAGGTCCCAGATGTGGGAAAAAGTCCTAACACTTGCAGCTGAGGTTCCATTATTAAACTGATTGGAATTTTGTTTCTGAAGAAGAGGCAAGATTCCTAAAGCAAATAGCAGCAAAAGCATAACTAAGGACAACAATCTAGGCAAGAATGATATGCAGTCTCTGCTGGGAGCAAAGGAAATATACACTGAAGATCCATATTTTCTTCCAGGAAGGGAGGTCAACAGAAGCAGGATGGCAGATTACTGAAAGGAAGAGAGTTTCTGGTGAAAGGGCATCCTGATGATGTATCATTAGGCATCCTAAATCATGAGGGTGATATATGTCCCTAGGGAGTCTGGGTGGTTTATGAGAAGAGGGAATCACTTAATGTCCTATTGACTCAAATGCACGTGCCCTTTTTGTGTCTTTTAGGGTTCTGTTTTGAATAAAACTGTTAATTTGACGCCTCGTGAATCGCAGAACTCATATGGACCTTATAAGTGCCTTTTCTTGGTAGTGAAGTTCCCGGATTCCAGCTTGGTAGAGGTAATGACCTAGATAAAGATCAATCCTTATGCTCTTCCAGACACTTTACGTGAGGAAGGAGCCTTTGGCGCCAGGCTTACATATTTTCTTATCTCTACTCTCCAATTCAAAATCCTTTTCTTAAAGATTGCTCTTATTCTGAATTTTATGTTGGCTAGGTTCAGACAATCTGTCAACCTGATTAGTCTTATGCACAGACCAAGAAGACAGTGTCCTAAAGTGTGATTGGGAAGGGGAGAGAAGTAACAATGAGGCCCCAGTGTGAAGTTAAAACCTGGTCAATAGTCTGGCCATGGTTCTGACATTTCCTTGTTACTCATTTTTTGGGAGAGGGTTTGAGGATTAAGGCATGGAAAACTTCTGTTAAGAGTGGATTATGAGTGGCCTTGGGCAATAAGAGAAAAATTAGACATGGTAATGGGTGTGTGAAATCCATATTAGGCCTCTATAGATTGGTTTTATTTCTAGACAACTTTTCATTATTCCAAAGCACTGTGAGCAATATAGACATTGATTCCTAAAGGATTATAGGAAAGCTTGCTACCTCTAGATAGGATAATAATAAAGACTTAAACAGGTTTCTTGTGGAACTTGTTAATATTTTACTTTTTTCTCTAACTATTCAGTCAGCCACAGAGCTTCTAACTGTCTGTATCAGTCCGAAATAGTGCTATTAATTTTACATACAATTGTATAGATCCATCTATCTCCCAATTGTCTAATCAGTCAGTCAGCCAATAAATATTTATTAATTACTTGCCATGTGCTAGGCACTGTGCTAAGGGCTGGGGATACAAAGAAAGGCAAAAGACAATCTCTGCTCTCAAGCAGTTCACAACGTAATGGGTGAGACACATGTAAACATCTACATACAAACAAGCTACAAACAGCATACATTGGAGATAACCAATAGACAGAAGGCTCTAGAATTAAGAGAGATCAGGAAAGGCTTCCTAGAGAAGGTGGGTTTTAGGTAGGAAGGAAACCAAGAGATGAGGAAGGAAACATTCCAGGCATGTAAAATAGTCAGAAAAAATGCCTGGATTCAGGAGATGGAGAATCTTGTTTGAAGAATAGCAAGACCGATGTAATTGGATTGCAGAGTACACAGTGGAGTAAGTAAGGGTGACAGGGGCCAGGATATGAAAGACTTTGGACAATTAACAAAGGATTTTATTTTTGATCCTGGAAGTGATAAGGAACTATTGGAGTTTATTGAGTAGGGAGGTGACATGGTCAGCCTTGTACTTTAGGAAGATCACTTTGGTATGGACAAGGAAGTACTATCAAAAAATTTTATAGCAACTTTCTCTGACAAAGGCTTCATTTCTCAAATATATAGAGTTTATAACTAAGTAAAATTTATAAGAATAAGACCATCCTTAAATTGATAAGTGATCAAAGGATATAAACAGGCAATTTTCAGAAGAGAAATCAGAGCTTTCTATAGTCATATGAAAAAATGCTCTAAATCATTATTGATAGGAGAAATACAAATTAAAATAATCTCAAACACAGAACAACCTCACACCAATAAGAAATGACAAATACTAGAGGGGATATGAAAAGGAAGAAGGATTTATGTGGGCAAAAGTATTTATGGTAGCTTTTTTGGTAATGGCAAAGAATTGGAATTTGAAGGGATACTCATCAATAGGAAATGGCTGAACAAGTTGTGGCATATGATTGGGATGGAGTCCTACTATAGTGCTATAAGAAATGATGAGGTAAGGTTTCAGAAAAACATGGCAAGACCTGTGTGAACAGCTGCAAAGTGAAGTGAGAACTGGGAAATCATTGTGCACAGTAACAACATTGTAGTGATGATCAACTGTGAAAGATTTGGCTACTCTGATCAACACAATGATCCAAGAGAATTTCAAATGATTCATGATGAAAAAATGCCATCCACCTCCAGAGAGAAAAGTGATGAACTCTGAGTGCAAATTGAAGTATAATTTTCTCACTTTATTTTTCTTTTCTTTTTGAAATATGGTGATACAGAAATATATTTTACATGATTTGACATGTACAATTGATATATTGCTTGCTTTTTCACTGGGAGGGGGAATTTGTGGGAAGGAGAGAGAGAATTTAGAATTCAAATTAAAAAAAAAAGTTATAAATAAATAAATAATATAACCCACAAAAAAAGAAAAAAAAAGATCACTTTGGCACCAGAGTGGATGATGGCCTGGAGTGGGGAGAGAAGTATTAGGAAAACCTATCAGCAGCTTATGGTAGTATAGGCATGAGGTGATGAGGGCCTGAACTAAGATGGTGGTAGCGGAAGAGGAAAAAGGAGGACATATATGAGATGTTAGGAAAGTAAAATTGACAGGCCTTGGCAACAGACTGGAATTGGGGGTGGGGGAGGGGGAGGAAGAAGAAAAGAGAGTAAGGAGTCCTTTTTGTAATGCCTCATCTCTTTTTTCCTTTGCCTCCCCTCATTTGATTTTATTTCCTCAAGTATATAAAATCTTTCTTCCATGCTTGACTAAATAAGATTTTTTTTTTTTTGCACAGAGCTCAAGACTTTAAGGTTATGGTGAGTAATTCCCTTGTAGCAATAAGAAGACAATATCTTTCTTAATCAAGTGGCTAAACAGAGTTGTAGTGGACTATTTCTTTGTCTTAGAGCAAATGTAAGGAGAGTGTTAGAGAGAAGAATAAAAGTGGCTGAGGTGTTAAAGATTAAAGATCTTTTCCATCCCATTAACAGGTCTCAGGTGAAGCTAGTTAAGAGAAGCTTGATTAGGAAAGGCTTGTTTGTAGGAAGGCCCCACCCTTTTGCTAATTAGATCACGAAGGTCATGAAGCCCTCTGGCTCTAAAAAGGGTACATATACTCTGAGGGTGGCCCTTAAGCTCTCTCCCAGAACTGCAGGGAGGAGAGGGCTCAGGCAAATGGAAAGCTAGGATTTATGAGTGAATATTTACAGCAAGGCCCCAGCAGAGGGGAAGGTTATGGGATGGCTTGGCTCCTTGCTGTGATATTGTGTTTTAAGTTCCTTGCTGTTATGATAAAGTGGGCTTACTGGTTTTGCAATATAATTGCTGCTATATTGAATTGGAATTATTGGTTTTGGGATTTGATCCTCTGGTGTCTGAGTAAAAGTTTTACTCTTCTGCCTTCTATATGGAGAATCTCATATTCTGCAATACAGAACTATACAGGCATATTCAAGGTCACCATCAATATTGTGACACTTGCCTTACTAATATGAGGACCTGAGGACAAAATGTTGCCTCCTTCCCAATTTTATCTAGGGTCAGCATTGTTGGTCATATCCTACAATATGAGGGTCAAGTAACATTGTCCATATACCTGTAACTGCAGGTGTGATCCTACACCAAAGTGACTGGTCATAAGTCTGAGCAGTTGGCTCAACATGGTAATAGGTCCACAAGTGCCATTAACAGTGAATTGCAGTTCAGACAAGAAGTTAAAATTATTTCATAAGGTGTTGAAATCAAGAAAATTGAATTCATTTAAAAGTGACCGTGGGTTAGGTGAAACCACATGGTTTTACGGGACAATGTGATCATTTCACAACTTCTTAGGGACACAAAGTACAGTGTAAAGAGTCCTGTATTTAATCACAGGACATTCCCAGTCCTGACATTCAATACCTGAATGACTTTAGCCCAGTCACTTAATCTCTCCAGATCTTAGTTTCTTTATTTATTAAATGAAGTTGGAAGCACAAGAAGAGCCTCCAAGGTCTCTTCCAGCTTAAATTTTATATTCTTACTATGATGTATAAAAGTTCCAGAGATGTAGTTTCTGGGTAGTTAATCATTTTATTAATCATGCTAGCAATAATTAATGAAAGAGGTCACTGACTCTCTTGAATGCCAAAGACCCTCACAGAACACCAATACTTATCTGCCCTTGGAAGAACCAGTACTCCTGAAGGTAGCAATTGACTTTGATTGATCAACAAGTTATGAGAAAGAATGAATATTCTAATGAAAGGTGGACCTATATCACGTACTTCCAAATCATCCCAGCCTTGGGCCATCTAATGAAAGAATTTATGCTCACCCAAATCTGAGTAGAACACAATGGACTTCCCTACCTGGGTGAGTCTGAACAAGATTGAGAACAAAGTTACTCCAACCTCATTATCACCAAAGTCTTTCAGATGCTGTCTTGGCATAGTAGAGAAAAAGATTTCAGAAAGGGATAAATCCTGTGTCTCCCCAATGTTAACAATTAGTTATTTAATAACCATTTCTCTTGTGATGTTTTCCCTCTGAGTGAGCATTCCTGCGTTGAATCCAAATGATACCTAGGCCTAAGAATAGTAAAAATATGCTGTAATATGGTTTATTATTGCATGGATTCAAATATATTATTCGGTAAATTATGTGCTTTAAATAATACAGATGCACATAGGCCCAAGACCCTAGCCCAAGAACCTTGGAAATCTGTTGTAACATTATTTGTTAGATATAAGTCCAAGAACAGTGAAAATATGCTGTTATATGGTTTGCTATTGCATGGATTCAGATATAATGCTTAGTGAATCACACATTTTAAATGATGCGGATGCATATGGGAAAAGGCTCATGTAGCACATATCCTACCTTTATTGATGGTAGAAGCAGTATTATAGGATAAGGAAACTTTTTGAATGGCAAATTTTAAGTGGATATAAATTTGAAAGCCATTTTAAAAAAGTTGCTACTTTAAATTATCTGTTTATAAATCCTAAAGCAGAAAAATGGGAAAAGTGAATTACAGTGATAGAGCAAATTGAGTACTTAAAAACACTTAGAGGAAGTGTCTTTATATTTTATATAAGGTAGAAGATGTGTTTTTAAGGTTTACTAAGTTTTTGTCCGTTAACTGTGTCCAATATCAATAACAAGATCATTACACATAAGCTGCCATTTATCAATTGTTGCACATTGGTACTAAGAGGCAGACTTTATTGAAAAATTATGTTCTCTGTAGTGTTATCAGAATGAAGGCTCTGTTTCCCCTCAAAAAAGAGACTTCTTTAGTGAAGTAATATATCATATTTTGTTTGTAAGTAGTGTTTTGTACAATACCAGGAAAAGCCAACTAAATTCACTCAGTTTAGGACATAACATATCATGTATTTCATAGTTCAAGAGACTGTTCATGCCAATAAGGCAATGGGTACTATTCCATCTAGACATATAAGTGTTTTTTATTTCTCTTTTAATAGTATTTTATTTTTCCATTTATATGTAAAGATAATTTTTAACATTTATTTTTACAAAATTTTGAGTTCCAAACTTTTCTCTCTCCCTCCATTCCCCTCATCCTAAAACAGTAAACAATTTGATATAGGGTATATATATATATCCAATCATATAAACATTTCCATATTAGTCATGTTGTGAAAGAAGAGACAGAACAAAAAGAAAAAGGAAAGTGAAAATAGCATGCTTCGATCTGCATTCAGAATCCATCCTTTCTCTGGATGTGGATAGCATTTTCCATTATGAGTCCTTTGGAATTGTCTTGCATAATGTATTGCTGAGAAGAGCTAAGACATTCATAGTTGATTATCATACAATGTTGCTCTTATTGTGTATAATGTTCTCCTAGTTCTGCTCATTTCACTTTATATCAGTTCATTTAATTCTTTCCAAATTTCTCTGAAATCCGCTTGCTTATCATTTCTTATTGCACAATAGTATCCATTGCATTCATATACCACAACTTGTTCAGCTGTTCCCCAACTAAGGGGTATCCCTTCAATTTCTAATTCTTTGCCACCCCAAAAAGAGGTGCTATAAATATTTTTGTACACATAGGTCATTTTCCCTTTTTTATAAAAAATGATCTCTTTGGTATAGAGACTTGGTAGTGGTATCACTGGATCAAAGGGCATGCACAGTTTGGTTGATCTTTGGACGTAGCTCCAAATTTCTCTCCAGAATGGTTGAATCAGCTCACAACTCCATGGACAGTGCATTAGTGTTCTGACTTTCTCATGTCCTCACCAGCATTTATTGTTTTCCTTTTTTTGTCATATCAGCCAATATGATAGGTATGAGATGGTACCTCAGAGTTGTTTGAATGTCATTTCTCTGATCAAAAGTGATTTAGAGAATTTCTTCATGTGACTTTAGACAGCTTTGATTTCTTCATCTTAAAACTGCCTGTTCATATGCCTTGACCATTTATCAATTGAAGAAAGGCTTGTACTCTTATAAGTTTGACTTAGTTCTCTGTATATTTGAGAAATGATGCCTGTATCAGAGTAGGTTTTTTTTTGGAGGGTCACACAGCTAGTAAATGTGTGAGATCAGATTGGAACTCAGGTCCGTCTGACTCCAGGGCTTGTACTCTATCCTCTCTGCCACCTAGCTGCTCTTAAAAAAAGGCATCAATGCATAGTATTTATTTATTTATTTTAGTTGATTAGTCCTGTCCAACTTTTCATGACCTCATTTGGTATATTCTTGGCAAAGCTACTGGAGTGTTTTGCCATTTCTTTCTCCAGATCATTTTACAGATGAGGAAGCTGAAGCAAACACAGTTAAGTGACTTGGGCAGGGTCACACAACTACTAAGTGCTTGAGGTCACATTTGAACTCAGGTCCTCCTAACTCCAAGCCCAGCACTCTATCCACGGCACCACCTAGCTGTCCTGATGTAGCACATACCCAGTCATGGATGGCTACTATGTTTCCCCCATCCAGTTCTAGGAATAACCTAAAGGATTTCTCTAGGATTGTAGCTCCTGAGACCCCACTGGACTGAATACTTTCTCCATAGAAATGTCCTTAATAGGGATAACTGGAGCAGAATTTGCACAGAAAGGTCTATGATACATTCTTATATTAGCATATACAGTGTTCAAGGGAAAGTACACTTCACTTGCAGCAAAGCTGTTAATTTATAGCTCTTAGAAGTCCTTTTGCTGGAACTCTCAAGATGTTCCTCTTAAGTATGGGACAGCTGTCTGCTCGAATCCTTGTCCTGAAGAAAGTTGTAAAGGTCCTGATGCAGATCAAGCTGCCAGACTGTGCTGTCCTGGAGGCACTGATAGAATGTCCAAGAAAAATCCAAATCCTCCAGTGTTTCAAATTTTATAAGTCTTCTGGTTAAGGGGGTAGGGAAGAGACAGAAGCTTCACTTCATTACTCTCCTCTCCCATCCCCCAACCATAAGCTCTCCTATAAACAATTGCCTCTAAGTCAGGAGTTGAATGGAATTGCTTTTTCCTATAAACTGTCAGATCCTTAAATGCTGAATTCTGAATTAGTTTACTATTTTACAGGAGACTCACTGGATATGACAAGATATCTGTTAATTTAATGCCTTTGAGTGGATGATTGATTCAATGGAGATGTCTAGGCCTTGTTCACATCTAGTTCATGCCTCTGATTAAAATTTACCATGGATGTGGTCGTACACGATAAAATTATCAGGACTTAATGTTGTATTAGTTACTGCAATTGGGGTAGGATGTTTGAATGATTGATTCAATTGACCCTCACTTTTACCTGATGTAACAAAAGCTGTAATATAAATGAATCCAGTTGTATAATGCAGCCACTTGGGTTTAAATCCAGCCTCTGTAGGTTTAAAGTTATGGACTATGCTGGGCATTTCACTAGAGGCCTTTCCCAGATTTTTTAGTTTCTAGTGCCTTCCTCTATCAGACTGCCTTCCATTTATCTTGTATGTGCTTGTGTGTGCCTAGCTTTTTTACTGTTTTCCCTGAGTTTCTTGAAAGCAGGGACCAAGGCTTTGATTTTCAGCACTTACTACAGTGACAGGACCATTATAAGTGCTTATTAAATTCTTATTGGTTTGTCTATTATTTCATTCATATTTCTTCCTAAAAAAGGACAACAGTTTATGGAAACTGGAGTAATGTGTTTTTGCACACCCCCCCCCCCCCAACCCACAAGTAGGGAACCTTATTTTACTACTCTATTCCAGTATTTCACACATTTCTTGAAGTCTAAATTTGGTGCTATTCTTAAAAATATTTTTAGAAGGGCAGGTTGGAATCTCCAAAGCCTGCCCTGGAGAATATACTAAAATACAGTGTTCAGTTTCATTGGAACAGTCTCACAGAGCAATATTTACTTTGTGCCTTCCTACCTACTTTTTCTTTTTCAAATATAACAGCTCTTCGCATTGATGTAAAAGAAAAAAGGGGGCAGGAAAGAGAATGAAGAATTTTCCTTTTTCCTGGCAGCTATTTAGTAAATTGCCATTTCATTTCTAATGGTTTTGTTTTCTCTTGGGTGTGGACAGGATAGGTGGTGCTTCCTGTTTAGATTTTCAACCAATATTTCAAAACCAGGTTACAAAGGTATTGTAAGGAGTTGTATTTATTTGACCATCTGGAGGGCTCAGCTCTCCCACAGAAAGGTAATCAAAGCCAATAATGATTCCCTTATTGCCAGTAGTATTCTATAAATACCACCTCTTCTGTTTTGAGCCACTCTTCCATTTTTTCTCCTTCTTGTGGAAGGATGTGAGCTGAAAGTTTGACAACATGACCACGAAAAAGAAAATATGCTCCGTTGTTAAGTTGTTAAGAATGGATTAATCTTCAATTTTTCTCTAACAAGCTTTCTTTTTTTGGTACTTTGATAATCCTTATATTTAAGTAATCTTTTACCTTTACTCTTTTACTTATTTACTCTTTTACTACTTATTTTTTTAATTTAGCTTTTAATTTATGGAATAAAACAAGCAATTCCATATCATAGTATAATAAAAAGATGATTGCATGTGAAATTGAAACTCTATTATATACAACTTGATATCCTTTTAAATATATAATAAAGTTATCATGTAAATTTTTTCCTTTATTTTCTCCTCTCCCCCCCACCTCACCCTAGAGATGACTACCATTAGACAGAAATATACGTGAGTGTGTCCTGGAGTTGTTGTTAGATCCTTGGAATTTATGTAGATAGGTAGGTTCCCTCCCAAACTGTACTGATGCAATGATTCCTTATCCATATTCAGGATGAGGAAATAGGATTTCAGTAAATTAGAGTCACTTGTATTTCAAACAGGACCATTAGTATGATTCATCTGCATATAGTGGTAATGAGCATAAAAAATGGAGAATTTAGTACCTAATTCATTTACCACTCAAAATTAATTTCATTCTTTATAATGAATTTTTTTTTCCAGAGGAAATCTTTTCTATTATGTTCACATTATATTTATGTTGCCCTTATTTTTAGTATAAGAGAACTGAAGAAACTGCCTCTTGGGTCTTTCATGTTAATGATGCAAACATGCTGTTCATCAAATTGGATTTCTCTGGAGGTGCCAGAGGAACTGACTGGCACATAGACAAGCTGGTGACATCTGAGAGGACACAGACTGAAAAGAAGTCACAGTTGGAAACTTTAGCTAAGAGGCATTAGAATCAAATCCTATGGGGGGCGGATACTACTCATTGTTAATGAACTGAGTATAACCTAAAGGGATATTAAGGAACAGATTCAGGGGGAAAATCCACATACATACACAGGAAAAAAGAATCACATGGCATGTTGAACTGGCAAAAGAAAAGGCTATTATTTTTCTTATACAATTTCCACTGTTACACACACATACACACACACACAGACTTACTGTAATCAGTAAGTCAGCTAGTCAGTCAACAATTATATATATATATATATATATATATATATGTAAACACACACATCATACACTATATATATGTATATATATAGTTATATGGTTATATAGTTATATATTTATCACTTACTATATACGAGGCACTGGGCTAAATGTTAGAGATACAAAGAAAGACACAAACTGTATAGATATGAATCTTTATCTCTACATTCATCAGTATAGACAGAAATATATCTTTATGCAGATATAGGACTATATCTCCATATTTATCAATATAAATAGAAAGATTTAACATATTGGAATAGCTGCTGTGCCAGCCTACTTTACCTCTCTTTGAGATGATTCTGATTTTACAAGACCAATTGTAGTAGATGGAATTAGGAAGAGGACCATGGCATTAGGGAAATGGTGACATGACTTACAGTTGACTTTGATTTGAGTGAGGAAGAGCTGTACAAGGTCATCAGCCTCACTTTCTCCTCCAGAGCCATTTGAATCCAGTGACCAGATATTCATCAGGATAACTGGAGATGGCCCAGGATGCATTGGGAGACCCAGGCTCTTTTAGGCTAAGGCCTTTTCAGGTACTCACTTTGAGTGAGGTAACGCCCATTCAGTGAATAGGCCTCTTTAAGATTGTTATGTTTGTCCTTCCTTCTTGAAGAAGACCATGACATCACAGACATGATGACATGACTTGCAGTTGACTTTGATTTGAGTGAGGGAGGGCTGTGCAAGGTCACCAGCCTCACTTTCTCCTCCAGAGCCATCTAAGTCCAGGGGCTTGATATTCATCAGGATGACTGGAGATGGCCCAGGATACATTAGGAGACCCTGGCCCTTTCAAGCTAAGGTCTTAGGCCATTGAAATGTACCTTCCTTTGGGTAGGGCTGGGCAGGGCAACTCACAGGTTGTGTTTGTCTTTCATCCTAGGAAGAGGACCAAGACTTCGGGGAAATATAAAGTAACTGTTTCTCTTTTGGGAAGTCTTCCCCTCCCAGTATGATGTAGAAAAAGCTTTTAGCAAATTTCAACATCCATTTCTGCTAAAAAAAAAGCACTAAATTTAGGAATAAATAAACCTTTCATTAAAGTGATAAATAGTATATATCTAAACAAAAGCTGCTCTTATATGGAATGGAGATAAACTAAAAGGAAGGGAAAAAGCATTTATTAAATACACACTATGTTCCAGGCACAGTGCTAAGCACTTAACAAATATCTCATTTGATCTTTACAACAACCCTGAAAGGGAGGTTATTTTTTTTAATTAGCAATTTTTTTATTTTTCATATTTTATTATTTAATATTTTAGTTTTCAACATTGATTTCCACAAGATTTTGAGTTACAAATTTTCTCCCCATTTCTACCCTCCCCCAACTCTAAGACAGCATATATTCTGATTGCCCATTCCCCAGTCAGCCCTCCCTTCTATCATCCCACTCCACCCCCCCTACCATCCCTTTTCCCCTGATTTCATGTAGGGCAGGATAGATTTTTATGCCCCATTCCCTATATATCTTATTTCCCAGTTGCATGCAAAAAACCTTTTTTTTTGAGCATCTACTTTTAAAACTTTGAGTTTCCAAATTCTCTCCCCTCTTCCCTTCCCACCCACCCTCCCTAAGAAGACAAGCAATTCAACATAGGCCACATGCGTATCATTATGTGAAACCCTTCCACAGTATTCATGTTGTGAAAGACTAACTATATTTTGCTCCTTCCTATCCTATCCCCCTTTATTCAGTTTTCTCCCTTGACCCTGTCCCTTTTCAAAAGTGTTTGCTTTTGATTACCTCCTCCTTCCCCTATCTGCCCTCCCTTCTATCATCCCCCTTTTTTATCCCCTTCCCCCTACTTTCCTGTGGGGTAAGATACCTAATTAAGTGTACTTGTTATTCTTTCCTCAAGTCAAATCTGATGACAGCAATATTCACTCATTCCCCCTCATCTGCCCCCTCTTCCCTTCCAACAGAACTGCTTTTTCTTGCCACTTGTATGTGAGATAATTTACCCTATTCTATCTCTCCCTTTCTCCCTCTCTCAAAATATTCCTCTCTCACCCCTTAATTTTATTTTATTTTTTTTAGATACCATCCCTTCATATTCAACTCACCCTGTGCCCTCTGTCTATATATGTATGTTTCCTTCAACTACCCTAATACTAAGAAAGGTCTCATGAGTTACACACATCATCTTTCCATGTAGGAATGTAAACAAAACAGTTCAACTTTATTAAGTTCCTTATGGTTCCTCTTTCTTGTTTACCTTTACATGCTTCTCTTGATTCTTGTGTTTGAAAGTTAAATTTTCTATTCAGTTCTGGTCTTTTCATTGAGAAAGCTTGAAAGTCCTCTATTTTATTGAAAATCCATATTTTGCCTTGGAGCATTATACTCAGTTTTGCTGGGTAGGTGATTTTTGGTTTTAATCCTAGCTCCTTTGCCCTCCAGAATATCATATTGCAAGCCCTTTGATCCCTTAATGTAGGAGCTGCTAGATCTTGTATTATTCTGATCGTGTTTCCACAATACTCAAATTGTTTCTTTCTGGCTACTTGCAGTATCTTCTCCTTGACCTGGGAACTCTGGAATTTGGAGACAATATTCGTAGAAGTTTTCTTTTTGGGATCTTTTTTTCAAGAGGCAATCAGTGGATTCTTTCAATTTCTATTTTACCTTCTGGTTCAAGAATATCAGGGCAGTTTTCCTTGATAACTTCTTGAAAGATGATGTCTAGGCTCTGTTTTTGAAAGGTAGTCCAATAACTTTAAAATTATCTCTTCTGGATCTATTCTCCAGATGAGTGGTTTTTCCAATGAGATATTTTACATTGTCTTCCATTTTTTCATTCCTTTGGTTCTGTTTTATAATATCTTGATTTCTCATAAAGTCACTAGCTTCCACTTGCTCCAATCTAATTTTTAAGGTCGTATTTTCTTCAGTGATCTTTTGGATCTCCTTTTCCATTTGGGTAATTCTGCCTTTCAAGGTGTTCTTCTCCTTATTGGCTTTTGGAGCTCTTTTGACATTTGGGTTAGTCTATTTTTAAGGTGTTATTTTCTTCAGTATTTTGAGGGGTCTCCTTTGGCAAGTTGTTGATTTGTTTTTCATGATTTTCTTGCATCACTCTCATTTTTCTTCCCAATTTTTCCTCTACTTCTCTTACTTTCTTTTCCAAATCCGTTTTGAGCTCTTCCATGGCCTGAGCCCAATTCATATCTTTCCTATCAGCTTTTGATGTAGACTGTTTGACTTTGTTGACTACTTCTGGCTGTATGTTTTGATCTTCTTTGTCACCAAAAAAAGATTCAATAGTCTGCATCCTTTTTCAGTGCCTGTTCATGTTCCCAGCCAACTACTTATCCCTTGAACTTTTTGTCAGGGTATGACTGCTTGTAGTGTAGAAAGTACTTTGTCCCAAGCTTTAGGGGCTATGTTTCTGTTTTCAGAGTTACTTCTACTCCACCTTCACCACAAGTTCTGCCACAGCAGTGCTCCTTCTCCCCCAAGAACTGCCAACCAGGAAGGCGACCCAGGTTCAAGCAGGGCAAAGCAAGAGAACCTGCCTCTGCACCAGCAAAGTACTCCTTACACTCCCGCTCTGATCTGCTGTTTGATTCCTCCCACTATGTAAGCCAGTGACTCTGGAAGGAACTGATGCTGGAGCTCTGGAAGCAGCTGCAGGAGCTTCCTGCTGCTGCCACTGCCACGCCACTGCCACCCCCAGGACTTGGGCCTGACTTCTCTCACCCTGATCCAGCAGTTTTCCCACTAACCTGCTTCGTGGTCTTCGGTGTCTGTGGGTTGAGAAGTCAGGTAACTGCCACAGCTCAATGATTCATGGCCCTAAGGCCTGGTCTGCCCTACTCCTGGTCTGGTTGGTCCTGACATGGCCCACGCTGGGCTGAGCTCCACTCTCAGCACAGCAATAGCTCCTTCCCAGTGACCATCCAGGCTGTTCTGCACTGGAGACCAGCTTCCCGCTGCTGTTTTGTGCGTTTTGAAGCTCTAGAATTTGTTCAGAGCCATTTTTTACAGGTGTTTGGAGGGATTTGGAGGAGAGCTTAAGCAAGTCCCTGCTTTCTATGAAAGGGAGATTATTATCCTCATTTTAAAAAAAGTTCAGGCAGACAGGTTAAATGACTTGCCTAGGGTCACATAGCTGAGTGTCTGAAGTAGGATTTAAATTCTGGTCTTTCAGAGTCCAAGCCTAACACTTAGCTGAATTAGAATCCTTTCTAAGAAAATCACAAATGAAATAAACATATCCACTATTATCACTTCTATTTAATATAGTACCAGATATGCTGGTTATAGAAATATGACAAAACAAAAAGAAATTGAAGAAATAAGGATAGGTAAGTAAGAAATGAAAAGATATCTTATTGTAGTTGATATGATAGTGTACTTGTGTAAAAGTCAACTAAAATTAATTGAAGCAGTAACTTTAGTGAACTTGCTGGACATAAATCCACAAAAATCAACAACATTTTTATAAAATCCAAACAAAACCCTGAAGGAAGATATAGAAAGAGAAATTCCACTTAAAATTAACACAGAATGCATAATATACTTGGGAGTCTACTATATATTAGTAGACTAATATATACCTCAAGAATTATTCAGGGAACTAAGACTTTTGGGACTACTTGCAGAAATACAGTTAATATAAATACTGTTTGGGGAAATAGTCAGACTTAAATAAGTATGATTAGTAATAAGTATAATTAGTCAATATAATAAAAAGGACAATTCTGCCTAAATTACGTATTCAATGCCGCATAAGCCAAACTACCCAAGGAATCCTTTACATAATTAGAAAAACAATATGGAGGAAAAAAGATCAAGAATCTCATGGGAAACAATAAAAATAAGTGGGAACCAAGAGAGGGTAACTAGTCTCAGATCTTAAACTATATCATAAGGTAGTAATTATCAAAACAATTGGTACTAGTTAAAAATAAATTAATGGAATATATTAACTATGCCATGTATAGAAATAGGTATCTTATACCCTAGAATTAAATAAACACAATGATTCCAGTACTGGGATAAAGACTCACTATTTGACAAAAACTACTGGGAAAATTGGACAGTAATATAGACTAGATTCATTTTAGACCAGCTCCCATCCTTATGTAAAAATAAGCTGCAAATGAGCACAACAGTTATAAAAGGTCACATCATAAACAAATAAGAGAAACATGAAAGAAATTACCTGTCAGATCTATGAATAGAAGAAAAATTCATAACCAAACAAGGGTTAGAGAGGATCATAGAAGATAAAATGAATATTTTATACATAATTTAAAAAGTTTTGCACAAATGAATCCAGTAAAACTATAACTAAAAGTGAAAGAATTGGAAAAAATTGCAACAAATTTCTGTTATAAAGGTCTCACTTCTAAGTGCTATTGTGCTTTAAGATATGAGGAAAGAAATGATTTCATAGACAAATATAAAGACTTGCATTGACAGATGCAGAATAAAGTAAGCAAAACCAGAAGAATAATTTATACTATAATATTAATACTATAAAAATGAGTAATTTGAAAACTATTATAAATTGATGAAGAATGAAATGAGCAGAACAAGAACAACTTACCAAGTAACAACACTATAAAATACACAACTTTGAAAGATTTAAGAATTATGATCAGTACGATGATCCACCATGATTACAGAGTACTAATGAGGAAATACACTATTCAACCTCCTGACAGAGAAGGAATGAATTTAGGATAGGGAATGAGAGATGTATGTGTATACACACAGACACACACAGAAACACAGACACAGAGAATTTTTTGTTGTTCAGTTGTGTCCTACTCTTCATGACCTCTTTTTTTGGCAAAGGCACTGGAATAGTTTGCTATTTCCTTCTCCAGCTTATTTTACAGATGAAGAACTAAGGCTTGTCAAGTGACTTGCCCAGGTTCACGAAGATATTAAGTGTCTAAGGCCAGATCTGAACTCAGAAAAATGAGTCTTCCTGACTTCAGGTCCAATACTCTATACATTATACCACCTAACTGCCTCTACACACATATTTGTAAACAGTCAATGAGGGAATGTGTTTTGCTTGACTGTACATATTGTTAAAATGATTTTTTTTAAAGTGGGATGGATTAAGGTAGGAGGGAGAGAAAATATAATTCTGTTTAAAACAACAACAAAAGAGATGTGGAAGGGTCTACAGACTTGGAATGTTTCACTAACTTTCAGATAAGATCACAATGTAGTAAGATTGCTTAATTATTTTACTTTGTCTCAAAGAGACCTCTCAAAGCTGTGCAGGTAAAATGTACATGGTTATAATAGAAAAACAAAACCCATCTGTATACCTTTTCTGATTACTGTTCGCTGTCAGCTTGGATAAATGGATTTGTTTGCCATTCATTATGTTCTTTGCAGAATTGGTATTTTATGGGAGCTTGAGGAACTTTCCCTGTTAAAGGATAGTGATCAAGAGCTCAGCTTAAGCTTAAATTTTATTTCCCCTTTACTAACAGTATTAGGAGGTGCAGGTAGAGAGGATTCTTACTCTCTATTCTCTCTCTGAGAAGAACAGACTAACCTGTCTCTGGTTCTAACCTCCTGCTTTCCCTCCTGGTAGAAATCAAAATCTCCCCTGGAGAAGGGTAGCTGGAAGAATTTCTCTGTCTCTGTCTCTCTCTGTGTCTTTTTCTTTCCTTTTGTGTCTCTTTCCCTCTATGTCTCTTTCTCTCTCCTCTTGGTTCTCTTTCTCTTCTCTGTCTCTATTTAATACACACACATTTTTTGTTTTATATGTATATGTAAATACATATTCACATACATACTTATAATCATACATATATATATATATATATATACATACATACATATCTATTCATGCCTCACTTCAAACCACATCTAAACAGACTGCTGGATACACATAACCTACATGGGCAAAATGCCCACCACCCACTATATTCCTTATACCTATATCAAAGACAAAAACAATAAAGTACAATCAATAACCATTTCTGATAGCACGTGACATTCAAAACCTTAAATTCATCAGTTCTCTACCAAGAAGAAGGAACTGATTTTCACCATCTGTCCTCTGAAACCAAGATTGGTCATTGCATTAATATAGTTTGTGATTTCTTATTATTTTTAAAATTTATGTAATTGTAGCTACTTCTTCTGGTTCTACATAAAAAATTCTCCTTTAGCCTACAAAACTCATAGACTCATAGACCACAGGCTCATTGATTCAGGTACTGTACCCAAAGGGAGATTCATGAGTTCTCTCTGAAGGACTTCTGGACTGAGTAGTACCCAGGAGTGAGTTGTCTCTGCTAGACCTGTAAATTCTTCCCATGTGTCTCCCTACCATTGTACTCTAAATTGCAGTTTGCTTTTCCCATGGATGTCATGTATTTTTGTGGGAGAGTGTGCCCCAGGTTTATGGAGGAAATGTTTTGTGGCTACTGTTCTTGCTCTTCCCTTTGCATAAATGGCCTTTGCTAAGAGGTCATTGAGTCTACAATCTGCTTTTTAAAGGAATGCATACCACTTGGGGCTTATGAATGACAGTGTCATGAGTGCAGCATCATAGGTTACCCCCGGAACCTGAGGTAACAGTGCCCTCTGGAGACTCATCCCTTGAGAACAAGTTGGGGAAGTAGCCCAATTGGAATGTTATATTGAGCTAATCTAATCTTTCTTCTTTGGAGCTAGTCTCTTCATAAACTTGTTTTCCGTAGTGAACATTGTGTACAGAGAGGATGTGAGGTGATGTGGCTGTAATAGTCAATTAAAATGAGAATTAATAGGATCTGTGAAATCATGCGGATACATTTCATTTATGGTTCACTGAAATAGCACAACACATCTTTAAAAAGCTAGATAAAGTTTGGCATGTATTTTGAGACAGTAAAATTTTCAGGAATGAATAACAGACTAAATACTTCAATAGTATATCTAGAATTTATTTTATCAGGTTTACGCCTCTGTATTCCCGAAATTCTTTGTCATTGGTATTACTATAAAGGATTAGCATCAATTATGATGAATCATGACATGTAATTTAATTTATGCTTTACTTTTGTATGATACATATATTTTTTATGGACAGATTGGTAGGCAATCTGGCTTAAGTGAGAATCTCTGATAACAATCAGGAATAATCTCTGCTCTAGTCAGATCATTTTCCAAGCAAGCATCTTCATTCCAATTTGCACCATACATCCTGACACTTGATTATAAACTCTCTTCTGTTGTTTAACTCTTTCTAGGGCTATTATTAAGGCCAGGCAATTGGGGCTTTGCCCCTAGAGTGCTGAAATTTAGAAGACCCTGATAACAGATGTATGCTTTCAACTTTGATAAGTAATTAGCTAACATGAACAATTAGTTAAAATATAAATCTCCCTCCCCCAGCAGTAGCTTGAGCACTGGTAGTCTCTTCCTACAAGGATTGACAGGTCAAAATCTCTCTCTCTGTTCTGGTGGAACCTTATATTTCAATGTCTGAGGTCCCTCCCTGAGATAGTCCCTTATCCCACATCCCAAATGAATTTATCAGAACAACTTGATTGTGGCACTTTTCCTGCTGCTTGCCTGAGGACTCAATTTGGTGTTTTTCATGGGGACCAGAATTATGTCTATGATTGCTTTATGTGTGTTGCATCTCCCCATTACTATTGAGGGAAAGAACCAAATTTCCTGTCTTTTTTATCCCCCTTCTTTTGCTGGGTATATATTACATGCATGATAAATACTCAATGAAAGGGGAAAGGGAAGGAAATCAGAATTTATACAGCCCCTACAGACACTGTGCAAAGCACCTTTTATAAATCTTATCTCATCTGATCCTCATAAGTAAGCTAGGTATTGTTATTATCCCTATTTTGTATTTGAGGGACCTGAGACAAACAGATATTAAGTGACTTGCCCACAGTCACTCATCTGTTTAAATGTCTGAGAACTAATTTAAACTCAGGCTTTCCTCATTCTAGTCCAGCACTCTATCCACTGTACTCATACTTGCATAGAGTGATCATCTGATGTTCATCTTATTAAGATATGCTTTTGAAGGTGAGACATGTAAGCCTGTCTTATGCCTAGGTTTTTAAGGTTTTATTAAAGAAAGCAAGGACTCTTGAGCTTTGGAAGTTCGATGCAGAACTTTGCAAATAGCAGGGGGCTGATAAATATTTATTAATGGTTATTATGAGAACTTGGCCTTTGAAGGTACAAAGTGATTTTGCAGGGAGTCCTGACAGTGCCAGATTTTATTCATTTGTAAGTTTGTTGTTAACAGAATGAACCTTGCTGTGAAAACTCAGGTAGTGGGCTGTGTTAAAACTGATGACATAATTGGACATTCAACCTATGAGATAAACCAGTGGTGGGATTCAGCTGGTTTGCAATAGTTCAGTAGAACCAGTGCCTAATTTTAGGTTGAGATCATTGAACCAGGGCCTGTGCCCGCCACGTCAGCCTCAGGGGCAGTGCCTCGGCTTGGTTCTGTGGAGAACCAGTTGTTAATTCATTTGAATTCCACAGCTGAAGTAAACCCTTTAATGAGAAGTATCCTGTGAGTTTGGGGTAGTTTGGTTCTGTTCAAATCATGGCTCTTTGTCCCTTCCTAGGTTCTTTGGAAATTGTTGGTCAGGTTATAGGTTGTTTAAGAATGTTTGAGGGCAAATTCTTGGACTTTATTGTCCCTTCTGGTTGCCTCTCGAATGGATCCCTAGTGAGATATAAAGACTTAATTCTTACAGTAGAACAGAGTCTGGATAATGGTTAGGATGTATAAGAAAGTAAGTGATCTTTAGAATCAGTTATATTCTGACACCTCAGGGAATGTGACCTGTTTGAAGACAGGGACAGGGACATTGGCTAAATGATTCCTTCCCTTCTAAGTCTCTACCATACTCTGGTATAAACAAGTTAAGCACAAGAAAAATGAAGTAGCTCACTTCCATTCAGCTTGATGTCAATGATAGTAAAATATTAAGAGAGCTTATGTTGTATTGTTAATGTTTAATGTGGACACATATTTCATTAATATTTTTGAGAGACATAATCAATATTACATAAACCTTGGCCATATGACTGCTTAAAAGAGGGGCTGAAAATAAGTACATTGAGGGATAAATAATTTAATCAATGGTGTTAAAATGCATTTCAGGTCAAATTAGATTAATTTCCTGTGACATACTTTTAGACTGAGAATAAAAAAAAACTAAATGAGAATTTAAAAAAGTTGCTTCTAAGAAATGTTGTGTACATTTGCCTTGTTCGTATTTTTACACAGAACATTTTTGCTGGATAGAATTTTGATCTCTGTATTTCCTCTTTTTATAGTATTGGCTAATGAACATCAGTTAATTTTATTGATATTATGCATGTGTTCTTTGAAGCCTTCAGGCAAAGAATGCCTACAAATAAAGCCAAATACTTTGCAATTTGCTGAGTAGAATATGGTTTTCAAAAACATAATCATTCTATTTGATTGTCGTATTGGCATTTGTGAGTATATCTCTGTTCTTGGTATCCAAAGATGAGACTGTTGAGAGTGAAGTGATTATAGGGACAGCGCTTTGCAAATCGTAAAGAAATATATGCATATATTCATATATATACATATGTGTATAGTTATATTTGTATATATTGATGTACATATGATATGCATTTCTGTTCATACTACGAACTTATGAATTTTGGCATTTATGTTCACAAGATCATAGATTTAGAGTTGAAAAGGACATAAAGATCTAGTCCAACTTTCTCATTTTACAGATTAGGAAAATGAGGTCCAGAAAAATTCAGACCCAGAGTTGTAGGAGCCATCATGGAGATCTGAATCCCAATCTTCTGACTCTGAATTTTTTTCACTAGATGGTGTTGCTTTAGTTCCATGGAATATGCTTTATCTCTCCTCTAATTGTCTCTCTTCTTACATGATTAATCATAGACCCATAAAATCTGAGAGCTGAAAGAGAATTTACAGGATATTTATTCTAACTCCCTGACTAATGAATAAAAAACATCTATAACTTTTCCAAGAAATGCCCATTCAGCCTCAAATTGAACATTTCATGTGAGAGGGACCTCATTACCTCTGAGAAGGAACTCACTCCATTTTTGGACTGTTAACTATTAAGTTTTTTTTCGTTCTGTGGAGCTGAAATGAATCTCTTGAGTTAGTTCACTTGCTGTTTTCCAAATGTTCAAGGTGTGGCAAACAGTTGTGCTTGGAATCCTGGTGTATCCTCAGTAATTTTTTCGGGGGAAGGACGTGGGGGAGTATCCATCCCCCTGTAAGTCAATACTCTGGTTAATCTGTCACTAAATACTTGGCTATATTTATATTTCTTTTTTTCTGTCTACCTAGCAGAGCTGGATTCTATTTCAATGAAATAGACAATCCCAGGAGAAAACCTCAGATGTGGTTAGAGAACAACAAAACTGTATTCCACAGAAGCCCAAGATCTACTACATGTAGGTACTTCCTTCTAACGTTGCAGAACATAGCCATTTATGCCTACCCATCTTGTAGAGACAGCTACATGGCACAGCGGATATGACCCTGGGCCAGGAATCACGAAGAGTTGATTTGAAATTCATGCTCACGTAGTTACTAGCAGTATGACTGTGCAAGTCACTTAACTTCTGTTTGCCTCAGTATTTTTAATTGTAAAATGGGAATAATCATTGCAATTTCTCCCCAGGGTTGTTGTAAGGATCAAATGAGAGGATATTTGTAAAGCACATGGTAGATACTTAATAAATACTTATTGGGTAGCTAGGTGGTGCAGTAGATAGATTGCAAGGCCTGAAGTCAGGTAGACTTATCTTCCTGAATTCAAATCTGGCCTTAGACACTTATTAGCTTTGTGACTCTTGATGAGTCATTTAACCCTGTTTGACTCAGTTCCTCATTTGTAAAATGAGCTGGCAAAGGAAATGGCAAACCACTCCAGTATCTTTGCCAAAAAACAAAAAAACAAAAAGATGATGAAGAATGGGACATGACTGAAATGACTCAACAATAACAACAATAAAATACTTGTTTCCTTCCTTTCTTTCATTCCTTCGATCCTTCATTTGTTTGTTCCTTCCTTCCACGCCTTCTTTCATCAGTGCATCACACCACTAATTTTGTTCCAGAAATTAGACATGCTGCTTGATGACGTATTCAAGCTGTACAAATCAAAAAAGGAGATTGGGTAATGTCTCCCTAACTGGCACTCCTTTAGGGTGATCCTAATCTTGAAGTTACATTTAAACTCCATTTTGCCAGCCTGAAGATTTTTGATTTAGTTTTCCAACTAACCCTTTGCTGTCTAGGTAAGAACATTTATGTTCTGTTGTGTTACTTTCTGAATTTGGTTAATGATTCAGGAGCAAAAAAATTAAGGTCATATATAGATACCTGCAATGTTAGCTAAAGACTAGTATGGGCTTATTAACTGGAGCTGTCAAAGTGGGAACAGGGGGTAAGAGTGACATAGGACATAAAGTAAGTGATCATTCTAGATTGGGGATATGATCATCAGGATGAGCATTTATTGCATTGATGACGTCAATTCATTTGGAGCCTTCTTTCCAAGTAGGGAGCAATGTGGGAGACGAGGGAAAAAAAAGAAGTTTTCCCACTTGAATTATAAAGGGAGAGTCTGGGCTAAGACCCCAAAGACAGCTCTGGACAGAGGAATAAATAAGGTTCTAATGAGAGTGATTAGGAGGGTACCTAATTAAAAATATCACTCCTAAACAGCAGCAAATTTCTCTTGATCTATAGCTCTTTACTATCACTGAAGTATTACCACTGGCTGGAATGGGAAGCAACATCGGTGAGAACTGAAAAAACAAAAAAAACAAACAAAAAACCTAGAAACTGTCAGTGGGCACACAAAGTAAGCTTTCCACCCTATATCTAGTTCAATAATGATAGATTCATAGATTCATAGCACTTTTAAGTCTTTAGGATTTTTACTTACTTATATTTTACCCTAAATAGTATTTTACTTTTTTTTAAAAAAAATAACATTAGCTTCTGTGGATATACCAGGAAATATGCATTATCTAATTTCATTCTCAAAATTAAAAAAAGTCCCATCTTAACTTTTCGTTTCATAGAGTTAAGGAAATGGAGTAGTATAAGCAATCCCTCTACCAGTGTAAACCATCCTGTAGCCTCTAGAGTCACCAGAGACATTGCGAAACCATGCAACTTCTCTAGGATCCCACAGGCACTATGTGTCAATGGTGGGATGTGAGCCTAAGTTCCTGACTCTGAGACTAGGCCCAAGTTCAGGCCCACTATCTTCTCTAACATGCTACCTCTCTACCCTTAACTCCATAAAATAGTGTAGGTCTGATTTTCCCATTTTATAGATGTGGAAATTGAACTTCAGAGCATTAAACTGATTTGCCCAGGTCACATTAATTAAAAATAGAGTAGTAGAAAGAATTCAACACTTGAATTCAGAAGATTGGGGTTTAAATTTAGATGCTAGCTCTGGAGTCAGAAAGAGCTGCATTTGAATCTTGTCATATACCCTTACTGTGTCACTGTAAGCAACTTACTTAACATCTCCCCACCTCAGTTTCCTCACCTGTAAATTGGGGATAATAATTGTATCTATCTCAAAGGGTTGTTGTGAGGGTTAAATGTGATCATATATGTAAAAAGCACTTTGTAAACCTAAAAATTCTCTCTATATGTTAGTTATAATGACTATTATTACTACTTATATGATGCTAAACAAGTAATTTTTGTCATTTGTAATAAAATAGGACTAGATTTATGGGATCTTTAAGGTTGTTTCCAGCTCTGGCATTCTATGAGCTATTATAGTGCAGTGTGGTAGATAGAGAACTGCCTTAGAAGTCAGGAAGAACTGAGTTGGCTGTGTGATTCTGGGCAAGTTACATAACCACTCAGTGCTCTAGGCAATTCTACAAAATTTTGAGTTGCAGAAAAGTCTATGTAGAGGGAATTATCTTCATTTTGGAGTTCCCTATGTTAATGAAATCCCAGGTCCAGTCCCTGCCTCATATTAACTTAGAATAGCAGTTCTCAAAGTTTTTGGTCTCAGGACCCCTTAATACTCTTAAAAATTATCAAAGACCCCAAAGAGCTTTTGCCTATGGGGCTTATATCTCTTGAAATTTACAATACTATAAATCAAAACTGATAATTAAAAAATCAATTCATATAAAAATAACATTATTAAACATACTTCATGTTAACATAAATAACTTTTTTAAGAAAAGTAACTATGTTTTCCAAAACCAAAAAAATGAGAATAGTTTTACATTTTTTTTTTGCAAATCTCTTGAGTGTTGATTTAATAGAAGACATCTGGATTCTCATATCTGCTTCTGCATTCAATCTGTTATGATATATTGTTGGGTTGAAGTAGATGAAGAAAATCTGGCCTTATACAGACATGTGGATAGAAAAGGGAGAGTATTTTAATAGACAAATAACATCTAGTATTATTATGGAAATAGTTCTCAACTCCTGGGACTTTTGAAATGGTCTTGGAAACTCCCAGAAGTACTTGGAGCACACTTTGAGAGTCACTGCATAAGAGAAATCCAGACTTAGACTGAGGTTTTCTGACTATAGGTCTATTCTGTTTCTTGTTGGAGATCCCATTGCCTTTATCGTGGGTACTCTTGTGGATTGTTGCCACTAAATCCCTTACTAGTGCAATGTTTTCTCTCTTATTGAATAAATAAAAAAAAAATTCATGTATTTTGTTTTAAACACAAAGATAAAGGCCATGTATGTTCCAAGGGTTACACAAAGAAGATAACTGGTGATTTGGTTATTTAATGGCTATTTAACTCCACACATCACTGGACAGCTGATATTTTCTTTGTGTCTTGTGAGGAATTAGGAGTTAAGGAATCTTAACGTAACAGGCTTTTGTGACATGAGTGTTAGTTCTTATCTTTGTCTTGATTCCAAATATCCATTGGATAATAGCCTCTTCTACGTAATTCAATTCAATTCAATTCAGTGAGTATTGTTAAGTTCCTTCTGTGTGCCAGACACAAAGACAAAAAATGAAACAAACCAATTCCTCAAAGAACTTACATTCTTTGTGGGAGACCAAAGATGTACATAAATGAGAAAATAAAAAAATACGTATGAAATAATATGAAGAAATATTTGAGAGAACAATGTATCAACAACTGTGGGTGTGTTTATGAAGAAAACAAGATCTAGAAAGACCTTGGGAGCTGGCACCTGAGCTGTATCTTGAAGACAGCTATGGAGTCCCAGAGGTAAAGGTGAAGATGCAGATATTTCAAGATGTGTGGCAAGATCTTTGTCACTGTAGAAAGGCAACAGATAGGATGTAATATACAGACAGCCATGTGCTGGAGCCAGCTTGAAGGGGTTCAGTGTGAACATTTATACCTCAGAAATTGGCATATAAAGGTTTAATTTGTTGTTTTGTTGATTGGATAGACTTAAGAAAGTGATGGAGAAAATGTTAATAACAGATTAAACTTAAAAGCGTATAAAGGTTACATTTTTTGCAAGAAAGTCAGCTGTTAAATATTTACTAACATATTCCTGTACATAGGGAAATACCAGAAGATCTCTTTAATTGGAATGGAGAATATGTGAAAGGCAGTTATATGAAATAAGCCTGATAAGGTAGGTGGGAGTCAGATTATGGAGGGCCTGAAATGCCATGCTTAGAATTTTATTTCATCGTAGGGTCAATAGACAGCTGTAGAAGCTTCTCCAATCACAGGAGAGTGGTGGTTGGTTAGAAGGAGGTAGAGGGTGAAATAATTTATCCTATTTGTTTTTTAGTGATTTAAATGTGCTACCTATGTGAAGGATGGATTGAAAGGCAGAGAGAGGAAGTAGAGAAACTCTTAGGAGGTTATTGTAGTACTTCAGGAAACAAATGAAGAGTTTCTGAAGTAGAGTAAAAATTGTGTGGAGAGAAGGGGACTGATATGAGCAATATTATGGAAGTATAAATGAATCAGACAGGTAGGAGGAGAACCAAAAGAGAACAGGATCATATAAGCCCAAGGAAGTGTCGGACAGAGAGCAGTCAACAGTGTCAAAAATTAGAGAGAAGTCAAGAAGAATAAGGACTATGCAAAGACACGTTGGATTTGGCAGTTAAGATACTAAGTGGGATAAAAAAAGAAATGGAAGTCATAGAATACTCAATTAAGGAACTTGACTTAACTTTCTATCTATCATTCCTTTATTCAGAAACATTTGTTGTTAAGAAAAAAGTGGAGTGGGGTGGATTGTTAGTAAATTTTAATTTTTGTTGATTAGAAATTATCTTTCATGAGTATTAGTGAATTTTAGAAAGCACTTTGCTTTTTCAGGCCTAACCTGGAGATGACCCCCAAATAATGTAAGTTTTTCTGTTCATTGCTAGAAATGATGAGTTTGGACAGCCATCTGCTTCACGATGTGCAAGGTCTCTATGTGCAATCATGTTCTAGGCTTCATCCTGTGCCACTTAACTTTCATTTGCAATTTTTTGGTCATGAGGTGACCTCTTCTAAATATAACATTTTAAAAAATGAAAGACTTGCAATATGGCACATTTCCTTGGAGGAGAAGTGCACTACATTGATCTATGGGAAGATCAAGCCTTTCAAAATTATTGGACTTGGTGAACAACAAAACTAAAAAATAGGGAATATCTCCAATTGGAAACAGCGGTAAAATCACACATTCATATTTTGCTTTAAAGTTACAAGACACTTAACATATGTCAACTCATTGCCTCTGCCCCAAACCTGATATGTAATGCTAGAATGCAAGGTCTTTGAGGTCTGGGACTATTTTGCTTTATAAACTTAGTACTTGGCACATACCATATTTCACTGCATAATTGTCACCACTGTACAATCGTCGCACCTTTTCTTTATCAGTCCAAAAACTGGTTTATAACCTTTCATTGCATTGTATAATTCTATTCATCATGCTGCTTAAAAGGTAAATGGAGCAGCAATGTATTCACCAGTAGTATATGGATATTCAGTTATCCCTCCCACATTGGGAGCTGTTAGCCTAGAATTCTCAACCCACGTGCATTGTCAGTACAGTAGAACCTTGGTTTATAAATTTAATTTGTTCCGAGATTCTGTTCATCATGTGATTTGTTCGTATTGCAAAGCAAATTTTCCCATAGGAAATAATGCAAAGTTGGATGATCAGTACCACATCCCCAAAAATATTCCTATAAAATAATTGCTTATAATTTTAAGTAAGTTTTTGTCCTTACTGCACCTGAAATATAATAGCAATTATTAGTACACCATATAAACTGAAAATAAAACAAATTAACCTGCACTTTACCCTTGAGAAGAGTTGTGGCTGGCGTGAGGGAGACAAGAGGGAGGAGCAGGAAGGAAGGGTTATTGCTTGGAAGTAGAAGCTCCTTCCATAAGAATATCAGAGATTTCAGCATTGGATGTGTTCTCTCTTATGCTACTGTCACTAAAAGTAAGACTAACACCACTACATTCACTTGTTTTTTGTTTTTTAGAATCACTTTCATGCTTTGACTCATTGATTTTTTTTCTTTTTTTTCCTTTATGTTCACTTCTGAACTAGGAATCTAACGACACTTGTTTTTGACATTTTTTTCAGAATGTCACAGAAATGTGACATTGCATTATCGTTAAAAATATTCTTGGCTCTCATTGCTATAGCCTTATTTGGATGATATTTTTCAACAAAATTTTGTACTTTTTCCCACATCTCATAAACCTCCCTAATCTCACTTGACATGAGGGATTCCTTTGACCTCTCAACCTCCTCTTCAGATAAGATATCCTCTGCAACTTCTAATGTTCGTACTGCAAATTTTTGTTCATCCTGCAAGACAAACTTTGTGGAAAATTTTTCCTTGTCCAGTGAAGCACACGTAAACCAGGTTACTCATAAACCGAGATTCTGCTGTATTCAATTTTAACATATATTCATGAGTATTCCTTGCATCCTAATCTTGCACCAAAGACAGTTTAGTAATAAATGATTTTTAAGTAATACCAGCACAATTTTAGACTTCACATAATGGTCACACCCCACTGTTTTGCAAAAAAATTTAACATAAAATCTGTGAAAATTATGTAGTGAAATATGGTAGATGCTACTTAATAAATGCTTGTTGAATTGACATTTTACAAATAGGCAAATAGAGGGTTAAGTTTTTCCTGAAATGTTTTGTTTCACCTGGATTTGCTTTGATCTTTCTATCTATGTATATCAAAAGAGGAAGTACACTACAGGGTGTTCCTAAAGTCTGGACACATAAGAAACAGGGAGTTATTGCATTGACTTCATGTGAATCTTGCAAAGCTCATCAACCTTTGCATCACAAATGATGAAATCATATTGAAGAAGTCATTTGTTAATATTCTAATTAAATAAAATGTTGAAAATTTCATTCATTTCATTTTTTGAAAATATTCATTTTTGCCTATGTGTCCAGACTTTAGGAATACCCTGTGTAATGGGAATTGTATTGAACTTGGAATCAAGGGACTTCATTTCTAATCCTGGTTTTGATAATTCAGTTTCAACATCTGTAAAATAGGGAAAACAACTTTATACTATTTACCTCATAGATTTTTGTGGTGAGGACAGTGATTTGTCCAAAGGTACAGGGCTAATAAATGGTAGACCTAAGATTTTCACCTCGGGTTTCTGATTACGAGTTCATTGGTGCATTATCCCTACAAGGCTTTCACATATTTTAAAGGTCTAAACTTGTGATTTCATTTGTGTAGAGAACTCCTAGTGAAGAAACTCCCTCTCTCATGCAAATTAATGGCTATTCTGCAATGTTTAGACTTTGAAAGTTGCCAGAGGCACTGAGACTTGTCCAGGGTCACAAATCAAAGATATTGGTACAATATTGTCATGGCTGTTAGGTGTCTAAAAGAAACAAGCAGCACTGCCCTTTTCTAAGGCAATTTGAAAATTCCTCTTCATCCTCATGTAGTAATAAAGGGTTCCATGTACAATGGTTTGCTTTCAAGTAAACCAATTATTAATTTTTTGTTACTAATAATGAAAACTACCACTTATATAACTCTTTAATATTTTCAAAGCACTATGCAAATATTATCACCTTTGGTCCTTACAACAACCATAGGAGGTAGGTGCTAGTATCATTCCCATTGTACAGATAAAGAAACTGAGGCAGACAGGTAACATGACATCCCAGTAAGTGGCTGAGGCAGGATTCAAACTCAGGTCTTCCTGGCTCCAAATCTAACACTCTTACCCACTAAGAAACTATCAGTCAATCAACAAACATATATTAAGTGCCTGCTGTGTGCCAGTTATGTTATTAAGCACTAGGAATACAAGGACAAAAAATGGAAACAATCCCTACGCTTAAGGAGCCATCATTCTAACAGGGAAGTCAATATGTACGTGTATAAATATATACAAGATAAAAGAAAATTTATACAAGGCAGTTAAATATAGGGATCTTAGAGAGAGAAAACACTAAATTGTGGGGAGCAGTAAAGAACATGTAAAAAGGAGGTGCTTGAGTTGCCTCTTCAAAGTAGTGAAGACTTTCTTGTATGTAGAAAGGGGTATATTTTGAGACTGGAATGACAGGTCAGGGCCAAGTTGTGAATAATAGGGCTCAGTGCTTTACAAATATTTAATTTTATTGTTATAATGACCCTGCAAGGTAGGTATTACTATCCCCATTTAACAGATGAGAAAATTAAAACAAACAGAAGTTAAGTGACTCATCCAGGGCCACATAACAAATAAGTGTCTGAAGTAAGATTTGATCTTAGGCCTTCCTAACTCCAGGTCCTCTCTTGGGTCACTGCCTTGTCATGGTGGAGGGACTTGTGTAACTTAGTGAAACTAAGAGCTATCCTTTGTAGTATCTGACAATACAGACAGGTCATGGTGGGAAGTTTTGACAAAAGATGATCCACTGGAGAAGGAAATGGCAGACCACTCCACTATCTTTGCCAAGAAAACCTCATGGTTTGGACAGACTTTGGGAGATAGTAGAGGACAGAAGGACCTGGCATATTACAATCTGTGGGGTCCTGAAGAATTGGACACAGCTGAACAACAACAAAACTGCAGGTCCAGTGGTCTATCCAGTGAATCAGCTGCCTGTTTTAACTAATTTCTAATGTACTTTAAGGTTTCCAAAGAACTTCCATTACCACAGTAGTATGAAGTAGACAATAGAGACTTTCTATTTCTGTTCCTACTCTTTTTTGGGGAGGGGGGGTGGGAGTAGAGGGATGGGAGAACCTATCCATCCTCTCACCCCTTGTCTCCTCTGCTGAAAATTGAATAATAAGGAAAATAAAACCCTTTTAACAAATATAAATCTCTGAACAAGCAAATTTTACACATTGATCATGGCCAAAACTATCTGTCTCATCTGCATCTTGAGTCCATTGCCTTTTATCAGGAGGTGGGTAGCGTGCTTGTTCATTGATCTTAGGGGGATGTTTTTTATCAGAGAACAACTTTCGGACTATTAGAACAGGAAGAATTCTGACCACCAGTTTAAATTTTCTTAGAGGTTTAGAAATGAGGGGGAGAGTGAAAACAAGGATAAAATCAGGAGTGAGGAGGAAAAGTCAGCCAAGAAATGGAACCAGGAACAAGTTAGGGCAGAGAAAGAATTAAGAAACCTATGAGAGCAGCACTGAAATGATTGGGATTTGTCTTAGTCATTGAAGAATCTACATAGGAACAAGGCCCTGTGAAGAATAAGTTAAGGGCATGCATTTATGATTTGGCTACAATGTTGTTATAATCTAGTCATGGAGATAAAATGCATATAGTTGGGAATTAGGAATTTAGTGAAGATCTGTGCTTTATTTCATTATAGAGAACTTCCACCACCAAAACAGATATAACCAGAGGACCATAGTATTAGAGCTTGAAGTGACCTCAGAGGCCATCTCATTTTACAGATGAGGAAACTAAAGAAGCCTGAGGAGTTTAAATTACTTGTCCAAGGACACGCTGGTCATAAGTAGCAGAGTTGGTATTTAAACCCAAGTCCTCTGTCTCCAAATCCAGCACACATTTTACTTAGTAGATAAGTTCTTGCTGGTAATCTGCTCCATGCAGGGGTAGAGTGACTTGATCAGGGTCACACAGCTAATAAATGTCAGGAGTAAGATTTGAGCCCCAGGTCTTCTGACTCCACTTACAGCATTCTGCTTTGTCAAGCTGCCTCTCTACATATATGGGACTAGTTAAATGTTGAATGAATAGACCAGACAGTTCTATCAGAATTAAGGGAAAGGAGAAATTGCTTATAAAAGAGAATAGACAGGGAAAATTTCTCTAATTCTTTGGTTCCAACTCTTACTATCTTCCAGCATTTGCCTTATAGTAGTTTTTCAAACAGGGTGGTGATCTCATTTTTCTTTTTCCTTTTTGTGTATTACTATTAATACAATTATTTATAGTATAGATTTTGATTGTACAATAAATAGCATGGATAGGAAGGGTGAATCCAGCGGATAGATAATGAGCCTTTGATTTAAGAGTCTGGGTTTCTGTCTGTGTCCTTGAAATAGACTGTCTGCATGATGTTGGGCATGTTACTTAATCTCTCAGGGGCAGTAAGCAACTCTTTAAACATTCTAGAATCATTGCTGATCTACATTGATAGAGGGAATTTCCTTCCTTCTCTACCTAATTTACAGATGCGGAAACTGAGGCAAAGAGGATTTGTCCAGGGTCACACAGCTAGTAAATGTCTGAGGCCAGATTTGAACACAGGAAGATGAGTCTCTTGTCTTTAAGGCTAGCACACTATATCCATTGCCACACCTAATCAGCTCAATTTCTTAGCATTCCAGTCCAAAGACCAAACAACCTCCACCTTCCTTCTCTCCCACTCCCCAAAAGCAGTGCATTTGTGTGTTTGTCTTAAAGGAAATCCACTTCTCCTTTCTCACTGATTTCTATTTGGCAATTGTTCTAATAAGATTTAATTCAGCTATTAAATTATTGTATTGCTTGACCAATTAACTTCCAAGCAACTAATTATTTGAATATTTTTCAATTATTTGGAATTTTTATTTTTTAATTTTTGCAGCAAAAGCTAGTATATGGAGAGTGGTGTTTTGACAGCAGGTGATAAACACTCTTAAAGCCTTGCACATATTGGGCATTTAAAAATATCTTGCAAATGGAAATGGTGAATTTCTAACCTCTTAAAAGGGAGATTTAGAGGCTGTTTCCAAAAACCATGATTTAAAGTCAGGAAAATTAAGGCATCTGTGAGCTTGCCAGATTCAACCCCTGCAAGATTTGCTACCATATTATATGTGTGTGTATACAAATATGAATGTATATGCATGATATTATATATTATGCACACACATATACATCTAAATATATACACATACATATATGTGTATATACATATAGATTTATTTATATATGTGTATATATGTACATGTGTATGTGTGTGTACCTACACACACACACATACACACACACACATACATATATACTTTATTCAGAAAAACAGCTTTCTAAGCCAAATTTTCCTATTTTGCACACAGTAGATAAGGCGAGAGGATTTGTTTTCCTCCTGAATAGAAAGACATCCAAAATATTACTTTCCACCATGATTTATCCCTATCTGTCTGGCATTCTGAAATGCCTAAGGGAAATAATTTTCTGAGTGATACACTAGGTAGAGATTACCATTTGCCATTTCACACTTCATTATACACCAATTGGCCCCCTCTAAAGATTTGAAAATCTAGAGGACTCTGAATCCTTTTCACGTAAGGCGTGGTTACCAGAAAACTTTAGTTCAGTTTTAGAGTTGTCTTCCTTGGAATGCTTCTTCATTCCATGATAATCTCCTTGTTTTATAAAAACAAAGGTCAGACCTTTCTGCTCAAATGGACTATCTTCCCATAATATTTAGCACTAGTATGGTGTCCAGATATTCATTTTTTTTCCAGGAAAGAATACCTATTTGTCAGATCTTATAGTGAGGAGAGGTGCAGCTTTTTCAACTTTGTTTATAATAATGCCTCATTTATCTGACCTCTTGGGAAATCAGATCTGTATAAGTTAATTTTCCAGAAAAACAAAAGCTTATGTTTGGGTAGCAAAACTTTCTTTTCTATTTTTTTTTACAAAACTTAAAAAAATTAGCATTTTTTTGATGCAAATCATTAAAAGTTCCATGGCACATTTTAGAGTCTAATGTAATTTAACTTTTATTCTTGATGATTCAGGGTCATTGTTATGATCACCAGTTATTATTGTGGGTTAAAATACAATGAAGTCTGCTGGGACTAATTGCTCCCACACTAAATGAACCTCAACTATTTTGGTTTCCTAGTTCCCCTTTCTGCTGTTTATAGTTTTTTGTTGCCAGATGCTACTTGTCTCTTGCAGCACTGACTTCCCCCTTGCCTCCCTCCCACCCCCACATTTAATTTACTTTTTTTCTAATTTGCTGTTAATGGGAAAACAGATCATCAAATCTGTTAGAATTATATCACAATGAAGAGTAAATAGGTTCTGAATTAGAGCCTGAGAGTCTCTCCTCAAAATATGGTATATATTCCCTATTGTATTCTTCTACCCTGTTGAAATTCTTTACTTCCTATGTGTGAGTTAGTTTGAGCTTTTCAAGTGTCTAAAGTAAAAATGAATGAATGTCTGTCTTGTAACACTGCCCAGTGTGGTACAATGGAAAGCACACTAAATACAAAAATTCATATCCTGCCTCAAACACTTGTATGTATACAGGTTAGAGAACTCTGGAAACACACTAAATCTTTTTCTCTTTGCCTCACTAATCTACATATTACAAAATATTTTAGTCAACCAGTCCTTGGTCTAATTTGAATAAGCGAACCTTATCAATCTTTCTACAACTATCAATTCTGGACCAGTATCTTGCAAGGAAACATTTTTACTTCATTTTTATCTATAGTCTGACTGGTTTCTAAAGTGAAAAACAGTGACCTGTTCAGCTGAGGAAGGATTTGAGGCTGATGTAATTAACATAATGATCAGTCAATACATATTTATTGTTAACTATGAGCCCAGTACTGTGTGCAGCCCTTAGCTACATACAAAGAAAGGCAAAAAACAGTCCCTGCCCTCAGGGAGCTCACAGACTAATGATTAAGACAAAGAAGAAATTGTGGTTGAATTCAGTTAGCAGTTTAGTTCTGTTGGATAAATCGGATTGATGGGGTGCTTGGGTCCTTGTGCTTGGATCCTGATTCTAACATCATATTTCTCCTTAGCCTGTGCTTGGGTGCCTGTGCCTAGATCCCAATTCCAAAACCACATCCAGTTCTAAAATCACATCTCTCCCTAGCCTCAAAATACTGTCTCAGGCAGTCCCTCTCCAGTTCAAGGGTAGCATGCCTTAGCAAAACACTTATCTCTACTCCTGATACTGCCACCAGCTGCACAAATAGAATTTATTAGTTTGGATTCCCTGTATACGTGCTCATTGGCTGTGCACTGGGCCATGACGATATTTACTACTTACTGACCTTCCTGATATGTATCCTAGACATAGTCAAATGTATACTCCCTTACATTCATCTTGTCTAACAAGACATTTGATGGAAGCAACCTGGATATTTCCAGTCAGTCCTGACCTTTAGTTGACTTAGTGACATTTCATGGTCAAAACCACACCTCCAGGTCACCACCCCTTGGGCTATTTCCCAGTGAACTCTGGGAAAGATACCTGAACAGTAGATACAAAAAGTGCATGTTCCTTTAAGAACTACCCACTCCTTAACAATGCCTTAATCACTCCCTAATCCAACCCCAAAACAACTATCAAGACACTTGGCACACGTTTTCCCCAAAAATGCCCTATATAAGATATAATTGTGTCCCCTTTTAGATTTCAGGTTCCCTAAGAACTCTTGCCTGCTGTAAAGCATAATAAATCTTTGCCACCTTAACTAAAAGAATGCTTGAGATCATGAATTAATTCCAGATTGCCCTGACCCTCTCCAGTACTTGGGTCCTTGAGGGGCACTCCCCCTCAACGATCTTGACTGGGAACTCCAGTCTTGGGGTTCCTGGACCTCGTCTCCCTCAACCCTCAACAAGATGGTAACTAAACTCTGAACCCTTGCTTAATTCTGACTGTGGAGTCTTTTCTTCCTTTCTGATTACTGTAAATGTTGTTGTTGTTGTTGTTTATCCTTCCTTCTCGAAGAGGACCATCACATCAGGGAGAGATACCATGCCATGCAAGTGAATTGGATTTAAGTGAGGGAGGGCTGTGCAAAGTCACCAGCTTCAATTTCTCCTCCAGAGCCATTTGGGTCCAGTGGCAAGATATAGATCAGGGTGACTGGAGATGGGCCCAGATGCAGTGGGAAACCTTGGCCTTTTAAAATACTATAAAAGAGGCAGCATGACGAAATGAGTAAGAGATGTGGGTTCAAATATTGCCTCTGACATATACTAGCTTTATGACTGTGGAGAAATGACCCAATCAGTACTCTAGGCAACATTCTAAGAATATAAATTGAAGAGAAGGTACTGATTTCCATTGGTAGAGAAAACCTCCTCATCTTGGAGTTCCCTATGTCAGTGAAATCTCAGGTTGATTCACTGTCTTTGCCCTGTACAATTATATAGGAGAGCAAGATAATGTAAAATTACATGTCTGAAGGAGAGTTTTAATTAGAAAGAGTAAATCTACTATTTGAATTTTATGTGTGTATGATGGTTGTATTTATATGTACATATACGAACACATACATACAAAGATGGCTGTTGCATTTATATACGTGTGTGCGCATGTGTGTAGGTGTAGAAAGAGAGAGGGGGGAGGAAGGGAAGAAAGGAGAGAGCAAAGAGTGGGGAGAGAGGAGGAAAGGGAGAGGGGTAAAGGAGAAGAGGGAGGAAGGGAGGGAGGCAGGAAGAGAAAGAGAAAGAGAGAGAGAGAGAGAGAGGGAGAGAGAGAGAGCGAGATTAACTTAAATATGTAGTAATAAAATGTCTGGCAGAATATAATTCTAAAACAACAAGTGCTAAAATTTTTCTACCACATGGCTATCGATGTTTCTTCACTTGTCAGAAGGGAATAATATTAATGTTATCTTCACCATAAGACCGAGTAAAGTTTTTGTTGTTATCATTTTAAATACAACAGCCATCTTTCCATATTGTTCAGCCCAATTCACCAACTTACAGTTTGGAGGATAGGGAGGTGAAAGTCCATGTGGAAAAACAATGGGATATTCAATTACTAAGTATCAGTACTGAGCCAGCAACTGCCTTCAGTGGGAGGGGCCAAAAAATGAAGTAAGAGCTGGAGGCCTCAAGGGTCTCACTGTGTCCTTGAGGAAATAAGACATACATGAGGAGTGATGACTCACAGCTGAATAGCTAGCTATTCTGGGCAGTTTGTGAGTGGTGTCAAGCTAAGCCTTCTGTGACTGAAATAGGCTTTTGCAAATCACTGTGAGCACTATGACCCTTTCTTCCACTTCAACAAATTTGTATTTTGCTTTGGAAAGCACTTATTAGAGATGGCATGAAAGAGTGGATAGAGATACCTTCCCACTCCCCCCCACCCAAGTCAGGAAGACTTGGGTTCAAGTCCATTCTCTGATTCTGTGACTTGGCCAAGTCACAACCTGTCAGCAATCCCAGATAACTCTCTAAGGCTAGAAAATGCAGAATAGATACTGACCTGCTCTGGTAGAGGGAGTTTTTTCTTCTATCAAGTTCTTTGGTTTCCACACCAGAGATGTTTCAGGTCCAGGACCATCCTTCCCCTTACTCCGGCTTCTTGTTATCCAAACAACAACAACACATGAAAGGTGCTAAATGAAGTTTTATCTATAGCTGACTTCAGGGCACTGAAGAATAAAGCTTGGGATGAATCAATTAGCAAGCATTTATTAAATATCTCCTATGTGCTACCAATGGGGATGCCTGGGCTACAAAGACAAAAGATGAAACAGTGGATGGTTTGTCCCCTAGGCTAGTTTTGCAGGCGAACTTCTCATGTACTTTGATTAAAATTCACAAAATGAAGGTCCTGGCCTGTCATCTCTGACTGTCCCTTGTCTCTTTTGAACTGTCATCTCTGAGATTCTGAAATACCATTTGATTTAAGGCACTGTACGTGGCATGTCCTAAGGCTCCAAAGTTGTGTGTGTGTGTGTGTGTGTGTGTGTGTGGTGGGTTAATGTTTTCACAGTTGTATCACTTACTTTTGGATCAGTTTTTCAGTTGGGTCAACAAAATTTAAACGCCTTGCCCAAGCCTCTGCACTGAGCTAGTAAAATGTCAAGTTTACAAAGCCAGGATTCTTCCTTCCATTTCAAAGTCTCTTCATCCACGGCATTTAGAAGGCTCCTTGTCCTTCAACAATTTTACTGTGGTGTTTTTTTTTCATAATCTTCTTAGCTGTACACTTTGAAAAGCCCTGAAATTAGTAGAGGAATTTCATAGTTTAAAGTTTCCTTGGAGCCGTAGGCCAATTCAATTAGCTTGTGGCTTACTTTCAAATTTTTACAAATTGGATCAGTGAAGGATGACAGTTTCCCCTCTTCCTTTCCATGTTTCTAGGGATACCAAGTTGAAAGAAACAAAGCAGCTGGACTAATTACATTTTAGAAAGATACTATGCTCTTTTTATTCTTTTCAAATATTAGTTGGCAAAGAGCTTTTTTTTAAGTCAGAAAAACAAGGGGCTAATGATTACACTAGACAGAGCCCTGACGTATGCAGTCTATCTACAAGCTACAAATACATAAAGCTTTGAGAAGACAGTCTGAGTCTGCATTGTGGCTTTTATTCCTTTTTCATTTTGAGGGAAGGAATACTAACTAGAATCTTCTCCATGAATTTAGAAATGTATAGAATAATAAATTTAAAGCTTGATGGACCTTAGAAGCTGTCTAATTCAACAATCTACTTCAATATATTAGGTTGGATTTTGGTTGCATTGATTCAAGGAACTGAGGGACGCTGAGAAGGATGGTAGAAAAAGGGTTTACCTTGTAGATAGGAGCACCTGGATTCAAATCTTGCTTCTCTCTACTAACTGTTTGACCATGAAGAAGTTGCTGGGCCTCTTGATGCCTCCAGGCAACTCTCTGAGACAATAGTTTTAGAAAAGTTTTTGATCTGTCTGGTTAGGGAGCTTCTATATTCAGAAAACTATATAATGAAATCACAGATCCAGAGCAACCTTTCCCAGCCCCCAAATTATTGTAACTATTTGTAAAATAGTAGCATTTCCTGACAATAACATTTTGAATACAGAAAGGTCTAAAATGCCATATTACTATTATATTTATTTACCAGAGAAAGGATTAAATAACAAAAACAAAAAAACCCTTATTTGTCTTGAATATGTGAGTCTTGCTGCTAACTCAAAAAGAATTCTCTGAGAGTAGACACTTTCCTTTCCCCTAAAATTTCATGGTCACTTGTAGGAATATAAACCTTGTTAAGTACATTATAAGATGTATGTTTGAAAGTGACCTCAAAGAGCGTCTAGTAAAAATCACTCATTTTGTAGTTCATAAAATCATAGATTCAGAGCTGAAAGTACCCCTAAAGGTCAGTTAGTCCAATGCTATTGATTTACAAAGGAGGAAACCTTGAGGCCCAGAGACACTGAGTGACTTTCCCAAGGTCACCCAGATAATAAGTAGTAGAGTAGCAATTAGAAATCAGGCTCACTCTGTCCAAATCAATCTCTTGATTCAATATACCAGGCTGTCCTTGAAATCAAGCCATTTGCCCAAACTTATCACAGACAGTAAGTAGGATCCAGACCTAGCAGCGCTGACTCCAAATCCAGTGCTTTCCCCTACAACACCAAACTGCATCTTTATTTCTTAATGCCATTCCTATCCTCAAAAACACTGCTAGGGAAGGTGGTGGAGTATGTAGGACCATACTATTTAATATGCTATGATTTCGTGAAAGTATTTCCTATTTGTTAGACTCTAAGGGTAACTTTGAAACATACATTGAGCATGCTTTTCCCTATCTCTTTGTTTTAGGACAGGCGAAAACATAGTTCAAAATTATTCAAGCCCCAGGCTCTGATGCTGGGTGAGGAATGAGGAAGGACAGGTAGAAACAATAAAGTCTTGATGTGCTTTAGGCCTACTTTCTTTGATCTACTTTAGATTTGTCTCTGGATGCTGTCATGAACAAACCTTAAAATAAATGAGCTTCTCAGGACCTACAAGTTAGCTGTATATCAGAATATAATTTTTGTTCCATTATAAATAATAACAGCTTTCATTTAATATATAGTTGTTGGTTTTACAAAGCTCTTTCTTCATGGTGACTATGCATGATCCTTGTTTTATAGACAAGAAAACTGACACTCAGGACAACGAATGAGCTGTTCCCAATCAGGATTCCTACTATGTGCCCAATGTTGTCCTAGGAGATATGTGACCCTATCCAGCACTCTTTCCTAAACCTATGCTAAGAAGGACTCTGTGTTTTGATAATGGCTTACACCTCCAGGGGATGGTAGTCAAAACTTGTTTATGGTAGTGAATCATATAACGTACTCTCTTCTCCATATTATTTTGATGCATTAGAACAACTCACTGTGAGTCTGCTTTCCTTTGACAAAACTTGCTGCCCTCTTTAACTCCTCATCCTATGAGATCCTTGTTCATGTCTTAGGTACTTACTTTTCAAGTCGTCTACTCTAACATCAAACACATTTTTGACCCTAATCGAATCAGTTTTCACAAATGACTAACACAGGATGTTGCACCTTACTTTAAGCAAATATTTTTACAAGAAAAATGCAGTATTACCAAAATAAGAAAAAAAAGTTAAGGGCTAATTAATTTACTTTTCAAAAGAATCTATCATAGGAATCCCTGTTAGATGCTTTTAAATAGATAATGATATATTTAAAAAGGCATCAGATTTGGAATCAGAGCACCTAGATTCAAATCTTGGTTCTGGCATTTATAACCTATGTGACCATTGGGCAAAAACCTCTTTGGGTCTTAGTTTCCTCATTTGTAAAATTAAGATGTTGGGTTAGATGATCCCTAATGTCTCTTTCAGCTTTAAATATATAATCTGATGAATTTATTAAAAATATGCATTCCAATTTTCAGAAACAATTATTTTGTTTAAAGGGAGATATTCCTGTTATAGGAACATATTTAAGCACTGTGAGGATCAAGCTTTTATCTATTTTGTAAAGTACTTGAGATACATCTTTTCCTTGTTAATGAAAATGGATTGCTCATTTGCCATTGATGAATATAAATTTTTCAGTCAGACTGAATATGCATAGTGGAAGGAAAATCTGATTTGGAGGCAGAAGATCTAGATGAAAATTCTGGCTTTGCCACTTGCTGTATGTATGACCTTGGACCAATCTCTTAACCTCTCTAGGCCTCAGTAGTCTTATTTGTAAAAGAAGAGAATTGGATCAGCTCATCTATAAGATCCCTTCACCTCCAAATCCAACATGTTAATTGTTATTGGTTGCAATATTTATTGGGTTGGGTATAATTATTTGAAATATCCTCTTCAATTTTAATTGATGTGATGTTGGCTCACCTAACGATGTTCAGTCATTTCTCAATCTTGTCTGACTTTTTGTGACCCCTTGACTAGAGTGCTTTGCCTTTTCCTTCTCTAGCTCATTTTACAGATAAGAAACCTGAGGCAAACAGAATTAAGTGACTTGCCCAGGGTCATACAGCTATGAGGCAAGATATGAACGCAGATTTTCTCACTCATGTTTAGTACCCTATCATATATAGAGCACTATGCTAGGTTTTGAGGATACAAAGCTAGCTAGGCTGTAGGCTGTGCTCTTAAGGGAATTATGATATAATAGAAGAAGAAGAAGATATGGGATACTTCAGAGATGATAGTAAAAAGGAAAAGAGTGGTCTTGGCAAAGTAGTAGGCAAAATTTGAAGGAGAAATCATTTTTGTCTTGGAAGGGGTGTTATTTAACTTTCAACAGGTAGTTCACTGAATGTAATCTCTATCTAAATGCCATTTCATTACGTTGGCCCCAAATATATCAACTTAATTTCAAAAGTTTGTTCGCTAATAGTTTTATCTTAGAAAATGCATTGAAGGGCAGGAGAAGCATCAAGCCCACTCAGCTCTATGCTGGTGTCTTGCCAGCCCAGCCCACCTCATCCTCCTCCCTATCCGGTCCTTGCCATGGCAGAGTATCTTAAGAGCAGTGGCACTTATTGCTTTCCAAACAATGAGCTCACAGTGCAGCAACTCTTCAACGGTGGGCATGGGCTCACATACAATGACTTCCTCATCCTCCTGGGCTACATAGACTTCACAGCGGACCAAGTGGACCTAACTTCAACACTTACCAAGAAGATAACCCTGAAGACCCCACTTGTTTCATCCCCAATGGACACAGTCATCGAGGTTGGGATGGCCATAGCTATGGTGCTGACAGGAGGTATTGGCTTTATCCGTCACAGAATTCCAGGCCTATGAAATATGCAAAGTGAAGAAATATGAGCAAGGCTTCATCACTGACCCTGTGGTCTTGAGCCACAAGATCAAGTCAGAGATGTGTTTGAAGCCAAAGCAATGCATAGCTTCTGTGGAATCCCAATCATGGATGATGGCAAGATGGGCAGCTGCCTAGTGGGCATCATCTCTTCTCATGACATTGACTTTCTCAAGGAGGAGGAACATATCCATTTCCCAGGTGAGATCATGACCAGGTGGGAGGATCTAGTGGTGGTTTCTGTAGGACTCATACTAAAGGAAGCCAATGAAATCTTACAGTGGAGCAAGAAAGGGAAGGTACCTATTGAGAATGAGGATGATGAGCTATTAGCCATCATTGCCTGCATGGACCTGAAGAAGAATTGGTACTATCCCCTGGCATCAAAGGATACCAAGAAGCAGCTTTTGTGTGGGCAGCCATTAGTACCCATAAGGATGACATGTATCAGCTTGAGTTGCTGGCCCAAGCTGGTGTCAATGTGGTCATGCTAGACTCTTCCCAAGGAAACTCCATTTTCCAAATTAACTTGATCAAGTATATCAAGGAGAAATACAACAACCTCCACATTATTGGTGGCAATGTGGAGATATCTGCATGGGTGAAAAAAACCTTATTGATGCTGGATTGGATGCCCTGAGGGTTGGCATGAGCAGTAGCTCCATCTGCATCACACAGGAAGTGCTGGCATATGGGCAACCTCAGGGGACAGCTGTATACAAGGTCTCAGAATATGCACGGCACTTCAATGTCCCCATCATTGCAGATGGCGGCATCTAAAACCTGGGCCATATTGCCAAATCTCTTGCCCTTGGAGCTTTCACAGTGATGATGGGCTCTCTGTTGGCGGCCACCATAGAGGGCCCAGGCAAGTATTTCTTCTCTGATGGGAGCTGGCTGAAGAAATACCGGGGCATGGTCTCCCTCGATGCCATGGATAAGAACCTTGGTAGCCAGAACCATTATTTCAGTGAAGCAGACCAAATTAAAGTGACTCAAGGGGTATCCAGGGTATGCAGGAAAAAGGGTTCATCCACAAATCTGTTCCCAACTTGATTGCTGGCATCCAGCACTCCTGCCAAGATATTAGTCAAAAGCCTAATTCAAGTCAGAGCCATGATGTACTCAGGAGAGCTAAAATTTGAGAAGAGGACTGTCATCTGCTCAGGTAGAAGGAGGGGTCCATGGACTCCATTTGTATGAGAAACTGCTCTTCTGAGAAATAGCCTTGTTTGCTTTTACTGCCTCTCACCTTTCCCTCTCTAGGTTTTTCAATAAAAAGTTGGATATAAAAAAGCATTGAAAAACTATGTTGGGATTTAAATCAATAGCAAATCTGCCTAGACACTCATCAAAGTTAGACAGGAGTATAAGCCTTGAAAAACTCAGTGTGGTAATTCAGCGAAGTCCTGTAGTCAAGTAAGTCATCTTTGTAGGTAGACCAGTCATTGAGGATCAACCAGTTGGGCGAATATAACAACCTCTGTACTAGTCTAACATTAGTTCCTCAGGATTCCCAGGGATCAAGAAATGTAGAAATGAATAAATGAAATCCATGCCCCAGTTATTTCTTTTGATAAACTCTATATTTTTGTAAATTGATTAAATAGCAGTAACTTTGGATATGATGTTGTTGTTGTTGTTCAGTCATTTCAGTTGTGTCTGACTCTGTGATCCCATTTGGGGTCTTCTTGGCAAAGACACTGGAGTAGTTTACCATTTCCTCCTCCAGTTCATTTTACAGATGAGGAAACTGAGGCAAAAAGGGTTAAGTGACTTCCCCTGAGTCACACAGATAGTAAGTGTCTGAGGCCAGATTTGAATTCAGCTCTTCCTGACTCCCAGTCTATCCATTGCATCACCTAACTGCCCTCAAATGTGATACCGTGATTTGACTATCAAAGTAAGTAAAGGTAATTGCAGCAGCAGAGATCTATGGGGTAGAGGAAAATTGGAGGCCACTTCATTAAATTAGTACCTGACCAAGAATATGCTTTACAATTTATCTTGCAAGTGGCCATTCAGCTTCTGCTGGAGGTCCTCCAGTGTTCTTCTTCCAAGTAGAGCGCGTGCTGAAGGCAGCACTAACCAGCTTGTGAGAACTGATTGTTAAATATTCAGTTAACATTTATACCTGAGAAATCCAGAATCCCTCCAAATTAGGGCTTGATTTGTTGTTTTCTTGATTGTGTAGGCTTAAGAAAGCATTAATATCGTAGATTAAACTTAAAAGCATGTGTATATGTTTTTTCTCTCTCAGAGAGCTCGGCAAGAGTACAGTAGACAGCTCAGGAAATGAAGAAATAATAGAAATTAGTATTTATATAGTGCTTTAGGGTTTGCAAAGTGATTTATATCCATTTTGTTATTTGAACTTTATAACACTTCTCCCAAGATAACCCATTCCAACTTGGATAGCTTTAATTAGGAAGCTTAATTTTGTGTCATGTCAACTAATGAATATTTATTAAGTTTCTAATATGTGTAAGTCATTTATGCTAGGCTATAAAGACAAAAAGAAAAAAAGAAAAAGAATATTTGACTTCAAGGAGTTTACATTCTATGGGGGGGTATAATATTTACCCAGATATGTAAATACAAGATAATTTGAGGTTGGAGAGAGCATTAGCAATGGATTCTTAGAAACAGAAATGAGGATGAATTGCCTACCAGGCATACAGAAAAACCTTTACGAAAACATAAGGGTGGGAAATGGAATGAGGAGTTAGACTAGCAAGTAAACCAGTTGGAATATAGAGTAAATGTGAAAGGGAAGCATTAAATAAGTCCGGAAAGTTAGGCTTGAGCCAGACTGTGAAGGGCTTCAAAATGCCAGGTGGAGGAGTTTATATGTCACTGTAGTGGCAACAGAGATCCATGAAAGGTTCTTGACCAGAGGACCTCTACTTTCAGAAGATGCTATTGGAAATATGTGGAGAGGATGGATAGATACGGGGAAAGATTTAAAATTAGAGAGACCAATTAGCCAGCTATGAGAATAGCTGAGAAGAGAAGCAACAGGGGCCTCTACTATGGTGGTGAACATGTGTATGAAAAGAAGAGAACAAATTAAAAAGGTTTCAAAAGGCTTTATGGATAAGGAATGAAGGAGAGTGAGAAGGGGATATGGATCCCAAGGTTGTAAACCTGGGAGATTGGAAGGATGTTGGGACACTTCAGAGAAACAGGTACATTTTGAGAAGAGGTAGGTTTAGATGTGGAGAGATAAGTTCATTTTGTACAGGTTACTTTGAAATGCCGATGGTTCATCCAAGTGGAGATACAAATTGTACCTAATAATAATTCTTAGCTTTCTGAGTCCATCTGCTATAGTTTTAACAGCTTATCAGTCACTTGAAGGCCACAGCAGCTTGAGAATTGTCTTGCACATAGTACACATATAGTGATTGTTGAATTTTTTGATACAAGGATATTATACTTTTTGGCACTAAGGTCACTTTCAAGTTCTAAGTCAATCCATGTTCACTCTCAATAGTTTGGACATGAATGGAGAAGAATGAAGACACTGGGTTAGATAAACTCAGATATCTCTGCTTGGTCTGAGGAAACCAGCGTGCTATTGTGGATGAGGTGCTGACTTGAATCAGGAATACCTGGATTCAGATCCTGTCTCTGGTGCTTAAATGCTGCCTGAACACAACCAAATCAATTGACTTTTTAGGAAATACTTTTCTTGTTTGTATAATGGAGTTAATAATAATGGTGATAGCTACCTCAAAGAGCTGATCTGAGGCTTGGATATGGTATTGTATGTTAATGTAAATGTCATATATCATTTCAGAAATTCCGTATGAATTCTGAAGTTATCACATGGCTGTAACAGATTGACATAAAAGGAGGAAAGTATTGGTAAATGTTCTATGAGATAAATCAATCAGTCAATTGATTATGTGTGTGTGGGGAGTCTTATACTCATTTATGCTTGTGTAGCTTTGCTGTGATTCTTTTTCTTCAACAATTTACATCCCAAGGAAACCACTCAGCCCCAGGATTAATTATGAAATGAATTTTTCAAATTTCAGCACCCTCAATTTATTTCCTCTTTTGCCATTAAGTAGGTAATCTGTAGTTTGACATTTAAATATTTGCCACTGCTACTAGTCACTCCCTGAAGTACGAGCTTTTATAATTGGGGTGAAATATTGCATCTCATACATGGCTAGTATAAGAATATCTATAGGCTTTGGAAGGCATCTACATATTTTAGTGGGAGTGAGGCTGTCAGGTTTGGAAGTTTGTTTACATCCAGAATGAAATCTTTATATGTTCTTTTGAATATCTGAGGAGAGATATGTTTACTCTTGGGAGTATTCTCAATACAATTTTAAGGCGGTAAAAAATGCAGACATAGGATAGGGCTGACAGAGAAGATAAAATGAGCCAGCCCTGATTAACTTAAGGAAAATCAAAAATCTATCTTATCTGAAGTTAGGAAATGACTTTCTAAGCTATCTCTTCACATTCATGTCCTCTACTTAATGCATCTGATCAGTGCAATAAAGAAGATTACATTTTACAGCTTTTATTCATCTTTCTGGAACATCTATAAATGAATCTGATCTGCTTACTGTCACATGGAAGGGGTATCCAATTATTAACTAAGATGTGGGTTTTAACAGTGATTGTAGGGAGTTGACTTCACACAAACAGGATTTTGTTTTCATTGGCACATGCTTAATATGATTTCAGATATATTTAATCATATTTGGTGATGCTCTAATCAAGGACAATGGAATTCTAATTGAATTTCATGCATGCCTTATCATGGGGCATTTATTTATAGGAAAGTGCCATAAGTGAGAGTTATCATCATCACTATCACTCTCGTCATTATCATCATCATCATAACATTCTGAGCATAAAGGCTATCATTGCTCCATTTTTATGCATAGGGAAAATTAGGCATCGCATGGTTTTAGTACCTTGTCAAAGATGGCATAATTAAATATTTCCTTATCTTTTGCATTTAACCTCTAGGTTCCTGTTTCCCCCTTCCTCCTGGAGAAATATAAAAACAAAGTACAAAAGGTGTGGATAATTTCAAATAATTTAGCATCGAAGATAATGATAAATGGTCATAAAATAATGGCAATGGAAATATAATATTCAAAAGGAATCTAAATAGAACTAAAAGCATTCAGAATTTTTATTGAGACAATCACAACTATTCAAAGGAATTATTGCATGTAAGCAAAAATTTTTAATTTACAAATTTTATCTAATCCAAGCATATTTGCTATATTTTAAATAGAGCCTGCTCATCAGCATAATTAATTATCTTTGAAGGATACTGCATATGGAAAATGAATTGCACCCAGAATTGGAGAGCATTCTGTGTTGTCTTTTCTAAATTACACAGGACTTTTAATGATCCCACATTGATCCTTGAAACAAAGCTTCTTTTTTTAACATCAATATGCTTCCAGTGAAGCTATACAGCAACAGATCATGGAAAACTCAAGCCACTCTTCTTAAATATTGTATTTAACAAATATTCATATCATATAGGCAGTTAGGTGATACCGTAGATAGATTAATTAACCTGGAGTCAGCAAGACCTGAGTTTAAATTTGTTCTCAGACACTTACCAGCTAGCTCTGTGACTCTGAACAAGTTACTTAAACTCTGCCTCGATTTCCTCATCTATAAAATGGGGTTAGTAACAGCACCTACCTCCTATGGTTGTTGCTAGTATAAAATGAGATGATATTTGTAAAAGCTTTGTGAACTTTAAATCATTTATATAAATCAAATATAAATACTAGCTCTTCTTCTCTTCCTCTTTTTTCTTCTCCTTCTCTGCATCTTGAATCTATCACTTCTCCATACTTCATCCTTAGTCAGAATTTTTAATCTTTCGAGGTTGTCATTTCAATGTTGTTACTGCTTAAATTATTCTGCTCACTTAATTCTGTATCGGTTCATACAAGTCTTCCAAGGTTCCACACCCCCCACCCAAGTCTTTCTTTTTCTTAAAGTCCCCAAAGAGATGAAGCTTTGGTTCATCCAAAACAATAAAAAGCAGTTGGTGGGCATGAAAGGGCCATAATATCCTGCTAATGAATTGCACAGGAGAAGTAGTATAAGGGATATCATCTGAGATATAAGACTGGGAAAGGAGGTCAGATAGTTGTGTAGTTAAAGTCAAAAATAACAGAGAGATCCATGCCCATTGTTCTTATGACAAGTGGAGGACTTTTGTGAAGGGAACTTGAACACACACACACACACACACACAGAGATTCTTCCATTCTAATGTAATGATTATGTCCATGCCATAATTTCACTTACTCTTCCACCCCAACCTCCTCCCCCCAACCCTCATACCAGGAACATAGACTTGTAAACCACTTATAATTTCCAGACTGTAACATCTAATGATGCTTTCTCATCAGGGATATTTCTGTATTTCTCTGTTCTTAAAAATTGCTAATGTGCAAATAGCACTTAATGGTTTTCAAAGCACTTTCCTCACAACAACTTTATGAGGTAGGCAGAATGAAGATTATTATACCAATTTGCAAATAAAATCATAAATTAATTAGCATGTCTAGGGTCACACAGTCAGATCCTGGATCCTTTAATTTGATGCTTCCTTGTATGTTTGAACTAAGGTCAGCAGTTCTCATCAAAATGTGTACTTCTTCATTCACTCCTCCAATAATTCTTTGTCGCTAACTTTGTGCTATGCCTGTGAGAGAAGGACGAATAAAACTTAGACCCTGCCCTCCAGGAAGATGAATGGGGAGATTAGACATGTATACAAATCATTGGGATGAAGGATAGCATAAGTATCTTAGGAGTGGAAACAGCAATGAGAGTTGTAAGCTGAGATGCAGCTTCTCTGAGGATGTCCAATCATGAGAAATGAAGTGGATGCTGCAGAGAGGATTAATTTGTTCTGAGAAAATTAAATTACATATGTATGTCTTGTACAAATGAGGGCAAAGGAGCGAAGAGTTTTTAGCTTTTATATTCTAAGGAAGGTGGTGGTTTCCATTTTACCAGAGAAGAATGATCTCGGTGTCAAACAGTGGGTCTCATTTCATCTGGTTTCAGAGAATCAGTAATTATTCTAAGAAGGTTGAGATTTTTCTTTTCTTGCAAATCAAGTGCTGTTCCACGTACCCTTTGTTGATTAGCACTGGCTACCTTTGGCAGAGACAGAAACTCTGTTCTTTGAACAGGTACTCAGGAAGCTGCAAGTATTTGCACAAACATGACTGTATGTCAAAGGCACTCATCCTATTTTATCCTTGACCTAAGTCAGCCAGTCAGGGTAGGAAGCCATGAACAGTAACATTGTTTCTCTTTCCTCTGCAGGCAACATTTGTATTTTGTTTTGCATTTCACTCTATTTTCTTCTGTTTTGTGGCTGTCATTTCTACCTTTTAGGTTCATTGAGATATGCAAATAACCGTAAGTAAAAGCCAAAGGGAGCAGAATTAGATTGATTTCACTTTAAAATAAAACTTTTAGTTACATTACAGACCTTTTTCAAATCATGTCTGTTTGGTATGTCATGTCATGTTAATTTCTGGACATTCTTAGGAAGAAACTTAAGCTGTGTTGCATTTCTTCAGCCAGGACTAATAAAATAGAAAGGAAGACCAAACCAATATATAACCAATATATAATTATAATTTCCCCAGGAGGATCTCAAAGTCCCCAAAGTGATATTTTTAAGAAAGGGGATAATGAAAAGGATAACATCAAGGCATGTAAATTGCTAGCTACACACATGATAACTGACAGTGACTTTGTATTTCTGCATGGTGGTTTAAAATAAAGGAATTGACAGACTCCTGGTTAGGAATGGAGTATACCTAATAAAGGCTGATAAGAATATATTTTCCTGGTGCCTTGCATATATAACCAAAAAGCCTTTACAAATAAAGGAGGAGACTGACACCAAGCTAGATGTTGTAGAGGGTAGCTACTCTAAAAGAAGAGCAATGGAGGCACCTGGAGGAGACAATATTAAAACTCATGGTTTCAAATGTCTATTTGTAAATGAACAGTGTTTTGGCAATAATCAAGAGGATCTAAAGGTGCTAATGCAAGGAGGCAAGTTGGACTTCAGGTATCACTGAGTCTTGGTGGTATGAAACCCATGTTTGGAATATGGTTATGAATGAGTTTATTTAAATCAAAGGTAATGGGTATAGACAAAAGGGGGTAGAGGTCAGGTAACATATATTTAAGAAATATGCTCCCAAATGGGGGAAGCATGGTTCAAAGATTTGGGGTAAGGACTAATGGAGGAGAATTAGAAATAATTTCTGTAATTAGATTACACTAGAGAGTAGTTGAATAGTAAGAGGAAACAGATGAAACAGCTTACAAGCCTGGTAAAGGGGCATGATGACAAGATTGAATATTTTTAGTGATAAATTGGATAAAGACATAGATGGCAAACATTAAATTTACAGATGATGCAAAGCTGGAAGAGATAGTTATGGATAGGTACCACCTTAGATGAGAGTCAGGATCCAAAAAGTCTTAACAAGCTTGAGCACTGGATTGAAGTGAATAAGATGTAATCTAATGAAAATCAATCTAAAGTCTTACATTTGGGTTAAAAAGTTAGCTTCAAAAGTATAGGACTTGTAGACATGGAGGATTGGTTACACAGATATTTGTCTGAAAAAAGAGATTTTTTGAGGGGAATTAGTAGATAGAAAGACCAGTACAAGTCAACAGTAGTGTGATGTGGCAGGTAAAATATCAAATGAAATCTTAAGCTGCATTAAGAGAATCATAGCTTCCAGGAATTAGGAGATAATTGTCCTTTGATACTCTGGCCTGGTCAGATCACATCTGGAGTGTCGTGTTCAATTCTGTGCAAACATTTTAGGAAGGACATTGTTAACCTGGTAAAGATATAGAAGGGTGCAACTGAAATAATGAAGGGCCTTAAATCCATGTTAATAGGATTAGTTGAAGGAACTAGGGATATATATTCCATAGAAGAGAAGATGGGGTTGGGTGAGTAGGCATGCTAGCCATCCTCAAATATTTGAGGGCTAGCATGTGGAAAATGTAATATATTTACAATGTGTCTCTTTAGTCCTAGATATTGGAGCCAAGAACAATGGATGGAAGTGGCAAAGAAACAGATTTAGGCTTCATGTCAAGGAAGAACTTCCTAATAATTGGAACTGTCTAAAAGTGAAATACTTGGGTGATGAAGCATTCTGTATCACTGGAAGTCTTTAAGCAACAGGTAGATGACTACTAATTGCGTATGCTGTAGTGGGGCTTCTATTTAGGTTTGAGTTAGGCTAGATGGCCTCTGAAGTCCTTTCTAATTCTGAAATTCCATAATTCTGTGAATTTTGGTTTTATATGTTTTGAGCTAGCTAACTTTACATGGTTAGATATCTCTTATTCACCATTATTATTTCCTCAACTATAGATATTTCACAGAGAAACCCTGAGTCATTCAAAAATATATCACATGTTCTCTAAATTACATCTTTACAAAATTTTGGCCCCAAATGTAAGAGGGTTGGAAAAGAAAAAGCTTAGGAGGTACACTGGTGGTGGCAATACATACTACTTTTTTCAAGAAGATAAGGTTGGAATTACTTCAATCCTGTATTTAGTTTGCCTTCCCATCTTCCTGAAATGAGAAGCAATATGATTTATTACACATAGTGTTATGAATTGGGGTTCATAAATACTTAAGTTTACATCCTACCACCAACATTTACTATCTGTGTGATCACAGGTAAATTTGTTAATTTCTCTGAGCCTCACTTTTTCTCATTCATAAAATGGGGATAATAATACCTGTATATAATTTATGGGAAATGGTTTTGAAGATCAAATGAGAAAATGTATGAGCAGTGATTTATAAATATCAGCTATCATTATTATTAGCTCATCACCAGCCAGGTTCCTACTGTCTTTATGATGTCATGTTGCACTAGCCTCTTATGGCTTCCCATACATGTGTCCTTTACTTAGGGAGAAATATAGTTTAGGGAAAGAGCTTGGAATCAGAAGATCTGGATTCAAGTCTTGTCTATCATTTACGTAGTGTGCGACTATGGTCAAGTCAACTCTTTGAGCATCAATTTCCTCATTTGTAAAATAGGCATGATAATACTTGTTCTATTTAATAAGGTCTTTGTGGAGATCATAGTATATGACAAATATAAAATATTATGGTTGTAACATTATTGTTTACCATTATGACCTTCATGTGATCCCTTGTTGCAACTTGTGAAGTGTATAGTAAGACATTGGCTCAACCTGAATCTGATGATGCTTTGTGGCCATGACCAAGTCATTTAACCTTTCAGTGGCCCAAACAACTCTGACACATTGCCAATGCATATTGGTGAAGTTTGCATAGTGAGACTTCCTGAAACCATTAAAATCATAGATGGAGACCCAATCACTACCATATCCCCCAGGTCTCCCTCTGCCGCAACCATAAAACTCCATATAATTTTTTTTTATTATTACTTTATCCATAATACTTCATTTGTACTACATCCACTTAAGATCCTGCTTAGGGCCAAGTAATAAGAAGAAACAATTAGTATAGATGAAATAATTTAAGCTCATGTACCAGACAACTAATGTATAACTAGCTATCAGAGTAAAAATTGCACATATCTCCAAAAGATTCTTAATGAAAAGAATTTCAAGCATTGGGGTAGGCTAGTGGTGGTGGTGGTGGTGGATATTTTGGGTTAAATAGGTCCTAAAACTATACATACTATATTGTCTATTTGCCGTCTCTGAAGTGCTAGTTCTAAAACCATTCTCTGTATCTGAAGGATGGAGAGGAGAAAGGAGGCATGATCCAGGGCAGGGAAGGACATATCAGTACAGCATCCAGTGTAAGCATTGGCTGCTTTGGCTGGATAGTTTTATGAGTAGGAAGGTTGTCATCATTTCCAAGGGAATGGAGACTTTGCTATGACATTGCAAAAACAATTTGCTCCCAAAATAGACTCTTGTAATTGCCTTGCTATCCTCATTTCCAATCACCCATACTTCCATCTGGGAGGTGAGAAGAGTGTGCTGTGGGCAATGAGCTGGTGATCATCTTCTCTCCCTTCCCAGGAGGCTGCTGAATTCCAGTCTTTCTTTTCACAAAATAGAACAACAGAATAGAACTATTAGGCCCATTACCGTTGGACTGATTGCACACTGTTTTTTAAATATCCAAAGAAACATCTTCTAACACAAGTAGCACTGGTCTTGGAAACTCTCCAGCTAAGAGAAGTAATTTGAACTTGAAAGGAAGGTGAAGTCATTGCTGCCTGGTGTTACCAAATGGGGAAGTTCAGTGTTTTTCTTTCTTTCTTTCTTTCTTTCTTTCTTTCTTTCTTTCTTTCTTTCTTTCTTTCTTTCTTTCTCTTAGCACATAAACACCTCTTAGAGACTGTGTTTGTCAATTTTGGAAATTGTATTAACTTTTTAGGCCACAGAGATGCTGGTAGTTCTATGAAGCAATGATTATTTCAGTGAGCTAAAATAATTAATGAAATTTCCCAAAGTATCTTGTTTTCAACTCAAAAGAAAATTATGTGTTGGACAGTTCAGACTTCTTAAGAAAAAGCAAAAATAAAAGTATCTTCCTCTTTCCCTATTCCTCATGTAAGTACATACTCACAGACAAGAAAATTTGAAAACTTCTCTGACAAAGCCACATGAAACACACACACACATACACACACACTCACTCATAATTGACCTCAGCAATGTTGGTGGAGAATTTACACAGAAGAAAGGGAGCTCAAGATGGTCAAGTATTATTTGATCATACCATATTGTTTATATTACATATATTGATTTTCCTCCCTTATAATTAAACTGCTTTAGGCCTCCAAGGGATATTAGAGGTTATCTCATTCAGTTCTGCTTCAGAAATTGGACTAGACAGTTTCTTCTAACTCCAAACTTGTATTTATCACAAGTAAAGTAATTTCACATTTGCATTGCTTAGCAGCTTGCTTCAAAATATATCAAGAATTTATTTAGTTTTAAATGGTAGTCATGGATGAGTTGAGATTTACATTGCTAAAGTAAATACCCACATCTCTAAGGTATCAGAGTATTGAATGGCTTCTAAAATTTTTCAACATATTAGTAGCACTCATTTCCTGGAACTATATTAGACACAAAAATTTCTAAAGAAAAATAAATATCCATATTTGCTTCAAGGATTTAGCTATTTAATCACAAGGCCTTTCATAAAATTTCATAGGCCTTTCAAATAGAATTTGAGATCAGGAAGGGACCTCAGTGGCCAATGAATCTAACCCATATGGAAAACTCACTATGACATACTCAACAAATAGATGCCTAGCTTCTGCTGGGCAGGAAGGGAGAAGAAGAAAATTCTAAACTATACATTAAAATCACTACCACCACCACTACCGCTACTACCACCATTACCACCATCACACCACCACCAAATATGTAAGCAATTGAGCCAAAGATAAAATTAACAAATTCAAAAATGTTCCTTAGATATGAATGAACAGAAATCAGCAATAATTTTTCTCCTTCCCCTGCTAAATGTTTCTTTTTCCTTCCTTTTTTAAAAACAATTATTATCTCATTTGATCTTCATAACATATGAAGTAGGTCCTGTTATTATCCTCATTTTATAGTTGAGGAAACTGAGGCAGACTGATGTAAAGTGACTTACTTAGAGTCACACAGCTATTAACTGTGTGATCCCACAAACTGCAAAACTTTAACTAAAGAGAGTGTTTTGAAATGGGAGGATTAGAAGAAAGTAAAGAAAGGAGAAGATGCCATGAATATACTCTGGGTAAGGGAAACAGAAGGACAGGGGAACAGAAACAGATTAAACCAAACCCAGAGTGCTGATGCTGAGCTGACAATTCCTCTCTCATGACCCCACTATTCCTTCTAATGAAGGACATAAAGAGAGCGAGCGAGCAAGCGAGCGAGAAGTATAAGAGAAAAGGAAATACATAATTAACAGTCATAACAATTAATATGAATGGATGAACTCATCCATAAAACAGGAGATAGCAGAATGGATTAGAAAGCAGAATCCAATAATATTGTTTGCAGGAAATATATGAGAAACAGAGGAAAGTACACAAAGTTAAAGACAGGGATTGGGACAAAATGTATTGTGATTCAGCTGAGTAAAAAAGTAAAAAAGATTAATGTGATAATCATGATCTGACAGAAAGTAATGGTAAAATAGATTAATTTCTGTCTGCCTCAGTTTACTCATCTGTAAAATGGAGATAATAATAGTCTCTACCTGGCAGGGTTGTTGTGAGGATCAAATGAGATAGTATTTATAAAGCACTTACCACAGCACCTAACACTTAGTAGGTACTACATAAATATTAGCTATCATTATCAGAGTAGAGTAGTCTAATGTTTGATAAACCCCAAAAGCTGAAACATTGGTGTAAAAGTTCGCCATTTTTTAAAAAAAACTGTTGGGAAAACTAGAAATTCTTCTGTCAGATGACAGGTATAGATCACTATTTCACATAGTACCCCAAGGTAACTTCCAGGTGGGTATATCGCTTAGATATAAAAGTGATATTATAAATAAATAAAAAGGGCAGGGAAAAATTTATTTTCAGATCTATGGAAAGTTGTTCCTGCTGGTGTTGAGTTTTTTTAGTTCTGTATGACTCTTCCTGAGCCCATTTGGGGTTTTCCTGGCAAAGCTACTAGAGTGGCTTGCCATTTCCTTCTCCAGCTCATTTTAAAGATGAGGAAACTGAGGCAAACAGGATTAAGTGACTTGCCCAGGGTCACAATGCTGCCTGAGGTCAGATGTGTACTCAGATCTTCTGGCTCTAGGCTTAGTTCTCTATCTACTGTACCACCTACTTGTCCTATGTCTTCTCTCCTCCTAATTCTTTTTTATCATCCTCCCTGTGATTTCCAGTCCTTCCATTTCTCCTTATCTATTAGTCCTACTTTAACCTCATTTTATTCCCTTTACATTCTTTTTTTTGGGGGGGGGCAGGGCAATTGGGGTTAAGTGACTTGCCCAAGGTCACACAGCTAGCATGTGTGTTAAGTGTCTGAGGTTGGATTTGAACTCAGGTCCTCCTGACTCCAGGGCTGGCACTCTACTCACTGCACCACATAGCTGCCCCTTCCATTTACAATCTTAAGTGGTTAAATAGTTCTATTATAAACTGTGCAGCCAGATTCTGTTTTAAGCACTGAGCAAATAGGATACTCCTTACCTCAAGGAGCTTAAAAATCTAAAGATTCTAAATCAATAGGGAAAGAGTCCATGCAAAAAAAAAAGGAGTCAGATAAGGTAAAATGGACAGTTTTGATTATACGAAATTCAAAAAGTTTTTGCCCAAACAAAACCAGCGCAAGCAAAAATTATAAGAGAAGCAGGTAAGTGGAAAAACTCTTTGCCTCGAATTTCTCTGAAGAGGGTCACATTTTCTTCCCCCTACCCCAAAATCTCCCAAATTCCAAACTCCCCTGTTAGTTTTGAGGGCACCACCAGCCTAGGATTCCTTTTTCCATTTCTCACTCTCCCTTCCTCCCTTCAACCCATATCCAATCTGTTGCCGTGGCCTGTTGTAGTTTTGTAACATCTCTCAAACATGCCCCTTTCTCTCCTCTGATCCTGCTACCACCCTGATGTAGGTTCTCATCACCGCATGCTTGTACTATTGCAATAGCCTTCTGGTTGGTCTCCCTGACTGCAGATTTACTCCAGTCTATCTGCCACTGAATTATCAAAGTGATCTTCCTAAAACACTGGTCTGATCAGTCACTGTCCTACTCAGTAAATTGCAGGGGCTCCCTACAACCTCCAAGATCAGATATAAAATCATCTGGCATTCAAGCCCTTCATAACTTGTCTTCCCCCACCCCTATCCTTCTAGTCCCCTTATACTATACCACCCTCATGCCCCAGCCCCCCCACACACTGTGTAATCCAGTGACACACGCCCCCTTGCTATTTTTTAAACAAGACAATCTATCTCCTGACTCTGGGCATTTTTACTGGTTTTCCTCACACCTAGACTTTTCTCCCTTCTTATCTCTGCCTCATGGTTTCCCTGGCTTCCTTCAAGTCCCATCTAAAAATCCTGCTTTTTATAGTAAACCTTTCTGTATCTAATTCTACTGTTTTCCATCTGTTGATTATTTCTAATTTATCCTATATATAGCTTGTTTGTGTATAGTTGTTTGCATGTTATCTCTTTCATCAGACTGAGTTTTTTGAAAAAAGGGGCTGTCTTTTACCTTTCTTTTTATCTCCAATGTTTAGCCCAGTGTCTAGCATATAAATAGGTGCTTCATAAGTATTTATTGTCAGAGAACCCAGGCTAGATTCCTACTTCTGCTATTTAGAACATATATGATCGGGGGCAGTTGCTTAACTTTTTTGGGCTGCCATCTCCAAACTCTCTTCCTGCCCTAAATGCTATAAAGTTATTTGAGTACCTGAAATTTTTAATGCAAAAGGACATGGGGATGGTGATGGTTTTAGTGGTATGCTTTTTATTAGGCAACTCTGGAGGGTAAACATTAGTGATTGCTGGTATAATCTTAATTATTTCTGTGGCTTCATAAGAGTTGATTTAGGTTAGGAAATGAGTTGAGGGGTGATATAATAATAAATAATTTGAAATAAAGTTTAATTAGATGCTTACTTGAAATAAATGAACCAGGATAAAATATTGATATGAAGATTGTCTCTGGCTCTTTTTCTTTATCAATTTAAGTCAGTTGTCATGGTGACATCTGGTTGTTAAAATTGGATATTGGTAAGAGGTGGTACTTATAACATTGTGGAAAGTATCTTAATAAGGTGAAGTTATGAGTTGGAAAAAAGTCTGTGGTATAAGTGGAGTGGGGGTCTACCACACATGCAGACCTTATCAGATTGTTTAGCTAATGCATCCTCTTCATGTGGAGGATTCTAAGGAGCTTGCTTCTGGAAGAATTGTGATGGTGTATAAGGATAGTACCTTGGGCAGATTGGAGCTTGTGTAGATGTTCTGTAAGCAGTTCTGGTCATTTAAGCAAGTGGTAAAGAAGAGGGTCTCTGATTGGGAGGCACTGAAAAATTTCTGTCTGCATCAGTCACTTTGCTTCGTTTGTATCTGGGGAGATTGATGATTCATTTGCTCATAGTGTCTGGGAAAGGAATATTAGTAAGGGAGAAGGCCTTATAGCACCTTCTCTTCCTTTGGGGCCATATGCCCTTGGGCTACAGGCCTTGGTCCTTGACCTTTTCATTTGGTCTTTTCTATTCTTTGTGAAGGGAGTATCCAACCTTTGGAATTTAAAAGTTTTGGAGAGTAGGGCACAGGAATAAGGAGATCATAATCCAGAATACGGAACGGCTCTGGGGAGGAAGGTGAAGTTGGTGACTTTGCACAGCCCTCTCTCCTTTAAATCCGATTTACTTGCATGTCATGGCATCACCTCCCTGATGTCATGGTCCTTGTCAAGAATGAAGGAAAAGCAGCAACCTCTGTGAATAGAAAAGGAGCTTCCTACTGGGGACCAAATTCCAGTTGGGCAAAACGGTTTTCTTCCTTCCTCCCTCCCTCCCTTCCTCCCTCCCTTCCTCCCTCCCTTCCTTCCTTCCCTCCCTCCCTCCCTCCCTCTCTTCCTTCCTTTCTTCCTTCCTTCCTTCCCTAAATTATGAACCTATGAACCTAAAAACTGAGGTAATATAGAGAGTAGCCTAGAGATTTTAGAGGAAATGCCTATATTTTTTACTTAAATATGTTTTTGAAAAGCTAATCTATGTGAAGTGTTAAAATGCAATCAATGTTCTAATCTCAGGCCCCTAACAATGGGAAGAATGTAGCAGGTTAGAGCTAGAGCCAGTGGTGTTAGAGAAGAGACACCCACAAACTTTTTAAGGTACCCTGGAATCATGAGGATAGATGTAACCTGCTTGACTTTGGGAGAGAGAGGCAGAGAATACCATCCTACATTATTAGAAATTTTATTCTGTTGCATGTTTGAATTGCAGGAAAAAAATGACAAAATGGTCTACAAATTTACAATCAATAACATTGTTATGGGTATCTGTGTACATTGCCGTCAGGTTTATCTGTCCTCACTGGAGCAGGACCTGTTCTCTCTCTCTCTCTCTCTCTCTCTCTCTCTCTCCATACAGTGTATTATCTAATTGCCCACAATAAACTAAGTAACAGACACTTAGGGACCAGCCTCCAGTCCTGCCTAATCTACTGAATTCCAGCATCAGGAGAACATCCTGCTGCTGTCTCATAGCTAGTGCAGTAATCAGTCATTATGAGCAGCTGCAAACCTTCTCCCACTCCAGCAGAGGGCTGCTAACTCTTCATTATCTGTCAGAGGAGATATAACTGTCTTCAAGTAATTGAAGGGTTGCAATGGGAGAGGGATTAGATTCATTTTGTTCGGACCCTAAGGGCAGAACTAGGAACAGCGAGTGGAAATTGCAGAGAGGCAAATTTGGGATAATTGTAAGGGAAGGAAAAAAAAAAAACCACAGACTGTCCCATCAATTCAAACTGTCCAAAAGTGAAGTGAGCAGCCTTGGGATTTAGTGACTTTCCATTCATAGTGGACTTCATGTTAAGGCTAAAGGACCATATCTGGGATTTTTCTTCAGGTACAGGTTGGATTTAATGAAGTTGGAGATCGCTTCCAACTCAGAGAGATTCTACGCCCCTGTGCTGCAGTCCTCCAGCTGGGGGACACACTCCTTCCTGGAAAAGAAGAACTCTTGCTCCAAACATACCTAAGGAAAAAATTATTGTTACATTTACCACATTTTAAAAAGTCATTGTCTATTTTCAGAAGATTCAGGGTTGAATCTGACTCTAGTATCTACTCATTTTGTAGTCATGCACAAATGACTCTTCTGCTCTGAATGTGCAGAATGTTTGAAATCACCAGCGGGCAAATTAAGAATTTGTCAAATTCTCTGCCCTTAACAGAATTAAGACTTCTAGCTGATACCCAGATCATTAGGTCCCCTCCAACACTGCTCCTAGTGGGAGAGTCTGCATGACACTCCCACTATATTAGCATTCAGTGTATTTCTTTATCTTTTACTCATATGTTCTCAACCATGCTTTTTGTCCTTTACATTCCTGAATTTCAGGGGATCACAGAAGGTCATAGAATCCTAGATTTATAACCATAACAAACCTCTGAGTTCACTTAGTCCAAATTCCTCTTTCTACAGATGAAGAAAATGAGGGTCAGGAAGTTTAAATGACTTGCTCAAAGTCACACAGGTAGTTAGTATCAGAGGCAGGATCTGAACCCAGTACCAGAATTTATATTCTTTCTGCCGAACCATGGAGATACATATCTCTTTTTTTGGACAAACAGTACTACCAGAGGCATCATCTGAACCTAGGCCCAATTTTCTTTTCACTGTGTCACGGAGATGTATATCTTTTTGTTTTTCTGACAAGTAGCACAGTTTCCCTTACTTGTAAAGCACTTTCAGTTTTTCGAAGCATTTTGCAAATATTGCTTCATGTTGTCCTCACAATAAACCTGAGAGATGCTATTATGATGCCCATTTTCCAGGAAACTGAGACAGGCAGAGGCTGAAGACTTGTCCTGTGTTACATTTTTAGTAAGTATGGGGCTGACTCCAGGTTCAGCACTCAGTCCACTGTGCCACCTATCTGCCTTTCACCTGTCCATTAAATCTATTTCTTTAAACATTTAACCCTTCCATTGTCATATCCTACTAATGAATCTTAAGTTTTTATTTTATATCTAGTTTTTCTGCTTGATTGCTCTCTAAGGAAAAGATTTAAAAATATTGCTCCATGCTTCTTGTCCTTGTGTCTTTATATCTTACCAATCAATTAATATCTATGGTCCCATGACTCAAACTGATACTCAAACTAAGTTTATATTAATTTCTCAGACTACAAGGCATTCCATTTTTCTTCATCATCATGAGATAAATTAAACTACCACTTCCCCAACTCCTACTTTTAAATTATTACTTAAAAATTCAGTAAGAGGTTTGTAGTAATGATTAAACCAATGCATGAGGTGAAATCCCATGTACGTCTTTCCACCTTTTGTCTCTTCATCTCCCTTTTCCCCCGCTCAGGGGAGACCTGCCCTCATGGTCTTTTTGCCTTCCTTGGATCAAAACTGACCTTTGTGAAACTCATTAAAGATAAGATGAAAGCTTCCCCCTTCCCAGCAGTATTTGCATTTTAATGGGGGTCAAAGCTTTACCCCACAGGACAGAGTTTGGATCCAGGAGTGAGACTTGGGCAAAGGTAAGGGAAATCTCTGAGTTCTCTTCCAATTCATTTTTTAAAATTCTTTTTTCTTTATTACAGAGGATGTAAATATAAATTGTCCTATCTATGAAACTTGAAAGTATTTTTCCTTCTCTTGTTTTGAGTATAATTCTGGTTTTATGAAGGAGTAGTAACAACACAACTCTATTTCATTTTAAAGAATTTGCTGATTGTTCAGTTGTGTCCTACATTTCATAACCCCATATGGGATTTTCTTGGCAAAGATACTGGAGAGGTTTGCCATTTCTTTTCCAGCTCATTTTACAGATGAGGAAACTGAGGCAAACAGGGTTAAGTGACTTGCCCCAGGGTTAGATAGCTAGTAAGTATCTGAAGCCACATTTGAACTTAGGAAGATGAATCTACCTGACTCCAGGCCCAGAGCTCTATCCATTATGCCACCTAGCTGCCCTTATTTGACAGAATACTGCAAGGCGTATTTACTGAGGAATCTCAGCTCCATTTTTAGTGACTCTCCTAATTCCCTACCTGGGCTACATTTTCACTTAACTGCTATATGGGAAATGGTGGTGCCAACACCACAGGGATATCATAAGGATCATACAAAACAAGATAAACATGTGAAAAGCATGAGAATGTAGAAGTATATGATGCTTTTTGGAAATTTAAGTTTATGGTTAGAGTAACAAGGAGACTAGCAGTTTGGTGTGAAACCTTGCTATTTTTTGAGAGAGGATTAGTTCTTTCATTTTCCTCTAAGGAAGAGGTAACATATAGAAAGGACATAAGATGTGGAACCAGGAGACCTGGATCTGAATCCTGACTCTGGCACATAATAGCTACATGGCCACTTGCAAATTATTTACCAGCCCTGAATAAATGTGCTTCCTTATCTGTAAAAGGGGGATAAAAACTCTTGTACTTTGCAAAGAGTTGGTGGGAAGAAAGCTCTTGGTAATGCTAATGTACAATATAAGCATGAACCATTACCATTACTATAATTATTCTTATTATTCTCTAAAGTCAAATCCACCTACTTACTCCTCTCCTCTAACACTGATAGTAAGATTTAAGCTCTTTGAGTATTTCTGTGTATTCAGGAATCCTCATTTGTTACACCTTTTAACATGGAATGAGATGAGATAGCAAGTTCTGATATGTGTTTCTCTACATGAACTGAGGAGTGGGTTCATGTTTTGTGCATAGAGTCCTATTTTGTTATAGGAAGCAGTATAAGTTGGTCTAATAAGCACTAGACTTTAGAGTACTTCAGTTATAGTCCCAAATTTGCCCTACCTCACTCTGGAACCCTGGAAAAGCCACTTAAACCTCTCCGTCCCTTAGTTTTCTTAACCATAAAATGAAGGGGTTTGATTAGATGATCTCTGTCTTTTCTTTTTGCTTTAACAGTCTATTTGTTTTTGTATATGGCCACAATTTGTTTTCCTGTACTACGCCTATTTGAGCAGCTAGGTGGCATAGCAGATAGAGCAGTGGACTTGGAATCAGGAAAACCCAAGTTCAAATCCAGCCTCTGACATGTACTAGCTGTATGACCCTGGACAAGTCACTTAACCCTGTTTGCCTCAGTTTCTTCATCTGTAAAATGAGCTGGAGAAGGAAATGACAAACCACTCCACTATCTTTGCCAAGAAAACCCCAAATGGGATCACAAAGGATTGAACAATAACTATACTATGCATATTTATTGGGAGAGTTTTCTTTTTCTTTTTTATCGTTCAGTTGTGGAGGTGGGGGGAGGTCAGCAAGAAGGAGAGATAATAAATGCTTGTATAAGTAAACAATTAAAATTCTGATTTTATATTGGCAGTTAACTTCAATTTTGCTTTTTGTATAAGGGATCCTTGACCTATTTTCAAATTACGAGGTATGTGGTTATGTGTGTGTATGTGTATTTATAAAATATACTGAAATATGAAGTCTGGATCTGTGATTTTATTGGTATACAGAATTTCCAGGTGAAGACACCACCTCTACCAGTGTATATCAGAACCTTATCTACACCTATAAGTATCTTATAGCACAGAGAGGTTAAATATCCACTCACATTACTCGTATGTAGCAGAGGCAAGTCTTGAATGCAGAACTTCCTTTCCCTGAGCTGAATCTCTCTTCATAGCATTACACCACCTCTAAGTAATACAGATTAAGAAGTAAACCTTAGGGAAGTTTAAGTTCTTTTCACCCACCAACTGAATTGTTGATGATTCCATCATTTAAACAAAAGCTGTTATATTTGTAGTAAAAGGTTTTAGCAACTGCTCTGTCTTGTAAAACTGTTATTAGGACTGGATCTGCTTTGCAGTATTTTGACCACTCTACAAACTGATTTCCTCAGTGAGTGAACTTTGAAATATTTCTCTTCTACTTTAAAAGAAAAAAAGGTAATATTTTTATTTATAAATATAGATTTGTTCCAAGAAACTATAAAAACTGCGTCTTAACATATACCCAATTAATAACTTCCAATTATAACAACTTATCTATGTGACATATTAAGGTTTGCAAAGTATTTATCTTTTACAAATTGAAAGTTTGTGGCAACATTGCAGTCAAGTCTATTGGCACCATTTTTGCAACAGTATGTGCTCATATATCTCTGTGTCATGTTTTGGTAATTCTCACAATATTTCAAACTTTTTCATTATTATTATATCTATTATGGTGATCAATGATCAGTGATCTTTAGTGTTATTTTTGTAATTGTTTTGGGGCACTATGAACCATGCCCATATAACATGGCAAACTTAATTGATAAATGACTGCTCCACCCACCAGGCATTCTCCCATCTCTCTCTCTCCCTCTCCTCAGGCTTCCCTATTCCTTGAGACACAACAATATTGAAATTAGACCAATTAGTAACCAATTAATATCTAGCAATACCACTTCTAGGTCAGTATCACAAAGACATAAAAAGGGGAAAGAACTAATTTGTACAAAAATATTTATAGCAGCTCTTTTTGTTGTGGCTATCGGAAATTGAGGGGATGCCTATCACCTGGGAAATGGCTAAACAAGCAGTGATATGTGATTGTGATGGAATATTGTGCTATAAGAAATGACCAGCAGAATGATTTCAGAAAAACCTGGAAAGACTTACATGAACTGATGCATAGTGAAGTGAACAGAACCATGAGAATGCTGTACACAGTAACAGCAATGTGCACAATGAGTAACTATGAATGACTTAGTTATTCTCAACAAAACAATGATTCAAGACAATCCCATAGGACTAATGATGAAGCATACTCTCTGCCTCCAGAGAAAGAACTGATATTGATTGAATACAGACTGAAGCATGTTATTTTTCTTTCATTCATTCTTTTTATTTGGATCTTCTTGTACCAAATGACTAATATGGAAAAGTTTTACAAACTATATAAGGGTTTTAGGATGGCCTGGTCTATACTGTAAATCTTTGTGGTTTGGTCTAGGACCTGCCATAGCTTCTATGCTGCTGGTATAAAATGTAACAAACATTCTATGGTCATCTTATTATTACCTTGAGGCACTGGAGTAAATATTATTGGGCTTTACTTTTTACTCATCTTAGTTTATACTGAAAAAGAGACCAGACTCTAATAGTTGTATTGTATAAGAATTTAAATGATTTGTTAATAGTACTTAAGTCTTTCGTTTCTATTTTACTGCTGTTCACAGAATTTTGGATTAATGCACATAACTTCCAGCAAATCTAGAATTCTGGAATAGATTTGTATGTGTGTGTATGTGTACATGCATGCATGCACACTAAAGTTTGTGTTATCAGTGGGGAAAAATTGCCAAGAGGATATCTTTTCAGATGCTGCATATCAGTAGCTTAAGAAAAATATGTCACAACCAGCTGTTGTTTGACAATCCATCCTAAATAGAATTGTTGTGTATTATAGTCTCACCTTTCCAAAATAAAATAGTATAGTTTTTGTTAAAGCTAGACTTTGTAGAAATCCATAAAACCAGGACAGCAAAATGGAAAATTAATTGGCTAATGAGTAATTTGCTAATGAGCATATCTACTCAAAATTAATATGGTGCCAGTAAATATTAAAAATAAAACTGATAGTAGAACCTGTGCTTTTCTTTATCACTTTGAAAACAGATTGTTTTACCTCCCCTTTGTCAATAGGTTGTGGGACAAAATAGACTTTGTATGCCAAATGTCACATATGTTGTTAAATGTGTTGTTGAATGTTTTTTGCGTAACTGTCTTGCTTTGTAAACAATGGAGACTTCTAGTGAGGGAATAGCTATTGTTTTGTCAGGAGGCTGCCATGGCTTTAAAAAAAGTGCCAATATTTTTTTCAAAAAGTTAATTTTGTAGCATACCTTTTGATTTTATTTCCCTTTCCTCTTCCATTCATAGCACCATCCCTTGTAACAAAAACTTAAAAAAAGAGAAAATTTTTTTATTCCACAAAACTAAGTATTGCATCAAGCAAGTCTGACGATAAATGACAAAATTTCCACACCTAAAGTCTTCCATACGGGGGAACAAATGGAAGTAGGTACATTTTCTTATCCCTTCTCTGGAGTTGAGATTGGTCACTATACCTAGGCAGTATTCAATTTCATTTTGTTGTTGCCATTGGTTTTCTTTTCATTTTCGTTATTGTGATCATTGAGTCTATGGTTTACTCTGGTCTTCTTATTTCATTCTGCATCAGCTCTTTGAAGTCTTTTCATGCTTCTCAGCATTACGATTCACCAGGTCTTCTGGTTCAGTAATATTCCTATGCATCGATAATTTTAAATGAATTAAAAATACCTTTTGATTAAGTCTATTTGTTTAGAAAATATTAAGAATGTTTGAAGAAGGAGACCATCTTGATCTATTTAAGTAAAATTTATAACTGGAGCTTTGAAGAGCAAAGTGCTGCTGGAATTCAAGGTCTTAACATTTAAATGTTCTACTTTTGGTGAGACGGGACTTAAGAAATAATGTAGGAATGCAATAGCCTGCCTGGGCTGTCTCTGGATGAGGGAAAATCATTAGAGAGAAACAAGAAGGATGTTACATTTCTGCCTTAATGGCTAGCTTTGATTTTTGTTTCAGAGGAGCTAAAAACAGAACAGTGAAAATTTGTCAGGGAAAGGAACACATTATAATAATTGATTTTGCTCCTAATCCTACTGGAATTCCCTCTAGGAATAGGAATGGGGACTGAGTATAGAGAACTCCCAGGTGAGGGAACTCCCTCTAACAATGCAGACTGGCATTCTTTCTGCAATTTGTAGTCTTAGAGATTCGTCTGGAATACTGAGAAGTTAAGTGATTTGCCGAGGGTAATAGTATGTGTCTGAGTCAGAAATGGAACTCAGGTCATCCTGGCTTTGAGGCTGATTCTCAATATCTTTCTACCTGTTCTCCCTTCTTTTATTTAATCTGTAACCACCCTCACCCCCACTTGTTCTCTTTCTCACCCTCCCCATTCTTTCCTCTCTCTGTCTCTCTGACACACACAGAAACACAATCATTTTTCTATTTTGCCTCTTTTTAAACGCAATTTCAGGGCTTATTTATTCAAGGCCTGTTTTTCCTTCACTTTAAGGCTGCTTTGATAAACTTGTCAACTTTCTGAGAAAGTACTCACTGGAAGAAGAAATCGTCATGGGCATAATCAAGACACCCCCCACCTCCTCCCTAACACCTTGATGAAATCTCTGTGAGAACCAAGAAACTAATTATTATAAGCAAGCATGCTGACCACTGTACTGTACTTGTAACTGTACAAAAGCCTTTAAGTCATTTTAATGATGTAGTGGTTTGGAATATTGGTTTGCTTAAGGATCACTGATTAACATCTCCTCTTTATTTTTTGGGATTTTCCACAGGTGACAGTGCTAGATACGTTTGGTACCACTGTCTTTCTGGTCTTGGCACAGTACCCACCTCCACCTAAGATGCTGGTGATTGGGTTGGACTGAGCATTTCTCTCTCTGCCCACACCCACAGCTTCTTCTATTTTTTGTTGCCAGTATCCACAATTGATTCTATTATTTAGTGAGGAAATAGCATGTGCTACATACGGTTTGAAGTGAGCAGAGTCAAAGGCACCAGACTGTTCAAACAGTTTCTTCTAACACAATGCTCAGTTCACTGGAAAATTTCACTTGAATTGTGGCTACAACCAATTACCATCCAGGATTTTCTGTAAAAACAAAGCAAAACAAAAATAACCCTACCATGGAGGCACAGCTAGTAATGATATTTTTGGGGGAAGAAAACCAGAATAAATGTCACTTGGTGCCAGCAATTGACTAACCATAAGCACCATTAACTACAAGGAGGAAGGTAGAGTAAGCTACCTGCTCTTGCTTGGTGTGTCATTAAGCTAGTATATATGAAAAAAAAGCCTGATGCATGTTGTGAAGAGCCAGGCATCAGTGGAAGGGTTACTGCTCTGATCTAGTTACATCTCATTCATTGAAAGGGTTTGCTTTATGGAATTCTCCAGGACAGTGAACAGTTCCCCAAAATTTGGCTAATAACCCCTCTGCCTCAGCTAAATAACAGTGACAGTGTCTATGAGTTATCATGTAACATTAAGCAAGATAATGACAGTTATCCCCCTGAGGATATTTCAAAATCACAATGAAATAAGAAGCAATTTGTTGAGGATCTTTCTCTGTGAGTTGCCAAAGCATTAGCATTCCATCTGCTAGAGGAAGCAGGATTAGCATATCCCTGGTGAAGTTGTTAATGGCAACTTTTTAGAACTAAATAAATGCTTTGTAGAGTACTTCAGAAAAAGATGCTGAGGACTACATTAACCTTCTTCCCTAGACAGATATCGCCTGATTTTTTTAAAGGCACCTATTAAATGAAAGATAGCCCAGATAGAAACTGGAACAATTTTTCCACTTGAGCAACTGAGAGCAATGCCATATTGTATGTCTCCCCTTCTCGTTTTTGCTAAAGATAAGTGAACTGGTAAGAAGGAAGTTGTTTTTCTTACGAAGCCTGCATCTAAACTGAGCAGTTCACACAAGGGGGCTGTGGCCTGTGTGTACCTGTCTGCTTGCATGTTCACCCAGTAGATTAGCCTTCATCCATCTCATTTCCCCAGTACTGATTCATTAGTAGCTGTCTCTGAAAGCTCTTTGTGCTGCTAGCCAGGGGAAACAGTTTCATATGTAAATCCTTTATAAAAATAACTTCCCCCCCAAAAAATTCCTTCTACCATTTTGAACACATCTGAGATCCCGCCAATTCCTTGTCTCACTGATTAGAAGCTTGGTAAAAGTATCCAAGGCCTACTACTTTGGAATTCCACTGCCCTATGTTCCACTTCCACCTAAGAAGGAATCACAGTGCTGGCAGGGAATCCTGGCTCTTTGATTGTCACTAGCATTTGAGCTGATGAATGACTAAACCTGGCTTTTGGAGGCTTTCACTGCTGTGATTTATTTATGTAAATACAGCCCAGGATGTTTTCTTATTTTGTTGATTTAATATGAGTTTTCAAACAGAATTCAAATATCCAGAAAACTCCCTAAAGTCTGTGTAGTCTAAAAAAAGTGTCAAACCCTTTCCCTTGTACCAATTCTACTCCCACTTCTTTCTGCTTGTTTTGTTTCCCTCTATTCCAGTAGTGTGACAAAGATTAATGTCTTCCTCAAATAAATATTTCTAGGTTCACCATCCAATTTCCTTAAAAATTATGGCTATAGTATTTTATATTTAACAGTAGAATCATGTACTGTTGGAATTAATGAGGAGGTGGAGATCATTTTGTTCAACCTCTCTTATTCTCCACTTTGTATCTCTTGCTTGGCCTGGTTTGCGCTCCACTGATCGAGTTGCCCTGTGCCAGGTACCCTCTGGTCTTTTCTTCCTCCCTGCCTTTCATGCTTGCTTTTGTGTGTTGTCTCCCCCCACAAACCTTAGCTTGTGAGGTCCTTGAGGCCAGGGACTATTTTTCTTCTTATTAATTGCATCCCCAGTGCTTAGTACAGCGCCTGGTATGTAGTAGGCTCAATAAAGTTTATCGAATTGGGTTTAACTTCCTCATTTTACAGTTGAAGAAGTTGAGGTACAGAGAGATTAAGCAACTTGCCTAAGGTTTCATGGGTAGTAAGTGACAAATTGGGGAGTTAAACATGGTTCTGACTCTAAAATCAGTGCTTTTCTAAACCACAACAACTTCATTCTTGCTAGTTCCACTTATCTTTAGCAACTGTCATTTCCAATGTATCCAGTCTAATTACTTTTAACTACAAGGATAGTACTTATTTTGGTGATGAATTTAATGTTACTTCTTTTCAAACAAGGATTTTTGTAAGACTTTATATTTTAAAAAGTTTCACTGTATCCTTAAGGATGGGTTATATGAGTAAAATTTAAGAGTACATCTGCCACCAGTCCAAACCCTTTGTTGTTCCCACAAAAAATGGTAATATCCCCACTCCCACTTTAACCCACAAAAGGCAGCCACAAACTGTTTTACAATTGGTAATCTCAGTTATGAGACTATGAGGTTCTAGCTGGTTAATAATATAGTACATGGACACTGCCTCTGTCCTCTCCCACACAGGTGGATCTTTTGAAAATCTACCTTAAGTTCAAGACATTTTTTGGGTCAATGCTCACTCAGAATAGAGCTCAGAAGCATACACCAATGCCTTTATTCTTACTAGCAGCTACAGTGTACATCAGTTCAAAACAAATGACACATCAAACAGTATAATAAAGTTATATTAAAAGGTTATCCAAGCATACTTGGGGCAAACTCTCTCACAGGTTATTACACTATTCCTGGGGGAGGGCACACATACAGAATAGTGCATGTGATCAGAAAACACAAAAATGCCACATGTGAAAAGAATCAGAGTAAAAGAGTGCACGGCAAGACACATACTATACAAAAGCAATTTGGGGGTGTGTGTGGGTATGTTTAACCAGGATGTACACATCCTGTCCTGTAGAGCTCCTGACATCCTCTATCACCAGATGATCCTTGGTTGCTCTCTGCTATGTATCATATCTGTCTTCTCTGATAGTTGTTGTGTTTCTATTCTGTCTCAAATACTGTCTGCCATATTTTGTTGGTTGTCAGCTCTTTAGTGTCTCAGAGACCTGCTGTTGCTCTCTCTTACTATATACATTAAGGTATGATAACTAGCAAGCCTTTCTTTTGCAAGGATGGATTAATACTCTTTTATTGAATACATGAGGATTATCAGCCAGCATGCCTGACATGAACCAGTAGAGGAAGCCCCTGGGCTAAGATTTAGTCTATTGTTTTGACTACTTTTCTCATTGTTCCAGCTTTAAGTTCTTGGCACAAACAACTGGGAGCAGCTAAATGGTGCAGTGGTTAGAGTGCTGGGACTGGAATCAGGAAGACCTAAGTTCAAATCTGGTCTCAGACATTAGCTGTGTGACCCTGGGCAAGTCACTTAACCATGTTTACCTCAATTTTCTCATCTGTGACATGAGCTGCAGAAGGAAATGACAAATCTTTCCAGTGTCTTTGCCAAGAAAACTCCAATGAGGTCATGAAGAGTCAGACATGACTGAAAAGACTGAACAACAACAACAGCAGACTTGTAGTTATAAAATCTTTACTAATGCTTGCTAAATATTTGATTATAATGTTTGATTGTCAATTACCATTTTGAAGAATCCCTCAAACAATCTCCTTAAGAGATATGTGATAGTTGGAATGAAAAGACTCCTCTCAATCCCAACATCTCCCCCTGACTGACAAGCAAATGAATTTAGGGAAAAGAATAGAAAGCTGGTTCAAGCAAGCAGAGCCCTGGGCTCTGCCCTTGGTCTACTTGTTAACCTTCTGCAAACATAATAGCAACAATATCACTTGGCTTTTGTACTGCATTCTAATCAGTACAAACCTCACTTGTCTCCCCACACCCACAAGAGTAGTCCACCAACATGCATTTTTTTGAGTTCTTACTATGTACCAGGCACTATCCTAAGGTCTGGGGGCCCAAGCAAGATCAATAACAATCTCTGTCCTCAAGGAGTTTGCATTCTAATGAGAGAGACAACATGCAAGCAACTGTAGAAATGAGATATATAAAGGATAGACTGGAGATCATTTAGGAAGGCCCTATTATAAGGAACAAGGAAACGTTTCCTGAAGAAGATGGAATTTTAGCTGAGACTTGAACAAAGCCATAAAAGCCAGAAGGTTGAGATGAGGAGGGAGAACATTCCAGGCTTGGGGAACAATCCATATCTAGTGTTAAAGAGACTACACAAATTTTCTTAAAAAGAAAACCATAATTCCCCTAGACCTTTAATAACAACATCAGAATACTATGATTGAAAGTCTTTTATCTTATATGACTTATGCTTTATTCTTTTTATTGTAATCTGCATTATTAATATTTTCCATCACTTTATTAACTCCAGGCAATCAATAAACAATGAACCAAGTCCTAATTTGTAGCATTTGCTGATTACCAAGGGGGTAAATACACAAAAATTTAACATTCAGTTCTTGAACTGACTGCAGTTTTATTACACTTTATTCTTTAAAATGACTTTTCATTTTCCTCAATTATAGTTTCATATTAATTTAAATTAATATTAGTGTTATTGGTTGACAGTAGGGACTGTCTCTGATTGTTTATTCCCTTGTTCTTTTATTATCAACTTCTTTATTTACTACAATCTCTGTTATTATTCTTCCCACCCAAGACCCTAAATAAGCAAAATCATATGCAAGCACAGATTTAAAAAGCTGCTACAGAATATGTTATATTGCAAAAGCCTCAGATGAATAGCCTGAATATTCAGAAGGAAAATGTTAATCTTTAAAAATTCCATCAAATTTTAATTAAAGTATTTCAAAGTCAAAATCCTTTTCTTTCTTTCTTTCTTTCTTTCTTTCTTTCTTTCTTTCTTTCTTTCTTTCTTTCTTTTTTCCTTTCCTTCTTTCTTTCCTTCTTCCTTCCTTCCTTCCTTCTTTCCTTTCTTTCTTTCTTTCTTCCTTTCTTCCTTTCTTCCTTTCCTTCTTTCTTTCTTTCTTTCTTTCTTTCTTTCTTTCTTTCTTTCTTTCTTTCTTTCTTTCTTTTTTTCTTTCTCCATTCCTTCCTTCCTTCTTTCCTTCCTTTCTTTCTCTCTCTTTTTCTCTTTCTTTCTCTTTTCCTCTCTCTCTCTCTCTCTTTCTCTTCCTTTCTTTGTTTCATTGTTTCTTTCTTTCTCTCTTCCTCTCTTTCTTCTTTCCTTCTCTCTCTCTCCCTCTCCCTTTCTCTCTCTCTCTCTCTCTCTCTCTCTTCTCTCTCTCTCTCTCTCTCCCTCCTTCCCTCCCTCCCTCCCTCCCTCTGTCTTTCTCTCTCTCAACTGTAGGTTTGTTCAGAATTGAAGGGTAAGGGAAGAGAATGAGCATTTATATAGCTCCTACTATGTCACAGACATCGCTCTAAGCACTTTTACAAATAGTATTTCATTTGAGCCTCATAACAACCCTGAAAGGTAGATGCTACAATTATCCCCATTTTATAGTTGAGGAATCTGAGGCAGACAGAAGGTAAGGAACTTGCATTTGCCTTTAAGAGTTTGTTTTAAAAATTAGATGTAGACTAGAAGTTCATAATACGTAAGTGTCAGAATGGACCTTGTAGAAGAATTTCTTCCCTTCCCCCAAATCTTTGAACAGAAATAGTTTAAAAATTCCAGAAATAAAATTTAATAATAAAATTTAAAATTTAAAAATCAAATTTAATAATAAAATAAGAAGACCCAACTGGAGTCTCATTCCTTAAGTCAGTAACAGGAGAACTCATATGAAAACAAGTAATTCATATCTAAAGTTTGATGCTCTTGGTCATCCTTTTTATTCTAGCCAATAATAGGTATTTTTTCTTCTATGTGTGGACTAGTCATTACTTGATATTCTTAGATCCTAAAGAATAACATAAGCCATCAGATTAAGCATCCTCCAGTGTAGATGTACATTGATGTCTCCCTCCTTGGGCTCTGTCTTAGTTGGGAATAAATTTATATAAGTTGGTGCTTTAATTGGTTATCAAGGGCAGATCCCTGCAGGCAACATCTCATATTGAACTATAGATATTGAATCATAGACTATTACATCTAAAAGAGACCTTGGAGTTGATCTACTCCAACCTCCTCATTTTACAGATGAGGAAAATGAATTTATGTGCCCTTTGGTTATTAAGTCCTCAAAATATTTTCCCCTTATCTCCTTTTAAAAATTATTGGTTGTTCATATGGCACATAGTGAAATACCATGGGACAATGTTAAATTGAACAGAAATCTCATAGATCTATTCTCGAAAATGTAAACACATATACACTTCAAGTTCTTAATGGAATCATTTGAAAACTGCAGGTATCCGTTTAGCCAAATGTTAGGGCAATAATCCCTCTACTACTGTGATAGTTTAAGAGAAAAGAAGATGCAAAAGGAGGCACCGTTTTCTTCCAAGGGTCATCTGGAAATTTCAAGGGCCAAGTCCGGGGATTCCAGCATATGCTAGTACATAGCACTGGTGGGTGTGACATATAGCCCTCTTCTGCTGTTCCACTTCTGGTTCTTCATGTCCATAAGGATTTGTTTCCTTGGAGAGCAAAGACAATTTTTGTCTTTGCTTTTGTATCTCCTGCACGTATGACAGTCCCAGTCCTAGGAAATAGCTGCCTAATGAATGCTCATGTATTCATAAGTTATGACATTCCATTTCTCACTTCCATGCTTTTGCACAGGTCTGGAATTACTTCCTCATTACTTCAGCCTCTTAGAATTCCTAGTTTTCTGTGTTTTCTTTCACAAAATGAATAACATGGAAATCTGTTTTGCATAACTGCACGTGTATAACCTACATATCAAGTCATTTGCCTTCTAGGAGCAAGGAGAGGATAGGGAGAGGGAGAGAATTTGGAATTCAAGATTTTAAAAAATGAATGTAAACATTTCCATGGATTGAAAAAAAAATAAAATATATAATATGCAATTGATTTCTTTGTGGGGAAAAGTGCATTTATGTAACTCTTCCTGTAGCCCATCTAACATATGTCATTTGCTTTTTTTTGGTCAACTTTGTCAATCTAATTGTTGGGAGATAACATCTCAGCATTGATTTAATTTAGATTTACCTAATTATTAGTGATGGAGCATTTTGTCTTATGACCATCGACAACTTGGATATTTTTCTTTGAAAACTGACTATTTATATCTTTCTAAAATATTTTATTTTTAATTTATGGAGCAAAATAAGCATTTTCATAATATAGTACAATAAAAAGATGATTGCACATGAAAACTGCAAATCTAATAGCACAACTTGCTTTTCCTTTAAAATATAAAACAAAATTATCATGTAAATTTCTTTTTTCCTTTTTTCTTCCATACCCCCTGTCACCACCCTAAAGATGACTACCATTAGACAAAATAGGTATATGTATATATATATACATATATATGTATATATATATACATATATGTATATATATACACACACTTATATATATATACATATATGTACGTATATATATATATATATATATAATTATTCTGTGCATACTTCTATTTATGAATTCTTTCTCTGGATGCAGATAGCATCTTTCTTCATATATCCTTTATAGTTGTTAGGTATTTATAATAGTCAAAATAACTTATTCACTCAAAGTAGTTCTTAAGACAATATTTTTGTAACTGTATACAATATTCTCTTGGTTCTGCTCATTTTGCTCTTCATTATTTTGTGCAAGTCTTTCCATGTTTTTCTAAGAACATTGAGTTCATCATTTCTTACAGAACAGTACAGGGTGTTCCTAAAGTCTGGATACATAGGTAATTGACGGCAATGTGGTGTTATTGCATCGAGTTCATGTGAATCTTGCAAAGCACACCAACTTTTGCCTGACAAATGAATTGAAGATGTTATTTGTTAATATTCCAGTTAAATAAAATGTGGAAAATATTCATTTTGCCTATGTGTCCAGACTTTAGGAACACCCCGTAGTATTCCATCACAATTATATACTACAATTTGTTCAGTCATTCCCATTTGAGGGGCATCCCTGTGATTTCCAGTTCCTTGCCACCATAGAGAGAACTGCTATAAATATTTTTTGTAAATACAAATATTGTAAATATATTTGTAAATATAAATATTTTTCCTTTTTCCCTAATCATCTTTTGAAATAGGCCTAGTACTGGTATTGCTGCCTATTGATATCCTTTTAACATTTATTAATTGGGAAATGATTAAGAGCTTACATTCTATCAGGGGAATCTTTATACACACAAAGAACAATATACAAAATATATATTTTAAAATTTCAAGATAATTTTAGGAGGAACCTAATGGATTATTTTGTATATAGTATTATTGATACCATATAAATTGTTTTATTGGTTCTGATTTCTTTGCTCAGCATCAGTTCAGATAAATTTCCCCATTTTCACTGAAACCCTCCCTTTCATCATTTCTTATAATAATTTTCTGTTAGATTCATGTACCATAAATTGTTTAGCCATTCTTCAGTTGATGAGTACCCCCTTAGTTTTCAATTATCTGTCACTACAGAAAGTACTGCCATAAATATTTTTGTATGTATTGATCTTTTTCTTCCTTTTTTGATCTGTTTGGGTTACAGATTAAAATGTACCATTATATTTTATTGTTATATTATTCTTATTATGGCTGATTATCCATACTGTGTTAATAACAGTTAACATTTATATAGCAATTTAAGATTTGTAAAGCAGGGGCAGCTAGGTGGCCCAGTGAGTAGAGCACCGGCCCTGGAGTCAGGAGGACCTGAGTTCAAATCCGGCCTCAGACACTTGACACTTGTACTAGCTGTGTGACCTTGAACAAGTCACTTAACCCCAATTTCCCTGCCAAAAAGCAAAAAAAAAAAAAGATTTGTAAAGCAACTTACATTATATTACCTCATTAGATCCTCATGACAATCCTGTGAGATAGGTGTTGTTAGTATCCTCATTTTCACATGAGGAAACTGAGACTGCTAGAAGTTAACTTACTTGTCCAGAGTTAGTCAGTCAATCAATCAGTCAGTCAGTAAACACTTATTAGGTGCCTATTACTATATACCAGACACTGAGCTAAGGGTTACAGTCATTAAGTGTGGGCCCATGTCAAGATTTAAACTTAGATTTTCCTGCTTCTAATTCCTGGACTCTGTCTACTGTGCTACTTTGTTACTACTATGAAAGATTTTATAATGAAAAATTTAATGAATATGGGATTCCTTTCATTTGAGAAGAGTGCAGTGGCATGTGTGCTGTCATATATGATTGACACATGGTATCAGTTGGGTTTGTTTAACAGTTTTTCTTTGTCACTGGGAAACTGGGGAGAGAGGACTGTATGCAGAAGTGCCTGTAATGTAATAACAAAAGATTTCAATAAATTTTAAAATAAGCAATGAGATTGTGATTGTAGAGCATAGGCTCTGTGTGCATTACGCAAGCTAATGCTCAGACTAGCAGGTTATATTCCCATAGTCAAACTGACTACTACTCTTTTCTTCAGGGTTATGGGGTAATATTGAGGGGATGGAGGTGAATTTTCTAATGGTATTGTTCATGAAGCCTCATCTAATGTGTTCCCCCAGTATTAATTGACCAATTAATCATCAATATCAATTGTCCAATTGAAATTAATTTTTGCAAAGGAATATTTAATGAAAAGCACCCATTAAAATATTAATAAAATTCAAAATGAGAACAAATTCTCCCATCCTCTTATTTTAATCCTGGGTAAATTGGGTTAAGACTGAATGTGATTACTATTTCTTTACTCTGAGAGTCTTTTTCTCCCTTTGCATCATTCTACCCTTTTTGTTGTTGCTGCTGCAAAGCCAATAGATGAGCTGTTCTCTTTCTAACTATGTCAAGCTAGGTTGAGTTAAGCAGGTCACTCCATGGCATAAATATTTATTTGACTCAATTACTGCTGCTGTTGATGTTATTGACTCTGTCTCTGTCTCCCTCTCTCTTTTTCTTCTCTCTCTCCCTCTCTCTTTCCCTCCTTCCCTCCTTATCTATCTATGACTAGGTCCCCCCATCTCACCTAGGGTGGAAGGGCAGAAGTCACTCACAGACTTAGCCCAAGTGCTGATCATCATGGAAGCTTTGACATGCTCCATTCTTGAACCGTGACAATTTATTCCTCCTTAGGAAGCCTAGTGCCTTTGTTCCCCCTCAACTCTGGGTGGGTGGGGAGAGCAGCTCACCATATTGATGTCATATGTAATGTGGACATCCAATCAACTGTATTCCTACTGTAGCTCAGAACTGAATTCAAGCAATCCACCAACATCAGCTTTCTTAGGAGGAAAGATAATGTATGGGTACTGCCATGATCAGCCCCTCTCCTGATATTTTGAAGCTCATGAGGCATATTTCATCTCTTATTATCATTTAGCTAAGATTAAGAAAGGAGAGATAAAACCAAAACAGAAAAAAAAAGAGAGAGCTTCCATGTGTTTACATGGTGGCTTGATAGTGGAGAGGCTTCCTCACCTACCAGCTTATAGCAGTACTTCCTTTGATTACCACCAGCAAGGAGAAAGTTCTTCTGATGAAACCTTTTGTATGAACACTCAGTTCCAGTTCAACATAAGGTTAAAATGTTTTTCATCATCACACAGCCAACAAGAAATAGAAGATATCTTCACAGAGGGGAAGGAAAAGGATCAGTGCACCATTCTTTTCTGGAAGAAGGCTTATCAAGACTCTATGTGGATACTGGCCATGCCCTAAAGCTTGACTCATATTGGGCAATTTTCCCTTTAAAAGATACATGCTGAATAACAAAGAATATATAGAAAAATAATTAAATTTAAAACTTGAGTGAAGAATTTTGTGTTCCAGCTCACATTACCACGTGTTCCCGAGGTTCTGTGTTATAGGAGACAAATAATGCCTATCTGAATCTAAAAGCCCAATGTATGGAGCTTATATTGGTCAGTGAGGAGAGTTGGTTAATAGTCCTACGTTAGCACACTGAGTTTTCTCCTCAGTTATTTTCCTTGGGAGGGGTGGGATGCTGCTTTTTGTGTAGTTCATTTTTGCCCTTCTTAGCTTCTATATATGGAGCATGTGCTAGTTCTTTCGGAAGGCATTAAGTGTATAAATCAAGTATCATTATAGGTCTACAGACTTCTAATGCAGAAATAAATTCTTTGATGTAATGAAACATGCTTCTATCTATACTCTTGTTTATTCATCTACTTCAGCTGCCTCCTGACAGCATGGAGATGGATGGGCAAGGTTAATGACAACTAATGAATACTCAAGAGTGGCTTTTGTGAGGAAGTCTTTGCAAAGCGTGTGTTAAATGGAGGTATAATTCACAGTAACAGTTTTTCAAGGTACCTTTACACATTAGAGGAAATCAGTTCAAAACACATCAGATGTAATTCTGGTGTAGTTTCAAAGTTTTCAGCAAAATTTAACATGTTAACATTGTGTTTATAATAAATCATAAGGTGACTATATTTTCTGCTAGGATAGAGACTTTATGCTCGCATCACATTATATATTTCCTTCAAGTTATGATACAAAATACTTTGAAGATAGAATCAAATTCTGAGTACCTTCAAGAAACTGGATGACTCGAGAGAATAAAAATTGTAGAACATTTTATCTTAGGCTGTTAATTTGGATACAGATAATAACTTAAATTTATTTTGTGACTGGGAGAAATGGCTATCATCTCATTCTCATTCACTGTCATCATCATTATCTTTCATATCACCCCTCAAAGTCAACAAGTTAGAAGGGCAAACAGTGATTACATTTCATATTATAGTCTCCTCGCATTTGTACTTGTCATTGTCTTAAATGTAGTCACTTTTTTTTCACTTGACTATATGTGTCTAGCTGGGTACAAAGTTTCTCCTAAGGATGAGGAGGGATGATGTAAATGCTACATACAGAGTCTAGAACAGTGATAAGGGATCTAGTTTAATATATTATTTTGCTTGTAAATGCATTATTTGCCTGAGATAGACCTTGTGTTCAGAGACAGATCACGTTAATAAGAGGTAGACTATAAAACCCTTCACCTAAGTTCTCAATTTCACCACAATCACAAAGAACAGAACTCTTAGACCCAGGTAGGGACTAATTATAATTAATATAGGATCATGGATTTATAATTGGAATGGATCTTAGAGGTTACCTAGTTCAAGCCTTTCATTTTATGTACTGGCGGACTGAGACCTCAAGGGTAAAGTGAATTGCCCAGGGCCAGTCAGCCTGTCAACTAGCAGTTATTAAGCACTTACTAGGTGCCAGGGTCACATGGATAGTGAGTTGCAGAGCCAAGATTCAAGTTGGTCTTCTGTTTCTAGATACAGCACTCTTTCCACCGTACCATGTCACCTCCTGGATATTTGAAAAGTAATTTTCAGGCATGTGTCATAACAACCTTGTGAAGCAGATGCTACAAGTATTATTACCTATATTTTACAGATAAGGAAACAGGCTTAGCAAGGTTAAATAACTTGCTCTTGGTTACACCTTGTAAAAATCAGAGCTGGCATCTCACTGACTTCTGTTTAGTCTATTCTTTAACATCATGACCATGATGCCTGTCATACAATGCCAAACTGCTTTGCATCATGCAATATTTTTTCTTACTACATTAGACTGTTCCCTTTGCTCTGCCTTCATGGCTCTGTGCCACCATTTAGAAGTCCAACAGTCATTAGAAAAGTAGGAGGTTACAGGCAAGGCCCAGGGTTTTAACACCAACAATAAATTAAAGTAAGCTTTATTTGCATGTTATTTTATAGTTTATGAAGTGTTTTCAAACCCATCTTCTATTTGACCTTCATTGTAGTATGTAGAGTAAGGCAGTATTGTCCCATGTTTATAAATGGGGAAATTGATCCTCAGAGACATTCCCCCCCTCCCCCCAGCAAATCCAGATTTACTGATCATTCTGATCTACAGTGTTCTTTTGCTATCCAAGGGAAAAACAAATCAAAACTGCCAAGCAACAGAGGGAAGAAGGGTAATGGAGGAATATGAAGAAAAAGGAGTAGGAGTGTTTTCTTTCCATGATTATTGGGGTCACTACTTAGCTTATCCTCTCCAGAGAGCATCCCCCCATTCTAAACCTCTCTTTACTTTCCTCTGAATGCCTCTGACCTTGGTCTCTGGATAGCAAGTTTTGTTTTTTTAATTTGTATTTATAACCCCAGAGTTTAGCACAGTACTTGGAACATAGTATAATAAATACCCTATATACCCATACTATACACATTGCTTAATAACTTATTCCTGGTTGATTAATTATTTAATTGGTCCATGAAGATGGCACAGAAGGAAATTTCTACGCCCAACTGTGCAAATTTGGTTTCCCGCCTAACCTCTCTGATTTCATCTTCCATGCCAGAGACAACTGAGTTTTCAAATATGACCTACACTAAGTTAGCTTCCCAGAAATCTCCAAAACTTCTCATTTTCAACAATATTAGAGGATGTGATCATTACGTTTTTCCTAAATGTCTGTTCAAATTCTATGATGCGACCCATGGGTACTTGATGATATGTTGATACCATTTGTATCATTACAAAGAAGAGAGTGATATAATGCTTATAATTTACCAGAATCAGTCATTTGAATCAAAGGACAAGTCAAGGAAGGAAACATGATTACTGCCTGCCAATGTTTTAAGTTTTATGAATGCTTTGATATTTTGCCAAGCAAATTAGCAAATACTCAGCTGACTGGAGCTCTCAGATATGCTGAATGGATCTTTTAGTCGGTCCTTCAAATGGCATGCAAAAATTCATTTATATAGTCAAATCTACCAGTTAAATGTGGTGGAACATGGCTTTGCTTGTCCCCATCTGTTCTGGTCTTTTGACTATATGGATTGAGTCTGAATTTTTATTTTTTTCCTCTTCCAAACAACACTTTGAAATTAATATATGAAAATATAAGAAATAAATATATAATTAACAAATTCAATATTTTGAATAAAAGTCCTAGAAAAATCATCACATAATTTTAGACAAAATTATAAAAAAATCATAAACACTTAACCCCCTTTCCAATATATGCATTCATTCCATAGCATTCCTGACTGATGGTAGTCAGGCCTTTACTTAAATATTTACTGTGATGGAGAGTTCACTATTTTACAACATGTCTTTCCCATCATTAGCTCCCCTTATTTAGCCATAAATTAGCATTGCTAGCCATTATCCTGATATTGTTCAATGATGCTCTGGTTAAGTAGTGTGTTTACCCACTGAGGAAGAATCCTGGGAAAGGACTAAGTTATCTACTATTTTAATGATCTTTTTTTTCTCCAGTCCTATCTCTCTCTGGGTGGGGAGTATATTATCTATATATTTAAAAGGATGTGGTTATTATGGATTTACCCAATCAGAACTAGGTCTTGGTCTCTTACCTCCTAGAAATCTCACCTCTTCCATAATTCTCCCTTCCCCCATATTTCCTTATCAGGAATTTCCTGTGTCAAAATGATCACAATGAAACCCAAATCTGCTCCAAATTCTACACATACACACAGGTATACGAACCTGTGTTTTTGAACTGAACCTGTGGTTTCTTACTAGAAGTGTGAGGATGAATGAATCATTTAAACCCTCTGAGCCTGTTTCCTTATCTGTAAAATTTGGATAAGACCTGTAGAAGATATTCTTTATAGAAATATTATAAAGGAATAGGAAGACTTCATATAACATTTCTGTAGCAGACTACATACTCATAGTCACAAAAGTGTAAATTATTTTTGATTGCCAAATAATATTTGATTCAATAGAACAAAATATAATTTTAAAGGTTCTTCTTTAAGACAGTATTGCCAAAGAATACATTGAGGTCACATAATCCTCAATAGGAATATATATCCATTTAAAATACCTTCCTATTATGTGTCTTACACTAAACATGTCTGTATGCATGTATGAAAAGCAATCAAATTTCAAAGAAGCTTAGATCTTGATAATCTAAAAGAGTAGAGAAGTATTAGGGAGGTTTGGCAAGACCCATTTTCCTAGGTAACTATACGGAAATTACTGCTAGTTAAAATTTTACTCAGCAACCTAGACTGCAACTCCCAAATCAAGATGAATTTTTTTTCAGTTTCATGTATTTATATAGTCATTATTTAACAAATTGAAGTGGTAACCAGGTGGCTCGAGGTTAGAGCACTGGGCCTGGAGTCAGGAAGCCCTGAGTTCAAACCCAGCCTCAGCCACTTATTAGCTATGTGAACCTGGGCAAGCCACTTAACTTCCTTTTTACCTTAATCCAGTAGAGAAGGAAATGGTAAACCATTCCACGATTGTTGCCAAGAAAACCCCATGGACCGTATTGGCATGTTGTGGTCTATGGGGTCAAGAAGAGCTGGACATGATTGAACACTTGAACACCATTTAGTAAATATTCCAAAACAATTAGATGATCTCATATAGGATGAATCTAGGTTATTTGTCCATGTAAGTTAGACTGGGGGTGACTGCCTTAGTATGAGATCTGGTCTCCTTAAATAGATGTTTATTTTATAACAGTAGCCTTGTTTGTTATCCCAGTAATGGATAATAAAGTAATAATTCTATAGATCTCATTTTATGCTTGAATCCTGAAGAACTAACTCTTTGCATGTGCTTTTCAATACTTCATATTTCTGCTGTTGTGTCAGTATAGCTACCTTCACCATACAGATTACAAGCTCTATTTGACATTGTAGATGATTTGGGGGAGTAGAAATATTTGCCAGTCTTAAAGCAATCTGGGAGTGATGATCTTCAATTTTAGCTATGCTGGTCTTTGGGCATCAATGCCTTATTTAGAGCATCTCCAGTCTTATATGTCATCTATCAGAGCTTATATTCTACTGGCCTACCTTTCAAGAATAGAAGGTCACCTCTATTCCACAATGTGATATTAGACTAAGCCATTAGCCCTATCACTCTTAAGTGCTGGAAGACTTCTTTATTTCTTGTCATAATGATATTCAGGAGTTTATGCCCTATTTTTTTCGCTGAGCATAGCTTCAGAAGTAAAATGAAATTATGAAAATTATAGTGAATCTTATTGACGTTTTTTAGTTGCAGGAAAAAAATGAAGAAATAACCAATACTTTCCTTTCCTTTAATAATGAGGTGTTAGACATTAAATGTCTGGATATAGAGTTCAAATACCCAGTTTCTTCTGCATATGCGCTCTGAATCCATTAACTCCAGTAGTTATATTTGAGATGGAAGGTGCCACCTAAAAACGTGATTTGGCACAAGTTATTAATGGAACATGCAAAGCTATCTGAACATATGCTTAAAAATGAAAATAAATCAAAATAACAGATGCCAGCCACAGTTTTTCTTTTTTCTTCCTTATTTAATATTTTATTTTCCCCAATTGGATGCAAAACAATTTTAACGTTCTTTTTTTTTTTTTTCAAATTTTGAGTTCTAAATTGTCTCCCTACCCACATTCCCCCCTCATTGAGAAGGCAAACCATTTGACATAGGGTATACATGTGTAGTCATGCAAAATACATTTCATGTAAGTCATTCAGGGAATTGAAACACAGGCAACACCCCCAACCCCCAACACACACACACACACACACACACACACACACGCACACACACACACACAAAATAAAGAAAAAGCGTCTTCAATCTGCGTTCAGACTCTACCTGTTTTTCCTCTGGAAATGGACAGCACCTTTCATCATAAGTCCTACAGAACTGTCTTGGATCACTATATTTCTGAGAATAGCTATCTTATCCATAGTAGATAATCATACAATATTGCTGTTACTGTGTACAATGTTCTCTTGGTTCTGCTCATTTCACTTCACATCCATTCATGTAAATCTTTCCATATTTTTCTGAGAGCATACTGCTTATCATTTCTTAAAGCACAATAATATTTCATCACAATCATATACAATAACTTGTTCAGCCATTCCCCAATTGTAAGCCATCCCCTCAATTTCCAATTTTTTGCCACCACTAAAAGAGCTGCTATAAATATTTTTGTACACATGGGTCCTTTTCCTTTTTAATTTTTTTATCTCTTTGGGATACAGAACAATTAGTGGTATTGCTTGTTCAAAGGGTATACATGATTTTATAACCTTTTTGGCATAGTTCCAAATTGCTCTCCAAGAATTGTTGAATCAGCATATAACTTCAACAACAGTACATTAGTGTTTTAATTTCCCCACATCCCCTCCAACATTTGTCATTTTCCTTTTCTGTCATATTAGCCAAACTGACAGGTGTGAGGTAGTAGCTTAGAGTTGTTTTAATTTGCACTTATCTAATCAGTAGTGATTTAGAGCATTTTTTCATATGACATTGGATAGCTTTGATTACTGTGTCTGAAGATTGCCTGTTCATATCTAGCTTTGATCATTTATTAATTGAGGAATGGCTCTTATTTCTATAAATTTGACTCAGTTTTCTACATGTTTGAGAAATGAAGTCTTTATCAGAGAAACTCACTGTAAAAACTTTTTTTTCACAGTAATGATTACCAACTATATATTTCCTTTCATCCTATTTTCCCCTGTTTACCCTACTCTCTCTCTCTCTCTCCTTTTGCCCTGTTCATTCTGAAAAGTGTTTTGCTTCTGACTTTTACCTCACCCAAATTGCCCTCCCTTTTATCAGCTCTAGCTCCCCTTTCTTTTATCCCTTCCTACTTTCCTGTATGATAAGATAGATTTCTACACCCAACTGAGTGTATATATTATTCCCTCCTTGGGCCAATTCTGATGAGATTAAGGTTCATGTGCTCCCCTCTGCACTTCCCCCATTTTTTCCTCCACTGTAAAATGTCATTCAGGCCTCTTTATATCAGATAATTTATCCTATTTTACCTCTTTCTTTCCTCTTCTCCCAGTGCATTCTTCTTTCTCATCCCTTAATTTTATGTTTCTATATGATTATACTATCACATTCAACTCACAGATCTGCTTTCTTTCTATGTATAATCCTTCTAACTGCCCTAATAATGAGTTTTTAGGAATTATAAATATTTTCTGAAGTAGGAATATAAACTGTTTAATCTTATTGAATACCTTAAGATTTTTCTTTCCTTTTTACCTTTTTATGCTTTTCTGCATCTTGTATTTGAAAATCAAATTTTCTCTTCAGCTTTGATCTTTTCATCAGAAATGCTTTAAAGTCCTCTATTTCATTGAATATCCATTGCCCCCCCCTCAAAGGATTATACTCAGTCTTGCTTGGTAGGTTATTCTTGGTTGTAATCCTAGCTCTTCTCCCCCATGCTGCCCCTCCATCTGGAATATAGCATTCCAAGCCCTCAGATCCTTAAGCGTAGAATCTGCTAAATCTTGTGTTATGCTGACTGTGGATCCATGATATTTGAATTGTTTCTTTTTGGCTTCTTGCAGTATTTTCTCCTTGACCTGGGAGGTCTGGAATTTGGCTATAATATTCCTGGGAGTTTTCATTTTGGGATCTCTTTCAGGAAGTGATCAGTGGATTCTTTCAATTTCTATTTTATCCTCTAGTTGTAGAATATCAGGGCAGTTTTTTTCGATAATTTCTTAAAAGATGATGTCTAGGCTCTATTTTTTAACCATGACTTTCAGGTAGTCCAATAATTTATAAATTATTTCTCCTGGTTCTGTTCTCCAGGTCAGTGGTTTTTCCAATGAGATTTTTCACATTTTCTTCTATTTTTTCATTCTTTTGATTTTGTTTGTATCTCGATGTCTCATAAAGTCTTTGGATTCCATTTGCCTAAATCTAACTTTTAAGGAATTATATTCTTCACTGAGCTTTTGTACCTCCTTTTCTATTTGGCCAATTCTACTTTTTAAGGAATTCTTCTTTTCAGTGAATTTTTAAATATCTTTTTCCATTTGGCCAATTCTGCTTTTCAAGGTGTTTTTCTCTTCATTGGGTTTTTGTGCCTCTTTTACCATTTGGCCTATTCTGTTTTTAAGGTGTTATTTTCTTCAGTATTTTTTTTTTTTATTTTATGCCTCCTTTACCAAGCTGTTGACTCTTTTTTCATGATTTTTTTGCATCACTCTCATTTCTCTTCCCGGTTTTCCCTCTACCTTTCTTACTTGATTTTAAAAATCTTTTTTGAGCTCTTCCATGGCCTGAGACCAATTCATATTTTTCTTTGAGGCTTTGGATGCAGCAGTTTTGACTTTGCTATCTTCTTCTGAGTGTGTGTTTTAATCTTCCTTGTCACCATTGTAACTTTCTATGGTGAGAATTTTTTTCTGTTGTTTCCTCATTTTCTAACCTATTTCTTGACTTATAACTCTATGCTAAAGTGGGGCTCTACTTCCTCACTGGAGGGGGAAGCTGTTTTCAGAGGTAATTGTGGGGCTCTGTAAGTTTTTGCTCTAAGGTGGTATGATCTAGGGAGAGGTGTATCTACTATTCTTCTGTACTGTGCACTGCTATGTGAGCATCCAGAAGCACTCTTTTCAGCCCTGTAACTGTGACCAGGGTATGTGCTCCCCTACAGCTGCAAGCTCTGCTGTGTTAGTGCTCCTCCTCCCACTGGGACTAAGACCCAGGATGATGACTCAGATCCAAGTATAGGCAATGCAACAGAGTCCTGCTCCCGATGCCAGCAAAGGGACCCCTGTAAATCTCCTTCTGACCCATTGTCTGATTTCCTTACCATCTGTGGACTGCAAGGCACCACCACTGGTGTCACTGATTCAGTCACCCTGAGACCTGCTTCTGGCTTGCTGGGGCCCAGTGTGCACTGGTGCAGCCTCTGGTGGACTGAGTTTTACTGTCATGCTGGTGCGAAAGACCTTTCTTGCTGAACTTATAAGTTGTCCTGGGCTGGAAAATTGTTTCTCTCCAAATTTTTGTGGGTTCTGCCACTCTAGAATTTGTTTAGAGTCATTATTTAAAGGTATTTTGAAGGGTTTGGAGGAGAGCTCAGGCAAGTCCCTACATTTACTGTGCCATCTTGGCTCTGCCTCCTGAGCCATAGCTTTTCTAGGATGTGTTGGGAATCAAAGGATTAGTGTTGTGCCTAATTATGCTGCAGTTGGAAAGTATGTGGGCTTTTGATATTTGCAGGGATTAAAAGTCGATATTTGATTTTATGCAATTTTTTTTGAAGATAAATGCTAAAAAATATCATGGATTTAATAAAGGTCTAAGGAGTTTTTCAATCATGTCTACTAGTTAGAATTTCCCTAAGGTTGATTCATACTTTCTATGTTCTCTTTGTCTGTTGACAGGTCACTGAAGTTTCCTTACAAAAGAGATGTCAAACTCACAGCCTCAGGCAGAGTGAGGCCAGAACTAGATTAAATGTAATTGGGAAATGTTTAACAAAATAAATAAAATTCAATACAAGTCAGATGATGTTAATTTGTGGTTTTCTAAGTAAGTACTTGGCTGGCAGGCATCAGTTTCTATTAGAGTTTCACACCATTGCCCTAGCGGATCTGAGATTGTATCCTATTAGCATCATTGCTTACTGTGTGAACAGGAAATTGAGAACTGATAAATGGGTGTCATAAATAAGCTCCTAATTTTTTCAGAAGTCTTTTCTTATTTATTTTTCACAACCCTCTTTCCCAGAATGTATAGTATAGTTTTTTTGCTGCAAGATCCTAAGAAAGCAAAAGCAAAGAGACCAAGTTTGTCAGTGTAACACCATTAGTATTGTTTAGCTTGTTAATTAGGAAAAAGAAAAGATCATTGTATTCTTTTTGTGGTGACTTGCAAGTCCTAAAAAGTACTAATGAATGAACGTATATACTATGCTACGTGATACATTGAAATTGGGCAAGAAAAACATAAGAAATAACATAAAAATGGGCTTCATTTCTTCCTATGACCTTTCATTTATGTGTATTATTAAAATATACACAAAGAAGAAAAGCATTTTTTTAAAAATTATTTAATTTTAAATATATTTAGTTTTCAGCATTAATTTTCTTTTTTTGGTTGTATATTGTTTTTTTTAATTTAATTTATTTAATATATTTAGTTTTCAGCATTGATTTTCACAAGAGTTTGAATTACAAATTTTCTCCCCATTTCTACCCTCCCACTGACTCTAAGATGGCATATATTCTGGTTGCCCTGTTCCCCAGTCAGCCCTTCTATCTGTCACCCCACTCCCCTGCCATCCCCCTTTCCCTTCTTCTCTTGTAGGGCAAGATAAATTTCTATGCCCCATTGCCTGGGTATCGTATTTCCTAGTTGCATGCAAAAACTTTGTGTTGTTGTTTTTGAATGTCTGTTTTTAAAATTTTGAGTTCCAAATTCTCTCCCCTCTTCCCTCCCCGCCCACCCTCCCTAAGAAGGCAAGCAATTCAATATAGGCCACATGCGTATCATTATGTATCATTCTTAAGGTAGTATTTTCTTCAGTCGTCTTTTGGACCTCCTTTTCCATTTGGGTAATTCTGCCTTTCAAGACATTCTTCTCCTCATTGGCTTTTTGGAGCTCTTTTGCCATTTGAGTTAGTCTATTTTTTAAGGTGTTGTTTTCTTCAATATTTTTTTCAGTATTTTTTGGGGTCTCCTTTAGCAAGTCATTGACTTGTTTTTCATGCTTTTCTTGCATCATTCTCATTTCTCATCCCAATTTTTCCTCAACTTCTCTAACCTGCTTTTCCAAATCCTTTTTGAGCTTTTCCATGGCCTGGGGCCAGTTCATGTTTTTCTTGGAAGCTTTTGATGTAGGTTCTTTGACTTTGTTGACTTCTTCTGGCTGTATGTTTTGGTCTTCTTTGTCATCAAAGAAAGATTCCAAAGTCTGAGTCTGATTCTGAGTCCGTTTTTGCTGCCTGGCCATATTCCCATCCAACTTTCTTGACCCTTGAGTTTTTCATCAGGGTATGACTGCTTGTAGAGCAAAGAGTACTTAGTTCCAAGCTTGAGGGGATGCACTGTTGATTTCAGAGCTATTTCTATACAGCCAGCTCTGCCACACCAGCACTCCTAATTCCTCAAGAACCACCAACCCGGACCTGATGCAAATCTTGAGCAGGCTCTGCACTCCTGCTCTGATCTGCCACTTAATTCCTCCCACCAGGTGGGCCTGTGGCCAGAAGCAACTGCAGCTGTAGTTCTGTAGCTGCACCTCCTCCGCTGCCCCTGTGGAGGTGACTGAACCTCAAACTCTGTCCCTGCAGCTTTTCCCACTAACCTTCTCTGTTGTCTTTGGTGTTTGTGGGTTGAGAAGTCTGGTAACTGCCACAGCTCACTGATTCAGGGTGCTAGGGCCTGTTTCTCCTGGCTCCTGGTCTGGTTGGTCCTGCCGCTGCCCACGCTGAGCTCTGCTCCCCTCAGCTCCGTGCGCGATAGACCTCATCCAGAAACCATCCAGGTTGCCCTGGGCTGGATCCCTGCTTCCCTCTGCTATTTTGTGGGTTCTGCAGTTCTAAAGTTTGTTCATAGCCATTTTTATAGTTTTTTGGAGGGACCTGGCAGGGAGCTCACAGCAAGTCCATGTTTTCAAGCCACCATCTTGGCTCCGAGCCCTTCAGCATTAATTTTCACAAGAGTTTGAATTTTGAATTTTCTCCCCATTTCTACCCACCCACTACTCCAAGATGGTGTATATTCTGGTTTCCCCATTCACCAGTCAGCCCTCCCTTCTGTCAGCCCACTCCCCTGCTATCCCCCTTTCCCTTCCTTTCTTGTAGGGCTAGGTAAATTTCTGCACCCCATTGCCTGTGTATCTTATTTCCTAGTTGCATGCAAAAACTATTTTTGTCTTTGAACATCTGTTTTTAAAAACTTTGAGTTCCAAATTCTCTCCCCTCTTCCCTTCCCACCCACCCTTCCTAAGAAGGCAAGCAATTCAACATAGGCCACATGCATATCATTATGTAAAACCCTTCCACAATACTCATGTTGTGAAAGACTGACTATATTTTGCTCCTTCCTAAACTATCCCCCTTTACTGAATTTTCTCCCTTGGACCCTGTCCCTTTTCGAAAGTGTTTGTTTTTGATTACCTCCTCCCCCAACTGCCCTCCCTTCTATCATCCTCCCTTTTTTATCTTCTTCTTCCTTCTATCCTGTGGGGTAGGATATCCAATAGCATGCGTATGGGATTCCCTCCTCAGGTCAAATCCAATGAGAGCAAGATTCCCTCATTACCCCTCACCTGCCTCCTCTTCCCTTCCTACAGAACTGCTTTTTCTTGCCACTTTTATGCGAGATAATTTACCCCATTCTATCTCTCCCTTTCTCCCTCTCTCAATATATTCCTCTCTTATCCCTTAATTTGATTTATATTTTTTAGATATCATTCATTCATATTCAACGCACCCTGTGCCCTCTGTCTACACATACACACAAACACACACACACACATATATATGCATATTCCCTTCAGTTACCCTAATAATGAGGTCTCACGAATCATACACATCTTCTTTCCATGTAGGAACGTAAACAAAACAGTTCAACGTTAGTAAGTCCCTTGTGGATTCTTTTTATTGTTTATCTTTTCATGCTTCTCTTGATTCTTGTGTTTGAAAGTCAAATTTTCTATTCAGCTCTGGTCTTTTAACTGAGAAAGCTTGAAAGTTCTCAATTTTATTGAAAATCCATATTTTGCCTTGGAGCATGATACTCAGTTTTGCTGGGTAGGTGATTCTTGGTTTTAATACTAGCTGCATTGACCTCCGGAATATCATATTCCAAGCCCTTCAGTCCCTTAATGTAAAAGATGCTAGATCTTGTATTATTCTGATTATTTTTCCACAATACTCAAATTGTTTCTTTCTGGCTGCTTGCAGTATTTTCTCCTTGATCTGGGAGCTCTGGAATTTGGCAACAATATTCCTAGGAGTTTTCTTTTTGGGATCTTTTTGAGGAGGTGATCGATGGATTCTTTCAATTTCTATTTTGCCCTGTGGCTCTAGAATATCAGGGCAGTTCTCCTTGATAATTTCTTGAAAGGTGATATCTAGGCTTTTTTTTTATCATGGCTTTCAGGTAGTCCAATAATTTTTAAATTATCTCTCCTGAATCTATTTTCCAGGTCAGTTGTTTTTCCAATGAGATATTTCACATTGTCTTCTACTTTTTCATTCCTTTGGTTCTGTTTTATAATATCTTGATTTCTCATCAAGTCACTAGCTTCCACTTGCTCCAATCTAATTTTTAAGGTAGTATTTTCTTCAGTGGTCTTTTGGACCTCCTTTTCCATTTGGCTAATTCTGCCTTTCAAGGCATTCTTTTCCTCATTGGCTTTTTGGAGCTCTTTTGCCATTCGAATCAGCCTATTTTTTTAAGGTGTTGTTTTCTTCAATATTTTTTTCAGTATTTTTTGGGTCTCCTTTAGCAAGTCATTGACTTGTTTTTCATGCTTTTCTCACATCATTCTCATTTCTCATCCCAATTTTTCCTCTACTTCTCTAACTTGCTTTTCCAAATCCTTTTTGAGCTTTTCCATGGCCTGAGACCAGTTCATGTTTTTCTTGGAGGCTTTTGATGTAGGCTGTTTGACTTTGTTGACTTCTTCTGGCTGTATGTTTTGGTCTTCTTTGTCATCAAAGAAAGATTCCAAAGTCTGAGTCTGATTCTGAGTCCATTTTCACTGCCTGGCCATGTTCCCAGCCAACTACTTGATCCCTGAGCTTTTCCTCAGGGTATGACTGCTTGTAGAGTAAAGAGTTCTTTGTTCCAAGTTTGAGTGGATTTGCTGTTATTTTCAAAGATATTTCTACACAGCCAGCTCTGCCACACCAGCACTCCTCCTTCCCCAAGAACTGCCAACCCGGACTGGACTTGGATCTTAAGCAGGCTCTGCACTCCTGCTCTGATCTGCCACTTAATTCCTCCCACCAGGTGGGCCTGTGGCCAGAAACAACTGCAGCTGTAGTTCTGTAGCTGCACCACCTCTGCTGCTCCCAGTGCAATGGCCGAACCGCGAACTCCTTTCACTCTGTCACCCCAGCTTTTCCCACTAACCTTCTCTGTTGTCTTTGGTGTTTATGGGTTGAGAAGAAGGGCACTACAGCGTATTCTGCCTGGGTCCTTGTGTGGTTGGCCAGCACGGCCCACACTGTGCTCCACTCCCCTTCTGCACCCAGCTCCGTGCACACTAGACCTCACCCAACAACCATCCAAGCTGTCCTGGGCTGTGCTGGCCTGGAGCCCTTCTTCCCTCTGCTATTTCGTGGGTTCTGCAGTTCTTCTTTGTTGTCTTTGGTGTTTGTGGGTTGAGAAGTCTGGTAACTGCCACAGCTCACTGATTCAGGTTGCTAGGGCCTGTTCTGCCCAGCTCCTGGTCTGGTTGGTCCAGGCACAGCTCACGCTGGGCTCTGCTCCACTCCTCTCCCAGGTCTGTGAGTGATAGACCTTACCCAGCAACCATCCAAGCTGTCCTGGGCTGGAGCCCTGCTTCCTTCTGCTATTTTGTGGCTTCTGCAGTTCTAGAATTTGTTCAGAGCCATTTTTTATAGGTTTTTGGAGGGACTTGGCAGGGAGCTCATTCAAGTTCCTGCTTTCCAGCTGCCATCTTGGCTCTACCCCTGAAAAGCATTTTCTTAAAGCCATTTTAAATGTACTTATTGGACACTCCTACATACATCTTACACTGTATATTCTTTCCTCCTTTGGGTTCAGGGTTATGATATCCTTCTTTCTTGCCTACTTCTCTTATTGTTTTTTTGTTATCTCTAGCTTCTCATATTCAACCTGACAACCTAATGTAATTGTATCCTGTTCCCTTTTCTCTATTCACTGTCTACCTCAGCATCACACTTGGGATATGGTATTGGTGTGACCTGGGACTCGTGGAGGTTTGTACTTTCTTGGATATCAGGTATCCATTTGATGACAGCAGGATCTCTGACTTCTTCAGGCGCAGGCTTAACCAGTCACAGAACAAACCTGGTAGATTCAGTAGCAAAACCCCTCAGGCAACAGTGCCACCATCATGCTACCCATGTATCTCTCTTCTAGACCTTGATCACTACACCTTTCTCTTCTTGAATCTCTCCTCACTTCCTTTCACCATTTCCAAGTCAAATGTCTACTGCTTTATGTAGCAAGCTAGTAGAGAATCCTATAGGATGAGAAAGGTACAATAATACTCCCAGGAAATCCAAGCCTCTTTTTCTGAACTGCCATCATCAATAGCTTTTTTTCCATCCTTGTTTAACATGATTTCATTGCTTGTTATTTAAATTACTCTGTTTCCCAGATATGCATTTTGCTCTACTCCTTCTGTTCCTTTGCTTATCAAATCACAGAATCAGAAAATAACTGAATTATAACTGTAAGGGACCTCAGCTGTCACATAGTTCAGCCCACATACGGAAGGATTTCCTAATATAACATACCTGACTGGTTATCATTTAGCCTCCTCTTGTACATTTCCAGTGAAGGTGAACCTACCACCTCTTGAAGCCCATTCTTCTTTAATGTGGATCTCATTACTCATTACTCTTTGCAACTTCCAGTCATTAATCCTGGTTCTGCCCAGTAGGGTCAAACAGAACAAATCTGTCCCTTCGTATGATACCTCTTCAGATAGTTAAATGCATGTCTTCTTCCATCTTGGCACCCACTGCACCCCCATTCCCTGAGTCTTCTCTTCTCTAGGCTAATAAACTCACTTGCTTCAACTGATTATCAGAAAGCACAACTTCTATGCCCTTCACCCTCTGCGTCTCCCTCTTCTGTATGCCCTCTAGCTTATTCAGTGACTTTTTTAAACTGTAATGCCTAGAACTGAACACAGTGCTCTAAATGAGGTCTGATAAGGGCAACATATGGGAAAAAATCTCACTTCCTTACTCCTGGAAGCTACGCCTTTGTTTGTGTGTCCCAACATGCCACTAGCTTTTTTGGCTGCCATACCACACTGCTGACTCATATTGAGTTTTCAATCAGCTAAAATCCCTAGATCTTTTTCAGGCAAACTGTTCTATAATCATGTCACCATCCCGCCCCCCGCACCATTAATTTTTTTTCCTGTTCTGAGAATGGTCTCTCGTATGGAGAGTTTATCTGTAAAAGGAGAGGTCAAAGTTCCTTTCCAGCTATAATCCTGTGATTACTGAATTACTATCCATTCTTAAAAGCCCGATTCAAGTGTCATCTTCTCCATAATCCTTCCCTCAGGCAATAACAACCTCCTTCCTCTGATATAGTAACATGCTTTGTTTTGCAATTCTATAATATATGTCTTTTGTATATTATATTTATCTGTGTTTATACTTTATCCTACTTCCAAACTGTAAGTTGCATGAGGGCAGGGGACATGCCGTCTAACTCAAGAGCTTATCACAGTACACTGCACCCTCTAGGTAACTAATAGACATTTGTTACAATCTGTGGTTGAATAAATCCTTTATTGTGAGTACTGAGCGTTTTCTGTGCAAATCTTCATTAGAAAGTATTTAATACCTTGTACTTGGCAGTGTGGAGGATAAGAAAGATAGGACATATATGGAAAAGAATTAAATGTATTTATAAAGCATTTACTAAGTACTTATATGTATCTAGCACTGTGACAAGTGCTGGGAATATATATGGAAAAGTAAGGCAGTCACTGCTCTTGAGAAGCTTACAACATGCAAAGGAAAGTTCAGCCTCAGGAAATTCGTGGAAAGTCCTGATGCTCCATAATCTCACTGAAAGTATTGTAGTTGGTGACTCTTTGCTCATCCAAGCACTATGACTGGCCAAAAATGAATGTTGTAAAGGAGGTAGTCAGTCCTAGCATAGTCCTTAGTCCATAGCCTAGTCCATAGCCTAGTCCTGAACTGAGGCTGTGGGTGAGTTATTACCATTGGGTATAAAGATGGGGATAGTGGAGGGGGAAGAGTCAGAATCTAGCCCAGAGGGTGGATCTAGTGTTGATGGGAATTGAGTACTAGGGTTTGGATAGAGCACAGCCTGTTGTTGGCAAGTTGTTCCGGTTCTGTTGACTGTGACCCTATTTGGGGTTTTCTTAGCAAGGATACTAGAGGGGTTTACCATTTCCTTATCGAGGCCATTTTACAGATGAGAAACTGAGGCAAACAGGGTTAAGGAACCTGCCCAAGGTCACACAGCTAGTGAGTATCTGAGGCCAGATTTGAACTCGGGAAGGTGAACCTTCCTGCTTCCCATCCCAGTGCTCTATCTGCTATGCCTATTGGAGTCTGAATAGTGGTGGGCAGGCTGGGGCAGGGAAAAGAGAAATCTTCATATACTTCAATATCCTTCAAGAACTTACAAAAGTTAATAAGGTAAAAGAAATAAAGCAAATATTTGCTTATTTATTGAAAGAAAGGGCAGTTAGAGTGACAAATTGTGTAACACAAGCTATTAGTTTAGTAGGAATTCAGAGTAGAAAGAGATTAGTGTGAATTGTGGAAAATTTTGTAGAAGAAGTGAGTCTTACATTTGACCATGAACTGTGGGATGGTTTGGCTGAGTTACCAGGCTTAGCACTGAGCATGACTGCTGTAGGGGATAGAGAAAGAAAATAAGTCTCTTAAGACAGAGAACTCGTGATGGGAAGATATGGTAAATACAGTTGGGTAGTTAGAATGTGGACAGATAATAGGGAACCCAGAAGGAAAGCCATGAAGATAAATCTGAGATTTATTTTTAAAAATAACAGGGCTTTTGAGGAAGGAAGCAACATCATAAAAGCCATATTTTAGGAAAATTTGTTTAGCTATAGGATATAGAATAGAGTGGAAAAAAGTTCCAGGGATATGGTAAGTAGTTAAAAGTGCTTGTTGATTGGTTTAAAAGACTGGAGTCAAAGAGCTCAGCTACAAGGCTCAGTACTTTAGGAATGAGAAACTAGACTCAGGTGGAGGAAGTAGGAATGAAAAGGAAAGAATTAAAAGGGAAAATATGAAAGATGCAGGAAATGGAAAAAATAAAAAAGGTTTCCAGACTGGAGAAAGGTTGCATTCACTAATAGTAAATGAGAGGAGGGATAGATGCTGTTGAAGTGGAAAATTTGGAATTGGACATGTTGAGTTTAAAGTAAGGAGACAGTGACATGAGCAGATCTTTTCAGTAGGTGGATGAAAATACAGGATTGAAGCATAGGTTGAGAGGTCAAGACTAGAGATACAGATTTGGGAATTATCTGCAAGACAGTGATTGTGGAAACCTTGAGAGCAGATGAGCTCACTGACAAAGTAAATTTAGAGAAAGAAATGTAGAGGGCTGAGAACAGTGTCCTGAGGAAGATTCATACATGTCAGGAAGAGGAAAAAGTGATCAAAGGTGATAGAAAAATACTTTACAAAGTCAGAAGGAGAATGAGCAAAGTCTAATGTTACAAGGAGAGAATTTTAAGAAGGAACCTGTAATCAATGCTACAGAAAGGCTTGAGAGGATAAGTACAAAAAATAGTCGAAGAGAAAAGCTGGAGTGAAATTGGCAAGGCATCAAAATGCAAAACCATCTGCTGTTGTTCTTTGGGAAGCAAATGGTAAATCAATAATGTAAAAATGTATGTAACCTAGAGAACAGAGGCTGTCATGTTAGGTCCAGACCTAAGATTTCATCAATATGAGGAAACTACTCTAGGGTGGAAACTGCCTTCACAAATACAGATCAGTGACTTGTCTGTTATTTGGAGTCTCAATTCCTTAGCATCTGTTAAGTGAATTGCCAGTGTTCACACAGCTTGTTTCATAGGCAAGACCTAATCCCAGTTCTTCTTGAATCTCAGGCTAGTCTTCGTACAGTGCAACACACTGCCTCTTGACTATATTAATGCTCTATAATATTATCTACCAAGTTAGAGGTATTCAACTCAGATAGTGCTTTTATTGAAATACATCAGCATACTTTTGCTTTCATAATTCTAGGTATTCCCTCCATTGAGGCAGATCAGAGCCCTTCCTTACCTTTATTAGGCTGTTTTATGAGTTACTTGGATGAAAACTTTTATCACTTGGTGGCCAGCCTTTTGGTGATGAATCTCATTGAACTTGTCTACTCCTGAAAATGTAAAAACAGAATCCATTGTTAGACTCATACTTAAGCCATTTAAGTTTGTTAGGACTCGCCAAAGGTTGGCCTTTCTTGGTACAACCTTAGATACCCAGGGTCAGGATCTAAGCTAAAACTCAGGGTGAAGTTCAGCATCTCTAGGGAACAATAAGACATTTAAAAAATAATATGTATTTGAATTCTAATTGCTTAGTGGTAGATTGAGTGCTGGACTTGGCATGAGGATAACCAGAATTCAAACCTTACTTTAAACACTTTCAGTCTAGGATCCTGAGCAAATAGTTTAATCTCTCTACCTTAATTTCCTCAAAATGGGGAGAGTAATAGTTCCTCCTTTATAGGGTTGTGTGTTTACATACATACATATGTATATATGTGCACATGTATGTGTGCTTTATAGAACTCAAAGTGCTATATAAATGTTACCTTGTATTTGATCAAGTAGATAGGTGACAAAGAGGATAGGTATCTGATCTAGAATTAGAAAGACCTGAATTCAAATTCTGCTTCAAATACTTATTAGCTATGTGACCCTGGGCAAGTCATTTAATTTTTCTGAGTCTCTGTTTCCTCATCTGTACAATGGATATAATTTGTTGTTGTTTAGTTGATTATTAGTGTCTGATTCTTTAAGTCATTATTACCCATGAGTGGAATGGATATACTATGTTTCCATTTCCATCTTTAAGTGCCTTTTTTCTCAAACTCTTATTTGGGGTTTTCGTTTTTTTTTAAATTTTTTTTATTTTTTTATTTATATTTTTTTTATATATTTTTAAATTTATTTATTTATTTTTAGTTTACCACACACGGTTCTACATAGTTTTGAGTTCCAGATTTTCTCCCCTCCCTCCCCCCTCTCTCCCCAAGATGGCATGGAATCTCATATAACTATCATATATAACTTCGCATTGAATTAATTTATGCACTAGTCAAGTTGTGGAGAAGAATTATGACCAATGGAATGAATCATGAGAAAGAAGAGACAGAACCAAAAAAAAAAAAACAACCCAAAAACAAAAACAAAAGAGAAGCAAAAAAGGCAAGCATGTAGTGCGCCTCGATCTGTATTCAAACTTCACAGTTCTTTCTCTGGATGAAGATAGCATTCTCCATCGTGAGTTGCCTGGAGTTGTCCTTGCACCTTACGTTGCTGAGAAGAGCAAAGTATGTCAGGGTTGGTCCTCACGGAATCCATATATCTGTGGCTGTGCACAACGTTCTCCTGGCTCTGCCAGGAGGGGTGGAGCCAAGATGGCCGCATGAAGGCAGCGTCTTACCGGAGCTCTCTCACAATGTCTGTCAGATTCCTATAAAAAAGTGAATTTGAGCAGATTTGAGAGAGTCAGAAACTGTGAGCAGTCTGCGTGGGGCAAATTTCTGAGCTGGGAGAGTCTGAAAGGCTGGAGGCACGAACGTGTAGGCTCGGAGAGTGCTCGGTGCGGAGCCGCTCCAGACCAAGGCGGAAGCGGCTGGCCGGGAAATCCACGTGGGAGACAGGCTGGGAGAAAGCTGGGCGCCCGAAACCAGCGGAGATCCCCAGGCCTCCCAACACAGGACGGCAGTCTGTGGGAGCGACGAGAGGCAGCGCAACACCACCAGCCGTGAAACACCATCTCCAGGAGTTTGCAGCCCAAATGTATTAAACGCGGCTTCTTGAACTTCCGGAAGACTTAATGGCCAGGTAAATAGCTCTAATCCCTCCCCTCCCCACCCAGAGAATTCCTCAGGAAAAAAAAAAAGAATGCTGGAACTGAGCAGAAAGTAGTGGCGCTTCAGTGGTCAAATAGTAGAAGTTCATTAGTCCCATAGGGGCAGAGTTGGCAGGGGTCAACACCAGGAGCCCAGACATAACCTTGCTCCCCCAGGGGAAGTGCCAGACATCAGCTCAAACAACAAACAGGTGAGACCATTGCTGAAAAGCAATTGCTGGAGAGCACCCATAGGGAGTGTGACGCAGGGAGCCAGACCCCTCCCCCACACCTCAGGGAACTGAAGGTTATAATTCTAGACTCACAACCCCGAGAATAAGAAAGCTGGGACAGAAAGCCCTGAGGCCCACAGATAGAAATTCGTTGTAAAGCCAGCAAAAGGCAAACCAACATGAAGAAGAACACAAAAAAACCGAGGGAAGCGGTAAGGAGGTAGTAGAAAAGGGTAAATTACACCAAATGAAGTGGCACAAAAACATATTGTAGTAGAGGGAAAGAAGGGAGGGTGAAGAGTAGTGTTTGAGCTCTACTGTCATCTGATCTAGTTCAAGAAGGGAATAACATACCCTGATAAGTTTAGAAATCTAACTTGTCCTACGGCAAGTAGGAGGGCAAGGGGGGAAAAAGGGAGGGGGGTGGTCAGAAGGGAGAGGAGAAGTAGCAAGTGGGTAACGGTAAGATAAGGGAGGGGAATAAACAGGGAGGGTTAACTGAGGAAAGCAGCAGTTATTTGGGGTTTTCTTGGAAAAGATATTAGAATGGTTTGTCATTTCTTTTTTTTTAAATTTATTTAATATATTAAGTTTTCAGATTTTCACAAGAGTTTGAATTATGAATTTTCTCCCCATTTCTACCCTCCTTCCCACTCCAAGATGGCATATATTCTGGTTGTCCCATTCCCTAGTCAGCCCTCCCTTCTGTCACCCCACTTCTCTCCCATCCCCTTTTCCCTTCCTTTCTTGTAGGGCAAGATAAATATCTATGCCCCATTGCCTGCGTATCTTATTTCCTAGTTGTGTGCAAAAACTTTTTTTTTTGTCTTTGAACATCTGTTTTTAAAACGTTGAGTTCCAAATTCTCTCCCCTCTTCCCTCCCCACCCACCCTCCCTAAGAACGCAAGCAATTCAATGTGGGCCACATGCGTATCATTATGTAAAATCCTTCCACAATACTCATGTGAAAGACTAACTGTATTTTGCTGTTTCCTAACCTGTCTCCCTTTATTGAATTTTCTCCCTTGACCCTGTCCCTTTTTGAAAGTGTTTGTTTTTGATTACCTCCCCCCCATCTGCCCTCCCTTCTATCTTCCCCCCTTTTTTATCTTCTTCCTCCTTCTTTCCTGGGGGGTAATAAACCCAATTGAGAGTGTCAAATCTGATGAGAACAAGATTCACTCATTTCCCGCCCCCCCCCACCTGCCCACTTTTCCCTTCCTACAGAATTGCTTTTTCTTGCCACTTTTAGGCAAGATAATTTACCCCATTCTATCTCTCCCTTTCTACTTCTCTCAATATATTCCTCTAACATCCCTTAATTTGATTTTATTTTTTTAGATATCATCCCTTCGTATTCAACTCACCCTGTGCCCTCTGTCTATATATATGTATATATATACATATATATAATATGCATACATACTTATGAATATGTATCTATCTATCTATATGCATACACATATATGTATGTTCCCTTTAGCTACTCTAATACTGAGGTCTCATGAATCATATGCACCATTTTTCCATGTAGGAATGTAAACAAAACAGTTTGACTTTAGTAAGTCCCTTGTGATTTCTCTTTCTTGATTGCCTTTTCATGCTTCTCTTGATTCTTGAGTTTGGACGTCGAATTTTCTATTCAGCTCTGGTCTTTTCACTGAGAAAGCTTGAAAGTCCTCTATTTTATTGAAAATCCATATTTTGCCTTGGGGCATGATACTCAGTTTTGCTGGGTAGGTGATTCTTGGTTTTAATCCTAGCTCCACTGACCTCTGGTATATCATATTCCAAGCCCTTCGATCCCTTAACGTAGAAGCTGCTAGATCTTGTATTATTCTGATTCTTTTTCCACAGTACTCAAATTGTTTCTTTCTGCCTGCTTGAAATACTTTCTCCTTGATCTGGGAGGTCTGGAATTTGGTGACAATATTCCTAAGCATTTTCTTTTTGGGAACTTTTCGAGGAGATGATCTGTGGATTCTTTCAATTTCTATTTTACCCTCTGGCTCTAGAATATCAGGGCGGTTCTCCTTGATAATTTCTTGAAAGATGATATCTAGCCTCTTTTTTTGATAATGGCTTTCAGGTAGTCCAATAATTTTTAAATTATCTCTCCTGGATCTATTTTCCAGGTCAGTGGTTTTGCCAGTGAGTTATTTCACATTGTCTTCCACTTATTCATTGCTTTGGTTCTCTTTTATAATATCTTGATTTCTCACAAAGTCAGTAGCTTCCACTTGCTCCAATCTAATTTTTAAGGTAGTATTTTCTCCAGGGGTGTTTTGGACCTCCTTTTCCATTTGGCTAATTCTGCCTTTCAAGGCATTCTTCTCCTCATTGGCTTTTTGGAGCTCTTTTGCCATTTGAGTTAGTCTATTGTTTATGGTGTTGTTTTCTTCAGTACTTTTTTAGCAAGTCATTGACTTGTTTTTCACTGTTTTCTAGCATCACTCTCATTTCTCTTCCCAATTTTTCCTCTACTTCTCTAACTTGCTTTTCCAAATCGTTTTTGACCTCTTCCATGGCCTGATGCCAGTTCATGTTTTTCTTGGAAGCTTTTGATGTAGGGTCTTTGGCTTTGTTGACTTCTTCTGGCTGTATGTTTTGGTCTTCTTTGTCACCAAAGAAAGATTCCAAAGTCTGAGTCTGAATCTGAGTGTGTTTTTGCTGCCTGGCCATGTTCCCATCCAACTACTTGACCCTTGATTTTTTTGTCGTGGTTTCACTGCTTGTAGAGTAGAGAGTACTTTGTTCTAAGCTTGAGGGGATGTGCTGTTGTTTTCAGAGGTATTTCTATGCAGCTAGTTCTGCCACACCAGTGCTCCTCCTCCACCGAGAACCACCAACCCCTATTGGACTCAGATCTTAAGCAGCCTCTTCAGTCCTGCTCTGATCTGCCACTTAATTCCTCCCACCAGGTGGGCCTGGGGCCAGAAGCAACTGCAGCTGTAGTTCTGTAGCTGCAACACCCCTGCTGCCCCCGGGGCAGTGGCCAAACCGGGAACTCTTTTCACTCTGTCCCTGCAGCTTTTCCCAGTAACCTTTGTTGTCTTTGGTGTTTGATGGTTGAGAAGTCTGGTAACTGCCACAGCTCACTGATTCAGGGCACTAGGGCCTGTTCTGCCTGGCTCCTGGTCTGGTTGATCCTTCTGCTGCCCATGCTGGGCTCTGCTCCACCCTGTTCTGAGCTCTGTGTGGTAGACCTTACCTAGCAACCATCCAGGGTGTCCTGGGCTGGAGCCCTGCTTCCCTCTGCTATTTCATGGGTTGTGCAGTTCTTCTTTGTTGTCTTTGGTGTTTATGGGTTGAGAAGTCTGGTAACTGCCACAGCTCACTGATTCAGGGTTGGTCCAGGCGCAGCTCACGCTGGATTCTGCTCCACTCCTCTCCCAGGCCCGTGAGTGATAGACCTTACCCAGCAACCATCCAAGCTGTCCTGGGCTGGAGCCCTGCTTCCTTCTGCTATTTTGTGGCTTCTGCAGTTCTAGAATTTGTTCAGAGCCATTTTTTATAGGTTTTTGGAGGGACTTGGTGGGGAGCTCACGCAAGTCCCAGCTTTCCAGATGCTATCTTGGCTCTGCCCCTGGTTGTCATTTCTTTCTCCAGCTCACTTTACAGATAAAGAAACTGAGGCAAGCAGGGTTAAGTGACTTGCCCAGGGTCACATAGTTAGTATTGTCTGAGGCTGAATTTCAACACAGGTCGTCCTGGCTCTGGGCCTTGCACTCTATCCACTGTGCTACCTGGTGCCTCTAATGAATGTAATAATAGCACCCAATTCACAGCGTTGTGAGAATCCAATGAGTCATTGGGAAAACACTGTGCAAACTTTAAATCACTATATAAACATTGTAATAAGAAATTTTTATCACTATTATTACCATGCTAATATATATGATATATAGTATATCTATGCCTAAATATGTATGTGTATACTGCTTCAATGAACCATTATATTAATAAGATAAAGACCTGGGATTTTCTAGGTCTGCGAACTCCCTCCACTAATATAGATCATATTCCACTCTATAATTTTAACGAATTCATTGAGTTATAGATGTTTTCCTAAGGCTCAGATAAATTGGGATTTACATATTTAAAAAAAAAAAACCTTGGATTTGTATGCTAGGTGGCATAATGGATTGAGTGCTGGACTTTTAACCAAGAAGACCTGAATTCAAATCCTGCTTCAGGTATTTATTACCTGTGAACCTGGACTAGTCATTTAATTTTTTCCACCTCAGTGTTCTCATCTATAAAATGGGGATAACCATAGTTTCTACCTTTCAGGACTATTGTGAGGATAAAATGATATAATATTTGAAGAGCTTTCTAAACCTAAAAGTTCTATCTAAATATTAAATTGTATCACATAGCTAATAAATGACAGAAGTGGGATTGAACCAAGGTATTCCTGAATCCAGGTACAGCATTCTATACCCTATGCTTATTACCTCTCAAATGATTATACATTTGAAAACATTTATAAGGAGTTGACTTCATAAAAAGATGGCACTTTTGTAGGCCCTCGAGATGCAATGACACCGATCCTGCTTTTAAGGGGCTTACCATTTAGTTGTGAAGCAACAGGAGATGTGAATATCAGTAACTGTGACATAAACGAGAGTGAGACACATGTAAAAGAGAGGCCCACAAAAAGTACTTCAATGAATTTGAAAAGAGTTCATCCCTTTTGAGGGGAGAGTTGTGTTGTGGGAGAGAAGGAAGACTCCATGGACTAGAAAACAACTGAGCTGAGACTTGATGAAAAAGAGACACTTAAAGATGGAGATGGAAACATAGGATATTCATTCCACTCATGGGTAATAATGACCTTGAGCAAGTTCACCAAGATGGGAGGAAGCAGGGTGGGGAAGTAAGCTTTGATGGCAACATAGACTCCCCCTCCCCAAATTTCCTCGTTCACCACATGGGCTTGTAGAATTCCAGAGACAAAAGGTACCTTATGGGCCTGCTACCCCAGCCCCCTTTTTTCATAGATTGGAAGACTGGGTCACATAAAGGTTAAATGATATGTCCAAGATCAAACAAAGAGTTTTTGGTCACACAGAGAACTACTTTGCCTGCCTTACAGACTTTTTCTCTCTCGCTGATACCTCTCAGATTATATATACAAAAGTGATGTAAAAACATATAAAGTATTTTCATCATTAATAAGCACATGAAATTTTGAAAATAATTTGAGTCATTATTGACTAAATTAATCTATTAATTTTAAAAGATTATGTTGGGACACATTTTCTACCATTTGGGCTTCAGGTAGAAGAATGTCATGCTGTTTTTGATGGTTTTCACTTGAGCTTTACAATGCCATAATTAAATGTAAAGATAAGTGTCTATTTATTTGTGGGCTATTTGAACAGTCTTCATACATAGATTTCATTTCTAAGTCAGAATATAAGTAGGAGGTTGTTTCAAATAAATTCTCTATTTACTTATTCTTGTTAGTAGTATGGTACATAAAATCCTATTTTTTCCAGCTTCCTTTACACTTTGGCCATTCTTATTGCTCTAGCCTGTATAGGTCATACTCATATAGGTTATAATCAGAGAAACAGTGTGACATAGTGAATAGGGGGCTAGAATTGGAATCATGAGACCTGATTTCACATCCCACCCTCACAGTCTTGGTAGCTATATGACCCTGGACAAATTTCACAGGATCTTAGTTTTCTTTTCTGCAAAATGTAAATCATATTATTTGAAAGGAGTATGCATAGAGATGGCTGCCTTTGGAGTCAGGGAAAATCCAATTTCAAGATTTTCCTTGAATACATGCTAGCTGTGTTAGCATGGGCAAGTTGCTTAACATCCAGGCCACATTTTAAGGCTATGAGTTTCAGATGAGTTTGTGATCTGCATCAGTGAAGGGAATTTTTGCACAAAGAGTTGCTTAAAGGATTAAAATCACAGATCCGGTCCCCTTCTCCTAACATCACCCCCATATTCTTGTAATATATGCCTTACCAGTCTGTTGTAAGTAAAATATTTTGCACATAGATATTTCTATTATTCCTGCTTTCATGACTTCACTCATTTTTTTCTCAGCATAATTTAAGACCCCAATTTTCTTCAAGATCCAGCTCAATGCTTCATGAGAACTTCCCCAGCTACTTCAGCCCATACTGATGTTTCCATTTTCTGATTTTGAGTAGTTTGCACCATACAACTTGCAACTGAGTACATTTAATTTTTTACTACTGTATAAAATTTACTTCTTCTTTCCTGCACGTACGTATTGTCTCCTCAAGTAGGTTGTAGGCTCCTTACAGGTGGGGATCCAATCACTTTTCTTTGAGGGAATTATAGAACTAATACACACAGCTATATAAAATATTTGGCAGAATAAAATGTAATGATCAAAGACTGTACTAAAAAGAATAATTGCATAAATATCATTGTTATATATTTCTAAGAGACTTTAGAGATTATCTTGTTAAAACCTCACATTTTAAAGATGAATGTCACTCCCCTACTCAATAAAACCTAGTGGTACCCTATTGCTTTAGGATATAATATGTATGATAAGAACTGTTCACCCAAGAGGCTAGACCACTCTTTAACCCTAAGGGAACCTAAGCTTTGTACTCACATGGGCCCAATTCAAGCCACAGAAAGGGCCAGGAGAAATATGTAACTGCAATCAGGCCAGCTCCAGGATATATGTACATGTGGTACTACTGGAAGGGTTCCAGTCCCAGACATTCTCCATGGAAGGATGGGCACTGTTATATATAAATTCCAGATTGGTTTTTAAAGCTGTTTATAGTTTGGCTCTAATCTACCATTTTATTCTCATTATACATGTTTTCCTTTTCCACATTCAATAGTTCAGAAAAATTGGTCTTTATGTCACATCTCTGCTTTTGCACTAGCTGTCCCCAATACCTAATAAGCCCCATTCCACCACGGAATTCCTCACTTCTTTCAAGGCAGAGCTCAAGTACTGCCTTCTATATAAAGCCTTTCCTTATCACCCCAATTGATTACTAGTGCCCTCCCGTAATTATGTATATACACATTGTCTCCTTTGATGCCTTGAGGTCAGAAACTGTTTCTTCTTTTCTCTTCTCTTCTCTTCTCTTCTCTTCTCTTCTCTTCTCTTCTCTTCTCTTCTCTTCTCTTCTCTTCTCTTCTCTTCTCTTCTCTTCTCTCCCTCTCTCCCTCCCCCCCCTTCTCTCTCTCTCCTTCCCTCCCTCCCTCATTAAGTATTATCAAGGCTTAGCACAGTGCATGGTGCTAAATAAATGTTTGTTTTCTTGGTGAGGAAACTGAAGTCCAGAGAAGTTAACCAATTTGCTAATGGTAACCATGGGAGGAAGAATTAAAAGTGGGCTTTGAACACTTAACAACATGCAGTGTATTTTTTCTGAACTAACTTTCTTTCTCTCTTTGAGATATTCCAGCTGTATTTTGAACCAGGAATAGTGTTCACTTAGTGCTTAGCTATGCCCATGAATGATTCAGCAGCAATTCAGATCCTTTGGGTTACAAAGTTCAAAGGATGGTTTGCTATGCTTACTTCCTGATGATAGAACAGTTTCCCCCCAAAATATGTCCTGGAATAGTTCATATTTTAAGTGACCAATGTGTCTCATATGTCTTTAATTTTGTTATCTAAATATTTGCAACAACACCTGGTTTTGTCATTTAGATTCATTAAATTTTCATTCATCAACGCTGTCTTATATTTCCCTTGTTGAAATGAACCTGGTCCTGCCCCCATTTTGGAGCAGCAATACTAAAGCATCCTTTCTCTCCAGAAGATGAGTTAATCCCTCATGTTTTCCTTGTAATAATTTAGCTAATGTTTAATTAAAAATATATTAACATACATTTTATGTGGAATAGCCACTCCTGCTTTTACATAAAGACATTTAGTACAAGATTTCACAGCATTTAGCCTGATTCTATCTATGTATGGTGGGATCTGGCTATTGTAGTTAGTCAGTAGGCATTTATTAAGCACTTGCTGTGTTTAGAGAGCTGTTCTAAGTGGTAGGTATAAAAAAAAGCAAAAACATAGATTTGGCCCTCAAGGAGCTCATGTTCTTTTTTATTTGTTCATTTGTTTAATTTAATTTTTCTTCATATTCTCCTCCCCCCCAAACCTTTTCCTAGCCATTGAGAAGACAAGAAATACAATACTAATTACACATATACCACCATGCAAAACATATTTCCCCAGTAGTCATGTTCTGAATTAAAAAAAAATAAAGAAAGGAAAAAAAATGCTTCAGTCTTCACTCTGTGTCCATTAGTTCTATATGTGGAAGTGGATAGCATTTTATATCATGAGCCCATTGGAGTTGTGGTAGATCATTGTCCTTATCAGAGTTAATGTCTTTTAAAATTCATTTTCCTTCTAATTTGCTCTTACCATGTAGATTGTTTTATTTGTTCTGCTTACTTTACTTTGTATCAGTTCATATAGGTCTTCCTAGGTGTTTCTGAAACCATCCCTTTCAAGTTCTTCTTAAATAGCATAGTAGTATTCCTTTACATTCCTATACCATAATGTGTTTAACTATTTCTCATTTGATGGACCTCGCCTTAGTTTCAAATTCTTTGTCACCACAAAAAAGCTATTATAAAATGATCTATCTATCTATCTATCTATCTATCTATCTATCTATATTTTAAAATAGGTCCTTTTCCTTTTTCTTTGATCTCTTTGTGGTACAGATCTAGTTGTGGTATTGCTGAGTTAAAGGACAGGGACAGTTTTATAGCTTTTGGGGTATAGTTCCAAATTGTTTTCCAGAATAGTTGGGAGCTCCTGTTCTAATGGAGGAGATAGCATGCAAAGATAAAAATGTACATACAAGATATCTATCTAAATATTTGCAATAACACCTGGTTTCACAATTTAGATCCTATATATGTAGGCACATATACATACATACATACATACATACATACATACATACATATATATATATATATATATATATAGAGAGAGAGAGAGAGAGAGAGAGAGAGACAGAGACAGAGACAGAGAGACAGAGAGACAGACAGACAGAGAGACAGAGGGAGAGACAGAGAGAGAGAGAAAGACAGAAACAGAAGAGAGAGAGACAGAGAGACAGAGACAGAGAGACAGAGAGAGACAGAAAGAGACAGAGAGAGAGCCTTAAAGGGAACAAAGCAGTAATTGGAAAGAATTAGAAAAACCTCCTGCAGAAATTGAGATCAATCTTTTGAGTCCTCAAGGAAGCCAGGACTCAGAGATATGGAGGGCAAGCTTCCTGGGTATGGTTGATAGCCAGTGAAATGGTAGAGAGACAGGAGATGAAATGTCATGTGCAAAGGACAGCAGGAAGGCCAGTGTTGCTATATCTCACAGTCCTTGTAAGAGAGTAGAACATAAAATCATTGTAATGTAGGAAGGGGCCAGGTATAAAATAGTTTCAATGTTGAACAGAACACTTTATATTTTTATTTGATCCTGGAGGTAATAGGAAATAAATGGAGTTGATTAAGTAGGGGAGTTACATGATTATACTTAGGCTTTGGGAAAATCACTTTGACAGCAGAGAGTACAGGATGGATTAATGTGGGGAGAGGATTAATATAGAGAGAGATCAACCAGAAGGCTTTGAAATAGTCCAGGCGAGGGGAGATGAGGACCTGCATAAGGGTAATGACTATGTGAGTGGGGAGAATATGTGAGAGTTATAGAGAGATAGACATATATGAGAAATATTGCAAAGGAGAAATAATAAGGCTTGACAACAGATTAGATATGGGTGGTAAAAGGGATTGAGGAGTTGAGGATGGCAAAATTTACAGCATTGGGTGACAGGGAGAAAGCTGGTATGCTCAATAGTGATAAGAAAGTTTGGAAGACAAAAGGATTTTTTGGAGGAAAAGATTCTGAAATTCTTTCTGAATACTTGATTTTCTTATATTCTCCTAACCTAGACTCTAATCACAGGTTCTTAGTATTTCTTTTTTGGATTTTAACATCATCTTTCATGATCCATCATCTGAGCTTAGAGTTTGTTTTGCTTATGACTAATCATTCCCTGAATTACTGGTGATCACTTAGATTTTATCCACCCTCCCTCCTCTCCCCTATTCCCTGATGTTTAGTTGGATTTATTTCTGTATCAAATGCGCTCTCTCTCTCTCTCTCTCTCTCTCTCTCTCTCTCTCTCTCTCTCTCTCTCTCTCTCTTTCTCTCTCTCTGTCTCTCTCTCTTCTCTTCTCTTCTCTTCTCTTCTCTTCTCTTCTCTTCTCTTCTCTTCTCTTCTCTTCTCTTCTCTTCTCTTCTCTTCTCTTCTCTTCTCTTCTCTTCTCTCCTCTCCTCTCCTCTCCTCTCCTCTCTTCTCCTCTCCTCTCTCCTCTCCTCTCCTCTCTTCTCTTCTCTTTTCTCTTCTCTTCTCTTCTCTCTCTTCCCCCTCTCTGTTTTAAGACTATATCATTTGTGTTTTGAAGTATAATATTCTAAATTCTTTACTCTTTTTACAATAGTAGCTGCCAAATCTTAAGTGCTTCTGACTCTGACTTCCTCAGGAAATATCCTCCTGGATGCTTACAGCATCTCTTTTTCTTTTACCTTGAAACCTAAAATTTTACTGGAAATTTTCATTTTAAGTTCCTTTCATGAAGTTCCTGAGGGATATTTTCTTCTTTTTCTTTGTCCCCAGCTCTAGGATTTCTTTCTAATTTGCTACATATTTTAAAAGATGATACAAAAGCCATTTAAAAAACCATTACTTTCTGGTAGTGCTATAACTAACCCTCCTTGACTTGTTTCCAAGGTAAGATATTTTTGAAATAAGATGTCTCAGATTTCTCCTATTTTCCCAGTATTTTGACTTTATTTAAATATTTCTTGTTGCTAAGAGTCATTAAACTTTTGTTTGATCTATTCTAATGCTTAGGGATTCTGTAATCTAGGTTGGGATTTGTACCTCATGTTAAATCATTCATTTTCCCTATAAGCCTCTCCTCCAATGGGTTAATTACTTTTCCAATTATTTCTTCTCATTTCATTTAATTCTCGTTCTTGCTTAATTTTTTCTTCTAGGAATTCTAGGTTATCTTTTAGTCAACCTATGTTGTTCTTTGAGATTTTGCTTATAGACATTTTGGATTTATTCTTTTCTGTGGTTGTTTATTTTGTTTGAGGAGTCCATGGATTACTGGCTATTGTAGTTCAGTTGTTTGAGTCCTGACTCTTTGTGACCTTATTATTAAGTGTATTCTTGGCATAGATACTAGAGTGGTTTGCCATTTCCTTCTTCAGCTCATTTTATAAATGAGGAAATTGAGACAAATAGGGTTAAGTGACTTGCTCAAGATCACATAGCTAGTAAGTGTCTGTGGTGAGATTTGAACTCAAGAAGTTGAGTCTTACTGACTCCAGACCTGGTGCTCTATCCACTGTACCACCTAGCTGAGTTACTTGGCTGTTAAGCTATTTGTGGCTGGACACTGAGATGCCTGACTGCTTATTGTTTGCCACTGTACCTTGCTGTTCCTTGGCCTGGGCTTCCAAGGCACAGTGTACATTATGCTGCTTGGGAGCTGGTCTATTTATGACTGAGTCTGGCAAATGAGGTAAGTTGTACTACTTTAGCACTTCCTATGTCTCAATATCTTACTGTGCTTCTGTTGGGACTGCCTCACTCCTGGACTATGGACTGTATGGGCCCTGCTCTGCCTCCTGCTATACCTTTAATTTGCTTAGGTGTTGAGCAAACAGATCTCTGAGTTACCTCAGTACTTCTTCTGCACTGAATTTGGCCCAGCTTTGTTTTCTGGTCTGGCTTCTGCCTGCCAGGGTTCCTTTCTGAACTTCTTCAAGATTGTTGTCATCTTTTTGTATGGCCCTGGACTTAATGGGAAAGCTTGTGGTTGTATCTTTTTATGTTTCCTTCTCACTGGTCTTCCTGATACATCATGTGGGCTTTTCTTAGGGCATTTGGGTCACTTGTGTACCAGATGGCTCTAATTCCTATGAAATAGTGATTCCATACATTAACAGATTCTATGAAATAGTGATTCCATATCTGTATTTAGGGACAAGATTATTTTTAATAGTTTTTATTTTAATAATAATAACTGGCATTTAGATACATAGTTTCTAAACTGGCATTTATGTACTCCCCTCATCTGAGAGTCACAGGTTGTGAGATTGGTACTATGGTATTATTTTCTTCATTTTACACAGAGGAAAGTAAGGTTCAGAGAGGTGACCTTACTTGCCCGAGGTTACATAGATAATAAATGTCATAGGCACCTTTGAATTCAGACATTCTTGGCGCTAAGATGAACATCTTATCTTCTAAAACATGCTGTATACCTAAATCCTTTTAACAGAGAATCCAGTGGAAAAGATTTTAAATATCAAAAATATATAAAATGTTTCCAAGTATTTGATATATTTTTGTTGTTCAGTTGTTTCAGTCATGTCTGACTCTTCCTGACTCGCTTTTAGAGTTTTCTTGGCAAAGATACTGGAGTGGTTTGCCATTTCCTTCTCTAGCTCATTTTACAGATGAGGAAACTGAGGCAAACAGAATTAAGTGACCTGCCCAGGTCACACAGCTAGTAAGTGTCTGAGTCTGAATTTGAACTCATGTCCTCCTAACTTCAGGCCTGGTGATCTAACCACTGTGCCACCTAGCTGCCCTATTTAGTGTATAGGAACTAGTTTATTTTCATTGTGAACTTTCTTTTAAAAATCCATCTTAAACACTTGTAAGTGAAATTTGACAACTTTAGATATTTCACACATAATATGTAAGTTCCTTGTTCAGGTTACAAAAGAAGGGTAAGTATATATTAATTATAATGACTAGTGTGGAAAAAGGAATTTGATGTACTGCTCCCAGAAGATATAAATCCATAGAAATAGAAACTTTACCAGTGACATTTTCCTAGTCTAGCTCATACATTCTTCCACTTCTTTTCTTTTATCTTTGTGACAGTTTTTTTCCTATCAATCTTATGTATCTCAAACCAAGAGATTTCTAAGCAATGATGTATACTAAAAAGGATAATTTAAAGAATGTTGAACACTCAACTTCAAAGGCTTATGTAAGCTGGAGGCCTACATAAGCTAGGTCTAATTTTGATGCCTTATGTAAATGAGCACTTTCAAGATAGTATAATATTTCAATCAATTTGTTTCACTCCAGAAAATGGGAATTTCCTAAATTAAAAAATTAGATGGTGATTGAATTTAGAAGCTCCACTGATTCTATAGGGAAGTGTGTCATAGTGGCAGAGATCTGTCTTTGTAGTTCAATCTCTGCCTCTGATCTATATTATGTGAACATGGGCAAGTTACTTACCCTGATGGTGACCAAGATAAGTCTCTAAGTCTTTGTAGAGGGAGTAGAGGAAGGTTCCAAATGGGAAATTTGTGGCACTAAAAAAAGGATTGATTTGGACCAAAATGCAAAATAAACGAATAAAAAAAATTTTGTCATAAACAAAAAATGAAGGAAGGAAAAAAATCAAGTTTACTATGTGCCAGACACTAGGCTAAGTGCTTTACAATTATTTTTAATAGTATTTTATTTTTTTCCAATTACATATAAAGATGCTATTATTTAACATTCACTTTCTTTTTTTTTTCTTTATTTATTTTTAGTTTACCACACACGGTTCTACATAGTTTTGAGTTCCAGTTTTTCTCCCCTCCCTCCCCCCTCCCTCCCCAAGACGGCATGAAGTCTCATATAACTGTCATGTATAACTTCGCATTGAATTAATTTATGCTCTAGTCAAGTCGTGGAGAAGAATTTTGACCAATTGAATGAATCATGAGAAAGAAGAAACAGAACCAAAAAAAAAAAAACAAAAAAAAAACAAAAAAAAAAACCCCAAAAACAAAAACAAAAGAGAAGCAGAAAAGGCGAGCATGTAGTGTGCCTCAGTCTGTATTCAAACTTCGCAGTTCTTTGTCTCGATGAAGATAGCATTCTCCATCGTGAGTCCCCTGGAGTTGTCCTTGTCCCTTAGGTTGCTGAGAAAAGCGTAGTTTGTCAAGGTTGGTCCTCACGGAATCCATATATCTGTGGCTGTGCACAACGTTCTCCTGGCTCTGCTCCGCTCACTCAGCATTATGTCGTGTAGGTTTTTCCAGGTTGTTATGAAGTCTGCATCATCCCCATTTCTTATGGCACAATAGTATTCCATCACCTTCATATACCACAGCTTGTTCAGCCATTCCCCAATTGATGGGCATCCCTTTGCTTTCCAATTCTTGGCTACCACAAAGAGAGCTGCTATAAATATTCTTGTACATATGGGTCCTTTTCCCGCTTGCGTGATTTCTTTGGGATACAACCCTAGAAGTGGCATTACTGGGTCAAAGGGTATGAACATTTCTATAGCCCTTTGGGCATAGTTCCACACCGCCCTCCAAAATGGCTGGATCAGCTCACAACTCCACCAGCAATGCAACAATGTTCCAATTTCCCCACATCCTTTCCAGCATTTATCGTTCTCCTGATTTGTTATTTTAGCCAATCTGACAGGAGAGATGTGGTATCTAAGAGTTGTTTTGATTTGCATTTCTCTAATCAGCAGCGATCCAGAACATTTTTCCATATGCCTGTAGATAGCTTTAATTTCTTCCTCTGAAAACTGCCCGTTCATATCCTTTGACCATTTCTCAATTGGGGAATGGCTTGTATTCCTATATATTTGGCTTAGCTCCCTGTATATTTTAGAGATGAGGCCTTTATCAGAGATACTAGTTGCAAAGATTTTCTCCCAATTTTCTGCTTCCCTCCTAATTCTTGTTGCATTGGCTTTTTTTGTACAAAAACATTTCAATTTGACATAATCAAAATTATCCATTTTGCATTTTGTAATGCTCTCTATCTCTTGTTGGGTCATGAATTCTTTACTTTTCCACAAGTCTGATAAGTAAACTATTCCTTGCTTTCCCAAATTACTTAGAGTATCAACTTTTACTCCTAAATCATGAACCCATTTTGACTTTATTTTGGTATATGGTGTAAGATATTGGTCTATGCCCAGTTTTTGCCCTACCATTTTCCAATTTTCCCAACAGTTTTTGTGAAATAGTGAATTATTAGCCCAGAAACTGGCTTCTTTGGGTTTATCAAAGAGTAGATTGCTAAACTTGTTGATTTCACCTACTTGTGTACCTATCCTATTCCACTGATCCACACCCCTGTTTCTTAACCAGTACCAGGCAGTTTTGATGACTGCTGCTGTGTAGTACAGTTTAATATCTGGTGTGGCTAAACCACCATCTCTAGCATGTCTTTTCATTAATATCCTAGATACTCTAGACCTCTTGTTTTTCCAAATGAATTTTGTTATTATTTTGTCCAGCTCAGTAAAAAAATTTTTTGGTAGTTCGATTGGTATGGCACTGAATAGATAGATTAATTTAGGTAGAATTGTCATTTTTATTATATTAGCTCGGCCTAACCATGAGCAAGTGATATTTCTCCATTTATTTAGATCTGATTTTATTCGCGTGAAAAGTGTTTCATAGTTATGTTCATATAGGCCCTGGTCTTGGCAAATAGACTCCCAAATATTTTATAGTGCCTTCAGTAACTTTGAATGGAATTTCTCTTTCTATCTCTTGCTGTTGGGCTTTGTCAGTAATGTATAGGAATGCTGAGGATTTGTGTGGTTTTATTTTATATCCTGCAACTTTGCTAAAGTTGTTTATTATTTCAAGTAGTTTTTTACTTGATTCTCTAGGATTCTCTAGATAAATCATCATATCATCTGCAAAAAGTGATAATTTAGTTTCTTCTTTTCCTATTCTAATTCCTTCAATTTCTTTTTCTTCTCTTATTGCTACAGCTGATGTTTCTAGAACCAAATTGAATAATAGGGGTGATAATGGACATCCTTGTTTCACCCCTGATCTTATTGGGAATGCATCTAGTTTATCCCCATTACAAATAATGCTTGTTGATGGTTTTAGGTAGATGCTATTTATAATTTTGAGGAAGGTTCCCCTTATTCCTATGCTTTCTAGTGTTTTTAATAGGAATGGGTGTTGTACTTTGTCAAAGGCTTTTTCTGTGTCTATTGAGATGATCATATGGTTTCTGCTAGTTTTGTTGTTGATATGGTCAATTATGCTAATAGTTTTCCTAATATTGAACCAGCCTTGCATTCCTGGAATAAATCCTACCTGGTCATGGTGTATTATTCTCATAATGAGTTGCTGCAATCTTTTTGCTAATATTTTATTTAAAATTTTTGCATCAATATTCATTAGAGAAATTGGTCTATAATTTTCTTTCTCTGTTTTAACTCTACCTGGTTTGGGTATTAGTACCATATTTGTGTCATAAAAAGAATTTGGTAGGATTCCTTCTTCACCTATTTTCCCAAATAGTCTACAAAGTATTGGAATTAGTTGTTCTTTAAATGTTTGATAGAATTCACATGTAAAACCATCTGGCCCTGGAGATTTTTTCCTAGGGAGTTCGTTAATGGCCTGCTCAATTTCTTTTTCTGATATGGGGTCATTAAGAAATTTCACTTCCTTCTCTGTTAGTCTGGGCAGTTTATGTTTTTGTAGATATTCATCCATATCTCTAAGGTTGTCAAATTTATGGGCATACAGTTGGGCAAAATAATTCCTAATTATTGTTTTGATTTCCTCTTCATTAGAGGTGACCTCACCCTTTTCATTTTTGATACTGGTAATTTGATTTTCTTCTTTCTTTTTTTTAATCAAATTGGCCAAAGGTTTGTCAATTTTATTGGTTTTTTCATGAAACCAGCTCTTTGTTTTATTTATTAATTCAATAGTTTTCTTGGTTTCAATTTTATTAATCTCTCCTTTGATTTTCAGTATTTCTAATTTGGTATTTAATTGGGAGTTTTCAATTTGCTCTTTTTCTAGCTTTTTCAGCTGTATGCCCAGATCATTGATCTCCTCTTTCCCTATTTTATTCATGTAGGCATTTAGAGATATAAAACTTCCCCTAAGAACTGCTTTTGCTGCATCCCATAAGTTTTGGTATGTTGTTTCATTATTGTCATTCTCTTGAATGAAATTATTAATTGTTTCTCTGATTTGATCTTTGGCCCACTCACTCTTTAGAATTAAATTATTTATTTTCCAATTAGTTTTTAGCTTATTTCTCCATGGTACTTTATTAAAAATGATTCTCATTGCATCATGATCTGAAAAGGATGCATTGACTACTTCTGCTTTTCTGCACTGGATTGTGAGGTTTTTATGCCCTAGTACATGGTCAATTTTTGAGTATGTGCCATGTACTTTTGAGAAGAAAGTATATTCCTTTTTATCCCCGTTCAGTTTTCTCCAGAGGTCTATCATATGTGCCTTTTCTAAAATTCTGTTTACCTCCTTAACTTTTTTCTTATTTATTTTGAGGTTAGATTTATCAAGTTCAGAAAGGGGGAGGTTGAGGTCTCCCAATATTATAGTTTTGCTGTCTATTTCTTCCTGTAACTCCCTTAACCTCTCCTCTAAGAATTTTTATGCCTTACCACTTGGTGCATATATGTTAAGCAATGATATTGCTTCATTGTTTATGGTGCCTTTTAGCAGGATATAATGTCCTTCCTTATCTCTTTTAATTAGATCTATCTTTACTTTTGCTTTGTCTGAGATTAGGATTGCTACACCTGCTTTTTTTACTTTAGCTGAGGCACAATATATTTTACTCCAGCCTTTTACCTTAACCCTATGTGTATCCCCCTGTTTCAGATGCATTTCTTGTAAAGAGCATATTGTAGGATTATGGTTTTTAATCTGGGGGCGGAGCCAAGATGGCTGCATGAAGGCAGCCTCTTACCGGAGCTCTCTCACAAGGTCTGTCAGATTCCCATAAAAAAGTGAATTTGAGCACATTTGAGAGAGTCAGAAACCGCGAGCAGTCTGCGTGGGGCAAATTTCCGAGCCGGGAGAGTCTGAAAGGCCGGAGGAACGAACCTGCAGGCTCGGAGAGTGCTCGGTGCGGAGCTGCTCCAGACCAAGGCGGAAGCGGCCGGCCGGGAAATCCACGTGGGAGACAGGCTGGGAGAAAGCTGGGCGCCCGAAACCGGCAGAGATCCCCAGGCCTCCCAACACAGGACGGCAGTCTCTGGGAGCGACGAGAGGCAGAGCAACGCCACCAGCCAGAAAAACACCCAGGCCTGACGCTTGCAAAACCCAGGAACTCGGCTTCTTGAACTTCCGGAAGACTCAATGGCCAGGTAAACGGCTCTAACCCCTCCCCCCCTCACCCAGAGAATTCCTCGGGGGAAAAAAAAAAAGAGAACTGAAACAGAGGAGAGAGTAGCGGGGCTTCACAGGACAAATACTAGAAGCTCATTAGTCCCAGAGGGGAAGAGTCGGCAGGGGGCCAAGCCAGGAGCCCAGACGTAACCTTGCTCCCCCAGGGGAAGCGCCAGTCATCAGCTCAAACAACAAACAGCTGAGACCATTGCTGAAAAGCAAGTGCTGGAGAGCACCCATAGGGAGTGAGATGCCAGGGAGCCAGACCCCTCCCCCACACCTCAGGAAACTGAAGGTTATAATTCTAGACTCACAACCCCCAGAATAAGAAAGCTGGGACAGAAAGCCCCGAGACTCACAGACAGAAACTCGTTGTAAAGCCAGCAAAAGGCAAACCAACATGAAGAAGAACACAAAAAAACCGAGGACAATAGATTCTTTTTATGGAGACAGGCAGGATCAAAATATCGACATAGAAGAAGATAGCAATGACACGGTAGATACATCAGATACCTCAAAAGCTAATATGATCTGGTCTCCAGCCCAAAAAGCACTGCTGGAAGAGCTAAAAGAGGATTTTAAAAACCAAATTAGGGAGCTAAAAGAAAATATGGAAAAAATGGAAAAAAGGGAGAAAAAATCCACTGACGAAATCAAGTCCCTAAAGAATAAGATTGGCGAAATGGCTATGGAGATTCAGAATCTAGAGAGAGAAAAGGACACCCTGAGAGGTGAAATCAACCAATTGAAAATGGAGGCTCAAAAGCAAAATGTAAACACTAACTCATTTAAAATTAGACTTGAGCAAGTGGAAGCTAATGAATCTATGAGGCATCAAGAAGTAATAAAACAAAACGTAAAGAATGAAAAAATAGAAAAAAATGTGAAATATCTGATTGGCAAAACAACTGACCTGGAAAATAGATCCAGGAGAGACAATTTGAGAGTTATTGGTCTACCGGAAATCCACGATGAAAAAAGGAGCCTTGACAGTATCTTCGAAGAAATTATCAAAGACAACTGCCCAGAGGTCCTAGAACCAGAGGGCAAAATAGTCATTGAAAGAATTCACCGATCACCCCCTGAAAGAGATCCCAAACTGAAAACACCAAGAAATATTATAGCCAAATTTCAGAGCTATAAACTCAAGGAGAAAATACTGCAAGCAGCCAAAAAGAAGCAATTCAAATATCGTGGAACTACAGTCAGGATCATGCAGGATCTCTCAGCTTCCACATTAAAAGACAGGAGAAATTGGAATATGATATTCCGAAGGGCAAAGGAGCTGGGACTAGAACCAAGGATCAACTACCCAGCAAAACTAAGCATAATTTTCCAGGCAAGGCGATGGACATTCAATGAAATAAGGGAATTCCAGACCTTCCTGATGAAAAGGCCAGAACTCAATGGAAAATTTGATCTCCAAATACAAACCTCAAGAGAGACATAAAAAGGTAACCAGGGGGAAAAACCCCACAAACTTCATTAACCAATAAGCTTAGGTTGTTTACATCTTTATGTGGGATTATATCATCTTATGTATGTTTTTTATGTGTATATATATATATATATATATATGTATATATATATATACATATACATATATAAGTCATTCTTGTGAATGGTACAACTATTGTGACAAATGAAAGGGATATACATAGGTTGTGAATGCCTGTATAAATTAACTGATGTAAAGATATAAAATATAAATAAGAGATATAAAGGGAGGGCCATGAGGGAAGTGGTAAGGAGGTTGTAGAAAAGGGTAAGTTACACCAAAGGAAGTGGCAAAAAAATATATTATAGTAGAGGGAAAGAAGGGAGGGAGAAGAGCAGTATTTGAGCTTTACTGTCATCTGATCTAGTTCAAGAAGGGAATAACATACTCTGATAAGTTTAGAAATCTAACTTGTCCTACGGGAAGTGGGAGGGAAAGGGGGGGAAAAAGGGAGGGGGGAGGGCAGAAGGAAGAGGAGAAGTAGCAAGTGGGTAACGGTAAGATAAGGGAGGGGAATAAAGAGGGAGGGTTAACTTAGGAAAGCGGCGGTCAAAAGCAAAACTTTGTTGGGGAGGAGAAGGGGAAAGGGAGAAATAAAAGCATAAACAGGGGGAATTAGGATGGAGAAAAAGACACAGATAGAAATCATAACCCTGAACGTGCAGGGGATGAACATTCTCACAAAACAGAAGCAGATAGCAGAATGGATTAACATTCACTTTCAATAAAATTTTGAGTTCCAAATTTTTTGTTCCCTCTTTACCATACTCTCTCCCCAAGATGGTAAGCAATTTGATATAGGTTATATATGTGCAATCATGTAAAATATATTTCCATATTAGTTATGCTGTGAAAGAAGAAACAGAACATGAAGGAAAAAATAAAGTGAAAATAGTCTGCTTCAATCTACATTCAGACTCCATCAATGGTTTTTCTGCATGTAGACAGCATTTTTCATCATGAGTCTTTTGGAATTGTGCTGGCTCATTGTTTTGCTGAGAAAAGTTGGGTCAGTCATAGTTGATCATTGCACAACGTTGCCAGTGGTTTATCTATTTTATTGTTGTTCCCCCCCCAAAAAAGAAACAGCTCTTAGTTTTATTTATTAGTTCAATGATTTTCTTACTTTCAATTTTATTAATCTCTCCTTTGATTTTCAAGATTTCCAGTTTATGTTTAATTGGGGATTTTTAAACTGTGCTTTTCTAGCCTAATTCATTGATCCATTCTTTATTTATTGATGTACATATTTACAAATGTTAATTTTCTTCTAAGTACCACTTTAGCTATGTCTCATAAATTTTGGTATGTTATCTCGTTATTGTCATTCTCTTTGATGAAATTGTGGATTGTTTCTATGATTTGTCGTTTGGCCCACTCATTTTTTAGAATTAATTTTTAATTCTAATTAATTTTTTAGTTTCTAATTAATCTTAATCTATCCTTCCCTTGTCCTTTATTACATGTAATTTTGAATGCATCATAATCTGAAAATGATGCTTTTAATATTTATCTAGTTCTGAGAGGGAGAGGTTGAGTTACCCCTACTAGTAATATTTTGCTGTCTCTTCCCTCTGTAAAAAACTTGACTTCTCCCATAAGAATTTGGACGCTATACCACTTGGTATATATATATATATATATATATATATATATATATATATATATATATATATATATATATATATATATATATATATATATATATACACCATATATACATACATATATGTTTAGTATTGATATTACTTCATTGTTTATAGTACCTTTTAGCAAGATGTAGTTCCCTTCCTTATCTCTTTAAATTAGGTCTGTTTTTACTTCTGATTTGTCTGAGATCAAGGTTGCTCCCCCCATTTTTTGTTTGTTTTCTTCTCTGTATTTCCTCTGTTTGTATCTTATGTAATTAAAGAAGATCACTGACCCATTTTAAGCTGCTTTCATTAGTAAAGCGGCTAAAAGAACCTGTACTAGCAGCCATCCTGGGTATAACAGCGTGGTCACCATTACACAAACTGTTGACTATTTTTTCATAATTCTCTTGCATCACTCTCATTTCTTTTTCCAATTTTTCTTCCACCTCTCATATCATTATAAAGACACTTTTTGAGCTTTTCCATGAGTTTTTTCTGGGTATGAGACCACTTCCCATTTTTTCTTGGGTTCTGCTCTCAGGATGAAAGGCTCACTGTCTGCAGCTTGTCATGCCAGGAGCTGCAGGCCCTGGCTGTTTACCTGGTGCTGCATTGACGTTTCCCTGAGGCCCTTGGGGGACCCTCTTGTCTAGTGCTGCACTGAGGGTGTGGGGTGTGGGGTGGCTGGCACTGATGGAGGCTGTAGGCAGGTAGCTGGTGCCACTGGAGTCAATAGTGGTCTGGCAGCTTACTTGGTGTTGCCTGGGATCCTAGTGCTGGTGTCTGGCATGTGCTGAGGCTGGTGGGGTGTTTTCGTGTTTCCAGGATGCTGCACTGAAGTACGTACATATTTGGCTGCTTGAGGTTGTCTGTTTGCCCAAGGCTACACTGAATCAAGTGGTGGTTCTTAGAACTGGTGTCTGCCTGTTCTCCTGGCTATATTGAGGCATGTAAGGAGTGCCTCCTCCACCTCACTAGGGCTCAGGATCTCCAGCTGTTTTGCTGAGGTGGGGCTTGAATCTGGCTTGCTCTGCTGGACTGCACTCTACTTTTATCCATGTGAGAAAGACCTTTCCTGCCAATCTTCCAAGTTTCTTGCTCAAAGATGATTTCAGCTCATCTTTTTGCTGATTCTTCTGTTCCAGAATTTGTTTCGGCTTATGGATGTTTGGAGGTGAAATTTACTGTTTACTCCATCGTCTTAGTTCCTGGAAGTCAATTGTTTTATTAATTAATGCTGAAATGAAATAATGGATTTGGTGTCATCATCTAAGCTCAAGATAAGAATCAAAAGAAATGAGGTCAAAGTTCATGCTGCACGTTGTACTAGATAAATGGTCTTGTATTACATCACTTCTCTCTGAATGTTAGTCTTTTCATCTACAAAAGGAGGTATATAGGATGATATATTAAGAGGTGTAAGGATGATAGAAACCACCTAGTCCAGAGTTTTTAACCTTTTATTCCTTCCTTCCTTCCTTCCTTTCTTTCTTTCTTTCTCTCTCTTTCTTTTTTCTTTTTCTTTCTTTTCTCTTTCTTTCTTTCTTCCTTCCTTTCTTTTTTCTTTCTTTCCTCTTTCTTTTTTTCTTTCTTTCTTTCCTCTTTCTTGTTTTCTTTTTCTTGCTTTCTTCCTTCCTTCCTTCCTTTCTTTCTTTCTTTCTCTTTCCTTCTTTCCTTCCTTCCTTCTTTCTTTCTTTCTTTCTTTCTTTCTTTCTTTCTTTCTTTCTTTCTTTCATTCTTCCTTTCTTTCTTCCTGTCCCCTTTTAAGAGTCTGGTGAAGCCTCTAGACCCCTCCTCAGAATATTTTAAGTGCATAAAATAAAATATATATAATTACAAATGAAACAAGAGGTTAATGAAAATAGTGATGTATCTTTCCCATCCAAAAATCTAACCACAGATGTCTTGGGGTGTCTATACCCCAAGTTAACCCCTTATCTAATCCTACTTCTTCATCTTACAAATGGCAAAACTAAAGCCTAAAGATGTGACAAGTGAACATATCAGAATTAGAGCCCAGGTTCTCTGATACATAAGCTCAATATACTTTCTGCTATACCAAAATACTTCTCAGGTCTAAGGCTTTTTTCAACTTTAACATTCTATGATTTAGTGAACTTAATGACCCACACACACAGCCCCTTTAGTGGATGGGTTGGGAGTCTTATTACTTCTAAGTCTTGTAGCCTATTGCTCTAGTTTAAAAAAATGAACTTGGAGGAAAATACTTACTTTAGCTATGTGAAAAATGAACATTTTTTTGTGTACTGAAATAATTGGGCAAAGTCAAGCAGTTTAAAAGTTCACTTTGAACAAACATTTACAGTATTTGAAGCTTAGTTGAATCTTGGCCAAACCACCCAAATCTTTCAAGTCTGCAAAAGAAGTTTGGAACTCCTTGAAGAACAGCCTGTCTCCAGTGCCTTTTTTTTGGCACTTTTCAGCCCTGATTCTTTGTGGGCCAGAAATACGGTAAAAATATTCTTTTCTGTAGTGTCAGAGTCTTGATTCTTTTTTCATATTAAGTGCATTGGATCCAGAAGATACAAAATAATCTGAAATAAAAAATAAGTTAATGCAAACCATCTTCTGACTATCAATCCCCAGCTCTCTTTAATTTCCCTTTTTGTTCTTTAATATTAGAAACACTTGAAACAACCTATTCCCCTTCCCCCAGGGCATTCCCTTCCCCCACTCTCCCCATACTCCTCATACACTAAAAAGCAAAACTTCAGTCAAAATGGGCCCCATAGGTTGTCTTACTGGATCTTGGCTGTTTCTGTTCCTAAACTAATGGTTCCTTGTTTGGGGTGGGAGGAATGATTTGCCCTCTTTGGGCCTCAGTTTCCTCATCTTTTAAAAAAGGAATGAGATTAATTGGCTTCTAAAGTCACTCCCTGACTGCATAGCTGCAGCTCACTGCATTTTTTTTCCCAATACCTCTTCTTCCCTAATTCTGCTCTTGGGTCTTTTCTTCATCAGCATCATTGGTGCTGCTCCATTAGTACCACTGGGACAACAGAAGTGGTTATGGCAGCTGCTACTGAATTTTATTGAGAATGATCAAGTAACAGAGTTTTAAAGTACTTTTACAGAATGGTTTGACTCCACCAAAATATCCCAATTAAATTAAGCAAAAGAATGAAGCGGTGACAGCCTGCCTCTTCTACTTGTTTCCAAGACTATGTTTGTGCATAATTTAAGCTAGAATTGGAGGGATTAATGGACTATCTTTGGAATTAGCTTTGGATAGTGCCCTAGCTGCCAATATACTTGAAATCCATTCTGTCCTACATGATAGTTAGTAGTTACATATTTCTTTAAAGTTTGCAAAACGCTTTATATGTATTATCTCATTGGATCCCCACAGCAATTCTGGGATGTAGGTGCTGTTATTGTTCCCATGTTATGGATGAGGAAATTGAGGCTGAGAGAAGTTAAGTGACCTGCCTGAGGTCACATAGCTAGTAGGTGTCTGAGGTCAAATTGGAAGTCAGGATCTTCCCGACTTCATGTCCGGCACTCTATCTATTGTACCACCTAGCTGCCAACCCAATTCTATTAAGAAATTAAATAGTTCTCTGAAACTGACGAACTCTAAGGTTTTCCTTTTTGCATGTGTGAGTAATAAGGCTGATTAAATAGAAGAATGGTGAAGAAAAGCTGACATGACTTGCTAGACAGAGAGCTGACCCAGAAGTCATGGAGCTCTTCTTGTCACAGAGTCAGGGAGACCTGTATTCAAGTCCATCCTTTAAGCCACAGTGGCTTTGTGATCACAGGCAAATCATCTAAGTGCTTTTTACCTTAGGTGCCCATGTTAAAGTGTTTAGAAGACATGATCCCTGAAATGATGGGAGAAATTCTATAGAAATGGAAGAAGTTTTCACGTTAGGATTTCTCCATCAAATGAAATCATGAATTTGGACAAGAGCCCCCAGAAGGATATTTAATAAAATGCTAATCACACAGAAAGGGGAACAGAAATGATACTTTTGTGTCTGTCTCTATGTCTGTCTATATGTCTTTCTATCTACCTATCCATCTATATCTGAATCTCTATTCTGTGTATAAGAGACAGAGATACACAAAGAGACAAAAGAGCGAGACAGACACAGAGAAAGCAATAGACTAGACCTATGATTTCATCAATGTAGGGTGCTCCTCAAAACAGAAGCTCCCTGTATCAAAGCGCATTCCTGATTGCTCTGCACTTCATGGTCACAGAGACTGACTGGGGGACATGGAAATGTTAAAAGATTTGCCCAACATGACATAGCTGCTATGTAACAGAAGCTAGATTTGAACCCTGTCTTTCTGAATTTGAGATCAGCTCTTGATTACCATGCTGTGCTGCCTCTTAACCATTAGCATTACTAATGAAAGGTTTTCATCATTGCTAACTGATTCCACATTCGTAAGTCATCAACCTGGATGGTTTTTTTCTCTTGTTATTTACTTATTTAATATTTTTTTTTTTTAGTTTTCGGCATTAATTTTTACAAGATCCCTCCCCCCACTCCAAGATGGTGTATGTTCTGATTGGCCTGTTCCCCAGTCAACCCTCCCTTCTGTCACCCCACTCCCCCACATCCCCTTTTCCCTTACTTTCTTGTAAGGCAAGATAGATTTTTATGCCCCATTGCCTGTATATCTTACTTCCTAGTTGCATGCAAAAACTTATTTTTGAACATCTGCTTTTAAAACTTTGAGTTCCAAATTCTCTCCCCTCTTCCCTCCCCACCCACCCTCCATAAGAAGGCAAGCAATTCAGCATAGGCCACATATGCATCATTATGCAAAACCCTTCCACAATACTCATGTTGTGAAACACTAACTATATTTTGCTTCTTCCTAACCTGTCCCCCTTTATCCAGTTTTCTCCCTTGACCCTGTCGCTTTTCAAAAGTGTTTGCTTTTGATTACTTCCTCCCCCTATCTGCCTTCCTTTCAATCATCCCCACTTTTTATCCCCTTCCTCCTTTCCTGTGGAGTAAGATATCCAATTGAGTGTGTATGTTATTCCCTCCCCAAGTCAAATATGATGAGAGCAAGATTCACTCATTCCCCCTCACTTGCCTCCTCTTCCCTCCCAACAGAACTGCTTTTTCTTGACACTTTTATGCAAGATAATTTACCCCATTCTATCTCTCCCTTTCTCCCTCTCTCGATATATTCCTCTCTCATCCCTTAATTTTATTTTATTTTTTTAGATATCATCCCTTCATATTCAGCTCATGCTGTGCCCTCTGTATATATATATATATATATATATATATATATATATATATATATATGCATATATATATATCTATATAATAGATAATTTTACATATGTATATGTATGTATGTATGTATGTATATTCCCTTCAGCTACCCTAATACTGAGGTCACAGGAATTATATACATCATCTGTCCATGTAGGAATGTAAACAAAACAGTTCAACTTTAGTAAGTCCCTTATGATTTCTCTTTCTTGTTTACCTTTTCATGCTTCTCTTGATTCTTGTGTTTGGAAGTCAAATTTTCTATTCAGCTCTGGTCTTTTCACTGAGGAAGCTTGAAAAACCTCTATTTTATTGAAAATCTATATTTTGCCTTGGAGCATGATACTCAGTTTTGCTGGGTAGGTGGTTCTTGGTTTTAATCCTAGCTCCACTGACCTCTGGAATATCATATTCCAAGTCCTTTGATCCCTTAATGTAGAAGCTGCTAGATCTTGTGTTATCCTGATTGTGTTTCCACAATACTCAAACTGTTTCTTTCTGGCTACTTGCAGTATTTTCTCCTTGACCTGGGAGCTCTGGAATTTCACTACAATATTCCTAGGAGTTTTCTTTTGGGGATCTTTTTCAGGAGGCAAATGGTGAATTCTTTCAATTTCTATTTTACCGTCTGGATCTAGAATATCAGGGCAGTTCTCCTTGATAATTTCTTGAAAGATGATGTCTAGGATCTTTTTTTGCATGGCTTTCAGGTAGTTCAATAATTTTTAAATTATCTCTCCTGGATCTATTTTCCAGGTCAGTTGGATCTATTTTCCAATGAGATATTTCACATTGTCTTCTGTTTTTTCATTCCTTTGGTTCTGTTTTAGAATATCTCGATTTCTCATGAAGTCACTAGCTTCCACTTGCTCCAATCTAATTTTTACGGTAGTATTTTCTTCAGTGGTCTTTTGGACCTCCTTTTCCATTTGGCTAATTCTGCCTTTCAAAGCATTCTTCTCCTCATTGACTTTTTGGAGCTCTTTTGCCATTTGAGTTAGTCTATTTTTCATGGTGTTATTTTCTTCAGTATTTTTTGGGTCTGCTTTAGCCAGTCATTGACTTGTTTTTCATGGTTTTCTCGCATCACTCTCATTTCTTTTCCCAATTTTTCCTCTACTTCTCTAACTTGCTTTTCCAAATCCTTGCTGAGCTCTTCCTTGGCCTGATGCCAGTTCGTGTTTTTCTTGGAGGCTTTTTGATGTAGGCTCTTTGATTTTTTTTGGTGACTTCTTCTGGCTGTATGTTTTGGTTTTCTTTGTCACCAAAGAACGATTCGAAAGTCTGAGTCTGAATCTGAGTCCGTTTTCATTGCTTGGCCGTGTTCCCAGCCACTACTTTACCCTTGAGTTTTTCATCGGAGTATGACTGCTTGTAGAGTAGAGAGTACTTTGTCCTAAGCTTGAGGGGTTGCGCTGTTTTTTTCAGAGCTATTTCTGCACAGCAACCTCTGCCACACCAGCACTTCTCCTCCCACAAGAGCTGCCAACCCGGACCGTGACTCAGATCTTAAGCAGGCTCTGCACTCCTGCTCTGATCTGCCACTTAATTCCTCCCACCAGGTGGGCCTTGGGCCAGAAGCAACTGCAGCTTTAGTTCTGTCCTCAGAGCTGCACCACCTCCACTGCCCCCAGGGAGGTGGCTGAACTTCAATCTCCTTTCACTCTCTGCAGCTTTTCCCACTAACCTTCTCTGTTGTCTTTGGTGTTTGTGGGTTGAGAAGTCTGGTAACTGCCACAGCTCACTGAATCAGGGCACTAGGGCCTGCTCTGCCCGGATTCCAGTCTGGTTGGTTTGGGCGCAGCCCACGTTGAACTCTACTCCCCTCTCCTCCCAGCTCCGTGGGATAGACCTTACCTCGCAACCATCCAGGCTGTCCTGGGCTGGAGCCCTGCTTCCCTCTGCTATTCTGTGGGTTCTGTAGCTCTAGAATTTCTTCAGAGCCATGTTTCATAGGTTTTTGGAGGGACCTGGTTGAGAGCTCATGCAAGTCCCTGCTTTCCAGCTGCCATCTTGGCTGTGCTCCCCCAGCCTTGATGTTTTTAAGAAATTTTCTGTTCTATTATTGGTATGTCCATAACTGGGCAGCTAGGTTGCACAATGGTTAGAGCTCTGGCCCTGGAGTCAGGAAGACCCAAGTTCAAATCTAATCTCAGACACTTATTAGCTATGTGACCATGGGCAAGTCACTTAACCTTCTTCTGCCTCAGTTTCCACATCTGTAAAATGATCCAGAGAAGAAAATGGCAAACCGCTTCATTATTTTTGCCAAGAAAACTCCAAATGGGGTTATGAAGAATCAGACATGAATGAAGCAACTGAAAATATGTCCATAACTGATTTATTTTCCTTAACCTCATTCTAATATTTCTGCTTGATTGGAGGCCTTGGTAGAGTTGAGAATGAAGCAGAGTCATTTAAAAAAAAAAACTAATCTCACAGACAATTATGAAAAATGAATATATAATATATTTGCCATTCAAATGAAAAGAAAATGGAAGTTTTCTCTCTGTGTTACACTGCCATGCACCCAGATTATGTAATTCTTTTAATTTCTCTTTGATTTATGATATTAATTGGGCCTCATGTTTTATTCCTTTCTAAATCCTCCATGGCATGGTCAATACAAATTAATTGCAAGAGAATTTGAACTCTTCAGACTTTACAACATGTAAAAAAACAAAACTTCCTCAAATTTTTTGCTCCTAATCATCATACTATGTTCTCCTGGTATTCAACATTAGGACTTTGTGTCAAAGTCCTTAGAAGATATGATCCTTTTAATGATGGTACAAATTTATTGTACCAATTTATTGTACCACCCTGCTGGTAGCTAAGTACAGTATATGCTCTCTGAGCTCTCAATTATTTAAAAAATGGATTAATTTCCGAGTTTAAAATGCATGTGTCTATGTAAAATATATATGTTTACATGGCTTTTCTTAATATATAAACTCATGACTCAAAGAAGAGGTGTGTATAATTACATTTATATCTACATTTGTATATAGATATAAAATTATAGATCCACCCTGATTAAGTAAAGTCAAGAAGCCCAGGAAGGTGTCTATACCACTGTCAACTTACTAGGTGGAGCTCTTTTCTCTAGTCTCCAAGAAGAGAACTAGTTTAGAATTATTTCAGCTGCACTCCCTTTGCTTGCCCCCGCCAAGCATTGATTGTCTTGGGGAATGATTTTTTTAGGGTTAAAAAAGAAAAGTCACTTCTCTGGTCATTTGAAGGACAGAGAAGCTGCATGCTTTTACCCAGCGACTTGGCCTCTTCCCATTGTGTGCCATTTATACAAAAGACCATGACAAGTAATGAATAATCAACAAATTTATTTATCAAAGTGAAACAGTAAACAGAAATTGAAGACATTCAACAGATTAGAATATACTAGAAAATGTCGGAAAGCATATAAGCTTTTCTCTGAGAGTAATAGGTGATCTCAGCTTGAACCAAGAGAGGGGAGCTGATCTCTTATGTTGTCCTTGTTCAGTTGTGTCTGATTTGCCCGTGATCCCATCTGTTTCCTCTGTATTAGTTCTTCATGTCCCATTTTTATGAGATAACTACTTCTTTTTACCCTTCCCTGCTCAATTTTGTTTCTTAGAATCACCTCATCACACACAACTCAACCCCAATCTTTCTTTAAAGCTACCTTAGTAATGATAACAATACTATTACAACTACTGCTACTAGTTAATAGTTACTAATATTAATAACATTTCATATATCCTAAGTAAGCTGTTTGACCTTAATCTGTGCCTTACAATAAGTCTTTAATGATATCTTTATATTTCTTTTGGATCTTTTATATTGAATTTTCCATTGAGTTCTGGACTTCTTGTCACAAATATTTAAAGTCTTTCAGTTCATCAAATATCCATTTTTTCCCACTTCAGGATTATTTTCAACTTTGCTGGATAAGTTATTCTTGGATGCAACTCCAGCTCCTTTGCTCTTCAAAATATATTGTCTTTTAGTGTAGAAGCTGCCAGGACTTGTGAAATTTTGATTGTTTTTCCACAGTATTTAAGTTGTTTTTTTCCTTGTTGCTTGCAAAATTTTCTCTTTAACCTTGGAATTTTAAATTTGGCTATGACATTCTTGTCAGTTTTCTTCATAGGATCTCTTTCAGGTGCTGATAGGTGTATTCTTTGTATTTCTACTTTACCTTCTTGTCCTAGAACTTTAGGGCAATTATCCTTTCTTGTAATATTGTATCCAGATTCTTTTTTGATCATAACTGTCAGGTAGCCAGATAATTCTTGTATTGTTTCTCCTTAATCTATTCTCCAGATCGGTTGTTCATCTGTTGAGATGTTTCAGGTTCTCTTCTATTTTTCTAGTTTTATTTTTTCTTGGGGTCTTATGATGTCTTTTAATTCCACTTGCCCAAATCTAGTTTTCAAGGAGATATTTTCTTCTTTAAGATTTTGTATCTCATTTTCTAATTGGTTAACTTTCTTTTCATAATTTTCTTGAAAAGATTTAATTTTATTTCTTATTTTTCCTTTTTCTCTCTTATTTGATTTTTGAGTTCCTTTTAAAAATTCTTCTAAGATTTCTTTTTGGGCTTGTAATCAACTGACCTTACCCTTTAGGGTGGGAGTGGCTTTTATTACCTCACTATCTTCCTCTGAATATGAACCTAGATCTTTTCTTACACCAAAGTAGCTATCAATGGTTGGGTTCTTTTTCCTTTGCTTACTATTTAAAAATTTTTGATTTGTATTATTTTATTTTTAGTAGCTTAATATTATTATAATCAAGTTTTAGTCCCAAATTGTGGGTAATGTTGCCCTAGGCCTCAGGTCCTCTGTATGGTTGTTTTCTGAATTCTGTCTAGGGACTCAAATTTATGGACTCCTCTCTTCCTCCCCTAAGTCCCAGCCACACTGTCTCAAAAATATTCTTCACCCTGCAGTACTGCACTCTCCAGGCTTATGTTCACTCCTTGCCCACAGTCACAGGCAGGGATCATGTCTGATCAGCACTGTTAGGCCTGACTTCTGGAAGCAGGGGGTCCTTCAGTCTCCTCATTTTACACCTATCAGATTAGCTAAAAAGATAGAAGAGGAAAGTGACAAATGTTGGAGAGCATGTAGAAAAATTGGGACACTAATGCATTGTTGGTGGAATTGTGAACTGATCCAGCCCTTTTGGAAGGTAGTTTGAAATTATCCCCAAAGAGTTATTAAACTACCTATACCTTTTAACCCGGCAATACCACTACTTGGTCTGTCTCTGAGGATAATTAGGGAAAAAGGAAAAAAAAACCTACATGTTCCAAAATGTCCATAGCAGTTCTCTTTCTGGTGGCAAAGAGGTGGAAATTGCAGGGATGCCTGTCAACCGGGGAATGGCTGAACACGTTGTTGCATATGATTGTGATGGAATACTGCTGCCCTATAGGAAATGATGACCTCAATGATTTTAGAAAATGTGGAAAAACTTGCATGAAATAATGAAGAGCAAAATAAACAGAACCAAGAGAATATTATATACAGCAACTGCAATATTATTTTAAGAATGGCTTTGAATGAATAAGTTATTTTGACCATTATAAATACTCAAATTCACTACAAAGGACATATGAAGAAAGACACTATCTGCATCCGGAGAAAGAACTGATAAGCAGAAGTATGTATAGAATAGTTTTGTATATATGTACACACACACATATACACACACACACCTATTGATGTGTAATGGTAGCCATCTCTAGGGTGAGGGGAGGGAAGAAAAAAAGAAATTTACATGATGATTTTGTTGCATATTTGAAAGGAATGCACATGTTGGATTTGCAGCTTCATTCATGTACAATCATCTTTTTATTGTACTGTCATGAAAATGCTTGTTTTATTCAATAAATTAAAAACTAAAATAAAAACTGGCCAGTAGAAAAGACTAATATGATAAAAAGGAAATGGAATAAAAGTGACAGTCTGTATTAAGAAATACAGATTGGTTTAAGGATACAAGAATGAGTTAAAAGCAAATAAGAGAAGGAAGAATGCAAAAATTATATTAGGATAGGTGGTTGGCACTTGGATCATACTTGATGTGAATTGGAGTAGATAACATGAGATCATAAATCTGGAGCTGGAAGGGTCCTCTGAACCTGGCTCCTCCAACCCCATCCTTTTACAGGTGAAAAAACTAAAGCCCACTGAGGTCAGTGACTTGCCTAAGGTCACATGGGTAGTAAACATCACAGATGGGATTTGATCCCAGGTGCTTGTATTTCAGAATCACTGCTCTTTCAATTGGCCCAATTCAATTTCTTTTATAAAATGACTTTAATCTGACAGATATTTAGGACTTGTCCTCTGTGCTCACATTGCCTGTTTTATACCAAAGTGCAAAGAGGATTAAAATCTAGATGAGTTTTCTCCTACTCTGAAAACTTAATGCAGGAGATTTATAGTGTTGAGTTGCCCCATTGATATATAATGCTATCAGCTTTAGTCTTCCCAATCATAAATTGATGTTCAAGGATACTCACAAAGAATAACTCATTTGTATGGAGGAAAATATAGCACTTGGATAAGACGAGGACAAATACTTTTTTCTTCTGTCAAATAGATGTCCTAAAAAGGTGGAGGTCCGTTTTTTTTGTTCAAGAATTGTCTACAATACACCATGTGAAAACATAAATCACATTTCTTGTTTCTCCTTAAACTCTGTGCCAGCAACTAAGCAAAACAGATGTCCTAGTTTCTTGGGTCAGGCTGTTTTCTCATGTGTTTGCAGTTTATTTTCATGTGTTAGTCAAAATAACCCCAATTCTTTCTTATTAACCCATTGTAAAAATACTGGAATAAACTAATATTAAAATAAAACTATAGGGTCATAGATGTAGAGCCAGAAGCAACGTTAGAGGCCATCTAGTCACACGCTCTCATTTTACAGATGAGGAAACTGAGCCTGCAGAGGTTCAGTGACTTAATGGAAATCACAGGCATTGAGCAGCAGAGGAAGGATTCACACCCAGGCAGTCTGATGCTCAATTCAACAATCATGCTTCTGGGCCATTCTGTGACAGATTAGTGTCTTTCCTGTAATATTTCATGAGCCTAATGTTCTTTTATTTTTCCTTATTTTCTCCTTCATTTTTTCCTTGATCCCCCCTTTCCCTTTCTTATATTTTTTTTAAACTCATGGTGACATTTTATTTGGGAGAAGCAGCGAATGTTATTTCCGTTGAGATAGACACTCAGCCTCTCTCTTTTTTTTCTTTTTTTTTAAATCCAGGCCACAGCTTGCAGTAGCTATGAGAACTCTGATAGGTGGGGGACACAGCAGGCATTTTCCTATGTATGTTGACCTAGTCTGACCTTATATCTGTTGGTATGAGGCAATGGCAGGCCCCAAAGATGATAGCAATAATGTACTGAGAACATAAAAGGGAAATCACTGGTGTTGCAAAGAGGCTAGAGAGATAGTTGGACTTTCTAGAGAGGTACTTATGGGAAGTTCTGCATTTGAGTAGATATAGTTTGAAAAAATGTATTTCATGATATACCCATGCCCTTTTAGCCCTTTGAATATCAGTAAAAGATCAGAGCTATCAAATATATTTACTTTTAGTCATTCAAATAACATTTATTGATTTCTTAAAGGGAAGGGAAGAAAAAAAGCATTTATATGGTGCCTACTATGTGCTGAGAGCTATGCTAAGCACTTTATAAATGTTATCTCATTTCATCCTTACAACAACCCAGTAAGGTTGGTGCTACTATTATTTCTAGTTCACTGTTGAGTAACCTGAGGCAGACAAAGGTTAAGTGACTTGCCCAGGGTCACACAAGTAGGAAGTGTCTGAGGACAGCCTCAAACTCAGGCCTTTCTGACTCCAGACCCAGCACCCTATTCACTGTCCCACCAGGCTGCCTCCAGTGCCCAGCACTACTAGATACTATAGAATGGAAGTTTTTAATATTGATAAGTCAGTGTCTTTGCTCTTAGTTTAGAGATGAATATATCTTTTGAGAATAAACTAACCCCCAAATCATTTAATCAATATGTTTAGCATTTACAAGTTTGGCAATTTAGGAAACATACCTGCTTATTTATAAAAATCTATTTGGAAATTTTTCAAGGAGGAAGCACTCATGCTGATGAAATCACAGATTCCTGATGCTTTGATATACTGACATACTTGAAAATTACATGACAGGGGAGTTTGGCATACAAAATGTTAGGTACTGTTTTATCCTTGACAGCTGGAAATTACTTTATTACAGAACAGTGTTTTCATTCTTCTGCATCTTTTTCAAGATTTTGAAGAGCTTAGAATAATTTCTATCAAACGCATTTAGTATGCTTCTTTACTTTTATTCAAGTACAAGAAATGAAAAGGAAAATTCAAAATATTCTAAGGCTTATTCTCAAAATATTTTCTGCCTTAGAAGCAATCACAAGTAGCAAACACAGGAAATTCCAAGGCTAATTCTCATTTGGGGTGAGCATCTCAGAAAATATCACTTTCTGAACTCTACATAACATTTTATTTATTCATATACACATTCAGATTGGACATACTCATAATTATGTGAGCACAGATATATCAAATGACAGAGATTCCATCTTCATCTAAACAGAGACAGCCTAGACTGATCTTATGGAACTTTTGGCTGGCATTTTGGCCATTTGTGGTCCTGTAAAATCCAATCTGTTAGTAATGTAGCTATTGCCTGACCTCCTTGTGACATGACTCCTCCAGCGTATTTATCTCTATGATAGACTGCTTCTAATATATTTGCCAGCCCTGATCTTCTGCAAAAATCTTCATTTATTATTATTACAGTGCGGTGGTTGTTGTTGTTGCTGGTGGTGATGGTGGATGAACATATAAAGACTAGGGCAGGCATCATTGTGTGGTTGGGCATTCCTGTTCATCAGGGATTCTCCATAAGCATTTTCTCACTAATCAGAATTCTATCATCATGACTCTCCATCTTGTGGTCCATTTCTTGTTGATACTGCTGTCAATTATTCAACCAAAAAAAGCTTTTGCTAAGTGTTACCCCATATGCCAGGCACTGTGTTAAATGTAACAGATATGAAGCAAAAGCAAAAGCATTCCTTGACCTCAAGAAACACATTATAATGGAGAGGACTGCATATAAAAAGCAGTACAGAGAGGATAAATAAATAGTAGATGGAAGGTATCTTTAGAGCAGATGGCACGGTTATTAAGAGATAGTAGGAAGGGCCTATATGATATGCTGTTTGTGCTCAATCCCAAAGAATCCAGAGATTGTAAGAGTTAGAGGTGGGGAAGGAGATTATTCAAGACAGGGAGAAGAGCCAATGCAAAGACATGGAGATGGGAGATAGAGTGCCAAGTATGAGAAGCAATGAACAGGCCAGTGTGGCTAGATTGTAGCGTGTGTGAAGGGAGTAGAATGTAAGAAGTTTGGAATGGTAGGAAGAAGCTAAGTTATGAAGACAAATGCCAAAGAACACCATCTTGTCACAGTGGTAACTATGATACATATGTTCTACTAAGCTACCTATGGTCACTGTGTCTTACTAGAAATATTCAATAATAAGTTGTTACTTATTATAGATTTTGAATTTTTGATATTCAATGTACCACTTTATAACTCTTATATACAGCATACAGTCCTAGAAATTTTGTTTCTTTGCTCATAAAGAAAATCATGTCTATTGTCCATTACCCTCTTCAACAAGTATTCAGGTAAATTCATAAATATTCAAGGTAAAGTTGACTGTCTCAGAGGTTTGAGTTTGTGTACATCTGTATATGTTGGCACGTATATGTTCATACCTGTGAATTCAATAGTGTAGGGAATTTCCTAATACGGAAACTCAAACAGTACAGGTCAGCAGTTGATCTACCTCACTGAGAGGTCCAATAACTTGTCCATAGTCATATAACAAGTTTGTGTTCTAGGCTACACTTGAATCCAGATTTTCCTGACTCTGTTCACTTGCTTGAGAGGGTATCAAGTCAATAAAAAAATCTTAGAAACTAAACATTATACAAAGAATAATGGGAGAAAATGTCTAGAAGCCTAGAAAGAGAAATGAGAAAATGTTTACCAGTTTCTTATATGTCTTGTAAAAAATATTTAATAATGAGTATGATGCCATTTGTAACAGTGCTTAGCCTAAAGTTGAAACATTGACATTAAGGCTTTTTATTGTTTACTTAATTATAACAAATATACAAAAAGGGTGAATGTTTGGTTGACCAGCTGCCCGACTCCTATGACACCATATGGAACACCATAATATCATTATACAAAAATGGGTGTTTTATGGGGTACAGATGGCTATTCATAATGCCTCTGTAATTCATCAAGCTACAGCATCTGTTATATTGTGAATTTTTCAAACAAACATAATCTTAAGTGTTTCTTTAAAAAGCAAAAACAACTGATCACCACTAAGATACCACACAGTCTGGATTGACAGATATGCAACAGAAATAGATAGAACTAAACTGAGTTCATTCTGGTTCACTATGCCTTATCCAAATCATTCCTCCACCAGTAGCAAACCCAGGACTTTCAGTGAGGCAGACTTCACAAACCATGCCAAATAGACCTACTTAACTTGACAGTTGTATTGTATTCTGTGCAATCATTGACAATAGACAGTTATTTGCATAAACACACTACCTCCCTTAATGTGAACTAATTCCAAAGAAGACACTAAAACTCAGATGTTTGAATACTTGCTATCTTTTGTAGAACTAATTTCCTTCTCACTTGGGTTTGTCCATGAGTTTTGGAACTTGCAACATTCTCAGGTATGTGAATTAGAATGTTCAAATGCATAACAAAGATGGAAAATTTGAATTGTTATTATTCTACTATGGAGGCAAAAGCTATTTTATGAGCCAATTCTTTTTTAGGCATCTTAGAAACACAAAGGATGTAAATACAATTTGATTTGTCCTAGCCAGGATTTGATTCAAATAAAGTTGTTTGCCACTTTGTCCTTTTGGTATATCTTGTTAAACCCCTACCTTGGATTACTTCCATCATATGCCACCTTTACTCTGATTCATATACTCCTAAAAAAGAGCCAGAGAAAATCAAGAATCCATAGTAATTTCATCCACCACAAATCTATATTACATAATCTTAGTGGGGCCCTATATCAGTAATTAAGGTGGGACTTTTTTTTTTTTTACTGTTTTACAATGTTAAACTAAGTGTCTTTGATTGAGTCTTACTAGGTGCAAAACCCTGGGCTGGTTAGCAAACTAGTTGGCTAGTTTGAGAGAGGCGAGATGCCTCTAAGGCTCTAAGGGCCCTAAGGGGAGTTGCTAAGACCAGAGCCAATGGTATGCACCTACGTTCTGGTCAATCAGATGACTTTCTAGTCTATCAGATGATGTCTAAGGACTGTATAAAAAGAGAGAATAGAATTGTCTGCTTGGGGCTCTCAGAAGAGTGGCATGCGACTCTGGGCAAGCCATTGTTAAGAGCCTCCCGGCTTGTCAACCCAGATGTTGATGCTTTTTGTAACTATGAATTGTGATTTGGTCTGTTTCTATTGTCTCTGTTTGTAATTTGTTTGTATTTTCTCTGTAGTTCAGGTTTCTGGCTTTTCCTCCTGAGTTAACTGAGTGATATTTGTATATTGGATTAAAGTAAGATTGTTAAGCCCTTAATGTTACCTTCCTTAGTAAAGCAGATCAAAAGAATCTGTGCTAGCAGCTCTTGTTAGCTTTGTTGGGTCTTACACCTCAACAGCTGCTGCTAGCTGAATTGTTGTTCCACGCCCTCACTGCAACAAGGGAATCCTTTGCTACCTCCTTAGTACATTTGGTTCCCCTTTAGACATAATAGCATTCCAAACCATTGTCATTCCTCCTCAAGCTCCCTAAGGTGCTCTTCCACACTTTCACCTGAGAACTTCCTTATACTTCACTAAAAACCCCAATTAGGCCATCTACATTTTCTTTAACATGTATCTGCATGGACTGTCTCTCTTTCATGAAATGCTTTTCCTGCTCACCTCTGTCTCACAGAATCTCTAGCTCCCTTTAGGCTTTTAGCTCAGATGCCACTTCTTATTTGATACCTTTCCTGGTCTCCTCAGTTATTAGTGTTCTGTCTCCCTTCCTTCAATAATAGGTACCTATTTTGTATAAATTTTATATTTACTCTTCTCTGTGTATATGATTACCCCAGTGTACAATGTAAGATTCTGAGGGCAGAGGCTGTTTTAATTCTTGTCTTGGTATTCCCCCAAGCTTAGCATTATGTCTGACACATAATAAGCACTTCATAAGTGCTTGGCAAATTGATTTAAATTGAACATAAGCCTTAGCATAAGGAAATTATTCAGGAAATATTACTCTGGTCTAATATTTTATATCATTTCAGACATCATAATAATCAGCTACTTAACATTTATTTATTAAGTGTCCTTTTCAAGGATTATATATTTTTTTTCACATAGAGCCAATGAGAATATTTGCTGGGGCCAAGAAACTCTTTCTACAGGAAAACAAAACAGACAAAAAAATCACCTAAAAACAAAAAACAAAAACCACTAACTTCACTTGAAACATAACATTTTCATTTTGTTAGATTATATGTATTGAGAATCACAAAATACATTGGACATTCCTATGTACAAGTCGCTGGACCTACTCAACTGTAGGTACCAAAAGTTTATGTGAGATGTACTCTATATTATAGACTTGAATATGCTTGAGAGGTTTCAGGGAACATAAGGAACACTAGTATGAATGGGAAACAAGCAAGCATCCCCAGTTGTGTGGAAAAGCTGTTTCTGTACTCAATCATCTAGTCACTAATTAATCATTAACACTGATCTGTTCACCTGTTAAAAATCAGATTGCTAGACTAATCATTTCTCATATAGATTAAAAAAAGTCCTCCTAAGATAGCTTATCAAAAATTCCCATCTCTTGGGAGAGCTGTCAATATTATATAACTTGTTGAGGGGTGGAGTATACAAACTTCAGAGTTGCTCCTTGGTCATAAATTCTTCCTTTATCTACAGATCTGAGATCTGCCCGGGAGAGATTTTAAGAATGCTTTGGAGGTAAAGCATGGGAAATGGGGCACGGAAGAAGACTAATATTTCCTGCTGTGGAACAAAAGCAGAAGGTAGACTACATGTGTTTGTCCCCATGGATTAAGAAGAGTCCATGAACATGACCATAGTCTTTCAGAGGCTCATGTGACTTTCTCACAAAGAAAAGGGGAATTTCCAGAGCAGCCCTATCCTGTGATTTTGCCTTCTATCAATCAAAGTGTTTTCTTGTATAATATGAGTTTTAGCCTTAAATTTGAGAGTGCAGGGATAGACCCTCTATGGAAACAAAAGGGATTTCTTAGATGGTTCATCTTTTGTAAGAGAAGAGGATTGTAGACATGGCCTCCAGTACCATTAGTAACAAGGGACTAAAATCATGGTAAGGAGGAGGAAGGGTACCTAGATGGAACAATGGATAGAGTGCTGGGCCTGGAGACAGGAAGACACAAGTTTAAGTCTGGCCTAAGATACTTAATAGCTGTGTGACTTTGGGCAAGTCACTTAACCCTGTTTGCCTCAGTATTTTCATCTGCAACATGAGCTGGAGGAGAAAGTGACAAACTGCTCCAGTATCTTTGCCAAGAACACCTCAAAGGGGGTCATGAAGAGTCAGACAAAAATGAAATGACTGAACAGTAACAAATAGGAGTAGGAGGGGTAGAGCCAAGATGGTGGCTGAAAAGCAGGGACTTGCATGAGATCATCCCCAGGTCCCTCCAGAAACCTATAAAAATGTCTCTGAACAAATCCTAGAATTGTAGAACCCACGAAATAGCAGAGGGAAGCAGAGTTCCAGCCCAGGATAGCCTGGATGGTTGCGAGGTAAGGTCTACCACATTGAGCTGGGAGCAGGGCAGAGCAGAGCCCAGCGTGAGCTGCACCTGGACCAAACAGACCAGGAGCCAGGCAGAACAGTCCCTAGCACCCTGAATCAGTGAGCTGTGGCAGTTACCAGACTTCTCAACCCACAAACACCAAAGACAACAGAGAAGGTTAGTGGGAAAAGCTTCTGGGACAGAGTGAAAGGAGTTCATGGTTAGGCCACAGCCCTAGGGGTAGTGTAGATGGTGCAGCTACAGGAAATACAGTTGCAGTTGCTTCTGGCCCCAGGCACACCTGGTGAGAGGAATTAAGTGGCAGATCAGAGCAGGAGTGCAGAGCCAGCTTAAATCTGAGTTTGGTCTGGGTTGGCAGTTCTTGGGGGAGGAGTAGCACTGGTGTGGCAGAGGTTGCTGTGTAGAAATAGCTCTGAAAAAACAGCACAGCCCCTCAAGCTTGGGACACAGTACTCTATACTCTACAAGTTGTTATACCCCGACGAAAAACTCAAGGTTCAAGTAAATTGGCTCGGAACACAGTCAGGGAGCAAAAGCGGACTCAGATTCTGACTCAGACTTTGGAATCTTTCTTTGGTGACAAAGAAGACCAAAACATACAGCCAGAAGAAGTCAACAAAGTCAAAGAGCCTACAACAAAAGCCTCCAAGAAAAACATGAACTGGTCTCAGGCCATGGAAGAGCTTAAAAAGGATTTGGAAAAGCAGGTTAGAGAAGTAGAGGAAAAATTGGGAAGAGAAATGAGATGCAAGAAAACCATGAAAAACAAGTCAATGACTGGCTAAAGGAGACCAAAAAACATACTGAAGAAAATAACACCTTAAAAATAGACTAACTCAAATGGTAAAAGAGCTCCAAAAAGCCAATGAGGAGAAGAATGCCTTGAAAGGCAGAATTAGCCAAATGGAAAAGGAGGTCCAAAAGACCACTGAAGAAAATACTACCTTAAAAATTAGATTGGAGCAAGTGGAAGCTAGTGACTTCATGAGAAATCAAGATATTCTAAAACAGCACCAAAGCAATGAAAAAATGGAAGACAATGTGAAACATCTCATCAGAAAAACCACTGACCTGGAAAATAGATCCAGGGGAGATATTTTAAAAATTATTGGACTACCTGAAAGCCATGATCATAAAAAGAGCCTAGATATCATCTTTCAAGAAATTATCAAGGAAGACTGCCCTGACATTCTAGAGCCAGAGGGTAAAATAGAAATTGAAAGAATCCACCAATCGCCTCCTCCAGAAGATCCCAAAAAGAAAACTCCTAAGAATGTTGTTGCCAAATTCCAGAGCTCCCAGATCAAGGAGAAAATACTGCAAGCAGCCAAAAAGAAACAATTTGAGTATTGTGGAAACACAATCATGATAATACAAAATCTAGCAGCTTCTACATTAAGGGATTGAAGGGCTTGGAATATGACATTCCAGAGGTCGATGGAGCTAAGATTAAAACCTAGAATCACCTACCCAGCAAAACTGAGTATCATGCTCCAAGGCAACATATGGATTTTCAATAAAATAGAGGACTTTCAAACTTTCTCAATGTAAAGACCAGAGCTGAATAGAAAATTTGACTTTCAAACTCAAGAATCAAGAGAAGCATGAAAAGGCAATCAAGAAAGAGGAATCATAAGGGACTTACTAAAGTTGAACTGTTTTATTTGCATTCCTACATGGAAAGATGATGTGTATAATTCATGTGACCTCAGTATTAGGGTAGCTGAAGGGAATATACATACATACATACATACATACATACATATATATATATATATATATAAAATTATGTATGTGTGTGTGTATATATATATATATATATATAAATATATATCTATATCTATATATCTATATATATATACCTGTATCTATGTATAGACAGAGGGTGCAGGGTGAGTTGAATATGAAAGGATGATATCTAAAAAAATCAAATTAAGGGATGAGAGAGGAATATATTGAGAGAGGGAGAAAGGCAGAGATAGAATGGGGTAAATTATCTCGCATAATATTGGCAAGAAAAAGCAGTTCTGTTGGGAGGGAAGAGGGGACAGGTGAGGGGGAATGAGTGAATCTTTCTCTCATGGGGTTTGACCTGAGGAGGGCATAACATACATGCACTGGTGTGTTGGTAAGCAAAATGGGCTCCATAGCACTTAGTTCAACCAAGTGCTCTTGAATAGTTGGCCTTTGTCTCCTTTGGGTAATTATTAGGTGCTAAGCCCCAGGCCCAAACCCTATTAGGTGTGGAACCTATGTGGGTGTGGATTGGTGACTGGGGTAGGGCCCAAGGTGGGGCTGGCTAAGGGGAGGTGCTAACTCCAGAGCCATGCCCTATTAGGTGTTAACCTAACCCATGTGGATGTGAACCTCCCAGGGTCCTAAGGGGAGGGGCTAACTCAAAGAGCCAATGGTAGCAGCCTAAGTTCTGGCCGTTCAGATGACATTTGATAATGTCTGAAGCCTTATAAGAAGGGAGGACAGAGCCATTTGTGCAGGGCTCCTGAGATGGTGTTGATGAGGAGACTCCTGGCAGCTGTAGCCAAGGAGCCCTCCAGCTTGTAAACCCGGATGCTGAGACTTTGTTGAACTCTGGTAACTATGTATTGGGATTTGAATCAGACAAGGTCTGTTTGTTGATGTTTGTAATTTGTTTGTATTTTGTTCTAAAGTTCAGGGTGCTGGATTTTTCCTCTGAACTAAGTGAATGATATTTGTATGCTGAATTAAAGTAAGCTTGTTAACCCCTTCACCTCACTTTCCTTAGTTAAGCAGATCAAAATAAACTGTGCTGTTGGTAGCTTTCCAGTGCTGCCTGTGGGTGGATCTTGCACCCCCACAGAAGCTGCTAGCCAGATTGTTGAGACAATTGGGTGTCTTACTCCACAAGAGAGAAGGAGGAAGGAGATAAAAGGGGGCATAATAAAAGGCAGGGCTAATAGGGGGAGGAGGTAGTCAAAAACAAACACTTTTGTAAAGGGACAGGGTCAAGGGAGAAAATTCAATAAAGGGGGATAGGATAGGAAGGAGCAAAATATAGTTAGTCTTTCACAACATGAGTAATGTGGAAGGGTTTTACAGAATGATATGCATGTGGCCTGTGTTGAATTGCTTGCCTTCTTAGGGAGGGTGGGAGAGAATTTGGAACTCAAAGTTTTAAAAACAGATCTTCAAAAACAAGTTTTTGCATGCAACTATGAAGTAAGATATACAGGCAATTGGGCATAGAAATCTATCTTGCCTTACAAGAAAGTAAGGGAAAAGGGGATGGGGGGAGTGGGGTGACAGAAGGGAGGGCTGACTGGGGAAGGGGCAAACAGAATATATGCCATCTTGGAGTGGGGGGGAGGGTAGAAATGGGGAGAAAATTTGTAATTAAAACTCTTGTGAAAATCAATGCTGAAAACTAAAATATTAAATAAATAAATAAAAATGGAAAACAAAACAAAACAAAACAAAAAGGAGTAGGAAAGGACCTGGACTTTGAACTTCCCCAATACACAGTTATTACGGTGTATATACTGCATAGTATAGGCCTTATGGTAAGTGTTCTTGCCTACCTAGAAACCCCAAGTGTATTACCTTCTGAGGGAAGGCCAAACCGCTGAGAGAACTATAGATTTCGCATGTGATCCTGTGGAAAGTGGGTCTCACTGTAAAGTAGACTGGGGGAAGGGCACTGCCCCACTAATAACTGCAAGTCTCTTTTCCTTCTGAGGATTCAAACAACGACAATGCCATCAGTATAGGGGACTTCAGGATCCTCAGGGAAAGAAGAGGAAAGAAGTTGATTATTTATGAGCTGATGTGAGTCCATTGCAACTTCTCTGTTTTCTGTGAGATGGAATAAAGGATTCCTATATCTGATAAAACCATAATCATCTTGAGTACTTATATTAGAGCTGTATCCATGTTTGTTGAGAGCTGGATGCAGGCTAGACTTAGAAGATTTTCCCAAAGTAAATGCTGGTTAGGGTTATAGTGACCAGAGTGAAATTGTTGGGTTGAGGTACCATTTGTTCATTCAACACATGGTCTTTGCCCAGGATGGAGAAATCATTATTGTGTAGGAATGATGCTGTTGGCAGAAGAGAAAGGAGGGGGTTTCTTTTTCCCTGCAAATGGCTGAGTAGAACTGCTCGAATCCCTAGCCCCATTTAAAGGACCAAGGAAAAGCTTCTTTATTTTACTCTAGTCAGTCAAGTTGTTGAAGAAGGCTAAAGGTCACTCACTGTTGACCTTGTAACAGCACAGAATGGAGAAGAGATGAGATATCTGGATGTGGAAAAGTACCAAGCTAGAGAAAGAGAAACAGACAGACAAAAACAAAGGTAGAGACACAGAAACAGAGACAAAAAGAGAGACATATGGAGAGACAAAGAGTGCATGGAAAGGCAGAAAGACAAAGATAAAGAGACAAAAGGAAAGGGGAAAGTAACAAGTATTTGTTAAGTGCCTATTCTGTGCCAGGCACTATGCCAAGCACTTTATAAAATATTATTTTATATGAATAGAGATGAAGTGACAGGTTACAGAAGCAAGCAACCCTAAACATAAAATCTGTCTTTCACTACAATTTTCAGCCCCAGGCCCTGTTCAGGAATGTACTCTAGCCATAAAGGATAAGAGACAGTGCTCATGGCTTCACTCCTGGAATTGTGAATCTGGGAAACCTTGATTTTCAGTCTACTATGGAGGCAAAGGGAATTATGTTGCTCATTTAGGAATGTGGTTAAGATTATTTTACCATTTATTTCTGTCCCAAATACTCAGTGAGGCGGGGAGGAGGGAATCAGGCTATTTTATTGTGGTGAGGAATAGAGTAATCAGTTTGAAAAACAAGTTAAAAAATACCTTGATAATAACTTGTTATTCCCTCACCAAGCATCCAGAAAATGGAATGAGAGAACTGTTCTTAAATTCAATGCGATAGTAATATAGTAGCATCCTCCAGCTTCCCACTTCATGCCTACTTTAAGAATGTTCTGACTTTTACTGTCTATGAGATTGTTCTGGTACATATTCATGTAAGATTAACCAACTAATCAACAAACATTTGTTGATTTTGTTTTGTTTTCCCTTTTTGTCTTTTGTGCCTGGGGCTGAGGATAGAGGCAACCAATTCCCTTAAAGGGAACATGATGTTTACAGTGTCCTTACTTGCTCTTAGGAAAGCTGGAACACTGAATTGAATGCTCCATCAGCCTTAGGGAAGTTTATAAACATAGTTAGCATGTGCTTGGACAGAACCATTGTCATCTTTTGGTAATAACATCTACCTCTAGGTTCTTGGAAGAATGTCAGTATGATTCTGGCCCAAGTTCTTCCTGCTGACCACAGAGGGAAAAAAGGATTTTTGTTTGTTGGCACCTCTCTATTAATAACTCCCCAAATAAATCCGCTTACCTGGCCCTTTCTCACACAGCCTTTTAAAGCTGCTTTTATAAATAGCAAAAAGATAGCAATAGCATTTCCTAAATGAAAGCCAGAAAATAACTATCACAACATGGAAAATTGTGTCCAGTCTATTTGCAAAGATTTATGCTTCGCTCCTCCCAAGATAGATCTCTCCTCTTACACATAGTTCTCATAATATTTATATTCCATCCCTTTTGCCACCACCTCCGCCCTCCTCCCAACATGCACACCTCTTCCCACTGAGATCCTTTTAGTATAATTCTTATCAGTTATTTCAAAGCTCATCAAAGGCAGCATGTATTGGCTTTAGAATTATAACATAAAAGACCAACAAAGAAAACCAAGACAGACATAAGTGGAGCCACAGATTTGCACATCTGTAAAATCCACATGCATTCCTCCTGAGAGAACAAAGTGCACATCTTAAAACAAATTCCAACTTTCCCACAAATTGCCCCCAACTAAAAGGGCTCCACCCCAGTTGTTCTATCCAAGGAATTCTACATTTTTGTTCCTTTTAATCATAGTAGAAACTTAGATGGCCTCTAAGTTTCCTTCCAGCTCTCACATTCTGAGTTCCTCTCCTGAGACCAGAATATGAGAGAAGTGGAAGGCAAAAGCAGAGTGTGTATGTGTAAAATTGGTGATCTGGTCTGTGCCTTGGGTTCTAGGGGGTTTCATACATTAGATCCCAGAGTGGAAGGATCTATATATCTTTTCTTGAATTCCATAAATACCCCTTGCTTAGCCCTGCTCACAGGGGGGTATCTGATTGACATATCCTTCTGATCATTTTATTTTAGTGTGTACTACTTTAAGAAAACCCAATTTAAAATATTCCAACTTACTCTTTGGGGGGAGGGAGCACTTGTTCACTGCTTTAAAAAGCCTTTATATTAAAAAGAAAAGAACTTGGAGTTTCTTTGAACATTGAACTGCTCTAACCTACTTATAAGTTTCAGTTATTTATCAATTATTTGTTGTTATGGTAATTAGGGTGGGATTTTTTTTATTGTTTTCTCATTTGGAATGCTGAGGTAATCAAGAACTTTTGATGAGTTTTGCCTGTCCAATTTAATGGCAAGCAAAGTGGACTTTTTGTTGTCTTTTGTTTCTTTCATTGAATCAAGAGTCTTTGACCTGCTTAAGAAACAGTTCACATAGGTTTGAGTACTGTGGTTATGATGCCTTTTGACCCTGAAGAAGCATATATAAACTCAGAAGGTAGTGTTTTTCCTTTTGGGGGCACACTTACTGAAAGAGTGTTGGCGACGAGACTTTGGGTAGCCATTGAAACTACCCCCCACCCTGGCTTTGAAAAACCCAAATGTTAGTACTTCTCTGGTAATTATATTGACATGTTCGACAGACAGCTAGAAGCTGCTGGTTTGTATTATTTGCTCTGTTTATGTAATTTCTGTTTGTAATTTCTGTTTGTATTCTCTCTGAAGTTCAGGGTGCTGGCTTTTCCCCTTGACTGAGTGAATGGTATATGTATGTTTAATTAAAGTAAGATTGTTAAACCCTTAAAGTTGCTTTCCTTAGAAAAGCAGATCAAAGAACCTGTGCTAATAGCCCTCCTCCATGCTGGTGTTATTGGTTTTACACACCGCAGCAGCAGCAAGTAGCATTGTTGTTACATGTGTCTAAGAAACTCTAGGGAAAAAGAAAATTAAAACTTTGTAGACAAGTTATAAGACCATATGTTTAGAATAAGAAGGCAGCTTAGAGGTCATATATTAGATCATTGTCTCTCATTCCCCACCCCACCATCCCCCACCCTTTTATAGATAGGAAAACTTAGGCATATAGAGGGAAAACTTCTTTGCATAAATATATGCCATAGGACAGAAGTCCTGGGCCATTTTTCTTTTTGCACAATTTCTCAATAACATCAATAGCTTTCATGAGTTCATATATCTCTATGCAGATGACTCAAAAAAATGACCATCAGTGGGGCAGAGCCAAGATGCCATCTAGAAAGCAGGGACTAGCGTGAGCTCCCTGACAAGTCCCTCCAAAACCTATAAAAATGTCTCTGAACCAATTCTAGAACTGCAGAACGCACAAAATTGAAGCAGGGAAGCAGGGCTCCAGCCCAGGACAGCCTGGATGGTTGCTGGGTGAGGTTTATCACACATGGAGCTGGGAGCAGAGTGGAGCAGAGCCCAGCTTGAGCTGCACCTGGACCAAATAGACCAGGAGCCAGGCAGAACAGGCCCTAGAGCCCTGAATCAGTGAGCTGTGGCAGTTACCAAACTTCTCAACCCACAAACACCAAAGACAACAGAGAAGGTTAGTGGGAAAAGCTGCTGGGGAAAGGGTAATAGAGCTCCTGGTTCAGCCACCACCCTGGGAGCAGCAGAGGTTCGGCAGCTACAAAACTACAGCTGCAGTTGCTTCTGGCCACAGGCCCACCTGGTGGGAGGAATTAAGTGCCAGAACATAGCAGGAGTGCAGAGCCTGCTTAAGATCTGAGTCCAGTCTGGGTTGGGGGTTCATGGGGAAGGAGGAGTGCTGGTGTGGCAGAGCTGGCTGTAATAGCTCTGAAAACAACAGCACAGCCCCTAAAGCTTGGAACAAAGTACTCTTTACTCTACAAGCAGTCATACCCCGATAAAAAACTCAAGGGTCAAGTAAGTTTTCTGGGAACATGGCCAGGTAGATAAAATGCACCCAGATTCAGTCTTAGACTTTGGAATCTTTCTTTGGTGACAAAGAAGACCAATACATACAGCCAGAAAGAGTCAACAAAGTCAAAGAGCCTAACCCAAAAGCCTCCAAGAAAAATATGAACTGGTCTCAGGTCATGGAAGAGCTCAAAAAGGATTTGGAAAGGCAAGTTATAGAAGTAGAGGAAAAATTGGGAAGGATGTGAGAAAACCATGAAAAACAAGTCAATGACTTGCTAAAGGAGACCCCCCAAAATACTGAAAAATATACTGAAGAAAACAACACCTTAAAAAATAGACTAACTCAAATGGCAAAAGAGCTCCAAAAAGCCAGTGAGGAGAAGAATGCCTTGAAAGGGAGCATTACCCAAATGGAAAAGGAGGTCCAAAAGACCACTGAAGAAAATACTACCTTAAAAATTAGATTGGAGCAAGTGGAAGCTAGTGACTTGATGAGAAATCAAGATATTCTAAAACAGAACCAAAGAAAGGAAAAAGTGGAAGACAAAGTCAAATATCTCATTGGAAAAACCACTGACCTGGAAAATAGATCCAGGAGAGATAATTTAAAAATTATTGGACTACCTGAAAGCCATGATCAAAAAAAGAGCCTAGATATCATCTTTCAAGAAATTATCAAGAACTGCCCTGATATTCTAGAGCCACAGGGCAAAATAGAAATTGAAAGAATTCACAGATCGCCTCCTCAAATAGATACCAAAAATAAATCTCCTACGAATATTGTTGCCAAATTCCAGAGCTCCCAGATCAAGGAGAAAATATTGCAAGCAGCCAGAAAGAAACAATTTGGGTATTGTGGAAACATAATCAGAATAACCCAAGATCTAGCAGCTTCTACATTAAGAGATCCAAGGACTTTGAATACGATATTCCAGAGGTCAGTGGAGCTAAGATTAAAACCAAAATCACCTACCCAGCAAAACTGAGTATCATGCTCCAAGGCAAAATATGGATTTTTAATAAAATGGAGGACTTTCAAGGTTTCTCAGTGAAAAGACCAGAACTGAATAGAAAATTTGACTTTCAAACACAAGAATCAAGAGAAGCATGAAAAGGTAATCAAGAAAAAGAACAAGAAAATGAAATCGCAAGGGACTTACTAAAGTTGAACTGTTTTGTTTACATTCCTACATGGAAAGATGATGTGTATGATTCATGAGACCTCAGTATTAGGGTAGCTGAAGGGAATATATATATATGTGTGTGTGTGTGTGTGTGTGTGTGTGTGTGTGTGTGTATGTATGTATGTATATATTTAGAGAGAGAGAGAGAGAGAGTGCACAGGGTAAGTTGAAGATGAAGGGATGATATCTAAAAGAAATAAAATCAAATTAAAGGATGAGAGAGGAATATATTGAGAGAGGGAGAAAGGGAGAGATAGAATGGGGTAAATTATCTCCCATAAAAGTGCCAAGAAAAAGCAGTTCTGTAGGAAGAGAAGAGAAGGCAGGTGAGGGGGAATGAGTGAATCCTGTTCTCATCAGATTTGACCTGAGGAGGGAATACCATACACACTCAATTGGGTATCTTACCCCACTGGACAGAAGGAGGAAGAAGATAAAAAGGGGAGATGATAGAAGGAAGAGCAGATGGGGGAGAAGGTAATCAAAAACAAACACTTTCGAAAAGGGACGGGGTCAAGGGAGAAAATTGGATAAAGGGGGATAGGTTAGGAAGGAGCAAAATATAGTTAGTCTTTCACAACATGAGTATTGTGGAAAGGTTTTACATAATGATATGCATGTGGCCTATGTTGAATTGCTTGATTTCTTTGTGAGGGTGGGTGGGAAGAGAAGAGGGGAGAGAATTTGGAACTCAAAGTTTTAAAACCAATGTTCAAAAACAACAACAAAATATTTTTGCGTGCAACTAGAAAGTAAGATACACAGGCAATGGGGCATAGAAATTTATCTTGCCCTACAAGAAAGGAAGGCAAAGGGGATGGGAGGGGAGTAGGGTGACAGAAGGGAGGGCTGACTGGGGAACAGGGCAACCAGAATATATGCCATCTTGGGGTGGGTGGGAGGGTAGAAATGGGGAGAAAATTTGTAATTCAAACTCTTGTGAAAATCAATGCTGAAAACTACATACATTAAATAAAAAAAAATCACCATCATCTTCATGTCTTTTCTGTCTCTTTATCTTTACTTCTAGATCAGCAGCCAACTGCTGTACATCACTACTTTGACATCTACTAGGCATCTCAAACACAGCATTTTCAAACTAGAAATTATTATCTTTCTCCTAAACTCACCCTCTTTCCAGTTTCTCTGTTTTTGACAAGGACATGACCATCTTTCTAGTCCCCTAGGTCCAGATCGCAGGCACCATCTTCAATTCCCTTTCCTAAATCAGCTCTTTCCCCACCCCAGCCAGTCAGGTGCTAAGTCCTATTAGTTCTACTTCGAGATAATCCCTTGCATATCTTCCCAAGTCCCCAATTCTTCCTAATATAGCCATCACTGTAATTCAGGCCTTAATCCCCCTTTTGCCTAGACTATAGAAATAGATTCTTCATTGGTCTTCACTCCTCAAACATCAACTCTTTGCAATCTGTTCTTATACAGCTGCCAATATGATATTCCTAAAGCACAGGTTTGACCATGTCACTTACCTGTTCCATAAATTCCAGTGGTTCCTTATTATCTATACTAACAAATACAAACTCTTTTGCTGGGCATTTAAAGTCCTTCACAATCTGGCATTAACTTACCTTTCCAATCTTATTTTACATTGCTTCCCATCATATACTGTATGGATAAGCCAAGCTGCCCTACTTGCTGATCCTCACACACAACATCTCATCCTTTATACCCTTGCCCTTTTATAAGCTATCCTGTACTTGTTGTACTCCCTCCTCATCTTCATTTCTTTGAATCTCCTTGTTTCTTTCAAGGCTCAGCTCAAATGTCACCTCCTACATGAAGCTTTTCCTCATCCCTGAACTGCTTATGCCTTCTCACCAAAATATTCTTGTTTTTCTCACTATGCTGTGTATACTTATAGGTGTATGTGTTGCCTCTCTCAATGTAATATAAACTCCTTGAAGGTAAAATGTATATTTATTTATTTTTTGTCTTTGTATTTCCAGTGACTTGCAATGTCCCCAGCATACAGTATAAAATTAAGGAATGATAACTAGTTGATTGATGGCTATATTCAAAGCATAGTTATTAATAATTCAGTGGCATCAGCCAGAAGAGCTTCACTGGAACGTCCAAGGGATCAGTCAGTTCTGGTTTCCCTTTCCCCTAAATAAAAGCAAAACCAAACAAAATATTAGTAACTTGGCTAAAGACATAGATGGCATTGCTTATCAGATTTGCAAATAATACAAAGGTGGAAGGGATAGAAGGATAAATAAGCTCCTTGAGGATAGGGACTATTTTTCTTTTTGTCGGTATTTATATCCTCCGCATTTAACACAATGCCTGGACAAGTAAGCACTTAATAAATGATTGTTGCTTACCTGTCAACAACTTTTTATTAAGTGCCTGCTACATGTTACCAGACACTGCAGAAGTAAAGATAAACACAGCAGAGTCTCTTCCCTCAAGGAGCTTATATTCTATTAGTGAAAATAGCATGTACACAAATGTAAAAGAAAAAAAAAGATATTTTTAGAAAATGCAAAATATTTAGGAGAGGTAGGATTTAGACAGAGCCAGAGTCCCCAAAGATCTTAACCAGAGAGAATATTAACCTGAACTAAATAGCATGACATTTAATACAGATAATGTTTACAGAAGCATTACAGAAGTCTTAAACTTGGGTTTAAAAAAATTCAATTCTTAAGTACAAGAAGGAACATGTATGGTTAGATAGCACTTCATCTGAAAAAGAGCATTGGATTTTAATGGGTCAGTGTGAGTCAACAATGTGATTCTTTAAAAACAGACCCATTATTTCAATGACATAGAAAACTTTCAGGGAGGAAATCCCTTCTTCAAATCCAAATGGACAATTAATCTGCAAATTTTATTCATAGGGACTTATCTAGTGACACTGTGAAAGTCACACAGCCCATTTTTTTTTGCTGGAAAGGGAACCTGAATTCAATTTTTCCTTGAATCCAAAATGTCCCTCCACTGACTGTACCATACTACCTCTTAGCAACACTGTGACATGACCATCAGAAAAGCCAACGTGAACTTGGTCTGCTATATTTTTTGTAGCTTCCAGGAAGAAAAATGCTGTTGAGAGTCCCCCTATATTCTGTTCTGTTCAGGCCAGATATGGACTATTCTACTCACCAGAGTTTAGGAAGAACGTCAATGAGCTGAAAAATCTCTAGAAGAAAGCTACTAGGCTGGTAAGGGGCCTCTTGAATATATATCATATGAGGATCAGTTGAAAGAAGAGGGGATATTGAGCCTGGAAAAGAGAAGATTCAGAGTCACCAAGGTAACATTTTAGTAGAAGACTTAAAATTACATACTAGATCTTTTTCTTTTCTTTTTTGTACTTGACTGTTACTTGCAATGACTTCTTTGACCCTCCCTTCTACCCCCACCCCAACAATGTTAAGAAAAGCATGGGAAGCTTTATTTATCCTCTTTAAGCTTCTTAAAAGTATTAAGTTTTGTTTGTTTGGTTTTTGGTTTTTGTGAGCAAGGTTTTCTACCCCTCTTCTCCTTCCTTGGTTATAGCCCTTCCTTACTCATAGTGTTTCACAGCCATAACGTAGACAACTTGGAATTTATGAGTCCAAAAACATCTTTTAAGGAGTTATAACCCTATTCTAAGTAAGCCCCCTGATCTAATACTTCATTTGCAAAATTAAGGGAATCCAAGGATTGCCAGATCCTTGAGACCAGACAGTGGTTTTCACTGATTTCCTCAGCCCTAATACTATGTATTACCTGTAGTAGTAGTGTAATAAAATAAGCTTATTAATGTTTTTTTCTAATCGTGGTGTCTGTAGGGTTTGGGAGGGGAGTAAGGAAATTCAGGACTATTGGATGTCAGCTGCTGGCACCTTCAAGCATCAGCTGTGACATTATGATAATTATTTATGTTCGGAGGCTAGGCTACCACCAGTTCTACAAGGTATGACTTCCCTCACTCCCTCTGAGACTAGACTTTGAAGTCTCTGAGAAGCCTGCCCCTTAGACTGAAGCAGGAGTGCTTTCCTCACAGAGTGATACTTTCAGTGATCTCATATCTATAGAAAGGGAATAAACCCAAGGGTAGATTTATTTCTGATCTTGAGTCCTGTAAGACTCTTGATATCCCAAAGGGTTAATGGGGAATGATCCTATGACTTGTCTTATTTTTATGATTCTGCCCCAGCCCAGCTCCACTGAGCAAAATTGTCTCTCATTTTTGAAAAGGGAAATTCCTCCTCCTCTTTGTCCTTCTCCTTTCTGTCTGTCTGTATGTTTGTCTGTCTGTCTGTCAACTGTCATTCTGGTCTGTTTATTTCTCTGTGTCCCTCTCTCATCTCAATTTCTGGCTCTTTGAGCATTCACTAAACATTAACAAACAGTTTGAACCCACAAAGTATTTTAAAAAATAAACAACTGGTTAAATAGCATAAATTTAAAAGAAAATGGGGAAATTAGAATTTTCAAATCCTGCTGATGAAACTGGGAAGAGATAATGGGAAAATCCAGAGGAAAAGAGATTAACTAGGGAATAGTGAAAAATAGCTTCTCTCCAAAAGGAGTATGAGGAGGGAAGGGCCACTGTATCATTGTATGACCTTGCTTGGTCATTAATAGAGATTGAGTCTTCATTACTCATGCTCTTAACATCTTCATTGTCCCTAGGTCATTGTTCCCCTCATGCTGACACAGACTCCATCAAATCCATGGGCTTTCCTTATTGCTTATGATGGCTTTTCCTTAGCCGACTACAACATTTCTTTTTCTCTTCCTTCTTTTCCAACACTCACTCATCCTCAAGGTAAGACGCAGGACTCCAGAAACTTTAGGAATATTAGGTGGAACATTGGACTAGTCACTAAGTTCCTAGGTTTCTCAAGGCTTCCAAATCAATAACCCTAAAGATAGGACCAAAGGTAGGTTACACATTGAATTCCAGAACTCTGAAACATACCAGCAGCTAATCCAGATAGTAGAAGCATTATTTTTTCTGTGGAGCCTAGAATTTAACAAAGGCAAGCAAAGGCAATTATCTGAAAGAAATATCCCTTATTAGCAGGAGCGTGCAACTCGTTAATAGAGGGGTCTTATTAGACTGTCTCCATTTTTGTGCCAAAAGACCAGGAGTGAGAGTTGGTCAGGGTTTTTAATCCTTAGGTATATCTGCTTTCTTATCGGCTTGACAGCACATCATTGGGAGCTCCCCTAACAATCTTGATTGGTGGACATTTTAATGAGCCAATGTGCTAAGACAGGGCTGTCCAACCTTAGGTTATTTTAGGGCCTCATTAAAATAAAATAATTATTCAAGGGCTGCACCCAAAATAAAAAAATACAGTACACTAATAGAAAGTGGGGGAATGCGTGTCATCAATAGGACAGGCTAAGGCGTGAATCATGAAAGCAAACACAAAACAACAAAGCGACAACACAACAGTATAAAGGTAGGTGCATACTGACTGGTCTGCATCCTACAGAAGGAACACATCCCACGGATTGATTGAAAATTCCATGTGATATGTTCAGTCCATAATACTGCTCAAAAACACCAAAGAAAATTAACATCAATGAGATTATTTATTAGGGATAAAATTTAAAAATCTAAAATGCATTCCATGCAAATTATTATTTTATTTTTTCCACTCCTGAAAATTAAAACCCACAGGCGGGTCACTTCAGGGTTTTGGACAGCCCTGTGCTAAGAGTTCACAGCTCCTCCCAGATTACTGGAACGTGTGGGGGAAAGACTACTCTTCAGGTAGGCAGAACCCTGCAGCTTTACTACAGCTGGGGAAAATGATTTTCAAAGGTAGCTAACCCACATTTATCTGGTACTTAAGAAATGAAATATTAGTTGGTTGATGAAATCCAGCTTCCTCTAGCAATCTTTGACCAGAAAAAAATATAAACTATCTCATTCAGGTTTTCACCGGCTCACTTTCCCTTTTCTAGACCAGGTCACCCCAAATCTTTATGAGGGCAGGAGCAAGGACAAGGAGACAAGTCCTTGGAGGAGGATCTGACTCCATGTGGCTTTTAAGTAAACAAAAAGTAAGGATTCTAGCCCAGGTAAATGTCTTGAGGGTTGGAAGTAGATTACATTCAGCAGCTAAAATGTGCTGGGAGGGGTTTCTTTTTAAGTTAACTTCAGAAATGGCCTTTTGAACAGAGAAGAGAATATTAGAAATTAATATTAATAATCAAACGATACGGCATTAAAATTAATTTTTCTCATTTCCCACTAATAATGCAGAAAGACACACTCATACAATAGTGAAATTATTAGCATTTTTCATCAAAGACTGTCAGTGTCAATAACTTACTTATCTGGCTTATCCCATCATGTTTGGATTTCTAAGTCATGATGTATGCTAGGTTCTTTCTTGAAATGTTTATTCATGCACTCAATTACATTACAAAACACTGTGGGAATCTTCTGAGTGAAACCATTGTAGGTTTTTATATATTTTTATTATGATGTAGGACTTTGATTATCTGTATTTATGACAATTATCACAGATTATTAATGCTTCCAATTATGAGGCAACCCTTGTTCAAACCAAAATTGCCATTTCATTTGCAGTGCAGAATAATTTCAAGATAGGTAGTGCATTTTGAATATAAAATATGGTCAACTCTAAACAAAAGAGTGCCCTGGGACTTGTTAAGTCTTTGCGCTTCAGGTTTTTTTTTTATTCCATAACATGGGTGTCAAGAATAACACCCCTCTTATAATTAGAAAATTTTACAAAATGTATATATATGTACACATAGTCCTTTGTCCAGCAATTTATCTTAATCTATGGTACAATGAGGTGTTGAATTGTTTTATTCTCTGATGTTACTCTTGGGCTTCTGTTTCATCATCTGTAAAATGAAGCATGCAAAGCATACAAAAATGAAGCCATTTGCCTCAAGGTAATGGTTCAAAGTCCATCTCCATGAAATTTTCCCTGACATATCTCCCTCTCCTCCCTGCCATTTACTCTTCCCCATCCTAGAGGCAGTCAGAAGCCATGGAGGTTTCTTGGTCAGGCTTGTGCTTTAGGATGAGTATGTTGGCAGCTGTGTGGGTGACGTTTTGGAGATGGAAGAGACTGAAGTAAGACTATTAAAATAGTGTAGATAAGGGGTAATGATGACCTGAACTATAATAGTTGGAATTTGAGAAGAGCGCAAGTATGAGAGATACTCCGTAGCATAGAACTGACAAAGCTTAACAATAAGCTCTCCATGGGAGACTTAGGGAGAAGGTAGAGTGGAGGAGGGTGACTATAAAGTTCAAACTTGAGAAAGTAGAAGGATTATGGTTCTCTTAACATAAACCAAAAAGTCCCGAGAAGATGTGAGTGGGTTTAGGGTGAAGATAATAAGTTTTGGTTTGGGGTGTTATGGTGTCTGAGATGCCAGTAACTCATTCCACTGGAATTGTTTAAAAGTCAGTTTGTGTTGTGGGACCGAAGCTCAGGAGAGAGACTAGGCTGGCTGTAACTGGCAAATTGTGACAAATAGGTGTTCAGCTTTGATTTAAGCACGACTAATTTACATGTAAAAAATGCTTAATTACTATAAGTCCATGAAAATGTATCTCCATATGGCTTTCCTTCCCAAAAGCACATCTGAAGCAAATGAAGGAAGAAAAAGCATGAAACAAAGTTTTCTTTTAAGTCAGTGATTATTCTCAAAGAACCACTTCTTGCTTTTGCTCTTGGCTTAAAAACCACAAGGCCTGTACATTAGCCAAACCTAGTCTATGTGCGATACAAATTAATTACTGTCATGGTAATTTCAGATTTTTGACACTGTTTCTATTTCGGTAAGTCAAATGTTGGATTCTTATAGACCACTCTGTCAAAAACGAATTCCAACTGTGGTTGATTTAACAACCACCCAAAATAATTCCTTCACTTCTGTTCAAGTTCACTTTTAAATTAGTAGTTAGGATTTCTCTTATCAAAATCTATAATAGTTGAAAAATATGGTTGGACTATTTGACATTCCTAATAAAAATTCTAGATATCACAAGGCTTTTAGGGCAGTGTGAATTTCAGGGTGGGGTGGCTCATATCCATCTCATGACAAAAAATTAATGAGAGCATGGGCAGTGTCTGAGCTGACCTTGCACATTAGCTTTTGACCATAAGCTCTCCATGCTGTCTCCCTAAAACCTGCAAGCTTCTCCCCTAGGAGTTCTTCTGTCAAAAATATTTCTGGATTTTCTATTTCCCCCCTAAAAATAGAATTATCTGAGTTTTAAATTCTAATAACTGAGTTTTAACATGTATGTGTCATCTATCTTGCTTTTTGTTAAGCAGAGCTAAACCTTCTCCAGTTGTTATTGATGAACTATGAATTTGATTTGATTTAACTTTCTTTTTCTTAAGGAAGAGACCCAAGATGTATGATTCAACTGGTTTTGGCAACACCCAGTATGGAAATGTCCTCTACAAGCACAGGTTCAAGGAAAATCTATAACTTTTTGTCTTATAGAGTTGCTTGGGGTACTAGGAAGTTGTCTCTTGCCCAAGCCCAGATAGTATAAGTGGGACTAAAGACCAGGTCTTCCTGGCTCAGAAGTCAGCCTCCTAACCACTGCAAAATGCCTATCAATTTGATTTAATTAGTTTCTGAGTATATGCTTAAATATTCAAATGAGTCTCTGGTCTCAACACTGTGAATATTATTCACTTCAAGGACAGATCATAACCCATCCATACCTGCCTGTCCTATGCCAATCTTAACTATGTCCTCCTACAAGTTCACCATAGAGTCCACTGAATGTATCAGGGCATTCTCTTCAGTTCTCTTGATATCTCAGGGATTTGAGAGGAGCAGAGAAGCTAACCACCAGTCTTATCAAATGAACAGCACATCTCCCAATCATTCATTTTTCTGAGGAAAATAATTTCCTACACTTTCCTTGCACCTTTCCATTCATTGCCTTGTGAATGATACTCAGTTTTAATTCTTCAGAGACTGTAAGCATTGCAGCTATATTTCAATTGTGATGGAATATTGATATTTAATAGATGGGATTTGGTTACATGAAGAGGTTTGGGATCATTTAAGGAGCATTGCAATTTCCTGTAGGCAACCCAGCCCACTCTCATCCTAGTCATTAATTCTGGGCCTAACTCATTTTTCATTTGTACCTATAGATATCAGTATAGCTATATAGATGATAGCTATAACTACAGATATTTCATATCTATAGACATATTTATAAACATATTTCTATTTCAACGCATATTCATATATTTGTCTATCATCTATGTTATTATAAATAGTGATCTCTCTCTCTTTATATGTAAATATAGGTGTATAGTTATCTATCTATATCTGTCTATCTTGATACAAATGGAGAATAAGTTGGGATCAGAATTAAAAGCAAGGATAACAGTAGACTGGATTACCTGTGGGAAATTTCATTGCTTCTTAAATGATCCCAGACCTCCCTCCTTTTCTCTTCTCTTCTCTTCCTCTCTCTCTTGCTCTCTCTCTCTCTCTTGCTCTCTCGCTCTCTCGCTCTCTTTCTCACTGGTTGCATGACCAAATACTTCCATACAAAGTGATCAGCATATCAGTGATGTCCTTCCTACTTAGCTAGTCTGGTCTTTTGTTGGAGCTTTTCCTGCTTCCTTTTTAGTGTGAGGTTATTTTCCAGAGCTTTTATTTCCTTGGTATAAATACTAAAAATCCATGTTTCTCTCCACCTTATAATGAAGCACCAGTGTTGGATTTTTCTGTGTGTCTGTCTGTCTATCTATCTATCTATCTATCTATCTATCTATCTATCTATCTATCTATAGCAGACTCTTCAAATTCATCCAGCAATTGGAAGGCAGGATGTCATTTATGTTATTTATATGCCACCCGGTTCTGTGAATTTGGTTTTGGGCTGAAATCCCCTTATTCATCCCTAATATATTCACTTCTTGCCTCTCCCTTACAAAACTCTCCTTTTCATCTGCATCATGAGCACCAATCTGTTGACCCTTCAATTCTCTCCCAATTCATTTCCTCTGCTCTAGCCACTCTCACCTTTATTTCTTGGTGAATTAATTCAACTTTACATTGTTTTCCTCTCTCAAATGCCTAATTTTATTGCCAATTATGTCCAGCCAAGCTTCAGTCTTGGATCATTCCCACAATTTGTCATCTTCCTTCCCATATACAAGTCAAACAAAGATGGAGAAAATCATGCAAACATTCTGGCTGGATCCACTACAAATTTATGTTACATTACCATAGCTGGGTCCTCACTGCTGCAAGGCAATCCCACTATACCTTATCAACTCAGTATCCCACTCTCCACAATAGCTCTTCTAAACCTTTTCATCCTTTCTCAAATCTCCTATGGCTCCCCTCCCCCTCTCAGCTGAGAAACTTGCTTCATATTTCCTGGAAAATATTGATGCCATTCACTGCAATCCCTCTCTTTCCCCCCTTCCTCATATCCTATGACTCATATGTCTTCTTTAATTTTCTTCTCCTTCACTCTCACTACTTACCAAGGCTAACCCCTCTACTTGTTCAAATGATCTTATTCCATCCTATCTCCTCCAACAGAATATCTCCTCTATCATCTCTACTCTTTCATTTATTTTCAATCTTTCCCTCTTAACTAGATCATTCCTACTGCTTACAAACATGCCCGTGTCTTTCCTATCCTGAAAAACCTCTCAGTGGATCCTCCCATCCCTGTTAACTATTGTCCTATATCTCCTCTGCCTGTTGTAGCTAACTAGACTTGAGGAGGCCTTCTGATAATAGGCATTTTTACTTTCTTTCCTTTGACTCTCTTTGCAACCTTTTACAAACTGGCTTCCAACCTTATCATTCCACTGAAACCTCTCTCTCCAAAGTTACTAATGATCTATTAGTTGCCAAATCCAGTGGCCTTTTCTCAGTACAAATTCTCTTTGACCTCTCTGCAGCCTTTGACACTAGTGACCCTTTCCTTTGGGACACTACTTTCTTCCTACCTATCCCTACTCCTTTTTGGTTTCCTTTGCTGGATCCTCTTCCAGATAACACTTTCTAACCGTGGGTGTCCTTCAGGTTTATGTCCTGGGTACTCTCCTCTTCTCCCTTTATCCTATTGGTGATTTCATCAATTCTCATGGATTTAACTGCCATCTCTATGCTGATGATTCTCAGCTCTACCTATCCTTCCCTAATCTCTCTATCAACCTCTAGTCTCAAATCTCCAACTGCCTTTCAGACATCTAAAACTGTATATCCAGTAGATATCTTACTCAGTATGTCCAAAAAAGAACTCATTATCTCCTCTCCTAAACTCTCCCCACATCATACCTTCTTTATTAACTGTAGAGGGCAACACCATCTTCCTAGTCCCTTGGGTTTGCAACCTAGAAATCCTCCTGGATTTCTCACTACTTCTCGCCTCCCTCCCCCAAGCTTTTGCCAAGGCCTGCTGACTTCACCTTTGCAACCTCAAATATGCCATATTATCTCTTCTGATATTACCACCACTCTCGTGCAGACACTTATCACCTCACACCTGGACTATTGCAATAGCCTGTTGGTGCGTCTGTCTGCCTTAAGTCTGTCACTCTCCAAACCACCATTGATTCAGCCACAAAAGTTCTTTTCCTAAGGTCAAGATCCAATCATGTCACTCCCCTACTCAGTAAACTCCAGTGGCTCTCTATTGCCTCCAGAAGCAAATACAAAATGCTCAGTTTGGCATTAAAATCAATTTATAACCTAGCTCCCTCCTACCTTTCTAATCTCCTTATATCTTTCTCCTTTGCATATGCTCTTTGCTTCAGTGACAAAGCCCTCCGAGATGTTCCGTGAACAAGACCATTTATTACCTCTAGGCATTTTTCCATGGCTGTCTGTTATGCCTGGAATGCTCTCATTCCTCTGCTTTGACTACCTCCCTGGCTTTCTTTAAGTCCCAACTAAAATTCCACCTTCAATGGAAGTCTTCTTTGACCCCTTGTAACTCTAGTACTTTTCCTCTGTTGATTATTTCCTATTTATCCAGTATATATTTGCTTTGTATATCACTCAGCACTTATCACAGTGCCTAGCACATAGTAGGCACTTAATAAATGCTTATTGATTGATAGGCAGTGGATAGCACACCGGCCATCAAGTCAGGAAGACTCATCTTTCTGAGTTGAAAGCTGGCCTCAGATACTTACTAGCAAGTCAGCGAGCCACTTAACCATGTTTTCCTCAGTTTCCTCATCTATAAAATGAGCTTGAGAAGGAAATAGCAAACCATTACAGTATCTTTGCCCGCAGAGTCTCAAAGAGTCAAACACGACTAAAATGACTGAACAACAATATCAAAGATGGCAAATGCCACATCCTTATCACCACATTTCAGCCTCGTTACTGACAATTTCTTAACAGAGGCCTAGCTTGAGTCGTGAAGTATGTCAATACATGTGTCCATAAAAATGGACAGACTGATAAGATTGAATAAATGAATTTATCTATCAATCCCAGAAATGTGGCAGTGCTGAGTCTTTGTAGCTTATTTCTACACTTGTATTCCTAGCCTGATGTAAAAGTATTTACTATTGGCAAAAAAAGAACAAACTTATTCTTGGCTTTTGCTATATTGTGATGAGTGGAGAGGTCCAAATGCAAGCTTTGGATAATATTGAGGCAGGAGAGTCTTTCAGGAAGATTTGGATTGAGAGTCAGAGATGAAAAGTCTAGTTTTGCCTCTGTCACTGAATGCCTTTATTTTTGAAGATACAGTTCACTAATATGAAGAGAGTCATACTCATTTTAAGTTTGATAATACCTTGTCACAAGCTGTCACCCTTTTCTGAGTCATATGCATGTGCCCTTATTAGGTGCAGATTTTGTATTTGTACGATAAGGAATTCAAGGTTTTTATCAGGTAGAAGCAGGTGTCTCTCTCTCAGCCTGTTAATTGATAAAAAAGGCAGATGTTCTCCATCCTTCATCTAATATTCTCACTGGGAAGAGAAATGGAGAAACAGGAACCTACTGTAAACATATGTCTTTGAGGGGGAAAAATGTGCCCCCTGTTGTATATTTTTGTCTATTGGATTTTCATTGTTATTTCTCTAGAGGCTACAAAGTTCCATGAAGAAGGTGTTTACTTCATAAATGACAAAGAATATAAGTGTATAGATGTGCAAGTAAATTCCAGGGAGCGTGCATAAATACAGAAGCTATGGGATTGTTTGTAATTGAAAAGGAAAGGGAAACACAAAGTACTGGAATGTTTGGTCCAGTTACCTTTTTATTAGACAAAATGAGAGACAAGTTCCTAGCTTAGTTCTTTTCCATGTCTGTTGATAATCTTTTATGGTACCATGGCAAAGTGTAGGTATTCTGAAACTCACTGCCCAGCTACACACTTCTACCTTTTTACCCTGTCTTAATTTGGAGCAAAGCTGTTCGGCAGGGAGAGGGTAAAAGAGTATCCTGGTTTATCTTAGAGTGTTGAGGGTCTAGTATTCAATCCAATAAACATTTATTAAATATCTTTAATGTGTTGAGTACTGTACAAGGTCCTGGAACACATAAAGAGATAGATAAGAGCTGACCTCTGTCCTATGGGCATATTAGAGTAATGCAAAGTAATATGTAATGCTAAGGGCCAGATATAGTCAAATGCTGGGTGCCTGGATAATATGTGAGAATGAGAGTTGAGATAAGGTTCTTCAGAGCATATATGGCAGACAAACATGCCACATTTAACTTCTATTGAAACTTCAATCCACTAAAATGTCTAGATCTTTTTCTGATGAACTATTGTCTGGCCATATATCCTTCCTTTTTTAGTTTTGGAGTTAATTTTTTGAAGCTAAGAGTAAAATTTTACATTTATCCTTCTTAACTCTCACCTTGTTGGATTGATCCCAGTGTTTTATCTCAGCAAGAACTTTTGGAATCCTTTATCTGTCATCTAGCATGATTCCCTTTTATGCTTGTTTCATTTGCATATGTGAAAATCATGTAATGCCTGTTCTTACCTAGGTCATGGATAAAAATATTCAACAAATAAGAACAAACATGTATCCCTGGGCATTCCCCTAGAGACCTGCTTCCAAATTGATATCAAATTAATTCTGGCCTCCTGGTTCTTCCAAACATGATATTCCATCTCTTGGCTCTGGAGATTTTCTATGGCTATTCTCCATGCCTGGAATGCTTTCCCTATTCGGTTCTACCTACTGACCCTCTGGCTTCCTTTAAGACTCAACTAAAATTCCTTCTTTTACTTGAAGGCTTTCCCAGCCCCTCTTAATTCTAGTGCCTGTCCTTTGTTATTGATTTCAGCTTGCTTAGTGTTTATTTGTTTGCCTGTTGTCTCCCCCATTAAATTGTAAGCTCCTGGAGGTCAGGGGCTGTCTTTTGCCTCTTTTTGTATCCACAGTGCCTGGCACTTAGTAGGCACTTAATAAATATTTATTGTTTGTTTGATTTACTGATTCTAGCCATCCAACCAATTTTAATCAACTACTGACTGGCCCACATCTTGGGGAGTCAGGTAGTACACTTGATAGAATGCCTGGATTAAGGAAGAACCAAGTTCAAATCCATTTTCAGACATTTACTAGCTATGAAACCCTTGGCAAGTCATTCAATCCTGTTTACCTCAGTTTCCTCATCTGTAAAATGAGCTGGAGAAGGAAATGACAAAACACTCCAGTATCTCTGCCAAGAAAACCCAAAATGGGGTCATGAAGAGTTAGACACAGCTAAAAATGACTTGAACAACAACAAAAGTCCACATCTGTCCAGCTTTTGCTAGGAATCAAAGTTAAGAATGCTGACCTACAATTGGAATATTATGTTCATCTATTAAAAAAATGAATAATATTTTTCCCTTTCCAATTCTCAGTTGAACCTCTTCCTTCCAAGATCATTCTGAGATTGTTGTAAATTGTTCTACATTCACATCTGCCAGTTCTTTTATTACCAGAGGATGCAGTTCATCTGGTGTGGGAGACTTTGTTTCACCAAGGTCAGCTGGGATCTATCTTCTCATTTATCTTAGATATCAACTTCCTATTAGGCAATGACTTCTCTCTACTGGTCAATAAGGAGTTACTGATGAATTTTGAACAAAGGAATAGCTTAACAAGAATTATGCATTAAGAAGATTAATCTAGCAGCCATAAGAAAGTTGGTTTTGTAGGAGGAAAGAGGAGAAGCCAGAAGATTTGTTAGGAAATTATCAAAAACATCCATGTGGTTGGTAGGTAAGAAGGGTCTGTACTAGGATAGTACGATGAAATCCAATGAAATAAAAAATCAAATTCTTTTCTGGGATTCTGGCTGACCCATATATGGCCTATGGGGAACAGCTACAGAACTGACTAAGTAAAAAACACTCTCCTTGCTTGCAGGCTTAAATCTATTTGGGTCAAGGAACATTTAAGAATGGGGGGATTACTGGCCCAGGATTTTCTGCTATTTCTCAGTACTCAGCCTAGGGGTGTGGAAAGGGAGGTTAGGCACCCTTCCTGTATGTTGATCCACTTTGGCTAGCTAATTGCAAATATGGACCCTTTAGGCAGAGACCTTTGTACTGTCAGACATATAAATATAACTCATCAGTGTTATATTTTTAATGTAGCATCTGAAGATTTTAATTTTCAAAGAGCAGTTTGTACTTCTTCCAATTCTACTAACAAAGACAGGCAGATGTAGTTTTCTCCCTTTTTCTATTTCTTCAATATGATAGGAGTCTTACCTCTCTGTGACTGATAAGCATCCCTCCTGCTGCCAGTGGAAGGAAGAGAGCTAGAAAATTAGGCTAAAGGACACCTTAGGGGTCCTTACATGAAATGTCACCTCAGCTGTAGCAGAAGGCTCTCTCTGTGGGGTGTCAGGCTGGGAAAGAAGTTAGTTTTCCTTAAACCTCAAAGATAAACAAAGAAGAGAGAAGTGCCAAGTTCTTTAAAGAGAGGAGATGAAGGTAATGACCAATATTCGTACCCAAAATAGTGATGAACAGAGATTTGGAAAGCAATATAGGACATAGTCCAGGTAATTTTTTTCTGGAGGTGGGGAAATGGGTCAGGATGTAGAGAAGTTGTTGGTGGCTATTTTTCTCTCAAGCCTAAGCTGAAATTAGGAAATGTATTAGTAGAGGGTAAGAGTAAAGACCGACAAACTATGAAACTGCTCAGTCAGTAAGTAGGGAATTAATAAAGTCAGTTGAAGGTCAAATTAGTGATATAGCATTCAATTTTACAAAAGTATTTTGATTTATTTTAAAATTTTTGTAGAAAATTTAGATTCATGTTGGCAAGGTTTTGATATGAAACAAAGCATCTTTACACACTGTGCCTAAAGTTTCTGCCAGCTCACATCCTTTGTTGAAATGTAAAATTAAATTGAAGGCAAAGCAAATGTATCCTCAAAGGGCAGCTCTGTTATCTCAGGGTTGGCAGGCCACGTAATATTAAGCCATGTAAATTCCTGAGGCTCCACTAATTTATAAGACCCCCTTGTAACAGCTGTTGGCAGGCTGTGTGTAAATTTATATTGGCTGATGTTTCCAGGAAGGGAAATGATTAACACATATATGAATCAAGGCCTGACACATTTCTATTATGAAGGATACACATTTGTCAGTTTAATATTCTGTATATTGGTTATTGTTCTATAGGAAAACAGTGACAATTTATATTTTTCTGTTTCCCAGTGGGGCCTTCATTATTACACAGCAGTCCCTTCATTGGCTATTTTAATCTACACAGTAGTTGCTCCAAAACATCTTTTCTCTAGCTGTACTCACTAGTCTACTCCCAAATGCCTCTGCTTCAATGACTGACTCACGTTAGAGAGAAAATTGAGAACATTTGATCTGAATGTCCTCAGCTCCCCTCTCCCTGTCTTCTAAACATTCCAGTGTCCTCCCCCATTTTCTCTTCCTTTCCTCCAGCTTTTGAGTAAGAAGAGCACCTTTTACTTGCTAAGGGTCTTCTGTGACCTTGCTCCAACAATCAACTGCTCTCTCTCATGCATTTTCAGTAGCTCCTTTATTAGTCCATTCTCCCCAGTCCACAAACTACAAACTCAAGTGCTCAAGGCTATTCTATCCTAAAAAATAAAAAAAACAAAAAAATCCCAAAATCCACTTGATTCTGCTAACCAAATCTCACCCTACCTCTTTCAACCCCTTCACTGACAAACGTTTAGAAAGAACAGTCTATACTCACTGACTCTCTTACCAGCCTCTTACCTTTTAATCCTATGCTTTCAATCTATCAAAACATTTATTTCCAAGGTCATTGATGACATCTTCATCAGTAAATTAAATGACCTTTTTGCTTTCCTTTTCTTTTTCTTCAGGTGTTCAGATTTATTTAATGTCCTCATTCTCTCCAACTCTCTTCTCCTATGGCAATGTACTTTCATGGCTCGCCTTTCTCCTGAGTCCTACTTCCGTATTTTCTAAAATGTTGGCTCATCATCATCCTCCCTCAAATGTGAGTGTCCCCTAAAGTTCTTACCTTTTCAATTTAACATTTATCAAGTGCCTATTCTCTGCAAGATATGTGCTACTGTGCTAGATTCTGGGGGTGCTGTGACAAAATTGGAATAGTCCTGACCCAGGGAGCTTATATTCAGCTGGTTGGGGCATATTATATACACAGATAAGTAGATATAAAGTATATAAAACTAGTACACACAGAGATAGACAGAGAAACAGAGATGGAGAGATGAGACAGAGAGATGGAGACAGACAGAGAGCACTGAACTACAGGGTAGATCAGAAAAGGCCTCATGTAGGAGAGGAAGCTGGAGCTATGCTTCAAGGTAACTAGGAATTCTAAGAGGTAGAAGTGAGGAGGAAGGATGCAATTCCAGATGTGGGAGACAACCTCAGCAAAGTCATAGAAGCAAAGGTGGCATGCTTTATAGGGGAAACAGTGGGCAGGTGAGTTTAACTGGAACACAGAATACATGGGAAGAAATAATATGAAACAAGCCTGGAATGGTTGCTGGAAGCCAAAGCTATATTGAAGCCAACTTGTACTGGCTCCTAGGATCAGCTTATTTAATTGTTAGTGAGAGCATTTTTATCTTGGAAAACAGCAATCCCTACAAATCAGGGCTTGATTTATTGTTTTGTTGATTGCTTGGACCTAAGAAAGTGGTGGTGAATAAGGTTAGTAATGTGCATTAAACTTAAAAAGTATGTTATGAGTACTTTTGCTTTTTTTTTAGCATGGTCACTTGTTAAACATTTACCAGTACATCCCCAGTGAGAACCATAATGTTGAAGATTTTAAATGCCAGACTGATGCTTTTTAATTTTAAATTCAGGGCAAAAGTAAGCCACTTCAAAGTTTTGATTAGGTAAATGACCTTGTCAATTATTTGTTTTAACAATCTCTATTTGGTAGTTATGCTGAGGATAGACTGTAGAAAGGAGAGACAGGAAGGAGCAAGAGAAATTTTGGAGCTACTAAGCAGTGTTTTCCTGACTTTTTTGTACACAATAACCCCTGAAAATTATTGATCATCCAATCCAATATATGCATATTTACTTGTTTATAAATTATATGCATGTTTATATTATATATAATAAATACACAAATGTGTATATGTGTAAATTACACATATATTTATATATACATGCATACCACTGTGCTAATGATATAACTTATTCAAAAATAGAAATAAAAATACAAGAGAAAGATAAAACAATGTTTGATGATGGAGTCAATAGGCATTACTGAAGTTTATTGAATTGTGGAGTGCTAGTCAATAAGCATTTATTAAGCACTTACTCTGTGCCAGGCTCTGTGTCATGGTTGGACCCATGTGAAGGATGAATTGGAGAAGGAAAAAACTTGAGACAACAAAACCAAATAGGAGGCTATTGTAGTATGGAATGAGGGAAAGTGAAGAGTTGAAGATAACCCCCAGGTTGTGACCTGGGTGACTGGAAGTATAATCATTCAACAGTAATATGGAAATTTGGAAGAGTGCTGGGTTTTGGGAGGAAGAAAATGAGATCTGTGATTTAACCTATCCATGTCTGCTAATTCTCTATGACTTTGTTACACAAAAAATGTAAATGGGGGAGGTGGAGCTATTATTCATTGGTCTGCCCCAGAGCTCAGATCTCTGAGAATGTCAGAGAATGGCAGAGAGAGGGAAGGAAAAGGGAAGACAGAGAGGGGCAGCAGCAGAAGGCTAGTAGCATGTCCAGGGACTGACGTTCCATAAGGACTATTCTGTGTGAGAGTTCATGCTGTTAGAGAAAAAATTATTACCTTTTGACCTTTTGTGAACAGCAAACATGGCTTTTAGGAGATACGTGTATAAATACATTTGAAGTGTTAACGTCCCATTTAACAACATTTATTTTTTAATTATGGCTTTTGAGGATAAGTCTTTCTAGTTCTAAAATGATTAATTATCTATTAATAGTAACTGAAGCGATTGCAAAACTTTGGTAGTTTGAGAAGAAATTTTATATGCTTTGTATTGTAAAAAAACAGTATACAAAAAAATCTCTGAGCACAAGGGATCATAAAAATAAAAGACTTCTCCTTTCTCCTGTCTCTTGTTCGTCCATTCCCTATTTTGCTCCATACTATTTGAAAAGATAAGGGATAAGGTATGATTGGAAGCCCCTTTATTTTTCTCCCATGATCCTAAATTCAAAATGTTTTTTTAGAATCTTGCCTGTCCATGACAGTAAACTGATTTCAATGGCAAAGATTAAAGGGACATTAAATAGGATAGGTAGGACGACTGAGACTTCTTTTTACGTATAAGGACTTTTTGCTTAAAATGTGACAGAGAGATTCCCTGTTAACCTAAGCCAAAGTGAACATGAGACTGAGTTTTAGAAGCTGTATCAGAGTACAGATGTGAGATCAGGCCTGCCAGCAATGTCTAAAACAAGGGTGGAAATGGTAGCAGCATACACAGAAGTCACATTTCATACCTTTGTAATACAACATGGTGTGTCTTCCCCAACCACCCTTTTCCATTTCAGAGTTGTTTGAAATTTCAAGAGGAAAGAAGTGCCCAGCTCTTATTTGAAAAAAAAAATTGCTATGTGGAGAAAGCTAGATTAATAGGGTCAACAATTATAGGACTGTTATCAACTATTCCTTTAGAATTATATTTTTACTATTTTCCCCCAATGAGGTAGAATCAATCAGTAAGCATTTACTAAACACTTATTACTGTATTCCACACACTATGTTAGGTGCTGAGGACACAGACAAAAACAAAATGACTCTTACATTTTATCGGGGAGGTCAAAATAAATTATAAATATATGTAGACTATAAACAAAAATAAATGCAAGGGAATCTGGGGAGTGAGGACACTAGGGAGAAGCTCCATGTAGAAGCAGTAGACGTTTGGAGGATGTAGCGCATTCTAAGGAGGGAGAAGAGGAGAGGTAGCTAATCCCAACGAATGAAGAAAAGAATGAATGGATGGATGTGTGAATGAATGAATGAAGCATTTGTTAAGCCTTACTCTATGTAAAATACTATGTTAAGTACTGGGGATACAAATAAAAAAATCAAAAAAATACCTGCACTCAAGAAGCTCACAATCTAATAGTAGCTAGGTGGTTCAATGTTTAGAGCACTGAACCTGGACTCATGAGAACCTGAGTTCATCTCCTGTTCCAGACAATTATAAGTGGTATGATCATGGGCAATTCACTTAATATCGATTTCTTCATCTGTATTAAAATGGTGATAATAATAGCAACTGCCTCACAGAGTTGATAAAATGAGATGGTATTTGAAAACTTTAAAGAGCTCTATAAATATTAATGGGGGAGACAACACGTATGGAAGGTATCAGCTGCAAATCAGTTGGAAAAGTCTGATGGTCCTTGGGTTGCATCGATAAAGCAGATGGTTTCATCTCTTCTTTAATACCATTTCCACTGTTATGATTCTATCAGTTTCTGATATTAACCTATTTGATGATACCAAAGAATTTTCTAGCAACAACTTTTGTAACACCTGCAGGAGCAGTTGCCAGGCTGCATCTTCACAGGGATTGCTTCCCAGGATGATTGATGGCCGAAGGCAGTGGACTGGAAGCATTGTTATTCCCAAGGCTCTTGGGTTCTGCGTCCTGAGCTGTCTCCATCCGAGTCTACAGAGTGATGCTAGTCAAGATATGGGTATTTTGGTAAGGCATGGAGATCGTAGATGAAGTATACAAAGACAGTTTGGCTGGACATAATGGTAAAGTAATATTTAATAAGGCTAGAAAGATAGTGTGGGAGCGTATTGTTATCGGCTTTATGTGGCAAACGGAGGGGTCAGAATTTCACACTAAATACAGAGATAACGGGATTTATTAAGTAGATGAATGACTTGGTCCTAATTGTGCTTTGAGAAAATCAAATAAGAACTGTGTTTAAGATTGATTGAAGAGATGCAACAACTGTGGCAAGAAAGCCAAGAAACACAATCTGATAAGAACACATACGCTGTTTGATATATGAATGATGGCACTACAAACGGGGAGCACCCAGCAACTGGCAGAATGCTTATCATTTAATAGGTTCCTGGGCTATCACAGTAGTATCCTAATGGGTTTACTATCCAGCAGTCTCTCCTTTCATCAACCTATCCTTCATATAGATGCCAAAGTGAATTCCCTAAGGCACAGGCCTTACCATGCCATTCACCTAATCAATAAACTCCACATCATCTCTAGCTTCCCTTATTTGACAATCCAAAACTTGGCCCCAAACTACCTTTGTTGCTGTTTTTCATTTGTTTCAATCCTATTTGACTCTGTGATCCCGTCTGGGGTTTTCTTGACAGAGATACTGGAGTGGTTTTCCATTTCCTTTTTGAGATTTTACAGGTGAGGAAACTGAGGCAAACAGAATTAAATGACTTGCCCAGGGTCACACAGCTAGTAAGCAACTGAAACTGAATTTGAACTCAGGTCTTTCTGACTCTGCACCCAGTGCACCATCTACTGTGCCACCTAGCTGCTCTAATCTACCTTCATGGATTTATTATACACTCTGTCATCCAGCCAGGCTGGCTTTCCTCTTGTTTTCACTTGGCTAAATTCCTTGAAAAGGCTGTCTACAATAGGTGCCACTGCTCTCTCTCTTCTTACTCACTTCTTAACTCCTCACAACCTTTCTGACCTTCTGATGCTTCTGAACTCATTCTTCCACTGAAACTGTTCTCTTCAAAGTTACCAATGATATCTTAATTGCCAAATCTATGACCTTTTCTCAGTCTTCATACTTTTTACCTCTCTGAAGCCACCTTAATACTCTCTTCCCTCTAGGTTTGTGTAACACCATTCAGTCCTGATTCTCTTCTTCTATGTCAGATTGCTCCTTCTCTGTTACCTTTGCTACATCCTCATTTAAGCCATTCCCTGTAAACAAAGGTGTCCCACAAGGTTCTGTCCTGGACACTCTTTTCTTTTCCCTCTATACTACTTCAGTTAATGATTTCATCAATTCCCATGGATTTAATTGCTACCTCTGTGCTCATGATTCAATATCTACATATCCTGCCCTTACCTCTCTGCTGATTCCCAAATCTCACATTTCTAACTGCCTTGTGGACATCCTGAACTGGATGTCCTATAGCCATCTTAAACTCAACATGTCCAAAACAGAATTCATTAGCTTTCCCCCTAAAGCCTTCTCCCAAATTCCCTATTACTGTTGAGGGCACCATAATCCTCAAAATCTCTCAGGCTTGCAACATAGATATCATCCTTGATTCCTTATTATATCTCAACCGCCATATCCAATCTGTTATCAAGTCCTACCAATTTTACCTTTGCAACATTCCTCAAATACATCCTCTTCCTCCCCTCTGATACTACCATCAACCTGGTACAGGCCCCCATCAATTCAGCCATAGACTATCAAAATAGCCTGCTGGTGGTGGGTCTGTCTGCCTCAAGTTTCTCCCTACTCCAATCCATACTTTATTTAGCTGCTAAAGTGATTTTTCTAAGGTGCACGTAAGACCCCATCACCTTTCTACTCAATAGACTTCAGTGGCTCCCTATACCCTCCAGAATCAAAATCTTATGTTTGGTATCCAAAGTTCTTCGTTACCTCTCCTTTCCCCCTCCTCCTGTACCTTTCCAGTCTTCTTACATCTTTGTCGCCACTACATACTTTTTGATCCAGTGACCTTGGCCTCCTTGTTCTTCCTGGAACAAGACACTCCATCTCTTGGATCTGGGCATTTTCTCTGGCTGTCCTCAATACCTGGAATGCTCTTCCCCCTCTTCTCTACTATTTGACATCCTTGGCTTCCTTTAAGTCCCAACTAAAATCCCATCTTCTATAAGAAGGCTTTACTCTTTTAATTTTAGGGCCTTCTCTCTTTTAATCACTTCCAATTCATCCTGAATATAGCTTGTTTGTATGTATTGGTTTGTTTATTGTCTCCCTCATTAGATTGCAAGCTCCTTGAGGGCAATGACTGTCTTTTGCCTCTGTTTGTTTCTCTGGTGCTTGGCATGGTGGTTGACACAGAAGAGGCACTTAATAAATGTTTATTGACCAACTTCCTCACACAGGACACTCTGTCTCCTATCTCTACACTTTTGTACTGGCAGCCTCCATACAGAAAATGTACTCTGCCTTCTCGAAGCTTTTGTTTCCTCCTTGATGCAGCTCAAATACTACCTACTACACGGAGCTTTTCCTGACCCAGCTTCCAGTGCTGTCCCTCCAAAAATGATTTACCAATTTTGGATATAATCCATATGTGCTTCTTTGTTACTTATGTGTTGTCTTCCCTAACAGAATATAAGCTTCTTGAAGGCAGGAACTGTTTCACCTTTGTCTTTGTATCACCAACACCTTGCAAAGTTCCTGACACATTGTAGGAGCATCAGAAATATTTGTTGAGTAACTAATTGGTCATTGGAAAGAAATTCCATATTGCAGAGTTCATAGGGATCCATTTGCATATCTGAAATTCTGCTTGGTTTCAGTGTCTTCAAACTTAGCTGAATGTAAAATTCATGAAACAAGCCAGAAGAAGAACATAATATTTATTTGGGAAAAAAGTGTGAAATGTATAAAAAGTCAGTCAGTTAATAAGCATCTATTAAATGCCTACTGATGGCCAGGCACTGTGCTAAGCTCTGGGGATACAAAAAAGAAGCAAAAGATAGTTCCTGCTTTTGAGGAGCTCACAGTTTAACGGAGAAGACAGCAAGCAAATGAATATGCACAAACAAGCAATGGCAATGTACTGCAAAAAGATTTGCAAAGTTCTATCTTCCAGTTTTAGGGAAAGTGCAAATATTTGAACATAAAGCATTTATTTATTAAATGCTTCCAAAACAAAGATATCCACCAAAATCTCCAACAGTTTCACCACACAGTTTCACTGATTATCTCTTGGTAAAGTACTTTATGGCAACTAGGTGGTACGGCTGATTGAGTAGTGGGCCTGAAGTCAGGAAGACTCATCTTCCTAAGTTCAAAGTTGGCCTATGATGTTTACCAGCTTTGTGACCCAGGCCAGTCACTTAACCCTGTTTGCCTCAGGACCTCATCTATAAAATTAGCTTGAGAAGGAAATGGCAAACCGCTCCAATATCTTTGTCGAGAAAACCCCAAATTGTGTCACAAAGAGTCAGACATGATTGAAACTATTGCACAATAGCAACAATGTACTTTAAAAAGAGTTGTAAAACTTAAAGATGTTATGTGTTTTTCTTTTTAAAAAGTACGAAATGCCCAAATTTGATTAACTCTTCTGTGAAAAGTGGCTATCAATAGTACAATGCCTATCAGATATTTAAAAAGAAATACTCTCAGTCTGTCCAACTGAGGTAAAGGCCACAAAATTATTGATATCTTTTGATTTTGTGTCACCTTGATTTCTCAATTCATCTTCCTCCTCACAGAGGGCCAACCTTCCTAATAAAGGGTGATCTTCATTATTCTCATCATTTTGCATGTTATTTTCCTGGTTCTCTTTACTTTGCTTTGCGTTAGAACATGTTTCCCCATGATTCTATGAAGTCATCATATTAATTGCTCAAGGAAGAGTAATATTCCAGGACATGATGGTACTATAACCTGCTTAACCATCTAATTAATGCATTTCTATTTTGTTTCTAAATCCTGACTACTACAAAATTGTTACTATAAATATGTTGGTATATTGTGAGTGTTAGTGTAAGTGTTCTGTCTTTGACCTCCATAGTGTACTTACCTAGTAGTATATCTCCAAAACTAAGTCAAGGGGTATTGATAAATACCACTTTCTTAGCATAAATTTTAAATCACTTTCCAGCATGGTGCTGTCTGTTCACAGCTCCAGCAACAATGAATTAAAGTCCCTGATTTTCTTCTACATTTGCAACATTGACTATTCCTGTCTTTATTATCTTGTCTAATTTGCTGGGTAAGTGCTTTACAATGATCTCATTTGAGCCTCACAACAACCCTGGGAGGTACATACTATTATTAATTCCATTTTACAGTTGAGGAAAGAGAGGTAAATAGAGCTTAAGTATGTGGCTCAGGATCACACAGCTAGTCAGGGTATGAGTCCAGATTTGAATTCAGGTTTTCCTGATTCCAGGCCCAGCGCTCTATCCTTTGAGCCACCTAGTTAAAAACATAAAAGATTTCTACACCCTTATTAAAACTCCCAAACTCAAAAATGGAATTTTCTAATCTATTCAAGAATATTCCAAATGAAATTGCTACATTTTATTTTCATCCTATTTGTTAAAAATATACATATAAAAAAGTAAGTCTTTTGGATCATTTTGAGAGAATGACTGATTGGCAAAAGGAAAGAGAAATTTACTAGTTGAATTTTAACAAATACGTAAATATAACCAGATTTGAGCAATCTTTTTTTCAGCTCTGATAGTCACTAAAACCAAGTATTGAAATAACCTGAATTTAGAATGATGTACATGTATACAGCTTGATAAAATGCTTATATTCATTAGGAACCTTTTAAAAAATACAATGATGTCATTACAATGTGTGCTAGTCATGTTTGTCTTTCAAATTCCCAATGAACTTGGCTATTGTTTCCTGTTTCCTTTCTATATTGTTTTCTTAATTTTGACTTTGACCTTCATTTCTCCTATATTCAGTTGAGCAATCCATAACTGTCAGCATGACCATTTCCAAAGTGTGTGTATTGAATTCTACTTTATTCAGGACCAAGGGGGGTACAGTTTAACATTCCTGGAAAATGATCTCTCTACAATTCTGCCAGCATGTTTAGGAAATGCAGCAATCATAAAGACCTCAAACTGCCTTGCAGAAGATATGGCATTAAGTGACTGCATAGAGGTGCTTTCTTTCCGAGAGGAGTATTATTGTTATTATTTATCTGAATAAACTGATGAACTTAACTGATTAAAGCATGAGATTCATGCAATCTCCAAAGTATTCAAGATTATGAGGACTATTTCTCTTAAATAAAATAAAACCTAATCATAGCCATTAGAATCAGTATAGCCTTTTGGAAGAAAGGAAATATGTCAGGAGAGTTAAAATTTGAGAGATCATAATCTAATTTTTATTAAATTTGTAGCCTCGACAATATTCAATAAGCAAAATTTGGCATTTCTCCCTTCAGATATATTTTATTAGCAAACTGAACTAAGAGCAAAGTAATGAAGTAAAACACCCCAACCAATTAGCTTTTAAACATCAAAATACTACTCCAATTCTATTGAGTTTTCTGGAGGTAATCAAGGTGTCAAAAAGAACTAAACATATGTTTACCTTGTAGGCCCTGGAATAATATAATTCATTTCTAGTTCTACCTTACTGAGACAAAAAAATGATTGTTACATCAGAATACATTTCAGAATTTTATCATGCTTATTTTCTTATGATTTAAAAACAAAGAAACAAATAGACAAAACAAAACAAAACAAACCAAACAACAACCACAAAAAAAAATAACCTTCATCTGGAAAAATAAAGATAAAAATTTTATCTCATTCCCCCATTAGCTGTGCTTGTGACTCTATAGATTTTACCACCATGACTTACCTACCCTAGAATAACCCTCTATCATGCTAATACCCTTCTATTGGTGAGTTCCCTTCTGGGGATGGGCACAAGATGACTTTATTTCATTCCCCTTCCAGCTGTGCTTATGACTCTTCAGATTTCACCATCATGCCCCTGCATGGGTACCTACTCTTGCTCCTTTTCTCTATTTAGCTCATTTTTGTGTTATTTTTCCCTATTAGAATGTAAACTCCTTGAGGGCTTGGACTATATATTTTTTGTGCTTATATTTGTGTCCCAAGAACTCAGCATAGTAGTTGGAACATAGTAAATGTTTAATAAAATGTTGCCTGTCAGCCTGAAACACATTATATTTTATGGAAATCATTAACAATTCCACAGTTTAGTGGAGTAGGTGATAAAGATAATGATCACATCAGATAGAGATTAAAAAAAGCTTTACTAAATTAAATTTGAATTTCCTCCAAAAGACTTTGTCATAGAATACGTCGCTACAGTTAGATAATTCTTGTAGTCGCAGAGAAATACAACCCCCTGTCCTACTGATATATGTGCACCAGTGTTCAGCTAGAAAGAAACCATGCAAATACTATGGAGTCACAGTCAGGATCACTCAAGAATTGGAAGCTACCACATTAAAGGAGCTGAAAGCTTGGAATATGATATTCCAGAAAGGCAAAAAAGCTAAGATTTGAGAGATCAACTAAGAAAATAATTCTTCAGGGGTAAAATGGATATTTAATTAAATAGAGGACTTTCAAGCATTTCTGATGAAACAACAGAGCTGAGTAGAAAATCTGATTTTCAAAAACAAGATTCAAAAGAAGCATAAAAAGGTAAACATAAAAGACAAATCATGAGACTCCATAAAGTTAAACTTTATCTTTCTGTATGAGAAGATGATATATATGCATTATATATAACTTTTAAGAACTTTATCATTATTAAGGCAGTCAAAAAATTCTGCATAGAAAGAGGGTACCCAAATGAGTTGATTATGTTGGGATGACCTCATTTCTCAAATATATAGGGAACTGAGCCAAGTTTACAGAAATAAGATCCATGCCCCAGTTGATAAATAGTCAAAGGATAAGAACAGGCAGTTATCAGAAGACAAAATCAAAGCTATCAATAGCCAAGTTTACAGAAATAAGATCCATGCCCCAGTTGATAAATAGTCAAAGGATAAGAACAGGCAGTTATCAGAAGACAAAATCAAAGCTATCAATAGCCAAATGGAAAAAAAAAATGCTCTAAATCACTACTGATAGTCTCATACCTATCAGATTAGCTAGCATGACAGAAAAAGAAAATGACAAATGCTGGAGGGAATGTGGAAAAATAGGGACACTGACACATGGTTCATGAAGTTGAGAACTAGTCCAACCATTCTGGAAAACTATTTGGGACTTTATCCAAACAGGATATAAAACTGTGCTTAACCTTTGACCCAGCAATACCACTACTAGGTCTGTATCCCAAAGAGATCAAAGAAAAGGGAAAAGGACCTATTTGTACAAAAATATTTATAGAACTCTTTTTGTGGTGGCAAAGAATGGGAAATTGAGGGAATGCCCATCAATTGAGTAATGGCTAAACAAGTTGTGGTACATGATTCAATAGAATGATACTATGCTAGAAGAAATGACTTAGCAGAGTAGTTTCAGAAAAACCTGGGAAGACTTGTATGAACTCATGTAAAGTGAAGTGAGCAGAACCATGACAATGTTGTACACAGTGACAGCAGTATTATAGAGAGGTTCACCTGAGAAAGACTACTATGATCAAGATGATCCAAGGCAAATTCAAATGACTCGTGATGAAAAATGCTACCCACCCCCAGCAAGACAAGGCATGAACTTTGAATGTAGATTGAAGTGTACTTAAAAAAAAAAGAATGCTTTTTTTTGTCTGTGGTTTCTTTTGCAAAATAGCTAATATGGAAATATGTTTTCCCCAGTCTTCTCATGTATAATCAATATCAAATTACTTGTTTTCCTAAGAAGAGGGGATGATCAGAAGGAAGGGAGAGAATTTGGAAGTCAAAATTTAAAAAAAAATGTTAATTTTTTTACATGTAATTGGGAAATATTTAAAAAATAAAATATATTTAAATAATAAGGAATGTGTTTGAAGTATTTAACATTATATTGCATAAATATTTGAACTACTCTTTCCTTATATTAGCTATTATTTATTTTTCCTGGAATGAGTGCATTAGACCACTCTGGGAGGCACAGAAGAGGCTTGAATATCAATTCCCATCTTCCTTTCCCTGTCACACTGTTACAAAGTATTGCCCTCTAACTTGAGGCATAAGAAATATTTCAGATAGGGTCAGATTTTTGTCTGTTCCATAGATAAGAACTTACTGATCTTGAATTTTTAAATGCATCTTATTTTTCTATTTTACTACCATTATTTGTTTTAAAACTTGAATAGAAAGTTGAATTAAGTTCAATAGTTAATCATTTTAAGAAAAATTATATATTTAATATCATGAATACTATGCTTTTTTATAACTTTTTTTTTGGAATTGATTGCTTTTCAAATCTTCCCTGGGCTGACCTTTCTGTATATTTTAAGCAATTATGAATATTAATGCTTGCTATTATTTGGTACCACCAGTAAGAATACATCTGATTTATTATTATGGACATTATTGGTGTGTTATTTGCTCATGACTATCTTTGATATTTACTATTGTTAAGTTAGACTTGACAATTGGTTAACTATTATATTATTCATGTATATAAAGATTTGTTGACACTTAAAATACAATCTGAGTGTATTTTAGGACAAAGAGTTTAGGGGAGAAGCTAGGAAAACATACTGTTTTGTGTACTGGGCCAGATGGAAGAGAAGCACCACATGGTCACAGTTGAAAGGGAAGCTGGCAGATCAATCCTGGTGGCCCAAGAAGAGAAGGGTGGTAGCTGGGAGACTGTGAAGCTTCCCTAGAGTATTTTTTTTTCAGTCTCATAGCTCCACATGCCTCAATACACTAGAGTACTTTCTTCAAAACTTTAATCCACAACTGCTGCTCAGTAGTAGACATTGTCAGAGGCAGTGATCTGTTACAAGTTCGAACTCAGAATACATTTTTCTTATTTGTCACATGCCATAATGCCTTGATGGTATTCTTCAAATATTAACACAGGGGATAATTCAGGTACTTTAACTATGATCCAAAAGGATATTTCTTTGGCAAAATGTTACTCTAAACAACTTACTTGGAAATGAACTTTTGGGATACAACTCATGTATTAACTTGATGCTGCCAATATTTTAGTAGAATTTAACCAATCAATATTTTTTAAAATAAATTGCAAATGGAAAATTTTTGTGTGGTAGTGTAGACTTGACTTATCTTTAGGAAATGGAAAGATAATATCTACTATTTAACCAATAAAGGATCTAATTGAGGAAACAGCTAACAGACTCATTTCAGCTAACTAACCTCCTCATGCCCTCATTCAATGATTTTTAGTTTAAAACACTATTTAAACTGTAGACAATGAATAGATGCACTAGAGCCTTAGGATAATGCTGTCCTTGAAGCCCATGATATAAAACCACCTATCATAAGGTCTTTTCTGTATTTCATTGCCTAAGTCCTTTTATATGGTGTCTAAGGTGAATCTGTATTATTCTGAATTCAACTTTATAGCAAATAATATTAAGAAGTTGAGTTCTAGAAGCCTGGCATTATTCAGTGTCATACTTGTGGGGAATATTAAGGATTATAATAACAATAATTGTGACATTTGACCATGTCCATCCACCAGCTACCCAGTATGTGATGTCAGTGCAGACACTTACAGTTTCTAACTAATAGCTTTATGAAAGCTTATTTGATTACTGCCTTCGCCTCTCCCCAGCACCCATCCCTCTATTCCCAGAAATTGAGCCTATTTAATTCAGACTTCAAACTCCTTTCAAATGCAGACTCTGGGACCACTCCTCCTTTAGGTACAGTGATTAAAGCAGTTATTCATTGTCTTACTTAATATTATCTCTACTGGTTCCATTCTGATGGTGGTAATCCTATTTATCAGTGTCTAGGTTAGTGCCTTGTTACTCAGCTACTTATTTCCCGGCACTTGAATTTTTTTTCAAATGACTAAATTCACTCCCATAAATTCCAGAGTACCCTTGACTAGGTCTGTGAAAAATTGTGAAATATTTTCTTGATATCAAGACCTCCATAGGTCGTCTTTTCACTTTACTTCTTGGATAGACTTTCAATCTTGGATTACATTTTGACTCTGGCCAATAGTATCTATAGCTTTGTCTTCTTGTTTTAGATTTGCTTTTAAATTTGTGATCCTATAGTCCCATCCCTAGATTATCAGACTCATGGACAGGCCCCACATTCAAACCCTGACCCTTACCTGACTCTTTTTTCTCATTTTTTGCCTAAAACTTAAAACGCCAGTCTTCTGTGGCCAGACCCATTCTGGCATTGCTAGGACTTCCTACCCCAATTATTCCAATATTTATTTAATTGTCATCAGTGTTTCTTACCTCATAAAATGAATGTTAATAAATGAACAAATCCCAGTTAACCACTAGGTTGATATATCCACTAATTCCTTGTGTTAGGTAAACAATTGGGGTGAATTACATGGGATTAATTTATTTATTGTTAATGGATATTAATAGCAAGAGGCACACTACAGCATCTGATACCCATACCCTTTCCTCCATTTACATGGCTACCACCTCACCTTAAACCTTCATCTCTTCTTACTTACCTCATAATTGCTCTTCCTTCCTCAATTTCCTCTCCTCTCCAAACTTTCATTCAGCTGCCAGGCTATTTCCCTAAAGCACAGGTCTAACCATGCTACTCCTCTACTTGACTGATGAGCTCCTATGACTCCTTAGTGCTTCAAGGAACTAATATAAACCTTACCAGCATTTCAACATTTTTATTCTAATCTACCTATTCAGGTTTATAGCACATTAGTCCCCTTCAGACATACCACAGCCAAACTAGCTTTCTTGCTGCTCCTCACACATAGCATTTAATTTCCCATCTCCGGGCCTTTCTGCAGGCTGTCCTCCATGTACTTCTTCCTCATATCTACTTCTTAGAAAGCTCAGATCAGGGGGCGGAGCCAAGATGGCAGCTGGAAAGCAGGGACCAGCCTGAGCTCCCTGCCGAGCCCCTCCAAAAACCTATAAAAAATGGCTCTGAACCAATTCTAGAATGGCAGAACCCACAGAACAGCAGAGGGAAGCAGGGCTCCAGCCCAGGACAGCCTGGATGGTCTCTGGGTGAGGTCTATCCTGCACTGAGCTGGGAGCTGGGAACGGAGTGGAGCAGAGCCCAGCCTGACCGACTTGGACCATCCAGACCAGAAGCCTGGCAGAGGGGGCCCTAGCGCCCTGAATATGTGAGATGCGGCAGTTACCAGACCCCTCGACCCACAAACACCAAAGACTGCAGAGAAGGTTAGTGGGAAAAGCTGCGGGAGTGGAAGGAGTTCACGGTTCGGCTTCCAGCCCCGGGGGCAGCAGAGGTGGGGCAGCTACAGCTGTTGTTACTTCTGGCTCCAGGCCCACCTGGTGGGAGGAATTAAGTGGCAGATCAGAGCAGGGGTGCACAGCCTGCCGAAGATCTGAGCCCAGTTCGGGTTGGGGGTCCTTGGGGAAGGAGCAGTGCTGGTGCGGCAGAGCTGGCACCTCCCCCCCAAACGTGGAACATAGAACTCTGTAGTCTACAAGCAGTCATACCCCACTGAGGAACTCAAGGGTCAAGTTGGTTGGCTGGGATTATGGCCAGGCAGCGAAAACGCACCGAGACTCAGTCTCAGACTCTGCATTCTTTCTTTGCTGACAAAGAAGACCAAAACATACAGACAGAAGAAATTAATAAAGTCAAAGAGCCTACAACAGAAACCTCCAAGAAAAACATGAACCGGTCCCAGGCCATGGAAGAGCTCAAAAAGGATTTGGAAAAGCAAGTTAGAGAAGTAGAGGAAAAATTGGGAAGAGAAATGAGAAGGATGCGAGAAAACCATGAAAAGCAAGTCAATGACTTGCTAAAGGAGACACAAAAAAATACTGAAAAATACACTGAAGAAAACAACACCTTAAAAAACAGATTAACTCAAATGGCAAAAGAGCTCCAAAAAGCCAATGAGGAGAAGAATGCCTTGAAAGGCAGAATTAGCCAAATGGAAAAGGAGGTCCAAAAGACCACTGAAGAAAATACTACTTTAAAAATTAGATTGGAGCAAGTGGAAGCTAGTGACTTTATGAGAAACCAGGACATTATAAAAGAGAACCAAAGGAATGAAAAAATGGAAGACAATGTGAAATATCTCCTTGGAAAAACCACTGACCTGGAAAATAGATCCAGGAGAGATAATTTAAAAATTATTGGACTACCTGAAAGCCATGATCAAAAAAAGAGCCTAGATATCATCTTTCAAGAAATTATGAAGGAGAACTGCCCTGATATTCTAGAGCCATGGGGCAAAATAGAAATTGAAAGAATCCATCGATCGCCTCCTCAAATAGATCCAAAAAAGAAATCTCCTAGGAATATTGTCACCAAATTCCAGAGCTCCCAGATCAAGGAGAAAATACTGCAAGCAGCCAGAAAGAAACAATTTGAGTATTGTGGAAATCCAATCAGAATAACCCAAGATCTGGCAGCTTCTACATTAAGAGATCGAAGGGCTTGGAATGCGATATTCCGGAGGTCAATGGAGCTAGGATTAAAACCTCGAATCACCTACCCAGCAAAACTGAGTATCATGCTCCAAGGCAAAATATGGATTTTCAATAAAATAGAGGACTTTCAAGCTTTCTCAGTGAAAAGACCAGAACTGAATAGAAAATTTGACTTTCAAACATAAGAATCAAGAGAAGCATGAAAAGGTAATCAAGAAACAGAAATTGCAAGGGACTTACTAAAGTTGAACTGTTTTGTTTACATTCCTACATGGAAAGAGGACATGGATGATTCATGAGACCTCAGTATTAGGGTAGCTGAAGGGAATATGCATATATGTATATATATGTTTATGTATATATATAAGTGAATGTGTATGTATGTATATATCTATGTGTATATATATGTGTGACACAGGGTGAGTTGAAGATGAAGGGAAGATATCTAAAAGAAATAAAATGAAATTAAGGGATGAGAGAGCATCATACTGAGAGAGGGAGATAGGGAGAGATAGAATGGGGTGGATTATGTCACATAAAGGTGGCAAGAGGAAGCAGTTCTGTGGGAGGAGGGGAGAGGGCAGGTGAGGGGGGAATGAGTGAACCTTGCGCTCATCAGATTTGGCCTGAGGAGGGAATACCATACATACTCAGTTGTGTATCTTACCCCACAGGAAAGAAGAGGGAGGAAGAAAAAAAAAATAAAAGGGGGGGGGGATGATGGAGGGGAGGGCAGATGGGGGTGAAGGTAATCAAAAACAAACACTTTGGAAAGGGGACAGGGTCAAGGGAGAAAATTCAATAAAGCGGGATGGGTTGGGAAGGAGCAAAATGTAGTTAGTCTTTCACAACATGAGTATTATGGAAGGGTTATACATAATGATACACATGTGGCCTAGGTTAAATTGCTCGACTTCTTAGGGAGGGTGGGTGGGAAGGGAAGAGGGGAGAGAATTTGGAACTCAAAGTTTTAAAATCAGATGTTCAAAAACAAAAAAAAAAGTTTTTGCATGCAATTAAAAATTAAGATACACAGGCAATGGGGCGTAGAAATTTATCTTGCCCTACAAGAAAGGAAGGGAAAAGGAGATGAGAGGGGAGGGGGGTGATAGAGGGGAGGGCTGACTGGGGAACAGGGCAACCAGAATATACGCCATCTTGGAGTGCGGGGGAGGGTAGAAATGGGGAGAAAATTTGTAATTCAAACTATTGTGAAAATCAATGCTGAAAACTAAATATGTCAAATATATAAATTTAAATTAAATTAGAAAGCTCAGATCAGATGTGATATCTTACAAAAAGTCTTTTAAACAATAATCTTGAATGTCATTGTTTTCCCTGATCCCTCACCCATTATCTTTAATTTACTTTGTTGTTATGTGTATGTGTACTTGTCATTATACCCATAGAATATAACCCGCTTGAGTGCAGTGACAGCTCAGTTAGCTGGTCAATAAGAACTTAGGATGGGTCAGGTTACTAAGTCTTAGGGATACAAAGGAACACAAAAACACAAGCCCTGCCCTTGGAGAGCTTACATTTTAATAGTAAATGTACAAATAGCTATGTACATACAGTGTAAATGAAAGGATATCTAGTTAACACGTAGAAGAGAATGGTGGGCCTGGAATCAGGAAGATGTGAGTTCAAGTGCAGTCTCAGGCACTTATTATTCATATGACCTTGGGCAAACCACTTAACCTCTGTTTGCCTCAGATTCCTCAACTCTAAAATAGTGATAACAATAGGGCCTACCTTCCACGGCTGTTACAAGGATCAAACAAAATAATACTTTTAAAGCACTTCGCATACTGCCCGACATATAGTAAGCCATATATAAACACTAGTCATCCAGCTACCTTTCCACTTTCTATGTGCAGCTCAGATTTGTTTGAACTCAGTGGAACCTAATGCCCTTTTGGCTATCACCTGGTGTCCATTCCCTTTCACTTCACCCCTTTCTAGCTTCCTTCTGTGTTGTCTTCCCTATTAGATTATAAGCTTCTAGCGGCAGGGATTAGAACATAGACTGCTGACCTTGATGTCGTGTAGATCCGAATTCTAGTCCTACCCCTTGCTCATATCAATTACATGACTATGGGCAAGCAAATTAACCTCTTAGTGACCTCAGAAATTTTCCAGGTCTAAATTGTAAATGAGTTTCAGATTTGTATTGGTGGAAGGAATTTCTGACCTGCAGAACTCACATTCATGAAACCAAAGGCCTAGAACCTTACCTCTCACCCTCCAGAGAGGAATCATATAATTCTATGAGTATGAGACTTGATAAATCATTTTATCTACTTCAGCTCATATTCCCCTTTCTTTCCCCAAATAGGCACAACATTTTGAACCTCTCCTTTGCACTTACCATACTTTAATTTATTATAGTTTTTTGTCTATATACTTTATTTTCCCAGTTGGACTTTAAGTTCCTTGAGATAAAGGACAGTCTTATTTCAGTTCTGTTTCCCAGCAACTAGGCCTGCACCTTGAACTTAATGAGCATTTAACAAATGTTTATTTAGTTTTGTAGAATTGCACTTCCTCACTTTGTAGAAGAGAAGAATAGTGAAGCCCAGACAGATAACCTTGGAGATAACTAGAATGGAAACAATAGAGGAATCCTTCTTCTCTTTGCCTCCTCTTTTTTATCCTAGAATCCTTCTCAGTTTGACTATGCAAAGAGAGAGTTCTCCCCCTTTCCTGGGCCTCATCTACCTACTTTTTGACCCTAAGTCCTTGCTTCCCAGGTATTTGCCAGTGTTATTGGATAATACATACTCCTCATTTTTAGCAAGCTAATATATTACCCTCCCATGAGTCCTCCAGGAGCTTACAGGGCTATAACTGTCCTCTATAAATACACCCAAATTTCCCTGGGTACCAGAATTTCTAATTTAGGATCTGGGTAAACTGAATTTTTGTTTTTGTTGTTTGGTTATTTCAGTTGTGTCTGACTTTTCATGACTCCATTGGGGTTTTTTGGGCAAAGAACTGTGTTCCACCCTTCTTGTTCCATGCATTCAGCAAGCTCCTCCCACCACAGACTTCATGCAACTCAGGCCTCCATGTGACTTAAGCAGGTCACATGGGCCTATTACAGGATGGGACAGATCTTCCCATTAATAGACTCTGATTAAGCAAAAATACATTAGCAACACATAGGGCTTCCAAGTATTCTTGATTAAAATAAAAGAGGTGAGTAGAAACTTTGAAATACAAAATATAGGAGTTAAGAGAAACACAAATAAGTTACACAAATAAGTTAATACAAATGAAGAATTAGGAGAGAATTTCTAAGGATAATGTCTTTATCTTATAATGGAGTATGTATACAGATGGATATTATAGGTTTCACTTCAGAATCCTAATATTTGCTTTAGCAAAAAGACAAGAAAAACAAATCAAGGGATAAATTGGCAAATAAGAAACAAAATTATGCCCCTTTTCAGATGATATGATGGCATACTTAAACCTCAAGATTCAAGTAAAATTAATTGAAACAGTAGCTTTAGCAAAAAAAAAAATCTACATAGATCATCAGTATTTCTATAGCTTGCCAATGAAATCTATCAGGAAAAATTAAAAAGAGAAAATCCACTTGAAGATTAAAAAAAAACCCACAACTACCTAATGAATAAAATACTTTAGATTAGACACCTACCAAGATTCATACAAAAACTAAATGAATAGTTTATTCTATTCAACTGCAAAGCATTGTTTACAAGAGTAAAGACAGAGCTAAATAACTGATGAAATATTAATTGCTTATGGGTAGGCTGAGCCAATGTAATAGAAATGATAACATTATCAATATTAATTTGCCTATTAAGTGCTATACTTATCAAACAACCAAAGGATTACTTTATAGAACTAGAAAAAATAAAAATAACATTTAATGGGAATTTTAAAAGGTCAAAATCTCAAAGGAAATAATGAAAAAGAGTAAGAAGGCAGCAGGCCTACCAGTAACTGATTTCAAGCTACTGTACAAAATGGGAATCATCAGAATAATTTAGTACTGGTTAAAGGAGAGAGAGAGAGACAGAGAGAGAGAGAGAGAGAGAGAGAGAGAGAGAGGAAGGGAGGGAGGGAGACAGATTAGTAGAACAGATTAGATACACAATATACTAAAGCAAACAAATTTAGTAACATAGTTCTGAATAATGCCAGTTGCGAGGACTCAACTTTTGACCACAACTTCTGAGAAGACTTGGAAGTACTCTGGCAGAAATTTAATTTAGATCAACAACTCACACCATACAGCAACATAATAAGCCCAAAATATACACATGAAATGTGTATGAAGAGTTCCATATAAACCAAATTAGAAGCATGAGGAACAAATTACATTTAAAAATCTCTATATAAATGAAGAGTTCCTGAAAAAAATAGAGAATACAGGAATTACAGATGATAAAAGAAACAATTTTGATTGCTTAAAACTAGAAAGTTTTTTTCTCCACAAACATAGCCAATAAAGCTAGAATTGGAAGTGAGAGAGTTAATCGGGAATTATCTGTGTAGCAAGTTTATTTTAAAAAGTCTCATTCCAAGATGCTTAAAGAATAAATTCAAATTTATAAGAATAAAAGTCGCTCTCAAATTGATAAATGGTCAAAGGATAGAAACAGGGAGTCCTCAAGGTAAGATATCCAAGCTATTTAAAGTCATATCAAAAAAATGCTGTAAATCATTGAAAATTAGAGAAATACAAATAGAATCAACACTTAATTTCTAACTCACATTCATCAAGTTGACAAAAAAAGGAAAATGATAGACATTAGAAAAGCTGTGAGATAGTAGGCATGTTGATGTACCATTAGTTGAACTGTGAATTGGTCTAGCTCTTCTGGAAAGCAATTTGGAATTGTCTCGAAAAAAAGTAACTAAATTGTACAAATCCTTTGTCCTAGCAAGTACTACTAGGCCTATCCCTCACAGAGCTGAAAGAGTGAGAAAAAGGTCCTTTATGTACAAAAATGTTTATAGCAACAATTTTGGGGTGGCAAAAATTAAAATTAAAATGGCATCTATCAATTTGGTAACAACTAACCAAATTATGGTATTTAAGTGTAATGGAATAATATTTTGGTGTAAAGAATGATGGAAGGGGTAGTTTTAGGAAAACCTGAGAAGACTTGTGAACCTATGTAAAGTGGAATCATTACCAGAAGGCCAATTTATAAAAAGAACATTGTAGAAATAAATAATTTTGAAACAATTTTAAATGTTCATCAATGTAATGATCGACAACATTTCCAGAGGACCAGTGAAGAGGAGTACTACTCACTTCCTGAGAGAAAGCTGATAGCCTAATATGAAGCAATAGATATTTTTGGATATGGATAATATGGAAATTTGTTTTGCTTGAATATACATGTGTGTTAATTCTTTTTTCTTTTCCAGTGGGGGGGAGGCATGAGAGAGAAAAATAAATGTTTGATAATTTAAAAAATAAATTATTTAATAAAAAGAAAATTACATGTTTCTAAAGTATATTGAAAAATCAGGCTTTAAAAAAGCATCAATAAAAGTATATTAAATTTTAACTGCTTTAAAAAAATCAATGATTTAAATGGGCATTTGGGAATAACCCTAGTCTTCTTAGTTCTTGATAGGATCAATTACCTTGTCAATTTACATTATTACTAATTTAGCTTGAAGTGCAAGACTAGGGAGATCCATAATACAATGTATGGGAAAAACCCCCACTATAACACCAGAGTAAAAAACTAGGGTCCCAACTTTTGAGATTTAAACTTAAAAAGCTAAGGGAAAAATCTTTAAACTGTCTGAGCCTCAGTTTCTTCACCTCTAAAATGAGGATGATAATATTTAGGTCACTTCCCTCATAAGGTTGTTGTGAAGGAGAAAACAGATATAAATCAGTTGTCGCTACTGCTGCTGTTGTTCTTATCATCATCATCATCATCATCAGAATAATACTTGCCGATGTTGACTTTATGGTCTCTAGAAACGAATGGAATCCATTCCTGAAATATATTGAGAATAGGCACAGAGGAAAAAAAGAAACACCCATCCAGTTATTGTATACTTTTCTGAACAAATAATCTCTCATTGAGATGCCATTTTCTTCTGTTAAAGTTATATTTGAAAATGAATTATTTTCTAGGACTTCATAGAATAATGGTTTTTTAGAGTAGGGTGCAATATTCAAATAAACATGGTAGACTACATAAAGTATCCAAACCAAACCATACACTTCAATAGTTCTCAAGTTAACCCATTCATATTGTACATATCTTTCATTGCTAACATCTAGCACAGTGTCTGCCACATCATAAATAATACATAAAATAGAGGTGCGTGGGGTATTCAGGGAGGACTAGCACCTCTGGTATGAGGGCTTACAGAGCCCTTTTCAGGATTAATTATCTTCCTTTGGTGTCCACTTCTCACCCAACTCTCACCTGTGGCTGCAAGAAGTGTGAATTGATTCAACCATTCTGGAGAGCAATTTGAACCATGCCCAAAGGTTATAAAAATGTGCATACCTTTTAACCCAGCAATTCCACTTCTAGGGCTATATCCCAAAGAGACCAAACAAGTTGGAAAGGAACCTGTATGTACAAAAATATTTATAGCAGCTCTTTTTTGTGGTGGCAAAGAATTGGAAATCAAGGGGATGCCCATCAATTGGGGAACAGCTAAACAAATTACGATATATGAATGTAATGGAATACTATTGGGCTATAAGAAACAAGGAGCAGACAGACTTCATTATAACCTGGCATAACTTATATGAACTGATCCTGAGTTAGGGGAGCAGAACCAGAAGATCCTTATACACGATTGCAGATACATGGTATCTGTAAGAACTAACTTTGATAGACTTGACTCCTCTCATCCATGCAAGGTTCAAAGACAGCTCCAAAAGACTCATAATGGAAAAAGCTATGCACATCCAGGGAAAGAATTATGGAGTATGAATGCAGATTGAGGCAAACTTTTTGTTCTTGCTCTTTTTTTTTCTTTTTCCTTCTTTTTTGGTTTTGTTTCTCCTTTCTTATGATTCATTCCATTGGTTGTAATTCTTCATTACAACTGGACTATTATGTAAATAAGTTCAATGTGAAGGTATATGTAAAACCTACATTGGATTTACATGCCATCTTGGGGGGTTGGAGGGAGGAGCGGGAGGGAGAGAAAATTTGGAACTCAAAAACTTGCGGAACTGAGTGTTGTAAACTAAAAATAAAAAATAAATTTATTAATAAAAAAAGCTGCAGCATGTGCAGCTGCTACACCCCAGTAAAACTGTCTGAGCAGATGAACTAAACCAGTTGGGGGTAAGTGACAAGCTTCAAATCCATTTGTAATTTAGGGGGATGTCTACTCCAAGCATGTGAAGTAGAATAGCTAGAAAAAGGACAATTTTTTTTCCAATGGCCATGAAAGTAGATGAAGAAGATTTTGTGGAGTGCTTGGAGCTTGGTCAGACATTGAAGACACCATGGTCATCCACTGCATCCTGGACCATTGCTAGATATTCTGACTTTTGTCTTGCCATTGTACTTCAATGACTCTGGAAGAGAGAGTGAGGCTTATGACTTTGTGCAGCTCTGCCTCACTTAAATCTAGTTCACAGACAAGTCAGGACAACACCTGTGATGCCATTGGTCCTCTCTGGGAATGAAGGCTAAACAATAACAACAGCAACAGCATTTATATATCCATTTAAAATTATACAATATTCCATATCTGTCATCTTATTTGATTTTCACAATCAGTATATAAAGTAGTTGCTATTAGTTTTTTTCCCATTTTATAGATGAGGAAACTGAGGCTTTAAGAAGTTTAATGACTCATACAGAGTTACACAGATGTTAGTTAACTGAGGCAGAATTCAAAGTCAGCTATTGCTGACTCCAAGTCCTACATTTTGCTCACTGAGACACCTACCAGCCTGCATATTGGTAATTAAATAAAAGTGTGTTTGATTGAATGGAAATTTGAATCAAACTTGAACAGTTTGATTGTGAACTGAAGATGTCATTGTTTCAAATGACTTCTATGGAAATTAATGATACACTTGTGGAAAACAAAACCATATATATATATATATATATACACATGTATATGTATATGTATGTGTGTACATGTATATATGTGCATATGTACATATATATGTATGTATGTGTGTATGTATGTATATGTTTCCCCTTTAGATCAGTATACAAAAACTCTTCTGACTTTCAAATTCAATGATTTTGTGAAATACATGAAGTCTGAGAGGCTTTGTGGTATAGTAGAAAGAGTACCATACTTGGTTCATATGTGAGGTCTGACACTTCCAACCTCAGTTCACACATCTTTAAGATGGGGTGATAATTTTTACTGTTTTTGCTTTATAGGATACTGTTTGGGGTGGAAGAGTAGGTTAGCCTCATGTCTAGTGCATGTCTACGGTATTTCAAAAAATAAGCCAGCACAGGGAAAAAATGTTACATAAACCTTAAAGCATTATAAGAATAATGTTATTGATTATATTTATTGTGAAGATTTGATATTTATATTCAGTGAAGGAATATCCACCTAATAAATCCACATAGTTTTCAATGTACTAAACTATCACATTTTATTTAAATATCTTTGGGAATTCACTGAGATCACAGTGAAATCTATATTTAACTTACACGAAATTTTAAAAAACAACACTATTTCCAAGTGCGTTGCAATGTTGATCACATTTAATGTATAATTTACTTGATCGCTGTTCTGCCATGTACAGTAGAAAGAAGTGGCACATAAAATTCCTCTGGAACTAACTCAAAGCTATTAAAATGATTGGACATGATGGATGAAAATAATTTTTTGAGTTAAAAATATAATTCCCCCAAACCTGTCTATTCTCTTAGAAGAAAGATTTAGGAAGAATTATAGGTAATTATGGTTTTCTGAGAGCAACGGAGAGACTAATATCTTTGCTTGTCATCTTTCCTTGTGCTTAATGGATTCATAACTTGTAGGTGGTTGTAAGTTTTTCTCATCTAAAATGATTATGAATCATCCACCCAGACACTTGCTATCATTACCTCTAGCAGGAAAAATAGTTAGCAGACCAACTACTTCTAAATGCTTATTCTAAATGTGCAAATCTAGATGTAGGGATTTCATTCATTCACATAGCTTCAACCATCATCCCTTTGGGAATATTCTCCCAGTTTGTACTTTCTACTTTTTCCTCTTTTCTGAGGATAAGTTCTGAGATTACAACTATTCACTGGGCATCTACAACTGGATCTGCGCTAGTACTTTAAACTTCAATTTGGTCAAACCAAACTCATCATCTTTCCCTCAAAACATGTTCCTTTACCTATCATCCCTATTTCTGTTAATGGTATTACCTTCCTTGATACCTAAGCACTAAATCTCACTCATCTTTGAACACTTATGACTTCTTCCATCTCCCTAGCCCTGAAGCATCTAATCCATTATCAAATTCGGTGAATGCTTCAAAAATGTCACCTCCATACTCTCCTTCACTCTTGATAAGGCTCTTCATTATCTCTGAAGTGAATTGGACAATGGCAACACTTTTCCAAACATTCTCAACCTTTTCTTTTCCATTCCAAAGTACCCAACACATCACTATCAGATTAATCTTTCTAAAACATCTTTCTGATCTTTTAATCAGCCCTTTATCAGAACTTTTAAGAGTTCCCTTTTAAGAGTTAAGTTCCCTACCAAAGAGTTCCCTACCAAATACAGTACAAATTCTTCCACTATGAATTTAAGGTCCTCCAGAATCTCACCCCAACCTACTTTTGTAACACTCACATTCATAGCAGTATAGATTTAGAGATGGTAGGGTCTTCAAGGCCATCTCAACCAGGCCCTCATTTTCAGTGGAGGAAACTGAGGTTTAGAGGCAAGTAACTTGCCCAAAGTCACAGAATTTTTTAAAGTTAAATTCGCTATTTCCCAAACATATCCCTTATTTTTATGCCTCCACAGGTTCCATAGGTCTCCAGTGCATCCCTACCCTAGGCATTTGGGCCTTCATCTCTGTCTACTGAAATCCTATCCATACATGTTAATATCCAACTAAAATTCAGTACCATGTCTCCCAAGAAAACTGCTCTGATGGCCCCATGTAGAAGTGGTCTTTCCCTCCTCTGAACTATCATTTAATCTTTTTGTGTGTTTCTTATATACTTATGAAGTCCCACGTTAGTTACATTTGTAAATTTCTTAGCTCCCTGTCCAAGGGTTTCTAAACTCTTGGAAAATAGGAACCATGTCTCACACCTTTGCATCTTGAAATTGCTTAGTAAATACAAGTGTGAATGAATCCAATTGAACTGAATGTACTTATACCTATCACCATATTTAAATTATCACAACATAGAGTTAATAGCTGCCTCAAAAGAAGCATACTATAAACTTAGTCATTACAATTCATGCTAGCAATAAATGATGACAGGACTACCATAGGAAATTTTCCTTGTGATGAAATATCAACAAGGATAAAATTCATGAAAAAAATAACCTTATAAGACAATATGAATGCCCATGAAATATAAATGAATTTCAGTGTTGGGCAAATATGAAGTAATATGCTAAGAAAAAAATAATATCCAAAAAACAGGCCTAATGTCATTGTCTCTTTTTTTCTGAGGTGGGGGGAAGATCAGTCTATGTTCAGAGAGGTTCATTGACAGATTTGCTTTAGGGTGATTCATTTCTTTTTTTAGTCATATTAACTCTCAAAAACATTGCACTAAATTGTAGAGCGGTTATGATCTGCTCCAGTGGAGGGGACAACCACACCAATGAAATCAGATTTCTCAACTAATGGATAAAAATCCACACTATATTTTTAGAATGATGGTCTCTAAGTTATCAATCTCAATCAAAGTAAGGTGAAGACATTAAACAAGCACATTATTGTGAGCAAAAAAGGCATCAGAATGATAAGCATCCCCAGGAAAGATAATGGAAATAAAACAATATTCTCTCTGTTAAAAATTAACATTGTTAAATTAATGGTGTACATTTATACCTTTAATGCTATCTGTACCCAGCTCTGGTATTTGTACTATTGAGATATAATAGAGAGTCAAAAGTAGTCAACTAAAACAATCAAGGTTTTGACATAGGCAGTGACCTTGCAGTATAAGGGCAGACAAAACAAGACAAACTTGATTCTTTTCAGTTATAACAACAATATTGCTTGCTGCTACTGTGACTGTGTAAGACCAACAACACCAGCACACAGGAGGTCTGCTAGCACAGATTCTTTGATCTGCTTTTCTAAGGAAAGCAACTTTAAGGGGTTTACGATCTCATTTTTATTAAACATACATATATCATTCACTTAGTTCAGGGGAAAAAGTCAGCACCCTGAACTTCAGAAAAAACACAAACAGAAATTACAAGCAGAAATTATATAAACAGAGCAAAATAACACAAATCAGAAGAGAGGCTTCTATGTCTGTCCAAGACATTATATAGATAGTTACCGGAGAGAGGAGCACCAACATCTGGGTTTTTCAAAGCCAAAGGGCTCCTTAATGGCTACCCAGAATCTCTACTCCAACACTTTTCCAATGAGTAAGCCCCCAACAAAATGCTAGCCTCAGAGTATATATATACTTCTTCAAGGTCAGAGCACGTCATACCTCTTGAGGGTTTAACACCGCTCGAGGGTTTCATGCTTTTCATGACCTAACTAGCAAAAGAGTGTGGGCCTTCCTACAAACAAAGGCAAGACTCAGTCAAAGGCACTTGATTGCCTTAGGCTGAAAAGTACTCCAAAACAGAAGGCAACAAAAGTCCCACTTTGCTTGCCATTACATCAGTATAAAAAGACAAAGCACAAAGGAGATATGGAGAAAAATGGAGTGAAAATGGACTTTCCCCCTAAATAATGGTGTACCAGACTTAGGAGTCATTGCTAAATGCTGGAAAAAGCTTAGAATAATCAGATGGAATAATACTTCACCTCCTCCACTATATGTTCCATAATTGCCAAATCTAAAACTTCTTTTTCTTAGTTCTCTTCTCTCTTGACCTCTCCATAGCATTTAACACTGTTTATTGCTTTCTTCCCAGATATACTCTCTGACTTTTTATTACTCTGCTTTCTCTGCTGTTTCATGGCTCCTTCTCATAACTTTTTGCAGGTTAATCATCTAGACTGTACCCCCACACTGTGGATACTCTGAGGTTTTGTAATGTGCCCTCTTATCCATATGCATATATGTGTATATGCATATGTGATATACATATATATATATATATATATATATATATATATATATATATATATATATATATATATATATAGTACCTACATGTTTGCACATATTATCTCCCTCAGATAGAATGTAAGCTCCGTAGAGGTCAGAAAATCTTTTATTTTTTTACTTTATCCCAAATAGTACATTGCCCGGCATATAGTAGGCATTTAATAAATGGTTGTTGATTGATTAAAGGTTCTCCTATGGTAAATCATTATTATTTGGAGTTGACCATGGTTGCTTGAAGGCTCTTACAGTAGTACATAGGCTCTGGTAGGTTCAGCCATGCTAGAAAGGCTTCTGGTATTGCTCCAGACTGTGTCTATTTTTGAGGACCATCTCTTCTAAGTACAGAAAGGTTCAATGTCAGTAGGCTGGTAACTAAGGCATGAAAGGCTATTGTGGTAATAAGTCAATATGAGTATAATATTGAACTTCAATTTGGGGAGAGGAGAGAGGAATTCAGATATTATTATGAACTGTATTTGTAATTTTATTCAGCAACATAATGAAGGCTGAGTAGTAACCCATGTCATCTTGAGAGAAGTAAAATTCATGTCCATATTTAAAGAGCTATTTACCCTCCAAAGACATTCTATAAATTGAGAGTATAAATAAGATTAAGAAAGAGTTTGAATTCATTCATGACAGGATGGGTGAACAGAAACTCAAATATTTGGGTCCATATCACTAATTTCTATAGTTGATATCAGGGTGGTCCACCATGTCCTCTTTTCCATAATACACCCCTTTGTCTCACTGTGGTCATATCTGTAACACAGTGAGGTCAGAGGTCATACTTATTTTTAATGGGGTGTAATGTATTTTATTTTTCTTGAGCTTTGCAAGCGTATAGACTGTGTAAGAGAAGACTTGACAAAAAATTTTGGCTGAAGTTTTACTGACAGTAAAGTCTTTTTAATGTAACCTTGAATTAGATTCTTCAAATCAGTCCCTTCTGAACCTGGCTGGAAGTGATTTACTATCTGGAAATTTACCTGGCAAAATTCCATAACATCTGGAACTCATTCTATTTGATCAATTTGATAATATTGGTGTTATCCCAATTTCCACTGCCTCTACATGTGGTTGCTTAAAGAGTTTCCATTCAAGATTTGCAATAATATTTGAGTGTGTGTGTGTGTGTGTGTGTGTGTGTGTTTAAATAGCATTGCAGGAGACATTTGGCATTTAATAAAAAGGGGCAGGGACTTCTGGTGCTAAGATGGTAGAGGAACCTTCTGAAGCTCTCTCAAATTCCTCTGCAAACAACTAGATCACCATCTCAGAACTGATCTAGGAGCAGGAAGCAGCTTACCAGCACTGCAGGAAAGGTCTGTCTCACTGGGGTGGGAAGAGAGAGAGGTCCAAGAGCTCCAGAACCCTCCCGCAAATCAGGAGTGCCCAGGCAGGTAAGCAGTCTGTACAGTGCATCAAGACCGTACCCCAGTAACCCCAACTCCAGCAGAGGCTACCAGGGAGGCCTGGACCCTATTGCTGACCAGTGGCAAGATCTTGCCCCATGGCTGGCCAACAGTGAGACCCTGTCCCTGGGATCTACCAGCAGGGACACCACATTTCCATAGCAATTCAGTAGAAGAGCAGCCCCGGGACTGACCAGCAATAAAATCACTCCTCCCAGGCATGCCAGGAGAGAGACCCTGTTTCCATAGCAACCCAGGAGTGGGCCCCACTGATGGGGCAAACTAGCAACATTATCTCTCCTCCAGGGCCATGGATCAGAAAGACTCTGTTACCATAACAAACCAGTAGGAAGGTCCCACCCCTGGAGCAGCCAGCAGCTAAACTCCACACTCAGGAGAGGCCCACAGGGAGGCTCCACCCCCCAGTCCAAGCCAGAAGGGAAGCCTACTTTCTAGAGAAAGCAAACACCTAAGCCTCCAAACCCAGTGAAAGCCAGCAGTAAGACCCAGAGCCCCAGCACAAAAAACTTGGGACAGTGCAGGACCAGAGCCCAAGTCACAAGAAAAAGCAGAAAAAGGAGCAAAAACTAACAAAGAACTTGACTACAGAAAGTTACTATGGTAAGAGGGAGAATCAAGGAATACATTTAGCAAAGGACAACAGTGTCAAAATGGCCACATGTGAAGCCTGAAAGAAAAATGTGATTTAGACTCAGACCAAAAAAAAAATATAGAATTCCTAGATGAGCTTCAAAAGGATTTTAAAAAGCAAATTGGAGATGCAAAAGAAAAATTGGGGAAAGAAATGAGAATAATGTGAGAGAATCACGTAAAAAAAGTCAGTAGCAAGGGAAAAGATATACAAAACTCTGCCAAGAAAAATAACTTGCTAAAAAAAAAAAAGAATTGTTCCAAGGGAAAAGGATGTATAAAAGTTCACTGAAGAAAGTAATTCCTTAAATATTAGAATTGAACAAGTGGAAACCAATGACTCTATGCGATGTCAAGATACATTAAACAAAATAAAAAAATAGAAGAAAATGTGAAACTTCACATTGAAAGAAAAACTGACCTAGAAAATAGATACAAGAGAGATAATATAAGAATTATTGGACTATCTGAAAGCCATGATAAGAAAAACAATCCTGGACAGCATCTATCAAGAAATTACCAAAGAAAATTGACCTGTTATATTAGAAACAGAGGGAAAAATCGAGAAATTGAAAGAATCTACCAATCACTGCCTGAAAGAGATCCAAAAACGAAAACTCCCAGGAACATAATAGCCAAATTACAGAGCTAACAAATCAAGGAGAAAATATTTCGAATAAAAAGACACAATTCAAATGTTGTGGAGCTACTGTCAGAATTACACAGGATTTGGCAGCTTCCACATTAAAGAACCAGAGGGCTTGAGATATGATATATTAGAAGGCATAAGAGTTAGGATTACAACCAAGAATCACCTACCCAGCAAAATTGAATATAATCTTTCACAGAAAAAATGGATATTTAATGAAATAAAGGACTTTCGAGCATTTCTAATTAAAAGAGCACAGCTGAATAAAAAAAAAAATTGACTGCCAAATAAAGGATTCAAGTGAAACATAAAAGGATAAAAAAGAAAAATTAAAGAGAAAAAAAGAAATTCAATAAGATTAAATTGTTTATATTTACATGTGGCAAGATATTTGTAAATCAACAACTTTATTACTATAACAGTGATTAGAAGGGGTATATGTAGACAGAAGTTGTAGACATAAGGTGTTTTTGATGGGATGATTCCCCCAAAAAACAAAATAAAGGGGTGAGAAAGAAAATTGCCCTGGAGGAAGGAGGCAGGGAGATTGAATGGAGTAAATTAACCTCCATAAAAGAGGTATGTAAGAGCTATTATAATGGAGGGGATGATAGGGTGGTAGACAAAGCGTAAACATTACTCTCATCAAAATTGACTCAAAGAGGGAATAACATACATACTCAGTTAGATATAGAAATGTATCTCACTTTAAAAGGAAGTAAAAAGGGATGGGGATAATAGAAGAGGGAGTGAGAACTGATAAAAGGGAGGGTATATTGGGGAAGGCAGTGATCAGAAGTAAAACATTTGCAAGCATGGAAAAGGTGGTAAGTAAGGGGGGGATAAATAAGTGAAAAATAGCATGGAGGGAAATATATAGCTAGGTATCATTACTATAAACATGAATGGTTTGAACTTACCCATAAAATGGAAGCAGATAGTAGAACATATTAAAAACCAGAATTCTACAATATGTTGTTTACAAGACACACATTTGAAGCAGAGAGATACATACATGGTAATGGTAAGAGACTGGAGCAGAATTTATCATGCTTCAGCTGAAGCAAAGAAAGCAGGAGTATCAATCATAATCTCAGACAAAGTCAAAGCAAAGATAGATCTAACTAAAAGACATAAAGAAGGAAACTATATCTTGCTAAAATGTACCATAGACAAAGAAGTAATATTGATGTTAAACATACACACACCAAATGGTATAGCATCTAAATTTTTGAAAAGTTGAATGAGTTACAGGAGGAAATAGATAATAAAACTATACTAGTGGGGGACCTCAACTTTCCCCTCTCAGAATTAGATAAATGTAACCAAAAAAATAAACCAGAAAGAAGTTAAGAAGGTGAATAAAATTCTGGAAAAGTTAGATATGATAGATCTCTGGAGAAAATTGAATGGATACAGAAAGGAATATACCTTTTTCTTAACAGTACATGGCATACACAAACACTGGCCATGTATTAGGACATAAAAACCTTGCAACCAAATGCAGTAAAACAGAAATAGTAAGTACATCCTCTTCAGATCATAATGCAATGAAAATTACATTCAATAATAGAGAATGGAAAGAGATTAAAAATTAATTGGAAATTAAATAATTTAATCCTAAAAAACAAGTGGGTCAAAGAACAAATCAGGAAAATAAAAAAAATGCTATTAAAGAAAATGACAACAATGAGACAAAGTACCAAAATTTGTAGTTTGTAGCCAAAGTAGTTTTTAAGAGAAAATTAACATATCTCTAATTGCTTGCATCAACAGAATAAAGAAAAAGCAGAACAATGAATTGAGCATGCAAGTCATTCCCTAGTTGATAAATGGTCAAAGGATATGAACAGGCAGTTTTCAGACAAAAAAATTAAAGCTATTTATAGTTATATAAAAAGTGCTCTAAATCACTATTGATCAGAGAAATGCAAACTAAAACAACTCTGAGGTATCCTCACACACCTATCAGAGTGATATGACAAAAACAGAAAATGTTGGATGTTGGAGGGGATGTATGAGAACTGGGACACTAATGCACTGTCGGTGGAATTATAAGGTGGTCCAACCATTGTGGAGAACAGTTTGAAACTATGCCCACAGGGCTATAAAGCTGTACATGCACTTTGATCCAGCAATACAACTGATAGGTCTATATCACAAAGACATCTAAAAAAGGGATAAGGACCTATTTATACAAAAATATTTATAGTAGCTCTTTTTGTGTTGGCTGAAGTTTGGAAATCAAAGGGATGTCTATCAATTAGGAATGACTAAACAAGGTGTGGTATATGATTGTAATGGAATTATGATTGAGCTATAAGAAGTGACAAGCAGAATGATTTCAGAAAATCCTGGAAAGACTTATATGAACTGATGCACAGTAAAGTGAACGGAACCAGGAGAACGTTGTACACAGTAGGCAATATTGCTTGATGAAGAACTGTGAATGACTAAGCTATTCTCAGCAATACAAAGATCTAAGACAATCCCAAAGGACCAATGATGAAGCATACTATCCATCTCCAGAGAAAGTACTGATATTGACTGAATACAGACAGAAGCATGCTATTTTTCACTTTCTTTCTTTCATTTTTTATTTGAGTCTTTTTTATACAAAATGACTATTATGGGAATGTTTTACATAATTACACATGTATAATCTATAGCTGATTATTTACTGTCTAAGGGAGGGGGTGAGGGGAGGAAATGATAGAATTTGGAATTCAGAACTTTAAAAATGTCAACAATTTTAAAAAATGGAACAAGTTTTGATTGCAGACTTCTCATAGTGGTCTCATCATATGTCATAATTAGCAGATGTATTTATAAAAATTCTGTTATGATGGAAGATTAAATGAGAGAGCATAATTGCTAGTGACATATTTGATTTTTCTTTCATTCTGATTCCACAAGAAGCTTCTGTGATCAATGTTTAGGAGAAGGAGCATTGCTAAATGGGTGTACATTTTTTTTCCTGGGCAGCTACAAAAAATATTGCAATTTCCTGGAAACTGATGATGAGTGAGAATTTGTTTTTCCTCAGTGCTTTACCCAAAAGATAAGGTCTCCCTGAGGATAGTGTTGAGAGGTAATGGAATTAACTAGTTAAATTTAATTAGGTCAGACTTTGTGGACTAATTAGCATAATTAATTTAGATTTAGAATTGGTCCAGAGGGAGGTGGTTATCTGCTAAGTTAAGTTAAATGTGAAAGTAACAAGATGGTGAGGTGTGAAATTTGGAAAGAAAGAACAAAATGGACTATTTAATGAGCTGTTTTATACTAATGAATCTTTCATTTTACCAAATTGTATCTAAACTCTTTAGGAGATGAAATTTTTCTTCATTTCTTCTTTGTCTTTTGATATGCAAAATTAATTTACTTTCTGCTTCCAAATTCAGTGACTATTTTACTTTGACAACTGTAATTGTACAGCAATGAGCAAAGAAATATACATCCTAGAATAGATTTGTTGGGTAAGAGTCCCTGGTTCAGAAGGTCCTGGCTATGTTTTGGGGAAGAAATGCATTCTATTAATTTCAAATCAAAAGTAAGTTTCTAAAGAGATGTTTTTGGTATGAAGAAACCATTTCTAATGTCGAACCATTTCTTCCAATTTTTCAACCTCTTTCTCATTTGATTGCCTCTCCTCTTAATTTCTAGTATCTCCCTGTTGCCCCAACCTCTGCCCACCACATGACTTCCTTCTCTCTTTGCCTATTAATTGAACAGTGTAGTTTGTGTTTAGCAGCTATAACATGTCTCACATATATTCATACTGAAGTTCTCTTTGCTTCAGCATTTTCTTTTTTCATCTTGCATACTAAATCTTGCCATCAGGAACAGAATCATATAAAAGGAGCCAGAGAGGACTAGTATGCTCATGCTTTTATAAAATCATCTGGGCTAGAGTGCAGAGATGAAAGATTGATAGACATTTCTAAATGGATTATGAGCTCTCTCCTTTAAATGAAATAATGGTAAGCTTAGCCTATTCACAAAAATCAGAATTTGATGGAAAGTATCTTTGCCCCAATAACCTTGGGATAATTATTAGGTTGTTTTTTTTTTTTCTGGAGCAAATTTGGTTTTCAAAATGAAAATGTTACTTGGAATTTCCAAAGCCTTCATTTTTTAATATAAGAAATTATGAATAATATCTAAACCCATCAGATTTGGACTGAATGATAAATATGTTTCATGAGATGTTAGTGGAATTTTGCGTTCACATCATTCGGTAAAGATAAATTGTATTCAACCTTATTTGCAAGTTAGGAAAGGCAATGTTTTATTTCTTCATTGTAGTTTTGAAATGAATTAGTTTCATTGTTCCTTATACTGATTTAGTGAAATGGAAATCTGTTTTTTCCATATTGTTATACCTCTAGTCTCAAGCATGCACATAATGATTCATTGTTCTGCTTTTTTATAGTGTTATAGCTAGTATTGACATTTTTGCAACTGTTTTACCTACCAAAAAGAATCAGTGGGACACTGTGCTTTTCAAATACAAAGTAAAGCGGAGTGTTGGTCAGACTTTGCACCTGTAAATCCTTGAACATATCATTTGAAATCCACAGCTTTGGGACATACTCTTCAAATATGATGCTATTTTCTAGCCTCTATTACTCTGTTGAAAATCTGCTCATCTATCCTTCAGAAATCTATAAACACTTTGAAAATGCAGTCACTGACATGCACATGAGCATACTCTGGTGGATTTACAGTCAGCTCTATAAGTAAGCTGTAGCAAAACCACATGCAATAAATGTTGTCCATCATCTCAGGCACACTCCAGAAATATCTCAAAAAAACAGGCCACTTGATTTTCCAGATGAATTTTGTTATTATTTTGTCCAGCTTAGTAAAATAATTTTTTGGTAGTTCGATTGGTATAGCACTGAATATATAGATTAATTTAGGTAAAATTGTCATTTTTATTATATTAGCTCAGCCTAACCATGAGCAACTGATATTTTTCCATTTATTTAGATCTGATTTTATTCGCGTGAAAAGTGTGTCGTAGTTATGTTCATATAGGCCCTGGGTTTGTCTTGGCAAATAGACTCCCAAATATTTTATAGTGTCTACAGTAACTTTGAATGGAATTTCTCTTTCTATCTCTTGCTGTTGGGCTTTGTCAGTAATGTCTAGAATATCTAGAGTATTAATGAAAAGAAATGCTAGAGAAGGTGGCCTAGCGATACCAGATATTGAACTATACTACACAGCAGCAGTCATCAAAACTGCCTGGTACTGGTTAAGAAACAGGGGTGTGGATCAGTGGAATAGGATAGGTACACAAGTAGGTGAAATCAACAAGTTTAGCAATCTACTCTTTGATAAACCCAAAGAAGCCAGTTTCTGGGCTAACAATTCACTATTTCACAAAAACTGTTGGGAAAATTGGAAAATGGTAGGGAAAAAACTGGGCATAGACCAATATCTTACACCATATACCAAAATAAAGTCAAAATGGGTTCATGATTTAGGAGTAAAAGTTGATACTCTAAATAATTTGGGAAAGCAAGGAATAGTTTACTTATCAGATTTGTGGAAAAGTAAAGAATTCATGACCCAACAAGAGATAGAGAGCATTACAAAATGCAAAATGGATAATTTTGATTATGTCAAATTGAAATGTTTTTGTACAAAAAAAGCCAATGCAACAAGAATTAGGAGGGAAGCAGAAAATTGGGAGAAAATCTTTGCAATTAGTATCTCTGATAAGGGCCTCATCTCTAAAATATACAGGGACCTGAGCCAAATATATAGGAATACAAGCCATTCCCCAATTGAGAAATGGTCAAAGGATATGAACAGGCAGTTTTCAGAGGAAGAAATTAAAGCTATCTACAGGCATATGGAAAAATGCTCTGGATCGCTGCTGATTAGAGAAATGCAAATCAAAACAACTCTTAGATACCACATCTCTCCTGTCAGATTGCCTAAAATAACAAATCAGGAGAATGATAAATGCTGGAAAGGATGTGGGGAAATTGGAACATTGTTGCATTGCTGGTGGAGTTGTGAGCTGATCCAGCCATTTTGGAGAGCAATTTGGAACTATGCCCAAAGGGCTATAAAAATGTTCATACCCTTTAACCCATCATTACCAATTCTAGGGTTGTATCCAAAAGAAATCACACAAGTGGGAAAAGGACCCATATTTATAGCAGCTCTTTTTGTGGTAGCCAAGAATTGGAAATCAAAGGGATGCCCATCAATTGGGGAATGACTGAACAAGCTGTGGTATATGAAGGTAATGGAATACTATTGTGCCATAAGAAATGGGGACGATACGGACTTCGTAACAACCTGGAAAAACCTACACGACATAATGCTGAGTGAGCAGAGCAGAGCCAGGAGAACATTGTACACAACCACAGATATATGGATTATGTGAGGACCAACCCTGACAGACCTCACTCTTCTCAGCAACGTAAGGTGCAAGGACAACTCCAGGGGACCCACGATGGAGAATGCTATCTTCATCCAGAGAAAGAACTGTGAAATTTGAATACAGATTGAGGCGCACTACATGCTTGCCTTTTTTGCTTCTCTTTTGTTTTTGGTTTTGGTTTTTTTTTTTTTGTTTGTTTGGTTTTTTTGGTTATGTCTCTTCTTTCTCATGATTCATTCCATTGGTCATAATTCTTCTCCGTAACCTGACTAGTGTATAAATTAATTCAATGCGAAGTTATACATGGTAGTTTTATGAGATTCCAGGCCATCTTGGGGTGGGAGGGGGGAGGGAGGGGAGAAAATCTGGAACTCAAAATTATGTAGAACTGTGTGTGGTAAACTAAAAATAAATAAATAGATCTGAAAAAAAAAACAGGCCGGTGAATTAATAGTATGAACATTTGTTTATGAGGTAAATCTTTGGGCTGAAAAGCGAAGACATTTCACACCTGAAATATTATAAAAGATTGAAGAAAAGGAGATAATATTATGCATGAATTAGACTGCACAGAATGTAATCTATGTGTGTTTTTTTAAAGCTCTAAAGTAAAGCATTACATACAATTTCTTAGATATACTCTCATACAATAGTGTTTTATTTTCATCAGTTCTAGAAGGTCTGTTTTTATAACTAGCCTGAATACTTTGAGTTTTGAACTTGGAAAGTCTTACTAAACTGATATAAATTGAAGTAAGCAGAGTTAAAAAAAAACAATTTAGACAGTAACTAAATTATGTAAAGGGAAAAACAACAACAGAAAATTGAAAATTAATGTTTAAAAATTATAATGATCGAGTTTTGCCCTAAAGAATAGATAAGAGAATAAATTTTCCCTGTGCTTTCCAGAGGTGATGAAGGTCCACCAGTGTGCAGCATTGCATATATCATCAGGTATTTTTCTCATGTATTGATAGGTTTTGATGATTTTTCCTCATTTTTTTTTTGAAAAATTCAAACCCTTGTTTTATGGGATGGCTTTCTGAAAGAAGGGGAAGGAAAGATACAGGGAAGAAATCTAGCCAAAGTAAAAACCAATATCAATAAAATCATTTATACTAAAAAATTATGGTACACAAATGTAATAGAACATTGACTGTAACAAGTCATAAAATTATTGGATTCAGAAAATATGGGAGATCTACATGAACCTATGTATAGTGAAGTGAGCCAAACCAAGAGAACAATTTGTATAATTAAAAAATAACTAAAATGAGTTTGAAAGATGTCTAAATGGTGACAAATGCAATGCTTAGCAAATTTATGATAAAACAGCAAACTTATGATAAAGCATTGACAGAGAGGTGATGAAATCATAATGCAGAATAAGAATCTACTATCAGATATGGCCATTGTAGGATTCTTCCTCTTTTACTTGTCAATGGCTTGGTTTTTAATTTTTCATTTAATTTTATTTTTCTGCTAGAGGGATAGATGGAAGAGTAAGCAGTGATAGGAATCAGGTAGCAAAACAGAAAAGAAAGATTAGTTGAAGCATATTTTTAAAACGTAGAGAAGAAAAAGACCAGAAAGAAGCAAAGAGAAGTAGAACAGATTTGAAAGCTGTGGTTTTAATATATACTTTAAGAAAGAAAACTTGCATTATATTTGGTGTTTTAGACATTGGGAACAGAAATAAAATAAAAATAAGCAAATTTTTAATCGTGTTGATATTTTTCCCACCCCTTTCAATTATATACAATCAAAATTATCCATTTATTCTTCTGTGATCCTGTGTAGAACAAAAAATATTTTCCAATGAATAGTTACGAAAGGTATATCATGTAGTTTCTCTTTATAAAAACATTTTTAATATTAATTTTTTAAAACTTGAAATTTTTTAAAAATTAAAAAAATTCATTTTCCCTCCCTCCCCTTTTACAATCATTGAGAAGGAAAGCAATATGATATCAGTTATCCATTTGAAGCCACGCAAAACACATTTCCATATCAGCTGTATTGCAAAAATAAATAATAAAAAATAAGAAACAAAAGAAAGTAGAAAAGAATGCTTTAATCTGCACTCAAAGTTCTCCATGTAGATGTGGATAACATTTTTCATCATATGTCCTTTGGACTTATCTAGGATCATTTAATTGCCCACAGTAGCTATGTTTGATCATTGTAATAATACAGCTATTATTGAGTACAATGATTTGCTGGTTGTATTCAATTCACTTTACATGAGTTCATATAAGATTTCCCAGTTATTTTTCTTATTGAATTTTTTTCTTTTTAAAATATTTATTTATTTTTAGTTTTCAACATTCACTTCCATGAGATTTTAAGTTCCAAATTTTCTCCCCCTTCCTCATCTCCTCTTACCCCAAGATGGTCTGCAATCTGATTCACAGTAAACATATTTTCACATTAGACATGTTGTAAAGGAGAATTAGAACTAATGGGATGAAGAACAAGAAAGAAGAAACAAAAAATAAAATAAAAAAGAGCAAATAGTATGCTTTGATTTACACTCAGACTCCATAATTTATTTTTTCTTCTGAAGAAGAAAAATCTTGAGTCTTTTGGAGTTGTCTTAGATCCATGCCTTGCTAAGAAGAGGCAAATCTATCAAAGTTAGTCATCACACAATGTTGCTGTTACCATGCACAGTGTTCTCCTGTTTCTGCTCACTTCATTCAGCATCATGTAAGTCTTTTCAGGTTTTTCTGAATTCTGCCTGCTCACCATTTTTTATGGAACAATACTAGTCCATTATATTCATATACCACACCTTATTGAGCCATTTCCCAATTCATAGGCATCCCCTCAACTTCCAATTCTTGGACACCACAAAAAGAACTGCTATAAATATTTTTCTACATGTGGGACCTTTTCCTTTTTTATGATATCTTGGGGATACAGACCTAGCAGTGGTATTACTGGATTGGATATGAACAGTTTTATAATACATTGGGCATAGTTCCAAATTGCTCTCCAGAATAGTTGGACCAGTTCACAACTCCACCAACAGTGCTTTAATGTTCCAGTTTTCCCACTTCTACTCCAGTATTTATCATTTTCCTGTTTTGTCATGTTAGCCAATCTGACAGGCATAACGTGGTACCTCAGACTTGTTTTGATTTGCATTTCTCTAATCAAGGATGATTTAGATCATTTTCATATGATTATAGATAGTTTTAATTTCTTCACCTGAAAACTGCATGTTCATATCCTTTGACCATTTGCCAATTAGGGAATGCTTTGTATTCTTATAATTAGACTCAGTTCTCTATACATTTTAGAAATGGGGACTTTATCAGGGACACTGACAGTAAAAATTGTTTCCAAGCTTTCTGCTTCCCTTCTAAACTTGGATGCAATGGCATTGTTTGTGCAAAAACTTTTCAATTTAATGCAATCAAAATTAGCCATTTTACATTTCATATTTTTCTCTATCTCTTTTTTGGTCATAAATCCTTCCCTTCTCCATAGATCTGACAGGTAAAACATTCCTTGCTTTCCTAGCTTGGTTATAGTATCAACCTTTATATCTCAGTCATGTACCCATTTTAACTTTATCTTGGCATACAGTGTAAGATGTCAGTCTATGCCTTGTTTCTGGCATACTATTTTCCAGTTTTCCCAGCAGTTTCAATTTCATATTTTACTTACCTTTTTATACTTAGACCAAAATTCCTCATAAGCAAAGGTGCCACAAAAGAAACAACCCCAAGTTGTCGTGATATTTGCAAAATGTTGCACAGACAACAAATTGATGTAATGTGGGTTCCCTTTACCATTGCCTTTTTCATATGGAATCAATTATCAGATGCTTTTGGGACCTTAGGTCCATATTGCTCAAGAAAGAGTTAAGAGAAACTTATTAAAAGACTTGATGAGGTTAACCATGAAATTGAAATCATAAAGGACTTAATAAGTTACATTCCTATGCAGGAAGATGACACATGTAACTCCTAAGAATTTTATACTTATTAGGCAGTTAGAAGATGTCTGCATTAACAGATGGCGTGGGTATGAGTCCATTATGTTGGCATTATCTCAAAAAATGGAAGGGTGAAAAAGAAGGATATACTGGGAGAAGGGAGAAGAGTGAGGATGAATGAAAAAAAAACATGTTGCATAAAAGAGGCATGCAAAGAAGAGGTTTTTATTTTTAACAGTGCAGGGGAAAATGTGGAGAATGTAGGTAATGTTTGAACCTCATTCTCAACTCTACTGGTGCAAAGAGGGAAGAACACACACACACTGCACATACAGTTGAATATAAAACTCCATCTTACCCAACATGGAAGTAAAAGCAGAATGGGCTAAGAAAAATGGTGGGTAGTAAGAGAAAGTTCAGAGTGAGGCAGTGTTCTGAAACAAAACAAAATTTTTGAGGACGTATTGTGTGTACGTGTGTGTGTGTGTGTGTGTGTGTGTGTGTGTGTGTGTGAAAGAGAGGGGGGTGTAAATAGAAGAAAACAGGACAGAGGGAAATGCACAGTTAGTAATCATAACTGCATATAAATGGGATAAACTCACCTTTAAAACAGAATCAGAGAGTAAAATGGATTAGAGATCAGAATCCAATAATATGTAGTTTAGAAGAAACATACTGGAAATTAGAGACACACATAGCATTAAAATGAGGGGATGGAGCAGAATTTATCATGTCCTGGTTGAAGTAAAAAAGGCAGGAGTAGCAATTGTCTCAGACAAAGCAAAAAGAGAAATAAACCTAATTAAAGTAGATGAGCAAGAAAATCACATTTTGCTCAAAAGTGACACCAACAATGAAATAATATCAATAATAACTATGTATGCAATAAATGGCATAGCACCCAAATTTTAAAGGAAGATTTAAATGATTCACAGGAAGATATAGACAATATAACTATTCTAATAGAAGGCCAAAATTTACCCCTCTTAGAACGAGATAAATCTAACCATAAATTAAATAAGAAATAAGTCAAAGAAATGAATAGAAGCTTTGAAAAGTTAGACATGATAGACCTCTGGAGAAAATTGCATGGGAATAGAAAGGAGTATGCCTTAATCTCAGTGGTAAGTGATACCCTCACAAAAATTGACCATATACTAGAGCATATAAACAATGCAAATAAAAACAGGAAAAGCATTAATATTAAATGCACCCTTCTTAAAATGTAATGCAATAAAATTACATTCAATAAAAGCCTTATAGATTACAATTAAGTGCAAACTAAATAATCTAATCTAAAGAAGGAATCAGTCAAAGAACAAGTCACAAAGCAATCAATAATTTAATTGAAGATAATGACAGTGATGGCATAACATACCAAAATTTGTGAGATACAGCTGGAGAAGTACTCAGGAAAATTTTTATCTCTAAATGCTTACATCAGTGAAAGAGAGAAAGAAAAGATTAATAAATTTGACCTGCAAACAAAAAGTTTGAAAATTTTTTTAATTCCCAACTAAACAACAGAATAGAAAACCTAAAAATCAAAGAAGAGATTATTAAATTGAAAGTTTAAAATATATTGAATTAATAAATAAAACTTGGAACTGGTTTAAAAAAAATAAAAATAAAATAAATAAAACAAAGTTTAATTAGATTTTAAAATAAGAAAACCAAATTTCTAGGATCAAAAATGAAAACAGTGAATTATCACCAATGAAGATGAAGTTAAGGCAATTATTAGGAGGTATTTTGCCCCATTACATGAAAATAGAAATGACAGTCTAAGTGAAATGGATGAATATTTACCAAATATATATTATGGAGATTAAGAGAAACTAGAATACTTAAATAACCCCATCTTAGAAAAATAAATCGAATAATTCTTAAATGGTCTAGCTAGGGAAAAAAAATTGCCCAAACCAGATGGATTTACTAGCAAATCCTCCTACCAAACATTTAAAGAACTACTAACTACTAAAGAACTACTAACAACTAAATCCAATTATTCAAATTATTTGAAAAAGATAATCAAAGAATCATTTCATATTCCTCCAATGACACAAGAATTGTTTTCACTAAACTGGGGGGAGCAAAAGCAGAGAAAGGAAATTATATACCAATTCCCCTAATAAATATTGATGCTATATTTAAAATAAAATAATAGCAGAGAGGCTATAGGAATATATCACAATGATCCTAAACTATGACCATACAGGAAGCATAACAGACATTCCAGGCTGGTTCAATATTAGAAAAAACAAGCATAATTGGCCATATCAGTGACCAAAAATCCAAAAATCAACAGTTATATGAATAGAAGCAGAAAAAAGCTGACAAAATACAACAGCCATGTCAGTTTTTTTTCTTAATGGTTTTTTTTAATAATTATGTGTAAAGATAATTTTCAACATCAATTTTTTGTAAAATTTTGAGTTTCAAATTTTTCTTCCTCAGGGGGGGCGGAGCCAAGATGGAGGCTGGTAAGCAGGGACTATAGTGAGCTCCCTACCGAGTCCCTCCAAAAACCTATAAAAAATGGCTCTGAACCAATTCTAGAATGGCAGAACCCACAGAACAGCAGAGGGAAGCAGGGCTCCAGCCCAGGACAGCCTGGATGGTCTCTGGGTGAGGTCTATTCCACACGGAGCTGGGAGCTGGGAGCTGGGAGCTGGGATCAAAGTGGAGTAGAGCCCAGCCTGAGCAGCGTGGAACAACCAAACTTGGAGTCGGGTGGATGGGGCCCCTAGTGCCCTGAATATGTGAGCTGCGGCAGTTACCAGACCCCTCGACCCACAAACACCAAAGACTGCGGAGAAGGTTAGTGGGAAAAGCTGCGGGAGTGGAAGGAGTTCGCGGTTTAGCTTCCAGCCCCGGGGGCAGCAGAGGTGGGGCCGCTACAGTTGCTGCTGCTTCTGGCCCCAGGCCCACCTGGTGGGAGGAATTAAGCGGCGGATCAGAGCTGGAGTGCACAGCCTGCTAAACATGTAAGCCCAGCCCGGGCTGGGGGTTCTTGGGGAAGGAGGAGTGCTGGTGTGACAGAGCTGGCACCTCCCACCCAAACGTGGAACATAGAACTCGTTAGTCTACAAGCAGTCATACCCCACTGAAAAACTCAAGGGTCAAGTTAGTTGGTTGGGAATATGGCCAGGCAACGAAAGCACACCCAGATTCAGTCTCAGACTTTGGATTCTTTCTTTGGTGACAAAGAAGACCAAAACATACAGCCTAAAGAGGACAACAAAGTCATAGAGCCTACACCAAAAGCCTCCAAGGAAAACATGAACTGGTCCCAGGCCATGGAAGAGCTCAAAAAGGATTTGGAAAAGCAAGTTAGAGAAATAGAGGAAAAATTGGGAAGAGAAATGAGAAGGATGTGAGAAAACCATGAAAAACAAGTCAATGACTTGCTAAAGGAGACCCAAAAAATACTGAAAAATACACTGAAGTAAACAACACCTTAAAAATAGATTAACTCAAATGGCAAAAGAGCTCCAAAAAGCCCATGAGGAGAAGAATGCCTTGAAAGGCAGAATTAGCCAAATGGAAAAGGAGGTCCAAAAGACCACTGAAGAAAATACTACTTTAAAAATTAGATTGAAGCAAGTGGAAGCTAGTGACTTTATGAGAAATCAGGATATTATAAAACAGAACCAAAGGAATGAAAAAATGGAAGACAATGTGAAATATCTCCTTGGAAAAACCACTGACCTGGAAAATAGATCCAGGAGAGATAATTTAAAAATTATTGGACTACCTGAAAGCCATGATCAAAAAAAGAGCCTAGATATCATCTTTCAAGAAATTATCAAGGAGAACTGCCCTGATATTCTAGAGCCACAGGGCAACATAGAAATTGAAAGAATCTATCGATCGCCTCCTCAAATAGATCCCAAAAAGAAATCTCCTAGGAATATTGTCGCCAAATTCCAGAGCTCCCAGATCAAGGAGAAAATACTGCAAGCAGCCAGAAAGAAACAATTTGAGTATTGTGAAAACCCAATCAGAATAACCCAAGATCTGGCAGCTTCTACATTAAGAGATCGAAGGGCTTGGAATGCGATATTCCGGAGGTCAATGGAGCTAGGATTAAAACCTAGAATCACCTACCCAGCAAAACTGAGTATCATGTTCCAAGGCAAAATATGGATTTTCAATAAAATAGAGGACTTTCAAGCTTTCTCAGTGAAAAGACCAGAACTGAATAGAAAATTTGACTTTCAAACACAAGAATCAAGAGGAGCATGAAAAGGTAATCAAGAAACAGAAATTGCAAGGGACTTACTAAAGTTGAACTGTTTTGTTAACATTCCTACATGGAAAGATGACATGTATGATTCATGAGACCTCAATATTAGGGTAGCTGAAGGGAATATATGCATATATATATATGTTTATGTATATATATATATATAAGTGAATGTGTATGTATGTATATATCTATGTGTATGTATGTATATATATATATGTGTGTATGCATATGTGTATATATACATATATATGTGTATATATGTATATGTATATATATGTATGTATGTGTGTGTGTGTATATATATATATATCACAGGGTGAGTTGAAGATGAAGGGAAAATATCTAAAAGAAATAAAGTGGAATTAAGGGATGAGAGAGCGACATACTGAGAGAGGGAGATAGGGAGAGATCGAATGGGATGGATTATCTCGCATAAAGGTGGCAAGAGGAAGCAGTTCTGTGGGAGGAGGGGAGAGGGCAGGTGAGGGGGGAATGAGTGAACCTTGCTCTCATCTGATTTGGCCTGAGGAGGGAATACCATACATACTCTGTTGGGTATCTTACCCCACAGGAAAGAAGAGGGAGGAAGATAAAAAAAAAATAAAAGGGGGAGGATGATGGAGGGAGGGCAGATGGGGGTGGAGGTAATCAAAACAAACACTTTGGAAAGGGGACAGGGTCAAGGGAGAAAATTCAATAAAGTGGGATGGGTTGGGAAGGAGCAAAATGAAGCTAGTCTTTCACAACATGAGTAGTGTGGAAGGGTTATACATAATGATATACATGTGGCCTAGGTTGAATTGCTCGACTTCTTAGGGAGGGTGGGTGGGAAGGGAAGAGGGGAGAGAATTTGGAACTCAAAGTTTTAAAAACAGATGTTCAAAAACAAAAAAAAAAAAGAAAAAAAATAAGCATGGTCAACCCCCCCCCCCCAAAAAAAAAAGAAACCAAAATTCAACAATATGTTGTTTATAAGAAACATACTTGAAACAGAAAGACACATACAGAGTTAAAGGGCTGGAGCAGAATCTAATATGCTTCAGCTAAAGTAAAAGAAAAAAGTCAGGGGGAACAATCATGATCTCATAAAAGCAAAAGCAAAAATTCACCTAATTAAAAGAGATAATCAAGGAAACTATATTTTGCTAAAGCTACCGTAGACAACGAAGTAATACAAAAAAATCACAGCAAGTTTCCCTGATATGTATCAAATGTATACACACACACACACATATATGTATATAACTGAGTCAAATTTGTAAAAATAAAAGCCATTCCCCAATTGTTAAAAAAAATTTTTTTTCTTCCTCCTTCTCTTTCCTCCCCACCCCTCCCCTCACCCCAAGACACCAAGCAATCTGATATAGGTTATACACATATAACCACATTAAACATATTTCCACATTAGTCATATTGTGAAGAGTGAATCAGAACAAAAGGGAAAAACCACAAAAAAGAATAAAAAACAAAAAAAAGTGAAAATAGTATGCTTTGATCTGCATTCAGACTCCATAGTTCTTTCTCTGGATGTAGTTAGTATTTTCCATAATGAGTCTTTTGGAATTCTCTTGGATCATTGTATTGCTGTGAAGAGCTAAGTCTTTCATAGTTAATCATTGCACAATGTTGCTGTTACTTTGTATGATGTTCTCCTGGTTCTGCTCACTTCACTCAGCATCAGTTCGTATAAGTCTTTCCAGATTCTTTTGAAATCTGCCTGTTCATCATTTCTTATGGAACAATAGTATTCCATTGTATTCATATGCCAAAACTTGTTCAGCCATTTTCCAAGTGATGGGCATTTCCTGAATTTCCGATTCTTTGCTACCACAAAAAGAGATGCTATAAATATTTTTGTACATGTGGGTCCATTTCCTTTTTTTATGATCTCTTTGGGATACAGACCTAGCAGTGTTATTGTTGGATCAAAAGGTAAGCACAATTTTATAGCCCTTTGGGCCTAGTTCCAAATTGCTCTCCAGAAAGGTTGGATCAGTTCACAACTTCACCAACTATACATTAGTGTTCCAATTTTTCCCCATCCTCTCCAACATTTATCATTTTCCTTTTTTCATATAAGCCAATCTGATAGGTGTGAAGTGGTACCTCATAGTTGTTTTAATTTATAATTATTTAATTAGTAGTGATTTAGAAAATTTTTTATATGACTATAGATAGTGTTAATTTCTTCCTCTGCAAACTGCCTATTCACATCTTTTGACCATTTATCAACTGAGGAACACCCATAACTATTTAAAACAACAGAAAACAAAGGAATAAATGGAACTTTTTAAAAATGAAAAATAATATCCATCTGAAACCAAGAGTAAACTTTATCTATAATGGGGATAAACTAGAAGCATGCCCAATAAGATCAGTTTTGAAACAAGAGTGTTTATTATCACCATTATAATTCATTATTGTACTAGAAATGTACTATAACAATAAGACAAAAACTGAAAGAATAGGAATAGGAAATGTGTCAGCAAAATGATCATTCTTTACAAATGATATGATGGTATACTTAGGGAACCTTAGACAATCAACTAAAATACTTGCTGAAACAATTAAGAAATATAGGAAATTTGAAGGATATAAAATAATCCTACACAAACCATCAACATTTCAATTTATTTCCAACGAAAGCCAGCTATAAGATATAGAAAGAGAATTCCATTAAATATAATTTCAGGCAGTACAAAATATTTAAGAATCTATCTCCCAGGAACTATATAAACATGATTACAAAATATTTTTCACACAAATAAAGACAGATCCAAACACTGGGGAAATGTTAATTGCTTATTGGAGGCCATGCCAATATAATAAAAATGACAATTCTGTCTAAATTAATTTACTTATTCAGTGCCATATTGTCAAACTATTAAAACATTTTATAGAGATACAAAAAATCATAACAAATGTCATATGGATGAAATAAAGTACCAGTTAATAAAAGGAATCAATGAAAAATGCAAGGGAAGTCAGCTTCGAAATAACAGGTCCCAGAATATATTACAAAGCAATAATCATTAAAACAATCTGGTAATGGCTACAAAATATATTGGCAGATCACTGAAATAGATTAGGTACACATTTTGCAGTAGTAAATAAACACATTAATCTAGTGTTTAATAAACTCAAGGATCCAAGCTTTTGGATCAAGAACTCACTATTCAACAAAAACTTCTGGGTAAACTGGAAAGCAGTCTGGCAAAACCAACATCTCATACTGTGTGCCAAGATAAGTTAAAAATGAATACATGATTTAGACATAGAGAGTGAAATCAAAAGCAAATTGGGAGAGCATGGAAAAATACCTGTCAAATCTATAGAGAAGGGAAAATTTTATGAAGGAGAAGACAGAGAAAATCACATGAGGCAAAATGGATAATTTTGATTACATGAAATTAAAACTTTTTGGTACAAACAAAGCCAATGTAGCCAAAATTTGAAGGAAAGTAGGAAACTGGGGGGGGGGGGGGATTACAGCAAACATCTTTGATAAAAGTCCAATTTCTCAAATATATATGTATATATATATATATATATATATATATGTATATATGTATATATGTGTATAATTGTTTCAAATTTGTAAAAAAAAGAGCCATTCTCTAATTGATGAATAATTGATATGAAAAGGCAGTCTTCAGAAGAAAAAAAATCAAAGCTATTAATAATAATATACTTTAAGTCTCTATTGATTAGAGAAATGCAAATTAAAACAACTCATAAGTATCACTTCACATCTATCAGATTGGCTTATATTATAGAAAAAAATGAGAAAAGCTAGACGGCATATAGAAACATAGGGACACTAATGCACTTAGTAGAGTGAACTGTTCCAAATATTCTGGAGAACAATTTGGAACTATTCCCAAAGGACTGTAAGATTGTATATAACTTTGACAATACCAGTACTATGGCTTTATCCCAAAGAGATCAAAGAAAGAGCAAAAAGACATATATGTATAAAAATATTTACAGCGGTTCTTTTTGTAATGTCAAAAAATTCGATGATGAGGGGACTCCCATTAACCAGGAAATGTGGCTGAACAAGTCATGATATATGATTTTAATGGGATAATATTGTGTTATAAGAAATGATGAAGTGGACGATTTCAGAAAAACCCAAAACGACTTTTATGATCTGATGCAAAGAGAAGTCAGCAGAAACAGAAAACCATTTATACAATAAAGGCATTATCAGATCAAATATGAACAACTTAGCTACTCTGATTAAGACAATGATCCACAACATTTTGAAAGGATTCATGATGAAAAATGCTCTCTGTCTCCAGAAAGGAAACTGAGTACACATTGAGGTATATTTTTTCACTTTATTACTTTTTCTTTGCAACAAGGCTAATACAGAAATATGTTTTGCATGGCTTGATTATAAAATGGGTATTACATTGCTTGCCTTCTCAATGGATGGGAGAGGAGGTGCAGGAGGAGAGACAATGTAGAACTCAAAATAAACACACCAAATTTCAACCAAACAAATAAATAAGGAATCAAATAATTGAACAGATCAGAGGTTCTTACTGAAGAGGAAGAAGCTGTTTGTCCCACCAAGAACACCTCAGTTGATCAACCAAAGCTATTGGGTTGGAAATCATCCCATAAGTAACAGAAGAGAAGTAATAGTAGTCAGTGAGACCCTCAACTTTAAGTCTTTTTTCCCCTGAGACATAAATATATGATATAACTAGAAATTAACCTGGATTCAGCGAAATGAATGTCACGTGAACACATGTAGTTATTCATATAGACCTAAATGATACTTTCAGTGGGAATATAAAAATAACCCATGTTTATAAAATTGGTAGCAAGAAGCTATAGATCATAGGGACATAGGTTGATGTTTTCCTTACTGTTGCCCATTGAAGGCAAAGGAAGGGGGGGGGGTGAGCAAGTATTTATTACTAACTTTCTATGTGTACCAGTCACTATGCCAAGTGCTTTACAAATATATTTTCTTAACTGATCTTCATAACAACCCTGTGAGCTAGGTGCTATTAGTATTATTATTTTACTGTTGAGGAATCTGAGGCAGAGGTTAAGAGACTCACCCAGTGTCAAATAACTAATAAGTGTCTGAGCCTGAATTTGAACTCAAATCTTGTCATCCCAGGCCCAGCACCTTCCATCGCGACATCTAGCTGCCTTCTGTGCAGCTCTGATACAGAAGATAAAATCAACTTGGAAAATGAAAAGCTGGCTAAGACAGTAATATCTGAAAGTGATATTTAGATTACTAGATCTCTACTTACAATATAAAATTGACATATTCCTGGTCAGTGTTAGTGTATACCTACCAATGGCTAGTAACATTGTATTTTCCAGATATATTCCAAGTCTAGCCAAAATGGTCTTCACCTAACAAGAGTGGGGAAATGAGAAGACTGCATATATCTATAAACTATCTCTCTCTCTCTCTCTCTGTCTCTCTCTCTCTCTGTCTCTCTCTCTCTCTCTCTCTCTCTCTGTATATATATATATATATATACATATATATTTATGTATATTTATATCCCCTAAGTTAAATGTTAAATACACTAGAGAAGAGCAGGATAGAATAAAGAACAATAGCAGGTGAGATACCCAGAAATTCACGGGAGGTGAAAGGTGCCAGTAGTAAAGACCAGGACTTTAAATGTCTATATATAAAAGCTAAAGGTCTTGATTCAATGGGGCAATTTTGCCCTCATAAGCATCACTGAGGTGGCGGGCTAAAATCCATGACTGAACTATACCTCATTCAAAAGAAACACTATAGGTAAAATAGATGTAGGTTTAGGGTAGCATTGTATGTTAAGCAAGTGTATTCATGTGAGGAACTCCTGGACATAGAGAATGAAAGCATGATAGAGAATATTGGGGTGCAGATCAAAGGAGAGAGAACTAGAAAAGATTTTGTCAAATACCAGATCATCTTGAGAGAAAGAGGAACTAAATGAAGAGTTTGGGAACTAGATCACAAGCCTGGCACAAAGGCATGATATCATAGTGATTGGGGACTTCACCTATCTAGACATATACTAGAGCTCTTTGTCTCTCTGCCTATAGCAGATCAAATTTTTTATTTTTTTTTTATTTTTAGTTTACAACATTCATTTCCACAGGTTTTGGTTCCAAATTTTCTTTCCTTCCCTCTCCTTCCTCCTCCCCACCCAAGATGGCATGTGATCTAATGTAGGTTCTACATTTACCTTCACATTGAACTTATTTACATAATCTAGTTTTAAAGAAGAATTATAACCAATGGAATGAATCATGAGAAAGGAGAAATGAAACCAAAAAAGGAGGAAAAAAAAGAGAGCAAATAGTTTGCCTCAATCTGCATTCAAACTCCATAATTCTTTCTCTAGATGTGCACAGCTTTTTCCATCATGAGTTTTTTGGAGCTCTTTGAACCTTGTATTGATGAGAGGCATCAAGTCTATCAAAGTTAGTCCTTACAGATACTGTGTGTCTGTAATCATGTATAATGATATGGAGGTGGAGGAATTCACAAGGGGAAATACCATTTTACATTAGATTCTTCCTAATAGGGAGAAACTAGTTGCCAGGGTGGAAATGATCAGATCTTTTGGGGGAGGTGGAGAAGTGACAACTGCATCTGAGAGTTTGTGATAAAGGAGAGGAAATGTTCAATGTTCACTCTTGATTTTAGGAAAGCAGATTTCAATAGTTTCAGAGGAAATATCAGTAGGATTCCATGGACTAAATTGATAGAGGAGGAATTTTGCCCTTGGGGGAAAGGAGATGATCAAGAATGAACAATATGAAAGAGGAAGAAATGTAGGATATGTCTGAAGACACTGAAGTGGATGCGCAGGAACTTGCAAACTGAATTTATCTGAACAATAAAATGTAGAGAAAATGAAAGCAAGGACAGGTGACAGAAGATTAATGGAAGGATGCATCATAGTCCTATAAAAATAGTGTCAGGAAAGCTAAATGCCAGAAGGAGCTAGTTGGCAAACATTGCAAAAAGGAAGTGGTGACTAGAAAGAGCCAGAATGGCTGCATCAGGAACAGGTCATGCCAGACAAACCTCATCCTTTTTCAACAAAATTGCTGAAGTAGTAACTGTGGCAAATGTTATGGATGTGGTTTACTTAGATTTTAGCAAATATTTTGAAAAAGTATTTTATACTATTCTTATGGAGAAGGTAGAAAGTTAGTTATTAGGAAGTAGCCAGGTGGCACAGTAGAATAAGGTGACACAGTAGGATGAGTGATGGACCTGGAATCAGGGAAAGTGTGGTTCAAATCCAGTCTCAGAAACTACTGAATGTTTAATGGTGGGTAAATTACTTAACCTTCTGTTTGTCTCAGTTTTCTCACCTGTAAAAAATGATAAAAATAGCACCTAACTCCTCTGTCTGAGTTGTTGTGCAGATAAAATGAGATAATATTTGTTAACCACTTTGCAATCCTTAGATCACTACAGAAATGCTTACTATTGCATGGATTAGACCAGCAGTTCTTAAAGGACTAGTTTCACTCTGCCCTTGTGTTTGTCTCTGGGCATTATGGTTTAAGGACATTGATAAACTGGAGAAGGATGTCAACTAGCAAACTTCCCTAAAACACGTAAGAAAGTGTTTTCAGTTAAAATTTTTGTTTAGTAGTTAAGAATATGAGAAATGAATTTGGTTTCTCATGCATATCAGTCTTAAAGAATTCTCTATTTTCCTTGGAACAGTCTAAATAATTTCTTTTTATCTTCCCATATTGATGTCCTGATGATCTCCATTTGTTAACTTTATTTAGGATTTAAAAAAAATGAGGGCTTGATAGACAAGGCAGGGCATAAAAAAGATGAAAAAAAGAATGGGAGGAGGAAAACAAAAGCTGGCAAGATTAAAAGGAATGGAGAGGACTAGGTATTGTTATTTCCTCACAGTTTCATGGGGTGCCCACCCCTGCTCCAAATGCCAGTGATCTCTATTTCTTACATTGGTGCTTTTTGTTCTTGAAAAAGGCAAAGCAAGGCAAGAGCTTCCACATTACATTTGATAGCATATGCCAATAACACACCTATGCCTTCTCATTTTGCTCACATTTACCTAAACTTGCCTTCTGTGAAATATTTTGCCATATGCATGGTACAGTGGAATTACCACTGGACTTGTGGGCAAACAATTTCTGTTGGATTTAGAGTCAGGAATCCCTGGATTCAGATCCTACATCAGGTTCTCATCAGCTGTGTGATGTTTGGCAGTCATTTACCCTTCCCTAGCCCCAATTCATTAGCAAAATGTAGGGAGTGGACTTCACAATTTCTAAGGTCCAATTTTAAATCTATGATCCTACATCCATTATAAAGGATTCAGATCCTGATTTTTATGTTTATTATGTGAAAGACTTTGGGCATATCACTTAACCTTAGTTTCCTCATTCTTATTTTCTATGTTACAGGTAATTAGGTAGCACAGTAGATAGAACCCTGGGTCTGGAGACAGCAAGACCTTAGTTCATATTCAGTATGATAAATTTATAGCTGTGTGAACCTGGGCAAAATCACCAAAAATCTGTCTGCCTCAGTTTCCTTAAGTGTAAATTGGAGATAATAACACCTACCTTAAAGGGTTGTTGTGAAGATAAAAACAGATATTTGTAAAGTGCTTAGCACAGTGTCTGGAACATAGTAATACTTTAATAAATTCTTGTTTCCTTCCTCATCTGGGGAAAAAAGAGTTGTACTAGATCATCCCCAGTGTTTCTACGGACATTAATGCTCCTGATCTTAGATGTCTTCCCTAAAGTCACACTGTGATGTCTCAGCTTGGTTGAGAAGGGACTTTAGGTTCCTCCAGCCTAGGCTAGAGGCATATCAATTTAGTTTTCTAAATGTTTATGTAGTTGGTATAAAAACAGACTTTGTTCAGTAACCCTCAAAAATCCCAGACTCATAAATAATAATTTTTCTTTATTTCACAATATTAAAAATTTTTAAAAGATTCCAAAGAGGCTCACAAAAGTCTGAAATTATTATAAGTTTATATGCCACTATAATAAACCTCAAAAACTCTGTGCATGTTCCATTTTTCATATCAGACTACTTCTTACATTATGTGGATGATCACTCAAGGCTTAGCAATACTGAGTTACAACCCTTTAAAAATTATAATGTTATCTTTTCTATCAAATGCTGCATCGAAAATATTTTTCCATGTGTTTTTTCCAATATAAAAAGTGTCTACATAGTTACTATGTAAGCTTTGAAAAAATCATTTTGTCAGTCAGTGATCAAGCATTTATTAAATGTTTTCTATGTGCTAAGAATTGTAAATGCAATTATAACCACAAAGAAGGATGGTCCCTGCCCTCAAAGAGCTTATATTCTAAGAGTAAGACAACACATAAAAGAAAGCTGAAAATTATGATGGTACCTGGTGGGACAATGGCAGAGAATGTCTAGCATGCAACCTGGAAAGAAATGAGATATTTGAACTCAAATATTGTTTCTATGCATCGCATGTCTAATTGGGAAGACTTTCAATACAAACTCACTAAGAGACTGTTTTTAATCCAGGATTAGCATAACCATCTTGGGAGCTCATTATGGAATGGGCTGTCTTTTGCCTCTCTTCATAGCCCCAGTGTTTTGTACAGTGCCTGGTACACATTAGTTGCTTATTAATGCTTATTGACTGGCAAAATTTGAAGAGGATTGTCACCAGAAGCTTGACTCAGAGGGGAAGCATATTTATCAGCCACATTAATTCACAAAGACTGTGAATGAAGGAGTTACAATCACCTTTTGTGGAGGGAGAGAAGACATCAAGGAAATCATGTTTTCTTGAAATATTGAAATGAGGATGATTGATCTAATGCATTTGGCCCCAAAGTGATCTTCAAGAGCCATGCAGTTTTGGGAATTAAGAATCCCATACATTCTTTAACATTAAAGGTTGAAGAATGTGGAAAAAGAAAACAAAACCATACAAGCCATTTGTTCTTCATCCAACAAAGTGAAGAAACAATACTCTTTGTCTAAGAAAATAATGTCCAGTTATTGCCCAGAGGTGATCTCACATATTTATTGAAGTAAAGAAAGCTAATAATTAAGACTATGTTTATTATCTTTTCTCAGTAACATCTTTTTTCTCACCTATCATCAAGCAACCAGTTTGACTCGATGAAAATGTCTTTGTTTTAAAGTGGGTTATCCAATAGTGATATTGCAGATAGAGATAGAAGAGACACTTCAAAAAGTTAGATTCATGATCAGCACCTTCAAAAATTCTTGATTCCAGGAGAATCAAAGAATTCACCCTGTGGGAAGAACATGAGAACATCACACCCATCAATAGAAGGCAATGATGTTTGGGAAACTGGTGATTATTTATAAGCACCTACCTTATTTTGCTAAGTCATTGTCAGTTGCCATGGGAACAGGAAATCTCAGCTGAAGTTTGACCTTTTATTTTTGTAGTTCAGCTCTGGCAGCTGTGAGTATGATTTTTAGAAAACAAAACAAAATGACAACCTAGCCTTGAAGAACATGCACAGGTATATACAGACCAATAATAATTTAAATGCTTGTTAAGCACCTTTTATGTGTCAGGCTTTGTGCTAAGGAACTAAGGATATCAAGATAACAAATGACACTGTCCTTCGCATCAAGAAACTTGCACACATAAAAGGAAATTTTAAAATTTGGTGTATTTTCCAAAGTGAATTTTTTTAAACTTTTCCAGGAGTCTTTTTAAAAAAATCAAGCTGAGTTATAACAGATTCCTAGACAAGGAACTGAATAACAGTGAGAGCAAGGAGGAAGAAGATGAGAATTATTATACATCAAATCTCTTTTAGAGTTGCTATGTGCTACATGTTTTATCAACTAAAAATGTCATAGAAATATGAACAATTTTTGTCATTAATAAATTCCTCTAGAGAAGACAGTAGAACATCTTTGTGAAAAATATACCAAATCACATCCAAGGCTCAGATGGTAGTCTCCTTAGTTCAAGCACTAGAATGTAGAACAGAATTTCATTATAAAAAAAGGAGTATTTAAAGTTATTTAAATTATAGTATGATTTGACATGTTTCCTACTTTCTGATATATTTGTAAATTTAAAAAAAAATACTTTGAAGTAAGCAAAAATCCATGCTTATGGCTTAGGACAATTAGGAATTATAAGAAAATTCCTTTGGAGTAATTGCATAAACATTTAGAAATTAGAATTTTAGGAACTAGATAATATAATTTTTGTAATGCTACTGAGAGCTTCAACAAATAGATTAATTTAATTAATTCAAATTCAATTAATATAAAATCTTGTTAAGAACCCAACAAAGTTGTTTTAAAAAGATATTTAATGTTATTCACTTCCTTAGTTAAGAATTTTAAAATCTATTAATATCAAATAATACAAACAAAAGAGGTTTGGCTAAATTAGGGATACATATTGCTCCTCTGGGGACATTAATTTGAACTCTAGTTGTCAAGAATTCAAGTTGAGGGGGGCAGAGCCAAGAGGGTAGAGTGAAAACAGGGACTTGCTTGAAATCTCCCCCAAATCCTTCCAAACACCTGTACAAAATGACTCTAAACAAATTCTAGAGCTACAGAACCCATGAAATGACAGAGTGAAACAAGTCTCCAGCACATGATGGCCTGGATGGTCACTGGGAAGGGTCTATCACATTGTGCTGGGAGTGGAGCACAGCCAACGTGGGGCACACCAGGATAGACCAGGAGGAGCAGGCCTCATGGCCCTGAAACACTGAGTTGTTGTGGTTCCAGACTTTTCAACCCACAAACACCAGACAACTTAGCAGGTCAGTGGGAAAACTGTTGGACCTGGGTGAGAGAAGGGCGTGATGTGGCCCCAGCCTCAGAACTGTGGAGGTGGCTGCAGCTGAGGCAGCAGCAGAGGTAACAGAAGCAGCAGTGGCAGCTGCTTCCAGAGCTCCAGGCCCACAGATGGTAGGGGGAATCAAGAGGCTGATCAGAGCAGGAGTACAAGGATCTCTTTGCTGATGCAAAGGCAGGATTCTCTTGCTTAGCCCTGCTTGGATCTGGGGGGCAGTACTGGGTGGTGGTCCTGTGGGGAGAAGGTATGCTGGTATGGCAGAGCTTGTGGTGGAAAGAGGAAGGAAGAAACAGAATGGGGTAAATTATCTCATATAAAAGTGGCAAGAGAAAGCTGTTATAATGGAAGGGAAGATGGGGTAGCTGAAAGGGAATGAATGAACCTTACTCTCATTGCAGTTGGCTTAAGGAGGGAATATCAGGCACACTCACTTAGGTATCTTACTCTAAAGGAAAGTGGGGGAGAAGGGGATAAGAGGGAGGGGTGATAGAAGGGAGGGCAGACTGGGGAAGACAGTAGTCGAAAGCAAACACTTTTGAAAAGGAACAATGTCAAAGGAGAAAACTAAATAAAGGGAGATGGGATAGGATGGAGGGAAATATAGTCTTTCACAACATGACTATTATGGAAGTATTTTGTGTAATGATACATGTATAAGCTATATTGAATTGCTTGCCTTCTCAAGGAGGATGGGTGGGGAGGGAAGAAGGCAGAGAATTTGGAACTCAAAGTTCTAAAAACAAATGTTTAAAAATTGTTTTTACATCCAACTGGGAAAAAAAGATAAATTAGTAATGGGGTATAGAAATTGATCTTACCCTACAAGAAAGTAAGGGGGAAGGGGACAAAACGGGAGTGGAGAGTGGAGTTATAGAATGAAAGGAAGACTGGGGAAAGGGGCAATCAGAATACATGCCAACTTGTTGTGGGGAGGAGGATAGAGATGGGGAGAAAATTTGTAACTTAAAATCTTGTGGAAACAAATGTTGAAAACTAAAATTAAAAGAAAAGAAAAGAGAATTGAAGTTGAAAAATAAATAAGTGCAAAGTGAAAGTGCCCCCAATATAATCTTATGGAGACTTGAATGACAGCTACATTATAATTCCTTGAATGGCATCTACATTGTAATTTTCTTTCTGTTAAAAAAATGTCTTCCAAAGTCCCAACTTCATTTTACTTGAAAAATATGTTATTGATTATTCCTTTATGCTTTTTTAAAAAAATCAGAATTTTAGTCTTTTAGTTTTATCAAATAATGTAAATTTTAGCAATGGCTGAAATTGAAATTTTACATGTTTTTCTTCACTATTTCTAGTTTTTTTTATACCTTTTTCTAAGCTTCGACTTACGTTTAATGAAAACATATATTTTCCCCATGTCTAATAAAGAAACATACATACAATTTGGCAAATATTTAAGTATCACTATGCATTTATGTAAGACAAACTCTCTGCCTTTATGGAGGCAGAACATATGCAAATAGTCACACTATCGATATATGCATTTAAAAAGTTGTATAATAGCATATGAGATTTGAGGAGTAAAACATTTTGACTGACTGACTTGGAGGAAAAATGGAAGACTTCCTGGAGGAGATATATTTGAATTTGGCTTTAAAGTATGGAATAAAAATTGAACACATAGTAGAGTGGGAGGACAGTACAGATACAGAGAAGAGCCTAAGAAAGACAAAATTGTGAAAACTGTGATACTTTCATGAGAGATTAGGAAATAATTTCATGAATAAGCAATCTGGCTAGAGGACAGAGTATGTGGCTAAAAGTAGTACGATATAACTGGAAAGTCAAAGTGGTGCCAGATTTTGAGTATTGTAAATGCAAGAAACAGGAATTTCAAGGTTCCTTGGAGGGCAATAGGGTGCTCAGTAAGGACTCTAAGCAGAGTAGTCACTGAATAAATCCATGCCTAAGGAAAAGATGTCTGGATACAGATAAGAAGATGGTTTGCAAGTGTGAGAGACTAAAAGGAGGAGACCAATTGTAGTTACCTTGATGAGTTGAAGTGATGGGCCCACATTATATGAAGTTGTTAGTAAAATACAAAGATTTTTTGAGTCACAGCACCTGATTTCAAGTTCTGGCTCTGTTACTTTTTAATCTTTATAATCTAATTTCAAATTCTGACTCAGACATGTCCTGTCTTTGTGACCTTGGTCAAGTCAATTGACTTTTCTTGGCCTTCATTTACTCATTCATAAAATGATGAGGTTGAATTAGATGACCTCTATTGCCCCTTCTAAGACCTGATCTTAGAACTCTACAGTAATGATAGAGGGAAAGGATGCAAGAAATGCTGTGGAGCTAGAATCAAAATTATTTGGTTGGTTGGATATGGGAGATGATGGACAAGATTGAGGTAAAAATAATGCCAATGTTTTGAACATAGGAAACTGGGGGAATTGTCATGCCACTCATAGAATTTATGAAGTAGAAGAAAGAATAGGCTTTGAACACATTCAAGATAAAGGCAGATGTTAAGGTAGAGTATTCTTGTAAGCTAATAGAAATATAGGTTTAGAGCTCAAGATGGAGGACAGTACTGGACATATAAACTTGTGATTCGTCTCTGCTAAGTTAGGTTTTGAAGTTTGGGAATGAATGATATTGTTAATAGACAAATTTATTTTATTGAGCTTTTAAAGGAGACAGGGGTTGAGATTGGGGGGTCAGAAAAGTGTAAGCAAAAGTAGGAGAGTTTAGTGTCTCTGAAATAAGAGAGTGATGTTCTAGAAGAAGAGAAAGTCAATATTATTAAATTACGAATGAGCTCTGTATGTTGTCTATCTAGACACATATCATACAGTAGTGTAAATAATAGGTTGCCCTAGATATGGCAGTCAAAGGCAACATTGGTTTTGAATATAGATTCATTTGTAGAATCTTACAGATAATGGTGATAGAAGATTAATATCATCTCGTAAGATAAAATTGTGGGGAAAAATAAAGGGAGTTTGGTGTGATACCCAGTTAATCAAAGGCATACTGGGGACATTTAAATATGAAACTAAATAAAAGTTGAAAAATATCTGCAAATATTTTTAACAAACTTTTTTTGACTATTAAGGACAGTAGATTTACTATATTTGGATTTTAACATCATAGTCCAAGATGTGTTTATAGAATAGAAATGACACTAGACTAAACTGGGTGGGTAGTTAGGTGGCATAGATAGTGGATAGAATGCTAGGCCTGGAGTCAGGAAAATTCATCTTCCTGAGTTCAAATCTAGCCTGACACTAGCTGTGTGATCCTGGGAAATCACTTAATCCTGTTTGCCTCAATTTCCTCATCCGTAAAATAAGCTGGAGAAGGATATGGCAAACTGCTACAATAATTTTCCAAGAAACTCCAAATGGGTTTGTGAAGAGTCAGACATGACTGAAAATGACTGAAGAATGATGTACTAAGTAGCTGGGCCAGGATGGAAAATAAAGCTTTAACATTCCATTATGGATGTCTGCATTTTGCAAAACGTGTATCGCACCCTGAAAACAGCTTATTATTCATCATACATAAAAGAATTATGCTGTGCAACTTAAAATCCCCTTCCCCCATTTTCTTACTTCATTTCCTACATTTTAGATAAATTGTAAGTCCTCTTGCCCCACCTCAACCACACCCACTATCAGAATTAGAGATATTGGTCTCCATTAGAGCAAAGATATGTTTTATGGAAATTAAGCTTCAATTTTAAAATTGAAAATCAAGTTTTAAAAATAAGCAATTTGTTTATTAAATAAAGTTAAGTTTTGCAGAAAGCTAGCTATTCTCCAGATCCCGTATGCACATACTAATTAGATTGGGGAAAGACATTACATTCATATATGGTAGAATAATTTAATTTTAAAGATATTACTATGTAAAATTTCTGTGTGTTATACCAAAATGCTTAATAAATAATCTACAGCTATATCAAAGATAAATATGGATTTTTAATTTATTTTTTTATTTTTCTTCTTTTAGAAAGAAAATAAAGAACAAATTCCAAAAGTAGAAATAACCCAAAGATACCTCTTACACATGTCCTTACCTCTATTTAGCCTCTATAAATCAAGACAGAAAAAAGTCTCTTCAAATGTATTATTCCTCTGAATTAAAAATTCTTCAAGTAACAAAGAGAAAACAGATTACTTCCTGGATGTCATGAAAATACATCAAACATTTTTCTTTTTGAAAAACAAACAACCTGCGAAGTGTACCAATCAAACTCCCATTAAAAAATTATATATCTAGAACAAATAATGAAATTCATATGGAGGGAAAAGAAGTCAAGAATCTCAAGGATAATGATGACAAAAATGGGAAAGAAAGACATCTCACAATTATTGCAAAGCAGTAATCACTTAAGGCATTTGATACTCATTAATAAAAATGTTTATTAATAGAAAAGAATATATATACAGCACAGTAGAATAGTGTTCAATAAAACCAAAGGCAGCAGTTACTGGTGTAAGGACTTGCTATTTGACAAAAAATGATGGGAAACCTATATAACATTCAGTCAGTCACGAAGCTTGGACCAACATCTACCACCACACATGGAGATAAGCCTCAAATGGACACATAACTTAGATATACATTTTTTTAATCACAATCACACTAGAGGAGCAAGGAAGAAATTACCTCTTTGATCTATGGATAGGAAAATTGTTCAAGGTGAAACAAGTGCAAGAGAGGATAATACAAGCTAAATTGGACAATTTTTATTATGTAAAATTAAAGTGCTTTACACAAATAAGATGCAGTAAAATTAGAAAAGAAACACTTAACTGAGCAAAAAAAAATCTTTTTTTTTCCAACAAAAGGTCTCATATCCAAGATATATAAGTAACTTATTTGAATTTTAAAAGACTAACAACTATTGCTCAATGGAGAATGGAGATGAAATGGCAGTTTCAGTGGAAGACTCCAAGTTATCAATAGCAATAGGAAAAATGCTCCAACTAACTAATAATTAGAGAAATTCAAATTAAAGCAGTATTGAGCTTCTACCTCACATCTATTGGATTGGCAAAGATGAGAAATAAGAAAATGATAAGTGTTGTAAGGGATAAAGGAATACATACTTACTAGTGAATTTATGGTGGAGTGGTGAATTGATCCAGCCTTTTGGAAATTATTTTGGAACTATGCCCAAAAGTTACCAAACTGTTCATACAATTTGACCTAACTATAAAACTACTAGTCTCAAACCCCAAAGAAATCAAAGAAGGAAGAAAGAAGGTATACATGTACAAAAATATTTATAGAAGTTTTTTATGGTAGCCAAAAAATTGGTAACTAACTGGTGTCTTCCTTTAGCAGAATGGCCAAATGGTGGTATATGAATATAATGGAATATTATAAGGCCCCAGAATGCCACATATGCCACAAGAAATGATGAAATAAATACTACCAGAGGAAACTGGAAATAAGTAAATAAACAGGCAGAATCGAATGAGCAGGTGTAAGAGAGGTATTTATACAACGATACATTTTTTGAATGTGGCAAATGAATGTGGCAAATTTGTTTTGCTTGTGCATATTTGTTACATGGATTTGTTTTTATTTTTCTTAAATCGGCTTGGTTGTGGGAGGAGAAAAATAGAATTCCATTAATTAAGACTAAACCTTTAATTAAAATCGTAGGGAAAAACAAATTTGAAAGAATTTAGAACCTTAATCAATGAGATGAGGAATGTGGAGTCCAAAAAAATGAAGAAATATTTAACTTACTTCCTTGTAGAGAGAGATGTTGAACTTTAAAAGGCAGAAGACCCTACATTTTCAGAGAAAGGTAATGTGGGAATTTGTTTTCCTAAAATATGCAGCTATTTATTAAAAGCCTTATTTTTCATTTCAAAATTGCTCAATGGGATTGACAGATTAATAAAAATGTTTATTAACTGAAAAATAAATTAGAGAGCTGAAAGACATAGGAAGAAAAAGGAAGGGTAAAAACCATTGTGAGGAGGTTTTTGCCTGCATCTCCAAACTAACAGTAAAAAGCAAGTAACAGGGCGGAGCCAAGATGGCAGCTGGTAAGCAGGGAATAGAGTGAGCTCCATACCGAGTGCCTCCAAAAGCCTATAAAAAATGGCTCTGAACCAATTCTAGAATGGCAGAACCCACAGAACAGCAGAGGGAAGCAGGGCTCCAGCCCAGGACAGCCTGGATGGTCTCTGGGTGAGGTCTATTCCACACGGAGCTGGGAGCTGGGAGCTGGGAGCTGGGAGCTGGGAGCTGGGAATGGAGTGGAGCAGAGCCCAGCCTGAGCGGCGTGGAGCAACCAAACTTGGAGTCGGGCAGATGGGGCCCCTAGCGCCCTAAATATGTGAGCTGCGGCAGTTACCAGACCCCTCAACCCACAAACACCAAAGACTGCGGAGAAGGTTGGTGGGAGGAGCTGCGGGAGTGGAAGGAGTTCCCTGTTCGGCTTCCAGCCCTGGGGGCAGCGGAGGTGGGGCAGCTACAGCTGTTATTACTTCTGGCTCCATGCCCACTGGTGGGAGGAATTAAGTGGCAGATCAGAGCAGGGGTGCACAGCCTGCCAAAGATCTAAGCCCAGCCCGGGCTGGGGGTTCTTGGGGAAGGAGTAGTGTGGGTCTGACAGAGCTGGCACCTCCCCCCGCAACCGTGGAACATAGAACTCGTTAGTCTACAAGCAGTCATACCCCACTGAAAAACTCAAGGGTCAGGTTAGTTGGTTTGGAATATGGCCAGGCAGTGAAAACGCGCCCAGATTCAGTCTCAGACTTTGGATTCTTTCTTTGGTGACAAAGAAGACCAAAACATACAGCCTAGGGAAGACAGTGAAGTCATGGAGCCTACAACAAAAGCCTCCAAGAAAAACATGAACTGGCCCGAGGCCATAGAAGAACTCAAAAAGGATTTGGAAAAGCAAGTTAGAGAAGTAGAGGAAAAATTGGGAAGAGAAATGAGAAGGATGCGAGAAAACCATGAAAAACAAGTCAATGACTTGCAAAAGGAGACCCAAAAAAATACTGAAAAATACACTGAAGTAAACAACACCTTAAAAAACACACTAACTCAAATGGCAAAAGAGCTCCAAAAAGCTAATGAGGAGAAGAATGCCTTGAAAGGCAGAATTAGCCAAATGGAAAAGGAGGTCCAAAAGACCACTGAAGAAAATACTACTTTAAAAATTAGATTGGAGCAAGTGGAAGCTAGTGACTTTATGAGAAATCAGGATATTATAAAACAGAACCAAAGGAATGAAAAAATGGAAGACAATGTGAAATATCTCCTTGGAAAAACCACTGACCTGGAAAATAGATCCAGGAGAGATAATTTAAAAACTATTGGACTACCTGAAAGCCATGATCAAAAAAAGAGCCTAGATACCATCTTTCAAGACATTATCAAGGAGAACTGCCCTGATATTCTAGAGCCACAGGGCAAAATAGAAATTGAAAGAATCCATTGATCACCTCCTCAAATAGATCCCAAAAAGAAATCTCCTAGGAATATTGTGGCCAAATTCCAGAGCTCCCAGATCAAGGAGAAAATACTGCAAGCAGCCAGAAAGAAACAATTTGAGTATTGTGGAAACCCAGTCAGAATAACCCAAGATCTGGCAGCTTCTACATTAAGAGATCGAAGGACTTGGAACGCGATATTCCGGAGGTCAATGGAGCTAGGATTAAAACCTAGAATCACCTACCCAGCAAAACTGAGTATCATGTTCCAAGGCAAAATATGGATTTTCAATAAAATAGAGGACTTTCAAGCTTTCTCAGTGAAAAGACCAGAACTGAATAGAAAATTTGACTTTCAAACACAAGAATCAAGAGAAGCATGAAAAGGTAATCAAGAAACGGAAATTGCAAGGGACTTACTAAAGTTGAACTGTTTTGTTTACATTCGTACATGGAAAGATGATGTGTATGATTCATGAGACCTCAGTATTAGGGTAGTTGAAGGGAATATGCATATATATATATATGTATATGTATTTGTGTATATATATGTTTATATATATAAGTGAATGTGTATGTATGTATATCTGTGTGTATGTGTATGTATGTGTATATATGTGTTTATGTGTGTGTATATATATATGTATATGTGTATGTATATATATGTGTGTATATATATACGTGCATATATATATGTATACATATACATATATATATATATATATATATAAGAGAGAGAGTAGGCACAGGGTGAGTTGAAGATGAAGGGAAGATATCTAAAAGAAATAAAATGAAATTAAGGGATGAGAGAGCAACATACTGAGAGAGGGAGATAGGGAGAGACAGAATGGGGTGGATTATCTTGCATAAAGGTGGCAAGAGGGAGCAGTTCTGTGGGAGGATGGGAGAGGGCAGGTGAGGGCGGAATGAGTGAACCTTGCTCTCATCAGATTTGGCCTGAGGGGGAATACCATACATACTCAGTTGGATATCTTACCCCACAGGAAAGAAGAGGGAGGAAGATAAAAAAAAATAAAAGGGGGGGGATGTTGGAGGGGAGGGCAGATGGGGGTGGAGGTAATCAAAACAAACACTTTGGAAAGGGGACAGGGTCAAGGGAGAAAATTCAATAAAGCGGGATGGGTTGGGAAGGAGCAAAATGTAGTTAGCCTTTCACAACATGAGTATTGTGGAAGGGTTATACATAATGATACATGTGTGGCCTAGGTTGAATTGCTCAACTTCTTAGGGAGGGTGGATGGGAAGGGAAGAGGGGAGAGAATTTGGAACTCAAAGTTTTAAAATCAGATGTTCAAAAAAAAAAGTTTTTGGCATGCAACTAAAAAATAAGATACACAGGCAATGGGGCATAGAAATTTATCTTGCCCTACAAGAAAGGAAGGGAAAAGGGGATGAGAGGGGGAGGGGGGTGATAGAAGGGAGGGCTGACTGGGGAACAGGGCAACCAGAGTATATGCCATCTTGGAGTGAGGGGGAGGGTAGAAATGGGGAGAAAATTTGTAATTCAAACTGTTGTTAAAATCAATGCTGAAAACCAAATATGTTAAATAAATTAATTTAAATTAAAAAAAAAAGCAAGTAACACCCCTCTGAGCAATTTAAATCAGTCAGAAGTCTTCATATGTAGAATTCATATGTAGTACTAAAATCATGACATAACATTCCAGAAGCAAAAGCTTTTTTCCCTTCTCCTAGAGTTCTCCCAGTTCTTTCTTTGGAAAGGGGAGAAATCAAGTATCAATATAAAGATCCATGGGGTTTTTGTAAATATTGATACATTTAATTTCATTTGTTGGTTTCGTTGGTATATAATTGACCAAATATTTTCTAATGGTTTCCCTTATTCTTCATTTGTTATGAATTTTCCTTTTTCCTTTTTGTTGCTGGTAGTTTGATTTTCCTCCTTTTTTAAAGTCAAATCACCTGATGATTTATCTACCTCATTATTTTTTTAAACAAATCCCATTTGTCTTTATTCACACAATCATTTTTCTTTCATTTTTATTCATCTTTGCTCTGATTCCCAGGATTTCTATTTTGATGCTTTTTTTTAGAATATTGATGTTCCAGTCTTTTGTTTGCATGACCAATTTATTGACCTGTTCCTTCTCTTTTTGTGGATGAAAGTGTTTAGAGATATAATTTTTCCTCTAAAAAATGTTTTGTGTCACCAAAATTTTGATATATTTTTATTATCTTTATTGAAACCAGATCGTAAACTCCTTGAGGGTAAGAGCTTATTTTCACCTTTTATTTTGTTCTCAATGCTTATAACAGTGCATGGCATAAAGTTGATGCTTAATAAATGTTTATTGATTTATTATTGTAGTGATTTATTTATATTTAAATTATTTAGTTTCAGGTAATCTTTAATCCTTTCTTCAACAGTCTTTTGTTGAATTTAATTTTTGTTTCCTTGTTAGTAAAGTATGTGTTTAATATTATTACTTTTATGTATTTGTTTGTGAGATGTTATTCTCTAAACTATGGGCTGTGCACACCTATGCATTGTTGAAAGGGTACTATGCACATCTGAGAAATGTGGATAATTCTTTCTATTCTCATTCAATAATCTCCTGAAAACAATTATATTTAACAAAAAAAAAATTACTCAACTCCTTAACTTCTTCTTTATTTTTTGGTTAGATTTATTTAGCTCTGAAAGTGGTACACTGAAGTCCCCGTTATAGTTTTGGTATTATTTCATCCTGTCACTCACTTAGCTTTCCTTTAAACATATAGATGCTATACCATTTGGTGCATATATTATATTTTGATATTACTGGCTATGGCATTCTGGGGAGTTTTCATTTTGAGATTTCTTTCAAGATGTGACTGGTGCATTCTTTATTTTAATTGCCTTTTCATTCCCTATGTCTGGTTTGTCTTGTTTTTCATGATTTTCCTATATTTGATGTTCAGATTCATTTTTGTTCATGTATTTCACTTAACCAAATGATTCTTAAATTAACTATCCTTAATTGCTTTTTTTCTTATTTTTAACTTGCATCTTTCCTTTTTTAGTTGAATTTGTCTTAATGTTTATTTTAATCTTATGTAGTAACCTTATTGTGGTAGTATTTTTGTTGTTGTTGCTGCTGTTGTTGACTTATTCTTCCAGTAGCTCTGTACTTCTGGAGGGAAAATTTGGGTTGGAATTTGGTACTGCTTTGTATTCTCTAGGGTCTTTGAGCTGCTTTCTTTGAATATTCAATGCTATACTCTTCAAGGATTTCATGGACAGCACAGGCATAGGACTTAAAAATGTTCAATGCACCCAACTGGCCTTTCTAGGACAAAGTCTGATAATTTCTCTCCTGGCCTAATATTTGTAATCTATTGAGCTTGCTTTAGGTCTGGGAAACAAAACTGCAAGATCATGCCTGGTTGGAGCTTGAGGGCATTGCTACTGGATCTAGCCCTTTCCAGCTACCTAGAATGGTCTATAGGTCGAGAGTGACAGACATGAAGGTTTTCTGTTGGTTTGAGTTTGTCTATCCTGAACACTTAGTTGCAAGTTCTGACCAGTCTAGGGGCTAAATCCATGACCATGTGCCAGGGTCAAAGCCACATACTTGGGGTTTACTTTTGTTCTTGCTTTCAAGCAAGGGCACAGTCCTCAGAAACAAAGGCTCCTTGCCTTAGTCCATAGGCACTAAGGCATTACTGTTCCTACCGGCAAATCGTAGTCTCAGTCCTCACTGGGTCTAAGACCTAGCTCTGGGATTAGAAGAGCAAAATTGCCTTTTGTCGGTTTTCTCCCCTCTTCTACTTGAAGCTTTCACAAAAAGCCCTTCTATTTAGACTTGTGTCATTTGTCTGAAGAGCTCTATTTTCCCTATGTTGACGTGAACTGGAAATAAATAATTTATTACATTTGCTTATTGCATTTCCCAATCATGACAGTCTAGCATCCTTTCTAGGACTTTGTTGGACCATTGTTGGGTGTTCTGTACCTTCAATTACCTCTGTCCATCTGATTGGGCAAGAAGACAGAGCAAAAAACTTTTCGCAAACCCTCCATTTAAGGAGAGCACAGCAGCTTAACTAGATCTTTTCCCATTATCTTTGGTTTCAACTCTACCATCATCACACATTATCATCAGGAAACTCATCATCTCAGAGATTTTTTTTAACAATCTCTGTTTCTCACATATCATCAGTACCCTCATTGTCTCTGCACCTCTGATGAGAGAGCTAGAGGATAGAGAGAACTGTATAACCTCAGCTTCATTTTGTGTGTTATCTCCCTCCATTGTAAGCTCCATGAGGGCAGGGGCTATCTGTATTGTTTTTGTATTTCCAGTACTTAGGACAGTGCACAACACATAGTAGGAGCTTAATAAGTGTTTATTATTTTATATCATTGTATTATAACATCCTTAGTTCATATTAGACAGGGTGCTAGTTGAAGGTAGCTGGAAAGCTTAAGACTACGTGGAGCAGGGACATCACACTCATCCAGGAATAATGGAACTGTTTATTGGGGAATAAATAAGAAACAATGACCATCCAGTATAACTAGCAGGCAGATCTAGAAGAGAAGTGTGATAATATTGCCAGAAAGTCATACTAGCTTTATAGATGTGGTTGCATTGGTTACCCCTTCATGTACAATATGGTCACAAGTTCCTTTTGAGTTTACTTCTTTGTGATGGTTCCTTAATCACACATGTGCTTCAAATGTGTATGCCTCATTAAAATTGTTTTGTGTGTCCATTTTTTTCCATAAAGTGAATGCAAGTTTATGTGTGAGTGAGCTTGATTTTATGGGGAAAATATCTTAGTATTATTTTACTACTTCATTAAAAATCTTTATTGTGAACTTCATTGCCTAGTAAAAGTACATACATTGGTAGGGGCTCGTGATGAAGAGTTTAGAGGGTACACTGACTAAGTAGAACCTGTAGTGACCTAGGGGCAGTCTGTTTTTTAAGAGATCCCTAGGTAATAAACTAATAGGGATGTTATTTTGACTAGAGAAGAATTAACATATTGTCAGTCAAGCCCAGATGATTTATATGAGGCAACAGCTCCCAAAACATAGGCCAAACTGTAAAACAAGGATGTGTAAATATATTGTCGACACCACTTCTATCCTCTGAGTAACCCTAGAGAAAATGCTCTGGGATTATTGTCTTTAGCCTGGTTCTCTTCTCTCCCTAGGAAAGAGCAATGTGTCTAAATAAGCAGTATCTTTAAGCTTGCATGAGAGAGAGGTTTGTTTTATGTCATTCAAAATAAAGATCAATGGTAACATTTTTAGAAGGCTCATTAAACAGTATTGATTCTGCCTTATTTCAGATTGCTCTCTCTACATTAATAAATCTGAATCAGTCTACACAATAATTTCACATAATGAAAACTATGTGGGGAAATGCTTTCTAATTTTATATACCTCCCTATTTTAATGGTGTATATAAATAATATGGGGTATCACATGGATACATTTCATTTAATATTTCCCTTTATTAATATTGGAGATGTGCATTGATTCATAAACTAGCTTTTGTGGTTCACTTCAATCCCATGACCAGTTAATATGAGAACATCTGTTTACTAGCTTGATTAAACTCAATTGACTTTTTAAATGAGCCTTAGTTGTAGGTATAGATTTAAAGGTTTTTTTAAACTGGTTTAGAGAAAGTTATTTATACAGAAAAGTCATAAGCAGAATATGAATTATTTTTACTAAAATGGAATATCAGAGTTCTTTGATTTTATATATAGGTATATATGTATTATATATATATATATATATATATATATATATATATATGTATGTATGTGTGTGTGTGCATGTGTGTATGTTTGTGTATGTCTATGTGAGTGTGTGTATACATATATACACAGATATATAACTCTACACACACACACACACACACACCACATCATGTGTTGCTTTTCTATAAACCTAGAATTTGAATCTTTCTCTCCTCATTCAACTGCCAAAGTGATCTTCCTAAAATGTAGGTCTGACCACATCACTCTCCCTAGTACTTCTAAGATCAGGGTTACAAAGACATATATGATACCATCCTAGCCTTCAAGGAGTTTACAATCTGTTTAGGGAGGTGAGACATAAAAGGTTTAAGTGATAGTTGGAGACAATGCTAGCTACACTACCAAAGAGGACACAACTACTAAATGAGCAGATATGTATTCCATAAAAATATAAATGTTAACATTCAAAGGAAGGGAAATTTATATTAGAGAGTACATGTGGAGATGAGGAGTCATTGAATGCTCTAGGAAGGTGAGATTTTATGTTTTGTTTTTCTTGAGACATTTGTAAGATTTAATAGAAATAAAAGGTGTTTGAAGGGCATTCCATTTAAAGAGAATGAAAGCTACAATTGAAATATTCTATCAAAAGTCATTTTAGATAGTTATAATGTTAGCAAATGAACATTCTTTTGGAAACAGGATGCCATGTCACAAAAATAATTTGAACAACTGTACTATCATCAGAATTAATGCTTTAAAAGTTGATTATTAATCATAATTATCTAAAGTCTAGGGAAATAAAGTTGACTAATATAAAGTTGACTAATCATTATCATAATTCCAAGTTGTCATACTGAATGGTTTTCTAAAAGTTAGTTTTTTTTAAAATATATCAGAAACATACATATCTCTAGTAAATCAAACCTTGGGTGATACTTCTAGCCATTATATGTCTCCAAATTTCAAGCAAATTATTGACTATTTTTTTATGCAGCATGTAGTGCTGTATCTATCTTTATGGAAAAAGTAGGATCAGTGTTTCTGGAACCCTAGCTATAATTTCAATATGTAATGGTCCAGATTCCATAGAAAAATTTTTTTGAAACCATCTAAATTTGTCTAACAGACATGCAGACTACTCTGTACCATTCAGAGGTTTCTGAGCATAATGCTATATTCCAGTAGACTACAATAATGTACCCAGTGATAATCTGAGTCATCATGAAAAATTAAATTTGGTTCAACATGCTCTACTTAATAAGTCTTAGAAGCAACTCATATATTTCTCAGGGATTCTCATTAAAATGTTGAAAAGAGATTATGTAGTTCTTAAAAGTTAGCATTTTAAAAGTATACACCAAAGTTATGTGGAAATATGACATACCATAGGGAATATTTTAGAGATATATATTCAACATAATTATCAAATGGCCAATCCCTATCCCCTTCAGATATCACATACTTAAAATATCGGTTTAAATGTTTCATTTATATGCAATTATCAGGAACACACGTGTGATTTATGAAATAATATATGCTTGTACTAATGCCGAATGACTTTTTAAATTTATTTTTTCTATAGTTGTTGGGAGATGGTAGTGGTGAGAAGGAATGACACCAAATAAACTTTAACATGTCTTTTATATCTTGACTAGTGAAGACTACTCTAAGCACAGTCCTCAATGCCAAAGTCATGCTAATTTAAGCTATTTTAAGCTCCTATTTCTGTGCACATGTCAAAGGATCTTTTCTCATTGTCAATGTGAAAATATACTGCACAACTGTGTTGACCTTAAGGGCAAACAACAAATGTTGGAGGTTCACATATATAGTTTGGGCACAATTTTTTTATATGTTAAAAACCATAAGCATTTGTCTTCAGAAATGCAACACACATTCAAGTAACAGATTCAATCCCCACGGCATCTATTGGATTCATTATTTTAAATGAAATAAATCACAGTTAGCAGCATAGCTATCCCAGCTCTGGTGATGCAGCCTATCTAAATTTCACACTGTTCTAAATGTATTTGTAGGAATGCCTCTCTGCATTCCCTTGGGGAAAATAGTATGACTGCAATCCTTAGTATTCGTTTCCTTTAAAACTTAGCAATTTAATGTTAGAAGGGAATCCTTATAATTAAGAATTATTAGTTCTCACACTACAATATTTAAATCTTGAAAAGTATTACTCAAAAAACATTCCCAGAGTGCTCTGGATTGGCACAGATGCTTCACCTGCCACCAGATCATTTCACATTAGTAAATCAATGTGACAAGTGATTTTGGCCCCATTTTACCTGTAGTTGACACATGAGCTCATTTGTAATATTTTTGTTGATTCTTTATGGAAATGTTGGAATTCCTTCAACATATTTATGTAGGAAACTATTGATAGATGCATTCATTAAATTAAATTAAGTAATATTAAAGCAATAAACCAGTGCACTCTATTTAGAGAGAAAGTTTTTTGATGCTGAGGAAGTCAATTAATTTTTTTTACAGATGGTCATTTTTATGAAATGTGGAGGGGAAAAAGAAGAGGGTCTCTAAAAGCCTCATATTCAAGATATGTATTGGGAGCTAAAATTAATATATTATTTGGCATGTCAACTCTATAACTGAATTATAATCTGATTTTAAAAGTTATGTAAAGGAAGAAAACCTGGATTCCTGGGAACTGACAGGGAAAAAGAGGCTCCCTGCCTACCCAAGTATAGGAATAATTTCTCAGTATTGCAGAAAATATGTATGAGGGCCTATTGAGTGGGATTTGCATAAAATTACCCCACATTCTGGAATGTATATTTGTATAACTATATATTTTAATATGAAATAATAAGGTGTGTCAAGCATTTCAGAAAATTCAAGCTTATTCTTATGGAGAAAGACAAAAGGAGCAAGATATTTTGGGGAAATTGTTTTGGTTTTAATCTTTATTCATATTCAAAGTCAAAGCTGAAATAAATTTAAAGAGATTATGCTATTTTCAATTTATTCTTTTTTCTATTTGTTTCCTTATTCAAGAACTTGTTTAAAACTCTCCTGAAGTATTTAATATGCCTATGAAAAACTATTGGGTGATAGATAGGGTTCTGATCCTGGATTTAAGAAGACCTGGGTTCAGATCCTGCTTCTTTCACTAAATTAGCTATGAACCTGTTGCTGTTACCTAACTTCTGTGAGGCTTGATTTATTACTTTGTAAAATAGGTATAATAATAACTATGACATTATCTCACAACTGACCAGGAAAAGAGTTGTCTGGATTCTCTTCAGGATATTAAAAAGTCTCTCCAATAAACCCAAATAAAGGTTCCTTTAAAAAATTCCAATACTGTATTTCTCTTGTTGAATGGAATTCTGAACAGAAAATGATGACTTAGAGAGCAATGGAGAGGTGCAGTGAATGTGAACAGACTCCAACATATTGAAACCAAAAAAAATTATAAAGAGTAACTAGAATAAAATATGCCATTGGAGAAATGACTGAGTGAAAAAAATGGTCTTGTTCAGTGGTCAGAATGAGGGTGAACTCCTGGGCAACTTCATGTTTCAATGGCAGCTTGCAATGTCAAGAGAAATTGTAGATGGCCATCAGAACACTTGGTAGAACCCCTTTGGTAAACTCATGGAAGGACATGAAGCAGTCACACAGGATGGGCAGATACTGATGCATCACAACTTTTTTTAGAAGGAATAGACACATCAATGAAATTGACATTTCATAGAATATTTGAGAGGTTAGGTCTCTTACCTCAGGACATAGAGCCAGTAAATAGCAGAGTCAGGACTCAACCCCAGCTTAGAGTATTTGATATATTGATAACTCACCTCACTAGTTTGTTAAGAAGTAGAAATACTTTAAAGCATTATATAAATGTTGGAGCTATTATTTTATAAAAAGGTCTACATGAAATACACATTGGAACTTTTATGCAGGTTTGACATTCCTTGTCTGCATATAATCTTATTTGTCTTTGCATAGCAAGCAATGGCCAATTTGGGAAGGCAATAATAATGTAATATTCCTAAGATCTGGAGCTTAGATCATTCTCTGAATTGACCCTACAGTTTTCTGAGATTAGCATGCCCTGGATAGCAATAACTTAGTTTCTCATAGGACATTGCAGTTTATAAAGCACACACACGCTCTTAGTAGGTGGACATTTTACAAATGAGAAAGTGTAGACTGGAATAATTAAAGCTTGCCTGAAGTTGTACAGATAGCAGTTGGTAAAAGCTGGGTTTCAACTCAGATATATTGACCACACTTCTAAGACAGTATGAGGCAGAAAACAAGAATGCTAGATTTGGAATCAGATGGGCTGAATTTGAATCCAGTTTTACTACTTCCTACCTGTGTGATTTTGGGCAAGTCACCATACTTTTCTGAGATTCGTTTTCCTTCTCTGTAATATGAGAGAATTAGATTCAATAATCTCTAAGATCCCTTCCAGCACAAAAAGTTACTATGATAATAGGGCTGTGGAAGCATAGATTCAACATTAATTGGAAACTAAATATTCTATTCCTCAAAAATTAGTAGGTCAGAGAACAGGTCATAGAAACAATCTATAATTCCATTAAAGAGAATTACAACGAGACAACATCCCACAATTTGTGAGATGCAGCCAAAGCAGTACTTATGCCAAAATTTATACCTCTAAAATGTGTACATCAATAAAAGAGAGAAAAAGCAGTCAATGAATTGGGCATACAACTAAAAGAAAAATTAGAAAAAGAACAAATTAAAAAGTCACAATTGAACACCAAAATGGAAATCCTAAAACCTATGGAGAGATTAATAAAATTGAAATTAAAAGTATTAAACTAATAAATCAAACTTGGAGCTGGTTTTGTGGAAAAGACCCAATAAAATAGATAATCCATTAATTTGATTAAAAAATAAAAGAAACCAAATTACCAGTATCAGAAATGACAATATGAATACACAACCAATGAAAATGAAATTAAAGCACTTATTAGAAATTATTTTGGCCAATTACATGCTTGTAAAACTGATATTCTAATTGAAGTAGATGAATATTTAGGAAAATATAAACTGCCTCTTCAACAGAAGAGGAAAAGGATACTTAAACAATCCACTCTTATAAAAAGAAATTGAATGAATCATAAAGGTCTCAAGGACCATAAGGATTTACAAGTAAATTATATCATTTAAGTGACATACACACATAGGCACATATACAGAACACATATACACATGCAAACGTATACCACATATATACATGTATGTACGTATAAAACTTGGCAATGTCTTGGCATATTCAGTTCTAACATGGAGGCACCCTTGAGGGACATTTGAAATATGTTCAGATTGCCTAACATAGAGACCTTTGCATCCCCTTCTGTGTTTGCCTTGTTTGATTGCCTAAAACTAGCAAGACTTTGCTATTTGTTTTCTCTTTTCGCTGCTCTCTTTTTGGCTGCATCCAGATTGTGAAGGTCCCAGGTCAACCACAGCAAAAGCATAATGAACTCATATGGTAAGAAGGGAAGGAATGTTCTTCCACTACATGCTTTCTATTTTACCCTGGTTCTGAGAAATGGGCCTGGAGGTGTTTGTTTCTGTTCTGTGTTGTTTGTCCTCCTCATTTTCAGGTGCCCAAGCTACTGCCCATGAAATGACAGGTCTATTCATGGTGACTTTGGAACGAAGATTGTAGGAAGTGTAGTACAGGCTAACAGCCTGGTGTGGAAGCCCTGAGAAGCCAGGGAGCCTGGGACTCAAGCCCAAGGGGGATTTTGGGCAGAGAATTTGGATTGTCCTTTATGGGAATGGGGCTAAATTATAAACCTGATTTGCTTGCCTTTCTTGGAGACTGAGGTGATAGGGGAATGGAGGTGTGTGTGGGTGGGGAAGCAGAATTAAGGCTGCAACATTTGTATGTTTGTTATTATATTTTCTGAAGTAAATATTTCAGTGTAAAATTGGTTAGTCTTTCATGTTTGAAAAGGATCAATGACATCAGGGGTGATGTCTTGATTTGCTGGTGAATTGGATTTAAGTGTAGCAGAGTCGCACAAGATTGTCAGCCTCGCTGCCTCTTCCTGAGTGAGTGAAGTCCAGTGGAGGACAAAAGTCAAGATGATGGTGATGGCCTGGGATACAGTGGATGACTTTGGTATCTTTGTCTGACCAAGCTCTAAGTGCTCCACAGGGCCTGCTCTAGCTGCCTTCATGGCTGTGGAAACAAAGTGTTCTCATCCTTCCATTCTGCCTGGCTAAGTTTTTGCATGCTTGAGGTAGACATCCCTCTAAGTCACTGAAGGGTTTGAGGGCTGTTGGTTATCCACAACCTGGTTTAGCCCATCTGCCAAGAAGGTTTTACCAGAATGTGGCTGCTGTACATACTACAGCTTCTTAGAGCCGCAGGTAAGAGTTGAGTGAAAAGATAGACAAAAAGGTGGATGAACAGCCCTGAGAAGGGCTCTATAAGATATCATTCCAGAGGTGCTAGTCCTCCCTGAACACCCCATATGCCCCCATGTAAAAACTAATCTGTCAGTGCCTGAATTGAGCTGTGGTTGGGGGGACCACTTCCCCTCTATTTGACAGAACAATGTTTGGCATGGGGGACTGCAGTTATTTGCAGGGAACCTAGGCCTCCTTTTTCTCTTAAGGGTACTGGAGAAGGGGAGAGGGGGAAGAGATCAAATCTAACTTACCTGGCCTTTCAGGAAGTGAGGGCCACATTTGTATATGAATGAATCTGTGTTCATGTGTGTGTATATACACACACATGATACACACACATATACATATACATATGTACAAAACATACATATATACGTACATTTGCATTTAATCCTCCAGTTACTAATATCTTTTACCCCAATTTATATTGTATTGATACTTTATATATTTTGTATATACTTAATAAGTGAACATGTTGTCACTCCTGGTATAAAATAAGTTCTTTGAAAGGAGAAACTTTATTTTATCTTTTTATTTTAGCTTGGCAGATAGAGATGCTTAGTACTCAATTAACTGATAGATTGCTAAGCTAATTAACTCATATAAATATATACATATGGAGAATATTGCCTGAAAACATTTAACTTTTATTGATTTAACTGAATTTTGATAATAAGAATTTAAAGCAAAAATTAATCAAAAAAATTTTAGATGAAATGGATTTCTTTGTGAAAAATCTGTTAAGCAGAGATTTACTAAATAGTTAGGGTGGCCTGCTTCTGATTCTGTTATGAAATTCCTGGTAACATATCCAGCAAGTTAACACTTATTTTCAAGTAATTTAAGAAAGTCATTTTCCTAATAAATTATGAAGTCTAAGTTTTCTGTAGGAAGAATGATCTTGGCTTTTTACTTATTTTTCATTTTTAATTTACAACACTCAGTTCCACAAGTTTTGGGGTTCCAAATTTTCTCTCCCTCCATCTCCTCCCCCTTTGCCCCCCAAGTTGGCATGTAATCCAATGTAGGTTCTACATATACCTTCACATTGAATTTATTTACATAATAGTCCAGTTGTAAAGAAGAATTATAACCAATGGAATGAATCATGAGACAGAAGAAATGAAACCAAAAAGAAGGGAAAAATAGAGCAAATAGTTCGCCTCAATCTGCATTCAGACTCCATAATTCTTTCTCTGGATGTGCATAGCTTTTTCCACCATGAGTCTTTTGGAGCTGTCTTTGAACCTTGCATTGATGAGAGGAGCCAAGTCTATCAAAGTTAGTCCTTATAGATACTGTGTGTCTGTAATCATGTATAATGATCTCCTGGTTCTGCTCCCCTCACTCAGCATCAGTTCTTATAAGTCTTTCCAGGTTATAGTGAAGGCTGTCTGCTCCTCATTTCTTATAGCACAAAAGTATTCCATTATATTCATACACCACAATTTGTTTAGCCATCCCTAAATGAAGGGCATCCCCTTAATTTCCAATTCTTTGCCACCACAAAAAGAGCTGCTATAAACATTTTTGTACATACTGGTCCCCTTTCCACTTGTGTGATCTCTTTGGGATACAGCCCTAGAAGTGGTATTGCAGGGTTAAAGGGTATGCACATTTGTATAGCCCTTTGGGCATAGCTCCAAGTTGCTCTCCAGAATGGCTGGATCAGTTCACAACTCCACCAACAATGTAACAATGTTCCATTTTTTGCACATCCTCTCCAGCACTTATCATTTTTCTGTTTTGTCATGTTAGCCAAACTGACAGGAGAGATGTGGTACCTAAGAGTTGTTTTGATCTGCATTTCTCTAATCAATAGTAATTTAGAGCATTTTTCCATATGCCTATAAATATCTTTAATTTCTTCCTCTGAAAACTGCCTGTTCATATCCCTTGACCATTTGTTAATTGGGGAATAAGTTGTATTCCTATAAATTTGGCTCAGTTCCCTGTATATTTTAGAGATGAGATCAGAGACACTGGTTGTAAAGATTCTTCCCAATTTTCTGCTTCCCTCCTAATCTTTGTTGCATTAGCTTTGTTTGTACAAAGACTTTTGAATTTAACATAATCAACATTTTCCATTTTTCATTATGTAATAATCTCTATCTCTTGTTGGGTCATGAATTCTTCCCTTCTCCATAAATCTGACAGGTAAACTATTCCTTGCTTTCCAAAATTGCTTATAGTATCAGCCTTTATTCCTAAATCGTGAACCATTTTGACTTTATTTTGGTATACAGTGTAAGATCTTGGTCTATGCCCAGTTTCTGCCATATTGTTTCCCAATTTTCCCAGCAGCTTCTGTGAAACAGTGAATTCTTAACCCAGAAGCTGGATTCTTTAGGTTTTTCAAAGAGTAGATTGCTATAGTTGTTGACTACTGCATCCTATATACCTATTACAGTATTCCACTGATCCACTACTGTGTTTCTTAGCCAGTACCAAGTAGTTTTGATGACTGCTACTTTATAGTACAGTTTAATATCTGATATGGCTAGGCCACTTTTCCTAGCATTTCTTTTCATTAATTCTCTATATATTCTGGACCTCTTTTTCGTCCAGATAAATTTTGTTATTATTTTATCCAGCTCTGTAAAATATTTTTTGGTAGTTTGATTGGTATGGCACTGAATAGGTAAATTAATTTAGACAAAATTGTCATTTTTATAGTATTACCTCAGCCTAACCATGAGCAACTGATGTTTTTCCATTTATTTAGAGCTGACTTTATTTTTGTGAAAAGTGCTTTGTAACTGTGTTCATATAGGTCCTGGGTTTGTCTTGGCAGGTAGACTCCCAAATATTTTATGGTGTCTACAGTCACTTTAAATGGAATTTCTCTTTCTATCTGTTGCTGTTGGTCTTTGTTGCCAATATATAGGAATGCCAAGGATTTATGTAGATTTATTTTATATCCTGCGATTTTTCTAAAGTTATTTATTATTTCAAGTAGTTTTTTACTTGATTCTCTAGGATTCTTTAAGTAAATCATCATGACATCTACAAAGAGTGATGACTTAGTTTCTTCTTTGCCTATTCTAATTCCTTTAATTTCTTTTTCTTCTCTTATTGCTATGGCTAACATTTCTAGTACCAAATTAAATAACAGGGGTGATAATGGATATCTTTGTTTCACTCTTATCTTATTGGGTATGGGTCTAGCTTATCCCCATTACATATAATACTTGTTGATGGTTTTAGGTAGATACTACTTATAATTTTAAGAAAGTCTCCATTTATTTCTGTGCTTTCTAGTGTTTTTAATAGGAATGGCTGTTGTATCTTTTTTCAGAAACTTTTTATGCATCTATTGAGATAATCATATGGTTTTTGCTAGTTTTTTCATTGATAAGATCAATTATACTGATACTTTTCCTAATATTGAACCAGCCTTGCATTCCTGGAATAAATCCTACCTGGTCATTGTATATTATTCTTATGATAAGTTGCTTCAGTCTTTTTGCTAATATTTTATTTAAAACTTTTGCATCAATATTCATTAGGGGAATTGGTCTATAATTTTCTTTCTCTGTTTTGACTCTTCCTGGTTCAGGTATTAGTATCATATTGTGTCATAAAAAGAATTTGGTAGGACTCCTTCTTCACCTATTTTCCCAAATATTCTATTAAGTATGGGAATGAGTTGTTCTTTAAATATTTGATAGAATTCACATGTAAAACCCTCTGGCCCTGGAGATTTTTTTCCTAGGGAGTTCATTGATGGCTGGCTCAATTTCTTTTTCTGAGATGGGGTTTAGGTGTTTTCTTTCCTCCTCTGTTAACCTGGGAAATTTATATTTTTGTAAATATTCATCCATTTCCCTAAGGTTGTCAAAATTATGGGCATACAATTGGGCAAAAATAATTCTTAATTATTGTTTTAATTTCCTCTTCATTGAAGATGAATTCACCCTTTCATTTTTGATACTGGTAATTTGCTTTTCTTCTTTCTTTTTTCAATTAAACTGACCAAAGATTTATCAATTTTATTGTTTTTTTTTCATAAAACCAGCTCTTAGTTTTGTTTATTAGTTTAATAGCTTTCTTGACTTCAATTTTATTAATCTCTCCTTTGGTTTTCAGTATTTCTAATTTGGTATTTAATTGGGGATTTTCAATTTGTTCTTTTTCTAACTTTTTCAGTTGCATGCCCAATTCATTGATCTCCTTTTTCTATGCTTTATTCATGTAAGCATTTAGAGATATAAAACTTGTCCTAAGAATGGCTTTTGCTGCATCCCATAAGCTTTAGTATGTTATCTCATTATTGTCACTCTCTTGAATGAGGTTATTAATTTTTTATGATTTGTTCTTTAACCTACTCATTCTTTAGGATTAGATTATTTAGTTTTCAATTAGTTTTTAGTCTATCTTTCACAGTTCTTTATTACAAATAATTTATATTGCATCATGATCTGAATAGGATGCTTTGACTATTTCTGCCTTTTTGCACTGGATTGTGAGGTTTTTATGCCCTAGTACCTGGCCAATTTTTGTGTATGTGCCATGCACCACTGAGAAAAAAATGTATATTCCTTTTTATCCCCATTCAGTTTTCTCCAGAGGTCTATCATGTCTATCTTTTCTAAAATTCTATTCGCCTCCTTAATTTCTTTCTTGTTTATTTTGAGGTTAGATTTATCAAGTTCAGAAAGAGGGAGGTTGAGGTCCCCCACAAGTACAGTTTTGCTGTCTATTTTTTCCTCTAATCCTTTAACTTCTCCTTTAAGTATTTGCATGCTATACCACTTGATGCATATATGTTAAATAATGACATTGCCGCATTGTCTATGGTGGCTTTTAGCAGGATATGGTGTCCTTCCTTATCTCTTTTAATTAGATCTATCTTTACTTTTGCTTTGTCTGAGATTAGGATTGCTATCCCTGTTTTTTAACTTTAGCTGAAGCACAATATATTCTACTCCAGTCTTTTACCTTTACCCTGTATGTATCCCCATTTCAAATGTGTTTCTTGTAAACAACATGTTGTAGGATTATAATTTTTAATCCATTCTGCTATCTGCCTCTGTTTTATGGGAGAGGTCATCCCATTCCCATTCACAGTTATAATTGCTATCTGGTTTTTTTTCTTCATCCATCCTATTTCCCCTTCCCATTTATGTTTTTATTTCTTCCTTTTCCCTTCCCCCCCCACAAGGATTTTGCTTTTGACCACCTCTCCCTCCATATTCTCTGTCTTTCATTCCCCTCCTTATCTTACCCTCTTCCCCTTACTACTTCTTCCCTACCTTCTAGCCACCCCCTTTTCTTTCCCCTATCCCCTCCTACTGCCTGTAGGACAAGTTTGAATTCTATACTTAGCAGAGTATGTTATTCCCTCCTTGAAACAAATCCAGTGAGAGTAAAGCTCAAATTCTGCTCTTCTCCCTCCCTTCTTTCCCTCTATTATAATATGTTTTTGTCCTTCTTCATGTGATGTAATTTACCCTTTTCTACTGCCTCCTTACCTCTTCTCCCAGACCAATCCCTTTGCACCCCTGAATTTTTATAATCACATCATTTAATTTATACTCACATCCTCTGTATATATAATCCCTTTTAACTGTTCTAATAACTATACCATTCTCAAGATCAACATATATATAGCATATGTAAAACAATATAATCCTATATAATGATGTAAACATTTTGTCCTTATTGAATAACAAGGTTTTTTCCCTCTCTCTGTTTACCTTTTTGTGTTTGTCTTGACTTTTGTATTTGAAGACCAAATTTTCCATTGAGCTCTGGTCTTTTCATCAGGAAGGTCTGGAATTCCTTTATTTCATTGAGTGTCCATCCCCTTGCCCAAAATTTATGCTCAATTTTGCTGAATAGTTGATCCTTGGTTGTAGTCCAAGATCCTTTTCCTTAGGGAATATCATATTCTAATCCTTCTTGTGTTTTAATGTAGAAGCTGCCAGGTCCTGTGTGATCCTGACTGTAGTTCTGCTATATTTGAATTGTTTCTTTTGGGCTACTTGCAGTATTTTCTCTTTGATCTGATAATTCTGGAATTTGGCTACAATATTCCTTGGAGTTTTCAATTTGGGATCTGTTTCAGGGGGTAATTGGTGGATTCTTTTGATGACTATTTCACTCTCTGTTTCTAGGCCTATGGGCAATTTTCTTTGATGATTTCTTGGAAGATACTCTCCAGGCTCTGTTTTTAATCATGGCTTTTCAGTAGACCAATAATTCTTAGATCATTTCTCCTGGATCTATTTTCCAGGTCAGTTGTTTTTTCTGATGTCATATTTTACCTTTTCTTTTCTTTTTTCCTTCTTCAGATTTTGTTTGAATGATTCTTGATGGCTTGTAGAGTCATTAGCTTCTTCTTGGCCAATTCTAATTTTTAACAAATTGTTTTCCTCATTTAGCTTCTGTACTTCCTTTTCCATTTGGTTAATTTTAGTTTTTAAGAACTCATTTTCTCCAATTAGATTCTGAACTTCCTTAATCACTTTGCCAATTTTGCTTTTTAAGGATTTGTTCTCATCAGTGAGTTTTTTTTCAAATTTTTCTTTTACTTCTCTAATTTGGTTTTTAAAATCCTCCTTGAGCTCATCCAGGAATGCTTTTTGGTCTTGAGACCATTTCATATTCCCTTTTGAGGTTTCAGATGTGGGTATAGTATCAATGTTGTCCTCTTCTGAATTTGTATTCTGATCTTCTCTGTCTCCATAATACGATTCAATGGTCTTTTTTACTTTTCTAGATTCCTTCTTCATGGTGGTTGCCTTTTTCCTGGCTTTTTAAAGTATATCTCTGCTTCTGGGCCCCAGGGGACTCTGTCTGAAGCTTCTTGGGCTGGAAATTGGGGGCCTGGTTATTAGCTTTGTGTCCTGTGACCTCTGGTTTTGTCAGCCAGAGGCTCTTTAGTGCTGCTGCTCATCTGGTGCTGAGCTGGAGTTGGCTGGTGTGTGCTAAGGATCAAGGCCCAGTGAGGTCTTTCTGAGATTGCCTGGGGGAGTCACCATGAGGAGTGGGGGAGTGGTGGTCTGGCTGCTGGAAGTCTCCTCTTCCCCTAAGACTGTGCTATAGCATGGGTACTCTCAGCCATTGTCTGCCCTGGTGTCTTCCATTTCCCCAGCTATGCAAAGGCATACCTGGAGTCCTGGTGTTGGCACTTGCCAGCTCCACCACCCCACCTAGGGCTCAGGAACTCCCACTGGTCTGCCAAGGTGGCTCCTGTTGGGATGCCTTCCTTCCTTCACCAGTCTTCTTCTGCCACCACAAGAAAGGCCGTTTCCCTAGCCTCCCAAGCTATAAGATTACTGAACCACCACTTTTGGCTCCTCTATTCCAGGGTTTCTCCTAGAGCATTATTCTCTGGTTTTATTCAAGGGAGGGATGAGAGTCATTTTACCTCATCATGATGGCTCCCAAAAGTTCAAGAAGGTAAGTTTCATACCTTTAGACTTCGGGCTGAAAGCCTCAGGAGTAGCTTCTGCCATAGCCACAGGGTCTGCACTGCTGCCTCATGTAGCTCTGACAGATGCCTGTCCTGGGCTGAGAGGCCTGAGGATCCCCACCACAGATGGTATTTCAGCCCTGGGCTTGCTCCTGCTCCTGCTCTGGTATAGTTTTGTTTCTTGCTCTCCCAGCCCAGTTTGCTGGCTGAGTTCAGCTGCTGCTCCCATTCTGGTGTGGTCAGGTACAGTTCCCAGGCTGGCACTCTCTTAGCCCACAGATCCTTCTAGTCAATCCTGGGTATTCTCCTAGGCTTGAAGTCTGCCATACTCTGTCTCCCAGTGTCTTCTACCTCTCTCAAGTCTGCTTAGATTCACTTTTTAGGAGTATCTGACAGCTGGTAAGTTGCCATTTTCATGCCACCATCATGGCTCCACCCCCACATCAATCTTGGCTTTTTAAATGAAAGCTTGTATTATGTGAATTTCATCCCATGTGACTCATTCATGTTAGTAAAATTCTCCTAAAGGTAGTATTTCTGCAGCATAAATGCTGAGACAGGAATTGGAGCCTTATATATAGAAGTAAAATGCCGACCCAGTTTTGTTTTGCTTTTTCTAATGTAAAGTATTTGTGAGAATGGTCTAAGAAAAAGTATCTTATTCAAAGAAATATGAGACTCAGACAAGCAATGACTAAGCCTTTTTAAATGCACAGATTGGTTAAATGAAAGAACAGCTTAACACAAGTACAACACTCCCTCTCATAACTTAATAGCTGCTACATTTAAAATGATCCTTCAGCTTTAGGATTCTTCTCAACTGCATATGCTTCTTTTATTTCCTTTTATCATGAATGCCATTAAATATGAAAGGGCATATTGTAAAGGACCAAAACAATGACTTCTCTAAATAAAGTCAGACTGAAATACCATTCGAATTACAAAGTGAACATAGCTTTATTCAAGTTTAAAGCCTCCATACAGTAGGTTTAGCACTCATCATCACAGAATACTAAATAGTGAATTGTTAGCCTCACAAGCTCAATGGGAAATACTGCTTCCACTAAATTATGTGACCCAAAGTCCCAGGTCACTTGCTGAACTATATAAGGCCCCTTTATGCTTTGAGAAGTGATGATTATGCTAGTGTTCTAACTATATTTGTATAAGTCTGTTTCTTAAATTAAATTAAATATTATACCATAAGTGAGATTTCATGAGTATAGTCAACATGCATGCACTTGATATATTATCTTCTTTTGTGATGCGATAGTTTTTGCATATATTTAGTATTTATATATTCTATTTCTATTAAATAATCTGAGAACATTAGCCCAGGAAGTGCGAGTATGGGTACCTTTCAGTGGACCATAATTTATTGTCAGCATATCTATACATACACTGAGTAAAGCTTTGGCATTTGTAAGTTCTTTGTATCTTTATCAGACAGGAAGCAGATCAGAATTTCATTTGGGGCCAAATTCATGACAAGGCTCATGTAGAAAGGGGTAGAAGTAATGTGTTCTTCAAAATAAGTATAGTAGAACCCCAGTTTATGAGTAACCTGGTTTAAGTATGCTTCACTGGATGAGGAAAAATTTTTCACAAAATTTATCTTGCAGAATGAACAAAAATTTGCAGTGCAAACATCATGTTTGGACTTGAATGGCTCACGAAGGGATGATGTTCAACTAGGGCAATGTGTTTTGTTTTTTTGTTTTTTTTTTTTTGCTGTCATATGGCAAAGAAAAGAACCTCAGGTCACCTAAATAAGGCTATAGCAATGAGAGCCACAAATATTTTTAACAATAATGCAATGTCACATTTCCCTGACATTCTGAAAAAAATGTCCAAAACAAGTGTCATTAGATAGATTCCTAGTCAGAAGTGAATGTAAAGGAAAAAAATCAGTGAGTCCAAACATGAAAGTGATTCTAAAAAATGAAAAATAAGTGAAGGCAGTAGTGTTAGTTTCACTTTTAGTGAAAGTAGCATAAGAGAGAACACTCTTGACATTGAAATCTCTGAAATTACTGTGGAAGGAGATTCTCATTCCAAACGATAACCCTTTCTCCTCCTCCTCTTCCACCCTCTCATCTCCCTCATGCCAGCCACGACTCTTCTCAAAGGTAAAGTGCAAGTTAATTTGTTTTATTTTTGGTTTATGTCACATACTAATCATTGTTATTGTATTTCAGGTGCATTAAGGACAAAAAACTTACTTAAAGTTGTAAATAATTACTTCTATATGAACATTTCTGGGGATGTGGTACCAATCATCCAACTTTACATTATTTCCTATGGGAAAATTCACTTTGCAATATGAACAAATTGCATAATGAACAGAATCTCGGAATGAATTAAATTCGTAAACCTGGGTTCTACTGTAATCAAAATAAAAGCTACATGAAGTTAGTTTAAGTGCTAACATAAGCAATATTTTGAAACATTTCATAAATGAAATCATATGACCAATACAGCAACATATTTTCATAATAGTCTTTAAATGGTTCTAGGCATTACTACTGGATTTGGAGCCTGCAGACCTGTTTAAAACATCCCTTGGATATTTATTATCTGATGCCCCTGGAAATCCCTTTTCTTCTCATAACCTTAGTTCCTTCCTGTGAAAATTGGAGAGGATAATATGTTGCTTATTTCACAAGTTTATTTGGAGGAAAATGTTGCTGATCCTGTGTACATTTTTGGAAAGATGATAAACTGGAGAGTGTCTGGAGGATAGTGAAGATTTTTGAGCTCATATCATATAAGAATGACTTAAAGGACTACATTTAGTCTGGAGAAGAGAAGACTTGGGAGTTGGAGAGAGGTTGGTAGACTACTTGTAAGCATTTAAAGGGTTGTCCTGTGGAAGAGTCACTACATTTGTTTCATCTAGCCTTAGAAGGTAGAACTAGGAACAATGCATAGAAGATACAGAAAGGTGAACTTAAGATTTATGTAAGGAAAAACTAATGAAAAATTAGAGTTTTCCAAAAGTAGAATGGCCTGCCTTTGGAGGTAGTAGATTTTACCTTGCAGTAGTTCTACAGTCAAGGGCTTGGTGACCAATTCAATTCAACAAACATTTATTTAATTTTTACTACTTGAAAGGTATGGGACTACAAGAACAAAGCAAGGATTCCTTCTTTCAAAGGCAGAATGCTTTACTGATGGGGTGGAGCTGGGATGGCAGAGTAAAAGCAGGGACTTGCTTGAGCTCTCCCCTAAACCCCTCCAAATACCTGTAAAAATGACTCTAAACAAATTCTACGGCTACAGAACCCTCAGAATGATAGTGAAACAAAATCCCTAGCCCAGGACAATCTGGAAAGTCAACAGGAAAGGTCTATTGCACCTAGCTGGGAGTGGAGAACAGTCCAGCAAGGGCTGTGCTGGCACAGACTGGGCTGAAGCAAGCCTCAGAGGACTGAATCACTGACAACTGTGCTAGTTTCCAGACTTCTCAACCCATAAATGCCAAAGACAATGTAGAAAGTCAGTGGGCAAACTCTGTGGGACCTGAGTAAGAGAAGAATGTGGTCCAGCCCCAGCCCTAGGGCAGCAGAGGTGGTGGTGGCAGCAGCAGCAGCCACAGCAGCAGTGGTTGCTTCTGGAGCTCCAGGCCCACAGATGTTGGGGGGATCAAGTGGCTGATCAGAGGGGGATTTCAGCGAACTCTTTCCTGGTGCTGAGGCAGGATTGTCTTGCTTTGCTCTGCTTGGATCTGGGTAGAAGTCCTGGGGTGAGGAGGAGCTCTGGCATGGCAGAGCTTGTGGTGGCTATGGAGAGAGAATCTTCTTCACAGTTCCATGGCAGAAAAGAGTTCTTAAGGTAACTCACACACCAGAGTACAGGCTTAGAGAGGAGTAAACACCTCTTCTTTGAACATACCACCTTAGAAAAAGTGAAAATTTACATGTGCCTAGAAGTGTCTCTGAAAAGAGCTGCACAAAATGCCTAAAGCTTGGGACAGAGCACTCTCCACTCTGAAAACAGAGTCCTACCTTGACATGATAAAGAGCTCAAAAGTCAAGTAACAGACTGGGAAAAGGAATAAATAGCATAAAAATATCAGACTATAGAATCTTACTTTGGTGACAAAGAATATCCAAACATACAACCAGAAGAAGAAAACAAAGTCAAAACTCCTACATCCAAAGTCTTCAAGAAACTATGAATTAGTCACAGGCCAAGGAAGAACTCAAAAAGGAGTTTGAAAATCAAGTAAGAGAAGTAGAGGAAAAGTTGGGAAGAGAAATGAGAGTGATACAAGAAAATAATGAAAAATGAGTCAACAGCTTACTGAAGGAGATTCCAAAAAATACAGAAGATCATAACACCTTAAAAATAGATTAACAAATGGCAAATGAGGTCCAAAAAGCCAATGAGGAGAAGAATGCCTTAAAAGGCAGAATTGGCCACATGGAAAAGGAGGTCCAAAAGCTCACTGAAGAAAATATTTCCTTAAAAATTAGAGTGGAAAAAATGGAAGCTAATGACTTTATGAGAAATCAAAAAATTATAAAACAGAACTAAAAGAATGAAAAAATGGAAGACAATGTGAAATATCTCATTGTAAAAACCACTGACTTGGAAAATAGATCCAGGAGAGAGAATTTAAAAATTATGGTACTACATGAAAGCCATGATCAAAAAAAGAGCCTAGACATTATCTTTCAAGAAATTATCAGGGAAAACTGCCCTGATATTCTAGAACCAGAGGATAAAATAGAAATTGGAAGAATCTACCATTTGGCTCTTGAAAAAGATCCCAAAAGAAAAACTCCTAGTAATATTGTAGTCAAATTTTAGAGTTCCCAGGTCAAGGATAAAATATTGCAAGCAGCCAAAAAGAAACAAATTGAGTATTGTGGAAACACAATCAGGATAACACAAGATCTAGCAGCTTCTACATGAAAGGACTGAAGGGCTTGGAATATGATATCGCTGAGGTCAAAGGAGCTAGAATCAAAACCAAGAATCACCTTCCTGGAAAAACTGAGTATAATACTTCAGAGGAAAAAAATAGATTTTCATTGAAATAGAGGACTTCCAAGCATTCTTGATGAAAAGACCAGAGCTGAATAGAAAATTTGACTTTCAAATACAAGAATCTAGAGAAGCATGAAAAGGTAAACAGGAAAGAGAAATCATAAGAGACTTATTAAAGTTGAACTTTGTATATTCCTACACAGAAAGATGATATTTATACCTCACGAGACCTTTCTCACTATTAGGGTAGTTGAAGGGAATATACATATTTATATATGGACAGAGGACACAGGCTGAGTTGAATATGAAGGGATGATGTCTAAAAAATAAAATTAAGTGGTGAGAGAGGAATATATTAGGAGAAGGAGAAAAGGGAGAGATAGAATGGGGTTAATTATCTTACATAAAAGAGGCAAGAAAAAACTGTTACAATGGAGGGGAAGAGGGGGTAGGTGAAAGTGGATGAGTGAACCTTACTCTCATCAGATTTGGTTTAAGGAGGGAATAACATACACACTCAATTGGGTACCTTAACCTACAAGAAAGCAGGAGGAAGGGGCTAAGAGGAAGGGGGATAAAGAAAAGGAGAGCGGATTGCTGGAGAGGATAGTCAGAAGCAAACACAAAGTAGACAATAGAATAAATGGGGGGCAGGATAGGATGGAGGGAAATGTAGTTATTCTTTCATACTGTGACTATTATGGAAGTGTTTTGCATGACTACACATGTATAACCTATACTGATTTGCTTGCCTTCTTAAGGAGGTTTGGTGGGGAGGGAAGAAGGGAGAGAATTTGGAACTCAAAGTTTTAAAACAAATATTAAAAATTGTTTTTACTAGCAACTGGGAAATAAGTAATACAGGCAATGGGATATAGAAATCTATCTGCCCCTATAAGAAATTAAGGGAGGAGGGGATAAGGGGGTGGTGATAGAAGGGAGGGCATACGAGAGAAGGGGTAATCAGAATGCCTGCCATTTTGGGGTGGGAGGGGAGGGGAGATACTGGGAGAAAATTTGGAACTCAAAATCTTGTGGAAATGAGTGTTGAAAACTAAAAATAAAAAATTAATAAAAAGAATTCTTTACTGGGTGATACAATATGAACACATATTTATGTATATGAATTTATATAAATACACAAAATAATGTGAAGCGTGAGTATCAGGAAAATGTTCAGTATAAGAGGTGGTACCTGAGTTGTGTTTTGACGGTAAAAGTTATTCCTTGTAGATGTATCTTTGTCTAGATGTCCATTGAGGTTTCTTCCAACAATGAAATTCTATAACTCTGTGTGATATGGGATATTTAGTTGTATTTATTGAGGCAGCTAGTGTAAATAGAAAAGTAGTTGTTTGTGTGCCTGTCAGCTTTTCTATTATTATTGTGAAGTGGATACAGGTTAAAAATGCCCCCAAGAATTGTGTGTGTGTGTGTGTGTGTGTGTGTGTGTGTGTGTATGTGTATGTGTGTCTGTGTGGTCTTCCAAATATACTAATGAAGAGTAAGATATGATATTGATGATCTCCTGGGTTCCACAAATATTGGTTCTCTGGGCTAGGAGAGTATAACGTTATCTGGCTTCTGTCTTGACAGGTCAAACTTTGGAGGCACAAAAAACTAAGCAGATGAAGAATACTTGTTGTTCATAATATGAAATGCAGTTATATAGAAAACCTATAGAGCTTATCTGTAAGTAGATATATATATATATACATATATATATATGTATATATATATGTGTGTGTGTGTGTGTGTGTGTGTATCTACTTACTTTTTCATTGACTGCTAGCATTTTGCCCCCAAATAAGTTTGTCCTTTTAAATTCTGATATTCTTGCAGTGTGTTCAGTCTCAAGTCATGAGGCATGAAATTTCTGGAAAAAAATCTTCTGAGTAGAAATTGACTGTGGGACCCTGTAGTGGCTGACCCCAGCTTAGGGGACTCCCTCTTTCCCTCTGGCTCTCTTGCTGGTGGGGCCAGCAAGCCAGGTTGCAGTGGGAGGTGCTGTGCTGGGCCAAAGGGGGCCATTGTCCCATAGTCTACCCCACTGTGCCCAGAGCCTAAGCAGCTCTTCTTTCCCATCATGAAGATTGCCAAGATGGCAATCACAGCAAGAGGAGCTGCAGCTCCCTCCCCTACCAAGGAGAGGATGGACAGAAAGGCCCTGCACCAATGAGGAGAATACATTTATGGGTCAAATATCTATTCTAAATGGACACCACATGCACTCTAGAACTCTTCCTCTATGCCAGGAGGAAAACTGTTGTACATCTGTTATACAACTGTTGTACACCATGATGTCAAATGTCAGGTGAAAGCCTTAACTGAATTGCACAAGAAAAGAGACGAGAAAGGAATTAGTGACAACTATTCTGTGAACCCCATGAAATCAGAAAAGCAGAGAACTGAATAGGGATTCTTTGAAACTCAGTAAAACCCACAAATCTGTAGCTGCAGGAAAACCCAAAGCCATGGCATTGCTCCCCAATACCACTAATGTTGCCAGTGGGAAGCATCATCCGAAGAAACACCCCCAAACCAAGCAGGCCTCTAGGAGAAAAGCTCAGGGAAAAATTCAACAGAATCACAGTCACCAACTACTATCCCATGAAATGGAGCTCCAGGAAGAGCAAAGGACAGCTACAATTGGATGCAAAGAGAACCCCAGATGAACTGATTCAAAGTGTGAAGGAAGAGGGCATGACAATCAATATCATTAATGGGAAAGACAGAGGAGTGATCGCCACCAAATACTCTATCAGTTTGTGGCCTCTTCGAGATCACTGACACCCAGCCTGAAGCTCTCTATGCTTGGAATTCTTCCACAGTGTGCTTGCTACATGTGCTATTTTCAATACCTGAAAAAAAACTTTATATGTGGATGCCACTTCACAAACAGATCAAACAGCTGGTCACTCAGAGCAAGCACGGTAACTGCTAAACCAAATCCCATGGCACCCCCGCAAACCTTCTCTGGAAGCCCACCCATAAACGGCTCTCATACACAAATCCCTGCTTCACTGGACAAAGTACCTTCAAATAGAAATAGTTTTTTTGGTTTTGTTTTTGGTGGGTGTAAGGGGTTTACATCTAATTTTAGTACATTATTTCTGATTTAGTGCATTATTTCTGTGTGTTTTTTAATCCATTGAAGTCTTTTCACCATGGTATTTAAAAAAAAATCTGTTGTAGGTTGTCTTCCAGGCAGACTTGTGCAGATGGCCTTAGTTTATTAAAACTTTTTCTTAAATATTTCTGGCTGTTTTGTACGTATTTTTTTCCAGACTTCTCATGTTTGCAGTCGAACAGTTTGAACACTTGGTGCAGGCTTTATAGGTAGATGAAAATCCTAACTCTGGATTTGAGTAGTCCCATGGCCTCCATCTGTGCCTGCCTTTGTATGTCCTACTTTAGAGGAACAGGTCAGGATGGAACACAATTTCTCTCTTTCCCTGTTGAATTTGATGTGTTTCTACTTAGGACTATTTGTGCATGTAAGCATAAGTTTTTAACTCTTCTTTGTCTATTTCATATTGCTGTGGTTTCATGAGGTGTTGTGGCAGAACTGTCTCAAAGAATTCAGTCAGACCATCTCTAATATAAGAATAGGCATTTATTGAGATTGATGCCCCTCAGAAGTGGACTAGGTTCCAATAGAAACCAGTGGCTTTAGTGAAAGCAAAACGGATTTTATATAAGGTAAAGATGCAATTACATAAAAGAAATTATGAATATTAAAAGGCAGGAGGGGCTTATTAAGGGATTAGGTAATAGGGGAGGTGTCCCAGCCTCAGTGGAACTGTGCATGCAATTACTCACAATGCATACAGAAAAACCCATTTGGGGGAGGGATATGTATGTGTGTATAATAATGATATTATAAGAAGCCTCTCTATGTCTTAAGTTCACCTGAAGGACAGCTTTAGCTATTATTATGTAGGGGCCTACTTAGGGAAAGTCCCTTATATTGTTTTGGGGTCCACATCCTGCTCGGGCATCCTAGTGATTCTGCTTCCTGATTGGCTGACTATTGTGGTCTTGTCTGAGACTAGATGGAAGTGGTTATGGTTGAATGCATGGACATACCTGCTATTTCTGTAGGAAATATGAGGAATGGGTCTTGGGGCAGTGGTTAACTAGAGGCAGTGGCTGGGATCCCATAACATGGACATGCCTGCTGTTCTGTGAGAAATATGAGGTCTTGGACACACCTGTTGTTCTTGTGAGAGCAATGAGGCATATATGAAGCAGTTATGATATTGAGGGGAGCAGTGGATAGATAGTGGAAATTACTATATTTAGTCTGGGGGCCAGTGTTTGGTTAGAGCCAGATTGTATGATTAAAGCTGGACATGCCTACTGTTCAGTGGGGCCCATAAGGAAGTTAGAATATTTGCGGTAGGGGAAGCATTTTTGGATTCCATCTATATTAGTGAGGTTCATCTGATGTTCACTCTCCTCACCCATCCAGTTTTACATATGCTTCTATTCCTGTATAAGGAACAGAGAAATAGGTAAGTTCTACTCTTCTCCCTTCTTAAACTAGTGTATTCTGTTCTCTTTTCTCCTTTTTCAGTGAAAACTCTCAAAAAAGAACCAATTTACCCTTGGACTTCTCTTTTTCTTATGCAATATCCTCAATAACCTTTGAAGATGTTAAGGGTCTTAAGGGGAACTGATTTCTTTTTCCTCAATAGAACATTAGCATTGAATGATTAGACAGACCATTTCATTTGCTCAAATAAATTTACCTTTCTAGGTTTGACTCTTGAGTTTACTTTATAAAGTTTACTTTCTGAAGTTTAATCCATACTTCTTTCATTAGGACTTCTTGAAAGTCTTCCATTTCATTAAAGTTCCACTTTTTCCTATCTCAGCTATGCAAGGTAAATTATTCTTGGTTGAAAGCCCACTTTTTCCCCCACCTTTAGGATTATTGTGTTCTAAGATTTCCTTTCAATTATAGTAAAAGCTGCCAGGTCTCGTATATAAAACTATGGTTTCTTGGTATGAGAACTTTCTGGCTACTTGTAGTATTTTTTTTCCTTTGACTCGGAAGCTTTGGATTTGGGCTTCCTTTGGGGATTTCTTTCAGGCGGTGATTGGTTGATTTTTCCCCATCTTCAATTTGATCTTAACTTATACCATTATATTTATATAAGTATATAACCTTAAACTCTTACCATACCTCCTGTCTGTGAGAAAAATGTTTTGCCTTTATGGAAAGAATATTAATGTTTAATGTTATTTCTTTTTTGGTTGACTTCTCTTGGATTGTCTTTCACTTCTGCATACTTGCATTCCCAGCCAATTATTCTGTTTCCTGTTTCTTTCTTGAAATTTACAATTAGTTCTCTTTCTGATTAAGCCCTATTGCTTCACAGATGGCTGACGTGGTTACTATCCCAGCCTTAGGAACCTTCTCAGCCATTTAGTTTTCTCCAGCACTGAGAGGAAGGAGGGATAGAGTAGAGTTGCTCTGCAAGCTGATGGACTGACTTGTGCTGCAATAATGCTAGAGCCTATTAGGTAGTGGGGTGGGGGTGGGGCAGGGGGTTGAGTGTAGGAATTAGGGATTAACCTTTGCTATTAGGTAATCATATTTTCCCCATATTTGGGTTCTTGGTGTCCTAGAACAGGGAGATGAGTGGAAAAAAAACCCTTTATTTTTGCTACAAAATTCCTATTTTTGAGAGGTTAGAGAGATTGTGAGAACTGGATAAAATGACAAGTTGACCATCTTATTGATCACATGACCTGGAAATGTGAATAACTTTTTTTTGGAGGGGTGAAGGCAGGGCAATTGGGGTTAAGTGACTTTCCCAAGGTCACACAGGTAGTAAGTGTGTCCAGTGTTTGAGGCCGGATTTGAACTTTGGTCCTCCTGACTCCAGGGATGGTACTCTACTCACTGCACCACCTAGCTGCCCCTAATAACTTTTAAATTATCTCTCTTCAACCTATTTTCTAGATAAGTTGTTTTTGCTAATGCATGTTATATTTTCCTCTTTTTTCCCCCTGAAAATGGAACGACTTTACTATGATCACCTTTTATGGGTGTGAAAGACACAAAATATTCCAGAGAATACAATGAACACATTTGCCCACTCAAAGTGCACAATATGTTACATTTTCTTGTTTTTTTTTAACATTTTGATTTTATTGTAGTATTTCTTGCCTATTAATGGAGTCATTTATTTTTTGAACCATTCTAATTTTCAAGAAGTCAGTTACTTAGATAAGGTTTATTGCTTTCCTAAGTTATTTAAAAAATTTTCCACTGAAACTTTTATTTCATTTCTTATGTCTTTCCTACATGCTTTAGGTATTCATGTAGTCCTTATGGAAAATCACTTTTTGCTTAGAGTCCTTTCTCACAGTTATGTTATTACTTTCTCTTTGAGGCTGATTTTAAAAGAATTATTTATAGTAGGCATTATCTTGTTCTGTTTACTCATCTCTCCAGTTTTAGTTTTTGAATTAGTGCTTTGTGACAGGACCAAACTTTACTCTCTGCTATGGTTTTGCATGGATGTTCAGCTGTCCATGTTGTTGACCTGCATCAATTATGTTCTTGCACTAATCTCTACCTCTACCAGGTTAGACCCTCCTGCTAGATTTTCAAAACCTCATGACACAGTTCTAGGGATCTAGGAGTCTCTTGATCTAGGATGTCTTGGTTGGAATGCTCCTGTGCTGGACTAGTCACTGCATTCCTGATTACTCAGATGGTCTACATCTTGGTTTCCACCTACCTTGGGACTTTCCATGAGAAGCCTTTTCTTTTTGCTTCATCTGAAAGGAGAACCTTTCAGGCTAAACCTGTCTCTTCCAGTCTCCTATTTGGAAACTATTATTTTGTTGCATCAGCTCTGATGCAAGCCCGCATCTGAATCGCCCTCTCTCTTCTAGCCTTTTGTAGGTGTATATACAATGTACAAGTTCAAAGTCTATTTCATTTAAAAAACTATGCTGAATGAATCATAGGTTCATTAATTTAGAGCTGGAAAGGAACTTGGAGATCATCTAGTCCAGCAGTAGGGAACCCATGGCCTTGAGGTCACATGTGGCCCTCTAGGTCTTTAATGTGACCCTTTAACTGAATCCAAACCCCTGATACTACAACTTTTGCATTTTACAAATGAAGAAACTGAATCAGAAAGATATTGAATCAGTTGAACACAGTCACTCAGGTAATCAATGGTAGTAGAATTTCAGCCCAAGACCTTTGACTCTAAATCTATTACCCTTTTATTTGCAGCTTAGATGTAGGTATTGTTTGAACTCCTTGACTATTAGGTATATTTTTTCTATAATGTTCTAGATGTAACATTCTTGGAAACAACGAACAAAGAAATATATAATTCTGATGAAATATTGACTCTTTTTTTCTTTAGATATATTCAGTATTTGTATCCTTAATGCCAAGCACAATGCCTAACATGTAGTAAATGTTTAATAAGTGCATTTTGTTGGAAAAAAAAAAGTCTAATTGAGTATACTTAAGCAAAGAAAAGAGAATTCAAGATGAAGTAGAAATAACAAAGACTCTGAAGTTAAAACACTCACATTCAGATATTAGTCCTTGAAACTTATTTATTGATAATATGCATACATACACAGATATAGCCTCACATATAAGTGTACCTAATTTCCTTATTTGAACTGTGCATTAAGAGATTTTCTTTACTTACATCATTACTTATAACATAGAGAAGAATAGACCAAAAGCATACATGTTCACACTGCAGAAAAATAAATGTGCTGTGCCCTGTTCAGACCCTTTAGACATCTTATTTGCCAAATCCAGGCAGTTTGAGAAAGGTAGCATCCTATTATTTACTAAAGTGTAATTGCTCTAGGTAGCTCTCTTAAAGCAAATTCTGCTTTAAGTTAAGGTGTCATGATATTTTCTGCATTCTGAGGATCAAACTCATCTCATGGTACTTGCACACAGTGAATTCTCTTAATCTCACTCTCATAACCAGTCAGGGATTCAATGTTACAGATTCATTTGTAGCGCAAATACAGAAAGGATTTGGCTATAGCTTTTCTTGTTTAATGTGGTGTTGAACATTTCAAAAACAGTTTTGTAGAAAGGTTCAAGTTTTCTTTAGAACACAAATCATAACCTATGAAATGACTTTGTATAGAAGTTGTAAACCTTAAGGACACTTTACCACCATAATGATTTTTTTCTATAATATTCTAGATGTAACATACTTGGAAACAACCAACAAAGAAATATATAATTCTGATGACATACTGACTTTTCTTTTAGCTATAGTGACTAAACTTGAAGAGGTCATTTATTAATATGTTTACCTATTTCAAAAAAATAAGAAATCACCTACTTCCTCAAATCTGGACTTTGTTTCAGCTGGTCTCTAATTATATATCAAGATGCTGATCTCCCCATTTCACCTTTGAGATTTATCCCTACCTTTATGCCCTTGTTTATGCTTATAGGAATAAAAATAAGAACTAGGGGACTGAAAGAATTAGGTCAAAGAATAAGGAGAGACTAAACATTTGACCAGTAATGTAAAGAATTTTTTCTAAGACATAAGAAAGAGGACTTAGAAGCATTCAGATCAGTACCCTGAATTTTTTTAAAGAAAAGTTTCCTGTCTGAGATCTGATTCCATTTAGAATATTTTGAGAAGAATGTTCACTGGGAAAAAGGGACACTGACAGAATTTTACATACACAAATAATTGCTAATGAAATCTATTTGTTTTTTTTTTTAAGACAGACATTTTGGACAAATTCCACTATTCCTGGCTTATACTGGTGACATAAAGCATTTAATTTAATGCAGGAACTGAAACTGCAAATTAATAAACAAGTCAATGGATGGATGGATGGATGGTTGAATGGATGTTTGGATGAATGGATAGATAAAGTAATGGAACTACTGTAGGGCAAAGAAAGGAAAACAGAAGAGGGGTCATGAAGACACCTGAAAAATCATCACAAGGAGGACTTGGGCTTTATTTTTTCCCTAGATGCTTTTAGATCCTTTTAAAGACCTATACTCATAGCAGGGAAGTTTTATTTGCTTAGGAGAAAGGGGAAACTTCCTGCAAATAAACGATTGTCATCTTATAATTCCAGCAGTTCCAATTTATGTTTATTTTTCTACAACTCCCACAATATAAAGTACATGCAAGGAATTGCATGATTCAATGGACAGAGAAATAACCCAGGAGTCTAGAAGACCTAGGTTCAAATCCTCCCACTGACACACACACACACACACACACAGGGTTTTGTGACTTAATATTTCATTTCTCTAAGCAATTTGCTTAAGTTATCAATTTGCATTGGTAGCAGGAGTTTCCTCATCTGGGAAGACTCTATATCAATGAAATTATAGGTTCACTCCTTATAATTCTCTCTATAGATGGCATATGCAGGGTGACCACTTATATCTCTCCATTGTCTCTGTAAATCTTAATCCCCAGATAAATTGAAGGATTCTTTGGCAATCTGTTTCCCCACTTATTTGGTTATACCCAAATAAATGGAGTCAACATGTTGAAACTTCCAGGTCAGCATGCCAAAACAGGTTTCACTTATGATTATCTAATATAAGCAAATATCCATCTACTTACCCATTCCCATCATACATATATATATATATATATATATATATATATATATATATATATATATATACATACATACATATATATGTGTGTGTGTGTGTATAATATATATATATGTATATATATATATATGTTCACATCCATCTCTAGCCTCTAAATAATGAACTATCTTTTATTCCAGGTTAAATGAGATCATACTCATAATTTAGATCACCTTGGTTTCTGTGCCAAAATGGAAAAAATGCAAACTGAAATTTTTACATCTCCTGAATACTTAAGCACCCAAAGGGACCTGTTATCTCATCACTCTATATCTCATAACATCTATCACTCCCTTTAATAATTCAGATCATGATTTATCTAAATGGAAAGTGCAGTGCAATTTTTGTCTATGCTCTGACATAATTTTGCCATAGGTGACCGTCCTATGGGCAAATGACCTTCCTTGATGTCGCATAACATCAAAAAATGCCAGTGGAGCACAATAGTGCCCAGTGTTTGGTTATCCCTGACTTTCACCACATGACTTGCCAATCCCCTTTTAAAATTAGACATTTCAAAAGGGGGGGAGTGGTCAGAAGGGAGAGGAGAAGTAGCAAGTGGGTAATGGTAAGATAAGGGAGGGGAATAAAAAGGGAGGGTTAACTGAGGAAGGCGGCAGTCAAAAGCAAAACTTTGTTCAGGAGGAGAAGGGGAAAGGGAGAAATAAAAGCATAAACAGGGGGAATTAGGATGGAGAAAAAGACACAGATAGAAATCATAACCCTGAACAGGCAGGGGATGAACATTCTCACAAAACAGAAGCAGATAGCAGTATGGATTAAAAACCATAATCCTACAATATGCTGTTTACAAGAAACACATTTGAAACAGGGGGATACACATAGGGTAAAGGTAAAAGGCTGGAGTAACATATATTGTGACTCAGCTAAAGTAAAAAAAGCAGGTGTAGCAATCCTAATCTCAGACAAAGCAAAAGTAAAGATAGATTTAATTAAAAGAGATAAGGAAGGACATTATATCCTGCTAAAAGGCACCATACACAATGAAGCAATATCATTGCTTAACATATATGCACCAAGTGGTAAGGCATACAAATCTTAGAGGAGAGGTTAAGGGAGTTACAGGAATAAATAGACAGCAAAACTATAATATTGGGAGACCTCAACCTCCCCCTTTCTGAACTTGATAAATCTAACCTCAAAATAAATAAGAAAAAAGTTAAGGAGGTAAACAGAATTTTAGAAAAGGCACATATGATAGACCTCTGGAGAAAACTGAATGGGGATAAAAAGGAATATATTTTCTTCTCAAAAGTACATGGTACATATTCAGAAATTGACCATGTACTAAGGCATAAAAACCTCACAATCCAGTGCAGAAAAGCAGAAGTAGTCAAAGCATCCTTTTCAGATCATGATGCAATAAGAATCATTTTTAATAAAGAACCATGGAAAAATAAGCTAAAAACTAATTGGAAACTAAATAATTTAATTCTAAAGAATGAGTGGGAAACAATTAATAACTTCATTCAAGAGAATGACAATAATGAAACAACATGCCAAAACTTACGGGATGCAGCAAAAGCAGTTCTTAGGGGAAGTTTTATATCTCTAAAGGCCTACATGAATAAAATAGGGAAAGAGGAGATCAATGATCTGGGCAGACAGCTGGAAAAGCTAGAAAAAGAGCAAATTGAAAACCCCCAAGTAAATACCAAATTAGAAATACTGAAAATCAAAGGAGAGATTAATAAAATTGAAACCAAGAAAACTATTGAATTAATAAATAAAACAAAGAGCTGGTTTTATGAAAAAAACCAATAAAATTGATAAACCTTTGGCCAATTTGATTAAAAAAAAGAAAGAAGATAATCAAATTACCAGTATCAAAAATGAAAAGGGTGAGGTCACCTCTAATTAAGAGGAAATCAAAACAATAATTAGGAATTATTTTGCCCAACTGTATGCCCATAAATTTGACAACCTTAGAGATATGGATGAATATCTACAAAAACATAAACTGCCCAGACTAACAGAGAAGGAAGTGAAATTTCTTAATAACCCCATATCACAAAAAGAAGTTGAGCGTGCCATCAATGAACTCCCTAGGAAAAAATCTCCAGGGCCAGATGCTTTTACGTGTGAATTCTATCAAACATTTAAAGAACAACTAATTCCAATACTTTGTAGACTATTTGGGAAAATAGGTGAAGAAGGAGTCCTACCAAATTCTTTTTATGACACAAATATGGTACTAATACCCAAACCAGGTAGAGTCAAAACAGAGAAAGAAAATTATAGACCAATTTCTCTAATGAATATTGATGCAAAAATTTTAAATAAAATATTAGTAAAAAGATTGCAGCAACTCATCATGAGAATAATACACTATGACAAGGTAGTATTTATTCCAGGAATGCAAAGCTGGTTCAATATTAGGAAAACTATTATCATAATTGACCATATCAACAACAAAACTAGCAGAAACCATATGATCATCTCAATAGACACAGAAAAAGCCTTTGACAAAGTACAACACCCATTCCTATTAAAAACACTAGAAAGCATAGGAATAAGGGGAACCTTCCTCAAAATTATAAATAGCATCTACCTAAAACCATCAACAAGCATTATTTGTAATGGGGATAAACTAGATGCATTCCCAATAAGATCAGGGGTGAAACACGGATGTCCATTATCAACACCCCTATTATTCAATTTGGTACTAGAAACATTAGCTGTAGTAATAAGAGAAGAAAAAGAAATTGAAGGAATTAGAATAGGAAAAGAAGAAACTAAATTATCACTTTTTGCAGATGATATGATGATTTATGTAGAGAATCCTAGAGAATCAAGTAAAAAACTACTTGAAATAATAAACAACTTTAGCAAAGTTGCAGGATATAAAATAAACTCACATAAATCCTCAGCATTCCTATACATTACTGACAAAGCCCAACAGCAAGAGATAGAAAGAGAAATTCCTTTCAAAGTTACTGAAGTCACTATAAAATATTTGGGAGTCTATTTGCTAAGACAAACCCAGGGCCTATATGAACATAACTATGAAACACTTTTCACGCGAATAAAATCAGATCTAAATAAATGGAAAAATATCAGTTGCTCATGGTTAGGCCAAACTAATATAATAAAAATGACAATTTTACCTAAATTAATCTATTCAGTGCCATACCAATTGAACTACCAAAAAATTATTTTACTGAGCTGGACAAAATAATAACAAAATTCATTTGGAAAAACAAGAGGTCTAGAGTATCTAGGGTATTAATGAAAAGACATGCTAGAGAAGGTGGCTTAGCCATACCAGATATTAAACTGTACTACACAGCAACAGTCATCAAAACTGCCTGGTACTGGTTAGGAAACAGGGGTGTGGATCAGTGGAATAGGATAGGTACACAAATAGGAGAAATCAACAAGTTTAGCAATCTACTCTTTGATAAACCCAACAAGGCCAGCTTCTGGGCTAATAATTCACTATTTCACAAAAACAGTTGGGAAAATTGGAAAATGGTAGGGCAAAAACTGGGCATAGACCATCATCTTACACCATATACCAAAATAAAGTCAAAATGGGTTCATGATTTAGGAGTAAAAGCTGATACTATAAGTAATTTGGGAAAGCAAGGAATAGTTTACTTATCAGATTTATGGAAAAGTAAAGAATTCATGACCCAACAAGAGATAGAGAGCATTACAAAATGCAAAATGGATAATTTTGATTATGTCAAATTGAAATGTTTTTGTACAAAAAAAGCCAATGCAACAAAAATTAGGAGGGAAGCAGAAAATTGGGAGAAAATCTTTGTAACTAGTATCTCTGATAAAGGACTCATTTCTAAAATATACAGGGAACTAAGCCAAATATATAGGAATACAAGCCATTCCCCAATTGAGAAATGGTCAAAGGATATGAACAGGCAGTTTTCAGAGGAAGAAATTAAAGCTATCTATAGGCATATGAAAAAATGCTCTGGATCACTACTGATTAGAGAAATGCAAATCAAAACAACTCTTAGATACCACATCTCTCCTGTCAGATTGGCTAAAATAACAAAACAGGAAAATGATAAATGCTGGAAAGGATGTGGGGAAATTGGAACATTGTTGCATTGCTGGTGGGTTTGTGAGCTGATCCAGCCATTTTGGAGAGCAGTGTGGAACTATGCCCAAAGGGCTATAGAAATGTTCATTCCCTTTGACCCAGCAATACCACTTCTAGGGTTGTATCCCAAAGAAATCACACAAGCGGGAAAAGGACCCATATGTACAAGGATATTTATAGAAGCTCTTTTTGTGGTAGCCAAGAAATGGAAATTAAAGGGATGCCCATCAATTGGGGAATGACTGAACAAGCTGTGGTATATGAAGGTAATGGAATACTATTGTGCCATAAGAAATGGGGATGATGCAGACTTCGTAACAACCTGGAAAAACCTACACGACATAATGCTGAGTGAGCAGAGCAGAGCCAGGAGAACGTTGTGCACAGCCACAGATATATGGATTCCGTGAGGACCAACCCTGACATACTTCACTCTTCTCAGCAACCTAAGGTGCAAGGACAACTCCAGGGGACTCACGATGGAGAATGCTATCTTCATCCAGAGAAAGAACTGTGAAGTTTGAATACAGATTGAGGCGCACTACATGCTCGCCTTTTTTGCTTCTCTTTTATTTTTGTTTTTGGGTTGTTTTTTTTTGGTTCTGTTTCTTCTTTCTCATGATTCATTCCATTGATCATAATTCTTCTCCACAACTTGACTAGTGTATAAATTAATTCAATGTGAAGATATACATGATAGTTATATGAGCCTCCATGCCATCTTGGGGAGGGAGGGGGGAGGGAGGGGAGAAAATCTGGAACTCAAAACTATGTAGAACCGTGTGTGGTAAACTGAAAATAAATAAATAAATTTTAAAAAAATTAGACATTTCCCCTAGTTTCCAGTCTATCATATGTTTCAACCTGGTCACACCCACCATATCCTTTTATGTGCTATAAGAAAACTTTTGAAAATTCTGTAGAAATATAACAGTCTTTAGGGTAGTATCATTGAGTTTATTATTTTTTAAAATAAGGTATTTGGGTAAATTTGTAGTACATGATGACTAAAATGTTTATACAAGTCAGACTAAATAGGGTTTTTTTGTGCTCATAAGAATTTTGAAGTTTCTCACGGTAGATTGACATAATCTTTATGTTCCTGTTTTTGTCTTGGAAGGCACACTGACTATTTGAATTTACTTGGAATTTAATAAATTAAATTAATGAAGTCAAGACTTTCAGAGTGCCACAGAACAGGTGGGGAGAAATAGTTATCAGAAAGTAAGATTCAATTTTTCTGTAATAGGGTTGTTTCATAAATGTGTTGAAAATATTTGATATAGTTCTATTGGACATGCATTTCCTTTTCTAAAATAACAAATTTAATCTATACATAGGCAGAAATATTATTTTATACTTAGGTGTCACACCAATAATTCAAATTAATTATTTAAAAAAATTCCCATACCAGCTTCCTCTCATGAATTCTCTATTCCGTCATTGGTATCTTCATTTTCCCAATCACCTAGCTTTAAAACCATGCCGTCACCAGTCATTCATTCTCCCTTGCCACAAGATGCAGTCTCTCAAATTGGTCTTATTTTCTATCACAAGGACAGTCCCAGCTTGCCCTCCCAGAATTTTATTATGACCTACCTATACTTTACACGACAGCCAAACTGGATTAATCATGCCTCATACATAACTAACTTTCTTACCTCCACGCCTTTGTTCACAATCATACCCTCCTTCTGGGGTGTAGGGTGTGTTTAGGGAAGTCTAGTACCTCTGGTGTGAAGGCTGCTGAAACCTTTTCTGGGATGCCTTCTGCCTTTGGTGTCCACCTCTCCCACCTAACTCTCACTTGTGGCTCCAAGAAGCTGTAGCATGCACAGCAGCCACACCCTAGTAAACTGTTTTGGCAGACAGGCTAAATCAGGTTGAGTGTAACTGAGAGGTCTCAAACCCATTGGTGAGTTAGAGGGCTATGCACCCCAAGCATGTGAAGACTTTGCGTAGTGGAATGAGCAGATGACAACAATTTGTTCCAATGACCATGAAGGCAGTTGAAGCAGGTGTTGTGGAGTACTTAGAGCTTGGTTAGACATCAAAGATGCCATGTTCATCCACTGCATCTTGAGCCATCACCAGTCATCTTGATTCTGTCCTGCCACTGGACCATGATTACTCTGTAGGAGAGAGAGAGGCCAATGACTTTGCGCGACTCTGCCTCACAAATCCAATTCATGCATGAATCAAAAGACATCACCCTTACCATTTTACTATCTTACCTTTCTCAAAGTCCTGTGGCAACAGGGAAGCGATGAAGCAGTAGGTTATGGATACATTGAGAACTATAGTCACAATTCTGCACACAGGCTGCCCAGGCCATAAGGTCGTTTCCTAACCGGAAGCAGCATTGGGATTTGGCAACTCCCTGGGCATCTGAGCAGCCTTTTAAGGATTACACTACTCACCTCCTGGTGTGAGGAAGGAGCTAGAAAAGGTGACCTAAAAACTGCTTACCCAACCCTGGCCTGATTACTGTGGCAGGCAGGGAATCTCACTCTGTGGTCAACACACACACACACACACACACACACACAAATGTCTGCAAAGATGATTCCACTCACCATTGGTACATGCGATATGTGCACAGTTATAGACAACACAAAATCCAGTAGACCTGAAAGACAAACAGCTCTTTTGTAAGAGAACTCATCAAGTATCACATCCAAATAGCATCCCCGAGTTAAACAAGGCTGGCAAATGAAGGCCAGCTTACTGAAGTTGGAGCTGGATACACATTTTTCTGGTGTAGGTTTTGCAATCCAAACTAGTCTACTCATCAAGCTTGCATGCCTACCAAAAGGAATGAATGACAGACTCATGACAATGTGATTGCCACTTGCAGGAAAATAACACTCTACCATTATCAGTGCCTATGCTCCCACCATGACAAACCCTGACCAGGTAAAAGAAAAAGTTTATGAAGACCTGGAGACCCTTGTCATCAATGTGTCAAAAGCTCATAATTCTGGGTGACTTTAATGCTAGAGTAGGGTCAGACTACCAGATTTGGCAGGGAGTCCTAGGGAGAAATGGAGTTGGAAATAGCAACAGCAATGATCACTTACTACTGAAGACTTGTACATCTCATGACCTCATCGCCAACACTGCTTTCCATTTACTTAAGTGCAATAAAACTTTGTGGATACACCCTCACAGAAATCATTGGCATTTAATAGACTATGTGATTATAAGGAGAAGAGACAGATAAGAAATGAAAGTGATGAAGGCAATGTGTAATGTAGAGTGCTGGACTGATCATAGACTTATTCTTTCCAAGATAAAAATTTGCATTCAACAAAAGCAGTTTCCCCAAAGGCAAAATGACAACCAGAAGAATTAATATCGACAGATTAGAGCTCTCCTCTGATCCAGAACAATTTGTTGCTGTCTTGGAGGGAAAGTTGAGCCAACATACAGTTGGCAAGAGTGGAGCAGAAAAGGAGTGACCAGCTTTCAGAGATTTGGTGAATAGCACTGCATTTGCTCATCTAGATCAGAACACTCTCAAGCATCAAGACTGGTTTGGTGAAATGAAGAGGAAATTAAGAAGCTGCTAAATAAAAAACAACTCCAAAGGGTTTATGAGCATGATAGTTCACCCATCTCTAAGAAGGCAGCATTTAATTCCATCAAAACTAAAACTAAAGTACAAACAAAGCTCAGAGAGATGCAGGATTCATGGCTCAGTAAGAAGGGAGATGAAATTCAGTTTTATGTTAATTGTAACAATCCAAAGCACTATTATGATGTCCTGATGGCTCTTTATGGGCCAAAGACCTATGATGCATCTCAAATACTCAGTGATAATGGAACCACATTGATTGGTGATAAGAATATGATCCTAGAGAGATGGGCTGAACACTTCCATAGTATTCCCAATAGACCATCATCAATCAATGCTGAGGCCAATGACCTTTTACCTCAGGTCGACGTCAATTCCTCCCTAGCTGAAGTTCCAACTGAAGAAGAAGTTTTGAATGCTGTCTGGCAAAGCTCCTGGTGTTGATTCTATTCCAGCTGAGATTTACAAGGTAGGGGATTCATTGCTCATACAAAAGCTGACTGAAATTGTCCAGCTTATGTGGCAAGAGGAGGCTATCCTCCAGGAGTTCAAGGATGCCTCCGTTGTCCTCTATATAAAGGTAAAGGAAATAGATTGTCCTGTGACAATCACAGGTGGGGGCATATCTCTTTTAGTCATTGCTGGCTAGATTCTTGACAGTGTCCTCCTTAATAGGATGATCCTTCAACTGGAATATGGTCATCTATCTGAGAGCTGGTGTGACTTCAGAAAGGACTGAGGAATGGTTGATGTGGTGTTTGCTTCCCAACAGTTCTAGGAGAAATGCCAGGAACAGAACGGAGGTCTGTACACAACATTTGTAAACCAGACCAAGGCCTTTGATACTGTCAGTTGTGAGGGCTTATGGAAAATTATGTTAAAAGTGGATAATGGACAATGCTGTCAGGTTTTCCCAGTCACCAGTGGAGTGAAACAAAGCTGTGTGCTTGCTCTCATGTTATTAGTATGATGTTCTCAGTGATATTATCAAATGTTTTCAATGAGGATGAACATGGCATCAAGGTCAGCTACCATACTTATGGTAAATTCTTCTGCTCAAAAAGGCTACAAGCCAAGACCAAGATGAAGGGAGTTTTGGTGCATGATTTTCTGTTTGCAGAGGATTGTGCACTCAATTCAGCCTCTGAAGTTGAGATACAACAAAGTATGGATCAATTCTCTGCTACTTGTGATAATTTTGGTCTAACAATTAGCAACAAACCCCCTCAAAGAAAACAAAACAGGTTTTCCATCAGCCACCACCACACCATCCATGCATGGGACCATTGTTTACAGCAAATGGAGAAGTTTTGAAGGCTGTGGCTAAGTTTGCTTACCTTGGTAGTGTACTTTCTGGGGATTTACACACTGATAATGAGGTTGATGCATGCATTGCCAGAGTTAGCTCAGTGTTTGGGAGACTCTGAAGGAAAGTATGGGATAGAAGAGGTTTTAGACTGTCTACCAAACTGAAAAGTTTACAGAGTCATTGTTCTTACCTCATTATTGTATGTCTGTGAAACTTGTACAGTATACCAGTGCCATGCCAGGAAAATGAATTGCTTCCATTTGAATTATCTAAGAAGAGTCTAAAGATCACCTGCCAGGATAAGATACCAGACACTGAGACTCTTTCTTGAACTAAAATGCCAAACATTCAAACTGATTCAAAGAGTGGAAGTCCAATGTGCTGTCAATGTTGTATGAATGTAAATTGTGTGCTTGCCAAAAAGACCATTTTATGGAGAACTCACACGGGGCAAGCACTCACCTGGTGGTCAAAAGAAGTGATATAAGGACACTCCCAAGGTCTCTCTTAAGAACTTTGGAATTGATTGTGTGACATGGGAGATGCTGGCAGAGGACTGCAAAGTGTTTTGTACCTACAGCAGAGGTGGTGCTATGCTCTATGAGAAAAGTGGATTTGAAATAGCTGAGAAGAAGCACAAGATGCGAAAATTTAGAGAATCCACCCCAAAAGTTCACATGGACTATTTGTGCCCTAACTGTGGTAGAATATTTCAACCTTGTATTGGTCTGGTCAGCCACAGTCAGACACAATGAAACTTGACTCTAGCATAGTGATGTCATTTTGGTCCTCTTTGAGAATGAAGGACAATAATCAACCAACCCTCCACCTGGTATGTTCTCCCTATAATCACATTCTATGCTTCTGTGTAGTCATGAACCGTCATGTTATTTGTGTACGTGTATTTCCTCCTTGCTATATTAAGCTCATTGAAGATATGAACCATACATTCGTATTTGCATTCTCCAAAATATTTAGGCTTAACACAATTGTGTGGAAGGAATTGTTTTAAAAAATCTTGTTAGTATCTTCTTTTCAAATTTCTTAGGTATTTTCAAGTGAACTAAGTTTCATCTTCTAGAACATGCTGTAATAAAATACTATTATCTTATTATAATGGTAATTCTAATAGTCAAAGAATTCATCTTCTTTATTATAGAATTTTAAAAGTTTTCAAGAAGATGTGTGGAAATATGTTTGAGACAGTCTTTTATAATTAAATTTGTAAATATTGTTCATCCTGGTTTCTTATTCTCACTTTATTTTTCTTCTGTGCTTTCCTTTATATTTGACTTTATCCTTCAATTATTGTGCCCTGTCAGCTTTTAATTTATACCTTTGGTCTTCCCCATGCTCCTAATGTTCTTTTTCCTTTTTTTCCCACCTGGTAAAATGGACCAGACACTTGAAAAGCTGAGTTGAGGATAGGAGCTTATTAAGAAGAATGTTAGAGCAACACCATTTGATGTTAAGCCATCTGCTCTTATCATCACTCCTAAAAGCTCAGAACTTAAAAGGAAAACTGTTCTTTTCCTTAAGCCTAGCCTCCACAGCTCTTATTCTTCTGAGGTGAATAGACAGCTTTGAACATTCCAGTTAGCTGCAGGAAGAGTATCAAAGAAATATAGACTCTGAATAACTTCATTGTAGCCTGGTAGAAATGACGCTTTTGCTTTGAAATGTGACCACGTGACCCCCTTCAGCTGTAGAATCCACTATAATTTCTAAGTATCTGTAAAAGGGACAAGTATCTGTCGAACTTAATCCTATTATTGTCTTCTCTTGTGACATTACATACCATTACTATTACATTCTTTGGTCTTTGACATCCTCTTTTCTACTTTTTCTTCCTTCCTTGTTAGCACTTTGCCTTCAATATCACCTCTTTGTCATTTCTACTTTTATCAATTTATGTGGAAAGCAGGGCCTTCTTATCTTTTTAGCTTTTTTTGTTCTTTTCTACATATATTCAACATTCTATCTTTTACCTGGTTCCATAAATCAAGACTAGACAAACTACAACAGAGGGCAAATTATAATATGTATGCAACATGCTTATAGTCTCACCCATATGTGACTTGGGTTATCTGGTGTTGCTGCAGGGGGTTGCATAAGTGAAGATAATCTTGAATGACTGAGAGACCTCTGAGCCTACATTGTTGAATACATCAGAGGGTTGAGGATGGGAGAAAGAGACAGAAGGACCGGAGCCCAAGACGGGATAACAGAGAGACAGAGACAAAGAGAAAGATATTTTAGCAAAATCTTTAGTCAAAGAGCTCACTTGTTATTGTTTATCTTACTCTCCACTCTAAACCATGCATCTTCCTTAATTTCTGTTTTATTATTTTCCTTGATCCACATGTTGTTTGCTAGCTTTGATTACTTTTTGTGTAGCCAGAGTTTGGTGGAAGAGTTAAGCTGGAAAGAGTAAAATAATTTACTGTACTTTTTATTTTTTAAATTATTTTAATTTGTTCTTGTGGGGGCAGAGCCAAGATTGTGGCTGTAAAGCAGGGGCTTGCCTAGGGCTCTCCCCCAGGTCCCTCCAAACACCCAGAAAAATGGCTCTGAACAAATTCTAGAACTGCAGAACCCACAGAATAGCAGAGAGAAGCAGGGCTCCAGCCCAGGACAGCCTGGATAGTTGCTGGGTAAGGTCTATCACACAAAGCTGAGAATGGAATGGAGCAGAGCCCAGCGTGGGCTGCGCCTGGACCAACCAGACCAAGAGCTAGGTGGAATAGGCCCTAGCACCCTGGATCAGTGAGCTGTGACAGTTACCAGACTTCTCAACCCACAAACACCAAAGATAACAGAGAAGGTTAGTGGGGAAAAAACTGCGGGAACAGAGTGAAAGGAGTTCACAGATCGGCCACCACACCAGTGCCATGGAGGTGGTGCAGCTACAGAACTACAGCTGCAGTTGCTTCTGGCCCCAGGCCCACCTGGTGGGAGCAAATGAGTGGCAGTCCAAGCGGGAGTGCAGGCCTGCTCAGATCGGAGTTGCAGTCCAGATTGGTGGTTCTTGGGGGAGGACGAGCGCTGGTGTGGCAGAGCTTGCTGTGTAGAAATAGCTCTGAAAACAACAGCGCAGCCTCTCGAGCTTGGGACAAAGTACTCTATCCTCTACAAGCAGTCATACCCTGATGAAAAAACTCAAGAGTCAAGTAGTTTGCTGGGAACATGGTCAGGCAGAGAAAATGGGCTCAGATTAAGACTCAGACTTTGGAATCTTTCTTTGGTGACAAAGAGGACCAAAACATACAGCCAGAAGAGGTCAACAAAGTCAAAGAGCCTACCCCAAAAGCCTCCAAGAAAAACATGAACTGGTCTCAGGCCATGGAAGAGCTCCAAAAGGATTTGGAAAAGCAAGTTAGAGAAGTAGAGGAAAAATTGGAAAGAGAAATGAGAATGATGTGAGAAAAACCATGAAAAACAAGTCAATGACTTGCTAAAGGAGACCCCTGTATTAGGAGGGCAGAGTTTATAATCTCAAAGAGGATCATAAACATGTCTGAAAGGTTCGGAACCGCCGGATATAAGAAACTCTCAAAGTAGAAGGCAGAAGAATCAAAACATATATTTAGGCTCCACAGTAACCAACCCATGAACCAGCAACCCCATTTTGATATATTGATCAAAAGCTTCCAGGCCCAATAAGTATGCCTTGAAAGAGTAACCAGGAGGCTACAGAGAAGCATGATTGCATAAAGCAAAATCATGCTTCCCCCTCTATGGTAAAAAGATTACCCACTGGCCTGAAGTCTTTGTTCAGCTTCCTCCCGTAGGTCAGCTCTGCTACTGGCAGCTCCTGCTTCAGCTGTGGCTGTGGCTGTAGCTGCCTCTGGCTCCAACGGGAGCTGCTTTTAACCATCCGGCTTCTGCGGGGGTGTAAGGTACGCCGGGGAAAGCACAGGTTCTTTCAATCTGCTTAAGCAAGGTGAAGGGGTTGACCAGGAAAGCACAGGTTCTTTCCATCAGCTTAAGCAAGGGAAGCAAGGTGAAGGGGCCGACAAGCTTACTCCAGTCCAAGATACAAACAGCATTCAGTTCAGGGGAAAAAGCCAAACTAGTCAAGGCCACTTGTTGACTAAGTGCCAAGGAGCCCATTTTTGGTTGCCAACACAACCCCCCAAAATACTGAAGAAAATAACACCTTAAAAATAGACTAACTCAAATGGCAAAAGAGCTCCAAAAAGCCAATGAGGAGAAGAATGCCTTGAAAGGCAGAATTACCCAAATGGAAAAGGAGGTCCAAAAGACCCCAGGAGAAAATACTACCTTAAAAATTAGATTGGAGCAAGTGGAAGCTAGTGACTTGATGAGAAATCAAGATATTCTAAAACAGAACCAAAGGAATGAAAAAGTGGAAGACAATGTCAAATATCTCATTGGAAAAATCACTGACCTGGAAAATAGATCCGGGGAGATAATTTAGAAATTATTGGACTACCTGAAAGCCATGAGCAAAAAAAGAGCCTAGATATCATCTTTCAAGAAATTATCAAGGAGAACTGCCCTGATATTCTAGAGCCAGAGGGGTAGAAGAGAAATTGAAAGAATCCACCGATCACCTTCTGAAAAAGATCCCAAAAAGAAAACTCCTAGGACTATTGTTGCCAAATTCCAGAACTCCCAGATCAAGAAGAAAATACTGCAAGCAGCCAGAAAGAAACAATTTGAGTACTGTGGAAACACAATGATGATAACAGAAGATATAGCAGCTTCTACATCAAGGGATTGAAGGGCTTGGAATATGATATTCTGGAGGTCAATGGAGCTAGGATTAAAACCATGAATCGCTTACCCAGCAAAACTGAGTATCATGTTCCAAGACAAAATATGGATTTTCAATAAAATAGAGGACTTTCAAGCTTTCTCAGTGAAAAGTCCAGAGCTGAATAGAAAATTTGACTTTCAAACACAAGAATCAAGGGAAGCATGAAAAGGTAAACAAGAAAGAGAAATCATAAGGGACTTACTAAAGTTGAACTATTTTGTTTACATTCCTATATACTTTTTTCTCGTGACTATTGATACTTTGGATTTCTTTTGAAAATTGACTGTTTGACCATTTATTAACTGGGGAATGTCTCTTATTTGTTTTGTAAATTTGGCTCAGTTCCATATGTATTTGAGAAATGAGTCCTTGTCAGAGAAACTTGCCACAAAATTTCTTTCCAATTTCCTGATTTCCTTTTAATTTGGGCTGCATTAGTTTTGTTTGTGCAAAAGCTTTTTAATTTCATGGAATCGAAATGAGCTATTTTACTTCCTGTAATCATTTTCTGTTTCTTAGTCATAAATTGTTCCTTAGTTATAATTTTAATAGGTACATTTTCCCAGGCTCCCAAACTTACAATTTTAACCTTTATGTATAAATCATTAATCCATTTTGATCTTATCTTGGTTAACAGTGTGGGATGTTGGTTTTTATATATTTTCTGTCAAACTGCTTTCCAGTTTTCCCAGGAATTTTTTTCAAATGATAAGTTCTTACCACAAAAGCTTGGATATTTAGGTCTATCCAACACCAGACTACTCTTGTCATTTATTATTTACAATATTTACTATATTGTAGGTACCTACTTTATTTTACTGTCCAACTAGTCTATTTCTTAACCAATATGAGATTTGTTGTGGTGATTACTGCTTTGTAATATAATTTGAAATCTAGAATTTCTAGGTTGCTTTCTTTAACGTTATTTTCATTCATTCCTTTGACGTTGTTGACTTTTTAAACCCCTAGATGAATTTTATTTTACTATTTTTCTAGCTGTATATAATATTTTTTGGTACTTTAATTGCTATGGCACTGAATAGGCAAATTAATTTAGGTAGAATTGTAATTTTTATTATATTGGCTCAGACTACCTATGAGCAAGTAATATTTCCCTAGATGTTTAGATTTATCTTTATTTTTATGAAAAAATGTTATAATTATATTGATATAATCCCTGGGTTTCTCTTGGTATTTTATATTGTCTGTAGTTATTTTCAATGGAATTTATCTTTCTTTTTCTTGCTGATAGGTTTTGTTAATAGTATCTAGTTGATTCTCAATTGCTTTCTAAATGTACCACCATATCATCTGCAAAGAGTAATAGTATTGTTTTTTATTGTCTATTTTTATTTCTTCAATTTCTTTTCCTTGTCTTATTGCTAGGTTTCTAACACAATATTGAATATTTCACCCATCGTCTTATTGAGAAGGCTTTAAGTTTCTCATCATTACTGCAAACTCCTGCTTTTGGTTTTAGATAGACACTAAATTTCCCCTTAGTATAGCTTTGTATGTTCCCACAAATTTTGGAATATTGTCTCATTGTCATTCTCATTGGTGAATTTTTTTATTGTTTCTATGATTTCTTCTTTGACTTACTCATTCTTTAAGATTAGATTATTTATTTCATTTCCATTAACTTTCAGTCTATGTTTCTATGGCCCTTTATTAAATGTAGTTTTATTACATAACAGTCTTAAAAAGTTGCATTTAATATTTCTGCTTTTCTGCATTTGATTGTATGATTTTTATACCATAATACATGGTGAATTTTTGTGATGGTGAAATGTACAGCTGGAAAAAAGATATACTGCTTTCTATTTTCATTCAGTTTTCTCCAGAGGTCTATAAATCTATTTTTTCTAAGATGCTATTCATCTCCTTGATTTATTTGTCTAGTTTTTATGTTAAGTTTACTTAGCTCTGAGAAAGTAAAATTGAAGTCCCCCACTATTATAGTTTTATTATTTTTTTCCTTTACTTTCTTTGACTTTTTCTTTAAGAATTTGGATAATTTTATTATTGGCATTTTTTTATTATTGTCTATGGTTCCTTTCAGCAAGATATAGTTTTTCCACTTACCCATTTTAATTAGGTCAATTTTTATTTTTATTTTATCTGAAATCATGATTCCTACCCCTGACTTTTTTACTTTAGCTGAAGCATAATCAATCCTGCTCCAACCCCTTATTTTAATGGTCTGTGTCTTTCTGCTTCAAAGATGTTTCTTTTAAACAACATATTCTTGGATTCTGGTTTGTAATCTATTCTGCTATTCACTTCCATTTTATCAGTAAGTTCACCCCATTCCCATTCACTGTTATGATTGCTAACTGTGCATTTCTCCCCATCCTATTTTGTTCTGATTATCTTGCTCTCTCCTTTTATTCTGTCCCTCCTCTAAAGCCTCTTTTGCTTCTATTGCCTTCTTTTATCTTCCCTCCCTTTTATCACCACCCCCCAAGACACATTTTCTCTGAATCCCTTTCCCTCCTATTTCTTTGCTAGGTAATACAAATTTCTATTACCAATTGAGTAGTTATACATATTTGCTTTCTTTGAACCAATTTAGATGTGGGTGAGGTTCCAACTTTGCCCACATCTGCATTGCCCCTGCCCCTCCCCCACACAATATATTCCCCTCTGTTGTAAAAGCTCTTCCTTGTATACCTCATTTGTGTGAAATAATTTCCTCCATTCTTCCTTTCCCTTCTCCCTTCTCCCAGGGCATTCCTCTTTCTCACTTACTGATTTTTTTTACTTCATTCCAACATAATTGACTTATTTCTACACCCTCTTCCTTTGTAGAATCCTTCTAACTGCCTTAATAATAATAAAGTCCTTTGAAGATATGTGTATTACTGTCCAATGAAGAAAAATACACAATTTTAACTTATTCAGTACCTTATAGTTTTTCTTTAATTTTTACATTTTATACTTGATTTTTATGTCTGAAAGTCAAATTTTCTATTCAGCTCTAGACTTTTTATCAGGAATGGGTAGAACTCCATTAAATATCCATTTTTTCCTTGAAGGATTATACTTAGTTTTGCTGGGTAGGTTATTCTTGGTTGTAACCCCAGCTCTTTTGCTATGTGGAATATCGCATTCTATGCCCTCTGTTGCTTTTTTGTGGTAGCTCTTAAATAATTTTTCCCCTTGAGGCAATTGGGGTTAAGTTGCTTTTTTAGGGGCACACAGCTACAAAGTCTCACATGTCTGAGGCAGGATTTGAATTCAGACTCTCCTGACTCCAGGGCCAGTACTCTATCAACTGAACTACATAGCTGTACCTGCTAGCTATTAAATCTTGTGTGATCTGACTGTGACTTTATGATATTTGAATGGTTTCATTTTGAATTTGTGAAGTCTTTTCTCTTTGACCTGGAAGCTTAGCAATTTGGCTATAATATTCCTGGAGGTTTTCATTTCACCATCTTCTTCAGGTAGTGATTGCTGGATTCTTTCAATTTCTATTTTATTCTTTGATTCTAGAACATCAGGACAGTTTTCTTTGATAATTACTTTAAATATGATGCCTTGGCTCTTTCTTTGATCATGGCATTCAGGTAGTCCAATAATTTGTAAATAATTTCTCTTAGATCTATTTTCCAAGCCAGTTGTTTTTCTAAAGAGATATTTCACATTTTCTTCTATGTTTTTTCTTCTTTTGATTTTGTGTTGTTGTCTTTATTTCTCTTAGAGTCATTAATTACAGCTTGCCCAATTTTAATTTTTAAGGAATTGTTTTCTTCAGTGAGCTTTTGTACAGCTTTTGTTTTCCATTTGGCACTTCCACATCCATATGCCACATATATAACTCACTTTCTTACCTTCATGACTTTATTCCCAGTCATACCTTCCAACTGATATGTTATCCCTCCAATCATTTCCCATAATTGTGTGAAGTCCTAATCTATATTATATTATTTGTGTATTTTTGTTTCTTTCTTCCCCACTATATTAAGCTCATTAAAGGTATGAGCTATATATTCATATTTGCACTCTCTAAAATATTCATGATGGACTAAGTACTCAGTACAACTGTGTTGAGTTAATGGCTTTTAGAAACATAGATATTCCATGTAATATTTAAATATTCTTTATAAACGTTATGCACATACATGTTTGTATGTATAATTTTATTTATATATGTATGTGTGTCTGATTGGTGTATGTATACATACATACATATATATTTGTATACACACATGTATGTTCCTTTTAACTGTAGTAAGAGTATCAAAGAAATACAGGCTCTGAACAACCTCATTTTAATCTTGGAGAAATTGGGCTTATGCTTTGAAATGTGACCATGTGAGGAGGATGGATTACGAAAAGGATAATACACACATCTATTTATTTATAACTGTTTATATACACACAGATATCTCTTTATTAATTTATCTATCTATCTATTGTTGCCGTTGTTGTTGTTCAGTAGTTTTAGTCATATTTGACTCTTCATTAACTCATGAAGGGTTTTATTGTCAAAGATACAGGAGTGATTTTCCATTTCCTTCTCCAGCTCATTTTACAGATGAGGAACTGAGACAAACAGGGTTAAGTGATTGCCTGGGGTCACACAGACAGTAGGTGGCTAGATTTCACACACACAGAATATGGTATACTCTCTTTATACATATATATATATATATATACATATATGCACACATACATACACACATGCCTACATACATATATATTGTATGTGATATGGTATGTGTGTATATTTAATATATATCCAGGTATGCTATTAATATATCATATGAATGTATGTGTGTATATGCATATATGTATATACACACACATATGTGTATATATATATATATATATATACACACACATATATCTGTCACAGTCTTCCCTGGAGATATGTGTGTGTTTATTCATGTCATACATGGATCAGCAATCCATATTGGATGATTCATCCATCTATATTCCATATACTTATCTAAATGGCATATATTATGTAAAGAGAGAGGGAGGGAGGGAAGGAGGTAATGCATAGAACATTGGAGTCAGGAAGATATGGTTTTAAGTATTATCTCTGAAGCACAATAGTTATGTGACTTTGACCTATGTCTCTCAATCTTTGGGTGTCCCTGGTAACTTTATAGAAATGTAAATTAAAGAAAAATTGCTAATCTGCATCACTATAGTGGATTTCCTCATATGATGAAACCATAGATCTGAAACATGGATAAAACATATGTGTATATATGTATTTATGCATCTGTATACACACAACTCTGTATGTATGTATTTGTGCTGACTCTTCATTTACCACTAGCTGTATTTCTTCAGACTTCTCAGATATGCCCCAAGAACCTCTTAATCCTATAGGATTCCATCAGTGCTGGAATTCACCCCTCATCAGTTCTGCTCCTAGGACCCATCTAGGTGGAGGGAAGAGTGGAGAACTCCACTTAGAACCTTTATTTAAAGGGAGTATTCACATCAGCTATTTCTTCATTTTATTGCACCTCCTCATTTTCTACACAGCTGCTCTCCTTTGGACTATTCCATCATGTCCTTGTGCTAGGTAACTTCCCTCACCTACCACCTTTTTTAGTTCCTTTTTTGTTTTGTCTTCTCCTATTAGACTGTAAACTCCTTGGGAGCAGAGACTGGCTTTCTTCTTCTTATTTGTATTTCCAGTGCTTTACACAGTTCCTGGCACATAGTTAGCATTTAACAGATATTTATTAACTGACCAGATCCACATATGGGAAAACTTAGACATGAGTCACAATTATGTTTTGTTTTAGAGATTTCCCTGGAGTTTTTTTCCATGATGGAGCAGAACTAGAGAGAGAACCTGTCCAACTCTGCACTGAGGTCAGCTCCTCAGAATCTGAATGTGGATAGACTTTTTCTTAGATGCTAAGCAAATATCCTATTACCAGGTCGACAATCAAAGCCTGTCCAGCTTGTTTGGATCTCTCAGAGCTTATACTGTGCGGGCATAACCTTTGAAAACCTTTGAAAAGGATCACATGCACACTACAATAAATCATCAGAATAGGACTTCACAGAAAGATGTGTGAATTACATGTATATGACCATAATATTAATTATAATAAATTATTAATATTCATTTCCTCCCCAAAAGCCAAACACAAGCTACAAGAAGAAAAGCAATCAATTTTCCATGCGTAGACACTAAGCAACTTGAAAGCCCCTAGTGGGCAGGTCTGGTGGTTCTTTAATAAAATTTTGAACTAAGATTGAACAGTACATAGTGTGCATAAAATAGATCCCTTTCTCCAAGTACTTGAATCTAGAAACAGTATTTATCTTGTTACCTAGATACATTCTCTTTCAAAGATGTGTGATTTAGAGATACAATTACCATTTTCCCTAAAAATAGCAGCAATTAGAAACTGTTGATCAGTTGGTGGTGACTGTCACTCAGATAAAGAATTCTTTCGTTGCTGAATTCTGCATTCTATTTCACAAATGCAACTTCATGTTATTCCTACTTCAAGAGTCAAGGAGCATTTATTAAGCACCTGTCATGTCCCAGGCATTGTGCTAAGTACAGGGGATACAAAGAGAGGCACAAAAATGTCTTTGCTTTCAAGGATCTCATAGTCTAATGAAAGAAGATTTTTAAAGTAGATCAAAGCAAACAGCAGAGGTTAATTTTACAGCTATGATGAGTATCATTTAGCTGTCAATTATCTATTAAGTGACCACATGGCACACTCTTTCATACATATTAAAATACAAGCATCATTATGTAATTTATTATATAGTTCTAAAGTGATATCATTGATGCATAAAAATCCACCACGTACATTGAGAAGAATTAGTTTAGACATTTAGCACTTTTGTCTCTCCCTTTCAGATCTTTAGAATTGAGACACCCTATAACTTTGGAAAAACCTGTTTCCTATGGGTTTCTTTGTGTTATTCAAATACATGTGTAAAGTGCTTTGCAAATTGTAAAGCAAAACATAAATCCTAGTTATTATTTTTATTGCATTTGTAGATATTTCTTATGAACACAAATTAGTTTGATGAGCTTTCAACAGGGCAAATCATTTAAGATTCAACAAAACTGTAATGGAATACAAAAAAGCATAAAGCTGGGAAGGAATAAAATGTTACTATAACTATTACTAATAACATCTTTCATTATTGTAGCACTGTGATAGAAGGGATTAAATAATTTACTCTAATAAGATAGAAAAAAACTGGGCTGGGCCTGGAAAGTTCCAAATTCTTGTCTGGGTTTTATCAATATCAAGAAATATGATCTTTGATAAATCACTTAACCCCTCCTAGCTTTAGCTTCCTCATGTGTAAAATTCAAGTGGAAGACCAGATGATTCGTAAGATTCCTTTCAAATTCTTAAATTATGTGATAATGATTCTACCTTCTAGGATCTTTGATATATTTTCTGCAGAGAGTTATAGGATTGTTTCATTGTCAAGTTATAAAATTTCTTCCTTATCAAGTGAAATTGATATCTAGAGTTATTTTTAATGCAAAAATGCTATTTTAAAATAACTATACATCAAAATACTATTTGAAAGAAAACACATAATTCACTTTTAAATAAGATTTAAATAAAACAAATATAACCAGACTTGTTTGAGCATGTTCAGATTACTTAACATGTAGATTCATTGTGCCTCCCACATGTTAGGGGAGTAAGCTTGCGTATTCGTGATTATACATAATACCATAACTTAACTCAGTTCTCACAGAGACCAGTTCCCATTTCCTAGTCCAAAATCCTTGTTAAATTCTAGTCCCATGTACCCTAGCTTCTCTGGGTTTCTCTAATGGACTGACTAGATGCATCATCCTGCCTGAAATCCTGCCTCAAAGAAACTGAAATTGAGGACAAACCCTATAGGACAGAAACAAACATCCCTAGGCCCATTTCTATGAGTCAAGGTAGAAGAGAGAGGCATCTGGTGGCTCAGTGGATACAGCACTGGGCCTGGAGTCAGGAATACCTAAGTTCAAATCCAGTCTCAGATACTTCCTAGCTATGTGACTCTGTTCAAGTCACTTAATCTTTGATTGCCTAACAAAACTGATCCACTAGATCCATTGGAGAAGGAAATGTCAAACTACTCCAGTGTCTTTGCCAAGGAAACCACAAATGAGGTCACAAAAAGTTGTGCATGACCAAAACAACTTAACAACAACAACAAAAAAGAGAGAGTACAGGAGAAATAATTCTTTTCCCCCTGACTAATTCATTCATGGTGCCCATGCTGTGGGTGAACTGTGATCTGTAGCTTCTGGATGCAACAGGAGAAAGTGTTTAGGAAAGAGTATTGACGCAGTAATGACATAGCCTTCACTGGTTACATAGTCCATCCAAGGAGGCTACCCTGACCCACCTAATAGTAGATCCTGAGCTCCTCCATGTTAGACATTCTGAGCATGCCCCAAAGGCCCCTTAGCATGTGTGGTCTTTCCTATTACATTGTAACAGCAAGCACTCAGGCATACCCAGGACAGCCAGCTAGCACAGGTTCTTTGATCTGCTTTTCTTAAAGGAAAGGCAACTTTAAGGAGGTCAACAATCTTACTTTAATCACATTCACTAGTACATGGGAAAGGTCAGGACCCTGAATGAGGAGAAAATACAAGCAGAGAAATTAACACAAAGATCAACAGACAGGGCTCCAACTGTCTGATCAGAGTAATACAACCACCCACATATACCACTGGATCAGGGGAACACAGATACATCTGAGTAGTTGGGGGGCTCTGAACAAATGGCTACTCAGAGTCCCGTCCAAGGAATCAAAAAGTCCTTCTCAAAGCAAACCTCCAAAGCAAAATACCAACCTCAGAAAAATATTCACTTCTCAGAGCCAGAAGGTATCACAACCCTCATGGCTCAGTGTCTAATTGTCTTAGTACCAAAAGGTGTGAAAGCGTTCCTGCAAGCAAGCCTCCCCATAAGCAAGCTTGCCCTTTAAGCACATTTCTTCTTAGGCAAATTTCTCCTCCAATGGGCCCTATGTGACTCAAGATGTATCACAGCTGTGGTTGAACACATGTGATCACATAGGCCTATATAGGACAGGGAAGATCTTCCTATTCCATTAACATTACATACATCCAGGGAATGAAGATCAGGGTTCACTCACATCATCGGGGTTACATCACATCTGAAATGAGGGTTACCATTTCTACTTTTCTCCTTTTAGATCATATGGCTGTGAATGTTTGTCTTGTTCCATTTCATTTTATCCTAAGTTTCACATGTCAATAGTGATCCCCATTGGACCTGGGAGTTCAAGCCATGGTGACCTTTGAGCTAGGATTTCAAGTGGATATGTGCACCAAACCAATCCAGTGGGAAAGCCCAAGAAGCAAGGGCATCTGGGGTTTGAGTATAAGGAAGGTTTTAGACATGGAACTGGGATTGCTTTCTACAGGAACTGAACTAAGCTGTTTGTATATTTGCTTTATACCTTTGAGGTAAATTTTCCTTTGTAAAATCTAACTGGACTATTAGTGGTAAAATGGAATTGGGGTGCAGGGTAAGACTCTTACACTTGAGGCAGCACCATTATTGGGTGATGAAAGCAGAACCATGGAGCCTAGGCACCCAAGTCACCCTTAAAGATAAGAGATAACTGTGGAGGAGGGGCGATGGGTAGCCAGTGTTATACAAGTAATTAATTACTATGATGGTAACCTTTTTCTGTTTATTAATTTTTTGGAGTTTACCCAGTTTAATTTACAGGCTGAAATTATCTCCCTTTCTTATCCATTTCCATGACTTGCTCCTTCACTCTACTTTAGTTACATATAGAGATGTCTATACATTTTATTGTGCCATTACCCATAATTATCCCATGTTTCTAAACTCTGAAACTTCATTATCTTGATCATAATGTTTGATAATTTCATTTTTTTCATATGCTTTGCAACCTCTATTCCTATTCGTCCTCATCACATAACCTCTAATCCCTATATTTCCTAGTTCTTTCCCTGGCCATCACTTTTGCACTGGCTGTACTCTCTTTCTTTCCCTATCTTGACTCCTTGGTGATCTAGTTCAACTGTATATTACCCTTTACACTTGATTCCCATGTTGCCTTGTCTTATAGCAGATCATGCCTCCCATGCCCCAGTGTTAAATTAAAATATTCCTACCATTGGCTACCTTCACTTTAATTCACATGTTTTTGAATGGAACTAAGGAATACTTAATGAAACTATTCAGATTAGGTCAACTAAAAATTCATATTATATAATCTCATTCCTAGGCCTGGACACATTGTCTTTTTTATCCTACAATTGCATTAGATGGGGAAAAGTCTTAATTAACTGAATTTTGGTAACTTTATGAAGTAGAGGATGGTGGTACCACCAATAGAAAATGAGGCAAAGGGACAAATTTGAGTGGAACATGAAAAGTTTAGTTTGTATGTGCTGATTTTTGCCCTGGTGGCACAGCCATGTAAAGATGTCAAGGAAATAGTTGGAAATGTGAGACTCGAACTCAGGAGAGAATTTGGAGTGGGAGATATTGATTTGGAAGTTATAAACACATAGGGGACAATGGAAATCATGGGTGTTGATGAAATTGTGAAGATAAAAGAAGGGAAAAGAGAAAAAGTGCATAAAAGAGAAAAGAGGAGAGAAGTGAAGGGAAGAGAAGAGAAAAAAGGATTATTGTTCAGTCATTTCAGTCATGCCCAACTCTTCATGACCCCATTTGGGGTTTTCTTGGCAGAGATAATAAAGTGACTTGCCATTTCCTTCTCCAGCTCATTTTACAGATGATGAAGGTAGTTAAATGACTTGGCCAGGGTCTCACAACTAGCAGGTGTCTGAGGCCAGATTTGAACTCAGGAAGATGAGAAATCTTGACTTCAGGCCCAGCAATCTATCTATTGTTCCACCTACCTGCCCTGAAGAGAAGAAAAGAGGAGCACAAAAGTGGAATTTTGAAGACCACTGATTACACTTAGGGAATTGGAAAGATAAAGCAGATCAACAAAGGACATCAACAAAATATGTCCTTTAGAATCCTATGACTTTAGTAGAATCTGAAGTTTTGCTCTTTCTATCACTCCAAGCATATAATAGACACTTCTTGTTGAGTCAAGGAATTCAATCCAATAAATGTTTACTATAAACCTACTATTTGCCAGACATTGCACCAGGAAGTAGGGATGTAAAGAGAAAAACACATACATGAAAATAACAACAACAATAAGAAAAACAACAAAATCCTCACTTTCAAAGAACATACATTCTTAAATAAATGAAATGTTTCTTGTCTCCAGTTATTCTGTTCTCTTATGGGACCAGATTGCTGAGTGTTCCCTCATTTTTCTGTTCCTTACTTTCTCCTTGAGATGCAGAGTCAGGTGGACCTGGATTCAAATCCACTTCTGATATTTAATACCTGTATAATCGCGGACAAATCACTTAACTTTTCTAACCTCAGTTTCTTCATCTGTAAAAAAAGATAAGGTTGGACTCTGACTCTACAGTCCCTTCCATCTATAAATCTATAATCCTATGATCCTTCCTTTTTTTGAGAGGCACTTGAGAAGAGCAGGACAGTTTTCTTCTTGGGCTGAATCCCTTAAGAATTCTAATCTGCTTATAAAGAATATTTCTTAAGTGTTCTAACTTTGGAAATTTATGAATACAACCCACAAAACCACACAATATACAATATTTTCAAAGGAGGATGTACAAATGGCTTTTAAAATAATAGAAGAGTCCTACATGCCATAATGAAAAGAATACTGTATTTGGCATCAGAAGACCTGGATTCAAAACCCAGGCCTGCTTCTTACTGCTTTTGGGACCTTAGGTGAGCATCTTCATATTACTTGAACCAAAGTTTCCTCATCTGTAAAATGAGGGGGAGAGGTTAGAATAAATTACCTTTAGGTTCAAAACATTTTTTTGGAGGGAGGAAGGCAAGGCAATCGGAGTTAAGTGACTTGCCCAAGGTTACACAGCTAGTAAGTGTCAAGTGTCTGAGGCTGGATTTGAACTCAGGTCCTCCAGACTCCAGGGCCAGTGCTGTATTCGCTGAACCACCTAGCTGCCCCTTGAAACATTTCTTTTAAATGTATATGTATAAAAATGAAAAAGCATGTTAGATGTCCAAAAGTTTTCCAGACTATCCTAAATTCTGGCAGTATGGAGAGAAATTTTCATATGAACAAAAGGAACATAGCTAGATGATAGAGAATATCATGGTTAGTTGCTGTTCAGTTGTTTTAGTTTGTCTTCATGACCCCATTTGGGGTTTTCTAGGAAAAGATACTCTTCAGCTCATTTTACAGATGAGGGAACTGAGGCAAATTGGGTTAAGTGACTTGTCAGGGTCACACAGCAAGCTAGTGTTTGAGGCCAGATTTTAAACCCCTCAACTCTAGGACTAGCATTTTATCTACTACACCACCCATCTGCCCCCATATCCTGGTTAATAGATTCTTTAAAATCTGGAGAAACCGTTCCTGATGGCTTATTAAAAATATAAGATGGAGCCTAAATTTCTGCCTGCAAAAGAAGTTGATATTGAGACATTACAAGTGATTGAAAAAAATATGCACAAAACTATTTTAAAATTCTTAAAGTCTTGAAATGGAGATGAAAACGTTCAGCTTAGAAATCTGGCCTCTTTGTTCTATGGAGCCACCATTGCCCCAGAGAAGCAGAGAAACAAGGTAGTAAACTATTGGGAAACCTTTAGGTTTGGTCCAAAAATATGTACTTTAAACAAACAGTGAAATATAGATTTTAAACCTCATACACATTTCCCCCACAAATCCATAGAGGAATAGTTACAGCAGAAGTGTTCCTTGATTGATTGAAAACTATTTGAGGCACTTGAGAAGTGAATGACCAGGATTTTATTGCCCATGAAGCTCCTGTGCTGAATCTTAAAAAGGATGAATTCATAAACTACTGTTACTTGAAAATGATCTTTGGTGCTATGTGCTTTGAAGTACTCAGATTCTTTGAAGTACTCAGTGATCCTATGACATGCTTGGTTTTAGATCATTCCAGTGGGGGTGGGAGTTGTTGACTTGGTGACTTCCAAGCTCCCAGAAGAGTTTGTTGGGAAGGGTGATGGCTCTTTATTTCATATAGATAAATTCTCATATTGTTCTTTTATTTCCTCTTGCCATCTGCTCTTGTGAACCATCCATTCTGTTTTAATGTTAAATGCTTTGAAAACCATGGCTATAAGTCATTTGGAAACATATAGTCTAAATTTTAAATAACAAAATAATAGTTGTTAGGTAGCAAAAGTCAACCCATTAAATAAAATCATAATTTTCTAATTGTTGATTTCTCAACTGTTTAAATGCCATAATCCCCATTCTTCCTAGTGTTCAATGCACTCATTCATTGCACAAATATTTAATGAGGATCTTCTACGTATAAATGCTGTGGGTGATATAACCCAATGATGAAACTCAATGATGGTGGTATAACACAATGATGGGATAACACAGTGATGAAAAAGTAGGAATGTTCCCTGACTCAAACTGAAGAGAGAAAGCAAGTATAGAAATAACCATAGCACAAGGAAGTATATGGTAAATATGATAAAAAGAAGTACAGGTCTGTCTGAAAGATAATGTACAGGAACTGTGGATAATTGGAGTGGGGTGGAGAACGATTGAGTGGACATCATGGCCTGTGAAAGTATGAAGAAGTGCTTAGAAATTCAAGGAGGTAGGTCTCAATCAGGGTGAAAAATTGGTTTAGAAAGGATGAGGCAGAGGGAGAAATGGAGTGATGAGAGGTTTTGGTCGGAAGGCTACCATACCTAGGTAGAATGTTGTATCAGTAAGGCAAGATTCATGACCTTGAGGATGACCACGAACATGCCTGTATGGTTCAGAATCGCAAAATATGAAAAACTCTCCAGGTGGAAGTCAGAGGAAATAAAATATTTATTTAGGCACCAAAGAATCAAATCCCAGAACCAGTAATTCCAATTTGATATAGCAGTAATTGTATTCCCAAATCAGTAAGCCCACCTCAATGTAGCAACAAGGAGATTAAAACACAATATCACAGCAAAGAGCCAAGTCATCCTGTAAGCTTCCCCTCTGCTAGGGCCTTCCTGTAAACAATCACTCATGAATCTTAACTCTTTCCTTGCCTGTGTCCTCTCCCCTTGGCCCCCTGCCCCAGTCCTCTGGTCTACAGCTCTCTGGTCTCCACTCTCCCCTCAGCACTCTCTTCTGCAGCTCTGTGGATTTGGATTTCTTACTCCTTCTCCTTGGGCTGAATTATGAAGTCCGGCTTCTCTTCTGACTTCTGAATTCTCAGTTCTTAATGGCTACCTTCTGTGTGTATATGCTCTTTTTAGGGCCTGAGGGCTTCATACCCAATTGGCAAAAGAGTATGGGAAAGATCTTTAATCACTGATTGGCATCACAAAAATATGGGCCTGCCTCTCTTAACTGACCCTACCTGAGGTCTACTGAATGGGTAGAAAAAGATCTTCAATCACATCATTACCACAAATGTTGGACTTGGAGTCAGGAAGGTCTAAGTGCAAATCTTGCTTCAGGTACTACCGAGCTCTATGACCTTGGGCAAGTCACTTCCTGTCTTAAACTCAGTTTCCTCATTTGTAAAATGGGTATAATAACATGTACATCACAAGGTTAATGTGAGGATCAAGTGAGATAATATATGTAAAAGCACCTTGCAAACTTTAAATCATTATATGAGTATTATTATTTTTATTATTGCATGGGGAAGTGTGAAAGTTTTTACTTAGGGAAGTTTAATATATAGTTAATTTAGACATGCAGTTAGTGATATAATCCCAATGCATGACTAAGATGAAATGAAGGAGTGTTTGAGGGCTAAATAGATATAATTTCATCCAGACACCACTTTTACGAGGAGAGCACAATGGCCACTTTCAAGGTTCTAATCTTCTGCTTCCTTTCCTGGCTGGAACCAAAATCTCCTTGAAGAAGGGTTGACAGAAGGGACTAGAGATATTTATTTATGCCTCCTTGTGAGCCACTTTTTGGCAGACCATAAAGTCACACATAACCTATATAAACAACACCCATAAGCCCCTGCAGTTATATGCTTTTGGCCTAGGAAATATTGTGAGAAGCTGACATTTTTAGTCTGATATTTGTTTCTACTAATTTGTAATAAATATTTCTTCCAAATGGAGGTAAGATTCTTAAGAGCAAGATCTATTTTGTGTTCATATTACTGGTAACTAGACCTGTTTCTGGCAGATATAAGGTGATTACTACATTTTTTTGAATAATTGATTGACATATGACACCAGAAAACAGAACTATATATTAATTTAGTTTCCAGAAGCTTAAATTTCAGCCAATCGTATATATCTGAATAGCATTCATAAGTCCATTTCTCCTAAAGACTAAGTACTGCAGCATTTCCTTTTCTGTTGTAGAGATACGAGTCAGAATTTTTTTCCAAAGGTTCTTACAATCCTGCATTGTGTTAGAAATCCATAATCCCTTGGGCTTCTGATTCATATGGCTAATAAGCTCTCAAGTTAACCAGGAGTGTCTTATGCATTGACAGGTCATTTAAGAGATGTGCACTAATCAGACATCTTCAAATCTCTAAAACAGAAGAATATTATTCCCAGAGGAAACTGAGTCGCCTATTTGCTTACCTGTGGACATGGAGGGGAAAACTAGAAACAATGGCTGGAAGTAGCAAAGCTGCAGATATGATGATGCAATGAAAAGATTTCCTACCAATTAAAGATATCCAGAAGTGGAATGGGTACCTTTACAGTAGTGGTTTATCCTTTTTCAGAATCTATTCGTCCAAGGCTGGATGATTATTTGTTGAGTATATTGTTGAGAGGATCAGTGTTCAGTTACTGGTTGGACTCGATGGCCTCTGAGTTCCCTTGGAACTTGGAAATTCTATGATTCTGATCTAAAGGCAATAATATTAGAAGATTTCATAGCTGAAGGGGAGTTTAGACATCATTAAGGCTCAGATGGGACAGTGATCAGATTTTGTCCTGGATCAGACCACTTTGCAAATGCTGAGAGCTTAGCTGTCCCTGAAATTCAGAAATAACACAATACTCAATGCACCAAGAAAGCAGTAGCGTGGCTGAATACACAAAGAAAACAAGAATCCTACCATAAAGACCTATTTATGGTGACAGGAAGTCTCAGGAAGCCAAACCAGAAGATAACAACTCTAAAACATCTCCAAACAAAGCCTAAAAGATAAACATAGTTTGGGCACAAGTTCAATTAGAATTTTCTAAAGAAATGAAAGTATATTTTTTAAAAATACTTTTTTTAAATAAATAAGATGCTAAAGAGAAAAAAGGAAACAAAATGAAAGCTATGGAAGAAAGAAGTGGAAATAGAATTAGCAATTTGACATAAGAGTTATGAGACCTTATTCAATAACAATCTCTCTGGAAATTACAACTGACTAAAAAGAACTTATTGATTTCATGAGAGAGCAAGCCATATCAAAACAAGTCAAAGGATTAATAAAAAAGAAAGTATAACACAGCAAAAATTATCCAAACTGGAAAATAGATCAAGGAGGGATAATTTATGAATCATTTAGCTGCCTGCCTAGATATTATATTTCAAGAATTAACAAAATAGAATTGCACAGATTTCTTATATATAGAGTATAATGTGAAAAGAGAAAAAATCCACTGGTCACCTTCTAAAATAATTCACAAAATTAAAACTATTGAAAATATCATATTGAAAATTCACAGCTTTCAGGTGAAAGAATAGTACTATAAATAGAAATCAAGAATGCAAGTGCTGAGGAGCCATAGTCAGAATCACACAAAATTTAGAAACCACCACTTAAAGAACAGAAGACATTGGAATACAGTACTACAGAAAGCAAAAGATGGAGGTGAAGGAAGGGGGAGGAAGAGGGAATTGACTTTTTGATGAAATAGCAAACTTCTAAACATTCTTGATAAAAATATAAGAGCTTCCTAGAAACTTCAAAATAAAAACACAGGAATCAATGGAAATATAAAGTGGTAAATATTAGTGAACCATCATAAGGTACTAAACAAAAGTAAAGTATTTATATTCTAATATGAAGAAATGGCAAATGTATCCCCACAGAAAGTAGAATCAGGAGTTCTAGGGAGGGTCTAGTAAGACAAGAGCCCTGAGAGTGGTTTTGTTATGTCTTGATGACCTTAAAAGAAGAACAGAAAGGGAAGGTGAAATTATCTCATGAACAAACTATATAAAAAGGAGGAAAATACAGAGAGGATGGGGCAGGCAACACTTAAACTTCACTCTCATCTGAACTAGTCAAAGGAAAGAATAATATACACAGTTGGCAGCAGAAATACATTTTATTAAACAGGCCAAATGAAAAAATAGGGTAAAAAGGAAAGGGGGAATAAGAATGATAGCATAAATGTCTGCTTAGTCCTAAGCAAAACAAACTAAACTAAAACTAAACTAAACTAAACACAGATGGTAGATTGTAAAGAATTTTTTTGGAGGAAAAAAAAAACAAAGGAGAACAAGAAGGAAGGAAAGAATTAAGGAAGGAAAGAAGGAAGAATAAGAACCTTATTATTGTACTGTTGTGGAGTAAGGAGCAGAGGGGCAGAGGCACAGAGACAGATTGCATCAAATATTACTGGTAGTGATGTCATTCTCTCACCATCCCCTTTTTTGTAAAGATGACCTGGGAAACAAAGGGAAGAAAAGGTATAAGAGGAGGTAAATGCAAAATTAATGATGATAATTCTGAATGAGAATGGGAGGAACTCATCCATTAAACAAAAGAGAATAGAATAATGAATTAGAAGTTAGAATTCAAGAATATATGGTTTGTAAGAAACATATGTGAAACTTATTCATACAAGGTAAAATGAAGTTCTGGAGGAAAAATCTATATTATCCTTTTACTGAAGACTTAGGAACTCTTATTATTTAGATCAACTAGAAAACTTTCCAATAAAATCAGGATTATGATATCCATTGTCACCACTTTTATTTGTCATTGTACCAGAAATTCTGCCTATAACAAGGCAAGAAAATGAACTTGAGGGAATAAGCAAAGATAAAGAAGAAACAAAATTATCACTTTTGCAGATAATATGGTGTACGTAGAAAATTCTAAATAATCAACTAAAAGCTAATCAAAACAATGAAAAACTTCAGTAAACTTTCAGGATACAAAATAAATCCACTTGAATCATGAACATGCTATTTTATACCAATGAAAACTAGTAGGAAAGGGTAGAGAACTTACATTTAGAATAACTGTAGAATCTATAAAATACTTGGCAGACTACCTAGGAAGAGACACACAAGAACAATGCACATACAACTACAAATCATATAAAGAATAATAGGAAATGTTATAATTGTTCATGGATAGAGTGAGTCAAATGAAATTAAAAATGGCATTACTCCTTAAGTTAATTTGCTTATTCGATATAATGTATACGTAGTTGACTTACTGTATAGAACTAGAAAAAAATAAAAACAAACTTGATCTTAAGGCAAGATCAAGAATATCAAGGGGAATACTGAAAAAGAAATCAAATTAAAGAGGCTTTGCAGTGCCTGATCTCAAATTATACTACATAATTATTCTAAAAGCAATCAAGTACTCAAAAACAAAGAGAAAAAAGGGAAATGATTAGCAATTCAATTTATAGAAGTTAAGTTTTACCATCTTGCATTGAGATTTCCTTATTATGTTCTATTTTAAGGAGCATGATTTCTTTTGAACAAAATAACATTGCATTGTGAAATCTGCAAGTAAATCTCTGAACCTTCTTGTGAGGTGACTAGAGTTACCCACAACTCTTCCATTCTCTTGCTTCTCACTCTTTTTCCTCTTCCCCCACCATGATGCTGATTTTCTTCTCTGTAAGACTGTAAAACTCAGTTGATTACTACCCTCTGTCAAAGGGTCAATATAGCCTCCTGTTCATCTTTGTGACACTACAATTCCTCCTGCCACTTTTTGTTACAGAAGAGCAAAGAAACTGACATCTTTTGGAAAATGTTCCATTTTGGAAATCCCCTTTCTTGTGTTAGAGTCCTCTACATTATAGAACTTTGCGTCATGTCAATGTCTAGTGAAAATTGCACTGGCCTAGGCCTCAGCATCTGATTCCATCTCCACCAGTGAAAGCTAAATGACCTTAAACAAATCTCTTCAATCTCTTAAGTTTTCTCCTTTATGAAATAAAGGAGGTTGGGGTTATCTTTCCAATCTAAAACCAATATTTTATGATTATATTACGATTTTAAAGTAAAAATTTAATTACCTTACTGTCTCAATGTATTAAAATATTTTCCAAATTCTCTAAATCTTTGTTTGATAGAAAAACACCTCCTCCACTTGTCACTAACTTTTGTAATAGACTGCTCCAAATTCTTCTCTGATTTATTTTAAACTCAAGGTCTTATTATCCTTCAATATGAATGTTTCCTGTAAGATTTCCAGTGACGCTCTTTGCAGCTCCCGCCGACTATGTGAATCTCCCGGGACACCTGGCACAAGCGCCGCAAGACCGGGGGCAAGCGCAAGATCCACCACAAGAAGCGCAAGCATCAGCTGGGCCAGGCGGCTGCCCGCCAACACCAAGGTCTGCCAAGTCACATCCACACCGTGCGAGTCCGAGGAGGCAACAAAAAGTACCGGGCGCTGAGGCTGGACTTGGGCAACTTCTCCTGGGACCCGAGTGCTGTACCCGAAAAACAAGGATCATTGATGTGGTCTACAATGCATCCAACAATGAGCTGGTCAGGACCAAGACATTGGTGAAGAATTGCATCGTGCTCATAGATAGTACCCCATACCTCCAGTGGCATGAGTCCCACTATGCGCTGTCCTTGGGCGGGAAGAAGGGAGTGAAGCTGACTCCTGAGGAGGAAGAAATTTTAAATAAAAAGCAGTCAAAGAAGTTGCAGAAAAAGTACAAGGAGCGGAAGAAGAATGCCAAAATCAGCTCACTTCTGGAGGAACAGTTTCAGCAGGGCAAGCTCTTTGCCTGCATCGCATCCAGGCCAGGCCAGTGCGGCAGAGCAGACGCCTTCGTGCTCGAGGGCAAAGAGCTTGAGTTCTTCCTGAGAAAATCAAAGCCTGAAAGGGCAAGTAAACCCTAATTTGGACATTCTCTAATGGAATAAATACCCAGATCGTTAAAAAAATTTCCTGTGACTTCCTCTTTGTTCACGTCTAAGACATTGATATCCATTATCATATTCTTCAACTTTGATGTGTAAAATACAATTCATGGTCATCAGAGCCTCCAAAGCTTTGTTTATTATTCTTCTTCTTTATAATACACCCGTTACCCACTTATACCTTTCCTGTTCTTTAAGGCCAGATGAAATCCCAATGCTATAATGAAGCCACTGTATTATTCCAGATTATCTTTAATTTCTGTATTTTTCTATTCTGGATCAATTCTATCTCATTGATTTGCCATTATGTATTGACATGGCTCTATTCTACCAATGATTTCTGCTTTGCAGGTTATAAATTCTGCTTTTCCAATTTTTGTTTCTGTTATGCTCCACTCAGGAAGGCCTTTCTGTTATCCTATGCTCTCTCAGAAATACACTGGATTCAATTCCCTTTGTTTTACAATACTTATTCAGTGATTTTTTGGGGGCTGGTTCAGATATCCTGGTGTCCATTTTCTCTTCTCTGTTTATATCTTCTTTGATGATTTATCTGCTTGTTTCCAAGGTTTTACCTGAATTTTCTTCCTCCTGAAATCTTTTGTAACTTCATTCTCCATTCCTCCCTTATCTTCCCCTATGATTCAGTTTCTGACCCCTTGCCTCTCTGATTTCAGACCCCCTGGAGTTGGACACCTTTTCTATTGGATATTTGACTTTTCATTGGCCTCAGTGAATTCTGGTGATTCTGAACTGACACCAGCTGTATGCCAGCAGCCTTTTCTTCAGGCATGATTCAACCCTTTCAGCCCCTTCACGCCACAATTTGACCCTTTGCGTTCTATCCCTCTCTTCTTTAATACTTTGGATCAGGGATGCTCTAGGATAGGATGCTGCTGACCCAGGGTTCACATTTCAACTTGCATCTGCCTCTACCTCTTCTGCACAGCATGTGTGTGTGTGTTGGAGTTGAGGATTGCTCAGGGTTTGGTTGTGTTGTTTGTTTTTACAGAATAGTTGAGGTGAGTATATGGGAGGAGTGTTTTGGCAGATTCTGTAATAACACCAATAATATTGAGCACAGAGCACATGCCTGTGAGTTATGTCATACTACCCTGACACTATGGGTGCTAGTGAGGGAGAGGATGCTGAGTGAATGTGTTAAGGATTAAGAATTAGTATTCTCTTCTGTTAATTCATGAAGTTGTTACTTCATTAGACTTCTTAGAGCCTTGGCTTGCAGATAGAGTTAGATTGATTTTATCTCTTATGCATAATTATTATTTTGGAGAACCTGGACAATTCATGAGGATTGGACAAAAATGTCTATTTTCCACCTTGGAGACATTTTATGTCATAAATTTTTCTTTTCTATGATCTAGAAAGAAAAAAATCACACTGTGGCCTGCTCCTGCAACCCGTGAGATGAGATAGGCCTTGTCCCTGGGACAGATTAATATACTCAAATATTTAGAACTAGAAAGAACTCTGAAGTATATCTAGTCTAAACCCTTCATTTTATGGAGGAACTGATACTCAGGTCAAATTTTTTGCTCAAGACCACACAAGTAGTAAGTGGGAGACTCAGAATTTAAATTCAGGTGATTTGACATTAAATTCAAAGGTCTCTCCACTGTACTTTACCTTGTTTTCTCTTTCCATCAATGCATAGGATAAACCCTCTGTGTTTTAAACTTAATGAAGACAAATTCCAGGAAGATAGGCAACTGAATTATTTTCATTCCATTTGACAAAACTAATTTCAACAAAGTTTATTAAGTGCCTACTATGTGCGAGTCAAAAAGGAAATATTTGCTATACTTGTTGGCATTTATGTTTGACTTTGGAGATAGAACAAATACCCAGATAAGTAAGCATTCATGTTAATGTCCCTTTGCTCCGTATCCATGTCATCAATTCTTGTGACCACAATCATCATGCTAGTTCAGCTACATATGAACTAGTCACACATTAGGTATCACAATCACCCAAATAGTTCCTTTTCCATGATGTAAAATTTCAGACTTCTTTTCATTAGAACCTTTCCTTTCTTTCTCTGCCTCATTCCTGCTGAGCTTACTTAGTGCTAAGTGCTACTTTTATTCTTTTCTGAAAGAATAAGGTGCTAAACCTTCTCTTTGTATCAGGATTTTCATGTATGCTCAGATCACTTTAGATGAGAGTATCCATGTCGGAGATGCCAGGGACCTGATTCTTGGAGAAGACATTCTTTTTTTATTTACAATATGGTTAAGAGCAACATCTTTCTACTCTTCCATGACTGCAACTGGCTTTATCTTTGAATCTACTTGACAAATGGAGAGCTACTCTCTTTATGGTGGCATCTGGGGAATAAGGTCTCTTTCCCTGAAACATGGGCACTATGTACTACCTACCCTTTCCCTTTAAACCCCAAGACTTTGAGAAGGAGATTCATGTTTTCGTCTTCTTTCATTTGTCCTTTTTTGCTTCTAGTTACGTGGAGTGAGGTCCTCAAACTCTGGAACTTAAATCATGGCAGCCTTAGATGCAAAGGTGCTTTGTTCTTGGAAGCTGGTGGAAGGATAATATATAAAAAGTGAGTTAAGCTGTGAACCTAATACCTATGTTAGGGACAGAGACATCTATACAGGGCCTTATGCTTTCCTTCCAGGTGTTGGGGGTGGAGGGAGAGGATGTCTTTATGTTTGTTCTTGCAATATATTTGAAGTAAATATTCCTTTGGAAAATCAATCTGACTGTTAAGTGGTTAAATTTAACAGGTGTATTTAGACTCCTAATTTTTTGTGTTAATCATAGCATTTATCATAACTATCTTTCAAAGATAGTTTTCATTTTTTATTTTAAAGCACACCATGACCTAGGACTTAATTGAAGTTGCTAATTGCTATCTGCCTATTTTATACATTTTTCTGGTGTCATTTTTTGAGGAAGTTTGAGATTCATGTATTTTATCATGAAGAGATTATGCTTGTTGGGCTAAACTTGGCAGTGATACAAAGGAAATCCACTTTAAATGGTATAACAAAGAAGTTCTTATTATCTTTCAAGCATAAACTCAAAATTGGAAAGTATCTAGTGCTTGTATAAAATTGAGTCACAATGACTCTTGGTGTGTACCATCCTGGAGCCTCTTTTGTGAAAGGGGGGGTGATGGCTAAGGAGACCACCAAACTCACCATGACTTATGAGAAGCCTAAGGATGGAGTCAAGACTGAAAACAATGACCACATTAATTTGAAGGTGGCAGGGCAAGATGGTTTGGTGGTGCAATTTATGATTAAGGGGCACACATAACTTAGTAAACTAATGAAAACATATTGGGAATGACAGGGTTTATCAATGAAGTATATCAGATTCCAGTTAGATGGGGATCCAATCAAAGAAACAAACATACCTGCACAGTTGGAAATGGAGGATGGATATATATGTATATATATATATATATATATATATATATATATATATATATATATATATATATATATATATATATACACACTATACACACACGCACATTTTTTCTTTATAGCATTTTATTTTTCCCCAATTACATGTAAAGATAGTTTTCAACATTCACTTTTGTCAAATTTTTCTCCTTCCTTTCTTTCCCTCCCCCTCCCTCCCCCTTCCCCAAGACAACAAGCAATCTGATATAGGTTATACATGTACAATCATATTAAACATATTTCCACATTAGTCATATTGTGAAAGAAGAATCAGGACAAAAGGGAAAAACCACAACAAAGGAAAAAAAGCCCAAAGTGAAAATAGTATGCCTCAATCCTCCTTCAGACTCCATAGTTCTTCCTCTGTATGTGACTAGCATTTTCCATCACCAGTCTTTTGAGATTGTCATGGATCATTCTATTGCTGAGAAGAGCTAAGTCTATCAGAGTCAATCATTGCACAATGTTGCTGTTGCTGTGTACAGTGTTCTCCTGGTTCTGCTCATTTCATTCCGCATCAGTTCCCATAAGTCTTTCCAGGTATTTCTGAAATCCATCTCCTTGTACCTATTCCTTGCTCTTTGCATAGGTACTGTTTGTGCTCCCTTATGATCACTTACCTTGTGACTGTGATGCAGAACTGGGTAATGGGTGACAGAGATGGCACTTCTTGTTCCTAGTACTAGTATAGGGATCTCATTCTGCAGAGTTTTCAGTCTCCTTGTTGAACTTCTTGTTAGATCCTACCCCAGTGTCTGTTGACCTCTATGTCTGTCTTCTCAAGCTGCTCTGGTTTGGCAAAAGGATTGGCTAACTTTTTCTTGGCTTTTCTAATTAGAATTGAGACTGGCACATTTTCTAGGCCAATGTGAAGAAGCTAAGGCAAAATTTCAACCTCTTATTCAACCATTTTGACTATATCCTCAGTTATCTATATTTGGAAGTAAGCAACATAATTCCTCAGGTACTAGACTCAAGTGTCCTTTTATATATTAAAGTACAAGTCAAAATGCTCTGAAGAAGTGTTTTCTCTTTCCCTCTTCCCCTCTTCCCTTCTTCATTGAGCACAAATTTTTTCTTTTGTGTTTAATAACCTAGCATCAGGCCTGCTCCCTTGCCCCTAGTCAGTACATTAATGTGGACTTGAGAAAATTGAGAGACAGAAATCAGTGTTTCTTTTGGATGATTGAGAGAGCACATGTAAAATGGATTGGGATTAAAAAAAAGAACCATGAATTTCTACCTAAATTTAAGTGTCATGCCCTGATGATAACTAGTTTTCTATAAGGCTATGCAATATCAAGTTATAATAATAACTAGCATTCATATGATACTTAACAAATTGCAAAGTGTATTAATTCATGATTTCATTTAATACTTAAAACTACCCTGCAAATTAGGTGCTACAGTTATTTTGCATATAAGAATACTGAAGCTCAGGGAAGATAAATAACTTGTACAAATATAAAAATATTAAGTGCCAGATATAGAATTTGAACCAAGGTCATCCTGACTCCTAGTGTAATACTCTATATACCATGGCATTCCATGCTGTCTTTTTATAGGTATTCCCTTCTAGGAAGCCCACGCAAACATACTATCTGTCCTAGACTGAACACATGAAGTGGCAAAAATAGGTTCCATGAATAGTGTTGCACCCAATTTCATCAAAATATACAGTATCAATAATGATATTAATTAATATTTATTGAGCTGGCATTCATAAATAGAAATCTTTCAAAAATAGCCTCAATTGCCTTTCATAGCTTGCATAAGATTTAGAGTAATAAGGGATCTTAGAATTTATCTAGTGCAATCTCCTCATTTTACAGATAAGGAAATAGGCCTAAAGAGAGGAAGTGACCAAGGTTCCCATTTTTCTTTTTAATGAATATGTATTCCTTTTGGGGAAGAAGATAATAATACCAATTCCTGCTTGATATTTTCATCCTTCAGCCTTCCCTCTACCTGTGCTGTCTCTGAGGGCATATGTGTAAACCTACAAGCCAAGCAATCAGTTAAGCAAACAGTGTCTAAAGGGATGCAGCAGAGAAGGTCAGTAGTGAAAATCATTAGGACATACAACTGGCAATTATACAGAAACACTGTCCAAGGGTAAGTGGCAGAAGTATGAGGTAGGAGGCACAAAAGTAAACCAATATAGGAATAGAGCAAACAAAAGAGACAGACAATGGGAAATTCTCATTGTTCAGCCGATGTAGTAGTAGTGCTCCATTTTGTTTTTTAACAAAAACTGATATTATTGATAAATGAAACTATTTTATGCTCAGGAAAACTTGAAATAATTTATTATTATCTGGACTTCCAGACCACAATTATTCATATTATACATAATATTTTTACTTCTTTGCATTTCTGTTCATAATTCCGTAAGGGAACTCAGTTAATATAATGTTTCAAGGCAATATGTCAGACAAAGAACTTCACAGATTGTTTTGCCCTCAGTTGATTAATGAAAACAAGCATATATTACCAACTACGTGCCAGGTTCTGTGTTTAAAGCTAGGAATACAAAAGCAAAACCAAAAGGAGTTTGCATCCTCTCAAAGGGAAAATATATATATATAATATATATATATATATACATGAAGAGATTTATATGTGTGTATGCATATATGTATATGTTTATGTATAAGTATATATGTATATGTGGATATACACACATACACAGATAGATAGATAGATAGATAGATAGATAGATAGATAGATAGATAGATAGCTGCTGGGTCTCTGTCTCTGTCTCTCTCTCCCTTGAGCAGAAAATGATTTCAGCAAGGAGATGCTAGTGACTAAAGCAGCAGGGGTCAGGAAAGGCATATTGTAGAAGATAGAACTTGAGCTGAGCTTTAAAGGGAAACATCTTAGGGACATATTCTATGAAACTGACTTGCAACAGGAAGCTGAGCTTGGAAGAGTTTATCTTGTCACTGGTCATTTCCCCACGATTATAGAAATTATAGCCAGATAATGCCCCACTATCATTTGATTTAGGCCTGAAAGGGTTCTTAGAGATCATGTGGTACATAGCCTCATTTTACAGACAATTTTCAGGTACTATCCATTACCCAATATGCACTAACTCTTTATTTTGTGCAAAATAGTGTGTTGGCAGCAGTATAGTGATCACCTCCATTTATATGGTACCTTATAATTTTAAAAAACTTTCATCTACATTATTTCATTTTCATCCCACCACAACCCTGGAAACTAGTAGTACAAATGCTAATGTCCTCATATTGTTATTGAGTTGACTCAGGCTCAGAGAGGTTGAGGCAATTTTCTCAGTCACACAGTCAGCAAGTGACAACTGGGATTGGGACTAATGCACTCTTTCCATTATGTAGCCATGACCTTCCTCCTTTTCTGTGGTACCCTTTAGAAATCCCCATTCAATGCTAAATAAGCTTCCCATGGTCACTTATCCACCTCTTCAGTTTTGCAAAAGGCTATTTTGCCTAGCACAGTGCTTTGTACAGAAAAGGTGCTTAATAAATATTCATTGAACTTTTCTTTTCACTTAGTTTTTGTGACTTCTCTCATGTATACCCTGCATTAAATCTTATTAATAGTTATTAATACTGATTCTTTCCTCTTTCTTCTTATCTTCTTATTGTTATGACAGTTCGGGTTTTTGGCTCTCTTTCCCTTCTTTATAAAGGGCAAGCAATTAAAATCATTCCTGCCATATCTCCCTCCATATGAGAATAGATCCAGTGTTCTCTGAGCTCAGAGAGATTTTTCTTAAATACTAAACCAGAGTATCTAGTCTGCCTAGGCTCCCATTCTGCAATTTGATAGATTAAGTAGAAATCCTAAAGCTGGGCATCCTAAATAGCTGACCTGTAATTTGAGTAGTATTGTTCTTTTTATTTGTTACCAAGTCATTAGAAACAGCGTGTAATTTTCTTGTGTATTTGTATATGGGATTTAAGAAAATAAAAATAAGACTCTTTAAAAAATTTTTTGACATTTTTATTTAAAAATTTGAGTTCCAAATTCTATCCTCCCCCCTCCAGATGGTAAGCAATCAGATATAAGTTACACATGTGCAATTATGTAAAACATTTCCATGTTAGTGATTTTGTACAAGAAAAAAATAGTCTTTTTTCATATTTTATTATTTAATACATCATTTAATGTTGATTTCCACAAGATTTTGAGTTACAAATTTTCTCCCCATTTCTACCCTTCCCCCCCCCCCGGGAGAATCTTTTAATGAGAGCTTTTGGTTTATAAAGTTACTTGTTCCAAAGTTCCTACAGAAATAACTATTTTTTAATTTATTTTCCCTCTTTCTATCCTGTCTTATATACATTGATAAAAATTCAATTTAGGGAGCAATTTGGCTTTTTCAGTATCTCCTATGAAAATATATATACACAGTTCATTGAGTACCTGTGAGTTTGAATAATAAATCATGAAACTCATTAAATTTATAGAAGGAAAGTTGCTTATTATAGAAATGCAAAGTAGTCTTATTTGTGGGACTCAAAATTACTAGCATCATCTTATAAAAATAAGTTATTGAAATTGTTATTATTTAAAGAGTCTTTTAATTCCCCAGGTTTCAGAATAGATTGCTTAGATGAACTAGATAATTATTGTAAATATATCTTCATCAGCTGAATTATCAGGTAATTTTCTTATCCTTGGGGTAGTGGTGACGCTTGAATGAAATGGTAGATTAATCTCCTAAGTATGCTAAAGTGCTTTCTATTTAATAAACATATTTTGAGATTTACCAGTAATAATAAAGAGGGCTTTTCTTTTGCAAAGGTGATTAAAAGGAAGAGTTTTTTTTTTTCCTTTCAAAATTGTTAGTGGGAATAAGCAATTGCTGAAATCACTATTTCTGAATTTTTATCTTATTGTTCTATTTATTCCCTGCTTAAAAATGAAGAACTGGCAGAGGAAGTTGTGTATCTTCACAGCCCTGGGCAGAGTATTACACCCTATAAAAGATGAAACATACGATTATGTTGTCACCTGTGAATTACAGCAGGTCAGATACAGATAATTACAGTGGAAAATGTGACAAGTATAATCACTTTTCCTCCCTGATAGCAATGTTAGCAAAAGAAAAGAAAGTAGATGAAGAAGAAGGAGAAAAAGCACAGCACCTAATACACTTCAGAGTGTGATATGAGATCCCATACCTGGATAAAGTGGAATACAAGTTAGCTTTTGTCGTTTCATTCTGGGATTGTTCAATTTGGAATCTTCACACCATTATCTTGTCTGGGGGATAAAAGAGCTGAGAAAGTAGACAAGATAGAACTAAAAATAGCAAAGTTTTCCAGTCTCACAGTGGAATAGGCCATCATGAAAAATGGCTTTGACTTACATTTCCCTGTCCCAAATCTCCAATATGTTATTGGGGCCTAATTAGAAATTTAAGGCTTTCTTCATATTTTTGCTTCCTCTTATGGTAAAATGACCAGGGGGAGTTCTTGTTTTTAATGATGCAAAGCTATCGACAGACCTGAAGTGATTTAAAGTAAGAAGATAGCATTGGTAAATGTGGATAATTTTAATATTAATATAGAAATCCAGTGAGAAATGTATAAAAACAATTGGATTTTTTTAAAAAGTATAAATTTAAAAGGAATAGTAAGCTGATCCTTTTGCTAAGGTTAAAGTTCCATTTTCAGTAAAACTATTTTTACTTTTCTCTGAATTTGTAGCTATTTAGATTGTGATTCATTTAAAATTAATGAAAACAGGACAGAAATTTGTATCTCATATCATTAGAGTAACAAGAGTGATGGAAGCAGAAATGACCCTTACTAATGCTCAGAAAATAGTGCCTACACAGCAATGTTGATTGACTGATGGAATCCTCAATTCCTAGGTTAACTAACGTCTTAGTGTTAACTTTTTCATGGCATCTAAAGTTGTTGGATCTTAAGTCTTATGAGAACTCCTCAATTTAGATTGTTTTTCCTTCCTGCAAAAAACATTTTGATTAAAAAGGAAGTTAAACTCCAAGTTCAATTCATAGAATTATTATTATTTTTTAACTTTGATCCTCCCAGAGGGATTTTATATACAACATAATATATAAAGGTCCTCATCATTTCTTAGAAACTTAATGTCATGTATGATTTAAATCCAGTAAAGTTAACTGAACATTTATGGGTAGCTTGTACTTCCTTTTTAACATGTGAAATGTTTTAAAGGACAAACATTTTTGAAAATATGAGTGTAAATGTCATTTTTATTCAGTGAAAAATGGATTCTTTAAGAGTATAAGTAAGCCATTTTATAGCAGTACAAAGTCCTGTTAAAACTTAACAATAAAGACTTTCAAGTCTTGAAAATGAAAAGAACACGGGGGTTTTAGTAGATTGCAAACACAACATGAGTCGGAAATTTGATGTGGCAGCCATTTATGCTTATGTGATCTTGGGAGAAATGTGGATCTTGATAACTTCCAGTTATAAGTGAGTGATCCTCTCTACTTTGTCCTGATTAGACCATTTCTAGAATATTATGTTCATATCTAGGCAACATGGTTTGAGAAAGACATCAATCAACTCATTGTCCAGAAGAGGGCAATCAGGATAGCTAAATCAATAAGCAAGTATGAAATACCTACTATGAAACTTCTAGGCCAGAGAGAAGATGGCGGAATAGAGAACTCATTAAGCTGAGCTCTCACAACATTCCCCTCCAATAACATTTAAAATATTGCCCCAAGCCAACTTCTGGAGTAGTAAAGCCAACAAAGGGTCAGAATAATACATTATTCCAGGCCAGGAAACACCAGTGGTGGGACTAGGTGATAACAGAAGCAGCAGCAGCTTCTGGAGCTCTCAAGTGAGAGATGGTAAGGGTGCCTTGAAATGGGTCAGAAAGACACTACAGGGTACCCAAGTGTTAGCACTAGATGGTCTTAATTATATATTGCTATGATCTTCTTGCTAGTAATTTATTTTAAATTCCTGCCTCTATATTCATTAAGCAAATTAGTCTATAGTTTTCTTCCTCTGTTTTCTTCTCCCTGGTTTAGCTATCAAAACCATATTTGTGTCCTTGAGTAGGATTCTAAAGACCTATATTCATATCATGGCTGTAACATTAAGGTTTATCTCCAGGCACATAGCACTTAAATTAGGCCTTAAAGGAAAACAAAGATTTCAGTAGGTAGAGTCATGGAGAAGTTTGCAGACATAAGGGAAAAGAGGGCCCAGGACAGGACCTGGAGGGCCTCCGTGATTATGGAGTGTGACCTGAATGAAGATGTAGCAGAGAAGACAGACTGGTCAGACTAATAGGAGAAGAACTAGGAGAAAGTAATGTCACCAAAATGTTGAGAGAACAGAGTATCAGGGAAAAGAGAGTGTTTGATAGTCCCAATGTCTGCAGAGCGTTCAAGCAAGATAAAAATTGTAAAGTAATAAACAAATAAAAGGGAAGGTTTGCATTTATACTTGTCCTCAAGGTTTCTTTATTATATATGTAATTTTTCTCTTAGAATATGGCACACTTTTTGCCTTAAAACAAAACCACATCTACCACTGCTACTACCACAGTAGTCATCATCATTGTGTGGCATTAGTAGTCATTTTTTATGCTTCTACTGACATTAGGTTCAGTTGAAGCAACTGATCTTGATTGTGTTCATTTCCTTACTTTCTTTGTCAGTGGAATGTATTTCATGCCATGTAAACTTCTCATTGTTCCCATTTCTTAAATTTTTAAATTCTGTTTTTTAAACAATAGATATCACTCCAAGGAAATAAAAAATATCGTACCTATTAAAGAGCAAATTTCAATTATTACTAGCAATATTGTTAGAGATTATTGGAGGTATTTAAGAGCAAATGACTAAGAAAATTATTATGAGAATTTGCACATTGAAAATATTTAATTAAATGTATGTAGTTAGTAAGTTTAGTTGGTTATATTGAGTTTGATATTACACTTTTGATAAAACTGTTTTAAAGTGTGCTAAAAATTAGAGAGGGTGTTGAAGGTGTTAACATGGGCTCTGTAATGCCTGCACTTCCTGATTAAATATGCTAGAGATTACCTTCTTCACAGGGGATCAGGACAATGGAGTTCTACAACAAGCAGTCAATTAGAAGGATAGTAGTCCCTGAGATTCTTCTATGGGTTCTTCAAGGTCAAAACTAATTTCATGAAAGTACTAAGATATTTTAATTCCTAAAACAGTAAATATTTATAACCACAATTCACAAAAAATCTCTTTGGGGGGTTCCCCAGTAATTTGTAAAGAGAATAAATGAGTCTTGAGATCAAAAAGTATGAGAACCTCTGATCTAGGCACTCTTTCTATCATACTTGATGTATAACCATTCTTTCTTTATCATCCATTGTGTTTCATAGACTTGTCCTTACATAAATCTTCCATAGAGGAACTATCCACTACTTTGATGGTTTTACTACAAGTAATTTAATATTTTTTGCCTATCATTCTACTTCACTAAAGCACAGACTTTCATAGTTGAAAGAGGCTTCAGAGGCTATGTTATCCAATCCATGTATCATTAAGAATGTCTTCTACAGCATACTACAAGTGAAGATCATCGTGCTTCCTCTCAAAGATCTCCAATGAGGAGGAAACCATTGCTTTTGAGGGAACTCATCCCACTTTAATTTTTAGGAAGTGTTTTTTTTTTCCTCTCATAAATTAGCCTCTTTGAAATTTCCATTTCCTTTTCTTCATTTTGCTATCTGGGGACAAATGGAGTATGCTTAATCTCACCTAACCCCATATGACTGTGCTCCATCTGAAATTCAGCTCAATTAAGCAAACATTTATTAAATGCCTACAATGTACAAAACAGTATGGTGAGGGCTAGGACTATTAAGACAAGAATGAGATACCATTCCTTTTTACTGTGAAGAAATTCATGCATTTTTCATTTGCTTATCATCTCATTTGAAATTCAAGCAAAAGATTTTATAAAATATCCTATCAATATTACATACATATGGATTAGAAATACCCCCCCCCACACACACACCTAATATGGCATTTCAGATTAGTTGAGATTAGTTAATCACCAAGTGAGTCAAAGCCACAAACCACCACTAGTTCTCCTGGTTTGCATTTTTACTCTATTTCTGCCTGTGTATTTGTAGTTTCGTCCCAAGTTTCCTTTCTCCACTCTTTATGTCTATAAACCCAAACATACCTTGGATCCTGTAGACTCCATGTAAAAAAAATAGCACCTGCTGTGTATTTGTCAATTTATTAGGCATTTTAAGAATAAGAAACAAGTGCTCTTAGCTAAAGTTGTTGCTTTTCAGGAGCATATAGTCTCATGAATTGCTGATTAAATCATTGGTTTCAAAAAGAGGCCAGAATAAAACATGGGTATTAGCTACTCCATCATAGAACCACTTCCAAAATAACCACAGGGAAGAATAAGACCCTCATTCCCGCATTTCTTCTTTAGTAATTTTGCATCTAAGAAGGTATGGTGGCATTCTAATTGGTATGGCGATAATTGTTATTTGCAATTTGTTTCTATCATTTTTTTGCCACTAAGTTAAGGTTTTTCTTTTTGTTTTCTGTACTTTCCTACCTTGAATACAATCAACAGGGAACAAAACCCCAGTAAATTGACCATCTTTTTTTCAACTAAGTAGTTACTGTCTATAAGAAATACATATGTCATTTGTAAAAATGGAGTTCACAGAGAAGTGCTAAGTTTAGTGGTGAAACGATTTGCAGAATATTATTTATCAAAGAAAATGTTAGGAATCTGTTGGAGATTATAAAAAGGATAAACAAGTAATATGAATAGTTCTAAATGAAATTGAACGTCCAGGTTTATCTTGACAGTTCCTTTCTAACATGGCAGGAAGATGTGAATTTCCTAAGAACATGTCTAAAAATGAAGCTGGAAAATAAATTTGAGAAGTCATTATGACTGAGATCACTGTGTCATCACTTTCTAGTAAGCAATAAAAAAATGCACACATATGCAAATGAGCATGCCAGGCTTCCAGTTATACTGTTGTTATATATCACATTTCTTCTGAATGGCCAAGTATTGATTTATTTCTGAAGTGTTCTACAATAAATATGCCCAATTCAGTTGTAGAGAATTTTAGAGGGCTCTGTAAGCCCTGAAAGCTACTTAAGTAATTAGTGAATTTTAAAATATGGTCTCATCACTCATCTCCAGATTTTCATTACTAAAATAGTTTCAAATGATTTTGTTAAGATGTGTGTATATAAATTACATATGTATATATGTATATACATATATTCTTCTTAAATAATCTGTAATTCAATTGACCAAGATTTAGTTTTAGATGACTAATTCTAGCATGGATTATCATCGCCAAGGAATTCATGCTGTGACCAACTTCCTATGAAGAATCTCTTTGTATTTATCTAAGCAGATCCCTTGCCATCAGAAAAGACTGAATTTATGATATACTTTAATATATCTGTATTTTCACTGACATAGCTACTCATTCTAAAAGTAAAAATCACAGCCTACCCATGCCTTGTCATCTTTTGTAATAATTTTTCATGTCCTTCCATGAACAATAGCACAATGGACATTGACCTGGAAGAGAATATTGATTCCATGTTGTCCAGGGGTGGGGAACTTGTGCCCTCAAGGCCACATGTGGCCCTTTAGGTCCTCAAGTGCAGGGCTTTGACTGAATCCAAATTTCACAGAACAAATCCCCATAATAAGCGGATTTGTCCTATAAAACTTGGACTCAGTCAAAAGGCTGCACCCAAGAACAAAGAAGCCCACATGTGGCCTTGAGGTTTCAGTTTCCCCACCCCTTATCTAGTCTAACTCTCTCCTTCTCTCCTTCCCATTTCATAGGTGAAGAAACCATGGTTCAGATAATTGTAGTGATTTGCTCAATGTCATACCTATTGTAAAAGTTACAGTTGAGATTTCAATCTCCAGACTTCACATCCACTGACTTTTCCACCGTACTGATTTTTCCACTATGTTTCTCCCCCCAAGTGATTTACTGAGTGTACTGAGGGGCTTCCTTGAAGACCACATGGGTACAATAAGTACAGTGTGGGCTCCCCATACATTATTCCTTACTCTCATGACCAATCTATTTCATTTTTCAGTTAATTTGAAAGCTTTCTATTTTCCTTCTCATGTTTTCTTTAAGGATGGTGTGGGAATATGTATTATCATAAAGATTTTTAACAGTGAAATGGTAAGCATATTGGTCAATACTTACTGATATCTTCTTGATTTTTTTCAGTAGTATTTATGCCTGGGATTTTTCTAGACTTTATTTGTCTTCAAATCTCCCAGATATTTTGAGAATTCATTCCTAATTTCTTCAAATGTGTATTTTCTCCATCTCTTTCATGTACAATTGGTCTGGTCCAAATGTTCTTCCTGTATTTGTTTTCTTTAGTGTCATTTCTACTCTTTGATGTAGAATATCAAGGATCGAGAAGTCAGGGGCCTAATGCAGTGGTCTCTCCACTGTTGCTGGCAGACAAAATAGCTTTATAGAGAAATATTGACAGATTTCATCTTCCCCCCACCCTCCCTTTTTAGTCTCTGAGTTGCTTGTCTTCCAAATCAATTCTTATATGTTTCAGGGATTTTTGGCCTTAATTGGTTCTTGCAGCAAACTTTCTGTACATTCTTGTTTTACTCTACCATTTCTTGCTGTTTATAATTTTCTACTATTTAAGATTTGACAAAGTAGTTAATACTTTAAAGTAGAATTGCCCTCAATTCCAGATCTCTCGTCTTTCTAGGTTTTCTGGTTTAGGGCTCATTCTCACCGTGCTTATTTGCTTTAAAAACAGTTAAATTTCTATAGTACATGAAATGAAAGAAATGCTTATATAATAAGTACACAGTATGTGCCAGGCATTGTGCTAAGTGATTTATAAATATTATCTCACATGATCCTCACAACAACCTGGGGAAGTAGGCGCTATTATTATCTCATTTTACAGTTGAGGAAATTGAACCATACAGAGGTAAAATGACTTCCTGACTTGGAATCATATTGCTAGGAGGTAGCTCCAGGCCCCAGCACCCTATCCCCTGAGCCACCTATCTAACACTGTTATAATCTGTGTTTTCCATTTCATCTACTTCTTTAAATAAATAAATTTGAAGGGTTTGGATTGTATTCCTGCCATTACAATATGTCCAGTGCTATTCAGATCATAGCTGAAATACTTTCAGTTTGGGTAAATACAATTTAAGAAGAGTATTAGCAAACTACTAGGTGGCACAGTTGATAAAAGACTGTATCTTTTGTCAGGAGGAGCTGAGTTCAAATCCAGCCTCAGATACCTACTAGTTGTGTGACCCTGGGCAAGTCACTTACCCATATTTACCTCAGTTTCCTCACTTATAAAATGGGCTGGAGAAGGAAATGACAAACTTTTCCAGGATGTTTGCCAAGAAAACCAAAATGGGGTCATGAAGAGTCAGACATGACTGAAAAGAATGACTGAACAGCAATAATAATAAAATCAGAAAACTGAAGTTTGTTTAGAGGAGGGCAGCAGATTTGGTAAAGGGACTGAAAACTTTGCTATATTAGAAAGAAAAGATTGAAAGAACTGGAGGTGTTTAGCCTAGTGAACAGAGGCCTTGATATGACATAATATCTGCTCTTAAAATATGTGAAGGGTTGTTATTTGGAAAAAGGAATAAACTAATGTGTTTTCAGTAGCTCCTGTGGGTAAAACTTACATGATATTGATCAGCTATGAAAATGCTTGTCCCTGGGTAACTTGACAATAGCAGAATCATTAATTATAAAGTGTTTAGATGCTGATTTTCAAGCCATGCGTTCTAGCCCTCACCAGTGCCATGGGCAGGAGGAAATAATAATTTCTCTCTTCAGCAGTTGCTGAAATAGATTAATCTGGTATTTCTACATCTCCTAGTGTGGCATAGAAACATCTTCACAAGAGGATGACAACTTTTTGTTTAAAAGACTGTCATTGTTACCCATAATCATTAATATTATGAGAGGTGCCTTGCTATAGTGCTGTCACGATTGATTTTGACTTGGTGTGAAAAAGACCTGAGTTTGAACCTCACCTTAGATGCTTACTAAGTTTGTGACCTAGGACAGATCATATAACCCCTCTTAGCTTCAATTTCTTATCTGGTTGTTACTTGATCATTATGGATAACCAATACAAGCTTGTTTGTTTGGTTTTCATTGATAGTAGATACGATGCAATTGTCAGCAATCATAAAATCTATTGTCAAAAAGCAAGCAGTGATGTTTTCTGTAACATGAGTGTTTGTTACATGTGATTTGGACTGGAAATTAGCTGTAGTCAGAGACTCAGAATTTGGAGTCAGGAAAGGAATTTAGAACTCATTTGAGTACAACTTTTTCACTTTATTGAAGCTTTAGAAAGCTAATTATTGGCTTAGAATCTCAGGTCCCATAACCTAATTTCCAGAGTAGGTTCTTTTCAACTACACTATGCTAAATTTTAATTGTCATCTAATAGCTATGGTGCTAAAGTGATAGGGAATAGGAAGATAATGTCATAGATTTAGAACTAGAAGGGTCTCTAGTCATCATCTGCTTCAACTTCCTTATTTTACTCTTGAAATATTATTTTAAAAATATTTTTTTAAACTTTTACACCACTATCACTTCCTGAGAAACCTTTCTCCCATAGGAACCTCCCTTGTAATAAAGAAATATATAAAAGCAAAACAACCATTGGTAGTGCCCACAATTCATACATTCAACAAGTACAACATGCATTCCATAAATGCTCAGTGTGTTCTATTATGTAGAAGGTAATATAAGTGATAGAGAAACTAAATGTAATTTAAATATTCCCTATCCCCAAGGTTCTTGGATTCTTATGGAGGAATTTATAGCTTATTAAGTCAGAAGCCATGCAGTGCATATTTCATCAGATGGCATAAAAAGATCATAGATCTATTGCTGAAAGGGACATCAAAAGACATTTATCCCCACACCCTCCTTTTACAGATGAGGAAACTGAGACTCAGAGAGGTTAAATGACTTGCCCAACGTCACAAAGATGGTAATCAAAAGCGGTAAAATGTGTATGTAAGTACACGTTCTCTTCCTATTATACCATGCTATGGCATACCACTATTCCACCAGAAATATTGAATCTTTATGAATTTGCATGTAGCACAGCATTAGTTCTGGGACTCCTGGAGCTGGGATTAGTTATTGCAAAAAATCTTAATTCTGACATATATCAGTGTCATTTTCATATACATTATTTTGGTCATTGTATGTATTATTACGTTGATTCTGCTTTCTTAATTCTCTATCAATTCATAAAAGCCTTCCATTGTTCTCTTTGAATATCTTAATCCATCAATTTTATAGTAAAATAATATTCATTTGTATTCATATATAATAATTCAGCAATTATGAAAGTAATAAATGTCTACTTGTTTCAAGGTGGTTTTTTTTTTTGTTTTTGCTACCACAAAAAATGCTACTATTAATACTTTGGTAGATATAGTAACTTTATTTGGTATTTGACTTTCTTGGGGTACATGCCTAATAATGAGATTGCTGAGTAAGAGGTTAGATCCATTTAATAATTTTTCTGCATAATTCCAAATTGTTTTCAAGAGCAGTTTAGTGTATTAGTTAACACTAATAAATTAATGAATAATGAATTGTGTTCCTTCCTGTCTTGTAGCTCTTCCAATATTGATTCTTTCTGTTATTGTCTTTACCAAATTGCTAGATGTAACTCAAAGAGTTTAAGTGACTTGTCCAGATGAGTAAATAACTGGAATTTGAATCCAAGTCTATTAGACTCCAAACCAAAGCTCTTTAAACTGTATGTTGAAAAAATAAAAGAAATGTCAATTTTTTAAATGTTTAAATTCTTAGTATGTGAATTTTAACTTAGCTGAATTGCATAAATGATTCTTTAGCCTCCTGCCCCACCATCCCTTCCAAAATACAGTGGGTTTCTAGTACAATAGCTCCATAGTATTATCACATGAAATTGGAAATCTTGAAATAAAGTGTGGTAGATGACTATAGATATAAATTCCATCTGAGGTACAAAGTGGCCTTTTTTACCTTCAGGAAAATGACTCAGAAAAAAATACAACATTTTAGACACAATAAGTATTTAAGATATAATAGAAGAAATGGATAACTCTACTGAACTAAAGTGGAAAACATAATATTTTGTTTCTTTTGAAATATGACATAAATGCCTTCTGCCTTTATATATATATGAAATTGAATTTACAGTAATATAAAGCCTTGTTTATTATTTGTGTCCTGATGAAAGTTTTCACAGCTGGCTATTCTGGCTCTATCCCCAGATAATATTTTTCAGAGGAAAAACATAAAATCTGCTGTCAAATATATATTTTCTTCCAGCTGTGCATCAGATTTGCTTTAAGTTGAATTAAGTTAAAAAGTCCCTTTGTTATGATGTAGACAAAGGAGACATTTACACATAGCTGTTCTGTTCTGTTTTCTTTTTCCAAGTCATCTTCTACTACTTTATCCACAAAAATGTTTAACCTCATGTTTCAAGTTAATGAACTTTACTTTTTATTTGAAAGTGTTGTCTTTTGCATTTCTTTTACTTAAATGTAAAGTAATAGCATATTTTAAATATATGAAAATATGGATCATATTTATTCTAATATAATTTATGATAGGATATTTGCATGATATCTTTTGAAAAGTCTCGAATTAATCCAGCTGATTCACATTTTCCTTTTGTTGAAAATATTATTAATGTAAACCTTCACTGTTCCCCAGCCTATTTCCCCTTACTGGGGCTACCCTTGTCTCATTTAATCATGACCCTAAGGCCAGCCAATTCAATGACTCACTACACAACACTTTAAAATTCCTTGATGTTCTCTTGTGACAGGACTGCTCGTTGCCAAAATTGCTTTGGTTAACTCCTACTATTCAATTGTTTTGTTTCTGTTCTTATTTTAGTAAAGATTCTTGTGGAAGTCACAAACTTCACTTATTTTATCTACTATAAATTACAGTGCAAAATCTCAGCTTCACCTTAAATGCTATTTTCTAATGCCCACTGAACTAATAATAGATTTTCAATTGTATTCCATATCTGTTTCCCAACTTTCTTTCTCTCCTTAAGACTACTTCCCCACTTCTATTCTTCTAATATTTAATGATAGAAATTAACTCCCTCAATTTCTCTCCCATTTAATCCCCTCCCATTAACTCCCTCAATTTCCTCCCTGTATGTGCCCCAAACATCAATATTTACAATAGTCTGTTTCAATCTTATTTTAAAGAAGTAATTATCTTCTTTTCCTGTATTCTTGATCCCAAATTCTATTATTGCCTATGGGGATTTCTCCCAATTCAAACATCTACTCTCTCTAAGGCATTTTAAGTTTCTCGCTTTGTACTGGTTCCTTATTATCTGCTTACAAACTGATGCAGTTTACCCTAAGCCTGAAAAAACAAACAGCAACCTTTTTTGAAAAAAAAAATAAAAAAAAACAACTTTCATTGCTTTCATTTCCAACTTTCTTGAAAATGTTGTCTATGCTTGATTTCCTCCCTGCCTCTCCTCAATTTACATGCAATATGGCTTTTGCCATACCCCTCTCCTTCTAACTGATAAACTCTAAACTGTCTTTTAGCAAAGCTTGTGAGATTTAGAGAAGATTTCATGAAAGGATAAAACAGAGGAGTAAAGCATAATTCTATAGATACTTTATTTTTGGTGCATGTTGACTCACCCAGCAGGAGAGTTAGGATATAAAACAAAATGTGCATGGGGCACGGATATGAGGCAATAGGAGCAAAAAAGGAAGAGGGATTCAGAGAAATGGACCTAAGATCTTCTGCATAGAGGTGATAGCTACAACCATGCTTCTTCAGTCATCAGGTGGAATACCCTGTCACAGCCCTGCATATGGCAGTATTTCAGTGGCTCCAAGAAGCTATAGCTTGTGCAGTGGCCACATCCTGGTAAAATTGTCTTGGAAGATGGGCTAAAACAGGTGGAGGGTAACTGGCAGCCTTCAGACCTATCGATGAGTTAGGGGGATATCTAGCTCAAGCATGTGAATGGACATACCCTGGGTGAATGGACATACAAAAACAATTTGTTCCAGTGGCCATTAAGGCAGTTGAAGGAAGCACTGGGGAATACTTGGAGCTTGGTCAGACATCAAAAATGTCTGGTCATCCACTGCATCCTAGACCATCACTGGTCAAACTGACTTCTGTTGTGCTACTTTGATGGCTCTGGATGAGAGTGAGGCTAGTGACTTTGTGTAACTATGTCTCAAATTCAATTTACAGACAGTTAAGATATCACCCCATGATGTCATTGGTCCCCTTTGAAACAAAGGACAAAAACAGCATTCTAGTCATGGTGTGAGAAAGAAGGCCATCAGTGATATCATCTTCAGAGAGTATAATTTCCAGTGTGGTACACTTAGAATTCCAAATTCTCCATCAAACCTACTAGTCAGGTAGCTGAATTGTTAGGTAACAATGCTGCAGCAGCTTTCCAAAGCAACCAAAGCTCAAAGGATTTATAAAGAGGGGACGAGACTTGCTCTACAGGTCTCTCATGTTGCAGTGAGGGAGGTGGCAGGTATTGAATAGTAAACAAATAGGGAAGACAAACATAGAATTTGCAAATTTTTCCATATACCATCATTTCTTGTTGTCATTTTTGGCTCCATGGTCAAAAGCCAGATCTGTTATTGTTCATTTATTTCTCGAGGTTTTCCAGTACTTCAGGGTGTTTGGGAATCTCTCATTTTATTCCAGTGTTTAAACTGTCCACCAAGGTGTTCCCTCAATTTTAATGCAACGAGTGTCATAGTTCTATTTAACCACTTAAAAGTTAGATAGCTTTCATGGAGGAATATTTCCTTCAAATGTATAGCAAGGAAAAAAACCATACAAGTATTTCCCCCCTTAACCTCAGTTTGTGAGGTTAGAGAATGGGGAGGAGAGAATGGGGAATTAACTCACAGCTGAACTCAGCAACTATTGAGTTCAAAGAAAAATCGGGCTAGTATCCTGGGACCATATAGCTCCTCTTGACTTCTTTGTTGTGCTGGCTATAATATCTGGCCTGCGGTCCTAACTACTAAGGTTCTTGTGGCTTGAGCTCCCAGATCCAGGATTTTATTCTATGTGCCTAGAACTGAAAAGGACAGACCAAAAAAAAAAATCAAAATCCTTAGTCTGTTTCTTGAAGCAACATGGGATGGGAATATACTTCTCAGATTCTTCATGAGCTTACTGCTTGTATCATCTGCTGTGAATAAACCCAGTCTTCACTTCTGGGCATGGCAGGAAAGACAGAGTCTCATTCAGGGATATTTTAAAGGTACATTCAGGTCTATATAATGAGCCAGTGGAGAGAAGCTGTGCCCAAACATATGGTAGGGCAACATAGAATACTACATATACAGCAGTTCTCTTGTTTCCCCTAGGCAGGTACCTAACACCTCCCATATGGGTGATGCCATTTAAGTGGTCAGGGCATGTGATAAACCCATAATATACTGAAAAGACAGGATAGATGTGTAAGCCTGGAAGAGGAGGAATGCCTAGTAGCAAAAGCAGAGACAAACTGCCTAGCAAAAATAAGATTTTTTTTATTCATCCATGCATTTGTTTGTTAATTAATTTTTGTATCAGAGGAGCTCAGAAAGTTCTCTAGGTGAGATTTTTTATTTTATTGCCCCACTGACTTTTTGTTAAACAGCCTCTATACACTCTAGCATTTAAGAAACATTTCTTGAATTAGAATAGAAAATGGAATTCTGTAGTTGGAGGGACTTTTAGATAATACTTATTCCAACTGCCCTCATTTCATAGGTGAGTAAACTCAGGACTCACAAGTCTAAGTTCAAACAGGTGGTCAGAAAAGAGGCAAGGTTAGAAGTCAGGTAGTGGAATGCAACATTCATTGATATTTTCACATAAAATGGTATCAACATATTTTTAAAAAATATTTCCAGAACTTCTCATCATATTCTTCTTCCCTCCCAAAGAAACAAAGACCATTAATTTTTTAAAAAGAGAAAAAAATGGTAAAATTGACTAATACATCAAAACATTATGAAAATATATTCAATGCAGCCCAGCTGTGAACAGCCCACTTTTTTTTACAGGAAGGGGTGGGGCCTTCTTATAATGTATTTTCTTTGGGGACATGTATAGGATATTAATATTTCATTACATTCATGTACTACAATATATTTGACCATTTCCCAAACAATGAATGTCTAATTTGTTCCCAATTCTTTGCCACCACAAAAATGATGTTGTAAACATTTTGGCATGTGTGTGTAACTGCTTCTTATTAATATCTAATTTGGGGTATAAACCTAGTCATGGAATTTCTGAGTCAAAGGGCATGGGTATCTTATTCACTTGATTTACATAATTTCCAATTCCTTTTCAAAACAATTTGTGCCAAATCAGAGTCCACTCACAATACTTATTAGGCCTATTTTCCCATAACCCTTCCAACATCTACAATTTCCATCTTTTGTGGTAATTTGTAATGTGTAAAGTAAAACATCTGTGTTGTTTTGGGATATATTCTATTATGTTGAAATTATTTACAGTTTTTAAAATTTGTTTATATTTTTCCATTACTTATCTATTAAAGAATGTTGTTTGCTTATTACATAGGTATAGAGATATACACATAAATGCAAACTTATACCTGCATACATATATACACATACATATACCTGTTTACATGTATACATATTGGGATATACATGCATATGTGATACATATGTTCCATTCACCTGTTTCATTTTTTTTATCCTGGATGCATTAATTTTGTTTGTGGGGAACTTTTCCATTTTGTGTGGTCAAAGTCATATATTTTGTCTTTTATTATTGTAAATAACTTTATCCCATGTTTAGTTAAGAATATATCACCTCTTGATAGCTGTGAAAGTATTTCATCTTCTCTTCCACATTTGTATGACATGTTCTTTAATGTTACGACCATATATTAATTTTCATTGTATCGTGTATGAATATTTGGCATAAGATGCTGGAGTAAACCTAATTTTGCCAAACTTGGGCCATATTGACCTTTGGTTGGTTATTCTGTTTAGAATTCAATTTTTAAAAAGCATTTTTTAAAGGAGAATATTGGGATAGTTTGGAAAAAATGCTCCCTTTATTCTGCCATCTTGGTTCTGGCCTCCCTTCACACATTTAAAAAAATATTTCCCGCATTATCTTCATTCAATCTCTTCCTTTTATGTCAGACTTTTATTCCTTGGTTCATGGATCTTATATTGATTTGTTACTTCTTTATTCTCTGTATTTTTCATATTGTTAAGGCATCTAAAGAATGTATTTGGAGTTCCCTTTTCTGAACAGTTTTTATGTCATTGCTTTGTAGATATTTTAACTTCCCTGTTTGCTTTTTTTTTTTCTGTTGTGCCTCACTCTTAGAAATTTCAGTTTCTGTGGGAGAAAATGAGGATACAATTATTGTCCCATCATAGAAATTTTGTATTTTCGTGGGGCAGAGCCAAGATGGCAACTGGTAAGCAGGGACTAGCATGAGCTCCGTACCGAGTCCCTCCACAAACCTATAAAAAATGGCTCTGAACCAATTCTAGAACAGCAGAACCCACAGAACAGCAGAGGGAAGCAGGGCTCCAGCCCAGGACAGCCTGGATGGTCTCTGGGTGAGGTCTATCCCACACGGAGCTGGGAGCTGGGAGCAGGGAGCTGGGAGCTGGGAACCGAGTGGAGCAGAGCCCAGCCTTTGCAGCGTGGACCAACAAGACCAGCAACCAGGCAGAGCATGCCATAGCACCCTGAATCAGTGAGTTGCGGCAGTTACCAGACTTCTCAACCCACAAACATGAAAGACTGCTGAGAAGGTTAGTGGGAAAAGCTGCGGGAGTGGAAGGAGTTCACAGTTCGGCTTCCAGCCCCGGGGGCAGCGGAGGTGGGGCAGCTACAGCTGCTACCGCTTCTGGCCCCAGGCCCACCTGGTGGGAGGAATTGAGTGGTGGATCAGAGCAGGAATGGACAGCCTACTGAAGATCTAAGCCCAGTCCGGGTTGGGGGTTCTTGGGGAAGGAGCAGTGCTGGTGTGGCAGAGCCGGCACCTCCCCCCCAAACGTGGAACATAGAACTCTCTAGTCTACAAGCAGTCATACCCCACTGAGAAACTCAAAGGTCAAGTTAGTTGGCTGGGAATGTGGCCAGGCAGCAAAAACGCACTGAGATTCAGTCTCAGACTTTGCATTCTTTCTTTGCTGACAAAGAAAACCAAAACATACAGCCTAAAGAAGTCAATAAAGTGCAAGAGCCTACACCAAAAGCCTCCAAGAAAAACATGAACTGGTCCCAGGCCATGGAAGAGCTTGAAAAGGATTTGGAAAAGCAAGTTAGAGAAGTAGAGGAAAAATTGGGAAGAGAAATGAGAAGGATGCGAGAAAACCATGAAAAACAAGTCAATGAACAATACTGAAAAATACACTGAAGAAAACAACACCTTAAAAAACAGACTAACTCAAATGGCAAAAGAGTTCCAAAAAGCCAATGAGGAAAAGAATGCCTTGAAAGGCAGAATTAGCCAAATGGAAAAGGAGGTCCAAAAGACCACTGAAGAAAATACTACTTTAAAAATTAGATTGGAGCAAGTGGAAGCTAGTGACTTTATGAGAAATCAAGATATTATAAAACAGAACAAAAGGAATGAAAAAATGGAAGACAATGTCAAATATCTCCTTGGAAAAACCACTGACCTGGAAAATAGATCCAGGAGAGATAATTTAAAAATTATTGGACTACCTGAAAGCCATGATCAAAAAAAGAGCCTAGATATCATCTTTCAAGAAATTATCAAGGAGAACTGCCCTGATATTCTAGAGCCACAGGGCAAAATAGAAATTGAAAGAATCCATCGATCGCCTCCTCAAATAGATCCCCAAAAGAAATCTCCTAGGAATATTGTAACCAAATTCCAGAGCTCCCAGATCAAGGAGAAAATACTGCAAGCAGCCAGAAAGAAACAATTTCACATGTGAAGATTTAAAAATTAATAACTGAAGAATCTGGATACTAAAATTGTTCTGGGAGTGCAGGACAAAATGCAAATTACTGATTATAAAAAGATTAGATTTGGGTTACTAACATTAAGCTGAGAAAAAATCATTTGCAGAAAGGACCCAGAGTATGCATCCAGAATAAAAAAGAGAAAAGTGATAGGATGAATTTCAAAATTTTGTTATATAGAAAACATAATTTTTTTCAATATAGTCATTTGTTGCTAAGAGGAGACAGTTCAGTTAAGCAAAGGAATATCATAGAAGCAGGAAATCATACAAAGTCTCACAATACATCAACTAGTTTGCATGAGACATCATTGTCAATGAGGACCTTTAGGGCAGTAAAGCATAGCATGAATCATCTCAACTTATTAGTGGAAGCATTTGTTGAGTACAGAAGCTACATTCATCAGCGAACTCATATGGAAAAATCCTGAGACAAAAAGAGGATTTTGAAGCTTATAGTTCCAAAGTTGTGAGTTACATTGAGCATATGGATTTTTCTCATTCCTATGCCTCCTTTCAGGTTTCTGTAAGTGTTTCCCTACACTCTCTGGATGGATATCAGTAAGAAAGTACATTGCCAAGAAAGCAGAGTGTCCATACTGACATGTAAATTATGATTTATTTGTTATTCCTGTATTTGTTTTAATTTATGAACACTTATGATGCCCTTATTGAAAAATCAATGGGTATATCAAAGATAATTGTCATCATTGTAACTGTCTGGTTTAATATAAATAGAAAGTAAAATAATGAGTGTAGGAAGTACGTTCCATCACAAAAGGACCCTGAGAGTGTTCAAGTATAATCGCATGGTGGTTCTTCTCTTTGAAACTGGGTGAAAATTCTGGCTCAGAGAATTTCTAGTTATGTGACTCTGGGCAACTCCCAACCCCTTGGAGGCTCAGTTTCCTCAACAGTAAAAGAGGGTGATAACAATAGTATTTTCTTGATTGGTTTGTTAATGAGGATCAAATAACATAGTATGTGAAAAGCTTTTCAAACTTTAAAGTGCTACATTGATACTACTTGTTGTTCATAACATTGTTATTTTTGTGGTTGCTATGGTGGTTATCTGGGAACTGAGGCCTGCCATAAGGAGGGCAAGTCAGGGAAAGTGAGCCAACCTAGAGACTGAATATGTTTCTGCATATTCTGTTTGAGAGGTGTGAGTGGGAGCAAGCTGGTAAGTGTTTAATGAGAAGTTCCCTGGGGTAAAATGTATGCATGGCATACTTTTAAGTTTAATCTACTCTATTAACATGTTCTTCATTACTTTATGATACCTAGACAATCAATGAAAAAATAAATCAAGCCTTGATTTATGGCTTTTGCCATCCTCTGAGATATGAATGCTCACATTGAATATTTAAAAATCAACTCTTCCAATCTGTTACTAGCAGGAATCAGAAAAATATAATTCAATATTATCATGTAAAACTAAGGGAGAAAACTGAGAAATTCAGAGGAATATGGGGGATTTGTATGATATGATGCTGGGGGAAATAAGCAGAAACTAAAGAATATGTAATTAATACAGCACTACAAATATTAAAGTGATTAAAAAGAAGTAAAATCCCATGTAATGGGATTTTATAATAAAGGAACAATGAAACCTCCCTCTATCTTGTCAACAGCCAAGGGAAGATAAGTGCAAAACATCTCCTACATTATCATAATGCTAATTTAATTGAGCCCGAGAATACTAAGAATCCTAAATAAAATCCATGGCTACTGAAAAGAAATCAGCCCAACAATCCACATAAGTAAAACTAAATGATTAACTAACATATATTGCTGAGAAAAGATAAGCAGTTCAATATTTAACCCAATAACCCATCATTTATCTTGAAGAGGCTCTACATATGGATCATGACATGGGCCTAGTATGGGAAAGAAAGGAAGAGGCTGATATGGATTGTGTTTGGGAATCTGTACAGTACTTTCAGTAAGCTCATACAGCTTTCTTACATGAAAACATGATATTTTTAACATCAACCTTCTTTCTATATAGTAAGGAAATATGGAACTAAATTCTAAAGAACTAAACATGCAGGTAATCTGAAGGGCAATAGAGACATAAGGTGAATATTATTCCACTGTAGTTTATTACCAGTAATAAGGTAGGCATAAAATAACTCATATGGGAAATACGTAAGGAGAAAAAATGAGGAGAGGGAAGAAGCATTTATTAAGTGCCTAGTATGTGCCAGCCATTGTCCTATGTATGTTACAAAAATTATCTCATTTGATCTTCACAATAACCCTGTTAAGCAGGTGCTATTATTATCCTCATCTTACATTCAAAGGAATCAAGGCAGACAGAAGTCAAATAATTTCTGCTGGGGTCATAGAGCTGGTAAGTGTCTGAGGCTAGATTTGAAGCCAGGTCTTTCTGACTCCAGGCCCTCTGTACACTGAGCTACTTAACTCAGTGCAGACTGACCTATACAGCAAGAATAAGATATAGCATATGCACATCCTAAGTGCTACTCTGCTATACTAAAATATTCAAAGATATTTTAGAAGGTCTCTAGCATGTTGGCTAGATCACCCATGGGGTAACATAGGGGAGGATGGTAACAAGAATAACATAGGTTGAGATGGTATGGATCTTTGCAAGCTGTGATGTTGAAGAGAGTACCTATATTAATAAAACCACAAATCCATTAACACGTTGGAGCATCCACAGATTCCAAACTTCTTGAGTCCAAGAGCCATACCATTTTACTCTGTTAAATTCTAGAAACTAGTGAAGTGGTTTGCACAGACTTCTTTCAAAACTAAAATTCAAGCCAATTCAACAAACATTTCTCACGTGTTTTCTATGCTGAACATTTTTTACTAGGTGGTCTATATACAAAGAAATGAGTGAAATAATCCCTGCCCTTAAAAAGTTTACATTCCATTCTGTTGAAGTGAAATTTGTACACAGTAAAGAAATACAAAATATAAACCTTTGTTGGGGTGGGAAGAGGTTGGGGTGGATGGTGGTAAAACTCTTCACTGGGAAATAGAAAGACCAAAAAAACTTAGATATAGATATAGATATATAGATAGATATATAGATATATATATATATAGATATATATAGATATATAGATATAGATATATACACACACATATACATGTATATATGTATATATGTGTAGGTGTATATGTATATATGCAAACATACATATATATGCATGTGTGTATATATGTATATACATATGTTTGTGTACATGTGTGTGTCTATATATATATTCCACCCTTGGATAGGAATTCCCTCCTGAAACACACATTGCCACTCTGTTACTTTTGAGAGTTGCTATAAATAATAGATTTATTACATTGTGGCCAATGTGCCTATGAGTGTCTCCAGACTACAAGTTGATCATTTTATAATAGAAAAGCAATAGGTCATGGTGCCAACATACAATTTTGTAGTACCTGCCAGATATTGGTAATGATGATATGCCTTCGACTGTGGTAGATACTGATGTTAAAAAAAAAACATAGTTCCTATTCTTAAGAAACTTGCAGTCTCTTGAGGTAAATGTGTAAAGATGCTGACAATGGATCAAAGTAGCTAAACATTTTATTTGTTCAACACAAGGTCCTGAATGTACACAATGGTTGTTCTACTAATATTTTACTTTTATAGTTATTTGTATACATGATATATTCCTCCCCCGCTCCATTGGATTGGAAAATTCTTGAAGATAAAATTATTCATTGATCTATCTTTGCATCCTCACAGTCTCATATAGTGATCTCCCCATGAAAATACTTAGTGAACATTTGATAAATTTACTTGAATTGAATATCAAGTATTATAAAAAATAGATCTTCAAAAATTTCCCATGTTTGAAATAAGAACACCTCTGCACAAATATTTCTTTAATCAGAAAAGTATAGGGGTAAACATTTTTAAATCAAAAGTGGTCATCAGTTCTAGTAGAAATGGATACACATAAAATCTCAATTATGGTTTTCACTGGATAAGTCATACGACTTTAGTGTCTGAATTGAGAGGCCCAAATAAGATTTATTCTCTGTACTTACCCCCTGAGATGCTTAAGAAGATAATCCTTTAGGTAGATATGACTAGATACAATGATTTTATTTTCTTTCACTGACTGTAAAAATTACCTGATACTCAGACGTTGGCCATCATATGTAAATTTTCAGAAATACAGGGAAGAAAATGTAATTATAAAACTTGGGTTTTCAGAATCTGAACTTGACTTATATTTATATAAATGTACATGGGAAGCTGGGAAAAATCTAGGGTCCCTAGCTTATTCATGTTAGTTAACTCCTATATCTCCCCATCAATTTTAACTTAAAACTCAAAAGTACTGCTTGCAAAATTTAAACTCCTTAAAAATATTTTTCATGCTTTTATTACTTAGCAATCAATAAAATTATCAATTATTTTCATCTCTAATGTAATTGCATTCATTAAATTGGTTGAATATTTTCAAATGGTGCTTATGCAAAATTTTATACCTATCTATTGTATTTTTTTAATCAAGGAGAAAGTTCAGAAAAATGAATTGATTAAGTACTCCTGGACCTAGAAGGATGCCCATCGGTCCTTCTGAAGTTGCATAATTTTGAGAAATAGTCCAGATAATAGTTCAATATTTTTTCTATGTAGCCTATCCATCCTTCAAGATTGGTTCTTCTAAGAAGTCTTTCCCAATGATTCCTGTCCATACCAATTTATTTATTCTTGAACTCCTTCAGCGTTGTTAGTTTATAACAACAAAAACATGCCTTCTAATACACTGCGCTATTTTCTGATTGTAATGCATACTTTAGGACACTCATCTATACTGTTTTTTCTTTGTATTTTAAAATATATTTTGTTTGCCCAGCTAGGTTATAAACTCTTTGTGGATAGGAGTTCCCTTAAATGTTAACTCTGCCTTATAAAGGTTTGGAAAGTGCTGGATTTACAGAATTGTTCCCTAAATACTTATTGAATACAATTTACTATTTTGCCTATGGTATAATCCAAATATGTAATAAATCCTCAAATTTTGACAAGTACTATTGAAGACTATGCTATCAGAGCAGACCTATTCCCTGAAGAAAAAGCCTATTAAGCACAAGATGTTAGGCAAATTTCCTTTCTTTAACTTCTCAGTAACATGACGATTTTTGGTGATTCTTAAAATAGAAAGAAAGCTAAACTGATGTTCAACATGAATAATCATTTTGTGAAACAGGATTGTAATCTGATTTTTTTAAAAAAACCCACGATCAAAACAAAACAAAACAAACAACAAAACAAGCAAATTTTAAACTTGTGCAATTTATTTAGGCAGTCACCTATGTGTTTTGTTTAGTTTTATTTTTCTTTGATGTGTTATTAGTTAAGGTATATTTGTCCTAATAGCTGTTTAATGAAGCAAAAAGGCTCTCTAGGTAGTATTTTTACTTTGATTAGCTGTATACAATCTACCCCTAAAGCAGTTTCTGGTAATTAGTTGCAGCACATTTTCATCTTTGTGTTCCCAAATAATCTAATTGTTTGGGAAACAATTTTTCTGTATTAAGCATGGAAGGCAGTATAGCACAGGAATACCCTGTTTTTTTCTGAAGTCTTTGTTAAAGTAGCAAAGTAGTATATACATTTTCTGGAAAAGCCCTGATGATTAGCTAGCATAAAGTTTAGAGTACATAACTGAGCAGCACTTTGAAATAGTCATGGGATATTCAAAATATAAATAATAATTAATTTCCTTTAGAAATTCTTTTTCTCATCTGGATTGCTAAATACATGATGGTTTAATATTTTTAGCTACTCTCAGGAATATAAAAGAGACACTATCATGTTCCTTCTCAAAATGGGAACACAAAGTATCTTTCAAAAAAGAAGTCTGATGTTAATTCATAAAGGTAGAATGAGAGATATTAGTGTGCTTTCTGAAAAATGTTCTCTAGTATTGCTGATAAGTAGTGAGCTTCCCGAACAAGTTACTATTATAGTTTTAATACATTATTTAGGCAAATATATACAAAGGGTATGTTGAAGTAATTTTTCTTTGCATTGTATCTTTATACTTTCCTTACCTTTGATGTAATTGAATATTGTCTTTGAATTGTTTCACAGCTAAAAGGCATGTTGAAATAAATATATTATATTTATAAATTTATATATTGAAAATAATTTCTTAAAATTGATACTTGTGCTTTAAAAAGAAATTATTAGCAAGTCTGAAAGAAGCAACAGCCTTCAGAGTAACAAATTTTCAAATTCTTTAATTCATTCAACAAATGTTTACTGAGCTCTCATTCTATACAAGGTACTGTGCTAGGAATTGTGGGTAAGTCTAATGATTAAGAAACAGCAACAACAATGTCTTGGAGCTTATAATATGGAAAATTTAAAGACTTATCTAGACATCATATTGGATTTTCGACCCTAAGTCATTCATGAACCTCATCCCTCTCCAAACTGGCTCAGCAAAGAATCAGGGTTATAACGGTCAATAGTTTGCTCTCTGTCCCTCCAATTCTGCACTGTCTCAGAGAAGACCTGGATTGGCCGTTGTGTGGTTCTTTGTCATTTTGTCATTTCCCAGACAGTACTCGAGAGGCCTACCTAAATCTGCATTCTCTTCATTCTTCTATTTTGCTTGTTGATCTTTAGTTTCCTTCAGCATATATTCTTGCTGTTCCTGAGATGGTTTTAGGGAGAAGCAGCTTTAAGTGGAATCTTTTTTGTCATCACATTTTGTCCCACAACTTCATCCTTTCAGTTAAGTTCAATTGCACACCATAGACATCCATTAAACACTGGGAGATAGATAAAGTTTCAATGTCATCAGATCCCTGCCTTATTGAAGCCAAACTTCTTGTCAATACACTATACCTTGCCGATCTGTTCTATATTTAGTTCATTTACTTACATAGATTTCTTGAATAACTTGATAGTTCTGATGATCAGAGCAATATGTCATTATATTGTCTGACTTTTACTTATTATTTACAAGGTTATACTGTCCCTATTAAATATTTTGCAATTTGATTTATGAATCTTGCCTATTTGGTAAGTAGACTCTATAGAATAGGTCCGATAAGGAGGTTTACACCATATATTGTCCTCTGAGGAAATTCAGAGGATTGCAACATCAAGCGGTAAATTGTGAGAATTGAGTCAATCACACTGACTCCATCTTGTGACTCAATTCTGGAGCTAACTCAGTTCCTTTTCTATTCCATTATGGATATAGTCAAATTTCTGTCTTATGAGAAAACGTTGTTCAATTGTGGGAATTGGGAGAAAATCTTGTTGCATTGTTTGAGCCTAGCCCTACATAGCTGCAAAAATAGACCACCTCTCCCTGATGTTTAGTGATCCTTAACTAAGGACCTAGGTTATGCTGATCAGAGACCTAGTCAGATCTAAAGATTGATGCAAAGAGTTTTCTCAAAATTGTATAACTCAAGCAATTCATATGTCTTAACTGAAAACTGGCCCTATACTGATCAATCAGTTACTGTTTCCTTGTTCCTTTGATTGTTTACAGATACTTGGGGTGGGGAGTGGAACACCTTTTTTTCTGAATTCAGGGAATTAGACCTGTTTGTTCTCCCCCTCCCAATTAATCTTTCCTCTAATTAAAAATTAGGTGACCTAATGTATTTTTTCTTTTTAAATAATTGGCCTTGTTTGTTTGTTTTCAATGTATAAAAGTCTGTGTCTCCCCGTATTTGGGGTCTAGGCCTAAACTGAAGAGGTCCAATCACAATTTGTTAGGCAGTTGGCACGCATTGCTTAATAAATCAATACTCTTGGAGGACTGAAACTTTGTCTTCCTCAGTCATTTCATCTTTCACCCACAATACCCCACAACAAACCCAAGTAATGCATGATTACAGAAGTGAGAAGGCTTTGTGTGGTACATTCATAATATGTCAGAGTTTGAAAATAGCTTGAGTATTTTTAATTCAATCCCCTAACTTTAAAGTTGATGAAACAGGCTTGTAGAGGTTAAATTGTTTGCCAAGTCATGCAGCTAATTAAAGGCAATCTTTTGGCCCCTGGGTTAGTGGGCTTTAAACTTTTTTATGCTTCCTAATTCCTGCATTGGTGCTTCTATTTCCCTAATCATGATTCCTCAGAAGGCAGTAAATGAGGATTGCTGGACACAGAAAGCTTCCTCATTCCCTTAAGAGCCTTTATCTTGATCTGGTTTTCTAGCATTAATTCCTGTGACTCCTGAATGTGAGTGGTTAAGTTTGCTTCAGAAATCTAAGTAGAAAAATAAAATGTACTTTGTAATATGTGAAGCACATTTAAAAATTTGTGTTTATACAAAAGATATATTGAAAGTGATCACTTTATGTAAGGATCCAACAAAGGATTCCTTTAAATAGCAAGTTTCCTTAAATGCATTCAAAATAGTATATAGCTTACAAAACTTTTTATAAACAGAGAATTTCTGTGCAGCCAGGCAAACTTCTAGTACTCCTGGGATACCCTTGCCATGTTCTAGGAAAATATTTAAATGTGGCCTTTCCATTAACATTATACAATCATTGACTTACTTGATGGGGGCTATGCTTACTTTAAATAATCTTTCCACCAAAGGAAGTTCTCCAGGGCATCTTGAATTGGTATTTAATTGTTCTTGCAGTTATTTTTATTGTGTCTTCATACTATGAAAACAGACATTTAGATGTGACTAACAGGCTACACTGAACAACTTCAGGCCAAATTATACTCCCAGATATACTTATGGCATGCACCTTAAATTTGACTACAATAATCCTCACTCTGGCAAGATTCCCCAAATGGCTATTCAATTGCCATTGAAGTTAATGGGACTAATTTTGCTGCCTTTATCCAGACTAAATTGTCATGCATTTTTGTCAGCAACCTTTTTTTAGTAGCAAATGTGGAAGTTTTCTTGAAGCCAAGACTGCAAAACAAAACCCATTAAACTGCTAGAGTTGTAGCTAAGTATCAGAGGGCAGATGGTTTTTCTGAAAGCATTTTGGAAGAGAAAGGAAGATAGAATGAAAGAATGAGCCCTTTTTGTTATTGGAAAGGTGGGAGAGAGGGGAGGGGGAGAAGAAGGATAGAAAGTAGGTTGATATAATGCTAAAGGACTTTTTATACATGTACTTCTTTATGGAGAAAGAAAATTATCATTCATCTCACCTTCTCCCTCTCCTCCCCACATATGATATTTGTAATCTGTGTGTACTTAAAACATCTTATGTTTGAAAGAAATATTTACCTAGTTAGAGATAGATACATGATAGTTATAGGCATAGATAGATATAGATATAGATAGATTTATATGAGATAAATATAGAGATAGTGATAGAGGGAAACAGAGTCAGAGATACCAAAACAGAGAAGTCACAGTGATGGAGTCCACAGAAAACCTGCCTTTGTACATCTACTTCTACATTCCTTCTGACCTCATTAGTTCTCATGTGGCTGAGTTCTTCACAGATGTTCTTCCACCAAGAAATCCATTCATCTCTACTACTGTTCTATAATTTCACTATACTTTTGTTGCAATGTATTAACTAACAATTACAAATCAAATACCACCTGTACCTTTGTGTAGGGCAGAAAGGTATAGAGAAATTGATGTTAAATCTCTAAACCAGAGTTTGGAAAAGTCCCATAAAGGTCACAATGGAGTTTTTCTGAATGCACCATCAGTCTCTTCAAGATAACTGACCATAGGCCTGACTATTTTGCTTCTTGATTAATCCCAAAGATACATAAGTTAATACAAAGATACATAAATTGATAGTTCTGGAACCAAACTTTCCCCAGAAAAAATTCTAGAAATTACCTGATCTAAAACTTGTCAGAATCCAATCTACAAAAGTCCCAATAGGGGTTCTTTCCCTAACCCAAACTACCTTCCATAGTAAATTAGGATGATTCTCACAGAAGATTTCTATGTAAGGATGTAATATTCAACAATTTGTCTTCCTTGTGTAGAGAATAAGTGTTTGCAAAAATAAAAAAGAAATAAAAATATATATGAATAAAAATTATATATATAGATATAATTATAGATTTTCTAAATAGAATTGTGATTTTGATAGTGTGGGGAGCCCCTTGTGAAGAACTGTAGATTGGTAGCTTCTTTTCAAATTATATTTTGTGGAGTTGTTTGGAGAAACTGAGTTTAAGGGAAAGCAAAGTGGGACTTTTTGTTGTCTTTTGTTTCAGAGTACTTCTCAGCACTAAGACAATCTAATGCCTTTGATTGAGTCTTGCCTTTGTTTGTGGAAAGGTCGACACCCTTTTGCTAATTAGGTCACTGGAGGTGTGAAGCCCTTGAGAAGTGTGAAACCCTCAAGAGGTATGAAGTGCTCTGACCTTGAAGAAGTGTATATATACTGTGAAGTTAGCATTTTGTTTGGGGCTCACTCATTGGAAGAGTATTGGTGAAGAGACTCTGGGTAGCCATTAAGGAGCCCCCTGGCTTTGAAAACTGAGATGTTGGTGCTTCTCTCTCTGGTAACTATGTATGTATAGCTTTGGTCAGACAGCTAGAAGCCTGTCTGTTGATTTGTGTTATTTGCTCTGTTTATATTTTCCCTGTTTGTAATTTCTGTTCGTATTTGCTCTGAAGTTCAAGGTGCCTACTTTTTCCCCTGAACTAAGTGAATGATATATGTATGTTTGATTAAAGTGAGATTATAAACCACTTTAAGTTGCTTTCCTTAGAAAAGCAGATCAAAGAACTTGTTCTAGCAGCCCTTTTGCCTGGTGAGGTTACTGGCCTTACAACCCCACAGCAGCTGTTGGCAACATTGTTGTTACACTAAGATGTTAAACTACTTGCCTAGAATCACACAGTTAGTATGTGTTAGAGTTGAAAATTGACCATGGTTCTATTTGACTCTTGGGCTAGCTCTCTGTCCAAAACACGCTGCCTCTCATATGTATATATGTAGAAATATACTCTTTATATCAATTCTATAGAAAAATAAGAGGTGACCATTATACTCATGGATTCTTCAATTTGAAAAAAGTAATAAAAATAGGTACCAAAGAAGAGACATTTTCCCCCTCTGTATTATTGCTAGTGATGCATCTTAACAAATTTATCTTCTTTTTTTTTTTCCTCTCTCAGTTTTGTTTTTAGGAAAGACAACATCATCCTTGTTTTTCTTTTGTTGTTTCTTTCACCTGAAGAGATACAAAAAGGGCATATTTCTTTCCAAATTTTCAGACCACTTTCAATTTTTTCCGAAGGTTGTGAGGATTCAGAATTCTCTTCCTTTTTTCTTGCCTAATCAGGAGTGCCAATGCACCCCAGTAGAAATGATCCAATGAAATATTGGGAAAAAGTGTCATTATTCTGTTATGCTGTGCCTACCTGTATTGGTAGAAGCAGTTTCCTCAACCAAGAGTTCTCAATGTCAGTGGAATCACAGGTCCAATTTCTATTCCATATTCCTGTCTTTTTGCAAGCATTTTCACTGTAGGTGTTAGACACTCACTTGTTTCAACCCCCCCCCCCAACAGTCTATCTCTTTGTGTTTTTCTTTTCACTTTCATGAATTTTTGACCCATTCATATCCATTCTGTATTATTTTTCTTCCATAAAGCAGTGGGTATGACTTACTGTAAGAAATTGTTAAATTATTTGAGCTAATTTTTACTTTGATAAACACTGTGGAACATATATATGCACCTAAAATTTCCTCAACATAATTAAATGGTATTTTAATTCTCTAAGCTTAATAAATTTACAATTACATCTTTTTAGGGAAAATGAAACATGTAGACTGTAAGATGTTAGCTACAATTTCTTTTCCAAAGCTATAAGAGTGTAATTCCTGGAAACTCATAAAATATATATAGAAGAAGACTATGTTTTTGAAAGTAGCCTTGCTAACAGCCTTTATTGAGAAAGAAAAAGAAATATGGAAATCAAAGAGTTGGCTAAGGCTGACAAGATTTAGATTTTTATACCATGGCTTAACAGGAATAGACTGTTCCTAATGAGGGACAGTAAAATATACATTTTTTCGTGGAATATTGCAAATCTTCTTCAGGGAGATTTCAACTTAAAAGAAAGGAAAAAAAACTTCATATGTATATCTGTGAAATCAATATCATAGATCTTTTCAGAATAAAGTTTCTAAGTACATAAAGCAAAATACATAGCATTGCAATAGATACCAATTGTATTGAAACAGTCATACTAATACCTGTATGCATATATAGATATATACACATATATATACATACATACATACATACACACACACACACACACACACACACATCACAGATGCCAAGTTAAAATCCTTTGCTGGAGAATGTAGTAGGTAAAACAGAGGAAAAGGGAGAAGAAAAAAAGAGAATGAGAAATTCATAGAATACCATTTCTAAGAGAACAATGAAAACCTATGTCCCTGGATCTGTACAAATACGTATTAACAAGGTGATCAAAAGTTTCAATCCCAGATGAGTTTGACTTCATAGGTATCATCAAAAACTGGTGGGATTGGGATCAGGACTATAATTTGGCTCAGATGAATATAGCTGGGTTTTTTTAGTTTAAAAGAACAAAATAGCATTATCTATTATAAAGTTATACTCATATGAGAAAATTATAAAAATACATAAGGAGTTAATCATGGCACACAGAGAGCATTTGTGTAAGGATCAGATTGAGGGAGAAAAGGGGAAGGAAGGAGAAGACAGTAAACATTTATGTAACACCTACTACATGCCAGGCACTGTGCTAAACATTTTTTACAAATACTTTCTCATGTTCTCTATATATTTGAGAAATGAAGACTTTATCAGAGATACTTGTTGCAAATGCCCCACCCCATTTTTGTTCTTTCCTCATAATTTTGGTAGCACTGGTTTTGTTGTGCAAAAACTTTTTAATTTTGTACAATCAATATGTATTTTGCATTTTGTAATGCTCTTTATATTTTCTTTCATCCTAAATTCTTCCTTTGTTCACAGATCTGACAAATAAACTATTCCATGATCTCCTAATTTGCTTATATCACTATTTACATATAAATCATGTGCCCATTTTGACTTTATTTCAGCATAAAGTGTGAGCTGTCAGTCTGTTCCTAGTTTCTGCCATAATGTTTTCAAGTTTTTCCAGTCATTTTTATCAAATAATGAAATTTTGTTCTGAAAGCTTGGATCTTTGAGTTTATCATATACTAGACTACTGTGGTCATTTACTGTAATAAAATTTGTACCTAATCTATTCCAGTGATCCACCACTCTCTTAGCTAGTACCAGATAGTTTTGATAATTACAGTTTTATAATACAGTGTGAGATCTGGTACAGTTTGACCACCTTCTTTCACATTTTTTTCATTTATTCCCTTGATATCCTTGAGCTTTTGTTCTTTCAGATGAATTTTGTTATTATTTTATTCTAACTCTATAAAATAATTTTGGTAGTTTGATTGGTATGGAAATGAATAAATTAGTTTGGGCAAAATTATCATTTTTATTACATTGGCTTAAGCTATCCATGAACAACTAATACTTTTCCAGTTGCTTAGATCTGAATTTATTTGTGTGAAAATTGTTTTATAGTTGTGTGCATATAGTTCCTGGGTTTGTCTTGGAAGGTAGACTCCCAAGTATTTTATATTATCTAAAGTTATTTTAAATGGAATTTTACTTATCTCTTGCTGCTGGACTTTGTTGGTAATATATAGAAATGCTGATGATTTCTGGGGGTTTATTTTGTATTCTGCTATTTTGCTTAAGTTGTTAATAATTTCAAATAGTTTTAATTTATTTCTAGGATTTTCTAAATATAACATCATATCATCTGTAAAGAGTGATAATTTTGTTTCTTCATTGCCTATTCTAATTCCTTTGATTTTTCTTCTCTTATTGCTATAGCTAACATTTCTAGTGCAATATTAACTAATAGATGTGATAACGGCCATCCTTGCTTTACTCCTGTTTGTATTGGAAAGGCTTATAGCTTATCCTCATTACAGATATTTCTTAGTGATGGTTTAAGATAAATATTACTTATCATTTTAAGGTTCACTTCATTTATTCCTATACCTTCTAGTGTTTTGAATAAGAATGGGTGCTGTATTTCATCAAAGTCTTTTGCATCTATTGAAATAATCATATGATTCCTGTTGGTTTCATTATTAATATGGTCAATTATACTGACAATTTTCCTAACATTGAACCAACCCTGCATTCCAGGTACAAATCCTACCTGGTCAGTGCCCTAAGGCTTGCTCCAACCAGATCTGTGCTGATGTGGTTCAAGTTGGACTGTGCTCTGCTCCCAGGTGGGTGCAACAGAACCTTTCCCATCATCTTTCAGTTTGTCTTGGGCTGGAGATTTGTTTCACTCTGTCATTTTGTGGGTTGTGCTGTTCTGGATTTTGCTTAGAGTCATTTTAATAGGCATTTGGAGGGGTTTAGGGGAGAGCTCAAGTAGGTCGCTGCTTTTACTCTGCCATCTTGTCTCCACCCCCTAGCTATTATATTCTCCCCCCCACCATAAAACCAACTTGTAGTTTTATTTATAAGATCAATGTGTTTCTTTTTACTTTCAACCTTATTAATCTCTCCTTTGATTTTTAAGCTTTCCATTTTATTGTTTAATTGGAGATTTTTAATTTGTTCTTTTTCTAATTTTTTAAATTGTGTTCCCAATTCATAGATCTGTTCTCTCTCTGTTTTATTGATGTAAGTGTTTACAGATATAAATTTTCCCCTAAGTCCTGCTTTTGGGTTTCACCCCAAAATTTTGTTATGTTGTCTCATTGATGTCAATCCCTTTAATTAAATTATTCTTTTCTCCTCTAGGATTTGTTCTTTGACCCACTCATTCTTTGGGATTAAATTATTTAGTTTCCAATTAATTTTTAATCTCTGTTTCCACAGTCCTTTATTTAATGTAATTGTTGTTGCAGAAGCTTATTTTATCTAACTTTTCTAAGATTAATATCCCTGATTTCATTCTTATTCATTTTGTTGTTAGATTTATCTAGTTCTGAGAGGGGAAAGTTGAGGTCCCCCATGAGTATAGTTTTACTATTTTCTCCTGTAACTCATTTATCTTTTCCTTTAAGAAGTTGGATGGCATGCCATTTAATACATTAATGTTTAGTACTGATATTACTTCATTTTCTAGGGTACATTTTAGCACAATGTAGTTTCCCTGCCTCTCTTTTAATTAGGACTTTTTTTTGGTTTTGCTTTATCTGACATCATGATTGATATCCTGCCTTTTTTGTTTGTTTTTCACATTTTTGGTACAAAATTTATTTCAGAGATTCTCTCTGTAAGTTTTGATGCTGGCTTTCCCCCTTATTCAGTACATCATTATCTTCAGTTGAATGAAAAGCAAAATCAGCCTTATAGTAAAGTAGAAATAGTAGTATTACAGATAATAATAATAGCATCCAATGATGTCTTCAACCTGGAAAAGCCAATCACATGGGGCCTATGGATTAGGGTTCCAAAAGTTATATATATAATGCATTTTCATTTAGGTTTAAGTTGTACAAGCACATGCACAACATTCAACATTAGTGCAGGGCCTGATAAATAAGAAACAGAAATGTCAGGGTTTTTAAAATATTTTTACTGTTTCTAAGAATTTTTACTCTGTAAAGCGTGTGCTCATTCAAAGCTATAAGCTTAATCACATATCAGAGAACATAGGCAATAAAGCTCATCTTATTAGAGCATAACAATATTAAATGGAACAAAATTATAAGATGATAAAATCTAGTGGTCACTTAATTCCCTCAAAAAAGCCTAAGAAACAGAATGTGTCCATGCTGTATTGGAATTAAAATGTACTGTATTAAAACCTGAATTTTTACAAGTTGTCTTTTAATTAGTATTCTATTTACAATGCAGAACTTCTGCCAACTCCAGTGGTTTAACTTTGGCACAATGCTAAGTTCCATTCCTTTCAAGTATTCACTCCTATGTTACGAGAATGTGTGTATGTCAAAAAATATTCTTGGCTTCATAAAAGATTGCACCCATTCACAGGAAATCAGATATCTTCATTTCAAGAACTAAGTTTACTTAACCACTGTAGACAACTATAAAGGAAATACATGAGAATTTTAATCATCTGATTTAGAGAGTTTCCACTTAACATGCTGTGGCGGTTTCCAGCTGTCACTTTCATTGGTTTGTTCATCATCCTTTTTCTGATCATTTATTATCTCATGATCATCTTCATTCCCCTCAAACAGATCTATTCCTAACTCAGATCTTTGTTTTTCTGCAAACCACTCTCTGAACTGCTTATGACCAATATATGATTTAGCAACAAGTTCATCAAGATCTTTCTCATTAAGAAATTTGTGCTTCATGTAATAATCCTTAAGCATTGTAGTTCCAGTTTTAAATTTTTAAGTGATAGTCCACAGTCCCATTTCTTTATCTTTTTGCTTCCTCTTTGCCACCCCTAAGGTTTCCCCTTCCTCTTCTCTTTGGCTGTTCTCTCCCCCTTCTCCTAAAGGAAACCTTTCCATTCTTACTATTTGAACTGGAACTCTAATAGTAACAGTACCATTTTAAATTTTTATTTTTCCAAACATATGGTGTATCCCCAAACCAACTAACAATATCTGTTCTAGCAATCCCAGTTTCCTCAGCCAGCTTGTTATATTCCTCTGGCTATGGCCACTGCATTTGAACAAATGAACTTTTAAGTATGTGCAACTGCTCTGGTGAATTTTTACATTTTCTTGTGATAGTCACTGACTTAGGTGTTGCAGAGTCATCTTGAGGAGAAGATCAATCTTCTTTGTTAAAAATAGCATATTACTCCCCCACCAGTTATGTGTCAAGAAAAATTTTAGCACTCATTATTTACAAGATTTTGAATTCTGAATTTTTATCCCTCCCTCCATACACTCTTCTGAAAATGGCAGGCAGTTGGATATAGTTTATACATGTGCTGTCATATAAAAATATTTCCATATTAGTCACAGTTGTGAAAGAAGAAAGGGGGAAAACGTCATGAGAAAGAATAAGTGAGAAAATATGGTTCAATTTGCATTGACAGTTCATCGCTTCTTTATCTGTACATGGATAGTATTTTCCTTTGTGAGTCCTTTGTACTTGTCTTGGATCATTTTGTTCCTGAGAAGAGCTGGGTCATTCATAGTTGATCATCATACAATGTTGCTGATACTGTGTACAATGTCTTACCATTTCTGTTTATTTCACTTTGCATCAGTTTGTACAAGTCTTTCCAAGTTTTTTTTCTGAAATCTACCTGTTCATTATTTTTATTGTACAATAGTATTTCGTTATATTCATATACCACAACTTGTTTAGCCATTCCCCTATTGATGGGCATCCCCTCAATTTCCAATTTGACAAAACAAAAAGAGCTGCTATAAGTATTTTTGTATATGTGGGTCCTTTTCTCTTTTTTATGATCTCTTTGTGACACAGACCTAGTAGTGGTATTGCTGAATAAAAGGGAATACACAATTTAATAGCCTGTTGAACATAGTTACAAATTGCTCTCCAAAATGGTCGGATCAGGTCCTCAACTCCACCAACAGTGCATTAGTGTTCCAATTTTCCCACATCTTCACCAGCATTAATCAGTTGCCTTTTCTGTTATATGAGCCAATGTGATAGCTGTGACATGGTACCTCAGAGTTGTGTTAGTTTACATTTCTCCAATCATAGTGATTTAGAGCATTTTTTTCATATGACTATAGATAGCTTTGATTTCTTCATCTGAAAACTGCCTTTTCATACCCTTTGACCATTTATCAATTTGGGGATGGCTTTTATTCTCATAAAGTTGACACAGTTCTCCATATATTTGTGAAATGAGGCCTTTATCAGAGACATTTGCTGTAAACATTGTTTCTTACATTTCTGCTTTCCTTCTAATTTTGTTTGCATTGGTTTTGTTTGTACTAAAGTTTTTTAAGATAATAAAAATTATTTATTTTACATTTGTTAATGCTCTATATATCTTGTTTAATCATAAATTCTTCCCCTCCCCAAAGATCTGATGGGTAGACTATTCCTTGCTCTGTCACCATTTATGTCTAAATCATGCCAAAGGTCTGTCATATCTAACTTTTATAATACTCTATTTACTTCCTTAGTTTCTTACTTGCTTATTTTATGGTTTGATTTATCAAGTTCTTAGAGGAGGCAGTTGATGTCTTCCACTAGTATTGTTTTGCTCCCTATTTCTTCCTCTAATTCGATTTACTTTTCCTTTAAGATTGGGATGCTATGCCATATGGTGCATATATGTTTAGTATTGATATTGCTTCATTATCTATGGTATCTTTTAGCAAGATAAATTTTCTTTCCTTATCTTTTTTTAAAGTATATTTTTGCTTTTACTTTGAAATCAGGATTGCTACCCCCACTTTTTTTAATTTTTTAAATACAGACAAAGCTTAATAAATTCTGCCCCAGCCCCTTACCTTTACTTTGTGCATCTCTCTTCTTCAAGTGTGTTTCTTATAAACAACATATTGTAGGATTCTGATCTTTGATCCACTCTTTTATCCTAATCACATTACAGCTGTGATTATTACTTGTGTATTTCCCTCTATCCTATTCTTCCTCCTGTTTGTGCGCTCTCTCTTTTCACCCTTTCCCCTGTCACCAGTGTTTTGCTTCTGTCCACCACCTCCCCAGATCAGCCTCCCTTCTGTCAGCCCCCTTTACTTAATCTCCTCCCCTCCTACTTCCCTGTCAGGTAAGATAGGTTTCTATATTCAACTGCTTATGTATATTATTCCCTCTTTGAGCCAATACTGATGAAAGTAAGGTTCAAGCAATGCCCATTACGCCACCCCCAATCTTCCCCTCCAGTGTAATAGGTCTTTCTTGCCTCTTCATGTAAGATAATTTACCCACTATACCTCTCCCTTCCTTCTGCACCCTTTATACTCCTCTTTCTCATTCCTTAAATTTCTTTTTATGTCATTTCCTAAAATTCACTTTGTACCCATATGCTCTATGTATACTTCTTCTATCTGTACTATTACTGATACTATTTTTAAGAGTTACAAGTATAATCTTCTCATGTAGGGATGTAAACAGGTTAGCTCTATTGAATCCCTTGTTTTCTTTCCCCTTTTTACCTGTTTATGCTTTTCTTCGGTCTTGATATTGGAGGTCATATTTTTTGTTTAGTTCTGTTTTTCTCTTTACGGAACATTGAAATCTTTCTATTTTGTTGAATGACCATTTTTTTCCCTTGATGAACTATGCCCACTTTTGCTGAGTAAGTGATTCTTGGTTGTAGTCCAGATCCTTTGACCTCATATACCATGAGGTTTCTTTCTGGACACTTATAGTATTTTTTCCTTGACCTGATAGTTCTGATATTTGGCTATAATGTTTCTTGGAGTGTTTAATTGGGTGATTTCTTTCCTGAGGTGGTCTGTGGACCTCTAGTTCCAGGACATCATGGCAGTTTTCTTTGCCCAGATCCTCCTTTAGATTCTGGCTTTCAGGTAGTCCAATGATTCTGCTATAGTCTCTCCTGGATCTATTTTCCAGGTCAGTTGTTTTTCCCATGAGGTATTTTAAATTTTCTTCTATTTCTTTGTTCTTTTGAATTTGTTTGATTGATTCTTGACATTTCATAGTATCATTAGCTTACACTTCAATTCTAACTCTCAAGTTGTTGTTTTCCTCAGTTGGGTATTATACTTTCTTTTCTATTCAGCCAGTTGTACTCTTTAAGGGGTTGTTTTCTTTAGTGGATTTTGGTATCTCCTTTTCCATTTGAGCAATTCTAGTTTTTAAGCAGTTTTCTAAGCTATTAACTCTTTTTCACAATTTTCTTGTATCACTCTAATTTCTTTTACCATTTTTTCTTCTACCTCTCTTGTATGATTTTTAAACTCCTTTTTGAGTTCTTCCATGAGTTCTTTTTGGGCTTAACACCACTTTCTGTTTTTCTTTGGGTTTTGCCTGCCCATAGGTGTTTTGACATTGTCATTTGGGTCTGAGGTTTGTCTTCTCTGTCACCATAATAACTTTCTAGATCCTTTTTTTTTTGGGGGGGGGGGTTGTTTTTGTTTATATTTTTTGGCCTTTTTCCTTTCTTTTAAATTGAGCTTTATACCTTAAGTGGAAATAGCACTATCTCAGGCTTCTTGTGCCAGTGGCTGCAGGACCTGGCTGTTTACCTGGTATTTTGCTGTTTTGTTTCACTGATGTTATCCTGAGGCCCCCAGGGGACTCTCAAGTCTGGTTCTGGGCTGAGGGGGTGTGGTGGGGTGTGGCTGGCTCTGTTGGTGGCTGTCAGGGTCTATCATCTTACCTGGTGCTGAGCTGGGTCCTGTTGGTGATCTGGCATGTGTCAAGGCTTAGTGGGGTGTTTCTGTCTTTCCCTGTGGCTACACTGAAGTGGAGATCTGGCCTCTTCAGGATACCTGTTTGCCTAGGGCTACACTGAAGCATGTGGTGGTTCTAAAAGTTGAAGTCTTTGGGTTCCCCTGGCTATGCTAAGGCATGTGGGGGGTCCTGGTGTTGGCATTTGCCTGCTCCACCACACTGGGGCTGAGGATCTCCTGCTGGTTTGCTGGGATGCTGCCTATCCTGGAATGCATTCCACTTTTACCTGTGTGAGATGGACCTTTCTTACTGATAGTTAAAGTTTCTTGGGCTAGAAGATTACTTCACTCCATCTTTTTGCTGGTTCTGCTATTCCAGAATTTGTTTTGGGGTGCTATTTTATGGTTGCTTGGAGGTGATTATGGGAGAGTTACAGTGATTTACTGCTTACTCTATCATCTTGGCTCCCAGAACTCAAAGCTGCTTCTCCAGCTTCTTCTCTAGAACTTTTTGCATTGCTTTCATCTATTTCTCTTTTCCTTTGAAGCTTTCATTCCTTTCTCTCTATAAACCAGGCATCCATTTCTCTCTGGTATTTTGAGGAAACTTGCTTGGAAGATGTGCAGCTGCTCTGAAGTTTTCTCTTTAAATTTTCATGGAGAGGGACTTACAGGAGCCAAGATGGTGGAGTAAGCAGTAACTTGCTGTCCTCCCATATTCACTCCTGAAAAACCATAAAATAGCCCCCCAGAACAAATCCTGGAACAGTGGAGACAATGAAAACATGGGATTGAGCAATCTTTCAGCCTGGAAAACTTGGAGGATCAGCAAAAAAGATCTGTCTCACTTGGGTAAAAGCAAGCCAGCAGCAAGGTCCTGAGCCCTAGGGTTGTGGAGCAAGCAAACACCAACACCAGGATCCCCCATGCACCTTAGCACAGTCAGGGGAATATGTAGAACTGAGTCAAATTAATGAGACTACAAGCCATGCCCAAATTGACAAATGGTGAAAGGATATGAAAAGGCAGTTTTCAGATGAAAAAATTATCTAAATTACTATTAGAGAAATGCAAATGAAAACAACTCTGAGGTACTACATCACACATATCTGATTGACTAATATGTCAAAACAGGAAAATGATAAATGCTGGAGAAGATGTGGGAAAGTTGGAACACTAATGCACTGTTGGTAGAGTTGAGAACTGATTCAACTATTCTGGAGAGCAATTTGGAACTATGCCCAAAGGGCAACCAAACTGTGAATACCCTTTTTTCCAGTAATACCACTACTAGGTCTGAATCCCAAAGAGATCAAAAAAAGGGAAAAGGACCCGCATGTACAAAAATATTTATAGCAGCTCTTTTTATGGTGTCAAAGAATTGGAAATTGAGGGGATAGCCATCAATTGAGAGAACGGCTGAACAAGTTGTGGCATATGAATGTAATTGAATACTATGGTTCCATGAGAAATGATGAGCAGGCTGATTTCAGAAAAACCTGGAAAGGCTTACATGAACTGATGCTGAATGAAGTCAGCAGAACCAGGAGAACATTATACACAGTAACAGCAATATTGTGCCGAGACCAACTTTGATAGACTTTGCACTTCTAAGCAATGCAATGATCTAAGACAATTCCAAAAGACTAATGGACAATGCTATCCACTTCCAGAGAAAGAACTGTAGAGTCAGAATGAAGATCAAAGCACACAATTTTCTCTTTTTTTTCTTTCTCATGGTTTTCCCTATCATTCTGATTCTTTTTTCACAACATAACTAATGTGGAAATATGTGTAATATAATTGTACATGTATAGCCTATATCAGATTTCAGGCCATCTTGGGAAAGGGAGAAAGGTAGGAGGGTGAAAATTTAGAACTCAAAATTTTATAAAAGTAAATGTTGAAAACTAAAAATTAATAAATAATTTTTTTTAAATAAATAAATTTTTATAGAGTAAAGTTAGGGAAAGAATTCCCCAGTTGTTTAGGTTGTGGAGCAAAAATTGTTGGGGATTCTGCAGTCTTGTCACTAAGTTCTATAATGATAGTGGTATAAGCTTTGCTGTTGAGATTGATATACTGATTACTCTTGGACTTTCTCTGATTATGGCTTCTGTCACTAAAGCACTTTTTGATCTTGCCTTTAGTCAAGTGCATTATTTTTGGAAGCCTGATCACATCTGAATCATGAAGAAACTTATTTAAGGTACCTAACTTTCAATTCTGCCAGCTGTTTTTTTTTGGCCTGGATATGAAATGAATTGGGATTCACCAACAGAGTTTCATGCTCAATTAACTGAAGAGTTGGGAATGGGGCTGGAGTTGCAGCTCCTGGTTTGTTTCTGTCATAGGCTGAGCATTTTGCACCTGACTTTTCTGCAAATGAGTTTGATTTGGAACTCCTGCAATTGACAAAGCTATAAGTATCATTACTGACAACTGGTTAGTACCAGGTACCATAAGGACCAGATCTGGTGGAGCAACTATTTGTCATGTATATAAAGTGGAAGGTAAACCATTACTAACTGCTGAAATGTGTATAGGAATCACTGTTATTGTTTGTGGTACAGTATGCATCATGACACTGAATGGTTTACTCCTTGCCTCCTCTACTTCTTTTGGAGTCCAACTAACACCATGGCTCAGGCATTTGGCTGAAAACCATATGTTGATCTGTTCCTCTGCATATTTTGTTTGAGCGCATAGAACTGTAATTTCAGACATTGCTGGATAAGGGAATTTGTTGTAGGTATTGAGCAAAAGGGGATTATTTTCCATAGCAGCATTATAGGTGGGGAATGCTATTAAGAGGGATTAAAACCTTTGGAATCAAATTTGAATTCTGATGAGCTGATATGGCTGCTGTTATCACCTGTGCTAGCTTAAGTTGAAGAACGCTGCTGGGGTAACTGCTGTGTTTGTGGTATGTGGGTGTATACTATTTACAATAGGAGTATTTGTATTAGACTAAGATGATGATGATGATGATGATGATGATGGAGTTGGACTTTTGGCCATTTCTTTGTGACCTGATTTAGTATCATTCTTTTTCTCTTCTAGAATGTCTTACAGAGTTACAGAAAACTGAAATCCACTTATTCTCAACTTTATTTTTCATCGCTTTCATTGTAGGAATTTTGCTGGCAGAAATCCCTGATGAGGGAGTTTCTGTAGGTTCTACCTCATCTGACTTCTTCTCTTCAACAAAATTACCATCAAAAGTCAGATCATTAATTGTTTGCTCAAAGATTGTCTGATTATTTCATTTCACCATGATTAGCTTAAAATTCTCTTCTCCAGGATGATATTTCAAGTTATGCTCAAAAATGCATCATATCTTTCAGTAAGAAAATTACATTCAACATAAACATAAGATAAATCTAACACTATATTGGAATGCTTTGAATCTACATGAAAGGTAAATATGTTAAGATCTGGTGTTCGAAAAGTGCAATATTTACATTCATATCCACCTTCACCGTTTTTTTACTGTGTTGATTGTCAGAATCTACAAGTTCTTGAACACTTTCTGCTGCTGCATTTTCTATTGGTGTAAACACAGGGGACCTTCATCCAAGTCTGATATCAGTTCCAGGTGCAGATCCTGCTCACTTGCAAAGACCATGCAAGATGTTGTTGATTTTGTTTTGCTTGCCATTCTAGTTCTGAGAAAGAAATTTCAACTGTGATTAGAAAGCAATCAAGATCAAACACCTTCAGTTATATTCATTTGAAAAAATGGCTTTTGGTTCTATAAGTCCATCCCATTTGCAACTTTTTCATAGTGCGATCAAGAAAAGAGCTTGTAGTTGGTACTTGCAAAGCTGAGTTGCTGAAATCCAGTCTCTTACCATATCTTCTCCACTACTCTATCCTTCAAAGAAGTAGAAAATGCCATAAAGTTAGAGGAGTTTAGCTCCAGCCATTACTAACCACAAATACCAAATTATCCATGCACCTTTTCCTTGAGAGGCCACTGTTCCGTCGGTGCCTGGATCACCTGCTATAACTGCCTTCATGGGCTCAGGTATTCCTTGTGGCCCTCCCACTGCCCCCATCTTGCATTTCAAACCAACTTACCCCTGCCTTTTTAACTTCAGCTCAAATATAATAGATTTTGCTCCAGTAACTTGTTTTGGTTGAATTTTGTAATTTTTTTCTAGCTCTATCAAATAATTTTGGTAGTTTTATTGGTATGGCAGTGAATAAGTAAATTAAATAGAATTGTTATTTTTATTATATTGACTTGGCCTACCCATGAGCAATTAATATTTCTCCAGATGTTTAGATATGTCTTTATTTATGTGAAAATTGTTTTGTAATTGTTTTCATATGGTTTTTGGGTTTGTTTTGGCAGGTAGATGCCAAAATATTTTAAATAATCCACCGTTATTTTAAATGCAATTTCCCTTTCTATCTCTTGCTGCTGGATTTTGTTGGTAATATGTAGAAATGCTGATTATTTATGTATGTCTCTGTTTCAAGTGTGTTTCTTATGAATAATATGTTACTGGGTTTTGAATTTTTACAATTGGGGAAAATTATACTGAGAATATGTTTAGTGAAATATAGGATTTACATTTTTGGTAAAAGGCTGAATATAATCCAATTGGTACATTGGTGATTTTTATTCATTGCCTCAACTTTTCATTAATTACCTTGAATTCACTTCTAAAACCCTTGTAATCTATTTTTCTCTCAACCATTGGACTACAATTGGTCTCTCCCTCATAGCACTGATTTCTTCCTGGCTAAATCTGATGAAAATTTCCCACCCCTTATCCCTCTAGATCTAATAGATTTTTGCACTATTAACTACTTTATCTGCTTGATTTTTATCTTCTACCCATGGTTTACATGACACCATTCTCTTGGTTTACTTCCTACATATATGATTAATCATCAGTTTCCTTTCTTGGTTCACCATCTATCTCCTGTTCCCTATGGGTCTTCTTTTTCTTTTCATTCTCTTTACTTTTGATGATATAATCACCTTCTATGAGTTCAGTGATCATCTCTATGTAGATGATTCCCATGTCCTGCCCCAATGCCTATTTTATACTCCATACTAGGAGTCTCTCATTGCCAACTGTCTCCTGGACATCTCCACCTGGACATCCCTTAGGCATCAAAGATTCAACAGATCAAAAAGAGTTCTTTATCTTCCCCCTCATTCCTCTCATCTCTCTTCCCTATTGCTGTTGAGATTATTACTATCTTGTCATCAAGGTTCACAACCTCAGACTCAGATGTGACTATGTAACTCCTTTGCTTAAGAATCTCCAGTGGCTCTGTTTTCCCTGGGGTTATAATAGAAACTCTATTTGGCACATTTATTGTTCTAGTTTTATTTATATTTCATGTTAATCCCTTCTACAAACTTTATATTGCAGCTAAACAAGTCTATGGATTGCTCAAGAAACATGCTATTCTATATCTTTCGACACCTTTGCATTTGCTGTCCCCCATGCCTGGTATGTAATCATCCCACTTCATAAAATCCTAAGCTTCCTTCAAAACTGGGATCAGGTAGGGTGCCACCTTTTACTAAAAGATACTTTCAAGTTTCCTATGTGATAATACTCCCCCATCAAATTACCTTGTGTTCATCTGTTTGTGTGATCCACTAGTAGAATAATAAAGATTATTATGGAGAGCAGTTTGGAACTATGCCAAAAAGGTATAAAATTGTGTATACCATTTGAACCACTACTAGGTCTGCATCCCAAAGAGATCAAAGAAAAAAAGAAAAGGACCTATAAGTACAAACATATTTATAGCAGCTCTCTCTGTGGTGACAAAGAATCGGAAATTGAGGGTATGCCCATCAATTGGGTACAACAAGTTTTGGTATACAATTTTCATGATATACTATTTTGCTATAAGAAAATATGTGCAGAATGATGTCAAAAAACTTGGGAAAACTTATCTGGATTGACGCAAAGTGAAATGAGCAGAACCAGGAAGACATTCTACATAGCAACAACAGTATTGTATAATAATCAACTGTGAATGACTTAGCTATTCATAGCAATACAATGATCCAAAACAATTCCAGAGGATTTATTATGAAAAATGCTTATCCACCTTCAGAGAAAGAACTGATGATCTGAGTGTAGATTGAGACATTCTTTTTTTGCTCTCTTTATTCTTGTTTTTGTCCGCATTTTCCTTTGTAATGTGGCTAATATAGAAATGTTTTGCATGACTGCACGTATATAATCTATATCAAATTGTTTGCCTTATCAAGGAGGGGCAGGAATGGGAGAGTACGAGTTAATTTGGAAGTCAAAAATGAAGAACAGAATGTTATTTTTTACATGTAATTGAGAAAAATAAAGTCAAAATTAAATGTAAAATGAAGTAATAATAGGGATTTTTTCCTTATCTTCCTTTCCTCAATGTCTACCATAATGCCTTTCACTATTAATATTAAGCACCTTCATGGGTGCTTAATAAATGCATATTGATTGAACCAAATACCTAATAACAGAAAACCATGAGGTGGTAACAAAAAAAAAAGAATTGCTACTAAACCATCTTCAAAGGGTTTTCCACACCAGTTAAATTAATCAATACTTCACTAATCAGGTTTTGTAATTGCTTTCTTATCAACCAGTGATGAAAGTCATTTATATAGAACTCTGGAAATTCATTTTGAGAAACAGTTATAACTTATCATGGTGTCATAATGAATGATTTACACCCTATGAGATATTTGCAAAAGCATCCTAGCTAGAAAATGCTGTTCAATACCAAAAGCAGTGACTTAATGTCATTTCTAGTTCTATAGAATTTTGGGAAAATTTCCAGTGAAATATGAATGAGCTCTGTGAAATATTTGAATATTTAGGCTTAAAATATGGGCAAACATTAGAGATTCTTAAAAAGTCTGTAAATACTTATTTAGTTAGCTCTATTTCATCTTTACTAAACTTTCAGAACATTGCATGAAGAAAATTAAATGTGCATAGAATGTCTATTGAAAATGTAAAATGCTCTACTGAAGGGAAAGTTAACACTTTTGAGAATGATCTTTATTGAATGTTCTGGATACATAGATTTTTAGGGGAACATTTGCTATAATTACAGTAAAATATGAGGGAGATATGATTCAAAAACCTTACTTCACATACATTTCAGGCATGAATCTTTTCTGATATGGCCTAAAATTTCAAGGAATTGAGACCCAACTATACTTATCATCTTGCTAACAAAAGGGTTTAGTGATAGCATGCAATCCCTGGTGGATCACTGCCTCACTCTAAAAGGTTATAAGGAAAGTTACTTCCATTTCACTGCCTAGGGTGTGCCCCAGTCTTGTTTGGCTCTTGGAAATATGAATCCTTATAATTGAACACAATGCAGGCAATTGGCCCCATTCAGGCTATAGACCCAATCATTATGCCCTGAAGTTGTTAAAGACTGAAGTTTTAAAAACAACAGAGACCAGGGGAGTTGGAGCATTTGACAAACAAAACATTTTGTGGTGCGATGAAGCAAGAAATCTTTGAATATGTCATTTGCAGTTAGATAAAGCTAAATACAAGGTTTATAGAGATCTTTTGGAACAATGAACTGAGTTCATGGAGCAATACATAATTTTAGCTGTCACTTCTTGTCCTTTATCATCTCTTTAGGGGTAGAAGCTCAGCCTAACCAGTCTGTATCGACATACAATGCATAAAATAATATTAATAATTTTCTTTTCCCTCTATTTATATAGAGGTGCCAAATTCTGTCCTCATCTATTAGATAACCCTTTTCTACCAAATCAACATTTTCTTTCTCTCTCGTAGAACTTGTAGAGGCATAATGAAGCATTGAAATATGTTAAGAATGTGTCATATGAGCTCATTGATTCTGTATGGTTTCCAAAAAGAGGTTAATTTAAAAGGGCCTAATGAATGGGGTTAATATAATGGATTAGTATGGTGGGTTAAAATGTGTTAATATAATCATAGATGTATAACTGGATGGGATCTGAAAGGTAATTCAGTCCAATCTCTCATTTTTCAGATGAGGAAGTTAGGACCCAGATATGTAAAAGGACTGACCTGCCTGAGTTCAAATAGATAGTAAGTGCCCAGACTGGGATATCATTTTCAATTTATCTAGATTTTTGTCCAAAGAATACCTTATATACATTTTTTTTACTTCATACCATATATTTTATTTTTCAAATTTGAAGTATTCAGTAGTACCCATCTATGTCTAACCTTATTCATTTTAGAATTATATATAAGATATTACATGGTAGCACACACTTTATATTTATCTAAACCGATAGATAATAGATAGATAGGTATAGATAGACATACATATCATATGTCTATCTATATCTATCTATCTAATATGGGATCCTGGACCAATGTCATTTTTTCAAAGAATTTTTTTTGAAAACAGTCACTATGGTTGAAATATAAATTGAATTTAAGAAATATAACACAGTTAAGTGACTACAGTGAGAAATTCACTTAAAATCTTAGCGTTCCCAAATAAATCCCCAAGATCAAAAGTCACTCAGAAATTTCTTTCTAAACCAGTGGATAGAATTCCCACATTGGGAGTTCCAAAATAGATGAAATCATATGCCTGAATCCCAGACTCCCAAAAAGAACTAACTAAAAAGGGAATTGTTAGTCATACTTCTTAAAATCATCAGAATAAGAAGGTTCCACTGACTTTACCATTTGGAAGAATGACTATCAGATGGTGATCTGCATCAGCAGGAATCTCTACCCTAGGAATTACTTTCACTGATAAAATCATATATCCTGATAAATGAAACATAATAATTAAGCATAATAATAGAATCTTGATTTACTATATAACTGCAAGAATGCAATATTCTGGTTGATTATTTTGTTCATTGGAGCTTAACATGAGAACCCTTTAAAAATAATTTTGGTTTCATTTAGTTGTTAAACTCTTTCTTAAATATATTTGTCTGCTTTCATCCTTTGGTTGGTTTAACATACTTAGTGCAACTCACCCACTTCAATGATGTAGGATGTTGCAGCATCTTATGTCCAACATCTTGAGCATCTATTATAATTATGTAGAAGATAATCTCAATTGGCATTAGCCCTGGAATATAGTGTAGAATTTTTTTTATTTTCCCAACAGTATTAGATGACTCTGGACTTTCTCATCAGATCCTCCCTTCTACAATTAAAATGGTTTAGGAAGAAAGATCAATTTGACAGTTTTGCTTAGATGAATTTCAGTTACTTGAGAGTTTTCTTCCAATATAAAAATTTCTCAATTCACTAGTGATATGACACTTAAATTTTACCTGATTTAAAGCTTTGTTGTCAGCGATAGTAGTATAAACAGTTTTAACATGCAGTTAAAAGCTGTTTTTTCTTCATTCATCCTATAGCTTGCGTTTACCAGTTGACATTTAAGAATGATATTTGTAGTATGTTGTTCCCAGGGTAGTTCCATGTATAAAGTGAAATAACAAATGGGACAAGGTTTTGAAAGTTGTGCCACATAAATTAAAAGTACATTAAGTTCTTGTTTTCTGCATCATTAAGGAACTGGTTATTTTGTTTAACAGAGAATGCCCATGTATACCAAAAAAAAAAAGACACATTTAGCATAAAACTTTTTGTTCACTGGTTGTTAAAAAGAACACTTCATATGTAAACAGAAAAGGAAATGGATGTATTCATGTAGTAAGATTAAGGGAAAAGCAATGGGCAGTCCAAGAGCTATATTCAATCACTCAACAAGCATTTGTTGATTGCCTACTACGTGCCAGGAACTGTGCTAAGTGCTGAGGTTTCACAAAAAGGCAAAAATAGTCATCGTACTCAAGGAACAAATATTGCAATGGGATAGACAACACGTAAACAGGTGAATGCAAGACAGTTGGCTGGTTGGTTGGTTGGTGGGTTGTTGTCCTTCATTCTCAAAGAGGACCAAAATTAAATCATTATCATTTCAATGTGTCTGACTGGATGATCAGACCAATATGAGCTCAGAATATTCTACCACAGGTCAGGTACAAATAGTCCACATGAACATTTTGAGTGGATTCTCTAAATTTATACATCTTGCATTTCTTTTGAGCTATTTCAATTCTGCTTTGCTCATAGAGCACAACACCTTCTCTGATGTGGGCACACCATGTTGAGCAGTCTTGTGCTAGTGTCTCCCATGTCACACGATCAATTCCAAAGTTCTTAAGAGAGACCTTGAGAGTGTCCTTGTATCACTTCTTCTGATCACCATGTGATCACTCACCCTGTGTGAGTTCTCCATAAAACAGTCTTTTTGGTGAGTCTGCATTTTGCATTCAAACAATGTGGCCAGAACATCACGGTTGAACTCTCTGAAGGAGAGATTGAATGTTTAGCACTTTAGTTTGAGAAAGGACCTTGGTGTCTGGTACCTTATCCAGCCAGGTGATCTTCAGCATCTTCCTAAGACAATTCAAATGGAAGCTATTCAGTTTCCTGACATGGCACTGGTCCAGGTTTCACAGGCATACAACAATGAAGTCAGCACAATGGCTCTATAGACTTTTAGTTTGGTAGACAGTCTAATACCACTTCTCTCCCGTACTTTCCTTCATAGCCTCCCAAACACTAAGCTAACTCTGGTAATGTGTGTGTCAACCTCATTATCAATGTGTACATCCCTAGAAAGTATACTGCCAAAGTAAATGAACTTAACCACAGCATTCAAATGTTCTCCATTTGCTGTAACCGATGGTTCCATGTATAGATGGTATGGTGGTGGCTGATGGAACACCTATGTTTTCTTGGTGTTAATTATTAGGCCAAAATTAGCACAAGCACCAGAGGATTGATCCATACTTTGTTGCATCTCAGCTTCAGAGGCTGAATTGATTGCACAATCATCTACAAACAAAAAATCATGCATCAACACTCCCTCCAATTTGGTCTTAGCTTTTAGTCTTTTTGAGCTGAAAAATTTACCATCGGTGTGGTAGCTGACCTTGATGCCATGTTCACTCTCATTGAAAGCATTTGACAACATGGTTGAAAACATCATCCTAAAAAGCATGGGAGCTAGCACACAATCTTGTTTCACTCCATTGGTGACTGGGAAAGCATGAGAGCATTGACCATTATCCAGAATCTGGGCAAGCATGCTGTCATGAAATTGATGTACAAAGCTGACCAACTTTTCCAGGCAACCAAATTTTGACATAATTTTCCATAAGCCCTCACAACTGTTAGTATCAAAGGCCTTGGTCAGATCTAAAAACATTGTGTACAGACCTCTGTTCTGCTCCTGGTATTTCTCTTAGAGTTGCTGGGCAGCAAACACCATAAAACCATTCCTCAGCCCTTTCTGAAGCCACATTGGCTCAGCCTATTAAGGAGGACACCGGCAAGAATCTTGTCAAAAATGACTAAGAGAGAGATGCCCTTGTGATTGCCACAAGACAATCTATTTTCTTTACCTTTGTAGAGTTGGACAATGGAGGCATCTTTGAACTCCTGGGGGATAATCTCCTCTTGTCATATAACCTGGAAAATTTCAGTCAGCTTTTGTATGAGCAATGGACCCCCTACCTTGTAAATCTCAGCTGGACTAGAATCAGCCCCAGGTGCTTTGCCACATGAAAGGATCTTAATGGCATTCAGTTGGAACCTCAGCTAGAGAGGGATTGATTTCAACTGGGGTAAACAGGTGCTCCATCAACCACCACCACACCATCCATATCCTGATCAAGCACCCTCTCTGGCCTTGATTTCTAGCACAGATTGTAATTTTACTCATGTCCCCAGACTTATTGGTCAAGGAGGACTTGGAACACTCCTTAATCTTTATTGCCACTTTCAGGTTTTATTTCCACCACCATTATTCAAAGACGTAGCCTACTGTAAGTTTAACTCAACTCAATCCATATTTACCACACAATCAAAATTGTGGTAGTTGTTGTCTGTTGACATCCAGGACAATGTCCCTTCTACTTCAATGAGCACAATGCCTAGCGCTCAGTCTTTCTTCCTCAACTCCTGGCACACATATTGATACCCCCTAAAACATCTAGGTTGCACAGTGCGCAGAGCACTAGGCCTGGAATCAGAAAGACCTGATTAAAAATTTGGCCTTAGACACTAGCTGTATGACCCTGGGCAAGTCACTTAATCCTGTTTGCCTCAGTTCTCTCATCTGTAAAATGAGCTGGAGAAGGAAATGGCAAATCATTCTAGTATCTTTGCCAAGAAAACCCCAAATGGGGTCACAAAGAGTTGGACACAACTAAAATGACTGAACAACAGCAACAACAACAAAACACTCTTACTTCCCAGTTAATTAACTTGCATACTTCTCATGATCTACTCTTCCATCCAACATACTATATTGGCAAGCACCTTAGCACACCCAGGATGGCCTGCCAGCACAGGTTTTTTGATCTGCTTTTCCAAAAGAATAACAGCTCCAAAGGGGTTAACAAGCCTACTTTAATTAAACAATACCATTCACTAGTTCAGGAGAAAGGTCAGCACCCTGAACATGGAGAAAATACAAGCAGAGAAGTAAAGATGGTCATTCACTAGTTCAGGCGAAAAGTCAGCACCCTGAACGTGGAGAAAATACAGAGAGAAATTAGCACAGAGATCCAACAGACAGGGCTCCAATTGTCTAGTAATCTTGGTACACACTTTGACTTTTACATAGATCATAGGATGGGGGTGGGCGGGGCACCAACATGTGAGCAGTGGGGGGGGGGGCAGTCCTTAATAGCTACCCAGAGTTTCATCCAGGAAATCAAAAGGTCCTTCTCATGAGCAAGCCCCAGAAGCAAAATCTCACCTCAGAATATATATACATTTTCCACTAATAGTCCCAGAGCTGGAAGGCATCACAACCCTCATGACTCAGTGCTTAATTAGTTTAGTACCAAAATTGTTAAAGCCTTCCTGAAAGCAAGCTTCCCCAAAGCAAGCTTCCCTTAAGGCAAGTTCCTCCCCCACTGGGCTCTATGTGACTCTGGATGTACCACAGCTGTGAGCTGGGCCACAGCTCAAAGCAGTAAGACATCCATGATTGAAATAACTGTGTACCTTTAGACCTGGGAACATGGCCCCTGCTTCAGGAAAAAAGGAGACTCATGTTGTCACATAGGCCTATTAATGGACGGAGAAGATTCCTACACATACCTACACAAAAGATGTTAATACCTGTGGTTTTTCCATTACAAGTGCATTACTTCTATCTGAAATGAACTCTGAAATTTCCTTATTTGATCAAAACCTGTTTCCATTCTACTTATCCCTTTGCCCTTCCATATTGCAAGAACTATTGTAATAGTCTGCTAGTTGGTCTCTAACTGCCTCAATTCTCTGTCCATTCTAGTCTGCCCTCTGCTCAACTGTCAAATTAATCTCCCTAATGCACAGATTTGATCGTGTTATTCTGTCCCCCCCGCCCCCAACATTCAGTCAACATCTCTAAACTAGGCATTTCTTTTTGCTCTCCCACATGCCTGGAATATACTCACTCTTCATTTTTTACCTCCAGGCTTCCTTCAAGTCCCAGCTAAATTCTCACCTTCTACAAGAAGCTTTCCTGATTCTCTTTAATGCTATTGCTTTCCTTTTATTGATTATCTCCAAATCATCCTGTATAAATATGCTTTGTATAAAGTTGGTTACATATTGCCTCCTCCATTAGATTGAATTCCTTTGTATCAAGGACTATATTTTGTACTTCTTTTCATTCTTAGCACTTAGTACACCACCTGACATGTTTTATTGACTAATTGCCTTGTGGAATATTTAAAGAAGACTGATATAAGGACATGAAGAAGGAACACACAGGTGAAAATGTATGGCAAAATTTTGTGTCATATTGGAGGCCACACTGATGATATTAAAGTTCTATCTAAGTATTAAGCTTTACTAAACATAACTTATGTCTTTGGCAGTTAGAAAGCACTTCAAAACCCTGTAGTGCCTCAAAGTTATCATTATAAACATTATAAAAACAATTATCTAACCAGCACAAAATTCTAATCACTATAAAATTTTGATTTGTTTATGTATGGCCATATAAGCTAAAATTTATTGCACTTTTATTGTCAACATCCTTTCTAAACATTTTAGGGTCTAAAAAAAGAAACTTCCTTGTAGTGAAAATTCACTACATTGTAGTGAAAATTCACTACATTGTAGTGAAATACAAGGAAGTACTATGATTCCATCATGAATCTGTAAGGGTTCAACTTTAGAATATCATCTCACTGGTCCCAGGTTTTCATAAAATTTGTTCTTTCTGAGATGTGTAATAGAAGCAATGACTCCATAGGTTTTTGTTGTCCTTGACTATTTTTCACTTGGAACAATCTTACAATGAATTACATCTAGTGTTTTCACTCTCAAACCATCTTGTGGATGAGGTCTCAAGCACCTTGCATTACTGTGAGTTTCTAGCACATTTTTACACACTGTTAGAAAACACCTCCCGGGGATCAGCCTCCATGGAGGCTAACAAAGATAAGATGCCCTGCCATGAGGATGCTGAGAAACTGCTGAGGCTAAGAGTGGAACAACTACCATGTTTTATAGGTTTCAGCCATAAAAGACTTTTAGGGGGAGGTCCAGAAATCTATGATCTCTTTCAGGTGGGTTTTTCACTTCTGTTGTCTGTGGCTAGGGCTTCCATGTGAAACCGTAGAAGATGAATTCTCATGTGCCATTTAAAGTTCTGTGGAAGAGCAACTTCCTGTCAATATCATTCAAAAGTAATATTAGTGACTTTGAATTATCCATTTCAGAGAATGCATTTGTTCTTTCCAATGATATAACCTTTGTTGTGTCTTAATTCATGGATTTGGCATTATTTGGCTCATAGTTATTAAATCAGTAGTGTAGTGAAAAGAGCATTGGATTTGGAAGTAGGGAAGTATATTCAAGAGCCAACTATGCAATTTACTATCTATATAAACTCAAGCAAATCTTTCTGGGTTGCTTTCACATCTGTAAAATGAGGAAGTAGAAATACATGGGATTATGATACATTTTTAATATGGCACTCAAATCCAGTTCTCTCTGGGATATACTGGGACTAAATCAGTCTTTAAAAAGACTTTATTTTTATTTTTTACCTCTCATGCTCTAGGGGAAATATCACAAGAAGTGACATGGGAATAATTAAAGATACTCAGCATATAATATGGAAGAGAATTCAAATGGGTCATTTGTGATGGTCTAGAGAGGAGTGAGAGAAAGAAAGAAGCTTCGCTGGTGGAGTTGGCATTTCAGTAGTTATTGTCTCTGCTACAGTCACTACATCTGTCTGATTCAGCCCAAAGGAGTCTGTATGCTTGTGTTGATAAGCAAAATGGCCTTTGTTTTCTTTGAGTAATTCAGTGTATTTCATTGAGTCTTACTAAGTGCTAAACCCCATGCCCAAACCCCATTAGGTGTTAACGTAATCCAGGTGGATATGAACCTCCCAGGGTCCTAAGGGGAGGGGCCAACTCAAGAACCAATCACCAGAGCCTGAGCTCTGGTGATTCAGATGATGTTTGATGATGTCTGAAGCCCTATAAGAAGGGAGGACAGAGCCATTTGTGTGGGACTCTGGAGATGGTGTTGATGAGAAGACTCTGGGCAGCTGTAGCCAAGAAGCCATCCAGCTTGTAAACCCGGATGTTGAGATTTTGTTGAACTCTGGTAACTATGTGTTAATCAGACAAAGTCTGTTGATGTTTGTAATTTGTTTGCATTTTGTTTTGAAGTTCAGGGTGCTGGGTTTTTCCCCTGAACTAACCGAATGATATTGGTACGCTGAATTAAAAGTAAGCTTGTCAACCCCTTCACCTTGCTTTCCTTAACTAAGCAGATCAAAAGAACCTGTGCTGTTAGCAGCTTTCTGGGTGCTGGCTGTGGGTGAATCTTACACCCCTATGGAAGCTGCTAGCCAGATTGTTGAAACAATGCTGTAGCCTGATAATTAGAGGTTTCTACCTCCCAGAGACTTAATAAAGGCTGACGACAAAGGCCTATCTCTTTGTCCTTTGCCTTTTCCCTTGGAGGGGGGAGGGGCAGATGTTACATCCCCAAATTTCTTATTTAAAGTTTGTTTAAATTATCTCTTTTGATTACTATGAATGTAGATCAGGAGTTCTTAACTTGTGTGAATATGCACGTATGTTGATCCCCTTCTAAAATATAATTTTTAAACATATAAAATAAGATATATGCGATTACAAAGGAAACCCAATTTTATAAAAATGCAGTCATCAAAATATACTACAATATATTACAAAAACACATTTCTAGGCCCTAGGTTAAATATCCTTGATCTAGATGAGGGTTTGTGCATAACTACTCTCATTTTCATGCTTGTTTTTGAAACGGAAGAGTTGCAAAATGGTAAAAACAGTAGCTTGTACATTTCTCAGAGAAAGAAGACAGTGAGCAGGGACTTTCAATGCATTTGACCAGTAATCTAGTTGGAAGATTTTGAGCTATATGGGAAAGAATCATATGTTCTCCTGTCCTTTCTGATTATGGCAAACCTTTAGAAAGTATTGCACATAACATAGGCATAAAATGTTTGGAATTTCAAGTATAGTGCAAACAAAAAGTCCAGTTAAAATAATGTAAAAATTAATATATTTTGCAGGTTAAATTGTATAATCTAGACATGAATTCCTGAAGGCATAAGCTTACAAGTAAATGACTCAAATACTGATGCCATTTAGGAAATAGTGCAAGGCACATAAACCGTATCAGTGACCATATAACTATAACAAGAGTAGTAGGTAACCCACATAGCCAAAGAGGTTGCTATAAAACACGTAGTAGTTCCATAAAGGTTACTGATGAGGTGGGTCTAGTCAATAAATTCCTGTCCATTTACTTCAGAAGAGTCTAGTGAAGAATTCTGGGGACAGAGATGAGATGGTGGAGTATAGAAAGCATTCAGCTGAGCCCTCCCAACACTCTCCACTAAACAACTTTAATGTCTCAAATCAAATTCTCAAGTGACAGAACCAACTTTATCTGAGGCCGGAGGGTGCCTGGCCCATTGCTGTGGGTTGTCTAAGCATATCTAGTCATCCAAACTCACTGAATCTGGATATTTTCAGTATGGTTCTACAGCAGGATCACAGGACATTAATCCCCGCCCCCCCTTCATGGGGGAATGGCCTTTTTCCCTTTATTGTTTGAACTGCATGTGTCCTTCAGTATGACAGTTTCCAATATTGTGTCAGAATAGCATTATATTATCTATGTTTGGAAGGGGCGGAGCCAAGATGGCAGCTGGTAAGCAGGGACTAGTATAAGCTCCATACCGAGTCCCTCCAAAAACCTATAAAAAATGGCTCTGAACCAATTCTAGAATGGCAGAACCCACAGAACAGCAGAGGGAAGCAGGGCTCCAGCCCAGGACAGCCTGGATGGTCTCTGGGTGAGGTCTATCCCACACGGAGCTGGGAGCTGGGAGCTGGGAATGGAGTGGAGCAGAGCCCAGCCTGAGCGGTGTGGAACAACCAAACATGGAGTTGGGCGGATGGGGCCCCTAGCACCCTGAATATGTGAGCTGCAGCAGTTACCAGACTCCTCAACCCACAAACACCAAAGACTGTGGAGAAGGTTGGTGGGAAAGGCTGCGGGAGTGGAAGGAGTTCACGGTTCAGCTTCCAGCCCCAGGGGCAGCAGAGGTGGGGCAGCTACAGTTGCTGCTGCTTCTGGCCCCAGGCCCACCTGGTGGGAGGAATTAAGTGGCGGATCAGAGCAGGAGTGAAGAGCCTGCTGAAGATCTAAGCCCAGTTTGGGCTGGGGGTTCTTGGGGAAGGAGGAGTGCTGGTGTGACAGAGCTGGCACCTCCCCCCCAAACGTGGAACATAGAACTCGTTAGTCTAGAAGCAGTCATAAACCACTGAAAAACTCAAGGGTCAAGTTAGTTGGTTGGGAATATGGCCAGGCAGCGAAAGCACACCCAGATTCAGTCTCAGACTTTGGATTCTTTCTTTGGTGACAAAGAAGACCAAAACATACATCCTAAAGAAGACAACGAATTCATAGAGCCTACAACAAAAGCCTCCAAGAAAAACATGAACTGGTCCCAGGCCATGGAAGAGCTCAAAAAGGATTTGGAAAAACAAGTTAGAGAAGTAGAGGAAAAATTGGGAAGAGAAATGAGAAGGATGCGAGAAAACCATGAAAAACAAGTCAATGACTTGCTAAAGGAGACCCAAAAAAATACTGAAAAATACACTGAAGAAAACAACACCTTAAAAAATAGACTAACTCAAATGGCAAAAGAGCTCCAAAAAGCCAATGAGGAGAAGAATGCCTTGAAAGGCAGAATTAGTCAAATGGAAAAGGAGGTCCAAAAGACCACTGAAGAAAATACTACTTTAAAAAATGAGATTGGAGCAAGTGGAAGCTAGTGACTTTATGAGAAATCAAGACATTATAAAACAGAACCAAAGGAATGAAAAAATGGAAGACAATGTGAAATATCTCCTTGGAAAAACCACTGACCTGGAAAATAGATCCAGGAGAGATAATTTAAAAATTATTGGACTACCTGAAAGCCATGATCAAAAAAAGAGCCTAGATACCATCTTTCAAGAAATTATCAAGGAGAACTGCCCTGATATTCTAGAGCCACAGGGCAAAATAGAAATTGAAAGAATCCATCGATCGCCTCCTCAAATAGATCCCAAAAAGAAATCTCCTAGGAATATTGTTGCCAAATTCCAGAGCTCCCAGATCAAGGAGAAAATACTGCAAGCAGCCAGAAAGAAACAATTTGAGTATTGTGGAAACCCAATCAGAATAACTCAAGATCTGGCAGCTTCTACTTTAAGAGATCGAAAGGCTTGGAATCTGATATTCCGGAGGTCAATGGAGCTAGGATTAAAACCTAGAATCACCTACCCAGCAAAACTGAGTATCATGCTCCAAGGCAAAATATGGATTTTCAATAAAATAGAGGACATTCAAGCTTTCTCAGTGAAAAGACCAGAACTGAATAGAAAATTTGGCTTTCAAACACAAGAATCAAGAGAAGCATGAAAAGGTAATCAAGAAACAGAAATTGCAAGGGACTTACTAAAGTTGAACTGTTTTGTTTACATTCCTACATGGAAAGATGACATGTATGATTCATGATACCTCAGTATTAGGGTAGCTGAAGGGAATATGCATATATATATATATATATATATGTTTATGTATATATATAAGTGAATGTGCATGTATGTATATATCTATGTGTATATGTATGTATGTGTATGTATGTATATATGTGTGTGTGTATATATATATGTATATATATATATATATATATATATGTAAAAGAGAGAGAGCAGACACAGGGTGAGTTGAAGATGACGGGAAGATATCTAAAAGAAATAAAATGAAATTAAGGGATGAGAGAGCAACATACTGAGAGAGGGAGATAGGGAGAGATAGAATGAGGTGGATTATCTCACATAAAGGTGGCAAGAGGAAGCAGTTCTGTGAGAGGAGGGGAGAGGGCAGATGAGGGGGGAAATGAGTGAACATTGCTCTCATCAGATTTGGCCTGAGGAGGGAATACCATACATACTCAGTTGGGTATCTTACCACACAGGAAAGAAGAGGGAGGAAGATAAAAAATTAAAAAAAAATAAAAGGGGGGGGATGATGGAGGGGAGGGCAGATGGGGGTGGAGGTAATCAAAACAAACACTTTGGAAAGGGGACAGGGTCAAGGGAGAAAATTCAGTAAAGCGGGATGGGTTGGGAAGGAGCAAAATGAAGTTAGTCTTTCACAACATGAGTAGTGTGGAAGGGTTATACATAATGATACACATGTGGCCTAGGTTGAATTGCTCAACTTCTTAGGGAGGGTGGGTGGGAAGGGAAGAGGGGAGAGAATTTGGAACTAACAGTTTTAAAAACAGATGTTCAAAAACAAAAAAAAAAGTTTTTGCATGGAACTAAAAAATAAGATACACAGGCAATGGGGCGTAGAAATTTATCTTGCCCTACAAGAAAGGAAGGGAAAAGGGGATGAGAGGGGAGGGGGGTGATAGAGGGGAGGGCTGACTGGGGAACAGGGCAACTAGAATATTTGCCATCTTGGAGTGGGGGGGAGGGTAGAAATGGGGAGAAAATTTGTAATTCAAACTGTTGTGAAAATCAATGCTGACAACTAAATATGTTAAATAAATGAATTTAAATTAAAAAAATAGATAAAACAAAATATTATCTATGTTTGGCTATGGTGCCAAAACGATCACAATTCCTTTTCCTCTGACTTGAAGCTGAAATCTCCTGTGTGTTTTGTACTTGACCTCCTTCAGATGGTATTCACAGGGCTTAGAATAGTGTCTTACAAATAGTAGACACTTAATATATCCTCCCTCCCTCTTTCCCTTCCTTCCTTTTTTCCTCCCTCCCTCCCTTTATCCCTCTCTTCCTTCCTTCCTTCCTCCCTCCCTCCTCCCTTCCCTCCCTCCCTCTTCGAATTCAGGGATTGTCATTTCTTACTTTATTTTTATCCCTAGTACTTAGCACAGTGTCTAGAACAAAGTAGACAATAAATATTTGTCAAATTGCCTGTCATAAAGAAGATACTAAATAAAAAACATTTTTTCAAACCTCAAAGCTGTACATAAATGCTAATTATTATTATGATTATTAATACCATGGGCTTTTACCAAAGTCAGTCTGGGGGGCAATATAAACTACTGATTTAGAAGTAATTATAATAATACCTTCCTTAAAAGAAAATGTCTTTTACTTTTAAGTCATTTTCAAGCACCTCATTTCATTTGATCATTACAAGCACTAAGGCAGAGTGCTTAAAATACCTGAATTAATTAAGCAACTAGCAGTATCTTTAAGCTACTACCATGAGCCTCCTACTATTAGGCAAAGTGATAGAATGGAAAGAGCCCACCTGACCACTAAGATAACCTGGTCACTTTTTGTTTTGACTAGTACTAGCTATGTGAACTCATTTAAATACACACATGCATGCATATATAATATGTATATATTTTTCTCGTTAATATTTTATGTTTCCCAATTACATGTAAAAACAATTTTAACGTATTTTTTTAAATTTTGAGTTCCAAATTCCTTCCCTTTCTCCTCCTTGAGATGATAAGCAATGATATGCTATACATGTGTAGTCATGTAAAACATATTTCTGTATTAGTCATGTTGTAAAAAAGAAAATGAAACAAGAAAAAATGCAGACACTGACCTCAAAAACACAAGAAAAGTCCTTTGCCATCACAAAAAGAACCATTATTTTTGTACGTATAGGTCTTTCCTTTTTGTTTTTTTATCTCTTTGGAATACAGACCTAGCAGTAATATTGCTGGGTCATGAGGTAGGCATGGTTATATAATCCTTTTGGCATAGTTCCAAATTCTTCTCCAGAATGGTTGAATCAGTTGACAAGTCTACCAACAGTTCATTAGTGTCTCAGTTTTCCTATATTGCTCTAACATTTGTCCTTTCCTTCTTCTGTCATATTAGCCAATCTCATAGTTATGGGGGAGGTACCTCTGAGTTATTTCATTTTGCATTTCTCTAATCAACAGTGAGACTATTTTTTTCATATGACTATAAATACATTTGATTTCTTCATCTGAAAACTGCTTGTTCATATCTTTTGACTATTTACCAATTGGGGAATGACTCACTATAAATTTGACTCAGTTCTTTACATATTTAATAATGGAGATCTTTCTCAGAAAAACATGTAAATTTTTATTCACAATTATGATTACTAACCGTATATTTCCCTCTACCTGATTCACCCAATTTATCCTGTTCTCTCTTCTTTCACCCTTTTAATCCTCAAAAGTATTTTGCTTCTGTCCTCTCTTTCTTTTAGCCCCCCTTTTCTTATATCCTTCCCCTCCTACTTCCCTGCAGGGTAAGACAGACTTCTTTACCCATCTGACTGTGTATATTATTCTGTCTCTAAGTTACTTTTGATGATAGTAAGACTCAAATGCCCCCCTTACCCTATCTTCCCCTCCATTGTATAAGCTCTTTCATATCTCTTTTATGTGTGATAATTTTACCCATTTTACCTCTCCCTTCCCTTATCCCACTGCATTCCTCTTTCTTACCCCTTATTTTTAAAATATCATCCCATATTATTCAACTGATACTCATTCTGTCTATGTATACTCCTATCTTCCCTAAAAATGATAAAGTTCTTAGAAGTTGCAAGCATCATCTTAACATGTAGGAATGTAAACAGTTATGAAATTCTTTATGGTTTCTCTTTCTTGTTCAACCTTTTTTATATATTTTTTATTTAATATTTTAGTTTTCAACATTGATTTCCACAAGATTTTGAGTTACAAATTTTTTCCCATTTCTACCCTCCCTAACTCCAAGATGGCATATATTCTGATTGCCCCATTCCCCACTCAGCCCTCCCTTCTGTCACCCCATGTCCCCCCCATCTCCCTTCCCCTTACTTTCTTGTAGAGCAAGATAGATTTCTATACCCCATTGCCTGTATATCTTATTTCCCAGTTGCATGCAAAACCAACTTTTTTTTGAGCATCTGCTTTTAGAATTTTGAGTTCCAAATTGTCTTCCCTCCCCACCCAGCCTCCCTAAGAAGGCAAGCAATTCCACATAGGCCACACATGTATCAATATGCAAAACACTTCCACATTAGTCATGTTGTAAAAGACTAACTATATCTCCCTCCATCCTATCCTGTCCCCCTTTATTCAGTTTTCTCCATTGACCCTGTCCCTTTTCAGAAGTATTTGCTTTTGATTACCTCCTTCCCCTATCTGCCCTCCCTTCTATCATTCCCCCCTTTCTTATCCCTTTCCCTCTACTTTCCTGTGGGGTAAGATACCCAATTGAGTGTGTATGTTATTCCCTCCTCAGGTCAAATCCAATGAGAGCAAGATTCATTCATTCCCCTTCACCTGACCCCTCTTCCCTTCCAACAGAACTGCTTTTTCTTGCCACTTTTATGTGAGATAATTTATTCCATTCTATCTCTACCTTTCTCCCTCTCTCAATATATTCCTCTCTCACCACTTAATTTTATTTTATTTTTAGATATCATCCCTTCATATTCAACTCACTCTGTGCCCTCTATCTATATATATGTATATTCCCTTCAACTACCCTAATGCTGAAAACGGTCTCATAAATTATAAACATCACCCTTCCTTGTAGGAGTATAAACAAAACAGTTCAACTTTAGTAAGTCCCTTATGATTTCTCTTTCTTGTTTACCATTTCATGCTTCTCTTGATTCTTGTGTTTGAAAATCAAGTTTTCTATTCAGCTCTGGTCTTTTCATTGAGAAAGCTTGAAATTCCTCTATTTTATTGAAAATCCATATTTTGCCATGGAGCATGATACTCAGTTTTGCTGGGTAGGTGATTCTTGGTTTTAATCCTAGCTCCACTGACCTCCAGAATATCATATCCCAAGCCCTTTGATCCCTTAATGTAGAAGCTGCTAGATCTTGTCTTATCCTGATTGTGTTTCCACAGTATTCAAATTGTTTCTTTCTGGCTGTTTGTAGTATTTTCTCCCTGATCTGGGAGCTCTGGAATTTGGCAACAATATTCCTAGGAGTTTACTTTTAAGGATCTTTTTCAAGAGGTGATTGGTGGATTCTTTCAATTTCTATTTTACCCTCTGGTTCTAGAGTATCGGGGCAGTTTACCTTAATAATTTCTTGAAACATGATATCTAGGCTCTTTTTTGGTCATGGCTTTCAGGTAGTCCAATAATTTTCAAATTCTCTCCTAGATCTATTCTCCAGGTCAGTGGTTTTTCCAATGAGATATTTCACATTGTCTTCCATTTTTTCCCATTCCTTTGATTCTGTTTTATAATTTCTTGGTTTCTCATAAAGTCAATAGCCTCCACTTGCTCCAATCTAATTTTTAAGGTGTTATTTTCTTCAGTGGTCTTTTGGACCTCCTTTTCCATTTGGCTAATTCTGCCTTTCAAGGCATTCTTCTCCTCATTGGCTTTTTGGAGCTCTTTTGCCATTTGGATTAGTCTGTTCTTTAAGGTGTTATTTTCTTCAGTATTTTTTGGGTCTCCTTTAGCAAGTCATTGACTTGTTTCTCGTGGTTTTCTTCATCACTCTCATTTCTCTTCCCAATTTTTCCTCTACTTATCTTACTTGCTTTTCCAAATGCTTTTTGAGTTCTTCCATGGCCTAACCCCAATTCTTATTTTCCTTGTAGGCTTTTGATATAGGCCCCATGATCTTTTTGACTTCTTCTGTCTGTATGTGTTGATCTTTGTCACTAAAAAAGGATTCTAGAGTCTGAGTCTGAGTCATTTTCACTTCCTGTTCATGTTCCCAGCCAACTACTTGACGCTTGACCTTTTTGTCAGGGTATGACTGCTTGTACAGTACAGAGTACTTTGTCCTAAACTTTAGGGGCTACACTGCTGTTGTCAAAGCTACTTCTACTCCACCATCCCTGCTGCAAGCCCTGCCACAGCAGCACTCCTCCTTCCCCAAGAACTGCCATCCAGGATTGTGACCCAGATCCAAGCAGGGCAAAGCACTCCTTCTACTCCAGCTTTGATCTGCCACTTGATTCCTAATTGCTCCAGTTCAGTGGTTCATGGTCCTAAGGCCTGCTCCAGCTGACTCTTGGTCTGGTCTGTCCTGGTGTGGCCCATGTTGGGCTGCTCTCTACTCCCAGCACTGTGTGATAGACCCTTCCCAGTGGCCATCCACGCTATCCTGGGCTGGAGACCCATTTCCCTCTGCTATTTTGTGGGTTCTGTAGCTCTAGAATTTGTTCAGAGCCATTGTTTGCAGGTGTTTGGAGGGATTTGGGGGAGAGTTTAAGCGAGTCCCTGCTTTCCAGCCACCATCTTGGCTCTGCCCCATCCTAAATGAATTTTTTTTCAAGGTTGAATCAGTAAAAGAAGTGGGATGAGAACTGAGCAATCATGAATACAAGTCCAGTGTTATTTCTAGAATACTATTCCTTGAATGGCATAAAATTGATTAAAGTCAATTTACTTGACTCTGTCATTTAATAGGTATTTATTTATAGAAATTCATTTAACAGAACTTCAAATCTAAGGAATCCATGCATTAAATCATAATTTCACATTAAGAAATAGAATTTCAAAGCCCCAAGATCATAAGCCTCTTATACCATGGCACCTAAATCCTGGCTGCTGAAAAGAAATTTGGTAGAAATATTTGAAGATTTTTCCAATATTTAAAAAAGCATTGTTATGATGTGCTACCAGTCCCTAATGATGATGCCAAACCTTCAGCTGGATATAGAATTTTTAAATTGACACAATGTTTTAATTTGCTAATCATTAGCAAATATTAGCCTATTGTCAAGTGATGACACACAAGAAAGTAACAGGTGAGTTTACATAGGAAACAAGACTTAAGCAATGAGATAAGCAAGAATTGAATAATTAGTTTATCTGTTACTTCCTCATAGCCAAGTATATTCTTGGTTAACAAGAATGGCTTTGAATGTCAGTTCCAATATGTTAAATTTACTGGAGGCTGGTAAAAATAAATTACAAATTGCTATGGAGAATGTTACTTCTGTAGTGGGAATATATTAGATGGCACTATGTCTAACATACAGATATAAATAATAAGGTATAGGTATATAAATAAATATATCTTTTCTCTATCTTTTTACTTATTGTCAGACTTTCTGGAACTCATTAATATTTTCATTTTAATTATTTTATCATATGATTTTGTAATACAGTACCTTGTTATTTTAAAATATTTTGTATTACTGATATTTCATTAGAAATTGATCACTTTTTGTTCAAAATTGTTTGCATTAAGTACTTACTATTTTCATAAATGTCCTTTCATTATATCCATGTTCTATTATTTTTTTGCAGTGGGAAATCTGTGACAATAGAATTCTAACAGAAATATGCTTTAAATTAATCTTTGAAATAAATCTGTTTCATAAAGTGAAGACTATATCTGTAATGTAAGACTTCATAGAAAATTTAAGAGAAAACATGTACAAAATCACATAGGACAAGGAATAATAAAGGGTTAGCAATCTGCCTTGATAAAAGGGTCTGGGCACCCTAACAGAGTTACATATCATTCAAAATAGCAGTAATTATTACATATTGAATGCACATAATAAAGTACTTCTATCTTTTAGCTCTTAACTGGCAGAAACAATTCAATATGAGACTGGATTATACTTTTAATGGTGTGTATAAGAAAAGCACTGACTTAAATTTTGCCAAAAACTATTATAAAAAGAAGGAAGGAAGGAAGGAAGGAAGGAAGGAAGGAAGGAAGGAAGGAAGGAAGGAAGGAAGGAAAGAAGGAAGGAAGGAATTAGATTAGCAAAGGGAAATGGAATAGAAAGGAGAATTGGGGAGATCTAGTATTCATTGTTTCCATTTAGAATATATACTAGACAGATTATGGTATAGTAATTTTAGGAAATAGAAATGGATTAGATGGAGTTTTTTTAAAGTTACTATCACATACACACAAAGAAAAAGAAGGAAAAATTGAACAAAATCAATGTGTAATGAATTTAGACTTCATGTAAAGAACATTGGAAATATCTAGTGAAACTCTCATTGTATGTGAGGAACTGGATTCCAAAGAGGTGACAGGATATTTAGAGTAATATTAAAGTATTATTATAAAATATCTTTAAAAATCTAGAGGAGATGCCTGGAGTAAGGTATGGAGAATTTAGTCATGTCTTTTTGGAGATTTAATGATTTGGCTCATGGCAGATGGTGGATTTAGTATTTTACATGTAGGTATGAGGTTTTATTACCATACTGATTAATAATGGATAGACTAATCAAAATTTCCCAGCAATGCTTCAGACTTCTGTATGGTATTTACTTGACATTGTCAAATTTATAGGCTGTCATTGTAGTACTTTCATACAACTGATGATCTTCTGACATTATTACTCAACCACACTGAACAAAGGAAATGTGAATTGTATCATAGAACATGAACTTTAAAGATTAAAACCACCTCTTGCATTTTTAGAAACTCTTGCTGTTTATAGACAGATTTATTTGCACACAAAAGCTATTACTGAAACATACAGGAAAGTCATGTCATTTTAAAACAGAGTATGATGATAGCTAATACAGTGCCCTTTTGTATTTAATGTGTTCAGTGAAAGTTGTATCTGACATGACATATACGGCAACTATAATATCAGTGAATTAAATTGCTGACTCATTTATTAAATTATATTATTTGACAGGATGTGTGTAGAAGGAGGTGTAGATTTTTTCAGTTCATCAGTTTTTTCACTTTAAAAATTTCAATTTAAAAATATTTTTGCTTTATAGCAATTGCATTTATGTTTCATTAGAAAAAAATATAACATAACATCATTAGGCCTCTGAATCAAGACATGTTAAGCTGAAAACTAAATGCTAACTATGCACTTGTACTCTGTAAAAACTGGAGATGGAATGGAAAAAAATGGTCCCTGCTTTCACGGCATTTAGTTGAATGGGGGAGGCAACATGCAAATACCCATGTTAGAAAAAGACATAAGGATAATATTGGGATAATTTAAGATGGAAGGCTGGAATTAAGGAGGATCTGGAAAGGTTTGTTAAAGAAGAGATGTTAGGTGAGGCCTAAAGGAAACCAGGGAAACCAGGTGGTGGAGGTGAAGAAAGTGATAATTTCTAGGCATTGAGGAAAGCAAATGAAAATACATAGAGTTGGGAGACAGAATGTCCCATTTGAGGAACAAAAAGAAAGCCAGAATCATTGAATCTTAGAGTATGAAATGCAGGTTAATGTGTAAGAATACTAGAAAGGTAGGGAAGGGCCAAGTTATGGATGGCTTTAAAAAATCAAAGAGAGGAACTTATATTTTCTCTTGGAGGTAGGGGGAGCCTCTGTAGTTTATTTATTGGCACAGAGGGTGATATGCTCAGACCTATGCTTTAGGAAGAATCATTTGGATTACTGAGCAAAGGATGAACTAGATTGTGGAAGATTTAAAGCAGGGAGACAAATCCAAAGGCCACTGCCATATTTGAGGTGTGAGAGGATGAAGGCCATACCGGAGAGTTGGCAGTGTTAGAAGAGAGAAGAATGTATACCTTAGAGATTCTGTGAAGGTAGATTCAACAGGAATTGATGTGGGGGGCAGTGGTGGAGAAAGCCAATAAGGAATTGAAGTTGCAAGTTAAAAGATTGTGAGCCTGGGATACCAAAATGATGGTTGATCCCTTGGCAGTAATGGAAGACTGAGGAAGAAGGGAGAGTTTGGGAGAAAAGATAATGAGTTCAGTTTTGAACATGTTGAGTTTAATATATCTAATGGACATCTAGTTCCACTAATAGGCATTTGGTGATTTGAGTAAGGAAATTAAGAGAAATGTCAAGGCTGGATAAATAGATTTGAGAATGATATGCATGGAGGTCATAATTAAATTTATGAGAGCTATTGAGATCACTAAGCAAAACACCGTTGGAGGAAAAGGGAAGAGTGACCAGGAGGAAAACTGGGAAGATATCCATGGTTATAGGATGCAACCTGGATGGAAATCTAACAAAGGAGACTGGTAACAAGCAGACAGGCAAGAAAAGAACCAGGAGTGTTTGTACCATGAAAACTGATAACAAAGACAGTAGCTAGGAGAAGAGGGTGATCAACAGTATTATAGGCTACAGAGAGGTCGTGAAGAAAGATACGGATCAAGAAAAGGCCATTAGATTTATCAAGTAGTAAGAGATGATTGGTAACTTTGGAGAGAGCTCTTTCAGTGGAATTAGGAAATCAGGAGCCAGAATGAAGAAAGTTATGAAAAGAGTGAGAGGAAAGGAAGTGGTGGTACTGACTGTGCATGGCCTTCTCGAGCATTTGAGCCAAGAAAAGGAGGGGAGATATAGGATGATAACCAGTGGTGATGGACATGAAATGTCAAGTGAGTTTATTTTGTGGGTGAGGAAGGCATGAGTATGGTTTGTAGGCAGCCAGGAAGCAATTAGTATACAGGGAGCTACTAAAGGTTAGTGAGAGAGCAGAGATGACAGTGAGGACAGTATCTTACAGAAGAAGAAATGGGATCAGTTGTCTATATAGTAAGATTTATTTCAGCAAGAAGGACTTTTTTCATCAACAGAATATTGGTTGTTAATCATTTTTGCTTTCTTTTCCTCTTCAAATTTTGTGACTTGTGTGCAAAATATTTATATATTAAAACTGTTTCTCCCTTCCTCTTCCTGTCTTTTTTCTTTTTCTGTCCCTTCCTTCCATCTTTTCTTTCTTTCTTTCTTCCTTTCTTTCTTTCCTTCTTTCCCTTTCTTTCTTTTCCCTCCCTCCCTTCCTTCCTTCTCTCACTACTGATTGAGAGCTTTGATCTGTTCTGTTTTACATTTGCAATGTTTCATCCCTTTCTAAGCAAACTAATAACCCTGTCCTCCTTAGAGGCCACCTTATTAATGTCACATTCAGTTCAGATACCTGATTGACTTAGCCTATTGTAGCTCAAAACTCAGAAGCTCAATATATCCACCAGCCTCAGTGATCCTAGTAGCAAGAATTTCAGACAAATATCACCATGGCCTCACCTAAAAGTCAAATTTAATTTGACCACTGGTACTCAAAATGTGAGGCCCTTATTCAATGACCAATGAGTTAACATATTGCTTAAGGACTTGAATCATATTAATGTTGCCATTCTTAATATAACAGAATCAGAAGAATGAAGGAAATTATAATTAAATTGAGGGTGCCTCATGGGTACTTTCTGGAAAGGCAAAAAAGATACAGTGGAATAGGATTTATCACACTCACACTCAAAAGCTACAAGAAATGTTAATTTATGGTACATAAGTATTTTTTTAAAAATAACACTTAAAATAATTTCAGTTTATCACTAGTATTGGCTAATACAACTAAGTCAGAGAGAAATTCTATGAGGAATTTTGTAAGACTCTCCAATTTGATAGTTGTTTGCTTCAAAGCAAAAATTGGTAAAGGTGAGGATGGGGAGACAAACATGGGAAAGAAAGGGTGTAAGAAAAAAAAATGAGGGAGAGATAATGCCATTAATTATACAAAAGCCTCACAGCTGCCTCATGAACACTTTGTTTAAACAAACGTTGATTATCCCCAGACTTAGACAACACTAAATAACATCACAAAAAATGAAACTGAGTACATTTTTATAGTCAGGAAAAGACTGGTCATGGCATCGTTGTTATCACTGAGTCAGTTGTCTGTTCATTGTCAGACATTAGAATCATCAGAGCTAAGGTGTAAATTTACAAAAAAAAATAAGAAATATAATAATACGGAAAATATGTGGCATGAAATTAAGAAGGCTTAACTATGAGATATTTAAACAGGCCATTGAAAGTCACTTATAGCAAAGATTAAAAGGAAAGAAAAAAGCAATTCAACAAAACTAAACAATAAATTAAATATATCTATTTATACATGTAAAAATAAACATAGACAGTTCCCCTCTCTGCAAGAGAGGTGCATTTTCTCAGTTCCTCTTTAGAGCCATATTTGGTAATAAAAAACATACAACACTCAGCTTTGTTTTGTTCTTTCTGTCATTTTCATTTACAGTGACATAGTAATTGTGTATATAATTTTACTAGTCTGTTTATTTCATTCTGAATCAAGTCATACAAGTCTTCCTAAACTTCTGCAAATTCTTCATATATGTTTCTTATAGTGTTATAAAATTCCTTTAAATTAATATATGATAATTTGTTTAGCCATTACCCAATTAATGGACATCAGCCATTTTAAGCACACTCTCCTGAGACAGACCAGTGACGTGTCATACCTTATTGAGGGCTCTCAGTGGTTGATTCTAAACCAATCAGATAGCAGAGCTGACTAATATCCGATGGAACTTTGGATTTGCTGTGTATACATATTGTGCTCAACGAACAGAGAGATCAACAATTTGTTGTGTATATTTGCCATCAAACAATTTTTAATGGAATCCTTTAGACCATTTGCTTAGAAGGATTGTAGGTTTTCATGGAACATAATTTGAGTAAACTTGGTCATGTAGATATGTGCTAACAATGAAATATTTGTAAATATAAAGTAGCTACAGAAGCATAGAATCTAAGAATTAAAAGTGATTCTGTGTGGAAACTGATGAAACATGTACCTGAAAAGGGATCTTGTTTGAAATATTCTGATAAACACATTTTCCAGTTTCTTGTTAAATACCTCAAGTGATAGGTAATCAAAAGATTCCAGGGCCATTATAGTTCATTCTAGATAGTTTTTTTTTTTTTTTTTGCTAAGAAGGTTCTTTTTTACTCTTGTTTATTTCTATAAACTATTTTTATTTGTTTTAAATATATATTTGAAAATAATTTTGAGTTCTAAATTCTCTCCCTCACTGTAGTGGTTCCCCCATCCATTAGGATGGCAATTAATATGATATACATTATATATATGAAGTCATGAAAAATATACTTCAATAAAAGCTTCTTTGCATAAAAGCAAGAAAAAAAGAAAGTGAAAAAAATAGTTCTCTACTTGGAGGTAGATAGCATTTTTCATCATGGGTCCTTTGGAATTGTTTTGGATCAATGCCTTGGTCATCTATGTCTTTCACAAATTATCGTCCTTACATTATTGTTGTTACCATGTACAATGCTTTCTTGTTTCTGCGCACTTCATATTAATACGAATTCTCAGGTTTTTCTGAAACCATTTTACTCATCATTCATTATAGCAAAATACTTTTCTATCTCAACCATATGTTGCAATTTGTTCTGTCATTCTTCAGTTGATGAGCATCCCTTAATTTCCAATTCTTTGCAACCACAAAAAGAACTGCTATAAATATTTTTATAAAAATAGGTCCTTTTCCTTTTTCTTGACCTCTTTGGGATATAGACCTAGTAGTGATATTGCTGAGTCAAAGGATATACACAGTTTTAGGGCCCTTTGGACCCAATTTCAAATTGTTTTCCAGAATAGTTGGAGCAGTTTACAACTCCACCAATGGTGCATTAGTTTTCCTATTTTTCCACTGCATCCTCAGCATTTGTCATTTTCTTTTTCTATCATGTTACCTAATCTGATATGTTATGAGGTGGGGTATCTCAGAGTTGTTTTACTTTGCATTTCACTAATCAATAATGATTTAGAGTATTTTTATACAACTATTGATAATGTTGACTTCTGAAAACTGTCTGTTCATATTCCTTGATCATTCATCAACTAGGAAATGTGTCTTATTTTTATAAATTTGGTGAAGTTCTATATATTTTTGAGAAATGAAGGACTTTTTTCAGAGAAACTTGCTGTAAACTTTCCCCCTATATACAGCTTTTCTTCTAATTTTGGGTGCATTGGGTTTTTTTTTTTTTGCACAAAACCATTTCAATTTCATGTAATCAATATCATATGTTGTATTTCCTGTGATCCTCTCTATCTCTTGTTTCTTTATAAAATCATCCTCTATCCATAGATCTAACAGGAAAAAAAATCTATGTTCCCCTAATTCACTTATGATATACTTATTAATTATGTACTCATTTTTTGTCCTTAACTTTAATATGGTATGAATGTTCATCTATTCCTAGTTTTTGCAAAACTGCTTTCTAGTTTTCTCAGCAATTTTTGTCAAGTAATGAGTTCTTGTTCCAAAAGCTTGGATCTTCGGGTTTATCAAACACTAGATTATTATGGTCATTTACTACTATGTAGTTTCTACTTAATATATTCCACTGATTTACCACTTTATTTCTTAGCCAGTACCAGATTATTTTCATGATTTATAAAGAACATAATAATATAGTTTGGAATTTGGTGCTGCTGAGGTGTTTTCCTTCACATTCTTTTCATTGATTTCCTTGAATTTCTTGACCTTTCGTTCCTCTACATACATGTTATTTTTCTAGCTCTGTAAAACAATTCTTTAATAAGTTCATTTTGCATGACTCTGAATAAATAAATTAAGTAGGATTGTAACTTTTATATTGGCCTACCCATGAAAAATTGATATTTTTCTAATTATTGACATATGTCTTCATTTGTGTAAAGATGTTTTCCCCCATTTTGTTGATAGAGTTCCTCAGATTTCCTTGGCAGGTAAACTCCAAAGTATTTTATATTATCTACAATTATTTTAAATGGAATTTCTCTTTCTATATCATCCTGCTGAGTATTGTTGGTAATATATAGAAATGCTGATGTTCATGTGCACTTATTTGTTTTTTTTAATGTGGGATATATTTATCCTGCAAGTATGTTAAAGTTATTAATTGGTTCAAATAGTTTTAGTTGATATTCTAGAGTTTTCTAAGTATATATATTATTCACCATAGTGTGATAGTTTTATTTCCTCACTACTTACTTTTTAATTGTCTTTTTCTTGTCTCTTTGCTATAGCTTGCAATTCTAGTAAAATGCTGAATAGTAACTGAATAATCAGTTCATCCACTGAGCTGATAATTTCTCCTCTGAAACTTCCACATATTGTTCCTAATTCTGAGCTTCAAGACTAAGCAAAATGTCTAAATGACAACCAGGGCAATTAGGTGGTTTAGTGGGTGCAGTGCAAGGCCTGGAATCAGAAACTCACTCTCCTGAGTTCAAATCTAGCCTTAGATGCTTACTAGCTGTGTAACTCTGGGCAAGTCACATAACACTATTTACCTCAGTTTTCTCATCTGTAAAATGAGCTGGAGAAGGAAATAGCAAACTATGTCAGTGTCTTTGCCAAAAGAAAAAAAACAAAACCCAAATGAGGTCATGAAGAGTTGAGCACAACTGAAAATGACCAAAGAACAACAAAAACAACAACATGACAACTGTGATGTTCCCCTGTAAACTTTCTTTTTTTCAGTCTGAGCATTCCCCATTTCTTCAACTAATTCTTATATATGTTCTTTCACTTAAAATCTCTATAAAAATGCAGCGCTCAAAGCTAAAGACAAAACTCTAGATGTGGTCCAACCAGAGTAGAGTACCATAAAACCATGAACTTTCATGTTATAGGGGTTGACACTTTCTTTTTCTTTTTTTTTTTTGGCAGGACAATTGGGGTTAAGTGACTTGCCCAAGGTCAAACAGCTAGTATATGTGTCAAGTGCCTGAGGTTGGATTTGAACTCAGGTCCTCCTGACTCCAGGGCCAGTGTGCTACTCACTGCACCACCTAGCTGCCCCCATTGGGACTTTCTTAATGCAGCCTAAGATTACATTAGTTTGGGGAGTACTCCTATCATTCACTCTATTGATAAAAGCTGGATGGAAATAATGAGATATATATTGGATACCTAAGAAATGCCTATGTTAATTATAGTTAAACCCAACGTAGAGCATTGGTGGATCATTTGACTTTGAAAAGATACCGAAGGATTGCAAAGACTCAAGTGAAAACCTACCTAAAATAAGAGTATAATCCCCAAATGTTAAAACTATAGTAAAAAAAATGGAGTTTCATTTACTTACCATATCACTGTCTCAAAGGAAACAGGTAATGCTTCACTACATAGAACATTCATTGATTGTACTGACATTTAAGCATGCTAGATGTCCTTTAAATACCCCTATGGAAATGGAAATGAGTGTTTTCACTTTCCTTGGAAGACAAAACATAAGAAATCACTCTGACCTAGTTAGTTCCAATATATCTAAGTAGGTTGTTTTGTTATATACTAGAAATTTTGGATTTAGTCTCTGTCTGTTAGAATAGATATGTAACTGGAACTCATTTCACTATCTTTTCTGACAACTCACAGAGTGCAACATCATAGATGAGTACTTAACAAGGACACAGTAATAGTGCGGAAAACCAGGTCAGTCCTTTCTCCTTGTAGCATTGACAGCAATTTACATCTGGTTTATATATCTTAAAAACAATCTATTTGGTACATTATCCTTCTTCCCCACCTTCTTCACTACCTTCACTGCATGTAACCCAATTAGTACAATATTTAAATTAGTAAAAGTTTGTGCATTAAAAAATAACTCCTGTGACTTGATTTAAATATTGTTTGGTGAATATAACATGCCAATTTTCATCTTTATTTTTCCCACATGACAAAATTACAATTCTTTATATTAATGTCCATAAAAAGTTTAAATGGACCAAACTTGTATGGCTCAATTTATATGTAATACTTATAATACATGTTAATTAACATACATATGTGTGTAAGCAGAATTACTAGCTCAATTTTACATTAAGAAATACATGCCACATATAGGATACAAACATATCTACATTATTGCTCTTTATTAGATAAATTGGAGGACATTTTGTGATATGTTTCACTATTTATGATGAAAACACATGTGTTAGAAATCATTTAATTTATTTTGTTTTTGTATTAAATATTTGAAATTGTTGTAATTTTCTGCAGAGTTTATTGTTCTTTATTCTAGTACTCCTTCTACCCTCTTTAAAGTCATTTTTCCTTCTCAAAGCTATCTTGAAAGCTTTTTCTGTCAACACTTTAAGAAGTATTTATTAAGTGTTTATATTAGCAATGTACTATGTTATGCTATGGCCAAAATGTACTATGTTATACTACGGCCAAAACAACAACAAAGTAAAACAACCTCTGACCTCAAGGAGCTTATATTCTACTATCTCTATATTTCTGCAAATGAGATTTTTGAAACTTTCTTCCATCTCAAGTAGAAATACATCTTGATCATAATGATATTTTTATGTTTTTGCAGTAGTCTTTTAGGATTATATTTTTGAAGTTTGTGTCAATATTGAATAGTGATAATGATCTAGAGCAATTGGGTCAAACTCATAAAGAAACAGGACCTGTTAAACTTTATGATCCCTGTAGGCTATATATCGATTTTGAAAAAAGGCACATTCACATTATCTATGTTTTATTGTATTATTAAGTTATTTTTAAAAAAATTATGTAATTGCCTTTTAATCTTGTTTAGACCCTACTTAGGAGCATTTCACGTATGGTGCTAGGGGATGGGCTGAATATTTGACATCTCTGGTCTAGAGTTCTCTGTTTTATATCTTTTAAATGTAGTAATTAGGACCATATTTGTATCATAAAAAGGTATTTTGATAGAGTATTTTGTTAATTACTGAGAATAATTTGTGTATCATAATTATTGCTTGCTCTTTAAATGGTTCTGATCATTTAAATGGCTCTGATCCAGAGTTTCCTTTTTTGAGTCTTCCTTTATGACTCACTCAATTTCACTTTAAGAGATTAGGTTGTTTAAAATATCTATTTTAAAAATTTGGATAATTTATATTTCTGAGGATAAGTATTTATTTCCTGTAATTCTTGGTTTTGTTGGAATATATAATTTATGTCAAGCTCTGATAATGTTTTATTTTAATTTTCTCTCTCATGAATTCATCTTGGTCATTTAAAACTATTTCAATTTTTTTTCTCTTTGTGATCAATTTAGCTGAAGGTTATCAATTTTATTAATTATGTTAAGGAACCAGCTTTTAGTCTTTGTAATCATAGTCTTCTTGTTTTATTGTTCACTTGTTTGACTCAAATTTACAAGATATATTCCTTTGTACTTATTTTGGCTATATGCATTTGTTGATTTTCTAGTTTGTTATTTTTTAACTGCACATTGGAAGCTACAATAATCTTTTCAAATCTATCTTCTTCAACAGTCTCTTCATTTCTATAGTTTTTTGCATTTGGTTTTCTTTTATGTCCATCACTTCTGAGAAACTATTAACACCTCCTACAGTTGTTATTACTATGTATTTTTGAAATTCCATTAATATTTTCCTTATGACTTTAGATGCTATGTTAGTTGGTGTGTATATATGTTTAGAATAGATTTTGTTTCATTGGGGCAGCTAGGTGGTACAGTGAGTAGAGCACCAGCCCTGGAGTCAGGAGATATTGTTTCATTGACTATGGGACCTTAAGTGTACTTTAGTTCCCTGTTTATGTCTCCTGACCTTATGATTTTTTTCACTTGCTTTATCTAATAGCATGATTCCAACTCTTCATTTTTAAAGAAAATAACCAATATTGAACTTTGTTTCTTTGTCATTTAATGTTTAGGCCTATTTTCAGATATTTGTTGAATGCACAAAATGATTGGATTTTATTTTCTTACCCATTCTGCTTTTTTCTCCATTTTTTATTTCATTCAAATTTAATGCCTATATTTTGCTCCACTCAATTTTTATATTGATTTTTATCTCCATCCTTGTTAAGTCTGCAGTTTGTCCCTGAGATTAGTATTTTTTCTTAATCTGTCTCAATGCTTGTCTCATCTTACATACCCCTCATCATTAACATATGTTTTGCTTAGCCAATCCTTGAATTTACTTTAAATTGTTAATATCTACATTGAGTTGGGGCTACTAATGAACAAATTTCCCATTCCCCTGTCTCATTAAATTAGCTTCCTGGTGGTATCTGGCCATATTATCTAGTCATCTAAAATATAAAAAGATCCTCTGACATGAAATCTGGACCTTTCTAATATGGAAGTTATCTCAAGGTCATGCAAGTCATGGTACCCACCTAATCCTGCTGGCCAGACCCATTAACATATGAAGAAAAGGTGAGTAGTGCCTAGCCAAGCTAAGGATTTCAGTATCCTTATTGAATATCCATTTACTGTTATTGTTAAGTAACTCCCTTTTTGTTAACTATTGAATGGCCTATGAGTGTCTCATTTCAAACTTAAGCCAAAAGGAATGAGCTATACTTGTCCATTATAAATTTTTATTTGATCCTGCCCCTCACCATGAGTCTTATCTTTCCTTGTCAATAAATCATGTGGTTCTATGCCCACTCTAACCTATTTTTAATTAACATTCTTCTGTAGCAACCATTTAAAATAAGTTTGCATTTAGTTTTTCCTCTTCTTCTCTGATTCCTTTCCAGTACATGCTCAATTATATGGTCTCATTTAAGGATAGTATATTTTTTTCTTATTTATTTTTCCTTATCCTTTATGGGAGGTACAAAGTATGGAAAATAAAGTTCGATCTCTCTCCTCAAACCTATACAATTTTAGTGCATTTGTAAGACTTTATCATTTATTCATTTGTTTGTTCTTGACTCCCTCCCTTCCTCCTTCTCCCTTCCTTCCTTCCTTTGTTTCTTCTTTCCTTCCTTATTTCCTTCCTCCTTTTTTCTCCTTCCTTCCCATTGATAGGGAATTCTGCTTTCCTAATTTTTTTTGGAAATGTCCCCCCTAAATTTCCATTTATAGAAGACACAGTGATACATATTAGGAGTCAGTTTATATCTGAGTAAGAAGTCTTTGTTTTATTCACTAGCTTTAGTATAGTCAGTCTCCATTTCTAAGACCAAGGTATTCACCAGTTTAAGAAGTCATTTGTTGTTGATATCAATAAAAAATGGTTAAAAAACATTGGCACTTTTGCATAGAGTAATTTCAATTGATTCATGAGACTGGAAATCAGATAGCAAGGAGTTGATAGGTGAGTGAGAGGTGAAGAAGTATAGACCATGAGTGTAAATGACCAAGTTTGACTATAAATAAGGAAAGCTATAGAGATAATACTTCAAGACTATAGGAGTCAATGAAAAGTTTTCTTTTCTTTCTTTCTATTTTTTTTTAGAAAAGGGGATGTGTGTTCATGTTGTCTCCCCCAGGAGAATGTTATCTTTAGTGTAAGGACTACTCTTTTACTGTATCTGTAACCTAGCCCATAGCACAGTGCCTGGTACAAATAAACATTTAATAAATAATATTAATTCATATATTAATTCAGAGACTTGACTAATTGAGAGGCCGAAAAGATGAGGGGGCAAATATTTATACTGAATGTCCCAAGTATAAGGAAATTGGTTAGGTGGAGACCAATGTGAGCCAAGTGCTAAATTAACTGAAAAAAGAGGATGAATAACTGTATAACTCAATAGATCACCATAACCCATATCTGAATAGTGTGATACGGTTAAAAGGAATGATTCCAAAGAAAAGAGGGTTTGCTGAGTGGTGGTGACAGAGAAAGAGTATTAGAGTATCTGCAGAGAGAAATGAATTTTCCTCCTCCTTACATCAGACCAATGTACAAAGGAGCATGTTTGAAAAAGCTTATTCTATACTATAGAGGGTTATGGGTTGCAGCATCTGTTGAGTGGAAACCATCATTGAACTTTGCCACTTAAGGGCTTAATATAGCAAAGACAAATTGCAGAAAGAAAATATGAGTTTTTAAGGCAGTTTAATTCCAGCTAAGTTATGTTTCCCTTACCACTAGAAGTTGAGAGACAAGATAGGATTTTCCAATTTCTGATTTCCTAAGGAAGCAGAATTATGCTTCAAGGTAATTAGCTCTGGCTGCAAAGAGGCTGATACTCCATTTTCATTTTATCCCTGTTACACAAAGATCAATAGAGTATTCAAGCAGTTTTCTCAGGAATATTATTTAAAAATCATGATCTTATAAGAGATGAACTCAGGTTTAGACATATTTGACCAAATTAGTTTGATCAAAAATATAAATGTACTATTATTTTTTTTAAAATTGTAATGAAGGTCATATGAGATTTTAGGACACTTTTCTAGCTTAAAAGGGCTGAATAGTGATAATAGGTAATATAGCACTTTATATATATATTATCTAATTTTATCTTCACAACAAATCATTAAGTTAAGTGTTACAGATATTTTCTAGGTGAGAAAACTAAGGATGACAGAGATCAGCTTATTTGCCAAGGTCACACACCTAGTGTGATGTGGGATTTGGACTCAGTTCTTTTTAATGCCAAATCCCAATATCTGTCTGATCATACTTTTTTTTAACTAACGTGCTTTGCTGGAATGATTGACAATTGTTCCAATAAATTGCCTTTCCCCAGATGTGAAAGCATAACTGCGGCTGTACTTCAATTATCTACCTTTAAGTTTCACTAGATACTATTTTCTTGCCGTTTTTTCCTTACTATGGATTTCCATCATTTTTCTTTACCTCAATAGTTTACTCTTTCTAGTAGTTCTATTGGGAAACACTGCTTAAAGTTAGTATGAAACTTTTTGGTATTGACATAATTAATCTCTATTCCATTTATCATATATAGTTATTCCTCATCTATTCTCAATTATTTTGGCAATAGAGCTTTTCTCTAACATAATTCTCACAGGTTTTAAAACCATTATACTATATCACGATCAATTGTTACATTTATTTAAAAAATCAAGTATTTTCCATTTTCTGGAAACTAGTTCAATCAATCAAAAAAGATTTATTAAGCACCTACTATGTGTCAGTCTCAGTGCTAAACACTAAGAACAAATAGGAAAAAAAGATAGTCCCTGCTTTCCAGGAGCTTACAATTTGATGGATGATTAAAACACACAAAAGGAAAGCTACAAAACCAGGAGTTGGCACAAGAGACCAGGGAAGGTACCCAATGTGAGGTCATGGTAGAAAAGTCAGAGAACTGCCAAAGTAATGCATTCAGGTAAGAAATAAGGACTCTGTACTCCCTCCTTAAATGGAAACATTGGAGTTCATAGTTCTATTCTTTAACCACAGAAACAAAAGGCGGTGATGGCATGAAGTACGAAGACTGATGAAACCTTGAAGGATGATGACATTTCCCAATAATGAGTTTCTTGGGTATGGTGGAAAGGTCAGAGAAGTCCCAAAGTAGATTAGTCCTAATTCTCTTCATTTCCATGTTAATCTTGGGTACATTTGTATTTTACCTGTTTAAAGTATCACAGTCTTCTTGTCTAGCAATTTCCTGTATTTTTAATCACAATTTACAAGTTCTAGATTAGTTCATAATTTTAAAATTCTAGTTAATCTCATCTCAAAAGACAAAAATGAAACAAAATAAAACAGTATTTTGTATAACTTCTTAACTTCCTTTACTTTTTTTTTCTTTTTAAAAAATTCTAGATTTTTTTTAGTTTATAGCACTAAGTTCCACAAGTTTTTGAATTCCAAATTTTCACACACTCAGTCACAAGCAAGCCGACATAATTAAACTGTGTGGGGAACTCATAGAGCACACACAAGGTGGGGGCAGGGTGGGGGAGCAGTGAACAAAGATTTACGAAGATAATAACACTTTGGATCAATTAAAAACTTACAGGCCCCAAGTCTGAACTGTGAAAGCAGCTAAAAGACATAGACAGAAGTTAAGGCCAGACATTCCCTCCTACTCCCCCCAAAATGCCCAGAACCCTATAGTAACATGACATCCAAAGCCAAGAAATTGACTGGAAAAGTGAGTAAAAAAAAAAAAGAACCTGACCTCAAATATCATGGTGTCAGGGAAGCTCAAGGCACAAATAAGACACAAACACAGAAGAAGGCAAAGACTTAAACACATCTAAAAAAAAAAACTTCAAAAGAGAAACACATTGGACACCAGCCCAACAAATTTCCTAGAAAAGCTAAAGAAAACACAAAGAAGAGCAAAAGAGATTCATAAAAACAATAAGAGTGGTAGAAAAAAAATTGAGAAAAGGTGAGAATGATGCAAGGAAAATATGAAAAGAAAATTAACAGTTTGGTTTAATAAAAGGTAAAATGCCTCACCAAAGAAAATAAATCCTTAAAAACTAGAATTGTCCATGTAGAAGCTAATGACTCCATGAGACAACAAGAAAGAATAAAACAAAGTCAAGAGACTGAAAAAATTTAAGAAATTGTAAATTATCTCATAGGAAAAAACAACTGACTTGGAAAAGAGACTGACAGGAGATAATTTAAGAAGCACCAGATTACTCAAGTGCCACAAACAATAACAAAGAAGTTTAAGCATTACATTTCAAGAAATTTGCCCAGATGTCTTAGAATCAGAGGGTAGAAGTGAAATAAAAAAAGAATCCACAGGCCATATTCTGAAAGAAGTCCCAAAATGAAAATTCACAGGAATATTAGAGTCAAAATCCAGAATTCCCAGGTCAAGGAGAAAATACTGAAAACAATCAGATATGGTAGTCCACAGCTAGGCTCATGCAAGATTTATCAGCTACTACTATAAAGAAAAAGGCTGGGAATATCTTATTCTAGAAGACAAAGGAGTTAATATTACCACTAAGAATAACGTCCCCTGGAAAAGAGTATAATCCCACAGCTGGTAAAAAAAAAAGGATATTTAATGAAATTTAAGACTTTCAAGTCTTCCTGATGAAAAGAGTAGAGCAAAATAGAAAATTTGACATTCAAACAGAAGTCTTAGGAAAATCACAGAAAGATAAATGTGAATGATAAATCATTAGGGAATAAATAGGATTAATATGTATACATTCCTATATAGGAAAATGATACATGTAACACCTCATAACTTTATCATGACTAGGGTAGTCAGTGGACCTGGCTGTAATTCCATTATATTTGGATGATCGCAAAAGAAGAATGGAAGAGTGAGAAATAAAGATGCAAAAGGAGACTTGGGAAGAGAGAGGAGGAATGGATAAAATTATCTCACAAAAATGGGGCACGGAAGAGTTTATGCAATAGGGGGAAGAGGGGAAGGTGGAGTGGCAAGACTTGAACCTCACTCTAATCTAAACTCTTTCAGGAAGGAAAGAAGAAACATATAGTTGGTTACAGAAATTCATCTTACTCAACAGGGAATAGGAGGGAAAGGGGTTAAGAAAAAGAGGGGGATAAGATGGAAGTAATTGAAGGAATACAGTGTTCTAAAACAAAACACTCTTGAGAAAGGGGCAGAGTAAAAAGGAGAGAAGAATAAATATAAAATGGAATGGAGGGAAATACATAGTTAGCAATCATAACTTAGAATGTGAATGGAATGAACTCATTCATAAAATGGAAGAGGATACCAAGATGGATTATAAACCAGAATTCAAAAATATGTTGTTTAAAAGATACACACTTGAAACAGGAAGACATGTACAGAGTAAAAATAAGGGACTAAAGAAGGATCTATTATGCAAAATAAAAGTACAGTGGTGGAAATCATGATCTCAGACAAATCAAAAGCAAAAATAGTCCTAACTAAAAGAGATAATCAAGAAAACTGCATTTTGCCAAAAGTTGTAGAGTGGACAATGAAGTAATGTCAATACTGAAAATACATGCACCAAATGTGACAGCATACAGATTCTTGAAGAAAAATTAAGTGAATTACAGGTTGAAATTAACAGTAAACTATACTGGTAGGGGAAAAAATAATTTAATCCTCTCTGATTTAGAAAAATCTAGCTCTAAAATAAACAAGAACAAAGTTAAGGAGTACATTTATAGAAAACCTAATTATGATAAACCTCTGGATAATATAGAATGAGAATAAAAAAGAGTATATATTTTTACTAGATTTACATGGTATCTTCACAAAACATTGACCATGTATTAAGGCATAAAACCTTCCAAACAAATGCACAAAATCAGAAATGTTAAATGCATCTTTTTCTGACCAAAAAAGCAATAGAAATTACTTTAAATAAAAGGCCATTGAACCATAGATTAAAAATTAATTTTAAAGTAAATCACCAAATCCTAAAGAATGAGTGGGTCAAATAATAATAATAGAAATAATCAGTCTTTCATTAAAGAGAATGACAGTAATGAGACAAAATGCCAAAATTTGTAGGATACATCCAAAACAGTACTTACACTTACACAAATGAAAGAAAGATCAGATCAATGAATTGTGCATGCAAATAAAACAATAGAAAAAAATTAATTGCCCCAATTTAATGGTAAAATAGAAACCCTCAAAATTAAACATACCCATGCAAATTTCATATATATGTGTGTGTGCCCAACCCCCAAAAAATAGACACACAACACACACACACACACACACACACATCCAATAAAATCTAGGAGGAAGAATAGAAAAAAAATTCCATTTAAAATAACCATAGACAATATAAAATACTTAGGAGTCAGTCTGCCAAGATACACACAGTCAATTACAAAGTAGCTGTCAAACAAATAAAGGCAGACTAAATAATCAGAGTAATATTTATTGCTCATGGGTAGGCTCAGCTAATATAATAAAATGTCAATACTACTTAAATTAATTTACTTATTTAGTGTCCTACCAATCAATATGCCAAGGAATTACTTTATAGAAGTAGAAAAAATAGCAACAAAATTTATCTGGAGAAACACAAGTTCAAGAATATTAAGGGAAAGGGAGTCAAGATGGCAGAGTAAGTAGAGAAAACTGTAGCTCTCCCACATTCACCTCCAAACATCCACAAAGTAGCTCCCCAGAACAAATCCTAGAATAGTGGAGCCACTAGAAAGACAGGGTGCAGAGTTCTTTTAGTCCCAGACTTGGAGGATCAAAAAGAAAGGTCCATCTCACTCAGGAAACAGGGGATTACATTCCAGGCCAAGAAGGGTTCCAGCAAATCAGCAGCAAACCAACAGGAGATCTTGAGCCCCAGTGTGGTGGAGCAGGCAAACAACAACACCAAGACCCCCAATGTGCCTTAGTATGGCCAGGGCAACTGGCAGACTCAAGCTCTGAGAACCACTACTTGCTTCAGTGTAGCCTTGGGCAAACAGGCATCTTCAAGGAGCCAGACCTCCACATGCTTCAGTGTAACCATGAGGAAATGGAGGAACACCCCACTAGGCCTCAGCACATGCCAGGTGCCACCATCCAGCTCATCACCAGGTAAGCTACCAGACCACTAGAGCCTTCAGCTATACCAGCCACCCCCCACACCACTCCCTCAGCACAACAACACACACAGGAAGATCCTCTGGGGGCCTGAAACAGTAAGGCAATAAAAACAATGTAGATGATAATTAACAAAATGCCTATGTAGTTCTGTATCACAAAGCATACAGATACTCTCCACATAGAAGATAGAAGAAGTAAATCATTTATTCAGCCACCAGAGAACCATATCCCACAAGCCATTTATCCAGTCTACCAGAGCAGTAAAACATTCCACACACAGTATCACAACCTGGAAACTCACCATCCCAAAACCTCTCTGACCCCCTGCTGGGGTCTTCCCCAAAACAAACTTATAGCACAGCTAAGTCAGGCTGTTCAGTTCTAACAATCAGGAGGGCAGCCAATAGCAGCCACCAGCAGCCATAACATCTTTCTCTCTCTCAGCATTTCCTGTGACTTAACTTCCTTTTCCTGTCAGGAAGCTCCTCCCACCAGGTAACTTAGGCTTCCTGTGGCATAAGCAGGTCACATGGTTTATTAATGGGTGGGAAAGATCTTCAAATCAAAATTGCTATTACAAGGCCTCAAGGCAATATCAACGTAGCACCAAGTAAACAGCCAGGGCATGCAGCCACTGGCACAAGAAGCCTGAGACAGAGACCCTTCCACCCTGGGAGCAGAGAACAAATAAAAAAACAACTGAAGTGGAAAATAGGTCCAGGAAAGACAATATCAGAATCACTGGACTACCTTAAAATCATAATCAAAAGGAGGATCCGGGCAACATCTTTCAAGAAAGTGTCACAGAAAACTGCTCTGATGTCCTGCAATCAGAGAACAAAAAAGACATTGAAAGAATTCACCAATAACCTTAGTGAAGGCATCTCAAAATAAAAACTCCAAATTTCAGAACTATCAGGTCAAGGAAAAAAATTATTACAAGTGGCCAGAAAGAAACAATTCAAATATCAGGGAGTCACAATCAGGATCACACAGGACTTAGAAGCTACTACATTAAAGGTCAGGGAACATGATATTTCAAGGGAAAGGAGCTAGGATCACAACCAAAAATCACTTACCCAGCAAAATTAAGCATAATACTTCAAGAAAAAGATGGTCATTCAACAAACTAGAAGGATTTCAAACCTTCACATGTAGAAGACCAGAATTAAACCAAAAAATTGACCTCCAATATCAAGACACAAGAGAAGCATAAACAGGTAAAAAGGGAAAAGAAAACAGAAGGGATTCAATTGTATCACTAAGAGTACAGATAGAAGGAATATACATAGATGTATGGGTACAAGGTGAATTTGAAGGAATGACATAAAAATTAAGGGATGAGAAAGAGGAGTACAATGAGTACAGAAGGAAGGGAGAGGTAAAATGGGATAAATTATCTCACATGGATAGGTGAAAAAGACCTATTACAGTGCCTCTATTGAAGATGGGATAGGGTGGGGTGATGGGCATTGCCTGAAGCTTTCTCTTATCAGTATTAACTAAAAAAGGGAATAATGTACACAATCAGTTGAATATAGAAATGTGTCTTACCTGACAGGGAAGTAGGAGGTGAGGAGATCAAGTAAAGTGGGAGTAGGGACTGACAAAAAGGAGGGCAGATCAGGGGAAGTGGTAGACAGAAGCTAAACACTGTTGCGGTGAGAAAGGGTTAAAGGAGAGAGAGCACAAACAGGATGAAGAATAGGATGGAGGGAAATTCACAGGTAGTAATCATAACTGTGAATGTGAATGGGATGAACTCTCTCATAAAACAGAAGTTGATAGCAAAGTAGAAAAAAAACCAGAATCCTACAATATGTTGCTTACAAGAAACACACTCAATGCTATAAGAAATGGGGAAGATACGGACTTCATAATAACCTGGAAAAACCTGCACAATATAATGCTGAATGAGCGGAGCAGAACTAGGAGAACATTATACACAACCACAGATATATGGATTCTGTGATGACTAACCTTGACAGACTTGGCTCTTCTCAGCAATACAAGGTTAAAAGACAACTCCAAAGGACTCATGAGGGAGAAAGATATCTACATCCAGAGAAAGAACTATGGAGACTGAATGGAGATTGAGGCAAACTGCTTGCTCTCCATTTTTTCTTTGTTATTTTTTCTCTCTTTTGTTTTTGTTTTTTGCTTTTTGGTTTTTTTCTTTTGGTTTTGTTTCTTCTTTCTCATGATTCATTCCATTGGTAATAATTCTTCTTTACAACTTGACTATTGTGTGAATAAGTTCAATGTGAAGTTATATGTAGAAGATATATTGGATTCCATGCCATCTTGGGGAAGGAGCGGGGAGGAAGGAAGAAAATCTGGAACTCAGGTTCATATGGAACTGAGTGTTGTAAACTAAAAATAAAAAAATCTTAATAAAAAAGGTAAAAAAGGAAACACACCAAGCAGAGAGATGCACACAGAGTAAAGATAAGGGGCTGGAACAAAATCTATTAAGCATGGGTAGCAATCCTGATCTCAGACAAAGTAAAAGCAAAAATAGACCTAGTATAGATGTACCATAGACAATGAAGCAATAAAATTAGAAAAGCAAAGAATAGTGTATCTGTCAGATAAATGGTGAGGGGAAGAATTCATGACCAAACAAGATAGAGAGAACATTATGAAATGCAAAATGGATAATTTTGATCATACTAAATTGAAAAGCTTTTGTACAAACCAAACCAATGCAATCAAGATTAGAAGGAAAGCAGAAAGCTAAGAAACAATCTTTATAGCATATCTCTGATAAAGACTTCATTTCTCAAATATATAGAAAACTGAGTCTAATTTATGAGAATAGAAGCTGTTCTCTGAACAGGCAGTTTTCAGATGAAGAAATCAAAGCTATCTCTAAGCATATAAGAAGTGCTTTAAATCACTTTTGATTAGAGAAATGCAAGTTAAAACAACGCTGAAATACCAGCTAACACCAATCAGATTGGCTAACATAACAAAAAAGGAAAATGATAAATGTTGGAAAGTTTGTGGGAAAATTGGGACACTAATGCATTATTGATGGAGTTAAGAACTGATCCAATCATTCCGGAGAGCAATTTAGAAATATGCCCAAAGGGCAATCAAATTGTGCATACCCTTTGACCTAGCAATACTACTACTAAGAGATCGTAAAAAGAGGGAAAAGAACCTACAAGTGCAAAAATATTTATAGCAGCCCTTTTTGTGGTGGCAAAATGTTGGAAATTGAGGGGATGCCCATCAATTAAGGAATGGCTGAACAAGCTATGGTATATGAATACAATGGAATACTATTATGCAATAAGAAATGATAAATAGGTAGAATTCAGAAAAACCTGGAAAGATTTGTGTGAACTATGCAAAGTGAGTTGAACAGAAACAGGGAAACATTGTAACAATTTCAGCAACATTGTGTGTTGATCAACTATGAATGACTCAGCTTGTCTCAGCAACATAATGATCACAATGAGTACAAAGGACTTGCAAAGTAAAATGTTATTCATATACAGATAAAGAACTGATGGACGCTGAATGCAGATCAAAGCATATTTTTTTCACTTACTCTTTTCTTTCTAGTGATTTTTTTCCTTTTGATCTGTTTATCCTTCCACAACTGTGCTGAATATGGAAATATGTTTTACATTATAGCATATATATATGTATATATATATATATATACATATATATATATAAACTATATCAAACTGACTGCTATCTTCAGAAGGGGGGGAAGGGAGGGAGGGATAAAAATTTGGAACTCAACATCTTATTAAAATGAATGCTAATAATTTTCTTGATATGTAATTGTGGGAAAAATAAAATACTATTAAACAAAGAAAAAACTTGACAAGAAGAAATACTGACTCAAAAAAAGAATATCAAGGGAATCAATGAAAAAAATGTGACAGTAAAAATATCAAAGTATATTATGAAGTAGTAATCATAAAAACATTGGTACTAGCTAAGGAATTGAGTGGTTGATAAATAGAACAGATTATGTACTCCCCCCAAAAAACCCAGAAGCAAATGAGCACAGTAACCTGGTATTTGAGAAACCTAAAAAATCCCAGCTATAGGGGCAAGGACTCATTATATGATAAAAAAAAACTGCTGGGAAACTGGAGAGTATTCTGGCAGAGACTAGGCAAAGAAGAACATCTCACACTGAACGAATGCTAAGATAAGCACAAAACCAGTATGTGACTTAGAAATAAAGGGTGAAATCATTAGCAAATTAGTGGAACATGCATGAAATTATCTTTGGTTTATGGATAAGAGGATGCTTGATCAAACAAGAGAAAGAGAGATTCATATGAAATAAAATGTGTTATTTTGATGAAATAAATTTTAACAAAAGCTTTTTGTACAATCAAAATCAATGCAGTTAAAATTAGAAGAAAAGTAAGAAATTGTGGGAGAAAAATCTGCATCAAGTTTCTCTGATAAAAGTCTTATTTCTTAAATATATAGAAAAATGAGCCAAACTTATAAAAATTAGAGCCATTAATACACAGTTTTTAGAGGAAGAAATTAAGCTAAATAACACACATGCTTTACCAGCAATGTCACTACTATGTGACACTACCTTAGAGACCAAAGAAAGAAGAAAGAAGAATTTGTTCTCAAAGATCAAATCAAATGAAGAAGCTGATATCAGGGACTGCACTGACGCATGTGGATTCTGGCTCTGCCAGGACTATCATGAAGCATGTGGTGGTCGTCAGATCTGGAGTCTCTCCATTCCCCTGGCTATGCTGAGGCATGTAGTGGGTCTTGGTGTTGGCCTTTTCTTGCTCTACCATACTGGGGCTCAGGATTTACCTCTGCTTTGGTGAGGCAGGGTTTGTGACTGCTTTGCTGTGGCACTTTCTGTCCTAAACTGTGCTCCCCTTCTATCTGAGTGAGATAGACTTTTCCTGCCAATCTTCCAAGTTTCTTGGGCTCAAAGATTATTTCACCCATCTTTTGCTGGTTTTGCTGTTTCAGGATTAATTTTGGGGTGCTATTTTATGGTTGTTTGGAGGTGAATATGGGAAGTTTACTGTTCACTTTACTTATCTTGGCTTTGGGAAGTCCCTTACTTGATATTTTGAAGTTTAAGTATCATCTTACCATATTATACCAGTAGTTACATTAAATTACTTAACCCTATTTTGTTAATAAACATTTCGAGTATTTTATTTTCAGTTTATCTTGAAAGTGTAGGAGCAAGTTACCTTTTCATTGTTGGATACATTGAATACTTTTATTTGCTGGATAGAAGGTCCTAGATACAAATCATAAATAGAATTCTTTGTTTCCCTGGGCCACATTCATTTAGTGTGTGAAAAGGGAGCAAACTCTTACCAGTGACCAGGTTTTACAAGGATGAATCAAGTCTGGACACATACCTGGTAAAGCAATGGTAGGTCAATGTTAGACATGAACAATTATGCCCCCATGAAAGAAGAAGTGAAAATTAGAACCAATGGTAGTTTTATTTATGTAGGTAGAAACAATGGATTTATGAAATACATTTTATATGCAGGGCAGAGGAAACCATACAAAATCTTTACCCCTTTCTTACTAATCTTGCTAATCCATCTTTTGAGAAAATATTTTAGGAGCAATTATGAAGATTTAGATTGCAGTAAACACAGATGTTACATGGTGTCATTTCTTTGAGAGGGACTTATGATTACCAAATATTCTACCAATGCCCCATAGGGCTTTCCAACCTTTCATGTGCACTTAAAATAGACTAAATTTTATTCTCTAACTTAACTTACTCTGAACCCCCTTTTAATGTTGTACAGCTACAAATCCTCTTAGATATAGATAAGAATAGCTTCTTAACATCTGTTGGTTCAGCCTTATAGGGTAATTAAACTACCCAACTCTTAATTGTAGAACCCTGGCAACCAGTACTTTGGTGTTCCATTTGCAATAAAATAAGTTAAATAGTGCCTGGAGAATGATGATAAGATCTAGCAGAAAACTTACATCTGGTTTTCAATAGATGGAAATGTTTCCCTATTGCTGATGACATTGATTAGATGCTCAGATAAAATTAACATAGAAATGTTATTGTTAGACTAGAACCGGAGTGGGGAACATGCTGCCTAGAGGCCACATTTGGGCTTCCAGGTCCTTGGGTATAGCCTTTTGACTGAGTCCAAGTTTTACAGAACAAATCATTTTATTAAGGAGATTTGTTCTGTGAAGTTTGGATTCGGCCAAAGGACCACACTTGCGGACCTAGGGGGCCACTTGTATCCTGTAGGCCACAGGTTCCCCACCCCTGGACAAGACCATAGGGCCCAGTTCTGAGGGTCAATATGACATGCAAACCCATTTGATTATAACAGGATCTTAGTAGCCTATCTGGCAAACAGTTTCTCTGTAGTCAGCTGAGCAGTAGTAATTGAAATCATTGCTTAAACAGCTACTGAACTTACATGCTTAGTTTCACTCTATATAGTACTTTGGTTAACAAATTCATTCACAAACTTTCATTTTTTTCTCATCCAAATTTGTGATTTCATCAGTGTTTGGAAATCCCTATATGGAAACTCCAGCCTTTTATGCAAATCACCAATTTATGTATAACGTGTATTCCTAGAAAGAGGCCTACATATTGAGTTTATGCACTTGTTCATTGTCCCATGATCCATACATGTCTCAGGTAGAACTTGAATCCACGTTTTACCTATTCTGACCATGCTGTTCTCTGAATGACACAACATTGCCTTTCTTATTCAGGTCTAACTCACTGGAAGAAAACAAGGCGAAATTTTTCTGTCACTTAGTTCCTATTATTTTACAAGCCTATCATAAACAAGAACAAGTAATCAAAAAACAAATATTAAACACCTTCTCACTGGAACTCTGTTCCATAAGAAACTCTGGGAGGATAAGTCTACAGTTGGAGTTCATGGATAGATTTCAAGTAGTCCATGAACTTTGAAGGTAAAAAAATACACCTTTATTTTCACTGACCTTTATCTCAAATTTTGCATTTCCTTCACTTATTTAGAAACTGTTATTTATGGATGGGGTTCATAGGCTTCACAAGGCTGCCAAAGGAATCCATATCATACACATTTTGCACATTTGTACATACACACAAAAACACGCAGAACTCTTGGTCTAGAGTCTATAAAATCTGCATTATCTTAGGAACTTTAGGTTTCTTGGAGCAACAAGAAGAATCAATTTCTTGGAAGAAATTATTATAATTTACTAATGCTAAATGTAGAAATATTCATATTTCTTTTAAATTAAATACTCCTCTGTGTCTCCTGCATAAAGTAAATCAAGATGTAAAAAATACCCAGCAAAATAATCATTGACTCTTATCCCAAGAGAATGGGATATCAGGGTGAAACTAATGATAATCAGGTTATAAACACTCCCCCAGAGCTTCCCTTCAATTTCTTTAATCATATAATGATTTTTGGTGGATTTGCTGCAGAGAGACTGGTAATTCAAAGTCAGATCATAAGCAGTTTATATGCTTTTGTTCTGAATGGGCTAAAGATTGAGGGACTCTTATGATCTGATTGTAAGCTCTATTTTTAAAGCAATTGGGGATAATATAGATCTCACAGTCCACCTGTTCCTTTCTATAATTGTTCTATATTGTCCAGTTTTTCATGAGTCCAGTTCTTCCTTTCCCTGTCTCTTGATTTTTCCATCTCCAGCTAACTGTAAGGATTAGTCATTGATTCCTGTTATTAATAACAATGCTTCTCTTCATTGGTGCATAAAATTGAAATATGCATAACATGCTTTACATTGTCATTTTTCGTTCACTTATAGAAAATGTTTAAGCAAACTTAAAGTGAAACTTTTACTTTCCTTTTGCTCCTATTGGTAAGAAAAATTTAAAAGTACATCAAAAACTGCCCCAAACCATGAAAAGTTGTTGAAAACTGGAATATATTGCCCAGGGAAGTTGCATCACTTTTCTTAGTATCTAACCTTTTCTGTAGAATTCATCCTTAGCTATATAATTTAGCTGTGCTTCTACCTCTTTATGTATATTTTATCTATAATTACAATGCTCAACTATAATGAAGATGATTATGGTGCATAAAGAAGTCATACCATTCATTCTGATTTATGAATATGTTGTGAAGCTGAATTTTTGTTATGACTCATTGCAAGTGAGACACCTTCAATGCTCAGTCCATTCATCTTTGTCCATTTGGGAGACTCCTTAAGTAGAATTGAAAAGGAATACAGAGATCAGTAGAAAAAGCTCTAAGCATAAGTAAGAGAATCAAGTGATGGTGATTCTGTATTCATTTGGAACAAAAGTACCAGGCTTTGCCTCTTCAAAGAAGGCTAGTAAGCTGCTATACCTTTTATAGAGTGGAAATTCCATTGCCTTTGAGTTCCTTTCCCTCTTTGTTCTAGGATGTATGCATCGAGAATGTGGGACTTTTACTGGTGTGGAAAATTCTTTCATATACTCAAGTCCTAGCCTACCCATATCTTAATTTTTAGTAACTTGACTGAGGCTCAGAGGGGTTCAATCATGAGGGTTGGCTATTATTAAGCAGCTACTGTGTTAGAGGGAAGATTGGAACCTGGTTATATCTGATTCCAAGAGCCCCTAAACCTTTTCTCTTATAGGTTAAACATCCCCATTTCCTTCAACTAATCCACATGCCTCCTGATTTTTATAAGATAGGGTCATTCTAGGGGAAGGGAACAGTTTAAGCAAATGTCTGGAAGCAGGAAGTCACAGACTTGAAAAGGGATGTTAAGTCAACCATTCCAAGTGGAGCATAAAATCTGTTCCAGTTAATATGAGTGAAAACTGATCCCAAAGATGTCAGGGATATAGAGTCAATATGAAAAGTGAGGAAGAGAAGAGTCAAAGATAATACCAAGGATTCACATGTGGGAAAGTAGACAATGCCTCTGTCCTGGGATCCTTTTTCTTTTCCTGCTTATATTGTCTCACTTTGTGATCTCATCAGTTTTTATGGGTATAATTATTATTGCTATGTAGATGATTGATTTCTCATTGCATGTATCTAGCCCTAGTCCCTTTTCTGAGCTCAACTCCTCCACTACTAAGTGCCTCTTCCACATCTCAAACAGAATGTTGCATAGGCATCTCAAACTTAAGATATATAAAAAAGAATTCGTGCTGTTTTGGCCCCAGCTTTTTTCTTTCAGTGAATTCCCCATACAACACAATCCTCCCAGTTACCCAGGATAAGAACCTGTGTGCCAGCATCAACTTCTCTTTCTCACCTATCCCACCTTTCCAAATATTCATGAAATCTTGTCATTTCTACCTTCACAAAATCACTTGCAGATATCCTAGCCCAGATTGTTAAAAAAAATGTAAATAGAGGGTTTTATGTTTAATCTTTAACGTAAGAGGGAGACACTGCAGTAAAGAATGACAATTGTTTATTAATTCTTTCAATTTCTTTTATTATTTATGCCCCATTCTCTCTACTCACATATTTGTCAACTTGGTTCACTAACACATCACCTCACTTCTGGACTTTAAAAATAATCATCTACTTGCTCTCTCTACCTAAAGTCTCTTCCCACTTTCCACTTCAATCCATTGTCCAATTGGTTGCCAAAGTGATTTTCCTCAAGTGTATATCTAACAATGTCATGTCCCTACCTCCAATTCAGTAAAAATCCATCATTTCCTGTTTACCTCCAGGATCAAATGCAAAATACTGTTTGGATTTTAATGTACTTCATACCCTGGCTCTTCCTTATCTTTCCAGTCTGCATATTCTTTATTCTCTTTCACATTTTCTGTGAGCTAACGACACTAACCTTCTTGCTATTCCTCACACATTTTACTTCATCTCCATACTCTGTGCCTCTTTAATGACTGTCCCTCAAGAATGGAATGAAGACTCTCCTCACCTCAGCTTTCAGACCTCTCTGGATTTCTTCAATACTCAGCTCAAATCCTGCTCCTTCAAGAAGTCATTTCTAGCCCTTACACTGCTACACTGCTACACTGCTAGTGTTTTCCTTCTGAGATTATCTCTAACCTATTCTGTATATATCTTGTCTGCACATAATTGTTTTCATGTAGTCTCCCCCATTAGATCATGATAACCTTGAAGCAAGGATAGTTTTTGCCTTTCTCCATATCCCCAGTATGGGGATATGGTATCTGACACATAGAGCTTAATAAGTGTCCATTGGCTGGCTATTAAATTGGATGTTGTCAGGAAATTATTAAAAGTACTGGCTCTAGAGTAAGAGGACTAGGGTTCAAACTCTACTTCATGTGTGTACTACCTGTTTGACACTTGGCAAATAATTTATTCTCTTTCAACTTCATTTTTCTGTACTATAAGATGGATAAATAATAGGCTACCTCACAGAGATATTGTGAGTACAAAATGATCTAACATCTGGAAACAGTTTTGTAAATCTTCAAGGGTTCTATAAAATATCACATATTATTTATGTGAGGTATTGAGCTATGTCCTTCATGATCACTGTATCCACAACATGTCTTAAAGCAGTAAGTTTATTCTTATACTAATTCCAATGCCACAAAGGAGGATTTGACTTAAATTGCATTATTACCCATCTAATGACCTTTGCCTTTATGCTACACACTTGACTTCTTAAATTTCCATTACTAAAGCATTTTTTAAGTTGTGAAGGACAATATAAATGTGAACTTTATTCATTAAAATTATGCTTGTAGGAAGGAGATTTAGGACACTCTTGCTTGCTAGTACCAAGTAAATCTGTTAACATGCCTTCCAGCTCTAAATTACTATCCAGACCTGGAACAATCCCCAAACATCATTTTTCTCACAACATTTTCATTTGTGTATACCATCAGTAAATTATTTTGAATATCACATATAAATATGAATTTATAATATATACATATGTTACTATATGGAAATTTATGCATTATTATAAAACATATACAATAGAATTTTAAAGTGGTTAGAAAAGTTGGGATAATATTCCAAAACCATTTTTATTTATCAATGATAAAATTATTTTGCTCATGAAAATATTAATGTATTTTTAGTGAGAGCAATGTAACTGACTATACTTCATTCTTTTTGAAAATCTTGGTTTAATATTTTGAGGCATAGCAATTCAAAAATCTAGTTCATAACAACTTAGTGTAACACTTTGTTTTAATGGCTACCATAGCTGAAAAAAGGTAATGTTCTAAGATAGACATATTCATTTATATAAATATACATACATAATCAAATAGTAGTTGGTTGCACTTATACAATCATGATACTTATTTTTCAATCCCATTCCCATGCAGTGATTATGTAAAGGTTCCTATTGAAATTCAATTAGTAAATTTCCATCTTCCTTGATGTCAATTATTTTTTTTCCTTTCAAACTAATCAAGTGTTATATTCTAAATATTTATTAAATGAGTTTAAATACACTGATCTCTTCATTTAGAAGGTCAGAATTTTTTCCCCAAGCATTTTAAGTGCCCATATAGATTTGTTAGGTGATGCACACCATTTTCAGCCACTTGAAGAGACAGGATTAAGTATTCAGAATAACAGGGTTGCATCAGAAAAATCAAGAAGTCTAATAATTTAGAAAAAGCCAGTAAAACTGGAAATTCAGAGATCACTTATAACTTTAAAGAAGATAGTTGAACTTGAGTAATCAGACAAGGATAATGAGGATCTGGAGACCTTAGGAGATTAAATGGATGGTAGCACTCATGTTATAAATAAAAAAAAGATAGAAAGAGGGTAGGTTTTGGGAAAAGGATAATGTGTACCATGAGAAACTCCAAATGAACATATGATTCACTATTTGCAAAACTGCTGGGAAAAATAGACAACAATTGGGCAAAAATTAGGTTTAGACCAACACCTTACCTGACAGATCAGATAAGTTCTAAGATATATAGGGAAGCAAGAAGAAATTACCTTTCTGATCAAGAATATGGGAAAAGTTCATGACTAAACAACTCATGAAGATTATAAAAATAAATGGACCATTTATCTTATGTAAAAATTTAAAAAGGTTTTGCAATATAAGTAGAATGTAGTAAAAATCAGAAGGGGAACAAATTAATGTGGGGAAAACACCTTTGCAGCACATTTCTCTAATGAAGGTTTCATAATTTCATATTTAAGGAAATAGATCAAATTTACAAGATTAGAGTCATTCCCCAAACTATAATGGATATACCATTTTCAATGATAGAAATCTAAAGTACCAACAGCCATAAGAACAAAAATGCTCTAAATGACTAACAGTCAGACAAATTAAATTAAATTAGCAAATTAAATCTGCTTTATGCCTATCATATTGGTAAATATGACAAAAGAAGAAAACTATTATTGAATGGGCTATAGGAAAATGAGGATACTAGTGTAATGTTTGTGGAGCCAAAAATTGGTCCAGCCATTTTGGAAAGCATTTAGGAAGTATATTCTTGAATTCACTAAAATGTGACTACCCTTTGACCCAGCTATACCACCACTATGTCTATACCTATCAAAGATATTGAAGAGGAGAAAGAGCCATATATACACAAATATTTATAACAAATCCTTTTTCTGGTAGAAGAAAACTAGAAAATAAAGTATGACCATTAAATTATGACAATTGAATGCAATCGAATAATATTGTGCTACAAAAACTTACAAATGGGACAGTTTTAGAGAAATCTAGTAAATCTCATATGAACTGATGCAGAATTAAGTGATCAGAAACAAGAGAAGAATTTATAGAAGAATAAAAAAATTAATGACAAATAAGTTTGATAGACTTAAGAATATTGATCAATGCCATAACTGACATGATTACAGGGGATGAAGACTGCTACCCACTTCCAGACAGATATGAGATTTGTTAAAAATGAACTTTGTTTTTGTTTTTTTCTGTCAATGGTGCAATGGTGGGTGGAAATGTGATGGAGAAAAAAAAACTGTTGTTAATGACTTAAAAATTAAGTTCATGAAGATGGCGGCTGGTAAGCAGGGACTAGAGTGAGCACTGTACCGAGTCCCTCCAAAAACCTATAAAAAATGGCTCTGAACCAATTCTAGAACGGCAGAACGAACCCACAGAACAGCAGAGGGAAGCAGGGCTCCAGCCCAGGAGAGCCTGGATGGTCTCTGGGTGAGGTCTATTCCACACGGAGCTGGGAGCTGGGAGGTGGGAGCTGGGAGCTGGGAGCTGGGAACGGAGTGGAGCAGAGCCCAGCCTGAGTGGCATGGAACAACCATACTTGGAGTCGGGTGGATGGGGCCCCTAGCACCCTGAATATGTGAGCTGCGGCAGTTACCAGACCCCTCGACCCACAAACACCAAAGACTGCGGAGAAGGTTAGTGGGAAAAGCTGCGGGAGTGGAAGGAGTTCATGGTTCGGCTTCCAGCCCCAGGGGCAGCGGAGGTAGGGCAGCTACAGTTGCTGCTGCTTCTGGCCCCAGGCCCACCTGGTGGGAGGAATTAAGTGGCGGATCAGAGCACGAGTGAAGAGCCTGCTGAAGATCTAAGCCCAGTTTGGGCTGGGGGTTCGTGGGGAAGGAGGAGTGTTGGGGTGACAGAGCTGGCACCTCCCCCCCAAACGTGGAACATAGAACTTGTTAGTCTACAAGCAGTCATACCCCACTGAAAAACTCAAGGGTCAAGTTAGTTGGTTGGGAATATGGCCAGGCAGCGAAAGCACACCCAGATTCAGTCTCAGACTTTGGATTCTTTCTTTGGTGACAAAGAACACCAAAAAATTAAGCCTAAAGAAGACAACAAAGTCATAGAGCCTACAACAAAAGCCTCCAAGAAAAACATGAACTGGCCCCAGGCCATGGAAGAGCTCAAAAAGGATTTGGAAAAGCAAGTTAGAGAAGTAGAGGAAAAATTGGGAAGAGAAATGAGAAGGATGCAAGAAAACCCTGAAAAACAAGTCAATGACTTGCTAAAGGAGACCCAAAAAAATACTGAAAAATACACTGAAGAAAACAATACCTTAAAAAATAGACTAACTCAAATGGCAAAAGAGCTCCAAAAAGCCAATGAGGAGAAGAATGCCTTGAAAGGCAGAATTAGCCAAATGGAAAAGGAGGTCCAAAAGACCACTGAAGAAAATACTACTTTAAAAATTAGATTGGAGCAAGTGGAAGCTAGTGACTTTATGAGAAATCAGGATATTATAAAACAGAACCAAAGGAATGAAAAAATGGAAGACAATGTGAAATATCTCCTTGGAAAAACCACTGACCTGGAAAATAGATCCAGGAGAGATAATTTAAAAATTATTGGACTACTTGAAAGCCATGATCAAAAAAAGAGCCTAGATACCATCTTTCAAGAAATTATCAAGGAGAACTGCCCTGATATTCTAGAGCCACAGGGCAAAATAGAAATTGAAAGAATCCATCGATTGCCTCCTCAAATAGATCCCAAAAAGAAATCTCCTAGGAATATTGTCGCCAAATTCCAGAGCTCCCAGATCAAGGAGAAAATACTGCAAGCAGCCAGAAAGAAACAATTTGAGTATTGTGGAAACCCAATCAGAATAACCCAAGATCTGGCAGCTTCTACATTAAGAGATCAAGGGGCTGGGAGTGCGATATTCCGGAGATCAATGGAGCTAGGATTAAAACTTAGAATCACCTACCCAGGAAAACTGAGTATCATGTTCCAAGGCAAAATATGGATTTTCAATAAAATAGAGGACTTTCAAGCTTTCTCAGTGAAAAGACCAGAGCTGAATAGAAAATTTGACTTTCAAACACAAGAATCAAGAGAAGCATGAAAAGGTAATCAAGAAACAGAAATTGCAAGGGACTTACTAAAGTTGAACTGTTTTGTTTACATTCCTACATGGAAAGATGATGTGTATGATTCATGAGACCTCAGTATTAGGGTAGCTGAAGGGAATATGCATATATATATATATATATATATATATATATATATATACACATATATATGTTTATATATAAGTGAATTTATATGTATGTATATATCTATGTGTATATGTATGTATGTGTATGTATATATATATGTCTTTATATATATATATATATGTAAAAGAGAGAGAGCAGACACAGGGTGAGTTGAAGATGAAGGGAAGATATCTAAAAGAAATAAAATTAAATTAAGGGCTGAGAGAGCAACATACTGAGAGAGGGAGATAGGGAGAGATAGAATGGGGTGGATTATCTCGCATAAAGGTGGCAAGAGGAAGCAGTTCTGTAGGAGGAGGGAAGAGGGCAGGTAAGGGGGGAATGAGTGAACCTTGCTCTCATCTGATTTGGCCTGAGGAGGGAATACCATACATACTCAGTTGGGTATCATACCCCACAGGAAAGAAGAGGGAGGAAGATAAAAAAAAAATAAAAGGGGGGGGATGATAGAGGGGAGGGCAGATGGGGGTGGAGGTAATCAAAACAAACACTTTGGAAAGGGGACAGGGTCAAGGGAGAAAATTCAATAAAGGGGGATGGGTTGGGAAGGAGCAAAATGTAGTTAGTCTTTCACAACATGAGTATTGTGGAAGGGTTATACATAATGATACTCGTGTGGCCTAGGTTGAATTGCTCGACTTCTTAGGGAGGGTGGGTGGGAAGGGAAGAGGGGAGAGAATTTGGAACTCAAAGTTTTAAAAACTGATGTTCAAAAACAACAAAAAAAAATTTTTGCATGGAACTAAAAAATAAGATACACAGTCAATGGGACGTAGAAATTTATCTTGCCCTACAAGAAAGGAAGGGAAAAGTGGATGAGAGGGGAGGGGGGTGATAGAGGGGAGGGCTGACTGGGGAACAGGGCAACCAGAATATATGCCATCTTGGAGTGGGGGGGAGGGAAGAAACGGGGAGAAAATTTGTAATTCAAACTGTTGTGAAAATCAATGCTGAAAACCAAATATGTTAAATAAATTAATTTAAATTAAAAAAAATAATTCATTTAAAAATATAATGAGATCTGAGGTATAAACCACAACTCATCATTTTTAGTCATTCAATGCTCATCACTTTTGTATTGGAGAGAAAAGTATTGTCTCTTGCCTATCTGTCACTACCCTGTGATATCTATCTACACAGGCACAAGGTAATCTGGGAGGAGAAGTTGTGGGGACACAATTCCTCTACATGAATGTTCTGCTTGGCTTAAATCAGTCGGTTCACTGGTTGGAAAATACATATTGTGCTTTACTGCTGCTGTGTATCAAACATTTTTCTACTGTCTAGAACACTATTACTCTTACATTCCTATCTACTCAAATCCTACCCATCAAATAAGTCTTTGTTCAAGAATTGCTTTCTTTGTGAAGCCTTTACATCCTTCCTCTGAGCTCATCTTACATAATATTTTTATAATCCATTATATGGTCTGGAATCTTAAGTAATGGTGTTCACAGTTCCTTCAAACATATTATAATTTCCTGGAAAACAGGGACAGTCTTTTACTTCTTTTTATCTATTTCACATTATCAATGCTTATCTATATGTCTTATCTTTTTATGTATATATATCCATCTTGTCTTTATCTATCCATCCATCCCTCCATCCATCCATCAGTACGTCTTTCCATATGTATATTGGAATCATTTCATTAAGCGGTCGGAGATGCCACTCATTAACTTTATGTCCTCACAATGCCCAAAACCAATTTGTGATTTTTCTCTTTGTTAAATATATTTTTATTTCATTAAATATTTCTGCATTACATGTAAATTTTTAACAATCATTTTTAGACATTTTGAGTTTCAAATTCTCTGCCTTGCCTCCCACTGGCCCCTCCATGAGAAAGCAAGCAATTTGATTTTGATTATACTTGAGAGATTAATTAAAACATTTTTCTATATTAGTCATGTTACAAAAGAGAACACAAACAAAACTTTTAAAAAAGAAAAATAAAGTTAAAATAAATATGTTTCAATATACATCCAGCATTCATCAATTCTCTCCCTAGAGGTGGATAGCACTTTTCATTGTGGATCTTTTGGGATTGTCTTGGATAAATTTCTTGGTCAGAGTATCTGCCTTTTACAATTAGTCAGCTTTATCAGTATTGTTTCTACTTTGTACCACGTTGTCTGGTTGGTCTCACATCACTTCACATAAATTCATGTAAGTCTTCTAGTTTTTTTCTAAAACCAACAAGCTCATAATTTCTTGTAGTACAATAATATTCTATGATAATCATACACCAACTTGTTCAGCCATTCCTCTATTGATAGGCATACTTTAAATTTTCAATTTTTGCCAAAACAAAAAGAGCTGCTATAAGTATTTTGTACAAATAGGTCCTTTTACCTTTTCTTTGATTTCTAGGATACAGACCTAGTAGTGGTATTACTAGGTCAAAGAGTACTCACAGTTTTATAGTTTTTTGGATGAAGTTCTAAATTGTTCTCCAGAATAGTTTGTACTAGTTCACAACTCCACCTATGATGCATTAGTGTACCAATTTTCCCAAATCCCCATCTGGTGTTTGTCATTTTCCTTTCTGTCAATATTAACCAATCTGATAGGTGTGAGGTGGTACCTCAAAGTTCTTTTAATTTGCATTTCTCTGATCCAAAGTGATTTAGAGCACTTCTTCATGTACCTATAGATACCTTTGGTTTCTTCAGAAAACTGCCTATTCATATCCTTTGACCATTTATAAATTGGGAAATGGTTCTTATTTTTTATAAATTTGGTTCTGTTGTCTATGCATTTGAGAAATAAGTCTTTGTCAGAGAAACTTCTTGTAATTTTTACCCCCAGTTTCCTGGTTTCCTTTTAATTTTGGCTGCTTTAATTTTGTTTGTTCCTAAGGTTTTTAATTCCATGTAATCAAAACTATCTATTTTAATTCCCATGATCATATCTGTTGTTTCATCATTAACTCTTCTATTATTCATAGATCTGACACATGCATTTTAATAATTCTCACCTATTTTATTTATGGTATCATCATTTATTTCTAAATCATTCATCCATTTTGACCTTACCTTGGTATATGGTATAAAGATATTAGTCTATGCTGAGTTTCTTTGAAACTGCTTTCAAGTTTTTCCAGCAATTTTTGTCAAAGTTCTTACCCCCAAAACTTGGATCTTTGGGTTTATGAGACATTGGGTTACCATGGTCATTTACTACTGTGTATTGTGTGCCTAATTTATTTCACTGACCCACCACTCTATCTCTTAGCCAGTACCAAATTGTTTTGATGATTTCTGCTTTGTAATACAGTTAGGAACTTGATACCATTAGACTGCCTTCCTTCATAATTTTTTATTGATTCACTTGACATTCCTGACCTTTTTTTCTTCCAGATTCATTATTATTTTTTCTAGCTTTATAAAATGATTTTTGTAGTTTGATTAACATGACACAAAATAAGTAAATTAACTTAAACACAATTGTCACTTTATTATATTGGCTTGACCTACCCACGAGCAATTAATGTTTCTGCATTTTGTTTAGAGCTTTCTTCATTTGAGTGAAATATGCCTTGTAATTATGCTGATATAATTCTGGCTTGTCTTCACAGCTAGACTCCTGAATATTCTATATTATCTTCAGCTATTTTAAATGGAATTTCCCTTTCCATCTCTTCCTTCTTGGTTTTCTTGGTAATATATAAAAATTCAGATGATTTATGTTATATCTCGTAACAATTTGCTGATGCTGTTAACTGTTTCCACTAGTTCTTTTTTTTAGTTGATACTCTAGCGTTCTCTAATTATACCATCATATATTTTGTAAAGAATGATAGTTTTATTTCCTTCATATTGATGTAGCTAGCATTACTAGTACAATATTGAATAACAGTGATGATAATGGATACTCTTTCTTCACTCCTGATTTTATTGGGAAGGCTTTGAGTTTATATCCATTATAAATAATGATTGCTTTTGGTTTTAGATACATACTGCTTATCATTTTAAGAATGGCCTCATGACAGGGGGGCAGAGTAAAGATGGCTGCTAGAAAGCAGGGACTTGCCTAGGGCTCTGCCCCAGGACCATCCAAACACTGACAAAAAATGGCTCTGAATAAATTCTAGAACTGCAGAACCCACAAAATAGCAGAGGGAAGCAGGGCTCCAGCCCAGGATAGCCTGGATGGTTGCTGGGTAAGGTCTATCGCACACAGAGCTGGGAACAGAGCAGAGAAGAGACCAGCGTGGGCTGCGCCTGGACCAACCAGACTGGGAGCCAGGTGGAACAGACCCTAACACCCTGAATCAGTGAGCTGTGGCAGGTACCAGACTTCTCAACCCACAAACACCAAAGACAACAGAGAAGGTTAGTGGGAAAAGCTGCGGGGACAAAGTGAAAGGACCTTGAGGTTCGCCCACCCCTCTGGGGGGTGGCGGGTGTGGTGCAGCTACAGAACTACAGCTGCAGTTGCATCAGGCCCCAGGCCCACCTGGTGGGAGGAATTAAGTGGCAGATCTGAACTGGAGTGCAGAGCCTGCTTAAGATCTGAGTCCAGTCTGGGTTGGCAGTTCTTGGGGGAGGTGGAGTGCTGGTGTGGCAAAGCTTGCTGTGTAGAAATAGCTCTGAAAACAACAGCACATCCCCTCAAGCATGGTATAAAGTACTGTCTACTCTACAAGCAGTCATAAACCACTGAAAAACTCAAGGGTCAAGTTAGTTGGTTGGGAACATGGCCAGGCAGCGAAAGCACACCCAGATTCAGTCTCAGACTTTGGATTCTTTCTTTGGTGACAAAGAAGACCAAAACATACAGCCAGAAGAAGTCAACAAAGTCAAAGAGCCTTCAACAAAAGCCTCCAAGAAAAACATGAACTGGTCTCAGGCCATGGAAGAGCTCAAAAAGGTTTTGGAAAAGCAAGTTAGAGAAGTAGAGGAAAAATTGGGAAGAGAAATAAGAAGGATGCAAGAAAACCATGAAAAACAAGTCAATGACTTGCTAAAGGAGAACCAAAAAAATACTGAAAAAAATACTGAAGAAAACAACACCTTAAAAAATAGACTAACTCAAATGGCAAAAGAGCTCCAAAAAGCCAATGAGGAGAAGAATGCTTTCAAAGGCAGAATTAGCCAAATGGAAAAGGAGGTCCAAAAGACCACTGAATAAAATACTACCTTAAAAATGAGATTGGAGCAAGTGGAAGCTAGTGACTTTATGAGAAATCAAGATGTTATGAAACAGAACCAAAGGAATTAAAAAGTGGAAGACAATGTCAAATATCTCATCAGAAAATCCATTGACCTGGAGAATAGATCCAGGAAAAATAATTTTAAAATTATTGGACTACCTGAAAGCCACGATCAAAAAAAAAAGAGCCTAGATATCATCTTTCAAGGAATTATCGAAGAGAACTGCCCTGATATTCTAGAGCCAGAGGGTAAAATAGAAATTAAAAAAACCCACAGATCACCTCCTGAAAAAGATCCCAAAAAGAAAACTCCTAGGAATATTATCACCAAATTCCAGAACTCCCAGATCAAGCAGAAAATACTGTAAGCAGCCAGAAAGAAACGATTTGAGTATTGTGGAAACACAATCAGGATAATATAAGATCTAGCAGCTTCTACATTAGGGGATTAAAGGTCTTGGAATATGATATTCCAGAGGTCAATGGAGCTAGGATTAAAACCAAGAATCATCTACCCAGCAAAACTGAGTATCATGCTAGTATTTTATTTTAAAATGTTTGCATAGATATTCATTAATGAAATTGGTCTACAGTTTTCTTTATCCGGTTTTGCTCTCCTTGGTTTAGGCATTAAAATTGGATTTGTGTCATAAATGGAATATGGTAAACCTCCTTTTTTATCTAGTTTTTCAAGTGGTTTATTTAGCATTGAGGTTAATTGTTCCTTAAATATTTTTTTTAGAATTCACTTGTGCATGATATGCCCCTGAGAATTTTTTTCTTAGTGAGCCCATTGATGGCTTGTTCACTTTATTTTTCTAAGATAGCATTATTCAAGCATTCTATACCTTTTTTCTGTTAATCTGAGAAATTCATGTTTTTCAAAATATTCATACATTTCACTTAAAATATAAATTTCACTGGCTTATAATTGCTCAAAATAACTCCTAATTATTTCTCTAATTCCCTCTTCATTGGTGGTGAGTTCATCCCTTTTATTTTTTAATACTGGTAATTTAGTTTTCTTCTTTCCTTTTAGAAATCAAATTAACCAATAATTTTTCTTTATTTTATTGGCTTTTTTCATACAACTAGCTCCTAATTTTTGTTACTTTGATGATTTTTTTAGTTTGAATTATATTAATCTCTCCTTTTGTTTTTCGTTTTTCATTCTGGTGTTTAATTGAGTTTTTTTTTTAATTTTGTAGTTGCATGACCAATTGATTGATCTCTTTCTTTCATAGATGTATATATTTGAGGGGAGGAGCCAAGATGGCTGCAACCGTGTCTCACCAGAGCTCTCTCACAAGTTCTGTCAGATACCTCTAAAAAAGTGAATCTGAACAGATCTGAGAGAGTTGAAAGCCACCAGTAGATTAAGTGGGGCAAATTTCCAAGCCAGGAGAGTACTAAAGTATGTATCTATAGGCTGGTAGAGGTCCTGGCATGCAGAGCTGCACCAGACAGCAACAAAGCAGAAGCAGCTGTGGAAACCAGCCACTGATCTGGGCTGGGAGAAAGCTGGCTGCCCAAAACCAGCAGAGATTCCCAGGCCTCCCAGCACAGGACGGGAGTCTGTTGAAGCAACAGGAGGCAGCGGTGCCCGCGACCTGGAGGCATCCACTACTGGGGCTTGCAGCCCAAAGGTTTGAAACACACCTTCTTGAACTTCTGAGAGACATAATGGCCAGGTAAATGGCAGTCATCCCTCCCTCCCTCACTGCCCCAGAGAATTCCTCAGGGAAAAATGCTGGAATAGAGGAGACAGAAGTGGGGCTTCAGTAGCCAAACAGTGGGAATTCCTGCATCTCAGAAGGGCAGAGCCAACAAGGGTCAACACCAGGAACCCAAACGTGTCTTTGCATAGCCAGGGGAAGTGGCAGCCACCAGCACAGAGAACAGCTGAGACCCCCAGTGCTTGAGAGCAGCCCCAGGGGAAGAGGAGACTTCTGGCACCCAGATGACCCCTTCCCCACACCTCAGGAAACTGAAGACCATAATACCCAAAGCCAGTACCTAGGCTCACAATTCCCAGAACAAGAAACCTGGGACAGAGATCCCTGAGCCCCAAAAGCAGAAATCCATTGTAAAGCCAGGAAAAAGCTCACCAACATGAAGAAGAACATGGAAAAACTGAGGACCATTGATTCTTTTTATGGAGAGAGAGAAGATCAAAATACCAATTCAGAAGAGGACAGCATTGAAACTATACCCACATCTGATACCTAAAAAGGGAATGTGAACTGGTCTCAAGCCCAAAAAGCATTCCTGAAAGAGTTAAAGGATGATTTTAAAAACCAATTTAGGGAGGTAAAAGAAAAAATGGAAAAAAACAAACAGAAATGACATGAAATCCTTAAAAAGTAAAATTGGTGAAATTATCAAAGACAACTGCCCAGAGGTCCAGAATCAGAGGTTAAAATAGTCATTGAAAGAATCCACTGATCACCCCCTGAAAGAGATCCCAAATAGAACACTCCAAGAAATATTATAGCCAAATTTCAGAATCACAAAGTTGAGGAGAAAATACTGCAAGCAGCCAAAAAGAAACAATTTAAATATCATGGAACTACACTCAGGATCACACAGAATCTTTCAGCTTCTACATTAAATGGCAGGAGAAATTGGAATATGATATTCTGAAGGGCAAAGGAGATTGGACTACAACCAAGGATCAACTACTCAGCAAAACTGAGCATATTTTTTCAGGCAATGAGATTGACATTCAATGAAATAAGGGAATTCCAGACCTTCCTGAGGAAAAGGCCAGAACTCAATGGAAAATTTGATCTTCAAATACAAAACTAAAGAGGGACATAAAAAGGTAAACAGGGGGAAAACCCCCCACAAACCTTGTTAATCAATAAAGGCAAATTGTTTACATAGATGTACATATTTAGAGATATAAATTTTCCACTAAGTACTTCTTTGGCCTTATCCCACAAATCTTGGAATGTTGCTTCATTGTTGTAATTCTGTTTAATGAAATTACTAATCATTTCTAGGATTTGTTCTTTGACTCACTCATTCTTCAGGCTTAGATTTTATAGTTTCCAATTAATTTTTAATCTATTCTTCCACAGCCCTTTATTAAATGTAGCTTTATTACATTATGATTGGGAAAGGATGTATTTATTATTTCTAGATTTTTGCATTTGGTTGTGAGGTTTTCATGCCCTAAGACAGGCTTGTACAACATATGGCTGTAGGCTACCTGCCAAAGGATTTCAGGTAGCCTGTGAAAAATGTAGGGTTGCCATTGTGCACACTCTCCTATTTGTCACAGGACCCACAGCAACCAACCATCTGTCTCTAGTCTAACCTATCAATGGCCTGAAGAAGTTTAGCTTATTTTAATTTTGGCCTCTACCTACTGTCGAGTTGTGTAGGTCTGTCCTAATAAATAGTCAATCTTTTTGAAAGTGCCATGTACAACTAAAAAAAAGGTCTGCTTCTTTCTATTCCCATTTAGTCTTTTCCAGAGGTCTATCATATCTTAATTTTCTAAGTGTATTGATTGATTGACTGTAGGAGTCATTGGCCTATATGTTGGATACCACTGCTCTATCAAACTTACTACATAATATTGAGCACTCTAGCTATCTGTGTTATTTTATTGCTTTACCAGACTGTTCCTCATATGGCATGTATACTACTGCTCCTCCCCCCTGTATCAGTAAGACAATAATAGCATTGTAGATGATAATTGTCAAAATGCCTATGTAGTTCTGTACTGCAAAGTATACGAGACTCTCCACATAGAAGGTAGAAGAAGTAAACTATTTATTCAGACACCAGAGAACCATATCCCACAAGATATTTATCCTATCTATCAGAGCAGTAAAACATTCAATACACAATATCACAACATGGAGCCTCACCATCCCAAAACCTCTCCAACCCCCTGCTGGGGTCTTTCCCAAAACAAAGTCACAGTACAGCTAAGTCACAGCCTATTTAGTTCAAACTATCAGGATGGTGGCCATAAGCAGCCACTAGAAGCCTTAACTGCTCTCTCTACCTCTCTCTCTGAATTTCCTGTGACATAACTTCCTTTTCCTATCAGGAAGCTCCTCCCACCACATGTGACTTAGGCTTCCTGTGACACAAGCAGGTCACATGGCCTATTAATGGGTGGGAAAGATCTTCAAATCTAAATTGCTACTACACCCCCCACTATCCTATTTGACCTTCTTTGGTTACTTTCATGTTTTCCAATATCTTTCCTAAAATATTGTTACCAACACTGAATATAACTCTGATCCCATTACTGATGGACAGGAGAAGAAGAGAGCTGAACTTTTTTCTGGGTGATCTAATTATGTTCATCCAGACTAAGATCACATTAACTTTTCTGAATAACTATTTCAAAATGTTGACTCATATGACATTTATAATCCACTAAATGCCGTACATCTTTTAAAATCTACAATGATTGTGGACTAGGTTAGGTACACAAGATACAATAGTCAATGACTATAGCAATCTACTCTTTGATAAACCCAAAGAATCCAGCTTCTGGGTTAAGAATTCACTATTTCACAAAAACTGATGGGAAAATTGGGAAACAGTACTTCAGAAACTGGGTGTAGACCAATATCTTACATCATATGCAAAAAAAAAGTCAAAATGGGTTCATGATTTAGCAATAAAGGCTGATACTATAAGCAATTTGGGAGAGCAAGGAATAATTTATCTGTCAGATTTATGGGAAAGGGAAGAATTCATGATCCAACAAGAGACAGCATTACAAAGTGAAAATTGGATAATTTTGAATATGTTATATTGAAAAGGTTTTTTTATAAACAAAGCCAATGCAACAAAGATTAGGAGGGAAGCAGAAAATTAGGAAAAAAATCTTTACAACCAGTGTCTCTTGTAGAAGCCACATATCTAAAATATACAGGGAACTGAACAAAATTTATAGAAATACAAGTCATTCCCCAATTAAGAAATGGTCAAGGGATATGAACAGGCAGTTTTCAGAGGAAGAAATTAAAGATATCTACAGGCATTTGAAAAAATGCTTGAAATCACAATTGATTAGAAAAATGCAAATCAAAACAACTCTTAGGTAGCATATCTCTCCTATCAGATTGGCTAACATGACAATATAAGACAATGATAAATTCTGGAGAGGATGTGGGAAAATTGGAACAGTGTTACATTATTGGTGGAGTTGTGTCCAGCCATTCTGGAGAGGAATTTGGAAATAGATTATACCAGTGGGAAATGGACCCATATGTACAAAAATATTTATAGCAGCTCTTTTTGTGGCGGCAAAGAATTGGAAATCAAAGGGATGCCCCATCAATTGGTGAATGGCTAAACAAATTGTGGTATATGAATGTAATGCAATACTATTGTGCTACAAGAAATGAGGAGCAGATGGATTTCATTAAAACCTGGAAAGATTTATATGAACTGATGCTGAGTGAGGGGAGCAGAACCAGGAGATCATTATACATGATTACAGACACACAGTATTTCTAAGGACTAACTTTGATAGACTTGACTCCTCTCATTTGTTCAAAGACAGCTCCAAAAGACTCATGATGGAAAAAAACTGTGCATGTCCAGAGGAAGAATTATGGAGCCTGAATGCAGATTGAAGTAAACTATTGGCTCTCTTTTTTTCCTCCTTTTTTGGTTTCTTTTCTCCTCTCTCATGATTCATTCCATTAGTTATAATTCTCCTTTGCAACTGGACTTTTATGCAAATAAGTTCATTGTGAAGGAATATGTAGAACCTACATTGGATTACATGCTGTCTTGGGGGGAAGGGAGGAGGAAAGTGAGGGAGAGAAAGTTTGGAACCCAAAAACTTGTGGAACTGAATGTTGTAAACTAAAAATAAAAAATAAATTTATAATAAAAAAGGTTTAAAATGAATGTTAAAAAAAATCTACAACGATTTCTAGATGTCCCTCCACCAATCCTATACCTATGAAGCTAATTATTTGAGCACAGGCAAAAATTTAAATTTAGCCTCATTAAACTTAGTTTTATTAGATTTATCCTATTGCCTTGAAGGTTTTTTTGGATCCTTTCATACAAAAATTGAATAATGGCAGACCACACCTAAAGTTGTTCCAACAAACATTGTTTTGCTGTAATGATGTTAGTGCATCACCAATCAACAAATATTAGTTAAGCACTTTCTATGTGCTAAATGTTAGGAATACAAAGAAAAAAAACAGAGAATAGCAGAAAACAAGTCCTGTACAACCTTTGTGACAAGTTTAAGTTCTTGTTCTTTACATAGGTTGTTAAATAGCCCAGGGATATATAAAATCCTTTATACTGACAGTTCATTTACAAGAGTTATGTCCTTATCAATAAAATCACAGTTGAAACAAAAAAAATCAAATTAAGTGCTCTACCTAGCCACTTCTGGACCACAAAGGAAAAAACAATTTAAAAGAGTGTATTTTAGAACTTTTATCTCAACTGCTACAAATTCAACTCATTGGATCACTGGTTCCCCATCTCTTCTGTTCCCTTAAATAAGGTGAGAGTGGGAATTGTGGGAGACTACAATAGAGTAATTTGGCTGCTGAAAACTATGGTTCCAAGAGTATCAGTTAGCAGGCACTTCCATCTAGACATCATTTTCATGAAACTTTTTTTTCTACATTGTTCCCCTCCATCCCTACCCCCACATCTCCACCTAGAGAGATGAATGGCACCTTCCATAGCTACGGATGATTTTGTTTGTTTTTAGAAACAATGTTCAACCTTATATGAATGAACATCTCTAGCCAGATATAAAACTAAAAGTTACAGGATTCCTAAAGACAAAAGATTAGCTTTTCTTCCTACCCTATCTAAGAATGTCATTGAATTGTTTCCTTCTTGTCCTCAAGTCAATCAGCCCTCTTCTATGTCTCTCTCCCCATTCATTTGGCTGCTAGCTGTAAACCTTGGGAATAATGAAAAAATTCTTGAATTAAGGAATTGCAGACAGTCAGAGATATAAGGGATATGCTACTTTAATTTTACAGATAAGGAAATTGAGGTCCACAGAGAAGATGTGTTTTTTGAGAATTTCAGTCAACCAGCATTTATTAAGTACCTACTATATGCCATGTACTGTGCTAAGCACTGAGGATACAAAAAAGGGGGAAAATCTCTAATTTTCAGAAGCTTATAATGTAATAGGGGAGACAACATGGAATACATGTAAAAAAGTACATATAAACAAGATAAAGATTAAATTGGCAATAATCTCAGAGAGAAGGCACCTAGTTTAAAGAGATCTGGCAAAGATTGCTTGCAGAAGTAGGGGCTTAGCAGAGTCTTGAAGAAAGTCAAGAGAAAGAGTTGAAGAGGCAATGTATTCCAAGCAAGGGGAAGATCCAAGGAAAACACCCAAGGTCTGGAAGTGGGGTTTCCAAATTGATGAATAGCAAAATCGCTAGTAACAGGAAAAGTGACAAAGCAAAGTAACTGGATCATAGAGTGTATGAAATGAATAAGTATCAAGAAGACTGGAAGGGTAGAAGTGGGTTTGGTTATAAAGGGCTTTACAACCCAAAAGGAATTTTATAATTGATTCTGGAGGTAACAGGGAGCCATCTAAACTTATTAAACAGAGATTCAGGTGGTCAGAACTCTGCTTTAAGAAGATCAATTTGATAGCTGAGTGGTGGATCGACTGGAATGAGGAGAGACTTGAGAAAGGAACACCAAGCAGCAGGCTATTGCAATAGCTTAGGCATGAGGTGACGAGGACCTGTGGTAGCACTATCAGAGTTGAGAAGAGGACCTATGGAAAAGACATTCTGAATATAAACAGGATGAATTTTACGACTAATTGGATATAGATGGAGTAAGAAAGAGCCAGAAGACAAATCATCGTACAAAATATTTGTGGGAGGGCTGGAGCTTGAACCCAAATCATCTGACCCTAAATTCAGTGTTATTTATATTATACCTGACTGTAATATCTAAACTTATTTTAAGAATTTTATGCTTTTGAAGATGGTGGCTGGAAAGCAGGGACTTGCATGAGCTCCCCACCAGGTCCCTCCAAACACCTATAAAAAATGGCTCTGAACAAACTCTAGAACTGCAGAACCCAAGAAATAGCAGAGGGAAGCAGGGATCCAGCACAGGACAGCCTGGAGGTCACTGGGTAAGGTATATCCACAGAGCTGGGAGTGAGAGCTAGGAGTGGGAGCTGGGACCAGAGCTGAGTGGAGCAGAGCCCAGCGTGAGCCCCGCCCGAACCAACCAGACTGGGAGTCCAGCAGAACAGGCCCTAGTGCCCTGAGTCAATGAGATGTGGCAGCTACCATACTTCTCAACCCATAAACACCAAAGACAACAGAGGAGGTTAGTGGGAAAAGCCGTGGGGACAGAGTGAAAGGAGTGTGTGGTTTGGCCACCACCCAGGGGGCAGTGGAGATGATGCAGCTCTGAGGCTGCTTACACAGCTTCAGCGGCAGTTGCTTCAGGCTCCAGGCCCACCTGGTGGGAGGAATTAAGTGGCAGATCTGAGCTGGAGTGCAGAGCCAGCTTAGATCTGAGTCCAGTACAGGTTGGCAGTTCTTAGGGGAGGAGTAGTGCTGGTGCAGCAGAGCTTGCTGTGTAGAAATAGCTCTGAAAACAACAGTGCAGCCCCTAAAGCTTGGGACAAAGTACTTCATACTCTACAAGCAGGCATACCTCCACAAAAAAACCAAGGGTCAAGTGAGTTGGCTGGGAACATGGCCAGGCAGCAAAAATGGACTCAGATTCAGACTCACATTTTGGAATCTTTCTTTGGTGACAAAGAAGACCAAAACATACAGCCAGAAGAAGTCAACAAAGTCAAAGAGCCTACATCAAAAGTCTCCAAGAAAAACATGAATTGGTCTCAGGCCATGGAAGAACTCAAAAAGGATTTGGAAAAGCAAGTTAGAGAAGAAGAGGAAAAATTGGAAAGAAAAATGAAAGTGATATGAGAAAACCATGAAAAACAAGTCAATGACTTGCTAAAGGAGAACCAAAAAAATACTAAAGAAAATAACACCTTAAAAAATAGAGTAGAGGGGTGGCGCCAAGATGGCGGCTGGTAAGCAGGGAATAGCGTGAGCTACGTATGGAGTTCCTCCAAAAACCTATAAAAAAATGGCTCTGAACCAATTCTAGAATGGCAGAACCCACAAAACAGCAGAGGGAAGCAGGGCTCCAGCCCAGGACAGCCTGGATGGTCTCTGGGTGAGGTCTATTCCACACGGAGCTGGGAGCTGGGAGCTGAGAGCTGGGAACAGAGTGAAACAGAGCCCAGCCTGAGTGGCGTGGACCAAGAAGACCAGCAACCGGGCAGAGCATGCCCTAGCGCCCTGAATCAGTGAGCTGCGGCAGTTACGAGACTTCTCAACCCACAAACACCAAAGACTGCAGAGAAGGTTAGTGGGAAAAGCTGCGGGAGTGGAAGGAGTTCGCGGTTCGGCTTCCAGCCCCAGTGGCAGCGGAGGTGGGGCAGCTACAGCTGTTGCTGCTTCTGGCTCTAGGCCCACCTGGTGGGAGGAATTAAGTGGCAGATCAGAGCAGGGGTGCACAGGCTGCTGAAGATCTAAGCCCAGTTCGGGTTGGGGGTTCTTGGGGAAGGAGCAGTGCTGGTGTGGCAGAGCTGGCACCTCCCCCCCAAACGTAGAACATAGAACTCTGTAGTCTACAAGCAGTCATACCCCACTGAAAAACTCAAAGGTCAAGTTAGTTGGCTGGGAATATGGCCAGGCAGCGAAAACGCACCAAGATTCAGTCTCAGACTTTGCATTCTTTCTTTGCGACAAAGAAGACCAAAACATACAGACAGAAGAAATTACTAAAGTCAAACAGCCTACAACAGAAACCTCCAAGAAAAACATGAACTGGTCCCAGGCCACGGAAGAGCTCAAAAAGGATTTGGAAAAGCAAGTCAGACAAGTTGAGGAAAAATTGGGAAGAGAAATGAGAAGGATGCGAAAAAACCATGAAAAACAAGTCAATGACTTGCTAAAGGACACCCAAAAAAATACTGAAAAATACACTGAAGAAAACAACACCTTAAAAAATAGACTAACTCAAACGGCAAAAGAGCTCCAAAAAGCTAATGAGGAGAAGAATGCCTTGAAAGGCAGAATTAGCCAAATGGAAAAGGAGGTCCAAAAGACCACTGCAAAAAATACTACTTTAAAAATTAGATTGGAGCAAGTGGAAGCTAGTAACTTTATGAGAAATCAAGATATTATAAAACAGAACCAAAGGAATGAAAAAATGGAAGACAATGTGAAATATCTCCTTGGAAAAACCACTGACCTGGAAAATAGATCCAGGAGAGATAATTTAAAAATTATTGGACTACCTGAAAGCCATGACCAAAAAAAGAGCCTAGATATAATCTTTCAAGAAATTATCAAGGAGAACTGCCCTGATATTCTAGAGCCACAGGGCAAAATAGAAATTGAAAGAATCCATCGATCACCTCCTCAAATAGATCCCAAAAAGAAATCTCCTAGGAATATTGTCACCAAATTCCAGAGCTCCCAGATCAAGGAGAAAATACTGCAAGCAGCCAGAAAGAAACAATTTGAGTATTGTGGAAACCCAATCAGAATGACCCAAGATCTGGCAGCCTCTACACTAAGAGATCGAAGGGCTTGGAATACAATATACTGGAGGTCAATGGAGCTAGGATTAAAACCTAGAATCACCTACCCAGCAAAACTGAGTATCATGCTCCAAGGCAAAATATTGACTTTCAATAAAATAGAGGACTTTCAAGCTTTCTCAGTGAAAAGACCAGAACTGAATAGAATATTTGACTTTCAAACACAAGAATCAGGAGAAGCATGAAAAGGTAATCAAGAAAAAGAACAAGAAAAAGAAATTGCAAGGAACTTACTAAAGGTGAACTGTTTTGTTGACATTCCTACATGGAAAGATGAGGAGTATGATTCATGAGACCTCAGTATTAGGGTAGCTGAAGGGAATATGCATACATATATGTTTATGTATATATATGGGTGAATGTGTATGTATGTATATATCTATGTGTGTGTATGTGTGTATATATATATGAAGAGAGAAAGAGAGAAAGAAAGAAAGAGAGAGAGAGAGAGAGAGAGAGAGAGAGAGAGAGAGAGAGAGAGAGAGAGAGAAAGAAAGAGAGCGGACAAAGGGTGAGTTGAAGATGAAGGGAAGATATCTAAAAGAAATAAAATCAAATTAAGGGATGAGAGAGGAACATACTGAGAGAGGGAGATAAGGAGAGATAGAATGGGGTGGATTATCTTGCATAAAGGAGGCAAGAGCAAGCAGTTCTGTGGGAGGAGGGGAGAGGGCGGATGAGGGGGGGAATGAGTGAACATTGCTCTCATCAGATTTGGCCTAAGGAGGGAATACCATACATACCCAATTGGGAATCTTACCCCACAGGAAAGAAGAGGGAAGAAGCTAAAAAAATGGGGGGGGGGATGATAGAGGGGAGGGCTGATGGGGGTGGAGGTAGTCAAAAACAAACATTTTGGAAAGGGGACAGGGTCAAGGGAGAAAATTCAATAAAGGGTGATGGGTTGGGAAGGAGAAAAATATAGTTAGTCTTTCACAACGTGAGTATTGTGGAAGGGTTATACATAATGATACACATGTGGCCTATGTTGAATTGCTTGACTTCTTAGGGAGGGTGGGTGGGAAGGGAAGAAGAGGGGAGAGAATTTGGAACTCAAAGTTTTAAAAACAGATGTTCAAAAACAAACAAAAATGTTTTTGCATGCAACTAGAAAATAAGATACACAGACAATGGGGTGTAGAAATTTATCTTGCTCTACAAGAAAGGAAGGGAAAAGGGGATGGGAGGGGAGTGGGGTGACAGAGGGGAGCGCTGTCTAGGGAACAGGGCAACCAGAATATATGCCATCTTGGAGTGGGTGGGAGGGTAGAAATGGGGAGAAAATTTGTAATTCAAACTATTGTGAAAATCAATGCTGAAAACTAAATATGTTAAATAAACTAAAAATAAAATAGAGTAACTCAAATGGCCAAAGAGCTCCAAAAAGCTAATGAGGAGAAGAATGCTTTGAAAGGCAGAATTAGCCAAATAGAAAAGGAGCTCCAAAGACCACTGAAGAAAATATCACCTTAAAAATTAGCCTGGAGCAAGTGGAAGTTAGTGACTTTATCAGAAATCAAGATATTATAAAACAGAACCAAGGGAATGAAAAGGTGGAAGACAATGTGAAATATATCATTGGAAAAAACACTCACCTGGAAAATAGATCCAGGAGAGATAATTTTAAAATTATTGGACTACCTGAAAGCCATGATCAAAAAAAGAGCCTAGATATTATCTTTGAATAAATTATCAAGATGACTGCTTGTAGAGTAAAGAGTACTTTGTGAGGGCGGAGCCAAGACGGCCACATGAAAACAGCATCTTACCGGAGCTCTCTCACAAGGTCAGTCAGATTCCTATAAAGAAGTGAATTTGAGCAGATTTGAGAGAGTTAGAAACAACGAGCAGTCTGAGAGGGGCAAATTTCTGAGCCGGGAGAGTCTGAAAGGCCAAAGGCACGAATCTGTAGGCTTGGAGAGTGCTCGGAATGTGGAGCTGCTCCAAACCAAAGCTATGAGAGAAGAGGTAAGGAGGTAGTAGAAAAGGGTAAATTACACCATATGAAGAGGCACGAAAACATATTATAGTAGAGGGAAAGAAGGGAGGGAAAAGAGCAGTATTTGAGCTTCACTGTCATCTGATCTGGTTCAAGAAGGGAATAACATACCCTGATAAGTATAGAAACCTAACTTGTCCTACAGGAAGTAGGAGGGGAAGGTGGGAAAAAAGGGAGGGGGGTGGTCGGAAGGGAGGGGAGAAGTAGCAAGTGGGAAATAATAAGATAAGGGAGGGAAATAAAGAGGGAGGGAAAACTGAGGAAGGCAGTGGTCAAAAGCAAAACTTTGTTAAGGAGGGGAAGGGGAAAGGGAGAAATAAAAGCATAAACAGGGGGAAATAGGATGGAGAAAAAGACACAGATAGAAATCATAACTGTGAACGTGAATGGGATGAATTCTCCCATAAAACGGAAGCAGATAGCAGAATGGATTAAAAACCATAATCCTGCAATATTCTGTTTACAAGAAACACATTTGAAACAGGGGGATACACACAGGGTAAAGGTAAAAGGCTGGAGTAAAATATATTGCTCCTCAGCTAAAGTAAAAAAAGCAGGTGTGGCAACCCTGATCTCAGACAAAGCAAAAGTAAAGATGGATTTAATTAAAAGAGATAAGGAGGGACATTACATCCTGCTAAAAGGCACTATAAACAATGAATCAATATCATTGTTTAACATATATGCACCAAGTGGTATGGCATGCAGATTCTTAGAGGAGAGGTTAAGGGAGTTACAGGAAGAAATATACAGCAAAACTATAATATTGGGAGGCCTCAACCTCCCCCTTTCTGAACTTTATAAATCTAACCTCAAAATAAATAAGAAAGAAGTTAAGGAGGTAAACAGAATTTTAGAAAAGGCACATATGATAGACCTCTGGAGAAAAATGAATGGGGATAAAAAGGAATATACTTTCTTCTCAGCGGTACATGGCACATACTCAAAAATTGACCATGTACTAGGGCATAAAAACCTCACAATCCAGTGTAGAAAGGCAGAAGTAGTCAAAGCACACTTTTCAGATCATGATGCAATCAGAATTATTTGTAACAAAGAACCATGGAAAAATAAACTAAAAATTAATTGGAAACTAAATAATCTAATTCTAAACAATGAGTGGGCCAAAGAACAAATCAGAGAAACAATTAATAACTTCATTCAAGAGAATGACAATAATGAAACAACATACCAAAACTTATGGGATGCAGCAAAAGCAGTTCTTAGGGGAAGTTTTATATTCCTAAATGCTCACATGAATAAAATAGGGGAAAAGGAGATCAATGATCTGGGCATACAGCTGAAAAAGCTAGAAAAAGAGCAAATTGAAAATCCCCAATTAAATACCAAATTAGAAATACTGAAAATCAAAGGAGAGATTAATAAAATTGAAACCAAGAAAACTATTGAATTAATAAATAAAACAAAGAGCTGGTTTTATGAAAAAACCAATAAAATTGATAAACCTTTGGCCAATTTGATTAAAAACAAGAAAGAAGATAATCAAATTACCAGTATCAAAAATGAAAAGGGTGAGGTCACCTCTAATTAAGAGGAAATCAAAACAATAATTAGGAATTATTTTGCCCAACTGTATGCCCATAAATTTGACAACCTTAGAGATATGGATGAATATCTACAAAAACATAAATTGCCCAGGTTAACAGAAAAGGAAGGAAAATTTCTAAATAACCCCATCTCAGAAAAAGAAATTGAGCATGCCATCAATGAACTCCCTAGGAAAAAATCTCTAGGGCCAGATGGTTTTACATGTGAATTCTATCAAACATTTAAAGAACAATTAATTCCAATACTTTGTAGACTATTTGGGAAAATAGGTGAAGAAGGAGTCCTAGCAATTCGTTTTATGACACAAATATGGTACTAATACCCAAACCAGGTAGAGTCAAAACAGAGAAAGAAAATTATAGACCAATTTCTCTAATGAATATTGGTGCAAAAATTTTAAATAAAATATTAGCAAAAAGATTGCAGCAACTTATCATGAGAATAATACACTATGACTGGGTAGGATTTATTCCAGGAATGCAAGGCTCATTCAATATTAGGAAAATGATTAGCATAATTGACCATATCAACAAGAAAACTAGCAGAAAACATATGATCATCTCAATAGACACAGAAAAATCCTTTGACAAAATACAACACCCATTCCTATTAACAACACTAGAAAGCATAGGAATAAATGGAACCTTCCTTAAAATTGTAAATAGCATCTACCTACAACCATCAACAAGCATTATTTGTAATGGGGATAAGCTAGATGCATTCCCAATAAGATCAGGGATGAAACAAGGATGTCCATTATCACCCCTACTATTCAATTTGGTACTAGAAAGGTTAGCTGTAGCAATAAGAGAAGAAAAAGAAATTGAGGGAATTAGAATAGGAAAAGAAGAAACTAAATTATCACTTTTTGCAGATGATATGATGATTTGTTTAGAGAATCCTAGAGAATCAAGTAAAAAACTACTTGAAATAATAAACAACTTTAGCAAAGTTACAGGATATAAAATAAACCCACATAAATCCTCAGCATTCCTATACATTACTAACAAAGCCCAACAGCAAGAGATAGAAAGAGAAATTCCATTCAAAGGTACTCTACACACTATAAAATATTTGGGAGTCTATCTGCCAAGACAAACCCAGGGCCTATATGAACATAACTATGAAACACTTATCATGCGAATAAAGTCAGATCTAAATAAATGGAAAAAATATCAGTTGCTCATGGCTAGGCCAAGCTAATATAATAAAAATGTCAATTTTGCCTAAATTAATCTATCTATTCAGTGCCATATGAATTGAACTACCAAAAAATTATTTTACAGAACTGAATAAAATAGTAACAAAATTCATCTGGAAGAACAAGAGGTGTAGAATATCTAGGGTATTAATGAAAAGAAATGCTAGAGAAGGTGGCCTAGCCATACCAGTTATTAAACTGTACTATAGAGCAGCAGTCATCAAAACTACCTGGTACTGGCTAAGAAACAGAGGTGTGGATCAGTGGAATAGGATAGGAACACAAGATGGAGAAGTCAACAACTATAGCAATGTACTCTTTGATAAACCCAAAGAGGTCAGCTTCTGGGCTAATAATTCACTATTTCACAAAAACTGTTGGGAAAATTGGAAAATGGTAGGGCAGAAACTGGGTATAGACCAATATCTTACACCATACACCAAAATAAAGTCAAAATGGGTTCATGATTTAGGAGTAAAGGCTGATACTATAAGTAATTTGGGAGAGCAAGGAATAGTTTACTTACCAGATTTATGGAAAAAAAGAATTCATGACCTAACAAGAGATAGAGAGCATTACAAAATGCAAAATGGATAATTTTGATTGTGTTAAATTGAAAGGTTTTTGTACAAAAAAAGCCAATGCAACAAAAATTAGGAGGGAAGCAGAAAATTGTGAGAAAATCTTTACAACTAGTGTCACTGATAAAGGCCTCATTTCTAAAATATACAGGGAAATGAGCCAAATATATAGGAATACAAGCCATTCCCCAATTGAGAAATGGTCAAAGGATATGAACAGGCACTTTTCAGAGGAAGAAATTAAAGCTATGTATAGGCATATGAAAAATGCTCTAAATCACTACTGATTAGAGAAATGCAAATCAAAACAACTCTTAGATACCACATCTCTCCTGTCAGATTGGCTAAAATAACAAAACAGGAAAATGATAAATGCTGGAGAGGATGTGGAAAAATTGGAACATTGTTACATTGCTGGTGGAGTTGTGAGATTATCCAGCCATTTTGGAGAGTAATTTGGAACTATACCCAAAGGGCTATAAAAATGTTCATCCCCTTTGACCCAACAATACCACTTCTAGGGTTGTATCCCAAAGAAATCACACAAGCGAGAAAAGGACCCATATGCACAAAAATATTTATAGCGGCTCTTTTTGTGGTAGCTAAGAATTGGAAATCAAAGGGATGCCCATCAATTGGGGAATGGTTGAACAAGCTGTGGTATATGAAGGTAATGGAATACCATAAGAAATAAGAAATGGGGATGATATGGACCTCATAACATCCTGGAAAAACCTACGCAACATAATGCTGAGTGAGTGGAGCAGAGCCAGGGGAACATTATACACAACCACAGATATATGGATTCTGTGAGGACCAACTCTGACAGACTTCACTCTTCTCAGCAACACAAGGTACAAAGACAACTCCAAAGGACTCATGATGGAGAATGCTATCTACACCCAGAGAAAGAACTATGAAGTATGAATGCAGATTGAGGCACACTGCATGCTTGCCTTTTTTCCCCCTTTTTTTCTTCTCTTTTGTTTTTGTTTTTGAGTTGTTTTTTTTTTTGCTTCTGTTTCTTCTTTCTCATGATTTATTCCATTGGTCATAATTCTTCTCCACAACTTGACTAGTGTATAAATTAATTCAATGCAAAGTTATACATGGTAGTTATATGAGATTCCATGCCATCTTGGGGAAGGAGGGGGGAGGGAGGGGAGAAAATCTGGAACTCAAAATTATGTAGAACCACGTGTTGTATACTAAAAATAAAAAAAAGAAATTATCAAGAACTGTCCTGATAGTCTAGAGCCAGAGGGTAGAATAGAAATTAAAAGAATCCACTGATCGCCTCCTGAAAAAGATCCCAAAAAGAAAACTCCTAGGAATATTGTCACCAAATTCCAGATCTCCCAGATCAAGGAGAAAATATTGCAAGCAGCCAGAAAGAAACAATTTGAGAATTGTGGAAACATAATCAGAATAACACTAGCAGGTTCTACACTAAGGAATAGAAGGGCTTGGAATACGATATTCTGGAGGTCAATGGAGTTAGGATTAAAACCAAGAATCACCTACCCAGCAAAACTGAGTATCATGCTCCAAGGCAAATATGGTTTTCAATAAAATAGAGGACTTTCAAACTTTCTCAGTGAAAAGACTGGAGCTGAATAGAAAATTCGACTTTCAAAAGCAAGAATCAAGAGAAGCATGAAAAGGTAAACAAGAAAGAGAAATCCTAAGGGACTTACTAAAGTTGAACTGTTTTGTTTACATTCCTACATGGAAAGATAATGTGTATAATTCATGAGACCTCAGTATTAGGGTAGCTGAAGGGAATATACATATATAGAGAGACAGAGGGCACAGGGTGAGTCGAATATGAAGGGATGATATCTAAAAAAAATCAAATTAAGTGGTGAAAGAGGAATATATTGAGAGAGGGAGAAAGGAAGAGATAGAATGGGGTAAATTATCTCACATAAAAGTGGCAAGAAAAAGCAGTTTTGTTGGGAGGGAAAAGGGGACAGGTGAGGGGGAATGAGTGAATCTTGCTCTCATCGGATTTGACCTGAAGAGGGAATAACATACAAACTCATTTGGGTATCTTACCCCACAGGAAAGAAGGAGGAAGGAAATAAAAAAGGAGGAATGATAGAAGGGAGGGAAGATAGGGGGAGGAGGTAATCAAAAGCAAACACTTTTGAAAAGGGACAGGGTCAAGGGAGAAAATTGAATAAAGGAGGATAGTATAGGAAGGATCAAAACATAGTCTTTCACAACATGAGTGTTGTGGAAAGGTTTTACATAATGATATATGTTGAATTGCTTCCCTTCTTAGGGAGGGTGGGTGGGGAGGGAAGAGGGGAGAGAATTTGGAACTCAAAGTTTTAAAAAGAGATGTTCAAAAAAATAGTTTTTGCATGCAACTAGGAAATAAGATATACAGGCAATGAGGCATAGAAAGCTATCTTGCCCTACAAGAAAATAAGGGAAAAGGGGATGGGGGAGACTGGGCTGACTGGGGAATGGGGCAACCAGAATATATGCCATCTTGGAGTTGGGGGTGGGTAGAAATAGGGAGAAAATCTGTAATTCAAACTCTTGTGAAAATCAATGCTGAAAACTAAAAATATTAAATAAATTAAATAAAGAAAAAAGAATTTTATGGTTTTGTAAAAACCAGTTTTCATAATTTGTCAGTTTGAATTTTGGCTGCTCAAGAATGTATCTCCCATATGCAACACTGCTGTCATGGAAATAACTTCTCCTTGAAATACTGTTTTATGTATGTCATAGGACCAATTAAAGAAGTTAGTTGGGATGGTTTTTCTGTACACAAATTGGGCATATAATCTCTGGCTTTAGGGTTCGGCTACTCTGTAGTTCATCATTCTTTAACTAATCTTTTAGGTCAGGGATCAGATTGCGCTTGTCTGCATTCCCTGTCAAGCTTAAGGTCCATCTACAGTCTATTTGAGAGGCACATTAAAGGCCAGATTGAATCAGAACCCCTCACTGTGATTCACATAAAGTCATTCCAGTATTTCTTCATGGTAATCCAATTAATTAGAAGGGATGCAACAAGTTTTACTGGTTCAATGATTACCACTCTAGATAGTTAACAGGCAAGCTGCCAACAATTCTCACAGTTTTAATGAATATGAAATGATAGAAACTGGCATGTTGAATGCATGAATGGTGTTTCTCTTAAAGGTCAGGGATTTAAAAAAATATAAATAGGTTCTTATTATTTATATAAATAAATACACATTTCTGTCTGAATGCTTCCTCTGACAACCATTATGAAGATTCTTTTGAAAAGCAACCACTACATGATACAGATGACTGAGTGTTGCTATGAGAATATGAACCATGAAGCTCTGAGAAATTGGTATTTAATGGTGCTGCTTCTGATATCCCTTGCATTTATAAAGATTATATTTCTGAGTGGAATTTAGCTTCCTATCTCCTGCACCTGTTGCATTTGGAACTTTAAAGTTACAGTAGAATTGAGAACAGAAGCGGTCCCCAAAGAAGACATTTGAACAATGTGGTAAAATAAAATGCCTTATTTTACCCTTTTTCTAAGCATTCTACTTTGTTCCATCATTTTTGCTGCTGTCACTATCTTGTAATGACAATGCCATGTAATGGCAATGCTCAACACTGCTATTCCATTCTGCACTCTTTGTATAGCCATTGCAACACTTTGCAGCATTGCTTTAAATGTAAGTGTATATTTCATAATGATTTGTAGGGCTCTGACAGTGAATATCATGGCAACAGAGTTTGGCCACAAGCACCAAAGCAAACAGAGTAGAGCCTGAAGTGAATGAAACAAGAAAGAGGAGTAATATTGATGAGGGAGTGGGGAAAAAATCTGAGAGCAAGATTAAGACTTATGCAAATGGTCCTGGCATAGACTGAAGCAGGACACCTTGGGACACATAAGAGAGATTAAAGAGTGGACTTGAAAATCTAGGGCTAAATAATAATTAATGACATAGGGAGTGGGGAACTGGTGGAAAAGAGGTATTAAACACATATTAGGTATAACCTTAGATGCATGAACTCCAACCCATCATGACCCAAGTATTCCCAATTATCCAAAGATTTGTTTGAATGGGTAGGTGCTAAGTAAGTTTCTGCTCTAATGTTTTTATCTCATGTCAATATACCATGAATCTGTGATTACATTGGTGTGGGAGAGACAGATCATAAACTTTAAAACTAAGTAGTTAGCTTAGTGAGATGCCTGAGGCCCTGAGCAATTATTTGTTTGACCCACAGTTAGACAGCTAATAATGGATAATAGATAATTTGAACCTATGTTTGTCTGACCCAGGTTAACACTTTCTCCATAACACCAGATTACACTCTTCTACATTTTATCCTTTTTGCTTCAGTGGTCACGGCCAAGTCCTGCAGTGGTGATCTTCACTGGCAAAGTCCTGGAAGCTATCATGAAATGTTTACCAACAGGGATAGTATTGTTGTCATTTTGGTCTCACATCTGATTAATTTTAACTCAAAAAAACTTGCACTGACAATGTATTACTTATTTAAAGTGGACATTCCAAAATAATTATGCAGTTTTGATAAAATTTTGATATGTTAAATACAGGATAATTGTATTCTTTGGACCACTTCTACAGGCCAGAAATTTTTTTCAAAAGAAATGCAAGTTTGGGCCTGTGATTTCCTAGATGAAGAATCTGCCACTGTGGAAACTTTTACTTTCTATATAAATCAGCTACTTGCCTCTACGTTAAAGAAAAGTCAAGTGACTTGTCTATATTAACATGGATATTATGTGCTACTGGTGGGACTTGTAACCAAGTTTTATTGATTCTAAGGCTGGCCCACACTATCCATTGTGCCATGATGCATCTCAAAAATTTGTGACAGTTGTTTTCAAAATAAAGAGCAATGCAAGGAGAGTTCAGGGATTACAGATTAATAGTAGTGTTTAGCTAGTGATGTTTGCAAAACTATCTTCATCCAAACAATTTTCAGAATACTGGGAAGGAGGGAATCACAAGACTAACACATTATGCTATTTGTCATCCATGTTTTTCTGTAAATCCTTTATAATAAAACCAAAAAATGCACTGGAGACTTTTTAAAATCTATCAGACACATAGTAGCAGTTTAGGTGACTACTTTCTGTCTCTATTCTTGCTATAAAACAGGCCCACATAGTTTTCCATTAATAGATGCAACCTCTTATATCCTCAAGATTTCCATGGAGTTCCAATTCCTCGCCTTAAGTATACTTCTCCCTACACCCCTGGTGCCCCTCTCTATGATTAGATGGCTCCTTCAAAAATCTCCATTAAGGGAGTGTGACCAGATAGTTGTCTCTTCATTTCCCACCAGACTGCACTTCTATAGACCCTCTCCATTATGTCCTGGAACTAGGTGTCTACACTCATGCCCCTACACTCCTTTTCATCTTCCTTTTACGTATTGTTTTGACCAATATAGTATAAACTCAATGAGTACAGAGCCTATCTTTTTGTTTGTGTTTGTATTCCCATTACGTAGCACAGTGCCTGTCACATAGTAAGGGATTAAGAAATGCTTGTTGACTGACTATTGACTGAGTGACTTCAGGATCCTTCTTGGTGAAATCCACTTCTTACTCAGCTCTTCCCTTCAAAATCCTGGTCTTCCTTCAAGGCTCATCTTTGGTGCCATGTATTCCATGAAGTCTCTTTTGGTCTCTTCCATTGAAAGTTCTTTCTATCTTCAGTCAATTTTTTTTTTACTTTGGTGCTTGCTTCCCATCACTCCCTACCTTGAATTAGAATTAGCTTTGGGCTTGTATTGCAGTTGTCCCCTCAAAAAAATATAAGCTCAGTAAAAGGATTTCTAATTTTAAAATATTTTTGCATACCCAGTACCCAGCATGTCATCTTTCATATTGTAGCCATTCATTAAATATTTGTCAAATGATTTTCTGTGGAAATATGTATCACATAGTACAATTAATTCTACAAAGCTCAGTTTTAAATTAGCTATAACATATATGCACGCATAACATTTAGCAGTTCATATTCTTTACTTAATACTGCAAGTTTAAAAAGCATTTTGGTTGTTCTGAGATATAAACCTTAAATAACTGGAAATCTCTGGAGGTAACTATCTGCCATCTCTCTAAGGTACTTAAGGGGGAAGCTGCATGGCACAGTGGTTAGCAATAATGTTTCTGGAGTCAGGAAGACTCATCTTCATGAGTTCAAATCTGGCCAAGACACTTATTGGCTGTATGATTCTGGGCAAGTCATTTAATCCTGTTTGCCTTAATTCCTCATCTGTAAAATGAACTGGAAAAGAAAATGGCAAACTATTCCTGTATCTTTTCCAAGAAAATCCCAAATGGGGTTACCAAGAGTCAGACATGACTGAAATGACTGAATACCAACACCAAGAAGAAGTAAGGTCCTTAGATTCCTAGGTATATATCTGAGTCTGCATCAATTGTATAAACTCCCTTCATAGTATCTTGCTATGTACCTGAAACATGTTTTCCTCTTCTCTCTTTTAGGCTTTACAACCTCTGTCTATAGTTTTCTAAGACTTTTAGAGAAAATATGATTATCCCACTTACCTTGCTTTTCAAAAATTTCATGCTCTCTGTTCTTTTACAAATGTATGTTTCCGGGAATGTTTATTGCCATGAAATTGCTCATTGCAAAATCTACCTATTTTCCCTAGTTCTGTGTTTTGGAGCCAAGCAGAACAAGTCAAATACCCCATGAATATAAAGGGCCTTCAAATATTCGAAGATAGATATTCTGTTAAATATTAAGTCTTCTCTAGACTTCTTTTGACATCCATTCATCCATTCATGTAGCATTTATTAAATACCTATGTTAGAGGCATTGTCACTACAAGATCCAAAAAACTGGTTCATGTTCTCAAGAAGTACAGATTATACTGGAGGTAATGTATAATCAGAAAAAAATGAAACAAACAAAACTGACAGTGTGGGGCTAAGAACTAGAAGAATCAGGAATGGGTTCATGGTCTTGGAATTGAACTGAACTTTGAAGGGAGCTAGGAATCCAAAGAGATGGAACTTAGGATGAATGAATTCCAGGTATAGCCATAGTACTTTGATCCAATGTTATATGGCATGAATTTGAGACTCTTTATCATCCAGGTTACCCTTTGGGGCAAACCTTCTAGCTTATTGATCAATATTCTATTTAGCACATGATAACCAACACAATTTCACAGATATAACTTGACCAGGGCAGACTAAAAAAAAGATAATCAGTTACAGTCCTGGATACAATAACTTTACTAACATAGTCTAAATATATAATAGTTTTCTTGGCTACCAAGTCACACCATTCATTTAAGAGTTAATATAGGTTGATTGACCTAATTTGTTGGTCTAAGTTACACTTAGAATCCTAAATCTTTTTTAACCCAAATTCCTATTAAGTCAAATTTTCTCATATTTCACTTGTGAAGTTGATTTCCTGACCCAGAGTATAAGTCTTGACATTTATCTCTGGAAAAAAGTTCACCCTACAAGATTTATCCTATGTTTAGACCCTTGATATATTTTTGAGTCCTATCTTCGTCATGCAGTATGTTAGTGATCTTTCTCAGATGACAAGGCTTCAGAAAGTTTTTTTTTATTTTTTAAATCAACATTTAATTTGAACTTCCACTACCTCCCTCTCCTGCCCATGCCAAATCTTTGTACTTTCACTGAAATGGATAGAAAGCATTGTTTCTACTTCATTCATTAGAGGAAAATTGCTTTGCAGAAACCATAATTTTTAAAACAGGATTGGAGATAAACAGAAGCCATGAAATAAAGCTGCATTATTTTCAGTAGGAATTAAAGAACTAATCTTTGGTACTCATCCAGATGTCTTAGACTACTTTGAATGCTACAGAAAGTTTACATAATAGAAAAATAAACAGCTGCTAGAGTAGATAAGCTTCCCTTAAAGATAATTAGAAGGTTTACCAGTGAAAAGATCTGTATTGTTACAATAGCTTCTGTTATACATTTAGATCTGGGGTTCCTAAACTGTGAACTGAAGAAATTTTGTACTGTAGAGATTTTTCAAGGGGTCTTTCATCTGCTCCCCAAACATTGTCATTTTGATTTTTATTTAGCTCTTATAAAATATGTAATTTGATTGCATAATAACTAAGCAAAGATATCTTCTGTCTACTGCATAAATTTTTTCTCATACATTTGTCTTATTTTTCAAATGTTATTTTTCAAATTCAAATTAATAAAATGCCATTTCACTTAAAAGTATTACCAAATTCCTGAAAGGTGTTCATATTCTGTAATCTTATAAATCAATAGATACTGATAAAATAACTACTGTCATATCAGTGGAAGGTCCATGAAATTTTATATTTAAAAAGGAATATTTATGTTTGAAAAATAAAGGGAATCATTAACCTTAAAAAAGGAAGTGATTCTAGATCATTGATATAGAGGTGGAAGGCAACTTAAAGACTTTCTAAATTAACTGACACATTATCTAGATGAGAAAAATGTCTGTGACTCAGAGAGGTTGAGCAATTTATCGAAAGTAACACAAGATAATAAGGAACAAAGGTAAGATTTGAACTCAAGCCACTCTTACAATCCAGTCATCATTTCATCTATGTAAAATAGCCTTTCTGTTAAAGTATGTTAGAAGTAGATAGCTTAGTCTGTTGTGTTCCAATCCAATTTTTGTCCCTTTTTTAGAATTATTATAAATGTGTTTGATTTTATTAACGTACTTGATGTTCTTAATGTACTTGATTAATGAAACATAACAGTGCATGGGATAATAATTTTTATCTCTGTCCTTGACCTCACTATGAACTCTAAAAAGTACATTTCTAAAATTTACCATGTTTAAAATAAAAGGCACCCCCCCTTTCATCCAAAACCTTAAAGAACACTGGATCTGGTGGGAGAAAATGTAGGTTCCTTTAATTGGTACATTTACCTCCACTCTCTCTCCCACCTCAATAAAACTGATCCTATTATAGGCTCTGACTAAATTAGCCTTCCTAGTGAATACTTTCAGTTACATCCATCTCATTAAAATTATTTAATGCCTTCTTATTGTCTATAAGGCTAATCTTTTTTTTATTTAAATTTTTTTTTATTTTTTTTTATTTTTTTATTTTTAATTAATTTATTTATTTTTAGTTTACCACACATGGTTCTACATAGTTTTGAGTTCCAGATTTTCTCCCCTCCCTCCCCCCTCCCTCCCCAAGACGGCATGTAAGCTCATGTAACTGTCCTGTATAACTTCGCATTGAATTAATTTATGCACTAGTCAAGTTGTGGAGAAGAATTTTGACCAATGGAATGAATCATGAGAAAGAAGAAACAGAACCAAAAAAAAAACCCAAAAACAAAAACAAAAGAGAAGCAGAAAAGGCGAGCATGTAGTGCGCCTCGTTCTGTATTCAAACTTCACAGTTCTTTCTCTGGATGAAGATAGCATTCTCCATCGTGAGTCCCCTGGAGTTGTCCTTGCCCCTTAGGTTGCTGAAAAGAGCGCAGTATGTCAGGGTTGGTCCTCATGGAATCCATATATCTGTGGCTGTGTACAACGTTCTCCTGGCTCTGCTCCTCTCACTCAGCATTATGTTGTGTAGGTTTTTCCAGGTTGTTACGAAGTCTGCATCATCCCCATTTCTTATGGCACAGTAGTATTCTATCACCTTCATATACCACATCTTGTTCAGCCATTCCCCAATTGATGGGCATCCCTTTGATTTCTAATTCTTGGCTACCACAAAAAGAGCTGCTATAAATATCCTTGTACATATGGGTCCTTGTACATATGGGCTAATCTTAATGTGGAATTCAGCACCGTACACAATCAGGCCTCACACTAGTTCCATTCATATACAAAATTATTCAGACAAAAAGAACTCCCTACCCTCCTTTAGCCTGTCTCTCATGTATACTACTCTTGTGATATGGGACACTCAATCCCCTTGAGCCTCTGTTTCCTAATTTGTAAAATTAGGTTAGACTAATTGCTGCTTTTCTAGCTTTGGTCCTTTCTAGCTTTAGTCCTCTGATCCTCTCTTCTCAAGTTTTGTACTTTTCCACTTCTGTGCCTTTACTGATGATGTGTCTGCTCCTAGAATTTCTTTCTCCATATTATTCTGTTAAAATGCTACCCATCCTTCATGTGCGCATGCACTCATGTGTGCATGCACACACACATAAACACACACACACATGCCTTTCTTGATATACAATGGCCAAAAGTCATAGCTCCTTCTTTAGTGATGATTTGCTATAGATGATCTCTGAAAGATCTTGAAGATGGGGAGAGGGGACAGAGGATTAGAGAAAAACAAATGTTATCCCAATTTTCCCCCCTTGGGGTAGAACTCAAATTTTTTGATTGTTTCTTTATAGAGCAATTATATCATCCATAGTCTTAATAAGAATTTTCCTAAGAAATTAATAATGTGCTATATAGACTGATGTATATCACAAAACATGGAAATCATCTTAGGACACAACTTCTAGAAATAACTTTTGAAAAAAAGTTGATTTTAATCCATTAAAACCCCAAGAGAATTGGCATAGCTGACTGAGTTAATCAGGTTAAGCATTTCAAGGAACATAGCAAACAGCCACTTCATAGTATTACATACTAATTTAGTATATATGCTTACTCATACAAGAAAAGAACAATATATATATATATATATGTATATATATGTATATATATATATATATGTATATATATGTATATATATATATATGTATATGTATATATATATATATGTATATATATGTATATATATATGTTCCTTTTCATTGCCATAAATCAGACTTTAGCTTAGAGTAGTGAAACTCTTCATACAATAGTATCCAGGAAGGTTACTGTTTCTAGACATAGTAGAAATGTTGGATTGCTGATAGATTTTAATGGATTATTTGTCTTCATACTGAGGTAGATTCGAGCCAGAGATTTTTACAATATTTTTTAATGATGAGTAAGTAAAAGCAAAACACAGGGATTACTAAAATTTGCTTGCTACACAGATGGATATTCCTCAGGCTCTCTAGCTATCTCTCCCTACTTCCCCTTCCCCTTCCCAATCCCCTAGGAAGGGGTCTGTTCCAAACAGCCTGAATCTCGAGTATAATTGCACATATTGAGATCAAGGTTCCCACAGTCCACATGTATCCCAGAGGAATAATATATAATTTTGTAACCATTAAATCTTTGAGGCACTTAGAAAAGTGCTCTTTCAATTTAGGTACAACTTAAGTACTAAGGATCTGCCTTAAATATTTTTGTTTATGTTTCAGTCACCACTTATGTAATATCTGTCAGACTTTCAAGGATGAACTTTTAAAGGTAAATTTTTTATATGCAAGTCAATAGGAAGTGCTATAGTAACCAGATTTTAAGTGCAGTTATCTCTCTATGCTTTGAAATATTACATGGTTAATTGTCAATTTTAATGAGGCATTTAGGAAACTAAGATGTTGAATAGATACAGAAAAAGAAAAAAAAAACACCTTGAACTGATATTACCCAGGGGATATAGTATTTTGTTCCATATTTCTTTCCTCCATTTTTTCTTATTAAAAAAATCATTTTTTGCTAAATCTATAATTAAGAGATAGCATATTATTTCAATTTAAAATGTCAGCTTTTTGATAAAATGGTCACTAGTACAGTAAATTATGTGCCATTTTAACTGCCCTATATCCTGTGGAGATTCCACCCTACATCCTTGGAGGCCAGGATTCAGTCAGGAAAACTTCATGAGAGTTACAATCACATCCAAGTATGGCAAAGTCAAGAGGATCCATTGAAGATGGTGTCCTACTTTCTAATCCTTCCATGCTTTCTCTCACCCTGAAAAAATGATGGTATGAAGTATTTCTGAATTTATTTATATTCCCAAAGGTATTATCTACTTGGACTAATCAGGAAACAGAGATTCCTGGGTCTATTTTAGTCCTGCCTATCAATTCCTAAAATCAATTCAGCCCTAAAGAGACCCAGAAAGCTTAATGTTATGGGAAATACTCATAACTATCTGATATAGCTATCCCTAGAGGTTCATTAGCCTATCACAGCGCTCTTCTTGTATCACAGATAAATCAAGAGGCTATTCTAAATCCTGTGATATCATTCAATGGCCAAAAGACTTTTCCTTAAAGGCTTCTCTCCCCAACCCCTGCCATCTTGTATTCATTAGTGCAATTTTCCTTTATTTTCCTAATGGCAACAGTCTCTTGCCCTAATTCCTATGTCTTCTTAATATCTTCACTGCTTTCATTTTTATGCACCTAATTATCACACTTTAACTTGGAAGGATTTCTTTATTTCTACTTTAAACATCCTAATGTGACATGTGGTAATACCCTGTACCTTTAGTTTTTCATAGTAATTACTATTCTATACAAAATGTGAGATCTTCATTAATACCAGAAAGATGCATGAATCTTCCTAAATGAATGTCTTCCACCATAAAGCTCATTCCCTCTTGACTTGCCAAGCTATTTAGTTTTAGTTTCCAATAAAAGCTAATTTACAAGTACTGCATTTTTCATGCCAGCAAAATTGCAATTACACACACACACACACACACACACACACACACACACAGGAACTCCAATGAGTGCAAGTTAAATATTCACAAGTTAAACAGCATAGCTATGTTATCCCAACTTTCCTCACTATTCCATAGTGTAGCTTAATTTTTTGTTTGTATTCATTAAATTGATAGTTGACTTGAGTAGCTAAGGAGACATGGTTTTTAGTAAGGGAGGGATGGTTGCCATAAAAATAAAGTGATGGGGGAGTTAAGATTTTAACTGGGATATAGAAGGGCATAAAGATATTCAAGAGGCAGAAATGGGGCAAGGGAGGAAAGATATTTGAGGCAAAGAGTAGAGGATAAGTGGAAAAAAATATATGATGAAGTATTGGGTGTATTCATGGAGTGATAGACATTCCATTCTGTTTGAAGTGGCATACAGCATAGAGACAGAAGTGGTGAAGATAATTTAGGAAGTTAAGAGGTTGCAGGAAAATTGTGTAGTGCCTAAAATACCAGATGAAAGAGGTGAAATGGTATTTGTTCAATAATAAGGAACAATTGAAGTAACACAACTAGATTTGTGTTATTATAAACTAGAAACAATGTAAAGGGTCATTTAGAAGGGAGAAATATTGGAACCAGGGATAGCAGTTTATGAGGCTTTTGAAGTGGTGTGAACAGGTAGTAACAGGAGCCTGTACTAGGCTACTGGATGCAGGAATAGAAAGAAGATAGTAGATTCAAGAAATATCTAGAGGTAGAATATTTGGTGCTCGATTGCAAGTAGGGGGTGAGAGGTAAAAGTTAAAGAAAAAACCTGTTATTTCAAGCATGGGTGATTGGATGAACAGCAGGGCTACTAACCATAATCCAGAGAAAAGAGGAGGAAATATTGTTTTCAGTGAGAAGGTTTGAAGTTCATCTTTGACCTTTTTGAGATTTATAGGAGGTGGATTTGTCTAGTAGATGGGAGAAAGTAGCTCTATACTATATACCACATGGGCAGAGAGAAAATAGATGAGATCTTAAGGAAATATCATACATGGGCTATGAATGATTTGCAATAATGAAGAATGGATTCATATAGCTATTTTGCTCTGCAAAATGGAAATCAACTAATAATTCCTTGACTTGTTTTAATAGTAATTTCATCCTTCAAAGTGTATAGAGACTAATTCTGTGCCTGATTTTCACAAAGGAAAAGAAGCTTTATGGGACAGAACTCTGAGAATACAGGAAGATTCTGATTAGTGTGAATAATGCATCCTTTGAAGAGGTCCCATTATTAAATCCTCACTGCATATTTCCATTGGACTAGAACCAATTATCATATTTCACATAATGATAATATCAAATAATGCACATTTGAATACATGCTAACACTTCCAAATTCATTATTCACACTAATTGAGACCTAGCTATATTGGAAGGAAATGACCACTCCATCTTAGACTTTGTAACAGAGAAATCAAGGTCAAGAATAGTCTGATCATAATCCAGCCTCTGAGGAGATTGGATTTCAAAGGATCCAAATAAAAGTGGCTAGGATGTGTAGTCAAAATTCTATAGAGAAAGCCTAAACTGCCTTGAATGAATGAATGAATGAATAGGTATTTATTATATGCTTACTATATGCAAAGCACTGTGCTAAGCCCTGAGGACAGAAACAGAAAAGTAAGACAACATATATGGAAAGTTTAAGATATAAGATAAGAAAGGTCCCATGGTACTCAGGTTACAATAGGCAAAGTAGAGAATAATGCCTCTTCTTTGTGTTATCTAAAGTCATAAAATCATATCAGTTTCTGATGTAGAACCATTTGAAAGTGTCAAGGATTTTGTTGATAAGAACTTTCTTTTCAGGGTCTTCAATAGATGTGTCTGTACCACCCCTAAGAGCATATGTTAGGCTAAATCTCTTTCTGTTTTAAAAATTTTAATATTTCATTCCAAATGTGAATTACTCAGCTCTTCTCAGCAAGACAATGATTCAAGACAAGTACGAAGGACTCACAAAGGAAAATGCTGTCCACATCCAGATAAAGAACTTATGGAATTTGAATACGGATTGAAGCATATTTTTCATGTACTTTATTCTTTTTCTTAGATTTTTTTTCCTTTTAATCTGATCCTTCTTTCAAAACTATGGCTAATATGGAAATATGTTATGCATGACAGAACATGGGTAATCTATATCAAAGTGCCTACCAATTTCAAAAGAGTGGTGGGGTGGGGGAGGGAAGGAGAAAAATTTGGAACTCAAAATCTTGCAAAAATGAATGCTAAAAATTGTCTTTACATGTAATTGGGGAAAAATAAAATACTATATAAAAATAAAAAATAAAGTAGGTCACAGATATTTGAGAGAACAATTTCAGTAGAAAAATATGTACAGGATCCTGATTTTAAGAAAAATGTCACATTAATGGGTGTTAAAGAAGTTGAAGTACTGAAATTAGACTACTTTAATGAGAAGTTTTATGAAGCAATAAAGTTTAGGGATGCTTTCCCCTCCCAAATAATAACATAGATGAAGTCAAATGGACAAGTATTCACTTAACAGCTACTGTGTGTCAGTCATTATACTAATCACTGGGTATAAAAAGAAAGGCAAAAAAACCCCAACACCCTGCTCTTGAGGAATTCATCAAGTTTCATGAAGGAGTGAATCAATTGGAACAAAACTGTGTTGTTGTGAACATCATTATCGGCATCAATGTTGTTGTAATTCATACTGGAAGAGAATCAAAATGACATCACAATGATTGGGCGAATGTACAATATTTCCAGCTGTGATTTATCAGACCAGTACCTACTCAAAAGGCTCTACCACTGGTTGGGCACAAATAGATCTCATGAACTTTTGGGAGTGCAGATGGCTCTAATTTATACATCTCATGTTTCTTTTGAGCTGTTTCAATTCTACTTGGCTCATAGAGAACAGTGCCTTTTTTCATATGGGTACACCATGCTTATGGTCCTGTGCCACCATCTCCTGGGTCTCACAATTGATACCAAAGTTCTTCAGAGAGACCTTGAGAGTGTCCTACTTCATTTTTTCTGACCTCTTTGTGAGTACTTGCCTGGTGTGATTTTTCAGTAAAATAATCTTTGGCAAATGTACATTTTGTATTCCAACAATTTTGCCAGCCCATTGGAGTTGAGCTTTCTACAGCAGTTTGAATGCTTAGCAGTCCAGCTCAAGAAAGGAACTCAGTGTCCACTCTTTATGTTGTCAGGTGATCTTAAGAATCTTCCTGGTCCAATTCAAATGGATGCAGTTCAATTTTCTGGCATGGCACTGGCAGACAGTCCAAGTTTCAAAGGCATAGAACAATGAGGTTAGCACAATGGCTCTGAAGCCCTTCATTTTGGTAGGCAGTCTAATACATTTTCTCTTACACTTTCCTTCAGAGCCTCCCAAACAATGAGCTACCTCTGGCAATGCGTGTGTCAATCTCATCTTCTGTGTGGACAGTCCTGTAAAATATACCGCCAAAGTAAGTGAACTTACCCACAACATTCAAAATTTCTCCATTTTCTGTAACCAATGGTTCCATATATGGAAGGTGTGGTGTTGGCTGGTGGAGCACCTTTATTTTCTTGGTGTTAATTGTTCAGCCAAAATTAGCAAGGGCGGTAGAGAAGTAATCCATAATTTTTTACTTCTTAATTTATGGCTTCCTCAGAGGCTGCATTAAGTGTACAATCATCTGCTATCAAAAAGTCATGCAACAACTCTCCCTCCACTTTTGTATTGGCTTATAATCTTTTCAAATTGAATGATTTATGGTCAATGTAGTAGTTGATGTTGATGTGATCTTCATCCTTGAAAGCATCTGACAGCATTACTGAAAACATCATACTAAAAAGCATGAGAGCAAACACACATCCCTGCTTCACTTCATTGGTGATTGGGGATGCATGAGAGCATCATCCATTATCCACACCCCATACAATATCCACAGATTGTTATACAATACTGATGAATTTTTCAAAGCAACTGAATTTTGCCATGATCTTCCATAAGCCTCACAACTGACAATATCAAAAGCCTTGGTTAGATCTATAAACATTATGTACAGATGTCTGTTCTGCTCCTGGCATTTCTCCTAGAGTTGGCAGGAAGCAAACCACGCCAACAATTCCTCAGACCTTTCTGAAGCCTTTCTAGCTCTTAGGTAGATGACCATCTCCAGGTGAAGGATCAACCAATTAAAGAGGCAAGAATCTTGCTGTCAATGACTAAGAGAGAGATCACTCTGCAGTTGTCATGGGACAACCTGTTTCCATTTCCTTTTTAGAGATGGACAATGGAGGCATTCTTGAACTCTTGGAGGATAACCTTCTTTTGCTATATAACCCAAAAAATTCTGTCACCTTCTGTGGGCCCCCTGACTTTTAAATCTCAGCTGGGATAGAATCAGCACCTGGTGCTTTGCCAAATAAGAGTCTAATGGCATTTAAAATCTTCTCTTTCAGCAGGAGGTTTGTTTAGAAAGGGACTGACTTCAACTTGGGGTATATGGTCATTGGCTTCAGCATTGCTTGTTGATAGTCTGTTGAGAACAGTGTGGAAGTGTTCATCCCATCTCTACAGGATCGTATCTTTATCACTGATTAGTGTGATTCCACAAGCACTGAATAGTTGAAATGAACCAGAGGTCTTTGGCCCATAAATAACCTTCAGGGCATCATAAAAGTGCTATGAGGTGTTACCATCAGTATAAAATTGAATTTCATCTCCCTTCTTACTGAGCTAAGAATCTTGCATCTGTATAAGCTTTATTTGCACTTTACTTTTGATGGAGCTAAATGCTGCTGAGAGAGAGAGAGAGAGAGAGAGAGAGAGAGAGAGAGAGAGAGAGAGAGAGAGAGAGAGTGAGAGAGGGAGGGAGAGGGAGAGAGAGAAAGAAACTAGCCTGATGGTAAACTCTGTGGAGTTCTTGTTTTTGTTTTTTCCATTTGACAGCTTCTGAATTTTCCCATCATTTTCATCTAACCAATCCTGTATTGGCGAGTATTCTGGTCCAGATGACTAACTGCAATGCTGTATGCCAAATCTTTGAAAGTTTCCCACTCCTTTTCTGCTCCACTGTTGCCAACTGTATATTGGCTCAGCTTTCCCTCCAAGTCAGCAACAAACTGTTCATGCAAAGAGAAGCACTGTTATCTTTTGAAGTTGAGTCTTCTGATAGTCATCATGCCTTGGGTCTGTGACCTTTATTGAATGCAAATGTTCAGCTTGGACAGGAAAAGTCTATGATCAGTCCAGCACATAATCAGTCCAGCACTCAGTGCCACACATTGCCTTTGTCACTCTCCCATCCTGTCTGTCTCTTCTCCTTACAATGACATAGTCTATTAAATGCCAATGTGTGATGTGAGGGTGCAGTGACAAAGTTTTATTGCACTTAAGTAAATGGAAGACAGTGTTGGTGATGAGAAAGTCATGAGATACACAATTCTTCAGTAATAAGTGACCATTGCTTTCTCTGCTTCTGACTCCACTCACCCTAAGAACTCCCTGACACATCTGATTGTCTGTGTCTACTCTGGCATTAAGGTCACCCAGAATGAAAAGCTTGTACACTTTTAGCACGTTGTTGATGAGAGTTTCCAGGTCTTCATAAAAATTCTCTTTGACCTCATCATGGATTTTCACGATGGCAGCATATGCACTGATGATAGTGGTGTGATATTTTTCTGCAAGTAGCAATCACATTGTTGTGAGCTTGTCATTCACTCCTTTTGGGAGTGACTAAATTAGATTTGATTGCAAAACCTACACCAGCTCACAGTGCTCCTCATCACAGTGGCCACTCCAGAAAAATGAGTGTCCAGCTCCAACTTCGGTAACCTGGCTTTCATTTGTTTTATTCAGGGATGCTATTTGGATGCAATACCTGCTGAGTTCTTTCACAACAAGAGCTGTCTGTCTTTCAGGTCCATAAGCATGTGCACATTCCATGTACCAATAGTGAGTGGAATCATCTTTGCAAAAGTTTTTGTACATTTTATTGGAAAATGTATGTGTCTAAATGCTTACATTAATAAAATAGAGAAGGAGCAGACCAATGAATTGGGTATGCAATTAAAAAAATTAGATAAAGAACCAACTAAAAGTCCACAATTGCACACTAAGTTGGAAATACTAAAAATTAAAGATGAGATTAATAAAATTGAGTCTTAAAAACTATTGAATCAATAAAATAAAACTAAGAGTCAATTATATGGGAAAAATAGATTAACCATTGGGTAACTTGATTTTTAAAAAAGAAAACCAAATCATTAATATTAAAAATGAAAAAGGTGAATATATGACTAAAGAAGATGAAATTAAAACAATTATAAGGAGTTATTTTGCCCAATTATATGCAAACAAATTTAGCAATTTAAGTGAAATGCTCAAATGTTTACAAAAATATGACCTGTGTACATTAGCAGAAGAAGAAATAGAATATCTAAACAGACTATTTTAGAAAAAGAAATTGAACAAGCCATCAATGAGCTCCCTAAAAAAAAAGCACCAAGGCCAGATGGATTTATAAATGAATTCTATCAAATATTTGAAGATCAAGTAATTCCAACTTCAAACTATTTGGAAAAATAGGCAAAGAAGGGATCCTACAGAACTATTTTAATAAAACAAATACGATACTGATACCTAAACTAGGAAGAGTAAAAACAGAGAAAGAAAATTATAGATCAATTTCATTAATGAATATCAATGCAAAAATCCAAAATAAAATATTAGCTAAAAGATTTGAACAATACATTACAAAGATTATACATTATGACCCAGCAGATTTATACCAGGAATCCAGGGATGGTTTAACATAAGGAAAACTATTAACATACTTGATTATATCAGTAAAAGTTAAAAAAAGTCATAGGATTCTCTCTAGACGTAGAAAAAGCATTTGTTAAAGTACAACATTCATTTCTATTAAAAACCCTTGAAAATATAGGTATAAATGGATTTTTCTTAAATTGATAAGTATTTTCTTAAAACCATCAGCAAATGTTATTTGTAACAGGGCTAAGCTAGAAGCCTTCATAGTAATATCAGATGTGAAATAAGGATGCATTTTTTTGCGTTTTGATCACAAGGGGTGGGGTGTCTGCCTGCCATGGTAAGCAGTCCAGAGTTAGGTGAAACAGACAATTTTTAGAGCACTTTTTAAAAACTCTTCCTCATGCCAATTGGTGAGCAGTATGGTCCTTTAAATGCTGCTCAGGCACCTAAGGAGCTGCTGAACCAACTGCTGCTTCAATCAAGTGAGATGATCCTATGTCCTGTGCTGCCTGTGTGCAGAGTTGTGACTAGCATATCCACATTTGCTTTTTCATTTACTAACCAGTCATCACTGGACATTGAGGTAGATATAATAAAAAATTATGAAAAAGCAAAATCGTGTTGGTGATATCTTTTGACTTGCATGGAAACTGGATTTGAGTAAGTCAGAGTTGCATAAACTTGGCAGCATCACTCTGTCTTCCAGATTCATTGGAGTCTAGTGGCAAAACAAAAGTCAAGATGACTTGAAATAGCTTGGGAAGTAGTGGATGACCTTGGTGTCTTCAATGTCTGACCAAGCTCAAGCTTGAAGCACTCTATAGCACCTGCTTCCACCACCTTCATGTTCTGTTGGAACACATTTTTCACATCTGCCTATTCCACTGGAGAAAATCTTCTTGTGCTTTGACTAAACACCCGGCTAACTCACCAATGTGTTCAAGACCCTTGGTTTACCCTTAACCTAGTTTAGCCTGTCTGCTGAGATGGCTTTACTGGGATGTGGCTGCTATACATACTACAGCTTCTTGGAACCACTGTTGAGAGTTGGGTAAGAAGTGCCTAGGAAAGGTGAAAGAGTAGCTCTGAAAAGGGCTTGGCAGCACTCATAACAGAGGTACTAGTCCTCCCTAAACACCCCATATGCCCCCAAACAAAACTCGGTAATGTGCATATGTATATGTGTGTTTGTGTGTGCTTGTATATACACAGCTATACATGTATAGCTCTCTCTCTATGTCTATACATACAAATATATGCACATATATGTACATGTATATATACAAATGTATATGTATGCTCATACATATTATACACACATGTGTGTATCTATCAATCTATATATCAGAGAGAAGGAACTATGACTAAGGAAGGTGTGAAAATGCTTCTTGCACAATGTGTGACTTTTGCTGAGGCTTGAAAGAAGTGAAAGAAATCTTGAGACAGAGATGAGGAGGGAGATTGTAATATGCATGGGGGACAGCCAAGGAAAATGCTGAGAGTTGGGAGAAGGAGTGTTGTGTGAGAAGAATAGTGAAGGAGGACAGTGTCACTGGATTATAGATTTACTCACATGGACATGAGTAAAGTGTAAAAACATTGGAAAGGTAGAAAGGGGCCCAGTTATGAGGGGCTTTAGACAATAAAGAGAATTTTATATTATTTTCCTGGAGATGATAGGGAGCCATTGGAGTTTATTTAATAGGGGTGATATAATCAGATCTGCACTTTAGGAAGATCAGTTTGACAGATGAATGGAGAATAGACTGGAGTGGGGAGACACTTGAAGCAGAGAGATCAACCCATAAAACACTGCAGTAGCCCACAGGTGAGGTGGCCTGCAACAAGGTAGCAGCAGCATCAGAACAAATGGAAATGAAACCAAGCACTCAGGTATAGGCATTTGCTTTATGAAGGGATATAGATACATATTCCTTAAAGATAAAAGGTAGAAAGAAAATTGGTGAAGAGCTGTAAAGTGCTAAAGAGAAATTAAGGAGAGAAATTAAGGGAACTTGGGTTGCATGGCCTTGATTTTTCTAGTAAAGTAGGAGGGAAGAGAAGTCATCTGCTCTCAGTGTATAGGAGAAACTAAGATAGAGTTTGGGGGCATTGAGAGGATGAAAACATATTGAAATGCAGAGATTTGGTATAGGGAATGACATAGGGAATCAATAAGAGAAGATTAAAAATTTTATGCAGCTATATGACCACCTAGCTGAGATGGTAAAAATTTTCATCAAAAATGAGATGAACAGATGGTAGGTATTCCTGGATTAGAAATGAACAGTCCTCAGGAGATTGTAACATTCAGAAGATGCAGTTTTATGAAACTCCTTTGGGAAGGGGAGGTGGAAAGAGGAAGGTCAGCATTTAGATAGATTTATCTTCAGAGTGTCTTTGTATGAGCCTTGAAATCTAAATCTGCACTTAATATATGGACTTCTTTTGTGTGGGTGCTGTGGGGGAGGAGAACATCTTTATCCTCTCTCCTTAATGTTTCCCTGAAATCCTTTTTCACTGCTTTCCTTTGCAATAGTAATTTATAGTTTTCTGTAGAAATTAATAGTCTTCCATTGTTCAAATGTTTTGGGTTTGACTAGTTCTGAATTATGAGAATTAATTGCCTTTACTTAAATTCCAAGGAAACCCTAAGACCTATGAAACCCCAGAATTATACTCTAAAAAGATGACAGGTTGAAATGTGACCTTTTTGAAAAGGCAATAATTTTTTAAAACATTTATTTATTTATTTTTAGTTTTCAACATTCGCTTTTTTATAAGATTACAAGTTTCGAATTTTCTCCCCCTCCTTCCCCTTCCCCCCAAGACAGTATGCAATCCAATATAGGCCATATATGTACAATCATATTAAACATATTTCGACATTAGTCACGTTGCAAAGAAAAATTAGAGCCAAAGGAAAAACCACAAGAAAGAAAAAAACAAAAAAAGGAGACATAATATGCTTCACTCTACATTCGGACTCCAGAGTTCTTTCTCTGGGTCTTTTGGAATTGTCTTACATCATTGCATTACTGAGAAGAGCTAAGTCTTTCAAAGCTGGTCATCACACAATGTTGCTGTTACTGTACATTTTCCTTGTCCTGCTCATTTCATTTAGCATCAGTTCATGCAAGTCTTTCTAAGTGTTTCTGAAGTCTGCCTGCTGATCATTTCTTATGGAACAATAGTATTCCATTACATTCATATACCACAACTTGTTCTGCCATTCCCCAATTGATGGTCATCCCCTCAGGATTTCTAATTCTTGGCCACCACAAAAAGAGCTGCTATAAATATTTTTGTACATGTGGGTCCTTTTCCCATTTTTATGATCTCTTTGGGATATAGATCTAGAAATGGTATTGCTGGATCACTGTTTTATAGCCCTTTGGGCATAGTTCCAAATTGTTCTCCAGAATGGTTAGATCAATTCATGACTCCACCAACAATGCATTAGTGTTCCAATTTTCCCACATCTTCTCCAACATTTATCATTTTCCTGTTTTATTATGTTATCCAATCTGATAGGTATGATGTTGTTGTTGAGTTGTTTTAATTCGCATTTCTCTAATCAATAGTGATTTAGAACATTTTATATGACTATAGATAACTTTCATTTCTTTATCTGAAAACTGCCTGTTCATATCCTTTGACCATTTATTAATTGGAGAATGACTTCTATTTTTATAAATTTGGAAATGAGAAGGCAATAATTTTTACCCACAAAGACTAGAAGCCTGGGCTATTCTAAGTGGTTGCATCTAGATAGCCACCTCCCACTACCTTCTTCCTGCTTCCCTTTATTGTTCACTCCCTTTCCCATCTCCCTGTCCTCCTTGCTCTCATGTTCTCTCCCTCAACCTATCTTTGTTTTTTATGTAACCATTTATTAGTGTGATGCTAGCCAGTACAGAAGCAGAATAATTGTAATTATAATGGATTCATTTATTTGTGCTTCCTATTAGGAATAAAGTTTTCTTCAGCATTTTAATGGAATATATAAATTGATTCCAAAACAATTTAAAAGGGCATTTGGTAAAGTGCAGGTGCCACTACTGACTTTAGATATCAGGAAAGACCTGATCAAATTTGAGGATGCTAAATGTATGGCCTTTGGCTCAGGCTTCTCTCAGACCTCTTGCTCTTAGAGGATATTGACTCTTTGTCCCAACAGGCTAGCTATGGCTGTCAACAAAGGAAAGCCAGCTGCAAACACAGAGCTCATCAGAATTCTGTGTAACCAAAGGAAGCTGAAGAGTAGCTTTCCACTTCGATCTTGATTTTCAAGCCTACAAGAGATCCCTCAAGTGATCTTTGTAAGTCAGCTGAGTTTTGATTAGTCAGATGTTTATCCCAAACCTGGAGGCAGCCAGGTGAATCAGTGGATAGAATGCTGAGCTTGGAGGAAGGAAGACCTAAATCCAAATCTGGCCTTAGATATTCACTAGCTGTGTTACCCTGGGTAAGTCACTTAGCCTTAGCTTGTCTTAATTCACTGGAGAAGCAAATGGCAAATCACCCTATCTTTGCCAAGAAAACTTCATAGGGGGTCAACAAAGAGTCAGACATGACTGAACATCAATAATCCTAAATTAAATTTCTCTTCTTGAAAAAAAGAGAATAATATTTAATATTCTTTATCTAGGAAGAGTGGTAACATGGTGCAGAAGCCCTTGGAATAAAACACACACACACACACACACACACACACATACACACACACACACACACACACACACACACACACACTCTTCAGTAATATTCTGTTAGAGTTAAGAAATGTATTGCAAAAGTATAAAAATTAGCCTAAATTTGTTTCTTTTCATGAAATAGCAAGTTTCTAAAATGTTTCCCCTAATAGGGCTGTTTACTTAGTGGGCTGGCTCAAAGTACAGTAGAGACCATAGGTTTCTGTCCCGGCATGGTTCAATGAGTTTCTCTTTAATCCATGTGTATGGACGGCATCCTTCCTGTAGCTCCTACTGCCATCCGCAACCCCCCACCCCATTCACTGCTTCTTTTGAGTTCTTACAAATTCATTCCATTGGTTTCAAAGGCAAGGAGAAAAAAGAGTGTATAGAGAGTTCATAGAAAAAAAGAAATATGTGTCTTTCTGACTGCACATTAGCAATATTATCTTTATATAAAATAATAGCTTGTATTTACATAGCATTTCAGAGTTTTTATAAAGCTTCTTCCTCACAACCCCAAAGATAGGACGAATATAATCATCCTCATTTACAGATGAAGGACCTGAGGCTCAGAGAGGAGAAAGGAATTACATGTGGTTCCAGAACTGGGAATTAAGTCAAATTCTCTTGATTCAAAGTTACTGTTTTTGTATATTATATCACATGGCCAATAATAAAATAACAACTATTATTTATATGGCGCTTTAAGGTTTACAAGGCAACTTACCAACACTGTTTTATTTTGTCTTCCTAACAATCCTGGAAGATAGGAGCCATTGCTATCCTCATTTCATAGATGAGGAAAGTAAGGCTGATGAAAATTAAATGATTTGCCTAGAGTCATACAGCTTGTAAATGTCTGAGGCCCAATTTGAACTCAGGTCTTCCTGACTCCAGATCTAGTATTCTATCAATTCTACTAGCTGTCCATCTTTATTTCCACATGAAGGATAGTATATTATTTTATAATTTTGGCAATAATGTTTTTTAAAAATAGCAAATGTAATTATGGAGCTCTTTTAGTGGAGAGAGTAATTCAGTTTGTTTTTATATCCCTAGAACCTAGCAGAGTGCCTGGCACATAACAGAATATTTAGTAAATCATTGTTAATTGACTGATAAATAACACTGGTAACAGTGTTTTCTTCAATCATGACACATCTGTGATTTTGCCTGGTCATATAAGAGTGGGCTGACAGCATCTGACTTCCTACATCCAATCAAACATCTAATCATACTTCAGTCCAACATGTATCCAGACCTATGCTCTCATTTTCCTTTTTCTCTGTCTCTAGTCTACATATTAAATAAATATATACAATATAATTTGACAATCAGGATACTTAATGTAAAATTGATAGAGCACACTTATTGTTTTCATACATTCCTCCTGTCAGCTCTCTGTAACATCATCAGATAGTGGGCCCCAGAAATGGTAGCATAAGGGGACAAGAGTGTGAGGTGGATGAAGGGAAATGCAGGAAAAGAAAGGATTTAGATACCACAATGAACAATAATTCCAGAAGCTGATAACAGTGTTAGTCCTAGGGCTGGCTAGTTTCAGCAGAGATAGTGGGAGGGAGCATATCTTTATCCACCTTCTGTCCAATCCTATTCCCAACTCCTTGACTCTTTCTCATATTTCCTCAGAGTGAAATTTATGCCTTCTCATGACTGATCAAATTGAAAGCTTTATTATTTTTTATTCAGAATGAAGAGACGTAATCCTGAGTTGCATTTCAGCCCACTTATTGATATGTGGAATACAAGACAGACTCCAGAATGTGTCTTTGAAAGATAATGTCATTAGAGGACAATGAAAATATACTTTAGAAGATGACAGAATGTGCTGATGTCTTATACTTTAGGTCAATAGGAGCTGAGAATGTTGTGGAAGCTGTGTTCCTGAGTTTTTGAAAAGAGGCTTTGCTATCATTCAGCATTAGCAATTCAGGATATTTTAAAACTCTTTTGATTGAACTTTTGCCTTTATCCTTGATATTGTTTTGGGAAATCAGAGAGTGTAAAGTAAGAAATTGGAAGCATGCCTTGATCCTCAAATGAACCAAGAAATAAAAGTCTTCATTTCTCAAAAGCACAAAATATTTATTTTTGAATTTGCAGTTGTTCCAAGGGATGAAGCTTTCTTTCTTTTGAATTAATTCTTTTATAAAACTCACATTGATTGCCATTTAATCCAGATATTATTCTGCTGTATAAAAGTGAAAGAAGGCCAGACTAGATTTATGAAAATATTTTTTTCAGCTCTCATTGCTCCCCCTGGTACAATTCTATGGTGAAGTCCTCAGAGTTTGCTCTATTATGAGATCTAAGGATTGTGGGTCACAAATCTTCAATTTTATTTCCTTCCTTAATATTTTGTGAAAAATAAGACTCACATCTCTCACCTATATAGCCAAACTAATCTACCCTCCACAAGGTCCTCATTAAAGTGCTATGGTAGACAGAGCAAGAGACTTGGAGTCAAGAAGACCTAAATTCAAATTTGAAGTCAGATACTATCTGGCCCCTGGACCCTGTACAATCATTTAATATAGGTCAGCCTCAGGTGATTCATCTGTAAATTAGGTGAACAATAGCACTTACCTTCCAGGGTGGTTGAGAGGATGAAATGAGATATTATTCATAAAACACATAGCAAGTTTTAAAGCACTATATAATAGTTAACTATTATTACTACATGGTTCTATCATTTTGTTATTTTGTATAGTATGTATGGTCCCTAATTTGGGTTGCTATGTCTTATCTGTATTCCATGATATATTTCTATTCCATGTACCCCATAATACTCAATGTAGTACTATATTTTGAGTATACTCAATAGATATCACTAGCTTGGTGATTGATAGTGGTGGGCATTTTATTATTGATGTCAGTAATATTGTGATAATTATAACTTACGCTTGGCACTCTTGTTTATTCATGCTAATTGAAGATGGGGAAAGTGTGGCTAATTTGAATTCAGATAGTCCCTAAATATAATTTTTGTTAATAGCAACAACTTTTTCCTGTCAAATAATTTTAAGATAGTCAATAGCAAATGTTGCTGTTTGGCTTTCAATTTCAAAGAGGATCAATGGCATCGTAGGTAATGTCTTGACTTGCACGTGAAATGGATTTAAGTGAAGTAGAGTTGCACAAAGTCAGCCTCACTCTCTCTTCCTGAGTTAGTGAAGTCCGGTGGCAAGACAAAAGTCAGGATGACTGGTGATGGCCTGGGATGCATTGGATGACTTTGGAGTCTTTGATGTTATTGACCAAACTCTAAGCGTTCCAAAGCACTTGCTTCAGCTGCTTTCATGCCTGTTGGAACAAATTGTTCTCATCCATCCATTCCTCTGGGAAAACTCTTCACATGGTTGGGGTAGACATCCCCTTAACTCACCAACAGATTTGAGGCTTATTAGTTACCCTCCTCCTGGTCTAGCCCTCTACCAAGATGATTTACTGGGATACAGCTACTGTGTATGCTACAGCTTCTTGGAGCTACAAATAAGAATTGGATGAGTCAGGTGAAGACTGAAGACAGAGCAGCAGCCCTGAAAAGGGTTTGGCAACCCTTCACACAGAGGTGCCAGTTCTCCTGAATGTGCCCCAAACTGCAATAGCAAATAAGAAAGAGTTAACACTATGAAATGCCTGTCTTTTCCCTTCCCTGGCCAACCATTTAGTGAGTATATTATGACACTTTGGCACATCCCGAAGACTTCCTTGGCCTGTTACAGCATACTAAGAGGAATGCATTATCACTCCTCTTTACTAATATTTCATCTGAAGCTTGAAGATGATAATAAAGCCAGGAGAAAAGGGCAGTGGGGATGTGTTGGGGGATATCGGGAATGAGAAGGAAATGTAAGAAATGCTTAATGATAGTTGGCAAGATCAAGGCTGTGCAAATCCACTCTAGCTATCCCACCCCATTCTGTTCTGGTTGTCTTCCTCTAGGCATCTCTGAATCTCAGGATAATTTAAATGGCCTAGCTTTACAGGAAACAGGTGAAAAATGACAGGAATCATGGGAATGAATGGAAAATATTACCATTGTTCCTCTAGCCTCAGAAAGACTCAGCTGGAAATGATAACTATGTTGGGGAGTATCAGGAAGATGTCACACTGCTGGCAACTGGGGCAAGGAAGAAGTAACTATATCAATGATCCCAACTAAATTTGAGTAAGGGCTAGGACTGTTGATTGAGACAGGTAAATCAAGAACTTTGTGCTCTTTTGTGCATCAATTGTTCAGGGCTATGGGCTCAACTAACAAAAGTGATGGCAAATGCACATGTGTTCTGGTTATAACTTTAAGAACCTTAACACTTTCTTGAGAAAGAAAAAAAAGTGATCTGGCAGAGATAGAGGCTGCTCAATAGAGCAGTGAGCAATTCATGAATCAGATTAAGAGGGGGAACGTGGATTTACCCTATTAATGTTAGGTACTTCCAGTATGGGGCAGCTAGGTGGTATAGTGGGTAGAGCCCTAGGCCTGGAATCATGAAGGCTCATCTTCTTGAGTTCAAATCTAACTTCAGATACTTACTAGATGTGTCACCTTGGGCAAATCACTTAACCCTGTTTGCCTCAGTTTCCTCCTCTGTAAAATCAGCTGGAGAAGGAAATGGCAAACCACTCTAATATTTTTGCCAAAAAAACCCCAGTCAGACACAATTAAAATGACTGAACAACAACAACCTCCATGTAACAGAGAGAGGACACCAGAAGGAGATAGGTTGCTCAAACTGCCAGAGAGCAGTAAGCAAATTGTTTCAGGAGGAATCAATGAGCAGAATATGCCAGTAAAGTGACAAGAGTAACTGAAAGTCTACCTCACATCTATAGAAGAAAATACAGTAGCCTTTAGGGGAATAGCTTATGGAAGACATCACTATGAAAAGGAATCTTGCTCCCAAAATCAGTCAGCATGAGACTTTAGTTTATGTTGATTTAATTTTTACAAAATATTCAATATTTGTTGACATTTTGAATCTAACTCAGGCCAAAATCATATGTGTATAAGTCTTTTAATTTTATTTTTATACTTTATTGATTTTTTGTATTACATTTACATATTACCACAATATGAGGTCTCACAAAAAAAGGGAAAAAAAGACAAATAAGCTAAACAATTAATACATTAAACTCATCTGAAAGTGGTTGAAATAGTTCACATCTGTAACATCCCTCTACCACTCCATTTTGTAAAAATGAAGAGAAATCATTTTTTTTTTCATTTCAGCTACTTCTAACTCCTTTGGGGGAAAATTCTTATAACAAATGTTGATTCAAGCAAAACAAAGTCATTCAATGGATATAAATGAAATTACATGCCTTGTTCTGCATCCTAACTCCATCACCTCCCTGGAGTACTTAGCATTTTTCCTCGCTGATCCTCTGGAATTACGAATAGTCATTGTATTGATCATCATTGGCAATCTTTCAAAATTGTTTGTTGTTAGGGTTGTTCTGCTAGTTCTGTTGATTTCATTCTTCATCATTTTATAAAAGTCCTCCAAATTGTTCATTTTAATAATTTTGATGTTATAGGATAAATTATCCTTTTGGTTCTCACTCCACTCCGCATCAGTTCATATAAGTTCTCTCCATTTCTTTTCAAAATCGTCTGTTTCCTCTTTTCTTACAGCACAATATTATTTCATCACACACATACCATAACATATTCATTCCTCCATTGTTGAACAGTCTTTCAATTCTATTTTTTTCTTCCACCAAGGGAATTGTTACAAATATTTTGCTACAAAGAGGAATTTTTCTTATTTCTTTGATCAATTTTAGTTATAGGCCTAGCAGTGGTATAGCTGGCTCAAAGACAATTCCATTTAATAACATTTATGTGTAATTCCAAATTTCTTTCCAGAATGATTGTACCCAACAGCAGGTCCACTAACAATACATCAATATGCCTATTTTCCTATGGGCATTCCAAAATTTATCATTTTACTTTTTTAAAATCTTCTATCTTCTTTGCCTCTGAATGGGTGGTATAATTGTTTAATTTTTATAATAATATTTTATAAATAATTTTGTTTTAATTTTACCTTTTTTGAAAAGTTTTTTCTTCCTCCTGAGGTCATTTAAGCAACTATTTCATACATAGTAGAGTGGTGTCATGACATAGTACATAGAGAACTAACCTCAGAGGAAAACCTGAAAAATGTGGGTTAAAGTCCTGTCTCTGACACATACTATCTGTGTGACCCTGGACAAGTCACTTAAGTTCTTTGTGTCCTACAGCTCTCTAAAACCATAAATTGTACACAAGACACTGACCTGCATCAGTAACTGAGGAAATTTCCTCACCTGAGTTCTCTATACCAATGAAATAACATGATAAAGTCCTATCTCTACAGAAAAAAAATCATATCATTTTCCATGAAGCTATTATTTGGAACTAACATTTTCAGGAGGCAAAGCTTAATAAGTCACATCCATATTAAAAAAAAGTAATCTGCAAGGTGTGAACTGAATTTTTATTCAGCAATAGAGTCTAATAAAAAGAAATTTTTAACATTACTTTGCCATATAGTCTTGAGAGAGAGGAGTACCCAATGAAGAGATTTTTTCCCCAGTTTTCTACTTAGGAGTTTAAGCTAAAAAAATTTTATAGCTCCATAAAGGAACTCAGAGCTTTCCTGCTGTGGACATCTTTAATACAGGAATTGTGTGTAAACCTGTTCTCTCTCAAGTCCACCTGCATGCTGCATGCTGGTTTAACCAGGAACCAGGTTTAATATTGTGAATATATTACTCATGCTTTAAAAATAAATGTTGGGAGTTAAAAGAACTTTTTTCCTGTTTACTTTTCAGGGATGGTGAATATCTGTCTTTCCAACACCTGAGTATTTTTCATTTATTTCTTGACTGCTATGACTAGTTGGGAAATGCATGAATGCCTTGGGAATGAATGGAGCCTTGCCAAGGTGACTCACATGGTAGATATAGAGCAGATACTTTGATTAAGTTTTCACATATATCCCAAAAATGTAACCCAGAAGCTGGCAAGAATTATAACAGAATGACCTCACTAAGCATTTTTATATGAAAAACACTAATCCATTTTAAAAAGTTAGAGCCAGGAAATTTTGGTAGGAGAAAAAATGAAATATAATTTGTTAGCATTATATTGAAGGACGAATGCTAAAAGATTTTTGCCATAATGACTTTCAAATTTGAACTGCTAGAACAATAATGTAACTTTGGTCAAATATGGTTCCCTATATTTAACTATATTCCCTAATACAGTTACACCTCAAAAAGATAAAATCTTTCTGGAAGGGAAATTATTTTTTTAAAAGAAAATGAACTCTGATGTAAGACTGTACTCAGCTTTTTTTTTACAAACCACATTGGCAAAATATTTATGACCCACATTTATCCCGATATAGTTATATTTCATGGAATACTTTCAAGTTTTTTAAATGTCTGGAAACCTTGTAAACTAGAATTGTGGCTGTTTATGGTAGAGTTTGATTCTTGGAAGAAATGAAACTTACTGTTATTATAAGGATGATAGAAATATTTTGTTTACTTTTTGTAGCCTCTGAATTAGTTGGGATTATTAGAATAGCAATGAAACCACAGAAATGGAATGATGTGATATCAATTGAATAGCAGCATCCTCAACAGCAGAATCACAAAATGAGACCTGAGAGGCACCTCACAGGCAGTGAAATGGTACAGCAGAAACTGCGCTGGGTCTTGAGTTAGGAAGATGACTTCGAATCTGATCTCAGATATTTATTAGCTATGTGACACCTGCAAGCCACTTAACCTCTGTCTGCCTTCATTTCCTCAACAGTAAAAACTTTTATTCTCAGGGGTTTTTGTGAGGGTCAAACATAATGGTGTTAGCAAAGTGCTTAGCACAATGCCTGGCATCCTATAGGCACTTAATAAATGCCCATTTCCTTCCTACATATCTCAGAGGCCATATCTTTTATCCCTCTTATTTTACAGCTAAGGACACTGAGGCATAGAACAATCAAGTGACTTGCCCAAGGTCACATAGATAGTCAATGACATAAGCTTCAATTTCAAGCAAATAGAGATTACTTTATTCATTATATCTTTATCTCCACCACCTAACACTGCATCTGGTCCACAATAGGTGGTTAATTAATACCTGTTGAGTGGTTGGTTGATTAAGCTCCCCACTTTCTTCCTCTCTAGACTAGACTTGAAGTTACCTTTTTCAGATTTCTCTGGTCTTAGAAGTCCTTTGTTTATTGTGGTAGATATAAGTGTCATAAGGCTTTGAATCTGTCACTTTCTTTCTTATTCCATGTATTATTGTGTTTCATTGGTATCATTCATGACGATTTTATGGAAGTATACATACAAGACTCACCTGTGATGAGAAGATGCAAATGGGCTGGGATCTGCTCCAGCAGAAGGATGCTGACACCCATGGATCCACTGACACAATTATTTGTGATTATATTCTGTTCTTACTAACCTGTAAGCTGCACAAAGATCAGTCCTGTGTTTCATATGAATATGCTTTCTTCTGCAGTGACTAAACTAATGTTCCTCTCAGTAGATGCCTTTAAAATGTTCAATTTGGAAGAGAGGATTCTGGGAAGATAGCAGAGTAGGTCAGAAAATTCCAAGCTCTCAAGGTTTTCCCACACAAAAGAAAGAAAATAGCATTTTAGGGCTAACAAAGTCCTAGTAAAAATAAATAGGAATAGGGGACCCACTGTGGCCGTCCAGGGACAATTTGAGAAGATCAAAAGAAAAATTCTAGGACCAGTCTTGATACCTGTGAAGAGTAAACCCCCCCAGGATAGGGTCCCTTTTAACAATAAGCAGCAAACCCTGCAGTTAGTTGGTTTGAGAGGCTGCCTCCACTCCAGCCACAGGAACTTTTGCCCCCAGGATAGTAAGGGAAATTGGGCATCTGAGAACGGGAAGCTTGGGGGAACCTCTGCTGGCAAGGAACACCAGACCCAGCTGTGCTGCAATGAGTGAAAGGGTGAGAAGAAACCACCACAGGCTCAGTGAGTGTAGAAGCAGTGAGGCAGAAAGCCACTGGCTGTGGGCACTAACAGGAGGTTGGAGGTTTGGCTTTGTTTCCAGGCTAGAAGGGAGAACTAAAGATCTGGGGCAAGAGGTGCCATCCCCCATACCCCAGGGCTAAATATGATTATAAAAATCAAACTATTACCACAAAAAATGCACAGTCAGAGGAGAAAGAATGCAACCACAGAAAGCTATTATAGGAATAGAGAGGACTGGAGGATTCATCTTCAGAGGAGGATATTTAAGTAATGAACTTCCTAGGAAAATATCTCCAGGGCCAGATGGTTTTACATGTGAATTCTATCAAACATTTAAGGAACAATTAATTGCTATCCTTTATAGACTATTTGGGAAAATAGGTGAAGAAGGAGTCCTACCAAATTCTTTTTATGACACAAATATGGTACTAATACCCAAACGAGGAAGAGTCAAAACAGAGAAAGAATATTATAGACCAATTTCCCTAATGAATATTGATTCAAATATTTTAAATAAAATATTAGGAAAAAGATTGCAGCAACTTATCATGAGAATAATACACTATGACCAGGTAGGATTTATTCCAGGAATGCAAGTCTGGTTCACTGTTAGGAAAACTATCAGCATAATTGGTCATATCAACAACAAAACTAGCAGAAACCATATAATCACCTCAATAGATGCAGAAAAAGCCTTTGATAAAATACAACACCCATTCCTATTAAAAACACTAGAAAGCATAGGAATAAATGGAACCTTCCTTAAAATTATAAATAACATCTACATCAATGAGCATTATTTGTAATGGGGATAACATAGATGCATTCCCAATAAGATCAGGGGTGAAACAAGGATGTCCATTATCACCCCTACTATTCAATTTGGTACTAGAAATATTAGCTGTAGTAATAAGAGAAGAAAAACAAATTGAAGGAATTAGAATAGGCAAAGAAGAAACTAAATTATCACTTTTTGCAGATGATATGATGATTTACTTAGAGAATCCTAGAGAATCAAGTAAAAAACTACTTGAAATAATAAACAACTTTAGTAAAGTGGCAGGATATAAAATAAACCCACATAAATCCTCGGCATTCCTATACATTACTAACAAAGCCCAACAGCAAGAGATAGAAAGAAAAATTCCATTTAAATTTACTGTAGACACTATAAAATATTTGTGAGTCAACCTGCCAAGACAAACCCAGGGCCTATATGAACATAGTTACGAAACTCTTTTCACACAGATAGATCAGATCTAAATAAATGGAAAAATATCAGCTTCTCATGGTTAGGCTGAGCTAATATAATAAAAATGACAATTTTACCTAAATTAATCTATCTATTCAGTGCCATACCAATTGAACTACCAAAAATTATTTTACAGAACTGAATAAAATAATAACAAAATTCATCTGGAAGAACAAGGGGTGTAGAATATCTAGGGAATTAAGAAAAAGAAATGCTAGGGAAGGTGGCCTAGCCATACCAGATATTAAGCTGTACTATAAAGTAGCTGTCACCAAAACTACTTGGTACTGGCTAAGAAACAGAGTTGTGAATCAGTGGAATAGGTTAGGTACATAAGACTCAGTAGTCAACAACTATAGCAATCTACTCTTTGATAAACCCAAAGAATCCAGCTTCTGGGCTAAGAATTCACTATTTCACAAAAACTGCTGAAAAAATTGGAAAATAGTAGGGCAGAAACTGAGTATAGACCAATATCTTACACCATATACCAAAATAAAGTCAAAACAGGTACATGATTTATGAATAAAGTCTGTTACTGTAAGCAATTTGGGTGAGCAAGCTATTACCTATCACATGTATGGGAAAGCAAAGGATTCATAACACAACAAGAGATACAGAGCATTACAAAATGCACAATTGATAATTTTGATTATGTTAAATTGTAAAGTTTTGTATAAAAAAGCCAATGCAACAAAGATTAGGAGGGAAGCAGAAAATTGGGAGAAAATCTTTACAACTAATATCTCTGATAAAGGCCTCACCTCTAAAATATACAGGGAAATGAGCCAAATTTATGGGAATATAAGTCATTCCCCAATTGAGAAATGGTCAAAGGATATGAACAGGTAGTTTTCAGAGAAAGAAATTAAAGATATCTCTAGGCATATGAAAAAAGCACTTGACATCACTACTGATCAGAGAAATGCAAATCAAAACAACTCTTAGGCATCACATCTCTCCTGTCAGATTGGCTAAAATGACAAAACAGGAAAAGGATAAATGCTGGAGAGGATGTGGGCAAATTGGAACACTGTTACATTGCTGGTGGAGTTGTGAACTGATACAGCCATTCTGGACAGCAATTTAGAACTATTCCCAAAGGGCTATAAGAATGTTCATACCCTTTGACCCAGCAATATCACTTCTAGGGTTGTATCCCAAAAAAAGCATGCAAGTGGGAAAAGGACCTGTATGTACAAAAATATTTATAGTGACTCTTTTTGTAGTAGCAAAGAATTGGAAATCAAGGGGATGCCCATCAATTGGGGAATGGCTGAACAAGTTGTGGTATATGAATGTAATGGAATACTATTGTGGTATAAGAAGTGGGGAACATACAGACTTCATAATAACCTGGAAAAACCTACATGATATAATGCTTAGTGAGCAGAGCAGAACTAGAAGAACATTATACACAACTGCTGATATATTGATTCTGTGATGACTAACCTTGATAGACTTCTCTATTCTCAGGAATACAAGGTTCAGAAACAACTCCAAAGGACTCAAGATGGAGAGAGCTATCTACATCCAGAGAAAGAACTATGGGGTCTGAATGCAGATTGGAGCAAACTGTTTGCTCTCCCTTTTTTTTCTTTTGTTTTTTTTCTCTCTTTTGTTTTTGTTTTTGTCTTTTTTTGGTTTTGTTTCTTCTTTCTCATGATTCCTTCTATTGGTCATAATTCTTCTTTACAACTTAACTATTGTGTAAATAAGTTCAAAGCAAAGTTATATGTAGAAGATATATTGGATTTCATGCCATCTTGGGGAGGGAGGGAGTGGGAGAAGAAAATCTGGAACTCAAAATCATGCGGAACTGAGTGTTATAAACTAAAAATTAAAACTCTAAATTAAAAAAAACCCTCTACCCCAAAGTGTAATGTCAAATGGTCACCTGCCAAAAAGAATTCATAGAGCTTAAAAAAGAATTTAAAAATTAAATGGGAGAGGTAGAAGAAAAACTAAAAACTAAAATAAGAATAATAAAAGAAAAACAAGAAGATTATGAAAGGAAAGTCAACCAATTAGAAAAGGAGATCTAGAATCTTAAGGAAGAAAATGACACCTTGAAAATTAGAATAGGGCTAGGTGAAGCCAAGGAAAATATACAAGATCAAGAGATAATTAAACAAAATGTGAATAATGAAAAAAAGAAGAGAAAATGAAACACTTTATAAGAAAAACAACAGATTTAGAGAATAGATCAAAAAGAGTAAACATAAAAATAATCAGACTAACTGAAAGCTATGATCAAAAAAAGAATCTTGATACAATGATACAAGAAATAATTAAAGAAAATTGTCCTGAAGCATTAGAATAAGGGGGGAAACTAGAAATAGAAAAATTCCATTGATCACCAGTTAAATGAGACCCTATGAGGAAAACTCATAAGTATATCATAGTCAAATTCTGAAATCCCCAGTTCAAGGATAAAATATTAAAAGCAACAAGAATAAAACAATTTAAATATGATGGTGCCGCAATTAGAATCACACAAGACCTAGCAGTAGAGTCATTAAAGAACCACAGGTTTTGGCACACTATATACCAAAAAGTGAAATAACTGGGGATCTGGATGAAAATATCATACCCAGTCAAGAACAATCCTGAATGAAAAAATGGACATTTGATCAACTGTCAGACTTTCAAGACTTAAAAAAATAAACATGAGCTGAATAGAAAATTTAACATACAAGAGCCAAGAGAAACATAAGGTACATACCAAAGACTGATTATAATGTATTCAATGACAGACTGTTGACTTTTTATATATGTAAAATGTAAAGCATATGTCTAAAATTCTTATTAATAATTGGGTAGCACATAAGAAAGAATGAGGTAAACCTGAGTATGATATGAATTTAAAAAGCAAAACCATTTAGGAGTAGCTAAAAAGAGGAATTATTTTATGCAAATGAGGTGCAAGAGGAAGAATAGATACAGAGGAATTAGATGGGGAAGGAGGATTGGTAGTTTTGGTAACCTACTTTCATTGGGAATGTGTTTAACAGGGAACAATACATATATATTTAGAAGAGTATAAAAGTCTTCTAAATTCAGAAGAATAAAATGCTAAGGGGATAGGGAGAGAAGAGAGGACAAGGAAGGGATCTTTAGAAGGAGGGTGAGGGAATAGGCAAAAAGAGTGTATAAAATGGTGTTTAGATCAATGGGAATGGGAGGATAATGGAGGGATCTCTAGAGGGAAGGGTGAGAGAACTGGTTATAGGTTATAGAAGGGTGTTTAGATTTGGAATGGTAGGGTAGGGGAGAGATGTTTGGAAGGGGGTAAGCAAGTAATAGGAGGGCAAGGTAGTGGGTAGAAGTAAAGTAGAGGAGGCATAAAAACAAAGATCAGGAGTAGAATGTGTTTGGGAAAGTATATGTCTATGTATGTATGTATGTGTGTATCTATAGCTATATGGAAATATATCTGCACTTAATTGTAGCCTTCTGATGAGGAGAGGGGGAGGGGGAAATAGAACAAAGTAAAAAAGTGCACAGCAGAGAAGAAAAGAAAACTTACAAGGAGGCAAAGAAAAGATGGACAGCTCTCAATACAATGTGTAGTATTACAGTAGATACAGGATTTCTTGAAACAAAAATTTATTGTTATATATTTTGAATCTTCTCTTATGTTCTGCTATGCATGTGACATGCTTTTTTTCTTTCTTTGTGTTTAAGTTCTAATATTTAAGTCTATGATATGCTTTTGTTTCTTTTTTCCATTCTGTATTTGTGTTCTGGTGTTTGAGTCTAAAATAAATTTAAAAAAAGAAAAAAAATGTTCCTACATTGCCTACAAACCTAGAAATACTGCTACCTATGCAACCATCAATATTATTTCAGTTTATTTAGTGGTTGATTCAACCTATGAATTTATTGAAATCTTCCTTTTGTTCAAGGGTTCTTATCCTTTTTTTGAGTCATGGACTCTGTTAACTGCCTGGTGAAGCCTATGGACCCTTTTCTCAGAATATATTTTTTTATTTTGGAGGGGCGAAGGCAAGGCACTTGGAGTTAAGTGACTTGCCCAAGGTCACACAGCTAGTAAGAGTGTCAAGTGTCTGAGTCCGTATTTGAACTCAGGTCCTCCTGACTCCTGGGTCGGTGCTCTACTCACTGCACCACCTAGCTGCCCCATCAGAATAATTTTTAGCACCTAAAATGAAATACATATTTACCAAGAGAACCAATTATACAGAAATATAATTATCAAAATGCTTGGGGAAAAAAGTTCTTCAACTAGTTGTTCAACTCTATTTACCTCCTACGAACTTATACCCAGCTCCATAATTTTGACCCCTGGTGATCTAGATTACTCCAATATACCTCAACTGGATATACAGTCCAGCTACCCACATCTATATCTATCTTTTCCTTTTCTATTTTAAAAAATACATATCATGGAATTGGAACTAGAATGGACTGTCTAGTTTAAAACAATGTTGAAAATGAAATTCAGAGAGGAAAAACTATTTACGGAAGGTTACATTATATTAAGTAGCAGCACTGAGATTCAAACCCAGGACCACTGACTCCAGAGTGAAATTTTCTTTCTACAACACCATAGATTGTATCACACTTTTGCTCCTTTCTCCGAAGACCTTCAAAGGTAATTTATTAATCTGAAAATCTAATCCATGATACCATTAGTGGCTAGTAATGACTCGAGACATTGTATCCTGTGATCTTGCTGGAACATTTGCATTTAAAAGGAAGTGATGAAATGTTAACCAAGTTAGATTGTGCTTGTCCTTCATTTTCAAAGAGGACCATGACATCAGGGAAATGATGACATGACTTGCAGTTGACTGTGATTTAAGTGAGGGAGGGCTGTGCAAGGTCACTAGCCTCACTTTCTCCCCCAGAGCCATCTGGGTCCAGTGGCCTGATACCAGGATGACTAGAGATGGCCCAGGATGCAATGGGAGGCCGTGGCCCTTTTAGGCTAAGGTCTTTTTAGGTTCTCGCTTTGAGTGAGGTAACACCCATTCAGTGAATAGGGCTCTTTAAGAAGTTACTCAAGGGATGGCCCCTTTAATCAAAACAAAAAAAAATCAAACTGGGAGGGGAAAACCCTCAGAGTTCCTGGCCAAAAGAAAAACAGTTACCAAATTAGATAAATATAGAAAGATTGGATTTTAATTATGAAGAAAAATCCTAGCTCTGCCACTTAAGACCTGAGACCTTTGACAAGTCTCTTAACCTCTGAGGGTCTTCATTTCCTCAACTATAAAATGAACAAGTTGAATTGAACAATTTCCAAGATCCCTTTGCATTCTCAATGTATGAACTTAAGTTCTTAGGAAGAAACCAGCTGCTGGAATTAATAGTGTCACTTCCTTCTCCTCCTTTTCCCTTTTCTAAAAATGAGGAATCTTCCCTAATATCACACATGATTTGATAATTTATAACAACATTTTTCTTCTTCTGATGAATGGCTTGGGTCCTGGGGCACGTGTGTCTGTGTGTGTGTGTGAGATAACTCACAATCCCGCATGTTAAGTTTTTGTTTGAGTAGATTTAATTTGGAAAATTGTATTTAGAAACACCACTTTCCGAGTTGAAAATTAAAAGAAAAAATAATTTTTAGTTTACATTCATACCATTTTATTCCTTGCTATATAATTTAGGCTCAATATTTTGCATATTTTAAAACCTCCAAATGAAAGGGGAAAACAATAATAGCAAAATGAAAATTAGAAGTAAAATATTCATACTGATTATGTTCATTCAATTTATATTCCCTTATAAATCTGCAACTTCAGTCATACTGGAATAATGTAGAATGATAGATACTAAGAAAGAAAACTCTGAACATTTACAGTTTAGATATATTTTAACAGTTTGAATTTTATCATTAACTTTTTAAAAAACAAAATTTTGAAATTATGAATATAATTAGCTGATTTCTCATTTGTGGACTGCATTACAAAATTTAACTTATAAGAATAGTTGTTCTAACTAAAAGTAGAAATAAAAAAATTACGGACTGTTGCCCATTTTTATAGGCTCAAAGAATTTTCCCAGTTGCCATTTAAGTACTACAGATAAAGTAAATATGTCAAAATCTGAATTTTCATGAAACAGTTTGATTTGGTTTATCTTTCTAAAACTTATTTTTTGCACAATTGCTATCAAACTTTTGAAAAATAGTTTTTCTTCTTTGGAGATATAATAAAAACATAGCATGGTGCTATATCTATCATATTTATAGTCCTTTTTGGGGATCCACCTAAACAAGTTGACAATTTAAATATGTACTGCTGTGAGTGTCCAACTGTTTATAGTTACGAATACGATCATACTGGAAACTCATATTAGAGATCCTAGGTGTTGGGGGTTCATTATTGCTTCATATATTGAACTTTATAAAGTTACTTGTACACTGTCTATAGAATATTAATTCAAGTCAGAGTATAAAAGACAGTTACAAATGAAGCTAGCCTTATACATTACCTTGTTTTATATCTTTCTATCTCTCATTTTCTCAGCCAGACTATGTGAAAATGCCATCTGTGTTCAGGGTCTCCTTTTCCTTCTTGTTTCCTCTCTTCTAACCACCCCCCTGCCATGTTACCAAGAATCTTTCAATTGCCACATCAGATGACATCTTCCCCTTGACCTCTATAAAACATTTCACATTGTTGATCCGCCACCTCCATCTGGATACTTTCTCTCTTCTGGGTTTTCTTGACATTGTCGCCTCCCGATTCCCTTCCTATCTACGTAACCACTCCCTCTCCATCTTCTGGATTTTCACTCATCTCATGTGTTAACCAAAGCTCTGTCCTGAGCTCTTTTCTCTCTACATTCTTGCCTGGTGACACAATCAGCTCCTATATGACCTCTATAAGACCTCAAGTATGACCTCTATGCAGATAATTCCCAGATGCATATATCGATGTCCTTATCATTCTCCTGAGCATTACCTGAGCATCTCTCGCATCAGCAACTGCCTAGTGAAGATTTCAAATTGGGTATTCTATAGGCATCTCAGACTCAACATGTCCAAAACAGCTTTTGATCTTTCCTCCCAAATTCTCCCCTCTTACCAATTTTGAATATATTATCACCCTTCCAATCACCCAAGTTCACAAAAGCCTCTGAATTGGGATCCCTGTTGCGAGCTTCTCTCCACTCCAATCTGACATGCACATAGTTGTCTGAGATGTACGTTTGCCCGTGTCCCTCTACCCTCCAAATCCAATGCTTCCCTATTACCAGATTCAGGATAAAGTTACCTTTTTGGAATGTTGGAAAAAAGTTTACTGAACCATAATTGTATACAGAGGACTGTACTCCCCCTGACAATAGTAAAACATGAAGTGAGACTCTTTACAACCTACCATAACATACACCCCAAAAATATTTACCATAAAAATTTAACTTTAGTTAAATTAACTTACTCCTTTTCAATTTTCACTATTTTTACATTGCTATTACATTGCTCTTTACATTGCATTTCCCTTGAATTCAGTCTTTACTATATCTCTCACTGTTTCCATACAGATGTGGGGGTGTTAACATAGATGAGACCAGCTTCTGTCTGATATTCCACGATGATTGTGGGGAAATTTATCTTTAAAGTTTTTCCAAAACCTGCCCCCTTCCTATGTTTCCAATCACCTTACATTTATCTCCCCTCCACAAGAACTATGGTATAGCCATTCTAGCGTACTTGCTGTTTCCTGCATATGACATTCCATCTCTCACATCCATGGCTTTGCATTGGCTGTTCTCATGCCTAGGATTCTCTCCCTCTTCATTGTAGCCTATCTACTGTTTCTTGTATAAGACATCCCATCTCCCGCCTCCATGCCTTTGCACTGGCTGTGCCCTTTGCCTATTCTCCTTTATTCTCCTCCACCATTTAGAATCTCTTTCTTCCTTTGTCTCCAATGCCTTCATCTACAGCAAGCTTTTCATGGTCCTCCATTCTCCACCTAAAGTTTCTAAAACCTTCCCCTCTAAGACCACCATCTATATTCTCTTTATGTTTCTTACACATACTTCATTACTTAAATGTTTCTTCCACGAGAATGTAAGTCCGTTGTGTTTACCTCTCTAAATTCTCGGAGTATAGCTAAGTAATTAATAAAAATGTGTCAATGGATAGAGAACTCAGCACACACATCAGGACCCTACAGTTACTTTTGGACATTTTTGGACATTAATCATTTTATTCAAGATGTACTGAAGAATTAGTAAGTCAATCAATCAATCAATATTTATTTCCAATTCTTTCTTTGTGCCAGACACTGTGCTCATGTCTGGGGATACAAATGTGAAACCAAATCAAGTGCCTACTATGCTGCTAACACTGGGCTAAGCACTGAGGATACAGATACAAAGAATAAAATAATCCTTACTCTCAAGGATTCACATTCCATCAATTTGACTTAGATCTAATTAATAATACAGAGTTGATTTATGTTGCAAAGATATATTAAATTGTTTTCTTTTCCAATATGTATGTTTGGAGATAGTACCTCAAGTGAATACTTGCAATGCCACGTGCTTAGTATTTTTTAAAATGCTGAGCACAGTGCCTTGTAATAGAGAGCCATAAATAAATTATGATTAATATTCCTTCTAGCTGTTTCTCTGTTCTGTCATCCTGTATATTAATTTAGTACTGATATCAATATATGCTTTGATTTCTGTTAATTTAGAAAGCCTGAATTCATTCTGAGTTTGTAGCCACTACCTGCACCAAGTCATTTCCCTGGGTCTGAATGTCTTCATCTGGAAAATAAGGTAGACAAGATGATCACTTATGTTCCTTCCAGCTATGACATTCCTGGGTTTATGCTTATATCCATATACCCCCTAAATAAGAGAAGCACCATATTTTTGAGAATAGAGTGTTGGTTTGGAGTCAAAAAGTCTTGGGCTCAAAGTCTGACTCCTAGACTTGTTAGCTTTATGCTATGATTTCTTTTCTCTGATACTGCCATCACCGTGTTGCAGTCACTCATCTCCTTACACCTGAAATATTGCAATAGTAATAGTTAACATTTATATAGCACTTACTATATGTCAGGCACTGTGGTAAATGCTTTACAACTGCTATTGCATTCAATCCTCACAACTATGTGAGGTAGCTGCTTTTTATTGTTCAGTCATTTCAATCATCTTCAATCCTTCGTGACCCCATTGGGGTTTTCTTGGCAAAGATACCAGGGTAGTTTACCATTTCCTTCTCCAGCTCATTTTACAGATGAGAAATTGAGGAAAACATGTTTAAGTGACTTGCCCAGAGTCACACAACTAGTAGGTGTCTGAGGCTGGATTTGAAGTCATGAAAATGAGTCTTTCTGACTCCAGGCTAGAGGCTCTGTCCACTGAACCACCTAGCTGCCTAAAATATGTTATTGTTTAGTCATGTCTGATTCTTCATGACCTCATTTAAGGTTTTCCTGGCAGAGACACTGGAGCCTTGCCATTTCCTTTTCCAAATCATTTTAGGGATGAGGAAACTGAGGCAAAGAGAGGCTAAATGACTTGCCCAGAGTCATGCAGCTAGTAAACGTCTGACGTCATATCTGAGCTCAGAAAGATGAGTCTCTGATGCCAAGCCTGGCTACCTAGCTGCCCTCCCACCTATAAGCGCTATTATTATCCCATTTTACAGATGATTAAACTAAGACAAACAGATTTTTAAGTGGCTTTCCCAGAGTCAAAAAGCTAGTAATCTTGAGGCTGGATTTGAACTAAGCTTTTCCTGACTCTGGGCTCTGGTCTTAACTCACTGTGAACCTAGCTGCTTAGCTAGCTAAGTGGTTGGTCTACCTTCCACAAACTCTCCCAACTCTAGTCCACCCTATTCTAAACTGCCAAAGTGATTTCCTTAAAGTTAAGGTCTGACCATGTCATATCTCCCTCTTCTCAATAACTCTAGTAACTGCCTATTCCCATCCAGGATTAAACATAAAATTCTCTGGCCTTAAAAGCCCTTTATAACCTACCCCCCACCTTTCTTGTCTTCTTACACCTTATACAACCCTCACCTACTCTTCAATCCAGTGACATTGGCCTCCTTGCTCTTCCTCCAACAAGGTATTACATCTCTAGACTACAGCATTTTCACTTGCTGGAAAGAATATTTTCCCTCCTCATCTCTACTTCATGGATTCCATGGCTTCCTTCAAGTCTCAGCTAAAATCTCACATTCTACAGTATGACTTTCCCATTCCTGCTTAATTTTAATTAACTCTGCTGGCTATTTCTTATTTATTCCGTATATAGCTTGCTTGTACAGAGTTGCTTGCATGTTGCCCTCCTCTCCCATGAGATTGTGAGCTTCTTAAGGACAGGGATTCTCTTTTTCCTTTCTTTGTATCTCCGGTGCTTAATGCAATTCCTGGAATGTAGCAGGTGCTTAATAAATGCTTATTGACTGACTATAACAGGAACTATTTCTCTAAGCTTCAGCCAACTATCTAAGACTATAAATTATATGAACATTGTAGTCTGCATTGGTAAAGCAACCAAAGATGAAATGACAGAACCAAGAGGTATTATTCTTCAAGATAAATGTGTTTAAGGAAAATTTAAGAGAAGATACTTTACTGAGTATGTTTACCAAGTAGTTGTCATTGATGAAAAATTGCTTCACTTGGTGAAAATAGCTCATTATTTCTTCTCCTGATTAGCTATTAGTTACCAATAATTGCCTGTAGTGAAGCTCCCTTTGGAGTTTCTTCAGTGATTTTTGTATACCAGTAAAACTAAATGAATAATCATTTGATGTCTTTTTAATAGAACACTCTTTAGTTCATTAATGAATAGTAATTGTACCATTGAAATGAATTTAGGTGCTTAGATGGGGGAAAAAAGAAGGGATTGGAAGTACAGATAACAGGTGACCATTTCCCAATTAAATTTTCTTAATATGAACTATAAAAACAAGTTACCATCTCTATTATAGCTGTCATAGAAAACAATATTTTCTTAATGTTATTGGAAATACATTTTGCCTCTTTGCAGTTGAAGATCATTATGGCACTAACAGATAAAAAAGACTAGACCTAAAAATCATATTGAATGAATTGATACTTATTGCTTGGCAACTTGCATTAGGCTCATTAAACAAAATGTTAGCAAATGTTTTAAAGAATATAATGAATATTGGTTGCTTGTGATTTTAATTAACATTCAGTCTTATTAAGTAGAAATTTTCATCTCTTTGGATAATCATTGAATTAGAAACTAATGTTTTGCTTGGGTGGGTCCACCAATGATTTCAACAATGAATGCTATGTTGGAGTCAGAATATGAATTAATCTGAACTTGTTTCCCATATTTGACACTTCAGAGTATTACAGAATTGCCAACCTGTTACATATAATTTTACATAAATACACTCACAAGCTCACATACACACATATACACCTATATCTAAAATAAAATCTCTTATGGAAGTAACTAACAATACAAGCAAAGCAATGAAAAGAGAACACAAAAAATATCATCTTCTAAAAGATAATTCACAAATGACTTCTAGGCTACTTGTGGTGTATGATATATCATATTTGTATGTCTGCCTGTCTGTATCTACACAGAAATGAATATATATGCACACATTTTTATGGTTGTAAAAATTGGAGGATGAGACTTTTTCATTGTAGTACTCTGTTCATTGCTTTGGCCTACATGCTTAATTACTACCGGAGATTTCATTTCCAACTTCTTTTCTTTATGTAGGTCTATATCTTGTATTTTTGCTGAGCCTTACTCTTCCTGGACAATAAAGAGCTCCCTGTGAGTCATATTTGAAAATGGAGTAAATCTTTCAGGTCCTTAGAATACCATTTGGTACACAGAATTGGTAATTTGCTGTGCTACCACAGATATCAGAAGGTCTCTATTTTTTTTCTCCCAGAATATAGTTTCAAGTTTTGTTTTGGACAAATGGAAGTTTCCATGATTCCTTAATGAATTCTCCTTCCCCTGACTTCACATATCACTTTGTGCCTCTCCTATCTGAAAGCTAAGAAAGATTTACAAATATAATGTAAAGAAACTAAATCAACAAGCCCATATGTAAGCAATAGAAAATAATAAAAATATTGAATACCATAACAATAACCACTCAATCAATAAACATTTATTAATGAATGAACAATGAGTGTCACGCATTGTGCTAAGTGCCAGGGATAAAAAATAGGTGATAGATAGTCCCTGCCCTCAAGGACCTGACAGTCTAATGGGGCAGATAATTCAGGGACAAATATATACAGAGCAAAGTATATATAGAATAAATAGAAAGTAATTAACCCAGATGATGGGGCAGCTAGATGGTGCAGTGCATAGAATACAGGACCTGGAGTCAGGAAGACTCATTGTACTGCTGAGAAGAGCTGTCTATGAAAGTTGATCATTGCATAATGTTGCTGCTATTGTGGGCAATGTTATCCTGGTTCTGCTCACTTCACTCAGCATCAGTTCATGTAAGTCTTTCCAGGTTTTTCTGAAAGCCACCTGCTCATCATTTGTTATAGAACAATAGTATTCCATTACATTCATATACCACAACTTGTTCATCCATTCGCCAATTGATGGTCATCCCCTCAATTTCCAATTCTTGGCCACCCCAAAAAGAGCTGCTATAAATATTTTTTGTATGTGTGAATCTTTTCCATTTTGGGTGATTTCTCCAGGATCCAGACCTAGTAGCAGTATTACTGGATAGAAGTGTATGCACAGTGTTATAGCCCTTTGGGTATAATTCCAAATTAAAACCATCATATTCTTGAAGGGCAGCCTTCCATCCATGTTTCTTTACATGTCTTCTTTTCTGGTCCCTTACTTATATACTTATGGCTCCTTTTTTGAAATCCTTCTTCAGTCATAGACTCTATTCCTGAAATTAATTACGCAAAATTAGAGGTAACAGAAAAGCCTGGAGGTTCAATATAATTCACATGTAGGACAATCCTGCTTATTAAAAATGGTCCTCCCTCAAGGATTTTTCCTAGGATTCCTATCATATTTTTTCTAGTAACCTCATCATATTAATCTTAAAGTTTTTGAGAAGGTTTGATTTCCTGTGTAGTTTCATATTAAGTTTTATATTAGCCTTTTTTTCTGAAGAGAAATGGAAAGAAAAAGGGTTGCAAATATGGAACATGCTGTACATTTGAAATCTCTGATGTAATGCTTATGGTATCAAGTCTCTGAAATGTACTTATTAAAACCAACCTACTCTTCTTTTACTTCTGAATCAGACCTTTATCTGAAAGACTGCACAGTATAGTGGAAGTAGCATTGCATTTGGAATTGGGATGTCTGCATTTAAATGTTATTTCTGCCAATTCCTGGCTGTGTGATGAGGGAGGGCACTTCATTCCCTTCATTCCTTGTGCCTCTCTAATATGGAGATTACAATACTTGTATTATCACCCACACAGTGGGTGTTGTCATTGTTTCATTTAATTACCTACCTTAAAACAATGAATTAATTCATGAAAAGTAGAATATCCAATTGAATACATGTAAATAAACATGTTTATACACACAAGTATGTATGCATGTATATACGTATAATTTAATTATTTAATTTGGAGGCCCTTGACAACATGATAAGGAAGGGTACATAGAGAGCTGCCCTTGAAGCCAGGAAGGCCTAGATACAAGTTTCCTTTCTCACACATCATGGTTGGGTGATCACTTAAATTCTCAGTGCTCTGAAAACTTGACCATAAGTTGTCAAGAAAGTAACCACCTTCACTAATCAGGAAAATTTCCTGGAGGAAGGGGTAATCAGAAGCAAATACTTATGTGGAGGGACAGGTCAAAGGAGAGAATAGAATAAATAGAGGACTGGACAGGATAGGAGGTAATATAGTTAGTCTTTCATAACATGACTGTCATGGAAGTGTTTTGCATGACTACACACATATAACCCATATCAAATTGCTTTCTTTCTCAATGAAGGTGGGTGGGGAGGGAGGAAGGGAGAGAATGTGGAATTCAAGGCTTTAAAAATGAATGTTAAAATTGTTTTTACATGCAACTTGGAAATAAGATATACAGGCAATGGTATATAGAAATCTATGTTGCCCCACAGGATAATAAAAGGGAAGTGGATAAGAGAAGGGGGTGGGGGTATTAAAGGGAGAACAGATTGGAGGAAGGGGTAATCAAAATGCACACTGTCCTGGGGTGGGGGGAGGGGGGAGATGGGGAGAAAATTTAGAATTCAGAATCTTGTGGAAGTAAATCTCGAAAACTGAAAATAAATAAATTTGTGTTAAAAAAGAAAGTTTCCTATTCTAAGGAAATCACAGGAACTATCTCTATAAAATGTCAAACAATCCACATCTTTTGCACAATGGGTAAAGTGTTGTTGTTGGTGATGTTTGTTTTTCTTTCTTAGAGGACCATGACATCAGGGAGGTAATGCCATGACATGCAAGTGAATTGGATTTAAGAGAGGGAGGACCATGCAAAGTCACTACCCTCAATTTCTCCTCTGGAATCATCTGGGTCCAGTGGTCAGATATAGATCAGGACAACTGGAGATGGCCCATGGCATTTGCAAGCCAGGTTCTTTAACAGGTCTTAGTTTGACCGAGGCAAAGCCCATTCGGTGATAAAGGCGTAATAAGAAATAAGGCAGAGAATGGCTTCTTTACCTAGTCAAAAAAATGGATCTGAGTGGAGAAGACCCTTAGGGTTTCTGTCCAAAACAGAAATAATCACTATATACATTCATTCTGAGTCAATTTGGGCCCAAACAATGACCAAGTAGGGCTTGGCCTGGGACCTATCTTTGGCCAATCAATGAGAGCCAGAGTGATTTGGGGTTAAAAAAAGTTTCAGAGATTAAAATTTATATTCCCTTTCGGCAGAGCACCTGCAAGCAAGGGTTCGATCCCCTATGTGGATAGAGGGAAGGGAAAGAAGAAAGAAAGGAATCCATGTTGCCCAACTGGCCAGTTACAGTTTACCTCAACAGTACTACCTATTCTCTGACTTTGATGTTAAAAATCTAAAAGACAAAAAAAAAAGGAAAAATGAACCTAGTATGTTTTGGTAGGGATGGTGTGGTGTTATTCCTGTTGGTAGATCGTCAATTCCATATGATCCTGCTATTAATTGAAAAAAAATCCAAGTCATATCAGATAATGGGCATGTCCAAACACAAGTTGGGGGCAATGTTTCCTATAAACTCTTGAGGTGCTTGAAAACCTTGTATTTGAAAGTCAAATTTTATATTCAGCTCTTATCTTCATCAGGAATGCTGGAAAGTCCTCTATTCCATTAAAAATCCATTTTTTTTACCTTTAAGGGTTCTATTCAGGTTTGCTGGGTAGGTTATTCTTACTTGTAATTCCATCTCTTTTGCCTTGTGGAACATCATATTCTAAGCCCTCCATACATCTCTTGTGTGGTCCTGACTGTGGCTTCATGATATTTGAATGGTTTATTTCTGGTTGCTTTCCAGTAGTTTTTCCTTTGCATGGGAGCTCCAGAATTTGGCTACAATATTCCTCAGTGTTTCATTTTAAAATTTCTTTCAGGTGGTGATTGGTAGATTCTTTCGATTTCTAGTTTACCATCTAGTAATAAGATGACAGGACAATTTTCCTCAATAGTTTCTTGAAACAGGATTTCTAGTTTTGTTCCTTGACCATGGCTTTCAAGTAGTTTAGTAATTCTTAAATTATATTTCTTCAATCTTTTTTTGAGGTCAGTTATTTTTCCAATGAGATAGCTCATATTTTCTTGTACATTTTTTCCCTTTTTAAATTTTATTTTACTGTTTCTTGATGTCTCATGGAGCCACTCATTTTTAGTTGCTAAATTTTAACTTTTAAAGAATTATTTTCTTTAGTTAGCTTTTATACTTCTCCCCCCACCCCCATGCCCCACCATTTGGCAAATTCTGCTTTTTAAGAACTTAATTTGATCAATGATGTTTTATACCTCTTTTCTTTTTCATTTGGTCTATTCTGATTTTTAAGGTTTCATTTTCTTTGTATTTTGAGCCACTATTAAATTTAATTCTTCTTCTGATTTTTTGTCTTGATCTTCCCTGTCACCAAACTAGTTTTTTATGGTCAGATTTTGTCATTGTTGTTATTTGTTCGTTCTTTTCCAACCTATTTCTTGACTTTGAATTTTTCTTAAACTCAGGTTCTGTTCCTGTTGTGGGGTGTGGGGTGGGGAATGGAGAGTATAGAAAAGGAGTGTCCCAAGTGTCATATTTTTTTCACAGCTTTTTTAAGACTTAATTCCAGAGTTTGGAAATTTTCAGTGCTTCTTAGGTGGTGTGATCTAGGGAGAGGTGTGATCACTGCTCTCCATGGTCTGAGCTCTGGTCCTTAACTAGGAAGGGCCCTTGCTTCCTTGTGATTAGAAGCAATAACGCTCCTTGGGCCCCCTGTTCTCTCTTAAATGAAAGTACTCCTCTCTGCTCTTGAACTGTGACTAAGAAGGGGGTATAGGCAATGAAGTTGCCATATAGCTTCCAGCCCTGTGTCCAGTGCTAGCACAGAATTTCCCTAGAGTCTCTTTCTGACCAGTTGCCAGATGCCTTTACCATCTCCAGCTTGAGAGCTCCAAAAGCTAATCCTGCTTCTGTTATCACTACCTAGTCCCACAACTAGCGGTGCATCCATGTGTGCTCTGGGTCAGCATCCACTGCCCCACCCCACCCCCATGTCGCAAATTTCTCTTTTCTATCTGACCTTTTTTATTTTCTTTTTTTAGCTCTACCACATCAGAATTCAAATTGAGGCATTGTTTTAAAGTTGTTTGGAGGAAAATGTTGGGAGAGTCCATTTGAGTGCTTCCTTTACTCTGCCATCTTGGCTTTGCTCCCCTGCAATCTGACTTAAAATATAGGCTTATAAACTGATCTGATTATCTTCATATAAGTGTTTAGCATGTATGTGTGAGTATATATTACACACATATTTTCTCTCTCTCTCTCTCTCTCTCTCTCTCTCTCTCTCTGTCTCTCTCTCTCTCTCGTGTGTGTGTGTGTGTATGTGTGTGTATGCATGTGTGTGTGTGAAATATCAGAAAATGAAATAGAACAAATATACCTTACTAATGATGAATGGTAGCCACACAAGCCTAATTGAAATTTTATATTCACTTTGTGTTGAACAGTAAATGTGACACCTTTTCATGGCATAGAGAGCATGCTGGGCTTCCAAAAGCGCGCCAGTTGAGTGCTAACTATAGCAGCAGCCCACATGTTGGTCATGTCTAGCACCACCAGCTAAGTTCAGAGTGGCAAATCACTTGAAGGTTGGTCACCGCATAATGAGGTTTTGGGGGGATTTTTTGGCCACAGTAACTCACAAACTGCTAAAGCACCAAGGAGCTGCAATCTATATCAGCACTAGGAAGAATGTCCTGGCTGTGGCAATCAGAGATCTTTTGAAGTGCTGAAGTCATCATTAAGGAGCAGAACAAAATGTAATCTAAAGTTTTACAGTGTAGGAAATAAAAAAAAAAACAACTAGGAAGCAATTTCATGATTAAAATGAGTTGCTTCTTCTGAATGGAGAACTAATAGTGCTGGTTCTATGATTGCTATTTCACCTTTTGTGTATGTGTGAGTGTATGTGTATACACACACACACACATATGTATGTATGCATGTGTGTATATACACACATATATATATAATATGTGTGTGTATATATGTCTATATATATTTGTATTTATTTATACATACACATATATACATATACACATACTCACACATATACACACAAATATATAAATAGATATAAAAATGCTCATACATGTAAACATATGCATATATACACATACATACATATATAGATATATTTATCTCTGTGTGTTTACGTACCAGACACACACATGCACATGCACACATGCACATGTGCACGCGCACACATACACACGCACACGCACACGCACACATACACACACTAGTGTTTAAGGCAAAAGCATAGAAAAACACTCCCCAGAACAAGTGGTTTGGAATGTGAGTCAGACCTCTGACTCTGACTTGGGTCCTCAGACACAAGGCTCTGGGGCACTCCCTCATTGTTGGGAGGGAGTACAGGAGACCCTAGGCTGGAGATACTGGAGGTAGAGCCTTCTGTGGAGGAGTTCAAAAGTTACAAACATTAACAGACGTGAATGCGTTGTGATCCACCAATAAGGAGGAACTTCCAGAAAGAGGGAGAAAGATGGTCATTTAGTAGTTAAAGATTTTAACTTATTTATCTTAACTAGATGCTAAGTTAAGTTGTTCTTCCCTATTGAAGGAGTACAAGTACTTCCATCACCCACTAAATGTTCTTACACTAGTATAAAATAGGTACAGTCACTTTGCCCATCTTATAGCTCTGCATTGCTCTTCTCCTCCCTCCCTCCAACTGAAGTTAGGGCTTTAGGAAGATCTGCATGTTAGCTCAGTCTCTAGTGAGTACACAGACTACACATATTTTTAGTACTGTGCTGATGGAATAATAATGATAATAATAACTCATTTATAACATGAGTTAAGGTTTACAATATGTTTTCCTTAAAGCAACCCTATGAGCCAGGGAGTATAAATTCCATTTTATATATGAGGAAACAGAAAAGAAATAGTGTTCTCATTGTCTTAGAAACAGAAAGAGATTGAGCCATGATTTGAACAAAGGCCTCCTGATTTCAAATCAAGGACTCTTTCCTCACACCATGCTAACTCTATATTAGGGGAATGTTTTCCAGGTTAGAACATTCATGGCACCCTTATTTAGCTCCCTCGTGATACTTATTATCACAACTGCTCTTTTTCTGTTAGGTAAAAGAAAATGCCTGAACCAGACGTCCACCTTCCCTACCACTACTGATACATGGAAGCTTGTACAAGTGGGTCAGGTGGTTTACTAAAGAGGTAGAGGAGCAGCCTCCATGCCATGAATGTCTAAATGCTCAAATCATGGGGTATTACTTAAGGGGAACCTTTTCCTATCCCTTCTAATTGTTAGTAATTTTCCCTCCTCCTTACCCTTATTATCATTTATATATTTGGTTGTTCATATATTACAATCCCTTTTATAATATGGACTTTCTGAGAGAAGATTTATTCCCCTGTTTTTTTTTTTATCTTTTATGGCAAGGACTAGCCTAGTGCTTCATATTAAGCATGCTTCTTAGATTAAAGTGAGGTAGGCTAAAAATTTTCCCAAAAGTTCATGTCCTAGCTACTCTTTATGGAATACATCTTTCTCTCTCTCTCTCTGTCTCTCTGTCTCTCTCTCTCTCTCTCTCTCTCTCTCTCTCTCTCTCTCTCTCTCTTTCTCCCCCCGAAAAAGGTGTGTTTATTCAATGAGATTCAGCCTCACAAACTCCCTATTGTTGATTCTCTTAAAAGATCGTGTAGTGAAGGGAACACTGACCTTTAAAAGATTCAATGGAGGAATACAGCCATGATTTTTAAAGAGAAATGTTCTTGGAACATTTCTGAAAATCAGTCATTTAACAAGCCTTTATAGCAACTGCTATATATCAGACACTCTTCTAGGCACCAGGAATAAAAAGACAAATTTGAAGCAGCCTCTGCTCTCAAAATCTTATATTCTTTTGCAGGGAGACAGTACACATTTTTCTAGCACATCATACATTTTTCTGTACTTGACCATGGTATGCATGGAAGTAAGTGATGTGTAAGTATACTAGATGGGTTAGAATTTAAAGAACTTTAAATGGCAAAATATGCTCCAACCTTCTTACATACAAAACAAATACAAGATATATGCAAACAGATGAAAGGTGAATTTGTGAGAGGGAAGGTTTGCAGAGGAGTGCAAGGGAGTATTGAGGGGGTGGGCAGTAGTGGTGCTCAGAATGTGGTGGCTGAGTTAAACATTAAAGGAAAACAAGGATTCCAAGAAATAAAGTTGGGCATAGCTAGTATGAAACAGAGACAGAGTGTTGTGTGTGAGGAACAGCAAAAAGGCTGTTCTTGACCATAAAGTTCATGGAAAAGAATGAGGTAGACTAGATACAGTAAGGCTGTAAAGAGCTTTAAATGCCAACTGGAAGCATATATATTTTGTCCTTGGTGTAATAAGGAGAAAAACCACTTTTGGAGGGGGGCGGAGCCAAGATGGCACCTGGAAAGCAGTGAGCTCCCCGCCGAGTCCCTCCAAAAACCTATAAAAAATGGCTCTGAACCAATTCTAGAACTGCAGAACCCACAAAACAGCAGAGGGAAGCAGGGCTCCAGCCCAGGACAGCCTGGAATGTCTCTGGCTGAGGTCTATCCCACACAGAGCTGGGAGCTGGGAGCTGGGAGCGGAGCAGAGCAGAGCCCAGCATGAGCTGCTCAGACCAACCAGACCAGGAGCCGGGTAGAGCAGGCCCTAGCGCCCTTAATCAATGAGCTGCAGCAGTTACCAGACTTCTCAACTCACAAACACTAAAGACAGCGGAGAAGGTTAGTGGGAAAAGCTGCAGGAGTGGAAGGAGTTTGCGGTTCGGCCACCACCCCCGGGGCAGCGGAGGTGAGGCAGCTACAGAAGTACAGCTGCAGTTCCTTCCGGCCCCAGGCCCACCTGGTGGGAAGAACTAAGTGGCGGATCAGAGCAGGGGTGCACAGCCTGCTGAAGATCTAAGCCCAGTCCGGGTTGGGGTTCTTGGGGAAGGAGGAGTGCTGGTGTGGCAGAGCTGGCACATCCCCCCAAACGTGGAACATAGAATTCTTTAGTCTACAAGCAGTCATACCCTGCTGAAAAACTCAAGGGTCAAGTTAGCTGGTTGGGAATATGGCCAGGCAGCGAAAACACACCCAGATTCAGTCTCAGACTTTGGATTCTTTCTTTGGTGACAAAGAAGACCAAAACATATAGCCCAAAGAAGACAACAAAGTCATAGAGCCTACAACAAAAGTCTCCAAGAAAAACAGGAACTGGTCCCAGGCCATGGAAGAGCTCAAAAAGCATTTGGAAAAGCAAGTTAGAGAAGTAGAGGAAAAATTGGGAAGAGAAATGAGAAGGATGCGAGAAAACCATGAAAAACAAGTCAATGACTTGCTAAAGGAGAACCAAAAAAATACTGAAAAATACACTGAAGAAAAGAACACCTTAAAAAATAGACTAACTCAAATGGCAAAAGAGCTCCAAAAAGCCAATGAGGAGAAGAATGCCTTGAAAGGCAGAATTAGCCAAATGGAAAAGGAGGTCCAATGGACCACTGAAGAAAATACTACCTTAAAAATTAGATTGGAGCAAGTGGAAGCTAGTGATTTTATGAGAAATCAAGATATTATAAAACAGAACAAAAGGAATGAAAAAATGGAAGACAATGTGAAATATCTCATTGGAAAAACCACTGACCTGGAAAATAGATCCAGGAGAGATAATTTAAAAATTATTGGACTACCTGAAAGCCACGATCAACAAAAGAGCTTAGATATCATCTTTCAAGAAATTATCAAGGAGAACTGCCCTGATATTCTAGAGCCACAGGGCAAAATAGAAATTGAAAGAATCCACCAATTGCCTCCTCAAATAGATCCCAAAAAGAAATCTCCTAGGAATATTGTCACCAAATTCCAGAGCTCCCAGATCAAGGAGAAAATACTGCAAGCAGCCAAAAAGAAACAATTTGAGTATCATGAAAACCCAATCAGAATAACCCAAGATCTGGCAGCTTCCACATTAAGAGATCGAAGGGCTTGGAATATGATATTCTGGAGGTCAATGGAACTAGGATTAAAACCAAGAATCACCTACCCAGCAAAACTGAGTATCATGCTCCAAGGCAAAATATGGATTTTCAATAAAATAGAGGACTTCCAAGCTTTCTCAGTGAAAAGACCAGAGCTGAATAGAAAATTTGACTTTCAAACCCAAGAATCAAGAGAAGCATGAAAAAATAAACAAGAAAGAGAAATGATAAGGAACTTACTAAAGTTGAACTGTTTTGTTTACATTCCTACATAGAAAGATGATGTGTATGATTCATGAGACCTCAATATCATAGTTCCTGAAAGGAATATGCATACATATATAAATATATATATATACATATATATATATATATACATATACATATACATATATATATATGTGTGTGTGTGTGTGTGTGAATGTGCATGTATGTATATATGTATGCATATATATACATATATATGTGTGTGTGTGTGTGTGTGTGTGTATATATATATATATATATATATATAAAGAGAGAGAGAGCTGACACAGAGTGAGTTGAAGATGAAGGGAAGATATCTAAAAGAAATAAAATCAAATTAAGGGATGAGAGAGGAATATATTGAGAGAGGGAGATAGGGAGAGATATAATGGGGTGGATTATCTTGCATAAAGGTGGCAAGAGGAAGCAGTTCTGGGGGAGGAAGGGAGAGGGCAGGTGAGGGGGGAATGAGTGAATCTTGCTCTCATCAAATTTGGCCTGAGGAGGGAATACCATACATACTCAATTGGGTATCTTACCCCACAGGAAAGAAGAGGGAAGAAGATAAAAAAGGGGGGGATGATGGAGGGGAGGGCAGATGGGGGTAGAGGTAATCAAAAACAAACACTTTGAAAAGGGGACAGGGTCAAGGGAGAAAATTCAATAAAGGGGGATGGGTTGGGAAGGAGCAAAATATAGTTAGTCTTTCACAACATGAGTATTGTGGAAGGGTTATACATAATGATACACATGTGGCCTATGTTGAATTGCTTGACTTCATAGGGAGGGTGGATGGGAAGGGAAGAGGGGAGAGAATTTGGAACTCAAAGTTTTAAAAACAGATGTTCAAAAACAAAAAAAAAATGTTTTTGCATGCAACTAGAAAATAAGATACACAGGCAATGGGGCATAGAAATTTATCTTGCCCTACAAGAAAGGAAGGGAAAAGATGATGGGAGGGGAGTGGCGTGACAGAAGGGAGGGCTGAATGGGGAACAGGGCAACCAGAATATACGTCATCTTGGAATGGGGGGGAGGGTAGAAATGGGGAGAAAATTTGTAATTCAAACTCTTGTGAAAATCAATGCTGAAAACTAAATATGTTAAATAAATAAATTTTAAAAAAAAAGAAAAACCACTTTGATTGTTGAGTGGAAGCTGGATTGCAATGAGGAGGGACTTAAGGCAGGAAAACCAATTAGGAATCTCTCGCAATAATCTAAGTGAAAGGTAATGAGTTTTTGATGACCTCCTTAAGTCGTGGGAAGGCCTAGGTCATATGGGTTTGAGTCCCATGGTTGTGACATCTCTGACTCTGAAGAAGTGTATAAATGCTCTGAGGTTGGCATTTTGCTTGGTGCTCACTCAATGGAAGAATGTTGGTGAGGAGACTCTGGGTAGCCATTACAGAGCTCCTCCCAACTCTGAAAACTCAGATGTTAGTGTTTGTCTCTCTGGTAACAATGTATGTATAGCTCAGACAGCTAGAAGCCTGTCTTTCAATTTGTGTTATTTGCTCTGTTTATATTTTCCATGAAAGACTCTTGAATGAAACAAAGGCAAGACTCAAAGGCACTTGATTGCCCTAGTACTGAGAAGCACTCCAAAAGAAAAAACAGCAAAAAGTCCCACCCTACTTGCCATTATATTTTGCCATGAAAACCTCAAATGGGGTCACAAAGAGTCAGACACAGCTGAAACAACTGAACACATACATATACATACATATGTATATGTATGTATATATGTGTATGTTTATGTATACGTCTATATCAATCAGTCTATATTACATGGGAGAGTATATGTGTATGTATACACATGTATATGTTTTGTGTATGTGTGTATACACTTATATTAGATGAGATGAAAGTTGTGAAAGTGAGGAGAGAAAAAAGAAGAGGGCACAGTATAGAGCCTTGGGAGACATCCACAATCAGCGAGCTAGCAGACATGACATGAATGATAATACTGCAAAAAAGACTAATGAGTGTTTAGACATGCAGAAGAATCAGTAGAGAATAGTTTTGTGTAAACCCAGAGAGGAGAGGGTATCCAAGAGGAGAAGTTGTTTAAATGCCTCATTTAAAAGGATGAGGACTGAGTAAACATCATTAAAATTGTCAATTAAGAGAGCATTGAGCAGAAATGAAACTAATGCAGCCAAAATTAGAAGGAAAACAAGAAACTAGGATAAAAGTTTTATAGCAAGTTTCTCTGATTAAAAACTTCATTTCTCAAGTCGATAGGGTACCAAGCCAAATTTATAAAAAATAAGAGCCATTTCCCTCTTGATAAATGGTCAAAGGATATGAACAGCCAGTTTTTAGAAGAAGACGTCAAAGCCATCAATAGTCACATGAAAAAATTATCTAAATCATGACTGGTTAGGGAATTTCACATTAAAACAACAGATTGGTTAACATGACAGAAAAGGAAAATAAACAATGCTGGATGGAGATATGGAGAAATTGGGACACTAAGGTATTCTTGGTAGAGTTGTAAACTAACCCAACCCTTCTGGAGAACAATTTGGAACTATGCCCAAAGGACTATAAACTTACGATCCAGCAATACCATTACTAGGTCTGTATCCCAAATGAATCAATGAAAAGGAAAAATGAAATATTTGTACAAAAATATTTACATGTAGCAGTTTTTTTATTGTTGCAAAGATTTGGAAATCCAGGGGATGCCCATCAGTTGGGGAATGGCTGCACAAGTTGTGGTAGGGGACTGTGATAGAATACTATTGTGCTATAGGAAGTGATGAATGGGGCAATTTCCAAAAAAACCCAGGAAGATTTCATATGAACTCATGAAAAATGAAGTGGACAGAATTAGGAGAACATTGTACACAGTGATGGTAATATTTTAAGGATGATCAACTGCGAAAGACTTAGCTACTCTGATCAAGACAATAATCAAAGCAAATTCCAAAAGACCATGATAAAAAATGCTATCTGCTTCTAAAGAGAAAACAGATGAACTCTGAATGCAGATAAAAGCATCCTTTATAAACTTTTAAAAATTTTATTTTTTATTTTGTTTGTGTTTTCTTTCACAACATGGCTAATATGGATATATGTTTTTCGTGACCTCACATATATAATCGATACCAAATTGCTTAGTTCCTCAAGGATAGGGTGGAGTGAGAGGAAGAGAATTTGGAACTTAAAAATGATCATCAAAATTATTTTAACAAGCAATTTGGTAATATCTAACAAAGAAAATTTCAAAAAATTTAAAGAGAGATCATTACTCCATTTAACTTGACTGATCATGGCAAAATTCAGATTGCAGAGAGCTTAGAAATGAATCAGAACAGAGGAAATGGAGGCAACAGATAGATTTGATTGACAGTGGGAGGACGGATCCAGGATAAGAGCTTATATGTATGGTAAGATCTATTGAGGTTTTAGGGAGTTATTTCATTTTTTATTTCTCAGGTTGAGATGAGAATGTAGACAGCTAGAAAGAAACCAGTAGATAGAAACAGCCTGAAGATTTAAGAGAGATGGAAGGATGATAGTGGGAGTAATATGCCAGATAAGATGGCAGGTTGTAGGATCAAGGACCTCATATAAAAAAGAGTTGATCGTGCCTACAAAAAATACCCACTTTGTTATCAAGGCCTAGATTCAAGGATGAGATAATAGTGGAAGATATCAAGGGATTGTGAGATGAGGTAAAAGGAGGGGAAAAGGAGGTTATGGAAAAATTAGATCATTCTGGAGACACTTGAATGGAGAAGGAAAGATCTGGAACATCTACTTTGGTGAGTGGCAGGAGGAATCAATTAGGGAACTATAACACTTGGGCCATGTTTTTTTTCCCTTCTGTATTACTAGCCAACATTCTTTTCTGGTTATATATGGGCTAGACACAGGAGTGTTGTGAAGCTCAAATGAGATAATGAATGTAAAGCACCGTGCAAGCCTTAAAGTGTTATATAAATGCCAGTTGTTGTTGTTGTTATTAATTAACATTAACTTTCACTCACCAGGCCTCCAGTCTGGGGATTTCTTCATTCTGGGCCTTCTGCTATACTCTTGCTGAGCTCAAGTAATGTTTATGGAGCAATATAGGGATGAATTGGTAAATGTTTAACAACTAGCATCTCCAGGAAAAAAAAAATGTACCACAGACTTTAAAGCTTAATCTGAATTACTAAAACTTTCTAATTCTAGACAATGATCAAAGCAATAAATCAAGCCTTTATTTGCAGTGATTGCCAATTTCTGAGGTATAAAAGCTCACACTGACAGTTTAGCAATTGGCTCTCAGATAGAGCTGGCTCTAGCACACCTTTGGCTAGATAATGCCTTTGACACCACTTCTCCCAATAATCATTATTATAAATATAAAACTTTCTTACAAACACTATGTATCCATGGCCCTTTGGATCATCCTGCCATTTTTATTCTTCTGAAATGTTGCTCTGTAATTTGTAGTCCTCTAACAACACCTGCAGGATATTGGTTTTAGAAAGCTAAGCTGAATGGAAGCAATAATATTAACTAAAATGGATATGGTATTTTGATTTGAAAAGTAAACACACAGATAAATACACATGTACACATACATATACATACACACCCCAACACACTCAAGCACCCACACTCACTATACATACACACATATATATATTTATAAACAGTATACCTAACACACATATATAGGTTTATAGGTATATATATACACATATGTGCATTTTCAATGAGCCCTCCTAACAACCCTACGAGATAAATAGTACAAGTACCTTTATCCTCCTTTTACCTATGAGGAAACTGAGGTTCTAAGCCTTAGAGTCCTGGTCATAAGGCTGGCATGCGAAGGGGGTATTCAAGACTAGATTTCTTCTGACTCTAAGTCTCATGGATTGTACCATTCCATAGTTGAAGGTAGAGCTCAGTTGTTGTTTTGTTTTGTTTTCCCAAATGTCATCCAACCCATGTTTTTTCTACCTATTCACTTCCAGCTTCAGTGAAATGTTTGGCCATGAAGCAGCACTTATACTTCTATATTAATTCAATAACCTACCCACTCGTGCATGTCATAATCTGGGCAATATGCTTTGAAATAAAACTAGATTCATCAAGCAGTTCACAAAAATCAATCAACTGGAACAATTTTCCCTGGTGATAAAATTTTACTATTTCTTCTGCTAATTAATATTAATGGTATTTTGAAGAGCAATAAGTCCTAATAGCTAAAAGTATTTTGGTTTCAGTGATTTGGCTGATATTTTCAAAGTGCAATGAAATTCTTATATCACCACAAACTGATTTCTCAAAAGCACAGTATAATACCTTGCAAGTTCAGCCATAAAGCTGCTGTTTAGTTGTTTTCAGTAATGATTGATTCTTTGTCACTCCTTTTGGATTTTTCTCAGCAAAGCAGTTTGCCATTTCTTATTCCAGCTCATTTTCCAGATGAGGAAACTAATTAAATGATTTGCCCAAGGTCACACAGTTAGTAAGTGTCTGAGGGCAGATATGAACTCAGAAAGATGAGTTATTCTGACTCCAGCTAACTGCCCTGAAAGGCTTTATTGCTACTTTAATCCATATTCCTTCATCTTGCTTACTGCAAAAGCCACATTACTCTTTGATGATGTAGGCTATAGCTATTTTGTGATTCTGGGCATGCCAAATAAAATATGTACATATGTACATGTGTGTATGTATGTGTATATGTATATATATATGTGTGTGTGTGTGTGTGTGTATTATACACACATACGCACATACATATATATGCATATATATTAATTTCATTAAATCTTTCCCAATTATGTTTTTTTTTAAATTTTAACATTTTAACAAAATTTTGAGTTCCAAATTCTCCGCCTCCCTCTTACCCTTCTGTAACCTCTTGATAAGGCAAGCAATGTGTACTCAGAGTTCATTAGTTCTCTCTCTGGAGGTAGATTGCATTTTTCATTATGAATCCTTCAGAACTTTCTTGGATCATTGTCTTGATCAAAGAAAGGCTGTACATTTTTAAAAAATAAAAGCTATGTTTTGGTTGCTTAGACATTAAAGAAGATGTAGAAACAGATGGCAAGTTTGTTGATACCAAGTGAGGGATCGTTATCACTGAAGAGATGTTTTGCATAAAGTCAAGACAGTGAAGTTCATCCCTTTAACTGGTTGTGTGACTAGACAATAATTCATGTTCTGTTGGGTGCAGCTTCACCAATTTTTCTGTCAACAAAAATTCATCATCCCAGGCTGGCTTTTGATTAGCTTAATTAGAATTTCCACTTCACTGTCAATTGAGCAGCAGAGACCAAAGAAGTGAGAAGAGGTCAACATTTTTACCTTATTTAACATCCATTGAAAAACATCAAATTTATCAAACATCAGGAAAAATATGGGGAGGGAGGGGGAAATCTGTCATGAGAATATTTTTGAGACATTGTGATATCACAGGATGAATGCCACATTTCTGATCAGATTACTTGAATTCAAAGTGATTCCATTTGCCAACTATGTGACCAGGAGAAAATTATACAACTTTCTTGAACTTTCATTGGTTCACTAGTAAAATGAAGCAAATGCTAAATTATCCACTTCACAAAGTTTGTAGTAAAGTGCTTTGCAAAGCTTTGAGCATGATATAAATATGAGCTATCATTAAATAATTTTTAGGCTTTAGTTTGTTTTTTTTTCACCTTTGACTCAATAGGTTCTTCTCTCTTGCCATATTTTTCTCATGGCACTCTTAGAATTTTGCAGCAGAATTTGCATCACATTAGTGCTGTCATCCCTAACTTCTCTTTGGACACCGAAGGAAGCCCCATTCTAGAAGACCTATATGTGTGTGCTCTTTTTGTACCTTTGGTCTATACTACTGATAGCCTACCTTAGACTTTAGTAGGGAACCATTTGAAGTGCTTAGATTTGTTGCCAAATGGGCATATGGGAAGAATCCCATATACATAAGTTATGAAAACATATCCAAATTTTTTTCTTTTAGAGAAAAATACAAGGTGTTTGGAGTATCTCCAAAATGTTTCATTTTAGAAAGATTTATGTTGATTTAAAATGGCATTGGTAATCATTAGCATTCATTTTCTATTCTTCCCCAAAAGTCTTACCATAATGTCTCATTATGCTCTAGAGGTGACCCAGAGTCTTTTAATTCAGTTCACATTGGCATACTAAATGTTACCAATATAAGACATGCCATCTTCTACCTCCAGGATTTAATTAAGGCAGTCTGGAATATATTCCCTCCTCACCCCTACCTCTTGGAGTCCCTACCTTCCTTCAGGACACCCCTTAGGCATCATCCTACATGAGATCTTTTCCAAATCTCTCAGCTGTTAACACTCTCTTCTCCTAAAATTATGTACTAGTAGTTTGTATGTTCTTTGTGTTTACTTCTCCTTGAATGGAGGCTAAAGAGTTCCTCCCAAAGTCTCCATTTAAGGAGGATGACTAGTCCAGCCTTGTCTTTATTTGCCACCCAGATATTCTTCTTTGAACTTCTACATCATACCTCCAGGAATCTCATCCTGAAAGATCACTTCAGTCCTGGTACTCAAAACTAATCGATATAGTTTGCTCCTAGGACCTGTCTGAATGGAGGAGGGAGTAGATGACTCCTCCCCAATCTTCCATTTAAGGAAGATGCCCAAGTTCAGCTGTCTCTTCATTTACTGCCCAAATGCTCTTATTGGACTTTTCTTCATCATACCCCCAAGTTGGCTACCTTCTTTTCAATCATTTTTTTCAGTAAATAAGTATTCTTTAAACATCTATTATGTGCCAGCCACTGTGCTAAGCTCTGGATTTACAGGAAGAGATAAAAGACAGTCCCTGTCCTCAAGGTACTCACAAACAAATGGAGGAGACAACAAACAAATATGTACAAGCAGGATCTGTAAAGTATACATAGGAAATTATTAAAAGAAGAAAGGCACTACTATTAAGAAAGGATAATAAAGTCTTCCTGTAAAAGACAGGATTTTAATTGGGTCTTCAAGGAAACTAAGGAAGCCAGGAGGTAGAGATGAGGAGGTAGAACATTCCAGGTCTGAGGGACAACCAGCAAGAAGGTCCAAATCTGAGCCATAGAGAATCTTGTTTGTGGAATAATAAAGAAGTGAGTATTACATGATCAAAGAGTACATGAAAGTGAATAAGATGTAAGAAGACTGGAAAAGTATGGGAGGAGCTTTGTTATACTGGGTTTTGAATGCCAAACAAATACTTTTGTACTTGATGCTGGAAGTGATAGGTAGGCATTGGAGTTTGTCAAGTAGGAGTGGACACAATCAGATCTGAGCTTTAGGAAAAATATTTTGGTGGCTGAAGGAAGGATTGAAGGTAGTAGAGACTTGAGGCAGGCAAACTGACCAGGAAACTATTATAATTTTATAAGTGTGAGATGATGAGAGACTGCACCAAGGTGTAACAGTATTCTTGAGACATTGCAAAGATGAAATCAATAGGCCTTGACCACAGATTGAATATGCAGGAGGATAAGAGATAGAGAGGGATCAAGTATAATGTCTAAGTTGTGAGACTAAGGGACTAGGAGAATTGTAGTGTCCTCAACAGTAATAGAGAAGTTTAGAGGGAAAGAGGGTTGAAGCAAAAAGATAGTGAGTTCAGCTTTGGATAAATTGAGTTTAAGATGTCTACTAGAAACCCATTTTGGTTATCTGAAAGGCAGTTGGAGATGGGACACTAGAGGTCAGCTGAGAGGCTACATCAGGATAGACAGAGAATTGTTATCATAGAGTTGGTTAATTAAATCAACAGGAGTTGACGAGATCACCAAGTGAAGTAGTATTGACAGAGAAGAGAAGAGGGTCCAGGACAGAACCTGAGGGACACCTAAGTTTAGAGGGTGTGGCCTTAATAAGGATCTAGCAAAGGAGACAGAGAAGTAGTCAGATAGGTATGAAGAGATCCAGAAGAGGATGGTATCCTGAAACCTAGAGAGGAGAGAGCAACAAGAAGAGAGTGATCAATAGTCAAAGGCTGCAGAGAAGTTTGTGTTTCTGCTTAATTGTGTGTGTTATCTTTCCCCATTAAAATACAACCTCCTCAAGAGCAGGGACTGTCTTTTTTGTATTTGTATGCCTGGTGTTTAGCACAGTGCCCAGCATATAGTAGGTTCTTCATAAAAGTTTGTTGACTGACTGAGTTTTGTGTGTGTATGAATATTTTGTACCCCTACTAAGATGTAAGCTCTTTTCAGGAAGGGAATGTTTTAGTTTTATCTTTGTATCCTCAGTGCTGATCAGAGTGCCTTGCAGTTACTAGATGGTTAAGAAGTGTTTGTTGAATTTCATTGAACAGATTTAAGCAATTGCAATATGCAAAGTATTGTGCAAGGTTTTTGGAATATTAAAGTGGAAAATAGTAAAGTCGATGCCCTCAGAAAGCTTATAATATGGACTATAATAATTGCAAAGCATGGGCCTACATAGACAACTCAATCAATCTGGAGCTTGTTTAGTCATCTTTGGTGGGAATTTTTACCATGCACTAACTGGTAAGAGGAAACTTGGCTTAATGGATAGAGAATTGGTCTTAGAGCCAGATAGTTGTTCCTTCGAGTTCTGTCTTTAGCACATACTGGCCTTGTGACCTGGAAAAATTATGTGAACTCTTTGTGATCTAGTCAATTCTTTCATGCATTGCAGAGAAAGTGTTGTTTCTGGAGTAGGAAAGTGTTAATGGGCATTAAGTACAGATTTCATATTGATAAATATTTGTCTTTCTAGACAAAATGCAACAGGTACAACTGAAGAGGAACATGTTGCTTTCATCTGGGGAGAGCAGAGAAAGCATCAGAAAAAAAGATATTACCTTCATTTAGCCTTTGAGGAAGCAATGGGAAGAGAAGTCTCTTCTGGGCATTGGAGATAATCTTCAAATATTCAAGGGTCAGAGAAAATTGGATGAGATCAGGGAATAAATAATAGTTCAGTTTGGCTGGAAAAATAAGTGAATGAAAAGGATAGAGTCAAATAAAGCTGAAAAGGTAAGTTTTTGCTAAATAATAGTCTTAAATTCCAGGTTGAAGTATTCATACTTTATCTTGAAAATTTCTAGGCATTAGATTGTCACAGTTAGATCTCCATGTTGGAAAATATCTTTTCTGAAGCCTTGTGAAAAATGCCCTAGAGAGGAGAATAATGGATGCAGGGAGGTCAATTAGGAAACTATTATAATAATCTGGGAAAATGGGTAATGACAGGAGGGAGTAGAGAGCAGGGGAAGGCTAGGAGCAGCATTCAGGAAGTAGTAGGGATGGTACTTGGTGGCTATATGAATGCAGTGGAAAAGAGCAAGGCAAAAAATAATTCCAAAGTTTTGGGCCTGTGAAACTGATTAGAAAGTGGGGATGACAGAGTGTAAACTTTGACATATTCTGCCAAGGTGAAAGGCTTTGAGAATGGACCTGGTAACAAATTGCGAGGACCAGACCAATAAACATTCAAAGATCTTTAGCCATAAAGTAATGGTTTAAAAAAATTCTGAATCCAAATATAAAGTTGCAGAAGGGTTGCTTTTTGCATTTGTGGAAAGATTATTCTCATGGATGTTTTTTTTTTGTTTTTTTTTTTAATGCAATTTATTTATTTAACATATTTGGTTTTCAGCATTGATTTTCACAACAGTTTGAATTACAAATTTTCTCCCCATTTCTGCCCTCCCCCCCACTCCAAGATGGCGTATATTCTGGTTGCCCTGTTCCCCAGTCAGCCCTCCCCTCTATCACCTCCCTCCCCTCTCATCCCCTTTTCCCTTCCTTTCTTGTAGGGCAAGATAAATTTCTACGCCCCATTGCCTGTGTATCTTATTTTTTAGTTGCATACAAAAAGTTTTTTTTGTTTTTGAACATCTGATTTTAAAACTTTGAGTTCCAAATTCCCTTCCCTCTTCCCTTCCCACTCACCCTCCCTAAGAAGTTGAGCAATTCAACCTAGGCCACACATGTATTATTATGTATAACCCTTCCACAATATTCATGTTGTGAAAGGCTAACTACATTTTGCTCCTTCCCAACCCATCCCGCTTTATTGAATTTTCTTTCTTGACCCTGTCCCCTTTCCAAAGTGTTTGTTTTGATTACCTCCACCCCCATCTGCCCTCCACTCCATCATCCCCCTGCCTTTTATTTTTTTTTTTTATCTTCCTCCCTCTTCTTTCCTGTGGGGTAAGATACCCAACTGAGTATGTATGGTATTCCCCCTCAGGCCAAATCTGATGAGAGCAAGGTTCACTCATTCCCCCCCTCACCTGCCCACTCCCCTCCTCTCCTAGAACTGCTTCCTCTTGCCACCTTTATGGGAGATAATCCACCCCATTCTATCTCTCCCTATCTCCCTCTCTCAGTAAGTTACTCTCTCATCCCTTAATTTCATTTTATTTCTTTTAGCTATCTTCCCTTCATCCTCAACTCACCCTGTGTCTGCTCTCTTTCTTTTACATATATATATATATACACATACATACACATACATACATATACACATAGATACATGCATACATACACATTCACTTATATATATACATAAACATATATATATGCATATATATATATGCATATTCCCTTCAACTACCCTAATACTGAGGTCTCATGAATCATACTCATCATCTTTCCATGTAGGAATGTAAACAAAACAGTTCAACTTTAGTAAGTCCCTTGCAATTTCCGTTTCTTGATTACCTTTTCATGCTTCTCTTGATTCTTGTGTTTGAAAGTCAAATTTTCTATTCAGTTCTGGTCTTTTCACTGAGAAAGCTTGAAAGTCCTCCATTTTATTGAAAGTCCATATTTTGCCTTGGAACATGATACTCAGTTTTGCTGGGTAGGTGATTCTAGGTTTTAATCCTAGCTCCATTGACCTCCGGAATGTCGCATTCCAAGCCCTTCGATCTCTTAATGTAGAAGCTGCCAGGTCTTGGGTTATTCTGATTGGGTTTCCACAATATTCAAATTGTTTCTTTCTGGCTGCTTGCAGTACTTTCTCCTTGATCTGGGAGCTCTGGAATTTGGCTACAATATTCCTAGGAGATTTCTTTTTGGGATCTATTTGCGGAGGCGATCGATGGATTCTTTCAATTTCTATTTTACCCTGTGGCTCTAGAATATCAGGGCAGTTCTCCTTGATAATTTCCTGAAAGATGGTATCTAGGCTCTTTTTTTGATCATGGCTTTCAGGTAGTCCAATAATTTTTAAATTATCTCTCCTGGATCTATTTTCCAGGTCAGTGGTTTTTCCAAGGAGATATTTCACATTGTCTTCCATTTTTTCATTCCTCTGGTTCTGTTTTATAATATCCTGATTTCTCATAAAGTCACTAGCTTCCACTTGCTCCAATCTAATTTTTAAAGTAGTATTTTCTTCAGTGGTCTTTTGGACCTCCTTTTCCATTTGGCTAATTCTGCCTTTCAAGGAATTCTTCTCCTCATTGGCTTTTTGGAGCTCTTTTGCCATTTGAGTTAGTCTATTTTGTAAGGTGTTGTTTTCTTCAGTGTATTTTTCAGTATTTTTTTGGGTCTCCTTTAGCAAGTCATTGACTTGTTTTTCATGGCTTTCTCGCATCCTTCTTATTTCTCTTCCCAATTTTTCCTCTACTTCTCTAACTTGCTTTTCCAAATCCTTTTTGAGTTCTTCTATGGTCTGGGGCCAGTTCATGTTTTTCTTGGAGGCTTTGGTTGTAGGCTCTATGACTTTGCTGTCTTCTTTAGGCTGTATGTTTTGGTCTTCTTTGTCACCAAAGAAAGAATCCAAAGTCTGAGACTGAATCTGGGCGCATTTTCGCGTCCTGGCCATATTCCCAACCAACTAACTTGACCCTTGAGTTTTTCAGTGGGGTATGACTGCTTGTAGATTACAGAGTTCTATGTTCTACGTTTGGGGGGGAGGTGCCAGCTCTGTCAGAGCCGCACTCCTCCTTCCCCAAGGACCCCCAGTCCAGACTGGGCTCAGATCTTAGGCAGGCTGTGCACCCCTGCTGTGATCCGCCACTTAATTCCCCCCACCAGGTGGGCCTGGAGCCGGAAGTAACAACAGCTGTAGCTGCCCCACCTCCGCTGCCCCCGGGGCTGGAAGCAGAACCGCGAACTCCTTCCACTCCCGCAGCTTTTCCCACTAACCTTCTCCGCAGTCTTTGGTGTTTGTGGGTCGAGGGGTCTGGTAACTGCTCACGTATTCAGGGCGCTAGGGCCCCCTCCTCCCGGCCTCTGGTCTGGATCGTCCACGCCGCTCAGGCTGGGCTCTGCTCCACTCCGTTCCCAGCTCCCAGCTCCCAGCTCCCAGCTCCGTGTGGAATAGAGTTCACCCAGAGACCATCCGGGCTGTCCTGGGCTGGAGCCCTGCTTCCCTCTGCTGTTCTGTGGGTTCTGCCATTCTAGAATTGGTTCAGAGCCATTTTTATAGGTTTTTGGAGGGACTCGGGTACGGAGCTCACTCTAGTCCGTGCTTACCAGCCGCCATCTTGGCTCCGCCCCCATTTTCATGGATGTTATGACAGCTCTTTAAGAAGTGTTTAAGGTCTGTTGTTTTATTTGTTGTTTCTTTTGCAGTGTGTGTGTGTGTGTGTGTGTGTGTGTGTGTGTAAAATCATGGAATATCAGGGTCAGAATTTCAGAAGACATCTAGCCTAATCATTATGTGAATAAGAATCATAACAACATACCCTAAAAATTAATCATCCAGACTTTGCCTGAAGACACTGTGAGAAGGAAAAAGGGATGTGCTGCAGTGAGGTTGAGAGACCACTGTTAAATTTTCATTGTGAGCATTTATACTTTAGAAATTGGCAAACTCTACTAATCAGAGATTAATTCTTTTGTTGATTGTTGAAACTTAAGAAAGTGATGGGAAAATGTTAAAAATGCAGATTGAACTTGAAAATATGTTATATATATTTATTTTATTTTTTCAGAGAGCTGGTTATTAAACATTTACCATCGCACTACTGGTAGGAAACCATAAGATTTGGAAACATCCCATACTGCTTTTGTATGCAAAGTTGCAACTTTTTCCACTCATATAAAGCCTATATTAGAGCTTATACTAAAACCAGAATTTCCAACTTATCTCCAATAATATTAAGTGGGTACCTCATTATTCCAACTTTGTTAATCAGTGCATGGTAAAAATCCCAAAGTGAATTGAAAAAGTTCCATGTGACAGGGCTGGTGCTATACACAAAGTCTAATTGGCAAACAAAAAGATAATGGGAGAAACCAACCTCTCTAGAAAATTGAAAATTTTTAAAGTGTAATATATTAAAGTAATGGAATATTATTGAATTAAAATATGACAAATATGAGGAATTCAGATAAAATGAGGGCAATTTTCATGGATCCCTGAAATGAGCAAGCATACCTGTAAAAATAATGTATGTAATGACTACAGTAGTGTAAATTTTGAAATTCACTAAAAGAAAGACAAAATCTGAGTAATCAAAAACCAACGATGGTCTTGGAAAATAGATATAGAAATCTCTCTTGCCTAATAAGGTGGAATCAGGGCAAACTATTTTATGCTTTGTCAGATGTTTTTGCTAAATTGGTTGTATTTACTTAATTGTTTGGGTTTGTCATGTGAACGAATTTAAAGTGAAGTAAGAAGAACCAAGAAAACAAAAATAATTGGAAATATAAATGCAAAAACAACAAGAAGTAAAAAACAAACCAAGAAAACAATCAAGATTGAATTCTGTAAAATTCTAATGACAAAGTTTACCTCAAAAAAGAAATATAAGAAGAAACTTCTGCCTGATTCTTTGCAAAATTAAGGGACTAATAGTGTGGAACACTGCATATGAGGTCAGACTTTTGAAAATGTTGTTTAGTTTTATTGACATTTTCCTTTTCTTTTTTTATTCTTTGTTTTAATGAATTTATGACTGAGAAGGAAAAAAAGAAAAGAATACACTGGGAAATATAGTTGTTTTAAAAACAAAAGATATCAATAAAGTTTATTTTTAAAATATTTAGCTTTATTATAAGGGAAGGCTAATTCCAGAAAGTAAGTAGAAGAAAGAATCCTTTCCTGCCTGTCCCAAACCATGATGTAAATATATGAAGCCTTAAGAAACCACAATTTTCCCAACAGTTTTTGTGAAATAGTGAATTATTAGCCCAGAAAACTGGAAAATGGTAGGGCAGAAACTGGGCACAGACCAATATCTTACACCATATACCAAAATAAAGTCAAAATGGGTTCATGATTTAGGAGTAAAGGCTGATACTATAAGTAATTTGGGAGAGCAAGGAATAGTTTACTTATCAGATTTATGGAAAAGAAAAGAATTCATGACCCAACAAGAGATATAGAACATTATAAAATGCAAAATGGATAATTTTGATTATGTTAAATTGAAAGGTTTTTGTACAAAAAAAGCCAATGCAACAAAAATTAGGAGGGAAGCAGAAAATTGGGAGAAAATCTTTACAACTAGTATCTCTGAAAAAGGCCTCATTTCTAAAATATACAGGGAACTGAGCCAAATATATAGGAATACAAGCCATTCCCCAATTGAGAAATGGTCAAAGGATATGAACAGGGAGTTTTCAGAGGAAGAAATTAAAGCTATATATAGGCATATGAAAAAATGCTCTAAATCACTACTGATTAGAGAAATGCAAATCAAAACAACTCTTAGATACCACATCTGTCCTGTCAGATTGGCTAAAATAACAAAACAGGAAAATGATAAATGCTGGAGAGGATGTGGGAAAATTGGAACATTGTTACATTGCTGGTGGAGTTGTGAGATGATCCAGCCATTCTGGAGAGTAATTTGGAACTACGCCCAAAGGGCCACAAGAATGTTCATACCCTTGACCCAGCAATACCACTTCTAGGGTTTTATCCCAAAGAAATCACACAAGAAGGAAAAGGACCCATATGTACAAAAATATTTATAGCGGCTCTTTTTGTGGTAGCCAAGAATTGGAAATCAAAGGGATGCCCATCAATTGGGGAATGGTTGAACAAGATGTGGTATATAAAGGTAATGGAATACTATTGTGCCATAAGAAATAGGGATGATACAGACTTCATAACAACCTGGAAAAACCTACACAACATAATGCTGAGTTAGTGGAGCAGAGCCAGGAGAACATTGTACACAACCACAGATATATGGATTCCGTGAGGCCTAACCCTGACAGACTTCGCTCTTCTCAGCAACACAAGGTGCAAGGACAACTCCAAAGGACTCACGATGGAGAATGCTATCTACATCCAGAGAAAGAAGTATGAAGTTTGAATGCAGATTGAGGCACACTTCATGCTCGCCTTTTTCTCTTCTCTTTTGTTTTTGTTTTTGGGGTTTTTTTTTTTGGTTCTGTTTCTTCTTTCTCACGATTCATTCCATTGGTCATAATTCTTCTCTGCAACTTAACTAGTGTATAAATTAATTCAATACGAAGTTATACGTGCTAGTTATATGAGATTCCATGCCATCTTGGGGAGGGAGTGGGGAGGGAGGGGAGAAAATTTGGAACTCAAAATTATGTGGAACCATCTGTTGTAAACTAAAAATAAAAAAATCAAAATCAAAAATCAAAAGAAAAATAAAAAAGAAACCACAATTTTAATAATAGAAAAAATTATCTGTCACTTTAAGTCTTTGTCATTATTCTTTTGCCTTAATAACTAATTGTATCTAATGCAATTCCTTATCTAAAAAGTACATAAAAGTATTTTACTTTATCTGAAGATGAGACACTTGTATCATTTGAGAAGGGCAGATTGTCAGCCATTTAGAGGTATATTATCTGAGAATAAAAGCCAAGATTTTTTTAAAGAATTCTTAACTTCGAAGATCAGCCCCACATAAGTAAAATTAAGATCTCTAGAAACTGTTCTGATCACTCAAGTAAAACAACCCTAAAATACTCTTCTTTCTTAATCATTAAACAAATACTTTAATGAATGAATAAAAATTACTGGTTAAGTGCTTATGGGCACCAAACACTGTGCTAAGCACCGGGGATGCAAATACAAAAGCAGAAGACAACCCTTATCCTTAAAAAGCTTATATTCTAATCACAAAGTCTAGGCATATGGGGAACAGTGACTAGGAAAGGGAGTTCTGGTTTGAGAAATCACTAATATAGAAAAAATAAGGCAGTCCATTGACATATTCTTTCAAGAGATGACGGCAATCATGATTTGTTTGCAGTTTTCAGGTAAAAGATAGAAAGGAGTTAGAGAGGAAGTATATTATGCTCATGGAAAATGGCCAGGGCAAATATAAGGATGCAATGCCCCCATTCAGAATTCAGAACCAATGTCTTAGTTTCTCTATTTATGTCCAATGTATTTATTTAGTGGTTATAGGAGATTCCAGCAACTGTATGGTGTGCCCCTGCCTCTCAGATTACTTATACTCTAATAGAGGAAATAAAACATATACTCATGAAAAAGATAATTTTAAATATAAGGCAAATGTAAATACCAAAAGAAGAGTACTGGTATTTAAAAGACATAGGAGTTTACTCATTTATCATCAAATTTCTTTTGAAATAATTGGGGTAGGATAATAAATTATAGGAAAATCCCATTATCAGGTTTCTCTCAATTCAAAGGTGGTATGGTACAGTAGACAGAATGCCGGAAAAGAATATGGAAGACAGTTTTGAATCCTGCTTCCTACATTTATTTACTGGCTACTACAACTGCTACTACTACCACTACCTCCACCACCACTGCTACCACTACTACTACTACTACTACTATTACTACTACTACTACTACTACTACTTCTATTACTACTACTACTAGTAACAGTAATAGTAGCAGCAACAGCAACAACAACTAGCATCTATGTAGCTCTTCAAGGTTTGAAAAGCACTTATCTCATTTTTAACCCTCAGAAAACCCTGGGAGGTAGGTGCTATTTCTATTCCCATTTTTGCAGATGAGAAAACTGAGGCAGATGTTAAGTGATTTGCCCAGTGTCAGATGTTATTAAACATCTATCTGAGCCTGGATTTGAACTTAGGTTTTCCTGACTCCAGGTCCAGTGTACTACCCAATGTGTCACCTAACTGCTAATTACTTCACATCTCTGAGACTCAGTGTCATCATCTTTCAACAATGGAGTTAAGGTACACAGATACCTGTGTAACTTCTTCACAAGATTATTGTGAGGTATCAATGAGCTAATATATGATAAAATACTAAATAAATTCCAGTTATTATTCTGATGGATTCAGTTATACTAAAAGTAAAATTATGTTCTCCATTTACACTACAACAGATAACACATACAAATGATCAATTAACCCTTCCACTCCTTACCTCCAAACCTGTATTATAACAAGGTTCCAATGTATTATGATTCTTTTCTTCATTAGTGAAGCTTTAACCAAATTATAAATTTTTTCAAATGTTATTTGGTTTCTATGGTAGACCAATTTCAAAACAAAAGCTCTGAAACTTTAGTTCATAAATCCTATGAAGTCTTAGAATGGAAACAACAGTTTCTCCTCCCCCCTTCCCCCCCCCCATAGAATTCCTACAACTCCATGGACACCTGGAGTTGCAAGTGAATTTGGAGATTTTTCTAGTACAAGATCCTCATTTTACTCAAGAAGATGTAATATCAATTAAGTTGGGACTTTTTTTACTGTTTTAGAATGACAAATTAATTGTCTTTGATTGAGCCTTGCCAGGTGCAAAGCCTCAGGCCCAAACTCCTATCTTCTAGGTGCTAAGCCTATGTGGGTGTGAAGCCTTCAGCATCCTAAGGGGAGTTGCTAAGACCAGAGCCAATAGTAGGAGTCTAAGTTCTGGTCTCTCAGATGATATTTGATCACGGCTGAAGAGTGTATAAAAAGAGATAACAGAGCTATTTGTGAGAGGCTCTCACTCCTGGAGGAGTGTTGGCACAGATCTCTGGGCAGCCACTCTAAGAGTCTTCCAGCTCACCCAAATGTTGATTGTTTCTTGGTAACTATGAATTGTATTTGGTCTGTTTATAATGTATGTTTGTAATTGTTTGTGTTTGCTCTGAAGTTCAGGGTGCTGGCTTTTTCCCCTGAACTAAGTGAATGATATTTGAATGTTGGGTTGAAATAAGATTGTTAACCCCCTAACATTACTTTCTTTAGTAAAGCAGATCAAAAGAACCTATGATGGCAGCATTCTTGTTGTTGGGCTTGTGTTGGTCTTTCACCCCAAAAGCAGCTGCTAGGCGAATTGTTGCTACAGAAGAACGTGAGACTCCAAAACCTGATTGCCCATGGGCACACAATTATTGTAGAGTAACACCATTTCATTGAGCAGCTAGGTAGTACAGTAGATAAAGTGCCAGGCCTAAAACCGGGAAGACCTGAGTTCAAATCTGGGCTCAGACACTTGCTGACTGTGTGATACCAGGCAAGTCACTTAACCCTGTTTTCCTCAGTTTCCTCATCTGTAAAGATGCTAGAGAAGGAAATGGCAAATCACTCCAGTGTCTTTGCCAAGAAAATCCCCCAAAGGGTCACAGAGAGTCAGACACAACTGAAAATGACCAAGTAACAACAACACTGTTTCGTCTCGAATGCCATTTAAAGAGTTCATGATGTAATGGATAGAGGGGTAGGACATGAACTCAGGGACACTTGAGTTCAAATTCTGCCTCAGACACTTCCTAACTATGTGATCCTGGGAAAATCTTTTAGCTTCTTCCAGTCTCCATTTCCTCAACTATAAAATGGGAATAATATTGCTTACCTTACAGGAATTTTGTGAGATTAATGAGATAACATGTATAAAGAGTTCTGGAAATCTTAAAGTATTACATAAATTCTTGATATTTATTATAATCCACTAAGGACTCTGGTGAAACTTTTTCACCTCTAATGATCCCATGGCACTGTTTATTAAGAAAAGTCATATGGTAAGGATTCTATAGAATTTTATGAAAATTATATGTATGATACAGGGTATAGCTATGTCTCATGTGAGGAGTATGAGACATTCCACAAAACCTAGGGCAGCAGAAAGAATGAAGAGTCAGGGAGTCATTTGCCACAAAGTTTCTAGGACATAAAGAGAAGAAAACAAGGCAAATGGAATAATATCCTGAAAAGTCATTCTTTGGGTCCAGCTGGATCTTGGCTCTGATCTTCTGTTTTGCTTTGACCCAGCAGAGAGGGAAGCTGTCATAAGTCTATGTCTTCTCATCAGGTTGTAGAAGTCTCAGTAGTAGATCCAGAGAGTCTTGTTAATTCTTGTATTGGAAATGTTTGCTGGACCTCAGCTTAGGAGACAATTGCTACTCACCAGATAGTTCAACACTTTAAACTGGGTCTTAGAACTCCAGGTATGAAACTGTGTCTATAGAATGTTTAAAGACTTCCTAAGGCTAGGGCAGGTTGTGGATACAAAAACCTCAAGCCAGCTTACTAGGTCATAGGATTATAGATTTAGAGGTACAACAGATGTCTAAGGTTAGCATTTCATCTGCCTAGTTAATAGACAAGGCCTAGAAAATTCAAATGACTCACCTAAGGTCACATAGGTGATAGAGCCAGGACTTGATTCCAACACCATTAGCCTTTACAGTGTACCACAAGATTGTTCCTAAATTTTGGATCTTTGTTCTCATTTTATGTTGAAGCCTGAAAAGAATCATATAGGATTGATTGATGCTTGTCTGATAACTTTCATGACTGATGTAATTTAACTATGTTCTCAGAATTATGATTCTTAATTGAGATTTAGCAAATTCAGAAAGAGGAGCAGGGCAAGCTTTCCCCCAGGTATATTTGCTTCCCAGTGAGATATAGTTTAAAATTGTTTCAATTGGACAAATGTACAATCATCACATTTATGAGGCTGAGGACTTGAGAACAGTTGCCTAGAAACCAGAAGAGCTAAAGAAAAGAGGTTGGTAACTGAAAACCATAGTAAACTCTGAACTTCATGAGAACTCTGGTTGGTGTTGTGGGGAGGCCACAAGATCCAGAGCACATATGAGATTTCTCTTTATTGTCAACAATAAGATCAACTTAGTGGCTAGCAACACCACCTAGTGGCTAAACATGCTAATTCTGCATTTTGAATCTGTCAAAAGAGTTTATTTGCAATCTGATTTTGTTTCAGTGAAGATCATGAAAAAGAATCAAAAGGCTAGAGAGAATATGCTCAAGAACAAAAGAGGAGTTAACATTCTTAGCTTTGACTCCAAATCCAAAACATTTGTGAATAAGCTGAGTTTTAATAGACAAGAAGTATTTTTGCAATGTTTGAGTATGCAAAATGGAATTGAACATCTTGGCATTGATGATATATTATTATAGAGAAAGAACTAATAATCTCTATTACATGAAGGGAAATGGTGAACATAAGTGATCTAAAGTAAACAGTGTAGTTAATTATTATATGAAGTGATATTCTGAAGGAAGCAGCATATGATGACAATCAGCAACAAAAGGTTTAGAATGTAATTTAAAAGATAGAGACATTAAGCTGCTTTTCCTTGTTTTTATTTTCTCACCAAACATAGCATTCTGTGTTTTTAGTTTCTATTATGCAATTAGTCTTTTCCCCATGAATTCTAAGACAAGAAAACAAGAAGTAAGCCATTCCCCAGTATGGTTTGGTTAGATTTTGTGTAAAATTGGCCTGTATAACAACAACAATAAAAGGTCCTGTGTTTGTCTCAATTAAATCTCTAGAATTCCTAAAATGAATTCACCATTAGGGCTCAATCTGAAACTCTTCAAGCATTCTCTAATGGAAACTGGTTTTACTCTCTAGTTCTCTTAGTACTCTTCAGTGCTCTCTTCATTCTCTTTTCGTTCATGTCAACACTATACCAGTACATATAAACTTGACTATGTTGATCAGTCAAGTCATCAAAAAAGGGTAATTCTCGAAGTGGTATAGTTTTAAGGGGTTAAAATCTCCCAGTACAACCTGAAATAAATTCAAAGGTAATTGGGAAAATCTTTAACAAAATAAATAAAAAATACAATTCAACATGGATAATCTAGAGATAGATTGTTGAGAACTTCAAAAGGCAAATGGATAACCTTGTATTTTCATTCTAGCAATAGTAGGGAGTCATTGAAGCTTCTTAAGTAAGAGTTTGTTATGGTTAGAACTGGACTATAGGAATATAAATCTGGCAACTATGTGTAGGATGGACTAGAGAAAGAAGTTGGATGATGGGTCCAATTGGGGTACTACCAAAGTTTTCCAGGCAAGACATGATGAGGGCCTGAGCCTGGGAAGTTTTAGCATCAGTAGAGAAAGATGTGGTATATAGCCGACAAATCTTAGAGACTGTTTCATTTTAGGGTGTTAGTGGCTCCGTCTTAGCAGTCTAGATTGTGGACTTTGGTAACTACAAAATTTTTGGTTACCCTGATATTAAAAGGAAAGTTAGGAGGAGGAGACCATGGCAAGAAGAGGGAGAAGGAAAGTTAATGAGTTCAGAATTCCTATTAGTTTTTAAAGGCCTCCATAACCTGTCCCTTTACCAACTTTCTAGTCTTCTTAAACTTTACTCTCTTCCACATAATCTTAAGATCTAGCCTTCTTACTCTTCCATTCACATTCCATTCCCCAACTCCATGTATTTTCACTGTCTGTCCCCCATGTCCAGAATTCTCTCCCTCCTCATCTCTGCCTCTTAACTATCCTAACTTTCTTCAAGTTTTGACCAAAACCTTAATTTATTAAAAAGAAGCCTTAACCCTCTTTAATCTTAGTACCTATGCAATTATCTCTAATTTGTCCTATTTTTGAGAAGGTAGAAGAGAGGATGAGGCTAGAGATGTTTGTCCTTCCTTCCTTGCAGTCACACAACTACATCTCCTTGCCACATTCCTCTATTTTCTTTGGATGCCATATTCTTAGACATGGGTGCTCCATCTGTAGGAACATAATTTTTAGTTGCTTATATTTTGTAAGATATTTTGGGGGTTTGGGACTATATTTTTTTCCAAAGCTGGGACAATCTACTTTTTTTCCTGTGCAGTTTTCATTTATGCTTGCTTGAAATATAGCTCTGTAAAAACAGGCTTTAAAAATTATAATGGCTTTAAAAGAGAGTCCAATGATTGTCTAGACTAGCCCATTGTGTTTCAAATTGAACTATGTAGGGCAGAGCCAAGATAGCGTGTAAAAGCAGGGACCTACTTGAGCTCTCCCCCAAACTCCTCAAGATACCTTTAAAAATGACCCTAAACAAATTCTAGAACTACAGAGCCCACAAAATGAAAGAGTGAAATAGGTCTGTAACCCATGACAACCTGGAAGGCTGACAGGAAAGGTCTATCACACTGGGCTGAGAATGGAGTGCAGTCCAGTGTGGGCAGTGCTGGCACAGACTGTGTGGAGCAGGCCTCAGGGGATTGAATCACTGGCAGCTGTGGCAGTTTCCAGACTTCTCAACTCACAAACACCACAGACAGAATAGCAGGTTGGTGGGAAATCTCTGTTGGATCCAGGTGAGAGAAGAGCACAGTCTAGCCCCAGGCCTGGGAGTGGAGGAGGTGGCAGTAGAGGAAGTGGCAGCAGTAGCAGTGGTGGCAGCAGCAGTAGCCACTTTTAGAGCTCCAGGCCCACATGTGGAGGGGGGATCAAGCAGCTGATCAGAGGGGAATTGCAGGCATCTCTTAGCTGGAACTGAGGCAAGATTCTCTTACTTTGCCCTGCTTGGATCTGTGTTGCAGTCCTGTGATGGTCCTGGGTTGAGGAGAAGTGCTGGCATGGTAAACCTTGTGACAGTTGTGGAGAGGGAATCCTCCTCACAGTTCCAAGGCAAGAAAGAGTACTTGTGATCACTCTAGACCAGAGCACAGGTGAAGAGAGGAGTAAACACCTCTTCTTTGATCATACCACCTTAGAAGAACTGACAATTTACAGATGCCTAGAAGTATCTCTGACAACAGCTATGCAAAACCCCTGAAACTTGGGACAGAGCACTCTCTACTCTGTAAACAGAGTCCTACCTTGACAGAAAGCTAAAAAGTCAAGTAATTGGCTGGGAAAATAAGCAAACAGCGTAAAAAATCAGACTATAGAATCTTACTTTGGTGACAAAGAAGATCAAAACATACAACAAGAAGAAGACAACAAAGTCAAAGTTTCTATATCCAAAGCCTCCAAGAAAAATATGAATTGTTCTCAGGCCATGGAAGAATTCAAAAAAGAGCTTGAAAATCAAGTGAGAGAAGTAGAGGAAAAATTGGGAAGAGAAAGGAGAGTGATGCAAGAAAATCATGAAAAAGAAGACTCAACAGCTTACTAAAAGAGTCCACCCCAAAAAATACTGAAGAAGGGGGCCAAGATGGCAGCTGAAAAGCAGGGGACTAGCATGAGCTCCCCACCGAGTCCCTCCAAAAACCTATAAAAATGGCTCTGAACCAATTCTAGAACTGCAGAACCCACAAAACAGCAGAGGGAAGCAGGGCTCCAGCCCAAGACAGCCTGGATGGTCTCTGGGTGAGGTCTATCCCACACAGAGCTGGGAGCACAGCAGAGCAGAGTGGAGCAGAGCCCAGCGTGCACGGCATGGACCAGCCAGACCAGGAGCCGGGTGGAGTGTGCCCTAGCACCCTGAATCAGTGAGCTAAAGCAGTTACCAGACTTCTCAACCCACAAACACCAAAGACAGTAGAGAAGGTTAGTGGGAAAAGCTGCGGGAGTGGAAGGAGTTTGTGGTTCGGCCACCGCCCCCTCAAAAGGGGACAGAGTCAAGGGAGAAAATTCAATAAAGGGGTTTGGGTTGGGAAGGAACAAAATATAGTTAGTCTTTCACAACATGAGTATTGTAGAAGGGTTATACATGATGATACACATGTGGTCTATGTTGAATTGCTTGACTTCTTAGGGAGGGTGGGTGGGAAGGGAAGAGGGGAGAGAATTTGGAACTCAAAGTTTTGAAAACAGATGTTCAAAAACAAAAACAAAAAGTTTTTGCATGCAACTAGAAAATAAGATACACAGGCAATGAGGTGTAGAAATTTATCTTGCCCTACAAGAAAGGAAGGGAAAAGGGGATGGGAGGGGAGTGGGGTGACAGAAGGCAGGGCTGACTGGGGAACAGGGCAACCAGAATACACACCATCTTGGAGTGGGGGGGAGGGTAGAAATGGGGAAAAAATTTGTAATTCAAACTCTTGTGAAAATCAATGCTGAAAACTAAATATATTAAATAAATAAATAGATAGATAAAAAAAATACTGAAGAAAATGACACCTTAAAAATAGACTAACCCAAATGGTAAAAGAGGTCCAAAAAACTAATGAGGAGAAGAATGCCTTCAAAAGCAGAATTGGCCAAATGGAAAAGGAAGTCCAAAAGCTCACTGAAGAAAATAATTCCTTGGAAATTAGAATGGATCAAATGGTAGCTAATGACTTTATGAGAAGTCAAGAAATTATAAAACAAAACCAAAAGAATTTAAAAAGAAAATAGAAGACCATGTGAAATATCTCATTGGAAAAACCACTGACCTAGGTAATAGATACAGGAGAGATCATTTAAAAATTATTGGGCTACCTGAAAGCCATGATCAAAAAAACAGCCTAGACATAATCTTTCAAGAAATTATCAAGGAAAACTGCCCTGACATTCTGGAACAAGAGGATAAAATAGAAATTGAAAGAATCCACTGATTACCTCTTTAAAGAGATTTGAAAAGGAAAGCTCCTAGGAATATTGTAGCCAAATTCTAGAATTCTGAGGTTCATGGAGGAAATATTGCAAGCAACCAGAAAGAAACACTTCAAGTATTGTGGAAACACAATCCGGATAACACAAAATCTAGCAGCTTCTACACTGAGGTATCAAAGGGCTTGGCATATGATATCTGGAGGTTAAAGGAACTAGGATTAAAACCAAGAATCACCTGCCCAGCAAAACTGAGTATAATACTTCAGGGGGAAAAATGAATATTCAATGAAATAGAGGACTTTCAAGCATTCTTGATAAAAAGACCAGAGTTGAACAGAAAATTTGACTTTCAAATAAAAGAATCAAGAGAAGCATGAAAAAGGTAAACAGGAAAGAGAAACCATAAGGAACTTATTAAAGTTGAATTGTTTACATTCCTACATGGAAAGATCATGTTTGTAACTTATGAGACCTTTCTCAGTATTAGGGTAGTTGAAGGGAATATATATATATATATATATATATATATATATATATATATATATATATATATATATATATATGTAGGTATATTTACATGTGTCTATGTATATATATATGTATGTATATGTATATGTGTATATATGTATATATATGTGTGTGTATTGTGTGTGTATATATATATACATATATACAGAGGGCACAGAGTGAGTTGAATACAGGGGATTATAACTAAAAAATAAAATTAAAGCGTGAGAGAGGAATATATTGGGAGAAAGAGAAAGGGAGAGATAGGATAGGATAAATTATCTCACATAAAAGACGTAAGACAAAGCTGTTACAGTGGAGGAGAAAGGGAGGGGAGGTGAAAGGTAATGAGTCAACCTTATTCTCATCCGATTTGGCTTAAGGAAGGAATAATATACACACTCAGTTGGGTATGTAGGAGGGAAGGGGATAAGAGGAGGGATGATATAAGGGAGGGCAGATTGGGGGAGGAGGTAGTCAGAAGCAAACACTTTTTAAAAGGGACAGGGTCAAGGGAGAAAATTGAATAAAGGGGGATAGGATAGGAAGGAGCAAAATATAATTAGTCTTTCACAATATACATATCATAGAAACATTTTGCATAATGTCACATGTATAACTTATATTGAATTGCTTGCCTTATAAATGAGGGTGTGTGAGGAGGGAAGAAAGGAGAGTATCTGGAACTCAAAATTTTAAAAACCACTGTTAAAAATTGCTTTTACATGCAACTGGGAAATAAGATAAGATAAGGCCTGTATATCTTGCCCTACAAAAAGTAAGGGGGAAGGGTTTAAGGGGCAGGGGTGTGATAGAAGGTAGGGAAGATTGGGGAAGGGGTAATCAGAGTGCATGCCATCTTGGGGTAGGAGGTAGGAGAGAGATGGGGAGAAAATTTAGAACTCAAAATCTTGTACAAATGAATGATGAAAATAAAAATAAATAAATTAAATTAAAAAAAGAAAGTAAAAAAAAATCAAATTGATCTATGCTATAAACCCAGATCACTCTTGCTTTCATTGAATGGCTAATAATGGCACCAAGCAAAAAGTTCTATGGTTTATTGTTTACATTTTGATGGTGTAGAGGGAATGTAAATAATAATTATTTTCTGTTCTGACCAGAAACTTTGAGGATCTTCCCCTCCCAGATTAATATTTTTAAGATGGCAAATTAGGCCATCTTTTGTCTCAATTCTTACCTAGCACTTAGTTATTAAATGGATGTTGCCTTAGACAAACTGTGGCCTGGGGAAAATCTTAATTTAGAAAGGCCAGGGTCATCTACTGCATTCCGGATCATCATCAGTCATCTTGACTCTTGTCTTGCCACTAGTCTTCCATGACTCTGTGAGAGACAGTGAGGCTGAGAACTTTGCACATCTCTGCCTTACTTAGATCCAAGTCACACACATGTCAAGACATCATCCTCTGATGTCATTGGCCCTCTTCCAGAAAAAAGGACAAACAAGAACAATAGATATGTTTGTATGTAATTCTCTGTTTGTGATCTCCCCAACCAGATTATGAGCGTCTTGAGCAGAGTGACCACTTTTGCTTTTCTTCTTCTTTTCACACTTAGCACAATGTTTGGCATAGAGTAGGTGTGCAATAATGCTTGTTGTTTGTTTGTTCATTTGCAATTGCCTCTAATAGTCTTTGGCACAATATTCAAAAAGCTAGTGATAACGACTGAGACAAAAACAATTAAAGGAATATATAAAAGCAAAAGGAAGTTTGTTTAAATAAAAGTATTTTTATCTGTAGATGGTATGATAGTTTAATTAGAAATGTAGAGACAAAAAATATAAAGACGGTTACTACTAGTTAATAGCTTCTGTGAAAGGCTATGCTCTAAAGGACTTAATTAAAATAGATTTGGCACTCTAAGTCTGGAGCCTAGCTGGTGAGTGAGTATAAAACTCATATGGCCCACTAGATCTAGCCAAGCTCAAAATACAAGCAGCCATTCATAAACCTAGATTATTTTTTAATTGCTACTGGCTGTGTGACTAGAAGCATGTCATTGAACTTCTCTGTGCCTCAGTTTTCTCATCTCTAAAATTAGGGTGGTAGAATTGATGTTTTTCAAAAATAGTTCCCATCTCATCCTATAAATAGCAAAATATAACATAAACCCATGAATATCATTAGCACTTCTTTACATGATTAACAAAAACAGAAGGAAAAGAGAGATACCACTCCATATAAAGCATCAGTACAAATCATTAAAACTCCTGTATTTATTTACACACAGAGTACTTAGACAATAAAGACCGGACCTATGCTTTCCTTGGTAATGCCAGGTGAGGAAACTCACTCTACAAATGCAGGGCAACATCTTTTCTGCTACTTAAAGTTTTTTACAGCAAAGACGTCATACATGGCTGTGTACTCCCAAGTGAGTCTGAACCAAATTAAAATATAATTGGAAAGTATTTCACAAAATAAATAATAATATAATAAAAACACAGATAATGTTAATATATGGTTTTCTAAGTCAACATGTGGCCCACAGGGATCATTATGGATGGTGTAGTGGTCCCATTTCTATTTGATTATGATACCACTGGCCTAGAAAACTGATAGGTTAATTGACTTTCTCAGGCTTACACAGTCCATTATTTGTCAGAAATAGGACTTGAACCCAGGACTTCTTGGCTTTGATCTCAACTCTATAACCACTCTGTAACTCTGTTCTCCATATCTATTTAAATAAAATTTCTAAAAAACTGCATAGGAATAAAAAATACACAAATATTTACAAAGCTGTTCAGTGTTGATGGGTGATTCATTCCAATATAAAAAAATTGTTCAAAGACAAATTAATCTATAGACTTAGAGTTACCAATTGAGTTACCTAGGGGCAACTTTATAGATTTTCTCAAAAATACTAAGAAAATTCATGTAAAGAAATAAATGATCAATATGAAAAAGTAGGAAAGAAAGGCATTTGGTATTGCTGGATCTCTAATTTTGTTACAAAGTAGTCACTATTTTTAAATTACATTATGTGAAAAATAGAAGTGTATAGCAATAGATTAGTTATGTGTTGTAGGAATTTTATATAGCAATATAGTATTTAATAAACAATTTCCTTATAGGAAACTAAACTCCTAGGAAAGGGACTCTAAAGGGAAAGAATGCTTTGGGAAAGTGTTGGAAAAAAATTTTTGGACAAGTAGCTTACTCAAAATGCCAGAGATTGTGAAATCATGGCCTTAGAGCCAAATTTAACCCATGGTTTGTTTTTGTCCAACCTGAGAGGTAAGAATGTAAATTCTAAAATACAATACATTTTATTTTAAATATGTTACAAAGCTAATCATAAAAAAAAGATGGTGGGCCAGATTTGGCCTCGGGACTATAGTTTGTTGACATTTGCATTTTTCAGCATTCAACATATTGTGTGGATAATTGCATATATAGTAGATAAATATCTAGTGGAGAAATGATCTAAAAATATAACTTTTAGCATCAAAAATCAGAATCAAATGGATGGTTATAGTTTTCATATCTGTGGCTACAGGAGGACTATATAACCAGTTAAGGGATAGGAAAAAAGCATTAAGGACCTAATAAACATTTTTCTATAAACAAAATAAATACAGATAAAATGATCAGAAAAATATAGATTTAGGGAAAAAAAGCTTTGAACATTTCTTATAATCTCATTTCTAAAATATTTTTTAAATCATCTATCGAATTTATATATACTTTTTTATAATTTCTTTTTTTAATTTGGTACTTTATTTTTCCCCAGCTACATGTAAAAACAAATTTTAACATTCATCTTTAAAACATTTAGTTCCAAATTCTCTCCCTTCTTCCCTCCCCACAACCCCCACTCATTGAGAAGGCAATCTATTTGATATAGTCATACATGTGTACCTAGGCAAAAAACTTCCATAATTGTCACATTGTGAAAGAAAACATAGCCAAAAAAAAACTCAAGAAAAATTTGATCATTTAACAATAGGGAAATACATCTCATTTTCATAAATTTGACTCAGTTCTCTATGTTTGAGAAATAAGGCCTTTGTCAGAGAAACTTGCTTCAAAATTTTTTCTTCACAGTTACTATTGCTAACTGTATTTTCCTTCATCCTGTTACCCCCTTGTTTATTCTTTTCTCTCTATCCTTTCATCCTGCTTTACCTCAAAAGAGTTTACTTCTAATTATCCCCTCCCCCAAACTGCCCCATTTGTATTACTCTCTCCCTTTCCTTAGTCCCTCCCCCCCCCACTTTCCTATAGGGTAAAATAGATTTCTATATCCAATTGGATGTGTATGTTATTCCCTCTTTTAGCCAATTTTGATAACAGTAAGGTTCATTCATTCCCCCTCAGCTCCCCCCTCTTCCCTCCACCATAAAAGCATTTTCTTGCCTCTTTTATGTGAGATAATTTGCCCCATTCTACCTCTCCCTTTTTCTTTCTTCCAATACATTTTCCTCTTACTCCTTAATTTTATTTTTTAGACATCATCCCTTCACATTCAACTCACACCTGTGCCCTCTGTCCATATATACTCCTTCTAACTTTCCTAATAATGAGAAAGGACTTATGAGTTACAAATATCATCTTCCCATGTAGGAGTGTAAACAGTTTAAACTTATTAAGTCCCTTATGATTTCCATTTCCTATTTACCTTTTTATGCTTCTCTTCACTCTTATATTTGAAAGTCAAATTTTTTATTGAACTCTGATCTTTTCATCGAGAATCCTTGAAATTCCTTTATCTCATTGAATATCCATTTTTTCTCCTCCTTGATTACACTCAGTTTTGCTGGGTAAGTGATTCTTGATTGTAATCCTAGCTCCTTTGCCCTCCAGAATATCATATTCCAAGCCCTCTGATCCTTTAATGTAGAAGTGGCTAAGTCCTACATAATCCTGACTGTGGCTCCATGACACTTGAATAGTTTCTTTCTGGATGCTTGCAATATTTTCTCCTTGACCTGGGAACTCTGGAATTTGGCTATAATATTCCTGGAAGTTTTCATTTTGGGATCTCTTTCAGGAGGTGATCAATGGATTCTTTCAATTTCTATTTTATCCTCCGGTTCTAGAATGTCAAGGCAGTTTTTGTCGAAAATTTATTGAAAGATGATTTCTAGGCTTTTTTTTTAAAAAAAAATCATGACTTCCAGGTAGTCCAATAATTTTTAAATAATCTCTCCTGGATCTATTTTCCAGGTCAGTGATTTTCCAAAGAGATGTTTCATACTGTATTCTATTTTTTTCCTTCTTTTGGTTCTGTTTTATAATTTTTTTTTGATTTCTCATAGACTCATTAGCTTCCATTTGCTCTATTCTAATTTTTAAGGAATTATCTTCTTCAGTGAGATTTTTGGCCTCCTTTTACACTTGGCTAATTCTGCATTTTGAGGTGTTCTCATCATTGGTTTTTGGACCTCTTTTACCATTTGGATTGGTCTATTTTAAGGTGTTATTTTCTTCAGTATTTTTGGGGGGCTCCTTTAGCAAGCTGTTGACTCATTTCTCATGATTTTCTTTATCACTCTCATTTCTCTTCCCAATTTTTCCTCTACTTGTATTACTTGATTTTCAAAATCCTTTTTGAGCTCTTCCATGGCCTGAGACCAATTCATATTTTTCTTGGAGGCTTTGGGTGTAGCAGCTCTGACTTTGTTGTCTTCTTCTGAGTGTGTATTTTGATCTTCCTTGCTACCAGAGTAACTTTCAATAGGCAGGTTTTTCCCATTATTTGCTCATTTGCCCAACCTATTTTTACTCTTTGGTAAAGTAGGGCTCTCCTTTCAGTGTCCCAACTGTCTCAAATTTCAGAGGTTTGTACAGTTGTTTTCAGAGATACTTCTAGGGACTGTAAGTTTTCAGTTCTTCCAAGGTGGTATGATCTAAGGAGAGATGTTTACTACTCTCTTGGCCTGTCCTCTGGTCTGTGAGAGACCACTAGCATTCTTTTCTGCACTGGAACTGTGAGGAAGGTCCCTTCTCCCCTACAGCCTCAAACTCTGCTGGGACTGTGAGACCCAGGACTGTGAACTAGATCCAAGTATGGGCAAAGCAAAAGTGCCCCAGTGCTAGCAAAAAGACCTCTGTAATCTCATTCCGACTGGTTGTTTGACCTCCTTACTATCTGTGGGCTTAGACCTCCAGAAGCAGCCCCCAGTGCCACCACCGCTGCTACTGCTGCTACTGTAGATTCAGTGTCTCCCAAGGCCTACTCCTGGTTTTCTGTGTCCTGGGCTATCCTGGTGACACTCCACTCTCACTCAGGTGAGACATACTTTTCCTGCTGACCTTCTAAGTTGCCTTTGGTGTTTGTGGGCAGAGAGTTCTGGAAACTGCCACTGCTGGTGGTGATTCAGTTGCCCAAAGTGGTTTTCTGAGGCCAGGACTGTTTGCTTCTCTCACCCTGGTGCAACGTAATTTGCTGCCAACCTTCCAAGCTGTCTTGGTCTGAAAATTTGTTTCACTCAGTCTTTTGTGTGTTCAGCTTCTTCAGAATTTGTTTAGAGTCATTTTTAAAGGTATTTGGAGGGGATTTGGGGAGAGTCCAGAAGAGTCCCTTGCCTTTACTCTGCTATCTTGTCTCTACCTCTCTAAATATTTTAAAAATTGAGACAAATATGTAAAAGCGTTTATATACCATATATATATAATATATATTATATATATATGTACACACACATTTAGATATATACATACACATATATATATGTGTGTGCGTGCACTTTAGACATATATATGTGTGTGTGTGTGTGTGTGTGCGTGTGCGTGTGTGTGTATGTGTGTGTGTGTGTGTATTACCAAAATACTTGAACAAGGAGTTTTCTAAAAGAAGGAAATTCCAATTATCAACAACTGATGGGGTGCTTGGGTACTTGTGCTTGGTCCCCAATTCCAAAATCACAGTTCTCCCTAGCTTCAAAACACTATCCCTGACAATTCTCTCCCCAGCCCAAGGACACTATGACCAGTAATTACTCATGAATGGGCTCCAGTAAGACAAATTACCTTTCCCCACAATTACTCATGAGTGGACCCTAGTAAAACAAACGATCTTTCCCCATCACAAGAACAATGCAACCTCTGGAGAAATTTTCCTGTAAAAACCATCTTGTAACCACAGAATTATCATGTATTGATTCCCAAAGTTATCATATTCAATCCAGAGTTCAAGCTATAGACATCAACTCTCAAAGTTATCTTGCTACAAATGTAATGGACCAAAAACACACTCCTGAGAAACCCCTTCCCCATGTTTCCAACACCTGTGATCAAGGTTGTAAGTTATCACCTAATTAATGTATGTGCTAGATAATCCCCTACTTTTCCTATATAAGCTCATTTTAAGTGGCAAGCTCCTTAGGGAGATCTGACCACCACATTGGCATTGCAATAAACCTTTGTCACCTTGAATGAAAGAATGCTTGAGTCTGTGAATTCATTCCAGATGACCCTGTCCAGTACTTCAGTCCCTTAGGGATCCCTGAACCCTTTAAACCACATCGAAACCATTTAAAAAATTCTTCAGAAATTGCTGACAGAGAACTTTAAATGTCAACAACTTTGATCTTGTTTACATACCCACAAACTTAACCAAGAGGATAAAAGTTAAGAAAATTCAGTATTGAATTAACTATGGGAAAACAGATATGTGTATGAACCACTGGTGGGGCTGTGAAATATTTTAACTCCTCTGGAAAATCATTTGGAAGTATACCATAAAAGCTACTAAATCATTAATACACTTTGGCCCAGAGATCCAACTGTTTAGATTCAGACTCCATGGAAGGTAACGATAACAAGACCCATGTTTTCAAAAACATTCAGAGAAATAACATTTATCAGTTTAAAAATCTAGAAATAAAATTTATGTGGAATCATTAGGGAAGGTCTAAACAATTTGTTATATATTAAATCAATCTATCAGCAAGCATTTTAAAAATACTTTCTGTGTGTGAATCACTGTATTTAGTGTTGTGGTTAAACTACAATAAATGAAACAGTTCCAACTCTCAAGTAGCTTACATTTTATCAGGGTAGACAATATATACATTGTATATATCTGCATATCTATATATATGTATATCTATATCTCTATGTAAAATAGCTGTAAGGAGAATAAATACAAATACATACATAATTAAATGCAAAATAAGGAGAGAGGGTACTAGCAGATGTAGGGATCAGGAAAGGTTTCATGTAGAGGGTAGCACTTGATCTCCATCTTGAAGAAGGAGAGGGATTCTCTGGGGCAGAGGAAGAATATGGATACCACCTGTACAAAGATAGAGAGAAGGAAGATGGAAAGTCCTGTATAAGGAAGAGAGAGAAGGTCAAAGTGACTGAATTCCAGAGTTTAGGAGGAGTAATGTACAATGTGGTCACAAAGATAGATTAGGTTTGGGTTGTACAGGTCTTTAAAAGTGAAGTAGAAGGGATTATATTTTACTTTACAGGCAGTAGAGGAGTCATAACTGCATTTGAGTAAGGAAGTAGCTTTTAGATCTGTGCTTAAGGGAAATTACTCTGTCTGTTGTATGGAAGATGAACTGAACTGAGGAGAGACTGAACACCTAGTGCGTGTACTGAAAAGAATAGAATGCTGCTATATTGCAAAGAATAAGAAATATTGAGAATTCAGAGAAACGTGGGAAGCCCTGAAGTGAAGCAAGGTTAAAAGAGCAAAAGTCTGCTGTAGTCAATGGCTACGTAAGGTTAATAAAGACCATTCTAAAAGGTCAAGTACAACCAGCAGGGCTGGCAGCAAATGATGAAAGTTACAGCATGTGTCCTTCCTTTCTTTACAATTTGTAAATACAAAAATGGAGAGTGACATGTACCATCAGTTTCAATTACTCTAATGGTGCCTTTACTGAACTGCTTTGTAGAGAATGTACTCTCTTTCCCCCCACCTTTTCCATTTTTCAGACCATAACCATATCTAGTATCTTTTTATGTTTGACATTTCTCCTGATTTAGTAATGGTTTGGACGTTGGTTCTTATCAGTCACTAATGTGATTAAACAGACAGATGATCCAAAATTCAATATGTAAGTATAATTTTCTTTCAACTAAGATATAGTAAATTTCATTTTTCCACGATCAATACTCACAATATCTATTCCATTATTGCTCTCTTCTTGGAGAAAGAATTAGCAACATACAGAGGTGAAGCTTCTGACTAGGCTTCATGTCATTGGGCTCACTTGTTTCTTTGTTTCAGGGTTAATTCCATAGAGAATGGTCTTCTATTGAGATGTGCTTCATTTTACAGTGTTAATATAGAAACTCCTACTGGGTCCCTGCTTGCTCCCGTGACATGTATATGTTTCATGCAGGATTGTCTATGGAGAGTTGTGGTAGGTAGATTTGTGGAGGAACTACTTCCTCTCTCTTTTGGTCAAAAGGGCTATAGAAAAGCTCCATCTCACTCTTTTAGGCCAAGTTCTCTTGGGACAGATCCAGAAACAGCTCTGCCTTGGACTTTGAGTAAGGTAAGGAAGGGATTTCTTTATCCTCAGTCTCTTTCTACCCATCCTATCCCTCCAGGAGCAAACACAGCTGACTCTTCATATTTCTATTTCCTTTAATAAGCAATGATCCTGAGAGATGGACATTTCCAAACTTTTGAGTTATTTTGTGAATTTGGGAGATCCTGAGTCTTTGAGTCACTGCAGGAAAATGCATTTCCTGCATCTATACAGCTTCCTGAAAGAAAAAGATGACTACCAACAGAATCATTCTGAATACGAAGGGATAAAAAAGTCATGCCTGCCAGGCCAAAATATCTACATGTAATGAATTCCTTCAACAATAGAGATCCAAAGTAAAGATAAAATATCTATTTAATATCCTTACAAAATCAGCTTTTTACCTCCCAGGAAAATGCAATAGATGGTATGAGTTATAGTTTTTAAGTATTTTAATATGCACTTGAATCTTTTGTATTTTAAACATTTTTTGTGATGGAATAGAGATATATTTGTTTTATTTCCTGATGTTTACACCAAGACCATTCCTATAGAGGATCATATTAATCTCTTTTTAGGAGATTTTAGGTAAGAACAACACTTATATTTTGTTTAGTGATTTTATCAGGAGTTCTAATTTGGGGATGGGAGTATAACAAACTAAAGAGTGAAGGAAAAGGCTGGTTTCCCCTTCTGGTTAAGCTACCCTCAGGATGAATCCAGTCCACCTGGGCTCAGAGCCAGTGAACTTGTGAGGAGTTTCCCACCCTTGGCTATGGGTAGTCTTTGTTGACAGTCATGTATTACATTATCTTTTTGGCCATCCTCTTCTATGCTCATCTTCATATTGAACTCACTACCCATTAGTAGTTATGTCAGCTTTTTTCAAAATATCTTGTTAAAATTTTCACAAAATTCCTTCAACTTTGTAATCTGCCATAGATAAGGATAAGCTGTAATTATCTTCACAGTAGTATATTTGTTTATACAACCTGAGCACATCTTAAGTGATGTCTCCTATAGCATTTGAGAACCAAATGAAATCAACTCCATTATCTTTTTTATTTCCTCTTTTATAAGAACCTTTGTTCTATCCTTCCAGTTAGCTGTGTCTCCTTTATGTTTTCTGATTTTACATATTGGCATTATGACAATTTGGATATTGCTTAGATCTATTGGCCTCTGCACAAAGATTTCACTTGAAGAGGTAAAGGAATATTTGTAAATGGTCTATAAATTTTAGTAGCCTTGCACCTTCTTTTCTATCATTATGCTACTATCATTTCAAAAGTAGAAGGGGATTCCAAAGGATATGGGACTATTTTGTGAAATTATTCATGAGTCAACTTGGACAAAAAATAAAGGATGTCTTTGTAGGGAATTATCTGATGATAAGTTTCTCTGGAGAACTTGGCAAGACTGATCCTTTGGCATTACAGTCACAGGTTGTAGCTGGGTCTCTATGCAAACTCTTTCTGACTTGTTGGAACCTGCCAAGGATAATGTTCCATAAGCATAGGTTTTATGAATCCAAGGTACTTGCATGCCATAATGAAGCATCTGAGTAGGATTTTTGTAGACATTCCAAGAAAAACTTGAAAGCATAAATTTTGGGGGCAATAAGTGCCTAAGAGATCATCTAATGCAGGGCTTCTTAACCTGGGGTCAATTGGTTCATCCCCCAAGGAATCAGTAGATAGATTTTAAGGGATCCGTAAATTTGGATGGAGGATACCCTACATATTATTTTTCACTAGTCTTTAAATGAAATTTAGCTTACCCTTAAATTATAACCAAACCAAACAAAATGCATTATTCTGAGAAGGGTTCTCTAGGCTTTATCAGACTATCAAAGAGGTTCGTGACTGTAACAACAATGTTGCTAGCAGCTGCTGTGGGGGGGTAAGACCAACAACACCAGCATATGGGAGGGCTGATAGCACAGATTCTTTGATCTGCTTTTCCAAGGAAAGCAACTTTAAGGAGTTAACTATCTCAGTTTCATTAAACATACATATATCACTCACTTAGTTCAGGGGAAAAAGTCAGGACTCTGAACTTCAGAGCAAATACCAACAGAAACTACAAACAGACCAACAGACAGGTTTCGTCTGATCAAGACATCACATACATAGTCACCAAAAAGAGGAACACCAACATCTGGGTTTTCAAAGCCAGGGGGCTATTAACAATGGCTACCCAGAGTCTCGTCTGATGCTTCCAGTGAGTGAGAGCCCCAAAGCAAAATGCCAACCTCAGATCTTATGTACCCTTCTCAGGGTCAGAAGGCATCACAACCATGTGACTCAAAGCCATGTGACACTTTTTCATGGTCAGAGGGCAGAACTAGGACTTCCCTTGATGTAAGCAGGTCATCAAAGACTCCCCATTCAATCAAAGATTCCTTAGTGCTGACAAGTACTCCAAAACAAAGACAACAAAAAGTACACTTTGTTTACCATTACATTTGAAAAGCAAAACTCATCAAAGGTACTTGATTACCTCAGCATTCTAAAGGAGAAAAGAGTAAAAAAAAAGTCCCACCCTAATTACCATAACAATGACACATAGGAAAAAAAAAGGATAAGAACCACTGCTCCAATCCAACCTCTTTTTTTTTTTTTTTTTTTTTTTTACAGAGAAGGAAACTCATACAAGTAAATTACTTTCTCAAGATATGGAACTAGAACCCAGGTCTCCTAATTCCCAGAATACTACTCTTTCTAGTGTATAAAAGCCTCATATTTGTTTCCATATTTTGGTAACTAATTGTATTTTCTGTCATGTATGCTTCTTCATCTTCTCAAAGCAGTAACCATGTAAATTTTAATATATTTTAGAAAAAAAAATCTCTCTCCAAATCCAGTTCCTACTTTTATGAAACAGGATTTTTAGAAGATAATTTTATGTAGTCTTTTGAAATTGCTTCTGATTTGTTATTCACTGAGTTTTAAATAAGCCTTCGAAGCCTCTTGGTACAATCAAGTAGCCTGGAAAAATAATAGGTCTACCTTGGTATGAACTTTAAGGAAAGGTCAAAGATAGATGTTGGCACTAGACAATTCTTTTTGTTGTATATTAGTCATAGGGATGGATAGTAGATAACGTATTACCTCTAATATCTGTACCACCAATTAGATGAGTGTCAATTCCCATTTGTTTCACTCAACTCATACATAATTGAACAGAGGACCCTGCAGCATCCCATTCTTTTATCCATAAGGAGTCCCTGTGATACAATATGGAATTATATAAAGAATTCTGGAATTAATCATAATACCTAGTATTGTCTGAGGTATTGGTACTTAACCCAAAGATCTTCTTTCCTGATTTTCCCCTTCAATATAAAGGGGAAATAGGACTAGATAATATCTAATATTCCTTCTAGCTCAAATATTCTATAAAGATGAAATAGGCACCTATTTTATTTCACATATATTTATATAGACATATGTTTGTAAGTATATAAGTATGTGGCAGTAAGGTCTAGTTGATAGAGAGTCTATGTCTGAGCCAGGATTCTGTAGGTTCAAATCTTCTTTCTGATACACGCTGTTTGTGTTACTGTTGGCAGTTCACTTAATCCCTCTGCACCCCAGGCAACTCTCTACAACTATAAATTCCAGAATGTGTGCCATCCTCCTTAAATAGAGGAAAGTTGTTCCCTATGCCAATCAAATAGCAGGTTTAGTTCTTATCCCCATACCCTATACATGAATAAAAGTGCCTGATAATGCAGGTAGATCACAGGACCAAGAGGGTATCTCTGAGATATCTTTGTTGAAGAGATATTTTTTGTGATTAAGATGACTTTTTTGGTAAAGCATGGCTGCTTTACTGCCGACATCAATCCAAATATGCTTTATTTTTCTTATCCGAGTAAGTAGGCCTAGGAAAGATGTATATATATATATATCTCTCTTATTAAGATAAAAAGAAAATTATGCTACCATTTTTTATTTTAAATTTTCCCTAGTTTTCTTTAAAAACAAAATAATGTCAATTTTTTAAAAAATGCAATTGGCAGAGGAGGTGGAGCCAAGATGATGGAATAAAGTGAGAGATTCATCTGAGCTTTCCCCCAAACCCTTCCAAATACTTTTAAAACATGAATCTAAGCAAATTCTAGAGTAGCAGAACCCACAAAAAGATGGGATGAAACAAATGTTCAGTCCAAAACAACTTGGAAAGTCAGCAAGAAAGGTCTGTTGCACCACGGTGAAAGAGGAGTACAGTCCAGTGCAGGCCATTCAAGGGTAGGCCAGGCCCTAGTGTAGAGCAGACCCCAGCAAACCTGGAGCAGGCTTTGGGGCAATTGAATGAGTGGCAGCAGTGGTGGTTGCTAGACCCTTCAGCCCATGGACGCCAAAGACAAGTTAGAAGATCAGCAGCAAAGGTCTGTTGCATCCTGGGTGAGAATGGAGGCCAGAACATTGCAGACCATACCAGCACAGCTACAGCCCCAGCAAACCAGAAGCAGGCCTTGGGAGCCACTGAATCTGCACCTTCCACGGCAGCAACTTTTTCCAGAACTCTCAGCCCACAGATGGTAAGGGAGTCAAACAACTAGTCAGGAGATTACAGGGGTCTTTTTGCTGGCACTGGGGGCAGGACTCTGTTGCTTTGTTTATACTTGCATCCAGGTCACAGTCCTAGGTGGCAATCCCAGGGCAAGGTGGAGCACAAGCATAGCAGGTCTTGTGACCACAGTGGAGGAGGGACCCTCCTCACAGTTCCAAGGCCAAAAAGAGTGTTTGTGGTCTCTCAAAGACCAACTCACAGGCCAGGAGAGTAGTAAACACACAGTAGTAAACAAACATTAAAAAAAAAAAAGAAAAGGCCCTATATGGGCAAAAATATAGCAGATCTTTTCTGGAGGTAAAGAATTAGAAGTCAATAAGATGTCCATCAATTGGGGAATGACTGAATAGATTGTGGTATATGATTATGATGGAATACTATTGTACCCTAAGAAATGATGAGTAGGATGCTCTCAGAAAAACCTGGAAAGACTTGCATGGGCTGATGCAAAGTGAAATGTACTGTGTACAAAGTAACAGCAATATTGTAAGATGATTAGCTGTGAATGAATTAGCTATTCCCAGCAACACAATGATCCAAGACAACTCTGAGGGACTTATGATGAAAAACTCAATCCATCCCTCACAGAAAAAGAACTGATGGTGTCTGTATACGGATTGAAGAAATTTTTCTTTTACTTTATTTTTCTTGAGTTTTTTCTTTTCTGTTTTCTTTCACAACATAACTAGTATGGATATGTTTTGCATGACTACGCATGTATAACCTATATTGAATTGCTTGCCTTCTCAATGTGAGGGGTAAGGAGGGCAGAAGGGAGAAAGGGACAGAATTTGGAACTCACAGTTTTAAAAATGAAGGTTTGTGTTGGCAACCAAAAATGGGCTCCTTAGCACTTAGTCAACAAGTGCCCTTGACTAGTTTGGCTTTTTCCCCTGAACTGAATGCTATTTGTATGTTGGACTGGAGTAAGCTTGTCGGCCCCTTCACCTTGCTTCCCTTGCTTAAGCTGATGGAAAGAACCTGTGCTTTCCTGGTCAACACCTTCACCTTGCTTAAGCAGATTGAAAGAACCTGTGCTTTCCCCGGCATACCTTACACCCCCGCAGAAGCCGGATGCTTAAAAACAGCTTCCGTTGGAGCCAGAGGCTGCTATAGCTACAGCCACAGCCGAAGCTGAAGCAGGAGCTGCCAGTAGCAGAGCTGACCTACAGGAGGAAGCTGAACAAGGACTTGAAGCCAGTGGGTAATCTTTTTGCCATAGAGGGGGAAGCATGATTTTATTTTACACCATCATGCTTCTCTGTTGCCTCCTGGTTACTCTTGTAAGGCGTACTTATTGGGCCTGGAAGCTTTTGATCAATATGTCAAAATGGGGATGCTGGTTCATGGGTACTGTGGAGCCTAAATATATGCTTTGATTCTTCTGCCTCCTACTTTGAGAGTTTCTTATATCTGGCGGTTCCGAACCTTTCAGACATATATATGATCCTCTTTGAGATTATAAACTCTGTCCTCCTAATACAATGTTAAAAATTGTTTTTACATGTAACTGGGGGAAAAATAAAATACTAAATAAAAGTTTAAAAAAACATACAGTTTAGAGACTTCTCAACCCAGAAATGACAAAGACAGCTTAGAAGGCCAGTGGAAGACCTTTAAGACTTGGGTGAGAGAGGAGTGCAGACCAACCCCAGCCCTCAGGTTGTGGTGGCAGCAGCAACTGCTTCCAGAACCCTCAGGCCACAAATGGTAAGGGGATCAAACAGCTAATCAGAAGGAGATTACAGGGATCTCTTTGCTGGCACTGAGGCAGCATTCTGTTGTTTTTCCCATACTTGAATCTCGGTTACTGTCCTGGAGCTCAGAGGAGCATGGGCATAGCAGAGCTTGTAGCCACAGTGGAGAGGGAACCCTCCTGACAGTTCCAGGGCAGAAAAGGGTGCTTGTGGTTGCTCACTGATCAGAGCAAAGTCCAGAAGAAGAGTAAACACCTCTCCTTAGATCATACAACCTTAGAAGAACTGAAAACTTATAGGTTCCTAGAAGTATCTCTGAAAATAGCTTCACAAAACTCCTGAAGTTTGGGACAGTATCCCCTCCACACTGGAAGCAGAGCCCTACCTTAACAAAGAGTTAATAAGTCAAGTAATTGGCTGGGAAAATGAACAAACAGTGGGAAAAACTCAGGCTATAGAATCTTACTTTGGTGACAAGGAAGATCAAAACACACATTCAGAAGAAGATAACAAAGTCAATGCTCCTACATTCAAAGCCTCCAAGAAAAATAAGAATTGGTCTCAGGCTATGGGAGAACTGAAAAAGGATTTTGAAAATCAAATAAGAGAAGCAAAGGAAAAATTGGGAAGAGAAATAAGATTGATGCAAGAAAATTATGAAAAACAAGTGAACAGCTCACTAAAGGAGACCCCCCAAAATACTGAAGAAAGTAACACCTTAAAAAATAGACTAATACAAATGGCAAAAGAGCTCCAAAAATCCAATGAAGAGAAGAATGCCTTAATATGCAGAATTGACCAAATGGAAAAGGAGCTCCAAAAGACCACTGAAGAAAATACCACCTTAAAAATTAGATTGGAGCAAGTAGAAGCTACTGACTTTAGGAGAAATCAAGATATTATAAAACAGAACCAAAGGAATGAAAAAGTGGAAGACAATGTGAAATATCTCATTGGAAAAACCACTCACCTGGAAAATAGATCCAGGAGAGATAATTTAAATGTTCTTAGACTACCTGAAAGCCATGACCAAAAAAAGAGCCTAGATATCATCTTTCAAGAAATTATCAGGAATTCTCCTTATATTCTAGAGCCAGAGGGCTATTCACCGAATGGGTGTTACCTCACTCTAAGTGAGTACATGGAAAGGCCTTAGCCTAAAAATCTGCCATTGCATCCTGTGTCATCTCTAATCATCCTGAGGAACATCTGGTAACTGGATCCAGATGGCAATGGAGGAAAAAGTGAGGCTGGTGACCTTGCACAGCCCTTCTTCATTCAAATCCGAGTCAACTGCATGTTGTGTCATCATTTCCCTGATGTCATGGTCCTTTTTGAAAATGAAGGAAAAACACAAGAATGGAGCAAATGGAAGCTAATGATTCTATGAGAAATCAAGAAATTATTAAAGAAAACCAAAAGAATGAAAAAATAGAAAACAATGTGAGATATCTCATTGGAAAAAACAACTGGCCTGTAAAATAGTTCCAGGAGAGATAATTTAAAAATTATTGGACTCCCACGAAAAGCCATGATAAAAAAAAAGCTTAGACATCATCTTATAAGAAATTATCAGGGAACACTGCCCTGATGTTCTAGAACCAGAAGAGAAAATAGAAATTGAAAGAATCCACTGATCACCTCCTGGAAGAGATCCCCAAAGTAAAATTCCCAGGAATATTATGGCCAAATTCCAGAGTTCCCAAGTAAAGGAGAAAATATTCCAAGCAACCAGAAAGAAGCAATTCAAGTATTGTGGAAACACATTCAGGATAACACAAGATTTAGCAGCTTCTACACTGAGGGATCTGAGGGCTTGCAATATGACATTCCAGAGGTCAAAGGAGCTAGGAGTCCAATCAAGAATCACCTACCCAGCAAAACTGAATGTAACCAATAAAGGGGAAAAATTGATATTCAATGACATAGAGGAATTTAATGCATTCTTGAGAAGCCAGAGTTAAGTAGAAAAAATGACTTCCAAATACAAGACTCAAGAGAAGCATGAAAATGGAAACAGGAAAGAGAAATCATAAGGAACTTATTAAAGTTGAACAGTTTACATTCCTACATGGGAAGATGTTATTTGCAACTCATGAGACCTTTCTCATTATTAGGGTAATTGCAGGGAATATATATATACATGGAGCACTCAAGGTGAATTGAATATGGATGATATCTAAAAAATAAAATTAAGGGGTGATAGAAGAATATGTTGAGAAAAAGAGAAAGGGAGAGCTAGAATGGGGCAAATTATCTTCCATAAAAGAAAAAGCTTTCACAGGGGAGAGGAAGAGGGGAGAGGTGAGAGGAAATGAGTGGATCTTACTCTCACTGGATTTGGCTTAATGAGGGAATAACATACACACTCAATTGGGTATGGAAATCTGTCTTACCCTACAGGAAAGTAGGGGAGAAGAGGATAAGGAGGGGTGACAGAAGGGAGGGCAGATTCTGAGAGGGCATAATCAGAAGCAAACACTTTTGAGGAGGGAAAACTTGAAAGGAAACAACACGACTGTTATGGAAGTGTTTTGCATGACTACGCATGTATAATCTATATCAAATTCCCTGCCCTCTCAATGAGGGTGGCTGGAGAATGAAGAAGGGAATGAATTTGGGACTCTGAGTCCCAAATGCATTTGAATTAAAAAAATAAATGTTAAATATTGTTCTTACATGCAATTAAGAAATAAGATACATAGGTAATGGGATATAGAAATCTATCTTACCCTACAGGAAAATAGAGGGGAAGAGGAAAAGAGAAGAGGGGGGTTGATAGAAGGGAGTGCAGATTGGGTGAAGGGGCAATCAAAATGCATGCTGTCATGGGGTAGGGGGAGGGGAGAGATGGAAAATCTTGTTGAAGTAAATGTTGAAAACTAAAATAAATAAATACATTGGGCAGAAAAAAGAAAAAAATGCAATTGACTTATGAGAATTTATAATATTACCCTGAGTGTCAAATAGCAATGTTCTCCATCTTAGATTTTTGACACTTTTTTTTTCTGGGGGGTTAGGATATGTATGATGTCATTCATGTGTAGAACTCCAGAAATGGAAACTCCTTCCATTGATGTAGTTTCACATCTCATCTCTTATTTATTGCCTTAGGAAGCTGTTTAGAGCCCTGAAAAGTAGCTTACTTGCTCAAGGTCATAGAGTTAGGATTGAACCCAGGTCTTTCTGGTACCCAGGCTGTCCCTGAAACCATACTTCAAGATGTGTCTCTGCCATCCTATTTAGGATGATAAATAGAAATACTGTATTTTACATTATTTCTCATAATAATTCCCATAAACTCTAAACACTTTACAGAATTTCTACTATTATTATTCATGCTGTGATCATGTCATTTGCATAATACCCCTTCTCTTAGTGATGTGACACATAGGGAAGTCCTAAAATTACATGTTAAAATGTTTCAATTTTCTTTGAATATGTAATCAGAAAAATCAGTAGGAATTATGAGGTATAGTGGGCAAATTTTCCTCTTCAGGCAATGTTTTTGAACTTGTCCTTACTGATTAGAATATGAAATCTCAATTCAGCTACTAAATACTCATGGCCATATGGCTAAGAGTTTAGAGCACCTGATTTATGTGGGAGTCAGTTTCTCTGATGCACACTAAAAATACCCTCTACAAAAATTATATTTCAAGTTCAATTCAATTATTGCCCTTTAAAAAAACATGCAAAGACAACATGAGAATTGTGGATTGCTGGCAAGGGATGCATCTGATTGGCAATAAATCTGATGAACATAATTCATGTAGCAGAACACTTATTCATTCCAGTGCTAAACTTGTTTAAATGCCAATCTTTTATTTATGGGAGTCATTTGAACAAAAACAATTCTGCATTAATATTACTAAAGTATTGTGCTTGAATTTTTGCATTATAAATGAATGCTTAAAGTACTTCTCTCAGAAAATCTTTATAATTTTCATTTTAGAGAAGAGGAAATGAGGCTAAGTAGCTTGAACAGGATTACATATAATAACTTAGGGGCATAGAAAAGACTGAGGAACCAAGATGGCAGATTAAATGAAGCAACCTCGCTGAACTCTTTCAACATTCCCCTCCAAAAAACTTTAAAGTAACAACTTAAGTTCTAGAGTGGTAGAAATAACAAAAGGTCAGGGTGAGACATTTTTCAAATGTAGAAAAACTTGGGAGGTCAGCAGGAGAGGTCTATGACACTGTAATGGAGGCCTATCTGGAATGCACACATGAGGCAGCAAAATTGCTTTAGGAGCTCTCACCCCAGAGATAGCAATGGGATCAGACAACTGATCAGGAAGAGAGTACAAGGAACCCTTTACTGGCACTGGGTATAGCTGGCAATGACTGGCAACTCTATTGCCAATATGCAGTTCTGGGTCACAGTTACAGAACAGAGAGGAACGCTTGTATTTGTTTACAAGGGAACAAGGGACATGGTCACAGCTCCAGAACCAAGAAGAACATTACCACTTGTGGCTGCAAGTGACGAGGGACTCTTTCTGGGTAAAGGCCAGAGGGTAAACCAAGAGACCAGTGACCATACATCTCCCAGGACCACACCACCTAGAAAGCACCAAAAACTTGCAGATCACCAAAACTAGCTCTGAATACTGCAGCATGAAAAAGCCTAAAGCTTGGGACAGTGCCTCCCCAGCCCCAGGTGAGCAGAACCCAACTTTAACTCAAAGGTCAAAGTAAAGAAATAGGCTGGAAAAATGAACAAACAATAATAACAAAAGCCACTTGACCATAAAAAGCTCCTATGATGTCAGGGAAGACCAATATATAAACTCAGACAGTAATAATGTGAATAAAGAAACCTACAAACAGAGCTTCAAATAAAAATCCTAATTGGACACAAACCCAATAAGAAATCCTGGAAGATAAGAGGGTAGAGGAAAAATTAAGAAAAGAAATAATAATGATGCAAAAAGATTATGAAAAGAGAATTAGCAGCATGGTAAAAGGAGCAAAAAAGTACTGAAGAAAATAATACCTTAAAAACAGAAGGACTCATTTCTCACATATATACTGAGCAGAAAACTAAGTCATATTCATAAAAATAAGAGTCATTCTTCCTTTTAATAAATAGTCACTGGATATAAGCAGGCAGTTTTCAGAAGAAGAAATTAAAGCTATAGTATGAAAAATGCTCTTTAAAAACTATTGATTAGAGAAATGCAGATTAAAACAACTCTGAGGTACCATCTCACACCTACCAAAAATGAAAAATTCTGGAGGTGATGAGGGAAACCTAAGTATACAAATGAACTGTTGGTGTATTGAAATAGTCCAAATATTCTGGAGGATAATTTCGTACCATGCCCAAAAGACTATAAAACCATGTTTACCCTTTGATCCAGCAATACCACTACTAATTCTGTATCCCAAAATGTCAAAGGAAAGTAAAAGGACATATATGTACAAAAATATTTTTTTTGTGGTGACAAGGAACTGGAAATCAAGGGGATGTTCATCAATAGGGAATGGCAGAATAAGTTTTGGCATATGATTGTGACGGAGTATTGTTGTCCTATAAGAAATAATGATGGAAGTAGTTTTAGAAAAACATGGCAAGACCTATATGAACTGGTACAAAGTTGAGTGAGAAGAATCAATGATCAGAAGATCATTGTGCACAGCAACAACAACGTTGTATTCATGATCAACTATGAATGACTTGGCTACTCTGATCAATACAATGATCCTAAACAATCTCAAAGGACTCATGATGAAAAAATGCTATCCAGGGGCAGAGCCAAGATGGTGGCTGGAAAGTAGGGACTTGCTTAAGCTCTCCCTCAAATCCCTCCAAACACCTGTAAAAAATGGCTCTGAACAAATTCTAGAGCTGCAGAACCCATGAAATAGCAGAGGGAAACAGGTCTCCAGCTCAGGAGAGCCTGGATGGTCACCAGGAAGGGTCTATTGCATGGTGCTGAGAGCGGCAGGAAGCCCAGCATGGGCTGGGTCCAGGACAGACCAGACTCAGCCAGTCAGACCCAGACCCAGAATCAGCCAGTCAGGACGGCTTGGGGCCATGAAACAGTGAGCTGTGGCAGTTACCAGACTTCTCAACCCACAAACGCCAAAGAGCAGGGTAGGGGGAAACTGCTAAATCAAGTTCAGAGAGGTCTGATCACCAGTGCTGGGGGTGGTGGAGGTGCTGGAGTGGTTGTGGTGGCAGCAGTAGGAAACTCCTGAGGCTGCTTCCAGAGCTACAGTATCAGCTGCTTCCCAAGTCCCCGGCTCACATGGTGAGAGGACTCTAGCAGCGGATCAGAGCAGGAGGGCAAGGAGCACTTTGTGGGCACAAAGGCAAATTCTCTTGATGTGCCCTGCTTGGGTCTGTATTGTGGTCCTGGTTGGCAGTTCTTGGGGAAAGAGGAGCACTGTGGTGACAGAGCCTGGGGTGAGAGTGGAGTAGAAGTAGCTCTGAAAACAGCAGTGCTTGGACCCTAAAGCTTGGGACAAAGTAATCTCTACTCTACAAGCAGTCATACCCTGACAAAAAGCTCAAGGATCAAGTAGTTGGCTGGGAACATGAACGGGCAGTGAAAATGAACTCAGACTCAAATGGAGACTCAAACTCAAATTCTAGATTCCTATTTTGGTGACAAAGATGATCTAAACATATAGCCAGAAGGAGTCAACAAAGTCAAAGAGTCTACATCAAAAGCCTCCAAGAAAAAATATGAATTGGTCTCAGGCCATGAAGAGCTCAAAAAGGATTTAGAAAAGCAAGTAAGAGAAGTAGAGGAAAAATTTGGAAGAGAAATGTGAGTGATGCAAGAAAACCATGAAAAACAAGTCAATGACTTGCTAAAGAAGACCCAAAAAAATACTGAAGAAAATAACACCTTAAAGAACAAACTAACCTAAATAACAAAGGAGCTCCAAAGAGCCAATGAAGAGAAAAATGCCTTGAAAGGCAGAATTAGCCAAATGGAAAAGGAGGTCCAAAACACCACTGAAGGAAATACCACCTTAAAAATTAGATTGGAGCAAGTGGAAGTTAGTGACTTTATGAGAAATCAAGATATTATAAAACAGAACCAAAGGAATGAGAAAATGGAAGACAAAGTGAAATATCTCATTGGAAAAACCACTGACCTGGAGAACAGATCCAGGAGAGATGATTTAAAAATTATTGAACTACCTGAAAGCCATGATCAAAAAAGATCCTAGACATCATCTTTCAAGAAAGTATCAAGGAAAACTGCCCTGATATTCTAGAACCAGAGGGTAAAATAGAAATTGAAAGAATCCACCGATCACCTCTTGAAAATATCCCAAAAAGAAAACTCTTAGCAATATTGTCACCAAATTCCAGGTTTACCAGGTCAAGGAGAAAATAATGCAAGCAACCAGAAAGAAATAATTTGATTATTGTGGAAACACAATCAGGATAAGACAAGATCTAGCAGCTTCTACATTAAGGGATTGAAGGGCTTGAAATATGATATTCCAGAGGTCATAGGAGCTAGGATTAAAACCAAGAATCACCTACCCAGCAAAACTGAGTATACTGCTCCAAGGGAAAATATGGAATTTCAATAAAATAGAGGACTTTCAAGCTTTCTCAATGGAAAGACCAGAGCTGAATATAAAATTTGACTTTCAAACACAAGAACCAAGAGAAGCATGAAAATGTAAACAAGGAAGAGAAATCATAAGGGACTTACTACAGTTGAACTGTTATGTTTACATTCCTACATGGAAAGATGATGTGTGTACTTCATGAGACCTTTCTCAGTATTAGGGGAGTTGAAGGGAATATAGACAGAGGGCACAGAATGAGTTGAATATGAAGGGAAGAGATCTTTAAAAATGAAATAAATTTAAGGAGTGAGAGAGGAATATAGTGAGAAGAGAAAGGGATAGATAGAATGGGGTAAATTACCTCACCTAAAAGTGGCAAGAAAAAGCAGTTCTGTTGGAAGGGAAGAGGGGCCAGGGGAGGGGGAATTAGTGAATCTTACTCTCATTGGATTCAAATTGAGGAGGGAATAACCACTCAATTGGGTATCTTACTCCACAGGAAAGTAAAGGGAAGGGGATAAAAAAAGTGGGGGGGGGATGATAGAAGGGAGGGCAGATAGGGGGATTAGGTAATCAAAAGCAAACACTTTTGAAAAGGGAGAGGGTCAAGGGAGAAAATGGAATAAAGTGGGACAGGATAGTATGGAAGGAAATATAGCTAGCCTTTCACAACACAAGCATTGTGGAAGTGTTTTACATAATGATATACGTGTGATTTATGTTGAATTGCTTGCATTCCTAGGGAGGGTGGGTGGGAAGGGAAGAGGGGAGAGAATTTGGAACTCAAAGTTTTAAAAGCAGATGCTTAAAAAAAGTTGTTTTTTGCATACATCTGGGAAACAAGATATATAGGGAATGGGGAATAGTAATCTATCCTGCCCTACAAGAAAGTAAGGGAATAGGGGATGGGGGGGAGTGGGGTGACAGAAGGGAGGGCTGACTGGGGAATAAGGCAATGAGAATATATGCCATCTTGGAATGGGGGGAGGGTAGAAATGGGGAGAAAATTTGTACTCAAAATCTTCTGGAAATCAATGTTGAAAACTAAAATATTAAATAAAAATGATAAAATTTAAAAAAGAAAAGAAAAAAATGCTATCCACATGCAGAGAAAGTTAACTGGGAAGAATCAATGATCAGAAGGTCATTGTACATAGCAACAACATTGTTGTATTCATGATCAACTATGAATAACTTGGCTACTCTGATCAATACAATGATCTTAAATACTTCCAAATGACTCATGATGAAAAATGCTATCCACATCCAGAGAAAGAACTGATGAACTGAAGATAAATTGAAGTATAATTTTCTCACTTTTTATTTTTCTTTTTTTTTTGAAATATGGCAAATATGAACATATATTTTGCATGATTCCACTTGTATAATTAATGTTAAATTGTTTGTATGATTTTTACAGGCTATTCTTTCCCCTGCCCGCAAAAAGTATAGATTGAGTCCCATTAGATATGCTTTGTAGAACTATAGACAAGATAACCAATAAAATGTTTGCTTTTTTTAAACTAAAATTTCTGCTTTGGGATCTGCTGGTATCTGGTAGACATATGTTTAAGACTTTACAACCATTATCTGTGCTATATTACAAGCTGAAGAAAAATTTCAATGAGAATTTCTTTTTGCATTTGAGATGAATCTTTAGATTTGATCAAAGATAATGTACTTTAAATTATGCAATCAGAGAGAGAATTGAACTGATTGGTTTGCTTCTTTTGAAAAATATCAATTTTAACAAAAATGTAGAAATGTAGGGATGTAATATCAAGGGAAATAAGATTAATAAATTGAATATTAAACAGGTATTAACTATGAATAATTAGCTGCATTTAAGGCTTCTCCTTAATGATGGTAATTAATAACAATAAATATGCCATCATTTTATTCAGACTAAATTTACATTAATTTTCCCCACTTAAAAAGTCAGGGAGTCAGTCTTTTCTGTGTGTGTACTCAGTAGTGTAGATGTGAATTTCTTGTGTTTCTAAGGTGTTGGATTTTTTTTAGCTTCTCCATTTGAAGTACTGGAAATCACAAGCTTTCATGGTAAACATTTAAATATATATTGTCTATTAATGTTAACCTCCTCCCTTTCTAATTCCCAATTGTGTGTTGTTTTCCTCAATTAAAATCTAAGCTCCTTGAGGATAAGAACTGTTATGAACAAGTATGTTTGCTTGTATTTGTATCTTAGACCTTAACATAATGCTTGTCTAATAGTAAAAATGCTGTCTATGTATTGCTAATCTATTATCTATCATGTGATCAAATCCAAATCCGGAGAAGATGGAGAGATGGAAGTGATGATTTTGGACAACTCATTGCATTTGCTGATTATGGGTGGGTGAAGAGTGGAATAAAACCCAAACTGAAACATGAAGCTTGTAGACTAGAAGAATGATGTTACCTTCAACAAATATAGAGATATTTTAAAAAGGAATGTGTTGGGTGGGGGGGGGGGGAAGTAAAAAAATTTTGATTTGGATATGTTAAGTTCAATGGGACATCCTTTTCAAATTGTATAACAGGCAGTTAATGATACAGGAAGGCAGCCTGTAACTTGGGACTGAGTGTAGGGATTTGTGAATCATCTCCATAGAGAAGATAATGAAACCCGGGGAAGAATATCAGTTGACTAAAAGAGTCCAGGACAGATCCTCAGGAAACTGAGCATGATACAGACAATGATAAAACAGAAGAGAATAAGAAGGTTCTGATATGGTATGGGAAAACAAGAAAGTCCTATCACAAGACATAGTATCCAAGGGGAAAAAGTTATCTGCAGCAGCAAATATCAAAGTGAGCTTATGAAGGATTGAGAAAAGAATACAACATGTGATAATTAAATGATCACTGTTGTTGGAGAGGATATTGAAAGATAAGCACACTAGCACATTTTTATTACAGCTGTAAATTAGTACAAACTTTTTAGAAAGCAATTATGATTATGCAAATAAAATCACTAAAAAGAACGTAATCTGTGACCCAGAGATTTCATCTTCTGATTTATGTCCCAAGGAAGCCATAAATCACATACGCCAAAATATTTATTGCTCTGTCTTGTCAGGTAGCCAAGAGCTGGAAATAAAGTAAATGCATATTTGGGAATGGTTACACAAAATATGGTAGTTGAATATAACAAAATATTATTGTCCTATAAGGAATAACCTATGTGGTAAACATGAGAAGCATGGAAACATGTATTAACTGATACAAAATGAAGCAAATGAGATTAAGAAAACAATATGCACAATGAATACGGTAATATAAATGGAAAAAAAGGCACACAAAAATGAATGCTGTGAAATTATATAGTTTAAAAGAATAGATCAATAATAATAGGAAGGAAGAGGAAGAGGAGAACAACTAATAACAACCACTAGAATTTATTTAGCACTCTAAGCTTCTAAAAGCGTTTTACAAATATTCTCTCATTTTATCCTCAAAATTCTGAAAGTTATTGTGAGGATAAAGTCCCAATCATTTTCAGAGGTGGGAGGCTAACAAGTGCTTTATTCTGCACATATTTTCAGAATTTTGATGTATTGATCAGTAATGATTTTTCTTTCTTTTTTCTCATTTTGGTTTTTAAAAATACTATTTTTTAAAAATACTATTTAAAAATACTATTGGAGGGAAAGGGGAAGATATGCTGGGAGAAATGGTGATGATATAAAATTAGTGAAACTTTTTCAAAAAGAGATTATTGTTAATTTTGGAGATAGTTTTGGTTGAGTGATAATGTCAGAATGAGGATTACAAAGGACAGAGAAGGGAGTAAGAGGAGAGAAAGCTAATGGATTAGTGAGGAGTCTTTTTTCTTTTAGTCTGAAAAAAGAAGGAGAGATTAAGATAAGAGCTTAATTTAGGACTACAGTAGAATCTAATGGAGATTGTTTTTAAGGGTGGGAAAACTTTGGAGTATTTAAAGGCAGGATTAAAATAAAGGAGTTAAGAGAGAAAGGTTGAAGATAGCAATGGAGAGGGTATTATTGTCCTTTCTCACACTCCAGTCTCTCAATCAGTAGTCAAATCTTGCTGTATGTACTTCCAAAACCTTTGATCCTTTCTCTCTACACCTAAAGACCCTATCTTTACTTCAGGTCCTCCTCACTTCTTGCTTGGACTATTAGAATGGTCTCCTAATTGGTTTACTTTACTCAATTCTCTATTCATCCGTACTCTTCTGGTTGCACCACACACTTTGTCTACCATGCCTCTTACAGGGTGCCTCTTTCTCTCTCTGTATTTCTTTCTCTCTCTCTCATCTACCCCTTCCTTTATATGTTGTCTTTCCCCATTAAAGTGTAAATGTCATCACAGCAGGAACTATTTTTCTTTCTGCTTGTATTAGTATTTCCAGTACTTAGCACTATGCTTGGCATAAAGACTGACTGAGAATTTTCATACCTAGGATTCCTGATTCCAAAGTCAATGCTGGGTGGACCCAAGAGGCTACCTTATTTCACTGGCACTTTCTCCTCTAATGCAAGAAAGGACTAATCAAGCCAAGTCTAGTCAATAACATTCATTAGCAGCCTACTGCATGCCAGTTCTTCAGCTATGGTAGAGGTTGTGGCAGTAGTGTAGACCTATAGGAAAAGAAGAAAAATATTTTTCCTTGCCCCTTTGTTCTATGGAAACAACATATAATTATTTTAAATGTTAGTCTTTAACTGCTGAATTCTGTAAAGGCAGGTATCACAAAGAGTATTGGAGTGAGAGAATTTGGTTCATGGTCTGCCTTTGTTATTTTCTGCCCCATGTAAATGTGGGTAAATTTGTTAGTCTCTCAGCCTCCATTTATACTTCTGTAAAATGATGACATTGAGATTAAAGACCTCTAAGGTTTCTTATGCTTCTAAGTGTATGATCATATAGCTAGATTGAACTATGACAATTACCAGATCTAGGACCAAGAGTAAATGGCTTGATGTCTTGGATTTTATTTTCTCTAACTGCAGCTAAGGAATTTTGTGATCATAAAATAAATAAAATTAGTAATATAATGACTAAATTCCAACTTAGGAATTATTTAAATTAATATAAACTATGTTTGAATAAAAAATCTGAGATATTCTAGGAAATGAGATGACAATTAAATTGAAACTAAAAAGAATATGGAAAAGAGAAATAGAAAAGTAAAATATCTATAATATCAAGGAAAATATTGAAAAGAGGTAGGGATGAAGGGAGAATAGTACCTCAAGTCCTGAAAATACATTCTAAAGTACCAGTTTTCAAGCCATTTAGTATTGGTTAAAATATCGAACTAGATAAATTGAACAGACTAGACAAGGGAGAATCATAGACAATGGAAGTCATTAACCCAGTTCAATAAACCTGAAAACATAAATTACTTAGGAAAGAACTTCCTATTTGATAAGACTTCTGAGAAAATTGTAAAGTAATCTAGCAGAAATTAGCCTTAGACCAATATGCTCCATTTTATTACATACTATACATTAAATGAATATTTGACCTTAATATTAAAGCTCAAAAACATTTTTTTAAAACAGAAGAAAACAGATCATAAACCTTTCTCTGCTATAGGCATAGGTATGAACCAAACAAGGGACAGAGGTAATTACAAAAGATAACAGAAATAATTTTCAATTACCTGAAACTGAAAAGTTTCGTCCCAAACACAATGTGTCTTGCAAAAGAAGGAAAATGGTAGAACATGAAAGATCTTTGTATCAAATTTCTCTGACAAGATTTTGATAATATGTGTGTATTGGTGTACGTGTGTGTGTATAACCAAAAGCTACATTTCATTAAATAACTGGTCAAATGATATATGCAAACGGTTCTCTTAAGAAGAATTTGAGACTATTAAATAACATAGGAAAAAATCCTACACATTTCTAATAATAAAAGAAATGAACATCAAATGATTCTTGAGGTTTTACCACATGTCCAACAGATTGTCAAAGGTGACAAAAGATGAAAATGATCAGTATTGGATAGGTTGTGGAAAGACAGGAATTATTGCTGGAGTGGTAAATTAGTATATCTGTTCTGGAAACCAATTTGAAATGATGGAAACAAATTGATTACAATGTACACATCCTTTCACCCAAAAGGTTCCACTGCTAGTTACATACCTTCAGTGATCATCAATAAAAAGTTAGCAAATGGAGCAAAATATTTATAGTTACAATATTTTTCTAACCAAAAAACTAGAAATGAAGTAGATAGCCATCAGTTGGGGAATGGCTAAACAAATTGTGGCATGACAAAGTAATGAAACACTACTTTTTACTAAGTAACAAAGAATATAACTAATACAGAGAATCATTGAAGGATTTGCATGAACTGAAGCCAAATGAAGTAATCAGAGCCAAGAAAATATGCACAATGATACAATGACTGAAACAAATAAAAGAACAGGAAGAACTAGCACAGAAGAATAGAAAATGTGTTACAAATTTGCTAACAAACGGATCCCAAAGGAGGTATATAAGGAGGCCTCTTTCTTCATTCCCCACAATAATTTTTTAGAAATAGGAGGCCCACAGGTGTGGAATATTTTACATATACACATATATATACATATATATTTGTATGTGTATGTGTGTATGCACACATGCATGTGTATGTATGTATATGCGAATATGTATGTATATATGTATATATTGCCTATCACAATGGTTTGCACATAGTAGATATTTAATAAATGTCTGTGGAATTAAATTGTCAATGACGGATTTAAGGAGAGAAAGCCTGAAAAGGGAGAAACTAGTGGTCTGTTGCAGATTAAGTATTTCTGAAAAGGGTAGCAGCAACTTTAATGGAAAGAGTCTGTTTGGACATGGGGATTGGTTAAAGGGAGGAGTACTGGCTGAACACAAGAATTGTAGTGCCTTTTACAGGAATAGAAGCATCAGGAGTAGAAGGTTTTGGTGGGGAAGAAAATGAATTGAGTTTTTGACATATTGGGTTTCATGGGCTGTAAGGAAATATGTGCTCATGGTATCATAAATTTCAAGCTAGAAAGAACCTTAGCAGCTATTTAGTGTCTTACAGAGTTGTCTGGGACAGAGTTTTTAAATTACATGCCAAGTGGGCACATAAACATTCTGTGTCAGAGGCACATGAACTCAGGTCTTCCTGGTTGGTTATCTTTCCAGTAGGCCAGGCTTGCTTTCATAGAGGAGCAAATAGAAGTGACAGATCAGTAAAGCAATGTAAACATGATAGGATAGACAATCTAGCCTTGAAGTTAGAAAAGACTTGTTCAATTATTTCCTCTGAGAAATTCTGATGGACATTTTACCTCTCAGTGTTCCAACCAACCCTATAAAATTTTAAATTGTAGATTAGGTCCCAATCTTCAAAAATTGAGGGAGTTTTCACAGTGGAATTTCTCTTCACTGATGAAATTAGAGGTCCAACTTAATTCTATTTAGAATTGTGTCATTTGTGTTCTTGAAACTTATAGTAATAACAATACTATTTCTTTTTATAGACCTATAATAACTAAATGTATTTGCAATGGGTCAGAATCTCATTTCTTTCGGTATCCTGCTACTCTATATTTGAGAGTCTATTAGAGAGAATGAAGATCCAGACCAGTGACCATATCTTCCATTTTCCTTTCATCCCAGACTGGGAAATTTCCCAATTGACTTTTACAAAAATAACCTTCATAATATTTATAAACCAAACCAATGTTTATTATAAAGGTAAAGATACAGAATGAAAAACAAAATGCAAATATTAAAATACTACTAGCCCTACGTGTATGTGGATATTTTGCAGATTTTAAAGAAAAAGCAATTGAATGATTATTTGAAGTTGTAAGAAATCTGTATTCACCCTTTATGATATGTTTATGTTTTAGAAAAGTTTTGCTTGAGATAGTCTCCAAAAAAATTAGTAGTGAAGCATTTTTTGTAATTATCAGCTGACCTTTGGGGAAGGAGATTATGACTAACTTGGTCCTATTATTTTATTTGTATAGAAGTTCAGATCCCCATTTCATTAGTAATTTAGGTTCCTAGAAATCTCTCTGGGGCACTGGTGCTAAGTGACTTGTCCATGGCCACAAAGCCATGTGTCAGAGTTAATGCTTGAACTTTTATTTTCCTAACTGTATAGCCAACCTTCTAAGCAATCCATTATGTCATGTTACCTCTGGAGTAATATCTAAAATTTAGTAATGACTTTCATTGTTTTTAAATGGAAGGGAAAGGAAGATATTCTCTCATAATTTCTTCATTTGCCTTTACATCAAATAGGTATTGAATAATATGAACCCAAAACAAATGGGAAATTCAAGACCCATATGACATTTAATCTCACCAATCAGTTCTCCAACTGTGTTGTTTTATCTCCAAAACACCACCACCCCCAAAGTCTATTTAAATACTATCAGGGTCTTAATGCCTCTCACCTAGACTATCACAATAACCTGTTAATTGGTTTCCTTGACTCAAGTCTCTGCCTACTCCAATCTTCCACAGAGCATCAAAAATTGCTTTCCTGAACTAGAGATCTTCTCATGTCTAATTACCCCCGCACCCACATTCACTGACATCAGATACCTCCCTATTCCCTCTAAGAACAAATATAAACTCCTTTTTGGGGCACTTAAAGCTCTTCAAATCTGATACTTTCTTATCTTTTCAGTCTTCTTTCAAAATATTTCCCTCCAAGGACTCATTGGTTTGGCTATAGGTACCTACTTTCAGTTATTATACAGGATATTCCATCTCCCATCTATATGCATTTAAACTGACTTTCCCTCATGTGGGGAATGCTTTCCTTCCTCACTTTCCCTTCTTCAGTCTCTGGCTTCTTTTAAGACTCATTTCAATGCTACCTTTTTCAGAAGCCCTTTCCTAGTCCTCCCATTTGCTAGTATATTTTCCCCTCTAAATTACTTTTTATTTATTTTGTATATATCTTTCATGTATGTATTCGTATGTATATGTGTGTGTGTGTTTGTATGCATATGTATGTGTATGTGCATGTGTGTGTGTGCGTGCGTGCGTGTGTGTGTGTGTGTGTGTGTGCGCGTGTGTGTGGTCTTCTCTGCTAGACTGTAAGGGCCTTGAGTGCAAAATCTGTGTTTGCTTTTTCTTTGTATCTTAGCACAGTTCCTTTATACTTAGCATGGTACATGACAGATAGCAAGTGTTTAATAAATGCCTATTGCTTAAGAAGTATTGTGTAGGGAATAAACTGTTAAACTTGCAGTCACTGAGACCTAAATTCAAATCTTGCTGCCACTACTTACTATATGAATGCCCATGAAAAAGTCATTTAAAACTGTCAGAAGTTCAGGTAGTTCCCTAGGATTTATCTTCTCTGTCAGACTGCTGAGTTCCCCATGTGAGAAAAATCACCAATGTTTTGATATTACAGGATAGTGTTGATATAATGTAGGTAAATCAGAATCCTCTTGAATTCTCAAAGACTCATTTGAAAGTCATTACTTGTGCTAATTATTTTCAGAAAGGAACAGAGTTGTGGAACGGGGATCCCTAATGGATAAACATTGAATTTCAGGGCTATACAGTTATTAATTCTAGGTAGTTATTAAAATCTGAAGGAAAAATATACAATTTAAGCACAATATTGGAGAACAATTTTCTTATGTTAGTGTCCAAAGGGTTACTTAATGGAACAAATCTAAATTGTCTTGCACTCATCAGAAGCAATTGCTCCATTAAATTATTTTAAGTATGGATTTTGTCATAATAATTTAAGGAATTTAACAGAAACAAAGACTTGTTAACCATCAATAGAGAATAAAACAGAATTGAGAATGACATCTTCAGACAGGAACAAAGGAAAGGAATGTTAAGAAATAAAGCCTGGGAAGATATTTCCAAATAGTTAAACAGTTGGCATCATGCAAATCATACATCAAAGTTAAAGTGAATTTTTCACTTTTCTTTTGCTCTATACATGTTTAAAATGTTAGCTCAATGCAATCTGCTAAAATGCGAAGAAATAAGTGAGAAATAAGAAACTTTACGCTAAAGATATTTTAATTACCTAAGCTCATGTGGGAGAGATGGAAAATAAGGAAAGTGAAGTCTGTCTGAATTCCAAATCTCCATTTAGTCAGCACTTTTAATCTTCTGCACCAACATTGTATTAGACCGAAGTAGACTTATCACTCAGCTGACCACATGGTAATGGAATTTAATGATCCAGAGCTTAGGGGAAAAAATACAAAGGAAAATATTTCCCTTGTTTCCTGTCTATTAATAATAGCAAACAAAACAAAACAAAACAAAATATTGTATTTCTTTTAATTGAGAATCAACTTTTTTTTTTTTTTGCCTGAAAGGAGGGAGAAGGCTTCTTTTGGCAAGATTGAAAACTCTGGTGGCTGGTTTTGTTTAGTTTCTGGCTGGACACTGCTCAACCCACTGCTACCTCCTGAAAGGTTGGCTCAACAGAGAAAGCATCCAATTGGCTCTAGTTCTAAATCCTGCTAACCACTGAAGCAGAGCCATGAGTCCTCTTCCAGCAACAACATGAGTCAATTTCTGAGTCTCATATACATCATACAAATATCCCTGGATTCCATTTCTAGGGAATGAACCACCATAGGTGTAATAAGATCTGATGAACTAGGCTCCAATTCTCCAAGGTACCAACATTTATAGAGATGCTCATGAAATAATATTATCTTATCTTTCTTACTCCATCCTAGCGTTTAGGGAAATTACCATCAGTATTCCTCTCCCAACCATCCAGGTTTCCTCTCCTGCAACCTCTCCTCATCCACTCAGGGGGTGAGAATGTGGCTGCACTATTGGGCACAAGGCGAACTATCTTAAGGAGCTTGTCTCTTCCTTAATCATATTCAATATTATCCCATTTCTCTCCCCCACCTCAAGAAGGTTATAATTAAGCACACATATTTATATACATTTAGATATATACACATATACACATATGTACATGTACATACACATATACACACATACACACAAACATGTATATATGCACATATATACACACATACATATACTTAGATAACTATAATCATACTCATACATAGTAACATACATTCATATGCATCCATGTAAGATCACATTATACTTGTTTGTCTTCTGTTTCTCCGAGGGTGGATAACATCTTCCTTCATAAGCCCAAGTCTTTCCACATTTTTCTAAGTGCAATTCATTACTTCCTACACTACAGAAATATTCCAACCTTACACTGTTTTGTTATTTAAAATATCCTAAAACAATATTGGTTAATATGGCTGACATATCATGTTGTTTCCCTATTTTTCTCTTTTGATTAAATTATTTTAGCTTTAACTTTGTCTGAGATCATGATTACTATGCCTGTTATTTTCCTTAATAAATTCTACTCCTGATCTTTATTTTATGTTTGTGTATATCTCTTATTTCCTATCCCTCTTGACTCCTCTACTTTATATCTACCTTGCCCTCCTATTACTTAATCTACTGCCCCTACAAAGATCCCTCCCTTATCCTCTCCCCACAACCCTTTCCCCTTGCTCTCTTGCTTCTATCTGAATTTAGAACCCTTCTATGGCCTTCCAAAGATACATATGTTGTTCCCTTTTTATCCCATTCCCATGAATTTAGACACCCTTCTATAACCCCCTTCTCCTATTCTCTCACCCTCTTACTTCTTTATAAATTCAGAAGACATTTATTCCCTTCTAAATGTATATATTGCTCTCTCTTTAACCCAGATCTGATGTGAGTAGAGTCCCCTCTAACAATCCCACCCTTATCTTCCCCCCATCTCCTTAGCCTTTTATTTCTTTCTGAATTTAGAACACTTTTACACACACACACACACACACACACACACACACACACACACACACAGTTCCCTCTTTAGCCAATTCCTAATGAGAGTAGGGTTCCAGAACTACCAGCCCTCCTCCCCCATATAATTCCTCTGTATCAGTTCTTCCTCTTGGACCTTCTCTGTGTAAGGTAATTACTCTTTTTACCTTCTCCTAAATGGTTTTACTTTTTCAAATCACATAATACTCAGGTCTACCCTAATCTTTTTTTTGAACTACTCAATTACTAATTATAATCTTAGACATACAGTTTACATTTCCTTGTATAAAAATAGTCTGTCCTTATTCAGTCCTTGTAATTAGTCTTTAATGTTTACCTTATATTTCTCTTGGATCTTGTATGTCAAACTTTCTATTGAGCTCAGCTACTTTTGCAATAAAATCCCGAAAATCTGGTAATTTGTTAAATGTCTTTTTTCATTCAGGATTAAGCTTAACTTTGCTGGGTATGATATTTTAGGCTGCAACTCAGTTCTTTTACTCTTTGATATATAGTGTTCCAAGACCTGCAGTCTTTTAGTGTAGCCACTGCTGGATCTTATGTGATTCTAATTGTGGCTCTGCCATATTTGAATTTTTTTCTTATTTCTCATAATATTTTCTTCTTGAGCTGTGGGTTTCAGAATCTAGCTATGATATCCTTTGCTGCTGTGGTTGTCCTCAAAGGATCTCTTTCAGGTGGTGATCAGTGGATTTTTTCTATTTTTATCTTGTTCTAACACTTCAGGACAATTTTATTTAATTATTTCTTGTATTATTTTATCAAGGTTATTTTTTTGATCGTAGCTTTCAAGAAGTGCAATTATTATTATGTCTTCTCTTTTTGTTCTGTTCTCCAGATTGTTTTTCTTATGAGATCTTTCACGTTCTCTTCTATTTTTTTCAGTCTACACTTTGTTTTATTATTTCTTGGTCTCTCATAACTTTGCAGTTTTCCTCTTGCCCAATTCTAAATTTCAAGGAGTTGTTTTTCTCCTTTAGATTCTGGATCTCCTTTTCCAGTTGGTTAACTTTGTTTTCATAATCTTCTCGTTTTTCTTAGACTGTTCTTATTTAAAAAAAAATTTTCCCTCAATTTCTCATTTGATTTTTGAAGTCTTTTTAAAGTTCTTCTCTGAATTCTTTTAGGGCAGGTTCCTATTTGACATTACACTTTGGAGGAGGAGAGGCTTTTGTATTGTTTCAGTATCCTCCTGTAAAGACAAACCCTTGTCTTTTCTATTTCCATGGTAACTTTCTATGGTTAGGTTCTTGCCCCTTTGCATGTTCATTTAAAAAAAAATTATAGCAACTTCTTATTGTAATCACCTGTAGTCCTGGGCTGGTGCCTCTAGCTTCAGGTCCTCCTTCAGTCCTACCCTCTGGCCTGGAACCAAAACCAAGAACTCCACCCTCCTGTTAATGTGCACAGCCAGCAGTGCTCCTGCCCCACTGCTTCTTCACTCACTAGGTGTGTGCTGGTTCTTTCTTATCGAGGGCCATGTCTTGGCAGCAGAGCTCAGCCTGGTGTCCCTTATCTGCAGAGATTCTTTCAATCTTCCTCTGCTCAGACATCCAACTCCCCATACTTTCTGGGAGATGAAAATTCCTCTGATTGGGGCAGAGACTATCTCCCAACCCAGGTAGCCCCAGGGATCGCAGATTGCTGTTTCAGTGGAACCTATCTGGAGCCGTTCATACTTCACAGGTTTTTTTTTTCAGCTCTTCTCCAGTTGTTCCAGGAGGACTACTGTTGTGCCCCAACTCTTGTTTATTTTGACCATTCTATATTTGCCCTGAGATGCTAATTTGTCTTGTTTGCTTGGGAATTCTGGAGAAGTTGGAATTTTCTGACCTACTCTGTCATCTTCCCAGAATCCTCTCCTTGATGCTTTCTTATATTCTAGATAAAGTCTTACTTGATCTAGCCAAGCATTTTCCTTTTCCAGATAGTGGGTGCACAAGCAGCCATCTCTTCTTTACTACCAGATTGAACTCTAAACTTTTCCATCTTGCTTCTAGTTGGGTCCCTTCTCTTTCCCCCACCTCACTTTTCAGCTTTCTTTTACATATCATTTTCCTCACTAAAATATAAGCTCCTTGAGGGCAGGAGCTATAATTCTTTTTGCTTGTATCCACATCCTAAGTACTTCCCAGAGTATCTGGCACATAGTAAGTGCTTAGTAAATGCTTGTTGACTAACTAACTGAATTAATGCAATATATTTCTAAGGTGGGGCAAATCCAAAGAATTAGCAGCAGTAGAGGTATGACCCCAAATGACTCCACTCCCTGCTAGATGCCCTCAGAGACTGTGGTTGTGTCTACATTCTGCAAAACATCTTGTCAATTTGGTCAAACATTCCAGTAAGGAATTATATTAAACAACTCTGGCATTGAACATCTGTCAAATCAGTAACTTGTCATCACAGACAGACTGTAAAGCATTTGAGGTTGACTAAAAGAGGAACTATTTTTGTTTTTACAAAATTTTATTTAGTGTTTTATTTTTCCCCAGTTACATGGAAAGACAATTTTAACATTCTTTTTTAAAACTTTGAGTTTCAAATTCTCTCCCTTCCTCCCTCCCCACACCTTTTCATTGAAAAGGCAAGCAATTCAATATAAGTTTTACATGTCTAGTCATGCAAAATATATCCATAATAGTCATGTTGTGAAAGAAAACAGACCAAAAAAACCTCAAGAAAAATAAAGTAAAAAAAAGCATACTATAATCTGTATTCAGACACCATCAGTTCTTTCTCTGGGGATGGATAGCATTTTTCATCCATTGTATTGCTAAGAATAGCTAAGTCAGGCATAGCTGATCATCTTGCAATATTGCTGTTACTTTGCACACAGTACATTTAACTTCGTATCAACCTATGCAAGTCTTTTCAGGTTTTTCCGAGAGTATCCTGTTCATCATTTCTTATAGTACAATAGTATTCTATCATAATCATACGCTACAACCTATTCAGCCACTCCCCAATGGATGGACATCTCCTCAATTTCTAATTCTTTGCCCCCAGAAAAGAACTACTCTAAATTTTTTGTACATATAGATTCTTTTCCTTTTTGTTTTTTATCTCTTTTGGGATACTGACCTAGTAGTGGTATTTCTAGTTCAAAGGATATGAATGGTCTTATAGCCCTTTGGGCATAAGGAACTATTTTTCTAAGGAGTTTTTAGTCTCATCCAATTGATCCCAAAGGTGATGGATGTTTGCTTAACAGAAACAAATTATTGAAGAATGTGAGTACTCAGATTACTTCTGGCAAAAATCTTGAAAAATGTGTGTTAGGCATGATTGCTATTTGTTGATTTAATTTGTAAAACCCACACCTTTTCACTCAGAGCAGGTGGCTACAGACAATGAAACCATTTTTGAGCAATTAATGCCTCCTGGTATATTTTGCCCCATATCCTAGCACATTAGATGCCAAAGAAATAATTGAATTAAACTTATGCTTTAGCAGTCATTTAAAATTATACTTGTGTCCTTTTACTTAGATAGTATAAGATCAATATAACTCTTGTTTCAATATTTTCTTCTAAGGAAAATGGGGAAAAAATATAAGCCGAGTAAGTAGTGTAAGAGATATGCATAAAGAAAATAGTTTTAATTACTTAAAACTGATGATTAGAAACATTGGCTGGAAATCTGTGGCATAAACTGTCAGCAAGTGTGTGTAAAATGTAATATGTGTACAGTCTGGGAAGGAGAAAACAATGCTGTTCAATGTGTGTAGAAATATGATCATAGCCATTTTATGAAAAATTGGTAGAAATCATTTATCATACATAATACATACCAGAGCAAATTCAAACAGCTGTACTTCATTTCCAATTTTAAAAAAAGATACAAGAGTGAGCAGAACGCAATATAAGAAGGTAAAATAAGAAATGCAATATGAACAGGGATGAAATAAGTCTCCTGCTCCTATGTTTTCGCACCTTTCTTCATTCCTTAAGGTTGCACATTTGGTCACTACAATGGATTAGAAAGGTAGAGGAAAATGTGAGAAACTCACCTATTCTATTCACTTTCTACTCACTCTCCTTCACCACACTCTCTAAGCTGTTAATTCTATATCAACTAGGATAGTTGGTAAAGGAATTTGGATGGGAAGGTAATGAATTCATAGAGTATGTATAACAACAAATATAGATGAAGCCACTCCCATCTTCCTAAGGAATTTCCTGGCTCAGTGTTATGGTAATTAGGGTGGGACTTTTTTAATGTTTTATCTTTTAGAATGCTAAGGTAATCAAGTACCTTTGATGAGTCTTGCCTTTCAAATGTAATGACAAGCAAAGTGGACTTTTTGTTGTCTTTAGTTTCTTTGAGTGGATCAAGAGTCTTTAACCAGTTTAAGAAACCAGAAAGCCTAGTTCACATAGTTTGAGTTGCATGATTATGACACCTTCTGACCCTGAAGAAGATCACATGGTTTTGAGTTGTATGGTTGTGATGCCCTCTCACCCTGAGAAGGGCATATAAAATCTGAGGTTGGTGTTTTGTTTTGGTGTTCTCATTCACTGGAAGAGTGAAATGTGATTTGCCCAGACAAGACTCTGGGTAGTCGTTGTTAAGAGCTTTGCACTGGCTTTGAAAACCCAGATGTTGGTGCTTCTCTTTTTGGTAACTATGTGATGTCTTGATCAGACAAAACCTGTCTGTTGATCTGTTTGTAGTTTCTGTTGGTATTTGTTCTAAAGTTCAGAGTGCTGACTTTTTCCCCTGAACTAAGTGAATGATAAATGTATGTGTAATTAAACTGTGGTTGTGAACCCCTTAAAGTTGCTTTTCTTAGAAAAGCAGATCAAATAAATTGTGCTAGCAGCCTTCCTGTGTGCTTTTGTTGTTGGTCTTTTTTCTGTTTGTTTTGTTTTGGTTTTGGCAGGGCAATTGGGGTTAAGTGACTTGCCCAAGGTCACACAGGTAGTACATGTGTCAAGTGTCTGAGGCCAGATTTGAACTCAGGTCCTCCTGACTCCAGGGACAGTGCTCTACTCACTGAACCACCTAGCTGCCCCTGTTGTTGGTCTTTAACTCCCAAAACAGCTGCTAGCAACATTGTTATTACACTCAGAAATATTTCTTAGGTGTGGGCTTAAAGAACTTCTAGATGTATTACTTACAACTTTTGTCATACACATTGATGGAGTGGTAGAAGCAGGGGGCAGAGATACAAGTAGGTAATACTAGACAAAAATCTAGGAAAATATACATCTTAAAATTGATTTCACATCTCTTAATTGACATTTTATATTGCTTTAAAGTAGATTAAGCACCTAGCTGGTACAGTAGATAGAGTGCTGGGTTTGGAGTCAGGAATACTCATCTTCCTGGGTTCAAATCTGGCCTCAGATGCTTATTAGTTGTATGACCCCAGTGAAGTTACTTAATCATACTTGTCTTAGTTTTCCCATTTGAAAATGAGCAGGAGAAGGAAACAGCAAACCACTCCAATACCTTTGCCAAGAAAACCCCAAATAGAGTCATGAAGAGTTGTACATGACTGAAATGACTGAACAAAAAATGTAGATTAAATTAACAAACACTGTGAAGTCATAAATACATATGTAAAGTGAAATGGAAGCCTGGATGTATTTGCTACATTATTTGGCAGGTCCCTTCCATTTTTTTCTTTCTTTCTTTACCCTTTATCTTCCCCACTTCCCAAACCCAACCCACAGTTTAAAATCAATTAAATGACTACTTCAAACAAAAGCATAGCTTCATTAAGAATTATTCAGATAATTGCCTTATTTCTCCACATTATATACTTGGCCCCCTGAAGTTACCTGCTAAAAATTTAAAGTTTCCAACAATGGAATCTGATGTCACATAAAATAATGAACTTTCAATCACTGATGTTTTCAAGCAGAATTCGAAAGAGATTCTTGCATTGGAAAGGCAATTGAATTGGATTCATTCTAACCATGTAACTATTATTCATACTAGTGTTTTTTTCTCTTTTGATTATTTCCTTTTATACCTGATATATCTTGTTTGAACGTATTCATTTGTTTATTCTCTCCCCTATTATTTTGCAATTTCCTTAGGGGAACGGATTATCTATTGTCTCTTTCTGTATCCCTAGCATTTAGCACAGTACCAGGCACATAGTACTTACTTAATAAATATTAATATTGATTGACTGACTTACTCTATATGATAAAATGAACAGATATATGGCGACTAAAGAGCTTCAATGAAGAACTGAAATCAAGAATGCCATCAAGGAAATATATTATTAAAAAATAAATTCTGGTCATGTTATAAGACCAAGATAAAACTGGTAGACAAACCAATTACTCCGCTGATATCCTCAAGATATCAGGAGAAAGAACAGAAGGCCAGCAGCATCCTGAATGGTCCTTGCACGTTGAACTTATAGATCAAGATCTCAAAGGATGGCCAAGTATACTTGGATTACAAAATTCATTGTTGGAAGGTACACTTAATTTGATGAGATCATAAATCTGATGGAATATTTAAATATGCTATAATTAGGGGGCAGAGCCAAGATGGCAGAGTAAAAGCAGGGACTTGCTTGAGCTTTCCCAAAACCCTTCCAAATACCTGTAAAAATGACTCTAAACAAATTCTAGAGCTATAGAACACATAAAATGACAAAGTGAAACAAAAGTCCAGCCCAAGACAACCTGGAAGGCTGACAGGAAGCATTTACCACACAGGGCTGGGAGTGGAATGTAGTCCAGTGAAAGCCACACTGGCACAGACTGGGTTGGGCCAGGCCTCAGAGCACTAAATCACTGGCAGCTATGGTGCTTTCCAGACTTCTCAACCCACAAACACCAAAGACAAAGCAGAAAATCAGTAGGGAAAATCTTCCTTACCTGAGCAAGAGAAAAGCACAGTTCAGCCCCAGTCCTACGGTAGCAGAGGTGGCAGTAGCAGCAACTGCTTCCAGAGCTCCAGGCCCACATATAGAGAGGGGATCAAGCAGCTGGTCAGAAGGGGATAGCAGGGATCTCTTAGCTGGCACTGAGGCATGATTCTCTTGCTTTGCTCTGCTTGGAACTGGGTCACAGTCCTGGGTGGCAATCCTGGGGTGAGGAGGAATGCTGGTGTGGCAGAGCTTGTGGCAGCTGTGGAGAGGGAATCCTCCTCACAGTTCCAAAGCAGAAAAGAATGCTTGTGGTCACTCTAGACCAGAGCACAGGCCAGAAGAGGAGCACAAACCTCTTCTTTGATCAAACCACTTAGAAGAACTGACAATTTACAGGTGCCTAGAAGTATCTCTGACAACAGCTACACAAAATACCTGAAACTTGGGACAAAGCACACTCCACTATGCAAGCAGAGTTCTATCTTGACAAAGATCTCAAAAGTCAAGTAATTGGCTGGAAAAATGAGTAAACAGCATTAAAAAAATCAGATTATAGAATCTTGCTTTGGTGACAAAGATGATCAAAACACATAACCAGAAGAACACAACAAAGTAAAAACTCCTGCATCCAAAGCCTCCAACAAAAAAATTGGTCTCAGGCCATGGAAGAGCTCAAAAGAGTTTGAAAATCAAGTAAGAGAAGTAGAGGAAAAATTGGGAAGAGAAATAAGAGTGATGCAAGAAAATCATGAAAAATGAGTAAACAGCTTGCCAAAAGAGATCCAAAAATGATACTGAAGAAAATAACACTTTAAAAATAGACTAACCCAGGGGCAGCTAGGTGGTGCAGTGAGTAGAGAAGGGTTAGTCAGAAGCAAACCATTTTGAAAAGGGACAGGGTTAAAGCAGAAAATAGAATAAATGGGGGGGGATAGGTTAAATGGAAATATAGTTAGTCTTTCACAACATGACTATTATGGATATGTTTCGCATGCCTACAAATGTATAGCCTATATTGAATTGCTTGCTGTCTCAATGAGGGTGGATGGGGAGGGAAGAAAGAGAATCTGGAACTCAAAGTTTTAAAAATCAATGTTAAAAATTGTTTTTACATGCAACTGGGAAATAATATGCAGAAATGCAGTCAATAGGGTATAGAAATCTATCTTGCCCTACAAGAAAGTAAGGGAGAAGTGGATAGGGGAATGATAGAAGGGAGGGAAAACTTGGGGAAGGAGTAAACAGAATGCATGCCATCTTGGGGTGGGGGCTAGGGGAGAGATGGGGAGAAAATTTGGGTCTCCAAATCTTGTGCAAATGAATATTGAAAACTAAAAATAAATAAATAAATTTTAAAAACTCAAAAAAAAACCAAAAAAGAAAAATATGCTATAATCCCACTGTTTCAATAAAAGTTAAAGATTATCAAGCAATAAACCAAGCAGCATTTGTTAAAAGATTACTCTGTCCTAGGCTTACATTCTAATAGAAGAGCAGATTGAGAGACATACAAAATATAAACAAAGTAGATGGGAAGGTAAACTTGAAGGGGAAGGCACTAGCAGCTAGGGGACCAAAAAAGGGCCCCCAGAGAAGGCTATGTTAAAACTAAATCTTGATGTATGTTTGGGATTTTAAGAAGTGGAAATGAAGATTAACAGTATTTCAGGCATGGATGATAGCCAACACAAAACGTAGGGACTTAGGTTCTAGGAATCGCAAATTGGTAGTTTGGTTGAACCATAGAGTATATACATGGGGTGTATTCTGTTGGAAGGCTGGATCCTGGCCTGGATTTTTCACAGAAGGACACTGAGCACTTAGCAAGTCAAGTAAACAAGCATTTAACCTATACAAATTATGTGCCCAGCACTGTTCTAAGCATTGGGGATGCATACACAAGCAAAATGACAGCACTTGTTACGAGGGAGCTTATATTTTAATGTGAAAAGACACCACATAAAAAAGAGCTGAAAAATGAAGATGAGGTAGTGACGGTGAAGTCTGAGGAATGAAGGATAGAAGGATTAGGAATATCAACAGGTATCAATGAGGGTTTGTGTCTTGCCACAATTACTTGCCCTGACATGTAAACTCAATATTAGTAGAGCACTTGGTCAGATGAGAACTAAGGCAGTTCTTTGTCAGAAAAGGGGAGATGACTTGGAGGAAGGGAAGCCATGGTCCTGGCATTGAAGTTAACAAATATTATACCATTATCTCTTTAATTACAGGGTGACCCTTTTCTATTGCTTACAGAAACCAAGAGCACATGTGTATAAATACTTATCAAAATTTAAGTCAGTAACAGCTCAGCATTTATTGTTAGCAACAAGTCTATTTATAGTTCTGTGCCACTATTCTAGTTACCATTGATATTAACATGGCAGTCTGTATTTATCCAATGACCAGTTTGCATAATTAAAGCATTTCTTTGCACTAATATTTAAATATAATTTCTTTCAAATTCAAAGTTCAAATTCAGTGATGCATGGATATTTTGATGTTTATGGCACTCAGCTAATGAATATGTTTTCAAGCAGATCTAGGAAGTTCAAGAAGCACATAGGTTTTAAATTCACTAGAATTGAAATTAAAGCAGATTATGACCAATGACCTTTCAATTCTGAAAGTCTAAAAATTCAGACATTGTTTTTGTGTCTGAGAATCCAAAGGCCAAATGAGTTTATCCATTCCTGTAAGGAAATGTAAAACACTAAGTATAAATAGCTTAATTAACATCTTGATTAGATCACAGTTTAAGAATCAGCTTTAAAAAAATAATAATCCTTGAGGCCGCCATGTTTGTCAGATTTCTTGCTGGTCAGAGCATATAGCTGGGCTTCATTAGTTTATACTTTGTCCAAATATCATCAGAAATGACTATGGGAACAAGTAGAAAGGAGTCCTTTTTTTTTATTTGTTTCACTCTTTGCTTTAATTATAAAAGGTGTGTAAATCTTGTTTCCTTCTTAAAACAGATTATGTACAAAAGAACTTTCTAATCTGAATACAATGACATCAATTCACATACAAACCAACAGCTAAGTTAGTTTATACCCTATTTCACTGCATAATCATTGCAGATTTTATGCCAACTTTTTTGGCAAAAATGTGGGATGTGACCATTATGTGAAGCTTTAAAAATTTGTGCCATGATTGCCATATCATTTAACTTACTCATGGCAGCTTGCCTGCCCACCCACTTCCTTTGAACCTATGTTCTTCATTGGGTTGAGTGACAATACAAGTGGTACTGAAGTGCTTTAAACAAACCATGTAAGTGGGCTTTTGGAAATATACTGACAACGCACCTGCACTGAGAATTCTAGGCTCATGGCTCACAATGAGGGAGAGATAAATGTATATCCATATGCCACTGATGAATACATTACTGCTCTGTTTTCCTTTGAATGGAATTATATCATGTGATGATTATACAAAGAAAGATTATAAACTAATTTTTGGACCAAAAAAAGAGTTGCAATGATTATGCAATGGTGACGATTATGCAGTGAAATAGGGTAATGTAGTATAATTTAAGTATGCATATTTGCGTGTACTTATGTATCTCTGCTAGAAATTCTGTTTAATTTCCTTTTCTTTGGATAGCTTTACTGTGTTGGCAAAGCAAGAAAAAAAAATCTTCCTTGAGTGTTAGGTATGCTAAAATATTTCTGACTTTGAAGAATAATTAAAAAAATAGACAACACATCAAGTAAGAAGTTGCTTTAACATGTTTAAAATGACTATACTACATAAACTAATCACTCAGATTATAAAAAACAAAAGGAACAATTTTTACTGATATGTGTATTTGTAAGCATTTTCACAATCCTCGTTCTTCTTGATCTCTCTGCAGCATTTGACGTTATGGATCACCCTTTCCTGGATTCTCTCTCCTTCCTAAGTTTTTGTAACAATTTTCTATCCTGGTTCTCCTCCAGTGGGTGAGACCATTCATTGTCATTCTTCCTTGTAGGATCTTCATCCATATCACACCCAGTCTGTTTGTCTCCCATGGTAGGACACCAACTAGGGTCTTTCCTCTGTCTCTACACTTTTGCTTGGTGATCTAATCGGTTCCTGTGGCCTCAGTTATAATATCTATGCAGGTGATTCTTAGAGCTATTCATCCAGTTGTAACCTCTCTCCTGATCTAGTCCCATCTTACCAATTAATTGCCTTTTGGATATATTGAACTAGATGTCCCAGATGCATGTCAAATTCTATATGCCCAAAATAAAACCCATTAACTCAAAAGCCAAAGCAAAATTCCCAAACCCTCCCCTCTTCCCAGCTTTTATATAACCCTTCTCCCAGTCACCTAGACTTGTAAATTTGGAGTCATCTTCACCTCCTCACTCTTTCTTAGGCTTCCCTATCTAATAATCAATTCTCAAGTTGCTTCCTTTCTATCTGTGCAGCATCTCTCTCTACTTACAACCACCATGCTGGTGTAGGTTCTTTACCTAAACTATCTCAATAGTCTTCTAGCTTGGTGTCCTTGCCTCATATCTCTCCCCAGGTCAGCCAATTATTCTTTCAGCTATCAAATGATTTCCTTAAGACACAATTCTGATCATACCATAACCTTCCCCAACCCCACCCCCATATTAAACTAATGTAGTTCCCTATTATGTTTAGGAATAATATAAAATGCTAATTTTTAAAATTTAAAGTCTTTCAGAATCTGGCCCTTCCCTATCTTTTCAATCTTCTTATAATTTACTTCCCTCCATGCACTATCTGTTCTAACTAACCATTCTAGCTTATTTCCTGTTTTTTTCACATAAAACACTGCATCTCCCAACCCCATGCCTTTTCACTGGCTATCTCTCATGCCTGGAATGCTCATCATTCTCTGGATTCCCTAGTCTCCTTCATAACTCAGCTGATATCCTACCTCCTACCATGGTTAGGAGGTTTTTCCTATCACCTTCTGCCCTTTCCCCACCCCTGCTAATGTCTTCACTCTGAGATTAGTCCAGGGGCATGATAAAAACCAATTCAAATGGGCTCAAAAGAGTCAATTGTTAAAATTTAAATGTGAGCATTTACACTTGAAAATCGACCAATGCTACAAACTAGGGCTCAGCTCAATTTATTCTTTTATTGATTATCTAGACTTAAGGAAGTGATGGGGAAGTAATAATGCAAGATTAATTTAAAAGTATGTTGTAGGTAAATTTTGCCCTTAGAAAGCTGGTTGTTAAACACTAGCATGTCACAAGAAATTACTTTCCATTTACCCTATATACATTTTATACATACATAGTTATTCCTGTTTTCTTTCACGGTAGAATGTGAGCTCCTCAAAGACAGGGACCATGTTTTTTTTCCTTTCTTTGCATTCCCTAGCACTTAACCCAGTGCTTGGCACATAATAATAATAATCACTTAATAGATGCTTATTGATTGACTACGAAGTACATGAGGTAATTTCATTTTTAAAAATATTAAAGTCAAAATATCAAAACATTAATATGTAATATTCCATAATGAGTTGCTTTACTAGGATAGCATGATCATTTTTTCATATGTGAAGTAGAAATTCCAGAAATTCTGAATTTTAATAATTTTAAAGCCAGTTTTGGCTATCATTTTCATTGTATGTTTCCAGCCAGCCAGACTGTGAACTCTACCTAGTGTGACTGGCATAGTGAAATTTAGTCTAAGCTACTGCAGGTTGAACCTATTATATCAGAAAGCTTCACAATTGTTGCTGTAGGAAACTTTTCTATCAAGCAGGTTGAACAGGTGGAACAATTTATGATACAGTTAAATGATGCCATCTTGAGGTCTAATAAGAAGCTGTTGGTCTTCAGTGGCCTATTAAGTGACTGGAGGCTGGCAGCCAGAGTGATCTGGTGAAAACTATTAATTGTTAAAAGTTGAATATAAGAGATTGCAATAAATTCCTCTGTAAGAACACAATAAGTAATTTTAGCATTCTGCAAATCTGTGCTCTCATTGAGCACAGGGTCAAGAGTTATGCACGAGTGAATCATTTTCCAAATGAATGGGATCGTATTCACTGTGTTTAACATACATCTGGATAAAAAGCAAAAAAATAGAACCAATCATCAGAATGTTCTATAATGCATAGATTAAACATCTGGATGATTGAGTTTTGCACATTTTTTTAGGTGGATGCTTTGACATCTAATTCTGTACAGTCTTTAGTTCCCTACTAAATCATAAAGGAAAAGAATTAAAGCATTATTGATATAGCTACTTTCTTTTAAAGGGAGGGAAACGTGCTTGCAGCAAAATGTTTCACTGAGAGTCTTGACAAGATCATTAGAGTATAATGATATTTAACAGACTAAATTCTAGCTACGACTTTGGCAAGAATAGGTCTTTCTTAATTTTTTTTGAAAGCCCAGATGTAGACTACTTCCAACCCTTTCCACTACCTTTCACCCCATAGGGTGAATTAGTATAGAATGAATAGGTTGATATTTTAGAGCAGAACAGATTTCCTAAACAAATCATTCTTCAAACTCTAATGCAATTTGCCTTGAAGAAAAAACAAAAACCAACAACACAGGTATTTTGCATGCTCTGGAGGAAAGTACATTTTTCAAATCTGTTTCTCCAATTATGCTAGGATAACTTTCTAACCATGGATCTAGCCTAGCTCCACCACTAATTGTGGTATCTTGTTCATGCCATTTTATTTCTCTTGGCTTCAGTTTTATCTTCTGTATTGGGGCCACATTCTGTTTATGATGTGGCTGATTCCATATGTGATTCTATAATTTTTTTAAATGTCTTGTCAAGGTTCTGTTATAGTTTTATTTTTAAGTTTATTTTTATTTATTTAAGTTCATTTTTATTTTTAAAGTAATGCTTCAATCAGAAAAAGCAGGATATGCATCATTTTCCCCTAAAACTATTTCATCTTGGATAGTTTGTGTGTGTGTGTGTGTGTGTGTGTGTGTGTGTGATTTTATTTGAGATGTTTAATTCAACAGGCTTTGTGGTGATTTTAATTAAAGCTGTCCTCATGTAGTAATTAATTTAATGTGCAAATTATGGGAATAGGTAGGAGGCTGGATGTGGGGAGGAGGGGGATGTGTTTTCCTATGCAACATTATCTTATTAAAAATCTGTTGCTAAACCAGAAATAAACATTTTATACTTTTCTTCAGCAGAGCAATGAACTAGTGCTTTGGCTTTCTCTTCTCTGGCAAGTCATTTGTCCAATGAATCAATTAACTTATTCTTCTTCCTTACTTAAACCTAGACATTAAGGAAAAGCTAGAAGGTGATTATTTAAACAAATGGACAGAGGAGGATACAGATGCTTTGTTTCCAAGAATTAGTTTCTCTTCTCACTTAAAACAAACAAAAATTCTCTTTTAATAAGCAATTTATTTTTCATTTTGGAAGATAAATTCAACCATCAATCTTTAGGTTTTAAATTCCATTCAGAGAATATTTGAGTTCCCATCATGCATTACATCGTGAGAATATCATTGCTGTAGTATAAAAACTTTTTTAAAGAAAAATTTAGGTATATTTCCTGATGCCATAGTAGCAATAGGTTGATTCACTTATTATCAATTAATCAACAAGCATTTAATTAGTGCCACAATGTGCCAAGCATAGTGCTAAAAGCACTGTGCCTGCCTATTTCTATCTGTCACATAATCTGATAGACAATGATTTGTCCTTTAAATATAATATTCATGTGTTAAAATATTTTGCACTAAAAACATCATCACTTTGGGAAAGTTTAGATCATTTTTGACTTTTGAAAGTGTTATTCTTCTTATCCAGAGCTAAGCAGAGCTCTTCTGCTAAGAAGGAAAAAAAAAGTCTTCTACAACACATAACCATTATCTTTGCTGGGGGAGAGAGAAAAAGAGGGGATGCCACTGGAATTAGGTGTTAGTCAAATAAAGACTGATTAAATAACTAAAATTACTTAAAAAACACAAAAAGTTTCCAAATGCCTATTTTAAAGATTTTTTTCTGTATTCTAATTCTAGACAGCTTTGTTTCTGCTTGCTCTTGATTTCATCCCTTGTATTCTGCATGAGTTTCCACTCATGTATTACAGAAGATTGATTTTTAGGTTTGAGCACTTCAGTGAACTTATTATAAGTGGATCAGCTCCAACATCTTTAAGCTAGAGAATTAAGCATTCTCTTTCTCCAGTTAATCAGCTTCCTGTTCACGCCCTCAGAATTTGTTTTTCTTTAAAAGAAATTTTGTCAGTAATTCCAAAGAATATTCCTTTCACTTCTCCTATAATACTATCATATGATGCCCTGGTCTGCATCATTACGATATGGGGACAATGTTGATTTAGGATTTGGGAATCTTTATTTCAAAATTTTGTTTTGTTTGCAATAAATAGTTACCAAGGACATATCAAAAATATTCCTAGTTTAATAAGTGAAGGCCAAGATAATTAGCATAAATCTTGTTCTAATCATTGACTTGCTCTAAAGTACAAAATTCAGAATCAGGAAGACCTGTGTCCAAATCTTGCCTCTGACATTTACTAGTTGTCTGACCATGACCAGTCAATCAACTTACATTTATGGAGTGTAAACAATGCATCAGAAGAAGAAGGCTAAGTGCTAAGGATATAAGGAAAAAAGCAAAGTAGCCCCTAGCCTTCAAGGAGCTTACCTTCTAACAAGGGGAGCCAACATGGAGCAAGCACATATATGAGTATATTAAGATACATAAATGATACATATGAAATAAATACAAGGTGGTCTTAGAGGGGAAGGCAATAGCTGCTGGAAGGACCAGAAAAGGCTTCCCCTAAAATATGGCACTCATCTGAATCTTGAAAGAAACCTAGGCCTCTGAGAGGTAGAGGCAAGGAGAGAGAGCATTCTAAGCATTGGGGTTAGCCAGTACCAAGGCAAGAAGATAATGGATGTAGTGTTACATGTGAAGAAAGGCAAGAAGGGCAAAAAAGGCTGAATTATGTAGGGAATAAAGAGGAGTAATGGGTACATAGAATGGAAAGGTAGAAAGGGGGAAGATTGTGAATAAGTTACTGAGTCTTTGAGCCTCCACCTTCCCTTCTATAAAATGGGGACAATAATACCTTCAATACCTACCCCATAGGTTTATTGCGAGCCGCATATGAAATAAGAGTTAAACATTTTACAGAGTTCAGTGCTTTAGAGGGCCCTGTGGCATAAATTACAAAGGTATGTAGTTCTCAGATTGATTTTGTAACACAAGTTATCAACACCAAAACTCCTTTTATTCTAAGGCAAGACCCTGGACTGGACTATAGATTTACCCTGGCACCTCCAAAATTGAGACACACTTCTGATTTTTTTCAAATCCAATCAGCATCAAGGAATACATATTATAAAGACACAAAATGGAAATACCTAGGAACCCTGGACTATTACAGCCTCCCCAACAGTCCTTGATATAGAATACATCAGAGATTAGATTCCATTGTCATATGTAAAATTCCAGGGTGAGACCTTCCTTCACCAATGCAGATCACAACCCATCAACAAACTGGTAGATGAGTCCTAGAAGGTGCCTGGGGCATAAAAGAAATTATATGACTTGTTCAGGATCGTAGATATAGAGTTGGAAATGAGATTTGAAAATAGACCTTTCTGATAGTATTATAGCATGCTACTTCTGGCTCCATGATATGCACCATCAAGGGTGTGCTGGTTAGTGCTATTTTCTATTTATTTTTTTGTTTATTTGCTCAAGAAATGCCTAAATACTGTTCTTGGGCACAACAAGCAGCTGTTAGTGGCCATCTCCAGTAGGTCTCTGTTTCTTTCTCCCCTTTACATTTTTTCCCAAAATGATTTAATATCACAGTTTATCACAAGTACAAAGTAAAACCTAGGAATCCTGATTTCTAAGGCCATGCTTATTCCACTAAAGCACACTATCCTCAGAGTTCCTATAGGAATGGTATGATCATCATGGTAATTCCACTGTCACATGGTGATTAGAGAGACAGCACATTATAGGAAAAAGAGCACACAACTTGTAATCAAACATCTTGGGTTTAAATCTGAGTTCTGCCACTTATTATGCATGTGATCTTGAACAACTCAACCTCTGGAGGCCTCAGTTTCCTCATTTGTAAAAAATGAATATTTGAAGTTGGAGACCTGGATCTTCTATTTGAACTCCAAATGTGTGAGATAGGAAAAGGTGGCATTGACGATAGCCTGCTGGGTTTACAGTCAGGAAGACCTGAATTGAATGACCTTTGACTGGTAATCCAATTAACCTCTCAGCATCTTCTTTTCCTAATCGAAAAAATGAGGATAATGATACCTAAAGTACCAATTCACAGGATCATTGTGAGAAAATCTCAAATGAGATAATTTACTTAAAACAAATTTAAATATCAGCTATTATTTTATACTATAACTTCAGTGTTGATGTCTCAGTTTGTAAAGATAGTTTCTGAATTTCATTATATGTAAAAATATTTATTCTTAAATTCAATGGGCCAGATGAACTTCACTTTGTAATTGAAAAAAGAATTCAGTTTTGTTCAAGCTCAATATTTAGTTCAACTTTTAATTTCACACTTTATTGCTTTTATTTTTGCTGCCCTCATCACTCAGATTGCTCAGTTATTTTTGTTCCACTTGGTTAGCACCTATTTATTTGGCAAGCCAATCTTTGGCTTCCACCAACTATCTTCTTAATTCAGTCAAATATATTCTGCCATTCTTAGCATTACAATAAAAATTACTTTATGGAAAGGAAAGGAGAGTGTTCACAGACTCACGAGTTGACTCCTATTGTCTGTAATAATTGTCTAGTACATGGTAGACTTCACTTTAGGCCAATTCAACCACTTTGAAAATAGAAATGATATTTCTCCACCCAATGCCAACGACAGTATACCAGTTATTTGATATTATTCATACATTATGTGTTTCTATTTTGTTTAAAAGGCAATACAATTTAATGATGGAGAGCTGGCTTTGATGTGAGGAAGAGCTAGGTTCAGGCCCCACTGCTGACCCTGCCTATGTGACCCTGGTCAATTGCATAATCTCTCAGTGCTCTTCTAGGCAACTATCTAAGACTATACTTTGCAGAAATGGTGTCCACCTTCTCTGCTAGGAAGAATGTTTTTCATCTGGGAAATCCTTATGCAAATGAAATCACAGATCCAGTCTGGTTCCCTGTTATTGTATTATACATTGATTAATAATGCTGACTCAAGGGGCAGCTAGGTGGTACAGTGAGTAGAGCACTGGCCCTGGAGTCAGGAGGACCTGAGACCAAATCTGGCCTCAGATACTTGACACACTTACTAGCTGTGTGACCTTGGGCAAGTCACTTAACCAAAATTGCCCTGCCTACCCTGACTCCAAAAAAAAAAAAAACCAGAAAAAATATAACTCAAAGTTGTTTACCATCCTACAATTTACAAAAAAGTATATAAACATTAAATAATAATAATAATATTTTGTAGATCTGTAATTTTTTTTCATATAATTAATTCCCTGTTAGGAAATTAAAGGTATAGCTACAGCTAATAGTCTTAGAGTCTTTCCTGGTGGTACTAAGAGATCAAATAATTTCCCCCATCATTATACACATAGTATGTGTGAGAAGTACAACTTCGACTGGGTTCTTCCTGCTGGAAATTATAGTAAAAAAAAATCCAGATTAAAAATCTACCTTTTATGGTCCATTGCTTGCCCAAGAAAATACTTTTAGTTCAGGAGATATATCCTTGGTCCACCTGTCTATGTGTGTGATTATATCTATCTATCTATCTATCTATCTATCTATCTATATATATATATATATATATATATATATCATCCCAAATTTTGATGGAATCTTCAAATATTAACAGGTTATTATTAGTCTATTATCTTTTAATTTTTTTCCTAACTTATGCAGTTAAATGGGGCATTTCTTAAAGGCAGCCCTAGAATGCCTTCATCCTCTATGTTCTATGGGATGGGCACTTTGATTTCCTTAAAGAAAGCAAATTTCCTATTCCTTTGCTAAAGAGAATGCAACCAATTATCCCTTTTACCCTATTCATCTCTATTTCTCTGTTTTTACACTGGTCTTAGGACTAGACACACATGGCTGGGCAGGAGAAGGTGAGGCTGGTGACTTTGCACAATGCTTCCTCACTCAAATCAAAGTTAACTTCAAGTCATGTCATCATCACCCTGATGTCATGGTCCTTTTCAAAAAACAAAGGACAAACACAACCTGTGAGTAGTCTGAGCTGCCTGAATGAGGACTCAGGCAGTTGGATAATGCAGCTTGTTCTCTTCCTCTCCCTCTCTTCTCCAAAGGAAGGTAAATTTTGATGGTTGAAAGCTGCCCAGTTAACTTGGGACATACTGGCTAGGTTTCCTTTTCTTTCTTTCTTTCTTTCTTTCTTTCTTTCTTTCTTTCTTTCTTTCTTTCTTTCTTTCTTTCTTTCTTTCTTTCTCTTTCCAAACCTTAAACTCATTTCTCTCTTTAGCTCATAGATTGGACAACAATAAGTCCCAGTCCAAGCACCATTTAATGACTATATTTTGGGCCCTCCTGTCTCAGAGTGAACGCCAATAGTAACTGTTTCTCTTTTGGCCAGCAACCATGAGGGTCTTGATTTTTTTTTTTTTGGATTAAAGGGACCTTCCCTTGACTTGCTTCTCAAAGAGGCCTATTCACTGAATGGGTGTTACCTCACTCAAAGTGAGAACCTGAAAAGACCTTAGCCTAAAAGGGCTAAGGTCTCCCACTGCATCCTGGGCCATCTCCAATCATCCTGATCAATATCTGGCCACTGGACCCAGATGGCTCTGGAGAAGAAGGTGAAGCTGGTGACCTTGCACAATCCTCCCTAACAAAAATCAAAGTCAACTGTAAGTCATGTCATCATATCCCTGATGTCATAGTCTTCTTCAAAAATGAAAAAAAAAAACACGACAAGCATTTTGAATTTCACTGGGCCTAAATATTGTGACTCTTGGTTTGAAAGCTCAATCAGAGTTAACTCATAAAGGAAACTCCCTCCAAACTGTCTGCCTCATCAACTCCATGTCTTTGTGTGCATTTATTGAGCAAAAACACTTCAACTATTCTCACAGATGTTTCAAAGAAAATCTGAAAGTTCCAGAATATAGGGACTCTATTCGGGACCTATTATTTTTGTCACCAGGGAAAATTCATAAACTGAAGATTTTTTCTTCTTCTTTAAACTGAAGTTAACATTATTGATCTCCCTGTTTTCCACAAAGACCATCCTCTCCACCCCTACAACCTTTCAGTTTCATAATTGTTTTCCCTCCTCCTGACTTTCTATGTGCAAGAATCTTTTATCTTCCTTTAGGCTTTGCTCAGCTGCTTCCTATTCAATGAAGCCTTCCTTATCCCTTCAAATGAAGGTATTCCCTCCCTGTTAAAAAATTTCTGGAGTATTTTACCTGAAACTTTCTTTTATTTCTGCTATCCTCTGCCTTATGTACTTATTTTTTTCTAGTCTCTCCCATTTCCCAGCAGCATGTAAATTGCCTTGAGGCAAAGATTCTTTCCTTTTCTACTTTACTATCCTTATCTATTGTATTTAGGACCAGCTTACTAAATGCAAGTTTAGACTTTCATTCTGTTTATAAACATTGGTTTGGAAGGCAATAATATTATACCTCCTATCAGTTTATAATAAGCTCTAAGCTATAGACTTCTAAGTCTCCTAAACTACTTCTGAAATGAGGCAATTTATTTGGTAATAATTAATGAGATACTCTACTTAGCTTGACTTAGATAGATGAAGAGCTCCATAAAGAAAAATTTGCAAGGTAACCACAGAGTAAAACCTACTAGGGACTATCCCTAGGATACTGCTATCAGTCCACTAATATTTAGACATTTGGTTACATGAGTCTTGATTTCTGAAAAGAAATTGTGATACACATTATTTCACAGGAAGAATATTTACTGAAATTGCATTTATGTAGAAACAGGGATTCAGGTAAAAAAATAAAATAAAACAAAATTCTGAACTGAAACATTTAGAAAAGAGGGACTTATTTCCCAAAGCAGGAAAGACTAATAGAAAATAAGAATAAATGATAACCATAATCATTCTATGTTAATAAGAATGCTGATTTTGACTACTTTATTCTTATAAATATTCCTCTGGCTTGTTATGACTTTCCTAATAGTCATCACTTTTAGATGGAACATTTTACCAACTTATAGACCATGCTCCTCAAAACAAAGAGATAATTCAATTATATTATGTTTCATCTATGAGCTACTAGATGGTTTATCAATTATTACCCTTACAACAGCCATAAATCTGGTTCATGGTGAACAAGTAATTCCAAGGTCTTATGGTATCCCTACACCATTAACTTGGAATTTCCAATCTTCAGACCAGAATAAAAGCAAGTAATAGGATAGTCAAACACTAAAAAAAATTCCTATATTTCATCTTGGACATTTTTTTCAAACAAAGTTGAAGCACCCTAATTCCTAGACATAAATCAATTTTAGGTTGAAAACTAAAATAATTGAATCATTTACATTTTTGGATGTAATGAGCCCTTTTAAGTCTGTACCCAGTAGGAATTATTTCATTCTTTGTTTTTGTATCTCCATGGCCTGACATATAGTAGTTGCTTAATAAATACTTGTTGATTAATTAACATAATTATTCCTTTGACTAATAGGATTTCAAGGAAATCTGAATCAAACTCAGAGCAATGGTCAAGATATCCTGGATTATACATTAAACAGAGCACTCCTCCAGAACAGTGACCCATTCCCCTCAACACTTGTCTATATTTTCAGTGGCCTAACTTAACCTACTGTTTTCTAGAACTGATTTTTTAGAAGCTGTCCATTTATCCTTTCAAGAGGTTTAGTGGGACTTCCTTTGTTTCCTTTTTAGAATGTATGCTGTGAGTGGAAGCTTAAACTTGAAGCTTCTGCCATATAACGGAAAGTTCTTCAAGTGTATCTGAAAACCAGAGCTTTGATATGCAAGTTGTTATCACATCTATTTTATAGCAGTAAAGTTGAAATATGTGCAAGGTGATTTGGACAAGGTCACAATTTATAATGGCAATCTGGTTCTAGTTACTTCTTCCACCTACACTTTTCACAAGGGATTTAGTTCTAGTTTCAATACAATCCTTATCACATGACATAGCCAATATAGATATTCTCTACTTTGCAGGAAACTGACTGTTCCTCTTTACTTGAATTCAAATTTAGCATGTAATATATTCAAAAATATGTGGCCCAAGGAATCAGTGTTTATTGATTGCTCAGTCTTAAAAAAATAAATCCTTTTAAAATGATTACTAAAAGCAAAATGAGATTAACTTTAAGGACTAACAGTCACTAGGGTGAATGAATGCTGCTACTGATTTTTACATTAAATAATTTTGGGAAATACTGCTATTTTAAATTAAAAATACTATGTATTAGTATTGAAAGTAGCATGAAATTAGAAATATAGTAAAGAAATAATTAATAATTTACAAAATTTACTTTACTACTAAATAGTATATGTCTTCACTAATTTAGTATGACTAATTAGAAATTAAGGTACTAGTAAATTAGAATTAAATATTTAAATACAATAAAATTTTAATTACAAATATATATTTTACAAACCAGTGACATTTTTAACTCAACTTTTAAAATATCATTATTCATCACTGGCAAGGGCATCACTGCGTTAGAATTATACTTTCAGTTCATTAATTAAATCCCTGAATTAATATATTTTGAATGCCCATTTAGTATTTGGCACCTAGTGGAGGATTAAGAAATCATTTGCTTATTTTTCATCAGTTTTTGCCACAACTAATTATAGCATATTATTCATGAAGCATCTCCTGCCATGTGGGCCACCAGAAGTAATCTAATCATAAAATATTACTGATACATAGCAAGGTACCAAGAAGCATTGGAGGTTACTCAAAGCATTTCACTCGATCCCTAGAGTCTTTACCCCATACTTCCTGGTTTGCAAGCCAGGGCCACATTTACTTTCTGATATGTGCTTTTGAAACTTAGAATATAAGTCACAGAGATTCACAACCATTATTTCTCTTAGACAAAAGCTCAGTCGAAGGATGCCTGTTATTTAGCTAACACATCATCCCAGAAGAACTCACAAAAAAGTAAGTGATAGTTTGAGTGTCAAGTTCTCTAGAAGGAACTAAAGCAGAGAGAGAATATTAATGAGGAAGGTTAGCATCCAAGAAACTCCATTATTGCCCTTATTATTATTACCTCTTAATATGTTACCTTTTGTTCTTTGATGCTTCTTATTCATCTGTAATATGGATTTACCTCCAATATTTCTAAAAACCTAAGGAAATATTCAGAACCAAATGAAGGTTATGTAGCCAGACAAGCAATTTCAAGGCTAAATTCTTGGGGAAATGTATTTGAAAATAATTAAAGAATACCACACCAAAAGTGTATTCTTGAAGAATTGCTGCAACTTTATTTCTTTGGAGAACCTGCAGTGCTTTACAGAGTTTAACCATAGCACTTGCTAAAGCCACATATCACAAAGTTTCGTTTCTCTACTCATTAGCAGCTAGCCTCAACCATGCCTGACCTAATTCCCAAAAGTCGAGAGAAATTGCCTTTATAAGTTAAATGCTACAAGCATATAATTACATCTTGGTCTCTGAAGAAATCTCACTTGTCAGGCAGTGCTGATGTTCTGTTCCATAGGACACTATGGCACCTATAGGTATTAGTACCCCATTAAATACATGACTGTTTCAGTGAACTTTGCATTCACAGTATAATGTGCAGGCATAAGTACTTCTTCAACCTCAGAGCAGTTTACCTAAGCAATGAGTTTTAACCCCAGTAGACTCAAATCTACTGTACATAAACCAGTATTAAACCATTAACCCCCTCTCCACCCCCTCCAAGTTTCTTAACTTCATCCAGAAAAAACTAATATGTGCATCATTTTTGTTTCTCAGTTCCCTTGCTTCTTTCATTGTGGCCAGCTCCCAATTACAGATTATCTTCCAATTATTCACTTATGTTGGAAAATGCTCAGTATTTCGTATCTAATGATCATGTATTCCAGATGGTTTGAGGTGCCAGCCTTGTTCCTAGTAGCATGGGATTTGGAAAAGGTTGTGTAGTTAGGTCCATTTGCAGAGACTGTGTTATCCATGGATTGATTCCTCTCTGCCTAGGATTATGCCTCCTTTCTATGGTAACATATCCTAAAATCACTTTGTATGGTACTTCGCAGTTTTCGAAGAAATTTCATAAATCTTAATTCATTTATTACTTGCAGCAATCTCTGTGAAGGAGGGGATTCTAGGAAGATAGCAGAGTAGGTCAGAAAATCCAGGCTTTCCAAATTTCCTCCACAAAAAAAAAAGACAAAACACCTCCTCAAAGTGAATGTAGAGCTATAAAAATAAACAAAGGTCAGCGCAAATCAGTTGTCCTCTTAAGAAACTTAAGAGGACATTCTCCACCATGAGTCCTTTGGAGTTGTCTTTGTACCTTGTTGCTGAGAAGAGTGAAGTCTGTCAGGGTTGGTCCTCACAGAATCCATATACCTGTGGTTGTGTATAATGTTCTCCTGGCTCTGCTCCGCTCACTCAGCATTACATTGTGTAGGTTTTTCCAGGTTGTTATGAAGTCCGTATCATCCCCATTTTTTATGGCTCAATAGTATTCCATTACCTTCATATACCACAGCTTGTTCAGCCATTCCCCAATTGATGGGCATCCCTTTGATTTCCAATTCTTACCTACCACAAAAAGAGCCGCTATAAATATTTTTGTATATATGGGTCCTTTTCCCGCTTGTGTGATTTCTTTGGGATACAACCCTAGAAGTGTTATTGCTGGGTGAGATCCAAAAACTTAAGGAAGAAAATAACCCCTTGAGAACTATAATTGGGCAAGGGGAGGCTAATAATGTTATAAGACACTAAGAAATAATAAGACAAATTCAAAAGAATGAAAAAAATAGAAGAGAATGTTAAATATAAGAAAAACAACTGCTTTGGAGAACAGATTGAAAGTTAGGACCAAAAAAAGAGTTGATATGATATTACAAAAAATTATTAAGGAAAATTACCCTGAAGTTTTAGAAATAAAGGGTAAAGTAAAAATAGAAAAAAAAATCTACTAATTATCACCTGAGATCCCAGGATAAAAACTTACAGGAATATTATAGTCAAGTTTAAAAGCTCCAAGGTTAAGGGAAAAATACTGCAAGCAGCAAAGAAAAAAAAAGACAATTTAAATACCACAGAGCTACAATCATTATCACACAAGACTTTGCAGCTTCTATGTTAAAAGACCATAGGTCTTGGAACATGATGAAGAGCAAAAGAGCTGGGGTTGTGATCAAAATCCAGAATGAAATAAATTGGACATTCAATGAACTGAAAAACTTTCTGTTATTTGTGATAGAAAGACCAGAACTCAACGAAATATCTGATATGTGAGTCAGAACAAACATAAGGTAAACATTAAAGACCAATTACAAGGGAATTAATAAAGACAAACTCTTTTCTTCTTATATGTGAAAATATTATCAGTACTATTAAGACTGTCATGGGTAGTTTGAAAGAAAGGCTTGGGCTGATGGATCAATTCTAAAAAATAAAACTGGATAAAGAGAGGCAAAAAAAGAGCAATTATCTCATAGAAATGAGTTAAAGGAAGAGCTGACAGAAGAAGTAAATGAGGATGGAGGGGCTTGTCAGGCTGGAAACTTACTCTCATCAGAACTGGGTTAAAGAGGGAACAACATATGAATCTAGAAGGCTATAAAAGTCCTCTAAATTTATAAAGCAGTAAGATGGAGAGAGGATAAGATAAAGGAGGGATTTTTAGAAATGTGTGTAGATTAGTAATTAGAAGGGTGGGGGAGAGGATAAGAGAGACTTTTAGAAGGGTAGGTATATTAAGGAATAGGAGGGCAAGGTAGTGATTAAAAATACATTATACTTTTAAGAAGGCATAAGGTAAACAAGGCTAGAAGGATAAGGAATGAGGAAAAATGAAATGGTGAGAAATACATGACTAGTAATTTTAACTTTAAATGTGAATGGGATAAATTTACTCATAAAGTAGAAACAAATAGCAGAATGGATTAAAAATCAGAATCCAACAATATATTGTTTACAAGAAACACAATTAAAAATGGGAGATATACATAAAACTAAAATAAAGGCCTGGAGTAGAATTGACTATGCTTTAGTTGATCTAAAAAAAAAGCATGGATAGCAACCATCTCAGCCAAAGTTAAAGCTAAAATAAATTTAATTAAATGAGATAAAGAGGGAAACCACAGTATGTCACCAATATTATTCATTATTGTCTTAAAAATGCTTATAATAACAATAAGAGAAGATAAAGAAATTGAAGGAATAAGAATGGGAAATGAGATAGTAAACTCTCTTTTCCTGTAAATGATATGATGATACACTTGGAAAATCCTAAAGATTCAACAAAAAATTAGTTGAAACAATAATTTTAGCGAAATAGTAGGGTATAAAATAAACCCACATGAATCATCCACATTTTTATATATCACCAACAAAACCCTGCAAGAAGAGATAGGAAGAGAGACCCCATTTGAAATACATGTATATAGCTTAATATACTTGAGTATACCTGTACACACACACACAGTCAGAAACTTACATCAGAACTGGGTTAAAGAGGGAACAACATATAAATCTAGAAGGGTATAAAAGTCCTCTAAATTTACAAATCAATACTACAATACTACACACATACATACACATATGTGTGTATATGTGTGTGTGTATATATATATATATATATATATATATAAACACTTTATACAAATAAAGTCAGATTTAAATAATTGGAGAAATATTAATTGTTCATTGGTAGGTGTAACAACAATGTTGCTAGCAGCTGCTGTGGGGGTGTAAGACCCAACAAGACCAGCAAAAAGAACACACAGAAGGGCCACCAGCACAGAAACTTTGATCTACTTTTCTAAGGAAAGCAACTTTAAGGAGTTTACAATTTCACTTTAATCAAACATAAACATATCATTCACTTAGTTACGGGGGAAAAGCCAGCACCCTGAACTTCAGAGCAAATACAAACAGAAATTACAAACAGAGACAATATAAACAGAGAAATAACACAACTCAACAGACAGGCTTTGCCTGATCAAGACATCACATGCTTAGTTACCAAAAAGAGAAACACTAACATCTGGGTTTCTTCAAAGCCAGGGGTAGGGGAAGCCCCTTAACTGTTATCCAGAGTCTCCACACTAACACTCTTCCAATGAGTGAGAGCCCCAAACAAAACACTAACCTCTGAGTTTATATACCCTTCTTAGGGCCTAAAGATTTCACACTTAATCAGGAAAAGGGTGTGGGCCTGGGGCTTTGCACCTAGTTAGCAAAAGGATGTGTCTTGGGGCTTTGTACCTAGTAAGATTTAATCAAAGGCACTTGATTGCTTCAGCATTCTAAAAGAGAAAACAATGAAAAAAGTCCCACCTTAATTAATATTACAATAGGCAAAGCCAATAAAATAAAAATGACAATTTACTTAAGTAATCTATTTATTCAATGCCATCCCAATTAAATTACTAAAATATCATTTTACTGAGTTAGAGAAAACAGTAACAAAATTCATTTGGAAGAACAAAAGGTCACGAATTTTAAAGATACTAATGAAAAAAATGTAAAGCAAGGAGGTTCAGCAGTACTAGACCTCAAACTATATTATAAAGCAGTAAATATCAAAACTATCTGATATGGCTAAAGAATAGAAAAGAGGATGAGTGGAACAGAGTAAACATATAATACACAATAGTAAAAGATTATAGTAACCCTGTATCTGACAAAACTAAAGATTTAATTTCGGAGGATATGTTCATTATTTCATAAAAATTGTTCCAATGTAAGAAAGATTTGAAGGAAAGAAAAAGACTGGGAATTTTTTTTTCATTGACCATCTCTTAGATAAAGGTCTCATTTCTCAAATATATAAGGAACTTTGTCAAATTTATAAGAACATGAATTATTCTCTAATTGATAAATGGTCAAAGAATATGAACAGGCAATTTTTTGATGAAGAACAAAGATTATGTATAACAATATGAACAAATGCTCTAAATCATTATTGATGAGAGGAAAGCAAATTAATACGACTCTGAGGTATCATCTTAAATCTATCAGACTGGTTAAAATGACAGAAGTTCTTCAATTGCAGAATGGCTATGCAAGTTGATTGTGATGGAATACAATGCAAAAAGAAGTGATGAGCTTGTTGATTTTAGAAAAACACAGAAAGACTTGGATCTATGAAGGAAGATGTAGGGAAAGAATTCACAATTAAAAATATGTACAGTATGGTTTTACATATACATATATATGTGTGTATATACATTATGGATATAGGGTGTGTGTGTGTGTGTGTGTGTGTGTGTGTGTATTTCTGCTTAATTGTAGCATTCTCTGGGGCAGGCTGAGAAGGGAGGGGGAAAAAAAGTACACCACAGAAAACAAAAGAAAACTTAGAATGAAACACAGAGAAGTTGGGTAGCTTTGAAAACAACGTGTAGTATTTATGATAGTTATTTTTAAAGTAAACAGTCTGAAATGGAAATTGTTTTTATGTTGAATCCTCTTTCTATGTTCTGTGATGCATATGGAAATGTTCTATTTTTCTTGCTTTGTATTTAAATTTAAAATAAATTTCAAAAAATTAAAAGTCTCTGTGAGGGTAGACTAGGTATCACAAACTCACATATTGCAGATGACCCTGAAATTCTAAATTCACAAGTAATTCACTTAAGGTTACATAATGTGCCAGAACTAAGATAGATCTCAAGTTTTCTGACACACAGTATAGAAATTTTCCCATAAAATCTAACTGTCTTTCCTCTCCGATGGCCCTTGGATATTTCAGTAGATTAATTCATTCAATAGTCATTTATTAAATACTTACCATGATCAAAGTATTGTACCAGGTCCTGAAGAAAGATACATAGATTTTTAAGACACAGAAAAAAATGAAGTTTTCAATCTAGCAATTTATCTGCAAATGGTTTTTATGACTCTTGCTAAGCATAGTAAACTACCTGTAAAAAGTTTTACTTTCTTTGTATTGTATTCTTTTAAAAATATAACATTTATTTTGTTGATAGACTTTCTTTTCACAAAAGTTGGTAATTCCTCAAAAGTATGCATACAATTAACTTCCTACCTCAAGCACATTGCCTTGAACCAGTTCATTCAACAATTGTTAACAAGTTGCAGAGCTGGGTGCTTTCAATCAGGAAGAATGGAACTATCATATTATATTTGTATTTGTCTTGACATAACTATTTTTACTTTGTTTTTAATGTTATTTTTATTTAATTGTTATGTTTGCTTTAGAGCTCATGATTATCGCTTTTCCAGTTTGGTACTCATTTTAAAAATAATAAATCTAGGGGGTGGAGCCAAGATGGCAGCTGGAAAGTAGGGACTAGCATGAGCTCCCTGCCAAGTCCCTCCAAAAACCTATAAAAAATGGCTCTGAACCAATTCTAGAACTGCAGAACCCACAAAATAGCAGAGGGAAGCAGAGCTCCAGCCCAGGACAGCCTGGATAGTTGCTGGGTGAGGTCTTTCACACATGGAGCTGGGAGTGGAGCAGAGCAGAGCCCAGCATGGGCGGCACAGACCAACCAGACCAGGAGCCAAGCAGAGCAGGCCCTAACACCCTGAATCAGTGAGCTGCAGCAGTTATCAGACTTCTCAACCCACAAACACCAAAGACAACAGAGAAGGTTAGTGGGAAAAGCTGCTGGGGACAGGGTGATAGAGTTTGCAGTTCAGCCACCACCCCAGGGGCAGCAGAGGTGGGACAGCTACAGAACTACAGCTGCAGTTGCTTCTGGCCCCAGAAATTAAGTGGCAGATCAGAGCAGGAGTGCAGAGCCTGCTGAAGATCTAAGTCGAGTCCCGGTTGGGGGTTCTTGGGGAAGGAGGAGTGCTGGTGTGGCAGAGCTGGCTATAAATGCTCTGAAATCAACAGCGTATCCCCCCAAGCTTGGAACATAGTACTCTTTACTCTACAAGCAGTCATACCCTGCTGAAAAACTCGAGGGTCAAGTAAGTTGGCTGGCAACATGGCCAAGCAGTGAAAACACACCCAGATTCAATTTCAGACTTTGTAATCTTTCTTTGGTGACAAAGAAGATGAAAACATACAGCCAGAAGAAGTCAACAAAGTCAAAGAGCCTACAAAAAAAGCCTCCAAGAAAAACAGCAATTGGTCTCAGGCCATGGAAGAGCTCAAAAAGGATTTGGAAAAGCAAGTTAGAGAAGTAGAGGAAAAATTGGGAAGAGAAATGAGAAGGATGCAAGAAAACCATGAAAAACAAGTCAATGACTGGCTAAAGGAGACCCAAAAAAATACTGAAAAATATACTGAATAAAACAACACCTTAAAAAATAGACTAACTCAAATGGCAAAAGAGCTCCAAAAAGCCAATGAGGAGAAGAATGCCTTGAAAGGCAGAATTACCCAAATGGAAAAGGAGCTCCAGAAGACCACTGAAAAAAATACTACCTTAAAAATTAGATTGGAGCAAGTGGAAGCTAGTGACATGATAAGAAATCAACATATTATAGAACAGAACCAAAGGAATGAAAAAGTGGAAGACAATGTGAAATATCTCCTTGGAAAAACCACTGACCTGGAAAATACATCCAGGAGAGATGATTTAAAAATTGTTGGACTACCTGAAAGCCATGATCAAAAAAGAGCCTAGATAGAATCTTTCAAGAAATTATCAAGGAAAACTGCCCTGATATTCTAGAACCACAGGGCAAAATAGAAATTGAAAGAATCAACAGATCGCCTCCTCAAATAGATCCCAAAAAGAAATCTCCTAGGAATATTGTCACCAAATTCCAGAGCTCCCAGATGAAGGAGAAAATACTGCAAGCAGCCAGAAAGAAACAATTTGAGTATTGTGGAAACACAATCATAATAATCCAAGATCTAGCAGCTTCTACATTAAGAGATCGAAGGGCTTGGAATACAATATTCCAGAGGTCAATGGAGCTAGGACTAAAACCAAGAATCACCTACCCAGCAAAACTGAGTATCATGCTCTAAGGCAAAATATGGATTCTCAATAAAATAGAGGACTTTCAAGCTTTCTCAGTGAAAAGACCAGAGCTGAATAGAAAATTTGACTTTCAAACCCAAGAATCAAGAGAAGCATAAAAAGGTAATCAAGAAAAAGAACAAGAAAAAGAAATCGCAAAGGACTTACTAAAGTTGAACTGTTTTGTTTACATTCCTATATGGAAAGACTATGTGTATGATTCATGAGACCTCAGTATTGGAGCAGCTAAAGGGAAAATGCATGTATATATATATATATATACACTTATATATATATGTATATATATATATATATATATATATATGTGAGTGTGTGTGTGTATGTGTGTGTATGTATGTGTGTGTATGTGTGTATATATGTATGTATGTATATATATATATATACATATATATATACATATATATGTATATATATATATAGAGAGAGAGAGAGAGAGAGAGAGCACACAGGGTGAGTTGAAGATGAAGGGATGATATCTAAAAGAAATAAAATCAAATTAAAGGATGAGAGAGGAATATATTGAGAGAGAGAGAAAGGGAGAGATAGAATGGGGTAAGTTATCTCGCATAAAAGTGGCAAGAAGAAGCAGTTCTGTAGGAAGAGAAGAGAAAGCAGGTGAGGGGGAATGAGTGAATCTTGCTCTCATCAGATTTGACCTGAGGAGGGAATACCATACAAACTCAATTGGGCATCTCACCCCACAGGAAAGAAGGAGGAAGAAGGTAAAAAAGGGGGGATGATAGAAGGGAGGGCAGATAGGGGAGGAGGTAATCAAAAACAAACACTTTCAAAAAGGGACAGAGTCAAGGGAGAAAACTGGATAAAGGGGGATAGGTTAGGAAGGAGCAAAATATAGTTAGTCTTTCACAACATGAATATTGCAGAAGGGTTATACATAATGATATGCATGTGGCCTATGTTGAATTGCTTGACTTCTTCAGGAGGGTGGGTGGGAAGGGAAGAGGGGAGAGAATTTGGAACTCCAAGTTTTAAAAACAGATGTTCAAAAACAAAAAAAAATTTTTTGCATGCAACTAGAAAATAAACACAGGCAATGGGGAGTAGAAATTTATCTTGCCCTACAAGAAAGGAAGGGAAAAGGTGATGGGAGGGGAGTGGGGTGACAGAAGCGAGGGCTGACTGGGGAAATGGGCAACCAGAATATACACCATCTTGGAGTGGGTGGGAGGGTAGAAATGTGGAGAAATTTGTAATTCAAACTCTTGTGAAAATCAACGCTGAAAACTAAATATATTAAATAAATTTAAAAAATAGCAAATCTAAGTCCTACTCTTAATTTCAACTTTATGAATTTTAAAGTATAAATGTGTTTTGAATATGCAGCAAATTTGTGATTTTGGTTTCTAATCCATTCTGTTACCTTCCTCTCTTTTATGAACAAGCTCATTGCATTAATTTTTGCAATTGTGATTGTCAAAATTCTGTTCAGGCATACTGCTTCAAAATCTGTTATGATACTTCATAAAGCAGCACTGTTCTCATAGTTCTCATAGTCCTAAGAGAAATCTTGTACTAAGCTCCTTTCTTCCATTTTCTCCCCTTCCAGCATAGTCCTAAATAACCGATGTATTCCACTTTTGTGTGTAGTTGTCAAGAGAGGGCCATATTGTTGATCAACTCTCCATAGGTGTGGTTTGTTTTGCTTGAGGAAATTCCCTCAATGAATCTAATTTTTTTTAGACATTGTTCTTCCCCTTTCCTTTCTCAGCCTAGCTATATACAAATTTTCTTATCTGTGAAATCCTATGTCCCCTTCTCCCAATAATCCTCTGCCTAGATTTTAATAACTTTTACCTGCTATATCACAAAGTAAACACACACACACACACACACACACACACACACACACACGCATGCACATATATAGTTCCTTTCTAATCTTTGTTTCATTGGGGTGGTTTATTTTGAATACCTAATCAGATTTTTCTTGTTTACATAATAACAATTAGAGATTTGTGACTCATCACCCATTGTGCCCCCTATTGTAATAGATTTTTCACATCTCTTCATGTGAGGTAATTTACCTTACTCTACCTTCCCCTTCCTTTTGTTCCCATTGTTCTCCTTTTTTCTCATCCTTTAATTTTTTTTGAAGTCATTCCCTCAAATTCACCTTATACCAATAGCCTTCATCTGTGTATATTCCTTCTATCTGTACTGCTACTGATATAATTTTTAAGTTACCAATATCATCTTCCCAGGTAAGGATGTAACAGTTTAGCTCTATTGAATCCCTTATATTTTCTTTTCCCATTTTACCTGTTTATCTTTCTCTTCAGACTTGATATTGGAAGTCAAATTTTTGGTTTAGTTCTGGTTTTCTCTTATGAAAGCTTGAAATTCTTCTATTCCATTGAATGACCATTTTCCCCCCTCGATAGATTATACTTAAATTTGCCAGGTAAGTGATCCTTGATTGTAGTCCTAGCTCCTTTGCTTTCTGGAATATCATGTTCCATGACCTAAAATCCCCTTTAATGTTGTAGCTGCCAAGTCCTGTGTGATCCTGATTGTGACTCCCTGATGTTTGAATGCTTTCTTTTCTGGCCATTTGTAGTGTTTTTTTTCCTTGAACTGACAGTTCTGAAATTTGGCTATAATTTTCCTTGGGGTTTTTATTTTGAATCTCTTTCATTAGGTGATTGGTGAAGTTTTCAATGCCTATTTTGCCCTCTGGTGCTAGGACATCAGGGCAGTTTTCCTTGATAATTTCTTGAAAGATACTTTCCAGGTATTCCTTATGATTGTGGCTTTCAAGTAGCCCAATGATTCTGATATTGTCCCTTTTGGATCTATTTTCCAGATCAGTTTTTTTTTTCCCATGAGGTATCTTACATTTTCATCCATTTTCACATTGTTTTGAATTTATTCTATTGATTCATGATGTCTCATAGCTTTCACTTGCCCCATTCTAACTTTTTTCCTCAATGTTTTTAAATTTATTTTTAGTTTTCAACATTCATTTCCACAAGATTTTGAGGTATAAATTTTCTCCCCATCTCTACCCTCCCGCCACGCCAAGTTGGCGTGTATTTTGATTGCCCCTTTCCCCATTCTGCCCTCCCTTCTATCACCCCACTCCCCCACCATCCCCTTTCCTCTTACTTTCTTGTAGGGCAAGATAGATTTCTGTACCCCATTGCCAGTATATCTTATTTCCTAGTTGCATGTAAAAACTTTTTTTAACATTTGTTTTTACAACTTCGATTTCCAAATTCTTTCCCTTCTTCCCTCCCCACTAACGCTCCTTGAGAAGGCAAGCAATTCAATGTAGGTTATACATGTATCATTATGCAAAACACTTCCATAATAGTCATATTGTGAAAGACTACCTATATTTCCCTACATCCTATCCTGTCCCCCTTTATTCAGTTTTCTCCTTTGATCCTGTCCCTTTTCAAAAGTGTTTGCTTTGGACTACCTCCTCCCCAAATTTGCCCTCCCTTCTATCATCCCATCCCCTTATCTTCTTCCCCCCTACTTTCCTGTAGTGGAAGATACCCAATTGAGTGTGTATGTTATTCCCTCCTTAAGTCAAATCTGATGAGAGCAAGGTTCACTCATTCCCTTTTACCTACCCCCTCTTCCCTTCCATATAACAGCTTTTTCTTCCCACTTTTGTAAGAAATAATTTACCCATTCTGTATCTCCCTTTGTCCTTCTCCCAATATACTCATCTCTCACCCTTTAATTTCATTTATTTAGATATCATCCCTTCATATCCAACTTACCCTGTGCCCTCTGTCTATATATACATATACTCCCTTCAACTACCTTAATACTGAGAAAGGTTTCATGTGTTACAAATATCATCTTTCCATGTAGGAATGTAAACAGTTCAACTTTAATAAGTATCTTATTATTTCTCTTTCCTGTTTACCTTTTCATTCTTCTCTTAATTCTGGCATTTGAAAGTCACATTTTCTATTCAGCTCTGGTCTTTTCAACACGAATGCTTGAAAGTCCCTTATTTCAGTGAAAATCCACATTTTGCCCTGAAGTACTATACTCAGTTTTGCTGGGTAGGTGATTCTTGGTTTTAATCCTAGCTCCTTTGACCTCCAGTATATCATATTCCAAGCCCATCACTCCCTTAATGTAGAAGATGCTAGATCTTGTATTATGCTGATTATGTTTCCATGATACTTGAATTGTTTCTTTCTGGATGCTTGCAATATTTTCTCCTTGACCTGGGAACTCTGGACTTTGCCTACAATATTCCTAGGAATTTTCTTTATGGGCTCTTTTTCAAGAGGTGATTGACAGATTCTTTCCATTTCTATTTTACCCTCTGGCTCTAGAATATCTGGGCAGTTCTCCTTGATAATTTCTTGAAAGGTGATATCTAGGCTCTTTTGGTTTTTTTTGATCATGGCTTTCAGCTAGTCCAGTAATTTTAAAATAATCTCTCCTGGATTTTTTTCTCCAGGTCAGTCGTTATTCCAATGAGATATTTCACATTGTCTTCCATTTTTTCATTCCTTTGGCTCTGTTCTATAATTTCCTGATTTCTCATAAAGTCACTAGCTTCCACTTGCTCCATGTTAATTTTTAAGGCATTATTTTCTTAATTGATCTTTTGGACCTTTCTTTTCCATTTGGCTACCTCTGACTTTTAAGGCATTCTTCTCCTCATTGGCTTTTTGGACCTCTTTTGCCACTTGGATTAGTCTATTTTTTAAGGTGTTTTCTTCAGTATATGTTTGGGTATCCTTCAGCAAGCTATTGACTCATTTTTCATGATTTTCTTGCACCACTCTCATTTCTCTTCCCAATTTTTCCTCCACTTCTGATTTTCCAAATCCCTTTTGAGCTCTTCCATGGCCTGAGACCAATTCATATTTTTCTTGGAGTCTTTTGATGTAAGATCTTTGACTTTGTTGACTTCTTCTGGCTTTATGTTTTGATCTGTGTGAACAAAGTAAGATTCCATAATCTGAGTTATTTTATGCTGTCTGCTCATTTACTCAGGCATTTACTTAACTTCTGAGATCTTTTGAGATCAGGGTATGACTACTTCCAGAGTGAAGAGTGCTCTGTCCATAAGCCTCAGGGGTTTTCACTGCTGTTTTCAGAGCTACTTCTATTCTGAGGTGATATGATACTCCTCTCCTGGCCTGTGCTGTGGTCTGTGAGTGCAAGCACTTCTTTCTGCCACGTAACTACCTGTAGGATTCCCTCTCCATAGCCACTACAAGCTCCATGACACCAGCTCTCCTCCTCCCCCAAAGACCACCAACTAGGACTGCAACCCAGATCCAAGCAGGGCAAAACAAAAGAATCCTGCCTTGGTGCCAGCAAAGAGATCCCTGCACTCCTGCTCTTATCAGCTGCTTGATTCCCCCACTGTCTGGAGGCCTGGAGATCCAGAAGCAGCCACCTCCACTTCTGCTGCCACTGCAACCACCTCTGTCACCCTGGGGCTGGAGCCATACCTCGCCCTTCTTTCACCCAGGTCCAACAAAATTTTCCCAGTGACCTGCTAAGTTGTCTTTGGTGTTTGTGGGTTGAGAAGTCTGGAAACCACCACAGCTGCCAGTGATTCAGTGGTCTGAGGCCTGCTTTGCCAGGTCTTCTCCAGCCTGATCTTTTCCAGAGTGGCCCACACTGGGTTCTGCTCTGCTCTCAGCAAAGTGTGATAACCCTTCCCAGTGACCATCAAGGCCATCTTGGACTGGAGACTTGTTTCATTTTGTCACTTCATGGGTTGTAGCTCCAGAATTTTTTTTAGAGTCATTTTTTACATGTATTTGGAGGGATGTGGGGGAGATGAGTCTCTGTTTTCACACTGCCATCTTGGCTCTGCCCCATGATTCTAACTTTTAAGGTTAAGGTTGTTTTCCCCAATCAGTTTTTGTACTTTATTTTTCCAATTGGCAAATTGTACTTGTTAAAATAGTTGTTTTCTTCAGTGGATTTTTGTATCTCCTTTTCCATTTCACCAATTCTACTTTTTAACCAGTTTTATAAGCTGTTGAGAGCTTTTTTCACAGTTCTCTTGCACCACTCTCATTTCATTTCCCAATTTTTCTTCTACCTCTCTTATATGATTTTAAGCTCCTTTTTAAGATTTTCTATGAGTTTTTTTTTTTTTCTCTGCGAGAGAGTAGTTCTCATTTTTCTTTGGGGTTTTGCCTGTAGGTGTTTTGACATTGTTTTCCTTTTCTGAGTTTGTGTCCCTGTCACTGTAATAACTTTTTATGATCAGATTATTATTTTTGTCCTTTTTTTGCTCATCTTTTTTTGCCTTTTTCCTTTCTTTTAAATGTGAGCTCTGCTCCCAGGGCTTAAGGTATACTGTTTTAGGCTTCTTATGCTAGAGACTGCAGGACCTGGCTGTTTACTTGGTGCTATTTAATGTTGCCCTGAGATCCTCATATCTGGTGCTATGTGGAGGGAATATGGTGTGGGTGGGTGGCTGGTGCTCCTGGAAGCTGTAGGGTTCTGGCAACTTACCTGGTGAGCAGCTGCAGTCCTAGAGGTGGTGTCTGATGTGTGCTGAGGCCCACTGGGATGTTTCTACATTTCTTTGTGGTTACACTGAAGCAAGAGGCGATCTGGCCTCTGGAGACTGCCTATTTGCACAAGGCTACACTGAAGCACATGGTGGTTCTCAGAGCTGGAGTCTGCTGGTTTTCCTGGCTATGCTAAGGCACATATGAGGGGTGTGGGGCAGGGCTGAGGTTAGCATTTGCTTGCTCTGTCACACTGGGACTAAAGATCTCTCACTGGTTTCCTGAGGTGGGGCTTGCTGCTGGCTTGCTGGGACAGTTCCTGTCCTGAACTGTGTTCCCCTTTCACCCAAATGAGACCCACCTTTCTTTATAGTAAAACCAGCAAAAAGATGGGGTGAAATAATCTTTTAGCCCAAGAAAGTTGGAGTATCAGCAAGAAAGACATACACAAGGCTGCACTGAAGCACATGGTGGTTCTCAGAGCTGGAGTCTGCTGGTTTTCCTGCTTGTGCTAAGGCACATGGGAGGCCCTGATGTTGGCGTTTGCTTGATCTGCCACACTGGGGCTCAGGATCTCTCACCTGATTTTTCACTTAGTTTAATTCACATCAGAATTTTATGCACCATTCAGTATCCTCCTTTGTAAATAAGGATTATATAGTTAGATTCTTATTATTTAATAATCAGGTTTGGCTCAAAATCACACACATGCATGAGTATGTATGTGTGTGTGTGTGTGTGTATACTGGTGAAGATTATATATATATAGAAATTAGGTTTTGGAGTATATAGAATGTTGGACTTAGAATCAGGAAGATCTGAATTCAAATCCCACTTCAGACACTGAATAGCTAATGCAGTTCTGGGAAAGTCACATAGTTTCTCTAAGACTCAGTTTCCTTATGTGTAAAATGTGTACCTTGCGGGGTTGTTGTGAGAATCAAATGAGATAATGTGCATAGCATTTTGAATGCCTCAAAGTCCTATATAAATGCTAGCTATTAATATATTATATTAGTATATAAGTAGCATATGATACTAATAGCTAATATATATTAATATTATATAGTAGTAATAGGAGAGAGAGAGACAGAGAGAGAAGGAGATTTTAGGCCTTTCTGTCTTTGACCTCTTAGAAGGTATATGTTTAGCATTGAGATGTCTGGTTCTCAGATCATGGCACATTAGTGCACTTTCTTTGCTTAACAAAATTGCTTTCCAGAATTTAGGGACTAATTCATACCTTCACCAACACTGTGTTAGTATACTAGCCTTTCTACATTCCCTTCACTACTATTTACATCTGTGTAAATTTAATTTTTTTATATGTGTTATTCCAAATTTTTACAGGTCAAGGTCATGTTCTTTGATGGCAAACTGGACCACAAATTAGATATAATGAATACTTTAATTCCCTTTGCAGTGTTCCAAATTTCATCAAAATCAAATACTTATGTTTTTTTGTGTGATAAACAGAGAGACCAATATGAAATGTTCATGAGTCAAATTGAAACAAATACCTTATTTCCTTCAGGGAATAAATTCTGCCAATGTCACTCTTAAATGAGATGCACAAACACATAAATAAAACTCAAAATTATTTGCAAAAATATTGCTTAGGAACATGTATTATTGCAGATGTATTACAAAATATACAATAGTTTATCTATTTTGGAGAGTAAGGGGTTTTATTTATTATCAAGAACTTCTATCTATTTAGCACTCACGTATGAAAAAGGATATTTTTCTTACTATTTGGTGCAAGTCTTTTAATTTGTTTATTTTTCTATATCCTTTGTTATTGCTTTTACTTCTAAATAAAATTTTATTTGAAGGGTTTCTGGTATCCTTTCTCATATAATATGCTTCAGTAAACACTTTTAAAAATAAATAGTTTTGTATGTGAATATATTTATTTTTAAAACACACTATGTGGGATGGAGTGGTTAAATGATGTAGCACTACTGTAGTAACAAAGTGAAAAAAAAATCTACATTTGTTTTCTTAATGAGTTTATTTGAAAGAACCACCATGATGTGGCTTGAATAATGAGGAAGTTGTTATATATTTTTCATCAGACTTTGGGGCTAAAGTTTTTTCAAAGTAAAAATGCTGCTCTCACTTTAACCTATGTATTTTTTTTTGTTTCTTCCAGCTCAGTTTTTCATAAACCTATGGCTGAAGTGATGAATAATGGAGAAGAAGAACAAAGAAACTACATAATTCACTCCTGGCCATAAAACTATTGATTTGGTTCATTGTAAGATCAATGGATTTGTGATATGCTCAAGTAGACCACATATACTAGTTTTACTGTGCTGTCATTCATTTATTTGGGAACACACAAAGGTTTAATATGATAATATAAATTTTATACCACTTTTATCCTTCAATTTTTTCATGTAATATATTGAGATAAGTTTTTTTGCTCCATTTCATTATTAAGCATACTGTTCTGTTCTCACAGTACCAATTGCTTGCTGGAGGTCCTCACCTGGTTGACCATCAGCATCTCAAACTCAGTATATTCAAATCAGAATTCATCATCGTCCCTTAAATGCAGTCTAAGATAAAATTGTATTAGCTTTCTCAGCTGTCCAATACATCCCCACATCATTCTGGTTCTCAGAATTCTTATTTTTCTTCATTTTCACCTCAAATGCCACCTTTTAAACAAATCCTTCTAGATTCATTTAGTTAAAATTATTCTTTCCTCCTCAAACTTTTCTGGATAAGTTGTATCTGGATCTTTCATTTCAAAAAAATCTGTCTTTTGAATTTATGTGGTTATTATACTTTTAGACTGGGGGAAGAAGAAGAGAGAATATAGAAGCCACTTAATTTAGCAAGATTCTCTAAGTTCATTGGTTTTGCTCCTAAATTTGAGGTTGAATAAGACTGCAGGATGAAGGAAATGGAAGCCATCAGAAGCATGAGCCAGGAAGAGTCATTGCATCATTTCCCCTACAGGAAGAAGTCATAGCAGCTCATGGAGATTGCACCAACATGGATTCAATAATAGTCAGTCAATAAGCATTTATTGAGTGCTTACTATACTTGATCAGAATAGTCCAAGAAAAACAAGAAGATTATGAAAGAAAAATCAATCAATTAGAAAAGGAGATACAAAACCTTACAAAAGAAAATGACACCTTGAAAGTTAGAATTGGGCAAGGTGAAGCCAGCAAAATTATAAGAGATCAAGAAGTAACTAAATAAAATATGAATAATTAAAAAATAGAAGAGAAAGTAAAACATAAGAAAAATAACAGATTTGGAGCCTATATCAAGAGAAAACATAAAAATAATCAGACTAACTGAACATTATGACAAAAAAAAATCTTGATACAATAATAAGAGAAATAATCAAAGAAAATTGTCCTGAAGTATTAGAACAAGGGGGAAAGTAGAAATAGAAAAACTCCATTGATCACCACTTAAAAGAGATCCTACATGGAAAACATAAGAATATCATAGTCAAATTCCCAAACCCACAACTCAAGGATTAAATATTAAAAGCAACAAAAATAAAACAATTTAAATATTATGAAGCCACAATTAGAATCACACAAGACCTTGCAGCAGAGACATTAAAGGACTGTAGGTCTTGGAACACCATATATCAAAGAGCAAAAGAACTGGAGGTCTGCCAGAAAATATAACATCCAGCAAAGTTAAGCATAATCATGAATGAAAAAAATGGACATTTGATCAACTGTCAGACTTTCAAGGTTTTGTTAAAAAAAAAAAAAACCCTGAACTTAATAGAACATTTGACACACAAGAGTCAAGAGAAATATAAGGTATGTACCAAAGACTGATTATAAAGGATTAAATAAGGACAGACTATTTGCTTTTTACATGTGTAAAATATAAAATATATGTTCAAGAAGAAAGATTGGGGAAAACCTGAGTATGACATGAATTTTAAAAGTAAAACCATTTAGGAACAGCTAAAGAGAGTAATTATTTTACACAAATGAGGTGCAAGAGGAAGAATCTATAAAGAGGAATTACATGGGGAGGAGGATTGGTAGTTCTGGTAAACTAATTTCATTGGGTATTGTTTTAAGAGGGAAATATATATATATATACACATATATATACATATATTATATATACACATATACATATATATGTACACACATTCTTACAGACACATACACATATACATATACATGTATATTTATTTATTATATTATATTATTATTATTATATTAAATTCAGAAGAAATAAAACAGTAGGCGCATAAGGAGTGGGGAGAGGCTAAGGGAGGGCTCTTTAGAGGGGAAGTAAGGACATTGGTAAAAGGGTGGTATAAAAGGGTGTTTAGATTCATGGGAATGGAAGGAGAGGGGAGGGATCCTTGTAGGGAGCTAGGTAAGTAATAGGAGGGCAAGATAGTGGGTAGAAGTAAAGTGGAGGATGCAGGAGGGAAAGGAAACAAGAGATATGCACAAACATAAAAAGAAAGATCAGGAGTAGAATTTGTTTGGGAAAATATGTCTATATATTTATGTATACATGTATATATGTATGTATTATCTGTAGCTATAGAGAAAGTTATCCAAACTTAATTTTAGTCTTGGGGGGGGGCAGATAAAGTAAAAAAGTGCACAGCAGAGAACAAAAGAAAACTTACAAGGAAGCAAAGAAAAGATGGACAGTTCTCAACACAAAGTGTTTTATTTATCATACTATACTTTATCGTTGTACTAAATTCCAAGGATATAAAAAAAGGTAACAATATGGTATCGTTGCTCTGAAGGAGCTCAATATCTAATGGGAGGGATGGAAGAATAGGTGATAACAGAGACACTAAGCATGAACCATGGATTGAAATAAACATATGTTGCTGACTCAGTATGAACAGAGAGGAGGAAGCATTGACTTTCTTCATCCTTGTCCATCCAAGGAGAAGACAAATTTCCCTGCTGACTATGCATTTCTTATTTACTATTTAGTTCTATTTGTCTCTGCTAGGCTACTTAAAGACAGTCAGGATTCAAGTGTTTCACACATTCCCCAGACATTTAAACTCAGTCATAAGTTGTTATTCAAAATAAAGCTTGTTGGTCAATGAGAAACAAGTTGTTCATTGTGTCAATATTTTTATTTAATGTGTGTGTAATAGCACATACATTTACATATAAAATATATAATTATATATAGTTGCATATTTACATAAGGTAACATGCATACATAGTTATATAAATTACATAGCATTTATGTAACTAACAATGTTAAATATTTATGTAACTATATAATTATCTCTATGACAAGGTATAGTTATATATAATTATAGTTATATATTATATAGTTATTTATTATACATTATACACAGTGCATAGATATTATACATAACATGTATGTGCAAGCATTTATTATGTATAACATATGTATTCATATATGTATATAAATGTATAGAATCAGCACCAGGTGCTTTGCCACAGGAAAGGAGCCTCATGGCATTTAAAACCTCTTATTCAGTTGGAGCTTCAGCTAGGGAGGGATTGACTTCAACCTGAGGTAAACTGTCAATGGTCTCAGCATTCATTGATGATGGTCTGTTGAGAATACTATGGACGTGTTCGGCCCATCTCTCTAGGATCATGTCCTTGTCACTAATCAATGTGGCTCCATCAGCACTGAGTAGCTGAGCTGCACCATAGGTCTTTGGCTTATAAATAGCCTTCAGGACATCATAAAAGTGCTTTGTATTATTACTATCAGCATAAAACTGCATTTATCTGACTTTTTACTGAGCCAAGAAACCTGCATCTCTCTAAGCTTTTCTTGTACTTTACTTTTGATGGAATTAAATGCTGCCTTCTTAGAGATGGATGGACTCTCCTGCTGGTCAACCCTGTGGTGTTCTCTTTTTTCATCCAGCAGCTTCTGAATTTCCCCATCATTTCCATCAAACAGTCTTGGTGTTTTTGAGTGTTCTGATGCAGATGAGCAAATCCAGTGCTATATATCAAATCTCTGAAAGCTGCCTACTCCTTTTCTGCTCCACTATTACCAAATGTTGCCACCACACTGTCCATATGTGGAACCATCAGTTACAGCAAATGGAGAAGTTTTGAATGCTGTGGATAAGTTCACTTACCTCGGTAGTATACTTTCTAGGGATGTACACATTGATAATGAGGTCGATGCACATATTACCAGAGCTAACTCAGTGTTTGGGAGGCTCCGAAGGAAAATATGGGAGAAAAGAGGTATTAGACTAATTACCAAATTGAAGGTCTACAGAGCCATTGTGCTGACCTCATTATTGTATGGCTGTGAAACCTGGACAGTCTACCAGCACCATGACAGGAAACTGAATTGCTTCTATTTGAATCGTCTTAGGAAGATTCTGAAGATCACCTGGCAGGATAAGATACCAGACACTGAGGTCCTTACTTGAACTAAACTGCAAAGTATTCAAACTCTGCTTCAGAGATCACAACTCCAATGGGCTGGCCACGTTGTTCAAATGCAAAATGTACTTTTGCCAAAAAGACTGTTTTATGGAGAACTGCGACAGGGGAAGAGTTCACATGGTGGTCAGAGGAAGAGACACAAGTATACTCTCAAGGTTTTTCTCAGGAACTTTGAAATTGGTTGTGTGACATGGGAGACAATGGCACAGGACTATTCACCATGGTGTTCCCACATCAGAGAAGATGCTGTGCTCTATGAGGAAAGCAAAATTGAAACAGCTCAAATGAAATGCAGGATGTGCAAATTTAGAATATCCACCCCAAATGTTCACATGGACTATTTATGCCTGACCTGTGGTAAAGCATTCCAAGCACATATTGATCTGATAAGCCACAGACATATTGAAACTTGACTCTAGCATAGTGATGTCATTTTGGTCCTCTTCGATAAAGGACAACAACCAACTGAATGTATAGATACATGTGTTATTATACGAAAGTATCTAAGGGTATATATTCCCAACATCTCTATTGAACAAAAATAACTTGCATCTTTGAAGAGAGAAATTTCTCTCTCTCTCTCTCTCTCTCTCTCTCTCTCTCTCTCTCTCTCTCTCTCTTTCTCTCTCGTTATGGAAAATGTATAAGTCTCTGAGTCAAAAGACAGAAGGAAAGAAAGAAGGAGGTAGGCAGGGATAGATGGAGAGAGGGAAGAAGGGATAAAGGGAAAATAGAGAGAAAAGAGAAAGGAAGGGAAGATTTCCCCTTTAAAAATTGGGATATATTTTGCTCAGCAGAACTGAATTGGGGGTGATAGCCAGACAGGAAATGTGGGGGATAATATTTACCACAACCTTTTCCAGACTGTGTAAGTTCCAAATTTAAAAGGATAGAACTCTGAACCTATTTTCCTTTTCTTTAGGGGAAAAATGAGTCACAAGGAGGAAAAGAAAGCCACCACCACTTCAGTGTGAGGCTTACCGTGGTTCTCATGTGCATTACAGAAGAAATGGTGGAGGGTGGGTAGTAAGGTTGATTGTAGCTGAGTAGTTCCCTTAGTGATACTACCATAGCAACACAGTGATATTACTAGTGCCCCAAACCCACTTACGAGCTCCTTCTGGTGTTTAGATGTGGAAGCTAATTCCTGGAGTTTATCATACCTTCCCTACCCTGCCCCACACCTCTAGCCCAGATTTGCTTCATTTTGAATAGACTTATACAATGATAAAACGGGGTCTATCTCACTTTGAATTTTCAACTTCATTACATTTTCTTTCTATTTTGAATGAATTATTATTACACCATGATTTCTGGATGTCCTTTTAACAATATTTTGTCTTTTTGACTTTTATTTTTCATATTATGATTTTTTTTGATATTTTGGTATTTATTCACTGATTTTTTTCTAGTCTTGAGTCCTTTTCAAAAAAAAGATAATACTATTTTATACTTCTTTTAAGTTTTTTTTACTGTTGTTTCATTCCTCCCACCCTATTTTGATATTCATGTGTGTAGTTGTTCAGAAGTTTTAAGTCTTTAAAAATTTCGTGTTGCTAATTAAGTCCAGCCAAGCCACAAACTTGGCTTACTCCTACCACTCATCCCCTTTGCTCCTACATGTATGTTGCTGAATAAAGATGGAGAAAATCATACCACCATTTTGATAGTGTCCACTAAAAATTTATGTTACTCAACCTTAAAGAGGGCCCTTGCTGCTGCAAGACAGTTCTACTATGCATTCCTTATCAAATCACTATTCCCTCTCTCTGTGGAGGCTTTTCCAAACTTTTCATTCTTTCTCAACATAACATTGTTCCCCCCCTCCCCCCCCCACATTCTCTTAGCCAAGAACCTTGCCTCATAATTATGAAAAAAAAATTGGGGGGCCTTCACTCTTCCCTCTTCCTCATCTTCTATCATTCAGATGCCTTCTGCCACTTTCTCCTTCTTCACCCCTGTTTTACATAACTCTCTAGCTGTTCAAGAGAACCCATTTGATCTCATTTCTTCCAACAGCCCTATTCTTTCATTTAGTTTCAATCCCTTCCTGTCTACTGACCTATTCCCCACTGACTTCTTTCCTTCATCCTGAAACAAAACTTCAGTCGATTTTCCCATCCTTGACAACTATTGGCTTATATCTCTTCTGTCCTTTGTAGCCAAACTCCTTGAAAAAGCTGTTTATAATAGGTGTCTCCCCTTTCTCTCCTCCCACTCTCTTTTTAACCCCTTACCAATTGGCTTCTGACCTTATCATTACACCAAAACTGCTCTCTCTGAAGTTGCTAATGATCTCTTAGTTGCCAAATCCAGTGATCTTTTCTTTATCCTCATTCTTCTTGACCTCTCTTGTGTTTGACACTGCTGATCAGTCTCTCTTCCTTGATACTTAATTCTCTCTAAATTTTTGGGACACTATTCTATTCTGGTTTTCCTCCTACCCATCTAACTTCTTCTTCTCTGTTTTCTTTACTGGATCCTCTTCCAGATCACTTCCTCTAACTCAAGGTGTCGCTCAGGGTTCTGTTCTGTGCCATCTTCCTTTCTCCCTCTAAACCACACTACTTAGCTATTTCATCAGCTCCCATGGATTTAATTACTCTTTCTACACTTATGACTCTCAGATATGCCCATCCTGCTCCCAACTTTCTGCTGACTTCTAATCTTGCATCTTCAATTGCCTTTCAAACAACATATAGAACTAGATTCCAGGAAGCATCATAAACTCAACATATACAAAACTAAACCCATTATCTTTCCCTTATAACCTCTTCCACTCCTACCTTCTCTATTACTGCTGAGGGCATCCCCTCTTAAACCTGGTGCCTTCCCTCTATTAATTATTTCCTCTTAGTCTGTATATACCTTGAGTTATTTTTTTATATATTTGTTTGCATGATGCATCCTCCATTAGATTATAAGCTCCTTAAGGGAATAGACTGTCTTTTGACTCTTTTACGGCAAAAGCACTTAGCATAATACCTGGCACATAGTATATGCTTAACAAATAGTTGATTGATTGATTGATTTTATAGAATTGATGCAATAATCTAAATCATTCTTCTGGTTCCAATTGTTTCACTCTGCATCAGTTAATACATGTCTTTCTATGCCTCTTTGAAACCATATTTTTCCTCATTTCTCATAGTACAATAGTTTTCTATTACATTCATATATCAAAATTTGTACAGCAGTACCCAATTCATAGACATCCTATTAGTTTTCAATATTTTTTCACTACTGTAAGAGATCCTATAAATATTTTTATATGCATATCTTTTCTTCTTTGATTTTTTGGAGCACAGCCCTAAAAGTGGTATTTTGCTAGTTCTCTTCAGGAATGAAACTGTGCATATAGGAGATCATACACTCCAACTCCTTTATGAAAACTCTGATCTTTGATTCCCAGCCATTTTCATTGTTCATCTTTGAACTTCCATAGTAATTTGTTTATACCACTTCTCTGGCACTTATCACATCTGCTGATATTATATTTGTCTTTTGTCCTTTCACACTCTCCTCACTACTTTTGAGTATTTGTTGAGTATATACAAACCATTTGAGAGCAAAGACAAAATGCCAGATGTGTTCTCAGTTTGGAATATGAAATACAATTGTGAACTAGAACTACAGCATCAGGATGATAGGGTTAATTACCTGTCAAGCATTTTTTTTTAATTTAGGAAAAGATGGCTTTGGCTGTATAGATGACAGTCAAAAGCAGGTCTACAAATGCAGCTCAAGAGATCATCTGAGTGTAATATGCAGTTAGGAAAAATATGTTAGTTTCAGGGAACAAGGACAGAGAGGCTATACACACACACACACACATACACACACATACGTGTATGTATATATAATAGAGTTGTGTATAATTTTTTGTAATTAAAAAAAGAATACAGCTATACAAATTACCTAAGTACATGTCATATGAGAGAGAAAAATAGAGAGACAGTGAGAGACAGAGAAACAGACACAGGCAAGCCAGCTTCAAGGGTCCAGAATGAGAAGAACAAAACCTAGATAAATAGATAGGATTTGCCCAAGTGAATATAGGGCATTACCTGGAGTTTTAAGAAAATGAAGAGGCAGCAAAAGGGAGCTTTGAAAAGGGTAAGGGTATAATAGAGATAACAGGTGGGGGGGGGAGGGGAAGAAAACAGACACATAGTTATGAATTTTAAAACACAACAAAAATCAATCCAAAATATCCCAGCCAGTTCTCACATTGTAAAGGAAAATGAAGCTGAAGAGATTTTTTCTTGAGGTACCCAGAGAATGAAACAAAGCATAGACAAATGATAGATAGAAAAGAACTAAAATATTCCAATATACAGTTGAGTCTTAATTTGTTTTTTGTTGAATCAAATTGAGTCATAGCTCTCAGAAAAAAATGGACAAAGAGCTAATCTAAAACCTCAGCTAAGGACAATAGAGGGAGTAAACCAAGTCAGGTAGAAAAGAAAAAAGAGAATGTCAAAAGGAAATTGTAGTATTAGCTAAAAATCATACAGATATTGGGAGAGCACAAGTAGGAATACTAATAGAGGTGGCACAAAAAATGTAAGGAGAGTTATCCTATGAGCCATTGAAAGAAGAAAAAAGTGAAGAAATATTGTTGAAGAAGTAAATGGAAATTTACAGTAGGAGAAGTCATACCTTTTCAACCAGCTACTCTGCTTTTGGACTTTGGACCTCCCTCATTCCTTCCTTCCCCAGGAAACTCTTCTTTGGGAAATGTAACTATCCTTCATGATTGAATCTGCCCGAAACTTACCTCTTTTGAGTACCTTCTGCCCCACTAATTGGACCCTCTAACTGGAAGACAGGGCTATAGGCTTCAGAGCCTCTATTTAAAGAAGGCTCAGTCTTCTGTCACTTATCTATCACCTTTGGAGTTCTACATCATGCCCGGTTAAGGCAGTCAGACTTTTCCCTGTTCTTCCTTTTTGGGATGCTAAGACTATCAAGTCTCCCCTTTGTTTGAATGGGTGGGAAACCTTTTTGCTGTCTTTATTTAGAAGTATTTCTCGTCACTGAGGCAATCAAGAATCATTGAATTGTAATTCTGTGAAAATCCTGTCATAGGAATAAATAGCTATTACAGACTTGAACAAAAAAAAATAGATACCATTTATATACTGCTTACTGTGTATTAGGCACTATGCTAAGTGCTTTATAACATCTCGTGTGAGTATAGAGATGAAAAAAAGATAAAGGGATGGATGTGAGATATGTTGTGGAAGTAGAATTGATAAGATTTAGTAAATTTTATCTATGAAATCTGAGGAAGAGGAAAAAATCAAGAATAACTCCCACAATATGAATGTGGGTGACTGAGAGAGTGGCACCCTCAACAGAAACTGAAAATGAAATCTGTTTTGTAGATTTTCCATTTGAGATACCTATTGTCCATCTATTTAGAGATAACCAATAGGCCTGGAGCCCAGGAGGGAAACTAGGGTTAGACATATGAATCTGATGTGCTATCCAAATAGATAATTCAATTCATATGGACTGTCCATATGGACCTCTCTATATGACCATCTCTTGTATAATTTTTATTTCTGTCTTTTTATAAATCCTGCATAGAAGAATCAGCTGGTATAGTGTGGAAATTTCTAAGGTTCTTTGGTTTGTTGGTCTTAGTGAGGCCTTGTCTCCCAGTGACATTCTTAGTACGAATCATAGGATATCATTAGCACAGAAGAGTTGGGATCATGGGTGATCCAAAGAACAATGAAAGGAAACATGATCAATATGAGTAGGCTAAAGTAGAGTCCCAATAATATTGTATTTTAGGGGTGGCATAAAAATCCTATTATGGAAAAATATGACTTGAAAGGAAAATACTTCAATCAGGTAGCACTGGGAGAATATTTGTACTAGAAATTTGGCCTTGGGGAAAGGGACCCATATGTACAAAAATATTTATAGCGGCTCTCTTTATGGTAGCCAAGAATTGGAAATCAAAGGGATGCCCATCAATTGGGGAATGGCTGAACAAGCTGTGGTATATGAAGGTGATGGAATACTATTGTGCCATAAGAAATGGGGATGATGCAGACTTCGTAACAACCTGGAAAAACCTACACGACATAATGCTGAATGAGTGGAGCAGAGCCAGGAGAACCTTGTACACAACCACAGATATATGGATTCCGTGAGGACCAACCCTGACATACTTCGCTCTTCTCAGCAATCTAAGGTGCAAGGACAACTCCAGGGGACTCACGATGGAGAATGCTATCTTCATCCAGAGAAGGAACTATGAAGTTTGAATACAGATTGAGGCGTACTACATGCTCGCTTTTTTTGCTTCTCTTTTGTTTTTGTTTTTGGGGTTTTTTTTGTTTTTTTCTTTTTTTTTTTTTTTGGTTCTGTTTCTTCTTTCTCATGAGTCATTCCATTGGTCATAATTCTTCTCCACAACTTGACTAGTGTATAAATTAATTCAATGTGAAGTTATACATGGTAGTTATATGAGATTCCAGGCCGTCTTGGGGAGGGAGGGGAGAAGGAGGGGAGAAAATCTGGAACTCAAAACTATGTAGAACTGTGTGTGGTAAACTAAAAATAAATAAATTAATTTAAAAAAAAAAAGAAATTTGGCCTTGGGAACACCGAAAGGACTCCTCAGTTTGCAAATTATGATTCATCTTGAGCTCCTCCTTCCTGACCATTTTGACCAGACATGTAAAAAGGAAAAGAAACTGGAGTGTGCAAACTATGAGTCATTGAGTTTGGCCTTGATTCTTGAGAAAATTTTGGAACATATTCAATGAAAAATAATTTTTTTTTTTTTACTTTAGAAAATTGTTACTTCCAACCCTGCCCAACAAAGAACATTTACCTCATAATAAATAATTGCAATTAAGGAAAATACACGAAAGTGTGGGCCAAGTCTAAAATCTATGTCATATTCTGCTCTTATGTCAACTCTACCAAGAAGTACTCAATGTGCTTTACCATCGGTCTTCAAAAGACATGATTCACCACTGCGTTTATCAGAATTCTAAAGTAATCCAGCTTTGTTTTTCTTTATATTAATGTTCTTACTGTGTAAATTATTCTCCTGCATCTACTTACTTTGTGGTGATTCAGGTTATATGTCTTTCCCCATTTCTCTGAATTTTTTATATTTGTTATTTCCTAAGACACAACAATATTTCATCATGTTTATATAGCAGAGTTTGTTCATATGTCCCCTAAGCAATGGCCATCCACTTTATAGGGGTATTTTTTTGCTAGCATAAAAAATATTGCAACAGAGATAACTCTTGCTTTTATATAGTATTATTAATTCCTTCTATTTTCACTCTGCCTTGTGGATATAAAATATCTAGGTAGTTTGTTTTTATGATTTCTTTAAATCTGATGTTTAAGCTCCTTTATTTTTGTTTTCAATTTTGGTCATGGCTTTTGAGTAATCTGATAATTCTTAAATTTTCTCTCCTTGATCTCTTTTATAAATCAATTAATTTTTATGTGAAATACCTTACATTTTCTTTTGTTTCCAGTCTTTGGACTTTGGCTCAATATTTCTTATTGTCTCACAGAATCATTAACTTCTATTTGGTCAATCCTAATTTACAAGAAGTATGTTGCTTGGACAAATTTTTGTACCTCTTGAGCTATTAGTTCTCTTTCTAATTCTCTGGTAACAATTTCATTATCCGCCCCCCCCCCCCCCCCCCCCAGAGCTCTGATCTGGGCTCTCTCCAATTTTCCTTTAATACCCTTTCACTTGGTGGTCTCATCAGCTTTCATTTATATATTCTCAGAACTACTTTTCTAGCTTTAACCTCTTTCCTAACCTCCAAACTCACATATGCTATCAGCCTATCAGACATCTCCAACTAAATGTCTCTTAAACAACTTAAAGTCTGTATGTCCAAAGCTGAATCCATTATTCCCCCCTCCTACCCCCAAATCCCTACTTCCAAAATTCTCTTTTACTATAGAAGTACCATCATCCTTACTGTCCCTAAAGCTCACAGCTTAGGTGTCATCCTCAACTCTTTACTCTTTCTTATTCCCTGTACACAATCTGTTGACAAGTCCTCTTGGTTTTTTTTTTTCTTTGTAACATTTCCCATATATGCCCCCTTCTTTCCTCTAAGACTATCTATTAGTCTATTAGCCAGCTGGTTGTTCTCCTTACCTCAACTTTCCCCAACTCTAGTACATCCTCTACTCAGAAGTCAAAGTGATTTTCCTAAAGTGCAGATTTGACCATGTAACCACCCCTTCCCACCTCCCTGCTCCTATTCAGGAAACACCAATAGCTCCCTCTTACATCCAAGATTAAATATTAAATCCCCTGCTTGGTATTGGAAGCCATTCACAACATGGGCTGTCCTACTTTTCTAGCCTTCCCACACCTTATTTTCCCCAACTTCCCAGGTACTCTGCAATCCAGGCACGTTGATCTCCTTGCTGTTCTTCAAACAAGACATTCCATCTTCAGACGCTAGCATTTTCATTGACCAGTTAAATTTAGATTGTATAGTATTATATCAGATCATTTGAGATCAATAGCAGATAGATTCCTCTCTTATAATACAGTTGTCCCATTTTGATTTCATTCAGTGTTGTGAAAATTTGGCTTGAGTTTAATATTCAGGGACTTAAACAATCTGGCAACAATTATAAGCCAAACACCTATTACTACAATTTTCCAATGTATGATTTTATGAATAACATAGTCACATTTCCTATAGCAACAGTGACATCCAGTGACTAGTCAGATTAATTCAAGGAATATTTTTACATTTCATAACCAGGGCAATTTTTTTAATCATTTCAAAGTTTGAATTGCTCATTGTTTATTCATTCTACTTTTCAGCATTCTAAGACCATGTCCATGAAACATCAAATCAACTTGTTGAAAAAATATTTTAAAAAATCAAGTAATTAACTAGTTTTTATATTATAAAATCAAGTCATTGGTTTGACATTGAAAGAAACAATATTTAGATTTTTTAAATTTATTTTATCAATTAGCATTGTAGGTTATAGCCATATGCCAATAAGAGTTCAAGGCAATAGTGAGATATCAAAGCAGTATTATTTGTGGTCCACTACTACTTTCTGCTGAACTACTTTCCTTAAAAAAATTAAAATCTATATGTAGAGAAAAATACTAAGGCAATATTGAATAGTGGTCATAATAATACATTAAAAGTGTGTGGTACTTGATTGCAATTGCAATAGGAATTGAGATCTACTTCTAATTTTTATGATAGGATCTAAAATGTTAAGACCATATGGGAATTTTGGGCTAAGCCTATTTTTGCCACACTACTTTCTAGTTTTCCCAGCAGATTTTATCAAAGAATAATTTTTTTCTTAAATAATTTGTTTTGTGATTTATAAGATAGTGAATTCTTTGAGTTACAACATTTCTTATTTTCTCTTTTCTAGTCTTCTCCATTGATATACTTCTCGGTTTTTTAACCAGTACCAAATGATTTTGGTAACTGGTGCTTCACAATTTTTTTGAGGTTTTTTTGATTCCCCTTATGATTTAGATCTTTTATTCCTTCAAATGGATTTTTTTTGATAATTTCAATGAGTCCAGGAATGAATCCTTTTGAACATTTATTTGGTATAGCATTAAACCCATAAATGAATTTTAGTAGTATTAATTTTATTATATTTGCATAGCCTGTCTCTGAGCCCTGAATATTCCTGCATTTATAAAACTATTCTTTTTTTAAGGAGCATTTTGTATTTGATGCTACACAAGTAGTTTGTGTGGTTTGATAGATTTACCCTCAGATGCTTAGTGCATTTTAGAGTTACTTAGAATGGGATTTCTCTTTCTATTACTGTCCTTTGGATTTCATTATTGTTGTGTAGAAATGCTGTTGATTTTGAAGATTAATAGTAATTGCCTATAATGTCATTGCAGCAATTAATTGTCTCCAATATTTTCATTGCTGATTCCTTGGGATTTTCTAAGTAAACTCTCATGTTATCTGCAAAAATGAATAGTTTTATCTCCCCTTTGCTTCTCTTTATTCCTTTTTATTATTATTCTCTTATTTTAGTGCTATTGGTAACATTTCTGGAACTGTATCAAGCAATAGCAAAGAGAATGGGAAACCTTGTTTTTCATTTGTATTTGTTGGAAAAGCTTCTAATACATCTCCATTAATTTTAGATACTTTCTATAGTAGTTTAAAAAGATCTCTCAATGCCAATATTTTCTGCATCCAATGAGATGATTTTAATTTTTTGGTTTTTAATATGATTATTTTAATTGTTTTTATAATATTGAATCATACTTGTATAACTATCCATTTTGGACATAATGAATGATTTCTTGGAATTGATTGATGAATTCCATAATACCATCCTATAATTGTTCTTTGCCTTATGCTCATTCAGTTTGAGTATTAAAACATCATTTGTCTCATAGGAGGATGTTGGTAGAGTGCTCACATTCTTATTTTTTGAAAATAATTGGTGTAGTATTTGTGTTAGTAGTCCTTAAAAGGTTTAATGGAATTTGCCTGTGAAACCATTAGTACTCACTTCCCCACTCGCCCCGCCCCCCCCCCCCCCCACCGCCTTTGGTAATTCCCTTACAGTAAGTTCTGTTTTCTCTTATGAAATTGGATTGTTTAAGATACCCAATTGGTCTTCTATTTGGGCAATTTATATTTTCAGATGTATTCTTCTATTTATTGGCAAGTAGATAGTGCAATGGATAAAGCTCTGGTACTAGAGTCAGAAAGATCTTAGGACATATTTGATTTTAGACACTTAGCTGTATTACCTGTGTCAAATTATTTAACCTTACTTTTCTCATCTATAAAATGGGTTTAATAATAGCACCTAACTCTCAGGGTCAAATAAGATAATACTGGACAAGTGCTTATCACAGTTCCTGGAACATAGTAGCCATTATATAAATATTAGTTATTGTTTATTTTGATCGTCATTGCTTTTAATACTAATAATGTTTCATTATTGTTGTTTTGTGTTCTGTTTTATTAGCATATGAATATATATATGTATATATATATATATAAGGTTCTGGTAATTCTTTTAAATTTTTTTCTGTTTTTATGTTTTCACCTTATTTATTAATTTACTATTTATTTGATTTTCTGCCCATTTCTTTTTAATCAGATTGGCAAAAAGTTTTGAAATTTTATTATTTTTATTAAACCAGATTTTTGTCTTACTTATCATTTCTGTAGCATTTTTTAACTTAAAATTTGACTATTTGCTTTCTAGATTTAATATATCTCTTTTGTTTATTTTTGGTCTTTCAAAATTTTTAAGTGTTTATGCAATTCATTAATTCTTGCTATTTCTTTAATGTGTATTTCTAGGAAGATATATTCCTCTGAGGACTGCTTTAGCCACATTCAAGAAATTTTGGTATATACTTTTATCATCATTTTATTTTACTTAATTATTATTTCTATGATTTGTTCTTTGATCATTATTTTAGATTTCATTTTTAAGTTTGTATTTGGGTCTGTCTTTAATTTGTGTTCCCTGAACTAATTACTATGTTTATTGTATTATGATTTGGAAGGAATATCATTATTCTTTCTGCCTTTTTTTATTTGTCAGCAAAATCTTTATCTTCTAACACATGACCAGTTTTCGGAAAAGTTCCATGTGGTGTTCAAAACTTTTATATTTTTTAGTATTTATATTTCAAAGATGTCATAAGTCTTTTGTTTCTAGTTTCTTCAATAATTTGTTCAGTTCTGTATTTTCTCTTATATTTATCTTCCTGTTAGAATTAACTAAATCTGGGAGGAGGACATTGAAATAGTCTATCACTATGGTGTTACTGTCCAGGTATTCTTCTAGCTCAGTTAATTTTTCCTTTATGAATTTAAGTACTAAGTCCTTTGGAGCTATGAGGTTAATGGGATATAAGATCTTCCCCACCCATTAATAGGCTTCCCATGGAGCCCTGACTGCAGAACCAACTAGGCTCTGGGCCAAAGGGATTTCCACAACTTTCCAATTAAGTGCTGATTTCCAAGCTTCTCAGCACTAAGCCAAATAATTGTCCAGTCTTTGATTGGAAACATTATATGTTGTATTGCTTGGAGGGAGAGGTGTGGGTGGAAAGAGAAACAGGTGGAGAGAGGAACTTGCCTAGAGGAACTTGCTTGCCTAGAGGAACTTGCTTGCCTAGGGGAACTTAAAGAATGCTTGAGAGATAGGCACTCCCTGGATTGGGGATGAGTACTTTGCTAAATTTTGCCTTCTGGTATCCTAATAGTAATGTTCCAAATAAATATTTTAATATTGTCTTGGAGGAAGAGAGTTTTTTGTATTTTGTGAACCAACCCTGGAAATGCCTATGCATATTCATAGTAGCTATGTTATGGGTATCGCATTGGCATTACAGGAATATATGAGTTCAACAGATGTGATGCTTTCATTTTATTTTATAGTGGGTTATCTCTGGTTCACTGGGTACCAACACTATCTCAAATACCTCCTACATTGAGAAATGTTCATGTATTTCAACAGCTTCAATCACTTGTAAAGACAATAATGGTCTTAGCTGGGTAGCAGTCCCCTTTCCTTCAAGTCTATACATACAGTACATGCTATACAGGTGGACAACCTTCCATAGTTTCCCCTAGTCTGTTTTGTTATTATTAGTTTCTAGATCTTTTTTTAAAAGTTAATTTATTTATTTTTAGTTTTTAACATTCACTTCCATAAGTTTTAAGTTTTCTTTCCCTCCTCTATCCCGAAGATGGCATGCAATCTGATATAGGCTCTACATATACAACCCTATTGAACATTCCTATTTTCACATTAGTCATGTTGTATGGAAGAATTATAACAAATGGGGGAAACCATGAGAAAGAAAAACAAAAAAAAATTGTCTGCTTGGCTTTGCATTCAGACTCCACAGTTCTTTCCCTGCATGTGGATGGCATTTTCTATCTTGAGTACTTTGGAATTGTTTTAGGTCCTTGCATTGCTGAGAAGGACTAAGTCTATCAAAATCAGTCATCACACACTGTGGCTGTTACTGTGTATGATGTTCTCTTGTTTCTGCTCACTTCACTTAGCATTAGTTCATGTAAGTCTTTTCAGGTTTTTCTGAAGTCTGCCTGTTCATCATTTCTTATTGTACAATAGTAGTCCATTACATTCATATACTACAGCTTGTTCAGCCATTCCCCAATTGATGGGCATCCCCTCAATTTCCAGTTCTTGGCTGCCACAAAAAGAGCTGCTATAAATATTTTTGTACATGTGAGTCATTTTCCCATTTCTATGATTTCTTTGGGATACAGCCCTAGAAGTGGTATTGCTGGGTCAAAGGGTATGCACGTTTTTGTAGCCCTTTGGGCATAGTTCCAAATTGCTCTCCAGAATGGCTGGATCAGCTCAAAGCTCTACCAATGATGAATTAGTGTTCCAACTTTCCCACACATTCTCCAATATTATCAGTTTCTTGTTTTGTCATGTTAGCCAATCTGATAGGTGTGATTTGGTACCTCAGAGTTGTTTTGATTTTATCTCTCTATTCAATAGTGATTTGGAGCATTTTTTTTATATGACTATAGATAGCTTTTATTTCTTACTCTGAAAACTGCCTGTTCATATCCTTTGACCATTTATCAATTGGGGAATGACTTGCATTCTTTTAAATTTGACTCAGTTCTCTATATATTTTAGAAATGAGGCCTTTATCAGAGACACTAGTTGGAAAAAATTCTTTCCCAGTTTTCTGCTTCCCTCCTAATCTTGGTTGCATTGACTTTGTTTGTCCAAAAAATTTGAATTTAATGTCATAAAAAGTATCCATTTTGCATTTCATAATGTTCTCTATCTCTTGTTTGGTCATAAATTTCTCCATTCTCCGTAAATTTGACAGATGAACTATTCCTTGCTCACCTATTTTGTTTATAGCATCACTCTTTATATCTAAATCATGTACTCTTTTAGATTTTATTTTGGTACACAGCATTAGATGGCTAGTTTCACTAGTTTCTGCCATACTATTTTCTAGTTTTCCCAGCAGTTTTTGTGAAATAGTGAGTTCTTATCCCAGAAGCTGGACTCTTTGGGTTAGCCAACAGTAGATTGCTATAATCATTGACTATGATGTCTTGTGTACCTAACCTATTCCAGTAGCAAGTAGTTTTGATGATTGCTGCTTTATAATACAATTTAAGATATGGTATGGCTAGGCCACCTTCCCTAGCATTTCTTTTCATTAATTCCTTTAATATTCTGGACTTTTTGTTCTTTGAGATGAATTTTGTTATTATTTTTTTCTAGCTCTATACAATAATTTTTAGTAGTTTGATTGATACATCACTGAATAAGCAAATTAATTTAGGTAGAATTGTCATTTTTATTATATTAGCTCGACCTACCCATGAGCAACTGATGTTTTTCCAATTTTTTGGTCTGACATTACTTGTGTAAAAAGTGTTTTATAATTGTATTCACATATTTCCTGGGTTTGTTTTGGCAAGTAGACTCCCAAATATTTCATAATGTCTATAGTAAGTTTAAATGTAATTTCTCTTTCTATCTCTTGCTGTTGGGCTTTGTTAGTAATAAAAAGAAATGCAAATGATTTATTTGGGTTTATTTTATATCCTGCAACTTTGTTGAAGTTGTTTATTATTCCAAATAGTTTTTTACTTGATTCTCTAAGTATATCATCATATTATCTGCTAAGAGTGATAACTTAGGTTTTTTGTCTATTTTAATTCCTTCAATTTCTTTTTCTTCTCTTATTGCTAAATCTAACATTTCTAGCACCAAATTGAATAATAGGGGTGATAATAGAAATCCTCGTTTCACTCCTGATCTTATTGGAAATGCATCTAGCTTAGCCCCATTACATATAATGCTTGCTGATGGTTTTAGGTAGACGCTACTTATCATTTTATGGAAGGCTTCATTTATTCCTATGCTCTCTAATGCTTTCAGTAGGAATGGGTATTGTATTTTGTCAAAAGCTTTTTCTGCAGCTGTTGAGATAATCATATGGTTTCTGTTAGTTTTGTTGTTGATATGGTCAATTATGCTTAATTTTCCTAATATTGAACCAGTCCTGTATTCCTGGTATAAATCCTACCTTTTCAAAGTGTATTATTCTTGTGATAGGTTGCTGTAAGTTTCCCTTTTTCTATAGTTTCCTTGTTGAATACTGCTGCACTTTAGAGTGTGCTCTTACCTTCCATAACAACTCCTCCTCCACAAGATCATAGGCTCAGTTGAGATCTGCTGCTTGTTGCCACAGAATTGTGGTCAGTGGCAAGATATTCTGTCAGAGACTTCAGAAGCAGCAAGAAAACTGAGTAGATCCCAAAGCACAAGTTGATGAGTTGAGTAGTGAAAGAGTCTGTGGGCTGGAGAAAGGAATGTGCTGAATGATCATATTAGGGATTAGTATTCTCTGTTTTCAATCGATAAGGTTTTTGCTTTTTAGATTTCTTTGTCTCTGGGCCTTTGGAGACACTCGTAATTACCTTTTTCTCTCATGCATAATTATTTTATGGGATAATTTTGGAAAGCTAGTAAAGCCTGGAGAAAATGTCTAGTGTTACATCTTTTTAGTGACATGAGTCAGAAGTAAACTCCATCTTCTTATGACAGTATGGTATAGTTGATATGAAGCAAAAACTTCTAGTGTCATCATGACTGTTCTTGAGCAAACCCATTTTTTAGAGACATTCTGGGAAGAATGTACATCTTTAGTAAGAGATTGGATTCATTCAGTCATGTCCAACCCTTCATTATCCCATTTGGGATTTTCTTGGCAAAGATACTGGAATGGTTTGCCATTTCCTAAAGCATCCAGTGAATCCACTTTGTCAGGCAATCAGAAGTTAAGTAACTTGCCCAACGTCACATGACTAGGAAATGTCTGAAGCTGGATTTGAACTCGGGTCTTCCTGACTCCAGGCTCAGTGCTCTATATCCTGAGCCACCAGCTGCCTCAAAGAAGTTGTTATGATGCATTCTAGTGCTAAGATTTCATGGTGCAGGAATCTTCCTTCATTTGAGCACAGCTTCACTTTGATACTAAGGGACATAATGATCAGATATCATAAAAAAACATAAAAATTGTCAGTATATGATACTTTAAAAACATTTTCAATGTATCTTTTCACATTTTAAAATTACTTTGAGCTTTAAAATAGTACTATGAGGTAGACCAGAAAAATATTATTATTCCACTTTATAGATGAGGAAACTGAAAGAGAAGTTAAGTGAGTTGCCTAAATTCACCCAGTTAACATTAAATCAACAAGCATTATTAACTGCTTACTATTTCTCAGAAACATTGCAGGCAAAAACAATGCCTTCCATCAATGATCGATTGTATATTCTAAATAGACCATTTATATAGGTCTAATGGACCATATAAATAATGAGGTATATCCAAGATACATACAGTACTCTGAAACAAATATTTTAAAGGAAGGTTGTGAGATTGGGAAAGGCCTCCTGAAGAAGGTAGGATTTAATCTGAGTCTTCAGGGAAACCAGGTAAATTAATTACACATGAGCCCAAATCTTCTGCTTCTTTTTCCAACTACAGCATGTAATCTTCCTTGTTCTGTGGCCTAGATATATGACCTACTACTAATAATAGCATTTAGCATTATTATAATGACATAGTTTAAAGTGTATTTTCATTTGACACTACACCCATTGTGTGTAAGGAAGAGCCATAAATAGCTAACATTTATATGGAGGAAATCATTTTATAGGAGTCTCTAAAACAGAAGTATAGAACTATGAGGAAACTGGGAGAACATCTTGTTACAGCCCTTATTGTACATATAAAAAAGCCATAACCAGAGAGGATTTGAAAGGTTGGAGTATCTGACCTCTAAAATCCCATCCAACACTTAGTTCTTATAATCTTTTATATCTATGACTGATGTTAATATAATATTGTGGGTAAATGGACAAAACAAATGGTATTCCAGAAGGAGTGAGTAATAAACTACATAGTCTTTTTTTCTCCTAGAACTTTTGTGCATTATGGAAGACGGTGCTTATTAAAACTATAACCAGGACCTTAAAGTATAGCATCATGGTGACCTTGATTAGTTAGAAAAGTAGTCAAAAAGAAATAGTGAATTAGAATACAGATAAGAAAAATAAGCTATATAAATACCAGATGGAGAATGAGTGGCTCTGTGTAAGGAAAGCAGAAAAATTGGCTAGATGGGAGTAAATATGTTGATCTGTAGTCAGCAATGAACATCTCTAATTTTTTAAAGCAAGCACAGTGATAAATAGGACCATATCTTATAGGAACTATGAGATGAGTTTCTCTTTACACTAAGTGATAGAATCCCCTTTTGGTCCATTCTTAGCTTCAGTTACAAAAGGATTTGAAGATAATGGAAGGTTCAGTGAGTTATCAAATGGATCAGATAACATCTGTGAAGTCAGAAAATAAACACAGTGATAAACATTTCATGAACTTTAATTTATTTTGCCTATAAAATAAACTGAGAGGAGAATTAATGATAGTCATGGATATATATAGAAGACTTTCATGAGAATGTAGCAATTAGCTGTCTTCTACAGAGAAGATGAAACAAAAGACAAAAATTTCAAGTTGATGGATTTGTCAAATATAAGGAAGAATCTATTAGGTTTGTAGACTCATTCAATGGAATAGAATGGATTATAATGGAAACTACTGACAATGTTGCAGAGTTTCCTTTTCTTGTGGTCTTCCAGAATAAGACTAATCTGTATGTCTCTTAATGGTTTTAGTTCATTTTCCCTTAATTCTCAAAACACACACACACACACACACACACAGACACACACACACACACACCCCTCTTTTGGGAGCACTATAGTTTAAAAATGTATTTGTGATGTTGAACCCATTGTTTTCCAGACACAAGAAATCTTATGATTGATTTAATTTAGAATAGTGAGTATAATCATTGGAAAGTACTGTTGACCATTTGGGTATTCATATTCAGCAACAAGAATTAGGCATTAGAAATTCCATGCTTATTATACATGTGTTAGGTTTGTACACAATACAAAATGGGACTCAGGGAAGATCTGAAGCTTTTTTATAGTTCTCAGGGAATTTATGACCTCCATGCTTTTTATTTTTTTTTTATTTTTTTGCATCTGGCAGTGCCTGTCTCATTAGTCTAAGAGACTGGTTTCTGTGGATTTACTTAATCATCTCTTATCTCAGCATCGCCCTGTGTCTTGAACAACAACAGTAATCGGGAAAACTACTTTCTTCCCTTTATATTGTATTTCAATAAAATAACACTAGAAGAGCATGAGAGAGTTGATGAAACAAATATCACTGTATAGAGTTCTTGTATACCTAGAAGAAAAAGGAATAAAAGCAAATATTTTAAAATAAGCATTGTGAAGGGATTTCTGGTTAAGACAGTAGCATGAAAGGTCATATAAGAAAGTAGCCAACCAACACTGTTCTGGTAAATATCTAAAAAGATCACCAAATTGAATAATAATCAAGGAATCAAAAAAGAAATAGTAAATTATTTCATCCAAACCGAGTACCATGCAATCAGTTAACCAAAAATAAGGGATCTTCCACTTGGGAAGCCAGCATGATTACAGATAAATAAACTGGCAACTTACCAACACTTTTATTTTTTTAGAGCTGCTTTAAAGGCACCTGAAAAACTTCAGTTCTTTGTTCTTATAGGTTAGGAATCCTGGAATTCTCAGACAGGGAAGCTCAAGGAATTCAGAAACCTATAGCATTCAGATGGTAAACAGGCCAAGAGAGATTAGAACTTTTGACAAGAACACACTGTGGGGACCAGAAATCCAAAGCATTCTCACCCTAGATACTCTAGAGGTTCTGAAGTAAACAATTCTCTGATCCTAGACAATCTGGCATGAGTCAAGACCTGAGTACATATACATAGGGAAACTGAAAAGATATTGGCAAAGCTCCTAGAAATTAAAGTCAGGACAAAATAGGACCTGATCACCCTATCCAGTAGTATCACAGGGGATAAGTCTGGTCCTAGACCACAGTCTCAGACTAGGAAATAAAATCAAAGCTATGAATAAACAAATAAGACTGACCACTGTGGAAAATATGAGTTAGGAGACACCCAAAAGGAAAATCCATAAAACTGTAAGTAGATGCTCATGGAGAAAATTGACTTGTTATACAGGATACAAAATATGTAGAAATAATGAATCAAGATATTTAAAATGCAAGCATAGGTGAAATAGAAACTCTGGTGGAGAGAATTAAAGGGAAATTATCTAAGTTAGTGCATAAGACAATATGAAATATTAGAACACATTTAAAAGCTAAAAAAGAAAATTTAAGTTATATCTGATATCAAAAACAAATGAACTAGAAAACATATCAAAAGATGATTTAAGAATCATCACACTCCTTGGAGACCATGACCAAACAAACAAACAAAACAAAACATGGAAACCATACTTTAAGAAATCATAAATGAAAAATTTCCAGATCTCTTGAAATTAAAGGTCAAAGTAGTATTCACCAGTAACTCTCTGAGAGAAACCACAAAATGAAAACCCCAAAGAATGCAAGCCATACTCCCCCACATCTGGAGATTCCAGGTATTAAAAAATACTAAAATCAGCCCACAAGGTTTTCAAATAGTATGGTCCTTAGTCAATATCACAAAAACCATGGCAGCTACTACTCTAAAAGAGAGAAAATGTTGGAATATAATATTTCAAAAAGCCAAGGGAAAAAAAGATCAATGCTTAGGGGAGTAGGGAATATTGATAGTGATATAATAAAAGAAAGAAATAAAAAAGACATAAGGAAATGTTTATTTTTAATGCATAGAAGAGAAAAGAAGAATTCAGAGGAAGACACAGGTCAATTTTCAACAAATAGGTTCATTTTGACCAGTTAGTTAATGGCAAGTATGAAACTAGAACACAAGTCTTCTGGCTACTCATTGAATGCTTTTTGCACAGAACACAAAGATAATATATGATCCCTACACTTCTCTAGTTTGTGAGGGCATATTGTTGTGTTTTGTTTGTCCTTTGTTTTCGAAGAGAACCATGACATCAGGAAAATGATGGCATGACTTACAGTTGACTTTCATTTGAGTGAGGGAGGGCTGTGCAAGGTCACCAGCCTCACTTTCTCCTCCAGAGTCATCTTGGTCCAGTAGCCTGATATTCATCAGGATGAATGGAGATGGCCCAGAATACAATGGGAGACCCTGGCCTTTTTAGGCTCAGATTTCTTCAGATTCTCACTTTGAATGAGGTAATACCCATTCAGTGAATAGGCCTCTTTAAGAAGTGAGTCAATCAATTGCCCCTTTAATTAGAAAAAAAGAAAAAAATCAAACTGGGAGGGGAAGACCCTCAGGGTTGATACTCAGAAAGGAAAGCAGTTACCATTGATATACATTCTGAGGCAGAGGTGCCCAAAATATAACCATTAAGTGGAGATTGGGCAGGGACCTATTGTGGTCCAATCTATGAGCTTCATAGTGAAATGGGTAAGAAAAGACAAAGAAAGAAAGGAAGAAAAGAAGGAAGGAAGGAAGGAAAGAAGGAAGGAAGGAAGGAAGCAAAGAAGGAAGGAAGAAAGCAAAGAAGGAAGGGAGGAATATTCTGATCAGGAGTGAGGCACTAAGTAAAATAAACAAATATATATATATATATATATATATATATATATATATATATATATATATATATATACACACATATATACACACATATACAGGTGTGTGTTTATACACATGTGTATATGTATGTTTGTATGCATGTATGTATGTATATTCTGAGCTAAGAGGCATCAGATATTGAGGAGGGAGAGGAAAACTCCAGATTGAAGACAAATTTCACTTACTTATGGTTTTGCCTGCATCTCATCCTGTTTTCCCACTCTTCTAATAATAATTTCAATGAATTTTTTCAATTTAATTTCATTAAATCAACAAGTGTTTATTAAGCATTGACTATGTGCAAGGTGCTTTGCTAAGCATTGGAGATACAAAGACAAAACAAAACACAGAACAGTTCTTGCCTTCAAGGAGTTTGTCTTCCTCTGGATTCTACATGATAGCAAAGCAAATCACAAAGTCAATTTTTAAAAAGTCAAGCTAGATGGCTAACCTTTTAAAGAAAAAGAAATAATCATTCATTTAATGTGTTTTTAATTTTACAACAAGTTATACAGCATATTCGATATTTATTAAGTGCCTACTATGTGCCAGGCATCGTGCTAAGCATTGGGGTTAAAGAAAAGCAAAAGAGAATCTTCTTCAGGAGCTCACAATGTATTAATGGAGACAGCATGCAAACAGTTAAGTTCAAATGAGAGAGTGATTGTTTTTCTCTTGTGTTAATTACCAATTATTAAATTATTATTAAGATTTTTCCTTCCTATTTCCTCATTCAGAAATCAGCCCTTGTAGGTTATTCAGCCAGTTTCTGAAGAACATAGCTTATAGATAAGATTGCTCAAATCCTCCAGGTACATGCCTTTTGATCTTAGGTGGGACTCCACCCAATACCATACAAACAGAATCCAATCTAGGTGAGATCTTACCTTTAGGAAATAAGCCTCTGTCCTAGCACCTTCCATTAAACTCAGTTTATGAGCAAGGTCTGGATAGAGATGAGTTATTTTGTTCAGATTGCTGGAGGTTGCTGAATCACATGATTAGGTCAGGTTCTGAGCAGGAGGAGCTGAAGAACACTTGCCCACCTCCTCATTAATATGTCAACCCCCGTATTGACTGATTTCCACCCTTAAGTACACCCCCTTTTCCAAAGGCTTTATAAGCATTTAATATTCTGAGGAGGGGGTTTGTCTTTCGTTTACAAGAGAAAGCCACTACCTTCAGTCTATTAATTATTTGTTAGCCATAATTAACACATAGATTATTAGTTACCCAAAAACTGTCTCTCAGAAAATTTCATTGGCCACACAAACAAGAATGAATTGGAAATAACGAAAATATGAGAGGCATTAAAATTAAGGGAGGTTAGGAAAGCCTTCTTGTAGAAATTGACTTAATAGCTGTCATTTAAGGTAAGCTAAGGAAGTCAGGAGGCAGAGATGAGGAGAGAAAACATTCCAAGCATTGGAGGACAACAGCTAGTGAAAATCCTTAGAGTCAGAAGATGAAGTGTCTTGTTCAAGAAACAGCAAGTGTCACTGTACACTGGAAAGATAGGAGGGGGCCAAAGAAGATGTGGATTGAGAAAGACCATTAAATTGAAAGAAAAAAGTAAAATAGAAGCAAAGGGGCCCAGATAGCACTTTTGTCAGCATTGATATATGTCTTGTGCTAAAGTGCAGTTCTAGGAATGTAAAAAGTAAGCACTTTTCTTTTTTGTGTCAAGGAGTATTATTTAGCTAGCACCAGGAAGCAAAAGGAAGAATGAGAGGAAAAAAATCAAGAGAATAAAATATTGATATAAGTAGCATGTCTTGATTTTTTTTAATTACCTTAAAATGAACAAAATGTGCCAAATCTTTTTATCAAGGAAATGAAATAGAGAAGCAGTAAAATATATATTTCCTCCTTTCACTTTCAGGGGTAACACAGTGAAATGTAAATGTGAGAGTAATTATGGAACATTCACAAAGAGGGCAAAACCCCACTAGAATCCAAATGCTTAAAAGTTCCTCTCAAAGGAACCCAATCAATTTACTTCAGTGTCCAAACATGCTTCGAACACAAATCTAAATTCAACCCACTTCTCAAGATGTCATAGGCCTTCCGGAGGTAACAAATTTAAACACACACTTAGAAACAGAGGTAATTATTTTCTAATGCCCTGAAGTTTTCACTCATGCAGATTCAATTCATGCTGCTTCTTGGGTCACAGCTTTTACAAAGGCAGAATGTAAATATAGACAGAACTCTATAACTGCTAGCTACTTTCTTTGCCTTTATTCAAAAGCCATTTTTCTATGAAAAGTGGAAAATAAGGTAAACCATAAAAAGAAATTATTTAATGGTTCCAAATTTTTAAATGGCTTCAGGCATCAACACCTGATAATTTCAGAAATGAATGAAAAAACAAGATAAAAAAGCCCACATTATGCTAGAAACAAGTGCATTAGAATTCAGTAGGGAAGCCCAAAAGAAAACTAAAAATATAATGAAAAACAGGTAGTGTCAAGCATTCACATGATTGAAAATTAATCTTTATAGAACAGAGGTTGTCTTATCATTCTGTAATGAAGAGGACTAGAATGAATTCTTCAACTCAATAATGAAATTATAATTCGGAAGAAATTGACTACAGGCAAGGAGAATTGTTAATGTATATTAAAATGGAAGGAACTGTTTACCTATTTTTAAATGCCAAAGACTATATTTCATAGAGAAGAGCCTAATATATTACTTTGATCAAAAGCAAGAGAGGCAAACTTTTTTTTTCAAGTTAGCGTGATAGCCTCTGAAAGGAATTGAAAACTGCTTCTAGGTTATTATATTATTACATATTATATCAGCACTTTTGGATCTATGATTGGTTCTGAGAAAACCTATTACTTTTATGATTTTTTTCCTGTGAGTTATAAGGGTCTAATTACTGCTTGCTTGGCTTCACCTGATGGCATTCTTATATTTTGGGAAGTAAAAACTGCTCACTCACTTTTCTTGGGCTGTGTAGGATACCAGAGAACTGTGGGATAAGTTATCATTTTAAGTAAATTAAACTCCTAGTAGTCTATACTAAAAACACTAGAGTACATACATATACATATGTATATGCATGTGTATGCATTTATGTGTGTATATATGTGTGCATATATGTGTATATATTATATATATATATACATATGCAGAGAGAGAGACAGAGACAGAGAAAGGCAGAGAGAGAGAGAGAGAGAGAGAGTCTCAAACTGTGCATTTTTTTTCAAAACCAACCTATCTTCAAAATTAGAATATTTAACTGTTTCTAGCAACAGGTATTATGTTATGTTATTATAACATGTTATATTATTATTATAACATGTTATATCATATTTAATTACATGATATTGTTATTACTTACATTATACTGTATGACTATTATATTATTTAATAATATTACATATAATGTTCCAGGTAATACCCCTTTTTCTTTGTCTCTTATTCTAATTAACATGTTTCAAATGTGAAACACTTTTAACACTTATCTATCTTCAAAATAGGAATAACAAATTACCCAGACCTTCTCAAAACAAAATCCCCCTTTTTTTTGCTTCTCTGAGATAACAGTGGTACTTACTATGCTTCAACTGGAATCATAATCTCATTGATGCAAGTATGCTCTTCATTGGAAAGGTCACAATTCATCTAAGCTTTTTCTTGTTGAATGCCATTCATCCAATGTCCTCATAGCAAAATTATGGTAGACTCTGGACAATGTTCTTTAGTTATTTAACATTTATAAGTACCACTGCAGTTCATGGACTTTCTGTTGTCACTCCTCACAGCATAATCTGCCCACCTCCTTTTCTGATAATATATTTCCTCCTAATGCTTTTATGCAGGGATATGCTGATACATGTTTAACAATCAGTTCCTCCTGCCAAAAAAAATGTACCTATGACATACTTTTTAGTTTAATCTGCATTGTTAACATTTTCTCATCACTTTGTTAAGTCTAGACAATCAAGAAAACAAATCAAGTTCTGATTTGTAACATTTACCAATTTCTATCATTTAAATAAAACCTTCCACTGAAAATCTGACAACCAACTCACAATCTGGATGGGCTAGCTCTAGTGAATCCCTGCTTTTATGCTATTTATTACAAACCAGTTATTATAGGCAATATATTGATGCATTCATCTGCCTACCACATATTCCACCATTGTCATCTGTGTTACTTGAGATTTTGATTCTCTGGACAACATGAATTTTCATGATTCATAACTATATTACTATTAAAAGATGCATTTTGTACATATAGGAATAGCCTGTGATCAATGCAACTGGCATCATACAATTATTTAAATGCATAAAAGTATGAAGGCAGAAGAGCAAAAAATATGTTCATTGTCAATGAGCAAAATAATTTGAGTAGTATAGCAGTGGTGAGATATTGTAAAATTAGAATTTCTGTACTGCCATCAAGTAGAATCCCTGCACATTATTTTTTCTTTCTCATCTTTGGTGAATTTGGATAATGTATCTTCTCATTTTTATTAATTCTAATGGTTTTATTTGCTTTATTTTTCAGCTAATACCTTAAATAGCCTCCAATATGCCACTTAAGCCATAACTAATAAAGTATAATAAATTTAAGCTAATATTAACTTCTAAAAGTTGGCAAATTTTAATATGTCTAAGAATAAAAATGTCAGAATCTTAAAGAGCCTCGCTTTGTAAATAAGAGAATCATAATTCTTATAATGTTTTAAAGTTTGCAGATCACTTTCCTCACATCAAATCTCAAGGTAAGAATTTAAATTATTTATAATTTGGCTTTCTAGTCAAGCCTGGGCATTTTATATGAGACTTTTCTAATTGCTGATGAAACTTTCCCTCCTTCACTATCTCTTTCCTTCATTTAATCACACAACAGAATACATCCTCATTCTTTCTACTAATTAGGATAATCTCATGCAAAATGTCCCAGGCTTGACTAAAAACTGTAGGATACATAGTATTACCTTCATCTTAGTGCTGTGGAAACTGACAATCAGAGAGGTTAAATGATTTGTCCAAGGTCACACTGGTACTAAGTACCTAAGGCATAAATCAAACCTTCTTCTTTTTGGATTCTAGGTTTGGTACACTATCCAGGTAGGATCAAAATTACCATTTGAACCCAGATCCTCCTAGCAACTTGTCAAGTTTTTGTTTTATATTATTTTCCCCTTCAATATTGTACTGAACTAGACAAAACTAGCTGTTCTGGAGAGTAATCGAAGCACTTCTTTCATCTTTTCCATTCCATCTACTTATTATACTGGCTTCCTAACTAGTCTCTCCCTTCCATTCTCAACCATTATACAATCCCTCCTCTATAATTCTTTCAAAATAATCCTACTGAGGCACAGTTCTCACCTTTCACTGACTACTCAAAATCTTTCAGTGACTGACACTGTTGCCTTTCAAATAAATCATATTCCACAAAATGGTCTTTAAAATATTTCATCAACTGATTCAAATCTGCTTTTCCAGATATTTCATGTTGCTCTCATTGCAACATTCTAGTATAGTTTTTTTGGTGGGAGAGGGGCTGGCCAATGAGGTCCTAGTACTAAAATCATGTATAATATGTCCTCCCTGGAACCAGCAGACGGGGAGACTTAGTAAATATGTTCTGGGGCATGCATAATGGAAGGGACCCTTGTGCTCCACTTAAGATCAGGTATCTTCTGATTGCAAGGTAGCTAGGTTGCTCAGTGGATGTAGTGCTGGGCCTGGAGTCAGGATACCTGAGTTCAAATCTGACCTAATATACTTACTAGCAGTGTGATTCCGAGGAAGTTATTTAACCTCTGTTTGCCTTAATCCACTGGAGAAGGAAATGGCAAACCAGGCCAATAGCCTTGCCAAGAAAATCCCATGGACAGCGTTGCCCATAGGGTCACAAAGTCAGAAAAAACTAAATGACTGAAAAACAACAGCCATCTTCCGATTATTTCTGGTTCACTTACCTTATAATGACAAAGGGCATTATAATTGGCTACTGAACCACAACTGAGTGCTTATACAAAAATTTCACTGTGCCAACTGTCAGAGAAGCAAGGGGGTAGACAGAATCCCCATTACCTAAAAATACACTTTGAATGGTATGCATTTAATAAACAATTTTTTTGGAATAGAATTATTGAATTTAACGCCTTCTTGTCCCCAAACATGCTTACTTCCTTTCCACCAGCCCAGTTCTCAGGAACGGTCATGTCTAGGCACATGATCTTTTGAGTTATTTTCTATACAGTTTCTTTGAGGGCAGCTATATGTTGTGACGGATAGAATGCTGGGCCTGGAGTCAGGAAGATTTACCTTCTTCAGTTCAAATCTGGCCTTAGACATTTAGTAGTTGTGTGACCTTGGGCCAAGTCACTTAACCTTGTTTGCCTCCATTTCTTCATCTGTAAAATGATCTGGAGAAGATAAATGGCAAACTCCTTCAGTATCTTTGCCAAGAAACCCCCAAAAGGGGTCACGTAGAGTTAAACACAACAGAAAAATGAATGAATAACAAACAAAAATTTTTGATGGAAAAAAGCTTCATAGTGATCTATGGTCTGCCCCTGCTCCAGGGAATAGATGTAAAATGCAATGGATTCTCTGTTCAAGGAAGAAAGTGATCTCTAGAGTTTTGTTTTGTTGTAAATCATGAACAAATTCTGCAGCATCATTTGGTGTTAGAGTGTATCATTTCAATTCATTATAAGGGAAAGAAAACGTCTAGCCAAGAAAGAAAACCAATCACATTGGTGGGTACATTCCATAGGTCTTAATAATAAGCTATGAAAATGTCTTCTTCCAATTCCTTTGGCCATTAGAAATGTTATTTTCTGATCCTTAGAGCATGAAATAGAAAATGTTAAAAATGTGAGAGGAAAGGGAAAAGACCATTGATTGGCTTTGAAGTCCAGAGCCCTAGTGCTGAGTCCTTGCTGCGCCAATAACAAGAGGTGTGAGATAAGGCAAATTGCTTAACTTTGGGGACTTAAATTCTCTCTCCAGATCACTAGACTTAGAGTCAGAAGAGGTAGGTCAGCATTCTAGCTCTACTACTTAATATCTGTGGGAATGTAATCATTCAGCCTTGCTAGGTTTCAATTCCTTTACCTGAAAAATTAAGGAGTTGGGCTAAAAGATTTCTGAGCACCCTCCCAGCTCTAAATCTGTGATGTATAAAGTAAAGGGGGTGGAGGAGATCCTTTTCAACTTTAAAGTTATTTTATGAAATAGGCTTGGAAATTTTTATAAAATGCTGTCATTAGAGGGCAGTAGTTACCCACAAATAGCACTACATACTTATCCATGAAAGAATTAAAATGTTGTAAGTTTATGGGAAAGAATGACAAAAAAATAAGCCAGAGGCCCCTCATCTCCACCTCAAGATCTCAGATCCCAATTCTAACCCTCCTCTTTGGCCTTTCCATATAATCAACACTTTCTTTTATTTGAACCATTCTTTCAGACACTTCAATTTGGAGGGGAATGTAGGAGTTATTCTGGGCAATTTCAGAAGTCACAAAGTAGAACTAAAGTTGGGATGTTGTTTTTTTTTCCTTCTCCCTTTAAGCTCAAACATTGCATAAGATTGGATCTGCAAGGATCCCCAGAATCATGAGTGGAAACTGATGACCCAATCCTACAAAGTCTGGCTATTAGCCCTGAAAGTGTCTAGAGATGTATTCCTCCCCACTTCAAATTTAACTTAACTGAGACAAAGTTTCCTATTAAATGTGTAAAATCTCCCGGTAGGAACTAGGAACCAATAATCAGTTCTAGTGTTATCTGTGATTTAAATTGTTTAATACCTGGTTTTAAGATCCTAATTTATGCTGGTGTGAGGCAGCATAGTGTAAGTGGTTATAGCACTGCCCCATGAGCCAGGAACACTGTGGGGCTTTGGACAAGAGTTTATGTGTCTTGTCCAAAGTCCCACAGTGTCATAGACAACTCTGAAATTATCAGTTGCTCAGAACATGGACTCCACATTAGCAGAAGACATTCCTTTAATGGAGATCCCTATCCCAATGAAATCACAGGTGTAGATTAAAAACAGTAACGACAAAAACACTCACCCAGATAAATCATTTTCTTTTTTCAACATTTTAAGTTTATCATCTTTGTATCATAGACTCATTCAGTTCTTCCATCCTATAACTCAATATACAAAAGTTCATAAAAAGCACATCTTGGTCAAGATACTTTGATTAATAAATGACAGTAAAAAAATAACACGCAACTATAGTTTCTGCTTCCTGAAAGGTCTGTTATCCTCGTAAAAATTTTCAAAAATGATCAGGGAGAGGAAATTCCATTTGCCCAATATTTCATTGACCCTTCACAATTACCAATACTTTCCCACTGACTTCCCATCCTTACTTCAATATACTGTGACCTTGGAAATGTTGGACAATACACGCACATACATTTCAAGTCTACATACATCCAATGACACTCATCCATGGTACTTTTTGTACTCTTGTATGCACCATTAGTTTGAGTTCATTTCAGGTTGCTTATCAGGTTTTTTGAAAATGCCAGCTTCTTCTTATTGGCAAAGTGATGTAGATGAAAGATTTGAATAAAAATAGTTTCTATTGTTTTATCATCTTTGGTTTTTATTAGTGGTCCAGATGTGTATCCTGTCTCATTCTGTCTCTCCTGTGCCACAATTTCTTGGGAAACCAAAAGTGTGGAATAAAATAGAAATGATAACTAGAATGTATTAAACTTGTAAGTATTTCTTATAAAGACTTTTGACTAGTGTAAAACAATTGCTTCCACAAGAAAGCCAAAAGAGGCTATAAACCCCATTGCCCAGAAAATACTTGATTTCTTTCACAAAGCAGCCTGGAGAAACAGTAGGATAAAATGAGCCCTGGATTATTAGTCTGAGAACCTGGGTTTGTACCCCATCTTAGCCACTTAAAACCATGTAATCTGGGGCAAATATTTTAACTTTCCTGGGCCTGAGTTTTCTCATTCATTAGTTGACTAATAAGCTCATACATCCATGAGCCTTTGAAATATAAACTATTAAAATCCATTAGGATACCATTATGTGACCAATGAATTATTCTGAATCAATTTCACAAAGAGGAAATGTTATACACAGTAATTCAGTTAATTACATGTTGATCCCCAGTGGTTATTTTAATCAAAATCCAAACTAGCTTGCCTCTGTGGTCTGATCTACTTTGAAATACAAAAAAAAAATGCTTTATAAGTCTTTAAATTCAGAACTTCTGGCAATTCTAGTGGTTTTCCTTTCTCAGAGTACTCTTTTTATCCTTTCTGTATAATTTATTATTACCCAATAGGCAGTTACTCTCAGATATAAGCTGAATCATATTTATTGAGCCCAATCCTCCCCTTGACAATTAGAGGGAGAAAAGGTAGGAACTATTAAAAAAAATAGTCTTGTGAATAGGGCCACTAGGGGGCACAATGCATAGAATACCAGGTTTTGAGTCAAAAAGACTCATATTCTTGAGTCCAAATCTGTACTCAGCCACTTACTAGCTGTGTGACCCTGTACAAGGCACATAACCCTGTTTGTCTCAGTTTTCTCATCTGTAAAATGAGCTGGAGACAGATATGGCAAACCACTCTAGTATCTCTGCCAAGAAAACCTCAAATGGTATCATGAAGTCTGACAAAACTGAAATGACTGAACAATGACAAAAAGTCTTGTGAATAGAGGGATTATTCTATTTTAAAAGGATTGTATATATCCATCTGGTGTGGGAGCTTCATAGAATATAATTCTAATTCAGTTCAGTCATCTGTTGTCCTTTGTCCTTGAAGAGGTTCAAAATGACATCACTATGCTAGGATCAAGGTACAGTGTATCTGACTGTGGCTGATCAGAACAATATAAGCTTGGGAAATTCTGCTACAGGTTGGGCACAAATAGTCCATATGAACATTTGGAGTGGAGTCTTCTCTAAATTTGTGCATCTCGTTTTTCTTTTGAGCTTCTGCAATCTGCTTTCTTCATAGAGCACAGTGACTACTTTGAGGAGGGTACCAAATCCTGGTGATCCTGTGCCATTGCCTCCCATGTCTCATAATCAATTCCAAAGTTCTGCAGAGAGACCTTGAGAGTGTTCTTGTATCAATTCTTCTGACTTCTGTGTGAGTGCTTGCCTTATGTGAGTTCTCAGTAAAATAGTCTCTTAAGCAAACATACATTTGATATTTGAACAATTTGCAAGCCCATTGGAGTTGTACTCTCTACAGTAGAATTTGAAAGTTTGGCAGTTTAGTTTGTGAAAGGACTTAGTTTCCAGTACCTTATCTTGCTGAGTGATCTTCAAAATCTTCCTAAGACAATTTAAATGGAAGTGATTCATTTTCCTGGCTTGGCACTGGCACACTGTCCAACTTTCACAGGCATACAACAATGAATCAGCACAGCGCCTCTGTAGACCTTCAGTATGGTAGGCAGTCTCTCCCACACTTTCCTTTGGAGCCTCCCAAACACTGAGCTAGCTCTTGCAATGTCCGCATCATCTACGTGGACGTCCTTGTAAAGTATACAGATAAAGTAAGTGAATTTATACATATCATTTAAGATTTCTCCATTTGCTGTAAACAATGGTTCACATAAGTATGGTGTGGTACTGATTGGTGGAGAACTTCTCTTTTCTTGATGTTGTTAGTCCAAAATTAGCACAAGCAGCAAAGAACAGATCCATATTCTATTGCATCTCAGCCTCAGAGGCTGCAATGAATGCATAATCATCTGCAAACAAAATGTTATGCTATGCACCAACTTTCCCTCTACTTTACTTTTGGCTTGCAGTCTCTTCAAGTTAAATAGTTTACTGTCAGTGAGGGTAGTTGACCTTGACGCCATTTTCATCCTCATTAAAGGTATCTGACAACATCACTGAAAACATCGTGCTAAAAAAAGTACGGGAGTAAGCGCACGGCCCTGCTTCACTCCATTGGTGACTGGGAAAGTGCGAAAATATCATCTATTATCCAGAACCTGTGCAAGCTTATCATGATGAAAGTGATGTACAATACTAATGAAATTGCCTCGGCAACCAAATTTTGCCGTGATTTTCCACAAGCCCTCATGCCTGTATCAAAGGCTTTGATCAGATTGATGAACATTGTATACCTGGCATTTCTCTTGGAGTTGTCAGGTAGGAAACACCACATCAACTGTTCCTTGGCCCTTTCTGAAGCCACACTGGCTCTCAGGTAGATGATTATCTTCCAGGTGAGGGATCAGCCTATTAACAAAACTCTGGCAAGAATCCTGCCAGCAATGACTAAGAGAGAGACACACCCCCTACCTCTACCCCCCTACCCTGACCCCATGGTTGTCATAGGACAATTTATTTTCCTTTATAGAGACAGACAATGGAGGAATTCTTGAACTCCTGAGGGATAACCTCCTCTTGCCATATAACCTGGAAAATTTCAGTCAGTTTTTTATGACCAATGTGCCCCCTACCTGGTAAAGCTCATATAGAATAAAATCAGGACCAGGTCCTTTGCCACAAGAGAGGAGTCTAATGACATTAAACTTCCTCAGTTGAACATTCAATTAGAAAGGGATTGACTTCAACCTGGGGTTTATGGTCAGTGGCTTCAGCATTAATTGATGGTAGTCTGTTGAGAACACTATGGGAGTCTTCAGCCCATCTCTCCAGGACTGTATCCTTATCACTAATTAATGCGACTCCACCAGCACTGAGTAGTTGAAATGCACCATAGGTCTTTGGCCCATAAATAGCCTTAGAGGAATCATAAAAATGCTTGGGGTTGCTACTCTCTGTGTAAAACTGAATTTCTTCTACCTTCTTACTGAGACAAGAATCCTTCATCTCTCTAAGCTTTACTTGTACTTTACTTTTGATGGAGTTAAAGTCTGCCTTCTTAGAGAAGGACGAACTATCTTGCAGGTAAACTCTGTAGAATTCTCATTTTGTTTAGCAGTGACAGCTTCTTGTAGCCACAGGTGAGAGTTGAATGAATCAGGTGAACACCAAAGGTCTGAAGTAGCCCTAAAAAGGGCTTGGCAGCCCTCATACCAGAGGTACTAGTCTTCCCTGAACACCACTACAGCCCATAATGTTAATAACTCATATGTAAATAGCAATTTAAGACTTACTTTTTTTCCTAACATGTTGTGGAATAGATAGTACAAGTATTATGAATCCCTTTTTGCCCATTGGAATCTATGGCTAAGACATGTCAAGCCAACAAGCATCTATCCAGTTCTTACTATATACCAAACACTGTGTTAAGTACTGGAAATAGAAATACGTGCAGACAGAACTACAGTCCCTGCCCTCAAGGAGCTTACATTCTAAAGGAGTACTACAGCATATAAGGGAAGGCTGAAAAGGGGGAAGAGGGAGGTATTCACGTGGAATCTGAATGGTAGAGAAAGTCTTGAGAGTAAGGAGTACAGCCTAGAGAGGAAGGAAGATGTGGTTGGGCTCAGTGTTTTGTTTAAAATGGAAGTTCCCACAGAAGCTAGTCATTCATATGTTATCATGTTCCCATGATCACATCAATAGCAATAAATCTTAGATTTGAAGCCAATTATTTCATGAATTTTAGTCTAACATTCCTTTCACTACATAATGCTGCCTCTTTACTGTGACAGAGAGGGTCCTAGAAAAATTAGAGTCAAAATTTTAATTCAGCAATCACTGCCTACAGTTCTGAATCTTCCTGCCTACAGTTCTGAATTTTGCTTTCCTCCCTCCTCCCCACAAATAAGAGCTTCTCTCTCCCACCCTTACCCCTCCATACACATTCTTTTGGCTTCTAGAATCCCTTATAGTTCTCTCTCTCTCTCTCTCTCTGTATATATATATATATATATATACACATATATATTATGATAATAATGATGTTATAATTCCTTTCCCACTTCTCATTCAGTATTTCCATCCTGCCTGTTCTCATTCCCTCAGTTAAGGAGGAAAGTAGATCTGATAAGAAGCCCATGCCTTAGTTGTTCCTCCAGAGTTACTTTCATTTAAAGAGTGGACTGTGAGGAAAGAATCCAAAGGAATAAAAACATTTTGGTGTTGTGGGGAAAACACTAGGTTTGAAATCAGAGAAAATGGGTTTAAATCTTGACTGAAATGTTCTACTTTTCATGTTGGTTTCTCTAAGCTTCAATTTCTTCATTTTCTAAATAAATGAATATAGTTATATTAGATTATTTCTAAGTCCTTTCTAGCTTCAATACAAGGAAAAGATCTCTAATTGTTAAATATTAGATATTATGACAAGTGAGAGATAGAAAAGAACATGAAAGGTAAAATGGAAAATTTTGATTACATGAAATTTAAAATAATTGTACAAATGAAATCAATGTAGCCAAAATTAGAAAGCAGAAAATGGGAAGAAATTACATCAAGTTTCTCTGATAAAGGTCATATGTACAATATATGTTATATGTATATCATGTATATGTGTATGTAACTGAATCAAATTTATGAAAATAAGATCCATTCCCCAATTGATAATTGAGCTAAGGATATAAATGGGAAGGTTTCAGAAGAAGAAATCAAAGTCATTAACAGTCACATGAAAATGTTATAAATCACTATTGATTAGGGAAATACAAATTAAAATAACTCTGAGGTACCACCTCACACCTTTCAGATCAGATATTATAACAAAAGAAAATCATAAATTTTAGAGGGGATGTGGAAAAATTGGGACACCAAAGCGTCGTTGATAGAGTTGTGAACTGGTACAATTACTCTAGAGCACAATTTGAACTATGCCCAAAGGGCTATAAAAGTGTATATGCCCTTTAACTCAGCAATACTACTACTAGTTCTGTTTCCTAAATTGATTAAAGAAAACAAAGGTCTTACATGTACAAAAATATTCATAGCAGCTCTTTTCAGGTTGTCAAAGAATTGGAGATTGAAGGGATGCTCAACCGGGGGATGATTGAACAAGTTGTGGTATGTGATTGTGATGGGATACTGATGTGCTATAAGAAATGACAAGCAGGGTGGTTTCCAAAAAAAAACCTTGGTAGATTTATATGAACTGATGCAAAGTACAGCAAGCAGAATGAGAACACTGTACACAGTAACAACAAATTGTAACAATGATCAACTGTGAAAGATTTGGCTAGTCTAATGAATGCAATGACCACTCCAAAGAACTTATCAGGAAAAAAATGTGATTCACTTTCAGAGAGATAAATGAACTCTGAGTGAAGATTGAAGCATACTTCTTTACTTTCCTTATATTTATTCCTTTCTTTTCAACATAGCTAATATGGAAATACATTTCTGATGTATCATTAATGTATTGCTTGCTTTCTCAATAAGTGGGGAAGGGGCAGAAGGGAGGGAGAGAATTTGGAATTTAAATTCTTTTTTTTAAAAAAAGTAATGTTAAAATAAATTAATAGATAAAAATGAAAGATCCATCTAGACTGACCTTGCCTGATGCCAAGCAAATATTTTTGGATAGATGTGTGGGCTATGCCACGTAAGTGATAATGACTGGATAGATGTGTGGGCTATGCCATGTAAGTGATAATGACTGACCTTGAACTTCATCCTAGGTCTGCTAATTGGATATCTTTGTGACCATGGGAAAGTCACTTCCCCCTTTTCTAATACTCAGCTTCTTCATATGTAAAATAGTTTGAGAAAGATAATTTCTAATATTATTTATTTCTAAATATATGATTCAGATATGAACATAAAAAAAACAGTGGAAGGAGGCTCTGCTTGACTCCCTCTGCCTCTAAAAAGAAGGACATTGAATAAAAGAAAACAAAAAGAACAACTGGATTTGAGGAGTAAAGATTCCTTTGCCATTTTGTGCTTCTGTTACAAAAAATTTGTTCCCTTTACATTGTAAGACCTGAAAAAAGATTGAATATTGAATGTGAGAGAAACTATCTCTAAATTTAAGTTGATATCAAAGCCAAGTAGCTAATTTTAGTTCATGAAGAGCTGAAGTCATTTCCAAAACCATTTTGTCTAAGGAGAAAAAGAAGAATGTAGATGAGAGGATATAACTGACAGTGAATTCTGAACAGAGACTCATTGCCACATAAGCCTGGCACAGATTGCTAGGAGGCTGCATGTTGCTATCCAGGGATCTGGCCAAGAAAGGGAAAAAGAAGAGGAAAAAAGAAAGAAATCATCCTCTTTGTGGAAAAGGCTATTGAGAGCAATCAGTATATTTGAAAGGATGATGATATCACAACATTTTTGTGTTAGCTGTTGTTAGTTATTAAGTCAATGAAGCCAGCAGTGCATCTCAGCCAATAAAGATATTTTGTGGCTATTTTTGTGAGTTGACTTTGGATGCAATATTGTTGTAAAAAGTTATTACCCAATTTTATAGAAGCAATTTAATACTAGTTATCTTTATTATTTTTGACAAAACTGGCAAAATGGAATAGTGAACTGAGAGTATTACATGTGGTCCTGATCTCAAACTTTGATGACTTCTGTTTAGGGTGATTTTAGGGTAAAAAAAGTAAAGCTCAGGAAAGCATTACTATTGATAAATTCTGTTTGGAATTTTTCTTGCATCCTTTAAAATTTGACATTTAAAATTTATAATCCAGTATATAGACTAACAGCCCATCTACACTTCTATAAAAATTGTGGTTTTTCTCTTCTCTAAATTACCATAAAACCTTAAGGGGAAAGTGAAAGCATAGTTTCAAGGGATGAAAGCATATCAAGTGTAGTCTCTCATTTAATTCTCACTTGAGAATAACTTTAAATACTAAGCTTAGTAGTTTTGTTATTTTTTTTAACCTCATAGGTGACAGGGAGTCATTGATCATTCATGTGCCCCTGATCAAAACTATATTTTCAGAAGATTATTGTAGCAGCTCTATGGAGGAACGGACAACAAATTGGAGACAGGAGAAAGTGGAGGAAGGAACATAATTGGAAGACTTTTGCAATAGTCTAGATGAGAGAGGATGATGACGAAAATAAATAAAAGAGAAAAATGTGAGACAGTTAAATCTAATTTATGGGACTTAGAAACTGATTTTATATGGGAGTGGCATGTGAGGAAGAGGGAGATGACCTCGAAGTTGCCAACCTGGATCACTAGACGAATGATGACATCCTCAACAGAAAGACAAAAGCTTGGAAGCAGAGCAGGTTTAAGGAGACAATAATAAATGTAATTTGGGGCACACTGAGTTGAGATGCTTAGTTTGAGCCTCACAAGAACACCATGAAATAGATGATACTACTATTCTGATTTTGTAGATGAAGAAACTGAGATTTTAAAAAGTTTAATGACTTAAAGAGGATCACATAACTCATAAATGTCTGAGGCAGGTTTAGAACTCAGGTGTCCCTGACTCCAGCACTATCTACTATGCAACCCAACTATCTATAAATGTTCATTACATCATTAAAATGTAATACTCATAACTGGTAACAATATTCCACATATGGTCTGAACATCACTAAAAACACTGAGACTGCCACCTTCCTTGTTTTAAACACTTTATTTTTCTAGTAAAGCATTTTTTAAGCTAACAACGCTAACAAAGCTAATAATGTAACTGCTATATTGCTAAAGATGTGTGCATATCTCACAATTCCATGCATAAAGCAGTAAAGGGTATTTATCAGAGCAGAGGAAACAGATTTGCTGTTAATCCATTAATTGTTAATTTACAATTTAAGATGACCTTAAAATATGTTCTTACTGAACTGAGAAACATAAACAAGTTCTGTTATTAAATAAACTAAATCATATCATTAGCAATGAAGTGTCTAAGAAACTACACAATGAAGTTTCACAGAATTCTATGAATTCTATTATATCTATCCAAGACCCTAATTAGGATTCCAAATGACAAGATGAAATTTCAAAAAATAGACTAATACCATTCTTTACCATACGTTAGCATTAGATATTCAAAAGACTCTTACATTTGCATAATCATTGAAAATATTAATTTTTTTGTTTCCTTGCTTTTTCCCCTTTAGTGTATAGATGAGAACATTTTGGCTAAGGAAGGTTAATGTCTTGCCAAATATTTTCATAGCATGTTAGGGACATAGTTAGGACTAAGACTTCTCAGCTTCACACTTTCTGAAGTATGGAGTCTCTATTGTTTCACCTCTACCAGTTACTCTTTATTGATTCTCATTCTAAAAATTGATTTCCTGAAAGTCACTAGCTATATATTGAATAAGGAAGAAAATAGCATGGATTGTCCCTAAAATTAAAATATTGTATATTATTGCCATCAAAAAGAGAAAGTTTTGTAGGTTCTTTTTTTGTTCAATAACATGCTGAAAATACAACAGCTTTGGATTAATCTCTCATGGCAAGTATAAATTCACTTATGATTGCAGGATTGCTGAGCAGTCTGTAATTGTTTAAGGAGAGAGAGAGAAAGAGAGAGAGAGAGAGAGACAGACAGAGAGAGAGAGAGAAATAGAGAGAAATAGAGATAGATAGATTGATAGATAGATAGATAGATAGACAGATAGATAGTCTGAGATGGATTTTAGTTGCTTATTGTTTAATTTTGTTTTAAAATAGCATATGGCCAGGAGTGTTTAGGCCTATAATCTCACCTGAGGCTGGTGAATCCATTTAGCTCAGGAGTACTGAGTTGCTGTTAGGCTAAAGTTGATTGGTGTCTGCATTAAGTTTAGCATTAATGTAATGATATTAATTGAAAGGGAATAGAGCGGGAAGAGAGGAACCAGACTGCCTAAGGAAGAACTAATAATCTTAGGTCTGAAAAATGCATCAGAGTAAAGCTTCTGTATTGATTAGCATTGAAATCAGTCCAAGAGTAGCCAGTTTATTTCTATCCAGGGGAAGAAGGAATCCAACTCTCAAAAACAAAACAAAACAAACAAAAAAGCAAACTTCCAGGAAGGATGTTTCCTACATTCCCCTCTCCTCACCTCCTCCTGCCCCCATCTCCTCCCACACACACATAAGGGAAGTTGTAATGGAGTAAAGAACATAAAGCTATACTTGTTTCACCTAGAAGACCTCAGGATAATAGTAGACTAGGAGGAGCAATAGTGACCACAAAGCTTCAGGATGAAAAAAAGTTTGCTTAGCAACTAGAGAGCATAACAGGAAATAGTGTTGGAGGAGTGTCCCTTTTGCAATCTGGTTTACCTCAGTTGACTTGAAAAAGACAGAAAGGGGTAGGTACAAGGATGCTCTGGCCCTGAGAAAAGGCACACAAGTGACAACACTTGCAGTGACAACACTTTTAGTGAGTCTCTTTTTGAGAGGGGTTCTTAACCTAGGATCTGGGAACTTTAAAAAAAATGATAACACTACTTTCTATCTTGGGCTAAGGATGCGGTGCCCCCTAGACCTGCAAAATCCATGTAAAAAATTTTGGTCCTCCTTTCATACCAGAGAAGAAGTCTGAATTATTTTCATTTTTACGAGGTATTAACAGTAATGTACATATATTTTATTCATTTCTGATTTTCTAAACTTTTTCTGTATCATGTACTGGCTGTGGCATGTTGTCTGCTGCTTTCACAAAAATCACCAAAAATTCCCATTTAATTTCTAATGCTGACCCACACTATATTGAAACCACAAGAAAGTTGAAATGTGGAAGAGATCATGTATTTCAACATAATTGGTTTCCTTTGCAATCCTGCATATTTCATATGCTTTGAATAAGATTATTCTGTGAAAGGGTCCATAGGATCCAAAGGGGTCAATAAAACAGAATGAGAAAACCGACTTGGAGCGGTGGGTAAAGTGATGTTCATTCATTTAATAAGTGACAAGCTTCAAGTCAAATGTAGGTTTCTGGCTCTAAGGTCAGTGTAATTTATATTATTCTCTCTTCTCTTTTTCTCTCAGATTGTTTTCATATATTTTCATTTCTCCACTTATATGAAAAGCCACACTTAAATATCCAGCAATCAAGAGACTTAACTGTTCAATTTCATTCCAACCATTCATTCCTTCTCATTGTACTATAATGCCAAGCTTTTAAAAATCTTGGTTCTGTCATTCAGTGTATGATCTAGCTCTTCAATCTTTATATTAATTGTACATTGCATGAGAGTGCCTTGTATGTCATCATAGGGTTATAGACTTAAAACTGGAAGGAATTGTAAAAAACACTAAGTAGTCCAGCCTCCTCATTTTACAGATGAAGGATTAAGGTTCAAAGAGATTAGAGAGGTAGTAAATAGATAAGCTGAGATAGGACCTCAAATCCTTTGACCTCCTCTGACACCAATGCTCTTTCCCCTTTACCAACCAAATTGTGAGAAACAAAACTTAGAAGTTTAGGCCTGAGGACAAGACCCTGTAACATATCCATAGATAATTTCCTCATTTAGATTGATAATGACCCATTAATCAACATTCTTTCAGAGCAGTTGTTCATTTTGTTATCAATCTACCTAGCAATACAAACATCTACCCATATTGCCCTACCTTGTCCCCAAGGCTACAATGATAGACTTTCTCAAATGCCTTTGTTGATACTTAGCATGGAAGCTTTTATACAGTAGGAATATAATAAAGGTTTCTTGAATGAGTGAACTACTTCTCAATCTAACAATGCTATTAGTAACAGAAATGAGGTTAGTTGTACAGTCACTTAGGAACCTACCTGGCTTCTAGTGATGCTGCTTTCTCCTCTGAAGTAGTGGAAAGAACAATGGATTTAGAGAGCCAAATTTTGGGCAAGTCATAAGTCTCAATGCTTCAGTTTCCTAAATTATGAAGTGAAGGATTTGACCAAGATTAATTCTAGAGTTCCTTCCAGTTGTAGAACTATAATTCTCTGAATTTTCACATGCTTGTTGTTTAATTTTATTGGGAGTGGTCAATAACAAATACACTGATCTGTTGTTTTGGGGATTTAATGTTCTTTCTTACCCCATTTTCAAAATTAAGATAGCACCTACCTCCAGTTTCCTGTTTTCCATGACTTTTCCAATATTACTGATAAAATTTCCACCAGCATATCAATGAGTTCTTTCAGCATCTAGGTTATAATTAGCTTGAGCCTAAAGACTGGAGCTCCTTTAAAATAACTAAGTGATGTCATGAGTTTCAACTAGAAGTGTGTTGTACCTACCCCTATCCAGTCAATTGTTCAATTTTCAGTGTGATCATTTATACCTCAGAAATCAGCAATCACTACAAATCAGGACTAGATTTATTGTTATGTTGATTGTCTAAACTTAAAGTGTTAATAATGTTGAATTAACTTTGAAATGTATGTGTATGCATACATACATATTTTGCATATATATATGTGCACATAGACAATACATGTATTTTTCAAATATCTGTGTCTATACACACACATATGTATCTCTATTTTTTCTAGAGAGTCAGTTATTAAAATTTACCGGCAGACTTCTGTATTATCTTATAAACATTGCTTTAGCTTAGCAACAGTATAATAGAAGGCTCAGGGATTGAAGTTGTCACCAGATTGGAAGCTAATCACTATTAGCATGATAGTAATTGACATTCATATAGCAATTTGAGGTTTACAAAGTGCTTTCTAGTCATTATCTCAGCTTCACAACACCCCTGGCATCAATTCTCTCTTAATCAAGTACCCAGTGGACATGAAGGTAAGGCTTGATTGTTGTCCATCCTTGGTTTTAGAAGAGGACCAATGACATCATGGGATGATGCCTTGACTCATATGTGAATTGGATTTAAGTGAGGCAGAGTTACACAAAGCCATCAGTTTCATTCTCTATTCCAGAGTTATCAGAGTCCAGTGGCAGGACAAAAGTCAGTATGAATGGAGATGGCCCAGGATACAGTAGATGACCTTGGCATCTTTGATGTCTGACCATGCTCTAAGTGGTCCATAGTACCTGTTTCAGCTGTTTTTATGGCCATTGGAAAAATTGTTCTCATCTTCCCATTCTACAGGAGGAAGTCTTTACATGCTTGGAGTAGAGATCCCTTTAATACACTGATAGGTTTCAGGTCTGTCGGTTACCCTTAACCTTTTTTAGCCCATCTACTGAGGGTGTTTTGTCATGATATGGCCACTGTGAATACTACATCTTCTTGAAGCTACAGGAGAGAGTTGGGTGACAGGTGGACACTAAAGGTAGATAAGCACACCTGACAAGGGCTCAAGAAGCCCCCATACCAGAGGCACTAGTCCTCCCTGAACACAAAAATCTCAATTGCCATGAATTACATGTAGAAAGAGGACTGCTACCTTCTTAAATTTCTAGTGACAGCAGAGATGATTTCAGTATTTCACAAGAGTTGGATGAAAGTCCATTTTCCAGTTATGGAACCATGAAATAGTAAGGTAAGGGACAAGATGGAGAAGAAATTTAAGGGGATGAAGGAGAGGAAATGGTTTAGCTCTTTTTAATTTAAAATAGCTGAGGAGAGCATTTTGGGAAGATGGAAGAGTAGGTCAGAAAATTCCAAGCTCTCCATATTTCCCCCACAAACAAGATAAAATAGTACCTCAGAAAGAATGTAGAGAGGCAAAAAAATGAAGAAGAATTGGGACAGAACAGTGGTCCTCTTGGAATAATTGGAGATCCAAAGAAGAATCCCAGAACTGTGGCTTGGTTCCTGTGAAGCGTAAATGCCTCCAGGCTAGTTCCACTGAAACAGCAAGTGACAAACCCTGGCACTAGCTAGGTTGAGAGGTAGCCTCAGTCACAAGAATTTTCATCACCTGGACAATGTGGGGAGTTGGGTGTTTGATCAGGGGAAGATTGAGAGAACCTCTACTGATAACACACACCAGATCTAGTTGTTTTGCCTAGACACAGCCCTGGGCCAGAAGGAAACAGCACATACCTGGTGAGTGCAGAATCAGTGGGGCTGGGACCCTGCTGGCTGTGGGCACTTACAAGAAGGTGGAGTTTTTGGTTTTGGTTTTGGTGCCAGGCCAGAGTGGAGAACTGAAGGAGGATCTGAGGCCAGAGTCACCATGACTCACAACCCAGGACTAGAGATGATTACAAATTTTAAAAAGCATGAGCAGGCAAAGGAGAAAGAACTCAACTATAGAAAGTAACTATAGGTGCAGAGAAGACTGGGGGTTCATCTTCAGAGCAGGAGAATAGAGCAAAAAATGCCTCTCTCCTACTCCAAAGAGTAATGACAAATGGTTACCTGCCCAAAAAGAATTTATAGAAGTGCTTAAAGAAAATGTTAAAATCAAATGAGAGAAATTGAGGGAAAGTTAAAAAAATAAGAACAATCCAAGAAAAACAAGGTTATGAAAAGAAAGTTAGACAGCTAGAAAATGAAATCCAGAATCTCAAGGAAGAACACCATAACAATTAGGATTGAATAAGGGGAAGACAGCTAAGTTATAAGAAACCAAGACAGCTAAGTTATAAGAACTAAGTTATAAGAAACAAAACATAAAGAAAGAAAAAATAGAAGAGAATAAGAAACATAAGAAAAACAACTGATCTGGAGAGCAGATCAAGAAAAGAAAACATAAGAATAATCACATGACCTGAAAGCTATGACAAAAAAAGATCTTGATACAGTAATACAAGAAATAATTTTTAAAAATTGTAGTAAAACTTTAGAAATGGAAAAAAAAATCTGTGGATCACCATATGAAAGAGATCCTATGAGGAAAACCTACAGGAATATCATAGTTATATTCCAAAACACGCAGCACAAGGAGAATATATTATGAACGACAAGGAAATAAAACATTTCAAATATGGCAGAGCCACAATTAAAATTACACAAGACCCAGTAGCATTGACACTAAAAGATCACAGGTTTTAGAACACTGTATATTAAAGAGTAAAAGAACTGGAGTTATGGCCTAAAATATCATACCCAGCAAGTTAAGCACAATCCTGAAAGAAGAAAAAAGGATATTTAATGAAATGCCAGATGTTCAGGATTTTTGTTGCAAAAAAATCTGAACTTAATAGAAAATTTGGCGTGCAAGATCCAAAAGAAATATAAGGTACACATCAAAGGCTAATTACAAAGGACTCAGTAAAGACAGACAGCTTACTTTTTATATGAGGAAAAGTAAAATGTGTGTCTAAGATTGTTATTAGTAATGAGTTAGTTCAAAAGAAAGATTCAGATAGACCTGAGTGTGATGTGATTCTTAAAAAGTAAAACCATTTAGGAAAAGGTAAAAAGAGTAATTATTTTATACAAATGAGGTATGAGAAGAAGAACTGACACGGAGAAATTAGATGCGGAGGAGGGCTCATTCTTCTAGAACCCTGCTCTCATTGGGAATGGGTTAAAGAGGGAACAATTCATATATACATCTATATATACACATAGATACATATACATATATACACAAAAACACATACATATATATGTGTATATGTATGTCATACATATGTATATATACATATATGTGTATATGTGTGTTTATATGTATATATAGGTTATATGTATGTTTGTAATTATTTGTGTATGTGTATATATGTATAGAATGTATATTATTTGTTTGTGCATATATATAGTATGCCTATGCATCTGTTTATTTGTATATATATAGATAGATATATTTAGAGGGGTATAAAAGTCTTCTAAGTTCAGAAAGAAATAAGAAAAAATAAAAGGCTAAGAGGATAGGGAAGGGGAAGGGAGTGATTTTGAGAGAGAACCATACTCACATCAGATCTGGGTTTAAAAGAGAACAATATATAAATTCAGAAGGGAATGGAAGCCTTCTAAATTTATAAAGAAATAAGAGGGTGAGGGAATAGAATAAGGGGGGAGGTGTAGAAGGGTGTCTAGAATAACAGGAATGCAATAAAGTGGGAATACAAATATATTTAGAGATTTGTAAAAGTCTAAATTCAGATAGAACAAGAAGGTAAGGGGAGAGGTAGGGAGAAAATAAGGAAGAGATCTTTAGAGGTGGAGTAGGTGAAGTAATAGGAGGTCAAGGTAGCAGGTAGAAGTAAAATTAGAGGAGTCTGGAGGGATAGGAAACAAAAGATACACACAAACAAAATAAAGATCAAGAGTAGAATTTACCACATTAAAAAAAAAAAAGCAGGGGTAGTAATCATGACCTCAGACAAAATTAAAGCCGAAACAGATTTAATCAAATGTCAAAAATAGGAAAACTGTACTATATATCAGCCTTATTAATCAGTATTGTTTTAGATTATTTAAAATAATTAGTATAAGTTTGGAAGATTGCTGTTGTGTAGGAAATGATGAGTTGCTGGATTTAGAAAAATATGGAAAAACTTAGACTTATGAAGGAAGATGTCATCCACCCTCAGAGAAACAGAGGACAAAATATAGTTTGGTCCTACATAGTTGCATATGAATGTATATGTCTATATATGTATGATTACAGATATTTAAGTGTATGTATGTGTATTTATGTATGTATATGTTTGTGTGTATGTGTGTATGTATATATGTATATGTGTACATAAAAATGTATGTATTTATATACATACTTTGTGTATATAGTATGTCTCTGTGTGTATATATTTGTGTGTATATCTATGCCTATATGTCTATATATCTATGTATATGTATGCATGTGTGTATTTGCCCTTAATTGTAGCCTTCTGGGGAAAAGGGGAGGAGAAAGGCGGGGGGGGGGGGTAAGGGGGGAGAACAAATTAAATTTGCACAGCAGAGAACAAAAGAAAATTTACAAGGAAGAAAAGAAAAGATAACAGTACTTAACACAATGTGTAATTATTATATAGGTTTTCTTGAAATGGACATTTATTACCATATATTTTGAATCCTCTCTTAACTTCCGCTGTGCACATAGCAGTGCTTTTTTTTTCTTTTTTCTTTTGCATTTGTTTTAGCATTTAAATTCATAATATGTTTCTTTTTCTTTTCTTATGATCTATTTAAGTTTTACTATTTGTTTAAAATAAATTTAAAAAGAAAAAGAATTAAAAAATAAAGTAAATGTGACTTTTCTTCACTACGTTGCAGAGATAGGAGTGTGATGTGGTAGAAAGCACATTGGATTTCTTGTCAGTTGCTCTAGGTTCAAGTAAAAGCTATGTTTCTTATTACCTGTGTGACCCTTCACAATCAAACAACCAAGTATTCATTAAGTGCCTAGTGGGTGCCAGGCATTATGCTAGACACTGGTGGTACAGGTAGAAAAGGATAAAATAATCCCTACTCACAAAGAATCTACATTCTGTCTTGGGAGGGTCCAAGGTAGTTGTGAGGCTCCAAAGAGATAATGGATGTAAAGCACTTTGAAAACCGTAAAATGCTATATAAATGTGACTTATTGTTATTATGCATAACCTACCATCTCTACATCTCCAGTTTAAGGACTTCCTAAACCTTCTGTTACACTCCAGTTGAACTCAAGCAATGTATGCAGAATAAAACAGGAGTGTGCTGGTAGACGTTTAAAAACTGACTGGGGGGGGAGGGGGCTGTACTCACGTGCTTTTAAATTTAATCTGCATTACTTTCACTTCCTTAAGTCTAGACAATCCTGGTGTGCAGATTGGCTGATTTTTGAGGTATAAATGCTCACACTGAAAATTTGAAAATTCAATAATGAGTTCTCACAAACTGGTTAGTGATAACTTCAGCACATCCCTGGGAGAGACACAATCTTCTTTGGTCCTCAGTTACTTAATCTGTAAAGCTACATGGGGGGTAGCCCTCTGACATTTCTTCTATCTGTAAATCTATGACCCTATCATAGTTTTAAAAAGCTGAATAAAACTGAACTGGGGAAAATGATCTTTAAAAGACTTTATTAGATAGCAATTCAATTATGATGTATGTCTGGCATTCATTAACTGTTACTGTGGTAAGTCACCACTTAATGAGACTTGATTTCCCCTGTAAAGTGGGCATAAGAACAACTTTCTCCCAGGGTTATATGAAGATAAAATATAGCAATGTAAATAAATAGCTTTGCAAATTTCAAAAGTGATATATACATATGAGCTATTATTGTTTTATGAGAGGCAAAAAGTTATTAGAACTATGAAAAAAAGTCTTTCTCCCTCCCCATGGCAGGTTATTGCATACACGGAAAAAAAACCCCACCAGAATGTTAAGAAGCCCCCATTTTAAAATGGTACAGAATGAAATCTGAATAGAAGCTGCTTTCCTGTCTTGTTTCCTCCATACCAGAAAGGAGTCTTTTGAGAGTTTGGCAAAACAAATTAGCCTAAAATGCAGGCTGGGTTAGAATGAGCTAAACAGGAAGCTCTGCTATTCCCCACTGTTGGTGATCACTTTGAAACAAACTGAGCAACCCCTCTTTGCTCCAATAGACGGAAGCAACCTCTGGCTGTATAATCTTCAAGTTCTTACCTCTCCCTTTCACCCAGCTCCCAAGATCAAATTGCATTTCTTTCATGATTTTCTAGTCCTCTAGCTCCCTGATCTGGTGAAAAAGAAAGAAAAAAAAGTAGGAGATAAATCTTCACTTTTGTGCCTGGAGGGTTAAGCTAACTTCAACTCCGTTTTGAAAGAAAACTTTCCAAGAACTTTCTACAGGAATTTTGCTGGTGAGTACTTGGTAATATTCTTTCCTTTTTATCAGAAATTCAGTGGTCGTTTTGTTTTGTTTTTCAAGGCAGGGGGTGGGGAGAGAGGCTGAGAGACAGAGATAGGGAGAGGAAGACGACGTGTATTCCCAGGGATGAAAACTGATCCCTCCTCTGCTCAAAATAAACAGACATTCAAATGTAAAATCTAGCTCTTAGCACCTGAAAATTTGGGCTTCCAGTTTTAAAGAAGTTGAGAATGTGCCTTTACTCTGGATTGTTTATGTTCATATAACCATGAGGAAATGGTCGCCTGTTAAAATGTTCAAAAATAATGTTTAGCAATGAAAAAAGTTCAGGAATTGTGATCTATTAATTTTTTCGATGTTGAATAATTGTTTTCATGAAGAATAGCATTTTCCTTAAATATTGACATTCAGTACTTTGGAAGGAAAAATTATATTCTTTTTTAGTTTATGGAGTCTTTAAGGTGGATGAAAGTGCCTTTGGGAATCCTTTTCAGCTTGTTGAAATGAATTTAGTGTCATTTCAAAATTAAGCATAATGTCTAAAATGAAAAGTATGAACTAAAATCTCAAGGGATACCTGTTAACTTTTTCAGAAACCAAGACATCTCCATCATGACAATTAACCAATGATAAGGATGGTCCAGTCCTTAAGGTTCTAGTCTTAAAGCAGACCAAAAGGGAGCAAAGTGGCATAGTCAAAATGAATATTCACTCAGTTCTGAAGATCTGGGTTCAAGTCCTTCCTTTAACAGATATTAGTTGTGTGACAGTGGACACATCACTTAATCAGTGTCCCAGGCAACTCCTTAAACTGTAAATATAGACAAACTGCAGATCTACATCCTTTGAGTGTTTACTCACCCTGAGAGGCCCTCAGGATGATGAAATCACAGACCTGGATATGTTTTTAAGAGAACAGATATGATTTACATCAGTCTTTTGGTTTGATGTGACACAGTATGAAAGCACTCTGCATCTTTGGGGCTAAGCATAGCCCAGCATAGATTCATGTAGTATATAATATATTGTAATAGCAAAAACAATTTTAAAACTTTTAAAAGCCAAACCTCACAACCCCTGGAACCCAACAATTTTCTGTTTTTGAGGAGAGCTCATTCTATTTAAAAATTTAGGAGGGAGATAAAAAAAAACACAGAATAAAGGTCAGAGAACCAGTACAGTGTGGGAAAAAGAAAACAGAGAAATGATAAGCAACAGACTCAATATGACTCAGTACTCTGGAAATTAGTCACAAAATGACTTTGGATAATAGAGTACGATAGGAACCTAAGCCCTCCTTCCTGAGAGACTAAAGGGGGAGCCAAGGAAGGAAGTAGACAAGCCAGATAGTCATATTTCTAGTAGAAATACACTGTGTTTATGCCATAGAAAAATGCAAAGATCGGGACACCTTTTGAAAATCATAGAGGTTTTTGAACTCCAAAATACTGTTTTTATAATATTTCTAGGAATCCTTCAAATCCAGCAATGAAATAAATGTTTATTTCATTGCATAGTCATATCACAGCCAAATTTACAATAAAAATTCAAAATAATTGAAGAAAGTTATAAAAATAGAATAAAAGATTATCTTTTCAGATGTATTAGATAAGACTTGTTGAATGTTAACAGAGTTCATCTTGTTGATATAAATGGAAGCAAGAGACATGTTATGTCCTGTCTTATAATAGGTAAACATTTGCCTCTCTCTCGGTACTACTGTGTTTTTTTAAAAAATATATCACTCTATTATGTTGCATATAATAAAGACCAAAATATTAAAGATAAAGCAAGATATCAAATTAACCAGGTGAGAAAATGAACCTAGTGTTTTCTATCTCAAAAACCTGTACTAAGCCTGACTTTGAATATTAGTACCTTATTAGGTATGCTATGACATCAATTGTTTAATTAAAAGAGTAAATCTTTAACTTGCTTTCCCATTAAGTAATTAAACTAGAAACCTCTTTTCACTAAAATACATTGTAAGAAACATCTGTATATAGATCAGAAACTACTAGAATGTCAAAGCTTGAAGTTTCAAGTTCTAGGCTTGGAGCCATACAAAATATTTATCTTCTAATCCCAATGCTTGCTAGTTACATATGTGACATGAGGATGACACTTAGCTTTCCAAAGTATCCATCCTTGCAGTTGTAATAAAGGGATAATAATATATGCACCTTTTTCTTCACCAAGTTGTTGTGACAAAAGCATTGTGTACACTTTAAAGTGATATATGAAGTAACCTATCAACACATGTTTATTAAGCACTTATTACATTCCATATCCTGGGATAAACACTGGGGAATACAAATGCAAAAGTGAGCCAGTCCCTGAACTCAAGGAGTTTAAATCCTACAGGGACAGCTGACGTGTAAATATATAAGCATATTAATTATGTATATAAATATAAGTATATGTATATATTTGTATATATGTAGAATATACCTAACACAACATATAGATAACATTATATATAACCATGTATGTATATATAACTACAAAACTATATTATCTATATATGTATATTTACATATGTGTGAATATATAAATATATGTGTTACACAGAGGGAGGAAGTGAGACAGACAGAGAAAGAGAAACAGATAGAAACAGAAAAAATTATATATAGGGGCAATTAGGTGGTACAATGGATAGAGCACTTGGCCTGTTGTCAAAAAGACCTGAATTAAAATCTGACCTTATGCATTCATTAGCTATATGATGCTAGGTAAAAAAACTTACTGTATTTCCCCATGTATAAGACACACCTTAATTTTGGGGCCCAAAATTTGAAAAAAAAATGTATTACATAAAGTTATTGAACTCAAGTTTTATTCATCTGCTCATAGTTTTCAGGCATGTTTTGGGCAAGTCTGGTGCATGTACACATGCTTAGTCCATTCCATTTCATGAACCTACAATTGTGTCCTCCTTTGAAATCAGTAACTTCTTTTTCATCAGCAATTCTCCTTGCTTCATGCTGAACCATCTTTGTGGACACAGGAATTCGAATTACCCTTCGCTCTTCAATCCATATCTTCAATTCCATCTCTAAATCAGGCCATTTTGCTGACTCGCTTCTCATGGCCTTCTTCTGCTGTGGCATTTTCAGTAGGGTTTCTTCTTCCCGTAGCCAGTCTCAGATTGTTTTCTCAGTTGAAGGAGGACCAAGCTTACTTTCAGCAGCACAATTTCCATTCACTTTTGCGAACTGGATCACTTTTAACTTGAATTCAGCACTGTATGAAAATCTTTTCTGAGCCATTTCTGGGCAGAATATGGCAAAACATAACCTAATATACTGGTAACAAACGCGAAACAATGAGTGCAAAGACAACAAGCGTGAAAAAGGGGGAAATGCAAGTAAAAAAAATCTACAACAATGACCACAAAAACAAGAGCAAAAAAGTGGGAAATGCAAGTAAAAACATCTACAACCACTGTATAAGACACACCCAATTTTTACACCCCAAATGTTTCGTAAAAGGGTGCATCTTATACATGGGGAAAAACGGTACCTCTTTCTTAGTTTCCTCAGCTGTAGAATGGAGAAAATAATAGCACCTATTTCCAGAATTGTTTTGAGGATCAAGTGTTTTTTTTTTTAAATTAGATTTTAAAAATATTTTCTTTTTCTTTCATCACCATACTATCCCACATGCCCTTCCCCTTCCCCCTCCCCGAGAGCAATCCCATATGGCAAATAGTATTTTTTAGAGAGGAAAAAAAATGCCAGTCCAACTAACTGATCCATAAATTGAAAAAGTCCCAAAAGACATGCAATGTGTAATACCTTCCACAAATGGGTAGGTTAGGGGTATTTTCTCATATCTCTTCATTTGATCTATATAATTTTTAAAAATTATTTTAGTGTGTCACTGTTCTTTCCATTTACACTATAGTTACTGTATATATTATTTTCATGGCTCTGCATTCATTCATATAGATCTTTCCATGCTGCTATGTATTCATCACAGACATCATTTCTTATACCACAATGATATTCCATTGCATTCATGGGCCACAATTTATTTAGCCATTATCCAATCCATGGACATCTGTTTCCAATTGTTAATTATGGAAAAAAAATGTTACTATAAATATTTTAGAGTATATGAAAATGTTTTTCTTCTCAATTATTTCCTAATGGAATCTCTGGTTCAAAGGGTATGGACATTTTACTCACTTAATTTTCATAATTTTAAATTCCTCTTCGAAATGGTTGAACCATTTGATAAATCCACTGACAATGTCTAAATGTGTCTATCATTCCAAAATCCCTCCATCATTGACTCGACATTGTTCAGCACTTTTGCCAACTTGTAAGGTATGAGGTGAAACCTTAGGGTTGGTTTGACTTGCATTTCTCTTGTTATTAGTTATTTGGAAAACCTTTTTCATATGTTTGTGAATACTTTGTAGTTCTTCTGAGAACTTCATATCCTCTGATCATTTATCTGTTGGGGAATGGCTATTAGTATGCACATACATTTCATTTTTTGCATGTCTTTTTTGACAGTTCTTTATTTTATTTTACCAGAACAGAAATACAAAATAAAAAAGAGACAAAAATATATCATAAACTTAAATATTGAAACTTAAATATAAAGGAAGAAAAAAAAAAGCATGTCATGTGCATAGCAGAACATAGGAGAGGATTCAAAATATGTAACAATAAATTTTCATTTCAAGAAAGCCTGTATGATAAATAATACACCTTGTGTTGAGAATTGTCCATCATTGCTTCCTCGTGTTTTCTTTTGTTCTCTGATGTGCACTTTTCAACTTTGTTCTTTTTTCCCTCTCCCCTCCCCCCAGAAGGCTACAATATAATTTAGATATGTTTCTTGATGTATACATACACCTACGGATATATACATACACATTCATATATACATATGTATATAGACATATACTTTCCCAAACATACTCTACTCTTGCTCTTTGTTTGTTTTTTATATTTGTACATATCTTTTGTTTCCTATCCCTCCTGCCTCCTCTACTTCTACCTGCTACATCACCTTCCTATTACTTGCCTACACCCCCTCCTCCACCAACCACCCTACCCTCCTATTACTTGCCTTCCCCCTCTAAGGATCCCTTCCCTATCCTCCCATTCCCATCCTCCACCAACTACCCTGCCCTCCTAATACTTGCCTTCCCCTCTACAAGGATCCCTTCCCTATCCTCCCATTCTCATTGATCCGAACTCCCTTTACCTATTACCTCATTCTCCCCTATAAAAATCCCTCCCTTGTTCTAATCCCTCCCTTGTCCTTTCCCCCCTCACTATACCCCTACCATTTTATTTCTTCTAAATTTAGAAGACTTTTATACTCTTCTAAATATATATGTATTGTTCCCTCTTAAACCCATTCCCAATGAAAGTAGGTTACCAGAACTACCAGCCCTCCTCCACCATCTAAATCCTTTGTATCCTTTCTTCTTGCACCTCTTTTGTATACAATAGTTACTGTTTTTAGCTGTTTCTAAATGGTTTTACTTTTTAAATTCATATCATAGTCAGGTTTATCCCCCTCTTTCTTATGAGCTCGACAATTATTAATAAGAATGTTACACATACAGTTTACATTTTATGTTATATAAAAGGTAAGCAGTCTGTTCTTATGAATCCCTTATAGTCAGTCTTTGGTATGTCCCTTATGTTTCTCTTGGTTCTTGTATGTCAAACCTTCTATTAAGTTGGGGATTCTTTTTAACAAAGTGTTTTAACAATCTGGCTAGCAGCTTCTGTGGGGGCATACAATCCACCCACAGCCAGCACCCAAGAGGCTGCCGGCACTCTGGGAAAGCACAGGTTCTTTTTATCTGCTTAAACAAGGAAAGCACGATGAAGGGGTTGACCAGCTTTCTTTAATCCAGCATTCAGTTAGTTCAGGGGAGCATACAGACAAGTATCAACAGACAGACCAAATACAGACTACATTCAGTTAGTTCAGGGGAAAAAACAGCCAGCATCCTGAACTTTAGGTCATTCATTTAGTTCGGGGGAAAAACCACCAGCACCCCGAACTTCAGAACAAAATACAAATAAATTACAAATATCAACAGACAGACCCAATACAATTCATAGTTACCAACATCTAAGTTCAGCCTGAGAGCTTGGGCTAGCCCAGAGTCACACTCACCACCACTGCCGCGCCAACCGGAAAGAGGATCTTCAAGCTGTCCTCTCCCCTCTTATAGAGTTTTTGACATCATCAAGCACTGCCTGAATAACCAAGGCCGATTGGTTCTTGAGTTGGCCCCTTCCCCTAGGACTTTGGGAGGTTCACGTCCATGGAACACCTAATAGGGCGTGGCTCTGGAGTCAACACCTCCCCTCAGCCAGCCCCATGAATCATCACACAGGAAGTTCTCTGCTCCCAGGCATGGGTCTCTGGGATTCTTGCCCTGGAAGAGGAGCAGCAGGTCCATCACCCAGATGTTGGTAACTATGAATTGTGTTGGGTCTGTCTGTTGATATTTGTAATTCGCTTGTATTTTGGTTTTGAGGTTTGGGGTGCTGGTTTGTTTTTTCCCCCGAACTAAATGAATGCTTTGAACCTCAGGGTGCTGGTTTTTTCCCCTGAAGTAAGTCAATGAATCTGTATTTGGTCTGTCTCTTGATGCTTGTCTGTATGCTCCCCTGAACTAACTGAATGCTAACTGAATGCTGGGGTTTTCCCCTGAACTAAATGAATGTTGTCTGTATGCTAAGTGAATGCTGGATTAAAGTAAGCTGGTCAACCCCTTCACCGTGCTTTCCTTGTTTAAGCAGATAAAAAGAACCTGTGCTTTCCTGGCAGCTTCCTGGGTCCCAGCAGCCACCTGGGTGCCGGCTGTGGGGGAGGGATCTTACGCCCCCACAGAAGCTGCTAGCTGGGTTGTTAAAACAGCAAGTGACATTGCTCTTTGCAGTTTTCTTTACTTCAATATCCTCCTCTTAAGATGAACCCCAGTCATCTCTATTCCCATAATAGGTCTCTATGATTGGATTCTTTCTCCTTTGCCTGTGCATTTTTTTTTGTGTGTGTGGTAATGACCTGATTTTTGTAATACCTCTAGCCCAGGGGTATGGGAAATGGTGCCTCTTGCCCTGAATCTTCAGTTGTCTCCTCTAGCCTGGAACCAAAGCCAAACTTCCAACCTCCAGTAAGTGCCCAAAGCCAGGGGCTTTCTGCCCCACTGCTTATGCACTCATCAGGTGTGTGCAATGGTTTCTTCTCACCCCCATTGCTCTTCAGAGCACAGCTGGGTCTGGTGTTCCTCGTCAACACAGGTTCCTGCAATCTTCCTGGGCTCAAATGCACAACTTGCCTTACTATACGGGGTGAAATTTCCAGTGGCTGGGGCAAAGGCAGCCTCTCAGACCAACTACCCCTGGGGTTTGCTGCTCATTATTTAAGTGGCTTGTCACTTGTTGAAATGGCCTGGAGGTGTTTATTCCTTGCAGGGACCAAATCTGGTCCTGAGGTTTTTCTTCAGATCTTCTCAAACTGTTAGGGGAAGATCCCAGTTGTGCCCCTATTTTTCTTTGTCTCCACCCATACTTTGTTTGCCCTAAGGTGCTATTTTAACTCTTTTGTGTGGGAAAATCTTGAAAGCTTGGAATTTTCTGATCTACTCCGCCATCTTCCCGGAATCCTCTCCTGCATGTCTTTCTAAAAAGGATTTCTCTCACTTTCTTCATATACATCTTCTCTTTCTATTTATTCCAGACCCTCATATCCTGGTTCTGGTTCATGACCCCCGTAATCATCTGGTCTCTCTCTTTTCACTATATTTTTCATACAATACATACATTCAAAGCTATCAAGGTATATATTCTAGGGTCTCCCCTGTAGGCATTTTCTGCCACTGCCTTATAGGACTTACCCCATGAATAATCCTTTCCCATCGTGCCTCGTTTCCAACATAATGCCAATTATTTTGGGTATTGAGGACATTACCCCATGGTAGGCACCCTCCCCCACCATGTCCCTTATTATGCAGCCCACCACTGGTCTATACACTCTCTTGTTGACTTTTTCCCCCTACATTTGCTTGGAAATCTCTCTGTGGCTATGCTTTCCCATTTCTCCAGGTGCCACTCCACGGGTTCCTACTCTGACACTTCAGAAATAGACGTTTTAAACTTCAAATTCCCCAGGGCTCATCCAGGGTAAGTCTAGAGCCTGCTTTCCCTGGCATTGGCAGGTCAGAGTTATAGGCAATTCAGAGCTTTGCAGTATTGGTGCTTCCAGGCTTCAGTCTCAGCAATCTTTTGCCCCTGAAGGGTGGTAGTCAAGCTGATTGTTGAAGACTGAGTGAAATTCCACAGCCTGAAGCCAGAATCTCTATGGCACTTTAAAGTAGGGGAGAAAAATGAGGAATAGTGAAAGGACAGGTGTTCATGTAACCCTGTGTTATGTCCTTGGGTCTGCTAGTGCAGCGTAGCAACTGGTAGTGTGGGAGGTGGAAAAGGGGTGCTAAGTAAGCTCAGGGTCAACAGGCTGGGTTGAGTGGATTTTTAGTCTTCTTTTGGATTCTAGGTGTCCTAGATTATGGAAACAGCTGAAGTTGTTTTATATTTGGTGCATAATTTCTATTTTGGAGAAGTTTGAGAGGTCGTGTGGATTGGAGAAAATTTCTAGTCTGCCATCTTGTTGCTCACAAGACCCTGAGGTAGTGTTTGTAAAGTGCTTATCACAATTCCTGGCACATAGAAAGCATTTTGAAAAAAAAAAAGCTTGTTTCCTTCATAGTAGTTTGGGGAGACAATATACTAGCTGCTGTGGGGTGAAGGGATCAAGAAAGTCTTTATGTAGAAAGTGAGAAATGATCTGAATCTTGCAGGGAACCAGATATTCCAAGAGGCAAAGGGTAAAAAAGGACTGCATTCCAGGCATACAGAAGAGAGAATGTAAGGGAATAGATCATCATCTATACAGTAGAACAGTAGGCCAGTATGGCTAAATTACAGTGTTTGAAGGATAGTGATGTTCATAAAGATTAAAAAGGTAGTAAAGGCACAGGTATATACACACACACATATACACATACACACAAATACATACATATACATATATATACATACATATACATACACACACATATATGTTTATATATAAACATATATCTTTATTTGCGTGTGTGTGTGTGTGTGTGTGTGTGTGTGTGTGTGTAATCTGTAGATCAAACTTGAGGAATATTATTCTGGTACTTGTACAAAAGCTAGATTAGTGTTGAAGAGCTTGAGGTAGGTGACAAAAGAAGAAACTATTACAGTAGTCCAAGAGAAAGGACATACATTAAGGCGATGGATTTGTGAGTGGGGTGGGGGGGGTGCGCTTATACAGGAGTATTGTGGAGATAGAAGTGATAAGATTTGGTAAAGGACTATATATTTAGAGTAAATGAATAAGAATCAAGAATGACATATTTGAAAATTTTAACTGGAAGAATGGTAATACTCTTGATAGTAACAGGCAAGTTTGGAAGAGGTATGGGTTTGGGGGCAAAGATAATGAGATAGATTTTGGTTATTTTGTAGTGTATAGACAGTTTATCACATAGGACTAAGAAAATATTAATGTTTTACTATTTTGGTTATACTGGTCTAGATATTCTCTTCACTATTCATTCAGAATCTGTTTGAGTCACTTTAGGATTCTCTGAATCTTAAGACTTCATATTTTGTGGTTACTAATGCTATACTTGGCTGTCTGTAATCTTTCATTCTTACTACATGACTAGCCTCTCTCCCTTTCCAGTCACAGAAGTTATTTACTTATTGCTTAACAGATTAGGAAACTATTTCCCATAAGGGTTGAATTCTGTGCTAAAGGTCACATAGCCACTTAGAGGCAAAGTCAGAATTAGAACTCAGATCTATTTTATTTTGTCATTAAAGTACAACAAAATACATAAAGGTGTCTTGGCATATAGATAGTATGCTGGACTAACAGTAAGAAAGATCAAGATTCGATTGTGCCTTCTCATACAATAGATATGTAGTCCTTTTTGGCCACCTGCCAAAATGAATAAAGCTGTGGAGTTGGAGTTAGGAAAACCTGGGTACAAATCCTTTATTAGATACTACCCATAAGATCCCAGAAAAGGCACTTAATGTCTTTAGGCCTCAATTTCCTTATCTATAAAATGGGGCTAATAATAGCAACTACCCCACTGGATTATTATGATAATCAAATGAGATAATATACATAAGCCACTTCCTAAACCTCTAACTATGCTGCTGCTACTACTACTACTACTAATATTACTACTACCACTATTCATTATTATTATTATCATTATTATTAAAAATCATAAGGTACTCATGTACCCCAGGGAATTCCCTACAACTTATATACTAAATGATAGATTGGTATAGACTTTAAAAAGTATATTCATCATTTTCAGAATAAAGTTTCTTCACATGATTGCTTATTTGCATTAGTCAAATTAAATATATGATTGTTAAAGATTAACATCTTGTGATTATAAAGTTAATGTCTATAACTGTAGCATAATGTAAGATAGACAGATAAATGATAGATAGATATAGATCTAAAAACTTAATAGAATCATAGGGATGGCCAAGCCCTTGTTTGTAATCACATTAAATTATTTAACTGAAGCAAAGTAAAAGAGAACAATGTGTCATAGTGGATATGGTATAGGACTTTGTAGTAAGGAAGAGTTAAATTCAAGTTATATTTCCTACATGTATGTATAGATATTTAATATACATTTATATACATATATGTGTATAAATGCATACCTAACTTAAACCTGGTTTCCCTGAATATGTTTATCTACACTACCTACTACACCACATTTATTCACATGTTTTAGTTCATGTATGTATACATATAGTTGTGTTGGGATAGATATATACGGAGATAATTGCATACATTATATTTTGAGTTGTTCACTTTGTTCACCTTGAAGGTGGTGACTAACGTTCAGATTGTTTGTTTGTTGGAGTGGTGGTATTTTAATCCAGATTTTGCTCTTTTACCCTTTAAAGACTTTAGTGTTTTGGGGAATTTAACTTAGAAGGTTGCCTTTTCAGGGCAAACTATTAAACAACATATTCAAAATTGTTTTCTCTCTGAGCCCATATATAGAAATGATAAAATTCCTCTTGAATTCTGTCATCGGTAGTTTTCAGTCATTTGTATATAGGAAGCTTGTAATGTCTATAAAAATTCTTGTAATTGCACATCAATGGAGCCATTTCTACATTGCTCTCCATATCTTTCAGAAAAAGGGAGGGGTATTCTTGCTGGGCAGCCCTCCTTATTGCCGTTATACCCTGCTTCTATTCCAACATCTCTGCTGCTCTCCTCTACTGCTGTCTTGTACTCCTGATTGGTTTGCCATGTCCTAAACTCAGCTCAGTGGAAGATATAGCTTTGGGAAATACTTCCAAATAAAGTTACTTCCGCTGAAAGACTAGGAAGTTCTTAATTATCCTCCCTTCCCTTCTCTCCCTTCAACCCAACAGATTACACTAAAGCATTGCCAATGCCTTTTGTCTCTGTCACTATTATATTATGCTCCTCCCTTTGGCTGTCACAGAATCTTTCATTGAGTGGACAGTAGTTTTTGCCAAATCCACAGTTTCTGTAAAGGAGTATCCTAACATAGGTCTGTCTCCACACATCCTCCATACATAAGATATCATCACAGGAAACAGAGAAGTACATCAGCTTTTCCTTGGATTCTGGAATCCAAATGAGAGGTCAGAGGAGGCTGAAAAAGAAGGGGACAAAGTAGAACTGAGAGTGACCATGACCAGTGTCCTAAGAGGAATGTGTGTGTGTGTGTGTGTGTGTGTGTGTGTGTGCTAAAAGGATACTTCCATATAATCTGACTCTCACATCCCACTGTGAAACACAAAGTAGACAGAACTGTAGCACAGGAGAAAAGTTTGGGGTGGCATTTTTGAAGGCACTGCCTCAGAACTCCACATAAATTGGGGGTTAGGACAAAATAATGTTTCAAGTTCCTGACTAAAGGAGTTTATAGAAACACTGAATTACAAAACTTTCTAATTGAAAGGGACTACAGAAGCTGACATGTCCAACCCATATATAACCAAATATTTCCTCAATAATATACCCAACAAGTGGGCATTATTTTTTTTCATTCAAGACACTCTATAAGGAAGAAATTATTACTTTTTGAGATGGTCAATTCCACTTTTGGATAGCTCTAATTGCTAGGAAACATTTACTTACCCCAAATGTATATTTGCCACCTTACAACCCCACTCACTGCTTCTTATTCTGCCCTTACAGGGCAAACAGCACAAATCTAAATCTTACTGTACATGACAGCTCTTAAAAATATGAAAGATAGTTTTTAGTTCCTCCAAGTCTTCTCTTCTCCAGTCTAAATACTCCTCATTAATCATCATATGAAATATCCTCTACTTCTCTCACCATCCTACTTATCCTCTTCTGAACATACTCCAGCTTCTCTAGGGTTTACTAATATTTGGATCTCAAGGACTAAACATTGGGCTCCTGACCATTGATGAGTATTGTGGAACTATTTTCCCTTTTATTCTGGGTGTTCTGCCCCCCTTAAGGAAGCTGAGGAGAGCATTAGATTGAAGCAGGGTAGTGCAAGCTGACATGTAAGAAGATGTAGATTTTGGGACCCACAAGTGTTATGTCATGCAACTGACAGACTATTTGAAAGAGTCTGATGTCTTAGTGACAATTTCCTCAAAACAGAGGAACAGAGAGAAGCAAGCAATTAGGTGATGCTTGAGTTGAATAACATGAAATCCAACCACAGAATATGAAATTGCTGTGAAATATTAATGACCTTGGAAAATACAATAGAGAACCACTTCATACCACATACCACAAGATCGAGAAACTAAGTATTCTACAAAATAGCTCCAGTGAGTGGCAACAGTCCTACAAATACTATGAAGGCCATTGGTTGTCCATGGTAGAACTAGGGGGAATACAAGGTGAAAAGGAAAAAAATAAAGAAATACAGGAGAGATGGAGGAATGAGTCCCATGAAGACTCCATTTCTATTTCAGTTTAACACCACGAGTCAAGAGAACTGAGAGGTTGAGTGATTCCTGAGGGTCACACAGTCACTATATGTGAAAGGTGGGATTGAGGGCAAAGATTATTCCTTGTCTTTCTTTGTATCCCTAGCATTTATGGTACAGTGTCAGGCACATCTTAGGAGCTTAATAGATGCTAGGTGGATGAATGACTTCCTGGCTTAGAGGCTGGTTCTCTATCTACTATGGCCATCTGCCTTTTTCTATCAGAAATGACAAATTAGCTCCATGTGTCTAAAGTTGAATAAATTATTACTTTTTAAGCATATTATTCCAAAAACCCTTCAAAATTAGTGACTAACTGTATACACTTGAAAGCCTTTGTTGTTTTGTTAAGGCCTAAGTTTTTCTCCCTGATAGTATCCTATCCCAGTGCCCTCGTAATTCTTTTCCTCCTCTAGCACAATCAAGGATGCTGAAAGAAGATTTTGGGAAAAGAGTCTTTGTTTTAAAAAACAATTGTGAAAAAAGTGGACGCAAACTACACATACACACTGATATAGAAAGTAGTGAAATTTGTGATACAGACTGGCAAATGATACAGAATAGAAATATCACTTACTCTGGGCTCTGGAAGTGGTTTATCCCACATGTATGAGTAAGAGAGATGAGTTCCTCTTTTTGTGACCTTTTGTGCTTACCTTTTTTGGAGAAGTCTATTATAGGAAAGTCTCCTGACAATCACACAAGTTTTTTTGGTTTTTTTGGTTTTTGTTTTTTTGAGGGGGATAGGCAGGGAAATTGGGGTTAAGTGACTTGGCCAAGGTCACACAGCTAGTAAGAGTATCAAATGTCTGAGACTGGATTTGAACTCAGGTCCTCTTGACTCCAGGGCCACCTAGCTGCCCCGAATCACACAATTATTATCAATCAATCAGTCAATGAATATTTATTAAGAACCTACTATGTGTCAGACAGCTAGTTGGTACAATGGATAGAGCACTGGGCCTGGAGTCAGAAAGACCTGGGTTCAAATCCAGTCTCAGACACTTACTAGCTGTGTGAACCTAGGCAAGTCACTTAATCTTGTTTGCCTCAGTTTTCCCATCTATAAAAATGAGCTGGAGAAGGAAATGGCAAATCACTCCAATATCTTTGTTAAGAAAATCCCAAATGGGGTCATAAAGAGTGAGGACATGACCAAAAATAACTGAAAAACAAGAAACGATCTGACTACAAGTCCAGCATGCTACACTTCACCTCTCTCTTTCTTCCCTCAATTGATCTTGCCTATCTACCTCTTGCTCCTCAAATGGTGTTCACCATGAGTGATCAAAGTCATCTTGCTGATTCCGTGTAGTTTTCTTCCTCCTTCAAATATACCTTTACTATATCCTTTCAAGCTTTGACCACGCTCATTAGACTGAAAGAAAAGATCAGAGTTTGGGCTCTAAAACTTCTATTACTAATGTTTGCAGTTTGTCTGACTTAAATAGATGCTTTAGAGAAGTAAAACATTTTATCAAGAATTACCAGGTTAATCACCATTTCTTGTCAATTAGCAGAAAATTGGACCTTAGGGAAGAAGATGTAAGGAAGGGTAAATGATTTAAAGAGAAAGCAGTGGGAAATATAGAGAGTAAGACAGAAAATAAACAGGGAAAAGGGTAATAACCCATTGGACAGCTTCCGAGGGACTGGGCAGTAGGAGTGAATTTCACCTTAGTGAAATTACAAAAAAAGAAAAAAAAAAGAAAAAGAAAGACACAAGGGAACAGAGCAAAACTCTGCTTACATAGCTTACTTTTCTCTATACCCCCTAGGCAAGGGTGGGGAACCTGCAGCTTAAAGGCCACATGAGCCCTCTAGGTCCTCCAGTGTGGCCCTTTCACTGAATCCAAACTTCACAGAACAAATCCCCTTAATAAAAGGATTTGTTCTGTAAAACTTGGACCCAATCCAAAGGCTGCACCCAAGGAAGTAGAAGGCCACATGTGGCCTTGAGGCTGCAGGTTCCCTACTCCTGCCTTAGGGCCTTCTCTCTATAGGACTATGAGAGCTAATCTAGAAATTGTATTATCAAACTCTTAACCTTTGAATCTATTCTATCATAGCTTTTCAATGCAAATAACTTCACAAAAATAGCAGCTTAGAAGGTATTCTTGGCTGGCAAAATTTGTTAGGAAAATATTTTAGACATTGGCCGACATGACACAATGGCCAGAATGCTATATTTGGAATTAGAATTCCTGATTTTGAATCTCCAGTACATCTTTCCCTGGTTGTGTGCCTTTGAGCAAGTCCACTCATCTTTTTGGCCTTCACTTTTCTTCTCTATAAAATGGAGGCTCCAATTAGACAAGCAGATTTATTTCATTGAGGCAATTCTACCTGAAATTGGGGAATCTTTATGTAGATGATTCCCAAGCCTATATATCCAGCCCTAGTCTGACACCCAATGTTTTCTCCTTACATCTAGGATGAAATACAAACTCTTCTGTTTGACTTGAAGACCTGTCACAATCCATCCAACCTGCCTTTCTATATTTATTGATAATTACTTTCTTTAAGATTCTCTATATTCCAACCAAACTGACTGAATAACTGTTCCCTGGATATGACATTTCATCTCACATACCATCCCTGGCATATATTAGGTGTTTGTTGAGCAAATGAATGAACAAGGAAACATGGGAAGTCATCTCAAACATCTACCAAACCATATCCACTATCTTCTTCTTTCCTCATATTATGACAAACATCCGCTCTATCACATCAAGGAGTGAGTGTTCACCTTTATTCCCGTAAGAGACAAAAGGGCAATATTAGCAGACAAGCTTACCCTACTAAAAGAGCATCTTAGAAAAATGTAGTGGAAGTTAAAAAATACCAAGGGAATAAAAATTTTAAAACCTGGATTTCAAATTTGGCTCTACCACTAATTGTGTCTCTTTAGATATTTCATTTAATTTCTCTGGGCTTTAGTTTCCTTTTCTGTATGAGTTTGTTGGACAAGATGATCTCAGAAGGTTCTTTCCAACTCTAAGCTTCTAGAAACTCTTAGTTGATTTCAAGAATATCACAACCAAGTAGAGGAGTCTCAGTTTCAGAACATGATATGAGCAACCCTAGACTTCTTCATATAAATTTCACTTCAGTTGTCACCAAATGTCTTCCTTTTTTCTTTTCCTATTTTTTAGAATTTTGACACAATGCCCAGATACTGCAGCATAATTATGAAATTGTTCCAGAAAAATTGTGAGAAAGAGTACTATAGGCACATTTTTAATAATGCTGACCTCAATAAAAGAGATATGAAGGAAATTTAGATATTACAGAAATAAAAGATAGTCCTTTGGTATTAAGGTAGTCTTCAGAAGAAGCTATGCCTATGACTTGGATATTAATATTTAATATTAATTAAAAATAAGTTTGAACTAAAGTAGAATCCAGCTATAGAAGAATACCCCCAAGAGGAAACCAGGCGTGGAAATGAACTATGTCCAAGCAGATGACTTCTGTGTTTCTATATCCAACCTCAGCTTGGCTTTTTCATTTATTTACCTAGTGGCTCCTTCTTACTTTTAGGGTAAAATAACCATTCCTCTGTTTGGATTTTAAAGTTTTACAATCTGGTTACAATCTATATTTCTATTGATAATGCACATTACTCTTTCATATACTCTTTCTCCCAATCAAATCAACACACTTGCTGTTCCCTATACATAGTATTCTACCCTCCATCTCCAGAGAAAAGGCCAGAGTCATCCATCTGCACCAATCCCTCCCCATGTTGTCTTTTTTCCAACTCACCCTTCCATAGGCCCCAGCCTGTGTAAACACCTAGACACCAGTGTCCATTTTGTATCCTGGTTTTTCTTATTCAGTATATCTTCTAGCAGTGGAGTCTGAATTTCATCCATATCCTAGGGACATGGGGCCAGCTAGGTTGCACAGTGGATAAAATACTAGATCTGGAGTCAAGAAGACTCAGACACTTACTAGATGTGTGATCCTGAGCAAGTCACTTAACAATGTTTGCCTCAGTTTCCTCATCTTTAAAATGAGCTAGAGAAGGAAATGGCAAACCATTCCTGCATCTTTGACAAGAGAACCCCAAATGCGGTCACAATGAATCAGACATGACTGAAAAGACTGACCAACAACAACAATGTCAGATATTTATTGACCCTGAAGTTCACTTATGTATACCAAGTACCCCATCTTATACCAGAGACTAGGAAGCAGCCTCTGAAACTGACATCAGAAGTTTGACTTTAATTTCTTTACCAAATACATTTCTCTGTACTTGTGGTCTTAGAACCATAGTTCTCTCCTAAATATATCCTATCGTTGGTCACTATCTCCAGGGTTTTTTCTTCCTCTCGTTTCTTCCTCCTTAATCTCCTCCCCTCCTCAAACCTATACTGGACTAGGAGGAGTGATTGGCATTCTACTTACTCTATATTGCTGTGGTTAAATTCATCATTCTGCATCTTCTTCTAGAATGTTCACTCCATCGATTGATATTACCACATCCAAGGACACTATAGCTAAAATAAACCAATCTCCTGGACATACTCTTTCCTTCTTCAAGGAATGTAGTAACTGATTTTTTTTTTGCAGGGGGGAAGGCAAGGCAATTGGGGTTAAGTGACTTGCCCAAGGTCACACAGCCAGTAAGTGTGTCAAGTGTCTGGGGCCGGATTTGAACTCAGGTCCTCCTGACTCAAGGGATGGCACTCTACTGACCTTACCACCTAGCTGCCCCAGTAACTGATTAATAGTCTTCCTATCCAGCCCCTGCTATCAAACTTGCAGACTTAGATCTACAAATATGCATTATGCAATAGAATCTTTGGTTACCTTATCACCTGTAACCATGGTAACTCCATGATCTCAATGATCATGGAGTTACCATAATGGATGATGGATATGAAATATCCATCTCTGCTCATAATCTGTCTTGCAAGTTGAGTAAGATTTCAACTAACAGCAAAGTAGAAGGTACTTTCTGAAGGGAATGGTTTTAAGCAAAGGCAGAGGTAGCAGAGGAAGAATTTATTTAGGTGATGGTTTCATCCATTTTTTATTGTAATGTAGGGGACATGAAGGGTACAGCATGGGTCCATTCCTATGGATTAATGATGAAGCCTGGTACTCACCTCCAGACAAGATGCATAATGAGATTTCTATTTTTGGACATGGTGAATGAAAACTGTGCATATTTGTTACCAGGGTTTATGGGGTTTTTTGTTTGTTTGTTTGTTTTTTAGTAAGAAGGGGAAGTCAGGAGAGAAAATAGATTTTTATTCTTTTAAAAAAAGTAAATATTTTTTTCAAAAATTTTACTAGTATGTAATAAAATTAGAAGAGTATGTTAGAGCCAGATTACAAAAAGCATTGATTTCCAAGTCAAAGATTTTGGATTTTATTTGATAAACAATAAGAAGCCAATGAAGGTTTATGAGCAGCAACTGAGATAAGTTGTTTTCTAAACATATAAATAAGATGTCAAGGCAGTTGGATGCTTGGGCAGCCCCAAGGGCATGAAGCATCAGAGGAAGTAAGAAGTTTATTAACTAGGTATAAGGTATCTTGAGGAAAGATTTCTGGAACTGAGAACAGATGAATGAATAGGGGAGGTAGGGAAGGGCCCTAAACCTGGGTTAGTTAGGCTCATATAATCATAAATTGGGAGTTGAAAGGAGCCATAGAGATGATCTAATTTACTCTACTTCCTTTATTTTTCCTTATGAAGAAATTGAGGTGTGCAAGAGTTCATAGGAACATAGATTTAGAGCTGGAAAACATCTTTAAGGTGATGGAGTCCAAACCCCTCATTTTATAAATAAGAAAACTGGGAATTATAGAGATTAAATGACTTGCTTAGAGTCATACATGTACTAAATAGCAGAGGTAAGATTTGAATCCAGGCCTACCTGACTCCAAATGCAATGTCCTATGACACTATGGTGATAGTTCATGTGCCCAAGGTCACATTGTAGCAAAAGCCAAGATTCAAAGAAAAGTATTGTAGAAATATGCTGGACTTGGAGTCAGAGGACTTAGTAGCTATATGACCCCAGACAAGTTCTTTCACTTTCTTGCCCTTTAATTTCCTCATCTGCAAAATGATTCAATTTGATTAAGTGACTTCATACATCCTTTGAGGCCCTAAATCTATGATCGTTTGAAATTAGATTGCCTTACTCCCAATTCTAGTCTCATTCCACTGTAGCGCGTTTTCTCAATCCCAAGGGACTGAGTTATCCTCTATCTACTTGACTTATCATCTTCTTTGAAGTTGCTACTCCTTTTAGATTTTACTCTTTTTGACTGCCTGTTTCCCAGCATTTCTGACCATAGCCTCTGTTCCTGTTCTTTTCACACTTAAGTATCCTCTTCCATTTGATTTGTCACATCTCTTGTTCCATGAAATAAGTAAGCATGTGTTATGATAATTAAGGTGGGACATTTTTACTGTTTTCTCTTTTGAAATGCCGAGGTAATCAAATTCGTTTGATGAGTCTTGCCTTTCAAATGTAATGGCAAGTGAAGCGAACTTTTTGTTATCCTTGTTTTGGAGTGCTTCCCAGCACTAAGGAATCTTTGATTGAATCAGAAGTCCTTGATGACCTGCTTACATCAAAGGAAAGCCTAGTTCACATGAGTTTGAGTCGAATGATTGTGACACCCTTTGACCCCAAGACATGTACATAGGATCTGAGGTTGGCGTTCTGCCTTTTGGGGCACACTCATTAAAAGAGTGTTGGTGACTAGACCCTGAGTAGTCACTGAAGCAGCACCGCCCTCCCAGCTTTGAAAACCAAGATGTTGCTGCTTTTCTCTCTGGTAACTATCTATGTATTGCTAAGGATAGACTAGATTGTGTTATTTGCTTTTTTTACATAATGTATGCTTGTAATTTCTGTTGGTATACTCTCTGAAGTTCAGGGTGCTGACTTTCTCCCTGAACTAAGTGAATGATATGGGTATGTATAATTAAAGTAAGATTGTTAACCCATTAAAGTTGCTTTTCTTAGAAAAGCAGATCAAAGGACCTATGCTAGCAGCCCTTCTGTGTGTTCTTGTTGTTGGTCTTTCACCCCAACAACAGCTGTGAGCAACATTGCTGTTATAGCATGTTATAACAGATGTAGCCATTAACTTTTCAGGAGGTTAAAGAACAAAGTATGTCATTGTATAATAAAAAGGGATTCTAAGCGTACAGTTATACATGATCACATGAAGAACAAAAAAGAACAAAAAATGAATGAATAACTAAATATTGAGTGTATAACACCAAGCCACAGGAGAAGTGAGTGGAAATTTCATTCTTCCTCCTTTATAGGGTACTTAATAATTGGGAAATTCTGTATTTTACAATAATCCCATATCAGGTTCATTAAATTTGTTGTTTTTTGTTCTTTTGTTTCTTTTTAATTGATTTTGAGCATGGTAATGGAAACCCCATGGCTTTAGCCTGGAAAAAGGAGAAACTGTATCCCTGATTTTATCTGCTAGAAATGGTACCTTGTGTTTCACTGAGCTAGAGACGCTATGTGAGAATAGAGAGTAAGCAAAATAGCAGTTTTCAGTTTGGAAAGACAAAGGTTGAATAAAGATGTAATTAACTAACTGTTTAAGTTAATAGGTATTTATTAAGTGCCTACTTTGTGACAGGCACTGTGTTAGACACCAGGAATATAAAGACAAAAACAAAGCAGTCTCTGCCCTCAAGGAACTCACATTCTTTTGCATATAATGGATATTTGTAAAACCATGAAAGCTATAGAGTGAATGCATCAACTTCTAGAACTAGGGGTTAGCACTTTCATTTGGATAATAAATTTAAAGTTAGAAAAGGCCTTACAAATCTTTAGTCCAAATACTTCACTTTATTGTCCCTCTTAGATGATTGTTTGACTTTCCAGGGGTGATACAGGTAGTAAATAACAAAGCTAGGTCTTGAATACAGATCCTCCGATTCCAGATTGAGCCTCCTTCCTAATGAAAAATAAATGTTTGAAAGCAAAACTTAAAAGTATATTCATAGCAAGTAGTGAACTTAAACAAAATGGTATAAACTAAAAATATAAATAATTCCAAGAAGGTTTTAGTGACAATCAGAAATGGGCTTTGTTCATACCTAAGAGGGACTTAAGAGAAAGAGGCAGATATCTTAGATGATGGACATCTAATGATAATTGGCTTATATTCGGATAATTCTCTGAGAACTTCCTCAAAATACCTAGTATCTCTGGGTTGTTGTTGCTGTTCAGTCATTTCAGTCTTGTCCAACTCTTGGTGACCCCATTTGGGGTTTTCTTGGTAGAGATACTGAGATGGTTTGCCACTTCCTTCTCCAGCTCATTTTACAGATTGAAAAATTGAGGCAAACAGGGTAAAGTGACTTGCCCAGGATCACACAGCTAGTGTCTGAGGATGGATTTGAACTCAGGAAGAGGAGACTTCCTAACCACAGGCCTGGTGCTCTATCCACTGTGCCACCTAGCAGTCAATACCTGTAGGTAAGGGAATGCAAATATTATTATCCCAAATTTATGGATAAGGTAAATTAGGCTCAGAAAGTGCAAGTGACTAACCAATGATCACAGAACTTAGAAGAGCCTATTATCAACTAATAAGTTCATAATAAGCTGGACTGCGAAGCCATGTCTTCTAACTCTTAGTTCAAAGCTAATTCCTTTATACTATGCTATCTTCCCCTAGGAAGAATCTGCACTGTATGAAGAGCTATTAAAGTAAGTGAGGAAATATTTAAGTGTACACCATTCTCGTTTGCAGGTATGACATAGTAGATGAGGTATATAGCTCATAAATTGTTCCTTAGTGATACAGTCAGAGAGATTTCTGAGTTGAATGGAAGATTGCTTTGACCCAGGAGGTCATTTTGATGCTATTTCTGTTGCTTCTGCAGCAATGGAGAAAAAAGAAATGTCATAGAGTAGCACATTTTATTTCTTTCTGTTTTCCTGATGGCAGTTCCCAGGGTACAAAAGGATAGAATGATGGGACAGCCAGAGGTCAGTACTCTCATAAATCACTGCTTCTTTTCTCTTTGACCCCTCAGAGGAGCAAAAGTAACTAGGAATGTGACAGGGAGCTAACTAGAATGATGAGAGAGGGATTACTTGGGGATAGTCCAGCCTAGTCCAATAAGCATTAATAAAGTCCCTGAAATGTATAAGGAACTATAGTGGGTATTAGAGACATAAAGACAAAACAAAAGACAGATCCTGTCCTCAAAGAGCTTATGTTCTACTGATGTTTTCTTCATGTAAATAATAAAGTAATTAATGGATCAGGAGGGTTTTCCTACAGAGGGACATGAGCTAAGCACATAAACAGAGAAGAAACTGATGAATCAGGAGAATTTTCCCATAGTGGTTACATGAGTTAAGCCTTGAAGAAAGTTTAGAATTCTACAATTAGAATTCTTCCAATTCTACCAATTATACTGGAATTCCTACACAGTTTGGTATGAAGGAGTAACAATTAGAAAATTAAATGAACAGATCACTCAATAATAATGATAATAACTAGTATCTCATAAACTTTAAGGCCTACAAAATGCTTTCTTCACAACAGTGAATTAAACAGCATACTTTTAAGTATTACTTTATTTTTGCTTTACACTATGAAAACGGGGCACAGAAAAGTGAAGTGCCAAAATCACAAAGCCAGTAAGAGATAGAGCTGGAAGTCAGTGTGAAAGTCAGCAATGTGTGTGCTATGATAAGAGTTCAGTGAAGGAAGAAATCAAGACAGGCTGCTGGACAAGCCTTCTTGGAGCAGACAAGATTTGACCTGAATCTTGAAGTCAGATAACATTTCCTAGATTAAAGGAGCAATAGCCCCATTGTGCTCAGTCCTAGTCATACCAATCTGGAATAATATGTTCAGTTCTGGGTACCATATTTTAAAATGTCATTTAGAAACTGGAGAGTCCCCAGAATATAACAACCAAAATGGTGAAAGACTTCATGTTCAAGCTACATGAGGATCATTTGAAGCAACCAATAATATTTATCCTAAAAAATAGAAGACTTGTGGGTGCTCTGGACAATGACAGTCATCTTCAAATATATAAAGGCCTGTCATTTGGGAACAGGATTAGACTTGTTCTATTTGATCTCAAAGACAGAACTAAGAGAAATTGAACGAATTTTCAAAAGGGAAAATTTAGGCTTGCTGTAGAAAAATTTCCTAAAAATTAGTACTATTCCAAAGTGGAATGAAGTACCTCAGGAAATAGTGGATTTCCTTTATAGTGGGTCTCCAAATAAAGTCTAGATAGCCCCTTGTCAGGTATATTTTAGAAGGGTTTCTTTAGATGTAGGTGGGGTTAATATTTCTCCAATTATTTAAATCTGATTTTATTTGTATAAAAAGTTATTTTAATAATTTTGTTCATATAATTCTAACTTTGAAATTTTGATTTTGTGAATTCTGTCCTCCCAACCATCCCCCAATTCATTTGCATTTACTTATCTGCATTTATAACTGCCACCCCCAATAGTAGAATGGAAGCTCTGCAAGGTTAGGAATTATATCATTTTTTGTATTTTGATTGCCCAGCCCAGTGCCTTGAACAATTTTTAGATTAGATCTGTCAATGGTGTAAGGAACTCCTATGGAAGAAGTTAAGAAATTTCCCACCATCAATACAGATCTCCACTTGCCCTGCAATTTCTAGTTTTATAGAATTGCCTGAACCACTCAAAGAATAAGTAATATATCCAAGTCACCAAGAAAGTATATGTTATAGGCAGGACTGGAACCCAAATCTTCTTGGTTCTAAGGCCTGCTGCCTCTCCACCTCTCACAAGAGACTTCTGATCAATCAGTCCTGATCTATTTAAAGGGGATTGAAGTACAAGTGAGATTTGGATGCTGGAGAGCAATCCAGGTTGGGGGGGGGGGGGGGTGGCTTTAATAAAGGCATGGATTCAGGATGGAAATGAAAATGAATGGCCAGTGGATAGGGAGGTGAACATTGGACCCACCATAGCAATTATGAGATTATTATATATCTTTGTTGCAATTATGGAGCTGTAAAGTGAAGGAAAATGTACTATTCCACATAATTATTGAGCTTCTGTTTGACTCCAGAAAAGTTCAATTTGCCAAATTCCATCTTTGCTATACTAAATACACTTAAATACTAAACGTAGAATTGAACTTATGAATTTGCCATTTCCAAGCACTTAGCAGAAGAATATAGAAGAGAAGCATCTCAAAAGTAGAAATACTTTCAGATAGTCTCCTTCAGCCCAAGCAAATAGAGTGATTGGGAAGATCTGAAATCTCCTGGAGACATTGATCCCTGTCAATATCCCCAAATAGGCCATTGTTCTCATTATTGAGTGATTCTTTAAGGGAATACTCAGAAGTATAAGTGATGATAAATAGCCTCCAATACAACCTAGGATTCACAGCACCAATTCTTTCCAGTATTTCCTACTCCCACATTCATCAGTCCCTTTTGCAATATATTTTGATCCATTTTCCTTGTCACTCTGAGCTATTGGTCTTTTCACTCTGGAAGAACAGTGTTCTCTAAAACTGTCACTTGTTAGAAGACACACATGAAACCAACTTTTATTCATCTTTCCACTTAGAGAACAAGAAAATAGTATGCTATGATGAGCTTTGTGGTTAGCCAACTTGAATTGCTATGGAAATCAGAATCAAGCTGACTAAAAATACTGAAAACATTCAAAATAATATATTTTGTCTTCTTTTAATGTTATCAAATCATAAAAGTTTTCTGAATATTTTCATCTTATAAAATATCAATGATGGACCAATGTTGGATACTTAGTATTTATGGAAAGGATATAAAAGAGTGTTCACAGATGTAGTAGCTGTGATTTTTTTTATTATTTCACATTACTACTAGCATATGTTATAGTCTCCCTGTCATTTATTAAATTTTCAATGTTCTAAAGAGAGTATGTTTGTTCTCTTATAGATTCTCAAGTACTAAATTCTTTTTCTTTATTGATTAGAAAAAAAATGTAGAGTATCCAGGCAGTAGGTTAGACCCAGAATTCAATTTAGGATAATAGGTTTTAGAACTGGAAGTCATCTTTTCTAGATCTTTCATTTTACAGATTTGGAAACCAGGTCTGTTCAAGATCCCTTAAGTAGTAAATATTGGAATCAGAATTTGAGCACAGGTCTTCTGAACCCAAACCTGGTATCCTTTAAAATATGCCAGACTTCATCACAGCCTACTAAACAAGGTTAACAGAATAGTAATTTTATTTATTTTTTATAGTTGCCAATGAAGGTCACCTAGCTTTAAAATGTCTTTCAATATCCCCAAAAGTCACACAATTCAAGTGAACAAGCATTTATTTGGTGTCAGTGAAAGAGTTACAAAAATGAAAGAAATAGCCTGTTAAAATAAATTATCTGTGATTTCATTGATATGAGTATTCCAGCCAATGATGAAAAACTTAACCCATTCATGCCTACCCAACCTCTCTGAGCTTTTACATGTCTACTGATAAGTTTGTTACTTGGGAATCCAACCAATGTGTTTGGGGCTTTTCTTCTAACACCACAAAAGAACAAATAAATTGTGCATTGTATGTACTTAACTCTAGCTACCTAAACTGCCATTTTCTTAAAAGTATAAAAGAAACACAAGCAGAATCCTATGAGAATTCAAAGGATCAAGACATTACTTTTGGGTGGGAAAATTAGGGAAAGTCTTTTGGAAGAAACAACGTTTTAGCCCAGGCTTGATGGACGAGTATGAATTCAATGAGCAAAGATGAGGGAGGCCATTCAATTAATGAATCAACATGCAAAGCATTATTATGTACTTCTTATGTACTAAGAACAACAATATACTAGGGATACAAAGACAGATATAAAACAGCCCTTGCTTTCCTGGAATTTATATTCCATAAGAATAATAACACATACATATATAAATTTAGGAAGAGGGACTAGAAGATTTCATTGGTATAGGGAACTTCCACATTAGGAAGTATATGTGTGTACACCATTTGCTGTTGTTTTTCAATCATTCATTCATATCTTGACAAAGATACTGGCATGATTTGCAATTTCCTTCTCCAGAGGATTAAGGCAAAAAAGAACTTAAGTGACCTGCCCAGGGTCACACAGCTAGTGAGTATCTAAGGCCAAATTTGAACTCATGTCTTCCTGACTACAGGCCCAGCACTTTATCTACTGAGCCACCTAGCTATTTCCATGTACACAATACATACAAAATAAATACAATAGAAATTTTTGAAGAATAAGACACTAGCAATATGGGGGCTCAGGAAAAGACTACAGCAAAAGGTGGTGCTGAAGAAAATTGAAGATTTAGAGGTAAGGAGAGAGGGCCTTCCTGAAACTGGGGGACAGTCTGCCAAAACATGGAAATGGGAGATTGAATCTGTCTATGAGGAAAAGAAATAATTTTAGTTTGACTGGACTGTAGGGAAGTAATAGGTATTAAGATTGGAAAGATGGGATGGAGCCAGATTGTGAAAGTCTTTATAAGCCAAACAGGACTTAGCACTTGATCCTAGATAAAATTGGGAGCAATTAAAGAATATTAAGCAGGGAAGTGGCATAATCAGACTTGTGATTTAGAATATTGCTTTAGAAAATGGTTGAGGATGAATTGGAAAGAGGGGTGGAAAGAGGAGGCTCTAGCAATAGTTCAGGTGAGAGGTGATGAGGGTCTTTCCTAAGGGTCTGATTATTTAAGTAGAGTAAAGGGAACAGGTATGAGACATATAGCAGTAGAATTGACAAGACTTGGCAATTAATTGGATATATTAGAATATGCTAGGTATGCCTTACATGTATATATTTCTATCTATAATTCCTTATCTTATATTCTTTTTCTTTCTTTCTCTGTTTCTTCTTCTTTCTGCCCCTTTCCATTCTTTAACCCTGCTTTTGGTTTCCTCTTCTCTATTTCCTTGTCTGTTCTACTTTTCTTTCCTAAGTGATAATAATATAAAAACATAGTATCATTTTTATTACATCTTTGACTATTATTGATGAGAATTCATGTTCTTGCCAGTCTTTAAAAATAGTTTTAAAGTATATATATTTTTTGTTTCTTGTCTTTTTACAGTTCTCTGTTTGGATGCCCTGCCCCTGTTCTAGTGGTATTTAGGAATACAAGAGAGGGCAAACATATTGAAGTTTATTTTAGTAAAGAAAAAGAAAGGGTAGGAGGTGGGGGTGGGAAATCAAGGGGAAGGGGTAGCAAGATGGTTGAGAAAAGGCAGTGACTCACCTGAGTTCTTCCTAAAACCCTTCAGAACACCTTAATGCCATAAACAATTCCTAGAACAGCAGAACCCACAAAAGGATAGGGCAAAATAATTTTCCAGCCAAAGACAAATTAGAAGGTTGGCAGGAAAGGTCTGTCACACCAGGGTGAGTGTGGAGCACAATACAGCACAGGCTTCACCAGCACAGAACTAGCCAAATAAAAGACCAAGCCCCAGCAAACAAGGAGCAGGCCTTGGGAGCCATTGAAACCACCGCAACAATGGCTGCTTCCATATCTCTCAGCCCACAGATGATAAGGGGGTCAAACAACTGATCAGAAGGAAATTACAGGTATCTCTTTACCAGCACTGAGGCAGGACTCTGTTGCTTTGCCCATACTTGAATCCAGGTCACAGTCCTAGGTCTTAGTCTCAGGGCAAGGAGGAGCACTAGCACACCAGAGCTTAGGCTGCAGTAGAGTGGGGACCCTTACCACGTTTCTGAGGCAAAAAAGAGTGGTTGGGAGCACAGGCCAGAAAAGTGGTAAACACCTCTCCTTAGATCATACCACCTTGGAAGAACTGAAAACTTACAGGTCCCTAGAATTATCTCTGAAAACAGATGCATAAAACTCTAATGCTTGGTACAATGCACTTTCCACCTGGGAAGCAGAGCTCTACTTTAACAAAGACTTAAAAGTCAAGAAATAGGCTGGGAAAATGAGCAAACAACAGAAAAAAGGATGACCATAAAAAGTTGCCATCATGGAAAATCATGAAAACTGAGTCAACAGCTTGGCAAAGGAGACACAAAAAATACAGAAAAAAAGAATACCCTACAAAACAGGCTAGGCCAAATGGCAAAAGAGTTACAAAAAGCCAATGAGAAGAAGAATGCCTTCAAAGTCAGAATTGGCCAAATGGAAAAAAGGCACAAAAATTCACCAAAGAAAAGAATTGGCCAAGTGGAAAAGGAGGTACAAAACCCCACTGAAGAAAATAATTCCATAAAAATTAGAATTGAGAAGATATAAGCTAATGACTTTATGAGAAATCAAGAAACAGTAGAACAACACCAAAGGAATGAAAAAGTAGGTGACAATGTGAAATATCTCATTGGAAAAACAATTGACCTGCAAAATAAGGAATTTAAAAATTGTTGGGCTATCTGAAAACCATGATCAAAAAAATAGCCTTAATATTATCTTTCAACAAATTATCAAGGAACACTGCCCTAATATCCTAGAACCAGTGGGCAAAATGGAAATTGATATCACCTCTGAAAATCAGAAGCAAAACACTGAGATCCCAAAATGAAAGCTCTCAAGAATGTTATAGCCAAATTCCAGAGCTCTCAGATCAAGGAGAAAATATTGCAAGGAGCCAGAAGGAAACAATTAAGTATCATGGAACAACAGTCAGGATAACACAAGATTTAGCAGCTTCTACATTAAAGGATCAGAGGACTTGGAACATGATATTCCAGAGGACCTACCCAGCAAAACTGAATATAATCCTTCAGAGGAAAAAAAAAAGGACATTCGATTTAATAGAAGACTCCCAAGCATTCTTGATGAAAAGACCAGAGCTGAATGAGAAATTTGACTTTCAAGTGCAAGACTCAAGGGAATCAGAAAAAGGTAAACAAGAAAGGGAAATCATGAGAGACTTAATAAGGTTAAACTCTTTACTTTCCTACATGGGGAAATGATGCTTGTAACTCATAAGAACTTTCTCAACATTAGGGCGGATAGAAGGAGCATATATGTACACACACACACACAAACACACAGAGCACAGGTGTGAGTTGAATATGAAGGGATGATATCTAAAAAAATAAAATGATGGGGGCAAGAGAGGGATATGTTGGGAAAAAGAGAAAGGGAGAGATAAAGTGGGTTAAATTATCTCACATAAAAGAGGCAAGAAAAAACTTTTACACTGTAGGGGAAGGGGGGAGGTGAGTATGAGTGAGAGACCCTTATTTTCATCAGAATTGGCTCAAAGAAGGAATAACATGTACATTCAAATTGGTATAGAAATCTATCTTGCACTACAGGAATGTAGGAGGGGAAGGAGATAAGAAAAGGGGTGGGGGGTGTGATAGAAGGGAGGCCAGATAGCTGAAGGGGTAATCAGAAGCAAAACACTTTTGAGGAGGGACAGGGTGCAAGGAGAGGGAGAGTAAAATAAACAGGGGATATAGAATGGAAGGAAATAGTTAACAATAGTAACTGTGAAAAAATTTTGAATCAGGTTTCTCTGAAAAAGGCCTCATTTCTCAAACATGTAGAGAACTGAATAAAAATTATAAAAATAAGAGCCATTCCCCAATTGATAAATGATCAAAAGATATGAAGAGTTTTCAGATGAAGTAATCAAAGCTATCTATAGCCATATGGAAAAGTGCTCTAACTTACGATTGGAGAAACACAAATTAAAGCAATTCTGAGATGCTATCTCATACCTATTAGACTGGCTAATAGGACAGAAAAGGTAAATGACAAACATTGGAGGGGATGCAGGGAAAACGAGACATTAATGCCCTGTTGGTAGGGTTGTGAACTGACTCAGCCTTTCTGTAGAGCAACTTGGAACTTTCTGTGGACTCAGTCTTTCTGTAGAGCAATTTGCCTAAAGGGCTATAAAACCATGCATACCTTTTGATCTAGCGATACCTACTAGGTCTGCATCCCAAAAGAGGAAAAAAAAAACCAAAGGGAAAAGGACAAAAATGTTTATAGCAACTCTTGTGGCAAAGAACTGGAAATTAAAGAGATGCCCATCATGTCAGCCCATGACTGAACAAATTATGGTATGTGGTTATGATGGAATACTATGGTACCATAAGAACTGATGAGCAGTATGTGCTCAGAAAAATCTGGGAAGACTTACATGGGGTGAAATGTACTGTGTACAAAGTAACAGCAATAGTGTTAGATGATCAGCTGTGAATGACACCTATTCTCAAAAATACAAGTCTAAGACAACTCTGAAGAACTTAGGATGAAAAATGCTATCCAACCCCAGAGAAAGAACTGGTAGTGTCTGAATACAGATTGAAGAATAGTTTTTTACTTTCTTTGTTTTTCCTGAGGGTTTTTAATTTGGCCTACGTTTTCTTTCATAACATGACTAATATGGAAATGTTTTGCATGACTGCACATGCATAACCTATGCTGAATTGCCTCCCTTCTCAATGAGGAGGTTGGGGAGGGAAGAAGGAAGAGAATTTGGAATTCAAAGTTTTAAAAATGAATATTAAAATTGTTTTTTACATGTAATGGGGGAAAATACAATACTAAAGAAATTTAAAAAAAAAGAAAAGAAAAAGTGAAGAGCCATGGGGAAAGAAAAGATTGCATTTTCATTGTCTCATTAGGCTTGGGCAGCTACATGTGGAGTGGATAGAGTGCTAGGCCTGGGGTCAGGAATACTCAGCTACTTTTTAGCTGTGTGACCCAGGGCAAGTCACTTAACTCTGTTTTCCTCAGTTTCCTCATTTGCAAAATTAGCTGGAGAAGAAAATGGCAAGCCACTCCAGTATCTTTGTCCAGAAAACCCCAAATGGACTCACAAAGAGTCAGACATGGCTGAAATGACTGAACAACTACAACACACTCCCAATGTCTGATTTCCTAATGCTGCTAATGCCTAATTTCCAAAATATACAAGGAATTGATTCAAATGTATAAGAAGCCATTCCCTAACTGATACTCAAATGATATGAACAGACAGTAACCAAGGGAAATAATCCAACATATCAAAAGGAATCATAAAAAATGACTAATAATTAGAAAAATACAAAAGAAATAATACCGAAGTTTCACCTTGCATGCATCAGAATGGCAAAGCTGACAAAAAACAGGAAAATGACAAATGTTGGAAGGGCCCTTGGAAAACATGCCCATTAGAGCATTACATTTGTCCAACAATGCTGGAAAATTATTTTGAACTATGCTCAAAACATCATATCCTGTGCATATCCTTTTGAGTGCTATGCCCCAAAGAGACCAAAGAAACAGGAAAATGAGCCATATGTTCCAAAATAGTTATAGCAGGTCTTTTTATAATAATTAAGAATTGGATCATAAAAAGGTGTCCATCAATTGAGGAATGGCTGAACAAATTATAGCATCTGAGAGTAAGGGAAAAGTGTTGTTCTAAAAAAGAAAGCTTTCATTGAAATCTGAGAAGACTTGTAAGAACCGATGCATAGTAAAATAACAAAATGGGGATAGTAATTTATTTAACAACAACAACAAATGACTTTAAAAGACTTAAGAATTCTGATCATTCTGATTGATGTAATAACCAACCATGATGCTACAGGATTGATGATGGAGCATGCAATCCACCTCTCATTCCTTTCCATGCTTAATCAGACTTTCTTTGCCATGTCCCTGCACTAGGTACCTTCACTTCTCCCTTTTTTCAGTTTCCTTTTATTTATTGTCTGCCTCATTAGAATGTAAGTTCCTTGAAGGCAAGCACCGGTTTTTATTTCTACTTGGATTTATATTACTAGCACTGAGCCCAGTGCCTGGCACAATACTAAGTGCTTAGTAAATGCTTGTTAACTATTGACAGACTTGGACTAATATTGCATAATGAGATATGTTTTTAGGATATAGTTAATGTGAGAACTTGTCTTGCTTGACTATGTCTACTTGTTATATTTCTTTTTTTCCAATGGAGGGCAGAAGGGAGAGAAAATATATTTTTGTTCATTAAAAAAGTAAAATTTAATTTAGAAAAAAATGATAGTAAAATGCTATAACTGTAAGTTTAATAGTAATCAACATTGTGGTTCTCTCAGGTTTATTCAGAGCTTTCCCCCCTCATATCAACCCTATAAAGTTAGAAAAGTAAGTATTAATATCTCCATTTTGTAAATTAGTAAACTGAGGCCTAGAGAGGTTAAATATTTTCCTATATCCGTAAAATCTGGAAGTGCTGGAGCAAGAATTCTAACTTTTTTCCCTCATATTTAAATTCTGTGCTTTTTCTACTATATTATAGTTTATTTTTTGTGTATTCTTATCAAGCAAGCAAGCACGCAAGCATTTATTTAGTACTTATTTTGTGCCAGGTAATAGTACACAAATATAGAAATGAGGCCATCATTGCCCTCCAGGAACTCAAATTCTGTATATCCATTGAATAAGTAATTCAAACCTTTAGAAATAAGACTACTCTTGTGTCAGTAGTTCTATATAATTTCATTCCCAGAGGAAACTTCCTTGTTAATCAGCCAAGAACATGAGTTATTTATGTTTTGTTGTTATTTTAAGCAATCTAGTATTACCCAAAAAGGACAGTACATTATGGGATGGAGGGAAATATGCAGTAAGTCATATGTTCCATAACAGAGCCATTTATAACCTCAGTCTCAGTCTCCTGTCTATATGTGGTGATAATAATATTGCTACTACCTACATCCTGGATGTATATGAGGAATTTCTGTGTGAATTGTAAAGTGCTATGAAAATGCCGGTTTTCATGATTATTGTTATTATTGAGTCCCTAGCCTGGCAGCCATTGTGACTCCAGCAATGTTAAAGTCCTTAGGGAATTTCACATTGCCTTCCCCCCCCCCCAAATATATATATATCTCAAATTTCTGGTAAAGAGAAAGTGGTCAGCTTTAAGAAGGTGGCTAGCTTACCAGAATATTGGCAAAACTCCTAGCAATCTAATAGAAAGTCAAAAGAGTTGTTCCAATGTGCTCTTGCTTCAGTGACCTGAAATCATCAATGTTCACTTACTCATCAGATGCTTCAGAATGTGCTGTCCTGTTTTATCCTCATGATTTCATGTACTTACACAAGCCTGTATAGCCGTTGGGACCAGGTGAGCCTTTAAATAATTTAACATAAGACGTTGCCTCTATTATAGCAGAATTGGAAATTGGATGGGGAGATGCTGACTTGTGTATTACAATTCCAAACCCTCTTTGGAATTCAATCTCTTCATGAGTGAAGTGAGGAGTTTGGATAACATGACTTCAACAGTCCTGTAAATATTCTATTTTAATATGATTAACAAGGCATCTTATAAGAGTGTAGGAACAATTCATGCTCTCAATTTTGGGTGGCAGAAAGTACACAAGTGACACAGAGTATTAATTTCTAAGAAGGCATGTCAATTATTAATCAAGGGTAAAAAAACTAGGATGATGATAAACGGGGAACCTTGCAAGAATAAGAGCATAATTATATTCTCTGTGGTTTTAGTCCAAGACACTTGTTGTTGACAAAACCCCTTATTAATCAAAAACAGAAAAGCCTATGGGTAGGTTTAGCCCTCCCTATTTCCAAACAAGATTTAGAATACAGAATGGTAAGGCAAAAGAGTCTAAAACAAATCATTTAAAATAAAAATTGATACACAGAGAAAAGAGACATAAGGACTAAAGTTAAAGTCAGAATCCAGATAGAAAATCCAAGGGAGCACCAGTGTCCTTTTGTTTTTGTTCAGTTGTTTCAGTTGTGTCTGACTCTTTGTGACCCCATTTGGGGTTTTGTTGACAAAAATCCTGAAGTGCTTTGTCATTTCATTCTCCAACCAGTGCCCTATTGATTTTTAAATTGGTTATGCATACCTGATTGGTTAGATGAAACTCAAAGAATGAGGCAACTGTGAAACATGAAGATGATGTGTGGAAAGGATCTAGAACTATATCTTAGTGCTGCTAATGGCTAACCTGGACAGAGGTGACAGGGAAACAACTTGAGCAAAGGGGGAGAGAGAATGAAAGATGATGCAGAGGGGTTATGAGGTATAGAACAGGAAGACAGAGGGAGCTGACACTGGATAGTTCCTATTTTCTTGGTAGAGTAGAAGTCAAAGTTCTCTGGTGAGTATAGGTAGAAGGGCATGGTGCAGATGCCTTGAGGGAAGAAGAAGCACCATGCAAGGCTCCTAAAAATGATCATAGAACTACAACGGGACATGATCTCAGAGTTCATCTTGGTCAACCTCCCAGTCTCTAGGTAGTAATAATTTAGTTAGTATCATAGATCTAGGAGCTGAAGGAATCTCAGAGGCCAGTCATTCAAACCATATCATTAGTTAATGAAGAAACTGAGGTCTACCAGGGCAGAAGTGGGGTGTAAGTGACTTGCCCATAATCACACAGGTATTAGGTAATGAAGGCAGAATTTAAATCTGGAGCCTCAAACTCTGTACGTTAGTAGCAGAGTCAGGATACAAACCTAGGTCTTTCCGATTCTGAATCTGATCTTTCCACAACACATTGCTGACTCATAGTATATCATCTGAAATAAGACATGTAAAGTATTTTTTGCAAACCTTGAAGTGATATACATTAGTTATTATTTTTATCATTAGTTGTTTTCATTATTTTCCACATAATTAGTTGGAGTTCATTTAAACCGTAAACATTTCATGAAAAGTGACCAGCTTAAACAAAGATAGAGTGATCTCATGATTCATTCATTCACCTTGTTACACAGGCTTAATTGAAAACAGTCAATTGGTTAATTAATTTATTAAGAAGTAAGTTCCTTCTATGTGATCTACACAATTCCTGGAAAATGTTAGCCTTTGAAAATTATTAGTTAAAACAAGTAATGTCTCAGCAATAACTTCCAAACATCACAATTTTTCCTTACATCAGGTCCCAAGATCATTGGGATGAACTTTTGCTGTGCTTGTGAAGTAAGAAGGAAATTATGGGAAATGTGTCCAGATGAGTGATTGAGAGTACTGAAGAATTTAATAGATTATTATCTTTTAGTAGTTTTTTTTTCAAAAATTATTGACACTGCTTCAAAGTCCTATTCTAAGCAGAGCAGCATGAACTCATAGATTGCCTATTTTTCTGAGCATCTTTTGAAATCTTAATCTTAAAAGCTTATAGTTTTATCCAGGCAAAAGTATATCTTCATCTAGTCATCCAAATCCAATCTGTCTGACTTTTCTTAAATTGAACATGTTGCCTCAAAAGTGTTTATCTTTTCCCAGTTTGCCAAACTCTTCTCTTCCCTATGTTATAAAAGTTCTTGCTACTTCAGGAAGGTTTTGATAATTAACTGGGAAAGTAATGGTAAGTCACCCTGACTTTCAAATCCCACAAATTACTCATGCTTGAACGTGTACCTGGAAGGCATGAGTTTTTTTCTTAGCACTAATGTAAATACTTATTATTTGACTTAAAATGTCTATAATAATTCTATTCATTTCAGTATTGTCTTAGTTTATAGGCTTCTAGGGAGGAAGGACTTTGTCTAACTTACCATATACAGTGCCAAAAAATCAGTGAAGGGGGAAATGCAGGAAGAAGAGCAAGAAAAAAGAGAAGAGAAAGGAAGAGAAAAGAAGGTGAGGAAGGGAACATGCAGGAATAGGAAAGAAGAGGGCTAATTTTTAATATGATAAATAGATGAGTTAATTCACTTTGCCCTGCCAAGATTGTATTTAGCAATGTCTGGAACATTTTTAAATACTAAAAGAAAAAGAAGTCCTCGTATCCACAGAAATAGACTCTGGTGTAATGAATCACTGTGGCCTTTTTAGTTGAAAGCTGTCACAGACTATGAAAATGAATTCTCATGATAAAAGAAGTTGATTATTCAATCTGAAGAACCTTTACTTTCCCTCCCTCTCTCTACCTAAGGAATTTAGAGAAAACCAGTGGAGTTTGTTTAGTAGGAGAATAACATAGTCAGACATACTTTAGGAAAATAGCAGTCAACTGTATAGAAAATGGTTTTGAGAGCAGGGAGACATTAGATGGGGAGACCAATTGATAGCTATTACAATAGTTTATACAAGAGTTAATGAAATACTGAACTAGGATAGTGGTTAAATGAATAGAGGGAAAGGGGAGATTGTGAGAGATGTGGTATAGAAAGAGTAAAACATGGAAAGTGCTTGGATATGTGGGGTGGAGACACACAAGATGACAGGAAGACTGCAAATCTGGATGACTTGAAGGTTGGCATTCTTTCAAACAGTATTAGGGAAATACAAATAAAGAGTGGATTTTGGGGAAAAGAGCTCAGTCTTTGTTACGGTTAGTTTACTATGCTTACAGAACATGCAATTTTAAATTTCTAATAAGTACCTGTGATGCGAGACTGAAGCTCAGAAGAGAGACCAGACCTGATTATATTCTTATGGGAATTATCTTCATAGAAATGATGTCTAAGCCCAAGGTGTTAAGAAGTCAGTGGGAGTTGGGCATCAAGCGTAAATTACTTTTTCTAAGAGGTTAGATGTAAAGGAAGGAAGTAGTGATATATGGAATTAGTTTGCCAGAATGAACAGGTGAAACATTTTTTAAGGATAGAAGAGACCAGAATATTTTTTGTAGGAAGCAGGGAAAAAGTAAATGTTTGAGGAGAAATTGGAGATTGAAGGGAGGGATACAAAAAGGGCAAAAGAGAAGAAATCAAGGGTATAAGTAGATGAGAATAGAATAGAATCAAGGGAGTAATTCAGCAGGGAGAAGGGTCACCTTAGCTTTTCCTTAATAAGACCAACCCTTCTGTATATTCCACTTACCTAGTCCTTAGAGATTTGAGGAAAGGAGGAGCAAAAGGGAGCAAAATGATATAGAGGGTTTTTAAAGTATTGCTCTTGGGCAGGATGTAGAACATGTTGGATGACCTTTGTAGCACATACCAAAAGGGCAAAGAATGGGGCTGGGATAAGTGTCTTGAGAAGTTAAAAATTGGAATAGTTATTATGGGGGAGAATGATAGTGAATTGATAAAGATGAAAATGATTGTCCTGCAAGAGTAAGGGCCCAGCTGCAGTAAGATAGCATAAATTTATAGTAAACCCAGTCAGCTGTGTTCTGACCCTTCCTCCAGTAGTATTCAGTAGTTGTAGAGAAAGAGTAGAACAGATGGATAGTAGGAATAATTTTCTCTTCTTTCCTGGCTCCAGAGCTGCAGTTTCATAAAGCATCTTAGCTAGTACGACATGCAGCCAAGAGGTAAAATGTTATAAGACAGCATATAGCTGAATTGTTCACACACTACCACACTGTGAAGGGAACAAGGGTAGTTAGGGGCGTGGTGGTCATGGTGATGAGCTGGAGATCACAGTGAAGATAATAAATGGGGTTTAGAAGAATGAGTCAAAGGGAGAATTGGAAAGGCAGTTGTCCTGAGGTAAGTTAGGAGAAGGGGAAAGTTTTGGATAGAATAAAAATAAATTTCACTTTTTTTCCATCTAGGTGAGGTCATTCAGCAGTTAGGTGGAGATATAAGGCCTAAATTTATGAGAGAAATTACAGGGGGTTATATAGATTTGGGAGTCATCTGCACAGAAAAATAATTGCATCTCAGCAGTCTGGATTTTACAGGTTATGAGTACTGTTTGAGATAAAGATTATTGCCATCCCTATGTTTGACTAAGGTAGAGTGAAGATGTAGGTTATGGTTGTTGAGGAGGTTGATGAACTTAGAGCTAGTAGGGTCTGTAGAGAACATTAACTTGTACACAAAAGGCATTGATTTTGAGGGCACAGTTCGAATAGAGAGAAAGACCAGCAGACAGGTAAGGTACTACTTTAGTAAGGAATGATTTGGAATTTGGTCGATGACTATGAAAAAGATATGAACTGGGTGACAAACATATAGATGGAATGACAGTGCAAAAGGTACAATTTGGAAGCAACTTAATAGCTGCCTGTAGTAAATTGAAAAATCACAAGTAAATTTGATTTGTGCACTTTATTTAAAGAGATATCTTCAATATGTTATGCCAGTAAATTTCTAAAGACCAACTTGCTTAAAATGCTGTGTCTCTCTTTTTGGGAACAGCAGAGAAGAGCTAAAGCAAGAGCCCCAGATAATTTACATAATGAAAATCAATGCTAAGTATTTGAGTTGGTTGTTTAATCCCCTAAATATGGCACAAATACTATAGGAATTTGCCCTTTTCAACTCCAGGGCCTTTATAAGAGCTCTTCTTGTGGTTTTCATTTCCTATTGAGAAGAAACAATGTGAGATCAAGTGATTGTTAAAGCTCTAAACTTAGATTAGCCCATGTTTAGTCTTGTTTTATTATATATAGTCAGGGAACTTGTGTGATCTAAGCCCAGGTTCAGGAGGCCAGGTGGACTGGGCAACCAACCCACTTTCACATGAAATTAGCTGAGGTGTGAGCCAGAGGTCAGCTGTCCTAAGACTTTTTAATATGGATGTATCCACAAAGGGGTAGAGAAGTATTTTTAACAATAGCCAAAATATCATGTTGTTTATATGCATGCTTTGAACTAGGACTATGTTTAGAAAGATAGAAGAAAATACTTGCAGAATCCCAGACTCAACATTGAACAAGGTAGAATGATAATAAATCATTCTAATAATAAATTGTGAACAGAAAATTAGCATAGAAACATGGACCTTTTCTAAAGTTTTTCTTAATTATTTAATAACTACCTAGTCAAAATCTCCAGAAGAGAAAAGCAAAAAGATGACCTAAATGAAAGTTCCTGTTAATAAGTGCTTAAACAAAGTTACTTGTTAAGTTTCCTTTTTAAGCAAGCATGTTATCACTTGTCTATAATCCCAGCTACTAGGGAGACTGAGATTGGCAAATTTCTTATGCTCCACAGTTATGAGATTAAGTGGATTAGATTGTTAGGGTATCACCATTAAGTGTCACATTAATATTGTTATCCCCCAACAGCAAGTTGGCCACCAGATTTCCTAAGGAGGGCAAACTGGGCCAGATTTTGCCCAGGCCAGAGCTACTGTTCACATCAGAATGGGAGTGCCCTAAATATTCCAGCCTGAATTTGAGACCTAGTCTACAAAAGTTTTCTTTTATTTTTAGTAAAAGCATCATTTAAAAAAAGTCCTAAAGATTGATTCAATGAATGTCATCACTCTCAAAATAAAAATCTTATATGAAAAAAATTTCTACTTATATGATATCCTTTAAAGTAACACAGCTTGGATAGCTTGGTCCATTTTGTTTTATTGGTGTCATAGTAGAATCCTTCTTATACCAACATAAGGCTTAAGGAGTGACTCAAAGTCTTAGGCATGTACAATTTCAGAGAATGTTAATAAAAAGATAAGAAGGCTCTGTAATGACTTGTTAGAATTTGGAATGTGGTGGATCTACACTGACAGACTGAGGTTCCCTGGGAAAATGGCCCAAACATTTACATTCCCACCACATCTCTCCCCGCTCCACCCCTTCACATAATAGTCTTTTTCCCCAGAGGAAAAAGCCATGTTCAAACCTCTCACTGAGATTCTTCTTCTTGTACTAGTGAGGTAATTCTAACCTCTAGACAAGCGTTTTCCAGCTAACTTGATGGGAAGTGTGGTTTAGCAGACATGCCATTCTATGGTCGGTTTTTTATTCCTTTGGCATTTTTTTTGCTTGGGTTTTGGGAATATTCCATTTGTACAGACTGATCAAGAAATTAATAGTTTAAAAATATGAACTTTAGAATACAAAAATAATGAGGAAAATATTGATATGTCAAAGAAAAGAAATTCAGTTGTTTAGTTGTCTTTTGTTTTAAATTTTATTTAGGCATAATCTACATATTACTCCTTTCTTTTCCCTTTTTGGGTTCTGAAGCAACACTTTTACATTCACATTTTTAGGTCAAGATAGAACTGAAAGAGGTATTAGAGGCAGTCCAATTCAACCCCTCATTAGAGAGATGATGAAACTATGGACCACATAGGTTAAGTGGCCTGTCCACTTAGGAAGGATAGGAAGTTTTAGAGACAGGATTTGAAGCCAGGTCCCTTGACTATACATTCAGAGTTCTTTCCATTGTACCATCTATTTCTTTTGTTTGCTTTCATTTGGTGTTGGCCAAAGGCAGATAAGTGGTATAATGGATACAACCTTGGATCTGGAGTTAGCAAGCCTGAGTTTTTATGTATAAGAAGACTCATCTTCCTGAGCTCAAACATGGCCTCAGACACTTACTAGCTATGTGACCCTGGGTAAGTCACTTAACCCTGTTTGCTTCAGTTTCCTCATCTATAAAATGAGCTGGAGAAGGAAATGGCAAACCACTCTAATATTTTTGCCAAGAAAACCTCAAATGAGATCATGAAGTCAGACCCAACTGAAATGACTCAACAACAACAGTGAACCTAATGGGTACAACAACTTAAAGTATCAAAATTGGCCTCTAGGTTTTAGTAGGCAGGGGAGAAGAGTAGAACCCAAAAAGAACAGCAGTCCTGGATGGAGAGAACTGGTACACACCAAAAGGATAATAATGGGATTTGTTTTTCTCTGAGAAGAAAAAAAATCTGGATTTTTATTCTTTTTCTTCACTTTTTCTTCCCAGTGTTTGTCTATCCTGTGTAATTGTAGCAATAGTAAAAAAAATAAATTAGCTCTGAGCCACCATGAAATATTCGACATACTTTGGAAGGGAAACAATAAGAGATGATATCTGGCATTTGTTTAGAACTTTGAAGTTTTCAAAGAATTGTAAATATATTTAAGTCTTTTGATCTTCATGAGAAATCTGTGAGATAGATTGCTATAGCTGTTATGATTCACACTTTACAAATGTAGAAACTAAGCCTCAAAGATAGAAAGCCTGTGGTCACACAGCAGTTGGTGACAGAAGAAAAAATGCATTAAGAACACTGCTGTTGCCAAGTCATGCAGTTTTCCCTCTGCATCATTTTGTTTTACTTTATATAATATGGAGTGAATGGAGAGAATTTCAAATAGGAAATTTGACTACAAATATGTTTCCATTGATACTAATTCACACAATCCATCCTTTATGTCACTGACAAAGTTGTCTTTCTGATGCAAAGTTCTGGTCATGCAAACTCTTTAATTGGGCATCTTCTGCACTCTGGCTTCACTCTGCCTTTCCCTCCCTATTTTTTAACATTTCTCTTTTTATACTCTGTGTTCCAGCCAAGATGGATTACTCACTTTATCTTGAACTTGTTCTGACCTCTCCTAATTTTATGCCCTTGTGAATGATATTCCCTCTTTCTGGAACATTCTCTCCCCTGTGACCTATCATTTCATCTATCCTGTTGACTGCTTCAAAAGCCAGCTCAAATGCCACCTGCTCCATGAAGCCTTCCCCAGTGAAGCCTTCAAAATCAGAATTAGATGATTCTGTGTTTTTCCTAATCTCTGCAATTATAAATATTGCTTTTTCCTTGAATCTTCCTGACCACTCTGACCTCTCCTGTGGATCTGATAATTTTCTATCTTTTATCATGAAATAGTGTGTGGGAATTATTTGGGACAAGAAGTAATATTGATATGGTTGTGCTCTGTGATGTTAATGTTCATATTGTGTGTGTGGGTGGGTGGGTGGGTGTGTGGGTGTGTGTGCATGCACGCGTGCGCTTCTATGAATACTAGAGTAATTCAGAACATCTGACTTTGACCATATGGCACCATATGGTGGGACAGTTTCTCCACTTCTAGTCAGTCATCTGTCAGTTGTATGCTAGATTCCACATATACACATATTTCATTGTTCTCTTTTGTTATGTTTTTAATACTGTGGTTTGTAAAAATGATATTAATCCAAAGAAACATGGTGAATTCCTAAAGAACACATTTCAATGACTTTTAAAAGTACTGCAACAGCTGTTGGTGTGGGAAAATCATACATTTTAGGGATAGGTTTTTAAGTCAAACCCCATGATGAAAAAGGATCAGTTATAATAAAAGACAAAGAAAAGTGTGGTCAAACCCCAAAACTAATGACATCATCTGAAAAAAATGTTGCAGCAGAATAGTATAATTAATCATCAGAAAGCAAGCATAGACCTTGAGAGTGACCTGGCAGCTTGAAAATCTATTATTTATTCCTCTACAATGTGGCAAAGAGGCTTCTTGAGGTTGGATGAGCATCAAGACTATTAAAATGGGGCTGGAGGAGAGAAGAGCTTGCTAACTATTGCTATGAAGTTAAAAAAAAAAGACATTTGTCATGTTGTTTTACAGATAACACACGGGAGGTACTGGACTCCAGCCTGTAACAGGTTCACTCTTGGTCTGGTCAGACAGGAAGGACAACTTCCAAGGGGTTAGTAATCAGTTTTATTCTAGTCTAGTCTTCTCAGAAAGGATTGCTAATAATGGGAACATAACTCCTACAACATTTCCAAACAACCCTTCTCACAGGGGTGGGCAAAAAGAGAGAGAAACTACCCCTAAGTCTTGATGGGGTCAAGTGAGACAGGCACAGCTCATGCGCTCCACTAAATCCCCTCAAGCCTCAATGGTGGCCAGTTGAGGCAGGTACATGCATCCCCCTATGCATTACCCAGGGTTTCCCCACTCACTGACCAGTGCCTGCTTGCTTTAGAGCGCAACAGACAAAGAAGACATCTTGCTGACATTAAGCTGACAGGTTAACTTTAGCAATATCATCATTCTGCACAAATGTAGTAAATATTACATTATGTCACTCCATATCTCACAGCACAGCCTCAATAGGATTGTCTATCACCATGATCCTAGCAATTACTATCTAGAATGCTTGGAGCTATTCTGGGAATTATTATCTAACACCTGGAAACTAGACATTGCCATGGCCGTGGATCCTGAGAAACTGAACTCTAAAAAGGATAACAAAATCCTCCTTGCATATACATGTACATGCCAATAAAAAGAATGGACTTCTGAAGATTGGAAAGGAGAATTTTAGCTAAAGAAATTCTTGTTCATTAAAGGTTATACCCCAAAACTATTTTCAGAAGAAGATCTAGGTAAGCCTATAAGATCTAAGCATCTTCATCAGAATGCAAAACATGGTTCTCACCTCCTACCCTCAAAGTTGTTTTTACTTCCAGTGGGCCTTAAAGTCTTGTCTTCATTGAGAGGAAGGAGAGTAATGAATTCTGATAAATATTTTGATATACTAAGAATCTGACTCATTCCAGGATTACAGAAACCCTCAAATGGAGATGGAATACTTTAGCATAATACCACACCATACCACATATCGCAAAAAGCTGACCCATTTGTCCAAGACATAGAGATAAACATATTTCAAAAAGCCAAAAATTCTTATTGTTTAAACCTAAATGCTTGTGAGCTATGGTCAAGCCTAGACTTTAGAAAAATGAATAGTTGATCAAAGTTATACCTTATATCTACCAGCATAAAAGTGTGGCTTTATAATGAAGAATTAAAGAATGTGTGTCAAAATCTATAAATGTGATGCCAACTCATGTAAAATAAGTGTATGTGAAGAAAGGACATGCTGTATATTCCAACTTTGTATTTTTTAAGGTATAAAAAGTTGTAAGCCTCATTTTGGTGGAGAATATTATTTCCACCTTCATTTGCCCATTAATGTAGTCATTTTGTAAATGTGTATTCGTTGCAATTGACCATAAATTCCTTGAGTACAGGAACTGTATTTCCATTTGTTTATTCTCAGCATTAACATGATACCTTCTACACAGCCTTTTATTTACTAAATGTTCATTGTATTGAATCTGATGTAGCCTTTCTATATATATGTAAGGAAGATGAAGTTACTTTAGTGAGTACACCAAGGAACATGGCATCCAACAAGTTTTATATTTTGATTTAGGCTTCATACCTTGGTATAAACTTCCTGTCATTAAAGATATTATAATACATTAGTCAAAAAATCATTTACTTTACTTATTATGTGCCAGTCATTGTGTTAAATGCTGGATATTCAAAAACTAAAAATGCAAAAATCCCTGTTCTCAAAGAACATTCAGTTGGGAGAAGACAACACAAACATATGTGTGCATGTGTATGTGTGTATACACATATGCATATATACACATATGTATGTATACATCTACATATGTGTATATACACATAATAAATAAGAAAAAATTAAGAAAAACTAAATCCACAGGAGTTAGAAATATAAAAGGTCTCATATAGAAGATGGTATCTGAGTTCCTTCTTGAAGGAAGAAAGTGTTTTTATTTTTGTTTCTGTTTTATTTTGTTTTGTTTTTTGAGGTGAGGAGGGCAACAGATTTTAGGCAGATAGTACAGAGGAAAGGAGATAGAAGATGGCATGTCATGTTCACAAGAGCAAAAATCAGTTTGGCTGGAACACAGGTTCAGGAAAGAGAAAAATGAGGCTGGAAAGATAGGTCGGGATCAGGTTGTAAAAGTGTTTAAAAGCCAAATACAGGCAGTTATATTTTATCTAGAGGCAACAGAGAGTGACTGGAGCTTGCTGAGTAGGGAATAGGCAAGGGTAGATGTGTGGAGGATGAACTGGACTGGGGAAAGACTTGCAGTGAGCACACCAAAAAAGATGTTATTGCAATAATCTAGGCAAGTGTGTTGAGGGCATGAATTAAAGCAGTGATAGCATGAGTAGAAAGAAGCTGTCAGAAGTGACAGACAATGTGGAGGTAGATGTGACAAATTTTGTCAGCTGATTAGATATGTAGGGAGAGAGTAAGGAGAAAGGATAATACCAAAGTTACAAACCCAGGAAACTTGAAAAATGGTGACATTCTTGGGAGAAATAGGACATTTGGTAGAAGGGTGCATTGGGAGGGGAAGATTATAAATTTGGTTTCTGATATGTTGAGTTTAAGATGTTTCAGAGATGACAGTTTGAGATTCCTGATAAGGAGTTTGTGATGTGGGCCTGGAGCTCAGGAGAGTATATGACTGGAAACATAATCCAGAGAGTCATCTGCATGAAATGATAATTAAACACATAGTTGCTAATGGGGTCCCCAAGAGAGAGTATTGAGTACAAAGAGAAGGTTTAAAGTAGAACCTTGAAGGTACTGGATAGGGGGATGCTATGGAAGAAGGAAGAGATGAAGGAGAAGACAAATAAAAAGGGGGAGGGGGGAGGAGAGGAAGGGGAAGAAGGACAAGGAGGAGGAGGAAGAGGACTATGATGAAAGTGAAGCAAGATACAATGTCCAAAAGGAAGGTAATCAATGTCAAATGCAGCAGAAAAGGCAAGAAGGAGAAAAACTAAATTGGAGTTAACTCTGAAGAAAGGAGGGTTAGTTGAGTAATGTGATTGAAAGATAGATTGAAATGGGTTGAAGAATGAAAGAGAGGGGAGGAAGTAGAGGCAATGAATGTAAATAGCTTTTTTCTAAGAGTCTTAGATGAGAAAGGTAAGAAAAATAGAATATAGCAAAGGAGAAGAAATGTTGGAAGGCAGTAGGTAAGGAACTAGTAGAAAAGGATGTTGGAAGTTTAGAGGAAGACTAATTGAAGTGGCAATACACTGTAGAAAAAAAAGAAGGGATGTGATCAGGGACCTATACAGAGGGCTTAATTTTGGCAAGGAGACAGTCCATTATCAGAACCTGGAGGAAAGGGGAAGACAAGGGAAGACAAAATCAAGGGGTTTTGAGATGAACATAAGTGGAAAAGAGAGATCTCAAAGTTAATGTTCTCTGTTTTCTCAGTGAAGTAAGAAACAAACTCCTTAGCTGGCAGAGGAGGGAGGGTAATGTGTGGGAGGTCTGAAGAGAGAAAAAAACATTTGGAATCGATTTTGTAAGGAGTGGAACAGCGAATCGTTTAGAGATGAGTAAAGGGATTACTTTGCTGTCTTAAGAGCCCCATTGAGGTTAGAGAACATAGATCTGTAATGTACTTGGTTAGCTAGGTTGCATAGCCTCCTCCAGATCCTTTCAACATCATGAACATAGGAGTATAGCAGATTGTGAGATTAATCCAGAGTTGGGGTTTGGTAAGGAATACATGGCAACAGTAGAAAAGTGTAATGAATTCAGGAGAAGAGGAAAGAGTAGAGTACAACTGATTGGGATGGAGAATGAAGAAAAGCTGTCAGATCAGGGTCAAATGCCTAAGAAAAAAGGAAGAGGTGGGCAGATTTGAGGATGCCAATGAAGTAAAAAAAATAGATTTAGGAAGAGTAAAGCATTAATAAAGGTGGCATGATATGAAATCATGGTCAGATAGAGAGTAGATCTGCATTTTTGGTTAAAGAATTGAGGCACCTGTTGATAATTGTCAAATACAAGATGTGACTAGTCCTGTGAATGGCTAAGGTGAAGTGAGGGGGAGAAAATCTTAAAATTTGAGAAGATTGAAGAAATGGGAGATTAGGGTTTTTTGAGTCATTATCAATATAAATGTTGAATTTCCCTAAGTTCAAGAGTGAGGGAAAAGAGAAAATTGGTGAGTCAAGAATTGAACTCTTTGAGAAAGGAGTTGAGAGTTGGGTTGACAAATGAATTGAGTTGACAATGAGAATATCTGGGGACTGGTAGACAACAGCCACTATGATTTATGCTGGGTGAAAAGCACTAATGAATTTCAAAGGAAAAAATGTTGCTGAATACTAATGGCAGTAGAAAATTCTATAGGAGGCAAGGGGAGCATACTGTATTGCAACCTCTATCTAAGAACAGTATAACAGGGAGTATAGGAGAATGTACCCCCATAGTGCAGTAGATGGAAACTGATAGATGAAACCAAACATATTTTCATCCACCAAAAGAAAGATTTATAGAGAACATAGTAGCTGTTTTCAAGTATTTGAAGTAATGTGGAAGAAGATGACTCCAGAGAGCAGAAGTAGAATTGATGGGTTCTAGATTTGATAGAGAGATGAACATCGCTGCCCATCTACTCCACTTCTAGGGTACATTTTCTCATTTAACCTGTTACACTGCTCCCCTATGAGGAAAATCAGGTCTATATGATTAAAAATAGATGGATGAAGAGAACAAGAGGAAGAAGTCTAGGATGGAGGGAAGTTTATTTATTATGGACCAGCAATTACAAAGTGCACAGTGCAAGGGATAAGTTGCGTGGGAGGGGTTATGGAAATTGGCACGAAGAAATGAGCAAGTGAAAGTCAAGGGTTCTTTAAGAGTATTAAGTAAGTATTAAGAATATGAAGGATAATGGAAGCTAGTTGTTTTTTAGTCATGTGGGTAGCAGAGGGTGGCAGATGAATTATAACATGAAACCTAGGAGCTTTGGCTTAGAATCTTGGTGACTTTCCTCTTTGGAAAATCTAATACTTAGATGTCAGCATATCACTGACCATCTCATTTTCTTTCTGTGACTACCTTGCCCTTGCTATTCTCCTTAAAACCTTCCACTTGGGGAGTTAATTTCTTGTCCTTCGAATTCCTATGAATGGCTATGGAAACCATGTGCCTTCCATTTTCTAAAGAAAGAACTAAGTTTTTTCAAAGCCTAGGTGGTTAGAACTCAAGAAAATCTTTTCTTTTCCAGTGCAATTTGACCATTTCTTGACCAGCTGGGCTTTTATTTTTTCCTAAGCCTAAATGTCATCTGCCTTCACATATTTGAGAATTAACTATATCTCACTTCTTTTGCAATCTGAGGAACACAAAAAGGACTCATTATAAATGTTGACAGACCTAGAGATTTCATAATGTCCATTTAGACTTCAAAATTATGGAGTAGGCTAGATGACCTGTCAATTACTCATTTAACAAACATTGCTTATGCATCTATTATATGTAAGACAGTGTTGAAAGTTAATTTCTTGGTATATCCATCTGTTTGATCCTGCAAGCAAGTTGTGGGGTACACAACTTTCAGGGAGAAAAGAAAATAATGTGTTTTTAAAATAAAGTTAGGTGTTTATGTGTCACTGTTTCATCAGAAGTATTTTTTTAAATTTCCTTAAATCAGAGCCTTTTTCTGTAAACAAGAGCCATTCATTTTAAGGTACAATTTTTTATAGTACCTAGAATATTATATAGCAAAGACTCAATAGATAATTGGGAATTTGCTGATTTTCATATTTGTTAGGTGTTTAAAGATACTTCCAGTGTCCTTACAATATTATAAAATAAAACTTTTACAGGTTATCACTCCCTTTTGCTTACAATTTCCTTTACAGATTCACAAAGCTCAAGGGGATTTCTGTGTCATTTAGTTTCTTTTATACCCAATAAATGTAATAATTATTGTGATTTCTCTTCTTCTGCCAGCATATTGAATTTATTGGTGTTGTTAGAACTCAGCTTAAAATGATTCAGGCATGGGAAAATCCACTTTTAATATGACAGCCAATTTACTCTTGGACAAATCCTGTTGTTAAGAAGTTTTTCCTAATATCGAAAAGAAATTTGGCTCTCTCTCTTTAACATCATAAAATCATAGGATTTTCTGTTGGAAGGAATGTTAGAGGTCATCTATGTAACCCTCTAATTTTACATATGAAGAAAGTGAAACTCAAAGAGGGCAAGTGACTTATGGTAAGCCATCTGAGTAATAAGTGGTACATCTAGAATTTGAAAACAAGTTTTCTGATGTCAAATCTAAAACTTATCAATTCTACTTCTGCCCTCTGGAGTTATGTTCTTCCACATAATTTCAAATACTTGAAAACAGCTACTACATTTCCTATAAATCTTTCTTTTACTGGGTAAAAATATGCTTAGCTTCATCAACCAATTTTCATGTGTCATGGTCTCTAGCTCTCTAATCACCCTGTCACCACTCTCTGTATCTGAGTACATTCCCCTTTGCCCATTCTTGGTTTCCTTCATTTTCTTTTTGATGGGGACCCAGTATTACCTAGGTCTCTGTTGTTGAATCAAATTTGGTAACAGATGAAAAATACATTACAAACTTTAGTGTGATATAAATGCAGGCTATTATTCTACATCAGATTAAAATCCTTCTTCTAAATTGGCGATGATTATGATAATTCATATCTATACAGTGCTTTAATGTTTGCAAAAGGTTTTATATATATTATTTCATGTGGTCTTCACTGTAATCCACCTAGTTAGATGTCATTATTATTCTTATTTTACAGTTGAGCCTACGAGGGTCAAAGAAGTTAAGTGACTTATTCAGGGTCATACAGCTAGTATCTGATGTAGTATACAAACCAATATCTTCTCGACTTCACTGTCAACTAAGACAGAAGAGGCTGTGGTTATAACTTATAATAGTAGCTATTAGGTATAATCCATAATAATGCTACAGTTTTCTTCTATTAAGGCTCAGGCTGAAATTTGTATTAGGCTGAACTAGGAAGACTCTAGATTAACATTTACTCAATTACTTTTATTAAAGATCTCGTGTGTAAGGAATCTTGATCAAAGGAAATATACTGGCTTAATCCTGATCAATCAATAGAAGTTATCATAGGGGCAGCTCAGTGGCACAGTGAGTAGAGCACAGGCCCTAGAGTCAGGAGGACCTGAGTTCAAATGCGGCCTCAGACACTTGACACACGTACTAGCTGTGTGACCTTGGGCAAGTCACTTAACCCTGATTGCCCTGCCCAAAAAAAGCCACAAAAAAATAGAAGTTATTATAGGAAGTATAAGTATCCAAAGCACTATGTGAGAGAAATCATAATACAATTACATTTAACATTATGACAGAAGAGAGAATTCAAAAAGATTCAATATGCTTTTTTTCAATCTGAAAAGTCAATAGTGAATAAACATAACCATCTAGGATGAAAAATACAGTTGTTACAGGAAATAGCCCAACAATAGTTGGAGAAATTATTATTATTTTTAGAAATCTAATGGGAAAATGTGACCAAGAATCAAAGGATCAAGTATTTGAAAAGCAATCTTTCATTTCTAACTTGAAAAGTAAAAGGGAATTTTAGATATGGAAGTTTCCTTTTCCAAATAATCGAATTATGTATCTCTGTTGACTATGGTTGGACTATCATACTCTTCCTTCTTTGTTGAACATGTCCTATATACTCATCACCTCTGGTCTTTCATTCATTTGTGCACATGTATGATCTCCCCAGCATATATAATATATATTCATACAATCCGTATTGTGTGAATTCACTAATACACACACACACACACATATGTACACGTACAATTTATAACACTATGAATAAACATTACATAGGGAAGGCAGAATGGTATAGTGGATAGAACAACGTCCTTAAAGTCAAGTAAAACTGATTTAAAAACACTTTCTGGAGGCAATTAAACCTTGAACATGTCTGTGCTTCAGGCCAGTCTCTAACACTCTAGGCTACAAGTAAGATAACCTACATTGTAAAAGGAAGGATCTGAAGGAAAAATAATGTGTTCTGGTTTGGAAATGTTGGGTATAATATATCTAAGGAATATCAGGTTCAGGATGGCCAAGAGGCACATGAAGATGTAAGGCTATATACGAGGAGGGAGATTTTTCTCTCTATTCAGTAATCACCAAAGCTCTATCACATATGTGTGTGTGTGTGTGTATTCTGAGCTGTACATGAAACTTTCTAAAAATTGATCATGTATTAGGACATAAAAACCTATCAAAAATACATAAAATTATATGTGTGTATGTATACACATGCATACATACATATATATATGTTTGTATGTATGTATGTATGTATATACATATCCTCTACTGATCACAATAAAATTAAATGATACAGGGTTACAGAAAAAAATTAAAAACCATTTTAGTCATGTTGCTAGTGATGGCGGTACATTAGCAATAGTTCACATTTGTGTAATGTGTTAAAATTTCCAAAGTTCTTAACATATATTATCTCATTTGAACTTCACAACACCACTTTAAGGTAGGTGCTATTATTATCCACATTTTGCATTTTAAAAGATTTAGGCTGAGAGGTGTTAAGTGAGTTGTCCAGAATCATCTGGGTAGCAAGTGTGCTTTTTAAAAAAAATATATTTTATTTTTAGTTTATGGAATAAAATAAGCATTTATGTAACATAGTATATTAAAAATATGATTATAAATGAAATTGTGAAGCTATCATGTACAACATGCTACTCTTCATATAATAAAGATATCATGTAAATTTCTTTTTTCCTTTTTATTCCCTCCCCCACCCTAAAGATGGCTAACATTAGACACAAATATGTGTGTGTTTGTATGTAAAATAATTCTATACACACTTCTCTTTATCAATTCATTCTCTGGATACAGGTAGCATCTTCATTCATATGTACTTTGTAGTTAATTTGGGTATTTGTAACAATCAAAATCATTTATTCCTCAAAATTGTTATTAAAACAATACTGTTGCTACTGTATGCAACATTCTCTTGCTTCTGTTCATTTTGCTCTTCTTTGCTTCATGCAGTCTATTCATGTTTTTCTAAGATCACTGAGCTGATCATTTCTTATGTAGCAAAGTGCTATTCCATCACAATCAAATGCACAAATCCAAATACCTATTCAGCAATTCCCAAATTGATGGGCATCACCACAATTTCCAGTTCTTTGCCACTACAGAGAATTATTACAAATAATTTAGAACATCTAGGTTCTTTCCCTTTTTCCCTAATCATCTTTTGAAAGAGACCTAGTAGTGGTATTACTTGGTCAAAGGCAGTTTAATAAGTCTTTGGGCATAATTCTAGATTGTTCTCTAAAATGGTTTCATTCTTCCACAATTCCACCAACAATGAAAGTGTCCCAGTCTTTCTACATCCCCTCCAACATTTGTCACTTTCCCCTTCAATCATTTTAGTCAATATGATTAATGTATAATGATATCTCAAGGTTGTTTTAATGTGTATTTCTCTAATCAATAATGATTTAGAATATTTTTCATATGAATATAAATTGTTTTAATTCCTTCATTGGAAAGCTGACTATTCATATCCCTTAACCATTTACAAATAGGAGAATGATGCACATTCTTTTAGATTTCATAAAGTTGTTAAAAATATATATGTATGTGCATGTATATGTATGTATGTGTATGATATATATACGTATATATATATACGTACATATTTATACATAGGCATATACATACATATACAGAAACATAAGTATAAATATATGTATGCTTGCTTATATACACATATATGTATAACTTTACAAAATCTACAAGAATATGAATCATTCCCCAATTCATAAATGAGATAGGACACCTTTATGTGAGCAACTGTCTATAAAATTTATTTCCCCAATTTTCTGCTTTCCTTCTGATCTTGGCTGCATTAGCTTTATTTGTCCACTTTTAAAAAATTTACTGTGATTGAAATCATCCATTTTATACCTAACTTTGCTCTCCATCTCTTGTTTATTCATACATTGTTTGCCTATCCATAATTCTGATAAGTAATGTATTCCAACATTTTTCAATTTTCTTACAATATCTCTCTTTTTATGTAGGTCATGTATCCATTTTGACCTTATCTTGGTAAATGGTGTAAGATATTGGTCTATGCCTAATTTCTCCTATATTGTTTTCAGTTTTCCCAACAATTTTTACCAAATGATAAATCATTATCCCAAAATATGAAGTTTTATACTAGTCAAATACAAAGTTATTATATTTATTTGCTGCTGTAAATTGTATGTCTACTCTATTCCATTGATTTACCTTTCTATATCTTAGCCAGTAACAGAGAGTATTGATCATAACTGCCCTATAATGTAGTTTAAAATGTGGTACTGTTAGATGTCCTTCATTTACATTTTTTTTCTTTAGTTGCTTTGATATTCTTGACTTTTTGTTTTTCCAAATGAATTATTTAATAATAAATATTGTTTTTTTTGTCAGTAAAATAATGCTTTGGTACTTTAATTGGGATGAAATTGATTATATAAATTAGTTTAGGCAAAAATATTATATTGGCTTTGCCTATCCATGAACAATTAATATTTTTCTAATTATTTAAACCTGCTTTTATGTGTATTTTTTTTTATAATTTGCTCACAAAGTTCTGGGGTTTGTTTTGGCAGGTGTACTTCCAGGTATATTATAATATCTAGAGGTATTTTAAATGGACTATCTCTCACTATTTCTTCTCACATGGTTTTGTTTGTGGTACATAGGAATGCTGATGATATATATGGTTTTACTTTATATTCTGCTACATGGCTATAATTGTTCATTATTTCAGCTAACTTTTTAGTTGAGTCTTTGGGATTTTCCAAGTATATCATCCTATTGTCTGCAAAAAGAGATAGTTTTACTACTGCATGCCCTATTCTGAATAGATTTTTAAAAAATTTTGACCCCATTTCATGACTTCATTTGGGATTTTCTTGGCAGTGATACTGAAATGGTTTGCCATTTCCTTCTCCAGCTTATTTTATAGATGAAGAAACTGAAGCAAACACAGTTAAGTGACTTGCTTAGCGTCACATGTAGTAACTGTCTGAGATCACATTTGAACTCAGAAAGATGGGTGTTCTTGACTCTAACCAACACTCTATCCACTGCTCCAACTAGCTTCCCTTATTAAAAGTAAATTAATCATAAAGAATTGGATTTTCAAAGAACAAAGCATAAAAATAATAAAGATTTTATTAAAGATAATTTCATCAATAAGACAACAAACTGAAATTTCAGAGATACAGCCAAAGCAGTATTTAATTGAAAATTTATGTCTCTAAGCATCTGCATTAACAAAACAAAACAAAAAATAACAAATCAATGAACTAGGAATTCAACTAAAAATACTCAAAGTCCAACCAAATTTTTATAGAAGTCCTTATTTTATTATGAAAATGAAAATGATTATTTTGATCAAAAAAGTCTGCTCGCAAGTTATACATGTACAAAATGTGCAAAAGTCTATCTGAAACAGCATGTATTTTTAATGATTTTCATTTTTAAAGGAATGTAAATATTTTTACATTTTATCACTTCAGAAAATCCATTTCAGGATTAGATCTTTCTTTTTTTATAAGTAGATGCAATGTCACAATGAGGACAACTTGAACATGACCTGGACACAACCCTTTTTAGGTTGAAAGTCTGAAATCATTTTTGATAGATAAGGTGAAGGCATTTTAATAACCAGCCCTTGTGTATATTCAGAATTACTTGCTATACGGAAATGATGACTATAGAGTTATGAATACCAAAAATATGATCATATGTAGTTGCAACCTTTCTCAGATTTCCCTGTTCATTTTCCCGGTTTATATATATTTCCCATAATTTGCCAGATCAGAAATCTGTTCCTGCAGCTAAAACAGCATGCTTGTATTATTTGTCTCATGATCACATGTCCAATGTTTCTTTAGAGAAGTTTATATGATGAATCCAAAGATCAGCACTCAGAGGTATTGCCAGATAAGCCTCATCTGATTGTTTAATGTTGTCATGGTGTTTTTCAAGGTCTGCATACTTTTTCAAACAACCGTAGCAATAAGGGTAGTGTGTAAAAAAAAAATTGTCAAACGCTTTCCTGGCCGCCAGCAAGTGATTCTCCTCTTCTACGTACTGCAGCAAACATACCCAGCCAGTAATATCCTCAAGATTATTTTCCACGGTTTTCCAAAATTTTCATATTCTAGAAGAAACTGTACTTCAGTATCCATTACTGGTAGTTCTACATTTGAAATTTCATTTTCCTCTGTATTTTCTTCATTCACATTTGGAGAGCTATGAGGTGGCTGTTCCATCTCTATAACATTTATAATCTCAGTACTAAAATCAGTATGGCTACCTCAGAATCATTGCTTGCATTGTCATTTCTAGAATGGTTCTAATCCATGTGAGCAGAATTCTGCACAGCTGTTGATGTTGTCTTCTGTTAAACAATAACCTTGAGCTGGAAGTCATTCAATGCCATTAAGGAGAGACTCAGGCCTGGTTCCCCACAAAACAAACCCAGATAGTCACATCTGCAGTGGCCACAGTGGCTTCTGAAACCCAACCAGTTTTAAAAAGTCAAATTAAATACCAAAATAGATAACCTGAAAATAAAAAAAAAAATTTAACAAAATTGAAACCAAATGAAATTTGAAATTTGAATTAATAAATAAAACAATTTTAAAAAAAGATAAACCATTAACTAATATGATCAAAAAGAAAGAAAACCAAATTGCCAATAACAAAAATGGAAAAGGAGAATTCACAGCAAATGGAGAAGAAATAAAGGACTTTATTAGAATGTATTTTCCCTTACTATATGCCAATAAACTTAAATGAATATAAAAATATAATTTACCCCAATTCAGCAAATATTAATTGGTTTTTAGTGTCTCTATTCTAATATAAATGTCCTAATGATAAAATTCTTAGGAATTATATGTATCATCTTCTCATATGAATGGAAACAGTTTAATTTTATTAATTTTCTTATGATTTCTCCTTTATGTTTACCTTTTCATGCTTTTCTTGAATCTTCTGTTTGAAGGTCAGATTTTCTATTCAGCTCAGTTCTTTTCACCAGCAATGCCTGAAAGTCCTTTATTTCATTAAACTCCTTTTTTCCCCCTGAAGGTTTATAATCAGTTTTGCTAGGGAGGTTATCCTATCTCCCTTGACTTCCAGGACATCTTATCCAAAGCCATCTGCTCCTTTAATGTGGAAACTACTAAATCTTGTGTATTTTTGACTATGACTCCATGATATTTGAATTGTTTCTTTCTGCTTGCTTGCAGTATTTTCTCTTTGACCTGGAAGGTCTGGAATTGAGCTATGATATTATTGGGAGTATTCATTTTAGGGTGTCTTTCAGGAGGTGATCAGTGGATTCTTTCAACTTTTATTTTATCTCTTAGATCTAAGATATTGAACCAGTTTTCCTTTATACTTCCTTGAAATGTGATGTTTAGGCTCTTTTTTTAATCATGACTTTCAAATACTTCAAAATCCCCAAATTATCTCTCCTTCATTTACTTCCTAGGTCATTTTTTTTTCTGATAAGATTTTTCTAATTTTCTTTTTCTTTTTTCATTTTTTAGACTTTATTTTGTTGTTTCTTTATGCCTCACACAGTCATTAGCTTCCACTTATCCAATTCTAATTTTTAAGGTATTATTTTCTTCAGTGAGCTTTTGTACTTTTTTTTTTTTCCATTTGGCCAATTCTACTTTTTTAAGACTTCTTTTCTTCAGTAATTTTTTTTTTTTTTGCTTATTTTACTATTAGGTCAATTCTGTTTTCCTTTTAAGATTTTTTGAAGATAGTTTTCTTTTTAAGATATTATTTTCTCCAGTATTTTTATGCCTCTTTTACCAAGTTGTTAATTATCTTTTCATAATTTTCTTGCATGACTCTAATTTCTTTTCCTATTTCTTCCTCTGCCACTCTTTATCTCTTTCTTTAACTTTCCCAAAAATTCTTGTTGGCCTTGTGTCTAATTAGCATTTTTCTTTGAGGCTTTTTTTGGTAGATGTTTTCACATTGTTGTCCCCTAAGTGTGCATTTTGGTCTTCCCTGCCATTGTAGTAGCTTTTTATGGTTAATTTTGTTGTTGTTGTTGTTTACTCATTTTTCCAACCTACTTCTTAATTTTGAACTTTATATTAAAGTTGAGCTTTGCTCACCTGGGGTTGGTCATGTACTGTCCCAAACTTTAGGCAGTTTTTGTGCTGCCATTTTCAGAGCTAGTTATTTATATAAATCAGAAAAGTGTAGAAATAATTTTAAAAGCCATAAGAACTATGATCAACAGCATGATGATCCATAATTCCAGGACATTGATAATGAAGCATGCCACCTATTTCCTGACAGGTGATAGATTTCATCTAAATGCAAAATAAGTATCTGTGTATAAAGCCAGTGAGAGAATTGTTTTGCTTTACTACACATATTAATTACAAGGGATTTGGGTTTTTTTCTGTTTTTTTTTTCCCCTCCAGTGAAGTGGAAGGAGCACTGAGGTGCAAAAAGAGATTTTTCTTCTTTAAAAAAAATACAGAGTTTTAGGGAGGAGTCTTACAAACATGGAAAATTACATGCTCTTTCAGAGGAGGTCATAGTATATTATTAGTTTTACTTAATTGTTTATCTTTGTTACAAGAAACTTCTCACGGAGCAAGGATAATCTGTAAACATGCATACTGTAAAAACAAAATATGGCAACAGAACTTTTTTTTAAAAAAATGAGTTTGAGGAGAGAAGAGAGGAAGGGAGGGATTTAGCAAATTGCTTCAGTTTTTTATTTGTTTGGTGAAGTAAGAGATAAGTTCTTCACCTGAGAAGGTGGGGAAGGGTACTCTGTAATGCCTGAGAAAGGAGAAATGAAATTTTTTCAGAGTTGCTATGGGGAGTAGCATAGTAAATTTATTATAGAGGTACAAAATGGTTACTTTGTTGAGGTGAGGACCCAGCTGAGAAAGTGATATACGTTGCAATTACTTATCTGCATATGATTGAATTGCCATATCCTTCTCCAATAAAAGTAAGTTTCTCAAGGTCAAAGAGTGTTATTTTCTTTTATTTTTCTATCCCTAATGTCTTGTTGACTATCATTGGTGGAGCAAGGTCCTTACCTAATGCTTATACAATGAAATTACATGGCCAGCCCCTATCCCAATCACTAGAATCTATTGAAGTTTCATGCACATAGTAGGAATTTATAAAATGTTGAGTTGAAATGACAGTATAACAGCAACCACACTGGTGTAATCAGGATGGTTGCTAGCACAGGCTCTTTGATCTGCTTTTAAGGGAAAATAACTTTAAAGAGGTCAACAATCTTATGTTGATTAAACATTTATATCATTCACTTAGTTCAGGGGAAAAGTCAGCACCTTGAGCTTCAGAGAAAATATAAACAGAGATTACAAGCAGAAATTACGAGCAGAAGTAATAGCACAGATCAACAGACAGGGCTTCTAACTGTATGAGAAATTAGCACAACATACGTAGTTACCAGAGAGAAAAGCACCAACACCTGGGTTTTCAAGGGAGGGTGGGGCTCCTTAATGGCTGGCTACGTAGAATCTTGTCTAGCCAAATCACACCAACGTTATTCCAGCGAATGAGCCCCCAAAGCAAAACCTCACCTCAGAGTATATATACCCTTCTCAGAACCAGAGGGCATCATGACCTTTCTAAGTTCGTAATTAGAAATTGGCAAAAGGTGTGAGCCTTCCTTACAAGCAAGCTTCCTCTAAGGCAAGTCCCTCCCTCAAGTGGCTCCAATGAGGCCTATTAATGTGTAGGGAAGATCTTCAAATCTCATTCACAGAAACAGCCAGAGCTTTACCCTGTCTCTTGACTCCATGTTTCCCATTGTATCAAGCTGACTTCTGTAGATCTCAAACTAAAATACACTAAATCCCCCTTTCCCTGAATGGCATCAACTTAGCTAAAACAGGAAAAGCAACTGGACTCTTGCTGATATCTAGAGCTAATGTTTACTACTGTTTATTTGGGTCACCTAGGTGACTCAGTGGAAAGAGTGCCAAGCCTGGAGTCAGGAAGACTCATAACCCGCTTTCCTTCAGTTTCCTCATCTATAAAATGAGCTGGGAAAGGAAATGGCAAACCCCTTCATCATCTTTGCCAAGAAAACCCTGAATAGGTCATAAAGAGTCAGACATGACTGAACAACTGAACAACAACAAGAAGAAAATATTTATTTAGTTGTTTCTCTGAAATGAAAGTTTTCAGGCAAATCTTTCAAACTATCACTGCCAATATTACCTACTTAGAAAATGGGAAGACTTGCACTGACCCTTTCTCTGTGAGGAATAGAATATTCATAGCATTGGTGTTACCTGGTGAAATTTATCAAAGGAAAAGTGTAGCTATTTTTTTCATTATTTTGCATGGCCAGGATCACTACATTGAAGTCTAAACACGCAGAGACAAAGATGAAGGGCCAGCCCTCTAAACTGCTTTAGTTGGAACATCTGATTCAACTTGTAAAAGCTATATCTCACAATGCTTCCATTCTCTTCCCATCCTGAGTATAATAGAACTGCTAGCTGAAGAAAGACTTGTGCTCCCCTATATCCTTCATCTGCATACCACCTCTATATGAAACCTTTTTTGTCCTCACCTTGAGTAAAAGGAGAGTTTAATTTTTTTCTGCTTAAACATGTTTCTCTTATTTACGAATTTTATTTTTCAATGAAATTAAAGCAGCCAGTGCCTCATTTTGCAGCTTAAATCTGTACTTCACTGCAGCATTGAGGTGATAGCTTGTCACCTGTCATCACCTTCACAGGGAAACTGGTTTAAATAAGACTCAAGAAGTCACAGAAGAGAACAGCTAAAAGGGGGCTGATCAGAGTTCTAGGCAATTTCCTTTGGGGGTATGCTGCATGTCAGCCACCATATAGAAAGCAGGATTAGGAAATGGGAAATAGAAGTAGAGTAAATGAAAAGAGAATGAGAAAATGGATGTCTGAAGGTTGGAAAACCTCAGAAGAATGTCTTGAAAATGACAGTCCACTTTAAAATAAAAAAAAAAAAACTTGATGAGTAGAGGAAGGAGAGAAGGAAATAGAAAAATTTAGTTTAAATAGAAAAAAATATAGCACAAAATTTAACAGGGAAAATAGAAAGTGTTTGAAGAAATGGGTAATTAATATGCACCCAATTTTCTATGCTTTAATGACAGCTAAAAATGTTAACTGTTTTTATTGATATAAATGGAATAATCAACCCATGAAATAGCAAAACATGCAAGAAAGATTTAGCTGAACTCAAATGATCAACATTTCATCAGGCCTTGGTATTACAGGCTGTCAGAAGTGTTATTATAGAAAGTCAATAGACAATAATTCTAGGGAACTAGTTTCTAGTTCAGTTTTGCCAATAACTAACTACCTTTATGACATTAGAAAAGCAAAAGAAAACAAAAAACAAAAGACAAAACAATTTTCATCGCTCTGAGCCTCAGTTTCTCAATTGTAAAATGAGAAGGCTGGACTGACTAATCACTAAGGATCTTTCCCAGACTTCTTGATCACTAGAAGCAATACATACTCATTTATACAATATAGCCAAATACATGTTTACATGGTATTTTTTATGTGTGTGTAAAAGAAACCTGAAAAGTTTGGCTAAAATTATATGTGTAGTATATTTGAATGTTGAATCATATTGATTATGTATGATTTGTTTACATAGCACACAAGCATGCCCTGTGGATTTATAATTTATTAAAGTTTTCATTGACAAAATACATATAAAATATGTGTTTCAGAAATGATCACCAAGATGAAGAAAGGGCGCATGTTTGTGGTTGCCATCTTCTTACTGCTTAGCCATGCCCCTTGGCCCCTGGATGCTGACTCTGAAGATGAGGATGAACAAGGAGATATTTTAGGTAAAATTTTGCCTATTTTAAGTTATTTAATATCTTTTTGTTCTAATCAAGTTCCAACCCAATATTTAGATTTTTAGTGGATAGCAATTCCACTGTAGTAGCAATCATATTCTGGTCCAATTTTCTGGGATTCACTAACACGCCAGAAGCAGTCCAAGAGAATTCAAATAAAAATTACTTTAGTCTGCATCTGTGGAAGCCTAGCAGCCCTATATTGGTCCTGTAGTGACCTTCCATTAGAGCAGCTAGGTGGCACAGTGGATAGAGCACTGGACTTGGAGTCAGGAAGACTCATCTTCCTGAATTCAAATCTGGCCTCAGACACTTACTAGCTTTGTGACACTGGGCAAGTCGTTTAACCCTGTTTGCCTCAGTTCCTCATCTGTAAAGCAAGCTGAAGAAGGAACTGGAAAACCACTCCAGAATATTTGCCAAGGAAACCCCAAATGGGATGAAGAAGAGTCAGTCCTGACTGAAATAACTGAAACAACAATTTTCCATTAGCATTAGGGGAATCCCATTTGGAGACAGTTAGAGGAGGGAAAGGATGATATAAAAAATTTAGTCCTTAGTGATTCTATTCTTCTAGTCTCGGGTTATATGGGGTGTTTAAGGAGTACTAGAACCTCTGGTATAAAAGCTTGCTAACACCTTTTCCAGGCTGCTCATCCACCGAACTCTCATCTGTAGTTCTAAGAAGCTGTAGCATGTGCAGTGGCGATGCCCTGATAAAAATGTTTCTGGAGATGGGCTAAACCATATTGAGGTAACTGATAAGTCTCAAAGCCATCAGTGAGTTAGAGGGATTTCTACCCTAAGTACATGAAGACATCCCTAGCAGAATGGGTGGATGAGAACGATTTGTTCCAATGGCCATGAAGGCAGCTGAAGCAGACATCAAAGATACCAAAGTTATCCACTGCATCCCAGGCCATCACCAGTTGTCTTGACTTTTGTCTTGCCACTAGACTTTGGTGACTCTGGAAAAGAGAGTCTGATGACTTTGTGCAATTCTGTCTCACTTAACTCCAATTCATGCACAAGTCAAACCATCACTCCATGATGTCTTTGGTACTCCTTGAAAAAAGACAAACAACAACAGCTCTAATACCATATTTTTAAAGACAATCAAGAAAAATTTTTTTAAAAGCCAGCTAAAATGCTGGATCAAAGAATGTCAATAAATGGAAAGGTTTCTCTGATCTGATTGAGTTAACATTCTAAAAGCTATGAGATATTAACCTGAATAGGAAAGGAAAAGGAAATAGAAAGTAAATTTCCCAGGAATCCAGTTAAAAGTTTGCTTTTCATTATCTCTGTAAAACTTGTATTATCTGTTTTAAAATATAGCATACCAGTAACTGATTTATTTTTTAAGTCACTATTATATGAAAATTATTAATGCTTAGCTCCACTTAACTGAATTAAATAATGCAATTTAATGTAATTTACTAAACACTTATGAGACACTTATTATGGACAACAGCAGCTAAGTAGTGCAGTGGTTAGAGTGCTAGCCTGGAGTCAGAAAGACATCTTTCTGAGTTCAAATCTAGCCAAAGACATTTACTAGCTGTGTGACTCTGGACAACTCACTTAACTCTGTCTGCTTTAGTTCCTCATCTATAAAAGGAAATAGCAAATCATTCCAGTATCTTTGCCAAGAAAACCCCAAATGGGGTCATGAAGAATCCGACATGACCGAAAGAAATCAGTAACAACAATAAATTTTGGGCAATGGACAGCTAAGTGGCACAGTGGGTAGAGTGTCAGGCGTGGAGTCAAGAAGACTCATTGCCTTGAGTTCAAATCTGGCCTCAGACAACTTACCAACTTACCAATAGACCACTCACCAACAAGTGACCATGGGCAAGTCCCTTAACCATGTTTGCCTCAGTTCATCATCTGTAAAATGAGCTGGAGAAGGGAATGGCAAACTACTCTAATATCATTGCCAAGAAAACCCCAAATGGGGTCATGAGTAGTTGGACACAACAGAGTGACTGAACAGCAACATATTATGAACAATTGTTTCAACAATCCGGCCAGCAGCTTCTGTGGGGGTGTAAGATCCACCAACAACTAGCACCCAGAAAGCTGCCAACACACTGCAAAAGCACAGGTTCTTTTGATCTGCTTTAGTAAGGAAAGCAACGTTAAGGGGTTGACAAGTTGCTTTAATTCAGCACACAAATATCATTCACTTAGTTCAGAGGAAAAAGCCAGCCCCCTGAACTTCAGAACAAAATACACACAAATTACAAACATCGACAGACAGACCTTATCTGATTCAAATCCCAATACATAGTTACCAGAGTTTAACAAAGTCCCAGCATCAGGGTTACAAGCTGGAGGGCCCTTAGCTACAGCTGCTCGGAGTCTCCACATCAGCACACCAGCACACAGACAGACCAAATACAGATTCATAGTTACCAACATCTAGGTTCAGCCCGTGAGCTCATGATGAGGGCTGGCCCAGAGTCACTTGCACCACCGAGAGTGAGAGCCCTGCGCAAATGGCTCTGTCTTCTCTTCTTATAGGATTTCAGACGTCATCAAACGTCATCTGAATAATCAGAACTTAGGCTCCTATGATTGGCTCTTGAGTTAGCCCCTCCTCTTAGGACCCTGGGAGGTTCACATCCACATAGGTTAGGTTAACACCTAATAGGGTTTAGAGCCTGGGGCTTAGCACTTAGTAAGACTCAATGAAATACACTGAATTACTCAAAGGAAACAAAAGCTGAACTCTTCAAGGGCACGTGTTGAACTAAGTGCTAAGAGCCCATTTTGCTTACCAGCACAACAATATAATGTGTTAGTCTTGATAAGAGACAACATGATAGAGTATTGGACTTGGAGAATGGAAGACTTCAGTAAGGTTCACATAATACTTAGTCCAACAATACTGGGCAAATAATTCAATCTCAATACTTCTGAGTAATTTAACCTCTGTGTGTGTCAGGGAATTTTCTAGGACACATCTACTAAGCAGTTATCAATAGAACCCTAGTGATAAGTCACTGGTATTTACGCAAGACTCTCCTCATTGGGGACAAGAATGATTATCTGGACCTCTGTGCCTGGATTGAGTTATCCAGAGCTTGGGAAAGAGAACTCTTTTTCTTCTGCATTCTGGCTTCTTTAGCTTCTTCCAAGAGTCTTACTCTCCTTTTAGGGCCCTTTTTGAGAAGAGCTTATTACTACCTCACCTGCCCTCTCTTGCAGCAGAAGCAAACCAGAAGCTCTCTTCTCCCAAACTCTAATTAACTCTTCCCTTAGGTAGGCACAAAGTTGAGAAATAATTCTTTCCGCTAATAAGGAGAATATTATTTCAATTCCATGGCTTGATTCCATTGCTTGAACACAGTTAAAGATATATACATATATATATAATATATGTGCATATATATGTATTATGTATGTATATGTATGTATATATAGGGCAAAGGAGAAGTCAGGATAGTAATGATGAAAGGGAAGCATGATAAGCTTTTTACAAAGAGCATGAAATTTTGAGCAAAAGGACCTAATTTCAATTGTTAGTCTTTTATTCTACTGTGTGACTTTGGGGATACTCAGTAAAGTCCCCCCAAGCTTCAGATTCCCCTCCATAATAAGAATTTCCCTAAATGATCTCTGATGTTCTATTTAGCTCTAGATTCTATGTTGATCAAAATATATGTTTTAACTTTAGGATATAAATCAATCAGCAAGCATTTATTAAGTACCTGCTACATGCAAGACACCGTGCTAGGCACTAGGAATACAAAGAAAAATGCAACAACTGTTGTCCTCAAGGAGCGATGACTGAAAAAATAGACTGATGAGGTTAACCAAGTACACCTGTGTTTATTTCTATTTAAAAAAGAAATTTGTTCTAAACATATTTTCTACCTCCTTACTTTAAGCCGTTCTAGTACTTTTATAATCTTTTTTTTTTGCGATTAAAAATGAGTGGAAACCTCAAGGAATCTGTTGAGTATAGTTAAACTTATCTATGATTTATAATCTTCTGGTAAAAACCACATGTCTGTGATACTATACTACCACCTCATGGCTATGCACCAAAATAGCAGGTCCAAACAACAATATAATATGGCAAAAAAATTGGATGTCACAAAGTTTGCAAAAAGAAAAAAAAGAAATCAAACAACAATTACCACCACAACATCATGCAGCATTTTATTTTCAACTTCAGTAATCTGTATATTTTACCTTATTTAGTTTCTAAAGTGAAAGTTCCACACAGGCAGAAAATATTTCTTCTTCAAATCCTCACCTCAATCCCTAGGACCCAGCTTAATGTTTTACATCTAACTTGTTCTCACATCCTTTCATAATGCCTTGAAAAGTACAGGGACTTAATATGTATCTTTTAAAATTTTAACTTAAATTCCAAGGATAAAGACCTATTATCACTGAGAAATACATACATACCTACACACATACATACATACAATATAATACATTAGGTTCATCTTATTGAATCAACAAAGAGCCTTCACAGCATTTGGTCTTTAGTGGGCAAAAACCACATAATTCATATTTACGTTAGAATCTGGGGATCCTTGTGAGTTGACACAGTCATGAATATATATGGATCATGAGAGATTTTTATAGTTATAATTATTTTATTTAAAAATCATTATACTATAAAATTATTAGAAAATAATACATTCAGAGATAGAGAAGACTAGAGAGGTCATAGTGTCTAAATTCTTCATTTTACAAAGAAAGAAATTGAGACCAATAGAGTTTGAATGATTTGCTTAAGTTTCTACCATGTAAGGCAGAGTCCTCTAATCCTAGGTCTGGAGAAAACATAGCAATATGCTGCCTTTCCTGTTTCAGTTCCAAAAATAAGTATGCTAACGGTCTTCCACAGACACTAATTATGGATACAAATTTCTATTTGCTGGATTTTTGTTTTGGACTTTAAATTGAGTCTCATTATTCTATAATACTTCTCTTTAAATAGTTGTTAAGTCATAAGTGGAGAGTGCAAATCTTTGGCCTGTAAAGATTCCAGGAATGTGTGGATAGAAAGTATTTATTTAAATTGCTGCAAATGAAAGGGGAAAGTAGTTCTGTGTCAATTGCCAGCTGCTTTGCCACCTTGACATTATTTATCTAAGCAATATAGTTAAAAGAACCATCTAAAAGCTCAAGGGCACTTACTTTACTCACTTCAGAAAAATGTACAACTTCAAATAAATAGAGAGTTATATGAAACCCAAGGAAACTAAAAGAAAATTAGTTTACATCTCATTTTGAAGTAAACTTACTTTAGAGCTAAGAGGACCTTTTTGCCTGTTCCAAAGCATGCTTTAATAGTGACAGGGTCATCCCTCTTGCTAAAGTGAGGGTATTTTCTATTACCAGTGTTGGTGTATGTTTCCTAGGTAGATTCACATGGGTCTGTCTATGTGTGGCTCACAGGGAGGTTCCAATACATATCTCAAGAGTCTCCTCCACCCACCCTATTCCAACGGAGACTTTGATACCCATCCACTCCCCTTCTCCCATCAATATTGCTAGTCTAGGGGAAATAAATTCTAGATCCAAGCTATATTCCTGATTGCTATCCCTTAAGATGGAAGGAGTGTCCCATGATATAGATCCAAAGTATTGACTCCCATCAAATGCCAGGCCCATGAAAGCTATCACACATCGTAAATAGCATATGAAGCCATTTATCCAAACTGATAACAAAGAGAAATCAGAGAAGTTATAAATGTCAAGGTATAGCAGATAATACACAGAATAAATGAGGTCTCCCACTAAAATCAAGATAGCTCAACTCAGCCAAAACAGTGAGGAAGAGTGTGTCAGGTCTCACTCAAGGAGAAATTACCTGAAATCTCTAGCAGTGAAAGTTAGACATAAGGAGGTGATTGAGGTGCCACATCCTCTACATTTAAGCTTCTTCCTAAAGTCTTTCACTCCTTTCAAGCACCTCTCCTAAAGAGATACTGGAACTATGTATGTCCTCTCTGGAAGCTATAAACTAAAAGAAACAAGATGTCTCTTTTCCCAAGCTTCTGCCAACTCCATCCTCCACTCGGGCACAGAGCACTGAGTAATTCTCTGCCAATGAGAGTCTTATGCAAATATTCTTGAGTCTCAGGTTACACTAGAAACAGTGTGTTTATTCAGAATATATATATGTATATATATATATATATATATGTATATATATCATTTTATACTGAAACAAATATCTATTTTCTAAAGCTAAAGTAATTATTTTTTTAGAATCGAACTTTCCCAGTTTCATGGTATCCTTTAACAATACAAGTTAGTTTATTTTTCTGAATTCTCTTGGACTTTACAAGGCATTGAACTGATTGGTTACTTTTTACTAATTCCTTTAAATACTGCTCCCCAAAATTCAAAATAAGACTGGCTAATATTGAAAATAATGAAGATATTTTTAATGATGAGAAAATTAGAAAAGAACATCTGAAATTGGATGATGATGAATAATAGAAAAATGATGCAGAATTAGGTATTAAATAGCTATATGGTACCCAGATATGGGATGGCCAACTTATCATTATACATTTCTACCTGTCTTTAACCAATGTTACTGACGCTTATTAAAAATTACTTGAACTTGTATATTGCTTTAAGAGGCTCCTACTATCATCAGCTTAGACAGAAACCATACACAAATGGAAAAAACAGCATTCATCTTTGACCATGACTATTCATTGCTTAGCCATGTTGGAAGTGGGTTATCTAAATTATAGAACCATTGAAATGTCCTTTTTGAAAGGAGCACATTAGAGATGATAATAATAACTATGTCCACATAATTTTAAAGTTTCCAAAATGTTTGACATTTACTATCTCATTTTATACCCATGAAAAACCTGAGAGGTAGGTATTATAGATATTGTTATGATTCTACAGATAAGGAAATAGGTTAAGTGATACCCATTGTTGCATAGCTAGCATGTATCAGAGGCAGGACTTGAATCTGAGATTTTCTGACTCCAAGACCTCTGTGCTTTCTTTTACTCCTTGCTATTACTATGATTTTAGTGAGGCATTTTAAATATCTTATGCAACTATCATAAATATTGTGGAAACAACATGGGAAGAATTCTTTCCCCCTCCCCCATTTTATGAAAGGTTCAATTTGGTGGGATAATGTCACAAAATTGGGAAAAGAATCTGGCAACTAAAGAGAATGCATTGGGATTCTATTAGTCTGGCCAATTTTTTGAAGAATATGAGGAATTCAAACTAATGGTTTTATAGAGCCCATAGATATGATTATTGTATGTCAAATTTTTTCCTTTCTATTCTCCTGATAATGTTTGACCTCTAAAATAGATGTCCTTAACAGAATCAACATGTTAAATAGGATTCATCATAAACAACTTATAACTGGTTACAGTGGGCTAGAAAGCTAGTATCTACTTCTTATATGGACATAAAGTAGTTAGCAAAACTGCTACTTAATCATTTTAATTTCATTCACCTGGTCATTGCCTAGCTTGGATCAATCACCTTTTCACTGGTGGACCTCTCCAATTCATAAATATCCCTTGCTATCAGCCCCTGTTGCTCCAGAGGATACCATATTGTGACCTTTCCAGATTTTTAAACATTTCAGAACTCGTAAGGTACTCTTGGATACATCTGCCATGTGATATTCATTGACCTGAGCTCAGGAAAGAAAGAACAAAAGTTGCAGAGGCTTCCAGAGCCACCAGCCCAAATGACTGAGGGGTTACTATGATCCAAGGAAAAGGACTGACTTTCTCTACCTCTTACTGGGATCGTATCATGCTTCCACTGGGCCCATTCAGGAGCTATCTCTCTCCTCTTGAGTCATCAATTCTTCTGGTACAACAGGCAATTAGGAGAGCTGTTCCCCATTTCCCCACTGCTATAAGAAAGCCTCCAAAGCTCGCACATGTATGGTTACCATATATATTGGACTCTGTCATCTACAATAAATTCTACATCATTTTCTATAACTCATTCTGATCAACTTTCAGATGTCCTTTACTGTTTTTCATCATTCTTTAAATCTTTATCAGCAGGATGCAGTGTTTAAACTTCCCCACACACTGGCCCTAGCTCTTTTCTTTGAAGAAGCTGTGAATGTCTATAAAATATTCAGAGAAATTTAAAGATCATCTCAGTCCAGATCCATTTTAGATCACAAATCCTGCTCTCTGTTATTTAAAAAAAATCTTGTTCAAAAGTAAATTTTGTATGGACATTTTAATATTTCTGCTCCTCTATTCATAGCCTTTTGTACTCTGTCAATGTGAATGAAAGTATAATAGAACAAATGGCAGCTATGTCTTGTTTAGTATTGTTAGTGTAATGAATTTTAATTTCATAGAAAGATGCTGCCCTCCAGAGGGCAATTTGATATGTTATTTAAACATTGTTTCATAATGCTACTTTCTAGCTAATTCTAAAACACCCCTCAACTAATCACATCCTCATCTGTGCAATGATTCTAGGGAGAATTTATTGCTCTTATAAATTGGAAGTAAAAGACTAATTTTTATTGACTAGAATTCTTTCCTTCCTCGTGGATACAAATACAGGAATACAGGATGATTTTCCTAGTAGCTTATTAATGATAGTATTTTCAATTATCAATTCAAATCATCAAAAGTTTATTAATTCCTCCTGTGAGAAGGCCACTTCTCATGACATGCATATCTATTTTAACTATATCATGGCAGTGTATGCTCTCAGAAAAACATGGAATGACTTACATGAACTGATGAAAAGTGAAATGAGCAGAAACAGAACATTGTATACAGTAACAGCAATATTGTATAATGATCAACTAGGAGCGACACCTATTTTCAGTAATACAATGATCCAAGACAATTCTGATAAAAAATTCAGATAAAAATGCTATCCACATCCAGAGAAAGAAATTATGGAATCTGAATGCAGATAAAAGCATACTTTTTAAAAAATCTGTTTTCTTTCACAACATGTCTAATACATAAATATGTTTTGTATGACTGTACATGTATAGCCTATATCAAATTGCTTGCCTTCTCAATGAGAGGGCAGGGGAGGGAGGGAAAGTTTGGAACTCAAAAAAAATTTTAAATGAATGTTAAAATTGTTTTTACATGTAATTGGGGGAAAGTAGTAATTAAATTTTAATATTTATTTTTCCAATTATATGGAAAGACAATTTTCAACATTCCTTTTTTGAAAGATTTTGAGTTCAAAATTTTTCTCCTTCCCTTGGCCCTCCCCAATATGGCAAGCATTCTCATATAGGTTATACATGTGCAATCATAATCCAGGAGCCAAAATGGTAAAGGTAGGAACTCAACCGAGCTCTCCTCCAAAACCCTCCAAATACCTTTCAAAAATGACTCTAAACATGTGCAATCACATAAATCATATTTCTACATTAGTCATTTGGTGAAAGAAGAAACAGAACAAAAGGAAAAAAACACACACACACAAAAAGTGAAAATAGTATGCTTCAATCTATTTAGACTCCATTAGTTCTTTCCCTGGATTTGGATAGCATTTTCCATCGTGAGTCTTTTGCAATTGTCTTGGATCATTGTACTGCTGAGAAAAGCTAAGTCAATCACAGTTGATCATCGCAAAATGTTACTGTGTACAATGTTCTCCTGGGTCGGCTCACTTCACTTTTGCTGTGTATTCTTAAAAGATGCCTCAAAGCCTACCACCTTCAGAAAGGCTTCCCTGTTCTCCTGCCCCTACTTCCACCTTGTTCATGACCTTCCCCTTCATACCTTTGTTAATAATAATGGGTATGGAAGATACCTGAGACAATGTCATCCTATTAGATTATAAGCCCAGTGAGGGCAAAGGATAATGTCTTACTGAGAAATGCAAATTGGGAATTCTGTTTAATCATTATTATCAGACTTAATTTTTAGCTGAGGCCTGCTATGAATTATTAAACTAGCTTGTATTAGTAATTTCTTAGCATTTAACTTCCCTTCTTCAGCAAGCCTAAGAAGCCTCTTTTGTAAGATTCCCCTTTTCTGTATGAGCCAAAGTTCCCCTTTAAATGTGAGTTAATTCCTCCTTTGGACTCGTGGAAATCACCAACTTTCCACATGATGCTAAACTCCAATACTGATTTGACTAACCTACTGAACAACAAGCTTTTGGAATTCCTGGCCAATCAGAGACAAGAGGAGTTCCCTACTCACAGATTGTCCAAATTTCTAGGCCCCCATTGCCAGAAATAGGTTCCCTGTTTCTAACCTATTTCTAGCCATGATTTCCCTATTCTCGTCCTTGTTCAAGATGCCCCAGATGCATTACCCCACCTTTTGGCAAATGGATACAATTTATGGTTAGCACCCTCTGTACCAACCAACCAGCCATCAATAACACCAATGTTACCCAAGATTTTGTCAATTGACTCAGTTCCTCTTTGTGTAGTATAAGAAAGCTCTATGAAGTAAGTCTCCATGGGGGTCCTTGGTTACTGAAGAGCCTCAGCCCCATTTATTGGCTATTACTAGTCTTGCTAATAGGCAGCTAGAGGGTACCATATGCATGCAGTGCTGGGCCTGGAGTCTAAGGAAGATCCTAGTTCAAAGTCAGCATCAGACGCCTAGCAGCTATATAACCTTGGGCAAGTGACCCCACCCAACCTGCCTCAGTTTCCTCATCCAGAAAATGAGATAAAGAAGGAAATGGTGAACTATTCTTGTATCTTTGCCAAGAAAACCCCCAAAGAGTTGGGTACAACTGAACAACAGCCTTTGCTAATAAATGGAATGTGCTCAGTTTTTCTTTACTACAGAATTCAACTGCCACAATATATGAGCTTGGGACCTGCCACAGTACATAGCACAGAGCTCTGTAGCCAAAAGGGGCTTAATAACTGCTTGGTGATTTATAGAATAGAGCTTGTTGACAGGACTTATTCTAAGAAGATACCGCTATCATTCTGTACTCTAGAGACAGGAGTTAAAGGTGATGGGAAGGTGTAGACCATGCTGGCTATTAGGACAAATGAAGTAATGAAATGTTAATTTTTTTTTAAAGAACACAAATATAAAGTTTTCAAAAGGCACTACAAGTGAATAGGAAAACATTGCCAAACAAAATTTCATGCTATTATTTTTTCTTCCTTCGTTCCTCCTTATAGAGATGTATTTACCACCACCAAAACTTCTACGTTCAAGTTGTGCCTACAAAGCTGATGAAGGACCATGTAAAGCCATGCTCAAGAGGTTTTTCTACAATATTTACACTCAACACTGTGAAGAATTTATATATGGAGGATGTGAAGGCAATGAAAACCGATTTGAAAGTCTGGAAGACTGCCAGAAACAGTGTTTAGCAGGTGAGTTCCTTGAAAAATCTATCATTGGCTCATAAGGAGATAGATTTACAAATAAAAGGAAATGTAGAAATAGTGAGACCAACATATTTTCATTTTATAGATCATTCCTGATACTCCAAGAATCTTTATAATAATTCAGTTTAGCTTCCAATCATATACTTTTTCTGTAGCTGTCCACAAACTGGGAAAAGCAAATATGCATTAATTAAACCTTTTTGTTACTGACACATTGATAATGACATTCTCAACAAAGGCTCCTTTATCTTGGAAAATGAATGAGAAAATTTAATTAGCTGAGTCAAATATTTTGCCTACAATACTATGCCAACAAAAGCAGGGGTGTGCTGATCTGTCAAACATTCCTGGCACTATGTAACCTGACATGATATTGTGTGTGCGACTCCCATACTACCACAGGCATTTTGCTGGTGGCCAGAAAAGGGGCCCCTACATTCTCATTTCAGGACTTTTAGAAGATATCCTTTAAGACAATCTTAGAAGAATAGGGAGCTAGAGAATGAATAGCCCATGCATTTAGAAAAAAAAATCTTAGAGATTTGCAGAGGGAGGACTTCTGTCACCTGTGATTGGGAAGATGGTTTTATGAGGACTGAATGGACATGAATATTTCATACATAGATTATATTTTTCCTTCCCTTCCACATAATGGAAATGGGAAATGCTATGAGTTTATATTATTCAGCTTAAACTTTATTTTAGGTATTGTTAGTGCCTGCTATAGACTATTTGTTTTCCACTTCACTCAGATTTCCATATCAAGGTGCATTTCTACAACAAAATGAACATTTCTTTAGTCTTCAAAACCTTGACTAGATGGCTCACTGTCTCATTCTTTACACATTCTATTTTAGTGTTTTCATTAAGCAGCCTGCTTCTTTTTCATAAATTTATCTCATTCTGGCATAAACCATTTTTTTCTCTCTAACTTTGCCATTACATAAAAAGACACTTGTTTTTCCTTTGGACTAAATACAAATATTGTAATTTAGGTAATCATTGGTGGTACTCACATAACTTTTTGTTATGAATCACCATGAATAAACCATTTAAGTAAAATTTAAGAATGCTTATCATACCTCTTCATTTATTTCTATTCAACTGAATACCACATGTATTTATTAAGCACCTGCTATGTGTTAGGTAGTCAGGATCCACAGATAAAAGAAAACATTTCTGACCCTCATGGAGTTTATGATCCTTTGGAGGAAGCAGCATATGAAGTATATGGAAAAATATACTATGTAATTTCTGTGGAGAGGGCATAAGGTTAGTATGAAAGGCAGTTTGATAACAGTAGCACATAGACTCTAGAGGGCACAATGGAAGGGCATAGAAGAGTACAATAGGAAGAACTGAGAGGTAGGGCTTCATGACTAGATGAGAGGGTGCAGGAATTCATGGTCAGAAAAGGGAGATTTTACTTAGCCTATAGCTCAAAATCACAAGGATTCTGAGTGGAGTAATAGAGAAAGATTTAATGTCTTTACCAAAGACAAAGGTAATATATACTTGATTATCAATCCTTCACAGTGACTGAGAATTAATGAGGAGAGGCATATAGAGAGTTGAAAGAGCAAGTATCTAGTCCCTGTTCCTGCTTGATGGTTAAGGCAGGGGTTGGTAGAGTCCCAGAACCAACTTGGTTACAAAAGGGTAAAACATGCTTGAGGGATTTACCCCTGGCAAGGTCAACTCTGTCCCAACCTTCTCCAGTGTTGAGCAGATCATCTTCCCTAGGTTGGTATGGACATAAAATGGTTCATTTTATCCTAAGTTCCTTCAAATACTCTCATCATGTACAAATGTCTATATCTTCCACATACTAGGGCAATATTACAGGATAAAATAAACCCCTCAGAAAAAAGTGTGTGTTATCTTGATGTTCAGGGCTTAAAAATCTCTTGAGATAAAATAACTAGAAAAATCACATAGGAATTACGTGCTTGGGATATTAAATGTGTTTTTTTTTCTCTCTCCCCTGTGACCATCTGAACAAGTTATAGTTCTGAAAAAAATGAATTTATATAATGTTCACATAATGTAAATTATGATCAAAGCAAGGGATATATTTTTGTTATTTTTCCTACCCCAAGCATCTTTTGTAGAATAGATATTTAACAAATGCTTTTTGGATTAGATGGGATGGTAATTCTTCTAAAATTACAATTTATGTTTATATCTGTCTGTTACCTGGTCCATAAGTATCTTTCATCAGGAATGCACACTGTCCCTACTAACATTACAGTGAACTACATCACTAAATGAGCACAAAGAGAATTTTTTTTCTGCTCACCCTTTCCATAAGAAAAAGCTTAAAAGGAGTGTTACAAATGTCAAAGCAATGTAAACATATTCTATTTACAGTAATTGTGAATACCTAAAAGAAATTTTTGTTTCTAAACTATAATTCCCCTCAAAATATTTCATCTTTTTTGTATATTGTATTGTCTCATCTATACTGATATCAAAATATTTCTTTTAATGATGAATAAATTGAATTGGATTTTCCAATATTCTATAAACTCTCCACACAAAAGTTATGTCTATAGTATGCAGTCACCCAGGAAAATGCTCAGAAAGTTGACTAAGAATATAGATATTTGATGCTCAACTGAATTCTGTCTGTATTTGGGTATCAAATATAAAATATGAAGCCTCATTTCTGGGTCCTTTTCTCTTTTCTCTTTCTAAATACCCTGACCTTTGGTGATTTTATTCCCTGCCCATCCCTTTCCCTTCCTAATTTTGGAATTATCATCTCTACAAAGATAATTTATGAATCCAAACAGGCTACTCTAATTTGTCTTCCAAATTCCTTAGCCTGCTGCCTAAAACCCTCCACAATCTTTCTCTAATCTAACTTTCCAGATAAATTTTTATTATTCCTCTTCATACACTATAGACAAATTGGACTTTCAGTGTTCCTGAACTCAACTTGCCATCCCCAAAGGGGTTGTGTGCATTCATCCATTCACACAAGCCTAAACTGTATTCTTTCCTCATCTTGATTTTGCAGTATCCTTATATTTTTTCAAGGCTCAACTCAGGTGCCACTTCTTTTGTGACACCTTCACTTATCTCCAGCTCACCTTCAGATATGCTCAAATATCATTAGTTTACTTTGTCTCATCTTCTTTGCCACCTTCATGCCTTACCAAGCATGATTATGTTCTCCTGTGTATTTTGCCCACCCCCTCCCCCCATACTACAAGATACTTAGGAGAGGAACAATTTACTTCTTTTTTCCTAATTCTGTTGGTTTGGGTTTTACATTACAATACGTATAGATTATTCCACCCTCATGAACAGTCTCTTGCAATAAATTTAAATAAATTAAGTAAAACTAATATTACCCTCAAAGTGCATGCTACATTCCAAATCTATAGCACCCCATCTCTCTATTTTTAACAGAAATATATACATATATATGTGTGTGTGTATGTATATACACACATACACATACACACATATTAGTTGTGTCTGACTCTGTCATCCCATAGACCATAACACACCATTATTGTCCGTGGGAATTTCTTGGCAGAGATACTGGAATGAATGGTTTGCCATTTCCTTCTCTTGGTTTAAGGCAAACAGAGGTTAAGTGACTTGCCCAGAGTCACACAGCTAGTAAGTTTCTGAGGCTGGATTTTAACTTAGGTCTTCCAGACTCTAGGCCCAGCACTCTCTACACAAAACCATCTAGTTTCCTCCACATAGTGCATATATACATCCAAAATGCATAATATATAATCCATTCATACACACATATATTACACATGCATATCACACACACACACACACACATTTAAACCTTCTTCTTTCAGTGGTAACATAATTCTTTTGTAGAAGTTAAGCCTTTTATTTTCCTAAAATATATTTAATGAGTTTGTGTGATACCTCCCCATGCAATATTTCATTTTCCTGTCTAGACAATCTCAGTGTGTTCCCTTCCCTGCCCATTCTCTGCAGGGGCTTATTTTCCTTCCTCAATTGTTGGAAGGACCTGCTTCTTCCAAATTAAGTAGTTTTTCAATTTTCTTTAGTTTTGAAGAATAAAAACCAAAGGAAGTAGATTGTAATAGCAGTAGATTACTATCACAACTCTTTTCTGCCTTGTTTTCCTTTCGTGGTAGAGTGGGTAGAACATAGCAGATGTCTAGGAACCACTCAGCAATGGTGTTCTGATTTCACTATCCCTCCCCCACCATGACAGTGCATAAATGAGAAAAGACTGTTTTCTAGTCAGTAGAAGTATGAATCATCACTTTTTCTAGGGAACACATTACGCACTGATTCTGACCCTTTGACTTTTAAAAAGTAGTAATCTTAGAGACTTGTCTGGAAGAACTGAGAGGTTAAATTATATACTTATAGTCACACAGCTACTATGTAACTGAGACAATATGTTTACCCAGGTCTTCCTAACTCCATCCCAGCCTCCTGTTAATTCTCCAGAATTTCTCAAAATGTGTTCCATGGGCACCCTTGCTTTACTCTGCCCTTATTAGAAGTTCTGTATTTTATGCTTATTAAAAAAAAATAATTTCTAGCCCTTGGTTTTAGATAAATATTTACCATGTGGAAGAAAGGTCAATTTATTGCTATGTTTTACTATTACAATATTTTGTAGTTTAAACAAACCGGAATAAGTGTATTTTGTCAAAGCCTTTTTCTGAAACTATTGATATAATCATATGATTGTTCTCATCATAATTAATATGATCTATTATTTTAGTAGTTTTCCTGACTGCATTCCTGGTATAAATCTAACCTAATGATAGTGTATAACCTTTTTTTGATATATTTCTGTAGGGTCTTTGCTAAGAATTTATTTTAAAAATTTTGTCATTTTCCATTAGGAATATTGGTCTATAGGTTTCTTCCTCTCTTTTGAGCCTCCATGGTTGAGGTGTCAAGACTGTATTGATATGATAGAAGGAATTTCATAATATATCTTTTTCTGTTTTTTTACATACTTTATATAATATTAGAAATACTTATTCTTTGAATGTTTTATGGAATGTGGTAGTGAATTCAATCTGATCCTTTTTTTTTCTCTTAGGGAGTTCATTTGTGGCTTCAATTTATTTTGCCCTATATTTGGGCTATTTATATTCTCTATTTTTCTGCCTGCTAATTTGACTATTTTATATTTTTGGAAATGTTTATTTCATTTAAGTTATTGATTGTATAGAAACATAATTGAGTAAAATATTTTCTAATACTTTGCTTTTTTATTTGCTATGAATGCTTTTTCATTTTTGACAGTTATAAATCAATTTTTTTTTCCAATTTATTCTTTTTTCCAGCTTCTTTTTATTTTAATCATGGCTTTCAGGCAGTACAAAAAATTTTAAATTATCTCTCCAGGAACTGTTTTCCACATCAGTTGTTTTTCCAATGAGATATATTTCACATTATCTTCATTTTTTTTACATTCTTTTGGTTTTGTTTTTATTGTTTCTTGATTTCTCATAAAGTCATTAGCTTCCATTTGCTCAGTTCTAATTTTTAAGGAATTATTTTCTTCAGTGAGGATACCTCCTTTTCTATTTGGCCACTTCTCTTTTTTAAGAAGATTTTTTTCTTCAGTGAATTTTTGTATCTCTTCTTCCATTTGGCCAATTTGGTTTTTAAGGGATTCTTCTCCTCACTGGCTTTTTGTACTTCTTTTGCCATTTGGCCTACTCTATTTTTTTATGTGTCATTTTCTTCAGTATTTTTTGTGTCTCCTTTACCAAGCTGTTGACTTGTTTTTCATGATTTTTTTAATCACTCTTTTCACTTCCCAATTTTTTCTCTGCCTCTCTTACTTGATTTTCAAAAATCATTTTTGAGCTCTTTTATAACCTGACACAAATTCATATTTTTCTTGGATGCTTTTGATGGAGGAGCATTGACTTTGTTATCATCTTCTGAGTGTTATGTTTTGATCTTCTCTGTCACAATAGTAGCTTTCTATGGTCAGATTTTTTTCTGTTGTTTGCTAATTTTTCCACCCTATTTTCTGACTTTTAAGTCTGTTAAAGTAAGGCTCTGCTTCCAGGGTGGAGAGTACACCATCCTAAGCTTCAGGGGTTTTGTGCAGCTGTTTTCAGAGATACTTTTAGGGACATATAAGTTTCCAGTTCATCCAAGGTAGCAAGATCTAAGTAGAGGTGTGTTTACTACTCTGGTAGCCTGTGCTCTGGAATGTGAGCAACCACAAGCACTCTTTTTCTGCCCTGGAACTGTGAGGAGGGTCCCTGCTCTGCTGTGGCCACAAGCTCTGGTGTGCTAGTCCTCCTCCTCTCCCTAGGACTAAGAACCAGGACCGTGATCCAGATTCAAATATGGGCAAAGCAAGTCTCCTGCATCAGTGCTAACAAAGAGATCCCTGTAATCTCCTTCTGACCAGTTGTTCGACCTCCTTACTGTCTGTGGGCCAAGAGCTCTGGAAGCAACTGCAGCTGATAATGTAGTAGCCCACAAGGCCTGCTCTTGGTTTTCTGAGGCTGGGGCTAGTTCTGTGCTGGTGAGGCCTGCACTGGACTGTGCTTCACTCTTACCCAGGTGTGATAGACCTTTCTTCCTGGCCTTCTAAATTGTCTTTGGCTGGAAAATTATTTCACCCCACCTTTTTGTGGGTTCTGCTGCTCTGGGACTTGTTTTATGGCATCATTTAAAGGTGTTCGGAGGGGTTTGGGAGCAAGCTCAGGCAAGTCACTGTCTTTTCTCTGCCATATTGGATCTACCCCCTCCCCATTTTATCTTTCTTTTTTTAAAAAATAGCTCTTAGTTTTATTTATTAATGCAATGTGGATTTTTTGCTCAAATTTTGTGTCTTTAACTTTCAGAAGGAATTTGGTAAGATCTTTTATTTTCTTATTTTTGTATATAGTTTGTATAATAGTGAAATTAATTATTCTTGTAGTACTTGATAGAATTTGATGGTAAATCAATCTTTTCATTTTTCCCCTTTTGGGATTTTTATTTATGGATTCTTCAGTTTTATTTATTAATTCAGTGTTATTTCATTTTTCATTTTATATTTTATCTTATGTTTTGATTTTCAGAATTTCTCCCTCTTCACTCCCAGTTGAGTTAAATGTATTTCTATACCAAATCCTTTGTCTATTTGTGTTTGTATTTTCTATCCTCCTTTGAACAATTCAGATGAAAGAGAAGTGATGACCACCTTGCCACCTCCCCCACCTTATTTGTACATTCTTCTACTCGTACACCCCAATTGCGTGATTTACTGTTCCTTGCTTTTCCTCTCCCTCTCTATTCATTTCTCTCTCCCCTTTCTTTCTTTTTTCTTTCAGGGGCAGAAAAAAAAAAAACACTTAACAAAATCACTCTGAAGTCCTCAATCTTATTTACCTCCCTCCATTACCCCTGACATCATTAGGGTTCTAAGGAGAAACTTGAGTCATCTCCCTCATTAGTAAATAAGAAGCATTTATCAAGCACTTAGTTTGTGCCAATAAATGTGCTAAGTACTGGTAATACAAATAAAAGTAGAAGAACTATCCCTGCCTTCAATGAGATTAAATTCTAATGAGGGAAGAAAATACACAAAAGGAAGTAACTTGACAAAGGCATGATGCTGGAGAAAGTCCGGGGGAATTAGAAGTGTAGCCTGAAGAAGAATGAAAACATGGCTAACCTGGGCTTTTTCCCTTAAACTGGAGGTTCTGGGCAGAACCAGCCTATTAGAGGAAGGGGCTTCAAGAGCAAAGGGTACTTCCAATGTGGTAAGTCCAAGCATAATGAATTAACAGGGTGAAAAAGTTTCTATGGCATGGTAAAGAAAATCTAGAGGGTCAGCTGTAGAGCCTAATTTGTTAGGATATTAACACTTCATCCTTGTATATTCCTTCCTATTCACTCACTTTTATTCACCTTTTTATATCCTTATTTTAAAGTTTCTATTCATCTCTGGCCTTCTCACTGGGAATGTTTGAAAGTCCTCTATTTCATTAAAGATCTGTTTTATTTTGTTTTTTTCCCCATAAAATTAAACTCAGTTTTGCTTCAGAAGTCATTCTTGGGTGTTTACCTACAACTTTTATTTTTGGAACATTATATTCCGTGTTGTCCCCTTGCAATCTTAAACTGCTTTGAGAATCATCTTCAAGTCTCAGTTTTCTAAGATGACTATTGACATTATTTTCTGCCCACCTGAGTGCAAAATGTCATGAGGAGCTTCAAACATTCTCTGATGTGTGGCAGGTAGAAAGTTGCCTCTTTTTATATCCACAGCACTTAGCATGGTGCCATTCATGTAGTAAATGCTTAATAAAAGTTTACTGACTTTTGGCTATTATTGACCATTTACAAGCAACTCAGGCAATGAATATTCATTTAGATGAATCATCTTTTGTTAAATTTTGAAGGCCTAAAGGTGTTTTCTTATGTTCCACTATTGAACATAAAATACTAAGGGAATGACCTATACCAGACCCAGTCTAGAGCACCAATCTTTGATAACTGCAGCTGCTAAATTTTGTGTTATCCTGACTATGGCTCCTTGGTATTTAAACTCTTTCATTCTGTGTGCCTGTAGCATTTTTTACCTTTTATCTGGAGTTTTCATTTTGAAATTTCTTTCATTTGAGGACCGTTGTACTTTTGTTTGGATAGGTCTATAGTTTTCTTTCATAATTTCTTGAAATGTGAGTCCAGACTTTTTTTTTAAATGATATTCAGGTTGATGATTCTTAAATCATCTCTCCCCAATCTATTTTCCAGGTTTTTAATATAAGATGTCTTATATTTTCTACTACCTTTTCAGACTTTTGACATTATTTTAATATTACTTTTCTCATGATATCATTGTGTTCTTTTTTGTCTGTTCTTATTTTCAAGAGATATATTACTTGGCCAATGCTTTGAACCTGTTGTGCAATGCTGCTAATTCTAGTTCTAATTATTTACTCCAAAACTTTTATTTCTTTTTCAGTCTTTTCCTCTAACACTCCCATTTAATTTAAAACTAAAAAAAATCACGACCTCATGCTTCCTTTTTTCTAAGAATTATAATTGACATTATAGCTACACTGTGATCTTCTTCTGGGTACCCTCCTTTACTTCATTGTCAGGTTGGGACTTTGTGTTATGACAAGCCTTAGCATTCTCCCAGAAGGTATTCTGGGGCTTTATATGTTTTTTTTCCCTTTATTATCTGATTTCTGACAATATATTCTATGGGAATTGAGTGCTGTCTTCTTCAATATCACAGAGGGGGATCAGACAAGTGAACTATAAAGTCTCAGTGCAAGGTGTTCTGATCTAGAAAATTGTCTGACTCCTGCTCTCCTGGACTCTCCAGGCTATAGACCCTAGTTTGGGTCTAGGCAATAGATCTGCAGACTTGACTTTAGATATAACTCCAGTAAACAATTGCTGGCTTCTGTCTCTGCTGAGCTGGAAGGCTCTACAGTTTCAGTTCAACAGAGATATATGCCTACACTTTTTCTTGTAGCCCCTGTCATAGTTACTGTCTTGGGCCAAGTTCTAGATCCTGCTCTGGGGTGAAAGTAAAAGAACTGCTGGCCCACTCCTGTTCCACAGTTTCTATCCTTGTTACTTCCCAGTGGGGTAAATAGTGATCTTTGGCTACAAAACAAAAAATGACCCTCTATGATTTCTCCTTAGTTTTGCTGATCAGTACTTAAACAGGTGCTCCTCTTGTTGAAGTTGTTGTGGTCTAAAGTGGGTTTTACTGCTTCCTTCTTTTTTACCATCTTTGTTGGAATATAAGGCCCTTTTAGCAAATAACAGCATCACACTCTTTCAGTGATAAAGAAGCTACCTTAAGCCTGGAATCTAAAGAGTTATTCAGTTTGGTTCTCTGGGCTCCAGGCCAAGAAGGTGGTAGATGACAATGCAATTGTCTTTAAGGAGCTTTCCATCCCTCAAGCTGTAGATGGCACCAAAGAGCACGTGAGAGGAGTCTAGCTGCATCTTTGACCACAGAGAATTCTGCCTTCCTCAAATCAGCTCCCAGTAGCAATACCTCTCAACCCCCTCACCCCAAATATACACCTTGCCTCATCCCAGTTCTGAATCAGTCACTGTTCTTATTCTCCATCCTTCCTTCCTTCCTTCTTTCCTTCCTTCCTTCCTCCTCCCTTCTTTTGCTTTTTTTTTCTCTCTTTATTCAGTTTATGACTTTACAGTTGGCTTCTATTCTTCAGTCAGCTTCTATTTACTCTATTATTTCAAAGCAGTACCTCCTGGTGTGAAGTGAGTCACCATTGCCTCATGAAAAGAAACTGAAAATCTACATATCTTTCAGATATGACATGGTTTTTATAAAATAGTCCCAAAATCCCACTCCAAAGATGTTTTTGATGCAGAATTTCTCAGCAATCATTTCCAAAGTTGTGAAAACAGTAATAAATTAGCTGCTGGGAAACAATTCACTGCAGCTATTTCTAATATTATCAGTTCCTTTCCTTTGTATTGCTTTTAAATAAGTCCTCTTTGGACTTTTATCTGATTGCCTATTTTCTCTTATAACTGCCTCAAGTTGCTTTTTTCTACCATCTATGGTAAAGTCTTTTGTTCAGCCACTTACAGTAAATAAAATGCAAACAAAAAATAGGATCTTATATAGTATCTATATACAGTATATATCTATATAGAGTATAATATAAACAGTACCTATATACAATAGTATAGTATCTATATATAGGTAGTATCTTATACAAATATTAAAAATAGATTTTACAATTTTAAAACTTTTTTCTGAGAAATTCATGTAATATTATAGAGTTATCAGCTAACTTTCCACTAAATACATGATTAAAAATTAAATGCTCACTGTTGCAAAGATCAATTTAGTGTGGTCTAAGTAAATGGAGTGTTACAAATGTGTTAGACTTTTATTCATCTTTTAAATCAAAAGAAACATGGTACAATGACATTCACATGTTCACTACCATATTACATTTGGTCCTGAGGAGAAGTCTAATTTTTCCTTTGATTTAAACAAATTATGATAGACTCGCCAATTTTTCTTTTGATCCACAAAATCCAGTTCCCAAGCTGGATTCTGTCAAGCAGATGCAATAAAAAATAGCTTAGACAATTATTTCAGTAGCTTCCAGATGTGAGAAACAAATCCATTCAAAACACAGACTGTAGTTCAACTGAGGAGAACATAAAAGTCATGCTGAGAATACAGGTCATATACAAAAGCATCCCATTTCTTGATCCAAGAAATCTGCAACCAAGATGCGGGACCACAAACTTATCACATTTCCTTCCTACACTGCCTCAAGTTACCCTCTTGATCTTCTTAACTATATTGTCCTGAATGGATGTGAATCCTGGGAACTGACTGAAATACTTCAAAGTTGTCCATTTCCCCCCAAAAAGAGCAAGTTGAAGAAAATGCAACACTTTGAAAATGAATTATTGTATTATGATTTGGTCTTACCGTAAATACAAATTCTTCTAAATGAGAGTTATGCTGTGGTTTTCAGTACAATGAGAATACAGGACTTTCTGTTCCATTTATGAACATCTGCTCCTTTGCTGTTAGTGCAGGTGCAAACGCTATCCAAGACAGGGCCAGTAATCTCAAAATAAGGCTTTACTCTCCACCAGAAACATTTGGCCTTTTTGTTTGCTTGTTTTTGGTCTGGACCCACCTGTAATTTCACTGGCATGGAAATTCTTTCCACCACAGATTTGGGACTTTTCTACAACTTATAGTCTTAAAAAGTTGCTTTGAGACAAAGAAAAGTTAAGTGACTTGGCTCTTAGAACACAATTAGTATGCACAACAGACAGGTCTTGAGCCTGTCTTCTCCACTCCAAAGCAGATCCTCTTTTTTACTATGCTGGCTCCCTGCCTTTACTTTTTGCTTAGGAGTACAAAAATATAAATGTATGTCATTTGGTTAAAAGATGTGACTCAGGAGACATCACAGAACTTCAAATCAGATCCCCACCCTGTCCTTAAAAATGTTTTTAAACACAGCTTATTGGAACAAGGTACTGAAAAATTATCTCAAGTTTTATTATGGGAGAAAAAGGATCATGTTATTTAATCCTTCAATTTTAGTAGCAGGCTTTGAAGTTTTATTTGGTTTGAGAAAACCAATGAGAAACATTGTCTGTGTGACAAAACACATTTTGTTTGGTTTTTAAAATGATATCAACTCAGAGAAACAATTCTAAAATTGCTTAGAGTTGGATAGATTTAATTACAAAATTTGTATAAATTCTTTATAATAAACATGGTTGATACTAACACAAATCAGCCAACTGTTGCTTTTGACTCATAACTTCATATGTTGATATTGTCATGCTTATTATTTTATTTGAAACAGATTATATTGAAACCCTAGCAGGATTACTCAACTGAAAGCATGTTTACTGACGTATAATGAGAAGGAGAAAGCTTTCTGGAAAATGCTAGTGAGGGGATAGAGATCATTCCTATCCCACTTATGTATGCTTTGTTGCATTTGTTTTGATATCATCTTTAGTTTTGGGTTTTTTTTTAATATTAGTATATCTTGTGGAGGAATTACCTCCCAGGTGTGATGCTAAATAACAAAATAAGATCTACTTTAATGAGATCTTGTTTAATATGAAGTCAATTTCCAAGATGCTGTGCTTGAAAAGTTTTAGCAGTGGTAGGCTGCTAAATGTTTAACAACCTGCTTTCTGATTTTTTTTAAGTACACACACCACGCTTTCAAGTTTAATCTGCATCATTGACATTTTTCCCATCACTTTCTTAAATTTAGACAATCAACAAAACAATGTCAAGCCCTGATTTGTGGGATTCAGTAATGTCTGACTTATAAACAACCACACTGAAAATTTAACAATCAGCTCTTGAGTTGGTTTGAGCTGACTTTATCATACCTCTGGTTAAGTCTCATTTTTTGTCAACAACAATTTCTCCACTAGTGTCCATTTATAATGAGGTGTACTGTCAAGATCATAGATTTAGATCTCTGTGTTCAAGGGCTGGCTCTTCTAACTGTAACTTTCAGCTGTACATAAACCACTTAAATCTGTGTGGTCCTCAGCTTCCTCAAGTGCAGTTATATGTTACTATATTGTTGTTCAGTTGTTTCAGGCATGTCTGATTCTCTGTGACCACATTATGGTGTTTTATTGGCAAAGATACTGGAGTAGTTTGCCATTTCCTTCTCCAGATCATTTTACAGATGAGAAACTGAGGCAAACAGGGTTAAGTGACTTGCCCAGGGTCACACAGCTAGTAAGTGTCTGAGTCCAGATTTGAACTCATGAAGATAAATTTTCCTGATTCTAAGCCCATCTATCCACTGTGCCATCTGTTTGTTCCCCAACAACAACATGGTGGTGTGATTTTCTGCTAAGCAATCAGGTAAACAGGGCCTCATCATTCTCTTACTCTGCCCCTCTCTTGTGATAATAGAGCTATTCCTCCTTAAGCTCAGCTATTTCTGAGCCACTTCCTTTGCTCCTGATCTCTAGGAGTAGTTTTGCTCTGAAACCAAGCCTGGGAAAAAAAGGGAAGTAAAATAATGAAAGGCTTACCTCAAGCACCAGTCTTGCTAGGCCTAGCCTGCTCAGTCCCTGCTGAATAATTCATTGCCTACCTAGGGGAATTCCAGTATAAGTCTTCTCTTTCCTTACTGGGAAGTGAATCAATAATTCTCTTTTTCAGCTCAGAAACTCCAAGTTACTAGGGAAAAACATATTTTAAGTATCTCTCTCAAATGAAGTACTCCCCCAAATGTTCCTTTTTTACATTCAGGCAATGAAAAACATACATAATCAACAGAGTTCTTAAGTCTATTGTGCCTTGAGACCAAATACATAGAAAGTAAACAAACTCTTCAAGGAAAAAAAAAAGCTTTAGCTGTATCAATCATTCAATTGATAAACATTACTAAGTACTTACTATGTGCCAGGAACTTGCTAAGCAGTGGGGATACAAAAAGAGACAAAAGACAGCCCCTGCCCTCAAGGAATTTACAATCTAAAGGAAGAGACAGCATGCAAATTAATACTTACACAGCAGGCCATATATACGATAAATAGGAAGTAATTAACAGTGGGAAGTCAGTAGATTTAAAAGTAGTTGAGGAAGACTTCCTGTAGAAAGTGGGATTTTAGTTGAGATTTAAAAGAAGACAGTAGTCAGGGTGGAGGAAGGAGACCTTTCCAGGAATGGGAATGGAACAGCCAGAGAAAATGCCAAATGATGGAGTGCCTTGTTTGTGCAACAGACAGCAGGTCAGTGCACTGGATCAAAAAGTACCTGTCAAGGAGTAAAGTATAAGAAGACTGAAAAGGTAGGAACAGACTAGATTATAAAAGGCTTTGAATGTCAATTTTCTTTATTTGATTCTGGGGATCAGTGGAGGCTATTAAATGGGAGAGGCAGGGAAGGAAAAGACCTGCACTTGAGGAAAATCATTTTAGTGGCTGAATAAAGTATGGATTAGAGTGGGGAAAGACTTGAGATAGGCCAGAAGGCTATTACAATAATCAGGTGTGAGGTGATAAGGGTCTGCACTAGATTGACAGCACTATCACAGGAGAGAAAGGAGTATAAAAGAGTGATATTGCAAAAGTGAAAGTAATAAGCCTTGTCAATATATATGGGGGGGGCGGGGTGAGAGATAGCAAGTAATCCAGGATGACTACTAGGTTGCAAGCCTGAGAGACTGGAAGGATGGAGTTGCCCTCTAGAGTTATAAGGAAAATAAGGGAGGGGGGGGCAGCGTATGAGGAAAGATGAGTTCTGTTTTGTACATATTGAATTTAAGATGTCTAGTTGACATCAAGTTCAAGATGTCTGAAAGTCAGTTGGAGAAGCAAAATTGGATGTCAGTAGAGAAACTGGAGCAGGATAGGTAGATTTGAGTACCTCTCTATGGTAGCTAAATCCACAGGAGCTGATGAGATCACCAATCGTAGTATAGTGTGAGAAGAGAAGAGGACCTAGGACAGAACTCTGAGGAACACCTACAGGTAGAAGGCATGATTTGGAATAAGATCCAGCAAAGGAGACAGAGAAGGAACAGTCAGATAGGTAAGATGAGAACCAGGAGAGAGTTGGTGTCCAAAAAAATCTAGAGAGAAGAGAGTACCAAGGAGGAGAGAGAAAGAGAGAGAGAAGCCAGAGAGAGAGAGAGAGAGACAGAGACAGAGACAAGGAGACAGAGAGACATCAACAGTGTCAAAACTACAGAGAGGTCAAGGGGGATGAAAATTGAGAAAAAGCAATTGGATTTGGCAATTAAGCGATCAGTAATAATTTTCAGGAGAGCAGTTACGGTGGAATGATAAGGTCAGAAGATTGATTATTAGGAGTTAAGAAGGGAGTAGGAAAAAAGAGACACCTGTAGTATATGACCTTTTCAAGGAATTTAGCAACAAAGGGCAGATGACATATAGAATGAAAGGGATGGAAGGATCAAGTGAGTGTTTTGTTTTTGTTTTTTGTGTGTTTGTTTTTCAGGATGGGGAGCCATGGGCATGTTTGTAGGAATTAGACGGAGAGAGATTTAAAATAAGTGAGTTTAGATGAAAAGGGGAGAAACCTATTGAAGGAGACAGGATGGAATGGGATCACTTAAACAGGTAGAGGGATTAGCCTTTTTTTTTATTTTAAATTTATTTATTTAACATATTTAGTTTTCAGCATTGATTTTCACAAGAGTTTGAATTACAAATTTTCTCCCCATTTCTACCCTCCCCCCCACTCCAAGATGATGTATATTCTGGTTGCCCTGTTCCCCTGTCAGCCCTCCCTTCTGTCCACTTTTTCCTTCCTTTCTTGTAGGGCAAGATAAATTTCTACACCCCATTGCCTGTGTATCTTATTTTCTAGTTGCATGCAAAAAACTTTTTTTTTGTTGTTTTTGAACAACTGTTTTTAAAACTTTGAGTTCCAAATTCTCTCCCCTCTCCCCTTCCCACCTACTCTCCCTATGAAGTCAAGCAATTCAACATAGGCCACATGTGTACCATTATGTATAACCCTTCCACAATACTCATGTTGTGAAAGACTAACTATATTTTGCTCCTTCCCAACCCATCCCCCTTTATTGAATTTTCTCCCTTGACCCTGTCTCCCTTCGAAAGTGTTTGTTTTGGATTACCTCCACCCCCATCTACCCTCCCCTCCATCATCCCCCCCTTTTTTTATCTTCTTCCCTCTTCTTTCCTGTGGGGTAAAATACCCAATTGAGTATGTATGATATTCCCTCCTCAGGCCAAATTTGATGAGAGCAAGATTCACTCATTCCCCCCTCACCTGCCCTCTCCCCTCCTCCCACAGAACTGCTTCCTCTTGCCACCTTTATGGGAGATAGTCCACCCCATTCTATCTCTCCCTATCTCCCTCTCTCAATATATTCCTCTCTCATCCCTTAATTTGATTTTATTTCTTTTAGATATCTTCCCTTCATCTTCAACTCACCCTGTGTCCGCTCTCTCTCTCTCTCTCTCTCTCTTTAAATATATATATATATACACATACATATATACATACATACACATTCACTTATATATGTGTGTGTATATATATATACATAAACATATATATATATATGCTTATTCCCTTCAGCTATCCTAATACTGAGGTCTCATGAATCATATACGTCATCTTTCCATGTAGGAATGTAAATAAAACAATTCAACTTTAGTAAGTCCCTTGCAATTTCTTTTTCTTGCTCTTTTTCTTGATTACCTTTTCATGCTTCTCTTGATTCTTGTGTTTGAAAGTCAAATTTTCTATTCAGCTCTGGTCTTTTCACTGAGAAAGCTTGAAGGTCCTCTATTTTATTGAAAATCCATATTTTGCCTTGGAGCATGACACTCAGTTTTGCTGGGTAGATGATTCTAGGTTTTAATCCTAGCTCCATTGACCTCCGGAATATCGTATTCCAAGCCCTTCGATCTCTTAATGTAGAAGCTGCCAGATCGTGGGTTATTCTGATTAGGTTTCCACAATACTCAACTTGTTTCTTTCTGGCTGCTTGCAGTATTTTCTCCTTGATCTGGGAGCTCTGGAATTTGATGACAATATTCCTAGGAGATTTCTTTTCGGGATCTATTTGAGGAGGCGATTGGTAGATTCTTTCAATTTCTATTTTGCCCTGTGGCTCTAGAATATCAGGGCAGTTCTCCTTGACAATTTCTTGAAAGATGATATCTAGGCTCTGTTTTTGATCATGGCTTTCAGGTAGTCCAATAATTTTTAAATTATCTCTCCTGGATCTATTTTCCAGGTCAGTGGTTTTTCCAAGGAGATATTTCACATTGTCTTCCATTTTTTCATTCCTTTTGTTCTGTTTTATAATATCTTGATTTCTCATAAAGTCACTAGTTTCCACTTGCTCCAGCCTAATTTTTAAGGTAGTATTTTCTTCAGTGGTCTTTTGGACCTCCTTTTCCATTTGGCTAATTCTGCCTTTCAAGGCATTCTTCTCCTCATTGGCTTTTTGGAGCTCTTTTGCCATTTGAGTTAGTCTATTTTTTAAGGTGTTGTTTTCTTCAGTGTATTTTTCAGTATTTTTTTGGGTCTCCTTTAGCAAGTCATTTTCTTGTTTTTCATGGTTTTCTCGCATACTTCTCATTTCTCTTCCCAATTTTTCCTCTACTTCTCTAACTTGCTTTTCCAAATCCTTTTTGAGCTCTTCCATGGCCTGGGACCAGTTCATGTTTTTCTTGGAGGCTTTTGGTGTAGGCTCTTGCACTTTGTTGACTTCTTTAGGCTGTATGTTTTGGTCTTCTTTGTCACCAAAGTAAGATTCCAAAGTCTGAGACTGAATCTGGGTGAGTTTCTGCTGCCTGGCCATATTCCCAACCAACTAACTTGACCCTTGAGTTTTTCAGCGGGGTATGACTGCTTGTAGACTAAAGAGTTCTATGTTCCACGTTTGGGGGGTATGCGCCAGCTCTGCCACACCAGCGCTCCTCCTTCCCCAAGAACCCCCAACCCGGACTGGGCTTAGATCTTCAGCAGGCTGTGCACTCCTGCTCTGATCCACCACTTAATACCTCCCACCAAGTGGGCCTGGGGCTGGAAGCCCCTGCAGCTGTAGCTGCCCCACCTCCGCTGCCCCGGGGCAGTGGCCCAACAGTGAACTCCTTCCACTCCGGCAGCTTTTCCCACTAACCTTCTCTGCTGTCTTTGGTGTTTGTGGGTTGAGAAGTCTGGTAACTGCCGCACCTCACTGATTCGGGGTGCTAGGGCCCACTCCACCTGGCTCCTGGTCTGGTTAGTCTGCGCCGCTCACGCTGGACTCTGCTCCACTCCACTCCCAGCTCCCAGCTCCATGTGGGATAGACCTCACCCAGAGACTATCCAGGCTGTCCTGGTCTGGAGCCCTGCTTCCCTCTGCTGTTTTGTGGGTTCTGCAGTTCCAGAATTGGTTCAGAGCCATTTTTTATAGGTTTTTGGAGGGACTCGGTGGGGAGCTCACGCTAGTCCCTGCTTTCCAGCCACCATCTTGGCTTTGCCCCCGGGATTAGCCTTTTTAAGGAGTATGACTACTTTATCATATGAAACAGGGGTAAAGGAGAAGAAAGTGGGAGAAGGTGCCTGAGTGATAGGAGATGAGAAAAAGGGAGGAAGAGGGAGTTCATGGTGAATGGCCTCAATTTTTTTTTTCTGTTAATTATAAGGCAAGATTCTTAGCTGAGAGTGTGGGGTGAGGGGGAGCCATGGGAGTTTTGAGGAGGGATGAAAAGGTTTGAAAGAGCCACTATGGAGAGTGGGCTAATGAGTTGATAAGGAAAACATAGTAGAATTGCCTAGCAGCAGTGAGGGCCCAATTGAGGTTATGTAACATAAAATGTAGTAGACCTAGTCAGAATGGTTGCATAATTTTTCCACCTTCATTGAGTTGCATATGTGTAAGTGATCCAAGACTGAGGCTTGGCTGAACATTATGAATGATATAATAAGGGGGCTAAATATTGAAAAGAGAAGGACAGTGTAGAATTGAATTAGTTCACCAAAGGGTCAAGATAGGAACAGGAGGAGAGAGTGATTAGTACAAGGAATATGTCCTGGAGAGAAGTGAGGGCTCAAGATCACAGTACAGAAGAGTAGGGTTTTCTAAAGGAAGACAAAGGAAGTGGTGAAGGATCAATGCATTTTGTTCAGGTAAGGGGATTTCAGAATTCATGAAGATAGAGGTTGTACTTTTCTGATGATGGCAAAGTTAAGGGCAATTATTATTAAGAGCTAATAGAAGGAAGATGCGGGAGTACAGGTGGCAAACCAGTTGAACTCTCACAGTATTCCCCTACAGGCAACTTTAGAGCAACTCTTTAAATCTATTTTACTTTATTTTACTTTATATTACCATTTATATACTTTACCTTATGTTTACTTTATATTACTTTATATTACTCCTAGGTGTTATATGTTGAATTTTCCCTTAAGTTCTTGGGGTTTTGTCACAAAAATCTGAAAGTCTTTGAATTTGTTAAATATCAATTTTTTTCCCATTCATTATTACACTTAACTTTGCTAGGCAAATTACCCTTTGTTGTAACACAAGGTTTTTTGCCCTATGGAATATAGTGTTCAAAAACCTTTGGTCCTTAAATATAGTAATCCTTATTGTAGTTCCATAATATTCTTGTTGCTTCCAATATTTTCTACTTGACCTGGGAGCTTTGAAACTTGGCTGTAATATTCCTGTTAATTTTCTTCTTGGGATCTCTTTCAGGTGGTAATCAGTGGGTGTTTGCCATTTCTACTTTGCCTTCTTGTTCTACAACTTCAGGTTCATTTCCCTTTATAATTTCTTGTACTATTGTATTGACATTCTTTTTCTATTATAATTTTCATTAGTCTGGCTATTTTTATTTTCTTTGATCTGTTCTCAAAATCAGTTGTTTTTCTGATGAAATGTTTCACTTTATTTTCTATTTTTTCATTCTTTTGATTTTATGATTTCTTGGTGTCTTAAAGTGTCATTAGTTTCCCCCTGCCCATTCTAATTTTCAAGGAATTACTTTCTTCCTTAAGTTTTTGATTCTCTATTTCTAATTGGTTGACTTTCTTTTCATGATTTTCTTGATTTTCTTGGATGGCTCTTATTTCTTTTCTCCTAATTTTTCCTTGATCTCTCTTATTTGATTTTTTAAGTCCTTTATAGGTTCTTTCAAGAACTCTTTTTGTTCATGGGACCATCTGACATTTCTCATTGATAAAGAAGTGGGTTTTTTTTTAGCTCCATTATCTTCCTCTGAATATGAACCCAGATCTTCTCTATCCTCATAATAACTGTGTATGGTTAGGTTCCTTCTCCTTTGCTTACTCATTTTTATTTATTTATTTTTTGTTTTATTTTGCTTTTAGCAGCTATTTGTGTAATAAATTGTAGTCCCGAGGTATGGGGAATGTTGCCCCAAGCCTCAGGCCCTTCTTACTGTTATTTTCTGAAGTCTATCTTAGGGCCCAACATTGTGCTCTCCTCTCCACTCCTAAGGCACAGCTAGGGCCCCAAGTCACACTGTCCCACAAATTATCTTGCTCTCTGTGGTCCCTCAGGTGGCTGCAAACTATAGCTGTCCTCTCCACTCCAGAACTGAAACCAGGGACTCTGCTCTCCTGCAAGTGTCCACAGCCAACAGGGTCCCTACCCCTCACTACTGCACTTACCAGGAATGTGCTGGATCCCACAGCCTAGGATGGGTCTGGTCAGCATAGCTGTGCTTGGTGTCCCTTTACAATGGGCGGTCCTTCAATCTTTTCCTACTCAGCTGTCAGACAGCCACACTATCTGTAAAATGTAAGTTTCTGGATCTGAGGCTGCTTCTTAAACCAGCTGCCCCCAGGGCTTGTTGTTTGTTGATTCTACAGAGTCAGTCACTCAGGCCAAACCTCCTCCTTTGGAGGTTGAATCTTTCCTGGGGTCTTCTCAAATTGTTTTAGGAGGACAACTGCTTTACCCTGTGTTTATTTCTGCTGCTCTGAGGTGATGTGCTGTCTTTTTTTGTGAAGGAAATTTGGAGAGCAGAAAGTTTTCTGACCTACTCCACCATCTTCCCAGAATTCTCTCCCAGAGCTCAACTTTAAAAGTAATGTAACAGGCTAAAAAAGACGAGAAAAACAAAAACAGAACCTGATCATAGGAAGTTATTATGGTCACGGAGTCAAAAGAGGACAACAGTGTTAAAAGGCCTACATTGAAAGTTCAAAGACATAGGACTATTTTAAAGATCAAATAAATGCAATCATATGCATATGCTTTGTAGACTGTAATATATTATATAAATGTAAAGAGGGAACTAATTAATTACAGTATAGATTTTACTTTTATTGAATCTTTATAGAGAATTTTTCCCCCAGAGGAAGCCATAGGACATTAATTTTGTTCACTAATTTCCAAAACATTCTAAGTTTTATGTGTGTGTGTGTATATGTATATGTATATATATATATATATATATATATATATATATATATATATATATATATATATATACACATACATACATATAATAAATCAGACTTCCCTCTTTACTCACTTTGGTCTTTGTAAATCTTTGTACTTTAGATTTGGAATGGGGAAGTATTTCCTTTGATTTTATTTTTAAGAAGCTGACACCATATAATTACAGGCATTGACAATAAGTTCAGATTTAAAATCAAAGTGCTTCTGGTGCTAAAGTGAATTGAGTTACAAATGCTTAGGAACCAAGAGGATATCTTTTCTGTTGTTTCCATAAACAAATACAATGAATTTTTAGCTGTTCTGCTCTAACAGGAAAGCCTTCAACTTTATACCATCTTCTTTTATGAAAGTTGTTCAAGTCTCCTTCACTTTATTTTTTTTTGAGGGGGGGAAGGCAAGGCAATTGGGGTTAAGTCATTTGCCCAAGGTCACACAGCAGGTGTGTCAAGTGTCTGAGGCCAGATTTGAACTCAGGTCCTCCTGACTCCACCTAGCTACCCCTGTCCCCTTCACTTTAGCATTTTTTTCTGCAGACTATCTCAGTAATATTAGGAATGATTACTAATAATATGGAAATACTTGGTAAATAATAAAATTAGATTGGGCAGCCATACTTGTGGGTCTGTTAATGAATGTATTTATTGGTCTTTTCTACAGCAGTACAATACAAACATAAATCTATGTCACAGAAAATACTCAGAATGTTTTTGTTTTTTACATCTTGGAAGCTCTGGCATTATTTCAGGGAGTGGATATATATGAAGATTGAAACACTAAGGTTGAAACAGGTGGATATCTTTGAGTGAGGAGACAATAGGGATGGTCCAAACTCAGTGCTCTGTTTTGTTTTGACTCTTGCCCCTGTCCAGGGTAGCTCTTTTCTGTTCTGTCATCGTGGCTTCCCCTCTCCCAATATTTAATTCAACTTTGGAAATTCAGGGGAAGTAGCAAGAGAATATTGTTTAATATCACAGAGTTTTAGCAATATTGTCGTAAGGTCATGTTAATGAATTGAGTATTTATTAAGTGCTTACTATGTACAAAGCAAGGTACTATGGCTATAACGGATTAAAAAAAGTAAGACAGGGGCAGCTAGGTGGTGCAGTGAGTAGAGCACTGGCCCTGGAGTCAGGAGGGCCTGAGTTCAAATGTGGCCTCAGACACTTGACACATGTACTAGCTGTATGACCTTGGGCGAGTCACATAACTCCATTTGCTTCGCCAAAACCCAAAAAATAAATAAATAAATAAATAATAAAAGACAGCCCTTGTTCTTAAGAAACTCTTACTCTCACTTCCAACATATATGGAAGGTTAAAGCTATAAGTCCCCCATGGTCCTTAACATTCACCAACAAAGTAGATATTAATATCTCTTATATCATTTAATTTAATGTCATGTAATATGATAAAAATCATATCAGTTTCTGATGTTGAACCATTTGACAGAGAAAAGGACAGTGGTGGCAAAATTTTTATTTTCTGGGTCTTCAACTGATGTAGCTGCAGTACCTGCAGAAGCAGTTGCCAGGATGCATTTTTGTGGCTTATGACTGCTGGCATTAAACTGGAAGCATTGTGATTTTAAAGCCTCTTGGGTTCAGGACATTGAACTATCTCCATCAGAAACTGAGGGGTGGTCAAGGTGGCAGCGGTGGTTTAACTTGTCAGGCACATGCTGCTTCCCATCTCTTTCAGGGCACTCTGCTGCCTCAGCCCTGCTGGCCTGCCCTTTGTGTGGCAGAGTTAGCAGTTGGTGGGATGATGGTTCTTTTTTTTTTTCTACTGGACTTGCTCTCTTGAATGATAGCTAGAAGTTTGGGCTAGAAGGTATGATGCTATTCCTAGGACTGCTATGCTTATCAGCTTATGGGTGACAGTCAGCTGTTGCTGCTAGTGATGAGAAAAGTAGGCTCCTTCATAATGATTTCTCCTCTCAATGATGGCTATAGTGTTAGGATGGAAGCAAGTCTTGTGGTTTGATGGATATTAATAATTCCCAAAACTCTTAGGTTCAGGATCCTGGGCTATCTTCATCAGGGTCTGAAGGGAGATGGCAGTATAGATAGTGATTATGGTCAACATGGTGATGGTGGTCTGATTTGCCTGGCACATGTTGTCTCCTGCCTTTCCTGTTCCTTTAACTAGTCTGGCTTGCCATTGATGCTATATGATTCCTTTCAAACTACATATATGAAAAGTATTGAATGCTGAAATTACAATCAGTGAGTCATGTCGACCTGAGAGTTTGGTTAAAGTAGGCAAACAAGCTAGGTGATATGTAAATTCATGATGTTTACTCCCTTAAAGCTAGCCGAGCTATCTTACTTGTACACACAAGGAGCCAGACAAAATCTGACTGCCTGAACAAAAAAATGAGAAGGTTTAAATTCATTTTCTTTAACAGACTCAGCATGTCTGCATTACTTCACTTTTATGATCCCCATGTATGTTTAACCATGATACAAGAAAAGGATTTTTCTTAATGGAATAGGTTGTAAATACAATAAGATAAGAAAGTTGACATCCGTCAGTTGAAACTACAACCCAGCGTTTCTGTGTTTAATTTACCATTAACATTCCATAACATAGTATATGCCCATAAAATATTAAGCAAGATAGTTTTCTCAGGTTAAGGGTCTCATCCTTACTGGCTAATAGAGGAAAGAATGTTCTTAAGTCAGCCTGATCTGGCCTTGTTGACATAGGAAGGGGTATTCTCTGGGTACACTCAGAGAACAAATGAGCTTAGGTCCAGGCTCTTCTTCTAGTTGATCATTAATTCATGCTCTGGCCCTTACTGAAGTGACAAAAGTGATATTAAATGATATTAATGATCTTCAGTCAATATAGGGAAAAATTGCTTAAAAGGAAGAGATAGCAACCAAATGTTTAGAATTATCTTGTTTAAACACACTTGGGGATTTGCAGCCTCAGAGACCTCCTCGATTTTGGTCAAATACATGATGTTTCAGAATAAACCATACATATTTCGAAGAACTGTAAACTTTTGTTTGAATATTTAAATATGAAACTGATATCTTTTTAATGCTTTAGTCAGTATATTCATTTATCACCTAATTAGCTTAAACCATATAGTTTATTTGCAGTTCATTCATATCCTTAAACAAATTTCATCCATTAAGGTTAAATAAAATTGACAGAGGCAGACTGCAACAGTGGAGAGTGTGTTGTTTTTATTCAGCAAGACTTATGTTCCAACCCCACTTCTGATGCTTACTAGCATACTGAGCAAGTCATGTTCAAGGAATTCTCTCCTTTTCTTTCTTTAAAAACAAAAAATCATTTTATGGATTGTTTCAACAAAAGCTTCTCTCTATAAAATAAATTATTAAAAAAGCATGTCAATTGATGATTCCCAACACTTCTTTGAGAAAGTCATTAGCATATTTTGCTAATATTTTAAATTTTAAATCCTATTTTCCCAGGTAAAAATAAGGTCTAAAAGAGAGCAAATTATATACTGGTTCTTCTAAAAAATAATTCTATTTGTAGAACTCTTAATCTTGAGTCCATAAAATTTTAAATATACATGCATATATATACACATATATTGGTTATATGTACATATATATGATAACTAAATGTAATTGGCTTCCTTTGTGATCATATTTAGTTTATTTTGCCTATCTGAAAAAAAATTATTTTGACAAGAAGATATATAGTCTTCATCAGACCACAGCCAAAGGGTTCTATAACAAGAACACCTATACTATTGAGAGGATAAAGGCTTTTAATTAACTTCACTTATTTTTAAAATTCAATCTTCTCTAGAGAGATGGCAGTATGTACTAGACAGGAGCAAAAGGACATAGGAAGCCTCATAATTCTATATGGGAGAATGGAAAAGTCATTTAGTCTAGAATCCAAGAATTAAGTCCCAATCTCACTTTATCAATAACTAGTTGGGTGAACTTTGGTGAGTCATTTAATCTTCATGACCTAACAATTGGTTACCTGACAATCAAGTTGTATTAGACAAAAATCTCATTTCTCTTCTAGTTCTAAGAATCTTGGTTTGTATGTAACTATTTGGGTATATTCTATAGTTCTGTGCCCTTAGGCAGTCACTTTAATCTCTTTAGTCACAAGTAATCTCTGAGCATTAATTTCCAACTTGTGTTTCTAAAAAATGTCTGTGTCCACCTCATTAGACTGTAATGAGGATAAAATGAGAAGACAAATTTGAAATATAAACAATAAACTAACCTACAAATATAAGGTATTAAATTATTTAAAATTAATAGTAATATATTTGCCTTACATCATAATTTGTACATTTGCTTTATTTTGTAGAATATCCATGGAAGACTACAAAGACAAAATTTCTACAAGGTAAATTAATTTTTTTGACTTATTAAAATAGTTTACACAAGCCTTTCTGAATTTCCCTTGAAAAAAAGTTAATTGCTATTCCAAGCAGCATTTGACCTTGAAATGAGGGCAGAAGCTCTAAATTTAAATAACTGCAAGACATTTGATTACAAATTTTAAAAAAGGCCTAGAAGAGACCTGGCTTCAAATTCTGCCTCAAATACCTATCAGTTGTTTTTTGTTATTGTTCAGTCATGTCTGACTTTCTATGAACCCATGTAGGGTTTTCTTGACAAAGATTCTGGAGTTGTTTGCCATTTGATTCTCCAGTTCATTTTACAGATGAGGAACTGAAGCAAAAAAGATTAAGTGACCATTATGGTAATTAGGGTGGGACTTTTTTGTTTTCTCTTTTCGAATGCTAAGGTAATCAAGTACCTTTGATGAGTCTTGCCTTTCAACTGTAATGGCAAGCAAAGTGGACTTTTTGTTGTCTTTTATTTCTTAAGCAGGTCAAAGACTCAACCCATTTATTTGTGTGTTTCAAACTTATGAAATTAATTTGTCTTTGGCCTGAAAAAAATGTTAATTGATTAAAAAAACAATTTATTTACGGTTATATTAATATCGGTATTGGCTATTTTAGCATGAAATTTCCCAACATTGATAGAAGACAATATGCTGATGGACGAAAAGTTACAGATGAAAAATTATCTGGGTGATTGACCCCCTTCACACTATTCTTGAACTATCTTTTCATTCTATCACTTTGCCCATTAGTAGTCTGTATGACCATATATATAGCTACATATGCACAAATGTATTTATGAATACACACCCATTTGTTTGTGTCTGTATGTGTGTATGCACTACATCTGGAAGAAAACTTAGAGATAGTGATAGAGATATGGTTGAAACAGTAATGTAGTCAGAACACCTGGCTTTGGATTTGAATACTCATTCCTTTGCCACTTACTTCCAGAATGATCTTGAGCACATCATTTCTCTTCCCTGGGCTTTAATAGAGTCATGTATAAAATGAAAGGGTTGGAATAGATGAGACCTCTGGGGGCCACTATAGGTCTAAATCTACAGTCCCTTCACTTTACAGATGCAGAAATTGAAACCCAGAGGTGCTAATGATGCAGGTGACACATCAACTTTGGTAACAGCTCAAACTGGAAACCAGGTTATCTGATGCCTTATCCAATATTGTTATACACATGGTCTATACATCTGAGGGTGTTATCCAAAAAGGGAGGATCATTTCAAGTTCATTAGAGTCAGAATTCAGAACCAGATATGCAAAGTTAAAGTATATTTTCAACTTTTCAACTTTGAAGTTTTATTATTTTTCCTACAAACTTCTTGTAGTTTGAAATGTTCTTGCTATTTCGAATCCTAACTCAAAACTAGTGCTGTTGTTATGAATAAATCCAATGCTTTTATTATCATCATCATTATTCTAGAAAAGCCTGAAATCTGCTTTTTGGAACAAGATTCTGGAATTTGTCGAGGATTACTTCCCAGGTATTTCTATAATAATCAATCAAAACAGTGTGAACCTTTCAAGTATGGCGGGTGCCTAGGCAATGCCAACAACTTCGAATCTTTGGAAGAATGCAAGCATATCTGTGAGGATGGATGTAAGTTGGTTTTATATTTTGCTATACTTTATTTTTAAATATATTGAAGGCATCTGTCAGAAATAAAAAACAATTTTATGAAACTCCTATTTCTGGTCTAGCTATGCCAATAAATTTGGTCCTATATAGCTTATCTTGAACTAATTAGACCCTATCAAAAATATTCCATTGATCCATATTGCTTTTAGGAGAAAATACAAACTCTTCTTTCTGGGATTTAAAAATCTTTACAATATAGTCGTACCTTTCCAGGCTAATTTCATCTTATTTAATTTCACATACTGTTTATTCCAGTCAAATTAGCCAGATATCTGTTCCTTGTATATAACATTATAGCTACTGCCTCCAAGTCTTTGATCAGGTGGATCCTCATGTCTCCTTCCTTATCTTTACCTTTTAAAATGTCTAGCTTCCTTCCAAGGACAGTGCAGGTATCATTTCAACAAAAGGTCTTTCTTTTTTTTATTAATTTATTTTAAACTTTAATACTAAAACAAGTACAAAATAAGAAAAAAAAAGCAATGCAATGGGCACAACAGAATGTAAGATAGGATTCAAAATATACAGCAATAAATTTCAATTTCAAAAAAGCCTATATAATAAATATTACACATCGGGCTCAGACCTTGTAAGTTTTCTTTTGCTCTGTGTTGTGTATCTTTTTCCCCCTTCCTCCCTGCCTCTCAAGAAGGCTACAATTAAGCTCAAATACACACATACATGTATGCATGCTCACACACATATATGCATACAATACACACATACACCAAACATATAGATATATATGTAAACACATACAAATATACATATACTTACATACACATACATATACTTGGATATCTATAATAATACTCACATATAGACATATACATTCATATGCATGAATGTCCTTTCTTTATCTAAGAGTAGATAACTTCTTCCTTCAGGAGTCCAAGTCTTTCACATTTTTCTAATTCCACCAACTCATCATTTCCTACACCACAGCAATATTCCAACCTTTTACTGTCCAGTTATTTTAAATAGTGTAAAACAATATCAATTAATGTGTCTGATATATAGTATAGTTTCCCTATTTTTCTTTTTTCATTAAATCTATTTTAACTTTATCATGATTACTGCCCCTGCTCTTTTCCCTAATAAATTCTACTGCTGATCTTTATTTTATATTTGTGTGTATTTCTTATTTCCTATCCCTCCTTGTCGAGTACCTTTCAACCCTAAACCTCTTCAAGGAGGGATAGGAAATAAGAAATACACACAAACATAAAATAAACAGATAGTGTAATGAATATTCATTTTGTATTTTTGTATTTTGGATTTTCCTCCCTATCTGCCTAATTTTCCCAAGTGTTGCTGAAGAGGTTTGGGGTTGAGAGGTGCTTGACACCCCACCAACAGGCCAGGTCCTGCCAAAAGAATTTGACTCAAGCCTTCTCAGCCAAGGGAAAAGACAAAGTTTATTAAGGGTTTGCCATAATGGGTTGTCTTAAGAAATCCCACCCTTTGTGACTCCTGTTTTCACAAGCGGGCCAGATTCAATCTACTAAACTATACTAAACTAGATTGAATCTGAGCACCTTCATGGAGACAAGATGGAGATTATATACACAAAGATTGTGGGAGGGACTGAGGGGTGGTCTGAGGCCGGATTTGAACTCAGGTCCTCCTGACTCCAGGGCCGGTGCTCTACTCACTGAGCCACCTAGCTGCCCCAAGGTATAGATATTTTGATCAGGATTAAGGGTGGGAAACAGCTGGACAATAGAGGGCTAGGCTAGGCAGAGACTTAGGCTCAATGATAATGCAAGGCCCATGGCATTAGGGGAAGTCCAGATCCAGTTGGAAGACTCAAGGAGAGTTCAAGGGAGCTCCCAGAGACTGTACTCTATGTTCAAGGGGGTGCCTGGAGACTGTGCCCTCATCATTCTGACTCCTCTACTTTCCTTCTACCAACTATGTTGACTTCTTACTACTTAACCTATTCCACTCCAAAGATCCATCCCGTATTCTCTGTCCCTACCCTTGCCCTTACCCTCTTGTTTCTATCTGAATTTAGAAGACTTTTTAGCCTTCCAAATATATATATATTATTCCCTCTTTATCCAATTCCTGTTAATCTAGAGACCCTTCTACATCATACCTTATCCTATTCCCTGACCCTCTTATTTCTTCATCAGTATATATTGTTGTCTCTTTAACCCAGATCTGATGTGAGTATGGTTTCCTCTAAAATCTCTCCCTTATCATCTCCCCTCTCCTTATCCCCTTAGCTTTTTATTCCTTTCTGAATTTAGAAGGCTTTTATAGCATTCTAGATACATATATGTATTATCCCCTCTATAACCCATTTCCAATGAGAGTAGGGCTCCAGAAGTACCAGCCCTCCAACTCCATCTAGTTCCTCTGTGTCAGTTCTTCCTCTAACATCTGATCTGTATAACATAATTACCTTTTTTACCTTTTCCTAAACAGTTGTACTTTTTAGAATGATATAATACTCAGGTCTACCCAAGTCTTTCTTTCAAACTACCCAATTACTAATAACAAAATTAGACATACATTTTACATTTTCTCACATAAAAAGTAATCAGTCTATCCTTATTGAGTCCTTTCTAATTAGTCTTTGATGAGTACTTTATATTTCTCTTGGATCTTGTATTTCAAACTTTCTATTAAATTCAGGTTTTTTGGGGTTTTTTTTGTTTTTTTTTTTGCAACAAAATCCTGAAAGTCTGGCAATTCATTGAATATCCTTTTTTTTTCCATTCAGGATTATGCTTAATTTTGCTGGGTATGATATATTTGGCCACAATTCCAGTTTTTTTTCTTTTATATTTAATTTATTTAATATATTTAGTTTTCAGCATTGATTTTCACAAGAGTTTGAATTACAAATTTTCTCCCCATTTCTACCCTCCCACCCACTCCAAGATGGCTTATATTCTGGTTGCCCCATTCCCCAGTCAGCCCTTCCATCTGTCACCCCACTACCCTCCCATCCCCTTTTCCCTTCTTCTCTTGTAGGGCAAGATAAATTTCTACACCCCATTGCCTGTGTAACTTATCTCCTAGTTGCACGCACAAACTTTTTTTTGTTGTTGTTTTTGAATGTCTGTTTTTAAAACTTTGAGTTCTAAATTCTCTCCCCTCTTCCCTCCCCACCCACCCTCCAAAGAAGGCAAGCAATTCAACATAGGCCACAAGCGTATCATTATGCAAAACCTTTCCACAATACTCATGTTGTGAAAGATTAACTATGTTTTGCTCCTTCCTAACCTATCCCCCTTTATTGAATTTTCTCCCTTGACCCTGTCCCTTTTTGAAAGTGTTTGTTTTTGATTACCTCCTCCCCCGTCTGCCCTCCCTTCTATCGTCCCCCCTTTTTTATCTTCTTCCTCCTTCTTTCCTGTGGGGTAAGATATCTAATTGAGTGTGTATGGTATTCCTTCCTCAGGTCAAACCTGATGAGAGCAAGATTTACTCATTCCTCCTCACCTGCCCCTCTTCCCTTCCTAGAGAACCGCTTTTTCTTGCCACTTTTATGCAAGATAACTTACCCTATTCTATCTCTCCCTTTCTCTCTCTCTCAATATATTCCTGTATTATTGCTTAATTTGATTTTATTTTTTTAGATATCATCCCTTCATATTCAACTCACCCTGTGCCCTCTGTCTATATATATATATATATATATATACATATATATATACATATATATACATATATATATATACACACACATACATAGACACACACATATGTATATATATGCATATACACACATACATATACATATATATATATATGTTTCTTTTAGCTACTATCATACTGAGGTCTCATGAATCATACATATCATCTTTTTATGTAGGAATGTAAACAAAATAGTTCAACTTTAGTAAGTCCCTTATGATTTCTCTTTCTTGTTTACCTTTTCATGCTTCTCTTGATTCTTGTGTTTGAAAGTCAAATTTTCTATTCAGCTCTTGTCTTTTCACTGAGAAAGCTTGAAAGTCCTTTCTTTTATTGAAAATCCATATTTTGCCTTGGACCATGACACTCAGTTTTGATGGGTAGGTGATTCTTGGTTTTAATCCTAGTTCCATTGACCTCTGGAATATTGAATTCCAAGCCCTTCAGTCCCTTAATGTGGAAGCTGCTAGATCCTGTGTTATCCTGCTTGATTTTCCACAGTACTCAAATTGTTTCTTTCTGGCTGCTTGCAGTATTTTCTCCTTGACCTGGGAGCTCTGGAATTTGGCAACAATATTCCTAGGAGTTTTCTTTTGGGGATCTTTTTCAGGAGGTGATCTGTGGATTCTTTCAATTTCTGTTTTACCCTCTGGCTCTAGAATATCACGGCAGTTCTCCTTGATAATTTCTTGAAAGATGATATCTAGGCTCCTTTTTTGATCATGGTTTTCAGGTAGTCCAATAATTTTTAAATTATCTCTCCTGGATCTATTTTCCAGGTCAGTGGTTTTTCCAATGAGATATTTCACATTGTCTTCCACTTTTTCATTCCTTTGGTTCTGTTTTATAATATCTTGATTTCTCATCAAGTCACTAGCTTCCACTTGCTCCAGTCTAATTTTTAAGGTAGTATTTTCTTCAGTGGTCTTTTGGACCTCCTTTTCCATTTGGCTAATTCTGCCTTTCAAGGCACTCTTCTCCTCATTGGCTTTTTGGAGCTCTTTTGCCATTTGAGTTAGTCTATTTTTTAAGGTGTTGTTTTCTTCAATTTTTTTTTCAGGTTTTTTTGGGTCTCCTTTAGCAAGTCACTGACTTGTTTTTCACAGTTTTCTTGCATCATCCTCATTTCTCTTCCCAATTTTTCCTCTACTTCTCTAACTTGCTTTTCCAAATCCTTTTTGAGCTCTTCCATGGCCTGAGACCAGTTCATGTTTTTCTTGGAGGCTTTTGATGTAGGCTCTTTGACTTTGTTGACTTCTTCTGGTTGTATGTTTTGGTCTTCTTTGTCACCAAAGTAAGATTCCAAAGTCTGAGACTGAATCTGAGTGCATTTTTGCTGCCTGGCCATGTTCCCAGCCAGCTTACTTGACCCTTGAGTTTTTCGTGGGGTATGACTACTTGTAGAGCAAAGAATACTTTGTTCCAAGCTTGAGGGGATGCGCTGTTGATTTCAGAGCTATTTCTATACAGACATCTCTGCCACACCAGCACTCCTCCTTCCTCAAGAACCACCAACCTGGACCTGATGCAAATCTTCAGCAGGCTCTACACTCCTGCTCTGATCTGCTACTTAATTCCTCCCACCACATGGGCCTGGGGCCAGAAGCAACTGCAGCTGTAGTTCTGTAGCTGCACCACCCCCGCTGCCCCTGGGGCACTGGCTAAACCTCGAACTCTGTCCCCCACAGCTTTTCCCACTAATCTTCTCTGTTGTCTTTGGTGTTTGTGGGTTGAGAAGTCTGGTAACTGCCACAGCTCACTGATTCAGGGCGCTAGGGCCTGTTCCGCTTGGCTCCTGGTTTGGTTGGTCCCGCTGCAGCCCACACCATGTTCCGCTCCCCTCCGCTCCCAGCGAGATAGACCTCACCCAGCGACCATCCAGTCTGTCCTGGGCTGGATCCCTGCTTCCCTCTGCTATTTTGTGGGTTCTGCAGTTCTAGAATTTGTTCAGAGCCATTTTCTGTAGGTTTTTGGAGGGACCTGGCGGTGAGCTCACTCAAGTCCCTTCTTTCCAGCCACCATCTTGGCTCCACCCAACTCTAGTTTTTTTGCTCTTCAAAATATATTGTTTCCAAGACCTGTGTTTTTTTTTAATGTCACTGCTGCTAGGTCTTCTGTGATTCTAATTATGACACCACAGTATTTGAATTGTTTTTTTTTTCTTGTTGCCCATAATTGTTTCTCTTTGAGCTGGGGGTTTCAAAATTTTAGTATGAAATTTCTGTACGTTTTCCTCATAGGACCTCTTTCAGGTGGTGATCTGTGGAATTTCTCTACTTTCTCCTCTTGTTCTAATGCTTCAGGACAATTTTCGTTAATTATTTCTTGTATTATTTTTTATCAAAGTTCCTTTTTTAATTGTAGATTTCAGGTAGTCTGATTATTCTTACATTTTCTCTTCTTGGTCTGTTCTCCAGAGAAGTTGTTTTTCTTATGAGATGTTTCGCATTCTCTTTTGTTTTTTCTCTCTTTATTATTATTTTTTATTATTATTTCTTGGTCTCTTATAACTTTTCTGGTTTCCCTTTGCCTGATTCTAATTTTCAAGGAGTCATTTTCTTCCTTAAGATTCTGGATCTCCTTTTACAGTTGGTTGACTTTCCTTTCATAATCTTCTTTTTCTTAGATTGTTTTTTTTTTTCCTCAATCTCTCTCATTTGATTTTTTTCCTTTTTGTTTGTTTGTTTGTTTTTTGCAGGGGGGAAGGCAAGGCAATTGGGGTTAAGTGACTTGCCCAAGGTCACATAGCTAGTAAATGTGTCAAGTGTCTGAGGTCAGATTTGAACTCAGGTCCTCTTGACTCCAGGGCCGGTGCTCTACTCACTGCATGTCCTAGCTGCCCCTCTCATTTGATTTTTAAAGTCTCTTTAAGTTGTTCTATGAATTTATTTTGGGCATGTGACCATTTGATGTTACTCTTTGGGATAGGAGAGGCTTTTCTTTGCTTCAGTATCAACCTCTGAGGATGAACTCCAGTTTTCTCTATTTCTATAGTAACTTTCTATAGTTGGGCTCATTGTCTTTTGCCTGCTCATGTCTTTTTATTTGTAGCAGTTTATTATTTTAATCGTCTCTATTCCTGGGGTGTGGGGGATGATGCCTCTGGCCTCAGATCATCCTTCAGTACTCCCTTCTGTCATGGAACCAAGACCAAGAACTCAGCCCTCCTGTACATGCCAACAGCCAGCAGCGTCCCCAGCCTATTACTTCTGCATTCACCAGGCATGTGCTCTTCCTTCTCACCCAGGTCACATCTCAGCTGCACAGCTAGGCCTGGCATCCCTTATCACCAGAGCTTCCCTCATTCTTCCCTCCTGCCACCCAACTCCCCACCCTTCCCAGGAGATGCAAATTCCTGTGCCTGGGGCGTAAGCTACCTCCCAACCCAGCTAGCCTCAGGGCTCACTGCTTATTGTTTCAGTAGAACTAACCTGGAAGTGTTTACACTTCACAAGGCCCAAACCTCAGTCCTGAGATTTTTCTTCAGATCTTCTCCAATTCTCCTAGGAAGACCACTGTTCTGCCCCCACTCTTGTTTATTTTTAGTTCTCTACATTTGTTCTGAGGCACTATTTTGTCTTGTTGGGGGAAAATCTGAAGATCTTGGAATTTTCTGACCTACTCCGTCTTCCCAGAATCTTCCAAAAGGTCTTTCTTTGTACCCCCAATGTCTCACTCCTTCTTGAAATCAATTTGCATAAGTTTGTATATACCTTATTTTTACTTAACTCTGAATGTTTTTTCCCCTATACAAACTGTAAACTCTTTGAGCTTATGTAGTGTTGTATGTGTGTCCTTGTATACAAACACCTAGCACAGTGCCCTTTAGAAAATAACTGCTTATTAAATATTTGTTAAATTGTCCCTATGCTATTTGTAGTATATATTTTCAGGTTAATGATAATTATTGAGTCGTATGAAACTACATGAAACTCTATTAACAAGAAATTTATAATATAGCGTCATCAGTTTAGAGGTAGAAAGTACCTGATAGTCCAGATACTCTGTGCAACTACATTTGTTTGTTTGTTCATTTGTTTTTGTGGGAGGGGGAGGGTGTATATGTGTGTGTTTTGGGTTCTTTTTTTCTTTCATGACAGCATGTGAGAGGGAAACATTCTGAAATTGTTTCCCCAAACATAGATTGGTTGCTATGACTAGTTAACTAGTCCTCATTTACCCATGAGGTAATTCAGTCACAGAAAATTTAAGTCACTTTTCCTGATATCTGAATAAAGAAGTTTTCAAGTTAAAAAAAAAAAACAACCTAGTTGGTTACTTCTCATTAGTGCTATGAATTTCTTATTTCATACTTATGTTAATAGGCTGAGATGATGACTAACATTTTATTCATGTGTGAAATTTTTGTAGTGGATGCAGTGCAAGTAGACCATGGTGAAAAAGTAGAAGTCGCAGAAAACAGTAACTCCTCGACGGCCAAGCCAACTGATGTTCGGAAACTTTTTAGTAAGTATCTGCTGCTGAGTTTTTGTTAGTGCCAGAAAATATAAAAGTAAAAATATTTCAAAATAAAATCATAGATAGCTAAGGGAATTGCTTGCAATGACTATATGTAATTATTCATCTCCTCCAAGTAACCTAGTATATGGTACCTCTGGCTAAAGTGAGGACTTTATGTTTGTTGAACCTGTTAATGTAAATTGAATTTTAGATTAAAGCAATTCTTGCATTTTCTTCTTGATTGGATCATAAAACTCTGTTTTCAATTATGTATTGGTGTTTCTAAACCAATATTTTTCTCCCTAAATAATTCTTCCCCTTTAAAAATTAATAGCCACAACAAAGTTGGGAGATTCTGATATATCTCTCACCTTTAACCTCCTTTGATTGAAAACAAATGAATGAAAATGAATAATCTACCTACAAGGAATCTTTTGTGATACTCTATTTCTTACCTTTTACTTTGAGACAACATCTCCACTAACTGGATGCAAAAAGGAGAGGAAGCTATGTCCTACCCTAAAAAGGAGTAGAAAAAAAGGGAAGAAAAGACAGAGTGAGAGGCTTTATCTTTTTCTTGCTTCTCCCTTGGTCTCCAAACTATTCAGACCTATACCAGCTAACTGCCATTCCTTATAAATAATTCATGGTTTAATACTAGAAAACAAATGATGCATTGCATATTGGTATAAGGTCATTACCAATAGGTTAGCTATATTTCAGTTTAGAATTTAAAACTTTTTCACAAAATATTAAAGCAGATCTTTAAGTCATGCCCTGGCATTCATCCCTATTAGGCGATATATTAACTCTTTCTTTAAGGTATTTTGCTATTTTGTTTCTCAGGGAGCAATAATTTACCCGAATAGGATATATTGGATAACATTCTTCTTGAAATGACTCCAAAAAGTGTTAAACACCTAGAAGTGAATTTAAATACATTGTGCTTCATTGGGGCAAAGGCAAGGAAGTAGAATTTTTAAGTCTTTCCTTGAGGTAAAACAGTATAAAGCATTTTAAATAATGAAGCAACTTTGAATGTTATCAGAATATATTGGTAGCTAATTTGTGGAAAATACTTTTTAATCAGCCTAAGTTTTTGGATTCTACCATTGGTAAAGTTCTGTGATGTATCAAAATAAAAAAAAACACATTTTCTTTGCTAGGTAGTTCACATGACAAAATGTATTTGAAAAGCTGATTTATTTCTACACAAATGGAGGATTGATGCTTTTCCCTGAGGCATTTATAGGGTTCCTATTTTAATGGGCTCTGTAAATTATGCCAAATGTTGTGCTCTACTCTCCTTTTTGGAATAAGAAACATTTAATCAGCACACTCAGTGAGGAAATAAGAAAGAACATGAGTTGTGCTCTCCTAATCCCTCTTTCACCTGCCCACCCCTGATGTTGATTCCTTGCTGAGCTAGACAACAGGATATCCAGGTAGTCAGTGCAGCTATGTCATTTGTTTATTTGTTTTTGGGTGGGAGGGGGAAGGTGTATGTGTGTATGTGTTTTGCTTTTTGGGTTCTTTTTTTTTTTTTTGTACAGAATGTGAGAGGGAAACATTCTGAAATCCTTTCCCCAAACATAGGTTGGTTGCTACAAAAAATACAAAATGAGAAATCTTTCAACTATGCCATAGCAGGCACTTCTTTTCAAAATTTCAGAATATAACTTTTTTTATAAGTTTGTATAGTAGCACCATACATACACAAATGAGATTTGACTTTTTAACCATTATTAAAATAGATAACTATTCACACGATTCAGACTAATCCATAGAAAAGTTTCCATATGTATAACACTGTGAGTTCTTATGAAAATCAGCCTTTGCTGATCTTACAATATCTATGAAATAGCTAAACTTTAGATCAAAGTGAGAGGATACTTTTGCCACTGAAATGTTTTAATTAGCTATTGAGAAAATGGTTATGAAAAGCTCTCATTTAATTTTGAAATTGGGAATAATATTTTAACAATACATTCCTATTCTCCACTTAACTGTCAACAATACTGCTATGCTGCTAATCATATAATTTTGATACCTTGAGATACTATTTTGTCCTTTCCCTACCCTTAAACTCTATTCCCAACCTCCACCCCCATTTTTTTTTTTTTGCTTCTTTCTAAATGCCTCCAAACTTGCTTCTTTTAAATTCCTACTTTCGCTGTTCTGATTCATATCTTCATTACTCTCATGCTTGGATTGCTGCAATGGAATCCTGGCTGACCTCCTTAATTTTAGTTTTTCCCTTTCAACTTCATCCTGGACACTACTATATAAATGATCATAAACACTGCTTTCATTTGGCCATCCCTCAGCTCAAAATCCTTTGATGACTCCCTATTTTCTAGTGTATTACAAAAAAAAAAGTCTTTGCCTGGCTTTCAAGTTGCTTTATAGTCTACCCCCACTTTATTTCTATTTTCCAAAAAAAAAACCTGCCATCTAGTCCCTTCACAAACTTATGGACACCATATTCATTACTATCTCCAAGCATTCACTCATGCTATTACAATCAAGTGAAATGTCTTTCTGTCTATTCCCAATTCAAATCCTGACCATCCTTTCAACATGGACTACTTCTTCCATGAAATCTTCCTTCACTGCTGCCACTCTCACTCCTTTCTCTTTCATCTAATCTTTTATAAAATGAATCATTTGTATCCCATTAACTATAGTGTAATCATATAATATCTTTGGTTTTTTTTTACTTGCTACTCTTTTCATGGTTGTTAAGTTTGTTTCCCCAATTATACTGAGAGCTCCTTGAGGGCAGAGATTTCATCTTTTGATTTTTATTACTATATCCTCTGCATTCACAGAGTAGGCATTCAGCAAATCTTGATTGATTTTGTGATCCACAGTTAAAATAAAGACATCAAATGATGGTTGGAAGAATGCTGATCACTTTTACCAAGTCTTTCTGATGGCCTTCTGCAGTTGCATACAATTATTCTTCTTAGGAATCATGTAAAATCATAGAGTTTGAAGGGACCTAGATGGATAGAAATCCCTCTACTGTATCCAATACAAGACCTTCTCTGGAACATCCTCATGCTGCCTCTCCTTGAGCATCTTCATTGAAAGGGAAGTACCTCATTGGGAACCCAATTAAATTGCAGACATTTCTACTCATTAGAAAAATTGGGTGGTAGTTTATGAACACACAAAAGTCCATATTCTCAGTACTTTCTTTGTCCTTAATAGAGTTAATGTATTTCTAGTATTGTCTCATTAATAAAGTTTGGATATTTGATAACATATGAATATAGTTCATTCATTTGTGTCCCGTATTAGCCAAGCATATACCCTGAATTAAGAATAATTCTATGAAACTAGATAGAGCTGGGACTGGATATTTATAAAGATTATTTGAATTACTGCAATATATCTACGGTAGGAGAAGTAGCTGAAGTAAGAGGAAACGCCATCTAGTTTTGGTTCTGATACTTATTAGCCATATAACTAAGTATGTATTGCTTAATACTTTTAAGCTTTGGTTTATCCATCTTCAGTATAATGAGATAATAATACCCGCATCATCTGCCTTAAACAGTTGTAGCAAAGTATTTTGTAAGGCTGAAAGTATAATAATTACAACAAAAATAACTAACATTTAATATAACATAGCACTTTAAAGTTTGTAAAGTATATTACAAATCTTTTCTCATTAAATCTTCACAACAATCCTGTAAGAGAGCAATGCTTATTATACCCTTTTTGCAGATGAGGAACTAACTGTGCTGAGACAGGTTAAGTAGCTTGCCCCTGGTCATGAAATAAGAATCTGAAGTTTGAACACTGACTACAAGTCTATTGCTCTCTGTGTACATCAAACTGCCTCTTTATAGGAACACTGAGTGTTTTGCTATTGTTTTTGTTTGTTACTATTAAGAAATGAAGAAGAATGCCTCATACAAATAATTTAGAAATTAATTGGGAAGTGATCTAAGTCAGAAACCATTATAGCACACACTTTGATGAAAATATATGCTGCTTCTATGTATATATCCATAGGTGTTCTTTCAAAATCCATGTATGAGGTAGCATATTAATGTTCTAGCCTTCACTCACTTCTCAACCATTTGCAATTTTGGTTTATACTTTATCACTTAAGTGAAACTGTTCTCTCTAAAGTTACCAATGATTTCTTAATTGCCAGATCTAATGGTCTTTTCTTCACTGCATTTGACACTGGTGATTTACTTTTTCTTCCTGGATACTCTCTCTTCTTTGAGTTTTTATGCACCCCTGTCTCTTGGATCTTCCCATACTAATCTGATCACTCCTCAGTCTCCTTTGCTGGCTGATCATCTGTAATGATTAAAAAGAATTCCAGGAGACCTAGTTTCTGGGTAATTTAGTCATTTTCTCAATAAGGCCAGCACATTGTTAATAAAAAGATGGTCATTTGGCTGTCTCTCTTGGACCAAAGCCACCTGATGGCAGAGGACTCACAGTTTATACGTGCTTTGAAAAATAGGTGCTCCTGCGGGGTAGCAATCAGCTCTGATTGGTTAGCACAATGGGAGGTGGGCTATATTAATATTAGAGTCTTGGGGTATGTGACCTGTATCACCCAAATCTTGGTCAAAGAGATACCAATTTTCGTATCACCTTTCTGACATAAGGGAGGATCCACATTTTCCCAGACCCACCTGAGCAAAACCAATGAGCAGGAATACACCTGTTAGCCCAAACTTAGAATTTTTTTTTTCACTGTCTGATTAGATCTTGGCCTGGATAAATCTCTAAGAGAAAGAAACCACATTGGTTAGGTTCTGGGTAAGGAAGTAAAAAAGGGGGGAAACCTTGGTCCTAATACTATAATTAGTAATTAAATACAAGAGAGAAATATAAATTTATCACATCTATATTACATGACCCTTTCACTGTGGATTTGTCCCAAATTATACTTCATTTCCCTCTACACTTCAGGTAAACTCATCAGCTTCCATGGATTTAATTATCATCTCCATGAAGATGACTTAATTCTGTACATCCAGTCAAAGCTGTCCCCTGAGCTTAAGCCTTTGATTACCAGTTGCATTGGACATTTCAAACTGGATTTCCTGGATATATCTCAAACTCGACATGTCTTTGTCTTTCCCTAAAATCTTTACATCTTCTAAATTTCCCTATATCTATTAAAGATACCACCATCATTCCAGCCTTCCTGGTTCATACCTCCAGCTTCGTCCTCCACTCCATACTACCTCACCCTATATATCCAGTCTAGTCACAAATCTTGCAATTTCTATTTGTAAAGCATTTCTCACATCTTCTCTCTAATCTCACAGGTAATATCTAAGTTTAGGCTGCTAGGTGCTACAAAGGATAGAGGACTGGATTTGGAGTCAGGGAAAAAGACCTGAGTTTGAATCCTGCCTTAGATACTTACTGACTGTATAACCTTCGACAAGTTGTTTAAGTTCTCAGCCTTAGTTTCTTCCATCTGTAAAATGGTGGTGATAAGAATAATAATCTACTTCTCATAATTGTTGTGAAAATCAAATGAAGTGAATAACTGAAAGAAAAAAAGACAAGTATTTTTAAGCACTTGCTTTGTACAAAGCACAGCACTAAGCAATGGAGATACCAGTAGAAAAGTAAGTCATTTCCTATTCTCAAGGATTTCACATCATCATAGAAATTTGTTAAACTCAAAGTACAATAAAAATGCTAGCTGTTATGATTCAGGCCCTCGTTGCCTTTTGCCTATATTATTGCAAAATATTATTTAACCTGGTCTCCTTGTCCTGAGTCTTTAACTACTCCATCAACATTTCTACACACTGCTGTCAAATTAATTTTTCTTAAGTGGAGATCTAACCATTTGACTCTCCTATTCAATGAGTTTCAACTGTATCATCACATCTAGAATAAAACATATGCTCCTTTGTCTAGCTTTTAAGGCCCTTCACAAACTTTATTCAACCTATCTTTCTAGGCTCTATAAATATCATTTCATCTCCCACACTCTGCAAAGTAACCAAACTTTCTGTGTGTCTTTTTCTCATAAAGGATACTCCACTTCCTTTCTCCAAGTCTTTGTATTGGTCATCCCACTTGCTTAGAGTATATTCCTTTCTTATTCTACTTCATAGCATCCTCTCTTTTAAGATGCAGCACCAGCAAAATGTTCTGCATAAAGACTTCCCTGGTCCCTACCTCTAACTGCTAGTGACTTCCCTCTCAAATTACCATGTGTTTAACAACTTTGTATTTGTGCATCTGTGTGTGTGTGTATGCACATGCACAAATAAATTCTATTGACAAAGACAGCAAATAATATATATATGTATATCTATATATGTATGTATACCTATGAATGTGTATATATTAATTGTTACACTTGTGTGTATGTGTGTATATAATATAATCTATATATATGTGTGGGTTATATATATACATATGTATATAGATATATATTATACATGTATATGTTTACACATACAAATATAGATATATATATTATACATGTATATGTTTACACATACAAATAAATACAAAACAGTTAAATGTATGATATATAGAAATAATATAGAAATACATATACAGATAATATGACAAAATGATTGTATATGTTATATGATTTTATAAATAATATATGAACATATATATATACACATATAGATGTATATAAGTACATGAATTTGTTGTCTTCTCCAATGGAATGTAAACTCTTCTAGGATAGGAATTATTTCATTACTTGTACTTGTATCTCCAGTGCCTACCACAGTGCCTGGCATAAAATAGGCACTTAATAAATGCTTGTTCATTGATTGATCAATTCAAGTGTTCATTATTGCTATTAGGCATGATTGGCCAATGTCCTTTACTAGTTATATATAATTTATTCTGAGAAAAATACTTCTATCTGAGTCTATTAACTAGTTCTCGAGTGTATTTGGAGAGAAATGTGTCTGTGTATGTATTTATGTACCAAAATGAACTGATGTTCTTAGCAAAAAAAGAGTAATTTCAAAAGTCATGAATTTTTCTTCTGTTTGTATTTGTACTAAATATAACAATTGTATGATCCTCAATTTTAATCAGTGCTTTTACTCAAATAGTATTGTTTTTCTTTGTGTGAACTACCTAAGATGAAATGTAAGCCCAATTTCATTTCCTAGGATCCTAATTGAGAAGTAAAGTGATGAAATGGATAGAAAGGAAAGTTGGGCAAGGGAAATCAGGAAGCCCTGACTTTGACACGACTGGCTATTGATCTTGAACAATTTATCTAGTCTTTTAGTGTCCAAGCCACCTTGACATGTTTCAGAGAAGTTGCCAATTTTTGTTGGTAGAGTAAATTATACATTGGGAATTCTGTAAACTGATGAAATCATAGGCCTAGACAAAAAAAATCTGAACTCGAAACATAATCAATTTTTAGAAGTTTGTAATTAAATAACTAAACTACCAGACTAGAGAGATTATTTGCTAATTGTTCCCTACTGCAAATCCTAGCCATTATTTTGGTCATCATCTCCCTTACTGTCATCATTTATAAAGCTTCCTAAGATCCACTACAAAAATAGACTTCAATTTTTTTTAGACTAACAAGACAGAAGATTTTTTAAAAATTCTGTACCAAAAGATAACATTATTGTGTGCTTCATTACCATCCACTGAAGTAGGTACAGACATTTTAAATCTTAGCTGCCTCTATAGGTGAGACTGGAGTCCTGGAATCAAGGCAGATTGGAAAGCACTCTCACCCACACTCAACATAGCTGACCTGCTGAGCGTGAAACAGGAGAATCATTTCCAGCTCAAAGAAAGTCATCAACTCTCCAAAAGGAAGCTATCCTCTGATTTGATTTATTTTTTATCACTTTAAAGGAGTCCAGAAAAAAAATGTTAATTTTCACCTTTGGGTATGGAACATTTTACAGGTGTTCTATGCTATTCATGGACAGTGAAGAAAATTATTTTTCTATCTGTGGGGAAGAAAACATGTATTATGATTTTGAAAATTTCTGCCTTAAGGTTTTGTTTTGTTTTGTTTCCCTGCTTTGTTTTCCTTAGGACCATCATGGTTTGAAGACAGTTCCTAAATAATCATATTGATTAGGAATGCTATTCCACCATTCTCTCCATTTGTCAGAATCCTGACAATCTTATCAGTGAGGCTTTTTCATACCATAGATAAACTTGCTCAGATACCCAGATTCTCTATTCCTTAGTTGGGTTTAAATACTCTTTCCCCAGCAGAATAAAAATTCCTACAGGCCTAATTTGTGACAATTTTGCAAAGACTTGAGACTTAGCAAACTGCTTAGAGTTTCATCTCCATTCTAGCTAAGTGCTTCAAGAGGTGCAGACATGAGTCCTTCAGAATATCTTCCATTCTCTGTTGACTGCCAAGCAAGGTTGTCAATTTCTGATTTAGTGTGCTTTGTAAATCATCTAAATATAAAGTATCACTGTTATTATTTTAGCAAATTATATGTGGGATATTTTTCAGAATATTAGAAAAATTTTTTTAAAAAATTATTCCTGATTAAACTAACTTGCCTTTTTCCTCTCTGCATCCGTCAACACGCCCCACTTTTGTGGGAAGATAAAAAAAAGCAGGAAGAATGTAGTGACATATTTATTGTATGATGTCTAAATTAAGTCAAGTACTTCATTATTTGTCAAATCAAAGTTGGCTTGATTTAAATTGCTTTTTGTGATACTAAATTTAGGTCAGTAAAAGTTAAAAAAATAAACTTTTATTCAAAATTAAAATAACACAAGTGACAGCATGGTATAGCAGATAGAAATAGCTGTAGAGTCAGAATAACCTGGCTCTGGGACCCTGAGCAAGTCACTTTACCTCTTGGTGCCCCAGGAAGATCCATGAGATTATCAGCCTCAGAGAGCTGTTCTACATTGGTACTTAGTATCTCTTCGTTGGGAGTTCCCTATACCAATGAAATCATAGGATACCATCACTTCCTCCTCCTCCTCCTCCTTCTTCTATACTACTGCTGCTACTATTACTACTACTACTGCTACTACTACTACTACTACTACTACTACTACTACTATCACCACTACCACCACCACTACTACTATTACTACTGCAACTATTATTATTACAATTACCTCCATTGCTACTACTATTACAAAACTGTCGAGTGGGCATTAAGGACATAAAAATCTTCCACATGATTGAACTGAGTTTTGAATATTTTGTCCCAGTTCTTTATTTTTGTTAGATCATAGCAGTTACAGTTAGTAAAACAATTCCACAAATAGAATTTTCAACTTTTGCTATATTATGAGCTGCCAGAAAACAGGAACCATCTAGGACTTGTATATATCTTCCTTGGTCCCTAGCACTATGCTCTATTTATCAGACACCTTAGCAATGTTGATTGAATTTGTTGAACTTTATCAACAAAGCTTCTTCAAAGACAAATTAATGAGCATGATGTCACCCTAAAGATGATAAGCCATTTGGCTTTGTATACTTCCCTGGAGAACAAAGTAACACCAGGTCAGTGCCTTTTTATTGTATGTTTAGATTCTACTAAATGTTAAAATAGAGACCAAATTCACACTCATGTGAGATTTAAAGACCTTTCTGTTTTCTTTCCTTATAGATACTATAGTGTTGATGTTAAAGAGGTAAGTTCATGTGTTGCTCTGGAACAGAGCTAATATCCCAAACATTTAGCAAGAAAAAACAGTTCCTCACAAACAGACAAACAAATAAAAACAATATTTCATGTCTAAGGAGTTTATTATCAGTAAGTCATTGACACTCCTCTATAAAGCTCATAGGATTATTTAATCTTTAAATTACCCGAAGGAGCCTCTTAATGGGACTAATATAGTCATAATATACAAGTGTGTATGGGTTAGATGGGGAGTGATGTTGGTACTAATTCGATAATGGCTCTTACAGTATAAAGTTTATTATATTAGAGATTTGGACAAGAAGTTAGGTGGCTTAGTAGTCTTGGACCCAGAGTCAGGAAGACCTGAGGTCTATTCCTACCTTACTAGCTATGCCACTCCACTTCTTTCCCTCAGTTTCCTCATCGATAGCAAGAGGTTAATAATAGCACCTACCTCACAGGGTTGTTATGAGGATCAAATGAGATGATGTGTATAAAGCACTTTGCAAACCTTAAAAGCGTCTGCCATACATCTTTAGTTGTATTCACATTATGACTACATTAGTGATAACACATAATAGTCCCCATCAGATGGTATAAGGAGAATTCTATTGATCTCTTCTACTTTGGGGAATTTCCAAGGTGGTAGAAGTTCATTGTGTCTATATGACTTGCTTCTCTAACCAACATTAAGCCTAAATGGATATTGGCCACCTCTGCCTCTGGCCTCATTGATGTCCTGTCTTACCCTTGCTCAGAACTGAAAGGAATAGAAGTAGATAGAGCAATAGAAAACTACTAGCTCCATTTTCCTACTAAATTTACCAGCTGCCTTGGCATTAGGACTCTATAAATGTGATGAAATAACAATTTATTTTCAATATCTGTTTCCCCTGTTGTTTTTCAACAAAAGATTTGCCAATAGTAGGCTAGAGATGCCAAGGTCCTAATATGAAAGGCAGAGACTTAGAGTTTAAGCTGGCCAGTGATAAGTGGGCCTTTATCCTAATCAGCCTGTTGAATAACAATCTTTTGCAAAACAAATATGTAGAGATCCCAGATAGGTTCCAAGATGTGTCCTTCCAATTGAAGGCAGTTAGGTTCTATTTTTACTTAGTGGAAAAAGCACTGACTCTTTTAAATGTAGGTTCAAATCCTACTTTTGACATACTGTGTGAACTCGGACAAGTTGGTTAGCCTGCCTAGGCATTAGGTTTGTCATATTTAAAATGATTAGGTCACCTCTATCACAACATGAGGACACAGTGTAGGACTTAAGGCAGAAGACTATCTTATATTAGAAGAATTGGGGGGTGGGTTTTCAAAGGCTACATTAAGGGAGCACAAGCTCTGACAAGCCCAAGGCCCAGTAATATACCATGTCTGTCTTGCTTTAAGACCAAACTCAACCAAGTTCATAGTGGTGATTATTTTTATCCCATAGCAGCTCATGACAGAACTCATTAAGGTATGGACAGATTGTGACCCACATTAGTAGAAGGAGTATATATACCAATGCAATCACGACTCTTGAAGTCTAGTATTGATCTTATAGATAAGAGGTGACAAAGAACTTAGGGGGTAGATGCATAAATAATATTTATTTTAATTAGAAATTTATGCTGCCAAATAATTCCCATAACTTTTCTTGCAATCCACTATCTTGCACTTTCTCAATATGAAGAGGTGCAAATGGAACTGCACAATCTTAAATTATTTCTTAATTAAACTCAGGAGTGCCTTTTAATCACAGATTCTATATGTTTCCAATATAACTTGAAATTCCTTCTATATTTAAATTGAATAATTTTGGTCTAATGTAATAGTAATTTGCTAATAATTTTCCCCTATTTCTGCCCAGAGAATACTTTCCCTCTTTTTATTTCAAATTTCCCAGAAGAGCATAGGAGTGTAAAATAAATTATCTTTTATATCAGAACATCTAGTACTTCACATCAATGTATTTTAGAGTAAAAAAGGTACAAAAAGATATTTGGATGAGGTTCAGCATAATAGTTTACTATACTTGCTATACTAAGAGAATACATGTTCATATATGGTGTGTCTGATATTTAGGAGCTATGTGACTGGACAACGACTAAAATTTCTGAACTTTGCTTTTCTCACCTATGAAGTGGAGATGGATGGTAGCACATACCTCACAGGGTTGTTTTGAGGATCAAGTGAATTATACAAAGTGTCCCAAAGTCTTGGTGCAGTTATAGCTTCAAACTGTACTAAGATTTTTGGACACTGAATGTGTATCATGTTTTGCAAGTAAATGTTTGTATATATTAAAGCTATATAAAAATTATTCCTATTATTATTAAATTGTTAGAAATTAAATTATTATTATTAAAAACTCTATAGATTGCTATAAAGGGAAGATTGGGAAACATTTGCAAGTCAATTTCAGAATTGTCTCATTTTTTTTCTTTTCTCTTACAGCCTAATCCCTTGGGGCTTTCGCCCCATCAGGCAGCCTCTTGCTTTCTGAACTTCTTTGGCTATTGGACCCTCAAGTTCTATGTCCCATCATTACTGACAACTTGACAAATCCTCTTCATTTGCATTTCCTATACTGCATCTCACCCATGGGGAAACCTCTGAAATTTCCCCACCTTCCACCTTTTCTGTGCAGCTTGTTTCCTTCACTCTTGATGGACATTTTCGCTTTCTTCAGAGAAAGTATATGTTTCCTCTCAGGGAAAGACTTTTTCAAGAAATTTAACCGCTTTCATTAAACTGAGACTCTTATTCCCTTATTCATGGAGTAAGGGCATCTCTGTTTTACCCTTTGGTGCATTTTCTCTTCTGACTCTGAAGAAGGTCTATGTTCCTTCACAGACCCAGGAGTTCTGATGGCAGCAGCTTTGGCATTGCCTTCTCCTCTGGCCAAACATCTAACCATTATCCAGACTTGAGACTTCAGTTCCTTCCTGCTTTATGTGAAAATGTTACCAGCAAGGCCAATAAACTTTTCAGTATGTTCTGTTTTGAAGACTGAAAAGGCAAACCTCACTGCATATTACTCCTTGCTTATTTTTGCAATCCTCATGCACCATTCAGAATGTTCTTAAACTTATTAAAATGTTTGTGGCATACCATGAATACAGATTTTAGTCATTATTCTCTGTCTTCTTGTTTGGAACATTAGGAAATCACTTCAGTTTTGTATATCAACCAATGTTTTTGTGAATGAGAAAGAACAGGGATACTGATTTTTCACTAACTTCTCTCATTTTGTTGTGTGACCTTTAATAAATAATTTTAGTGGTAGCTTGTGTTAATATTGGCCAGTTTTTTGTCCAGGAAGTATAATCAGAGTACTATATTTTATAACTTTAATTTCTATTGTATGTTCTTAAAATGAAAAGCCTTATGTTAAAGAACACTTAGAGTTTGAAGCCTTTATATGGATGTGGAATTGATTTTAATGTGATAAAATACAGTTCATCTCTCAATTGTAAAATAATTCTTTTTAGATTATTCATAGACCCTCTAAAAATTCTATAAGCAAATTGATCTTTAAATCAATTTATTATAATGGGAAGATATGATCATGATTGCATGTTATATCATTCTAACCATTTTGTTTAATATTCTTAGAATTCTACGGCCCTTCCTGGTGTCTGACTCCTGCAGATAGAGGACTTTGCAGGGCCAATGAGAAAAGATTTTATTTTAATTCTGCTATTGGAAAATGTCGTTCTTTTTACTACAGTGGATGTGGTGGGAATGAAAACAATTTCATTTCTAAAAAATCATGTCTCAGGACTTGTAAGAAAGGTATGAAAATCCCTCTCTAAAATAAATTGCAAATGTCCAAAGAATTGTACGTATGTTATAAGCAGATTTTAAATGAGAAAACTGACAAATAACTAAACTTTTTACATTATTCCACAAGTAGACATAAACTAAATACAAAAAGTAGTAGCTTTATTCTTTAAAAAAGAGCTACTTTCCATTGTTTTCCTAAGGAAAAATCTGTCATGACTAATTAAAATAATTGTCCCATATACATCTCATGAGTATGTGTGGAAAAACATGGAGATTACAAATGATAATCAATTGTTTTAAATGGTTTTCTAATAGTTTCTGGCTTATAGAAATTTAAGTTCAAATGAATATACCAAAGATTTCTATTTTTCTTTCTTAAATTTTCACAAAATATGCATTAATTTCTTTCTGGAGAAGAAGAAAGTATAAGAATCAGTAGGACTTTCTCTCATCTTTATAGAATGTTATGTTTATTTAATTCAGAACAATGACTTTGAAGTCCTTTTCATCCATATCTGGACACAACAAGTGGTAGTCATACTGTTTTGAAAATCCAGCTATCCATCTCTCCAATAATAACAGAGAATTATTTGTATAATTAATCATTAATAATAAGTAATTATTATAGGTGACCATTAGATAATTCAACCATTGATTTGTAGTTTTTTTTAAAAATGCTTAACTTAAAGTTGATAAGCCTTATATAAGTAATACTGTTTATTTTTGTACTTTCTATAGGTTTCAGTAGACGAGCTAAAGGGGGATTAATTAAAACCAAGAGAAAAAGAAAGAAACATCCAATGAGGATAATATATGAAGAAATCATTGTTGAAAATATATAACTTCCTTACAAAATAACCTGAAAGTCAAGGCAACCCGCCACATGAGATTTTGCTTGCAAAATGTTAAATGGATGGCAATTTAGATAAACAAATTACCTAAAGAATTAATTGCTTGATTAGAGTCTTGAAATTTGTTTTTTAATCACATCTCAGTAAATCACTTTGTGAAATGTATATGGTTGTCTAGAAATAGTATAACCCTATTTTTCATCAATGTGACATATTTCCACTTCCCTATTTGATCAGCCCTATTCATGAGCTAATTTCATCACCTTGTTTCATTTTTTCATACTCTACTCTTCTTGTTTATATTTTGTTTTTTACTAATTGACAAATCATTACCAAATTACTGTCTATCCCAGTACATAAAATTCAAAGTGATATATGTTTTATTTTGTTAACAATCCATTTATGGAACAGTTTTCAGCTGTTAGGCATCATCTTCTACTCTCACCCTTTTAGCCTTTAATTGGGTTAAGGTTTCTGATATCAAGCAGCAAGAATTAAGCTTCCTTGAGATCTAAATTTTGCTATCAAACAATTGCCTTTTATTCTTTGCCCTCAAGGGATTAGCCAGCTATCCTATACATTTGAACAGAGCCAGTGGTGATAGATTTTACCAAAGGTACTTGCCCATGTGTATTTTTCAATTTTAGTTCAATTTTTAAAAAAAGAATCAAGATGCAAAATCATTTTATTGAAGCTGTGTCAAGGGACAGAACTAATCTGAACATTTTAAAATATTCAAATCCACATGAATTCACCAAACAGAATAAGTCAATACAAATAATTGACTCTGTTCTCCATGCCAACGTAGTCCTAGGCAAAATCAGATATTTGCTGAAAGAGTATGGGATTACAAAAGTTAAAAAATGTCATATTTACACTTTAAGTTTTTGGTTCTATGTAATTCAATTTTATTTACAGCATCATCATTTCATGTCCCTGTTGACATTCATTCACTGGGTCCCATTAGTCCTGTAAAAATATATCATTTTATTTACATTAGGTATAATAATGTATAGGTTGCAGCTAAAAGCTACCAACAGTGAATAACAAATTTAACAATTTCCTGTATCTCATCTTTCACTCTCACAACTCTGCCTCTATACAAATGAATTCCAAATCAACATCTTTTTCCTATTCTTTCCTGTTCTTCACTGAAATTTTCCAGTCAGATATTTTGGGTTGCATTATTATTACCACAACTGAACATTTTTGCAATTAAAATTTTTATTTTCCTCCAAAATATTTCAACATTTTAATTTCCTCCTTGCTGTTTATGGTACGATCGTTCTTATAGTTATCTATGTTTAAAACACAAATCAACTATTTCTTTTTCTTCCCATGTGCTGAACTGATCATCTATTCTTGCCTCTTTTTCATTTATAATGTCTTTTGTATCTGTCTTTTCCTTTCTAATCTCGTTGACAGTTTATTCATGCCCATGTCATCTCATTCTTCCTCTGATAGCCTCAGAATTGGTCTTCTTGATTAGACTATCTCCAATACACTTTGCGCACCACTACCACAATAATATTACTAAAATACCATTTTTCCTATGCTACTCCTCTACCCAAAATTTTTCAATGAGTTGCATATCTCAGAGGAAAAAGGCCCAATATTCTAGGTCCTCCATAGTTTAGCTCAAGTCACTTTTTCTAACGTTTTTTTCTTAGTCCTCTCTACATAAAGCATCAACTCCAGTTAAAAAAATAAACAAATACACCTGTTCTACACAACTCTAAACTAAGGTTTGAATGCTCATATTTCTCTACCTTTGGTCACATAATTACCCTAATCGAGAATGTTCTCTCCTTTCCTTTGCATTTACTAGAATCATTGCTATCCTTCTTAGGCCCAGATCAAGCCTCATCTCTCCTGAGCCTTTAACATAAGTTTTGTTTTTTTTTTTTTACCTCATTCACATAGCACTAATCATCCATAATGCTCATATCTTACAATAATGTACACACATATTTCATAGATGCACACATTGAGAGAGGGAGGGAGGGAAGCAGGGAGGAAAGGAGAGAAAAACAGAGGGAAGGAGGGAGAGAGAGGGAGAGAAAGAGAAGATAGAATTGGAATTGATACTTCTTTGTATCATATACAGTGTCTAGAACAGTCATTTCTATACAGATTTTTTCAATTGACCAAAGTTTTGCTTACATTTCAGCTACAAAAGATAATTCATCTGCATGACTAAGACACCATTCCATCATTTTAAGAAATAGGCACATAAGATGATTGTTAGTCAAGGTTTCTTTGGAACAATTAGAAACATTTGAAGGTCAAACTCAATTGTGGAATTTGAACACACTGCCACTTACTAATAAACATTAATAAGTACCACACTACACTGTGGTCCAGAATTCTATTTCTGGAATCAACAAAACTGGGTTTAAATGCAGCCTCTGACACTGACTTTGAGATCTTGGGCTAGTCAATTTACCTCCATGAACTCCAGCTTCTTAATGAGGGTTTTGGACTGAATATTTGTGCATGTGTGTTATATATCCAAATATATGTACACTGCAATGATTGACTATACTCAGATTTCTACAATTGTGTTTTTACTCTAGTATTTTTCCAAAATTGTCTAGTTTTTGTTCTGTTTCATTTTATATTATCTAAATAAATTTTACTGTGAATTACTAAAGATCATAGCATTTAAACTAGATATTGATTTTCATGTTCTCCATTCACCTCTTTCATTAAATATAATGTGACAGTCTTTTATTTACTTGTAAGAAATAAATATATATTAATCTGTAAAACAGTTTTCCCTGTCAATCTTTTCTGTTCAGTCCATAACAAAAATAAATGAATAAGTCTTAAAGTTTTTCAGCTGAGACATCAACCTTGAAATAAAACAACAACAAAAAATACTCCCTTATTCACCCAGAGTTCTTTCTTGCTCTCAAAGGAAATCTCTTTTTTATTTCTTTTTGCATGTACTTGTATTCAAGTAAGATACTTTTTAATAACTCAAATTCAATTTCAAGGAGTTTCATTATAAAGGATAATACCCTTCCTCCATTTAGATATAACTAATTATGCTATGACTCTAAAATTACTCAGTTTAGTTAAATAAATACGTGAGTCTGATGCAATGAACATAATTGGTGTTTTGGAGTATTAGTAATTTAATTTTTATAACTCCCAATACTTGATCTAGAGAATCAGTTATCCTAAATACACAGGAATTTGGAACATGTCATACATAGGAACCTCAAAAAATAATACAATGATTAGCACAGTGTTTCTAAATTAGATTCAAATCTTGCTTTGTTTAGGTATGGTTGGGGTGGTGGATAGTTGAACCTGTATTTCCTTCAGACTAATTCTCCTAGTGTGGAAGTTGGAAAAATGAGCAGCTTCCTTCACTATGTATTCCCATTAAAGCAACAGTTTCACTGTGGTTTATTTATCATGAAATTGGAAAGATTCTGTACAAAATATCATAGTATAAATATTAATAAGTTCAAATAACTTGACAGGATTACCAATATAGAGATAAAGGACTATTTCTCCCTGAAACAGAAAACATGTCTTTTACCTATAGGACATCAAAAAGAAATAATACCTCATAGATTCTTCTTATAATGGGAAAATCAACAAAGCTCACATAATTACCCTACTGGGGGAAAAAGATCCCAAACTCTGAGTGTGACAGTGAGTTGTGAGGCCACACAATACTCAGAAAGAAGCCACAATGGCAATATCAAAAGCAATGAATATTGTTGCTAGAAGAAGAGTAGGGATTTTGTTGTAGGTCCATTAGGAAGTAGATTGGGTACATATGGTCGGAATTAAATAAGATATGTCATTTCTTAGTAGCATATAATTGCAGAGTTGGAAGAGACTTCAGAGATCATCTCATCCACTTATGATCAGACTAAGAATCCCTTAAACTATGTCTGTAACAAGTAGATATCTAGCCTTCACTTGAAAAATATTAGAGGAAGGGAACCCACTATTTCCCAAAGCAGTCCATTCAGTTATTGTATATCTATAATTGTTAAGACGCTCATCATTGTATCAGACCCATATCTGCCCTTCTTCAACTTTCCATTAGCACCAAAGAGCCAACCAATCACTAAGCAGAAAATTACCAGTCTCTAATATATAATCAGCCACTGGGTTATTTGAATATACCCCCTCAAGTCTTCTGCAAGCCAACATGCCACTTTTAAAAACGATCCCTTTACTTTTCCAGTCCCCTTACTACACTAGCTATTTCCACTGGATCCACTCTGGTTTGTCAATACTATTCTTAAAATGTGACAACCCAATGCACAGTAACAATCTCAGATTTGAAAAATCCCTGAGAGATAGCCTAGACCAATTCAAACCTAGGTATAAGTATCTTATAAAACATATTGGACACATTTTAATCCAGCCTTCCTTGAATAGCTTTAGTGAAAGATAATCTATTACCTACACTAGCCCATTTCACCTTTTTGATAACTTTAATTATGAGGAAGTTTTCCCTTTTACAAAGTTCAAATTTACATCTTAGCAAATTTAATTCATCGTTCCCATTTCTGCCATTAGGAGTCAAGTAGGATGAGTGTAATCCCTCTTTTAAAGGATACTCCTTCAAACAAATTAAGACCACTATTCTGCTCCATCTCCATACCCAAGTCATCTCTTCTCCAAGCTAAACATTCCAAATTCCTTTCATTTACCCTCATATAATTTAATCTTGAGTCTTGGCAATCCTGTTTGCCTTCTACTCTAGTAAAAACAAGGACAATCAAAGGCAGTTCACATGCCTCTTTGTTTCCATGTAAAATAATGTGAATTTGAAAAAGCCTTGTAAGTATATACCTCTATGGTGAATTTATGGGAGGTTGTAGATAAAGGTAAGCCAGGCTGGTGAGTCATAGCTGGGTCATAATCTGCATCATTATAGGACAAATAATCTAATGAAATAATAGATCCACCAGAGTATTAGAGTAGCATCAAAGAAAGTAAAAAAAAAAAGGAGGGCTTTGAGAAAAGGGGAAGTAACTATCATGATTGTGGACAGAAGCAAAGATGTCCATCATAAGAAATGGGATTAAAAATACAAGAAAGAAGGAAGAGAAAGGGAAATTTATGGAGCAAAATCTTATAACAGAGGTAAAGAGTGGAATCAAGAGAAAATATAGTGGAATCAGACTTGGCAAAGAAGAAAATGCTTACTTGGGCAAGAAGAAAAGATGCAGAAAAAAGAATTAAGAAGAGCAATATTAAATTATTTCAATCCAGGTGTTCTAGCATATTTTTGTAAAAGGGAAAGTGTGGTCTCCTTCTGAGTTTGAGGGGTATAGAGTGTTTCAGGGATTTGCAAAAGGTTAAAAAAATTATCTCTCAATAAACATTATAAGGAAGGTAAGAGGAAGCAGGAAACATGCAAATAAAATTATTGTCCATCTATCTCCAAAGAAAGAACCAACTGGAGTTAGATAGTGTAAATTATGCTAAAGTTCAAATAGTTTTATGATTCTTCAGCATTGCTCAGAACTCAGAGACTTAGAAAATATAAATATTAAGTTGTTTATGCAGAATCTCAGCCAAGTCAGGAAAGTGAAGGATTTTAGACAATACAGACATGTAAATCAGGGAGGTACTGACTGATTTCAACAATAGCAAGAGTTCCACAGATTGGAAGTTATAAGAGCATGTTTAATAGCAGTGAGGGGGTGGGAAATCTCTTAAGAGTATGAATTCATACTCAGAGACAGGGATTTCATGGTCCAAGATTTCAAAATTGAACAGTGTATCACCTACCAGCCTGACTGGAGTCATCAGCGTGAATACTGAAGTACTAAATGATAATAGAATGAAATTGAAATGCAGAGGAGGATTGTAAGAGACTCAAGAAAGAAGGTGGGTCAATTGATAATAGCAACTAAGATGGGCATGGTATAGGTCCATGGCATACATGGACTTCAAAAGGGAAATTGCTAAATGATAGTGGCAGTGAAATGGTAAGGAAATGACAATAGGGAGCTAGGATTCTGTTGCTCCCTCCTACTATCCTCTTTGTGAGAAAAAATGGGACAGGTAGAGTGTATTCTATGGGAAAGGATTTCTAGGGAGACAACATTATTGAGGGAAAGTAAGGTTTCAAAAATGTTTGAGGAATTGTCAAAGATGTAGAAAGATTAGAGGAGAAAATAAATTGTCAAACATTTCCTGATATCTTTTGGTTACTTTCGTGATTTACCTGTGTCAAGGAGCAGACTGCCATTTTTAAATGACTGAGGATTATACATATGATATAGGCCTTATGTCACTACCAAATTTCCCCCACCCCAAATGTTAGAAGTTTTAATGGTCATACCAAAAGCTGCTATCACCTTTACACCTGGATCCTCACATCTGATACTGAGTTTTTAAATGTTTTAAACATTTGTGACTAATTCAAATTCCAAACATATTTTTCTCCCAACCATTTAATTCATACAGTTTACCATCTTATGCATCTGGAGAGAAATCAATCCATGTGTTTCTGATTATCACTTAAATCAAGGATTTCTATACTCAGGGAAGTTTAAGACTATCTCAAATTTAGTACTCTTCTCTAAAAACAGTTTGTCTGGTCTTTAAGCTTCAGAAAAATCTAACAAAAAGATAAGCAAATGGGAAAATATTGAATTGAAAAAAAATTACTGTAGCAACTAAAGCTAAAAGTACATGGCATTTTCTAAATGAATATGCTAAAGATATGTGTATTTTTCTCTCCAAATTGATAAATGGATACGAACAGGCAGTTTTCAGAGGAAGAAATTAAAGATATTGTCATATGAAAAAATGCTCTAAATCACTATTGATTAGAGAAATGCAAATCAAAACAACTCTTAGGTACCATATCACACCTGTCAGATTGGCTAGCATGACAAGACAAGAAAATTACAAATTCTGGAGAAGATGTGGGAAAAGTGGAACATTAATGCATTGTTGGTGGAGTTGTGAACTGATCCAACCATTATGGTGAGCAATTTGCAACTATGCCCAAAGAGCTATAAAAATGTGCGTAGCAGGGCAGCTAGGTAGCACAGTGAGTAGAGCACCTGCCCTGGAGTCAGAAAGACCTGAGTTCAAATCCAGCCTCAGACATTTGACATACTTACTAGCTGTGTGACCTTGGGCAAGTCACTTAACCTCAATTGCCCTGCCTTCTCCCCTCAAGAAAATATGCATATCCTTTGACCCTGAAATATCACTTCTAGGGCTATATCCCAAAGAGATTATATGAATGGGAAAAGAACCCATATGTATAAAAATTTTTATAGCAGCTCTTTTTGTGGTGGCAAAGAACTAGAAATTGAGAGGATGCTAATCAATTGGGGAATGGCTGAACAACTTGGGGTATATGAATGTAATGGAAAACTATTGTGCTATAAGAAACGATGAGCAGGCAGACTTCAGAAAAACCTGTAAAAACTTATGTGCACTGATGCTGACTGAGGGGAGCAGACCCAGGAGAACACTATACACAATTACAGCCACATTTTGCAATGACTAACTTTGATAGACCTGACACTTCTCAGCAACGCAAGGTTCTAAGACAACTCCAAAAGGCTCATGATGGAAAAATCTATCCATATCCAGAGAAGGAATTATGGAGTCTGAATGCAGATTGAAGCACACCATTTGCCCTCTCTCTTTTGTTTTGTTTTGTTTCTTCTTTCTTGTGGTTCATTCCATTGGTTATAAATCTTCTTTGCAGTATAACTAATGTGCAAATGTTTAATGTGAATGTATATGTAGAGCCTATATCAGACTGAATGCTGTCTTGGGGAAGAGAGAGGGGAGGGAGGGAGAGAAAATTTGGAATTCAAAAGCTTGTGGAACTGAATGTTGTAAACTAAAAATAAATTAATTAATTAAAAAGATATATTTTTTTCAGTGCCAAAAGGAACTTTTTCAAGAATGGACCACATATTATGTCACATGGATATTGCAAACAAATGTAGAAAGGAAGTAATAGAAATGACATACTTTGTAGGCCATAATACAATGAAAGTAGTCATCAGTTCAAGGTCCATGAGCAAAAGACACAGACCCAAATGGAGAATTAATAAAGAAATCCTAAATAATGAATGGGTAACAGAGTAAATCATAGAAAAAACTAATAATTATGTGAAAGAAAAATCAGGATGAAACTATAAACCAGAATTTTGGGGATATAGCTAAAACAGTCCTTAGGGAGATATATGTGTGCATGTGCATGTATATGTGTGTGTGTGTGTATATATGTATATATGTGTATATATATATATACATATATATATATATATATATATCCCTATAGACTTACAGTAACAAAATTCAAAGAGAGAGTTAATTCACTGAACAGTTATTTTTTAAAATTAGAAAATCAAAACTATATCAAACTAAAATAGGCATGAAAGAGGATATACCAAAAATTTCAGGAGAAACAGATAAAATGTAAGCCCCTCAAAACATTAAAAAGATAAATAAAACTATAAGTGAATTTTTTGAAAAGACTTATAGAACTGAAAAAAAACATTTCAACAATCTGATTAAAGAGGGTGCAAAATGAAATAAGCAAAATTGCGAACAAAAAAATGAAATCTCAACAAAACTAGGAGAAATAAAAAGAATTATTAGAACATATCTACAATTATATTCTAACAAAACTAATACACAAAAAGAAGAGGAACGTTTTTAAAAAAATATAAATATCTAAGCCTAATCTTTTTATACATATATGTTTGTGTATGTGTGTGTATGTGTGTGTATATATGTATGTGTATGTGTAGTTTCCTGCAAAGGAATTACCAAAGAGAGGTGGGAAGGATACTCCTGCTCTTGAAAGATTTAAAGGATAATTTTGTTAAATATTTAAAGAACATTTAGTACCAATACAACATAAATTATTCTAAAACTTGAGAAATAATGCACCCTACCAGATGAATTTTATTACAAGCATAGTCCTAATATCTGTAGTAGGGAAGAATCAAGCACAGAGAACTATAAATCAATATCACCAATCAATATTGATTTTAAAAATTTTAAGTAAAATCCTATAAGACTACAGCTCTTCATCTAAGAAATCATTCATCATGAATAAGATGAATTGATACAAGGAATACAAAGATGGTTCAACACTAAAAGAAAATCTACACAGTTAACAGCATTAAAAACACAAAAAAATCTAAAAATCATATGGATATCTTGATAGATGTGGAAAAAACTTTTGACAAGGTAAAATATTGTAATGGCAAGCAAAATGGGACTTTTTGTTGTCTCTTGTTTTGGAGTGCTTCTCAGCACTAAGGCAGTCTAATGCGTTTGATTGAGTCTTGCCTTTGTTTGTAGGAAGGTCCACACCCTTTTGCTAATTAGGTCAGGAGGGGTGTGAAGCCCTCAAGAAGTGTGAAGCCCTCTCACCCTGAAGAAGTGTATATATACTCTGAGGTTAGCATTTTGTTTGGGGTTCATTCATTGGAAGAGGGTTAGTGTGGAGACTCTGGGTAGCTGTTAAGGAGCTCCCTAGCTTCGAAAAACCCAAATGTTGGTGCTTCTCTTTCTGGTAACTATGTATGTTTAGCTTTGGTCAGACAGCTAGAAGCCTGTCTCTTGATTTGTGTTATTTCTTCTGTTTATATTTGTAATTTCTGTTTGTATTTGCTCTGAAGTTCAAGGAGCTGACTTTTCCCCCAGAACTGAGTGGCATATGTATGTTTAATTAAAGTGAGATTGTAAACCCCTTAAAGTTGCTGTCCTTAGAAAAGCAGATTAAAGAACCTGTATTAGCAGCCCTTCTGTGTACTGGTGTTATTGGTCTTACATAGCCACAATAGTGACAAGTAGCATTGTTGTTACAAATACTCATTTACATATGCCAAAATATTAAACCATAGAAAGTGTAGTCATACAGGAATCTTTTATTCATATCTTTAAAAGTACCTATCTTGTATATCAAGATATACAAGAACCTTTCCCAATAAATAGTAAAGCAAGAACACACACTCTCCCAACTACTATTTCATGAAGTTCTAGAATGCAAACAATAGCAATAAGACATAAGGGAAAAAATAAAGGCATATATATAGGCAAAGGAGATAAAACTATCACTATTTGAATATGACATGATGGTTAGCTAGTGTCAGGAAAGACACTAATTAAGACAATAAACAAAGTGTCAGGCTACAAAATTAACTCTCAAAAATGAACAGCATTCCAATATAATAACAACATCCAAGATTCAATAAGAGCCAAGTCTCTTTACAAATAACTAGAAAATTCAAAAAGTATCTTGGTATCACTCTGTCAAAATACACAAAATACTTGAACAAACTTAATTAAGAAATAAAGAAAATCTTAAAAAACTGGAAAAATAATCAGGGTTCATGGCTAGGCCAAGACAATATAATAAAAATGGCAATGGTACAAAACTTTAAATTATATTTATAATGACATAAATTGGTTATCAGAAGGACATTTCACAAAAATTGATAAAATTTGTTTTTGGAAAATAAAAATTATATGATATATCAACTTTAAGACCTAAAAATATTTTATAAAGCAGAAGTCATCAAAAACATTTGGTATTGGTATAAAAATAGAGCTCATTGAAAGAACTAAACCAAGAAGAATTAGAAACAATGGAACTCAATAAAACTGTATTCAATAAACTAGAAAAAAAGAAATTATCTAGGAAATAACTCCCCACTCGAGAAAAATTGCTAGGAAAATTGAAAAAAATTTGGAAGAAATTTGTCTTAAGTCAACTCCTTATGCCATATTCCACAATACATTCTTCACGAATATGTGAGTTTAATATTAAAGACACGTTACAAAGAATTTAGAAGATTAGAGAGATCATAAACCTTTAACAGCTATGGGTAGGAAATGTATTCTTAACTAAACAAAGGATAGAACCAAATACAAACTTTAGATCACTTTAATTATATGGAACTGAAAAGCTTTTGAAAAAATAAAATGCACCTAAGATATGAAGTGAAGTGGTCAATGAGAAATTTTTTTTTATTAAATTTCTCTAATGGAGGCATGGTGTCTAAGACATATATATGTATAGAGATTAGATATATCTATATATTATACATGTATTTATAGACACTCATATACATGCATGCAAGTGTGTGTATGTGTGTATAAATGTACATATACACGTATGTAAGTGTGCATATGTGTGTATATACACAGAGAGAGTAGAAAGAGCATAACCTTATCTATATGTACATATGTATATATAAACACACATGTATTGGTATATATGAACACACACATGGTATCTACGAGTATATCCTTGTGCATATATGCACATGTATGCATTTTGTTTGGGTATATAAAACCAGAAGCTATTCCCCAGTAAGTAAGTAGCCAAAGGCTATGAATAAATAGTTCCCGAAAGAATAGTAAACTACTAAAAACTATTCGAAAGAATTCTACTCTTGACAAATAATAAGGAAACTGCAAATCAAGACAACCCTGGAATTTGAACAGCAAGGGTAACAAAGGTGTAAATTGTCTTTGTTGTAGGAAGATAGGCACACTAGTTCATTGCTGGTGGAGCTGTGAATGAGATGTCAAGAAAAGTTTTTAATAAGAGATAACCTTATAACATAAATGTAATGAGAAAGATAGAAGAAAGAGTAAGAAAAATGGAAGGTACACAACCTTATACAAATAACAAAGTTCTTGAAAACTAGAAAGGATCATATAGAAGTTAAAAGTTCTATGAATCAATGATGAATATTAAAACAGTCAAATAATTTTAAAAATAGAAAAAAATGCAAGATATTTAATATAAAAACCAACTGAGCTAGAAAGTAAATTAGGGAGAGACAATTTAAGAATTACTGGATTCCAAGAAAGTCATGACCATCGCTTAGCAAAGATAAGAGAGACTACAAACCAAATGAACTCTATAACCCAGTATTTAGTACAACTCACTTACTTAGGGAAATAATTCATATTTGACAAGAACCAGAGAACTATAGGGAAAATTGTAAAGCAATCTGGAAGAAGTTAGTTTTAGGTCAACATTTTATACCACACAGAAAATAAGCTTTGAAAAAAATTAATAAATAATTATGTGATTTAATATTAAAGGGAAAGAGAGGGAGACAGGGAGAAAGAGAAAGAACCAAATAAAGTACATGGTCAGGGGAGAGGAGATGCAATTGATTCTTTACAAAAAAAGAAACAAGATAAAAACTAATAGAGCCAACTAAAATATTTCAACAGTTACATAAAAGAAACATTTTTGCATGAACAAAATCAATGCAAATGATTTAAGAAGTGGAGAAAGAAAAAATCTTTGTATCAAATATGGCAGGTCTTAGCAGCATTTAGCAGCATGGTTTTAACAGCATTTTTTTTTAAATCAGGGTTTGAAAAATAAAACCAGCCTGAAAGATAGTTTACTCGTTTGAGAATTACAAAGTTCAAATCCTACATCTGATATTTACGAATTGTGTGATTATTAGCAAATTGATTAACTTCTCTAGGTCTAAGGGTTCTTCCTTATATCTGAAACTGGGACAAACATTTACCAGTAGCCCCTACCTACCTCGTAGTTTTGAGAAGATCAAATGAGATAGCTTTACAAACTATGACGTGCTATATAAAAAAGTCATTGTTAAATATCTAGGATCCGTAAAGAATTACATGTATCCTTTCTTTTTTGCAGTTGGGCCTATAGGTGCTTTGGATCAATAATAATAATAATAATCGTTAACAGTTATACAGCACCTACTATCTGCTAAGAGCTTTATAATTATTACCTCATTTGATTCTCACAGTAACCCTGGGAGGCTGGTGTTACTATCCCCATTTTACAGTTGGGAGAAATTGAAGTAGACAAGAGTTAAGTAACTTATCCAGGGTTACAGAGCTAGTAAATATCTGAGGCTCGATTTGAATTGCAGTCTATCTTGACTTCAGACCCAGCATTCTATCCACCGTACTACCTAGCTACCCAAATTCAACTATTGAATCAATAAATCAGGATTGATATATAAATACAACAAATTAGCTGATGTTTTCTTGACGTGTTGGAGCAGACCACAATGATGACCAACTGAAATCATGTCCTTTGTAGGAAACCTTTTCCACCCCCTCTTAATTCTAGTGTCTTCCCTCTGTTAATTATTTCTCATTTTTCCTTTATACAGCTTGCTTGGTATATATTTGTTTGTATATTGTTTCTCTCATCAGATGTAAGCTCCTTGAGGTCAGGGACTATCTTTTGTTTCTCTTTGCATCCTTAGCTCTTAGCAGATCACCTGGTACATAGTAGACATTTAATGAATGTTTATTGATTGATTGGCGATAAAAAGGAGAATAATTCTTTCTGAATCTTGTTTGAGCTACATATAAGACAGCATCTTGGGGGAAAGTTTTGCAAAGTTTTAAAGGTATGTCTACCAGACAGATCAGCCTGTAATTAGTGGGTAATAAAGTATTTCCCGTTTTAGTGGCAGAGTTGACCACATTTGGAATCCATTTTAAAAGAACTACATCTAGCAAGTTGCTTAGGGTAAATTATTTGGCCAGGATTACCCCACACGCACTCTTAGAAAAGGTTTTAGAAAAAAAGATATTTGAACAACCAACTTTTTTAAACAAAAGAAGTCATCAAATTAATTCAGCAGTGAGTATACAAAAATCCCCTTTTGCCTAATCTTTTCTACTAAAACTGACTGTATTTTGACTGGACTAACTAGAAGTTTGGGCATTGTATAGAAACAGCCTTTGACAAAGATGTGGCTGCCATATTCTTGTCTATCAGAGGTTATAATCTCAGAGAGAGAGAGAGAGAGAGGGATAGACATAGAAACGGAGACTGACAGAGATAGATTGACAGAGATAGGGAGAAAGAGAAGAGGAGAGAGACAGAATCACAGAAAGACAGAGAAACAGAGATAAAGACAAAGGAAAAGACAAAGACAAATTGAAACTGAGACAAAGGGAATCACAGATATACAGAGAGACAAAGACAAGGTAGGAGAGAGAGAGAGTGATGGAGAGTGAGAGAGAGAGATAATTCTTAATTATTGTTTTCTAAATGGTTGTTTCTTAGTGCTTATCCTCAAGTATTTGTACATTCAAAGCCTAGTGGTCCTGTGGATCAGAATAAAATCTTGAGAATGAAGAGAATAGAACTTTCATTTCTTATTCATGCTAGAAAAGAGGCTTTGCTGAAAGTCAGAAAGTATTTCACACTAGATGGCAGCATAAGACTGCTCATATATAATACTACAATGTGTGCTGTGAAGGTCTGTGATTCCTGACTAAAATGGAAGAATTTTATACATTCATACTTAAACAATGGATTAATTATGACCTGCATTTATGTTTATGTGACCATCTCATCTTATTATATAGCATATGCTTTTGTATAAAAACATATGAATTCATATTAAACACAAAAATATTAGCATACTTTTTTTACCACTTTGTCATAATTTTTTATAGATGATTTCTGTTTGAAATAGTCCTATAATTTAAGTCCTATAATTTAAAAATAAGTTAATCATACACGACCATTTTATATTATGACATAATTGGTTTACTATTCAGTAATTATACTTCAAATGTTCATTTATACACAATCTAATAATTACACAATTGAAATCATTCTTTCTATGAAATTAATATTTATAGAATTCTAGAGCTGAAAGGGACCTTAGGAATCTTCTACTCCACTATTTGCTAAAAATCATACATAGCACCATAACTGAAATCAGACATTCTGTGTTCAAATTCTCATGCTTTTACCTAGAATCATAATATGAATTTAAAACTGGAAGAATAATATTATTTGTGAGACCTTGAACAAATCACTTCTTAAGCTCCAGCTTTCTCATCTATGAAGTGTGAAGAGAATGGACTAGATGAGCTCACCAGACCCTTAACTAGTGAGATCATCCTACATTCTTTTAACTTTAGCACAAGTTCTCTGATTCCAGTTCTGGTGTTATCCATGATAATTAGCAACTAAAAAAATTTCAAAGTACACCGTCAGGATATCTTATATGTAAAATAATTACACAATAGAGAAGGACATCCAAAAATTGAACCATGCTATCCAAAAATAATACATTTAGGTCATCACAGAAGGAAGAGTGAGCATTAAAAAAAAAAAGCTTTCAGGGATGGTACAATTTGCAACAAAGGACCACATCATTGAATTAGAACATCCGTGAACAGGACAGTCATTCTATAGCCAACATTGCTCTCTTATGCAAATATGAAGCTTTTCATCACATGCATAGCTTTGCAATTAGGACTGGAAATATCTCACCATTTAGGTTGGTCCTACTCTTATTGAATATAATTGTCACTTCCTGTTGTAGCCACAGTCACCCTCCTTCTAGGCCTACCCGATTATGGGAATGCACTTGGCTTCCTGTATCAAATACCCTGAGTTCCCTCACAGACACAAGTTCCCATCAGAATTGAACAAAAGATGATTGAAGGAATAGGCAAATTGTGGTCGTTTTGTTTTAGGTCTCTTGTTGAATTTTCTTTGAGCACTGGCAGATTTCTTTAGGCCCTGGTTAGAAGGAACAGTCTAATTTGCATCATGGATGCAAATTATCAACCTAGCACATATGTTATAAAAGCAATATTTTCTTTAGAAATACATCAGAATTATGGATGCATACTTTAATTTTAAGTATCTTCACCTCTGAATATTTTTAGGATAGTAAATGACTTTAAAGGGACATTATGATTTCCATTAGAATGATTGCTAGATTATGTACTTAATTAGATTGAAAAGATGGCTCATTTATCTAAACAATTAGCTGGATACTCTAAAAGGACAGTCTAAGTTTCAGCAGCCTTGCAATTGAATAAAAACTCTTCCATAGACTGTCAATCTGAGCTTGGGAGGAATAAGTTGAAGGGAACCAAATACTTGGGTAAACATTTTAAAGGCCTTTAAGTAAACTAATTAATTCAGCAAAGAAATGAAAGAAGAATTTCAAAGATTTTGTTTCTGCAATTAGTACTGATATATTTTAAAAATAAAATGGTATGATTTTGCTGAGTTAGTAAATTTCTTCCAGTATGTAATTTATGATTATTTGAGGAGGGGAATTTTAGAAGACAGCATGCAATTTAATTGATGTGGGAACTCTCAGTTTGGAAACTCCCTTCACCAATGTAGGTAGACAACTGGTCTGTAACTTATTGGCACTTGTCACACAATACTAGTAAAACTGATAATTCATTGATGGCAGTATTGTGAACTAAATAAAGTATTGCAGAATATAAGCTCCTTGAGGGTAGGACAGTTTAATTATTGTCTTCATATCTCCAACACTGAGAAAAACATCTTACTCAAAACAAATGTTTAATAAATGTTTATCCAATTGAATTTAACTAATGTTATATCAGTGTAAAACCAGAACAGCTGCTCTATTCAGTAAATTCAATGGTGAAAAAAACCATCACACAAAGTACTATTCTTGAGTCCAACCCTATGTGACTCCGGGCACTAGTCAAAGAGAAATCTAGCATAATTTCTTGCAAATATTCTTTAAGTGAGTAATCTACCCACACCACATTACTAGTACCATATCATTCTTTTTCTAAGAATGTCATTTTGTATTGCTGTCCATATTTTAAGATGCTTAACACTGTGAACAACTGCGGCAGAGAAAACCGCTGCGTACGGTGAGGCTCTTTCCATATGAATCATCACTTTCATCTGAATAGAAAGCTGCTTTTGAGTATGATAGACAGCAATCTATATGAGTACACACATCTGAAAGAATTCATATACAATTGGCTAGATATTCCACACGAAGCATACACATGCATTTCTATAAAATCATATGTGCACATATATGTATGTATGACTACATGTGTTATTTAACTTCTTTAAGCCTCAATTTCCTCATTTGTGAAATGGAAATAATCATGGTACCTACCTCATAAGTTGTTGTGAGGGTCAAATGAGATTAAAAAATTAAGAAATTTGTAAAACTTTTAAAGTCCTACATAAAATTAGTTTTGTTATTATCGAACACATCTGATTGAAGAAACTACATGATATATTGAAAAGGTGCTAGGCTTAGAGTCAGGAAATGCAGTTTCAGGGTCTGGCTCCGAAATACATGACCCCCCCAAGTTAATCTTTCTGAACTTAAATTTCTTCATAGGTAAACACGTATAATAATAATAAAAATATCTAGCATTTATATAACATTTTCGAAGTTTGTAAAATGCTTTACATAGGTTATTTCATTTGATCCTCACAAACCCCTAAGAGGTAGGTGCTAGTATCCATATTTTGCAGATGAGAACACTGAGGAAGAGGGAGGTTAAATGACTGACCCAAGGTCACAGATCTGCTAAGGGCCTAAGACAGGATTTAAATTCAAGTCTTCCTGTATCTGAGTCCAGTGTGCTCTATCCACTGTATCTTTTGTCTCTTATAATACTTGTGTTACCCACCTTTCAGGGTGGCTGTGGGAGAGGTACTTTGTAAATTTTCTAAAGCTCTACGAATATAAGTTACTACCAATAGGTTTGTAGTTCTAAGTGTTACTTGCACTCCTGGTAACTACATCTTCACTCACGGCTAGTCTGATGCTTTTCCTTTTCCAGGATCATCCCCTCTCTGGATGATATCTTCCACTCCAGTTTCTCTTCAGTTTTTGTTTGTACTTGGGGCTCAGCCTGTGATTAACGGATTTATTTTGCCCATTTTGTTGAAATCATTTTATAAGCCCAAATCAGAAATCCTGCTGTAATCTAATTTCTTTATTTTAATTAAGATTTTTTATTTTTACTTTACAATACTTAGTTCCACATGATTTTGAGTTCCAGATTTTCTTCCCCACCCCCACGTGGCTCCTAAGCAGAACCGTGCCACAGACAATGTTTTCAGTGTGAGTGTTTGTACCTTGGAAATTAGCAAATGTTACAAATCAAGCATGTTTTACCCTTTTGTGGATTGCTAGATTTAAGAAAGTCATAAAACGTGTTAATAAATGCAGCGTAAAGTATTTAAAACTAGTTACTTTATAATCCTGTCATAAGTATATAACGTGTTTCAAAGGGAAGATTATAAAGGCAAAATGTTTCTGGCCATCTATAAAGCATGATCTGGGGTATGCATGTATTATCATAATTCATATGGAGTTGGAGTCGAATTACAGAATTAGTATAGAGGCATGTAGCTAATCTTTCTCATTGTTCACTTCCCAGTAATATTTGAGTTAGGCCCTGGTTTGTTTTCTCCCCCTTCTGGAACTGGAAACTCTTTAAAGTGCAGTCTCTCTCTCTCTCTCTCTCTCTCTCTCTCTCTCTCTCTCTCTCTCTCTCTCTCTCTCTCTTTTTCTGTGTTTGTGTGTGTACATATATTTTCCTGGAGATCTAATTGTTCAATCTTTTCTAGCACCCTCTTGGATATAGAAGAAAAAGCCACCAGAAGACCTAGGTTTCAATGAGTGTTCCACTATTACTTTTTCTGTAAGGCACATTACTTTACCTCCTTGAAGGCCATTTTCCACATTGCTAAAATGGCGATGATCATCCCTTCCAACCTCATAGAAGAGTTGATTGAATCAAGTGAGACTTTGTTTGTGAAAGCATCTTGTAAACTGTAAAGTGCCCTCCACTCCAAAAGAAGAATTTTTTTACATGATACCTTTCCATTATTTATTTCCTTCTTCATGTCCTGAAGGAAATGCTACTTTTATTCAATTTCCCATTCCATGGATGCAAAGAATGTCAAAGCCAGAAGAAAGCTTTTGAAATCATTTAGTCCAATCCCCTCTTTTTATAGACAGAGGAATAGGAAGCCATGAAAAGTTAAATAATTTCCTTAGTGGAAGCTGGAAGGAGAACCCATATCTTTGGATCCCATTTTTTTATCCTAGTCCAAAATTATTCCTAATTCTATGTATAAAGTCTAGCCAAAAAGTTCTGTGGCCATTCTTTGTGGAGTCTGTAACTATATCTTCTTAACCCTTGAGATTGAAAGACTTCTTTCATGGGAAGTTGATTAGCCTTCTGTGGTTGTCCCCTAGCAGCCAAATGGAGAACAGCAGAACTAACCATTTGTTCCTAAATACCACATTCTGAAACAAGAAAAGCTCCCCTTTAGAATATATGCTTTTCTTCAATACTTAAACTCGATCTAGTTTAGTTTCTAATAGTTGTCTCTTAAATTTTTTAGGGATCATTGCATGCTCTACTTCTCATATGTACTTCCTTTTATATATTTAACTCCATTAAGATGAACTATATTTGTATATGTCTATGTGTGAATCAACTTGGGTCAAAAGATCATCAGATTTGGAGCTACTGCTGATGCTGTGCAGGATTCATTTCAGTTCCTTTTATTTAGATTCATGGGCATCCTTTAGTAATTCTGTTCTTCATGATTTATGTGCAGTGGCTGATGTTTCACAGGATGTCATGTATCTAAGACACATGGCATTTAAAACTCTTGAATTGTTCCTTAACTTGGAAAGCTCACCTAGTCCTCAATTCCTGCAATCTCAAATTACATTAGAACAAATCCACCATCCTACATCTTAAATGGCCTTGTATTCATCTTTGAACTAAACTAAATTCGTAGAATAATAGAATAGTAGTTCTGGCTCAAGAGAACCTTTAGAACTCCTCTAGTCCAGTCACTCTTATTTTATAAAGACTATGAAATAAAAAAAGAAAAACTAAGGCTCAATCAGTTCAAGCTATTTTCAAGTTCCAGTAATTTCAATGACATGAATGTTCTGAGTCACAGATTTAACATACTTTCCATTTATAGCCACATTTTTTTTCTGGAACTTTTCAATGTTTACAAAATATCTGGGAAAATTGTTTTACTTTTCGATAAAGCTTTTTTTCAAACATGCATAAGACAATTCTAGATAATTGACTCAAATGTTAAAAATACTGGATTTGTATCAAAGGAATATTTACTTTAGGCAAAATTATATACTTTAATTTTAAAATGTATTGTAGAATCTATTAATTAAGACAAATGGTGGTCTAATGAATTAGATACTTTGTGAGAGTAAATCTTTTCCTCAAAAATTTGTTTTTTCAGGCCACAACATTTCATCCACTAATCAAATATTTATATGTATGCAATTACCACAATTTAGAGACTAGGTGGCCATAATTAGGTTTGGGCTGAATCCATATGATGCCAACTACTTCAGTGAAAATGAAAAACCTCATGAATCATCTGGATATTCTGGCTACAAAAAAAATCTTAGTCAAACCAATTGGAAACACCCTGGATGACCGATTGACTTTTTCACTTTTCACCTGCATGCTCTGTATAAAGTCATATAAACAAAGCCTGAATTAAGAGAGAGAAAGAAGTAAAAGTTCTTTACCACTTGCCCTCCTTTCATTTTGTTCTGATTTATTTAGTTGTAAGTTTAAGCAACATGACATTTTTATTTATAGTTTATTTATAGGAGGTGGTGATATATTAATTCATACCTAGAGCAACTGATAACCGCAGATTTCAGTCCTAGGTTCCCTAGGCCTAGCTTCACATTTTCTCTAGCTAAAGATTTCCGTGTAGGCTTGAACTGTGGAAAATGTAAGCCATCTGTAACACTTCGACACAAAGCTCTATAAGGTCAGAGGCTGAGTCTGTCATCCTTGTATACCCCATGCAGTTAGGGAACTGCCCTGACACCTGTGAGTACTCAGCAACTGCTTGTTAACTGACTGATAAATTCGTTTGGAGTTTTGAGAAAGAAAGACAGCATTCTATTTGCAAACTATCCTTCTTCTAAATTATTTAAAACTAGTTCCTTTTAAACGAGTCATAAACATATGTTTCAAAAGGAAGATCATAAAGGCAAAATTTCTCTAGCTCTCTCTGTAAAGCATGGTCTGGAACATGCACATATTATCAGAATTCATATGGTCTAGAGTCAGGTTACAGAATTAGTGTAAAGGAATGCAGCTAATCCTTCTCATGGTTCACTTCTGAGTAAAATCTGAGTTGAGGTACTGGTTTGTTTTCTCCCCCTTCTGGAAACTCTTTAAAGTGTTGTATGTCCCATTGTGAGTGTTCATATTGATAGGCACCCCAAACCCACGTGCCAAATTCAGCTCCTTTAAATAGAGCATTATTTTCGGATCAACTTGATTCAAGTCACTGATGTATCTGCTTGACAAGTCCTAACAGAACACAGGGAAGACGCAAGCCAGCCCGTCTTTACTGGTAACAATGTATTCATGACTTTAGGAACTGTTTCTGCTCAGGCTGCTTCTTGCCCCTGCCTGAGAAGAGAGGAGCATAGCTTTCCTGGGGTGTGCTATTTGAGCAAGAAAGTAATCTAACACTAAATGCAGGCGGGGTCAGAGTGATGTAACAGGAAGCTCTGATGTTTCCCTTCTGCTGCTGATCACTTACAATCTGACAACACTTCCAATTCTACTCAGAACAAGCCCTCTCTCCACAGTAGAGCTGTGCAACCTCTTCCATTAAGATCACCAGGCTCTGATAACTGGATTACACACAGCCTGCAGGATCAAATTGCAAGTCTTTTGCTGTTCCCCCACCTTGCCTGAGGGGGAGAATCTCTTCTGCAGAATCTCAGAAAAATCAAATTGCATCCAAGACTATTTTACCAAAAAATTCCTCAGGAACTGGGCTGGGTGAGTACATATTAAAGCATATCTAAGAATTGTAAATGATACTGTCATTTGACTTGAGATTGTTTCCTGGGCTTTAGTTACTGGCATTGGGAGAAGCTGGAAACATTCTCTTTTGTGTAAGATAAGCTACAGAGTGCAACAGTAAAAGTAGAAATCTTGTTAACTACTAAATACTCCTATAATTTAGACTAGTATTCCAGATTTTTTTTGGGGGGGGGCAAGCAAGAAATAAAAGTTGAATGACTTGAAAGGAGCTCTTGTGGGAATAGACCTCCAAAACTAGCTATGGGTAATGCTATATTTTCTTATAGCCCTAATATTAAAAAAAAAAGTTTTATTCTTGCCAGCTGGAAAACATTAAAGCAATTGTTTCAGAAAAAAAAAGGTCTCTAAACTCTCTCAGCACAATTGGGACTCTTAGGAAAGAGGAAGAATAAATGAAAACCTCTACCGGCTCTCTACTCCTGAGGTCTCCTACTCTCACTGGCACTGTTACTTGAACAGGCAATTAAAGGCAAAAAGACTAGCTTTCCATTGATCACACTTGTTTCTACTTGCAGTTCACCTCAACTCACATATATCTTAACCGATATCATTTTTGTGTGTTTTCAAACTATCTTTTCCTAAAACTCCAAATATTTGCATTAGCGTAGAATATAGAGTGAGATTCTAGGTGGAAAGTCATTGGAAATTTGGAAAATGGGTCAGGAGAGAATATAATTTAATCTCTGAATATGTGTATATTTTTATTTTTAATGTTTATTCATAGCGAATCCAGTATTTCCTTCTATTGTGCTACATATAGTCTGCTGACTTACTCATTTCTCTGTGCTTGTGTTTTGGGAGAGGGTAGATGGAAATGGAGACATGGGCATATTCAGCAAAAGAGAGGGAGGGAATTATATATATGGATGTATATATATATATATATATATATATATATATATGTATGAGGTACCATGGATTAATAAGAATTTAAATAAGTACATACAGAATAATTTTATTACTAGATCCTTATTCACTACTGGTTGTGATGAGAATTAATTTTCTGAGTGAATTAATGATCCTTAAGGCAAGACAAATTGTCCTAATGAATTCAACAATTTAATACCCACATAATTTATAAGGAAAGAGAATAAATACTATTATTTATTTTAGGGAAATTAGATATCAAACTTGTACTTGACTGATATTGAAGATGCCACTACTGATTAAGATGGGTTTTGATTTCAATGATATTATATCTTTTTTTGTGGTTGTTTTTTGCTTCCATTATGGACATCCTGGACTCAATCACCCATAAATTTAACACATTACAAGTGACTAATTTCTCATCCGGTACAACTCCCTGGCAGTTTTGCCCTGGATATTCAATACAACAGATGCTTCTAAATAACTTTTCACAAGAGTACAGTTACATGATTTTCTTGCTCTTAATTTCCGTATTACTTACACTTAGATTCTTTGGCCATGAGAGGTACACAAATGCAAAAAAACAAATGGCAGGAGTGGGGGATTCTTGGTTACTTTTGAAAGCTTCTTGAAGTCTGGCATGGGGATTAGGAAGGATATAGTTGAAATAATCCATTCTTTAGTTTTGGGTTTGCTTAGAATAGATGTTAAAAAATTCATTTCTAATGATAAAGATTATATCTCTCTCTTTGGGAACTTGTGTTTAATCAAATATTTCATATCACCAAAATAAAGAGTGAAGACATAGACAAAGTGACAAATACCTAATTAATTGTTGGGAGAGGGGAAAGTATTTATCCAATGTTATTTTCACTAAATATCTATAAATTGAAATTACTTACAAATTTGATCTCTAAAAATAACTGTACAAAAAGAACCAAGCAATACTGATCTTCTAGAGCTAAAGACTAAAGCAAGAGTTAAAATAACCTGGACCACACACATATGCATGTGTGTACACACACACATACACACACACACACACACACACACACTACTTTAAAATTGTTTCCTTTAAAAATCAATAGCCTTCATGAATCTGTCCATGATTGTGGTACTGAGCTAATTATTTTACTTTCTCAAACATATTTGTTTCTCATGCTATCTCCCCCATTGACTGCATAGAGTCACCATGTATGCCTAAGCCAGGTTTACACATGTACAATGAAATGGGAAATTAAGACAATGCAATGCAATGGATGGTTTAAGCCAAAAAACACTCACCTAAAATATTTAAACTATTAGATAAAATGTATTTTTGTGATAATTGTTCAAATTTTCCTTCATTTTCCAAAATATTTCTTGACTTGTGAAAATACTGGGATTTATGTATTCTATTTTTCAATAATAGTTTCCTGTTAAAAAGTAGTGATGCTAAGTAAAATGCAGAAGATGATAAGTACATTATTTTGTACTTATTAAATGACTTGAATTAATTTTGGAACAGAAAATGATATAAAATTGAATAGTAAACATGTAAACTATAATCCATAATTTCAAAAAAAACCCATTTGTTTGACTAGTGCAGATTTATGTACTCAATATGGCCATCTTTAGAGAATGTTCACTTTGCAATTTTCCCAAAAGAAGATTCCTCAGCTTTTGTTATGGCATATTAGTTACCAAATTTCTAGAATAATATTATTCAGCATTTTGTAATAATTTCACTTAAGCAAATTAATTTAATATTAAATTTTGAAGAATTGCATCATTATTCTCAAGATGAGTATAAAGACTTTTCAGTGAAAAAATAGAAATCTATATTTAATTAACAGCAAATTATGTATCTCGTATTACTGCCACATTGTTTACTAAAGAATTCTTTGATTGCCTAACCATATTTAAAGTCAATAAACCAAAATTTAGAGTGCCCATTGGATTTACTATTTTGCTATGAAAAATATCAAGGAGAGTTAAAATTTGATCATAATTCAGTCTTTAAGAATGTTCCTAGGACTTAATTGGAAATTTCCCAAAAGTAACTTTGAAGGAAACAAAGTGGCATAGGCAATAAACTAAAGGACTGATTCCAATTCAGTGTTTATTATTTAATTCATTTTGGCAAACTAATTTGCTTCCTGGGGAATGCAGTGACCACTGTGTAAATGTAAATGTATTTTAATTAGCTTGGAAGAGAATTGATGATAATTACTGAAAGCATGTGGTTATTATCTTTTCATATATTAGCTAAAAAAGGCAAGCCAATATCCTGTTGATGTGTCTAAAATCTTAAATTTGATTTTTCACATTATGACCACAGTTTTGTAAACATTTTAAGGTAAAAAAAATCTGATTTCCTGGGAAATTGTTTTGAGTAAAGGCATTTTTGAAGATATTTGCAGGCACTAGTTTTATCCTTTATCTAATCTTTGTTTAGGAGAATAAGAAACTCCCCTGCCAGTTAAGATAAACTGTTCCATTATAAGCTGGTGTGAAAGCTTCTCTTAGTTACTAAAGGTGGTAGTGTGTTCCCTTACTGCTATTACATAACCAGAAGCAAGCTTTCAGTCAATATTAAAAAGTGAAGAATCTGTGCAGTAAAATAAACTTTTCCTCAAGTCTGGTATCAGTCTCCTTAGAGTACCATGAATGTCTCTGTTTTCCCAGAAAAGCTCTCATTGCTACCTTACTATGTTCCTGTTATTCCATACAACACAGAAATAACCTGCCTCCTTTAGTGCTGTCTTCGCGAGTTAATATCTAAAAGTATTCTACTGAACTTCAGAAAGCAAAAATCTCCAGAAATAAGTCATGTCTATATACCTATGAATCTGAAGTATAGTTGAAAAGTTATCCATATAATTCATTTAAGTAAAAAACCTATGTCTATAACTCCCCCCCCCACCCCCAACTCTCTCCTTAATGGCAATATTCAGGCTCATTTTGTCTGTATTTTTTTCCCCTCATCTCTGCATTTGTTTGCCTTCCTGTGTTTGAATGTGGTGTGGTGTGGTGGTGATGGTGATGGTGGTGGTATGTGTAGTTTTAGGAAAGTAATTGAGATAATTTGATAGGATTTTGTGTAATTAAGTTTAAAATGGTCCTTTAAGTCCTAGAAGAATATGATGTTCATATTAATTATATCAATCCTTGTCTTACAAATGCAAGAAGTTTGAAATAGTTTTTAAAAAAAGATTTTTTCAGTCTACTACAACAATAATATGAAATAGTTCTTGATATAGTTCTATATCTCCAAATACAGAAACATGCATCTATATATGCAGTATATAAAGAAAATGTATGTGGATATAGAATATGTAAATATATGAATCTATAGTTATAGGTCCATATATAAATCTTCATCTATAAATTTGACCTGAATCTATAAAACCAGATTCATATATCTATTTAGTTGTATAACATAGAAGTAATGATACATACAAATTATTATCTCTTTGTGCTCAACTAGAATGGTGGAAGTCATTTAAAAAAACAAATCAGCTTACAATCACTAATCAGTCTGCATTTATGCAAAACAATAAAGATTTTAAAGTAGTTTTATAAATACTTTTGCTAGCGTTTTGTAAAATTGCTGAAGCAATGATAGTCACAAACGAAAGGGAATTACTTTTTATGACCTTAAGGAAAACATTTCTTGTACTGTTGTTGCATTTATGGAAAGGGAGTACCTAATGAACCAACATTTTCCACTTTTGTACAAGTCCCAAGTAGTGATCTCAGGGCAGGTATATGTAAAGCTAACCTTAGGTCTATGGGTCAGAGAATCTGATGGAATTATAAACACATGTCATTGCTTTAGTATACAAAATGGTGTCCTGAGGAATAGAGTAAGTCCTAAGAGTAAATGCAGTTACCAGAAATTCATAAATCATTCCTGGAGAGAGTTTATATAGTTGAGCAATTAACACACATAGTTTAGCCTCTGTTTCTTTCATTTAAATACAAGCTAAATACCTAAGATAATCAAATAGTTGATTCACATATTCCACAAATAATTCATAAGTGCTTATTTAAAGCTGTCTTCATTAACTATACAAGGTGGAAAATTGAAACAACAAGGGACAAGACTTCTCTCAACTGGATACACTAGCTTTTAATATTTTCTGTAGAAATTATACTTGAATGCGAAGTGCCTTTGCCAGCAAAAATCTTGACTTTGTTTCCCCCAGCAACTAGCATAGTGCCTTACACATAGTAGATATTCACTAAGTGCTTGTTAGATTGTTGTGGGATTGAAGAGTAACACCCTCCATAATTAATCATTCTAAAACCGTTCTTCATAACCAGTGTAGTTCCCATCTTTTTCTGACTCTTCCCAGTGTACTTCCATAATTAAAAGAAACATCCAAATGTGAGAAGTGGGGAATTTACAAAGCAAGTTAAGAATTATCCAATCCTTTTAAAATGGAAAAAAAAACCAGTACTTACTGAAGGCAAAGGGGAAAATAAATTGCCTCCTAGGTACCATTTCTACCATCCATGTCAAAATCTATTCAGAATTCATTGGGGTATCTATAGCATTTTAAGTAATCTAGTCAAAATCATTGCCTTTTTAAAAAATGTTTGGGGGGGATGGTACTGAATTTCTTCTGGCTTCATTTCATCTAAGAAATTGTCACTTACTAGGCTTACAAAGTGATTTCCTTGATAATAATTTTACTTAATCACCTTGCCAGTTAATAGGGCAGAGGAGCTGTCAGGATGATAGATTGAGTGGTCCTTTGGAGTTAATGCTGGGAAGAGGATTCCCTTCTTCAGTGACATTTGTTCATGGTTGTTTTTTTTGTTAATCCTCCTGGAGGTGGGGGGTGGGACCCAGTGTACTTGGGGCCATCCTCTATATCTCTTGCATTTCCTGGAGCTCACTATAGCAAATGGGTGGTTCATCAGCTGTCACCATGATTTCTGTGGGTACTTTTAGATAGGAAAATTGATATAGTTCCACACTTCAACCAAATTTTAGCCTACTATCTAGCATTATAAATATTTAATAAAGTTAACTTTGTCCCTCCCAATTTTGTTAAAAAAAACAAACAAACTCAAAATCCCTCCAAAGGCCTTCGTAGCATTATTTTAAATTCATAACTTTTCTGATCACAATGGTGAATAAAAAGTATATTTTCATCAGGCAAGATTGTTTAAGGCATAAGTTGATGTGAAATTAGAAATGAAAAACCCGAAGGAACTCCATGGAATAGTGTCCTGGCAAGTATAGCTGTTCAGTCTTTTAAAAGAGTTAAAGGAAATTCCCTAGGTGTATAACTTATGACTAAAAAGATCCAGTGTGGGGAGAGCCAAAACATTTTATTTAGTGTGAATATCAAATGGAACTCGATGTGGCACAAGTTTATAAGAGATGTTGGAGTTTTACAGCTGGGCAAACCCTTGTTTTAATGACACATTGTTAACACCTACTTTGAGCTCTATGATTAAGTGATATTTTGAAGTGCATTTTCTTTCCAGGAGTAAGTATTTGAGATAATGTGCTTGGAAGGGAACTAGTTCTATAAAAGCAATAAGATATTGGGTTAGTGTATCACAGTAAAGTTGTGAGATTGAAGGAACTGTAATAAAAATGATAAGATTTGTTTTTAAACAAAGAATATTCTATCCTATGTTAGCTGAGTTATTTGGAGAAACAATGATGCAATTGACTATAAATATGTGATTTCAGAAGGTAACTATTCTTTAAAGGAATTGAAATAATCACAAAGCCATATATATCTTTCCATTTTTATTCTGATTCTTTTTACATATCATTGCAGAATTTCTGATTGCAGAACATGCAGTAATTTGTTTTGAAAGTCCAATTATGGAAAAAAAGAAATATGTTCACATGTGTATGTATACATGTATCTATGTATGCACATACATGCAAAAATTTTAAAACAGCTGAGTAGAAAACTCAGACTAAAATACAACCAGAGAAGATCTCAATGGCTGGAGGAATTTGGGAGGTCTCATAATACAGTACTCAGATTTCATTATTTTTAGATGATAGAGCATAGCTTGTTGTTGTAATGTGATAGAGTATTTTCCTAGAAAATCTGAAACATCCTTGTCAAGATAACAGAATGGTGGTGCAGGTGGGGAATATTTGGAATTTTAAGGCTTTAAATTTTAATGGATTGTTATACTTATTGTTTTTATTTATATCCCACAAGAATAACTAGCATACTTGGATGTACTATAATTGACTTTTAAAATGAAAGACCTGGGTTCCAGTGCTGACTCACATTTACTAGCTATGCAAACCTAAGTTAATCTCTTTGACATTTGGAGAGTCTTAGTTTCCTCATCTGTAAATGAGAGAGTTGTACTAGGCATTCTCAAAGTTTCCTTCCAGCTCCTAAACTTGTGTAATTAAAACCAATATATTCTATTCAATAGGAAAAAATAAACCTTCAGACCCTCCCTTATATGCCCCACTTTCCATCATTTTAATCATCCTAACAATTTCCCTCTAAACGTTCATCAGATCAGTTTCTCAATAATGTTTTGGACATATGAATTCACATGATTCTGATTGATTCAGACCACTTGAAGGCATACTTGCCCAGTTCATGCATGGTTTATTTCTCAAACATATCAAAATATGATCATATATTATCTTCTTTTACAACAGCAGTACATTTCTGGTGCATGCAGTGCTCAAATATCCTTCTGTGTTTATGTCCAGTTAGTACTTCCACATTCACCTTCTTTACTGTATTAGGTTTTTTTTTTCCTTGTCTGAGTGTGTGTGTGTGTGTGCGTGTGTGTGTGTCCTGTACTCCTTTAACTATCCAGTTAAGTCTACGAATCTGTCTCAGAATTTTAAAATGCATAAAATCAAATACAGAGGATTATAAAGAAACCAATTATGTTTAAATAGTTTTTTTGGTTTTGTTTTGTTTTGTTTTTACTATCCATGTTCATGAAATCTGTCCATAGAACCATTGGTTAAAAACTTCTGTTTCTGACTACCAGGAAGCACAAATTTGTTGACTTTTAGGCTTTCCCATAACCTATTCCAAATGATCCTATCTATGTATTCATGTACCTAGGTTTCCTGATTTATTAGGAACCAGAGCTGATATTCAAATGACCTTAAGGAAAGTACTATATACCAAGCAGTTAACAATGTTTGTTCATTTCAGAATTTAAATTGGATAGCTTTGATCTTATCTAAAAAATGAATGTTACCTATTAAAAGTTAAATTCAGCTTTTCCTTATTCAGTGGTTGACTGTCTAGATAGCCACAATCCTGGCCACAATTCTATGAAGCAGGCTTTAAAGGTATCCCCATGACTATTTTAGGGGAAACTAAGAACCAGAAAGGATAAGTGATTTGTTCAACTTAGGACTAGTAAGGGTAGGGGGTGGTATTTGACCATACATTTTTCTCACTCCCAATTTAGTTCTTTTTCAATTTATCCTTCAATTTATCTTCTACTCTACCTGGCACAGCCATTCTTAATGCTGTTAAGAGGCATAAAAATAATTTAATCAGGTCCCACTGAATAGCTAGCTAATATTTACGTAGCACTTTATTTATTGTTAACAAAGCGATGAACATATGTTAGCTCATCTGATCCTCACACTCTGTGTAGTAGGTGCTATTATTATCCCCATTTTACAGAGAGGGTAACTGAGGGCAAGAGAGGTTAAGTGTCCTGCTGAAGGTTGTATAACTAGTATCTGAGGCAGGTTTTGAACTTCAGTCTTCCTTTCTCCAAGTCCAACACTCTCCACTGCACCACCTAGCTGGTGTTATGTATGACTGCCAAAACTAAACTTCTGAGGCAAAGTAATTATTTAGTTTCCTTTGTGATCTTGTTAAAATTATTGATGGGAGGTTTAAATTATTGGTCAAAATAAAGATCTGGAAATATCTGCAGATTTACTTTAGTTATGATATATATGCTTTTCACCATTTCCGTGGAAAACTGAACATTAGTTTTCCTTGATATGAGCTATAGATGTCTCTATACAATAGCCATCTGAAGCTGAAATCCAAGGATCAGTATAAGAAAAATCGGTCAGTCCTATGGGAGAAAATATTTGCAATGCTAATTACCACTGCATTATACTTAGATTAGTTCATTATTTCTTCTCTAATATGTAAATTATTTCTTCTGTCTAAATGTAAATACATATTTATGTTTCTTAAATATTAGGTTATAATAGTTTAATATATCTGACAATAATATCTTAACATTTATATTTCTTATATATTATTTATAATCATTTTATCATAATCAAATAAATGTATTTTCAATAGTAGAATCATGATTCTGGTTTCAGTGAATTCTAAGTGACCTTTCAAAATAGGGTAAGTGAGAAGGTTGCTCAGTAATTTAACATAGATTGTAGAAGCCTTCCCCCACATAACAGAACAGTGCCTTAAATTGGCAAGAAATACTTGTTGAAACTGGCAGACTTGCCAACTCTTTCCTCCCCACAAAAACTTTAAGTCCATTCTTATTGCCTTTCTAGACAAAACTGCTAAGGGGTCTACAGACATAAAAAGAATATACTTGTGACTTATGAATGTTAGTAAGCCAATTTATAGAAAAACAGTGTTCATACAACATAGTACAAATTGAAATGTGTTGTCATTGGAACCGTGTCTTGCTTACTCAATGTGATGAGTTATATATTTGCCTCATTTTAATTTACCAGGTTGCTTGGTATGCATTTATCGAAGAATACAGGACTTCTGAAAGAAATGTGGACAGTACTTAAACATAGAATTAGACTGATAGGATTATCAACTATTAATAGAATTTTTACAGTCACATATTTTAAAAATGCATTTTTCCAATAAAATGAGAAATGAAGTTTAAGTATTAAGAAAATTTTCTTTATAAATGCAGAATTCATTCATGGATCTCATCACGATATATTCACTGCTATCAATCACAATAAACCATTAAGTGCCAGTTCCCTTTTGTCCCTAAGTAATTTTAAAAACTGAGATCCTAATATGGAGGAAAGAACATGAGTTATAAGAATAGGAGTCAGGAGATTTAACTTCTATTTTAGGCTCTGCCACTAATAAGTTGTGGAGTCTTAGATCAGTAATTTTACCTCCTGGGGCTTGGTTCTCTCATTTAAAATGAGAGGGTTGAATACAGTTAGCTAGGAAAAGCTTTTGACAATAATGTTCAAAATGGAGGCTGCCTAACCTTGAAACATTAGTCACTATGCTTGGATTTAGGGGTAGCTTGAAGAGGCTGGATATCATTGACTAACACCTCCTCCTCCTCTTCCTCTTCTTCCTTCTCTTGCTCTTCCTCCTCCTACTTTTCTGCAGAACCAGGGAATATTAGCAGAAATCCTACCAGCCTTTGTGTATGTATGGGGGGCATTAAGTTGGTTTGTGAAATGTCTGTTTTCTTAATAAGTCCATAATCATCATTTGTTCATAATTTCTGAAAGCACATATTGAATATGTATTTCCTATTAGTATGCCAATAACCGTGTTAGAGACATTCTTTCCCAAAAGTAGTCTATAGTGAAGTAGAGTAATATTTTTCCCTCATAAAAGTAAGATGATACAATTGCTTTTTTGATATATTTATGGTACTTATGGATCAAATAGCAATGTGCAGTATGAGCGTAGTTAAGTCTTACTATTTAGAGTGTATGTTCACCCTGTTGGGGAAGTTACAAAAATAAATATTTTAATCCCATAATAAAAAAAAATTAAATGAGAGGGTTGGAGATACATCATGATACAGTAGGAAGAACAGGTCTTAGAGAGGGGAAGGCCTGGGCTCAAGTCCCATTTCTGACCTATATGAGCTATGTGACCAAGTACATCAATTAGTCAGTCTATCAGTCCAGTCCACTTTCTGACTAAGACTGTAAATTGTAGTGAAGGTATGCATCTGGATGGATAGAATGTTTCTTCACTAGATGCTGTTTATATCAATGAAGTCACAGGTCTAGTAAAAAAGTTATGGAGTTGTAAAAGATGATTTTTAACATCTTTTCCAGTTTTAATATTCTACAAATCTTGCCACTGATAGCATTCATTAGAGTGGAGATCTCTTTAATTTATAGGCCTTTTCTCTTTAAAAGTAGAACATACTCTATCTTATTAAGAAATATCCTCCTTCTTAGCCCAGAGATATATTTAGGTATTTTTCTTTCCAAAGAGAAGTGCTGAGGTAGGACATTGTCCTTGTATCATCTTTAATCTCAAAACTGGCCATAATATTTAAAAAGAGGAAGTGGAAAGAGGAAGCATGTAAAACTGTCCTATGCTCTATTAATGGAGCTACTGTATAATTTTTTGCTAATATAAATGAAAGGATTATAATCATGAGCAACAAGTGTATTTGAGTAAAATAGCCAATAATTTGTCCAAAATAAACAGTGTCCAACTTAAAATATTCACATGCCCTCCTCTATCTACTTGCCTTCCTTACTTCTAACCTTCTCTCACCCCAAATATTCTGGCTTCTGTAAAGATGGAAAATTACCAAAAGTCATGTTCTGTAAATAAAACTATTATTATATAAAGTTAAATTATATAAATAATAAATAGTAAATCCCTTAAAAGGGCATCTCAACATTTAAATTATTTTTCCCAAAATACATGGCAGTGCTTAGTCTACATTTGAATTATTTCTGGTATGTTGATACTCAGAAAACACTACCACTCTAGTTGGCTTCCTAAAAAAAATACCTAGTGTATATTCCCTAAACAACCTAGCTCAGAAACATTGGCACTTTATGATTTATTTTACCCAACTAGCTTTGAGGGTAAAAAAAGAAAGATAGGCATATTTCAATTCTGGAATACCTTGGAAATGGGTGAAAGGCAGTACTTATGGAAATGCTACAAAATTGAAAAAATCTGAATTTCCCTAAAGGAGTTGACAAGAGTATTTCATGTTTATGAATGAGTACTTAGAGTGTGGAGACCTCTCTTCATAGAGTAATAAAATCTCAACATTAAAAGAGACCTCTGAAGTCATTTAGTTTAACCTGTACCTCAGGTTAAGAATCCTTTTCCCAATTTTCCTGAAATGCTCATCCAGCCTTTGCTTAGAGCCTTCAAGTAAAGAGAAACTTGCTACTTTCTGGGTCAGTCCATTCCAATTGTGTTATGTTGTTGTCCAGTTGTTTCAGTCTTGTCCAACTTTTCATGACCCCATTTGGGGTTTTCTTGCCAAAAATACTGTAGTGATTTGCCATTTTTTCCTCCAATTCATTTTACAGAAGAGGAAACAGAGGCAAAAGGGTTAAGTGACTTGCCCAGGGTCACACAGCTAGTAAGTATCTGAGGACAGATTTTAGCTTAGGAAGAAGAGTATGCCTGATGACAATCTCAGTCCTCTATTCACTTGGCCACCTGGCTGCTGGCCTCATTTCAATTTTACATATATCTAATTATTAAGATTTTTTTCATATAACAAACATAACTTTACCTCTTTCCATTGCTCTTAATTCTGCCCAAACAAAATAAGTGTCATCTATCTTCTACTTGATAATCTTTCAAATAATTAAATACAGCTATCATATCCCCCATTCCCCCATAAATCTCTTCTCCAGGTTGAACATCTTCAGTTGTTTCAACTGATTTTCATTGGGCAAGATCTCAAACATCACTTTATCAGCCCTGTCTGGATGACTTCTGCCATATCAATATGTCTCCTAAAATGTAAAGACAAGCCTGAAAATAATACTCCCTATGTGGTCTAACTAGGACAGTGAGGATTACGCCTTTGTTGCCCTAGGCTGGGTTCAGTGAGATGAATTTGTACTTCCTGTTACTGTTTTAATGCTTAGAAAAAGGTTGTACTAAAAATATACATTCACTCTTTCCTAAATACAGGTATGTTGCCATATATAGGCAAAAATATTTACTGCCCTGAAAAATTTTACTACCCTGAATCACTGTCCATACATAGGGTGATCCTTCAAATACCCTCCATATGTCTTCTATGATCTGAAAACAGATATTCCCTTGAGATAGCCTTTGCCCAAGCTTGTTTTTTCAAAGAATAGATGTTTTGAAAATGACACAATTTTAACACAAAGAACTTTCATCACTCTTTAGAAAGAAAATCATTACTATCTGGACAGTACTTTTACATAGGAAGTAGGAATTGTTACCCTTTAAAAATTATGTTTGATTATCATACCTTATTACCAGAGGCTACAGGCCTAACATCATAGGACATAATTCCTAATCACCAATGGATGACAACACATATGTCACTTTTCCATTCTCTTGTTATGCATTATCATTACTAACAGAATTAATGACATTTAAAATTCCATAAAATTGCATGGCTACACATTATTTTATATTCATATTACATTTACATATCATTTACATTCAGTCTGATAGCTGAGTAAAATTGGAAATAATATTTCATCATTCTCAAGATATGTTTTCTGCTACTCTAATTTTAAGGCATTAAAATGTATATTTTAAAATTTTATAACTTTTGAGGTGATAAAAGAAGTCAAAAACCACTATATTTTAGGAAGCAAGAGAGTTCAAAACCAAGAGCACCAACATTTGACAGTATCAAATTACCAAGATCTGGATGTAACCCTCTTTCCCAGCTAATTCAAGCCTTCCACTGGGAATCTGAGGATCAAAATTCCATTCAGAGACTGCTGTGACATCCTAGAAAAAAAAATTCCACATGACACCACATAACTTTGCATATCTTACTCCAATTGTGTTATGTTTTCTCTTCACTCCAGTAGAAACTAAGGCATAGTGGTTCCATGTGATTTAGCATACTTCCTTAGGGTGTCTTCCCTAGGTTTTGTAGCATAGAGACAATCAGTCCTTTTTGGTAATGTCTAACCTCAGGTTAGTCAATGAGTTAGTTATCAAACATTTAGTAAACACCATGTGCAAGGCACTGTTCTAGGCATTATGTGCTATGCTCTGAAGATACAAATACACAAAATACAAAGAAAGACAGTCTGTGCCCTCAAGGAGCTTACATCCTTATGGGAGAAGGATATGTTAAAGGGAGTTGAAAAATTGCAGCAAAGTTACCATGGTGGCAGTCAAGAGAGTCAGAAGCAGAACTAGGAGAGAAATGAAGAAAGGCTGGCTTGAGCTCCTTCCCAAAATGAAGGCCCCAGGAGGAACTTACCAAAGGGAGTTCCAGGGACAGGGGGCTGTTCCAGGGTGGGAATGCTACAAGTGCTAAGGGAAGTTCCAAGGTGAACAGGCAGCAGAGGCATGGTAATGAAAGCCAGAGACTTGGAATAAGAACCAACAGAGGAATATTTAAAGGCACTAGCAATAATTTATAACAACAACAACAACAACCACAACAACATATAACATTTATTTATCACTTTAAGTTTGGCAAATGTTGTACATGGTGTTATGTCTGATCCTCACAATCTCACATCCTGTGAATAAGTGTTATTATCATCCTCGGTTTACAGATAGGACAACTGAGTCTGAAAGAAGTAAATTGCATTGATCAGGGTCATGTAGCTAATATCTCATGCAGGTTTTGAACTCCAGTCTGTTTGATTCCAAATACACTATTCTACTGTGTCACTTAGCTCATTAATCTTTATAGGTCTCCTTAGCCTACCAAGGGCTTGGAGACACATGCACATCAAATGTCTGAAACAGTCTAGAGTATGGCACAACTATTGGAAATAACCATGTTAGATATTTCTAATAACAATTCGGAATTACACAGAATTCAAATATTCATTTTGTTTGGTTGGTGCACAATTAATAATTTGTCCATTTGGTTGACCTATAAGAGAGCCCACCAACAATGACATTTTATTTAATTTTAACCATAATTTTCCTATGGCTCAGCTGTGAAATGCTATAAAATGACTAACCTCACCAACACTCCAGTAAAACAAAGTCAGGTTTCAAGTTAGATTGGCCCACCTCACTGCCATTCTCAATTTTGGTAGATTTTCAGTGTTTTTAAGGGTTCTGGCTCAGCAGCAAATTGTTATGGGAAATGAATTAAAGTTATCCTTAGAAGTCAGATGTTTTCAATTTGTCACTAGATTCCTGATATTTTTGAATGCTTTGATATTTGTTATGAAGTATATATGCCTATAGTGTTAAAGGAGTTCCAATTATTTCCTTTCCTGCTACATATTTTAACTCTGAATTGAAAGAATTTGTTTCTTAGTTACATGAACACATGGTAATGGTGATAATGAATCCATATTTATCCTTTTGATAATAATTACACTCTCCTGAATATCAAGTACAGTTCTGAAGTGTCTCCTACACCTCTAAAATTGATAAGGTTGGGTCATTTTGTTTTTCTTTTTCAATCACTGTTGTTTACACATAATGGGGTCACAGGGTTTAGAGCTAGAATGCCACCATAAGGGATGCTCTCCCTTCCTTTTTCTTTGCCTTATGTCCCAGCCCTGGGAAGTTCAAGACCTTTCTGTACTCCTTGAGTTACATGCAAGTCTTAGATGAAAGTCACCTCTTTTCCCTTCTGGTGAGATGTAGGACCATTAGGCCTTATCATCTGTCCTGTCATTGAATGCTAAATTCCTCCAAGACTTACCATTTGCCCTGCCTCCATATGCTGCACACTACCTCCTCCATCATCTGACCAACTCATGTAAATCTAAGGTCTTGTGGGGTTCTTAACCCTTAGAAATTGCAGGCTTCTGCATCTCCCCTGTAGTTCAACATTTTCTTATATGTTGTCTCCCCCCAATTAGAATGCAAACTCCTTGAAAGCAGGGACATTTAGCTTTTTCTATTTGTATCCCAACATCTAACACATGGCTTGGCACATAGGGTTCAATAAATAATTTTTCATTCATTTGTCATCCAACTAAACCCCTGGTTATTATTAATAGAGACACAAGTAGAGAGATGGGAAGACTCTTGCTCGTAGTCACATAGGGAATAAGTAGGAGACAGGATTCCAACATAGAATCTCTGGTTCTAAAGTTAGTAGTTTTTTCCCACTATGCTATATTATACTTAATAATATTTATTGAGCCATTTTTGTGTTTCTAGTTTGGAAAAATTGCATCATAACAATAAAGATAAATATAGTTTAGTTTTACTTTTCCAGAATTTTTCACTTTGACATTGTGGGAATATATTGTCTTCTAGAAATAAACATCAGGTTCACTTATATCTGATGGTGATTTACTTCCCATGTTCCATCTCTTTTTTTTCTTCTTCAAGATTCTGATTTCCTTCCTTGAGTTTAACAGGTCATTTCTCCCAAATTTATCTGCTACAGAAACCATACTGTTCTTCCTCAAATCCGTTTCTTTTATGTGGTTTCAGGGATTGCTTCTAGTGTGGTTGGCTTATGTTTTGTTGGCCAATGGCTTCAGGCAGTGCTACTTAAAGAAAATTAGCTCATTCTTTTGGCTTCATTGTAAGCTTTTAAAGAGACTCTTTTTGGCCCCATATTATTTGCATTTTACTTTCTTCCTAGAGAAATTGGCTATATGCTAAGCCCATAGTGTGTTAATGTATGCATAGAACATATATGATTAAAAGGCATAAATAGATTCTTTAAGAGGGAAGAGGAGCTCTGTACAGATAGACATATAATCAAGCAACAATCATTTATTAAACATTCCTTGTGTTCGATAGAGAACACTTCCAGCACTGTGCAAGGTGCTGGGGATCTACATCTACTCTCAAGCAGCTTACAAGCCTTTATGTCATTAAGACTCTCCCTTTAGAACATATTTTAAAAATGTCAAACCCTCCTCATTAAGTAAATGCCAAGAGCAATCAGTGTGTTAAGCAATATAGTGCTGGAGAACTATTTTAAACTCTTAATCAAACATTCACTTGTTCACAACCTGATTTTTTCTAACATTCAACTTAATTAATTTCATGCCCTGATGAAATACCACAACTCATGATAATTTTCCAAGGTTTACAAAAGAAATGTAATGGGTATTTGAACTTAGTTTCAGGGGAAAATATGTTTTTGTTTTGTTTTTTGCATTATTCTTAACCTAAACATAAACTTGTTCTAACATTATTCTCTTGGCCACAACTAATTGTATTTTTATTTTCTGTCTTCAACAAAGTTTGAATTAAACAGGTAAAAAGAATGATTTCAAACTTTTCCACCCATAATGGAAATTGATGTCCCTGAATAATATTTTAAATGATCACATAATATTATAAGGCAAAATAATTATATCAAAATATAGTTATCAATATCAATCTTTGAATGAGATAATCAATGATATGATAGTATAATATGCTATCAACATACATTTCTATGTATCTCTATCTAGCCAGCTATTATCTCTCATCTGTTGGACAACTTCATGGACCGAAGGTTACAAAACTCTGAGTATAGTGTTTTTATTCCTCCCTCTAACGGGGTACAATTCGCCTGCTTCTGTTCTTCCATAATCTAGTTTCTGAAAACTATTTGTTTGTTTACATTAGGAAGCAAAATGTATTAACATTAATTAAATTGCATTTGATCATTGAGTTCTAGAAATTTCCAGCCCTGACTACACAAGGAACTGCCTACCTCTGCATCAATGCTGCAGAAGTTCATGTGAATCATGGTCATATTAGGAACGTGCAATGTAGGGGACCAAAGGGAATTTGGGAAAGAGGACTTGACCACACACAATAGGTCTTAAAACTCCCATGCCCCTGTGACACTGGAATGTGTGAGAAGTGGACCCTATTCTTTTGTCTAGTTCAAACCTTTCCTTTTTCTGTCACTGAAGCTTGAACCATCTGACTCCAAACTGCACCTGGTTGGCTCCCCCTTACCCTTATTGGGATTTCTGGAGGTTCTTGTTTTTGTTTCAGACACTGCCTCTGATTTCTGCATCTCTAACTTCTCAATTTAGCTCATTTTCTTGGAACTGTTTACTTCTCTCTGCGTAAGTTCTCCTCTGCACTCTTTTTTCCTCACTCTAAAAGGGGATCAAAGGAAAATAGCAAAGCAGTTTGATTTGGTTGGAGAGATTTGGGTTCAAATCTTGCCTTGGAGAAGTTGTGTGATAGTGTTTAACATCTTCGTAGCACAGGATGCGGGCATATTGGACTTGGAATCAGGAAAGCCTGAACTTAGATCCTGCCTCAGAAACTTACTAGCTGTGTCATCCTGGGGAAGTCACTCAACTTATCTCAGTCTCTGTTTCTTCATCTGTAAAATAGAGTAGCACCTACTTCATAGGGCTATGAGGGTCAAATAAAATAACATGTTTATACCATATTGCAAAGCTTAAAGTGCTTTGTAAATGCTGACTTTTTATTGTTAATAACATTTTTATCAATCATAATGATATGTTATATATCATATAAGAATTGTTAACCATCATATATTATATTATAATAAATAATATTATATAGAATACATTTTATTTAAATAAAACTATAATTAATTATAATTAACTATTATATCTTATATTTCCTGATTTGCAAAATAAGGATAATTATAGCACATGCCTCCTAGTGAGGGTCAAGTGAGATAATAAATGTAATATTTTTTTAATATTAAAATGTTAAGCAAATTTTATTTTGTAATCAATCAACACTCATCTGAGCTAGCCTGTACAACCAAAAAAACAAACCAAAACAAAAGACACACACACACACACACACACACACACCTCAAAATTACTGAGTTGTGTTCATGTCCTCTTGGGTTTTCGAGAAGAAATGGTAAGGGTAATGGCCTCCCTAAAACCATTTTATCTCTAATACGGGCATAAATTTATCACTAGAAGTTTCCTTAGATGTCAACTTCCTAGTTTTAAAGGAGGGAAACTGAGGCAAAGGACGTGAAATACCCTGCCTAAAGTCCCAAAAGTAGTAAATGGTAGGAAGTGATTCGAACCTAGGTCATTTCATTCCAGATCCAAGGTTTTTTCCCTGGCGTCACAATGCCTGTCTTCTCCATCATAATGGACCTACTTTCAAGAACCACATCTATTATTGGAGAAATAAACTGGCTCAACACTATCCTCAAACAATGAGTAACTTTCATTTCCTAAGGAATAATGAAAACACAGGAATTTTGTAGATAGTGTAATGGTTATATTATTTTAAAAATAAAAATAAAAATCTCACAGTGGTTTTTCAAAAAAAGCTCCAAAGTCCCTTGAAAGGCATAAAGTTGAACATTGGTAAAGTGGTAGCTGTGTTTCAAGTAGAGCTGTCATAAAATAATTTTGGATTGTTCAGTGGGCTTTCTTGGCTTAGCTTCCATATATTCCTGTTTGTTTCATGAAGAGGACTCTTCTTGGTGATCAAATTAGGTTGAGGGTTTTCAACTTTATAAAGCTGGTCATCGACCTAGCAAGACATTGAATAAAGTGTGCATCTCAAGGAATCATTCTTAAAACAATAGAGTTGATTAGTATATTAGTATACTCCTTGCTACTGCAAGTCTTTCTCTATATTGAAACACACAGGCATCTTGACTTGCCTGTACTGAGATGCTAAAAGAAATCCAAACATACAAATATATATTACTTATAAATCTGAGGAACAGGGGAAAAGGGAGAGTTGTCTGATAAACTAAAACAGATATAATTAAGTCTTTCTGCCAAAAGTTTTGGTTGCAATGATAGTCATTGCTACAAGTTTCTGGTAGCATTAGTGCTTCTATTGGAATGTAATATAATGTTGACAACTATTCGGATTTTAAACAATAATTCTAGGTAGTGTGAAGTAGTACATTGAGGGCTAACCTTCAAGTTAAAAAAAGAGTTGGATTCAAATTCTGCCTCAGGGGTATATTACCTGTGTGCCATTGGACAACTCCTTTAACTCTTAGAGTTTGCCCCTAGGTAACTCTCTTGAACCTGATAAATTCTAACAAGATGGCCAGTTTTCAGAGGAGGTATTTAGATTTTCCATACTGGGAGTTCCCTACACTGGTGAAATCACAGGTCTGGAAGAAAGAGAAGAAAAGAGAGAAAAGAAGAAAAAGAAAGGAAGTCTAAGTATCATCTGTACAGTATATAATATCCTGAAGGGAAAAAATAGACATATGAAATGATCATATTTGGCAGCATCCTTAGTATATTTTTACAATTTTAAAAGGTTGTGTTGGATTTAAAAATCAGTGAAATACAGGTAGATAGTATCTCACTAGAGAGTGAGGCAAAGACAGGTAGTGAGCCACAGTGCACACACTATATGCTATTTTTAATTCTAACTTATTTAATGAGAAGATAGCTTCCAAATGGTATAACATAGCTCAATAACTCCTTTGTTCTTTGGTTATTTGCAATCATTTTTTTTCTTCAACCATGCTGTTAGGCATAGACCAAGGCCAGAACTTTTGACCTCGTTTGGAAACTTTATCATTCCTGTGCTGTATATTTTCAGTGCTCAGAAACCTTTGCACATTGTATTATATATGAGCTTTCAATTTCTTAGAATCCATTTTCCTTGGAACAAGGCTTAAAAATTCCAAGTGCTTACTTATCCCTGGAAACTAGAGTTGTTTCCATCCTGATCAGATGGGTATGAAATGGCATCAGATGCAATTTCACAAGAGTATAATCTTGCTTCATTTAAGATTCAATGGGAATGTTGTAGTGCACAGACAGAATCCATTACTTTGGGTCTTATTCCCACTAATAGCTACTGGAACTCAGTTGCCTAACATATAAAATGATGGAGTTGGAATAAATGATCTCTTAGGCTCCATTTTATTTTAAACATTTCTAGTGGTCTCTAGGAATCACAGTGGCAGTGTAGGGAGAAATTATTTGGAAACTCTCTCCTCATGAATTTGATCTCATAGGGCTTTCAATGCATCTGGCATATGTGTGTGAGGTATATCTATATCTAGATATGTATCTACATACATACATATATAAACATGTATATACATGTATATATAAACACAAATATGTGTATGTGTATAGGAAGGAGACATTAGCTATTTATCTGTGCTTTACATTAAAAGAGGACCACAGAAAAGAAAATGGTCTTAAATTCTAGCATGTGTCCCATCAGACAGCTCATTGGCTACAAAATGTGATTTAATGTTAGAGTGGCTTATAAAATCTCCTTTCTTGCATATCTTAAATAAAATGATGAAGAGCCAGCAATTTGGATAATTGAGGCCTAAAGGTCTGTGGAGCAACAAAGCTATATGAGGTTCTTTCCAACTCTGGGATGATGTAGGTTTGAGCAGACCACTCCCTCCAGCTTCTGTCTATTTTGTGTTTTGTTAATATGATCACATGCTTGCCAGATAAGAAAGAAGAGGAAAGAAGGAGCATAATACCTATAGGGATAGTGAGTTCTGTGTGGACTACAATCTGCTCTGCATTATCTCAGCTCAGAATAATGATAAGAAGAGCTGATATTTGCATAGTGCTTTCCATAAATTACCTCTTTTCCTCTCCCCAATAAACTGTGATACAGCGCATCTATCCTATGACCAGTAAGGAAACTGAAGCATTGAGAAGTTCAAAGAGTTGCTCAACATTAGACAGCTTCTAAATAGCAGAAGTAAGTTTCAAACCTAGTTCCTAAGTCCAAAGTCAGTGTTTTTTTCCACTAAGCCATAGCTGCCTTATAATGTGTCACCATAAAATAAAAATTGCCAGATTTCTATCCTGTCCTATATAGGACCAGAAATAGCGTTCTCTTTTACTCCTTCAATTCATAGTGTATCTTTTTATTTACTGGTCTCCTTGCTCTACAGTGTCATTCATTTGAGGATACAAAAGATCTGAATATTGTGTCTCTTTCAGTGCTTCCCAAAGTTGATGAAGCCAATGAGTCCATGACAAGTTGGCTTTGCATGAAATGTCTAGAATATTTTGGGCTCTCCTGATGTGTTATATGATAAGCTGGGTCAAAATGAAGTTATTATAAAGTATTTTAAATGGTTTAAACTTAGACATAGATTTTTTTTAAACTTTTGTTTCAAAAGAGGCGCAGTACACACATAGGTTTAAAACAAAACTCTAGCTAAATGAATGAGAAGCCATCAATAAGCTACCTAATGTATAGTGCTTTGAAGCCATGCTTTTCATTTGTGGAAGAAATGTAAAATAAGTGAAGAATTTTATCATTATTGGGATGTTAATATAAGGCAGCTGGTGCTGCAGTGGATAAAGCAGTGGACCTGTAATCAGTAAAACCTGTGTTCAAATCTCGCCTCAGACATATACTGGTTGCGTGACCATGGCAAATCACTTCTGTTTGTCTCAGTTTCCTCAACTGTAAGAAGGGAATAATGATAGAACCTAATTTGAAAGGTGGTTGTGAGGATTAAATGATATAATTATAGAAAGCATTTAGCACAGTGGATTAAATGAGATAATTATACATAGCATTTAGCACAGTGGCTGGTAAATAGTAGGTACTAATAAATACTTATTCCTATCCCTTCCCCCTGTCACTCCAAGTCTTCATGATAGGGATTTTCAAGATAATATCTTTCATTGGAAGATACCTGAGTATTAGAAATGACTTATTAATTTCCATATTATCCATATAATCATCATTAACTTAGGTATCAAGATAAATATAAATATTTACAGGAGCAAGGGGACAATAAACTGAAGGTGATCAGGAGCTTTAATAAGATTTAATAGGATTAGAGTGTGTTCCAGAAATGGGGGACATCTTGTGCAAAGGAATAGAGATGGGAGTTGGAGTCTCCTTGGCCAGCACATAGTGTGCATGGAAGAAAGAGAAGAAAAGAGAGAAAAGAAGAAAAAGAAAGGAAGTCTAACTAAGTAACATCTGCAAAGTATTTAACATCCTGAAGGGAAAAAATAGACATATGAAATGATCATAGTTGGCAGCATCCTTAGTATATTTTTACAATTTTAAATGGTTGCATTGGATTTAAGAATAAGTGAAGTGCAGGTAGATAGCATCTCACTAGTGAGGCAAAGATAGGTAGCAAGCCATGGTGCATATACTATATGCTATTTTTAATTCTAATTTATTTAATGAGAGGATAGCTTCCAAATAGTAATGAACCTGGAAAAGTTGTCTGGAGACATATTGTAAAAGACTTTGAATATCAAGCAGAGAACTTTATACTCTAGTCTAGAAGTAATTAGAAGTCATTGTGTTTTTTTGACCAGGGGAGTAGATTTACATGGTCAGGACAATATGAATTTAATAGCATTGTGGAGGATGGGTTGGAGAGCATGTAGATGAGTCAGAAATACCAATTAAGAACTATTGTAATATTTCAGAGGTGATGATGAAAGGACATTAGACCCCAAACTGGGGTGATAGGCGTATGAGAGAGATAAGGGAATGGATTTGAAATTAGATACGAAGGCAAAATTGTTGACCAGGAAATTGGAAATAGGCATGAAAGAGAATAAAAAGTTAATGAGGATTTTGATGTTTTAGCTTTTGGTGACAAGTTATAAGAAGATTCAACAGAAATGGAAAGTTAAGAAGAATACATTATGGATAAGTTTGGGGATGGGGGGAAAGACAAGGGGTTCTCTCTTGACAATGTGTTTAAGATGCTTGTGGGACATCAAGTGAAAAATGTCCAATAGGCAGTAGGTTATGGGAGATTGAAGCTCAGAATTCTAGAGATTGATTTAAAGGTTCAGGAGTTATTTGCTATGAACCCATCATTGAGAGAGTTTAGAGAGGAAGTTTCCTACTAAAAAAGTTATTAATACCAGGTTAGATATTAAAGAACAAAGGCAGTTGATGATGATGATCAACAATAAACTACAATTTATAAAGTATTTTAAGTATGCAAAGTGCTTTGCACAAATTATTGAATTTGAACCTTTCAACAATCCTGGGAGATGGATACAATTATCATCCCCAATTTATAGATGAAGAAACCAAGAATTATGTGACTTGCTCAGAATAACACAGCTAGGGTCTAACACTATTTGAATTCAGATCTTCCTGATTCCACGTCTATATCTCTACTGTATCTGCTAAAGTTAAACCTGGATGAAAATCCTACCCGTGGCTTTTTAAAAATTGTCTTTAGTGTTTTTTTTAATATCACTATAATTACCCCCAATCTGCCAGAGAACCACTCTATATAACAAATAGTATTTTAAAGACAAAAAAGAAGGGAAAAAAAACAGCCTAACTCATGAAAAAGTCTGAAAATATGTGCTATGTATGACTTCTGTGCAGCTCCCACCTCTGTAAAGGGGTGGTGTGGGACTGTCTTCTCATATCTCTTCATTTGAACCATGCTTTTCTATAATTATGCAACATTTACTTTTTTATTTTTAAAATTATTTTTGATGCTTTTCCCTAATTTTGAGTTCCAAATTCTCTTCTTCCACTTAGCCTCTACCCCACTTATTGAGAAGTCAAGAAATATATCAATTACACATGTGAAATCATCCAAAATATATTCCCATATTAGACATGTTGAAAAAAAGGCAAGAAAAATAAATTGGAGAAAATGATGCTTCACTTTGCATACAGAATCCTTCAATTCTCACTCTGGAAGTAGATAGCGTTTTTCATCGTGAATCCCTTGGAATTGTATTGGATCATTGTATTGATAAGAATAGCTAAGTGTTTCACAGTTGATCACCTTTACAACATTGCTGTTACTGTGTTCAGTGTTACACTGGTTCTGCTCAATTCACTTTGCATCAATTAATATAGGTCTTTTCAGGTTTTCTGAAACATCCGCCTCGTAATTTCTTATTATCACCATAATAGTCCATCCTAATGAAGCAGACACAACTTCAACTATTCTCTAATTGATGAGTATGCTGTTGACTTCCAATTCTTTACTGCCGCAAAAAGAGCTGCTATAAATATTTTTATACATATAGATCCTTTTCACTTTTCTTTGATCTAGTAGTGGTATTGCTGGGTTAAAGGGTAAGAACAGTTTTATAGCCCTTTGAACATAGTTCCAAGTTGTTTTCCATAATAGATTAGTTTACAACTCTACCAACAATGTATTAGTGTCCTTATTTTTCTATATGCCTCTAGCATTCATTTTCATCATAAGTGGTACCTCAAAGTTGTTCTAATTTTCATTTCTCTAATCAAGAGTGATTTAGAGCATTTTTTCATATGATTCTAGATAACATTGGTTTCTTCTGAAAACAGCTGTTCATATTTTTTGAACATTGTCAATCAGGGAACATCTTTTATTTTTATAAATTGGATTTAGTTCCCTAGATATTTGAGAAAGGAGAATTTCTTTTATCAGAGAAACTTGCTGTAAAAAATGTGATATTACTTTATTGTCCATGGTGCCTTTAAGCAAGATGTAGTTTCTCTATCTCTTTTAATGAGATTTTTTTTTGCTTTTTTTTTGTTTTCTTTTTTTGGCAGGGCAATTGGGGTTAAGTGACTTGCCCAAGGTCACACAGCTAGTACATATGTCAAGTGTCTGAGGCCGGATTTGAACTCAGGTCCTCCTCACTCCAGGACTGGTGCTCCAGCCCCGCCTTTTTTTGCTTTTGCTTTGTCTGAGATCATGATTGCTATCCCTGCCTTTTTTACCTCAGCTGAAGCCTAAAAGATTCTGTTCCACCCCCTTATTTTAACTCAGTGTGTGTCTTTCCTTTTCAAGTGTGTTTCTTATAAACAACACCTTGTTGGTTGTTGTTTTCTAATCTATCCTGCTCCTTCTATTAATGCATGATATCATCCAATTTATAATGATGATGACTAACTGTAGATTTCCCTTCAGCCCATTTTCTTCTGTTTCTTCCTCTCTTTTTACCCTGTCACTCCTCAAAAGTCTATTTTGCTTCTGAACACTGGTTCTCTTAATCCACTTTCTCATTTATGAACCCACCTCTTTCTCTTATCACCTTCCTCTCTTACTTGCCTATTGAGCAAAATAGTTATCTGTACCTACCTGTGTGTGTGTGTGTGTGTGTGTGTGTGTCTGTGTGTCTGTGTCTATTCTTCCTTCTTTGACACAATTCAGATAACAGTGAGGTTCAAGCATCGCCCACCATTCCTTTCCATTTTCCCCTCCACTGTACAAACTCTTCCTTGTGCCTCTCTTGCGAGAGATAATTTTCCCCATTCTTTCCCCTTCTTCCTTCTCCCAGTGCATCCCTCTTTCTCACCCCTTCATTTTGTTTGAGATCATCCCATGATATTTAACTCATAGCATTGCCCTCTGTCTATGTATACTCTAACAGCCTTAATAATGATAAAGTTCTTAGGAATTACATGTATCTTCCATATGGAAATGTAAACAGTTTAACCTTATTATGTCCCTTATAATTTCTCTCATATTTAGCTTTTTATAATTCTCTTGAATCATGTACTTGAATGTCAAATTTTCTCTTTAGCTATGGTCTTTTTATCAGGTATGCATGAAAGTTCTCTACTTCATTAAATTACCTTTTCCCCCTGAAGGATTATATTCAGTTTTATTGGGTAAGTCATTTTTACTTGTAATCCTTTGCCTTCAGAATATCATATCCCAAGCCCTCCATTCCTTTTATGTGTAAAATGCTAAGTCTTGTATGATCCCTGAATGTGGTTCCATGTTTTTTGAATGGTTTCTTCCTGGCTGTTTTGTAGAATTTTTTTCCTTGACCTGGGAGCTCTGGAATTTGGCTATAATATTCCTGGGAGTTTTCATTTTTGGATCTCTTTCAGGAAGTGATCAGTAAATGCTTTCAAATTCTATTTTTCCCTCTTTTTATATCAGGGAAGTTTTCCTTTGTAATTTCTTGAAATATGATGTCTAGGTTCTTTCTTTGATTATGGCTTTCAGGTAGTGCAACAGTTCTTAAATTATTTATCTTCAATTTATTTTCTGGGTCAGTTGTTTTTCCAATGAGGTATTTCATACTTCTATTTTCCCCCATTCTTTTAACTTTGTTTTATTTGCTATTTCATGGAATCAGTAGCTTCCAGTTGCTCAATTCTAAGGAATTATTTTCTGTGTTTGTAATTTTTTTTTCATTTGGTCAATTCTAATTTTTAAGGAGTTCTTTTCTTTAGTGAATTTTTGAGCCTCTTTCACCATTTGGACAGTTCTGTTTTGTTAAAATGCTATTTTCTTCAGTATTTTTTGTGCCTCCTTTACCAAGCTGTTAATTCTCTTTTCATAATTCTTTTGTATCACTCATCTCTTTTCTCAAGTTTTTTCAACTACTCTTATCTCTTTCTTTAACTCTTCAAGGAATTTTTGTTGGGGTTGTATCTAATTTGTGTTTTTTCACTGGTGCTTTGCTTATAGCTATTTTCACACATTTGGCTGTTTCTGAATTTGTTTCTTGATCTTTCCTGCTGCCATAATAGATTTTTACGGTCAGGTGCTTTTTTTGTAGTTTGTTCATTTTTCTGGCCTATTTCTTGACTTTGAACTTTATATTAAAGTTAACCTCTGCTCACCTAGGAGTGAAGCAGCACTGTTCCAAGCTTCAGAATTTTTCATGGTGCTGTTTTCAGAGCTAGTTTTGGGAGTTTGTATTTTTTTTTATGTTTCCAAGGTGGTGTGATCTAGGGAAAGGTGTGATCACTGCTCTTCTGGTCTGTGCTCTGATCCTTAACTAGGAAAAGGCCCCTATTCCTTTGTAGCTACAAGTGCCAGCCTTCTTTTTTGGCATTGGAATTGTGAGCAGGGCCTGTGCTCCCTTGTGACTGACCACAAGCATTCTTCTCTACCCTTGAACTGTGACCCAGAACTGTGTATGGGAGATGGAGTTGCCAAACAGCACCAGGTCCTTCTCTCAGTGTTAGCTCAGGGTCCCCTGACACCTCTTTCTGACTAGTTGTCCAATTCCCCTACAACCTCTGCGTGGAGAGCTGCTGCTGCTGCTGTTATGGCAGCCACTTCCAAGGCCCACAGCTAGTGTTGCTGCCACATAAGCTCTGGGCTGACCTCTACCTCGATATCATAGACTTCTCCTTCTGACTTAAGTTGTCTTAGGCTGGAAAAATATTTTTTCTTGACCTTTTATCAGCCAAGCTATTCCAGAATTCAATTGACACATTATTTTAAAGTTTTTTGGAGAGGAATGTTGGCACATTTGGCTGGGTTTCTCTTTCTACTCCTCAATCTTTTGCTCCTGCAACATTAACATTGTTATTTTTTGTGGTTGTTCTTTCTGTTTACATCATTGTAGTTGTGTATATTGTTTGCTTGGCTCTATATCAATTCATATAGATTTTTACATGTCTTTGAATTTATCACATTCATCATTCCTTATAACACAGTGATGTTCTACTACATTCACTGACCACAATTTGCTTTGCCGTTCAATTGTTTACTCATCAATACTAGAACTAAGTTCTTGCTCCTGACATTTATTAGCTTTGAGACCATGGACAAGGAGTGTAACTGTGGTGTATTCTAGGCAGCTCCCCAGGATTTATCTATACAGTCAGTCAGAGATGCGTTGTAATATGTATCAATGGAAGGAGTTCCCATGTCAGGAGTTCCCTGAGGCTGACTGATGTTTCATTAATTCTCATGAATAGATGGAGAAAGCCAGCATACTTGGTTCATGAATTTCTTTTTTCCCCACCAAACAAACTTTATTTTATAGTATTTTAATAATATTTTATTTTTTCCCAATTATGGGTCAAGATAATTTTTAGCATGCATTTTTATAAGATTTTGAGTTCCAAATTTTTCTCCCTCCTTCCCTCCCCTTCTCTCTTCCAAAAATGGTAGGCAATTTGACATAGGTTTTGCATGTGCTGTCATGTAAAACCTATTTCTGTATTAGTCACAGATGTGAAAGAACAGACAGAACAAAAATAAAAAAACAGGAAAGGTTCCCTGGGGGGCGGAGCCAAGATGGCGGCTGGAAAGCAGGGACCAGCCTGAGCTCCCTGCCGAGCCCCTCCAAAAACCTATAAAAACTGGCTCTGAACCAATTCTAGAACGGCAGAACCCACAGAACAGCAGAGGGAAGCAGGGCTCCAGCCCAGGACAGCCTGGATGGTCTCTGGGTGAGGTCTATCCCGCACGGAGCTGGGAGCTGGGAGCTGGGAACGGAGTGGAGCAGAACCCAGCCTGAGCGGCGTGGACCAACAAGACCAGCAACCGGGCAGAGCATGCCCTAGCGCCCTGTTTCAGTGAGCTGTGGCAGTTACGAGACTTCTCAACCCACAAACACCAAAGACTGCGAAGAAGGTTAGTGGGAAAAGCTGCGGGAGTGGAAGGAGTTCAGGGTTCGGCTTCCAGCCCCAGGGGCAGCGGAGGTGGGGCAGCTACAGTTGCTGCTGCTTCTGGCCCCAGGCCCACCTGGTGGGAGGAATTAAGTGGCGGATCAGAGCAGGAGTGAAGAGCCTGCTGAAGATCTAAGCCCAGTTCGGGCTGGGGGTTCTTGGGGAAGGAGGAGTGCTGGGGTGACAGAGCTGGCACCTCCCCCCCAAACGTGGAATATAGAACTCATTAGTCTACAAGCAGTCATACCCCACTGAAAAACTCAAGGGTCAAATTAGTTGGTTGGGAATATGGCCAGGCAGCGAAAGCACACCCAGATTCAGTCTCAGACTTTGGATTCTTTCTTTGGTGACAAAGAAGACCAAAACATACAGCCTAAAGAAGACAACAAAGTCATAGAGCCTACAACAAAAGCCTCCAAGAAAAACATGAACTGGTCCCAGGCCATGGAAGAGCTCAAAAAGGATCTGGAAAAGCAAGTTAGAGAAGTAGAGGAAAAATTGGGAAGAGAAATGAGAAGGATGCGAGAAAACCATGAAAAACAAGTCAATGACTTGCTAAAGGAGACCCAAAAAAATACTGAAAAATACACTGAAGAAAACAACACCTTAAAAAATAGATTAACTCAAATGGCAAAAGAGCTCCAAAAGGCCAATGAGGAGAAGAATGCCTTGAAAGGCAGAATTAGCCAAATGGAAAAGGAGGCCCAAAAGACCACTGAAGAAAATACTACTTTAAAAATTAGATTGGAGCAAGTGGAAGCTAGTGACTTTATGAGAAATCAAGATATTATAAAACAGAACCAAAGGAATGAAAAAATGGAAGACAATGTGAAATATCTCCTTGGAAAAACCACTGACCTGGAAAATAGATCCAGGAGAGATAATTTAAAAATTATTGGACTACCTGAAAGCCATGATCAAGAAAAGAGTCTAGATACCATCTTTCAAGAAATTATCAAGGAGAACTGCCCTGATATTCTAGAGCCACAGGGCAAAATAGAAACTGAAAGAATCTACCAATCGCCTCCTCAAATAGATCCCAAAAAGAACTCTCCTAGGAATATTGTTGCCAAATTCCAGAGCTCCCAAATCAAGGAGAAAATACTGCAAGCAGCCAGAAAGAAACAATTTGAGTATTGTGGAAACCCAATCAGAATAACCCAAGATCTGGCAGCTTCTACATTAAGAGATCGAAGGGCTTGGAATGCGATATTCCGGAGGTCAATGGAGCTAGGATTAAAACCTAGAATCACCTACCCAGCAAAACTGAGTATCATGTTCCAAGGCAAAATATGGATTTTCAATAAAATAGAGGACTTTCAAGCTTTCTCAGTGAAAAGACTAGAACTGAATAGAAAATTTGACTCTCAAACACAAGAATCAAGAGAAGCATGAAAAGGTAATCAAGAAACAGAAATTGCAAGGGACTTACTAAAGTTGAACTGTTTTGTTTACATTCCTACATGGAAAGATGATGTGTATGATTCATGAGACCTCAGTATTAGGGTAGTTGAAGGGAATATGCATATATATATATATATATATATATATATATATATATAGAAGTGAATGTGTATGTATGTATATATCTATGTGTATATGTATGTATGTGTATGTATGTATATGTATATATATGTGTGTGTGTGTGTATATATATGTAAAAGAGAGAGAGCAGACACAGGGTGAGTTGAAGATGAAGGGAAGATATCTAAAAGAAATAAAATGAAATTAAGGGATGAGAGAGCAACATACTGAGAGAGGGAGATAGGGAGAGATAGAATGGGGTGGATTATCTCGCATAAAGGTGGCAAGAGGAAGCAGTTCTGTGGGAGGAGGGGAGAGGGCAGGTGAGGAGGGAATGAGTGAACCTTGCTCTCATCAGATTTGGCCTGAGGAGGGAATACCATACATACTCAGTTGGGTATCTTACCCCACAGGAAAGAAGAGGGAGGAAGATAAAAAAAAAAATAAAAGGGGGGGATGATGGATGGGAGGGCAGATAGGGGTGGAGGTAATCAAAACAAACACTTTGGAAAGGGGACAGGGGCAAGGGAGAAAATTCAATAAAGCGGGATGGGATGGGAAGGAGCAAAATGTAGTTAGTCTTTCACAACATGAGTATTGTGGAAGGGTTATACATAATGATACATGTATGGCCTAGGTTGAATTGCTTGACTTCTTAGGGAGGGTGGGTGGAAAGGGAAGAGGGAAGAGAATTTGGAACTCAAAGTTTTAAAAACAGATGTTCAAAAACAACAAAAAAAAGTTTTTGCATGCAACTAAAAATAAGATACACAGGCAATGGGGCATAGAAATTTATCTTGCCCTACAAGAAAGGAAGAGAAAAGGGGATGAGAGGGGAGGGGAGTGATAGAGGGGAGGGCTGACTGGGGAACAGGGCAACCAGAATATATGCCATCTTGGAGTGGGGGGAGGGTAGAAATGGGGAGAAAATTTGTAATTCAAACTGTTGTGAAAATCAATGCTGAAAATGAAATATGTTAAATAAATTAAAAAAAATTCTTTCCCAATTTTCTGCTTCCCTCATAATCTGTGTTACTTTGGATTTTTTTTGTACAAAACCTTTTCAATTTAACATAATCAAAATTATCCATTTTGCATTTCATGATGTTCTCTATCTCTTGTTTGGTCAAAAATTCTTCCCTTCTCCATAAATCTGGTAGGTAAACTATTGCTTCCTCTCCCAAATTGCTTATAGTATCAGCCTTTATACCTAAATCATGAACCCAAGTTGACGTTATTTTGGTATAAGGTGTAAGATATTGATCTATGCCCAGTTTCTGCCATACTGCTTTCCAGTTTGCCCAGCAGTTTTTGTGAAATAGTGAATCAACCCAGAAGCTGGACTCTTTGTAGATTGCTATAGTCATTGACTACTGCGTTTTGTGTACCTAATCTATTCCACTGATCCAGTAGTCTATTTCTTAGCCAGTACCAAGTAGGTTTGATGACTGCTGCTTTATAATACAGTTTTATATCTGGTATGGCTAGGCCATATTCCTTAGCTTTCTTTTCATTATTTCCCTTGATATTCTGGACCTTTTGTTCTTCCAAATGAATTTGGTTATTATCTTTCCAGCTCTGTAAAATAATTTTTTGGTAATTTGATTGGTATGGCACTGAATAAATAAATTAATTTAGGTAAAATTGTCATTTTTATTTTATTAGCTCGGCCCAGCCTTGAGCAACTGATGTTTTCCCATTTATTTAGATATGACTTTATTTGTGTGAAAAGTATTTTGTAATTGTGTTCGCATAGGTCCTGGGTTTGTCTTGGCAGGTTCATGAATTTGTAATCACAAAATTCTCACTGTAGAAGAACAAAGTCAAGACCAGAAATCTTCCATTGCAATGCCTCTTGATAGATATCAAGGCATTCTTTCATTTTTTATTCTCAAAAATGTTTTATTTTATTTTTCTCAATTACATGTAAGAACAATTTTAGTATCCATTTTAAAATAATTTTTGAGTTCCAAATTCCCTCCTTTCCTTTTTCACCTTGCCTTCCTTGAAAAGGCAGGCATTCTGATATAGATTATACATATGCAGCCATGCAAAATATATTTCCACATTAGCTAGGTTGCAAAAGAGAACACAATCAAAAAGAAAAAAAACAGGATGCTTTGATCTACATTCAGATTCCATAAGTTCTTTTTTTTCTGGAGGTGGAAAGCATTTTTCACCATAAGTCTTTCAAGATTATTTTGCTGCATTGTATTGCTGAGAATAGCTAAGTCCAGGGATGGGATTTGTTCTGTAAAATTTGAATTCAGTTAAAAGGCTGCACTTAAGGACCTAGAAAGTCACATGTGGCCTTAAGACTGCAGGTTTCCCATCCCTGGCTAAGTCATTCACAGTTGACCAACATACAATATTGCTTTTACTATATACAATGATCTCCCGGCTTTGTTCAGTTTACTTTGCATCAATTCTTAAAAGTCTTCCCAGGTTTTACTGAAAGCATCCTGCTCATCATTTCTTAAAGTGTATTAGTAGTCTGTCACAATTATATACCGTAAGATGTTAAGCCATTTCCTGATTGATGGGCATTCCTTCAATTTTCAATGCTTCCACAAAAGAGGTGCTATAAGTATTTGTGTACATATTTCCTTTTTCTTTGAACTCTTTGTGGTATTGCTGGGTCAAAGGGTATACATAGTTTTATAGCTCTTTGGGCATAATTCCAAATTGCTCTACAAAATGTTTGTATCAGTTCACAATTCCCACAAAGAGTGAGGGAATCAGTGTCCCAATTTTTCCACACCCCCTTTAACATTTGTCATTTTCCTTTTCTGTTATATTAGGTAATCTGATGGGTACGGGTGTGAGGTGATACCTCAGAGATGTTTAATTTGCATTTCTCTAATTAGTACTGATTTACAGCATTTTAAAAATATGACTGTAGAGGGCTTTGTTTCCTTCTTCCAAGAACTGCCTATTAATATCCTCTGACCACCTAAGGCATTGTTTCAAATTACTCTGAAAATTCATTTGACCCACAAGATTATGCCATAAGCTACGGAATTTCCGTGACCTATATCTAACCATTGAGCCTCTTTCTCTTCCTAGCTATTCCTATCTCCTTCTTCTGTTTGCCATATTAATAGACTAAGAGAAGATGATACACATATGCTTGTGTGTAACACACTCATCTCTCCTAAAACATAAATGACCTTTTGTCTCCCCTTCAAAACACTGCAAGAGAGTATCATTTCTTAATCATTTATGTCTTATTCATTACCAAGTTCAACATAATGCAGATAGTATGAAATCAATAAATATTCATTGTACAAATGCAGTCCTGCTAATCTGACAAAGCTATATTGCCATTGTTGTTTAGTGTACTTTGTAAATCTTTATGTCAGATTATTAGCCCGTTGAAGAATCCTAAAGCATGTGGTCACTTTCTACAGACCAGAGCTAGATGAGACTATTCACATGAAACTGAAATCACTGCCAATGACACATAGACTTTTATTGTTTAAAGAAGTAGGACCAAATCTGGAAGATGCTTAAAGTATCCTTATCCCAGTATGCCATTATGTTTTTCAAACTGTCTACAAAGGATCATTTAATTTAAAAAGGAAAACCAGGAAACTTAACAGTTTCTAATTTATATCTGATATCTTTTCTAGCATTGAAATAGTTAACATTGCTGTGACTTCTGTGACCATAATTAGAATTTAAAGAGGAAGTTAACACCCCTCTTCATGCTATTGTTTAATTTTTCCCACAAAGAATTAGTAAATAATCCATTTATCAATGGCTTTTGGAAAGTGCTGTCAAGCAGAAGGTCCATAAATATCTGATTCTTCAATGAAAGTTTAGATAATGTAGAGTACTCCAAAGGTGATTCTTAATCTGAGACTTCATGGCTACTTGTGAACTGATTCAAAGCATCAACATTTTATATTTTGAAGAGAGTGCTGTAGATGACCTTTCACTTAGAATTTCAGATATTGCTAAATATGAAATTTGAAAGGAAACACCATGCCATAGCACAAGAAGAGAGAAAATAACAGGCTATGTTCTCCTATGTTCTCCTTTATACCATCTCTAAAGACTTGGCCTATGTCTTGGCAGAGCTAGGAATACGTGGCAGTAGAGAGGCAGGTATCCTCACTTTTTTAATACAAGGGAGGGGGAAGGGAAGAAACACACACTCTTCTTGTAATTCAAGGTGTTAAGAATGGAATTAGCAATCTGGGAAGATAATGAGTGCCTATGACTAGAAATGAAGGCTCAATGACCATGTGTTATAGATTCAGTACAAAAGATACCTGCTGGGGACTAGAGGGGGCCCTCCTGTCCTTCAGAGTCCCTTACATCTCTTAAAATACTGTAATTCTCTGGAGTACTATCTGAGGAATTCATAAGCTCCCTGTACCTGAACATGTTCAAGTTCAGGTGGGATACATTGTCAGGGATGCTGTAGAGGTCCTCAGAGGTCCTTTCCAACTCTGGAGAAAGGACAGAACTGGCTGCTCCCAGAGTTTGGAGGGATATAGTTTTATGAATGATCTATTAAGACAATTAACCAGTGAATAAAGACATCTATAGCAATAATAATAAATAATAATGATAATGATGATAATATGTGTCCTGCCCTTTATATACAGAGATCAAGTTGTTTATTCTTATTTAATTATGTGGCTTGAGTTATTTTTTCCTAGGAATGGGATAAATTTTCAATGAACCTCCATTCACTTAACTGATTATTCTTCCTAAGAAAGCTTTGAGATGTGTGTGTGTGTGTGTGTGTGTGTGTTATGATGATGTGTGAAATCAGTCACATTCGTTGCTATAGAACAAAAGGAAGCTAAGCAATCTGTAAAGAAATAGAATGTGGGACTTTGACCTCATTAGCACCTTGTTTTTCTACTTATCTAACTAATGAACTGGAACTTACCATTGAGCCACTTTTATTACTGATTGAGTTTGTGCCTCTATGCCCTGGAGATGTGGCTGTCCCATTAGGTTTCACATTCTATTAATCGACATTTGCCATTTGCATACATACAAGAGATTTTCGAAATTGGATAGGCCAGCCTCTCACTTCTGTGCCAAGAGACACATACATACATACATACATACATATATATATATGTATATATATACATATGTGTGTGTGTGTATATATATAGACACATACATACATATATATGTGTGTGTGTGTGTGCGTGCGCACGCGTATGTGTATGTATATACACATATATAAATACACATATGTACACATGGGTACATACACATATACAGGGAGGCTATATAATGTAGTTGAAGAAACAATCAATTTAATTGGACATTGAGTTTTATATTCTGATATTCCTATATAACCTCTGCAAGTATCTTCGTGTCTCTGGGCATGGAAGTGAGAAGGTTGGCCTAGAATAATATAGAAGGTCCTGAGTCTCAGATGCTTTTGTCATATGGTGACCTAATAGGGAAAAAGGCTTTAAATGTTTTCTAGAGGCTGTATGCATGTATATATGCCTGTCTATAACCTTTCCCAGGGACATTTAAGCTGGATGGAGGGGGGAAAGTGTTGTCTGATTATTTTAATAAATTTGATTTTTATTCTCTTTAGTAAGACCTGCAGTCCTGGTGGATCTTTTGGATCTATTATCTTATTAGTAAGATAATAATAGCTAACATGTACACAGAATTTTAGGGTTTGCAAAGGCACTTGACACATTTTATGTCATTTGATCCTTAAAAAAAGCTTGAGATGTGGGGGCTAATTGAAGTCAATAACTGGTCTAGTAAATAGGTGTCTGAGGCAGGATTGAAACTCAATTATCCCTGACTCAAAGTTTAGTTGTTCTATCCAATGGGTCATCTAGCTAATTTGTGATTCAAATATATAGTCATAATCATATACTGATTCAAGCCATTAAGTTTATAGAGCTTGAATTATTATGATTATTTTCCTTTAGATATCCAGAATTACACAGGCACCTGGGATGAGTAATTCTTTGGCTAGGCAGTTCCTGCTATGGAGAGATTCTCCTCTTAGATAAAATCTCTTTTTGCAGGGTGGAGGGTAAAAAGGACAGAGTGTTGAGGCATGTTCTCTAAAAAAATTGTAGAAGCTACTGTGGCCCAAAGATGTTGAATATCCTCCCAAGTTACAAAGTAAGCAGTAATTGGCAGAGCTAGGTTTTGAACCCAGCTCTCTGATTCCAAATCCTTCTACCATACTAACTTCTAGCCAATGTTGAAAAACAAGAAAAATTAAGTCAGTCATATGAATGTCTTGTCTCCATGATGCTCACCATCTAGATGCTAAGAACAAAGCCTAGAAGATACTTCCAAATATCCAGATGTTTGGCAGTGAGGACATAAGACATCTGGAAGAACAACTAATTTTTCGCTTCCCATCTGCATGTTTCGATTTCATGTAGATGCAACCTTAAAATAAAAAATAAAAACAGAGTGGATCCACAGACTTGCTTGGGTTAACTAATTGTTGGCAGATCTTTTTGCCAACGTTGTTGAGTCATGGTCTTATTCCCCCTATAAAGCAAGGGTCTGTTTCTCATTGGCAGCAAATCTTCAGCATCAGCATTTTGGATGCTACAAGTATTTGCTCTTGGTTTTCCTTTGTTTTATTATATCCAACCATGGTCTGAGAAAACAAAGGACTTAGACCCCAAGCAGGAAGTGCTTTGTAAAAATACAGTAAATGAGTGTCCTTCCTACAGAAGCCACTCCTTTGTTTCTTAATTTGTCTTAGACATTTCTCTAAATAATTTCAGTGCAAATTAGTCATTTTTGACAGGAGTCAGGAAACGGCATAGATTTTTGTTTGTGTGCAAAAGAACATGGAGAAAAATATATAAAACAAAATGGCCCACGGTAGGGGATGTAAGGATAGGTGAGAAGAAATAGAAATAGTAACAAGTCACACTCCGCTATGTAACAAGGACCACAGAATAAAATGCGGTCAATCAGACTGTCATTGAGAACTCTATAGCTGATATAGCGAAGTAAAACAGAGTGGGAGGAGACTAGGGAAATGATGCAGGGCAAGCATATTTTTAAAGAATAATCAAGGAGAAGAAAATCAGACTCAGCTGTCTGATTATACTTATGGAGATGACTGAAGTCTTCTATGGACTCATAGAAAGTTTGGATTTAAGCAAATACACACTTGGGACGCTTGCTACTATTTTGTATCCTTCAGGAAGAGGAAAGACTTTGTCAAAATTGATATGGGCCTTGAGAGGCTACCAGATAGGGTAGAAAAAGAATCCGGAAGTCTACAAAAGGCCTTGGGAGATACAAATAAAGGTGAATGGAACAATAGTAAATTATCATGGTGTGACATGACAAGACTTTTTTTTAAACGGGGAATTCCTATACAATGAAAAGATAAACAAGCAATGACCACATTCAACAGAGGGGAAATATCCCCTTCCTTGATATTTGGCCAAGACTACATTGAGAAATGGAAAGAGTACTGGATTTGGAAGTAGTGGAGAGAGAGTGAGAGAGTGAGTGTCAGAGAAGAAAGAGAGTGTATGTTTATAAATGTTTCTAATTGGTTGTCTTTGGTTGAATTAGAGAAATTGGATTTTAGTTCTCTTTGAAATTTTGAATTTGTGAAATTTTCTACACTTGCCAACAAACATGCCCAGTCACATTGAATGACTGAGTGATCATCCTCACTTTTCCACCCTTGGTATAAATGGTATCGCGCAATCGACCTATCTACAAAAGGGTAGCTTTCTCTGAAGATTCTTCTCCAATGACAATATTTTGGCCGACAGCTTTTGTGTTTCATTAGTTAGTTTTGTGTCAGAACAACTATAAATTCCATTTCCAAAGACCTAACAGATTGGGATTTGCCATAGCACGGGCCCTTTCTATGTGAAACATTTTACAAACTTTAAAATGTCATATAAATATCAGTTATATTTAACAACACTATGTGCCTCACAGAGGCAGCTACAGCCAGCTCAGTGGATAAAGTGCCAGGCCCTGCCTCAGAAAGTCCTGAGTTCAAATTTTATCTTAGACACTTACTAGCTGTGTGAGCTTAGGCAAGTCATTTCACCTTTGCCTATCTCAGATTCTTCACCTGTAAAATGGAGATGATAATAGCCCCTCCCTCATAAGGTTGTTAGGAGGATCAAATGAAATAGATGTAAAAAGTGCTTAGCACAGTGACTGGAACATGGTAGGTTCTATATAAAGGCTTATTCTCTTCCCTTATCTCGCTTATTATGAGGGATAGAGGCTGAACCTCAGATTTAATTTATATAATTTAATTTAAAATCCCAAGTAAAGAAGCTTCCCCTTGGGTAGGGTAGAACCTCCTCCTCAACTTATATTCTTAAAGAATTATCTAGAACACTAAGAGGTTACATAGTTTACCCAGGGTCACATAGTATAAGAGTCAGGCCCTGAATCCAGGTCTTCCTGGTTCTGAAAACAATTATCTATTCATTAATCTATGCTGCCTATCTATTGCTATAATCATTCTTTTCTAAAATATGACAACAAAATTGAAATAATATTCCATATATAAGAAAAGAAGAAAAATTATTTAAACCCATATTTTATTTTAAATTCCAGTGAATGCTCCATAGATGTTAGAGTTGCAATATTCTTTATTCACATTAAAATGCAATTGCAAATGATCTGAGATTGGTTAGTCATTATGCTAAAGACATGGAATTTCTAAAGAGGAATATTTGGAAAAGTACTTCATTAACTACGTTGCTGCTGATATTGTTCACTAGGAGGGAACTTAAAGTAACATGCTTAGTTGGAACATAATGAGAAAAGGAAGTGTGTTTGTTAGCAAATACTAAGTTATAAAGAGTAAAACAACTTATTCTCTGTGTGTATACACTAGAACAGCTGATTGAGGAAAGCCTGCATATATAAAGGTTAAACATAGGTTTCCATCAAAGAACATTATTATTTTTTTTACTCTAATTAGTTTTAAAGTTAGATTTCTTTTAGTATATTTTAGCAGAGTGAATAAATATGATTTTAGATTAGAAATAGTCATTTAATTCCTGTATGAGCCATAAATATATGAGCCATTAATGATATTGTAAATTCAATTGAGGTTTTGTTTCTGTATTTATCACTTTTGTTGGGGATGTAGTCATTCCAAATCTTTATGGTCATTTGTCATTACAAAATATGTTAAGAGCATAATTTTCCATTTTGAAAATAAGTTTACTTGAATATGGGCATTCATAATAAACATAATGTCTCCTTAGACATAGCATATTCCCTGTAATTATAGCACAATTTTAGAGACAATATAAAATTCATCCTTCCTAATAATGTCATATACTCTAACCTCCAAGGGTACCTGAAATGCCTACTATTTGAGCTAATCCTTCAGACTAAGGCACTAAATCCAGGCCTCTGTTGATATACATACTACCTGGAAAAATTAACATATTAACATAGAAGAATTCAGTAGCATAAATTAGGTTATTAAATTAGTTAGCTGTTACTTATTTGACACCCAGGAATTCAGAGAATATAACCTAAATCAGTTTAAATTTTGGTATGAATAAGTTGTGAGCAGAAAGCTAGTTGTCCCTGTACTAGAAGTCAGAAATATCTGAGTACAACAAATCAGACCACTTAACTAGCTGAGTGACCCTGGGCAAGTCACTTAATTTCTGCCTATCTCAATTTCCCCAAATGTAAAATGGAAATAATTATAGTACCTATCACTTAGTATTGCTTTTCTCATCTCAAATGGGATATTTGTAAAGCATTTTTAAAGCATACAAAAAATATGAGAAAGGCCAGAGAAAATAGGTTGGCACTGTGGAGTTGAATAGCATTTTTGAGGAGAGGTGAGGTCAATAAACCATGGGAGTATTAACAAAAATAAGCATTTATTAAGTGATTTCTATGTACTACATTAAGTAATAACTGCTTGCATTACATAGAAGGGGGAGAGGATAATCCCTGCCCTCAAGGAGCTTACATTCTAATGGGTAGAATGGACCTTCATAGATATATAATATAGATAGGTAGTAGTATATTAATAACAATAAATAGTAATTGAGCCAACCTACATAATGCACATTGCTGACAACTTCAATTTATGTATATATAATACTTCTTCATGAAATTTCACCTCTTTTATTATAGCTCACTTAATCTATAGTACATTCAAATTCATTTTGTGTATGTATTATATATCGAGAGGGGTAGAGAGATAAAGAGCTTTAAGTTTCTCAGTCATTTACATATATCATCTCACTGATTCCCACAACTCTGTAAGATAGGTGCTATTATACTTATTTTACAGATGAGAAAATTGAATCTGAGAGACGTTAAATGACTTACTCTGCCAGTAAGTGGCTGAGGTGAGATTTGAACTAAGAACTAACTCACAGTCAGCTATACCATCACTCCTTCCCTAGTTACATACACACATATAAATATACACATGCACACATATACATAGCTATAAACACATGTACATTTGTACATATAGACATATATGGAAACTATATACACATATGGAGCTTATTAGAATGTCTTTCCTATAGAACCAATGATAATAAATGTTTATACTCAGCTACTTTTTTCTGTGCAAGAGTACTGTATTTTAGCATAGTAATATTGGTTTCCTCAAAGAATTTCACATTTCTAATTTGAAGTACAATTAAAGTATACACTCCAGTTAAAATTATTCTACACACAATGATTAAGCTAAACTCAAGGGAAAATGTTCTTTTGCATAATTAAATTTTCACTGATTAATCTAATTAGTTAAGTGGTGAATTAGCTGATCCAAATTACATAAATATAGCATATACTTGGTATGCACTTCTGAAAATTATTTAGTTTTAACCTTGTGTCTTGAATGTATAAGCATGAACAAAGAATAACTTTCCTTTAATTCATATGAACTTCAAAATAATTTATGAGTAGAAGAGAGAGAGTTTACCTCCCACCTCTAATAAGGCAATCACAAATGGCTTAGAATTGTAATCAGGTTAAGGGAGGGAGTTACATTTTCCACTTCAACTGATATAGTAAAAGAAAAGCCAGAATGTAATTACAAGTGAAAAGTAGGTGTTAACTAACTTTCCTATAATCCTACAATAATTTAAGAATAATTTCTTGAAGAAATTTCTTTGAGAGGATGACAAAACCTTAGTGACAAATGATACCACACAGGAAACATCTTGAGGTTGGCTAAGGGAATCAGTCATGCCCTTTAGATCTATTTTTTAAATGTAAATTAAAAATAAAAAAAAATCCCAGGAAGTTATTCATCAGTTGAAGCATTTAGGGTTTGCATTACATAGTGAGTGAGGGAGGAGGGAAAGGACTTTCTCCTTCACCACTCTCTCAACATTCACTCCTTCCCCCATCCCAGCTCCCCTTCACCCATCTATCAAAGACATGGTAGATGGTGAAGGTGAGCTGGGGGTGGGTGAGAAAAGAGAAGTCACATAGATAGTACTGTGACTAAGTTTCAAGTCTCCTCAACTATAAGGAAAGCCTTTCTTTGTCATGACAAGGCATCTAGCTGAGATCAGAGACAGGCAAGCAGTGACAGACATGAATATGGATACAGAGAGACTTTCTCTTAAAAGAGGAAATAGCTTCAAGGAGTATCATCTCTCACAGCAGAAAAGTGAGTTAGCAAGGGAATCAAGAATAGAGCAGACCAAGGAAGCCCAGCTGAGTAACCTCCCAGGGGAGGGGGACGAATACTTTATAAAAAGATAAAGGCCTTCCAGGACATGGAAGAACAGGACTTGTGAATCATCCTTTGCCAAACCTGTATCCTGCATGAATGCCAGATCATCTCTGTAGCTTTGGAAATAAACTACTTACTCCTCAGTTTGGCATTTAAAACCCTTCACAGTCTTGTTATAACTTCTAGCTTTTCTTTCCAGGCTGATTACATGTTATTTGCTCTCATATATTCTAAGCTCCAGCTAAACTGACCTATTTGTTGTTACCCTAACAAGACACTCTATCTTTTGCTCCAGGCCTTGAAAAAGGCTGCCCCCATATCTGCAATGCTCTCCCTCTGCAGCTCTGTCACTTGGAATCTCCAAGTTCATTCTTCAGTTCAAATATAACTGTCTTTGAAAAGCTTTTCCTGAGTCTGACAGTTGTTAGTATCCCTCCCCCATCACTTTGTATTTACTTACCTGTGATCAATGTGTGCCTTTCCTAACCACTCCCCCCAGTTCCCCCTTCCCCAGCAGACTATAAATTCATCGAAGACCTGGATAGTTTCTCTTTTGTGTATGTATCTCCAGAGCAGAATACATTGCCAGACACGTTAGGTGCTTCATAAATGCCTGTTCGTTGATGACAAATAGTTTTACATGATAGAAGTCCCCTTTAAATTATGTAGTCCCTTTACTTTCCAATGTTATGAAATTTTAAAAAAACACATTTTTCCATCTGTTACTCTACTTAATTTTGAATCATTTTAGTTGAATGTTTCTGATTAGCACCTCAAGGAATTTCAGAATGTTTTGTGGAGACACCTATTTTTTATATGTAGCTTATTTGTAGTATAATTGCCTGCTCAGATGAAATATTTCACTGGTACAGAATCATTAATTAGTCTGTGTTCCAAATTGTTTAAAAAATGCATTGCTTAACTGACCCAGCAAAATTGATTTCATTTTATATCAAGTTAGTTGCAGTGAAGAGGAATGGAAGCCCCTCCATGAAAATTACTTTTAGTTGTATTAAAAACAGTGGATAAAGCTCCATCTACGTGGGAGGTCTTGGTATGCTCTCTGTAGCCTCTGGGATTACTCTATTCTGGGCAGGGGTGCTTCAACACAAGAGAAGAAACATGTAAGTTCTTGTAGGGTGTTTTTGACACAGGTGACTAACATTCTGAGATTCACTGATAATAGTGACAATTTAGACTCCCCTGTTTTTTTTTTCAAAGTGAATTTGCCAAAGGCTTTGAAAACATTAGCTCATTATTTTCCCACTACCACTGTATATCAATCAGAAGGCATAGGAAATAATGGGTTATGATTGGCATCATTAGAAGGAATAACCACCATGAGTGAATCATGGATCCATATGAATATTTTAAAGACCTAGAGAAGAGTATCTGCTTATCCAAGTTTACTCATTAGTAAAGGTTAGATGGCAAAGCATTTTTCTTATTCCATCTTCTGATCCACTTCCTACAGACATACCTGCATATTCTTGTCCCTAATTCCAGTCATTACTTCCTTTCTGCTTTACAACTTTGCAAACTGCAGCTGTCCCACCAGCCTCATAATAATCTGTACTCCTAAAATGTTTGCTCATGTTATCGCCTCAAGAATTTAATGAGACTCCCAATTAAGCCATATGCTCTCCTTGTTGACTTCCTTTTGGCAGCACCCTACGGGAACCCTCGCCCAGTTTCAACACTTTTTTTATATTCATCTTTATCCTGAGCTAAACAGTAGCTGGAACAAAGTCCCAGGGCTACATGTATAAGCAAGAATCACTGACAGATTGTGTCTCTCCACTCAACGAAAACTCTGCTCCTCCCCACCTTTTTAACCCAGTCCCTTCACTTTTGTTTACATGCCATTTTGTTTAGGCATCCAACTCTGGACTGTTCTCTACTAAGAAAAGTCTGTCTTATCTCCCTCCCCCTCTCCCTCTCATTCTCTCCTTTTCTCTCCCCCTCTCCCTTCTGTCTCTGTCTTCTTTGTCTGTCTCTCTCCTCCTCCCCTCTGCTTCTTCCCCCTCTTCTTCTCTCTCCCCTTTTCCCCTTCTCTTCTCCCCTTGCCCCCCCCCTCCACGGTCTCTCCCCCAATTTATAAGAACAGGGTAGCTGTCTTCAAGTACTTGGAAAAAGGTTGTCATGTGAATAAAGGACAAGGATTCTGCTTGGCTCCAGAGGGCAGATGTAACAGCACTGGATGGAAGTTACAAAGGAATAAATTTAGCCCTGGTAGAAGGAAAACTTTCTAATAATTAAAGCTCTACAGAAGTTGAATGAATCTGAGGAGCAAGTGGGTTTCCCCTCACTCAATGTCATTAAAAGCTGAATGACAATCTGTAGAGAACTTTGTGGCAGGGATACTTTTCTATGGATCCAAGTTAAGTCTACACCTGAAATCCCTTCCAAATCTGATTCTATGATTCTGTGATTTCTCCTTTCTTTTACTTTTTTATACAGAGATTGTATAATATTTGGTAAGCTAAGTGGATGCTAAATTTTATTTAGCATCAAGAAAAAGTAAGTTGTTTCAAAATTTCCTCAAAAATGACCCAGTTCTAGTTATGAATCAGAAAGTGAAGATATAGTCCTTTCTGTCAGATATCACACATTGTGATTCTAATACCTTACTTACAAAGCAATATGCTAAGCACTATGGGCTTTGTATGAGTTAGATTCAGTTAATGTCCTGAGATATCCACTATTTGATAGAGGGATATAATAGATTAAACCAGACTTCAATTAATTGAAATCACGCAATGTAAGATATATTTTATATATGCATACATATGTCTTATGTGTATATACACACATGCACAGAGAAAGACAGAAAGATTTAAGTCACAGCACATTGCTCTAATGCCTTCTTATAGACTGTTTTCCTAATCTCAAATTCTATGGCAGGTTTCAGGATCATATTTCATAGCATCATATATTTAGAGCAGGAAGGGACCTCTGATATAATCTTATACAATCTACAGAAAATAGAAATGATGTTTTTAGCTCAAAGTCTGAATGTTGCCAAGGATGACTATGTCATGGAACTGAGTCAGGATAATAGGTCTAAAGAGAATAAAGTCAAATTTACCAAAACAACCAACCTGTTTTTCTCTAACCTTAGAAGTGTCCTGAAAAAGATTATGTTAGAGGAATTCTATGTGCTATCTTAGACAAATATGTTCATTGTTATTGTGAATGACCAGAGTAAGTCTCAGGAATTGGTTGGACTTGGACTTATTGATTTGGACCTTCATCACATATTTTCTTAATTAAAGAAGATACTAGTAAATTAAATTGTAATAATCTGCTGATAGGCTAACATCTTTGTACTATGAGAATGTATAGAGTCCTAGAACATGAACAATTGCAATTTATAAACCGAAATCCTAACTAGAAAGTGCTGAGAAATTCCCTGTTGTATTGATATTAAGGAAGTTTATAGGATAGGCATATTATTTTATATCATTTTAATGGATCTAGATATTCATATTAAATTGCTGCAAAGTCATTAAATTATGACACTATTTCTCAAGCATTTCAAACTCTGATAGCAGGAAATAATAAGATTCAATCCCTAAGCACAATATTAGCTCCTTGAGGGCAGAGACTGTCATCTGTTTTTGATTTTGTGTCCCCAGACTTTTTACATATTAGTTACTTAATAGATGTGGAATATTAGTTACTTAATAGATGTGGAATTGAATTGGATTGAATTGAATTATAAGTTCAAAGATTTAAAGCTCAGAAAGACCTTGGAGGTCATCTCCTGCTGTTCCTCTTCTTATGCACCAGGAGACTGAGGGCCCCATAGCTTTTAAATGTGAATTACCCAAGCTACGTAGGTCATAACTAGCAAAAGAGTAATTCAAACCCAGGTCCTCAGACTCCAAATCCAGAGTTTCTTTCAGTACATCACTCTTTGTTCTCAGTGGATTTTGTGTATTATATAGTATATAGGAATCATGTATTATATGTTACATAGGAATATTCAAAAGTTCCTTTTCTGTTAAGCCCCCAAGTCATGAAATTTGGAGGTAAGTATCTATATTGCCATTTCTACTTCTATAACATCTTTATCTCCGGTTGGATAGTTGTCGCCCTACTCCAGATTTTTATTACCTCTTTCTTAGACTATTATAGTAGTCTCCTAACTGGTCTCCTTGACTCACATCTCTCCCCTCTCCAATCAATTCTTCACATAACCACCAAAGGGATTTTCCTAAAGCACAAGCCTTTACTCAGCAAACTTCAGTGGTTCCTTATTACCACTCAGAGTAGCTCTTCTGCTTGCCATGTACTTAAAATCCTTCAACTCCTAGGTTAAATGTACCTATTCACTTTTATAGATTATTCTTGTTAACACACATTATGGTATAGCCCAATTGACAAATATTCCTCCTTCATGGCATTCCAGGTCCCATCTCCTCATCTTGACACTGTCTGTACTTAGGCAGAACAGCGCTCCTTCCATAACCCTGCCTCTTAGAATAACTACTTTCCTTATTACAGTCAAGATAACTAGTACTAGCTAACACTCATATATCACTTTAAGGTCTGTGAAAGGTGTTATCCAGAAGTTATTTGGCAGAAGGAGAAGATGGGATGGTCTCAAGGTGGAAAAAAGGAATGAACAGAAGTCTGCAATAATATCTTCATTGAGCATGGAGAAAGAAAGGAAGCTCTCCCACATGTTGTATGAATTAGCTATGACAAAGGTTTGGGAGGATCTGGACCATAGCTAAAGAGGACGAGGAGGCATGGATGGGTTCAAACCTGCATTATTGGAAAGAAATACTAAATGGATGAGATCACAGATCCCATCAGATAATTAGGTGTCTTATTTGATCATTTGTTTTTTTTCCAAGGCTCAACCCAAGTGTTACCTTTGGCATGATGATTTCCCCATCCCACCCTACCCAATTATCTCATATCTATTTTGTATATACCTATCTGATGGGAGAGATGACACTGAAATAGCTATGTACAAACAAGATATATACAGGATAAATTGGTGAAAATCTCAAAGGGAAAGGACAAGCAATAAGGGAGATATTGAAAGGATTCTTGCAGAAGGTATGACTTTAACCGAGGCTAAAGGAAGGCAGGGAATCCAGGAGGCAGAGATGAGGAGGAAAGCATTCCAGGCATTTGGGTCAGTACGTGAAAATGCCCAGAGCCCAGAGATGGAATGTCGTTTTTGATAAACAGCAAGAAATCCTGATCTAATTACACAGTGCCTGCTACATAGCAGTTAACAAGTGCTTGTTCATTATCAGTCTAACCTCATCACTTTACAAATGGGGTGGGAAGGTGGGGGGAGCAGAATTTAGACCCAAAGAGGCTGAGAGGTGCAGTCACATAACTAATTTGTGGCAAAAGCAAATATCTGAATATTAATCCACCATTCCTCTCCACTATATCATAACGCTTAAACTCACATTAAAAAGCAAACGTTTACGTAGGTTCAAGTGTTTTTGCTAAACACTTGACCAAAGCAATAAAAATGAGCAGTCTAAAATTTTCTCCTAGTTTCAAGCTGTCCTAAGACAATTGACAATCCTCAATTTTTAGATTTACTTCCTTGCCAATTCCCAGGCACAGACAGAGACAAGAACACAGGAAAATAGGATTTTGTGATTAGCAGACAAAGGTGTCTTGATTGGCTAGCCACTAATGAAATATTTCAGCTCAATCACTTACCTCTGCATGACAGAAAGAAGTAGTCCAAAAAATGCATTCCATTAGAATATTTGTCCTGTCTTGCTAAGCTTGAAAATTTAGAAACCATTCACTATATGCATATGTGTTAGTCTACACCTTTCTAAATTGGCTTCTTGCCCTTGTGTAGACAAAAACTTGGATTTTTTAATAGAAGACATATAATTCTAAAAGAAAGGAAAGGAATGTTGGAAACAAAGAGCTTATTATAGAGGGTGGGTCAATTGTTATACTGAACACAAATCACATGTTTACTACCAAATGGGTGGTTAGAAACTTCCTCTAACTTCCTTACCTTTTTAATACATGGAGTTATAGTGAATACATTCTTTTAACTTAGATGGGAACATTTTCATCTCTCCTTAATTGTATGAAACATTTTCCACTGTAGGTTTTGCTGATTCCAGAAGCATAATTATATAAGCATTTTCCTTTTTTTTTTTTTACTTTGTTCATTGCTATTTATCTTTTCTGAAAAAATAAGGTCTCTGCCTAGCCAATCTCTGAAATTGATATGCACTGAATTGAGTTTTCAGTCTCTTACCAGGAAATCAGGATATACTAATTTACAGCTTCTCTTGTCCAATTCTAAGGAAAACAAAAAGATTGTGTTTTGAAGTTTTTATCAGTTTACTTCACACTTAAGTACCAAATAAGTTAAAGGTATGAGAAGGGAATAGCCCTGTGATCAAAAAGTCACATGTGTTTCTTGTTTTATCATTCAAGATGATTCTGTGCTCAGGTATAAGACAGAGTGGAGTCATGTAGAGGAAGTGGGAAAGTATGCTTAGACACAAAGGAGTGTTAATTAGGCTTCTGGGCATGAGTACAGTTACAATGCAATGGACTTTCCCATTGCCATACCCTAAGCATTAGATTTTAATTAAGCTTATGTGGAAAAGACAGCTTTCTTCCCATGGGTTGAATATGGGACTATTTGATATTACAGTCTTTGCAGATAGCCAAATATTTGCTTTGCAATGCTCCCAAATTAAATGTAGTATTTTCCATCCCTCCTGCTAGGTGAAAAACAATTAGTAATCTTCCATATTAAAAATTAGAATGTAGTTATTCTGCCTAACCACACAGATAACCCTAGGATCAGGTCTCAACCATGCATTACAGCACATGACATTTGAATTCTGAGCAAATTTTTAGAGCAGCGCTAAGCAGGGGGCATCATTATGCCCATTGAGTTAAAGCCAGGGGCCTTCTCACTTAGGGTGAGAATGTAGAGAATGAGTTTATATATAAATAATGTTGAAATTTGGAATTATTCCTATAGATGGATCAGTATTCTCTTTACAATAACATGGGAAAAAACTTAGTCCTGAATGAAACTACATGTAATATACTGCTCTGAGTTAAGTATTACAATGTAAGTAGTGGCATGGTGGATAGGAGGTTAGCCTTGGAGTTGATAATATCTAAGTTCAGATCCTTAGATAAACACTAGCTGTATAACTAGGGACAATCACTTAGCATTCTTCAGGTAGCCCTCTAAGATTATAAATTAGAGTCAAGATACCAATTTGCATCAGGAGACAGAGTTTCTACATAGGGAGTTCCCTACACTGATGAAATCACAGGTCCACAATAACCCAACCATTCTCTCCCTTATTCGCCCTACCAAAAAAAGTGGTATTTTTATTCTAATATTCCTTTATTCCTTAATATTAATACACTGTCCTTCCACTGCAACCTTAAAAATTTTAAGTATTGATCATCTCCATGAGTTTATTTAGATTGTTTTCCTTACCCATCAGGCCTTCCCTCTTTCTTCCACAGAAATATCTTCATTCTTTAGTGATCAGGGCAGATGCCACCTTCCCCATCATGCCTTTCCTGACAGCTCCATCTTTTATAAGGTCTTAAAAATTAGAAAGAGATAGTTTATCTCAGTCCAACTTATAATTATTTGTATACCTCCTAACCTACTTTTAGTCTATAAACTTCTTGAGGGCAGGGGCTTTGCCATTTTTAATCCTTTTTTTTTAATCTCCAGGGCCCAAGATACTGCCTTGGTTATAGAAGATACTTCTGTTTGCTAAATGAATGAATGAGTTAATATCCTTTTTGCTGAACCTTCATTATCTATATTTCAATTCGTTGATATTTCAAATTACATATGATCTCCTGGGCGTCGATAATCACATAGTGGTAGAGATTGCTACTCACCTGTGTCTTCTTGGACTTGGACAATGTAACTCTTACCCATGGCCTCCTATAAATCCTCCAAAGAGGACTGATCAAATACTCTGAACTTCACTCTCTGGGTCTTTTAAGAACTTGTTGGTACCAACTCAGAGTACATAATCTTTCATGATTCACCCACTTCCTTTTCTGCCATACAGTTTAGCACTCAGTTCTATACTGGGTTGGTCTGGTTACCCCAGAATGATTGTAGACTCCCTGAAAGCAGAGATCATATTTCTCTCCCACAGCATCTAGCAGAGTATATGCTCAATGAATATATGTTGGTGGACTACTACTTGTAATTGCCTCATTAACCCACAAATGAGAGGCATTTTTGTGAGGTGTATTGGTTTTTATCAGAATATGAATGCTCTTTTGAACACAGAGTGAGATCCCTGAGCTTCCTTTTTAGGACATATACCCTGACACCCCCCCCCACTACACACACACACACACACACACACATATATATATATACACACACACATATATATATATATATACACACACATATATATATACACACACACATATATATATACACACACATATGTGTGTATGTATACGTATATATATGTATGTGTGTATGTATATTTGGTAGTAATTGGGTCACACAGCTAGTAAGTGTCTGAGGTCATATTTGAACTCAGTTCCCCCTCTCTAGGGCCAATGCTTTATCCAGTGTACCACCTAATAGTCTCTTTAAGGTTATATCTCAAGATACCCAGAGTTTCTAATTTTCTTCAAAAAACAGAATCACGCAGAAGCCATACAGTTTTACTTCAATTCATCAAATATCCATTGCACAACTATCATGTGTAAGACACTGTGCTCAGGGCTGGGGTTACTTTGGCTGAAAAAGGAAATGTGTTGAATTTGCAAAGTACATTCACTTGGGAATCACAATCTCATAAGTGTTGAATGTGGTTTAAATCCTAAATAGTTCAAATTAGGGTCAAAAATATGGTTGTAGAAAAATTTTAGTTAAATCACTTAGAAAATCCAAGTGTCTTAGCATATAAATTCTATTTCTATGTAGATGTTTAGACATCTATGTCGTGATAAGAACATATTGCAATATTTTAGACACTTCTTGGTTAACTTGATTTAGTATTTGAACATATTTTCCCAGCATAAAATTTTGGTACATTTAATATTTGCACGTCTCAACTTAGGAAGTAAAAATAAGGAAAACTGTTAACTAAGATTTGCAACCTCGAAAGCAACTGCAAATTTGATTTAAGTAAATGAAGTTAATACCTTCTATGTCAATCTTTTCACTCATATTTACTTATTTAAAACACCTTTCATTGTTTTGTCATCTTTTGTTCATGTCTAAGAAAAATGTTCTTATTTTTATGATATCAGTCAAAGAGACCAATGACAGTTTGGGAATAAAATGCTAATTCATAGAAGGGAATTTAAGGCTCATTGATACCACAATACCATTTGGCAATTTGAATTTGGGGGGCTTGTATAGGAATTGTGTGTTTTTCAAAGGTTTATATAAGTAATAACCCATATTGGCTTATGGAATCAGGCCATGTATATGTATGCATATATAACATATGTATATGTGTATGTACACATGTAAACTTACATACATGTACATATATGCGTATATGTACTTGCTATATACACACACTAAGGATCCTATAATCTTAGTATTCACCAAACTTGCTTTATTTGGGGATGGGGAGAACAAGAGGTAGGAAGGTATATTTCAGGAAATTCCTGGCATTCTACTGAGGTTTTTTAGAGAATCAGAAATGAATTTTTTTAAAAGATCTACTAGAAGTGACATGTTGTTATATACTTTTTGTCAAAGAAATCTGATGCTTTTATCATTCCTGAATAAAAAGCATCAATTAGAGAAATTTGAATAAAAAACAACTCAGGTGGTCACAAGGGTTGTTACAAATTATGGCATACAAAGAAGGTACTGGGAGGAAAAAAATTCTTCAAATATTCCACCAAAAGTAAACTCCCATGGATTCTGAATGAATTTATATTAGCTTCTCCTTTATATTTTAGTGCTGATTCAGGAAAAATTCAACTTTCAGCTTTAGTAGATAGGATGAAGACAGAATATAATGAAAATTAGAAAAGCACTGAAATTGTAATACTTTATTGTTAATTTTTAATGGTTAAGATCCATATTTTTATCAATATCCTTTTTAGGCCTTATTTGCATATATACAAATATTAATGTTTGGTGAGATGCAATTTTATTCAATCCAGCTAGCATTTATTATTAAGCAATCAACTTTTAAAAATTCATCTTCTAATCAGAAGTATGGCCATAAATAATATTTTTATAGAAAAAAAATCACAAGGAACTTTTGACAGATAAGGAATTGGAAACTCAGGATTGTGCTAAAAATCTTTATTACCCTTATTCTCTAACTTTTAAATAATGACCAGCTTAAATTTGGTGAGAGACTAAACTTTATACCTTTAGGGGTTTAATGGTCTAGCCTGACATTTATGTAAATAATTTTTGACTATGAAGAACTTTAGTTATTCTCTCTACCTGTTCACATTTTTACCCATTCATCCACTGAAAGTACTTGGAACCTTCCCACTGGATTTCTTTCCTAATGGCAGTAAGGTGGCACTTCTGGATGACCACGTTCATTTTCTCAGCTATTCCTATAAACCTCAATGATATCAAGAACATAGGAGAGCAATTTTAAAGCAGAAGAGAGAGCTCTTTTTTCTACTTCTTTCTTTTTCTCTTTTTTCTCTTAATGCCCTTTCTTCTTTTTTCCCACTTTGGAAGGCGCTTTTTAAAATTAATTTATTTTTATTTTTCAACATTCACTTACATAAATTTTAAATTTTCTCTGCCTCCCTTCCCTCTCCCCAAGAGAGCATGCAATCTGATATAGGCTCTACATATACATTCATATTAAAATATGGGAGGAACCACAACAAAGAAAGAAAAAATAAAATAAAAAAGAGAGAGCAAATAGTATGCTTTGATCTGCTTTCAGACTCCATATTTCTTTTTCTGGATATAGATGAATGCCCTTTCTTCTATTAGGTACTCTCAAAGGCAGCAGGCAGATTGTTATTATCCAGAGAATCTCACTTACCCCTGCCCTAGAAGGTCACATGTGGTTTTGTAGCCACAGTACAACCACAAAGGATCTATCACTTCAGTTTTTACTTCATCCTCTTCTTTCAGTGATGGCCACTTTTATTACTTCTAGGAGAAAAGGGGGAAAAAAAAACTTTGGACTGAAGTAATGTTTCTCACTGGAAATAGAGAATGAACTATTATGACTGTTCTTGGAGAAGTGAGTACAATAGTACATGGAAGTAGGCTGAAAGTTACAACTATCCTAAAGGTAATGTACTGTAGTTATTTGTTTACCACTAGAAACTGACTTGCTACCTACTTAGGAAAACATTAAAATCTGGAAGTTCTATTTCTCCTCTACTAGGTGTTTAGACTGTACCAAAATAGTTCTGAATACTATGTTTCCTTTTCAAGACAGGTCATCACTGTCTTCATAAGACAAAAACTTCTTGTGATAAATACAATTTTAAAAATGAGAGGACCTTATTTGAAACCTGTGACTCTTTTCAGATTAGTCTGTAGTCCAAAGAAAATGCATTGCCTTAAGAGATAAGGGGTGAAACATCATGTTAGGAAAATGTATTATTAATTGCTGTTGAAAACTATGTCAAACATGACAGTGCATTCCTTCTTAAAGAAATCTTGGTCTAGCCAAAGTTTAGAATTAAGGGAAAAACGGTGCTTGGCATAAAGATTTAACAGGAAAGAAAGCTATTTTAGAAGTCATTTGGGAACATGTTTTTGAAACAGGAAAAAACATACAATTGAGTTGATAATAGCACTCTGTAAAGGTTAGAACCATTAAAATGGATATGGCATCTTTTTTTCACAGGGAACGTGTTGTCCTCAAGGTGCAGTTCTCACTTAAGCACTGCATAAAGAAGCCAGAAACTTCTTCCTGAGATTTTTTTTTTGCACTGGAAAAAATCTATTTTTAAACCATAGGCTAGACTTAGTCACTGGAGCAAATAATTAAAAATAAATCCCATTTGGCATGTGCAAAATTAAAATAGTTCACAAAGTGCATCAACGGATAGCATGCTTACTTCCTTAAGATAGTGATCCAATTTTATCTCTCACTACTCTCCAAATGCCACTCTCTATACTACCAGAATGGTCACATACTGTCTCTTATACTCATTCCTACCGCTTAGCTTGAATGATGACCATGCCTTACAATATGATCCTCTCTTCTCTGCCAATTCAAATTTTATATTTCATTCAAGACCCACCTTGACCTTCCCTAATTAAATTGCCCTAATTTGCTGATTTACTTGTCTATCTAAATTCTATGAATTGTTCTCTAGCTGCCCAATGTCTATACAGTATATTTCTATCCTACCAGCCAGAACTGTAAGTCTCAATGGCCAGGACCATATGATGTTTTTTTAAAATTTCCTTGTATTAAAATGTTGGGAACACAACTTTAAAAATGTTTGCTAAATGACTAATATAAATACAAGTCAAGGAGAGATGCGAACAATAATAATGTCAGATGTCTTACTGTGTAATATTCAATCCAAAGCACTATCTGTATGTATGAATGTGTGTCTGTATACACACACACACATATACATATGTGTGTATATATATATATATATATATATATATATATATAGCTGCACAGCCTGTTAGTTTTTATTTTCTTTCTTGAGCAATAACTCTATAATGAGTAATAGGCTGAGTATTATTTTTAATCATGAGAATTTCTAAAAGTGAATAAATAAAGATTCCCATTCTATTTTTTCTTCTTTTGTTTATTATAGTAGCTTTTCTTATTTTGGCACTTATAAATTACTTAAAAGTGTTAGATATGAGACAGAAATCACAACCATGTTTATGAATGAATTGTCACTTTTCCCTCTTGGCACCCAGGAAAATGTAATGCTACAGAGACTCTGCCAAAAGGAACAAAACATTTTGTAATGAACTGCTTAGGGAATTAACAAAATTTTGGAATAGTCTAACTAAGTATTTGTTTTGTTTTTTTGCTGAACCGGTTTAACCAGGATTTTTTTTTCAAGAAATTGAAATTGGGTTCTTACAGGAAATAAAATAATCTTTAACCTAAAATGAGCAGCAGATCGTTGGAGGTAACTTTAAGACAATCTACTGATTGCTAAGATTTAATACATTTTGCCAAGGTCAAATGTAAATCTGATTACTACTTAAATATATGACATGAAACAATGAATTGAGTTGGAAGAAAGGGTGTGTTATATATGCAGGTTAATATGACATGTGCATGGTATCTATGGGAAATGGTATCTCTAGGGAAACATAGAATTTTAAGGTGTTCAAACAAGACAGGTTCTTTGACAATCAAATCTGCCTTCAAAGGGGGAATATTAGTTGGATTCAGATAAATAAATATTCAATTTCATTTTAATACATTTTCATTAAGAATCTATTATGTAAGGCATCGTGCTCAATATTACTAAACATAAACACAGAAAAACACTTTCTGTGTTCACAGGGCTTTTTACTGATGGGATACTCATGGGATACAACATGTTTACAGATAAATACAAAGCAATATGAAGAGGGCCAGAACACTAAGGACATGGAACAAAAACAAGTCCGGGAAGGAAAGGCTTCTTATAAATGTATCACCTGAGCTGAGCCTTGAGCAAAATTAGAGACTTAAAAAGGCGAAGGTGAGAAAAGAGTGGATTTTGAAGTTTGGAAGGAGCTGGTGGCTGGAATGTAGGATAGGTAAAGGGGAATAATAGGAAATTATCATAAAAAGGTCGATTACAGTCCAATTGGCAGAGCATTTTAGCTATTAGGCTAAGAGGTTTCTATTTTATGTTAGAGGTAATATCGATCCATGGAAGATGTTTGAGTGAGGGAGTGATATTGTCTTAGGAATATTAATTTGACAAGTCTGTAAGGGATAGATTCAAGAGGAGAGTGAAGTGAAGCAGGAAGACCAATTATTTCTATATTCCTGGAGAGGTGTGATGAGAGCCAGTATAGGCAAAAAGGAGAGAAATGGAAGTAATTTTGTGAAGGTGGAATTAAAAGTTGTCAGGAGACTACGAGAGCCAAGGGAGGTGATGGTCAAGGATGACTCTGAAGTTGTGAATCAGGGTGACTGGAAGGATGGTAATGTCCTCCACAGAAATAAGGAAATTAGAAGGCAGCATGGGTTTGGTAGTATAAGTTGTTTTGGAATTTTTTTTTAAATGGGCAAAATGAAAAAAATAACTTTCCCTTCAATTTCCAGAAACATCTCTTTTTCGAATTTTCTTCTTGAGTTGACTATAATCATCTTCTTTACAAAATTATTACTCTTAGGCATTATTATACGGTGGGATGACAGTGAAAAGTACAGCATTTTAGGGCAAAGAGGTTTGACCAAGCTGAAAAGGCTTAGAATATGGACCTGGCATTGGATTATCTGCCATATTCCTAGTTAAATTCGTAGATCATTTGTGATGATGATGACAATGACTAACATTGACATTTTCGTATTATCTCATTTGATCTTTACAACAACTGAGACAAGTGTTATTATCATTCCCCTTTTACAGATGAGGAAATTGAGACTAAGTCAAGTGACTTCTCCAGGATCAGTGTCTGAAGTAAAATTTAGGCCCTAGTTTTCCTGATTGAAATGTCATATCCACCACGTCAACTAGCACATAATGCTTATCACTATATAGCTGGCTGCCAGATGATGACATTTATTTAGTGCTATGTCAACTCAAGAAGACAAACCACACAGATTTGGAGATAAATTCATACATTAAAAGAATTACTACACTAATGAAATCAGAGATTTTTTTTTGTTATAAAGTTGTAACCTCAGGAAGCCATGCTATAACTTACAGTCTTCTTTAGATTCTATTATTAATTTCACTTAGCAGTTCCTACTTTGTTCTAAGATGAAGGTGAATTAATTAATTACAAACCTTTAGAATTCAAATCTATTTGCTCAGAGACCTCATGGTCAAAGGTTTTGAATATGCTTTAACAATGTCTACTGCTGGGTGGGGGTGGGGAGGGGAGGTCACTGGAGAGATTATAGGAACAATGATATCATTCTAATGCTGTTGGCTAATTTAAAGGGTGCATCCAACACACTCATTTTGAAGCTGATAAAATTAAGACACAGGTTAATAACTTGCTTAATGTCACAAAGCAAGTTGGTGGCAGAGTTATAACTAGAAACTTCACTTCTAATTTCAACATTCCTTCCATCATATCGCGTTAGCATGTTAGCATTTTATAATAGCACACCTTTAATATCAGTCTGTGATATTCTACTTAAAAATTAAATGAGGCCTCTCACTACCCAATCTTGTTAAAATCAAAATTTCTATTATCACACACATGCACATACATGCAAACATATACACAAACACAAAAGTGTTGTACTCCGTCTGGTAACCCATTCATTGAAAATATTTAACAAAAGCATACTGTAAAATGCTGAAGGCATTTGGACATTCTTTTGGTGTTCCGTGTGGTAAGATGAATGAACTTTTACACAATCAAGTCTATTTCCAGTTTTGTATGTTGGGAAGCTTTAAAGCCCATAGTTCAGATTAATTGGAGCTATGTTTAGTTTCTGCATTACACGGAGCAATGAATTCTTTCCACATTAGATCCTATGAAGAGATAGAGTTCAATAGCTGAAGTTTCAAAGGGTGTTTTCAGGTTCCCTCCCACTTTTTGCTAATTGGACCCAGGCTTGGCCACTTGCCTCCTTCAAATAAAAGGAAAGTGACCAACAGCACCGGAAATTGGACAATTATGCCCACAATGGGAAAATTGCTCCTAAGGTTAACCACTCAGAAGTGCCAATTGAAATCCAAACTTTTATCTTGAAATTATATCTCTTTAATAGTTATTCATTTTCTCAACTGAGAACATTTATTAGATAAGCATGTAAGCATACCAGGAATATGTTCTTTCCTGAACAGTGTTGGAAAAGCTGATTTTAGTGAACTTGTCAAGCTACAGAATTTAGGGAGTTTTATATTTAATTGGATTAGACCATTTTGATGTTCGATTTCAGAAAAATGGGTATTTTATCTTTATACAGAGGGATTCCCAAGAAATTCACTCTCTGCAGTTAATTATGAAGAAATGGTACCATAAAAGTATAGTTATGATAAAAATGAATCTGAAAATTCTTGAAGGGAAAAGTTTTGTAATTTCTAATTCAGTTCAATTTAGTAGACACTGGACAGCACATAGGATTTGTAGAAAGATCTGAGGCCAAGTTCTGGCTCTGCCATTTAATAGGATTGTTTCTTTTCTTTTTTTTTTGGAGGGGGGAAGGCAGGGCAATTGGGGTTAAGTGACTTGCCAAAGGTCACACAGCTAGAAAGTGTGTCAAGTGTCTGAGGCTGGATTTGAACTCAGGTCCTCCTGACTCCCAGGCTGGTGCTCTACTCACTGTGCCACCTAGCTGCCCCCATTTAATAGGATTGTGCCATTATGAATCATTCTTACTTTCTCAGTCTAAATTTTCTCATATGAAAAATATGAATGGTAATACTTGTAACTAGCATCCAAGAGATTGCTATGAAACTCATATAAAAAATTCTATTAAAAAACTCTGTGACCATCTTTAAAGCTATAAGTTATCTGTGTCCTTGGTTGTTATACTGGACCACAGTGATCACATGCTATTTGATTGACGGAATATAGTGAATCTGTAGAACTGGGCTGGAGATAGGTATTAACAAACTCCTTAGAAGATAGGTTAAGTATTTGAAATGGCCTTAGTAAATGGAATAATTGGTTTAAAATATCATGTGGTCAGATAAAAAAGGAATGATTGTACAAACCTGGCAGAAGATGCTCTAGTAGTTACATTTGATAACTCCTCAATAGTGATTCTGCATTGCAACTCTATACTTCTAAGAAGCCAGACCAATCTTCAGATGCACAACTGGGGGAGGATTACTCACAAACCATGAGATAACTCATCCATTGTATGCAGCATGAGTCATACCCTCCCTAGAAACTGGGCTCTAACACTAAGTGGGTTTGTGAAGAATGTGGAGTGTTTTCAGAAGGTACCTTCAAACATAATAGAAAGATTAAATAGCTAATAAAAAGAAAGGCTTAGATCAAAAAGACTGCATAAAAATTATGAAGTAGACATCTCTCTCCCCACTGAGGAAAAAATAGAAAAAGGGATATATAGATTAGTTATGTGGAAGCAATAAGACCCTTTTATCCAGTGGTGATTGTGTAAATTTAAAAATAGGATGCATACTTATCTATATAAGATAGTTAGGTCCTATGTGAATTGAGAAAGGTCTATCACCCATGTGGTAATAGTTTGGCTCACGAAAGGTACACTTTCCACACCCACACACTTGTAATGTCTTCAGTATTTATCAGTGGTGTCAAACTAAAATAAAAAGGGGGACACTAATCCATAAATAAAGACCCCTTTGGGTTTCATATTGACTTAGTTTTAAAATGTAATCTTCCCTATATTTTATTGTATTTTAATTTATTTTATTCAATATTTCCCAATTATATTTTAATCTTATTCAGGCTGTACTTGGGGGTATTATGGGTCATGTGTTTGACACCTGTGATGTAGAGGATTCCAGGAGAGGAAACCCTGTGTACTAAAGCAGTGCAGCAGTCTTTTGGCAGCTCATGCTTTTAGAGAGTTGTCTGGATGCACTGAGATGTTATGTAACTTGGCCCCAGTTATGTGATCAGTATGTTGTAGAAGGAGGGCTTGAGCCCAGGTCTTTCCCACATTAAACCCACCCTACAATCCATTCAGCAGGGAGTTTCTATTTAACTATTACACAAATGTCTATAATAAACCATATGGAACTTAATATTTATTTTAATTTGAATAACATACATTTTATATTTGTGTATTACAGATTTCATTGTGTTGTTTAGTAAGAATGACTTTTAAACTACTTATTGTGCACTATTTCATTCCATTTACTTTTTGCTCTCTCAGGGGATTTTGTTGAATTAGGTATAATCCTTCCTCTCAGTATTGACTTAAATTTATTTAAAAAAATATAGACCTTGGGGAGCTAGGTGATGCAGTGAGTAGAGCACCAGACCTGGAGTCAGGAGGACCTGAGTTCAAATCTGGCCTCAGACGTTTGATGTACCAGTGTGACCTTGGGCAAGTCATATAACCCCAATTGCCCTGCTTTTCCCTCTCCAAAAAAAAAATATAAACCCTAAAGCTGATTCATGTTGTTGTAACAATAATAATAATAATAATAACAAAAGAAAATAAGTAAACAAAAACAATAAAGAATATGCAGCATCAGAACTGGAACCAATGTGCAAAAAAGAATTAAGGAGAAGATAGTCACTGGGGTGGGAACTTGCAGCCTCGAGGCTATATGTGGCTCTCTAGGTTCTGGGATACATACAGCCTTTTGATGGAGTACAGGTTTTACAGAAAAAAAATCATTTTATTGAGGGGATTTATTCTGTGACATTTGGATTCAGTCAAAGGATTGCACTTGAGGACGTAGAGAGCCACATGCGGCCTTGAGGTCACATGTTGCCCACCCCTAAAAAGGATATGGAGCCAAGACTTTCTTTCTCCAGTAGTTTTTGGTTACTAGGACTTTGGTAAGCTAACAAGTTCTTTAAGGAGAACCCCTTTTAGGCTTGCCTGGTACTAATGCTTTTCCTTAAGGTACAAAAACACACATCTAGATTCACATACCTGGTTTCTAGTTCCACATTCTCCTTCCCATGGCAGTGTCTCCAGAGGCAGCTAGGGAGAACAAAGGATAGATCACTAGTCCTAGAGCCATGAAGATCCAAGATGAAATCTAGCCTTTGACACACTTAGTAGCTGTGTGACCTTGGCAAGTCACTTAACCCTGCCTCAGTTTCCTCAGCTGCAAAATTGGAATAATAAAAGAACCTACCTCCTAGAGTTGCTATAAGAATCAAATGGAATAATATTTATGCCCTGGGCAAGTCACTTAACCCTGTTTGCCACAGTTTCCTCATCTGTAAAATGGAGAAGGAAATGGCAAACTACTCCAGTATCTTTGTCAAGAAAACCCCAAATGGGGTCACAGAGAGTAGGACATGACTGATAAGACTGAACAATAACAACTAGTATATAGTAGAGACTTCAAAAATGCTATTTCCATCCCTAAAAGGGGAGGAGGAAGAGGAGGGAGAGACAGAGACGGGAAGGAAGGAAGGAAGAAAAGAAGGAAGGAAGGAAGAAAATAAATCATAGTATTTTAGATCGTTATAAAGTGTGACTAGACAGAATCAAAATCATTTTTTCCTCTCAAATTCAATGAAACTATTTTCATAAAATTTACACATAAAAGTTAGCCGGCATCATGTATCTGTTCATGGTAGTGTCAGGGCCTACCACCTGATGAAATTGTGAGATACAGTTATGGAATGTGTGAAAGTATTAGTGTACAGTCAGAATATACTGAAATGAAGAACTCTCTCTTAACTTGCTCTTTATAGAATGGGAAAGAATGAGGAGAAAAAAAAATCCATTCCCTTCAGCAGTCTTTCAAAGCCTAAAAAGTAAATAAGACTGAGGATATTTCACTATTCGAAGTGTTGATTTTTCTACCTTTCCTTGGGCTCTATATAAGAGAGGGAAAAGAGGCAACTGCTGAGTGAATAAAGAACACAATTAAAATTTGTCATTTTAATAAAATGAAAATTTAAATGTAGGCAAAGTAAATTTTGATATAACAAAATATTTGTTGTATTAAAGAAAAAATAAATATTCCTAAAGATGAATTTTTCCTTAAAATGAAAAAACAATTTATTGTTTTACATCTCATAAAATCCCTTCAGCTCTAAGGATCTAGATTTGTAAGGAACTGACTTATGGACTAAGGTAAAACACGGGAATTGGAGCAGAAATAAAATAGTAGTTAACTGGGTCATAAAAAAAAGGAAATGTCTTTTGTGCTCAGGAAAAGGAAGGGTAGACCCAATGGGAAAAAAAAAATCTCTCTGAGAGCTGGAAACCACTAATCATCCATGAAAATCAGGAAAAAGTTGGCTGCACTAATGATCATCAAAGCCTGAGGGCCTGTAAAAAGACAATTTACTTCGAGAAAAGGAAAACAAAGTGATCATAACAAAAAAAATTCCTAAACCTGGGGTCTAGGTACATTTGGTGATTTCTGAGTTAAGGGATCAGGTTAGGAATCAAGAATCAAGATTTTAAGAAATCATAAGCTTTGGGAGTGAAGAATCAGATTAGTGAGTGACAAGTATGCATTTTGATATGTGTGATGGTCAAAATGTTACTGTTTATGTAACTACAGAGGATTATAATTTTAATGTAGATTAAAGCAGTGTATCTGCTGATTATATACCACTATTACTGTGTGATACAAAATTTTCTTCATATATTAAAATTCTATCTTGACTAAAGACAATGGGAGAAGAGGTCATATGCTACTCTGCTTTATGGATGCCTAAACCCTTCATTATTATAATGGTTTCATAGTTACAGTGAAATTTAAAAACATTTTATCCAACCTTCATCCTTTTTGTATTATCAAAATAGCATATTAGCTTTTAATCCTGGGGTTCCATTTTAAGAGTAAAGAGAAATTTCAGAACAAGCTATCTCATGCCCTATTTTTACATTGAATAAAGCTTAACTGCAACCTTACTAAGACAGGAATTTTTTAAAAACTGCAAATTTATTAAAGTTTTGTTTCCTCAAATAGAATGATGTTTATATGATTCACAAGGCTGACATGTAGAAAGATAAAATGACAGTAAGTATTACAACTACTGATGTGGCTCAAAAGATTTCACTTCGGGGAACAAAGGAAGATTTTACCTTAAGATGTCAGTTTCTTGGCTAAGCCAATTCAACTGAGGACACAGGATACCAACTGGGTAGCATCAATGCTTTGACTTCAGTCTACCTAAATTATACCCCAAGATCCAATTGTAGTTTCTGAATTTCACAAAGTAGCCTCTAAAACCTTGCTGTGAATAGATAGTAATTTAACCAGATTTGAAATAATAACAATGGAATATTTAAGGGATAGTCAAGGGATAGCAAATAAATTCATGCACAAACATGGAACAAACTAAAAATGGAAGGAACAAAGTACAAAATAATGCAATTAGAGGATGTGTGTTAGAAGGCAATGAACCAGGAAACCAGGAGCCTGAGAAGCAGATAGGAATGAAAATGACTATTTCTCCACTGGCAATATTTTGAAGTAATTTCCCCTCAGTTCTGACATGCTGAGATCAAATAACGTACCATAATGCTGCCCCCCTCCCATATAACCTCTTTGGGTGAGAGAATAAATAACGAACCAAAATGTAGTCCCTCCCTTATAACTCCTTTGGGTCAGAGAATTCCTAGACAAAAAGGGAAATTATTTCATGCCTGCCATTGGCCTCCCATGGCTGCTAGTGGAAGAGTTTTATGAAGTTCAACATCAAAAGCAGACTGAGCAGAACTCATGCCAGGACCAGTTTTGACAGTCACTGAATGGGTGGGAGTATTTCTATGTATGTGTTTGCCACTCTGCTTTCAACATATCCCAGACCTGTCTTTGTTAGTGGTGTATAATCTAGAGAATGTAAAGGCAAGACACCTTGCTTAGCAGCAGCAGCCTTTCTTCCAGTCACTGCACAACAGGTAGAGAGGCATGGGGCAGCTAGGTGGCACAGTAGATAAGAGTGTGGATCTGGAGTCAGGAAGACCTGAGTTCAAATTCAGCCTCAGACATGAGCTGTGTGACCCTGGGCAAGTCACTTAACCCTGCTTGACTCATCTGTAAAGTGAGCTGGAGAAGGAAATGGCAAACCACTACAGTATCTGGCAAGAAAACCCCAAATGGGGTCAGAAAGAGTTGAACATGCCTGAAATGACTGAACAACAACAAGAGGGGTAGAGAGAAAAGGTAGTTTAATGCCAAAGATAATTTTTTTGGTGGGTAAAGAAAACTTAGCATTAGTAAATATTTTATAGATTGTGTAGAATAAGTTTTACCAATATTTTTATTTTTTAAAAAATATTTATTTTTAACATTTAAAAAATTGAAGTTAAAATTCTCTCCTTTCCTTGAGTTCCTCCCCAGTCCACTGAAAAGGCAAGCAATGTAAGTTATATAAGTGGAATAATTGAAAACTATTTCCATATTAGCCATGTTGCAAAAAAGTAAGAAAAAATAAAGTGCAAAAATCATACTTTAATTTTTACTCAGAGTTCATCAGTTTTCTCACCAGAGGTGAATAGCACTTTTCAAGTCCTTTGGAATTGTCTTTTATCATTATATCACAGTAAGTAAATATTTCACTGATGGTCATCATTACAATATTGCTGTTACTGTGTGCAATGATCTCCTAGTTCTGTTCATTTCACTTTGCATCAGTTCATACAGGTCTTCCCATGTTTTTTCTAAAATTATTCCCTCACCATTTCTTATAGCTCTGCTACACTTAAATCCAATTCATGCACCAATCAAGACACCAACCTTGTAATGTCATTTATCCTCTTTGAGAATGAAGAATGAATAGCAATTCTATCACAATCACATACCACAATTTTTTCAGTCATTCCCTAATTTGATGGCTGTCCCTTCAGTGTCCAACTGTTTGTAGCCACAAAAAGGGCTACTATAAACATTTCAGTATACATAGGTCCTTTCCCCTTTTCATTCAATCTATTTGGGGCACAGACCCAGTAGTGGTAATGCTGGGTCAAAGGGGATGCACAGTTTTATAGTCCTCAGAATGCAGAATGAATCAAAACATTTTGGGGGGCATATAACCAATGTGGAAATTTGCTTTGATTGATTATTCATGTTTGAAATTTTTTCAGTTGTGTTCTCAATTATGGAAGGGTGGGATGGGAGGGAGAGAAGGTTGATACTGGCTGATAAAAGCAAATAAAACATTAAAACAAAATAAAAGTAAAATAGACTGGAGTTAGGTTGTGAAATGTTTTAAATGCCAAATTTAGAGGTTTTGTATTTTATCCAAATGGCAATGGAAAACTAGTAAAACTTGTTGAACAAGGGAATGACATGATCAGATTTGTAGTTCAGGAATAAAAATTTGGCATCAGCATGGAAAAAGAATTGAAGATACGGAAACTTAAGGTAGGCAAATCAGTTAGGACACATTTGAAATAATTTGTTCAGACCAGAAATGATGAAGGTATGAATGAAGAGAATGGGACAAAAACACAAGATGTTGACAAATTAATATCAACAAGATTTAACAATGAATAAGAAACAGGGGTGAGAATGAAGTGTGAATGATAACTTCCAGGTTGTGAACCTGGCTGGAATATAAGAATAGCACTCTCCTGTATAGGAATAGGGAATTTGGGAGAAGTACTGGATTCAGGGAACAGGGGGTATGGGTGGGTAATAAAGAGTTCTGTCTTGAAAATGTTTCATTTGATATGCCTCAGGCCCATCAGTGAATAAGAGGTGGAGGACTTGATCTCAAGAGATATATGAAGGCTAGATATGTAGATTTTGGAGTGCTATGCATAGAGATAATCTCTGCTGTCTTATACCATCTACGTCAATTGTACTAGAGCTACTGATTGATTGTTAGTCATAAATGATATTTATATTTGAGTTCATGATCTTGAAATAGCATCTCTGAATCATCAGAGAAAATTAAATTTTGTCAGTCTCCATGCTAAATATTTTATTTTATTATTTGTCTTTGGAACATGTTAAGAATAATGATGTTCAAATATTCAGTATGCTCATTCTTCCCAGTCATTTTGGATAAATGGAAATTTACAGTAAACCTTGTTTTTCTTTATCAGAAATTAAAAATGTAAATGTGACCAATAGTCATGAACCATATTGTACTCTAGAAGCTGACTTTTTTTGAAAAAGTTGATAAATTTAAACAAGTTCAGGATGTAATTATAACTTAGGCTGTATCAAGTGCTGCAAATAAAATTTTGAAGGCAACGTGTCATTTTATATTCAAGAGGTGTTAGGGGTTCTGAGAAACTGCTGGCATGACTTAAAGAGATTTCACTATCCTCCAAAATAAACCAACTGAAACCCTATTATCTCTTGAGATCTTCAAATGTCATCTCCTTAATGATGACTTACCCTGATTTCCTCAGAAACAGTTTTTACTTCCTTGGCTCTAATTATCCCCATCAGAATTAATATCTCCCTCCTCAATTATTTCATGGCGTCATATCTTGCATTATGGTTATCTGTTGATATGTCAGCTTCCCTATTAGATTCTAAGCTTCTGTCATTTGTCTGAATCTCCTCTCGTGCCTTGTAAATAGTAGGAGCTTAATAAATGCTAACTGAATTGAACTGTAAAGTAGAAACTTCTGAATTGTTTCTGAAATATGTAATGAAAGTTAAAATGTCTGATGCCCATCACTGTTTATAGCTATAGTTCATCAAAAAAGTCTGATTGGGGTAAAAGTAAAGGCCTAGTGAATAAAACAAATCTATGCAGAAAACAATTAAAAATGTTATCAGACCAGATATTATAGCCAGCAGCCAAGTCCATCGCTAAAGGCTATGAGGGTCAATCAATCAGACAAGTTGGGTCAAGGAAACATTGGGAATTCAAAGGGCTGGCATGGTTTCTGTAGAGTATGTTCATTTAGAACTAACTAGATATGGTCTGGCTTACCTTGGGAAGTGGTGAGTTCTTTCCCACTAGAGGGTAAGAGCATGGATTTCGAGTTTAAAGGGATCCCAGCAGCTATAAAATCCAACCTATGATTTTACAGAGAAGGAAACAGGCCTACAGCATTTAAATGACAAGTAGTAAATTACAGAACCAGGATTAAAATTCAGGTCCCCTGACTCAAAATCCAGCTTTCTTTTGGCCTCACTATCTTTCTTGAAAGAGGCATTCAAGCAGAGACTAGATGAACATTGGTTAGGGATATATCAAAGGGGATTTTTCTCAAAGAACAAATTAGATTTAATAGCCTCTAATACCCCATATATGACTGGGAGTTGATTCTGAGTATGTCATGAAAGAAGAATTTAATCCAACACATTCATAATGAAAATGGGAAACTGAGACCTAAAGAGCCCAAATGATTTTCCCAAGTTTACATATAATAAATGGCAGAGTCAGAAGTAGAAACACAGGTTTTCTGACTAAAATATCTTAATTCTTCCTAGCATACCTTATATCTACCATAGTAATTATGAATGGTAGTGATTGACGGAGTTGAAGATTAGGAAGAGGGCTAGAGTTTAAGTTTAGTGATTGAGGGTAATGACCAGCTCAAGAGTGACAACTGGAACCATGATTTGTTAGATTATATGGGATGAATTCTTGTCCATAAACCTCATGCTACAGAATTAAAATTTTGTTCTGCGACATCTAATACCATATAGAAATCAGATGTTAGTACTATGACAAACAGATATTGAGGTTACATTGAAAAATGAAAGTTAGAAGGAAGTTTTAAAAGTTTAACAGCTATTACCAATAACCATATATTTACATTTTGTTCTGGATATAAACTTTTCATGAAAATAGAACTGGCAGATTAAAGGAACATAGCAATATTTACCATAATGAGTTAATATTTTGATGATAATAGTAAGACAATGATAAAAGCTAAGCTTTGTCTAGGACTTAAAAATTTTCAAAACATCTTACAGATATTATCTCATTTTAGGTCATGACTATTGGTTTAAAATAAATCTTCAAGACAGCTTCAAGCAGACCTTGAGGGAAAATATGGTTTGAGCCTGGAGACAACTGTGTAAGTATGAACAAACTAAGTAATTTCAGTCAAATGTAATCTAAAGTAATATCAGCCTATTAAAATACTCTATGGCATAAATGTTGTTTTACTGTATTCTCCTGTAAAAGCATGTGTTTGCTTTTTGCTGTATTATTTTTATGTTTTAATGCAGTGTTTCCTGATTCTTTTAGGTTAGCTCAATCTTTATATTAAGAGTAGCAAAATAAATATTGCTGATAGAAGAGAAAGGAAAAAAAAAGATTTCTCATTTGGACGATTACCAGCATTAGAAGACAAGGACCTCCAGTGGGTTGGTGACATTGTTTCTATTCATTAACACTGTGCTGTCATTACAAGAAGTGATGAAAACAGTATAAAATATAAATGTAGAAAAACAGTTTGAACACTCTTACTACATGTTCTACTAATATTATCTCCATAGCAACACTGATGACAGGTTGCATGGTAAGATTGATTTTCATAGCCCAATGAGTAAGATTTATCTTTAGCAGATATTTTCCCCAGAGAACATTTCTCCTTTTCCTTATTGTACATATATACTGACTCAATAGAGGTATCATTTCCTAGGCCAGGGATGGGGAACCTGTGGCCTCAAGGCCACATGTGGCTTCTAGGTCCTTGTGTACAGCCTTTTGACTGAACCCAAGTTTTACAGAACAAATCATTTTATTAAGGAGATTTGTTCTATGAAGTCTGGATTCAGTCAAAGGGCCACACTTCAGGACTTAGAGAGCCACATGTGCCCTAGAGGCCACAGGTTCCCCACCCCTGTCCTAGGCAAAAACTTCCCTAGTCCCTCTGCTTATTAATACTCACTTTTTCCTCAGTTTATCATGTATTTACTTATCCGCAAATGCTGAATCTTTCCTATAGGATGTAAACACTTCCAAGTCAGTGATTTTTGTTTTGTTTTGCTTTGTATCCTCAACATTTATCAGAGCAACTTGAAAATTATTAGCACTTAATAAATGTTTGTTGTATTGAATTCAATATATACATATGCTAAATATAGATAAGTATAAATATCAGATATTTCTACTTTGATAGAACGATCCATGATCTCTCTGACTGGGATACTCAATGCAGAAAACTCAACCTGTTTAGGTTTTCGAATCCCCTGAAATTTTTATTTATTTTTAAACAAGTATTGACTAAGTACTAAGCACTGGAAGGAGAAAGAAAAGAAAGAGAAAAAGAAAGGAAGGAGAAGAAAGAAATGAATGAAGGAAAGAAGGGAGGAAAGAAAGAAAGAAAGAGAGCAAGAATGGAAGGAAAGAAGAAAGAAATGAAGGAAGGAAAGAAGGGAAGGAAGAAAGGAAGAAAGAAAGAGAAAAAGAAAGAGAGGACTTTGTAGGAGTGGATAATACTTCTAGTGTCAGACATCTAGGGTCAGATGCCATTTTTACAAATTCTCCATACAGGATTTACCTAACACATAGGAAGTCTTCCTATAGTTCCTTTGAGCTTTTGTGAGAAAACCATTTGTAGCAATGATGTCCATTTTCTCTCACTCTCACTATATGACAGGTCCAACTCTTTTCCAGTTGCCCATGCATTTAATAATGTATTTTATGAGGCAGCTCAGTGGCACAGTGGTAGGATGTTGGACCTAGAGTCAATAAGACCTAAGTTCAAATCTGACCCCTTACACTTAATATATGTGTAACCATGGGCAAGTTGCTTAACCTCTGTTTGTCTCAGTTTTCTCAACTGCAAAATGGGGTTAATAACAGTACATACTTCACAGGTTTGTTTTGAGAAATAATGACATAATTTTTGGAAAGTGGTTAGCACAGTACTGGGCAAATAGTAAGCATTATATGGATGCATATTCTCCCCTGTCCCCTCCCTTATTACTTCTTACCCTTAATAAGTGGTTCTAGACTACATATGCCCAAGCATATTTCCATTGTCTTTTGGATCCCTCATAAACATGACTCTTCTGAGATCAAATTATTTTATGATTTGTAACATCTAGGAGAATAATTTTGTTGTTGTTTTTAATGGAGCTTTTATCAAAGAAACAGATCAGACCATTTGAAAGCACCTGAATAATTTCCTAAATATGATCCTTGTTGATTCTGAGATCTCTTTATTGTCTATCTAAAATAATCTGTCCTAATAACATGTTCTAAGGATTAATTCATTGTCTTGCCCATTTAATCGTAATTATCCTAATAATGTACTTTTTTCTTCCACTTGATCTTATGTAAATACAGGTCAAAAATTCATGACTCATAAAAAAATACTAAAGCAAAATATATTACTATGTTTGCTCACATAATTTATAGGGCAGTCAGTCAATAAACGTTTATTAAATGCAGACACTGTGCTGAGCCCTGAGGATACAATAGGCAAAAGACAGTCCCTGCCCTTGAGAAGTTCACAATCTAGTGGGGGAAGCAAAAATCAAACAATACGTAAAAATAAGCTACATATAGGATAAATAAGAAATAAAAAAGAGGCAAGGCATTAAAATTAGTAGGTCTGGAAAAGGCTTCTTATAGAAGATTTTTGGTGGAGATGAGAAGGGACATCCAGAGAAAATGTCTGGAGCCAATGGAAAGAATGTCTTGTTCAGGAATACCAAGGAGGCCAGGATCATTAGACCAAAGGCTGTATGGCCAGAAGTAAGGTGTGAGAAGATTAGAAGGGTATAGGAGGTTTCAATTATGGAAGGCCTAGAACACCAAGTGGCAGATTTTGTATGTAATCCTTGAGAACAGAGGGAGCTACCGGATTTTGTTGAATGTTTTGGTGGGGTAGGGGAATGTAACACCGGTGCAATGCCCGTAGCAGCTGCTATGAATACGCAGATGTATTTCCAGGGTATACTCACAAAATATAATAAACTCTCTTCCTCAAAGGCAAAACCAAAATATTTATTTAAGATTTAGCAAGGTACTCATCACCAATACAGGGAGCACTGACATCTTAAGTATTCCTGCTGTTAGGCCTCCCCACCAACAAGTTCCCCTAGGCAAATCCCTCCCTCCCCCAACTCATGTTCACTTTTCTCTCTCTTAGTTCTGCCTCACTCTCACTCTCTGCTCTACCTCTCTCCCCAACATTCTAGTTCAGTTAACATCCTTTTTCCCTTGGGCAAACTCCTCCCACCTTTTTTTTCCACTGGGCAAGGTCCTCCCACAATGAGCTCCATGTGACTCAGGCTCCATGTGACTCAGGATGTATCACAGCTGTAAGCTGGGCCAGAGCTCAAAGCAGGGCACATATGCCTATTAATGGACCAGAAAGATCTTCCTATTCCACTAACAGTACAGGGGGCACAGTTGGACCTGTGCTTTGGGAAAAATCACTTTGGTAGCTGAATGGAGGATGGATTGGAGTGGGGAGACATGAGGCAGGCAGCTCCACCAGCAGGCTTTGGGAATAGTGCCATGTATGAGGTGATGGGGGCATGTGCCAGAGAGGTTGCAGTATCAGAGGAGTGATGGAAGCATATTTTTTAATTAATTTAGTTTTAGTTTTAGTTTACAACATTCAGTCCTTCACGTTTTTGAGTTTCAAATTTTCTCCCTTTTCCCTCTCCTCCCCCCTCCTTACCCAAGTAAGCAATCTAATATAAGTTCTACATGTACCTTCACACTAAACAAATTTTCCAAATAGTCAAGTTGTAGAGAAGAACTATAACCAATGGAATGCACCATAAGAAAGAAGAAACAAAACAGAAACAAAAACAAAAGCAAACAAAAAAAAAAACAAATAGTTTGCTTCAATCTGCATTCAGACTCCATAATTCTTCCTCTGGATGTGAATCATTTTTTCCATCATGAGTCTTTTGAAGTTGTCTTAGAACTTTGCATAGCTGAGAAGAGCCAAGTCAATAAAAGTCATCAGAGATACCGTGTGTCTCTAATCATGTATAATGTTCTTCTGGTTCTGCTCCCCTCACTCAGCATCAGATCATATAAGTCTTTCCAGGTTATTACGACATCTGTCTGCTCCCCATATGCTATAGCACAATAGTATTACCATTACATTCATATACCACAACTTGTTTAGCCATTCCCCAATTGATGGGCATCCCCTTGATTTCCAATTCTTTGCTACCACAAAAAGAGCTGCTATAGATATATTTGTACATACAGGTCCTTTTCCTACTTATATGGTTTCTTTGGGATACAGCCCTAGAAGTAGTATTGCTGGGTCAAAGGATATGCACATTTTTATAGCCCTTTGGGCAAAGTTCCAAATTGGCCTCCAGAAAGTTGGATCAGTTCACAACTCCACCAACAATGCATTAGTGTTCCAATTTTCCCACATCCTCTCCAGCATTTATGATTTTCCTGTTTTCTTATGTAAGCCAATCTGACAGGTGAGATGTGGCACCTGAGAGTTGTTTTGATTTGCATTTCTCTAACCAATAGTAATTTAAAGCGTTTTTTCGTATGACTATAGACATCTTTAATTTCTTCCTCTGAAAACTGCCTGTTCATATCCTTTGACCATTTCTCAATTGGGGAATGACTTGTATTCCTATAAATTTGGCTCAGTTCCCTGTATATTTTAGAGATAAGGCCCTTATCAGAGACACTAGTTGTAAAGATTTTCTCCCAGTTTTCTGCTTCCCTCCTAATCTTTGTTGCATTGACTTTTTTATACAAAAACTTTTCAATTTAACATAATCAAAATTATACCACTCTATTTCTTAGCCAGTAGCAAGTAGTTTTGATGACTACTGCTTTATAGTACAGTTTAATATCTGGTATGGCTAGGCCGCCTTCCCTGGCATTTCTTTTCATTAATTCCCTTGATATTCTGGACCCCTTGTTCTTTCAGATGAATTTTGTTATTATTTTATCCAGCTCTGTGAAATAAATTTTAGTAGTTCCATTGGTATGGCACTGAATAGGTAAATTAATTTAGGTAAAATTGTCATTTTTATCATATTAGCTCAGCCTAACCATGAGCAACTGATATTTTTCCATTTATTTAGATCTGACTTTATTAGTGTGAAAAGTGTTTCATAATTATGTTCGTATAGGCCCTAAGTTTATCTTGGCAGGTAGACGCCCAAATATTTTATAACATCTACAGTCACTTTAAATGGAATTTCTCTTTCTGTCTGTTGCTGTTGGGCTTTGTTAGTAATATATAGGAATGCTGAGGATTTATGTGGGTTTATTTTATATCCTGCAACTTTGCTAAAGTTGTTTATTATTTCAAGTAGTTTTTTTACTTGATTCTCTAGGATTCTCTAAGTAAATCATCATATCATCTGCAAAAAGTGATAATTTAGTTTCTTCTTTTCCTATTCTAATTCCTTCAATTTCTTTTTCTTCTCATTTCTACAGCTAACATTTCTAGTACCAAATTGAATAATAGGGGCAATAATGGACATCCTTGTTTCACTCCTGATCTTACTGGGAATGCATCTAGCTTATCACCATTACATATAATGCTTGCTGATGGTTTTAGGTAGATTCTATCTATAATTTTAAGGAAGGCTCCATTTATTCCTATGTATTCCAGTGTTTTTAATAGGAATGGGTGTTGTATTTTGTCAAAGGCTTTTTCTGCATCTATTAAGATGATCATATGGTTTCTGCTAGTTTTGTTGTTGATATGATCAACTATGCTGATAGTTTTCCTAATGTTGAACCAGCCTTGCATTCCTGGAATAAATCCTACCTGGTCATGCTGTATTATTCTCATGATAAGTTGCTGTGATCTTTTTGCTAATATTTTATTTAAATTTTTTGCATCAATACTCATTAGGGAAATTGGTCTATAATTTTCTTTCTCTGTTTTGACTCTTCCTGGTTTGGGTATTAGTACCATATTTGTGTCATAAAAAGAATTTGGTAGGACTCCTTCTTCACCTATTTTCCCAAAGTCTATAAAGTATAGGACTTAATTGTTCTTTAAATGTTTGATAGAATTCACATGTAAAACCATCTGGCCCTGGAGATTTTTTCCTAGAGAATTCATTGATGGCTTGCTCAATTTCTTTTTCTGAGATGGGATTATTTGGGTATTTTACTTCATCATCTTTTAACCTGGGCAATTTGTGTTTTTGTAAATATTCATCCATTTCCCTAAGGTTGTCAAATTTATGGGCATACAATTGGGCAAAATAATTCCAAACTATTGTTTTAATTTCCTCTTCATTGGAGGTGAATTCGTCCTTTTCATTTTTGATACTGGTAATTTGGTTTTCTTGTTTCTTTTTTTTTAAATTAAATTGACCAAGGGTTTATCAATTTTATTGATTTTTTCATAAAACCAGCTCTTACTTTTATTTATTAATGTAATACTTTTCTTGATTTCAATTTTCTTAATCTCTCCTTTGATTTTCAGTATTTCTAATTCGGTATTTAATTGAGGATTTTCAATTTGTTCTTTCTCTAGCTTTTTCAGTTCCATGCCCAATTCATTGATCTCCTTTTTATCAATTTTATTCATGTAAGCATTTAGAGATATAAAACTTCCCCTAAGAACTGCTTTTGCTGTGTCCCATAAGTTTTGGTATGTTGTCTCATTATTGTAATTATCTTGAATGAAGTTATTAATTGTTTCTATGATTTGTTCTTTGGCTCACTCATTCTTTAGGATTAGATTATTTAGTTTCCAATTAATTTTCAGTTTATTTTTCCATGGTTCTTTGTTACAAATAATTCTTATTGCATCATGATCTAAAAAGTGTGCTTTGACTACTTCTGCCTTTCTGCACTGGATGTGAGGTTTTAATGCCTTAGTACATGGTCAGATTTTGAGTATGTGCCATGTACTGCTGAGAAGAGAGTATATTCCTTTTTATCACCATTCAGGTTTCTCCAGAGGTCTATCATGTCTGCCTTTTCTAAAATTCTATTCACCACCTTAACTTCTTTCTTGTTTATTTTGAGATTAGATTTATCAAGTTCAAAGGAGGGGAAGTTGAGGTCCCCTACTAGTATAGTTTTGCTGTCTATTTCTTCCTGTAGTTTCCTTAACTTCTCCTCTAAGAAATTGCTATACCACTTGGTGCATATATGTTAAATAATGATATTGCCTCATTGTCTATGGTGCCTTTTAGCAGGATATGGTGTCCTTCCTTATCTCTTTTAATTAGATCTATCTTTGCTTTTGCTTTGTCTGAGATTAGGATTGCTACCCCCACTTTTTTTTACTTTAGCTGAAGCACAATATATTATACTCCAGCCTTTTACCTTTACCCTGTGTGTATCCCCCTGTTTCAAATGTGTTTCTTGTAAACAACATTTTGTAGGGTTATGGTTTTTAATCCATTCTGCTATCTGCTTCTGTTTTATGGGAGAGTTCGCCCCATTCACATTCGCAGTTATGATTACTATCTGTGTCTTTTTCACCATCCTGTTTCCCCTCTGTTTATGCTTTAATTTCTCCCTTCCACTCCTCAAAAGAGTTTTGCTTTTGACCACTGCCTTCCTCAATTTACCCTCCCTCTTGATTCCCTTCCCTTATCTTACCTTTTCCCCCTTGCTACTTCTTCCCTCCCTTCTGACCATGCCCCTCCCTTTTCTTTCCCCTTTCCCTTCCTACTGCCTGTAGGACAAGTTTGATTTCTATACTTATCAGAGTATGTTATTCCCTTCTTGAATCAAATCTAATGATAGTAAAACTCAAATACTCCTCTTCTCCCTCCCTTCTTTCCCTCTACTATAATATGTTTTTGTACCTCTTCTTGTGATATAATTTACCTTTTTCTACTACCTCCTTACCTCTTCTCCCAGAACCATCCCTTTGTATCTCTTAATTATGTTTTTATCATTATATGTTATTTTATACTGACACCCACAATCCATGTGTATCCCTTTCAATTTTAATAATAACTGTACTATTCTCAAGATTGACATGTATATATACATATGCATATAAAACAATATAATCCTATGTAAGGATGTAAATAATTTGCCTTATTGATTAACAAGGGTTACCCCATTTACCTTTTTATGTCTCTGTTGAGTTTTGTATTTGAAGATAAAATTTTCCATTGATTTCTGTCCATTTCATCAGGAAAGTTTGGAATTCCCTTATTTCATTGAATGTCCACCTCCTTGCCTGAAAAATTATGCTCAATTTTGTTGGGTAGTTGAACCTTGTTTGTAATCCAAGCTCCTTTGTCTTTCAGAATATCATATTCCAATTTCAACTGTCATTTAATGTAGAAGCTGAAAGATTCCGTGTGATCCTGACTGTAGTTTTGTGATATTTGAATTGTTTCTTTCTGGCTGCTTGTAGTATGTTCTCCTTGACCTGTAATTCTGGAATTTGGCTATAATATTTCTTGGACTTTTCAATTTGGGATCTCTTTCAGGGGGTTATTGGTGGATTCTTTTGATGACTATTTTATCCTCTGGTTTTAGGACCTTGGGGCCATTATCCTTAATAATTTATTGGAAGATACTTTCCAGGCTCTTTTTTTCATTGTGGCTTTCCGGTAGACCAGTAATTCTTAGATTGTCTCTCCTCGATCTATTTTCCAGGTCAGGTGTTTTTCCAATCAGATATTTCATGTTTTCTTCTATTTTTTCATTCTTTACTTTTTGTTTGACTCATTCTTGATATCTCATAACCCAATCCTAATTTTTAATGTACTGTTTTCTTCATTTAGCTTCTCTATCTCCTTTTCCATTTCGTCGATTTTACTTTTCAATGAGACATTTTCTCCATTTATATTCTGAATCTCCTTAACCATTTTTAAAGATTTGTTTTCATCACTGAATTTTTTTCCATTTTTTCTTTTACCTCTCTAATTTGGTTTTTAAAGTCCTCCTTGAATTCTTCCAGGAATGCTTTTTGGGCTGGAGACCAGTTCACATTCCCTTTTGAGGTTTCAGATATGGGCATAATGGCCATGCTTTCCTGTTCTGAATTGGCATTTTGATCTTCCATGTCTCCATAATAGGAATCAATGGCATCTGACTTTTTAGTATGCTTTCTCATGGTGTTTTATTTTTCCTCCTGGCTTCAAAAGTGGATCTTGGCTTCTGGGCCTCAGGGGGCTCTGTCCCAAGCTTCTTGGTTGAGAACCATGGGCCTGCTTACTGGCTTTGGCCTCTGGTTTTGTGTGGGGTGGGGAAGGGGTGGTCTGGCTGCTAGAAGTCTCCTCTTCCTGAGGACTGCTCTCCAGCATAGGTGGTCTCAGCTGTTGTCTGTGCTGGTGTCTGCCTCTTCCCCTGTCTGGGGTTCTAGTGTTGACATTTGCTAGCTCCACCCCCCGGGACTCAGTAACTCTTGTTGTTCTGCTGAGGTGGGGCCTTGTCTCCTTCCACCACCACAAGAAGGGCCCTCTCACTAAAAGGCTACTGAAGCCCCACTTTTGGCTCCTCTGTTTCTCCTGAGGGAGTATTCTCTGGGTGAGGAAGGGAGGGAGAGCTTTTTTACCTGGCCATCATGGCTCCTGAAAGCTAAAGAGAGTGAGTTTCAAACCTTTAGGCTATAGGTTGGAGGCCTTCGGGGTAGCTGCTCCCCCAGCCACAAGCTCTGTGCTGGTATCTCCTGTAGGTCTGACAGACTCCTGTCCTGGGCTGAGAGGCCTGGGGCTCAATTACACCATAGCCTGTACTTCCACCCTGGACCTGCTCCTGTTCCTGCATTTTGCTTGCCCAGGGCTCTCCCAGACCGGCACACTTGCTGGGTTCCTCTGCTGTTCCCAGTTGGTGTGATCTGCTGCAGTTCCACAGGCCTGGCACTCTTGCCCCACTCAGTCTACTAGTGGCTTCTAACTCTCTCAAATCTGCTCAGATTCACTTTTTTAGATATATCTGACAGAATTTGTGAGAGAGCTCTAATAGTTCCCTTCTTTCACGATGCCATCTTGGCTCTGTCCCCCCACCTCATGACTTATAGTCTCATAAATTTGACTCAGTTCTCTTTATATTTTAGAAATTTTATTAGAGATACTGGTTGTAAAAATTCTTTCCCAATTTTCTGCTTCCTTCCTAATCTTGGTTGCATTACCTTTGTTTGTACAAAACCTTTTCAATTTAACATAATCAAAATTATCCACTTTACATTTCCTAATGCTCTCTACCTCTTACTTGGTCATTTCTTCCCTTCTTCATAAATCTGATAGGCAAACTATTCCTTGCTTTCCCAGATTGCTTATAGTATCAGCCTTTATATTGTGAACCCATTTTGACTTTACTTTGGTATATGGTATGAGTTATTGATCTATGCCCAGTTTCTGCCATACTATTTCCCTGTTTGCCAGCAGTTTTTGTCAAATAGTGAGTTTTTATCCCACAAGCTAGAGTTTTTGGGTTTATCATACAGTAGATTACTATATTTGTTGACTACTGTGTCTTGTGTACCTAACCTATTCCGCTGATCCACCATTCTGTTTCTTAGCCAGTACCAAGTAGTTTTAATGAATGCTGCTTTATAATACAGTTTGAGATCTGGTATGGCTAGGCCACCTTCCCTAGCATTTCTTTTCATTAATTCCCTTGATATTCTGGACCTTTTGTTCTTCCAGACGGATCTGGTTATTATTTTTTCTAGCTCTATAAAATAATTATTGGTAGTTTAGTTGGCATGGCACTAAACAAGTAAATTAATTTAGGTGTGAATGTCATTTTAATTATATTAGCATGCCCCAGAAGGAAGCATATTTGAGAGATCTTAAAAGGTGAAATTGATAAGCTTTGGCAACAGATTGGATATGGAGGGTGAAATATAGTGAGCCTGAAGGAATGGGAGGATGATTATGCCCTTGACAGTAATAGGGAAATTAGCAGGAACATAGGATTTAGACAAAAGGATAATGAGTTCAGTATTGAACACATGGAGTTTAAGATGTCTACAGGACACCTAGTCTGAGATGTCTGATAGGCAGTTAGAGCTATGACATTGGAAGTCAGCAGAGGGGTTAGGACAAGATAGATAGATTTAAGAATCCTCAGCATAGAGATAGTAATTAAATCCATGGGGTTGATGAGATCACCAAGTGATCTAGTGAAGTAGTACAGAGGGAGAAGAGAAGACGATTCAGAATTGAAACCTGTACATTTCCATGATCCTTCTATGATAAGGAAGAAGATAATGTATGAAGGATGAAGATGAGAAGTGGTAGGAGGTAGGAGAAAGAGAGAGAGTAGTGCACAAACACCTAGAAAGAAAAAAATATCAAGGAGGATAGGGTGATCAGTAGTGGCTACAGAGGGTCAGAGGCTACAGAGAGGTCAAAGAGAATAAAGCTTGTGAAAAGGTTATTGGATTTGGCAATTAAGAGACCATTGGTAAGTTTGAAGAGAAAAGAAGTTTCAATGGCATGATGAGGTAGGAAGTCAGATTGTAAAAGGTTAAGAAGAGAGTGAGAAGAAAGAAAGAAGAGGCATGTATTATAGATGGCCTTTTCAAAGAGTTTAACCACAAAGGATGGAAGGGATAAAAGATGATAATTAGCAAGAATAGAGGAATCAAGTGAAGGTTCGTTGAGAATGGGGGAGACATTACCACATTTGTACACATGTGAAAATGGGCAAATAGGGATATGTTGAAAATAAGCGATAGAGTGGGGATTCTAGAGGGAGCAATCTATTGGAGGAAACAGAATGGAATGGGTATCCCTTAGGCAGGTAAAATGATTAATTTTGGTAAGGAGAAAGGTCATCATCTAGCATCATCATGTGAGACAGGAGTGAAAGATAGTGGTAAAAGATATATGAGTGATATGAAATGGAGAAGAGAGGGAGAAGTTCATGATTCATTTCCTGGTTGTACAGGCCTTGGATAATTCCTGTATAAATCAGACTAGGTCATGAGTGGACAATAGCTCATGGGGAAAATAATTAAAGTAATTTATTTACCCAAACTACTGAGATGTCAGTAAATTAAATTCAACATCTCCCATTGAAAAGATGAAAAAAAAATTCATGTAGAATGTTCACTAAGAAAACTTTTATGTTCTTAAATGCATGTAAAATACTTATTTTGATAGTTCAACTGAAATGAAGTGTTTAATTTCTAAATCAAAGAAGTTTAATGATAAGCATATTACTATAAAGAAAAAAATATAATGTAGAGGAATTAAAGAAATAAAGAATATTTCCTAACCTATAAGGCAAATAGAAGGGCACAGAAGAATAATTATGGGCCAAGATGGTATGTCCTCAATCAATTATGTTTAGTATTGATAATTTTGTTTCTCAAAATAAATGCTTTTTTTCTTTGAATATATAAATACAATTATTAATTTGTATCTACATTTGTACTTTTACCATGCTTAAAAGCAAAATGCATGTTTGTGTATGTATATACTCAAATATACATATATATATATAATATATATAAATGTGTATATGTTATATAAATTGAGCATTTAAAAATTTTAAGTTGAATATTGACATCACATTCTTTTAATTTCTTTGTTACAGAAGGATCTAATTTTACATGACATTTTTTAGTCAATTTTAATGATGGAACAAAGGTGGATCCTGGTGTTTCTAATTCTCTTGACTATTTTTAAGGTAACATTTACATAACTCAATTGCATATTTGTGTTTAGTTTCATGGTGCTAGTAAAAGAAATGAATGGTGCTTGGATGCATTGTTGTAGAGAGATATTTTGTATAAGAATGATTCAGTGCACAAATAATTGATAGAAATCATATCTCTTTAGCACTGTGCTAGCTTCTGTGGAAAGTATTAGAAACAAAAGCAACAAAAATGCTAAAATTGACACTCTCACCTTCTCAGGAAAATCACATAATTTGTCAGAATCTAAAAAAAAATTAAATTAAATAGCTGCATGTTACCTTAACAACCTTTGCCTTTTTTTTCTAACTAGGGCCAGGTTACAGCATCAAATATGGGTTTTCACAATGATTAATGAACCTGGCCTGTTATGATAGGACATTCTATTCAATTTTCACCTCTTATTCTTAACCTCATGTTCACATCAGATTGCCACCATTTGACTGACAAGTAGGCTAGGGCCAAAGGTATCTGTTTTAAAAGTTTATTTTCTATGGTTTTTGTTTTATTTTAATTCATAGTAGCTTTATTATCTTACTATATTCACTGCTATTCCTCCTACAAACAAATCAGTGACCAGCCTCTTATTTGATTAGCACAATTAGAAAAGTACATAATAGAGAAAAATATTATCCTTAATATTAGCAATGGAGTTATGCTATAGTGTTTCTAAGGCAAACCTCCCTCCCCTCCTCAAAGAAACTGTCTTAATTGTGCATATTGATGGACAAACTCAATAGGTTGTGCATCTAAATTAGGCCTGCACAACCTGTGGCCTGCAGACCACTTATTTGTGGCATCCCAAAGGATTTCAGAGGAGGAAAACATTCTTTGTATGTAGAGGAAATCCTAGTGCAGATGATAGAGGGCTGATCTAAATGCTAATGAAACCACAAGTCAAGTCCCTATACTTATCTGCATAAATATTCATATCAGTATCTCCAGTAAAATTCTTTGCCTTACTGAGGTATGGAGGTCACCCTGGATTCCAAAATATTATGCTCTAGCATAATATAAATATAAGCTCTAGTAGACACCAACAGGCTGGCTGGGAAGGCCTCCAAAGAGTTATTAACATCTCTTTCATCTGAAGATCACCCTCGGTGTAGGAATCATCACTAAGTTGACCTTAGATTGGTCATTTTATTTTTATCTAACATTTGGAAGGTTTACCAGCATCATTGGAGGGAGTGTCCAAACTAATGAAATGATTAAAGTGTTGATATGAACATATGATGAACGTATAATGAGAAGGCAGTACAGCAGAATGGATAAGAGGGAAGGCAGGTCTTCAAAGTCAGAAAAATTAACCAGAAAAGCTACCTCTGACATTTACTGGCTTTAGTGACCTTGGGTAAACAATTTAATCTACTAGTACCCCATGCGCCAGGCAGTGATGCATGACTATGAATTATAGAGCAAATGTTGCTATGTAATTAAATGTACAATGTAACATAAAAAATTATTAACAACAACATTTAAGGTTTACAAAATGCTTTACAAATACAATTTTATCTTCACAACAATCCTGAGAGCTAGATACTTTTATTATATCTATTTTACTGATTAGTAAAATTAAGTAGAGGTTAAGTGACTTGTCCAAGTTCACACAGTTAGTAAGTGTTTGAGGTCAGTTTTGAACTCAGGTCATCCTGACTCTAGGGTGCAGGGTTCTATCCACTGTACCACCTAGTATCTCCCCTCCAGAAGTTCTCTCTGAGAATGAAATCAAAGGTCAGGTTGACAGAACAAAACAGAACTATTTGCGGGGCAAACATATATAATAGTATCATTACAAATATGACAACAGCATCCTATGTTAACAAAGGTCTACAGTAGAAACTACTTATGAAGTTTCTTCTTTGATTTTTAGCCTTTGGTCATGGCTGAACCAGAAGGAGGACAGAATTTTTCTGGGGAACCAACTCAGTTGGGTGTTACTCGAAACAAGATTATGACAGCCCAGTATGAATGCTACCAAAAAATCATGCAAGAACCCATTCCTAAGACAGAAGGTAAACATTTTAATTTTACAATGAGAAATTGTCTTGTGGAGTAGAATTAATATTTTAAGATCTTGAAAAAAAAATATTAGTCTTTTTCTTTCAATTTCCTTGGTACATATGGAAGTTTATTTAGTTGTAAATATAGTTTATGTTGCTAATATATAATCTCGTTATTTCAGTAGATAATCAGTTTCACTTACATGAGTCTTACCTCCAATGGAGCCAACTATGACCTATCCATATCTTCTTATCCTGTTGCCCTTTTGTCGGTCCTCCATAAAGCCTCCTCTGCAACTCTTAACTCCCCATGGATCTCAGGACAACAGCAGGGTTGCCCCACCTCACAATTTTTAAAATTGTGAAAAATAGAAAATACACCACCAACCTCTAGGCATATGCTGGTAAACGTGGGCTCTTCAAAAATATACAGTATACTTTTAAGTTAAATCTGCATTATGTTTTTTCCATGATTTATTAAATCTAGATAATTAACAACAACAAAAATAAATCAAGCCACAGTTTTCAGTGTTTGCTGATTTCTGGGGTATAAATTGTCACAGTGAAAGTTTAAGAATAAGCCATTGGGAACCTGTATGAGCTGGCTCATGCAGACGCCTACCTATATCCTTTTAACAGTCTATTTCCATGGAAAGATAGTACAACAATGAGATGCTCTGTAACCAGAACTGCCTTCTGGCATAAGATCACATATGTTAGAGGTAGAAAGAACCTTAAAAATCATCTGGTCAGATCTTTAATTTTATAGAGCAGTAAAATGGAGCTTCAAACATGTTAAATGCCATGTCCAAGTTCATACATACAGGAAATAAAGAATAGAGATAGTTTTCACTACACTAGGCTTTTGATTGCTACATGGAATTTTTCTGTTACAATGTAATTGCCTCCCACAATATACAAAATATAAATCCAGTTTTCCCAGAGGAAAAAACTGTGATAAGAAAATAAGTTAATACTGACAGGACTATTCTCTAAAATTATTCTGGCTTTCGGCCACCAGGATTTCTCCTGATTTTCATAGAAACCTAGACTATTAATGAGTCTACATAATTTTCTTTTTAAAATGTCAATATCTATTTTTCCTTGGACTTAAACCTAAAGTGAAAACCTTTTTATCTTATCAATTGGAAAGGTAATTTGCTTAAAGTTTGTTGCTCTATTTGCTCTTAGGTCCTCCTCTACCCCCTGGAAAATGTTTTGGAAAATTAATGGTGCCTCATATTGCAACACTCTGAAATTGGTCCCCCAATGTCACGGACCATCTAAGTCCTTAGAGTTGCTAAGTTGCTACTTTTCCTCTAAGAGTTCCTCTGAGGAACAGGTGTATTTCTAACACTTTATCTCACATTTCTAATACTTTATCTTTTTCTCCCCCCAATTATTAAGAATATCAATTAGCCAAATTTAATTAGCTTTTAGAGAGGACTATTTACTGAGGTTGTATAGTGAGAATAATCAGCACAAAATATCCCCCACCCAAAATTCTTTGATACACAATCCTACCTATACACATAGAACCCAGAAGAAAATGAACTCACACTTAGAGACTCTGTGTGACAAAGGGTAATCCACAGCTACTGGAATTCCTTTTAATGGAGCCCTCAAGATATTCCCCTTGGGTATGGTTTGGCTTTTCTCTCCTTCTAGAGGTTTGAATCTGCCTTTTCTCACAATATCTATATCCTTGGCTTCTGATGCATACCCTCCCCCAAGACCCTTTAATTTAAGGATACTGCTAGTAAGCTGATGAAAAAGTCTCAAATCTTTTTCTTTTAAGTTTACAAAATCCTCCTCTGGCCCAGATGCAGTCAAGGGTGGTTGGGATCAAGAGACAGAGATCAAGGCAGAGGCTGAGTCCAGATCTCTTCTCCTCCAATTGCTTCACAACTAATTTCTTCTCGGGATCGTGGCTGTATGGTGTTTGCCATGAATTTTAAACCCCTGGGTCCCAAAAGGGCCTACTATTTTATAAATGACCCATAGTATATAACCAAGTTTTCTCAAACACACTGAAAACGTTGTATGGACAACATTACCCCAATCTAATGCATTTCAAGGAAATTTAAATTGTTTTAGAAAAACAATTTCACTTAGTCTATAGCTTATGATTAATTGCTATCTAGGCCTTTCACACATTTAGTTCAGACTTCAGCTGATTTTTTCCCTCACCTGACAAAGATATCAGGGCATAGTTTCTTGTCATTTATTTTAAATTGGACGGGGTGATTTCATTAAATAACTCAACCAACCCTATCCTTATACTGTCAACCACAAGAAGCAAACTCTGTCATTTGGGGGCAAACAAAAACCATAACATTTTTTTGTATTGGATAGTTTTCAAAAGACTTTTAATGTTAACTAGAAGGAATTATTACATAAAACAAATACATTGCTAATATAATTGTAATTCAATTTATGGAATTTTTCTTTTCCCCATTGTCTGTAAGCGTCATTGTGAATATAAATGTTTAGCAATCAGTTATTCTTTGTTGACTCATGTTTTTACAATAAAATAATTATATCAATTTTAGATATATAATTATAATCATATTATTAACATCATAATGTATCAATGTTTACATCATAGCTTCACAGATTTCAAACTGGAAGGAACTTTGGAGATCATCCACACTAACTTCCTCATTTAGAGTTGAGGAAACAAAGTCCAGAAAAAATTCCCTGTTCAGTAGTATAATGTACTTAAAAGAATAGTTATTTTACACATGATAGAATGAAAAATGCAATGCGGCATATTGATTTGCTTAAGAAAAAGACGTTACCTAAGGCCAATTGGCAAAAGTAGATGAATTTGTGGTTGCCTAAGTATTTCAAAAATCATAAATTAGTGTAAATCAGTAATTGAATCTATTAAAGGCAGTATGAAGATCAAAGTTTTACTAAATAAAAAAGGTAATCTTAAGAAGACAAATTTGAGATTAGGAACAATTTCTATACTTATCAATGTTTTCCAGTTCTTCCTACTTACAAATATTTTGAACAACTGTCCTAAAGTAATCCCGTATCAGATTACTACCACTAAATGAAGGCAATCACACACACATCTCTGTGTGTATGTATGTATGTATATATATATATATATATATATATATATATATATATATATATATATATATATATCTGCGTATTTTATGTGATGGAATTGAATAATTGTCATTAGGTTAAAATTATAGAGGTATCACAGAAGAAAGGTATTGTTCTGTGTTATGAGCAGACTGTAAGTTTCATGCTTACATTTTCTCAATCCACTTGGCAGTCTTTACCCACAGTTCTTCATTTCGTAACCTTTCCTGTAAGTTCAAATATGTATATATATATATATATATATATATATATATATGTTGATGCTAACCAGCAAAGCACCTAAACCCTGAGAAAAATTATTGAGTTTTATTATTTTAAAGCATAAATTAAAATTTTACATTTCAAAATATCTTATTTCTATGTTATACATGCCTTAGGAACAACAGCATCAAAGCCTATTAAAAAAATACAAAGTGAGGATCATTTTAAGATGGCTACCTTTATTTTCTACTTCTTGTCTTCAGTGTACTTCAACATCAGAATTAATTAAGAAATTGGTGCACGACACTGTGAGAGTTTGTATTATGAGCCATGTGTAGAAGTCCAGAAAAGATACTGGCTCTTGAGTCAGAGAGCTTGTGTTCAAATCCTGTTAGCTATTCTTACTCTCTTGTGACCTTGGGCAAGTCATTTTGTTCCCCTGAGCCTGTTTGGACTCAAAGGCATCTGCCTTTGAGGTTCTTTGTACTTCAGTTCTAAGATCCTATGATCATCATTTTCCTACTTAATTCCTTAGGACCTTACTGCAACAGGACCTGGGATGGTTGGCTGTGTTGGAATGATGTTGCTGCAGGGACTGAATCAATGCAACACTGTCCTGACTATTTTCAGGATTTTGACCCTTCTGGTAAAAATAAATAAATATTTATCATCTATCTCTAATACTATCTCTATATATGTGCATTTGTGTGTGATCATATACATAGAAAAGTATATAATAGATAAATCTCATTATTTTCTGTAATATATTGAAGAAAAAGACTACTTCATTGTGTTTTTCATTTGTTTCATTCACAGAAAAAGTTACAAAAATATGTGACCCAAATGGAAACTGGTTTAAACACCCAGAGAGTAACAGGACCTGGACAAATTATACCCGGTGTAATATCCATACCCACTTGAAAGTACAGGTATATAATATACAGATACATTACTATTCAGTATGGGCTCAACTATAGCAACATGTTGGTTCTTCAGTTCCATGGTCCCATGTGTGATGTATTTGCAGTCTCCTTCAGCACTCCATCCTTAAGAAAAATTCTTTTCAAGAGTGGAGCATATCTTAATTATCATAACTTTTAAAAAAATTTCTATCAAAAGGTGTGGGGGGGAATGTAGAAAGACAATAAAAAGGAAATTCCTTGAAGACAGAATTATTGAATTTTCAAGTAAGGAGATGGTCTTTCTTAAGGAATGACAGTATACATTTTATATAGATAAAGAGAAAAAAACAACAATTTGTTTTTGTATCCATTAGAATCAATGACCATGATTAACTTTGGGAGATACACACACATATATACATGCATACACATATACATACATATATACATGCATGCATACATACATACACATGTATATATATATGTATATATACATACACACATATACATATGCACACAGACACAGTTACTAAGTGCCTATTGTGTACAAAGAACTGCACTGGTTGCTTGAAGGAGAAGAGATTAAATAAAGACTGGCTTCTTACTCTCTCAAAGCTTTTAGTCTGTTGTTTCCAAAGAGCAAAGCCAACAGTGATAGTTCAAGTTGCAAAGAGTCAAATCTATATTCCCTGTTGGCATAAACTTCTAAACTGTTACAGCTGCCCAAAAGTAGGACAAGCTTCCTGGAGAACTGGTGAGATTCTCCACCTTGGAAGTCTTTGAACAAAGGTTGAATGACCACTTCTCAGCTATGTTATAAGGATCCCTTTCATGCATGTGTTGGACTAAAAGGCCACTGAGGTCCCTTCCAGCACTTAAATTCTGTGATTTTGTGAATATGAGGTAGACTTTGCAAATTGGTATTGAAGTGAATTTTTGTAGAGATTCAGAAAGCCTATGTTTATTGTAGAGGCGGATTGTCAGTGTGTATAGAGGTTGTGATTGTAGAGGTGTGATTGATTGTCGGGCCATATCTGTGTTCATGTTCAATGCAAAAAAGAAAAGAAAAAAAAAAGCATTGTACATGCTACTCCGATGTTTGGAATGCCCTTGCTCCTCATCTCTGTCTCTTATGATCTTTCATGTCCAGCTCATATGCTAACCCTTACTAGATGTTTTCCCTCTCTTCCTCTTCCTTAAATTGCCATGTATATACTTATCTATACACCTATCGTATCCTAGTAGAATGTAAGCTCCTTGCGGGAAGTTATCATTTTGCCTTTGTTTCTCTGACCCCTAGCTGGTGCTTTGCACACAGCAGGCAATTTATAAATACTTTTGGTATTGAATTGGAACATAATGGGGGAAAATTCTTGATTATCTCCTGACATTAGATCAATGGAATGGTGTATGTTTAATGCATAAGATGTTTTGGCATCTAACATGAAACTTTCAATACCCAGAATTTATCATGCAGAAAAAGGAATGTGATTCTTTATAAATATTGATAAATAGATCATAATACAAACCTCTACAATTATCTGGAGGTTTACTGTTACTGCAAGTATAAAATGTCATTATCTTACCATGCAGCAGAAATGTTTGTTTGCTTCTCATGGGATTTTTGTGAAATTCACAGCATTCATAAGAATCCAGGGGCTATAAGGTGATATACTTTGTATTTTATAGTAATTTAATCAATTAAATTAGAATTTGCATGCACATAACAGATACTTATAGCATTGTATCTTACTCAGAATTTTAATTTGAACTACAATTTCTGCTTTTTAAAATTTTTCCCCAAAATTACAGACAGCATTGAATTTATTTTATCTTACCATCATTGGACATGGATTATCTATTGCATCACTGCTGATCTCTCTTGGAATATTCTTTTATTTCAAGTAAGTAACGGTGTATCCTGTGTGTACATTCAAGGGCATTATGGTCATTCTTTGTTGAAATATAATTGTTCTATATATGTGTGCAAAAAATTTAAAAATGATAGATATTTAAATGCTACCAAAAGAGAAGAAAATAATGTTTTTTATAACATTTGAAGTTCAGAATAACTTATGGGTGATACTGATAGAATTCCTTAAGCAACCAACTGTGAGGAGGGGTAAATTAATAGCCTTTTAAATAAATTTCATTTTTGCCATCAGAAACACCCTAGATAGCTTTAGTTTTGTCTGCACTTTTAGCTTAGGGTTTTTTGGGGGGGGGCATGATTTGTGTGGTTAGAACTATACTTTGCTAGGCCACTTAGACTTTTTAAGTATAATTTTTTCTTAGAGCATGCCTGGACAGAGCATTACCTAAATAGCAGGATTCATGGAGAGTTACAGTAACAACATATTACACTTTATACTTGCTGACCTTTCTGACTGTATGTATCATTTTCATAGTACAAACAGATTTATTGTTACTAACAGTTTTAGGAATGTATGACAAAAAAATATTAAGTGCTTACTACATACCAGGCACTATGCAGAGAAATAGAAAAGTTGAAATGGTTCTTACTCTCAAGGAGGTCATATAGTAATTGGGTTAGACAACACATAAAATAAAGTTCAACATCTGGGTAGATAGAATGGCCCAGAAATCCTAAGGGTGCAGCAGGAAGCCCTAGACATCATTAAGGTACATCATTATATCAGATAATTGTGTACCAGGGGTCTTCAGGGCACAAAGTTAGGGCAGCTTAGTAGCAGCTTAGGAATCTTTGGTTATCTCAGTTTTATCTGACATAGTCTGCCTTTCCTCCTTCTACTTCTATTTTTGACTTTGCTATTCTTAATCTTTAACATCTTCAACAAATTATCTGGTGATCCCCAAGAGATTGATTTTCTAGTTCTGACTGCCACTTATTAGCAAATATAACCCTCTGGAATATGCTTCTATTCTTTGGCATTGAATTTTACATCTATAACATGTGAGGCTTAGCCTAAATGATTTCTAAGTCCCTTCCAGCTTCAAAATGCTATTAAGTCTATGAGTTTAACAGTTCGTAGACAGGGAAGTCCTAAGCTAAGAAACTAAATGCATGACCATATCTAGGAGGCAGCATGATACAATGGAAAAATATGTACTTGGAGTCCGACTTGTTAATATGCCAAATATGCCAACACATACTAATACCATTGGGAAAGTCTCTTTACCTCTAAAGGTTTTAGTTTTTATCTGTAATATGTAGTCAATGGAATAGATAAGTTCTGAGGTCTTTTGCAAATATAATCCAAAGAATCCTATATTCTATGGTCTACAGCATGTTTACTGAGGCTTTGATCAGCTGATAAACTATGCCATTGCCTCTGATAATTGTCAACTGATGTAGGACATAAGGGTGGAGGGAGGAATTGGGGTGAGCTACATATTTTAATTATCATCATCAAAAGTTTGACACTTTGGTCCAGATAGCATCTACCTACATTATTATAAAATAGACATGAAAATGTTTTGGAAAATATGATTCAGGAATAAAGAATTAGAGAGGGCAGAGATGTAGAATACATAAAACTCTCATGCCAATCTATCATGAATACTTTGCTTTAAAAATTTAGGAGGCTAGGGACATGGCAATGTCCCTAGTTCTATCACAAAAACTTAAACTGATCATATCTGAAGAGAAAGTAAACTACTCATTTCTAATATGGGGATTATTCCTGAATCAACTTTCTATGTACACTAAAACAGCTTAAAGCAAATGTTAAAAATTATACAAGAGGAGAACAAATAAAAATGATTAAAATATATATCGTATAATTAAAATCATTTCAACTTGATGTATTTAAACAACTTCATAACAAATAGGTAATAGATAAAAACAAGAGCATAGACCACAATTACAAATAAGAATGAAAAAAAAATTAACCACTCTTAATCATTTGTCATTGAAAATAATGTAAAAAAAATCCTAGAATGAGAGGAAATTCAGCAGAATGGATAGAAAATTAGTCTCAAAGTTCATAAGACCTGGTTTCAAGTCCTAAGTCTTCCAAATACTGGTCATGTGAACTCTAGGAAAATCACATAATCTCTTAGTGTCCCAGAAAACTAAGAAAAAGTATTGGTCTGCATTGATAGCTGAATTTCCTCAAGTGGATCTCTTCACACAAATGAAAGGATAAATTTTACCACACATCCAGAAACACACATATAACACTTGTTTAAAAATCCTATGGGAAAGGACAGTGGGAGATTGTGATCACTATTGCATCATAAAGCAAGAAGTCATCAGAAGGACACATAAGGATGACACCGGTGGGACAGCAAACAGAAGTAAGATGAAAAGAGCTAGGAGGGATTTTTTGTTTTGTTTTGTTTTGTTTTTGGAGGGGGACAAGCAAGGCGACTGGGGTTAAATAACTTGCCCAAGGTCACACAGCTAGTAAGGGTCAAGTGTCTGAGGCTGGATTTGAACTATGGTCCTCCTGATTCCAGGGCCAGTGCTCTATTCACTGCACCAACTAGTTGCTCCCCTTTTTTAAATTAAAATTTATTATTGATATATTTATATAACATTTTCATCTCCAAACATACTCCTCTTCTCACACCTACTCTTCCATTCTGTTTTTATAATATTATTTCTAAATTCTTTTTGTATTTCTTCCCTGTGCCAGAGAACTGTTGATTATAAGAAAGAATATTTTATTTTTTTTAATTTTAGACAAATACTAAAACTTCAATATATAATAAGAAAAGGAAATATTATAAACTTAAATATTAAACTTAAATATAAAATAAGAAAAGAAAAAAAGTCATGTGCACAGAAGAATATAGGTAAGATTCACCATATATATCAATAACTTATTTCTAGAAAGGTTTTTATAAAAAAATTCTTTTCACTATTAGCACACAGAAGCATACTACACTTAGCCTGATGTAGCCTGATTTGGAAGTTATTAAAATATCAACTTGTACTTCCTGCAGAATACTGGAAAACGTTAATTCTATCCCAATATTTGGATCAGACTAGCTTAATAGTCTTACTACATAAGATAAACGGATTTTATTACATCTACATATCATAGGAGAGTTAGGTGGCACAGTGGATAGAGCAGTACCAAGCCAGAAGTCAGGAAGACCTGAGTTCAAATCAGACCTCAGACACTTAATAATTCTTTAAACCTGCAGAAGTCACTTAACCTCTGTTTGCCTCAGTTTCCTCATCTGGAGAATATAAATAATGATAACACCTACCTTCCAGTATTATTGTGAGGACCAAATGAGATAATAATTGTAAAGCACTTAGTACAGTGCCTAGCACATATTTAGTACCACACAAATTTATCTATTATTAACTTATTGTAATTCTACATCTCTTGCTCACTGCAAATACTAGTCAATTTGCTCATAAACTTTTTTTTTTCTAAATTGAGCTGACATTTTTTAATGACAATCCCCAATGTTTTGATTATCTATTTAAAAGGAATGGAAAATTGCCCCTATTCTGAATTCCTCTAAGATAATTTCCTAAACAAAATCTTCAGACAGGTTCATCATGATATTTCCATTTTTGCTCACTAAATACAGTATGCAACAGGGCTGACTAAATTTTCCAAAATGTTCATGGGATGGAAAAGAATATCGGAATTCAAAACACTAAAGAAAATGGAATTCTTTTTATACCTTTAGGTACTTTAATGTGATGCGATTCTATAAAACCTCTAGTTCATGTTGCTCATTCCAATAAAAATGAATCTACATTTGAAAATATAAGCCCCTTCCTTTTGGAAGAGCAAGAGACCTAAATATGTCAAGATGAATTTCCCTAGAATTCCTGTAGCAGGACTCAAATCATATACTGCTTTGTAGGATCTAATCTGAATTCCTTTACAGAAACACTACATTTTACAAAATGATTTATTTAAAACACAAAAAATAACAAAGGGTTTCAAGAGGGAAAACCAATTACAAACACTACAAAGGATGAAAGAACCATTGTTTCAGGACTTTAAAACAACCCATTCAGTTATGCTCTACAGTAGCTTAAGTTTGGTCTTTGTAGCCAAAACTGAAAAAAAAAAAACTTGTTTATTTTCTTTAAATAGGTAACAGGTAAGCTATTGTATTTATTAAATAAAGAAATCCAATGTCTTGCAAAAGAATCCCATGTGGTACACTTGAAAGGTCCTCTTAAAAGAATGCATCAGTTAATAAATTAATGTCAACCTTGAAGGAGCTTTCTAGTTATATCACAGGAATCTTTCCTTAGTCCAGTCCTCTTTGCCATGTTTACCAGTAAATTGGAAGAAGACATAAAAAGCATGCCTGTCACATTTGTGGATGACCAAAAGTTGATAAGGATCATTAATTATTAAAATGAAAGTATCATAAAGCAAAAGATTTTTTTTTGTTCAGTCATATCCGACTCTCTGTTACCCTATTTAGGATTTTCTTAGCAAAAATATTGGAGTATTTTGCCATTTCCTTACTTAGCTCATTTTTACAAATGAGGAAACTGAGGAAAACAGGGATTAAGTGACTTGCCCAGAGTCACAAGTCATATCTGGGGTCAGATTTGAGCTTAGGAAGGTAAGTCTTCCAGACTCCAGGCCTGACATTCTATCCTCTGTGCCACCTAGCTGCCCCTACATTTAAAAACCTAAAATGAGGAGCCCTAACTAAAAAAAGAAAAAAAATAGTAATGTCCTGATCTTTTGTGGAAGAAATCAACTTTATGAGAATAAGGGAGATATAGTTTAACAGCAATTTGCAATAATAGCATTTGATTGTACTTCAAGCTCAATGACTCCGAAGTTTTATATGGCAGACAAGAAAAAAATGGAATGAAATCCAGACCAAGAGAGGTAATGCTTTTCTTACACTCCTCACTGATGAGAGCACATTTAGAGTGTAGTGTTCAGTTTTGGACTACACAGTATGAAACCAACATCGATAAACTGTTGTACGTGCAGAAAAGGGTCATCAGGATGTCACAGTGTCTGCACACAATGTTTAATGAGAAGTTGAAGGAATATGGATTGTTTAGTTTAGAGAAGAGAAGACAGAGTAAACATAAGAGTTATTTTAAGTACTTGAAGAGGGAGACTAGATTATCTTGATTTTTCTCCAGAGTGAAGAATTAGTGCAAGTAGGTAAAATTTACAGGAAGGAAGATTTTGGCTTAGTATAAGTAAGATTTTATAATGAGAGCTGTCCAAAATGTGAATGGAATGCTTTGAGAGGTAGTGAGATCTTTGTCATATATTTAATCGCAAACTATATGCTTTTTGTTCAAGATATTGTCTCTTACGTTGGGTTTAGAGGATAAATTAATCTATCTCTAGAGTTATTTCAGGCAGCTAGGTAGCATAGTGGATATAGTGCCAGAGATGGAGTCAGGAAGACTCATATTTATGAGTTCAAATCTGGCCTCGGACAAGCAAGTCACTCACCCTGATTGCCTCAGTTCCTCGTCTGTAAAATGAGCTGGAGAAGGAAATAACAAACCACTCCAAGAAACCCCCAATGGGGTCTCAAAGAATCAGACACGATGGAACAAAAGAGTTACTTAGGGAGCAGCTAGGTGGTGTGGTGGATAAAGCACCATCCTGGAGTCTGGAGGAGTTCAAATCCAGCCTCAGACACTTGATACTTACTAGCCATGTGATCCTGGCCAAGTCACTTAACTCTGCCTTGCCAAAAAAGTGACTTAGGTTTGGACCTTTTTTATAATCTATAAAATATTTACATTGCCTTAATGAATGCAGTAAACTGAATAAATACCACAAACAATATAATTAGCTCACAACTTCTATGGCAAATTCTAATTTTATGTTAGTGTAATAAGGATAAGCAGGATGAACCCCATATAAAAAGAGTACAAAGAGTCTGAAGTTGCTTTCCACTTTACTCTCATATTTAATTTTATCATTCTGAACCCTGGGGTGATCTAAAGATATATTTATATATTTTCCATTAATGAACATTTGATGAATATCTCAATGTATCCCTCATTTAGTCAATAAACTTATAGACCCCATTTCAACAAATGTTATTTTTAATTAACTGGAGAAATCTCTTCCCAATAGTAGTAAGTTAGATATCTTTATATATTAAAAACCTTAATCTATTAGGCGTAAACACTCAAAGTTACTAGATATGTAATTTATTAAGAATAAAATTAATAATAAAATAGAAATAACTTAAAATATTTTATCCTTGAAAAAGATCACATTGAGGGTAACCTCAAACCTTAATAGTAACTACAGTTGACATCTTTTTTACTTCTGAGAATAGCTCCACACAATTTAGTTCCCTCTGGACAACTAAAGCTTCATCAGGGGAATACCCTTTTTCCTCTCCACATGAAAAAAGAAGGTTACAATAGATTTATGAAGATAGTATCTCTGACATCTTTCCCACTGTTTTCTCCAGCCTCTATTGAGACATAATAAGAAAACAGTCTCTTCAGCATCACTTCAGGCATCATTCTTAACTCTCTCTCCAGACTTATTCATCTTAAAATTCTCTTTGTTTCTTCATAAAATAAGACCTGATAGAGCTAACTAGAAAGAATTTTCTCCTTTTTTTCCCTCTGTATTCAACATAGTTCATCTTACAGGTCTCCATAGATTAAAATTAAACTCATATGCCTCTCCCCATGACAATAGAGGGAGAAATACTTCTTAGAATAAATTACAACTGTAACTCTTTTAGTTTTTCCCCTCCTTAAAGAGAGAGTTAATCTCCATAGGAGAGAGCCTTTGGAAATGGGTCACACTAAGAATTAACTTAGTAAATAATTTGCTTAGTAAAAAAAAGTATGAGTTTAATGTTGTTTTCAAAGCAGCCTTCTGGGACAGAGAAAAAATACCTTGTTTTAATATATTTAAATATATATTTAAGAACATTCACTTCAAAATAGAATACTTTTTCTGCTACCATGTGATGTATAGCCCCCTTTCTGAAATACAATAAATTTAATACTTCATGTAATACGTTACTTTAAAAAAATCTTAAAATAGGCATTTTTTCTTATTTGTAGTTGATGGTGAATGTCAGTTTGGTTTTGTGTGTATGAGAACAATGGGTACAGTCCTAAGGAGATATGGACAAAGATCCTGCCTGTAACACCAACTAATTCTGTGACTGTACACAAGTCACCACTATGAGTCTCAGTGCACTCATATAGAAATTGGGAATAATTATGCACACACGACTTTATTGTAAGGAAAGCTCTTTTAAATCCTCCCCACAAAAAATATAGAAGTGTGAGTTATCATAATGACTGGCTAGTGGGTACATTTGGGTAAACATGGAAAGCCATTTGTAAGAGTTGAATTTTTTGGTAGCGAGTTTGTTTACTTGTTTCTTCCAAAGCTTTTCCTTATTTACTGACTTGCCCTAACAGCTAGCATATGAACTTGTAAACAGATGAATAACAGCAAACCTCTCCCCTTCCACCACCCTCCCCACATTGCTTTTTTTTTTAATTTACAAATTTGGAGAGGGGCACTTTTAAAAATCTCAAACCAAGAGAACATCACGTTTTAAAACAAATGCATCTCCTCTTCAATTCTAAGTTTTCCCTGAATATGTTATGGAAAACATTATACATATCCCTTGGGGCCCAGCGCTGTGCTCCAGCTACACAGGCAAAAGGCATTGAAGCCAGCGGGAGTCTTGCCAACATGAGGAATATGGATCTTGGCCCCTAAATGGGAGAATAATAAAGGTTGTGAACTAATTACATTGTCTCTGCTGATGGTTCAATTGCTCATTCTGTTTACTGCATTAAAATAATAAGAATCTTTCCATGGTGATCTTGGCAGCTCCTGCTGTAGGTTTTAGCTGATAGGTCCTTTTAAAAGACCACAGCACCATGCTGATCCTTTCATACAAGCATGCAAATGCACACATTCAATTATTCATTCAAAAAGCATTCATTAAACATTGGTTATGTGGAATGTACACACACGCGTGCGCGCGCGCACACACACACACACACTCACTCACTTTACATCTTAACATCATCACCAGTATAGTCATTGACAAAAGAATGATAGAATTATAAGGGACTTTGAAAATGATCTTATTTAACCCTATCATTTTACTGCTGAGAAAAGTGAGATCCAGAGAGATTATAAGACCAAAAGATTATAGATTTAGAGTTGGAAGGAACCTCCAAATTTATCTAACTCGTTCCCTTCATTTTGTAAGTGAGAATACTTAGGCAGCGAAAAGTTTAGTGATTTGCCCAGTCACACAGGCAGTGAATACCAGAGCCAAGTTTTAACCCTGGGTCTTTGACTCCAAATCAAATGTCTTCTCAGGAACTTGCTTTATTCAAAATCTCACAAAACCCAAATAGAATCTTGGCTTTCTTACTCCAAGTACAGGGCTATTTTCGTTGTTTCAATAACATTATCTGAATTCTATGATTCTGTGAATAAGATTCTTAAAAATGACACAGAGAAACAAATGTGTTCATTTGTTCTAATTATGAAATAATAGGTAAAAAAAGAATTTATGCAATTAGGATCATTTAGTTCTTTTCTTGCCTATAAGAAATCATTAGTCATGTGCAATAATTGATTTTCCAGGTCAACAAATTGTTTTTTTAAGACCTTCTTATCATATCTATCAAAGCATTTATTATTAAGGGTGGTAAATAATATCTATATGTAAAACAATGAGATTTTCTATAAAACAGTTTAGTCCCTTGTACTATTTGACTCCATAGCAAATATAAGAAATAGTTAATTTATATATGTCTCTATACCAAATATTAGAGAACAGTTTTACTATTAAATGCCACTAACCAATCCCCTCCAAGGGAGAATTTTAATATGTGCCACTCAAGCACCTTAAAAATTAGAAAAAGTTATTCCATTCAAAAAATGGAATAGTTCATTATTGAGCAATTATTAAATTTTGTTCAATAAATACTATAGATATTTTAAAAATAAACTTGAGTTCTATGTTATAGTCAATTAAAAGTAAATATAAAAGCTAGAAAGGAGAGATAAAAACTAGGGTAAAACAATAGGAAGAGAAATAGAAGTAACCTCAGTGTTTGCCATGTACTAAAGGTGAAAGAACTCTATTTCTTTTCAAGATTACTTTCTAATTCTGTTTTAAAAGCCATGTATTTTCTGCCAAATTGACATTGCTTTGACATATAATCATAATAAGGCAACATGGCACCATTAGGAGACATGGCACCAGACTTGGGTTTTGAAGACCTGGGTTCAAATTCTATCAGATCTGGATTCAAATTCTATCTCAGATACTTACTGGGTGACCCTGAGCAACACTTAAACCCTCCGTATCCTTCTCTGAATAATCCCACTTCCTTTTAAAAAAAATTAAAAATTATACATTTCTTACATGATTTTCTTTATCAGTTGTTTTGTAGAAACCATTGTTAAAATAATAGACTATGAATGTCCACAGATCTTTCCAATGCCCTTTTGTCTACTGTACTACTTTGAATCTACAGAGAATGTGGTATACCTTGATTTATTGGACATGCCTTCATCCTGAAATGTAGTGCCTAGAACTGAACACAATCTTCATAATATGATCTAATCAAGACATAGTATTAACTCCTCATCTGGGATATTTCTTCTTAGCACAATCAAAGAGATATATGCTTTTTTTTCTTCTATATCACATTGGTGACTTATAAGGCAACCAAATCAATTTCTTTTAAAAAAAGACCATTGTCCAGACATACCACTACATCTAATAGTTATAAATTTGATTTTTTAAACTCATGTAGAATTTTACAAGTGTATCTATTTTTATGATCTTGAATTTAGACCATCACTCTGTCCTCATCACCATTTATCTAGATCCTGACACTCTCATCTAATATGAATTGTTAGCTGTCTTTCCAAGCTTTGTGTCATCTGCACATTTGACATACATCTTTTTTTTTTCACCTTCGCCCAAGTAACAAGAACAAATAAGCAGCAGAGGGCCAAGGACAGATCTCTAGGGCAGTTGACAAGAGATAACTCCTTTTAAGCTGCCATCAACTCAGTAATGACTGCTTTTTAATTCTGATCTTTTAACTACTTCCAAATCTAAGTGAATCTAGGCTACATCTCTCCATCTTGTCCACAAGTATAGCATGAAAGTTTCTACCAAATGCTTCATTGAAGTCTAGGTATACTAAACCTACCAGACTAGCTACCCCTGTCAAAAGAGGAAATTGTTAGTGTGACTGTTACTGATTAAGACTTGCTGGCTTTTAATCATGTATTTATTCCATTTCTAAATTTTCAAAAACTGTCATGTGTTGTAGAATTTACAGATATATCTTAAAAATCATATATGCCAATTTTTTGAGTACCCTAGGATGTAGCCAAATAGAACATATTCTGGGTAGATAGGTACTCTCATCATCTCTTCACTTATCTTTGATAGCAACTCACTGTAACCATATCCTTGACGAGTCCAAAAATCATTTTACATGGAAGAAAAGCAAAACCAAAATGAAAATTGAATATTTCTTCCTTTTTATCATCATCTGTAATTATCTCATCTACCTTGAGCTTTGGACTCCTCCCCTCTTTGATCTTCTTGAATAGTTTAAAAGTACTTTTTATTCATCATAGACATAAGCTTATTCTGAGCTTTTAAGACTCCTGACACTATTCTTATAATAAAGGATCTTTTTTTGGTTTTTCCTAGATTTCCTGCCTTAGTTCCATCCTTGATACTTAATTTCAACAAATCAATGGATTGTCTTCTGTAATGCAGACTATAAACCATCCTGGTCTTCTCATTCTTTATGATTTTTGCCCATATCTTCCCATATAAATCTTCTACAAAGGATATCTCATTTATTGTAAGCTTTTTCTTTGGCACATTCTAACATTTCACAAGGAGCAATGCCACATTTGAGGCGCCTGTTTTTCCCCACCCTAAATGCATGACCAACTAATCTTTTTTTCCAATCACATATACTTACTGGATAATATTCCTTACCTATTCTTGTACATGTGTCATTTCTGGCAGTATGTTAGAAGCTATTTATACCACCATGGCCAGTATTCAAAATTAGATCTTTCCTGAATTTTATACAGTATCCTTCTTTACTAGTACAATGATAGCGTTAAAGACATGGAATTTTATATTAATATTATTTTTCTATTAAGCAGCTATCATTAATTATTTAATGATAAATCACCTGTGCAGACTTTTAAAAAAATCCTAGGAATAGATTTTTTTGGGTTGACTCTAGTTAGACACTGAAATAACGTTTAAGCAATTCTATTTTTATAGTTTCTAAGTAGGCTTGAAAAACTGACTGAGAATATGAAATAAATCTCGAGTTATAAGATCTGATTTCAAATCTTAATTCATCCATTAATTATCTGTGTGATTTTGGCTAAGTCACTTAACATCTCTGCATCTTAGCTCATAAGTAAAATGAGTGGGTTAGAATAAAGAACCTACAGATGGGCAATGATTTAGGCCTAATATTTGATAGGAAGAGTGTTGCTTTGGGGAAGTAAAGCAGTTTAAAAAAAAAAAGTCCCAATTACCTCCTGTAAGTAAAGCCCTTTCTTTTCAACATAAATGTTCTGCCAGCAGTGATCATGTGATGAATCTTAGAATACCATGATCTCTAAGAAATTCAAGTATTAGATGACTTAAAGGGTTATTTGGGTACAAGCAAATAGTAGTGTATTTCTTGTGATGACATACAAGCAAGATGCAAATCTTAAAGCACTTTATAAATGCTAATTATTGTTGTCATTTTTACAAGTATCATAAAGGCAAATATCAAAGAAATATTTTATCACAAATGGAGGCAGGCTACTCAGATGGATAACAGAATACAGACTAGATATAGATGATATCTATATCTATCATCTATGTACATGCATACATATACACATACATATGTACATATATACACAGATAGACAGACAATCTAGAAGATTTCTGGATCATTGGGTATCTTTTCCAAGGAGGACCTATGGAACATCATGAAGATGAATTGTGCAGCATTAGATGAGAGCACAAATAGATTCTGATCTGCATCATCTGAGGGAATATCCACTAATGATAAGACCCCAAATCTATTTAAGTAAAATTTATTAAAAGAGTAGAGAAAGTATTGAAAAAGTAAATAATCTGATGACACTTTCAACTCAATGCTCTATAAGCCTGTCATCACATGCAATTTGTCCTGATGGGGTTCTCGCTACATTCCACAGTCTAAATTAAATTGAGGTAAAAATAAAATGGTTATTTGATCAAGGCAAAAATAAAATTTTTAGAGTGGCTTAAACATCATCCAAATTACTTAACTTTTAAGTTAGCTTGGGTATTCACAGAAATACAACCTACATCCTACCATCCAACAATCCTCTTTAAATTCTTTCTTCTCTATATTTACCTCTCTTATTATTGCAAAGTTTAATTATGCCAAACTTCTCAATATCCCAAAGGCCCAGAGTTGAACAGGATCTTAGAGCCCACCTGGTCCATACCTGAATGGAAATTCTGTATGACACACCTGCTAAATGTCCCTCTAGTTTTTGAAGATCTCTAGTGAGGGTGGACTCACTAAGTTATAGGACAGTCCATTGTACTTTTCAACAACTTGAATTGTAAAGAGGTCCCTTCTAAACCTGTGATTTTTTTAGAGTAAAGTCTGGCCTGATATCCTATGAAAAGCAATCCAATATGATGTTAAAAGCAGTGTGGCAAAATGAAAAGAAGGCCAGCCAATAGAGTAAGGAAGAACTTTATTCAAATCTTGTCTCTGACACTGAATAGTTGTAACCTAATTCCTTAGCCCCTTTTTTGTTCTAGTGGAGGCAATTGGAGTTAAGTGAGTTGCCCAGGGTCATACAGCCAATAAGTATCTGAGACCATGTGTAGTCTGACTCCAGGTCCAATGCTCTATCCACTGTACCACCTAGTATCCCTCTAGCTAATTCTTCAAGATTCCACTTTAAAGACTAGCAGCCTATCTGTGTCAGTGGAGAGTGCATTCACACTCAGAAGCACATACAGTGAAATCACAAAAAGTTATGGTCATAAAAACTAATTACTCTAATAAATTGTTGAACATATAGAATGTGAGTCACCTTACAATTTCTGAAGCTAGCTGTAATGTCATATTGATATCAGAGGCAATAAAACCACTGAAACATTCTAAAATTTCCAGTCAGGCATTATTATATCACCATTTTAACTAACTGAAGTTGATTTGTCCAAAAGAAAGTCATAGAAAGACCATTTTGGTAATGGTTTTGCCACCACCCTTGTTAAAACAGCTAAAGGCTAAAAGGATTTATTTTGTCAAAATCTTTGACCTAGACAATCTTATGAAAAGATAGACACAGAGAGCAAAACATGGAAGCAATCCAGACCCGCAGACCACATTTTCTCTTCTGTGGTTATTCTAAGACATAGAAGGAAATTATAAATTTAAAGGGTGCAGAGAGAGTACTTTCTTCAAACATTCTCATAGAAGACGTGCATAAATTCTGCTTAATATTTTCATTCAAATTAAGGGCATTTGAGGATTCTAAGAAATGAAGTATAGGTTTCAGATGAGGTAAAATTAGTTGCAGGCTGAAGCCTTTTACAAGTATATTTTAAGCTTTGGTTTAAACAAATCAGTGTATTTACCACAGTCACTTAACTTTAATCTAGTTTGTACCAATCTACTGACATCTGTTAATGAATGTGCTCATTGGGAAACAATAGGCATTGCTAGACAATCTGGGCCATTTGTGCAAATGGTAATTGATAGAAACCATATGACAGAATGACAGATACCCATCTGTTTAGGATCTTCTGGGATATAGTAATGCCTGAAGACAGGCATTAGAATAGAATAAAGCAACAGGTTGACAGACAAGGCGCTGGGTCTTTAATTACATAATACAAAGTGAACTGATTTGACAATTATCCCATTTGTTACATCAAATTGCAACAACCAAACTGGAGGATTTAGGCATCAGAGGATAAGCTTGGTGCTTGCCATCCATTTTAATCATCAACAAAAATGAAAGTAACTCATTGGTTACTTGAACTTTCAATTTTGCTTTGTGTAGATGCAATCAATCAATGAACAAGTATTTATTAAGCTCCAACTCTGTGCGCAGCACTTTGCCTAGGTGCTGAGAATACAAGTGTAGACAAATACATATCATATTTAGGTACCACACATATACAACATAAAGTTAGACACACATATGTTAGTTAACTTTATGCTTTATATTTTATATGAATTATATATGTATGCATGCATACACAAAGTAGTCATATACAAGATAGTTTGGGAGAAAGGACACCAGAAATTGGGGTGATCAGGAAGGCTTCTTTCAGAAGATAGTGCTTGAGCTGCATTTTATAGAAAAAAGGGGACTCTGAGGAGGAGGTCAAGGGGGAGCACATTTTAGGTGTATGAGAAAGAAAGGATATGGAGTGTTGTGAATGAAGAACAAAAAAGGCCAATTTCCCTTCTGTTTCTGCTATGGGATGATTCAAAGTGCCATGTTAATTTTTTTTGGCTGGAGTTCATTTAAATGATCCTATCTTAGTGGGATTTCATCCTATGCTTAGAAAAGTGCTCAAGGGGTCAACTGTGTCATAATAACAGTTTTGGCCTTAGGCTAATCAGACAGGAGGCAAGACTGCCTGTCTAACATCTAACTTCACTGAGATCCTCTATCACCATCCCTCTTCTGCTAACTGTTTTAGCAATACACATACACATGCACACTGCACATAAACACACACAATTGTATAGTTTTTGTGTGTGCTTGCAAATAATGAAATTGTTGCAATTAATTGTCTCCTTTGACAGGAATGCTGCCAGCAGCAACCAGTTCAATAATTTTCTGCAGAGATTCTTCAGGGTAACGGAGTTTAATGAGAAAGATGGGGAGCCAGGGAAAATCAGAGATAGAGATTAGCCCAGAGATAAGCCAATGCGAAAATAGTTTGGAGAACCCAGGACAGATAAGATTCAGGTTGTCAGTATTTTCTCCAGAGGCTCTAAATCTCCTGGTCCTGTTGTTTCAATAATCTTTCTAAGCCTTCAGTCTTCTGCTCTCTTTAGTAAAAAAAAAATGCCATAATTAGACTTGCTCAGGAGTTACTGAATAATTTAGATCAGAAATAGATCATAAAATGCAATGCTATGAATATTTATGTAGGTTGAAGTAGTGGGTCAGAAAATACCCATTTAGATTCTGTTACTAAGAATGTGTCCCTCATATAGACATATACTTAATGCAAGACAAGTAAGTCTTAAATGAAATTCACGGCACATCTGTGTCATACTTGTCTATCATAGGAAAATACAAATCATGGAAGAATTATTTAAATGTATATGTTTCCATTTACAGGGTAGGTTGATAAAACAGTTTGCAACCTTCATGTATACATAGACTGACTGCCAGGCCAAGAAATCTTAGGAGAAAGTTTCATGACACATTTTTATCATAATTGTCTATCATAAGAAAACTATTGATTATAGAAAATTTTGTTAAAGGCTATAAGCAATTCTAAAATAATTTGACAGGATCATTATATGACTGAAATTTTGCTTATGTATATCTTTTTACTCACTTCCTCATAATATAGCTTGTTAGAGACAAAAGAAATTATAGGTCTTACCTACTTTAAGCTCCTTACTTTACAATGTGGAACTCAAGGGCCATTTTAAAGGGCTATGACTTGCTGGTCATTGCAGAGCTGGGAATTGAACTCAGGTCTTCCAGCTTCAAATCTAGCATGCTGCCCACTATATCATGTTGCTTCTAAATGGCTAAAAATAGTGATCAAATCACTGCAATGTTAGTGTTTGGGTGCTACATGGTACCCAAACACAACTTCCTCATGCTCATGTAATAAATGAAAAAATCACTTTTTTTCTGGGTAACACCCCATATTGAATTTCCCAAACATCACTTGACTTATTCACTTATAACAGGAGATTTTATAAAGCAATGCATTGAAAATGGTCACTGAGTCTCTATTTTAACAGCATCTGTGATTGAGATTTTGGCATTTTCCTCTATAAATGCAGAGTGAAGCAGCAGAAAATACTATACTTCCAGTTTTCACGTATGAGTCATCAACATAGATTAAAAAAAGCAAGGAACTTCTTTTGTTGTTTAGTTGTGTCTGACTCTTCCTGACCCCATCTGGGTTTTCTTGGCATAGATACTGGAATAGTTTGCCATTTCCTTCTCCAGCTTATTTTATGGATGCGGAAACTGAGGCAGGAAACTGAGGGTTAAGTGACTTGCCCAGGGTCATATGCTTAGTAAGGCTTTGAAGCCAGATTTGAACTCGGGAAGATCAGTCATCCTGACTCCAGGCCTGACACTCTATCCTCTGTGCCACTTAGCTGCTCAAAGAGCTTCTGCCTCTCATAAAGGCTAAAAGCATTCACCAATACTCTAACAAGTAATTAAAAAAAGATGCCAATATGATCCTTATCTAGGACAGGCAGTGTAGCATAGTGGATAGTGGTCTGGTGTCCAAATGAGGAAGTCCTGCCTCTGACACATTTTGACTGTGTGACCTTGGAGAAGTCACTCAGGGCCTCCAGGAAACTATTAATGTCTCAACAATTCCAAATCTGCATGGGTAGATGTTTCCTCACAGGAATTAATTCTCTAAACTGATGAAATCACAGATTTTTTTTAGGGAGGGGAATCTAGTTTTCCATTAGACATTCATTAATTTGACTTAGGAATTTGATATTTACAAAAGAGAAAAAGTACAGATAGCAAGAGGAATGTTTTACCTCCATATAATTTTTAAAGTATTTATATAAACATGAACAAAATGAACAACAAACAACAAAACTATCTCGGAATATTTTGCTCTATCATTCATAGATAATAGTTCAACTCCTGTCACCTGTTGCTTAAGATATGAGTTCCTTCTATAGACAATTTTACATATCCATGTTTTACATATCCACAATATGTAATTGCTATAATAACTTTTAATAAAACTCTATAGTCATAGCTACATAGGAGTAGAAGGCTTTATGCAATATCTGTGTTCCTTAAAAATTGTGTACAAGGCAAATTTATTAATAAAAATATATATTAAATACAACAAGTGAACTGAGAAAAATGATTTTGCAATACAAATAATTGCCCCCTAAAGCTATGCTGAAATGGACTTTGATTATACTGTGTTTTTCCACAGGGTATAATAAAGTGAACAAGCATTTATTAAGGGTCTACTGTATGCCAGGCAATGTTTTAAGCTTGGGGTTACAAAGAAAGGATAAAAAGGACCAAGACTCTGCTCTCAAGGAGCTCATGGTCTAAATGGCAAGAAAACATGTGCAAAAAATTTATATAAAAGATAAATTGGATATAATCTCAGAGGGGAGGCATTCAGATTAAGGAGGACTGGGAAAAGCTTCTTCAAAATGTGAGACTTTAGCTGAGACTTGAAGGAAGCCAGGAGACAGAGAGGTAGAGGGTGAATGCTGTCATCATGGAGGACAGTCAAGTAATATTCCTGGAGTCAGTAGGGGGAATGTTTTGTGTGAGAAACAGAAAGGAGGCCATGGTCACTGGATCACAAAATATATGGAGGGGAGTGAGTTCTAATACTGGCAAAGTAGAAAAGGGCCAAGTTCTGAGGGGCTTTAGAAACCAAACAGGATTTATATTTGCTCCTGGAGTGCCTAATATGCTCCAGGAACTCTGACAGAAAATGTAAGACTAACAAAAATAATTTAATAAAATGATATAGTATTGTATGCAGATAATAGAAGCTGGAGTCAGAGAAACTGGCTTCAAATCTAACCTTTTCAATAGATTTACTATGAGACACCAAGGAAGTCATTTAACTTCTCGGGTATTAATTCCTTAATCTGCAGCAGGGCATTGAATTTAATAATTGCTTCCACCTATGAATTCCATACTAAAATGACTTAGTTTCAAAATGAAATGCAACTTGCTTTGCTGTCAAATTTAGCTTCGTACAATCCTATCTATTAGTTGTTATATTCGTTGTGGTACTTCACTGTGTAAAAGGAAATAAAAATAATATAGATATCATGATATAGGATCCCATTCCCCATTGACCTTTAAGATCTTGTGTAAATGATAGAGACACATTTGAGATCTGGGAGCAGGAACAAACTACATCTGGCCTCCTTGAGCTTTTGTGTCTGATAGGACCTGAAATGTATATCAATATAAATTTATATAGATATATGACTACCACTTTCTAATATCTTTTCCTATAGATATCAATATACTAATTTTATGAAGCCAGTTTTGAGACCAGACGCTCCATATTCACTTCCAAATATTTTCATCATATTTTCATAATATTCATCTATATTTTCATCATAACTAATAGCTACTAATTGTCGTTTGGGCAAAATTATCTGAAGATAAGTTACTGGAAGAAAATTCAGTAAAACCTACTCATGTTTTGTTATGTTAACGGATGTAGCCTTTGTTTGCATGTCATTAACATGTTTAAATGACAAGTCAAAAATCTAGTCTATCATCACTGTGTTGCCCACATGATGTACACACCACATACACACACACACACACACACACACACACACACACACATAGAAAAGATTGTGTAGACAAAATACCTACCTAATTAATTTTGCATTTTTTATCCTTGATTTCCACTGAATTCAATTCAACTAGCATTTATTAAGTGCCTGTTATTAGTGAGATACTCTGCTAGGTGCTATAGATTTAAAAAAGAAGGAAATTGTACCTGCCTTCACAGAATTTGCATTCTAATGATAAGTATTCATGAAGGCAAAGAAGTTTGCATTTAACAATAGTGTCTTAATTAGTAAGTATGTGATGCATCTAAACTCTGTTTTCAGCCACAGGCTAACTATTCACAACTTCCTGGTAGGATGTCAGGAAGATATAGGAATCCTCTCTCTCTCTCTCCCTCCCTCCCTCTCTTCCTCTCTCCCTCTCTCCCTCCTCTCTCTCCCTCCCTCTCTCCCTTTCTCCCCCTCTCCCTCTTTCCCTCTCTCTCTCTAACAACAGTGTTGCTTGCAGCTGTTGTGGAGGTGTAAGACCAATAACACCAGCACATAAGAGGGCTGCTAGCATGGATACTTTGATCTGCTTTTCTAAGTAAAACAACCTAAAGGGGCTTACAATCTCACTTTAATCAAACATACATATATCATTCACTTAGTTCAGGGGGAAAAGTCAGCACCCTGAAGTTCAGAGCAAATACAACAGAAATTACAAACAGAGAAAATATAAACAGAGCCAATAACTCAAATCAACAGACAGGCTTTTAGCTGTCTGGCCAAAGCTATATCTACATAGTTACCAGAAAGAGAAGCACCAACATCTCAGTTTTCAAAGCCAGGGGGCTCCTTAACAGCTACGCAGAGTCTCTACACCAACACTCTTCCAATGAATGAGCCCCCAAAGGCAAAATGCTAACTTCTGAGTTTATATACAGTTCTTCAGGGTCAAAGAGCATTACAACCATGAAACTCAAACCCATGTGACTTAGGCCTTCTTGTGACTTAAACTTTTGCTCAGGGTTAGAGGGCATCACAACCTTGCAACTCAAATCCACATGAACTAGGTCTTCCCTTGACATGAGCAGCTCATCAAAGACTCCTGATTCAATCAAAGTTTCCTTAGTGCTGAGAAGCACTCCAAAACAAAGGCAACAAAAGTCCACTTTCCTGCCCATAACATTTGAAAAGCAAAACTCATCAAAGTGAATGATATATGTATGTTTGATTAAAGTGAAATTGTAAGTTGATTACCTCAGCATCCCAAGAGAAAACATTAAAAAAGTCCTACCCTAATTACCATATGTCTCTCTCATTGTTTCTCTCTCTCTCATTGTTTCTCTCTCTCCCTCTCTCTCTTTCTCTCATTCTATCTCTCTCTGTATTATATATGAATGCATATATATATGTATTCCTAGCCCATTTTTCTCTATGTAGAAGGACATCAGATTTTGAATAGCTTTATAGTACTTTCAGAGAGAGAGATATTTTTCCCTTTAAACATCTAAGAATGGATTTAAAATATTTGATTTTAGGGTCATACATCTAGAGTTGAAAGGTACCTATAAGGCCATCTAGTCTAACCCTCTTGTTTTATAGATGGGAAAACAGGCTCCTTAAGTGACAGTCTCACTGAACCTAAAGAGTTTAAATAAGTTGTACAGTGTCACGCAGGTAATAGGCATCTGAGAAAGGATGTTATACCTCATCCTTTGGCTTCAGAAATTGTATTTGTTTCCCCTGTACCATACTGCCTCTTTGAAAGTGTTCTCTTAAATAACAACTGAAGTACATAGAAATTTGAATAAAATAACTGCAATATGTTTGCTTGTTTCCTCATGTTTTAGGAGTTTGAGCTGCCAACGGATCACTCTGCACAAAAATCTGTTCTTCTCTTTTGTTTGCAATTCTATTGTCACAATCATCTGGCTAACTGCTGTGGCCAACAACCAGGCATTAGTTGCAACCAATCCTGTAAGTAAGATTTGGATATTTTATTTATGGGGGAAAATTATGTACGTGTACACATGGCTAATTGTATACATATAGTTAAGTTTGTATATATTTAAAAAGCTAAGATACAGAGAATATTTGTATTCACTTAGAAATATGAGAACAGGTATGTACTTGTAAGTAAAGTTGAATACTGAAATAATTATTTAAGTTATTAAAAAGGAAAAAAACACCATTATCTCAATCATCTGAACATTTTACTGAGTAAGTTAATTCATTTTACAAGTATAGCTACTATTTTAGATTTTAAAATTGTGTTGTTATTTTTATATCACATCAAACACCAAAGAGAATCTGTGTATTAGATCAAGGAAAAGCCTTGGAGTCAGGACAGCCTGGGTTCAATTCTGGCCTCTGTGCTATTTGACACATTTTCAGAATGAATCAGTGAATTTTCTTAAGTCTACAAACTACACATTTGCATTGGTGAATGGACTTTCCACACAGGAGTTAACTAAAAAAATGAAAAAAAAATTGTAGCTCACAGTCACACACTAGTCTTAGTTAATAATTCTTTCCTGGAATTATGGAGTACGTTAGAGGCTATCTCTGTATGTTAACAAATTAGCTATGATCTGTTTATTTCAAAAGAGTCCAAGCCATTCTTTGACATGTTGCTGAGATGACATTCTATTGTAGAAAGACATTTTAAACTCTTCAGTATTTTCACTTTCATATGAGCATAGCCAGAGTCATTCTAGAAAAATGGAACATGCTTGTCTTATTTAATTTTGAAATTATTCTAACTTTGTACAGATCAAGTTGATCATCATGATCAACTGGTAATCATAAGATATTCTTTTAAAATCTCCTCAATGATGCATCTTCCAAAACGTGAAAACAGATACTTACGTATCAAGATGAAATAAAGACAGGGACCTAACTTTTTATTTCGTTGGTACAAAACGCTTTCAGGGGAGGAAATTTTACCTACCAATGCATGTTGACACTTTCCCTTTAACTTATAAAAGGTTGCCTAGAGCACTGAGAAGTTAAGTGACTTGTCCAAGGTCACAAAGCCAGGACAACACATAGTTAGGCCTTGAATTCAAATCTTTCTAGTTCTTATCTCAACTTTGTATCCACTAGATCATGATGCCTCTCAACATTAATATGACCAAATTTGATTTTAAAATATAATATATTAAATATACAATATATTTATATATAATTTGGAGTTATAACTAAATTACTTTACAAGAATTTGAAAACACTAGCAAAGGGGAACTTCATTCTTGTACCTAAGAAGTGAATATGAATCTAGTGACAGACCACATAGCTATCATCTGAGGATTAATTTAACTGAGTCTGTAGAAGATTGTTACCTATTGGACACCAGAAAGTTTTGAGACTAGCAATTCATAAAATCTTACACTAGACATAGTTAGTGGTCTGAGTTGATATAGGCTCTGCTCATGAGAATAAAATAAGAAGTCCTCTAAGTATAACTATATAATAATCTATTATAAAAATGATCATATTTTTGAATATATATGTATATATACCATTGGTTGCTAAACATACATTTACTACAATAATATATGTAGTTGTTAGTAGGAGTACCATACTAAGTACTTAATATAAGTATTAAATACTTATCTAGTATTTTGTATAATATTTAATACTATACTAAGTACTATATGTGTTTTAGTATTATATATGCTATATATGAGTACTATAGAACATAATTATACCTAACATATGTACATATAGAACAATATAGTTCATAAGAAAGTTAGTGGATTAGTACACTAACAATCTCAAATCTGGAATTAGAAAATCCCTGATATACATGGAAAAAGTATGTAGTTTTGAGTCCATATAATTATAATTAATTAATATATTTCTTTATTATAATTAATATATTTCTTTTTCAAACAGGTGAGTTGTAAAATATCCCAGTTTATTCACCTTTATCTGTTGGGATGCAATTATTTTTGGATGCTTTGTGAAGGCATTTATCTACATACACTCATTGTAGTGGCTGTGTTTGCAGAGAAGCAGCACTTGCTCTGGTATTATCTTCTTGGCTGGGGTAGGTACAGTGTTTACATACACACCTTTTCCTGTTCATACTCCCCACTGTACATTGTTTCATCAGTTTGCTCACCATTATATTTATACACATAATAGAAAATTATTCATAATTAATATAAATTAATTAATTAATTAATATAAATAAATAAATAAAAGCACTTTGACCTAGACACAGGATCATGTAATTTCAACATTAGAAGGGAACTCAGAGACCCTCTCATTTATTGCTATTGTTATTGTTGAGTTGTTTCAGTCCTGTCTCACTTTTTGTGACCCTTTTGGGGGTTTTCTTGGCAAAGATGCTGGAGTGCTTTGCTTTTCCATTCTCCAGATCATTTTACAGAAGACAAAACGGAGGTAAACAGAGTTAAGTGACTTGTCCAAGATGATATGGTTAGTGTCTGAGGCCAGATTTGAACTTAGGAAATCAGTCTACCTAGTCTAAACTGTATCAAAAGTGTCTGTTGTTACTATTTTTCTTATATAGTAAGAAATCACTGGATAATAGCCTCCTTTATCACAGTGTGGATATATTGGTTTACCTTTACTGAAATAAAGTGTTAGTTTGCAGAAATTATTTTTATTAAAAAGTTTTGTGTTATATAAAGCATTTAAGGAATGCTCGTTTTCAAGGGCATTGAAATAAAATAAAAAGGATATTGGTCTACAAGGCAGGACAGTTGACTTGTTGGTGACTAGTTGGTGAACTTGGACATGTAACATGACCTTTAGAGGAATGTTTCCATATCTGTTAAATTAGGAATGGGAAGGCTAGACTAAATACACTCAAAGGTTCCTCTCCACATAGGAGCTCATGTTAAATGCTTGTTTAGTTGAACTCTAGCTCTAATTTTAATTATCCGAGTCAGTAGATATTTGTTTTTGGAAAAGTCAAGCAATTCTTTGAATGGGAGCAGCAAAATTGAAAAAGAATAGAGGAAGCCAAATATTTATTACTCCTAAATTCTGCTTACTCTATATTACTAGAACATAAAAATATAGTGTTAGGTATATTTCAAAAGTAGGAATAATAATTAGAATATTTTACAATATTGAGACTACTAATCCTGGGATAAATTCTTTGGATAACTACCCTACGAAGCTTAATTTCAACTTGAATTTTATTTATAAAAGATCTTCAGCAACTTTTGTGATTTGAATCATATTCATTTTAGAGTTCTTGTGATAACAAAATATGATACAATTTTCAAAGTAATTTGTGAATCTTAAAGTTCTATCTAAATGCTAGCTACTACTCAGGATGCCCCCAAAATCTTAATATAGTTTTGAAGCTTTAAATTATTAAGTAAATATAATAATATGTATATGTATTTAATTTGGGTAAATAATCTATGTACCTTTAAACTACTCCAGTGGTAAATAAAAATGAACAAATGAATAGACTATCTGAAATGGCTTGTGTTCTTTCTTCAGGAAAATTACATTAGGAAATATTGGTAATACCAACAGTTATGCAGGGTGTCCCAAAAGTCTTAGTGCAGTTTTAAAGATTTAAATATTGTAATATTTAAATAAAATCTCTTATTTAAAAAATTCAGTCTTTTTGTGTTTTGGCTCCTCCATTAGATTGAAAACTCCTTGAGAGCAAGGACACTCTCATATTTGCATCTTCAACTCTAAGCACAGTGCCTGGCACATAATGGGTATTCAATAAATGTCTATTGACTTACTGCCTTAGAGTTGTGATGATATTATAAGCATCTGGAGGACAGAATTTGTGTTTCATAATTCCTTGTATTCCAAGCAATAATGAAGATGCTCAATACTTCAAGGAGTAATAGGGGGAGGGGAGGAGAAGGATTCCTTCTACTAAGGCAGAGCCCAACCACCTTATACCTACAGGAGACAGTTCCAGGAGTTTCTGTGGCAGAAGTAGCCCTTCATGGCAAACTTTCTTGCCATTAGCACACATGGCACTTCAAGATTTGCAAAATATTTAGCAAAGTATGTCTCATTTTGTCATCACAACAACTCTCTGGAAGTTAGACCCTTTATCTTCCTTTTACAGATGAGGAATCTGAGGATTAGGTTAAATGAAAGCACCTGATTATTTATGTAATGAGCATAAGTGGCAGAATTTGAATCAGTTACTCTTGATTCAAAGGCCAGGGTTCTTTCCACTACATGACCATTTTATTTATTTTTTTTTATTTTTTTGACTGGGGGAAGCAAGGCAATTGGCATTAAGTGACTTGCCCAAGGTCACCCAGCTAGTAAGTGTGTCAAGTATCTGAGACCAGATTTGAACTCAGGTCCTCCTGACTCTAGGGCTGATGCTCTACTCACTGCACCACCTAGCTGCCCCCAACATGACCATTTTTGTATCAAAGCAAAACCACTATTGGACTATAACAGTTTATAGTGGATTATTCTTTTTAAACAACCTCAACAGATTATAGGGAAGTGTTAGCCTTATCTCCCAAGACCAGCATTATAAGAGAGTTGTTTCAGGGGTGGCAAACCATACTGTCTTTATTACTTAGGGCAATATAATTCATTTCGGGAGCCTCAGACATAATGGCATCTCCAATAAATACATATATCTTTTATATTTAAAGCTTCTTGATTTAATTTTGGTGAATCTCTTTTTGATTCTTAGTTAAAAATTTAAGAACTACTACATCAAATGGGAGGAGGGGAACAGAGAAGGTACCTGATGGGAGGGTATCATGGAGAAGTCAGTCAGAGAAGTCCCAAAGTAGTATAGCCAGGTGATGGATGAGGAGATGTACAAAAGCATGTACAAAGAAAGCCACTTTTATGAGACAATACAGTGGAAGTACCAGATGACTGGAATGGACAGCAGACTCTCGACAAAGATTTTTTGTGTTCCTTTAGTGCTTTCTGTAATTTAGCCTTGCTTTATAGATATATCCATTTTAGAAGGTAAATTCGGGTGAAAAGTCATCTCTTCAAATTCTTTCTTTCTTTTATCTTGACAGGATTCCCACTGATACCTGCCTGTTTACATGCTATTGCACGAAGTTTATACTATAATGACAAGTAAGGCAATGTTTCTTTCAGATTTTTACTATGAATCCATGCAAATGAATCTTTAGCACTCATTTCTCTTTTTTCCCCTAGCTGCTGGATCAGTTCTGATACCCATCTCCTGTACATCATCCATGGTCCAATTTGTGCAGCTTTATTGGTATGTTTTATAGCATGTCTTGTTTTTAATTCTCAATTTAATTGATTCAATTTTCCTAGTCTTTAACATACATTCCTAATTTAAAGACTAATAAATGTTTTTTAAAAATATTTTCAAAATTATGTTTATGTTTAATGAAATTATTCCTTAATTTAGCATTATAGCATTCAATAAGTAAGCAACCTTTTAAAAAGCAGTTTTATAACTGGACATTTATATGTGGTAAGAAAGCTTGGTTATATTTTATACTCTTTTTTTCATTTTATAAGGCACCTCCAGTTCCTACAGTCCATGTGTAATTACTATTTTATCTCTTGATATCACAGAAGGAAATGTAATTATAGGTTATAAAAGCATTACTTGTATCGAAAGAGATATGGAGTTTCAAATAATGAAAAACATAAGGTATTTAGATAGCAAAATCTGAAAATTCCCAGAAAGATTTCTTCTATAGAGATTTAATAATGCCCAACAATTTGGCATGTATTTAAATCAATGGCAATCTTTAAAAATTAAGGGAATAGCATCATTAATCTATGAGAAAAAAAGATATAGCATGATAACCTTCATGAATAAATAGTACTATTCCACATTTTCCATACTTTTTAAATGTTTATAAATCCCTTTCTCGTAACAGCTCTACAAGTTAGGAAGTATAAGAATTGCTATCCCTAGTTTACAAATGAGAAGATTGAGTCACAGAGAGGTTCAGTGACTCGCCCAGGGTCACACAGCTATAAGTGTTGGAGCTAAAATTCAAATCCAAGGCACTGACTCCAAATTCAGCTCTGTCTCTTTCCACTTACACCATGATGCCATAATAACCATGTAAGATATATATATATAGATATATATATATAGATAGATAGATATACACACATATATAATATGTACGTATATATGTGTATATATATGTACATGTATATATACACATGTATGTATACATATATCACAAACATATATGTGTGTATACATATGTTAAATACAAATATGTGTCTCCCAGGTTGGCAAAGATGGATAGGGTACTGCTCTTCTATGCTGAAAGTGGAGAAAGAGTTATCAGTGCCCAAATGGCTCCTTCTTGGCTACATTGTTTGCACAACTCATTTGTCTACTTACCAAGGAAAATTCAGTTCACTAACATGGTCCCTAATGAAATACAGCTGAATTCATAGTACCATAGATTTAGATCTATAAGGGATCTCAGAGATCATCTAATCCACCCTCCTAATTTTACAGATAGAGAAACTGAGGACCAGAGAGGTAAAATGACTTGCTCAAGGTCACAAAGTTGTTATATGTTAAGTCATTCAATTCATACCTATTAAGTACTATTATGTGCATGGTAGACACTGACCAAAATAGAGAAAAAATCTGAGGCTTAGTCTTGGCCTTCAAGAACTTGCAAAATAACTGGAGACATTAGAAACACAGATAACAATACAATAGTTAACAATGCAAAGTGAAGTATGTAATTAAGAACTAAAGTGAGTAGTTAAGATAATCAATATAACTACTAAGCCACTAGCTTTATTTGAGGTTCAAAAATAACTTCTTTCCTCAGTCCCAAATATACCCAACCAACCTTGTTGCAGTGCAGCTTGGGTAAGAAATGAACACAGAACAGCTCCATCAGCTGTGGAAACTTGGACATGCTACTTAACCCTTCCATGCCTCAGTTTCCTCAACTAACAAAAGGAGATGATAATAGTACCAACTTCACAGGGTTGTTGTGAGGATCAAATGGTACAGAGTGTGTGTGTGTGTGTGTGTCTGTGTGTGTGTGTCTGTGTGTGTGTGTCTGTGTGTATAAAGTACTTTGCCAACCATAAAGCAGTATATAACCTTTGATGATGACGATGATGATGATGTTTATAGCAAAAGACTAGTCCTTGTTTATCTTTATCAAGGCAATGAAAACATTCCTCCAAAGCTTGAAGGAAATAATCTTTGTTACTGTGCTTATAGGCTAGTCAGTTTATCAACTTATAAGTCTGCTTTTCCTATTTGTCCAACTTTCCTAGGCATGGTTTCTTTACTATTTCCCTAGGATGTGCATTGCTCTATACAGTAGAAATTTACTTGCAAATATTTATTCATGATGAGTCTGATATTAAAATGGGGAGATTTTCTGCAAAGTGAAAGCAAAAAATATATAGTTTTCTTTGTGTACTGAAAAAGACACATACAATGAAGATGAAAGATGACTTATCTTTTTTGTAGTTGTATGAGTGAAGATTTCATTGTTCAGGCAGTTAGTTAGCCTGCCAATTCATATTTTTCACAGCCAACTAAGCATGGCCTGATTTTTCATACCAAAAGAATACAATATTATACTAATAGGGGAAAAATAGAGCTGAAAACTTTTTGAAGGGCAAGGTGATTTTAAAGAATTCCTCTTTTGTGGGGGGAAAATACTATCACATAAGCACATTGAGTTTCAAGATCTCAAAATTCAAAAAGTACAGCTGATACAAATTTTGAATAATGAAAAAATATGACAAGATAATGCAGTTAGATAAAAGAGCTTTTTCTGAGACTGCATTCTTCAAAGGAAGGAAATAATTTAGGAATTTAAATGGGAAATATGGCAGCATGGCAATGTGGTTGGATAGTGGAACTAGGCTGGAGGAAAATCTTGACTCAAATGAGGCCTCTGATACATACTGACAATGTGATAAGTAATTCATTCAGTCTCTCAGTACCCCAGGCAACTGGGATTTGTAACATTCCATGTTTCAGAATGGTTGCAGATCTGTATCAGTAGATGCAATCTCACAGGATAGCTTCTAATAACAGTAAAATCATATTTCCTTCAAATGTAGTTGTGGGGGGGGGTGGGGGAAGGTGCTCCTTTATGTGAAAAAAAATGTTCCTAGGCAGAAACTGGGCATAGACCAATATCTTACACCATATACCAAAATGAAGTCAAAATATGTTCATGATTTAGATATAAAGGCTAATAATATAAGCAATTTGGGAGAGCAAAGAATAGTTTACCTGTCAGATTTATGGGAAAGGAAAGAATTCATGACACAACAAGAGATAGTGAGCATTACGAAATGCAAAATGGATAATTTTGGTTATGTCAAGTTGAAAAGGTTTTGCACAAACAAAGCCAATGCAACAAAGATTAGGAGGGAAGCACAAAATGTGGAAAGAATCTTTACAACCAGTGTCTCTGATAAAGGCCTCATCTCTAAAATACACAGGGAACTGAGTCAAATCTATAGGAATGCAAGTCATTCCCCAATTGAGAAATGGTCAAAAGATATGAACAGGCAGTTTTCAAAGGAAGAAATTAAAGATATATGTATATATGTGAAAAAATGCTCTAAATCACTATTGATTAGAGGAATGCAAATCAAAACAACTCTTAAGCACCACATCTCTTCTGTCAGATTGGCTAGCATGACAAAAGAGGAAAATCATAAATGCTAGAGAAGATGTGGGAAAAGTGGAACACTGTTACATTGTTAGTAGAGTTGTGAACTGATCCAACCATTCTGGAGAGCAATTTGGAACTATGCCCATAGGGCTATAAAAATGTGCATACCCTTTGACCCAGCAATACTATTTCTCAGGCTATATCCCAAAGAGATCACACAAGTGGGTAAGGGACCTGTATGTACAAGAATATTTATAGCAGCTCTTTTTTGTGGTGGCAAAGAATTGGAAATCAAGGGGATGCCCATCAACTGGGGAATGGTTAAACAAGTTGTGGTATATGAATGTAATGGAATACTATTGTGCCATAAGAAATGAGGAGAAGACAGATTTCATAATAACCTGGAAAGACTTATGTGATCTGATGCTGAGTGAGAGGAGCAGAACCAAGAGAACATCATACACGATTACAGATGTGGTATCAATGATCACTAACTTGATAGACTTGGCTCTTCACAGCAATACAAGGTTCAAAAACAACTCCAAAAGACTGATGAAGGAAAAAGCTATCCAGAGAAAAAATTATGGAGTCTGAATGCAGATTGGGGCAAACTATTTCCTCTCTCTTTTTTTCCTTCTTTTTTGGTTTTGTTTCTTCTTTCTCATGATTCATTCCATTGGTTATAATTCTTCTTTACATCTTGACTATTGTGTAAATAAGTTTAATGTGAAGGTATATGTAGAAGCTATATTGGATTACATGCCATCTTGGGGTGGGGGAGGGAGGAGAAAAGGGAGGGAGAGAAAATTTGGAACTCAAAAACTTGTGGAACTGAGTGTTGTAAACTAAAAATAAAAAATTAATTTAAAAAAAAGAAAAAAAAATCCATCCCACATTCTTGTTATAAGGTACTGACTAAATCGGTCAATAATGTGTTTTGGTTGGGTGGAACCAATTTTCACTATGGTAGAAAATTACGTGGGAGCTTCCTTTTTCCTATTCAAAATACTGAAAAGTTTAAAGATGATATGAATAATTCATGTTTGAAATCCCACATTGCTCTCTATCTTTTGCATGAAAAATTCACATATCTTACAACATAATAAATAGCATTGTAAAGGCTATTTATTTTCCATCTACTCCTGCTGTTCTGTCAGCTTTCATCTTCTACTGGTTTGTGCCCAAATGTATGTTTATTTGAATGCATTTCTTTTGATAATTACATTTCCACTTCTAGTTTCTTCACTTTTTAAAACAGAAGTGCTTTTACAGGGCAATAGAGTGAAATTACTTGACATCTTTAAATTGATGTTACGTAGAGATTGTCAGGGGAATATTTTCAGACTAAATCTAACATATTGATTCATAAGTTAGAAGACAATACTAATTCTATTCTCAAGATTAGTTTACATAATAAACTTGTTACCCCGTCTATAATCCCACATTCTTCAAAAAAAGCAATTTCTTAACTAGGAAGATGGATCTGCAACTCAGTCAGATTTTCTCCCCCTTCACAGAGTAGCAACAGAAATTGCCAAGTTTCTACCATTGTTTTAATAAAGGACATTAGCTAAGGCACTTACATAAAATGCCCCAAGTTTATTATTCTTCATTTGTTTATTTATAAGTTGATGTGTGAGATCACTTTGTCTTGTACCCTTAATTGGGGAGTAATATTTTCCATTGAGTTAAAAAACAAAGTCTGCTACAGTATGTGCTTAGAAATGGTAATAAATTGAAAGTGGTGACATAGCAATATTTAGTTCTTACACTTCTCTTAAAGACTTTTTCTACTTTTGTCCTTAATAGTAATATGATTTTATTTATGAGCATTAGACTTTTCATGATGGCATTTCCACTGAGGCCTGTTGTTTGTGTGTGTTATCTTAACTTCTTTGAGGACAGAGAGCTTATTTTTTATGCCTTATCTCTTTTCAGTGTCTTTTTTAAAATAGTAAATTTCACCAATAAGAAGTCTCAACCTCTCAGTTTCATCTTTGCAAAATTAGGCATTTGGACTAAATGATCTGTATGATCCTATGAACTCTCTCTTATATAGATTTTTTTTAAAGTTTCTGAAGTGGTTTTCTTCATAGCAACCTACTGATATCATTAGCACAAATATTATTCCCATTTCACAGATAAGGAAATTGATCAAGAGGTTGATCAGCCAAAGACCATATAGACAATGAGTTTTGAGGGAGAATTTAAGTCCAGGCCACTTGATGCCAAGTTTAACACACTCTATACTACCATGCTATGTCATATATAGTTTTTCCCTACATTACATAAAATATTACCATGGTTGTTTTCCAAATTACTGTATGGATGTGAATATGCCTATGTGCTTGTATATTGTGCTTCTGGATGCAAACAATTAACTGGGCCTTTAATATTGGTATTTGGAATAATTGATCAGTGATATATGGAAGGTGTTAGAAATCATCAAGAGGGGGTTGTGTTGGGAGTGAGAATAAAGTAAATGGATACAAGAAGAGAAAGCCAAAATCTTTTAGTAGGGGAGGTGTGGGGCAAATGAAATAATGCCACCCAAAACTTCCTCAATAGCTTCTCATTAGCTCTATTGATTAAACTTTGTTCAATATGTATGAAATGTATTTCTTGCTAAAAAGGACTTCGTTGATGCCTATTAAAGATAATTTTGCATGATTTGACCTGAACATGCCCCAAGGTTTTGGGTTTCAGATGAATGTAGGATCTATAATCTCACAATCAAAAAGAATCTTAAAATAAAGCATGACAAATATTGCAATTTAAAAGAAAATCTTCAGATGTTTGCATTCTACCAGAATTTCATGTTCCTTTAGAATCATTCATCCTTCTCTGTTAATGGATTTTTAGTTTACACATTCATGTCTTTGCATGGAAGCCCTGGACCCAACCCATTCTCATTTATCAAGGCAGTAAAGTATGTGTAATGTATTGCATCTATGGTCCTCCACAGGTAAAATCAGTTCAGTGTGAATTAAGAAATGATACACCTGTTATGCACTAGGTAACTCATCAAAACTTCATTTTCTCCCTTCTAGGTGAACCTCTTCTTCCTGTTGAACATTGTGCGTGTACTCATCACCAAGTTAAAAGTTACTCACCAAGCAGAGTCAAATCTATACATGAAAGCAGTGAGAGCAACCCTCATACTTGTACCACTGCTTGGAATTGAATTTGTGCTAATTCCTTGGAGACCAGGAGGACTAATTGCTGAAGAAATATATGACTATATTATGCACATCCTCATGCATTACCAGGTACAACGCCATTGTGGGATTTGTTAGCATCTCTTCTATACAATAATTTAGCATAATTGCTAATCCATACCATCTATCTACAGTCTTCATTCATTTTCCAGTATTTTGGCTTCTATGAAAATGTATAGTTGAGCATATCCTCTTTTTTCCAATTGTTTCCTTTTTCTCAGCAGTATTGTACTATCATTTTTGCCCCTTTGTGTTATGGAATAACATTTCTGCAAAATAGAGGAGAGGTCAAACTCACATTGCCTCTTCCCACATTGTATCTTGGTTTAGGAATGCCATGAAAAGATTTATTATTTGCTTGAAATTCTGACAAAATTCTTTGCCACTTTGAAGTCATGTAGAACTGTGTTGGGAAGGGGTCAAGTGTGAGGATACCACCTCATTGTCAAGGCAATACCTGAGTATATGGGATGTCTAGATACCCACATCCCAAACCGCACATAGGTCTATATTTCAGAACGTTCCACTGGGACCTTCATAAGTATCTGATTCACTTAATTTAGTGATATTAAAGGGAATAAAACAATAGGAGGCATTCCCTCTCTTATATGACTTAACATCAATCTACTCACTACCTAAGTTTATATATGTAATATGATATATTACATATGATATATGTAAAAATAATTCTGCTTGCAGATTGGAGACTTTTCTCAGGTTTTAATATTATTTAGTTATTTTTGTCAGAGGCAGTAGCAAAGATAGAGAGAGCTTTATCTAGCTTATGTCACCCAGAAGTGGACAGAACTACCTTGGGAAGCCTGCTTTTAAAGCATTTAAAATATTGCCTCACTTTTTGCATGACTGACCATGTAGTTAGTCCTCCAGTGTCTCAACATGACCTGAGTTGACCTTGGGTTCTCAAGCTCAAAAACAAGGTCTGGCAGGTTTTTCCTAGCTAGAAAGGAATCATATGCTGGCTCAGGGCCACCTGTCATCAGAGGGCCACCATCGCCAATTTTAGAAAAACGTATTCCCAGAAGATTGGTCACGAGTTTTTTTAATTATTTTGGCCACAGCAACTTTTGAAGACAATTTATTAAGAATTAAAAGGCTGTAATCTGCCTTGGTGGAGAGAGCACGTAAGATAACATGTAAAATGCTTGGTAAACTTCAAAGCACTATATAAATTCTAGCTATATTATTACTTATACCAATAAAATGGTGAATTTTATGAAGTATTAACTATATATTGTACAGAGTCCTATTATATTTCTTTTTTTAAATTATCAAATATTCTATATATACATATATATACATATATACACACACATATATATATACATATATATATACATACACACACACACACACACATATATATATATATATATATATATATATATATATATATATATATATATATATATATAATTTCTCCCAATTACATGTTAAAACAATTTTTAACACTTGCTTTTTTTAAAGTTTGGAGTTCCAAATTCCATCCCTCCCCTCCTCCCTCCCCTGTCCCCCTCCCTGAGATGGTAAGTAATCAGATATAGGTTATACATGTGCAATTATGTAAAACATTTCAATATTAGTCATTTTGTACAAGAAGAATCAGATGAAAGATAAAGAATGAAAGAAAGTGAAAAACAACATCCTTCAGTCTATTCAAACAATATCATTTCTTTCTTTGGAGGTGGATAGTATGCTTCATCATTTATCCTTTGGGGCTGTTTTGGATCATTGTATTGCTGAGAATATCTAAGTCATCTACAATTCTTCATCATATAATATTGCTGTTACTGTGTATAATGTTCCCCTGGTTCTGTTCATTTCATTTTGCATCAGTTCATGTAGGTCTTTCTAGGTTTTTCTGGAATCATCCTGCTTGTCATTTCTTATAGCACAATAATCATCCATTACAATCATATACCACAGCTTGTTTAGCCATTACCCAATTGATGGGCATCCCTTCTATTTCCAATTTTTAGCCACCACAAAAAGAGCTGCTATAAATATTTTTGTACAACCTGTTATATTTCTAATTCAATTAGATTAGGACTTCATATATTTCTTACTCTAAAAACATTCTCATTTGGATATCTTGATTATCATATATTTTGTTCAATACTTTAATTTTATTGTTAATGAAATTAAGTGAACTTTTTTTTAATTTTACAGGGTCTTTTGGTCTCCACAATTTTCTGCTTTTTTAATGGTGAGGTACGGTATCTACAATTTCTAATATTCTTTCATTTTTTACATAAAGGAATACAAAAGTATTTTTGTTAAACAGGTCTCTTTAAAACTTGAGGTTTACAGACTCCCAAGAGTCCTCTCTAGATATTACAGATTTCATGAACTTGAATAAAAATATATTTTATTTTCACTAACCTTTGGGTCCATGAGACAAAAAAAGATTAAGAACCTATGCTTTTAAAAATTAATTGGGCAGCATGAATATAAATTGTGAAACACCAAACATTTCAATAAGAAATTATTACCATTTATTTTTAACAACTTACCTGTGAATCAGGAATTTTAGAGAAAGCATCATATTATTTTTTTAAAAAGTGTTCTTACAAAAAAAGTGAATGAAGGACCTCACTACTGGGGTAGCCAAGAGCTCCAGAAGCACATAAATGGCTTCATCGCTTACCTTCCCCTAAAAACAAGCCACTTGAGTCACACTACAGGAGATACTGCCTTCTGGACATGAGTAGAGGGCAGGACAAGGTATTGTTCTCATTCTAGATTAAAAAGATACAGGATAACTTACACAAGTTATTTACATACTTGTGACTATCCTTATAACATGAGTAGAGTTGCAGCACGGATATTGATAGTCCAGAGAGGCATAGGCAGCCCCCAACATTTGAGAGCCCTAGCTACAGAGAAAAAGAAAAAAAAATCAGCAAATATTTATTAAGTGCCTACTACGTGCCTAGTACTGTTCTAAGTGCTAGAGACACAGACAAAAAGGGGGAAAATCTCTTCTCTCACAGTGGGAGATGATATGTATAAACATGTATGTCTATAAAATGTATAAGTAATTGTGTTAAAAGATTCTACTAGCTGAGGGAATGAGGAAAGATGCTACATAGAAATTGCCACAAGGATAGGCTGCAAAGGCAAGAGGCAGAGGTGAGGTGAGAGTAGATGCCAGATATAAGGCACAGCTGGTGCAAAGGGACAGAATTGGGATATGGGATGTTGTGAGGAACAGCAAGATGATCAGTTTGGGTGAATGGTAGATCGTATGGAGAAAAATCATATAAAATATACCTGGAAAGATAAATTGTGGTTAGATTGTGAAAGGCTATATATTCCAAACCAAAGAGTTTGTATCTGATCCTACACTTAATAGGGAGTAACTGGGGTTTATTGAATAGTATAGAGACAACACATACCTTACATGCATACATACATACATATATATGTGTGTGTATGTATGTATGTATATGTATACATATATGTGTATATGTATACATATATACATATATACACACACTTACACATAACCCTCATTATATACATATGCAAAAGATACATATACATATATAGATATACCATAACCCACACATATACATGTGTGAGCATGTATATGGCATATGTATATACATATAGGGCTATGTTATGTGTGATGTTTTATATATATATATATATATATATATATATATGAGAATCATGCTGTATGTGTTTTATATATATATATATATATATATATATATGTGTGTGTGTGTGTGTATGAAGGTTATATACTTGTGTGTCAGGGTTGTGATATATATATGCATGTGTGCACCTGTGTTTATTATGTATGTATTTCCTTTTGAAGGCTAAAAGACAGCAAAAGGGACTCAAGAGCTATCAAACTTAATACTCTTCTGATGCATCACATTAGCTCACTTAGCTCTATGTTGGTTCTTATATGCAGAGGCAGCAGAGTAGTCAAAACCCTCAGTCTGATTAGTAAATGAGAAGGGCAGACACAGAATATGATTGGGAAGAACAGGAGTTCTTTGTTTTTTAACAAAGTTCAAATCATGATTATTAAATATCCATAAGAGCTGTTGAAAGTAAGGGTAATGAGGGCACTGGGTTGTCAGAGATTATGACTGAAGATAATCAAACAGATTAGAAAGCTCATATATAAACACATAAACATAAAACTGTCAAATCCAAATAGACAAAACATGGATGCAAACATTTGTCTTGTGTTTTTGTATGATGAAACATTATAGAGAAGTACTGTGTGACCATCATTGTTTTTAGTCCATTAATCTTTTTATTTTGTTCAAAACACAATCAACCCAATTGCTGATTTTTAAAAAAAATGCTTGTAGACTGTATATGTGACAACACCAATCATTATACCTACCTACACATCCAAAAATATTTTTTGAATGTTAGTGACTACAAAGCCCAAACTGCTTCATTTTGAAAATCTAATACTAAGGAATATATTCGAGATAAATATGTTAACACCACCTCCCCAAATCCTCTTAGATTTTACCTATATACAAAAAAGAGACAAAAATACTATGATGTTCCAGTATGCCCTAAATAAATTTGGCCCTTGGAAATTACAATACCATAAGAATCTTTGAGCAAAGCTGCTGGCACAACCTTCAGTTCTTCACATCTCACAAATCTGTCCCCCTAATCTCCACAGATAAAACTCCACATTTATGTATGAGTCATTCCTAATCTTGATGACCTCTTTGCTTCTTAGCTTTCTCCTATAACACGAAAGCATAACTGCCAAATTCATTTTCTGCTATTACGATCATGTCATTCCTCTGCATAAAAAAGCCTTTGCTTGGTCCCTTTTGCTTCCCATCTTACAGTCTTACAGATAGGAACTACATTTTAATCTGGTTCAGGATGTACTCATGTGTTTGACATCTCTACTCTAAATATTTGCCATTTAGATTGATTTTCCTTCTCAAAGCCAACTTTCCAAAACGTCTAGCTGACATATTTCTGAAAAATAAACCAACAAACAATTATTAAACATCTGCTATATGTCATGCAATGTTAGGCAGTAGGAATACAATGACAAAAATTAAATAGTCTTAGCCTTCAAGAATTTATATTCTATCAGAAAAATAAACCAGAAGGCAAACATATAAACATAAACAAAATATATAAAAGGTAATTTATAAATATACTATATAATTCTGCTTACTTTGAACTAATATCAAAGTTCTCAAAAGTTGGAATTCCCTACACTTATGTAGAGTTCTAGATGCCATGATATAGTAAATGTTGCAAAAATGTTGATTCAATATGTGCATTGTTCTTTAGATACAATGCCTGTCAAAGCAATTTTAAGAGGAAATAAATTATTTTATTCTGAAGTCATAATAGTTTCCTAGCACTTATTTTTGTCATTTGGCTCCACAAAAATCAGGATAAAAGTATGAAGTTATTAAGTTTTGTAATAGAACTTTCAGAACAATAATTATCATACATTTAACCACCTAGCTTTTTTTCCTAATAAGACATCAGTCATTTGAATATTTAAAATCATCTGTATAATTAATTTACATGTAGGTGCTTGATGGCCCATAGTGCTATGTCTAAAGCAGATGCCACCAAAACATGTTTACACGTTTAAAAATAAAAGTTAAAAGGAATGTCTAAATAATTATTAGGTATATTTTTGGTGTAAGTCTGCCAACAACATCATCTGTAATAAATAAAAAGAAACATCTCCATTTGAATACTCCTATGATGATTTCATCAGTTCCCATACTTCTAATTAACATCTCTTTCAGAGGTCTCCCAGATCTACATTTATAACCCAGTATCTCTCCTGCTTTCCAGTTTCATATCACTTTGTGGACCCATCTTTTAAGAACTTCCAACCGAATGATTCCGTAGGCATTTTAATTTTGATGTGTCCAAAAAAGGGGGGTCATCATCTTTTTCCCAAACCTATCCTTCTTAACTTCCCTATTACTGTTGAAGGGAACTACCATTCTTCTAGTCACCCATGTTCACAAATTCAGATTCAACCCCTAATTGTCACTTTCCCTCACTGTCCCCCCCCCATTTGTAATTACGTGCTAAGTCTTTTTAGTTCTACCTCCAGAACATCCTTATCATCCTTCCCTTTCTCTCTGCTCTTACAGACACCATTCTATCTCTGGCCTCACCATCTGGACTATTATAATAGCTACGAAATGATCTTTCTTCTCCACATATCTTCCCTTTCAGAACTATCTTCCACATAGCTGCCAAAGAGATGTTCCTAGCACACAGATTTGCTTGGCATGCCCCTGCTTAAAAGGCTTGAGTGAATCCATATTGTTTTTAGGATAAAATACAAGTCACTCTGTTTGGAACTTAATGCCCCTTTTAATTTGGCGCCACCAACCTTTCCAATGTTATTACCCATTATTTTCCTTTATATAGTCTCTAGCCTAGCCAAATTGGTCTTCCCCTTACAAGACATTCAAAATCCCATCTTTGTAAAGACCATCCTTTGAATGTCTTCCCATACTTCCCATACACTCCCATCTCACTTCTATCTCTTAGAATACACATAGATTCTTTAGAAAATCCCTTAGGTCAAGTTCCAGTTACTACATGAAGTTTTTCTTAATTTTCTAAGTGCAACTATACCACCAAAAGAAGTTGACCTTATTATTTTTAATAATAATTATAAAGTGTATTTCCCCAGAAGGGAACAGACATTTATTAAGCACATAGAATATACCCGATATTCTGCTAAGCTCTTTTACAAACATACATGCCATTCTCCTGATTAAATGCGAACTCCTTTAGGGCACCAACTGTTTTGTTTTTGTCTTTGTATCTCTAGTGTATGGCAGATAACAAGCATTTAGAAAATGTTTTAATGTTGATTTTCCAAAAATCAGATTATATTCAGAATGCAGTACACTTCAACACATAATGCTCAATGTATTGCCTTTTTAAAAAATGAATATCAATCAACAATGTCATAATATTTTTTTCTTCATGTCTCTTTCCTCCTCCTTTGTCTGAATGTTTAGGTTCAAGCAGTTTTGAGAAGACATTGGAATCAATATAGAATCCAGTTTGGGAGCAGCTTTTCCAATTCAGATGCCCTTCGCACAGCTTCTTATACCGTGTCCTCCATCAGTGATGTACATGGCTACACTAATGACATTGGTAGTGAACAATTGAATGGAAAAAGCTTCCATGACATGGAAAATGTGGTTCTTAAAACAGAAAATTTCTATGCTTGATTACAGAGGAATTACAAACTTTATTATCATTTTTGCACCCTTATTACTGAAGGAATTGTATTCATGACTCTATGGCCAGAAGATTTCTAGCTAACAGGGACTTAGTTCCCTTTAGTAACACAAAAATAGCCCATAAGTACATTAGCATACGTTGGTAAGAGTACATACACGCACATAAATCTTGATTCTACTCTTCAGGTCTGAGAGACTGTTCACCATGTATGTATCCTCCCTGTCACGGAGGGTGGAAGAGCCTCTCTGGTGCATCAGTTTGATGCATCAGCAAACAGTCTGATCCCTTCCCACAACTGCACAATGGTCAGAAGAGGAGCTAGTACTCATGCTGCCAATAACTCTCACCCTAGAAATATCAACAGAGCAGAACTACTATGCTCACTTGCTGACTCACCCCAGCCCTGCTCTGGACCTGCACAGGACTGACAATGTGCATAGGATGGGGCTGCAGAGAATTTATTGCAGAATATATGACTTGATCATAGACCAGGTTTTCTCCCTCACAACCTAGGTTGAGTGAGTCAGGTCAATAGAGAGTATATGTAAATAGAAACTTTTCCTCTCGAGTTTCTACTATGTGGACAGTCATCAGTGCATTCTGTATGATGAAATTTGATGAAGGATTTCTTCTTTTCTCTCGAGCCTGTACAAAGCCCTTGTTGTGAAAGTTATAACATGTTTTCAAGAACCTAGCTTGTAAATAATTTTAATGCATTTTTGTCCATGAACTTAGATGGCTTGATGGTATATGTCAGTTGATTTCTAATGCAAGAAGTGCCATGATTGATTATGCTAAGATAAGAGTCTGGAATACCTATACCAGGCCAACTCATTTGGGAATATTTTAGAAACACAACTAGATGCCAGCATCAGAAATTTGATAATGAGGGAAAGAAAAAAATCAGTGCAAGATGAAAATATTCTTCACAAATTAAAACTGCAATCATGTGGAAAACCTTAGAATGAGGTTGGCATATTTGGGGGAATATTGACATTTTCTTTCAGAAGTTATGCTTAAGTAATGGATGTTCTATATATGTTTGTTCTCTTTTGATTACAAATTTATATACTAACTCTGAAAAGTGAGGGGAAAATGAAGAATTTTAGGTTTGTTAAATGCTACCTTACTAAGGAAATTTATACATTTATGAATTTCACATTCAGGGACCACATCATTCTAATGAAGTTGGTTATATGGAAAAAATACAAAGTTTTAAAAAGCATTCCACCTAAAAAATGAATAATACAATTTGGGTACCTTTTAAAATGCTTTGTTTTCTGAGCTAACATAATATGTTGGATAGAATATAGTTTGTATAAAAGTACAACACATCAAAAAATTGTATATATTATTAGGGAACTAGAGTTCACAGAAAATCTACTACAGTAATAAGATGAAGTGAAAGAACTATCCCAAAAATGATACACCTCCTATGTAACAGAACATTGGTTTCACTAAAGCAAACTTCTGGTTCAACTTCAGAGGAACAAAAATTCCTCTTCTTCAGTACACCTTACTGGTAAACATCTGTTTGAACAAGAATCATTTTGTGTGATTGAGAAGTATACAAAGCTGTTAAATGTGATAGCATATGACTAAATGTTTGGCTATGATGGTGCTTACCAGTATTCATAATCTCTTAGTCTTCAGGAGTTTCTGAATATAGAAGGATTTTTGTTATAATTATTATTGTTGTTTTTAAATGCTCTAGGAAAATTTTCTGGTCAGTGAAAATGAAAAAAGTTAGCTAAATGAACTGGCTAGTAAATATATGAATTATAAATTATCCAGATGTTGTGACTATGCTAATACCAAGTTATATGGACTTAACAGTGAATATTAGATAAATGAAGATAGGCTGTTCTGACCTTCCAACTGGTTAAAGTGCATTAAAATGGTCTTCTGTATTTGTTTAGCTCATTTGTGTTCAAAGCCTTTTCTCCAGAAGCAGATTCAAATTCTGGAACTGCCATGTTGATTTTTAAAATGTATTTTAGTGTCAGATCTATTTATGTGTACTACCTACCATAACAGAACTTAAAATGACTACGGAAAATGTTCTATTTTCAAAGAGTATTCTATTCTAAATACAGCATTATGAGAGCAGCTTATTAATTATTGATCTTTTATCAGTATGCTTAAATCAGAACCTCATGCTGATTCACTATAAGGCCAGTTTTTTTATAAACATTTTTGCATCATTTTCATATGTAATCAAGCCAATGAAGTTAGTTATTTTTTGTGCACTTATCTTCTTACATGTTATGTTTCTAAATGTTAGACTTCTGTTTTGGCAGTTAAGAACTTTGTATCTTATTCAGTTAGAATTGTAGATGAAAGGTAAAAAAAAGGCTTTTATTTTTTATTTTTTCCCTCCCCCTGAAAAACTCCCCCCTCCACACAAAAAAGTTTGTGTATCTATACAGCACATATCCAAATCATATATATGCACATATGTACAGACACATATGTGTGCATACATATATGTACATATACCTATATGTATATATCATACATATGATATGGATAAGGCATTGCTATTTTTACACAACTATCTAGTAAAACAGTACAAAAGATAATTCCCTCTACCCAAATTAATGATGTGGTTTTATTTTTAAGAATTAATTTGCCAGTATTTTATTTCATTAAATATTTTTGCTGGACCTTAGCATTCATTCAAATACAAACTATGTACATAGAATTAATAGTAATTATAGCATTGTATTTATTGCTTAAAATAATGAAAATGTGAACTTTCTTCCTATTTTCACCATCCTTAATAAGAACCATTATTTCTTTCAACCATTAAGAGTTGAGTTATTCTGAACAATAAAAGTTTTTAAAAAACATTTTTATGCTTATTTAAATTTTTGTTGGGTACTCAAAATGTTTTGAAGTCAGAGCTATGTTTTGATCAGATATTGATATACACATACACACTCATTCTGTTGGTGATTTATTTCCTTTTTGTCCAAATAACTTCCCATAATGATTCAAAGCCAAATCTATTACTTGATAAATCAAGCTAAAACATTAAACCCAATCCAACGAACATTTAAGATTCTATGTGAAAAGTATTTATGGGTAGCTTGGCCTTGAATATTGATGATGGGAAGGCAAGTCACTTAAATTCCTACTTTCCAAGCAACTAAAACTACTATATAAATTATAGAAAAGTTATGTATCTTCATTGGTACCAGAGTTACCTTCATTGATGAATTTGTGACTTGGAATGAAAGAATAAAGTGTAAAACATCATCCTTGGCACTAAAGGCACAAAGACAGAAATGAAACAAACCCTGCCTATTATATTCTTGTGTGTGTATGTATGTATGTGCAAAATATATACAGTGTAAATATAAGCATACATTCTCTTGTAAAAATTGAAAACATTAGCATTCATATAAGATTAATTTAAGAGACTGAGGAAAAAGGGAGAGATAGAAAAAAGAGAGTAGAAAGAGAGAGGAAGAGAAGAAGAAAGGAAATGGGAGAAATTTCTAGGAGAACATGGGCAGACAGATAGATATCTGGAAACAGGCTATACAGAGAAAAGATGAGAGTTATGACCTAAAACCAAAAGTGTTTGGACAGCATTTTTTCCAGGAATTTTAAACAATTTAAAAGTCTCTTCCTATATTCCAAATTTTGGTCATCTTCAGCATGGATTCATTTAGTAAATATTGGTAGAGTACAAAATAGAGTTAAAATATTTGATTCTGTCACTCATGCATACAATGATTCAAACTATCTTATTCTAACAGGGAAAACACATAATAGGGGGTCTTATCTTTTGTCCCACAATAAAATAAAAGTTGACAGAGATATAGGCCTAGAAGGAGCTTCTGAGGTCATCTACTCCAATTCCCTTGTTTTGTTAGTGTTAGTCATGTCTGACTCTTTGTAACCTCATTTGTTTTTTTGTTTGTTTGTTTGTTTTTTGGCAAAGATAGAGGAGTGGTTTGCCATTTCCTTCTCCAGCTCATTTTACAGAAGAGGAACTGAGGCAAATGGGGTTAAGTGTCTTGCCCATGGTCACGCAGCTAGTCTGAGATCAAATTTGAACTCAGGAAGATGAGTCTTACTGATTCCAAGCCCAGTACTCCATCCACTGTGCCACCTAGTTGCCCTATTTTACAAGCAAGGATACTGAAGTCTAGAAGGGTCCATTGATTTGCCAAAGCCCACAGAATTAGTAAAGATCAGAGAGGATTTTATCCTAGGTTTTATGACTTCAGGGCCATGGATCTTTCTTGTTTTCCTGTGTCAACATCCATCTGGAAAACTTATACCTATTTATCTCACAAATCCTTTAGCCTCTATTAAAGTTATATAATATATAATTTCCATTTAAGGATTTCTATGCAGCTAAATGATTATTTCCAGAGTAATTTGGCATTGTACTGTTCTGTAATTTCTATACTTATTAGAGTAAAATCAAAACAAGAGATGTCTTTATTCTACATATTATGTGCTAAAGACATTTCTTTTTCATTTTGACCTCAGGTATCTATATTTGCCAAAATAGTTGTTCTTTTATACAAACAGATCCTAAGAAACGTCTGAAAAAAACTGAATTCCTTGCTAAAATGTTTGCAATTTTATATAGAGAATTAGTGACCAAAACTACAGCTATAAACTTCTACAAAAATCAAACCCTCTGACTAAAATGAAAACAACCAAAAAGGTCCAATGTGAGCATATACACTGTCATCTCCTCCAAATTTGCCTAAAATAAGCTCTGAACATAGCCCATGATCTTACTTGTAGTCATTGTTTAATCCTTCTTGGTCTCTTCTGAAGCAGTACCAATCTCCCACTCCCCTTCACATACACTGAGGGATCCAGAGCTTAATGACTCTGCTTCTGATTCTGCAAAATAATAATTATCCCCGTTCATCCTTAAAAATAGGGATCTCACTGTGAAACCCATCAGGTCTCTGTGCCTCCTTCTCTTGCACACCAAATTCTAGAGAGAGATATTCGAGGTAGCTGGTGGGAGGATATTCCTCATAGTCCCACCTTTCCAAAGACTTCGCATCTTTTATCAGCCTTCAGACTCTACATAACACTTTTGTATAGATAACTGCATTTGAAACTTCCCACCAAGTTGACATTAATGCAATAATACTTGTTCTTTGGTTTTAGTCATTCAACCATCCTGAATTAACCTGTAAGGACCGGTCTATTGCTAGGACCTAGATGACAAAAATGACTCCATGTTTGACTATTGACTGACTCACCTATTTATTGGGAATTTCCCATGTATCCAATAACTAGCTTGGTCAGCTACATTTACAATTATTAATGCAAAGTTAGAAAACTATCAGTTAAGCAAATTTCTAGTCCAGATATGCAAGATTAAAAAGAGGAAGGTGACAGGAAGAGCAGGGATTGGAATCTACAATCAAACCCACCCAATGATTGAAGGCTCCTAAGATCCCTCCCCACTCAGTCCCTATTAGTCTGCCCAGAAACAATAAATATTAAGGGCAGAAATACAGTAGATCTGGGAGCCTGACCAATGTACATATTTCAGCCATGCTTCAGCTACATACTTGCATATTTGGGAGTAATAAACTGCCTGATGTGATCTTTTGAGCACTTACATTCCTTCTTTGTACCTCTCCACAAACTCTCCACTAACTTTACAATCATATGTCCAAAATCTCTCTGACTGGTTACAAGGGTGGCAGGAGGGACTTTGCTGAATGTTCTATTAAAATTTAGGTATACCTTTGGGATAGGAACTGGACCTGTTAATTCACTGACAGAGTACTACAGGATGGGGAAACTTACCAATGCAGGTTGGCACCCTCTCTGCAACTTACAGCATTAAGAGAGTTGTCTAGAACACTGAGAAATTAAGGGGCATGTGTACGGTCTCATAACTATCATGTACCCTGTAGTAAATCTTGAACCTAGATTTTCTTGGCTCTGTGGTGTATTAGGAGGGCAGAGTTTATAATCTCAAAGAGGATCATAAACATGTCTGAAAGGTTTGGAACCGCCGGATATAAGAAACTCTCAAAGTAGAAGGCAGAAGAATCAAAACATATATTTAGGCTCCACAGTAACCAACCCATGAACCAGCAACCCCATTTTGATATATTGATCAAAAGCTTCCAGGCCCAATAAGTACGCCTTGAAAGAGTAACCAGGAGGCTACAGAGAAGCATGATTGCATAAAGCAAAATCATGCTTCCTCCTCTATGGTAAAAAGATTACCCACTGGCCTGAAGTCTTTGTTCAGCTTCCTCCCGTAGGTCAGCTCTGCTGCTGGCAGCTCCTGCTTCAGCTGTGGCTGTGGCTGCGGCTGTAGCTGTAGCTGCCTCTGGCTCCAACGGGAGCTGCTTTTAACCATCCAGCTTCTGCGGGGGTGTAAGGTACGCGGGGAAAGCACAGGTTCTTTCAATCTGCTTAAGCAAGGTGAAGGGGTTGACCGGGAAAGCACAGGTTCTTTCCATCAGCTTAAGCAAGGGAAGCAAGGTGAAGGGGCCGACAAGCTTACTCCAGTCCAACATACAAACAGCATTCAGTTCAGGGGAAAAAGCCAAACTAGTCAAGGCCACTTGTTGACTAAGTGCTAAGGAGCCCATTTTTGGTTGCCAACACATGTGGCCAGATGTCTATCCTCTATATTATGCTTCTGTTTTTATTTTTTCCTCTATGGACCTCCTCCAAATATTTCTCAGGCATGTCTACTATAGTTTTCTAAATTATCAGATATGAACTCACTCCCCTACACTATTCCACATCTCAAAACCTTTTGAAATCTTCCCTCATTCTCTCCAGTCTGAACCCTGATTAAGGTTGCCCTGCTCCCAACTAAGATTATCCTTTTCCATCCCTGCGGGGAGATTTCCCCCATTATCATTCCTTCTTTCATCTTTAATATATCTTAATCTACTAACTTATTCAATTAAACTTATTCAAACATATCTTAGTCTTTCCCATCATTAACCCTCACTTAACCCTACCAGCCTCTCTAGCTATCATCCTATATCTTTACTCCCTTTCATAGACAAACTCTCTGGGAAAAAAGGTGTCTACACTCATCGCCTCCATTTCATCTCTCTCATTTCTCAACCACTTTCATTCTGATTTCTAACCTCATGTCTCAGCTGAAGCTTATATCTTCATCACCAGATCCAATAACCTCTTCTCAATTCTGATCCATTTTGAGCTCCGTGCAGTATTTGATATTTTTTACTACCATGCCACACTGAATATCCTTTCCTCTTTGGTTTTGTGATTGTTTTTCCTATCTGCCTGTATGCTTCAATTTTCTTCATAGATCACCTTCCACTTTGTGGCTCTGTCCTGGGTTATCTTATTTCTGTACATATCTAATAACCTTGTCAGCTTCCATGGGTTCAATTACCACCTCTATGAAGATGATTCACAGATCTATATAACTAGCCCTAGTCTCTCTCCTGAGATCTAATCCATATAAACAACTGGCTGTTGATATTCCCAACTGATCGCCCCCTAGGGATCTCAAATGCAACATATCCAAAAAACAAGCAACCCCCCCCAAAAAAACCACCTCTATCTTTCCCAAAAAATTCATACTTCTTTTGAGTTTTCCTGTTTCTGCCAAGGTACCACCATTCTTTTAGTCACCAAGGTGACTTCCTAAACTCTTCACTTTCTCACTTCAGATATACAATCAGTTCCCAAGTCTTATTAATTCTCCCTCCACATTTCTTACACAGATTTCCTTCTCTCAACTTGAGTGTTCATCAGCCTAGTTCAGACTGTTATGACCTATCATCTAGGCTATTCCATTTGCCCCCTAAATGTTATCTCTGTCTTAATCTCTCCTTTCTCCAATTCATTCTCATAGCTTCCAAAGTGATTGCCTAAGGCACAAGTCAGACCACTTCATTGCCCTACTTAAACTCTAATGGCTCCCTATTATGTTTGACATACCAAAAAGAAAATGAGACAATCCCTGAACACATAAATCTTATGCTAATGGGGGATTACAACATACAGAGAAGATAAAGGTAATGTAGTTTACTTGGGGAGTTAAAGGATTATCAAAATGAGACATTTATCTATCTTGAGTCCTGCAATCATTGTTTTCAGTAACCTGGGATGTTGTTTATCCAGACCAAGAACTAACCACATTAAGGATGGCTAACGTTAGTGATCTTTGAACATCCATGCTACAAGCCCTCATCACCTCATGGTTGAATTATTGCAATAGATTGCTGATGGGTCTCTCCCTGTTCCAATCCATCCTCCAGACAAAAAAGTGATTTTCCAGTGCAAGTCCAAACATGTCATTCCCTGCTCAAAAAACTTCAGTGGCTCCCTATTGCCTTTGGGATTAAATACAAAAACCTCTGTTTGGCACTTAAAGCCCTTAATAATAAAGCTGCTTCCTATCTTTTTAGTCTTCTTATACCTTCTTCCCTGATACATACTCTTCAATACAGTGACACTATCCTGGAGCTGAAACAGTTGGGGCATTGAGAAACCAATAAACAAAGTATCTGAAAGGAATGAAAATACCAAAGGTGTGGAATAATCTCAGACTTTGTTAATATTATTAAAAGTGACTAAAAACTACTAGTGTATATGCATGACCTTCATCCACACAAAATCATTTTTCACAAATTGAGGGCATCTTCAGGTAGGGTATTATTAGTAGAAAATATACAAGTTTTGCAAATGTGATTTAAAGATGGACCACATCTTTATCATCTCACAATTAAATGAAGGTGGAGCAGTGGATAGAGTACCAGGCCTGGAGTCAGGAAGACTCCAGTTAAAATCTGACCTCAAACACTTAACTAGTTGTATGACTCTGAGCAAGTCATTTAACTGTGCTTGCCTCAGTTTCCTTATTTGTAAAATGAATTGGAGAAGGAAATGGCAAACCACTCCAGTATCTTTTCTAAGAAAACACCAAAAGGGATCACGAAGAGTTGGGCATGACTAAAACAAATGAATAATAACAACATAGAGGATATAAAATTATCTTGTGCTCAAAGCTTATTGCTTGTTTTAAAAATGCATTTGATAGGGGCAGGTAGGTGGTGCAGTGAGTAGAGCACTGGCCCTGGAGTCAGGAGGACCTGAGTTCAAATCCCACATTAGACACCTGACACATATACTAGCTGTGTGACCGTGGGCAAGCTACTTAACCCCAATTGCCCTGCCCCCCAAAAACCCCAAAATGCATTTGATTAGGTAGAACAAGAAGCTCTTTTGCAACACAGTACTCCCTCTTCATGATCGCTTTAACCCCAATAAGTTTAATTATCACTTCTGTACAGATAACTCCTAAAACTATACAACCAACCCTAATTTCACCACTACCCATCAGTCCCACAATGCCAGTTAGACATTTGCAATGTAGGTAGAGCCTACACTCACAATCAACCTCAAATTCAATATGTCCCTAAGGTGAAACTTTTCCCTCCAAACCACTCCTCCCTCAAAGTTCCCAATTTGAGATCACAGGTATTTGTTGAGAAACCCAGGTTTGGAACCTCCAAATATCATTGAGTCTTCCCTATGGATTACTTCCCACCATACCATCTCACTTACTACTCTTTGTGTATTCCAACTTTATAATATTGATCCCCTTCTTTGCACTCATATAACCACCATCCTAGTTAAGCCCACCAAGTTGCTTCATGCTAAGATAATGAGTCTCCTAATTATTCTCTGTACTTTCAGTCTCCCTGCTAATTCATCCTCCCCAAAGCTGCCAAAATAACCTCCCTAAAATATAGGCTTATTATGCAATTTCCCTGCTCAAAAGTCTTTAATGGTTCCTTATGTCCTATGGAATAAAATGCACACTTCTCAAACTGGCATTTAAAGACTTTCATAATCTGACCCCAGATGACCTTTCCAGAATTATTTCACTTCACTCTCTTTCACACAGTCCACCTTAGAGTCAAATTACCCTGCCTCTGGTTCTTGACTTGCTGTCTGCTGATTCTGTTTTGCTCTGGACTATCCTTTCTCCTTAATTCTACATTTTGAACAACCCAGCTTCCTTCAAGTCTCATGTCATTCTTATATAAAACTTGTCCTGATACTTTTATTGATAGTCATTTCTTCCCTCCTCTAGCTATTCCGTATTTATTCAGCTGTTTACATACTCTATACCATAGAAGGAAGGGAGTGCCTTGAGAGCAGGGACTATGTTTCCTTGTTGCCTTATGTGCAAATTTAGAGAATCCACTCCAAATGTTCAGAGTACTTGTACCAGAACTGTGATAGAGCATTCCAAGCTTTCAAACTCATGTTGGTTTGATCAGCCACAGTCGGATGCACTGTAACTTGACTCTAACATAGTGATGTCATTTTGATCCTCTTTGAGAAGGAAGGACAGAAACCAACCAAACAATCCCCAGCCACAAGAGGTGATTTATACAAATGTGTTGAATTGAATTGGTCTCAGTTGCCTTCCTCCGTAGAATTTGAGGCCATGGTCCTATCTATTCATTCTCTGAATTCTTTGAATTCTTCTCCCTCAATATCTAGAATGTGTGACATATCATGTTGGCTGTTCTCCTTATCTACAGCAAACTTAAAGACAGAGTGGTCATGGTCATTTTCCCCATTTTCCCATCATTTTTTAATCATCAACCAGTTCTTCCTTGTTAGAAAGAATTAGGTACAAAATAACAATAACCCTTGAAATGCAAAAATTAAATCATCAAAGGATGAATTCTGGGAAGATGGCAGAACAGGTCAGAAATTTCCAGGCTCTCCAGATTTCTACCACAAACACCAAAAACCAATGTGAAATGAACGTACAGCAGCAAAAATAAAGGAGTAAAGCAGTTCTCCTGGGACATCTTGAGAGGACCTCAGAGAAGACTTCAGGGCCCAAGGTTTAGCCTGAGTGAAGTGTGAACACTTCTAGGTAGATCTCAATGAATCAACAAAATGAGGGAAGCAGACTAGGCCTCAAAAAATTTCACCTCAGGAACTTGGACCTCACAAACTTTCATCTAAGGAACAGCAGACATTGAGTGAGGGAAGATTGAAAGACCCCCTGCTGTTTCCAGAAGTCAGGCCTATCTGTGCTAAACCAGACATGATCCCCAGCTGTAACTGTGGCCAAGGAAGAGTGAGAACAAACCCTGTGAGTGTGGTACACCAGGGAGCAAGAACATTTTCAATATAGTGTAGCTGGGACTTAGGGGAGGAAAAGAGGAGTCTCTGAGGTTGAGCCCCAGACAGAATTCAGAAAACAACAATAAGGAAGATCTGAGGCATACAGCAACCATTACTCATAATTTAGAATTAAAATTTGATAATATTAAGTAATATTAAGTTGCTAAAAATAAAATAAGACAAATTAAAGATAAAAATGAATAAGTAAAAGAAAAAGAACTTGATCACTGATAGCTACTTTGGTGTAAAAGAAGATCTGGGTTCATATTTAGAGAAAAATAGCGAGGTTAAAAAAATCCACTCTTATCCTAAAGAGTAACATCAAATGGTCACAAACCCCAAAAGAAATACTGGGAGAACTTATAAAGGAATTCAAAAATCAAATATGAGAGAATAAAGAAAAAATAGAAAAACAATTCAAGAAAATTATGAAAAGAAAGTAAACCAATTGGAAAAAGAAATACAAGATTGTAAGGAAGAAAATTTTAAAAAATTCAAAAATTAAATAAGAGAGAACAAGGAATAATTAGAAAAACATAATTGAAGAAAAATATGAAAAGAAATTAGAAAAAGAGACACAAAGTCTTAAGGAAGAAAATGACTCCTTGAAAACCAGAATTGGGCAACTGGAATTGAATGACATTATAAGACACCAAAATATAACAAAACTAGAAAAAATAGAAGAGAATCTGTAATATCTCATTAGAAAAATAACTGACCTAGAGAACAGATCAAGGAGAGACAATATAAGAATTGTCAGACTACCTGGTAATTAAGAGCAAAAAAAGGATCTGAATATACTGCTATAAGAAATTATATGTAATGTTGATAAGCTAGATGCATTCCCAGTAAGATCAGGGGTGAAACAAAGATGTCCATTATCACCCCTACTACTCAATTTGGTACTAGAAATGTTAGCTGTAGCAATAAGAGAAGAAAAAGAAATTGAAGGAATTAGAATAGGAAAAGAAGAAACTAAATTATCACTTTTTGCAGATGATATAATGATTTACTTAAAGAATCCTAAAGAATCAAGTAAAAAATTACTTGAAATAATAAACAACTTTAGCAAAGTTGCAGGATATAAAATAAATCCACATAAATCCTTGGCATTCCTATAAATTACTAACAAAGCCCAACAGCAAGAGATAGAAAGAGAAATTCCATTCAAAGTTACTGTAGACACTATGAAATATTTGGGAGTCTATCTGCCAAGACAAACTCAGGACCTATATGAACATAATTATGAAACACTTTTCGTGCAAATAAAGTCGGGTCTCAATAAATAGAAAAATATCAGTTGCTCATGGTTAGACCAAGTTAATATAATAAAAATGATGACTTTACCTAAATTAATGTATCTATTCAGTGCCATATCAATTGAACTACCAAAAATTATTTTACAGAGCTGGATAAAATAATAACAAAATTCATCTGGAAGAACAAGAGGTCTAGAATATAAAGAGAATTAAGGAAAAGAAATGTTAGAGAAGGTGGCCTAGCCATACCAGATATTAAACTGTACTATAAAGCAGCAGTCATCAAAACTACCTGCTACTGGCTAAGAAACAGTCATGGATCAGTGGAACAGGATAGGTACACAAGATGCAGAAGTCAATGGCTACAGCAATCTACTCTTTGATATACCCAAAGAATCCAGCTTCTGGGCTAAGAATTCACTATTTCACAAAAACTGCTGGAAAAATTGGGAAATGGTAGGGCAGAAACTGGGCATAGACCAATATCTTACACCCTATACCAAAATAAAGTCAAAATGGGTTCATGATTTAGGAATAAAGGCTAATACTATAAGTAATTTGGGAGAGCAAAGAATAGTTTACCTGTCAGATTTATGGAAAAGAAAAGAATTCATGACTCAACAAGAGATAGAGAGCATTACCAAATGCAAAATGGATAATTTTGGTCATGTTAAATTGAAATGTTTTTGTATAAAAAAGCCAACGCAACAAAGATTAGGAGGGAAGCGTAAAATTGGAAGAAAATATTTACAACCAGTATCTCTGATAAAGGCCTCATATCTAAAATATACAGGGAACTGAGTCAAACTTATAGGAATACAAGCCATTCCCCAAATGAGAAATGGTCAAAGGATATGAACAGGCAGTTTTCAAAGGAAGAAATTAAAGATATCTATAGGCATATGAAAAAATGCTCGAAATCACTACTGATTAGAGAAATGCAAATGAAAACAACTCTTAGGTACCACATCTCTCCTGTCAGATTGGCTAAAATGACAAAACAGGAAAATGATAAATGCTGGAGAGGATATGGGAAAATTGGAACATTGTTACATTGCTAGTGGAGTTGTGAACTGATCCAGCCATTCTGGAGAGCAATTTGGAACTATGACCAAAGGGCTATAAAAATGTTCATACACTTTGACCCAGCAATACCACTTCTAGGGTTGTACCCCAAAGAGATCACACAAGTGGAAAAAGGACCCATATGTACAAAAATATTTACAGTGGCTCTTTTTGTAGTAGCAAAGAATTGGAAATCAAGCGGATGCCCATCAATTGGGGAATGGCTGAACAAATTGTGGTATATGAATGAATATGAATGAAATACTATTGTGATATAAGAAATGGGGAAGATACAGACTTCATAATAACCTGGAAAAACCTACACGATATAATGCTGAGCAAGCAGAGTAGAACCAGGAGAACATTATACACAACAACAGATATATGAGTTCTGTGATGACTAACCCTGATAGACTTTGCTCTTCCCAGCAATACAAGGTGCAAAGACAACGTGAAAGGACTCATGATGGAGAAAGCTATCTACATCCAGAGACAGAACTACGGAGTCTGAATGCAGATTGAGGCACAATTTATGCTTCCCTTTTTTCCTTTTGTTTTTTTTTTCTCTTTGGTTTTAGTTTTTGGGTTCTTTTTGGTTCTGTTTCTTCTCTCATGATTCATTCCATTGGTCATAATTCTTCTTTACATCTTGACTATTGTGTAAATAAGTTCAATATGAAGTTATATGAAAAAGATATATCAGAATCCATGCCATCTTTGGGAGGGAGAGGGCAGAGGGGGAAGAAAATCTGGAACTCAAAATTATGTAGAACCTAGTGTTGTAAACTAAAAATAAAAAATCTCAAAAAAAATTATTAAAGAAAATTGCCCTGAATCTCTAGAAGAAGAAGGTAAAGTAGAAATAGAATCCACTGATCACCACCTGAAAGAGATCCTAGAAAGAAAACTTATAGGAAGGTCACAGCCAACTTTCAAAATTCCCAGGTTAAAGAGAAGATATTAAAAGAAAAAGAAAAAAAATTACATTTTATGAGAAAACAATCAGAATTTCACAAGACCCAGCAGCTTCTACACTAAAAGACCATAGGTCTTAGAAAAGTATATTTCCAAGAGCAAAGGAGCTAGGATTGCATCAAAGAATAACTTATCCAGCAAACTTGAACATAATCTTGAATAAAAAAAAATGGACCTTTGATGAACTGAAAGACTTTCAGGTATTTGTAACAAGAAGACCAGAACTCAATAGAAAATTTGCTATAAGATCCAGAAGAAATATAAGGAAATCGTTAAAGACTAAATAGAAGGCAATGATTAAGGTCAAACTGCTTCCTTATGATATATGAAAATGTTATTAATAGTAGTAATAGTTATTATTATTTGTAATAGTATTCTTAAAACTGTTATCATTATTAAGGCAGTAAAGGTTGGGGCTCAGTTGTGCCTGATGACATGATTCTACAAAGTGAAATTGGGTAAGAAAAGGTTGAAAGGAGAAATTATCTCAAGAAAATGGGGAATCAAGGGAAGCGCTAATATAGAGGAAGCAGGTGGGGGTGGAGGGCTGGTAATGTTGGAATCTAACTCTTCTCTCGGATATAGAGGAAATATCTTAAACATATTAAGAAGTTTAGAAGTCTTCTGAACTTCCAGAGAGGGGAGAAAACTGTGGGGAATGGACTTTTAGAAGGGTATGATAAAGATTGGGATGGTGAAGAGAATAGATAAGGGAGGAACTTTTAGAGGGGTGGCTAATATAAGGAATAAGAGGGTAAAGAGATCTGATACTAGCTAGAAAATAGAAAGGTAGATCAATGGAATGGAGTAGACATAAAATTTTCAGCATTTATTTATCTCATCATGTATTTTTTCTCAGGTGTCCTGTAATATGCCACACACCTCCAATAACTGGCATTTTAAGGCTTTTTGTGATTCATAAACACTTTGCATACATTCTTTCACTTGACACTCACTTTTATAGAAAAGGAAACTAAAGTTGGTGCAGGTTAAGTGACTGCACTATTTTCATTTTTCTAGTAAGTACCACAAGCAGGATTTGAACCCAGATTTCTGCTGACTCCACATCCAGAAGACTTTCCACCATATAATGCTTTTGTTCTTGTTTCTTTTTCTATGTACTTTCTCCAGATGTTCTCCCCATGTTTCCCTCTTATGGTTTAAATTTTCACACATTTTGATTTTGTTATTACACAATAGCTTTCCCACATCTCTTTTATCTAACTATTCTTTTTGGATGAAGTTTCTCTTTCCATAGCTATATTCCAAACGAGTAATTTGTTCCTTTGTTTTAACATCCCTAGTTTATCTTCTTTGTTACTCAGATTTCATGCTGATGTACATAGAAATATAGACCCATGGATTTTTATTGTCTCCTATGAAAGACTGGCATTTATCCTCTATAATACCTGCTGTTCTGTGGCATATGGTTTGGCATTAATATTTGGATTTTTCAGTCTAAATCTCTCTTGTTCAGATTTGAAAATCTACAACTAAATAGCTTTTAACAGTCTTTATTATTCGTCCTGTTCCAAAAAAACTTATTGTTTCTATATCTTAAGCTATTAGTCAGACATATAAATCCTATTTCTAGACTCAATCTTCTCAACTAGCTGCTAACTTCTCCAATCTATCTTTCTCTACCGAAGTCTTTACTTCCAATTGGCCACAGTAATGGAAACAGGGCTTGTGTTTCCAAGGCCTTCAATTTTTTTTTTGCTGATTACTTTTTTCAGTAACCCCTAGTGATATTTTCTAGGTTCTTTCAGGCAGTGTCATTTGGCTCCATGTGAATCATCAGAAATTGATGCTATTAACCTGATTTGATGAAACTCAGGCAGCTAATCTATAATACACACCTCAAGAAGACTTCATATCTCCTTTATTCATGTCATGTTTATATGAGTCTTTCTCAATGCAGGCTCTTACCAAGAAACTGACAACCACCACATTCTATCTCCTCCCCCTTGGAACTATGATGGATCACCTTTTTCCCCCCTGTGATACCTTTGGATTCTCCTCAACATTCATCAAGAAACAAGCAGCTCCTTTCTCTTATAAAGGTATTTATGTGTGTACATGTATTACTTGTCATTGGCATATTGGTATCATTGGTATATTTTTGGCAGGTCACCGGAAATTTTCCTTTAGTCTCAATACTGGATGGAGCTGAAAGACTCAATTCTAAACCACTCTTGTTCTTATCTCATTGGTAAATTGTGTGATTGTTGCTGCTTGTGTGTTTGCCATGCCTGACACTGTTGTGGAGCTCAGTTGGCAGCTGGATCCTAAATAACATTTTGACTATAATGGACTTTCCCACCTTTTTTCAGGAGTTTTCCAGACCTTCCTCATTAAATAATCTTGCTTGGTTTTGAAAAGTGATTCAAATATCCCTGCCAAATTCCTAATGTGAAGAGAAGGAATCCTCAGCTGCTATTTGTGAGGTCTCATGTTGGACTTCCAGTCATTTCCCCCCCTCTTCCTTTCTCTTCTCTGCTTTCCCTACTGTTTAGACTTTAGTAACCTTCTATTCTGGCTAGCCTCTTTGCTACCTCAGCATCTTTCTCATACAGAGAATAATGATTACACAAAATTCCCACATGAAAGTAATTTGTTTTTACTGTAAAAGTTTTACTGACTCACTGCAAGACAGTTGGAGAACAATTACAGGCCACATTTGGGCTTTACACAAGCTGGATAGTGGGAAAATCAGTACAGCCTATATTCAAACTGGTTGAATATTCACATTTCGTGCCAGTAAAAAAAATACATGTTTATGTAATACTTTTGAAGTATTTTTACATGTATTTTTTCCAAACTTGTTTTACATTCTATACTGCATAATTGGGTGATAAATTCCCAGTAAGAATAACTGCTTTAAGTTAGCACCTCTGAATTTGAAGCTCTCTTAAAACTAGAAATGGGATTATGTTGTCCAATGTGATAGTCTTTTAGGAAACTGGTATTAATGAACATTCAAGGCAGCAGTCAGAGAAAACCGCAACAAGGCTCCTCAAAATCTTCAATGGCTTCCTATTGCTTTTGTCATTAAATAACTCCTTAGCCTATCATTTAAAGTCCCCCACAGTCTGGTACTAACATTCCTTTTCCAGATTCATTTCACGTTATTTCCTTTCATGGACTCTATCTTTGGGTCAAACTGGAATATTATCTTTTCCTCAGAACTTGATGAGGCATCTCCATTCTCTGTGTTTTCACACAATAGAGGCATTTACTCCTCTCATAATCTTTACCTTTTTTAAGGCTACACTCACTACCACCTTGTCCTTGAAGTCTTCCTTGTTTTCCCCAAATGGAATATTCTCTCCCTATCAAATAGACTTAGTATTTTTTCTCCTTTGCCCCCATAACTCCCTACCTTTAATATGTGTGTATGTGTGTATTATATGTGTTGTATTGCCCCCCAAAATCTCCCCCAAATTCAGTGGAATATAAGTTCTTTGAAGTCAGATATGTCAATTAACCTAGAATCTTGAGTGCAGTGGTCATTTGTAATATCAATTAGGTTGGGACTTTTTTACTATTTTAGAATGATAATTTAATTGTCTTTGATTGAATGTTACTAGGTGCAAAGCCCTAGACTCAAACCCCTATCTACTAGGTGCTAAGCCTATGTGGGCATGAAGCCCTCAGGGTCCTAAGGGGAGTTGCTAAGACTAGAGTCAATAGTAGGAGCCTAAGTTCTGGTGGCTCCGATGACATTTGATGCTGTCCATAGACTGTATGAAAAGAGAGAACAGAGCTATTTGCTGAGGCCCTCACTCTAGGGGGAGTGTTGATGTGAAGACTCTGGGCAGCTGTAGTTAAGAGCTCTCCAGCTTGTGAACTCAGATGTTGATGCCTTCTTGGTAACTATGAATTGTATTTGGTATGTTTATAAATATATGTTTGTAATTTGTTCGTATTTGCTCTGAAGTTTAGGGTGCTCGCTTTTTCCCCTGAACTAAGTGAATGACATATGTATGTTGGATTGAAATAAGATTGTTAACCCTTAACATTACTTTCCTTAGTAAAGTAGATCAAAAGGACCTGTGCTGGCAGCGTTCTTGTTGTTGGGCTTGTGTTGGTCTTTCACCCCCATAGCAGCTGCTCACAGAATTGTTGCAACATCATTAAGGAAACTTTTGTCAAATTGTTGTTTTTGATTTTTTCTTTTGTCTGTTTTTCTATGCACCAGGAGGTTTGTGATTCTTTTGCATGGAGATGTTAATAACTCTATAAAATGTTAACTTAATCAAAAGTGGGCTATTTCTCCTGCTAAAGTGAAGGATTTTTTGCTTGAAGGAAAACATCTGGATTGGTAAAGGAGAGGTTTATCTTTCCTTTCCAAACAAAGAAGCTGCTTCATTTTGCTCTCTAAAGCTCCAAGAGAAGAATTGGGCTAAATGGAAGGATGAACTGAGTTGGCTTTGCATTTAGTCTGCTGCATATATTTCATAGAGATTTTACAAGTAAATTTGGCTTAGTTTCTTACAAGGTGAGTTGCTGTGTATTCTGCTGTTCATCAAGAATGTCATTAAGTTTCCATTATTCATATTAGAACCTCCTCCCACAGTGATTAGTGGGAAGTTGAAATTGTTTTGAAAATATATTTTTTCTACTCCAGTTCCAGAATAGCAGTCCATCAGAGATTTCCTGTTTTGATTTCGTTTTCAATATGTTCTATGCTTTTGAAATAAGAAGTAAAAGTAATATAAATCAGATTGGTGTTCTAAATATGCTCACATTAATGAGGGCAAATATTTCCATGTGTTCTGCCATATAAAATAACTCAATTTCTCATGATATAGGTCTATCTCAGTTCAAATGCATGTACTAATTCAATAAAAACTTCAATATCCTGTTGTATACACACATTTTCCCACTTAGTTATAATGACCTACATATATTATATTTTTTATCTCTAATGATATAATAATGAAGATTAAACTCTACCCAACTCCAGATGAGTAAATGGGTACTGAATTCCATTTCAGATGTGGAAAGGAAAGAACTAAAGATTATTAACAAATATATTTCTGGCTAATCCAATTGATCTGGCAATCAAAAAAATTCTATATCTAGTAATGCCAAATTTCACTTTTCCATCCAATTTTTGGTTAATTCAATGAGAACATAATGCTAAGCTTTTTTCATCTTTTCATCAGAAAAACACTTAATTATGGCATAAATACCTGTTGCAACAATTTGGCTAGCAGCTGCTGTGGGGGTGAAAGACCAACACAAGTCCAACGATAAAAATGCTGCCAGCACAGGTTCTTTTGATCTGCTTTCCTAAGGAAAGTAATATTAGGGGGTTAATAATCTTATTTCAATCCAATACACAAATATCATTCACTTAGTTCAGGGGGAAAATCCAGCACCCTGAACTTCAGAACAAACACAAACAAATTACAAGCATACGTTATAAACAGACCAAATACAATTCATAGTTACCAAGAAACCATCAGCATCTGGGTTGATGAGCCAGGAGGCTCTCAGAGCAGCTGCCCAGAGTCCCATGCCAGCATTTCTCCAGGAGTGAGAGCCTCAAGCAAATAACTCTGTCCTCTCTTTTTATACAGTCTTTGGAAGTCATCAAATGTCATCTGAGCCACCAAAACTTAGGCTCCTACTATTGGCTCAGGTCTTAGCAAATCCCCTTAGGACCCTGAGGGCTTCATGCCCCCACAGGCTTAGCACCTAGTAATTAGGGGTTTGGGCCTGGGGCTTTGCATCTAGTAGTAAAAGGGTGTGGGCTTGGGTTTTAGCACCTAGGAAGACTCAATAAACTCCCTTCTATCATCCCCCATTTTTTATCCCCTTCCCCTTACTTTCCTGTGGAATGATACCCAGTTGAGTGTGTATGTTGTTCCCTCCTCAAGTTGAATCCAATGAGAGTAAGATTCATTCATTCCCCCTCACCTGCCCACTCTTCCCTTCCAACAGAACTGCTTTTTCTTGCCACATTTATGTGAGATAATTTACACCATTCTATCTCTCCCTTTCTCCCTCTGTCACCCCTTAAATTTATTTCATTTTTTTAGATATCATCCCTTCATATTCAACTCATCCTGTGTCCTCTGTCTATATTCCCTTCAACTCCCCTAATACTGAGAAAGGTCTCATGAATTACACACATCAACTTTCCATGTAGGAATGTAAACAAAACAGTTCAACTTTAATAAGTCCCTTATGATTTCTCTTTCTTGTTTACTTTTTCATGCTTCTCTTGATTCTTGTGTTTGAAAGTCAAATTTTCTATTCAGCTCTGGTCTTTTCATTGAGAAAGCTTGAAAGTCCTCTATTTTATTGAAAATCCATATTTTGCCCTGGAGCATCATACTCAGTTTTGCTGGGTAGGTGGTTCTTGGTTTTAATCCTAGCTCCATTGATCTCCAGAATATCATATTCCAAGCCCTTCGATTCCTTAATGTAGAAGCTGCCAGATCTTGTGTTATTCTGATTGTGTTTCCACAATATTCAAATTGTTCCTTTCTGGCTGCTTGCAATATTTTCTCCTTGATCTGGAAACTCTGGAATTTGGTTACAATATTCCTGGGAGTTTTCTTCTGGGGATCTTTTTCAAGAGGTGATTGGTGGATTCTTTGAATTTCTATTTTACCCTCTGGTTCTAGAATATCAGGGTAGTTTTCCTTGATAATTTCTTGAAAGATGATATCTAGGCTCTTTTTTTGATCATGGCTTTCAGGTAGTCTAATAATTTTTAAATTATCTCTCCTGGATCTATTTTTCACTTCAGTGGTTTTTCCAATGAGTATTTCACATTGTCTTCCATTTTTTTCATTCCTTTGGTTCTGTTTTATAATATCTTGATTTCTTACAAAGTCACTAGCTTCCACTTGCTCCAATCTAATTTTTAAGGTAGTATTTTCTTCAGTGGTCTTTTGGACCTCCTTTTCCATTTGGCTAATTCTCCCTTTCAAGGCATTCTTTTCCTCATTGGCTTTTTGGAGCTCTTTTGCCATTTGGGTTGGTCTATTCTTTAAGGTGTTATTTTCTTCAGAATTTTTTTTGGGTCTCCTTTAGCAAGTCATTGACTTGTTTTTCATGATTTTCTTGCATCACTCTCATTTCTCCTCCCAATTTTTCCTCTACTTCTCTTACTTGCTTTTCCAAATCCTTTTTGTCCGTGGCCTGAGACCAATTCATATTTTTCTTGGAGGCTTTTGATATAGGTTCTTTGCTCTTTGACTTTGTTGACTTCTTCTGGCTGTATGTTTTGATCTTCTTTGTCACCAAAAAAGATTGTGAGTTCATTTTTGCTGCCTGTTCATATTCCCAGCCAACTACTTGACCCTTGAGTTTTTTGTCAGGGTAAGACTGCTTGTAGAGTAGAGAGTACTTTGTCCCTAGCTTTACAGTCTTTGCTGCTGTTTTCAGAGCTACTTCTACACAGCAAGCTCTGCCACACCAGTGCTCCTCCTTCCCCAAAAACCACCAAACCAGATGCACTCACACTCTAATCTACTGCTTAATTCCTCCCACCAGGTGGGCCTGGGGTTGGAAGCAACAGCAGCTGGAGCTCTGGAAGCAGCCCCAGAACTGCACCACTTCCACACTCCTGGGGCTGGAGCTGACCACACACTCCTTTCACTCCCATCCAGCAGTCTTTCTACTAACCTTCTCTGTTGCCTTTGGAGTTTGTGGATTGAGAAGTCTGGTAACTGCCACACCTCAATGATTCAGGGCCCTGCCACCTGTTCTGCCATGCTCCCGGTCTGGTTGGTTCTGGCGGGGCCCATGCTGGGCTATGCTCTGCCCAGCTCCCAGATCCATGTAAGAGACCCTTCCCAGTGACCATCCAGGCTTTCCTGGGCTGGAGCCTTGCTCCCTTCTACTATTTCATGGGTTCTGCAGCTCTAGAATTTATTCAGAGCCATTTTTACAGGTGTTTGGAGGGACCTGGGGGAGAGCTTAAGCAAGTCCCTGCTTTTCAGCCACCATCCTGACTCTGCCTCCCCAAATTAACACATTTTTAAAACATTTGAGTTCCAAATATTCTACTTCCTACCCTTCCCATCTCCCTTTGAGAAGGCAAATTATTGGGTATAGATTATGCCACATGTATAATCTACATGTGAAGTCATGTGAAACAATTCCATATTGTTGTTTGTCCTTTGTTCTCAAAGAAGATCATGGCATCAAGGAGGTGATGTCATGACTTGTGAGTGAATTGGATTTAAATCAGGCAGCGCTGTTCAAAGTCACCAGCCTCTCCCTCTCTCCTCTGGAGTCATCTGGGTCCAGTGGCAAAATATTGAACAGAACAACAGAAGATGGCCCCCTTGCAACCCATATATTGTTCAATTCTGGTTTCTGGTGCATTCTGCCATCCACTCCCTTTTGCAGGGTGAGGTCTTTCCATTCATATTTATGGTTATGATAACTAACTGTGCATTTCTTCTGTTTATCCTTCTCTCTCACTCTCTCCCTCCTCTTTTCTAAATTCTTTTGTGCTTCTGATCACAGCCTTCTTTTATCTGACCTCCCTTTTATTACCCCACCCCCAATCTTTATGTTAGCCTTCCCCTCCTACTTCCTTGTTGGGTAAGATAGATTTCTATTGCCAATTGAGTGTGCATGCATGTGTGGATGTGTGTGTGTGTGTGTTCCCTCTTTGAGCCAATTTAATTGAGTACTTTTATATTCTCAATAATTTGTGATAATAATTATTATTAATAATAAATAATAATTTGAGCCAATTTAGTGCTAGCTCTATCATTGCTCAGCCACATGCACACCCACCTACTGCCCTCCACTATAAAATCTCTTCCTAAGGTGCCTCCAGTCATCCTCTCCTTTATCCTTTTTCTAGGGGATCCCTCTTTCTCACCTATCAATTTTTACATTATGCCAACATAATTCACTCACTCTTGTATCCCCTTTTTATTTAGAATTCTTTTAACTTCCATAATAATGATAAAGTTCTTAGAGGATACATTTATCATCTTCCCATTATAAAAAGGTAAACCATTTAACCTTACTGAGTCCCTTTTTCCTGTTTACCTTTGTATGCTTCTCCTGAATCTTTTATTTGAAAGTGAAATTTTCTCTGCAGCTCTAGTCTTTTCATTAGAAATGCTTGAAAGTCTTCTATTTCATAGATATAAATTTTTGTCCCTTGAAGGATTATTTGCAGTTTTGCTGCATAGGTTATTCTTAGTCGTAATCCCAGTTCCTTTGCTTCCTGGAATGTCATATACCAATCCTTCTGCTCATTTAATATGGTAGCTGTTAAATTTTATATCATTAGGTTCTTTTGTTGTTATTGTTTTCTCACTTTTCCACCCTATTTCTTGATTTGGTTCTTTAGGTCATTGTTGCACTCTGTTCCCATCATGGGGTTGGAAGAGTTAAGGGGCACTGTCTCAAGCTTCAAGCTTTTACAAAGTGCCATTTTCAGGCCTAGTTCTGGGAGTTTGGGAGTCTTCTGTTATGATCTGGGCAGAAGGATGGTCACTTTTCTCCTAGTCTACACTGATTATTATACAGGAAGGGGCTTTGATCCCTCATGATTACAATCCACACTGCTCCCCAGGGTCCTTGGTACCTTGAGATGGGAAGCGGTACTGCCCCTCAGGGCTTCCACTCCTTTTGACAGAAAGTGTTACTCCCTGTCCTTGAATTTTGATAGAAGTGGATATAAGCAATGGAATTGCCAAACAACATCAAGTTCTGTGTACAGCGCTGGCATAAGACTCCCCTGTAGTCTCTTTCTGACCAGTTGCTAGGTCCCCTTACTCTCTCTATCTGGCTTGGGATCTCCTGAAGGTGTTGCTACTTCTGTTACCACAACCTACTCTAATGGCAAACATAGTAGGACTTTTTTCTGCTTTTTCTTTTGGAGTCATTCTCAGTACTATGGCAATCAAGTGCCTTTGATTGAGTCTTGCCTTTGTTTGAATCAAGAGTCTGATTGAATCAAGAGTCCTTGATTGGAAACAGTATATATACTCCGAAGTTAGCATTTTGCTTTGGGGCTCACTCATTAGAAGAGTGTTCATGTGATTTGGCCAGAGAAGACTCTGGGTAGCCATTAAGGAGCCCTCTGGCTTTGAAAACCCAGATGTTGGTCCTTCTCTCTCCCTGGTAACTATGTGTGTATTGCTATGGACAGACAGAAGCCCTGTCTGCTGGTCTGTGTTATTCACTCTGTTTATATAACATCTGCTTGTTATTTCTGTTTCTATTTTCCCTGAAGTTCAGGGTGCTGACTTTTCCCCCTGAACTAAGTGGATGATATATATATGTTTAATTAAAGGGAGATTGTAAACCCCTTAAAAGTTGCTTTCCTTAGAAAAGCATATCAAAGAATCTGTGCTAGTGACCCTCCTGTGCGCTGGTGTTATTGGCCTTACACCTCTACAGCAGCTGCAAGCAGCATTGTTGTTGCAAAAAACAGCAAAAAGTCCCACTTGGCTTGCCATTACACCTCGTCCCATCACTGGTGTTTTATCCACAAAGCCTCTGGGACAGCCTCCATCCAAACATCACAGATATCTCTTTCTGAACTCCTAAGTTGTCTTACGATAGAAGAATGTCTCACTCTGACCTTTTGTTGGTTCTGCAACTCTGGTATTCAACTTGAAATGTTAATTTAAAGTTGTTTGGTGGGGAATGTTGGGAGGGTTTAGCTGAATTGCTTTTTCTACTCCACCATTTTGGCTCCCCACTTTTCTTGTCTTCATTTTTCAAGGGTCCAAGTATAGTTGGGCAATCTGTTTGCTGGCTTTTGTTCTTGCTACATGACTGACCTACTACTTTTTCCAGTAATCCACATTTACCTTCAATAGTGTCTTTTATGACCATTTTTATGTACACATTATTTTTGGTAATATATGGTATTCTCCATAAATTTTCCATTATTCTTTGTATTATTTGTAGTCCTAAATTTTCTGACATAATGATGGACTAGGATTCACAATCCTATAGAGCTGATTGTAAAATACTGTCTATAAAGGGATGTGTTTTTTTCCAGTAGTGAACAGTTTGACATAATCAAAAACACTGCACAATTTCCCTAGTACTTCCTAGACTGATCTTTTCTTCTTCCTAAAATCTATAACCACATCATTATCTATCTACAATGCTTTTGGAAGATTACATATATTAATCAGTTAATTTAATGTACTTTCTGTGAGGCTGAGCATAGATATCTCACTAATATATTCTTCCTCTTGTTTAATAGTGATGACCAAAATTTTCTTTCATTGCTATACATTTCATTGAGGAGGACTTATAGTATTACAAGGCTTGGTGAAATTATTATGTTGTCCTTAACGTCAATAAATATTTCTTTTGTTATGACATTATGCAGGGCATCTTCTACAATACTAATGAATGAACAATATATCTCCCTGTTTTGCATCTTGCTTGATATTAATATTCAGGAGATCCTTAACAGACTTACCTCTGAACGTGGGTCAGTCAGGGAATCTTGTATGATTTTTATGTACACATTGTCTGAGAAGAAGTTCAAAGGTGACATTCTGCCCTACCTAGTCTAATGCTTTCTGAAAATAAACACAATGAAATCTAATATTCTTTATTTTTCTCTACTCTGTAAATAATATGAAGGAGGGGTATTTGGTACTGACATTAAACAGTACAAACCTCAAACTTTTCTGCTAATCTTCTGGAACTGCCTGTACAGTAAATTATCTTTTGAACCAATTCACAAGATTTTCTATGCAGTATTTTGTTCCTGAAGAGAATGAACAGTTTTTGTCTTTGGCCAATTAAATAAAATGATCACAAATCTTCTAGTAACCATTTCCTCTAAAATAAACCCAATGTCTCTGCTGATCAGAAACTGACATACTTTACGTTGCCAGTTATTTGAATAATTGCAAAAAAACCCTTCCATTTGTCTGAATTGAATTAATGACTAGACCCTTCCCAATATAATATTTTGCAAACCTATTTATTATTCTTATGCCTTATGGTACAAACTCTCACATGGGTTTTCTCTGAAAAGACTTACCTACTATCATCTTCCCTACAAACGATGCATGTTATTTTTTTCTTCTCTTTTCCTTCTGAACTACTCTAATTTTATGATTTTATGGGGGTCAAAAAGGACCAACAAACTAGCAGGCCTTTCAATTTTCCTCTTCCTCTTCTCATCTTCCCATTCTATCATCACACCTTATCTATTTCTTTTTCAGAATTTCTAGTCTTCTAACTTCAAAGTGTCTATTTGCATATGATGGCTGACATATTTGATGACTGCCTTGGAGAGGATGGAAAAGGGTTCAAGACTAAAAATCAAACTCCCATAGTTCTTATACTCTTCATAAAGGTCTTCATATTTCTGTAGATTCTCTCTAGTATGTTAATAATGTTTTGCAAATGGGGATGGGCCAGGGAGGAAGGAACAAGCCTTTATTAAGTACGGGCTAGGTGTCCAGCACTGTGCTAAATAGTTTACAAATATTCTCTCATTTGATTATGTACTGTCTTTTCATGTTTGAAGTGTTGAAAGAAGGTCCTATAGCTGCTAATTCACCAATTCTCCTCCTCTTATTAGTGGAAATTATGAATTGCTTTTCTCCCTGCATGAACCACTCACTCAGACAGATGAATTGGTCTTCACGTCAACCCCAATGCTATTATTATCCCACTTTCTATTTCTATTCAGATAGAATTCATGACTTGACCAAGTTTACACAGCTAGTTAGTAGCAGAGACCAAACTACAGGTCAGATCTCCTAACTATGAGTCCAGTATTCTTTATATAGTATCGTGTGGCCTATATTATGTGATATAGCATATACACACATATACATACATATTTACACACATATATGCATATACATACATACATATATTAGGAACATCTGGCAAAAGGAATTTTTTTTGGCAAATCTGCCAAATGGTCCTAGTACATTTAGTATAATCTGGCAAATTAAAGTCTGCAGAAACTCCATTTTTGGACCTAGTAAAATAAAGCCAAAAGTAAGATATGCATTTTTTTTCACATGTCTACTATGGGAATATGTTTCTCATGAGTATTTATATTTATTACAAATTTGTTTGCTTTTGTCAGTTGGGAATGAGGTAGTGAGAGATAGGAAGGAGAAGCAGCTAGTAAGGAGGTTACCAACCTACTCCCCTCAAAAAAGGAAATAAAAGAGGGTTACTGAAGCATTTTTAAATGCAAAGAAAACAGCATAACAATGTATATGAAGAAATGCAGACACATATGGAAGCTTTGAAAATTACATGTTAAATTACATAATTAAAAAGAAAAGTAAGCTGTATGCAATAGAAATGCATGGTTTCATGCAAAATCCTCTATTTTGATACTACCTTGTTTAGGGATATGTTCATTTATTTGGTCTTTGTTAAGTTCAGAATTTTTAAAGATTCATTTTTAAAAAGAGAAAAAAAGAAAATGATGTCTTCTGGAAATTTGACTCAGAAATGAACAGTTTGTGCAAAATAGTATTTGTGAAATAGTGTAGTAATAAAGAGAAGTTGACTGATGTTCTACCCTGATTGTTTTCTGTTTGGCTGCTCTATCAGCACTGGCTGAAAATGAAAGGATCACTTCTCTCTCTCCACACCCCCCCCCCACTTTCTTGTCCAATTCATTTTCTGTCAGTTGATATTGCCAATCATCTATCTCAAATGGTGGCCAGTTTTGCTGGCTCCCTACCACTCCCAACCTTGGCCATAGAGGCCAGAAATATAGGAGTTTAGCTTTAATCCTGGCTGTAACTTGCTCTAAATGACCTTGAGCTGTTTGTTCGATCTTTGCACATCCGTTTCCTCCAATGCGGATTGCAATGTCAACACCAAAGGAGATGCTGCAGATTCTCAACCTTCCAGCTTCTGGTTGCTTGATTTTGCAAATGATTGCAAAGGAGAGAGTGATGTCAATTAATACGATGAAGACAGCAGATGGCAAAGAACAAAAAGTGTGGGATAAGAAAGTCTTACTGAAACCAACGATAATTAATATGAATTCTTTGTATAGCTGAGACAGGAAAATATGTAACCCTGTTTGTAGTTTCCAGGGAATTGGAAGGTCAGATAGTCTATAATTACCACAGGTGTTAGACCACAGGGTGCCCTGGGACAGAACAGGCTGTACTGTGGGCCCCAGAATATATTTTTTCACATCCTGTTCATTAATATAGCCTTTATCAGACTACAACGCGCCATATTTGCCAGAGCATCACATGATTTTTTTTCAGGAGTTGTTCAAAAATATGGCTGGCCTAAAATTGTATTTTCATCAGCTTTCTAATCTTAGACTAGGAATATAATGAGGATTCTATTTTATAGTTTAGGATATCTTTCAGCCTTATAAACAATTTTACTCCCAATTCCTATATGGCTGATTACCCTTATTTGAGAAATCACAGAACAAATCATAAAATCATAAAGAAGTACTCTAAAGTAACATGAGAGAGTGTTGTTAAATATTCACTTAATCAAGATTTCAACCATAGCAGGATAATTTACTTCATAATGACTAGTACCTATATTAATATATAGGTATGTGTGTATGTATCTATCTATAACATTTTCAAAAGGGTATTGGAAACATGATAAAGAAAAACCTCAAACAAATCACAATTTCATTTTCAGGACTCCAGCCCCAAATAAATGCAGCTGTTTTTAATATTTTCAGATTTGAGCATGTAACCTCAGTGTATCAAAGTTTATAATACACGTGGCAACCAGCCACTTTTGACAATGAGAAAGATTTGTTATAATGATAGAATGTTCATTCTATTCATCTTGCTTTAACCCCAGGCATTAAAAAGGAAAAAAAAAAAAAACCCTGGCAAAGCTATGGAAGGTTTGGCTCTTCCAGCCATGTAGGTATCGACCATGGAGTGATGAAGGAGGAAAGGATCTTTGGCAACATCTCTAATTGATTCAAGTTCTTGTGCTGGGTTTTAAAATTCAGAGTTAACTCTTATCCAAATTAGATTAGCTGCCTCTGAGTTCTCTAATTCCCAGTTCAGGAGTTCTACTAATTTAAGGTTTTTCAGGGGGTTAGGAAAGAAGAAAATTTTGTTTTTAACATATTCATGGTCTACTGTTTTCTGCTCTCTCCTCTCTCTACTTTCCCCTCCCTACCTTCAATGAACATGCATTCTTGATAAGTGTGAGATTTTGAGGTGTGTGGGTGTGTGTGTGCGCGCGCGTGTGTGTGTGCGTGCAGGTATATGTGTACCCATCTGTGCCTTAGATGATGCGAATTTATTCCTGCCAGGAAGTATGAGCTCATAGAGGACTGCAATTATACCAGTAGTATAGCAGTATTTCTGCTTCTACCCAGCAAGCCAAGGAGAAAGAGGGCAGAGAGAGGAAGGTAAAAGGGAGAAGACAAAGGGAAAGGAAAAGGAGAAAAAAGAAGGAAGGAGAAAAAGAAGGTAGAGGGAAAAGAGAAGAGAAGAGAAAAAAGAAAGGGAGAGGAAGAAAGAAAAAGGAAGGGGAAAAAGAAAGGCAAAGGGAGGGAGGAAAAGGGACATGACAAAATTCAAAGAGGGTTAGCATATAAATGTTCTCTTTGACTTTTTGACCCAATCCTAGAAGCTTATGTCCAGCTTACCAACCTCAAAATCCTGAATTAATCTCAGTGGACTGAAACCCAAACCTCTACGTTCTCTGCCTATAAATCGATCCCATCAAGAACTAGCTCAAGGAAGATGTGATAGGAGAACTAAGATAGTCAGTACAGTCCAATTAATAGAACTCTGGAAAGAGACTGAGTCAAAGTGAGAAAAAGAGTAGAGGGGGACTTGGAGAATGAAACTTAGCCTCAAGACTCTAAGCAGAGTGGGCACTCCAATACATGCACATCACTAAGAAGAGTCCCCCTACCCCCACAGGCTCCCATCATCCCAGGCTCCTTGACTAGGTCATCTCATCTTTGCTTCAAGATGTATTTATTATGGAAATTTTTTCCTGACCTATAGTCTAGCTTTGGCTCTTTGCAACTTCTACCCATTACTCCTGGCCCTATGCTGACAAATTGAACAAATTTATTAATCCATCCTTCACACAACAGTGTGTTGCTTCTAATACTTAAAAACTATCACTCTACCACCATGACTTTTAGGCTTCTCCAAGCTCATTTCCCTCAACTAATCCTCCTATATCATGGACTGAAGACCCTTCACCATTCTGGTTGTCCTCCTCTGGACACTTACTGCATTATAAGAAAGAATGAATATGAAGAATACAGAGAAGGATGGCAAGATTATATGAACTGCTATGAATTAAAGTGACAACATTGTAATGTAAATAACAATATGATTGAAACTCCATATTATGAAATTACAATGACCAAGTTTGTCCTCAAATAAGAGATATAGGAATGCATCTCCTTCTCTTCTTTGTACAGGTAAAGGGACTATAGATCTAGGACATTGCATATGGACATATGCATATAGAAGCTTTATTCACTTATGCCTTTGAGCCTATGTTAGGATTGGAGTCATCAGATAAGTGTGGTGTTAGTATGTTAGTATATATGCACATACTGGTTTAACCTCTCAGGGCTCAAGGCAACATTCTAACTAATATTTAGAGAAATTGCAGCTCTAGATTACTAGAGAATTTCTTTACAAGGAGTTCCCTATACTAATGAAATTATCTCTCCCCACTCCATTTCTCTCTTCCTCTCCATCCCTTTTCTTTCCTCCCTTTCTCCCTCTCTTATCTTTCTCACCTTTCTCATACATGTGTGTATACACATACATATATACACATGTGATTAATGTTGACATTTATCAGTATTTCAAAACAAACCTCTTATGGATTTGTATTACCTGAATGTTTAGCTTTTACTATTTATTCAATAGATTAACAAAGGCTGTTAGTAACTAGCTAAACAGGTTCCTACCTATAACAGCTCAACTTAGTAATGAAAAAGAAAATTAGCACATTGTTTACCACAAATTGACTGAATAAGAGAATTAAGCGGTTAAAGAGTCCACTAAGCAGGTGGGAACTTGAGTCACTTGAAGAAGGCAGGGGAGGAGGTTTGGAAAATATTAATTATGAGGTTATCCTACCAGATGGTTATCTCTGTTGAAGAAAGCACAAAGTTCATAAGTGCAATGAACTTTTCTTTGCAGGGCTGAAAAAGTAAAGGGTCCTCCCTTTCTTTACTCTTTCTGTCCAAGATAATGAGTACTTTGTGATAGTGTGAACATTGGATATACTTATAAGAAATCAACATTGGACTTCAACCCAGACTCGCCTGGCCAGAGGCACAGTGCTATCAAACAAACCACACTGACCTCATCTCATTACACTGGTGCTGCTGTTAGTTTACTGATGTGTCTCTGCGAAATTAAAGTCAAGAAAGGCAGCTAAGCCAATTGTGTGAGATCTCTCTCCCTAACCCCATTTACTCTTGGTAAAAAGATCAGCAGTGAAATATTACTAACATAATAGTCTTTATGAGAAATGGAGGTGGGGAGAGCATTTTTACCTATGAGCCAAGACAAACTAATCAAAAGCTGTTAAAACCCTTCCACTGAAAGAGTGGGGAAACAGTTTTATTTGATGTTTTACTTAATAGCCAGAAGAGAGAGAGGTAGAAAAGAGGAGTAGAGGTTTGCTTTTGGTTAAGACTTTCTTGCTTCTGTTAACACATACCTGAAAAAATACTTTTTTAATCTGCAATTCTCACATTCATCTCAATCAAGCCTTGCCTAATGTTTATTCATATTGGCCTGAAGTGCAATGCTGCTTTTTAGTAGACTGAGATGGTAATTTGTATTCTATGCCAATTTAATCCTGTGACTTTCTGTCAAGAATAAATTAAAGGGGCAATTTTCTAGTTTTTTTCACCTCTTTTTGTCACCATGGGCGCCTGGTCCCTAGGAACTAGACTGAGATCACAAGTGAAGTTCAGAAACAAAGGTAAACAGCAAATCTCAAATCACTACTGTTATTATGAACTTATTTTATTATAATATTTGAATAGCTTGCCAAATTGAGCACACTTTATGTTGTCACTGCCTACAAATATTTTGAAACATAGAGTCTTTATGCATATCTTATATGGCATCTTTTCTCTCTTTTTTTTCAGGTTCTAAACTTAAGCTGATAGATGTGAATTACAGCACTCCTTACTGAAGTCACTTCCTGATAAACAGCCAACACTAAAAAATAAATAAATATAAGACAGCTTGAGAATTCCAACCTTCTTGGCTGGTAACAATTGGTGTGTTGTTATCCTGGCCTGGATGCAATATTTATAATTACTTTCCTTCTAAACAACTGAATTCATTCCACCAAAGAATGTCACAAGTTTACTGTTGTTATATATTAAAAAATAGGATTAGCAATGAAGACAAATGTCACTTGTCTAAAAAAAATTTTCAGTCTTATTTCTTTCCTGGCTTATTTTGTCAAGTTGGAATCACTCCCAACTTTAAAGGAGTTACAGCTTGAGTTCTTTAGCAGCCACTGTTTGTAGAGGGAGTTAAACAAATACACATGCAAGTGAAAAAAATAGCAACTTTTCTTCTCAGATATAGGGTCCTGTACATTCATTTAGACAATGCAATAATTTTATAAGGGAAAATGGTAGTGATGACTATATTGCATCAATTTTTATATTCATTTAAAACCATTAACTTGTTTAATATGTCAGGCTTTTTAATGGCATTAGAAAAATAAAGTCAATTCATTTATATTTTGATTTTTATATAGAAAGGGCTGATCAAGTTTCAGAAGTAAAGGTTATCCTTCTATTTGCCAATACCAAGACTTTCTCTTCCTATTCTTTCCTGGAACTTGCTCCTTTAATCATCTCTTCCTATCATCTTCAAAATTTCTTTTTCCACCATGTATTTCCATGCTGTCTACAAACTTACCGAGATCTTCCTCATTCTTTAAAAAACACTCACTTTACTTTACCCTTTTATCCACTATAGTTATTTCCTACATCCCTCCTCCCATTCATAGCCACTATCTAGCTTAGACCATCATCACCTCTTGCCTAGATTACTGTGCTACCCTCCTAATTGCTTTTTCCTGCCTCAAATTTCTCACCTCTTCAATCCATCCTTCACAAAATTCTATTAATGTATTCCCTTTTGCCCCAAATTTACTCTCTGTGTGTGCATTTAAAAAAAGGTTATCTGACATGCTAGATGGACAAAATTTCTTTCATTGTACTTCCAAAGGCAACAAAAAATACTAATTAACTGGACATCTAATCACTTGGCTATACAATGTTCATATCATTCATGATCAAAAAGATACTGTAAAAATACTGTTTATGTATAAATTTAACTGTTGCAAAAGATGAAGTACAGAAGTTCTAAAAAGAACTTGAAAAATTCTTCCAGAGAAATAATATTTGGTACAGGGACTTTAGTGTGAAAGTTGGTTTAGAGGATAATACAGAAAAAAAGATTGGAAAACATGGTTTGAGATTAAGAAAATTAAGGCCAAAAGCTTGTAGATAATTCAAAAACTTGAGGTCTCTATATTATGAATCCCCTCACATATCATGTCCCAGATGACATATTGGCTGTTTATGTTACCTCTAACAAGTCACTTAACCTCTCTGGGACCCCAAATAACAAAGAAAGTAAGGTATCTGCATTGCTCACAAAGATTCCCCCATGCTGATGAAAACCACAAGGTGGGAACAAATATATGTAGTCATGATGAATACTTTCTTCCAAGTAATCACAGGGTTGGAAACCACAGTATACAAGAGCACTAAAAATCACACACACACAAAAAGAATTGACTACCATATATGTTAAAAGACAGGAAATAACTAGTTATGAAGATGGGAAAGGTTTCAACACCACTCTCTTAATATAGTCAGGTTATTAGCCAGTTAGAACACAAAGCAAAATTAATACCAAATTTGTGGTGGGGGGTGGAAAGGTGGGAAGATAAGAAGTCACTGCAACTAATTATAGTAGTTCCAATCTGGGCTATTCCATCAAGTTATTGGCTCTGAAAAATGTGAAATAGATAAAAGACAGACTTTGATTAACACCACTCCTTAGAGAAGCTATCAATCTTAAATAGTAGCCACAAGGTCACAAAACAGCTCAGGAATTGAGTAGGCTAACAGTCCCTTGATCTTTTTTATACCAAGTGGAGAGACATGAAAGCCAAGAACAATACTGTAGCACCAATGCAATACTTGCAGAGGCTATGGCTGCTATGAATATGCTGACTTAGTTCTGAATCGCAAAATATAACAGCCTCTCTTCATTGAAGGCAGAACCAAAACATTTATTCAAACACCAGAAAGTGAAATCCCAACACCAGAAAGCCAAATCCATCATAGCAACAAAGGAATCTATATAGATTATCAATGCAGAGGGCAGCAGCATCCCCAAGCCTTTCCTCTGCCAGGCCTTCCCCAAAACCAAGATCCCTTAGGCAGAAATGTCCCTCTCTCACCCATGCTAGCTATTCTGTTTTCTGACTGCCTCCTCTCTCTCCAAACTGCAACTCCCACCTTCTCTCTCAGCTCTAACTGCTCTGTCTCACTTCCTCTCAGCTCTGCTCCACCCTTCCTGCTGCATAGCTTTCTGCTCCACTCATTTGGCAAGCTCCTCCCACCACAGGCTCATGTGACTCAGGCTTCCATGTGACTCAGCAGGTCATGTGGACCTATTAATGGATGGGAATTCCCATTGCATTAACAATACATTAACAAAACAAATACTAACAGAAAATATAAACTAATCTGCAAAACATTACAGAGAGAATGAAAGAAGATTTCAAGCATTCACCTCACAAAGAAAGAAGAGTAAGAGAGGGAAAAGAATTCCCTACGGAAAGCCTGGTATGAAACCTAACCTCATCCTGAAAAGAGATAGATACATAGATGATAGATAGATAGATAGATAGATAGATAGATAGATAGATAGATGATAGATGAAACTCCAGGAAGGACAAAAAATAGATGCAGAATGGAACATGTTCATGAGGGTTTCTATAGAGATCTAATTGCCACAACTGTACTATGATAAAGTAGAAATAAAAATAAAATGAAGTGAGGAAGAGTGGTTGTATATTATCAAATGCATTCAGAAGAAACCCACACTAGAGGTTGCAAAATATTCAGGGATATGTTATTGAGATGTCTCAAAGAGAAGATTCCACAAAGAATAGGAAGGATTACATATGCTATTAATGCCAATACAAAATGAGCAAGAAGACATTAATAACTTTCTGTCTCATAAAATTACTTTCTGATGTCTATAAAATTTTTGTAAGAATGGACTATTCCTGTAGTCCTTGATGAAAATGTAAGAAGAGAATAGGAAGGATTTGCATTTAAATTTTGCAAGAGACACCACAATCGTTTCTTGACGACAGAAAAGTGACTGGATTTTGTAGAGCAAAATATAACATAAAGACTCATAGGGATTCAATAAAGGGCAGAGTCAAGATGGCAAAGTGAAAAATCACAACTGAAAATCCTCCCCTAAACCCTTTCCTTCAAAATGACCACTGAAAACACTGAACAGAATTCTGAGAAGGAAAGCCTCAAGAAAAAGTCACAGTGATTCATTTGTCTATGGCACAGGGAAGCTTAGAAAGACAGAAAGAGTAGTCTATAGACATAGGGTTAGGGACTGACTTGGAGCTTGGTACAATGTGGCAGAAGTGAAGTGGGGCAGAAGCAGCAGTGATTGTGGGTTGTGAAGCAACAGCAGCACCCAGGAACAGTAAAAGGACTGAATTTCTGATCAGAAAGGTCCCAGGGGACCCTTATACTAGTACTGGGCTCAAGATGGGGTGCTATTTGTCAGCTCTAGCATCCATTAACCATTTATGAGTCATAGTTCCAGGCTGGAGAAAAGTGGTTATAGTTGCAAGGAGCAGGGTCCCCAACTTGGTAAAGACCAGAGGCCAGACAAGGAGGACAGAGTCCAGGTATCTCCCCAGATCACACACCATTGGAAGAACCTAAATACTTATAGGCCCCCAGATCAAGATCTGAAAGCAGAAGGACATAAAAGACCATAGCTCAAGCTACTTACATACCCACTGCACAGGTGAGTAGAAATTCTAATATAAAGTCTAAAATCAAGGAGTACTCTGGACAAATCAACAAACAATTAAAAAAAGGAACCTGACCATAAAAAGTACTATGGTAACCAGGAAGCCAAAGATACAATCTCAGAAGAACATGACTTTAAAATATCCACAAGCAAAAATATATATTTACACACACATGTATATATGTGTGTGTGTGTATATATATATATATATATGTGTGTGTGTGTGTGTGTGTGTGTGTGTATACATATACAGACACACATGCACACCCAGATTATCATAAGAGGCTATAGAATATTTAAATAATCCTATACAACAAAAAGAAATTTAATAAGCCACAAATGACCTCCCTAAAAGTGGGAGAGGGGGGCCAGGACCAGTTATATTTACAATTGAAGTCTATCAAACATTTAAAGAATGATTAATTTCAAAATTATACAAATTATTTGGAAAAAAATGGGTAAAATCTTCTGTGAAAGCCTCGGCTACTCTGATTAATAAAATGATCCATGACAATTCCAGACTCAGGATGAAAAATGCTTTCCACTTCAAGAGAGAGAGCTGATTAATTCTGAGTCCAGATTGAAACATATTTTTTCACTTTCTTTATTTTCCTTGTTTTTGTTTTGTTTTGGTTTGTTTTTTTGCAACATTGCTAATATGGAAATGTATCTTACATGACTTCACATGTATAGTGGGTTGGGTGGTTGGTTGGTTGTTATCCTTCATTCCTGAAGATGACCAAAATGACATCATTATTAAGGTACAAGAAACTAAAAACACCAGTCAGGGCACCAGAGAACAGATAATGAAAAGCAGGTAGAGGGGAAATAAATGTGGTAGTAAGCACTGTCAGATGGGGTCATTGAAACAGGTGTTCTTGTATAATTGTTTTTCTGTTATGATGAAGGATCCAATGGGATCTTCCAAATGGAGGGAGACTTTTATTTCTACGAGAAATCACTATGATGTAGGGAGAAAAAGCATTAAAATATTGTGAGGCATAAACAGGGAGACACCTGCCTACCACCAAATGCCCTAAGTTGCTCCATGTTCAACCTTCAGGCAATTATCCACCCCTCCCAAACAGAAAAGAGGAGGACCTCAGAAGGTTCAGGTTCAGACATGTGGCACAAATTGGAATCTGATGATACCACATCCTTCTTGTCTTTGACACCGTACTGGACCTCGGAGCCAGACCACGGTGTTTCCTACTGCCAGGCCTCTCAAAGCCCCACATGTATGCTGGAGGCACTGATTTGTTCACTGTCCTGCCAATCCCACATACAACCACTGAGACCAACTTCACACCAAATTCACCCACAGAACACACACTACTTTGTAGCTTTCCAGCATCAATGCAGCATCTAAAAATGCATTCACCAGAATCACTGTCTTTCCTTCCTTGTATTCATCAATGCTCCCAGGCTGTTTTCTCAACCTCCACATCAACTAGCATTAGCCCCAAGGCTACCTTGATGTACTTAATGATTTCCAGGGAGATTGTAGAGAGCTACTTGGTTTTGTAGCCTTTGGCCACAACTATTTCTCCCTTTCCTCCTCTCATCTCCATAGCATCCCAAATTCTAGTCCCATATGCTTTCCTAAGGTATTTACCAGTGCCATATAAGATGTCCTGGTCAAAGACCAAATGAAAAAAATCCCTATTGATGATGAAGTGTTGCAGATATTTTGTTGGGGGAAATGACATCTAGCTGACTGTTTCATGCTTTGAAATACTATATTACCCCTAAAAATCCTTAGACAATAAAAAGCGATCCATCAAGGAAAAACTGGGAAAATCAAGTGGATAAAGAATTCGAATGACAAAGATTAGGACACACAGCTGGAGGAGCAGACAGTCCCTGAGTTAGAACATCAGCACATATATCTTGGATAGGTACTGCAGATGTATAATGAGCTGGGGTTGGAATTGACTAGAAAAAGGAGGGTGGCTTACTTTGCATTAAGGAAATTGTGCAGCCCTTTAATGACCTGAATCTACTTCTTGTCACCAAGAAAATCATATTTTAATACCAATATTCTCTTCTTTAAGGAGAGAGGCAGCACAGACAGGAAACTGGCCTCAGTCAGGAAGTGCTGGGTTCAAGTCCCATGTTGATTCATTCTAGCTGAGGGACCTTCAGCAGGTAATTTAATTTCTAAGTCTCAAGCAACTCGCTAAAACTTTATTTTGCAAATAAGGTGCCAATCTGCATTGATAGAGGAAGTTCCATACTGTGAGTTTCCCACACCCATGAAATAACAGATCTGATCATGAAGTAAACAAGCATTTACTAAGGTGCCAGGCATTTAGCTAAACAAGTTGTTTTTCAATCTCCAAGAGGACCAAAATGACATCACTATGTTGGAGTCAAGGTACAGTGAGACTGACTGTGGCTGATCAGACCAATATAAGATCAGAAGGCTTTACCACATGTTAGGCATAAATAGTCCAGATGAACATTTGAAGTGGAGATGTGTTGAAATCTGCACATCTCACATTTCTTTTGAGCAATTCGGCAATTGCAATTTCTGCAGTTCTGCTTCACTCATAGAGCACAGCACCCTCTTTGATGTGAGCATCCCATGCTAGGTGGTCCTTTGCCAGTCAGTGTCTCCCATGTATCACAGTTGAATCCAAAGTTCTTCAGAGAGACCTTGAGAGTATCTTTGTATGCTTCTTCTGACCACCATGTGAGTGCCTTGTGTGGATACTCCAAAAAATAATCTTTTAAGCAAATATACATTTGGCATTTGAACAAGTAGCCAGCCCATCAGAGTTGCACTCTCTGCAGCAGAGTAGAATGCTTGGTAGTTTAGTACAAGAAAAGACTTCAGTGTCCAGTATCTTAGCTTGCCAGGTGATCTTCAGAATCTTTCTAAGATAATTCAAACGGAAGTGATTCAATTTCCTGGCATGGCACTGGTTGACTGTCCAGGTTTCACATGCCTACATCAGTGAGATCAGCACAACAGCTCTGTAGATGTTCAGTTCGGTTAGCAACAGAATACCTCTTGTCTCCCATACTTTCATTCGGAGTCTCCCAAACACTGAGCTAACTCTGGAACTATGTGCATCAACCTCATTATCTATGTGTACATCCCTGGAAAGTATACTGCTAAAGTAAGTGAACTTATCCCAGTATTCAGAATTTCTACATTTGCTGTAACCTATGGATTCACCTACAGATGGTGGAGAACCTGTGCTTTCTTGGTGTTGTTAGGCCAAAATTAGTAGAAACATAAGAGAACAGTGGTCCTCCTGGATAAGATCTAAAGAAAAATCCCAAGGACTGGTTTGGTCACTGTGCTGTATAAACACCGCCAGGCTAGTTCCACTTAAACAGCAAGCTGCAAGCCCTGTAGTTAGCTGTCTTGGGAGGGAGCCTCAGCCCTAGCTACAAGAATTTTCACCTCCGGGAAAGGGTAGGGAGTCAGGCTCCTGAGCAGGGAAGATTAAGGGAATCTGTGCTGATAATGGATGTCAGGCCCAGCTGTGCTGCAGAGACCTGTCCATGGTTGAGAAGGAACCACTGCACACCTGGTGAGTGCAGAAGCAGTGGGGCAGGGATGCTTCTAGCTGTGGGCACTTCCAGGAAGATGGAGTTCTTGGTTTCAATTCCAAGCCAGAGGGGAGAACTGAAGGAGGACCTGAGGTCAGAGGCACCATTCCCCGTACTCCAAGACTAGAGGTGATTACAATAATAAGCTGCTATAAAATTTTTAAAAATGAGCCAGCAAAGGAGAAAAAAACCCAACTGTAGAAGGTTATTATGGGAATAGAGAGAAGATCAGGATTTGTCTTCAGAGGAGGATACTGAAGCCAAAAAAAAGTCTCTCCTGCCCCAGAGAATAACATCAAGTGGTCACCTTCCCAAAAAGAATGCATAGAAGAACTTTTTAAAAAGATTTAAAAAATCGAATTACAGAGATTGAGGAAAAAATTAAAAAATAAAAACAATCCAAGAAAAATAAGAAGATATTGAGAAGAAAGTCAACCAACTGGAAAAGGAATCTAAAATCTTAAGGAAGAAAATGACTCCATGAAAATTAGAATTGGGCAAGGCGAATCCAGAACAGCTATAAGAGACTGTATCAGTAAGGCAAGATTCATGATATTGATGGTGACCATGAATATGCTTGTACAGTTCAGAATTGCAAAGTATAAGAGACTTTCTGTATAGAAGGCAGAAGAAGTAAAACATTAATTCAGACACCAGAGGATTAAATCCTAAAACCAATAACCCCAATTCGACATAGCAGTAATTGTATCCCCAAACGAGTAAGTCTACCTCAATGTAACAGCAAGGAGATTAAAACACAATATCACAGCAAGGAGCCAAGCCATCCTGCAAACTTCCCTTCTGCTAGTGCCTTCCTGTAAACAAGCATGAATCCTAACTGTCTGCTTGCCTACACCTTCTTGCAGTTCTGAAAGCCCTTGAAATTCTCAGAGCCCTTCCAGTTCTTTCTCTGTCTCTCTGTCTCTTTCCATTTTGCATGTCCTCTCTCACAATTCTCTCTTTTTTGTCTTCTTCTCATAGCAATCTGATCTCCGCAGCTCTCTAGTCTGAGCTTAGTGTCTACGCACAGGGCATATATACCTTGTTTGGGGCCCTGGAGCTTGGGGTCCTGGAGCTTAGCACCTTGTAGCAAAAGGGTATGGGCCTGTCTACAAACAAGCCTTGCCTAATCAAGCTTCCCTTAACTAGCTCCACCTGAGGCCTATTGAATGGGTGGGGAAGATCTTTGATCACATTAGCACCACAGAGACCAAGAAAAACTATATGTGTGTGTGTGTGTGTGTGTGTGTGTGTGTGTGTGTGTGTGTGTATATATGTGTGTGTGTGTGTGTGTGTGTGTGTGTGCGTATATATGTGTGTATATATATATATATATATATATATATATATATATATATATATATATATATATATATATATATATATATATATGGATGGATGGATGGATGGATAGATAGATAGATATAGCTGAAGCCAACCAGAAGCTTTGGGTGCTCCATGGAGAAATGACACGAGTTGGCCAGAGTCTGAATCAGAACTCAACTTTATTCTAGCAAGCAACAGACTTTTACACCGTTTCTTAACCATTACCTAATGCTTCTGAACCATTACCTAATGCATTGCCTTGTTACTTTACTGGGACATCTTTGATACTTTACTGGGACATCCTGCCTCATGTCTCATGTAGCCCATGTAGCTCCGATACATAGATGATGACTATATTGCAACATTCCTAATCATTCCCATGCAGATACCCATACTGAAACATTTCTATTCTTTCCCATGCGGATCACAGCTGTGAGGGTAGTTCCGGACCCACGACCTCTTATCTTATACGGTCTTGCCTTGCACAGGCCTAGGAGGCTTACCAAGATATAGTTGCATCTCCACATGCCACTCTGCACATCCTCAAGGGTAGCTAGACCAGGCTCAGGATTAAAGGAAAACCTGTCATTTACCTCTCTCACCATGGACCATCTCAGAGCTAGCCCCCTACATATAGCTACATATAGATATAGCTATAGATAGATATAGATACAGATAGATACATACACATATACATACATACATATATGCACACATACATACACATATACATATATACATACATAATGAAAAAATAGGAGAGAATATGAAACATCCCATAAGAAAAACAACTGATCTGGAAAATAGGCCAAGAAGAGAAAAAATAGTAATAATTGCACTGCCTGAAAGCTACAATCAAAAAATGAATTTTGATAATTAAATAAAATTGTCAGGAAGCATTAGAACAAGAAGGGAAAGTAGAAATATTAAAAGTCCTCTGATTGTCACCTACAAGAAATCCTACAAAGAAAAACTACATCAATATCATAATCAAATTCTGAGACCTCCAGCTCAAAGAGAAAATGTTATGAGCAACAAGAAAAAAAAACAATTTAAATATGGCAGAACCATAATTAGAATCATACAAGGCCAAGCAGCAGGGACACTAAAAGACTGCAGATCTTGGAATACTTTATATTGAAGAGCAAAACAACTGGGGTTGTGGCTGGAAATATCATACCCAGCAAAGTTAAGAATATCCTGAATGAAAAATGGGACATTCAAAGAATTGCCAGATTTTTTAGAAATTTGTTGCCAAAAAAACTCCCCAAACCCCAAAAATACCTGAACTCAATAGGAAATTTGACATATAAGATCTGAGAGAAAAATAAGGTGCATATCTAAGACTAATTAAGGGACCCAATAAGGACAGAGTATTTACTTTTTATATGAGAAAATGTAAAATGTATGTCTGAAATTGTCATTAGTAATTGGGTAGTTTAAGAAAGATTGGAGTAGATCTGAGTATGACGTGATTCTAAAAATTATAGGAAATTCTAAATTCCAAAAAGTTTAGGAAATGGTTATAAGAGTAATTATCTTATAAAAATGAATGAATAGTGAAATGGTTAGGCACAAATAAGAGGCAAAAGAGGAAGAACTGACACAGAGGAATTAGATGGGGAAAGAGGGCTGGTCATTCTGAAACCCCACTCTCTTTGGGGATTAGGTTAAAGAGGGAAAAATACATATATATCTAGAAGGGTATAAAAGTCTTTAAATTCAGAAAGAAATAAAAGGCTGAGAGGATATGGAAGGGGAAGAGTATATGGGAGGGATTTTTAGAGAGAACCCTACTCGCATCAGGTCTGGGTTAAAGAGAGAACATTTAGAAGGGAATTTCTTCTAAATTTATAAAGAAATAAGAAGATGAGGGAACAGGATGGGGGGAGTATTGAAGGGTGTTTCAATTAATAGGAATGAGAGGATAAGGGAGGGATCTTTGGAGAAGGAGTAGGTTAAGTAAAAGGAGGGCAAGGTAGAGGGTAGAAGTAAAGTAGAGGAATAAGGAGGAAAAGGAAATGAGAGATACACACAAACATAAAATAAAGAGCAAGAGTAGAATTTATTATGAAAAAATCAGGGGTAGTAATCATGATCTCAGAAAAAGTTAAAGCTAAAACAGATTTAATCAAAATAGAAATAATGTCAGTCACACTAATCAATATTGTTTTAAACTATTTAAAATAACTAGACAGTATAAGGTTGGAATATTGCTGTGATGGAGGAAATGATGATTTGGTGGACTTGGAAAAATATGGAAAGACTTGGACTTGTGAAGGAAAATTTATCCACCCTCAGAGAAACAGGACAAACAAGTATAGTGTGGTCTTACATTGATGCATATGAATCTACATGACTATATTTCAGTATGACTACAGATATCTAAGTATATGTATATGTATGTATATATATATGTATGTGTATGTGTATTTGTACATGTGTGCATGTGTGTGTGTGTGTGTGCGTATCCAAACTTAACTGCCGCTTTCTTGGGGGGAAAGAATGAAAAAAGTTAACAGCAGAAAACAGAAGAAAACCTACCAGGAAACAAAGAAAATATGGATAGCTCTGAACACAATTTATTTATTTACAATAAATTTACAATTTATTTATTACAAAGGCTTTCTCGAAATGGAAATTTATTGCTGTATATTTTGAATCCTCTCCTCTGTTCTGTTGTGCATATGGCAATGCTTTTTTTCATTTCTTATTTTGTGTTTAAGTGTTAATATTTAAGTTTATGCTTCTTTTTCTTGTTGTCTATTTAAGTTTTAGTATTTTAGTTTAAATTAATAAAAAAGAAAACAAATGTGGTATGAGGGCCATATATCTAGATCGAATGATATCAGATAGTTATCTAAGCTCTGTACTGGTATCCACAAAATATCAAAACACCTGGAGAAAGCCTCTATTTTATGAGTACCAATTAGAATAATCGCATTAAATGCCTCAAACATGAATCTGGAAGGGCACACCTTATCAAAAGGAAGAGGACAGGCCAATTGTAGGGGTGAGGGAGGAGAAAACAGGTAGACTAGCACATATGTATTTTTAAAGTCAACTAACTAGGAAATCCATGAGTCAGAAGAGAAAAGAAGGCTTTTGGATTTCTGGACAAAAATCTACAGAGATAGAATCAAAAGCAATATTGTCAATGAACCATACTATAAAGCACCTGGACAGAAAGATAAAATAAATGAAACATTTGGAACACATATCCCATCCTGGCACAGAGATAGGCTATAATAATAAGGCAGGATGTCAGTTATTCAGAAATCTGCTGGAGCTCTGTAAAAATTAGGGCAGCTAATCTTGATTCTCCTCAATAATTTCGTTCTTCAAAAAAGAGAATTTCTCTTGATTTTCACCAGCAAAGAAGAATTGGTGGCTGGTGTGGAAATTATGGGAACTGGGGAAGGAAGACTGTATTAAGGAAAGAGAGGAAGGGTAGGCCTATTCCGATAAGTATCCTAAATTTTGCAAGAGCAAATTTCACAGTTCAAAGAAAGGATGGATGACATCCTGTGGTTCAAAATTCTTCAGGGGACCTTAGCCCAGGAGGGAAAGAGAGTTTTGTATCTCAGAATAAAAATTAAGACAAAAAAATAATTCCAGGGAAGATTGGAAAAAAGGCTAACTTTTCAAGAAACAAATGCAAATGCACAAGGAACTTAGTGACCAATTTGGATTTTGAAGAGTTAAATACAGACACATAAAAGATGAAAGCTAGGACAGGAAATGGAAGATGAACACAAAGCTGCAGCATGTTCCTTAAGAAGAGTATCAGGAGTTCCTAATGATATAGGGAGGAAACAAAGGGTCATACAAAAAGGCCTTTTCTTAAAAAGAAATGTTCAGGGAAGAAGGAACTTCAAACAATCTGTTGTTTGGGATCAATAGAATTATAATGACATAAAGGCATGCCTGATGTCTTTTTACTTTGCTTCTCTTTTCTCTACTAAGACTGCATGATCTTTGGACTGGAAAAGAAAGGGAAAAATAGCTATAAGTAATAGAAAGTTGAAAAACAAACAAGTAGAGGAGATAATGGGAAGGGCATCTCCTTATTCTGACAATTTTTCTCCGGCCATCATTTTCATCTTCCTTCTCCTGGGCCCTTGGGCCCATCATTGTGTGTTCCAAATATGATAGGTCAGCTTTTGTTTTAATCTTTTCTGGAACCAGTCCTTCATACGTCTCCCTTGTCATCTCCTCATCATGTGGAATAGAAAGATGTCATGGCCGCCACCACCACTACCCCTGCCCAGCTCTTCTTTATGTGTTGTCTTCCCCAATTAGAATATATGGTCTTAGAAGGAAGAGGGTGTGGACTTCTTCATTTGAATCTCTAATGTTCATCACAGTGCCTAACATATAGTAAGTGCTTAATAAATGCTCTATCTATCTATCTATCTATCTGTTTATCTTTGATGAATTCAATTCACTAGGTCCAACTGAACTAAATCTTAGAACTGAAAGAATAGGTAGGTGTGATTCCTCAGCCACTTTTACAGTGTGATCTCTGAAAGGTCATGGAGGACACACAGATTTAGAAGATACAGAATGTTCAAGTTTTCTAAAGGGCCTGCCTTCCTCTAACTAAGCCAGTAACTTTGAATTGGATTTCCGGCAATAATCCAGAACATGTTTAAGGGATGGTTGGTGAAAAAGATGTTATCTCAAAGACCTAGCATGACTTCATCAAAGTCACATTGGACTACCTTTCTCTCCTTTTTCTGACAGCTGGGTAGTCAGCTCAGGAGAATCCTGCAGGTATTGTTAACCCAGATTCGAGCAAAGCACTTAATAAAGCATTTCATTGTATTCTTGTAGAAAAGGGACAAAGATGTAGCCTAGGAGATTAGGTTCAATTTGATAGATTAAGAACTGGTGGAACAAACTACTGAACTCAAAGAACAGTCATAGAATCATAAAAATTATATTTGGAGAAATATTATTAGTATCTACTGTTTTTCTTTTTTCTTTTTTTAAACAAATGAAGAAAAAGAGACATTAAATGAACTGCTCAAAGTCACATATGTTAGCAAGTGACAGAGTTCTGAGTCAAACTCATGTCATCTCATTCCAGATCCAGTGTTTTTTTTTTCACTTTCTCCCCTTTACCTCACCCATGTCAGGTAGAAAGGAGCGCTCCAGTACAAAGACAGAAAGATCCACAAGTGGCTTTCTACTATTTACAATTGTTAATCTACTACTTGAATGAAGGTATAGATGGCTATTTCCTTCACATATTGCCAAAAGGTGTCTCAATACAAACCAGAGACCATGCCCTGGAGGCGCTCCCATGGTAATGCATAAAAAGTTTGAGAGACATAGTTTCTGTGAAATTGATCATTTTATTAATTATGCTGGCAGATAATTTATAAAAGGGATCAGTGGCACCCTCAAATGCCAAAGAACACCCCCTCCCCCAAACTCACTCAATGCTTATATACCCAAGGAAGAGTGGGCGTGCCTTAGGGTGGCAATCAACTCTGATTGGTTAGCAATTAATGAGAAGAATGAATATTATAAAGAGAGGTGGGCTTATTCTAATGAAAGGATGGGGGCAGGGGGAGACATGACTCTGTTCCCTGTCTTGGACAAAGAGATATATCTCCTATTCAAACTATACCTACATAGGTCAATCAAGACAAAAGGAGGTCCACCTCTTCTCAGATCTGGTTGAGAGGAACATAATGGGCTAGAATTAATTTTAAATTCTTTGTAAGGTTTCCTAATAGGGTAGTGTCTCCCACTCAGTACTGAAAAGCACATATCTGGGGATTTGGGCAATCTCATCCATGTCCTTCAGGAACTAAACAACCTACAGGTTTCTGAAAAATCCTGGTCCTAATTCAGTAATTGGTTATTAATATAAGAGAGAAATAATCATTTCTCTCACCACCCTGGGGCCTTCTTTCCCTACTTCTCCTGGAACACTACTTCAGGAACCATCCACTACCTTCAAATAAACTCTGCCATTGTTTCTGACTGGGTATGTCAAACTACTCCCTTATAATACCATTCACCATCTCAATAATTTTCCTGGCCACCCCTCCTCAAAGTGTGTTGAACATAATGTCTGGTATATAGAAGGCAATTAATTAAATGCTTGTTTCCTCCCTCTTTGCTATTGTATTAAAATCCTTAAAGATAAACCTGTCTTTGTTTTTGTATTTGTATCTTCTGTGCCATATAACAAGACCTTAATAAATGCTCTTCATTCATTCATGCATGCATTCATTCTCTATATCTCTATGTCTTCCCTTCTTCTTCTACTTTTCCTGGGTGGGTGTGTGTGTGTGTGTGTGATGCTCACCTTTGTCAGTCTGGTGAAGTCTTTTGACCCCTTCTCAGAAAAATGTTTTAAATGCATTAAACAAAATGCACATGATTACAAAGAAAATTAATTAAAATAATTTTTTCACATCAAAATTATGGACCCCCTAAAGTCTGTCCAGTGACCCTTTGGAAGCAAAGAACTCTTATCTCAGAGGATGAGATGGTCCTGCCCCTTGTCAGTCACTTGATTCCACACCTCCCTGCCCTTCTGGGATCTTGCTCCATCCATGTTTGTTATTTCTACTTCCTTACTACCTATTCATTTTTCATCCCTTGCAACTTGGACCCATGTCCATCTTTTACTGAAACTAAGTTCTCCAAAAGTCACTAATGATCTTCTCATTGTTGAGCCTTTCAGCTTTCTCTCAGTCTGCATCATTCTTCATTTTAACAGAATCTTTGACAGGCCCCTTTCACATCATAAAGCATCCAAATGGTTTTTTAATCAATTGAATTGGCTGTACCCTATCTGTATGTATAAGCATATGTATACATACATGTATGTGTACATGTATATGTATCTGTATACTTTACATCTGTGCCTTCTTTGACATTGCTGGTTCTCCTTCCATTTTTCCAACCACTCTTTGATCTCCTTTTATGTTTCTTCTTTTTTCCTTCTAATCTCTAAGTATGGAACTCCCTAAAGCCCTCTATTCCATTCAATTCAATTAAACAAACATTGATTTGAAATATATGTTCATTTGTAAAATCTTATGCAGGAAAATAGTGGAAGGTTATAATGTTATAAAGCACAGAATATAAGGGAGGGTAAAACCAATTTAAAGAAAGCTTGATGAGAGGTTCAACTAATCGATATCATCCCAAGGGGAATCATGGTTGAAAATGGAAATAGTACAACAAACAGAAGAAAAATGGAAAATATTTGCAGTTTTTAAGATCAAACTATCTTCACCAGGAAAATAAAGCCTCTACTCTAACATCACAGTCTTAGATCTGTTTATAGAGAAGACAGAGTTGGCACTAAAGATAGGGAAAGCCCCTGGATAAGACTAAGTATACCAAGAGAAAAATCTATACTAGAATTGACACAAAAGTGAGGGTGCTGAGGGATCACTTCATAACATATGGGAAGTAGGGGAAGGTGGTAAAGACATGGGGGAAAAGAATCTCACACCTTGTTAATTCTGACAAAAGAAAAGGCAATGGGTAGAATATTGATAACTATGAAGCCTTTTGAATATTTCTCCTGAATATTTCCTATTTATTCTGCATGTAGCTTGTTCATGCATAGTTATTTGAATATCATCTCCCCCATTATACTGAATTTCTAAAGGGCAAGGACTGTCATTTGCCTTTCTATGCATCCCCAATACTTAACACAGTGTCTGGCACATAGTTGGAGCTTAGTACATATTTACTAACTGACACATATGTAAGGCACCATGGTTGGTATTAGGGATATAAAGACAAACATGAAATATTCCTTGCCTCATATCCCATCCATTCTATCTCCAAATTTCTGGTATGCATCCCCTCCATTACATTTCCATTGACAGAGCCCATATCCAGGTATTCATTAACTCTCCTATAAAATATTATAACGGTCTCCTTGCTTGTCTTCCTATTTCCATAGTCTCTCCTCTATCCATCCCTGACAAAACTTACAAAATAATCTTAATGGACATGGTGACACAATGTCACCCCTCTGCTTAAAAACCTGGAGTTATTCCATTGCTCAGTTATTAAGAATTTCAGAATTGGTCAGGACCTTGAAGGCGAACTTGGCCAACTTATATCTGAACAAAAAACCTTCTTACAACATACTTGACAAGTAGTCACCCACTTCGAAACTCTGATCAATTATCCATAATTTCACAATGCTAAGGATGAAGCATGCTGCCAACCTCCTCAAAGAATAGTGATAGTTACAAGATGCAGAATGGGACCTACATTTTTTAACATGGTCAATATTTATTTCACTTGACTGTGCATATTTATTACAAAGGTTCTGTTTTGTTTATTTATTTTCCAATGGGAGTGGGTGGAAGATAAAATAAATGCTAGTTAACAAAAAACCCTAATTATTTAATGAGATGGTCACCGAGATTTTCTTGAAGACCTCTAGTGAAGGGGAAAACTGCTGCCTACTGAGAGAATTTATTCTACTTGGAGATAACTCTAATTGTTAATAAGTTTTTCTTTCCTAAAATCCTTTGTTTGCCTCCTTGATTTTTCCACCTCATACCTACATTGAGATTCAAGGGTCAATGTGACTTCCTTGAAGAAGAGAAACCATGTGAGCAATTCTCCCAGAGATGACAGCTTCTCTACCTAAGGGATATGCAGCAGTTAGGCAGTTAGCACAGTTTTAGAGTATGGATACTTTCTAGAGAGACACTGGGAAAGGCACACATAGTTTCAGCCATGTGGCAGCTATGAAAAGGGGAAACCACAGGATGTGAGGGGTGAGAGTTTAGGAACATCAACATTCTACTGAGAAAGAAGAGTAGTCTTCTGAGCAGCAAGCCTCTTGGTGAGCTAAGAAAATAGTTGATGTGTTCCCTGAAGCTGAACGAGTGACAGGGGACAAAAGAAAATTTGGGGGAGCAAGGGACATGGATTTTTCACTCTGTTACTGTAAGTTATTTGGATAAAATTAGTGCAATGGGAAAGTCGTTGTCTGCTTAGTAACATCAAGTATGTTGCCTTGTACCTGATATACAATTGTTACAAATACAAAGCATTTTACATCAATTCAATTCTGATTTAAACACTCCAAATGTTATTATCCCTTTTTACAGATGAGGAAACTGTTGTTTAGGGAGGTTGAGTCACTCGCCTATGGTCACATAGCTAGTAAATATCAGACATGGTTTGGGACTCATAGCATCCTGACTCTAACTCAAGCAAGCACGCTATTCACAATGTCATGATGTTTTGCCTAAGCATTTTTCATTCACCTTTTGTGTTTGCACAGGATGTGAGAGACCTCTTTTACCGACATCTGTGTAAGGGGTGTGCTGGTAAATATATAACAACCAATTCTCTGAAGAACAAAAAAACATGGCTGATACACTTTTAGGTTTAATCTGAATTATTAACATTTTCTCCATCAGTTTAAGTCTAAAAAATCAACAAAATAATAAATCAATCCCTGTTTTTGTAGCATTTGCTGAATTTCAAGGTTTAAATGTTTACACTGAAAACTTAAGAATCAGCTGTCAGATGTTTTTGAGCTGGCTCCAGCACACCATTGAGGTATACACCTATCCATGAGCTATATTCAGACTGCATAAAGTACACTGCGATAAGCCAAAAATTTAATGAATTTGAGTGTTATCTCCCTAAACCAGATCCAGTCTTGTAAGTCAAGAGTTTAGGGCTTTGGAACTTGGGTTACATATATGTCACTTCAAAGGAAACAAGCTAAAGAATTATGAATCATTTTAACCAACTTCACCCAAACATTACTTCATAATATGTGCTTAATATCCAAGAAACTTTACAACGCACATTACCTTGCACATAATAGACACTTAAAAATAACAGTTGGTGAATTTCATTAATATCCAAAAAACCCCCAAATCTTTATACACCCATCACAGACAAGATACCCTTATTTGATACTAGTATCCAACAATGTGACTGAAATAATTTTAAAACTTAAACTTTCTAAACTTAGCATTCTCATAATTTAAACCCAAAGAATTTATCCTATGCCTCTACATTTTTAGGAAAAAAAATACTCCTGGGTAACAGTAAGTACTTATTATGTTTATGCTTATGTTTTTCAGGCACATTTGCTATCCAATATTGTGTTGTGATGATCGAGTTAACAAAAACAAAAGGGTTCCTAAAGTGAAAGGACTGTGGTTTATTAGCTGAAGGTTCAGAGTTCTCAGGTTTGAATCCTGGCTCTGCTACTGTGTGACCTTAGACAAGTGACTTCTACTCTCTGAGATCCAATTTCCTCATCAGTAAAATGAGAAGGCTAGACATCTCTGATGTCTTTTATAGGTATCATGATGAAAATCTAGAAAGCTTCTTCCTAAGAGTATTTTCAATGGCACATATTCTTTATCCTTCATGATACGTACCCATAAAAGAGGTTTTATTTTATTTTATTTTTTAACATTGGCTTTGCAACTAGGGCACCTTGGAAAGATTTGCAGCTGGCTCTTTCCCTAGCTTAATGAATATTCATCACCCTTGGCAAAGAAAAGGGAGCAGGGAAAACCTTCAGTTCTTTTAATATATAACAGTGTTTGGCCCACCCCTAACGATAGCTCTTTGTTTTTGCATGTCACAGTACACTGATGGGAATTAATGAAAAGAAACTCCCTTGAGAAGGGGAGGGAAAGTGAAGGTAATGGAGGATGAATTGATGAGCTTTCAAGGAGTGTTTTATAAAGTTTAACCTCCAACAAATCTAGGGGGTTTCACATAACTTCCACCTGTTCTGCCAACATGTTGGTATTCAATAATATGAACTATCATGTTAATATTAATGCAACATCTTAACTAAAATGGCTTTAGGGAGTTTCTAAGTGAACCAAAGGAAAAAAAAAACTTTCAAGAATAGTTTGGATACATTTATTAATGACTGGTATTTATATACTTTGCTACTAATTTCAAATCAATGAAATTATGGTGCTTATTTAAGAGAGATTCACACATAAATTTCAATAAAGGATGAAGGGTGAGAAGCCATTTAAAAAACAATTGTCACAGCACCCCTTTGCATTCATGTTCAGTCTCCCACAAGATTTACAATGAGTAACTCTGTGGGGCTGGGGGAGGGTATACGAGTTGATGTATAGTATCTCCAAAGAAAGACATAGATCTGAAGAGAATATTAAAAAATCTCTCTTTTTATAATGTAAAATTATATACAGTCTAGTTAAAAGCAAAGCAATTCAGAAAAGAAAATATTGTGCTTCATTTACCTTTCCATGATTTCATTTTGGTTTTCCATTACTTTGTTTTCTGCCTATCAGATCATCACTCAATTTTACAGAAAACTCACTGTATTTTATGATTTAAATTTTACAGTGTATACAGTGGTCATGGGAAAAAATGTGCTTCTGCACCACCCTCTAGAACTCTGGGTGGTAAGAATTTCAGGTGGGAGACACAATCAGTACATACTCACTGTTCAAATCAAAACATTTTAACATCAAAAAGTGACAAGAGGAAATGCTTTATGTGTGCTTTATCATCAATACCTAAGGCATTATTTAAAATTATATAACTATAATGTCACTACAGCCCATTAATAAATGTTATGATGTTCTCAAGGTTTTATGATAGATAATTATTCAAAATAAAAGAAAAACTACATTCATAGTAGAAGGCTATGCCACTTTGTAAGGTTGCTAACTTTTTTTTTGAGAACTCATACAAGGTCTCTAGACTTTCCTGAACACTACAACAACAGACTATTTTTGTTCTGACACTTTATACTGGAGAAAAGCTATTTTTAGAGTGATTCATATCCTGGCATTCATAAACAATGGAATAAAGTCAGCCCTGAAAAAAATAGAGTATTTCCACTGTAAAAAAAAAAAGAAAAATATATAGAATAAGCCATATCTGTCTAAAAATACATATGCCAATTGAATATTTATGATGCATCATGATAGGACTGTTACGTTACTTTGAGAAGATTTTTTAAAAATCTCCTTAGTCCAATTTTCTGTGATATAAGAAAAACTTCAATGACTTGCTTAGATAATATATGTATACATAATTTACCACCTATGTTGGTGGTCATACTATTTCAAAGGAAATATCTTCTTCTGTGTTAGATTGGAGTAATGCAGTTTTCTGTTGCATACCCAATTTCTTTTTGAAGCACCATAAGAAAATCTTTTTGAATCTTACCAGAATTTTTCATCTTTCCAAGGGAAAATGGAATTGCTCTGAACTGAGATGGTGAACAGCTTGCAAACAGATGGGAGAGTCATGCTGTTTGCGAACTTTTGCCCCAAAAAAGCACACAAAAGAAATAGCCTTTCGATGGGGACAGTGTTTATGTTTGCTCTAAAAGGTGATGTTCTTGTTCAGATGCACATTTTAAATGATTTTTAGAAATAATTTTGATGTTATGCCAGATCAAGACTCCAAAAATAATGCTGATTGCACAGAATAGGTTTTTATGTATCTAGTTTTATCATGACCTGTGCAAATTTTGTATTTTTTTCCTACTTGAAAAAGATTTTTAAAGTAATATTACCAGTAGCTTCTGTCATCAGGAAAATGTTGGGATGAAAGAAATTTAAATTTTTTCTCTTTTCAAATCAATTCCTTTCTTTCAAAATTAAGCTCCAACAGGTTTTTAAGTATATATATATAATGCTAGAGCTAACACTATTTGTACTCAACAACAATATTTAAAAAGAAAGTGGGCCTCTGTTTTGCAAATTAATTGAATAGAAATGTTTACATTTCCCCAATGTCCAGTAATAGAGAGGTAGGAAATATATTAAGAGAGGAGAAAAAAAATGCTAATGTTCAGAAAACTATGAAACTATCAATCTGATTTTATGTCACAGTTTAAAAAAATGCTTGAAGATTTTTGTTTTGTGGCATTGACTGATTATAAGTTTTAATGCCTTTATCCAGATTAATAAAGATATTATGTATCTTTCAGCAATTTAAAATATTGAAGACAATTTTTTTCATTTAAAAGCAATCTCAGAATAAAAGGCTACAGTGATTATATTTTTTAGTAGTCTCTGGAGAGGACTGTATGTTACAACACCAAAGTGCAAAAGAAACAGTTCCCCTGGGAGGATGTGTTCATCTGTAATATTATATAGTGACCTTTAAAAACATAATGTAGTTGTATCATTTCACAATGGCCACAGTAGGTTTGTTTTTGTTACACAATTGTTTTTAAAATATGTCTTAGGCTGGGGAACATCTAAATAATAATGGCCTGTTTAGATGCTCTATTTGTGCCTGGTGTTGGTTAGACAGATGTTTTATTCTTCCAGATGGATAATGAACAAGATACAGGAAATGTTGGATCCAGTAAAATGGACTGAGCATTAGATGGAAGTGGACTCATCTCTTTGGGGAAAAGGGCCTCAGGTAAAATTTCCTTTAGGAAAAATCCCTCTTTCTCTTCTTAAAAGTATTTATTATTCCCCTACCAAGTCCAAATATTTCCATACACATTACTTAAAAATCTAAGACAACAGTAATCCAGACAGAGATACTATGAAAAACAAACGCATAAACACTGAGGGAATAATTAAAACATACAAATATCCCCATGTTGTAGAAGTAGTTGGGAATACCATTTAATGATATAATAAAACAATAGGAAATTAGCAAATGGAATATCATAAACCTTAAAGCATTCTAAAAGGTCAGAGTGTTTTTTGTAATTATTTTTTAATTAGTCAGTGAAGTTTCAGAGGGTAGGTGGGAAATGCAGAGGCCCTGGGTGGAAGAAGAGGAAATAAGGCTACAACTGACTGGTTTTGAAGCCAAGCATAAAAATAAAGTTAGTATTATCCCACAGTGTATTGAGAGTTCCTGGCTATCTCAAAACAATTTGTATCATAGGACTACTTTCAATGCTTTCTGTACTTTTGAGACCTCCCTTCAGGCATCTAACTCAATGTCCATATTCTATCCTTGCCAAAGCCACAATACTCTACCTTCTCTTGCCCCACTGACACTTGCTTATCCTGTATCTCACTAAGTATAAATTCTGTAATTTCCAAAGTAACCAAACCAGAACTGAATCTGTGCTAATGGAATGATGGAAGAAAGCTCAGGGTATTTGGGCCATTTTTAATGCAAAGAAGTTACTCTAGCAAAAAAAAAAAATTAGGTGAGGGAGGTAGGAAAATAGGATCATTTGGACACCTTTCAAATCACATTATATAACTAGCCATCTACTTCCTCTCTCGTAACACCCAAGAATAATAGATAGCACTTATACAATAGCTGGCATTTATGTAGTGCTTCAAGGTTTACAAACCACTATACATATGTTATCTCATTTGAGCTTTCCAACAATCCTAGTAGGTAGATATTATTACCATTTTACAGATGAATAAACTGAGGTAAAAAAAGGTTAAGTGACTTATCCAAGGTTATACAGCTTTTTATAGGTCACATTTGAACTCAGGTCTCTATACATTGTACCAGTTAGGGGAGTCAATTAGGACAACTTATGTTTATATAGTCCTTTTGGTTTCTTTTTTATTGAGGGAGGGAAGGGAATATACAATACATACTATGTGCCTGGCACTGTGCTAAGCACTTTACACCTATTATCTCATTTGATCCTCACAACAACCTTGGGAGTTAGGGGTATTATTATCCCCATTTATAGAAGAGTAAACTGAGCTCAATAGTGGTTAAATTACTTCCCTGGGGTGACACATGTGGTAAGTGTCTGGTGGGGGGAGGCTGGATTTGAGTCTTCCTGACTTCCTGACTCCAGGCCACTCTACTATGCCACGTAGGTGACTACTACACCTGTGATGCCATCCATCATGAAGAGGAAACTTTATCAGTACATCAACTTTTTTTCTGTAATTTGCTGATAATTTCTTATTAATCAAGACTATAGCTTGTTTGTACATAGCCATTTATGTTTTGTCTCCATCAGGATATGCAGAGATGGCCTTTTGCCTAACTTTGTGTCACAATGCCTGGCACACAATAGGTGCTTAATACACGATTTTTGACTGATGGACTATTTAAGAATTACCTAGGGTACTGTGAGGCCAAAATACTTTCCCAAGGTCATATAACCAAGACCAGCTCAGTCTACTAAGGTTTATACATCATTTTCCTCACATTTCCCCCCACCCCTGCCCCATTAAGTAGGTAATATCAATATCATTATTTAAATTTTCCAGATCAGGAACCTAAGGTACATAGAAGTCAAGTGACTCATCCAGGATCACACACATGCTAAGAGTCAGAGCATGTATTCAGATCCAGGTTTTCTGCCTCCAAGTCTGGGCTTTTGTTGCTACATCATGTTAAGAAGCTGTGAGAAAGCTTGCTTACATTCAGAATCCCCAAAAGGATTTGTGGTATGTGGAGGATATGCACTAAAATCATACTGAATGAGGTTTCACTTAATATGCAATTAGTATGTAACATAAGGAAAACGGCTAGTATAATTTTTAATGTCCAAGGATTTAGCAACAGTTTCCATTTTACCAGAATATTTAGTGGGATTTAAGGGCAAGTAATAATTGCTTGTCTAAATTATTTTTTAATGGGAATTGTCTTGCTACTGAATTCGTACTACTTTTTTTTCTGTGCCAAACTATCTGAAATGCAATATTTAAACATCAACACTCACATATGACAATTACTGTACTGTCATACCTATGTGTTGATGCTCATCAGTATCATAACAAGTAACCATAATACTACCTCTATTCATGGTACTTAATGACCATGGTAGTAATCTACTAGTATTAGATCCATCAAGGTTGGGGTAGGGGGAGGGGAAGATCTTTAAAAATAATCGGGCTAAAAGAATCAACTTAGGTTGGCTTAGGAAGTTTTTCTGCCCACCACTCCTTCTGATTAGATGGCTCCTCCCAGAACTTCCATTTAAGGAGAGTACCCTGGCAGCACTCCGAACTCTCTCTACCATATCCATGCACTTTAATTTCATACCCCACTCCCTCTTCAGCTTCCTTTTTCCTTGTTGACTCACTAATAACTGACTCAGAACACCTGAATAGACATTTTTGTATACACAAACTCACAAAAAAGCACACTCAATTCAACATTCGTAGCACATGGCACATAGCAGGTTTTAAGGTAAAATAAACAGTAGCAGGTCATGCATAATTAGAAAAGAGTACTTAGGAAAGAGTACAAAACTATGTGCATATTATAAAGAAGCATTTTTCTGTGTCTTTCCTTTGAGCTTGACTTGAAGTTCCAATAGTTTACTGTTATGAAAACATGTTAGAGAACTTCCTTAAAGACAGAAGACAGGAGCACATTCCCATACAAGAACAGAAAAGCCCTTGGGGGTCATCCAGTCAAATTGGTACACCATTTAGGATACAGTCTTCCCAATTCCCATGATATCCATCTACTACATTCTTGAACAACACTTGCAACAGAAGCTCATTCTGCTATGACATGTCTCTTGTAGTCTGGCCGAGTCATATTTTTAGCTGTTGGCTGACAGTATTGGACTGTGATTTCCCATTCCGCCCCCCCCCCCCAATAATGGTCTACATATTCTCCCATTAGCACCTCATGCATACCTCCAGAGCCAAGATCTTCATTCAGCAAACTAAAGTGCCATTTTTTTTCCCTCAGAGCTGACTGATGAAGTTAGCCCTGGAGGTCCAGGCAAGAAAATGGCCCACTCAGAATTAATGTATGGTTCTGGCTTGTTCACTACTTTTTCTGATCTAACTTAAAACTATACACAAAGTTTTCACACTTAGAAGAAAGACAAAAAATATCCTTTGAGAAAAACGAGGCAACCATTTAATTATTTTTTTTCTTTGACTTTTCCATTCTCTATACTTCAAGCTTGAATAACTATGGAACTTATTCATTGTAAGAGAGCAGCAAACTTTTTTAAAAGACATTTGAATCTCACATTTGAAGGATTCTCATCAGTCAGTTTTGGACACTGTACACAGAATTTAAAACACTATTAATAAGATTCAAGAAATGCTTCCTTTTAAAAATGTAGTTATGGAGCTTGAGAATGCAGCATGCTTCCTGCATCCTGTGACTCATCTCTGCTTGCTAGAAGCCCAAGGCTCAGCTCTGTGAAGCCCCTCTGAGTTTCCCAAGCTTCCTGGGAGTTTCTTATGTTTCAGATCCTCTTAAAGGAGAAGAACACAGGTGTTTTCTTAACTGCACCCCACCCCTCAACCTAGATAACAGTGCTTTTAGACAATCTAAAGGGAATTTACTGTAAAGCACTACAAGGAAACTTAAAATGAAGTTGCATAAAGGGAGGAGTAAAAGTGGGCGGGAAGTTTAGTAGCAGATGGGCAGCTTAACACAGTGTACAGTTGACAAAGGTTATTACAGTTTAATTCTGGGCCTCAGTACCAACTATAAGACATTTTGTACTGTTCTCCTGGACCTGTCTCTGGGTGGAGCTGGGGTCAGGACTTTCATGGGCTGCCACTGAGTGGGTGCCACTGGGCTGACTGATGACATGATGACTTCATGGCTTTCCAAAAAGATATACCAGCCATATGACTGATTCTCCACAGCAAGGCCAATACCAAATATGTAGTTTTTAACTTATTTTATGAGGTGATGTCTTGTGGTCATCTTAATTTGTACTTTTTGGGTTATTGGAGAGTTTTTAAAATGTTTTTAAATGAAAGGTTCTTAACCTTTTTTGTATAACAGATCCCTTTGGCAGTCTAATGAGACCTACAGATCTCTTCTAAGAAGATGTTTTTAAATCGCATAAAATGAAATGCATAAGATTGCAAAGGAAATTAGTTTCATTGTTAGTTATCTTTTTTTTATTAAAAAGTTCAAGGACCATAGGTTCATAACCTCTGCTTTAGGTGATTATTGACAAGTTTTGCTTCTCTCATTCCTATTCATAACTTTTGACCATTTGAAAATGAATCTTATTATTAGAAATCTGTGTCAGTGTGTTATAGATTGTGCACGTCACAACATTTTTAGATGTATTCACAGCCCTTCAGAAAGGCCTACCATAATTCATTGTGGTACAGAACTAACCCCGGGTTCTCAAAGCCTATGCCAGAGGAACATAAGCCCTGGGCACTTTACTGTGCTAGAACTTTGAGTAGAATCACGGCAGTAGAACAAGCCTATTATCCAAGGATCAAAAAAGCCAAAGACATACCTTCATTAGTAGTAGGTTATGGTGGGGAAGTACTGGTAGGAAAGTGGTAGAGAGGGGAGGGGGAGAGAAGTGCTAGGAACCACATTTTTTACATTATCTATAGACATTAAATTAATTAGAGCTATTATAAATATAGAATCTTTATCTGGTGACAATGAAGTAACATACTTATCAAATCATGAGATTCCATCAATAGTGACATTCTTGTGAAAAATAAAACCAGGAGAGAAATGGAAATTGCTATTAAATGAAAGGATGGCCCATGGATTCTTCCTGGAAAGGCAATGAAAGGAGTTGGTTTTATCATATGCCAAAAAAGCAATAAGACACTTCATTTCATAGGCCACTGTTCATCTCATCTTGTGGGGCTGATGGTGAGCATAAGTCAACACATCATAAATAAGATAATGGTAACCACGCACCAACATCTGTTGCAGAGGATGAAGAGGGAGGAAATATATTCAAAGGACTTGACAAAATCTTCCCAAAAATTGACAAAAATGTTGATACTTGGTGATTCCAATGCAAAACTAGGCACTAAAGAGGAGGCTGAAGAGTATGTTGGAATATATGACTCAGGTTCAAAAAGCAAAAGATTCTCAAAGACCTGAACACTATTCAGATGCTTCCTGCCTATGTGGCATGAAAAAATCAGACAAAGTGGACCAAGGTAAGCAGCAAAAAACGTCTTAAAAATGAAATAAACTAAATGTTAGCAGTTTCTTTATTGTGAAGGGCTGGGGGGAAGATAGTTAACTCTGAAGGGAAAAAAGCAGGCTTAAAAGTTTTTTCCCCCAATGAAGGCTTTTATGTATATATTAATAGGCAGCAAGGTTGCACAAGGGACAGCTAGGTAGCACAGTGGATAGAGAGATGGACCAAGAAGAATCAGGAATAAGAGTTCAAATCCAGCTTAAGACACTTAATAGCTTTGTGACCCTAGGCAAATCACTCAAACTCTCTCTAACTCACTTTCCACATCTGTAAAATGGGGATAGTAATAGCACCTTACCTCCCAAAGTCATTGTCATGATTAAATAAGATAATATCAATAAAGTGCTTTGCAAACCTTAAAGTGCTATTTAAATGCTAACTACTATAATTATTATCATATACAATTCCTTCAAAGATGCAACTTCAGAGACTAACCTCTAATGTTTAAGAGCAAGAGAAGCAAAAAGAAGGAAAGATCTGCTCACAAAGGTTTGTCATAGAAGATGTCCTGTGAAAGGTCCAAATGGAAGAAGAATTCACAGTTGATGGTGACATCATCCAGGTTTATATGTTTACAGACTGTGCTTATTATATGATTCCATTTTCATTTATTTTCTGCTCTTTATTATGATTATATTCCCAGTGATCAGAGGATCAGTGATTTACATTTAGAAGTAGCCATAGAGAAAATGTAGTCCAACTCTGTCATTTTACACATGGAAAACCTAGGTCAAAAACCATTTAACTGAGTGGCTCAAAGTCATGCAAGTACAAAGTGGCTCATCTGGAATTGAAGCTAAATTCTTTAAGCTTAAATCTAGTCCTCTCTACACTATACCATGCTGTCCCATAATGATCCCACACTGAGGAATAGGAGTCATGCTTGACCAAAGTACTCAAAGAATTAAAGCTGAAGGATCTGTTATTGTTCTTCAGTCATTTCAGTCACGTCTGACTCTTCATGACCCCATTTAGGGTTTTCTTGTCAAAGATACTAAAGTGGTTTGCCATTTGCTTCTCCAGATCATTTTACAAATGAGAAAACTAAGGCAAACAGGGTTAAGGAACTTCCCCAGGATAAATCACTCAAAAATTAAAGAAGAGGTGCTTGGTGGGTATGAGTAAGCTGTATATAGCATATTACTTCTGAAGAATTGAATAGAAGAAGTATCAACAGAGAAACATAATTGGAAAAGTAACCAAGATGATCAGATAGCAACAAGAAAATATATGTGATGAGCAGCCTGAATGCTTTATTGGCATGTATGCTGTGTTAAAAGCTAAAGGAATATCTGCTGTGATGGACTGATGTGAGAAAAAGAATTGTATGGTATGAAAAAGCATTCATGGGCTGCAAATCGCATTATTGGAGTAAGTTATCTCCATCAGTGAAGTCACAGATACATTAAAGTATCAAAGTGGTCTTTTTTGGATTATTCATATCATTAATCCACATAAAATTTTTATTCTGTACATTCTAGTATGTTGTATGAATTTATCTACTTTCATACCTGCCATATGTTACTCTAGTTTTTCCAATAGTTTGTAATGAAGAATGAAGGTAGGATCAGCCTATTAAGGAGTACCCTGGCAAGAATCTTTCCAGCAACGATTAAGAGAGACACCCCCCATCCCCACCATGATCATCACAGGACAATCTATTTCCTTTACCTTTATAGAGATGGACAATGGAGGCATCCTTGTCCTGGGGGATAGCCTCTTCTTACCATATAACTTGAAAAATTTCAGTCAGCTTTTGTTTGAGCATGGGACCCCCTACCTTGTAAATCACAGCTGGAATAGAATCAGCCTGAGGTGCTTTGCCACATGAAAGGAGTCTAATGGCATTCAAAACCTTTTCTTTATTTGGAACTTCAACTAGGGAGGGATTGACTTCAATTTGAGGTAAACAGTCAATGGCTTCAGCATTGATTGATGATGGTCTGTTGTGAACACAACAGAAGTGTTTAGTCTATCTCTCTAGGACTAGATCCTTATCACTAATGAATGTGACTCCATCAGCACTAAGTAGTTGAGATGCTTTATGGTCTTTGGACCATAAATAGCCTTCAGGGAGTAATGAAAGTGTTTTGAATTATTACTATCAGTATAAAACTGAATTTCATCAGGGGAAAGGAAGAAATAAAAGCATAAACAGGGGGAAATAGGATGGAGAAAAAGACACAGATAGAAATCATAACTGTGAATGTGAACGGGATGAACTCTCCCATAAAACAGAAGCCGATAGCAGAATGGATTAAAAACTATAATCCTACAATATGCTGTTTACAAGAAACACATTTGAAACAGGGGGATACACACAGGGTAAAGGTAAAAGGCTTGTGTAAAATATATTGACCCTCAGCTAAAGTAAAAAAAGCAGGTGTAGCAATCCCAATCTCAGATAAAGCAAAAGTAAAGACGGATTTAATTAAAAGAGATAAGGAAGGACATTATATCCTGCTAAAAGGCACCAAAAACAATGAAGAAATATCATTGTTCAACATATATGCACCAAGTGGTTAGGCATACAAATTCTTAGAGGAGAGGTTAAGGGAGTTACAGGAAGAAATAGACAGCAAAATTATAATATTGGGAAACCTCAACCTCCCCGTTTTCTGAACTTGATAAATCTAACCTCAAAATAAATGAGAAAGAAGTTAAAGAGGTAAACAGAATTTTAGAAAAGGCAGATATGATAGACCTCTGGAGAAATCTGAATGGGGATCAAAAGGAATATACTTACTTCTCAGCAGTATATGTCACATACTCAAAAACTGACTGTGTACGCGGGCATAAAAAGCTCACAATCCAGTGTAGAAAGGCAGAAGTAATCAAAGCACTCTTCTCAGATCATGATGCAATAAGAATTATTTGTAACAAAGAACCATGGAAAAATAAATTAAAAATTAATTGGAAACTAAATAATCTAATTCTAAAGAATGAGTGGGCCAAAGAACAAATCAGAGAAATGATTAATAACTTCATTCAAGAGAATGAAAATAATGAAACAACATACCAAAACCTATGGGATGCAGCAAAAGCAGTCCTTAGGGGAAGTTTTATATCCATAAATGATTACATAAATAAAATAGGGGAAAAGGAGATCAGTGATCTAGGCATACAGCTGAAAAAGCGAGAAAAAGAGCAAATTGAAAATCCCCAATTAAATACCAAATTAGAAATACAGGAAATCAAAGAAGAGATTAATAAAATTGAAACCAAGAAAGCTATTGAATTAATAAATAAAACAAAGAGCTGGTTTTATGAAAAAACCAATAAAATTGATAAACCTTTGGTCAATTTGATTAAAAAAAGAAGAAAATCAAATTACCAGTATCAAAAATGAAAAGGGGGAGGTCACCTCTAATGAAGAGGAAATCAAAACAATAATTAGGAATTATTTTGCCCAATTGTATGCCCATAAATTTGACAACCTTAGAGATATGGATGAATATCTACAAAAACATAAACTGCCCAGGTTAACAGAAAAGAAAGTAAAATTTCTAAATAACCCCATCTCAGAAAAAGAAATTGAGCATGCCATCAATGAACTCCCTAGGAAAAAATCTCCAGGGCCAGATAGTTTACATGTGAATTCTATCAAACATTTAAAGAACAACTAATTCCAATACTTTGTAGACTATTTGGGAAAATAGGTGAAGAAGGAGTCCTACCAAATTCTTTTTATGACACAAATATGGTACTAATACCCAAACCAGGTAGAGTCAAAACAGAGAAAGAAAATTATAGACCAATTTCTCTAATGAATATTGATGCAAAAATTCTAAATAAAATATTAGCAAAAAGATTGCAGCAACTTATCACAAGAATAATACACTATGACCAGGTAGGATTTATTCCAGGAATGCAAGGCTGGTTCAATATTAGGAAAACTATTAGCATAATTGACCCTATCAACAACAAAACTAGCAGAAACCATATGATCATCTCAATAGATGCAGAAAAAGCCTTTGACAAAATACAACACCCATTCCTATTAAAAACACTAGAAGGCATAGGAATAAATGGAACCTTCCTTAAAATTATAAATAGCATCTACCTAAAACCATCAACAAGCATTATTTGTAATGGGGATAAGCTAGATGCATTCCCAATAAGATCAGGGGTGAAACAAGGATGTCCATTATTCAATTTGGTACTAGAAACGTTAGCTGTAGCAATAAGAGAAGAAAAAGAAGTTGAAGGAATTAGAATAGGAAAAGAAGAAACTAAATTATCACTTTTTGCAGATGATATGATGATTTATTTAGAGAATCCTAGAGAATCAAGTAAAAAACTACTTGAAATAATAAACAACTTTAGCAAAGTTGCAGGATACAAAATAAACCCACATAAATCCTCAGCATTCCTATTCATTACTGACAAAGCCCAAAAGCAAGAGATAGAAAGAGAAATTCCATTCAAAGTTACTGTAGACACTATAAAATATTTGGGAGTCTATTTGCCAAGACAAACCCAGGGCCTATATGAACATAACTATGAAACACTTTTCACGTGAATAAAGTCAGATCTTAATAAATGGAAAAATATCATTTGCTCATGGTTAGGCCGAGCTAATATAATAAAAATGAGAATTTTACCTAAATTAATCTATCTATTCAGTGCCATACCACTTGAACTACCAAAAAATTATTTTACCGAGCTGGACAAAATAATAACAAAATTCATCTGGAAAAACAAGAGGTCTAGAATATCTAGGGTATTAATAAAAGAAATACTAGGGAAGGTGGCCTAGCCATACCAGATATTAAACTGTACAACAGAGCAGCAGTCATCAAAACTACCTGGTACTGGCTAAGAAACAGAGGTGTAGATCAGTGGAATAGGATAGGAATACAAGATGGAGAATTCAACAACTATAACAATCTACTCTTTGATAAACCCAAAGAATCCAGCTTCTGGGCTAATAATTCACTATTTCACAAAAACTGTCGGGAAAATTGGAAAATGGTGGGGCAGAAATTGGGCGTAGATCAATATCTTACACCATATACCAAAATAAAGTCAAAATGGGTTAATGACTTAGGAGTAAAGGCTGACACTATAAGTAATTTGGGAGAGAAAGGAATAGTTTACTTATCAGATTTATGGAAAAGAAAAGAATTCATGACCCAACAAGAGATAGTGAGCATTACAAAATGCGAAATGGATAATTTTGATTATGTTAAATTGAAAGGTTTTTGTACAAAAAAAGGCAATGCAACAAAAATTAGGAGGGAAGCAGAAAATTGGGAGAATATCTTTACAACTAGTATTTCTGATAAAGGCCTCATTTCTAAAATATACAGGGAACTGAGCCAAACATATAGGAATACAAGTCATTCCCTAATTGAGAAATGGTCAAAGGATATGAACAGGCAGTTTTCAGAGGAAGAAATTAAAGCTATCTATAGGCACATGAAAAAATGCTCTAAATCACTACTGATTAGAGAAATGCAAATCAAAACAACTCTTAGATACCACATCTGTCCTGTCAGATTGGCTAAAATAACAAAACAAGAAAATGATAAATGCTGGAGAGGATGTGGGAAAATTGGAACATTGTTACATTGCTGGTGGAGTTGTGAGATGATCCAGCCATTTTGGAGAGTAATTTGGAACTACGCCCAAAGGGCCATAAAAATGTCCATACCCTTTGTCCCAGCAATACCACTTCTAGGGTTGTATCCCAAAGAAATCACACAAGCAGGAAAAGGACCCATATGTACAAAAATATTTATAGTGGCTCTTTTTGTGGTAGGCAAGAATTGGAAATCAAAGGGATGCCCATCAATTGGGGAATGGCTGAACAAGCTGTGGTATATGAAGGTAATGGAATACTATTGTGCCATAAGAAACGGGGATGATACGGACTTCATAACAACCTGGAAAAACCCACATGACATAATGCTGAGTGAGCGGAGCAGAGCCAGTAGAACATTATACACAACCACAGATATATGGATTCCATGAGGACCAACCCTGACAGACTTCGCTCTTCTCAGCAACACAAGGTACAAAGACAACTCCGAAGGACTCACAATGGAGCATGCTATCTACATCCAGAGAAAGAACTATGAAGTTCGAATGCAGATTGAGGCACACTTCATGCTCGCCTTTTTTTCTTCTCTTTTGTTTTTGTTTTTGGGTTTTTTTTGGTTCTGTTTCTTCTTCCTCATGATTCATTCCACTGGTCATAATTCTTCTCCACAACTTGACTAGTGTATAAATTAATTCAACGCAAAGTTATATGTGGTAGTTATATGAGATTCCATGCCATCATAGGGAGGGAGGGGGGAGGGAGGGGAGAAAATTTGGAACTCAAAATTATGTAGAACCATGTTGTAAACTAAAAATAAAATTAAAAAGAAAAGAATAAAGGGATCTTTCTTTAATAGGATAAGTAGTATATCTAATACTAGAAAGTAGTATTATATGTAATGGTGACAAATTAGAGGTCTTTCCAATAACATCAAGAGTAAAGAAAGGATATACATTATTACCACTGCTATTTTATATAGAGTAAATATATTAGCTGTATCAATAATATAAAAGAAAGAAATTAAAAGAATTACCATGGGAAAACAGGAAACAAAATTATTTCTGTTTGCAGAAGATATAATATTTTTCTTTTAAAAATCTCTAGAGATAGAGAGGATTCTGGGAAGATAGTAGAGTAGGTCAGAAAATTCCAAGCTCTTAAGATTTCCACCACAAGGGGGGGCGGAGCCAAGATGTCTGCTGGAAAGCAGGGACTAGTGTGAGCTCCCCGGCAAGTCCTTCCAAAAACCTATAAAAAATGGGTCTGAACCAATTCTAGAACTGCAGAACCCACAGTATAGCAGAGGGAAGCAGGGCTCCAGCCTAGGACAGCCTGGATGGTTGCTGGGTGAGGTCTATCACGCATGGATCTGGGAGCGGAGCAGAGCCCAGCGTGGGATGCATGGACAAACCAGACCAGGAGCCGGGCGGAGCAGGCTCTATCACCCTGAATCAGTGAGCTGTGGCAGTTGCCAGTCTTCTCAACCCACAAACACCAAAGACAACAGAGAAGAACTGCATAATCCACAAAATATCAGAGGGAAGCAGGGCTCTAGCCCAGGACAGCCTGGATGGTCTCTGATTACGGTCTATCCCACATGGAGCTGGAAGCGGAGCAGAGCTGAGCAGAGCCCAGTGTGGGCTGCGAAGACCAACCAGACCAGGAGCAGGGCAGATCGGGCCCTAGCGCCCTGAATCAGTGAGCTGCAGCAGTTACCAGACTTCTTAACCCACAAACACCAAAGACAACAGGGAAGGTTAGTGGGAAAAGCTGCTGGGGATAGGGTGATAGAGTTTGCGGTTCAGCCACCACCCCAGGGGCAGCAGAGGTGGGGCAGTTATAGAACTACAGCTGCAGTTGCTTCTGGCCCCAGGCCCACCTGGTGGGAGGAATTAAGTGGTGGATAGAGCAGGAGTGCAGAGCCTACTGAAGATCTGAGTCCAGTCAGGGTTGGGGGTTCTTGGGGAAGGAGGAGTGCTGGTGTGGGATAGCTGGCTGTAATAGCTCTGAAATCAACGGCACACCCCCTGAAGCCTGGAACAAAGTACTCTTTACAAGCAATCATACCCCGCTGAAAAACTCAAGGGTCAAGTAAGTTGGCTGCGAACATGGCCAGGCAGTGAAAATGCACCCAGATTCAGTCTCAGACTTTGGAATCTTTCTTTGGTGACAAAGAAGACCAAACCATACAGCCAGAAGAAGTCAACAAAGTCAAAGAGCCTACAACAAAAGACTCCAAGAAAAACATGAAATGGTCTCAGGCCATGGAAGAGCTGAAAAAGGAGTTGGAAAAGCAAGTTAGACAAGTAGAGGAAAAACTGGGAAGAGAAATGAGAATGATGCGAGAAAACCATGAAAAACAAGTCAATGACTTGCTAAATTAGACCCCCAAAATACTGAAAAATATACTGAAGAAAACAACACCTTAAAAAATAGACTAACTCAAATGACAAAAGAGCTCCAAAAAGCCAATGAGGAGAAGAATGCCTTGAAAGGCAGAATTAGCCAAATGGAAAAGGAGGTCCAAAAGACCACTGAAGAAAATACTACCTTAAAGATTAGATTGGAGCAAGTGGAATCTGGTGACTTTATGAGAAATCAAGATATTATAAAACAGAACCAAAGGAATGAAAAAGTGGAAGATAATGTCAAATATCTCACTGGAAAAACCACTGACCTGGAAAATAGATCCAGGAGAGATAATTTAAAAATTATTGGAATACTTGAAAGCCATGATCAAAAAAGAGCCTAGATATAATTTTTCAAGAAATTATCAGGGAGAGCTGCCCTGATATTCTAGAGCCACAGGGCAAAATAGAAATTGAAAGAATCTACCAATTGCCCCCTCAAATGGATCCCAAAAAGAAATCTCTTAGGAATATTGTCGCCAAATTCCAGAGATCCCAGATCAAGGAGAAAACATTGCAAGCAGCCAGAAAGAAACAATTTCAGTATTGTGGAAACATAATCAGAATAATCCAAGATCTAGCAGCTTCTGCATTAAGAGATCGAAGGGCTTGGAATACGATATTCTGGAAGTCAGTGGAGCTAGGATTAAAACCAAGAATCACCTACCCAGCAAAACTGAGTATCATGCTCCAAGGCAAAATATGGATTTTCAATAAAACAGAGGACTTTCAAGCTTTCTCAGTGAAAAGACAAGAGCTGAATAGAAAATTTGCCTTTCAAACACAAGAATCAAGAGAAGCATGAAGAGGTAATCAAGAAAAAGAACAAGAAAAAGAAATTGCAAGGGACTTACTAAAGTTGAACTGTTTTATTTACATTCCTACATGGAAAGATGATGTGTATGATTAATGAGACCTCAGTATTAGGGTAGCTGAAGGGAATATGCATATATATATATACATATATATATGTATATATGTATGTATGTATATATATATATACATATGTGTGTATGCATATATGTAAATATATATATATATATATATATATATATATATAGAGAGAGAGAGAGAGAGAGAGAGAGAGAGAGAGAGGCAGGGGGGCACAGGGTGAGTTGAAGATGAAGGGATGATATCTAAAAGAATAAAATCAAATGAAGGGATGAGAGAGGAATATATTGAGAGAGGGAGAAAGGGAGAGATAGAATGGGGTAAATTATATCACATAAGAGTGGTAAGAAAAAGCAGTTCTGTAGGAAGGGAAGAGGGGGCAGGTGAGGGGGAATGAGTGAATCTTGCTCTGACCTGAGGAGGGAATACCATACATACTTAATTGGGTATCTTACCCCACAGGAAAGAAGGAGGAAGAACATAAAAAAGGGGGGATGATAGAAGGGAGGGCAGATGGGGGAGGAGGTAATCAAAAACAAACACTTTCAAAAAGGGACAGGGTCAAGGGAGAAAATTGGATAAAGGGGGATAGGTTAGGAAGGAGCAAAATATGGTTAGTCTTTCACAACATGAGTATTGTGGAATGGTTTTACATAATGATACGCATGTGGTCTATGTTGAATTGCTTGACTTCTTAGGGAGAGTGGGTGGGAAGGGAAGAGGGGAAAGAATTTGGAACTCAAAGTTTTAAAAACAGATGTTCAAAAACAAAAAAAAATATTTTGCATGCAACTAGAAAATAAGATACAAGGGCAATGGGGTGTAGAAATTTACCTTGCCCTATAAGAAAGAAAGGGAAAAGGGGATGGGAGGGGAGAGGGTGACAGAAGGGAGGGCTGACTGGGGAACAGGGCAACCAGACTATATGCCATCTTGGAGTGGGGGGGAGGGTAGAAAAGGGGGAGAAAATTTGTAATTCAAACTCTTGTGAAAATAAATGCTGAAAACTAAATATATTAAATAAAAAAATAAAATAAAAAGATTTCCACCACAAAAGAGATGGAATAGGATCTCAGGGTGAATATTGAGCAGTAAATACAAATAAGAGTCAGTGTAGAACAGGAGTCCTCTTGGGATAATTGGAAAAGATTCATAGAAACGTCCCAGCAGAGGTTTGGTCCATGTGAAGAATAAGCACTTCCAAGGTCTGCTTAAACCACAAGAGGCAAGCCCTGTGGCTAGCTGTATTGGGAGGCTGCCAGGGCTGCAAGAACTTATACCTCCAGGGCAGAGAAAGGTGTTGGACATCTGAGCCAGAGCAGATCAAGGCAATTTTTGCTGACACCGAATGTCAGAGCCAGCTGTGCTGCCCAGCAAATGCCTGGTGAGTGCAGAATCTGTGGGGCAGGGACTCCACTGCCTGTGAGCACTCACAGGAAGCTGAGGTCTTAGTTTCAGTTCCAGGATAGAGGGGAGAACTGAAGGAGGATCTGAGGATAGAGGCACCATCTCCATATGCCAGGAATAGACATGATTACAAAAACTAAGCTACTATAAATTTTAAAAAATTCACAAGCAAAGGAGAAAGAATCCAATGACAGAGAGTTACTATAGGAATAGAAAAAACCAAGGTTCTTCTTCAGAGAAGGATACTGAAGCAAAAAAAAACCTTCTTCTACCCCAAACAATAACATTAAATGGTCACCTGGTCAAAAAAAGAATTCATAGAAGTAATTAAAAAGGACTTTAAAAATCAAATGAGATGCAAGAAAAACTACAAAAAAAAGAATGCAAGAAAAATGAGAAGAATATTAAAAGAAAGTCAGCCAATTAGAAAAAGGGATCCCGAATCTTAAGGAAGAAACCTTAAAAATTAGAACTGGGCAAGGGTAAGCCAACAAAGTTATAGAAGATCAAAAAATAATAAAACAAAATATAAAGAATGAAAAACTATAAAAGGATGTGAAATACCTCATAAGAAAAACTACTGATCTAGAGAACAGATCAAGAAGAGAAAACACAAGAATAATTGGACTACCTGAAAGTTATGGTAAAAAAAAGAATCTTGATAGAATAATACGAGAAATAATTAAAGAAAATTTTCCTGAAGTATAAGAATAAGAGGGAAAAGTAGAAATAGAATAAAACCACTGATCACCACGTGAAAGAGAAACCCATAAGAATATTACAGTCAGATTCTGAAATCCCCCAGTTCAAGGAAAAAATATTATAAGCAAAAAGAAAAAAACCAATTTAAGTATGCTGGTGCCCAAATTAAAGTCATACAAGATCTAACAGTATTAGCACTAAAAGACCACAGGTCTTGGAACACTATATATTGAAGAGAAAGAGAACAGGGGTTGTGGCCGAAAATATCATATCCAGCAAAGCTAAGAATAATCCTGAATGAAAAAAAGTGGACATTTAATGAACTGTGAGACTTTCAGGACTTTGTTAAAATAAAATAAAAAAACCTGAACTTAATAGATTTGGGATACAAGAACCAAGAGAAATATAAGGTACACACAAAAGGCTAATTACAAGGGACTCAGTAAGGACAGACTGTTTACCTTCTTTGCATGTAAAATGTATGTCTAAGATTGTTATTAGTAATTGGGTAGCTCATAAAAATATTGGGGTAGATATGAGTATGATGTGACTTTAAAAAGTAAAATTGTTTAGGAACAGCTGAAAAGAGCAATTATTTTATACAGATGAGATATGACAGGAAGAAAACTGACACAGAGGAATTAGATAGGGGAGGAAGGCTGTTAGTTTTGGAAACCTATTTTCATCAAGAATGGATTCAAGAGGGAAATATGTATATACACACATACACATATACACATACATACATGTATCTGTGTAGATATATACTCACATATATATACATATATGTATATATACACATATATACAAACACACACCTATAGGAGTTTAAAAGTCTTGTAAATTCAGAAAGAAATAAAATGCTGGGGGATAGGGAGAAAGGAGAGGATAATGGAGGGATTTCTGGAGTGGAGGGTGAAGGAATAGGTCAAATGGGGGTATCGAAGGATGTTTAAATTTATGAGAATGGGAGGATAATGGAAGGATGCTGGGGTGGGGGGAGGGTAGGTTAAGTAATAGGGGGGCAATGTAGAGGACTGAAGTAAAGTGGAGGAATTTGGAGAGATAAGAAATAAGAGATAGGCACAAACACAGAAACAAATATCAGAAGTAGAATTTCTTAGGGAAAGTATATGTCTATGTATGCATGTATATGTATATGTGTGTCTGTATATCTATATCTAAATATATGTGCACTTAATTGTATCCTTCTGGGAGGTGGGAAAGGAGAAAAAAGAACAAAGCAAAAAGTGCACTGCAGAGACTAAAAGAAAGCTTGATTCCACAGGATCCATGATAAAATATGTTCAGTTTGAGAAAGGACTTCATTGTCTGGTATCTGATTTTTACCAGGTAATCTTCAGAATCTTCCTAAGACAATTCAAATGGAAGTGATTCAGTTTCCTGGCATGGGGCTGGTATACTGTTGAGGTTTCACAGACATGCAACACTGAAGTCAGCATGATGGCTGCAATTTGATATGCAGCCTAATACCTTTTCTCTCCCACACTTTCCTGGGGAGCGTCCCAAACACTGACCTAGCTCTGAAAACGCATGCATGAATTTCATCATTTATGTGGACATCCCAGAAAATATCCATCTAAAACGAAAAACAAGCATTAATTGTAATAGGGATAAATTAGAATCCTTTCCAATAAGATCTGGGGTGAAGCAAAGATATCTCTTGTCACTATTATTATTCATTTTTTCCAAGAAATGCTAGCTTTAGGCATATGACAAGAAAAAGAAATTGAAGGAATTAGAAAAGGCAATGAGGAACAAAACTCTCACTATTTGCAGATGATATGATGGTATAGTTAGAAAACCTTAGAGAATCAACTAAAAAAATAGATAAAACAATGATCAACTTAGCAAAATTGAAGGATATAAAATAAACTTACATAAATCTTCAACATTTCTATATAGTCAAACAAAACACACAAGAACTACTTAAAATAAATTTATTCTATTTTATTATATTTATTATCATTATATTTAAATACATGTTATATTACACACATATATTACATCTTAATTTTGTGTTATCTTTGTATTTATTCTTATATATTAAATTATAAATAGGATAAAAATAAATGAATTTAAAATCCATTTAAAATAACTGCATATAGTATTATATACTTGAGAGTCTACCTCCATGACACACCAAGAAACTATATGAACATGATTACAAAATATTTTTCATACAAATTAAGGTAGATCAAAAATTAGAGAAATATTTATGGGTCATGGGTAGACTGAGCCAGCATAATAAAAATTACAATCCCACACAAATTAATCTACTTATTCTATGACAAACCAATCAAATTACGAAAGAATTATGATATAGCACTTGAAACAAAATAATAACGTTCATTTGGAAGAACAAATATTCAAATTTGTCAAGGGAACCAATGAAAAAATATGAAGGCAAGCAATCCAGCACTACCAGATTTTAAATTATATAACAAATCAGTAATCACCCAAGTAGTCTGGTACTTGATAAGAAAAAGTGTGGTTGATCAATGCAATAGATTAGGTATATAATCTATAGAGATAATCTAGTGTTTGACAAACCTAAATATCCAAGTTTTGGGGGAAAGAACTCACTGGCAAAAACAATACAAAAGCTGAGAAAACTAGAAAGTCATATGTGAGAAACTTGGCATAAACCAACATCTAATGCCATATGCCAAGATAAGCTCCAAAATGAGTAAGGGCATACTTGGGAGATGTTGTGGGTACAGTTCCAGACCACCATAATAAAGTAAATCTTATAATAAAGTGAGTCATACCAAATTTTTTGTTTCCCAGTACATATAAAAGTTGTGTTTATACTATTCTGTAGTCTATTAATTATGTAGTATTGTCTAAAAATGTATATACATTAATTAAAATATTACATATTAATATATTTTCATATATTTAATATATTTTATATTATTTCTAAAAATGCTAACCATCATCTGAACCTTCAGTGGACTGCAATCTGTCTGGTGGTGGATGGTCTTGTCTCGATGTTGAAGCCTACTGACTGATCTAGGTGGTGGTTACTGAAATTTTGAGTGGATGTGGCAATTTCTTGAAATAGGACAATGAAGTTTTCCACTCTAATTGACCCTTCCTTTCACTTGAACAGTTAGAGCCCATTGTAGGGTTATTAATTGGCCTAATTTTAATATTGTTGTATCTCAGGGAAGAGGAAGGCCCAGGGAAAGGGAGAGATGCGGAATGGCTGGTTGGTACAACAGTCAGAACAAACACAACATTTATTAAGTTCCTTGTCTTATATGGGCACAATTTGTGGTGTCCCAAAATAATTACAATAGTAATATCAAAATCACTGATCACAGATTACCATAAATGATATAATAATAGTGAAAAAGTTTGAAATATTGCAAGAATTACCAAAATGTGACATAGGACATGATGTCAGCACATGCTGTTGGAAAAATGGCACTGAAAGTATTGATTGATGCAGGGTTGCCACAAACTTTCAATTTGTAAAAAATGCAATATCTTCAAAGCACAATAAGGTAAAGTGAAATAAAACAAGGTATGCCTTTTCATAATTTAGGCCAAAAAGTCAATAAGCAAATTACAGGAGCATGGAAAAAAATTACCTGTAAGATATATGGATAAGGGAAGATTTTATAACCAAGCAAAAGGTAGAGAGGATCTTTGGAGGCAAAACAGATAACTTTGATTACATAAAATTAAAATGTTTTTGCACAAACAAAATCGATGCTGCTAAATTAGAAGGAAAGCAAGAAATTGGGGGAATTTTTTCCTTATAGCAATTTACTCTGATAAAGACCTCATTTCTCAAATATATAGGGAACTGAGACAAATTCATAAAGATAAGAGTGATTCCCCAAATGATAAATGGTCAGAGTATATGAATAAACTATTTCCAGAAAAAAACAAAGTTATCAATATTCACATAAAAATGCTATAAATCAATAATTAGAGAAATGCAAATTAAGACAACTCTTAGATATCACCTCACACCTCTTAAATTGGCTAATAAGAGAGAGGAAAGTGACGAATTCTGGAGGATGTGGAAAAACAGACATTTATCTATGGCTGGTGAGGTTGTGAACTGGTTCTTCCATTCTGGAAAACAATTTAGAACTATGCCCAAAGGGCTATAAAACTGTGCATATCCTTTGACCCATCAATACAATTACTAGAGTTATATTCCAAAAAGATCAAAGAAAAGAGAAAGGGACTTATCTGTACGAAAATATTTATGGCAGCTCTTTTGGTGATGGTAAAGAATTGGCAACTGAGGGAATACTCCTCAATTGAAAAATGACTGAATAAATTGTGATATATATAATTGTGAGGGACTACTATTGTGTTATAAAAAATAATGCAGGAGAGGGGTTCAGGAAAACCTGGGAAGACTTTTATGAACTGATGCAAAGTGAAGTGGTGGAAAAACCTGGGAAGACTTTAATGAATTGATGCAAAGTGAAATGAGCAAAAATTGAAAGAAATTGAAAAGAGAATATTGTACATAGTAACAGCAATCAATATTGTGATAATAAGCAACTGTGAAAGACTTAGCTTCATTTACCAATACAATGATTCTCAACAATTTCAAAGGACTCATGATGAAAAATGCAATCACCTCCAGAAAGAGAACTGGTGAACTCAGTATATAGGGAAATGTCCCTAAAGTCTGGACACATAGGCAAAAGTGCATATTTTGAAATATTTGGAAATATTAACAAACCTTAGCCCCTTGACTTCTTTTTCTGGGGTATGCTAAAGGAGAAAATGTTCTCAATGAAAATCACAGATTCAACACACTTGATTGAACACATAAAGAGTGTATGCGCTAAAATTGATGGCAATGTGGAGTTATTGCATCAAGTTCATGTAAATCTTGCAAAGTGCATCAACCATATTGATGATGTTATTTGTTAATATTCCAATTAAATAAAATGTTGCTGAAATTTTCATTTATTTCATTTCTTGAAAATATGCATTTTGCCTATGTGTGCAGACTTTAGGAACATCCGGTAGATTTAAGCATATACTTTTCACTTTTTTTACTCTTGCTTTTTTTTGCAATATGGTACTAGGAAATATTTTGCATAACTCCACATGTATAATGGGTACTATATTGCTTACCTTCTCAATTGATAAGGAGGTGTTTGAGGGATGGAGGGAATTTGGAACTCAAAATTTTCAAAATGAATGCTAAAAAATAACCTTTTTGTTAAAAAAAAAAAGTGATTTTGTCTTGACTGTACGAATAATTCTTTCCTTAGTGTTTATTAATGATCTCCATGGACTTCAGCTATTCATTACTCTGTACTATTAAGAAAAGTCTCATACAAACTGTCCTAAGAATTATCCTAAGATCGGTGGGGTACTGGGTGGTACAGTACAAGGCAGAGAATACCTCATCAGCTCCATGCCCTTGATAATCTCCATCACATCGTTTTTTAGTATGACTTACAATTTTCCCTGGGATCATGGACCCTGAATTTGAACATAGAGATGGGAGATATTCATCTTCTCAAAAGAAGTTGTTGCATTTAATATTCTTGAAGGGCCTTAACTGGGGTCCTTACAAAGCTTCCTATCATACAGTTGTACTCTGATAACCTCATTGTGGAATGTGATAACTTTAGATGCATCCCTGGGAACAAGATCTGAAACTGTTAACGTCACCTCATGCTACAGAAAGCAGAATTAAAGTTATCAGGAAATAGAAATGGCTAATAGTATCTGTAAGATTTTGTTTCAATCATTAATCAGAGAAGAGTTATATAATTTCTTAGTTTAGCTAGCTTAATGAATTGTTTATGATACAGTAGAAAAATCCTAGGGAGTATCTGAGGCATGTAGAAGTTATTTGACTTGCCCAGAGTCACACATCTAGTTAAGTGTCAGTGGAATTTAAACTTCAGATCTTCCTGACTCCAAAGCTAGCATGCTACTCCTTATATACCATGTTGCCTTGAATTGCAATTTACTAAATATTCCAATGGATCTCTGATCTCACCAGTTTGGGAACTCTCTGGAAGGAAATAAACATGACTCATTAGAGTTTAGGTTTAACAAAATCTTTTGTGTTTGCAAATGTTTAACAATTAACTTTCTTTAACAAGTAATTCTCTTGTGGGGGGGACAGATGTATGCATGACACAATTTTAAGTTACATTATTTAAAGTTACATTAATTAATTAATTATTAATTAATTACATTAAGTTACATTAATTTACATCATTAACATTTTCTCTATCAGGTTCTTAAGCCTAGAGCATCAACAAATCAGAAAATCAAGCCCTGATGTGTAGCATTTGTGGAGTTCCAAATTGTAAATGTTCACACTAAAAATTTCACAATCCATTCTCAATTGCTGGTTTGAGCTGATTCCTGCACACACCTGAACAAGCACTATATGATATACGTATCATTTCATAGATATAACATGAAATAAAATCATAAAACCATAGGAAAACCAAGTTAAAAAGAACCTTAGAGATCAACTTGCCGCATGTGAACCTACCTAGGAAACTTCTCTCCAAGATACCCAACTAGTGGTCAGCAAGGCTTGTTTTAAGACCATCAATGAAAAGGAAGCCATTTCCACTTAAAGCAGTCAGTTCCACTGTTGTAATTGGCTGCTTTATGTGGTAATAATGCCTAGTTATTCTTTGTACAAGTCAATCACTTTTCTAGTTTTGTGCATTTCCACAGGTTGTCTCCCATACCTAGCACTCTTCCCCTCCTTATCTCTGCTTCCTTCAGGTCTTGAATAAAATTTCTCCTTCAGCAAGAACCTTTAATTCTCATGCCTTACCTCTGAGATTTTCTCCATTTATACCTTGTTTGTATATAGACATTTGAATATTGTTTCCCTCATACTTTGTAATGCCCTTGAAGGCAGGTACTATTTTTTTGGCCATTTTATGTATTCCTAGTGCTTAGCACAGTGCCTGGAATTAATTAATGCTTATTGACTTGACTTGGTTTCTGAAAGAAACTAATGCTTGAAGACATCTACCATTTCTCCATGCTCAAGGTTGTCTATGCCTTTCCTAAGGAATGATACCTAGAACAGAACATGTGATAGTCTAGATACTGTCTGACCAGAGCAGAGCATGTTCTTTCATCAGAACATTTTGCTTCTTTAATTTAGCCTGAGGTTGCATTAGGTTTTGGGGTTTGTTTGGGGTTTTTAGGCTTCTTGTTACCCTAACTATGCATATTGAACTAGTCACAGTCTGTAAGTACCAGATCTTTTGAACATACACTATAATGTCTGTATATAACTATATTCACTATATGGGACTCCACATTTAGGGACCTTTAGACCACGTTTTGTTGTTTCAGCCAACACCTCTTCCCCTTGTGAAGAGTTGCAACCATAACCATTTCCAAATCCAGATATACATCGAAAACCTCTGCTTGTCCCTAGAGATTGTCCAGCCATCCATGTGGTCTTCTACCTCCATTTAATCTCCTGAAAACTCTCAAGCTGTGATATTTTTTTCCATCATGGACAAGAACTTTGCTATTTTTTTTATGAATACCTCTACTGAAAATAGGATGATTGCACCTAAGATAGTAACATTCTGAATAGTTAAAAATAATTAATCAAATTTTATCAACTTGTCATTCTTTAGGTTCAATAAAGTCACTTCAATGGTAATTGTTAAACTGGGTAACCATATGGCTAAGAACCACAGAAATAAAACTGGCTTATTTGTTATTCTCAAGGATTACATGTCCTACCTCCATATCTTTATAAATTACTCCCAAGTCTAGATTGTTCCTACTGCTTCTCGGAATCCCAAATTTTCTTCAAGGCTCAAAATCTACCTTTTTAAGAGGCCTTCTCTGATTCTCCCAGTTAATAGTACCCTCTTAGAAATTACTTTGTAAATGTTGTGTACATATCCTCTATCTGCTTATATGTACACATATTGTACACCTTCAGTAGAATATAAGCTCCTTGAGAGCAAGTCTTGTTTTACTTTTCTATCACTAAAAGCTCATGGCACATAGTAAACACGATAAAAGCTTGTTGATTATTGCAGGATAGGTATTTTCATGCTGTTCACATGTAAAATCCTCTTCCAACCCCGCTGATAACCAGGAATTGTTTTGTGGCTGATAGCTTTTTTCTTGTAAAGAGCTTCTCTGTTCTTTGATTGATTCTCACCATGCTGGTCTGTTTTCAATTATAATTTCCCCAAAGTTCCTACCTAAATAACTCTGTTTGAACTTCAACCACTATAGGAAACCAATCAAATGCTTTCACTCATGAGATTATTAGAATCATTTACTGGGATTGTATTGTGAAACAGCACTGGAAATGAGGGGAAAAGATATGGATTTGAGTCTTATCTCAGCCATTTATAACTCTTTAAAACAAATGCAAGATGCTGTTGCAGGTATAGAAATATGATTTATTCATGTCCAAAACCAGAAAGTGGTCCAACCATGCAATTATCTCTGACAAGATTGCATTTAGAATACTGCAGTCAGATCTGGGAATTACACTGACAAGTTAAACTTAGAGACTTCGAAAATTGGAATGAGTTGTCTGAAATGTTTACATGTTCATTATCACTGGGATATTCTTATAGACCGGACAACATCTTGTCATGAATGTAGGAGAGTAGAGCAATAGGTCAGACAACATTTGGATGAGGATCATAGATTCAACATTAAAAGGGACCTCAGAAGTCATTAAGCCTAACCTCATTTTCCAGGTGAGGAAATGAGGTCTAGAAAGGTTAAGTGGTTTCCCAGGGTCATTCTACTATTAATTATCTGTGTCAGGATTTAAATCAAAGTTTTCCTGATTCTGTGTTCCATTCCAACTCCAATTCTATAATCATATTATTCTACTTTCATCCATGTCAGTGAGCCTAAAATACAACGTTTGGGCAATTCTAGGCACAGACAAGGAAGAGAGTATTTTCTCTCATTCCAGCAAATTGGGCAGACACATCTTCCTCCCCTGGGATAGGCCCAGTGGATAGAGAAGGTCTTTACCCTAAGGTTGAAAAACAAAACAAAATAGAGTGTTGACTATCTCAGTAGAGGGCTTTCATATCCAAAGTGAAGGACTGAGACAGTGGATTTTAAATAACTGAAACACCTACAGTTTTGCTAATTGAATATATTGGTTCCAGGCTGAGGTCTGGAATATCCTTCAGAGGGGTTGGATCAGGGAATAAGATATAGAATTTGGGGTTCAGCCAAAGGGTCTAGAAGAGGGTCTGCAAAGAGCAGATATTAAATCTTCAGACTGGGAGTTGCTGAAAAGATTTATGGAAGTAACTTTTTGTCTCTTAATCTGTTATTACGTATCCCCTCTCATATTTTTCAATTGTAGTTCTCAATGATAAATCTGTTTCAGAACACCCAGGACAGCAGTTGGCTGCTTTCAAGGAACAAATGAAAAGGAAAGAGCAGAGTGTTCTGTGGTGAAAAGCATTTGATTAGCAAGTGTGGGTTCTTGTTCTTTCAATATATGTGTGACCTTAGACAAGTCATTTTCTCTCCTTGGTATTCAGTTTCCCCATATAAAAATAAGGATAATAATAGCTCATATTTCACAAGTTTTAAACTTTAAAGCATCATATAAAAATGAACTATTATAGAAATCTATTTTTAGAGACTGTAATAGCTTCTCCCCATTGGGGAGAAGGGAAGAAGCATTTATATAGCATGTGCTATGGTCTGACACAGTGCTAAGCACTTCACATATATTATTTCATTTGATCCTCACAACACCACAATGAAATAGTTGCTCTCATATCCTCATTTTGAGGAAACTGAGGCCCAAAGAGGAAAGGTGACATGCCCAGGGTCACACAACTAGTGAGCTTCTGAGGCCACATTTGAACTCAGGTCTTCCAGACTCTTGGCCAAACACTCTATCCCTTGGGATAAAGCTGCATCATATATGCTCCTTAATTTACTCTACCTATTCTTTTTATAAAGACCTCTTCTGGACTCTGCAGGCCAGATTTTGATTATCAACCACTAATTTTTTTTAACAATTTATAACAGCTCTTTAAGATTACTTTGGGCCCCTTGTTTCTCATAGATCTGGCAAAACGGCTGACATTATTTTGGCCTTGATATTACACTTTTGGCATCAATTACAACCTGAGCTCATAGGGTCATGGGACCAGCCAGGGAGAGATTATTTCAATTTTCTGTCCAGGCTTCTCATTACTGTCATATAAAGATACTGAGTTCCTTAAACTAGTATGATGTCCTAAATCCAGAGGTACTATTCAGTAGTTCTGCTTGCTCTACATTCCATTAGCTTCCTAACACCTTTGGCAGGATTTTCTTTTGGGCAAGAGATTATGGCAGAACAGTAAGTATGAGTTTGGAGAGAAGATTCTATTTGTTGGCCAGAAGTCTATTCAGGAGTGGACCAGAAGACCAGTTATCTAGACAAACCAATAAGGCTGGTAGACAAAACTTCTATCATCATCTTCTTTTCTTCTTTAAACTAAGACCTCAAAAAATCACCAAATTTCAGAGCTATAAATCCCTCATATCACAGATAAGCAAAGTCCATATCAAGGACGTTAGGTGAATTCCCCTACATTACATAGCTAGTAAATGGAAGAGCTAGATTTAAATTAAGACCTTCTGTCTTCATATCAACTATTCTTCCCAGCAACCTGCAGGCTCACTAGTAAAAATGATCCCTAAATGGAATAGGGGCATGACGAGTGACTTTAGGGACTTAAGAAAATATGTTTTCACATGCTCAGAGATCAATGGTTTTTGGTGATTTTTTTTAATCGTGGTCATCATTAGACTTTAAATGTGACCGGCTAGGGCTAGGCTGTAGAAACCATCTGGAAAACATAGAAATTTGCCCCACCCAGAGATTCCCACTGTCTTTTAATCTGACCCATGATTACTACTAACTATCCCCAGCTTTACTGAGTCCATAAAAAAAAATCTTAACTCCTCTCTGCACAGCTTTAGCTCCTCCCATCTATTTCAGGAGGGCATGGAGCTTAAAATCAAAGACCCACTACCAAATCCAGAAATGACCGAAGTCATCACTGATGATAAGAAAGAATTAGGGAAGTTTGAGCTGACACATTACATGGAATTTTGATTTCATCCTTTCAGATTATCCTTTCCCACCCTGCCCTTGGAGCACATAGCCAAAAAAAAAGCTAAAAAAAATTAGGACATCTTTGAAATTTAGGATACAATGGCCAGAGACAGATAACAAGGACATTCTCAGTCTGATCAAGAATAACTGGACACCAGAAGCCCTGAATGAGGAACAGTTTGCCTTATCCTAGCCAGAATTTTATTTACTGGATTAAAGAGTGCAATAGTTTCTCCCACAAGAGTATATTTTAATATTATTTTAATTGGTTACAACTGTCATTGAAAAAAATAGCCAGACAACTATGTAACCTCACCAATCTCTCCTATATTTAAGTCTGTGTGTGTGTGTGGGTGCACGCACACACACACACATCTGCTTTAGTGAGTAACTATGTAAGTTTTCTTTAATGTGCATTTGTTTTCCACCCACTCCTATATTACCTATTATATAGGACCAGGTACTCAACATATGCTCTATCATTAAACAGCTTCCTACTCCACTTTATTTTACTTTCTGCTTCAAGATCAACAGCCAAATCAATAATAGCAATGCAATTTTCAAGGGCATAACCATCCACAATCCCTGTATGGCTAATTCAGAATTCCTGTGATTCACAATTGCAATCCATAGTTTGTGTTTTTAGATCAAAGATCCCTTATACCAATCCATATCGGTACCATCTCTCCTATGTGTCTACAGTCCTCTCTTTAACCTGCCTTTCCATTGTGCTTTCTGAAATCTCTATACTTATTATTAACAAATTTTCCTTCATAGTAGACCAGTTCCTCTCAAGCTTTTTCCTCTTAAAATTATGAAAACTTTGCTCTTAAGAGATATTGTATCCCCAGGCATGCTCTCCAGTTCTTGAAGTATCTTCACTCATGATCCCTGACACACTGGGTAGAGAAGAAGAGTAGATATTCTCTTTCTCCTAATTTTTACCTTATGGCTGTCTCATTCCTACCATCACTCAACAACCTATCCTATTTTCAGGTTTACTTCATCTTGTTCAGCCTATCCAGACACTGGTGGCAATTATGTGCTGTCCCTCATATCATTCTCTCTTCTTCTTCGAGGAACTCTGTAACTGTTTTACAATTTTACTGTCCCCCAAAAACTCCAAATCCTGGCTGGAAGCAGCTAGGTGGTACAGGTAATAGGGTGCTGGGCCTGGTATCCAGAAGGCTTGAGTTCAAACTCAGCTCAAAACATTTACTAAATGTGTGATCCTCAGTGAGTCACTTAACCTGTGTTTGCCTCAGTCTCCTGAATTATAAAATGGGAAATAATAATGGTGTCTACCTTGTAGTTTTGTGAGGATCAAATGACAGAATATTTACAAAGTGCTTAGCACAGGGCCTATCAATTAGTGGTGCTATGTTAATGCTCATTTCTTTCCTCTTCTATTCCCTTCATCTACTTTTCCTTAAGGAAGGTAAAATGAATACACTGGGAGGGAAAGGGGGAAGAAGGATGAGAAAAATCAGCTCACATAACTGGGATGTACAAGTAGAAGTCTATACAACAAGGGGAAGGAAAGTTTGGGGAGTAGGCAGCACTTAGATTTGAAATTAATTCTCATCTTAAATAGACAAAGAAGGGAATAATACACAAGACACTCCCTTAGAGACAGAGACAGAGAGAGAGAGAGAGAGTTGAGTACAAAAACACATTTCTCCAAGTAGGGAAAGGGCATGCAGTGGGAGGAAAATAAAAGGGATGGCAGGTTAAGGGAGGGATTAACAATAAGCAAAACAAACTCACATAGGAGGCAGGGGACAAAGATAAGAGAATAGGATAGAAAGAAACACACCATTAACAATAATGACTGTGAATGTAGATGGCTTGAACTCACCCCAAAACATAAGAAGATAGTAGAATGGAATAGAAACTAGAATCCAATTTGATTTTTTTTTTAAAAAAAAAAAGAAGACCAAATTGCCAGTAGCAAAATTTTAGAAGGTAAATTATTGAGCAATGTGGCAGAAATAAAAGAAATTATTAGGAACCATTTTGGCAATTAAATGACAACCTAAATGAAATGGATTCATATATACAATATGTAGTTCAAAAGGAACACACTTAAAACAAAAAAATGCATGCAGAGTCAAAGTAAGGGGCTAAAGCAAGTCTATTGTGCTTTACCTGAGGTAGAAATGGAAGGCTTACAATTGTGATCTCAGTAAAGCAACAGCAAAAATATCAAAGAAAGATTAATTAAAAGGTAAAAAAGAGAAATACATTTTGTTGAAAGGCACCACAAGTAATTAATATCAATATGAAATACATATGTACCAAATAGCATATCATTAAATTACTAAAGGAAAAGTTAAATAAATTACAATTAAAATGGACAATTAAATAATAATGAGAGGTCTCAAATTATGTCTTTCAGACTGACATAAATATAACAAAAAAATTAAGAAGAAAGGAGCGACCTAAACAGAACTTTAGGAAAGTCTGATATGATACAACTGTGAAGAATATTGAATGGGAATGGAAAGAAGAATAAATATTTTGTAGCCATGCATGGCACCTTCACAAAATCTGAACAAGTATTAGGCCATAAAAACCTTGCAAATAAATGCAGAAGAGAAGAAATATTAAATATACTTTTATAGATCATAATGCAATAAAAATATACTCAATAAAAAATCTTTGAAATAAAGATTAAATATCAATTGGAAACTAGGTAACTTAATCGTAAAAAATGGATGTGTCAAAGAACAAATAAAAGAAACAATCAATTATTTCAGCAAAGATGATGACAACAGTGAAAAAAATTCCAAAAATTTGGCAAGTAGCCAGAAATGTACTTGGGGGAAATCTTTATCTCTCACCACTTTCATCAACAAAACAGAAAAAGAGCAGGTCAACAAATGTGTCATGAAACTTTAAAAAAAATGTAGAAAATCAACAAGTAAAAACTCTGAATTAAATATTTAAATAGAAATCCTGAAAATCAAAAAAGAGATAAACAAACTGAAAACAAACAAAAAGCAATTAGATTAATCAATAAAACTAGGAGCATTTTCTAGTAAAAAATAAAATAGATAAACCACTAGCTAATTTGATTTTTTTTTAAAAAAAAGACCAAATTGCCAGTATCAAAAATGAAAGATGAATTCATGACTGATGTAGATGAAATAAAAGAAATTATTAGGAATTATTTTGGCCAATTAAATGAAAACCTAATTGAAATGAATTAACATACACAAAAAATGAAATGTCCAGATAAAACCGGAAAAGGTACTTCAATAACCTAATTTATATTAGAAAAAGAAAATGAAAAAGACTATAAATGAACTATCAAGATAGGGGGGAAATCACAAGACAGATCCAGGTGAGTTTACAAGTGACTTCCATCAAACATTTATAGGAAAATTAATTCCAATGCTAAATAAAGTACTTGACCAAGGGTGGGGGTATGAGGAGGGGAAGAAGTCATCCTGACAAATCCTGTTAGACAAAAATACCTGACCTAGGGACAATCAAAACAGAGAAAGGAAACTAAACACCAATATTCCTAATGAATATTAATGCAGACTTTTTAAATAAAATGTTAGCAAGGAAAATGCAATATATCACAGAAATTTTTACAGTATGACAAGGATACATGTACAAGGATGTGGAGGGGGAGGAGGAGATACAGGGTGTAGTTGAGTCGGACACCTAGATAGTAAGGTAGGGTGACAGAAAGGATGGAATGCAGGCTGCCCTGCTCCAATCTAGGTGTTGTAACTTCAAATCCAGGACTCTTTCCACTACACCACCCTATCTCTCCTAGTAAAACAAACTGAGATTTCCTGAGGTACAGTTAAAAGTCAAACACTGCATATTATTTTTATGACTACTAGTTTTGTAAGTAATAGGTAAGGGATAATTTAAATGCATCAACATTTCTACAAGAGAAACACTTGAGATTGAGAAGTTACAATATTTTTATTCAAGTCTAGTTAATTATGGAGGTTCTCTCACCTAAAGAAAATTACATTATGTTCCTCAGACTAATTCACAATGAGAGAGATCATGGTGGGCAGACTATTAGCCCTGGAGCCAGGAAGACCCAATTTAAATCTCACTTCACACATTAGTTGTATGAACTTCTTTCAGTCCAAATTTCCTAATCTATAAAATGGGGATGACAATAACAATACCTCCCTAATTGGATTATTGCAAGGACTAAGTGAGATAACATATATAGATATATAGATACAGATATCTACATATCTATATCTAGCTAGCTAGCTAGCTACATATATATGTATGTATATATATATATATATATATATATATATATATATATATATATGGCTTTAATAAACTTCAAACCTCCTTATAAATATTTGTTGTTGTTGTTACAATGTTATTTGTTGTTTGATGTTCTTTGTTTCATTTATGTCCAACTCTTCATGACCTTATTTAGGGTTTTTTTTAGTTTGTTTTTGGCAAAGTTCTAGGGTGGTTTGCCATTTCCTTCTCCAGCTCACTTTACTAATGAGGAACTAAGGCAAAGAGAGTTAAGTGACTTGCCCAGAGTCACACAGCTGGTAAGTGTCTGAGGCCAGATTTTAACTGAAGAAGATGAGTCTTCCTGATTCCAAGCCCAGTACTCTATCTGGTGCCCCAACTAGCTAACTCATTATTTGTGGTAAAGCATGTCATGTTATATTTCTTAATTATGTAAGGAAAGGCACCATAGAATGGTGGCTCTAGGGCTGGTCTTGGAACCTCTGAAATATACGGTCCATGTCCCTAGGTAAGTCAATTGAACTTCAGTGCTATATTGAACTAAGACTCTAAAATGCAGACAAAGTGCCAAACTGAATTGGTGGAGAGTTTCTTCAACAAAGATTTCTCTATGCCAATGAAATCAAAGTCCCAGGCCCTATCTTTATCTCTAATAATAAACACTAGCAAATATACAAGCCTAAAATTACAGTATAAATCACATGTGGAAATAGCTTTCATTGTATGGTTGCCTCAAACAAGAATATTTTTATCACACATAATTTCTTAAGTAATTAATTAGAATCTATTTTGGGAGGCACATACTTGAAAGAAATAAAAATTCTTTTTGGTACTATTTGTTTCAGTCCTAAAAGCACTGTCTCTCTCTCAGTGTTTCCTAAAAGTCTTAACAATAACAGCACCTACTTTGCAGGGTTATTGTGAGGATCAAATGAAGCAGCTAGATAGAGCAGTTGTAGCTAGGTGGTACAGTGGATAGAGTGCCAGGCCTGGAGTCAGGAAGACTTATTTTCTTGAGTTCAAATTTGGCCTCAGACACTTACTAGCTATGTGACTCTGGGCAAGTCACTTGATCTGTGTTTGTCTCAGCTTCCTCAACTGTAAAATAGGTATAATAACAGAACCTACCCCCCGCCCAGGATTGTTGTGAGGATTAAAAGAAATAATCATTGTAAAGCAATTAGTACACTGCCTAGTACAGAGTAGATTCTATATACATGTTTATTTCCTTTCCTTCCTTTCTCCCCTCCCTTCCTTACAGGAAAATGAGACACTGAGGATTGTCATTTTCTTCAAGATGATTCTTCTATACTGATGATTGTGCATTCTGACAAAGGCAAAGTCAAAGAAAAAAGTGCTAATTAAACCAAAGCTCAACAAGAATTCCTAGAAGCCTTAAAGAGATATATAAGAATGGTAAAATAAAAATTGGAAAAGAAATGAGAATCTTACAAGAAAATTATGAAAAGAGAATTAACAACTTGATAAAAGAAGCACAAAAATACTGAAGAAAATAATATTTTAAAAACAGAATAGGCCAAAAAGTAAAAGAGACACAAAAATTCACTGAGGAAAAAAAATCCCTTAAAAATTAGAGCTGGGCAAGTGGGAGCTAATGATTCCATGAGACCTCAAGGAATAATAAAGTCAAAAGAATGAAAAAAGGAAGAAAATGTAAAAAATTCACCAGAAAAAATAATGGCCTGGAAAACAGATCAAAAGATACAATTTAAGAATTATTGGACTATCTGAAAGCCGTGATTCAAAAAAAGAGCTTAGACATCATCTTTCAAGAAAGTATCAAGAAAAACTGCCCCAATATCTTAGATCCAGAGGATAAAATAGAAATTGGAAGAATACACTGATCACTTGCTGAAAGAGATCCCAAAATGAAAACTTCCAGGAAAATTAAAACTAATTTCCAGAGCTTTCAGTAAGGTGAAAATACTTCAAGCATCTAGAAAAAAATTCAAATACTGTGGTGTCACTCTCAGGATCACACAAGCTTTAGCAGCTTCTACAGTAAAGGACTGGAGGGCTTCAAACACAGTATTCTGGAAGGCAAAGGAGCTAGAATTAAAACCAAGAATAACCTACACAGCAAAACTGAATATAATCCTTCACAGAAAAAATAGTTATTTAATGAAGTAGAGGACTGTTAAGCATTCCTGATAAAAAGAACAAGGCTGAAAATTTGACATTTAAACAAAAGACTCAGGAGAAACATAAAAAAGTAAACCTGAAAGAGTAATCATAAGAGACTCAATAAAGTTAAACAGTTTATAGTCCTATATGGTAAGATGATACATGTAACTCCTAAGAATTTTATCATTTGGGGAACAGTTAGGAGTCTACATAGACAGAGACTACGGATGTGAGTCAATTATGTTGAGATGATCTCTAAAAAAAATGAAGGGATGAGAATGAGGGATGCACTTGGAGAAGGCAGAAGGAAGAGGTAAAATGGAGAAATTTTTCTCACAAAAAAGGAGACCCAAAAGGAAGAAGCTTTATAGTAGACAGGGAAATAGAGGTGTGGTGGGCAATGCTTGGACTTCACTCTCATACAAATTGTCTAAAAGTGGAAAGTATACACATGTGTGCACACACACATGCATACGCATGCACGCACACACACACACACACACACACACACACACACACACTCAGTTGGATATAGAAATCTATCTTAACCAACAGGGAAATAGGAGGGGAAGGGGATAAGAGATATGAGGGGAGGATGAATGATAAAAGGTAGGGTAGATTAGGGGAGGCAACATTTAGAAGCAAAGCATTTTTGAGGAGGGACAGCATAAAAAGAGAGAAGGATAAACAGAAGAAAATAGGATAGAGGGAAATACAAAGTTAGCAATGATGAGTTCACCCATAAAATGAAAGCAGATAGCAAAATGGACTGGAAACCAGAATCTAACAGTAAGGTGTTTATAAGAAACACACTTGAATCACAAAGACAACACAATTATAACAAAGGGCTGGAGCAGAATCTATTATGCTTCTGCTGAAGTCAAAAAAGCAGGAGTAGTAATCGTGATCTTAAAAAAAAAAAAGCAAAAGCAAAAATATGCCTAATTAAAAGAGAAGCTGGGAAACTACAATTTGCTTAAAGGTAACATAGACAATGGAGTAATATATATATATGAAAAATCAAGGGCAAATTTCTCTGATAAAGACCTCATTTCTCAAATACATAAGGGAACTGAATCAAAGTTATAAAAAAAAGCCAGTCCCCAATTGATAAATGGTCAAAAGATTTGAACAAGCAATTTTAGAAGAATTCAAAACTATCTATAGTCATATAAAAATGCTCTAAATCACTATTGATTCGAGAAATAAAATTTAAAATAACTCTGAAGTACCACATTATACCTTCCAGAAATGACAAATGCTGTAGGGGAAGAGGGAAAAAAGTAAACAATAAACTGCTGGTAGAGTTCTGAACTGGTCCATTCATTCTGCAGAACAATTTGGAACTGTGCCCAAAGGGTATAAAACTTTGAATACTCTTTGACCCAGTAATATCACTAAAAAGACCTATATGTACACATCTATTTATAGCAGTTCTTTTTGTGCTACTGAAAGATTGGACTTATCAATTAGGGAATAGCTGAATAAGTTGTGGCATATAATTGTGACAGAATACTATTGTGTTATAAGAAATGACAAGGGGAAAAATCGTGGCAATGACTATATGAATTGATGCAAAGTGAAGTAAGAAGGACCAGGAGATTGTGCACAGTAGCAGCACTGCTGTAATGATGATTGACTGCAAAAGATATAGTTACTCTGCTCAATACAATGGTCGAAGGCACTTCCAAAGAAGTCATGAAAAAAAAAATTATCCACCTGCAGAAAGGAAACTGATGAACTCTGAATGCAAATGGGAGCATAATTTTATCACTTTATCATTTTATCACTATATCATTTTATCACTTTTTGTGATATGGTTAATATGGAAATATGTTTTACATGATTTCACATGTATAATTGATATCATTTTGCTTGCCTTTTCATTAAGTGGGAGAGGATTGGGACAGAGGAAGGGAGTTAATTTGGAATTCAAAATTTAAAAAGAAAAGAATGTTTAAAATAAATATTAAAAAAGAAAATTCTCAGAATCAGGAGATGGAGTTTCTTGTTGGATGAATAGCAAAGAAGCTCTTGATAGAATACCAGTAGGGGTGAGATGCAATGTTTAAGAAGACGAGAAATGTGGGGGAGGCAGGTTATAAAGGGATTTGAATGACAGAAGATGTTATATTTGATTCTAGAGAGTATAAGAAGCCTTTGGAATTTAACAAATGGGGAGTGGAAGGCTGACATGGTCAAACTGATATGAGAAGAAACTTGTGACAGAGAGATCAACCAGTAGGTCCTTGCAATTGTCCATAGATAAAGTGATGAAAGACTGCAATATGGTGGTGGCAATGTCAGAGGAGAAAGGGGGACATATGTAAGAAATGTTGTGAAGGTAAAATCAACAGACATTGGTGACATATTGGCTATAGGAGATGAGAGTGATGAGCAAAGGATGATACCTAGGTTATGAGCCTAATTTACTGAAAGAATTGTCTTAAAACTCAACAGTAATAGGTATTAGGAAGAGGGGATGGTTTCAGGAACAAAAAGATGAGTTTGGTTTTGGATGAGTTCGAGTTTAAGATGTCTATGCAACATCCAGTTTAAAGAAGTCCAATAGGCAGGCCGAGATGTGAGACTAGAGATCAATAGAGAGGGTAGGACTGGATAAGTAGTTTTGAGAATCATCAGCATAGAGACAATTGAATACATGGAAGCTGGTGAAAACATCAAGTAAAGAAGTATATATCAATAGTGTCAAACTCAAATAGAAACAAGGGCCACGAAAAAATACATAAGGATACCTGTGGGCCACATATTGACTTAGAAAAACATACATATTAGCATTTTCTATGTTATATTGTATTTCTTTTACTTTGTTAAACTATTTCCCGATTGTATTCTAATCTGGTTCCAGATGCATTCTGAAGGACATGTATTTGACACCTCTGGACTCTAGAGGGAAAAAGAAGAGAATCCAGGACAGAAACCTATGACTTTGATGACTCACAAGGCCTTAGTTGTGCACAAAAGGCAAGTGATCTGCCTTCTCCCACAGCACTAAGATCAACCATTTCAAGCCCCCTTTTCTCTTATTCCAAAAATATAATGCTGCCTGATCAAAACACAAGTGAAAAGTATTCCAGTTGAGCTGCCCACAGCTCATCTGTTCACAGCCATTCCTATGCAAATTACAATTTTTATTGGCCTATGAATCGCAGCTTCAGAATCAAGAGAGAAGTAAATTAAAAGTTGAAAAGTTGCAGTGTACACAGCAGTGTACAGCAGACTATTAAAAATTCTGATTTATATCAGAAGATCCTGAACAGATGGGGCAGAGTGCCCAGAACTCTGGTTCCTGTTATATCTGGTTATCCAGGTTGACAAGCATTTAAGTGCCATGTAGAATGACCATATTGCTGATAGCTATGAAAATAGTGTAATGGTGTCCCATCAAACCACTAAAAGTTAGCATTAGAGGGAACCATAAAGATAAAATAGTCCAAATATCCCCATACTATTTTATAAAAAAGGAAAGTCAGATTCAGAGAAAGAAATGATTGACATCAGGTTAACTATGCTGAAGCCTAGCTAAACCACCCTTTTCAACCCTCAGTACAACAAAGCATTGAATTTCACTGCCAAAATCAATTACACAATTATCTTCACCTTTTAAAAATGACCAAAAGCAATAAATGAGCTATAATATGGTGGACTTAATTTCATGCCTATAGACATGGTCTTAGTGGTAGAGAAAAATGAAACTTGCTTTTCTTCATCTTTTTTTAACAACCACTCTTCAATCTGAGAGAAAAAAAATATCATAGTTAATGCCAAGTCCCACAGACTGAAAGGACCTCCTCCACTCAATGGAATGATTATACATGGTCTCTTCTCATGCCAAAGTTTCTTGTTTCTTGTTTTCCATTTTGTTTTTAGATTGCAGATAGTATCCACTATCCATAGTTTTTTTTTTTCTTGAAGTAGAGGGAAAGGGTAATCATTTGTGGCTACCACATCAGTAAACAATGGTCATTGATATGACCAAAAGAATGTTTGAAGCGTCATAGCCCTACAGCAAGGAAATAGCCTGGAACTGAGGCATTTGGGTGAAGTCCCTTGAGAAAACAATATTAGGAAAGGGGAAAAATAATCAGGGTGCAGCCTAACATCATAGGGTAAACTCTGAAATAATGAATGATCCTGGTTGGCAAAATTTCATCAGGAGATGAGGAATGGTCATGGTTTATTTATTTTATTTATTTTTTATTTTAGTAGATGTGTTGTAGTAGAAAGTACTGGCAACGAGTGCTGATGAGACAGAAAAAGACAAAAGCTCATCCTATGAGATAATCAAGATCCAAAGAAATCAGTTGAGGTTTCAGTGTTTATGGTATATAAATATAATATCTATGTGTGTGAGTGTGTATTTATACATATACATATGTATATATATATATATATGTATGTATGTATGTATGTATATATATCCCATCAAATGTATTAAGAAATAACTCACTTAGGCAAAGCTTGTTTTCCTCAAAACAATACCATGAATGAAGAAAGGCAAGTATTATCATTCCACTTTTGCAGATGAAGGAAGTGAAGTGCAGAGAGGCCAAATTCCAAGGTTACACAACTAATGAATAATAAATTTTGGATCTGAACCCATCTAGCTTCATTTTGAATCATGTCATTTCCACTATCCTACATGGCTAGGAATGACACTTTGTGTCCTCTGATGGATCTGATCACAGTAGTCCTATAATCATAAGGTGACCCACACCTCTCTCATCCTCAAATGCCTGTAGAATAAATTTCTAATCCAAGTCTTCCCACATTCTGACTCTGATCTACCTTTCAAATTTCCCCAAACTACTCCTTAATGTAGTCTACGTTTGCTAAGCCAAAATTTATGTGCTAAATCCTGGGAACACAAATAGAAAAGTGAGACAATCCCTACCCTCAAAGACTTTATACTCTAATTGAGGAAGGCAACACATAAGAGGGTACAGTTGAAAGGGAAAGACCATTTCCAGAGGTCCTAAGAGTGCACTGGCATGAGAAATGGCAGAACCCATAACTCTTTATGGTAAAACAAGATATCTGTGTCAACTATAGCTGAGCCCTCCCAGATATTTGCTCATCCTAGGGAAGAGATGAAAAGGTTGGACTGGCTTGGTGCCTGCTCTGTCAGGGGGCCTCTAGGAACTACTGTGGGATCTTGCCCTGCCCTCTGTTATCTCTAATCCTTGGCTCACATCATTCCCCAACTCATTCTGTGCCACTAGTTGAAGTCGCTCTCTTATTTCAATGCCCAGTTCAGACATACCTCCTCCATGAACCTCATTCCAGCCGAAAGTGACCTCTTCTTCATCAGTTTTCTTCTAGCATTCTGCCGGGTCCTCTTCTTCTTAACAATTAACATTCTCCCTTCTATCATATTTACTTATGTACCTGTTTTCTCCCTGCCCCCATTAGTTTGTATGGCCTTTGAGATAAGAATTAGTAAAGAATCTTTCTTTGTATCCCCCAAAACCTGACATTGCTTTACAAATGGTAGCAAATGTTCTTTGATGTGAAATAAATGAAATATTCATGCTTTGTGAGTTACTTATGTTATTGTGAATATTATTTGCTCAGTACCTACTCATTTCTCAATCCTCTGAAATCTGACTTCTTAAACTGCCATTCTATTGAATTTTCATTTCAAGATATGATTACCAATCTGCTGAACTTTTCTGGGCCTTCTCCATCTCGACCTTTATGCCACATTTCAAATTATTGGCCATTTTACTCTTTTAAATATTCTTTCCTACTTCTCCACCCTCACCTCCCCATCCCTAATGACTTCCCAGGCACTGCTCATACGAATACATATAATCTCAATATACAATGCTATGCCACAATCCACCTGTATTTTGCTTTCCTGTAACTTTTAAATAAACATTCCAGTCCAGTGTCCCATCCCAAGTCTCAGTGATACCTGTGAAGTGATTCCTTGTGTTAGCATCTCTAGTTCACCTTGCTTGTTGCCCGTACTTTGCCCATTTGTATATGGATATTTGAGACAATGATGACTTGCCTTCTGCCATCTGGCTTCCTATATTGTAGGTAGTCTCTACAATATCTAGCTTAGGGCTTATGTACAGAACATTTTTCAAGCATTTGTTGTCTTCCAGGCACTATGTGCTGAAATTATAAATATAAAAGTGAAACAGTTCCTGTCCTCAAGTATCTTAGGAAGAGAGTTTTGCTGTCTTTGAATGCTGCCTTAAAGAGATTGCATAAACTTTACTTACTATTTTTTTTAACCGGAGATGGAGGTACCATTTCACAATGTTGACTCATCTCAATCTTATAGTATACTAAAAACCCCAGAAGAATCAAGCCATCTCCCTCTTTCATTTATTTGTGAAGTTGATTTTTATAAAACTGCATTTACTGATCCTTATTTGATTCATCTTGGGCAGCTGGTGGTACAGTGGACAGAATGATAAGTCTGGAGTCAGGAAGAATCATCTTCGGAGTTCAAAGCCAGTGGCAGATACTTACTAGCTTTGTGACCCCAGGCAAGTCACTTAACCTTGTTTGCCTCAGTTTCATCATCTGTAAAATGAGCTGGAGAAAGAAATGGCAAGCCACTTCAGTATTTTTGCCAAGAAAACCCCAAATGGAATCACAAAGAGTTGGATGTGACTCAAATGCCCAAACAATAACAATTTGATTCATGTAAGTATATTTTTTTCCAGTGTTAAATCTATCCTGTCAAGTGTGTTTGAATCGTGACTGTTATCTAGTGCAGAGGTATGGAAAATGGGGGGCATCAAAGCCTAGGGACACATAAAACAGAGAGGAACTATCTATATTCCTTTTCTATGTAAGAAAATAGGAAAACTAGGCTTTACTAATGTTTAATGGACAAAAACTAGAACTCTCATTCAGGGGTATGTAAGACTGAAATGTGTTACTTAGCACTCTTTAGCAGCTGTGAATAGTGGGAGAAGTGAAATGTAAATTGAGTACAATTCATTGGTAACTCACAAAGAATTGATAATATTCAGAATTCAAAAAAGGTTCAGGCTATAAAGAGGAAGTCTTTTGCCCTACCCGGATAACTTTAGATTGCACTTCAAGATTTACAAATATGTCATTTAATCCCCACAATAACCCTTTAAAGTAGGTGTTATTATTTGTATTTTACAGATGAGGAAAATGAAGCTGAGATGTTAAGTGATTTGTTTAAGTTCACACAGCTAAGTAAATCTGAGGCATCATTTACATCCATGTCTTCCTGACTCCAAATTACTCTATGCACTGTGCCACCTAGCTGCCAATAAATAGATAGATAGATAGATAGACAGATAATAGATATAATATTAGTGCTGAAATTTTACTTTAAGGTTTGCAAAGTTCTTAACATATATTATCTCTTTTGAAACTGGAGACAAAGTACTAAAAAGTCAGGGCTTCCAGAAGGATGTGGTAATTCCAGAAATGTATGGTTTTGTTTTGGTTTTGAGTTGTAAGTTATTTCAGGTGTAAGGGAAGAAAACTTGAGTGCAGTGAGATAGAACATAAAACAATACTTTTAAATTTACTAATTGCCTCTCACCTCTGATATTTTGTGGGTTCTGGTCATTACATTCTATGAATTCTTTTCATTTCAGCTCATTAAAATCAAATATCAAAATTTGCTGACAGAACCAGACCTTAGAATTGCTGTCTCTCAAAGCAATCTTATTAATACAAGCTTTTTTAAAAAATGAAGCATATGCAATCACATTGTTCCCACCAAAATATTTCTATTAATGATAATATTTTAGTAAAAATTAAAAAGGTTTTCAAACCAACAAAATAACTAGAACCATAAACACAAGCAATTTTATAACTACACTTCCAAGTACACAATTACTACAAACATTTGTCATGTTTTATGTATCCACTAAATTGACATGAACTGATGTTAGACTATACTAGTTATGTTGCCTTGCAATTTGTGTCTTCTTGGTCATTCAATCAGTTCTGAATCCATCTCATTGTATTATCACCTATCACATATTATATCACATATCAAACATACAGTAGCACTCCAAGTGCAACCTGAGCTAAATTAAAATGTAATTGAGAATTGTTTGACAATAGAAACAGGGATTCTTATATATGGTTTAGTGCCTCCCTCACTTCTTTTTGAGTTTGGCACTATTAACCTAGTCCACATCTCTTCATCCTGACCACGCATATGACATAAGAGATTTTGCCAAATTTTTTCCTCTAAAATTTAAACATCCTATTATTCCCTGGTAGCAGTGTAATAACTGTTAAAAATGAAATAAGGTAAGAATATGACTAAATTTTATTGATGAACCCATGCTGGTTCTTTAGGATCATCAATTCCTTTTCTAGATATTCACTAACCTTCCTTTTAATAATGCATTCTAGACTTATCTGGATACTATAGTTCACAGACTTCATTCTTTTCCCTTCTGGATAACTGAAACATTTGGCCTTCTCTAGCCCTTTGGTACCTCACCTATTTTCCACATCCCTTCAATTACAGTTATTAAGCAATAACATCTGCCATTTCTGTCAGTATCCTAGGGTATAACACATCTAGATCAGATGACACAAACTCATAAAGGGCATCTAGGTGCTCTCACTCTCTCCTAACTTATGGCATATAAATGGACCTTTCCCTTTCAAAGATAATTATCTTTGGCAGGAAAAAAAGGGAAAGGAAAGTAAGAATAGACAAATCCATACCTTCTTTTCAATATTGGTTCTCATTGTGGCAGTCACCCAGAGCAGTGGATCCATTCTTCTCTAATTTATCCTTCTAAAGAATAACCTTCCTAAGGCTATGTAACTATTGAGCTCAGAAGTCCTCTGTAATCCCCTATTACCTGTAATATAAGATATACATTCCTTACCCTGGCAAGTAATGACGTCCAGTTATTAAAAACAGTTTAAAATCCTGATTCTGCTATTAAGTAACCATGTAAGCATGGTAAAGTTAATCTCTCTATCCTTCAATTTTTCCATCTGCAAAATGAAGTTGGATTAAAAGTTCTCTGAGATCCTGCCCATGACTTTATGAAAACAGAGTGAGGCTCCTAGTGAAGACCCCTGTTCAGATTGGGATTTATGTTAGGCCACTTGTAAATTTGTAAATTATTACTTGATCTTTTGTCCATGTAATCAAAGAACATCACATTCTCCTAGAAGGCAGTGGCTAGCTCTTTTTAATCTGCTTTGTATGTTATCTAGCTCAGCACCGTGCATGCCATAAATGGCATTGTCCATGTGTGTGTATATATGTGCATATGTACAAACACACACATATATGTATACATGTATGTGTACATATCATTATTGATCAGTATATCTATCCATATCTATATCGCTTTCTCTCTATATATATATATATTGATCTATCTATATCTGTATCTATATGGCTCTCTCTATATATATCGATCTATCTATAGACTTACATTTGGTCAACAAGTACTCAGAGAGGGATTTTTACCTACTTGAATGGGCTGTTGCCTGAATATGAAAACTGCAATTTCTTCAGGATGATGAAGAGGCTTTGTCCACATCTTTCAAGTCTTAAATGTCAATTACTCTTTCACTTACATACTGTCCTACCACACCACCTTCCTTGGCTATTTCACACAAAGACCAAGGTTGGAATTTGTTTTTTCCTCTATAACATTCTTCCAAATGGGATCCTCTCATATAACAAATTATCTCATTTGTTACTCTTTTGTATTACTTGAGAGGTAAAACTTGAGAGTTAAAGCTCTTACTCACAAGCTTTCAGAAACAATAGCAACATATTTATGTAACAGTGTGTGTGTGTGTGTGTGTGTGTGTGTGTGTGTGTGTGTGTGTGTGTGTTGGTGGTGGTGGTGGGGGTTATAGATGGCCTACTGGATTTATAGAGATAATTTGATTTTTTTTTATATGCTAAATGCCTATACATTTTTCTTTTTATTGGCATTATTTTTGCAAACATTGTTTATTTAATTTCAGTTCTAAACATTTACTTCCATAAGATTTTGAACTCCAAATTTTCTCCCTATCCCTCCCTCCCCCCCACCCCAAGATGGCATGCAATCTGATATGGCCTCTACATACACATTCGTATTAAACATATTTTCATATTAGTCATGTTTAAAAGAAGAATTAGAACGAATGGGGGGAACCACAAGAAAGAATAAAAAGAGAGAGAAAGCAAAAAGTATGCTTCTATCTACATTTAGACTCCATATTTATTTTTCTGGATGTGGATAGCATTTTCCATCATGAGTCTTTTAGAAATGTCTTAGATCCTTGCACTGCTAAGAAGAGGTAAGTCTACAAAATTTAGTCATCATACAATGTTGTTGTTACTGTGTATAGTGTTCTCCTGGTTCTGCTCACTTCACTCAGCATCAGTTCATGTGTGTCTTTCCAGGTTTTTCTGAAGATTGCCTGTTCATCATTTATTATAGAACAATATCATTACATTACATTCATATATCACAACTTGTTTATCAATTCCCCAATTGATAGGCATCCTCTCAATTTTTAATTCTTGGCCACCACAACTAGAGCTGCTATAAATATTTTCATAGATATGGGTCTTTTCCCAATTTTTATGATCTCTCTGAGATACAGACCTCGAAGTGGTATCACTAGGTCAAAAGGTATGCATGGTTTTATAGCCCTTTGGGCATAGTTCTAAATTGCTTTCCTGAATGATTGGATCCATTCACAACCCCACCAACAGTGCATTAGTGTTTCAATTTTCCCACAGCTTCTCCACATTTATCATTTTCCTGTTTTGTCACATTAGCCAATCTGATAGGTGTGATGTGGTATCTCAGAGCTGTTTTGATTTACATTTCTCTAATCAATAGTGATTTAGAGAATTTTTTTTTTCAAATGACTATAAACAACTCTAATTCCTTCATCTAAAAACTTCCTGGTCATATCCTTTGACCATTTATTAATTGGGAATGACTTGTATTTTTATAAATTTGACTCAGTTCTCTATATATTTTAGAAATGAGGCCTTTATGCATCTCTTGAGTGTGGTATTTGAAGATTAAATTTTCTGTTGAGCTTTGGTCTATTCATTACGAAGGTCTGGAAGTCCCCTATTTCATTGGATGTCCATCTCCTTACCTGAAAGATTATACTCAGTTTTGCTGGGTAGTTGATCCTTGGTTGTAATATAAGCTCATTTCCCTTACACAATATCATATTCCAAGCCCTTTTATCTCTTAATGTAAAATCTTCAAGGTCCTATATAATCATGACTGTGGTTCCATGACATTTAAATCATTTCTTTCTGGCTGCTTGCAGTATTTTCTCCTCGACCTGATAATTCTGGAATTTGGCTGCAATATGGATTGGCATTTTGAATTTGGGATCTCTTTCATGAGTTGATTGACAGGTTCTTTCAATGACTAATTTGTCCTCTTGTTCTAGGACCTCAGGGCAGTTTTCCTTGATGATTTCTTGAAAGATGCTGTCCTGTTTGCTTGCTCTTGTGCGCTCTCTCGCTCTCTCTCTCTTTCACTCTCTCTCTCTCTCTCTCTCTCTCTCTCTCTCTCTCCCTCTTTTTATTATGGCTTTCAGGTAGACCAATAATTCTTAAGTTATTTCTTCTGGAACTGTTTTCCAGGTCAGTACCTTTTCCAATAAGGTATTTTATGGTTTCTTCTTTTTTTTCATTCTTTTGATTTTGATTCTTGATGTCTCATAGAGTCATTAGCTTCCACTTGCCGAATTCTAATTTTTAACGAATTGTTTTCTTCATTTGGGTTTTTGTACTTCTACTTTTTAAGGAGCTCTTCTCTTCAGTGAGTTTTTGTACTTCCTTTTCAATTTGGCCGATTCTACTTTTAAGGACTTGTTCCCTTCAGTGTACTTTTTTTCCATTTGGCCATCTGTATTTTTTAAAGACTTGTTTTCTATGAGGGAGGGGGGTAATACAAAGCAAACATTTTTCAGGGGGGGATAGGTCAAGGGAAAGAATAGAATAATTGGGGGGCAGGACAGGATGGAGGGAAATATACTGAGTCTTTCACAACATGACTGTTATGGAAGTGTTTTGCATGACTACATGTGTATAACTTATATTGAATTGCTTTCTTTCTCAATGAGGGTGAGTAGGGAGGGAGGAAGGAAGAGAATGTGGAACCCAAAGTTTTAAAAACAAATGTTAAAAATTGTTTTTACATGCAACTAGGAATAAGATATACAAGCAATAGGGTATAGAAATCTATCTCACCCTATAGGAAAATAGAAGGGAAGGGGATAAGAGAGGGTGGGGTAACAGAAGGGAGGGTAGATTGGAGGAAGGGGTAATCAGAACACATACTGTGAGGGAGGGGAGAGATGGGGAGAAAGTTTGGAACTCAAATTCTTGTGGAAGTGGATGTTGAAAAATAAAAATAAATTAATTTTTTTAAAAAAGGAAGCGCTGAAACTCAGTATAGCTTTGAAAACAATATATAGTATTTATTATGTAGTTTTATTGAAAAAAGCAAACAATATGAAATGTAAGTTCATAATTTTATATTGAATCCTCTTTTTATGTTGTGCTGTGTGCATATACATATTCTTTTATCTGGTTTTTTTGTGTTTTGTATTTAAGTCCAAAATTCACTATGTTTTAAAAAGAAGACTTAAAATCACATTAATTTTATTGAGTATAAAAAAGTAGTGTTCAATCAAACTTAAGCATTTGTTTAGCAGCTACGGTGTATAAGGCACCGTATTGACTCATTGAATGTGAAATCCATTGATCTTTTGATGGGACTTGTTGTCCATCCATTTCTCTATTACCTCATACTGGTGAAGTTGATTTTTTGAACCCAAATATTTGACTTTAAATTTATCTCTCTTAGTTTACATCTCATCATATTAAGTCCATCTTTATCATCTCTTTGGATATTTTTTAAATCCAACTTCCATCATTCAACTGGTTAACTATCCTCCTAACTTTATGCCATCTAAAAATTGGTAAAATATACTTAGATAGATACATACATACATACATACACATACATATGTGTGTTTAATTAACTTTCATTCAAAAAATTCATTTAAGAAGTGTATTTTAATGGCCAAAGACAAAGTGCCCTGAGGCACTTCCCTAGATATCTAATTCCAAATTATTAAGTGCCCATCAATTATTATACTTCAGGACTCTTCATGAAACCTCTTCCAAAACGACTTAATGATTTATAATATTGTGTCTATACCAAGCAGTTAGTACCAGACACTGTTAAAATCTTTGCTGAAACCTACTCATATTCTGTATGTAGTATTTTCTTCATTTATGAGCCTAATATCTCTATAAAAACTAAAAATACAGTTAATCTAGAATGATTTGTTCTTAATAAAGCTATATTGGGGTGGGGCACAGAGCCAAGATGGCAGAGTGACTTGCTTGACCTCTCCCCCAAACCTCTCCAAATACCTAAGCAAATTCCAGAGCAGAACTCATGAGACCGTATGTGTATATGTGTGTGTATATATATATATATATATATATATATATATACATACATTAATATATATGTGTATATATATATGTGTGTGTATATACACACACACACAGACATACAGACAGGGACGGGGAGGGAGATCACAGGGTGAGTTGAATGTGAAGGGATGATATCTAAAAAATAAAATTAAAGGGTGAGAGAGGAATGTACTGGGAGAAGGAGAAAGGGAGAGGTAGAATGGGGTAAATTATTTCACATAAAAGTGGCAAGAAAAAGCTTTTACAGTGGAAGGGAAGTGGGGAAAAGTAAGAAGGAATAAGTGAACCTTACTCTCAACAGATTTGGCTTAAAGAGGAAATAACAAACATACTGAATTAGGTACGGAAAGCTATCTTACCCTACAGGAAATTAGGGAGCAAGGGGATAAGGGGGGGGTGATACAAGGGAGGGCAGATTGAGGGAGGGGGAAATCAGAAGCAAATACATTTGAGGAGGGACATGATCAAAAGAGAGAATAGAATACATGGCAGGGGCAAGATAGGATGGAGGGAAATATAGTTACTCTTTTATAACATGACTATTCTGGACTTGTTTTACATGACTATACATGTATAACCTATATAGAATTGCTTGCCTTCTTAATGAAGGCGGGTGGGGAGGGAGTAAGGGAGAGAATTTGGAACTCAAAGTTTTAAAAATGAATGTTAAAAATTGTTTTTACATGCAACTGGGAAATAAGATATACACGCAATGGGGTATAGAAATCTATCTTGCCCTGCAGGAAAATAGAAGGGCAGGCGATAAAGAAGGCAGGGAGGTGATAGAAGGGAGGGCAGATTCAGGGAAAAGGTAATCTGAATGCATGCCATATCTTGGAATGGGGGCAAAATTTGGAATGCAAAATCTTGCGGAAGTGAATATTAAAAAATAAAAATAAATTAATAAAAATATTACAACTTCCTCAAAAAAATATAAAGCCATGTTAGCTCATTTTGAATGCTACTGCTATTTTTATTGATCAGAACCTTCCCCTTCAATATGTTTCAAAATTTTGCGGGGAAGAAAAATTCAAATTATTGGCCTATTGCTTACAGATATTATCACCCCCCCCTTTGAAATCATAATATTTTCTGCTCTCCAATCAATGGCAATTCTGTCATTTTCTATGATCACTTATAACAATTACATCTGTCATTTCTTTCTCAGTTCTTTTAGTACCCTGTGAAGTAGTTCCTCCGGGCCTGATGACTTGCATTAACTGATAACAGTTAAGCAACTTCTTGCTCCATACCTTCACTGGTATGATTTCATTGTTAAAATATGATGGCAAGAACTAAACATAGGACTTTAGATATGTTCTGATATAGACAGAGCATAGTATTTTTCTATGCCTCTCTCAATGCAGCCCAAAATTATATTCACTTTCTTGGATAATATGTCTGATTATTTTTTTACATTGATATTAAAACCTATTAAAGCCCCAAGATCCTTTTTGTTTTCAGGTGAACACATTTCAAGTTATATTGCTCCCACTTTTTACATTGATTTTTTAATCCAAATTTAAGACTTTGTATTTTTCCATTAAATTTGATCTTATTTTATTTTACTTAGCATTTTAACCTTTCAAGATATTTTCTTTGATTCTGTCTCTGACACCCAGTATGATAACTATTTCTCTTGTCTCTGTCTCACCTAAAAATCTTACAACTATGCCATTAACATCTATTAAATCTTTGATTAAAAAATATTAAAAAGTGCATAGACACCAGGGACACTACATTAAAGACCATCTACTTTAACTCTGAACCATCATTTTTTTCTAGCTATTCAACCAGTTTTAAATTCATATAAAATTATATAATTATCTAGTTCATCTAAACCATCTTCCTATAAGACTAGAAGGATAAATTTGGTGAAATGCTTTGAAAACATCCAGATAAATAATATCCATTATCAGTCAGTCAACAAGCATTTATTATATTCCAGGCAATGTGCTGAGCACTGGGAACAGAAAAAAAGATAAAGGCAATCCCTTGATCTAATAATATAGTAACTCTTCCAAAAAAGGGTAGGGTGGAGTTTAAATGGCATGATTTGTTCTACTTGATGTTCTTATTGACTTTTTGTGATCAACCCTTCATTTTTTAGATATTCACTTATCTTTTTAGATATAATGACCCTTTATTAGTCTGACCTTCCAGTTCATGTAATAATTGCATATTACCCCAACCCCCATTATTGTTTTGTTAACTCTGTAATATTTATACTCAATACCCTTTTAGTGATTCTGAGTTTTAAAGCTGAAAGATCAAATTTAGAAATCAAATATCCCTACTGGTAAGTGCTTAGAGATTAGTATCTGAGCATATTTGTATATCAAAGCTTAATTTTCTGTTTTTATGATGCCATCACTCAAAAATGTTGGAAAGTAAAAAGTATATTTTTTTAAGCTTCAAATGTTGTTCCTAGTATAGTTGGATAGACCTTTGTGTAAGTTTGATTTCTCATTGTGAAATGGAATGAACCTGGATTCTTGAAGGCATGCCAGTGGAACACAATATCTGGCAGGTTCTACCATGCTGAAAAGGCTAAGAAAATGGTCCTGACACCAGCCTATGCCTCCTGAGAACCAGTCTAGCTAAATACACAAAGGTAAATTAACTCTTGGTAATGAATTATTTGGCCATTTTAATCTATGAAACAAAATTAGACAGACTTCTCTTTTTCTTCACCACATTCTCTTAGAGTTTTCCATTTGAAATTTGCTAGATAGGGAGAAGAAATTCAGGGACTTGGTAGTGATCTTCCTCAAAATGTTAAACTAGGGAAATTTGTCACAATGGAAGATTAAAAACCAAGGGATGGCACTTTTTTTTTTTAATAATCATGTCTGGACATCATAAGAAACACCCCAGGTAGAGATTAAAGAAACAGAGCTTATAGTGGGCCAATCAGGTATCAACATCCCCATTTATTTGGAGACTCACCTACTTTGTCTTGGTTGTCTGGGTTTGGAGGGTCACAGACTCCTGGATGCCAGAGATGCCATAAAGAGCTTAGCCAAAGAAGAAAATAGGAATGTTGCAGCAAGGTACTAAGCAGAAATGCCAAGGGGACACTAAGTAGTCATCCCTGGGAAAAGACTGAAATAGCTCCTGACAGTGAACCCTCTGATTGTCTATATAATTGGAGTAACACGAGGTAGAATGGATACTACTAAGACTTTATTCCTTGCCACCACTGACTTTACTGGAACCAAAAAGTTATCATTAACATATCAACATCAGCTTAGAAGTTTTCCAATGAAATTTTCCAGGGTTATCTGTCCCTGTGTTTTTAACATTTTCATCAATATTTTGAGCTACAAAAAAATTAGATCCAAAACAGATCTTTGAAAGTATAATTTTAAAATGAGTTTCTGGGAATGGGACTCCCCAGTTGAGTAATCTCCCAAGGAGGGGAAGAAAAGAGGTTTTTCCTTCAGATCATTACCAGATAATGGAAAAGCCAAGAGTTTTAATCCTGTATTTTTTCATTTCTAAGTTTATGGAAAAAATTAATCTCCAACGTGAGCATAATATCCTATTGGATATTTAGAATTAGAACAGAAATGGGTTTTAATGGGATATGAAAAAATGATGTCTTGTATTAAATGGAAGAACTATTTTATGGTAATGATTTTATATTTTAAACCTTAAAGTTATCTAAGAAGAACACCAGTAGTCACTAGAAGTAGGGAGTGCTTTCCAGCACATGTGCAGAAATCTAGGCTAATAGCTTAAATTTCCACATGTGTGACCAAGGCTTGGTCTGTTAGACCAAGCTCAGAGCACTGTCTGGTGGCTTATGCCGAGACTGCACTCTGAGTAACCAGATCAGGCAATGGAAGGGACCTTGATATTGATGCTTACTAGATGCTGTGTAAAGGAAGCTTCAAAATCCAAAGAAAACCACCTTTAGCACAAGCAAACTGCATGAATATATGGACACATTCAGCTTAAAAAGTAATAAGTACATAAAATGGCTTTCAGTTTTGTATCGTTCCTTCCTACTTCTTTCATGATAGTGGAAGGGTAGAGGAGAAGGACGCGCGGTGGGGGGAAGGGATCACACAATGTCAAAACTGTCTTTAAAGACTATGTATAAGCAAGAAGTATTGGTGTTTGACTTATGATTACCTTGATCAGTGACCAAAGAATATGTTGATAAATTATAGGAGGAATGGAATGATATCAGTCTTGCCATTCCTACTATAAATGATAACAGAAGACAAAATTAAGTCTAATTTAATAGAAGAATGATTGGCAGGTTCCCTTTGAAGAGACAAACAAAAGAGTTGATTCATTTGGTTTCACCATAGGACAAGCAAGGATGACCTCAGATTTCATGATAAACCTTCTTTAAAAAGACCACCATCAACATCATTGCTGTTGCAGAACAACATCTGTTGCAGAAGAGAAGGTAAGAAGAGAATGAAATTGATCAAAGTGAATCAACACTTCCTTTTTTACTTGACAACTACAAATGCCAAAGTGAAGGTGGGGAAGATAGCAAAATATATGTTGGTAAATGTAAATCAGGGATAAGAAAATAAATGAGGCACCAAATTTGCAGAACACAACCAGAGACTCAGATCTAGATGAGATGAATACTTTCTCCAAGAAAAATAATTTTGAAAGCAGCAAATAATGGTTTAAAACTTAGTTAGGGAACAAATGATTACAGACATGCTAGTTGCTTCTGAATCAGCTATCGATTGATTATTAACTTTTTAGGCCAGGGATTAAAAATTAGTACCAAGTTCAAAAGAAATAAAGACAGTAATATCTCTATTCAATTAAAACTGTTTCAACCTATCGTATTTAAACAAGCTATTAGTGAACAAGGTGATGAATTTAGGCATTTCCTTTGATCCTCACGATTTCTCAAACTTCTACAAAACAGAAATCAAGCATCAAAAAGTAAAACGAAAACGAAAACTTTGCCTGTCTCCGTGGTGAAGGACACCCAGAATGCAAAAGAAGGAAAATAAAAAGTATCCGAGGAACTGATGCTCAGTAACCCAGAGTCCACTCAGCACCTCTCTCCCACCCGTCATGCTACCAGCAGCAAGCCTGCACTAGCAGACCCAAAGACATGACAGAGGTTTACATCAAATCCCTGTACCATGGTCCCCATTTTCTCTTTCCAGTGCTGTGGAAATCATGGCTCCAGGCTGCTGAAGTTTGCTTGGGCTTCCACAGTCAGCTTGGCCATAATGCTTCAGGTGCAAAAGCCTGCCTGGGGCTGCAACCTGAAGCACTAGTTCTACAAAACTCTCAACTGCACATGCCAGGAAAAGCAGCCTCTGAACTGTGGGTGCTGGGCCAGAGAACTAAGTAAAAGAGGGACTGGGACAAGTCACAGGTCACCTGAACAAAACACTAGTATATGTGTTGGGGTGGGAAGGGGGAAAAACTGAAAGTACCAAAGACTTCAGGAAGAAGAAAACTCAAAGATCTTGAACATAAACAGATAAACTAACAGTCACAACTGTAAGAACAGAAAGAAATATAGCCTCCAGATCTAGTAAACAAGCTCGGGCATCCATGAATAAAGACTGTAAAATGAAGGAAAATGATACAGCACTTGATGAGACTGAGGACCCTGTGGAATGGAAGAACACGAAACCACAACAGGCTATATGCCTAGGTGGTTTAAAAGAGAAATGAGAATTATAATGGCAAAATTTATGTCCTGCACAGCAAAAATAATGAACAGAATAGAAAAGCTTGAATCCGCAATGTCAATCTTCACCAAAGAAATAAAAAAGAACAGTAGATTGGGAAAGCAAATACAGGGAAGCAAAGGCTGACCTAGAAGAATGGAAGCAAAATTCAAAAACATTAAAATAAATTGCGCTCACTATGAAAGCAAAACATACTGAACTGAAAGATAGGATGCACAGAGACAAAAGACCATGGGTTTCCCAGAAGAACATGACAGGACAAAAACCTGTAGCACTGTAATGAAGAAAATAATAGAAAAGCACTGCACAGAACTTCTAAATATAGAAACTGAAATTCTAATTGAAAGAATTCAAAGATTACCTTCAGGGAAAAAACACAGCTACAAACTTCAAGACATATAACAGTTCAGAAAAAACAAATTCTATAAGTCATCAAGAAAAAGATCTTCAAATACCAAGGAAAAGATATTTCGATATCATGACATTTTTCTGCACCCGTTAGAAAAAGGAAGATGAAAGGAAATAATTTATTCTGAAGAGTAATGCAGTTCAGGATACAGCCCATGATGACCTATCCTGCAAATTTTATTTTACTCAGGAAAAAAGATGGATATTCAAAAATAAAGGAGAGTCTAAACATTTTTAGACACAAAACCAGAACTAAAGAGTTTATTTCTTTAACACCCCAAACAGCAGAAAAGCAGGAGGAGTGAATATACACAGCTGGTAAGGCTAGTAACAGCAAAGGAGTGAAAACAGAGAGACCAATAAGAGATTTCATTCTAAAAGTACACAAGGAGATAAGTGAAGATGAAAATGTGGTAGAAGTAACTATGAAGAGGCAAACAGGGGGCATTATGGACAGAACCTGGTGACAGCCAGCTACAGGGAATTGTTGGTGTTGTTTTGGGGGAGACTATATCACAACATGGGAAGGTACATAAAGAAGGGCAGAGAAATGGAGATACAGAGCAGTGAGTGATGTTCTGGAGTCAGATGAAGGGTTAACAAAGAGAAAGTGGCTTCTGTAACCTCAGAAAGAGAAGAGCCTACAAAACAGTAGAAGAGGATGAACAGAGAAAAAGTGAAAAGAAAAGAAGCCTTACTTTAGATGTTAAAGGGGATTCCATTGATGAATGTTTCTATCATTGAAGAGAAATGGTCAACAAAAGGAGATGAAGACCTTACACTGTATAAGGCCTGGGGGATTTGGTGCTTGAAAATTGTACTTGTCCTGAGGAGGGAGGGTATAACTGAAACCTCTGGGAGCAACTGGTACTTGGAGGAGTGGAAGAGTATGGACACAGGCAAATAGGGGGAGGAGGCAAGGCAAACAAGAGAGGGCAGTGATTGGTAATGAGCTGCTTAATCAGGAATGTAGTGTGGGAGGGGGCTTACCATGGGGCAAGGTCCTCTCTGACACCTACAATAATTGGTACCATTCTGTAAATTAGGCACAATGGAAACGGGTAATCCATGGGGAAAGTCTTATAAGGCAGTGGCAGAAAGCACCTAGAGGGGAGATCCTAGAATAGATACCTTGACAGATTTGATTTCATGAAGAAAACAGAGAAAAGAGAGAGACCAGATAATTATGGAGTCATGAATCAGAGAAAGAGGGTCTAGAAGAGTAAAGTGAATCAGAAGATAGATAATTAAGAGAGTGAGAGAAATCCTCTTTGTAAAGGGGCATAAAAATGAAATTTAAAAACCAAGAAATAGGACAAGCTGAAGGGAGGATAGGTAGGGGGAAAATAAAAATGTGGGTATAGGGATGAAGTGAAGAGACCTAGTGAGAATAGGACCACCTTAAAAATTAAGGTAAAATAACTAAAGGAATATAATACTCTGCTTAAAATGAAAAGTTTCTGCACAGACAATATTAATGCATCTAGGGAAGTGGTCAAATGGGAAAAATGTATCAAATTTCTCTGATAAGAGTTATGTATAAAAGATATGTAAATAATAAATAAATGAGAGAATGAACAGATAAATGTGCCTATATGTATATATGCATATATACATATATGTGCGTGCATGTTTATAAATAGATAGCTATTAGAGCCATTCTTCAATAGGTAAATGGCCAAAGGATATGAACAAAGTTCCCATAAGAAGAACTGCAAAGTATTCATAACAACATAAAAATGCTCCAGATCACTGATAACAAGAGAAATGCAAATCAAAACAACCCTTAGTTTTAAGCTCACACTCTGAAAATTGGCAAAAGTGACAAAAGATGTTTAGTCAGTTTTGGAGAGATTTAGAAAGATAGGCATACTAATGCACTGTTGGTAGAGCTGTGAAACAGTACAACTACTTTGGAACACAATTTGGACTTATGCAAATAAACTCACCAAATGTCCATATCCTTTGAACCAGAAACTCTATTGCTGAGGTTATGCCCCAGGGAAGTCATAAGAAAGAAAAAGTCCCCATATACTCCAAAATATCTGTAGCAGTACTTTTTTGGTGATATCTAAGAACTGAAAATAAAGTAGATGCCTATTAATTGTGAAATGGCTAAACAAACTGTGGCACACAAATGCAATGGAACAGTACTACACCGTAAGAAAGGATGTTTATGAAGAATATATAGAAGCACAGAAAGATCTACATGAACTGATACAGGGTGAAGTTAGCAGAACCTAGAAAACAATACACACAGTAACTACAATAAGAAAATGGAAAGAACAATGACACACCAAAAAATGTAACAAAATTACAAAGATCAAGTGGGACTCAATGAAGAGATATGAAAAGATACCCCTCACTTCCACCTTTGTGGAGATGAAAGGTTCATAGATGTTTCACATTGCATATTTTCAGACTTTTTCAGTGTATTGATCAGTTGGGCTTTTCCTCTCCAAAATAGTCAACTTATCGTATGATATGGCTCTCTGGTTGTGGAAAAGGGAAGAATACATTAGATATAAAATATCAATAACAAACTTATTAAAAAAAAATCAAAAATAAAAAACCCCAAGATATTAACACCCAAAAAGTAGAAACGATAAAAAGTAGATATGATACAAACTATCACATTTCCTAAGGTAATTGAACTGATGGGAGTCTATTGCCACAAAGAACAAGCCAAACGAATTTAGAAAACACTTTAACCAGTAAATAAGTGTTTTCTTGCTAAATGGAGAGCTTTGGAAATCATGGGCAATAACAGTTTAGAATCCAAGCTCACTTATAAAATATTACATAAGTGGATGGTTGAACAACGTAAGTATCGCCTTTTAAAAACAGCCAGAAACCATGGAAGGAAAAGCTCTTAACCAGAAGCTTGCTGTGATATCTAGTCAGATCAGTCCAAGAACATCTCAGGATGAAACTGGGAGGAAAACAAATAATCAAAAATGGAATACCTCTGTTGAGATCACTTTTCTTCATTAACAAACATAACTAATGAATTTGGGTTTCAGCATAACAGTCTCTTGTGTGTAATATGAGTAAGTACAAATGACACTAAAAAGGAAGTAAATATGAAAGTAAGCAGCTGAATCAAATCAAGTATTCACAGAGGAAGTTCATGCTAGAGGCAATATAATTTGATTGTATTAAGGGATAGATTTTCGAGATACCTAAGAGAGGAGAGAATACGAAGGACTTTGAGAAAAATTTTGGGAGTTTTTACCAACAAAAAGTAATTGAGAAACTATCAAGATGTCATTCACCCAAATACCTAATTTCCCATCTCCCCCAAATCCTTGAGGATATAATCCACGCACATGGAGGGTACCTTTGCTGAGAAGATGGACAGCCAGTCACAAATTATTTCCTATAGAAAATCTTTAGAGACAAAAAATGCTGAAAAAAATCCTTCTGTCTTTATTGTTTCTTAACTCTAAAAAATCTTTCATATCAGTAGAGCAAAATGCCAACTTAAAGTTAATAAGGGGGGCCTGAATGACTATATTAACTTATTATAAGTTCCTGGAAAGAGGTAACAAGTAAATGTGATTGATGACTTTCTATTACTGTTCATCATAGATTGCAAATGAAAGCAAAGTTCCATATAGATTGGTTTTCAATATTTTTGGTATTGTCGACGCCTTTGGCAGTCAGGTGAAGCCAATGGACTCTTTCTCAGAATAATGACTTTTTTTAAATTCATAATTGAAGGCAATAGTAAATTTCAGTAAAGGACTAATGGAAATAAAGATGTAATTTTTTTTATGCAAGTTCATGGAATTTTTGAAATCTTTGAATGTATCACCAGTTAAAAACCCCTGCTATAGAAAGAAAAATTCTTCAGATAATCTAGTTTACAGATGATCTGATAATTTTGTGAGTTGTTGGTCAGTTGTTCAGTTGTGTCCAACTCTTCATGATCTTATAAATTGTACTGTCCATAGGGTTTTTTGGGCAAAGATACTGGAATGGTTTGCCATTTTCTCCTCCAGTTGATTAAGGCAAACAGAGGTTTAGTGACTTTCCAATGTCACATAGCTAGTAAATTTCTGAACTAGATTTAAACTCAGGTATTCCTGATTCAATTGCCAGTGCTCTACCCACTGAACCACCTACATGCCTCCTTTGTGAAGCCCCAGATTATTTCAAGACATCCTAAGTGATATTTATAGCTATTCCTAAAAAGAATTTGGCCTAACTATTCACATAGGAAAAAAATGGAGGAAGAATAACTAGTCTATAATATGTTTTGAGGAACAACTCAGAGACCTGATCTAGCTTTACACATATTTTGTACATTAAACAGATTGACATAGTGCTGGGCCCAGAATGAAATCAGGGAGAAAAGGTGAGTAAATTGCATTGGGAAAATTATACCATATTTTTATAGATCCCAAGATTCTTCATAAAAAAGTACATGTTTTAGCACTATTTTTTTTTGTTTTACTATATTGCTTTAGATCCTTTTATGTCTTAGACTCTAGAGAATTAAAGTTTTGGGTGACCTGAAGGGTAATGGCATCATTCTGACTTATCTGACTTATTTTTTGATCACCATACAATCTTTTTCCAGATATTTCTTCCTTTATTTCTATGACACCACTCTCTCCTAGTTCTTTTGGCAACTGTCTAAATATTCTTCATCAGACTCTTTTGCTGAAGTTTCATCCACATTCTGCACCCAAATAGTAGCTTGCTCCTTGAGCCGCTGTCTGGGTCTTTTTTCTTCTTTTTCTAATGTATTTTTTTTCCTGCTGATCCACCATCTCTTCTTGATACAGTTGTCATCCTATGCATATGATTCCCAGATGTACATATTGAGCCCTTGTCTCTTTCTTTGAGCTACAATTCAGCATTTCCAAATACCTATGGGATACCTTCCAGCTGGATGCCCCTTAAGGTATCTCAAGTTCAACATATCCAAAGCAAATATTATTAACATTCCAGGTAAATACATCCCGCCTTCAAATTTCATAATTTTTATTGAAGGTGCCACTATTCTAGTCAAAGAGTTACAAACTAGGAGATGTATGTGATTCTTCTTTCTCCTTTAACTAAACCATATGTTGAACTAGTTTTCAACTTACTGATTTTACCTCTACCACATTTCTAATATCTGCACTCTTTTATCCACTTACATAGCCAACAACATAGTTCAGGTCCTCCTTTCTTTTGCCTGGACTAGTGAAATCTTCATAATTAGTATTCATGCCTCCCGTATTTCCCATCTCCAAACTTTCCTCAACAAAGTTGCTAAAATCATCTTCCTAAAGCCTAAATCTGACCATGTAATTACTTAGCTCAAGATCCTTCAGTGACTTTCAAAACTCTCTAACATAAAATACAAACTCAAACATAAAATACAAACGTCTGGGCATTGACATCCCTTTGCTACCTGTCTCATTCCTACCTTTCCAGGTTAATTGTACTATATTCCCCTTTGTGAATTCTACATTCTAACCAAATCAGCCTACTTCTGGATCCTTGAACTTGGCACTCCATCTCCTAATTTGCACAAACTGCACCTCCTGTCCCTCATGTTTTGAATATTCTTTATCTTTACTTCTCCTTCTTTGAATATCTAGCCATCATTATGGCTAGGTTTTATCCTATTTCCTATGGGAAGCTTGTCTTGATCTCCTTTGTTGTTACTAATGTATTACACGTCCCCCAAATTATATATATGTACTGTCTTGCACCTAGTAAATATTTAATAAAATACTGTTTGACCACATTGGATTAGATTAGAACAGTTCAAAAGGCCTCTAATATGTTGTGTGTGCCCTCTGTGCTGGTCACAAAAGGGATGGTCAAGAGTCTTATAAGACAGGAAAGGAGGGAAGGATTGGGATCTACATAACAGAAGGTAATATCCACAATGTTTAAATCATAGATCCATCTCAAGTGCCGAAATGAGATGAGTAAAGGAAACAGGGGTAAATTCCAACTTCTCTTGATTTTTAGCAAATCATTTCCCATTGGATTCTTTCCTCATGTTGGGTAAATTATCCTGCACAATTCAAATTGGGGTCTCTTGATATGTGATAACTTTTCTCTTTGTTAGTTGCTTACAAAATCCCATCTTGACCAATTAAACTCTAGAGGTGTCAATACTGTTTCCATGTGAGTTAAATTTGACATTTCTTTGTCAAAGAATCCTGTGAATTCTATCAATCCTGTGAATTTTTTCAAACTATATTTTCAGTTCATCTTATTATTAAAAATATTATTATGCAGTTTAGAAAATGCTAATTAGAGCTCTTCTTTCTTTACAACCTCCCTTTGGAAGAAAAATTGTTCCATAAACAATAAAATATTCCTAGCAGCACCCTTATATTAGCCCCAAGTTAGAAACAATGTGGGTGTACTCAGTTTGAGAAATGTCTGAATAAATTATGGTATATGAATGTGATAGAATGGTATTACAGAAATAAAAAAAAAACTGGCAAAGATGAAATATCCCAATAAATAGGGGAGAGCTAGTATGAACTAATACAAAATGAAGTATGCAGAATCAGGAGAAAAAAATGGGCGCAAAGCTACCACAATGCAGATAAAAAGATATTGAATTGAAAACAAATTCAGGTTAATTTCAATGACCACCTTGAAACATGATAAAACATATATCCTTCCTATAGTAGAAAGATTAGAGAACAGGCTATTGGGTGCATTTTTCCCTTTGTTTTTGCTTAGCTCTTTGTTATAAGGGAAGGTTCAATAAAAGTATGTATCAGCAAATATGAGTGATATAAAAAATAAAAGACACAAATAAAACTTAAATTTCTCTGAGCACTATCTTCTAGTTTTATCATCTTTGCTTATGAAAGTCCAATCTTTTTCCAGTTGAGATGTACTGATTTTCAGAAAATTATCATTTCTGACTATTACCTTCTAGCATAAGAACTTTCTCATCAGTCCCATGTTTATATTCAAGTTTAGCATATCTTTTGTATATTGTTGATTTTTATAACTAGGTTAATAATGAAAGACTTTTTTTTAATGTCAGATCTTTCTGTATTGACATTGAAACTCTTTGGTTGCCTTCAAGGTGCTTCTTATTCAAATTTATATTTCCTGTGATATTTTAGCCAGTTTTAATTTGTAGCATTTTGTTGACATTAATACATTATGTTTTATTTTGTTGATTATGCTTCAGGATATTTTTAAATTCATAATAGTTCATTTTGTGGAGATTTTTCACTTTTGTTCATGGCATTTCTTTATCTAAGACTTTATTCTCCTTTGATATTTTTTGCTTTCCCTCCTTTCCCCTCCTCTCCTTCCCCATATTAATTGTTTACCTATTGGGGTTTCTAGCTCCATTCTTTTGTTTGGAGGTGGGAGGGTCTGAGGAACTGGGTCCTTTGACAAGCTTTCTTTCTACTACATCAATGGAACTCTCAAAGAAAAGCTTCCTACTTTTCCAAAAATTGAAAAGTTTCCTGTAGAGGTAAAGAGTTCACCATAACTAGGAAGTATGCAAAGCAGTGGTGACCAATTGGCAGGAACTGGTAAGAGAGATTCATGCTTGAGATTGCAGTACCTCCAAGATGCAAGGATTTTATGTGTTTATGGAGCCTTTTTACTACAAATCAAAAATTTTAGCAAACCCTGGATAGCATAAATTTTTCTTACATGAAATAAATAAAAAAAGTTTTCATTTTTGTGTATATGACTTTCAGAGTTTCCATTCATAACCAAATAATCCCAACCAAACAGAAAATAGCCAAACTCATATGAATTAGAACCTTGAGCTCCCTTTTTTTCTTTCTCCATGTTTTCCTCTGTGGAGAAAAGTTTTAAGATAGAGCAGCTTAGTTTCATTGAAGGTACTGTGTAATATCTCAAATGCAATACCCTAATATCCTCCTTTTAATTAACTGAGTCCATTTTATTTATCAGGAGCATCTGTCCAAGATACATGTACTGGAAGAACAACTAAATGGCCAACCATTCAACTACATGTCATCATCTGGACAGCAGGCACTATTCATCGACTTGGTTTACACTGTGTATGCCATTATACCATTTTAAACCCACAGAAGCCTATACCAGTTTACAGTAACTGGTGAGGGAAAGGGGAAGTAAAAAGTTACATTTAAAGTTCAAGACTAAGCAATAAGAGCGTGGTATTTGCATTAATAGACACAGAGAAGTAAGGAGAATGATTACGTTTAGGAGAAAGATAATGAGTTCAATGTAGGACATGTGTACATTTAAGGTGATGGTGCACAATATGTAGGCAGAGATGTCTAGCCAGTAATCAGAAATATAGATCTGGGGCTTCAAGAGAAAGATGCTAATGACATAGATTTGGAAATATTAATGGAGACTACAGATGAAGCCATGAGAATGGATGCAACCATTAAACGAGAGTACATAGAAAAATTAGGGAGCCCAGTCTAAAACCCTAGGATGTGCCTTATTTTTGTAGGACGGAGAATAGAAGGAACAATGGAGAAAGAGAAGAAGAGAGCAGAAAACATGGTTGAAAATTTCAGAAACTTATCAGCTAAAGCATATTAGTATTTCTTATCTTTAATGCTATAATCAAATTAATTCAGTTTTATTGCCCACTGAGATTGAGAAAAAAAGGTGATGTGGAGGAGGATTAATGCAAAATTTGTATAATCATAAACACAGCTTCACTATTTACAGACACAGGTATTAAAGTCCAATAGGTTCCATTGGCCTGTTGAGTATTTATTCAAAAGAAACACATATTGTATAAGCTTTCAAATACAGTGAGGAAATCTAAATAATCATCCAAAGAATTAAATTGACTGCAGAGTCCTATCATGTAAAATAAAGTTTGACAGTTATAGTCAGTCTCCAAATTGGGGGAAATGGCACAAATTGGACTCAGACGTCTGTTGGTAATAAGGCCCTTCACGTGAATGATTACTGATTTGCCAAGTTTGACCTTTCCTCTTAAACTGCATTTATGAACAGATGTATGATAACAGCACAGTGTGGAAGTGCTGTTGATACATGTTCAGTTGTGTGTGATTGCAAAAAGAAGGATCATGTCTCCTCCTCTAAAATGGATTTTATTCAGTGAAGACAAATTTTGCCTAAGGTAAATTTCTATTTTAAGCACTCGTGAATAGCTGCTGAGAAAAGGTGCTGAATTTGTATTGCTGATGATTTTGAATATGTGACAAAAGAAACATGAGGTTTTAAGAACAAAAATAACTTTTAGATTTCCTCAGAAGAAACAGGATTACTAGAACCAGATAGAGTTGTAGTGACATACTTAAATAATCATAATAGCTATTTATATTGAAATTTAAGATTAAGTGCTATGTATTTATATGCATTTGTACACATATATGTATATATGTGTGTGTATATATACATACATACATATATAATATATATAAATTCACCTGAGTCTTACAAAAATCTTATAAAGTAGTTGTTATCATGAGACCAATAAGAAAATTCAGACTGGGATCTTTAATGACTTGCATAGGGTAACATGGCTAGTAAATGTCTGAGTCAGAATTAAAATAGCAAGGTCTTAACAATTCCACTTCCAATTCTTCGTTGGAGAGCAAATAAAACATCACAGATTTAGACCTGGAAGGGAACCCAAAAAGTCATTTAATCCAACTTCTTCATTCTATTGATAAAGAAACTGAGGCCCAAGGAGGCCTTAATTAGACTGTCCACGTCACACAGATAGAGAGTGAAAGGGAGCTCTAAATCAGTTAGAATTGGAAATCCATTCCAAAGGTCTAATTATAGGTAGGAAGGTGTAACTTCAGCTAGGTATCTAGAAATCTCCTTGTAGGGTTAAAATTACAGGTTAGAAGGTGCAAACTACACATAGTCATCTAAAATTCCAACACATGTAATGTACAAATTCCAGTAAAATCTGACTCCATTACTCCATCTTGGGCTGGAAATCATTCTGGGTGGTACTAGTAGAATCTAGTAGAATTTAGGCCCTGGAAGCTAATAAAACTGGGAAAACTTTGAGTCTATGCCTAATAAATTGTGTATGTGTTGGTTTTTTTGTTGTTGTTGTTCAAGGACTACTCTTGTTGAATTAAATGAGGCTCATCATGAGAAAGTTGGGCCCTGAATAAATTAAATGAGCTGCCTACAGCAAACCCACCAGAAGACTAAATAGGGTTAGTTACAACTGGAACTAAGGGAGAGGAGATTCCCATTTGATGAAATCTGAGATCAAACTACAAAGTGTAACAATTAAGTACTAAGACTCATTTTTTTTAAAAATAGGGCAAATATGCCAGAATGTACAAATCCAAACAAGTGTTGTCACAGAATCACAGAACCTCTAAGTAGAAGGGTATTTTGGCAGCCATATGGTTCAATCCATGCCTGAATAAAAATCTACTCAGCTTCATACCATCCATATAGTCATCTTGCCGTTCCTTGAAAAACTCCAGTCATCCACTATCTGTCTTTCATTGGAAGCTTGGTACTTATTCAGATGCTGCTATCATTATTCAATGAATTTGTGAACTTTCATCATTTTGGGAAACAACTTTCATATCAAGGCCATGAGTCACACTGAAAGTCAGTCTCAATACTATAGTGACCTACTCAATTCCAAGTCTCCAGTGAGACATTATTCCTTGATCTCTTTCTATGGTATTCAACAGGCATGGCTCTGAATAACATTTGGTTATATCCAGAGAAGTAAATCCACCCTCAAAGGATGAGAATTTGGCATCATTGATGACAAAGATTTAGGTTATTCAAAAGAATGGGCCTTCTGAAAGCAATTTCAGAAAAGGACTTCAGAAAATGCTTTGGGAAATGGTGGCATTGGTGAAATATATGTCTTGCCTCCCAAGGTGACCACCTTCAAGGGAATGAATACTCTATTCCTTTTATTTAGAAATCTCTTTTCGATATCATTGATACAACATTTGTATGCTACCATTATACTAACACTATATAATTCTTCAGTATTTCTATTTATTATTTAAATTAAACCTTTGTATTCTTATAAACTGTTTGGGGTGAGGAGAGTGTAATTGCTCCCTATTGTATTTATACTTACAGTATAATACAAACCATTCATTTACTGAACTGTCTAGTAAAAGTATAGAACAAAAGTATTACATTCTCACTATTGTAGTTAGAAATTACATCACTAAAACTCCAGGAAAGGAACTTACAGAATAATAAGATAAGTGTCAACGTCCCCAAATTCTTTATGTGAAAGAAAAAGTAGAATGGGGCTGTCTTGATTTTTTTTTCAAGGAACCAGAAGAGCTGAGCTTTGCAGTATCATAAGGAAACAAATGGAGATAAAGATAAGAAAACTCAACATGAAAGCAAGAGGGAGAAGCAGAATAATACAATGCCGACTGCTTAATGGGAGGAAACGTGTACTGTTTTAGAAGATGATTAGGAAAAATTAGAGGTTCCCCATACATCCGAACTGAGCCCTGACACTTTAAAGAATATGACAAAATGGGAACAACAACTTAAAATATGCGACAAATTATTGAGATGCCTACTAGCCCTTATTATATTATGAAAGTGCATTCTAAAAGTGAGTGAAACAGGACAGAGGAAATCTCAGACATTAGATGAAACAAGAAATGCTTGGAATGTACCAAACTCATGGGATGGGTATCTATTCATTTGACTCACAGAAGGTTATATATCTTTCAGATCCTATTCACATATTCTGGATTTCAACTCCTTGTTAGACATTTTCCCCAATCTTTTCTAGTCTGAATATTGTTTTCCTTAACAGTAAAAACAGAAATATAATAAAAATTGAATAGTTAGTTCTTCCTTCTCTTGGTCATCCAGCATTGTCTCTTGCTTTTAGAGCAAGTATTAACTTCTTAATTATATCCTTCTTGTTCCCTTTCAAAAAAAGTCTTGTTTTTTTGTTGATTGGTCTCTTATTCATTCTTAACCTCAGCTTATTCTAGCCTCTAGAGCCTGATACTGTTCACTGTGTTGTCATAATAAAGTAGGAGCCCAATCTAGAACCCGAGGACATGCCTTATTTTTATAGGAGGGGAGTGAAGGAACAATTGAGAAAGATAAAGGGGGGAGCAAAAACATGGCAGGGATTTTCAGAAACATAAGAGCGAAGGCATGTTAATATTTCTTGTCTTTAATACTGTACCCAAATTTATTTCATTTTATTGTCCATTGCAAAGATGATATTGGAAAAAAAGATGGGGTCGAAGGGTCTTTATTGAGTCTCACCCTAATGCTTTTTACTATCTTTCCCATCTCTAATTTATGGATTTCCTCACATAAAGGAAGACCTGATATACAATGCCTTCCAACCACCATTTTGTCTATTTCTTTCTTTTTGCATGAGATCTACCTTTACACAGATATACTAGAATGATGAGTCACAACCCATTCACCCTCAGGGAAAACTATTAATTCACAATTTCTTGCTTGCATTAAAATTGCTGCCTTAGTTTGTTCATTAACCATACTGTGCTCATGTGTGTGTGTGTGTAGGCATCTCATGGTATGACTTTTATTAGTGTTAGCTTATTGGACATAATTTTCTATAATTCACTGACCCTGTCTATTGATAAAGAAATGACCCTCTATATTAAAATTATTCTTCCTTTTTGTATTTGCTTTTTTTTTCTTTTGGTAGTATCTGACATGTATATGGTCATCTTTCTCCCTCACACTTCATTTTCACTTTTAAACCCTGATGACTACTCAAACACCTAACCCTAAATTCCTCAAACTACTTATTTCGCATGACATATTCCTCAACCCTACTTCAATCACACACACACACAATTACATGTAAAGATAATTTTTAACATTCATTTTAATAAAATTTCGAGTTTCAAATTTCCTCCCCCTTTCCTTTCCCTTCTCCCTAAGATGGCAAGCAAACTGATATAGGTTATCTATGTACAATCATGTAAAATATATTATTCATGTTGTGAAAAAAGAAATAGAATAAAAGGGGAAAAAACCCTGGGAAAAAAGAAAGTGAAAATAGCACGCTTTTATCTGCATTCAGACTACAACTCTTTCTCTTGATGTGGATAGTGTTTTCTTTCATGAGTCTTTTGCAACTATCTTGGATCATTGTATTGCTGAGAAGGGGTAAGTCAATCCTAGTTGGTCATCATACAATGTTGCTGATACCATGTACGATGTTCTGGTTCTGCTAATTTCACATTGCATCAGCTCATGTAAATCTTTTCAGGTTTTGCTGAAGTCCACCTGCTCATCATGTCTTATAGCAGAAAAGTATTCCATTTCATTCATATACCACAGCGTGTTCAGCCATTCCCCGACTAATGGGCATCCCCTCAATTTCCAAGTCTTTGCTGCCACAAGAGGAGCTTCTATAAATATTTTCACAGATGTGGGTCCTTTTCCCTTTTTAAGATCTCTTTGGGATAGAGAGTAGTGGAATTGCTGGTAGGCACAGTTTGGTTGCCATTTAGGCATAGTTCCAAATTGCTCTTTAGAATTGTTGGATCAGATCACAACTCTACCAACAGTGTATTAATGTCCCAATTTTCCCACATCCTCTCCAGCATTTGTGATTTTCCTGTTTTGTCATGTTAGCCAATCTGATTAGTATGAGGTGGTATTTCAGAGTTGTTTTAATTTGCTTTTCTCTAATCAATAGTGATTTAGAGCAATTTTATATGACTATAGATAGCTTTGATGTCTTTGTCTGAAAACTGCCTGTTCATATCCTTTGACCATTTATCCACTGGAAAATGACTTGTATTCTTATAAATTTAACTCAGTTCACGACTCCACCAACAACTCTCATTCTGTTCTTACCCACTTACAATCTGGCTTTCAACCTCATCATTCCACCAAAATTCCCTTCTACAAAGTCACCAAACATCTCAGGATTGACAAATCCAATGGCCCTTTCTCAATTCTCATTATTCTTGATCACTCCATAGCTTTTGACATTCTCAATCATTCTTCTTGATAATCTCTTCTCTCAAACTTTTTAGGATACTACTGCTTCCTGGTTCTCTTACTGTCTGACTGTTCCTTTTCATTCTCCTTTGCTATGTCTTCATCTAGATCACGCCTAAAACCATAAGTGTCCCAAAGGGTTTGAGCCTGGGCCCTCTTCTCTTCTCCATCTATATTAATTCTCTTGCTGATCTCATTAGCAGCTATGCATTTAATTATCAATTCCATGCTGAGGATTCTCAAAGTTACCTATTCTGCCCTAATTTCTCTGTTGAATTCCAATTTCACATCTCCAACTGCTTTTCCATCATCTTGAAGTGGATATCAAGTAAACATCTTAAACTAAACACATCCCAAACTAAACTCATTATCTTTTCCCCTAAACCCTGCCCTGTTCCTGCCTTCCTTATCACTATAGAGGGAAACACTATCTTCACAGCCCCTCAGGCTTGCAACCTTGGTGTCATCCTCAATTTCCAGCTATATCTCACCCCCACCCCCGCCATATCCAATCTGTTACCAAGGTCTGTTAATTTCACCTTTGCAACATCTCTCAAATATGCCCATTTCTCTCCTCTGACACTGCCACCCATGCAGGCCCTCATCACCTCATGACTGGACTATTGCAATAGCTTGTTGTTGGGTCTGCCTGCCTCAAGTCTCTCTCCACTCCAATCAATCATCTATTCAGCCACCAAAGTGATTTTCCTAAAGTGCAATTTCAACCATTCCAGTAATAATAAACTCCAGTGATTTGTTATCACCTCCAGGATGAAATACAAAATAATCTGTCATTCAGACCCTTCATAACATTGTCCCCTTCTGCCTTTCCTATCTTTTTACACCTTACTCCTCAATATGTACTCTTTGTTTCAATGACACTGGTCTCCTTGCTATTCTACAAACAAGTTACTCCATCTCTCAGCTTACAGCATTTTCTCTGCCTGTCTCCTAGGCCTAGAATGTTCTCTATCCTCAACTCCATGTATTGGTTCCTCTGACTTTAAGTCACAACTAAAATCTCGTACTCTACAAGAATCCGTTCTAATCCTTCTTAATTCTAGCACCTTCCCCCTGTTAATTACTTCCTATTTATCCTTTAGATTATACATATGTATTTATTTGTTTGTTGTCCCTCCCATTAGATTATGAGTTCCTTGAAGGCATCTTTTTGTATCCCCAGAGCTTAGAACAGTGCCTGGCCCATAGTACGCATATAATAAATGTTTAGCAACTGAGTGACCACTATGATATGGTGACAATCAGGACCCTGTCCAGTTCTTATATTCTATGAGCTTGGACTATCAAATGTATGTTGTACATAGAAATTTAAGAGGTACTTTATCAATAAAAATAAGAATCACCTACATAAACATGTTCCTCTCATTCTTTTTCATTATCTTCTATGTCACAAATTATTGCATATCTATCAACCTTGAAAGATTTGAAAAAAAAGTCTTCCAAACTTTTCAGGTCAGCTCTTACTCATGTTATTTCAAAGGATAACAGAATTTCTAGACTTAGAAGGGACTTCTGCAGCCACTGGCCTAACTCACACCATAAGAAATCCCTACTATAATGCATTTGACAAGTATTCATCAAACCTCTTTTTTAAAACATCTAACAGGAGGGAATCCACCACTTCCTGAGGCAGTCCAGATATCAGGCAAATGAAAACTTCCATTCAAACATTCCATTATGGGAAAGGGGCTAAATTTGGAATCAGAGGCCCTCTGTTCAATTCATTCCTTTGCTGGGCTTAGTTGAATTCTTTCATTTGTAAAGGATGAGGGGTAGGATTGACCTGATTCTCTTTAAGGTCACTTCTAATTCAAAATCTATGATTCTACAATTAAGGTTGAGATTGCTTACTTTGGGAAGATATATCCTACATGTTACAAATCTAATGCACTTTTAAGCACTCTAAAAATAAAAGAGTATTTTTTCCATTTATAAAACCTGAGAAAACATGAATAGACTGAACATCTTACTTTAAATTTTACAGTGGCAGCCAAACTATATTAGAAACAGCAACAACAAATAATTGTTATTGGGGACAAACAAAATACACAAAATCTTAAAACAAAGACAGCATATGAAAAACAAATTCTTTTCAGCATTTTCTTTCAGAAAGCTGGAAACAATCTCTGTCGGTTTAATTGAATGTATCATGAAACTTTTTTAATTGACAATTTGGAAGCTAAATCTTTCCTGGTTTAATTGAAGAGTATCATGTAATTATTTAGTATGACTAAAAAGGAAGAAAGCATTAAAACAAAGACAGCATATTTTAAAAAGAAAAAAAACTTCAAATATTTTCATTCAGAAAATTAAAATATTATTGATAGTTTAGTCTTCACTGCTTTAAATGAAAAAAGGATCATAAAACCATTTAGCCTATGACCCCATTGTCAAAGAGGCATAGAGAGATATCCCCACTCAACCTACACAACGCTGCCTGCTGAGAAGGATATTATCTCCCCTGCACAATCTCCACTTCAGACAACAAGTGGAAAACTGCCATGAGTGGCATTGAAAATAACTGGTATTCTAGAGAACAAGTGGCAAAGCCTCTATTTACTAAATGTAAAGAACGATTTGTAGTTTCTGCTATAAGAATATTCTGATGAAATTTTGACTTAGTGACATATTTCAAATAAAACAGAACTTTTCTTTCCTTTGCCTGTGCCTATTTATTCAGATTCACATGGTTGAATAGAAATGAATGCTCCTTGCTCACATATTGAGACACTCAAGGAATTCCAACTAACAAAGAAAAAGGTCAATGTATTTCATAATAAATTCACTGTATATATATTTGATATCCGGTTCCATTATGTAACTGGGTGGAACAGAAAGAACAATAGATTGCAATCTTTTATTCTGACTACTGTCTCGGTCACTAGGCCAATGTTTTGCTTTTCCCATGATAACTTTATATACCCCAAACCAAACAATTATGAATGAGGACAAGATGTACTTTGCTAAGAATTAACTTAAATATCTGGGGTTTTATTTTTGTTTTGTTTTTTGTTTTGTTTTCTTTTGTCCAAGGCATACATAAGTTATCTTCTCCCACAGAGAGGAAAAAAGATAATAAATCTGTATACTGTTCCACATAGCACAGCCAAATGAGTACTTTGTTCTGAGCAACAGTCACAATGTGAGTAGATCTTAGAAGATAGTAGGACCATCAGTCATTAATAGATGCAAAAATCCTTGTAAGCCCTGGAACAGAGAATATGAAAAGCGGTACTATTGAGATTGTAGCAATTTGAAATAGCATACTTTCCCTCAGCTAAATTTGTTATGAACCGGAGGCCAAACTGGTAAATTAGCAAAGTTTAGTTAAAGGAATCCCTTCATAAAGTATCTAATTTTTCTTTACCTTCAGCCCTGTCTCCTTATCCTGCACTCAATCTTCTCAGAACCCTTTGAGAATGAAAAAATTCATTGGATTTATCCAATTACGGAGGAACTCTATGGACCAGCCACATTCCTCCATTCTTCCTTTAAAACCACATCCTTATTCAAATAGTACTTGTTATATTTCATCTCCCCAGTACTATTATTCTTTTTCCTCTACGGTCTCAGCTAGCTAATCAAGAACTTTAAAAAATGATTATAAATAGTATCTCCACTACTGTTAATGTGTCTTCACATAACTGTTAATATGTGTCTCCACATAACTGTTAATAGTTCGTCACTAGTTAATGATAGAGGATTAGGACATGAAATATTTCACATCTCTGCATAACACACACTTACAGATATATAAATATATCCCCTGTGTAAATATCTGGATTACAACAATAATAACAATAGATTGTAATTTTTTGGATAGACAGATTATAAATAGATCATTTAAGTGACTATTATGTGATAGGTATTATGATAATAAAATAAAAATAATAATCTAGTACTTATATGGCATTTTAAGGTTTGAAAGGTGCCTTACAAATCCTCACAATGACCATGGAGGTAGGTGCTATTATTCTTCTTATTTTATAGATGAGGAAACTGAGATGCAAAGTGGTTACGTGACTAGATCAGGATCACACAGTTAATAAGTGTTGGAGGATGAATATCTATTCAGGTCTTCCTGACTCCAGGTCCAGCGCTCTATCTACTATGCCACCTAGCTGCTAAGTGCTAAGCATTTGTGATAAAAACATGAACAAACAAGGCAGTTCTAAGCATTGGAGAACCTATAATGAAGGAAGACAATAGATAAAGAGGAGCTGGAAAGAGGGGAAGGGAAGAGAACCCATAGGGAGCAGGTAGGAAGGAAGTATAGATGTCCAGAAAGTGAGCTAAAACGAGAATGAAATGACCTTGGTTGGGGGCCCCCCAAGAAATGGTGATCCAGGCTAGGAAGACATCAATCAAGAGTATAGGTGTTAAGTCAGATGTTTCTCTAAGATGGGAAGGTAGCTGTAGGGCCGCCAGAGAAATCCTGAGAGTGGGTTTAAGTAGGAATGAAGTGAGCATGAATCACAGCTACTGGTGCTCTGTTATCCACTTGCATCCCCAATTTTGGGGGCAATTCTTTGTGCTGAATAGTATTGCTGAATCTAGGTAATGCCACCTCAGTACACAGACTAGCCTCGTGGGGCTATGCTAGCTTTTATAGGCATTTTTGATATATTATTTCATTTTTATGTTCAGAGAGACCTTGTCAATCCAGAAGTGGGCATCCAGATAATTTCCATTAAATTCTAAGGTCTTCTAAGATTTTAATACTTCTATTGCATTCCAAATCAGTACCTGTGTTGATACTTCCCATGGAAGACAGGGATACTGTCCTGAAAAATCCCTCACATGGGTGTATGATATGTTTTTGTATGTGAGATAGAAATTCTCTTCTGGACATGACCGACACATGAAGCATCTTTCTCTAACTTGGGTCTATCTTTCAGCTTTTCAACTAGCAATCCTTCTTGTTTAATAAAACCTCCTATTTTCCTATGACTTTCTCCTCTTCCTCCTCCTCTAGCTCCTCCTCCTCTTACTCTACATAGGGTGGTCCAGGTAATGGCTTATATTGTCACCAGGAACTGGTAATTCACAAAATACTGACTTAATAGTGTTTCCTGGTCTTATGATGCTATTAATGATTATTCTACATTTCACCTTTTTTTTAGATCCTTTAAATCTTATCATGCCCTTATCCTTATACACAGAATTTACTTTGCAGATCAAAATGCTCTCTATATATTTCTATATCTACTAACTTATGAGCCTGGATTTGATCCAGAATCAGACATAAAATTTTATATAATCTGGTCTCTTTCCACCTTTCCAATATGCTTGCCCATTACTGCCTTCTACATACTCTGATCTAGAGACACTGGACTCCTTGCTATTCTCAGCAACTCCATTTCTAATTGTCTTTTCTCTGGCCGTCCCCCACGACTGGATTGCTCTTCTTTCTCATCTCCATTTCCTGGCTTTCCTGGCTTCCTTCAAGGCTCGATTAAAATCTTACCATCTACATGAAGTACTCATAAACCTTAGTGCCTTCCCTCTGAGTTCCCAATTTATTCCACAAATATATCGTGTTTGTACATAGCTGTTTGCCTGTTGTTTCCCCATTAGACTGTGAGCTCCTTGAAAGCAAGGATTGCCATTCTATCCTCAATGCTTAATCAAGCAACTGACATACAGTAGACAATTAATAGATACATATTGAGTTGCAACTCCAAATCCTTTTCTTTGTAGATACAGACAATCCCTTGAAGTCTTAGTTCTTTTCCAACACTAGCTATACTGTCCTCCTTTCCCCATCTAGACCCTTTGGTGAACCATTTTAATGCTACAGTGTCATCTTTTGAGAACTTAACCTGCTTATTATATCACAGATCTCGCCTCAGCCTTGGATCAGTCCCATCATCTACCTTCTTCACTCCTACACATGTTCTACTGAATGAAGTTAGACAAAATGTCATAATCTCCTTCACCCCTGTCTCATATATAGAGCTGGCCCTGTTCCAGAAGCAAAGATAGTGAAGTAAGCAGTAAACTGCTGCAGCTCTCCCATACTTGCCTACAAACAACCATAAAATAGAGCCCCAAAACAAACCCTGGAAAAGCAGAAGCAGCAAAAAGATAGGATGAAACAATTTTTTAGGCCAAGAAACTTGGACAATCTAAAAGAAAGGTTTGCCTCACTCAGGTGAAAGTGGAGAGCAGTCCAGGATGAGAAGCATCCCAGCAAGCCAGAAGCAAGCCCTACCTCAGAAAATCAGTGGGAGATCCTGAGCCCCAGTGTGGTAAAGCATGCAAACACCAACACCAGGAAACCCACATGTGCCTTAGCATAGCAGGGGAACTGGCAGACTCCACCTCTGAGAATCAACATGTGCTTCAGCATAGCCCTGAGCAAACAGCCTGTAAAAAGCCAGACTGCCACATGCTTCAGTGTAACCCCTGGGAAACACAGAAACCCCCCACCGGGTCTCAGCACATAGGAGATATCACCACTAGGACACCAGCTGAGCACCAGGTAAGCAACTAGATGCCTAGATCTCCAGCAGCACCAGCCAACCACCACTCCACCTCCTTAGTGCAGCACCAAATAAGAGGGTCCACCAGGGGTCCCAGGGCAACATCAGTGTAGCACCAGGTGAATAGCCAGTCCTGTGGGGTGGGAAACCTGTGGCCTTGAGGCCACATGTGGCCCTCTAGGTCCTCAAGTGTGGCCTTGAATTGAATCCAAACGTCACAGACAAATCCCTTTAATAAAAGGATTTGTTCTGTAAAACTTGGAGTCAGAAAAAAGGCCATACCCAAGGACCTAGAAGGCCACAGGTTTCCTATCCCTGAGACAGGTCCTATAGTCTCTAGCACAAGAAGCCTGAGACAGTGGCCCTTCTACCCTGAGAGTAGAGATCAAATTTTTAAAAAGGCGAAAAGTTAAAAAAAGATGAGCAAGAAGAATCTGGTCATAGAAAATCATTATGGTGACAAGGAAGATCAAAACACTAACTCAGAAGAGGACAACAATGTCAAAACACCTATGGGCAAAACCTCAAAGAAAAATGGGAAGTGGTCTCAACCTCAGAAAGAATTCATGGAAGAGTTCAAAAAGATTAAAAATCATATAAGAGACGTAGAAGAAAAACCAGGAAAAGAAATGAATGTGATGCAAGAGAATTATGAAAAAAGAGCCAGCAGCTTGGAAAACTGCTTAAAAAGTAGAACTGGCCAAGTAGAAAAGGAGATACAAAAATGCACTTTAAAAAATTCCTTAAAGAGTGCAATTGGCCAAATGGAAAAGAAAGTACAAAAGATAGATAAGGGAAAAAACACCTTAAAAGTTAGAATTGGGCAAGTAGAAGTTAATGACTCTATGAGACATCATGAATCAATCAAATTCAAACAAATAAAAAAAATGCAAGAAGATATAAAATACTTTATGGGAAAAATAACCAACCTGGAAAATAGACCCAAGGGAGACAATATAAGAATCATTGGACCACCTGAAAGCCAAAATCAAAAGGAGAACTTGGACAGCGGCTTTCAAGAAATTATCAAGGAAAACTGCATTGATGTCCTGGAACCAGAGGGCAAAATAGGCATTGAAAGAATCCATCAATCACCTCAGGACAAAGATCCCAAAAGAAAAACCCCAAGGAAAATTACAGCCAAATTTCAGAACTATCAGGTCAAGGAAAAAATAACTACAAGTGGCCAGAAAGAAACAATTCAGATATCAGGGAGTCACAATCAGGATCAAACAGGACATGGCAGCTACCACATTAAAGGATCAGAGGTCTTGGAACATGATATTCTGGAGAGCAAAGGAACTAGGACTACAACCAAGAATCATTTACCTGGCAAAATTAAGCATAATACATGAAAGGAAAAAGATCATTGAATAAAATGGAAGGATTTCAAGCCTTCGTAAGGAGAAGACCAGAACTAAACCAAAAATTTGACCTCCAGTATCAAGATCCAAGAGAAGCATAAATAGGTAAAAAGAGAAAAATACTATAAGGGATTCAATAGAGCTAAGCCATTTACATTCCTACACAGGAAGATGACACTTGTAACTCTTAAAAATTGTGTCACTAACAGTATAGCTAGAAGGAATATAATAGAGTGTATGGGTATACGGTGGATTTGAGGGAATGACAGAAAAATTAAGGGGTGAGAATGGAGTACAATGGGTCCAGAAAGGAGGGAGAGATAGAATAGGGTAAATTATCTCATAGGGAGAGATGATAAAGTGGAGAGGAACATGGTGGGGTAGGTGATGGGCATTACTTGAACCTTACTCTCATCAGTATTGGCTCAAAGAGGGAATAATATACTGTTTAATACAGAAATCTATCTTATCAGACAGTAAATTAGGAGGGGGAGATTAAGTAAAGGGATGGTATGGGGAATGACAGAAGGGAGGAGGTAGACAGAAGCAAAACACTGGTGAGGTGGGAAAGGGAGAAAGGAGAGAGATGACAAACAGGAGGAAGAATAAGATAGAGGGAAATACACAAGTGGTAATCATAACTGTGAATATGAATGGGATGAACTCTCCCATAAAACGTAATAGGACAGCAGAGTGGATCAAAAGCCAGAATACTACAGTATGTTCCTTACAAGAAAAACACAAGATGTAGAGGGATGCATGCAGAATAAAGGTAAGAGCCTGGAGAAGAATCTATTATGCTTCAGCTGAAGTAAAAAAAAAGCAGCATTATGAAATATAGAATAGATAATTTTATTCATATTAAATTAAAAAGCTTTTGTACAAACAAAAACAATGCAACCAAGATTAGAAGGAAAGCAGAAAGATGAGAAACAAACAGTCAAATTTATGAGAATACAAGCCATCCCCAGTTGATAAATCGTCAAAGGATATGAACAGGCAGTTTTCAGATGAAGAAATCAAAGCTATCTATAGGCATATGAAGAAGTGCTATAAATCACTTTTGATCAGAGAAATACAAATTAAAACAACTCTGAAATACCACCTCACACCAATCAGATTGGCTTATATGGCAAAAAAGGAAAATAATAAATGTTGGAGAGGATGTAAGGAAATTGGGACTCTAATGAACTGTTGGTAAAGTTGTAAACTGATCCAACCATTCTGGAGAACAATTTGGGACTATGCCCAAAGGGCAACCAAACTGTGTCTACCCTTTGATCAAGCAATACCACTAGTAGGTCTCTATCCCAAAGAGATCATGAAAAAGGAAAAAGGATCTACATGTGCAAAATATCTTTAGCGGCCCTATCCATGGTGGCAAAATATTGTAAATGGAGGGGATGCTCATCAATTTGGGAAGGGCTGAAGAAGGTGTGGTATATGAATGTAATAGAATACTATTGTGCAATAAGAAATGATAAGAAGGTGGATTTGAGAAAAACCTGGAAAGTTCTGTACAAACTGATGAAGAGTGAAATGAGCAAAACCAGGAGAACATGGTACAGAGTATCAGCAACATTGTGTGATGATCAATTATGAATGACTCAGCTCTTCTCAGCAACATAATCTTCCAAGAGTAGCACAAAGGACTCACAAAGGAAAATGCTGTTCATATCCAGACAAAGAATTGTTGGACTCTGAATGCAGATTGAAGCATATTTTTTCACTTACTTTATTCTTTCTTGTGTTTTTTTCTTTTGTTCTGTTTCTTCTTCCACAACTGTGAAGAATAAAGAAATATGTTTTACATAATCACACAGGTGTAAGCTATGTTAAACTGCCTAACATTTTTGGAAGAGGGGAGGGAAAGGAAAGAAGGGGAGGAGAAAAATTTGGAATTCAAAATCTTGTAACAATGAATGCTAAAAATTTTCTTGATGTATAATTAGGGAAAAAATACAATACTATTTTCAAAAAAAAAGAGCTGACCCTTCCCCTTACCAAGGCAATCCTCTCCATGCACAGGTGATCTAATTCTGTACTATTTTAACTAGCAGATTATATCTATTATATTATCTCTACTCTCTTACTAATCTTCAGTTTGTCCTAATTGTTTCCCTATTGCTTAATAAAACAATCATATCTTTCTCGTCCTCAAAATTCTCTCACTTGAGTCATCTCTCCCTACTATCATACCATATTCTCCGTCCTTTTTGTGGCTCAATTCCTTAAAAAGGCCCTTAACAATAGCTGCCTCCATTTCCTTCCCTCCAACCTCATCATCCAATAGAAACTGCTCTCTCCAAAGTTACCAGTGATCATTTAATCCAACAACCTAATGACCTTTTTTCAAAGGTCATCCTTTTTGGTCTCTCTGCAGCTTTTGATATTGTCAATTGCCTCTTCTCTCTAGTTTCTTTTTGTTTGTTGTTTTGAAACTTCTCTCTTCTATCTTTCTGGCTATTCCTTCTCAGTTTCTTTTGCTGGATGTCAATTCACATCATGCCTACTAAATGTGAATGTCTGCAGTCCTCTATCCTGGGTCCTCTTTTCTTCTCCCTCTATATCATTTTATTTGTTGATCTCATCAGCTCTCATGAACTCAGTTATCATCTCTGGACTATTTTTTTTTAAGAGAAAGTAAATTTATTCTACAGACCTTTGTATGGGAGACATAAACAAAGTAAATTTATTCTACAAACCTTGCAAGACTTGGGCACACCTCCATAAGGGAGGAGGCAAGGTAAAAGAGAACCTTCCTTAATTTATAGTCTTAATGAAGAAGATTCCCACCCACCTCTGTCCCTTCTCACCACTGGCTGGGGTGGGTGGGCTTACAATCTAGGCGCGAAAACTACACAGAGGACCAAGATTGATCCGGTTTGTCCAGGTTTTTCCCTATCAGAACTCAACTGCCAGGGTGGTGTCTGAAAGTCTAGGAGGAGAAATGGGATGGGGGAAGGACAGACCCTTCCTGGAGCAGAGAACAAATAGCTCACAGGAAGTTCATTATCTTCTAATATCTGAGAGAGAAAGGGGGAAGGGCATGCCTTCCCAAAATTACAAGGCCAAATCCCAAAACCTCTCCATTAGACATACCCTGTGAAGTCTTCACAATTATCCAACCCACACAGTCCCCCCCTCTTCTTTATACTAATCTGAAGACTTCACACATCATTGCTGATATAAGTTGCATCCCCATTACCCTTTTCTAAGGGTATATATTCATGTATTAATATAGATATGACATAATATATTATATATTAATATATTAGTATAGAAATACCAGAAGTAATAGGATCAATAATTCCTATATGTGGGAATCTGGAAGTGCAATTGATGCCATCTGAAATTTATTGTTTCTGTATTTCTAAAATTATATTGTATTTCTAAAATTCAATTTTAATCTGAGTTTGATACATGTGAATTGGGTGCTTTTAAAGGATGTGATAAAAATTTGATAATTTTAAACTGTCATATTTGGTTTAGAAATGTATTTACCTAGACTGAAATGAGTAGTTCAAATTTTTCATACATAATAATGTTTAGGGCATTACATTTCTATAGTATAACTTTTGTTAAGAGTTGTATTAGTTTAAGAAGTTGGACTTTTGCTGTAACCTAAGAAATTATAAACTTCCAAGTTTTGTCTTTATTTAAAAGGAAGTTCAATTGAAATTGTTTTTGCTATAAATCAAGTTTTTATCCAGAGGCCTTATTGAGTTCTCTTGTAATCTCTGTCAGTTCAGGATACATTGTGAAATGTTAAAATGTGGTTTTATGAGCAGTAATCTTTTCTTTTACAATGCTAAGAGTATTGGGCTTTAGAAATTATGTTAATGTTGCCACTAGTGATTAAAGTTAAATGTTACCACTAGTGATTAAAATAATTGTTCTTATAATCTCTGGACTATTGACTCTCACATCTACTAATCCATTCCTGGATTAACTGGATTAACGCCATTCTTTCATCTCCATCCTCCTATTGGACAATTCAAACTGGATAAATATCCTAAATTCAACAGTGCAAAACAAAACTCATTATCTTTCCACCAAAACTCTCCCACCCCTTCAAAATTTCCATCTTCTCATCACCATCTTCTCAGCCAGTCACCTAGGTATATGTGTCGCCCATTGAATCCAAACTGTTGCCAAAACCAGTAAATTTCGCCTTCAAAACATTTCTTTCAGATACCACCTTCTTTTTTGTGATATTGCTACCACCCTAGTGCAGGCCCTTATCACTTTAATCCTGGCCTATTGCAATTGCCTTCTGGTCCTGGTTGGTCTCCCTTCAAGTCTCTTCCCACTTCAGGTGGCTATCAAACTAATCTTCCTAACAGAAGCCTGACTATGTCACCCCACCCCACTCAGCAAGTCTGACCGCATTACTCCCCACCCCCTTCCTACAAGTGGCTCCCTAGCACTGCCAGGATCAACTGTAAAATCTTGTGTTTGGTGTTCAACTCTTTATACAACTTACTGACTCCACCACCTTCCCAGGCTTCATACACTTTACATTGCACCAATCACCATGTACTCTGTGTTCCTCAAACAAGATACTGTACTTCTTGTTTTTGGGCATTTTCATTGGTTGTCTCATGCCTGGAATGTTCTCCCTCTTCAACTTCCTGTTGGCTTCCCTGGCTTCCTTCAAATCTTAGCTAAAATCATGTCTTCAACAGGAAGTCTTTCCTTAAATGCTCTTAATTTATCCTCTCTTCCCTCTATTGATTAATTCCAATTGATTGTGTATATAATTTGCATATACATAGTTGTTTGCAAGTTCTCTTCCCCATTAGACTGAATTCCTTGAGATTAGGAACTTTTTTTTTTTACCTTTCTTTGAATCTCTAGCTTCTAGGAGAATAATTAGCACATAGTAGGTACTTAATATTTATTGACTAATTAATATGCATTTATGCATACAAAATTAAATCATAAAACAGGAAAATCAATACCATTAGTCATCAACAGCATTGTCAAGGACTTGACATTCATAATTCTGTTGTATGAGACAAAATAACCTATTGGAGAGAAAAATAATCCTGAAAAAAAATCATGTGTGGCAACGTTCAAAGACCCCCCACTCTGTCCTCTAGTTGAGGGTATCATCCTTATCTTTAACTTCTGCTGGCCAGCTTTCTCTGCAGAAAATCCTTTTCTTTCCTAAATCCTATTAGATCTAATGGGATCATTCTCAATCCATGGGTAGGGCAGGAAGGAAAAAATGCTCTAGGCTAATGAAGTTCCTCCAGGAACACTCAAACTTAATCCAGTGAAAGGAATTGATATGTATCTTAAGACCCATCAGTTGTTTGCTTTTTTTCTGTTTGAATTGTTAGATGTTATCATTTCTACTACATACTATGCTAAGTATATATGGTATACTAAGTATGCTAAGCATAGTATGCAAAGCCTTTAAATAAACTTTAAAGTAGTTTAAAATATATTTGCCTATATCAATCATGTATTTAGATAAAAGGAAACCTATATTCTAAATAGAAAAAAGAAGCAAAACATCGCTACTGTGGCGTTGCAGTGTATCTTTCTTCTACAGGAGAGTCAGCCTAGAAGAGGGCAAGTGACACTGGTCTTAGATTCAAAAGGATGGGCTTCAAAGCTTCCTTCACACAACTGTATGACCCCAGGCAAGGTATATAAGCTTCTTGTGCTTCAATTTCCTCACCTATAAATTAAGGGGAGCAGTTGGACTCAATGGCTTCTAAGGTCCTTTCTAGCTCTAAATCTTTGTCCCCAAAACCTTTTTTTTTAAAAAAATAAACATTATAACCATTCTTTGCAGAGTTCTGAGTTCACAAGTCTTTTCCTTTTCTGATCACTATATATCATCTTACCTATGAAAAGGTATCTTCTAAATTTAAGGCCAAAGTTTTCTCAGAAAAGCCTTTTAAACTTAAAAAAAAAAAAAAAAGAAAAACATGGTATTTTAAAGTACGCATTGACAAGGCAAATTAGATTTAAATAATTTATAAGGCCTAGGAAATGGTTCTCAGATATAGCAAGTAATAAAAATCTCAGGGCAGCAAGGTGGCACAGTGAGTAGAGCATCCGCCCTGGAGACAGGAGTACCTGAGTTCAAATCCAGCCTCAGACACTTGACACATTTACTAGCTGTGTGACCTTGGGCAAGTCACTTAACCCTAATTGCCCCCTGCAAAAAAGAAATCTCTCCCTGAATATCTATCCCAAAAAAGTAGCTCTTAACACAGAAGACTGATGGAACTATGCTAAAGGTGGTATTTCGTGAAGTTTTTCTAAATGCACACCTTTAGGAGATTAATGGGGGAAAGAGTAAGGAACTGCTAGAAGTACCCTAAATCTAACCCAATAAACATTTATTAAGCATCTACCTTGTGCCAGGCACAATGGTAGGTGCTGATGATAAAAAGGTAAAACTGAACAGTTCCTGCCCTCAAATCATTTACATTCTTTTGGAATAAGATAATCCGCATGTGACATGGGCACTTTAAAAATATCTTCTCCCAAAGTGGGATTACCTTTAAAAAATTTTTTTGAAAAAGCAGTCACCCCCTCCAACCCCCCCACCCCCCACAGGCTCAAAGAGTAGGGGATTTACCCAGAAACTCCAACCTGTTCTATTTTCGATCTACAGTTTACCCTTCATTAGGCAACCTGTGTAATTAAGGTGAGACTTTTTTTTACTGTTTTCTCTTTTGAATCCCTGAGATAATCAAGTGCCTTTGATGAGTCTGGCCTTTGTTTCTTTGATTAAATCAGGAGTCTTTGATGACCTGCTTAAGAAGCAAGAAAGCCTAGTTCACACAGGTTTGAGTCACATGGTTGTGAAGTCCTTTGACCCTGAACAGGGTATATAAACTCAGAGGTTAGTGTTTTGTTTGGGGCTCTCACTCACTGGAAGAGTGCCCTGTGATTTTACCAGAAAAGACTGCATAGCGCCTGGATTCCCCTCCCCCCACCCCGCCTTGAAAACCCAAATGTTGTTGCCTCTCTCTCTGGTAACTATGTAATTCTTTGGTCAGACAGCTAGAGGCCTGCCTGTTGATAACTGCGTGTGTTTGCTCTGTTTATATTGCCTCGATTCGGAATTTCTGTTTGTATTTGCTCTGAAGTTCAGTGCTGGTTTTTCCCCCTGAACTAAGTGAATGGTATATGTATGTTTGATTTAAGTAAGATTGTTAACCCCTTAAAGTTGTTTTCCTTGGAAAAGCAGATCAAAGAACCTGTGCTGGCAGCCCTTTTGTGTGCTGGTGTTGTTGATCTTTTACCCACACAACAGATGCAAGTGACATTGTTGTTACACTCAGTGGCATAGCCTTCCTGCATTCCAAGGACTAACTACATTGATATCTAACTTGGTTTGCACACCTGATCTGCATAGGCCACAGAAGCTCAGAATTCTGCAGCTCAAGAGAGTCTCTAGCTTCAAGATCTCTGGAAGCTGAGATTACAGGCCTGTGCCAACACACCTACCTGGAATTGACTTCTACACTAAATATATTGGCATCTAAAGCCTCCCTATTTTGGTATCTATCTGTCACTGCAGGGGACTGGAATTGATTCTCTTCCCACTCCTACCTGATACTAATATTTAAAACAGCAACCCTTGGAAAGAAATCTATACTCTTTATTGTCAGTGAGAGTACAAAAAATTAAGGGTTAATTTATCACTTCAAAAGACTGAGGATGAAGCACATGTTCTACATTGTGCCATAAAGGTTAATGACTACAGTTTGAGAACTAGACATAAATCTTCAGATATGGCCAATGTGGTGATGATGTATTTGTATTTAGAGCATGCAAAAAATGCAAAGGAACTCAGTGGGGATTCCCAGTGAGTTGTCATTTTAAAATGTCCTAACATGCATATGGCCCTGTCCAAAATACATATTACATATAATTGACATAAGTATTTGATAGGGTGTCACTTGTCATTTGTTAACTATATCACACTGACTATTTTAAATTAGAAAATAAATTTTAGCAAAACAATTACATTACTGGCCAGAATAGCCAATGAGGAATTTAATAGTTATTGAAGTTTTTCTAACAAAACTCTATCATATTTCAGTTTTAACAGTCAGTGAAGTATTAGGAATACATGACAGGGAGTCAAATACAAAATAGAAATCGATATAGAAATAGAAATACAAATAGAATCGATGTATTTGTTAGGAGCCTTCTTGGTGTAGGGGTGAAGAGAGGGAGACAGGTTTATGTGTAGTGAGAGATGAAAAAAAAAACCTGAAATTGGGAATGTGGGTGGGCTCTTTAAAGGGAGTGAATTTTCCACCACTGGAAACTGTGGTACCTCAATAAAATTAGAAGTGTTTAGTTCTGAGGCTTTTTTTTTTACCAAGCATTTCTAATATAGATATTTTTAAAGAGTCACTTTCAAAATTTACATATATATGCATATGTGCATATATATAATTATTATTATTATAATCAAGTTTATTCTCCTCTATTCCTTTTATGTTCAGAGGAATGTTAGTCAGAAAAATGTCACTGGTCATGCCTCACAGTCTCTCTAGCACATCTAGACTGACTTAATTTAATTTGATTTGATTCAACAAACATTTATTAAATATATATTACATGTAAAGCACTATATCATGTGCCATCTGTTCTGTGGTTGCCCCTCTCTATCTATCTAAAAAAACATTCTCTGAACCAGACCTCCAAAGATTATCTATACTGCCCAGCCTCCCAAGAATTAATCCACTCAGCTATGGAGCTCTGTTCTGGGACTAGGCTCTCCAGACTGGTGAGTCCATGATTATTTAAATTCATCTAATGTATTTGTCTATCTAGCTAGTTCGGTCTTTGCTTCATTTTCATCTACCCTAGATATCCTCTCATTTGATAATACCCCTCCCATCCTTTCCTTCTCAATTTCCACCTGAGGCTCTGAATCAATATGACCATTCCTTCTAGAAAGGGTGACACAAATGATTACCTTTGACTTCATTCAATATTCTTGTGATTTCTCAGACCAACAACCCCCTTTTCACTAATTCCATATGTTGCTCCCCACCCTGCTAATCCCATTGGAAAGTACTTTCCTTGAGGGCAAGGTGCTATCTCACTAGCATCTCTCACCCTTCTAGTACATAGTGATTAGAGGTGCTCAGTAAATGCTTTTCCCCTCATTATGGAACAAGGCAAAATCTTAGCCCTCAGTAGCTTACTCTATTGAATGACTCTGTCATAGACTGAGGTAAGAAAAATGTAAAATTGAGCAAGATAGAAATAAAAGAGAGATTCGAACCAAATGCTCTAAGAAAATAGGATAGAAAAATTCTTTCAGCTAAATAAAAGGCTTCACAAAGGAAGTGAAACCTCAGTGACTTACCAAGCACCATGTGGCTCTATGTAAGTATGTATTTAAGTATGTAAGTATGGGAAGTAGTTCTTGAAACCAGAACTTCTGACTCCCTGTCATGTATTCCTAATACTTCACTGACTGTTAAAACTGAAATATGATAGAGTTTTGTTAGAAAAACTTCAATAACTATTAAATTCCTCATTGGCTATTCTGGCCAGTAATGTAATTGTTTTGCTAAAATTTATTTTCTAATTTAAAATAGTCAGTGTGATATAGTTAACAAATGACAAGTGACACCCTATCAAATACTTATGTCAATTATATGTAATATGTATTTTGGACAGGGCCATATGCATGTTAGGACATTTTAAAATGACAACTCACTGGGAATCCCCACTATATTCCTTTGCATTTTTTGCATGCCCTAAAACTATTTTGGAGGCTCCTTTAATACAAAATCCCTAATTATTTATAATAATAAAAACACTGAACATTCCTAACAGAGCACCAGACTCCATCTTGTCTTATGATTACTTATTTCATAAACAAATCAACTTGCCAAAGATTCTTATCATGATTTGCCTAGCTTCAAGGCTGATTTTGAAAAGATATAATAATCACTGTACTCCTAAAGCCTCCTCCCTTCCCCACCCTAATCTTTCTTGGTTCCCTTTCTAGAAATAATCTTGTTTTTAGGTAGCATTAGTTTCTATCATATGCCCCAATCTAGTTAAGTTTTATGCTTAACATTCTCTGAAATTTTGCCTTTAGTGCTTCAGTTTTGAACTCTGATGAAGTAATACTCAAGAGAATTTGAAGCAAAGGAAAGCCAAGCATTTCCTAAACTGAGCCTCACCACCTGTCCCCAAAAGAGGACTGAATAGCATACTATCTCTGGGCTACCATTTGATGTATTTGTAAGTCGGTACTCAATAAATCTATGGTGATACACATAGAACATATAACCACTGTCTATCTGCCCATCTGTGATAGAATATAACAGTGTATCATTTTTAACAACCACACATCAGAATCTTCAATAAAAATATTATTACAAAAAGGACCAAAGAGAAAAATGACCAACAGTGCTGAACTCAGTTCCTTGAATATCATAAACTATCAATAAATATCTGCAGATGATTGGCTATAGTTATTTAGAAACAGTCATTATTTTTGACATAATCCCTTTGCAAGGTACATTAATCTTTTCCCCCAAATAATATATTCAATTTTCAAGTGTGACAGAAATATTAGCATTGATTTTGATAAAAATTTGAAAAAAGGCAACTTCTTATTTCTGATTGAAATTTTATAAAGTTTCCTAATTGACAAAACATTTTGAATTTTCAACACACCCAGCTTTAATTTGCTCAAATAAAAAGACAACCTTTAATTGCCCAAAAGAAATTTATGAAACACTGACATATCTTTCTTTCAACAAGAAAGCCTTCTAGCTTTCTCAACTTCATGATCCTTTCTCACTGGTTCAAAATTAACTTAAAAGTCAGTCTCATGGCTCATTATGAAAATGACATGTCAAGACTGACAATGTCCAGTTCAATTCAACCAAAAAAAATTATTAGGTACCAATGGTATGCAAAGTCACTCTCCTAAGATACTGAGGATATAAAGGAGGAAGGAGAGAGAGACAGAGACAGAGAGAGAAAGCAGAAAGAAAAAGAAAAGAATCTAAATGAAAAACCCTCAAGTACAATTTGTAATCAAAGAATTAAATAAAAGAACCCATATATCCAGCTATTCTAAAACACTTTCCCAAATACAGTTGTAGCATGGTACATTAGACAAGACCCTAAATTTGGAGTCTGAGGACTTGTGTTTAAATCCTAAAACTTCCCCCTACATCTTTGATGTTGGGCGTATCTTTTAAACTCTCTAGGCCTCAATTTCTACATTTTAAAAATTAAGCAGTGGATTAGTGGATCTCTGAGATTCTTCCAAGCCTTATTATATAATCCTATAAATTTTCTTTGATATTAGCTCAGTCAATAGCAATAATATCCTGCTTGAACGTTGAAACTAAATTACATTGTAAAGGAAAACAACATTGAAAGGCTTAAGAACTCAGCAGTGAAATAACCAATTGAGTCTCTAGAAGCATACCCTCTGCCTCAGGTATGACTAATAAAACACTAATTTTTTTGCTTGACTATATTTGCTATGAGGAAAGACTTTAATGGGGGTGGAGAACAGTGTTAGAATAGTGATGCTGATGAAAAAAAGAGATATAAAGTCAAGAAATGTTTAAAAATATGCAGAGGAGAGCAGAAGGAAGTTCCGAAAGTGACAAACAGGGTAACACTGGTACTATCATGTTACGTTGAATAGATTTTTTAAGTCACATGAATATATTCATAGTAAATACACATCACTTGTAAGCTTTATTTGTACACAGAAATGTTCATTTTGTTGCTGATTATCTACTTCCTAATAATTTCTTAAATAAATTAGTACCAACAATTAGTTCCCTTCCTGAAGCTAGGAAAAGGGACACCAATAATTTAAACTGTCTCTGCAATCGTAGGAACTGCAAAGGAAAATTGGGCAGTGAGTCTGTGCCATGTCTGGGGAAAAGGTGTACTGAATAGCTAACAGGAGGTCCTGCTCTGGGCAAGCTTTCCCTACATGGACTCAACAAGCAGTCTTTTGATTTAAAGTTGATTTCCTAATTAGACCTTCCTATTGGGAAGAGATTGCTAAGGGCAGCTCAAACTGCTTAGCTATTATGTTTCACACTAAATGAATAATTAACTTTCTAATAATTATATCTAGCATGTATATAGTACTTTAAAGTTTATTAAATGATTTAATATGTTATCTTATTTGATCCTCACAATAATGCTGTAATATGAGTGCTTTTATTATCGTCATTTTACATAAGAGGAAATTGAGGCTGAAAGAGATTAAATGACTTGCCCAGGGTCACACAGCTAGTAAATGTCTGAGACAGGATTTGAACTCAGGTCTCTTTGACTCCAAGTTTAATTCTCTATTCACTGCATTGCCTAGCTGCTTCTCAACTTTTTAGGATAAATTATTCTTGGCTTAAGTGAAGTGAACACCACATTTTCAGACCTGTAGAGAGGAAAAACCAAATACAAAGAAAAAGCATGGTCTCATATGAAAGATTTGGAAGACCTCACTTCACTTCTTTGCAGAGGTGGTAGGTCTGGGGGTATTGAACATTGCATATGTTTTCATACTTTTTCAATATATTGGCCAGGTCTGTTTATTTTTTTAATCTTCTTTTAAAAATATTATTTGCCATGCAGGATGGGATAGTAATGCATAACATGCATATATATGTACATGTGTATACATAAACACATATAAATACACATATCTATAATAAAAAATATAAAAATTTACTGTGCCACCTTTGCTGAACATAATTTACCTCTCTAATACTCTGTCTACTACGCTTCAAATATCTTTGAGGTCACAAAATTTTGTTTCCCCAAAGCTCAAATTTTTTCCAACTTGCTAATGTCATTTCTAGGACATATGTACCAAAAGATAATTGGCATTAGTGACACATTTTAATTACTCATGGCTTAGTTGCTTTTAAACCTGGGCTAATTTAAAAACTAATATTAAACTGCTCAGTTGACCAATTAGTTCTGAAAGAAAGCAGAATGGAGCTGAGAACCCTGTACTTCTGTAACAGAGTGCTCATATTTCATTGACTTCATAATAGGGGGAAAACCACTCCCATGAGGACAGCAACACAGTAGAATCGTTTTATGTTTCTCTTTGGATTGGGAGTCTTTGGTTGTAATGACATTCTTTACATAACTAGACACCCTTCTCCACCCCACCAGGAGCTACTGTAATTGGAGCATCCTGAGGAGGGTCAGCCACCAGTGCGAAAGCTATTGGAATCTGCAAAGCCACACTGGGTACACTTCCAGGGAGACAGATGGACAGATTCTTCCCTCTGTGCTTTCCATACAGAATCCCATCGCTTACTTCATACAATTATTGTAGACTTTCAACTACCTTAATAAACAAAAAAATGTGGTTTTCTTGACTGCAGTTATTTTTGTAGATTGACAATATTACCATTTTATTCACCCACTAGCAAGCAGTCATCTGAGTAATCTTTGTTTTCTGTAAGAAAAAAGCAAGCACATGGAATTTTACAAGTCTGATTTTTCCTCACTTCAGTCAAATGCATTTTTTTGCTCTTTTTCCTAAAACATAGACTCTATTGAAAAAGAATTGTTAGTGACAAAATGTGGCATTTATAGAATTTTCTATATTTCTATACTGTCAGGGGAGCAATGGGCAGAAAACTAAACCAAGATGCAGGAACACAAGTTCAAATTAACCTCAGCCATTCACCGATGGCATGACTTTGGGAAAGACACTTAACCCCTGTCTGCCTCAGTTTCCTCAACAGCAAAATGATCATAATAATAATAGCCCATGACTATTAGGATTGTTGTGGGGGTCAAATGAGATAATATTTCTTAAGCGCTTAGCCCAATGCCTGGCACTTAATAAGTGCTTGTTCCTTTCCTATATTATTTCATGTGTATGGAGGTGGGGGAGAGAGAAAGAGAGAAAGTGAAAAAGACACACAGAGAGATACTGAGAGACAGAGAAAAGGGGAAAGGGAGAGGGAGGGAGGGAGAGAGGAAGAGAGAGAAAGTGAGAGAGGGAGAGGGGGGAGAGGGAGAGAGGGAAAGGGAGAGGGAGAGAGGGAAAGGGAGAGAGAGAGAGAGAGAGAGAGAGAGAGAGAGAGAGAGAGAGAGAGAGAGAGAGAGAGAGGGAGAGAGAGGGAGAGAGGGAGGTTGGGGAGAGAGAGAGAGAGGGAGGAGAGAGAGTGAGTGTAATATCTGTAATATCTAGATAATTTTTGGTCTGGGAAAGGGGTAACCAAATAACTTTTGAAGGCCAAGAACAGTTGTTAATTTGCAGAAGACAAAACTAAAACAAGAAGCAGATGAAGGGATGAGAGCAAGCACTGCCAAGCAAAAAAAGGGCATAGGCTAATAGAGATCAATTGTAGGGTCACTGTATCAGTGGAGATACTAAAAGCAGGAACTCGAACGCAGGCCAGTACTGTTAAGTTAGAGTCTGAGTCAGAAACAGAAGCCAAGCAGAAGGCCAAGGAAAACTGAAACAATCTGGGAACAGAGAATCTCACTGATTACAGGGTCTCTTTAGGATAGAGCTATGCACATTTCTTAATGCCACACTACCAAACGCATACACAGACCAAGCCTTCTTTATGTCATGTCCTTCACAACATCTAGCACAGTATTGAATACAAAGCAAGGGTATGATACATAGCTAGCAGATTGATGATATCAGAAAATCCAGAAAATTAAAACAGAATGGATTCACAATTAATAGAAATTATCTTTATTATTTCTGAGGCTGAAAGTCATGGGAAGGAAGCACAGATGACTGGAAGTTTTATGAAGAATCTAAAAACTTCACTCCATATGTTAAATTTAACTTATTTGACCCAAGATCTTCAAAAGTGGCAAAAGCAGCATGATATTGTACGTGGAGAGCCAGTCTCAAAAACAGGAAGACTTGGATTGAAGTCCTACCTCTGACACACAGTGGTATGACACATAGTGGTCACAACCTTGGGCAATTTACTAAGCTTTCAGTGCTGTATACAATCCTTTAAGTCTAAAAGATCTAGAGAAGGCTCTGACCTTTTTAGTAGTGAGAGTTTCCTCATCTTGGAATTTCCTACAAAGGAGTGTTTTGGAGCCAGCTCTTACCAACTTGTGAGAACTCATTGTTAAATTTTCAGTGTGAGACTTTACACCTCAGAAATTGACAATCACTACAAATAATGGCTTGATTTATTATTTTGGGTTTTTTTGTCTAGACTTATTAAAATGTTATTGTTTTCTTTATAGTCCATTTGTTAAACATTTACCAGCAGACTCCTGTTTGCTTCACGGACATTGCTTAAGCTTGGCAGGAATGCAATAGAAGCCTCAGAGAATAAAGTCATCACCAGACTGAAGGCCTGGTGACGGGAGGCTAAACATATTAATAATAACTGGCATTTATATGGTGCTTTAAGCATTCTACAAAGTGCTTTATATTCATTATGACATTTGAGCCATACGACACTCTTGACTATGCCAGTGAAATCACTGATCATTCCTATTCCCCTAACAAGTGATACCATAACCAAATGTGATTTTTCCTCCTCTGCTTTAACCTTCCAAGCTTTTGTTAAAAAAGTTGGAGGGTCGTGACCATAAAAACCTAAGAACAATTAATTCTGATTTTTACTAAAACTTACAAATAAGGTATGATATACCAGATACAATTTTGAAACCAAAGTATATCCTTATATGAAGGTATTTTAAGAAATAACCATGTATCACATTTAAACAGTGCTTTTCAATTAAGAAAGTACTTTCCTCAAGACAATCCCGTGATGTAGGTAATGCAAGTATCATGATCACTTTGACCTATAGATAAACTGTATTTTAGGGAAATAGTCACTTACCACATTAATTAATCTTGGACTCAGGACTCAAACCTAATTTTTCTGACTCAAAGTGCAGCACTTTTACACTTGCGTTACTCTTAACACAACAGCAGGATTAAATATAGCCTATTTACAATAATCCATACATATTGAAGAGAGAAACAGTATCTGTTAATAGGTAAAAGGAAGTAAATATCAAAAAGAAATCATAAGCTACTGGCAATTAAAAAAAATGACATGTTGTTTTCTTGGGCATGGGGTGGGAAAGATGTAGACATTTTGTCCAGTGTTGATTCAGAGAATGGATAGGATTCTGAAAAGTGGAGAAACTGATTTAAGTGATTTTTTCATAATCACAGAGTAAGTGGCAAAGATTGGACTAGAGTTGAAGTCTCTTGGATTCTCTGGTTCGAGCCTCTTTCCAGGAAACTACTGTCTCTGCTTCATCAATTACAATCTGTCAGCTGCAATCGGAAGGGATTTTGTAATGACACATTGAAGCAATTTGAAACTGTGTGAATAGCTGTAAAATAGTAAAGAATAAATCTGATGACAGGCAGTATTCCAAAGTGGAATCATTTATTTTGAGCAAAGATTTAAGGCAGCCTGTGAGGCCAGAGAGCAGAGGTGTTCAAAATGTAGGACTCTACAAAATGAACAACAAAAGGCAATTTTCCTGTCTTTGCAAGAGAAAGCATGCTGGTCACACATCAGCCTTCCACCATATTTCAATGGTGCTCTAACATTTTCAAAACAAGAAGGACACAAAAATTTGTTAAAGCTGAAAATAGACGTGGAAAAAAGACTGATGTTTCTAACATGAATTTTCCCTGCAAGCGATGTTCTAAAATATGGAACTTCAATTAAGAAACTGGCTATGTTACCTAAAAGAATTACCTTGTTCTTAAAGGGAATAAATTATTCACTGGCCCAAATCACCAGGAATAGTCTGTGTTGTTCTGGAGTTGATGGTAAAACACAAAGACTCACACACAAACTTTTTAATAAATATTTTTGGCATGCATTTACAAATAATGCCCACAGAATTAAATCAAAAATACCTTAAGGTTATAAATAGCTTTGTAGGGCAACAGTAAAGAATAAACAAGAGGTTTTCTGATTGGTCATTCTCTCATTTCCCAGCATGTCACCAAAACATCTCTGAAAGCCATTAGGTCATAAATGATAGAATGTTAGAGCTGCCCTGAAACCCAGAGATCTTGAATTCCAATTGTTTCATTGTACAGGTGAAGAAAAAGAGTCCCATAAAAGTGAAATGGTTTGCCTAAGGGATTTTTCTTGGGCAAATCACCAGGTCTTCTCATTTCTAACCTTATGCTTTTCTCAGTACCCCATGCTGTGTATATCCTAATTTATTTTAGCTCATCAAAAAATAAAGGGCCAAAGAAAATGTTATTGACATCATGTTTTCCAGGATGGTTGAAAAGCACTGTTTGTTTCTCTAGACAACTACTTTGGAGAGTACTGGTGCAACGATAGTAACAACAGTAATGTAGAAACTAGATGATAATTCCCCTTTAAAGCCAAGCAGGAGCAGCTAGATGGAGCAGTGGATAGAGCAACCATGCCTGGAGGCTGGCTGGAGGACCTAACTTCAAATGTGACCTCAGACACTTGCTAGATGTATGGAATAACATACAAGAGAAAAAAATTCAGCTGTCTTCATGTTCTAGGATACTAAGAACCCCAATGAGGCAAAACCTTGATGAATAGAAAAGAAGGCTAATCCTTAACCTCTAAGTCCCTTACTAAGTTTCCCACTGACCACCGTGAACTGTTATAACTTCACAGGGTAATTGACAGGATTACAACAGAACACCAATCTCCCTCTCTCCAATCACCCATCTACCAGACCACCTCTCTGCCTCAAAAGATATATAGGTTTGCATAGACCAAGTAAACTTGTACAGCAAAACTAAGCACAATCTTAGAAAGGGATAAATGGATCTTTAATGAAATAGAGAACTATTAAGAAGTCCTGATAAAACTACCATAGCTAATTTTTTTTCTTTTTTCTTTGAAATTAAAAAAATATATATAATTTGGTTTTTGTGTGTGTTATATTTCTCTAGAATGAGGAAGGGAGAAATGGTGGGGTAAAATATGGTGGTAAAAAGACAAAAATTTCTTTAATAAAACAGGCAAAGAAACTGATAATGGAGAAGAAAATTTTTCCAAAACTCTCTAGAATGCAAAATCACACCCTACATATTCCAAAGAGAGAACTCAGCAGTATTAGAAGTTCTTCCTCTTTGTTTCAAAATGCTTCAGATAAATTCTTCTCTTCTTTTCTCAAGAAAAATCAATGGGTAAAAAATGCATTTTAAATAAAATGCTTCTGTAGCCAAAGGAGAAATATGAGAAATATTGTTTCAGTATCGAGTTACAAAAATAAAATAATTTTTTTTAGAGTTAGCCATAGCAAGACTCTTCAGTTAAAGTAGATCTAGTTTCAGGGGGCCAATTTTACGCTAATCAACAATACCAGATTGGCATCATCTTTTTATTGTGCTCAGAGCAGGAAAAATATTTGACATCTTTATCATTAGGTTGCCATGTGCCTTTAGGTATGTGCTGTATACAACCATGGGAGAATCTGTATTCCCTTTCCAAAAGTTATTTTTGAACACAATAACACAACATTCCAGAGATGGAAAAGATGAATGAACAAAATAATTCATTATAAGGACTACTAATTCAGGAGGAGGCGGGGGCATCTGAGTAGTCATGACTCATTCTGAAAATGGATGCCACAGTAAGACTATGACTTCATTAGATTCTAATTATTAAAATTACCCAGGACACATAACTTTTTTATTTTTATAGAGTATGCAGCAGAATTTTAGATTTCAAAATAAAAAATCATCACTATAGCATAAGAAATACAAGGTGAATCAAGAACCATCTTGATTTAAAATGTTTATGAACATGTGGAGTTTATAAACTTCTACTTATAAAAATCATAGACTACAAATTTATTTTGGACACATGGGTGACTGAGCTTAATGAATAATTTTTAAGTTATCTCTGTTGCAATGACATACAACTGACCTGGGGAAGAAATTGAGTCTTAAATACCTTTGTATCTCCAGTGGAATAAAGAAGTGTGTAGGAGATTCAATGCTCGATTTGGAATCAAAGGACATGGGTTTGAATCCCTACATTGTTCTACCACTTACTTAAGCTATTTGATTTTCCTTGTGTAGATTGCTAACTATCCCTTTTGAGTACCTATGGATCCCACAGATAAGCAGTGTACTATCCAGAGCTCAATGACATAAATTCCAAGTCATTTTCAAAGTCTGTGTGTGTATGCATATAGTAATTCTTTCATTTGAACTTTGAATATGACACTGACAAATACTTTTAGCAAATATATACTTTTTTGTTTCATTAGTTGATATTCAGAGAATTGTTGAACAAAATTATCTTGGTCGTTCCAAATTTCAAAGAATGTTGTATGATATAAACACATCAAAAGGAGATACTTTCTTGGAGCAGAGTCTAAGAGACTATATTTTGTTCTTCTGAGTCAAAAGCTGTTTTATCTTTGAGAAAAATAAACACAGCAAGCTCATGTATTCTCTACACCTTTTAATCAATTGTTGACTGTGAACATATGGTTTCTTGTGAAAAATTATCTGTGAAACTATACCTCTTCTCCAGACCCTCTCACCAAAAGCTCCTCCTGGAGGATGTGGACCCCAAGTAGGTCAAAGACAGAAATAAAGGTCTCATGTTCATATTCATATTCAGAACTATTTGTGGCAGCAAAGGCCTGAAAACAATGTAGACACTCATAAATTGGAGAGTATTTAGACATATTGCGGCACATGAATGTGATGGAATATTATTATGTCATAAGAAACAATCAACAGGAAGAATTTAGAAAACATAGAGACACATAAACTGATGCAAAACCAGGCAAACTAACTAAAAAAATGTAAATGGAAATAACAAAGCTGAAAGTAAGTAATTTATAATAATATAAATCTAGCCTTGAAGATTTATGAAAATACACTCTTCTTCTTTATAAAGGTGAAAAGAGTGGGAGGGAGAAGTGGCACTATGGAGGACTGCATATACTGTTAGATTCATTTGATGTGTAGATTAGTTTAACTAATTTACTTTTTTATATACTTAATTTCAGGAGATGGCTCAAGATTGGAGAAGGAAGTTTGGAATTAAAGGTGGTATAAAAGCAAAACATATTAACAACATCTTTTAAAAGGAAAGTCTCCCTATTTCTTTAAGTTTTTATCTAGGAAACTCTTGAATATAAAGACTGTTCTCATAAAGATTTCATCAAAATGGGAAAATACACATATGATTTAGTCAATAATTTACTGATTGTCTTAGACATCTTTTTGAGTAATTTTATTGTCTGTGATCTTGTCTATTATTTTAGAATCCTTTTGTCTTTGAGATATTTTGAAAATCAATCTTTGAATGCTTTTAAAAGTGTCTTACCTCCAACAAGTACTTCTTTATATAAGAATTTATTCTCAGACCAGCCAGACTTCCTGATTTCATCTATCCACTTCAAATAACATATTGAATACTGAATTATTCATGTAGGGTAGTTCTGTTCTCAAAAATCATGAAGATGGCTCATTATATTAATGCTGACAAATATTTCTATTTTATGTGTATCAATTTTCCTCCCATTGTTACTTTCCCTTTTTATTTTCTTCAGTAAATGCTCTTCGAATCATCTGTCTTAGGTCTCATGCCATGTTTTGTACAAGTTCATTTTCCCTTTCAATGTTTGTTTGCTGTATTGTAAGGCACTTTTGCTTGCAATCTTCTGTCATCCTCCTCTTTAATGTATTACAAATTGTTTTTAGTTCAAAATGGTGTTGCTGTTGGCTGCCATGTCTTTCCACTTGGCAAGGAGATAAAGTGTTTATTGGACTCTTTTTGGCATTTCACAGCTGTTATACATTGGTAAAATATCTCTAAGAAATGGTTATAATTTACAAGCAATGGCTTTACTTTAATCAATTACCTATTTTTCAGTCAATATATATGAATTCTTCAATAATGACAGTGGACCTCTATTCTCATTCATATGGGTACTCTTTCCTTCAAAATAAGCACATCTGAGTGTAGATGTGATTTAGCCCACTTTATCTTTTTTTTAATATTTAATTTATGTATTTTCAGTTTTCTTTTTTTTTCTTTCTTCTGGGTTTTATTGGTAATTTTTTGTATATATTTAATTTATTTAATTTATTTAGTTTTCAGCATTGATTTTCACAAGAGTTTGAATTACAAATTTTCTCCCCATTTCTACCCTGCCACCCACTCCAACATGGCATATATTCTGGTTACCCTGATCCCCACTCAGCCCTCCCTTCTGTCACCCCACTCCACTCCCATCCCCTTTTCCCTTCCTTTCTTGTAGGGCAAGATAAATTTCTATGCCCCATTGCCTGTGTATCTCATTCTCTAGTTGCATGCAAAAACTTTTTTTTGTTTGTTTTTTGAACATCTGTTTTTAAAACTTTGAGTTCCAAATTCTCTCCCCTCTTCCCTTCCCACCCACCCTCCCTAAGAAGTCAAGCAATTCAACATAGGCCACATACATATCATTACGTAAAACCCTTCCACAATACTCATGTTGTGAAAGAGTAACTATATTTTGCTCCTTCCTAACCTATCCCCCTTAACTGAATTTTCTCCCTTGACCCTGTCCCTCTCCGAAAGTGTTTGCTCTTGATTACCTCTTCCCCCATCTGCCCTCCCTTCTATCATCCCCCCTTTTTATCTTCTTCCTCCTTCTTTCCTGTGGGGTAAGATACCCAAATGAGTGTGTATGGTATTCCCTCCTCAGGTCAAATCTGATGAGAGCAAGATTCACTCATTCCCCCTCACCTGCCTTCTCTTCTCTTCCTACAGAACTGCTTTTTCTTGCCACTTTTATGCAAGACAATTTACCCCATTCTATGTCTCCCTTTCTCCCTCTCTCAATATATTCCTCTCTCATCCCTTAATTTGATATTCTTTTAGATATCATCCCTTCATCTTCAACTCAACTTGTGCCCTCTCTCTCTCTCGCTCTCTCTCTCTCTCTCTCTCCCCCTCCCTCTCTCTCTATAAATAATATATATATATGTATATATAGATATATATATACATACATATACATACATACATACACACACACACATATGCATATTCCCTTCAGCTACCCTAATACTGAGGTCTCATGAATCATACACATCATCTTTCCATGTAGGAATGTAACCAAACAGTTGAACTTTAGTAAGTCCCTTGCGATTTCTTTTTCTTGTTCTTTTTCTTGATTGCCTTTTCATGCTTCTCTTGATTCTTGTGTTTGAAAGTCAGATTTTCTATTCAGCTCTGGTCTTTTCACTGAGAAAGCTTGAAAGTCCTCTATTTTATTGAAAATCCATATTTTGCCTTGGAGCATGATACTCAGTTTTGCTGGGTAGGTAATTCTTGGTTTTAATCCTAGCTCCTTTGACCTCCAGAATATCATATCCCAAGCCCTTTGATCTCTTAATGTAGAAGCTGCTAGATCTTGGATTATTCTGATTATGTTTCCACAATACTCAAATTGTTTCTTTCTGGCTGCTTGCAATATTTTCTCCTTGATCTGGGAGCTCTGGAGTTTGGCAACAATATTCCTAGGAGATTTCTTTTTGGGATCTATTTGAGGAGGCGATCTGTGGATTCTTTCAATTTCTATTTTGCCCTGTGGCTCTAGAATATCAGGGCAGTTCTCCTTGATAATTTCTTGAAAGATGAGATCTAGGTTCTTTTTTTGATCATGGCTTTCAGGTAGTCCAATAATTTTTAAATTATCTCTCCTGGATCTATTTTCCAGGTCAGTGGTTTTTCCTATGAGATATTTCACATCGTCTTCCACTTTTTCATTCCTTTGGTTCTGTTTTATAATATCTTGATTTCTCATAAAGTCACTAGCTTCCACTTGCTCCAATCTAATTTTTAAGGTAGTATTTTCTTCAGTGGTCTTTTGGACCTCCTTTTCCATTTGGCTAATTCTGCCTTTCAAGGCATTCTTCTCCTCATTGGCTTTTTGGAGCTCTTTTGCCATTTGAGTTAGTCTATTTTTTAAGGTGTTGTTTTCTTCAGTATATTTTTCCGTATTTTTTGGGGTCTCCTTTAGCAAGTCATTGACTTGTTTTTCACAGTTTTCTCACATCCTTCTCATTTCTCTTCCCAATTTTTCCTCTACTTCTCTAACTTGCTTTTTCAAATCCTTTTTGAGCTCTTCCATGGCCTGAAACCAGTTCATGTTTTCTTGGAGGCTTTTGTTGTAGGCTCTTTGACTTTGTGGACTTCTGCTGGCTGTATGTTTTGGTCTTGTCACCAAAGAAAGATTCCAAAGTCTGAGACTGAATCTGGGTGCATTTTCACTGCCTGGCCATGTTCCCAGCCAATGTACTTAACCCTTGAGTTTTTCAGCGGGGTAGGACTGCTTGTAAAGAGTACTTTGTTCCAAGCTTGAGGTGATGCGCCAGCTCTGCCACACCAGCACACCTCCTTCCCCAAGAACCCCCAACCCGGACTGGACTCAGATCTCTGATCCGCCACTTAATTCCTCCCACCAGGTGGGCCTGGGGCCAGAAGCAACTGCAGCTGTAGTTCTACAGCTGCTCCACCTCCGCTGCCCCTGGGGCTGTGACTGAATAGAGAACTCTATCACCCTGTCCCCAGCAGGTTTTCCCACTAACCTTCTCTGTTGTTTTTGGTGTTTGTGGTTTGAGAAGTCTGGTAACTGCTGCAGCTCACTGATTTAGGGCACTAGGGCCCACTTCACCTGGCTCCTGTCTTGTTGGTCTGTGTGGCCCATGCTGGGGTCTGCTCCGCTCCGCTCCCAGCTCCGTGCAGGATAGACCTCACCCAGCAACCAACCATCCAAGCTGTCCTGGGCTGGAGCCCTGCTTCCCTCTGCTATTTTGGGGGTTCTGCAGTTCTAGAATTGGTTCAGAGCCATTCTTTATAGGTTTTGGAGGGACTTGGCAGGGAGCTTACATTAGTCTCTGCTTTCCAGATGCCATCTTGTCTCCAACCCCGATTTAGCCCACTTTAAAACTCTTTGTCAAGGTTGACTCTTTGTTTTCTTACTCCATTGGAAAATACTGTATCTCTGTGCTCTAGTAATTCCAGAGAGATTTATGATTCTAATTTTGACCCCATTTCCATTTCAGACACTACTTGTCACCTCTGATTCTTCAGGTCTAAGATCTATTTCCGAATTTCTTGACCTGGACTTATACAAATAATATTCTGCCTGAATGATAGAGCATCAGTTTCAAATTCAAAGAAACTTCAAAGTCTTAGTCCCACCTATACCTGAAAAAGAATCCTCTTTTCAATATATCCAATAAGTGGTCATCCGGTTTTCATGTGAGGTCTTTTAGTTTTCCTTTCCTCCCAAAGAAGGCAGTCCACTTTGGTGTAGCTCTAATTGCTAGGAAACTAGTACACAAGTAAGACCTTCTAGGAAGAAAAAATAATTAAGTATTTTTGAGCACAAAATTATAGATTTTGGTATTTTATAGATCTCAGATCACTGGATTGAGCAATATTGAAGCCAAATGAAATTAATACAGAATAAATTATTTCTTGACCAAAAATTAAATGTGCCAGTTTCTCAATAATGACAGCAGCACTTTTTACAACAAAACGAGTAGTTTGAAATCAGTATGAACAATCTATTCTGAGACAGATTTGCAGAAAGAAAATCTTTATTTCAGGCTTTTTCTGTTGAACTCATTTAATAGATGGCAATCCACTCCCATTATTGTGAAACTGATGAATTCCCTCCCATTCCTACTTGGTCTCTTGAATCCTGGTGTACCAGGTGGACAGTTTTTTAAATTGCTTTGAGTGAGAGCAATGATTCCCTGGATCATTTGCCTCCATGAGTCTGTGCAGCTTTGTTACCTTTTTGCAAATTTAGCATTCATACATTCTTAAGAACATAGAATCATAGAAACATATAACTAGAATTATAAAGGACTTCAGAGTCCATCCTCTAAGTAAATTTGATTGAATCAAAGCCCAAGAAGGTTTAATGACTTGCCCAATGTCACAAAGGTAGTAAGCTTTAAAGTAGAATTTGAACACAGGTCGCTTTCATCTAAAGCCAGTATGTTCTGATCCAAGAACCATGCTATGTCTTTCTGAAATTATAAAAAAAAAAAAGTAAACAGAATAACTGAAAAACAGAACAGTAAACAAAGCATTAAAATCAAAGCAGTTTTGAATATATATTACAATATTATATGCATGAACTGCATGAGTAAAATATGTTTATATATACACATGTTACATATACTATGCATGTCAAATACGCTTTGCATTTAAATATAAGCTTACTTATATGTTTTCAATAAAATCCATCTGAGCCTGCAACTAAACAAGCAAATAGATGATATTATTTTTACTTGAAAAACAAAATATTGTTTAAGTGCAATATTAAAATATTATTATGATGTATCCATTAAAAGCATTACTTAATACTATATTAATATATTAAAATAATTCATTATTTAAATTAATAAATTATTATTAATTGTTATTATTATTGAATACTAAAACTACAGAGTATAATTTAAATATTATTCACATACATTTAGCTATGAACTAGGTTATACATGTTACAAAACATACAATTAGCACTGTGCTTGCTAACTTGACCATAGAATATTTCCTTATGGAGATTATAAACTGAGGTTATGCCCTTCTTATTCAATCTTCTTAACTATGTAATCCTATTATATAGTGAAAGCAAAGGCTAAATCTGTATCATTTTTTTAAAATGAAAAAAGCCTAAAATATTTATGTCATCACTGAGAAATAAAGATTTTATCCTTCTCCTATTTATCAATAGGGATACAAAGACTCATAAAACATAACAACTCTGGAATAAAATTATATAGTGTATGAGAGTTGTATAGGAAGACTCAATAACTCATCATTAAATGACAAATATTGATAAGGCTATGTGAAAAGAGACAAATTTATGAACTGTTGGTGGAACTATGAATGAGTACAATTGTTCTTTTTAAAATTTCTCCATTTATGTGAATCTTCAATTATACAGATAGTATTTTGTGATTATATTCAGATAGTTTCTATGTTTACCTTTTTGTATATAGTATTTTATTTTCCCCAATTACAAGTTAAGACAATTTTTTAACATTTTTTAAAAAGTTTTGAGTTTCAAATTTTATTCTTCCTTTCCTCCCCCCCCCCCCCGAGATAGAAAGCAATCTGACTTGGTTATGCATGTGCAATGGTGTAAAACATTTCCATATTAGTCATTTTGTCCAAGAAGACTTGAATAAAAAAGAATGAAAGTGGAAAACAAGCATGTTTTAGTCTGTATTCAGACAGAATCAGTTCTTTCTCTGGAGACAGCATACTTCATTATGAGTCCTTTAGTATTGTCTTGAATCATTGTATTGCTGAGTATAGCTAAGTCATTCAGAGTTCTTCATTGGAAAATATTGCTGTTACTGTGTATAATGTTCTCCTGGTTCTATTTACTTTACTTTGCATCAGTTCATGTGAGTATTTCCAGGTTTTTTTTCTGAAATCATCCTGCTTGTCATTTCTTATGGCACAATAATATTCTATCATAATCATGCCACAGCTTGTTTAAGCATTCCTCAATAGATGGGAATCTTCTCAATTTCCAATTCTTAGCCACCATAAAAAGAACTACTATAAACATTTTTGTACAAATAGGTCCTTTTCCTCTTTTTTAATGTCTTTGGGAAAGTGATCTAGCAGTGGTATTTCTGGATCAAAGGGTATGCACAGTTTGTTTGCCCTTTGAGTGTAGTTCCAAATTGTTCTCCAGAATGGTTGGATTTGTTCACAATTCCACCAATAGGAGTACAGCTATTTTCTTGAAAGCAATTTGGAATTGTGTTCCAAAAGTGACTAAATTGAGCATAGTCATTGACTCATTGCTACGAATACTTGGCATATATCACCAAAGGGATCAAAGAAGGAGGAAAAGGACCAATGTGTACACAAATGTTTACAGCAGTTCTTTTCATAACAGCAAAAAAATACCTAGAAACAACAAGGGTGTCCATATATTGGGAATGGCTGAACAAAGCATGGCATATTAATGCAATAGAATATTATTGTTCATAATAAATGATAAAATGTATAGTTTCAAACGAACCTGAGGAAATGTCTATGAACTGATGCAGTGAAGCAAGCAGAACCAGGAGAACAACTTATGCAATGACATTAAAAAGAAAAAAAGTAACTTTTAAAAACTTTAGAACTCTGTCAACAAAATAACAAACCAGAAGAATGAAGATGAAGCATGCTACTCACCTTCAACCAGAGAAATGATGGACTTTGAGTGAAGAATAGGACAGACATGTATGGACATGGCTAATTTGTAAGAAATGCACATTAACAGTCCTTGCTATGTGAACAGCATGTCATCAGTTGCTATGGAGGAAAAATAAATAATATACATTGCTTGATTTAATCGGCATTGTAGTTTATTAAGAGACAAAATGTACCTAATTAAATATAATACACAGCAGAATCAAATAAATATAATTTATAGGAGAACATGACAGTTCAATAAGAAAAGTAAAAATGAACTACTATGGTAACTCATAGAATGGAGAGATTACTTTCCACTGGGAAAAGTGGAGACATCTTCACGATGGCAATGTGCAACAACAATGCTACTTGCCACTACTGTGGCTGTGTAAGGCCAAAAACACCAGCACACAGGAGGGCTACTAGCACAGGTTCTTTGATCTGCTTTTTCTAAGGAAAGTAACTTTAAGGGGTTTACAATCTCACTTTAATTAAACATACACATATCATTTCACCTAGCACAGGGGAAAAAGTCAGTACCCTGAACTTCAGAGCAAACACAAACAGAAATTACAAACAGAGAAAACATAAACAAAGTAATAACACAAATCAACAGACAGGTTTCTGACTGTCTGGCCATAACAATCCATACAGTTACCAGAGATATATATATACTTCTTCAGGGTGAGAGGGTGTCACAACCATGCAACCTAGGCTTTCCTGTGACTTAAGCAGGTCATCGAAGACTCCTTATTCAATCCAAGACTCTTGATTTAAACAAAGGCAAGACTCAAAGGCACTTGATTGTCTTAGGACTGAGAAGCACTCCAAAATAAAAAAAGAAAAAAGTCCCACCCTGCTTGCCATTAAACAATGACACTTTGACTGGGGCTACAAAAGAGATAAAACTGGTAGGGTTGGAGGACTAACGGGGTTTAGGGAGAGACATTTCAGGCAGAGGAAATAACGTGATCTAAATAAATCTTTTCCTTTGCCTGTATCTATAATGAAGGTTCTAAGCTTCTATTGTAAGTTCCCAGCAAACCATGAGGTAATCAACCAAGTGTTTACAAAGATTTAGTGTTAATTGTGTTAATACATTCAACTCAATTATCTAGAGAAACTTGAAATAGTAGGAAAATATAACCTAAAGACCTGCATGTAAGGGATTTCATTGTAAGGAAAAACTGATTAATTATGACATTCATGTCAGAAGGGATGCTTATTGTTGGTGTTCAGTCATTTCAATCATGTTAGACTCTCTGTGACCCCATTTGAGGTTTTCTTGGCAAAGATACTGGAGTGGTTTGCCATTTCCTTCTCTTTCATTTTACAGATGAGGATACTGAGGCAAACAGGGTTAAATGATTTGCCCAGAGTCACACAGCTAGTAAGTGTCTGAGGCCAGATTTGAACTGAGGGAGATGAGTCTTCATGACTTCAGGACCGGCACTCACTGCCCAGGAATGCAGACATCATAAACATATCCTGTGCCTGCTGTTCTGTACTTATTCCTCACACTGACTCTCCACATTTATCTAACCCCCTTTGTGTCCTAGAGCAGAAATTTGTTTATCCCCATCTGTCAGAAGCTACAAAACTCTTACTGCAATAGCATATAACCTTCAAGTGACTGGCCTAACTGTTCATCTTCCTATTTGGTGAAGCTTTGAATCTCTTTAAGCTCTTAATAAAAAGCAGATGGAACCCTTGTCATTAGGTCATGCCTGCTATGCAGCACCACGAGGTTAGGGAAACAAGTAACAATTAAATAGGGAATAAGGAAAAGGAGTCATTTAAAATAAACAGGGTCTTGACCTAATTCAGCACAACTTTAAGACAGAAAAACACACAGGATGGGAAGGCGCCAACCAGCAAGCTTTCCTATCTAATCAGCTATGTCTATGATAAGGGAGGAAATAAACGAATGGGAGGAACTCTAAAATACTTAAAACAATCCCAAGACCAGTTCTCTAGTCTACAAGCTGTATCTTTGGGATGGCAGCCAGCTGAACCACCCAATCTACCAAATGGAGGAAATTTTTCAGTTGTAGGAACTCAATACCCCATTCAGATCATGCTGGGTTCCTTTTTTAACCTTGCTTACCTGCTGAGTAATGTATATTGTCACTAAATATCACTTTCATATTAATGATTGGCATTAAACATGGGAATATTGAACTGTTTTTATTTCTGCTTTTTTCCGCTAAGTTGAAACTAAAACTGAAAAGGAACTGAATGCTATCAACAACTCTACTCAGGCTAATCTGCAGACACAGTTAATCAATGTTTTTTATATCACTTAATTGTAAAAGCTTGGGCTGCCTCCTGCTCTCTCTGGCTACTCCAGTTCTACAAATCCTTCAAAACTCAACTTATGTCCCTTTTCCTCGACAAAGTCTTTCTTGCTTGACTGCTGTAATCTACACTGATGTGTTGTTCTTTGAACTGCTATTATTTGTTCATTAATACATTGAAAATACCTGCCCCTGAGACATAATTAGCTGTTTAACCCTGAGGAAATCACTTAACCTCTCAGCACCCTAAGAATGTCTTTAAGACTATATACAAATCTGAATTGGTGGAGGAAGTCGCACACCAATGAAATCACAAATCTGAACCAAAAGTCAAAAACCAGCCAAACAAAAACACCTTGTGAGGTAGAAAAAATCTAATGTTCTGGATTAACTCAGAAATTTTCTATTACATCTAGGATCAAATAGTAACTCCTCATTTGGAATTTAAAGCCCTTCACAACCTGACCCCATCTATGTTTATGGCCTTATTACACATTTTTCCCCTTAAGGTACATTATGGTCTAGTTAAACTAGTTATCTCACTGTTCCTCATGCAAGGCATGCTAAATCCGCTGTTTCTTTGTACAAATACTCCCCCCTAACCTCTGCCTCTGAATCCCTCTTTTATTTCAAGCATAGACTTCTACATGAAATCTTTTGCATAGGAAAGGGTTGATGGAGTATGGGCATAAAAATTTAAAGGGTTCTGATAGTGCTTGTACTTTTTCACCAAAGGTGTTAGAACTCCCTGAACACCTATGGTGTGAGGGCTTGCTGATGTCTACTCATCCACTTACGGTACCCACTTTCACCAGTTCTCACCTGTGGCTCCAAGAAGCGGTAGCATGCTCACTGGCTACATCCCATCTTGGCAGATGGGATAAAGTATATTGAGTGTAACTGACAGGTCTTAAACCTGTTGGTGAGTTAGGGAGATGTCTACCCCAAACCATGTGAAACTTTCCGTGGCAGAATGGGCAGCTGAAAACAGTTTGTTCCCATGAGGCAGTAAGGCACCTGAAGCAGCTGCTATGGCTCACTTAGAGTTTGGTCAGACATTGAAGACATCAAGGCCATCCACTGTATCCTAGGCCATCTCCATCTTGACTTATGTCCTGTCATTGAACTTTGATGACTCAGTAAGAGAGAGAGGCTGACACCTTGTGCAACTCTGCCACACTTTAATCCAACTTATGCACATGTCAAGCTACCAACACGATGTCATTGATCCTCTTCTAAAATGAAGGAGGAACAATAATTCCTTCACCAGCACAGAAATAACTCAACTTAGCAGATAACTGGCAAAAATAATTTGTGAAGTTAGATAGATACTAGATAGCATCCTTATTAGCCCTCTGAAGCACAATTCCAGGTGAGGTCTTTCATGGCCCTCCTCTGAGGCCCACCACAGCTGGATCATCAGCAGTACTTTCTCAAATCCCAGTGGTCAATGTTCTCTCCCTCACCCCAACAGACGTGCCCTGAGGAACAAATCCTATTTACAATTTAGGCTACATAGAATGATTACCAGTTATGACTTTTTCCCCCCACTCAAAGTGTGTGACTGGGTTCATCTTTGAAGCAAAACCTACAAATCTAGAAGAATGATGTTTTCCATGAGGAGAAGTAGAATAAAACTTTCTTAGTAAACAAGAGGATTAATTTTAAGCAGGCAGGTGACTGTGTTGAACTTGCTGAGAAAAACGATCAAAGTCTGAATCCTTCTAACTAGCTGCGTGATTGCTGGTCGAGCCATGGAACCTCTATTAGCCTCGGCTTCACATCTGGAAAATGAGTATAACAATACCAATTACCTCCCAGGGTTATTGAGAGAATCAATTGAAATAACTAGAGAAATGCTTTGCAAATTTTAAAGCACTATAAATGTTACTTAATATCATCATCATCGTCATCAGCATCATCAAATGGAAAGGTTCTTCTCAGATGATAAGTAAAGTACTGCGCTGGTCAAGGATTGTATTTTTTCAGGGAGTTGGAACATCTAGTTCTTTATCTGAAACGATTATATAAGCCTGATTTTGTGTATGTTATATCTATCAAGTGCTGGTCTATATATTTGTGGTTTAGATTTGCACAGGAAATGTTATGAGTTTGTATTTATGACTTTACGTAATAAAAACTGTTTTCCTGACTCAAAGAAAAACTGGTGCCATGCTACGATTATTGAATCTAGTTTCTTCCAATCTCTTTTTGAACAGATCGATTTATGAAGAACCTAATTAAACTAAATTACCTAGTGTCTATGTGAAATTGTTTAAAATTAGATAAATTTTTACTTGTATAGAACAAAGAACTAATAATCATACAAGGTGAGCTTTAACTTTATTTTAAATGTTTTAAAGGCATTTTTTTATGTTTTTAAACTTAGCAGTTCTTTTTAATAGAAAGGATTATTGGATCTTTTCCCATTTAAACATGATGGCAGTCTAATGATTTCCTAGTTCCTTCATCTGCTATGGTCTGGAGCTTAATTAACATAATAAATTATGATTGATGATGCCATCTAAAGATTGGCATTGCAACAAAAGCCAGTTTTTGAAGATAAGTTTAAAGTAAAACACTATAATTTATTAGGAGAAACACTTTTGCTTTTCTTGATAAATATTGATTTGACTACAGATTTGATGAGAAAATTTAGTAATTTTGAATTATAGATAATTTGATTTTTATATTCAAAATCTATAAAAAAAAGTAATTTTATTTCAGATTTATTGCTATTGTAAGGGCAAACACAGCTAGATCTAAGCCACTAGGATGACAGTACAGTTCAAGATGGGAAAATAAGATCTGAACATAAAGGAGTAGGTCTTATCAAGGGATAAATTCCTTCATGAATTTGTCCTTGATAAATTGACAGTTAGAGACAGAATAAATTTTATGTGATTTAACCAGGTGAGGACTCTGTTCTCAGTAGCTTTTAATAAATGTTTATTGAACGAATGAAGAATATAATTGCCACATATTTATTCATGTAATTTTCTTTCTTTTCAAAATATCTCACTTTTTTGGTAGTGGGGCAATTCTTTATTTACACAGCTATTTCAAATAGGGAAAATGGAGAGGAAGATGAAATTTTACAAAATTTTGAATAGTATCAAATATTAAAATTTTGTCTAATATTATATGAGCATATATGTAAATACATATATGTATATGTTATGTATGTATACATATATGAATACATACACACACATATATAGATGTATATGTGTTGAGAGTGAAATAGCAAGGAGAAAATCAAATGTCATTCTCCTTTAAGAAAGCTAAAAGAAATTTCATATTTCAGAGGATGTCAAATTTAATATATAACTTTAAATATTAATGGCATGAATTCTTCTTAGATATTTCTGTTGATCTAGTATTTCATTGATGCAGGTACTTCCTCAAAATGCAAATTGTAGCCAGTTAATCCCTTTTCATCTTGCATGATTCTAGTCCTTGTCAGGCTGTAAATTCTCTATAGGGGGTCCTCCCAGAGTGCCAATACCTTTCCTCTAAGCATTTTGGTGTTTTTTTTTTTAAATCACATTAGTCATGTCATAAAGAAGAATTAGAACCAATGGAAAGAACCATGAGGAAGAAGAAATAAAACAACAGAAAAAGAGAGCAAAAAGTATGCTTCCATCTGCATTCAGACTCCAAATTCTTTCTCTGGATGTGGATAGCACAAAATATTTCACTTCTAAAATAGAGAGAGGTATAGGAGAAACAGAGGTTGTATATTAATCTCACTATGATAGGGGTAAACTGAAGTAGTCATTGTGCTAGGACTGTACATTTCAAGGACTGAGTCCTCTCAGTGCCAACCATCATTAGATTTCAGAGAAGGTCCTTGTTACTTGCTATTTCGTAATAAACAATATATAAATATAACAAGTTTTTGTTCTCTTGTTTACAACAGAAAGACAAGCAAAATGTTTTTGTCATTTTCTTCAAATTTATATCCAATTTTTAGCATGGGGCATAAAATGTTGATATATAAATTATATTACTACAAAACATATTTATACTATGTTTATTAAGTTCTGGCTTTGCTCCAGACAGGCAACTCCCACATCCACTTCCATCTACAAATGCAGAGGCCCTGCCTTGTCCACAACTTTTCTATATGAGACAGATTGCCTTCCCCTTTCCCCCCACCATTCACCAGCCACCTTCAGGTAACCCCTTCCCCTTGACCTTTACCAGCCACACAGAGCTGCCTAATGCTCTGGGATGACTCCACTTGTCAGTCAGTCAATAACCATTTATTAAGCCAGACATAGTGCTAAGCACCAGAGATACAAAAAGGCAAAGGACAGTCCTACCTCAAGGAGCTCACACCTAAGGGAAAATCCTTGCGAGCAATGATCACTTACCTTTGCAGAGTGCTCCTACTTCTCTGTCTCTCATCTCACACCACTCACATGCCACCAGTGTCTCCTGGATTACCAGTGGCCCTTCTTACCAAGGCAAATCCCACTGCATGTATAAGTGATCCACTTCTATAAATCTTCTCCAGTGGGTTGTCCACTCTATCATCCCAACTCTCTCATTTATCTTCAGTCTCTTCTTGGGTTGCTTCCCTGCTGATTACAAACATGCCTTTGTCCCTCTCATCTTCAAAAAACTCTTACTTTATCCAATTATGTCCATTAGTTATCATCCAATATCTTTCCTCTTGTTTTTGCAGCTAAACTCCCCAAGAATATTGCCTAAAATATTCACATACTATTTCTTTCCTCTCACTCTCTTTTTCCTTCTTAGCAATCTGTTTTTCAATCTTGTCTTTCAAGCCAAACTACTCTCTACAGAGTTACTGATGATCTCTTAATGTCCAAATTGAATGTTTTTTTTTCCCTCAATCCTCATCTTTCTTGATCTTTCTGAAGACACTGATACTGCAATCATCTTTTTATCCATGATACTTTCTTCTCTCTGGGTTTCTGTGCCACTACATTCTCCTGGTTTTCCTTTTAGCTATGTGATCATTTCTTCTCTTTTTCTTCAGCTAGATCTTCATTCAGATCATACCTCTTGATGGATGGCTTAGAGGAGGGATAGGCTCCATCCTGGCCCTTCTTTTTTCCTCCTCTACTATTTCTTTTGGTGATCTGATTAGCTTCCATAGCTTCAGTTATCATCTCTATGAGGAGAGTCACCAAATAACTCTCAGATATAGTTGTCCAGCTCTAACCTGTCTTCTGACCTCTAGTCTCTCATCATCTCATAGATATCTTAAACTCAACATATCTAAAACTGAACCCATGATCTTTCCTCACCAAACTGTCTTCCTCTTCCTAACTCCCCTCTTGTTTTCAAGAACACTGCCATCTTCCTAGTCACCCAAGCTCACAATCTAGATGTCATCCTTGACTCCTTATTCTTCCTCATTTCCCATATCCAGCCTGTCATTTCCCCACTCATCACTTCTCTCATATTTATCCCTTTCTCTACTCTGGTGCTGCCACCATTTGGGGGCAATTCCTCATCACCTCACGTCTGCACTATAGCAAATAGCATGCTGATTGTTCTGTATCAAGTCTCTCCCCATTCTAATCCATCTTCTATTCAGCCATTAAATTGGTCTTCCTAAAAAAACAGGTCTGATTATATTACCCCATATTCAATAAAATCAAATAGCTCCCTACTATCTACCTCCAGAGCCAAACATAAAATATTCTCTTTGGCCTTTAAAGCACTTAATAATCTCACCCCTTCTTAGATTTCCAGTTTTATTATACCTTACTCCACTCCATGTACTCTGTGTCACTAGTCTCCTTACTGTTCCTTGGCCGTGATCCTCCATCTCAAGACCCTGAGTTGTTTCATCATCTATCCACCATGCCTGGAATTCTCTCCATTCTTATCACCACTGCCTGGTTTCCTTCAAGTCTCATCCTAAGTCCCACCTTCTACAAGAATCCTTTGATGGTCCTTAATCTTAAGGTTTTCTTCTGGGATTAACACCAATTTATCCTGTATATGTCATGCCTATAGATTGCATGTCGCCTCCTCCATTAGACTGTGAGCCTCTTGACAATATGAACTATTTTTTTGCCTTTCCTTTTATCCCCAGCTCTTAGCATAGTGCCTGGCACATATTAGGTACTTCATAAATGCTAGTTGCCTGACTTAGTAACTCCTACAGGAGTTAATCAAGAGAAAGAAATTAAATAGTGCAGTATAAAAGTCTCTAAGGTAAATTCTCTCTTTATGAGGGAATAGCATTTCCTAAAAGAATAACTTCATTTTGAGAGTCTGGAATTCTTAAGTCTCAGGGAGTAGACATTTTACTATCTTAATTCAATATCAAGAAGATGGTCATTAATAGTTAAATTAGCAGATTCATCATTGTTATGCAAAACATATAGGAAATAGTATCAAAATTATGCCACAATGAAAATAAATCGTGATTCATAGACAATTATAGTTTCTTCTTGCATTGGAGAAAATTAAAGAAATAAACATCTGAATTATTTCTATGAGAAAGGCATATGCATTTACTAAGTGCTCATTATATACCAGACACTGTGCTGAGCACTAGGGATACAAAATACAAGTAAAACAAAGGCATTCCCATAATTCCCATAAAACAAAGTTCATTCCCACAAGTAAAACAAAGACATTCCCATAATTCCCATAAAACAAAGTTCATTCCCACAAGAAAGAACTTAGATTCTAATATGGAAAGCTATCACTTAAAAAAGGAGCTGGAAATAAAGTAGGGGGAGGGAAGAAAAGATACTTTGACCTTAAAGAATTCCCTCTCTGCAACTCACATTTTGCCATCTGTAAACTGGGAACAGTAATAAATACACTACTCACCTCAAAGAGGATCAACTGAAACAACAATGTATGTGAAAGCACTTTATAAACTATAAGGCTCTCTATAAAAGTACCATACTGTATTACATTTCCCTTGGAAAATATCCCTTTGGAGATTGTATCTATGTGCATGAAATAAATGGGCTGCAGTTTGGCTTGCTTATTAGAATCATAGAAAGTTAGCACTAGAAGGGAACTGGAACATTATTTTGCCTAGGCCCTTCTTTTTACAGACAAGGATACTGAGGCCTCCCAAGAGGTTGCATGAATTGTTTAATGTATTACAGTTATTTAGTGGCAGACTCAGAATTAGAACTCAGGTCTCTTTACTTCCAGTCCAAAGCTCATCATGACAGCAGTATGGTAAGATGACAAATCACTCTCTTGATATAGAAAAATTAGGAAGCAGTTTAAAATGTTTGGAAGAGGGGAGAAATAAAGTCAAAAGAAGTTTGGAAAATGTTCTAAAGTGCCATCTGGCTAACCAAGCGAAAAAGAAGTAAGAAGTCTCTCCCACCCAAATCTCTGAACAAGGTTGCCAACCAGTAGAAAACCTCAATGTTTTGTGTTTCTCTTATTATTTTCTTTTCTAAGATTCATGTGTTCCCCAGGAGTGAATTGGCTCAAAGTCAGACAGCAGGGAAGGAGGAGAAGTAAATAACCTGATTACCAAACTGAATAGAATTCAGAGTTAAATTACTTCTGTGCTTATTGCAGAACAGGGACAAGTCATTTCCTTATTCTAGGCAAGGCCTGCAAATGACACCCCCTATGTGTGACTTCCATCTACAGGCTTTGTGCCTCTCTTGTAATGCATACAAATTGAATGATCACAAAAGAAAGAACCACATGTCCTAGAGAGCAATATTTTGTAGCATTAAAAAATGTGCATTCATATAAAAATAGTTCTCTTAAAAATTATCCTTGCTCACATGGCCCTTGTGTTGGATAATTTCCTGCCTACATAACATCCTCTCATGGCTCTTTCTCTAGAATCTCTGAAGCTTCCTCATTAGTATACATGGTGTCCTGGAATAACACTCAATCATGGTTGGGGAGGAAGGATTGAGAGCCGCAATTGTGAAGATTTGCATTGGAAAACTTTATTTGGAAAAGACATAAAACTATTCAAGTGACTTAAGCCTGTTTGCCTCAGTTTCCTCATCTGTAAAATGAGCTGGAGAATGAAATTACAAACCACTACAGTGTTTTTGCCAAGAAAACCCCAAATTTGATAGCAAAAAGTCAGACACAAATGAAATGAACAAACAACAACAGAAAATTTGCTAGTAAAAGTAGTTCTGTACACTAGCAAGTTTTTCCACATTCTACTTTTCACTTCTCAACCTTACAAAACAAAAAAAAAGGCAAGGAAGGGTGAGCTTTAAAGAAGAAGTGAGCATTTATATTTTATTTTATTTTTCTAGTGAGGAACCTCACATTCTGAAATAGAGTATTTGAAAGGAGAAAGATGAGACAATGCACATTGCCATCCTAAAGCTCCTGGGAATTGCAAGTAAAAAAATAATCAGAAAGTTCTGCAAAGAAAGTATTATTACATTTAGTATTATTGAATGAGAAGAGACTTGGGCCAGCTTCCCTTAATGAAGGGAGAGACAATCTGGTTTGCTTTGGGGATCCATGACATTAGAAATTTGTCTTTTGCTCCTTGCTGGTTCACATCCCCATGAGCTGACTACTTAAATCTCAGGGGGACCCTTCCTGTTCTTTCTATATTGAGTCATATTATGTACTCATACATCAAAAGGACACCCTCATAGCACTAACCTCCCCAGAGAATACTTTGGCTGGCCTTCAGAAAAGCAAAGGAAACAACCATTTTCCTCCCTCTTCTCTTCTCTTTTCCCAGACTTTCTTTACTTCGATTCATTCACTGCCTAGTGAAGAATAAAGCAGACCCATGAAAGACTTTTTCTCATGCCCACTTAGGCCCCTGTATTCCATATATCCCATAAAAGAATAAATTATACTTGACTCTTCAGGACTTTTATTGTTTTTTTGCTGCTTCCAGATGTTTTCATAAAGCAATGTTATCATGTCATTAAGTGTTATTATTTACATCTAGATAATAAAACATTAGCATCCTTAAAAAAATAAGAAAATAAAAGAAGAAAAAAGTACATTTATTTCCCCTTCCCCCAGGAACGTGAAGCTATGTTTTTTTACAAATAAACTGGCTGAAAGACAGAACACCTGGGGAGAGATTTACCCTAAAGATCAGAACAATTGCAATCCAAGCTTCCTATAACTATCTCAGATATTGGCATGCTCCTTTAATGTCTCTGCTGCCTTTAGCAGGTTTCTTGTGACCCAAGAGATTGCCTACTCAATTTGGGAAGGACAAGAACACTTAGCAACCTTTGCCTATCTGACTGCTTCCCTCAAATACTCTGTGCTGGGGGGCCATTATCTAGAGTCTCTGGAGAGCTATGTGCAAAACAGTAATTTCTGACTATATAAATATGAAATGAAATCTGTCTTAAATACTCAATAATTAATTCGGATGTTTAAGCATGTTCTTCCAACTTTTTCATAATTTTCTTTTGTTACATATAATAGATATAGACATAGGAAAGAGACTCAACTTCTCGGAGATTGCAATAACTTACAAAAATTTATTTTTAAAGGACAGCATTCAGAAGACTGATTACCTGGGAGGTGAATATGATCAACTGAGCAACAAATATTTATTGTGTCCAAATTATGTCCTATGCATTATGCAATTATCTGGGTATATGGAGATATGAAATAGTCCTTGGCCTCAAGAAGCTTACAGTCTATAAATAAATACAATTGCAAATATATAAGTATATACAAGATAAATATACTGATTGTTTTTTAGAGAGGGCACTAGCAGCTGAAAAAATCAGGAAAAGCTTCTTATAGTCAGTGGTACTACTAGGGTACCACTAGAATGTAAGTTTTTATGGACAGGATTTTCTTTTGTCTTTGATTCCCTGACAGCTAGTACAGTGCATAATAAAGATTTTTTATTGAACTGAAGGAGAAGAATTGAATTGAATTTAACAGGTATTTGTTCTATATTCTACAAATGTACTGTATTAGACACTGAAGATAGAAAGATGAAAAGCTATATAATCCCTGGCCTCAATGAGCTTATACTTTAATACAGGAAGGACAATGAGAATTTTAAAACTGTAAAAAAAACAGTTAACTAAATTCATGAGAGAGTGGCACGAAGTATTAAGGACAAAAAGCATTGGTTCTACCTGAACAGTTACAGAAATCATCACAAGAGAGGTGACATCTAAGTTGGAAATTGAAGGAAAAACATGATTTCAATAGTTAAGGTTGGAAAAGGAGTCCAATTTAGGCAGGGTATGGAGGTGTTGCAGGATATGGCATGTAAAATTAATGGAGTTAGGAGAGAACAAATGTGACCAAGAACTGACGAAAAGTTGTTTAGCTAGAGAACACAGGGCTAGGAGTACTGTAAACTCACAGTGAAAAGACAATTTGGAACCAGATTATAGAAAGCTTTGAGTGTCAGTTTAAGGAGTTTATATTTCATCTGGCAGGTAACCACTGAAGGGTTTTTTTTAAAGGGAGCAATATATCAGATCAATGCATTTTGAATATTCCTTTGGCAGCTGTGTGAAGGATGGATTGGAGAGGAGAGAGTGGAAGCAGGGAGGCTAGTTTGAGTGTTATTGTAATAATCTTAGTTAGAAAGATGACCTCAATGGGTGCAAGGGAGTGGTAGCAGTGGGAATACTAAGGAGAGGAAAATGGAATGCAAGACGTATTTAAAAAGTAGAAATAATAACCAAATTGGTGTGAAGAAAGGAAAAGAAATACTTTTATAAAATAATACTAAGTAAAGAAAGTTGTATATTTCTAAATACTATATTAGCTCTTTAGAACAAATATAATTAAACTATAAATATAGACAAAGTCTCTGTGTATATATTTTATATGTTGCATATAGTGGCATGGAGCTGTTTCATAACCATTTAATTCCAATAGCCCACCGACCCAATCAGTTTCAGATTGGTTCTAGATTAGTGTAATTGATCAGGGTAATTGATCACTAGATACATATTGCTCAGTCTTTGTGATTTATGCTGCTGAATGAAGAGACCCTGGCTGATCAATTTGATTCAAAATCATCATGGAAATAAAAGTTTAAATTTGTACAGCACTTTATACATTGCAAAGCATTTTCAAACGTGTTATCTTGCCTTATTCTCACAACAGCCCTGTAAAGTGGGAATGGTTAAGTAGTCTGATCCTTATTTTACTGACAGAAAAATTGAGAGTCCATAAACAAAAACTTGCCCTTGTTGAACACAAAGAAACAGGTATTAGAACTCCAATCCCTTGACTCCTAAAATCTCCAAGATATACTGTGGACCTTCTCTATCATGCCCCAGAAACCTCTTCAGCCTAGAAACTCACTCCAGCCCTGGAATTTACACATTGGAAGTATTCTTCACACCTGCATACTCTCCCTCTGATTGGATGGCTCTTCCCTGAATCTACATTCAAGGAGGGCCTACAGGCCAGCCATATCTTATTGCTCTCTAGGCTTTCGCTCTAAATTTTTTCTACCATGCCCATGTGCTACCATTCTGTTGGGTACCTTTACTTCAGCTTCCTTTTATGTGTTGTCTTTCCCCAATGTAAGGTATGTTCCTTGAAAAGCAGAGGCTATCTTTATTTCTGCTTATATTTTTATTCCTAGCACTTAGCATAATGCCTGGTATAACATTATCAATTTCTTGTCCGTGGGGTGTTAAATTGGACTTTTCTACTGAATGACAGACATCTGAAGCCCTGAATAACTAAGAAGGGGCAATGGTTTTAGCTAAAAGTTTCAAGTGAAGAGTCCAGAAAGATAACAGCAGGATTGAAAGCTTTAGAAATTTAGAAATTTTAGAAGCCATAGGAAAATAGTTACTATCAAACCTTCTTTAAAAGTCCTAGTAAATTTTTCCACAAAAAGATGCTTCATTAGCCAATCTCTAACACATTCCACTGAGTTAATTCCCATCAGGAAATATCATTGAAGATGTTCTTAGCTTCTCTGAAAAGTTATAATACAAGAGTATAATCTTATTATGCTGTTAATTGAACATGGTTGTTAAATGTGAGTAATATTTTACAGAGGCTGTGCTGAAAATCATTTCTCTTTTTGGACAAATTGGCAGTTTTCATTTTAAGAATACTTTAATTGGTAAAAAGATCCCCATGCTTGTCTAATACCAACCACAAAATTAATCTAAATCTCTTGCAGTTTTTCATTTAAATTGATGAATAAGGCTTGTCTTTCAGATTGGAATAAACATAATTAAATCTTTAGAGGTGCAAACTATCCATAATAAGGCCTTTGCAAGTAACAATAATTTCCACATCAGCTCTACAATTTCAACGATAATATGATTTCTATGGGTTATTAGAAGAAGAAATTCATCATTTATCTTTAACAGAAGGGATGAAAATATGTTCAAATATATTGTATGTTAATTCCATGAACATCATTCTTATTTGCATGATAATTTAGCATATATATGTATATTAACATGGGATAATACCCACTGATGATAGGGACTATATTTCAGTATATTTTTGTGTATAGAGAAAGCATCACAGGGCACATGAAATCAAACATAATAAAGACTGTGAGTTTATGATTTTGTTATGGAGCCATGAAAAATAAATAACATTATTTAACTGTACATAACTTTTTACCAGTGTATTTAGTTTTTGTCTGATTGTTAGAATAAGAGTGGTACATTTACAGCAGCTTTCAAAAATCAGCTGGCTGAAATAGGCAAATAACTCAAAATGACAAACACATTACATTACCGCCTAGCACCACCTGTTGGGCACCTGAAGAAAAAATGTGATTCTAAGACTATAAACTCATATAAAAGCAAGGCAAGTGTAATGAGGTCCATTTATTTTTCCACGAACCGAATAAGTGAAGTTCCTAAGTGTGACCCAAAAGTTGCATGTACACACACACACATATACACATATATATGCAACATTATATATATACATATATATATACATATCAATAAGCTGTTTTCCTATTTAAAACTCAAAGTTTCGATATCCTATGATGTAGTTCATAATTTCACATTTCAATTGTGATGTTTATGTGGAGACTACAAGAGGTAGTCCCTCTTCAAAATATGTGTAGTTAACCCTCATCAAAGAATATAATGAAATTTGTGAACACATCCTATAACCCTGTCATCAAAGTATCCTCTTTGCTTGGTCCTCTGTCTTTGACCTCTTGATGCCCTGCTTTAAGCTACATCCCTTTGTACTGACATCCCAATACATTCAAGTGGCTATGATTTGGGTGAGGAGGAAAAAAGCTCTAGTAATTCTTTTCAATAAATAACTCTATCCTATTAATGATAGAATATATTTATTCAGGCCTGTTTCTTTCTCTCTTATAAGAGTTCAGGCCCATTGATTAGTCATTCAAAATAATAACAATAATAATAACCTCCATCACCAAAGCAGTGGGATCTTTTCTTATACTTTTGACATAATGCCTTACCTATACTTAAAAGACACAAAATTAGAAAATCAGCATGTTTTGGTGGGTACATGACTGTAATATCTCTCCACCAATATAGTGGACATCCATAATTTAGGATGGACACTGACAAGATAGAGGACCCTTCTTCCTTACCTCTTATCACACACTCCCACCTCCCAGGCTGGTGTCTTTCCTCTGAGACTACATTCCATCTGCTCTAAATATATTTTATATATGTAGTCATTTGCTTTTGTTGTCTCTATCATTAAAATGTAATCTCCTTGAGGGCAGGGATTATGCTTTTGCCTCTTCTTATCTGTAGCACTTAGCACTTCAGACAGTGCCTGACAAATAGTAAACGCTTAATAAATACCTATTGACTGATTGACTCTTGGGAGGCATTGATTAAACATATTTAGCAGTCTCTTAACCTTTTAAATTATAGCACTTGATCTGTCAGTCATTCATTCAGTCAACAAGTATTTATTAAGGGTTTACAATGTGTCAGGCATTGTGCTAACTAGAACTGATTCTCTTTGCCTATAAACATCTACACTTGTCTGTTTCCTGAACACATATTTAATTCAAAACACCCTCAATTATTTTTCAATATATCTAGATGAATTTTTTTAAATAACTCTATCCAAACTTTTTATCACCTTAGGCAACTTTTAGCTTGAGTAAGAATATTTTTTTTACCTTGAGGAACAGGATAAGACTAATATTTTTATATGTACAAATTATCTTCAGTAATTACTTTTAAATGTGTTACACTGATTATTTAGCAAATAAGAAAGTTCTATTTCTATTAGTCTCACCTTTAAAGACAGTAAGACATCTGACCCACTTAAAAATCTCTCCTCACAAAGTTTAATCTGTATATATGGTCAAAACTCACCATTGCCTCAGTTTTAGAGATGTAAAAACAGACTCCCCTCAACCCTCCTGCTTTGTTATAATCCTGTCTTTGCTACTTCCTATGTGATCATGCATGTTAGACTATCACATTATTAGAACGTAAGCTCTTTTAAACCAGAGGCTGTCTTGCTGTATTATTTGTATGTCTAGGACTTAGCAATAGCAGTGCTTTAAACATAGTTGGTTGGTTGGTTGGTTGGTGGTTGTCCTTTGTTCTTGAAGAGGACCAAAATGATATCACTGTGTTGGAGTCAAGTTCCACTTTCTCTGACTGTGGCTGATGAGACCAAAAGGAGCTCAGAGTGCTCTACCACAGGTGGAGCACAAATAGTACCTATGAACATTTAGCATTGAATTTTCTCTAAATTTGCACATCCTGTGTTTCCTTTGAGCTGTTTCAATTCTAGTTTGCTCATAGAGCACAGCACCTCCTCTGACGTGGGCATGCCATGCTCAGTGATCCTCTGCAGGGTCTCCCATGTCATGTAATCAATTCCAAAGTTCTTAAGAAAGACTTTGAGTGTGTCCTTGTATTGATTTTTCTGACTATGATGTGAATGCTTGCCCTGTGTGAGTTCTCCATAAGATAGTCTTGTAGGTAAGCATAAGTTTGGCATTCAAACAATGTGGCATCCCATCAGGGTTACACTCTCTGCAGCAGAGTTTGAAAGCTTGGCAGTTTAGTTTGAGAAAGAGCCTCCATGTCTGGTATCTTATCCTACCAGGTAATCTTCATAATCTTCCTAAGACAATTCAAATAGAAATAATTCAGTTTCCTGGCATGGCACTGGTGAACTGTCCAGGTTTCACAGGCATACAACAATGAGGTCAGCACAATGGCTCCGTAGACCTTCAGTTTGGTTGTCATTCTAATACCTCTTTTCTCCTACTGTTTCCTTCAGTCTCCCAAACACTGAGCTAGCTCTAGCAATGCATGCATCAACCTCATTATCAATGTGTACATTCCTGGAAAGTATACTGCTAAGATAAATGAACTTATTCAAAATATTCAAAACTTCTCCATTTGCTATAACTGATGATTCCATGTATAGACGGTGTGGTGCTGTGTTTTCTTGGTGTTTATTGTTAGGCCAAAATTAGCACAAGCAAGAGAGAACCAATCCATATTTTTTTGCTTCTCAGCTTTAGAGGCTGCATTCAGTGTACAATCAGCTTTGAACACAGTAAATACTTAATGAATGCATTTTCATTCATTTTTAAGTGAATAATGTGGGAACCCCTAAAATAGACTTTCTTATCCTTTTTCAAATCATGGACTCTTTTGGCAATCTGGTAAAATCTCTGGATCCTTTCTTGAAATAATGTTTTTAAATGCATAAAATATAAGTTACATAGGAAATCAACTAAACTGAAATAAAATTATCAAACTTAAAAATTAAAACCCCCACAAATTCAAGGGCCACAGGTTAAGAACCCCTACCCTAAACTAAGCCCAAGACTTCCCAGGAAACAGATAGGCATTGGTTGTGTATCTAAATAGTACATACATCAATATGCTTTTACTTAAAGAAAAACATGACCTACTCTTTCAAAGAGTATAAATGATTACTTGCCTCTTATCATTAATATAAACATTCTCTTGTGTATAGTTAAGAAGATAAATGTTGGGGTTTGGAAAAAATAAGATCCTGGTATCTGTTATTAACAGTGATTTTTTATCACGGAACTCCCTGGATCATCCTTATGATATTCTTAAATAACCCTCTCAAACCAGGGTATTGCTATCGTACTTGGCAGAATGATATAGGGAATAAAATGTTGCTCATAGAATCAGGAAATTATAGGTTCAAATCCTGCCTCAGATATTTACTAAGTAACTCTGGCCAAGTCACTTAACTCCTCTGGCCTTTTATTTCCTTTTTTTTAATGAAGTGATTAAATTCAATGACCTTTATGGTCCCTTCCAACTTCAAATAGATAATCTGTGATATGCTAGTGATTAGACAACTTTCTGAAACAAGACCTACTATAGTGTCTTTCACATTCACTGATGATGATGATGATGATGATGATGATGAAGAAGCTAATCTAAGAGGGGGGTCCTGAGAAGTATGGTGTATATGCACTTCAAATGGAAGCATAATGAAGAAAAATTTTTTTTAATAATACAAGATATTTAGGAACAATAATGATCCTACAACTGTTCTTTTCCCCAGATTCATGAGTTGCTCATCTTGTAATCCTTACCACTATTTCAGGTAACACTGTTTCATAATTATTCAGATGCTATCTGCCAAAAATCATGGGTGTTTTCTTTTCCCCTATCTTGCCCAAGCAAAGTATCATGTTTGGAATGAAAGCCCTGTCTTAGCAACACTTCCCGTAAATAAAGGAAATGGTTGTATCATCCCAAGTGGTAGCAACATTTAAAGCTCTGGAAAATCTGCAGAGGAAATCTTTTGAACCTTAATAATTAGCAGCTTTGGGTGGAGCACTGGAATAAGGCGTTATCTTGCTATATTAATTTCTCAGCTCTGGAACTTGAGATTAGATGCCAAGCAGAATATTTTAAAAATGCTACAGTGGGAACATCCTTAACTTTTGCACCCATAACATTTAAACTATTTGGGAAGACATATTTTCTGCCACAGCTAATTTTTCCTAAGTTTTGAACATAACTATCATATTATGATTTCCAAAAAGAAAAAAGAAAAAAATGGAGTATGTCTTGGTAATAAAAAAATGAGAATTTGATACCTATTTAAAATATTCACTGAACTCTCTCTTACAAGCAAACATGAGAGTGGTCCTGTAAATAATGAAAGTAGAAAGTTTGGCCAAAATGATTTTATACTGATTACATCATAGAACCATATAAACGTAGACCTATAACTAAAATGGATCTACCATCCATTTAATCCAATCTTCTAATTATCTCTAGCTTGATGACCCAGAAACATTTCATGAAAAAAGTGACATTTAAGCTGGTCCTAGAAAGATAGGTAGGTTTTTTGTTTTGTTTTGTTTTTGCTTTAGGATGGAAAATAATACGTTTCACTTAGAAATAATGCTGTAGGAAAGGGAAAAAGGTGGAGGAGCCCAGAGCAAGTATGGAGAATGTAATGTTTGACAGAGCATAGTGTGTATGAAAGATACTAGTGAGAAAAAAATGAGAAAGGTAGGTTGGGGACAGAAGAATTTTAAAAAATAATGAATGCTACACTAAGGATTTTGTAGCTTATTCCATATGAAGTAAGAAATTGCACAATTGCACAGACTTGAAGACTTTGGACATAAAAAGTGACATGATCTGTATTGGTGCTTTGAGAGATACTTCAGCGGGGGGCAGAGCCAAGATGGCAGAGTAAAAGCAGGGACTTGCTTGAGCTCTCTCTCAAATCCTTCTAAATACCTGTAAAAATGAGTCTAAACAAATTCTAGAGCAGCAGAATCCACAGAATGACAGAGTGAAACAAATTTCCAGCCCAAGACAGGAAGATCAACAAGCACAGATATTGAAGGAATCCACCAATAACCTCCTGAAAGAGAACCCAAAAGGGAAACTCCTTGGAATATTATAGCCAAATTCCAGAGTTCGAAGGTCAGGGAGAAAATATTGCAAGTGGCAAGAAAGAAAAAATTCAAGTATTGTGGAAACACAATCAGAATAACACAAGATCTAGCAGCTTCTATGTTAAGGGATCAGAGGGCTAGGATTATGATATTCTGAAAGTCAAAGGAGTTAGGATTAAAACCAAGAATCAACTACCCAGCAAAACTGAGTATGGGGAAAATTTTTCAATGAAATAGAGGACTTTCAAGCATTCTTGATGAAAGATCAGAGCTGAATAGAAAATTTGACTTTCAACAATGATCAAGAGAAGCATGAAAAGAAACAGGAAAGAGAAATCATAAGGGACTTATTAAAGTTTAACTGCTGACATTCCTACATGGAAAGATGATATTTGTAACTCATGAGATCTTTCTCAGTTTTAGGGTAGTTAGAGGGAATATACATAAAAATACATATATATGTATACATACATATATATGTATGTATGGAGAGAGAGACAGAGAGACAGGGAGAGAGAGAGAGAGAGAGAGAGAGAGAGAGAGAGAGAGAGAAGGAGGGAGAGTGCAAGTGCACAGCGTGAGCTGAATACAAAGGGATGATATATAAAAATAAAATTAAAGGGTGAGAGAGGAATGTACTAGGAGAAGAAGAAAGGGAGAGGCAGAATGGAGTAAATTATCTCAAATAAAAGAGGCAAGAAAAAAGCTTTTACAATGGAGGGGAAGAAGGTGGATGTGAGAGGGAATGAGTGAACCTTATTCTCATTGGATTTGCCTTAAGAAGGAAATAACATACACATTCAATTGAGTATGAAAATCAAATCTATCTTACACTATAGGAAAGTAGGGGGGAAAGGCATAAGGGGGGATGGTGATAAAAGGGAAGGCAAATGGGAGGAGGGGGTAATCAGAAGCAAACACTTCTGAGGAGGGACAGGGTCAAAGGAGAGAATAGAATAAATGGGGGGGCAGGATAGGATGGAGGGAAATATAGTTAGTCTTTCACAACATGACTGTTACGGAAGTGTTTTGCATGACTACACATGTATAACCAATATTGAACTGTTTCCCTTCTCAATGAGGGTAGGTGGAGAGGGAGGGAGGCAGGGAGAGAATATGGAACTCATAGTTTTAAAAACAAATGTTAAAAATTCTTTTGACATGCAACTTGGAAATAAGATATATAGGCATTGGGGTATAGAAATCTATCTTGCCCTACAAGAAAACAGAAGGGAAGGCAATAAGAGAAGGGGGGTGTGTGATAGAAGGGAGGGCAGATGGGGGAAGGGATAATCAGAATGCACACTGTTTTGGGGTGGGGGGAGGAGAGAGAGAGAAGGAAAAATTTGGAACTCAAAATTTGGTGGAAGTGAATGTTGAAAACTAAAATAAATGACAGTCAAAATTGGGAAAAATGATATGATCAATAGAATGATTTCACAAAAACCCGGAAAGACTTGCATGAACTGGTTAAGAGTGGAGAACACTGTACATAGTAAGAACAATATTGTATAATTAAGAATTGTGGATGAATTAGGTATTCTCAGCCATGTAATGATTCAAGACAATTCCAAAGGATTCATGATAAATAGAAAATATTTGCCTACAGAGAAAGAATTGATGGAGTCTCAATACAGACAAAAGCATATTGTTTTGAATTTTTTTGGTTCAAGTTTTCTTGCACAAAATGACTAATATAGGAAGATGTTTTACGTGATTGCACATGAATAACCTATCTCAGATTGTTTACCATCTCACAGAGTGGGAAGGGAAGAAAAGAGAGATAGAATTTGGAACACAAAATTTAAAAAAAAAGTGAATGTTAAAAATAGTTTTTATATGTAAGTGGGGAAAATAAAGTATTATTTTAAAAAGAAAGATATTTGTGCAAGAGTACACAGAATAGGTTAAAAGTTTAAAAAAAGATTTATAGGGCAGCTAGGTAGCATAGTAGATAAAGCACTTGGCTTGAATTAGGAAGACCTGAGTTCAAATTCAGCCTCAGACACTTACTAGCTGTGTGACCCTGGACAAGTTTCTTAACCCTGTTTGCCTCAGTTTCCTTATTTGTAAAATGAAATGGAGAAGGAAATGACAAACCACTCCAGTATCTTTGCCAAGAAAATCCCAAATGAGGTCATAAAGAGTCTGGCATGCAGAGGATTCTAAGAAGATGGTGGAATAAAAACAGGAAATACAGAGCTCTCCAAATTTCTCTAACAAGATAAAACATCATCTCAAAGTGCACTTTGAGCAACAGAAATAATTTAAAGTCAGAGTAAAGCAGTTGTCCTTTTAAGACAACTAAGAGGACCTCAGGAAAGACTCCAGAGGTTTGGCCTGATTGAAGTACTAACACCTTTAGGAAGACTCCTGAATCAACAAGCCTTGGGGGCAGGTGGATCAGGCAGCAGCTTCAGCTTCAGAAACTTCCACCTCACAGACAAGGTGAGAGTCAGACAGTTAAATAGGGGAAGATTGAAGGACCCTTCATTGCCCCACTTTTCCAGGCCCAGTTATGCTGACTAGATATGGTCTTGGGCTACAGCTGTGGGTGAAAAGGAACAAGGACATATACCTAGTGAGTGCAGTAGCAGAGAAGCTGGAACCCTGCTCCTGTAAGCACTTGCAGGAGAGCGGTGTCCCTTGTTTTGGCTCCAGGGCAGAGCAGAGACCTGAAGTTTGCAGTCAGCCAGAGGGAGGACCACAGGGAGCAAGAGCATTATGACAATGTGGCTGGGGACCCAACCTGTGACTCAGGCTATAGAGGAGTGCCTGGGATTTTAAGCTCACAGACAATGCTTAAAAAACAACAGCACAAAAATTTGAAACCTGAGACATCACTCTCCCACATACCTTGGGACAAGAACCCAAGTATAATAATAAGCCACTTTAAAAAAATGACTCAGCAAAGGAGGAAGAAACTGACCATAGATAGCTACCAAGGGGAGAGAGGTCTGGGTTCATACTCAGAAGAAGATAGTGAAGTTAAAAAAGCCACTTCTTCTTCAAAGAAAGATGTCAAATGGTCATAATCCCCCCCAAAAAGAGTTCTTGGAAGAAATTTAAAAAGACTTCAAAAATCAAATGAGAGATTGAGGAAAATTTAGGGAAAAAATAAGAGCAATCCAAGGTAAGAAAATATGAAAAGAAAGTTAACTAGTTGGAAAAAGTAATCTAAAACTTAAGAAAGAAAATAACTCCTTAAAAACTAGAAGTGGGCAAGGAGATGCTAATAACATTATAAGACATAAAGAAATAATAAAACAAAATCAAAAGAATGAAAAAATAGAAGAGAATGTGAAACATCTCTTTAGAAAAACTACTGATCTAGAGAACAGATCAAGGAGAGACAATATAAGAATTATTGTACTACTTGAAGTCCTGAAGTTCTAGAATGAGAGGGTAAAATATAAATAAAAACAAAATCTAAACAGTACTTAAAACAGATCCCAAGATGAAAATTCATGGGAACATCATATTCAAGTTTTGAAGTTCCCAGATTAAGGAGAAAATACAATAAGCAACAAGCAACAAAACAATTTAATATTGTAGAACTACAGTTAGGATTACACACGATTAAGCAGCTTCTACTTTGAAAGAACAAAGGGCTTGGAACATATTTCAAAGAACAAAGGAATTGGATGTGCAAACAAGAATAACTTACCCAGCAAAGCTGAGTACACTACTGAGTGGAAAAAAAGACATTTAGTGAATTGAAAAACCCTCAGGTATTTGTGACAAAAGACCAGAACTCAATGGAAAATTTGACATATAACATCCAGGAGAAACACAGGGTAAACATTAAAGACCAACTATAAGGGACTCAACAAGATAAAACTATTTACTTCTTATATGAGAAAACAGTATCTGCACTCTTAAGAATATTAAGGTTTGGGTTGAGTATGATGGGCTGATTCTAAAAAATAAAATTGGGTAAAGAGAGGTAAAATAGAAGTAGGTAGAGATGGAGAGTTGGTGGTGCTAGAACCTTATTCTTACCAGAATTGGGTTAAAAAGGAATAACATACACATCTAGCAGGGTATGTAAGTCTTCTAAACTTATAAAGAAATAGGAGGGCAAGGGGATAGGATTAGGGAGGGATTTTTAGACTGATATATAGATCAAGAGGTAGGAGGATGGGGGATAAGATAACAGAGGGATTCTTTAAAAGTGTGCACAGTAAGGAGGTAGTGGTTAAAAGTAAAACAGATGTGTGAGGTGGGATAGGGTAAAAAGAGAAGGTGAAAAGGATAACTGAGAGGAAAAATAGGATAGTAGAAAAGACATAACAGATAATTACAATTCTGTATGTTAATTGGATGAACTCATCCATAAAATGGAAACAGAAGGGTGGATTAAAAAGCAGAATCTGGCAATATGCTATTTACTAGAAACACACATTTAAAAATGAGAAATACAGGCAAAACCAAAAAGGCAGAAAAAAGGCAGGGATTCACCTAAGCTTTCCCCAAAATCCATCCAAATACCATTAAATAATACCTCAAAACAAACTCTGGAGTATCAGAACCCACAAAAGAACACTTTTTCTGCTCAAGACAACTTAGAAGGTCAGCAGAAAAGGTCTGTTGCACCAGGGTGAAAGTAGAGAACAGTCTAGTGCAGACTTGCCCCAGCAAACCATCAATAAGACTTTGGGGCCAACTGAATCAATGGTGGCAGTGGTGGCTTCCAGACATCTCAGCCTACAGGTGTAAGGGGTTCAGATAATAGGTCATAAGGAGATTACAGGAGTCTCTTTGCTGGCACCAGAGGCAGGACTTTGTTGTATTGTCCATATTTGGATCAGGGTCACAGTCCTGGGTCTCAGTCCCAGGGTGGAGAGGAGCACTAGCACACCAGAGCTGGTGGCTGCAGGGAAGGTGAGACGCTGGTCACCATTCCAGGGTGCAAAAGAGTGCTTTTGGTTGTTCATAGACAAGAGCACAGACCAGGAGAGCAGTACACACACCTCTTTCTAGATCATACCACCTTGGAAGAACTAAAAAGTTACAGATCCCCAGAATTATCTCTGAAAAAATCTACACAAAAACCATGAATCTTGGGGTAGTGCTTCGTCCACTCTTGAATCAGAGCCCCACTTTAGCATAATTAAAAGTCAAGAAATAGCTTGGAAAAATGAGCAAACACCAGAAAAAGATCCTGACCACAGAAAGTTATCTTAGTGATAGGGAAGATCAAAACACAAACTCTGAAGAGAACAAAGTAAAAACTGTTATATCTCAAGCTTCAAAGAAAATATAAATTGGTCTCAGGCCATGGAAGAATTCAAAAAGAATTTTTAAAATCAAATAAGAGAGAGAGAAGAAAAAAACTGGGAAGAGAAAAGAGAGGGATGGAAGAAAATCATGTAAAAAAACCAATAGCTTGGTAAAGGAGGCACAAAAAATACTGAAGAAATAACACCTCGAAAAACAGAGTAGGCCAAAAGGTAAAAGATGTTCAAAGATTCACTGAAGAAAAGATCTCCTTAAAAAGTAGAAAGAAGGTTTAGCAGCACCGGATTTTAAACTATACTATAAGGCAGTAATTATCAAAACTATTTGGTATTGGCTAAGAAATAGAAAGGTAGATCAGTAGAACAGAGTAGACATACAATACACAGTAGCAAATGATTATAATAACCTTGTGTTTGACAAATGTAAAGATTAAGCTTTGGGGACAAGAATTCATTATTAGGTTAAAAAAATTGTTGAGAAAGCTAGAAACCTTTCTGGCAGAAATTGGGCATAGGCCAATATCTTACATCCTTTACCACGATAAGGTCAAAATGGATACATGATCTAGATATAAAGAGAGATATAAGAAAATTAGAAGAACGTGAAACATATAACCCATCAGATGCATGGATATGAGAACTATTTATGAATAAGCAACAAATAATACTGTGAGGGATGAAATGGATAATTTTGATTACTTTAAATTAACAAGGTTTTATACAAATAAAACCAATGTAGCCAAGATTAGAAGGAAAAGAAAAAATTGGGAGAAAAATTGTATAGACAGTTTTTCAGAGAAAGGTCTAATATTTCAAATATGTAATGAACTTTGCCAAATTTATAAGAATACAAGTCATTCACCAATTTATAAATGGTTAAAGAAGATGAACAGGAAGTTTTTCAACAAAGAAATCAACACTCTGTATAGTCATATTAAAAATACTCTAAATCACTATTGATAGAGAAATGAAAATTAAAGCAACTTTGAGATATCTAACACCTATCAGATTGGCTAAAATACTAGAAGGGGAAAGTGACAAATGTTAGAGGGGATGCAGAAAAATGGGATAATAATTAACTTTTTTTTGGAACTGTGAACTGATCCAATCATTCTGGAGAGCAATCTGAAATTATGACCAGAGTTGTAAAACTGTGTATACCCTTTGGCCCAACAATACCCCTATTAGGTCTGTTTCCCAAGGTGATTGGGGAAAAAGAAAAAGAACTTATATATTCTAAAATATTTACAGCAGCTCTCTTTGTGGTGACAAAGAACTGGATGTTGCAGGGATGCCCATCAATTGGGGATCGGCTAAACAAGGTGTAATATATTACTGTGCAATGGAATATGACTCTGCTATAAAAAATTATTAGCTGGTTGATTTTAGAGAAACATGGAATGACTTGCAAGAAATAATGAACACTGAAATAGCAGAACCAAGAGGGTGTCGTACACAGTAACAGTCATATTGTTCTTTTTAAAAAATTTATTTAATATTTTTAGTTTTCAGCACTGATTTTCACAAGAGTTTGAATTACAAATTTTTTCCCCATTTCCACCCTCCCCCCACTCCAACATGGCATATATTCTGGTTGCCCCTTTCCCCAGTCAGCCCTCACTTCTGTCACCCCACGGCCCCCCATCCCCTTTTCCCTTACTTTCTTGAAGGGCAAAATAAATTTCTATGCCCCATTGCCTGTATATCTTATTTCCTAGTTGCATGCAAAAAATTATTTTTGAAACCTGTTTTTAAAACTTTGAGTTCCAAATTGTCTCCCCTCTTCCCTCCCCATCCACACTCCCTAAGAAGGCAAAGCAATTCAACATAGGCCACATGCGTATCATTATGTAAAACCCTTCCACAATACTCATGTTGTGAAAGACTAACTATATTTTGCTTCTTCCTAACCTATCCCCCTTCATTGAATTTTCTCCCTTGACCCTGTCCGTTTTCGAAAGTGTTTGTTTTTGATTACCTCCTCCCCCTATCTGCCCTCCCTTCTGTCTTTCCCCCCTTTTTATCTTCTTCCACCTTCTTTCCTGTGGGGTAAGATACCCAATTGAGTCTGTATGGTATTCCCTCCTCAGGTCAAATATGATGAGAGCAAGATTCACTCATTCCCCCTCACCTGCCCCCTCTTCCCTTCCTACAGAACTGCTTTTTCTTGCCACTTTTATGTGAGATAATTTACCCCATTCTATCTCTCCCTTTCTCCCTCTCTCAATATATTCCTCTCTCATCCCTTAATTTGATTTTATTTTTTTAGATATCATCCCTTCATATTCAACTCGCCCTGTGCCTTCTGTCTATCCCTTCATATTCAACTCACCCTGTGAGTTGTTAAGTAATGTGGTTAAAAAATCTGCCCTGCCCATTAATCCCCTCAATAAACTTCAGGTGGAGCTAGTTAAGGGAAGCTTCTACACATCATCTTTCCATGTAGGAATGTAAACAAAACAGTTCCACTTTAGTAAGTCCCTTATGATTTCTCTTTCTTGTTTACCTTTTCATGCTTCTCTTGATTCTTGTGTTCAAAACTCAAATTTTCTATTCAGCTCTGGTCTTTTCACTGAGAAAGCTTGAAAGTCTTCTATTTTATTGAAAATCTATATTTTGCCTTGGAGCATGATACTCAGTTTTGCTGGGTAGGTGATTCTTGGTTTTATTCCTAGATCCACTGACCTCTAGAATATCATATTCTAAGACCTTTGATCTCTTAATGTAGAAGCTGCCAGATCTTGTGTTATCCTGACTGTGTTTCCACTATACTCAAATTGTTTCTTTCTGGCTGTTTACAGTATTTTCTCCTTGATCTGGGAGCTCTGGAATTTGGTGACAATATTCCTAGGAGTTTTCTTTTTGGATCTTTTTCAGGAGGCAATCATTGGATTCTTTCAATTTCTATTTTACCCTCTGGCTCTAGAATATCAGGGCAGTTCTCCTTGATAATTTCTTGAAACATGATATCTAGGCTCTTTTTTTGATCATGGCTTTCAGGTAGTCCAATAATTTTTAAATTATCTCTCCTGGATCTATTTTCCAGGTTAGTGGTTTTTCCAATGAGATATTTCACATTGTCTTCCATTTTTTCATTCCTTTGGTTCTGTTTTATGATATCTTGATTTCTCATAAAGTCACTAGCTTCCACTTGCTCCAATCAAATTTTTAAGGTGGTATTTTCTTCAGTGGTCTTTTGGACCTCCTTTTCCATTTGGATAATTATTCCTTTCAAGGCATTCTTTTCCTCATTGGCTTTTTGGAGCTCTTTTGCCATTTGTGTTAGTCTATTTTTTAAGGTGTTGTTTTCTTCAGTATTCTTTTTGGGTCTCCTTTAGCCAGTCATTGACTTGTTTTTCATGGTTCTCTCACATCATTCTCATTTCTCTTCCCAAGTTTTTCCTCTACTTCTCTAACTTGCTTTTCCAAATCCTTTTTGAGCTCTTCCATGGCCTGAGACCAATTCATGTTTTTCTTGGAGGCTTTTGATGTAGGCTGTTTGATTTTGTTGACTTCTTCTGGCTGTATGTTTTGTTCTTCTTTGTCACCAAAGAAAGATTCCAAAGTCTGAGTCTGAATCTGACTCCATTTTCACTCCCTGGCCATGTTCCCAGCCAAGTACTTGACCCTTGAGTTTTAGTCAGGGTATGACTGTTTGTAGAGTATAGAGTACTTTGTCCCAAGCTTGGGGGCTGTGCTGTTGTTTTCAGAGGTATTTCTACATAGCAAGCTCTGCCACACCAGCGCTACTCCTCCCCCAAGAACCACCAACCTGGACAGGACTCAGATCTAAGGTGGCTCTGCACTCCCGCCCAGATCTGCCACTTAATTCCTCCCACCAGGTGGGCCTTGGGCCGAAAGCAACTACAGCTGTAGCTCTGGAAGGAGCCTCAGAGCTGCATCACCTCTGCTGGCCCAGGGGTGGTGGCCTAACCACAAACTCCTTTCACTCTGTCCCAGAAGCTTTTCCCACTAACCTTCTCTGTTGTCTTTGGTGTTTGTGGGTTCAGAAGTCTGGTAACTGCCATAGCCCACTGATTCAGGGCGCTAAGCCCTGTTCTGCCCAGCTCCTGGTCTGGTGCTGGGTTCTGCTCTGCTCTGCTCCCAGTTCCATGCGATAGACCTTACCCCGCGACCATCCAGGCTGTCCTGGGCTGAAGCCCTGCTTCCCTCTGCTATTTCGTGGGTTCTGCAGTTCTAGAAGTTGTTCAGAGCCATTTTTATAGATATTTGGAGGGACCTGGAGGGGAGTTCATGCAAGTCTCTGCTTTCCAGCCAGTCATATTGTTCTAAGAACAACTTTGAATGACCAAGTCATTTTGAGTATAATACATACTCTAATGTGATTACAAAAGACCTATAAAGGAAAATATTATCCACAACAGATGAATAGAAGTACATATAGTATGGTTTTACACACACACACACACACACACACACATATGTATTTGCATCTAATGGTAGCATTCTCTGGGGCAGGGTGAGGAGGGAGGGAGGAAAGAATAAAAATACACAGCAGAGAATAAAAGAAAACTTACTAGGAAGCACAGAAAAACAGGGTAGCTTTGAAAATTATTTGTAGTATTTACTACATAGTTTTTTAAAATAAACTGTGTGAAATGAAAATTCATGGTTTTATATCAAATCATTTTTTGTGCTTATACATGGAGAATTTTTTTGTCTTTTTTGTAAGTTCAAAATAAATAAAAATTTTAAAAAAAGAAGAGTGACAATTGAACAACAATAACAAAGGAAAGAGTAAAAGAAAGGAGATCACTTGGGAGGATATTGCAGCAATCTCAGCAAGAAAGAGATAATAAGTGTGGTAAGGTAGATCTCAATAAGGATAGTAGGATAGTAGCTGTAGAGAGGGGTAGGAATGGATATTTAACCTAACTTTTAGAGTTCCACCAAAAGGCTCAGCCATGGAGAAAAGGGAAAGGAAGAAAGCTTGTCTGGTGACTGACATTCTTTTCTCTTCAGCATTTCTAAGCTCAAAAGTGGCTTTATACTGGACCTGGTAGCAAATTATCCAGAACTCACTCCATCCCCTACTTTTAAAAAGCAAGAATGGGGTGGAGTGTGTTATAAGTAGAAGAGGACATAGGAATGAGAATGAGAGGAGAAGAGAAGGAAGGAAAGATAGTGGGAAGACAGAGGAGGAAAAAAGAAAAGAAAAATAAGTCAACATTGGCTGGGCAGGTTCAGTTCTAATTTTGTGCTAAGATTAGATACCAGCAAGAGGAATAGCAATAGGGAGCTTCTAGTCTCAGACAATGGAGCTAATTGTAGATTCAGAATGAATCCTTCTACTTCATCCCCCTCTTCACTTCTTTTTCTTTTCTTATTGCTAAAGCTAACATTTCTAGAACCAAATTGAATAATAGGAGTGATAATGGACATCCTTGTTTCACCCCTAATTTTACTGGAAATGCCTCTACCTTATCCCCATTACATATAATGCTTGCTGATGGTTTTAGGTAGATGCTACTTATCATTTTAAGGAAGACTCCATTTATTCCTATTTTCCACCTCTTCACAATTTCATTTACCTCTTTTTTATTAGCTAGGCATGCATACTTGTTTGTTATTTTATTTTTCTATTACTTTTACTTTAGATTATATTTATCTATCAAATAGTAGAAATGATAAGCTATGTGTTCTCATTTAGTGTCTACAAATAAAGAGAAGATAATAAAAACCTTGCTAATAGATAGCAAAATCTCTTCTTAGAGACTTAATATCCTACTCTGGAAATGTTAGCAGGGAATAAAGTAGGGAATTCAGTGCTATACTATGTATGTTAGGGAAACCTAAGATAAAGTTACACTTCAGGTAAAATCATGAGCTAATAAAGAATCGGGGTCTGTGAGCCTATTGGAAACAGTGGAGAAATTTTCCTTAATGGGAGAGCAGGCACATTTGGTCACTGGGTATGAAAGAAAAACTACTCCCCTGAAGGGGAATGATTTGCTGAGATATCTATATCTCCACGAAGGGAAGAAAAAATGAGCTCCTCCATAGCACATGACTGATAGCTCTGACTGCACTGTTCATCAGTGCCACCAACTATTTAGAGATGGATGACATAGTTTTATAGGGAATCAATATAATTAGCAAATAGATATGGGAGCAAAAAATGAGAAAATGACTATATGATTTTGAGTCTATTAATGTAATTTATATAATCAGAGATAGAAAGAATTAAGTACAGATTTGAATGAAGGGTAGATGACTCAAGACTTGTTGAGTTGGACACTAGAAGAATATTCAGGTATAAATGTCCTGTGACCATTTAGAAGTTACATCCAGGATCTCAGGAAGATGATTAGGCCTCGCATTAAAGTGGCAGTTGATGTGCTGGATGTGGATGGGATCACCAAAAAGGCCACATATAGAGAGAAAGTTAAAAGCTTTGAGGTATTGTCTACTTTGAGAGGGTAGAAAGAAGAACCATTCAATATATTGCTGAACAGACAGTGAAAAGTAAATAAGGAATAGCATTGCTCTGGCTTCAAGGATGATAACAAATATCTTCAAGCATATTGAAAACATTATGTTAGGCTTTAAGAGAGACAAAAAGATAAGTAAATTAGGCAAAAACTTAACCCACAAAGAATTTACAGTTTAGTTAATGGAACAAAACATACCCAAATATTGTATGTGAAGTAAACATACTTAGTGCATAAGACAATGTGAAGTAATGAGAAGGGAGATATCCTACCCCACCTGACCCAAACGCCAAGGCAAGGCCAGAAGCAGGACTTCAAAAGAAGGAGAAATGAGAATCCTCTATGATTCTAGCAAGTGCTTCAGAGATTTAGAAGAGTGGGTTAGAATCCAAGTTAAGTAAACAGTATATAACAGAATGGAATAGGAGTTAGGAAAAGAGAAATAGAATGATGTTATAAGACACCAAGAAATAATAAAACTAGAAAAAGAAGGCCATTTGAAACATCCCGTTTGAAAAACAATTGATCCAGAGAACATATCGAGGAGAGACAATTAAAAATTTTCGGACTTCCTAAAAGTTATGATTCAAAAAAGAGTCTGGATAAAAATTATAAGAAATTATTAATGAAAATTACCTAGATGTTTTAGAACAAGAAGGTAAAGTAGAAATAGAAAAAAAATCTACCACTCACCACCTGAAAGAGATCCCAAAAGGAAAACTTACAGGAATGTCATAGCCAAGTTTCAAAACTCCCATACTAAGGAGAAAATATTGCAAGCAACAAGAAAAAATTAAATATTGCAGAAATACAGTCAGATTTCATAAGACCTAGCAGCTTCAACTCTAAAACACCATAGGTTTTAGAACATTGTATTTTGAAGAGCTAAAGAGCTGGGCTTGTGTTGAAGAATAACTTCCCCAGCAAAGTTGAATGTAATCCTGAATTTTTTTAAAAAGGATATTTGATGAACTGAAAGTCTTTCAGGCATTTATAACAGAAAAAAAAAACTCAATGGAAAATTTGAGATAAAATATCCAGAAGAAACATAAGGAAACCATTAGAGACTAATTATAAGGCACTGATACATATACATACATATGTGTGTATACATGTAATATGCATATGTATGTATGTGCATACACACATATACATATATATGAAAATGTTATCAGTATTCTCAAAATTGTCATCATTACTAAGGTAGTTTGAAAGAAAGGTTAGAGCTGAGCTGGGTATGATGGTATGATTCTAAAAGCCAAAATTGGGTGGGAAAAGGTAAAAGGGAGTAATTATACTATAAAAATGGTATTTGAAAAAAAGAAATAATGCAAAGGAAGCAGGTGAGGGTAAAGGGCTGGTAATGTTGGAATCTTACTCTCATATGGGTTCAAGAAGAAACAACGTGTACATTTGGAAGGGTGTAGAAGTCTTCTGAATGTGTAGAGGTGAGAAAACTGGAGGACAAGGTAAGGGAGGAACTTTTAGAGGTATATGTAGATTGGGATTTGGTAAAGTCGGGAAGAGGATGGGGAGGGACTTTTGAAAGGGTGTGTGGATTGGGATTGGGAGGGTAGAGGTAGAGGGTGAATTACTCTTAGAGGCATGGTTGGGTTGGGGAGCAGATGGCTAGGGGAGAAGATAAGGCAACAGGGATAGGGTAAAACAATCTCTGAAAAAGAAAAATTGTGAGTAAATATAAGATGAAGGGAAATTCACAAATAGTAATAACTTTGAATGTGAATGGGATGTTTATAGCAGCTCTCTTTGTAGTGGCAAATAACTGGAAATTGCAGGGATCCCCATCAGTTGGGAAATGGCTAAACAAGTTGTGATATATCGTTGTGATGGAATACTACTGTGCTATAAAAAATGATGAACTCGATGATCTTAGAAAGGCACGTAAAGACATACATGAAATGATAGAAAAGCAAGTGAGCAGAACCAAGAGAAAATTGTATATAGTAAAAGCAATATTGTTTTAAGAATGATTGTGAGTGACTAAGTCATTTTGACTATTATAAATACACAAATTCAAAATAAAGGACATGGGAAGAAAGATACTATCTGCATCCAGAGAAAGAACTGATAAATAGAAATATGTATTGAATTATTTTATACACACATACATATGCATATATACATATGTGTATTCCTATTTGTGTCTAATGGTAGCCATCTCCAGGGTGGGGTTGAGGGGGAGGGAAGAAAAAATAAATTAACATGATAACTGTATTATATATTTATGAGGAATAGCAAGTTGTACATAATGGATTTTGCAGTTTCATGGCAAATCATTTTTTTATTATGCTATGTTATAGAAATACTCATCTTATTCCATAAGTTAAAAATAATTTTTATTTAAAAAGCAGATTCTGTAGATCATTGAATACCAGATTAGGGGATTTGTACTTTATAAACAGACAATTGAAAGTCACTAAGATTTTTAAACAGTACAGTGATATGGTCAGGCCTCTCCATTAGGAACACTCATCCTGAGAGTAGTCAGTAGGATGAGTTGTAGATTTGAAGACTAGATATAGGGACAGTAGTTGGGAGGTCATTAGAATAATCTAGGCAAGACATAAGGAGAGCTTCAACTAGAGCAGTAGAAGTGAGATGAAAAGGAAGAGAGAGATGAGAAAAGCTTGATGGAGTACAATAGACAAGATTTAGCAACTGATTAGATGTGAGGATGGAAGAAGAGAGAGGAGTGAAAGATGATACAGAAGGTAGGAAGATACATTTAAGTGGAAGGGGAAATCACTCCTGATTGGGAGTGGGGGGGAAATGGAGTTTATTATGGAATTTACCTATAATGACTTCATAGTTAATACTGAGACTTGGTGGGATGAAAAGCAGAAGGGGTAGCATTGTATACTAAGATGACATACATATTAATAAGAAATCCAGGAACCAGAGGGGGAAACATAATAGAAATGTTGCAGTGAAGATCAAGAAAGGGAGAAACAGAAGTGATTTTTTTTACTACAGACCACCTGAACAGAAAGAAGAAATAGATGTGTTTAGAGAAGACCACAAATCTGGCATAGATGTATAATTTATTAGTGATAGGGGCATTTCAGTTATCTAGACATCTGCTGGATCTCCCTGATCATAGAAGTGCAGCTATTATTGCTTGAGTTGCCTTATTGTAAAGTACATTCTTCCAAAGTCAGAGGACTTTTCATAGGGCTATCAAAAGGAAGTTCTATTCTGAATCTGATTCTCAGTACATAAGTACTGTTTCACTATGGTAGAAATTGAAAGACCCCTGGAAAGGAAGTGAATGCTCACAAGTAGAGTCTGAGATAGAAAAGATGTGGAAATTCAGATAAAGTCAGATCTGCACCTAGATTTTCAGGAAAGTAGATTTCAGGGTGGTCATAGGAAAGTTAAGTGAGATTTCATTTACCAAAATGTTAGAGCATAAATTAGCCTAGGAGGGATGGGAAATGCTTAAGAATGAAGTTGTGAAGGCATAAAAGGAAACAATTCTAATGAAGAAGAAAAAAATGAGACTTGCCTGAATAGACCTATGCAGATGCAAAGGGATATCACCAAACAACTTTGATTCTAAACAGTAATGTACATAGAATGAAAGTAAGACTAGATAAGAGAGGATGAATTTAAGAGCCTGGTAAGACTCTGTCAAAATAATGCAAGGAATGCAAAAACTCAGAACTGAGATTGTCACGGGAAGCTAAGAACAATGAAAAGAGTTTTTACCTACATTGAAATAAAAGGGATGATCAAAGAAGGCAAAGAACCTCTGTTGGGGATGGGTTGGAAAACAATGGCAGTCAAGAGTAAGAAGAAAGATTTATTCAATTGTTATTTTGCCTCTCTTTTATCTGGCAAAGAAAATGACCTTTGTAAAGATGATGATGGAACAAAAATAATCAAGAGAGATTAGATAGACCAAGTTAAACAAGGAGATAGTAAGAAAAATCTACAGGAATACAAGTCATTCCCCAATTGTGAAATGGTGAAAGGATATGAACAGGCAGTTTTCAGAGGAAGAAATTAAAGATATCTATAGGCAAATGAAAAAAATGCTCTAAATCACTATTGATTAGAGAAATGCAAATCAAAACAACTCTTAGGTACCACATCTCTCCTGTCAGATTGGCTAACATGGCAAAACAGGAAAATGATAACTGCTGAAGAGGATGTGGGAAAATTGGAACACTGTTACATTGTTGGTGGAGTTGTGAACTGATCCAGCCATTCTGGAGAGCAATTTGGAACTATGCCCAAAATACGCATACCCTTTGACTCAGCAATACCACTTCTAGGGCTGTATCCCAAAGAGATGACACAAGTGGGAAACGGACCCATATGTACAAAATATTTATAGCAGCTCTTTTTGTGGTAGAAAAGAATTGGACCCATATGTACAAAAATATTTATAGCAGCTCTTTTTGTGGTAGAAAAGAATTGGAATTCAAGGGGATGTCCATTAATTGGGGAATGGCTAAACAAGTCATGGTATATGAATGTAATGGAATACTATTGTGCTATAAGAAATGGGGAAAATACAGATTTCATAATAACCTGGAAAGACCTAAATGATATGATGCTAAGTGAGAGGAGCAGAACCACAAGAACATTATACACAACCACGGATATACTGATTCTGTGATGACTAACTTCGATAGAATTGGCTCTTCTCAGCAGTACGAGGTTCAGGGAAAACTCCAAAGGACTCATGATGGAAAGAGTTATCTACATCCAGAGGAAAAAAAAACTATGGAGTCTGAATGCAGAATGAGATGAACTATTTGCTCTCTTTTTTCTTTATTTTTGGTTTTGCTTCTTCTTTCTCATGATTCATTCTATTGGTCATAATTCTTCTTTACAACTTGACTATTGTGTAAATAAATTTAACGCAAAGGTATATGTAGAAGATATATTAGATTCCATGCCGTCTTGGGGTGGAAGGGTGAAGGGGAGGGAGAGGAAGAAAATCTGTAACTCAAAAGCATGTAGAACTGAGTGTTGTAAACTAAAAATAAAAAAATCTTAATTAAAAAAAGGGAGGGGAGAAAAACTGGAACTCAAAACTATGTAGAACCGTGTGTGGTAAACTAAAAATAAATAAAGAAATTTATTAAAAAAATAAAATAAAATAAAATAATATGAACTCATTTCAGTTTTTTTTTTTTTAATTCAAGAGGAATGAAATGGAGATTCACTATTTTTATGGAGATTCATAGTTTCATATAGAGTATTATTTTTTGTGTTCAGTATGTATAGAAATGTTCATTTTTGGAGTAATGGTTTTAGTTAAAATTGAACTGAATTAATCATATCCTCTAGAAGAATATACTGTTAAGTTCCTTGAGAACAAGAGTTGGGTTTGTTTTGCTTTGGCTTTTTTTTTTTGGTGTCTGTGTGCTTGTTTTCATTTTGTCCTCATCTCCACAGTGTCTAGCATGGTTCCATTGGACATAGAATAAGTACTTAATAAATGCTTGTTCAGTTGTAGACTTGACTTTCTAATGTAGGTACTATGTGGAAGGTACTGTGCTAAGCACTTGGTGTATAAAGATGAGAGAATACATAATCCCTGTCCTCAAAGAGATTGCATTCTCCTGGAGTAAGAGTGAAAAATTAGGGGGTGGAGCCAAGATGGCAGCTGGAAAGCAGGGACTTCCTTAAGCTCTCCCACAAATCCCTCCAAACACCTGTAAAAAAATGTCTCTGAACAAATTCTAGAGCTGCGGAAGCCACGAAATAGCAAAGGGAAATAGGTCTCCAGCCCAGGAGAGCCTGGATGGTCTCTGGGAAGGGTCTATTCCACGGTGCTGGAAGCAGAGCACAGCCCCGTGTGGGCCACGCCAGGACAGACCAGACCTGGAGTCAGCTGGCAGAACAGGCCCTAGGGCCATGAATCATTGAGCTGTGGTAGTTATCAGACTTCTTAACCCACAAATGCCAAAGAGCAGATTCCTTTTTTGGTGACAAAGAAGATCAAAACATACAGCCAGAAGAAATCAACAAAGTCAAAGAGCCTACATCAAAAGCCTCCAAGAAAAATATAAATTGCTGTCTGACCATGGGAGAACTCAAAAAAGGATTCAGAAAAGCAAGTAAGAGAAGTAGAGGAAAAATTGGGAAGAGAAATGAGATGCAAGAAAACCATGAAAAACCAGTCAATGACTTGCTAAAGGAGACCCAGAAAATACTGAAGAAAATAACACCTTAAAAAATAGACTAACCCAAATGGCAAAAGAGCTCCAAAAAGCCAATGAAGAGAAGAATGCCTTCCTAGGGAGGGTGGGTGGGAAGGAAAGAGGGGAGAGAATTTGGAACACAAATTTTTACAAGCAGATGCTCAAAAAAAAGTTGTTTTTGCATGCAGCTGGGAAACAGGATATATAGGGAATAGGGTATAGAAATCTATCCTGCCCTACAAGAAAGTAAGGGGAAAGGGGATGGGGGGAATGGAGTGACAGAGGGGAGGGTTGACTGGGAAATGAGGCAATCAGAATATATGCCATCTTGGGGAGAAATGGGGAGAAAATTTGTAACTCAAAATCTTGTGGAAATCAATGTTGAAAACTAAAATGTTAAATAAAAATGATAAAATTTTTAAAAAGAAAAAAAAAACATCTACCATCCCTTGATGAAATCAATTCATCTGGCTCCAGTGAACTACATCCTCTGGTACTGGAAGAACTGGCACACGTAATTACTGAGCCACTGTCAGAGATATTTGCAAGATCATGACAAATGGGAGAGGTACTATAAGATTTGGGAAAGGCAAAGATTGTCCCAACTTTCAAAAAAGGAAGGAAAGAAGGCAGAAGGAAAGAAGGAAACAAAAGAAGGAACAAAGGAAGGAAAAGAAGTAGGAAAAAAGGGAAAGAAGACAGAAGGAAGGAAGGAAAGAAGGAAGGAAGGAAGGAAGGAAAGAAAGGAGAGAAAGAAGGAAGGAAGGAAAAGGAGGAAGGAAGGAAGGAAGGAAGGAAGGAAGGAAGGAAGGAAGGAAGGAAGGAAGGAAGGAAGGAAGGAAGGAAGGAAGGAAGGAAAGAAGGAAGGAAGGAAAGAAAGATTATGAAGAGCTTGCATGGTCTAATCAAGAACAAATCATGATGAACTAATCTCATTTCCTTTTTTAATAAGAATATTAACTAGAAAATAAGTAGAATTCCATAAATAGAGTTTACCTAGATTTTAGCAAAGTTTTTAAAAAAAGTATTTCATACTACTTCCTTTGCAGATACTAGAGTGATATGGATTAGATGAGAACGCAATTAGGTTGATGCACAGTTCACTGGATGACTGGATTTAAAGAGTAGTTGTTAATGATTTGATTTCATTGTAGTAAGAGATCTCCAGTGGAATAACCCAGGGATCTGTGCTTATTCCTTTGCTGTTTAACATTTTTATTAATGACTTGAATAAAAACAGATGGCAAGCTTATAAAATCAGCAGATGACAAAGCTGGGAAGGGTACCTAACACAGTAATGGTTAAGGGTAGCTAACACAGATGACACATTTAGGATCCAAAATCTCGACAGGCAAGAGCACTGGACTGAATCTAATGAGATGAAATTCAATAGGAATAAACGTAAAGGCATCTACTTGTGTACAAAACATTAAATTAACAGGTACACGGTGGGGTAGGCATGTTTAGAAAGTACTTGTTCTGAAAAAGATCTTGGGGTTTGATGGACTGGAGGTTCAATTTGAGTGAGCAGTGTGTTACAGCAGCCAAAAAAGGTAATGTAGTCTTGACCTTCATTAAGAGAGACATGGCTTCTAGGAATATGAATGTCATGGTCACTCTGTTTTATTCTCTCATCATACCTTACCTGGAGTACTGGATTTACTTCTAGGTATCATGTTTAGATTGAAATTATTAAATATTTTAAATAGGAGAATATCAGAATTAGTGAAGGGCATAAATCTACATCACATACTAGAAAAAAGAAAATGGTGTGTGTCGGGGAAAGATAACTGTGTTAAAATATGTAAATGGAATTAGACTTATTTTGACTTAAAAGGAAGAATCAGTAGATGAAAGTTGTAAACAAGTCAAAGTAGGCTTAATATCAAGAAAAATTTCCCCAAAATTTGAGATGTCCAAAAATAAAATAGGATGCCCCAAGAGGTGGTGTGCACCCCCTCCTTAGAAGTTTTCAAGCAAAAGCTAAATAAGTATGTGTAAGATATGCTATAGTGGCACTTTTTTCATATATGGATTTTACTGCGTGGTCACAAAGTTCTCTCAACTTGAATTCTGTGGTTCTGAAGCTTCTAGCAAATGCATAGATAAATTACATGCCTTTTAGGGATGGGAAAAGGAAAGGATTAATCATTTATATGGAGCTTGCTATGTGTGAGTCACTGTGCCAAGTGCTTTTGACAAATATCTCGTGATCATCACAACAAGTTGCTACTATTATTCCCATTTATAGATGAGGAAACAGGTGAAATGACTTACTCAAGGTATACAGCTAGTAAGTGTCTGAGTGTGCACTGGAACTCAGGTTCTCCTAATTCCAGGCCCACAACTCTATCCACTGTGCCAATGGCTAGAATGCCATTTTATGATACAAGCTTCTTGAGGGCAGGTATCATTTCACCTTTGTCTTTGTAGCCTCAACACCTATTACAGTTTCTGGCAAATAACAGGTGCTCTTGATTGCTGATTGGTTCATGTACCATATTCTGGAATGTCTATGAAGAGAAAGGTATAGGGAAATTCCTAGTGCATAAGGAGAGACTGGCTAGCTATATAATAAGAGTTCTGAGAACTGCTGACAAAGTGCAGAAGTTCTAATATTAAAGCACTCACTATGCTTGTTTTAGGCAGTGGTAAAAAAAATACTTTAGTGGCATTGACAAAGGGTAAAAACATCAGAATATATTTCAGAATTGCTTTTGACTAGAGGCATAAAGATTGACTATTAATTGAAATATGTCACTTACTCAAGTCTGTACAATTGGTTTAGATAATTATTAATAATAGGGTAAGCATTAGTAATAATTATATCTATGAGCTTGTGTTTCTTTAAACCTCACTATTTTATGTAATATTTTTAAAATACGACTAGTATCACTGATTAAAGCTATTTTCAACACTTTTAACAAAGATTCTTGCCATTAAATACTTTCTATTTGTAATATTATCACCATATCCATCTTTTTTTCTAAATAAGCAATCTTTTATACATATGCTTATGCATACATAAGTACTACCATTTTCTAATGACAATTTTTTTCTAATGATTCTAACACATTGTAAGAATGTAGAAAGCTCTTAGACATGTTGAATAGTCTGATTTTCCCAGAAATTATAATCATCTACATCAGTCATCATGCTGCTTTAGTAATTAGAAATAAGAAAAAAAGATTACTACTATATAAAGTTAGTCATATGCTTTCTTACTGATAATCTACAACTGTCACTTGCGTCAGAATTCTGGAAAAGGAAAATTTTAAATCAATTTACTTTTTAATAAAACGGTCTTGAAAGCAAGAAAATTACACAGAAGCACAGCATCTTTAAATGTAATGTAATTTGCATAATTTATAAATTGTATAAAAACCAATTTGAATTTTAGAAGCAAGATAATTTACCATAAGATATGACTGCCATTGAGATATACCTTAGTGTCATAATATAGATACATTATTCTATATCAATGTATTTCGGTAATTAATGAACATTGTGACTCAATTACTACACTGGCAAATTTCTAAATACAAATATCATACCATCGTATTTGAAGTAGTCCAACTTCCACTAATTACAGTTTCTGGGATAGTAATACTAAACTTATTCTAACCACCATAAGAGTTCCTATGTTGTTTTTGGGTATATAACAACAATGTTGCTAGCGGTTGCTGTGGCGTAAGGCCAATAACACCAGCACACAGGAGGGCTGCTAGCACAGGTTCTTTGATCTGCTTTTCTAAGGAAAGCAACTTTAAGGGGTTTACAATCTCACTTTAATCAAACATACATATTTCATTCACTTAGTTCAGGGGGAAAAGCCTGCACACCCTGAACTTCAGAGCAAATAGAAACAGAAATTACAAACATACATTATATAAACAGAGCAAGTAACACACAGAGATCAACAGACATGCCTCTATCTGTCTGACCAAAGAATTATATAGTTATCAGAGAGAGAGGCACCAACATCTGGGTGTGTCCTGAATGGGAAAATGCCAGCTTCAGAGCTCTTGTACCCTGTTCAGGGCCCTGAGGGCTCAGAGCCTACTTAGCAAAAAGGTACGGGGCCTGGAGCCTCACACCATGTTAGTGAAAGTTTGTGGGCCTGCCTCTAATCAGGCCTCCCTTTGTTGGCTCCACCTGAGGTCTATTCAATGGGTACAAAAGATCTTTCACTTACAGATTAGCCTTATAGGGTTCAGGTACATGAATTCAGGAGGAAACAAAATGTATGGCTTTTAGACTTATTTCAGGAATTCAATATTGTGATCTATTTCAACATGAGGTATTTCAGTTTAAAAAGACTGAGAGGAAAAGCATGTTAGCCCTTTTTGGATAACCATGAATATGAAAATACATTTTAAAATTTTACCTACCAGAAAAAAGAGAAGTTATGCAAATGCTAGTTCTCACCAAGAAAACTCTTTAAATTCATACTGGCAATTCACAAAGATTATGTGGTTCAATGATATTCTTTATTTTCAATCATAACCATACACAAATCACATCAATCTTTTCCTCTGTTTTGGGCAGCTAGGTGGTAGAGTGGATAGAATGGTGGACCTGGAGTCCAGAAGACTCCCCTTTCTCAATTCAAATAAATTATTAGACATTTACTAGCTGTATGACTCTAGGCAAGTCACTTAACCCTGTTTGTCTCAGTTTCCTCATTTGTAAAATAAGCTTGAGAAGGAAATTGCAAACCATTCCAGTATCTTTGCCAAGAAACCCCCAAATGGGGTCACAAAGATTCAGATATGACTGACCAACAACTAGACAAAAACAAATTCCCCTATTTACTGATAGCAAGGCCAGACCAGGCAATAAGCGCTTATTACATGCTAATTATGTGACAGACACTAAACTCGGTGCTAGGGATACAAACACAAGCAAGAAGAAATTCACCCCCTATCCTCAAGGAGACATTCTCATGAGGGAAGGTATAAAAGTATGGCAACATGATACTAATAAAAGTAAAAATTTAAGTAATCTTACCCAGAGATGGTTTGTTCAATGGAACTACACCTACTTACATTATCTCTCATAAAATGTTGACTTTTTTGGTTTTTTTTTTTTAAATTATAAGTGACCCACAAAGCAACTTCCATTTCTTATTCTAAAAATTCTGTCAATTCATTTTTAAATAACCACCATTTACGGGATTGTTTAGTCTTTCTATTTGACATTTAATGATGTCTAAAATTCTGGTGGATTGTTTCTCTGGTCAACATTATGAAGGTTGCATTAATTAAGACATAGTGATTTTTAATCTTTTTTTTCTATTACCACTCTCTCATGTCTCAAAACAAGCAATCATTCTGTCATTTTCCAGGATGGACAGATCTTGTAGTAAAAGATATGAACACTTTCTTGAACAACTAAGCTCCTTACAATAAATGTTATCTGAATCATTCTTTAACAAGATTAAGCCTACAATGGAAAGGTGCCAATAAAACATAATCCTTACCAACAAGAGATGTATTTAAAAAAATCCAGATAAAATAAGTTTTCTAATAGCATGTATTAAGAGTAAATATTCCTAGCCTATTGTGAAACAAGCAAATGACCGTGGCATAGTAGAGAGTTCACTAGATGAATCATTTCACATCCACATATTGGTAAGACCTTTAGCAATTAAGGTTTCTATTTCTGAAGTCTTACATCTTACATTGAGAAGCCATGTTAATAAAGCACATTTTTCTCGAACTAAAGAATAGTTCTTTTCTTTATGGAAGTAATTAATTAGTTTTGAGATGAGAAGGCTAAAGAAATGTAGAATTTAATTCAATGCAACACACATTAATTCATTAGCTATTCTACACAAAGCACTGTACTCAGTTCTGAGAAGACAAAAAATGGAAAAAAATCCTCATATTTATCTTACAATGTTGGAACTATAGTCCATAATCATATTATTAAATGTTCCTAAGTAGATTTCTAAAAGATATCTCAAGCTCAGTATGTCCAAAACTGAGTTCATTTCCCCCACAGACCCCTAATCCTCATTCAAAAGTCCTATTTCTATTGCAGTACCACAATCCTTCTAATCTCCCAGGTTTATAATCTTGCCATTGTCCTCAACTCCTCCTTCTCCCATATATCCAATTCACCAACAAATCTTCCCAACCTATCTTTCCCACCTCTCTGCATAGTAGCCCCTCTCCTGACAAGCTGGCCTTCTCTTTGCTCCTTACAAGTGACATTTCCTCTCCTATCTGATCCTTTGCACCAACTTGCCCAGATGCCTGAAATGCGCTCCTTCCTTTTCAATGGCTCATAGAGTTCTCTTTTTTTAAGATGCAGCTTAAGCTTCTTCTATTTTCAGCTTTCCTATTCCCCTCAAGAGCTAATGTCTTCCTTCATAAACTATTTTATATGTAACTACTTTGTATTTATTTACATTTATCCATATATTATCCTGTATTATATATGTGTATATATATGTATATACATATATACATATATATATATATATATATACTTATCATTTACCCCATTAGATGGCAAGTTTCTTATGAAGGGGAATTGTTTTGTTCTTTGTACTGGTGGCCTAAGTGCCCAGCATAGAGCCTAATAGGTAAAATGTTGAAACCAAAAGGAAAGTGAGGATGCAAAAATGTAGCTGGTTATATTTGAAAGTAACACCTAAATAAGGGCCACTTAATTTCTGGAATAATTATAAATTCCCTGCTTGATTTGAAAAGAAGAATTCTTATATTAATTAAATCAGCATGGTATACAATGGAGTGGTTTGCTTAGCTGAGCAATACTTGGGCTTCTAGCATTAAATAATATTTGTTAATTTATCAAAGAACATTAAGGAAGCACTTATTTTTGCAGTATTATAGAAACCCAACAATTGAATTTACTGTGTCTAAAGACAGGAACATTAAGGATGGTCCAAATACTATCAGTTTATCATGAACAAGTCATATTGAAAAGGAAGTATTCTGTGGAAATCACAGAAACACTGGAGTAGTCTGTGATCTGAGGGCACTTCCTACCATTGTCATGACTCACCAGACACCAGTTGACTCCCCAGTAAATCAAAGTCTTCCCAAAGTGTCATGATAAGTAGCATGTGTTTTTTTTTGATCTCCACAGATTTGTCATCTTAGCCACATACAATTATTACGCTGTAATTTAGGTTATGTGGTAAAGTTTCCTGATGTGTATATATCTCTGGTGTATATGCGTGCAGGGGAGGGAGGGTCTTATTTCCACTACAGCCAACTTCAAGGGAAAACACTGATTTAATATTAAAGCCATTAACCTAATTCGCTCTTTTATATCTTAATACAAGTAATTTCTTGGTGTTTTTTCTTGATCATTACAGTGGATCAAATAGAGCAAATAGTTACTCAAGGGCTTCAGAGAAACAAAGATGACTCAGTAATTAAAAGACACCAATGGATCATTCTTGTCTTGAAGATTTTTCTTTTATGGAAAAAAAATCACTACATTGTTAAGGAACTTAAAAGGATATGTTTTTTTGTTCCTGCTGCCTTTACTTCCTCTCAGTCGACTCTCTCCTTGACCCCTTCAGCTGAGCTCCAGCCTCAGCACTCATGGCCCTCTGAAAGCTAAACAACAGCCTCTTCATGTTCAGACCCAAGGGTTTCAATTCTCATTCTCCTTGACCTTGTCTTGGCCTGGCATATATGACTAACAACCTTTCTCCTGAAAAGTCTCTCAGACTTCTTTTTCATTGAAGTTTTGTGTAGGGAAAAATCCTCGATTTGAAGTCAGTAAATCTGCTTTTGAAGCCTGACTCTGCCACCTACTAGTTATATAATTGTATAAAACATTCAATCCCTCTGACCCTCAGTTTTTTTTCACTTGTAAAATGAAGGTAACACCTGCGCACTCTGCTTCACAAGGTTGTTGGGGATATTAAATGAAATTTATTACATTTAAAACCACACTGAGACTTTTAGGACAGCTTGTATGAAAAATCGCTGTGTAAATGTTTTCAAGCACTAGACAAAGATGGTTGAATGAATGAGTAGATGAAAAGACACATGAAAAACCATGGTTCTCCTCTCACTTTTCTCTTAACCCCTTGTATCTCTCAAGGATTGAGCCTTTTCCCCTCTGTGTTATATTCCTTCTCTTTCTTCCCTATCACTTCTGCCTCAGTGTCCATCATCTTTAAAAACTTGGGCAAGGTTGACACAATTTTAAAATTCACCCAAGAAAAATTGTTATTGTGGAAAATGATAGACTGATGGTGAGGTAGCAGGTTGTAGTGAAGAGAGTTCTGGACTGGGGTTCAGGAAGACTTTGGTGCACATCCTGTCTCTAACCACTTCTTGCTTATGTGATCATGGGCAAATCAAATTTCATATGAATGATAATCCTAATCATAATCTTAATAGCTAACATTTATATGGTGCTTACTCTGTGTAAGGCACTGTGCTAAGCACTTGACAAATGCTATCTTATTTGATCCTCACAACAATCCTGGCAGATAGGTACTATGATTATACCCATTTTGCAGATGAGGAAACTGAGACAAAGATAAATTAAGAGACTTGCTCAGGGTCAAACAGCTACTAAGTGTTTGAGACCAGATTTGAACTCAGGTCTTCCTAGCTGCTCATCCCATATAACATGTAATATCACATGTAACAAATGATATCACACATAATACATAATATCTAACATCATCCCTTTAAGCCTAAATTTCCTCATCTGTAAAATGTTAATAACAACGTGAATAGCATTTATTTCACAACGTTGATGTGAAGCAAATGTAGGTAAAATAGCTTTAAAATTCTCAAGTTCTGAAGTAGAATAAAGAAGTTCCTTATTATTATATCATATGGTCTTGAATCTGTCTTTGTAGTCTGGGGGCCAAGTATAGTGCCTTGCACATAATAGGGGCTTAATATATGCTGAGATTTGTTTCTCAATTTCACTATATCTAATTGCTCCATTCCACTCACTTTACATTTAGGCAGGCACGAGCAAACACATGAGCTTTTAAACTGCCATTATCTTTTCCCATCGTTACTGTGGAAAATAGAAACAGATCAGAGAGGTGATGTCCCATTATCAATTCAGTTAAACTAAGCAAGCGTTGAGAATGTTTTACACTCTCCAATTTAGTCAATTAACATGAAAGTTATAAGAACTATGATAGGTTCACAAATACCTAGACACACTGGTTAACAAGATGATGATTATAGACTCTTCATTGCCTTAATTAGAATGGACTAGAAGCAGTGAATGTTAGCACTCAATCCTATAAGCCCCCAAAGATATTCAAGGAAAATGATTTGCCTGAAGAGTGCCATAAATATCATTTAAAAATTAATGAATTTGAAATCAATAAATGGATTAAATTATCCTCCAGACAGGGGTGTGCTGGTAAATGTTTAACAGTTTGCCCTTCTAAGAAAGGTTGGAGGGGAGGGGCAGGGAAATACGCATAATAACTTTAATTTTCATTATTAATATTTTGTCCATCACTTTCTTAAGTCTAGGTAATCAATAAAGCAGTAAATCAAACCCTGATTTGTAGTGTTTACTGATTTCTGAGGTGTAAATGTTCACACTGAAACTTAACAATAAACTCTTTTTAAGTGGTAAAAAACTAACTTTAGCACACAAATACAGAAGTTAGTTTACAAAATAAATATGAGATAATTTTTGGTGAGTGGGATACTAGGTTGATTAAAAAATGCCTCAAACCACAACTATGGGTTAAATAATTAGGTCCAGATTCATGCTTATGGTTGCACATATACAAAAGTCTGAAGTACAATTTATGGCAATTCTGATGTCTTTCTTACTCAAACTTCATTTTGTTTCATTTGTATCAAATCCTGGCTCTAATCCACTATTGTCCTATGTTACCTCTGGTGAGTCACTTAACCTCTCTATTCTTCAATTTCTTCATGTGTAAAATAAGGGAGTTGGATTGGAGGACTTCCAAGGTTCCTTCCAACTCTCAATCTAGGATCCCATGACTTTTCATATTCATTGGATTTATTTACAATTTTATTTTCAATTGAGTCGATGTGGTAATACTAAGAATTCAATGTGAAGCCAGTAAAATTAATTGAGCTACACTAATTTTTTTCAGTCTCTCGGGTTTTTATGATGAAGTCTCTCAAGCTATGGGAAGTAAACAGTGAACCATGAGTCACCAGCTCCTGAGGCTTCCTGGGAAAATAAAAAAGGCAGAATTCAATGGTGATGCTAGGAACCACCAACAAATGACAGATCAACTAATCCCATTTGCCTGACTATAAGGCTTCAAAAGATCTCTTCTAAAGGTCATTATAATTTTGCAGGGATCCAGAAACATTCAGCTCATCTCTTTGCCAACTTAAAATCTCAAATTCATTTTTTTCCCACAAAGGCTTAGTAGGGGAAATTTGTGCTTCAAATACTAGTTCCCAGTTTAAATTCAAGAAGAAACTGAAAGGAACCTCAATGGCCATCTAATCCAAACCCTTCATTTTACAGAGAGAGAGAGAGAGACTGAGGGCCTAGGAGGTCAAGTAACTTTTCCATTTCAAGTAGTATCTGAGATAGCATTTGAATCCAGGTTCTCAGACTCCTAAGCCCATGATCTTTCTGGTATATCATGAGGCAGCTGGGTGGCACAATGGATAGAGCTCTGGACCTGGAGTCAGAGAAACCTGAGGTCAAATGTGATCATAGACACCCACTAGCTGTGTGACCTTGGGCAAGTCACTTAACTTCTGTCTGCCCCAGCTTTCTCAACTGTAAAATGAAAATAATAATAATAGCTCTCACCTCCCAGGACTGTTGTGAGGACAAAATGAGATAATATCTCTAAAATTCTTAGCACATTCCCTGACCCACAGGAAACATTTAATGTTTATTTCCTCCCTTCTTTCCACGCTATCACCTAGTTTAACTAGATGACATCCAGTGTCTCTACTGACTCTAAGATTGTAAAAATCATACATTCTTATGATCAATTTAAATATCTGTGCTTCTTGTGGCTTTTCACTGATATAGCATGGTCATTCATTTACATTTTTCTGGGCTTAGTGATATATAAGATTAATTTTAATCTACATAAAAGACAGATTTAGATTCTATTGAGACAGGACTAATTTATATTTGCATAAAAGTGCACAGTACAAAGTCTTTCACATACATGGTCTCATCTTCATAACAATCCTGAAAGGTATGTCATGAAAATATTACTGTGATAATTTTATAGATGTGAAAAATAATATATAGAAGATTTAAGTAACTGATCAAGATCACACAACATGTAAGTGGCAAAGCCAGCACTTAAGCCAGCCTGGGTCTTTTAATTTCTTGACCCATACCCTTTCCATCACAACACAACTATCTCCCAAATGCTGAACTACACTTAGGGTTTAACTTAAAAACAAAAACAAACAAATTATCATAGTAACATGTTACAAGTATTTTTTTTTCTAAACTATGAGAACTAAATCACCACCTACCATAATAACCTTTTTTTTTTAAAAATCCCTTTAAGGATACTATATATGCATATATATATATATATATATATATATATATATATACACATATATATGCATATATATAAACTTCTAATATGTTAATATGATACATTTTCCAAGTTTAAAATTAAGCAGCACTTAACAGTAATAAAAATTGACAAAACTTTTAAAGTATTTTCTTAAGTTAATCTTGTGAGGCAGGTACTATTAGTATTATTATCCCCACTTTAGGGATGAGGAAACAGGGTGTCAAAGAGGCCAAATGCCTTGTACATGGTCACATAGCTAATATCAGAACCAGGAACTGAAACCAAACTTGCTGGCACAAAGTTCAGAGCTCTTACCTCTACATCATCCACCTTCAATCCTCTCTTACCACTTTCCTACATCTCCTTGATAAATAAATACTCAAACGGAGCAGTGATCTCATAGATTTGGATATTTCTTTCACTGCTAATCCATTGATAACCTGCCTATTGCAACTCCTGTCAATACCCTCTCATAAGTTCACCACAAGGCGCCCATGAAACATGCTAGAACCCTTTCCCCTTACTTTCTGCTATCATCTTGGAATACCAGTAGGGCGCTTAGACTGTCAATTATTCATCCCTTGTCTTTATCCCACTTTTTTTGTTTTGTTCTACATTTCCTTGATGATATCTTTTTAAGCAATGCCATCATTTGCTGTAGACAGAAAGAAGAATTCTATGGAAAAAAACCCACATGACTCTCTAAATTAAGTGCAATCCAGTTTATTTAAGTTTGAAACATTTTGCTAATACTGATTTTAAAGCAATGATTTTCAGAGTATGTTTCAATGGGTTTGTGGAAAAGAATACTATAATATTAATAACTAGTAATGTCAAAAATTTTATAGAAGAAAAAACTTTTTAAAATAAAATTTATATTGTTTGATGCAATTGGTGATTCCCACCTCATCCAAGCCCTATGAGCAATCAAGCAGACCACATGGGTTCTGAGTGTTCCATTTGGTAGCAAGAGAAAGGATAAGGTCAGGAAACAAGAGGGAAGGCACTCCCAACAGTGACAGGCCTTTCTTCACTTCTGATCATCCTATGTCACCAATAGAGAGAGGAAGAGACAGTGAAAAAAGAAAAAGGACATAAAACAGTTAAGGGAAGGGTGGAGGTTAATGAATACATGAAGCAGATGAAGAAGGAACCATCAGAAAACAACTTTGGAGAACTTCTGAACAAGGCAATGAACAAACATGACTTCTTACAAGATGGATACTAGAGGTATGTCTACCACTTCTCAGTAGTAAAGTGTTGGACTGCAGGTGCAGGACGAAATACAGGAATCAGACATTCATTCATGGCCAGCATGCTGATTTATTTTGTTTGACTACATTTATTGTTTACAAAAGAGTCTTTCTATTTGGGAGAGTAGAGAGTAAGTTAGTGAATATTGATGGAAATCACACACAAAAAATAAAATGTTATTAGTAAAACATTTAAAATACATAGAAAGGGAAAGGGAAAAAAGGATATCTAAAGTCTATCCTACCACTTTGTTAGTTTTCTATTTGTTTGGCATCTTCAGCAGAGATTGGGCTTACTTAACTTTAAACTTGGAAAAGTTATATCAGTGTGTGTGTGTGTGTGTGTGTGTGTGTGTGTGTGTGTGTGTGTAATCCTTAAGGGTATTTTTTAAAAAAGGTTACTATGGTAGGTGGTGATTTGCTTTTCATAGTTTAGAAAAAAAACAGTAATTCTAACCGATAGGCTGGTAAGTAGTTTTGTAACATGTGGTTACGATATTTTGTTTGTTTTTATTCATAAACTAAATCCTAAGTATAGTTCAGCATTTGGGAGGTACGTATGTTGTGATGGAAAGGTCAGAAAGTTAAAAGACCAAGCTGAGTTAAGTCCTAATTCTTAATGTTGACTGACATCTCTGAGATCAATGCTACTGCATCAAATATATACTCTGACCATCACCTTCCGGATTTCAAAAGGCCTGCCTACAAAATTATTCTATGTGAATATATTTCAATAACAAAAAGTGTCTTTTTTTTCCTTTTACTTAAAGCCAAAATTTGTTCTTTACAAAAGTAATGTGAGCATAATTGCCCTTTTTAAGATAGTTTAAAAAATCCTCTCGTATCTTATGTACCATTCAATTATTAAAACAATGCAAATTTATATAAGTATTAAAGAAATTAAATCAACTCATGTTCCTTTATGTTGAACAGGCTAAAATAGGAAGATTTTCAATTGAAATAAATGTAATTTTCAAATGTTTCCTTGGAATCACATGGCAGTTCACCACCTCCTTACTTATTCAACACCTCCTATTTAAAATATGTACACCTGATATTCTTTATTCCGTACTCTAATCATCTGCTCTTCAAAGAGTAAGGGAAAATACACTTGCCCTTTATTTTATGTGTAATTTTTACTTTTTTGCTAGGAGAAAATGCATCCTCAGGAAGCAAGTATTTGCCTTAAAATGTATATTTTAACATTTAGTTCAGCTCTTTCCCATATGCTACCATGACAAAGATTGTATAGATTTAACTTTCATCCTAGAGCAGGGATCTTAATATTTTTGTGATGGTGGTGATTTGGGGTATTATGGACCCCTTTGGCAGTCTAGTGAAGTCTTTGGATCCCTTCTCAGGCTGATGCTTTTATGTGCATAAAATAACTTGCCCAGAATTATAAAGGAAACCAAATACAAAATTAATAAAAATTCTTGAGGAACAAGTTCACTGACCCCAGGTTAAGAACCACTGGCCTAGGTTATTTCATTTGTTTTTGTATCCTTAGCATCTAACACAGTGCCAAGAACAGAGTAGGACTGAATTAATATTTATTAGATTGGATGAGCACCAATAATTGGAGCATATCATTTTCTGTAGCTCATTTTGATAATATCTCCTCAAGTGATAGAAAAAGCTCTACTTAATTATGCCTGAAGATTTCACATTTTTAAAACATTGACAGTGCTAAGGATTGTTTTACTAATTGGTAAAAATTAACCAAGGTCAGCACAATGGTTCATTTTCAGTGCAAAAATAGATCTCACTATGAGCTATAGAATCATATTGCCATTTAATGAGGCTTTTCACATCTCTGAGCACCACTCTCAACCAATGTCATCACCTCCAATGATAATCATAACACTGTTCCCAGGACAGAGACTTGTAGACAGCTTCCTTATTTCCCATTACCAGAGGAAAATACTTGTTTTCTAGGAGAGCAATCACTCTAGGCAACTCCACATAAGATGAAAAAAAGCATAATTAGTTTTTTTTTTCCTGCTAAACCAGGGGGAGCATGAATAACCTTGAACATTTTAAAGTTCACAGTTTTTCATTTGTATTGAATGATTATGATAAAAGAATGGGAGATTTATTTAATTAATTAACAAATGACTCAAGTTTACTGTTTTAACGTATTTTGAAGCCTTATTGCCAAATAGCTTTTCAATGATTGCTTTTTTCATTGGTTGAGACTATGATTTCATCAGCACGAGAGTCCTTCAGGATGCATATTGACTCACATATGGTAACATCATGTTTTATCAAATTTTTATTTATTTTTCTAAATATTTCCCAATTATATTTTAACCCGTTCTCTGCATTTAAAAATGTTGTACGCCAGCAGAATGCAAGTTGAACCCCTCAAGAATAGGAAACAGATTTGGATTTGTTTTTAGTTACTACTGGTAGGTCGTCTATGTTCAATTGTCCATTCTGCCTAATCACTAAAGTGAGAAGAAGAAAGATGCACTGCCTGGATAACTGTTAGTTATTATTTTATTTCTTATCTCTCCCACCAGATTATAAGTTCCTTGAGGGTAGGCACTGAATTTTATATTTGCCTCCACCCATAACTCCTACAGCAGTGCCAAGTATGTAATAGACACTCACTAAATAATGTTTTATTGATTGTGTTGAGGCAGTGGTGGGGGGGTGATTGTGTTCTTTATGGTGATTAGGGTTTTTTTTCCTTTCTCCAGAGCATTCTGCCTAGTATGGAGATGTAAACTGTTGACCTTGCCCCTGTTCATTCATCACTTTGAACAACTAAGGCCATTAATATGGCTGCTGTCACATCCTCATAAATCTAAATTGAGACATGAGCTATGTGGTGCAGCGTAAATCATTTAGCCTTTCTGTGCTTATACTTTCTTATACATACAATTGGGGGTAGGATATGATGACCTCCAAGGTCCTAATAACTTATAATCCAAAAACTGATATTATTATTTATACCTTATTCAGTCACAGCTACTAAGTCCAATCCCCATGCATCATCATGTCATAGAGCTAACTCTGTATTTTCAAAGATTACGCTAGTGAAACACAAACTCTGATAGATCCCAGCAACTTGAATATGTATTCAAATGTGGAATTGGACTCAGTGATTGTGTATCTTTCATGCAATGACCAGCCTAGCTAATTTTGAAGAAGTATGTTGACAGATATCTGGTCACCAAATGAGCAGCAGTTTTGGCTACAGCAATTTGCAACAATAATATTCTAAGAAATGAATTAGGCATGCTTAGCATTGATGGAGGAAATAGACACTCTGAGAGTAGTTAAGTATGATGCATGTACTCTTATGAAAGAAAGCTTAAAAATGGTAGGGTTGTAGTGAACATAAACCAACTGTCTACTGATCCTATTCCTAGTACTGTCCAATCTCTAACATTGTTCAGCTTGAGTAGAATGCCCTCCTTTTCCCCTTTATCCTTTCTGCCAAGATACTATAAGAGGTCACTGTTATAGTGGGAATGGGACTCCTTTGGCAGTCCAGTGAAGCCAATGGACTCTTTCTCAGAATGTTTTTAAATGTATAAAATAAACTATATAATATTACAAAAGAAACCAATTATAGCATAATATAGTTATCAAAATACTTTTTTTTCATTGTAAATTCTTAGAGCTGAGGTTAAGAACTCATGATCTAGATCAGAAATACCAAACATGAGGCTTGAGGGCTACAGATGGCCCACAATACTCCCAAGGACAGCCAGAACTAGATTAAAATGTAATTAGGAAATATTTAATAAAGTAAAAAAATACAATAAAGCAAATATGATTACATTTTAAAACTAAGTCAACATATGGTCCACAGGGATCCTTATATATAGTACAGTGGTTAAGTGACTTACTCAGGGTCACACATTTAGTGTCTGAAGCAAGATTTGAAAATAGATCTTTCTGACTTCAGGTCAATTACTCTATGCCATGCTACCTCTTAATCTCCTTGCATTTTCCACAAATAAAACAGGTCATAGGCATAATTGGCAGAATGCAAATGTTCATTTTTATGTTTTATTAAAGATTTTTGTTTTTATATCATTTTCCTTTCCTGAAATACTACCTTTAAGTTTCCTCTTATAACCAAAAACAACAAAATGGTTACGCAAACTCATACATCAACTTTCTCTAAAAGCATATGGAACATTCTGCACTCACGGTTCCCTACCTCTCCAGGGAATGAGGAAGGTACATATCTTCTCTAAGAACGAAGCTTGGTCATTATAATTACACAACATTCCGCTGCATTTTATTGTTCATTTTGTTTACCTTATAGTACTCATAGTCTATATTTTTATGTTTGTTCTGTTTACTTTATTCTGTAGTGTTTCATTTAAGTCTTCCCATGTTTCAAATACTCACTTATTATTTCCAGTGGAAAAATAATAATTCATTACATCCATATATTGCATTTTGTTCAATGCTCCCCAGCTGATGGGCATCCACTTTCATCTGAGTTAATTGATACCACAAAAAGTGTTCACATAAATATTTTAGCACATATGGGCCATGTCTATCTGTCTTGGACCTCGTCAACATGCATAGCTAGCAGCGAGATGCTGGGTCAAAGTGAATGTATAATTTAGTGACATTTCAATATAACTCCAAGTGCAACCATTTATTATTTAACTGATGTTCTTGGCTTAACCTCATCCATAATTTTTTTACTGTATTATATGTATTTACATGTCTCTGCATTGGAGTTACTATTTTTTGTCCTTAAAATGGCAAGTACTTATAGATCTGTGGCTGAATGTCCTAATTTGCATTGTACATTATTTCACAAGACATTTGTAGACTTTTAAACACCTTTACAAAACAAGTCAATAGGCCCACTTCTCAGGGAGTAACAGGGCAATATCACTAAATAAATAAGTTATTCAAAACCAAAAAAGGGATAGAGATGTTCATAGAAGATAAACTAGACAATTTTAGTTGCACAAAATTTAAGGGTTTTGTTGTTGTTTCTTGTTCAGGCATTTCACTAACATCCAACTCTTTGTAACCCCATTTGGGTTTTTCTTTGAAAAGAGTTGTTTGCCATTTCCTTCTCCAGCTAATTTTACAGATGAGGAAACTGAGGCAAGTAGGATTAAAGGATTTCCCTGGAGTTACACAGGTAGTAAGTATCTGATACCAGATTTAAACTCAGGAAAAATGAATCTTCCTCACCTCAGGCCTGGCACTCAATCCATTGCTCCATCTAACTGCCCAAAACATTTGTTTTTATATGAGCTGTTTTTGTGGTAGCAATGAACTGGGAACTGAGGGGATACCCATCAATTGGGGATTGGCTGAACATGTTATGGCATATGAATGTGATGGAATATTATTGTGCTATATGAAATGATGGAGACACTTGGAGAAAAACCCAGAAAGACACATATGAACTGATGTAAAGTGAGTAGAATCAGGAAAAACATTATATAGTAATAGCAAGATAGCAAAGATAATCAACTTTGAAATACTTAAAAATAAATGAACACAATGATCAACCACAATTCCAAAGGACTCATGATGAATTATGTTATTCCCCTCCAGAAAGAGAAGTGATAATACTCAGAGTACACATTAAAGCATATTTTCTTTTACTTCTTTCATTTTCTTTTTCGTACGTGGCTGATGCATAAATGGTCTATACATACACATATAGTTATATATATATATATGTATATATATATATATATATATATATATATATATATATATATATTTCTAATGGGTTTTATTGTTCTTGCCTTCTCAATGAGTGGGAAATGACGACGAGAGGGAGAAAATTTATAACTGAAAATGAAAATGAATTTTTTAAAAAAGGTTTTGCACAAACAAAACAAATGCACTAAAATTAGAAGTAAAGCAGGCAAATGGGGAAAAAAATCTTTGCACGAACCGTCTCTGAAATGCGTCTTACTTTTAATATTTATAAGGACTTCATTCAAATCTCAGAATCATTGCTTAATTAATAAATGGTCTAAAGATGTGAACGGACTGTTTTCAGAGGAAAAAATCCAAACTATTGATACCTATGTGACAGAAAAAGATTCAAAACATGAATAATCAGAGAAATGATAATTGAAGCAACTCTTTTATTTATTCACTCAAGTTCTACATTACACTTGTTAAATTAGCAGAGATGACAAAGAAGGAAAATGACCAATGTTGGAGGTAGTGCCTTCGGGAAAACAAGTACATTAATACACTATTGGTGGGATTGTGAATGGTCCAACCATTCTTGAAAACAATTTGAATCTATGCCCCAAAAGTCATTAAACTGGGCATAACCTTTGATTAAGCAACATTACTAATAGACTTATACCCCAAAGAAATCAAAGAAAGAGGTAAAGCACCCGTGTGCAGAAAAATATCTATAGCAGCTCTTTTTGTAATAGCAATAAATAAATAAATAAAAGAAACAAAAGCGGTACTCACTCATTGCGGAATGGTTGACAAATTATGGTGTATGAATGTAATAGAATACTATTGTGCCATAAGAAATGATGAAAGGTATGGTTTCAGAGAAATATGGACAGAGTTAGATGAATTGATGTCAAGTGAAATTGAATAGAAAAACAATTTATATATTGACAAACGCTCTCTGTAAAAACAAATGATTTTAGTGGAGCAGAGTAGAAGCAGGGACCTGACTGAGCTCTCCCCCCAAACCCCTCAAAATACCTGTAAAAATGACTCAATAAATTAAAGAGCAGCAGAAGCAACAATATGACAGAATGAAGCAGAATTCCCATGCAAGACAATCTGGAAGGTCAATAAGAAGGGTCTTTCACACTGGGCTCAGAGTGGAGAACAGCCCAGTCTGGGCAACCACCAGCACAGACAGGACTGCAGCAGGCTTCAGGGAAAAAGGAGTCAACAGCTTGCTAAAGGAGACCCAAAAATGCTGAAGAAAACATCTTTAAAAAATAGGCTAACCCAAAAGAGGTCCAAAAAGCCAATGAGGAGAAGAATGCCTTAAAAAAGCAGAATTGGCCAAGTGGAAAAGGAGGTCCAAAAGGTCACTGAAGAAAATAATTCCTTAAAAATTAGAATGGAGGAAATGGAAGCTAATGACTTTATGAGAAATCAAGAAATTATAAAACAGAACCAAAAGAATAAAAAAAAATAGAAGACAATGTGAAATATCTTATTGGAAAAAGAATGACCTGGAAAATAGATCTCAGAGAGATAATTTTAAAATTATTGGACTACCTGAAAGTCATGATAAAAAAGAGCCTAGACATCATCTTTCAAGAAATTATCAAGGAAAACTGCCCTGATATTCCAGAACCAGAGGGTAAAATAGAAATGGAAAAAATCTACTGATCACCTTCTGAAAGAGATCCCAAAAGGAAAACTCCTAGGAATATTGTAGCCAAATTCCAGAGTTCTCAGGTCAATGAGAAAATATTATAGGCCACCAGAAAGAAACAATTCTAGTATTGTGGAAACACAATGAGGATAACACAAGATTTAGCAGCTTCTACACTAAGGGATCAGGGATCTTAGATAATGATATACCAGAGGTCAAAGGATATAGGATTAAAACCAAGAATCGCCTACCCAGCAAAACTGAGAATAATATTTCAGGGGGGAAAATGGAATTTCAATGAAATAGAGGAATTCTAAGCATTCTTGTTAAGACCAGAGCTGAATAGAAAAATTGACTTTTGAATACAATAATCAAGAGAAACATGAAAAGGTAAACAGGAAAGAGAAGCCCTAAGGGATTTATTAAAGTTGAACTGCTTATATGCCCACATAGAAAGATGTTATTTGTAACTCAGGAGACCTTTCTCAGTATTAGAGTAGATAGAGGGAATACATACGTACATATATATATACACACACACACACACACACACACACACACATGTATGTATGCATGTGTATGTATATGTGTGTATGTGTATATATATGTGTATGCGTGCATACATGTATATGTATATGTGTGTACATATATGTTTGTGTGTGTATGTAGACAGAAGGCACAGGGTAAGTTGAATATAAAGGGATGATACCTAAAAAATAAAATTAACTGTGGAGAGTGATATATTGGGAGAAAGTAAAAGGGAGAGGTAGAATGTAGTAAATCATCTCACATAAAAGAGTCAAGAAAGAACTTTTACAATGGACGGGAAGAGGGGGGAAGTGAGAGGGAATTAGTGAGTCTTACTTTCATCAGATTTGACTTAAGGAGGTAATAACATACACACTCAATGGGTATGGAAATCTATCTTACCCTACAGGAAAGCAGGTGGGAAGGGGATAAGAGAGGGGGGATAGTAGAAGGGAGGTCAGATTGGGGGAAGGGAGAATTAGAAGCAAACACTTTTGTGGAGGGATAGGTCAAAGGAGAGAATAGAATAAATGGAGGGCGGTACAGAAGGGAGGGAAATATAGTTAGTGTTCCACAACATGACTGTTATGGAAGTGTTTTGCATGACTACACATGTGTAACCTATATCACATTGCTTACTTTCTCAATGAGAGTAGGTGTGGAAGGAGGAAGAGAAAGAATGAGACTTTAAAATGAGTGTTAAAGATTTGTTTTTACAAGTAATTGGGAAATAAGATATATAGGCAATGGGGTATAGCAATCTATCTTGCCCTACAGGAAAACAGAAAGGAAAGGGAAAAGAGAAGGGAGTGGGGGGTAATAGAAGGGAGGGCAAACTGGAGGAAGAAGTAATCAAAGTGAACACTGTCCTGGGGTGGGGCAGAGATGGGGATAAAATTTGGAATTCATAAGCTTGTGGAAGTGAATGTTGAAAACTGAAAATAAATTTATATTAAAAAAAACTTTAAAAGCTTCAAGAACTCTGATCAATGAATGACCAAACATGATATCAGAGAACCAATGAAGAAGCACACTAGCCATCTTTTGGTATTGGAATGCTAATAGGGGTATGTAAGATCTTCCCTGCCCGTTAATAGGCCTCATGTGGAGCCCATTAAGGGAAACTTGTTTATTTTATTTTATTTTTTTTCTAGACTCACAGCCCCCGGAATAAGAAAGCTGGGACAGAAAGCCCTGAGGCCCAAAGGCAGAAATTCATTGTAAAGCCAAGAAAAGGCAAACCAACATGAAGAAGAACGAAAAAAAAAAAAAACCGAGGACTATAGATTCTTTTTATGGAGAAAGGCAGGACCAAAATACCAATATGGAAGAGGACAGCAATGACACTGTAGATACATCGAATACCTCAAAAGGTAATATGAACTGGTCTCCAGCCCAAAAAAGCATTGCTGGAAGAGCTAAAGGAGGATTTTAAAAACCAAACTAGGGAACTAAAAGAAAAAATGGAAAAAAAAATCCACTGATGAAATCAAGTTCCTAAAGAATAAGATTGGCGAAATGGCTACGGAGATTCAGAATCTAGAGAGAGAAAATGACACCCTGAGAGGCAAAATCAACCAATTGGAAAAGGAGACTCAAAAGCAAAATGAAAACACTAACTCATTAAAAATTAGAGTTGAGCAAGTGGAAGCTAATGAATCTATGAGGCACCAAGAAGTAGTAAAACAAAACGTAAAGAATGAAAAAATAGAAAAAAATGTGAAATATCTGATTGGCAAAACAACTGACCTGGAAAATAGATCCAGGAGAGACAATTTAAGAGTTATTGGTCTACCGGAAATCCACGATGAAAAAAGGAGCCTTGACAGTATCTTTGAAGAAATTATCAAAGACAACTGCCCAGAGGTCCTAGAACCAGAGGGCAAAATAGTCATTGAAAGAATTCACTGATCACCCCCTGAAAGAGATCCCAAACTGAAAACACCAAGAAATATTATAGCCAAATTTCAGAACTATAAACTCAAGGAGAAAATACTGCAAGCAGCCAGAAAGAAGCAATTCAAATATCGTGGAACTACAGTCAAGATCACGCAGGATCTCTCAGCTTCCACATTAAAAGACAGGAGAAATTGGAATATGATATTCCGAAGGGCAAAGGAGCTGGGACTACAACCAAGGATCATCTACCCAGCAAAACTAAGCATAATTTTCCAGGCAAGGTGATGGACATTCAATGAAATAAGGGAATTCCAGACCTTCCTGATGAAAAGGCCAGAACTCAATGGAAAATTTGATCTCCAAATACAAAACTCAATAGAGACATAAAAAGGTAACCAGGGGGAAAAACCCCACAAACCTTTTTAACCAATAAGGGCAGGTTGTTTACATCTTTATGTGGGATTATATCATCTTATGTATGTTTTATATATATATACATATATAAGTCAGTCTTGAGAATGGTACAGCTATTTGACAACTGAAAGGGATATACATAGGTTGTGAATGCCTGTATAAATTAACTGATGTAAAGATATAAAATATAAGTAAGAGATATAAAGGGAGGGCTATGAGAGAAACGGTAAGGAGGTAGTAGAAAAGGGTAAATTACACCAAATGAAATGGCACAAGAACATATTATAGTAGAGGGAAAGAAGGGAGGGAGAAGAGCAGTATTTGTGCTTTACTGTCATATGATCTAGTTAAATAAGGGAATAACATACTCTGATAAGTTTAGAAATCTAACTTGTCCTACGGATTGTAGGAGGGGAAGGGGGGAAAAGGGAGGGGGATGGTCAGAAGGGAGAGGAGAAGTAGCAAGTGGGAAATGGTAAGATAAGGGAGGGGAATAAAGAGGGAGGGTAAACTGAGGAAGGCAGCGGTCAAAAGCAAAATTTTGTTGAGGAGGAGAAGGGGAAAGGGAGAAATAAAAGCATAAACAGGGGGAATTAGGATGGAGAAAAAGACACAGATAGAAATCATAACTCTGAACGTGCAGTGGATGAACATTCTCATACAACAGAAGCAGATAGCAGAATGGATTAAAAACCATAATCCTACAATATGCTGTTTACAAGAAACGCATTTGAAACAGGGGGATACACATAGGGTAAAGGTAAAAAACTGGAGTAAAATATATTGTGCCTCAGCTAAAGTAAAAAATCAGGTGTAGCAATCCTAATCTCAGACAAAGCAAAAGTAAAGATAGATTTAATTAAAAGAGATAAGGAAGGACATTATATCCTGCTAAAAGGCACCATAAACAATGAAGGAATATCATTGCTTAACATATATGCACCAAGTGGTAAGGCATACAAATTCTTAGAGGAGAGATTAAGGGAGTTACAGGATGAAATAGACAGCAAAACTATAATATTGGGAGACCTCAACCTCCCCCTTTCTGAACTTGATAACTCTAACCTCAAAATAAATAAGAAAAAAGTTAAGGAGGTGAACAGAATTTTAGAAAAGGCACATATGATAGACCTCTGGAGAAAACTGAATGGGGATTAAAAAGGAATATACTTTCTTCTCAAAAGTACATGGCACATACTCAAAAATTGACCATGTACTAGGGCATAAAAACCTCACAATCCAGTGCAGGGAAGCTTGTTTATAAGAAGGCTTGTAGAAATTTTGTTAACGAGCTAATTAGGCAATGAGTCAGGTGTGATGTCTTCTGGCTCTGAGCCTATTAGCTGAGAGTATATATTGTGAGAGGTGAGCTTTTGCTTTCTGGGCTTATCCATTGGAAGTGCGCATGTGATTTGGCCAGATGCAACTCTGGGTAGCTGTTAAGAAGTCCCCCACCCCCGGCTTTGAAAATCCAGATATTGGTGCTTCTCTCTCTGGTAACTATATGTATTGCTAGTTAGAAGCCTGTCTGTTGATTTGTGTTATTTTTTTTTTTACTATTTGTATTTGCTCTGAAGGTCAGGGTGCTGTCTTTTCCCCCTGAACTAAGTGAATGATATAGGTATAATTAAAGTAAGACTGTTGACCTCTGAAACAGCTATCTTTCCTTAGTAAAGCTGATTAAAAAACCTGGACTAGCAGCCATCCTGGGTATGCCAGTGTGGTTGCCATCACAGGTGTAGATGATGGATTCAGGGTGCACAATGATATGTTTTTAGCTATGGCCAGTGCAGGAATTTGTCTTGCTTGATTATGATATTTTTATGAGGGTTTTGTTTTTTCTTTCTTTTTTTTCCAGTGAGGGAAGAGGTAAATTGGAAGAGAAAATATGCTTTTGTTCATTGGAAAAATAAAATATATAGGGTATTTCTGATACCCCAGTTGTTAGTACATTTCCCTTACCCCTATAATTTGCCCCTACTTCTCAACTTACATATTGGTTTACTTCAAAATTATTTTGTAATTACTTTTGTATGTACTTCTTCTCTCCTCAGAAGAATCACAACATTTGAGTTATAAGGGATTTCAGTTGACATCTAGTCCAATACATATATGAAAGAAATTCATACTATAATATACTTGACAAGCGGTCATCTGCATAAAGAGCTCCAGGGAGGGGAACCTCAGATGGCAGCCCATTCCACATTTGGTCTATTCTAATTGTAAGTATGTCCCACACCCCCAACCTCACCTCACATCAAGCCCATCTCCTTTGTAGCTCCCACACTGGTTATGAGCATCCCGCAAATGAGCCTTTCTTAGTACTTTACTTTCTGCTGCATTTATAATGTCTATCATTTATCTGTTTGCCTTATCTATCCACTAAGCTATCAACTCCATAAGGGCAGGAACTGTGTGTTCTATCCTTTCCATTTCCCCCAATGCCTAAGCATAAGTGCCTACTTAATAAACTTTTTTGGATTGTATTGTCTTCCACCAAAGTCCAGTTATGTGATGTTTCATTATGGCATGCATGTGACCCTAGGTTCTCAAAGTTAATGTCAGCAGATTTCACAAGCTTTGGAAAGCTCTACCAAACTGAAAAGGCTGTGTGCAAGTGTAGACATTAAGATTTCCATAGAAGGATGAACCCAAGTTCAGAAGAACAATTCATTACTTGTTAGGCATGGGCAGCAAAGTGATGAATTTTTCAGCCACAGTAACTATCAGTGGCCATCTAGCAGATGGATAGCCATATTTTCTGTAAAATTGATACCCACACAGATGAAATTATGAATCTTTGAAATATTTTACTGTATTCCATAAACTCCATTAAAATAACTGTGAGGAAGACAGTGAAAGGTAAGAAGCAGGTCAGTTGTGCTCTCTCCCAATGAATGTGTACAAGAAAGCTAAACATACACTTTATACTAAAGCTAGAGGAAGAGGAATAGATCTATTTCAAATAGAAGATTTTAATAAAGATATAAATTGGATGAATTATTATTCAACTCTTCTACATCCATGGTTATCACTCTAATAAAGATCAGCCTGGAATAATTTGTCTTTTGAACCCTTTATATTTCAAACTTCATTTTTATGTCATTTTCAGTTACATCGATATATGTATTTTTCCAGTTTAAAGTACAGAATAAAAACAATAAGCCCTAGTTTAAGAGAACATGAAGTTTAGACTTGGTTGGTCTCAACTTTTTCCATAGTTCTCACTCACCATTTCAGTTTTCAACTTCCGTAACACTGGGCAGCAAAACAAAAATGTAGAGCACATCAGAAGTGAACTTCGAATGAACTTGCTAAGGAAACCTATACCAAAACCAATATACAGGATGACTGGAGGGGGGATACTTCTACCTCTATAGCATAGTAAGGTGAGGGAAAATAATGGAGAATCTTTCACATGGCAAAAACTAATTTATTTTCTCAAGTTTAAAAAAATTGCAAGTTGTTTATTAGGAAATGAAGTTAAATAACACGTCAAACCACTCTCAGAGAGGCGAGCAGGATGTGATTTTCAAGTAGTGTATTAAGAAAGTCTAGGCAATGAAAAACACTGGTAAATATTTTTTTTCATTTTTAGCCAATATAAAATATCTAAAACCATAATAAAGGAGATTTCCTCCAAGGTTCTTCATAAAATGAATCAAAGGCCAAATATGCAAACTGCTAGAATGATACTGATTCTCAAACGTGTTCTATAGATGAGTATGAAGCAAAAAGAAATGTTTAAAAGTGTTCCTCCATCAACGCAGATAAGCACAAGGACTGTTCTTTTTTCTGACAAGGATCAAATTGAAATTCATATAAATATTATTTAAATTAATAATAAATATCAATATAAGCATGGCATTTTAACAAAAAGCTTTTAAAATTTAAGTTTAAATTTAAAATGTAACAATCAATGACATTAACTTATATACCACTTTAAGGTTTATAGAATCCTTTCCTCTTATGCCTATGAGATGGATGATTGGTCCATCTTAAAAGGGAGGCTCGGTTAAATAACTTAACTTACCCATGATCTTACAATGGTAATTTCTAAATGATGGAACGATTTTTAAAATTTCACAAAGTTTTCATAATAACATTTGTATAGTCCTTCATATATTTCATTTTTCTCACAATACGATATGAATAGTGCTAATGCTGTTGTTATCATTTTATACATGAGAAAAATTGAGACTAAGAAAAGTAATTTGTCCTTTTATACTGCTAGGAAATGTTGAGGTAAAATTATAATCCCAGTTTTCCTGACTCCAAGTCCATTACCTTTTTAAACTTCATCAAAGCAGAGATATCAAACTACAGAGAAGATTCAAACATATAAGTGTGTGTGTGAGTGTACATGCTTCCAATAAAAGAACATGAATCTTTTGCTATTTAAATCTCAAGCCAGACACTAGTTTTTGTCTTCTGAGTATATAGAATTCATAGATATAAAATCATCCTAACAATATTTCTTAAGATAAGACATTTTATAGACTGAAGATATCATGTATTCAGCTTTTATTTGTTTCTTTTTAAAATAAATTGTTCTTTCATATTTCACGATAATTGCCTTGTATCGGTGTCCCAAAATACACACAAATGGAAAAAAGTATTTTGCTCATTTCACACCATTAATATAAAAGCAGGTGTATGTAAAAAATCTCAAACAAACATGGGAAATCCTTTACTACCAAGATAAAAACCGCTGCCTGTGAAATGGGATCAAATATCTTTCAATTAATTTGTCCTTTCCATTCATTGTGCTGTTGCCTGTGGAAAATGGCTCCCATTCATGCGGATACAGAGCTATAAATCACATGAAATAGGAAATGTAGCCTCAAGCCATTTATACAGTGCAGCTGCAATAATAATCCTTTAAGAATGAATCCTCTGGCATTTTTTATTTCACAAACAAGAGAAATCATTAACACTTAAAGTACAATTGAAGTTTCGCTCTAGAATAGTGAACTAGAGTTCGGTTGTTAGATATGAAGAACTAGTGTGATTACCACTTTTAGGCTTATTTACATTGATTATCGGATACAAATAAAATAAATAATAACCCTGAAACTACAAAATGATTCAATTATCACCACAGAGTCCTTCTCAGTAAGCCCCGGACAACATTGTCTGATTTGCACAAAATCAACACTCACAATTATATAGCCTTTGCCCTCTCAGAGTTTACAATCTAAATTAACATTGATATTACATTTCATTTGTTCCACTTCCATGATATTTACTCTATACCATCTAATAGAACTTAACTCTCTATGTGTCTAATTTCCCTTATTAGGCTGTCAGCTAGGACTATATCTTGGCTTATGTATGTTTGTTTCCCCACCACTTATTACAGTGCTTTGAATACCACACATGTTTATTAAATAATTGATGAATAAATATAAATGAATTTCAAATATAAATTAAGTAGCTCAAGAAAACATATTAACATAAGCTTAACACAAATACATGTGCCGCTTGGCTCTCTGAGGACAGAAACTGTTTCTTCCTTAGCTAAATATTTGTTTGTTTTTTTTTAATATTTAATTTATTTAATATATTTAGTTTTCAGCATTGATTTTCACACAAGTTTGAATTACAGATTTTCTCCCCATTTCTACCTTCCCACCCACTCCAAGATGGCGTATATTCTGGTTGCCCCGTTCCCCAGTCAGCCCTCCCATCTGTCACCCCACACCGCTCCCATGCCCCTTTCCCTTCTCTTGTACAGCAAGATAAATTTCTATGCCCCACTGCCTGTGTATCTGATTTCCTGGTTGCATGCAAAAACTTTTTTTTGTTGTTTTTGAACTTCTGTTTTTAAAATTTTGAGTTCCAAATTCTCTCCCCTCTTCCCTCCCCACCCACCCTCCCTAAGAAGGCAAGCAATTCAACATAGGCCACATGCGTATCATTATGTAAAACCCTTCCACAATACTCATGTTGTGAAAGATTAACTATGTTTTGCTCCTTCCTAACCTATCCCCCTTTATTGAATTTTCTCCCTTGACCCTATCCCTTTTCAAAAGTGTTTGTTTTTACCTCCTCCCCCTGTCTGCCCTCCCTTCTATCGTCCCCCTTTTTATCTTCTTCCACCTTCTTTCCTGTGGGGTAAGATACCCAATTGAGTGTGTATGGTATTCCCTCCTCAAGTAAAATCCCATGAGAGCAAGATTTACTCATTCCTCCTCACCTGCCCCTTCTTCCTTTCCTAGAGAACCGCTTTTTCTTGCCACTTTTATGCAAGATAATTTACCCCATTCTATCTCTGCCTTTCTCCCTCTCTCAATATATTCGTCTCTTATCCCTTAATTTGACTCTTTTTAGATATCATCCCTTCATATTCAACTCACCCTGTGCCCTTTGTGTGTGTGTGTATATATATATATACACATATATATACATATATATATACACACACATATATATACATATACACCTACACATATACACACATAGACACACACATATGTATACAGATGCATACATACACACACACACACACACACACACATATATGCATATTCCTTTCAGCTACTATGATACTGAGGTCTCATGAGTCATACACATCAACTTTCCATGTAAGAATGTAAACAAAACAGTTCAACTTTAGTAAGTCCCTTATGATTTCTCTTTCTTGTTTACCTTTTCATGCTTCTCTTGATTCTTGTGTTTGAAAGGCAAATTTTCTATTCAGCTCTGGTCTTTTCACTGAGAAAGCTTGAAAGTCCTCTATTTTATTGAAAATCCATATTTTGCCTGGAAGCATCATACTCAGTTTTGCTGGGTAGGTGATTCTTGGTTTTAATCCTAGCTCCATTGATCTCTGGAATATTGTATTCCAAGCCCTTCAGTCCCTTAATGTGGAAGCTGCTAGATCCTGTGTTATCCTGATTGTTTTTCCACAATACTCAAATTGTTTCTTTCTGGCTGCTTACAGTATTTTCTCCTTTATCTGGGAGCTCTGGAATTTGTCAACAATGTTCCTAGGAGTTTTCTTTTGGGGATCTTTTTGAGGAGGCGCTATGTGGATTCTTTCAATTTCTATCTTACCCTCTGGCTCTAGATACATACTTCTTAAGTCAATAAAAGTAGCAAAATGAATTGCATTTAGTAATTCGGCAACTACAAAGACCAATCACTCCCTTCCTACTTTTAACGGTTGTTTTTTTCTTAATTAACTTATTTTTAGTTTTCAACATTCAGTTCTACAAGCTTTTGAGTTTTAAATTTTCTCCTGTTCCCCCCCCTCCGCCTTCCCCAAGATGGTGTGCAGTCTGACATAGATTCTACTTACACATTCATATTAAATATATTTTCACATTAGTCATGCTGTAAAGAAGAATTATAACCAATGGAATGAACAAGAAGAAAAAAGAAACAAAACAAAAGAGAGAAAACAGTGGGCTGTAATCTGCATTCAGACTCCATAATTCTTTCTCTGGATGTGGAAAGCATTTTCCATCCTGAACCTTTTGGAGTTATCTTAGAACCTTGCATTACTGAGAAGAGCTAAGTCTATCCAGTGTCATGATGGTGCAGGCTCAAGATTGTGGAAATTTATGGGACCTTGGTTTCCAGAGCTATGGTAGCACTCCTTGCTGCAAAAAGATCTTTTCAGGAGACTGGAGTAAGAGGGAAAGAGGCAGGACATATGTCCTGGCTTGAAATAGAGCTCAAATACATACTCTCTCCCCAATCGTCAAGCCTCAGAGATCCAAACTCTAAATGATACAAATCAGTTACAATGGCAGCACTCTGAATTGTTGGACTAAAGAACTAAAAAACAAAGGGAAAAGAAAATGATACTATATGTAGATGACTGTATGGCATTTCATTAAGCCTAAGGAATGTTCTTGTCTAGCATCCAGCTAGGACCAATTCTATCCACCAGAAGGTCATTTGGGGCAGAGAACTAGGCTGATGAACTGTGAATATCCCAGCATGAGAGGAGACCGAGACGCTTTTAGATCCAACCCCCAAAGAAACCAATATCAGAAGGGAGGGAGTCAGAAAGTGAAGAAGAAGGGGAAATAAGTGGAAATGACTGAAATTCATAAAAATTTCAGAAAGAAGAAAACTCAAAGATGTTGAGCCCAAGTAAATAAATCAACAAGGAAAACATAAGCAGCAAAAGGAAATATGGCCTCCAGATCTAGTAAATGATCAAATACTGCAAAACAAAGGAAAATTACCCAACACTTGAGGAGACAGAGGTCTCTATAGAATTTAAAGACAACATGAAACTACAACACATTGTTCCTGAACCATTTAAAAGAAAAATAAGAATTATCAGAGCAGAATTTAAGGCTTGCACAGGATAAATAATTGTCAAAACAGAAAAAGTTGAATATGCGATAAAAAGTCTCACCAACGAAACAAAAGAGAGAACAATGGATTGGAAATGTGAATAGACAAAAGTGAAGGATAATCTAGAAAAAGTGGATCAAAAGACAATAACATCAAAAGAAAATATGCTCTCTATCCAAGCAAAACACAAAAGTATGCTTAGAAATAACTTAAGGATGTAGATCTCTCTCAGGAAGAACATGAGGAAGTAAAAAAAAAAAAATCATAATCCAAAAAAAAAATAAAACCAAGAAAATTGTCCAGATTTTCTGAACACAGAAAATGAAATACAAATTAAAAGAATTCATAAACTGCCTCCAGAAAAGCAAAACAAATAAATTAATTAATGCTGCAAACTCCAAAACACTTAGTGGTTAAATTCAACTCAGAAACTACAATTCTCTAAGCAAACAGAAGAAAGACACGAAGGAAAGAAAATTCAAATAACACAAAACTATTCTGTACCCTCCAAAAACTGCAAAATGGAATGGAATGTTTTGTTCCAAAAAGCAACGGAGTTCAGAATGTACCTCAAGATTACCTATCCTGCAAACTTCGGCTTAATCATTAAGAAAAAAGATAGGCACTCAATAACAAAAAAAACACTTAAAAATTCTTGAAATAAAATCATATGTGGAGAGATTTATTTGCTTTTTGAACATTCCACAAAACAAAAATGCATGAGAGGTGAATGGATGTAGCAGCCAAGGAAAACAGAGGAGCTAGTAAGAGACTTCTTTCTAAATGTCGACAAGGAAGAAGGGGCAAAGGCAAAAGTCAGATGGAGATAATAGTGGAGAGGCAAGCCTAGGTCATTATGAATAGAACCTGGAGCTGAAGTCAGGGAAACCTGAGTTCAGAGCCAATTTTAGACACTTAGTAGCTGGACAAGGCACTAAACCTCAGTCTTTCTTCAGTTTCATCACCTGCAAAATGTGGAGAGTAACAGCACCCAGTGCCCAAGTTTTTGCAAGAATAAAATGAGATCATATTTGTAAGTGACACTGCAAACCTAAAATTGGTATATGTGTACTAGCTTTTATCTTGCAGCACAAGTATTTGTCTATACCACAGCCATTGAGCTTCAGACAGCAGAACATGCCCAAGCTTCTACCAAAAGTTGTCTCACTGATATCTCTTTGTATGAGCCTTGGAACCCAGGTCCCCAACTCTATGTGAAGGCTGGGAAACATCTTTCTTCTCTCTATCCCCACAAACATTGCAATCACTTTTATTCCTGGATAACTTTCCACACACACACACACACACACACACACCCCAAACCTTTTGTTGTTGTCATTTCTCCTATTATATAATTGCGTTTTTGTTTGTTTTATTCTAATAAAGAAGACTGAGATGTAATCAAACAAATGGAAAAAGACCATAAAGGAGCAGTGTGTCATAAGTCAAGGGAAGAGAGGGTATCTGGGAGCAGAAGATAGACTACTATTTTAAAAGCTTCAGAGAGATCAAGAATGAAGATTTTTTTAAAAGCTGTGGGACTCAGAAATTAAGAAATGAATGGCAACCTTGGAGAGAGCAGTTTCAATCTATTAGTGAGATTAGAATCAAGTTTGCAAGGCAGTGAGGTTACTGGAATTTGATGTAGTAGAGACCATTAGAATGATAAGAGGCTTTTTCTAGGATTTTGGCTGTGAAAGGAGGAAGGATAGAGTATCATAGCAATGTCAAGTGAGGGATTTTTTTGGTTGTTGCTTTTTTTCTTGTTTTTGTTTTTGTTTGTTTTGTTTTGTTTTTTATTTAGACTGAAAGTGCCCTAGGCACACTTATAAGCAGAAAGGCTGGAACTAATAGAACGATACATTGAAGAAGAGAAGGAGGATGAAGTTCGTGCTCCCAAAGGAAATGTGAGAGGATAGAATCAAAGGCAAAAATTGGCAAGGAGAAGGGCCATTCTTCTCTTTGTTGAGAAAATGAACCAAAAGAAGATAGAATTGAGAATGCTATAGAGTAGAAATTTCAAATATACAATCTTCTGCAATACACTGGAGTAGACATCAACTAAATAAAAATTGCATTGGGAAATACTTCACAAAACAAACAAAATACAATAGAACATTGATATTAACATGCAATTTTCTAAATCAACATGTGGCCCACAGGGATACTCAAGTACAGTTTAATGGCCGTCATTTCTATTTAAGTTCTTATGTACAGATTACAGAAGAAGAGTTTGTAATAAATAAAATCAATTTTCTTATTAAAGTAGGGAAAGAGGTCCTCTACTAGTCTACATGGAATGGGAATTTAAAAAGGAAGTATCCAGGGCTTGAGGAAAAAAAGGTTTGGAATAGTCATTATGGGATGTAGCAACAGTATTACGGGGGGAGCTGTGTATGTGAAATTATATGGCAGGGAGACTGAAAATTTTTGCCCAAATCAGGGGTCAGCAAACCACAGCACATGAGCCATATCAAGCCCACTCATATCAAGCCATTCTGAGAATGGCTTTCACATTCTAAAGACTGTTTTTGTATTAAAAATGTACAAATCATTGTTAATTTTGCTGTCCACATATAAAAATGTAAATAACATTCTTAGCTTGCAGTTCATACAAAAATAGATGAGGGCCAGATTTGGTCCATAGTTTGCTGTCGACTTCCATGAATCAATTCCACAACCATTTATTAGACCTATTACATATAATGTGCTACTGTGTTGAAATTAAATATATAGGCATAATGATTCCACAGCCTCTATTTTTGGCCATTCATAGTGTATAACCACTCCTGCCAATAAGACACATCTCTTTTAGTCTAACGAATCATCTTATCGTAACTGAAGAGCACCCTGTTTGAAGATTGTTTGATAGCAACAATTGATCCTCAACTTTGTGTTTTCCAAGCTACCTCACCCAACCCCTTTAACCTTTTCTTGCTCTATTTTCCATCCCTTTAATCACTTCTTTTGTTTAACTTTGGCTCTCATCCTGGCTCACCACATCCTCTCTATAATGAAGACACCAGCATTGAGCAAAATATTTAAATAAAAGGGTATCTGAGAAGAGGAGAATATTATGATTAAAAGGGTTGGATTGATTCCCAAGCCTTTCATGTCATTCTTGTGTTAAGATATCTGACATCGTTGTTTTTTTTTCAATTATAGCACCAAGCCACTTTGTTTATGATTCACTGTTAGTTGTAGGCATTTTTTCCCAGTCTTTCCCAATCTTCTGTATGTTGCTGTTGTTTTTACTTTAATTTTTTTCTTATTGAAACTCTTACATTCAGTCAGTTATTTATTCTGATTTCCCCCCACTTCCCTACCCCCCATTCTTTTCTCAATTCTTTGAATCCTTCATTTCTTTCTAGGCTCAGCTCAAGTGCTACCTCCTCCTTGAGATCTTTCCTGATTGCCCAGGTTGTTAGCACTCTCTCCCCTCAAAAGAGTATTTTGTATTTTTGTGAGTATTTTCTATTGTTACATCTGTGTACTTGTTTTTTTTCCTCTTTCAGAAAACAAGTTATTCCTCCTTAAAGGTGGGACTGTTTAATTTTTGTCTTTTTATCCCCAGGACCTAGTGCAGTTTTTGGCACACAGTAAACAAACGCCTGTGGAATGAATGAACAGAAGGAATCTAGGTCTAATTTAGTGACATCTGAAAGCTTGATAAATATAATCTCAATTCCATCACTCAGGTCATTAATCAAAGTATTAAAAATCTTAGATCCAGAAATAACTCAAGAAACTCATTCAGTAAGATGACTGAACCAAGAAATTCCCTGATATTTTCAACAGACAGAGGACATAAGAAGTCTGATATCATATTTGTTCAAATTTTCCCCTTTGTACCAGACTCTAGAGGAGAAAAAATATTGCTTCTTTTCTGGCTGGATTCACCCCTTTTCCCATGTTTCTCAGGCAAAGGAAAGCACCAGCAGGCTACCAGTAAAAGCCATTGTCTAGCACTTAGCACAGTGCCTGACATGTAGTGAGTGTACATTGCCTTGATTACTGATGTTCAACTATGCCATGACAGCCTGTAAAAGAGTCTCCTTGTTGTACCTAAGAAAGTTTCTATGGAGGAACTCAGAAAGCAGTCAAGGTCCTCTATACAAGTGCTCTCAACTTTTTAGCCTTTCTCCACCTCTTCAGCCACACACAACTTCTCATTAGCTGTGGATGCTGGTATGTAGCCACATACCAGTGAGGAACAATTCTCCCTCTTAACCATAAATAGACATGAATTAATCAGTCCAGTCCAAAATTTCTAAGGCCCAAAGGTTCCCCCTGCTCAGAGAGAGTGATCATGAGTCACACGTTCCTGTCTTTTGGACTATGTCTCCTTTAATTTACTCTCACCCTTACTCACGAAATTCAAGGATATCAGAATACTTTTTTTGATTCTTCAGTTGAATTCCAAGAAAAAAAAAACTACCATATAGTACCTCCCTTTTGTGCTTTTCAATAAGCAATCACTTAATAACATTGGCATTCCTACATTTTCAGAGTTCATTTATGACATAGTTTTGTAGAAAAAGCATTGAACTTGAAGTTAGAAGACCTGGATTTATGTCTCAACTCTGACATACGCTACCCACATGGCCTTGGGTAAATCACCAGAGCTCAATTTTTTAATTTTAAAATTGTATTGATATTTTCACCATGTACATGGTGAAGGGAGGGGGATCAGTCCATATAGGACTCTGTAAAATTTCAAGCACTATAAAAATATTGCACACAGGCAACATCATTAATAATCATCATGAGATAAATAAGTTATAAGTTCACATCTTACTGATTCCTTGATTGATGCCACACAAAGATAACATTTATATTATAGTATAAATGTTATATATTATAAATTGAATTAATATTTTATTCACAATGGAACTACTCAAGCACTCAAATAAGTAGTGATAATGGGTAACGTGCTAAATATTTCACATTTAGTCAAAATATTCTACTTTAAGTCAAAATTTGCCATTCCATTAACTCATTGAATTAGGGAGCAGTGGTATTCAAGCAATGGCAATTGGATGTATTTCTAAATATTTGAGTCATACTAAAAATCCATACCTGCCCCCAAAGCATGTCTTCCACCAAACTAGAAATTGCTAGGATATATTATTGATGAGTTAGATAGTGGGAGAGGGGAATGTCTCCAGAAGGTATTATCAAAAATGTACACCTGGGAGATGGATGACCTCTAGCACTCTCCCACTGGCAAGCATTAGCTCTCATCTCCATCCCTTTTTTCCATCTTATTTCAGACACTTGTCGCTTTATCTGTCTATCTATCATATTTACTAATTTAAATTGTGAGGTCAAAATTATCTCCCTCCAGACCCTTCCTGACTCATTGAAAAGGCAAGCAACATAATATCAATTATGCATGAGACCCTTGACACTTTAAAAGCAGAGACAGGAACTGGACTTGAGATTTCATTGGTATAGGAAACTCCCATACGAGAAAACTCCTTATCCTAATAATGGACAGTAACTTCTAATAATTCTCAATAGCTAACATTTACATAGCAAAGTACTTTACAATTATGGTCTCATTTTGATCCTCACAACTACCTTGGGAGGTAAATGCTATTATTATTACCATTTTACAGATGAGGAAACTGAGGTGAACAGAGGTTAAATTACTTGTCCAGGGATATACAACTCATGTTTGAGGTCAGATTTGAACCCAGATCTTCGTGACTCCAGTCTGGGTGCTCTGACCACTCCATCACCTAGTTAGTTGTCTTCTCTGAAACTTATAGTCTTAGAGAGTTCCCTAAAGCCCTGAGAAATTAAGTGATTTGCTCATTTACACTTAGCTATTATATGTCAGAGGCAGAACTTAAACCTTGGTCTTTCATTCTTTGGAGTCAGCTCTCTATCCATTCTGCCATACTGTCTTTCTGTCATTTATAGCTTGACAATATAACTTTAGCTATAAAAACTTAAAGATGAATGGCCTTGAAATTTCAATCCTCAATTTATAGATGGGAAGCTAAAGCTAGGAAGGTTAAATCTTCTTCCCATGGTATCACAGATAGTTAGTAATAAAAACTCAGGCCATAGGAGCACGGAGTTTGACCTGAAAGGGATATTAAAATCTCCTGGTTCCTAGGCTGCTGTTACATTCCCTATATTGCCACCTTGGTTTCCTAACTGGTTTTCTTGATTCCACTCTATTCTGAATTTGTCTTTATCTTAAACTAGTGCTAATATCGTATCATTCCCTTGTCCACAAACCATCAACAGCTCCATATAACAATCCCTGAAAAGAGTTCTTAGGCTGACATTTGAGGACCTTTACAACTTTACAATCAAAGCTGGTCTTTTTTACCTTACTTCCCACTGCTCCCCAATATAAACACCTGTTCCAGGGATTCTATATTCCTTGAAAGACAGAAATAAAGACCTTGATAGAATATGAATGAAAGAGAAGTATCACTATGAGCTGAGAGGGTAGAAGCAGGCCAGTGGAAGGCTGGAGTTGGGTAGTGCAAGATGGGGTGGAGATACCCAAAAAGCCAAGGAGAGCAGATCTCCAAAGATAAGGCAGAATGGGAAAACATGGGGCACTGAAAATAAATTTCAGATTTACAAGTTTATCAAAGAGCCATCTAAAATCATTACAGGAACTTTTCTTGCCTTTGCTTTTGAAACTAGTATGAAGAATAGAATAAATGTGATAGTTACCTCTTTTGTGGGAAGATTCTAAGGGAATTAGAAGAACAGAAATTCTTAAATGGGAAAACATTTCAAAGAAAAATAATTATTTCTGCTAGGAACCTAAGGGAAATTGAGACGAAAAGGGAGAAAGTAATTGTATCTTTATCCACCCAAAATTTATGAGTGGGGGAAGGAAAGGAGAAAAATCTATGTACCTTCCTACGAAGGCCACATTATATATGTGAAGATACTGAAGAAGGCTGTGGGTGAGGGTTCTGTAGGAAGTAGGAGTTGCCTGGTGCTGTAGGGAGTCTCACTGATTAACAGTCAGATGGTATTTCAATTTTGTATGTCTGAAAAATAAAATCCCTCAACATAAATATTATTTCAATGTGAACTGTAGGATCTTGTGTGAATCTTGCTGGTTGCCATGACCACCTTCAGTTATTTTTCTTTATAAACAAACCCAACCCAGTTGTTCAGCTGTGATTTGTAGACAATCTCCCAGATTACTCATCCCTTTCATCTAAAAAGTCAGAAGAAATATTCACATTGGCATTATGGTTTCTTTTGTAGTAATTGACTACCGAGGAGTAGAAAGGCTTCTAAATGTGACACTTGTTAAAACTGTAAAACTAGAGGAGATTTTCTCTCACGTATAAGAAAATAATGCCATTAGTGTGCCCTTTAAAAACTCACAATGATGAGGACTTGCAGAAAAATCATATTTAACTTTTGAGGTCTTGTCAATCACGACTGTCATTGTTTGAAACGGCATTGCTTTGTTCCTTACCTGTTATTTAGGCCCTTTGACTATTTCTTATTCTGTTCGTTAGCTATGGTAAGTATTTTGAACTGGCCTGTGTCCTTATTTCAACTTGCTTCTTGGCAGTTGCTCAATTTCATGAATTAATTGTAATTCATATTAATGTAACCATAGAGACATTATAAAATGGTGACAAAAATAATCCCAGAACTTATGCCTTCAAGTATGGTCCCCATCAAATTATTTATGTTGGAAAACTATAACCTTTTTCCTAATGTGGCACTGTCCAGTTTTTTTCTAAGCTCTAAATCCTAGCAATCTTGGGGTCCCACAAGAAAATCAGTCCCCTTATTTTATTGTCCTAATTCATAATTGATGCAAAATTATATAAAAAATCTAAGCTTACCTATTAAACATTTATTTTCATTGGCTATTTAAAAGACTAAAATCAACTCTCAAATGACAAATATTACCCATCATCGAAGATAATCTTTTTTAATATGTGAGAAGACCCTGAGTTCCAAAAAGTATTTTGAGTCACATCAACATCATTGGAATATGTGCGTTGCCTCAAAAAATATTGACATGGACCAGTAATTTGGATTCATATAAATGTTCTGGTCTCTAACCAATCTATGATCTCATTGATATAGAAATGACTTCTAATTTTACTAGGTTTTTTTAATCACTCCCATTTTATGAGTTGCATTTAGTAACAGCTCTTTTATTTTTTTTAAGAGAGAGAGCTAGAGAGAGATCCATTCTTTCTGAGTTTTCCTTACCAACACATTAAGAGTTATCGTATTTTTTTTTACAAGAGGGATCCTGGGGATTCTGACGGCCTTAAAGTTACTAAAATATTCAATATTCATTAGAGTAAAAAGTACGTCTACTTCTCAGTTCACAATTTTGGTGCACGTGACACATTAGTCAACTCCTAAAAGAAATGTTTCTGATTGGTATCCTCAAAAATAAAGAAAAAAAACAATTTTCTGGGTACCTATACCAGAGTCATATCATTATTTCTAACTTTGGCAGGCTGCAGATATTAGACTTTAATTACATACAGTCTGTTAATTCCTGTCAATATATGAGCATATATTTAGATGCCCAGACATATTTGTAATCTTGCAGATATGGGTGCTCCCTCCACAAATGCAGGAAGCAATCTTGCTACAATCTCTCTTCCTGATGCTTGATCTCATCTTTTCATGAATTCTCAAAGGAGGTTTAATATTTATGTCATATGTAACAGCACTTAAGGTGTCATTCTTTTTTTTCCTTCTTCAAGGTTATTTGAATTAAAATGAAAACATTTTAAGAATATCATTTTCTGGGTGTGGTAGAATATACCAATAACCCCTGCCACTGGAGAGGCTGAGCCTGGTATATTGATTGAGGAATGCTAAGCTATAGTGGGTCAAGGCAATTGGGTACTCACACTAAGGCCAGCACCAATATGGTGATCCAGGAAGAGTAGGGATCTAGCAAGTGACTTCAGGAGTGATAAACCAGACCATTTTTGGAAACAGAGCAGGTTAGAGATTCCCCTACTGATCAGTAATAGGATCTACCTATGAAAGGACACTGCACTTTCAGCCTAGGTGAGATAGGGATACCTAGTCTCAAAATGTGTGTATAACACATATTTGTGTATATATACACATACATAATATGTACATGCGTGTATGTGTATATGAAAAATGGAGCCTTTCAAAAGGGTAGAAAAGCTCACAGATGAACAAAGTGGTTTTTTTTCCAAAGAAAAGACAACTTAAAGGACAACAATGAATTAACAAGCATTCATTCCATTCCTTATGGGTGTTAGATTTTGGTTATTAATGCAACAAATGAAATAATACACTTTCACAAGGGCTTTTGCATTTAATTGGAAAGAAAACCATGGCATATGTAAGTATGTGTAGCATGAATATAAAGATAATTAATATGATGTACTTAAACACAAGGTAGTTTGATGAGAGGAAAGGCATTAGAAGTTGGGGGAACTGGGAAATACTTCATGTAAAAGGTGATGCCCAAGCAGCACCATGTAGGGAGAAAGAGATTCTATGAGGCAGATGAAGAGGTAACACATTCCAGGAATATGGGACAGTCAATTTAAAGACACCAAGTCGGGAGACAGAGATTAGTATGAGAAGAAAAGAGAGAAAGCCAATTTGCCCAGATTTCAGTGTACAGAGAGGGGAGTGGTATACAACGAGACTGGAAGTATAGGCTGGGGGCCAGATTTTGCAGAGCTTCAAAAGTTAAAGGGATGATGTTATATTTGGTTGCAGAGGTAATAAGAAGTGATCGATGCTTAAAGAAACAGCATTTGACAGTAGTATGTAAAATGAACTGGTGAGGCAAAAGACTTGAGGGAGACCAATCAAGAAGTCATCACAATAATTTAGGTGAGAGGTGATAAGGGCCTGACTTAAATGGAAGCTGTGTGAGTTGGGAGAAGGGACTGTAGGCAAGAGATGTTGTAGAGGTGGGATGGTAAGATCTGGCAACTGATTGGGTAGGTATGATAAAAAGACTAAAAGTTGAGAATGTCACCAAGGTTATAAAGCTAGGACACTAGAAGAATGATGTTATCTTCAACTAAAATGGTGGGAGGAGGAAGGGTGGGATAAAGGGGGTAGATAATGAGTCCTGTTCTGGACATGTTGAGTTTGAGGTGTCTGCAAGGCATCCAATTTGAAATGTCCAATAGACAACTGATAATTCAGAATGCAAGTTTAGGAGAGAGACCGGGGTTAGATATGAAAATCATATTCATAGTTATAATTAAACCAATGAGAGCTTATAATGTCATTAAAAGAGAAAGTGTAGAGAGGAGAAAAGGGAAATAAGTTAGAGCCTTGGGAAATATCAAGAGGTAGCGAGCACAATCTGGCTCATAAGCTAGAAAAAAAATTGATAAGTAACAGTTAGATAGGAAGGATGAATACCAAGAGAGAAGAAAGGTCTTAAAAGCCAAGAGAAGACAATACCTAAGAGGAGAGGGATCAATAGAGTCAAATGAAGTAAATCAGGCAAGAAGTATGAAGACTGAAAAAAAGACCATCAGATTTGGCAAGGAAACAATGAGTGCTTACTTCAGTGAGAACAAATGCAGCCTAGTATTGAGACCAGAAGGAATATTACAAGGGATAAGGACTAAAAGGAGAGGAAGTAGAAGCAATGAGTACAGAGAGAATTTTTCAAGGTGTTAAGCTGAAAAGAAAAGGAGAGGGATGGGATAGCTCAAGGGAATATTATAGATCTAGTGCAGATTTTTTAAGAAGGGGAGGGGGCAGGATTGATACTTGGACAGGTTTGAAACAAGTCAGAAATGAACCAATAGATAGGAAGAGGCTGAAGTTTTGAAGGGATGAGGAAGAAAACTAGCAGATATTTGAGGTTAAAATCTATTGAAGAGGACATGAAATCATATCATCAAAGACACATTTAAAGGGGTTGGTCATGGAAAAGAGAAGAGCTTCCTCATTTTTCAGAGGCTACAGAAAAAGAAGATATAGTAAGGAACGATACCAAGGCCTTTCAAGACAAAAAAAGATGAAGGAGTTCATATTAAAAGGCTCCAGTTTTCTAAATAAAGAAGCAAGGATCTCAGCTGAGAGACAGAAGAAAGGCGAGGATAAAAGGGATGGGAGGCTTGAGAAGAAAAAAAGTTTGGAAAAGCATCTGTGGAGGATGAAACAGAGAATCAACTATGCAAGAATAAAATTACTGCTTTGCTGCAAGGAGAGCTCAGTTGAAGGTGGATAATATGAATTTATAATATACCTGTTCAGCATATTTTGACTTTCTCCTGTTCTATTTGGCAGTATGTGAACAGGAATACAGGAGGTGGATGGTGAGCATATTCCATCACCAAAACCTAGCAAAGAATAAGTAGCAGTAGGACAAGAGGGCAAGGCCCCTGACCAATGTGCCAGCTTTATAATCTTTAAAATACCTTTATGAGAATGGTCTATACACAGATCGATGATATCCTGGACAAAAATACGAAAAAGGAACAAGCAAGCTTACATAGGCAATTTTCTACAGCAAGTCATATCTTCACAGTTTACCCAAGTGTCTAAAGGATCTAGAGAGTTTTAGTACTGCTGAGTGTCAGAGTGCATAAATAAAAAGGCAAGAAGTCAATGAAAGAGTTCAAAGTTTCTTTCACACTCAGGTAAAATGTTGTATAAAAGGCCCAGAAATCCATGATTTTGGGCACTACTAAGGCTAAGGGGAACATTAATTTCAATGGACATAAACCTGTAAGAAAAGCAACCTATAACCAGCTACCTGAAGTTGTATTCTTGAGAATGACACTAAAGCTAATTTTAGTTAGGGTTAGAATCAACAATTTACTAGACTTCTATTACTTGGGAAGTCATTTAAATAACCTCAAAATTTTGACCAAATAATGTTAGTTAGGGGGCTAGAGATATTTAGCTTTGAATTGGATTTTAATTACTGCCACATTGGTTCTTCCAGGCTAGGCTCAAGAATATTCCGCCATATCATACAAAGGCTACAATGCCATAATTATAGTGGCAATTGTATCAAAGAGAAAACTCGCCATTTTATGCCATAAATCAGTTTACTCTGAATTTAGTTACCATTTGAAAAAAATAAAAGTAGACAGATATTATAAAATATCAACAAATTACATACCCTGTGATAAAAAATTCAAAATTCCCTTTTAGTCCATTATTGGTACTATGTCAAAATGTCCAGTGGCAAAACCTCTTCAGAACTGTTCTAAATATAACTTTCAGTCAAACTATCTCCATGGCAACTAGAATGACTAATAGTCTCAGGTCTTTGCCAGTCATGTTGCCATGTGACTGGGGCTGATTGATTTAACAAGTAAAATTTTGCCAGAATGGTTTTGAATTGGCTCTGGCATCAAACGTGTAGACACTTTCTTGAATTTTCATACAATCTAGGTTAACTGAGGACAATAAAGAAGTTAATGTATGATTGAGATAACCATAGCCATACTTCTAGGCAAAGTATGCATATTGTCAGATCCAGAAGAGGTCATCAGGTTCAACCATAAGTGACTTGGTTGAGATCATTCAGTTAAGTGAACAACAAAGACAAAAGTTCAAGCCAGTTCTTCTAATCCCAGAGCCCATGCTTTTGCTACTAGTCTATGTTCTATGTGTGACCAGAACTTTGAACAAGTTAACCAATGAAAGAAGAAAAGTATTGCTCAGAGATTTGGAATCTAATTACAGCAAAATATTAACTGCAAAGATAGGGTTAGTAAGTGTCTGGCTAATAAAATTGTCATATAGACACTACACAGATAACCAATTTTCAAAGAATTGACATGCACTAAAATGCATTTAGCACTAAAATTAACCTGAATATAATAAAATCGTTCTTTAGTGATAAGAAAGATTTAAGGATCTGGCAATGCCTCAGGGTCATTGTTTTGAACTGTAATAATCACAATACTAATATTTAGGTGGAAATGTCCAGTTACTAGCAATTTCCAGGTGACAAATATTTTACAGTAAACTCATCCATACTCTTGGGAGAAATAACATTTTAACCCTGTTTTGTATTACAAAACATCTGAAGTCCTATGACAGACTGATTCAAGTATGCATTCAAGATTACTCAAGGAGCTAAGGAGTATTTTGAGCATGTTATAATACTGCCTATATGCTATAAGTCATTCTGCAGAAAACATTATTAGCTATTACTTAGAGAAGGTCTGGGAGTAAAGGTTTAGCTTGATTCTCATTTTATCTGATTCTTCTATCTCAATGTAGCTTTGGCAGATGAATTCAATAATTCTTACTTATTACTTGATGACTATTTGCAAAACAGCATTTGTAATAAAATAAAGGAAGATAGAACCAATTCTTTGACATCTTAAACCAACAAATTAATAAGCATTTACTCAATACCTACTACGTACTAGTCATTGGTGACACAAAGATAAAAATGAAACAGTCCCTGGCTTCAGAGAGCTTACATTTTATTGAAGCAAACATCACAAATATATATATGTAAGTAAAAATATACACAAAATAAATTTGGGGGGGAGGTCAAACAGTAACTCCAGAAAAATTTCACATAGAATATGGCATTTGAGATGTGCCTTGAAAGCAACTAAAAATTCTTAGTGGTGAGGAAGGAAAAGTTTACATACAGTTATGGAGGGCATCCTATGCAAACATAAGAGTTGGGGAAGGAGAGAATGTCTTATATGAGGACAAGAAGCCATTTTAAAATGTATTTATCACATCTGTAAAAATATTCCCAAAAATTGTCATGTAAATTTGATGTAGAATAACTAATTAACAGCTCTGCATGACAGAATGCTGAACCTGGAGTCAGGAAGACTCATCTCCCTAAGTTTAAATGTGATCTCAGACACTTGCTAGCAGTGTGACTCTGGGCAAGCTACTTAACCCTGTTTGCCTCAGTTTTCTCATATGTAAAATGAGCTGAGAAGGAAGTGGCAAACCACCCTAATATCTTTGCCAAGAAAACCCCAAATGAGATTGTGAAGAGTTGGACACAACTGAACAATAACAACAAATTGAATTAAAACTCCAACTATGGGTCAAATGCCTGATAGTGGATGTATAAGTATTTAATAAATAGGAAACCCGGATATTATAAAGGGAAAAGGTATAACAGTAAACAATACTTGTAAGGTTTACCAGAAATAATGTTAGACTGTGAGCCAGTACCGAGCTGTGCGATCTTGAAGAATTTAAGTACTCTCATTTTCAGAAATGAGGAAGTTTATAGCAGATTTCCTTTTAGCTATGTGCTTCTTTGATTTATAACTAAATTATTAAAAAATACTACAAATTATGTAAGGGCACATTATGCTTGGGCAAATAATGAACAAAATCAAATTCTTTGTAGAATACCTGACTATATAGTTACAGGTAAGGGCATGGAACACAGTGTGAGAAGAACCATGATCTTATTTGTACTGAAACACCCTCCTCCAGTCCCAATGCTATTGCTACTGATTTTTTCTAAGAAATATGAAACTATCCTAGGAAAAAGAACAGAATTACTCTACTGTAGAATTGTTTCTTCCCTCGTACAGATATTTATATTACAACATTTTCTATTAGTCTTGCCAATACACAAAGGAAATCCAAAGGAAATGATGGCTTGTTGACATAAACCAAAACATTCTTATTCTAACCTCCTAACGGGATACTGAGCTCAACACATATAATTGGGGTAACTTGATTACTTGATTACCTCTGAAAGTAGAGGTTTCCTTTAATTACAAGGATTATGATATAACTGACAAACTATAGACCTAAGCAATCCATTGCCAAATAAGTTTTCATTGTATGACAGAGTATGTGTTCCTCACTAATTTTCCAAGATGGAATAAGGATAATGTGGCTTTTACCTATTTTAGATGGGATCCAGCTATCCTAAAGACAGTTCATCCTGTTGATGTGCATATTTTTCCTGGTTAACAAAAATAGTATTCTGTGTGGAGGAGGTGGTTTGACAAAAGAATGACTATTAGGATTCACTGAACAATTGTTAGGAAAGCAACAATACATGAAATTCACCTATAAATGGCCACTGTAAAGAACCAGAAACCCCATGATAGAATATTCACTATTACCTTGGTAGGAATGATATCTATATTCTTTGGTGAGATGATCTGGACCTGTGATCACATCTGTATAGGGAACCCGTGATTTGAAAGCTCCCTCAGCCAAAGCAGATCAACAATTCGTCTACAACATAAAATGTTAGAGAATTGCCTTGGGCCCTGAGAGGTTAAGTGACTTGTCCCTGGACATCCAACTAATACTGTAAGAGACAGAACTTGAACACAGGTCTTTCTGACTCCGTTTACCCATTTTCTAAGTCATCTTTCATGATATTTTTATGAGTAATAATAATAATTTAAAAGCTTTAAGATTTTAAAATCTATACCCAATCCATCCTTTTTACAGATGAGGAAATTGAAACCCAAAGATGTTGAGTAACAGTTATTAAGTAATAATAGTTAGCCCTATAAGATTTATAAAATATCTTTTATATGGTATCTACTTTGATTTTTATAGTAACCTTGTGAGGTATGTGCTATTATTGACCTCATCTTACAGACAGAAAAACTGAGGCAAACAGAGGTTAAATGACTTACGTAGTATCAGAGTATCAGAGTATCAGAGGTGGAATTTCATCTCGAATCTTCCTATCTCTGATTCTAACACTAAAGCTTGTACCATCTAACTGCCTCAAAGCTAAGTAACTGCTCAAAATCCCACAAAGGCTAGTACATAATAAATACTTAATAAATTCTTGCAGATTCATTAAAACTAGCATTACCAGGATTCAAACACATGCTTTCTAACTCTAAAACCAGTATTATTTCCATAGCACCATACTCTCTCCCCTAAGATTGGAAAAGCTAAGTAGCAGAAGCTTGGTGACGAAAATGGCCACTGTCATTCACCAAAGCCATCTACCAAGTTTCAAAGAGGTTGCCATTTAAATCAGTGCAAAGAATACCCTACATAAAATCTCAGGTCCTTAAAATATTGTAATATGTCTTGAGATCTAATTGGAAATTTATTTCAGCTTCTAATGGTACAGTTTCCCCTTAGTGATGTATTTTTTCACTCTCAAATAATGCCACTCTGTTTTGCTACACTGAATTGTTGCCAATCATGTGTCTATTTGAAAGAGATGAAGTGAGTTTTAGCATCCTCTCTCCCTGATTCTTATTCTTGTTTTGTGAGTGTTCTTTTATGATGGGGAGATGTTATCTTTCTCACTCCCTGCAATGTCAGCTCTCCATCCTTTGATTTATACCAATCCCCTCCTCCAAATTCCTCTATCTAACCTTCTCATTGCTGAGATCCATCCTACCTGTTCTATTATTACACTTGACAGCCTTTAACCATATTATCAGTGCTTCAAAGTGACTTGCTTCCAGTAATAACTGGAAAGCATTAGACCTGGCATACTAAATGCATCACTCAGTTGTAAAATCATTAAAAATTCCTTATCACTGGAGAGAATTCTAACCATGCTGGATAGCCCTTTGTTAAGCTTCATCCAAGTGTGAAATATTTTGTGATGTTAATGCAGTTCTACATGATACTGAGACACTTGATTTCCATAAAAAGTTTGTGATTGGTTTTCTTGAATCTTTCCATGTTTCATATTTTGGTTTGGTTTTGGGTTTTTTGTTATTTTGTGATAAGGGTGACCAGGTCTGTGCTTACCCCACCAACTCTGCTCCCCCAAATCTTCAGAATCATGTATCCCATTCATAATAAGCACATCAAAAGAGTAGTATAAATATAACAGCTCTGTCCTTTGAAAATCAGAAATGAATCCAATTTTCAGACATAATAAAATATTAGCTTTGGATTCTGGGGACCTAGGTTTGAATTGCATACTTGCTACCTACATACCAGTGTGATCTTAAGCCAATTTACTAAAAGCATAGTTGATAAATAGATTACTGGATTTGGAATCTGGAAAATATGGGTTCATATCCCATCTCTGATAATGTATATCAAACAACTGAGTCATTTAAACTTTCTCAGCATCAATTTCCTCAAGTAAAATGTGATGATTGGACTCCCTGGATTCTAAGGTCCCTTTGAACTATAAATCTGCAAACCTATGAACTTATCTAGTCCTGCTTCCTCATTTGTCAAATGAAGTAGTAGAATTAGACAATCACTAAGGTATCTCCTAAGTCTACGTTGTATGATCATATTAATACCCTCTGACCTAGTGATTTCATTTTAAAGACATACCCCTGGCAGCAGCATCAAAAAAGAGCTGATTGTTCAAAGATTCTCATAGCAGCATTTTATGTAGTTGAAAAAACCTGGAAGCAACTATCTCATTTGGTGATCTCATCAGCTCTCATGGGCACAATTATCTCCTCTATGCAGATGATTCTTAGATCTATTTATCTAGCCCTAACCTCTCTCCTGAACTCCAGTCTTGCATCATCAATTGTCTATTGGACATCTGGAACTGGATGTCCTTTAGACATCATGAATTCAACATGTCTAAAACTGAACTAATCTTTTCCCCCAAACTCTCCCTTCATCCAAGCCTCCTTATTACTCAGGAGGTCAGAGTCATCCCAGTTGTCCAAGCTCACAATCTTGGTAACATCCACAACTCCTCCCTTGCACTTACTCCACATGTTCAAACCATTGGCAAGTCTTGTCATTTCTTCTTCATATACAGGATGCCCCCTCCCCTCCATTCATACAACCTCCACACTGATGTGGGCCCTCATCATCCAAATCTTAGACTACTGTAATAGCCTGATGATTTGTCTCCCTGCCCCCAAGTCACTCTCTGTTTCAGTCAATTTCTCTACTCAGCTGCCAAAATGACCTTCCAAAAGTAAAGCTCTGAATATGTCCCTCCTACAATTTGATAAACTCCAGTGGCTTCCTATTACCTCCAGAATTAAATATAAAATAATCTGTTTGGCTTTTAAGGTCCTTCATAACTGGGCTTCTTCCTCTCTTTCTGGTCTCCTTACAATTTACTCCTCTCCAAGTATATTATGATGCAGCAATGCCGGCATGACAATTGATCTCCCAATCTCATGCCTTTTCACTGGTTGTCTCCCACGCCTGGAGTTCTCTCCCTCCTCACCTATTGGCTTTGTTAGCTTCCTTCAAAACTCAGATGAAACCCTACTTTCCTCAAGATATCTTTCTGGGTCCACCACACTGCTAATGCTTTCCCTCTGGGTTATTTCCCATTTACACAGAACATATCTCCTTTATCTTATATGTACATAGTTGCTGATGCGTGTCTCCCCCAATAGAATAAAAGTTCACTGAATGATAGAAAGCATTTAATAAATGTTAGTGAATAGATAGACAAGAGGGAAATGATTCAATAAACTATAATACATTACATATAATTTATTACAGTACATGATGGAATATCAAAATGTAAGGTGAGAACTATAAGGAGTACAAAGAAATACAAAAAGACATTTATGAAATACTGCAAGCTAAAAAATGCAGAATGAGGAGAATGAAATATACACTAACTATGATCATAAGAGGAAAAGTCAATGCCAATGAATGAATAAAATTCTTCATGGAACTAAAAAAGAAATGAAAAGTGTTATGAATCTTTAAATATTGAAATTAATTTAAATATAAACCATTATTAGGCAAGGACAGTTGCATTTATGTGTATCGTATGTGTTTACTATTATAATGTATGTTTATTGTTTATTATAACGCACTAACAAATAAATCCTCATATAAGACGACACAAAATATTAACAAATAAATCGCGAACAACAAAAATGCTTTAACAAATAAGTAAATTATTATTACCTATGAAACCACAGGCAAGTAACTTTCCCTCCCTGGGTCTCTGTGTCCTTGTCTCTAAAATCAGAGAGTTAGGCAAGATGTGCTCTGAAGTCTCTTCTAGTGCTTGATCTAAGATTTTCTATCATCACCTATGTTTCACATCTATGAAATACATGATTTCCAAAGCTTAGGTGTCCCTTGTTATGCCTCTCTCTAAATTTTTTTTATTTTATTTTATTTTTATTTTTAGTTTACAACACACAGTTCTACATAATTTTGAGATCCAGATTTTCTCCCCTCCCTCCCCAAGAAGGCATGGAATCTCATATAACTACCATGTATAACTTCACATTGAATTAATTTATACACTAGTCAAGTTGTGGAGAAGAATTATGACCAATGGAGTGAATCATGAGAAAGAAGAGACAGAACCAAAAAAAAAAAACCCAGAAACAAAAACAAAAGAGAAGAGAAAAGGCGAGCATGAAGTGCACCTCAATCTGCATTCAAACTTCACAGTTCTTTCTGTGGATGAAGATAGCATTCTCCATCGTGAGTCCCCTGGAGTTGTCCTTGCACCTTACGTTGCTGAGAGGAGCGAAGTATGTCAGGGGTTGGTCCTCACGGAATCCATATATGTGTGGTTGTGTACAATGTTCTCCTGGCTCTGCTCCGCTCACTCAGCATTATGTTGTGTAGGTTTTTCCAGGTTGTTACGAAGTCCATATCATCCCCATTTCTTATGGCACAATAGTATTCCATTACCTTCATATACCACAGCTTGTTCAGCCATTCCCCAATTGATGGGCATCCCTTTGATTTCCAATTTTTGGCTACCACAAAAAGAGCCGCTATAAATATCCTTGTACATATGGGTCCTTTTCCCGCTTGTGTGATTTCTCTAGGATACAACCCTAGAAGTGGTATTGCTGGGTCAAAGGGCATGAACATTTTTATAGCCCTTTGGGCATGCCTCTCTCTAAAAATTAAACTTTATCACTGCCAGTTGAATATCCTCTTGGATATCCAAGAGAATTATAGAAATTGGCTGTATCAGGTCCCCTCACTCTGCTCTTTGGAGAATGATGAATCTCAGTTAACTAATTAGACAACCACCTTCAGTTTGTGATTTGAGAGACAGAGAAAAGATTTGCAGCAGCTGGGTCCAAAATTTGCAGCAATGAGAATCACTTTTCCAACTCTAGGCATCATCTCCAAAAAAACTATGGTTAAAAATTCTGGCCACCTATAAAAGGAGGCACTGAACATGGCTGTTATTGATAATGCCTTAGCAGTCTGTTAGCAATTTTCACCCCAAATAGCAGAATGTAGGAGAGTAAAGGAATGAATTCTGCCAGTACAGTATAATTTGGTAGGTTGGTTGGAAAAAGGAGGTAGGTTGGGGTGGGGTGCACCCTGGGCAGCGGGAGTGGGGCATGAGGATACTGGATGCAGGAGGGCAGGTATGGGGTAGGACGATTCAAAGCAATGGCTGATTTGCCTGTTGTATTTCCTGATTGACTTTGAGTTGGCTTTATATGTAGCCTACCAATGACTGGCCTATGGATAGAAGAGCAAAAGGATTATTTTCCTCACCTTTATCCTTGCCATTTTCAGACAATCTGGCAAAATGTGTAACTTGAAAAAAATACAACTTATCTCCTAGAGAGCTACATATTCACCACATGAAACATATTTACTCTAAATATAACTAGTAGGAGAGGTAGTGATAGATTATCCTGATCATGATAGCACTTGAATGAAGGCACAAAGATGGAAAGGGATGTACTCCTGCTTTCATATCAAATTAAAAGTGGATAAAATGTGCTATATCTTCTGCCACTGAAGCAGGGGGCCCTCCCTCTCTAAGTCAAGCTTACTAAGAATACTGAAAATTTTGAGTCTTGATAGCACTGGCGATCTAATCTGCCCCTAAAAATACCTCTTACCTATATCACTTCTCTGAAAATGTGGTAGCTAGATACATATAGCCAAATGATCATCTACTTGTGGTCTTTAAGAGGCAAATCAAATCTTTCAGAGCAAAGATTTGGGTGAAGGGGTTTGTGCTGTGTTAAAAGAAAAAAAGAGAAGAGAACTGGACATTTAGAAACAGAATCCAGTTAGGGAAAATTGAGTCATCATTCTTTCCTGTTTCCTCATTTTCCCTGCATTTAAATCCATGGAGGAATAGTTGAGTAGAGTTTATAACAATCCTATTTACACAAGAGGATAGAGGCAGCTAAGCAGCACAATGGAGTCAGGAAGAGATCTGAGTCCAAATTCTTCCTCAGACACTTAATACTTGTATGACCCTGGGCAAATAACTTAGCTCTCTGAGCCTCAGTTTCCTCATCTGTAACATAACTGAGGGTTAGACTCTGACATTTAAGGTCTCTTCCTATGTCAGAGTTGGGACACCTGTGGCCTCAAGGTCACATGTGACTGACCCTGTGACCGAGTCCAAGATTTACAGAATGAATCCTTTTATTACGGGGATTTGTTCTGTGAAGTTTGGATTCAGTCAAAGGGCCATACTTGAGGACCTAGAGGGCCACATGTGGGCTTGAGGCCACAGGTTCCCCACCATTGATCTAAGTAAAATACTTAGTATTTTGCCTCTCTACCAACTGCCTCCTCATTCTGTGCAAACCCTGAAAACTCTGAAGCCAAAAAGGGGAAAGAATTCCTTATTTATTTTTTTCTGGTGAAATACCAAAGCCTATGTATATATACATACATATATATATATATATATATATATATTATATATATATATATATACAGAGAAAGAGAGAGATAAAGGAAAACTCATTAATTTTTTTCTATTCCTCTATTCAGAAACAATTTATTGAATTATTTCAGAAATAATTCAAATGTAGGCTATAGAAATCATTAGATTATGTTACTATATATTCAAAGTAAAAAAATTGTATTTTTTAAAAAAAACTGTTATTAGGGCTTTATGTTTGCTCAGACTGACTAGTCTCTTCTATACCTCAGTTCAAATTAGTAAAGTTTCACTTTATTTCCATTGTTCTTTTCTTCACCGGTCAGATTATAATATCTTTAATAAAGGGATTGGTAGCTTTTCTCTCCTTTGGAATTCCCTTTTCTTGTACCACCCCTCACAAATATACTATTTCATATGTAGAGATAAGATATAATTACCTCATATATCAAAAAATGTTGTGTAAGAAAGCAAGATAATTGATCAATCCCTAACTCCTTCAAAAGTTCCTACTATTTACAGAAATGTCAACTCTTTGAATCCTTTATATTCTTCCAATCTTTTTTTTTCCTTTCTCAGCCATAGTTAGGTAACAAGTGACTCACTGGAGAGAGCACTGGACATGAAGTCAGGAATACCTGGATTCAAATCCTGCCTCAGATTCTTCATAGATGTGTGACCCTGGCTAAGTCACTTAACCTCTCTCTGACTCAATTTCCTTATCTGTAAAATTAGGATAATGATTGAGGCCACCTCACCTGGTTGCTTTGTAAACCTTAGAGCCTATATAAATGTGTTTAAAATAATCATTTAATAAGCACCTATTAAGCAACTACTATCTGCAAGTCACTGTGTATAGTTTTATGAATACAAAGACAAAATGAGAGTTCTTGCCATCAAGGAGCTTACATTCTACTGAAGGGATCTTAAAAAACACATAACATTTCTAAATATGAAACACATATAAAGTAAACATGTAGTAATTTTTGGTAGGAGTGAACCCATTTAGGGGATCAGTAAAAGAGCTAAGCCTTAAGGAACATAGAGACTCTGAGAATAGAATGTGAAATACTGTCATACAAGGGTTATGTTACTTAGAGTCAATGAATATCAAGGTGGGATAAGATCTAACAAATAGTTCAACCAACTCATTTTAGAGATAAGGAAACTGTGGATAAATTTTGTTCTAGAGAGCCATTGAGTCTACCCCTTAATGACCTCATCATGGAAACAATGGGTGACTCCCTTCCTGTGCAGGAATTACCTTCTTTTAGTTTGAGATCCACAGAGAATAAAGTATGTTTACTGGAAGGTATGCATGATAATGAGTTTTTGTCCTCATTTTGAATGAGGAAAATGGTACTAAAAGATTACAGAATTCAAGTGGCATCTTGGTCTTATCTAAGACTCTGGTAGACGAAATGGCCATCCTTTGGAATTGAGAAAGGTAAAAATGGAAGGGGAAAAAATGCAAAGGAATTCTACCCAAGGTCCCTCTCATATTTGAGGTGAAAACTGGGGATTTACATAAATCTTTGAGACTAATGATTGCTCATTCAGGATATCCTTTTAATAAACCTTGTTTCTATAATACTGTGAAAGGACACTTACAAATGCCATGTCGGTATTCGAGTACATGGAAGGCTATGCACATATTTTCCCGTGTGTGAGGGCCCAGTGTCCCCACGCCCTGTGGATTATAAAAAGTCACTGGCACAAGGCTCACAAAACAACTTCCTGTGTAGCATGATATATTACTGACATGAAATAACACTTTAAAATTTTCAACTTAGATACGTCATCATAGTTGAGTCACAAAAACTCTTAGAGATGGCCAATTCAAGTGTTTCTTATCCCTCCACTTTACAGATAAGGAAACAGGCTCAGTGAGATGAAATGACTTCTCCATGGTGCTCTAGTTAATCTCAAGGGAATATTTGAACCCTCCTATAAAAGACAACTAAGTGGCACAGTGAATAGAGAGCTGGGGCCAGAGTCAAGAAGACCTGGGCTCAAACCTGGTGTCATACACTAACTAGCTATGTGACACTGGGAAATTCACTTCATCTCTGCTTGCCTCAGTTTCCTCACCAGTAAAATGGGGATAAAATAGCATCTACCTTCCAGGGTTGTGAGGATCAAATGAAATAATTATAAAGTGCTTAGCAGAGTGATTGGCACATAAGTGCCATATCAATGCAAGCTATGATTATGATCAGCATCATGATGATAATGATGATGTCTTCCTGACTCCAGGCTTAGAATTCTTTCCATTACACTATGCTTTATGATCTTCCAGGGAAAATCAGAGGACAACATTATCAACTGTAGCATTAGTATCTCAGATAAAGAACTACTTCATAGAAATAATTTAAAATTTATTAAGAAGGCATATACATTCAAAGAGTTAAAGCTAAAGAAAGAGGGAAAGGACCATATACCCAAATATTCATAGTAATACTTTTTGTTATGGCCAAAACCAAAACGAAACAAAACAAAACCTTAAGCAAGGAGCTGCCCATCAATTGGGGAATGACTAAGCAAATTATGGTTGATGAATGAAACATTGCTTCATAAGAAAGGACGAGAAAAACAGGATTCATATGAACTGATACAGATTGAAATTAGCAGGATCTGGAGAACAATTTATATGGTGATGGCAACACTGCAAAGGAAATCAACTTTGGAAGACATAGGAACCCTGATCAATGCGATAACCAATCAACACTCTATGGGTCACATGATAAAAAAAATGCTTCCTACCTCTTGATAGAGAAGTAATGGACAGATTTGGAATTAAAGCATTGACTGTATTATATACTTTTTAAAATGTATGTAATGGAGATTTGAGGATTTATTCATGGACTTCTTTTCATATTTTTTTTGTATATTGGAAGGTACTTGAAATGGAGTCCAAGAGAGATTTCAGGAGATCTGTGAACTTGGAAGGAAAAAAAAATCTTTATTTTCACTAACCTCTAACTGGGATTTAACATTCCTTACACTTATTTAAAAACATTATTCTGAGAATCCACAGGCTTCTTCAAACCTCCAAAGGGGTCCACAACACACACACACACACACATACACACAAAAGGTTAAGAACTCCTAGTGTATGTCTGCTTGTATTTTCAATGTAGGAATTTTTTAAAAATTAAAATTTAATATGGGAGCTTTAGAACTCCATTTGCAACTGCCTGATCAGCCTTTTAAGCTGACCTAGTAGAAATTCAAAAGTCTATATTTAAATATATGAATTTGTATGAAGTCTGTATTTAAATATATGAATATTACATGTTGTTTGAGTTATAATATGCTGATTCACATGTGTATTAGGCCTGTTAGCAGACTTTAAATGTATACCAAATTGAAGGATTTGGATCTGTCTCTCAGAACAAAAAGTGAAATGGTATTTCTCATCCACACTCACGATGCTGTTGCTGAAAGGATAGTAGCCATCAAGAATCAGTGAGTAATGACAGGGTCAGTTGCAGTAAACCAGAATGCTATTGGCAAGGATTGAATGGTTTTTTAGGAGGTTCTGCCTGACCTTTGAAAGGTGATTCCTGCCACTAGAGTAAACAGAGTGGACCTCAGCTACAACAAAGATAGAACAGCTGACTTTCAGTTAGAACAAAAAGAATGGCAGGAAAATCGTGAGGTTGCAAAAATCATGCTCTTTTAAAAAACATTTAAGCTGACAGGTAGAAATAGTATAGTCAATAGACAGCTGGCCTTGGGCAACTCTATAAAGATAATAACTACTGCATTGGCAGAAGGAGTTTTCTCTCCAGGGGCTCCGTAAACAATTGAAATCACAGATCTGGACAAAAAAAAATCATATAATTTTAGTCTAACTGTCCAGCCCATTCAGGAATGCCTGTAAGACCATTCAATAACAGTAAATCTCAGCTTACACACTTCCAATGATAGGGAGACATGTCCGTGGAAAGGCAGCTTTCTCCGCTGCTGGTCAACTCTAATTAGAAAGTTCCTTCTCATATTAAATAAAAAGTCTCAGAATCATAGATTTAGAGAATATCTGCTCCAACTTCCCCATTTTGCAAATGGGGAAGAGAGCTGAAAGGACCTGCTGAGAGTCAAACAGGCAGCAAGTGAGTTTAATAATGGGGTCAGAATTATCCATTCCACTTGATATCTTAACTAGCTGAGAATATGTCTCAACCTTAAACTAGGTGCTAAGAGCCTTTGATATATTATAAGAATTGTTCATATGAGGAGAGGAAACTTGCCACATCCCAGGAATCATCTATAAATTATCAAGTGAGTTGAGAAGGAACTGAATTCCAGAAATTAGAGTTTATGACTTTTCAGCATATCCTTGGGAAAAACTGCTTGGAGGAGCTGTGGAGAAAGAGACCTTCACTCTGGCATTGGGCAGGTCTCCTACCATTCTCCCTTTGACAAGAGAAGGGCTTTTCAGCTTTAAAGGATCTAGAGGATATTAGTCTTTTCATCTTCCATGGTGTCTAAAATGGCATGCCTGGATCACTTGGCAGCAATATTTGCCATGAGCAAACTGGACTCAGATTTGCTATGTTGAAGGGGAACTTTTTGAGTACTCCACAAATGGGGTAAAAAGACTTCCAGCAACGAGAAGCTCCAAGTTACTACTTTGCTGCATGTGCCCTCTAAGCTTGAGCACGCCTGCTCTTAAACTCAGTAACTCCTTATATCTGAATGTGTCATAGATGTTTGGGGAATATTTTTGTCCAAATTGTGCTTTACTGTACCATCTTTTTAAATATCTCTCATTAAAAATACTTAGGACTAGCTAACTTATAATCTTATGATAGTACACACTGCCGGGAACATAAGCCAACAGCATTAGAACATCAAACAGATCCTTCAAAGATACATCTAGAAACGTGAAAAGGAGATTTAACCCAGTTCTAGGAAACCAACCCTTCTGTAAGAGTGGGAGTCCCTGGGTTAAGTGTCTACCAAAGCATGGACAGACTACATAGCACAGATGCCATTTAAACCAAAGTCCTCTGAGTTCAAATTGAGTATGCTCCCATTTTGGCCATAGTTTAATGCTGGAAAAATTCAGAATAACTATTCCCTCTAAGAACCTTCAAAAGATTTAAAGGTAGCTCCTACTGATTTCTCTTCCCTCCACCAAAACTCATTTTTTTTCTTTTTTTGTCTAAACATTCCCAGCTCTTTTCATTGTGATGTCATATATTTGTCAGTAGTTGGAATTGAGTGGCAGATGTAGTAAACACTTTCTGGGCAATTCTTTTGTAAGCAAGCAATGAATAAATAATTCTTAGAAAATAAAAGTTTATTTCCTGACAATTAAGTATACATGTAAATGAATGCCACCTGTGGATTCTGACTTAAAAGATCTACAACTTAAAATTCCAGTTCCCATATCCACACTACCTTTAGTCTTGCAGTTTGAAAAATTGATTGGAAAAAACAAAACTTCATACAAAAATACACCCTCCAAGGAGAAGAAGCAAGGTATAATGCCTCATAAGTCAAATCACTGTCATTACCTTAACCACCATACCCCCCTCTCACTCCAGTGGACACAGTTCACAACCCTGCAGTGAAGAATACAGCAGGCTTCCCAAGTGATTCGCCCTGGTTCCAGCCTGTCTGAATGCCATCATATAGGGAAGTGACCAACCCCAGTACAGAAGGGGCCCACCATCCCTGCTACCAATTAGGTAGCAAGGCAGTTTGGAATGTCTCTGGAGGAACCCTGGGAAAAAACCAGGACTTTGTAACTAGGAGCCCAAAAATGATGATGAGGAAGAGGAAGACAACAATAACCAACATTTACATAGTACTTACTATGTGCCAGGCACTATGCTAAGCCTTTTACAGTTGTTATCTTATTAGATTCTTGGAAGTAAGTACTATTAACTCCATTTTATAGATGAGGAAACTAAAGCAAACAGAGGTTAAGTGATTTGTCTAGGATCTCATAGCTAGTAAGTATTTGAGGTGGGATTTGAATTCAGGTTTCCCTAACTCCAGACCGGATGTGCAATCCACTGGGCTACTTAGCTGGAAGCGACCACGCCATATACCCAATTCCAAATCTTTAATCTTAGGCAAAAACAAACAGCTATTAGGGAAAAAATGATTTATTACTAGTCCTGAAAATTTCCACTGACTAGCATGACTGTCAGTTCACTTCTCCTTGACTTAGGTGCTAATAAAGTTTTGCAAAGTAAATTTCAACTTTTGATTCCACTTAGCTGAGTTTAGTAGAAATGAATTGAATTCCTTTGAAATACATTCTGGGATCTAAACCAATTTTCAACTAATCCAAGGACTGAATGAAATTATTGTCATTTCTGGGGGTAAAAAAGCAAACGATTTTCTGACCTCCTCCTTAAAATACAGAAAAATTGCCTGATTCTAGTCAGGTTTCACACCACACACACACACTCTCTATCACCACCACCACCACCAATAGCAACCACTATTAAAAAACACCTCATTTCAAATTTACATGTGACATAAATTCAGAAGCCATTACACAAAAACTTTCAAGACTTGTGGCTTTTACCTCAAGCTCCTTAGATTGTTTCTCCAGACCCTACAGTTTCTTTAGAAACCCCTTTGATTTCATCTTCAAGATAGAGATACAACAAAAATGTTTTCTCCACTCGGGGTAGGGGGACAGCAATATAATTTAAGTAGTAGCTCTGCCATAAATACAGCCTATATTTGACACTATTCTGGGCAGACCACCCTGTGCCCACCAAGATACACTACCCAGGAAGTGAGAGAAATGTGAATCAAACCTCTGCTAACAACCCTTTAAAGCCAGAAGTTCACATTAGCAAACCTAAGAACTCTCTTTGTATAATAAAAAAAATCATCTCAAATGCGTAACTCAATATATCCTAACAAACAAACTTTTAGTGTTGATTTATGATATGATCCAATACAAAATAATTCTGATACTACTAGATCATTAATCTAATCTTCCCTTGATGCTAATATATTTTGCTGAATAAAAATAACAGCACAATTTTTCATAGTTTCAGTCATCCGGGTTCATCAAGAGTAAGCATGATTGGCTAATTCAAGGTGGACAGATAGTGGTCTAGTAACAGAAATGCCCACTTGACACAAACTATTGCAAAGAACCATTGTATCCCCTACTTCTCAAAGTAAATCTCACATTAGAAATTCAGTAATTACTTTCCTCAAGATGCTGTGAGGAAAATAGTGGAAATTATATCTTTTATATCCACGAAGTTCTCAAGGGCTTAAAGGACTTCACTGAATTATGCTCTCGCAAACGACCTTAGAGATAACATAGCCTAAGTTTTTCATTTTACAAATGAAAAAAAAAAACACTGAATCTTAACAAGGCTAAAACAACTAGCCTAAGGTCACAGAGGTACTGTTGTTAGGTGTCAGCACTAGGAGGCTGCCTAACAAATGTATCCCCCACCCAAAAAAGTGATGATGGCAGATGTTGCTTCTTTCCTACCTTTGAAACTCAACATCATGACACATTTTTGGCATCCATCTCAACTAACTAAAGCAAATTTGTCATGTTAAAATCACTGACTGATTTGATCTTTGTTTTTATTAGGAAAAAAATACATCCCATCATATGGGAGCTGTACTAAAAAATATGCAAAACTTTCGCTATTGCTTTGTACTATTCAACCAGCTCTACAATCAATCAATAAACATTTATTACACTCCTACTAAGTGCCTGCCACTGTGCTAAGCACTAGGAACACAAATAGAAATAAAAACAAAGACAGTCCCTATTCTCAAGGAGTTTACAATCTAATAGGGAAAGACAATACACAAAACAAAGGTGAAAAGGTGGTGGAGGGGATTTTTGGGAGAAGATTGAGGTAATGGGCACAGGAGCATGATGGAGAGTTCCAAAGAAGTCCAAAAGTTGTGCAGCTTGAAGAAAAGCGGGAGAAAAACTGCTGGGCTCTCTTTTTAAATAGAGGACCTAGAGACCAAAGCCCTGCCCTCTAGTCAAAGGGTTCAATCAGAAGGGCAGAGGGTACTGATGAAATGGGAGGATCAAGTAGATTCTGTCTTACAGCATAACAAGATTTCCCAATAATGAGTTTCCTAGGGAAGGAAGTCATAATGAAGAGATACAAAGAAGTCCAAAAGGAATGTATCTGGTAAGAAATGACAGCCTCAAGTCTCGCAGCCTGTTCCATTTTGAAAAACTGGTATAACTAAAGGGTTGGGGATGGTGTGGGGAGCACAGTGGTATCAGAGCCAGAGACTAAGGATGCAGGCTCAATCCATAATCAACTGTGTGACCTTGGGCAAATCACAACCTCTCTGGGCTTCAATTCCCTTTCTTCCAGCTCTAAATCCTATGGTTGCCAAATGGGAGTCAGTAGGGAAACCTCAAGTTCCTTTTGTTCTTACTTGCCTAAGACCATGCTGGGTGGAAATGGAAAGTATAAAAAAAATATAAATTTCCAGGCCCTTGAACAACCACCACTGGTGCTTGAACATAAGTTATGGCAAGTCTTCCAAACCACTGGTTGTAATTCTCACTTTGCTGTGCTGGAAAGCCTAGAAGTCTCTCAGGATAGAGTAGCTGAAGTCATGGATGAATGATCCCCACCTGCTTCAGCCCTGGAGAAAATAGGCTACCCTGCCTTCCCCAGAAGACACTAGCACTGTGGGAGCTTTGGACACAGTATATTAATTTCTTCTAAGGGAATCTTTGCTGGGAAAAAAATCACTTTGCAGTTCTAAAAAAGCTGGAGAGAGTTGCTGGGATTCTGGCCACAAACAGAAAACAAAACTGGCCATTACTCACTATCTTGGCTAGGAATTGGGGGGGTGAGGGGAGAAAGATTCCTTAAATGATATACAATCATTGCCATCAAATACTGTCATACTATTCCCATTCCATTTAATAATGAACATGAAGTTCAGTTGAGATAAACACTCAATATCGTAAAACTCATGCGACATGAAGATTTGTTACCTCTCCAAAGGGAACATTTTCTTTAGGGAAAAGGGTTTTCCTACCTTCTAAAATTTAGGAGACTAATGGCAGTTTTAGTCATACAGGAATCTGTCAATTATCCAGGACTTTGTCTTTTCCCTCTTTGGCTTCCTTCTTTTACAGACTAAAACTCTTTCTGGCTTTTTATAAATTATATTATTCTTTTACAGGAGGTAGTGGGACACAGTGTAAATTAGTAGAAAAAGATGATGAAATAAAGGGGGCTTAAAATTATCCATGAATACTTTATGGTCTTTCTATCAGGATGGATGAATGAAAAGCCAATTAAATACCCATTTGTCAAATCAATTGAATGTATAAGAATAAAGTTGTCAAGCCCCTATTTTCCCAACTATTTCTCTGGATTTTCCAGAGAGAACAAAGTATTTCTCAAAAATATCCATATCAGAAGGTATTCTCAAAGAATATGATTTTTTTTAAATTTTGATTCAAGAACTATAGTAGAAATCTAGCCATAATCCACCTAGAATATTGGCATTTATTTTGCAGATTTCAATACCTTATAAATACTGTGTTCAATCTGCATTTCTAACCATTTTTAAACTATCATTTCATCAATGTAAGGAGCTCCTGATAAGGAATTTTCTGTACCAATGTAGATCAGTATCTTTTCTGATTTTTGATGGTAGTCTAGACCATTGAGAGGTTAAATGACTTGTCCAGGGTCACAATGCTAGTATGTGTCAGAGCAAGAGTAGAATTTGGGGTTTTTAGCCCTGAGAACAGTAATTTATCCATGACACTATGCTGACTCTCCAGTTTGTATTGAGAGAGCTTATTCAAAAAAGAAAAAAATACCTTTCATTCTTATTTGATTTCAAAAAGATCAGAAGACACTAATAGCTAGCATTTAGAGAGAATTTTAAGGTTTCCATTATTTTGGAATCTTCTCTTGCAATTTCAAAAGCTGCCCCTGAAAGCCTTTACAATTGTGTCATCTTCAGTATGCATTTTTCTCTATATATTTGTTGAAGTCCAAAGACTCCAGTTTCATCTTTTTAAATGCTCTTGCCTTTTACTAACATATTTTCTTCATGCTTTAGAAAAAATCCTATTCAGAAACAGAACTCACCTTTGCTTTCTAGGTATTCTATGAGTTTGTCATTGCACATATTTGTATGGTAGATTATGTGATCTAATCCATGGCTATAAATGAATGTGAAAAATGAAGTGTGTCAGACTGCAATTCTATTGTACAAGTTGTGGCAAGTATAAGACTGACTTGAATCTTTAGTTCCCAGAATCAGTCTCATTAATTTTCTAATGCATTTTTTACTATCGTCTGTGAATCAGACCCTGTACATAGTGAGTGCTCAATAAATGCCTTTTGAATTAATAAATGAACATAATTTTCTTTATTAGGATACAGGAAATAACAAGAGAGAAATTTATTGCCACTACTCTAAACATACATACACGTAGACAAACACTCACACACACACACACACACACACACACACACACACACACACACACACACACACATACACTACTGGAGCTTCAATATAGAGCTGCCAGACTATTTAACAGATGAACATTAGTCACCAAGGCCGATATATTGTGCTACAGCAGACAGAAGAGGAGCATGTCCAAACTTTCTGGAATATTCTGGAAAGCTGACGGATTTTAAAGACAGAAACAAACAGAATTAGAAAAGAAAGCCTTTATGGCAAGGAAGTTAATGTTTCTTTCCCCTCATGTTAATGAGTATACTTTAGAGTACTTTCCCTCACCCTAGTAAGGAATTCAACACTTTAACAGGTACATGATCTCATTGATATGGGTACCCTGTGGCTGTAGATCTCAATTTATTTATTTATTCTCATTCTGTGAAATTCTTGACTGTGTCAGAATATTTCTATTTGTATTCAACTCTGGAAGCCCTCATCATCTACAGGGAACCCCTTTTCCATTTGGGATATGCATATAACATTGCCTATGACATAGATGAATAACCTTACTGAACATTTCCACTTTTTATGTCTTGCTTCATATTGATAGTCAGAATATAGATAAACAAAGTTATCTCTGTGGCTGTTCCTATGAGCGATCTTTTATGGTATTGTATGCAAGGGAGGTGGTGGGTTGGAGGAAAGCATTTAAGGAAGCATTTTGTTCTATAGAATCCAGTGTTTCCTTCCTTCCTTTCTTTCTTTCTTTCTTTCTTTCTTTCTTTCTTTCTTTCTTTCTTTCTTTCTTTCTTTTTCTTTCTTTCTTTCTCTTTTGTAATCAAAAAACAATAAACCTGACAAGGTTTTGTATTTTTTTATATCTCTTAGTCATTTGGGAGAAGGTAAAGATTTGGTATGCTATGGAAAATTACATGTGAATGCCTAAATATTCCTTTTCTTTAATTTTCTCAGAGTTACTGTTGAATGCATAGGCAATTCTCAAAAAGATTTTATAGCACCTTAAAATATCATTTCATACCCATAATATAGGAAAAAATGGAAGAGGAAAAAAGCCCAGAAATAGGATGATTTTGGACAAACCTAGAAGGGAACAAAGAAGGGGGGTGGCAAACAGAGGCATACACATGCATGTTTGTTATTTTATTAATTTTTTGGTTGTATCTTGTTAAACGTTAGGGGATTTGGGTAAAATATACCAATTTTTTTATTAGATTGTTGATTGGCAATTACTAAACTTATTTTTGAAATTACATTCTACAGAGATCAGAAAGTAAGTAAACGATTTAGCAGCTGCTGCCATTTTTTCAGTTGCTCAGTTTTGCTAACGTTGTCCATGATTCTGCCCATTCTTTTGCTATATTATCTTTTTAAGACTTTGAAGATCAGTCCCTCCAGAACGGATTTCTTCAGGATGCAACTGTTCTGATCCAGTTGCTCTTTCTGACTTCATCTAAGTGTGATTCTTTTACATTACCTTCAATCACTTAAGTAATGGAAACATGTTAATAATGCAGACTAAGTTTATGTGTATCATGCATACATTTTTCCCCAGAAAGCTAGTTGTTAAATATTTATCAGCACACTACTTATTAAAGGGATAGTTAGCAAACATTTGAAGAAGGAAATAGTGATCACAATCAGCAAACATTTGCCAATAACATGTAATTTGGAAACTTAATTCAACTTTGCCAAGGTTATTAGATCAGAGGAACACTACAGATATTCTTTACATAGATTTCATCAGAGCATTTGTCAAAGCCTCACCTATGGTCCTTATGGTGTGATTTGAACCAGATACAAAATAATTGATTGAATGACCAAATTAATAAATAGTTTTGAATGGTCTAAAGTGAACTTAGAAGGGTTTTGGTTTGTTTTTTTTTCTAGCAGAGTAGCCCAGTACTATGGCCTCAGGCTATGCTGTTTCACATTATTATCATACTTGTTTATCAAACTAGCAGATGACACAAAAGTGGGAGAATCAATTTCAATATTAGATGGCAGGGCCACCATCAAAATATATCTTTAGAGTGATCTCTAGAGGCATATCCTTAGAACACTGGGCCAAATATAAGATGATGAAATGTAATAGAGATAAACACACTGTCTTCACATTTAGGTTCAAAAAGTCATCTTCATAAGTAAGTACTTCATATGTATCAGTTCATCTGCAAAGGATTCTGGGCTTTTAGTGAACTATTAAATAAATATTAGTCAGTTTGATATGATAGCTCAAAAAAGTGAACATTCTCTGAAGATGTATGGAAAAGTAGTATAACATAAAGAACGAGGAAGGGCATATTCTACTCTGTTCAGGTGAGAACTCATTTGGGCCATTGTTGTTCAGTCATGTCTGACTCTACATGATCCCATTTAGTGTTTTCTTGTCAAAGATACTGGAATAGTTGGCCATTTCCTTCTCCAGCTCCTTTTACAGATGAGGAAACTGAGAGAAACAGAGTAAAGTGACTCACCCATGGTCACACAGCTAGTAAATGTCTTAGGATGGAGTTGAACTCACAATGAGTCACCCTGACTTCAGGCCCAGCACTCTGCTCACTGCACCACATAGCTCCTCCATCTGGGTTACAGTGTTTCACTCTCGGTACCAAAGTTAAAGAAGGACATGAAAAATCTGGAAAGTATCTAGAGGAGGATTCTCTGAGCATGGCAAAAGGCCCCAAATGTCATGCCATATAAGGATCATTAGGAATAACAATGGTTGTTTAGCTGAGTGAAGAAAAAAAAGTGTGAATGTGATAGTTTTCTTCAAATGTTTCAAGGGTTATCATGTAGAAGCTGTATGAGATTAACGATCAGAGTGTAAGTGACATAACTACCAGAGGGAGCCTTAGCAATGATATAGTACAATGTATTCTCAGAGAGAGAAAGTAATGTCCAAGGCCACACAAGTAGTAAGTGTGAGAACAAGGCTTTGCTGTCTGTACTTTTATAATGGGCTTTGAAATCAGATAACAATAAGCTGTTCTTTTTATCAAGTTATGTTTGCTGTAAATGAGTGGACCACACTTTAGGGAAGGAAAAATGAGAACCTTTTGATAGCCTTAAACTTAATAGTGAGCCTGTATTAAACCACCCCCACCTTGACACAGAGGAGCTTTAATTCTATGCTGAAGATACTGATCTGAATTGGTAAAGTAGTTCCCCACCAGGAACTCCCTACACCAATGAAATCACAAGTCCAGTTTAAAAAAAATTCCATGCTTATGGCTATAAAGACAAGAATGAGAAAAACAGAAAACAATCACTCAGTCAAGAAAAAATATTCTAGTGGAATCAGAAGATTGAAAATAAAAATAGAAGAAAAGATAAAGAATATAATATAAAAAGCAAGTGAACTAGAGAATAGGCCAAGAGGTAATTTAAGAATCATTAGATCACTTGAAAATTATGACCAAAAATAGAAAAGACTCAGATATTATATTTTTGAGAAATCATAAAGGAAAACTACCCAAACCTGTTTGACACAGATGGAAAGTGAAAAATAGAAAGAATCCACCACTCAGCTCATTAAACAAACTCCACAATGAAAACTCCCAGGGTCATAGCCAAAATTCAGAGATTCTAGGTCAAAGAAAAAATACAGCAAGCAAGCAGAAAAAAAAATGATTTCAAGTACTAAGTAGCTACAGTCAGGATCACTGAAGAGTTGGCAGATGCCATTATGAAAAAGAGTAAAGCTTGCAATACAACATTCCAAAAGGCAAAAATTTACAACAGAGGCTCACAACTAAGACCAATTTAACTTGCAAAAGTAAGAATAATCTAAAAGAAGGGGAGGCAGGATGGGGAATGGACATTTAATGTACATGAGGACTTAGGAACACAGGCTTTTAGCTACTTAGATAATCAGTTAATGAGTGATCAAGTACTTAGGCAAATAGGTACTTAGGTAATTAGTTAAGTATTTAGGCAATTAATTATTTAGGCACTTAGGTGCATAGTTCCTAAGGTAATTTGGCATTTAAGGACTTGACACTGAAGTACTGTAAAAACAATGTTGCCTGCAGCTACTGTGGCTGTGTAAGGCCAATAATACCAGCACACAGGAGGGCTGCTAACACAGGTTCTTTAATCTGCTTTTCTAAGGAAAGCAACTTTAAGGGGTTCACAATCTCACTTTAATTAAACATACATATGTCATTCACTTAGTTTTGGGGGAAAAGTCAGCACCCTGTACTTCAGAGAAAACACAAACAAATTACAAGCAGAAATTATATAAACAGGGTAAATAACACAAATCAGCAGACAGAGCTTATAACTGTCTGACCATATCAATAAGCCAGGGGCTCCTTAATATTTACCCAGAGTCTTGTCTGGTCAAATCACATGACACTTCCAGCAAGTGAGCCCCAAGCAAAATGCTAACCTCAGAGTATATATACACTTCTTCAGTGTCAGAGGGAGTCACAACCATGCAACTCAAACCCATGTGACCTAGGCCTTCCCATGACTTAAGCAGGTCATCAAAGACTCCTTATTCAATCAAAGACTCTTGACTGAAACAAAGGCAAGAATCAAAGGCACTTGATTGCTTCAGCACGGAAAGCACTCCAAAACAAAAGACAACAAAAGCCCCACCCTGCTTGCCTCCACAAGTACTTAGTTACTTAAGTATATAGATAAGGAAAGACAGCCAGGTTGTACAGTGGACAGAGCTCCAGGCCTGGAGTCAGGAAGATCTGAGTTCAGACACTTAATAGTTTTATGACCCTGGACAAATCACTTAACCCTTTTTGCCTCTGTTTCCTCATTTGTAAAATAAGTTGGAGCAGAAAAAGGCAAACCACTCCAGTATCTTTGCCAAGAAAATTCCAAATTGGGTCCAGAAGAGTCAGACACAACTGAAACAATAAAACAACTGATCTTAGAGCCCAGAACTCTATCTACTGCACAATCTACTTGCCTCTAAGAAAGATGAGATGTGATCTAATGAGAACATAAGAAAAAAAAATAAGAATAGATAAGATAAAATTAACAATTGTAAAATTTAAAAGGTTTTGCACAAGCCAAACCAATGGAGTTACAATTAGAAGGAAATTTGGGTAATTGGAAAAAAAACGTGGGCAGCAAGTTTCTCAGTTTAAAATGTCTCATTTCCAAAATACATAAGGACCTGAGTCAGATGTTTTAGAATAAAAACGATTTCCTAATAGTCAGCGGAAATAAACACATAGTTTCCAAAGGAAGAAATACAAAATATCAACAACCATATGAAAAGCATGCTCTAAATCATTAACAATTAGAGAAATGCAAATTAAAGCAACTCTGAGTTTTCTACTTCATACTCATCAGATCAGTAGAGATCACAAAAGAGGAAAATTACATGGTGGACAGGCTTTGAGAGAACAAGCACTTTCATGTACTGGTGGTGAAACAGTGAGTTGGTTCAGCCATTCTATAAAGCAATTTGGAAATATGCCCCTCCCAAAAAATAAACAAAAACAAAAAACTAAGCTGCATACTCTTTGGTCTAGCAATACCACTACTTGGCTTACACAAGAAAAAAAAAATAAGAAAGAGGGAAACTGTCTATATATGGGCAGAAAATGTCATAGAAAGTTTTTGCAGTAATAAAACAACCAAAAAAAAAGTATGTCTTTTCTACTGAAGAATGGCTAAGCAATAGGTGGTATATTGATGTAAAGGGATATTACTGTGCCACAAGAAATGATGCAATGGATTTTTGCCCTGTTAGAAACTGAGAAAACTGTATGATCCAATGCAGGGTGAAATGAACAGAATCAGGAGACAATTTATATAATAACAACAATAGTACAAAGAAAAACAGCTATGAAAAACTTTAGATCTCTGATCAATGCAATGATAAATCACAATTCCAGAGGACCTAAAATCAAGCAAAATGCCTGCTTCCTAACAGAGAGGTAGTGAATTTGAAATGCTGATTGAGACATTTTTTGACCTGGCCAACGAAGGAATTTGCTTTGCTTCACAATGTATATTTGTTAGGAGGTTTTTATTTTTCTTTTCTTTTTTTTTTGTTGTCAATTTTGTTCATTTAGGGGCAAGAGAGGGAGAGAAAATATTTGCAAGTTGGGAGGAAAATAGAATAAAATTAATTTTAACAAAAGAAAGCTTAAATCTAAACAAACAAAAGCAATATCATTCTCAGGAATAATTCCAAGAAAAAGGATCCACGTGACAAATGGTGATTTATTGGAAAGATGTTGAGTAGCAAAGAGAATTACAGGATAAAGATACTTTATGGTGTTCAATTTAAAAATAGCTGACTGCTGAGCAGACAGGATGCCCCCTGCACCTCAGCTCCAACCTTTGACCATGTCTCCACCTTTCTCCAATATACATATATGTGTGTGTGTGTGTGTGTGTGTGTGTGTATACATATATATATATATATATACACACTAGTCACCACTCTCTCACCCCTATCAGAATCTTTTCATTTTAGATATAGCCTACCAAGTTGCTCCTTAAAGTATTTACAACTACTAGAACAGCATTACAAATTTTTTTTAACAAAAAGGAATGAGAATAGATGTTTCTGTAACTGTTTTTAAAACAAAATAAAACTGCATTTGACTTTTTCAGATTATAAATTTAATTTTTAATATACATACATATAAATTTAATTTCCTTAAAGATGGGGATCCATCTAATTTATGTTTCTAGGAATAGGACATTTGACTATTTGTTGTAGTTCTTTAAAAACTCAAATTATTTATCAAGAATGAAAGATATATAACTATACAGTTCTACAAGACACAAGAATGGAATTGTAAAGTATTGGTGAGAATTAAATATATTCCGTTAGTCTACATTATTGCCTACTCAGTTGCAACTGCTTCATCACTATCAAAATAATTGACTTTCATATAGCTCCTTAATATCAACTACAATTATTTGGTAACTTCTGAAAGTGAAGATCACTAAAGTGGGTAATACAGACCAACTTCCACCAGCCCCTTTTATCCATATTGACTTTCTCCACTTCTTTGGCTGACGAATGCATGACTATAAACCCTCTAATTCATGAGTTCAGCAGACAGTGCCACATTGAAACAACTAGGAAGCAGGTTTAATACTGCTGATGGGTTAAAGTAAGTTTTAGAAGACTAAGAATAGAATATCTAACCAAATCCTCACCACATTTTTTCAGTACTAATTACATTCCCTATGGACACACTTGGCTAACAAGATAGGCATCCTTTGCCGCTGAATTTAGCTCGAAAAACAGATGTTCTTTTATTATAAGTCTAGTCCTAATGATTTCTTGTTTAATTTCTCTTTCCCCTCCCCCTAAAAGGGGCCAAATTACAGGAAGCTTCTTCCTGGCAATACAAATAAGTCCTCATCTGCAAAATGACTGCAATTCACACTCATGAATAGAAAACATTTACTGTGGGTGGACACTAGGGAATTAAATTTTCATTTCTGGGGAAACCAATATTTTAATCAGGACAATGAAAAAGTAATGCTATAACTTTTTTGGCATCTAATGTAGATGATTAACTATAAGGTAGCAAAATCTTCCTGTGTCACCTATATAGTTTATTATAAATGATTAATCTAATTAGTACTCTTATAGATTCCAGAATATTTAAATCATCTATTATTTTCTTTTACTTAGAAGAAACAAGATAGTGAAGAAATTGCTAGAGACTATGCCAACAAAAATATCCTAGTTGCTGGCAGCCTTAGGATTTAAGCTGCCAGCATATAGCAAGAAATGAAAGTGGCATCCACCCATGAAGACATTCAGTCAGGGAAGCCTACTACCTCTCCATTCCATGTTTTGACAGCTCTAATTGTTAGAAAAACTTTCATTACATTAAAAGCAGGACAACTGTCAGGTATGGGGGAAAGGTAATACTTTTTCAGGTATGGGTTAAACTAGATGGCCTCTAAGAGCACTTTCAAGTCAGATTCTGAGATTCCATGAGGATCAAAGTGAAACATAGTGCGGCCATCAAATAATGTTGTCCATTTGTTTTGGTCTTTTGAAGTAGATGATTACTGCTGAGCCATGAAAACATTGTATAGGGTATGTAACCCATAGCCAAGAACATGGCCAAATTGAAGTGCATATTCTTCATAAATCATTAATAATAAAAGACTGCATCTCATTTTATACAATACACATATTTCTTAAAAGTTATGTATTAGGAAAATCATATTTCAAGTGCAAGGGAGGAGCTTGCTATTTAAAAAATCATCTGCTGAATCTGTTTGTAATACAGATTTGTAATCACCTCCTAACCTACCATATGTGAATTTTTTTCATTGATACACTGAGGTTGCTAAGAATTGAAATATATATGTGTATATATGTATATATATATATATATATATACACACACACACACACACACACACACACACACACACACACATATATATGTCCTAACTTTTTCATGTTTATGGTGTTGGGATACTGAAAAATAAATTATCTTCAGTATTCTGAAATTACTTTCAAAAATGGTCATGGGTTTTTAGGATGCTAAGTCAATTAGCAAATAAATTACATCCTGGACTCTTTTTCCAAAGAAATAACAGATGGTCTGGCTAGTGAACAAAACTCGTATGCATATAATGGTTGAATAGGACATAGGTTGTGTCCCAGTAGGCAATGGGAATTGTACCCTATTCCCCACTTCCAGGCTTTCTATTAGTTGTAAGAAATGACCAACAGTTCCATTTTAAAACCATTCAGAAAACTAAAAAAGTTGCTAATTCATGAGTACTGAAGTGATTGTTAAGATTTATGTGATGTGCTTTTGGTCTCAATGGGACCAAGGTCGTGTCACACAAATCTTTACAGTCAATGGGTCAATTCTTTGCCTTTTTGCTAATATCAAGCATTTTAAGATTTGAAAAGAATATAATTTATCATGTGTTAAATCTTATATGGCACAAGTCCCACATGACTCTGGAACTCCTTAATATACCAGGGTCTGTAAGGGATGTTTTAGATTATCATAATTAAATAAATAAAACTCAAACACCAATCCATTGAATTCTCTACCAAAACATGAGGAAGAAACCGTAAATTAAATAGCAAAATACTTAACTGAGAAGTTCTGGCAAAGAAGAAACCAAGCCATATCATTACTCCAATCACATAAAGTGATATAATATCTCAAAGACTCCCATGCCAAGGGAGAAAAGAATACTCCAGAAAATTCAAGTTCAAAGGTGGGCATTGTGGTTACAACATCTCTCAGACCTTCAGCTCTCAGGGCAGCTGAGTGGCACAGTAGATAGAGTGCCAGGCCTAGACTCAAGAAGATTCATCTTCCTGAGTTCAAATCCAGCCTCAGGTACTTACTGGCTGAGTGACCCTAGGCAACTCACTTAATCCTCTTTGCCTCAGTTGCTTATCTTTAAAATGAATTGGAGGAGGAAATGGCAAACCATGCTAGTATCTTTGTCAAGAATGCCCCAAATTGGGGTCAGAAAGAGTCAGAAGCAACTGAACAAACTCCCCTATCAATGTCCTGGGCTACTGTTGTCATTACCATTGCATTTCATTTCTTTAGCTGTTTCACTCTACCCCAGTATCCAATGAAACTCTTATCAGCTGTTGCGCTACCAAACTGTCCTCTGAGATCCAAAAAATAGTAATGTCCATCAGAATGTTGTATCACCATATTTTATCAAGGCATCGAATATTTTTACATATTTTTCTTTGTTACAAGGAATGATTCAATCTGTGGGAGGGGAGGTAATTTTCTTCCTCCCTCCACCCCTGAAATGACTAAGAAAAGATATAAAGAAAAAAGACATCCAAAAAACACTTTTAAAAATTAAATAATCCAAATCACCCATTAAAAACACTAAGTACCCTTCTTGTGGGGAGAAGATATTTCTTTTTTTTCTCTACCTTCAGCACCTACCAATCATACAGAAAAGAGAAAGTAAAGAAAGTTTCCAACACATTCATAAAGTCCCACGGTGAAATTACAGGACACGCATAAGAAACCCACAGAATTTGCAGACATGGATGGGTTATGATTCCCATTGTTGAAGGCAACTTCCAAATTGATGAAATTTGAGTAATTTAAGAAGATACAGGTGCCTTGCATAGAGGGGGGTGGTTAATAAACATTTCTTGAATTAAATTGAACTTCAGCTGAATTTGCTGGAGTTAACATCTGTTGCTATGGCACTTTATTATCACGTTTTTTTTTCAAGAATTCTCAGGGCTAACATGACTGATAGGATAATCAATATATTTTCAGTTCTTTTGTTAGAAAGACCTTAATACACACCCCGTTACATATGAAGGCATAGGATAATAGGCCTAGATTTAAAAGAGACCTAAGAAGCCATTTTATCCAACCTCCTAATTTCACAGAAGAGGCAACAAGGGTCCATGAAGGTTAGTGACTTGCCTCGAGACTATTAGGTAGCAAGAAGCAACAGAGATCCTCCAAATGCAGTAAAAGTGTTTAATATGGAACATAGAAAATACCATAAATGTGTGTTGCCTGACTGCAATCATACTAATAGTTAGCAAACATTCTATTTCGTGTTTGATTCAAATCACATTTTCATTTGGTTCAACTTCTTGTAACCACAGAGAAGACCAAAAATTTTCCACAACCTTCTTCCCTGAAGGTTCTTTCTGTCCCCCATCTCTTTGCTTGTAAGCCTTTGCAGTAAATGTTGTGATTGATGGTAAATTGTTTGTTTTATTGTCTGCCTGCTTTAACCCCTTTTATTACTTTAACATTTTGACTTTCAGTTTCTGACTGTGGACCTAGAATTTCTTCTAGTCTTTTTCTCTTCATCCTTCTTGTTTTTGCTTTTAATTGAGTGATGTTACTTTCAAATTGTCTACTTCTCTTGCCAACTAAATGTCGATAAAATCTTTCAATGCCTTTCCTCGGATTTTCAATTGCTTCCTAAAACCACCTCAGCCATGAGTGATTGGAGCCTTTCTGTAAGAGTATTCACTGATAATTTCACCTTTCCTCCCATAGTTCTTACCCTAGTAATGGTCACTAAGTACAGTTTTGTACTCATGCTGAAATGTTTTATACCTTTTGTCAAAGATTGTGGAAGTATTTGTTCATTCATGATGGTTATGCAAATACTAAATTTTTGGAATTACTAAGTTTTGTTAGATTTGATCTGCCAGTTGGATTCATGCTGTTAAATACAAAAAGAGATTTGAAATTCCAGTCAAAGTTTACCTATATCCTTTTCAAAATCATTTGATGTCACTATTATATTTGTTCTCTGTATGTAGCACCATGTCTAGGATATAGTATTTGGTTAATAAATACTTGATGACTTGACTTGACTCTGCTTTGTTATGAGGTAGGTTTTCTGGAGTTTGCATTAAGTTAAGATTTGCAATGACTTCCAGTTCTTCAACTTGTTTTCTTCAGATTTTAGCAGCTCCTCTATTTTAGCTCTTGCTGTTGTTGTTCAGTTGTTTCAGTCATGTCTGATTGTGTGACTCCATTTGGGGTTTTCTTGGCAAAGATACTGGAGTGGTTTGCCATTTCCTTCTCCAGCTCACTTTCCAGATGAGGAACTGAAGCAAACAGGGTTAAGTGACTTGCCTAGGTTCACATAGCTAGTATCTGAGACCAGATTTGAACTCAGAAAGATGTCTTCTTGACTCCAAGCCCAGCACGCTATCTGTAGCATCATTTCAGCTCTTATCTCATCTAATTTAGGCATGGGAGATGAAGTTATTTCTTATGATTGTTCTATATTTGTCTGCAATACATTATTGGATGACTTGGAGCATGGGACATTATTGACTAGATTCAGTATGAAATCCTTGCCTATAAATGGTAAAAATCTGTTTTCCATAATGTTATGATATACTAGTGCTTGAAGAAAACATTCATATCTTCAGCCTCTTTCATAAGCACTTGGGCTTGACCCACCTTAGTGATCCACACCAACTAAACTAAAGCTTTCCCAGTAAGTAAGACGTGGCTGTTTCTGATTTGTTTTCTTCTAGTGTATCTTGTTTTCTTTTGGGGAAGAAGTATTTGGGGGTAACAGCATTTATTAAGTGCCTACTACATAAAGTGCTTTGCTCATTTGATGCTATAATACAAAGAAAGATGCCTCATTCCATTGTCCTCTGTACCAAACTGATGTTCCTGGCAGTTCCAAGTAGGGCCAGCCTACAACACTATACTACCCCCTTTTTATTTAATTTTGGAGAGCAGTTGTGTCATACTAAGCAGGGTACCAACCTGATCAGTGGTACCACCAGAGTGTTATTTGCCAGTATCTCATGGCTCCTGACAGGCTTTTAATCTAGGGCACACCAAGTCCCCACAATACACCACCCACTATGGCTGTCATTCCTCTATTTTTTTTACCGTTCATCTCAACTTCCCATCATAGCACGAACAATAGCTTAGGCTTTGAGGAGATTATAAATTTATTATATTCACATTTGTACATTTATTAGGCACTTGTTGTATGCCAAGTGCCAAACTAAACATGGTGGATACATAGAAAAAAGCAAAAATAGTCATCCTAAAAGGAAATTACATTTATCTGTGTGGTGAGAAAAGCATCTTAATGTGAGAACAGTAGTTTTTACTTCATATAGAGAAATTTCCCATCTTAATGATATCCAAATCCTTATGAACTAGTAGGAAATTCTCAGAGTTTCCAACTAGAGGTTTTGGGGTGGGGGAGGGACATATGCTTATCACAACCCATATGGAGTGGTGAGCCAAGATGCTATGATGCAGGTCCAGGGTAGCTTGACTTAATTATTTCCCTACCCTTTTGATATAGAGTTAGGGTGATTTGTATTAACTCTGGATTAAAAAGCAAATTTACCAGAACCCCAGCTGCTACAGATTAATTCTAAGGTTTGATCAAGAGATGTCTGAGATCTTTATGAACTTCCATACAGAATGGATTTATCTGCTTGGAGAAAGGTTTTGTCTCAGGGAAACCAAGTGTATTCTTACTAAAGTAGTTGTTTATATGAACCCTCAGCCTCTGAGTTGCCCGTCCTATTGGATGTGGAACCTGTACAAAGATAGGGGGAATATCCCACCATCAGAAGTAGCTCCCCTGGAAAGCTCTTTTACCACAAGATTTCGCTTTCCTGGGGTGTATAAACAGACACATAGCACATGGATTATGGAAACCCTAATGGTCTAGAATCATGTCCTTATTTCAAGAAAATTCTTTTTCTTGGGAAACATAAAACCACGCCAAAAACCTTAGTGACTACCAACTATGAGGAGTGCACAAGAGGAAAGAACAATACTCTCCAATGCTCATGGTCTTATCAGAGGGAATGAAATATCCCAGTGGTGAGTGCAACCATGGATACTAGGGATAATCCACTCTTGAGAATGAAGAGTGGGCTGAATCAGGATTCAACTGAGCATAAACTCAAGGCCAGGCTGGGAGAGAATCAAGGTTTCTTAGAAGAACCAAAATGCAAGGGACTACGATAGAAGTAGAAAGCCAAATGAAATGGCACAACATAGTGGATAGCAGCTGGACTTAAAGGCAGAAAGAGAAGAGTTCAAATGTCACCTCTGATACTCTCTGTATGACCATAGGCAAATTACTGAATCTCCCTAAGTCTCAGTTTCCTCACATATAAAATGAGGGGTTTGGATGACCTTTAAGACATCCTAAAGCTCTAAATATATGAATTTATCTATGATCCAAAGTATGAGAGTATGAATCAAGGTGAGGAAGTCAATCCCAGATCAGGATAGAATCAAAAATTGAGTGATGGGAGAGCAGATTTTGTGATTCCATCTGTCTCTTGAAGCTCTGAACTTTTATTATGACATTGTGCATTCTCTACCCCAACCTACTCTGACCTGGAGATAGGGACCCCACTGGTACATGAGTCAAGGCAAGTTCTTGTTCCTTGCAATGGAGGATCTGTGGGAATGGACAAAGATGCTCATACCCAGACTCAAAGGCCTGGCTGACCCATTAGCTTCTGCTTTGCACTATCATTGCCTCCTGCAGGTCAGTGACCCTATCTTACCACATCACAAGAGAACCAAAAATTACTGCTCTCTATACACAGAGTGTCATGGCTCTGCTTGATGGCCACAGTACAGGGATGGAGCAAAGCCAAAAATCTGTGAAAGAGAATGTGGCCTGCCTTCACTCCCAGGATAAAGCTCTCGATTCCCTACACTAATGAATGGAAATGTCAAGCTCTATCTGAAGACAGTCTTGGACTTTATGAGTCAAGAAAACTAGAGTTGGAAAAGATCCAAATGATGTTAAGAAAGTGATTTAATATTCTGAGAGCAGAAACGACAAAACATAAAGGAACTAGGATTATTTTATCTATACAATGGAAGGGTACTTGCCCTATACTAGGGCAGCTAAGTGGTGCAGTGGATAGAGCACTGGGCTTGGAATCAGGAAGACTGATCTTCCTGAGTTTAAATCTGGTCTCAGATACTTACTAGCTGTGGGACCCTGGGCAAGTCACTTCCCTGTTAGCCTCAGTTTCCTCACCTATAAAATGAGTCAGAGAAGGAAATGGCAAATCACTCCAGTATCTCTGCTAAGAAAAGCCCCAAGTGGGGTCATAAAGAGTCAGACATGACTGAAACAACCAAACAACCATAACAACAAGTGAAGGCTGAGGAGTTACCCCAAAATTGATTGCAAATATATGAAGTGTCTCAGCTGTATCTCCCTAACTTGTCGATAGAACTGTCATAAGGTATAGGGACTCAGGACTTAGAAAAACCGCATCTGACACTTTCCCTTATTCATATGGTCAAATCATTCTACTGTAACATAAAATTTAATTGGTCTAACAATTATTATTTTTTGGGTCTTCCCCCCCAAAGTGCTGATAATTGCTTCAGCTCTATACTTCAGTTTGCAAACATATCCCCCAGCAACCCACAGAGGTAGTGGTGATTGACAATAACTCTTGGGATATCTAAAATACTCATTAGAAATTCCAGGAAGCCTGCATCCTATTGCCAAAATATATGATTATAAAAGGAAAGAAATATCCAGTTTTCTGGGAAGAGACAAATTATAAAAATAAGTCCTAATTATATAAGGGCAGAGTTTATCCCCTTCTATTGAAGTCCCCCCACCACCACCACCACCACAGTTTGTTGGGATTCTGTTCCTATTCTCCATTTTTTTGGAATTGTTTTCTCCCAGCATACCAATGCATGTCAACACATAGCATCCACTCATGAGACTAGCCTTTCCCTAAATCACATGTAACCATAATCTGGGAGATTCTATTCCTTGACATAAAGCCTTATTAAAATCTGTACCTTCCTGGATTTCTATGGCAAAATGATATTTCCTTTGTTTCCAATTTTGCTAGTACAAGAAATGGACCTGAATCAGGTGAGATTGGACAGCTTTACAAACTGAAGCTGTCAAAGTTGTGCTCAAGTCATTCTGGGTCTGAAAAAACAGGTAGAGTCATTTTACAAAAAGAGCAAATGAAGAGCGATTCCAAATGCTGACCCAAGATCCAGGAATCTGTCATGTGTGATGAGCTCAGGGTTAAAAAGGACCTCAGAGGCCAACCTGTGTCTGAATAAGAATGCCCTTTACAAGTAGTCATCCAGTCTTCATTTTATTTCCTCTACTGAGAGGGAAACTGCAATGGTTCAAGATAGCCCTTTGCACTTTTGGTGAGCTTTAATTATTAGGAAGTTTTTTGTTTGTTTGTTTTTTTTTGCTTCCTTTAAATATGGGCAAGAAGATGGTGCAGTGGATAGAAAGCTGGACCTAACATCAGGAAGACCTGAGTTCAAATCCAGCCTCTAACACTTACTAGCTATATGACCTTGGGTAAATCACTTAACCTCTTTTTGCCTCAATTTCCTCAACTGAAAAATGGGGATAATAATAGCACCCACTTTCAAGGGTTGTTGTGAAGATCAATTGAGAAAATACGTATAGAGTGTCTGGCATCACCATCATTACTACTACTGCCACAAACTACAACTACAACTACAATGACTACTACTACAGCAACTACTACTAGTATTAGTATTATTATTGCTGGAATCTGACTCTCTGCAGCCTCCATCACTGCTCCTAGTTCTATTTAAGAGCAGAGTTCTTAAGGGTGAACAAGTTGTTCCCATGGCATCTCCCAAAGAAGTGTAGGTACATAAGGCTGGGAATAGGGCCAGTTGACTATACTCTGTGGTGGGTAAGTTTCACTGCTTTTAAAAGGCCTTTGCTTCTTGAAGAGTTTCAGCAACTATTAGGGGACTGGTATCAGCCTTGTCACCCCCTGTTGAAGTGACAGATGAATTTCTTCAGGTCAAATGATGGTGGATGGTGGAGGGGAGATACAGGCATATGCACTAGGTCCCTAAGGCTGGCCCTCCTCCGTATATTCAAAGCTTTCCTTATCTGCTTCCTTCTCTAACAACGTCCAGGGATGGGGTAGAAAACCAGAGATGCTACATTCATTTATAGAGTTGAAGCTTTTTTTTGGTGATTGGCTTTTGAGGACATTAGATTTTTTTTACACAGTGTTCTCAGCCAGGAAATGAGCATTAATTTAGTTACATGGGGATGAATTCCATTACGTTTTCCAAATGTATTACATTTCTCTCCTTTATCCATAAAGAAGTCTGAATTGCACAAACAGAAAAAGAAAACCACCCAGATTAACCAATGTGGATTTATGTGTAATCCTAATGCCTAATTCTCAGAAGAAAAGCACAATTTGTCAATCCAAATTCAAACCCAAATTATAGCTAAATAAAAATTTTGATAAAGAATATAAATCCAACCAAATTCCTTATGTCAATGAGGCCCAATGTCATAACATGCATCACTGAGATTATTAAACTGTTCAAAATTTTGCACTAATTTTCCAAGAGGAAAAACCTCTGTGTATTTAGCAAAATTAAATGATTCGGATGTATTTGAACCTATACAGAAAAAGATAACATTGGCTAAATATATTGAATCACAAATGCTTAGATCTGATTCACTTGAAAGTTAGAATACCTAGAAATAATGAAACTTTAATCCAAATATATATGCCAATTTTTATCTAAAACTGGAATGTGAGATTCAAATTAGGGAGTTTGGTTTTATTTTTAAGAATTTCTTTGCTCTCAGCAATCTTCTGAGATTCACAAGAATAAATTGTTGAAGTTTAAGGATCATGGGATTTCTAAGATGATCTAGTAGTCCAACTACATCCTTTTAAAGATGGAAACTGGAGGTTTAAAGAAGGGAAAGACCTACTCATGGCCACATATGAAGTACTGTAGACACAATTTGAACCCAGGCCTTCTAATGCCAAATCTAGTATTCATTCCATTAGAGTAGACTATAGTGAAATTTTCTGGGGCTTTTACGTTCTTAGTAGTATGACCCTTTTGCATTAATTGCTAAACATATTACTGAATATTTAAGTAAAAACTTTCTGTGTATTTCAGGCAGCAAAAAATGGAGAAAATCTTTTGTGTGTGACAGTACAATGCTGATCTTTCCAGAGAAGTTTCCCTGTCTCCCCATTCCTTCTTTTCTTTTCTTTTTTTTTTTCCTTTTTTTCCCCCAAATCCCCATCTGTTTTGCTGATGTGCCAATATCTGGGGTCTGTTTTTCATAATACCATTTTGTTTTTGAGGATGTCTGTTCCTAAGAGTTCACATGCTGGCTGACCACAGAGTAGTGATCGACATGGAACACAGCAAAGAGCCCCAAAATAAAATGAAAGCCAAGAAAGACACTGCTCCCTGCTGGCTGGTTTTGTTCAGAGCCTTATTAAACTAGCACTGACAACATCATTGCCTCAGGCTGTGGGATTACCCTTTGGCTGGAAAATCCATTTTAGAACTGAGCCAGTATCACAACTTCAGCAGCTCCCAGAAGGATTCAGAAAAGTTACCTCATGTGGAGAAACAGAGCTGCATCTTGCAAATAAAATAAAATAAAATGCGAAAATGTCATGCTTCTTCATCCTCTCCTTCCAGGTAAACTGAGGGAAAGCAAAATGCCAAATAAAACCTATGTTATTTTGTTAAATATTTGTAACTCATGTTCTAATTTTTAAACCAATGGAAAATCTATACGAAAGTCTAGAATACAAAGACATTATGTTTCTCTATCCTTCTCCAAATTGTTTTGCATATCTATTAATAATCCTTCCAGATTCATTTTAGTTTCTAAACTGAGGATGTGTATGTGAATATACACATGCACATATATGTAGTGAAAATATATGTGTTTTATGTGCCTATATATACATATGTAGTTCATGTGTTGTATATTATAAACCAATTATATATCCTACATAAATAATCTAATATATTAGCACTAGGGATCACATATGTGTAAATGCATATAATTATATTAAATATCTATATTATATATAATCAGTAAAGAAGAATATACATTTTTCTCTTGGGACTAAAGTTATGTATCTAGATCTAAGACAGGGGTGTCAAACAAATAAAAACTGGGCCACTAAACCAATATATATGGATCCCTACAGCCCATGCTGAATTTAAAAGCCATACATTAACATTATCCATGTTCTATTGTATTTTTATCTATTTTGTTAAATATTTCCCAATTACATTTTGATCTGGTTCAGGAGGATTGTGCTCATGGCTGACATCTCTGATTTAAGTTATTCAGGAGGAAGTTAATCTTTACTACATTTTTGCATCCAGTTCCCAGTCCAAAGTTTGGATAAGCCTTGGTGTCAGCAGGCCAAGCTGTGAACGCTCCAGCCAAGCTGTGGATGCTCTGAATCTACATATATCCAAATCTTCCCTCATTTATAAAATCTACTTATGAATTGTTTTTTTCTTCTAACACAGTGGGAACATGTTCATTTGAGAATTCTCACTTGCTGGGTTAATGGAGTAACAACCTTTTCATCATATACCATTCTCTTTCTCCTTTGGTGCTGGGATAAAGAACATGAATGATATGAGTTTACACTGGCATTAAATTAAGGGCAGGACTGAAACAAGAATCTATTTTCTTACTGATGGGAAATAGGGGAGGACTTATTTTGCACCATTACTCACCACCCCCACTCTTCCCAACTCCTGTCTGAGTAATATGACCCTGAGTTTTTTTTGCCTTATAGTATGTGATGGGCACAGGACAGTACTATCCCTAAAAGCAGTCTAAGCAAGTTCCCATGATTCTAGACTATTAGGCAAAGTTTCAAGATCCCTGTGGCTCTTCTCCCTCACATTCATGCCCAATACTGGATATCATCTCTAAAACTAGAAACAACCGGGGTGGGGGGGTACCTAAATGAATCCTGGGCTGAGATGGAGACAGGCTGCCATCTATATAGTAGAAATGAGGTCTTCTGTATCTCTGCAGCCATGTTCCATGAGGAAGAAAAATCAAGATAATATAATGCTGTGGTAGACAAAAAGAAAGAGAAAAGGGAGGAATAGAATTCAGGATAAATTTTAACCTCACTTAGGAAGGCACTCTATTTCCCAGTTGGAAATATTAAAATAATCATTTGTTCATTTGCTTTGGTCTCAGTGTATTTCTGTAAAATTCCATTTATTCTGAAGATGTCATGATGTCCCACTTCCCTTTCCCCTCCCTCTGGCATTCATTCAGGTGACAGACAGGAAAAGGAGAGTTCCAGAATCCCGCCTTTTCCCAGCTACAGACATAGCTTTTTCAGCTTGAAGTATAACAATTGTAGGAAGTGGTGGAATGATGGAAAATTTTTCCTAGAAGGGGGCTTTGAAACCTAAGAGAGTCACGCCTATTTGAGCCCTAACTACTTACAAGGCCATGAATCAGAGGAAACTTGCCACATTGAGTAGGCCTAATAGACTAACTTGACAGAGGACTAGACTGTCACTTCCTGAAAATGATGGACAAATACACTCCCAGGATGCACCTTCCTCTGACATTTCCTGAGCTTTTCCTCATTTTTTACCCACTCCCAGGATTCAGTAGAAGGGGTTACAACCTGCCCTTTAAAAAGAATACATAAAAAGGCAGCTGCTTGTAATAACATTCTATAATAGGGATTAGATTACATTTGTTGGTATTTTTCAAGTCAAATAGCAAAGGAAACAACTTAAAGATGGCTATGCACTTTATACAAACACATGTATAATGAAACAGCCCAAAATTAAAAGAAAATGTAAATTCGTTCAGTTTTAAACCAAAAGGTTCTTATTTTCTATACATGGGTTTCTGGAAGTTAGTGCTAAATTTGAACCTAATTAGGAGGAACTGTCAGAAGTTTAATTGTAAAATGGTACAGTGTACTTTTGAACTTTCCTTTACACTCAACATTATAAGAATATTGTGAATAAAGGATAAAACCATCTTGGAAAGCTTTTATAAAGTGATTTAAAGTACACGATTAACTGGGTCACTTCCCCACTCAATAAATTCCAGTGGCTTCCTATTCCCTCCTCTGTTTGGCATTTAATGCCCTTTAAAGCTTGGCCCCTTCCTATCTTGCCAGTCTTATACATGTTATTGTCCTTCATCCCTGACTGTTTCTTACACAGGAGACTCCACCTATGATCTCCATATCACTGCACTGGCTGTCCACAAGGCCAAGAATGTCTCTCTGCTTAGCTTTGCAGTTTCTCTAGTTTCCTTCAAGACTATACAATTCCACAACTGTCATTCTACAATTCTGTAGAAATTCCACTTTTCTTCAAATTCAGCTCAAGCACCACTTTGTGGCTGAGCTTTTACAGACCAGCTGCTAGTGTCTCTTCCCCTTCTAAATAAAGCAACAACCCTTGTATTTATTTTGATTATACCTACGTATGTACATGTTATTTACCCTGATTGAGTGTAAGCTTTTCAGGAGAGTGATTTTCATTTTGCCTTTTTAGATCTAGTGGCCAGCATGGTGTCTGGCATGTAGTAAGCACTTAATAAGCGCTTATACTTGATTCTGTATAAATTTATGGTATCATCTTCATTAAAAGAGTATTGCTTATGGATCAAGATGGGGTAAGTCAAATTACATGAAGCTTCTCATAACATTGTAACTCCCAGAGCCTAGAGAAAATAGCACAAAATTTGAAGAGTCCAATTAACATAATTAATGTACACATATTGCAGTGTGCCTTATAGTAAAGTAATTCTTTCCAAGAATCACTACCTCTGAGCAAAGCTTCATTGTAACTGGAACGACAGGAATCATTTCCCTCTTGAGGGAATTTAATTAAATCCAAGCTCACCATAAACAAGTTCCAGAGTCATCACTAAATATCATCTTAAACTATCCTGACAAAGTGAGCTTAAAATATTATTCTAATGGGGCAGCTAGGTGGTGCAGTGAGTAGAGCACCAGCCTTGCAGTCAGGAGGACCTGAGTTCAAATCTGGCCTCAAGACACTTAACACACTTACTAGCTGTGTGACCTTGGGCAAGTCACTTAACCCCAATTGCCCTGCCTTCCCCCCTCCAAAATAAAAAAAAAAACAAAAAGCAAAAAAAATAAAAAAATAAAAAAAATGTTTTAAAAAAATATTATTCTAATATTGTAAATATTTTGTATACTCAGATTAGAATGTGAAAACATTGCATTGAACATGACCATCTTTTGCACTATTCTTCATAAAGAATATAAATATATGTTAAACTCCGTACAGAATTAAAGTTCAGTCGCAAGTTTCTTCAGTTTTGAGAGTAAATGATCAGACACATACCTACAAACTCTTGAAGTTTTTGCAAATTTTTTGGGGGGTGGGTCTTTATTAATTTGAGATTATTAAGTCTTAGGGAAGGAAAGGTTATACTTGGAATAAGAAGCCCAAGATATAGCACTAGATCATTGGCGGGATGAGTTCTGATCTTGAAAGAGTCTGAAAGCACCTTTAAAAAAATTTAAATATATAGGTGTGCATATATAGATATATGTGTATATATGCATACATATACACATACATGCATATATGTATATGTGCATATATGTATGTGTGTATATATACTCTGAAGTTCAGTAATTCATTTTATAAATTTAAAGCTTAAACTGATATGAATTGAACCTGAAGTCTGAATAGCAGCCGGGGATGATGGATCTGGTCTTAGAGTCAAGAGTTCCACAGCACCTGACACATAGCAAGTACTCAATAAATGCTTGTTTCTTTCCTTCCTTGTGTGACATTTGGATAATTGTGTTGGTTTTTCATGCTATTATGACCACCAGTATCATGAGAAAATGATCTTTTTAGGAGCGAGGTTAAAGTCTAAGATAATGATCTAAGTACCTCCATCCTCAGTAGAGGAGGGAGTTTTCACACCAGGAGATCCCAGGAGGGATGAAATCACAAGCCTGTACAAACGAACAAATATGATTAAAAAACTGAAGTCAGATGGTGCCCCACACCTACTATTTAAATTTTGGAATGCTAACAATACTTTATGAACCAAGGACCTCATGCAAAAAGAGGAATCGTGGGGTTTATATTTCACATTTAGTTACTCCACAGGTAGGTAATATTTAACAGGCTCCTCAGGAGATAACAGATGAAACTCAAGTAAGGGAACTTTCAATTAAGCAATAACATGGGGAGGTATAAGGCATTTCCTGAGGATTAATGGCCAGTTGGAAGGAGCTGTTGATAGCCTTTGGCTGTGCTTTGGACCATTATTCTAGGCCAGGTCTTAATCCCCAGGAAGCTCTTGTGCCTTAATCTTGCTGCTATTCTAAACTACAAATAAAAACTTCCATGGACAGATCTAGGAGACTTTTTTCTTAAGCTTGATGCTATTTCCACTGGTATATATAAGACTTTCTAGGAGAAGCGGCACTCTTCACATGCCTTTTAATTCCTAATATGTTAAACATGGGGTATGCTATGTGCCTCACTTAGTTCATAGATTGGGATGTTGGAAGAGGATCTCAGAGGCCACTGAGTCCGATTCCTTCATTTTTCATATGAGGAAACTGAGACTCAGAGACCTTAAGTGACTTTCCCAGGCCACACAGCTATATTACCTCAGTATTTGGAAGGCTTTCTTTGAACTTCTAATCACAATAAATTAATTTTAATGTGGTTTATGTTCTGCCCCTGACACATACAAGTTGTGTGACCCTAGGACAGTCACTCAAGTTCTCAATGACTTTGGTTGTTAAGGTTATAAATTGCAGAGCAAGTAATGCTCTACACTGGTAGGGGGGAGCTCCCTCACAGCAAAGAAATCCAAAACCAGAAAATCCCAGCAACTAATGAAGACTATTGGACTGGACACTCCAGGAGAATATATGCTCCTTGAATGCAAAGACTGTCTAACTTTGGTACTTGTTTGTATTTATACTTTCAGTGTACATAGGAACTTAATACTTATTGAAGGAGTGACTGATTTGGTGAGGTTTGAATTAATGAAAAGCCTTAAATATATAATATTAGTCAATTTGCATTTTGAATTTGGCCTTACTTCATGGCATACTATGTCAAATTTGTTACTAAGACAAGGTTTCCAAGCCTCAGGCTGGAAAAAGAATTATGTTTTATCTCTTTAAACTATTATGTCAGTGATTATTACTGTTGTTATCTGTAGAGACATCATCTATAAGAAAGGAGTCTTTTTATCAAGACTACAAGCATTGCCCAGAAAAAAAATATATTAATAAAGTTCATTTAAGGCTTCCAAAATTATCAGCTATACTTGCCATTTAATGTTACAAATATTGACCAATGTGCTAATTAGCAGAATTATTTGTTTATAAACAGTTAATGTCCTTTAAAAGACCTAGTTTTCCTTAAATTCCTCTGCAAACCTTTTCCAATCATTACTCTGCTTAATAATTTCTTGCTTATGAAAAATATAAACCTCTCAGTAAGGTTTAATTATTGCATATTTGATATAAGTGGATGGAGAATTAACTGAATGTTTCTGTGTCCCAAAAAACTGCTTTAAGACCATCCATAGATCCATAAAAATGCAAATTTTTAAAAAATATGATCTTCAAATTGAAGTCTCTGTTAAAGAGAATTCACAGTTCTCATTTGATTCTTGGGTGACTTGTCTTAAACAGAGTTCTTTTAGTGGTTGTATCTTCATAACTATGCTGGGGGGACTTGCAGTGTAAGATGGAGTGAGGGAGGAAATCCCTGGAGCGCTCTCAAATTCCCCTCCAAACAACTTGAAAATCACCTCAGAATAGATAGAGAAACAGGGAAGCAGCTTACCAGCACAGCAGAAATGTCTGTCTCATTGGGGTGAGAAGGGATCTATGGCTGAGAGCAGCAGCAGCCAGCCTCACAACAAGGGACCTGCACCATCAAGGCCACACCCTCCTGCAAGCCAGCAGTCTATGCAGGACAGAAAGGCTGTCCTGCATACAACACAGGCCACCAGCAGGGTCTCACACCCATTGCTGAGCAGTAGCAAGGGCTCACTTCTGGACCTGCCAGCAGGGGGACGATTGACCTGAGGGTCTCCAACAGAGAGGCCCTATTTCCATAGCAACCCATCAGCAAGACCCTACTCCTGGGGCAGGCATGTAGCAAAATTCTGCATCCAGAAGAGGCCAAGAAGGAAGCTCCATCCTCCAGCAGGAGCCAGAAGAGAGGCCTACTCTCCAGTGCAAGCCAGAAGCTAGGCCCTGAAGCCCAGAGAAAGATAGCAGCAAGACCCTGAACACCAGCACTAAAAACTTGGGATGAGGCAGGAACTGAGCCCCCTCTCACATGAAAACACAGTCACAAAATAGGCAGAAAAAAATGAGCAAAAATGAAAAAGAACAAAGAATTTGACTATAGAAAGTTACTGTGGTGACAAGGAGGATGGAGGCACAAACTTAGAAAAGGGCAACAGTGTCAAAATGGCTGCATGTGAAGCCTCAAAGAAAAATGTAATTTTGTCTCAGGCCCAAAAAGAACTCCTGGAAGAGCTTTAAAAAAGATTTTAAAAGACAAGTTAGAAGAAAAATCGGGGAAAAATAATACAAGAATAATTCAATGAGAGTAATGAGATTAATGCAAGAGAATCAAAAAAGAGGCAACAGTATGGAAAAGATATACAAAAAATCACCAAAGAAAATAATTCCCTAAAAATAGAACTGGACAAATGGAAAATGAAGTACAAAAGCCCAGTGAAGAATAACTCCTTAAAAATTAGAATTCAGCAAGCAGAAGCTAATGACTCCATGAGACATCAAGATATGATAACATTTTTTAAAATAGAAGAAAATGTGAAATTTCTCGCTGGGAAACAACTGACTTAGAAAATAGATCTAGGAGAGATAATTTAAGGATTATTTGACTCCCTGAAAGCCATAATCAAAAAAGGGCCTGGACAACATCTTTCATGAAATTATCAAGGAAAACTGCCCTGACATACTAGAACCAGAGGGCAAAATAGAAATTGAAAGAATTCACTGATCACCACCTTAAAGAAATTCCAAAATGAAAACTCATTGGCAATCATAGTCAAATCCCAGAGCTCACATATCAAGAAGAAAATATTGCAAGCCACCAAATAGAAACAATTCAAATATCATGGCACTACAGTCAGGATTACACAGGATTTTGCAACTTCCACATTAAAGAACCAGAGAGCTTAGAATATGAGATACTAGAAGGCAAAGAAGTTAGGATTACAAACAAGAATCAACTTCCCAGCAAAGCTAAATACAATCATCCAGAGGGAATAGACATTTAACAAAATAGAGGACTTTCAAGAATTTTTAATTACATGACCAGAGCTGAATAAAAATCTGATCTCCAAATACAAGATTTCGGGGGAAACATAAAAAAGGTAAAAAAATAAATAATTAAGAAACATAAGATATTCAATGAGGTTAAACTGTTTATATTTCCATATGGCAAGATAATATTTGTAACTCTTAAGAACTTTATTACTATAATGGAAATTAGAAGGAGTATACATAGACAGAGGATGTGCATATAAGGTGACTTTGAAGGGATACCCCACAAAACAAAATAAAGGGGTGAGAAAGAAGATTGAACTGGATGAAAGTGGGGTGGAGAGAATGGGGTAAATTATCTCACATAAAAGAGGAATGAAAGAGCTATTATAGGGGTGCAAGCAAAACTTAAATCTTACTCATCATAATTGGCTCAAAGAAGGAATAACATACAAACTCATTTGGATACAGAAATCTATCTTACCCTATAAGGGAGTGAAAAGGGATGGGAGCAATAGATGGTAGGACTGATAAAAGGGAGGGCAGATTGGGGGATTCAGTGATCAGAAATAAAATGCTTAAGAGGAGGGACAGGGTGGGGGTAAGAGAGAGGGATAAACAAGGAAAATACTGTATGGAGGGAAGTACAGTTAGTTATAATAACTACAAATGTGAACGGGATGAACTCACCTATAAAATGGAAGCAGATAGCAGAATGGATTAAAAACCAGAATTCTACAATATGTTGTTTACAAGAACACATTTGAAGCACAGAGATACACAGAGTGAAAGTAAGGGACTGGGGCATAATCTATTAAAAGAGATAAGGAAGGAAACTATATCTTACTTAAAGATACCATATATCAATGAAGTAATAAATACTAAGCATATATGCACCAAATGGTATAGCATTTAAATTTTATGAAGAAGTTTAATGAGTTACAGGAGGAAACAGACAATAAAAGTATACTAGTGGGGGACTTCAGCTTTCCATTCTTAGAACTAGATAAGTTTAACCAAAATTAAACAAAAAAAAAAAGGAAGTTAAGGAGGTGAATAAAAGTCTGGAAAAGTTAGATGTGATAGAAAAAATGAATGGGTATAGAAAGGAATATGCCTTTTTTCCTCAACAGTTAGGACATAAAAAACCTCACAACCAAAAGCAGAAAAGCAGAATAATAATTGCATCCTGTTCAGATCATAATGCATAAAAATTACATTCATAATGATTAGTGGAAAGATAGATAAAAAATTAATTGGAAACTAGATAATTTAATCCTGAAATAATTGTGTCAAAGAACAAATCATAGAAACAATTAATAATTTCTTTAAAGAAAGTGATAACAATGAGACAACATAACAAAATTTATGGATTGCAGCCAAAGCTGTACTTAGGAGAAACTATGTCTCTAATTGCTTACATCAATAAAATAGAGAAAATAAGATCAATGAATTGAGCATGCAACTAAAAAAACTAGAAAAAGAACAAATTAAAAATCCCCAAATAAACACCACATTGGAAATCCTTAAAAATCAAAGGAGAGATTAATAAAATTGAAAGTAAAAAACCATTGAACTATAAATAAAACTAGAAGCTGGTTTTATGGGAAAAACCAATAAATAAACCATTGGTTAATTTAATTTAAAAAAGGAAAAAAGAAAACTGAATTACTAGTATCAGAAATGAATGGGAGGAATTCACCACCAATGAAGAGGAAATTTAAAAAATTATTAGGAACTATTTTGCGCAATTATATGCCAATAGGTTTGACAATCTAAATGAAATGAATGAATATCTACAAAAAAATAAGTTAGATTAATAGAAGAAGAAATTGAATGCTTAACTCAATTTTAGAAAGAAAATTTATCACTGTCTTCCATTTTTTCATTCTTTTGGTTATGTTTTGTAATTTCTTGATTTCTCATAAAGTCAAGGAGGAAACAAAACTATCACTCATTTCAGATGGCATGATATTATAGCCAGAGATTCCTAGAGAATCAAATAAAATAACTAGTGGAAATAATTAACAACTTTTAGCAAAACTTCAGGATGCAAAATAAACCCATATAAATCATCAGCATTTCTATATCTTACCAACAAAGTCCAGAAGCAAGAGACAGAAAGAGAAATCTCATTTAAAATAACCATAGACAATGTAAAATACTTAGGAGTCTACCTGCCAAGACAACCCAGGAACTATGTAAACACAATTAGAAAACACTTTTCACACAAATCAAGTCATATCTAAACAAGTGGAAAATATTAATTGCACATGGGTAGGCTAAGCAAACATAATAATAACAATTTACCTAAATTAACCTATTTATTCAGTGCCATACCAATCAAACTATTTTAAGAGCTAAAATCAAACTGTTTTTAAAGAGCTAAAAAATCATAAAAAAATTCATCTAGAAGAACAAAACCTCAAGGATATCAAGAGAATCAATAAAATGTGTAAAGGAAGGTTGTCTAGCCACACCAGATCTTAAACTGCATTATAAGTAGCAATCATCAAAACTACTTGGTACTAAGAAATAGAGTGGTAGATCAGTGGAACAGATTAAGCACACATTATGCTATAAATGACCATAGTAATTTAGTCTATGATAAACCCAAAAATGCAAGCTTTTGTAACAAAAGTCATTATTTTATAAAGACTGCTGGGAAAACTAAAAACAGTATGAAAGAAACTAGCAATAGACCAACACCTCACACTGTATACCAAGATAAGGTCAAAATAGGTATATGATTTAGACATAGAGAGGGATACCATAAGCAAATTAGGAGAGCATTGAATAATTTGTCAGATCTATGGATAAAGAAAATTTAGAACCAAAGAAAACATAGAGAGCATTATAAAATGTAAAATAGATTCTTCTTATTATAAATTAAAAGTTTTTCAACAAACAAACAAATGCAACCAAATTAAAAGGAAAACAGAAAACTTTGGAGTAACTTTTCTAACAAATATCTCTAATAAAGGCCTCATTTCTCAAATATGTAAAGAAGTGAGTCAAATTTATGAAAACACTAGTTATTCTGCAATTGACAAATTGTCAAAGGATATAAACAAGAAGTTTTCAGACAAAGAAATCAAGGCTATCTATAGTCATATGAAAAAACCCTCTAAATCACTATTAGAGAAATGCAAATTAAAGCAACTCTGAGGTATCACCTAACACCTATTAGATTGGCAAATACGATTTTAAAAAAGGAAAAATGATAAATGTTGGAGAAGATGTGGGAAAACTGGGACATTAATGCATTATTGATGGAGTTGTGAACTGATCCAACTGTTCTAGGAGAACAATTTGCAACTATACCCAAAGGGCTATAAAACTGTACATATCTTTTGATCCAGCAATACCACTTCTTTGTCTATATCCCAAAGACATCAAAAAGTGGGTGGGAGGACTATTTGTACAAAAATATTTATAGCAGCTCTTTTTGTGGTAGCTAAGAATTGGAATTTTAGAAGATGCCCATTAATTAGGGAATGGCTAAACAAGCTGTGAGATACAATTGTTATGGAATAGTATTATGCTGTAAGAAATGACAAGCAGGATAATTTCAGAAAAGCCTGGAAAGACTTACATGAACTGATGCAAAATGAAGTGAGCAGAACAAGTAGAATATTGTACAGAGTAATAGCAATATTGTGCAATGAAGAACTATGAGTTACTTGGCTATTCTCAGCAATACAATGATCCAAGATGATGCCACAGAACTCATGATGAACCATACTCTCTGCCTGCGGAGAAAAAACTGATACTGTCTGAATACAGACTGAAGCAAGCGCTCACGCTCCTTCATGTGCTCCCTCGTGTGCTCTCTCTCCCTCCCTCCTTCCCTTCCTCCCCCCCCCTGCCTCCCCTCTCTCTCCCTCCCTCTCCCTCTCTCTTGAGAATCATCAGTACAGAGATGGTAATTAAATCCATGGGAGCTGATGAAATCACCAAGTGAAGTAGTATAAAGGGGTGAAGCCGGCCCAAGACAGATCCCTTTGAGACATCTCAGGTTACAAGGCATGATCTGGATGAGGATTCAGCAAAGGAGACAGAGAAGTGGTCAAATAGGTAGGAAAAGAACCAGGAGAGTGGTATCCCAAAAACCTAGAGAGAAGAGAGTATCAAGGAAGAGAGAGTGCTCAATCCTGTCCAACATTTCAGAGAAGTCAAAGAGAATGAGGATTGATAAAAGGCTTCTGGATTTGGCAACTAGGAGATCAACGGTAACTTTGGGGAGAGCAGTTTGGGTGGCATAATAATAATATCAGAAGCCAGATTGTAAGAGAATAAGAAGACTGAGACGAAAGAGAGTGGAAGCTCTATTGTAGACACCCTTTTTCAAGGAAAATAGCTACAAAGGATAGAAGAGATATAGTCCCATAAAGGGAATGGAAGGATAAAGTAATAATATTTTTTAAGGATAGAAGCAACATGGCCATGCTCATAGGCAATTTCTTGAAGGAGATTGGATGAACAGAATAACTTGAGCAGGTAAAAGGTTTAGCTTTAGTGAGAAATAAAGGTTATTTCTTCATGTGAGACAAAATGATCTAGAACCTGTCTTCTTATTTTTTCATGTCATGGACCCAATTGGCAGTCTGGTGAAGCTTATTAACCCCTTCCCAGGTTAATTTTTAGATGAAAAATAAAATATATGAAATTACCAAGGAAACTAATTGTGTTTAAATGTAGTAATCAAAACATATTTTTAAAAGTTCATGGACCCCAAATGAGGGATATTTGATGAACCTAAGAACACTCATAAATTGGATGGAGAGTGGGGGATGAGAAAGGCTTCACAGAGGAGCTGGTACCTGAGCCCCCCCCCAAAAAAAGTAATCTGAAAGGTGAAGATGACAACTATAATATACCCAAAACTGACATTTGTAAAATGGTTCCAAGTTTGCAAAGCACTTTAAATCTAATTCATTCCAGAAATGGAGAAAACTACATAGAAATTAGTAAAGTTGGAAGAAGGAATGTTAAGTTCTTAGGACAATGATAGTAATTATCCAGTTCAGCAGGAATAATGAGAACATGAACAGTTCTCTATGAAATAATATTACAAAGGAAAGTCTCAATAGGATAGTTGCTGCTCAGTCATGTCTGACTCTTTGTGACCCCATTTGGAGTTTTCTTGGCAAAGATACTTGAGTCTTTTACCATTTCCTTCTCCAGCTCATTTTACAGATAAGGAAACTGAGGCAAATAGGGTCACACAGCTAATAAGTGTCTGAGGCCAGATTTGAAGTCAACAGGGTATCTTCCTGACTCCAGGCCTTGTACTCTACCTACTGAATCACCAAGCTGCCCTCAGTAGGATCGTGGCAAGCCTTAAAGACAAAGCTAAATAAACTTAGTTTATGCTTGTGGCAACAGAGAATCAGCGCAGCAATTTTTTAGGAAAGGAGTGATGTGGTCAAATCTGTTCTTTGGGGTGTTTAGTAATGAAGAATGGAGAAAGTAGAAATTTGAGTGAGAGAAGGCAATTAGGGACCTGTAGTTCCTTTCCCTCTCTACCAGAATCTCTGAAGGGACAGAAATAGTGACAGGGAAAGCTTCTTGTCTCCTCAGTGCAGGCCAGCCTAACCCTTTTGTGTCCTATTGTGACAGGATAGAACAGGCACCATTTCCAAAGCTGAAAACGGCATCTAAGAGGACTGTAGGAATTAAGTAATAGTCAATGACTGTGGAGTATCAGTTTAAGTGAGGTACCAATTTGCCTAATCACTATAGGAATAATCCAAAGAAAAAAAGAAAATTAACTTTGGGCATTCTTAGTGATCAGTAGCATCAGTAACAAAGTCAGTTAATTATCACAATATGTTTCTATTTTGTTTCCAGATAGTTTTCTTTCTTGTTCCAGAATACTGTGCATTTTAAAAAAAAATGAAATAAAGCATGCATACTGTTGCCATCAGTTCTCAAAAGCAACATCTGTTGACTGGAAAGGCATGTCTCTTCAGCTAAAAAAAAATAGCTGCTGTTGCAGATGTTTATCATAGAAAATACATTCTCCCAGAACACAGAGTGCCCTTGGGGAAAAAAAAATAAATTAGGGGCAGGGGCAGACTTTCAAATAAAAGCTTCTATAGTATTTTTGTGATCATGACTCCAGAATAAGTGGATATAAAATCTCATTAATTGATCCCATTCTCTTCCCTCCAGCCTTCTCCAGTCTTTCCCTCTTACACTTGAGTCACTCCTCCACTGATTCCTTCCCTTTTGCCAACAAAAATGCTCAAGTAGCCTCTAAATATAAGAAGGAACCTCTCAATATTTTAAATGTTTCAAATTATTGTACGCTTTTTCTCTTCAGTCATAAACTTCCGGAAAACATACGGAGTTTTAGTATTAGACTAGAGCTAAGAACCCAGATATGGCACATCCCCTACCAGTGTGACCTTGGATCACTATCTGTAAACAGAGGAATTTGGGCTAGATGACCTCTAAGGTCCCTTCTTGCTGCAACTGGCTGCCAGTAGAAAGTATGTTGAACAAAAGCCACAGAGAGGTGGTTTGTATTAACAAGAAAGACAATACCTCTATCTCTGAGATTGTCCAGAGGTATGCCAAAGTGATAAACAATGGTAAGCTTCACTTTTTAATGAAGAGCTGGATCTTGAGGGAAGAAGTCTTGCTGGTTACTAAGTGAAACAGAAGAGGAACTAGGACCCAAACAGATGTAACATATTCAAGGTAGATTTAAAATACTCCCAGTAAATAGGGATTTTCATGCCCCAAATCAGGTGCCAATGGTAATGCCTAATTACAAAGGAGGTGAAGAGAAAAGGGTAGGGGCTAGGTCAAGCAGTAGTCCTGTGCCTTCTTTAATTTTTCTTTTTTCCCCAATATGGCAAAAATACCTTTTTGTTATCTTTTGTTTTCTTCACCAACCTCAGCACATTTGGAGTCTTAGTGTTTCTGATGAGATTCTTAAGAACTGTGCAATAGTTGTTTGTTTTTATTCACCCATTCCCTATCCTTGCATCCATCTTCTTATGTCATTAAAATTGAAGTTGATCAATGATAGGCCTGTGAAACCTCTGCCTTTTTTTTCCTCATTGAATTTTTTGCTTAGTCTTCAGAATTTCAGTCTAGAGAGCTTCCCATTCCACCCTGGGTTTGTTTGCCCTATAGATTTTTAATCCATGGGACCCTATCTTTTTTCCACCTGAAACATTTTGAAATTGCTCTATCAAAATCAAGAGTGGATGGTAATGACTATTTCCTCCTTTATCACAAAATCTAGAATGGAAAGATTCATGTCCTTCATCCATGCCAAGATTCCTATGATTTTTCCTTTCCATCAGGTAGCTGAAGTGGTGCTGAAATTTAAACTGTGATTATTAAGGAGCTTGATAAGCTGAGAAGTCACAGTTTCTCTATGAATGAGAGAAAGTGTCGCGATGAAAGCTATAACCCAGGTTCTAAACTCTTGGATTTTTTTTAGTACTAAAATAGGCCAGCAGGAAATTACCAGGTATTAAAACAAGATCCTTTAGGAGGAGACTAGGTTTCACTGAATACCAGAAAATGAGAGGAACAAGGGAGGAATAGGGAGATATGGAGGCTCAATATGGTGAAAAGGGACTAGACAGGTGCAACCTGAAATTACTAGGGTTGAAGGGAGAAGAAACGTAGCCAACAAAAGTTCCATTTGTCTCTGATTCCCACCCCTACTCCCTACCACTAACCCAGATCCTATCTTGCCAAGCCAGTTAATTCAGTAATGGGCTACAATGGTAAGACCATTGGTTCCAAGAGAAGGATAAGATAGGCATGGAGCCTTGGGTGTATATCTGCTCTTAGTGTGAGTTCTCTGGATGTCAGAGTTGGGAAAAGCTTCAACCACCCAATATTAGTTTTGTCTCTTAGGTTAGCTATAGCTCTCAATTTTGTGTCAACTCCAATTTTGATAAAGATACCATCTATATTTTTAAAGTAATTGATAAAACGTTAAACCATAGAGGATCAAATAGAGATCCCTAGGCCACTCCATGGGAGACCTCCTTCCAATGTGACACAGAAATATTAGAACTGCTCTTTGGGTGTTAAACAGTTTCAAATCCAATTATATTATCATCTAGGCTACGTTTCTCCACTTTTTCCCATTAGAATAGCATAAGAATCTTCATGAAATGTTTGCTAAAACCTAGATAAACTATAGTTATAATCCTGTCAGGAAAGGAAATAAGGTTAATCTGGCATGACAGGTTCTTAATTAAAACAAGATGGTTCCCATGCCTAAAGAAAATTATTTTGACAATTTTTATAAAAGGAAATAGAGAAGGGGGAAATAAGAGTCTAAAATCCAAATTAAGAGGATATTTACGAATGAAGTAAAGTAGAGTGAAGTTAATTGCATGCTTAAAATCCACAGCATTTGAATGAATGCTTGATGCCTCTCCAAAAAGAACACTTCTATTAGATGCCTGTGGGATTTGTGTACTTTCAGTGAGATCCAATGGGGTGGGGGAGAAAAAGAGGAATGGAGGGAAGGGGGGAGAGGGGGGAGAGAGAGAGAGAGAGAGAGAGAGAGAGAGAGAGAGAGGGAGAGGGAGAGAGGGAGAGGGAGAGAGGGAGAGAGCTCTACCACTAATTAGCTCTATGATGTGCGGCAAATTGCTACTTTGGTCTTCAGTTTTCTCATCCAGCTCTGAAATTTTATGAAATGAAGAGAAGCCAAGCTCGACTTGCCCTATCCCCGCTCCTTGCTTCTCAATTGTTTTTCTATAATTTTACTTAAGCATTAGCTGAAACTGGAAATTATTTGCTTTCATATTTAACCAGCCTTGCTAACATAATATGGCTTAAAAAATGAGTGTCGCTCAGTTTCCGAATGTCCCAAACTACAATACATTCTTCCTTCTCAGTGGATGTAGCCAGACAAAGCAGCATATTGCAATAAGTCTCACTCCTTTTGCTGGATATATGGTCTCCAGGTTTAACTATGCAAGAAGTACAATAGAGGTCAAGGAGGGGAAGAGCAAAGGGATTCCTTTATGTTAAATCTACAGCTGTGGAAGCCTTTGTTGCTTCAGCTAAGCCTAACAGTCCACTTTTGTGCTGATTTTGAATAAATTGAGAATATTATTTGGATTCTCAAAGCAAAATAGAAATGAAGGCATAGGAAGGTTTTTCCCCCACTCCTGTTAAAAATAAAATTCTACATTCTTAGTGAAACTGTCTGGGTACCATGGTGACAAGAACCAAGGACACTCACAGACATAAATTGAAAGAGCTGTTATTATCAAATGATGTGCTAATAAACCAAAGAGTAGAAACAAGATTGTAAAGTAAGCCAGTATAGTAGTCAGAAAACAATGAGGCAGCAACTGTATCTCTACTAGCAAAGGTCAGTAAAAATAATACTGGGAAGATTAATTGGGGGGGGGTGGAAGATGACAAACCAGCTATAATCAGCTCTAATAAAGTGGCCATTGTATCATTATGTATGGAAAAGGATGCCACTCTGAGACTGACATTAATAACTGCTTTAACCACTAAGAAAATGAACTGTGAGCACCATAAGGGAAGGGAGTATTTTTGCCTTCTTTGTATCTCCAGCTTAGCACAGGGCCCACCCAGCACACAGCAAAATCTTAATAAATGCTTAGTGACCTGACTTGAATCACATTAAAATTGCAACCAACAGTATCTTACACTGCAAATTTTAGTATAATAACTAGGTGCATGAAAAGAAGAGTATAGAAACATGGACCAAAGGGTGTAGGGCATGAATATCAGATGACCTTCATTCTTATCTGAAATGGACAGAGGAGGGTAAAACATAAATGTATAGTGCTGAAATACAGTGCACACCTATTTGCCTCTTGGAAAAGAAACATCAAACTCAACAGGGATTGCAGCAAAGATAAGGAGGAAAGGTTAAAGTAGTCAGAAAGTGTTAAGAGGGAAGATAATACCAGGGACTGAGTAGTCACAAGCAAAACAAGCTTCCTGATCCTGGAACAAGGATTAAAAGGGGGTAAGAAAAGAAAAGAAAAGAACTAAAACCTAAAAGGGTGATTTAGATTGTGTGAATGTAGTGGAATATAATTGTACCATAAACCAGAGGTGTCCAAACTTAGGTTTTTATTGAAACAATAGTCAATATATATTGATTTGCCATTTTAGTGAAAGCTCTGTGGTAGCTGGGCTTTGTTTACTAAAGCATTTATGTAAATTTCTATGCTTGTAGGTGGGCAGCATAAATTGCAGGCCCATGTGGCCCTCGGGCTGCATTTTGGACAGCCCTGCCATAAACAATGGTGAACAAGAGATTTCAGAGAATCTTGGGTAGCCGGAGTAGACACTGAGTGAAGTGAGCAGAAGCAAGATGATAATTTATGCAAGGATAGTAATGTGAAGAAAAAGAACTTTGAAAAACACTGGTTAATACAATGACCAACTATATTTTCAGAGGACCTATAACAAAACATGTTATTCACTTCCTGACAGACAAGTAATGGATAAGGTGCTAAGACATATATTTTTGGGTACACCCATGAGCTAAACATATATATATATATATACACACACACACACACATATCCACACAACACACACACATACATACATATGTATGTATGTAATATATGTATATAGTGTGTATGTGTGTATATATCTGGGAGTCATTGGCAAAAAGATAACAAACCTATCAATGAATGTGGGAGCTTGGACAAATCACTGGGGACACGTTCTGGATGTATTGTGAGCCTCTACATTCGCAATTTTTGCTGTACTGGTAAATAAAGAAGATATATCTACACCACTAAAATTCACTCGGTAGACTATTTACATAAGGATGCGGTTAGAAAGAAATTAAGCATTAGTTATTAGTGCTTCATATTTCTTCATATTTACATCATGACAAGTATAATTGTCATGTTGGACGTGTTGATTATGTAGCCATGTACCCAGGATTTCTCAAGTGCTGGATCATTAAAATTAATTTTCTGTGGAGAATTTCCCTGAAAAGAAGACAATTTCATATATTGGTCTCATATTAATGACTTTGAAGAAATCATTCCAAGTTCAAATCCATCCTCTCAAATTAAAATAGAGAAGAGCTATTTATATACTCAGAATGGCTACAAGTAAGTCTTCCACCTTGCCACTTGTTCTGAGGGATGGCCAACACTAAAACAACCAATCAAAATTTATATTGATGATTAAATAATTTTTATAGATACTTTGATGGAGTATAAAAAGCAACTACCTATTTTGTATATCCTCTTGAGTAGACTAAAAGTGTTTTTATTGAAAGATCTTTGTTTAGATTTCAAAGAACAACAGATCCTCCTAGAAGCTAATCATTTCAGGGAATTTTCAACATTTTTAAAGAAATTTGGAAGTCCAGGAGAGGAGAAAGAAGAATTATATATGATTAAGTAGCTGTTCAAAGATAAAATAATTAATTTTGCCAATTAAATATGAATTATTGAAACCTGCCAGCCTCCAAGAAAGAACAGATATAAAAACATGTTCAGAACTTAAGAAATCCCTAAAATTAACTCCAGAAATCATATAGTTGGAAATAAAAAGCTCTTTGAAAGGGTCCTTCCCACCAAGTATAAGAATGAAATTATGACAGAATACTACCCCACAGAGAGGATTTATACCAGCCAAGAGCAATGTGAAATAGAAAGCAGTGGACCAGTTTTTTGTAGTCTATGTCTTTCAGGGGAGTTAGAAATGCCTTTAACTCCTCCATGTCTAATAACCCAACATTCCCTCATAAATCTGATACATGCCAAACTTCAAACATATCAACTTTCTACTGTTTATAATATCAATTTTGCTCCAGCTGAAAATTACACTAAGAAATGCAGGGTGGAGCTGTGGTCAGGAAACTATCGAAGTTCCCTGGACTCTCTTTTACTTGCAATACCACAAATCAAAGAGCCTGTAATTCACTATTCAATTACAGATTTGAAAGAATGTTTTCTGTTGAGTTAGAAATCCTTATGCTTGACTCATTAAAAGAAGAATGGTGGAATTAAGAAGGACTGAGTACATTCATGACAGATACCTTGGAACATCTAACTCCAGAGTTGTGCCATCACAACCTGCTTCCAACTCAAATAGAAATATTGCCTATAAAGCCACATCAGCTAGAGTTTTGGCTTGAACAAAAAATGATACTGTTGTTAAACTCAAAACCTCTTCTCCTTGTATGGCTCCTAGAGAGAAACCTACAAATAATAGTTTATGACTTGTTCAAAAGATATCTGTTTCCCTGACATATGTGCCATCTGTTGATACATACATATACATATACATACATACAGAAGAAAAGATGAAGAGTAAACCAGAAGAACTAGTTTCTATAACAGTCAAAGAGGAAGAAAAGATAGTTATAAGTCACTAGACTACAAAGCACTAACTATTGAATCATACACCTCATCAATAAGTCATGATGTCTTTTGATCCTAGTAGAAAATGTGAGGATGATTTGGATCCTTTGAGCTACTTTATCATTCTGAGAAACAAACATATGACCATCCTGTCAGAACCTCAAGTTATTATGGATGATGGCCAAAAAGAGAATCTAAAACGTAAAGCAAAGAGGAATATACTCTTGACTCTTGAAGAAGAGAGTCCTGCTTTTGTAGAGAGCTGTCCCCTGAGAAAAAGCAGAAAAGGAGATGAATAATGTCATTGAAATTTAAGCAACCAATACCCAGTGCCAGGCATACAGTCTCTTAGAAGCAGTAGCTATTTCTTTATTAAAAGGGCTTGCTTGCCCTGATAGTCTTCCTACAACAAACTGGAAATTTGCTACTCTTGGCTTTGGCCAAACTAGACTTTTCTTAAAGCAGCAAGAAAAAATAATAAATGGTATTTTTCTTCAAGGTAAAAACGATGAAAGAGAAAATATTCAAACAGGCAGCATTGGTACTTCTTTTGGTAATAATTCGAGACCTCCTCTTAATGTGTACCTTGGACACAGCACTGGGATGTTTGATGAAAGCAAAAAATGTATACAAAAGCATGGTAGATCCCTGTTTAGATAATATTTGGGGACAGCCTGAGTTTGTACAGTTTAACAGAAAGAAAAAGCCTGAAACCAACCACAAAGAACAACAGTTATGTTGTCGGATATTACATTTGCTACAAACGGCAATACAGAAGAAAAGCAACGTAAGGTTAATAACCTCTATAAATATCCTTGAAGCAAATGGAATTCAAATCCAGATTAGGTGCCAAAATTTCTTAGTTTAAATAATCAATTTACTGAACAAATTTTAAATTTACCTTTTAAATTAAAAAAGAGATTACTTAGTAGTGTTGTGAACTACTGAGGAAATTTGAGTCCTGGAAGAAGTCACTTAGTTCATATGAGAAATCTTCCTCCCACATAACTAACGATTAATTTTCCTAGTTTGCAGAGTCCGGCTCAGTGAAAATGTGGTTTGTGTTGTAGGGCAATGTCCTCATTCACAATGAAAAAAAGAGTAAGTTTTACTCTCAGCATTTTTATTAGCTTCCATATATGAGAGACAGAGTTGTGTAGTAGAATCAGAACATTCAAGAGAGTACAAGTCCCATCAATGTCACTTATCAGCTGTGTGGCCACGAGCAAGATGCTCAACCCCTCTGTATGTCAGTTTTCTCATCTGTACAATGCAGAGAGTAAAAGTTACATGAACAACTTAAAAAAACTATCCATGTTGATGAGTTCACCAAGCATGAGAATGTAGAGAGAGAAAAATAAGGAGATTGGGGCAAATAAGGAAACAGGGGCAGGGCCTTTAAAGAACACCCACAGTTAGAGAGTGTGATCTGGATGATGAGCCAGTAAAGGGTATGTTAGGTAAGAAGAGAACCAGGAGAGAGCAGTGTCATGGCCCACAGAGCAAAATGTATCCATGAAGACAACACTGTCAGCATTCTCAAATGTATCAGATGTGCTGAGAAGGATCAGGCCTAGAACAACATCAACAATAACAAATTAGACAAAAAAAATAGCAATAAAAAAAACCTTTGAAAGGAAGTATGACATTATGGGCCTTTTGGGTCATTAACAACACAACAGATTCAAGTCCTTCTTGCAAATACTGGCTATGTGACCCTGGGCAATTATAATCTCTCAGTGCCCCCAAGTAGTAACACTATATATTGCAAAGAAAATACTAGTATAGGAAGTCACTTGTGCAGGCACGGATACAGGAAGTTTCTTACTAGGAAGTTCTTATTCCTATAAAATTAGGGGTCAAATAAGCAGCATACTACTAGAAACGACACATAAACACAAGACAAGCAAGCCGTCCTCCTCCTCCTCTATCTCTGCATATTGAAATCCTATTCATTGCTCAGGATACAATTCAAATAGTGACAAGTGAATAAATTATTATTATCATAGCTAACATTATGTGTGCTTGCTATACGCCAGGCACTGTGCTAATAACTTTACAATTATTATGTCATTTGACCCTCACAATTACCCTAAGAGTTAGTGCTGTTATTATCCCCATTTTACAGTTAAGAAAATTGAGGAAAACAGAAGTGAAGTGACTTGCCTAGGATCTTACAACTAGTAAGTGTCTAAGGCTGGATTTGAACTCAGTTCTTTTTGGTACTGAACTTGAAATCAAGAAGACATTGGTTCAAATACTATTTGTGACACTAGCTATATGACCCAGAGCAAGTCATGTCACTTAACCATCTGTGCCTCAGTTTCCTCATCTGTAAAATGAGATGACTGGACTTGATGACCTCTAAAATCCTCATCACATCCAAATCTGTGATCCCCTGAGGTTCTGTGAAGCTTTCCCTGAGCCATCTGTTTGGAAATGATCTTTCCTTCCTAAAACTTTGCATGTGTAATTTCAATTAAGGTAGGACTTTCTTACTGTCTTAAAATGATTAATTAAGTGTCTTTGATCAAGTCTTACTAGGTGCTAAACCCCAGGCCCAAACCCCTATCTACTAGGTGCTAAGCCTATGTGGGCATGAAGTCCTCAGGGTCCTAAGGAGAGTTGCTAAGACCAGAGCCAATAGTAGGAGCCTAAGTTCTGGTCGTTCAGATGATGTTTGATGATGGCTAAAGAGGGTATAAAAAGCTAGAACAGAGCTACTTGCTGGGAGCTCTCATTCTTGGAGGCATACTGAAGTGGAGACTCTGGGCAGCTGTAGTTAAGAGCCCTCCAGCTTGTATACCCGGATGTTCGGACTTTGTTAAACCCTGGTAACTATGAATTGAGATCTGAATCAGCCAAGGTCTGTTGATGTTTGTAATCTGTTTTTATTTGTTCTGAAGTTCAGGGTGCTGGCTTTTTCCCCTGAACTAAGTGAATTATATTCTATGCTAGATTAAAGTAAGATTGTTAACCCCTTAATGTTGTTTTCTTTAGTAAAGCAGATCAAAAGAATCTGTGTTGGCAGCTTTCTGTGTGCTGGTTGTTGGTGGGTCTTACACCCCTTCAGCAGCCACTAGCAGATTGTTGAAACAGCATGCCAATTTGTTTTATTCATTTGAAGTCTTATTTTTCAATTGTTAATTACATTTCTGTGCATGTGCGTTGTGTACCCCTATGAGAACATTTAGCTCCATTAGAGAAGGAACTGTCTTGTGTATCTCCGTGTGTTCAGCACAGTGCTTCCTATGTTGTTTGTTGAATTCATTAGAATCAGGCTAAGTTGAGCTGATAACCAGATTTTCCCTACGTTCTCGAGTTACTAAGCTCTTGTTTCAAAATCTTCTCAGTTTCTAGGTGAAAAAAAAACCAAGAAAGAACTATTTGATCCAAATATTTCATAGTTTTTATTAAGCACATTGAATACTACAAAGTGAAATACTATAAGATAAAGAGTGGTAAATTGATCCCTAAGATAATTGCCATACATAAATGCCCCATATGTACTAAGTAGAAGACATACTATGTATTTAAAAAAAACAAACAAGCAAAAAACCTAAGTGTTTTGTTTGCTTTGAACTTGATATAGCAATGAGGGCACAAAATATTTCCTTGGTATTAATATCTAGTTGAAGCTAATGATCCAAAAAATGTCTGCCCCTACATAATCACTGGTCCTTCAGGGTACTGTTCTAACCTTCTTTCATTGTTCTTGGCCACATTTTCTCTTCTTTGAATTTTGTCTATGTAGTGTTCTAATTCTAGAATGGCTGACCTAGAAGGTACTGTAAAGATCACCTAATCCAAACTCTCATTTTTCAGATGATGAAACTGAGGGTCAGAAAGTTTCAATGTCATATACAAGGTTTCATGACTAGTCTGTAACAGATCCTGGATGACCTCACATTCACTACTCAGTGCTTCTGTCCGCACACCACTCTAACCTGCCTCAGAAGGAGAGAATTTAATCTTTTAACTATTCCATCAAATCCTTCTGTGTTTTTAGTTTAAAAACTAAAGTCAGCCGGATTAGATTTTCCTTCTGCCCAATTAGACTTCAAGGCTAACTACCTGATTAGGTAGTGGATGGCAATTATTGTCAACTGAATATACCACTGCAAACTTTAACTGGGCAAATCTTCATAAATGCAATTAAGACCTATGTAAAAATAGTTTCTTTACTGAATACTATGATTTGTACTTTAGGAACCTAGTACTATCCTTATATTTGAGATGATGTCAAAATTTACTTATGTGTATGAGCCCATCATAGAAGAGTATACCTAAAGAACTATTCCTTTAGCCCTTAAAATATTTTGTTGCTCTCATGTTAAAAAAAAAAAATGAGCACAGACTCTACGTAGACTAACATGAAGAAAGGTCATAAAAAGAAATGCAGAGGTATTATGTTATAAACATCCTATGTATATAGATGTGTCCATACATTATAAATTTATAATATATATCACCATAGGCTACATTTTACAAAAAACTAAAAATATCCAAGAACATAAAAGTCATTAAAATTATAGTAAAATAAAGAAGTCACTGGGTTTTTTGTCTAAAACTATTACTATAGCTATGTAGAGAAATAGATTTCTGCTTATCATGCAGCTATACATGGAAAGTGAACTGGAGCAATTACCTTCACACAATAAATATATAGGATCAATAATTCAGGCTTTTTAACTCATGGACTCCCATCTGTTTACATATAAAAAGTGATGTTCAGAATTGAGAAACTGAATCAATTCATATCTATATTAGTGCCCAAATCACATAAATTCCCCACTTCACTCTGGCTTAGAGTGGTGTACACAAACAACAAAAACCACTCACTAATGCGGATATCTTTTTTAAAAAAGGAAGGATTTTTCTATCTGATAAATCGCCTTATTAAAGAGGGAAAAATATTATACTTCTTACAGCCTTCATGCTGAGAGATTTCCTAATTGTCAGTAAGAATGAATGCTATGCATTTTCCACATGTTCCATATTATTCTCTGAATATAAAATGAATGCTGAAATATCGAAATTGTCAAAAGATAATCCCCAAAGACCCTGCCTGCTTTCAATGAACAGCCTTTCCCTTTAGCCAAAGGTTGAGGACAACAGAGAGTTCACAAGATACCAGTATGGATGTAAATCTTTAAGCACAAAGTCAAAGCCTAATTTCATCATTTCTTCTCTCTTAAGCCACTTGCTTTGAGTTTCTCCTCCTTGCTCTCCAAAGAACTCAGAGATTGACATAATTACAGATGTTTCTCTTTCCTTGTCAATCAAAGTTACCTCTCTGGTTAGATGAACAATGTATTCCATAAAAATGATAAGCAAGCAAATAGCTTTGCTCTGTTTATTATATTGACAAACCTCAAGATAAAGTATATTTTACACAGCACAGGACTATAAATTATGCATGAACGAAAATAGTGGCTCAAGGAAAAGGAGGGTGTGGTTAAGGGCTTAAAGGATGTATGTATGTGTGTGTATATATGTGTGTGTTTATACACGACACACACACTTATATACATATGTACATATACGCACATATATATGTAAAATTTTATATTATTTCTTTTCTTAAGCTAATAGTGTATTTCATCAACTAGCTGCTGCTGTACTCATTAAGGTTTCTTTGCATATTCAAAGAGTATTTAAAGGAACTGTTAACTTTCATAACAAAAAAAATGTAAACACCAATTTAATTTAACCTTTGTGAGGCTCAAAAAGTATCATTTCAAAAGGCATTAACTATAGCACATTACTCAAAACATATATGTCTCCTTAAAAAGCTTTACTGAGTTACAACTTAAGGACATTTTCACAAGTTCACTTTCTATTTCCAAATTACAGTATAGGAAAATATTGGAGGAGGGACACGAGTTTTTTTTTTTCCTTGCCTCCTTTACTATTTACTTTGTTTCTCTTTATTCTCTTTTATTGACACAAGTAAGGTAAGACACACAATAGAGGAGAATTTTTTTAATTAAATTTATTTATTTAACATATTTAGTTTTCAGCATTGGTTTTCACAAGAGTTTGAATTACAAATTTTCTCCCCATTTCTACCCTCCCATCCAATCCAAGATGACGCATATTCTGGTAGCCCTGTTCCCCATTCAGCCCTCCCTTCTGTCACCCCACTCCCCTGCCATCCCCTTTTCCCTTCCTTTCTTCTAGGGCAAGATAAATTTCTATGCCCTATTGCCTGTGTATCTTATTTTCTAGTTGCATGCAAAAACTTTTTTTTGTTGTTTTGAACATCTGTTTTTAAAACTTTGAGTTCCAAATTCTCTCCCTCTTCCCTTCCCACCCACCCTCCCTAAGAAGTCAAGCAATTCAACATAGGCCACATGTGTATTATTATGTATAACCATTCCACACTACTCATGTTGTGAAAGACTAACTATAATTTGCTCCTTCCCAACCCATCCCCCTTTATTGAATTTTCTCCCTTGACCCTGTCCCCTTTCCAAAGTGTTTGTTTTTGATTACCTCCACCCCCATCTGCTCCCCCCGCCATTACCCCCCCCTTTTTTATCTTCTTCCCTCTTCTTTCCTGTGGGTAAGATACCCAACTGAGTATGTATGGTATTCCCTCCTCAGGCCAAATTTGATGAGAGCAAGATTCACTCATTTCCCCCCTTCACCTGCCCTCTCCTCTCCTCCCACAGAACTGCTTCCTCTTGCCACCTTTATGCGAGATAATCCACCCCATTCTATCTCTCCCTATCTCCCTCTCTCAATATATTCCTCTCTCTCGGAGGCGGAGCCAAGATGGCCACATGAAGACAGCGTCTTACTGGAGCTCTCTCACAAGGTCTGTCAGATTCCCGTAAAAAAGTGAATTTGAACAGATTTGAGAGAGTCAGAAACCGCGAGCAGTCTGCATGGGGCAAATTTCCGAGCCGGGAGAGTCTGAAAGGCTGAAGACACGATCCTATAGACTCGGAGAATGCTCAGCTGCGGAGCTGCTCCAGACCAAAGCGGAAAAGGCCAGCCGGGAAATCCACGTGGGAGACGGGCTGGGAGAAAGCTGGGTGCCCGAAACTGGCGGAGATCCCCAGGACTCCCAACACAGGACGACAGTCTGTGGGAGCGACAAGAGGCAGCGCAACGCCACCGGCCACTCCTGACGCTTGCAAAACCCAGGAACTCGGCTTCTTGAACTTCCGGGAGACTCAATGGCCAGGTAAACGGCTCTAATCCCTCCCCTCCTCACCCACAGAATTCTCGGGAAAAAAAAGAGAACTGAAACAGAGGAGAAAGTAGTGGTGCCTCACAGGACAAATACTAGAAGCTCATTAGTCCCAGAGGGGCAGAGTCAGCAGGGGTCAACACCGGGAGCCCAGACATAATCTTGCTCCCCCAAGGGAAGCTCCAGTCATCAGCTCAAACAACAAACAGCTGAGACCATTGCTGAAAAGCAAGTGCTGGAGAGCACCCATAGGGAGTGAGACGCCAAGGAGCCAGACCCCTCCCCCACACCTCAGGAAACTGAAGGTTATAATTCTAGACTCACAACCCCCAGAATAAGAAAGCTGGGACAGAGAGCCCTGAGGACCAAAGATAGAAATTCGTTGTAACGCCAGGAAAAGGCAAAACAACAAACATGAAGAAGAATAGAAAAAAACTGAGGACAATAGATTCTTTTTATGGAGACAGGCAGGATCAAAATAGCAATATGGAAGAGGATGGCAATGACACTATAGATGTGTCTGATACCTCAAAAAGTAATATGAACTGGTCTCCAGCCCAAAAAGCATGGCTGGAAGAGCTAAAGGAGGATTTTAAAAACCAAATTAGGGAGCTAAAAGAAGATGAAATCAAGTCCCTAAAGAATAAGATTGGTGAAATGGCTACGGAGATACAGAATCTAGAGAGAGAAAATGACACCCTGAGAGGTAAATCAACCAAATGGAAAAGAAGACTCAAAAGCAAAATGAAAACACTAACTCATTAAAAATTAGAGTTGAGCAAGTGGAAGCTAATGAATCTATGAGGTACCAGGAAGTAGTAAAACAAAATGTAAAGAATGAAAAAATAGAAAATAATGTGAAATATCTGATTGGCAAAACAAATGATCTGGAAAATAGATCCAGGAGAGACAATTTAAGAATTATTGGTCTACCGGAAATCCATGATGAAAAAAGGAGCCTTGACAGGATCTTCGAAGAAATTATCAAAGACAACTGCCCAGAGGTCCTAGAACCAGAGGGCAAAATAGTCATTGAAATAATTCACTGATCACCCCTGAAAGAGAACCCAAACTGAAAACACCAAGAAATATTATAGCCAAATTTCAGAACTATAAACTCAAGGAGAAAATACTGCAAGCAGCCAAAAAGAAGCAATTCAAATATCGTGGAACTACAGTCAGGATCACGCAGGATCTCTCAGCTTCCACATTAAAAGACAGGAGAAATTGGAATATGATATTCCGAAGGGCAAAGGAGCTGGGACTACAACCAAGGATCAACTACCCAGCAAAACTAAGCATAATTTTTCAGGCAAGGTGATGGACATTCAATGAAATAAGGGAATTCCGACCTTCCTGATGAAAAGGCCAGAACTCAATGGAAAATTTGATCTCCAAATACAAAACTCAAGTGAGATATAAAAAGGTAACCTGGGGGGAAAACCCCACAACCTTATTAACCAATAAGGGCATATTGTTTACATCTTTATGTGGGATTATATCATCTTATGTATGTTTTATATATATATATATATATACACACATGTATAAGTTAGTCTTGAGAATGGTACAGCTATTTGACAATTGAAAGGGATATACATAGGTTGTGAATGCCTGTATAAATTAACTGATGTAAAGATATAAAATATAAGTAAGAGATATAAAGGGAGGCTATGAGAGGAGCGGTAAGGAGGTAGTAAAAAAGGGTAAATTACACCAAATGAAGTGGCACAAAAACATATTATAGTAGAGGGAAAGAAGGGGGAGAAGAGCAGTATTTGTGCTTTACTGTCATATGATCTAGTTAAATAAGGGAATAACATACCCTGATAAGTTTAGAAATCTAACTTGTCCTACGGGAAGTAGGAGGGAAGTGGGAAAAGGGGGGGGTGGTCAGAAGGGAGAGGAGAAGTAGCAAGTGGAAAACAGTAAGATAAGGGAGGGGAATAAGAGGGAGGGTAAACTGAGGAAGGTGGTGGTCAAAAGCAAAACTTTGTTGAGGAGGAGAAGGGAAAAGGGAGAAATAAAAGCAAAACAGGGGGAAATTGGATGGATAAAAACACAGATAGAAATCATAACTCTGAACGTGCAGGGGATGAACACTCTCATAAACAGAAGCAGATAGCAGAATGGATTAAAAACCATAATCCTACAATATGCTGTTTACAAGAAACACATTTGAAACGGGGGATACACATAGGGTAAAGGTAAAAGGCTGGAGTAAAATATATTGTGCCTCAGCTAAAGTAAAAAGCAGGTGTAGCAATCCTAATCTCAAACAAGCAAAAGTAAAGATAGATTTAATTAAAAGAGATAAGGAAGGACACTACATACTCCTAAAAGGCACCATAAACAATGAAGCAATATCATTGCTTACATATATGCACCAAGTGGTAAGGCATACAAATTCTTAGAGGAGAGGTTAAGGGAGTTAGAGGAAGAAATAGACAGCAAGATTATAATATTTGGAGACCTCAACCTCCCCCTTTCTGAACTTGATAAATCTAACCTCAAATAAATAATATATTTCTCTCTCATCCCTTAATTTGATTTTATTTCTTTTAGATATCTTCCCTTCATCTTCACTCACTTTGTGTCTGCGCTCTCTCTCTCTCCTCTCCAGCTCTCTCGTCCCTCTTCTCATCTCACTCTCTCCCTCATCTCCTCTCTCCTCTCTCTCTCTCTCTATCTCTCTATCTCTCTCTCAATACATACATACATATATATATATATATATATATATACACACACACATACATAATACATACATGCACATTCACTTATATACGTATATATATATGCATATTCCTTTCAGCTACTATGATATTGAGGTCTCATGAATCATACACATCATCTTTCTATGTAGGAATGTAAACAAAACAGTTCAACTTTAGTAAGTCCCTTATGATTCTCTTTCTTGTTTACCTTTCATGCTTCTCTTGATTCTTGTGTTTGAAAGTCAAATTTTCTATTCAGCTCTGGTCTTTTCACTGAGAAAGCTTGAAAGTCCTCTATTTTATTGAAAATCCATATATTGCCTTCGAGCATGACACTCAGTTTTGCTGGGTAGGTGATTCTAGGTTTTAATTCTAGCTCCATTGACCTCCAGAACATCGTATTCCAAGCCCTTCGATCTCTTAATGTAGAAGCTGCCAGATCTTGGTTATTCTGATTGGGTTTCCACAATACTCAAATTGTTTCTTTCTGGCTGCTTGCAGTATTTTCTCCTTGATCTGGGAGCTCTGGAATTTGGCAACAATATTCCTAGGAGATTTGTTTTTGGGATCTATTTGAGGAGGCGATCGGTGGATTCTTTCAATTTCTATTTTGCCCTGTGGCTCTAGAATATCAGGGCAGTTCTCCTTGATAATTTCTTAAAAGATGATATCCAGGCTCTTTTTTGATCATGGCTTTCAGGTAGTCCAGTAATTTTTAAATAATCTCTCCTGGATCTATTTCCAGGTCAGTGGTTTTTTCCTACGAGATATTTCACATTGTCTTCCATTTTTCATTCCTTTGGTTCTGTTTGATAATATCTTGATTTCTCATAATTCACTAGCTTCCACTTGCTCCAATCTAATTTTTAAGTATTTTAGTATTTTCTTCAGTGGTCCATTGGAGCTCCTTTTCCATTTGGCTAATTCTGCCTTTCAAGGCATTCTTCTCCTCATTGGCTTTTTGGAGCTCTTTTGCCATTTGAGTTAGTCTATTTTTTAAGGTGTTGTTTTCTTCAGTATATTTTTCAGTATTTTTTTGGGTCTCCTTTAGCAAGTCATTGACTTGTTTTTCATGGTTTTCTCACATCCTCATTTCTCTTCCCAATTTTTCCTCTACTTGTCTAACTTGCTTTTCCAAATCCTTTTTGAGCTCTTCCATGGCCTGGGACCAGTTCATGTTTTTCTAGGAGGCTTTTGGTGTAGGCTCTTGCACTTTGTTGACTTCTTTAGGCTGTATGTTTGGTCTTCTTTGTCACCAAAGAAAGAATCCAAAGTCTGAGACTGAATCTGGGTGTGTTTTCGCTGCCTGGCCATATTCCCAACCAACTAACTTGACCCTTGAGTTTTTCAGCGAGGTTTGACTGCTTGTAGACTAAAGAGTTCTATGTTCCACATTTGGGGGCGATGTGCCAGCTCTGCCACACCAGCACTCCTCCTTCCCCAAGATCCCCCAACCCGGACTGGGCTTAGATCTTCAGCAGGCTGTGCACTCCTGCTCCGATCCGCCACTTAATTCCCCCCCCATGTCGCCTGGGGCCAGAAGCAACAGCAGCTGTAGCTGCCCCACCTCCACTGCCTCGGGTGGTGGTCGAACCTCGAACTCCTTCCACTCCCACAGCTTTTCCCACTAACCTTCTCTGCAGCTTTTCCCACTAACCTTCTCCGCAGTCTTTGGTGTTTGTGGGTTGAGAAGTCTGGTAACTGCCGCAGCTCACTGATTCAGGGTGCTAGGGCCCGCTCTGCCGGCTCCTGGTCTGGTTGGTCCAAGCCGCTCACGCTGGGCTCTGCTCTGCTTGGCTCCAAGCTCCCAGCTCCCAGCTCCATGTGGGATAGACCTCACCCAGAGACCATCCAGGCTGTCCTGGGCTGGAGCCCTGCTTCCCTCTGCTGTTTTGTGGGTTCTGCAGTTCTAGAATTGGTTCAGAGCCATTTTTATAGGTTTTTGGAGGGATTCAGCAGGGAGCTCACGCTAGTCCCTGCTTTCCAGCCGCCATCTTGGCTCCACCCCCGGAAGTAATAGAGGAGAATTTAATTTCAAATCCTGCCTATTTCTGGAAGCCAGACCTAGCAGGGCTGACCAGAAGTCATCCTGGACTATGGATGTGGATGAGGAGGAAGTAACACCCATCCAGTGAGTGCAACATAGCAGAGAGCAAGAATATTTTCAGGACAGCATGGCTGAGGGCCTTAACTGTGGCTCAAAGGAGGAAAGAATCGCCTGAGGTTTAAGCCACAGGCAAAATTCAAAAAAATAACAGTAAGGAGGACTCGAGGCCTAGGGCAACATTACCCACAACTCAGGACCACTTAATGGTTACTTTTTCAGCCCTGCTGGCTCAATGTGAATGTAAATAGTAACTGTTTCTCTTTGGCCAGCAACCCTGAGGGTCTTCCCCTCTCTGATTGATTTATTTTTTATTTTTTTTAATTAAAGGGGCATCCCTTGAATCACTTTTTTTCCAGAGGGTGGGGGCAAGGCAATTGGGATTAGATGACTTGCCCAGGGAAACATAGCTAGTAAATGTCAAGTGTCTGAGGCCCAGTTTGAACTCAGGTCTTTCTGACTCCAGGGCAGGTGCTCTATTCACTGCTCCACATAGCTTCCCCTGAATCGCTTCTTAAAGAGGCCTATTCACTGACTTTGCACAGCCGTCCATAACTGAAATCAAAGTCAATTCCAAGTCATGTCATCATCTCATGTCATGGTCCTCTTCAACAACAAAGGACAAACCATATAACAAGACAGCAATATTGTTTTTGGAACAACTTTGAGTGACTAAGTCATTTTGACTCTTATAAATACACAAATTAAAAATAAAGGACATATGAAGAAAGATACTATCTGCATCGAAAGAACTGATAGATATACAGAATAATTTTACTTATATATACCTATTTGTATCTAATGGTAGCCATCTCTAGGTCAGAGAGGGAAAGGAAGGGAAAAAAGGGGAAAAGAAATTAACATGATAAATTTGTTGTATATTTGTAAGAAATAGCAATTTGTACATGGTAAATTTGCAGTTTCATGTGCAATCATCTTTTTTATTGTACTGTGTTATGGAAATGCTTGTTTAGTTCCCTGAACTGAAAATAAAAAAAAAACCGTTAAAAATGAAAAGCATGTAATAAAGCAGAATAGCAAGTAGTAACAAGGCATTAAATGAAGCAAAAAACCTTCCCCAGCACCAATAACCAGGTGATTACTTACTGTGTATCCAAGGCAAACTAATGCAAGTCCACTCTATTTTAGGACACAGACAGTTTAAATTCATGTATTGGTTTTGGAATCTGAACTACTCTAATCTCTTTCAGTTTGGCAGAGTGGAGAAAATGAAGTTCACCTGTGAAGCTGACATCTATGGCCAAGACCCCAGCCATAGAGTCTAGATTGGATGACAGAACTCAAGATCACCATAGAAAGCCTGTCCTCTCTCTCTCTCTACATGTTTACCACTATTATCCCCATGGTACTTCAGTCATGTTCATTCTGTTTTCACTGCACCCCCATGCAAGGGGGAGAAAATAACACATTTCCCCAGTATCCTATGGTAACATCTCCTGTAACTTTTCTTTTCAAATCTCATGTGCTGCAGAACTGTAAAATTTTTCAGCTTCTACTTTAATAATTTTGAGTAATGCAAAACTACTAGTAACCCTTTTCTTGGACTATGTATAAGTTGTTTTGTTCTTCCCCTTTGAAATTTTTGCAAGAAATCTTAATATAGTTGCTTTCAAGGTAGTTATTATTACCTACATCAGTCAAACTGCCCACCCTGAGAAAACAGCTACTCACAAAGTTACTGAAAGTGTGCCATCTTAGGATTTTGTTAGAAATTGCCCAGTACAGGTCTTCTATCCAGATAAGTAAGGCTGCTGAAGGTCTATGTGACAGGCCTATTCTAGTTCCAGACAAAATCAGTCATCTATCCTGGTAAACTACTTCTCCACACCACTCCCCACCCTGCAAAAAAGTTTGCACAATATTTTAAAATTAATCTTTATTAATATATTCTCCATCACTTTAGTAAGTTTAGACAATCAACAGAACAATAAACCATGTCCTGACATGTAGTGTTTGTCAGTTCTCTAAGTAAATTCTCACACTGAAAATTCAAAAACGCTCTCTGGAGCCCCTTTCAGGTTGGCTCCAGCACACCCCTACTTCTAGCCCATATTATAGATAATGCAACAATAGGCTTTATGTGAATGATTCTCTCTTCACTGGACCTACAACATGCTTTTTTAGACCTTGCAGATTGGCTCTGAGTTGGATTAAATTATAAATTCGAGCAATGAACAAACAGTGGCACTTTGTTTCTTCCTTTGTATGACCTCCTGAGTACTTGTGCTGGAGAGATTTCGGCATAGGCTGATTAAAGCTGTGAGAGCCAATGCTTCTTCTAATCTCTACAAGAATGAGATCTGAGATGAGTAACCCATGAGGTAAATCAGGCTCTCCTCCTTCCCCTCTTCTTTTTCCTCCTTCCCCCCCAAATCAATTACAGTGCTCAAAGATCCCACAACAATAGCTATAGTGTAGGGAGAAAGAAAAGGTGAACCCCTTTGTAATAGCAAGCAAAGTGGAACTTTTGTTGTCTTTTTTGGAGTGCTTCTCAGCACTAAGGCAACCAAGTGCCTTTGATTGAGTCTTGCCTTTGTTTGTAGGAAGGCCCACAGCTTTTTGCTAGTTAGGTCACTGTTTCAACAATCCGGCTAGTGGCTACTGTGGGGGTGTAAAACCAACAACAAGCAGCTCACAGAATGGTGCAAGCCCAGGTCCTTTTGATCTGCTTTACTTAAGGAAAGCAACATTAAGGGGTTAACAATCTTACTTTAATCCAGCATACAAATAACATCCACCTAGTTCAGGGGGGAAAGCCAGCACCCTGAATTACAGACCAAATACAATTTGTAGTTAGCAACATTGAGTGTTCAGCTGGGGAGCTCATTACAAATGGCTGGCCCAGAGTCATGCACCACTCTTGCTGTGGCTAAGAGCTCCAAGAGAGAACACCAGCCTCTAAGCTTATATATCCTGTTCAGGGCCCTGAGGGCCCCAACCTCACCCAGGCTGGGTGTGTAAAAGTTCCCCACCTCCAGTATAACATCAGATACAAATCAATGACTCCCAATTGTCTCAGTGCTGAGAAATACAAAAGCATCCCACTTTATCTGCCCCATTCGAACAAAGGCCAGAATCATTAAAGTTCAACAGCAAAAAGTCCCACCTTAATTACTATTACAGTCACAAGAGGTGTGAAACCCCAAAAGGTGTGGAAATTCTCAAGAGATGTGAAGCCCTTGAGAGGTATGAAGCGTTCTGACCCTGAAGAAGTATATACATACTCTGAGGTTAGCATTTTGTTTAGGGGCACACTGATTGGAAGAGTGTTAGTCATCTGGGCAGATGAGACTCTGGGTAGCCATAGGACTGCTCTCCTCCCACCCTTCCACCCCCACTTTGAAAACCCAGATGTTGGTGCTTCTCTCTGGTAACTATATATGTAATGTCTTGATCACTCAAAAACCTGTGTGTTGATCCATTTGTAATTTCTATTTGTATTTGCTCTGGAATTCAGGGTGCTGGCTTTTACCCTTGAACTTTTTACCCCTGATATTTGTATGTTTGATTAAACTGAGATTGTTAACCCCTTAAAGTTCCCTTCCCTAGAAAAGCAGATCAAAAACCTGTGCTAGCGGCCCTCCTGTGTGCTCTTGTTGTTGTTTTTCACCTCCACAGCAGCTGCTAGCAACGTTGTTGTTACACCCTTGTGTAGAAAGGGGCCTACATACAACCAAGGGTGCTGTCTTTATATGGCTCGAAAGGAAACATCTCTAGCCTCTTGTCTCCCATGGTTCTTTGAGGGAGATTTTTATTCTTACAAGGAAGGGAAGACTATCTCTATCTAGGTGATATGATTGGATTTGAACTAATTTTTTCTTGCTTTGTCATTTGGGGAGAAGGAGGGACCCTAAGCTTTATATCCAAGGCTTGACTCCTTTCCTACATAATACCAATTCCACGGTGAACACACATAACAAATTGCAAAGAAACTCCTTTATCCAAATCACATTAAAACAGAAATCAGAGAACATATACATAGGCAAACCTATACCAGACAATACAGCTTTCCCATTGGGAGTGAACTAACTCAGCTCAAACAAAAGACTGCCTGGATCTCAGCCAATAGGAAACTCCCTGAAGTGTCTGAAACAGCAAGCTGGAATAGGGACATGATAGAAGTGGCCAGCTCCTCTCACGTCTTCCCAGTGTCTTTTCAATCAGCAAGCTGAAGTAGGGTTGGCCTTCTCCAGCTTTTCTCTTGAAGCTGGAGGCCAAAGTGCCTGCAGTGACTGGAAGCTTGACTACTCCCAAAGGAGTGGGGGAGATTGTTCCTCAACCACTCTGTTCTCCTCACTCAAAGCGGGGTACTCATCTCCAAAGAAAAAAATAGAGAGTTCCATACCAATGGACTTAGGGATAGGGGTTTCAATAGCCATGGAGATTTAAAAACAAAACAACAACAAAATACCCTGCTTCCCCACAAATCATCAGCCTCTTTATGAAGCCCCTGAGAGGCAAAGAAAGCTATGAGTGCATATCAGAGATGGAACCTTTCTTGTTCAAAAGGAAAAAAAAAGCTAAGAGTTATCTTTGTGAGCTACTAAATCCCAACCACACAGGTATTATGTGGGATGCAAACCTGGAGATTTGCTACATCTCCCATCTTCAATGCTCCTGAATTCTCAGTCACAAGACACCTTTCAATAAATTTCATTTGGATAACAAGTTTTGTGCAAGGACTCCCCCTCCTTAATATGTTTAATGATTTACTGCTGAATTGTTCATTTAGACCAGATTATGCTGTCAAATGTAGGAATTTAAATGCCTAAAACTTCAATCAATCAATAAACATTTACTAAGCACCTCCTACCATGATCATCTTTTCATTTTAAGAAAAATATTATAACTCCAGAGAAATAATGCTATCCATTTAAATTGTGAGCAAGACTGAACTGATGGTGAGTTCAGAAAGATTTTCCCTGGTCTCAGCTACCAGTATTCTGGCAAATCAGCACTCAACCAAACCTCAGTGGGCAAAGGGAAGGCAAGACTTCATACTTTAGAAGCAATACAAGTAAGAGCACTCAACCTCAAATTTTACTCTGCTGCTGCCACCCTCATACTAAGAACACTGTTGGTGAAAATGTACTGTTGCATGTACTCTTCACTACCACCACCATTAGAATCCCCTAGCTTCCTTCAAAGTTAAGCTCAGGTAATACCTCCTACTGGAGTTCTAATCTACCCCAGTTGTCATTACTCTCTCCCTCCTGAAATATTTTCGTATATACTCTTCCCAATAAAATATAAGCTCCTTTAGGTCAGGGACTGTGCCATTTTTGTCTTGGTATTCCTAGCAGGAGCCTGGCACAGTGCTAAAAAATGCTTGTTGACTGATTTGAGATTAATTTACTTTGCATTTACTTACCTAAGTATATATTTTATCCTTCAATGGTACATATAAGCTCCCTGAGGACAAAGACTGTTCTTGTGTTTATTTGTTTTAATGTGTCTCCTGCTTGTTCAAGTCACATTGGCAACTGAATTTAATTGAAATCTGGGACTTAAACTCTCCTTCCTGGATCAATTTTCAGAAAAATTGACCTGGATTGCACCATGACCTGTTGATAGTCTGTGGAAGGAATAAAAATTATTTTATTTAAGTGGGGCCCCAAGATCCTACTGTGGCATATTTCTCTAAAAACTCTGGACTCCTCATGTTTTTTAATCCCATAAACTGACTAGTCAATCCAGAAGTGAACTGCAGTACACCCACTGACATCAGAATTCAGCCTGGCTGATATCACTGGGTGTAACAAGAGACATATCAATTTGTGAGACTCGTAATGTCACTCTTTTATTAACAGTGTGGGCACATAAACACTTTATGGTGTGTTTTTAGGAGGAAAAAAAATCAAAGAATTTAGAGAGAACTGATGATATGCTAATGGAAAGGAGGTAGAATTTTATCAGCTGCAGAAATAAAGCAATTCTTGAGAATTAGGTTAATTTGCCTTATTTCCTTTTCTTTGGATTTCTTAATTATTAGCATTCAGATTAAGCTTCAGAAAATTTGAATTTTTCTAAGAGTGTATGCATTTAAGCTCTCCAAATTTGGAAACTGTTTCCTAGAGTTAAGATAAGAGGCCTCTTGTCCTACTCTTACAAGGATGGTGTTTCCATATCAACTAAAGAGGAATGTTAAGTTGGCCTCAACCAAAAGATATGATAAAATCTCCATCTCATTTGTAGTATAACCATATAGTAGTGTTGTCCTAAGGCAGGCTATTGATGGCAGCTAAATAATGAGGTGAATAGAGTGCTGGTCCTGGAGTCAGGATGACCTGGGTTTAAATATGGCCTCAGACAATTACTAGCAGTGTAACCCTGGGCAAGTCACTTAATCTCTGTTTGCCGTAGCTTTAATAATAGCACCCACTTCCCTGGATGATTGTGAGGATCAAATGATAATTTTATAAAGTAACATTGCCTACAGAAAGTAAGTGTATAAATGCTTGGTCCCTTCCCCTTGTCTGTGTCTACCAGAACCACATCCTTTTCCTGCTACCAAGATAGATTGATAGATAGATATATAGATAGATAATGTGCATATGTATGTGTGTATATATGTGGGTATGTAAAACTATACATATATATATATATATATATATATATATATATATATATATATATATATATATATATATATATATATAGTTTTATTTTATGGGAATTCTCAGCACTCTTTTAAGGACCTAAATCTTTCCCAGCACTTTTTTAAGCAGCCCTAAAGTATTTTTTTCTCCTATAAACCCTCTCTTGTTTGTTGAAATGGGGCAGCGAGAGGGGTAGAGTAGATAATATAGGTGAAGATCATTATTTTAGTCAGTACTGGGAGCCTAGAGTGGAAAAAGGCATTGTTAGAGCAGGGAGAGGTAAGGAGTATCCAGCAGTATATTTCTCCAAAGTACTCTGACTCTTTGTTCCTGTTCCCACAGGAACAGGAGGCTTTCAGCCCAACACAGTCAAAATAAACTAATTAGAATCCAAATTTAGTTATGTCACCGTCTTCATAGGTAGGGCTTCATGACATAGTGGTACAAACACAAGACTGGGAGTAAGGAAACCTGGGTTCCATTCCTGTTTCTGCTATTTACAAGTTCATTACCTTCTCTGGTCCCCAATTTCTTTATTTGTAAAATGGGGGAAGTGTATTACATTAAGGTGTCTACCAAGTCAAACATCCTATGATCCTAAGGAGGAAGGAAGGAAAGGAAGTTACATTTATTAAAAGCCTATTAGGTGCCAAGCACTTCACTAAGTGCTTTACAATTATCTCACTTGATCCTCACAATAACCCTGGGAGATAGGTGTTATTATTATTTCCATTTTATAGTTGAGGAAACTGAGGCAGGCAACAGTTCATCGGTATAAGGGAATGAGCATTTATATAGTGCCTATTATGTTCCAGGCAAATATTATCTTCCTTGGTCCTCACAAAAGCCCAATTTCGTTATCCCCATTTTACAGTTGAAGAAACTAAAGCAAACTGAAGTTAAGTGACTTGCCCAAAGTCACACAGCTAGTAAGGGGGCAAGGGGAGGGAGAGAGTGGGGAAAGACTGGATTTTGAACCCAGGGCCTCATGATGCCAGGACCCAGCACTCTAGCACCGTGACTTCTAGGTGCCTATGAATTACGGTCCTTCTTTGGCTGTGTTTTCTCCATGATAAGTATTTCAGTTTCTATAGCTTCTCAAGTATTTATTTCCAGCCTTCTAATCACCTTTTAGTTCTCCCCTGAACTATTCTTGCAGTACAAACTAATTTTAATAACATAGTACAAAACTGGACCTAATGTTCTAGTAAATGTCTTACCAAGTGTTATGAAGTCATGTCCTACTTGGCATTCTTGCATTCTCATTTGATGACTCCTAAGCATTTTATTTAAAACAAAACAAAACAAAAAAACCCCACATTGTAATTATCTGTGAATATTAGGGAATAGACATTTTAAGTGAATCTTTTAGACCAAGGTCAGAGAACTAACACATCTGGCAGTGGGACACAAAATTGTAAGTAGTTTAAAATTATCTGTATGTCATAGCGTATGTTTCCATTTCTTTTCTTCAATTTATTTTTAATTGGCTGACAAGTTTCCAATAGTATGTAAAAAGAATTGCTCTAGCACAGGGGTGGGGAACCTGCAGCCTTGAGGCCACATGTGGCCCTCTAGGTCCTCAAGTGTGGCTCTTTGACTGAATCCAAACTTCACAGAACAAACCTTTTATTAAGCTGGAGTCTAGCTAGCATTTGAACTGCTGTGAAGTAGAAACAAAGAAAGAAAAGGAAATCCAATAGTTGAGAGACAGACAGCAATATGAATTAGCGACTTCTTAGAAATATTTTTGTATTAACTCAGAAGACTGTTCTCATTACCAGGCTGTTTGAGATGACTAGCTCTGATATACACTTTCATTTTGAATTTATTGGAAGTAGAAAAGTAGTCAACTTGAAAATCAGGTTAATATTTCAAAGTCCCTAAATTAACAGAATGATAGCAGTTATTTAGCTCCATTTTCAAGGATAATGTATTCCTCAAGCAGTGCTATTTTTCCTTCTTTTCTACATGAATGGGAATAGGGAAAGTAAAATATTTGCATATAGAAAGTTGTCAAAGGATTTAAGTCAACAGAAGAAAGTTAAAGTACCAGCTAAATCTTCCTGTGGGAATAGTTAACTTTTTATTGGACGTTAATAGAAAGACATTCCCATTTTAAAACATAAAAATAAAGTTTTATATCTTATGTGAATAGATGGTTCTGATTATACTTATATACAGAATTTAAATGACCAGATTGCCGAGTCAGAGAGAGATAAAGAGAAACTTAAAAGATTCCTCCTGGGAGAAATTTTGGGAACTAGATGAAGACAGAACTGGGTGACATAACACATGTTTCTCTTCTGCCATCTCATCTAGAAGAAGAAATGCAGGCAAGGAAAGAGAAAGAGAGGGACTGCTAGGTGCTGTAGAACCAAAGTGAAAGGTCAAAACAAAAGGAACAAAAGGTTTGGAGGGAAAGAGGTAAGCTCAGCTTTAGATAAGTTCCATTTCAGGTGAAGATGGAGAACCCAATTGGTGATGTGTTGAAGGAGGTTGGAAAAGATGTTATAGAGTTCTGAAGAGAAATTAGGCTTGGAAAAACAGATACAGGAGTGAGTCATTTGCAGAGCAGTGGTGGTTGAAGCCATGGGTGTGAATGATATTGCTGGGGGAGAAAGTGGATCAGAGCCAAGAATACAGTTCCATGGCAGGAAAAACATATAAGGAGGTGCATGTGGCACCAGAGAAGGAGTTACAGTTATGGGGAGGGCATTTTGTCCTTCACCATTTTGTGTCCTTCAAAATGTTATGGGGTTTGTAAGCCACCCATGATCTCTTCATTCCCAGCTCCACTGGAGAGTCAGGACTCTCCAGACTTTTCTCTCATCATAACAGCATTGCCCTATAAGGGAAACTGCTCATTTCCGGGATGTTTCACCAATTTCTCTCACTTCCCAGGTGTGTTAGGGTAGTGACTGGTGGAGATGAAAAGTGTTTCTCTCTTACCTCTACTCCCAGATATGCACATTGGGATCTTTGAGCATTATAATTTCCTGTGGAGATAAATGAGGGAGAGAAAGAAGCGAGGAACAATTTCCCTCCTCCCCAATCCTCACCCCCACAGCTACTTTTTACTTTATTGGACCTGTTTTCATGGCCTTGGCTAGATTCTATGAAATGTGGATATATAAATTTTCCAGAGTCTAAGGGCTCACCCCTCTACAGAAGGGTCTGTCTCTAAAGAAACAGTTATAGCTCATTAGATAAGGGACTTCAGAGAATATAATGTTAGTAAAACTAATAATAATAATAATAATAATGAAGAACAAAGGTGCCATTAAATATGCCCATAACCTAAATTTAACTTAACTTTGAACTCTTCTAAGGCTTAAAGGTTGCCATAAGTACAGGAAAGAGGTTAACATTCACTCAGGATATTTTGTTCTGTATGTCCTATATTGGGGTATCTGGAATCTATGACATGAATGAACAAGCTATTACCACATGCCTAGAAAACCTACCACAATCAGGGAGGCCAGGGCCTTCCCTCCTACCCCTGTGCTGCATTGGTAGCAAGTACCACCCTATTTCTCTACCCTGCACCAGAGAAATGCTATGAGTTAAACCACTTCCCAGGCTAGAGCCTGCTCTGCTATTCCCCAGGATTTGGTTTCACCCCTCTGTCTTCCTGAGTTCCAATGTGACCTCAGACTCTTACTAGCTGTGTGACTCTGGGAAAGTCACTTAACCCTGTTTGCCTCGGTTTCATCATCTGTAAAATGAGCTAGAGAAAGAAATAACAAACTGCTCCTGTATCTTTGCCAAGAAAACCCCAAATGGGATCACAAAGAGTCAGACATGACTGAAAACAACTAAACAACAACTTCCTCTTCCTTGAAGGAGTAAGGCCTCTATTTGTCTTGCTCTGGGAGCAAAGTCCCTGTCTGCCTGTGACAATAGCTGCCCTTCCTTTTCTCAGTAGTCCAATTAAACACTGTCACGATACACTGGCTTTTCCTCATAATTGCTAACAATAGATTTCATTCCTTCCAGACAGCTCTCTTGGGTCTTCCAAATTAGAGTACAATCAGCTCCATCTAAGCACAGCAGACTTAACCACAAGAAATTTCTAAAATGATTAAAAAACATGACCACTTACCTCAGAGTCATCATAACCAGTCAGATCAGTCCAAGTCACTAACAGAGCAAAACAAAACTGTGTGCTTGCTCCCATGCTTTTTAACATGATGTTTTTAGCCAGGTTGTCAAATGCCTTCAATGAGCATCAAGGTCGGTTACTGCACTGATGGTAAATTCAACTTGAAAGGCTACAAGCCAAGGCAAAAGTGGAGGGAGTGTTGGTGCATGATTTTTTTTTTTGCAAATGATTGTGCACTTAATGCAGACTCTAAAGCTGAGATGCAACAAAGTATGAATCAATTCTCTGCTGCTCCTGCTAATTTGGCCTAATACCACCAAGAAAACACAGGTGTTCCATCGGCCAGCACCACACCATCCCTACAGGGAATCATCAGTTACAGCAAATGGAGAAGTTTTAAATGCTGTGAATAAGTTCACTTATCTTGGCAGTATGTTTTCCAGGGATGATGAGGGTGAGGCACACATTTCCAGACCTAGTTGAGTCTTTGGGAGGCTCCAAAGGAAAGTGTAGGAAAGAAGAGATATTAGATTGACTACCAAACTGAAGGTCTACAGAACTCTTGTACTGACCTCATTGTTGTATGCCCATGAAACCTGGACAGTCTACCAGCTGCACCCCAGGAAACCGAATGGCTTCCATTTGAATTGTCTTAGGAAGATTCTGAAGATCACCTGGCAGGATATGATATCAGACACTGAGTTCCTTTATCAAACTAAACTGGCAAGCATTCAAACTCTACTGCACTACAGAGAGTGCAACTATGATGGGCTGGCCACATTGTTTAACTATTTTATGGAGAACTCACCCAGGGCAAGTGCTCAAATAGTGGTCAGAAAAATCGATACAAGAACACTCTCAAGGTCTCTCTTAAGAACTTTGGAATTAGGGATGGAGCCAAGATGACAGCTGAAAAGCAGGGACTAGCATGAGCTCCCTGCCAGGTCCCTCCAAAAACCTATAAAAATGGCTCTGAACAAATTCTAGAACTGCAGAACCCACAAAATATCAGAGGGAAGGGATCCAGCCCAGGAGAGCTTGGATGGTCGTTGGGTGAGGTCTATCGCACATGGAGCTGGGAGTGGAGAAAAGCAAAGCCCACCGTGGGCGGCAACAGGACCAACCAGACCAGGAGCCAGGAGGAACAGGCCCTAGTGCCCGGAATCAGTGAGATGTGGTAGTTACCAGATTTCTCAACCCACAAACACCAAAGACAACAGAGAAGGTTAGTGGGAAAAGCTGCAGGAACAGAGTTCCCGGTTAGGCCACCACCCCAGGGGCAGTGGGGGAGGTGCAGCTACAGAACTACAGCTGCAGTTACTTCTGGCCCCAGGCCCACCTGGTAGGAGGAATTAAGTGGTGGATCAGAGCAGGAGTGCGGAGCCTGCTTAAGATCTGAGTCAGGTCCAGGCTAGTGGTTCTTGGGGAAGGAGGAGTGCTGGTATGGCAGAGCTGGCTGTATAGAAATAGCTCTGAAATCAACAGTGCATCCCCTCAAGCCTGGAACAAAGTACTCTTTGCTCTACAAGCAGTCATACCCCGCTGAAAAACTCAAGGGCCAAGTAAGTTGGCTGGGAATATGGCCAGGCAGCTAAAACGCATTCAGATTCAGTCTCAGACTTTGGATTCTTTCTTTGGTGACAAAGAAGACCAAAACATACAGCCAGAAAAAATCAACAAAGTCAAAGAGCCTACATCAAAACCCTCCAAGAAAAACATGAACTGGTCTCAGGCCATGGAAGAGCTCAAAAAGGAGTTGAAAAAGCAAGTTAGACAAGTAGAGGAAAAATTGGGAAGAGAAATGAGAAGGATTCAAGAAAACCATGAAAAACAAGTCAATGACTTGCTAAAGGAGACCCAAAAAAATACTGAAAAATATACTGAAGAAAACACCACCTTAAAAAATAGACTAACTCAAATGGCAAAAGAGCTCCAAAAAGCCAATGAGGAGAAGAATGCCTTGAAAGGCAGAATTAGCCAAATGGAAAAGGAGGTCCAAAAGACCACTGAAGAAAATATGACCTTAAAAATTAGATTGGAGCAAGTGGAAGCTAGTGAATTTATGAGAAATCAAGATATTACAAAACAGAACCAAAGGAATGAAAAAGTGGAAGACAATATGAACTTTCTCTTTGGAAAAACCACTGACCTGGAAAATAGATCCAGGAGAGATACTTTAAAAATTATTGGACTACCTGAAAGCCATGATCAAAAACAGAGCCTAGATATCATTTTTCAAGAAATTATCAAGGAGAAGTGCCCTGATATTCTAGAGCCACAGGGCAAAATAGAAATTGAAAGAATCCACAGATCGCCTCCTCAAATAGATCCCTAAAAGAAAACTCCTAAGAATATTGTCGCCAAATTCCAGAGCTCCCAGGTCAAGGAGAAAATACTGCAAGAAGCCAGAAAGAAACAATTTGAGTATTGTGGAAAAACAATTAGGATAACACAGGATCTAGCAGCTTCCACATTAAGGGATCGAAGGGCTTGGAATACGATATTCCGGAGGTCATGGAGCTAGGATTAAAACCTAGAATCACCTGCCCAGCAAAACTGAGTATCATGCTCCAAGGCAAAATATGGATTTTCAATAAAATAGAAGACTTTCAAGCTTTCTCAGTGAAAAGACCAGAGCTGAATAGAAAATTTGACTTTCAAACACAAGAATCAAGAGAAGCATGAAAAGGTAAACAAGAAGGAGAAATCATAAGGCACTTAGAAAGGTGAACTGTTTTGTTTACATTCCTACATGGAAAGATGATGTATATGATTCATGAGACCTCAGTATCACAGTAGCTGAAAGGAATATGCATATATATATATATATATATATATATATGTGTGTGTGTGTGTGTGTGTGTGTGTGTGTTGTGTGTGTCTATGTATGTATATATGTAGGTGTGCATATATATATGTGTATATATATATATATAATATATCACACAGAGGGCACAGGGTGAGTTGAATATGAAGGGATGATATCTAAAAAAAAGTCAAATTAAGGGATAAGAGAGGAATATATTGAGAGAGGGAGAAAGGGAGTGATAGAATGGGATAAATTATCTCACATAAAAGTGGCAAGAAAAAGCAGTTCTCTAGGAAGGGAAGAGGGGGCACGTGAGGGAGAATGAGGAAATCTTGCTCTCATCGGATTTGACCTGAGGAGGGAATACCATACACACTCAATTGGGTATCTTGCCCCACAGGAAAGGAGGAAGAAGACAGAAAAGGGGGGATGATAGAAGGGAGGGCAGACAGGGGGAGGGGGCAATCAAAAACAAACGCTTTCGAAAAGGGACAGGGTCAAGGGAGAAAATTCAATAAAGCGGGATAGGTTAGGAAGGAGCAAAGGAGCAAAACATAGTTAATCTTTCACAACATGAGTATTGTGGAAGGGTTTTACACAATGATACACATGTGGCCAATGTTGAATTGCTTGCCTTCCCTGGGAGGGTGGGTGGGGAGGGAAGAGGGGAGAGAATTTGGAACTCAAAGTTTTAAAAACAGACGTTCAAAAACAACAACAAAAAAGTTTTAGCATGCAACTAGGAAATAAGATACACAGGCAATGGGGTGTAGAAATTTATCTTGCCCTACAAGAGAAGAAGGGAAAGGGGGATGGGAGGGGAGTGGGGTGACAGATGGGAGGGCTGACTGGGGAACGGGGCAACCAGAATATATGCCATCTTGGAGTGGGTGGGAGGGTAGAAATGGGGAGAAAATTTATAATTCAATCTCTTGTGAAAATGCTGAAAACTAAATATATTATTAAATATATTAAATAAATTAAATATAAATATAAAAAAAGAAAGAGAAAGAAAGAATATCTTGGGAAATGTAAGTGATGTAAAAACAAAAGACAGCAATTTAAAAAAAAGAATAAGTCTATGTAGGAATCTTATTTCAAGAAAGGATTGCTTTCTCCATCAGAATATGACTAGTGGTATGCTGGTAAATGCTTAACAATCAATTTTCTGAAAAAAAGAAAATGGACAAGATATTTTAAGTTTAATCTGCATTATTAACATTTTATATCACTTTCTTAAGTCTAGACAATAAAAAATCAATCCCTAAAAAAAAAGGAACTTTGGAATTGCTTGCACGACATGGGAAACACTGGCACAGGACCCCCCAGAATGATGTGCCCTCATCAGAAAAGGTGCTGTGCTCTAGGAGCAAAGCAGCTTTGAAGGAGCTCAAAAGAGCATTCGGAGCTCCTATTGTTCTAATCAGCAATAGTCCCAACACACTGTAACTTGACTCTATCATAGTGATGTCATCTTGGTCCTCTTTGAGACTGAAGGAAAACAACCAGCACAGGCAGAGTTCCACTTATTTAGGGTTGCTGTCAACCAGATGATAGCCCCAACCATAGAGTGAGGTGGACAGCTCTGGTGTAGGCAATTACAAAATTTTCAACTGCTGTTCTCTCTCCCCGTAAGCAGAAGATTAATTGGAAGAGAAACTCTCAGCCAATCAACCAGAGTGCAGCTCCATCAAGTCCCAAACAGCTGTCCCAAATTGTAAATTGGCTATACTTACATTTGATTCTTTCCATATCCACTAGCACTTACTAGATGTTTATTTTTTTCTTCTTTAAAAAGGCAGAGAGTTGGGTGACACTGTGGAGAAAGAGTGTTGGACCCAGAGTCAGAAAGACCTGACTTCAAACCTAGCCTAAGGTTGTTGAGCAGATGAATGAGACAGTATTTGTAAAGAGCTTTACAAGCCTTAAAATACTATTTAAATGCTAGCTATGCAGATTAGGTTACATTTTTATTTGTCCTTTCTTTAGTGCCTTTACATCTTATTGACCTCTCTTAAAAAGATATCCGTTAAATCCCTGCTTAAGAGTTGTCTCACATTCATTCATTCTTTTTATTGATATTCAAAGGATCTAGAGCTGGAAGCAGTAGTCTATTGGTAGAGTTTAATCACCATAAACATTTTCTGCACTACTTTCTTAGGTCTATACAATCAATAAAATAAAAAATACAGCCCTGATTTGTAGGGTTTGCTGATTTCTGAGGAGTAATGCTTTCAATGGGGTTAATCACCTAGAGGCAAATGCATACAGACTTCTTAATGTGAGTCAAGGTGAACAATAAGTCACAGGACCTGGGACCTGAGTTCAAATTCTAGTTCTTCTTCTTATTATCCATGTAACCTTGGCATAGTCACTTAACCTCGCCATATCTCAGCACCTTCATCTATCACATGAAGGTGTTGGACTCCATGGCTTCTAAAACCTTCTAGCTCCAGATCTATGAGATTGTGAATTACTAGAAGTGACCATGTCTGCCAATTTAATATTATTTTAAATTATTTTTATATTTTATGTAACATATAGTGATGCAATCAAATACAACCAACATTTCTGAGGAAAATGACCACCATTCTTTGGAAAAAAATATATTACCATCACTGAAAGGAGATGCTAGCATTAACATTTTTGTTCATTTTTATATCAGCTTTTTGTCAAGGAAATTCTTGCCATAGCTTTTAATTAAAATTTTTAATTGCTTACATTAAATTTGAATTAAGTAAAAACATTCACTACCCTCTTATGAATAAACAAATACTAATCAGTTATGTGTTCTGAAACAATAAATTAAAAAGACAAATTAATTGCACATTTCATATTCATGCAGTGACACTAATAAATTGCTACAAAATCAACTAAATTATGACTCATATAAATCTATTTTAATGCACATACGTAAAATTTACAACACAAATATCTTCTGTTTACCCACCAATAGGATGCAATAAGACCTCAGGCCAAGTCTATGTAGATTATTTCTTAGCATTCCATGACTGGCCTAATGCATGATAAATACAGTTACTGCAATTTTTAAATCGCTAATTCAAACCACCATCCATGTGGTTTGGATATTGGTATCACCAAATACCACACGGATCACACAGGAACTATTTTAAAGGCTATGTATAGACACAGATTTGGTGTATTTTTGGTATATTCCGTTAGACTGGAAAACTATGCAGTATACGCACAGATGTCAGTTGGGGCATTCTGACATTTATAGAAAACCTTTTAGTTTCCTTTTATTCAATTCAACAAACATCATTAAGCACCTGCTTAATGATCTGCTATGATATATATTATAATATATAGGCCTATATTATATGAGTGTCTCTTTTTCACACACACACACACACACACACACACACACACACACACATACGGTTAAGTGGCTCAGGAAGAACTGAGTTAAATTAAGCTTCAGATACTTACCGGCTATGTGACCCTGGGCAAGTCACGTAATCCTGTTTGCCTCAGTTTCCTTACCTATAAGCTTATCTATCTATGAGCTGGAGAAGGAAATGGTAACCCACTCCATGATCTTTGACAAGAAAAACCCAAATGGGGTCACCAAGAGTCAGCCATGACTGAAATGACTAAACAACAACATATGAAATATATGTGTGCATATATTACATATATACATATAGCTATGTGTATATAAATATATACATATATGTGTGTGTATGTGTATACATGCCTCATCAATGCAAGAGCACAAAGAAGAAGGAATATATATATATATGTGTGTGTGTGTATTACATATAATACAGATGTTACAGATTATATATCATATGTGTATATATGTACATATATACATATACATATACATATATATATGTATATATATATGTCTAGGAGCGGGAAATTAGCAACTGCTGGAATATGCAAAGGTTTCCTATAAGTAGTGGTACTTGAGCTGAGCTTTGAAGGAAACTAGGAATTCTGTGATGCAGAAATGAGAACCACACTGACTATACTCCAGGCATGGAGCACAGCCTGTACAAAAATGTGAGACAGAGATTGCTGTTTTAGGGTTTTTTTTTCAGCCATATCTGAGTTCTCATGACCCCATTTGGCATTTTCTTGGCAAAGATGCTAGAGTGGTTTGCAGTATTCTTCTCCAGCTCATGCTATAGATGAAACTGAGACAAACAGAGTTAAGTGGCCAAGGTCACACAGCTAATAAGCATCTGAGGCCAGATTTGAACTCAAGAAGATGAATCTTTCTGACTCCAGGCCCAGCACTTTATCAACTGCACCTCCTAGCTGCCCAGGAGATAGAGACTGAATGTCATAAATGGTTAGACACAGGAAATCCAATTGGGCTAGAGTGTATGAATTGACAGTAAAGTTCAGTAAGTCTGGCAATTTTGACTAGAGACAGATTATAAAGGACTTTAAAAACCAAAGAGAGGAGTTTATACTTTATCCTAGAGGTCAGAGGAAACCACTGGAGTTTCTTGAGCAGGGGAATGATAGGTCAGACCTAGGTTTTAGGAATATCTATTGGTCAGTGAGATTTTGAGGCATTTACGTGATGAAGTAGTTAGGGGCAGACTTCAAGTAAGGTAGATAGGCATTCAAATCTAGTCTCAGATACTTACTAATTTTATGACTCTGGGGGAGTCACTTAATTTCTCTATGCCCCAGTTTCCTCATTTATAAAACAGTAGTCATAATAACACCTACCCTCCCAGGGTTATTTTGAGGATAAAATAATCCATAAATCGCATTGCAAATCTTAAAGTGCTATATAAATGCTCATTATTATTCTTAGAAGAGTAAAGGGTGGTGTTGAGTAGGGAGATACTGTGGCATAGTAAAAAAAAATTATTGCAATAGACTAGTCAAGAGTCAATGAGGCCTGAACTGGTGTGGTGACTATTTGAGTGGAAAGAAGGTGAAAAATAAGAGATACATTGTAGAAATGTAATCCACAAGACTTGGTAACTAACTGCATTTGAGGTGAGGGAGAGAGAAGAGTGGAGAATGACTCTGAAGTTGCAAATCTGGATGAATGGAAATATGGCATATTGCGTATCCTTAATGTACAACTTTATAGTTTAATAAATATTTATGAATTGTTTTTAAAGGGGTAATATTTAATGGATTAAAAATAATTTAATATCTTGAGCTTAGCAACCTTATTTTCAATAAGATTGTTAGCCATGGCTCAGAAACCAATGCTCTGAGCTTAACCAAAGTGTTAAAACCTTCTAATGAAAATTTATTTTCAACTCATACCCACACACAGGTTTTACCTCAACAATATCAAGATTTGGATGATTTTGCTTCCACATTGGGTTCTCCCTAATAATATCCATATTTGACCCACATCTAGGTCTTTGTAAAGAGAGAAAAATCTCTTAGCTTCCATGTAAGCACAAAGATTGATAATACATAAACTACAAGATGGGCTTTGTTTCCTTTCCTTTACAGAAAATATGAAACACACATGTCCAAATTGATAAGATTAATATTTCTGTTTTCTATGAGTTACCTTACCAGGCAGGTACACTGGATACAGAGTAAGCCTATTTGCTAAAAGGAGCCAATCAGGAGCCTGCAGTGAGCCAAAGTTTTGCTCACTCCCAGATGCCTTTGTTGATGTTCTCTGGCTGACCTTCATGAGCTATGCACCTCACACTGCCTTAAACCAGCCTTGTGGTCAACTGTCCCTGAAAAATATCCTGCTTCTGTGCCCTATCTTTTCCTGGGAAAGACTGTCCATTCTCTACACTAATCCCTTGTAAAGGCAATCAGTGAATGGGAAAGCTTCCCCACCACCATTTGGTGGGCTTCGGGGGCGGGCTCCTCATGCCTCCGGGGGGAGTGGCTAGGACTGGAGCCAATGGAAGCCTGCGGTGGGAGGAGCTTACCGAATGGTTGGAGCAGAGCTGAGAGGCAGTTGGTGAGGAGCAGTTGAGAGCTGAAGGACAGAGGAAGCAGTCAGCTAGCTGGAACACAGCTTGGGAGATGCAGCGGAAGCAGCGGTGACGGTGGCAGGCACTACAAAAAAGCAGGACTGACCCTCGTGGAGATCGGACAGTGGTGAGCAGGGCTTGAGGCCAGTGGGTGGTCTTCTTGCTGGAGGGCCCTGGCTTTGTGGAGGGGGGGGAAGCACCAGTATGGCTTGCTTGCTGCCTGTTTTCTGTGGCCTCCTGGTCACTATTGTGAGATGGTCATACTGGTTTTGGAAGGCTCTTGCCAGGATGTTGAACTGGGGCCCTGGTCCATGGGTCTGCTACTTGTTGAGTTCAATAATGCTTTAACTCCTCTGCCTTCTACTTAGAGAATTCTTTATATCCTGTGATTCTGGACCATTCAGAATATTCATGGTTATCTTGAAGTCATGAATTCTGTCTTAATGATATATTCCTCCTCATGGTTTCAAGCAGAAACTGACCCTGCCTTTCCTAGGCTATGGGCTCATAACCTGGTTGCCTAGCACCTAATGTCTAATTTTCCTACAATAAAGCCTTTTTGCTTTTTACTCAACTAGGTCTCCTCTGTATGTGAAGTATAGGCCTTGCCTGGTTGACAAGTCAAAACAATTCCCTTCACTCACTGATGCTCATATTTCCAGAAATCTATATTGTCCTCTAAAAGTTATAGTACTACTCTAGAGTTGAGGCTTCTGGCAAAGGAAAGGCACTCTGAGTCACCATAAAGTTGACACCTCTGTCTCCTATGATCCCCACCTTTCTTATCCCAGAAAACCTTTTAGTCATTTCTAAAATTATAGTTCTATCCAGTTTAATGATTGCCAGCACAGGAAGCACTGAGCAATCCTTTCCTTGAAAAAAAAAAAACAGCTTCCCACAAACCTATACGGTCCTCTAGACTTGTAGTACTACCCTAATCGGAGCCCTTCAAAAGAAAAAAAGACTTCAGGATGGCATTAAGGTTGACCCCAGGAGTGAGCTGGAGTTCAGCTTGCATTAGCTCAGGAAACGCAATTGTTAAATTTACAATGTGAGAATTTACACAGTGGAAATCAACAAATGCTACAACAACTTTTTTTTTTTGCCAGCTAGACAAAAGAAAGGTGTGTAGAAAATATTAATAACGCTGATTAAACTTAAAAGTTTGTCCCACATTTTTGGAGCACAGGTTGTTAAAACATTAATAGGCCACTCCTGGAAGGCCCCCTCTACTAGACCTGCTCATTCTATTTAATGCATCATAGCAGTAAAGGTCAAGGTTGAGGTTTGTGTCTATGTTGTGGCTCCATCTCTTGCTGCTCTTCAGTTCTGGCTCTAAGGTTCCAATGAGATCCAAAAACTCCTCTTCTGTGTCCAGGAGGTTTGGTCCAGGAATTCCTCTGCTTATCTATGACTCCTCTGAATCTCTGACACTGCCATTCCCGTGTTTCCAGCCGTATTTCTGTATCATTGCTTTAGTTTTCTTCATGGCCTGGCTACTCACTGTAGTGCCCCCACTGCCTCTGGGGACATTTCTGGCACCACATGGTTCTCCCCCCCCCCCCCCGCCCCTGGAGTCAAATATTTTTTGGACACATATGGTTCCCTATAAAGCCAGAGCAGCTTTCTATCAAAGCACCTGGAGCTCATATCTAATGAAGAACTACCTTCTCTCTCACCATCTAAGCCCCGGTTCCCTCAATCTATTTCTCTAGCAACTCTTCAGTTCTATCAGTCTTTGTTATCCCTTTAATGAACTCTACAAAGGTGTAGCTCCATTAATCAATCATAAAGTATCATTTATTACCTATTATGTGTCAAGCACTATACTAGAGAAGACAGTCCTTGCCAATCTAGGAGCTTCCTCGATGGGGGCACTTAACTCAGTAATATCTAGAACACAGAAATTCACTTCTTATCAAGGGGTCCCCTAAAATTACAGAAGAGCCTCAAACAGTGGTGGTAATCAATATATTCACAACATATAAGAAGCAACTTCAATGCTAGGCTGAAATGCCTCATTCTTTAACCTTCTCAACCTTGAGAGCAAGTAGTTTACACTGACCTTGCTCCTTATAGGTGTACCTTCTATATTTTCATAAATTCTATCACTGATCTCCCATTTAAACATTTTATTAACTCTCCTATGATACAAAGACCATAACTCAGTGGTCATCAGTATCACTCATTTCTTCATTCTAAATAAAAAGAAAGGTGTGGTGTTCTAGTAAATATATTAATGTAGTGATCTAAAGGTACTTATTTTTGAGAACTGCCAAAACTAAGAAGAAAAAGAAAAGCCATTGGTCTTGCTCTTACAGGAGCTTGGAAATTTGTAAAATCATTTAGAGCCTCCACTAATATAATAACCCTTGCTTCACAGTCCATTTGCATAAAAAACACCTTCATTGGTGGAGACTGATTACTTAATTCTCTGGAGTAGGTGAGAGCTGAAAAGAAGAAATATTTTGGTCTTCTGGCTTCTAATTAACAGAAAGAAGACACACAGTCCCATACTCTCTTCAGTTCCCCAAAGGGAGAGAAAGACTCTAGGAAGAAAGTGATGTGTAGAGAAGCCAGCTCCTCAATCATAGTCTTATCACCAACTCATTATCCTAGAAATGTCAGAGAATTTCCCCTTGAGAGAGAACCCTCTCAGCTGAGCTAAGCTCCCAACAGGATATCATTCACTTCATGTATTTTCTGGTATACATTTCCATGTGCATACTTTCTCTGACTTTTGTTTGCTATCTTTTTGGACAAATGGACTTACTTGCTATTTGCTATGTGTGTTCATTATGGAGCTGACATCTGGTAGGAAAGTAGTCAAGCCTTCAATAAATAGCTTAAGGCACTCCTTCCCCATTAAGGGATAGCAATGAGAAAAACAGTTTGAACCTAAAAAGTATTTCCCTAGAATAATAATATTTAAAAGGAGCAGAACAATCTAATTCTAGCCTAGTATCTCCTCTCCCTAAGGAGAAGAGAGTTGCTGTCCTCTGGCCCCAATGTCCTCCTTTCCCTCCTTGCAGAAATCAGTTTCACTTGGAGAAAAGTAATAGAAGGAAACTCAGATATATTTATTTTTGCTTTCCTGTTGTTGTTTAATCATTTTCAGTACTGTGTGCCCCATTTTTAGTTTTCTTAGCAAAAACTCTGGAGTGGTTTGGCATTTCCTTCTCCAGCTCATTTTACAGATGAGGAAACTGAGAAAAACAGAGCTAAGTGACTTAGCCACAATCACATAGCTAATAAATCTGAGGTCAGATTTGAACTCACAAAGACAAGCCTTCCTGACTTGAGGCACAGCACTATATCCACTGTACTACCTAGTTTCCCTATCTTGCCTGCCTGCTTGCCTACAAACCACATCTGGACAGACCCATGTGGATATGCATAACCTACATGGGCAAAACATATAGCACAGAAAAAAACCACACATCTTATGGATCTCTTAAAGTACTCTTTTCATTCTTATATCTGATTTAAAATACTCTGAAAGGCAGCATGTGTGTATGGGTTTGTGAAAAGCATATTTGTAGAATACAAAGTATATTATTTATTTAGCATTTATTAGGGCCCACGAAAGCTTTCCAGCTTCCCTTTCCCCACTACCCCCATGTGTTCCATCTGAGGCTATGTCTGTAGCAAAATAATCTATGTATGCATTTTCCAGAGCACAAGGTAAATTATTGGTTAGAATGTAAGTGGAATGGTTTTCATGTACTAACTGGTAGAACAGATAATAGATTTCACTGTAGCTTTTGACTGCCTTTCAAAATATATGTGTATATATACGTGTGTGTGCACATGTGTGTGTATGTATGCATTTGTGTATGTATATGTATGTATTTGGTTTCTTTATTGCTTCTTCTTTCTCAGGCCTTATAGAGATGAAGTTTATGCCTATAATCTGATTAGCTAATGAATATGTCATGAATAAGTATTTTCAGAGGATTACTGATTCATAGATTTAGAGTTAGAAGGAACCTTAGAGGACATCTAGTTCAACAGATGTACAAATGAGGAAACTGTTTGATGACATCCTGGAGATTTAACTGATTAGTGGATTAAATCTAATATATCTCCCTACTAAAAGACACACAGGTGGTAGAACAGGTACTGGCTGTTAAACAAGATGGGATTAGTGTAAAACATACTTGTGAATTTACCATCTTGGATGCCTGTGTCTCTTCGATTCTGTCTGGATAGAATCATCTAAGGAGGGAGGAGAAGATAAGGGAAGGGGAGGAGGGACAAAACAGCAACAGAACACAGGCAGAATTCATTTATAATTTCTTTAGTTTTGTGCCAGACTCAAGATTTTACCCCATTTTCTTCCTCTGACACTGCCGTGGCATAGCACTAACCACATTTACAGAGTATGTAAGGAACACAAGGCTAGTAGGGAAGAAACAACTGATATTGTTTGTCAGAAACAAAATATTTTGCATCTTCTTGTTTACCCCAAATTTATATTTGTTATTTATCTATCTGCCCAGGAATCATGCCCTTATAAGAGGAAAAAGCCAAAATGTGCCTCACTGAAAGGTAGCAAGCTGTTCAATGGGATGAAAATTGAAGAATTAAGAAAGCTAAGAAACACATTTGATGCTAATGATTGTTATTTCTGTGTATCATACTACTGAATGTTCTGCTTTTTACAATTTCAGTAATGAAGTTTCATTTTTCCCAGAGGAGACTCTTTCAAAGATCAATAAAGAACACTGTTAGGTATTAAACAACAAGCATTTCCCTCCTTTTTTGTTAGATTAGGAAATAAGAGAGCCCAGACACTACATCTGAACCACTTTGATTCTGAGAAAATTAGGTGTTCATTGTTCATTATACCTAGGGTATGTTTGTCACCTCACTTTCATCAATGATCTGGAAATGCAAAAATCCCAGAAGTTGGAATTGGATGGGAAAGGATATCAGAGATATTGGCTTTGAATAGAAAGAAGCTCAGATGGTAGTGGAGCCAAGATGGCAGCTGGAAAGCGGGGACTTCCTTGAGCTCCCTGCCAGGTCTCTCCAAAAACCTATAAAAAAAGGCTCTGAAAAAATTCTAGAACTGCAGAACCCACAAAATAGCAGAGGGAAGCAGGGATCCAGCTCAGGACAGCCCAGATGGTCACTGGATGAGGTCTATCGCGCACAGAGAAGAGGGGAGCGGAGCTCAACGTGGGTCACGCAGACCAACCAGACCAGGAGCTGGGCGGAGCAGTCCCTAGCACCCTGAATCAGTGAGCTGTGGCAGTTGCGACAAACCCACAAACACCAAAGACAACAGAGAAGAACTGCAGAACCCACGAAATATCAGAAGGAAGCAGGGCTCCAGCCCAGGACAGCCTGGATAGTCACTGGGTGAGGTGTATCATGCACGGTGCTGGGAGCAGAGCAGAGCCCAGTATGGGCAGTGGCAGGACCAACCAGACCAGGAGCCGGGTGAAACAGGCCCTAGTGCCCTGAATCAGTGAGCTGTGGCAGTTACCAGACTTCTCAACCCACAAACACCAAAAACAACAGAGAAGGTTAGTGCAAAAAGCTGCTGGGACAGAGAGAAAAGAGTTCACTGTTCATCACCACCCCAGAGCAGCAGAGGTGATGCAGCTAAAGAACCACAGCTGCAGTGCTTCCAGCCCCAGGCCCACCTGGTTGGAGGAATTAAGTGGCTGATCAGAGCAAGAGTGCACAGCCTGCTAAAGATTTGCATCAGGTCCAGGTTGGCGGTTCTTGGGGAAGGAGGAATGCTGGTGTGGCAGAGCTGGTGCATCACCTCAAGCTTGGGACAAAGTACTCTTTACTCTAAAAGCAGTCATTCCCTGCTGAAAATCTCAAGGGTCAAGTAAGTTGGCTGGGAACATGGCCAGGCAGTGAAAACGCACTCAGATTCAGTCTTAGACTTTGGAATCTTTCTTTGGTGACAAAGAAGACCAAAACATACAGCCAGAAGAAGTCAACAAAGTCAAAGAGCCTACATCAAAACCCTCCAAGAAAAACATGAACTGGTCTCAGGCCATGGAAGAGCTCAAAAAGGAGTTGGAAAAGCAAGTTAGACAAGTAGAGGAAAAATTGGGAAGAGAAATGAGAAGGATGCGAGAAAACCATGAAAAACAAGTCAATGAACTGGTAAAGGAGACCTAAAAAAATACTGAAAAAAATATTGAAGAAAACAACACCTTAAAAAAGAGGCTAACTCAAATGGCAAAAGAGCTCCAAAAAGCCAATGAGAAGAATAATACCTTGAAAGGCAGAATTATCCAAATGGAAAAGGAGGTCCAAAAGACCACTGAAGAAAATACTACCTTAAAAATTAGATTGGAGCAAGTGGAAGCTAGTGACTTTATGAGAAATCAAGATATTATAAACAGAACCAAAGGAATGAAAAAATGGAAGACAATGTGAAATATCTCATAGGAAAAACCACTGACCTGGAAAATAGATCCAGGAGAGATAATTTAAAAATTATTGGACTACCTGAAAGCCATGATCAAAAAAAGAACCTGGATATCATCTCTCAAGAAATTATCAAGGAGAACTTCCCTGATATTCTAGAGCAAGAGGGTAAAATAGAAATTGAAAGAATCCACAGATCGCCTCCTCAAAAAGATCCCAAAAAGAAATCTCCTAGGAATATTGTCGCCAAATTCCAGAGCTCCCAGGTCAAGGAGAAAATACTACATGCAGCCAGAAAGAAACAATTTGTGTATTGTGGAAAAACAATCAGGATAACACAAGATCTAGCAGCTTCCACATTAAGGGATCGAGGCCTTGGAATATGATATTATGGAGGTCAATGGAGCTAAGATTTAAAACAAGAATCACCTACCCAGCAAAACTGAGTATCATGCTCCAAGGCAAAATACGAATTTTCAACAAAATAGAGGACTTTCAAGCTTTCTCAGTGAAAAGACCAGAGCTGAATAGGAAATTTGACTTTCAAACACAAGAGTGAAGAGAATCATGAAAAGGTAAACAAGAAAGAGAAATCATAAGGAACTTACTAAAGTTGAACTGTTTTGTTTACATTCCTACATGGAAAGATGATGTGTATGATTCATGAGACCTCAGTATCATAGTAGTTGAAAGGAATATGCATATATATGTGTATGTATATATATACATATGTGTGTGTCTAGGTATGTATATAGGTAGGTGTGTGTGTGTGTGTACATATATATATATATATGTATATAGACAGAGGGCACAGGTGAGTTGAATATGAAAGGATGATATCTAAAAACATAAAATCAAATTAATGGATAAGAGAGGAATATATCGAGAGAGGGAGAAAGGGAGTGATAGAATGGGGTAAATTATCTCGCATAAAAGTGGCAAGAAAAAGTGGTTCTCTAGGAAGGGAAGAGGGGGCAGGTGAGGAAGAATGAGTAAATCTTGCTCTCATTGGATTTGACCTGAGGAGGGAATTGGGTATCTTACCCACAGGAAAGAAGGAGGAAGAAGATAAAAAGGGGGGGGATGATAGAAGTGAGGGCAGACAGGGGGAGGAGGTAATCAAAAACAAACACTTTCAAAAAGGGACAGGGTCAAGGGAGAAAATTCAGTAAAGGGGGATAGGTTAGGAAGGAGCAAAACATAGTTTATCTTTCACAACATGAGTATTGTGGAAAGGTTTTACATAATGATACGCATGTGGCCTATGTTGAACTGCTTGCCTTCTTAGGGAGGGTGGGTGGGGAGGGAAGAGGGGAGAGAATTTGGAACTCAAAGTTTTAAAAACAGACATTCAAAAACAAAAAAAAAGTTTTTGCATGCAACTAGGAAATAAGATACACAGTGCACAGGCAACGGGGCGTAGAAATTTATCTCGCCCTACAAGAGAAGAAGGGAAAGGCGATGGGAGGGGAGTGGGGTGACAGAAGGGAGGGTTGAGTGGGGAACGGGGCAACCAGAATATACGCCATCTTGGAGTGGGTGGGAGGGTAGAAATAGGGAGAAAATTCGTAATTCAAACTCTTGTGAAAATCAGTGCTGAAAACTAAATATATTAAATAAATTAAATGAAATTTTAAAAAAAAAGAAAGAAGCTCAGTCTGGACCATGTGGCTCCTAGACTATAATATTTTAAAGAAGAGAGGTTCCAGATACCAATTGAAGTCAATGTTATGTAAAATATAACTTCATTTTTTAAAAAAAGCTATTACAAATCAACCAGAGAGAGAATGGGTCATATGGAAAGGACAGATGTCTTACTCAAAGTCTAGCATAACGGAGCTGATTTTCCATATAGTCCTGAATTCCAGGAAAACAAACCAGCTTATCTTAAGGAGGGGATACAAATAAGAAAACATTTCTTTAAAACTACAGACTTGTGCCTCCCCTAAATAGTGCCCTAGGTGGGGAAGCTGATCCTCGAAAGATCAAGATACCCATCTGCTTCACCAAACTAAAATTATTAAGTAAATAACAAAACATTTGCCTATAATTCAGTTGTAACATAATTTAGCTGAAATAAAATGAGGAAGAAGAGAATGTTGACCAAGAGAAATACAAAGAAATAAGAAGGTCTTGTTTTCTTCATGTTTTATGTAAATAAGTCACAGATTGTTGTTTCCTGTAGCACCTAAGCACTACATCTCGCCTGTGGGTCCCAAGAACGCTACCCCTGTTTCAAAGTATTTTCTGTGGGCCATTACTCACTCATATTTATGAACCTCACTAAATAGTTTACTTTTTATCAGCCAGCCAGAGAATATATTAATTCAAAATAAAAGGCATTCAATCAAACAGTATAATAAAAATAGACATCCTAAAAGCTTGTCCAACAATATGTAAATCTACGATTAACAATACAGATGGACAATGAACTGGGCCCAGAATTGAAAAGAATGAGAGAGGACTCAATTGTTTTTGGTAAATTGCAAGGCCATTTTACTAATATCAAGCCTCCCATACCATCAAAGGCCCATCTTTGCAATAAAAAAATTGTTCTGATGTTGTATGGCAGTAAAACACGGAATAGCATCCTTCTGAAGGATTAAAGATGAGCTTCACACAGAGGACAACTGAGAGACTCATGATGGATGTGATTACACTACAATGCATTACCAATGCAGTACTCTGAAGAAGTGCAAGAGTAAAAGGTGGCATCAAAGAAGTGTTAGACAAAAAGAGGAGATAGGCTGGTCACATGGCTAGAGGGAGAGATTATAGGCGGATGGCCAGAGTGTTCCACAAATATCCTTCTGATTCCATGAGCAAATAAAGAAGGCTTTTGGTCATTGGGTAGACTTCAGTGGGTGAACTTTTGGATGGACATGGATGAAATTCATGTAAGATAGACAGCCATGAATGAGTTGCAATCAGCAATTGTTAGAGGAAAATCAAATCAGTGAGATAACATATCCACTTGAATATAGCAAGTAAACTGAATAGTAAAAGTGCAACCTCCCTCCCCCATGCATATGTGGGAGTATACTCTTCTATTGGTTATCACTCTGCCAGTGAGGGAAGCATATTTAGACAAATGAAATGTGTTACCAGGGAACATGCACAGCCAGAAAACACATGTGAAGAGCCACAGACTAGGAACCCATGTGACCATGGCATAGTTATAGCCAGGGAAACTCATACCTGTAATGTTGCAAAACTGTTGATATCTTCTGGTGATCTCATCATGTTGCTCTCTGGTGCTGTACGCTGGGCATTGTGCCTCTTCTTTCATCTGGAAAAGTGTTTATTCTGAGCATTATTCCACATTATAACTTCTGGGTATTTATATAGATCTTGTTGCTGCTTGACGGTTTTGCTAGTCTTGAGGATGTGAAGATTCTATCGCTAATTATAGGGCACTATATATTGTACAAGTATAATATATCATAACTGTAAAGCATGTCATATCATATTGTATATATGCATTTCATGCCTCTTTTATGTAAAATAGTTTTTTTCTCATCCTTCCTCTTCTTCCCCCCTTCTTCCTTTTCCCTCTTCCCCTCTTTATCACCCATTAATTTCATTTTTTTTTAAATCATCCCATCATAGCGAACTCATACCATTGCCCTCTGTCTATGTAAATTCTTTCTAACTGCCTTAATAATGATAAAGTTCTTAGGAATTACATGAATCATCTTCCCATATAGGAATGTAAACAGTTTAACCATATTGAACCCCTTATGATTTCTCTTTCATGTTTACCTTTTTATGCTTCTCTTGAGTTTTGTATTTGAAAGTCAAATCTTCTATTCGGCTCTGGTCTTTACATTAGGAATGCTTGAAATTCATTTTCCCACCTGGAGGACTATACTCAGTTTTACTGGGGTAGGTTATTCTTGGTTACAATCCTATCTCCTTTGCTTTCCAAAATATCATATCCCAAAGCATCATTTTTTATAGTGTAAGTTTTTAAACATTGTGTGATCCTGATGATGGCTTCACAATATTTGAATGGTTTCTTTCTGGCTGCTTGCAATATTTGCCCCTTCATGTGGGAGCTCTGGAATTTGGCTATAATATTCCTGCAAGTTTTAATTTTTGACATCTCTTTCAGGTGATCATTCTTTCAATTTCTATTTTACACTCTGGTTCTAGGATATAAGGGCAATTTTCCTTGATAATTTCTTAAAATGTGATATTTAAGCTCTTTTGTTTTTATCATGGCTTTCAGGTAGTTCAAAGATTCTTTAATTATCTCTCTTCAATCTATTTTCCAGGTCAGTTGGTTTTTCCAGTGAGATATATCACATTTTCTTTTTTTCCATTCTTTTCCTTGTGTTTTATTGCATCTTGATGTCTCATGAAGCCGTTTTTTTACTTCTGAACTACTACCTCCCTTAATCCACCCTCCCTTTTATCATCCTACCGCATATCTTTTATTCCCTCCTCTTCCTTTTTCCCTACTGGGTAAATTATATTTCTGTACCCAATGGAGTCTGTATGTTATTTCCCCTTCGAGCTAATTTCTGATGATAGTGAAATTTAAGCTTTGCCCATCACAACTGCCCCCCCATTTCCCCTCATAAAACCTCTTCTTTCTATGCCTCTTTTTTAAAAAACACTATTATTTTATTTTTTACCCAATTATATATAAAAACAACTTTTAACTTTGTTGTCTTTTTAAAGTTTTGAGTTCAAAATTCTATTTTTCCCTCTTTCCCCTCCCCCCTCCCCAGATGGTAAGCAATTTGATATAGGTTATACTTGTGCAGCCATGTAAAACATTTCCATATTAGCCATTTTGTGCAAAAAGATAGAGAGAGAAGAGAAGAGAAACAGAAAGAGGAAGGAAGGAAGGAAGGAAGGAAGGAAGGAAGGATGCTTCAGTCTGTACTCAGATATTAGTTCTTTCTTTCTTTGGAGGTGGATAGCATTTTTCATCATGAGCTCTTTGGGACTACCTTGGATCATCTTATTGTTGAAAATAGCTCAGTCATTCACAGCTCTTCATCGTACAATATTGCTGTTACTGTATACAACATTCTCCTGATTCTGCTTTACTTCTCTTTGTATCAGTTCATGGAAGTCTTTCCCAGTTTTTTTCTGAAATGATCCTTCTTGTCATTTCTTACAGCACAATAACATTCTAATATAATCATACACCACAACTTGTTCAGCCATTCCCCAATTGATGAGCATCTTCTCAAATTCCAATTCTTAGCCACCACAAAAAGAGCTGCTATAATTTATTTTTTGGTACAAATAGCACACTCTCTCTCTCCTCTCCCCTCTCTTCTTGCATCCCTCCCCCTGCCCAGACCATACACACACACACACACACACACACACACACACACACCCCTAGCAGTGATATCACTGCATCAAAGGGTATACACAATTTTATAGCCCTTTGGGCATAGTTCCAAATTGTATGCATTTCTTTTCTGAGAAAATTTTCCTCATTTTATGTCTCCCTTGCTCCTTGTCCCAGAGTATCCCTCTTTCTCCCACCTTCATTTTTGTTGGAGATCATTCCAACATAATTGACTCACTCCCATGCCCTCTGTTTATGTAAACTCCTCTTAACTGCCATAATAATGACAATGTTCCTCGGAATTACATGTATCATCTCCCAGTCAGTTGAAAACCTTGCTATTCCCTACACAGCTAAAATTTTGCAGCTTTTCATTTTATTCAGCATTTAAACATGTGTAGAGTCCTCTAGTGCTTAGTAAAACAACTAAAAGAAACATTGTTTGCCTTCTCTGTGGAACAAGGCAAGAAAGAAAGGAAAGTCCTCTATCCTCTTCCACAAAACTAAATTAGATGGTGGGAAAGCCTAGTTTTAGAATAAAGAGATATTAGTAGTAACAAAGAAAAACAAAAAAAGAAACCCTAGGAAAGGACATGCTGTGAGAAAAATCTTAGGGCTTATAGATGGAAGGGGGGAAAAGGATGCCTATTGCAGTTATAGCTGACCTGTGTTACCTAATAGGGAAATGAGAAAATCCACATTGAAAGATTTAAATGACAAATCTGTCCCTAACTAATAAACTGATCTCCTAGGGTTTAGACAAGTATATTTAGATAACCACTATTGTTTTTATTACAAGAACATAGAGGCTGGAACAGAAGGTTTTCACTAACTTTGACAATTTCAGTCTCCTCTTTTCCATCAACTCTTGATTGCTTGAATTTCTTAATGCTGTCTTTATAAGAACCAATTAGTATGAAGCCCTCCATTCAAAATCTTTTCAATATGTTCTTAATCTGTCACAGAGTAAAATAGCCACTTTCTTATACTAATGACTCATCTGGAGTCACTTATGTTTTCAGTTCCACAAAGTATAACAGCACCAAAATTCTTTAATTAGAAAAAAATTAAAATCCTTTCAACCCCAAAAAAACAAACAGAGTTAGGAGAATGCATTTAGGTAGAAATAAACAATTGTGCACAATGTTTGGCTTCCAATTCAATTTTAGTTTTATTGACAATTTGGAAGCAGTAATGAAAGTTGTATTCCTATGCCAGCATCTAAGAGATGGAAGCCTTCCTGCTCTTCATTGCAATATTATAAAAGGTGGCCAATAAAGAATAGAATGACTGTTAACCAGAGTACTAAATGTACTGCTGGCTATTCTAGTGTTCTTGGTCACAATAGCATGGGCTTTTATGCTTATCTCTGTACCAAAGGAAGCTCTTCATTATATTTAAATAGATTATAACAAATGAAGGAGAAAAAAGCCTTTCAAAGTAGGAAATGGCAACCTTCAGAATCATCCAATCAAAAAATTTTAGATTTAGAAGTGTCTTCAATGGCCATCTAGCGCAAACCATTCCTAAAAGTAAAGCCCCATTACATACAACATATCCAATTAGTGGCCATCTTGCCTTATTAATTGACCTCCAAATCAACCAAACATACTACCTCAAGAGACAGCCCATTAGACTCACGGGGGAACTTTATCAGAAGATTTTGTTTTTGTTTTCCCTAAATTGTCTTTTTTTTGCAACTGCCACCAATTGCTTCTGGTCCTGACCTCTGCGAATAAATAGAATAAACCCCCTCTTCTATGACAAGCTTTTCCTGATCTCCCTTAATCTTAGTGCCTTCCTCCTGTTGATTATTTACAATTTATTTTGTGTATAGTTTTTTGAACATAGTTGTTTGTGTGTTGTCTCCTCAGATTATGAGCTCTTTGAAAACAGGGACTATATTTTACCTTTGTATCCCTATTGCTTAGCACAATGCCTGGCATACAATAGGTGTTTAATAAATGTTTACTGATTGATGAATACTTCCCCAAATTACATGGTTTCAAATCCTAATTTCACACCTTTAGATGTTCTCTAGCTTATTAACTTCCTTCCTAAACTGTGATATCTAGAACTGAATGCAGTACCTCAGAAGTGGTCTGACCAGGGCAAGGTACAGTGGCAACATCACCTCCATTTTCTTTGAAGGTATAGCTCTTTTAATGCAGTCTAATATTATATTAGCTTTTTTTAGCTGTCATATCACATTACTAACTCAATTCAAGCTTGCTATCCACTAAAATCCCCAGAATCTTTTTCAGATAAATTGCTATTTAACTATACATTTCCCATCCGAACTCTGCCAATTACCACCCCTGTGACGTGGAGCAACTCAATGTCTCTGAGATTCCGTTTTGTCAACTGTAAAATGAGAAGGCTGAGATAAATTACCTTTATGTTACCTCCAGACTACATTTATGGTTCCATGTTCTTGTAGTGTTGGAAATGATTTTTTGAACCCAACTATAAGATTACATTTTAGTCTTATTAAATTAGATTCAACCTACAGTCCTAAAGACCTGTGTTCTAACTTTGGTCTCTTTAAATTTATCTAATAATTTTTTTGTCTTTTAAAAAGGGATACTTTCTGGGAAGATATAACAAGAAGAGTAGTATAAACAAATGCCCCCAAAATAAGTCTCATCATCCCCTTTACTGCCTTAGGCCTGGAGAGAGTGGTCTCAAACTGAAAATACTATGGCACATTTGACCCACCACATTCACTTCCTGTATGTGCCACAGCTGCTGGACACAAGATGCAGCCTTGACTAAGAATGTGACATGGCAGCTGCTCAGGCGATTCACTGCTGGGGTCCTCAGGGTGCTGCTGGCTTTTCTCCTGTCTCTGTTCAATACCTTTGAAGTTCCCAATATCACTCTGTTTCCAATATTCTTTCACTTAAGGTTAGGAAAGAGTAAGTCTAACAGGGACAGAAGCAATAGCAGGGCTATAAGCCACATGGTAATCCCAGACAGGGAGAGTACAGCAGCTGATACTACAGTCCCTCCCCACATCCAGACACCAGGAAGAGAGAGAAGCTTCCTCCATTTGAGACTTTTGAATGTACTCAGTTTAGCTTAGGCATATCTTTAAAATGCTTTTCATCACTACATAGAAAGAGCACAGGAAACTGCCTGAAATATCTATGAAGGCTCTAAAGCAGAGGAGAAACACTTCAATTATGCCTACCTAGAAGCAGGCTCATCAACCCCACCCTCATTCCATACCCCTTACATGTAGGTAGCAGGCAAAACAGACTGTGCAGACTCAAAAGATCTGTGCCACTTTTTAATGATCCTGAAGGTTTTATCTCTTCTTCACCCCTCACGGGAGCTACATAGGAAAAGTGAGAATTCTTAGAGAAGTGTCAACAAGTAAGACAAAATGATTAATTGGGGGAAGGATGAAGTCCTCCCTAGTGTACTCAGTATAGAAATTAGCACTCACTTTCATACATTCCTATCCAATCTGCCAATCACCTACATTTCTATTTCCTTTTACTGTTGTAACAGAGGCAACAAAAGCTATCATTGGTGCAGTGGATACAGCACTGGGCCTAGAGTTAGGATGACCTGAGGTCAAACCTAGCCTCAGACACTTACTAGCTGTGTGACCCTGAGTAAGTCATTTAGCCTCTGTTTGCCTCAGTTTCCTTAACTGTAAAGCAGGATAATAATAGCACCCACATCACAGGGTTCTTGTAAGGATCAAACGAGATAATATTTGTAAAGTACTTGGCACAATGGCTGATACATAGTAGGTGCTATGTAAATAGTTATTCCCTTCTGTCCCCTACTGTAATAGAAAAGGGGGAAAAATGCTTGGATTACCACCAAGAGTACCATTAAATCAGGACACTCTGATATACATGGTCAGAACAAGATGCCCTGGGAGCCATTTCTTAGCCAAAGTAGACATCACATTTAAAGTATCTCTCCAGGGTTCACAGTGGTTTCAATACGTGTGCATCTCCGTAACACTTATAATACCTTTGAGCATCGATCATATGTGGCTATCTAGTACAGGGAACAGAAGGGAATAAGCATTTCTATAGAGCTTATTATGTGCCCAGCACTGTGCTAAGTACCTTACAAAGATTATCTCATTTGATCCTCACAACAACCCTGGAAGTAGGTGCTGTTTATTATCCCCATTTTATTTTTGCTTGAAACTGAGGCTGATGGAGGTTAAATAATATGCCCAGGGTCACACAGCTAGTAAGTTTTTGAGGCTGGATTTTAACTCAGGTCTTCCTGACTCCAAGGCTCAGGGTTCTATCCACTGTGCCAGCTTGCTCCCTAAATAGTCAACCCTCCCCTCCCATCACTCCACACCCCATTCAGTTGATCAACGGCTTCTACAAGGTACATCTGCACTGCAAAACACACCAAAAATTGCTTCATTAAATGTCCTCTCTGGTGAGATCATGCTGTTCCCATTGGCTCACTGCCTTTTCCTACTTTATTGTGAAATGCTCACCCAGGAGATGTAAGATTGCTTTGATTGATAAGGCTGAATCATTCATTGATCAATATTTAGAACAAATTTGTTATTATTTCTCTTTAAGTAAAATAGATTTCAAGATAGGAAAGACAAATAAGAAGGGAAGGAAAGGGCAATAAAAAGAGTCAACATCTTTAGCTTAGTTTGATTTCTCATTTTAAAAAATCCAGAACAATAATAAGATTTTTAAAAAATTGTGTGTGCTTTTTTATTTGTTTTTGGTTGCGTGTGTATGTGTTTTGCATTTAAACCTCTGGTTGAAATCAACAATGAATATCTCAAAGCAGAAGAAATAAGTTCAATGAAAGGGCATAAAATCCAGGATACAGAGAATTTAGCAGAGTGGCCCCAGCATTAACATGGGGTTGAGCAGTTCTGGAAGTAAATTGTAGCCACCACTGCCACTACAGGGATCCCCTTATATCCTGGAATCTTAGCAATGGCCACTGAGTTTAATTTTATATTACCCCTCTGAAGAAATTTCAAAAGACAGCCACAATTCACATAAATTTCTGTGTGTGTGTGTGTGTGTGTGTGTGTGTGTGTGTGATATTAGCCTTCTATGCTCCTAATGTCCCTATTCGCAAAATATAGATATATGGGTGAATATAATTATGCATGTGCTTCTAATGTCCCAATCCACAAATATATACATACATATAAAAATATATATTAGATGCATTTAAATATATTTATGTATGTTCCTAACTCCCCATCCACAAATATATCAATAAATATATAGATATGTCCCTGATGTCCCATCCACAAATAATGTGTATACATATATATATATTCTCCTGATGCCCCATCTGCAAATATCTATAGCTATATCTAGATAGATGGATTAGATAGACAGAGATACAGACAGACAGACAAACAGATAGATAGATAGAGGCATTAGAAGGATAGGAGGTCAGTTTCCATAGCTATAAAATAATGGGTTGAACTAGATAACCTCTAAAAATTCCATCCAGATCAGACAGTATATGATTTTATGACAGTACATTAGTTAAAATAGCTCATCAATATACACTTGATAACAGTGGTAGGGAGTAGCCAACAGAAAGTTGGTTCCAAAGTTAAGAGCATTTATAAATTACCCTAGAAGGAAACCCTACAATTTTACATGGAAACTTGTATTTTATTTTAAATTTCACATGATGTGCAATATATATACATTTAAAATTATAGAATATATGTATATATTACATATTACTACATTTGTATTATATTGTGGTACATTTTATTTATTTATTGGCTTCAGGTAGGTAGCCCTTACAAATTCTAACAAAAGGGACTGATATAATGTTAGAAGTGGAAAAAATAACATAGCCCAACATACATGAGCAAATGAAATATTTACTGAACCCACTGAGGGAAAAAAATCAAGCCAAAAATTGGATGTCAAGCAATGACTGGTATAGACTCGGAGTGGGGGATAACAAAGGTAGCATATATAATTAACAACAAGTCCCATTTTAAATATTCTTAGAATGTATGATAACTTTTTTTGCCAAAGGTAAATGTGTGAAAATTTAGCTTGGCAAAATAAAATTTTAAAAATATTTTCCTAATACAGGGTGGGGAGCAGAGTAGAATCTATCTTTCACCAAATTCACATATTCACAGTCTTAAAAAGTCCCTAGATGTTTTGCATGTAAAAATTGGGCTTCACACATTTGTAAATCTGGAATGAACAGAAAATTATCTTGGAAATCAGATGGTTTGGACACTTCCAAGCGCTGTCCTGGAGAATATACTGTAGAAAAACTGCATTCAGAATGTTTTCATATTGCCAGGATTGTATGGTCTCTCTAGCCCTACAAAAGAATTTGGGAAGGTTACAGGGAGGGCAGCAGGAGGACAAAAGACCCAAGAAAAAGCAAGGGAAAGGCAGAATACAACATATAAGATCTCTCCTGAGACTTTGCACTGGCTGCTCTGTATTCTCCTCTACATCCCATTCTACATATACATAGACTCCCAATCTCCCAGAACCCTAATTAAAAATGACATCTAATCAACTAATATGCTTGTACTCATGATGTTACATTTATACAGTAAAAACAATTCAAGGTTGCTAAGCCTGAGAAAGAAGCATGTCTAAGCAGAAGTGTGTGGCTTGGGTCCAGGCCAGAAGCAGGGCTGAGAGCTGGATTTGGAGTAATACCAATTTAAGAGGTGGAGCTAAGACCAAGACTGTAACCTGACCTGACAGAGCCCCTGGGGTCAGGGTGAAAAGCAGAGATCAAAATGAGAACCATGACTCTGGAATGAAAGAGAGAGCCAAAGTGGGACTGTCAGAAATAGATACGTGCTCTGCAGAGAACAGAACTAGGGTTAGGGGACCAGGAGTTAGGTAGAGGGCTAGTGAAGTAGCACTATGTAAATTTGACACTGGCAGCCTGTCTGATGGGTCCCTTTAATTCTGACCAGCATCAGTACTCTCTAGATTGAGGCAGATTACAATATCCCCATGCCTTACTGTAGGTGAACTTCATGAATTGCTATGGTCAAAAATATTCATTTTCTAATGCCCAACCTTCTGATGCAAATTCTCTTCAAATTTAGCTACTATGGTCCTTGGGAAAAAGACAGAGCTGCACCTGAAGCTTTTCAAACTTGGTAATACCTGCCAAAACTTTTGCTCCACAGGCATATCCTTTAAGAACACAGAATCACCTCCACAACACAACGCAGCCACTAGTAGAACTTAAGTGGAGGTAAGCAGCCATGGGTAGATTAGTCTGAAACTCCATACAAGATGGTTTACTTGCCGAAGGATGAAAAAGACCTTATTTGGAGTTTATTTCAACTCTAATACCATCCCTGGCATCAAATCAAATTAGGAATAACACACAATAATGTGTTAAATCTATTTCCATATGTATCATATCTCCATACTCAACTATAATGTTGATGAGGACAGGCAATCTGTATATTCCCTAAAGTTTAGTACAGTTTCCTCTATGTAGGAGGTTCTTGATAAATGGTGATTTAGTCAAAGTGTATTTATGTGAAAGAACTTTGAAAACTTAAAAACTACCCAAAGCATTGTTGTTGTTATACAGTAGTGCCAGGCCCAATTAGTGTGAATAATGAATCTTGTGAAGAAGTCATATCGATTCATATTTGCAGTATTAAAAGTTATAATTATGTAAATATGATCACTGATTCCAACCCAGTAGAAATTTACAGTATAAATTCAAATAATGCAACTGCTTAACAGGATTTATCATTCACACTAATTGGAACCCAGGTGTATGATATAAAGGCAACATGACATCACGGCTAGAGGGTAGCTTTGGCTTCAAGAAGACGTGGCTCTGACACATAATACCTGTGTAGTCTAATGCATACTATGTACCTGGATAAGTCAATTAACCTCTCATTGTCCCAGGCAACTTTCTAAAACTATGATTTTCAGATGAATTGCCAAATTATATCAATGGAGGGAGTTTCTATCCCCTTGTCTAATAGGAGCAGCTAGGTGGAGCATGGGTAGAACCCCAGGCCTGAATTCAGGAAAACTCATCTTCCTGAGTTCAAATCTGGCCCCAGACACTTACTAATTGTGTAACCCTGAGCAAATCATTTAGCCTTTGTTTGCCCCAGTTTCCTCAAATGTAAAATGCTAGAAATGAAATGGCATACAACTTCAGTATTTTGTCAAGAAAACCCCAAAGGGGGTCATGAAGAGTTAGACACAACAGAAAAACAATTATATAAGAAAGTCTGATAAAATCACGGGTTTTGACAAACAAACAAACAAAAACCAAAGATGGTTGTGGTGGTAGCAGTAATGACACAGGATCCTTCAATTCATAAAGCTTTCAAAGTATCACTAAATTCCAGAAAAGACATAGTCAAGTAGTTAATTACATGAGCACATCAGTCAAGCAACTATTGGTTGAACACCTACTATCTTGAAGGCATTTTGCTAGATTCTGTATAAAACTAGTAAATTATATGGTCTCTGTTCTCATGTTGGTAAACAAAATGGGCTCTTAGCACTCAGTTCAACCAAGTGCCCTTGAAGAGTTTGATCTTTGTTTCCTTGATTAGATTTGGGAGTCCTTGATGACCTCCTTGCCTCAGGGGAGAGCCTAGTTTACACATGAGTTTGAGTGACATGTTTGGGACATCAGAGGCTTTTAGACCACGTGGGTTTAAGTCTCCTCTTTGTGACGATTCTAGGTCACATGGGTGAGTCGCATGTGTGACTCACCCTTGACCCTGAAAAAGATATAAAACCAGGGGTTGGCTTTCTATTTTTCGGAGCTCTTACCCACAGCCATGGTTGCGCACTTGACTCTGGGCCAGCCCTTGTTATGAGCTTCCGGGCTGAACTTAGATGTTGGTAACTATGAATTGTATTTGGTCTGCCTGTTGATGTCTGTAATTTGTTTGTATTTTGCTCCGAAGTTCAGGGTGCTGGATTTTTCCCCTGAACTGAGTGAATGACGTCTCTATGCTGGATTAAAATAAGCTTGTTAACCCCTTAACGTTGCTTTCCTTAGTAAAGCAGATCAAAAGAACCTGGGCTTTTGCAGCATGCTGGTAGCATGCTTGTTGTTGGGCTTGTGTTGGTCTTTCACCCCCCCCAACAGCTGCTAGCCAGATTGTTGAAACAGTTCTCAAGCAAATTCTAACTTGAAAGACCAAAAAACCAAACAAAATGAAATGAAAAATTAAAAGAACCAAAAAAAAGAAAAAATTAAAAGAATCAATAGAGTAAGCAGTATGTCTCAAATAAAGAAAAGGAGACCACTTTGGTCATGGAAGGCCTCACCAAGCATTGAAGGATAGGTAAAATTCCATAAGATAGAGAGGGAAAAGGCAGGCACCACAGGTAGGAAGAATGGCTTAAACAAAGGCATGAAGTAACAAAATATCTCTAGCTAACAGTGAATAAACATGTCCAGCTAGAATGGACAGTTCAAATAGAAGTATAGTGTGACCAAAGATTGGAAAGGTATGTTGACAGTAGGTTGTGGAAAATCTTAAATATCAGACTAAGGATTTGGACTTGATCTTCTCAGCAAAAGGAGCCAGTGAAGCTTTTTTAACAGGAGTGCAATGGTAAAATCAGAGTTTCAAGAGGAACACTCAGGTAGCACTGTGCCGCACTGTTATTATGGTGTCCTAACTGATCTCCCTGCATCTAGCTTCTAAACCAGTGGTGAGGAACCTGTGCCCACAACACCATATGTGGCCTGCTAGGTCCTTCAGTGCGGCCTTTTGACTGAGTCCAAGTTTACAGAACAAATCCTTTTATTAAGGGGATTTTTTCTATGAAGTTTTGGATTCAGTCAAAGGCCCACACTTGAGGGCCTAGAGGGCCACATGTGACATTGAGGCTGCAGGTTCCCCACCCCTGCTCTAAGGCCTTCTCTCATCTGTCCTAAAATGCACATCTTATCTCTTGAAAGCCTTAGCTCTCTTCAAGGTTCCATTCAAATACCACCTCTTTCAAGATGCTTTCTACTGATTCCTGAAGCTATTAATTCCTTTACCTACCCCATCACCTTGTATTTATTTTGGATGCATTTTATTTTTAATTATCTATGTGCATGTTGCCTCCTACCTACTCCAATAGATTGTAAGCTCCTTGAAAGCAAAGACTTTTGTCTTTGTATGTGTAATATCAATTAAGTTGGGGCTTTCTTACTGTTTTAAAATGATTAATTAAGTGTCTTTGAGTCTTACTAGGTGCTAAGCCCCAGGCCCAAACCCCTATTAGGTGTTAAACCTATGTGGGTGTGAATTGGTAACTAAGGTGGGGCCCCAGGTGGGGCTAACTAAGGGAGTCCTGATTAGATCTTTGCTCCTAAGTTTGCCCCCAAACCCCTAATTACTAGGTGCTAAGCCTATGTGGGTGTGAAACTTCCAGGGTGCTAAGGGGAGGTGCTAACTCCAGAGCCAATCATAGCAGCCTAAGTTCTGATCATTCAGATGACGTTCGATGATGTCTGAAACTGTATAAAAAGAAAAGACAGAGCTATTTGCTCAAGGCTCTCACTGTTGATGGCATGCTGATGTGGAGACTCCGGGCAGCTGTAGCTAAGAGCCCTCCAGCTTGTAAACCGGATCTTGGGACTTTGTTAAACTCTGGTAACTATGAATTGGGATTTGAATCAGACAAGGTCTGTCTGTCGATGTTTTTAATTTGTTTATATTTGCTCTGAAGTCCAGGGTGCTGCCTTTTTCCCCTGAACTAAGTGAATGATGTCTGTATGCTGGATTAAAGTAAAAATGTTAACCCCTTAACGTTGCTTTCCTTAGTAAAGCACATCAAAAGAACCTATGCTGGCAGCATTCTTGTTGTTGGGCTTGTGTTGGTTTTTCACCCCCACAGCAGCTGCTAGCCGAATTGTTGAAACAGTATGCTCAGTGCCTACCATTAACACCTGGCATAGGGTAGGTACAAAATATATGCTTATTGAACTGAATTGGATAGTCTTGACATAAGGAGGTAAGGTTAAGAAAGAGGAAATATGAGATATTTCAAATAAAAATTTGGAGAATTTAATAATTCATTTGATATTATGCAGGGGGGCAAAGGAAAAGAATCAGCTAAGTACAAACCTTTAAAGACTGGTTGATTGGAAAACTACTGACAAGAGAAAGTGAAGTCAGAAGAGATATATAATTTAGTTGAGAAGACGATCATTTTAAATATGTTGATTTGGAGGTAACTGGCTACATGACATCAAAATAGAAGTATCCAATAGTGGTTTTCCTTAAGTATATATCTTACTTTGTCATTCCCTCCTCAATAAACTCCACTGGTTCCCTATTTCTTCTAGAATAAAACATTGAATCTTCTGTTTAGTAGGCTCTTGATGAATGCTTATTGGTTGATTGATTGTATAGGCAATTATAGGAGGAAGGCTGATGCTGGAAGTTCTCTGTGTAAAGGTGATAGCTGAAGATGTTGGAGTGGGTAAAAATTGACAACGAAGAGAATCTACAAAGAGAAGGGAAGGGAATCCAATACATTTGTATGGGAAGTTATGCTTTGATGATAAAAAATTAATGTGCTGAACTACTAAGTTTATGAAGGAAGCTTTAAATAGAGTTAGTTTCATTTTTTAGGATTTTGTTAGTCTGAATAAGAAAAATATGTACTTTGGCAGATTATCCTTTACCCAAACACTATAAAAGATCCTGGACTTCAAGGAAGAATCTGTAATAATATTATCAGTCTTAATTGACCAGGGATTCTAAGGAGGCCCTTGAAAGATCCTAGATTGGAAAATTCTTTGTAAGTGAGAAATAACCTCAACAAGGGACAAGGTACATAGTATTTTAATCAGACAGTCAAGAGAATCTCAACAAACACTCATATTTCTTCTCTGCAATTGTCCCAAAAAAGTGTCAGCATTTGTTACAAGCCAGGTTAAGAGGCAGCAATGAGAGCCAATTTGTCTGATCAGATAAAAGTCACTTCTGCTGACTGACGAGATAAAGAATATTTTATCCATGAGAGTTCAAATTGATATATGTTGAGAACTTGACAATATTCACAAAAAGATGAAGAGAAAACATCTGCTTAATGGTCTGTCCAGTAAAAATATACAAGTAGCAACTCTATGGACAAATGGACGGGGAATTCCTTTGTACAAAAACAACATCTGAGAACCAGTATTACTAAGCAGCAGTGTTGATGTTCTGAGCGTATATTTTCCATAAAGCCTTGGCTACATTTTCCCTTGGGCTCATATATAGTGACATTTGCTCCAGAACCAACATGTATTACATAAAGTTCACTTTGGATGTTATACAGTAAATTTTAAGTTATCAATGCCAATGTAGAGGAACCATGGAAAATAATTTGAAATAACAACATATAATGGAAAAGTCATTTATATTTGGCTTTGGAATACGTTTTTGTTCCTATATTTATATGTGGGTGTGTCCAATGTTCTACAAATTCCCAATACTTCAAACTATATAGTGAAGTCATATTATAGAGACCTTGTAGACAAAATCAACATCCTCTTCTCATTCTCCACATTTGACCTTGCTGACTACTCTCATCTTTTTGACAATTCAATGTCTTGGATTATCAAGAGACATTATACTCTAATAGGAATAATAACTGGTATTGATAGTGAGCTTTCATGGCAACGCAGGGCTTTCATAAGGCATTGGGGGGGAGGGAAGAGACAAGATGGCAAAGTAAAAGCAAGGACTTGCTTGAGCTCTCCCCCAAATCCCTCCAAACACCTGTAAAAATGATTCTAAACAAATTCTAGAGCTACAGAACCTATGAAATGACAGAGTGAAACAAGGAAGGATCTATCATACTCTACCGGGAGCAAAGCGTAGCCCAGAGTGGGCTATGCCTGCACAGACCAGGTCTGAGCAGACCTGGCAGAGCAGGCCTTAGGGCACTGAATCACTGAGTTGTGGCAGTTTCTAGACTTCTCAACCCACAAATGCCAAAGACAACTTAGCAGGTGAGTGGGAAAACTCTGTTGGACCTGGGTGAGAAAAGGGCACCATCCTGCCCTAGCCCCAGGGCAGTGGAGTTGGCTACAGTGGTGGGGGTGGCTGTAGCAGCTGATGAGGCAGCAACTGTTTCCAGAGCTCCAGGCCCACAGAGAGTGGGGAAATCAAGTGGCTGATCAGAGCAGAACTGCAGGGATCTCTTTGCTGGCACTGAGGCAGGATTCTTTTGCTTTGCCCTGCCTGGATCTGGGTCGTAGTCCTGGGTGGCAGTACTAGGGTAAGAAGGAGTGCTGGTGTGGCAGAGCTTGTGGTGACTGTGGAGAGGGAGTCCTCCTAGCAGTTTCAAGGCAGGAAAGAGTGCTTGAGGTCACTCACAGAGCAAAGCACAGGCCACTAGAGGAGTAAACACCTCTCCTTGGATCATGCTACCTCAGAAGAACTGCAAATTTATAGGTGCCTAGCAGTAGCTCTGAAAACAGCAGCACAAAAGCCCTGAAGCTTGGGACAGAGCACTTTCCACTCCGATGTAATGGTAATCAGGGCAGGACTTTTTTTGCTGTTCTTCTCTTTTGGGATGCTAAGGCTATCAAGTGCCCTTAATGAGTCTTGGCTTTCTTTGAATGGGGCAGGTAAAGTGGACCCCTTTTTGTTTTGGAGTGTTTCTCAGTACTAAGGCAATCGAGAGTCATTGATTTGTATATGATGTGGTGCTAGGAATTAAGGAACTTTCCCATACCCTGGATGGTGAGCCCTGCACCCTCAGGGGCCTGAACAGCATATATGTACTGGAATGTTAGCGTTTGACTTTTGGAGATACACTCATTGAAAGAGTGATGAGACTCTGGGTAGCTGATTGAAGCTCCCTGCCCTGGCTTTGAAAAAACCCAGATATTGGTACTTCTCTGGTAACTATGTATATTGTATATTGACATGTATATTGACAAAATCAAAACAGAAATCTGTCTGTTGCTCTGTTTATATTGTCTCTGTAATTTCTGTTTGTATTTGCTCTAAAGTTCAGGGTGCTGGCTTTTCCCCCTGAACTAAGTGAATGGTATATGTATGTTTAATTAAAGTAAGATTGTTAATCCCTTAAAGTTGCTTTCCTTAAAAAAAGAGATCAAAAAACCCGTATTAGCAGCCCTTCTGTGTGCTGGTGTTATTGGTCTTTCACCCTCAAAACAGCAGCTAGCAACATTGTTGTTACATCTGGAAGCAGAGTCATACCTTGACAAAGAGCTGAAAAGTCAAGTAATTGGCTGGGAAAATGAGCAAACAGCATAAAAAACTCAGACTACAGAATCTTACTTTGGTGACAAAGAAGATCAAAACATACAGCCAAAAGAAGACAACAAAGTCAAAGATCCTACATCAAAAGCCTCCAAGAAAATATGAATTGGTCTCAGGCTATGAAAGAGCTCAAAAAGGAGTTTAAAAATCAAGTAAGAGAAGTAGAGGAAAAATTTGGAAAAGAAATGAAAGGGATGCAAGAAATCATGAAAAATTAGTCAAAAGCTTGCTGAAGGAGGCCCAAAAAATACAGAAGAAAATAACACCTTAAAAAATAGACTAATCCAAATGACAAAAGAGGTCCAGAAAACCAGTGAGGAGAAGGATGCCTTCAAAAACAGAATTGTCCAAATGGAAAAGGAAGTCCAAAAGCTCACTGAAGAAAACAATTCCTGAATAATAAGAAAGGCATAAATGGAAGCTAATGGCTTTATGAGAAATCAAGAAATTATAAACAGAGCTAAAGGAATAAAAAAATAGAAGACAGTGTGAAATATCTCATTGGAAAAAACACTGACCTGGAAAATAGATGCAGGAGAGATAATTTTAAAATTATTGGGCTACCTGAAAGCCATGATCAAAAAAGAGCCTACATATCATCTTTCAGGAAATTATCAAGGAAAACAGCCCTGATAATTCTAGAAAGAGAGGGTAAAATAGAAATTGAAAAAGATCCCAAAAGGAAAATTCCTAGGAATATTAGAGCCAAATTCCAGAGTTCCCAGGTCAAGGAGAAAATATTGTAAGCAGCTAGAAAGAAACAATTCGAGTATTGTGGAAACACAATCAGGACAACACAAGGTCTAGCAGCTTCTATGTTGAGGGACTGAAGGGCTTGGAATATGATAGTCCAGAGGTCAAAGGAGGTAGGATTAAAACCAAGAATCACCTACCCAGCAAAACTGAGTATAATTCTTCCAGGGAAACATGGATTTTCAATGAAATAGAGGACTTTTAAGCATTCTTGGTGAAAAGAACACAGCTGAATAGAAAATTTGACTTTCAAATGCAAGAATCAAGAGAAGCATGAAAAGGCAAAAGGAAAGAGAAATCATAAGGTATTGATTAAAGTTGAACTGTTTACATTCCTACATGGAAAAATGATATTTGTAACTCATTAGGCCTTTCTCAGTATTAAGATGGCTGAAAGAGAATATATATGTGCATATACACACACACACACACACACACACACACACACATATAGAGACAGAAGGCACAGGGTTAGTTGAACAGGAAGTGATGATATCTAAAAAATAGAATTAAGTGGTAAGAGAGGAATATTTGGGGAGAAGAAGAAAGGGAGAGATAGAATAGGGTAAATTATCTCACATAAAAGAGGCAAGAAAAAAATTGTTATAATGGAAGGGAAGAAGGGGTAGGTGAAAGGGAATGAGTGAACCTTACTCTCCTTGGATTTGGCTTAAGGAGGAAATAACATACACACTCAATTGAATATCTTACCCTACAGGAAAGTAAGGGGGAAGGGGATAAGAGAGGGTGGAACATAGAAAGGAGGACAGATTGGGGGAGGGGATAGTCAGAAGCAAACACTTTCGAAAAGGAACAGGGTCAAAGGGGAAAATTGAATAAATGGGGGATGGGATAGGATCAAGGGAAATATAGTTATTCTTTCATAATATGACTATTATGGAAGTGTTTTGAATAATGATGCACGTATAACCTATATTGAATAGCTTGCCTTCTCAAGGAAGGGGGGTGGGGAGGGAAGAAGAGAGAATTTGGAACTCAAAGTTCTAAAAATAAATGTTAAAAACTGTTTTTACATGCAACTGGGAAATAAGATATACAGATAATGAGGTATATAAATCTATCTTGCCCAACAAGGAAGTAAGGGAAAAGGGGATATAGAGAGAGGAAATGGGGTGGCAGAAAGGAGGGCAGACTGGGGAAAGGGGCAATCAGAATAAATGCCATCTTGGGGTGGAGGGAGAGGAGAGATGGGGAGAAAATTTGTAACTCAAAATCTTGTGGAAATGAATGTTGAAAACTAAGAATAAATAACTTAATCTTTTAAAAAAAAGGCATTTTGTGGTAAATGTGATTGATTTATGTATGCTCCATCACTTATAGTCAGGTTCCAATTAACACTATACTAAAACAAGAATAGTCTCAAAGAGTTTTCATATGCTGCTCTAAATATGGTGATGCTTATTTTGTGGCTAGTCTATAGCTAAATCTTCTGTCTTTCTCAACCTTCATTCTCAGGGCAAAAAAAACATTACTAATGCAGAGACTGATATAATATTAATTCATCCATCTGATCATTCATAGAAGATAAATTAAGTGATTAATAAATGTTAGACATTGTTCATGCACTGAGTTTAACCAATTAACAAGCTTTTTTTACTGAGCAATTACAATATACTTAAACTATGTTAGAAACTATGGGGGATATGGTAGTATAATATGACAATTTTACAATCAAAGAATTTGTAATCTAGGGAGGATTAAGTCTAGTATATATCAGTGAATAAGAATGATGACTAATATTTATATAGGATTCTATATATGTAACCTGAGGTTGAAGCCTGGGTATTTTCATGAGACTCACCTAACTGGTGGAAAGAATGATTAACTGACACTGTTCCTGTGTGAGAGGTAGAGTTGGTCAGAGCTCAGGACACAGAGTTCTTCTTGCTTCTAGCTTCAAGAGAGGACACACACAGTTCGAAGCTCTCTTTATGGGATGGCCAGTATGAGAGAGAAAAATTGGAGGAAGAATCTTATAAGTAGAGGAACCAATGCTTCAAGCATATTATTATTTCCAGCTTGAGAGTTAGAGATTTCAAGGAATTTTCCCTTGTGTAAAATGGGGGACTCTTGAATGAGTTGCACTATCTCTCTCCTGTAGAAGAATTCATTCATTCTATTTATTTTCCGCCATATTCCAATCTGTTTAACTTCTCTGATTTCTATTTGCAATTAGCCTTTTAAATTAAATTTTATTTTCTTAATTAACAGAAATCTATTTTATCTCCCTCTTATCCTTAAAGGAAAACAAAAAAAAAAATTCTTGTAAAAATATGCACAGTTAGGCAAAAAAAATTCTCTTATTGGTTGTGTCCAATGGCTTCAATAAATTGCTTTATTTGCTATTCAATGTGTGTGATGCTCTTTATGCAACTAGCTCTTGATGAGTAGTTAAATGGTTTATATAAAAAATGGTCATTTTCTGATAAATGTGGGAGATGTGGGAAAATCAGAACACTGATGCATTGTTAGTGGAGTTGTGAACTGATCCAACCATTCTGGAGAGCTTTTTGGAACTAAGTCCAAAGGGCTATAAAACTATGCTTTGATCCACTTTGATTCTTTGATCCAGAAATATCATTCCTAGGTATGTATTCCAAAGACACTATAAAACCCTTTTTTTATAGTGTCTTTGGAATACATACCTAGGAATGATATTTCTGGTAAAGTACCCACACGTACAAAACTGTTTATAGCAGCACTTTTTGTAGGGGCAAAGAATTAGAAATTGAGGGGATGCCCATCAATTGGGGAATAGCTGAACAAGTTGTGGTATATGAATGTTCTGGAATGTTATTATAATATAAGAAATGATGAGCAGGAGGATTTCAGAAAAACCTAGAAAGATGTATATGAACTGATGCTGAATGAAGTGAACAGAACCAGGAGAACATTGTACACAGTAACAGCAACACTGTGCCATGATCAACTATGATAGACTCAGCTCTTTTCAGTAATAAAATTGTACAAGACAATTTCAAAAGACTCATGATGGAAAATGCTAACCATATCCAGATAAAGAACTATGGAGTCTTAATACAGATCAAAGCATATTATTTTCACTTTTTTTTGTTTTTTGTTTTTCCTTCTTGGTGATTTCCCCTTTTGTTCTGATTCTTCTTTCACAACATGACTAATGTGGACATATATTTAATATGGTTGTAATGTATAACCTATATCAGATTATTTGCTGTCTTTGGGAGGGAGGTGGGAAGGAAGGGAGGGAGAAAAATTTTGAAATCAAAATCTTATGAAAATGAATGTTGAAAACTATCTTTATGTGTAATTGGAGTAAATAAAACACTATTAAGTGTGGGAACAGGTCATTTTCCTTAGACTTGAAATATTAGGGAGCAGAGAGATTCAATTACAATCTAATAAATTATAGTATAATACCCTTCTTTTCCAGAGACTAATGAGACACATCTAATGAGATTAAATGGTTGGCAGGTACTATAGTATATCAAGAAATCTGAAATATGATATCGGACTTTGACAAAGTGATTCTGCCCAGTCTAGGGTAGCTTGCATAGACAGGAATAATATAATCATGCTGGGAGAGCTAATTAATAAACAGCTTATGTACCCAAAACTCAGAAGCAATCAAGTATAGTAGTATAGAACCCAAATATTCTAGCAACTGCAATGAAGATTCATTATTCATCAAAAACTGATGAGAAAACTAGAAAGGTCTGAAAGAAATGATTATTTAGAACAACATCCCACACTATATACCACAATAATCTACAAATATATTTTTAAAAACCAGATATAAAATGTCATATCATAAATTAGAGAAGAAAGGAAACTTCCAAAACTGTGAATTGTGGAAGAGTTCTTGGTGAAACAAGGAATAAAGATCACAGGAGGAAAAAATGAACAATTTTGACTCTATAAAATTGAAAAGGTTTTGGACAAATAAATTCAATGAATTAAAACTGGAAAGGGGGGCAGAGCTGAGATGATGAAGTAAAGGTAATGCTACAGCCAAGTTCTCTCAACATTCTTTTCCAAATAATTTTAAAATAACACCTCAAATCAAATTCTAGAGTGGCTTAGCTGACAAAAGATTGGGTTGAGACATTTTTCCATCACATGAAAACATAAAAGGGCAGAAAGGTCAGTGACGCTGAGGTAGGGACTGGCCCAGAACAAATTCAGTTGCAACCCTAGCAACATTGCAACACTGGAGAAGACTCCATGTAGCAGCAGTAGCAGCAGTTTCAGGAACTCTCAGCCTAGAGAATTGGAAAACTAGTCAGAAAGTGATTGCAGAGGACCTCTGCATTAGTGCTGGGTACAGTACCAGGTAGAGTTTAGCTACTCCATTGCACTTATACAGTTCCAGATCTCAGTTCCAGGGTAGAAAGGTGTTCTTGCAGTCTCAAGGGAGCAGGGACTTTAGTCACAACTCCTGCTAGTGCTTGCAGCTGCAAGGGAGCAGGAACCCTAACTGGATAAAGACCAGAGTGCGGACAGAAGATCAATGACCACACTTCTCTCTGGATCACACCAACTTGGAAGCACTAAAAACATACAATTCCTCAGAACTAGCTGTGAAAACAGCAGTACAGTGGTTCTGGGCCACTTTTCAGTGGTGGCAAAAGTGATGCCTTACCAAGTAGAGGACTACAAGGTACTCTTCACCACTGGTACCAGCTTAGAGCTGCTGCCAAAAATATGGAAGAGTGATGGTAAGGTATTTGTTTGGAAAGAATTTGACTGTTGCTCTGACAAAAGCTGAGAAGTAAATATTTGTTTCTGAAGTGAATTTGTTCCACAAACTGAAATATCCAAATATTGTCCAATACTGGGATCATGTTACTGATTGATCCAACATAACACTCTTTATTGTGATAGAATATTGTGAAGGAGGGGATCTAGCTAATATTATAACAAACTGCACCAAAGAAAGACATTACTCAGGTAAGGATTTTGTTCTCCATGTAATGACTCAGCTGACCTTGGCCCTAAAGGAATGTCATAAATGAAGGGATGTTGGCCATAGTGTGTTGCATTGGGACCTGAAGCCAGCTGATGTTTTCCTGTATAGCAAGCAAAATGTCGAACTTGGAGACTTTGGGCTGGCCAGGATATTAAACCACGGTACAATTTTTGAAAAAAGTTTTGTTTGCACATCTTGTAATATGTCTCTAGCACAGATGAATTACATGTCCTATAATGAAAAGTATGATATCTGGTCATTAAACTGCTTGCTGTGTCAATTGTGTCCCTTAATACCTTCTTTTACAGTTTTCAACCAGAAAGAATTTAGTTGAAAGGATCAGAGAAAGAAAATTCAGGCAAATTCCATATTACTTCTCAGAATTTAATGATTATTACCAAGATGATAAATTTGAAGGATTACTGTTGACTGTCAAAGAAATTCTGGAAAACTTTCTGATAGCAGACTTGGTAGCTGAAGAGCAAAGAAAAAATCCTGAGAAGAGAGAGCAACAATGAGGAAAGCCATAAAAGCTGCAGAATTTAGACCCTGCAATGACTGAACTGAGACTAAAGGAACAATTGCAGGAGAGAGAGAAAGCCATCAAAATAAGAGAAGAAAGGCTACAACGGGATGGGGAAACTGTGGCCTTCTAGGTTCTTGAGTGTGGCCTTTTGACTGTGTCCAACTTTACAGAACAAACTCTTTCATCAAGGGAATTCATTCTGTGAAGTTTGGATTCAGTCAAATGGTCACAATTGAGGACCTAGAGGGCCACATATGACTTAGAGGCTGCAGGTTCCCCACCCTTGGGCTAGGACTTAAGGAATGTAAAGTTTGTGTTTGGGGAAGACTTGCAGAAGACAAACTCATCAGAGTTGAAAACTTATTTTAAAAAGTACAACCTGCTAAAGGAACAGATGATCTTGGCATTGACAAGTAGCCCAGAGCCACTTGATTTTCCCTCATCTCTAACCAAGAAGAAAGTTCACTTTATTCAGGAAAGTAAAGAAAATGTCCTCAGTGGCAAGAACTCTGAGAATTATAGCACCACAAAGCCTAAGAGCAGAGACTTGAAGAAGAGACTTTATGCTACTCAACTTCATGTTCAAGTCCTGTGAGAGCTAGGAAAAAACTACCAGCTTAAAGAGCAGACAGATTCTGGGCATACACTGATTAATGCTGTTGAAGACTGTACAGTATTTACTATTGTGACCATGTTAAAGATTGATATTTGATTGCTATGTCTTTAATATACTTGGCTATGTTTTATTATATCAAAACACATGAGTAATGTTTTTCCTAATTTTTAGGTTTTTAAAAAACTAGTAGCTAAGAACAACTGCCCTTATATCTTAGAACCAGAAGGCAAAATGGAAACTGAAAGAATCCACCAACTATCCTTGAAAGAGATCCCCAAAAGAAAACATCCAGGAATATTATAGCCAAATTCCAGAGCTCTCAGATCAAGAGGAAAATGCAAAAGCATCCAAAAAGGAACCATCCAAACACAGGAGAGCCACTGTCATGATTACACAAGATTTAGGAACTACTCCTTTAAAGGAGTGGAGGGCTTAGAATATGATATTCCAGAAGGCAAAGGAGTTAGGACTACAACCTGGAATAATCCACTCAGAAAAACTGAGTACAATCCATCTGGGAGGAATTGTTTTTAATGAAATAGAGGTCTTTTAAGCATTCCTTATGAAAAGACCAGGACTGAATAGAAAATTTGACATTCAAGAGAAGCATAAAAAGGTAAACATGAGAGAGAAATCATAAAGAACTTAATAAAGTCAAGATGATATATGTAACTCCTAAGAACTTTGTCATTATTAGGGCAGTTTGAAGGAATCTACATAGACAGAGGGCATGGGTTTGACTTGATGACGTTGGAATGATCTCAAAAACAGAAGGATATAAAAGGATGCACTGGGAGAAGAGGAAAGGTAAAAGAATAAAGGAAATTATCTCATATAGGAGTACAAGGAAGAACTTTCACGCTTGAAATGAAAATGGGAGGGGACAGCAGCACTTGAATCTCACTCTCATCTGAACTAGTTGAAAGGGGGAGAAATATATATATATATATATATATATATATATATATATATATATATATATATATATATATATATATATATATACATACACACATACACACATATGTACACATACTCACATGTATATACATATACACACATCTATATACATGCATATATAGATGACACACATACACAATTGCGTATGGGGAAGTATGAAGGGAGGGGAATAAAAGAAAGAGGGATAATAAAAGGGAGGGCAGATTAAGTAAGGCAGTGGTGAGAAGGAAAACAGACTTTTGAAAATAAAAGAGAGAGAGCAAAGAATGAACAGAAGAAAATTGAATAGAGGGAAATAGAGTTAGTAATCATAACTGTGAAAATGAATAGGATGAACTCACCAGTAAAATGGAAGTGGATAGCAGAATGGATTAGAAACCAGAATTCAATTGTATGTTGTTTACAAGAAATGTATTTAAAGCAGAAAGACACACACAAAATAAAGGACAAAAGCAGAATCTATTATGCTTCAGCTGAAGTAAAACAAGGCAGGGGTGGTAATCATGATGTCAGATCTCAGACAAAGCAAAAGCAAAAATAGACCGAACAAAAAAGTATAAATAGGAAAACTACATCTTCCTAAGAGTCACCATAGACAATGAATATCAATACTAAACATATATGCACCAAATAACATAGCACCCAAGTTCTTAAAAAAAAAAGTTAAGTGAGTTACAGGAGCAAATAGATAGTAAAACTACACTAGCAGAGGACTTCAATTCAGTCCTGCCAGAGCTAGATAAATCCAATCACAAAATAAATAAGAAAGAAGTTAAGGAGATGAATGGTACTTGAGAAAAGTCTAGAGAAAATTGAATGGAAACATAAAGGAGTATATCTATTTTTTAGAAGTATATGCCAACTCCACAAAAATTTACCATATATTAGGGCATAATTTCCTCACAAACAAATGCAGAAAAGCAGAAATATTAAATCCACCCTTTTAAGACCATAATGCAACAACAAAAAAATACATTCAATAAGTGACCTTATGAACAGAGATTAAGAATTAATTGGAAGTTAAATAATCTAATCCAAAAGAATGAATGGGTCAAAGAAAAAAAATCAAAGAAGCAATGAATAGTTTTGTTAAAGATAATGACAACAATAATACAACATACCAAAATCTGTGGGATATGGGCAAAGCAGTACATAAGGGGAAATTTTGATCTCTAAATGCTTTACATAAATAAAATAGAGAAAGAGAAGATTGATAAACTGGGTATACAACTTAAAAAAAACTGGAAAAAGAGCAAACTAAGAATCCCCAGTTAAACACCAAAATAAAAATTCTGAAAATCAAAGAAGTAATTATAAAATTGAAAGTGAAAAAAGAAACAACCAAAAAAAAATAAAACTAGAAGCTGGTTTAATGGGGGGGGGGAGGAGACAATAAAATAGATAATATAAACCAGTAGTTAATTTTATTAAAAAGAAAGAAGACAACACCTGTATCAAAAATTAAAAAGGAGAATGCACCACCAAATTAGATTAAATTAAAACAACTATTAGGAGCTATTTTGCCCAACTGTATGCCAACAAAACTAAGTAAAGTGGATAAATATTTACAAAAATATAAATGTCTCATGTTAATGGAAGAGAAAATAGAACAAAGTATTACATAACTGTAACTTAGAAAAAAATTAGACAAGCCAAAAATTAGCTCATTAAGAAAAAATACCCAGGAATAGATAGATTTACAAGTGAATTCTACCAAACATTTAAGGAACAATTAACTCTAATATAAACTATTTGAAAACTATTTGGGAAAAAAACAGATGAGGCTTGTCAAATTTCTTCTATGACACAAATATGGTGAGGCACTAAAAACAGAAAGAAAACAATAGACCAATTTCCCTAATGAATGTTGTTGAAATTTTTTTTAAATAAAATCCTAAAAAAGACATCACAGTAATGTATCACATAGATCATACACTATGAACAGGTAAACTTTATGCCAGGAATGCAGGGTTGTTTCAATATTAAGAAGGCCTTAAGAGAGCAGAAGGAAGGAAGGAAGGAAAGAAGGAAGGAAGGAGGGAGGGAAGGAAGGAAGGAGGGAGGGAGGGAAGTAGGGAAGGAGAGAGGGAAGGAAGGAAGGAAGGAAGGCAGGCAGAGAAGAAAAGAATGAAACATTTTGATGAAAAGAATGGAACATTAGTCTGTGATTTCCTTGAGAGGCTTTCTTTGTATCACCAGCACTTCACACAATGCCTAATATATAAATGCCAATTGACTAACAGAATGAACAGAAAGAAAGCTGGAAAGAATCACAGAGAAGAAGGACAGCTTTGAAATGTATACATTAAAATTATTATATATTTTAAAACAAAAGCAAATTATATATAAAATAAATTCAAAGCTTTTTTTTTACAAATCTTCTTTTCTCTTTTACTACGTAAATGTGAAAGTTCATTTTATTTAAGGTTTGCTAAATTCAGAATAAAAAAAAGATAATGGTATCAAAAATTATTTTTAACAATGCAACATTAAAAATACCCAGAAGGGAACAGAAGGTAAGTTTATAAGTGGGTACAGACAAGCAGTACAATATTGACACTACTATGTTAAATTCAATATTTACTTTTTTAAAAAAAATAAGGTCTATATTGTAGATTAATCATGTCATATACATTCCTTTCCCCCCATTCTTGTTTATATAAGTAAATGTTCATGTGAAGTTTGTCAATTTATTTTAAAGAAAATTTCAAGAAAAATATTTCTAAGCTATTGCTTCTATTTTCAGATGTTAATTTTTAAATACTTTCCAGTGGGATTTAAAGATTTCTACTAGTTGACATGTCAATGCAAACTACTCACATATCCTGCTATAATCTGGTTCTAACCTCTGCTCCAATATATCAGATCTTAATTTAACTCAACAGATTATTTTGAAAATATGTCATGGTAAGAATTTCTGAGAAGAGTGTGTCTGTGAAAAAACAGATGACAAAAGATTTGTCAGTCACTAGATGGCACAGTGGATAGAGTGTCAGTCCTGGAGCCAAGAAAACTTAGCTTCTTGAGTTCAACCCTGGCCTCAGACCCTTACTAGTTCCCTAGAGAAGTCACTTAACACTCTTCGCCTCAGTTTCTTCATCTGTAAAATGAGCTAGAGAAAGAAATGGCAAACCACTCCAGTATATTTGCCAAAAAAAAACCTACATAGGATCATGAAGGGTCAAATACAACTGAACAACAGACAGATTTGAAAGGACCTGAGAAAATCTTGTGAATCATAGAATTTTTGGACATAAAAGGACTTAGAAATATCCAGTCTACAGGGTTCAAGGGCAGAGTGAAGATGGCAGAGAAAAGGCAGTGACTCATCTGAGCTGTCCCCAAAACCCCTCCAAACACCTTTCAATAATTCCATAAAACAATTCTTGGAGCAGCAGAACCTACAAAAGGACAGGGTGAAATAATTTCCAGCCAAAGACAACTTAGAAGGTGAGCAGGAAATGTCTGTCAAACCTGGTATAGTATTAATGTGATCAAAGATCTTCCCCACCCATTCAATAGGCCTCTGTGGGGCTAGGTGAGAAAGCTTGATTATATCTTTGTTTATAAATATGCCTAAAGCCTCTATTTACCAGGTACTAAGCTGATTTGGGCATGAAGCCCTCAGGTCCCTAAGGGGAGTTGCTAAGACCAGAGCCAAACCGTTGTGTGTACACTGAGTTCTAGTCAATAAGGAATTCAGCCAATCAGAGACCTGAGTTCTAGCCAATCAGACACCAGCTAGGATTGTATACAAGGACAGCCCAGAGTGTGAGTGAACTAGAATTGAAGTGTGACAGAACTAAAGAGAAGCAGAACTGGAGGGGGGCAGAATTGAGAAGCAGACATCAAGAAGACATTGAGGCGGCAGACATCAAGAGCACATTGAAGAGCAGACACTGAAAGAGACAGTGTAGACAGAGCTGCAGAAGAGAATGCTGAGCAGAGTGTTAGGATTCATGAGTGATTGCTTACAGGAAGGCCCTAGCAGGGGGGAAGGTTACAGGATGACTTGGCTCTTTGCTTTAATACTGTGTTAGAATTTCCTTGTTGCTACATTTAGGTGGGCTTACTGGCTTTGGAATATAATCACTGCTATATCAAATTGAGGTTATTGGTCTTGGGATTTTATCCTCTGGAATCTAAATAAGTGTTATACTTCCTCTGTCTTCTACCTAGAGAGTTTTTCATACTTTGTGATTCTGAACCATATAGGCATGTTCATGGTCATCCTTGAGGTCATGAATCTTGCCTTACTGATACACCTGGGTGAGAGAAGAGCACAGACCAGAGCCTGCCTCACCAGCATGGACCCAACCACAGCACAGATCCAGCCCCAGCAAACCAGGAGTAGGCCTTAGGAGCCACTGAATCAGCAGCAGCAGCAGCACCTGCTTCTGGAACTCTCAAGGCACAGATGGTAAGGGGGTCAAACAACCAGTCAGAAAGAAATTACAGGGGTCTCACTAAAGCAGGATTCTGTTGCTTTGCCCATACTCAGATCAGGGTCACAGTCTTGGGTACCAGTCCCAGGGAAAGGAAGAGCACTAGCACACCAGGGCTAGTGGCCACAGTGGAGCAGAGATCATAGTCACAGATACAGGACAGAAAAGAGTGTTTGTGGTCACTCACAGACCAGAACATAGGCCAGGAAAGAGTTTACACATCTCTCTTTAGATCATACCACCCTGGAAGAACTGAAAATATACAGGTCCCTAGAAGTATCTCTGAAAACAGGTGCACGAAAAAACCCCTGAAGCTTGGGACAATGTGCCCTCTACTCTGGAAACAGAGCCCAACTTTAGCAAAGAGTGAAAAGTCAAGAAATAGACTTGTAAAATGAGCAAATAACAGAAAAATTCTCTGTCCATATAAAGTTATTATAGTGACAAGGAAGATCAAAACACACTCAGAAGAAAACAGCAAAGTTAAAGTCCCTACAGTCAAAGCCTCCAAGAAAAATACTAAATGATCTCAGGCCAAGGAAGGTATCAAAAATATATTTTGAAAACCAAGTAAAAACATAGAGGAAAAATAGAGAAGAGAAACGAGTAATGCAAGAAAATCATGAAAAATGAGTCAAAAGCTTGGTAAAGGAGACACAAAAAATGCTGAAAAAATAACACCTTAAAAAACAGACTAGGCCAAATGGTAAAAGAGGTACAAAAAGTCAATGAGGAGAAGAATGCATCAAAAACAGAATTGAGCAAATGGAAAAAGAGGCACAAAAATTCACTGAAGAAAAAAAACTCCTTAAAAAGAAGAATTGGCCTAACGAAAAACGAGGTACAAAAGTTCACTGAAAAAAATTATTCCTTAAAAATTAGAATTCGGAAAGTGGAAACTAATGACTTCCAACAATATCAAGACACAAGAAAACAAAATGAAAAGGATAAAGAGAAAAAGAAGACAATGTGAAATATCTCACTGGAAAAACAACTGACTTGGAAAATAGAACCAGGAGAAATAATGTAAAAATTCTTGGACTACCTGAAAGCCATGATCAAAAAAAGACCCTAGATATCATGTTTCAAGAAAGTGTTAAGGAAAATGGCCCTGATATTCTAGAACCAGAGGGTAAAATATACATGGAAAGAATCTACCAATCACCTCCTGAAAGAGATCCCAAATGAAAACTCCCAGGAATGTTATAGCCAAATTCCAGAGCTCCCAGGTTTAGGAGAAAATATTGTAGATAGCTAGAAAGAAACAATTCAAGTATCATGGAGCCACAGTCAAGATACCACAAGATTTAGAAGCTTCAACTTTAAAGGTTTAGAGGGCTTGGAATATGATATTCTGCAGGGCAAAGGAGCTGGGATTACAACCAAAAATCACCTGCCCAGCAGAAATGGGTATAATCTTTCAGGGGGAAAAATACATATTTAATGAAATAGAGGACTTTCAAGCATTCTTGATGAAAAAACTGGAGCTGAATAGAAAATCTGACTTTCAAGTACAGGATTAAAGAGAAGCATAAATAGGAAAACAGGAAAGGGAAATCATAGGGAATTTAATATGGTTAAACTGTTTACTTTCCTACATGGGAAGATGATACTTGTAATACATAAGAACTTTCTCATCATTAGGGCAATTAGAAGGTATATGTATGTGTATATATTTACACAGGGTAAATTGAATATGAAGGGATGATACCTAAAAAAGTAAAATTAATGGGTAAGAGAGGAATGTCCTGGGAGAAATGGAAAGGGAAAGGTAGAATGGGGTAAATTCTTTCACATATAAGACAAGAAAAAGTTTTTATAGTGGAGGAGAAGAGGGGGAAGTGAGAGAGAGTGAGCAAACCTTACTCAGCTTGGGTATAGAAATCTATCTTACCCTATAGGAAAGTAGGAGGGGAAGAGGATAAGAGAAAAGGAGGAGTGATAGAAGGGAGGGCAGCTTGGGGGAAGGAGTAGTCAGAAGCAAAACTCTTTTCAGGAGGGAGAGGGTGAAAGGAGAGAGAATAGAATAAACAGGGTGGGGATAGGATGGAGGGAAATAAAATTCACAATACTAACTGCAAAAAAAAAAAATTGAAGCAAGTTTCTCTGCTAAAGGCTTCATTTCTCAAACATATATAGAACTGAGTCAAATTTATAAAAAAATAAGCCATTCTTTAATTGATAAATGATCAAAAGATATCAATAGTTTTCAAATGAAGTAACCAAAGCTATCTATAGCCATATAGGAAAAAATGCTCTAACTTACTATTGAATGGAGAAATTCAAATTAAAATAATTCTTAGTTACTATCTCATACCTATTAGATTGGCTAATAGGACAGAAAAGGAAAATGACAAATATTGTAGGGGATGTAGGGAAAATGAGATACTAATACACTGTTGGTGGAGTTGTGAACTGATTCAATCATTCTGTAAAGCAATTTGTAACTATGCCCAAAGGACCTAGCAATACCACTATTAGGTCTGTTTCCCAAAAGAGATAAAAAAAGAAAAAGGACCTCTATGTCCAAAAATATTTAAAACAGCTCTTTTCTCATGGCAAAGAATTGGAAAATGAGGGGATGCCCATCAGTTGAGAAATGGCTGAACAAATTATGGTATGTGATTATGATGGATTACTATTGTAGTATAAGAAATGATAAGCAGCATGTTCTCAGAAAAATCTGGATAAACTTACATGAGCTTATCCAAAGTGAAATATACTGTGTACAAAGTACCAGCAATATTGTAAAATGCTCACCTGTGAATTACCTAGCTATTCTCAGCAATACAATAATCCAAGACAACTTTGAAGGACTTATGATGAAAAATGCTATCCATCCCTAGAGAAAGAACTGATTGTTTCTGAATACAGATTGAAGCATACTTTTTAAACTTTATTTTTCTTGATTTTTTTGTCTATGTTTTATTTCACAACATAAGTAATATGGAAATATTTTACATGACTACACATGTATAACCTATATTAAATTGCTTGCTTTCTCATCAGGCAGGGGGAGGGAAGAAGGGAGAGAATTTGGAACTCAAAGTTTTAAAAACAAAAGTTAACAATTGTTTTTACATGAAACTGGGGGAAAATAACATACTAAATAAATTCAAAAAAGAAACCCACAGGTTTCTACATTCTACACAGTTCCCCAAAGATAGAGGAAATCTTTGAGAAGAAGCTAACATGTAGTATTGCTGGCACTTCAGTCATGTGCCTATTCCGAACTTTCTCCAGATCTTGGAGAATTTCTTTTTGGGTGAGGTCTAGGAATGTCTCTCTTGGTTGAGCTGAGATAATCTCATTCCCAGTGGGAGAGCTCTTTTACTCTGTGTATCGTCTGGCACATGATTTCCTATGTATACTTTCTCTGATTTCTGTTTGTTTTAATTGGAAGGAAGAAAGGAAAAAAAGAAAGAAAGGAAGGAAGGAAGGAAGGAAGGAAGGAAGAAAGAAAGAAAGAAAGAAAGAAAGAAAGAAAGAAAGAAAGAAAGAAAGAAAGAAAGAAAGAAAGAAAGAAAGAAAGAAGGAAGGAAAGAAAGAAGGAAAGAAAGAAAGAAAGAATAAAGAAAGAGAAAGAAAGAAGGAAAGAAAGAAAGAAGGAAAGAAAGAAAGGAAATCATCCTGTCCTGATTTCTCATTTAAAGATAAAGAAACTATTGCCAAAGAAGGCTAAGTGACTCACATAGTCAGTTAATGGCAGGGTGAGAACGAGAACCTATATCCCTGACAACTAGTCCTGTGTTCTTTCCAATTAATCAAACTAATTTGTACAGTTTATATGTGTATATGGGGGGTATACTCTTTGAGGTGTCACATCCTACTGTTCTTATTAAACAACTGTCTATAGTTTTCGGATATTCACAGTCATGCTTTGAAATTCCTATTCAAATGATATTCCCAAAATTCCTAAATAAATTACTTTTTTCCTTTTTTACTTCATTCTTTCCTTCCCGCCACAAACACTGTTTTACTGTGTTTGATACACAATTTACTTAGGACTAGGGTTTGCAAAGAGCCACCCAATTTGTTATCATAAGAATGTTTTCAGCCTGGGGTGATTTTGGATGAGTGTATAAAGCAATCTATCTTTAATCTCCATTTGGATTTTTGGTAAAGTATAAACATGGACAGCATGGTGAAGTGTTTAAAAAGTTGGCCTCGAAATCAGGACAATCTGGGTTTGAGCTTTGTCTCTGATACACATTAGATCTAAAATATTGGCCATCATTTAGGTTGTCAGTGCCCTAAGCAATCTCTAAGACCACAAGTTACAGAGGAGAGAGAGACACAGGGAGGGAGGGGAGAGGGAGGGAAGGAGGGGGGGAGAGAGAGACAGACAGACAGAGAGAGAGAGAGAAGGAGAGAGAGAGAGAGAGAGAGAGAGAGAGAGAGAGAGAGAGAGAGAGAGAGAGAGAGAGAGAAGAGACACAGAGAGGGACAGAGAGAGAGAGAGAGAGAGAGAAGAGACACAGAGAGGGACAGAGAGAGACAGAAACACTCTTAAAAAGTTAAGAGAAAAGAATTCGTATCTAAACAATTTCCCTTTAAAGTTCTTAAAACCTAGCTGCTGTTGTTTCCCGAACCTTTTTTTCACAGGTATTCATTTAAATTTTGCAAAAACTCTAAACAGCTGAAGGGACAGTAACATGGAAACTGTTTTGATCTTGTCCAGCCTTCTCTGTAGATCATGGGTTTACTTTAGCAATATTCCCTTTAATACATTATGGTTCAAATACACTTTTTTAATCTGGCTTCCCATAGTTACATTTCCATTAATGTTTACTCTGCAAATGAAAACTGTCCAATATCAATTACAAGAGCTATCTAGCTTTTGATTTTCAATTTTCAATTCCAAATTTACTGTATTACAAAATATTCATAACCAAGGTGCTGCTATCTAATACAGTGTTATAAACATTGATTTGTTGGTAATTTATAGAAATAACTTTCTATTTTTGAAAAATATTGGTAGAAATATAACAAAACAGAAAAAGCATATTTTTATTTTTAAAAAATCCACAAAGTGTTAAGAGTTCCTCATGTCTATTTGTACAAAAGCCCTCACTTTGTATGAGAGCCCAGATGAATATCATAATAAAGGACATCACACAGTCAGAGAGAGCAAAGATATTTGTTGGTACACTGAACAAAAACAAGGTATTAGTGTCATCCAATATACATATATATGTATGTGTGTAAGTATGCATATATATACACATAGTTTCTAATGCTACTTAAAATAATTCTGCAGAAGTACAAAATTTTGTTTATCAAACATTTCTAAAATTCCTCTATCCACTTTAACCATCCCCCACTGAGCAGGTCCTGGTCAGAAAATAGGCCCTTTTCATATCCCTTTCATCCAAAAATGAATGGGGGGTGGCTAGGAAGAGAGAAAAACACAATTACAGAGTCACAGAGAAAGAGACCAACAGAGAGAGATAAAGACAAATGGTAACAGAATGAGGACGGACGGATGGATGGGAGGAAAGAAGGAGGGAAGGAGGGAGGGAGGAAGGAAGGAAGAAAGGAAGGAAGGAAGGAGAAGGAGGAGGAGGAGGAGAAGAAATTTTAGCAAAAAAAAGAGTATTTCAGTAGGAATAAATAAAGGCTTTGGTTCTATATAAAGCAGTTACATGCACATTTGTGTAAATTTAACTATAAATATGTTTGCCTATTTTTTTCCACCTAATACAGATAGATGCTCTACCTCCCCTCCAATGAGAGGCAACATAGTGTAGTGGATGGAAAATTGGACTCAAAGCCAGGAAGACCTGGCTTCTAGTTGCATTTCTGACATATCCTGGCCATGTGACCCTTGACAAGGGATTCAATTTCTCAGTGCTCTAGGCCATTCTAAGATTACAAATTACAGAGAAGGTGCTGAAATACATTGGTAAAGGGTATTTCCTCACCCAAGAATTCCCTGTGCCAATAAAATCACAAATCCTTGTTCTACTTCTATCCCTACCAGTGCCCCAGCCTTACTTTTGAAAAGTATAGACATATTCTTGCATAACTGGGCTCTAATCTTGCAGTCAAGATTTGGGTTTTTTTTAAACTCTGCCAAGCAGGTGTTTTCAAACAAAACAGCTTCTCAGAAAGGAGGGAGAGAGCAGCAAGAGAGGAATTTTAACAAACAAATGGAGAGGGGTTGAAACACCTCCTCATTAATGAATCTATGCTTATAATAAGGGAAGCTACTTGGAAACGTAGAACCTTATTTGACAATGATGGCTCACATTTCTATTCCAAAAGAATTTTGATATTCAGATACAAGTAATATTGCGAGGGAGGACTTTCTCTCTTTTGCTTTTCTATGAAAGACCACAAGTTCAGAAACAACAAATTCCTCAAAGATGACAGGGTTGAAGGCAATTTAGCAAGCAGTCTGTTTTTATTTGTTAATGTAGCTATATACTATGCTAAAAACAGGTCCCCCTACAGATGGATGGCAGTTTGCCTTTGTATTACTTAATGAGGGGGAAAGGAAGTTTAATAAACATGTATGTAATGGTATAAATATCTATGTACCATATGATGAACAAATTTCTGTGTCTCAGGACAAATCTCCCCATCGAGCTGAGAAGAGCCAAAGAGACAGAAGGGAATGTAACACATTCTTGGTCAGGAGAAACTTGAATACAAGGAGAAACATGGAAATTCGAGGACATAAGGAGAAAGAAAAGGCAAGATGATGGCCAGAGTAGAAAGAGTCTCGCTTGTCCTTGACAATATATCACATCTGGAGTGAGAGGATCTGAGTTCAAATTCCATTTGTGAGGTTTACTACTTTTGTGATGAAGGCATTTTTCTTGGCTCTCTCACATCCCTGGAATTCTCTCCTGCCCTATTCTCTGCCTTCTGACTTCCCTGGCTTCCTTCAGGTATTAGGTAAAGTCTTTCTTTCCACAAGAAGCTTTTTCCAGTACTCTTTGATCTTAATATCTTTCCTCTGAAATTATCAACCCTGTATGTATTTTGTCTGTGCACAGTTGTTTATATGCTGTATCCCCATTAAATTATGGGCTCCTTGATAGCAGAGGCTTTGTATCCCCAGCACTTAGCATTGTGCCTGGCACACAGTGGAAAATGCCTATTGACAACATCCCTGAGGCCTTCTTTCTTCATCTATAAAATGAGGGAATTAGTCTAGATGTATTCTGAGGTCCCTCCAAGCCTCAGCTCTATGATCTAATAATCACAAGTGATGTGCAGGTGGGAGGAGTGGACAAGAGCTCTAGACAACTCTGGCAATGCCAGGTACAATAGGTAATGTTTGGAGAAGGAAAGGAGGGTTGCTACCTGAAATGGAACTTTGAGTGAAAGGACAAGAGCATTGGGAACCAGAATCTGTGCCCTATACCCCACCCTGCCAAATTACTGTGACCATCTTGGATGCCATAATTGAAACCTAAGCTAAAGAATTATGTTTTATTTCCTATACTTTCCTTCTTCCTGGGGAGTAAGGGGGACCAAATAACTGAAATTTGTCTTTACTAGAATTCCTAGGTTTGAAGCAGGTCTATAAACTGATTAAAAATTGCCTTATCTGTTAAAAAAAAAAGCTGGAGGCGCATAGCCTAAGTTGTAGTTTAAATGTATTTCTGATTTTACTTATTTTTGCTGACCCTATGCCTATGTAAGGGCAAGCAAAGTGGGACTTTTTACTGTTTTTTTTCTTTTGGAGTGCTTCTCAGCACTGAGACAATCAAGTGCCTTTGATTAAGTCTTGCTTTTGTTTGTAGGAAGGCCCACACCCTTTCCTTAATTAGGTCATGAGAGGTGTGAAGCTTAATGGCTACTCTGAGGGTAGGCATTAAGCTAGAACTCTCAGAAATTCTGGAGGAGATATTTTGCTTTGAGGGCTCACTCATTGGAAGAGTGTTGGTATGGAGATTCTGGGTAGCCGTTAAGGAGCCCCTCCCCACCCCAGTCTGGGTTAGTCAACTTAGTTGGATAGAACATAGTGCTACTGAAGCCTGGCTTTGAAAAACCCAGATGTTGGTGCTAGAAGCCTGTCTGCTAATTTGTGTTATTTGCTCTGTTGGCACTTCTCTCTCTGGAAACTGTATGTAACATCTTGGTCAGACAGCTAGAAGCCTGTCTACTAATCTGTGTTATTTGCTCTGTTTCTCATTCCTGTTTGAAATTTCTGTTTGTATTTTCTCTGAAAGTTCAGGGTGCTGACTTTTTCCTCTGAACTAAGTGAATGATATATGTATGTTTAATTAAGGTAAGATTATTAACCACTTAAAGTTGCTTTCCTTAGAAAAGCAGATCAAAGAACCTGTGCTAGTAGTCCTCCTGTGTGCTGGTGTTAGTCATCTTTCACCTCCACAGCAGCTGTTAGCAACATTGTTGCTACAGTCTATGAGTAAATTGTATACATTTAAACATGCCAGTTTATTTGCTTCTGTGAGAGATGCTACTATGTCATGGCTACATGACCTGGATTCACTGAAATTTAATTTATTTAGGGTAGATCTCCAGTTTTCTAGCTGGTGGTGGCCCAAAGCAATTCTGGTTGGATAAACCCACACTAACCACACTCTTTAAAATACCAACCTTGTTATCATTATACAGAAAATACTATGCTAAGCCTTCTGATTCAAAGTAGTAGTATCTGATTTGCTAGATGATGTATTGATTATTGCTAAATCTTCCTATTCTTCTTGGAAAACAAAATTAAAGTAGATGGAGTGAACACCATGCTCATATTAACCTTGTGTTTTGTCTTCACCTTTAAAATTCATTATCTTTTGCTCAACTCCTACAGTATACACAAATGTTCCCCTCCTCCGTCGTACTGCCTGTAATAGCAGTTGTGACATTTTAATCAGGCTCACACTGGAAAGATGACAAATAGCTTCCAATGGTTAGAAAAGTGATATTTCAGAGGAGTTAATTTGTTTTGCCTTCAGGATAGCAGCCCTTGAAGCAACATGATTTGTTGGAAAGAGCACTACATTAGGAGTCAGAGGACTCAAGTTCAAATCTCAGCTCTGCTAATTACAAACTCTGAGACTTGGATGAGTCACTTAAATATATTGGGCCTCAGTGTCCCCATCTGTAGAATGAGGTAGGTTTCAACTAAATGATCTATAAGGTCTTTTCTATCTCTAAATCTGTGATCCTAAAATTAGTGGCACAAAATTTGGATTTGATGAGCTTGTGTTTTTTTCTTAAGCATGTCTGGCACAACATGCAGTTTTTAAGCACATCCTATGGATAAATTGTATAGTCACTTAATCTGGGTTAGTCAGTCTAGTTGGATAGAACGTAGTGCTACTGAAGCCAAGATTGCAGATTTGATCCTCAGATTAAGGATCCCTTTAAGGGATTTATGTAAATTCATAAATCAAAGTGAATCTGTATGAGCCAATGAGGTGGTACAGTGGATAGAATGCTGGACCCAGAGTCAGAAAGACCTAACTTCAGATTTGGATGCAGAACATAATAGCTGTGTGACTACCATCAAATCATTTGACAGGTGTCTGCCTCAGTTTCTTCATTTCTAAAACAGGGACAATAATAGCTCCTATCTCCCATAGTTGCCAATCTTGAAGTGCTATATAAAATACTAGCTATTAAAGTTATCAACTAGAGATTTATATAGATTTATATGTATAGATTCACATAGATTCATAAAAGAAAAAAGAAAATATTTGCACAAAAATAAACTCAATTCCCTGGCCACATTGGAGAACAACCCTAGCCCAGGTCAGTTATTTCACAGGTACACATTATTATTCACAAGGTTAACTGGGTGAGAAAATAAAGGTAGCAGGACATTGTAGCAAAAATAGATCCAACTCATATCCTATTGAAAGCAAGTCAGTGGTTTCATACTCCTGTGTGAAAGATATCATTTGTCTTTTGTTTAACCTATTTTTCACCTTAATGAGGAAGCTCAATTAAGTAAAAGCAGCCATTTACTATTCATGAGACCTTTAGGATGTCAGTCAACCTTTCTGTGCCTCAGTTTCCTCATTTGTTTTTTAATTAATTAATTTTTAGTTTACAACACTCAGTTCCACAAGCTTTGGAATTTTACATTTTCTCTCCCTCCCTCCCCAAGACAGTGTGAAATCTGATATAGGCTCTACATATACATTCATATTAAATATATCTTCACATTAATTATATTGTAAAGAAGAATTTGGAATGAACCAATGGAATGAACCACAAGAAAGAAGAAACAAAACAAAAAAGAACAAATAGAATGCTTTGATGTACATTCAGACTCCATAATTCCTTCTCTCGATGTGGATAGTATTTTCCACCATGTGTTTTTCTGGAGTTGTCTTAGAACCTTGCATTGCTGAGAAGAGCCAGGTCTATCAAAGTTAGTCATTGCACAGTGTAGCTGTAACTGTGTACAATGTTCTCCTTGTTCTGCTCACTTCAATCAGTATCAGTCCATATAAGTCTTTCCAGGTTTTTCTGAAGTCTTCATACTCATCATTTTTTATAGCACAATAGTATTCCATTACATTCATATACCACAACTTGTTCAGCCATTCCCCAATTGATGGGCATAACCTCAATTTCCAAATCTATGCCACGACAAAAAGAGCTGCTATAAATACTTTTGTACATGTATGTCCTTTTCACATTCATATGATCTCTTTGAGATACAGCCCTAGAAGTCGTATAGCTGGGTCAAAGGGTATGCACATTTTTATAGCCCTTTAGCCATAGCTCCATATTTCTCTCCAAAATGGTTAGATTAGTTCACACCAGTTTCCTCATTTGTAAAATAAAGGAATTGAACTAGATGTCCTCTAACATCTCTTCCAGCTTTTAATTTGATTCTATGAACAATATGCAGCTTGTCATAATCCCACAATGTTTTACATTTTTATGGGGGAGCTATAAAGGCATAATGCTGTGCACTTTCTCTCTCCCTCTCCCTACCCCCTCTAAATATACATATATGAACATATATATGTATGTGTGTATTTATGTGTATGTATGTATCATGTATAGCATATATTTCCTGACTTTTTCTGTGAAATGAACTAATTACTGAGGAAAAAATCTAGCTTTCCTACAATGTCATATTTGATACTATCTAACAAGCCCATTCATATGATATTGTCCCATAATCTGTGATATCAATAATAATTTTTCATCTGCTGAATTTCAGGCTCCCTTTGAACTTAAGACACAGGCCAAATGGCTTTCTGTATTCTACCCCTCTAACCCTGAAAGGTGAAATTTACTTTGAAAATTACGTAGGTATTGGCCTTCTAAATTCAATTGACTACTTTGTAGGTATGTCCACAAAGAAACCTAAGACATCAATAGACTATTTTATGCTTCAATTATGTAACTATAATCTAAAATTAGCATGTGAAATTAAAAAAACACCTCAGGCATGAAGTTGCAATGAGATAATCCTAAAGAAATACAGAATCTCAAAATTGTAAAGGACCCAAGAGGCCATCTAGTCCAATCAATCAATTCAATACATATTTATTCAATGTCCACTATGTGCTAGACAGTATACTAATCACTAGGGATACAATGCAAAAAAAATTTTTGCTCTCAAGGCACATACATTCTAATGTAGCTAAAATACTTAAAAATACATGTTATATGAAAAATGAATACAAGGTAGCTTGGGGAATCAGGAACAGCTACATGTAAGAATCTATGCTCGAGCTGAGTTTAGGAAGAAAACTGGGATTCTAAGAAGAGGAGAGCATTGCAGAGATGGGGAACACAAGCAAAGATACATAGATGGTAGAGGAATTGATGGAATGTTGTGTAGGAGGAAGAAGAAGTAGGTCAGTAAGGCTAGATTGTAAAGTGAATAGAGGGGAACAATTCATAAGAAGAAGAGAAAAGTAGGAAGAGTCCAAGTTCTAAAAAACTTCTTATGCTAAACAGAGGTTTTTATATTTGATTGGAATTTTTGGATAAGGAACAACTATGGTCAGACCTGAACTTTAGGAAAATTACTTGGATATATTGGAAGATGGATTGAAATGAGAGGCACAAGGCAGAGAGACTAATAGATGGTTACAGCAATAATCCATTCAAGAGGAGATGAGGGCAGGAACTAGGGTGGTGGCTATGTAAGTGGAGAATAGACAACATAAATGAGATATGTGACAGAAGAAAGGACAAAATTTGGTTACTGGATGGATGCACAGAGGAAGAGGTTGAAGAGAACAATGAGGCTAAAACCCTAGATGACTAGAAGGATAGTAATGACTATTCTACGACATACCCAAGTGTCCTGATATCCTTTGCTTAAAAATATTCAGTGAGGAAGAAATCAATATATCCTCCAGCAGTCTATTCTGCTTTTGGAGATCTCTAATTGTTAAAGTTTTTCCTTACATCAAGGTAGCTTAGTAAAGTAGAAAGATCACTAGGTCTGGAGTCAGATGTCCTGAGACTATGTTCCACCTTACATGATCCTTGGGCAAGTCGTTTAGAACTCCCTGGGCCTCAACATCTATAAGAGGCCATGGTTAGATTAAATGGACTCTGAAGTGTCTGCCCAATTTATATCTATGATCCTATGATTCTAATTCCAAATTTATATCTTTTCAACTTCCACTCAGTATTCCTAGTTTTACCATCTGATATTAAGTAAAATAAGTCAACTTTATTGGCAGATGGATTGTCACACACTATGTGACAGACATTCAATTGAAGAAGGAAGGAAGAAGGAAGGAAGGAAAGAAAGGAGAAAGAAAATTCCTTAGTCTGTATTCAGACAGCATCACTTCTTTCTGTGGAGGTAGAAAGTATTTTCTATCATGAATCTTTTGAGATTTTCTTGGATCATTGTATTACTGAGAATGGCTGAGTCATTCGCAATTCTTCATCGTACAACATTGCTGTTACTGTGCACAATGTTCTCCTGGTTCTGCTCACTACACTTTATCAGTTCACGTAAGTCTTTCCAAGTTTTTTTTAAATCATCCTGTTTGTAATTTTTTATAGCACAATAATATTCCATTACAATCACATACTACAACTTGTTCAGCTATTCACCAATCGATGGGCATCCCTTCAATTTCCAATTCTTAACTACTACAAAAAGAGCTATTACAAATACTTTCATATAAATATGTCCTTTTCCTTTTCCTTTGCTTTCACTGGAATATAGACCTAGTAGTGGTACTTCTGGGTCAAAGAACATGCACAGTTTTATAGTCCTTTGGGCATAGTTCCAAATTGTTCTCCAGAATTGTCTCCATTCACAACTCCATCAACAATGCATTAGTGTCCCAGTTTTCCCACATTCCCTCCAACATTTATTGTTTTCTTTTTTGGCACATATTTGTCATGTGTTAGGTGTAAGGTGGTACCTCAGAGTTATTCTAGTTTGCATTTCTCTAATCAGTAGTGAGTTAGAGCATTTTTTCATATGACTACAGATAGCTTTGATTTCTTTGTCTGAAAACTGCCTGTTGATATCCTTTGACAATTTATCAGTTGGGGAATGACATGTATTCTTATAAATTTAACTCAATTCTTTATATATTTCTCTTTTTCTTTCTTTAGTTCCTTCCTTTCTTTTTTGTCATAGATACTAGTGCTACTCTTAATAATTAATTCATACACCTCCCATATATTTTGTCTTACTGGTTATTGTTCACTTATTTCAGTCCAGTCCAACTCTTTGTGACCACATTTTGGAGTTTTCTTGGCGAAGATAACTGGAGTGGTTTGCCATTTCCTTCTCCAGCTCATTTTGCAGGTTAGGAATTGAAACAAACAGGGTTAAGTGACTTACCCAGAGTCACACAGCTAGTAAGTGTCAGAGGCCATTTGAATTCAAGAAGATGTCTTCCTGATTCTAAGCCCAGCATTCTATCCACTGTGCCATCTAGATGCCCACTTAGATTTGTAATACTTGCTCAACACTTCCTACCTTATCTGACTTTCCTGAACTCTGCCACCTGACTACCTTAACTAATTCCCCTAGAGCCTATCTTTTATATTTCATGCATCTGTCCTGTCAACCATATGGATAAATTCCTGAAACCAATGCCTACTGTGTACATAATATATTCAATTAATACTTTGTTGAATTTAGTTGTCCTCTTTTAACCAGAATTGTTGGTGGGTTAGAGAAGCAAGACTTCTTTATGCACTTGAATAATCAACTTCTCAGGAATGGAAGGATTCAATGAAAAGATAGTCAGTCAATAATCATTTTTAAGTACCTACTGAGAGCTGGGATCTGTGCCAAGAGCTGGGAACACAGATGAGGAAAAGACACTTCTTGTCCTGACGGAGTTTACAATCTAATGTTAACAACACAAAAGGAAGTTGAAGAAGGGTGGAGAGGAAAAGAAGGTACCTTGGGTGGAGGTGGCAGGGGGAGGGAAGTGGAGTCCATTCCTCAGAGTGCAGCTGTTGGGAAATGACGAGTTGCTGACCTGGGAGCCCTTTTTGAATGGAGACTTTGGCAGTAATTCTGTGTTTTACCCTTCAGCCCTTCAACCAAAGGGACAGAGGGCACTGAGGGTACCGACGAGATGTGAGTACCAAAACTGATGCAATCTTGCAGGATGATGAGTTTTCTGGTGATGAGCTTTCCTGGGAGTATGGTCATGGTGGAGTTCAGTCCAAGGAGTGCAGCTGGTGGGAAATGAATGGAGATGTCTTAAAATGGACTTTTTTAGCATGGTGTTATGGAATGCAAAATTGGACATGTTTAATATAGTTGGATTCCTTATGCTTGAAATACGGGTCACAATATCATTCTTCACATTCTGTCTCAAAAACCTTGGCAAAGTAACTTCCATTAATAATTATAAAAATTCACATCCTATGTTTCCCAACCTCGAATAGACATTCTCTTTTATTTCAATCACTGCTGTTTCCCCTTTCTCTCTTTGCTATTTCACATTTCACAAATGGTTCCCCTAAGTAAGTGTCTTTTCTTTGCTTGTCCCACCTATGAAAGCCCATAATAAAAAAAGCCTTGAATCTGAGGATCTGGTTTGAATCTCAGGACTGTCACTGGCTATCTTGTGACCTTGGTCAAGTAAATTCACCTCTCTGCGGCTTAGTTTTCTCATCTGCTAAATGAACAAGTTAGACTAGGCCACCTCTGAGGTGTCTTCCAGCTGTAAATCTGTGGTCTTATTAAACTTTTATTTTCCCTTCTAGTAGAAACTTGGAGATTTCTATCTTTGGGATATTTTGCCTACAAAAAAACCACAAATCAGACTAGTTTGGAAGATCTTGAGTCAAACAGTTGAGTCATTTTTGCTTCTGCAAATGGATCTTTTTTAGTCAGAGAATTTTGGGGGGGCGGGTTTATATGTAATAAAAGGAGCTCATATTTTTTACTCCCTGCTGTGAAATCACAATGCAATCAGACTTGTAAAGTACTTCATTATATAAGCATCAAGTGGGACAAAGATAGATAAGGTTTTCTGACAGCTCTAATAGAAAAGCAAGCACAAAAAAATTAAAGTAATGATTGATGAAATGAAAGACAAGGAAAAAACAGAAATGAGAAAGAAATAAAAGTTTTGAAAGTTGACATAATTTTTATATTTCTAATGTGCTTTATATATTTTTGTGAATTTAAAAAAAAACTTAAATAAATGTTACATTTGAAATAACATCTCAATGATTGTCTACACATTTCCTCAGGCACCTACCTCCAAAATTCCTGTCAGTTTATTTAATTTCCTCTTAAACACAATCAATTATAATCAGTAGCCTGGGGATTCTGAATCACTGTGCTGCCTACATTTTTACTGATGTGAATAAACTCAAGGCTAACAAAATAGTTTGTTCATCTTACAAAAACATTTTTGCCTACTTAACCTTCTAAAAAAGGGAGACCTCTTAAGTCAGGTTGTCCAAACTATATGTCTTTACTCCTTAGTTCATTCAATGCCTAATGTTTGCAAATAAGCACTGTGAGAGACAAAGAGACACCCTAGTTTTCCATTTAGGTTATGGTATTATAAGACTTATCTATTTTATTCCTAATGTTTCAATAATTTGATGGCTCTTCAATGTCATCAATGTAGGTTCTCCCTCTAGCAATTCAGACCATAAGCTACCCATGCCTGCCAATATTGACCAACTCCTGTCCATCTCCTTTCATATACACTCCATGGGCAAAGGAAAGGGGGTGAGTGGAGATTTCTTTAGATTTCATGACATTTTGTAGATGCCAATGTAGCACATAAGCTATCCATCAATTATTCCTTGCTCTCACTACAAGATGAGTCTACCTCCTTTTCTGTTTAGACTTCTCTGGCTACTTCTTTTAGAATACTTTTCTTGTGCAATTCTTTATTGGAAATATTTTGTAGTCTACTCTCATTTACCATATTCTTTTCCATTACCCTTTGGGTGACTCAAAAATGTAATTCGTCAGAAATTCCATGACTCACACACATGTCATATCAACAGAAGGATCCTATTGTTAAGATGAGCCTTTGTTTCAGGAAAATTGGTGTCACTGAAATCACTACATAATTTCCCAAAGCCAATCCTGCAGTGTTTTGTCCTTCTTTTCAATTCTAGGTCCAGTTCAGTGTGCAACAGGAGTGTTGTACAAAATATATATAGTAATGCACCAATTCTATGGGTTATCAATCCAACTACAAATCATAGTTTTGACAATAGGAATTCTTTATTCATCTAGTTTTTTTTTCTTAGGTTATAGATCTGTGCTGAATTCAAGTGATTATGGGTCTCATTTAGGAAGTCCTACAATGTTCTTCTCTCAGCAGCCCTTACATACCCCAGTTCAAATAACTCATGTACCCCAGATATATTTTGTAATTTCTTTAAAGTCTTTCCTTGTACTTCAGGGAGATTTGGTTAAAAAATAAGACAAATTTACATCGAATAGAGAATCATGAAGTTTCAAGATTAGAAAATATTATCCCAAGATCCCCTTACTGTAACCAGAGTGAAAAAGATCCCCTTTTTTTTCAAAGATTTGGTTAGAGGCCCAGAATTTGCATTTATATTATTACATAATTTTTCATATAAATCTGTTAGTTATCATATTCTTTTTGTTTGTTTTTTAAGAATTTTGATAACTATATATCATAGTGGAAACTCAGTGTTGAATATTTTCCAGTCATTTTGTGAATGAGTGTTTATATGTGTGCATGTGTACCTAAGTGCCATAAATCACCTTTGGGACCAAGAATTACTGTGATGATGCCTATCTCATCAAGAGACTCAACACAATAAGCAAATATGCCTCATGTAGACATGTTTTGCTCATATATGTCAAGGCTTTTCAAATGTAAATAGGTGCTACTATGATTAATGAAATAGAAATTCTTTTAAAAGTACCATTGAATGCAAAATAATTTTTGTCATTATGTTTTTTCCAATCAACAGATAATAGTTCTACTATCACCATGAGGGCTTGCAGAATGACTTCCTTATAAAGAATGTTGTGCTCAAAAAGATTGAGAACCATTGTGCTACTTCTTTTGTGTCTTCTTACATAACCTAATTCGGTATTTTGTGCAGAAGTTGTTCTTTAATAAATCTTGTTCTCTGACTAGCACATCCCACATGTTGTTTATCTTCTCCAGTTGAAATAACTATGATCACATCTGGTCCAAGTTAGTATTTTACATTCCTAAAGACACATCTGACTACCAAGAAATGCACTGAAATACATTTCCCTCATGTTGGTTATGAAATGTGTTATATAGAATGCACAGTAAGTGTTCTTTAAGTGTTAGAGCACTGCCTACATGTGATGTAATTCAATTCAATTCAACTAACTTTTATTAATCATCATCTATGCCTAAGGCACTGTTCTTATTTCTGGAGATATGGAAACAAAAATGAAAAAAAGTCCTCACCCTCAAGGAACTTACATTTTCTTGAAGGGATAAAACATGTATAAAGATAAGTAAACTCAAGATAATTTTAGGGACATTGGGAAAGGCTTCTTGAAGATCAAACTTTGAAAAAACTAAAAATTTTAGAGGAATTGCACTGAGCTATGTAGGGGTAGCCTGTTGAAAGGCAGGAACATAGAAGATGGAATGCTGAGGTCAGGAAACAATAGGCAGGACAGTAAAACTGAAACATTTTCTAAATGGAAAATTAGACTTCCACTTTAGGTGAGTTAGTTTTCTATCCTGACTCCTAACTATCCCTCTTTCCATATATCCAAGGAGTTACCAAAACTTTAGCTTCTTCCTTCATATCACCTCTCATATGTGACCCCTTCTCTCTACTTGCACAGTTATCACCTTAGATTAGACCTTTATTATCTCTCACTTGGATTAATGCAAGAGCCTCCTAATGGGTCTCCTTGCCTCAAATCACTTTCCCCTCCAGTCTGTTCTACACACTGTAGCCAAGCAATTGTCCTTTCAAACAGACGTTACCACACAACTACTCTATTCAATCAATTCCAATAGTTGCCTATTGCCTTTAGGATAAAATATAAATTCCTCTGTTTAGCCTTTAAAGTTCTTTACAACCTGACTCCAAACTATCTTTCCAGACTCGTTAGATATCATTTCCCTTCCTGCTGTCTCTGTTTCTCCCTCATAGCATTCTAACTCCCATCTCTGTTTTTTACACTGTCTGTCCTCCAGGTCTGGAATGTACTACCTCCTTGTCTCTGTCTCTTAGAATCCCTATCTTCTTTTAAGATACAACCTAGGCACCATCTTCTGTCAGAGGCCTGTACAGATCTTCCCCCTCCCCTTCAACTGATAGTGCCCTCTCTTTCATACTACCTTGCATTTAACTCTTTGGTGTGTATGAACTTTACATTTGTACAGGGATTGTTTCATTCTTTGTAAGTGTGGCCCCAGCATCCAGCACAGTGCCTGGCATGCAGTAGGTGTTGAATTAAGGATTATTGATTAATTGATTTCTCATTATATCTGCCTTCTTTTCTCAAATAAAGATGGCTATTTGAAATACATTTTCATTGGGATTTTATTTGTTGTTGGCCCTATCATACCTTCTTTGGGATTTGAAGAGTACAAAAGGAACATAAATCTGTTAATTAGGTACAGTATGGACTAAAAAACAAAAGAATAGCAAAAAGGATGGATCGTGAAGAATATGTTTCTTGATACCCTTTACTTCCCTATAACATTTTGAATAAAGCCACATAAAACTGGCATCAAAAACAACTTCTCTGAGGTGTTGCTCTAAGCATTCATATCTTGCTAACTTCCCACAAGGCCTCAAAGAGCTGTATACTTAGGGACACCTGAGTGGCAGGGATTCAAATATGAAACAATATTTCCTGGTGACCCAAGGAAATAATATCATGGAGCAATGGCTTTATTCCTTTTCTTCTAAAGAGCAAAGCTGTAGCTCAGGGGAGAAGAGAAACAGAAAAATAACTGGTGAAAGAAGGAGATATTAAAAAGAGGGGGTGATGGGGATTCATATTCTTATCACCATCCAGGTAAATAACACAGGATGGCATCTCTGAGAAGAGGGGTACTTCCTCTCTCTTATTTTTCTCTACTTTCAACTAATTCCTGGAGGGGTCCCCCAGACTGAGGGCTAAAATGTCATCCTACATCACGAATGCCAGATGACCTCCCAGAGTGACCATCCATCTTATCCGTTATGCACATATTAGAAGGGGAGAAAGCAGAGGGATTTCATAAATTTCAAACCCCATCCTTTTCCCCCAGCTCTCTCCTCCCATTCACCCATATACACATGCTCCTTAGTCATGCAGCAGTTTAGTAGCAAAGCCAAGAACAGAAGCCAGACATCTTGGCTCCTATTCAGGGCTCTTTCCACTGGTCAATGTTATGTCTTCTAGAAATATTTAAGGTTAGATGTGTTCATTTTGTCTTGCAATACAAGGGAAGCTGAAAGCCTTTGAGATGATCACTCATGGCTTACTTCTACACTTTATAAATGTTCCCCAAAGGGAACCGAAATGATTAAGCCAACTTTCCCAGTAGTCCCAGTGTCAGGGTCATCAGTCTCAAACTCTACCAGCTGAAGATTTGTTTCCTTTCCCTCTAACTGTAATGATCTAAAAAATGCCTTTGGTATTCATTTCCATTAATAACTTCTAACTATTCTCAATTCATCCATGATTTTATATCCTTCCACAGGTATCAATTAATCAATCAAAAAGCATTGATTAGACACCTACTGGTCAGACATTGATTTCATGCACCATAAGTCTAAAAATTTTTCAGCAGCAACTCTCTATTACAAAACAGAATTAGAAAATCTATACTAAGATACTTTGATTCCTTCCTTGTGACCTTGGGCAAGTTACATAATTTCTCCATATCTCAAGCTTTCTACGTACACAATGAGAAAGGACGGACTAATTTATTGCTGAGGTCCTCTCCAGTTTCATCATTAGTCCCACTTTCCTAGAAGAATACTCCAGGGATCAAGTTCATGTTTCCATGAATTTAACTATTATCTGTAAGCAGAAGACTCATAGATCTATAATATATCCAGCTCAGTCCTCTCCCCTGAATTTCAATTCTAGATCATCAACCGCTTTTTTCAAATTTCAAACTAGATATCCCAGAAATATCTCGAATTCAACACATGCAAAACTGAACCCCTTATCTTTCTCCCCAAAACATCCCTTCTTCCAAAATTCCCTAGTTCTCTTCAAGTTCTCACTTCTTCCCCACCACACACATCATCCACTCTTTCCTGAATGATCACAACAGCCTCATGAGTGTTCTTGCTGCTTCAAGTCTCTCCCCACTCCAGTCCATCCTACATACTGCTGCCAAAGTGATTTTCCTTAAATGTAGATACGACCATGTGACTCCTCTAATCAATCAACTCCAGTAGTTTCTAATTTCCTTTAGTATAAAATAGAAACTCCTCAGTTTAGCTTTTAAAGCCATTCACAATCTTGTCTCAACTTATATTTCCAGCCTCAGTCAAAATTATTCCGCCTCCTATATTCTCTGATCAAACCAAACTGGCCTTGTCTCTGTTCCTCATACTACATCTTCCATTTCTATGCCTTTTCACAGAGAAACAGTGGCAGCTGGTGGTGCAGTGGCTAGAGCGCTGGGCTTGGAGCTCAGCAAGACTTGAGTTCAAATTTGGCCTCAGAAACTTACTAGCTGTGCGAACCTGAGCAATTCATTTAATTGCTGTTTGCCTCAGTTTTCTCAACTGTAAAATAAAGGTAATAAAAACACCTAGCCTTCCAGGTTTGTTGTGAAGAACAAATGAGATAATATTTGTAAAAAGTATCTGGCATACAGCAGATGCTTATTCCCTTGTCACTGGTCATCCCCATGCCTGGAATGAACCTCCACTTCTGTTTAATATATTTTTGCTCTTCCTTTAAAAAAGTAGAAAAGTATTTCCACCTTTTACATGAAGCCCTTTCCGATCCTGTCAACTCTTAGCATTCTCCCTCCCAAATTACATTTATTTAACTACTTTGTACATATCTGTGTTTAATATCTTAATAATTAATTACTCTGTTGCCTCTCACCATTAATGTGTGAGCTCCTTGTGAGTAGAATTATTCCATTCATTGTATCTATATCCCCAGCAGCTAGCACATTTCCAGATAACAATGGGTTTAATAAAAGATTGTTGACTGATTTATATTCCAGGCTTTGACTCTAAAATGCTGTGTGACCTTGTGTGGGTTATTCTACCTCTTTATGGCACAAACAATTGAAAAACAAAACAAAAGGTTTTCTGAAGATAAATTATATAATGTACAAGCTCATTGGGGAAATGGGCTCACATTTTTATCATTCATGTGATATTATGGGGAAAAGATAACTTGTTAGCTCATATCTGTTTTTAAGACTTTATTCCTTCTTTTAGGTCATTCAAAGAGAAAGGGAAAAACTGCAAATCAGAATAGATTACAATCTGTTTTTTTCAGTTCCATCTAGGGGCAGAGGGATGGATGATATAATCTCTTGCTATCCTCATCATAATCCAGAGGGAGCCAGGGACTTAAGAAATTAAATGAGGCCGTGGGAACTGACAGTGGAAAGATGTAGGGAGAGAGTAATAGAGAGTTATAAGCTAAGATCCCTGCTGAGGACCAAAGCCTCAGCTGTCACTGAGTCCTACAGTCAGAAAAGAGAGCTGGTTCCCAGGTGCACACAGCACAGGCAAGATGGAATCAGTAGCCAAAACCAATCTGTAGAAGCTGGGAGATCAGACCAAAAGAAGGGAAGAAGAGTCCAAGGTCACCAAAAAAACACACAACAAAAAAACCTAAGCCTAAGAAAGGAAGTTTGGGTCAGAAGGACAGAAGTAAATACAGAACAAATTAGAGCAGAGGGTCAAGGATGGTGGCTGAGAGAACCCACAGGCTCTAGGGTCCCAGATACATTTTTAAGGACAAGGCTGATGGGGTCAGCCATTTAGGACCTTAAAGAGACCACTGGGGCCATGTTCATCCACATGCTCTGACAATGTTTTCAAACCTTATGAACTCTGATTACTCAAGTTGCTTTGAATATAGTTTCTGTCCCTGAGGCAGAAAGATACAGACTAACTAATGCAATGAAGCTTTTCCATGTATAAGGTTGTATGTAGCTTTTCTTTTCAATCTTAAAGAGCTAAAACCTCTTTCTTTATTTAAAATATTGGATTTATTTATACAGCTGCTGATTAGGAATTCCATGTGCACGGTGGTTGGAAGAAAGATACCAATAGACATTAAACAGTGTTTGTCTTATTTAGCTCAAGGAGATTATATAAACATATTATATATTACAATATATAATATGTTAATATATAAGTATATAAATTGTGAACAAATAAAGAAAATGTGATTCTGATGGGGTTTTGTTTTTGTTTTTATTTTTAGGTTTGGTATCATCTGTAGGATTCATTAAAATTCACTATATTGTTGGCTTCTTTGAACTACACACTGTTTTGGTTTTTGTGTTTGTCAGCTTATTATCTGGATATAGGATTTCCCTCCATGAATGCGTTGTAGGTCTAGTGATTTCCTATATTAAAAAGTTGTCTAAGACCCTAGGAAGCTAACTTGTCCATTTTAATGCAGCTGGAATACGTCAGAGGTAAGACTTGAACTTAGATCTTACTGATTCAAATGCCATTTGCTATCTATTTATGGATGATAGATATGTAAAGCTTGTGTCTAATTGTCAGTTTTTCATTAAACTGACTGTTGGGGAGTTATGAGATGAGGAAATTCATTTCCTTGCAAATATTGATATTCTATATGTTTGAATCAACAAGCAAATATTAAGCACCTATCACATGCTTGCTACATGCTAAGTTCTGGGATTACACAGGCAAAAAAAGCAAAGATCAGGGAAGATAACACACATATAAGCTTACAAATAAAATATACAGAAGGTAGTTTGGTAGGGGGCACTAACAGGGTCATAGATTAAGAGCTAGAAGAGACCCTAGAGTTTGAATCTTGACCCCTCCTTCTACAAATGAGGAAACTGAAGCCTTGGGGAGTTAAGTTTTATAACTTGCCCAATGTTACACAGATAGTAAGTAGTAGAGCCAAGATTTGAATCTAGCTCCTTTGACTCTAAATACAGTCTTCTTTCCATTGAGCTAAAGATGGGAACTATGAATGAGTAAAAAGGAATCCAAAAGGGAAAGTTTGGGAACTTAGTAAAAATAAAATTTTGCACACTGCAAAATTTTGCTTAGAATAATCCCAGGATATGAGGATAACTATCTCTTCTCCAACCAAAGTTGAACATTCTACATATATAATTTGTTTATCTCAAGAACTAAAACATAATAATAATAAAGTACATTTCGTTGTGGTCCTAATAGCAGCCAGGTAGCACAATAGATAGAGCCTGGAATCAAGAACACTAATTTTCCTGAGTTCAAATTCAGCCTCAGACACTTAATGGCTGTGTGACCCTGGGCAAATCATTTAACCCTGTTTGCCTCGGTTTCCTATTTGTCAAATGAGCTGGACAAGGAAATGGCAAACTACTCTAGTATCTTTGCCAAGAAAACCCTAAACAGGGTCACAAAGAGGTGGACAGATTGAAAAATGACTGAACAACAATAACGACAAAGTTGTGGCCCTATGATATACATCCAGAAAGAAGGGGCAGATTTTGTTAATACAACTTTCTTGTTTGGTAAGGCCTCCATTAATAAATGCTTAGTCCAAAGATACATACTATATTTTTGGTGTAATTATTCAGATCTAGGATTTCATTATCCTGGGTATTTTTTGTTTTGTTTTGGTTTTTTTGCCACCATCATCACATATATGGAAGGGAACTATAAGAGGTCCCTTTTATTTTGTTTCATTGTTTCAGAGATTGCCATGGCCAAAGAATTCATCACAGATTTCACAGAATTTTAGAATTAGAGGGCAACCACATCCCAGCGAGTATAAGCCCATTACCTCCTGAGAGAACTTATTCCACTTTTGGCCAACTATATTATGAGTTTGTTTTCCTTACATCAAGCTTAAATTTGTCTCTTTGCAACTTCCATCTACTGCTTCTAGATCTATACTATGGGTCCAAAAAGAACAAATCTAATCCTTTTCACATGACATCCATTCAAATACAGCAACAAAGATGATGTGTGCCCAAAAGCACACACCTCAAAGTGTCGTCTTCTCCAATCTAAAGATCTCTAGATCTTTCAAGACATCCTTACCTAACATTGACTAAAGGCCCTTAAGCATCCTGGTTATTCTCTAGGAAATTTCCAAATTCTAAATTAAACTGTGGCACCTAGTACTGAGCACAGTACTTTAGGTGTGGTCTGATTAGGAAAGAAAACAGTGAGATTATAATCTCCATATTCCGGGAAACTACATCTCCCTTAATGCATCCCAGGATCCTATTAGCTTTTTTGCGGACAGTTTACTGGTGATGAGTCCTCCATAGTTAACTGCACTAGTCCTCAGACCAAATTCAAAGTCTTTCCAATGTGGTAGAACCTGCTGGAACTCATATTTGTCTAGAATTGCCTTCAAGAAGGCTACTGGATATGGCCCATTGGATAGGATGTTGGACTTGGAGTCAGACGGAATTGAGCTTAAATCCTGTCCCAGACACTAAGTTTGTGCTCCTAGGCAAGTCACGGAAACTCTTGCAACTTTAGTTTCCTCACCTGTAAGATGGAGTAATGATATCACCTACTTCAAATGAGAATAATAATATAAGCATAAATGAATGAATAAATGAATTGATGGATGGATCAATAAATAAATAAATCAGAGTCCTTCTCTGTTACAGAATGAAGCATGGAAGTAAGACTTTGAGGATAAAATAATAATTCCTTTTAATTATCCTTATCGTGCTTTCTAAAAAACAGTGGGCTACTGCAATAAGAAAAAAATTTTATCTGACTCCTTGTTTCACCCTCTTTCATCAGGTTTTCGTTGGTATCTACATTTTGAGGAAAATAGCCTTTGGTTGTCTTGTTTTTTTTTCTTCTTTGTATTAAAGTAGAACAAATGAATAGTGGATGGCTTGGAGGGGGAATGTGGACATTAGTCAATGAGAGAGAGGAGAAAATGTAATTTTTCTGGGCCTGATGGCATTAGGATGTTGTTTCGAGGCTAAGCAATAGCTTTTATTTCTTCATTTGTTCCTTGTTATTTACTGGTGGGCTTACAGGTAGGCAAGACACATTGACACTATCTAGTCATAAACCTAAAGGCAACACAAATTTTAACGGCTCAGCATCCAATTTAATAAACTCAGAAAGGTCACCTTTCACTAGAGTGCAATAAATTGTTTGCAATAGAATAAAAGTGAAATTATGTTAGTATTTATAAGTTGAACTATAATTAATGATGCAACACTATTAGTTTTTACTCAAAAAGCACAAAAAATAATTATGCACAATTTTACTTACTAGTTTTTAGAATGTCAAATTGAAGATTATCAGAACCGTTCCCCAAAAATAATCATTTCAGAAATAAATGTCCTTGTAAAACGGATTACATTTTATATGTGTTTTGTTGTCTTTTTAAGCATAATGGAATTCTAAATTCACCAATTTACCTTAATTAGCAAAGTACAGAATAAAATTAAAACCCTTTAAAATACTATAGGGAGGAAGGGAGGAAGAACAGAAGGAAGGAAGGATGGAAGGGTGGAAGGAAGGATGGAAGGATGAAAGGATGCGAGGAAGGAAGGAAGGAAGGAAGGGAAGGAGGAAGGGAGGGAGGGAAGGAGGAAGGAAGGAAGGAAGGAAGGAAGGAAGGAAGGAAGGAAGGAAGGAAGGAAGGAAGGAAGAAAGGAAGGAAGGAAGGAAGGAAGAAAGGAAGGAAGGAAGGAAAGAAGGAAGGAAGGAAGGAAGGAAGGAAGGAAGGAAGGAAGGAAGGAAGGAAGGAAGGAAGGAACGACGGAACGACAGAAGGAAGGAAGGAGAGAGGAAGGCAGGAAGTTCCATTAACTCTACTCTGAAACTCATCTTGATTTTCCCATTACTTAGAATTCAACTCAGTTGTTTTTTTTTATTTGCATTGTTGTAGTTATTATGTATATTGCTCTCTTGATTCTGCTTTTTCTGTTTTTCACTTATGAATGCTACTATATTTTGATTTATTTTAGACTTTCATTTTTGATTTAAATTTCTTGGGGATATCTGTCCAGTAGTGAGATTACTGAGCAAAAGTGTATGTATAGTTACTCTCTTTTCTTGTATAACTTGAAATTGAAATGGAGGATTGTTGGGTCATTTCATGTATCTACGAAGAGGGAGTGCATCAGAATACTTGGTTGCCACTGTTCTTCAATTATTGACACTTCTTTTGGTATCATTGTAAATTTACTTGGTATAAGGCAAATCTTCAGAGATGTTTAAATTCACATTTTTCTTATTATAAGTGATTTAAATAACATTTTCATGTGATCATTTATAGTTTGAAATTCTTTTAAAATGGATTGTTCATATCTTCTGACCACTTATGTACTAGAAAATAGCTAAAGGTATTATGTGTCAATTTCTGGCATATTTTGGATCATTTATCAGTGATATCTGATGGGAATATTTTCCTACTCTGCCATTTCTCTTTAAATTCTGTTTTTATTGATTTTATTTGTGCAAAAAATATAATTTTATATGCTCAAAATTATCTATTGTAAGTCTTATTATGATTTAACCTATGCTTGATTAAGAATTTTCTCCCAAGCCATATCTGTGAAAGGTACCTGATCTCATCCTAATTTTTTGAGCTTATTGTGATATGTGGACTTTACAATTTTCAAAGCACATTAACAAAAACTGCTTAATTTGACCCTCACAAAAACTTTGGGAACTAGAAGAGCATAGGTATTATTCACAACTTACAGAGGAACCTAAGACCCATAGAGTTTCAGTGATTTGTCCAAGGTCACAGAATTAGTAGTTAGAGAAGTTACAGTTCAAATCCAAGATTTCTGATTCTAAGACTACTGCTAAAAGAGACTTCTAAACTTCTATAGGGACTTGTATCCTGCTAGTTCTGTGGAAAACATTCTTTTTGTATAAAATGCTAATTATTCTCAGACACACACACACACACACACACACACACACACACACACACACACACACACACCAGAGGTAGGGGTGATTTGAAGGAAAACAAGTTAATGTCATGGTGGAAACTGAAATCAAATTCAATTTAGTAATAATAACTCATAAGCACCTTAAGTTTATAAAAAGGATTTCTTCATAACAACCCTTTGAGAAAAGTAGTATAGGCATCATTAGTATTCCCATTTTTTTAGATCATGAAGCCAAAGAATGGAAAAATGAGTGGAGTTGCTTACAGTTCCATAAAAACAATCGAAACTGGAACACAGCTCCTTCACTTCTGAGTCAGAATGAGTGCTCTTTTCATTGTGGTCCCTGTAAAATAAACCTTTCAATCATATGTCAGCTTTCCCACTCATTTTCTTCTCAAAGAGAGACACATTTTGATGGTTTCAGTACATTGGCTTTTTGACTAATTAGAGAGCCTGTGAGTCTGAAACAAGTTAAGGGGGCAAACACTGCCCTTAGTTTCAAGCCTGTTTCCTGTGTAGTCAACTGGAATCTAATGACAGTAACTAAATAAAAAATTGTCACTTAAATAGTACCTGTGTCTAGACACATATTACAGTCTGTAGTGCTTAGATTAGCAAATTCTAAGGCCTTTAGCTTTTTACGTGTAATGGTCTGTGGTTACTAGTTTAAAAATATTAAATTAGGCAATAAAAAGATAATGATGCCTACTAAAATATTATCTTAAGCATTTAAAAATCCATATTAAATTAAATCAAATAAAATATGAAAAGGATAAGTAAATAACGAAAGCACATCATGTGAGGCTGGTTCCCTAATTACATCCTGAATAATGCCTGTTTCTTCAATCTGTGCCTCATTTGAGAACACCAGCCAAAGCTCATCCTGGACTACTGACTTGCCAGTATCTTTGATAATGCAAGATTGAATCAATTAAAGTCAATAAAGCATCTAATAACTGCCTACTGTGTGTCAGGCACTGTGCTAAACTCTGCAGATACAAAAAAAAGACAAAAGAAAGTCCCTGCTCTTAAGGACCTCACATTCTAAGGAAGGAGGCAATATGCAAACAATTAGGTACATACAAAATACATACTGGATAAATTAGAGGCATAGCACAAACAAACCAGAGGGACCCTGCAATAAAAAGTTGCTTTTCTAGAGACCGAGTTGACAAGACAACCCTGTTCTAAATCAGTGATGTAGACTATGGCCTGAGACAGGACATAAACAATTTATACTATGACAGAGGAAATGGTATCATGACCCTGCCATGACTGATTGTCACTTTCTATTATTTCTCAAAATTTCATTTGTTTATAAGTTAGTCTAATACAATCTTTAAAAATAAGAGTAAGGAATATTAAAACATAGCTAGTCCTATTATTTTGGCTAGGTTTACAAATAGCACAATTCTAACCATAACATCTAGTTAAGCTGATCAAGCGGCTACTTGTCTACACGATAGAAATCTGAAAAATACCAATCTATTTTAGTCAGTGCCATGGAGAAGGGATGATTTTTCAACTAGACTTGTCAAAATTGAATATGTGACATAACTTCTTTTGGACCAGGCCTACTCAAGCCAGTCGAGTGATTCAGGCTCTGGGTTAGAATGCAATGAGACACTCGTGGGCAATAAAACACAATAAAAACAACTCTGCTTAAGGTTTAAAAAGATATAATTGAGATAACAAGTCACCCCTCTCCACCTCTACATTCACCCTAGCAAAGGCCATGCTAGGTCAGAAAGGCACCCCAACAAGGAAATAAGAATCACGCTAAACATCTAGAACCAACTTCCTATATGCTGGGCCTTTTATGCTATATATCTGGATAGATAGAGAGATAGAGAGATAGATAGATAGACAGATATGAAGTAAGCCAAACCAATGATTTTCCTGAGAAAGGCCATATTGTTATTATAGCTGTTGCTGTTGTTCAGTTGTTTCAGTCATGTCTGACTCTTAATGACTCCATTTGGGTTTTTTTTTTTGGCAAACACACTAGAGTGGTTTGCCATTTTCTTCCCTATCTCATTTTACAGATGAGGAACTGAGGCAAAGAGGGTTAAGTGGCTTGTGCAGGGTCATACATCCAACAAGTGTCTGAGGCCAGATTTGATCTCAAGAAAATGAGTCTTCAGGCTCAGAACTCTATCCACTGAGTCACCTAGCTGCGCATGAGAAAGGTCTTCTCATCCATTAAAAGGAAACCAGTGCAGCCTATGTAAAACAGTGCCACTTCTACCATGCTATTGAATGCTTAAATCATTTTCCAATAAAAAGTCAAGGCTAAATGTCCTTTTGCTGTGACTGGAAATTGAACTTTGACTTTTTTTCAATTAGCATGGCATACTAAGAGGAACACAGAGTTGGAAGTTGTGAGACCTGGGTTCTAGCCACTAACTGTAAATCCGAAGAAAAGTCATTTAATTTTTCTGTCATCTGTAAATTTATTTGTATCTGTAAATATCTGTAAATCTGTAATATATCTGTAAATAATTTCTAAGGTCCTTCCAACTATAAAATTCTTTGATTCTGTGACTCTTTCCCATATGAACTGGTATAAAAAAAGGGTACAGCTTCATGCTACGAAATCATCCTTTGGCTCAATAACAACTTCTGCAGCTTCTGCTCTGAAAGACGAGGACTGTATGAAACAAATAGGGTATTTCATTTTAAAACACTATAGTTTTGTCTCAGATGGCAGAACCACAGCCACAGGTGGATATTACAAAGTGACAAATTTCAGCTTGATGTAAGGGAAAACCTTCTAACAATTAGAACTATCTAAAAGAAGAATGGACCACTTCAGTAGACTGCAAAGTTCCTTTCACTGGAGTTCTTCCAGCACTGGCTGGATGACTACTGGTTGGGGATTTGAGTTCATGTATATGTTGTACTACCCAAAGGTATCTGAGGTCTCTCCAGTGTGCCTGTGACTCTGTGAGGGTGAGGTGGGGGCAAGGGTGAAGTTCTGACACTTAACTCCAGTTACATGGATTTCCTAATTGTTTCCTTTTATGTTTTGTGTGTGGTGCCTGCCTCTGACCAGCTAAGAGAGTCATGCCAGCACTCGTATAAAATATGCCTGTTTTTCCCTATTATCTGAGAGGGTCTTAAGTTAGATTCTGTGCCGCTCCTGGCCCTAAAAATAGAATACATCAAAAGGAGAACCTAAGCAATGGTGATGATTTAGTCTGAAAGCTGCATATATAGCACAAAGGAAGTGCACATCTCAGTGCAAATCTAGAGGCATCTTCATCCCAAATGCTCAAACAGACTATTTGTGCCCAACCTGTAACAGAGGCTTCTGAGCTCATCTTGGACTGATCAGACACTACATACATTGACCCTCTATCATCGGTCCTCTTTGAGTATGAAGGACGAATAACATCTGAGCTCTAACTCCTGAACTCATTCCACTACCCTGAAAGACCAGAGGTGGTTATTAAGAGAGAAGACCTATGTCTAATTATTCTTTATCCTAGAAATTTCTCCTTGCTTTAATTTTCTAAGATCTCTTTCTTGCTTTCCTTTCCCATAATGACAGCCTCATTTCCCAGCCACTTTAGACTTGGGCTCATGCTGACTTATTTTACCTTGATTAGTCATCCCCCTTACTGTAGAAGCTTACTAGGATATGCAATTGTTCTGAAAATCAAACTATAGCTCTAAATCGTAAGCTTCAAGAATTCTTACCAATTTATTTCTCTTTACCTAACTGCTCCTATAACCTATCTCATAGTCTCTTCAACCAAACAAATACAGCAACACGTGAGTCCTCACTTTAGTGAAGACCTCTGATCTTTACTTCTGGGATCATAGCCAGAAGTACTAAGTGAGGTTAAAAGTTAAGCTAAAAAGGTGGAAAGTTACAGCTCTAAGGACGTCCATGTTATGGTAAATGAAAGCTGTTTAAAATGGACAACCTTCTATGAAAAATGATAAAATTATCAATAAATATTCCACAAAGCTTAATGATAACATCAGGCCTATGGGATACAATAATAAGTGGTCTATGCATTCAAATTTTAGTTACATGCTTCTTATTTAAAATCCAACAAATGCCAAGCATTTAGTTATCTATACTTTTAAAACTGTTTCTTATAGGTTCATATTGAAACTCAATCCCCATTATATGTATATGCATATATTTAGAATTAGACTTAATAGTCAGCAATGGCATCATTTATCTTTTATAATCATTCAAAATTAACAGATTTTAGCCCGCCTAACAGTAAACTAAAATCTATCATGAAATAATGTACTCATTATGGATTGTTGAAATGGCAAAAATCATGATAGGAAAGCAGAGAAGAAATCTAATCTGAGCTACTTTTGTTTTCTGTATTTCTATTCTTATAATGTGACCTTGTAAAGAGGAAAATATAAAGACAAAAAAAATTGTTTTCTAGTTTTATACTCTATTTCATCCAGCAGCTGTCAAAAGAAACAAACTCTGCAAGCAGCCGCAATATCTTCGAACAAAGGATAATGCCTGTACCATTTTTAAACAAAAGAGTTACTTTCTCAGACAGCCTTAACAGAATTATAATTTTCTATCTTTACCTCCCCCTTAAGTTAATATTTTACCATGCAACTTCTTTAGTGATATCACCTTTCTAGAGCTATGACAACAGTTAAAGGTCCATCATTATCATCATTTCTATGATTTTTTAAAAATGTTTCAATAAAAATTTATATTTTCAATTAACAGCCCTATTTTCTCTCCCACCTACCCCCATATCATTGAGAAAAGAACATTTGAAAAAAAGGGGAAAAAAGAATATTTGAACATTTGGAATGAAAATGTCTCTAGATTTGTACATCTTACACTTCCATTATTCTATACGCAGCCTTCAAACTAAGTCACTACCATTGCTTAGGTTCTCCTTTTGATGTGTTCCCTTGTAACAAATATGCATAGTTCAGCAAAACAAAATCCTACATTGTCCATGTCATTCATATATATTCATATACATATATATATACACACACACACACATATATAGTATGTATGTATACATACACACATATATATAGTATGTGTGTGTATACATACACACACACACACACACACACACACACACATATATATATATATATATATATATATATATATATATATAGTCTTGTTCTGTACCCTCTGTTGCTTATTCAATTTTAAACCATAGATACTGTGTTTGTACATACCTGTTTGCATGTTGTCTCACCCATTAGACTGTGAGCTCATTGAGGGCAAAGACTGCATTTTTGCCTTTGTATGCCTAGTGCTTAACAAAGTACCTAGCACACAGCAGGTGCTTAATAAATGCTTATGGCCTGACTAATTGTCCTGATTCCATCAACTCTCCCTCAGAAGGCAAGTAGCTGATTCATTGTTGGACCTCTGGAGTCATAGTTGGTCACTGCATTGATCAGAGTTCTATAAGTCTTACAAAAATGTTTATTTTTACACCATTGTTAATGTATAAATTGTCCACCATGTTCTACTCACATCACTCCAAAAAGTCTACTGTTTATTAAAAATACTCATTAAGGGCCATTTTCAGTGTTCCTGTACTTAAGGGGGAAGATAGTCCAATAGAAAGATAACTAGCTCTAAAACCTGATGAACTAGGTTTGAATCTTAATTGTGTTGCTTACTACAGTGTGACCTTGATCTGGCTCTTTCCAGCTCTAACTCTATGAACCCAAAACAAATTGAAAGTGTGTTCCCTCTGGGCATGGCCAATGAGAGAATTTGTTTTTCATAACCAATGTTAAGATATTAAAGTGGGAAAGGGGGAGAATAAATGAGGGAGTAGAGAAGAAAGTAAGGGAAATAAAAAGGGAAGAGATGAGGAGAGAGAGACAGAGAGAGAGAGGGGAGTGAAAAAAAGAATGAAGGAGAGAGGGAGAATGGAGGAGGTGCAAAAAGACATAAAGAGACAGACAAAGACAGAGAATATGAAATGCAAGGTAATTTGTCTGAAAAGACTACTCGATGGGACCAAGAGTACAAACAGTGGAATCAGACTTGGCAAGGAATAAGTTCAAAATGTTTCCATTGCCTAGTATAACCCATGGCTTATAGTAGGCTAAGTGATGAGAATGAAAAATAAATGGAATAAAAAAGAAGTAGAAATCTAAAAAGAAGCTGCATTACCAAAATAACATTTTTATCACTAAAGTGGTGATTTGTAGCAATTTCTGAGAAGACAGCATAAGGCTCTCCAATTTAGTCAATGATAAACAGAATTTTACAGGAACATTTCCATAAACAGTATTTCAAAACACAGCCAAAATATTAGCAAACACAAGATTAAATTGTCTAGTGTTTTTAACTTTTCTTTTTGTTATTTACTTTTTCTACTCCTTCTTACTGGTCTTCCTAGAGAAGGGTGAATATTTTTTTCCCTTGACTGATACCATAATTGCTATCCTTGGGAGGAAAAAACAAGTGATTGTCACAAATCTGTCATCATGGAATATTTGTATAAAATAAGAGCTAGAAAATTGTTATACTCTTGGGTTTTGAGACTTATGACATTCCATTGTGATGACATTGTACAGTAGAAAGAAAGATGGCCTCTGAGTCAGAAAGACATTGGTTTAAGTGCTATCTCTGACCCATATTGGCAGTGTGATCCTGGCCTCAGTGCTCCCAAGGAACTCTCTAAGACTATAAATTGCAGAGGAGTTGCTGATTTGCATTGGAAGAAGAAACTTCCTAAATGGCAGTTCTTCATACCAACCAATCAGTCAGTCAACCAGCATTTATTGAGTATTTACTATGTATCAAAAACTGTGCACCAATAAAATCACAGGTCCCAACAAAAAATGTGTTATAATTTGGAAGAAATTAAATCACCTTGTAATTCTATCATACATTTGTTTTACTAAAATGACACAGACACATAGATATTCTTTATATTTCAATATACACCTTCTAGCATTGCCTTTCATCTACTGTGTATCTTGGATGTACATTTCTGGTACATGTTAACTCCCCCATGACAATGTAAATTCCATGAAGACAGAGACTGTTTTTGCTTTTTTTTTATACCTGGCATTTAGTACAAAGCTTAGAACATAGCAAAGTTTAGTGCTTGTTGGTTGATTGATTGATCAACTTCATGTCTTCTCCTATTGATCTTCTCCCACTTTGTTCCTTCTAATTGGCAACTCATTCACACTTTTTCATCCCCTATAACTTGATCATGCCTGCCCATGAATCCATAGGAGATCTACCCAATATACTGGCAGCTTCCCTAGAGGTTAAAAAAATTATATGGTACTAGATATGATTTTTAAACTTTTGTTAATATTGTCCAATAGCTCCCCAAAAAGATTTTTCTTTTTGGGGAGAGAAGGCAAGGCAATTGGCATTAACTGACTCGTCTGAGATCACACAGCCAGTAAGTATTAAGTGTCTGGGGCCATATTTGAACTCAGGTCCTCCTGGATCCAGGGCTGGTGGTGCATTCCCTGCACCATCTAGTGCCCCTTCAAGAAGAATTTTAAGAGTTTGCAACTCCACTAGCAATTAATAAGAAGAGCTCTTTCTCTGTCTCCCTGTCAGCATTTCATTTCGTTGCTTTAAATTATTTTTGTCATCTTTGTAGATGTATAATAGTGACTCAAAATTGTTCAAATGTGCGTATCTTCTATTATTAATTGGGTTGGAAATTTTGTCAAATGATTTTTAATAATTTATTATTCCTTTTTGAAAAGTATCCATAACTTTTTAAAATTTATTCAGTTTATATCCAAAGAAACTGGGATCCATATCCCAGTTTATTGAAAAGTAAAATTTTTTATTATGATTTTTCTACAATTCATTATATATACCTTACATATAGACATCTTATCTGTAATATTTGCTATAAATGTTTTCCTAATTTATCTTTTTCTTCTTCTAAACAAAGCTTTTTTAAAATAGTCAAGCAATTCTATTTTATTTCAAATAATTCCTTCCATTTTTAAACTAGAAATCACAACAATTTATATATACTATAACAACAATATTATAATAACAAAAAAATTCTGCAGAACTTTATAAACTGATGAAGAATGAAATGAGGAGAACCAGAACAATTTAAACAATAACAATAATATTGTAAAAATGAACAACTTTGAAAGTTAGATGAACTCTGATCAATGCAATGAACTGAGCAAAGCACAGAGACCTAGTAGTTATTAGCCCCTGATAGAAGGCTGCTTTTTTGTGGGAAGAAAGAATGGAACATTGTTTTGGGAGAGCAACATGGATCTGAGGAAAGGTGTTCTTACCTACTTTTGCAAGGTAGAGGAGTAACAAAGCAGGACAAAAAACCCCTAATATTTTGGTCAATTAGGAATTGAGGAAGAAAGCAGTTGTTGCCTTTCTCCTCAGCAAGATGGTGGGTGCTGCTCATCTGATTGTAAGGGAAGAGTACTACTCCCTTGAACTGAACATAAATATGAGCAGTTGAAGACATGTTTTGCTCATTGACCTGTTTAAAGAGAAATCTGCTTGAACAGAATTTGCTACTACATAGGGACCTATTTAATCAAACTCTTTCCCTCTTCACTGCTGTCTAGCAAACTAGCTTCACTTATCTTTGAGGGTTCCCTAATCTTTTCTGTTATAACAGGTTTTGTCTCTGGATAAAGATAAGTTGATTTTTATTGCCTTCTGAGTTAATATTTGTTAAGGTTAAGTGGACTACACTTTATGGAGGAACAAAGGGGAACCTTTGGATCAATAGCTCTAGACTTAACCATGAACCTATAATAAATCTATGAAAATTTCTTTCTTTGTCTCTCTCTCTCTCTCTCTCTCTCTCTCTCTCTCTCTCTCTCTCTCTCTCTCTCTTCCTCTCTCTCTCTCTCTCTCTCTCTCTCTCTCTCTCTCTCTCTCTCTCTCTCTCTCTCTCTCTCTCTCTCCTCCCCCAACCTCATAAAGAGGAACTTAAATATATTCTACTTTTTCCCCAATAATCAAAGTCAACTTACTGGGATATGATTTTCAAGTACTACTGTCTTGCCTGTTTAGAAAGTCAAAAAAGTTTTACTTTATCCAGTCTAGAAGCACATCTCCCTCATTCTCCACAATTTAGACAGATTACTGATAGTAGCTAAGCAATGGCATCTGTCAATTGCTTCATTACCTTGGTTTGGTATTCACCTAGACCAGATGACTTGAATGTATCAGAGAAGCTAAATATCCTCATCATTTCCCTTTAATTTTGGTTTTGAATTACCTGCCAGCTGCTTTGGCAAAGAAAACAAGTTAAATAAATGTTCAGCATTTTTGCCTTCTTTCTGTCATCCTTTTACAACATCCTATCTAGCCAAAACAGTGATCCTATCCCTTCTCTAATTCTCCTTTTGTCTCCAAAATAGCCAAAAACAATACTTTTATTTGTTTGGTCTTGGCATTTTCATTATTTTCAATTCATTGTAAGCATTAACAAACTTGACACTATTTACATGAGGACATGTTCTTGCTTCTAGCTTATGTGCATATGTTTTTAACGAAAGTTGTTAGTTTATAAAGGAAACATGGCATAGTGAAAAGATCCTTTAATTTTGAAGTCCCACATTCAAATTCTCTCCTTCTCATGAAAGGGTTGGAGTAGGTGGCTTCTAAGGTTTCTTCTAACTCTTTCTCTATTAGCCTGTGATTTCTATGCATCTACAATGGGCTGTTTAAACAAAACCTTCCTTTCTTCTCCATTGGAATTGTCAATAGTTCTTGAAATGTTTTGTCATTCCTACTGAACTGATTTCCCATAAAGAATTTTAGGCCACTATATTCTATATCCTTCCCTGAACACTCCAAAATTTGTTTTTTCTAAAATAGAGGTTGCATGTAACACCATGCCCAGGTTTCCTCTGCACTTGTATCATGAATTCTAAGACAGAATATTTCTCTTCTTCCAGGATTAACATATTTTCTACTGTATCTATCGGTTCTAACTTTTTTTTGTTCAGAATCCTGTCCAGAGTAGCAGTTGTCTTCATTGCTTCCTACACCTTTTGTGATATGAAATTATCACTAGAGAAAGTCAAGTCAATAAGCCTTTATTAAAATCTATGTTCCAGGGGGGCAGAGCCAAGATGGCAGCTAGAAAGCAGGGACTTGCTTAAGCTCCCCCGCAGGTCCCACCAAACACCTATGAAAATGGCTCTGAACAAATTCTAGAGCTGCAGAACCCATGAAATAGCAAAGAGAAGCAAGGCTCCAGCCCAGGACAGTCTGGATGGTTGCTGTGAAGGGTCTATTGGACGGAGCTGGGAGCGGAGCAGAGCTCAATGGGCTGCACCAGGAACAACCAGACCAGGAGCCTGGTGGAACAGGCCATAATACCCTGAATCAGTGAGCTGTGGCAGTTACCAGACTTCTCAACCCACAAACGCCAAAGACAACAGAGAAGGTTAGTGGGAAAAGCTTCTGGGACAGAGTGAAAGGAGTTGGCATTTGGCCACTGCCCAGGGGACAGCAGAGGTGGTGCAGCTCTGAGGCTCCTTCCAGAGCTACAGCTGCAGTTGCTTCCAGCACCAAGCCCACCTGGTGGGAGGAATTAAGCAGCAGATTAGAGTAAGTGTGCAAAGCCTGTTTTGCCATGCCATTGCCATGCCATGCCATGCCTGGGCCACAATCCTGGCTGGTGGCTCTTGGGGGAGCAGGGGTGCTGGTGTGGCAGAGCTTGCTGTGTATAAGTAGCTCTGAAAATAGTAGTGCAACCCCTCAAGCTTAGGACAAAGTACTCTCTACTCTACAACCAGTGGTACCCCGACAAAAAACTCAAGGGTCAAGCAGTTGGCTGGGAACATGAACAGGCAGCAAAAACAGACTCAGATTCAGACTCAGGCTTTGGAATCTTTCTTTGGTGACAAAGAAGACCAAAGCATACAGCAAGAAGAAGTCAACAAAGTCAAAGAGCCTACATCAAAAGCCTCCAAGAAAAACATGAACTGGTCTCAAGCCATGGAAGAGCTCAAAAAGGATTTGGAAAAGCAAGTAAGAGAAGCAGAGGAAAAAGTGGGAAGAGAAATGAGAGTGATGAGAGAAAACCATGAAAAATAAGTCAATGACTTGCAAAAGGAAACCCAAAAAATACTGAAGAAAATAACACCTTAAAAAATAGACTAACTCAAATGGCAAAAGAGCCCCAAAAAGCCAGTGAGGAGAAAAATGCCTTGAAAGGCAGATTTAGCCAAATGGAAAAGGAAGTCCAAAAGACCATTAGAGTGGAGCAAGTGGAAGCTAGTGACTTGATGAGAAATCAAGATATTATAAAACAGAACCAAAGGAATGAAAAAATGGAAGACCATGTGAAATATCTCATTGGAGAAACCACTGACCTGGAAAATAGATCCAGGAGAGATAATTTAAAAATTATTGGACTACTTGAAAGCCATGATCAAAAAAAGAGCCTAAATATCATCTTTCAAGAAATTATCAAGGAGAACTGCCCTGATATTCTAGAGCCAGAGGGTAAAATAGAAATTGAAAGAATCCACCGATTGCCTCCTCAAAAAGATCTCAAAAAGAAAACTCCTAGGAATATTGTTGCCGAATTTCAGAGCTCCCAGATCAAGGAGAAAATACTGCAAGGAGCCAGAAAGAAACAATTTGAGTATTGTGGAAACACAATCAGGATAATACAAGATCTAGGAGCTTCTACATTAAGGGATCGAAGGTCTTGGAATATGATGTTCCGGAGGTCAATGGAGCTAGGATTAAAACCAAGAATCACTTACCCAGCAAAACTGAGTATCATGCTCCAAGGCAAAATATGGATCTTCAATAAAATACAGGAGTTTCAGGCTTTCTCTATGGAAAGACCAGAGATGAATAGAAAATTTGACTTTCAAACACAAGAATCAAGAGAAGCATGAAAAGGTAAACAAGAAAGAGAAATCACAAGGGACTTACTAAAGTTGAACTGTTTTGTTTGCATTCCTACATGGAAAGATGATGTGTGTAATTCATGAGACCTCAGTATTATGGTAGCTTAAGGGAATATGCATATATATCTATATACATTTATATGTATATAGATATATATGTACATATATATATATATGTATATATATATATGTGTATATATATATATGTATATATATATATATATTTATATAGACAGAGGGCACAGGATGAGTTGAATGTGAAGGGATGATACCTAAAAAAATAAAATCAAATTAAGGGATGAGAGAGGAATATATTGAGAGAGGGAGAGAGGGAGAGATAGAATGGGGTAAATTATCTTATATAAAAGTGGCAAGAAAAAGCAGGGAAGAGGGGGCAGGTGAGGGGAAATGAGTGAATCTTGCTCTCATCGTATTTGACCTGAGGAGGGAATAACATACACACTCAATTGGGTATCTTACCCCACAGGAAAGAAGGAGGAAGGGGATAAAAAAGGGATGATGATAGAAGCGAGGGCAGTTGAGGGAGGAGGTAATCAAAAGCAAACACTTTCTAAAAGGGACAGGGTCAAGGGAGAAAAATGAATAAAGGGGAACAGGATAGGAGGGAGCAAAATATAGTTAGTCTTTCATAACATGAGTATTGTGGAAGGGTTTCACATAATGATACATGTGTGGCCTATGTTGAATTGCTTGCCTTCTTAGAGAGGGTGGGTGGGGAAGGAAGAGGGGAGAGAATTTGGAACTCAAAGTTTTAAAAGCAGATGTTGAAAAAAAAAGTTGGTTTTGCATGCAACTGGGAAATAAGATATACAGGCAATGGGGCATAGAAATATATCTTGCCCTACAAGAAATTAAGGGAAAAGGGGATGGGGAGCAGTGGGGTGACAGAAGGGAAAGCTGACTGGGAAATGGGGCCATCAGAATATATGCCATCTTGGAGTGGGGGGGTAGAAATGGGGAGAAAATTTGTAATTCAAAATCTTGTGGAAATCAATGCTGAAAACTAAAAATTCTAAATAAATAATTTTTAAAAAAAGACACAATAGAAAAAATGAATTTTTCACAGGGATTACATACAAGAAGTTTTTCTTTCTTTTTCTTTCAAATTGTGGGATGGCATGGGAGGGAGAGAAGATAAATTTATTAACTAAAAAATAAAATAAAATGAAATTTTAAAAATTTTAAAAAAAAAGAAAAAAAAACTATGTTCCAGGCACTGTGATAAGTGCTGCAACATTAATACAAGCAAAAATAAAGATATTAGAATGTAAGCTCCTTACCCTCAAGGAGCTTGTATTCTAATGAGGGATGATGAAACATAAAAGTAAGCTGAAAGTTGGTGGGAGAGAAGGTACCTTCAAGGGGCATAGTGGAGAATGTCTGAAGAGCCAGGAACAGGGCCAAGAGAGGAATGAAGGGTATGGCTTATTTGGGTACTTTCCTTAAAATGGAGATTCTTAGAAGAACCAATCAGAGTATAGTATGCCTGAGGGAGCAAATTTCCCAGGTAAGAAGGCCACAGGCATGTAGGAAACTTGAAGGATGAGACTGATGGATGGTAGAGAAAGTCTGAAGGGTCAAGTGAGGATCCTACAGAAGAATGAAGGAATCAGCACGAGCTGGTCTGAGCACTTTTTCTTAAAAGAGAGTTTCTGGAAGGAACTAGACTATAAGAAGAAGAGACTGCAAGAATGAACTGAACTTTCAGGGTGAGAAGGTACTCTTTATTCTCTTCAACATGGCATTGTTATGTTAATTACTCTAATATTTATCAATGCATTTCCCCAGCTATGTGAGGTAATTCAATTTCATGATTATAAAACCATAGAATTAGAAGTAGAAAGTCATTATAGTATAGTGATTAAAAGATCCCAGACACTTACTAGTTGTATGACCCTGAGCAAAATCACTTACCCTCTCTGACCTTTGGTTTTCTCACCTATAAAATGAAGGAATAATGGACTCAAAGACTTGTAAAGCCCCTTCTGAATCAATGGTCCTATGGTCTTGGATGAGTCCTTCCCCTCAGTCCCTACTTCACAATGAGAAAATTGAAACCCAGGAAAGCTAAACCCAACATCACATATAAGTGTCAGAGGTGGGATTTGACTCCAGTTCTTTGTCTCCAGAGCTGGTATGCTTTTCACCCATACCAAGCACTACATAAGAAAATATCTAGTACATTTGTTTTTAATATAAAATTTCTCAGGAATTGCTAACATATAGTTCTATTTGTATATTGAATATACAATATGCTCCTGTGTCAAAGAAGGACTTATTGTGGATCTGGGTTGTGAAGTACAACCTGTCAAGGTACTCTATCACTAAAGTCAGAGCATCTTAAGTCTAAGAAACTCTTGGAATACTTATAAGATCCTGTCCACAGAAGGAGGCTCAAAATACAAAGAATCCAGAAATAAAATATTCCAGAGAAAAATCAGTAAAAAGAGGCCCCATTGAAGCTACACAAAGCATATGAGGTTCTTTCCATATCACCTATTGTTGGTGTTATGATAATAATAGCTATCATTATTATTATTATTATTATAAGTTAAAACAGACATTCATGAAATAGAACATGCTATATTCTCTGCAAAAGGAGGGATTCACAGGTGGGAGATAATCCTGTTGTTTGCCTACTGAATAAAGAAAGTTATATAGTCATCAGTAGCTCCTCTACTGAAATGTACAAATGTTGCTCTGTACAAAACTAATACAGCTAATTAGTTTTATCTGAGAACAAATAAAAAATGTCACAGAATACCTACCAAGTCTCAAGTTTATCAATCACTACCCATATTTGCTGATTTACATGGAGGCAAACGATGTAAGCAGGGGAAATGTAGAATTCCTCTCTAAAGACTTTGAAGACTGGGTAGTCTTAGAAAGAGCTGGGGGTCTTACTGGAATTTTCATCCCTTTTTCCAATTGAAAGACATGACTCCAGAAAAGAGGAGGAAAGGAATAGCTAGTGTGAAAGAACAGGATATGCTTCTTTGGACCATATCTTACAATACCAAAATGATGGAATCTTGTCATGGGAAAAAAGTACCAAGCTCCTATGGAAGATATGGGTATGCAAACTATTCAAAAGAAATCTCTTGAAGAAAAATGGGGTAAGCTTACTATGGAAAATACCACAATGGAAAAGATGAATAAGATGAGAGCCAATGTTACTGTTGTAAGAGTCATGGTCACTTGGAGCATATGAACAATGTTGTGGATAAGAGAATCTGTCTAGGGTCAGCTAGGTGGCCCAGTGAGTAGAGTTTCAGTCCTGGAGTCAGGAGGACCTGAGTTCAAAACTGGCCACACGTACTTGACACATGTACTAGCTGTGTGACCTTGGGTAAGTCACTTAACCCCAATTGCCCTGCTTCCCCCCCTCCAAAAAAAAGAGTCTCTGTTCAGGGTCTAGTGGTTCGAAGTGCTTGGCAGCCACTTGACAAACAGTTGAGACTATGATGGTGTACTTCACATGGCTACACTTATTGAAACAGAAACGGGCCACAATTAACAGCCTCTCTAGATATGAATGAGATCTATAGGAACTGTAGTCAATCAATCAAACTGGAGGGAAATGAGAATTAGTGAGGTGTAGGATAAGTGAAGAGTTCAGGCCAAAATCTGTGAAAAGGATTAAGAGCTGGGAGAGCATTATATCAAGGAAGCACAATGGGCGTTTCATACCAAGATTTCAAGATGGGATAGGAAAGAGAAAACAAGGGCCAGATCTTGGAACAGAGACAGAAGGGGAGATACAGTGAAGGTTTACATCAGAAGCTCTAAAATACAATTAATTAATAGAGAGGAAGGAAAAACTGTAAAAGGTCAGAATATTTTTCAGATTTCTCTACTACTATCTTCACTGCTAATAAAGTGATTAAGAAGGGCTGTGGAAAATGGTGGCCTTCAGGCTTTTATGCATTTTTGCTAAATTAAATCACTACCTGACCCACTCCATAAGCTATGTGCAAAAATCAAGAAAAAAAGCAATTAAAAGGGAAATTATAATCAGAAAATGAGGTTTAGTTGTTTTCCTGATGTTGGGAGGAGAAAGATACATTTTGAAAAAAATGATTATCCAACTCCTCTACCTTTAATTAAATCTAGATCAACAAATCTGCATAAAATTGCTATTGGTTGAGAAAAAGTAAAGAAGTAGAAAATGGTACTGAAATTCTATCTACAGAGGCAGAAACTTAATGAAACCCATAAACAGCTGGTAAAAATGCACATATTGCTATGCATCTCATGAATATACATCTTACAGATGAAGAGACACCCATATGAGCCTGCCCAGCTAGAGCAACCATTTCTGTACCCTCTGTACCTTCAGATCAATAAAGGCTACCTGCTGCTGGCTTTGGCTAGCTGGGTCTGAGAGGGGTGGGGTGGTTGGGTGGGAATAAGAGAATAACAAAGTCAAATTTTCTGCATACAAACTATTCATAATCCAACTGGAAGTTACTCTATTATCTCTGAAGTCTTTCCAGTGCCAACCTTCCAGCCATTTCTGATTCCTTACCCTAAAATATTAATGCTGTCCATCTCCTAAAATAACTTGATATGCTTATCTCTTTTCTGTACATAGGCTACATAGACTATATCTCCATCTATTTTCTACATAGGATCACAGACTCCAAGCTAGAAAGACAGAAGTTATCTAGGACAAACTCTTCATTTTACAGATGAGTAAACTGCGGACCAGAGAGAGGTTAAGCAATTGGAGATCACAAGGACAATAAGCTGCTGAGGTAGGATTTGAATTCAAATCCCAGAACTCCCAAATCCAGTGCTCTTTCTACTGTATTTAGCTATCTCATTATTTTATTCCCACAGAATATAAGCTCCTTGAGAGCAGGGAATATTTCATTTTTGTCTTTGTGTAGCCAATGCCTAGTATAAAATCTTACACATCTTACCGTAATCAATGCTTATTAAATTGAATTCCCATCCCTACTGTTATATTTTCTTGATCAAATCCACATGCTTTGCAAGAAAGAGTGTAGTCAATAAAGGGAATTATCTCTTTTCTGGGGTTACAAACTTATAGATTACTTTAGGATTTGACAAATTAATTCTACCTTTTCTTTTTCCTGAGACCCTTCCAAGACATATTTTTTAAATTGTTGCCATAGTATAATGGAAAAAGAATTATATTTGAAATTCCATGTCTGCTACATATAACCTATGTAACCTTTCCTCCTTTGCAAAGGGGGGAAGAGAAGTTTAGACTGGATGATTTCTAAGGTCCCTTTCAGCTCTTAATCCTATGATCCTACCTCATCATATGTGCTTTACAGTGGGAGACCTTGGCCCTTTTAAGCTAAGGTCTTTCCAAGTTCTCACTTTGACTGAGGCAACACCCATTCAGTGATTAAGGCTGGTTGTTATTACTGTTGTTTGTCTTTCATTCTCAAAGAGCTCTCAACTCCAGTCCATGGTTACATGAGCGATATGCTCTGTCTCCCTTTTGCCATCACCTTCCCCATGCTGCCTGCCTTACATCACCATCCTGTCCCCTATTCCCACATCATTTGCTTCTGTACCTCTTTCACTTTAGGGATGTAGGGCATGTTCAGAAAGGACCAGTACCTCTGGGGTGAAGGTTTCTGAGCCCTTTTCAGGGATACTTTGCAGCCCTGATTCCTGTGAATTGTCTACCTGACCTACCTAACTCTCACCTGTGGCTCCAAGAAGCTGTAGCATGTGAAGCAGCTACACCCCAGTAAACCATTTTGGCACATGGGCTAAACCAGGTTGAGGGCAGTGTAGTGCTAAAGATCTTCCCTGCTCATTCATCCCCTTAATAGGTCTCAGGTGGAGCTAGTTGAGGGAAGTTTGATTAGGGGAGGCTTGTTTGTAGGGAGGCCCACACCCTTTCTCTAAGTAGGTAAGAAGCCCCAGGCCCATTTGCTAAGCTGGTGCTAAGCTCCAGGCCAATACCCTTTTGCTGATTAGGTATGAAGCCCTAAGGCCCTAAGAAACATGATATCTCAGCAAAGAGCCAAACTATCCTGTAACCTTCCCCTCTGCTAGGGCCTTCCCATAAACACTCACTAACAAATCCTAACTGTCTACTTGCCCGCGTCCTCTCCTCCCAAAGTTCTGAAAGCCCTTGCAGTTCTTTCTCTGTCTCTCCATCTCTTACAGTTCTCTCTCTCTCCCTCTCTCCCTCCCTCCCCCACCCAGTTCTGTCTTTGAAGCTCTCTCTACTCTGAGGTTAATGGCTACCCTCAGGGTAAGAGGTATTGTGTTTTAATTTCTTGCTGTTAGGTGGACTTACTGGTTTTGGGATGTGATTACTGCTATGTCAAATTGGGGTTATTGGTTTGGGGACTTGATCCTCTGGTATCTGAATAAATGTTTTATTTCTTCTGCCTTCTACATAGATAGTCTCTTATATTTTGTGATTCCAAACTATACAAGCATATGCATGGCCACCACTGATATTGTGAATCTTGCCTTACTGATACAGGTAGCCAAGGGGTCTCAAACCCATCAGTGAGTTGGGGGGTGTCTATTCCAAGCATGTGAAGACTTCCCCTGGTGGAATAGGTAGAAGTGAACAATTTGTTCCAATGGACATGAAGGCAGCTGAAGTATGCACTTTGGAGCACTTAAAGTTTGGTTAGACGTGGAAAATGCCAAGGTCGTCCACTGTATCTTGAGCCATCACCAGGCATCCTGATTATTCTGCTACTGGATTGTGAAGACTCTGGAAGAGAGAATGAGGCTGATGACTCTGTGCAACTCTGCCTCACTTAAATCCAATTTATGCATGAATCAAAAGACATCACCTATACCATTTGACCATTTTTACCTATCTCAAAGATCTGTAGTGATAGGCAAATGATGAAGAAGCAGTATATAGGTACAATAGTAAATGTAGTCACAACATAGCTTCCCAGGCCATAGGGTCATCTTCTCACTGGAAGCAGAAGTGGGAGTCAGTCACCCCTGGGTGTCTGAGTAGCCTTTTAAGGACCACATTGCTCATCACCTGCTATGAGGAAGTGGCTACAAAATGTGCCCAAAAAATTGTCTGCTTGCCCAACCCTGGCCTGATTACTGTGGCAGGCAGGGATCCCACCTTGCAGTCAAAACGCACCAAAAAAATGGACAAAAACTTCTGCAAAGATGATTCCACTCACCATTGGTAGATGGAATGTGCATACACTTTTACACAACACAAAACCAGTAGACCTAAAGATGAACAACTCTTGTGAGAGAATTCAGCAGATATCAAATCCAAAATAGCAGCCCTGAGTGAAACATAGCTGACAAATGAAGGTCAGCTTACTAAAATCAGAGTTGGATACATGTTCTTTTTCTGGAGTGGCCATAGTGAAGAGAAGTGTTGTGAAGTGTTGCAATCAAAACTAATCTAGTCAACAAGCTTGTATACCTACCAAACGGAGTGAATGGCAGGCTCATGACAATGTGATTGCCACTTGCAGGAAAACTCCATGTCACTATCATCTGTGCCTATGCTCCCACCATGCTGAATCCCAATGAGGTAAAAGAAAAATTCTATGAAGACCTGGAGAACCTTATCATCAGTGTGTCAAAAGAGGACAAGCTTATAATTCTGGATGACTTTAATGCTAGAGTAGGTTCAGACTACCAGGCATGGCAGGGAGTTCTTGGGAGGAATGCCACTGGAAACAGCAACAGCAATGGTCACTTATTACTACAGACTTGTGCATCTCATGACCTTACCATCACCAACACTGTCTTCCCTTTACCTAAACACAATAAAATTTCATGGATGCACCCTCACAGCAAACATTTGCATTTAATAGACTATGTGATTGTATGTAGAAGAGACAGACAGGATGTGAGAGTGAAAAAGTCAATGTGTGGCAAAGGGCTGGGCTGATCACAGACTTATCCTCTCCAAGCTAAGTATTTGCATTCAACAAAAGTGGTGGCCCCAAGGCAAAATCACTACCAGAAGACTTAACATCAATAAATTAGAGTTCTTCTCTGAGCTGAAACAGTTCCTTACTAATTTGTAGGGAAAGTTGAGACAACACATGGTTAGCAACTGTGGAGCAGAAAAGGAGAAGGCAGTTTTCAAAAGATTTGGTGTACAGAACTGCATTTGATCATCTGGGTCAGAACACTCCCAAACATCAAGACTGTTTTGATGAAAGTGATAGCAAAATTGAGGAGCTGCTAAATGAAAAATGAGAACTCCACAAGGTGAAGATAGTCTATCCATCTCTAAGAAGGCAGCATTTAACTCCATCAAAAGTAAAGTATAAGTGAAGCTTAGAGAGATCCAGGATTATTGGCTCAGTAAGAAGGTAGATGAAATTCAGTTTTATGCTGATAGTAACAATCCAAAGTGCTTTTATGATGCCCTGAAAACTATTTATGGGCCAAAGACAAATGGTGCATCTCAACTACTCAGTGCTGATGGAGCCACATTGATTAATGATAAGGACATGATCCTAGAGAGATGGGTTGAAAACTTTCATAGTGCTCTCAATAGACCAACATCAATCAATGCTAAACTCATTGATTTTTACCTCAGGTTGTCATCAATCTCTTTCTAGACACATTTCCAACTGAAAAAGAAGTTTTGAATGCCATCAGGCTCCTCTTCTGTGGCAAAGGACCTGGCATTGATTCTATTTCAGCTGCAATTTACAAAGGGTGGGGGTGGGGAGGGGGTCCACTGCTCATACAAAAGCTGACTGAAATTTTCTGGGTTATATAGCAAGAGGAGCTTATCTCCCAGGAGTTCAAGGATGCCTCCATTGTCCGTATCTATAAAGGTAAAGAAAATAGATTGTCCTGTGATAATCACAGGGAGGCCTCTCTCTTAGTCATTGCTGGAAAGATTCTTGCCAGAATCCTCCTATCCAGCCTATTAGGCTGATCCTTCACCTGGAAGATGGTCATCTACCTGAGAGCCAGTATGGCTTCATAAAGTGCCAAGGAACAGTCGATTTGGTGTTTGTTACCAACAACTCTAGGAGAAATGCCAGGAGTAGAACAGAGGTCTACACACAATATTTATAGATCTTATCAAGGTGTTTGATACTGTCAGTCCTGAGGGCCTATGGAAAACTATGTCCAAATTTGGTTGCCCGGACAAGTTCATCAGTATTGTACATCAATTACATGATGCCATGCTTGCCCAGGCTCTGGATAATGCCAAATGTTTTGGGGCTTTCTCACTCACCGATGAAGTGAAATAAGACTATGTGTTTGCTTCCATGCTTTTTAGCATGATGTTTTCAGTCATGTTGTCAAATGCCTTCAATCAGGACCAATTCCACATGAAGGTCAGCTACTACACTGGTGGTAAATTCTTCAACTTAAAAAGGCTACAAAGCCAAGACTAAAGTGAAGAAAGAGTTGCTGCATTATTCTTTTTCGCAGATGATTGTGCACTCAATACAGCCCCTGAAGCTGAGATGCAACAAAGTATGGATCAGTTCTCTGCTGCTCCTGCTAATTTTGGCATAGCAATTAAACCAAGAAAGCACAGGTGCTCCACCAGCCACCAACACACCATCCATACCTGACACCATCCATACCTGGCACCATCAGTTACAGCAAATGGAGAAGTTTTGAATACTATGGATAAGTTCACTCACCGTGGCAGTATACTTTCCAAGGATGGACACATTAATAATGAGACTAACACAGGCATTGCCAGAGCTAGCTCATTATTTGAGAAGCTCTGAAGGAAATTGTGGGAGAGAAGAGGTATTAGACTGACTACCAAAGGGAAGGTCGACCAGCGCCATTGTGATGACCTTTTTATTGTATGCCTGTGAAACCCGCACAGTATATCAGTGTCATGCCAGGAAACTGAATGGCTTCCATTTGGATTGTCTTAGGAAGATTATGAAGATCACCTGGCAGGATAAGATAACAGACACTGAGGTTCTTTCTCAAACTAAACTGCCAAGCATTCAAACTCTACTTCAGAGAGTGCAGCTCTGATGGGCTGGCCACGCTGTTCGAATGCCAAATATATGCTTACCTAAAAGACTATTTTATGGAGAACTCACACAAGGAATGTGCTCAAATGGTGGTCACAAAAAGTGATACAAGGACACTCTAAAGGTCTCCCTTAAGAACTCTGGAGTTGATTGCATGACATGGGAGACACTGGCACAGGGCCACCCAGCATGGCATACCATCATCAGAAATGTGCTGTGCTTTATGAACGAAGCAGAATTGAAGTTGCTCAGAAGAAACATGAGGTGTACAAATTTAGAGAATCCATCCCAATTGTTCATATGCACTACTTATGCCCAACCTGTGACAGAGCATTCTGAGCTCATGTTGGTCTGCTCAGCCAGTCAGCCACACTGTAACTTGACTCTAACATATTGATGTCATTTTGGTCCTCTTTGAGAAAAGGACAACAACTACTACTACAATACAACTACTATGACTACTGTGACTACTACTACCACCACTGCTACTATCTCTTTAGATGCTTGTGTCTTCCTTTATGAACTTTTTGGCCTCATACTCTGTGTTTAATTAAAGTGTAATTGCTGCCCCATTTCCTGCTGCCCACTGTAGTCTTTCCAAGCAAGTACACCCAAAGAACAAGGTATGCTTGCCCCCTTTTCATAATTTCATAAATTATCAATTCAGGAGTGAGCTTTGAATGCCTGACTAAAGAGTTTGAAAATTAAGGAACCATTGAATAGTTTTGAATGGAAGAGTGACATTACCATGGTTATAGAGAAACATGTTAAAAGTCTATTGCATTAGCACAGGAATAAACACAATGAGACATGGACTAGGGTAATATGTAGTGAGAATGGAAAAGAGGAGAAATATTCAAGAGTATTTCAGCTGTGAAACTGGCTAGTCTTGGCAACTAGTGAGGCACAGGGATGAAGAAAAGAGTGCATTAAAAAACGACTCAGATTTAGAATATGGGTGATTTGGAGAAGGATGGGACTATTAATAGAAAGAAAGAAGTAAAAAAGAAGGTAGATCTGAGGAAAGGAGATTGATTTCAGTTTACGAATTATTGAGTTTGAAGAGATGTCTTGCAAACACTTGGAAATGGCCCTTAGCAATAAGGTTGAGGATGAAAATAAGATTTGGTAAAGAGATTATAGTTGAAGCTATGGAAGTAGATGAGGTCACTAAGAGGGATAACACAGAAAAAATACCTAGAACACAGCCTTGAGCATCACCTACACTGAGGGGGTGGGTAGAAGAAGAAGAGCTCACAAAGAAGAGAATGAAAGTTTTGTGAGAGATTAAACAATTCAGTCGAGCTATTATTAGATACTTACTAGTACCAAGCAATGTGCTAAGTAGTAGGGATACAAGAAAAGGGAAAAACACTATCCCTACCCTCGAAGAGATCACATTCTAACCTTTGTAAAGGGAGAGGCAATATGTAGATAAAAATGTACATTAAAGATATATGCACAGTAGCTGGAAGGTAATCTCAGAGAAAACTGGTGGTAGGGAGAGGGCAAAAGAAGTGGTCCTGGGGCAGTTAGGTGATTCAGTGAGTAGAGCACCAGCCTTGGAGTCAGGAGGACCTGAGTTCAAATCCAGCCTCAGACACTTGACACACTTACTAGCTGTGTGACCCTGGGCAAGTCACTTATCCCCCATTGTCCTGCCTTCCCTCCTCTAAAAAAAATTGGAAAAAAAAGAAGTGGTCCTGGGAACAGCTTCCTGTAAAAGGTGGGATTTGGACTAATCTTGAAAGAAGCTAGCAAAGCTAAGAGTTAAGAATAAAGAGGAAGAGCTTTTCAGGTGTGAGGCACAGCGCAATAGTTATATTATACAGAGCTTATGAAGGGGAGTGATGTGTAAGAAGACTAGAAAGGGAGAGAGGAGCCAGGTTGTGAAGGCCAGCCAATATCAAAAATGAGGTTTTTATATTTGATCTTGGAGGCAACAGGGAACCACTGTAGTTTATTGAGTTGGAAGAGGGGCAGCAGGAAGAGGGGCCGGTGGTTAACATAGTCTTACACTTCAGGAAACTTACTTTGGAAACAGTATTTAATATGGACTGGAGCAGGAAGAAACATGAGGTAGGGAAATTCAGAAGGCTACTGCAACAATCTAGGCTAGACTTGGTGAGGGCTGAACTAGGGTAGGGGCTGTGTTAGCAAAGAAAAGGGGAAAAGAGAACATATTCCAGTAATGTTGTAAAAGTAGAACTATAACAACAACAGATTGGATATGTGGGGTGAGTGTGAGTGAGGAGTTGAGGATGAAGATGTGGTTGTAATCCTGGGTTACTGGTAGGATGAGGGAGTTCTTGATACTAGTAGGAAAATTTGGAAGATCAAAGTTCTGGAGATAAGGGAGATAAGTTCTGTTTTAGATATGTTAAGATTGAGATTCCTATGAGACATTGGGTTTGAAATTTCCAAAAGACAGTTGGTGGTATATGATTAGAGCTCAGAAGAGATATTAAAGCAAGATATACGGATCTGGGAATGATTTGGCATAGAGATGATACTGAACCCATGAGTACTGATGAGATCACCAAGAAAGAGTTTAGAAGGAACAGAAAAGAGGGTCCAGGATGAAGTATTGGAGAATACCCACATTAAGCGGATATAATGTGGATAAAAATCCAACAATGGAGACCGGGGAAGGGGACAAACAAGTAGGAGGAGAATCAGGGTGAAGAAACAGTATTATAGGAACCAAGAATGGAGAGAGTGTCCAGGAAAAAATGGTTATCAACAGTGTCAAAGGCTGAAAAGGATGGAAACTGAGAGGTCATTAGTTTTGACAATTAAGATATCACCAGTCACCTTGAAGAGGGAAGTTTCAATCGAATAATGAGATGGGAATCCAGATTGAAGTGGGTTGAGAAGAGAGTGAAAAAGTGGATAAATCTAGAGTACATGGCTTTCTCAAGTGGTTTAACAGTGAAGAGGAGGAGAGATATCAGAAAATAGCTAGCAGGTATAGTTGGATCAAGTGAGTTTTTTTGTTTTATGTTTTGGGGGTTTTGTTTGTTTTTTTAAGGATGGAGGAGATTGGGTACACTTATAGGCAGCAAGTAAGGAGCCATTAAATAGGTAGAACTAAAGATTAGAAAGAGAGTAGGGGTAAGTAGGAATAATTTGCTGGAGAAGATAGTAAGGTATGGTATAAAAGAAGCAGGGAGGGGTGGCCTTTGCAAGGAGATTAAAAAATCTTCTTTGTTAAAGACTAAAATGAAGAAGAGATTAAAAGGAAAGAAAGATGCTTCTTCAGTGATGTGAGATAAGGAGAGGGGAGGGAAAGAAAACTCTTAGAGAAACAGATCAGTTTGATATCATGGCATCCAAGACAGTGAGGACTATTTTTTTAAAGGCCATTAGACTGGGCAATTCTGAGTTGAAATTAAATAGATGAGAGTAGAAGGCAAGAAAAAAACTGCAATTTTTCCAGTTTAGACATGAAACAGAGGAATCAAAGGAATGGTCAAGAGAAATAAGAGAATACTACACATCAGAAAATACTACAGTTATAACAATCCATACTTGTGTTTATGTATGCATAGTTTTGATTATACTTTTCACTGATACTATTCTGAGCTTCATATTTATACTTTTTCATTTACACATAAAATCTCAGTTTTGTATTAGCTCTGGGAAAGTTTCACAAATGAATAAATTGATGTAAGATTATAGTAATCTTTCCCCTGAAAGTTTTCAGGAACAAATTATATTTTATTAAAAATGAATTCATTTCAATGGATACTTATAAAAGTCTATGACACTAAAAAGTAAAAAAAGCAACAAAGTAACATGATCTCATACTCGTGCTTAAATGTCAAACTCAATTACTCATTGAAAGTTCGCTTATACAATCACTTCACACTTTAAAAAAGTATGCATGCCAAGAAAAATACCAAAATACCTCATAAAAAAGAGTTGGTCATTTTGTAAGAATTTATCTCTGTTCTTGCATCCTCAACTGAATATACTGATTAAATCTCAGGTTTTACATGACATGCCATCAGTCCTGAGATATACAGCCAGATTTTTAACAATCAAAATGAAAACTCTGGGGGCGGGATATTTTAGTTACTTTTGTTTCATGTAAAAAAAAAGAAAGAAAAAGAATATCATCTGTTTTCACTTGATGCTGAAACTCAACCCTATTGTGTGGAGAAATTGCTCTTAAAGTTGATGAAAAGGAGCAAGTTAAAGGTCATATCCTATAATGCCCTATAAAATTATATGATGAAATCCATCCTAAATACATGCAGACGCCAATATCCATTCTTGTTTGTGGACAAAAAGGGAAAGATTTATTTTACGGTTGAAAAAGGTCAGAAAATTTTTCAAGCTAAATCTACCACAAAGTGTCTGTAATCCTAATAAGGAGGTTTGTTAATAAGGGTTTACGAAAAATTGTGGCCTTGGGGCTTTTAGCCATCTTCACTGAATCCCATCACCAAGAAGCTGATATAATTAATTGTGTGCAAAATCTTGAGAGCCAAAAAAAATTGTGTCAAAAAATGTAACCTGAAAATAAAGTTGTTGTTCTATTTTTTTTGTCTTCTTAATAAACAAGGTGAAGAGGGAGGCAATCTTTGAAAGATTGATGAAACAACCTATCTTCATTAAATTGAGATTTGCAAACATGACTAGGAGTTGAGACAAAATTGAAAATGGCATTGAAATTTCCCTCCTATTTTATCCAAGACCTACTGACATCACAAATAGCTGAAGAAAATGTATATACTGCTATGCATTAGATGAATGGTGATAAGGCAATGGAAAGACCGGTTTCTTTTTCTGTGGCAGAACTTGATTTATTTTTTATTTAATTTTCTTTATTTTTTTGTTACATTTTAAGTTCCAAACTGTCTCCCTCCATAGATAGATAGATAGATAGATAGACAGACAGATGGATGGATGGATAGATGGATGGATGGATGGATAGAGATAGATATCTGTGCCAAATAGGGGCATATATATATGGCATATATATTTGTATGGCATATATAGTGTATATATATATACATATATATATATGGCACATAAGTGTATGTGTGTATATGTGTATATATGTTGTGTGTATGTGACATATATAAAACCACACTATGCATACTTGTATTTATTAGTTCTTTCTCTGGATGTGGATAGCGTCTTCCTTCATAGGTCCTTTGTAGTTGATTTGAGCATTTATAATACTCAGAATAATTTCATTGTTCATAGTTCCTTCTTCAAACAATATTGTTGTTACTGTATACAGTGTTCTCTTGGTTCTGATCATTTTATTCTTCATTATTTTGTGCAAATCCTTTCAAGGACCAATTTCTTCCCCAAAGAGTTCTTCACCACACTGGAAGCTATTCCATGATCTCAACATCCTTTCCAGTACCACTTTCTATAAAAGGTTCTTCTAAATAAATGCTTGTTGATTAATCAGTCAAATTCTTCCTAATAGTGCTCTCTCCCTTCTAAAATTACTTATATTTACTCCGTATCCTCCAACTCTATATGTATGATATCCTTTCCAGTAGAACGTAAGTTTCTTAAGGACTTGTTTCAGGTTTTCTTTTGATTTGTTTTGTCTTTGCAGTCACAGTATATTCCTTGTGTATAGTAAGCCCTTAATAAATGTAATTGTTTATTTCATTTTTAGGAGGTGGGGTCTAGACCTGTGATTTCATTTATGTAGAAAACTCCAGGTGAGAAAACAAACATTGTAGATTGGCAACACTTATACAACTGAAGAGAGCTTCCTGGATCACTGAAAGGTTATGTGACTTGCCCAACAGTGGTCACAAAGTCAGTATGTGTCAGAGGCAACACTTAAACCCAGCTTTCCAGATACTGAGTCCAGCTCTCTGACATAACCTGTTTCCTTTCTAATTATAAATAATAAATGCCTGTTGAATTAAATTTCAAATTCTACTGCCACGTTTTCTCTGTCAGATCCAGAGATTTTTATTTTTTCAGGAATGGACAAAGGGAAGTGAATTTCCACTTTTTTTCCCCTCTGGAGGTGATAACCTTATAAATTGCTACAGGGCTTAACAAATTAAAGTCAATTTTTTCTTCCTCTAAGTACCTGAAGACCTATCCATTAGCAGCCTAGTGCTGCCCAAGGGTTTGGAAAGAGCTCTATATTTGGAGTCAAAGGACCTGGATTCTAATCCTCCAACATGCAGTTTGACCTCTCTATGTGACCTTGGGCAGGTCATTTCATCACTTCCATAGGCCTAGGCTTCCCCATCTGTAAAATGAAGGAGCTAGACTAGATGGTCTCAAGTCCCTTCATCTCTAAAATCTATGATCCTTTTTAAGTCTTTTCCTTTTATATCTACCCCAGCAGCTGCTAGACCCTGACCGACTATCAGATAGGAGAATCTTACTGCCACTGGAAGAAAGAAACTCTGAGCCAGAGTAGGGAGTTTCATCAAGCTCAGTGATACTGTAGGATCTGGGAGGGAGTATAAGTGTAACATTGGTAAGCCTGGAAAGTAAAGAGACAACTGATCAACCAGATAAGAAAGCCAGAGAATAAGACCTGGCAGGAGGCAAGAAAATGAAAATGCCATGAGGTAGATGTTTGATTTGCCAAATGGGTGAGGGAAAGTAGAACAAAAAGGGCTTAGAAGTTTGCTTTTGCATTTCACTAAGAAGAAAAACAAGTAATTCAAACCAAGAAAGTAATTTACTGATCAATACAATGATTCAAGACAATTCTGAAGGATTCATGATGAAAAATACTATCCACCTCAAGAGAAAGAGCTGAAGAGCTCTAAGTGCAGATCAAAGTTATATATTTTTTAATTTTATTTGTTTTGCTTTTCTTTTTTGCAACATTTTGCAATATGGAAATGTACTTTGCATGATTTCACATGTATAACTGATATGTTGTTTGCCTTCTTAGTGGGTTGGAGAGGACCTGGAGAGAGGAAGAGTTTTCAAAACTCAATTTTAAAAATAAGTGTTAAAAAGATCAATAATTTTAAGGGAAAAAATCCAAAAAAAATCAACACACAAAAAAGAAAGCTATTTAAACAAAACAAGAAAATATGGTTCCATAGATACAAGAGAAAAAATTGCACTCATATAAACAAATGCAAAATATCTACAAAGTAAACATGAGATAATTTACGGTGAGGAGATACCCCTGCCAACTGGCTGACAAAACCAGATATCAAGTGTAAGAGGTGTCCCAAATAATAACAGCATCCATGGTTCTCTAGTCACAGTGGAACTGTAATCTCTCTCCCTCACCCTCTTTCTCTGTTTCTCTCTCTCCCCACTCTCTTCCCCCAGTTGCTTTCTTTCTTCTCACTCCTCCTCTCCCCTCTCCTCCTTCTTCTTCCTCTCCCTTCTTCTTTCCCTCTTTCTTCACCTCCCTTTTCTCTCCCCCATTCCAGGATTTCAATGTGGGAAAGGGATGTGGAGGGCAAGAAGAAACACTTATTTTTGTTCTCTGGGTATTTTTAAAGACTGACATATGATTATCATATCTGAACTAGCCAATGAGCATATCCAACTGTTTGGAATTGGATCTCCTGAAATTCCATTGACTTCATGATCACATAGGCTTTATTGTGGGAAATTTCTTTGCCTAAACAATGCTAAAAAATGAAAATAAATCCCGAGAGTTTAGGTAGTAAAAGTGGAACTCTCTCTTTGGATTTGACAGCAAGCTATGACTGGAAGTGGTGTATACTTGGACAATCTACCTGACAGTGCTAGGAAGAGGATGACACCTTCTCCAAGACCCACACAATGACCAAATTAAGTACTAACAGTCAATGGATACACAATCCCACTAGAAAGTGGAAGAGTGGCTTCTACTCAATCTAAATACTACAAACTCTTCTTCCAGCCCCTGGAAATATAAAGGTTTGGTTTCTTAGTCAGTGTTCTGAACTAAAGAGGATATCCATGAATTGTTTTGACTACCATGAACTGATCTGGGATTAGTAATCAATCCTTTACTGCTCTGAAACAGAACTGAAGCCATAAATAAGAGCAATAGCTTAAAATCAGGAAGATCATTCTTGAGGTCAGGACAATGTGGGATATGGGATAAGATACATGAAGAGTGTTTAGTTTGGGGACCAGAGGGTGCTCTCACAAATCCCCTACTCATGCTGGCAGAGAAGGTTACATCACGGGTGATACCTTCTTTGAGTAGAATTCTCTACCTGGACAATAAGCATAGACTAGACCAGGGATGGGGAACCTGTGGCCCCCTAGATCCTCAAGTGTGGCCCTTAGACTGAATCCAGACCTCACATAACAAATCCCCTTAATAAAATAATTTGTTCTGTAAAACTTGGAATCAGTCTAAAGGCCATACCTAAGGACCTAGGAGGCCACAGGTTCCCCACCCCTGGACTAGACCTATTACATATTAAGCCAAATTGCTATATCCTCTATCATGAAACAGGCTCCTGGTAGGTGGGCTAGAAGAGTACTGGAAGATCAACTACAACTTTAATAATTACTCAAGGAAGAATTCAATATGCACTAATTACTAGAATATAGCCATGTTCACCTAGGCTAAATCACCATGAATAAGCGAACCCTTCAAAAGTTGATTCAACACAACAGGGGCCAATAGTTCTAAGTTATGACAAGGTCTAGAAGAAACTGCTTTATTCTACATCATTCCTTTGATCTTCTTGAAGTTGATCATCTTGGATCTAACTGATATGTGGTATTAGGAGAAGGGTCAAAAGTATAAGAGCAGCAGAAGAATCTGCACCACATTGTCCAAAATGGGGTCATTTACTGTGAACTAGAAGGAAAATATATAATCAAAGACACTCTTACCCAGCTTATGGGGATTCTCTAGAGGTAAAAATCTAAAAACATCTGAATACACATAACCAAATTATAACAAGGTAGTCTTATGGTTCTTAGCTCTTCTGATTTTCAGTATTCTCTATGGTCATAGATCATGGCATTCTTCCTGTTTCCATAACTACTGTAATATTGATTCTTCCATGAACAAACCTTTATGATTCCTAAGATAATCAACATAAACAGCCAGATACTTTTCTCTCCCCTGGTCCCCATCTCCCAATTCCCCAGATGCAAGTCATAGACTTAACACAGAATTTAAACTCCCAGCTAAAATCATACCTGTTGCCTTTGGCTTCCAATCATTTAGGAACAAACTTGACTACCACAACTATCCAGGCAGCTCTTTACACTAATTAGACACTATAGCCCAGTTTGTTTTGTTTTGTTTTGTTTTGTTTTAAACTAAACAGCAAACAAAAGTAACAGATGAAGGGTCTAAAGTCAAGTGGAAACTGTAGTGCTCTGAAAGGCGATAGAAAACTATACTTTGCAAAGAATTTACGACAAAAAGATTATTATCTATAACCACAGATTCTAAGAAGCAGATTTCCAAAGAAGTAAGAGCTCCTTCTGTGGAATAGAAGACAATATTTATTTACACTGTATTAGCCGCTAGAACAGCCATCAGCATATGAGGTTTAATTGATACAATATGTTGACTTTGGAAAATCTGCACATAGAGAAAAGGATGCTGTTGCAAGATATATTTTTAAACTGATTATAGAAAAAGACAAAGAGTGTGTTCACAATATCTTTTGAGTATCCGAGTGATGAAGAAAAGCACTAAGAAAAATTGTCATAAGTCCCTTAATATAAAATATGTCTATTGACCTTGGCAGTGACTATTTAGGAAGCTCTAATGGAGGCCTGTAGAGTCTGTCCAGTTTGACATGTGTTATCAATAACATTAGAATGGCCAAATTGGCATTTTACATCCTGGCCTTGCAGTTACACTATTAAAACAACCCACTCCAAACTGGTTTGACTTCCATGTTCTCAAGTTCACTCATTATGCATGTATCCTTCCAAAGTGAGACAGATGTCTCCAAAGTGAGTCAAATTATCTAAGTATCGAATTGTCTTTGATTCTGTAACTTAAATGAACAAATGATTATGCAGTCATTCAATACATCATTATTTCCTGGGTGGGGAGGGGGGCAAGGGGGAATATTGTCTATTGCAGAAACATACGTTAGTCCATGTTACAGCCAAGTTGGGAAACTATTCAAATGTTATGTTGATACCTTGTATGTAATGTGGTCAAAACACAAAGAAAATATAAATTCCAATATCAGAAACAGTAAATTTTAATTGGCCAGAACACAAATGGTTGTGTTGTGATATATTTTTCTATTTGTCACTATTCTGAACTTAATGTCTTTGAATATCTTACAAGCTCATTACCTAACCCATGTACCATTTATACTACATGATAATAAAAGTTGGTGGTCAGCATGACATCTAAAGCATTTTTACTAAAACTGGAGGATTTTTGTACATTAAGACAGATGTGGCTTTTTGGAACATTTTGTTGTTGCTATTTTTCCCCTACCTTTTTCCCTTTAATTAATTAATTAATTAATTTTTTAGTTTTCAACATTCACTTCCATAAGATTTAGAGGTTTAAATTTTTCCCCCCTCTTCCATCTTCCCTCCCCAAGATGGTGTGCAATCTGATATAGGCTCTATATAGACATTCATATTAAACATATTTTCACATTAGTCATGTTGTAAAGAAGAATTAGTTTCTCTACCTTTTAATCTCATGTTTGCAAAATACATACTAAAACTATAAATAATTGACAAGCATAATAATGACAATGAGAACTCCAGCAATTAAAGGCATCACTTTGTAAACATAAATGATTTGACAATTATTTGAACTTAGTCCAGTAGAAACCCTCTGAAAACTGGTATTGGTAGACAGAACTAGTAAATATCATATAGGATGTATAATACTTGAATATAAAAGTGGATCTACGATCTCATCAAGATAGGTGTTCCCTTATTAGTACAAATCACAAACCAAACATGCTATCTTACTTTGTGGGATTACTATCCATTTTCTTCCATGAATCCCCCATAAAGGATGTACTCAACACAGTGGAGATCTTCCCTAAAGTCTAAGGTATTTTGTGGGAAATAGCACCACATTTTGTGGTCCATCTATTATTCCTCATTTTACCACTTGATCACTCTCCTTTTTTCTAATTGTGCTTTACCTAAATAATACCTTTTTATAACATTTCCCCTACAATGGTAAAGATCACTATTGGTAATATTATATAAAAAGCAAGGATATATAAATCTCTGCATTATGAAAGACTTCTGAATTTCAAAATAAGAATTAACTGGGTGGTATCCTCCATAATTTACTTCTCAATCATAAAGAATGAGATATATAGTGGGCCATATCTAGTTGACATTTCCTTCCCCCCCACAAAAAAAATTTTGTTAATAAAAATCTGTATCCTGTCTGTTATTTTTGTCTCTACTAACAATCAAATTCAGTTACTTAAGTTAATCATTAATGTTATAAAATCAATCCTAAAAATGATCAAAAACACCCAGTTGAATTCTGTTAGTCATTTATTTGCATTGTTTAAAAAACAGCTATGTTGTCAAGCCCTGCAAAGAGCTTACTTCCAGTTAAAAAAGTTAAATAGGTATCCTGTGATTTGGGTTCAATTCGAGTATGGTACATACTGGCTAAATGACCCCAGGCAAATTACTTAACGTCTCAGTGTCCCAGGAAACTCTCCAAGATAGCAATTCTCAAACTTTTGTTCTCAGGACCTCTTTATATTCATAAAAGGGGTTTGAGGGGGTTTTTCAGGGCCCCCAAAAAGGTTTTTGTTGATGTGGGTTATCTCTATAAATATTTATGATAGAAATTCAAATGCCTTACTATTATTACAAAAATAGTTTTTACCTTATAAACCCTAGACCATCCTCCCAGTCCCCCAGCCAACAATTTAAATGCCACCCTTGACTCCTCACCATCTCTAACTTCTCCATATCTAATCTGTTACCAAGAGGCCTGTCAATTTCACCTTTGTAACATCTCTCAAAGATCTCCCATTTTTTCTTCTGATACTGCCACCACTTTGGTGTGGGCCTTCATATCTTTGTGCTTACTGTTGCAAAAGCCTACTGGTAGGTCTATTTGCCTCAAGTCATTCCAATTCATATTAGATTAAGGCACCAAAAATGATTTGATGGGATTATACACCCTTCCTCACTCCCCAACCCCTCCCCACCTCACTCAATAAATTCCAGTGGCTCCCTTTCACCTATAGCAGGCCTGTCCAACCTTAGGTTATCTTAGGGCTTCATTAAAATAAAATAATTATTCGAAGGCCGCACCCAGAATAAAAAATACAGTACAATAATAGAAAGTGGGGGAGCTTGGGTCATCAATAGGAGAGGTGAGGTGCAAAAGCAAACACAAAACAACAAAGCAACAACACGTAGGTGCATACTTACTAGTCTACATCATACAGACAGAACATATCCCACAGATGGATTGAAAATTCATTGTGATATGTTCCATCTGTAATACTGCTTAAAAACACCAAAGAAAATTAACATCAATGAGATTACTTATTAGTGATGGAATTAAAAAATCTAACACGCATTCCATGCAAATTATTATTTTATTTTTTCGCTTGTGAAAATTAAAACCCACAGGCAGGCTGCATAAAATTACACTGCGGGACGCATGCGGCCCGCGGGCCATATTTTGGACAGCCCTGATCTATAGGACCAAATTTGAAAATCTTCTGTTTGGCTGTAAAAGCCTTTCATAACCTAATCTCCTCTGCCTTTACAGCTTTCTTACACCTTATTCCCTGCCACATACTGTTCAATCCAGTAAAACTGGCCTTTCTGCTGTTCCATGAACAAGACACTTCATCTCTCGTGGATATGTCCGCCATGTCTGGGTTTTCCCTCCTCATTCCACCTCCTGGCTTCCTTGGTTTCTTTCAAGTCCCAACTAAAATCTCATATTCTACAGGAAGCTTTTTCCAACCCCTCTTTTTTCTAGTGCCTTCTGTCTTTTAACCATTTCCTATTTATCATATACATATATGTATATATGTGTATGTGTGTATATACATATATGTGTATATATATACAAATTTGCATATATATATCTCTTACACATATACATAAATTATATATCTCTATTAGATTAAAATTTCCTAAAGGGCAGGGATTGTCTTTTGCCTCTTTTGTATCCCTAGAACTTAGCACAATGTTTGGCACATTGTAGGTTATTAACAGTGTTTATTGGCTATCTGACTAGGCAAAGTTGGTCAATTCAGCAGGTTTTAGTTCTGTTATCTTATAACTGATATAATTACCTTTCAACTTCCTTTGCACTTTCACATCTTCAATTCACCAAAACATTCAAACACTGAAATAAAGAACAATAAGATTTTAGAACAAGGAAGAGAAAAAGGAAGAAATAATACGCATTTGCTTCCATCTCCTTCTGGGTTAAAACCTTTCTTTCCCCCTTCATGTGCTGCCTCCCTACAAAGTAAGTCAGTCATTAGTTGGGCTATTGTTCATCTCAAGACACGGTAGAAAGGAATAATTTTTTCTAGTCTCCCCTGCCAGAAACTGCCTTCCAGATTCCTTTGTTTTACCAATGTTTCTCCAATGCTATTCTCTCCATTCCTCCCCCAAGTGGCTTCTCCTAAGCTACTATGGGCCTCTCCTTAAATGTCTCCACCTGACCTCTCTCTCCACTATTCCCCTCCCTGAGTTTTCCTCAGGGCTAGGAAGAAGCAAATGAGGATCAGAGTAGGGTGGGGAACTATTTAGGGGAGCGGCCCAGCAGGGTGGAGTGGAGCAAGAAATTGTTTTCAGAACACTCCAAATCCCATGATGTGGGCCAGTGGCTCCCAAAGACTGCATCCAACACTGTAGTGTATCATGTATGTTGTAAAGACAAGTCAAATCAACAAGTATTTTGTGTTACTTACACGGCTTACGAATCATAATCAGATATGATTGACCCAAAGTAGAAACATGTATAGACTATGTCATGTCAAGTGACTTTCACTTAAATTAGCAAATGGAAAAAAGTTTGTAACCAGTGTTGGAAGGGAGAAGTTAATACTCCAATTCTGCAACCCCTCATAATCTCAATTGAGGAGACAAAATGTGCATATGATAAATGAAGTAACTAGAGAATTCCTGTGTTTGTCCTTCTTTCTCATAGAGGACCATGACATTAGGGGAATGATGACATGACTTGCAGTTGACTTTGATTTGAGTGAGGGAGGGTTGCACATGGTCACCAGCCTCACTTTCTCCTCTAGAGCCATCTGAGTCCAGTGGTCTGATATTCAACAGGACTGCTGGAGATGGCCCAGGATGCATTGGGAGACCCTGGCCCACTCAGGCAAAGGTCTTTTCAGGTTCTCACTTTGAGTGAGGTAATGCCCATTCAGTGAATAGGCCTCTTTAAGAAGTTAATCAAGGGATGGCACCTTTAACTAAAACTAAAAAAAAAAAAATCAAACTCGGAGGGGAAGACTCTCGGGGTTCCTGGCCAAAAGAGAAAGTTATTATTTAGTATGTACATTCACTCTGTGCTAGGAGGGCAGGGATTTATTGTCCAATCTATAAGCTCCAGAGTGAACTGGGTTTAAGGCTTGGTTTTTAAGAAAGAAATCTAGCCAGTAAACCCAAAGTTAAGGAGGCAGCTTTCAGTCATGGAAATGTACCTTCCTTTGGGCAGAGCCAGGAGAGGAGGGAGAGCGAGAGGCTACTCACAGGTTGTGTTTGTCCTTTGTTCTCAAAAAGGACCATCACATCGGGGAAATGATGGCATGACTTTAAGTTGACCTCGATTTGAGTGCAAGGTCACCAGCCCCACTTTCTACTCTAGTGTCCAGGAGCAGCTAGGTGGTGCTGTGGATCAAGCACCAGCCCTGAAGTGAAGAGGACCTGAGTTCAAATCTGTCAAGTGTCAAGTCACTTGACACTTACTAGCTGTGTGACCCTGGGCGAGTCACTTAACCCCAATTGCCTCACATACCGCCCCCCCAAATCTAACTAGAGAAGAATATAAGCCAGCTTAATTGTTGTGTACAAACAAGTATTAGGATGTGTAAAGCAAAATTAAGCACTAGTGGCTGCCCCTACTGCAGGCCCTGCAATATCTACCACCATGGGCCCTAATCCTGAGGCGACCCTTACTCAGGTCCTGGCCCCTCTTTCTGAGGTGGCACTCACTCAGGTCCTGGCCTCAGGCCCTGCCCCCATGGCAGTACCTCCTCCCCTGGTCTCTTTCTTTGAGGTGGTACCCACTCAACTTCTATTCTCAGGCCCCACCCCCACAGCAGTCTCTTTGGTTTCTCCTCCTCTGACCCCTAGCCCTCCTCAGGTGCCAGCTGATCTTCTCCCTTGCCAACTGGATTTCCCCCCACTTTGCAGTCTAATACAGATCAGCCAGCACTACCCAGTCCCTCCCTCACAAGAAAGGGGCCTTCCTATCTCCCTCTCCAAGCCCTTTTCCCCACAGCACCTTCAGGGCTTTTTGCCTTAAGGGAAGTACCTGTCTCACCCAGTGGAACAATAAGAGTGCATGTTCCATTCTCCATTTAGGATCTCATTCATTTTAAAGAGAAACTGGGGAGATACCTGGAAGACCCCACTAAGTTTACTGAGGGTTTTAGGGATCCCTCCCTACAATTTGAACTTTCTTGGGGTGATTTGCATATCCTTTTTCCCACCTGTTATACCACTGAAGGAAAGAGGAGAACCTGGAAACAATCCCAAAAAAAATCTCAGTATATTAAACTCCAGTCTGCAACCTAAAATCAAAAGTCAGAAACTTAGCAAGTTTATCAAAAGGACGTAAAAATATATAGGGTCGTTGAAATTAGAAGAGCAAGCAAAAACTAACCTGAACTTTCAAAATCTAAAATCATTTTCATGAAAGCTCCACATACACACAAATTAAACTTAGAGACTAAACTTTGAACCTTGAAAATGAGCGATTTTAAAAAAATTTTAAGAAAGGTGATGAAGTTTTTCAGGTACGGACTGGGACACTCTTGATGTGTCCCCTTGAGGATATCTCCAGTTTTAAAGCTCTCTTCAAATCAGTGTCTATTCAAATTTATACTGTCAGTCAATTCGCATTTATTAAGCAATTATATGTGCCAGGCACTGTGCTAAGCACTGAGTATATGAAGAAAGGCAAAAGACAGTCCTGGCCCTTGTGGAGCTCACAATCTAACAGGGGAGACTACATGCAAACAACAATGTACAAACTATTTACAGGATAAATAGAAAGTATTTAACAGAGGAAAGGCACTAGAGTTGAGAAAGATGAGGAAGCACCAGGTGGTGCAGTGGATATTGTGCTGAGCCTCATCTTCCTGAGTTCAAATCTGACCTCCAACGCTTATTAGCTGTGTGACCCTGGGCAAAGTCACTTAAGCCTGTGTGCTGCAGTTTCCTTTTCTGTAAAATGAGCTAAAGAAGGAAATCCACAAACAAGTGTAAGACATGACTGAACAACAGCAAGAAAGGCTTCCTTTCTCCTTCTTAGGAGATAGGATTTTAGCGGGACTTGATAGAAGCCAGGGAAGCCTGGAGGTAGAGATGAGAGAAAGCATCTCAGCCATGGCAGACAGGCAGTAAAAACACCTGGAGACAAGAAATGGAATGTCTTATTTCAGGAACAACAAGCAGGCCAGGGTCATTGGATCAATATGTATGTGGAGGCTGTATGAAAAAACTGGAAAGCAGAGAGAGACTAGGTAATGAAGGGATTTAAAAGCTAAACAGAGGTTTTTGTACTTGATTCTAGAGGTTATTGAGGGCTACTAGAGTTTATCGAGTAGGAGATGACATGATCGGACCTGTGCTTTAAGAAAATCAGTTTTAGGGGTGGAGGGAGGGCAGAGCCAAGATGGTGGCTGGAAAGCAGGGGCTTGCTTAAGCTCTCCCCCAAATCCCTCCAAACACCTGTAAAAAATGGCTTTGAACAAATTCTAGAGCTACAGAACCCAAGAAATAGTAGAGGGAAGCAGGTCTTCAGCCCAGGACAGCCTGGATGGTCGCTGGGAAGGGTCTATTGCATGGTGCTGGAAATGAAGCCTGGGAGCAGAACTCAGCCCAGCTTGGGCCATGCCAAGACAGACCAGACTGGGAGTGGGTGGAGCAGGGCTGAGGGCCATGAATCATTGAGCTGTGGCAGTTACCAGACTTCTCAACCTACAAATACCAAAGACCATGGAGCAGGTTAGTGGGAAAACTGCTGGATTGGGCTGGATAGCATTCTGGCCCCAGTCCTGGGGGTAGCAGAAATGGCCACTGCAAGCAGCCAGAAAGAAACAATTTGAATATTGTGGAAACACAATTTGAATAACACAAGATCTAGTAGCTTGTACCTTAAGGGATCAAAGAGCTTGGAATATGATATTCTGGAGGTCAAAGGAGCTAGGATTAAAACCAAGAATCACCTACCCAGCAAAACTGAGTATCATGCTCCAAGGCAAAATACGGATTTTCAATAAAATAGAGGACTTTCAAGCTTTCTCAATGAAAAGACCAGAGCTGAATGGAAAATATGACCTTCAAACACAAGAATCAAGAGAAACATGAAAAGATAAACAAGAAAGAGAATTCATAAGGGACTTACTAAAGTTGACCTGTTTTCTTTACATTCCTACATCGAAAGATGATATGCGTAATTCATGAGACCTTTCTCAGTATTATGGTAGTTGAAGGTAATATACATATATATAGAGAGAGGGTACAGAGTGAGTTGAATAGGAAGGGATGATATCTAAAAAAATAAAACAAAATTAAGGGGTGAGAGAGGAATATATTAAGAGAGGGAGAAAGGGAGAGATAGAATGGGGCAAATTATCTCACATAAAAGTGGCAAGAAAAAGCAGTTCTGTTGGAAGAGAAAAGGGGGCAGGGGAGGGGGAATGAGTGAATCTTACTCTCATCAGATTTGACTTGAGGAGGGAATAACATACACACTCAATTGCGTATCTTACCCCACGGGAAAGTAGGGGGAATGGGATGAAAAACGGGAATAGAAGGAAGGGCAGATAAGGGGAGGAAGTAATCAAAAGCAAACACTTTTGAAAAGGGACAGAAGGGAGAAAATTGAATAAAGGGGGACAGGATAGGATGGTAGGAAAAACAGTCTTTCACAACATTATTATTGTGAAAGTGTTTTGCATAATGATACATGTGTGGCCTATGTTGAATTGCTTGCCTTCTTAGGGAGGGTGGGTGGGAAGGGAAGAGGGGAGAGAATTTGGAACTCAAAGTTTTAAAAGCAGATGCTCAAAAAAAGTTGTTTTTGCATGCAACTGGGAAATAAGATATAGAGGTAATGGGGCATAGAAATCTATCCTGCCCTACAAGAAAGTAAGGGGAAAGGGGTTGGTGGGGGGAAGTGCGGTGACAGAAGGGAGGGCTGACTAGGGAATGGGGCAGTCAGAATATATGCCATCTTGGAGTGGGGGGGGTAAAAATGGAGAGAAAATTTGTAACTCAAAATCTTGTGGAAATCAATGTTGAAAACTAAAATATTAAATAATAAAATATGAAACCAAAAAATTTAAAAAAAAAAGAAAATCACTTTGGAAGCTGAATGAAAGATGGACTTGAATGAGGAAAGATCTGTGGGAGGCAGGCCTACTAGCAGAATATTGCAATTGTCTGCGCATGAGTTGATGAGGGCCTGTGCCCAGTATCAAAAGAGAGAAGGGCGCATGTTCAAGAGATATTGCAAAGGTGAAATCTACAGACCTTGGCCATGGATTAGATATGGGAGGTTAGAAGTAGCTAGCAGTCTAAGATGTCAAGTAGGTTGTGAGCCTGTGGGACTATAATGGCAAGCAAATTGGGACTTTTCAATGTTTTTTCTTTTGGAGTGTTTCTCAGCACTAAGGCAATCAAGTGCCTGTGATTGAGTCTTTGATTGAATCAAGTGTGTTTGATGACCTGTTTAAGTCACAAGAAAGCCTAAGTCACATGAGTTTGAGTCACATGGTTATGACACCCTCTGACCCTGAAGAATATATACTCTGAGGTTAGGATTTTGTTTTAGGGCTCACTCCTTGGAATAGTGTTTGTATGATTTGGGAAGACAAGACTCTGGGTAGCTGTTAAGGAGCTCCCCAGCTTTGAAAACCCAAATGTTGGTGCTTCTCTCTCTGGTAACTATGTACGTATTGCTATGGACAGACAGAAGCTCTATCTGCTGATTTGTATTATTTGCTCGGTTTATATAATTTCTGCTTGTAATTTGTGTTTTCTCTGAAGTTCAGGGTGCTGACCTTTTCCCCTAAACTAAGTGAAATATATATATATATGTGTGTGTGTGTGTGTGTGTGTGTGTGTACGTATATGTATGTGTACATGTATATACATATATTTTAAAGTTGCTTTCCTTAGAAATCAGGTCAAAGAAACTGTACTAGCTGCCCTCCTATGTACTGGTGTTGTTGGTCTTACACCTCCACAGCAGCTGCTAGGAGCATTGTTGTTGCAAGGACTAAGAAGAGGGTGTTGCCCTCCACAATAATAGGGAAGTTTGGAAGAGGAGGAGGGTTTAGGCATAAAAACATTAAGTTCAGTGTGGAACATGTTGAGTTTAAGATGTCCACTGGACATCCAATTCTAGATGTCCTTTAGGTAGAGAAGCAAAACTGGAGGTTAGCAGGGAGTTTAGGACTGAATAAATAAATTTGAAAATCATCAGCATAGAGGTAATAATTTAATTCATAGGAGCTTGATAAGATCAAGTGTAGAAGGACAAAGCCCTATGGGATACTTTAAGTAAGGTAGATTTTAGTGTGTGTAAGGTGGATTTTTTGTTATTCTTTCTTAGAGTTTAGTTTCCCAAGATTCGTGGCCAAAACAATCTCTATTTTCCAGGCTCATGGTTCAAAACATCTCCACCAAGCTTGTGCAGCATTATATAATGATAAATAATATAAACATTTGTGCTTAAATTGTAAATATCCACTGGGACTGCACAGTGAGATATAATGGTGAGATAATGTAAACTTGTGATGCTGTTGCTGGCAAGATTCCTTCTTTGTCTGTTGTCCTATAAAGTAAGTGGGCACAGGTCAGTGAGTGGGAAACTCTTAGGGTTGAATACAAAAGCTGGAACCATGTGTGTTTCTTGATCGGCCGCCATCGAGGCTTGAAGGAATCTGTGTTTGCCTCAATCAGCTCCCATTGAGACTTGAGGGGATTTAGGGGAGCGCACAAGCTGTTCCTGTCTCAATTGACCCCAGTGAGACATAGGAGTACTTGCCCCTCCCCCCTTCACACTGGCTCCTGCAAGAAGGATGATTAGGGAATGATGCAGGAGTTAATGCTCCCATTATCAGCAACTCCCATTGAGAAGACTAGACTAGAATAAAGTAAGCTTATTAACCCTTCCAAAGCTGTCTTCCTGTCCTTCCTGTCTAACCAGATCAAGAGTGAACCTGTGCTAGCAGCTCTTCTGTGTGTTACCTGTCTTACAGATACCCACTCTTAGTGGGCATGTTGATAAAGATCCAGCAAATGAGACTCAAAAGCAATGGTCAGATGGGCAGGAGGACAATCAGGAGAGAGTGGTAACCTGAAAATGAAGACAGAATAACAATGTTGAAGGCTACAGAGAGGTCAAGAAGAATGAGGATTGAGAAAATGCCATTGGATTTGGCAATTAAGGGATCACTGGCAACTTCAGAGAGAGCAGCTTCAGTTAATGATGAGGTGGGAAGCCAATCTTAGAGAGTTGAACAGTAAGAGACAACACAGGAAAGAGAAGAGACAACTATTGTAGGCAGCTTTCTCAAAAAGTTTAGCAACAATAACAACAACAAAAAAAACTAGTAGTAATTTTAGTATGTTTTTGATGCAAGAAAAGTTTATGGGAGTTTTAAGTTTTGTTTTTTGGTTTTATTGACAAAAACAACTGAAAACTAACATTTAATTTCCATATTAATGGCCAAATCATAGAATTTTAAAATTGGAAGGGACCTCAGAGGTCATTTTGTCTAACACCTGAGTGAAGGATTCATCATTATCCATTCAATGATACCCTCTACAAATAGTCATTTGGTGCCTGCTTACAGACCTCATTGACAAGAAATTCATTACTTAAAGAAATCCATTCCTTCTAGGGACAGATCTGTTAGATAGTTCTTCCTTACATCAAAGAAAACCATTCTCATTTAATATCTGCCTACTTGGTCCTTATAAGATTAATTTCAATTTCATACTTAAATCATGGAATACATGAACTTCAGCATAGGTAAAGAAGTAACACTATTTAAAGCTAAAATTTGCATCAATTAATTTCACTGAATAACTGTTTCAAATTATCCTGGAGAAACTGACTATTTGAGATCTAATTAAGAGCTACTCCATGTGGTTGTGATTTGCTATGTAATTTTTCTGGAAACCAAATATCTTCCAATTAGCTTTGAATATACTAAATTTTGTTTTTACCTAAGGATGACAGCTGAGCATTATGAAATCTAAGCAAAATCGTGTAAAATAGCACGCTGAAGCTAGTTTACAAAACAAATACATAGTTAAATGAAGTTATATAAGAAGTCTGCTGCTGCAATTTTGTTAGCAATACTAACAGCAACCCTTTCTATATGCCCCTTATGAATCGCCAAGATCCTTCACTCCCATTATGACTTTTTGTTTATCTTCCTGTAAATTCTTATCTGTAAATTCCACAGAGACCCAAGAGTTGTTGCTGAGTGTCCATAGAGAAAAGAAGGTTTTTATGACCTATTTTTCATCACTTGCTACAGCCACACAAAAAAAATACTTCCATCTCATTTTCATATGTCATTAGTGGTAAAAATATGCCTACAGATGTGATCAATTAGCATCATATGTCTACATCAATATAAATCTATTTTTTTTAAGAAAAGAAAATAAATAAATAATGAATGTGGCAGTCAGTGGTCCCAAAGTTATAACACCCTTTTATATGGGTTGAGATTTCAGATTCTGCATCTAATCTTCTTAGATCAAATATCTAATGTGGAATGGCACACAATGTTGTCATTCAAGTTAATCAGACCATAATATAAGTTCATTAACAAGAGAAACAAACCAAAAAAAAAATCTTTTCAAGTCTTAGGATTTCAAAGATCAATTGGAGTTGGGTTCATATGAAATGAATCAGTATACTGGTTAAGTTTGAAATCAGTGCCCTCTAGCCCTAACCTTTTTTGTCCCTCAGTGAATTCCTCTACCAGAATTAATGGGGGGGAGGAGAAGTGGCTGCTAAAATCAAGCTGAAAGCAATCAGGTTTTCACTTCCATTATTTCATAACTTGGCTTCTCCTGAGTGAAGTTTGCCAAAGGTCATTTTGTAATCAATACAGAGAGTCACAGAAGACAAAATTCAAGCCATTTGACTCATTCTACTCGTGACTCAAAAAGCATTTAAACTCAGGTTTCTAAAAGGAAAAAGGCAATTATACCTTACTGAAGTTCAAACTGGGTCTCAGTTGTTTGGGTCTCTTCACAAACTGTAGAATGAGATCAAGGAAAAGAGACATCAAATCACTGGTAGATAACATTTTTCTTAATTGCTGAAAGGCTTTGTCATTCATCTTATTTGAGCAGTGCTTCAAAGAGTAGGATCATCTGTTAGTACAATAAAGCACAATTTTGATAAATCATTTCAAATTAGACTTCTAAAACAATAGGAAAGAAAATTATAATTTTCTCGTTGTAAAATCAAGGCAGCATGACGCAGTGGAAAGAAACTCAGATTTGGAGTCAAGGGAGCTCAATTCAAATCTCATTCTTGCCACTTAACTACCTGTGTGACCTTGAGCAAGTAACTTAACCTTTCTGACTTCAGTTTCCTCACCTGTAAGAAAAAATGAAGACGATAAACTACATAACTTCAGAGATCCCCTCTGGCTCTAAATCTATGATCCTATGAAACAGTTGTTTTTTAAGATTCTAAGATACCAAAGAATCTAAAAGAAAACATTGCCTTGTTTAGCATCTGAGCTTAATCTTTAGAAACTTTATCCTGGGAGAACTGAGTTGCTAAGAAACTCATTATTTGATTGTGTCTAGATGTTAGCCAAATGGAAAGTAAAACATTCTATCAATTATGCAGATGTTTTATCATTGTAACACTAAGAATCTGCAAACTGCAGGTGGGCCACACCCGTTGCTGGTCTCCATCACGTACAAAGGATTCAGCTGTCAGGATAGTCAATTAATGATGCTTTTTGATAGGTTCTAGCCAAAGAGGAAGAGAAAACAAAAGTGGACTGAGGAATCCCTTCTCTACTGTGTGCTTAATGAATATGCAGTTCTCACTGCAAAGGGATTAATGGAGGTGATTTTTATTGAACTTGCTGCCACTAAAAACATCCATAAAACCATTCAGTCTATCTAGCATTCCTTCAAATTCCTTTTCCTAGTGCTTTTCTTTCTCCTCTGTAATCCTATTGCCACTCTCCTCTATGAAAATCATTTCCTTTTCTTCCTTTTGTGTCCTCTCTCTTTTCCCAGTTTATCATTATTTTGAAGTCTCCCTTAAAGATAAAACACATCACAATGTTGCAAAAACAATTTCTTGTTAACCAGCATCCTCCTTTTTTCAAGAATACTATGTCTGTTGACTGATTGTTAAAAGACAGGCACATGTAAATTCAGTTAGGGTCTGGGGGCTGCTGATTAAACAATTGCCTTTTGATATATAACAATCAAAAGGAAAATGGGAGAGAAGGAAAGAAGTAAGCAAAAGGTATATTTGTCAGGTTCCTAATAATAAATTGTTTTCTGTTGAGGCTTTCAAACACTTGATATATTCATAACATTGCCCCTAGAGAGGTTGTGAGCATATTTAACAGATATTCCTCCTAGTTTTGCCATGGCTCCTTTCAAGGAGAAGCTTTCCAAGCTCTTTGCTGAAAGCTGCCTATACAGCTACTAGGTCACAAGCCTCAATAAAGGACAGAATCAAAGATTATTTAAAAAAAAAAACTTTGTTTAGAGGCAGAACTCAATTCTAATGTCCTCTCAGAAAAGAAAAGAAGACCCAAGTGTAACATGTGAAAGAAGAAACAAAAAATGTAAGTCTTAAGTAATTCAGAAAACAAAAGGGCTGAGAAATGGGAAATTTTCAGAAGCTTTTCATTGTCTTTTGGCAACTACATGATAAGAAAAGTAGCATGTAACTTCTGATATTATATTGTCACCCTGCTTTCTTATTCCCTTTTTTTAGGAAGATCATTATCTATCTGGTCCTTTAATATTTCCAAAGAAGGATGGCCTCACAGGACCCCTTGGTAATGGAACAAAGGATTCTGCAATCCATAGTTAGGTAATTCTTCTCAAAACGCAATCCACTGAGGTACGACATAAGCCTGTTGTCTCTTGTCTCTTGGCATAGTCACTTTCGTTTTTTTAAATTTAATGTATTTAATATGTTTAGGTTTCAGCATTGATTTTAACAAGAATTTGAATTACGAATTTTCTCCCCATTTCTACCCTCCCGACCACTCCAAGATGGCATATATTCTGGTTGCCCCATTCCCCAGTCAGCCCTCCCTTCTGTCACCCCACTCTCCTCCCATCCCCTTTTCCCTTACATTCTTGTAGGGTAAGAAAATTTCTATGCCCCACTGCCTGAGTATGTTATTTCCTAGTTGCATGCAAAAACTTTTTTTTGAACATCTGTTTTTAAAACTTTGAGTTCCAAATTCTCTCCCCTCTTCCCTCCCCACCCATCCTCCCTAAGAAGGCAAGCAATTCAACATAGGCCACACATGTACCATTATGTAAAACCCTTCCACAAGACTCATGTTGTGAAAGACTAACTATATTTTGCTCCTTCCTAACCTATCCCCTTTTATTCAATTTTCTCCCTTCTCCCTGTCCCTTTTTGAAAGTGTTTGTTTTTGATTACCTCCTCCCCAATCTGCCCTCCCTTCTATCGTTGTCCCTTTTTTATCCCCTTCCTCCTTCTTTCCTGTGGGGTAAGATACGCAATTGAGTGTGTATGGTATTCCCTCCTCAGGTCAAATCCAATGAGAGCAAGATTTACTCATTCCCCCTCACCTGCCCCCTCTTCCCTTCCTATAGAACTGCTTTTTCTTGCCACTTTTATGCAAGATAATTTACCCCATTCTATCTCTCCCTTTCTCCCTCTCTCAATATATTCCTCTCTCATCCCTTAATTTGATTTTATTTATTTTAGATATCATCCCTTCATATTCAATTCACCCTGTGTTCTCTATATGTATATATATATATATAAAATATTATATATATATATATATACATTATATATAGAGAGAGAGAGACAGAGAGATAGATATAGATACAGATATATATATATGTATATGTATATGTATATACACATACATATACACATGTATATTCCCTTCAGCTACCCCAATACTGAGGTCTCATGAATCATACATGTCATCTTTCCATGTAGGAATGCAAACAAAACAGTTCAACTTTAGTAAGTCCCTTGTGATTTCTCTTTCTTGTTTACCTTTTCATGCTTCTCTTGATTCTTGTGTTTGAAAGTCAAATTTTCTATTCAGCTCTGGTCTTTAAACTGAGAAAGTTTGAAAGTCCTCTACTTTATTGAAAATCCATATTTTGCCTTGGAGCATGATACTCAATTTTGCTGGGTCACTGATTCTTGGTTTTAATCCTAGCTCCTTTGACCTCCAGAATATCATATTCCAAACCCTTCAATCCCTTAATGTAGAAACTGCAAGATCTTGTGTTATTCTGATTGTGTTTCCACAATACTCAAATTGTTTCTTTCTGGCCGCTTGCAATATTTTCTCCTTGATCTGGGAACTCTGGAATTTGGCGACAATGTTCCTAGGAGATTTCTTTTTGGGATCTTTTTGAGGAGATAATCAGTAGATTCTTTCAATTTCTATTTTACCCTCTGGCTCTAGAATATCAGGGCAGTTCTCCTTGATAATTTCTTGAAAGATGATATCTAGGCTCTTTTTTTGATCATGGCTTTCAGGTAGTCCAATAATTTTTAAGTTATCTCTCCTGGATCTATTTTCCAGGTCAGTGGTTTTTCCAATGAGATATCTGACATTGTCTTCCACTTTTTCATTCCTTTGGTTCTGTTTTACACTATCTTGATTTCTCACAAAGTCACTAGCTTCCACTTGCTCCAATCTAATTTTTCAGGTAGTATTTTCTTCAGTGGTCTTTTGGACCTCCTTTTCCATTTGGCTAATTCTGCCTTTCAAGGCATTCTTCTCCTTATTGGCTTTTTGGAACTCTTTTGCTATTTGAGTTAGTCTATTTTTTAAGGTGTTGTTTTCTTCAGTACTTTTTTGGGTCTCTTTTAGCCAGTCATTGACTTGTTTTTCATGGTTTTCCTGGATCCTTCTCATTTCCCTTCCCAATTTTTCCTCTACTTCTCTTACCTGCTTTTCCAAATCCTTTTTGAGCTCTTCCATGGCCTGAGACCAGTTCATGTTTTTCTTGGAGGCTTTTGATGGAGGCTCTTTGACTTTGTTGACTTCTTCTGGCTGTATGTTTTGGTCTTCTTTGTCACCAAAGAAAGATTCCAAAGTCTGAGTGTGAATCTGAGTCCCTTTTTGCTGCCTGGCCATGTTCCCAGCCAACTACTTGACCCTTGAGTTTTTCGTGGGAGTATGACTGCTTGTAGAGTAGAGAGTACTTTGTTCCAAGCTTGAGGGCGTGCACTGTCATTTTCAGAGCTCTTTCTACACAGCCAGCTCTGCCACACCAGCGGTCCTCCTCCCCCAAGAACCACCAACCCAGACTGGACTCAGATCTTAAGCAGGCTCTGCACTCCCACTCTGATCTGCCACTTAATTCCTGCCACCAGGTGGGCCTGGGGCCGGAAGCAATTGCAGCTGTAGTTCTGTAGCTGCACCACCCCTGATGCCACTGGGGAAGGTGGCTGAACCGTGAAGTCTTTTCACTCTGTCCCCCGCAGCTTTTCCCACTAACTTTCTCTGTTGTTTGTGGGTTGAGAAGTCTGGTAACTGCCACAGCTCACTGATTCAGGGCGCTGGGGCCTGTTCCACCCGGCTCCTGGTCTGGTTGGCCCACACTGCCCATGCTGGGCTCCGGTCCCCTCCACTTTTGTGTGCAATAGCCCTTATCCAGCGACCATCCAGGCTGTCCTGGGCTGGAGCCCTGCTTCCCTCTGCTATTTTGTGGGTTCTGCAGTTCTAGAATTTGTTCAGAGCCATTTTTATAATATTTTGGAGGGACCTGGTGGGGAGCTCATGCAAGTCCCTGCTTTCCAGCCGCCATCTGGGCTCCACCTCCCTTATTAGTCTTTTTCATGTACTCTCTATTAGCCAAATTAGCCTGCTAGCCATTCTCTGTATACATTACATCTCTTGCCTCCAAGTCTTTGTGTAAGTTGTTTTCATGTCCAGAATGCAATCCCCAGGTTTTTACAAAGCACAGTTACTAACATTCTGTTCTTCTTAACCTTAATTGTTTTCTTGTTGATTCATTTCAGTTATGTCTGACTCTTCATGACCCCATTCGGGGTTTTCTTGGCAAAAATACTGGAGTGTTTTGCCATTTCCTTCTCCAGTTCATTTTACAGATGAGGAACTGAGGCAAACAGGGTTGAGTGCCTTGTCCAGGGTCATACAGCAAGTAAGTATCTGAGGCCAGAATTGAACTCATGAGGATGAATCTTCCTGATTCCAAACCCAGTGCTCTATCCACTGTGACACCTAGCTACCCTACTTTGTATATTTGTATGGGAGGGATAGATTTCCATCCTCCACCCCCATCTCAATTAGCAAGATGTTCTATGCCCAGAAACCATTATCATGTCATATGTACACAAGATTGTCTATACCTTGAGGTGTAAACCTATTTAACTTGGTCAAGAAGGGAAAAATCATTATGTGTCAGCCAAATAGGCTAACAGCACCTTTGGGGGCTTTAAATTGCAGAGAAATTTCAATTACTTCCTAATCCAAAGGGGTCTAGTCTAGTGGTAAAAGATTTCAGTTTGGGAGTTGTGGGGTTCCAGTTGGAGGCAAGTGCCTCAGAGAACTGCCATGGAGGAGGAGGAGATTTTCTTTTTTTCCTCACCTTCTTACATCTATCCACTTTCTCCATTCCCATTCCCCACCCCCACCCCAATCTATTACTTTATTGGAGAGACTGGACAAAATATCAAACCCAAAGCAGAGACATATCAAGAACAAAATGAGGACAAATAAGGAGACCTAAGGACAGCCACCCATGGAAGGAAGCAGGTTTAAGGAGTAAGACAACTCATGGTGGAGAAAAGTGTTGGCTATGGACACAATAGCGATAAACCTTCAGAACCAGGGTAGGGTAGGCTGCCCAGCCATTGGGGAGCTATTCCTAAGCAGTGCTTAATTAAGACTCTATAAAGGGGGAAAATAAAAACTAAATAGGAATTATGAGTTACTCTTTTGCCAAATGTATGCTTCACTACCACCGTATTCTGTTGGAGTCCATGTTTCTCATCGGCCTATATGTATACTTGTGGGAGACAGTGCACTGAGTTTTTGTTTGGTGGAGAAGGAGAAAGAGGGATTTTCTACCAAATGTTCTTACTATACCATCTAAGCAAATATCTTATGTTAAAAACTAAGTCTAGCTGGCAAATTCATAATGAGAAATATACCCATTAAGTCTTAGGAGCAACAGTATTGGAAATCCAGGCCCTCAGAGTTACCCAACAGAACCCTGAGAAAGTTATAGTAGTCAGCCAGTGCTCTGAGGGGAGGTATATATGAAGCACCACCTAGAGGGGATGCTACAGTATAAACTTTATATTTACTTAACTATATGTCATATCCCTCCTCCTCAGTAGAATATATGCACCTTGAGGGCAAGGACTATTTAATCTTTCCCTTGGTATCCCCAGGTCCTAAAAGAATGCCACCCACATAATAGGTACATAATGAATATTCAGTGAATTGCTCAACTGCAAGCAAATTAGGCAAACTGAGGATGCAATGTAGCCAAGCCAAATATCTAGCCAGAGCTTCCCTTTATCATGTAAAATTTCAATCTGAAACTTCTCTCTTATTTACCCTCTAATTATTAGAAAAATACAACATATGAACCCTGAAGTTTAAAAAGTTTTGGGAAATTGTGCAATTTTTTTTGAACTTTAAATGTCTTTCATCAATATAAAATAGCACTCTCCCTACCCCACCCCCAAAGACTTCACAATTAGCCAACTATCAATTGAACCACAGCTGATCATGAAATGTAATTCATCGCTGATCAACAGCAAGATGCATTTAAATGTTACTGCATTTGTTGTTTTTAGGGAATTTCAGACACCAAATTATACTGTTCATAATGTAACTTTAACAATGAATATGGGTGTTACTAACATTTCAAAATGATTGATTTATGTTCATGTTAACTACACAAATGACTGAGAAACAACATTTCCTATACATATTTATTTAACCAGATTCAGAGGGAGCCCTTGTTTGTATATTACTGAGAGTAAAACCAACTGGGGCACCTCAGAGTAACAATAGAAAGAATGGGACTCTTCCTTTAAAGATAATTTTCTCTCATCAGGAAATTAAATGTTTCTCCTGGCAGCAAGTAAAGTACACAGAGGAATGTAGGCCCACACGTATACCTCTTCAAAGCTAATTACATGGGAGGTTACCCAAGGTTCAGAATAGGGAGGAGGGTCGCCCCAAGAAATTATTTCAACTTTTAATCCATCAAAGAAAAATTTTCTTTGCTCATGTAAAATGAATTTATCAAGCTATTAAATCCATTGTAGGTAACCCTTTTCTAACATTGCTACATAGGGGGAAAGAGCAGGTCTTTTTGAACAGGCTCTTTGTATTATATCACTCCTTTGGATATTAAGTTGTTATATGCCAAGAAGGTCATGATTTGACCCATAGTGTATCCAAATCCCATATAACAAGGAGCTATTATCTTTCAATCCCATTTATTGTACTAGGTGGGTGATGGATTTGAGAGGGGAAACATATTTTTTAAAAGGGCAACTAAAGTGATTTATGCAGCCCAGAAGGGACTATTGTCTTCACAGAATGCAGAAAGCACTCCCAAGTCCTTCCTTCCTTACATAGAGAAGCCAATGGGTAAACGCTTCCTTGCCTTGTACATACTAATACAACCCCCTTAATTAAAAGGTAGGTTTAGCTTGACTAGGAAGGAACCAATGTAAGGCTGGCACCACAGAGACATCTAGTGGTCAAAATGAAAAGTCATATACCAATCATAGCCAATGATGTTACTAAAATGAGTTTGTCAATAAATCAGTGAACCACACTATCAGACACAAAATAAAGACTACTCAGTCTATCTTGCCAGGAATTAACTTCAGACCAATTGCCTTTTGCTTATCATGGACACTTAGTTTAGGTTTGTCTAGCTTTTTTTTTTTTGAGACCTGTGATTTCATCAATCTTAAGTCATTTTTGATACAGAAATACTTCCCAGCAACTTGTCTGAAAATCTGTAGTCTTAGAACATTTCCTGGGGGTGTTGAGAGGCTAATCATGATTATATAGTTGATGTGTCCAAGGCAGAACTTGAACACAGGTCTTCCTGATACCAAGGTCAATCATCTGTCCACCATACCATACCACCTCTCTTCAGCAGCTAACAGTATAAATTAAATTTCAAACTTTTTAATGTCTTGGTGGTCAGAGAACCACATGGAGTTTCTAATTCCATTTTAAAATCTCAGAACGTTAAAATTGGAAAGAACCCTGAAGAAAATTTAACTTAACTCCTCTTTTTTACAACAAGAAACCTGAGGCTCTCAAAAGTTAATATTCACCTAATATTGTATGGCTAATCTATTTCAGAATCATGTCTTGACTCCAGGGGTAGGCTTTCTCCCACTACTATCAGCAAAGTCAGTTTGTTATCTTGCATCTTTTATTCATAACAAAGTGGAAATAAATTTCACTTAGCCTAGTTTTTTTATGATTTACTATTCTCTAAGGTAAATTATTCTAGCCTTTTTCTATCAGTAAATAATCCAAGTAACAATATGATATCTAATTCCTTCAGAGGGAGAATTTCCCACATTAAGCAACTCTCATGACGAGAATTCTTTATGTTGTTTCTTTAAAAAAAAACATTATTTTTTGTACATGTATTAGACACTCATTAAGTGTTAATTGGTGATAATATGGTATAAAAACTTCTTCCTTTTATTTGTGATCTTTTGGTAAATGTATAAAAGATATTTCTCTAAATATCTGAACAAATTCAATGTAACAAGTGCATTCACTATTTCATAAATTCCTAAACTAATCTCTGATACATAACTGCAAAGCACCAACATTCCCTGGGTACAGATCTTATGCAGCAAGGAACCATATGGGACTGGTCAGGCAGATTTCTTGGGCAGGAATGCCCAAATAATCTGTGAGATGCTGACCATCTTTGCCAAGAGCTCTGCAGGATAGAGACTTAATTTTCAGAAAAAGAGCAGTCCTAAAGAACATAAAGTGGTATTCATTCTGTTCTGTGTACATATCACATTTCTAGAACATAAAAGTGACTGATAAACATTGGAGAAAGACCGAAAGGCTCAGGAAAACTGGTACTGTCAAATAAATCAGGCAGAACAATGGGAATAATGACATAAACTGAAGTGCATCCAATCTGCTGTAGTCTTTCTCACGCTGCAGCTTGCACAGTATGGACCAATAGCTCTCTAGATGAGATTCAATGTGACTTGTCCTGGATTGGGAGTATTACTAGTTAAGTGCAGAGCACCAAAAATAGTCCATCTAATTCCCTGCACTCAGCAATGAATCACGCTAAACTAAGGTTGTAACAGGATAAGACCAGAAAAGAGAATATTGTGAAGAAAATTCCATCTAAGAGTATATCTTTTGAGCATGCCAGTTGCTAAAATACTAGTCTTGGGAATTCTGGTCATGTCTTTCAACTTTTTTATCTCAGATTTTTAATGAAAATAATACAACCTTTACCCTGGAGACACCATGAATGATTAGGGATTTTTTGTTATCATGCATAATGTCTCAGAGTTCAATATGGTATGTAGGAATGATCTGGGAACACCCATTGCTCCATAGTATTCAAATGGCAGTTATGAGCAAACAAATCAAGAAGTCATATCATCCTTTGTAACTAGTCAACAATGTAAATGGAGTGCAGATTGCAAGTAGGATGTAAAATTTGCAAGGGCAAAAATATTTATTTGCTTTATATTCCCAGTGACTAACACAATGCCTTGGATATAGTATATGCTTAATACATTTTTATTGAAGTGAATTGGATGCTTATATTATTGCCCTATTCCCCTCTTTCTGATTACAAAGTGAACTATGTTCCTGAGTGGCATATCTGTGTCATTTTAAAGAAGGTTTTTCTGTCCAACTACATGTTCCTTTCAGTATTTAGTATGATACCAGAATCTTTCTTTGGCCCTATTAGCTGCAAAGTAGAATTAAGTATGGACTCCTAGAATTCAGCTGAAGGAGTTGATTGCTGGAATAACAAATTCAAATTAAATGGCTTCCAGGGAAGTGTTATAATGAATCCTTTATTCATAGAGTTTAGTTGCTGAAAAGCTTCACAAAATACTGATGTGATGACACGGAATCAGGACCTACGTTTGGAAATATGATTGAAGTAAGGATTCACCATAAATCTCAAATATCATTCCTATTTCTGACATCATCTTTGTCATTACCAAACTGAAACATCACCATAGTACTTCCCGGGAATGTCATAAATGGAAATCATCTTATTTGAATTTGTTCTTCAAGCAATCAACTCCTTCAGCTAAATTCTAAGATAGTTCATACCTAATTCTACTTTGCAGCTAACAGTGTCAAAGTGAGATTCCAGTATCATATTCACAAATACACATTGAATATAAGTATAGCAAGACCCCACATGTCATGAAGGCTGTCCTGGGCACAAAGCTGGGAGATGCCATTGTGTGGCTCAAAGGGAAGGAGAAGAGATATTTCTATCCTCTTTTCCCTCTACCTTTCTCCAAGTGAGACTTTAATTCCTGCCATGAGGGCAGCAGAAAGTTGGGGCCAGAGGTCACTTTGCTCTCCTGAAAGAGGAGGGGTACTATTTCTATCTGGTCTTTTAAATATTATTAATCTAGGGGATGATGTTTTCAGATTTAGTCTAACTTCTGATAATTATTCATTTTGGGGAGAAACAGGACCCCAAGCGTTTATGTCTAAAATTTGACCCCTTTCCCACCAAACACCAGTTCCACAATGAACTCACATACCACTTAGACAAGGGGGAAAATAACATTTATCTAAACAGGAAGTGAAACAGAAATCACAGAAGATATATAGAAGAGAATATATACTGGACCATATAAAATGAAGACACTCTCCCATTGGGAGCAGGGTAACTCAGCTCAACCAAGAGACAGACTGAAGAGCTCTCCTCTCTCCCACTCTCTTTCAACTCCACACAAACCCTGATGCATTGATCTCTACAAATAAAAAGAGAGTCAAATGCCAACAGCATTTGGGACTGGGGCTATATGAGAAGTTTAATATGTATTATTATCTACAGCTCATTTAATAAAAACACACTTTCATATTTTGTACAGCCCAACACAGTAGAGAAAGTGGAAGAAACTTTATAAAGATTCAAAGAATCTAAAAGATGGGTGGGATCTCCAAAACCATTTCATCTAACCCATTCTTGAGCAAGAATCCTCTTTAAAAATACTCAACTAATGTTTATCCAACCTTGGCTTGCTTAGATATCTAGTAAGGGGAAACCCACTACTTCCTAAAGAGGCACATTCCCTTTTGTTTAACTCATACAATTAGGAAGAGTGTTTTTGGTTTTGTTTTGTTTTTACAATTTAATACAATACAGAACACATTTATTAAAAGTATCTGCAATCCTCAGGACACTATAAGGGGCAATGAGGGAGAAAAAGAGGTTAGATAAACACAACCTTTGCCCTCAAGGCGATTAGAGTCTAGAAAAGATATATAATACCACAGATGATTATAATATGCACTAGTACATGTTAAGTACATTAGAGAATTATAAAATACATTACTATAGGAGGTCTAAGGGGAAAGTCATTGCCATCTAGATGACTTAGGGAAAGTTTATTTGGAGGAAGTATCCATTGAGCTGAGGTCAAAAAATGGCTAAGAATTCAATAGGTAAAAAGGGAGTAAATATATTCTAAGCATATGAAAAATAGCCTGAAAGGAGGAACAAATGCAGAAGAGCACAAGAGTGGTACTAAAAGACTTATGCTCTGTTGAAAAATGTTTCTCCAACACAAAATCACTGAATGTATTTATGTACATAAAATATTTGAAGGTTATACTATGTTCTTATTTTAGATATAATTTAAAGTAAATTGTTTTTCAGTGCATTAGAGTTTGCACAATTGGTTTTGTCACATATCCAAAGACAATAAGAAACATCATTTAGTGGGGCAAATGGTCATCTTGCCAGGAAATGTTCATGATTAGCATAAGCAAAAAGAGTACCATGAAGATGATAGCAGCTTACACACCGACATCTCTTGCAGAGAATTAGGAGGTACAGAAAATCTATAAAGAACTCAGTAAAAGCCTCCAACTTAAATCATCACATATTCTAATAACTGATTATTTCAGGGTAAAGTTTGACATAGAGGAAGATATAAAAATACATTGGAAAATGTCTCATGATCAAGAAACAAAGAAAAAAAGACCAAAGGCTTGAAGACAACATAGAAGCCTCAATCTATGATGGGGAGGAGGAGGATCATGATACCAAAAAACCTTAGAAACTGCCTCAATTAGAAAATGTTTGACTTCCTAGTGGGCATAGAGGAATGGGCCGTTAGGGGAAACACTGGTTTAGAGTACAAACTCATTTACAAAACATTGTGTAGAAAGATAGTAGAAAATTATGATAAGTAAATTTATTAAACCACATAAATGGGGAAAGTAGGTAAAGAGAAAAATGAGTTTGCAGAAAGTGTGGCATGAGATCCAATTCAGATCATTCAAATAAAATCCAAAGATAAAATTAGGAAAATAAAAAGAAGAAATACACAAAAGATCTGCTAATATTTTAAAATGAACTATTTTCTTCATTAATGACAATGAAGCCACTCCATATGGATGCTAATATCACATTCCCAGTTGCACTACTTGATGAATGGAAATGATATTAAAGAGGACACTGATTGGAAAAGCAGTGGGAATAGGCCAAACACACAGAAAAGAGATCCGTGCAGAAAGTGCCAGGTTGTGGGTGTTAAAGAATTTTTTTCTTAAGATATTTGAAAAAGAAAAAAATAAAAGATTTGGAAAAAATACTACAAAATGTATAGTAAAAAGGCTTACCAACTACTAAAAGTCATTTGTTATTGATTAGACAATATAAAAATAAGTCAATGGAAAAGTCTAGATAAAGGGAAAAAAATAAAACCTTTAGTAAACTTCTGTCCAATAATCCTGAAAATACAAATTGTTTTGACAAGAACTGCTAGGTGAACTGGAAGGCAGTTTGACAGAAATTAAGTTTAGACCAGCATTTATACCATATTAACACAATGAGTTCAGAATGGATAAACAACTCGATAAACAAAATGTCATTCCATAAAGAAATTAGAAAAGCCTCAGCTAAGGCTAGGGGAAGAATTCTTAACCAAACAAGGCATAGAGATAATCACAAAAGATAAATAGATAATTTTGGTCACATGAAACTGAACGGTTTTTGTACAAAATCAGCGCATCAAGGATGAAAAGAAATGATTAGGAAGAAATCTTTGCATGAAATATTTCTTGAAAGAGTTTGATGGAACGATGAGTGGCATTCTCCGATGGATAAGTTAGTGGTCAAAAGACATGAACAAATGGTGTTCAAAAGTATTGTGCAAGATTGATTTTTCCATATGAAAGATTCCTCCATATCACTAATGATATGATAAACTTAAATTGAAACAATTCCGAGATTTTTACTTTACAGCCAAAAAACTGGCAATGACAAAAGATAAAAGTAGATAATGGTTGAGGACCTGGGGATAGACAGTGTATTATACATTAATTGTTGGCAATCCATAACATTTATCAAAACATTCTAAAAAAAATTTGAAATTATATTAAAAAGGTATCATTGGCCCAGAATCAAATGCCAGATATATGCCCCAAGGAGGTCAAAAACAAAAAGAAAGGTCCAAAACATACTAAAAAAATTATAGCAGTACTCTTATGGTAGAAAAGGACTAGAAGCAAAATAAATATCAATCCACTAGAAAATTGTTCAACAAATGTTTTATATGAATGTAATGGAATATTATATCACACCATAATAAATTGTGAGTTGTGAATAAATTGTGAAAAACCAGAAAAGACTTATATGACATGAAGTAGGGTAAAATAAGCAGATTCTAAAAAAAAAAAAAACAATGCGTACAATAGAGAACACAACAGAGGAAAAAAGTTAAAAGAAATTAAATGTTATATAATTAGAATGACCAACCTTATCTAAGAGGATTGGGAAAAAATATAGTTCATTTTGTACTGGAGAATTGATAGACTATGAGTATGGAATATTGTGTATACTATCAGACATGGGTGTTGGGTTAGCTGATTTTGCTGAATTTTTTACTATTTCTTTTTCAATATTATAAGATTTCTCAAAGAGTAGTGGATAGAAAGAGGAAATTCAGAAATGCAAATGGTAGAACAACAAAAGGTATCAATAAAATGTTTTTACAGAACCTATACATCTTGATGTCAATAGTTTTACTTTTGAAGTGTTTCTGAAAATGATCTATGCATATTGGGCAGGCACCCTTGAAGAAAACATGAGAAGAAAATAGGTAGGCATTCACTAATGATCTTCTGCAGTACTTCACATATTTGTAGTCACATATTTGATGGAAAAGGGCAATGAATTCAAGATATCATTGCATTTAATGTTTGTTGATTTTTAAAAAGGAACTTTTGACTTTAAGTGAAGACTTAAAAGTTATACTCTAGCAAGATGTCTCCCATGCATATGTTGACATAATTAAAAATTCCTTAATAAATTTAAAAACAAAAATACTTTGTTCAATGCCCCTCTGACTATTACCAAGTAAGAGATAAGATGGGAAATATAATATTGATTATGTCAAACCTAGAGTCATTGAAAAGCCTTCTAAACAAGATTAAAAATGACTCAAAACAGAGTTGTCTAATAATCCATGAAAATCCATGAAAAAAATTAAGTATTGTTGAGACAATACCATGAAGTTGATTATACAGTCCATTGGACTGTCAAGAAGTATATCTCAAACAGTACATATGGAAAATTAGCTGGGCCCATAATTAAATAAGAGGAAGAGAGTGGAATTGATCATATTTGAAAAACTGCACAGCACTTTCAATGATCCCAAGCCTTCCCTGAAGCTATTTTGCAGCAATATTTTCCAAGTGAATATATTGCCTTGAATAAAATACTCTCCAAAGTATCAAAATTAGCAGCATCAGATCTCAAACTACACTACAAAGTCATAATCATCAAAATAATCTGGTACTAAATAGTGTAGTTGATCAATGGAATACAACAGGCACACAATATACAAAAGTGAATGACCGCAGTAACTTAGTGTTTGATACACTGGAAGATCCAAGCTTTGGGGCAACAACAACAACTGCTGAGAAAACTGGAAAGTAGTGTGACAGAAACTTGGCATGGGCCAATATCTTATCATGTATTCCAACATTAGGTCAAAATAGGTACATGATTTAGACAGAAGGATGATATCATAAGTTAAGAAGTGACAGAAAAAGTTACGTGTCAAATCTATGGATAAGGGAAAAGTTCATGACTAAATAAAAGATAGAGGATCATAGGAAGTAAAATAGATAATTTCGATTACATTAAAATTTTGCACAAACATAACAAATATCACCAAAATTAAAAGGAAAGCAAGAAACTGAGAGAAAATTTATACGTTACATTTCTCTGACAAAGGTCTAATTTCCCAAATACATAGGAAACTGAACCAAATTTATAAATAAGAACCATTTCACAATTGATAAATCGTCAAAGTATATGAATAGGTAGTTTTCAGAAGAAGAAATCTGTCATCAACAGTCACATTTTTAAAAATGCACTAAATCACTTATAATTAGAGACATACAAATTAAAACAGCTCTGAGATGCTACTTTACATCTATCAGATTGGTTAACATGACAGAAAATAAAAACGGCAATATAACAGAAATAATTATTATATATGCTCACTCTGAGCTATCAAAACCCAAACAATGATGAAGGATTATATATAAAATTGAGAATATCTATATTCAAAACTTTACTATGTATGCTTTTTAAAGTATTTACTGTTCCTGAGCTATCCAGCTTATCTCTATCTCTTCCTAAACTTCCTTCTGGTCTTTTCTCTGTATTTTTTAGGTTCCATCAAATTCACTAGGCATGATGCACTTTGGCTACTACAGTATTAAGGATAAACTAAATCCATCATCCCTTAGATGAATAATAGTGGGTTAAAAAAAGATTTTTGTTTTTTTATACTAGAGCTACCTCACAATAAGGCAGGTATGTGGTGCAGTAGATAGAGCATCAGCCCTGGAGTCGGAAGGACCTGAGCTCAAATCTGACCTCAGACACTTACTAGCTGTGTGACCCTAAGCAAGTCACTTAATCTGTTTGCACCAGTTCCTCACCTGTAAAATGAACTGGAAAAGGAAACTGCAAACCACTCCAATATCTTTGCCAAGAAAACCCCAAATGGGGCCACAGAGTCAAATACAACTGAAACGACTTCAGAGCAATAATACTATTCCCAATATCTCCTTGCCCTGTCCCACAGAACTTTTCTTTATAATAAAGAAAAACAGCAAAGCAAAACCAAATGACACAGGCTGATAGAGTATATATCATTCTGCCCCCATGATCCACCACCTCTCTACCTAACAGAGAACCTTGCATTTCATCATAAGTACTATGTAACGAAGATTTGCCCTTGTCCTCAATGTGACTTCTGACGTATTTTAGTATTATTTAAATTTACATGATTGTAGCCAATATGAATACTTTAACCTCATTTTGCTTTCTTTATTCTGTATTACTTCATGTATGCTGTCTTTTGTTTAATTCCTCATATTCATTTTTTCACAGTAAAATACTATATTATATTCACATGCTATAATTTGTTTAGCCAATTCCAATTCTAAGTCGATGTGATTTACTAACTTTTACATTAATACTCATAGCTTTCCACAAAGTCTTCAAGTCTAATGTAACATTTCAGAGGATGATCTGCAGAATTTTCTTTATTTCCCTTTAGCTGGAGCAACTAGAGAGAGATGTAGGGCAATGGCATAAAGGGCTCAAAACTATTGAAAAAACCTAGTGTCTTCTTCCTCTCCTCCCACTTACTCTTCTCCTTCCTTTCTCTTCTTCTTCTCTCTCCTCCCTCCTTCTCTCTGCTTCTTCCTTCCTTCCTTTCTTTCCTTCTTTTTTCCTTCTTTCTATATATACTTAGTACAGCAGAAGAAAATTATTGTACATGAAACTACAGACTTCTATCATATACAATGTGTTTTTCTTTTGAATGTAGTATTTAAATATATAGTTAGAAATATAAATTTAATATACTTAACATGAAACTTTAAGAATATGTTTCAATGACCCTTTTTTCTTTTCTTTTTTAAAATTTTTTGCTACCTATATTGTTCAGATCTGAAAATGTCATTCTGTGTCTTGGATCTATCAGCTGTTAGTAAGTAGCTAACATGTTTCATTATCATTCTTTTGGAATTATGGTTAATCATTACATTGACCAGAGTTCTTAAGTCTTTCAAAGTTGTTTTTTATTTATAATGTTGTGACTGTATAAATTCTCCTGTTTGTGCTTACTTTACTCTATATCAATTCACAGAGGTCTTCCCAAGTTTTTCTGAAACTGTTTATTTGATCATTTCTTATCACACAATAATATTCTATCGCAATCACATACCATAATTTGTTCACCCATTCCTCGTGATATGTTTCCCCTTAGTCTCCAGTTCTTTTCCAATATGAATAAATATTTTTAAATGTAAGAGCCTAGAAGTAGTATTGCCAGATATACACAATCCAGTGAATTTTTGAGTGTGGTTCCTGATTGCTTTCTAGGATAGCTGGACCAATTCATAATTCTACCAATGGTACATTACTGTGCATTCCTGTAATTTTTCCAACAATAATCACTTTCCTTTTTTGTGTGTTATCTTTGACAGCATGAAGAATTGGAAACTTTTATTTGTATTTTCCTAAATAAGTGATTTGAAGAATTTCTTCAAATGGTTGTTGATAGTTTAGATTTCTAAAATTCCTGTTCATATTCTATTCATGCAATTCATAATCATATTCTCTGACCATCTGTCAATTATTGAACAGTTTTTGTTCTTATAAATTTGAATCAATTTCTTACATGTCTTATACAGACCTTTATTAGAGAAACTTACTGAAAAGATTTTTACCCAAATCTTATTTTCCTTTTAACTATACTTTTCTTGCATAAAAACTTTTTAAAAACATTTTTATAACTTTATTTTTATAAATCAAAATTATCCACTTTATTTTCTGTGATCCTCCCTATCTCTTTCTTGTCCCTTTCCCACAAGTTAGAAAGTTAGAAAGTAGTTTCTTCTTTGTTCTTCTACTTTGTTTATGCTATTACTTTTTATGTCTAAGCAATGTATCCATTTGGAGCTTGTCATGGTATATGTTTTGGAAGATTGGTCTATATCTAATTTCTCCCAGATACTTTTCCAGCAGTTTCTTTTTAATAAAATAGTGCACGAGATGGAGGATTTTGTTTATACTAAACACTATGATACTAAGCTCATTTCTGTCTGTATGTTTCTTACCTACAGACACCTCTCCATTTTTTAAACAAGTACCAAATAGTTTTGATCACCAATTTGAAGTATGGTTTAAGGTCTGATCCTGCTAGACCAGCATATAGCCCTTTCAAAGCAATTTACATATTGTTAGAATAATTTTGATTGATTAACTCAGGTTAATCAACATTTACTTAGTTCACTGTGATTTAGTGGCATCACTCTATTGATGATATGTATTACATATGTAATACATATACTTCATTGATGATGTGTAACACAATGTATTAATGATCACATCCATATATTGATGAGTATATTTCTTTCAATTGATTTATGATAGATTTACATTGTATTAGATGTCATGAAGATTTACTTTAACTTGTGTTAGAATTTGTCCTACTCCACTCCTATGAATATGCTCCTGAGAACTGCTATGTTCCAAAAAAACCAATTTCCTTCATTTTCTCTTTTCTTTCATGCCCAATGTTCATAGCATGCTTGTGAAAAGTCTAAGAGTTCTGTTGCCTAGTCACTGACTAAACAGTGGTATTTAAGGGACATCTCCCTTGGTCAAATATGGGACTTTGGCCATATATAAGAGTTCCTTCCTGTAGCTAAATATGGATGTTTCATTTCCCTCTCTAGATCAATCATATGGGTTTATCCCTTCCGGAATTGACCAAAAAATTATACCATGTCATTCTATTTGTGGTACTACCTCAATGGCTATAAAAGAAATTTTTTCTCAAATAGAAGAATCCTTGACTACAGAGGAGAGTCTTGAATTGTATGGATTAGGGACCACCAAACTCCCTAATAAATTGATCTGTGTTTGGAGCATTGCTTAGTTTCCTTTCATTGTAGATTCAATTGTTAGAGCCTAAAATATATGTTATCATTTGATGCACACAATGATATTGTGAAGTACATAATGCAGGTATGATTTTCCCATTTTACAGATAAAAAGGAACTTATTTGCTCAGAGGTGCAGTGCCTTATCTAAATCAGTGCTTCTTAAACTATGGGTCATGATTCCATATAGGGTCCCAAAAAATTTGGCAAGAGTAAAAGATTTCTGAATACACAATGACCAAAAATTAATTAAAAATCAAATGTGTAATGAATCTGAGGTGTCTCTGTCAGTGCTTGCCCATGTTGCATCTTGCAACTTCACTGCAGCCTTGGTCCCAAATATAAAACATGCACATTTGGCACTTCGCACACCCACAGGCCACTCAATACCAACAAATGCTGCTGAAATGGGAAAAGGAGTCATGAGTGGAAAAAGTTTAAACCCTAATCTAGACCATATAGCTAGTAAGTTGCAGAGCTAGCACAGGAACCCAGATCTAGGATTCTTTCAACCTCTCCACCACTGCATCATAATAGGTATTGTACATATCAGCATATAACAAATAATTTCTTTTGTGATTTATTCAACTTCAGTGAATTGTGGTTGTTCTTCATTCTCTACCTTGTTATCAAAAGTCTTGGGAAGGACACACAGCTAATAGTTTAGTCTCTGTCACCTATAAGGCCAGTGTCATTGATTAAATCCTAGTTATTTCAAGGCCACATTTCTGCATAGAGTACTGGCTCTCTACCAAGAATTCTCACAATACCATGGATTTCTCACCAGAAAGCTGGTCAAACTGTAGCATAAGTAGAAACTCTTGGTATGGGGGGCACTGGGTAAAAAGACAAACACGTTTCAATGTGAACCCATTCTCACTTGAGAGAAAACAAACTCCAAGCACTTTCCTGCTGATTCTAAATCAGGAGGTTTATATTCATATAACTAACGATTTTCATTGAAGAATCAAATAACTTCAAGTATGTAAGCTTAATGAATCATGTGATTTGTGCTGCTAGTACTCTTACTCAAAAGAATCCTTCAGAGAAGGACTTCTTAATCATTTCAGGGGGTCCATGAGCTCAGATGAGAAAGGAATAGACCTTTATTTCAGTATAACTGATATCCTTTGTAATCCTGTCAATTTTATTTTAGCTTCCTTAAACCATGTTTCTGAGGAGAGGCACATAGATTTCACCAGACTATCAAAGGGTCCATGACACAAAAATAGCTAAGAATTTGTGCTGTACCACAAGAAAGGGAGAAAAACAATTCAGACTGCTGATTCATTTATTACCACATCAAGAGAGGCAGGGCAGCTGAACTGTGGAGGTGGAAGGCAGTAGCTGCTGCCAATAGCTCTGGCAAAATCACAGGTTTCTTCCATATCAGGGCTGCCTTCTAGCAGAAGAAGTAAGGAAAAGTAGGACTAGAAGTGTGGTGAAACTTAAATGAGACTTTAGACATACAGCACTTTGCAAACCTTAAAGCAGTATATAAGTGCCAGTTATCAGCAGTAGCAGCGGCAGTAGTAGCAACTATTAATTATCTTACTAGGCTTCCAATCTAGTGATAACTTCATTGCCTCAGCCTTCTACTGTCTTCCTACAAAGCTCAAGCAATGTTTATAAAGCAGTAAGGAGTTTTCTGGAAAATGTTTAACAACTAGGCTCTGGGGGATGGAAGGAAGGAATGTATGCACACATAAATGAAAAAAAAAGGCTTTTTCTTCTCCACCTCCATACTTTTAAGTTTAATCTTCATTATTAGCACTTTAAGTCTAGGCAATCAACAAAACAATACATCAAGCCCTAAATTGTAGTAGTTGTTGATTTCTGAGATGTAAATGTTCCCACTGGCTTGAGCCCCACTAGGGCTGACTCCAGTACACTTCTGAATCAGAATAGCTAGGGGCGGCAGTGGATAGAGTACTAGGCACAGAATCAGAAACACTTGTGTTCAAATACAGCCTCTTACACATACTATCTGTGTGGCCCTAGGCAAGTCACTTAACCCTTGATGTCTGCCTCAGTTTCCTTAACTGTAAAATGGGGAGAAAACAGTACCTACCTCACAGGGTTGTTGTGAAGATCAAATGAGATAATATTGACACTTAGTACAATTCCTGGCATATAGTAAGAGCTCTACAAATGTGTTATTAATCTCATTATTATTATTACCTATTGGCTTGTGTGTTATAGCTTGGTCCACTATAGTGTGATTGTAGCACTTACTCTCTTCGAAAGAGGGGAAAAGAAAGAGTAGTGATAGTCCTTTGTGTCAGAAGAGTGTGACTAGAGGATCTAGTTTTCCTAAGTCTTTTTCCAAGTATGCTGTTGTTTGTGTTCACTTGTGTCATGCATGTCTTTGGAAAGTCTTATGTAATGAGCCATGATTTAAGATGCCTGAGGTCTTGGGTACTGAGAACACTGAAAAGGTTGGTGCTGTTCGATCAGAAGCATAAAGTCATCAATAGCTTTTTCTGAGGCAGTGTAGTACAGGAGAGAGTGCTGGTCTTGGAGTCAAAAGACTTGAAGTCGAATCCTGGTTCTACCACTTATGAATTGTGTGACATTGGGCAAGTCATTTAACTTCACTGGTTCTCAGTTTTTTTTTCCATGTATAGAATGTTGGGATTGGACTAGAGGACCTCTAAGGTCCACTCCAGCTTGAAATAATCTTTTTCTATTTTTCCCCACAATGATTTGTCAGAGATCATAGGACTTGATTTTTTTTAATAAAAACTAACTTCTGATGGTCTGGGTTAAACAAAAGCATTATTTTACTAATGTTTAGAGGAACCATACTACCAACTCTTCTCACTTCCAATACTCATTGAAAGAACTACTAGTTCTTTCTAGAACTACTAGTAAGACTCAAGCATATGAGTCTTCAATTCTGTCTTGAGTATGAGTCAATAGTTAGGTGAGCCCCAGCTTGAATGCACGCTGTCTCTCAGCCTATGGTCAGACAGCTAGTAAATATAGTCATATCAGGAGCAGTATTCAGACTCAGGTCTTTTGGGCTCCAAGTCCAACTCTTTTCCATTACATCATCATGCCTCTTAGATGAATTAGGAGCCAGTGGTACACACCTTAATGACCAATATCAGGTCTGGCCCTCAGAAAATTGGTGTAACAGCAAGCAAAGTAGGATTTTTTGCTGGATTGAGTTCTAGGCAATCAGAAGCTGTTATGCGAGTTCTAGCCAATCAGACACGTGTGCTGAGTTTTAGCCAATCAGACATGGGTAGTGAGTTCTAGCCAATCAGATGCCATCTAGAACTGTATATAGAGCCCAGAGTGTGAGAGAGCAGACATTGAGAGAGCCAATCTCAAGAGAGAGCTGCCAGAATTGAGAAGAAAAAAAGAGACAAGAAGAAGAATGAGATTTGAACATTGAGCTGAGAGGAGACCGCTGACAGCAAAGAGAAGACCTTTGATGGCAGAGACTTGCTGAAGGAGCTTCTGAGCTGTAAAAGCAAATAGAGCTGTAGGACAGAAACCTGCCCATGGGAAAAAGGCTTAGCTTAAGCCCCCTTTGAGAGCTGTTAAAGTGAACTGAGCTGTTAACACAGAGCCTCTGGCTTTTGGAGGTGAATTGAGATGATGGTGCTGGTAGTGTGTGTTGTTGCCCTGTTAAGCTTTGCTTTCCCAGAGGCAGAAGCTGTGAGCAGGAACTCCTGGCACCTGCTGTGGGGCAGGAGCAAAAAGAGCAGTCCCCTTGACCTGAGACATGGTACAGGAACAGAGAGCTGCCTATATGTGAATCCACGTGAGAGTTGGGAGCAGTCATTCCACAGAGGAAGAGCCATGGGACTTGGAAGTTAACCTCGAGTCAAGATGAACTTTACTTGGATGCCTGGTATTGATTAAGGAGATTGTTCTTAGTGTTCCAGGGGTGGATGGTGTGGTATTTTCTGCTATCCCTTAAGGATGTGGTATGCTAGGGAAGACCCTAGACCAGGACCACCTGCCATGTGAATAAGTATTTTGGGGAATGCTACTAAATCCAATAATATATGCTACGTACCATATGACATACCGAGTATTATGAGCTATGTATATATGTACATATACATATATATTAGATGACATGTTTTGCTTAATCATGTTGTTGTAAATGTCATGATTTAGTTTATTGAACAATGTTTAATGCTGAATAGAGAGTTCATTATACTATGAGATTAGGCCCTTGAAATTATTCACAGCAGCAGTCCTCAGATGTGCTGCCATGATTGGCATGACAATTGGTAAGTTAGTAGTTTATCTCTTAGAGCTCAACAGCTTTCATTTCTGGTTTTTTCCTTCTGAGATGACTTTGTCCATCCTCCTAGTTAGATGCCGCTTGTACTTTGCCTATTCTGCCTATATGAACTTACTGCTCAGAGAAAGATCTCCTGTCAGTCATGTGCACCTTAGTGTAGATTAAAGCAATTATTTTCCATTTTCCAGGAAGATGTATTGATGTCATCAGTCCTCTTTAAGAACAAAGGAAGAAAAACAACAAACAATTGTGTTTTAAGAAATGATGAAGCTTATGGTTGCAGAAAAAACTGGGGAGACAACATGAGCTGATGAAAGTGAAGTGAAAAGAAGTAGGAGTACATTGTACACAAGTAAGAGCAATACTGTCATGATGATCAACTGTAAAAAACCTAATAACTGATCAATAACAATGATACACCACAATTTGAAAAGACTCACAATGAAACAAACTATCCATCTCCACAGAGAGGACTGATGAACTCTGAACCTATATTGAAACATACTTACTTCATTTTGTTTTGGTTTTTTTCCCCACAACATAGCAAATGTGAGAATGTTTTCCATGACTTCATATGTAAAATGGGTATCATATTTCTTGCTTTCTCAATGGGTGGGGGAGGAGCTGGAGGGAAGAAGAGAATTCAGAACTGAAAATAAAACTTTAGAAATAAAAAAAGTATCAAAATCATGATCTTCCCAAAAATGAATGGTGAGATATATGGTAGCACATTAATACATATAAATCACATACAATAAGTAATACAAGTAATATCATCAGAGATGTCTAACTAAAAAAAAAGAGAGAGAAGTGAATACCAAGACTTAGGGATAGATAATGGATAGTTCCTCTGAAAGAAACTTATTACCCAGGAACAATAATATTAAGAGATGTGGAGGGAACAAATGAGCACGTTAGGTGGATCCAAAAGCCCAACTCAGCATTAACAATCATTAAGCAACTACTACTTGCTAGGCACGGTGGATGTAAGATCAAAGGATAAAAAAAAATAATTTCTATACAAAATGAGTTTAAATTCTCCTGGGAGAGATAGAGTATGCACACATCTAAGTAAATAGCACATAATCTTAGGAGAGAGATCACTAAAAATTGAGAGGATGAGGAAAGTTTTCATATAGCCTGAGGCGAGGCATGAAGGAAGTTAAAGGATTCTAAGACAGGGAAGAAAGCAGGGACAAACTTCAGGCATGAACGCAACTTCTTTCCAGACTCAAAGATGGAAGATGAAATGTGGAGTTCTAGGAACCAGTAGTAGTCCACTTTGCCTGTAGCATAAACTTTGTAAAAAATAGTAAGTCAGTCAACAAGCACTTGTTAATCATTAAAACAGCAGGGTGGAGCCAAGATGGCAGAATAAAAGCAGGGACTTGCTTGAGCTCTACCCAAACCCCTCTCCAAATACCTGTAAAAAAATGACTCTAAACAAATTCTAGAGCTATATAATCCACAAAATAACACAGTGAAACAAATCTCCAGCCCAAGACAACCTGGAAGGCTGACAGGAAAGGTCTGTCACACCAGGCTGTAAGTAGAGTGCAGTCTAGCATGGGCCATGCCAGCACAGATGGGGCTGAAGCAAGCCTCAAGGGACTGAATCACTGGCAGCTGTGGCAGTTTCTAGACTTCTCAGCCCACAAATGCCAAAGACAACTTAGAAGCAGCTTTAGGGCAGCAGAGGTGGCAGCAGTGGCAGTGGCAGACACAGCAGCAGCTGCTTCCGGAGCTCCTGACCCAGTCCACAGACAGTGGGGGCGGGGAGGCAGGATCAAGCAGATGATCTGAGTGGAAGTGCAGGGATCTCTTTGCTGGTGCTGAGGCAGGATTCTCTTGCTTTGCCCTGCTAGGATCTAGGTTGCAGTCCTGGGTGGTGGTCCTGGGGTGAAGAAGAATGCTGGTATGGCAGAGCTTGTGGCAGATGTGGAGAGGGAATCCTCTTCATAGTTCCAAGGCAGAAAAGAGTACTTGAGGTCACTCACAGACCAGAGCACAGGCCAGGAGAGGAGTAAACACTTCTCCTTGGATTATACTGCCTTAGAAGAACTGAAAATTTACATATGCCTAGAAGTATCTCTGAAAACAGCTGCACAAAACCCTTGAAGTTTGGAACAGAGCACCCTTCATTCTAGAAGCAGAGTCTTACCTTGACAAAGAGCTCAAAATCAAGTAATTGTCTCAGAAAATGAGCAAACAGCATAAAAAAAACTCTGACTATAGAATCTTACTTTGGTGACCAAGAAAATCAAAATATCATTAAAACACTGCGCTAAGTGCTATGGACACAAAGTAAGGGAAAAAACATTGACCTTGCCATTAATGAGTTCATGTTCTGATGGGGAGACAACATGCAAATGATTCAATTCAATTCAATCAGTAAACATTGATTAAGTGCTTACTGTGTGCCAGGCACTGCTATGCATATACAAGATAATGTCAATGGAAGGTAATTTCAGAAAAGACACTAACAGTGAGGGTGACCTGGAAAGACCTCTGCAGAAGGTGCGATCTATGCTGAGTCTTGAAGGAAAACAAGGAGGCCAGGAGGTGGAGGTGAGGAAGAACATTATAGGCATAGGAGAAAACCAGAGAAAAGGCTAGTATCATTCAATCATATAATGCATGGAGGGAATTCTCATTCCACATTCTGCCTTTCTATCAAGATATAATTATCATTAGTTCTCAGGAATCCCAGTTAGTCATGATGTTGATAAAATTCCATCATAATAGTATTCTATCTTTTTTTTTTACAAATACCTGAAAGTCTTTCAGTTCATCAAATACTCAGGATTGCACTCAGGTTTGCTGGATAAGTTATTCTTGGAAGCAACCCCAGTTCTTTTGCTCTTCAAAATATAATGTTTCAAGATCTATGGTCTTTTAGTGGAGAAACTACTAGGTCTTGTCTAATCCTGATTGTTTTTTTCCATAGTATTTAAATTATTTTTTTTCTTATTGCTTACAATATTTTCTCTTTAACCTGAGAATTTTGAAATTTCACTGTGACGTTCCTGTAAGTTTTCTTCCTAGGATCTCTTTTAGGTGGTGATTGGTGGATTATTTCTATTTCTACTTTACCTTCATGTTCTAGAACTACAGGGCAATTTTCCTTAATAATTTCTTGTAAGTATCCAGATTCTTTTTTTTATTGTAACTTTAAAGTAGTCTGACAATTCCTACATTGTCTCTCCTCGACATGTTCTCTAAAGCAGTTGTTTTTTCTAATGAAATGTTTCAGATTCTCTTCTATTTTTTCTAATTTTATAATATCTTGGCATCTTACAATGTTATTCAATTCCACTAGCCCAATTCTAGATTTCAAGGAATTGTTTTCTTCCTTAATATTTTCTCTTTTTCTAATTAGTTAACTTTCTTTTCATAATTTTCTTGAATTGCTTTTATTTTTCTATTATTTTTCCTTCTTCTCTCTGATTTTTGAATTCTTTTTCAAATTCTTCTAAGATTTCTTTTTGGGCTTGTGACCACTTGACATTACTCTTTAGCATAAGAGTGACCTTTTTTTTAAATTTAATTTTTTTTTATTTTTAGTTTACAATACACGGTTCTACATAATTTTGAGATCCAGATTTTCTCCCCTCCCTCCCCAAGACGGCATGGAATCTCATATAACCACCATGTATAACTTTGCATTGAATTAATTTATACACTAGTCAAGTTGTGGAGAAGAATTATGACCAATGGAGTGAATCACAGACAAGTTATTTTGTCTATTATAAATACCCAAATTAACTATAAAGAATATATGAAAAAGACACTATTTGCATCCAGAGAAAGAACTGATAAATAAAAGTATGTATAGAATAATTTTACATATAGGAGTGTGTGTGTGTGTGTGTGTGTGTGTGTGTGTGTGTGTGTATGCATATGTATTGTGTCTAATGGTTGTCATCCCGGAGGGGGAAGAAAAAAAAGAAATTTACATGATAATTTTGTTGTATGCTTGAAAGGAATAGCAAGTTGTACATAGTAGATTTGTAGTTTCATATACAATCATACTTTTACTGTACTATGCTATGGAAATACTTGTTTTATTCCATAAATTAAAAAGAAAAAGAAAAATAATATTCTATCATATTTATCTACCATAGGTCATTCATCCATTCCTCATTTTATGGAAATTGCCTCAGATTCCCCTTCATTGTTCACCTCAAAAAGAGCTATAAATATTTTGTATATGCTTAGAATTTGTCTTGCCTAGGATTAATCTGTCCATTAATCTATACTCCCCTCTTTCCCCCTTTCCTTTCTATTTCCCCATTAATTGAAATGCGTTTCTGTACTCAACTGAGTATTTGTATATTCTTCTTGCTTTTGAACACTTCATATAAAAGTGAGGTCCAACTGTCAGCCGCTCCCTATCTTCCTCCTTGTTTGTATATATGTCTACTTGTGCACTCTGTTTATGTAAGATAATTTTCCCAAATCTTCTTTCCCTTCTCCCCCTCCCCAGTACATTCCTCTCTATCCATCTTTTCAAGACATAAGAGATTACTCTCAGGCCTTTTCTAATTAGACTCCTTCTTTGAAGCCTGATGATGAGTTCAGAGGAGACACAGGTATCATTTCTCCATTTTTAAATGTTAACAGTTTTTCCTTGGTTAATCCTTTGTCATTGTTCATTTGTGTTTACCTTTTTATGTTTCTTTTCAATCTTGCATTTGAACTTCAAAGTTTCTCCGTGGCTAGTCTTTTCATGAGGAATGCTTGGATGTTCTTTTTTTCATCAAAGATCCATTTTCCCTCCTTCTTGTATTATACTCAGTTTTGCTGGCTAAGTTATTTTTTTTTTGCTATAAGCCTGTATCCTTTGCATTCTGGAATATCATTTTCAAGTTCTCTGCTCCTTTATATTGGTGGTTGTTAAATTTTGTGTGATCCTGACTGGATCCCTGGTATTTGAATTTTTTTTCTGGCTGCTTATAGTAAATTTTCTTTGACATGGAAATTCTGGATTTTGGCCATCATATTCCTGGGAGTTTTCATTGTGGAGTTTCTTTCAGAAAGCAACTGGTAGATTCACTTTTCCCTGTGTTTCTAAGAGATCTGTGCAGTTTTCTTTTAAGATTTCTTGAAATATGATATCTACGGTCTTCCTTTGGTCATAGTGTTCTGATAGTACAATAATTCTTTTAAAATTTCCTCCTCAATCTGTTTGTCAAGTCAGTTGTTTTTTTTTTCCTATGATATAACTTATACTTCTTCTTTTTTCACACTTTTGACTTTATTTTACTATTTTTTGTTGCCTCATGAAGTCACTGGGACCTCTTCTGCCAAGATGTTAACTGCCTTTCCAGTTCTTTTTTTCCCATAGCTCTCATTTCTGTTCCAATTTTTTCCTCAACTACTCTCATTCCATTTATAAAAAACATTTTAAACTCTTGCTTTGTTTCTTCCAAGAATCTAGTTGAGTTTTAGTGCAAGTTGTGTTTTTTTTTTCTCCTGAGGAATTGCTTGTAGATGTTTTAGATTTATTTTCTTCTGTGTTTGTGTCTTAAGTGTTCCTGCAACCATAATAACATCTACAAGCAATGCCTCAGTGAAAAAACAAGTCAAGGTGGCAGCTAGGTGGCGCAGTGAGTAGAGCACTGACCCTGAAGTCAGGAGGACCTGAGTTCAAATTGGGCCTCAGACACTTGACACACTTACTAGCTGTGTGACCTCGGGCAAATCACTTAACCCCAATTGCCCTGCCTTCCCCTCTCAAAAACAAACAAACAAACAAAAAAGTAAAAAACAAAAAAACAAGTCAAAGTCAGAAAGTAGACTGCTGGCAAGCTTCTATTCCCCAACCCATCCACAATGTCTGCAGACCTCTCTGCTATTCTGTCTCTCTTTGCTGATTGGGCTGAACAAATGACTCCCTGTTACTTTTTCTAGATCTCTCCATCAGGATTTGGTCTGGTACATTTTCTAGATCTGTTTGGAAGAGTTTTTTGAAGAGGACTTTGCAGTACTACTTTTTACCATTCCACCATTGAAGCTCCACCTCCCTTTGCCCTACTTGGAAAATAAAGGAGTTGGATTAGATAACCTCTAAGTTTATAATTCTATGATCCCTCTGTTTCTATACTATACTCTGCTATATTGATCAGCAAAGGAAACTTGGCTCTCCAATTCTCTCTCACCTCCGAAAAAAACTTCTATCTCTAAAACTTATTTATACATAATTTATATATTAATATGAAAATAGTGTTACATGATCATTTAATTAAAATGTTAGTTTCAAAAATAGTGATAGGTTATTGATATATAATTTTATATTTAAATAACACTTTAATTTCTTTATTAATTTCTTTCTACTACTTCCTGCTAGTTTTATGATTATGTATTTATTATATTACTATTAATAGTAATGAAAACAATATCTAGCATTTATATAGCGCTTAAAGGTTTGCAAAGTGCTTTAAAAGTTATTTAATTTGATCCTCACAATCCTATCAGGTAGGTGTTGTCATTATCCCTTTTTTACAGATGAGGAAATTGAGTCTCAATGAGGTTAAATTACTTCTCCAGGATTATACAGCTAAAAAAAAGTTTGAGACAGGATTCAAACTTCAACACTCTATACTCTCTGTCACCTAGCTGCCTATTTGGCGTCAACAACCAGAAGGCAGAGCCAAGGCAGCAGAATAATAGAAAGCCACACAGAATGGGCCCTATCAACATCCCTCCAAACAGACCTAGAAAATTCACCAGACCAAATCATAATGGGAAAGTCCAAGAAAAATTGACAATGAGTCCTTTTTCCCAGCCATCAGCACAGGATGAGAAACTGAGAGGTCTATGGACACTGGGGACAGAGTTTGGGAAAGAGTTGCCACCCAAGAATCACCCCAGTACATAGGAAGAGGCTATGCACTGGGACAAGAAGAGATCATAGACTCTTATTGGGGCACCTCCAGACACTTATCAGGGCACCATAACAGGAACAGATGCCAACTGGCAGCTTTGTCACCCAATATTCAGTTATGGGAACACAAAGTCAAGACAAACTAAGAAGGGGACATTTCCCCAGGAGTAGCATTTGGCAGTAGAGAGCAATGGAAGATTCTAGGCAATGAACTGAGGAAAAGCAAGTTTGCAAGCAAGCAACATCAGAGTGGCTCACACTTCAGGAGCAGAGGGAGTCTTAGTTCTAGCTTCTAGTCCAGTCTAAAGCCTGCAGAGGAATAATCAGTGTTATATTGTTATGGTAATTAGGGTGGAACTTTTTTATATAGGAAGACCAGCTTGGATATGCCCTCTAGAAGTGCACAGAACCCAACTCTAACATAAAATCTGAAGTCGGGAAGTAGGCTGGAAGAATGAGCAAATAAAAAAAGAATTCTACCATATCATGGTGATAAGAGTAGTCAAGACACAAACTCAGAAGAAGAATATCATTCTAAAATACCTACAAAGTCTCAAAGAAAAACATAGCTAGGGCACAAATGCAATTAGAATTCTTTGGAAAGATGAAACAAGTTTTTCTTTTAATTAAAACATTTTATATATAAAATGAGAGCACTCAAGGGGAAAAGGGGAAAAAATAGAACTATTGAAAAAATAATTGGGAAAAATTGGGAATAACAGATGAACTTCAAAACCTTGTCTGAATAAAATACTGCCTGAAAATTAAAATGGGCCTAGTAGAAGCCAATGACTATGAGGCATTAAAACAAAATCAAGAACTTGAAAAATACAAGAAAATATAGGATATATCATAGAAAAAACAAACCAACATGGAAAATAGATTGCAGGGGAATATAAAAATCATTAAACTACCTAAACACCAAGATTCCCACCTCAAAAAAAATGAGCCTATATATCTCATATCTCATTTCCAGAAATCATAAAATAAAACCTCCCAGTTCTCTTAGAACCATAAGGCAAAAGAGAAATACAAAGAATCCACCAGTCAGATCCTGAAAGAAACCTCAAAACGAAAACCCCCAGGAACAGGCTAGCCAAAATCCAAAGCTTCCAAAGTTAAAGAAAAAATAGTTCACGCAGCAAGAAAGAAAGAATTCAACTTCTGTGGACTCACACAATTTGTCGGCCACCACTATAAAGCTACAGAAAGTTTAGAATACTTATTAGTATTAGAATACTTAGAATATTATATCCAGAAAGCAAAGGATATTGACTTACAACTAACAATAACTTAACCAGCAAAAACTGAGTACAATTCTTCAGGGGGATAAATAGATCTTTAATGGAAGAGAACAGAAGTAGCAAACACATGACTAGTGGTTGCACTGCCCAACCCCCCAAACTCCTGAATGCAGCCAAACCAAGTAAAATGTAATTGGGAAATATTTATCAAAACAAATTTTTAAAATATAATAGAACATAGGTAATGTTAATATGTGATTTTCTCAGTTGATATGTGACCTGAATGGACCCTTATGTACAGTTCAGTGGTGCCCATTTCTATTTGAGTGTAACACCACTGAAATAAAGGATTTCCAAGCATTTTTGATGATAAGATCAGAGCTGTGAGATTTTGAAATTCAAGTACAGGAGTTAAGAGAAATGTAAAAAGAAAAAGTTAACATGAATGAACGATCATAAAAGACTAAACAAGGATAAGTTGCTGTATCAACAATCTGGCTAGCAGCTGCTGTGAGGGTATAAAGCCAACAACAACCAGCTCACAGAACACTGCAAGCCCAGGTCCTTCTCATCTGCTTTATTAAGGAAAGCAATGTTAAGGGGTTAACAATCTTACTTTAATTCAGCATACAAATATCATTTACTTAGTTCAGGGGGAAAAATCAGCACCCTGAATTACAGACCAAATACAATTCGTAGTTATCAACATCTGGGTGTTCAGCCAGGGAGCTCATTATAAGGGCTGGTCCAGACTCACTCGCCACTACTGATGTGGCTCAGAGCTCGGAGAAAGAAAGTTAACCTCTGTGCTTATATATCCTGTTCAAGGCCGTGACCTCGCCCAGGCTGGGCATGGAGAAGTTCCCCACCCCCAATATCACATCAGATACAAATCAATGGCTCCCAATTGTCTCAGTGCTGAGAAATACAAAAACATCCCACTTTATCTGTCCCATTCAAACAAAGGCCAGAATCATTAAAGGTCAACAGCAAAAAGTCCCACCTTAATTACTATTACAGTTGCTTATATTCTAATATGGGGAGATGACATATATTCCTCTCTGAATCCTATCGTCATCATGAGTCAGAGGGAATTTAATGCTTGGGACTGGTTCTATTATGTTGTGATGATCTTAAGGGGAAAATGGGAAGAAGGGAAGAGAAATATCCTGGGGATGGAACAAAACAAAAAGAAGTTTAGGGGAAATTATCTCACATAATCAGGGTACACAAATAGATGACTACACAAAGACAGAAGGGAGGAAGCAGCTTACACTTGAACCCCACTCTCATCTGAACTTGTCGAAGGAGGGGAAAATGTACTCATATACACACACATTTAGGTACAGAAATATATTTTCAACCAATGGTGAAATAAGAGGGAAAAGGGAAAAGAAAAAAAAACAAATTAAAGGTAATGGTAGATTAGTGGAAGTCTTAGTACTAGGAAAAAACAAACTAAGGACATAAAATAACATTTACATTCTTTTTGAGTTGAGGGGGTGTCCATGAGGAATGGCCAAACAAATTATGGTATATCATTATGATGGAATATTATTGTGCTGTAAGAAATGATAAAAAAGGATTGGTTTCAGAGAAACCTAGGAATATTTTAATGAACTGACACACAGTAAAGTGAACCAAGCCAAGATAACAATTTATACAATGACAACAATATTGTGGACATAAACAACTTTGAAAACATAAGAAACTCTGGTAAGTGTAATGACCATCTGTGGATGGCCCATAGGACTAATTATTTCCATGGATTATTAATGCCATAGGACTAATGATGAAATGTACTTCCCATCTTCTGATAGGCAAAGGATTAAGAGTAAAGAATGAGACATATATAGGAAACAGCTCAATGTGACCAATGTGGAAATTCGTTTTGTTTGACTATATATGTTTATAACAGCGGTTTGGTTTTTCTCTCATTCTCAACTGGGAATGGGGGAGGAGATGGGAGTAGGAAAAATAAAAGGAAGATATTTGCAGATTGAAAAAATAAAAAAATAATTTTAAAAGGCTTAATAATCAGAAGATTTATGGTACTAGGCTTTAGGGGATTTATGATTTCTCATTTTTTTAAGTCTTGTGAACTTATAAGCCAATTTATCTATATCTAACATAATTTCTTTTCATCTCCAAACCTACTAACCTATACTAAAGACTATTCTAAGGGCTTGAGCAGTCAAAATGTGATTAAAAGGCACTCAGGTTAATGGTTGAAATTTGGTCGTAGTATTTGTTATAGTCCTGACCTCTTACGTAAGACAATAATGAATTTAAAATACATCACAATTCACAAACTGTTTCCTTAAAAATTGATGGACTGTGAGTAGATTTCAGTGAGTAATAGATATATTCTTCAAAACCACACTGAATTATGTATGTTTTTGTCCTGTTTCCCAACCCTTTGGGAGCACTTTACAACACAAAAGAATAACTGGGTCTCTTGGTTAATGTTCTTTCACTATTAATTATCTTTCCATACCTACTCCCTGTAAGGGTGGGTCTTCTCTGTGAAAGACTAAAAGGTCAAAAATCCTTTCAACTTGGTACATCAATAGTAAGCACATAAAATTTTAAAATAGCCCCAAATCAAAAAGAACCATGTAGTCATTACTGTCTTTTTCTGAACCTAAAATATTTTCCTCTGATACTCTTTCAGTGGGCTGGCCATCGTGACACATGCCTATAGTCCTTGCTGCTGAAGAGGCTAAGATTCGCGGATCACTTGAGTTCAGGAGTTCCGTGCTTCAGTATGGCTAAAGCAGATCAGGTGTCTCAATAAGTTCAGCATGAATATGGTGAGACTCCATTAGTAGAAGGTACCAGGCTACCTAAGGAGGGACAAACCTGCTCAGATTTGAAAACTGGAGCAGATCAAAGCTTCTGTGTCAACTAATATTGAGATTGGGCCTGTGAGAGGCCCCTAAACTTCCAGTCTGGGCAGGCTCAGGATAAGAAGACACAATCTTAATAAGAGGCTTTGCACCACCACCAATGGACCTGTGATGACATTGATAAAGGCAATCTGCCCATTGATATAGGTCCCAACCAATCTTTGCCTTATATCCTGTGTACTTCTTACCTATGCTCTTACATAGATATCCCACATAAGATCTACCCAATATGTTCCAAGTTTTCATTTAGGCCTTTTCCATTCTTCGGGGAACAATGAAGCACTAGGCTACATTTTGGCTATCCTTCCTTCATGCCATATGACTAGCTCACCTTTTGTAATTACATTTCTTCAGTGATATCTTTTATACCACTCCCTTATCAAAACTCATGACTGGACATTTACTGCACTTTGTTTGCACCCACCACTTAGTTTCTATTTATGACACTACAATCCTATGATATTATGGTGTTCCAAAATTCTCAATCATAAAGCTTGGGAAAAAATATGGATTAAAAAGATAGGTCTTTGCACTAGAAAATAGCTTAGGTTCATTAGAAGCACTATGCAATTTCACAAACACAAACTTTTCTGCTCTTTTCCTCCTATTCAATTCTGGGCCCAACTTATTGTTCAAGGCCTGTCTCAAATATGTGGAATGGTGTATCACTCAGATGACTGACACCCACCCATTTGTCAGAATCTAGAAAATAGGCTTTTTCCTATGTGGACTGTCGGTCTGATCTCTTTTGAATAATCACAGATACCACTGAGAGAGCCTTGTAATAATATTCTGGATCCTGATGCCATCAGCACAATATCATTAAGAAAGAAGAGTATCCAGAGGACTTCATCATTGATATGGAATCCCTGTAATCCACTTGGACTCTGTACAAGACATCATCTATGATAGCAGCAAGAACTACTGGCAAGCCAACATCTACTGTTTTATACTTTCTTTGACATTAAAACTCATGGATTACTGAATGGAATTATCTTTGGGGTTACATTTGTCAAGGAATTTCATGATATTTGTTTAAAAAAATCTCTTGAAAGGACCACTTAAGTCCAGTGTTTTTTTTCTACTGAGGCAATTTTTTAAAAATGATGAACAAAAAACACAGAGGAGACCTGAATTCAAAGAACCTTTCAGTCAATGTGGAACTATAAAAATGTGGTCAGCTATAGACTTTTTTATGCATGCATGTCTGCCTGTCCCCTTCTCATATTTTCATCAAGGATATTCTAGATTTTCATGTAGAAACAATAGGCATAAATATTAGGAGTTGACATTTTCTTGATTAGTGATTGGGGACATTAACATCAGTCATGTTTTTTCCTATTTTGATACCTTCCCTTAATGAGTTATCACAAAGCTCTCAGTGTTTTTAAGATTTTTTGGCATACAACAAGGATTTTCTTGGTGCATATTTGGTCTAGCCTAGTAACCCTTCCTAAGTGCCATGTTTGGGACTGATATGTTAAAGCCCAAATTTAGTGGGTCCTCTGTCATTGACCATGAAAATAAAGCATTATCAAAACATTAGGTTATTACAGTTATATATTTATTTATATTTGTTGTCCTCACCCCCTCCCAGTTCCATCTATGTGTGTACTTAAGATTATATTACTTAGGGGGCGGAGTCAAGATGGCAGCTGGAAAGCAGGAACTTGCTTAAGCTCTCCCCCAAATCCCTCCAAACACCTGTAAAAAATGGCTTTGAGCAAATTCTAGAGCTACAGAACCCATGAAATAGCTGAAGGGAACAGGTCTCCAGCCCAGGAGAGCATGGATTGTCACCAGGAAAGGTCTATCACAAGGTGCTGGGAACAGAGCACAGCCCAGCATGGGCTGTACCAGGACAGACCAGACCTGGAGTCAGCCAGCCAGAAAAGGCATTAGGGCCATGAATCATTGAGCTGTGGCAGTTACCAGACTTCTCAACCCACAAACGCCAAAAAGCAGGTTAGGGGGAAACTACAGAATTGAGTTCAGAGTGGTCCAACCAACAGCCCTGGGGGTGGCAGAGGTAGTGTGGCAGTGGCAGTGGCAGCAGCAGGAAACTCCTGAGACTGCTTCCAGAGCTCCACTGCCAGCTGTTTCCTGAGTCCCTGGCTCACACACTGAGAGGAATCTAGCAGCAGATCAGAGCGGGAGTGCAAGGACCACTTTGTGGGCACAAAGGCAGGTTCTCTTGCTGTGCCTTGCTTAGATCTGCATTGCAGCCCTGGTTGGCAGTTCTTGGGGGAGGAGGAGTGCTGCGGTGACAGTGGAGTAGAAGTAGCTCTGAAAACAGCAGTGCTTGTACCCTAAAACTTGGGACAAAGTACTCTCTACTCTACAAGCAGTTATATCCCAACAAAAAGCTCAAGGGTCAAGTAGTTGGCTGGGAACATCAACAGGCAGAGATAACAAACTCAGACTCAAACTCAAACTCAAAGTCTAGATTCCTTTTTTGGTGACAAAGAAGACCAAAACATACAGCCAGAAGAAGTCAACAAAGTCAAAGAGCCTACACCAAAAGCCTCCAAGAAAAATATGAATTGTTCTCAGGCCATGGAAGAGCTCAAAAAGGATTTGGAAAAGCAAGTAAGAGAAGTAGAGGAAAAATTGGAAAGAGAAATGAGAGTGATGAAAGAAAATCATGAAAAACAAGTCAACGACTTGCTAAAGGAGATCCAAAAATTACTGAAGAAAATAATACCTTAAAAAAAAGACTAACCCAAATGTCAAAAGAGCTCCAAAAAGCCAATAAGGAGAAGAATGCCTTGAAAGGCAGAATTAGCCAAATGGAAAAGGAGGCCCAAAAGACCACTGAAGAAAATACTACCTTAAAAATTAGATTGGAGCAAGTAGAAGCTAGTGACTTTATGAGAAATCAAGATATTATAAAACAGAACCAAAGGAATGAAAAAATGGAAGACAATGTCAAATATCTCATTGGAAAAAACACTGACTAAAATAGATCCAGGAGAGATAATTTAAAAATTATTGGACTACCTGAAAGCCACGATCAAAAAAAGAGCCTAGACATCATCTTTCAAGAAATTATCAAGGAGAACTGCCCTGATATTCTAGAGCCAGAGGGTAAAATCGAAATTGACAGAATCCACCAATCGCCTCCTCAAAAAGATCCCCAAAAGAAAACTCCTAGGAATATTGTCACCAAATTCCAGAGTTTCCAGGTCAAGGTGAAAATACTGCAAGCAGCCAGAAAGAAACAATTTGAATATTGTCGAAACACAATCAGAATAACCCAAGATCTAGCAGCTTCTACATTAAAGGATCGGAGGGCTTGGAATATGATATTCTGGAGGTCAAAGGAGCTAGGATTAAAACCAAGATTCACCTACCCAGCAAAACTGACTATAATGCTCCAAAGCATATGGATTTTCAATAAAATAGAGGACTTTCAAGCTTTCTCGATGAAAAGACCAGAGCTGAAAAAAAAATGTGACTTTCAAATATAAGAATCAAGAGAAGCATGAAAAGGTAAACAAGAAAGAGAATTCATAAGGGACTTACTAAAGTTGAACTGTTTTGTTTACATTCCTACACGGAAAGATGATGTGTGTAATTAATGAGACCTTTCTCAGTATTAGGGTAGTTGAAGGGAATATACATATATATAGACAGAGGGCACAGGGTGAGTTGAATATGAAGGGATGATATCTAAAAAAATGAAATAAATTAAGGGGTGAGAGGAATATTTGAGAGAGCAAGAAAGGGAGAGATAGAATGGGGTAAATTATCTCACATAAAAGTGGCAAGAAAAAGCAGTTCTGTTGGAAGGGAAGATGGGGCAGGGGAGAGGGAATGAGTGAATCTTACTCTCATCAGATTCAACCTGAGGAGGGAAAAATATACACACTCAAATGGGTATCTTACTCCACAGGAAAGTAAGGGGGAGGGGATAAAAAAGCAGGGGAATGACAGAAGGGAGGGCAGATAGGGGGAGGAGGTAATCAAAAACAAACACTTTTGAGAAGGGACAGGGTCAAGGGAGAAAACTGAATAAAGGGAGACAGGATAGGATGGAAGGAAATATAGTTAGCCTTTCACAACATGAATATTGTGGAAGTGTTTTGCATAATGATACAGGTGTGATCCATGTTGAATTGCTTGCCTTCCTAGGGAGGGTGGGTAGGAAGGGAAAAGGGGAGAGTATTTGGAACTCAAAGTCTTAAAAGTAGATGCTCAAAAAAAGAAGTTTTTTTTTTGCATGCAGCTGGGAAACAAGATATATAGGGAATGGGGCATAGAAATCTATCATGCCCTACAAGAAAGTAAGGGGAAAGGGGATGGGGGCGGGAGTGTGGTGACAGAAGGGAGGGCTGACTGGGGAACGAGGCCATCAGAATATATGCCATCTCGGAACGGGGGGAGGGTAGAAATGGGGAGAAAATTTGCATCTCAAAATCTTGTGGAAATCAATGTTAAAAACTAAAGTATTAAATAAAAATGATAAAATTCAAAAAAAGATTTTATTACTTATTTGGGGCTCCCATTTTCTTTAGATTATTTTTTATTTCACTGCTATTTGGTGTTTTATAAGGCAAGACTGTTGGTGATTTTTCACTTTCTTTCTACAATGCTTTACAAAAGAGTTTACATTCTAAGCCAGCATTCTAAACCCTTTGCACCAAGGAAATCAAGTGTTTCTTGGCTAAAGCAGGTTTTTTTTAGCTATTTTTACTTTATCCTTTTCTTAATTTCTTTAAACTGATTAAGCTTTTATTAAACAAACAAACAATTAAATAAATAAATGAAAGAGTGACAACCAAGATCTATACCATCTTTTTCCACTTCCCATTTTTTATATTACTGTTTCATTTAAAAGGGCAAGATTGAAATTGTTTTAATTGTTCAGAGTGCCTTTTTTAGATTTCTTTCTAATTTGAGATCGATTTTGATCTTTGCTTTAACTAATTGATGTTCCAATTGCACATAGTTAAATAATTTTAACATGAATCACACATGGACCTTTTCTTTTCTATTAAAATATAGCCAATATCATTTTTGTACTGTTTTTCTTTGCTTACCATATCCGGTATCTTCAGACCCTTATCTAGAAGAAAGTATATAATCGTGAACTTTGTGAACTTTCAGCATAGTTTAAAAGCCTTTGACCTCTAATTTCTTACCGCTAAACTACGTTTTCCACAGATCTTTTGCTACCCCATAACCACCTTCACCCTGAAGTATCAAAATATAAGTTGACTTCGGATGAGTTTGTCAAGTTCTTTGTAGGATTTATCTAGCTCTTCATACTCTGCAACAGATATTGACAAATAAGCTACAATCTTTGTGAATGTCTTTTTGTTTATGCCCATCAAGAGCATAAAGTCAAGATAGGATGACTAAGTTGCATATAAAGTAAAATTTCTTAGTGTCTTGGATATCATCTTGTTGAACACTATAAAACAAGTTGGTGACTCTATTTGCCTCTCTAAGAACTTGGAGTCAATCTTTCATTTACCAGCAACTTCTTTTATCTTCTGTTTTGGACTATCATGAAATAATCAATATTAATATGGACTAGTTTATCATTTTGATTTGTTAATTATTGAATCTACATATTCTAACAGCTACATTGGTTGATTTAAAATCCACCATTGTCATGCCCTTCTTCCCCCACTCCCCAGGAAAGCTCATTACCAGGAAACTCATAATCGTGGAGTTTGCTTCAGCTTTGGTACTCACATCTCATCAGTACCCTCAGTTGCCTCTGTTCTGATTGGAAAAAAAAACTCCCAAAGCCTTCCTTTAAATAGGGCTTAGAAACTAAGCCAATTCCTCATTTTCTATCAGCTATACTGCTTGGTTTTAATTCCACCATCATCACTGTCCTGTGCAGGCACTCCCCCAATCACACAAACACACCTCATTTCTCAAAAGCTTACTTTCATATATTGTATTCCCCTATTTGTTTGTAAGCTCTTTGAGGGCAAGAACCTTTTTTTCTTCTTTGTATCCTCAGCCTGTAGCACAGTGCTTTCTTTTGTTGTATTGTATTGTATTAAGTTGTATTGCATTGTGTTATTACATCGTATTGTATTGTACAAAGATCTCATTTCAGATGATACAAAGCTAGGAAGGAAAGCTAATATATCAAATGAGAGAGTCAACATCTCAAAAGTCCTTAACAGCACTGCAGAACATCTCTAAAGAGAACATTTAAAGGGAATGAATATAAAATCTTACAGCTGGGTTCAAAAATGAAAGCTCACAATTACAAGAAAAGGAAGTGAGAACAATTTGTATAAAATGTTCCAGGGGTTTATGGACTACATGCTCAATATGAGTCAGTGTTGAGATATAGCAACCAAGAAGGCTAATGTAATCTTAAAAGAGATTGAAGTTTAGAGTCCATGACTAGGGAAATTATAATCTTGCTAGACCCCTTGACAGCCAGGACACATCTAGAATACTATACTCAGTTATGAGTACCACATTTTAAGAAAGATACTTTATATCCTGCAACTTTACTAAAGTTGTTCTTTTTTATTTCAAGTAGTTTTTTACTTGATTCTCTAAGTGAATCATCATATCATCTGCAAAGAATGATAATTACTTTCTTCTTTGCCTATTCTAATTTCTTCAATTTCTTTTTCTTCTCTTATTGCTAAATCTAACATTTATAGTACCAAATTGAATAATAGGGGTGATAATGGACATCCTTGTTTCACCCCCAATCTTATTGGGAATGCATCTAGCTTATCCCCATTACATATAATGCTTGCTGATGGTTTTAGGTAGATGCTATTCATAATTTTAAGGAAGACTGTTTATTCCTATGCTTTCTAGTGTTTTTAATAGGAATGGACATTGGATTTTGTCGAAAGCTTTTTCTGCATCTATTGAGATAATCATATGGTTTCTGCAAATTTTGTTGTTGATATGATCAATTATGCTGATAGTTCTCCTAATATTGAACCAGCCTTGCATTCCTGGAATAAATCCAACCTGATTGTAGCATATTATTCTCATTATAAGTTGACAATCCTTTCGCTAATATTTTATTTAAAATTTTTGCATCACTATTGATTAGGGAAATTGGTCTATAATTTTCTTTCTCTGTTTTGACTCCTCCTGGTTTGGGTATTGTCATTCCTATACATTACTAACAAAGCCCAACAGAAAGAGAGAGAAATTTCATTTAAAGTTACTGTAGACACTATAAAATATTTGGGAGTCTACCTGCCAAGACAAACCCAGGGCCTATATGAACACAGTTACAAAACACTTTTCACACAAATAAAGTCAGATCTAAATAAGTGGAAAAACATCAATTGCTTGTGGTTAGGCCAAGCTAATATAATAAAAAATGACAATTTTACCTAAATTAATTTACTTATTCAGTGCCATACCATTCAAACTACCAAAAATTATTTTACAGAGCTGGATAAAATAATAGCTAAATTCAACTGGAAGAACAAAAGGTCCAGAATATCAAGGGAACTTATGAAAAGAAATGCTAGGGAAGGTAGCAGCAGTCATCAAAACTACTTGGTACTGGCTAAGAAACAGAGTGGTGGATCAGTGGAACAGGTTAGGTACACAAGACACAATAGTCAACGACTATGTGTAGAAAATTTTGGTAGCAGCCACTGTGGGGTATAAGACCCAACAAGACCAGCAACAAGAGCTGCCAGCACAGGTTCTTTTGATCTGCTTTACTAAGGAAAGTAACTTTAAGGGGTTAACAATCTCACTTTAATCAAACATACATATATATAACTCACTTAGTTCTGGGGGAAAAATCAGCCCCCTGAACTTCAGAGCATACACAAACAAATTACAAACATACATTATAAACAGACCAAATACAAACCACCATCTGGGTTAGCAAAGACAGGGGACAGTTACAGCTTGCCCAGAGTCTCAATACTCCTTCCATGAGTGTGCCTCAAAAGTTAAACACCAAGCTCCCCTCAATTATATCCAGTTTGGAGCCCTGAGGGCTGGGTGTGTGAAAGTTCCCCATCTTCAGCATCACATCATATACAAGTCAATGACTCCTGATTGCCTCAGTGCAGAGAAATAGCCAAGAAATATTCCAAAACAAAGATAGCAAAAGGTTTCCCACCAATTCAAACAAAGGGGAGACTTGATAGTTTTAGCATCCCAAAAGGGAAGACCAGGGAAAAGTCTGACTACCTTAACACTATAGCAATCTACTCTTTGATAAACCCAAAGAATCCAGCTTCTGGGTTAAGAATTCACTATTTCACAAAAACTGCTGGGAAAATTGGAAAATAGTATGGCGGAAACTGGGCATAGACCAATATCTTACACTGTATACCAAAATAAAGTCAAAATAGGTTCATGATTTAGGAATAAAGGCTGATACTATAAGTAATTTGGGAGAGCAAGGAATAGTTTGCCTGTCAGATTTATGGGAATGGGAAAAATTCATGACCCAACAAGAGATGGAGAGTGTTACAAAATGCAAAATGGATAATTTTGACTATGTTAATTTCAATTACATTAAATTGAAAAGTTTTTGTACAAACAAAGCCAATGCAATAAAGATCAGGAGGGAAGTAGAAAATCGGGAAAAAATCTTTACAACCACGGTCTCTGATAAAGGCCTCATATCTGAAATATACAGGGAACTGAACCAAATTTATAGGAATATAAGTCATTCTCCAATTGAGAAATGGTCAAAGGATATAAACAGGCAGTTTTCAGAGGAAGAAATTAAAGATATCTATAGTCATATGAAAAAATGCTCTAAATCACTATTGATTAGAGAAATGTAAATCAAAACAACTCTTAGGTACCACATCTCTCCTGTCAGATTGGCTAACACGACAAAACAGGAAAATGATAAATGTTGGAGAGGATGCGGGAAAATTGGAACACTGTTACATTGTTGGTGGAGTTGTGAACTGATCCAACCATTCTGGAGAGCAATTTGGAACTATGCCCAAAGGGCTATAAAAATGTGCATACCCTTTAACCCAGCAATACCACTTCTAGGGCTACATCCCAAAGAGATCACACAAGTGGGAAAGGGAACCGTATGTACAAGAATATTTATATCAGCTCTTTTTGTGGTAGCAAAGAATTTGAAATCAAGGGGATGCTAATCAATTGGGGAATGGCTAAATGAATTGTGGTGTATGAATGTAATGGAATACAATTGTGCTAGAAAAAATGAGGAGCAGACGGACTTCATTACAACCAGGGATGACTTATATGAACTGATGCTGAGTGAGGAGAGCAGAACCAGAAGATCAATATACACGACTACAGACACACGGTATCTGTAAGGACTAACTTTGATAGACTTGACTCCCCTCATCAATGCAAGTTTCAAAGACATCCCCAAAAGACTCATGATGGAAAAAGCTATGCACATGCAGAGAAAGAATACTAGAGTCTGAATGCAGATGGAGGTAACTATTTGCTCTCTTTTTTTTCCCCTTCTTTTTTGGTTTCGTTTCTCCATTCTCATGATTCATTCCATTAGTTATAATTCTTCTTTACAACTTGACTATTATGTAAATAAGTTCAATGTGAAGGTAAATATAGAACATACATTGGATTACATGTCATCTTGGGGGAGGAGGAGGGAGGAGAGGGAGTGAGAGAAATTTTGGAACCCAAAAACCTGTGGAACTGAATGCTGTAAACTAAAAATTTTTTAAAAGGCTAGGCATAATAAAAGAAAGATATTAATAAACTTTATAATAAATTATTCAAAAATTTTATGACTAGAAGCAATTGGGGATATGTATCCCAATTAAGAGACTTCTAGGGGATATAATAGTTCTCCTTATATGTTTGAAGTCCTGCCTCATGAAAGGATTGACTTGTTCTTCTTGGTCCTAGAGGAGCAATACAAATAGGCAAATTTAGTCTTGCTAAAGATAAAAAGAGAGGCATCATGATGAAGTGTATAGACAGCTGTTGTTGAATCAAGGAAGACCTAAGATCAAGTGCTACCTCTGATACATACTGTCTATGTGACCCTTGACAAACCATTTTGTTCTAGGCAACTCTCTAAGACTATAAATTTCAAAGGTGTTAACCTGCATTGGGAGAAGCAGTTACTTTACCTGGGAATTCCCTATTTCAGGGAAATCACAGGTCCAGTTCCTATCCCTTTGTTATCTTTTATGGATGCCATGATAATTTATCAAATAAAACCTAAAGAGTAATTTTAGTTTTATAGTGTAGTTAAGGCTTTCTCCGAGCTACTAGGCCTTAATATTTCAGGATGTAAATTCATTCTTAAGAACTCCCATCAATGAAATCACAGTCCAGTCCCTATCCTGAGGAATCCTTTGTGAATTCAAACAAAAATTCACCTACCTTGTGAAAAAGAGGGCTATCAATACATATGAGAGCTGCTTAGAACCCAGGTTTCATCTTCTTTGGAAAGCCATTTAAGATTCAACTCTATGTCATGATTCCTTAGGCAAAACATCCTCTAATTTTTCAGTCACTAAATAAAGTTCCTTGCTCCCAGTTTTCAGGAACTGTTAGAGAGCATGACTACCTGAAGACAAGGTCAGGGCTTCTCTGTGGTTTTTGTTAGCTGCCAAGTTTCCCCTCAAATTACCCCTCAATAATTTTATTCTGAGTGCCATCAAAGTATAATTGAACACACTTTTCTATGTGGCTATTTATGACCATTCTATAGTCTTTCCTACTTTGTTAATCCTCTTTTATTAAATGTTCACTATGTATAATGCCCTCCACTAGGCAATGAAGATACAAAGATAAAAAGAATATAAAGTTTCTGCTCTCAAGGAACTTACAATCTAATAGGCAGGATCAGCTAAATTCATGGATAATTATAAGTTCATAGCATTTTAGAAATGATAGGGGCTTTAGAGATCATATAATCAATTAATCAATAAATAAACATTTATTAAGTGCCTATTATGTGTAAGGCAATGAAGATATAAATGATATAAATATAAAAGATAGATTTTTAAAAAATAATCCATAATCTCCAGGTGCTTATATTCTATTGAGGGATTCAATACGTATGCATATGTACGTGTGTGTGTGTGTGTGTGTGTGTGTGTGTGTGTGTGTACACACACACACACACACACACACACACACACAAAAGCCAGACTAAGAAATTTGTATTTTATCCTATAAGCAGTAGGGAAATACTGCAAGTTTCTGAGTAAGAGAGTTATGTAATCAAAACTGTAAAATATAAACATTACTCTGGTAACAGTGTGATGAGCAGGGAAAATAGTGCTAGGAGCGGGGAGGCTATTTTAAGAATACAGCAGAGGGATGATGAAAGGCACACAAGGGGTAGTGGCAGTGAGTGTTGAAAGCAAGAGACAGATGCATGAAATATCACCAAGGTAGAACTGAAAGAAGTTAGCAGCTATTTGTATATGAGGAATTATGAAGAAGGAAGAGGAAAAGATAACTCAAGTTTTGATCCTGAGTGACTGGGGGATTGGTGGTAACATTAACAGAAGTATAAATGTTAAAAAGAGGAGTAGATTTGGAGAATAAAAGGATGAATTCCATCTTGGAAATTTAGATTTTGAGATATTAGTGGGACATCAGGTGAAGATATTCAGTGAGCAGCTGGAATTGGAACAGTAGAGATGACGGTAAATTGATACATAAAGAAGATGGATAGATAGAAAGGATAGATATAGATAGATAGATAGATAGATAGATAGATAGATAGATAGATAGATAGATAGATAGATATGTACATACATACACATATGTAATACTTTATTATATTGTTTGGAAAACATCAATTACCATGCTGTTAAAATCCAATTTTATTTGACTAAAGTTTGTTTGCACCTAGAATGTCACTCTAACCTCAGTAATTCTCCAGGATTACCAGAGATCACCACAAAGAATTTGGGTTCCCCCAGGTCCTGGAAACATCCAAAACATCTATGTTTTGGTCCACTCTTCCAGGTCTTGTTTTGGATGCACCCAAGCTAATGTTTTGGGTTCCTCTTGTGTTATGGCTTCATCTGAATGTTATCGAATGTTTATATTTGCTAATATCAATCTCAATCTATATTGTTTTCAAGTTGCCCTGTCAGCAAAATTGCTTAACTGTGTACATGTGGTTCATATGTAGGTACCCATGTCTGAATTCTATATAATGTAAACCTTCCAGAGCCTGGACAAGAGGGAGCCACACCTTCTTTCCAGCTCATTCTCCTCTACCAAACAACCTAATAAATTTCTGTCTAAAACTATTTCAGATTTTGGTGTTTGTACTTACAAATGACAGGTATAAGAGGATGAATTTCATCTTGCACATAGAATTTGAGATGTTGGCGGGACACCAGGTACAGATATTCAACAGGCAGTTAGAAATGCAATAATAGGACTCATGGTAGAAAAGTAGATGGAGATAGATAGATAAAGAGATAGGGAGAGAGATATGTATATGCAAATAAGTGATTAAACTATAGGATATTATGTAGTGGCCAAGAGGAAGAGGAGAGAAAGACAGAGAAGACGGTAGAAGACACAGCCTTATTCTATTATGGATCCTCTTCCCATATATATTTTTATTGTCTTTAACCCTTTAATGTTTAAAAGCCATATTTCAACACTTTGTCTTAAATACAGAATGCTCAGTAGACACAATGATATCATCCATACCAGTGTGGAAACAGGGATCTTCAGATGCATCTATCATACTAATAACCTTTTTGAACTGGCAGCCAAGTGGCTCAGTCAATAAAATAATGGGAAAGTCTGGAAGTCAGGAAAACCTGAGTTCAAATCAAGTTTCAGAAACATACTAGCTATGTAACCATAGGCAAGCCACTTAACCTTAGTCTGCCTCACTTTATCAATTGTAAAGTGGGAATAATAATAGCCCCTACCTTCCAGAGTTTCATGAGAATAAAATAATATTTGTAAAATGCTTAGCACAATGCTTGCAAACAGCAGGTGCTTAATAAATGTTTCCTTCTTTCCTATAAAAACTATTTTCTTAATATTTTTATTATTATATTTATAAATTTATATATTATATATAGTATATATTTATATATTATATTTATTTATAATATATTATTAATGTTCTTGTATTATGTATTATATTATTATGTTATATATTACATATTTCTATATATTTATTATTAATAATTCTTAATATTTTCTTTCATTCCTTTGCATAGACCAGCAATATTAGAGTGCATGTTGTCAGAACCCCTCACCCCAAACCATGGTGAGAAAGTTCTGATAGAGAGGTAGAAATAAAAAATCTAAAACAATTATGAAGAAGTATACCTACTCCTCTGCTTACCAGATTCTGAAATCAGTAACTCTGCTACCGAGTTCATTAGTGTCCATATCTAAAAGCAGTCATAGTAGCAACACAGCATCATGGATAGAGTGCTGGGCTCAAAGTCAGAAAAATGTGGATTCAAGTCCCATGTCTGACTGATTGCCTATGTGACTTCTGGCAAGTCAATTTACCTCTCAGTGGTCCCAAATAACTTAAAGATTACAAAATGCTGATCGCTTATGTGAGTCCCATTAGTAGACGGAGTTTGCTCATCTGATGCTTGATATATTAATAAAATCACAGATCTGGTGAAAGCAAACAAACAAAAAGCTTAGGTGATTAGTGATTTTGCAACTTAAAAAAGAAAAAGAAAGGTTCAGGTACAGCTGAGATTCTTTTAAGCCCTGAACATTCTACTCCAGAGGCAAAGCTGATCAAATAGCCTTTGACAAAGAATTAAAAAGTCTCAGTGTCATTAGTGCTACAAATCAATGAATTATTCACATTCCTACAATTCCCTCTGCTTTGGATCATTCTGTCTTATCCTTCATTCTGACTTTTTTTCCTGGTTTCTTGCTGTTGCCTATTGTTAACCCTAGACAGTATACCCTCACTATTTCCTTAATCATTAAGTCCATCTTGCTCTGACTGTACCATTCAGCATAGAGAAAGGAAGAATATGGAAAGCACACATTCAAATAACGTGGTATAACTGGATATATCTAAATACATAAATATCATTATTGGACATATCACTCTGTGCAAGCCCCTCTAGATGTGGCCTAAATATGAAGCTCATCTTATTTAGTTTCAACAACACTTACTAATTGCCTACTCACTTCAGGCAATGGAAATTAGAATCCCTATCAATTATCAGGAAAACACCAGGAAAAAAACAAAACTAAATTTTTATATTGCTTTTATTTTTTCTGCCAAGTAATAACATTTCATACTGGCAAAATTCTTGACTATCTTATTAAAATGACACCTAATAGACATTTAGAAAATGAAGTAGTAATCATAAGAGTCAGCATGACATTTTCAACAACAGGTCATGCTTGATTAAACTCATTTACTTTTTGATTAGTTTACTAGACTTGCACATAAGGCAAATGCAACAGATATAGTATATTCTTGTAGGGGAGAAAAGATAGGATGATAGAGGTTAGACAATAGTATATTTTGTCTTGATATCCTCAATGCTTAGCACACAGCAGGAACTTAATAGTTGTTAAAAGATCTGTTAGTCATTGGCTTTGATGTCATCTGGGTTCCCTTATAGTTCAAAATCCTACACTCCACTATGCTTACATGGAAAGAGTTAAAGATAGAAAATAAGTTTTACATATAATTTTGGAAATATTTCAGTTTGAGGATTCAGGAAAACACTTTTTTTGAAGGTCATCTTTTTTTTGGATAAATCTCTGGATAAATGAAGGGAAATTTGTATTAATCACAGAATAAGAGCAAAACATTTTCTCTGACTTGAATTTTTACATTTAATACCACAAATGTTATTATTGAAGAGGCTACTGATTTGAGGTTTTTTCTGGTTGGTGTTAATGACTGTCATAAAAAATAATTCTATGTTTCTAAGTCAACAGTTTAGTGATGAGAGTTTTTGACTGTGATAATTTGAGCTTTCCTTCTTTCCACAAAGGAGCCTGTTTACCTCTCTTTCAAGTCCATTCAAAATGAAGATCTCTTCAGACTCCATTTTGTCATAAGATTATTTTAGCTCAGTGTTACCACAATGTTAATTTTGCTTCAGGATTCATGATATTAAGAATGATTTTGTGATGAGGAAGTTTCATTAAACATGACTAATTCTGACCTTTTCACTAGGGAATATGCCAATGGGATGTTTTTAGTCTTTAATTTTCTGCTGAAAATGGGCATCTTCTTGTAATTTCTTTTGCTACTTGGTCAGGGTATTGACATTTATTATTAATATATTTTCCTAAAGATTTTAATGTGTGTTCTATAATGGGAGAACTTGTAAGTTGGAAAGATCCATTTGGTTTTCAAATGTAAAGTAGTAACCAAAAATTATTGGTTGCCTGCAATGTTAAAAAAAAAGACCATAATAATCCCTACAGTCAATGTTTTATATGTATAAAATCTTGACTCAAGTCAGGATTGAACATCTTATTTGTGACACCTAAGCCAACACAGGCTAACTAGTTTAATCCTATACTTGAGGTAGGACAGACTATGGTAGTGGAAGATATTCTGTTCTTCCTTTGACAGCTTCTGAATGAGTCTCTCCTTTTGGTCACATATCCTTTTGGCCCCATATACTTTCACCCTAACTTGCCCAACTTCATAATTTTACTTTTCAAATATTAGCTTCTTTTCTCCTTCCCCACAAATGACTCATGAATATCATGAGTTGGTGTATTAGGCAAATTTAGCCCATTTTCCCATGTTGTTGGTCTCATTGTAGGTCTACAAAAAGAAATGAGATAACTCATCTATGCCATAAGGACTTCACTCTTGTTTCTCATTTATGAAGTACTGGTTAGGGTGTCTAAAGAACTGCTTTACGTGCAGAGTAGAGAAAGTCAGTCAATCAGTTAAAAAGTTTTTAAGTGCTTAGTATGTGCCTGGCACTACACTAAGCTCAGAAGATATAAGAAAGGCAAAAACACGGTGCCTGCACCCAAGGAACTCACATTTTAATGGAGTTAGGATTTCAATCGCTGAAACAAGTGCAAGTAAAGTAATTGTCCATCAATTTATAAGACCAAATTGTCAGCTCCAATATCCTCCTCTTAAAAAGTTGAGTGGAGTAGATGATCTCCAAGGTTCCTTCTATCTCTAACATTCTACAGTTGTAAGGAAAATGCAGACATTTACCCTTGGCTAACTAACATATGTATAACATAATAATCTTTATTTTGAAGTTTTTAATAACCATATCCCCACCACTAGACCATAAAATATGCAGAGAATTTGAAGTTTTCTGATAATTAACTTTCTTAAATTGAGATGCTCATTTCAAATTATACTTAGAAAAATGTCCCCTATTTTTCCCTCTTCCTGCTCATTCTCCAACTCTTGGGACTCTCTCCTTACATGGACTACAACAGGTAGTTGTTTTCCTCTTTGAATTTTCTAGGTGATCTTCCTCTTGAATTTATTCTTCTTCTTTCCCATGGTGAGGTGGGGGTGAGGAGAGAGAAACTACACTAAGTACTCAGAATGAGCTAGGGAGTCTTGAAAAGCTCAGCATCTCTTAGCACTAGCAAATTGAGGCTGTGGTTTGCCCACAGCCAAACAACCGCCTCGGAAGGGAATGAAGAATAGCAACAAACCAGCAATTATGCTGTTTTCTTCCAGTAATAATCGAGTCATTAACACATATTTTGATTACTTCAAGGTACATTTCTTCAAGATGCCTTAGACTTCCATATGCCATTTCATTACTACAAGCTTCTTAGGCTAGTGGTATTGCTCTCTAATGCTGAGATTAATTAAAACTCAAACAGCTGATGCTCACAACCTTGGGGTCACCTGCCTGTAAGAAGAAGGAGCATATTAACTGAGAAATAATGCGCTTAGCAGGTGTTAGGGAACCTAGCATATCAGACCCTTACGGTTAAGGTCTGTTACACTCAGGACTCTCTCTAGACACACAAGTTCTACTCTACATCCAGGGAATAAGTGGCAACATGGGCCCTCACCTTCGATCATTAAATCGCATGCAATGTAGTAATTTTACCTTTACTCTGAACTCCACATGGGTTGCTTTCCTAAATGCCTCACTTGATTCCTCTGGCCAGCTCCCTGAATGAGAATGGGGAATCTCATAAGACTGCAAAGGCCTCTTGTAGCAAATGGAGTATAGGGGCCTGCCCTACCAAATTAAACATCAGACCTCTGACCTTTACCCACAACAAAGGTAACTGTAAAGGTATCTATTCAATTCCCATGTTAGTGTGGGAATCCCAGAAATCCTCTTGTTCCATAACCATGCCAGAGCTGCTAAACACTCTGCCTGAAGGCACTGATTTCCATGAGTCTCACTCACTCAGCCTGGGATTCACTCTTCTGTATCTTTACTTTTGAATTGTCCGCATCCACAGGGCTATACTTCTTATGCAGCTCTATGCCATATCACAGCCTCCCTCCCTTCTGGGAAGGCCCCCCTGCTTTCAGTCAAAGGGCTGCACTTGAGGACCTAGAGGGCCACACGTGGCCTCCAAGCCACAGGTTCCCCACCCCTGGTTTACACTATGTTCAGTCTGTCCCTATTCCCAGGGGACCACTCCATTGAAGCTCCTCTCTGATTATAATTGTCCCTCCATCAGCATCTAAGGCTTCCTTTCCTGCTCATTGCAGCCCTGTTGGCATCCATTGGATCCCTGACTGGTACCGCAGCTACCTTTGGCATGCTGTATCCGTCTGTCGGTAACCTCTCAGCAGAACTAGCCATGGGCATGGACTATACAGGGAAGCTTGTAACCAGCCTCCAAATGCACTTGATTCACTTGCCCTCATGGTATTACTGAGAGGGGGTACGGGTGGGGGCACTGCACCATCACCGAGGAGGAATGTTATTTCTATGTCAACAATCCTCTCAAATAGAGGAAGACCTTAAGGCTCTAAACAAGCAAATGGAAAATTTATGGAACAAGGGCCAAAACATTCTGAAGCATGCTTCCCTCTTACCTTCCTTTGATCTACTCTCCTGGTTGCCTAAAAACCTTGGCAGCATCCTTCATTCTGCCCTCCCTGGTATGATGTTTCTTTTCTTTATTTGCCTTGCCATCTACCTTGGCATTCAACTTGTAACTCACTTATTCTTACATAAAATTAAAATCATGTTTCAAATGATTATTCCTCAACAGCCTAAAAAAGGTCGTTCTGATCTTTTGGCCAAAAGGAGGAGATGTGAAGGGAATAAAGATTTTTATAATAATTGATATGATATGTGTAATGAATATACCAATAATTCAGAATTTTTCAGAATTCCCTTTTCTAGATTGAGTCAGACTTACAATGCAGTTGAAACAATCAACACTCAATCACTGGCATCCTTCTGTCTATGTACCTTAAGTGAAGCAAAAAAAAGATTGGTGAACCTATGTCACAGAACTCTGATCCTGTGACCCACAAAGTAATGACCCCCAAGGACTCGAGCAATATTGCTCCCACAAGACTCTAGAATTGTTGTATTGTCTTCCATTTGTGGGCTTGTAATCCACCTTCCCCTCTCCCTTCCCACTGTGACTTAAGTACATAATCTCTTTCTTTACTTCAGCAAGGCGGAATTCTGATCAGAAGAATTCCCTACTTGCAAATCTGTCCCTCTTAAGGAAACTTATTAATTAAATGGCTACCTGATTACTGGCACTTTGTCTCTAGCTTGTTTTTTCATCATTCTCAGGTTAGAGACTGGCTAAGTAAAAATCCCGTTAACATTAAAGTTCCTTTTATGTACTAAGCACTGTGCTAAACACAAATATCTCATCTGATCCTCACAACAACCCTTAGGGGTAGATGCTGTTATTATTCCCATTTTCCAGTTGAGAAAACTGGGGCAAACAGAGGTTAAGTGACTTTCCCAAAGTGCCACAACTAGTAAGCATCTGAGGCTGGTTTTGAACTCAGGTCTTCTGACTCCAGGTCGTGTTCTAACCACTGAGCCACCTAGTTGCCTCTAGTTCTCACTTGCTAACTGATGAATAAATCACTGTTCATTTTCTAAACTGTAATATTTTTATGGAGCCACTATACCATTGTCATCACATTTTTGAAGTAGCTACACTGTTTTGCGGTTAATGAAGTGATCCCTTCATTAAAGTTCATAAAGTCTTTGGGACTAAGACAAAAGAAAGGTGCCAGAGTGGAGTACAGGAGGCAAAGTAGTATTGGGGAACACAGACAGAATAGGAAACCCTCAGCATCAAGAAATTCTTGATTCGGGATTTTGGATTTTCACTGTCAACCCACACATCTCCCCAAGGACAACTCTATTTAAATGATCCTCTTGCAAAGCAAGCATCACAAACTAGAAATTTATGTTATCATTTATATAAGCAATCTTCCTCCTGATAGCCATAAACTAATAGAGATGGCAATATTTATTTTGACAATGTTTATTTTTCTGAATCCTAAATTCCCATTTTGCTGTAACATGTAACTCCCTGACCAACAATCTCCACTCCATGTCATAAAAAAAACAAAAATACCTATCTATTACATTGAAGCTATATTTTGCTATTTACAGAAGCTCTATTTATGGTGGCAAAAATCTAGAAGGAAATTACGTACCCAACAAATGGGGAAAATTTGAAAACATTGTGGTATATGTATATATTGGAATAGTATTCCATTATTAAAAATATGAGAAATTTGGAGAAACTTGGGTAGATTTGTTTGAACTAGTAAAAAATGAAATAAATAGAACCAGAATAGTTATATGTACAATGGCTACAATAATATATAATATACATATATTACGTATAACATATAAATGTTTTCATTTTTCATAACACTAAAAGGAAGTCAGATTCTAAGTAATCATGTAGCACATATGCTCTGACCCCACTGTGTAAGGGCCAGGATGCTACATTACTCCCTCGGAGTTCTTGGGTACCCTAAGGGGGTTGAGGCATGTCTGTGTATCATCTGTTTTCGTTGTTATTAGAAGCCAGGGACAAGCATCCCCAGTTAGTTCCTTTTACCCACTTGATACTAGGTAGCTTTTACAAAGGAATATTTACTTTTAAGATAGCAAAAACAAAGTACAAACATTTCCCTCAACATCTCTGGGCCATACTCTTCTCTACATCACCTCAGTCTCTGGGATATTGGCCTGGAAACTTAGCTCAGTTTCTCTATTGCAATTGGTCCCACCAAGTCCAGGTTCCGATGCAGAATAACTTCTGGATGAGTCATTCTACTGGGCTGATGTTCTGAAGTTTGCTCAGGAAGATCACTCCTTGCTCCCCAGGGTATCAATATTGTGCTACATGAAAAATGCGTCCTACATTCTGACTCCCAGATTCTCGTGGCTTTCTTTTCCAAGCTTTCAGAATTCCCAATGTCAGTCACCTCTTCTTTCATCAGACACCACGAACAAAGAAAGGAGTCCCCAAAATCACCCAAAAGGGAATTAAATAAAGAGATAGTACCTGAAGCAAACAGACCTTCATGGAATCTCTTGGCAGCCAATCAAAGAACCTCCTCTCCGATACACAGTGAGCCAACTGGAACCAAGGAGTGAAGGTCCACACATGTTCCACTCCCCACAGGGTACTTCCTTTTGTGTAATCACAATTCTCCTAGAAGCAGTTCCCTCAATGTAGAGGAGTACCATCTCAGGTGGTCTGGGAATATGCCTGATTCCCATCACAATTATAATGATCAGTCTTGGCCCCCAAAAAGGGAAAAAAATACTTTCCTTTCCTTGGCAGAGAGGTAGAAGACAAAAGGGACAAAAAAATTATATACAATTGTCAAGTACAATGACTATAGGCAGCTAGGTGTTAGAGTGGATAGAGTGCTGGGCCTGGAATTATGAAGACTCATCTTCCTGAATTCAAATCTGGCCTCAGACACTTGTTGACTATGTGATCCTGGGCAAATCACTTAACCCTATTTCTCTCAGTTTCATCACCCATAAAGTGAGCTGTAGAAAGAAATGGCAAACTACCCCAGTATCTTTGCCAAGAAAACTCCAAATGAAGTCACAAAGAGTCAGACATGACTGAAAAAAACTGAATAATAACAACTCAGTGACCATGTCAATTACTTTTGCTTAGCTTTTAAAAAAAAACAAAAGTAAAGGAACAATTGCTAGGGGTTGTAGAAGGAACAGTGTGTTTATCTGGAAATTCCTGATAAACAAAAGGTATTGACAAATTTTATTTTCTAATCCCCATATACACAGAAGTGAAATTAACCATATATTCCTATACTACTGGTAGGAAAGGAAGGGAAGGGAGAAATAACATTTACTAAGCACCTACTATATGCCAGACATTTTGCTAAGTACTCTACAAATGTTACCTTATTTAATTCTCACAACAACCCTAGCAATTAGGTGCTATAATGATCACCATTTTATAGTTGAAGAAACTGAGGCAAAAAATGGTTAAGGCACTTGCCCAGGATCACACAGCTAGCAAGTGTCCGAGGCCATATTTGAACTCAGATCTTACTGAGTTCAGAGCCAGTGCTCTATCTGCTGCACTATGACATACCCACATTTGTGTCCTGATTCGACGGCCTCTAGGAGCTTCATTCTAAGAAGCAACCAGCCGTGCTTCGCTGTGGCTATGCTACGGCAGCCTTCTGCAGGAACTTTCTGTCATCAGCAACTAGGACTTCCTCAAAGTCAGTGTTAGTGTTCTTTCTTTTGTGAGACTGGTCTGCCAACATGCCTGAGACTAATCAACACATTTTCAGTTAGTGAGGTCCATAACCTCACAAGGCTGGCACTTGAAAAGACTTCTCGGGCTACTGTCAAAGCCTTTTATTTTCCAACTGCCCCTCCACTGGAAATCCCACAATCTCCCTTGACTTTTAGTTTAAGAGGACTGAATTCCTTTCAGTTCAAGTCATGTTCCTGGAAGCAAGGCCCAGAGTCATACAATTAACTTGAAGTTTCCATAAGCCTCTAGGAGGCATTTAGCAACCAACTCTGAAATGAGTGACATGAAGCTGCAAATCCATATTTCGGTTTACATTCACTGGTCTATGCCCCACTTATGTTCCTTTAGCAATAAATTCTCTGCCACCTTTGGACACATCTAGAATTTATACCTTGCTGCCTTGGGTTGGTTTCACACTCTTTATATAACTTTTGGCAAGTCTTAAATCTCAGTTTCCTCATTTGTAAAATGAAGTGACTAAACAAAATAAACTCTGAAGTCTCTTTCAGCCACAAATCTTAGGAAACTGTGCTATTATCCCATATTCAGTTGTAATTGTTAGGAAGCTTTTCATTGAACAGAAACTATGCATACAAATTATGTAATCTGTGCAAAAGAGAAAAATCTAATTGATTTTTATATGTCATCCTCATATCATCTTATCATCACTAGTGAAAAACTTCCTAACAATTACAGCTATCCAAAAGTAAAATGCACTGCCTTCATAGATAGTAGGCTCCCCTTCAGAAAGACCTGAATTCAAATCTTGCCTTAAACAATGAATAGCTCTGTGACCTTAGACAAGTCATTTAACCTCTCAGCCTCAGTTTTTCTCCTCTGCAAAATGGGGATAATAATAGAATCTACCTTTCAGTTTTGAAATAAGATAATCTATTCAAAGTGCTATATGAAACTTAAAAACTACACAAATGCTAGCTATTATTATTACTAAATTGAAAGCCTTTCCTAGAGTGTGCTTGAGCTTTATAATTTATGATATAGATCATCTGTGTATCACTCTCACTACACTTTATCATCCTAAAAGACATACTATCCTTCTCTAATAACTTTTCTACTTTATCATCACGTGTCACTCAGTATGCTTCAGAACATGATGAAACTTGTGACAGCTTTCAGTCATACTACCACTCCTACTACCAGTACAACCACTACTACCACTGCTGCTGTTGCTGCTACTACTACTACTAGTGATAATAATAATAATTATTATTATTATTATTATCATGACAATTACTTGCATTTTATAGTGCTTGAAGCTTTATCTGCACAAGAATCCTCAAGGTAGGGAATATGTGTTATTGTCTGCCTTTAACAGATGAAGAGACTGAAGATCAGAAAGCTCAAATAACTTGCTCACAGTTACACAGCTAATTTTAAGGGGCAGATGAAAAACTTAAGAAGTCAATTGTCACAAGTGGTAGAAATTGCATTAGTTCTGCAAAGTAATCTGCATTATTTATGCATATTCCTTCCACAGCTTTTCCACAGTATAATTATTAGCATCTAGGTAACTACCCAAGACATTCCTAGCAAAACTGGTAAACAGTTGCTTTGAAAAAAAAACATCAAATTTATACTTGGAACAAAATAGGTTCTATTTGTATAGCATTTTATGATGTTCAGAGTTCTCATATGCATTACTTCATTTCATCCAATATATCTCATATTCATCCACTTTTCTCTACTTGCAAAGTTGCAATTCTGCCCCAGGCTCTAATTTCCTCTTACCAGAATTATTACAATAGCCTCCCAATTGGTCTCCCTGGTTCAAGCCTCTTCCATCTCTGATTCATTCTATACACAGATGCCAAAGTGAGATTCTTAAAGAGCAAACATAACCAAGCCACTTCCCTGATCAATAGGGACAAACTCCAGTGGCATTTTAAGCCCTTCAAAACTTAGCTCCAGCCTACCATTCCAACCTTATGATATACTAATTACTCATCATCATGCACTCCACACTCTTCATAATACAGTCTAATCCAAACTGACTTGCTTGTACCTTAAACACAACAATCTCTAGTTTCCCTTAAAGCTCAAATCAAGTGCCACCTTATGTACTAATTCTCTTCTGATATCTTTAGCTTCTGATACCCTTGGCTTCTAAGGCCTGCCTCTACTAAAATATAAAAAGTATAGTAATTATATATATATATATATATATATATTACTTTTATGTATTATTATATATAGTAATGTATATTACATATATTATGCCTACAAATGTAACAAATTGTCTCCTCTAATAGAACGCAAATTCCTTGAAGATAAGCCACTATTTTTTCCTTTATTGTCTCCAGAACTGAGTACAATACCTGGCACACAGTAGGTCTTTAATAAAGATGTATTGACTGTTAGGTCTATATCCCAAAGTCATCCAAAAAAAGGGAAAAGGACATATTTGTACTAAAATATTTATAGCAGTTCTTTTTGTGATAGCAAAGAATTGGATATCAAAGGGATACTGATCAATTGGGGAATAGCTAAACAAGCTGTGGTTATGATTGTAATGGAGTATCATTGTGCCGTAAGAAATGACAAGCAGAATGGTTTCAGAAATACCCAGAAAGACTTACATGAACTGATGCATAGTGAAGTGAACAGAACCAGGAGACCGTTGTACACAGTAACAGCAATATTGTTTGATGAATTGTGAGTGACTTAGCTATCCTCAGCAATACAATGATCCAAGACAATCCCAAAAGACTAATGGTGAAGCATACTATCTGCCTCCAGAGAAAGAACTGATATTGGTTATACAGATTGAGGTATGTATTTTTCGCTTTCTTTCTTTTCTTTTTTCTGAATTACCTTATACAAAATGACTAACATGCAAATATTTTACATAATTGCATATGTATAATCTATATCTAATTGCTTACTGTCTTATGGAGGGGGAGGAAAAGGAGAGAGGAAGGAACAGAATTTGGAACTCAGAATTTTAAATAAAATTGGAAAAAATAAAGATGTGTTGACTAATTTACCCTCAAAATAGCCTTGTGAGGTAGGCAGGGAGGATATTATTCTTCCACTTTTAGGGATGAAGTAACTAAGGCTCAAAGGACTTAAGTGATTTGCCCAAGTCCACATAGCTAACGTCCCAACAAGGCTGGGACCACAACTCATTTCTACTGATTTCTAGTCCTTTACTCTTTCCACTACATCATTCTGTCCTGGAAGAATATTCTAATATTCTCTTGCAAGAAAAAGAACAAACAGTAGGAAATCACTTGTGCTATGCTCCTCCTCTGGAATTCCCTTCTCCCCTTCTAGTCACCTACTCAATTCTAATTTAGCTCAAGTCCCTTCTATTCCATGCAGCATTCTCAAATTTCTCACAGCATCTTGTCTGGTCCTGTCTCCTTGCACTTATCACTCTCCCCTCATAGTGATCTGTGAAGGTCATCTCACCCACCCTGGCCCCAAAATAGACTAGAAATTCTTTGAGAGCACAGTCTGTGCAGAATTAATATTTATTTTCCACACATCTAGAGTATATTATTAGTAAATTATTTTTGAACCAAAATAAACTCTATAATAGGAGAGTTTTAATCTGAGCTACATGAATTTTTTTAATATCTTGATAGCTACAGGGTGTTCCTAAAGTCTGGACACACAGGCAAAATGCATATTTTCAAGAAACAAAATGAATGAAATTTTCAACAACATTTTATCTAATTGGAATATTAACAAATAACAACTTCAATTTGATTTCCATCATTTGTGATGCAAAAATTAATGTGTTTTGCAAGATTCACATGAACTTGATGCAATAACTCCACATTGCTATCATTTTTAGCACATTCACTCTTTATGTGTTCAATCAAGTGTGTTGTATCTGTGATTTTCATTGAGTACACCTTCTCCTTTAGCATACCCCAGAAAAAGAAGTCAAGGGGGCTCAGGTCTGTTAATATTCCAAATATTTCAAAATATGCATTTTTGCCTGTGTCCAGACTTTAGGAACACCCTGTACATTTCAATGTAATTGGTTACCTTTGTAATCTTACATTTTTATTTATTTACAGTATTGTTCTGGGAAGGGGTCCATAGGTTCCACAATACTTCCAAAGGAATCCATGACATGAGAAAAAAAAATTAAGAATCACTACTCTAAAGTTAAACTTCTAGTACCTGGCTTAGTGGCTCACACCTGTAATCTCTGCTACTGTGGAGGCTGAAGGTAGTAGATTGCTTAAGCTCGGGAGTTCTGAGTCTCAGTAGGCCAAAGCCAATCAGGCATCCTCACTGAGCCTGGCAGTGATAGGTTGAACTACTCAGAATGGAGAAAGGAGCACCAGGCTCCCTAATGAGGGGTGAAGCCACCTATAAAAAAAGAGCTGGCCAAAGTTTTGGTGTCAATTTGTAGGAGGATCAGGCCTGTGAGTGTCTGCTGCACTTTTAGCCTGGGTGAGAGAAGAAGGTCCAGTCTCAAAATAATAGTAATAACAACAACAGTAACAATAATAATTATTATTTGCCCATGTATTGCAATTTATAGTTGCTAAGGTATTAGGGCACTACTGGTGCATGGCACAAATTTGATCTTTCTGCCAAGAAAGGATCCACGAGTAAGCATTCCACTCCCAGGCAATTTTCTGAGAGTTTATCGACCCTGGATTAACCAGGATTAGGTTTTCTATGGCACTGGTAGAATTTACACTAAGCAGTGGAAAATAAAGCATACTGAGAAATCATCTTAGCTACCAACTATTAGAGTTGTCTTTGCAGGCAAATACCACATCTCAACAGCCCACAATAACTGGAGAATAATTAAATGCCATCCAAGACTCCAATTGCTTTAGGAAGTTGATGTTTCTCAGACTGACATTATACTGCAATCTGGAAAAGGAAGAGAAACCAAAGATACCAGATCACCTATTATTTGTTTTTTATTCCTTCTTACTCTCAGAAATTATTTCACTTCAAACCCAGACATCAAAGACAGATAACTCCACTGAGACTCCTCCTGTGCTCCCAACTCCACTCAGAGCATGAAGACAGATGGGAGATACCTGTGAGTGTTGATAAGAAACTGAAATGGTGAGAATGATAACTAATAAAGTGAAAAGTGACACAAAATTGCCTCTATTTTCCAATTGAGCAGAATGACAATAGTCACGCATAAGTGAAAATTTGTTGTATTATATGAATGAGAGAGAAAATTGGCACCCATTCTTGAATATAGAGGGCATATCAATGGCCTGGCAAAGTCACAATAAGGTAGTTACAAAGTCTAAGTTTGTTTAAAAATTTAACTTTCATCTATTTCCATTCAATCTTCTAATTTTTTAAAGAATATGCTACATTTATTAGAGTTCAAAATGGAATGTGTATCAACTCCTTTCTATATAATTTAATTTTAAAAATACTTTATTTCATTAACAGAAAAATGTGTACGTGTATTTCATATATGTTTTCCTGCAGTCTTTAAGCCAGGCACACAGTTCAAAATTTTCTTTTCACTAATGATGAATGCTGTGGTCAACAAATATTCTTCTTTTCAGGAATTCAAAGAAGCCATTTTAAGATTCTGGGAAGAAGTTGTATTCCCTGTCTATGAAACTATTTCCCACTATTTCCTGTACCAAATTCCTTTCACTCTCCTCTTCTCACTGAGAGTGGAGGAAACAGCAGGACATGTTTATCCAAACAACCTGTGTAAAAGACTTAAAGCTACCAGGTTTTTTTTCAAACACGCTTTAATCTATTAGCACATAATCTACTTAGCATTCTTCATCCACCCTTACATCTAATTTTAGGTTTCAGAAAACAATATAATATGATGTAGAGAATGATCAATTCCCTGGTCTTTCATGGTGCCTTGCTCATAGTAGGTATTTAACAAATGTTTGCTGAATTGAATAAAATTGGTTAATGTTGAGAGCCAAACTGGAAAATCCATACAGAAGAGGAGATGTTTTTCTTGGGAATCTGAGTGACTACCAATGTAGATTAAAGTTATTAGAAAATTGCCATATTTCTTCTTCACTGTATGGTAAGAAGGAGTAACAAAATGTTATTTTACTAATTATTTCACAGTGATTCTTCATATATATATATATATATATATATATATATATATACATATACATATATATAGATGATTCAAAATAAGGCAAAAAATTTGCATTACTTTTCTAAATTTTTACATTAGTCAAGTCTATCTCTAAGAACTTTAACTCAATTGAATTAAACAAGCATTTATTAAGCACTTGTTATGTGTCAAGCAATGAATACAACAAAATATAGTCCCTGTCCTCAAGAATTTGGCATTTTATGTGAGGGAGAAAGTCATTATGGCATCTATGCAGTTAAATAAACATAACAAATACACAGCATTAAGACAAAGTAATTGGAAGAGGGACCAGTATCAAATGGGGATAATCAGAAAAGACTTCTAAGCCCCAAAAGAAGCTAGGGCATTTCAGCCATGAAGGACAGTCAGAGAAAAAGTGATGTAAGATTCGTGTACCCATACTGCCATCCAAAGGGAAAAAAATACTAAAAAGAAAGACTTTAAATAAAATGGTTGTTTCTAAGTAATTTTAAATTATATTAATGCTTTAAGTTTGTCAAATACCCTGATAAAGCTACTTATTTTATCTTTCCTTTTGACACTGAATGTCATCCTTATTTTTTTCAGAAACAGAAGTGGAAAAAAACTATTTGCTTTATGTTTTTAAGCGACAATACCATTGTGCCTGTCTTGCCCTTGAAAAAATGTCATATGAAAATGGTATTAACATTTTTTTCACAAATCAAAAAAGTTGATTTTGAAATTGTGCTTGAAGTTCATTCTAACATGAAAAATAATTTTTGATCTAAATAATTCTCTTCAAATGTACTGAATTTACAGCAATTAATTTTAGGAAGACTATATTCACTATGAAATTGGAACAAATAAAAAAGAGTTTCTTACAATTACTACAGTCCATTACTAAAATAGATGTATATGGTAGGGGACCAAAAATACTATTTTTATAATTAAGGAAAACTGGGGAAAACTAGACTAATGGAATTTTTTAGTTATAGATTTGAGATCTTCCTTTCAGGCAAGACATAATAAGACTACAAAATATCAGACTTGTAACTGAATAAGGTGGTTTAATCAGGTTATCCTATTGGGAAAGAGTAGTCATGAGATATCAGACTAGTAACTTGTCAAGCTACCAAGGAAAATGCAATGATGGTCAACACACAAGGAATCATTCCCAGAGAGTAGTATCTCAAAGGCATAATATCTGGGATCTCAAAGGGATACAGGAAATGTGCTCTCTAAGGTCTGAGGCGAGAGATGTCATTCTCAACTAGGATGTTAGAGAAGGCTTTCTAAAGTAAGTTACATTTGATCTGGGCTTTAAAATGTGGGGAGGAATTCAATAGGTGTAGGGGGAAAACAAGAGGGCATTCCACGCATAGAGAACGCTGTGATCACATAGTCAGGAAAGGGTACAGACATATTAGGAGGATGGTGACATACACTATTTGACTGGAAACACAAGCAAAGATGGGACAAGGAAATGTGCTTTGGATAACATCCTCTGAAGGAAAAAATAAAGTAGATTGTTAATAGAATGAGCTATTTTATCTAATAACCTCTTATTATACAATGATGAGAATACTGGAAGTCGCATGGGGAATATGCAAAAGGTTCATATACCTTTAGTAGAACCATACCTTTAACAGAGTAAGAATTCAAGATCAATGGCATATCATTGTCATATGGTTCTCACAGGACCCTCATACTTTATTTATATCTTAAAACTACAAAGTAAGTAATGCTGCAGTCAGGTAGGAATAGCATGCCAATGAAACCTTTTAAATATCTAATCCCAATAAGAGCTTTCCAGAGTCTAAATATATGAGGCAAAAGTGATTAGATTTAAAATCTCAGATAGGAATTTAGAAAAATAATCTGCAAAGAAGTAATGTCTATAGTTAACTTGGTTCAGACCACTCATTGTTATATCTGTAAAAGTTTAAATGTAGCACAACACCTGAGAAGAATGTCATGTCACACACAAAGGTGCTATAGCTTATTTTCATTAGCAAAAGACAAACAGTAGCATTCCAAGCACTAACTGATGATTAATACCACTTTTATCAGTGATCATATGGTTTAAGATATGCATTTGCCCATTAATACAGTAAGAATAAATGCAATTATAGCAACACTTATAATGAAAATCAATAGAACATATACATAACAAGTACCACTATAGAGTAATTGTTTTACTGTGAATTTATTTATTATGAATTTATGTCATCTGAGGAAATTGTGAATTTTAAAAAAGCCTAGAATTTTAATGCACTATTAAAGCATTAAAGTCATATCAGGGCATAAATGTCATCCTCCTATGTACCCCCACCAGGAAGGGGGAAAAAACAAATGTGCAAAACTACTTTTGTCAACATTTGGAAAATTTTACCATATGTGACAAAAAGAAATAATTGAAAGCTCATGAAAATAAATGTTATTAAAATACATCCTTTGTTGGCTTTTCAAATTAGTTTGCCTTAAAATAAACAAAATGTTCTTAAAACATATCAGATTCATTACTCATGGAATTTTAAGAAGGCAATATCCAAAAAAAGGAGGCAGTTGCCTGTAGAAGGGCTTAAGGCTATTTGGAAAGCCTTCCTCCCTCCTCCACTCAACCCCCATGTATATCTGGGGGCAGCTAGGTGGCATAATGGATATAGTGCCAAGCCTGGATTTAGGAATACCATCTGGAAATCCAGCCAAAGATACATACTAGCTTTGTAACCTTGGACAGGTCACTTAAGCTCTGTTTGCCTCAGTTTCTTCATCTGTAAAATGGGGATAATGACAGTACCCTACCTCACAGGATTGTTGTGAGAATCAAATGAGATAATAATTGTAAAATCCTTAGCACACTGACTGTCACATAGTAGCCACTATATAAATGTTAGCATATATACATATCTATATGTATATGCACATTTATATTTAAGCCAGCATTTATATTTGAGCCAGAATTTGTTCTTCCCATGAACTATCCATGATTCTTAACATACAAAAACCCATGATAAAAAAGAAGTCACGTTGACTTAAAATTATCCAGAGATATAAATAATGTAAATTAATTCCTCTTTTTAATGCCTATTTTGGTAAGGAAGGGGAAAGAGAGATGAATACATTGTATCTCTAAGAAAGAAGAAATTAGGGAGATAGAAAGAGGGGAAATTGGGGTATGGAAAGTTAAGTTGGCCCACATCATGATTTTACCTAAAGGAAATGCCCCCTCCTCTAGGTTTATAAAATAGATTATGAACTTTCTAACCCCCTTTTCTACTGTTATAGTTCTATGTGTTTTTTTTTCCTTTCCCTCACCTTTTTATTCCAATTTTGTCCCTTTGCTCATCCCTCTCTTGTGTTGTTGTTCAACCTTGCCTCCACTACTCACTCCATCGTCAAAAGGCATAGAATAAAGAAAGAAAATTCAAGTCAGTCAATATATACTACATACCAGACATTGTGCTAATCAATGAAGGATATGAAGAATGGCAAATGACAATCTCTGCTGCTGTAGAGTTCACAATCTAATGGGGGAAGGCAAAATCCAAACACCTACGTACAGACAAGCTACATACAGGATAATCTGGAGATAACCAACAGAGGGAAGCACTAGAATAAGGGAGATTAGTAAAGGTTTCCTGTTAAAGATGGTATGTTAGCTGGGACTTGAAGAAATCCAGAGAAGCCAGGAGATGAATTGGAGGAGGGAGAGCATTCCAGCATGGGGGACAGCCAGTACACATGCCCAGAGTCCAGAGATGTCATGTTAAAGGACCAGGAAGAGATTGGTGCCACTGGACCACAGAGTATTGGAGGTTGTAAAATGTAAGAAAATTGGAATGGTAGGGGAGGGGCAGGTTATAAAGGGCTTTGAATGCCAAATAAAAAAGGGAGAAAGGGATAAAGTTTCTTCTGAAAATTGTTTGTAATCTATGTCTGTTATCAATCAAGGTGTAGAGATGAACCTGGGTTCTCCAAGGCTGTTCCAACAGAACTTAAGTTCTAATAGTTTCTACCAGGATGGAAAAGATCTTAATATGGGCCTGGTTGGTGATAGAGTAATAGAGATCAGTTAAATAATGCTTATCATTAGCTTTCCACAGGGTGCTTGATTTTCAACAAGAACAACTCTCTAAAACATTTACAAGTCACAGAGGGCCTGGGATCTCTGTTGGTAGAAGAAATATTCACACCAACAAAATTATAACTCCTTGAAGCAACAAAATTTATTGATTACCAACGTAATGGATATATGGGGAAAGTTCCCACATAATTCAAGACATAGTTATTCAAAATAATCACAATAATTCTGTCTATTTCTCAATTTCACAGACAAAGAGAAATAAAAGGACATTGATCTCACCACAAGTATTGAGACAATTAACAATTATTGAATGTGCATGTGCTTTGTGGAAAATTGCAAAGAAAGTGGAAAATGGTTTTCTGGCCTCAAGGAATTCACTTTTTAATAGAGGGAATGGGTCTGACAGAATATGAATAGAATAGCTCACATTCTAATAAAGTACAGTATTGAACATGAGGGCTTTCCTTATGCTGATTCAAAATTTCTGAGACAAGTTAATGAAAGATTGGCAGGCTCTCAGAAAAAGCTTATTTTGAAGATAAGTCAAAGATAAATAGCTTGAATGATACCATTTTTATATTTTTTAAATGTTTCTGGAAAGGGTCCAATTTTTGGAGTTAGGGGATGTGGGTTCAAATTCTAAATGAAATCCTAAAGCTGAAAGAGACGTTAGTGATCTTCTTTCTGACTTCATCATTTTACAGATGAGGAGATGGGTCTACAGAGATTGGGTGATTTGCTCAAGATCACCCCTCCAGTTGTGGCACACTAAGACTATGATCCTGGCCTCCTGAGCCGCAAGCCAGTGTTCTTTTTGTTATATAATAAATACAAACTCTAGCATCACTGAAAACGGGGATAGCCAAATGCAGCGATGGAAAGATAAGCACTAGAAAACTTAAAAGATAAGCAGCATCAAGAGCTCTTGGTCAGGTGACCAGTAATAGGAAATCATACATTACAGCCTGCTCCTCATTCTTCACAACATGCAAATATATGTGTTGCCTTACTCCCCATGCAACTAACAAAATCCAGTTACAAGATGAAAAGGGCACAGGCAGCCCTGGAAACTGTTCTCTGGGGAAGTAATCGTTCATAGAACTTAAAATGTGGTCAGTCAAACAATAAGCATTTATTAAGTAGTTGCTACGTGTCAGACACTGAGCTAGGTGTTGGAGATGCAAATACAAAGGAGGAAATGATCCCTATTCCCAAGAAGTCTACTGTCTTAAGTATAATATCAGACTTGAGGGCTTTATTTACCTCTTAAAGAGGCTGATTCAAAATTTCTGGGAAAAAAGTTAATGAAAGATTGTGAGGCTCTCACAAGAGCCATATTTTGAAGACAAATCAAAGACAAATAGCTTGAATGATGCAGTTTTTGTGTTTTTAAAATCCTTTTGGTGTTTCAGAATTAGGAGATCTGGGTTCAAATATTAGCTCTAGCACTTAATAATGATGGCTGACATTTATGTAGGTGCTTCGAGGTTTATAAAGCATTTTACATGTATTATTTCATTTGATCCTCCAAACAACCCTAAAGGTTAAGTAGGAGAGATATTATTATCTCTAGTTTACAAGTGAGGAAACTGAGTTTCAGACCTGCCAAAATTTCATTAGTAACTCTTATGCCCTCCGTAATAAAAGAAATTCTCTGACTGTTGTGAGTAATGGAAGTCCTCTTATTCCAAGGCCCTTCATCAAATCTAATGCCTGCAAATATCACTACAACAGCTAATACAAGTCAAAAATGGGATTTGGACTTAAGTCAATCTTGATACTAAGTTCAACATTCCTCTAGCATTGCAGTGTGCTAACCATACTGCCTACCTATTATGTGCATATTCCAGGGCAAGTCACTTAACTTCTCTCAACCTCAGTTTCCTCATCTATAAAATAAAGAAATTAGATTACACATGAACTCAAAGGCATATAAACAAATAATCTTTATATTAATCAAATGATGCAAGATATTTAACCTTGTTACTCTGAAGCAGTCATAGGCTATTATTTTAATTCCAGATCTCCCAACTCAATCTTTTGCATCTCCTCAATTAGACCACAAGTGAATATCCTGGACTTCTTGGCACAGGAATATGGAAAAGAGGTAATTGTTATGCAAAAACAAGATTACTGTCCTAGAGATTAAGATTAGTAGTAAATGTACATTCTATGTTAATTGGCAAATAATTTTCTAGAATAATCTAAAGCCAAATTATTTACGGGCTAAAATCATTTTTACTACAGGGAGTCAATATTCATTCTTATCTTTAACATTCATTCCTATCTCCTTATGTACAGCAACTGTAAGGTCAATGCTGACCAACAAAGAAGGGAAAATAGCTATTAGACTTTTTAATATGTCACAGGCTGATTCAGTCCTGGTAAAGGCAGATCCGAATGGCCAGAGAACCTACTTCTATGTGCACAGTTCCATAAAGTTCTAAATGGCCCTAAGGCAGTCCTAAGTTATCCTCAGCCCCATAGGTACTATAGTCAACATGTGACACTAAATTGGTTTTGCAGGTTCCTATATGACTAAAGTTACTTAATAGGTTTTAAGGGCAAGCAAAATGGGACTTTTTACTGTTTTTTCTTTTGGAGTGCTTCTCAGCACTAAGGCAATCAAGTGCCTTTGTTTGAGTCTTACTTTTGTTTGTAGAAGGGCCACACTCTTTTGCTAATTAGGTCATGAGAGATGTGAAGTCCTCGAGGTGTGAAGCCCTTGGGCCCTGAAAAAGGGTATATATACTCTGAGAGTAGCCATTAAGCTAGAACTCTCAGAACTGTGGGAAGAGAGGTTTTGCTTTGGGGCTCACTCACTGGAAGAGTGTTGTTGTGGAGACTTTGGGTAGCCTTTAAGGAAGCCCTCAGCTTTGAAAACCCAGATGTTGGTGCATCTGTCTCTGGTAACTATATATGTATTTCTATGGTCAGACAGAAGCGTGTCTGTTGATTTGTATTATTTTCTCTGTAATTTCTGTTTGTGTTTTCTTTGAAGTTCAGGGTGCTGGCTTTTTCCCCTGAACTAAGTGAATGGTATATGTATATTTGATTAAAGTGAGACTGTAAAACTCTTAAAGTTGCTTTCCTTAGAAAAGCAGATCAAAGAACCTGTGCTAGCAGCCCTCCTGTGTGCTGGTGTTATTGGCCTTACACAGACACAGTAGCTACAAGTAACATTGTTGTTACATAGATCAGGGATTCTGTTATAGTCAACTATGTTTAGGACTTACTAAGAATTGTTGTTGAGTTGTTTCAGTTGTGTCCAATTCTTCATGACCCCATTTTGGGGTTTTCTTGGCAAAGACACTTGAGTGGTATGCCGTTTCCTTCTCCAGCTCATTTTACAAATGAGGAAGCTGAGATAAATGGGGTTTGAGTGACTTACCTAGGGTCACATAGTGAATAAGTGTCTGAGGCTGGATTTGAACTCAGGAAGAAGTCTTCTTGACTCTAGGACCAGCATTCTATCTACTATGCCATCTAGATGCCCAAGAGTCTCATTAAGAGACCCTTACTCTTATCGAGTAAAGAAGACTGGTTGCTCTCTTACTCAGTAAGAAAATAAGAGAATATTCTTACTACTTATTGGAACCACAGAATAAGCAACTAATTTACTTAACTTTATTTAATTCAATTCTGTTCAATAAACATCAATTTTATACCTACCATTTGCAAACTACCATCTCTGCCCTTAAAATGCTTTCTTTATACTCTCTATTATTTTTCCTAAACAAAGTCAGTCCTTGAGAGTAGGAGGACTCTGATTTGAACTTTTATGATCACAAAGAACTATGCAAACTATGCAAGCTATATCAAAAATATTATCTTTTCCACATACTTAATATCCATATAGACTATAGCATTTGAGTAAAATTCAGCAATATAGAAAATGTCATTATAAAGTATTTCCCCTTACCAGCAATTAAGTTATACTGAAATCCATAGTCAGTGCTGGCCTGGCACCAAAGAATTCTCTTACTCCTGGATATGACAGATATCTTCTGATTCCTTAGTTAAATATTATACCTACAAAATACAACAACCCAAGGTACAATAATAAGGGCATAACAAGTGTTTTCCTATTAAGAGAATGTGACTGAATATGGTGCCAGATTTGCCTGATTCTTACTTACCACATCTACATTACCAGCCCCCATCACTGCCTGCAGTTGCATGATGGGTGTGATATTCATCAACTACTGAAGGCTTCCTCCTGTCTCACAATTATGCTTCAGAACATTGCCCTAGATAAGTTTTACCAGCAGGATTAGAACTGTTTCAGGAATTCCAGCACCATGGTCATGTGAGTTTGGACAGGAGAAGGATTATAGGTGAGGACTTATATACTTTATATATGTGTGTGTGTGTGTGTGTGTGTGTGTGTGTGTGTGTGTGTGTGTGTGTTATAAATAGAAGGTAATCTCAAAAGAAAAACATTAGCAGTACGGGGTGAGAGGGGGAAGCAGGGCAAAAGCATTGGGGAATGAACTGGAAAAGCTTCATAGAGAAGGTTGAATTTGAGCTAAGCCTTGAGAGAAGTCAAGAGGCAGAAACAAAGAGGGAAAGCATACCAGCTGGGAACAATACCTCTGGTCTGTATAATGAAGACTATACAAATGCACATATTTCATGCTGTTCAATCAACCCTACCAAAAAATAAAAAGATGCCTGTAAGCTTTCTTTTTGTGGCTTAAGATCATCTTTCATACAAAGGAGCAGAATAACTAGGCTCGTTTAACCGCCTTTAAGCCTAAATCTATATTTTATGTTCAATAAGCCCTGTTCCAGTCACCTTTTTTCAAATAAAACTGATCAAAGGGCATACTGAATGGCATAATATATGAGCTCTGGTTATACATACCAAAACTATCAAATTGGAAACATTTCTGTTCAGTTTCCCAGTTAAAGCTGAGGACCATCAGTTACTAAATGCCAGCCAAGTGTTGTATACTGTGAAAGAGTACAGGTGGCTAGTTGATCCTCTGATATCCAGTTCCCATAGCATTTAGAATACTAAAAATAAGCTCACAGTCTTAAACAGGATTCTGCTTAGGGTAAATAACTAGAAAGAGAATTAATGTAGTGCGACTCTAGACTAAAAATAAAAATTAATTTGGAAAGCTACGACAACAAAAACTAAAAGAGTAGAGATCAAAACAGTGTAACAATTTCGTGATAGGCATCATATTTAGGGTGTCTTCTGGGCAAAATTGTGAAGGACACATTTGAAATAATAACAGCATTATGTATTACATACACACACATTATATAGAGAATATTTTAAGGTTTACAAGACACTGTATTTTATCTCATTTGACAATGAACACTATAATAATATAGCAACCCTTTAAGTACTCAGGGCGTTATCCCCATTTTTCAGGTGAGCAAACTGTGACTTACTCAGACCACACAGTTACTGTGTCAGAGGTAAATTTGATCCTAAGTTTCTTCTGACTTCAAACCCAACCCTCTTCCCATTATTACCACACTACCTTTCTTCTTTATTGTTTTTCTCTTGACATTGGTGTGTCAGTTGATAATAGCTTCTTATGATAATTACTTCGACAGGATTTTTATTTTAACAGGAAATTCAACTTAATTCAACTCAAACATTAATTAAGCCTACTATGTACAAGGGCATTGTTCTAGGCACTAGAAGCAGAGGTTCCCAAATTTATTTGGCCTACAGCCCCCATTTCAAAAAAAATTTGCTCAGCACCCCTCTGGAAATCTACTTTCTTTAACCTTTGAATGGCTTTTTTTTAAAAACTTTGTGTTATCTCAAACTATTACTGCCCCTGGCATTGTTCCAGAGATCCCAGGGGGCATAACTGCCCACTTTGGGAACCTATGATTAGAAAATACAAAGACAAAAATGGAAAATAGTTCCTATACCTAGATGTTTATATGAGAGGAATTGACATCTATTGAAATACTACTACTACTAATAATAATAATAATAATAATACTTAGTACTTATATTGTTCTTTTATGTTTGCAAAGTATTTTGTGTGTTATTTCATTATGTTCTTACAACATCACTGTAAAGTAGGTGTCATAATTATTCCTATTTTACAGAAGAGGAAATTGAGGGTAAGAAAGATTAAGTGACTTGCCCAGGGTCACATAGCTTGTAAGTATCAAAGACAGAATTCAAACTTAACTCTTCCTGATTCCAACTCTAATGCTCTGTCTAAATATCTTATGGGTTTGCTGAAAGATGAAATATTTTAGATATAATGGCAATTCAAGGGTAGGGAACCATTCTAGCATCACTAAAAACCATACCTCTTTGGCAGCTATCTCTCCAAATTAATTATGCTTCTACTCTGCACAAATTGCACAGAATTGTGATAAAATATATTTGTGTTAGATAAGACCAAACACATAGGAAATAACCACTGATGCTATCTTATCTTAGATAGAAAAAAAATCTATAAAGGCCCCATTGAAGGAATAACATCTTCCCTTTAACTACATATTCCTCACAAGTCATTAAATTAGTCCAAACAAAATTAATCCTTTGAGCTGTAAAATGTTCTCTTTTTTGTCTCCTTTCTACTAAATCTTTTCTCATTCAAGTGAAGAATTAATGAGCTTGCTATTTAACATTATTGGATGAGTAGTACCTAGGATCATTAAACACAGAATAGTATGTGGGTGTATGTGTATATTTTCTTCTAATGAGTTGAGAAAAACAGAGTTTAGAAAATATTATAAACCTATGACCGACTCAAACTTCATGGTGTTCAAAGTTTGGAAGAAAATGAACCTTCCTACAAAATCTAAGCTTAGATTAAATTTCATTAGTTTACACTTTACAAAACTTAACACCTTAACATCTAGGAAAAGAGTCTCTTAGATTTCAGGGAAAGTGCCTAAGATTTTTTGAACATCAGAATGCCTCTCCCAAACATTATTTTGTTTAGTTTCATTAGTTAAGTTCATCTAAAAAGCAAAGCTTCTAGCTCTCTTGGACTATACATGAGCTTAAAAAATAAAGGGAAGCAAAAGATAAATTACTAGAGTTCTTTTATATATACAGTTTAAAACTTGACTGATCACTATGAAAATGTCCATGAGCTGTCACTTCTTCCTAACTATTGAAGATACATTAATAGTTTGTAAGAATAGAAAGTTACCAGCTCACATAGGAGAGACATCCTGGTACCATAGGAAAAGCATCATATTTGGACTTGGAGGCCCTGGGTTAGAATCTCAACTCTACTACAACATCCTTGCAGTTTGACACATCTAGACTAGGTATCTCTAAGGCTCCTTCCAACTCTAAAGCTACGACCCTATGAACTTCCTGCCCTCCATAAGGGAAGTAGACAAGAAAGAAAACAAATGAAATCAGAATTCTTTTCTATCCATTCAGTAAAAACTCAATATTCACACAGTGTGAGTAGTTGATCCATTATTTCCAAGAATGCACTAAATGTGCCAAGTACACGTAAAAATATCTTAGGAAAAAATAATGAATCATGATTGAAATTCATCTAATCCGTTGTCTTTCCCTGAGATTTTCCTACCAGCACTACTCCTGTCCTTAATAGGTCCTTGAGGCAGAAGTATGCTGGGATTAGTTCCATATGTTCTTTGAAGGGTAGATTGTTAAGTTTTCAGTGTGAGCATTTACACTTCAGAATTCAGCAAACTGTAAAAATCAGGATTTAATTTATTGTTTTGTTGATTATATAGACTTAAGAAAGTGACAGAGAAATCTAAGAAAGGGATAAAGAAAATGTTAATAATACAGATTAAACTTATAAGTGGACCACCTAGGTGGCACAGTGGATAAAGCGCTGGGCCTGAAGTCAGGAAGACCATCTTCCTGAGTTCAAATCTGGGCTCAGACACTTCCTAGCTGTGTGACCCTAGGCAAGTCACTTAATTCTGTTTGCCTCAGTTCCTCATCTGTAAAATGAACTGGAGAAGGAAATGGCAAAGCACTCTAGCCAAGAAAACTCCAAATAGGGTCATGAAGAGAGGGACATTATTAAAAAAAATGAGTGAACAACAACAAAAACAAACTTTTAAATGTGCTGTGTAATTTTTGGAAAAGCCAATTGTTAAACATTTAGCATCTCAGGCTTAAGTTCTTTTCAACTTCTCTTAATCATTTTGTTTCCACATTTATATCCCTGCCTTAAGTTATTTTCAATGTCTTTTAGTCACTTTGTCTCCATTTCCTCTTATCAAGTTCAAAATGGTTTTTCTTAGATAATAATCACTGTGATGTTGCACCTATTCGATTTCAATCAGTAAGTTCCAGTGCAAATCTTCATTGGAAGTGCTGTGTCAGTTCAACTTTTAGCAGTTTTTTGGATAGAATAAGCTGTTCATAGTGATGCAAGGTTAATTTCTGGCTGAATATAAAGGGGGGAAGTATCCCTATCTCTTTTATGTTGTATTCCAGTGTGAGCAAGAAAAGGATGATAAAGTGAGAGAGACACTGACTGGACAAGATGATAGGAAATCCAAGGTTCATATCTTACTTCTGTCACTACCCCTTGCTGGACCTCTGTTTCTTAAATTATGTAATGAGAGGCTGACTAGATGGTCACTATGGTCCCTTTCAGCTCTAAAATTCTAGTACTCTATCTTTAAAAATCACTTCTACAACCATTGCCCTCTAAATTTATGACATTAAAGTCTCTCAAAGGCCAAATGAAAATTTAGTTCAAATGCAGCCAAGTTCTGAAGTCAAGTCTCTATTGTCAAAATAAAGGTCTTAAGATGTAATGCTATAATCATTACATTTCAGGCCAAAGACCCAGGACAAATCACACAAAGTTTCTTGTCTGATGTATCCACATGCAAAAAAAAATTTCCATTTGGCTGAGAATACGTGGTCTTTGTTTATAGCTATTATTTACCAGCAATTGAGATCAGCATTTGTATTACAGTATAATAATAAAAGCCAGAGTTTAGAGAGAGCTTTAAAGTTTGCAAACACTTTACAGATGTTATCTCATTTTATCCTCACAAACGCTCCCGGAAGGTAAGATGCTACTATTGTCCTCCATTTACAGAGGAGGAAACCAGGAAGACAGATGTGAAATGGCTTACCCAGCACAGATAGTGCCTGAAGCCAGATACAAACTGAGGCCTTCCTGACTGCAGGCCCAGAGCTCTAACCACTGTACCACCTAACTGCCTCTTAGGAGAGTATTTTTGGGTCTAACATAAGCCACTGATTCATCTGAACTTCCAACATTGTTCTAGAACGATAAAATGACAATATTATACACTGGACACTTTTTTTATCTCTCTGAGCCTCAGTATAAAATGGAGAAAGGGGGAATAATAGTTCAGTATCTACTTTACAGAGTTTCTATGAGCCTCAAATGAGGTGATATAGAACCTTTAAAGTGCTACATAATTATAAATCATTATGGGATTTAGAACTGAGAAGGACTTAATCTAATTTTACATCACATCCCTTACATGTAACCACATTTTACTGATAAGGAATCAGGGGCCCATAAAGATAAAAGGAACTTCTCAAACTCAAACAGGTCATAATTAGGAGAATAATGGCATATTTAACAAACATTTCACTTATTTCTATTTGCCTCAGTTTCCTCATCTATAAAGTGGGCTGAGAAAGGAAATGGCAACCTGCTCCAGTATCTTTGCCAAGGAAACTCCAAAGGGGGTCATGAAGAGTCAGGAATGACTGAAAAACAACAGAACAAGTCAAGACCTTGGATATACCTAACTTCTCTTGGCATTAATTTATCGGTAAAATAAGAGGGCTGGGGAAGAGAATAAACTAGATGGCTTCTAAAGCTGCTTTCAGTCCAACTCTATGATCCTATAAAGCATCTTCTAGGCATTGGGGAGAACAAGGTCAATCAATAAATAAACAAACATGTATTATGTCCTAGGCACTCTGCTAAGAACTGGAGATATAAAGACAAATATGAAATGGTCTCTGCCCTCAAGAAGCTTACATGCAGGCATATAACTAACTCTTTCAAATATCATTTTCTTGATTTGGGTTAGTACTTAACAATAATGAAAAATATACATTCTACTCAGAGTTTAAACAGTGGTAAACTGTTTGAAAATCTAATTGGAAACCAGTTGTTGCGACAATACAGAAGATTCGCAAAATGTTCTTAATTATGTTTTAAATACAAAACATTCCATTTCTAACAGTAGAGCAGACAGGGCTGCATTGTGTTCTACTTTACATATTTCTTTATAAATAAGGGCAATGTATCTGCATTGTATAAGCTATCTCCACAAAAGCATTTGGAAGTATGCAATTTAATTTTATCCCTTTGAGGTTTTGCTCACTTCCATTTTTTATCACTTGTGATCTGCAATGGAAAGAACACTTGGCTCAGAGTAAGATCTTGGTTCTAGGACTAGTTCTATGTGTTAGCATAGGCAACTCTAATCTTTCTGGATGGCAATGTCCTAATATACACACATGCATATGTACATATGCATATACATATATACATACACATACACATATATATACATATACATACATATTGTTGACACCAAAACAGTGCTTGTTCTGAGAAAGGGACAAATGATTTAGGTTGGATACACATTTTTATTTTTCTCACAAGCTGGTGACATGCATTGCATGGAAGTTACAGTCCAGAACTCTGGACTCCCCTAAGGGGGCCGGTCCAGAACTGGCTCAATTTTCAAATTGGAACGCCCAGTTTTTATACCTTTTCAACAGGGGCTGATATCACCCCACCTCTCCTCAGAGGACATACCTGTTCTATGAACGCACCCACCACCACCATACCAGACCACTCCCAGTCTTGGGCTACCTAGGTAGAAAAATCTGTCTCCACCCAAGCCTGAGCAGATTAAATTACTTCAGGCCCCTGGGTTAGAATTTGAACAGGATAAGACTCAATGTGACTTCATTATCAGTAATGTCCTTGTGAAGGACTTTAGAGAAGGTGCTGGCTGGGAGGGACAATCATCTTTCACAACATACATGTATATGTGTAGAAAGGTAAATAGATAGATAGATAGATAGATAGATAGATAGATAGATAGATAGATAGACAGATAGATAGATGTGTGTATATACAGACATATACATACATATACGTGTGTTTATGTATATGATGACATGGCAACATTAGGCCAGCCATTTAATGCTCCCACTATCTACAAAGTTTGATAATTGTAGTTGACACAGTATGATTTTATGATCTGAGATACCACTGTATGATTTTTTTTTAAGTGAGGAATTTCTTTTTATAAAGATTCCCATTCTTGGTAATTCAGACTTTATAAATTGACATTCAACTAAACTTTTCTCCATTTAACTCCACATCCCGTAAATCAATTTCTGCCAGGAGCAAGAAATAATTGAGTTCATTCTGTCAACTTGAATCTCAGTAACGTTTGGGATATGGATTCTCTATTGTTATATTTATCCCTGGCAGAAAATACTAGCTTCTATATCTAACAGAAATGCAATGAACTCATAAAGGCTTTCAGAAATGATATATAACAATGTGCAAATCTCCTGTCCCAGGAATGAACCCACTTTCTATACAACTGCTATGGGCCTTATATTCAAAAATTAGAAAAAATAAAGCATGAGCCACAAAACTTGTGCTACTTTCTCCCCGTCTTGTATAAGCAATCATTTATTCTTTGAAGCCCAATGGAATGACTTTTTAAAAAGTAGCAAAATCTCCATTTTGAAAAGGTTTAAAATATAACAAAGAGGTAAAGTGACTAATCAAACTGGGAAAATCTTGGATGATCCAAGCTTTTTCAAGGCTTTGTCCCCATAATGAATATGAATAGGATAGGAACTGAACCTGTGATTTCATTGGTATGGGGAATTCTCAAGTGAGGAAACTCCTTCTATCAATCTCTGAATGTCAGTACCATTTTTGCAACTTGGAGTTTTAGAGAGCTGCCTAGAGCAATGACATTAAATGACTTACCTAGGGTCGCACCACCAGCATGTGTTATTGGTGCTTGAATTCAGGTATTTCTGGCTTCCCATCTGTCTAGCCAGAATGCCTCTCCCATAAATGAAAATACTACAAAATGTAAATAGAAGCTTAAAGATTACTCTGTCTTTACAAACTTTACTTATTACCATAAAATTAACTAACGTTCACTCATTTTTCATTTTAAGAATTAGAGGAGGAAGGAAAGGGACTCAAGGAGGGAGAAAGGGAAGAAATAATCTAAATATAACATTTATTTATCATAGACTTTGTGTACTCTGATAGATGCAAGTGATAAAGTTTAAGTAAGAGAGGGCTCCTGTCTTCAAGTTGCTTTTGTAGAATAAGATACAAATGAACGTAATTATACCCCATACAGGCAAAGTAAACAGAGAAGATTTTTTAAAAATGTCCTGTAATTCCCTAAAAGCAGAGGTTCTTAAGTCTCTCTCTCTCCCTCTCTCTCCCTCTCCCTCTCTCTCTCTCTCTCTCTCTCTCTCTCTCTCTCTCTCTCTCTCTCTCTCTCTCTCTCTCTCTTCCTCCCTCCCTCTCTCCCTCTCTTTCTGTGTGTGTGTGTGTGTATGTGTGCGTGTGTGTGTGTGTGTGTGTGTGTGAGAATTATGGACCCCTTTGGCAATCTGATAAAGCTTATAGATACCTTCTCAGAACAATATTTTTAAATGTATAAAATACAATATGTATGATTACAAAGGAAAATAAAAGTGAATGAAAATAAAGATAAAATTGTCTCATCCAAGTTCATGGGCCCCTTGAAATCTAATCAAGGGATTCATGGGCCCCAAATTGAGAGTCCCTACCCTACTGGGAAGGTCATTACCAAATGGGGCAAATAAGAAGAGTTCTGTGGAAATGACAACTGAGTTGGCCTTTAACATATGAGTAGGAATTCAACACTTGAAGATGGAGAGCATTTCAAATACAAGGAGCAGTGTATGCTGAGGCATGGAGGCAGGAGAGCTTGGCATGTGTTTGGGAGCAGAAACTGTGTTTTAACCAGAGTAGATACAAGTATAGTACAGGGGAAGAAGTAACTTGGAAAAAGCTGGAAAAGTGGGACCACACCAGAAGGTCATGAATGCCTGGCAAAAAAGGTCCAAATTTTATAGAGAATATGGAACTATTGAAGTATTTCAGTAATTGAATAATATGGACTATTTCCACCCAAAATATTTTTCTGGCAGAGTGTGAAGGAAGGTTGGATTGTGCTGAGTGAAGCACAGGCTGGAAGTAGAAAGATATGTTAGGGGCTATTCCAATTGTTCAGACATGTTGTAATCAGACCCAATAACAGGGTGGTGGTCTAAGGAAGAGAGAAGAGGGGTGAGATGTGAGAAATGTTATAGAAATGAAATTGACAAGACTCGGCAACTGACTGGACATGCTAGGTGATGGAAAGGAAATTAACAATAACTCTAAGGTTTCAAACAAGAGCAAACAGGTAAATATTAGTGATCCAGATAGATCGAAGTCAGAAGGAGGAATGAATTTGAGAGAAAAAAATAATAATATAATATTTTAGAGGAACGATAAATATGCTTTGACTTATACTGTTGAATTTGAGATGACACATCTACGTGTCTTATAGACATCAGAAGATAAAGGTCCAAAACTGAGAAAGCAAGTCAGAACTAGAGATTTAGAATTGAGTATGATCTACATAGAAGTAGATGAACCCTTGATAGCAATTGAGACTTCCAAATAGAAATAAGAGGGCCAAGAAAAAAGATCACTGGGGAACACACATTAAGAGACAGAAAAGGAGCCATTGCAGAAGTAGGAGACAGGACAATATGACACATATGTAGACACGGAAAGAAACTGAATAGTTACTAGTGATCAACAATGTCAAAAGGTGCAAGCAATGGAAGGCAAGGCTTTGAAAAGTGGTAGATTCTGTAATTATGGTATCATTTAGGACCTTCGAGCAATTTCGGGGGAAGACAGAAAACTGGTTGAGAAGGTTTGAGGCGAGAGTCAATGGTTAGAAAGTAGAGGAACAGAATATGGACAACCTTCTCAAGACATTTAGCTGTGGAGAACATGAAAAAAATTGTTGGGTTGGGTTAGAAAAGAAAAGGAAAATACTTTTTAAATAGTATTAGTGAGATACGATCCTGTTTACAGACATGTAGGAAAGAGACAGTAGATGAGGAGAGATTGGAAATGTATGAAGGTATAATTGCTAGAATAAGATCATTAAGGAAGCAAGAATCAATGTGATCAAGGGCACAGATACAGGGCTTAGCTTTAGTGAAAAATAGACTAGAGAATAGGACACAATGAATAATAATCCTGTGGAATTTTGAGAAGGAGAAGAGTTGTAACTTTTCATGAGACAATGCATGTACAGCACTTTGTAAACCTTAAGAGTGCTATATAAATGCTATTATCATTATTATATTAATTAGCAGCCTCAATCCAAATGAAGTAGGAAACAAGCTATAGACCCTAAGAGGGGTAAAAGGAGAGAAGAAATGTTTTGGAATGATAATTTTGGGAAATGAGATAGGGAATCAGGAGGGTAGAGTAGAGGTAATTTGTGATGATTAAAATCACCTTGAATTTATTATTTTTTTCTAAAGAGCCTATGCAATTTTTTTTTAATGATAGAGGTTGGCCAAGAATCTGGATATTCACTGATCAGGAATGGTGAAAGGTGAAGGTGGATGTAAGATTCCAGAGTAATGGCTAGTGACATTTAACTTGAAGTCCATGGGACCATGACTATGTTTGGAGACAAGTGTAATCAGAATGGGGCAATGGATTCAGAAAAAAGTTAGCATTTACTGAGCACCCACTACATAAAATGCACTGTTCTGGATTCAGAGGACACAAAGACAAAACAAATTATAATCTCTACATTCAAAAAGTCAACATTCTATTGGATGGGCCAAGGCACCTGAAATCACTTGAGTGAAGAATGGGTTTAAGTATGAGAGGAAAAGAGGTTGTTGTTGTTGCTGCTGCCACTGCCACCATTGTTGTTCATCCTTCCTTCTTGAAGAGGACGATTGACGTTACAGAAGGTGATTTTTTAACCTGTGCATGAATTGGATTTAAGTGAGGCAGAGCTGTGCATAGTCTTCAATCTCACTCTCTCCTCAAAAGTCATTGAAGTCCCGTGGCAAGACAGAGGTCAAGATGCATGGTGATGGCCTAAGATGCACTGGGTGACCTTGGCCTTTATAAATTAAGGTCTTTCACAGGTCTAAGTTTGTCTGAGGTTATGAACATTCTTTAACTAAAGACTAGGTAAGAGTTGAGACAAAAGATGGACCATTACAAAGAGATAAATCTGGGAGAAGAAGACCCTTCTGTTCTGGCCAGAACAGAAAACAATTGCCATTTACACTTACTCTAAGCCAGAAAAGCCTAAACAATGAGGCACATGTGATCAGTGATTATGAAAACTATTGGTACTTGTTAAAAATAGAGAAGTTGAGCAATGGAAAAAAATGGAAAAATGCAAAAGCAAACAAACAATGACATAGGGTTTAATAAATCCAAATACAGCAGTTGGTGGGTGGCAAGGGAGGACACACTATTTGTGACATAACTGATGGGATAAGTGGAAAGCAGTTGGGCAGAAATTTGATAGGAGATCAACATCTCATAACTCATATCAAGTTAAACTACAAAAAGATACATGAATTAAAAAGTGGACATCATTATGAAACTAGACAATCAAGGAGGAAATTACTTTTCACATCAATGGATAGGAAAAGGGGACATGACAGAACAAGGACAGCAAGGAATACAGAAAATAAAATGGATAATTCTGCTTCTAAAAAATCGAAATATTTTTGCACAAATAAATCTAATGCAGTTAAAATTAGAAGGGGAACAGTTAAGTAAAGAAAAAATATCTTTTCAGCAAAGTTCTCCAGTTGCATATGCAAAATATATAAGGAATTGATTCTAATTTCCAAAATGAAGAACCATTCTCCAGTAGATCAAAGGATATGAACAGGAAGTTTTCAAAGGAAGAAAGCCAAGCCATCAATGTCCATATGACAAAATGCTCCAAGTCTCTCATAATTAGAGAAGTACAAGTTAAAATAACACCTTTTCTTTCATTCTGTAAATCATAAAGATCCACAGGTTCATGGACAATCTAGGAGAGAGGTGCAATGAAAGGAAGTAAAGAGTGGAGAGCAGAACTTCAAAGTTTTGAATCTTACAGGCAATATAATTTTGAAAAACCCTAGGCAGGAAGTCTAAGGTTACCATTCCAAAGTGTGACTAAAGTACAGTAGAGGAAGAGCTATGACAGTTGAGAAATAATGTGCTCAAGTTGTGCTCAAAACCCTGCACATTGGTTCCTTAGTTTCTTAATCTGTAAAATTAAAGGATTTGAACAGATCACCTCAAAGGTTCTTCAAGAACTAAATGTAGGCTTAGTTCAATACTGACTTAAAAGGGAATTGCTAATCTCTAGAGAGCTACAGAGGTCAGTCATTAGTTCTGTGCTTTTCAATGTTTTTAACAATGACTTGGATAAAGAAGTGGATGGCATGTCTGTCAAATTATTAAATTACACCATACTTGAGGTGATAGTAGTTTGTGCAACAGAGTAGGCACACAAAATAACCTTCAAAGGGTTAAAAAACGGGCCAAATCTATTAAGATGAAATTTCAATATATCAGTTCTTTAAATGAATCAGTGACCTTATATTCCTCCCTCCAATGGTGCAGATTATATCCCATTTGTGCCTGCCCATCCCATACATCCTAAATAAATCTGACACTGGGACTCCTTTCAGTGTTCTGTACACCTTCCTCTCATTCTCTTGACTTTGTATGAATAACAGTGATACACAAATCCTTCATGGTCATCGCTCACTCTTACTACATGACTGATCCATCTTTTCTTCTCATACTATATTCACAAAAATAAAATTTAAAAGAGAGAAGTGTAAAATCCTATTTGAGGGGTAAAAATATAAACTTTAACAAGCAAAAGATGAGAGAAATATGGCCAGATAGTATTGTATATTTAGGAATATCCTAATATTATTTGCAATTTATTGTTGTTGTTCACTCATTTTCCAGTCATGACTCTTCTTGGCAAAGATACTGGAATTGCTTGCCATTTCCTTGTCCAGTTCATTTTATGGATGAAACTGAGATAACTGAGATAAACAAGATTAAGTGACTTACCCAGGGTCACACAGTTTAGTAAGTGTGTGAGGAAAGATTTGAACTCAGGAAAGTAAGTCTTCCTGACTCCAGGGCTAGCCCTCTATCTACTGAACTACTTAGTTGCCCATTATTAGAAATAGTATTATATATTTAGGAATATTCCATCATTTTATTAAACTGCAAATTCAATGTGGATCAAAAGTACATGTCATTTAGAAAAAATTAATAGGAAGTTGGATTTCATCAAGACCGGAATAGTGCCCAGAATGAGGGATGTAATAGTCTCACTGTACTTGAATTAAGTATCATATTCATTTCTGCACACCATATTTTAGGAAGTTTATTGACAAACTAGACCAAATCTAGAATGATGAGGGCACTGGAGATCATGGTAGGCAAAGATAGATGTGATAGAATTGGTAATGTTTAGCCTGTATAAGAGGTTAGGAGGGATGTGACACTGCCTTAAATTATATGAAAGGTTGTCATAGAAGATGAATTAGGCTTATTATGCTTGGCTTCAAAAGGCATAATTAAGAATGGATAAGGGTCACTAAGAGGAAAATTTAGATTTGATAAGTGAGTATAAGAAAATTTCCTAACAAGTTATATTTATCCAAAAGACTCATATAGGTTGGCTTGGCAAATAGTGGATTTCTCTCACTAAGCATCTTGAAACAATGGCTATATTATACATATAAGATTTTGTTGAGGGGAATCAAGTTCATATGTAGATTTGTTTATTTAGCTTTTGTGGTCCCTTTTACATTTGAAATTCTGTGATTCAGTGAGACCAATCTGATGGGAGGGTTCCAAAGAATTTCTCTGTCAGGTTTGCTTTGACTCCTTGATTAAAGAGGTCCTCTTGCAATAGCCTTTTTCAATTCTTTAATATTTCAAAAGTATATAATTTGGTGAGTGTGGACACTCCTTAAACTAGTAGAGATCATACTCCACCATATTCATCAGTAAATGGTTTTATTTATTGCTGTGGCCATACAACTCATTATCTGTCTGATGATCTTTTGGGATGAATCTGAAAGAATTTATCTAGGATAAGAATTTATCTAGGATGGCTCTTAGATGGTAGAACATCACTGAGATCAAATTAGATGTGTTTCTATTTGAGACAAATGTTTTCAAGCAAATTAATATCATTTACATAAATACTTTTTAGTTGACATTCCTACTCTCATTCTCTTACTTTGGGAAATTGCAGAACTAGCTGAGATATACAAAAATGTTATAAATAGGACTCTCCAGGTCCTGTACAAGCTCTAAAGGTAATAAATGTATATTGAATACAGAAAAAATCTTTATTTAATTCCATTGAAAATGCATATGAAAGGGACTCAAAGAACCAATAAGCAGACTCAGGAACAAAGTACCCACAGTAGTTCCTCTCAGAAAAAATAAAAAAGAACTTTGGGTTTTCATCACATCAGGACACCAACATTCTGGTATAGCTCTCATTCTCCCAAGGAAAAAGAAAACTAGAGCCTTGAATATGTCCCCTGTGATTTAAACATCTCCTAGAAGCAAACAAACTTTGGGGATGCTAAATGAACTACCCCTTCCTAGTCAAGATAACTTACAGTAATAATAGGGAGAAGTAAAGCCCACATAGCCAGTCACCCATGACATGAAGCTGCTCTCTTGATGCAGGGTCTATGTGGGTGATCCTATTTGTATTCAAAAGGTACAATGCACAAGAAATTTCCTTCTATCTCCAGAAGGCCTGATCTCCAAACTCTCAAACTTAAACTTAAACTCTTAAGGCAAACCTCAGGGCTGGCACTGCCCAGGAATATCCCTTCTCTGCTAGAAGTCTAGATAATAGGATTGTTCTGCCTAGGAAATCCCTCTTTATATAAAAGGACAGGAATTAGGAAAGTTGTCTTTTATTCCCCTCAGGCCAAGATTGATCATGCTGTGTGTTTCTATACCAGATCAATTAACAAGCAGTTATTAAGGACCAACTAGGAGTCAGGCACTATACTAGGAATTCTACCATTGTCATGATGTATGCTATCTATTTGACTAGAAAAGTCTACCAGCGAGTCTCATCTTTTGCATGTGCTCCAAATGGAAAACACAAAGGAAAAAGAAAACCAAAGCCTTGAAGTTCAGACTTTCCTCCTATACTATCTGGCCAAACACATGAAGCTTCCCACATATCCCTTCCTTCCATAATTTGCCACTAACTGCTGCGGAAGGAGGAAGGACACTCTTCCATTGTCCCTCCTCCAAGCAAAGGTTGAACAAAAGGTGCAAATGAAAACTTTTAAAAGGCAAGTCATATCTGTAAACTCACTTCTATATAGGCCAGCAGAGAGAGGAGGCTTTTGAGATGAGTACACCCTCTCCAGTCCTAGCAACAAAATAATCTTAGGGCAGACCTAGTCAACAAAAACCAATCAGGACCTTAGTCTCTGGAAACCATTAAGTTGTGTCTTTGTCCTATTATCAAGGTGCCAAAAATTATGTCCATCCTATGTAGGAGAGGGGACGCTAGGTAGCACAGTAGATAAAGTGCTAGGCCTGGAGTAAAGAAGACCTAAGTTCAAATCCAGCCTCAGACACTTAATAACTGTGTGAAGCTGGGCAAGTCATTTAACCCTGTTTGTCTCAATTTCCTCATGTGTAAAACGAGCTGGAGAAGGAAATGAAGAACACTCCAGCATCTCTGCCAAGAAAAATCCAAATGGAGTCATAACGAGTTGGACACAACTGAAATGAGTGAACAACCACAGCAGCATATAGGGGAAATCGTATGCTTATCAACTTTATCGGGGGTACTTCCTTATTCAAACTCTCTCTCCTTTGAGGTATGAAGTACAAATACTATCACTCTCCTTTATAATTGAAAAAAAGATGACTGACTTAGAAAAATTTGATGGCACCTAGTAATTGCCATAGTAAGTATTCAAATCCATGTCTCCCCATTTCAAATTTAGTAGATTTTCCAATGCAACATACTGCTTATATTAACTTTTCATAAACACTAAGCATTATGAAAACATCACTTTTTGTTTATTTGATCAGGAAGGGACCTTAAAGACCACCTAATTCCAGCTCCCTTATTTCATAGAAGAGGAAGCTAAGACCTAAATATGTTAAATGACTTAGCTCAAGTTCATGCTAGCAGAGCCAAAACTAGGACCCAGCTCTCTTGACTCATTTCTCAGTTCTGGCCTTATGTCAGTCTTAGGAGACAACAAGAATTATGAATAACTATTAACAAATGAGTATAAGAGTCTTAGGGTATAAAAATAATATGGGAAACAATGAATGCAATTTGTGGTGCACATGTATACCACAAAGTGGCATGCAGAAAACTGAAGGTAATTTTTTCATTAAGCATGACAACAGACAGGCTGTTATTAAATATGGTTTCCACTGCTGGGTTCTTCAATCCAAGAATGAAGTAAAAACCAGGAATGGGCTTAAAGAGTAATTTTGATGATGATTAAAGAACTAGACATTTAGATTTAAGACTGCAGGTTAAGGAAACTAGGATTATATGGTATGAAGAAGAGAAAGTTCAATGGAAGCTCAACAATAGCCTTCAAGTAAATGAAATCCCATTATTCTTATCATAGCCAGCTGGTTTTTATCCCCTAATAAAGAAAACACAAGAGGAAATGAGTTTAAGTTGTAACTTTTCCATCTCCTTGATTACTTAACACATGTGTGTATATCTTTAGGCAGCTGTAGTTGGTTTTGTGTTTTCATGTTTCTGTCACTGGTGTTTATGTATATATAAACTGGTATTTATGGTTAGAGATGTGGCTTGGTGGTTTTCTCTGACTATACAAATAAATGTAAGTACAAAATACACTTGCATACATTTGTCTTAGTCCTGTCTTTCCCATTAGATCTTAAACTCCTTAAGAAAATGGACAAGCCTTGTATTCTTTGTATAACTCTTCAAAAGTGTAATATATCTGAACATATCAACTCCAGAAATGTTTTTGAGAGCTCTCTCTCTGTCTCTCTCTCTCTCTCTCTGTCTCTCTCTCTCTCTCTCTCTGTGTCTCTCTGTCTCTCTCTCTCTCTCTCACACACACACACACACACGAACATTTTTAGGCAGCTGAGCCCTCCTTTTTTCTAAGAAAGAAAGAAGGGAAAGAGAGAGAGAAAGAAAGAGAGAGACAGAGACAAAGATAATGACAGAGAAAGAGACAGAGACAGACAGAAAAACAGAGACACAAAGAGACTGAGAGAATTTAGTCTCTCTCTTTAAATGTGATTATTGTAACTGAATATTCCTTTCTACATAGTTTCTTCTCCACACTTTGTTACTAACAAAAATAGTAAGACCTATTACTACAATGTTGATTGTTGAAATAAACATTCTTTTCCTAGCCTATTTTAACAGTCTGTGAAAACAAGGCCAGTCAGTGAGACTGAAGTTGCATGTGCCATTTAGCTTTCTACCAACTTCCAATTAAAAATGAAAAACTTCTATCGGCAGAAGCAACAAGCATTTTTCATTTATCTGAAAATCGCCTTAATCAGAATAATCTTTGAGGGAAAAGATCTTATTACTGTATAGCTAGCATTCATATTGCACTTAGAATTTGTGAAATGCTTTATAAATATTCTCCTTTCTCCTCACAAACATCCTGGGAGATGGCATTCCCTATTTTACAGAGGAGGAAACTAAGTCAAACAAAGGATGTTACTTGCCCAGAGTCACACAGCAAGTGAGTATCTGAGGCTGTATTTGAACTCAGGTCTATCCTGACACCATCCAAGTCTGGTGCTCTAACTGCTGAGCCACCTAGCGACGTAGGCCTTTCCATATCTTTTTATGTCCTTTTTCTCTCTAAAAAGATCACCAATAACTCAGTTGAGTATATTCTTTTGTTCGTTTGTTTTTTACTTCTTATACTTAACCTGTATGTCCACACTATATTATCAGTGTTGAAGAACTGACAGATCTATGAGGGCAGTTGAAATGCAAATTTTTTTTCACATTACATTATCTTTTGTAGCTGTAGCTGCCATCAACAGAATTAGCAACTTCAATTCAAGTCATTAAAAATTATTCAACACTTACCACGAGACAAGAACCATGGTAGCATTGTCTGGAAAGAGGGTTGGACTTGGAGTCAGAAAAGTTCTGGATTCAAATCCTGCCTCTGACACTTGTAACCATAAGGAAGCTAATTAATCTCTCAGCACCATAGGTTCCTTATCTAGTAATTAGGATAATACTTGTAATATGTGCCCCTTCAGAAAAATCAACAAGCATTTAGAATGCCCCTACTATGTGCCAGGCAAGAAGCAATGTGCTATAATAGCTAGAGAGTGGCCTCAGAGCAGGAAGGCCTGAGTTCATTTACCACCTCTGACAAATATTGCCTCAGTGACCTTAACTGAGTCATTTATCCCCTCATTGCCTAAGTCTTTATATCATAGAGCAGGTACAGTTCTGCATTGCTACAGGCAGTTCCCTCATCAGTAGTACCCTATGCCAATGAAACCATAAATTAATTCCCAACCCATTCCATTTGCTGGTAAAAGTGTTAGGAACTGGAACCAAAAAAGACAAAAATAGCCTTTGTTCTCAAGGCACTGACAGTCCATCTATATAACCCGTACCCAGACAAGTTCATACAAAATGAATGCAAAATAAACTAGGTGGCTGTGTGTTTTTATCAATGTGGTCACTCCCTACATAACAAGCCAGATGACAAGGGGTGACTTTCATAGGAAAGTAAGGAGAAATACATTCAGAAATAAAAGTGTTACAGAAACAAAGATATAAATGCAAATAAGATAAAGAAATGGCAAGAGAGAGTCAGAGAGAGAGGGAGAGGGAAAAGACAGAGACAAAGAGAGGAAGAGAGAGAAAGGTGGGGTGGTTTCAGAACATTTGAAAACCATTATATCTGCAGTCAGTTGTTCAACCTGTAGAGCTGGTTCATTTGGTGCATTTATCATGGACAGATACTGTGACTAGACAGCAAATTTGGCCCAGAATCAAATAGGAAGAGAGTGAGCAGGACTGCCTTTCAGAAATTGTGCAATGCTTTTAATGACCCCAAGCTTTTTCCTGAAAGAATGGACTATCTTTTTCAATATCAGTATTCTTTGTGGTGTAGTCGTATTTTAATTCCTACCACTTAGCACAGTGCCTGGCACATAATAAACACTATTAAATATTTGTTGACTGCCTGCCTGTTCTACGGCTACATGTCATGGAATACTGGTCCCTAAAGAATTAAATCTGCATATCACCCAAAGGGCAATAGCAAGGTGACTTTTTTGGTGTTGATGGATGAGCTGTTTGAAGGTTGGGGAGCCACAAGTAGGCTGAAACATGTTCCCAGTAAAGAATTAAGCAAAAGAAACAGGGTAAAGGATATATCCAAAGATATGCAAACAAAAAAGAGGGTGGGCTAATCATGTAATGAGAGCAAAATAATCAATTGACATTTGGCTACACACTCCAAATAAAGTCAGAAGATGTAAGGTTCTTTACCCCAGCATGTTATTGAAGATTTATGTGAAGACATGAAGTAAAGTCACAAGGATAAAAAACCATGAATGGATTAGTTTGCACTGTTGAAAGTAGTCACATAGACTTTGAAGTACAGGTAACTTAACTTATTAATAAAAATGTTATGCAGGTAAAAGAAGCAAGGTCTTTGTTTTAGGGAGATGCTTGATTGTCATTAAAGAAACAAGTATATATTCCCAAAGATAATCCAGTCCATCTATGTGAGGTATATGTCCTGATGGATCACTATTATTGTCTGAGTTGTCTTTCCATCTACATATCATAGTGTGGACAATAGGTATCTTTCTTCAACTTGTTTTTTCTTATGTGGATAAAGCTAGACTCTTTTGAATGGTCATGGATTTCATTTAAGAGGCTCTGTAATGTTCTATGAATTGTTGCAAGCATTAAAATGTCATCTGCAAATAGGAGCATATAGAGAATCCCACAATCTATAGGAAATCCTTTTTCCATGCAAACTCTAAGTGGAATCTGCTTCATAACAGTGGGAAAATTGGTGAGAATATGTGCAACTACTTTATGACTCATTTAATATTAATAGTCAGAGGATTGTCAAATAGTTATTTCTATAGTTACATCTTCCAACGAACCTTTTCTACTTTTGACATATGAATGGGATACTGCTTGTTGAGAGGTATTAAATTGTTACCTTTCTGAATTAAATTTTGGTTTATAGTCAACAAAATGAGGACAGTTGAACCTTTTATTCCTTATATTTCTCATTTATGTGGATATAAAGATATAATTTGCTATAGAAAATCATTACTCAATATTCATCAAGAATGCCTTCAGCACTTATATAGATCACACTCATATTTTGTAAAGAGAGGAAAGAAGGAATGGGTGTCAGTAGTTTATTAGTAGTGTTTCACTTGCCTGTTTCAGTAATAACAAGGTTAATGATTCTTTTCAAGTATTTTGTAGCCTCCTCTCTTTCAGAAATCTTAAGAATAAATTCCTGAATTCCTTGAAAACTAATTGTTTTGCTTCCATCATTGACCCCTTCTGCGTGTATTTGGTCTAGTTCAGCTGTTCTTCCCATCATTTTCTTTAGTGTCATTTCTTCCTCAAGTGGTATATTAAGAACCCTCCTAATGTGGTGGCTTCTCTGTTACTAATGGAAAAAGGGTTACTTGTAGAAAGTTTTACAGATCTTTTCCATTTTTCTCTATTTGTTGTTCTTCCAGTTTTATCCATAAATGCTTTCAAGATTATTTTGTTTCCTTCTTGAACTAGATCAGATGACAGTAAAGCTCAAATACTGCTCTTCTCCCTCCCTTCTTTCCCTCTACTATAATATGTTTTTTTGCCACTTCCTTTGGTGTAATTTACCCTTTTCTACTACCTCCTTACCACTTCCCTCATAGCCCTCCCTTTATATCTCTTATTTATATTTTATATCTTTACATCGGTTAATTTATACAGGCATTCACAACCTATGTATATCCCTTTCATTTGTCATAATAGTTGTACCATTCACAAGAATGACATATATGTGTGTATATATATATATATATATATATATATACACATAAAAAACATACATAAGATGATATAATCCCACTTAAAAATGTAAACAACCTAAGCTTATTGGTTAATGAGGTTTGTGGGGTTTTTCCCCCTGGTTACCTTTTTATGTCTCTCTTGAGTTTTGTATTTGGAGATCAAATTTTCCATTGAGTTCTGGCCTTTTCATCAGGAAGGTCTGGAATTCCCTTATTTCATTGAATGTCCATCACCTTGCCTGGAAAATTATGCTTAGTTTTGCTGGGTAGTTGATCCTTGGTTGTAGTCCCAGCTCCTTTGCCCTTCGGAATATCATATTCCAATTTCTCCTGTCTTTTAATGTGGAAGCTGAGAGATCCTGCGTGATCCTGACTGTAGTTCCACGATATTTGAATTGCTTCTTTTTGGCTGCTTGCAGTATTTTCTCCTTGAGTTTATAGCTCTGAAATTTGGCTATAATATTTCTTGGTGTTTTCAGGTTGGGATCTCTTTCAGGGGGTGATCGGTGAATTCTTTCAATGACTATTTTGCCCTCTGGTTCTAGGACCTCTGGACAGTTGTCTTTGATAATTTCTTCGAAGATACTGTCAAGGCTCCTTTTTTCATCGTGGATTTCCGGTAGACCAATAACTCTCAAATTGTCTCTCCTGGATCTATTTTCCAGGTCAGTTGTTTTGCCAATCAGATATTTCACATTTTTTTCTATTTTTTCATTCTTTACGTTTTGTTTTATTACTTCTTGATGCCTCATAGATTCATTAGCTTCCACTTGCTCAAGTCTAATTTTAAATGAGTTAGTGTTTACATTTTGCTTTTGAGCCTCCATTTTCAATTGGTTGATTTCACCTCTCAGGGTGTCATTTTCTCTCTTTAGATTCTGTATCTCCGTAGCGATTTCGCCAATCTTATTCTTTAAGGACTTTTCCATTTTTTCCATGTTTTCTTTTACCTCCCTAATTTGGTTTTTAAAATCCTCCTTTAGCTCTTCCAGCAGTGCTTTTTGGGCTGGAGACCAGTTCATATTAGCTTTTGAGGTATCTGATGTATCTACCGTGTCAATGCCGTCCCCCTCCATATCGATATTTTGATCCTGCCTGTCTCCATAAAAAGAATCTATTGTCCTCGGTTTTTTTGTATTCTTCTTCATGTTTGTTGTTTTCCCTTTTCCTGGCATTACAACGAATTTCTATCTTTGGGCTCTCTGTTCCAGCTTTCTTATTCTGGGGGTTGTGAGTCTAGAATTAAAACCTTCAGTTTCCTGAGGTGTGGGGGAGGGGTCTGGCTCCCTGGCGTCTCACTCCCTGTGGGTGCTCTCCAGCACTTGCTTTTCAGCAATGGTCTCAGCTGTTTGTTGTTTGAGCTGATGTCTGGCACTTCCCCTGGGGGAGCAAGGTTACGTCTGGGCTCCTGGCGTTGACCCCTGCTTCTAATATTTGTCCTGTGAGGCCCCCCTACTCTCTCCTCTGTTTCAGTTCTCTTTTTTTTTTCCCGAGGAATTCTCTGGGTGAGGGGGGGAGGGATTAGAGCCTTTTACCTGGCCATTGAGTCTTCCGGAAGTTCAAGAAGCCGAGTTCCTGGGTTTTGCAAGCGTCAGGACTGGGTGTTTTCACGGCTGGTGGCGTTGCGCTGCCTCTCGTCGCTTCCCCAGACTGCCGTCCTGTGTTGGGAGTCCTGGGGATCTCTGCCGGTTTCAGGCGCCCAGCTTTCTCCCAGCCCGTCTCCCACGTGGATTTCTCGGCCAGCCGCTTCCGCCTTGGTCTGGAGCCGCTCCGCACCGAGCACTCTCCGAGCCTGCAGGTTCCTTCCTCCGGCCTTTCAGACTCTCCCGGCTCAGAAATTTGCCCCACGCCGACTGCTCGCGGTTTCTGACTCTCTCAAATCTGCTCAAATTCACTTTTTTATAGGAATCTGACAGACCTTGTGAGAGAGCTCCGGTAAGACGCTGCCTTCATGAGGCCATCTTGGCTCCACCCCCAAGATTATTTTGTTTAATGAAATCTCTTGCCACACTTTTTATGAATTCATTTTTACCTCCATTCCTTCTCACTGTCTTTTGAGACAAAACCATTTGTCATCTTCTATGATAATCCCTCATAAGATTATTAAATGACACTACCTATGTGCCAAAATATTTACAGCAGCACCTTTTGTAGTAGCAGAGAATTAGAAACACAGTACCTGTCCATCAATTGGGTAATGGCTATGGAATATTATTATGTTATAAAACACAATGAATATAAAGTATACAGAAAATTTCATTCCTTCTTATTTGATATTGATTTTTATTTTTGCTCTAAGAAGTCAGTCACCTGATAAATAGTCATTCAGAAATGACACTAACTTGTAGCCAGTTGTTTCATATCTGCTAAAATAGAATCAATTTCACTTTCATGATGTTATTTGTTATTAGATCCCTTCTTGAAGAAAGTATTTATGATATATAGGTATAACACTTCTATACTGTCCACATATTTTTTACCTTTCTCATTTCTTACTCCAGAACCATCTTTTCCAACACATTTTTCATTGCCCTACCTTGTATCTACCTTTGCAGTGAAATCAGAGATTTTATTAAAGTATACATTGATGACTGGGTAGCTAGGTGGCTCAGTGGCTACAACACAGGGCCTGGAGTCAGGAAGACATCATACTTACCAGCTGTGAGACCACAGGAAAGTCATTTAACCACTGTTTGCCTCAGTTTCCTAATCTGCAAAATGAATATCATAATAGCACCTACCTGCAAGGGTTGTTGTGAGTATATAATGAGATAATAATTGTAAAATGCTTGACACATGGTAAAGGTTATATAGATCTTAGTTGTAATTATTATTATTTAATTTAATGGATCTTATCAAGCCCTTCACAGAATTTCTCTCCTCATCCTTTATAACAAATGTTGGCACATAAGTTGCCATTGTTTTCATTTTAATCTTTTTGTAAATGTCAGTCATGAGTGCTTCAATATTAGATGACCAAAATTCCAGTGAAATTAGTTTTATTTTCCCTTAGTATGTATGATAAAACCAAGTCTCACAATCTTTATTTTCTTCTTCAAAGAGAAGCTCTGAGCCATTATTTCATATAGCTGCGATTTTGTGTTCTGATTTCATAGGGGTGCCTGGAGGAATGAATTAACTACTGAACTTGAAGCCAAAAAGACTTCACCTCAGACATTTACTAGCTGGGACCCTGGGCAAATCATCACCCCTCTGTGCCCATTTCCTCATCTATAAGAAGAAGAAGGTTGGATTCAGTGAGCTCTGAGGTTCTTTCCAGCTCAAAATCTATGATTCTATAAGATAAGTAGGATTCTTCCAGGGCCCAATCCACTCATTGTCCACCGGAGAAGATTTAAAGTACCAAGAGTTAAACCAATGTTTATGGAAAGTTTAAAAACTATGATTGTATCTCCTTTGTACCTTCTATTACTCTGCCACCATCACTGCAGAAAAGGCTCCAAATAAAGGGCTGCAAAAGATTATGGCCATTTTCCCTTGTTCTTTGTTTTATGAGTTGCTATGCTCAAAGAATCCATTGCCACAAACCTGGTCAGCCTATTGGTGACGAGATTCTCCATACTTAACTAGGTTGGACCTCAGGAGGCAAACATAGCTTTTTTTTCCCCCAAGAATACACTTGATACATTTCCAGTATGATAGAATGTGCCAGAGCTTATATTCTTCCAACACAGCCTTTGAGAGCCCAGAGTTCTTGATGTGGGATAACTCTAGCTTCTAACAAGAGCATTAAATGAGGTAATATATGTGAAACCTCTCAAGTTCTTTATAAATTTCAGTTATTACTATTATATGCAAGCCTCTGCAACCTCCTTATCCTTTTGGATGCCTTGGCTCCAAATGAGTCATTGTACTTCCACTTGTACTTACTAAATGCCAATGTGGGTCTATTGCTACATCATTTGAAATACGTTTCAGCTTTTCCACTCTTCTTATAACATTTCTCCCCAAAGAAACCACATGGGTAGCATGTGTTTATATGTTCTCTACCCTTGACAGCTCTAGCAGAGTTGTACATTGTTGTTGTTCAGTCGTGTCCAACTTTCTGTGACCTTATTTGGGGTTTTCTTGGTGGATACTGGAGTGGTTGCCATTTCCTTCTCCAGCTCACTTTACAGATGAGGAAACCGAGATAAACAGGGTTAAGTGACTTGCCCAGGGTCATACAGCTAGTAAGTGTCTGAGGCTGGATTTGAACTCAGGTCTTCCTGACTCCAAGCCTAGTCTTCTATCCACTTTACCCTCTAGCTGCCCCTGAATTGTACATTGCAAGTTCTATTTGGATTGGAGCTTCTTAAGGGCAGGTACCATATTTTTGCCTTTCTTTGTATCCTTAGCTCTTGATACAGTACCTAGTAAGCACTTAAATATTTTTTGACTGACTGACATTACCTCAATCTTGGCAAACATTGTATTCCAAGAATTTACTGTTGGTAACTCTGTCCTTCCAGTTAATATTAAGGGTTGTTTTTAGGAGATGCTTATGTTTGAACCACAGATTCTTAGATTTAGCAAGACCATAGAGATCGTCAAGCTCAAATGATATTTTGCAGATGTGGAAACTGAGGCCCAGAGAGGTAAACAATTATTTACTAAATGACACACAGTTAATGAGGAGCAGAGACAGGACTCTAACTCATGTCTCCTCACTCCCAGGTCTGAGCCCCATCTACTTTTCCATGCCGAGGCACAAAAAACATAAGTGACTTGCACAAGGCCATACAGGTAAGAAGAGGCAAAATTGGCAAGTTCTCTGAATGCATTTAGAATGATTTTGTATATAAAAAACTAAGCTTATATGAAACTTTTCAGGAACAAATACACTGTATAAAAAGAGGTGTACCTGTCTACACTTGGTTCCCCCTCTTCTGTTCCCCACCCCTCCCCATCATGAGAGGCAGTAAGGCTACAAAGGCACCTTTTCACCCTTAGCTCTTCCTTTCCAAAAACCAAACTACTGTAAGCATCTAATAACGAAGAGAATCTGTCCTTTAACCTGAAACATCTAGGTAAGCACAATTGATAGAATACTGAGCATGGAGTCAGGAAGACTTGAGTTAAAATCCAGCCTCAGACACTTACCAGCTGTGTGACCTTGGGAGAGGCAATTAACCTCAGTCTGCCTCAATTTCCTTAACTTTAAAATGGAAATGATAATAATAGCCCTACCTCACATCCTGAGAGTATCAATGAGGTAATATTTGTAAAGTGCTAACACAGTGCCTGGCACATAGTAGGTGCTTACTAAATGTTTGTTTTCCCTCTCTTCCCTCCCCTTTAATCTCTTCCCAGATAAGTACCATATTTATCAACAATTAATATTTATTGTATGAACTATAAGATGCACTACAACACCTTCTAACCCCTAGAAATCTCATATTTTCCAGTTATATATTATTATACATTATGGCATGAAAGGCCCGGTATTTTACAGCTTCTTAATTTGAATAGCATCATCTAAAACCATTCTACTATATATATGTATATATAAAATATATATTATGTGTGTTTCTACACACACACACACACACACACACTCCATACACTTTCCTACCTCTCTTCCCATGCCTACAAGGCTTCATCGCATTTTCAGTGTTCTCTCAGGAAAGTCACAGGTGTCTCTTTGGGAAGTAGTAAACACAATATTAAGACAACCAATAAATTTATGGAGCTCAGTTTTGTTGTGTTTTTTTTAATACTCAATCCAATTTAAAAAATAAGTCAAGACAATTGCACAGGATTGTTAACCAAGCAACTAGTTTAATGACTGAATTCTCACTTTGGTAATTAGCATGGATTTGGATTCAGAGGCTGGGTCAGAATCCCAACTGTGTCACTAAGTACCTGTGTGATACTGGGCAAGTTCTTTAACATCTCTAAATTTAAAAAATAAGACAGATTAGACTAGCTCATGTATTAGTTTCCTCCTAGACCCTATGGTCTTATGGGGGTAATGATATAGCCCAGTCATAAACTGGCTTTTTTTGGTTCTCTAATAATTTGCATTTTCAGACATTTGGCTCCGTTGAAAGAAAACCTTCTCTTATAAACCTACTACTCTAAAACTTTTCCATAGTTGGTTTCAGAGATAAGTCAGAAGTACAGGGCTTGTGTTATTGGAAGTTGGAGGTGATATAATTACAATTGGATGGAATGCTGAAAAAAAACAAGTGTAGTTGGAAGTAGAACCAAAGAGGGAATTTTCTTCCTTCTGAATTACCAAACTCCCAGGAGAAATCAAGCCATCCAATAGCTTCATTTAAGATAATTACAGCCCTGGAATGTCTGCCCAGAAGAGTTTTATTCCCACACTCACAGGGTGTGCCCTTTTGGAAGAGAATATAAGTAAGCCAATGGTAGAAATAGCTCTTCAGTTCCCTTTCACACAATTTCTATGGTAGGAAGGAAGATATGGATGATGGAAATATATCTAAAATCTGAACTTTTGACTCATGGTGATGCTAAGCAGCAAGAAGCAGATGATCAGTACAGCTTTAGAAGTTTTTTAATCTGATATGTGATTTAAAACAACCATTCTCACATTTGTCAACCAGCTAACAAATTGTTATCCAAGTATTTCTATGATGAATGTAAAAAAAAAACGTGGAGGGAAGCAATAGTATTTAAAATAGGAAAAGCTATCAAAAGAATTGTGGGAAAAAGAGAGCTGTGTTATTTTATAATTATTATCAAACACAATTATGATTATTCTGCACCTTTAAGAAAACATTTCTGTGCTCCAAAGCAAAAAAAAAATGAGAATTGTAAATGTCAGACTGGTCTTATGGTATAACACTCACAAAAAAAAGAAACAAAACCTCCTCCTGTCAGGGAAAAAATAAACAGAGTATCAAGGGATGTGGGATCATTGGAAAGAACATTGAAGTGACTGTCCAAAGACCTAGATTTTGGACCTAGTTACATGACCTTAGAAAAGTTACTTAACATATTTAAATCTCAGTTGTTGTTTTTCATTTAACAAATGGGTTGGGCAGCACACTACTCACGGAATTGTTGAGGTCACACAAATCTGTCTACTTCCCCTGAGCCTCAGTGTCATAACTTGACTAATAATGGATATTCACTGGGTAATTTGAACGTGCTTTCTCAATCTAAATCCTATACTCTCATGAAATAATGAGATAATAAATATTATAAAAAGTAAAGGAGACCAAGGTGCCACCCAAAATTATATCCTGTAAGCCAGTCTAATCATCAATAAAAATTTGAATATTCAATAATAAAAGCATTTGAAGTATTCCTCAATGAAACAAGGAGAATAATCAGATTATTCAACTCAAAAACACTTCAAAAAGAAACATATGAAAGATAAGTAAATACAACTATCAAGGAAAGAATCACTAACCATTCTTATCCCATCTCTAGAGACTTATTCAAAGAAAAAAAAACTAGGAGAAAGATACCTATGAGTTTTTTGGGTTTTTTTTTAAAGAAATAACAGTGGTAAAATTAAGAAATATATTTCTAAAAATAGACAAGGGGACAAAGAAACTGGAGAAGTGAGGGCAGAAGAATAGGCCTGAAACATTATGGATTAAACTTCACACACACACACACACACACACACACACACACACACACACACACACACACACACACCCAACAGGTTAAACATTATATTTTCTGAAACTAAACTGAAGAATCAGAGAATAAATAAAAAAGAGATAGGTTTAGTACAAGATAGAAAGGAAAGTGTGATGTACCTTAATCAAGGCAATGATAAACAATGAAGGGAAAATAACACCTATAGTCTCTTAGCAAGAAGAGGGGTTACAGGAAAATAGGGGAGGAGACAAGAGCAATAGTGTTGCCTTAAGGCAGATTAAGCAATAATGGAGTTAAACTACTGTCTTAAAAAAAACCCCAAAAAGATCTTAATTCATTAAAATGTAATATTTGAAACAAATGGAGGAAACTGTATACTTAGTTCTCATAATTTTAAATGTGAATGGATTTCAATTCAGGAAAATAAAAGAGATTGACAGGCTGGATAAAGAAACAAGATCCCAAGATCTATTGCTTACAAGAAACATACCTAATGAGCAAATGGATGCTCAGAATGAAAATAAGAGTCTGGAACAAAATCTACTATGTACAAAGTGAATCCAAAAGAACACAGCTATACTCCAAAGAGATCAAAGAAAAAGGAAAAGGATTCATATGTGCAGAAAAAAGCTTGCATCTCTTTTATTGTGGTGGAAAATAGAAACTGAGAGGAGTACTTATCCATTGGGGAATAGCTGAACAAATTATGGTATATAAATGTAATGGATAACTTTTTCCCATTGTTATGCTTTAAGAAATGATGAAGGGGACTTGATTATTCTCAATAATTCAATAATACAAGATAATTCCAAAGGACTTATGATGAAAAATGCTATCTACCTCCACAGGAACAACTGACGTAGTTTCAATTCAGATTGAAGCATACTTTTTTAAAACTGTCTTTATTGTTCTTAAGTCTGTCTGTTTGGTTTATGTTTTCTTTTTCAACATGGCTAATACAGAAATATGTTTAAATGACTACACATGCATTATCTATATTTAACTGCTTGCTGTTTCAGGGAAAGGAGAAGTGAAGGAGAGAGGAAAGGAATTTGGAATGCAATTTTTTAAATGAAAGTTAAAATCACATGTAATTTGAAAGAAATATAGAAATTTTTACTAAAAAAAGAAAAGAAATGAAGAGGACAGCTTCAGAGAAATTGGGAAAGACTTGTACAAACTATTAGAGAATGAAGTTAGCAGAACCAAGAGAAAAAACTTATACAATAATAACACTGTGAAGACAAAGAATTCTAAAAGACTTAAGACCTCTAATGACCCACCACAATCCTAAAGAAGTCCTGATGAAACATAGTACCTACCTCCTACCACAGAGGTGACTGACTCAAGAGTGCAGATTGAGACATATACATATATATATATACATATATATATATACACACATATAGATACACATATTTCAGGACATGGTCAATGTTAGAATTTTTGCTTGATTATGCATATTTATTATAAGGGCTTCATTATGAGTGAAGGAGCTAAGGTTACTTGAAAAATTTAAATTAAAAAAGCATTGAAATCATGCTATCAGAAAAAGTGAAAACAAAAATTCACAAGAAAAAATGGAGCTAAGGAAATTACAGTATGCTGAAAAGAACTATAGACAACAAACTAATATTAGTATTAAACTTATATGCTCCACATGCCATAGAATCTAAACTCATAAAGGAGAAATTAACTGAATTACAAGAAGAAATAGATATTATCATAATAAATAGTAGAAGACTTTAATATCCCCCTCTCAAATTTGTATGAATCTAATGGAGAGAAAAGCAAAATAGAAAAAAAAGCTGATTTGAAAAAAATGCTGGCAAAATTAGATCTAAAAGATTTATTTATAATGTCCTCTAAATGGTGTTGCTAAAATATATGCATATTTCTTAGATGCGGAACTTCTATAAAAAAAGTCTTTAGAGAGAGGAAAAGTATTATGTAACCCTATGATCCAGCGTGAATTATTATTATTTAGTGCCCCCTACCCAGTCAAAGCCCAGTCTCACTTTGAACCATTTTTAGTTACTATTCTGGTTCTTAGTACTGTTGGAATAGTAGTTTATATCAAGCCCCTGCTCACAAATGCCAACTAACATTTCTTTTACTAAGCCAAACCCTTTGACTGAAAATTCAAGGGAAAAGCTTTTAGTGAAGCAAAATAACAGACAATAATTTATAATTAAACCAATCATTAAACTTTCCTGGCTTCTACTCTCAAATGGCAGACATCTATCCCCCAACATATGTCATCCTGAGAAGCACAAGTCTCATGCCCAATTAATCCTTCACTGTTTCCAACAGAGGGAGTCATTCTTAGCATGTGTAGGAGGTTCTGCTCTGCTCCAGGCCCTGTTTACTCACTCTTTTGCTCCCTTGGGTCTGTCCCTCTGCTTGTGTGTGTGTGTGTGTGTCTGTCTGTCTGTCTGTGTCTGGGTCTGTGTGTATGCCATGATGTGTGTCCCCTTGTTCCTTCTATTCCTGCACCTGATGGATCTTCATGGCCACTAGTTGATTGTTTCTAGTCTATTCTCCGATTTGTGTTGCCCAGGTCTTACTTTCTTAGGAAGATTTCTATCTTCTTTTTTAAACTGAATGGACTGGATATTGATCAGTTAATGAACAAGTCTCTGGAAAAAGTAATTCCAAAAGTAAACTGAGGCATCTCTCCCCTGATCCTTCTACACACACACACACACACACACACACACACACACACACACACACACACACACAATGAAACTCTAAAAACAAATACTAAACTAACATCTCTTCAGAATCCCCTCCACCTAAAAGGGGAAAAATCTATACTGACTGGAAGGAAGAGGGAAGATTTCATGGAGAACGTGGCATTTGAGTTGAGATTTGAAAGGATGGGTGAAAGTCAACACACAGAGGAAGAAGTTATTCAAGCAAAAGCAGCTAGAGGTTACAAGTCCCAGAGGCAAGAAAGTATGGGGGAGAGGGGTGACAGCAAGTAAGCCTGTTTGGCTGGAGTGCAGAGAATATAAAAAAGGGAATAAGGGAACAGGTAGCTCTAAACTGTGGGGTTTTAATGCCAAACAAAAGAGCTGGAACTTTATTCTGAGACAATAGGAGGCCATTAAAGAGCTTTGAGTAGGGAAAACCAGCTTAGTGATGGATTAAGCCTGTTGCCCAAGAAATTATCTAGATAAATTTGAAGAGCCTCAGCACCACCCTGGCCACAGAATGGAGAAGTTTTAGACCCAGCAACAATCCAATACCTTCTACTAAGTTATATGGATATTAAAATCTGTCTTACTGAAGGAACAAAGTTCTGAAAAAGAAAACAAATGGTCCAGAGATTATGTGATTTACCCAAGAGTACCCTTCAGGAATTCTCTGCCTCATTTCCCTCACCTAGAAGGAACCTGGAAACTTCAGTATCTGGCATTCCTCCAAGATAGCCACCAACTCCCTTTATAAAGAATCAAACTTTCCAAATACAAAACAGCTTTATTTACAAATTAAGGGATGGGGACTAGACCTGTGTTTGCATTTGTACACAGAATTCTTGTATAAAGAAACCCTCTCTTACCAATGTATGTTGACTCTTCTGCAATTTATTGTCTTAGTGACTTTCCTCTCTAGTACTTAGATGTTAATTAACTTGACCAGGATAACACAGAGTCACACCCTATGTGTCAAAGGCAGGACTGGAAATTAGATCTTTCTGACTCCAAGGTCAGTTCTCTTTTTGCAACATTGCTCCTTCTCATTTACAAAGTAAAGACCAAAGAACTTGAATCTGAGTCCAACAAGAATCAAGAACCTCCTCCTGTTCTGTTGTGGGCTATTCTTCCTCTGGAAAATTTATAGTTCCCTATGATTTTATAGTATCACCCTAACTTCAGTTGCAGCTAAGACAAAGATCAGAGTCTGTTCCTCCACATTGGTTACTTTTGTTTCAATTCTCTTTTGCCTACATCTTTCCTCTGGTTCCTAGCTGGTTGAAGCAACTAAATGGCACATGGAGTCAGGAAGCCTAAGTCCAAATTCATCCTCAGACACTTACTAGCTATGTGACCCTGGGCAAGTCCCTTAACTTCTGTTTGTCTAAGTCTCTATGCTCTAGCAATTACCATGTGTCACTTCAAAATAGAGAGAATAATAGCACCTACCTTCCATGTTGTGAGGATCAAATGAAAGATTTGTTAAGCCTGACATATATTTGGTGTTATATCAATGTCTATTCCCTCTCCCCTCCCTCCCCAGCCTGTGGTAGGTCCGTTTTACTATCACTATCCTCCATTCTCCCTGCCCCCGTCCCCACATTGTCTGTGGTTCCTACTCCCATTCCTATCCTGAACAGCCATAAGGCAACAGATGTTTTCACTGCCATTGCTATGGGATTTCTGCCATGCTTTACTGCTCGCCAGTAGTCATCTTTCCTCCAGGAGAAGGGACTAGTTGCTTCCTCTCCAGGGACAACCTCTCAAGCAGCTGGCTAGTGGATTGTTACACTGACTCCTCAAGTAGTCAAATTACAGCTTTCTCAGGCCTTACCTCCCATATAAAACACTGATTCTTTTATGCTCTAGTACAGAATTTCCATCTTGCCTATACAAAGGTTCTTTTCAGGTGGCTAAGGAAATACCACTTTCTTAGAGGCTCAAATAGATATCTCTTTCCTACTCTAAGTTGACTCAAGATGAACTTTTGCCTATTTACTTCCTCCCTCCTCTGAGAAATGGTGGGAGCAGTTTTGTTTCCACAGAGTTGAAAGTATCTCCCCACCCTGCCCTCAGCTTTAGCAGAATGTAAGTCAGGTGACTGATTAGAACTAGTTGTGATCTAACAAAGACAAGACTTTTGACCCGGGTGAAAGGTTAGAGGCTTGTAAGCATGCTTAATGAGCCATTGGAGGAGGACATGACATAGGCAAGTCATGGCATTGCATCTGGCCAATGAAGAGCTGGGCAGGAGATTCGAGTTAGGAGTCAATAAAAGGACTGGAATTAGTTTGAGTCCTTGTACTCTCATGTACTCCATTCAGAGGACATATCCATTTATTCAGAATGAATAAATGTAATTAAAACCTTCCTGGCTTCCCAATGAGTATTGTTTATTCCTAGACAACATGAGTATATTTAAAACACTCCTATAGCACTTAGACTCTGAGCCTATTCCTAGAAGTCATAACATTCTTCTAGTCTCTTTCAGTTTGTCTTCCTGTCTCCCATACTTCTCAACAGCAATACCAGGCAAATTACCCTGGATTATTTTGCCAAGATGTAGCACAGGGGGCAGAAGAGTAGAACTATTGACTCCTAAAGCTTCCAGCAGAAATTCTAAGAGTAGGTGTCTGTTACTCAGGGAGGGGGACAAGCTTCACTTCCTATAAAATATAATATACAGATATGGATATGGAAATTTATTTTGGTAGCCTGGTAAAATAGTTTTTATATTTTTAAATGATTTCCATACTAGTAATGTAGATCTACATTTATCTAACTCACTCCATTTATAACAAAAATATAATCTTTGTGCTCATATATTACCTTGTCTTTTTTAATAGCACTTGCTATATCTTAGTCTATGTCTAGTCCTTCTATGTCTTTATCTATGTCTAAAAGTATGTTTATGTCTTATTAACTTCCTAACGTTCCCATGAGGGAGATAGGAGAGTGATTACTTTCCACATTTTACAGAGGAGGAAACTTTATGACTCCAGGGTCATAAAGTAAATTGGCAATTAAATAACTGTAAACTACAACAATATTGGAGCAGTGTGCAATTTAACCATAAATATAGGCTGTGGATGCATATTAAAGACCCTCACATTTATTTTTGGTAAACTTAAATGTCCAGATGTGAGTATTACATATATCTATTGATTAGGGTACCTCTTCTCACTCTCTATGCTCTAGCAATTACTATGTGCCAGGAACATATAACCTCAAACTTCACAATAACTCTATGAGGTAGGTGCTATTATTATCCACATTAAGTTAAGGAAATTGAGACAGAGGTTAAATGACTTGACCAAGGTCATACAGCTAGTAAGTATCTGTGATTGGATTTGAACTCAGGTCTTCCTGATTCCAGGCCCAGTTCTCTATCTACTGTACTACCTAGCTGCCTTAGATTACCTTGAGCCTAATACTATGGCTCGAGAAAATTAATGGAGGAAAAATACATGACTCAACAAGTTCAGATATGCCACCTTAATTCCCATTCCCTTGACTTTAGAAAAAATACCTCTTTCATACATTACTCAGTCATAAGTTTTTTCGAATAGTGAGAACAGAGAAAACAGTGGAATTCAGTGATATGATCATTTGTACATAGTACCTTTCATTTTCAGTTCACTTAACTCTCTTAATGAATGAATGAAAGCATTTACTATATGTCATCCATTGTGCTAAGAAAGACCATCCCTGCACTCAGTAGTTTACATGTTACTAAAGGGAGATGACACATATAAGAAAGTGATCTGCAGAGAAGAATAGTCCATGGAGCAAATAGCAAGGAAATAACTGGGGTGGGCAATTTGAAAGGATGTAAAGCATGCCCTGGGGTCTAAAGACAGTCAGCCATAGTAAACCACATGTGTTTGCACTTGCTAACTTATCAATCAGGAAAGCATGGCCCCAGGGTGGTTACGAACTAGTCAGTCAGTAATCTGTGAATAAGCATTTGTTAAGCACTTATTGTATGCCAGGTAAGATGCTAAAGGTTGGTCCAAGCAAAGACACAAAGCATCTCTGTCTTCAAGGATATTATATTTTAATGAGGGAGAGAACATGCAAAGATGTGGGCATATACAAGATGCATGCAAAGTAGATGGAAGATAATCTTAGAGATGAGGGGACTAGCTACTACAGCAGCTGGAAAAAAATCCTTGGCAAAATATGGCATTTTAAATCTTGAAAGACAGGAAAGCTAAGAGATGAGGAGGGAGAGCATTCCAAGAATGGAGATAACCAGTGCAATGGCAGGGGGATAAGATATGGGATGCCACACAGAGAAACAGTAAGTAGGTTGGTGTAGCTTTATCATAGAATTTATTAAGGGCAATAAAGTACAAAGTAACTGGAAAAGTTGGAAGGGGGCAAATTGTGAAGAGCTATAAATGCCAGTCAGAGGCATTTAGTTCTACCTGGTCATAAAAGGCAAAATTACATTGGCAACTGAATGAAAAGAAATTTAAATAGAGATGGACTAATTAGAAGGATATTGCAATAGGCCAGGTAAGAGGGAATGAGGGCCAGAACTAAGGTAACAGATGTGAGAAAGAGAGAAGGGGATTTAAACAAGAGATGCTATAAAGACAGAAAGGACAAAATTTGGCAATGCACTGATTATGTAGAATGAGAATGAGGAGGCAATATTATGAACCAGGGCATTTGGAAAGACAGTGGTACAATCAACAGTTATAGAGAAATTCAGAAGAGAGGTAAATTTTGGGGGGAAAACAATGAATTTGGATGAAGGCATCCTGAATATGATATAAGATATATAGATAGATGGCATTCAGTTTGAGATTTCCAAAAGGCAGTCAAGGATATAGGACTAGAGTTCAATATATTTGTATATACACATATCTAGGAATGAGATGCACAAAGATGATAATTGCTCTATGAAAGACGATGATATCATCAAGTGATACTGTGTAGAGGGAAAAGGGCCCAAGACAATGACTTGGGATAGACCCTTGGTTTGGAAACATAACATGAAGATCTAACCAAGAAGAATGAGGAATGGTCAGAGACTTGAACAAAGACAATTCAGTGACATGAACATCTAGGGGAGAGAATACATAGGAGGAAGTAATCAATAGTGGCAGAGCCTAAATCAAAGTTAAGAAGGAGGAAGAATAATAAAAGGCCAATAGATTTAACAAGTAAAAATCATTGGTAACTTTGGAGAGAGCAGTTTCAGTTGAATGATGAAGTTGGGAGCCAAATTTCAGAGGGTTTAGAAGAGATCTGGGGGAAAGAAAGTAGAGGCACCAAATATGGATAGTTTTTTCAAGGAGTTTTAGCTGAGGAAAGAAGAGATATAGGATGATATCCAACCAAGAGTGGTTGGATCAAGTGAGAGTTTTTTAAAGATGAGGGAGACATAGATATGTTTGTAGGACATAGGGAAAGAGCCAGTAAATAGGGAGAGATTAAAAAGTAAGAGAGAAAGTAGGGTGATAATGGAGTCAATTTGATTATTTTTTTAAAAAGAGCATGAGGAGATGGGATCAGTGGTAGATAGATAGGTAGATAGTGGCAGGCATGTAGAAGATTTATTTTGGCAAAAAGAAGGGCTACCACTTCATTCAAGACTGAAGTGAAGGAGATAGAAGAGAAAGATATATGAGGGACACGAGATGAGAAGGCAAGAAAATGGATCTCTTTGCAAATGGCCTCTTTGACAAGGGTGGGGAGGGGTGGGGGATGGAGGTGAAATACAAGTTGAGATCCTCAGCTGAGAGGATGGAGTAGCAAGATCTTTTGGAAGGTTTAAGGAGAGATGAGAATGTTTGGACCAGCTGCTGTGGTGAGTAAGATAGAGAAGTGATTAGGAAGGAATGAGGATTGCCTTGTTGCAATGAGGGTCCTTTCAAAATTGGTTAACATAAATTTATAGTGGAGCCAATCAACAAAGCTTCATGACCTCCTCAAGCACTAGGTGTAGATAGTGAGAGTGAAACTGGGTTGAACATTGAGATTTGGCTCATTACCATGTTACCCTATATCTTAGCCCTCTGTACCCAGAGAAAGTCTAGCTGACAATTATTGGGAAGCACACCAGAAAGGACTCAAAATAATAAAAGAAACCCATAACCCTCAGGGTTACTCCAAGGACCTTCAGAGCAATAGTAGTTAGCTGCCTTATGGTGACTCAGTCTGCCAGTTGGAATTGGGGAAGTGGCCCCAGAGACAGTGCAACAATCAGATAAAAAAATTCAGAATTCAAGAGCATGGAATCAGAATTTTTGTAGAAGATGGAAAAATCCAAGGAAGCAAAGAGGTAGGGAACATATTCATGGCATCAGGGATAGTGTAGATTCATAGAACAGATGGAACATTGTGTGTGAAAAATAGTAAGAAGGGCAATTTGGCGCCATTATAGAGTATATGAAGAGAAATAATGTGAAACAAGACTAGAAAATTAAGTCAGGGACCAAGACACCACTGACACTGCTCTTCTAGTGATAACAAGTTATTCTGTGCTAAGGGTACAAAGTACCATGGAAATTCAGAGGGAGAAAGTTTCTAATTTCAGGGATTAGGTGTGGCTTCATAAAAAAGGTAACTATTGGCTGGTGTCTGAAGGCAGTTTAGGATGTCAGCAGACCTTTCTAGAATTCTTTATCCTGCACTTACTTCAGCCTTGCAATTCACAACTTGAAAGTACACTGAGCCCCCTTGATCCTTCCATCAGGTTGGGTGGCTCCTCCCAGAATCCCCATCTAAGGAGAATGTTAAAGGAGCCATTTCTTCAGTTCTCACCAAGCTACAATCTGGACTTCTCACCATAAAACACCAGGTGCCTTGTTACCCTAGCCTCGCCTTATAATCTTCCTTTTATATACTGTCTTCCCCACTTAAATGTAGGTTTTTTGAGGGCCAGGACCATCTTTTTGCTAGTATTTATATTCCCAGGGCTTAGCACAGTACTTGGAACACAGTAAGCATTTCACAAATGCTTGCTGCTTGACTGCCTTGCATGGAGAAAGGTACTCCAATTGAAAGAAACAGTCACAGAAGGTGAGAGAGTGCAGGTCACATACTACAGTTTGGCTGAATTGCAGTGTAGTCGTAGGGAAGTAGGAGATGGCTATAACGGTAAATTAGAGCTAATTTATGGAGAACTACAAATGCGAAACTAAGGAGATAGTACTTTATTTAGCAAACAATGCACAGCCACTAGAGAATGTAGAGTGGGTAAACAAATCCAAGCTGTGTTATGAACTCTCTCTGGCAGCAGTGAGCATGCAGGATGGATTGAAAAGAGGAGATACTAATGATGGAAAGAATTTAAAGACTGTTGAGTATTTCATTTCCTTCCTCCCCTTTTCCTGAGGCCTAAGTTAGGATTACAAAGAATTAAAAATTGAAAGGAGGACATAAGAATAAAACTACTTAGAAGCTTAATAAATTAAACTCAATTACTGTCTATTCTACCTCTGTTTTTATAATCCTAGTGTCAAAGGTTCTCATACGACACAAAGTACTCAGGCACATTGTAAAGAATTTCTCATTTGTTTGACTTATTTGCCATCACCCAAATAATCTCGGTTGACACTATTCAAAGTGTTCCAAATTCTCCTTGCAAACATATAGTTCATAAGGCTCAAAGAATGAACAAGTTTATTTATAGGTCAAAGAGAATTACTAGTGCTCACATAGATCAAACAGCAATACCTAACTAAAGGTCTGTCCCCAAAGGTCTGTATAGCCTTTGTCACTTATAGTTTTATCCTGAGTAAATTCATGGCAAATGCTATCTCTAGTGTGTCCCTCTGTGCACATTACCAAGGCTTTTGTGGTCAATCTTTAGTGGCCTTCTGTCCATGTGTGCATTGTAGCTTATTGGTAAAGAGGGTAGATACCCAAATTCTTAGTGCAGTTTTATATCTTAAAAGCTTAAAACTGCACTGAGCTATTAGTTTAAAACTAACTGAGACATTTGGAACACACTTATATTTGACTTTCACTGCTGCCCCTGTTAGACGGTGGGGTCACTGCTCCCTGACACCACTTCCCATTGTAGTTCTTTCACCATCTCTTTGCCCAGAGTTTTCAAATAGTTGGAATAGTCTTCTTTTATTCTCATTCAGTAGTATTCCATTTTTGTAGGGTTTTTTAATTTTTGTTTTCTATTCCAAATTTTCTTCCTCCTTACACCCTCACCCTAACCCATGGAAAAAGGGAAGAAATATGATACCCAATATACATTTGAAGTCACGCAAAACATATTTTCACATCTGGGGAAAAAGAAGAAAAACGAAGAAAGAGAAAAAATATATATACTTCAGTCCCTCCATTCTCTCTGTGGAGACTGACAGCATTTTTTCATCATAAGTCTTTTAGAATTGTCTTGGCTCATTGCCTTGATCTCAGTAGCTGTCTTTCACAGCTGATAATTGTCATGATATTGCTTTTTCTGTTTACATTATTCTCCTGGTTCTGCTTACTTCATTTTGTATTAGTTCATATAAGTCTTCTCAGTTTTTTTCTGAAACCACCTTCTTCATTTCTGACAGCACAATAATATTACATCACAATCATATACCATAACATACCATTCCCCAATTGATGGGCATCCTCTCAGTTTCCAATTCTTTGCCACCACATAAAAATAGTCAATAGGTAATTTTCCTTTTTCTCTGACCTCTTTGTGATTCAGAACTAGTAGTGGTATTATTGGGTTAATGAGTATGCACAATTTGATAGCCTTTTGGGTATAGTTCCAAATTGTTCTACAGAGTGGTTGGACTAGTTCACAACTCTACCAACAGTGCCTTAGTGTCCTAGTTTTCCACATCCCCTCCTACATTTTCCTTTTCTATCATGTTAGCCAATCTGACAGGTGCGAAGTGGTATCTTGGAGTTGTTTTGGAATAAATTTGACTCTATTTTCTATATATTTGAGAAATGAGACCTTTAACAAAGAAAATTTGTAAAACTGTTTTCCTGCTTTCCTTCTAATTTTTGGCTGCATTGGTTTTGTTTGTGTAAAAATTTTTTAAATTTAATATAATCGAAATAATCAATTTTACCTTACATGATCTTTATCGCTCGTTTGGTCATGAACTCTTTTGTTATCTATAGATCTGACATAATTTTTTCATGTTGCCCCAATTTTCTTATATCACTCTTTATGTCTAAATCATGTACACATTTTGAAATTATCCTGGTATGAGGTGTAATATTGATCTATACATAGTTTCTGCCAGACTACTTTCCAGTTTTTCCAGCAGTTCAGTCAGTAGTATTCTAGTCAAAAGTATCCCTGAACTCCATTATTTTGGTAGACATCCTTGACCTCCTTGCATCTAAACGTTAACACTATAACACAAAGTGGAGGAGGGAAGAGAATGCTGCCCTGGATTTTTCTCTGTGCTACAATTCCACTGACATCTGGCCTCACAGAAGGACCAGGGATCAAAAATATACTTCTTTCAACTTCCTGGATATCCAACCTCAATATCCAGTCAAGTCAGGGTGACTCCCTATTTGATATTTTTTCTCCCTAAACACCAAAGGGGTTCACTCATTGCCTACTACTATGCTGGTCATTTAGCAATTTATTGTTCAATATAGGAAAAATCAAAATAAATCTATTGTTTTGATGTATTAAGATATTGTTGAGGCAGCTAGGTGGCACAGTGGATAAAACATGGGCCCAGGAGTCAGAAGGACCTGAGTTCAAATCTGGCCTCAGACACTTGATACATACTAGCTGTGTGACCTTGGGCAAATTACTTAACCCTTGTACACACACACACACACACACACACACACACACACACACACACACACACACATACAAAGACATTGTTGTTGTAGGAAAAATTTCCTACCACTTACAATTATCCAAAAGTAAAATGGGCTGCCTCTTTGGGTACTAAACCCCCTTTCTCTGGAGGTCTTCAAAAGTTGGATAAATACATGCTAGGTATATTATAGAGAAAATCCTTGTTAAGGTATAATCTGGACTATAGGCCTCTAATGCTCCATCCAACCCTGGATTCTATGACATTTTATTCTTAACAAGACCTAAACTAAGATATTTAAATAAATAGCATTACTTATTCTCCCATGAAAATTACTGGCATCTAATCTTTATAGAGTTATTCAATTAAAGCCATTTAAAAAGAAATTATGACAAGTGATAGCATGTGCATGCTTTAGTAAGTTAAAGCTACATACAATTAGGTAACAGTATAAGCAGGGGAAATAATCAGGAGGACATGTAGGAAAATCTAAGATCACTGTTTTTTTTCAAGGATTGTCAGAAGCAAGCATAAATGAGCTAGAATTTTAAAACTATGGCTTTGTTTAAAATAATAACAAGTAACTACACCCTTGACTTTTCACTGCTACTACAACTATACCAGATGGAAGCTTTAAACTCTTAGTACAGTCAAAATAGAACTTATTAAATTATTCAGCACTTCAAAATTAATCAAAAATGAAAATGATTTGCAAAATACTTAGGTATACAATTCAGTTTCTCAATGGGTTCCTTCATTTTTAGATTTTTTTATGTGCAGAAATTTTAGGTAAAGTGAAAAACAAATACTACAGCTAGCAATGCATGATTTGCCTTTCACAGTTAAAGTTTGCATAGGTGCTGTTTTTTATAAAATATCCTACGTTTATTGCATACGCCACATATTATATTTACTTCTTGCCTTGATTCTCATCTCTATAAGTAGCCCTTTTATATATAGTTAATAGGATAGTAAAATTCTCAGGGAAAACTGAAGAATTTTGAAAGCAAAGTTATCATAATCAGGCTTTTAACTTTCAAAGGCTTTCATCACTAAGGAATGGGCTAGGCAGATTATCAGTATCGTAAAGACCCTTCTAAAGGTTAATGATGTTGAAGCGATGCCAAATGTCCAGATTACAATAGAAAGCATTCTACACCTTACCTCTGAAGAGCTATCTTCTAGTGCCTTCAGATTTACCCAAGGATCTGCTGGAAATAATATAAAATTAGTGATTCCATTTCATTGAAAACTACTTTCCAAGCCAGAAAATCAGCAATAAACAAAAAACACCTAGTAAATTTCTGACCACAAGAACAGCAAATTACTAAATCACCATTAAAAGAGAATTTCAGATCTCTTCAATTTATATTGTTAACATCTGCTACATAATCAACACTTTTGTTTTCCCAATAGTTGTAAAACATGACTTTATATTAGTTATCATAAATATTGAAACTCAATCATTATATGAATAAGTTGCTTGTATTCTACTCAACAGTTCAATTCTACAGAAAAGGTTCTATTAAGAACAGAGCATATATTTAATATTTTATGAGATGATCTCTCTTTAAAACATGATACTATACATAGTTTATCTTCCTGCATTTGGACATCAATCTCACATCTTTTTTTCTTATTTAAGCATGTTGTTTGATTGCAGTAAAGATATTAAAGCTAAAATTAGTGTTGATTGAAGTGTAAGATCACTTTGGAGGAAATATAATCCCATACATACTCTCTATATTAAAAAAAACCACAGAACGTGAGGGTGACTTTTTTTTAACAACTGGTTATCTCAGAAGGGGATTGAAAATCTGAAATAGTATGTAGTGCTCTTACTCCCTCTTCTGGCAGATAAATTTAAAATGAATGCTATAAATATTGTTTCCCATGTAACTTGTTACTGATATTTTTTGTTTTTACATCGTCTTCATTCCTGTATTTATCTCTCCCACCTCTACCCTCCTTACCCAGCAAATCATTTGTAACAATGATTTTAAAAATGGAAAAAAGCAATTCATCAAAGCCAACTACAATAGCAAAGGTGTCTGATGATATACAGGTAATGTGACATAGAGGCACTTTCTTGATCTTCTCCAGGAGCAATTATAATTCAATCATAATTAAATGTTTTGAGTTTCTTCCTTTTCTTTTTGTTTCCTCCCACTCTCCCCAGCATGGTGGGGAGAGGAGTTTTTTTCCTATTTACATTTTTGTAGTCACTATATTGAAATAGAACTTTCAATAAAATTCCCAAAACATGATCAACGAGAATAGTGGCAGAAACATAGTGTGTGCTTAATAAATAAATGCTTATTAATTTGACTTGAATGTAACCAATTATTCATTAAAATTCATTGGATTCAAAATAGTTGAGATATCATAAGGCCTTTATCATAACATCATAGAGCTAGAAGAGACCTCAGACATCAGTTAGTCTAACTGCTTCATTTTACAGATTTGGAAACTGAGTAAGCTACTTGACAAAGGCCACACAGTCTGTTTCAAAAGTGGGATTTACACCCACCAGGACCTCTGACTCCATAGCCAGTGTTCTTTCCACTTGATTGACAAATAAATGGACTATGCCTTTGAAACAAATTCTAGGCAGAGGGAGTTATCCCTTTTTTTAAAATCTCCTATCTTTAGGTTTTTAGAATCTAAATATCTTTCTTTTAAAACCCTTTAATAGGAACAAAAATATTTATAGCAGCTCTTTTAGTGGCTGCAAAGAATTGGAAATTGAGAGAATGACTATCAATAACAATGGCCGAACAAGCTGTGGCACAGGATTTTGATAAAATACTATTGTGCTTTAAGAAATGACTATCAGGATGGTTTCAGAAAAATCTAGGAAGTCTTATATGAACTGATGCAAAATGAAGTGACAGAACCAGGAGAACTTTGTACATAGTAACAGCAATATTATAACAATGATCAACTGTGAAAGACTCTGACCAAGACAATGATCCAAGACATTCCAAAGAACTCATGATGAGAAATGGTCTCTACTTCCAAAGAGAGAACCAATGAACTGAGTGCAGATTGAAGCACATTTTTTAAATTTTATTTTCCTTGTTTCTGTCTGTGTTTTCTTTTGAAACATGGCTAATATGGAAATGTGATTTGCATGACTTCACATGTATAATTGTTAGCATATTGCCTTCTCAAAGAGTAGAGGAGGGGTGGGAGGAATGGAGAGAATTTGGAACTCAAATTTTTTTTAAATTAAGGTTAATTTTTAATGTAATTGTGAAATATTTAACAAAATAAAAATATATTTTAAAAAATAAAATCCTTTGATAGAACCCAAAAAGGAAAGTGGACTTTGAGTAAATGTAATAAATATGTTCGTCTCAGGGGGAAAAATGCCTCTTTCCTCTCAGCAAAGAGCTAGGTGACAATGGGACAGAATATTTTGTAGATACAATGTTGTACACCTTGTGAAACAGTTACTATATCAGATTTTTTGCTTGTTTTTTTTTTTTGCTTGTTTTTTTTTCCTTTTTTAAGGAAGTAGGAGTCAGGGCTACTGTATCTATAAAAGACTGTCATGGAAAAAGAAAATACATACATAAAATTTATCTTCATTTTATTTATTAGCTCTAGAACTATGATTTCATAAGCATCAGTTACTCCTTGTATAAAAACTCCTTCCATTGAGTTGGATCAGCAATTCATCCGCAACTTAGGATTGAGAAGTAACACAATGTATGTCAGAGGCAGATCTTTACACACATACACATACATACATACACACACACACACACACATTTTTCAAATATATGTAGATATTGTGGCAATTAAAAAATACATATTCACTTAAGTGTCTAATCTGAATCTATAGTAGCTCTTGTCATTGTGTATTTTCTCAAAAAATGAATATGAAAATCACTAAGACTATAAAGTCTTTTGGAGGAGGGTGACTCATTAGAAGTGAAGTGAAGTTTTTGATCTCAGTTAGCTTGGTTAAGAGTCCTTTCTGTGTCTTTTAACATGTAAATAAAACTATTCTATGTTTGAAAGCCTTGTGAGTAACTCTGGTTGTCTATGGGTGTGTGTGTGTGTTTGAATATTGTTTGTATATAGCTGTTTGAATGTTCTCTCCCACAATAAAGTATAAGCTCCTTGAGGGCAGGAACTGTTTTTTCCCTCTTTGTATCCCCAGCATTTTACATAATGCCTGGCATAGTAGTTGCTTAACAAATGCTTGTTGACTTAATTTGTGAATCTGTGACTATAAGGGAATGTAAGGCATAAATGTTCTTAGTTTCTTCTTGGGTGTAGCAGTAGACCATAGAAATGAGAGAAAGTATACCCAGGCCCTTCTTATCAGAAGGGAACCTGCGACACAGGGGGTTAAACTTGGATGTAAGACTTCCAGCTGGGGATCAGTCATTTGTTCAATGTTTAATGCCCCAGGAAGGATGCAGCCCTGATGCTCTCTTACCTCTTGTCCTATCTCCTTTCTTTCTCCTTCAGTTTGCACTGCTCTCTCTGTTTTGTACACACACACACACACACACACACACACACACACACACATCACCTTCTCACCAATTCAAACCCATTTATACCTACAATGACAAACTTCAGCAACCACTTAAACTATATCCTATGGCTGCTCCAGAACTATCAAAGAAAACAACGTTTATAAAGTGCTTTGCTACCTTTAAATGATATATAAATGTCAGTTACTTTGTTACTACAAATAATAGATATATCCTTATCTTCCCAGGTAGTAAATTCCTTTCGCTGTGCTGTGTCCCATTCCTTCAAGATCCTGTACTCAATGACTTATCCTTATCCAGAATGCACTCTCATAATCCATAAGGTGTGAACATCTCATAAAGCATTAATGTGTTATTTCACTCACAGAGTATTTGCATCTTGGCAGAAAAATCCTAGAGATACAAGGGTTAGTGCAGAGGAATAACTCTTTAGTGCTGGAATTTCAGTCATTTATAGATAGAGCTTACTTTAGATAACTCTAGATATGAAACTGCAGATTTTGAAAAAGGACAAATTAAAGGATGATCGTTCATCTTATAAAAGAATTCATCATAGCTTTTAGGACACTTAAAATATTGTTCCATTGGGAAAACTGAACTTTATATTCAGGATCACATAGACTGGGTAAAATGGTGTACTTGTACAAAGCTAAACCTGTCTAGTGAATATGGGAGAAGGGAAAGGTTAGGAAGGGGGAAAGGTCTTACTGGATAGATGCCAAAAGTAGAGCAAGTCCCGACATGGAAATATGACAGCAGCATCATATTTTGGCCCAACAGACACTCTGTATCCCAACAAAGACACCTAGGACTTTAGTTTTTTGATAGTCAGACTCTGTGCTACTGCTCTTCTCCTCCCCAGTGCTGTCAGTTCTGGAATATCTCCATGAACCGCTATCTGGGCAGCTCAGGAGTTTCTGTCTTTCTACCTCTGCCCTTGGATAATCAGTACTATATCTGGTCTGAAAGGATATGGCCAACTTGTGGCCTTAGGGGCCTAGGACCATCCCAGGCTGATTTGATAGCTCTTCCTTCATGGGGAGTAGAGGGGACATTCCCTTTCAAAGTTCAACTAAATTCAGTTATGAAACTTAGCAGGAAAAAGAATAAGGAAACAGGCATCTATATGAAAATGAATTTATAACAATTCTTTAAAGCTTCTCTTATAACCTCAGTAAAAAAAATTGGGAATAACAAATGTAACTTCTTAAGAAGCATCCCACTTCCCGCCCCCATTTTAAAGCAGGTACTTAATTAAGGAGGAAGAAATCTGTTTCATTTTAAATCAGTCTCTGAAATTGAGCCAGATTCTGCAACCCACCCACCCTCAACACAAACACAGGGTGGAGAGGGTTGTCATTTCTACCATTGATAAATATTGTATATAAATTGTGTGTATATGTACATATGTATATATATATATGTGGGGGGGGGGGAGAGAGAAAGGTATTTTCCCTCTATTCCATACATAAATACCACAATATAAGTATGTACTTGTATGGTCAGAGCATCTGCAGAGCTCTGCTTGGGTAACTCATCATAGAAGGTGGCATGCCTATATGATGTCAGGAGAAGAATCAGTGATTGTGTCCTGCTGAGATATATGAGATGAGCTGGCTGGCTCAACTTACTAACCATAACAATTATTTACTTATATGTATGTGACATTTTATTATTACAAAGCTTATTGATGTATATTTCCATAGTTTATCTTTCACTGAGGTAAGTAATGCAATAATTATTGTGCCCTTTTTGCAGATTAGAAAACTAAAGATTAATAAAGCTAAGTGAATTGTCCACAGTGTTTTAACAATCCGGCTAGCAGCTTCCGTGGGGGTGTAAGATCCACCCACAGCCAGTACCCAGGGTGAAGGGGTTGACCAGCTTACTTTAATCCAGCATACAGACAGCATTCAGTTAGTTCAAGGGAAAATATCCAGCACCCTGAACTTCAGAACAAAATACAAACAAATTACAAATATCAACAGACAGACCCAATACAATTCATAGTTACCAACATCTAGGTTCAGCCCGAGAGCTCGGAACAAGGGCTGGCCCAGAGTCATGCTCACCATCACTGTGCTCCAACCAAAAAGGGATCTTCAAGCTGTCTTCTCTCCTCTTATAGAGTTTTTGACATCACCAAGCATCGCCTGAATGACCAGAGCCGATTGGTTCTTGAGTTGGCCCCTCCCCTAGGACCCTGGGAGGTTCACATCCACGTAGACTAGGCTAACACCCAATAGGGCATGGCTCTGGAGTTAATACCTCCCCTTAGCCAGCCCCATGAATCATCACAAAGAGGCGGACCTAAACCCACATGGTCTAAAAGCCTCTGTTGTCCCAGGCACGTAAACTAGGCCCTCCCTGGAGTTAACACCAAGGTTCCACACCTAACAGGGGTCTGGGCCTGGGGCCCAGCACCCAGCAAGGCTCAATGAGATAAACTGAGTCACTCAAAGAAAACAACGGCCATTCTGCTTACACACAGTCACACCATGTTAATAAATGGCATGGCTGAAACTGAAACCCAGGTTTCCTGATTCTAAAGGGCTTTCCCCCTACACCAAGCTGTCTCCAGTATGTCTAAAGGACTCTAAGCCCTTAAAATGTATTTTCTAGAAATGTTCAGGGTTACTGCCTCAGATTTTTCAAAGTAGAGCCTTTTGGAAGTGAAGGCTATTGAATTATTCTCCCTCTATTCCATACATAAATATCATACAATCTAGCATGAAAGATTGGGAAATGGCCCAATTGACTATACTAGGTTTAGAATACACATAACAGAAATAGATTTTCCCTTAAATGAATGTTCTCAGCAACTACTAACTTTATAGGAGCTATATCCAGGTGAAAGAACAGTTTGTTTCTCAGAATTGTACAGTCAACAGAAATTGTTATTAGTGTGATTCTGAAAGTGAACAAAACAGAACAATTCTAGTACCACAGAACATTTCAACATCCTTTTCGGTTTAGATGTTATTTCTAAATAAAAGACTCAAATAAAATGGGCTAGTAAAAATAAGAAAACAGAAACCCCTAGGAATTAATTCATCTTTTAGGGGAAATGTCCTTTCCATAAAATTTATTTAACTCTACAAACAGCATAGGAAAATTTCATTTTTTTCTAATATCTTAAATGAATTCGTTTCCACAGAAGACAATGATATTCATTTACTGAAAAGGAACTGGTCTTTGATAGTCAAATTCAGAGATCCTTGAGAGACTACCCAAGTGACATTTAACTTTCTTGGCCCTCAGGTTTTTCATTTGTAAAATGAGGGGATTAAACTAAATGGCCTTTAAGGTCCCTCCTAAGACTCCCCAACTTATGGCTTCCACAAGTGAAGGAACTGAAGATATTTAGTCTAGAAAAGAAAAGATGGGTTGGGGAGGAAGAGGGAGGATTGTTATCTTTTAGGCATTTGAAGATCTAGCCATAGGAAAAAGGGATTAAACCTGTTCCATCTACTTCAAACATACCACTGACAAGCCCGCCAGAGTGCAGCTTGAATCCAGTTTAAAATGTAATTAGTAAATCTTAATGAAATAAAAATAGAACATAGATTTGTTAATATATGGGGTTTCTACACAAATATGCAGCCTGCAGGGATCCTTGTGCATAGCAAATGGCCCCTGCTTCTATTTAGTTTAACACAACTTCAGGAGTAGGGAAAATGTGAAGCTGGAAAGGGACAATTTTAGGATTGAAGTAAAGAAAACCTTAACAGTTGGTATTACCTACAAAGTAGAATGAGCTCTTTAAGGAAATAATGAGCTCCTCTTCATTAGAGGTCATGGAGGAAAGGCTGGGTGACCACATATCAAATATATTGCTGAGAGAATCCTTTTTTTTTCAGGTATAGGTTCACTATATAGCCTCTTAAATCCCCTCCAACTCTTCAATTATGAACTGTGACAATGTGATTACAAAGTTATTGTTGATACCTATTTTCCTATTGCAATATCTCAATGACTTCAGCAGCCATATATGGAGAATACAGAATAGTTGAAACTGTATAAAAAGATGAACTGGCTAAAAGAAGTAAAAGCAAACTATTTAAAAAGAAAATTTACCATTTACTGTTTACAAAGTCAAAGATGCTGGACATATTTATGTTAACTCCAAAGGGATTAAATGAGATTGAATATGGAAATATATTTTGCAAATCTTAAAACATTATATGAATGTCAACTGTTATTAACATTTAAACAATTTTTAAAATATTTTAGTTGTCATTTAAATTTTACTTTGAATAAATATTGGAATACCCAGGAACACGTTGTAATACCATTTGCCAAAGAGAAAACTTGGTTTGAGGTAGATTTGGCTTGGACACAAGTCAAAGAAATTTCTCTGTTGAAATGGCAAAAGAACCAGTTATACACGGCCACTTCAATCTTTATGGTGCAAACCCTGAGGGCAATATTTTGGTTACACTTCATTGTTTTTGTTTTTACCTTTATATCCCTAACGCGTAGTACAATACCTGTCACATAGTACGGATTTAATGATGCTTATTGAATAAATTATAGGTGTCAGTGAAGCAACTAGTAAGAAAGAACACATTGGTTATTCCTTAGAGCCAGATGAGAAATAAGTTTTGAAGGCTGCCTAAATACAGGAAGGCTATCTCTCGCCCAGTTGATTCAACTAGGTACATGTATGTATTCTATAATTTCCTCAGGCTTCAAGCCATTTATATAAACCATGTTGTTTAGACAGTGTTCCTTTTGCATTCACTTGGTCTTATGAAGGTTTATATCCAAACCAAGCAACCAAAATCTGTAATTGCTGCAGTTTTTAGGCATTCCAGGACAGCAAACAAGACACAATCATTCATGAAAACAAATGTGTGAAGTGTTTACCATTTATTGTAATTCTATTTCTCCAGTTAAGATTCAATACATCCAAGGTAGCATGAGTGTTTTTAAAGAGATTATTTTCCCCATCTAATTTTTATGTAGATATCAATTTGGCCCATTACTTTAGCTTGATTTTAATTAGCTATAAATTCTGGTGTTCATCTCACATATCCTGGAATTTCTCCACTCTATGCACCACATTCAATGCCACCATTGTTTATGTACCTTCCTAGTCCATAAATGTATAATATGAAAGGACTCAATTTTCTTTACATCTTTCTTAAAATTATCAGGGTACACATGTAAATGGTCTTTGAAAAGTTGGCAGGAAAGCCCAGCAGCTTGGTGCTTGCAGAAATTCCAAAGTCCTTCTCAATATGACAGTATCAAATCATTGGGATTTATCAGAGGAAAATAAAGAGAAAAAAATAGCCAGAATTTCCAAGATTTTTTTCCAAAAAGGGGACATTTCTTAAAAAGTGTCCGTATCAAAGAGAACTGATCACTTAGGAAATAAATATATAAGTTGCTGAGCCATCAGTTCTGGTATTCTTTGATCTCATTTTCTTTTACATAGTTGAATCTAGTATATACACACATACATATACATACATACATATGTACATATAAGAGGGTAACCCATAAAAACCCTGAGGATCCTTCTCCTCACTCCTACTCCCACTCCCAAAGCTAGGATGGTTACATAACCCTTTCAGGGTTCTAGGGGTACTTCGATGGGTCAGAAGTGATTCTTTAACAAATTAATTTGACTAGGGATTCTTCCACTAGGCCTCCTCCATGATCCAGAGTATTTTCCAATTCTTCTACAGTGAACAAATATCATTGGGTGTTTTTGGAAGGGAATTTGTTTCAAGCATTAGATGTGAACATAAAATTGTGATATAACATAAGGTCAAATAATAACAGCTAATATTATTTAAGGGTCATTTTCCTAAATAAAGAAATACAGGATCCTTTTGTTTACTTTTTTGCAAGCTATAGCTTGAGCCTCCACTGTTGTGCTCTCCTCCAAGATTATCAGTTGAGAATCCATTTAGCTAGCCTTATGCAGCTTTTAGAAAAAGGCACATACTAAGGAAGTACAATAAGAGCAGTTAGTATAAAACATCCCCCCCCCCAAAATCATGGTCTAGGAGAAGGTGAGCTCAAACTTTAAAAGTATATATGGCAAAGGGGTAACTCACAGATTCTGTTTGCAAGAAGCCTTTTTCTCCCATTCTTGGGAATGAAGTTTCTCTTAGGCATGGTATCGTCTCTCTGCTGGGTTCCTTGTAGAGCTATAATTTCACTCTCCCTTTAGCTCCAGATGATCAAAGAAAGAGGAAAAGGACCTCTATGCACAAAAATATTTACAGTAGCCTTTTTTTTGTAACGGCAAAGAACTAGAAGCTTAGGAGTCCCCATCAGCTGGGGAATAACTAAACAAGGTATGGCATATTAATGTAATTGAACACTCCTGTGCTATAAGATATGATAAAGGGGACAATTTCAGAGAAACCTGAAAAGACTTTTATGAATTAATGCAGAGTTAAAGGAGCAGAACCAGTAAAACAATTTATACAACAACACCAAAGTTGTAAAGGGAAACAACTTTGAAAGACTTCGAAATTTGATCAATGTGATAGCCAACCATGATTTCATAGGACCCATGGTAAAGTATGCTAGCCACCTCCCAAAAGAGAGATGATTGGGCTCAGTATAGATTAAGACATAAATCTTTTGCAGGTGGCCATCTCAGGAATTTTTTTATTGATTATGCAATTTGTTACCAAGTTTTGTTTTTCCATTTTCAGTGGCAAAGGGGCTATGGGAGGGAGAGAAAATAAGCTTTTGCTCATTGAAAAAGATTAAGCCAAAAAAGAAAAAAAACAACTATTTTAGAATTAGAAGACCTAGGTTTGAATACTAACTCTTTTCCTTACTAGTTGTGTGATCACGGGCAAGTTTTAATTTTATAATTTTTTTATTTTATATTTTACATATAATTTTGTAATAATATATTTTAGTACTGATACTGAGAACTAATATAGAACAGAATATGATACTATTTTCAACATTTGTAATCTGTTTATCTGCCATGGTTGGTTCATCTCACATAACAGATAAATTTCTTGTTGTTTTACATTTATATGGGTGTAAAATGGATAAATATTGTTGTACTATTTTTTTCATAGACACTGTTCAGTTGCTGGCAACCAGTCATATACTTGCTATTTCTATCTTTTAGAATGACATGTATTCTGTGCTGAAAACAAAGATCTCTTTCTATCTTTTCCAGATATTGTTTTGTCTTGGCTATGTCTTTGAGGTTATATTTTCCAAATTTTTCCTAGTTACAAAGACTTTTCCTGATTTCCTTGTGAGGCCTTTTGTAGTCTTCTCTCCTGACCATTTATTTTTCTGTTTGTCTGTTTTAATCTGTGCTCTTTTACTAGCTTCTACTTGGTAGGCTTACTAGTTCACTCCCCTTTCTCAAAATTATTTCAATTATAGCTAATATTTCTCAAAATTATTGCAATTATAACAAAATTATTTCAATTGCTCTATTAACAGTTGAAATTAGCTTCTTAAAGGAGCTCTCATAGCTTCCATCATTGTCTTTGCCCTCCTTAAATTAAAAGTATGCTCACTTTGGTGGTCTATCAGCCACCACCACACCATCCATACTTGGAACCATCAGTTACAGCAAATGGAGAAATTTTGAATGCTGTGATTAAGTTCACTTACCTTGGTAGAGTACTTTCCAGGGATGTACGCATTGATAATGAGGTTGATGCATGCATTGCCAGAGCTAGCTCAGTGTTTGGGAGGCTCTGAAGGAAAGTATGGGAGAGAAGAGGTATTAGATTGCTAACCAAACTGAAGGTCCACAGAGAAATTGTGCTGACCTCATTGTTGTATGCCTGTGAAACATGCACAGTACACCAGCACCATGCCAGGAAACTGAATTGCTTCCATTTGAATTGTCTTAGGAAGACTCTGAAGATCACCTGGCAGGATAAGGTACTAGACACTCAGGTCCTTTCTCGAACTAACCTGCCAAGCATTCAAACTCTCCTTCAGAGAGTGCAACTCTGATGGGCTGGCCACATTGTTCAATTGCAAAATGTCCACTTGCCAAAAAGACTATTTTATGGAGAACTGACACAGGGTAAGCATTCACATGGTGGTCAGAAGAAGCAACACAAAGACACTCTCAAGTCTTTCTCAAGAACTTTGGAATTGATTGTGTGACATGGGAGCCATTTGCACAGGACTGTTCAGCATGGGGTTTCCACATCAGAGAAGGTGCTATGCTTTATGAACAAAACAGAACTGAAACAGCTCAAAGGAAACACAGGATGTGCAAGTTTGGAGTATCCACTCCAAATGTTCACATGGACTATTTGTGCCTGATCTGTGTTTGAGCATTCTGAGCTCATATTGGCCTGATAAACCATTGTTGGACACACTGAATCTTGACTCAAGCATAGTGATGTCATTTTGGTCCTCTTTGAGAACAAAGGACAACAACCAATCAACCAGATATTACTATGGAAAAATGTTCTTGACTTGGTTATTTTTGCTTTTCTTACTCAATCTTATTTTAAGTCTAAACCTGCTGTCTCTCTGAGAAGCTGAATATATTGCATTTTTTCCTCTACTGACATATCGCTGAGAACCATCTCATATCACTGAAAAACAAATTAATTTGACTAGGTATTCTAGGCCTCCTCCATGATCCACAGTGTTGTGCCAATTCTGCTAGAGTGAACAAATATCACTGGGTGTTTTTGGAAGGGAATTTGTTTCAAGCATTAGGTGTGAACATAAAATTGTGATATAACATAAGGTCAAATAATAACAGCTAATATGATTTAAAGGTCATTTTCCTAAATGATGGTATACAGGATCCTTTGTTTGCCTTTTTTCAATTATATACTAACTAATACTATTTTGTTGATAAAGTTTGTATAAGCTAAAAGGGATATATAAATGCTGTACTGCGTTATAATTCTTTTATTTTGCTTATCCCCAGAATCTTACCAATTCAATTGAATTCAATGAGCATTTAGTAAGTACTTAATGAGAATTTCTCCTTGCTGCCTATACAGTTCTGAGGACCAACTGTACTCTTGTCAATTCTGACTTCCAATAAAGTTAATAGTTGCTCAGAACATTCATTTGAATGGAAAAAAATCTATTCTTGCCACATGTACATTGAACCTAGAGTGGTATAATTGGGTATTGCTTACTTAAATAATTTCCTTTTCATGGAAATATAGCCTTTTGCATTCATTAAAAATAATTTTATTTACAATTAATATCCCTAAAGACACAGAGACACAGCAGTGTTCATGTGACTTATACAGGGTTGGAGCTTTAAAACTTAAATAGTTTTAAACTACTTAACAGGTATTATTTAGCTAACCCTAAAAAGCTTTAATAGCTAAAAAACTTCACTAAGTCTTTTGGGATACTCTTGTATACAATTTCATCACAGAATTGTGAAATATAGTACTATTCTGTGAAAATAAAGTTGATTTCACGAGATTCATAGGAAAAGGTGAAGAATGAAACTAAAGTGGATCTCGTGGTTTTCACTGGGTTTGCTTATTAGAAAAGCAAGAACAAAAGTTATTCACTGTATAGGCAAGCTTGGCTAAATAAATTCAAAACATAATCTTCAACCTTCCACCTATTTTGGTTAAAAAGTAATAGCTATGATATTCGTTCTTGTGTACCAGGGGGCCACTGATGAGGAAGTGAATCTAGTTTACTGTATTCTGCCTCATCTCTTTTGATTTTCTTGTGTTTCAATATCTTTGTTAGTGAAGGAATTCTAAGTGTATTTCTTACAGAGAGATATTTGTATTCTCTGAAATTACTTGTATGTGAGTAGAAAACAGTGGAGATGCCCAAGTAAATGACAATTTGCTAGAGTCAGATAAATGATTTCATTAAACATTTAATTGGGAGACTGGTTTGTATGCTAGGGTGGCATACAGACCTATGCAGTTGATTCTTTGCAAAAATGTTAGATTACCTTCATGTAGACCACTAAAAAAGGTTATTCAGTCATTTAAAGTTTTAACAGATGATGCAGTTTCAATCCACCCTCCCCACAGCAGCCAAATTGACAGTTGGGAAGTATAGGTCTCATCATGTCACTACACTGCTCACAAAGCTCCCTATTGCCTATGGTACAAAACCTGTTATTTCATTGCTATAAAATATGAACTCTGCTTTTTGGTATTTAAAACCCTTCACAATTTTGAAGCAGCCTACCTTTCTGGGCTTATTATTTCCCATCACAGATTCTAGATATCCAGCCCAACTGGCCTACTACCTGTTTCTCATAAATAACAACCCATCTCCCAATTCCCTATCTTTTGCACAGGCTCTCTCCCCAGCTAAAAGGTATGCATGCCTTCACCTCTACTTCTTAGAATCTCTGTTTTCTTCAAAGTTCAAATCAAGCATCCTCTTCTACAAGAGGCTTTTCCTGATTACCCCCAGCTGCCAATATCTCCCCCAATCTCCCAAAAAAGTTAATTTGCATTCATAGGCTCACAGATTTACATAAGGGGTCCTTGGGTTCAACTATTCCAATGCCCTCATTTTACTGTTAAGAAAACTGATACCCAGAGAGATTAAATAATTAGACCAGTGTCACACAAATAGTAAGTGGCAAAGCTGAAATTTGAACTCAAAGTCAGCATTCTTCTCACTGTTCTGGGCAGGCTCTCTACTTTGTGTTTACTTTTATGTGCAATAGAAAGCAAACTTCTTGAGGTCAGGGATTTTTTTGTCTTTTTATCTTCCAGTGCCTAGCATAGTGCCTGACCTACCGTAGGAAATTAATAAATACTTGTTGATTGACTGAATTCCTTATAACTCCTTTGATATTACAGTGTCATACTCATAATGACTTTCTAGAAGGGGGGAAAGGGGGAAATCTAGCAAGTTACTAAGCAGAACCAAAGCTGGTTCAGTAAACTGGTCCATAATTTAAGTGCACTGAGTGAGATATAACTTGTATCAAGGAAAGATGAACATGTTTAGATCAAGTAAAAATTTACCTTAAATTGTACCCATAAAACAGCACTGGTCTAGATTTCAAAAGCTTACTACTTGAATTGAGCAATGGGTATCTATAGCCAAGAAAGAAAGCAATCTATCAATGCTGCCTAAAATATAAACAGCAAAGATTATTTTTTTTCATCTACCATTGAAGTGGAAAGATCAAAGGAATTTGAGCTGCAAAGGGAATATCTACAGCTTGGGATATAGTTGCAGTTTTGAAATCCCATTAGCATTTACCCATAGCAACGAGAAAATCTTCAGAAATAGTATCACCCTTCCTATCATGAGCTATCGTCAAAGTAAATATTTTCCACTGGTAATTTTTAGTTCGGGGATTCTGTCCACAAAGTCCAGTAAAAGAAGGACACAGTAATAACATCAGCATCTCGGAACTTTTGATTTGGTTGTCAGTACCACTCACAAACTGACAAGAAAAAATAGAAGCAAGTGAACTAAGCACTATTAAACATATTTAGAATTGGAGTGAATACAATAATGTTCTTGGGAACTGTGATAAGTACTCTTTGATAAATATTTCACAGAAGCTAACAAGATTAACTGGACCCAAAGGATAAAGTCTTTCCTTAAGTATGTTGAAACTTATGTTCCATAATTCAAAAGAAATTCAATATTAAACAATTGGAAATATTTCATAACATTAAGAAGAAAAGTTTTTTTTCATACAGTTGTAGTATTGGCTTAATAATGGATGATATTAATCAAAACAATGTTGACCTAAATATTGTTTATCTGGTCTCTAGGCCTAAGAATGGTTAGGGACTGGACCTGGGGTTTCACAGGTATGGGAAACTCTCAGGTGATGAAACATCCTCTACCCATGTATAGAGACACCTTCTCTGCATCTTAGAGTTTGAGAGAGTCACCTAGATCGCTGAGAAGTTTTATCTTGTCAAGGCTCATACAGCCACCATATGTCAGAGGCACGATTTGTTCCCAGGTTTTCCTGGCATTGAGTCCAGCTTTCTATTCACTACATTAAAATCTAAAATAAATTGTTAGCAATTCTTCAGGCTCTAAAAGAAAATGTGACATTATTTCCTACTGTCAGATGGTAGAAGCCTGCTAAACACCTAGAGACTACAAAGACATAGCCTGTATACCATCCTTAATTGGCTTAGGGAAAACAATACATTAAATGAAAAGGATGAGTTTCATAAAGAGGAGAAAGTCAAATGGCATACGTAACAGCAGGGTTTTAGAGGCTATGAGAGAAACATTCTATATTTCCTCCACAAAAATTTTTTGAGCATGCTGAATCACCAAATTTGTTGGGGTCCCATACTCCAAGGATCTTCTATTCTAGGTCATGAAGGTACCTGGAAGCTGAACCCTTTAAAAGAGGCACATTTGTTCTTGAAAGCAAGAAGTTTTTAATGAAGTCTGGAAGCACATAGTCCATGGGTGGGGAGCCTGCAGCCTCAAGGACAGATGTGGCCCTCTAGGTCCTCAGGTATGGCACTTTGACTGAATCCAAACTTCACAAAACAAATCCCTTTAATAAAAGGATTTGTTCTGTAAAACTTGGACTCAGTCAAAAAGCCACACCCAAAGACCTAGAAGGCCACATGTGGCCTCGAGGTCATAGGTTCTCTGCTCCTGACATAGATCATAGAGAAACTTATTAGTCCAATACTAACCATATAAACACTGTGAAAGTTGGAAACTATCATGGACTATCAGCAGAAATTCTCATTTCAAATCAAATATACAGGTCTATCAAAACTAAATCCTACATATTAAAAATAAACTACTTAATAATAATGTAAAAAAGACAAGTTATTCTTGAAAATAGGATGACAATGGGTTATTTCTCTTGGCCCAGTTGGATATACCCTGACATAAGGCTATGTCAACTTCTCAACTGAAAGAGAAGACTGTTAATTATCCTTCTGTCCTTTATAAGAAATGAGAAAGCTCCCCTGAGGAACTGTGATAGAAAAAAAGAAAAGGGAAGATTCAGGAGACTGATGTTCTAAGAGGTTGGGGAAGGAAGAGGAAGAGAAAGGGAAGAAGTGAGAAGGAAAAGGAGAGGGGAAAACACAGAGGGTCCATGGAAGTGGGATTTCCCTTTTTCTAAGAAAGGAATCAGGGGCAAGTTGGGAAGGGCATCCCTTTCCCTTCAAGAAAAGAAAGCTACCTCCTCAATCAATCTACACGACCACAGTTTTGAATCAAGAGTGTCCTGCCCTACTCACAATAAGAAATTACCCCCTCAATTTATGATCTGTTTGCAAACATTCTGGTAAAACATAAAATAATGGAATGGAAATGATGCATTTGTCTATGCCCTTTCACCATTCAAAAAAGCTGGAAGATATCAGTTGTTAACTCTGGAATTGCTAAGGATGACAGGTCTGGGAATGCCTTATTACATGGAGATTCATTATAGCATATGAAGAATGTTATGGCAAATTACATTGATCTAGGCCATTTTACACAGAATATGCACACTCTAGGAGAAAGTACTTTATTTCAACCTCTACAATGAGCTGCACAGCCCACTAGAAAGTCACAAAAATAGCATCTCTGCAAACATGCCCTTTATTCAGGGAGAAGAGATGATAGACTCTACTGGCCTCCTCCCAGTTCATGCAAAAGAATAATCATTACACCCTCACACAGCAGTTGCATAGCCTAGTTTGGCCATGTGACCCTGAGTGGAGAGTTGGAAAAGAATCCAGCTAGAGATGGTGCCATTACTATAGTGATTGTGTAAAGATGTTTCCTGGTTTGCCCCACACATTGGAAGGGCACCCCTCAAAGAAGGACTACTACTATAGTGGGTATGGGACCCTTCAGGGTCAGCTATACATTCATTCAGCTGTCTCAGAATATCTAGGATGAAGCCAAGGAAAAGCTTGTCTCTCATCTGTGGCTCAATTATATGCATTAAGCTTGGGATTTATACAAATTTATGTTAGGTGAGGGCGCATAGGTGGTACAGTAGATAGAGTGTCAGGCATGGTGGCTGAAAGATTCATCTTCCTGAGTTCAAATCTGGCCTCAGACACTATCTGTGTGACGCTGTGCAAGTCACTTAACGCTGTTTGCCTCAGTTTCCTCATCTGTAAAATGAGCTGGAGAAGGAAACGGTAAACCACTTGAATATCTTTCCCAAGAAAACCCCAAATGGGATCAAAAAGAGCCACACACAACTAAAAATGACTGAACAACATATGTTAGGCCAAACGTGTCTTTTTCCTACTTTTAATACAATAACTGACATCAATTTAGCCCATTAGAGTTTATAAAGAATTTCATATACATTTTATTTAATTTGATACAATAACCTCATGTAGGGGTAATAATCCCCATTTCCTAGATTAAGAAACTGAAGCTTAACTAAATTGAATTACTCACCCAGGGATATGATGTTAGCAAATGGCTAAGCCAGAATATGAACCCAGATTTTCCTGATTCCAAGTCCAATTCTCTATTCACTGATCCCCACTGCCTATCTCTGTAGTTACTTAGGATCCAGTGTTCCCCTTACAACTAGTTGGGCCTGCAGCTTCTGGTAAATATAACATGCCATAACCTAGTGTTGTGGGTTTTCCCTTAGACCTACTGAAACCTATTGATTCTGTGTCTCATTCCCTCAGAACCAACAACTAATATTGAATTTCAAGGTAAGAAGACTAAAAAAAAAGGCCAAAAAAATCATCATTTTATTGAGATAGTTTTTAGTGTATGACACATCCTTTCTCCTCCCCTAAGAAAGAAAAAAGATATTCAAAAAATGCAATTTGTCCTATTTGGCACTGGATAAGTATTATATTGACTTTTGTATTAGTTCAGACTTGAGGTAATTAGTGACTGATGGAAAAATACAGAATAGGATGAAAGCATTTTTTTTACTCCTACTCTGTCAATTCATTGGGTAACTACCTTTTTTTTTCATAAACAATGTGTAATCACAATGCCAGGGACTCCCTCCTCAAATGATGAATCCAGATATACTTTGGAAATTTCTTGTTTCTCTGTCCTGTTGTCCCCATTAAATTAGAACTTGGAAACCAGTATCTGAAATTTCTCTGAGGGGTGCTACCAGATCCTCTTACATTAAAGCTGCCTCACAGAGCCCTCCAAATATAGAATAGTTTTGTTTATATAGTGAAGATCACAAAAAAGGACTTGTATCTCAATTGATAGAGAGTCAAGGACTCCACCCTCTGGTGAACTACTCTCTCTAAACTCCTTCTGGGCTCTTCCCCTCATCAGTTACAATCTAATGCCCCAGTAAAGGAGAAACAAGGGTTTTCTCCTCTCTGTCAGCATTCTGCCTTTTTGCTCTTTCACAAGCACCTCCCTTCTACTGGTGCTGACCTCTAACCCAGTAGGGGTAATGAACCTTCTCAGCCTTCTCACTGTCCCCTACTTCCAGCAGGTATTACAGGTACCTACTGCCACTATGGCAGTCCTAAGCTTTGTTTTTCTGATCTTTGCTGTTTGGATCTCTTTCAATAAATGGTGTTGGTTGCCTAGAAGCTGAACTTCGGAGTGACTGAGTCCACTGCAACCTCAGCTGAGAGTACAGCTTCAATGTCACACGGGTTAGGGATACCCCCACAATCTGGAAAATTCACGTAAAATTTTTTGGTCCCCTCCTTCATACCAGAGAAGAAGTCTGAGTTATTATGGTATTAAAAGATAAAATATGGTGATATTATGCAATACTATACAAATATTTTATGCATTTTCAAGTTTCTAAACTTTTTCTGTGTCATCTGCTGTGTCATCTTCAGTTTCTGCAAAACTCCCAGAAAATTTCCATTTAATGTCTTATGCCAACCTGTGATACATTGAAATCACAATGGGGAAAGTTGAGTTATGGAAGGGATAACTGTATTATAACTCATTTTTGGTGCTGAAGCATTGAGTGCCTCTGAACTCTGCTATGTTATACCTGGGACTCACAAGTTCACCATTTATAAATAGAATCTTTTCAGTTGGCTAGGGAAACCTTCTTTCCTGAACTGCTTAAGCAGATGGATGCTTTCCATTCCAGGTGAGCTCTTGTTGAGTCCACATTAATTTACTTTCTCTTTCTCCCAGTATAAATAGGATCAATAGGAGGACAATAAACCTTATTGTCTCAGCACCTGTGTCTGAGTCTTGTGGGAGTTTGAATAAACACTCCTACTCTCTTTCCCTTTGTCTTTTCATCTCCCGTCTTCTGGGGAGGAGGGGAAGGAGGTCCAGATAATGTAAATCACTACACACTATTACTCAGAGATCTCCAAGAAGTTCAGAAGAGAGGATCAGAGCCAGTGCTCCTGGCGGTTCCTCCCAATAAACATGCCTCTCACTGAGAGTGAAAGGAAATCCTTTGCTACATATGGAAAAATAACAAAATGCTAATTAAAATAATTTTCTCAGATTCTAATTATGCTGGACAATCCAACTGTATAATAGGGGGGGGCGGGGATGGCCATGAATACCAAAGACTGATTTTGTCCTACAGTAGCTGCTGTAATTACTGGAGTTAGCATTAAGCAGAAGACAGCCAATGGGATGTAAAGATAAGGGGAATGAGTACAAACGGAAGAAAACAGGATCCAGGGTTTCCCCCAGGTGCTTTGACCAGTTCCAAGACTCATATGGCAGGTTATTTGAGCAGAAAGAGTACTAATATAGCCAAACTGGCTCCTGTATATTTTGCCTATTTTTTCTCCTTGTGTGTTACAGTAATTGTCACCTCACCCTCCAGGAGACAAATGATGGTTGTCCTCCTTGAGTTGTCTATACGATCTTATGACTGTTCCATGCTGTCCATAGTTCAGGTTCAACTTTACTAGGCACCAGCTATACCTTTGGGGGAGCTGCTTTGTAATGATTAAAGTCATGGCTCTAATAGGTTTGGTGTGAGGAAAGTATTTCATAAATTTTATAGTATCACAGTAACGAGAGCTAGAATCCATGTGGTGCTTTAAAGTTTAAAATGTAATTTCATTTGATCCTCACAACAACCCTGTGACTTAAGTGCTATTATTAGCTCTACTTTACAAGTAAGGAAACTGAGGCCAAGAGAAGTTAAATAACTTGCCCAGGGTCACACAACCAGTAAGTGGATGAGATAGAATTTGAACTCACATCTTCCTGAGTCCAGGCCCAGCACTCTATCCACTATGCTGCCTAGCTGCCTTGCAATAATACACATTACAATGATAACAAAGTGTCCCATATTAGGAGTTTCCTACCATGACGAAATTATAAATTTGGATCCCTCCAAAAATTATTATGAACACGTACAACCTAAAGTCAGTCTATCCCAGATTAGTTCAGAGCTTTTCAGTGAGGCAGATTTAGGCTTGAATTAAGGAAAAACTTTGCAACCATTAGAATATTCCATTTGGCTACCTTGGGAGGAAATAGCTTCCCCATCACTTCAGGTCTTCAGGCTGGAAGGCCACTTGTCATGCATGTTGTAAGAAGGATTCTTAGTCAGATACAGATTAGACTACTCTGAGGTTCTTCCACATCTGAAATGTTGGGACCTGACCATATAGGCTGAGACTATTCCCCTGTGTCTAGGAAGCATGACCCCTGAGCCTCAGGAATATGATAGCTTTAAAGAATTAACTTTCCTTCACATCCAAGTAACCTTGTATAGCTTAATACAAGATTGTGTAAAGGCAGGGGAACAATTTCAAGAATCATACACAGGTTATGACCTTGAGATTCAAAGCAGTTCCTGGGTATACTCCTCTGAATGAACCTTGACTAATTTAAGCCCCATTTCCTTCATCAAGCTATTACTGATTCTCCGACTGCTAATTCCTCCTGCCCCTCCCTGATTATCTTAAATTTACTTTGTAGATTTTTTATCTTATTTTATGTGTACATGTTGTTTCCACCAATAGACTATGTCTCTTGAGTAAAGGGAATGTTTTGTTTTTGTCTTTGTATCCCAAGCACCCAGCACCATGCCTGGCATAGTGACTATTCCTGTCTCCTTCATTCATTCATCATCCATATTATCTACACTGCCTGTATATGTAAACCAAGGTTCTCCCTAAACTCTCTGATCTTTTATCTTTACACCCTCTCACTTGATTATGACACTTTGGGCCCAAGAGTTCAATTACAACTTCATTGCCAATGATTTCCAGCTCTATTTAGCCAGCGCTTCTCTCTCTTAAACTTCAACCCTGAATCACTAATTGCCTATTTGGCATTTGTAACTGGATGTCCTGTAGGCATCTCAAATTAAAAAGAACTCTATCTAGCCTCTCAAATGCCCTCTCCTGAATTTCCCTATTATTGTGCAAGACACAATCATTCTCCCCATCACCCAGTTTCACAGACTAGGTATCATTTACAACTCCTCCTTCAATCTCACTCTCCCCACACATCCGCACAATATCTCTCACATATGTCCCTTCATCATCACTCACAAAGCTACCACTCTAGCTCAGGCCCCCATCACCTATTTAAATAGCTACCTATTCATCTCCCTACCTCAAATCTCTCCTCATTCTAATCTACCTTTCATACAACTACCAAAGTGATTTTCCTAAAGTGCTAGTCTGATTTTGTCATCCCTCTATTTAATAAACTCTAAAGGATCTCTATTACCTTTAGAATCAAATATAATCCCTTCTGTTTGGGACTTAAATGTTTCCATAATCTGCCTCTCTGCTACTTTTCCAGTCTTCATATATATGACTCCCTTCTATACATTCCTCAATTTGCCATATAGCCCTACTGGCTACTATACATAAGAATACATTTTCCTTTTCCATCCCTTTGCACTGGCTCTCACACTCATCCCTAGACAGCACCCCTTCTTTACTTCTCAGGATCTTGGGTTTCTTTCAAGACTCAGCTTGAGTCACCTACATGAAAGAAAAAAAACTGGAAAAAAATAAATTAAAAATTCCCAACTAAAAACCAAAATAGAAATTCTAAAACTCAAAGGAGAAATTAATAAAATTGAAAGTAAAAAACCATCAAACTAACAAAGTAGGAACTAGTTTTATGAAACAACCAATAAAAGAGATAAATCATTGGTTAATTTGATTTTTTAAAAAGAAATAAAAAAGTTACCAAAATCAAAAATGAAAAGGGTCAATGTACAACCAATGCAGATGAAAATAAAGCAATTATTAGCACCTATTTTGCCCAAATGTGTGGCAATAAAATTGATAATCCAAGGGAAATGGATGAATATTTACAAAAATGTAGATTACCCAGATTAACAGAAGAGAAAATAGAATACTTAAATAACCTTATTTTAGAAAAAGAAACTGAATAAGCCATAAATGCACTGCCTCAGAAAAACATCCCTAGGACCAAATGGATTTACAAGTGAATTCTACCAAACATTTAAAGAATAATTAATGCAAATATCCTATAATCTATTTGGAAAAATAGGTCAAGGAGTACTACCTAATTTCTTCTATGACATAAATATGATTTTGATATCTAAAACAGGAAGAACAAAAATAGAGAAAGAAAACTATAGACCATTTCCCTAATAAACATCACTGAGAAAATTTTAAATAGAATACTAGCAAGAAGAAGACAACAATATATCAAAAAGAACATACACAATGACCAAGTGGAATTTGTACCAAGAATGCAGGACTGGTTCAATATTAAGAAAACTATAGTAACAAAAACAACAAATATCATATGATTATCAGAAAAGACAAAGAAAAGGCTTTTGAAAAAAATACAATACCCATGGGAATAAATGTACCCTTTCTTGAAATGATTAGTATCTATCTAAGAGCAAGACCAAGTATTATCTATAATGAGGATAAATTAGAAGCCTTTCCAACAAGATTGGGGTGAAGCAAAGATGTCCGTTATCACCACTATTATCTAATATCATACTAGAAATGCTAACTATAGCAACAAGACAAGAAAAATAAATTGAAAGAAAAGAAAAAAGGAAACAAAACTATCACTCTTTGCAGACAATGATGGTATACTTACAGAATCCTAGAGAATCAACTAAAAAACTACTTGAAACAATAAGCAATTTCAGCAAAGTTGCAGGATATAAAATAACCCCACCCAAATTATTAGCATTTCTATATATTACCAACAAAGTCCAACAGGAAGAGATAGAAAGAGAAATTCCATTTAGAATATAAATATATATATATATATAATATAATAAATATAAGTATTTATTTATTAACCAAAGAAATAAATATAAAATATAAATCTGAAGTATAAAATACTTCAGTGTCTACCTGCCAAGAGAAACCCAGGAACTATATGAACACAGTTATAAAACACTTTTCACACAAATAAAAACAGATCTAAACAACTTGGAGAAATACTCATTTCTCACAGGTAGGCCACGCCAATATAATAATAACGACAATTCTACCTAAATTAATTTACTTAGTCAGTGTCATATCAATGAAAGTACCAGAGAATTATTTTGTAGCTCCAGAAAAAAACCATAACAAAATTGATCTGGCAGAACAAAAAGTCAAGAATATCAAGGAAATCAGTGAAAAAAACTGTGAAGGAAGGTGGCCTAGTTGCACCAGATTTCAAACTATATTATAAAGCAGTCGTCATCAAAACAATGTGATAATTGCTAGGAAATAGAGTGATCTGTTAGTGTAATAGATTAAGTACACAATATACAGTAATAAATAACCATAGTAATATAGTGTTTGATAAACCCAAAGATCCAAGCTTTTGGGGTAATAACTCACTACTTGACAAAAAATACTGGGAAAACTGGAAATCAGTTTGGCAGAAAGTAGGCATTAACCAATATCTCATATTGTATACAAAGATAAGGTCAAAATGGATAGATTATTTAGATAGAAAGAGTAACATAAGAAAATTGGGGGGCAGCATGGAAAATTTTACCTATCAGATCTATGGATGAGGGAAGAGTTTATGACCAAACAAGAGATAAAGGATCGTGGAAGGTAAAATAGATAATTTGCATTACATGAAGTTAAAAAGGTTCTGCACCAAAAAGTAAACAAAATTAGAAGGAAAGCAGGAACTAGGAGGGAAAGTTGGAGCAAGATATATAGGGTTGTAAACTGGTCTAACCACTTTAGAGGACAATTTAAAACTATGACTAAAGAGCTATAAATCTGTATACAATCTTTGACCCAGCAATATCATTACTGGGTCTATAACCCAAATAAATCAAAGAAAATATAAAAAATATTTATAGAAACTTTTTATGGTGTCAAAGAAATGGAAATTTAGGGAATGATTAAATAAATTGTGGTATATGATTGTGATGGAATATTATGATACTGTAAGAAATGATGAGCAGGATGACTTCAGAAAAACCTAGGAAGACTGGTATGAATTGATGCAAAGTGATGTGAGCAGAACCAAGAGAACATTTTACACACTTATATCAATATTGTTACAATGATCAACTATTGAAGACTTAGCTACTCTGATCAATACAATGATTCAAGACAATTCCAAAGAACTCATGATGAAAAATGCTATCTACCTCCAGAGAGAAAACTGATGAATTCTGACTGAAAATTGAAATTATTTTTTCACTTTTTTATTTTGCTTGCTTTTTTTACAATATGGCTAGTGTAGAAATATCTTTTGCATGATTTCATATGTATAACTGATATATAGCTTACCTTCTCAGTGCATAGAGGAGGGACTGGAAAGTGGGTTTGTAGGGAAGGAGAGAATTTGGAACTCAAAGTATTTTTTTAAAATGAATGTTAAAAATAAATAACGTATTTTAATGTCAATCTACATGAAGGTTTTCCTGACCCATCAGTGCATGCTAGTGCATGCCATGACAAAATTACCTTGTATTTATTTTGTATATATAATCTAGATACAACGGAGGAACACCTCTCTCTGATTAGAATGTAGGCTCCTAGAAGGCAGCAAGTATTTCAGTTTTGTCTATGAAATGCTTGTTCATCTCCCAGTGTTTGGCACAGTGCCTAGCATATAGTACATACTTAATAGCCTTTTTGATTGGAGACTACAAAGATTATAAATGTGAAATGAAAAAAACAAGAACCAAAAAAAACCCTCCTAAATTTAATATTCATTCCACATCAACTTAGCATCTATCACCTGCTTCCTGTTACCAATCAGCCACACAAGCCATTACACCTACTAGGCTATTACATCTACTTTATAATTATGTTAGCTGGCATTTATATTGTGCTTTATATGTGGATAGGTACTATTAGTATCTCCATTTTACAGGGGAGGAAATTAAGGCAGATAAGTGACTCACCCAGAATCTCATGGCTAGTAAGTGCCTTAGGAAGAAAGAAAACAAGCATTTATTAAGTGTCTGCTAAGCATCATGTGCCAGGCTCTGTGCTAAAGTACTTTACAAATATCATCTCATTTGATCCTCATAACAACCTGTAGGATAGATGCTATTATTAGCCCCATTTTGCAGTTGAAGAAACTGAGGCAGAGGTTAAGTGACTTGCCCAGGGTCACACAGCTCATAGGTTTTGAATTCAAGTCTTCCTGACTTGAGACCCAGAGCTCTACCCACTGTGCTACTCTAGCTGTCTCATAGAGATACTGCCTCCCTCGCTCCTATGTGCAAATCACCAAAGCCAAAGCTCACCTTTGGTCAGAAACAATCACAGGCTATTAGTTGTTAAGAAAAGAGATCAACAATTAACAGAGGATCTCTCTCTCATGAGAGCTATGAAAACGGGACAACTTTGAGTCAAAATATGAGAAACTGTTTTTAAAAAATTATCAACACTCCTTATGCTCAGATCTTCATTTCTGGTAGTCATCATTTTATTCAAAGATGTCCTTCTTTGTGGAGATGTTATAAAACACATCTCATATCCCCCACAAAGAGGGAGTATTTCTTTTAAAAGCAAAAACATTCCCCCAAATGGAATGCTACTCTCTGATTAAAATGAGATTTATTTACTCGATTACAAGCTCCTTATTCACACCAAAACTTGAGACACTGAAGAAGAGAAACCTTATTCAACTAAAAGAATAGAATGAGAAAATTTAAAATTATTAATAAAACAGAAGTAAAAATGGTAAGATTTAGGGAAATTAAGTCAGCTCATATCAAAGTTACTTAGTATGAAGGATGATGCTACTTTTCTTAGTGAAATATAAGAAATATAGTCTTTAATACCTTTCCTTAGGAGAAACTTCCTAACACTATATTTATATTTAAGACGCTGCTTCCCATAAAGTTTAAAAATAATTTAAAGAGTAAAAAAGGTTAAGTACCTGACTATGAAATCTAATCACATATCTCCAGTTATGTCTATAACATTATTAGCATAATATTCTCTTAGCACAGCTCTACCAGCTTTTAACCTGCTTGACACTTTTCCTGTATTTGTGCTCTGTTTAACACAAGCAGGCTCACAGCTTCCTGCGTGATGGTGATAACATATGCCTGGCTTTGTTGTTGGCAGCTGGAATGGAGGGGGAGACAATGCCCTTTGACCTGAGTAAAGTAGAATAAAGCTTATCAGATCCTCTCCAGATATCATTAAAGGAAATGGGCTGGGAGGGCTGGCCCCTAGTAGGAAACATATATAAAAAAAACTGTCACTGCTAATCTTTTTGTTATGGTACTAGAGAATCACTTCTATAAATTTTAGTCCTAGACAATGAAATCAGAAGAAGGAATTGAAGAAAATAGCAAGGAAAGACATAATATGCAGCAAATTGTAGAAGTTTAAGTGTTTTTTTTAATTCATTTGCTGCAAGTGGTTGTCACTCTAAAGTGCCAGAATAAATTAGTCTTTATTATTTAATATTATGGTTTGACTCAGAGTTGTACGAAGATTTAAAGTTCACAGAAGGTGCAAGCCTTTGAAACATTTCCACATAAATGCAAATGGGTTGTGCTTTTACTTCAATGTGTTCATTTTAATTCATTTATTAAATGTTTATTGAACACCTCTGATGTATGAGGTACCACAGGAGATGCAACGAATAAGACATGATCCCTATCCTCTAACAAGCCCTCAATCCTACAATCCAGGCAATATCTGGAATTCTTACTAGAATCTCACAACTTGGTGAATTAGATAAATTGAGATGAAAGTTGTTATATATGATAATTCTGTAAGTGGTATTATTATTGCTGTTATTTAAACTAACCAATTCTTCAAACCAACCAAGTCATTCTCTCAGAAAATTGAAATTGAGTGTCTGCTCCAAACAAAATTCCAGGAATTTAGAGCATCTTCAAAAGTCTCAAATACATTACCTCAAAATATTCCTATTTACAATGAATAATATATAGCCTTAATTTTTTCTGTGAGGTCAAACTACAATTGAGGGCTTATCAGAATTTCATATAAAAGGCCATAGAGTAGCTGACTGACAGGTGTAGCAAACTGGGGTTTTTCCCTTCATCCACAAGTGAGAACAGACTCAGCAGACATAACCACGGAGCTAACAAATTGGATCAATCTAAGACAGACCTTAAGATGAAAAAGAATAGTTAAGGATAGAGGCCTAAAATCTACCTTTCCAAATGACATATAAGAATGGTTAATGGAAGAGAAACAGCATAGTAGATAAAGTGCTGGTTTTGGAAACAGGAAGAGCTGGGTTCAAATCTTGCCTTAGCTGTATGATGCAGGACATATCATTTAACGCCTCTGACCTTGTGCAGCCCATGTGTATATCAGAGGGGTAAAACATACTACCAGAGGGCCACCTAAGGCCCACAATACTCCCAAATGCAACTAGAACCATATCTAGAAAGTAATTGGGAAATATCAGATAAAATAAAAATAACATAAAACATAGATGATGTTAATATGTGGTTTTCTATGTCAATATGCAGTCTGCAGGGATCAGTGGCCTCAGTTTCTATTTCAGTTTGACACCACTGGTGTAGACTTCTGGGTAGCATTCCAATGATCTTTGGTCCTCTTTGAGAACAAAGGACAACAACCAACTACCACCACCACATAGCACCATCAAGCCACTTTCCTACTACATCTTTTTCTATTTTTCTAGCCAGTTAGTGGCAGAACAAGGACTAGAACTCCATTCTCCCTGAATCCTACTCCAAAAATTGTTTATGCCACACAAATTCCTGGCTAGTTAATGATATGATCTTTGACAAATGATTCAATCATTTTCTCATCTGAAAAGTCGAGTTGGATTAGATAATCTTTAAGGAATCCTTCTATGACTATCTGAAGACTCTTCCAAAAAGAACATGCAGTAGGCCAAGAATAATTGTGAATTTTCTGATTCCTTTAGTAAAAGGAGTTTTATACTCTCATTATTCTGGTAACTCAGGACAATTAGAAAATAATTGTCAATGGGTCATTTTTTCTCTTCATTTGAAAAAAAAACAACACCTTGCTAACCCTTAAGGCATCTTTTTCTCTTCATCTTCCCTTGTGACTAACAAAAAAAAATTGATGCGAAAATCCAGCAATAAACCTAATATGTCACAATACTTAACGATATATTTAAGTTCTATTCACATTAAACAAATCCAACCATTTAACATTTTAAGGTTCTTAGTTTGCTGTATTTGACAGTCACTCATCAACATCTATGGGCAAATAAGGCCTCTCTCTGTCTTTGAAGCAAACAAGTGAATCTCTAAAAGTATCCATGTCAATTTACATCATTATCTTTCATAATCTTCATCATCTGCATCATCAAATGACATGTCAAGTGTCAAATTAAATGGCATCACACTTTATAGTACAAGTTGCGCAGATGTAGTTCCCATCTAAACTACATAACACAAATACAATATAAATATGGAATGATGTGCACAAAGACAAATTGACACAAAGAAAATGATGAAACAAATAAAAAGCATTGCTGTTACTTACAAATATTATAAAAATGTTTTTATGCATTGGAAAGAACAAAATAGGGGATATGTTAGACCAGATACAGGGAACAAGGTGTCAGGATATTATTTCTTACTTCCGGTTAATTAGAAAAATATTATATAACATTCTGCTGCATATCAAAACATCTGCAGAGTTGTTTCACAGGGGGCTAGATCCCATAGAAACTAAGACCTTTGTTGCTTATGGATGTATAAACTATAGACTCCAATTCAAAATTCAAATACAACTGTATTATGTACTGGAGAGCAAGAACTGTTCCAATGTATTTCTGATATCCTCCTCTCTCTTAGATTACTAATGGCTCCTAGAAGCTGAGTCAATCCCAGATGATTCTTATAGACAACAAATACGGCTACTCCTGTGGCAGAGAAGGTACAAGATGGTTGAAATTAATAAGTAGTTTTGCCTCTGAGTATACAACATACAAATATTTTGGTAGTCACTCAGTCAGTCAACAAACATTTCTTAAGCCCTTACTAAGTGTCAGATACTGTGCTAAGCACTGGGGTGAGGAAGGGGGATACAGAGAAAAGCGAAAACTAGTTCTGACTTTGAGAAGTTCATACAGGAGAAAGAACCATGAAAATGACTAAGCATGTACAAGATATATAATGTGTAGAAGGAAGGTAAGTTCAGTGGGGAAGGCACTAGCAGCAGCGGGGACTAGGAAAGACCTGCAAAAAAAGAAAGTGAGATTTGAAATGAGTCTTGGCAGAAGCAAGGGAAAGAGACAGAGGTGAAGAGAGAGAATTTTCAAGGCATAGGGGAAAACATAATTTCTGTCTGTTCATATCTAATCCCTACGCATCACCAATGTTAAATGTTCTCTCTATAGTGGCTAGTGCTAAAGAGTTTTTCAGCAGGGGCAATCAATTCTTCAGAGTACTCCCCCAGGCACACTTCTACTTTTATGGCAGAGAAAACAATTCTTTAAGCACAGGATTTCCTGTTCAGATGCTGCAAAATTACAAGAAACTTGGTTTGTTATAACTTCAGAGCCAAAGAATTACCAACTAGTAGTAATAACATTTATTTGGCAGAACATAGATCAAATTCTGGGTCTATCTAGAATTTATCCATTTGTTTCCTTCTCTATTGAGCTGTTTTTCTAAAGGCTTCTCAGTGTTCCCACCTAAGTCTCTGAAGCAAATTTTTTTTGCTTTATCTTAAAACTCCATGTGACTTAAACTTTAATAGACCAGACCTGCTAAGCAACTGTATATTACCACAAGCACGCAAAAGACAAAAATAATAAATAATAAATCAGATTCAAACTTCAAATACTTTAAGAGAACCAAATTCTTCAAGCATACTGTAATGACTGGCAGGAACGATACAATCCAACATCCTCAGAAAATTTTCTGCTCAATTCTGACATCTTTTCTGGAGAATGAACCAAAAAGGGACAAAGAAAAAGCTATGCTTAAGTAGCTCCTAAAGAGAAGCCTGAAGAGTTCTAATATGCCCTGTAACATGTGATTTCCATATCAAATATCAATCTGATAGCAGTGCAAAAAGTACTACAGCAATAAATGGGCACTGAGATCAGATACTTTTACTTTATATGGGTTATAGAGATTCTCAATCAACTAATAAATGGGCATCCCCTAAAAGAATAACACTTCTCCCTACAATATGGTGTCTAGTGATTATGAAAATCCCTTCCAAAATAATACATCTGTCCAAGTTAATGAAGTACTATGAGTATAGATGCAACCTAAGAAGAATCATAAAAATCAGAGAATCTCAGTCAGAAGGTCCCTCAAAAGCTATCTACACCAACCTATTGGGATAAGGGTTAGACCTATGATTTTATTCATGTTGGTCAGTGACTCTGATTTAGGGGTTCATGAACTCCTTGGGATTCTTAAGGATGGTCCAAAGGGTTCATGCTAAAAATTATTGAATAGGGAGTGCCACAGTAGTAAATAATTATCCAGTCATGTTAAAGTTTTATCTTTACAACAAGCATGTACATGTTAAAAGGATTATACATTTGTTTCTTCAATGATTCAAAACTTTAATGATTTGTTTGCATAGTAATTGTATCAAATTCTTACACCTTATGACTATATATAATATGTTCTTGAAGTTTCTACATAAAATCTAAACTCTTAATGGAAGGAAGGCATTTTCACTGCCATATAAGAACATTGCCAAATGTTAGTACTGGGAGGAAAATGGGTCTTTTCTCTGCAGAAAGTTTTGGGGTTGGGGGAAAAATCTTTATACTTTCCCAAAAAGCAATATAGCCTTCAATGAAATTTGCAGTTTCTGCAAGGAATAGTTTCCAAAAATTTGCAAGGGTTTGACATTCTAGGCAAAGGCATTCCCAATGAATATTCAGAAGTTTGTGTATGTCCTAATTTGCATTCTCCATACCATACAGGTAATCATTGTCAACTATGTAACTATATAATCATATGATTAAGATGGTAGGAAATTGGTGTTCTTGCAGCACAACTGGCAGGCTATTTGAAAATCCTGGTAAATAGGCATGAGCATTAGAAACCATATTAAAACCATCACATTCTACTTATGCTGTCTCACATTGAAGTTTTAAGGCTGTTTTCTGATTTCAACTAATCCTCTGCTTATATTACTATTCTTCTATGTTGGGAATTTTCAAATGAACTGGTTGGCAACACTAGTCAATATTCAGGAGTTTCTGTGAGAGCATAGCCATCGTTCCAGTAGTGGAAGAGAAAAATATCATGTCTGAAGAGATTTTTTTCTTAGAAATGTTAGAGTGTGTGATATATATATATGTGTGTGTGTGTGTGTGTGTGTGTGTGTGTGTGTGTGTATGTATATGTGTATATATGTATGTATGTATATGTGTATCTATAGACACATATATACATACAGATATATACATACATATACACATATCTACACACATACATATCTACATATATTGCATACCTACACATACGTATATATCACATACCTACATATATACATATGTGTGTATATGTATATATACATGGCTAAAAAATGAGGCAGTATATGCATATGTATTAAGTACATTTGTCATTTAATATAGTGCTTGTCATTAGCCAGTAAAAAAGTAAATACTTTATTATCAAAACAAGCTATTGACTTTCATCAATTGGCTAGATGGCCAAAATTTAAAAAAAAAAGAATATTTATCTTTCAGCAACAGAGCTTGGAAAACTCTCCTATTATCTTCTACCATATATTTATGTGAGCAAACATCTTTACTTTAGTCAGGTTTTAAATTAGAATATAAATAAATTTGATTCAGAATTCCATTTAAGACTTTATTTGTTTGGTATTGAGCAAAACATTACAAACTTTTGTTCAAATAAAAAACTCCACCATTGCAATTTATTATTATGTTAAAGATCAACCAACTTATAACTTATTTAATTAAAAATGTTATTTATGTTCCACATAGTTTATAAAGAAATGTAATGTGAAAGTCTTACAGAAAAGGGTAAGCATATAATGTCTTGCTGGATTACTTCTTTTAATTCTCACAGAATTTCCAACATAAAATATTCATAATTGTTTTATAATTAGAGTTTTATAATTTTTTATTTAGAGTTTACATTAAAGACAGAATATTTTTTATTTTGTACTAATAATCATATAATGCAAATTTTTATTTGAAGTTTGGAGAGCAAAAGTTATATTTTTTTGTAAGCATTTAATGAATAAATCTAAAAGAATATTGTGAAAATATATTAAATTACCCTAGAGATTAACAACATATTTTTTTGTTGTTTTTTAAATTTTTTTTACAGAACAAAAATCACTGGGAACCACTGGTGTAGGTAGTTCCCAGTGAAGAACTTCCTCTATTAATTCAGGAGAGCAACTTCTCTGCAATTTATAGCCTTGGGGACTGCCTAGAGCACAGAGAGTTTAAGTGACTTGCCAAAGGTCACATAAGTATGATGCCTGTAGTAGGACTTGAATTTTCTTATTTTGATGCTGGCTCTCTATCCTTATTGAACCCCTGTTTGAGTGGTCAGCTGGTCTACACTTGAAGACCTCCAGAGATGTGCAACTCACTATTTCCTGAGGCAGTCCTTTCTGCTTTTGGACAGCTCTGATTGTCATGAAACTTTTCCTTACATCAAACCAAAATTTCCATGACATTTATCCATTTCTACAGCTGCAGGAGAAAAACAATCTTAATCTGTGTTCTATTATGAACCCAACACAAAGCCTACTGATAACTAATTTACTTCTAATCACCTTCCCAACATATTTTCCCCTATGAACTAAGGACTATAGACCTTTCCTTCTGACTTGCAGCTAGAATCTTCCATTTCTATTGTCTCTCCCATTAGGGTATAAGCTCCTTAAAAACAGGGATTGTCTTTTCTATTTGCATCCCCAGCACCTAGTATAGTGTGTTCCACATAGTAACCTCTTAAATGCTTTATTCATTCATTCTTTTGTTCTGGGATTCAACCAAATTGGCTCTTTCTGTTCATCACTTATGACATTTCATCTCTCATCTCCACATCTTTGCACTGATGGATGCTAACCTCCCCCCCCCCAAGAGGGTCCCCCACCCCGATGCCTGAAATGCACTCTCCTTCTAACTCTACCTCAAAAAAGTCTCTCTTTTCCTGTAAGATACCAGTGGGGGTGGGGTGGGGGGGAGAGCCAAGATGGCAGCTGGAAAGCAGGGACTTGCTTAAGCTCTCCCCCAGGTCCCTCCAAACACCTGTAAAAAAATTGGCTCTGAACAAATTCTAGAGCTGCAGAACCCACAAAATAGCAGAGGGAAGCAAGTCTCCAGGCCAGGACAGCCTGGATGGTCACTGGGAAGGGTCTATCACACCATGATGGAAGCAGAGGGCAGCCCAGCATGGGCCACACCAGGACCAACCAGACTGGGAGTCAGGCGAAGCAGGCCTGAGGGCCATGAATCATTCAGCTGTGGCAGTTATCAGACTTCTTAACCCACAAACACCAAAGACCATGGAGCAGGTTAGTGGGAAAACTGCTGGACAGAGGAGAAAACAGTCCAGCCCCAGCCCTCGGGGTGGTAGAGGTGGAGTGGTGGTAGCAGCAGCAGCAGAAAGCTCCTGCAGCTGCTTCCAGAGCTCCAGCTTCAGCTGCTTCTGGAGTCCCTGGCTCACACAGTGGGAGGAATCAAGTGGCAGATTGGAGTGGGAGTGCAAGGAGCACTTTGCTGGCACAGAGGCAGGTTCTCTTGCTTTGCCCTGCTTGGATCTGGGTTGCGGTCGTGGTTGGTGGTTCTTGGCTGTGGCAGAGCTTGCATTGACAGTGGAGTAGAAGTAGCTCTGAAAACAGCAGCACAGCTCTCAAAGCTTGGGACAAAGTACTCTCTACAAGCAATCATGTCCTGACAAAAACTCAAGGGTCAAGTAGTTAGCTGGGAACGTGGACAGGCAGCAAAAAGGGCCACAGACTATTGAATCTCTTTTTGGTGATTAAGAATATCAAAACACAGCCAGAAGAAGTCAACAAAGTCAAAGACCCTACATCAAAAGCCTCCAAGAAAAACATGAACTGGTCTCAGGCCATGGAAGAGCTCAAAAAGGAGTTGGAAAAGCAAGTTAGACAAGTAGAGGAAAAATTGGGAAGAGAAATGAGAGTGATGAGAGAAAACCATAAAAAACAAGTCAATGACTTGCTAAAGGAGACCCAAAAAATATTGAAGAAAATAACACCTTAAAAATAGACTAACCCAAATGGCAAAAGAGCTCCAAAAAGCCAATGAGGAGAAGAATGCCTGGAAAGGCAGAATTAGCCAAATGGAAAAGGAGATCCAAAACGCCACTGAAGAAAATACCACCTTAAAAATTAGACTGGAGCAAGTGGAAGCTAGTGACTTTATGAGAAATCAAGAAATTATTAAACAGAACCAAAGGAATGAAAATATGCAAGACAACATGAAATATTTCACTGGAAAATCTACTGACCTGGAGAATAGATCCAGGAGAGATAATTTTAAAATTATTGGACTACCTGAAAGCCATGATCAAAAAGAGAGGCTAGACATCAACTGTCAAGAAATTATCAAGGAAAGCTGCCTGATATTCTAGAGCCAGAGGGTAAAATAGAAATTGAAAGAATCCACTGATTGCCTCTTGAAAAATATTCCAAAAAGAAAATTCCTAAGAATATTGTTGCCAAACTCCAGAGTTCCCAGGTCAAGGAGAAAATACTGCAAGCAGCCAGAAAGAAAAAATTTGAGTATTGCGGAAACATAATCAGGATAATACAAGATCTAGCAGCTTCTACATCAAGGGATCAAAGGGCTTGGAATGTGATATTCTGGAGGTCAAAGAAGCTAGGATTAAAACCAAGAATCACCTGCCCAGCAAAACTGACTATAATGCTCCAAGGCAAAATATGGATTTTCAATAAAATAGAGGACTTTCAACCTTTCTCAATGAAAATACCAGAGCCAAATAGAAAATTTGACTTCCAAACACAAGAATCAAGAGAAGCATGAAAAGGTAAACAAGAAAGAGAAATCATAAGAGACTTACTAAAGGTGAACTGTTTTGTTTACATTCCTACATGGAAAGATGATGTGTGTAATTCATGAGACTTTCCTCAGTATTGGGGTAGTTGAAGGGAATATACATATATATAGACAGAGGACACAGAGTGGGTTGAATATGAAGGGATGATATATAAAAAATTTAAATTAAGGGGTGACAGAGAGAAGGAGAAAGGGATAGAATGGTGTAAATTATCTCACAAAAATGTGGCAAGAAAAAGCAGTTCTGTTGGAAGGGAAGAGGGGGCAGGTGAGGGGGAATGAGTGAATCTTGCTCTCATTGGATTTGACTTGAGCAGGGAATAACATACACACTCAATTGGGTATCTTACCCCACAGGAAAGCAAGGGGAAGAAGATAAAAAGGGGGGATGATAGAAGGGCAGGCAAATAGGGGGAGGAGGTAATCAAAAGCAAACACTTTTGAAAAGGTATAGGGTCAAGGGAGAAAACTGAATAAAGGGGAACAGGATAGGATGGAAGGAAATATAGTCTTTCACAACATGATTATTGTGAAAGTGTTTTGCATAATGATACATGTGTGGCCTATGTTGAATTGCTTGCCTTCTTAGGGAGGGTAGGTGGGAATGGAAGAGGGGAGAGAATTTGGAACTCAAACTTTTAAAAGCAGATGCTCAAAAAAAAAGTTGTTTTTACATACAACTGGGAAATAAGATATATAGGGAATTAGACAGAGAAATCTATCCTGCCCTACAAGAAAGTAAGGGGAAAGGGGTTGGTGGGGGGGAGTGGGGTGACAAAAGGGAGGGCTGACTGGGGAACGGGGCAATCAGCATATACGGCATCTTGGAGTGGGGGGAGGGTAGAAATGGGGAGAAAATTTGTAACTCAAAATCTTGTGCAAATCAATGTTGAAAACTAAAATATTAAAAAATAAAATATCTAAAACAAAAACAAAAAAATACAAGTAACCGGAAGGAGTGTGAAATTTTAAAAAAAAGATACCAGTCAGGCACCACCTTCTGTATGAAGTTTTTCCTTATGCTGCTACCCTCCCAAACTAGCACATATTTAACTATTTTATAGATATTTATATTTATTAATTTATATTTATGACGTACATGTTTTATCTAATTGCTCTCTCTCCCATTTATTCTTTGTACTTATATCCCCAGAACCTAGAACAATATCTGGTAAGTAGTAGGTACTTAATAAATACTATCTATATTGGTCTGGGTCTCAGCCAGCACCACCACCCCACTCCCAATAACTTTACATAAAGTTTGAAACATTTTTATAAATAAATTTGATTAACTATTCTATATTTCTATATAAATACTTTTTTCCATATAAAATATAATATTCCTCAAATTTGATTTACCTGTTTCCCTCTTCATATTTCCTAATTTTATATTACTAATGCTTTAGGCAATGAATATCAACAATCAAATAATATGCATTTTCTTACAAAAGGTAGATCTCTTCATTTGAACTCTTCAAAAAGAGGTGCTACTTGTTTTATGTTATATTATCTTATTATACTAGTAACTATAATCCAGTCTCCTACTGGATGGAATTTGAAAATTATGTTTATAGTAGTCAAGTTATAAAAAGAAATGCTGGTTTTTCTATATGTCTGTGGCCAAAAAGGAATTAGTATAAGGAAATTTGGACAACAATACAAATAGAAACCAGGCAGCAGACCTACACGATGTAACATACTCTCCCATTCTGTTCTTTTTCTTTTGAGTTTTGTTACATGGCAATTTTTTGGTATGGTTACTTAGAAGTAAAGGTATATTTCCATGATATTACTCATCCAAATTTTTTCAACTATCCAGTTGTAGAAAGTCACATAGAGTAAATACTAACATGATAAAGGAGTTGTTATGGTACCTTTCATATTAAATAATTGTTGAACAACGACCCACTACAATTCCAAAAGACTGATGATGAAAACATGCCATTCACCTCCAAGAGGAGAACTGATGGATTCAGAGTACGTGTTGAAGCATTTTTCTCTTGCTTCTTTTGTCTTGCAATATGGCTAATGCTGACATGTTTTACATGGCTATATACATGTGTAATGAGTTTTATTTTTCTTGCCTTCACAATGGGTAGGAGAGGGAAAAAAATTGGGACAGAAAATAAAATTGAATTTTAAAAAATAAATGAAATTTTTTAAAGGGATAACATAAGCATTTGTTGAATCCATGTAGTTGAGTCAACACTAGATAGGAAGTCATACTGTAGAGGCTGGGATCCCAAAATAGGGACACACAGGTCCTGCCCAAATGAATTTGATTTATTTCAGCCAAAGGAAAACAAGGTTTATTAAAGATCTGCCATATTGACCAGACTCAAGTTATCTGAACATTTGTAATGCTAATGTAAGCAGGCCAGATTGAATCTGAGCCCCTTCATGGAAACAAGACAGATCTTATATACAGAAAAACTGTGGAAGGGATCTAGGGTTGGTCAAGCAGTCTGGGGTGATTGGAAGACGGGTCTAGGGAGGACCTCAATGAGAGTGGCCAGTAGGCTGGGGTGATTAGAGGCAGGAGGCCAGGAACCAAGAGAATGGGATTTAAGATAGGTTCAAGGGTGGGAAGTAGCCAGGGGGTTTTCCAGGGCCTATAGAGAAATAGGACCCACATTCTTTTGGGGTAAAGGGGAAAGGTCTCAGCTTGGGCCTGTACCCCATCAATAGCATCATAGGCTAGTGGGAATTTTAGAACTTCAAGGCATTTTAGAGATATCCCACAGCCTAGAGAAGTTAAGTGATTTGACCAAGGTCAAACGGATTATAAATCACAGAGCCAGGGTTGAAAATCCAGATTTTTTAACTCCAAATCCAGTGCTCTTTCTCCTACAACATGCTGTCTCCAAGCAACTTGGATTCTATAGTTCAGATTTTGTCACTACTTAGTTGTAATACGTTAGACAAGTCCCTTCACCTCCCCCATTCCTAGCTCCTTGTTTGTAATTGGATAGGACTGGATTAAATGGTCTCTAAGATCCCTTCCTGTTGCAAACATTCCATGACTAAATTTTTCACTTCATTCGGATGTGTTGGCTTTCTGCAGGCATACATTTTTCTGCAGAGTTATGTCCTCTTATCCTACAGGGAAAGATGATATAAATAAAAGGGGGTAAGTGAGACCAAAGAAAACTTCACAAGTCAAATAAAAAACATTTAGGACTAACAAATTTGTGCAACTTTGAAAATTATTCAAGTTTTCAAGCTGAAGATACTTTCCCAATTATTGTAACAAATTCTGGGGACTTAAGATTGCTACTTCTATGCACCTATTTTGATATCTGTGGTTCATCCTAGACACATCTTCAAAGACATCTAAAGGACCTATCAGTCTTTGTGAATCAGAAAGCTTTCTCAGAAATGCACAACCACCACAACCATACAGCCAAGCCTCTTTGTAGTGGGAAATTAAAGCCCTAACTAAAGATTTAAGCCAAATACCCCATCAAAGAAACACAGTAGTATTGCTGAGTAACCAGAATGATCCTGACAAAAACAAAGTATTTCTTTTAAAATAAACTTGTTTGGCATATCATTAAGGTTTTACTATTATTAGTTCCAGGCAAACAGATGTCTTCCTGGATAAAATCCAAGTCAGGCATCTTTTAATTTTTTTCTGGCAAGCTACATGCTAAATTGTTTTTTCCCCTCTAGCTAGGTAATTTGGGGGGTTATTATTACAATGAGGCTTCTTTGTAGCTATGGTGTTTGACTTGAATTTCTGATCTTATTTTTAATTGTGATATTGAAATAAGTTTATTCTAACAAATGTAAACACTGCAATTCTCACCTTTTTCTCAAAAATTTAGAAATACTGACCCACTGTCACTTATGGCACAAAATATTTACAGTCCTCTTTGACAGCACCAATATTTATGCTTTGAAAAATATATGTTCAATTTCCTCCTAAAATACAGAAAGCACAAGATTTAAAACATGACATGATTGATCCACTATACTTAAAGTAGTTAGAAGCAGTTAAATACTGCTGGGTTTTCATGTTACATTAAGACAGAACTTGCTTTTTTTCAAGTCCTACATGTTACTTAAATAAAACTTTCATTCATGTTTTCTATTGGTAGGTGTGATTTTTAATCCATACTAATTTTATATGTACTAGACTTGAACTATACATAGCTCTGGGATTAATATAAATGTCAATGATAAACAAAGTTATCTTAATTCCCAGAAGACACTGTCATTATCTTAACTTTTAAATGACTTATAACCTTAAAGTAAGTTCACCTATCAGTCTTATCTTCATTACTAAAGTAATATACCTCTTATAATTACTACTAGGTCTTTAATCCTAATTGACCATTTTGGTTGAATGATTAAATGAAATTTAGCTCATTTGTCATATTCATTTTATTTTTCAAATGAGCCAAGGCTTCAGTGGTATACTTCTTCCACTACATAACTTGGTAGGCAGTTTCATGAACTGTTGTTGCAGCAAAGAAACTCAACCACTTTTTGGCTAATTGTGTGGTAAAGAGACTCTCATCACTTAACTGAATGGTCCTCAGGTTAAAGTCAATCACTGAGCCTTTACAGCTCGGAAGGACCTGTCAGCTTATACCCTACTATTTCAACAATCTGGCTAGCAGCTGCTGTGCGGGGTGTAAAATCAACAACAACCAGCTCACAGAATGCTGCAAAAGCCTAGGTTCTTTTGATCTGCTTTACTAAGGAAAGCAATGTTAAGGGGTTAACAAGCTTACTCTAATTCGGCATACAAATACGATTCACTTAGTTCAGAGGAAAAAGCCAGCACCCTGAACTTCAGAGCAAATACAAACAAATTACAAACATCAACAGACAGGCCAAATACAATTCATAGTTACCAACATCTAAGTTCAGCCCGGGAGCTCATAACAAGGGCTGGCCCAGAGTCACGCATGCTGCCACTACTGTGGTTCAGAGCTCCCCAAAAAGAGAAAGCCAACCCCTGGTTTTATACCTTTTTCAGGGTCAAGGGTAAGTCACACATGCGACTCACCCATGTGACCTAAAATCATCACAAAGATGCAACTTAAACCCACATGGTCTAAAAGCCTCTTATGTCACAAATAAGTCACTCAAACCCATGTAAACTAGGCTTTCCCTTGAGGCAAGGAGGTCATCAAGGACTCCTAATTTGATCAAGGAAATAAAGGCCAAACTCTTCAAGGGCACTTGGTTGAACTAAGTGCTAAGAGCCCATTTTGATTGCCAACACACTTATTAGCATAGTTTTCAAAAACTTGGGGTCACCTCCATGCCATTATGAGGCACTGAAGTACAAACACAGAATTTTTCATTTAGAACTTAAATCCTAGGCAATATAGCTAAATAGTTAGCTATCATTTATATAGCACCTACTGTGTGCCAGGCACCATACTAAGCACTTTATAGTTATTATCTCTTTTATTCCTTACAACAGCCCTGGGAGGTATGTGCTATTATTATCCCCATTTTAACAGATCAGGAAACTGAGGCAAATTGAGATTAAGTGACTTACCCAGGGTCACACAACTAGTAAGTATCTGAGGCCAGATTTGAACTCAGGTCTATAGTATAACATAACTGTTCTCTGGTTTCATGTGTAGCAAGAATATCAATATGAATATGATGGTGATATACCAATGTACTGGTCATTGGCTAAAGATTATACATTTAGTGAACCAATCAGTAAATAGAAATTTGTAGATGGTTTGTCCAATTATATAACTCTTTGCACTCCTTAGATCCTATTTCCTTCCCATATGACACCATATCTCAAAACTATATAAAAGGAAGGGATTGCATAAGTCTAAGGACCATTTTTTGTGTTTATATATTTCCTAGGTCACCATGACAAACACCTTCACCACCTAGTTGCCCTTCAAACTGGTAATGAGCCTTTCCCCAGTCAGCTTAGTTTATCCTCCTAATATTGCCATCTAACTATCCTTCCCGTTCATTCATAAATTCAATAAGCATAACATCTATTCCGTCATCCAAGTCATTGAGAAATATGTTGAACACAAAGCCATGGGCAGAGCCCTGGGGAAGCTCTAAGCATTGAACTCTAAGTCAATATGGAGCCCACACAAATCTTTATGCAGGTTTAGTAGCCCCTGTTTCTATCTGAGTTTTACGTCACTGGCATATGACTCTTCTGTGATCTACTGGTATAACAACCTTGTCAAAAAGGAAAAAAGGTTTGCACAGTGGTTTTCAGACAATGTATAAAATGTACATCTAGAATGCTCCCTCCTTTTAAGCAGATCTTGACTGATATATTTTGTTTTCACATCACTTAGTTTTCCCTCTCTAGCCTTCTCCACCCCCAGAGAACTATCTCTTATAACAAACATTTCTTTAAAAAAGAAAAATTCAGCAAAAGCAATCAATACATTGAAAAAAAATCTGAAAATATATGCAATATTCCACGTTCACATACTGCCACTTCTCCAAATAAGTGAGAAGAGGTATCATTTTAATATTTTGAGATCAAGTGTATTTTTAATAATTTTTCAACATATATTTTCAATTATTTTGTGGATACTGTTCTTTCCATTTGCATTATTGTAGTCCTCCTTTTACTTAACCTACTCCCTGCAAGAATCCTTCCCTTGTCCTCCCATTCCCATTGATCTAAACACCCTTCTATTACTCCCTCTTATAGTATTCTCTCACCCTCCCCTCTAAAAATTCCTCCCTTATCCTCTCCTCCCTCTCTATCCCCTTAGCCTTTTATTTCTTTCTGAATTTAGAAGACTTTTTTTGAGCTCTGAGGTTTCTCTTCCTCCCACAGGAGCCAACTGCTCCTGCCTTCTGCCTGAGTCCCAATGCAGGTAGCTTTCCACTCTTGCTCTTCAAGGGCTCTTACCACATTAAACAATTGTGTGTTGCATTTATTGTCCTTGGTGTGAATTATCTTGTTAGTCTCACTTTTGTTGACTTTCATTTAAACATTTTCATTAAGAAGAGTCATTTTATCTATGTGAAGGTTGGGGTTAAAAATATCCAATATTTTTGGTCATTGTTTAATACACATATAAAACATATAAAAGTTTGTGTTCCCATCTCCTAGGCTAGGATACCTAGGATATGAAAACTGGCTTAGCAATGACTTGTTCAAGACAAACCTATGCTTTCTCTTAGTCATCCCTGCTTCCCTGTACAAAGCTTTCTCTTGAGATCACCCTTTTAATAATATATTTTATAATTTTGCCAGGAATATATGTTAGGCACCATACCCTATATCATTTAGAATAAGATGGAATGGAATATCAGTTGGAGTAACTTTTGCCAAATGCCTGTTTTAGGAGTACCTCTCCTAGTCTCTACAGCTTTGCAAAGACCATAAACAGCAAGTGAACAATGAGATCTTCAAGTTCTTTCAATATTCTGAGACGCAATTCTTCTCAATTTCATTTTACTTTGGACCATATTTGTCCTACATTGTCCAATCTGAAGTTAGCTTTCTTTAGCAGAGAACAGAAACAAAATGTAAACTGGCCATATCTTCCATCTCCTATTGTCCATAACTATTATTGCATTCACTCAGACTTCTAATTCCTCCACCTCTCAGGACTTTCTGGTCCAGTACCCCTGCTATGACTTCATATCATTCCCTCTCCACTCCTGACCTTATATTTAGCTAGTTCAACTTTATGTGGTCCTCTCTTCTTGAACCTCTTGCCCCCTTGTTTTATTCCCACTCAGCCCTTGCCAAAACTCTGCCATAGATTACTCCTACCATCTTCTTACTCATATGTTGCTGGACACAGCTAAAGAAAGTCACTCAACCATAATAACTAGATACATTATAAATTTGTTATCCTATTTCAAATAGGCCCTCATTGCAGCAAGCAATCTTTTTTTAATCATTCCCTAATTGTTTCCCTATCTCACCCCTCACAATAACTTTTCAAAACCTTCTCTCATCAAGTTTCCCATATCCCCACCTGCCTCTTACTGTGCTGAGAAAACTAAGGTCATTCTCTTCTTCTCAGAACCTTTTAATGTCATCCCCCATTCTTTCCTCCTTTCCCTCAATCTTTGGACTAGAACCTCTGGCATAAGGGATTGCTGAGCCCTTTTCAGGGTTGCTCATCCACCTTTAGTATCTACCTGGCACTCAACTCTCACCTGTTGCTCCAAGAGGCTGTAGAACACGCAGTGGCCACAACCCAGTAAACTGTCTTGGTAGACAGGCTAAATCTTAGGGTAACCAACAGGCCTCAAATCTGTTGGCGAGTTAGGGGCGTTTCTACCCCAAGTATGTGAAGACTTCCCCAGTGGAGCAAGCTGACACGAACAATTTGTTCCAACAGCCATGAAGGCAGCTGAAGAAGAATGGAGCACTTAGAGCTTGGTAAGACATCAAAGATGCCAAGGTCATCCACTTATTGGCCATTGCCAATCATCCTGACTAATATCTTGCCACTGGACTTTGATGACTCTGGAAGAAAGGGGGATGCTGACAACAATGTGCAACTCTGCCTCACTTAAATACAATTTCCACACATCAAGACATTACCCCATGATGTCGTTGGTTCTCTTCAAAATGAAGGACAAACAATAATAGACCCTCTGATCTTATCCCTTTCTGTCTTCTCAGCAAATTGTGACCTCAGTGATTCTACTTTTCTCCCAAATCTGCAACTTGTTTCTACTGTTTCCTTTCTTTGCTACCTTTAAACCTGTTCAAGTATGCTTCATCCTTAAAAAAAATCTTCACTAAACTCTACCATCCCCTCAAGCTATTGTCTTGTATCTTTCCTCCCCCTTTCAGCAAAACTCACAGAAAAAGATGTCTACACTCACTGCCTCCACTTCCTCTCCTCTTACTGCTCACCTCTTTGTGATATGACTGCTGACTCCACCATCCAATTGAAACCAATCTCTCCAAAGTTGCCAATGATCTTTTATTGCCAAACTAACTGGTCTTTTTTTAGTCCTTATCTTTCTCAACCTATCTGCTGAATTTGAAACTGATGACCACCCTCTCCTCTCTGGACTTTGTGACACTACTCTGTCTCCCAGTTTTCCTCCTGCTTGTCTGACCACTCCTCAGTCTCCTTTGTACATTTGTTATCCAGATTGTGCCCTTAACTGTAGGTGTTTCCCAAGGTTCTATCTTAGCCACCCTGCTCTTTGCTCTATAACCTCTCTCTTAGGTATAATTATGTTGCTGACTCCTAGAAGTATATATTGAACCCCAATCTGTTACCAGTCTTAAATTTCTCATAAACATCTGTTGGAAATTTCCAAATTATATGTCCCAGAAACATCTCAAACTCAACTTGCTCAAAATAGAATTCGTTATATTTTGCCCAAACACTCCTCTGCTAGACTTCATTTCCAACAAAGGCACTAGCTCTTCCAGTCTACCAGGTTCATATCATATCAGTTGCCAAATCTTGCTGCTTCTACCTTCACAATCTCTCTTACATATAACTCTTTTCTGTCTATTCACGTACCTACCATTTTATTTCAAGCTTCTATCACTTCTTACCTAGATTACTCCCACATAATCTTAATTGGCCTCAAGTCACTCCTCACTTCAGTCCATTGTCCAAGTCAACAAGAATTTATTAAGCACCTACTATGTGCCACACATTGTGCTAACCACAAGGCAAATAAGAAAAGGCAAAAAAAGGTAATAATCCTTGCTCATGGTCTAACAGGGGAATAGATATGCAAACAACTATGTACAAATAAGATATGCGTGGGATGAATTGAAGATCACCAATAGAGGGGAGGCTCTAAGATTTCCACACAATTGCCAAAGTGATTTTCCTTAAACACAATCTGACCACATCATTCCCTAAATTAATAAACTCCAGTGGCTCCCTATGGCCTCTGGAATCAAATATAACCTCTTCTAGTTAGCTTTTAAAGCTTTGCCATACCTTATCTTTCTCACCTTATTGTACGTTACTCTCCCTCCTGCACTGATTCAGCCAAATGTCTCTGTTCATCATACAAGACACTCTAACTCCCATTTTCCTGCCTTTGTACTGGCTGTCCTCCATGCCTAGAACACACTCCATCCTCACCTCCATCTCATAGAGTCCTTCTCTTCCTTCATTACTTTCTACATGCTGTTGCTGTTTCTTCATTTTCAAAGAGAACCAATGACATCATGGGGTAATGTCTTGATTCATGCATGGATTGGATTTAAGTGAGGAAGATTTACACAAAGTCATCAGCCTCCTCTCTCATCCAGAGTCACTGAAATCCAGTAGCAAGACAAATGTAAAGATGGCCCAGGATACAATGGATGAACTTGGTGTCTTTAATGTTGGATCAAGTTCTGGGCACTTCACAATGCTTGCTTGAACCGCCTTCATGGACTTTGGAACAAATTGTTCTCATTCACCCATTCCACTAGAGGAAGTCTTCACATGCTTGGGATCCTTTCCTGATCATCTCATCTACTAATGCCCACTCTTTCAGACTATCTTCTATTCAACTATTTTGTATTTATTTTCTTTATATTTATTCTGTATATATGTATGTCTTTTTCTGTCCCCCTTCAGAATGTATGCTTCTTTTGAATAGGGATTATTCATATATATAAATATATATATATATATATAAATATATATATATATCCTCAATGCTTAGCACACAGTATATGCTTAACAAATATTTATTGATTGAATTCATATTTCTCCTTGAATCTTCTTTTGCCACAAACAAGTTTTTTTTAAAGCCCTTTTTGTTGTCCTCAGCATTTATTCAAAGCCTAAATCTGTTCTCTGCCTTAGGGTGCTAACACTTTTCCAGAATCATGTCACTTTTTTATATTCATTCTGAATTACCTGTCTTTTCTTCCATCAACTATATTGTCATCAAATGAGATAATATTTGTAAAGTACTAACAAAATACCTAGAACATAGTAGATGATTAAAAAATTCTTGTTATGTTCTTCTTCCCTCCCTTTCCCTTGTACATGCAATGCATAAAAAGATATGCAGTTACAATTGTCTTTCTTTAAATGGATCTCACATTTTTTCCTCTTTGTAATCACTTGTATTATCAGAATTTAATTCTTGAGGCCTTTTCTATTTTTCTTGAGTTGTCTTTCCCTTTAGATGATTGGCCATAGAATCCAAGCAGTGAAAAACACTTAACATTTTAGAACATTGTTAACTTTTCAGGTAAACATTACAAACAACCAAGTTAAAGAAGCTGTTTGTAATAGTATAATACACTAGGTTTCAAGCACAAAGGATACAGTACACTCTCCAGTGGTAGTCCTAAAGGACCAGGGTCTCCCATTGCATCTTGGGCCATCTCCAGTCATCCTGATGAATATCTGGCACTGGACCTAGATAGCTCTGGAGGAGTAAGTGAGGCTGGTGACCTTGCACAGCCCTCCCTCACTCAAATCAAAGTCAACTGCAAGTCATGTCATCATTTCCCTAATGTCATGGTCCTCTTCAAAAATGAAGGACAAACAACCTGTGAGTAATCCAAGCCGCCTGGAATAGGGACCCAGCCAGTTGGGTAACTCAGCTCATCCTCCCTCTCCTAATCCTCTCCAAAGGAAGGTAATTTTGATGGCTGGAAGCTGCCCAGTTAACTTGGGGTTTATTGGTTAGATTCCTTCCTTCCTTCTTTCCTTCCTTCTTTCCTTCCTTCCTTCCTTCCTTCTTTTCTGTCTTTCTTTTTCTTCTTTCTTTCTCTCTTTTTCTCTTCCTTCCTTCCAGTCTTTCTCTCATTTTTCTTCCTCACTCTCTCTCTCTCTCTCTCTCTCTCTCTCTGTCTCTCTCTCTCTCTCTCTCTCCCTCTCCTCAAGGACCAAACCACAATAGGTCCCTGCGCAAGCTCCACTTAATGGCTATATTTTGGGCCCTCCCGGCTCAGAGTGAATGTCAGTAGTAACTGTTTCTCTTTTGACCAGAAACCCTGAGGGTCTTCCCCTCCCAGTTCCATTTTTTCTTCTTTTTTTTCTAATTAAAGGGGCCATCTCTTGACTCACTTCTTAGAAGAGGCCTATTCACTGAATGGGCATTACCTCACTCAAAGTGAGAACCTGAAAAGGCCTTAACCTAAAAGGTCCACGGTCTCCCAATATATCCTGGGCTATCTCTAATCCTCCTGTACACTCTAGTACACTCCTCCTGTACACTCTCCAGTGGTTGTCCTAAAGGGCCAGGGTCTCCCATTGCATCTTGGGCCATCTCCAGTCATCTTCATGAATATCTGGCCACTGGACACAGATGGCTCTAGAGGAGAAAGTAAGGGTGGTGACCTTGCACAGCCCTCCCCCACTCAAATCAAAGTCAACTGCAAGTCATGTCATCATTTCCCTGATGTCATGATCCTCTTTGAAAATGAAGGACAAACATAACAACAGCAACCAAGCTGACTGAACAACCTGAGCACAACAGATACGATTGTCTAGTAACACCATGGACTATATCAGTACAAGCCTACTTGCGCTGAGTAGGAAAACACTTCTACTCTCCCTCTTCCAGAGACTGATTCATTTGGTAGTTTCAGTTGACTAATCTCAAAATCACCAGGAACCTCTTGCTACTAGACCACGAATTATATATCATTCATGTAATTATTTATCCCTTTCAAGGCAAAATTCCTTTCAAATTCTCATCATCAGCCATCAAAATCATATGTACTTCCATACTGCTCCCTGTCTCTTCTATTCAAATGAGGGTTCAACTGCCCCCCACATTCTAGCACGCTGCTAACAATAAATAATAAAATAATGTGTTTCACTAAAAAATTGTCATCCTTTATGAAGCTGTGCTATACATCAAAGAAAAATTCTTTAAACAAAAATTCTATTTCACTTATTATACAAATAGCATAAACCTATCCCTCACTTAAACCAAACTTCTTTCCTTGATATGCAACCATGTGAATAATTAACTTAATTAAGGATTTCAGGAAGAATTTAATATCTACACTTGGGTTATCAAGTTCTACTTTTTCACATTTGTTAACATATTCTCTGTCACTTTTTTAGATGTTTTAAGATGATCTTGGCAGACATTTTCAAAGGGCACTTCCATACCAAATCATAGATTACTGAAGTTGGGAGGGATTTTAAAGGTCATCCCATTCAACCTTTTACCTATATAGGAACTCCTCAGCCTCTTCTTGAATAATCTGGTAGGGAATTCATCACTTCACAAAATATGCAATTCTACTGCTAATATATTCTAATTGTTAGAAAATTCTTTAAAGCAAACCAGAATTTACTACCCTATAATTTCTATGCATTAGTCCTATTGCTCTCAACTCTTCCTTAACTGATATCTCTCAGAATATTTAGAGACAACAAAAGTTTGTTGTCGGAGGTTTAAACCTCTGAGACATTTCAGACACTTCTCAAGTAATATTGGTTGCAAATCTCAACGTAAATTTTCTACTACTGTCTGTTCAACTTCACCTGTAGGTAGGGTGTCATAAAGTTCAGTCCATAAAGCCCCAGACCTGCCTCTCCACCATTATCTCTACATGTCTTCCCACCTTCACCGGTGGCTCCTTGTCTCTGTTCTCTCTGTTCCTCTGTTCTCTGGCCCAGAAGTTCTGAGTGCTTCCACGTTGGTGCTACTGAAGCCAGGGTTGATTCCTACAATTTGGAGTAGGAAACGCAGGAGCGGTGGGTGGGAGGGGAGAGTTCTAGTTCAAGCCCAGATACATGTTCTGCCCTATTCCTTATGTTCCTGTGCTCCTGCAAAGATCTTCTGAAGCACTGAACACTGCTGTGGAGCTGGCCACCAAAGCCCCAGCAAACTTTCACAGCCTGGAGCCTGGATCTTCACAGCACTGGAAAGAGGGAGGAAGGGACCAGATTGTGAGGCTGGGTTTTGTTGCAAATTCATGGGTCAAGTCTTTGGTTTTAGTGTAGCCTCTTTCGCCAGTAGCATGGTAGACAGCAAGGAAGGAGATGGTGAGTGAGATCAGGGTAAGAATATTTAATAGGACTTTTTTTAAAGACTTTTCGGTTTCTGGTTTACTAGACCACAGAGACAGCTGAAACTGCTTTTCTCTTTGGCACATAATTTCTGTTTTGGAGAGGTATGAAAGGTCATGATGGTCACATGCCCCAAAGGTCAAATATGTTCAATTTTATCAAAAGTATCAATGGGGATATCTCTTGAATTTCTTCTCTCACTTCTTTACACTCCAATCCTGGTGCTAGTTGATGTCTAGTCTGTCCAACAAACTTCCCCCAGCCCTACCCCAAAGTCTTAGATATTTTCACAGAATCACAAACACCTAAGAAGTTCAAGGGAACCTCAGAGACAAGTTAGTCACAATCTATAAACTGAACGAGAATTCTCTCAACAATATACATAAGTGGTCATCTAAGTCTTAGTTTGATAACCTCCAGTGAGGAGCAATGCACTAGAAGCTGAGGCAGTTCATTTTACCTTTTGATAGCTGTAACATTAGGAAGTTTTCCCTTATATCAAGACCAAACCTACCTGTCTGAGACTTCTAACTATTGTCTAATCTTCTTCCCCCCCGAATCAGCAAAATAAGGCCAATTCCTCTCCTATCTGACAGTCATTAAAATACTTGAACACAATTGCTATATCCCTTCTAGTCTTCCTCAGACAAAATATCCCCAGTTCTTCCAGCTTGTTTTCATATTATGTGATCTGGAGAGCCTTTACAATCCTCATCCATCACCCATCCATCCTCACAATCATTCATCTTTAGATGGTCCCCAATTCATCAGTTTGTTCTGAAATGTGATACCTATAATCGAACACAATACTCCAGATATGTTCTGTCCAGGGCAAAGCATAAGAGGCAGGACCATCACCTTCCTAGTACTAATCCCTTGATAGAATGTACTTTCCTTGAGAAAAAGGACTGTTTTATTTCTGTCTTTGTATCATCAATTGCTGATACATGGTAGCTTTGTACTTGATAAATGCTTGCTGATTGACTGACACTTTGCCTTTCAAGGCAACCTAAAATCATGTTAGCTTTTTGGGCTACCCTGTCACGCTGTTTACTACTGCAGTTTATTAAATTCATCAACTCTTTTTCAGATGAACTGCTTGCTGCCTGGCAAAGGTTCCCTCATCTTACACTTGTAAAGCTGATTTCTTTTAATCCAAGTGTAAGTCTTTAAATTTATTCTTATTAAATTCCACTTTAACCAATTCAAGCTTGTTGAGGACTTTTTGGATCTGGGCTGTTATATAATATATCAGTTAACCCTCCTGGCTCTGTGCCATCTACAAATTTGATAAGCCTGCCATATATACCTTTATTGGAATCATTGATAAAATTGTCAAACAGTACAAGGACAAGGACAGATCCTGGGCATTCTACTGGAGATGCCTTCCAAGTAGACATCAAACCATAATCTATCAATCAAGGTGTCAATCATAATCTATCAATGAAGCATCTACTCTGTGTCAGCCATTGTGGTAGGCCCTGAGGATACACATAAAATGAGTAAATATCACCATGAATAATTCACCATGAATCTTTGGGTTGGGCTATCCATTTTGAGTACAATCCTCAAATGTTTGCTAGACTAAGTAGAACAGTTTTATAGCAAAGGTAATAAAGAAATTAAGAGCCTTTTACCGAAAGGAAATACATAGAGTAGTATGATCTATTACATGTTATTCACAAACAAAGACAGGGTCAGGGACAGGAACATGAAGTTATTGGCACTTAGTAAAGAAAGCAACAGCATTATTATAACTGAATTATTAAAGTAATAAATTATTATAATGCCCTCCCTAGACAAGAAGCTTATGAGACATAATAAAAAATCAAAAAACCTTGCCAAGTAGTCAGTGACCGAAAGGAAGACTGTTTTCCTTTGGCTGTCAATATATCAAGATTTTGCCCATATCCAGCCTAAAATAGCACGTTTTGCTATGTTTTCATTTATGGTCTTTTAAAAACACTTCGACATGGTATTTTCTTTGAAGTACGGTGACAACTGAATTTAGCAAGATGAAAAATCTCATAAAATAATGCTAAGAAAGACAGCAACCACTTTCACAAACCTTTAGCTATGCTGGGACAATGAAGATATGTCTTAAAACATCTTTTTGCTATTTAATGTGGGATGAAGTTGATCCTCATATGAATCAAGGTCAAGCCACCACAAAACAGAAGCCAATGAAGTTGTATTGCATAGTTACTGGGAGAGAAAAAAAGTTAAAAATTTCTAAATTATGAAATACTTAACACGTCTTCCTAACAAGAAAGCTTATCAGTCACCATGACACCAAAGCAAGTCAATTCTTGCTCATATCCTTTAAAGCATATTTATAAACCAAATAATGGAAGGGGAAAATGTTATACTTTTGACCTTCTACATTGGCCAATTGTCCTCCACGACCTATTTTGATAATAATAAAAAAGAGAGAGAGCTACTAATTGAAAAGCAAAGATACAGATGCAGGAAACATACTCATTAGGGTTATTCCTGTATGTGACGATTTTCTGTTTCTATTCCCCAGCTGCAGATTACAAAAGAGATGAACTAATTTGAGCAACTTTAAAACTTAGTTGATATTAACCTATATGGATGCAGGTCTAAGAACTTGAAAAGATAGTGATTATTATAATGCACAAAATATTTTTACTTTTAGCTTTACATTTTAAAATAAGTTACTTTATAATCTACTCAAAGAAACACAAAAATAGACTTGGAAAAAATTGTTTTTAATTCTTTGCTGTTATATTTACTATGTTGTACTGACACCTAGTGGCTTGAAAAAATTAGGTGGGAATGTTACACATGATGCTATACAGACAAATTTTTATCATTCCCTACATGAACAAATGAAACATTATGTATAAATATGTGCATATACACACATGAAAATGAGTACATACATATAAATAGAAGTACTTAAAGGATAAATTGACCTCAAAGTCAATTTACTGAGAAACAGCTTTGAGAGGAGGTTAATATTTTTGAGCATCTAAAACATATTAGACACTATACAGAACATAATTTGAAAACAATCATTCAAAGAAGCTTCTCCACACAAATCATGAATAATCTCATATTTTTATTTGGTAGCAACCCTGAGTTCTTGGAGGTTGTTACAATGAAACACAAGCTGAGAAGACTTCTCCTATTCAAGAACCAGACTAGCTGAGTATTAGGAGGGTCACCATCATCAGGCTCCCCCTTTGGGGCACCCTTCTACTTTTACAATTAGGATAGCATAGTGATAGAAAAAGAGATGGAATTTGCTAAGAATCAGCTAGCTCTTAGCCTAGCTATAAACATTAATTTAAAGGATGATATTAAACATGGGATCTTTGCCCAACAATCAGTAACACATACTAGGGAAATAGAACTGAATTCATTCTCATATTCCCAGTATGAATGGAAGTTAAGCTCCTTTAAGGCAGGGGCCATTTTATTAATTAGTGTATCTCTAGCATCCAGCATAGTGCCTTGCACCATTTTTATTTGTTTTCATTTACTGGACCTAAGAGTTCTTTATTATAAGAAACTCACAATTAGGAAACTCACTCTACCAATGCAGAGCCAAACCTAGTCTGCAATTTATAGTTTAAAAGAGGTACCTGGAGCACTAACAATTAAAAGGGCTTGCTCAGGGTCACACAGCCTGAATGTGTCAGAAACAGGACTGAACCTAGCTAGGACTTTCTCAGTCTGAAATTTCTCTCCACTACACCATGCTGCCTCTCACATAGAAATTGCTTCTTGAATGAGTAAATGAAAGAGTAAAGTCAAGTCAACAAGTATTTCTTAAGATCTTACTATCTGCCAGCCACTGCAAAGCCCTAGGAGTACAAACACAAGCGGAACAAAAGGCAGTCCCTGCCTTCAAGGAACTTTTATTCTCATCAGGAAAGACAACGCATAAAAGGAGTCTGAAAAAAAAGGAGGAAGGTCAAAGAGATGAAGGCACCTGGCATGGAGACCAGGCAAAGAAAGTCTGAAGAGTCAACAGTACTGTTGGAGAAGAAGACATAGCTGACCCAGCCTCCTCTCTAAAAGTAAAGTTCCAGGAGGAACCAGCCAACCAGAAGGAGAAGCTCCTGGGGGAGGGCCCCTTCACGTGACTCTCAGAAAGAACAATGAAATCAGTGAAAGAAGACAATATGCTTCATTTTAGGGGTGGACAAGATATGACATGCCACGAGTATTTCACAGTAGGGGTAGAAAAAATACAACATACCAAGAGTATTTAACACCTCTGCAGTAGGAAAGTTACTTTGGCAGTGGCACAAAGGATAAATTAGGGAAGAGAGAGACTTGAGGCATGGGGAATAGGTAGGAGGCTTTGACAGTAGCTTTGGTGTGAAAAAAGAGACTGAAGCAGGATAGTAACAGTGGAAGTGGGAAGGATGGAAGGGAGGCCAGAGAGATATGCCCACAGAATTTGGCAATATTAAATGTGGAAGTCTGGATTTATGGGACAGAAAAGGGTCATGAAGGAGTACAAGATTTCAAGCCTGAAGGGAGGGGATGACCATCAACAAAATCAAGGAGTTAGGAGGAACAACGGATTTGGGAAGGAAGACTGTAAGTTCTGTTTTTTTGATATATTGAGTGTGAGGTATTGACAGTACACCCCCACGAAGATGTCAGATAGTTGAAAAGCCGGACTAGAGTTGGGTATATTAGAACTAAGGAGAGAGGGTTAGAAGATGCCCACATTTAATCCAATAAACTACAGTCAGTAACTGCTTTTTCTCTGGCACATTCCTGAGAGAGAAGACCCACAGACCACCCCTCCCAAGGCTGAGCCATGAATTATGGGTTTAATTCAAGCACGATTTGTACCAGGAACTCATGAATCTACTTCATTTGCTTTTAAAAGTACCATTCCATTAGGAGCAGAGTATAGTATCAGCTAGGGTCAGAGTCTTAAGATGTGATCAATCACCACAAACATGGTGGATGTCATTCTGAGACAATGACATATCTATGACAAAATCTATTCCAATCTAGAATGACTATCACAAATAACTAACTATTATAGAAGTCCCTACAACTTTCTATAGTTTGCCCTGTTGCTCAAGGATCTTTTTAACCCCTTGAAATAGAAATGGTGATATTGAGTCCAGGATAACCACAAACAACCTGAAGATGAAGGCTTTCATCCAACTCAAGCCATGTGTCCTGCTGGCAGGGCATCATGATGTACCTGTATGAGTTCTTATTAACAGGGCCATTGCACTACTATGTGCAATGATAAAGTAACCAAAGCTGTTCCTGACCCCCTGACATGGGTGCACAAATTCTAGGGGCAAAAAAAATCATTCTGAACTATTCTACTCCAAAGCTCTTTGACCACTGGGATATCCCCTAGCACATTCTTATCTCTAGAAATCTGTAAGGGGAGAAAAGGAGGAAAATAGCTCCTAACATATCTGGTGACCAGGTCCGAGCTTTAAAAATATATAGTAATTTTCTAGTTGCATGCAAAAACTTTTAAAAAAAAAAGATACCCAAGAGAAAAAAATATATATATATAGTAATGTGTCATGTTCAATCATGAATGATGTAACCTTTCTAGATAAAAATCTGCAGTTAATGATGTTTTATTGTGTTACCAACCCATGTTCTATAACCATATAATTTTTCTTTGTGAGGACAAGCTACCAGAAATAGTAGGACAACAGCAATAGTATACAAACTCTGTTTCAGAACCCTTGATCTTTCCTTACTAAGATTAGGACAGGCACCTATTTGAAATTCCTGGAAAACTTTACAAATATAGCAAAAATATAATAGCAAAGACAGTTAAAGATTTAAAAAGTCAATTGAAATTGGGATATAACAAACAGCCATGCTAATCTACTAATGGTAGAATTGTAAAAGGCTTTAGAAGCAACATGGAATTGTCCAATAAAACTATTAAAATGTTAATACTTGAAGATCTTACTATTGTTCTCATAACCTAAGAGAGTCACTCACAGGAAGAAAATCTTTCTATAGAAAAAATATTCCAAGGAGCATTTTTGGTAATAGCTTTAAAGAAAGTCAGCCCAGGAGTTGGAAAATGATTAAATAAACTGTGATGTATTAAAATAATGTAATTTATTATTATATTGCAACAAATTATGATTATAAAGAAACATGGGAAGAAATATGAAACAGTGCAAGGTGGAAAGAATAAGATCAAAAGAATAATAGGCTGAGTATGACTACATAAATAAAAACAATGAATAGCTACAAAACTCATCTTAAATAGAGTAGACAATGTAGGTATTATATTATTCAATTTAATACAACCCATCAATTTGCAAGCTTTTGCTACGCATCTATATAGTGAACGTTGTGCTGGGCATTGGACATATTAAGACAAAAATGAAACCATCCCTGCTCTCAAGGAATTCACGTTCTATTTGGGGAGACAACATCTATACATGTACATACATGCAAACTAAATACAAGGTAATTTGCTGGGGAGGCACTAGCTTCCAGGGAGATCAGGAAAAGCCTTGTTGTAGAAGGTTGTGTTTAAACAGCTTTGAAAGGAGCCATGGATTCTAAGATATGCAGAGATGAAGAAGGAGTTCATTTCAAGATGGACTTGGAGCCAAGAAGATCTGGATTCAAATTTGGCCTTTGGCACTAGCTATGAAGCCCTGGGCAAGATACTTAATGTCTCAGAGTATCCATTTCCTTACCAAAAAAGGAGGAGATTGGACTAGATGTCCCCTAAGGTCCCTTGCAGTTCTAAATCTATTATTCTAAACATAATAAGGATCCAATAAAATTTACTGAGCACAAGAGTGATATGATCAGATCTATGCTTTAGGAATGTCAATTTAGCAACTATGTACACAACATACTGGAACAGGGAGACCAAGGCAAGAAAACCAATACATAGAGCTTTTGCTTCTTTCAGGAACTTGTAATAAAAAGGTTCAGGTAGAGAGATGGACCCTCCTTTATAACCACTTTTTTAAATTTTTTTGAGAGGGGAAGGCAGGGCAATTGGGGTTAAGTGATTTGCCCAAGATCACACAGCTAATAAATGTGTCAAATGTCTGAGGTCACATTTGAACTCAGGTCCTCCTGAGTTCAGTGTATAACCACTTTATTATTGGTTTTTCTGGGTTGTTTGGGAGAGAGATGCTCTAATTTTTGTTTTTGTTTACATTTTCTTTTTAATTTTTGTTAATGCATTTTTTCTTATATGTACTAATGGAAGTTGTAATAAAAATTTTCAGCAAACGAAATTTTAAAATCATCATTTTAACATCATCACTCATGTCAGTATGTCATAACAAAGGATCAACAAAAAAATTCCCTCCTGTTCTCCTCTCTGAATGGCCCTTTCTTTATTAGTTATGTAATTATCTCAAGGAGCTAGAAGTATGCAAGGACAAACTACCTGTAAAAAGGGTCATGGTGAGGAATCATTATAATGTCTTTATAACCCTGCATTTATTTCCAGGTTGGGCTAGTTTCCAGGTGCTACAAGATCTATCTGTAGCTTCTCTATACCTAACACAAGTCCCAGAAAACCAAAGGATTTTAGAGGATTGCACACATGTCTTAAGTACAATCCATACAGAGGACCTGAGTTAGTACTCGGTAAATCTGCTATACATGTCCCTGGATCTGTTAGGAAGATATCAAGCTTTCATTCAACATTATCAATCACGGCCATGTAATTCAGGGTATGCCAGCCTACTTTAGCAGAGGGCTCCACAGCTGCCCAATTCTTATCACGGTGGCCATAACAGTACTAGACTTGTAGGAGTACTCAAGACTTTTCACAAACTCAGCCCAGAAATCCTGGTAGGAATATACATTAGATCTCTTTCTCTGTAAATGGCTGACTCAATATGAACTATCACCAAAAACAACTATCCCAGATCCAAGGAAAAAGTTAATGACAATGTATCAAATGACAGTTTACTCTACCTCAGGAGGAAACAAAAGATAGTGCTGGGCCCTAGGGACTTCAATAGGTGCCACTACATTGACATGGACTAGGCACTTCTATTGGACCCATTCTACTTTGACTCTGGTGTCCTGCCTGATTTCAACTCCACATAAAATGCTCCTCCCAGGATCATTTCTAAACTCACCACCATGCATTCTCCTCTCCCCTCCAATAAGAGGACTGAAGAGTGCAGGGACCAAATTCCTCCCAATCTCCTCTTTTATAGAGGGCAGAAGTTGAACACTCAGCTCATTCCACTTTGCTTCTATTGCTCTGGCTGGTTTTAACTCCAGGGAACAAAATGGCCCCACACATAGCACTCCTGGTGTCTCTCCCCATTTCCTGCCTTATTCTATATATTGTCTCTCCCTTTAGGATGTATGCTCCTTGAGGGAAAAGACTTTCTTTTCATTAATTGTATCCCCAGTGCTTAACTGTTTTTCGAATTGGATTAGATTGGTTTAACCACCAGGTATTGTACCATTCAAACCCCTAAAAATCCTTTGAAAATGCCCCATCCATTGCTGGTAGTACTCTGAAGTTCTGTCTCTTCTCTCATTAATCCCTCTATTATTAGACACAGGTTGGGCTTCACAATCACAATTTCATTCATGAGTCTATTAAACTAAGATTCACTTTTGTTAGTGGCTGCCAACCTCTGATAATTTAATAAGCTCCTGACCTCTGCTCTTTAATTCCTTCAACCAAGCACTGATACACAGAGATAAGCAGATTCCCACAAGGGAATTCTGCTTTCCTGGAGACATGCTAGATGAGATTCATCTCCCTTGGATCCCTGCCCAAAAGATCCCCCCCACACACACACAAAAAAAATCACAGATTTTCAGCACAGGGGAAGGAGGGTTGGTCACCAGATAACAAAAGGGTGGAGTTCCTCAACTGAATGGATCTAAACATGAGCTCCCTAGCACTATCTCACCCAAAAGCATAGCTCTGCAACTAACACTCCAGCAAAGCTGGAAAATGGCCAATACAAATAGCCAGCACAGGAAAACTTTCTGTACTAGACTTAAAAGGCTGCAACAGAGCATCTTCTGGATGGGAAGTAGTGGGGGGTAAGGGAGAGGGGGTTGTTCTCTGAAGGCATAGCTTAAGGTATGGGGTATGGCTGACTGTTCACAAACATGGTAGCAGCTACCTGGAGCATATGAGTCTCTTCTACAGGAAAGTGGAACCTTTCACCTTTCACCACCTGGTTTCCAACTCAAAGAAACTTAAGAAAAATAAGCCAAAGGCACTAGATCAGTATAGCCCCTCTAAGGCCAGGACAACTTGCCTATACCAAAAAGCAGTAAACAAGTACCCAATTGCAAAGGTATACTTCACAAGGTGATTGTTTCAGCAGAACTCACACCTCAGTTGCCAGTTATTATCATGGACCCTACAATACTGATTGGTTACTATTACAACCCTCCATTTACTTGATCACAACTCAACTAAATGAATATACTAATAATAGCTGCTCCCTTATTTGGTCTGACTATGACCTGAATTGAATCTGCTCCTGCCCATCTCTTGGTCCCCTACACACAGCTACCGAACCAACTTTCTGCCCAAGTCTTGAAATTGCCAGCCACCACTGCTCTATCTGAACTATAGTAATTCCCTACCCTTTCATCCATACCCCTGAAAAGCAGTGCTCAAAGAGTATTCTGGAAGTCCTCAAGGCCCTTTCTGGGGGTGTATGAAGTCAAAGCTATTTCCATAATAATATCAAAATGTTTTAATTGCCCCACCCCAATGACCGCACCCCCAGCACAAGTCACAGCTAGACCCTGACCCCATTGCTGACCAGTAGTGAAGCCCCATGCTGGGGCTGGGCAACAATAAGACCTCACCTCTGGGGCCTACCAGCAGAGACCCCATTTCCATAGCAGCCCAGCAGCAGGACCCAATCCCTGTAGCAAACCAGCAACAAGATCCCTCCTCCAGAGCCAGTCACCAGAAAAAAATCTGTTTCCATAGCAACCTAGCAGCAAGGCCCCAGCCCTAGAGCAGGCCAGAAGCTAAACCCCATATCTAGGAAAGGCCAACAGGGAGGCCCAAGCCCCTCAACCCCCAATACAAGCCAGAATGGAAGCCTACCCTCCAGAGAAAACAAGCAGCTAAGCCCTGAAGCCCAGTGCAAGCCAGCAGTAAGACCCAGAACCCTAGCACAAAAAGATTGGGACAGGGCAGAAACAGAACCAAACTCTCACATAAAAATACCACGTCACCAAAAAAAGGCAGAAAAAATGAGGAAAACAAAAAAAAAGAGCTTGACCATAGAAAGTTACTATGGTGATAGGGAGGATCAAAGCATAAACTTAGACGAGGACAATAGTGTAAAATGGCTACAGGTGAAACCTCAAAAAAATGTAATTTGGTCTCAGGCCCAAAAAGAATTCCTGGAAGAGCTTAAAAATAATTTTAAAAAGCAAACTAGAGAAGTAGAAGACAAAATTTGGAAAAGAAATGAGAGTAATGAAAAAGAATCATGAAAAAATAGTCAACAGCATGGAAAAGATAAACAAAAATTTACTGAGGAAAGTAACTTCCTTAAAAAAAATAGAATTGGCCAAATGGAAAAGGAAGCACAAAAACTCACTGAAGAAAATAATTTCTTAAAAGTTAGAATTGGGCAAGTGGAAGCTAATGACTCTATGAGACATCAAGATATGACAAAACATAAAAGACCAGAGCTGAATAAATAAAAAAGTTGACCTCCAAATACAAGACTTAAGGGAAACATAAAAAGGTAAAAAAAAATTAGAGAAAAGAAAAAATTCAATAACATTAAACTGTTTATATTTCTATACAGCAAAATAACATTTGTAATTCTTTAAATTTTATTACTATAAAAGAAATTAGAAAAAGTATATATAGACAGAATACATGGATATAAAGTGACTTTGATGGGATGATATCCCCCCCAAAAAAAACAAAATAAAGGGGTAAGAAAGAAATTTGAACTGAAAGAAGGAGGGGGAAATTGAATGGCATAAATTATTCTACATAAAAGAGGCATGAAAGAGCTATAATAATGAAGTGAAAGATGGGGGTAGGGGGTGGTAGGCAAAGCTTAAACCTTATTCTCATCAAAATTGGCTCAAAGAGGGAATAATGTACACACTCAATTGGATATGGAAATCATAAACAAACAAAAAAACTTGAGAAAAATAAAGTGAAAAAAGTTGCTTCAATCTGCATTGAGACACCATTAATTCTTTCTCTGGGGATGGATAGCATTTTTCACTATAAGTCCTTCAGAATTGTTATGGATCATTGTACTGCTGATAATAGCTACATCATTCACAGCTGACCATCTTACAATACTGCTGTTACATTATACCCTGTGCATTTCACTTTGCATTAACTCATGTAAGCCTTTCTAGATTTTTCTGAGAGCAACCTGCTCATAATTTCTTTTGTTGTTGTTAGAGAAATGAGGCCTTTATCAGAGAAGCTTGACTCAAAAAAAAATTTTCACAGTTACTATTGCTAACTGTATTTCTCTCCATCCTATTCTCTCTACCCATTTCTTCTACTCTCTCTTTCACTCTGTCCCTCCCCAAAAGTATTTGCTTCTGATTACCCCCTTGCCCAATTTGCCTTCCCTTCTACCACCGCTCCAGTTCCTTCCCCCCTACTTTCCTGTAGAGTAAGATAGATTTCCATACCCAATTGAGTGTGTGTGTTATTCCCTCCTTAAGCCAATTCCAATGCTCATTTTCCCAGCCTATTTCTTGACTTTTTAACTCTTTCTTCAGGCAGGGCTCTGCTTCCAGTATGGAAGGTATACTGTCCCAAGCCTCAAGGGTTTCACGTAGCTATTTTCGGAGATACTTCTAGGGAACTGTAACTTTTCAGTTCTTCCAAGGTGGCATGATCAGAGGAGAGATGTTTACTCCTCTCCTAGCCTGTGTTCTGGTCTGTGAATGACCGCAAGCCCTCTTTTCTGCCCTGGAACCCAAACTAGAAGAGGAGGGTTCCCTCTCTACTGCTGCCACAAGCTCTGCTATGCCAGTGCTCCTCCTTGCCCCAGGACTGCCACCCAGGCCTACGATCCAGATACAAGCATGAGCAAAGCAACAGAGTCCTGGCTCAATGCCAACAAAGAGAGCCCTATGATCTCCTTCTGATCAGTTGCTCGATCCCCTTACAATCTGTGGGCTGAGAGCTCCAGAAACAGCCACTGCCACTGCTGTTGCAACTGCCTCCACCGCCACCTCCACTGCCACAGATTCAGTCATTCCAAAGGCCTGCTCCTAGTTTGCTGGGGTCAGGACTGGACTGTGCTCCTCTCTCACCCAGGTCTGACAGCCCTTTCCCACTGACTTTCTAAGTTGACTTTGGCATTTGTGGGTTGAGAAGTATGGAAGCCACCACAACTACCAGTGATTCAGTCCCTTGAGGCCTGCTTCAGGTTTGCTGGGGCCCAATATGTACTGAAGTGGCCTGCGCTGGACTGTACTCCTCTCTCAGCCTGGCACAACAGACTTCCTGTCAACCCTTGAAGTTGTCTTGAGCTGGAGATTTGTTTCACTCTGTCTTTTGTGGGTCCTACTGCTCTAGAATTTGTTGAGTCATTTTAACAGGTATTTGGAGGGGTTTAGGGGACAGCTCTGGCGAGACCCTACTTTAACTCTGTCCCCAAAAATTACATTCAATAATAGACAATGAAGAGATCAAAAACTAACTGGAAACTAAATAATCTAATCCTAAAAACAAGTGGGTCAAAGAACAAATCATAAAAACAATTGATGAGAGCAGCCCAAGACGGCCAACTTCGAGGATCAGGTGTTGGATGAGGAGAAGGTATGGGTAGATGCCAACTTCATCACTCATGCTCCCACAGGAGAATTTAATGAAGTGTTTAATGAGGTCTGGTTACTACTTAACAATGACAAGCTTCTCAGGGAAGGGGCAGCTCATGCATTCACCCAGTATAATATGGATCAGTTCACTCCAGTGAAGATAGAAGGATATGACGACCAGCTCTTAATTACAGAACATGGTGACCTGGATAGTGGCCGATTTTTAGATGCAAGAAATAAAGTTCCCTTTAAGTTTGATCACTTATAGAAAGAAGCAAGTGACCCCCAACCTGAGGATATAGATGGAGCTCTGAAGTCATGGAGGAAATTGTGTGACAGTGTATTAAGGGTCTTTGTGAAAGATCATTATTCCAATGACTTCTGTATTGTTTATACTAAAATTATAGATGGGCAGAAGACTATTACTGTCTGTATTGAGAGCCACCACTTTCAGCCTAAAAACTTCTGGAATGGTCATTGGAGATCAGAGTGGAAGTTTACTATCACACCACCTACAACTCAGGTGGTTGGAGTGCTAAAGATTGAGGTCCATTATTATGAAGATGGCAATGTTCAGTTGGTTAGTCACAAAGATGTACAGGTTTCAAAAATTGTTACTGATGATGTACAAACTGCCAAGAAATTTATTAAAATCAGATAACATGCCAAAAATGAGTATCAGACCATGATTAGTAAGACGTATCAGACAATATCAGACACCACATTCAAGGCGTTGCACCAGCAGCTTCCAGTCACCTGCACCAAAAGAGACTGGAACAAGATACTCAGCTCCAAGATTGGCAAAGAAATGCAAAATGCTTAAGGCTGGATGTGAAATTCTCTATTTGTAACATGCAAAAAAAGAAAGGAAAGAAAAAAAGATTCAAAGTATGGTCTTATAAGCAGGTGGTTTATAAACAAGTGTGGTATTTTGCTAGGGCTTTCAAAGTTAACAGGTTTTCTAGCCTCTTGGAATACTATTGAACCAATAGCATTGTCCTGATGTCTTTTTTGTGTGGTCCTTGCCATGTAACTTCCTATTGTGACTATATCTACTTGTAGGATTTTTTTTAATTCAGTTATTTTTTAACATTGAAAAAAGACAGAGAAAGAGATATGTCCTAGAATTTATGTGCTGGTTAGAAAATTTCCTAGACATGAAAGCCCTCTCACAAACAGATAGGTAATGTTTTCAATACTCTCCTACCCTTATCCTTAATAGCACTTCTGGTACCAGTGGTTTTTACTGATCAACCAATAGCTAAAGATGCTAATGCTGCAAGATATATCTACAGACATCCTTTCTCTTCTGACTGCTGATTGCCACTTAATGGCATCCTGTTAGTTGCAGATTTTTAATTATTTGGAATGGGATTTTTAAGATCCCTTTGGTGGAAAATGGTTTTCTGGAAATTCCATAATGACCAGCTTCTCTGGGGAGATTTTGAGGGTTTTTTGTTGTTGTTTATTTTAAAATCCAAAGACTTGAACCACATTCCATCCAAGTGAACTTGTTTGCGTTCTTCCTTTTCCAAAAATTCCCTTATGCCAGTAACATGGTTGTTATAGGCATCTGCATTTTTAGAATACAGTTACCTATTTATATATTTTTTATATTCAAGAACTGCTGACACAGTCTGGATGTAGAAGAATAAATATTAAAGCTTGAAAAATGCCAATGCCTAAGGAATAATGGGTATATTGTGCTTTAATGCTTTATGGCAGGTTACTAGAGTTTGTACTGTAAGTGTATGAATCAGACAAGTGCATAAATCACAAACAAAAACAAAAAAGATTTGCACCAAAGTGAAAAGAATAACTTCTAAGCAGTGTCTTTCTATTGTTACCTGTTTCTTAATATACTTAAAGGGAACACTGGCAATTCACTCTAAATGGTTTGTAAAACTCATTTAACATTCTTCTTCAGTTCTGTCTGCCAAGAACTCAAGTTAGACTATGATACAGCAGCCCTTCCAGGAGGATGAGTGAAGGTATGTGTTCCATAGCTCTCAAAATACAGAGGTACAATGGATAGGTAATATCAGAACCATGTATGGTAAATTCATTCTACATTGTTTATACTTAGGCGACCAGGCTTTAATGTGAGGTCATTTTGGTATTTTTTTTAAACCAAGTGCTATCCTCCTATCTGCAAATACATGTTGAAGGGGAGGATGTTTGTGCTTAAAGTGGCATTGTTTTTGTTCAGTAACATGGTTAAGCAAGAATATTTCCAAAGTGTCCTGTTACTTATGTAAACTTCTTTTCCCAAATAAAATATATTTGTATTATTTGCCATTCATGATATCCATCCATATTACAAAATCCCCTTTACATACTAGTAGAAATACAATGGTTTTTGTTCTTTAAAATTTTGATAATTTCATTAAAGAAAATGATAATGACACAACATACCAAAATTTATGAGATGCAGCCAAAGTGGTACTTAGTGAAAACTTTATATCTCTAATTGCTTACATCAATAAAATAGAGAAAAAGCAGATCACTGAATTGAGCATGCAACTAAAAAAAACTAGAAAAAGAACAAATTAAAAATCCCTAACTCAACACCAAACTGGAAATCCTGAAAATCAAAGGAGAGATTGATAAAACTGAAAGAAAACCAATGAACTAATAAAACTAAAAGCTGGTTTTATTTTAAAAAAACACAATAAAAGAGATAAACCTTTGGTTAATTTGATTTAAAAAAGGAAAGACAAAAACCAAATTACTAGTATCAAAACGAAAGAGATGAATTCACCACCAATGAAAAGGAAATTAAGACAATTGTCAGGAGCCATTAAACCCAATTACATGCCAACAGATTTGACAATCTAAATGAAATGGATGAATATCTGCAAAAAAAATATGTTACCCAGATTAATAGAAGAAATAAAAAACTTAAATAACCCCCCCCAAAAATTGATCAAACCATCAATGAACTTCCTAAGAAAAATTCCCCAGGACCAGATGGATTCAAAAGTGAATTATACCAAACATTTGAAGAACGATTAATCCCATTACTATATAAACTATTTGGGAAAATAGGTAAAGAAGTTCTACCAAATTCCTTTTATGACACAAATATGATGCTGATACCCAACTAGGAAGAGCCAAAAAATAGAAAGAAAATTATACACCAATTTCCCTAATGAATATTGACGTAAAAATTTAAATAAAATACCAGCAATCACAGCAATATATCACAAGGGTTATACACTATGACCAGGTGAGATTTATTGTATGGCTGGTTCAATACTAGGAAAACTATCAGCATGATTGACCATATCAATAACAAAACCAACAGAAATCATACGATTATCTAAATAGATGCAGGCCTTTGACAAAATAGCATCCATTCCTATTAAAAACACTAGAGAGCATAAGAATAAATGGAGCTTTCCTTAAAATGATAAGTAATAGTTTTCTAAAACCATCAGAGAGCATTGTCTGTAATGGAGATAAGCTAGGAGCCTTACCAATACAATCAGGGGAGAAGCAAGGATGCTCATTTTCACCTCTATTATTTAATATTGTACAAAACTGTTAGCTATTGCAATAAGAAAAGAAAAAGAAATTAAAGGAACTAGAATAGCAATGAGGAAACAAAGCTATCACTCTTTGCAGATGATATGATGTTATACTTAGAAAATCCTACAGCATCAACTAAAAAACTACTTGAAATTATTAACAACTTTGGCAAAGTTGCAGGATACAAATTAAACCCACATAAATCATCAGCATTTCTATATGTTATCAACAAAATCCAGCAGCAAGATATAGAAAGGGAAATTTCGTTTTAAATAACTGTAGACAATATAAAATATTTGGAAGTCTACTGCCAAGACAAACCCAGGAACTATATAAACATAACTATAAAACACTTTTCATGCAAATAAAGTCAAATCTAAACAATAGGAAAAAATATCAATTGCTCATGGGTAGGATAAGCCAATATAATAAAAATGACAATTCTGCCAAAATTAATCTATTTATTCAGTGTCATACCAAACTATCAAAAATTATTTTATAGAGCTAGAAAAAATAATAACAAAATTAATCTGGAAGAACAAAAGCTCAAGGATAGCAAGGTAATCAATGAAAAAATGTAAAAGAAAGTGGTCTAGCCATAACAGATCTCAAACTGTATTATGAAGCAGTAATTATCAAAACAATATGGTACTGGATAAAAAATAGAGTTCTGGATCAGTGGAATAGATTAGGTACAAATTACATTATAGCAAATGACCATAGTAATCTCCTATATGATAAACTCAAGGAACCAAGCCCTTGGAACAAAAACTCATTATTTGACAAAAACTGCTGGCAAAACTGTTAAACAGTATGGCAGAAACTAGATATAGATCAATTATCTCACATGGCCTACTAAGGTGAGATCAAAATGGGTAAATAATTTACACACAAAGGGTAACATTTTAAGCAAATTAAGAGAGCATGGAATAGTTTATCTGTCCCATTTATGGATAAGGGAAGAATTTAGGACCCAAGAAGATATAGAGAGCATTACAAAATGCAAAATATCTGGCAGGGGGGGTCCTCATAATTTTTAAAAATGTAAGGGGATTTGAGGACCAAAAAGTTTGAACTGCTATTCTTGAACAATATTTGCTGGCTTGTCCTGCCTTTCTGCTGTGGAATACAATTCTTTGGAGACTAGTCAAATCTGAACAATTGAATTTATCTAAGGGAAAAGAGGGAACCAGGGGCAGGGGATATCTTCCCTACTGGTTTCTCTACTTTATCAGTATTGCATTTTAACTCTTCTGTTAACCACCATATTTAGTTTAATCACAAGAACTAATTATAATCCTAGATGTTTACATATCAAGAGTTCTTCTTGGTAATTCTAATATAGACCCAAGAGGTTTAGGGTGGTTGGTGTCCATGGCATTTTACCCCTGGACACCAGTAGCCATCCTCAAAACTGCAGAATGCCTTTCTCTGCATCATTTAGGAGGGAAACTGAAGACTCAGAGTAGGCCTGTAGCACAAATGAAAACTTATTATTGATTCTAACACAAAAGTGAATTTCTTTCGCAGAGCTATATGTTGGTTAGGACTTTGGCAATCCCAGTATTTCTACTGATTCTGATATCCAAAGTTTCCTCCTACGTTACAAAGTTAAATTCAAAGTTCACAACAGGCCACCCAATTACTTGGGAAAAATTTAGAGGAGGTAAGTGTGGATCATTAATCTCAACCACTGAAGTTCTAATCATGTCCTACACTTAGGTCAACTTCTCCCCACCCTCATCTCTATAAAAGTATGTGTCCACTTAGTGGAACTACTCAGGACCACTGATGTTTACGGGAGATTGAGTAATGTTTAAATTCAATTCAATAAACATTTATTAAGCTCTCACCAGCCTCACTTTCTCCTTGGGAGCCATCTGGGTCTCATGGCCAGATAAAGATCAGGAGGACTAGAGATGGCCAGAGGGGCTGGTTAGGGAAGGCGTGGACACAAATGGCTTTAATCATTTAGAGAGGGAATCGCTGACCACATTGTCGGAGATCTCCTCCCCTCCTCCCCAGCAGAGGGCGAGCAGAGAAAGAGCCACGAAGCAGCTGCACGTTCAGAGTCCCAGGCAGAGGACTGCAAGGATAAGGGCTTTCAGAATAGTCCGTGACCCGCCAGCAGGTGGCTCCAACCTGACAGTCCCCAAGCGGAGCCAGCAAGAGAAGAGGAAGACGGCGGGAGAGAAGTGGTGGGACGCCATCTACGGCTCCCGCTCTGCGCAGCCGCAGTCCAGCTCCGGCCTAGCGCTGATGGAACTAGCCACAGACCCCTAGTCAACCAGCTCAGCGCGCACGCGCGCTTGTGGTTGTCTTGGGAACCGCTTCGCCTCTGCTGCAGAATCCGGGCCTGGGGCCAGCGAGAGGACTGCTGTTTTCGGAGGAGAAGCTGCTGCAGCGGCTTCAACGATGCCTCGTGGCCTGGGCGGCAGCGGCGGTGGCGCCAGCGGCGGTAGCGGGATCGGCGGCGGGGGAGCCCGGGGGTACGAGAGGCGGCGGTGTGTGAGCGACTGTCTGAAGAGGCACCAAGACCAGGCCCTGAGCAGCCATATGTACCTGCTGCGGGAGACTGGCCCCACCGGCTTCCTGCTGAGCGAGGAGGATCCCAACGGCTGCAACTATCGAGTAACCGCCGCCCCTGGGCAGAAGCAAACCCAGACCCCCAAATCTCCTCCCCCCCAAAAAAGTTCCTTCCCTTAGTGTGGGCTCCAGGCACAGACCCTGCGGCCCTTCGGGCATGCTAAGAGGGAAAGGATGCTGTAGAGCTCAGCCCCTGAAACTTGGGGTGACCTGTGTGGCCTTTATGTCTGTATAAATGGGGATAATTAGACACCTTGATATCCTGGTGATTGACCCGCTTGGAAATTCATAGCTACCGTGCATATAGCATTTTAAGGTTTGCAGAGCGCTTTTACAGATAGTTCATTTTACCCTCACAACAACTGAGGCAGACAGAGGAGTAGTGGTTTGCCCAGGGTCACAGCGTCTGAGACTAGATTTAAACTCAAGTCTTCCTGGGCCCAGGAATCCACCGTATCACTTAGTTGCCAAATGAGTATCTTCAAATTCAGGTCTTAACTCCATGTCTGGCGTTGGCATGTGAGGAAACTGAGGCACGGAGAACTTAAGCTCAAGGTCACAGTCCTAGTACAAGAATGAGGCAGGATTTGAAAGCAAGTCTTTCTGACTCCCAAGGCCTGAATTCTATCCATTCTAATGCCATACCACTTCAACCTACCTTGGTTACTAACAGTTCATGTTTTAAGGACAATCTCTGCAGTTCCTCCACCTTCTACCTACTTTGGAAATTACAATTTCCCCATAAAAAGTCTTTCTAAAAATTGGATTTTATTCAAAAATGAATTTTATTAGAACCATTATCGATGTGTGAAAAAATCTAGCAGTTTTTCAATGTATTACGTACAAGTCTTTATTTTCTTTGAAATATTCTTAATAATGGTGACAGGCCTTGGACTCAGAAAAATCTCCATTCAGGTCCTGCTTCTGAAATCTAACTGTGAGCAGAGGAAAGTGACCTAACCTCTTACAACTCTCAAATATTACATATGGAGAGCTTGTCAATCTTCATTGCAGGAGAAAATTTCCACAGAATCCACTCCTATTCATGAAATCACAGAACTGTACAAAACATGTATTCTTAGTTGAGTTTTGAAAGTGTCCACTTCAAAACTGGAAAATTATAAAAGCTTGCATCTTAACAAATATAAATCCAGCTCATTAAATGACTAACACATTTCTCACAGGTACGTTTTGTTGCTAAAAAGCAAAAACCAATTCTTTGAGGAAATTGTATAAACAACAGTGTATCCACTCTTTGCACTCTTAATAAGAGAATGACAGGGAATTCCCAGGTGAGGAACCTGCCTCTAACAATGCAGATTTTCCCCCTCCTCTGCAGCTTGTGGTAAGAGAGTTGCTTAGAGCACTGAGAAGTTAAGTGACTTGCCCAGGGTCACACAGCCATTATGTGTCAGAGTGGACTTCAACCCAAATCTTCCTGGCTTCTTAACTTACTTATCTCACTTAGAGGTGTCAGACATAGAACCTGCAGGCACATGATGCCCACAACACTCCCAAGGGTGATGAAACCAGATTAAAATGTAGTTCCTATCTGGTTTTAATGTGTTGATGTATTTTTTAAAGATATATAAATGTGTGGTTTTCTAAGACAATAAGCAGTCCGTAGAGAGTCTTTTGTATGTTTTAATGGCCTATGTTTCTATAAGGCCTCGCCTATTAAGTTAGATATAAGTAGAACTTTTTGACTATATTGTTAAATACTGTGGTAGAAAGAATATTGGGTTTGGAATTGGAATGTCCAGGGTCATTCCCTGTTCTGCTACATAATACCTATGCTTCCTTGACTAAACTACTTCTCTGGGCCTCAGTTGTCTCCAGTAAAGTGAGGATGTTGTACTATGAGCTTTTAAAGAAAACTTAAAAAAAAGATATTTCTACCTGCCTAAAATGTAAAGGCAACCAACCTGAAAAAGGGAATATGCTACATTAGGGAATTGTCAGCCTTTTCTGAAGAACTACTTTGATTTCCCCAGTGTTACCACTTTGATGGGTACACTATCACACTGAAGATTGCTGATGCAGTTTCTGCATCAGAACCTAACAGCAGTAGCTGGATTTTAATTGGACCACATAAAGTTGACCAGTAAATTGTGATTGACCTATTGGGAATGCTTGCAGTAGATGCCTTGACCAAGTTTCTTCTAACCGCAAAACATGACCCATTTTTTTCTCTAACAATACTGATGATTAATTAGAATTATGATTTTAAAATTAAGTATTTTTCTTTAAAAGGTTTTCCTTGGAGATCCTCACACATGTAGCTGTTCCACATTTCTGAAAGGAAATGATCTTTGTAAGCATATCTGTTGGTAAGTGATTTAGTGTGCCCGGTCTACCACAAACAAATTTCTCAAGGCCATATGTCTGTAATTTGCCTCTTCAGTGTTTTGAATATTACTAAATTAAAGGTCATTGGTATTATGGAAACAGATAAAATGACTTTAATTATTTTTTTCTCTTATTTAATCCTACCATGTTGAGTAATTCTTAGAAAGTGAAGTGGAATCTACTACAAATTTTGGAACATGATGTGGTTATAATAGATATGCTTTTAGTGTATGTGGTAAAATGTTACTATTCATATCCACAAATATTTGACTTTCCTGATTTTTATGAAATGATGATAGAGAAATTGAAATGTGAACTAGAAATTTAAAGCCTCACTGACCTATATCACTAAGTTATTAAGACCGAATTCAAAGAATCATAGAATGAAGAGATTCTCTAGTTCAATCACCTTTCATTTTATAGTTGAGCAAACAAAGGATTATTATTTCTTAATCATTTTGCCCTACAATCTCAAAGACCTGTGTTTTTCCAAGTATAAACAAAGGAATAAAAAAATATCCTCCCCTCTTCTGGTATTCTTCTCTATGAGCCAAGAATAAAAAGATTATCCCTCTCCTTTATCTCTCCACCACAGACACACGCACACACACACATACACTGAAGAGCTGGTCTATCAATGTGAAGGAATATAAACAAAATTATCTGGAAGTATATATCCATAGAATTAGATCTTTTTTTTAAAGTCAGAGTCTTTTTTTGCAAGGAATTGTATATACATACATATGTATATTATATGTGTATATATATATATATGTATATATGTATGCACATATATATACATACACATATACATATATATTTAGACATATATGTACATATGTGTGAATATGTTTATGTACATAAGGAAGTCTATATATTCGTATATGTATGTTTATATATTATATTTTAATCTTCTTAGCCAGTTTTTAACTAAACTCAATTTACCTCACTCTGCTACCAATCAAAAAATATGTATATATATAACCTGTGACCCAGTGCCCCAAGTTCTGTACTTTTATGGGCCAAGTTTGAGCTTGAGGGCTGACATGCCTCCAGAAGGCTGGGGGTGGGGTAACTTTTGACATGTCTTCTGAAATCTGGGATTGAGGAACTCCTTTCACTTAGCCCCATGATTCTCTCCTTCATTGCTGCCATCTCAGCCTGAGGATCTATGCCTCTCCATCCTTGGAACAAAGAACTTGGAGTCTAAGAACTCTTTTTTTGGACCTCTTGAAAGAGAGCATGTACACCCTAAATGAGCCATTAGTAGTTCAGTTCAGGGACAAGCTACCACTCCTATCCCCACTCTGTTACCCACGTTTTATATTCTCTCTCTCTGCTTCCTGGTCTGTGCCCAGCTTTTTGAGAATCTCTCTAAAGGACCGACTCTAAAATTGACTCTCTTTTTGACAGGCCTAACACAAAGTGGTGACTTCACTGTCTAAGACAATCAGTTAGTTCACAGTCCTGAGACTTGACGTGTCATCTTCAATGAAATAATAATGGTCATACCCTGGTAAAGGTCTCCTAATACTTTCATAAGTTGTCAATAGGCACATCTAAACGATGATTCATCACTAAGCAGGCACACTAAGTTGATCCAGGAGCTGCCACATACATACGTATACACACACAGACACATAAACATACACACACACATATGTATATGTGTAGGGCAGCCAGATGGTACAGCAGATAGAGTGCCAGGCCTGGGAGACTCATCATCCTGAGTTCGAATCTGGTCTCAGATACTTACTAGCTATGTGACCCTTGGCAAATCACTTAAGCCTGTTTGCCTCAGTTTCCTCATCTGCAAAAAATGAGCTGGAAAAGGAAATGGCAAAATACTCCCACATCTTTGCCAATAAAATGCCACATGAGATCACAAAGAGTCAAACACGACTGAAAATGACTGAACAATCACAAATAAAAATGTATATATACTCATGTGGATTTATAGGTATATGTATATATATACTCATAAAGTTATACTGTTATATAGTATTGTATATTGTAAAATAAACTTAAGTGACTTCAAAATATTAAATGTAATGAAGTAAATATTTTTAGAATTCCTTTTCTTCAAAAATCACATAATTGAGAAAAGTATTGTTTGGCTGTATACATGTGTTTTTATGCTTTAGTTCCCTTGAGTGTTATAGATAGTATTGTTGGGTTTTTTTTCATTCTTCTAACGGTCAATACCCGCTTTTATACTGATCCTATCACAATGTAGTTGCTGTTTTACAATTTATTCAATCTCTACCTCCAGTTATTTCTATTTTATGACCTCCTGCAAAGCTAGGGAAACCAGAGATTGCATATTGAGTTTTAAGATTTCACCTCATTGCCCCACTTTGAAATCTTTTGCATGGAACACATAATTATAATCTTAAATAAATGGATTCTTAGACCTAAATTAGTAATTTATCTATTAATGTTTTTAAATAAAAAGTCATCTTTCACAATCACTGGTAAGATTGGACAGATTTTCTGCATAATATTAATGTGAAATTTTGTAGGAAGAAAACTATTTTTATACCAGAAGAATTTTTTCACCTAATCTAAGGAAAACCTGATGATCGTTTGGATATTTAACTTTTCTTTATATTTCAGTAATTGTAACTATAACCCACAAGAGTTCTGTAGAATCCTCCAGGCAAATCTATTAACTATTTACTTGTGCAAATGACCTCTTTCTCCATATTGCTTAGCTTGAAAGAACTAAATTGTTAATACCATTATGTAATACTTAGAGCTACTATGGAGGTATAAGTCCAGTAACACCAGCACACAGAAGGGCTGCTAGCACAGATTCTTTGATCTGCTTTTCTAAGGAAAGCAACTTTAATTAAATTTAATTAATCTTGCTTTAATTGATTTAATTAATCTCACTTTAATTAAATATACATATATCATTCACTTAGTTCAGGGGAAAAAGTCAGCACCCTGAACTTCATAGAAAACACAAAGAGAAATTATAAGCAGAAATTATACAAACAGAGCAAATAACACAAATCAGCAGATAAGGCTTCTGTCTGTCCATAGCAATACATACATAGTCACTAGAAAGAGAAGCAACAGCATTTGGGTTTTCAAAGGCAGGGGGCTCCTTAACGGCTACCCAGAGTCTCGTCTAGCCAAATCACATGAACATTATTCCAATGAGTGAGCCCCCAAAGCCAAATACTAACCTCAGAGTATATATACACTTCTTTAAGGTCAGAGGGCATCACAACCATGTGACTCAAACTCATGTGACTTAAGCAGGTCATCAAAGACTCTTGATTCAATCAAAGGCGAGACTCAATCAAAGGCACCTGGTTGCCTTAGTGCTGAGAAGTACTCCAAAAGAAAAAACAGTGAAAAGTCCCACTTTGCTTGCTATTACACTCAAGCAGTTAATTAATTGGTTTTAAAGGTATGCTTTTTCCCACTCTTAAATAATATAAACCTATTAATACTTTTCCTATCCTAATGTTAGAATGAGATTATGTAACTAATGACTTTTAAGCTTTAAAATATTTAGTGTGTACTTAACTTTTTTCTTTCCATTTTGTCTAATTGTGGATTAGGATATTATTGAAAAAATTCAAGCTTCCTAGAAATCATGAATGTAAGTATCCCTAGTGTTATCTGAGATTTATAGATTTAAAAACTTTGAATTTAGGAACTGAACTTTTAATAAATTTATTTATGAAAATTTAAAATATAAATCTGTTCTAAATGACAGAAACTTTACAACTTTCAGTTTTAATTTAGCTGATTTTTGTTTAATTCCTTTACATTCCCTGAAAATCATAACACACATTCTTTCGTGGTCTTTAAGTAAAAAGCGCTTCATGTGCTATTTTAAAATTCAAAGCACTTTTTAAACATAGTATCTTTTACTTGGTCAGTGACTGTCAGAGAAGTGGAACTTTATCAGTATTTGCTAAGCAGTTTCACAGTTTGGATCTAAAACTTTTTGTTGGAAGATAGATGTAGAATAAAATTTTGTTTTATATCTGTTTAAAATCCAGAAATTGGCAGCTGGTAGAAAATGTCATTTAAAAATGTTTATTGATTGAAATTATTGGCCTCATGCAAAAGATGACATTTTTAAAAGTGAAATACTTTGTCACTTTGCTCACTGTCATGAAGTTTACATCAGTACCTGAAGCAAAAATGACTCCTCCCTTTCTTAATAAACTGTTAAATAAAAAGGTGGCCCTTTAGAAGGGAGTTCTTTTGCAAAGCAGTAGTTGCTTATCTAATAGCGCATTATAATCTATTCTGTCTCTGTGTCCACTTGCAGATCACTCCATTGCTCCCTTATGATAGACATTCTCCCCACAGTCTGATCTCAGCCTTCTCTTTTTTATACTCTAAAAACCTACTTCATAAGTTTGTTACAGGAAGGGAGCTTTTTAGATGTAAAAACAGCCTTTAAATGTAAGTTCATGTTATCACCATTGTCACTGAAAAACTCAATGCATTCTGACTTCAACCATCATTGCCATGCACATAATGGCCTAGTCAGTTTGTTCAGCTCCTGACCTCCAGATTCCCATTGCCAGCTATCTACTCAACATCCTATTTGGTTGTCTCTCTTAACACCTCGAGAAGACAGATTATGTGAAGGAAATTTTGTAAAATAAAGCTTAACATCTCCAAAATAGATCATATTCTTTCATTCCAAAACCACCTTCTCAGCCTAATTTCCCTATTTCAGGCAACAGTGCCACACTTCTCTGTCATCTAAGGATTTAACCTGGAAGTTAATTTTTATTTTTTGCCACCTGCCCTGTATTTGATCATATGTCAGTTCTTTCATTGTACTTCCAGAATATCTGTCCTATTCTTCCCCTCTGTATTATCTCTACTGTTATTACCCCTTTACTGCAATATCACCATTAGCCAGCTTGGAATTTGCCAAGTCCTCAGTCTTTCCTTCTTCCAATTCTTTGTGTGCATTACTACCAGATTAATCTCCCTAAATGCATATCTTTGATTATATCAACTACTGTGCTCTAAAACCTCCAGTGGCATTCAAAGGTCTCCACATTCTAGCCCTAAACACCCTTATCTAACCTCAAGCCAAGTTGAATATATGCCCTGAATGTTTCCTTTGTTTTCTATTTCCATGCCTTTTCTCATGCAGTGGCTAAAAAGTAGTTTCCTCATCTCTACCAGATAAAGCCTACCAATCTTTCCATGACCAACCTAGATGTCCCTTCATCCACAATGCCGTCCCTGAATCTCCATGAAAGTGATTTCTCCATCCTATAAAACCTCTTTTCTGCACTTAATGCATCCTGCTTTGTATTCTGATTTTTCATGTACGTATCACCCTTACTAGATAATAATCATGAGGTTAGGGACTATTTCTTATTCAACTTATTCATCATTTAGTGTCTTCTACTTGTTTAATGAGTAATTATTGAATAAAGTAAATCATGTAAGCTGTGTCATATTTTTATATTAATATGTATTTTCAGGTGAATTCAAAGTAATTAGAGTAATAATTTTTTAAATCAAAGGTTTCTCAGTTAAGACAAAATTTATAAAGAGCAGCGGACATTTTCTAATCAAAAAAGGAAAAAAAATCCTAAGTTGTAACCGGTTCACGTTAAAATGAGTTATCATAGTATATCTCCTCTCCATTTCTCAGCTTAAACTCAAAAAAATCTTTTGAAATCAGTGCCTCTACTTCTCTTTTTACTCTCTTCTGAATCCTTTGCAATCTAGCTTCCAATCTCATCTTTCAACTGAATTGTCATCTCCGGTGTTACCAAGGATCTCTTAATTGTCAAATCTAATGGCCTTTTCTCAATCCTCATCTTTCTTCTCTGTAATAGTTGACATTGTTAATCACCTCATTCTAGGCAATTTCTCCTCTCTGGGTTTTTATGGTTCTCATAGTTCTTCTACCATGAGAAGGTCTAGCAGTTCATTCTCGCTTTTGCTGGGTCTTGACCCTTGTCATGGTCACTAACTGTGAGTGTTTGGGCCCTCTACTTTTTTGTCTCTATTACTCTAATACTTGATGTTTTCATTCAGCTCCCATAGATTCAGTTATCATCTCTATTTATATCAATCCAGCATAGTCTCCTTCCTGAGCCCTAGTCTCACATCACCAACTGCCTGTTAGACATTTCAAACCACATGTCCTATATGGATCTCATACTCATCATATTAAAATTCAAATAATTATCTTTTCCTCCAAATCTTTCCCTTTTTTGAATTTCCCTATTACTTTTCAGGGCCCAACCATCCTTTCAGCCAGATTCTCAACCTCAGTGTCAACTTCAACTACTCTTACTCTCTCCCATTAACTCGATATATCCAGTTTAGTTGTAAAATCTTGTGATTTCTTAATCTACATTATCTCTCACAAATATCCTCTTCTGTCCCTTCAAACAGCCACCTACCTAGTTTAGGCCCATGTCACTTTTCACCCAGACCATTGTGATGGCCCAATAATTGGTCTTCCTGACAGATTTCTCCCACTCCATTCTATCCTCAATTCAGATGCCCAAGTAATTTATCTAAAGCACAGATCTGACCATGTCATACCCTTGATCAATAAATTCTGGTGGCTTCCTTTTCCTCCAGGTTCAAATATGAAATCCTTTGTTTGGCATTTAAAGCTCTTCACAACCTGGTCTATTTCTGTTTTTCCAGTTCTTTTCTAGGAACACATTACTCCCATAGACATATTCCACAGTTCAACCATACTACCTGACATGTTTCCCTGCGTTTACACTAACTGTTCCCCATTCCTAAAAAGCTCTTCCTCTTCATGCCTAACGCTTAGCTTTCCTGGCTTCCTTAAAGACTCAATTTAAATTCCACTTTCTGCTGGTCTTTCTGTTCCTCCCATCTCCCTTCTACCATAATATCTTCCTTAAGAATGCATTCTCTGAGATTGCCTTCCATCTCCTCTGTGTATCTTGCATGTACTTAGTTAATTACATGTTTTCTCCTCCATTACAATGTGAGCTTCTTGAGATCAGGGATTGTTTTTACCTTTCTTTTTATCCCCAATGCATAGCACAGTACCTAGCACATAGTAAGTGCTTACTGTATGCTTGTTCATTGATGAATCAATTGTTTTCTTTAGCTTTTTTATGAACGTAATCTTACTTGTCTCATACTAGAAAAACAAGATTGTAACTGCAAAGAAATAAAATATAAATGTTTGTTGATGATGAAAAAGTGTAATTTCTGCTAAAGTGATCATTCCTCTATTAGGTGATGTATTTTCTCTCAATTATCATCAGATTTTATACATATCACTTTATTAGGCATTGTGAAAAAATATGAAAGAAATAGAGGGCTTAGTTTATTTACATGGTGCTTATAATCTAAGTGAAAGAAAAATACATAAATTGGTGCAATAATATCTTGTAAACTATGTCCCTGAGCCCTAAGGAGAAATGTGTTTAGATCTGGGAGAGCTAAGTAGGGAGATCTTACTAAGAGGAGGAGAATTTAAGTCAAGGCCTGTGCTCAAATCCCAACTCTGCCACTTAACTGCCTGTGTGATGTTGGGCAAGTAACTTTGTTTTTTCTGGGATTCTGTTTCCACATCATAAAAAGAGAGGATTGGACCACATAGTTTCAGAAGTCTCTTCTAACTCTAAATGTATGATCCTATGCTCTATAACTTTAAAATTGGCATATATTCATTTCTTACAGACAGTGTGTTCAAATTTTTCCCTCCATTGTGCATAGCTTCCCAAAGTGGGAAATACTGCCTCTGGGGGCACTGGACCGATCCAGGGAGGCGGTAAAAACCTCAGGTGATGCAAATTAAAAAAAAAAAGATTAAAGGGTTAAAGAAAGTAGGTTTGGGGGTGGGGTGCTGAGTAATTTTTTTAAGGGACTGGTATGCCAAATTAGTTTGGGAACCTCTGTATGTGTTATCTTCCTATCTATTCATCAAGTAATTCCTTTGTTAATTTATATGCTTCTGCATTTCTGCTATTCCTAAGTCTTTTTTCTCAAGATTCTTTAATTTTCTCTTTCCTTTTAATGAGGCCTCAGCAGCATTTTTAATTGCCAATAATTTACCTACTCCTTCCCCATCATCTTTGTTAGATGAAACCCAAAGATTTTCTCAATGGCTCATTCAGAGACAAAGCAGATTGGGTCTTTGTGACAAAATGCTTGTATTCCCACCCTTCTACCTATCCCCCAAATGAGTATGATTTAAAGGCTGATCTTATTATGCATCCAGAACTTTTCTGTACTAAAGTAAATGTGAAGTCTAAGAATTTTATAAACATTTAAGGGAAAATAATTTAGACTTCTCCAGAAAGACAGTGATTGTCCTTTATCTGATAAGGTATTGCAAATCCCTATCAGTCAATAAACAAGCATTTATTAAATACCTGCTGTGTGCCAGCCACTCTGCTACAAGCTAGGTATGCAAAGACAAAAACAGAAGTCTCAGATGTCAAGAATACTATGCAATTGAATAAAATTCTAATGATTTAATGACAAATGTAGCCAAAGTAGTAAAAAAAATTAATAAGGCACTCCAGAAGGAAGAGAAGAATTAAGATAGAGCAGATTTTAAGATGAGCTGATCAAAAGTGCAGATACTAGGAACACATCCTTCTAAACTAGAAAAAATCTGTATCAGAAAGTAAAAAAGAAACTGAGGTTGCCTTTCTTGACAAGACCAACTCTCTAGATATACCTTTGATCTCATCCTTTCCTCTCTGTCATCTCTAGTCAGTTGTCCCCATTATCACTCCCAGTCTATAATCTTCAATCTCTGCTATTTATGGATTTCTTCCCCATTGTCTAAAAATATGCTTATCTCCCCCATCCTTTAAAAAAACCCACTTGTTTCATTCCTACTAGCTATTACACTTTATCTTTCCTTTCCTTTTTAGCTAAATTTAGAGAGAGAAAAAAAAATCTGTATTCAATGCCTTTATCCTTTTTCACTCTTTCTTTTGGGTGGGGGGGAAGGGTTTAGTAATTTGTTTTGATTTTTACATTGAAGTGCCTCCCTATTATCTTCACCCATATAGTATGCTCTTCTACAATCTCATCAACAACAACCTCAAGCAAAACCTTTCTCACTCTCTTCCATACCTTTTGCAACCTGAATTCCAACCTCATCTTTCTTCCAAGACTGCACTCTCTAAAATTGCTAGTGATTTCTTAATTAACAAATGGCCTCTTCTGAGTTCCTTACTTTTCTTGACCCTTCTGCAGCATTTAATACTATCACCTTTTTTCTAGATACTCTCTCCTCTCTGGGTTTTCATGACTCTGTTATCTCTTAGTTCTCATTCTACCTGTCTGACAGCTCTTTCTCCATTTCTTTTGCTGAATCTTTATCAGTCATCGCTACTTGCCTGAGACTACTTCAGTAGCCTCTTAATTGTACTTCCTGAGTTGTTTCTACAATCCAATCCAGATTCCAAAGTGATTTTCCTAAAAAGCATAGATCTGACGATGTCATCCCCTTAGTCAGTAAATTCTGCCATCCTTCCCTGGTCATCCCCCCACAGCATCCAAAGCTTCTCTAAGGAAACTTTCCACATATGCTGCATGTATCTTATGTAAAACTATTTATATACTTGTCTCCCTGACTAGAATGTAGGCTACCTGAGTATAGGAAATATTTTTAGCACATAATAAGCACATGTCTATTGAGCATACAGGAAGTTTCTAACAAATGTTTATTGGTTGATTACTTGAGTTACTTGCCTAATGTAACACAACTAATTATTGTTGGCCAAGCCAGATCAGAATTTAGGTCTTCTGTCTCCTAAGCCAGTATTTTTTCTAGCATATCGTATATAGAACATGCTTGGTTTTCCATTTTTTTGTCACTCAGCCTGTAGACTCCATTTTGTAATTTCTTCACCAGATTCTTTACACAGATGACTCCTTTTCCATTTTCTAATATCTTTTCAATGGAACACTTCCTTTCTACCAGTTTTTCTTCATTGGTTAATGGAATTTGAAGCTTCTTCCTTCTCCCCAATTGTTGTCCTCTTTTATCTTCTATAAAGGTAATAACAGTTCTACATTTGACATACCTAAAAATGCCCTTCTTCCAAAGGCATGCATCGTATGTATGCGTTATCTCTTAATTTCATTTGACTTATTCCATAGTGCTTTTTATTAAAGGTCTATATTAGCAGGGCCATCTTCCCTTTGAGTCATACATAACATGTCGCACAGAAAGAGATGAGTAACAGAAATTTATTAACAGTTTTATACAAGTTTCTATAATTCTATGCCATTCCATATGTTGTTTGGGATTTTTGGTTTTATTTAACTTCATTTTGCAATTCTTTTTCACATTTATTTCCCCTTCCAAACATATGCTAAAGAAAAGCACTAGCAGTCCTCTGCTGTTACTTCTTTGATACTTCTTTTATTTCTTTTCCTCCCATTCTTATTGCCCTCTATCTGTTCTATCAATTCTTGCTCCAGTTCCTCTATTATACCCATTATTTGCATATTTTATATATTTTCTCTTCTGCTATTACTAGGGCAATATCCAGTGAGGCAGTTTGCAGATGACAAATAGAGCCTCCAAAGTTTAGTGACACTCTATTTTATAACTAACACCAAACTCTGACCCTTTCTACATACTCTTTTCTTAGTGGTGATAAAGAAGAGTTAACCTCCTTTCTATCCATAAGTAACCAGAGTTTCTGTTTTCACAGAAAATAAACATTCTGAAAATCAGTGAGAATTAGCTGTGTATCATTTACCCAATGTAATTTCTCTAATGTTTGAAAGTTTCAGTTTTTATATAAAATATTGTAGTAATTCTACAATTTAATGTGGTTATCAATGAATCATAATTTTGAGTGGGTTTTCCTCAGATGCTTTTCAGTTGGGCCTTGTGGAACGAGAAATCAATGAATTACTACAGGGATTACATCGAGTCCAGACTCCAGCTCCAACTGAGAGACCACATATTGAAAAAGATGGATACCTCAAACAAAAAGAAATTTGCCCAGATGATGTCTGCTCCATATGTCAAGAAGAGCTTCTAGAAAAAAAGCTACCAGTAACCTACTGCAGGTTATTTTTCTCTTGAGATTAGAAAGTTAAGGAAAAATTCTTTCTAAATTGTCTTGTCTTTACCATTTAGAGAGATGGCATATGGTGACTCATTAATACAGGAACAATATGAAACTTTAAATGTGATGTCAGTACCAATTCAACTGATTCAGTTATTTAGGAATCAGAGGACCTGGGTTCAAATCCCAGCTCTAGTACTTAAAATCTGTGAAACTTTGGACAAAATAGTACATGTCTGCCTCAGTTTCCTGCTTGCTAAATTAGAGAGTGGGACTAGAAGACCTCTTGGATCCCTTCTCAGTTCTCTTAATCTATGAACCTATTAATTGTGAGGCTTCCCAAAATGAAAAAAAAACTGAACTTTTTCTATAAAGATAGCCTATTGTAAGAATTGTTTTCATGATGTTTTTATGGTAAACTTTAATGGATGAAAAATTAAGTTAGACTTACAAAATCAATCCTAGCCTTTAATTTACTAAAATTTCAAAATAATTTGTATATGTATATACATATACATACATATGTAAATATATACATATATACATATATATATGTATATATACATGTGTGTATATACTTTGAAGGTGAAGAAATAAAGTAATACTATTGTATTTATGGTGGTACTTGAAATATAAAGCTATTCTCTCACTTTGGTATGGTAAAATACCTTATAGTTTTCAACTGTGTTGATATTAATAAGTACTTCAAAAATTCACTTGCACTTAAATATTTGAAGAGTAAATAGATTTTGAAGTACTTATCAATATTTAACTTTAATAAATTTTATAATTTTATATATTTGTGACAATATATAATTTATATATAAATATTAATAATTTGATAAGTTTAATAAAACAATATTTTAAATATTGTTCATGATAGTCCACCTTCTTAAATAATATTGCATTCTTTTCTTTCATTCTTAATATTGCATCCATTCTCTAGTGGAAATTTCCATTAATAATTTTCTCCCAAAATTTCTAGGGAGCTTGGTTTTCCATACCTGTTTTATCAATCTTTTATCTGATCTAAAAAAAAATCCCATTTCCAAAGTGTTTCCTGAACTATTAGTAAAGAACTTCATATAATCATAGAATTGCTGACGCAGATAATACTTTAAAGTAATCTAATCCAGCCTTTGTGAAATATAAATCCTATTCACTGCATCCTGAATATGAGTTTCAGATTTCTGCTTGTCAGTGATGAACAATTCATTATCCTCCACAGCAATCTGTTCCATTTTTGGACAGCCTTAATTATTTCAAGATATTCTTTACAATACTTTATATTGAGCCAAAATTTGCTGCCTAATTTCCATTAATTGGTCTGGCATTTGCCTTCCATCGCCAAACAGAGCCAATTTAATACTTTGTTGCATGATAACCTTTTAGATATTTAAAATCTATATCCCTTAAAGTCTCCTCTTCCTCTTACTAAACATTCCTAGTTACTTCATTCAATTTTTGTATGATTTGCTTTTGAGTCTTCTTACTAGTCTAATCACATTCTCCCTTCACCCCCGCCAATGTGTTCTAACTTGTCTTAAGCCTTTCTAAAATGTGACCCCTAACACTAGACAAGATATCTCCCCAAACTGTATTTATGAGTTGTTTTTTTTTAAACCCAGGAACAGAATTTTGATTACCCCAATTAATTTTCATCTTGTTTAGGGATAAGATATTAAGATATTTGTGGGTCCTGATTTAGTGATGCATTGTGTTATCCCTCCCCTAATTTGTGTCACTTGAGAAGCATATTATCTATGTCTCACTGAAATCACTAATAAAATGTTCAAGAGAATACAGTTAAGGACAGGACCTTGAGGTAGCAGTCCTCTAGAAAGCTCCTTATATTGATCCATCAATCAACACTCTAGTCAAACAGTTCTAAACACATTTCTCTATAAGAGTAATTTGAGAGATTGACCAAGTGATACCTGTATGAAATCCAGTTACATTATGTTCATGGATTTTCCCCATTATCCTATTAAGTAATCATGTCAAAAAAAAAGTAAGTGTGCTTATCTGCCATACAAAATTCTCTATTCATGTAGCCTCATAGACTGCCTCTTCCTTAAGTGCTTATACTCTGTCCCTTTAAACATCCATTCTAGAATTTTTCCAGGAAACAATGACAAGCTCACTAGACAACAGTCAACAGTTATTTAAAGTGTCTATCTTCCATAGCTTTTTTAAATCTATTGTTTGTATGCCTTAAATCCTGCAACATCTCGCCTCTTCTCTACAAATCCTTGAAGACAACATATTTTTTAAAATCTGAGATTTTTAAGATATAACAATATATAACATTGTGGTAAGTGGGTAAGATTTTTCAACTGTAGTAAGTAATTCTACCAATCCTGCCCCAACCTCTCTGCTGACCTCCAATCTCATATTACCAGCTGACTTTTAGACATCTCTAACTAGCTATCCGGTAGACTTACTAAAACAGAGCTCTTTGTCTTTCTCCCTAAACCCCATTCCCACCTTTGCTGTTACTATAAGGAAACCACGCCATCCTCCCACTCCCTCAGGTTCAAAAATTAATAGTCATCCTCAGTTCTTCACTATCTCTTAAACTACCACCCCCACATCTTTGGCCAAAATCTAGAATTGATTTCACCTTTGCAACGTCTCTCAAATATGCCCCCTTCTCTCCTCTGACACTTGCCACCTTGCTAATAATGCATGCCCTCATCACCTCTATTGCAATATCCTGCTGATGAATCTACCTGCCTCAGGTTTCTCCCTACTCCATCCTCTATCCAACCCTCAAAGTGATTTTCCTGAAGTGAAGATCTGACTATGTCACTTGCCTGCTGAATGAACTCCAGTACTTCCCTATAACCTCCAGGATCAAATATAAAATAACTCTGTTTTTCATACAAAGCCCTTCATAACCTAGGCCCCTCCTACCTTTCTAGTCTTCTTACACCTTACTCCCTGTCGTCTACTCTTCCTTTCAGTGAAACTCCCACCCTGGCTGTTTCACAAATAACACACTCCATCTCTCAACTCCTGGCACTTTCTCTGGTTGTCTTCTATGCTTGGAACACTCTCCCTCCACAACTTCACCTTCTGACTTCCCTGACTTCCTTTTAAGTCCCAACTAAAATCTCATCTTCTACAGAAAGCCTTTCCCAAGCCCTCTTAATTCTAATGCCTTCCCTTTTATTTCTTTTTTATCTTGTATATAGCTTCTTTGCTTATATTTGTTTGCATGTTGTCTCTCCCATTACATTGTGAGCTCCTTGAGGGCAGGGATTGTCTTGTTTATTGATTGATTTATTGATTGGTAATTTTTTTTTCATTTTACAAATAAAGAAATACTAATGAAATAAAATTGTACGGTAAGTAAACAGAAAGGATAAATTGAAATTTTCTGGTCTAATTCTTCAGCTTAGCACTTCTAGAAATGTATAATTTGGTAGAAACAGAATTAATTCAGAACTGTGTCTTATGAGGGGGAAAAGTTGTAGTAACTTTTCTGATGATAACAGTTAACTTGATGTGACAATTCTTGATGATACACAATTAACAGAGAAACAAATTGGATGGTATATTGAATAGTTACAGTGTTACTGGTAAAAAATAACTCTTGCAAAATCTCTATTCATTTCTACCAGGTATGGTTGTGGTAATAGTGTTCATATAAAATGTATGAAAATCTGGGCTGATCATCAGGATAAGTCATCAAAAAATTCTGTTGTCAAGTGCCCTCTGTGCAGGGAAGAGTTTGCACCCTTAAAACTTATTTTAGATGAATTCAGAAACTCCAACAGACTTGTGACAGCAGCAGAGAAAGAAAGGCTTGACAAACACCTTGGAATTCCATGTAACAACTGCAGACAGTTTCCAATTGAGGGAACATGTTACAAGTAAGTATCAATTAAAAATCATTTTAAAAATTAGAAAAATAGCCTTTATTTTTCGCAGTACTAAAACTTCTTAACCCATTAAGTCCTAGTTTAATGACTCATCTTGGCATACAAATGATTCTTCAAACTCTTTCAAGAGGAGCCCAAGCTCTGATCCAACCTGGAAAGGCTTTTAAAAGTATGGACCCTGAAACAGAGTGTGTATCTGTTGCCTGAGGACCAGCTTAGCTAACTTACAGAGGTCATCGCCGAAAGGTTGACCCCTAGAGTATTGAATTTTTCAGACACAGAAATTAAAGAAACATTGAGGGGTTACAGGCTACATTGGTGGAGACTCTTAAATTACCAGTCTTTCAAAGTGAATTAGTCACTTCCTAGCAGCATTGAATGTTCCAGTCTAAGGGTTTCTTTCCTAGCGTTTTCACCTAAGTGAAAACTATACATTCAGAGTTAATCATCAGGGGAGCATCTACTAACACTCAGTAGTTAAGGGCTTTCAAATTCTTATCCTCACAATTTCTGGTTCCTCGTTTTGATACCATATAATCTTGGGGCTTTAAAATAGCTTTCCAGAACAAGAGTTCTAGGCATAGCATCTTTCTTTGGTGACTCTAGTATTGTGGGAGTCAACTAAAGAGTGCTTCAAACTTAACCCTTCCTGTCTTTTTGCACTTCTTTCTTCCCATTTGTGGAGGTTTATGGAGACCTTGAGATGTTGTGCCCCAGGATTTCTTCATCTGGGGTCCATGCATTTTTAAAAACATATTTTGACAACTATATTATACTATAATTTCCATTGTAATCTTACTTATTTTTATTTTAGATATTTAAACTATTATTTTCAGAAAGTGTCCATAGGATTTCACCAGACCTCCAGAAGGGTCCATGACACAAAAAAGGTTAAGAAACCCAGAGCTAGGGGGCATGACCACACAGAAGAGAACCTGTACTTTGCTAGAACCCAATACCCTTAATTTTATATTAGTCAACAAACTTTTATTAAATACTCTGTGCTAAACACCAGGGATGCAAAGAAAGGTTAAAACAGTCTCTGTTCTCAAAGAGCTTATAGTCTAATGGGGGAAACAACATGCAAACAACTATACACAAGCAAGATATATAAAGATAAATTGGAAATTATCTCAAAGGGAAGGCATTAGAATTGAGGATAAGGAAAGCCTTCTTGCATAAAAGGAGAATAGCTGTGACTTGAAGGAAGTGAACAGGTAGCAATGAGGAAAGTCAAATTCCAAGCATGGGGGACAGTTGCTGAAAACAATCTGAGGCAAAGACGTAACAAATCAAGTCTCCTGGTAATACCATCCTTTTTAAATCAACTGTTAAAATCTGTTGGCATTTCCTTTTTTGTCAGCTTTCCCATATATTTTAAGAAGAAATTATTTCCTTGTCTCTTCTACTAAAGCATTTGCTTCTGAGTTATTTTTGGCATATATTTTGAATAAATTTGGTTTTTATTATTTTTCTATTTGTCTTTTAAAAAAAGAATTTTCCAGCTGTATTTCACTCTACTCTCTTTTATGTGAGAGTACTACTCCATGTTCCAACCAAAACAACCTAATATCTATTGCTCTATGTAGTTCTTTCTGTTCCATGCATTTGCCCAGGTTGTTGACCAGGCCACATTCTCACCTGGTGAAATCTTTCATTTACTCCAGGAACCACTTCATGCTTCACCTTTTCCATGATTTTTTTCCTTATTCCCTCACAAATAAGTGATCTCTATCTGACTCATATTTGTTTTTATTTAGACCTCTCCACTTTGTTTAGACACTTTTCCTTTTCCCTTATCATATTCTGCTTCGTATCATACTTATTTGTATATGAGACAGTACTGAGGTAGCCAAGCAGTGCAGTGGACAGAGTTCTGGACCTGGAGTCAAGAAGACTTGAGTTCAAATTCAGCTTAAGATACTTACTAGCTGTATGACCTGAGCAAGTCACTTAAGCTTCTGTGCCTCAGTTTCCTCGTGTAAAATGGAAATAATAATAGTACCTACCTCTCAGAATTGTTATAAGGATAAAATGAGATAATATTTATACAGCACTTTGAAAACCTTAAGGCACTATATAAAACTAGTTATTATTATTTGTGCATGAACAAATAATAATCTCTCATTAGACTGTAAGCTGCTGGAGGGTAGGGGCTGAAATTTTCATCTTTGTTTCCTTCTGCCTAGGACAATATCTAGCATACAGTAGTTGATTAATAAATATTTGTTTAATTGTTAAAATGTACTAAAATACTAACTGATGCTCAGATTAGTGAACAGAAGACCAGTGTAAACTCATCAGTCATAAACACATTTAACTTGTGCTCATTAGGAAAATGAACCAATAAAGATTTTTGTTAATTTTGAAACAAAAGTATTCTGGTAATTCTTAATTAACTAGAATTTTTAGTTTACTAGAACATCTTGTATCCCACTTTATCAATGTTTTATTGTCATGTTTTTGTTCTTTAGGAGATTTTGTGGTGTCCTTAATGTTCAAGTTGGAAGAAAAAAATAACCAAGTGATCATAATGCTTTTTTTCTTCCTCCAGCAAAGATAGAGACTTCATAAAAGTTATCAAGGATATATTGTGATTATCATAATATTTAATGTTTTAATAAAGGAACAGTATGAGAAATTTTACAAATTTTTTGGTGACTTCAGAAACTAAAACTATACTCAAAACATTCATTTTTGTAGTTTACATAGTCTAGTGGCTCTTAAGTATACTATAACTTTTCTTATCCAAATAAGGCAGAATTTAATTCTTGAAGCTGTTAGAAGTCTCTGCTAATTTTATTTTTATGTATTTGAAGTAAATTACTCTTCCTACTTGGTTTTCAGTTTCATATGGTAAGTAATAAATTTAAAAATATCCTATATTATGTATTTGTATGTACATTTGTGTGTGTGTATGCATGTGTCTTACATACACATAAGAACCATGTGCTTGTTAATCCTCAGGAAGAAATATCTATCTTTAGAGTATATTTGTGTTTTTTCCACGCACCCTAGTTCTTAGGTCGGTGATCTTCATACAGTTGCTATTAAATGATTGTTGATTAAATGAATAACTGCTAGGCAATACTTTGTGTCCTGGGTGGAGGTTGGGGGCACAGAGTTAGAGTATGGGAACTACCAATGACAAAGGGTAGGCATAGGAGGAAGGATGCTATAGTAAAAAGACTACTAGACATGGAGTCAGAAGGCTTGGGTTCAAGTTGTGACTGCCACTTTTCAGCTATGTCACTTTCACCCCCAGATTTGTCTCCTCATTTGAAGCATGAGAGGATTTGATAAGATTATCTCTAAGAGCCTTTCCAGTTCTATGACCTATCACATAGAACTGCATAATTTGCTTTTGAGTTCTGATATTCTGTGACTTTCCCAAGGGCTGAGTTATTGTCTTTATACAGATAATTCACAAATCTATAAATCCAACTGTCTCCTAATCTTCATTCTCATGCCATCACTTGTCTTAGAGACATTTCCAACTAGATGTGCCGTAGGTTCCTCAAACTCAACTTGTCAAAAATAGAATTCATTCCTTCCCCTAAAGTTGCCCTTCTTTGTGACTTCCAATTTCTGTTGAGGTTACCACCATCGTACAATTCACCCAGTTTTGCAGTGTCAGAATTATCCTAGACTTTTCTCCCCAGGCCCCAGTCAATTTTCAAATCATTGATTTTGTCTCCACAACATCTCTCAAAACCCTTCCTTTTCTCCACCACACGGCCATCACTCTAGTTCAGGCCTTCATTACTTGTCATTGGGACTATTACAATAGCCCCCCTGATTAGTTTCCCTCTCTTCTTATTCTCCTCCACTCCTAGATACTCCTAGAACACAGGTCTGATCATTTCGGTTCTCTGCTCAAGAAGCTTAGTAACTCCCTGTTGCTTTAAAATGAAATACAAATACTTCTCTTTTGCATTTAAAGCCCTTAACAATCTGACCCCAGACTTCCCAGCTAAACTGGCCACCTTGTACTTCAGATATTACATAATTTAAAAGTACAGGAAGAGAGATTACTAGGGTAAAAATAGTCATGGCAGACTTCATGGAGAGGATATGCTTAAACCAGGCCTTTAAGAAAGGGTAGGATGTGGACATGTGAAGAGTGAGGAAAGAGCTTTGTAGGAAAGCTGTCAGACATGCTACTTAATCATAATCCCATCTCCATATCTCTGCATGGGCTATCTCCAAGCCTGAAATGTATTCATTAACTCTTCACTTCTACCTGTGAGAATACCTGCTTGTCTTCAAAGCTCAGCACATTATTCCCCCCCTCTCTGTGACTTTTATTTACTTTGTAAAAATTTACAACGACTTAGATATGTGTATGTTGTGTCCCTTGATAAAGTATAAACTCTTTGAGTACAGGAACTGTTGCATTTTGTATTTGTATACCCAGCACCTAGTATAGCCTGTGTCACACAGTAGGTATTTAATAAATACTTGTCGATTGGTTGGTTGAGAAGCAATAAAGAGGTGCAGGTGAATTTAATTAAGCCTATGCAAACCAGAGAAGTATAGTGAAAGGAAGCAGGATATAATGAAGACATGTAAACCATTGCCTTAGATAGAGGAGGGATAGCTCAAAGGTGACATAAACAAAATTTAGCATTCTATACACAGAGATGCCTTTTTTCTCCCATGGTGAACTGAAAAATCAAAATACAAAATGGCCGCCAGTCCTGCAGTGACAATGATTTAACATTGGAAATGGGAGCAGAAGGTACTAAGAATTACATGATTCTTAGACCATCAGCTTTTAATTGTTAATATTCTCAGTATATAAACTTCATCCAGTTGTCAGTGAGTTGGCATATTACTAGAAGCAGGCTGCATCCATATTGACATTCTTGCTATAAATGAATGCTACACTAAAACTTTGAAGATATAGAAAGAATCAGGAAGATACACTGAATGGATCCTCTATGGAGGGTTTATAGAAAGACTTGGAAGAGAATTACAGAGATCAAGAAGGGAGCATTGGGTCTTTGACCTGTGCTAGTGGAAGAAGACCCAAAATTTATGTGATCGTGGGTTACATCTCTTTAAGTATAGATAGATTGTCTGTAGATCTCTATAGTCTATACATCATTCTATATATAGCCTATAGATAGATAGCTATCTTTATAGACTAGAATTCATAACCATTAGCAAAGAGCCATGATAGAGAAGTATATGGGTGAGGTAGAAAGCTAAAATAAGATCTGGCTGTGACAAACCCAACATTTAATGTTCTATAAATGTAGTCATCCAACTATATTGACCCTCAAATTTTCACATGTAAAACATGAACAATTAAACTCATACTGGTGATTTCACAGTGTTGTTTTATGCAAAGAGTTGTGAAAATCTTAAAGTGCCACATATATAATTGTTACTATCAGAATATAGCTGATTAGAAGATAAAAGAATGATCAGTTATAAAACATATTATACTCTAATGATAAAGGATAATAATAATGTTCATGAGAGGTAGCCTGATGTAGTAGAAAGAAACAAATAGATTTGGAATCAGGAGACCTTGGTTTGTGTCCTGTTTCTAACACTTACTAGATTTAAAATCCTTGTAGATCTGACTTCAAACAGTTGTGAGGTTAAAGTGAGATAAAATTCTATACAGATTTTGCAAACCTTAAAGTGCTTTATAAATGTCAATAATTTTTCTGTTCTGTTAGATTTTCTGAACTATAGGAAGTCTTCATCTTAAGCCTGTTGATCATCAATTAGTGAGGAGTCTAAATAATTATTAGCCTCATTGGACACTCATTGAAACATGCTCCAGGAAAGTTAAAGGTAGAAGGGCTTTGGTTTGTTGTTGCTTTACATTAGTCTGGAATATAAACTATTCATTTCCAATACATTGCAGTACGCTATTAAGCAGTGAGATTGTTTTAGAGCTCCTCTTAAGTGAGGTGGTCGAAGAAGAACATTATCTGTGTGAGGTGAATTTTGAGAATATTAGAATACATATATTTATATGTAATACCTTAAGTGGTCAAAATTCAAATGTACATAAATTGCAGATCAAAGACTACATTCCTTTATTGATGCCCTTCTTTAATGTGAATAATAAGAGCTAAGAACAAATAGTAAGCAAGAAAAAGTAATAATAGTCATAGCAAATATCATTTATCCATTTATTGGTGAGTATATTCAATAAGAAATACTGCCTTTTGGGGACAATGTGGACTAGTTCATAAAGAAAGAGCTGTCCTCAGAGATAGAAAGACCTGAATTCGAATTCCATTACTAACACAAATTGGCTTGTGACCCTGGACAAGTCAGCCTTTCAGTGTTTTAGAAAATTCTCTAAGACCTTAAGTTACAGAAAGGATGCTGATAACCATTGATAAAGGGACTTTTCTCCTATAGGAATTCCCTATGCAAATGAAATGACAGATCACACCCCTATCCTGTATTGTCTTTAAGGGAAATCTATTTAGATAGATTCATAAGTTTATTAGTGGGCATAATCCCTCCACCAGCAAAAATCACAATCATTTCCATTTTGCCCATGTCTTCTTGTAAGTCTTCCATAAAAGATTCACCCAAAATGGAGACTTTCTTCTGGTTCTTTTATTATTCAGGAAGTAATAGAGCAATACTCAGGCTATGTATCTGTTATCCTTTGCTCTCATTACAAGACTGACCCACCTTCTTTTCTACTCATACATATCACTGATGATTTCTTCTTTCACATAACTCATCTTAGGCAATATGCTACAGCCTAACTACACCCATCATACATCTTACCAGTTCTCTTTGTGACACCTCTGATTTTTATTTTTCAGGAATCATTGTGTTCCTTGAGTCAGAGCCATATACCACCAACCAAAGAATAGTAGTTTTAAAATATGAGCTTTTAAGCAGTAAGCAGCTTGAATTCTTTGAAATACCTATTTGATTTCCTAAATGCTGTCCTTTATGATCTCCTATTTAATTCTGGACCCAATTCACTTATCTATTTGTAGTGACTTTCCTTTTTTATGACATATGATTTATTCAGTGCTTACCATGTCAGATGCCTTCCATATCACTTTTTAAAGAAAATAGTCATTATAGAGTATTATAGAGAGGTAGAATTCTAGGTAATAATCCAAAAGCCTTTGACCTCTTGATTCTGAGCCCAGAATTTTTAATAACAATAGTAAATTAGCATTCGTATAACATTTTCAGGTTTACAAAGCACTTTTCAAATTTTATTCTCACAACAACCCCAGGAGGTAGAGGAGGAAACTGAGGCAAACAGCAGTTAAATGACTTGCCCAGACAAGTAGTAAGTGTCTGGGGCAAGATTTGAACTCAGGCCTTCCTGATTCCAGGTCTACTTCTATTAGCTGCACTTCCTAGCTGCTACTTTCTAACGTGGTCTTCACTACACTCACCTGTTCCCATCTTTGCACTGAAAATATTAAATGTTACCGTATACTTTGACTTAATCTGGAGAAATTTATTCAACTCTTCATAGAGTTTTCTCTATTTCCTCATCCTCAATAAGTACTGGAACATGAATTGTAATTGTCTTTATATTTGTCTGTTTGTGTTTATCATTAAGAGTGCTAAGTCGAATGACAAATTTTCCCATGACAGTGTTACTTATTACCTTTGGACACATGATGAAACCAATTCTGCCCACTCCTTTATTTGCCTTTCCTAGAAATATCTTTGAGACATCTTTCTGTTAAGCTACTAACTGCAATCTGTGCTTACATTCTGATTTCATTACACATAAAAGTGTGGCTGTAGAGAGCTGGCCTCAAAACAAGGAAGATTTCTGTTCAAGTCCCACCACTGACACATACTAGGTATGTGACCCAAAACATATCATTTAATATTTCAGTATTCTAGGCAACTCTCTAACACTCTTAAGTTGCAAAAAAGTGCTGACCTCCATTGGTAGAAGTTTCCTCACCCAGGAATCCTTATACCAATGAAATCACAGATCTAGTTCTTCCCATGGCTAAGAATGTGAACATGGATATGATTCAGTTCTCCTATAGTACCTCACATCGTTAATCTTGGGGGAAAAAATTAAACCAACTCAGAGCACCAAAAGTTAGTGTCATTATGTAATTAAAAACCATGTGATTCTTAGTACCTTTTGCCCCTCCTTTCCACCAGTGCCCTGTGAAAAACAGGATGAATCTACACAAGAATGAGAGACTATGTTATATTTCTGTGTGCTTCCTGGTGCACCATTGTCAAAAATTCCATCACCTTGAGGCCAGTCTTTTAATAACTACTCTCTAAATTTATTTAGCTAGGCTAGTCCTTGCACAGCAGTAGAAAGAGTCTATTTGGGGGCCCATTCTAGTTGGGTAGAATATGCTGGAGCTTGTACCCTGCTGTCATGAACCCAGATCACCTTTGTGCCATGATGAGCCATTGTAAGACAACTTTGATGGCAGCTGAAAATTTTATTTCCACCAAAAAAGGTAAATTCTCATCTGTACTTTTCATACTAATGAGTGAATATATTTCTTTACTATTCAGAATGTTGTTTCAATAGCTTTGAATAAAATCAGTAGTCAATTGTGTTTTTTTAAACATCCTGTAAAATTTACCTTAGTGCAATAAGTTTGAATTTTATCATTTCAGAGAGACTCATAGTATAATTGCATGCTAAACTATGTTCCTTTATTTAATCAACAAATGTTACTTACTCATCACTGTGCCAAGTAAAACAGGATATTTGCCCTCAGGAAACATATAATCTAACTGTTCCTGACAGGAATAACCTGAATAAAGCAATGAGCAAACAAGTTAAATGGAAAAGAATGCTAAATGCCAAGATGTTAATCTACTACTATAGGAATATAGATGAGGGCAAAAATAGACTTCATGACAGAGAGAGGTATGGCTTGAACCAGGCCTTGAAGAATGGCTAGGATTTGGAAAAGTGAAGAAAGAGCTTGCTAGGAAAGCTATCAGACACTTAATCATAATGTTCCAAAACATTTGGATCCAGCATTTTCTTTCTTTGGTGTTTTTAGGTGCACTGAATGTACTGAATATCACCTATGCCATGAATGTTTTGCTAATTGTTGCCATCCTCTACATATTTTTACCTTTCGACAGGTATAGTATTTATCTCAAACAATTATTATGCTCTCCAGTATAGGTTCTATAGGCAATCCAAAAATATATTTGAATTGCGATGATAAACTGCAATGCATTTTTATTAAAGCCTACTATAATCAAAAGAGGTGGAAAATGGCAGAGAAGTGAAAAAAAGGAAAAAGGTTTGGTGTAAAATGTAAGGGCTCACTGAGGAATGGCAAGTAGTAATAGAAAAGGCAGAATAGAGATGTGATTATAAATGAAAATTGAATAAATGACACTGGTCAAGAACAAATGATGGAGATACATGGTAAAAAAAGGACAATATTGAGGAAAATTGACTTACTGGTAATAGACAACTCATTGAGACTCAATACTTTTTGTTTTGGGTGTATTCATCATCTTATTGATAACTACCAGATAGTCATTTTCTAATGGATAAGTCACTTCTAAATGTATAGATGATAACAGGTAAATGTTTTATAATGGCTTTACTTCAGCCTAAATTCAGAAATGGTTAACATCACACATAATTTCTAACAACATTAGTTAATTCATCCTGCTAATATTTTCAGCCAACAAACAATATAATGAAGAATTTCTTACTATTAGTAGTAACGTTGAACCTTAACAATAGAATCACTTTTGGATAGCTACAGTTGTTAGGAAGTATTCCGTTACATAAAGCTGTCTCTGCAACTTTCACTCATTTCAGCTTATTTTGCCTTCTGGATCCAAACAAAAGTCTAATTGACCTGCCATATGATACCCTTTAAGTAGCTGGCATGTCCTTTTTAAAAGTCTTCTCTTTTCCAGGCTGAAAATACCCACTTCTTTTCTAATGATCCTTCTGTGGCATGGTCTTTCACCATCCTTATATCCCACATCTGGATATTCTCCAACTTGTCAATATCATTCTTAAAATATGTCCAAAACTGAACACTATACTTCAAATGTGGCCCAAGCAGGGTAAAGTACAGCAGGACTATCAACGTTCTTAGTCATGAGCAATGCATCTTTCTTAATGCATGCATTGACTTTCCTGGCTACCCTATTATACTAGTTACTCATTTTGAGTTTTAGGCTCAGTAAAACCTCCAGACCTTTTTTTCATATTAGCTGTTTTCTAACCATGCACCCCTTATCTTGTCAAGATAATAATAGGCATTTATTAAGTGCTTACTATGTGACCAGCATGATGTGTTTATGAAGGTGATTTTTTCAACCTAAATGATTCTTTATATTTGACTCTATTTCATCTTATTAGGTCCATTCTAGACAACTCTATACTATTGCCCCTCCCACATTCTATGAGTGTATGAAATATATCTTTATCTAAGTCACTGATACAAATGTTAACACAGAGCCAAAGAAAGATCTCTGGGGTACTCCACTTGATTTCATTCTAAGGTTTAATTAATAATAATCCTTTGTGTTCAACCATTCAAACAGTATTGAGTACACATAATATTATTGTTGGGACCAGAAGTGTCACATACACATCCCACAACATTTTCTAAGGTAACTTGAACTAGATTAAAACATAGTTCTTATCTGACTTTAATGTGTTCACATATTGATAATAATGAAAAAAAGAAATAAATAATAGTGTGGTTTTTCTAAGTCAATATGCAACAGCCTGCAGTGATACTTAAGTATGATTGGTTTGGTGGCCCCTGTTTCTATTTGAATTTGACACCACTGATCTATACCATATTTTTTGTCCTTCTTACAAGGATAGAAGAAAAGATTTTGTCAAATTTTTCCTAAAATATAAAATATGTAATATTCCTCTAATATACCCATTTTGTCAAAAAAAAGTTGTTAGTTCAGCATGACTTATTCTTTGTGAAATCACTCTAGTTCTTGGTGATCAGTACTTCGCCATCTATATGTTCACCAAATAGCCATTTAATAATATATTCTAGAATTTGGCTAGAAATCAAAGTCAAGCTCAATGGCAGCCTCTACTTTTTATTTTCAAATCACGACATTTCTTCTTTTCCAATATTCCTCTCTTCAAGATCTCGTAAAGATTACTGACTATCTTTAGTAATCACATCTACCAATTCTTTAAGTCAGAAAGCATTCATTTAAGCCTCTTCATCTCAACTCTTCAAGGACAGATAGGTGCTCTCTTACTTTTCATTTCACCTCCCTTTTCTTGGGTTTCAGCTCCCTCTTAGCTGTTTTTAATCTGTTCTTTCCAATTTGAAAATTCCATTTTTCAGAGAAAATAGAAGCAAAAGAAAATAGAAGCACTTCTTCGTTTTCTCTTGCCATCCATTTTCATAACTGCAATTCTAAGCAATAGTCTTATTCCTTCTTTGGTCTTTCTCTTCTCTCCAGCATAGCATTGAATAACACTTTTTGGTATCTTTAACATTCTTCAACAGTGTTAGTTTATTCTAACTTCACCATTCCAGACCTTGTTCTTATAAGATCATCTCATGCTTTTTTATTCATCTTCAGTTCCCTACCTTTGCTTTTATCTTCTACTAAATGGCATTTAAAATCTGAAGTAGTTGATGAATTCCATGTGTGTCCACATCAGTGTTTCTAAATGATGCCCCCATTTCCTCATTAGAATCATTTTTCAATATGTCTTCAGATTTCTTTAAGAGCTTCTGATGCTTGCTGACTGCCAAACTCTGTAGAATTTTAGGAGCATGGGAACCTATTTATTCTTTCTTTAAACCCTTTAAAATCTGCTGTTTTTTTCTGAAACCTAATATATATGTCTGACTACTCTACCTTTCCTTTCTATTTCTAATCCAACTTCCCAAATGGAATGGTTACTTCCACTTATGTTTCCTATTATTTTTATCTCAGCAACCAGTTCCTCATTGTTGGTGAGAATCAACCCACATTAATTGTTCCTCACATTCCTTCTGCCACTCTTCAAAAATGAAGTTACCATTAAGGCAAGCCAATTAGCTTCTCTGCTTTTGGCAGAGAGAACATTCCAGGTAATGTCTAAATAATTGAAGTCCCCCATCTCTACTATGTCATGCCTCCATGCCAGGCTAAGAAAGGAAGAATTCTATTTGATTAGAAATTTATAAACTGTGCTTCCCTGCTACTTAGAAAATATTAGCAAATACCAAACAGTGATGAACAATAATACCTGCTTTCTATTTTTAAAGAAAATAAAACATGGATATAACAAAATAGTTTTTTTATGAAAATTACCTCATTGTTTTTAACAGTTTACCTTAAAGTATGCTATGGTACTACAACTCTGTGTTGTAGTGTGAAACATTGTTAATTGTAATATAAAATAATATGTAGGTTAGAAAAGAAAAAAACTTTAATCTAAATATTTTTTCATTTATTTTCATGTCACTAATTTTTAACCATAAAATTTATATAGAAAATGCCCTTTGGATTACAAAATAATCACCTCTTTTTAACTAACACAGAAGAGAAATCAAAGGTGGAAATCACTAGAAAAAAATCCAGGGTTATGTCCTTCAGGGAGAATTATAAAAAATATAGAACTTACAAATCAGACTGAAGAAGATATGACCCACCTTGAGAAAAGGTAAGAATGACATTTTAAGTAAATTTAATCCAGAAAGTTCTCTATCATTTATGAGTTCTCTCAGATAATTTCTTCCCAATATGAATAATTTCAATAATGTTTTCAAGATTGGCCTTTCCAGAAGGCAAGAACAGTATTTTCCTTTGAGTATCCCTATTTTTGGATTTCCCTGCACAGACATATAGGTTAATGATATTTAAAGAATAATGAATTCAATGAAAAGTTCATCTGTTAAGTTCCTCCTTCTTGTTGTTGAGGAACAAAGGAAACTTTACTCCATAAACTTATGTTTTGTGAAATAGAAGGCCTGCTACACTTGCCCTTTATTCTTATTCCCCTTTATATTTATACTTCAATGATCTATAATTTCATCAGTGTTGGCTGTTCTTCCAAGTGATATAGATTGCATCCCTTTTATTACTTAGTGTGCTCCTTTGATCTTGACTGTGACTGAAAAATTAATCACCCTATTGATGATAAGCCAGGATTTATAATGAATAAAATATTAACAACCACCCCAGAAATTTCTTAGGGGACTATAAATCTAAACAAAATTCTGAAAAAGGTAAGTTGCATATATACATAGTGTTTAATAAATGTTTAATGGAAGTATAATGGAATTATTCTCTGAATCAAACCTCTGAGTGTTTTTCCATCTTCCCAAGTATTGTTCAGGATAAGAAATAGAGTAGATTTTTTTGAACTCTATATTTCATATAACTTTATTGTCTTCAATCAAAGAAAAGCCCTGGGGTGATAATTAGTATTGTCTTTAGTTATGAGGGACAACATTATAGCAGTAGTATAATTATTTTATGACATGTGGCCATAAATCAATATTTATACTTCCATGTTTCTTCTTATTTCAGTATCATTTGCACACCAAAGCATGTAGTAACATCACTTCCTCTCATATTAATTACAAAGAACAGTAAGCTGCTTGCTCCAGGAAACCAGTGTCGACTTTGTTTGAAGGCATTTTGTCTTGGTCAGCATACAAGACTATTATCATGTAATCACAAGGTAAATTCAAAACTTAATAGTAGTCCATCCATGTCATTTTGGTCCGCATTGTTCCTTCATTTCAACATTTAACTGTATTTCATGGCTTCACACATAAGTAAATACACAAGTGATTTAATAATCTATTATGTCACTTATTAATGTTGTGCTAGAAAGTATACAGAGTGACTAAGTAGACTAGGGATGGGAAGTTCAATCCCTTTATTAAACTTTGCAGAAATATGGTGTTGAGATGAAGCAGAATTGTAATATCATAGAGTCTTAGAACTGAGAGGACCTTAGAACTTAGAAGAATGTCCCACCCACTAAGGGCAGAATTATGATTAATCTTTTTCCCCAATAAAATGAAATTAGAGTTCAAGGTTTTGGTCCTTCTTATTGTCACACTGCATCCATTTAAAGAGAGATGTTAATACTTATATTTTTATCTTATCAAATGCTTTAGAATTTTTGAATGAAAAATATTCTCTGCCTTGGGGTGATGGTGCATGCCTACAAACATTGCTCCTGGGGAGACTGAGGCTATTGGGTTACAAATTTGAGAATTCTGAGCTGCATTAAGGCCAATTGCATATTTGTACTAAATCTTGCACCAGTGTGGCAAGTCCACAAGAGCAGAAGGCCACTGGGCTACCTAAGGAGGGACAGGTCAGGCCCGAGTTGGAAAAGGAGCAGGCCAAGGCTTCCATGACTATCAGCAGTATGGTCAGGTCTGTGAATGGCCACTGTACTTCCAGCCTGAGTGAGATAGAGAGATTCAGTCTTTCCCCCCAAAAAGTATATAAGTGTGTGTATGTGTGTGTGTGTATTTTTATGTGTATATATATACAAGTTTATATACACATAGATAAACATATGTGTGTATATTTATATATGTACATTTATAGCTATATACAAACATATATATATATTCTACATATTATATAAATGTATGGTAATTATTGTTCCGTGTGAACTAAAACCAGAGTCTGAAACTTTTAACAATAATTAATTTTTAAATTATTGAATGTTTTATTAATTTCTCCACTAGAAAATAAATACATGGATAGATTTAAATGGAATTAACCATTCAAGAAAATTTAATCTTGAGTCTTTAATGTGATCTGCAAAAGCAGTGTTTATCAGATGACTCAAAATTTAATCAATAAAAAATGATAGCTCAGATGGTATTTAAGGGGGCCTGGCTTATCAAAAATTTGAAACATACCTCCTTGACAAATGAATAATACCTTTAGTCTCTGCTTAATTGTTATATTATTCATGTTTTGATGAAGCTTTATATATTGTATTACTGATGATTATAATCAAGATGATTGCAATTCTAATATATATTTTTTTAAAGTTTCATAGGGAATGTATTGACGATTGGTTACTAAACATATGTAATTCATGCCCTATTGATGGCCAAATTGTCTATAACCCTTTAATCTGGAAAAATTCACTGATTAATGGACACATACAAAAGCAAGTACCACATACAGCTGCCACTCATCTGTCAAAACAGGTGTATCCAGAACTTTTTATACCTGGAACTGGATTGCTTTTTAAAGAAGGAAAATTTGACCAGTTATCTGAAAAATCTAAAGATAATTTCAAAAGACTCAATAATCATCAAGATTCAACAGATTTGAATGAGAATTTAACAGTAGATAGTCTGCACCCTTTGCAATCAAGTGATCCAGATTCAAGTAAATTAATCTTTGATTATAAAATAAATGACCATTTCCCTAGCTATCTTCAGGATTCATCCCTTAGCGCTGCAGGGAAAATGTCATCCCAAGTTTTTCTTCCTTCTGTTACCAAGACTGGAATTTATGCTAAACCTGGAAGCCCATTTGTCAACAGAAAGTTGTATCACCCTGAACAAAAGCCAAAGGGGAACAGAGAGTCTCAGTGCATGGACGATCTTACGCTGAAGAAGATTCTTGCCACTAAAATAAGAATTGACAATGAAAGTTCAGATATTACATTTCCAGGGGTTTTTCATCATATGGCAAACTGGGGTACAACTAACCCTAGCTCATCCAAAAGGGAGAATAATATTATAGGAAAAATCAGACGAAACCATGGTCTCCTGTCAAAAAGGCCTATATCAAATACTTTAAATACTGAAGCTCAAGAGTTGTCTTTAATAATGGAAGGAGTTCCTCTCTCCAAAAGCTAATTTAAATATTTTCTAGGATTAAAATATATTTGCAAAAATAGCACATTTTTACTGATTAACTATAAATGCTATTCTTGGTCCATTTATACATATATATATATATATATATGTGTGTGTGTGTGTGTGTGTGTATTGTTCCTTTATGTAATACACATATCTAGTTATCTGTGAATAGCATATCACACTGTTTATTCTACCACAGACAATTTAAACAACCTAGTTCCTACTAAGGACACATATTTGGATATTATGATAAGAAAACTTTAAGAAAAATGATTTTTAGATCATAATGAAGTATGAATAATTACCAGATCTCATGATCATTTCAATAATTACATGGGTTAGTTCTACTTAAATAAAAAAAATAAGCTTTCTTGGAATGAGTTACTTATTTCAGATATTTTAAATTGTTATATGGTATGCAAGTAATTTTTCCTGGCAATGTAATTTGTTGCTTGCATCTTTACTAATAATGAGTACAGAATATAATGTGTATAGTAGTATACAGCTTACAGGGGAATTAAGAAATGGGGTTTTATTATGAATTTTTTCCTTGAAGTATTATGTTTGTAAACTAAATGAGAATAAAATCTAGTCATCATGCCTTACTTTTTCAATTTTTACAGTCTTTATAACATCTGTAATTGTTTGCATTTTATTTTTGTAGCAATTTGACAGATTTACACCATGGTATTCATTAAGATGACCAATATCAAAGATTATGTGTTAAATTTTTTTCTGTCTCAGGAACAAAGAGTTAAAATGTTTTGTTTAAGGGATACCACTGTCAGATTCTGGTTCTGTTTCTCACTTTTATATAATTTGTTAGGTTTTCACATCTTTTAATTTTCTAAGGTATTAAACAATTTCTCTTCTGCAATAGAAAAAAAGAACATGTGATTTTGGAGATTCTCATTCTGTAGATATAGTTTGGACTAGTTGGAATGTGATGTCCCTTCTAATTTTTGAGATTCAGAAAATCAAGTTTAGTTGTTAAGGTGTTAATGGTATAAATATGTGATCAAGTATAGACTTCTCCAATTATCATTTAAAGTCCTTCATAATCTGGCTCCAACCACAGACACTCATAGTCTAACCAAACTGGTGTTTGATCATTCCTCACATATAACATTCTATCTTTGTGCCTTTGCATGGACTATCCTTTACTCCTAAAATGTACTCACTCCTCACCTCTACATCTTAGAATCCCTAGTTTTCTTCAAAACTTAATTTAAGTGCCACCTCTCATTTAACATCTTTCCTGATCCCTCTAACTGCTATAATTCCTTGGAGTCCCCAGTTACCTCCTGTTTATTGTGTATATATATGTGTTATAAACACATACACACACATAGATATATATGTATATACACATATATAAATATACACAACATAAATATACATATATACATACCTATGTAAATATATATAACATAAATATATGCACAAATATTATAAATATAAAATATAAGCTACTTGCATTTTTTGTTTTTGCTTTCTCATTGCCCAATGCAATACTTGATATGTAGTAAGCACTTTACAAATGTTTGTGAGTTGATTGGTTAAACATAACCTCCAATTAATCAAAACATTGATCTTCTCAGACCAGGGGTTCTTAGTCAGCTAAGTAAGCTGACTCCATTTCTCAATAATGTCTTTAAATACATAGAAATTACAAAAGAAACCAATTATATAGAAATATAGTTACACAGATATTAAAAGAAATAATTTTAGACCCCAAGTTAAAAACCCATCTTAGGCTACTGTATGGGGAAGCAAAGTGGGACTTTTTACTCTTTTTTCTTTTGGAGTGCATCTCAACACTAAGGCAATCAAGTGCCTTTGATTGAGTCTTGCCTTTGTAGGAAGGCCCGCACCCTTTTGCTAATTAGGTCATGAGAGATGTGAAGCCCTCAAGAGGTGTGAAGCACTCTGACCCTAAAGAAGTGTATAAATACTTTGAGGTTACCATTTTGTTTGGGGCTCACTCGCTGGAAGAGTGTTCATGTGATTTGGCCAGACAAGACTCTAGGTAGCTGTTAAGGAGCCCCCTGGCTTTGAAAACCCAGGTGTTGGTGCTTCTCTCTCTGGTAATTGTGTATGCATTGCTATGGTCAGACAGACAGAAGCCTGTCTGTTGATTTGGGTTACTTTGCTCTATAATTCCTGCTTGTAATTTCTGTTTGTATTTGCTCTGAAGTTCAGGGTGCTGAATTTTCTCCCTGAACTAAGTGAATGATATATGTATGTTTAATTAAAATGAAATTATAAACCCCTTAAAGTTGCTTTCCTTAGAAAAGCAGATCAAAGAACATGTGCTAGCAGCCCTCCTGTGTGCTGGTGATATTGGCCTTACACAGCCACAGTAGTGGTAAGCAGCATTGTTGTTACAGCTACTAGTAGCACTAACTTCTGGACTCTAGTCAATTCAACCAACTTATTTAAGTTCTACTATGCATCAGGCACTCTGCTAGGCACTAGGGATTTACACTCTTTGTGTGTTGGGGAGCCAATAGGTACAGACAAAAGTAAATACAAATGTATACAAAATGATTGTGGGCAGAGGGTGGGGGAGAATAGGATAGGTATACTAGAGGGATGAGAATGACATGGATGGGTATCAGATCAGGGAGTGATAGTCAGGAAGCAGCTTCAACCTAGGCAGCCTCCAGCCATATGGCAATTCTTTAAGATTGTAAATTGTAGAGATGGTGCCAATCTGCACTGATAAAGGAAGTTGACTGATTTTTAAAAACCATATGAAAGATAACTACAAATCACTAATAACAAGAAAAATATAAATCAAAACATCCCTGAGGTTTCACTTCACATTGAGCAATTTGGAAAAGATGTCAAAAAATGGAAATAGTCAATATTGGATAAACTATGGGAAGACAGGCACACTAAACAAACCATTGGTGGAACTACAAATTAGTCCAAGCCTTCTGAAAAGCCATTTGAAATTAAATTGTGCTTTTAGAAAAGATAATAAAATGCCCATACCCTTTGATCCAAAATCCAACTACATTTAAGCGAAATGCTAAAGATAGGAAGGCTAAAAGGTCCATGATATCTCAAAATCTTCATTGTTGATACTTAATGATTTGGAAATGGCTAAAGAAATTGTGGTATATCAATACTGGAATATTACTATTCTCCATGAACAAATATTAAACATTCAGAAAAGCATGGAAAGACATATGGATTAAAAAAAGTAAGGCAAGCAGAACCAGGAAAATAAGTATACATAATGAAAGCATAATAAAAACAAAACTAAACCTATATAATTATAATGCCAACAGTTGGTCTCAGAAAAGCGTTCAGAAAATACACATCTTTATTTCCAGCCAAGATGGTTGTCTGAATGGATGAAGGCTGCCCAATTCCTACATAACTATTCCAACAAAACCTCAAACTTTGCACCAGACTGAATAATGATCTAGAAATCCATAGGAAAACCTATGGTGACTTCTTTCACCCCATAACTGTACAGAAAGTCAGCCAGTAGCCCTAGATCATAAAGAAAAGGAGCTCACTAGTACCGACACAAATTAGCCTCCCAGCACAACCAGAAACTTCCAAGGATGCATATAACATGCAAAGCTCTTTGTCCAGAGGCAGCAATAATGGAAGAAATGAAAAAACTATATCACATCAGAGTTAAATCATACATGCACATCAGAGAATTCACACTGGTGAGAAATCTTAGAAATGTAATGATGTAAAAAAAACCTACAGTTACTACTCACATCTTTTTCAAAACCAGAGGGTTCACTGTGGTGAGAAATTTTTAAAATATCCTATGTGTGGGAAAACCCTCTCTAAGTTTCCAACTTCATGATGATCATCATAGAAACCAAACTAAATGAATGTTTTGTATAGGTTATTCATGTGAGAAAGATTTAGAGCAAAATGTATACCTTTTTTGACATCAGAAAATTCGTACCAAGAAAAAACTTTACACATAGTTTAATTTGCCTATATGATTGGCACAGATTGTGTTTCCTGTAAGCAACATAATAATGAACTGCATTTTTATTTCATTCTGTAACTCATTTTAGATTTAATAAAAGATTTTAACATTGATTATTTTTACTAATATATTTTATTTTTCTGTCATTTATTACTAATTTTATATAGGATTGATATTTATCTTAATCTTTATATATTTCAAACTAGGTAATGTTTTCCAGATTAAATGTCACTTTATTCAAATACTAGAATTGCAATTTCTGTCCTGTAATAGAAATTTTTTAGAACCATTGCTTTTTTAAAAACTAGAGTTTTCCATATAATTTAAACTTCGATGATTCTTTAAAGTAAAAATCAGCATTTTTTTTGTTTCTTGAAGCATTCTAGAAATTTTATATTAATGAGAAAATTCTAGTCCTTACTATATATTTTTAAAGATTTTAAAATCTATAAAATGCCAGATCAGAACCAGAGAGCAAAGAGGGAATCCATTGATCCTCCTAAAAGAAACTACAACATGAAAAATGCTAAGAATGTTATAGCCAAAACCCAGGGCTCACACATCAAATCAAAAATACAGCAAGCATCCAAAAAGAAAGTTCAAGTCCTAGGAAACTACATTCAGTATTACATAAGACTTGGTATCTTCTACTGTTTAAAAAAAAAAAGGAAACCTTAAAAAATAGTAATCCAAAAGGCAAAAAGCCATGAAGTTTATAACCAAGAATAATTTACCGTGCACATCTAAGTATAATCCTACCGGGGGAAATAGAATGTAAAACTTTTTTTTCATTTCTATTTTTTTTTGATGCAATGATCATTTTTATTTATTTATTTGTTTGCTTATTTATTTATTTTTAGTTTTCAACATTCACTTTTATGAGATTCTAAGTTCCAAATTTTCTCCCTCCTTCTCCTCCCCCTCCCCCCTCCCCAAGCTGGCATGCAATCTCATATAGCCTGAATGTAGAACTTTTAATAGAAAGTAGAACTTTCAAGCATTCCTGATGAAAAGACCAGACCTAAATAGGAGCTTTGAACTGCAACCACAAGAGTCCAGAAAAGCCTAGAAAGTTAAATTTATTGGAACAATTGCAAGGAACTATAGGGTGATGTAGTGCTAGCATTCTAATGGGGGAGAAGGAATAAATAACCTTTCAGAATCTTAAAAATCTTCAAATGGTATAGAGGAAATTGAATAACAAAAACATTTCCTGGAAGTTGGATTGTTTCTGTTCTGAGTGTTTTAAGAGAAAGAAGAAAAGGGTAAAAAGAAGAAGACACTAGTACAAAAAAGTAAGGAGGTCAAGTTTTTTTTCTCATAATTGGGATAGATGAGAATATACAGATGTGGAGGAAAGGATGGGAAAAGTGAGCATCAGATGGACTTCCTGTGAAATGGACAAAGGAAGGTTGAACACCCCATTTTGCTGTGGAAATACAACAAATTGAACAAGAAAAAAAGCAAGGATGGGGTCTAGTAGGAGGTAAAAGGAATGGTAATACCAGGCAGGGAATAGGAACAAACTAAACAAATTTCCTGATTCAGAAGAGAGATGAAGAGGAGGAGATAAATAGTAAATGGAATATTACTGTGCTGTAAAAAATCATTATGAACGTGAAGAAAACAAAGGAGCACAGAAAGATGTACATGAATTGATGTAGAATGAAGTAAACAAAGCCAAGAAAACAATATAAATAATTGTAACAGTATAGACAGTACAGCCATTAAAAAGGTGAATGCTGCAAAGTTATGAAGAACAAGAGTTGTATGTTAAAATTGCATCTATTCTGGTCCCCCGAACCACCACTATCCCCACCCTTCTAGATAATACAGTAAGTTTATAAGCAGCCAGTATAAAGTCATAATAGCAAGAAATAAGACTGCAATGGGAAGCCAAGAAATCACTAACAGACTCTCCCATAGATCAAAGGAGCATAATTTGCAAACTTTATCATATATTTACTAAAAATCACATCCTAAGACTATATGATAAATCGGGGGAAGAGACGTAGGCCTTTCTGTCAGGAACCTTTGGTCCTATGGGCTGTTAACCTCATAGGCCTTTCTGTCAGGAACTTTTGGTCCTATGGGCTGTAAACCTCAGATAAGCTCCAAAGATCCACAGTAAGACTAGCAGAACACCAAATGTTGCTAGTGACTTTGAGATGATGTGGATATGTTAATGAACTAACCCCAGAATGGCACAAATAAGACTTAGTCTGTCCCCCACCAAAACCTTGTAAAAATGAGACCCCAAACTCCTGGCCTGACCTGACACTCCTCCATCTCCGAAAGGTCCATGTTGTTTGAGTGTTCCTAACTCTAATCTGTGGTTATGTGAGTAACTCTCTGTGCCTCTCCCCATCCTCATACTTCCCCAGACTTCCTGCCTTCCCCCTGTACCCCTTCCACATCTTCATGCCATCTGCTTCTGTACCCCACCTTTCACCATTTTCTCTATATTTGCCATTTTCCCTGTGCCCTCATTGCCTTATTAAAGTGTGATTGAAACATTACTTCCTGATGCCATCATGGTCTTTCCCAGCAAGCACCCAAAGAAGCAGGTATGCCTGTTCCATTTAAAAATTCCATAAATTAACAATTCACATGGCTTGAAAAAAAAAAGATACTTCTATCCCAGCCCTTTGCAGAGGTGGTAGGTCCATAACTGTACACTGCAAACATTTTCAGATTTTCTAAATGTATTGATCGCTATTTTCCCCCTTTTTTGTCTTAAAAAATTCTAATTGTTATAGGAGATAGGTTCTCTGGAAGGGGCCAAAGGAGGGATAGAGGGAAAAATAGTTATGTTTAAAAATACATAATTAAAAACTTATTTAAAACCAAAAAAAAATAGAAAAGGGGAGGAAAGAAAGCAAAGAACTGGAATCTAAAGGAGTGCCATTGATTTTCTCTTGGCAATTGGGCAAAAGCTAATCCAATCGTGGTATATAAATGTACTGGTATATTCTTGCTCCATAAGATAATGAGATGATTTCATAGAATCCTGAGTAATATAAACTGATGCAGAGTGAAGTGAGCAGAACCACAAGAACATTTTATACAAGAGAAACATTGTGAAGAAAAAAAAAACGTTGAAAGGCTTAAGAACTTTGATCACTGTAATGATCAACCATGTCGCCGGAGTACCTATGATGAAGCATATTATTCACCTCCTGACAGAGGTGAGGGACCAAGGTGCAGAGATGTGCACATTTGGACATGACCAACACATAGATTTGTTTTGCTTGATTATCTGTAATTTGATACAAGGTTTTGTTTGTTTTTTTCCCTCCTCTTTCAGTTTTTAGTTTTTGTGGTGTGGTGGCGAGGAATGTAAAGAAAGGGTTAACAAAAGCAATTTTTTTATTTTATTTTTTTTAATTTTTTTTTTATTTTTAGTTTACAACACTAAGTTCTACACAATTTTGAGTTCCATATTTTCTTCCCCCCTGCCCCCCACTCTCCCCAAGATGGCATGGAATCCAATATGTCTTCTACATATAACTTCACATTGAACTTATTTACACACTACTCAAATTCTGAAGAAGAATTATGACCAATGGAATGAATCATGAGAAAGAAGAAACAGAACCAAAAAAAAAACCCAAAAAAAAGAAAGAAAAAAAGGCGGGGTGAAGGGCGGGCATAAAGTGTGCCTCAATCTGCATTCATACTTCATAGTTTTTTCTCTGGATGTAGATAGCATTCTCCATCGTGAGTCCTTTGCAGTTGTCTTTGCACCTTGTGTTGCTGAGAAGAGCAAAGTCTATCAGGGTTAGTCCTCATAGAATCCATATATCTGTAGTTGTGTATAATGTTCTCCTGGTTCTGCTCTGCTCACTCTGCATTATATCATGTAGGTTTTTCCAGGTTATTATGAAGTCTGTATCATCCCCATTTCTTATAGCACAATAGTATTCCATTACCTTCACATGCCACAACTTGTTCAGCCATTCCCCAATTGATGGGCATCCCCTTGATTTCCAGTTCTTAGCTACTACAAAAAGAGCCGCTATAAATATTTTTGTACATATGGGTCCTTTTCCCACTTGTGTGATCTCTTTGAGATACAACCCTAGAAGTGGTATTGCTGGGTCAAAAGGTATGCACGTTTTTATAGCCCTTTGGGCATAGTTCCAAATTGCTCTCCAGAATGGCTGGATCAGTTCACAACTCCATGAGCAATGTAACAATGTTCCAATTTTCCAACATCTTCTGTAGCATTTATCATTTTCCTGTTTTGTCATTTTAGCCAATCTGACAGGAGAGATGTGGTATCTAAGAGTTGTTTTGATTTGCATTTATCTAATCAGTAGTGATTTTGAGCTTTTTTTCATATGCCTATAGATATCTTTAATTTCTTCCTCTGAAAACTGCCTGTTCATATCCTTTGACCATTTTTTGATTGGGGAGTTACTTGTATTGCTATAAATTTGGCTCAGTTCCCTGTATATTTTAGAGATGAAGTTGTTATCAGAGACACTGGTTGTAAAGATTTTCTCTCAATTTTCTGCTTCCCTCCTAATCTTTGTTGCATTGGCTTTTTTTATACAAAAACATTTCAATTTAACATAATCAAAATTATCCATTTTGCATTTTGTAATGCTCTCTATCTTTTATTGTGTCATGAATTCTTTTCTTTTCCATAAATCTGATAGGTAAACTATTCCTTGCTCTCCCCAATTGCTTATAGTATCAGCCTTTATCCCTAAATCATGAATCCATTTTTACTTTATTTTAGTATATGGTGTAAGATATTGGTCTATGCCCAGTTTCTGCCCTACCATTTTCCAATTTTCCCAACAGTTTTTGTGAAATAGTGAATTCTTAGCCCAGAAGATGGATTCTTTGGGTTTATCAAAGAGTAGATTGCTATAGTCGTTGACTTCTGCATCTTGTGTACCTATCCTATTCCACTGATCCACAACTCTGTTTCTTAGCCAGTACCAAGTAGGTTTGATGCCTGCTGCTTTATAGTACAGTTTAATATCTGGTATGGCTAGGCCACCTACCCTAGCATTTCTTTTCATTAATACCCTAGATATTCTAGACCTCTTGTTCTTCCAGATGAATTTTGTTATTATTTTATCCAGCTCTGTAAAATAATTTTTTAGTAGTTTGATTGGTGTGGCACTGAATAGATAGATTAATTTAGGTAAAAGTGTCATTTTTGTTATATTAGCTTGGCCTAACCATGAGCAACTGACATTTTTCCATTTATTTAGATCTGACTTTATTCACATGAAAACTGTTTCATAATTATGTTCATATAGCCCCCGGGTCCATCTTGGCAGATAGACTCTCAAATAGTTTATAGTGTCTACAGTAACTTTGAATGGAATTTCTCTTTCTATCTCTTGCCGTTGGGCTTTGTTAGTAATGTATAGGAATGCTGAGGATTTATGTGGGTTTATTTTATATCCTGCAACTTTGCTAAAGTTGTTTATTATTTCAAGTAGTTTTTTACTTGATCCTCTAGGATTCTCTAAGTAAACCATCATATCATCCTCAAAAAGTGATAATTTAGTTTCTTCTTTGCCTATTCTAACTCCTTCAATTTCTTTTTCTTCTCTTATTGCTACAGCTAATGTTTCTAGTACCAAACTGAATAGTAGGGGTGATAATGGACATCCTTGTTTCACCCCTGATCTTATTGGGAATGCATCTAGCTTATCCCCATTACAAATAATGTTTGCTGATGGTTTTAGGTAAATGCTGTTTATAATTTTAGGGAAGGCTCCATTTATTCCTATGCTTTCCAGTGTTTTATAGAACCTAGCCCTTGCACTTTCTTTTTTACTTATTTATTCATTTATTTATTATTTTTAGTTTTCAGCATTAATTTTCACAAGAGTTTGAATTACAAATTTTCTCCCCATTTCTACCCTACCCCCCACTCCAAGATGGCATATATTCTGGTTCTTGATTTCTCTTAAAGTCACTAGCTTCCACTTGCTCCAATCTAATTTTTAAGGTAGCATTTTCTTCAGTGGTTTTTTGGACCTTCTTTTTCATTTGGCTAATTCTGCCTTTCAAGGCATTCTTTTCCTCATTGGCTTTTTGGAGCTCTTTTGCCATTTGAGTTAGTCTATTTTTTAAGGTGTTATTTTCTTCAATATTTTTTGGGTCTCCTTTAGCCAGTCCTTTACTTGTTTTTCATGCTTTTCTTGTATCACTCTCCTTTCTCTTCCCACTTTTTCTTCTACTTCTCTTACTTGCTTTTCCACATCCTTTTTGAACTCTTCCATGGCCTGAGACCAATTCATGTTTTTCTTGGAGGCTTGGCTCTTTGACTTTGTTGAATTCTTCTGGCTGTATGTTTTGGTCTTCTTTGTCACCAAAGAAAAATTCCAAAGTCTGAGTCTGAATCTGAGTCCATTTTTGCTGCCTGGCCATGTTACCAGCCAACTTACTTGACCCTTGAGTTTTTCGTCAGGGTATGACTGCTTGTAGAGAATAGAGTACTTTGTCCTAAGCTTGAGGGGCTGCGCTGTTGTTTTCAGAGCTACACAGCAAGCTCTGCCACAGCAGGGCTCCTCCTCCCCCAAGAACCGCCAACCTAGACCATGGCTCAGATCTAAGCTGACTCTGCACTCCCACTCTGACCCACCACTTAATTCCTCCCACCAGGTGGGCCTGGGGCTGGAAGCAACTGCAGCTGTAGTTCTGTAGCTGCACCTCCTCTGCTCTGTGAACTCTTTTCACTCTGTCCCCCACAGTTTTTCCCACTAACCTTATCTGTTGTCTTTGGTGTTTGTGGGTTGAGAAGTCTGGTAACTGCCATAGCTCACTGATTCAGGGTGCTAGGGCCTGTTCCACCCAGCTCCTGGTCTGATTGGTCCATGGGGCCCACACTGGGCTCTGCTCCACTCTGCTCCCCAGCCCCATGCAATAGACCTTACCCCGCGACCACCCAGGCTGTCCTGGGCTGGAGCCCTGCTTCCCTCTGCTATTTTGTGGGTTAAGCAGTTCTAGAATTTGTTCAGAGCCATTTTTATAGGTGTTTGGAGGGTCCTGGAGAGCTTTAGGCAAGTCCCTGCTTTCCAGCCACCATCTTGGCTCCACCCCGGTGAATGAGCCCTTGCACTTTCACAAGACTTCCCTGCCCTGCCCCCACTGATTCTCTAGTTATAAATTCTTACTGGTAATTGATAATAATTGCCAGCATTCATACATACCTTATTGTGGGTGCAACTTTTTTAGAAATATGACCTCATTTTATCCTCACTACAACCCTAGGAGGTAGGTGCTATCATCCTCTCCATTTCAAAGATGGAGGTACTGAGGCAGAATGGTTTGCCCAGAGTCACACAGCTAGTCTAGTAGATGTCTGAAGCCATATTGGAACTCAGGCAGCTGCTTCTGCTTTGATGCTGTCTGGAGCAGCTCTGCACGCCAAGCACTCTCCCAGCCTACAGATTCATCCCATCAGCCTTTCAGACTCTCCTGTGTTGGAAATTTACCTCACTCAGATTGCTCCCAGTTTCTAACTCTCTCAAATCTGCTCAGATTCACTTTTTTATAGGAATCTGACAGAACTTGTGAGAGAGCTCTGGTAAGATGCTGTTTTCACGTGGCCATCTTGGCTCTACCCCTCCACTCCAGCAATCTTATTTTAAAGAAGACCATTATACTGTTTGTTGGAAAATGCAAAGAAGAGAACAGAAAATTTTTCAAAAGGAATTACAGGCAAGGACAGTTTCAAAAGTAATGTTTTGAAATTATTGTATGCTCTGAAAAAAAAGCAAGCAATACAAAACGGGGACTCTTGGTTTCTTATAAAAACTTTTTATATTCTTATCTGTGTGTGGAAATGTTCTTTTTTATTATTAAGTTCATTATTTTTTTATTTGTGTCATGCAGTCAATTTTTTTAGACTATTTTTAGCGGGGGTCATTTTTAATAGTATTTTATTATTTCCCATTACATGTAAATACAATTTCTTACACTCTTTTTAAATTTTGATTTCCCAGTTTGCTTCCTCCCTTCCACTCTTCCCCCACCCTAAAAATTAAGAATTTTAAATAGGCTATATATGCACAAACATGTAAAGCATATTTCCCTATTGGTCATGTTGTGAAAGAAGAAATAGGCCAAAAAGAAAAAGTATGTGAAAAAGATAAAGAAAATGAAAATAGTATGCTTCAATATGCATTCAGACTTAATCAGTTCTCTCTCTGGACATAGATAGCATTTTCCATCATGAGTTCTTTGGAATCATCTTGGATCATTTTATTGCATAGAACTAAATTATTCATAGCTAATCATTGAACAGCATTGTTGCTGCTGTGTACAGTGTTTTCCTGGTTCTGTTCACTTCCATAATTTTTTTTTAAAGAAGAAAAATTTTCTTTCCTTATCGTTGTAGAAGTGGTACCTATGGGTGTGAGGAACATAGCACATATTGTTAGAATCATTGTGTTGATTAGTTTGGATTTACTTTTCCTCCTTTTGTTTTTCTATTTTAATCTTTGTTACAAGGGAAGGCGTGCTGAGTAAGGGATGGGGTGAGGGATGTATTCCAAAATGAATGATGTAAAAACAGAAAGCATCAATAAAATAACCATAAAAAATAAGATCTGTGACAACCTGACATCTCTCTTCATATTTTCATTGAAATATGCATCTTTGGTATGTGCATACACCAGTCTTAGGAAGATTTTACAGTGATAATAAAGGGCAGTTAGGTGACACAGTGGATAGAGTGCTGGGTCTGGAGTCAGGAAAACTCATATTCCTGAGTTCAAACCTGGCCTCAGACACTTACCAGCTGTGTGAACCTGGACAAGTCACTTAACTCTGCCTCAGTTTCCTCATCTGTAAAATGAGCTGGAAAAGGCAATGGCAAACCATTCTAGTATCTGCCAAGAAAACCCCAAATGGGGTCATGAAGAGTCAGACATGACTGAAAATGATTGAACTGAGCTGAGTGATGGTAAAGTGGATTTATGGGTAACTACTTGTTGATTTCAAGTACTTTTTTGTTTTATTTCTCATGTTGAGTGAAAAATACCATTTTATCTTAATTTTTGTGACATCCTCTCTCCTGATCCTCTAACTACCTGTCTAACCACTCAGTCTCTTTTGCTGGATCTCTACCCAGGTCTCACCATCTCCCCAAGACTCTGTCCTGGGCCATCTTTTCTTCTTTTATATTATTTTATTTGGTCAGCTCCCATGGATTCGATTATCATCTCTTTTCTCATGATTCCTAGATCCACTTTCCCAGCCTTAATTCCTCTTCTCATCTCCAGTCTTACATCTACAACTACCTATCTCAGACTCAGTGGCCTATAGTCATCTTAAACTCATCATGTCCAAATTTGAATAGATTATATTTTCCTCCAAACTCTCCTTTATTAATAAAAAAGTGAAGGAACAGGTCACCATTGTTAGAGAAGAAAGAGTGCAGAAGTGGGAGAGATTAAAAATCATACTAAGACTATTTCATAATTTTGTCTAGAGCTCATTCTATTTCTCCACTCTTCCTTTCATGTATTGTCATTCAACAAACATAAATTTTTCTTATCTATTTTGGGTGCAGGGTACACAAAGATGAAAAGAGAAATAGTCTCTTTTCTCTAGGAGTTTGTCTTCTACTTGTGATAAGGACTGGAGGAAGAAACTACTACAGCTGCACAGATAAATGCTTGGTAAACCGAAGAGGGAGAAAGTATATATTGGGCTAATCAGGGAAGTCTTTAAGAAGGAGATGACACCTAAGCAGAACAAAGAAGGAAGATAATGATCTTGAGGGCTGGAGATAAGGAAAGTTTTTATTCTAGTCTTGGAGGATAGCATATGCAAATGTACAAAGGTTTAAGATAGCTACCTGATTTCAGGTAGTAGCAAGAGGATGAAGAAATTGAAGAAAATTGGGAAACTGATTTGGAGGAATTGGGGAATTATAAAGTCAAAGATAAGAGGACTAGAACTTTGGGAAAACATGAGGGAAAATTGAAAGACTGAAAGAGAAGGAGAAATGTTCCATCTAAAGGAGAAGGGCTCAGACTGTGAAAGAACCAAAGAAATATGAAAGGGATTCCAGGAAAATAAGATAAGGCAAAGGAAGTAAAACAAATTGGTAAACCAAAGTACAAGGTTAATAAGAAAAATGGAAACTAGTTGAGGTGATAAGGTGGTTAAGAACTGCTGAAGGGATTGTCAAAGGGTTACCAAGGTTGTGAAGTGAAGTACAATCTCCAAAAAGCAGTTTGAAAAAAGAGAACTGAGACTAGACATATTGTATTTGGCTCCAGAGAATAGAAGAGGCATTCGTGCCTGGAAAGTACAGGGTTGCAGATTTCACTTTAATATAAAAAAGAATTTCCTAACAATCAGTGTTATCCCAAAACAGAATAGGCTGCCCTCAAACAGTGGCCAGATAGCCACTTGCTAGCCAGATATATCCCTTTGTAAAGGGGACTCAGGCTTCAAATATAAGGTGGATTAAATAACTTCTAAAATACCTCTTAATCCAATGAATCTTTTACAGAATTTAGCAGTGTAGCAACAATTTCATTAGCAGTTTCTGTTGAGGTATATAAGACCCAACAAGAACAGCAAGAAGAGCTGCCAGCACAGGTTCTTTGATCTCCTTTACCAAGGAAAGCAACGTTAAGGGGTTAACAATCTTACTTTAGCCCAACATATGAATATCATTCACTTAGTTCAGAAGGAAAAGCCAGCACCCTGAACTTCAGAGTAAATACAAACAAATTATAAGCATACACAATATAAACAGACGAAATCACAATTCATAGTTACCAGGAACGCATCAACATCTGGGTTCACAAGCCGGGAGGCTCTTAGAGTGGCTGCCCAGAGTGTCACACCACTCTTTCAGTGACTGAGAGCCCCAGATAGAATGCCAACATTTGAGCTTTTATACTCTGTTCAGGGCTCAAAGGATTCACAACTAATCTGCAAAAGGGTATCAGCCTGGGGCTTTACACTTAGTTAGCAAAAGGGTGTATGCCTGGAGCTTTGCACCTAGTAAGACTCAATCACAGACACTTAATTTAGCATTCTAAAACAGTAAAAAAAAAAAAGTCCCACCTTAATTACCAATGCCAGTGGTTTTAATTTCATTGAGTTTTTTACCTTGTTCTCTTTTTCAAATATTAAATAAAGCAAATTCTTTTAAAAAGCTAATTCTTCAAGGCAGCTGGGTGGTAGAGTGGGTAGAATGCAGACCTGAAGACACTTACTGTCTGTGTTGCCCTGGGAAAGTCACAACCTTTCTCAGTCTTAGTTTCCTAATCTGTAAAATGAAGAAAGTATTTGCACCTACCCCACAGAGTTGAGGATCCAATGAGATTAACTATGTAACGAGCTTGACAAACCTTAAAACACTTTGTAAATGTAAACTATTATTTAAAAAAAAAGACAAGACCAACTAATGCAAATCTACAAAATCATTATCAAATGTTAGGTGACTACTGTAGAGTTATACTATGATATCATAACAAAAGTTTTCAGTGCATTTTTGCATGTGAATGTTAGGCATAAATATTTTATTGAAAGAAGCCATTGTAATGAAATATTCAGAGAGGCATGTATACAAGAACCTTTCCAATAACAATTAGAGGATTAAAAACTGTCTGACAGCATAATGTTTTTTACAAGTGAAGACTACAGGGAAAAACTACTGCCTTTTTAGCATGTTATACAGAGGGCTATCAAATATTTCACATTAAAATGAAATTACTAGTGAATGAATGACTACGCACTCTAAGGTTATACTCATGCATTTTTCCAACAAAGAATGAGGAAAGTGTTTCATGTCATAAATGATCATTTGGCATCTCTCAGTGTTTTCAAAGATTTAATTTCAGAGTTTTAATGAATTGGTCTGATACATGTTCATCTGTCTTCATAAACTAAATACTTTTCCAAGATTTGTGAACACTTGGAAAGTTTCATACTGTGAGAAAGAACTGGAAAACCTCCCATTTAAAAATCTGTGCCTGAGATATGCATCACCAACTTAACATGCATATACTACTGCATTGTTCTTATAGTTCAAACAAGGCAGTGAAGAAAAATCCAAGATAGTATTTCTTGAGAACTTCACTTCTTTCATAAATGCAGATAGTGGGCTAAGCATATTCTACTAATATATCAAAATGTAATACTAAGAACTACCAAAATAGAACAATAACATGTCAATAAAGATCTTACGTAATGTGTATAATTGCTAGAAGAAATGAATAGTTCTATTGTAATTAACTTTAAAATGCTATTGAACTTGTATGAAATAGTATAAAGTTAATTTCACCAAAAAAAATTTCATACAATTTTGAGTCAGCAAGATGGAAGAATCATTAATTTGACTACTACTTAAGTCATACTTTCACAAAAAAGTTCTCTTGATAAGTAGCACTTCCTTTGATTTTTAGAGCCTTTTTAAAGTTACACTATGGATCATTTGATGGTTTTCCCAATGCCAATATTTTTTTTTTAAACAAATACAGCATGGTATAAAAGTTACTATTCTTTATATAGCAGGAGCCAGAAAGCCTCAGTTATCAATAAGGAAGTATTACATAATTTAAGAACATAGAAAATTGCATGAGGAGAAAAATAATGACCAAGGTTCTTTGTAGGAGTAAATTTTTAATGCACTGTATGGGAATTTTACTACAAAATTCCATTAAGCCTGATGAGACTCACTTAAGTAGCTCTTCTTACACTGCAAAAGTTAGCTTTCTTTTTTCTATAAGGAGGATATCTTTCAAGTACTCTTCAAAATTCTAAACTGATATTTGGCAGGATTCTTTAATTTTCTCTGATTTTATAAAGGCTTTTTGCTATTAATAATACTATGGTTTCTTAATTTTTCATAGAAATATAACTGATCAAATACATATACGATTGACAAGAATCATACAGGACGGTCAGACCCAAACCTCTTCCTGTGCATTATTGGAGGTGGTATACACTTAAATGAGATCACAGATACATTGGAATATAAGAGTAATACAGAGTTGTCAAGAAAATTAAAATACTATTTAAACAAAAAATTATTTTCTGTTGTAGCAAATTTGTAATGTTTCTATGTGTAGATATTCCTCATTTCACTCTTGAGAGTAACCTCTCTTTGATAAACCAAAATGAAGTTTTTACTTAACCTCATAATGCTAATTGCTAACTTTCCAAATAATATAAATATCTTCCCCAAAACAGAGTTTTGATTTACTAAAGGCAAATCTTCATTTTCTGTTAAGAGGCTTCCATAAAGTATAATCCATAATTTCTTTTCTGAAAGACTTTTCATTTTACCAATCACAAAAAGATTCCATAATTCAGACATTTTGAGGTCAAGTAAAAACCTCATTTTGGTTTATCAAAGTACTTCAAGTAATGCCCATCACCCACCCTACCATCTTCTCCTCCACTATAATAGATCTTTCTCTCCTCTTCATGTGAAATAATTTACCACATTCTACCTCTCCCTTCCTTCTGCACCCATTGTACTCCTCTTTTTCCCATCTCTTGATTTCTTGTGTCATTTCCTCAAATTCACCTTATACCCATACACACTGTCTATGTATATTCTATCGGTACTGTTAGTGTTACAGTTTTTAAGTTATAAGTATCATCTTCCCATGTAGGGATGTAAACCATTTAGCTCTATTGAATCCCTTATGTTTTCTTTTCCCTTTTTCCCTTTACCTTTTACCTTCCCTTGGGTCTTGATATTGGAAGTCAAATTTTTGGTTTAGTTCTAGTCTTCTCCTTATGAAGGCTTGAAATCCTTCTATTTCTTTGAATAACTACTTTTTCCCTTGATGTATTATGCTTAATTTTTCTGGGTAAGTGATTCTTGGCTGTAGTCCTAGCTCATTTGCCCTCTGGAATATCATGTTCCATGACCTCCAGTCCTTTAGCGTTGCAGCCGCCATATCCTATTTGATCCTGATTGTGACACCCCACCCCCTCCCCCGCCGATATTTGAATTGTTTCTTTCTGGCCACTTGTAGTAATTTTTCCTTGACCTGATAGTTCTTAAATTTGCCTATAATGTTCCTTGGGGTTTTTATTTTGGGATTCCACTCCTGAGGTGATTGGTGGATTCTTTCAATGCCTATTTTGCCCTCCAGTTCTAGGACATCAGGGCAGTTTCCCTTGATAGTTTCTTGAAACATGCTGTCCAGGTTCCCCTTTTGATTGTGGCTTTCAGATAGTCCAATGATTCTCATGTTGTCTCTCCTTGATCTATTTTCTAGGTCAGTTGTTTTTCCCATGTGGTATTTTACATTTTCTTCTATTTTTTTTCATTCTTTTGAATTTCTTTGATTGATTCATTATGTCTCACAGAGTCATTGGCTTCCACTTTATTATTCTAACTGTTAAGGTATTGTTTTCCTCAATTAGCTTTTGTACTCCCTTTCCCATTACACCAATTGTACTCTGTAAGGAGTTATTTTCTTGAGTGGATTTTTGTATCTCCTTTTCCATTTGGCCAATTCTATTTTTTAAGTAGCTTTCCAAGCTCAATGTTGAGTCTTTTTTCACAATTCTCACAATGATCTCATTTCTTTTCCCATTTTTTCCTCTACTTCTCTTATATGATTTTTTAGCTGCTTTTTGAGCTCTTCCATGAGTTCATTCTAGGTTTGAGACTACTTCCTGTTTTTCTTTGAGATTTTGCCCATAGGTGTTTTGACTTGGTTGTCCTCTTCGGAGTTTGTTTCTTGGTCTTCCCTGTCACCATAATAACTTTCTATTATCAGATTACTTTTTGTTCTTTATTGTTCATTTTTTCAGGAGGGGTGCCTTTTCCTTTCTTTTAAATTTGATCTCTGCTCCCAGGATAGAAGGGGCTCTGACTTAGGCTTCTTGTGCCAGTGGTGACAGGTTCTAGCTATTTACCTGGTGCTGCACTGACATTATCCTGAGGCAGTCCCTCATGTCTGTGCTGTGTTGAGGGGGTTGGGTGGGGAGTGAATGGGGCTGCAGGAGGCTGTAGGGGTCTGGCAGCTTATTTAGTGCTGAGCTGGGGTCCTACTGATGGTATCTGGTGTGTGCTGAAGCCAGGTGGGGTTTTTCTGCATTCCTCTGGGTCTACACTGAATCACATGGAGGTCTGGCCCTGGAGGATGCCTGCCTAGCCAGTCCTACACTGAAGCATGTGATGGTTCTCTAAGGAATGTGGAAGGTCCTGGTGTTGGTATTTGCCTGCTTCATCCCACTGGAGCTCAGGATCTCCAATTGGCTTGCTAAGATCAGGTTTATTGGCAGCTGGCTAAGATGCTTCCTGTCCTTGAAAACACTCCCCTTTTACCTGAGTGAGATGAACCTTTCTTGCTGATCTTTCAACTCTCCTAGACCAAAAGACCACTCCACCTGTCTTTCTCCTGTCTCCACTGTTCCAGAATTTGTTCTGGGGTGCTATTTTGTAGTTGTTTGGAGGTGAATATAGTAGAGCTTCAGTGATTTACCGCTTACTCTGCCATTTTGGCTCCCGGAAGTCCAGAAAAGAAAATTAGCATCATGCTGTGATAACAAGCCAACCTCAAAGCCAAGAAGGCCTGAGTTGAAGTCCTGCCGTTAGCATATATTGGTTGTGTGACCCTGGACAAGTCATTTAACTTCTCAGTTCTCTAGTCACCTTTCTAAGACTCCAAGTTGCAGAGAACATGCTAACATGCAATAGTAAAGGTATTTTCCTTACCTGAGAGTTCCCTATACCAACGAAATTATAAATCTATTCCCTATGCCATACATTATCATTCTGATGCATTTCTATTCCTCATATGGTCTCTTTCACTATGGCAGTGAATTCTCCAGATGACAACTAAAGTGCCCAGCCACAAGAACATGAAAGGTCTAGAGGGTTAGGCAGAATTTAGTTTCTTGTAGGCAATGAGGACCCTTAAATGAGAATGACATGGTCAGACCTAATGTTTAGGCAGATTAATCTAGAAATGGAGCACAAAATAGATGGAGTTAGTGAAAAGACTACAGTTAGAAATGGTATTTGGCAGTAGTTGGTGAAAAAAAAAGTTACTATGAAATACTACCTGCGTCATCAGAGGCTTGTTCTAGGACCTAGAATCTATTTTACCTGTTATATTCTGTCCAAGGCAGTTGATGTCTTGTCTGACTTAACCTGATTCTCTGAAGCTTATATCTTTTATATTGCAATAGCTTGCATATCCACCACAAAATATCATTGATGTATCAACATGGTAGTATTCATGCTCCATCTGACTCAGTTGCAAGGCCTGTAGACTATCCCTTTCCTAGGAATGTCTTTCTGGACCTTGACACTATGACTTGTTGGGATGGCATTGGTGGAAAACCTGTACCAATTGAGGGGTTAGACATTAGATCCTGATTATGATGTCCTATCTTCAGACCCATATGTCTATAAATTCTAAAAATATTAAAGGTCATTCTGTCTTTAAGATTATCCCAAACAACACATTCTTCATGCCTATCTACTGTGACTACTGGTAGGTAGGGGCAAAATGAATTTGGTTTGTGGTCAATTTAATTCTGTCATAACAAAGAACAATTTAATAAGGGGTCAATATAGAGTGAGGGAAGTCTCAGTTAGCAGGTGCCTGGATTGACTAAGTGATAAGGAAAGGACCCACCACTGTTTCCACAAGTTTTAAAGAAAGTGTGCTGCTTGCATGAGGAAATTGTGAAAAAGTAGCCAAACTTGGTCCTCCATTGTCAAGGGTTCATAAGGGTGGTATAATAACAGTCAGGCTCTTAATCTGTAAGTCAGTTTGGCTGCTTCTAGAATATGCTGCAAGTCAGTTTGTGTGGCCTCTTTCAGGTACTAATCAGCTCTAGGAACTATAATGCATAGGGTGAATGCACATATAAGAAGTAAACAATTTGGCCATATTGGGTCTCTTATAATTGGTTCTTAATGTTTATGTTATATTACTCCTTGATGTTGTATGTCAAATTTTCCCTTAAGCTCTGATGTTCTTATCACATTTACCTGAAAGTCTTTCAGTTCATTAAATATTCTTTTTTTTCATTCAGAATTGTACTTAACTTTATTGGGTAAGTTACCCTTGGTTATAACCCTAGCTCTTTTGGTCTACAAAATATAGTATTTGAAGACCTACAGTTCTTCAGCATAGTAGCTGCTAGGCCTTGTGTAACTCTGATGGTAGTTCCATGGTATTTAAATGTGGTTTTTTTTCTTATTGCTTCCCATATTCTTTCCTTAACCTAGGAGCTTTGAAACTTGGCTATGATATTCCTGTAAGGTTTCCTCCTGGGATCTCTTTCAGCTGGTGATTAGTGGATTTTTTCTTATTTCTGCTTTGCCTTCTTCTTCTAGAACTTCAGGTTAATTTTCCTTGACAATTTCTTGTGATATTGTATCAAGGTTCTTTTTCAATCATAATTTTCAGGTAATCCAACTAATCTTATATTATTTCTCCTCTATCTGTTTTCCAAATCTGTTCTTTTTCTGATGAGTTGTTTTACATTCTCTTCAATTTTTCATTCTTTTGATTTATTTTATTATTTCTTGGTGTCTTGGAACGTCATTAGCTTCTAGTTTTCTAGGAATTATTTTTTTTTCTTTAAGTTTTTTATTCTCTATTTCAAGTTAGTTCTTTTCATAATATTCTTGACTTCCTTGGATTGATCTTTATTTCCTAATTTTTCCTCAATCGCTCTTATTTGATTTTTAAATTCTTTTTTAAGTTCTTCTAAGAACTCTTTTTGTGCTTGGAACAATTTGATATTTCTCATTTTAAAAAGAGTGGCTTTTTTAGCTCCATTATCTTCCTCTCAATATGAACCTAGATCTTCTCCGTCCCCATCCATGGTAACTATCTATGGTTGGATTCTTCCACTTTTGCTTATTCATTTTTTTTGTTTGTGTTAGTTTGATTTTAGCAGCTATTAGTGTAATAAAATGCTAGCCCCAAGCCTCAGGTCCTTCTTACCGCTATTTTTTCTTAGATCTGCCCCAGGGCTCAACCTTAGGCTGTACTGTCCACTACTAAGCCATGGCTAGAGCTTCCAGCCATGCTGTCCACAAATGATCTTGCTCTCTGTGGTCCCTCCAGTGCCTGCAAACTGTCCTCTCTGCCCTGGAACTGAAACCAAAGACTCTATTCTCCTACAAGTGTGCACAGCCATCAGGTCCCTGCCCCTCTGCTACAGCACTTACCAGGTGTGTGCTAGCTCCCTTCCCCCATAGTGGCAGTCCACCCTGGAATGTGTCTAGTCAACACAGCTGTGCTTGGCATCCCTTGACAATGGAAGGCCCTTCAGTCTTTACTCAGCCATCAGACACCCCCACACACTGTCCATGAGGTGGAAATTTTTAGTCTGAAGCTGCCTCCCAACCCCAGTTGCCTCCAGGGCTTATTGTTTGTTGATTAGGCAGAGTTGGCCTGGAGGTGTTTGCATTTCACTCAGACTGAACCTCTGCCCCTGGAGATAATGTCTTTCTGAGGTCTTAGGTTGTCTTAGAAAAACAACTGCTTATGAGGTATAGACATCTATCTTGTGGTACAAGAAAGTAAGGGAAAAAGGGATGGGGGCAGGGAGTGGGATGATAGAAAGGAGGGCAGCCTGGGGAAAGGGGCAATCAAAATACATGACATCTTGGGGAGGGAAGAGATGAGGAGAAAATTTGTAACTCAAAATTTTGTGGAAATGAATGTTGAAAACTAAAAATAAATTTAAAAAAAAAAAGAAAAACGACTGCTTTACCTTGACTTTTGTTTATTTCTGCTGATCTATATTCCCTCTGAGGCAACGTTCTGTCTTTTTCTGTGGAGGAAATTCGGGGAGCCAAAAGTTTTCTGACCTGCCCTGCCATCTTCCCAGAATCCCCTCCCAGAACCCCTGAATTCTTGCAGAAGCCAGGGCCTCGTGGTAGCCATCACATCAAAGAGGAAGACCCAGACCATATAGGATCATACGTAGGATAGGATCATAGGAAGGATCATAGTCAAGTTTAATCATAAAGTCCCAATCCAGAAACTGCAGCTGGAAGTATATATAAACAGAAGAAAACACAGAAAAAAATGAAAATATACCATGAATTGAGAGATGCCTAACAGGTAAACCCAGAAGAAGACTCTACTACAAGATCAAATGGAGCCTCAGAGAAAAGAATTCACTGGCCATGAGGACTATGAGAGAATAATGAAATAAGAATACAAAATAAGTGAAAACTAAGGAAAAAATAATGGGAAACAAAATTAATTGCTTACCAAAGAAGGTGGTAAGCATTATCAAAGAAATGGTCTCCCTAAAATTTATAATGTTCTCAATAGAAGGCAATGATTCCATAAGATTTTTTTTAATCAAAAAAAAATAGAAGAAAATAGAACATATACTATCAAAAACAACTGACCTGAAAAACATGTCAAGGAGAACATAATCTAAGAATCATCAGACTACCTGGAAATCATGACCAAAAGGAAAAAAAAAAAACCTTAGATACCATTTTCCAAGAAATTGTAAATGAAAAACTACCCAGTTCAATTAGAATTAGAAGGTAAAATTAAAATAGAACACATTCATCTGTCACATCTTTGAAAAAACCCTGAAATTTAAATTTCCATGAGTGATTGAGCCCAAATCCAGAGCTTCCAGATCAAAATAAATATCAGAATAGTATAAGCAACCAGAAAGAAAGAGTTAAAGTACAAAAAAAACCACAGTCAAGATCACAAAAGATTTGGAAGTTATAACAATAAAAGAAAGAAGATTTTGTAACACAGTATTACAAAAGGCAAAAGTTAAAGGTTTACAACCAAGAAACTGAGGATAATCCTGGTTGGGGAGGGAGGACCAGTAGGGAGTGGACCAGAATAAAGAACAGAATAGAATAAAGAATTTTCAAGAATACCTGATGACTTGGGAAGAATCTCAGAAATATGAAAACAGGAGCCAAGAGAAAACTAGAAAGGTGTGTGTGTGTGTGTGTGTGTGTGTGTGTGTGTGTGTGTGTGTGTGAGAGAGAGAGAGAGAGAGAGAGAGAGAATATGTACAGTTTATAAATATATATATGTATATATACACATATATACATATGGAAGTGGTTATACAATGATGAAGTGCTTACATTTTAATACTGATAGAAGAAACAACTGTTCTTTCAGAACCATAGTGTCTTCAAGGATCATAAAAGAAAATACAAAAGACAGAAGGCCTAGAGGTGGTTTTGTTCTGTTCTACTGATCTTAAGAGAAGAAAGAAAAGGGAAGGAAAGGGGAACATACCAGAAAATAGGAAGAGGAATGGGGAGAGGACTTACTAACTCACATAATATAAGTACAGGAAATTAAGAATATGTCAACATAGAGGAAGAAAAGGAAAAAAGGGGCATTATAAGAACTTCGTTTGTCATTTGAACTGGACAAAGGAGGATTAAATACACTTCTACATAAATGCAGAGTTTGGTATATAGGATATTTAACTCAACAAAGAAATTGGGAATAAGGACAGGGAAGAGAGTAAAGAGATCAGCGAGAGTTTGGTCATAAGCAGAGCAAAATAAAACAAAAACTCCAAAATTGGAGAATAGAACATTGTAACGGGGTGAGTTACAGACGACCCCTGCCCTCCTCAGACCTCCGCGACCACGGCCTGCTGAGGTAAACTCAGGGCTCTGCAATATGGGAGGAACAGGATGGAGTCAGTAGGAAGGGTCTCGCCTTTGCTGCCTACCTGGCAATTCCAGGTCTTTGTCTGGACTTGCCTGACCACAGGGAACTTCGGGTGAGCGTGGGGAGAGAAGGGGAGGAGAGTAGGTGGTACCAGGGCGGCCCTAATGCCTATGTAACCAAGATATAAAAGTTTGCTTCTAACCTGAATAAATCAGAGTTCCTTCCATCCATCCTTGGCTCCTGCCTCAATCATTGTGTCCCGAGACAGGTCCTTGCTGGTCAAGGACTACCAGGGATGAGAGGACCCCAACAGAACATGAAAGGAAGATTGAAATGAAAAAAACTAAAGAGTTTAAACATGTTATTAGGGACAGCAAATCAGAAACAGACTGCTTCAATTATAGATCACTAGTATTAAGCATACTCTTTCACCACTTTCTCTGAAAGAAGAAAAATTACAAGAAGATGGGACAGAGGGAAGTATTGAGTTCATAATCCTAATTTTAAATGTGAATGAGATGAATTAACCCATAATATTTAAGATAATAGTAGAATGGATTAGAAAATAGAATCCAACAATGTGTCATTTATGAGAAACATACGTGAAACATAAATATTTACATAGAGTTCAAATTAGAAGTTAGAGCAAAATCTACAATGCTTCATGCGAACTCAAAAATACAGAAATAAAGCTCATGAATTTACACAAGGTAACAGTAAATATGAACATGATAAAAAGTAACAAGCTGTTAAAAATCATCATGCTTAAAGTTAATATGGATGATGAATTGATATCAATACTTACCTACTGCATATGCTCTGAAAAGAGTAGCAATTAAATTCTTAAAGGAAAAGATAACTGAATTGCAGAGAGAAGCAGTAGTAAAACTATAATGGAGGACCTGTATTTATCTGTTTCAAGTTTTGTCAAACCTAATGAAAAGATAATGAATAAAGAAGGATATAAATAAACTTTTAGGAAATTAAATCTGACAGATGTCTGGTGGTTTCTCAATGGCAACAGAAAATAGTAAATATTTCTCAAAATTTTAAAAGCTAACCAAGTATTAAAGCATTAAATACCTCACAAACGTAGAGTAGCAGAAATATTAAACACATTTTACTGATTAAAATGCTTCCATAAAGAGCTTTTGAAAAAAGGATTAAAAATTAATTGAAGACTACATAATTTAATCTCAAGAATTACCAGATCAAAGAATAAATCATAGAAACAATAGAAATATCATCAAAGACAATTACAAGGTGAGACAACATAGCAAAACTTTTGGGATGTAGCTCAACCAATCCCCAAGGCAGGGATGCCTAAACTTTTTCTATGTTGTTGACCCTTTTGGCAATCAGGTGAAGCTTGAGGACCCCAACATATTGTTGCCTACAATCATAAGAATATTCTAAAATTCTATAAGCAAAAGCAACAGACCTAGAAGAGAGATCTTGGGGAGAGACTCTGATAATTACCTGTATTTCCCCAAAATAGTAGGGGAGGGGGGACTCTGAACGGCTAATTTCAGGAATTCATGAAAGAAAGTTTCTCTTAATTTTCAAAAAGAATCCACAAGATAACAGCAGAGATTAATCCTGGATGTGTTGTCATTAATCTCCAAAATTGTAATCACAAAAAGATAATTTTGCAAGCAGGGAAAAAAAGAAATATCAATTAACACCAGAATGTACATTTTTCATTCAGAATAGTAATTAACGGAAAGATATAAAATATTATATAATTTATATTAGTGGGATATTTCCCAGAATGCTGTCAGTCAAGGGTCCATGGCAAAAACACTGAGCAAGGACAACTGAGAAGATGAAATATGACAAATGAAAAATTTCTACATTATGATGTTAGCCTAGGAAGACGAAAGAGACCTTGCTAAGGATATTACCTAGGAAGTAGGCAAGCAACAAAGTGAGGGCTACTGCAAACCACAAGAATAGCTCTTGTTCCCAAAATTAATGCAGTTAAGTGCATAGTACATTGATTACCACATGATTCATGCAGCAGTGAAGTAAGTGAAGTTTTTTAAAGGTAAGGAAATCTAGGCATGTTTGAAAATGTCAGGGAAGCAACCAGTTGACAAGGAGAGGTTGAAAACTGGACTCTCCATGCAGCATGACAATCCTTTTCCTATGTTTCCCTGATCAACTCTCAATGTGCTCTGCAGATCAGTTGCTCTGAGCCTTCTTTTCTCCAACCACTTGCACTACCATCTCCCTTGAACTGTACAAAGGAGATAATGATAGCACCTAGCTCCTAACACTGTTGTGATGATGGAAAGAGATAATGTTTGTAAAGTACTTAGAATAATGTTTGGCATACAGTAGGTGTTTAATAAATTCTTGTTTTGTCTTTCCTGCTTCCTCTTAGGGGAATTCACCTCAACCTTCACTGAGAAAAAAAAATGAGACCATCCATCATGGATTCCCTCACCTTGACCTCACTCTTACTGTCTTCCTCTCCTTTGCTCCAGCCTCAGAAGAAGAGTTAGCCTTTCTTACCAAAGCCAGACTCTCTACTTCTGTCACTAACCCCACCTCATTCCATTTCTTTCTGCAGCTTGCCCATTTTTGATCATTGTTTCTCCCACCAGTGATCTCTTGGCTTTTCTAAATCCTCATCCTTCCTGGCCTCTCTGAAGCTTAATGTATTTTATCTACTTTTATCTCCTTATTGAGCTATAACTTATCTCAGCAGAGAAGTCTCACATCTACAACTTCCTACTAGAAATCTCAAACTAGAAGTATAATAGACTTTTTAAAGTCAACATATCCTAAATTAAATTCACTATTGCACTCCACCCCCAAGCACTCCATTCTTCCAAAGTTTCCTATTACTGTTGAGGGCACCACCATCTTCCCAGTCAGCAGGCTCATCACCAAGATTTCCTCATTCTCTCCCACCCTCCCCCCATCCTATCTGTTGCCAAGTTCTGTCTGATTCTACCTACATAACACCCCTTGCATACGTCCCCTTCTCTCCTCTGATGCTGCCAATATCCTGATGCACACCCTTATCACCTCTCCACTGGAATATTGCAATATCCTTCTTATTGGTTGGCCTGCCCCAATTTTCTCCCCATTCCAGTCCATCTTTTACTCAGGTGTCAAATTGCTGTTCCTAACATACAGACATAGCCTCGTCACACATCTGACTGATTCAACAAATTCCAATGGCATTGCAGGATCAAATATAAATCCTCTATTTGAAGGAGTCCTTAGGGAACAGGGCAAAATTGGAACAGCATTTTTAATCTCTACTTATCAATTGATTACTTTCCTGATACTTTCAAATATATCTAGATATTCCTCATCCCTAAATAATTACAAAGGAATGAATCTTCCTTTGGAAGAGACCTTCAATAATTTGTCTCCCTCCTAAAATTCCAGTCTTCTTACATCTCATACATCTCCTCTCCCCTACTGAAACAGTAAGGCAATAATAACAACGTAGATGATAATTGTCAAAATGCCTATGTAGTTCTGTATCACAAAGTATACGAGACTCTCCACATAGAAGGAAGAAGTAAACCATTTATTCAGACACCAGAGAACCATATCCCACAAGCCATTTATCCAGTGTATAAAACATTCCACACACAATATAACAACCTGGAGCCTTGCCATCCCCAAACCTCTCTGACCCACCTGTAATATTAAGGTGAGACTTTTTTACTGTTTTCTTTTTTAGCACTTATTTAATCAAGTGCCCTTGATGACTCCAGCCTTTGTTTCTTTGATTAAATTAGGAGTCTTTGATGACCTCCTTGCCTCAAGGGAAAGCCTGGTTTGCATAGGTTTCAGTGACATGTCTATGTCTCCAGAGGCTTTTAGGCCACTTGGGTTTGAGTCCCAGGTTTGTGCCACTTTTAGGTCACACGGGTTTGAGTTGCACTTTGTGACACCCTTTGACCCTGAACAAGATATATAAACCCAGAGGTTGGCATTCTCCCTTGGGGCTCTCAGTCACTGGAAGAGTGGCGTGGGACTCTGGGCAGCCATTTTAAGAGGCCCCTGGCTTGTAAATCCAGATGTTGATGCTTTCCTGGTAACTATGAATTGTGATTTGGTCTGTTTATATTGTGTATGTTTGTAATTTGTATTTGCTCTGAAGTTCAGGGTTCTGGCTTTTCCTCCTGAACTTAGTGAATGATATTTCCACGTTGGATTAAAGTAAGATTGCTAACCCCTTAATGTTGCTTTCCTTAGTAAAGCAGATAAAACAACCTGTATTAGCAGCACACCACAGTAGCTGCTAGCTAGATTGTTGATACACCCCCTGCTGGGGTCTTCCCCAAAACAAACTCACAGTACAGCTAAGTCAGCCTGTTCAGTTCTAATGATCACGAGGGCAGCCATAAGCAGCCATTAGCAGCCATAACTCCTCTCTCTCTCCCCATTTCCTATGGCATAACTTCCTTTTCCTGTCAGGAAGCTCCTCCCACCATATGTAACTTAGGCTTCTTGTGACATAGGCAGGTCACATGGTCTATTAATGGGTGGGAAAGATCTTCAAATCTAAATCGTTACTATATAAAGCCCCAAGATCTTTCACATCCATTACATAAGGCAATGGGAATTCTGGAATAACTGGTGTCAACAGAACTTTACACAACAATAAAACAGGGATAACATAAGATAAGTACAAAAACAATGTCATCATTTCCCCCTCAAATGAATGGGGCTCAAAATCTTGCGGTAAGGGCTGAAGGTCTCATCCTCCATAGCTTCTTCCTGCTGAAATTGGGTATAGAGCCATCCCTGCCTCAAGAGATTAAGAGTCATATTCGAGAGATCAGTTCTTTAGCAAGTTGCATTTGGAACTCAGTTTTCACCAGGTTTGGGGATGACACATCACAGTTGTGGACAGGTTGAGAGGTGATATCGAAGGGTATCATCAGAGGGTGACATCTGGCTTAAGTGATCAGGCATCTGCAGGTGGATGGTACTAAGCCTGCAGGAAACAGATCTCACAAATTTAATAGACAAAAGTCCAAAAAGAAACAAAGAGACTATTATACCCTCATTCACAATAGAATACATGAGTTAAGGTACAATTTCATAATTATTTTCTCCTGGGTAAACTACTGTTATAGTGTTATCTTTCCCATGTGCTATAATTTCTGCAGCCTTTGGAGCATCATCCAGCTTCCACTTTACCCATACTTTAGCTCCCAACTTTATTCTATCAGTAGAACCAAATCCTTCCTTTCCTCTGATAGTTATTTCGGAAGGACAGTCAGTTTTCATAAGAGGAATTGTTTCACAAGGAATAATCAATTGAACTGTTCTATCATTTTCACACAACTGCATAGGTTCTTTACCCAAATTCTGGATTGTCACAATAATTTCTCCTTGATAATTAGAATCTATAACTCCAGCCAATACATGTATTATTCCTTGAGCTGCTAATCCTGGTTTAGGTAATATCCATCCAAAATGATTCTTAGGGATTCTCATACATATCACAGTAGAGATTTTTCTTATCTCTTTTCTATCCAACCAAAAGTTCTCTAAACAATGTAAATCATATCCTGCCAAACCAGATATTCCTGGATACGGTGGTGGGACATCTTCCCTCACAGTCCAATACTCAATATTTTGGATCTTATGTATCTGCTGTTTTCTAATTTGTAGATTTGGGGTCATCATTCTGGCTAGAAGTGTACTTCCTCCTAATGGTCTATTATTCAAATTATGTAAAGCAGTCAACAAATTATCTTTTCAATGTTGATATGAATTATTAGAACTCAACTTTCTTAACTGTTCTTTCAACAATCCAATCATTCTTTCTATCAATCCAGATTCTTGTGGATAATATGGAATATGATATATCCACTCTATACACAATACACAATATCTCTTCATCTCATTACCTTTGAAATGTGACCCATTGTCACTTTGAATCTGCATTGGGGTTCCATAACATAGATGTATAATATCTAGAGTTTTACAGGTGTTTTTCTGGGTTGTATTCTTAAAAGGACAAGCCACTAGTACACCTGAATAGGTGCATCCTTTATCTTAGGGTAGTGGTCCAATATAATCTATCTGCCAAATCTGGGCTGGAACTTTTCCCCTTGTTATTTTTCCAGCTACTACCCAAGGACCAGTTTGTTCCTTTTCCAATTGACATATATGATATTCCTCTTTTACTTGCTTTAACAATGAATAAAAGATGCTTATACTTTGATCTTGTGCCAACTGGTGTATGGCTTGGACCCCTAAATGTCCAGCCATTTGGCGGACCCATTTTGCTAATACTGTATCATTAGCTGGTGTCAGAGTAGGGACAATATGTTCAGTAGCAATCTTTGCTAGTCGATCAGCATGTGCATTGTACTCATGTTCTGGCATAGTGAGGGACACGTGAGAGTCTACATGAAAAACTGACAAATTAGTAACCAAAGACATGTCCCACATATCTTCCCATAGTTCTTTGCCCCAAACTTGTTTACCATGAATTTCCCAATTTTGGTTTTTCCACATTGGCATCCATGTAGCTAACCCACTAGCTACTGTCCATGAATCAGTGAATATATGACACTGTCTTTCTTTCTCTGTTTTAATAGCTTGATGTACTGCCATAAGTTCAGCATATTGACTATCCACCTATCCCAGTACTTTCCAAAGTTCTCTTAGTACATGGGTTATAGGCTACTGCTTTGCAATGTCTTTTATGGCCCAAATATTTTGCTGTTCCATCAGTAAACCATGCATGTTTTTTCTGTTCTTCAGGCAGTCCATCACATCCATCATTCCATTTTACCAAGGATTGTACCAACTGTCACCTTGGTTCAGAGGGTTTGTTATTCCTATCAATGTCAATGCTTGCAATAGATTCATGTAGAGCAGAAACTCCACTTTTGCCTGTCTTTGATCTATTCGAATATACCACTTCTATTTAATTATGCTAGCCTCTTGCACATGTCCAATTCTGTGAGATGCTGGGGTACTCATTACCCAAGTCATAATTAGGATTCCAGGCCTTACTATCACTTCATGGCCCAGAGTCAGTTGTTCAGTCTCTACCAAATGCAGCTAACAACTGTTTTTCAAAAGGTGTATATTGTAACCCAGAAGAAGGTAGTTTCCTTGACCAAAATCCTAAGGGTACATTTTGGCTTTGTTGTTTCTGTCATAAACTCCAATTCACATAGTCATGTTGTACACTCACTTGTAATTCCACTGGTCCATTTTGCATAGACCATAAATCCAGAGCCAATTGTATAGCAGCTTTAGCTTCTTCAAAACCTTTACTCTGTTCAAGTCCCCAATCAAATTCATATTTTTTCCTGGTAACTTTATTTAAGGGTTTCAAAATCTATCCAGGATGTGAAATGTGATGCCTCCAACATCCAAACAGTCCTATGAACTTTTATGCCTCTTTCTTATTGGTGGGGATAGGAAAATCTTGAATCTTCTGCTGAGCTTGTGGGAAATTTTCTTGCAGTCCTTTATTCCATTGTATACCCAAAAATTTTAGTTTCAGCTGGTCCTTGAATCTTTGCAGGGTTAATTTCCCATCCTTTGCTTTTCATATGCTTAATTAAAAGTATCAAGACTCTTCTCCACTTCTTTTACATCTTCCCTCTGTATCAAAATATCATCTCTGTAGTGGGTAAGCTGTACACCAGGTAACTTCAATTCACCCAAACGTTCAGCCACAATCCTATGACAAATAGTTGGGCTGTGCAGATATCCTTGTGACAATCATGTAAAAGTATATTGTTGGCCCTGCCACATGAAAGCAAACTGGTCCTGTTGTTTGGAGTCTATTGGGATCATAAAGAAAGCATTGGCCAAATCAATAACTGCATACCAAGTCCCATCATATTTCTGGATCCTTTCTATTAAGGTAATAACAGTATCTGGAACAACAGCATACAAGAGTGGAGTCACTTTATTCAATTGTCTATAATCCACTGTCATTCTCCACATTCCATTTGACTTTCATACTGGCCATACAGGATTATTCCATCGAGTGGTTGTAGGGACTAACACTCCTGCTTCAATATATTCCTTTGTAGTGTTGGCAATTTTGTCTTGCCCACATGACACATGATACTGCTTCAAAGTAATTACTTTAGAAAGTTCAGATAAAATGATTGGGTTCATCTTTACTTTTCCCACCCAAACTGTAGTAGTTCATATCTTTCTTACTGCAAATTTATATCTCCCATCAGGCAAATTCAGAGTCATGCCTTTCAATATATCTGTTCCAATGATGCATTCAGGAATGGGTACAATGACCACAGTATATTCTTTCTTAGTCAATTGTCCAATTTTCATCATCAGTTTCACTTGTTTGGCTGAGATTTCAGCCCCTCTTAGTCCTGTGATGGTAATAGGAGTTCCATGCTTTGTCAGGGTTCCCATAAATCAAGCCGACCTCTGCCCCGGTGTCTATCAATGCCCTAGTCACAGTATTTGATCCAGTATTCCAATATACAGTCAAATTAATATGGGGTCTGTAATCCCGTCTGTGTGGTTCTTTAATCTGAGCTGGGCTTAGTCTATTCCCTAGTCTTCTTGAAGGTATGACTCCCTTGGATACAAGGGTTCAAGATCTGTAGGATTTGTAGGGGCAGTTCTTCTTCTTTTTTTGTTATTTTTTAAATTTAATTTATTTATTTAACATATTTAGTTTTCAGCATTGGTTTTCACAAGAGTTTGAATTACAAATTTTCTCCCCATTTCTACGCTCACCCCCACTCCAAGGTGGTGCATATTCTGGTTGCCCTGTTCCCCAGTCAGCCCTCCCTTCTGTCACCCCACTACCTCCCATTCCCTTTTCCCTTCCTTTCTTGTACAGCAAGATAAATTTATACGCCCCATTGCCTGTGTATCTTATTTTCTAGTTGCATGCAAAAACTTTTTTTTGTTGTTTTTGAACGTCTGTTTTTAAAACTTTGAGTTCCAAATCCTCCCCCCTCCTCCCTTCCTACCCACCCTCCCTAAGAAGTCAAGCAATTCAACACAGGCCACATGTGTATCATTGTTTATAACCCTTCCACAATACTCATGTTGTGAAAGACTCACTGTATTTTGCTCCTTCCCAACCCATCCCCCTTTATTGAATGTTCTCTCTTGACCCGGGGCAGTTCTTCTCCATTCCATTTGATATTAAGCCCCTTATCTCAGTACATTTTGTATAGTTCCTAAGTTGGAACACCATCTATTCTTCTAAAATCTACCCCTACTTTCAATACAGCAGCAAACATTTTTTTCCTCATCACTCCACTTGTTGGTCATTGAATCCATTGGCTATGTACTCTTCTCTTCTGAGGAAACTTATTAATTCCCCAGTCTCCTAAATCACTTAACTGTGAGATCTTATCCAGCACCTCTGAGAGAGGGTTCCCTACGTCTGCAATCAGCAGAGTCAGAATCACGTTTATAAGTGTGGGGGGGCATCTTAACTATCATATCCCTATGAGAGACTCCCAAGGGAGTTTCATAATAAACTTTGGTGTTCCCCAACATAATAGCAGTCTTCATTACCTCCTCCTTTAACTTTCTCATACAGTCCCTAATTGAACACCAGGGTCTATCTGCAGTACGATATTCCTCTTTACAGCCTGTGGCAACCAAAGCCAACAAATTGGTTGCTTGGTTAGTTCTTTGTGAATGAAAATCCCTAAAAGCTTGATGTACAAAAAAATTCTGACTAATACTTATGAATCTCATACAATCCACAGAATCTACAGACACTCCTGTGGCCACTTCATCACTGATTCTCACCATCCAAGATATTAATGAATCTCCCATTCTCGGGGTGAACCTACTGTAGATATCTGTGATTTTCTGCTGTGTAAAATCTTCCAAAATCTCCTTAAACTGAGTAGTATGATCTTGTGTTTCCTGTCTCCTCCGCCTTATGGGACGCACTTCTCTTTGAGAAGTCTAGTGTGATACTGTAACACTCTGTGGTTCAGAAGTAGCATCATAAAATGTATCTTCTCACCCCTGAGGTCCTGACAGTGTATCCTCCTGTCTAGCCTCTCTGACCCTGTTACCATGGTAACCAGACTGACCGCTAGGCTCGACTTTAGCTGAACTGAAGTGTACTCTTGACCTCCTTGGCTCCCTTTGTCTTCTAGCTGAATTTACAAGGTTGTTAGCTTCCTTCTGTTCTACCACCTGAGTTTCTCCGTCTTACTGCGGTATAGAAGAAGCACTCTCAGACATTTCAGTAATTGTCTGATTCCTCTCTTGCAATAGTCTGTCTCTACTTTCACATACAATAGCTGTGAGTGAAATCCAGGCTCATCTAGAGATCGCTTTTGGGATCCCTATTCCTGGCTCAACAGTAGCCTCTCTGAGACATTGCTCCAAATCTCTAGGTCCTCCACTCTGTAGCTTCTGCTTCCAATCTTTAGACCATTCCCTTGCTTGGGAGCCGTAAGTTACATCCTCCCGTCCCGGGACAACCATTTCTTCTTCTAAAGCCCTTCTAACTCTAAATAGAGATCTTATACCTTGTGATCCCATCCTCCAAGTCACCAAATGTAACAGTAAAGCAATAATAACAATGTAGATGATAACTGTCAAAATGGCTATGTAGTTCTGTATTGCAAAATATATTGTTTTTGAACGTCTGTTTTTAAAATTTTGAGTTCCAAATCCTCCCCCCTCCCTTCCCACCCACCCTCCCTAAGAAGGCAAGCAATTCAACACAGGCCACATGGGTATCATTGTTTATAACCCTTCCACAATACTCATGTTGTGAAAGACTCACTGTATTTTGCTCCTTCCCAACCCATCCCCCTTTATTGAATTTTCTCCCTTGACCCGGGACAGTTCTTCTCTATTCCATTTGATATTAAGCCCCTTATCTCAGTACATACATCTCAGTATCTCCACATAGAAGATAGAAATAAACCATTTATTCAGACACCAGAGAAGTATATCCCACAAGCCATTTGTCCAGTCTGTTGCAGCAGTAAAACATTCCACACACAATATAACAACATGGAGCCTCACCATCCCAAAACCTCTCTGACCCCCTTGCCGGGGTCTTCCCCAAAACAAACTCACAGTACAGCTAAGTCAGCCTGTTCAGTTCTAACAATCATGAGGGCAGAAATTAGCAGCCATTATCAGCTATGACTGCTCTCTCCCCATTTCCTGTGACATAACTTCCTTTTCCTGTCAGGAAGCTCCTCCCACCATATGTAAGTTGGCTTCCTGTCACATAAGCAGATCACATGGTCTATTAATGAGTGGGAAAGATCTTCTAATCTAAATTGGTACTACACCTCCCCACCATATTCTCTGTGATTCAGTGATACTGACTGACCTCTTTCTGTTGCTCTAACAAGACACTCCATCTCCCAACTCTAGGAATTTTTACTAGCACTCCCACATCCCTAGGACTCTCTCCTCACCTCATGTCTGTCTCTTGTCCTCTTAGGCTTTTTCCAACTTTCTGCAGGAAGCCTTTCCTAATCTCCCTTAATATTAGTGCCTTCATTCTTTCAATTATCTCAAATTTATCCTGTATCTTGTTTGTACTTAGTTGTTTATGTACTATCTCCCTCATTGGACTGTGAACTCCTTGAGAGCAGCAACTATTGTTTTGTTTTTGTTTTTGTTAATATCCTCAGTGCCAGATACATAGTAGATACAGAATAAATATTTGTTGACTGAACAGACATTCAAAATGAGATGATTGTACTAAATGAACTCTCATTGCCTTCCAGCTCTCAAATTCCAGGATTCTATAAAGTAAACAGTGTGTATCATTGCCTTTAGTGTGTTGTCTAAAGTGTGCTACCTCTCTTTCCCTGTGATACAGGCTAACAACACTCTGTTTTTCCTATCCATCCATCTATTTTTCTGTCTGGGTAACAATTGAAAGGGAAATGAATGAGATTATTCAGTGCAAGGAAGGGAGTGGATTTCTAGGTCACTGGATCTGAATCAAAGTTCTGTTGTAAAAGCAATTTCCCATGATTCCATATTCCACCCCAAATTCTAGAAAAGCAAAAATGGATAGTAATGTTCCCCAATCCAAGTGAAGACCAAGAGCAATGGAAGCCCAGAATAAGGAAGCTATTTCTCTTGTATTTCTTCTCTGCTCTGTCTTTGGCATGAGGCCAGTGATGAAGTTTGTAGTGCCTGAATAGTCTCTCTTCTCAGGTAAATAATGTTCAAGCTCTGAGCTGGAGCATGAGCCTATGTACTCTCTGCTTATGTCAGTCTTCAACTTAGCTCTTTAAAAAGTTCCTACTCCTGGAAAATCCAGACTCAGCTGATGCCCTGGGGCATTTCTTAACAGCTTAAAATCCTTTCGGTACAGACAAATGGTCATCTCAGCCTTTGGGATCATTTTATCCTTTCAGTAATATTATTATTTTATATAATTTTACCTCCTCACATATTTTATTCTATATATTTTCTATATTATGATTTTTTAAAAATCTTTTGAATGGGATCAAAAAATTCTACCACTTTTAGTAAACCCTCTAAAAAGATATATCTTCATGAAAAGTGAACTGGATTAGTGGCTGAAATTCTTCCCCTATTTCTGCTCTTCCCTACTTATCTGAGCAATAAGAGCAATAAACCCAGGCCCAAGAAAAGCAAACTTTTTGAAAGCAAGAACCCATTTATATTTGCCTGCATGTTGCTAGCAGTGTCATCTATATATTAAGCAGGTAATGAGTGAGTCACTCAACTATGATTCAAGTGCCAGGCAGTGTTCTAATTGCTGGTTACACAAAGGGGGGGAGGGGATGCTAAATGGATAAAGTCAGTGTAAATCATTTTCAGCCCACTAAAAAGAAAACTCCTTAGAGTAAATGTGAGCATCTTCAATTCCATCTTTAACAATGAGGTCACCAAAGCTTCATCTATAGAAAATTTGAAATGCAAAGATTGATTCCCATTAATTAGACATTACTCTAAGGATTACTGTCCAAATAAAAGAAAAACATACTGGGGGGGGGAGCAGAGCGAAGATGGCGACTGGAAAATATGGACTTGCCTAAAGCTATCCACCAAAACCCTCCAAACACCTAAAAAATGGCTCTGAACAAATTCTAGAACTGCAGAACCCATGAAATACCAGAGGAAAGCAGGGCTCCACACCAGGACAGCCTAGATGGTCACTGGGTAAGGCCTATCACACTGTTCTGGGAGGGGAGCAGAGCAGAGCCCAACGGGGGCTGCGCCTGGACCAACCAGACTGGGAGCCAGGCAGAACAGGCTTTACCTCCCTGAATCAGTGAGCTGTGGCAGTTACAAGACTTCTCAACCCACAAAACCAAAAACAACAGAGAAGGTTAGTGGGAAAAACTGTGGGGACAGAGTGAAAGGAGTTCGCGGTTCGGCCACTGCCCCAGGAGCAGCAGAAGTGGTGCAGCTCTGAGGCAGCTTACAGAGCTACACCTGCAGTTGCTTCCAGCCCCAGGCCCACCTGGTGGGAGGAATTAAGTGGTGCGTCAGAGCAGGAGTGCAGAGCCTGCTTACATCTGAGCCGCGGTCCAGGTTGGTGGTTCTTGGGGGAGGAGGAGCCCTGCTGTGGCAGAGCTTGCTGTGTAGAAATAGCTCTGAAAACAACAGTGCAGCCCCTCAAGCTTGGGACAAAGTACCCTGTTCTCTACAAGCAGTCATACCCTGACGAAAAACTCAAGGGTCACGTATTTGGCTGGTAACATGGCCAGGCAGCGAAAATGGACTCAGATTCAGACTCAGACTTTGGAATCTTTCTTTGGTGACAAAGAAGACCAAAACATACAGCCAGAAGAAGTCAAAAAGTCAAAGAGCCTACATCAAAAGCTACCAAGAAAAACATGAACTGGTCTCAGGCCATGGAAGAGCTCAAAAAGGATTTGGAAGAGCAAGTTAGAGAAGTAGAGGAAAAATTAGGAAGAGAAATGAAAGTGATGTGAGAAAACCATGAAAAACAAGTCAATCACTTGCTAAAGGAGACCCAAAAAAAATCAAAGAAAATAATACCTTAAAAAATAGAATAACTCAAATGGCAAAAGAGCTTCAAAAAGCCAATGAGGATTACCCAAATGGAAAAAGAGGTCCAAAAGACCACTGAAGAAAATACTACCTTAAAAATTAGATTGGAGCAAGTGAAGCCAGTGACTTTATGAGAACTCAAGATACTATAAAACAGAACCAAAGTAATGAAAAAATGGAAGACAATGTAAAATATCTCATTGGAAAAGCCACTGACCTGCAAAATAGATCCAGGAGAGATAATTTAAAAATTATTGGACTACCTGAAAGCCATAATCGAAAAAAGAGCCTAGATATCATCTTTCAAGAAATTATCAAGCAGAACTGTCCTGATATTCTAGAGCCAGAGGGCAAAATGGAAATTGAAAGAATCCACAGATCACCTCCTCAAAAAGATCTCCCCCCCAAAAAACTCCTAGAAATATCGTCCCCAAATTCCAGAGCTCCCAGGTCAAGGAGAAAATACCGCAAGCAGCCAGAAAGAAACAATTTGAGTATTGTATAAAAACAATCAGGATAACACAGGATCTTGCAGCTTCCACATTAAGGGACCAAAGCGGGGTGGAGCCAAGATGGCAGCTGGAAAGCAGGGACTAGGGTGAGCTTGCCGCCAAGTCCCTCCAAAAAACCTATAAAAATGGCTCTGAACCAATTCTAGAACTGCAGAACCCACAAAATAGCGGAGAGAAGCAGGGCTCTAGCCCAGGACAGCCTGGATGGTCTCTGAGTAAGGTCTATCCCACATGGAGCTGGGAGTGGAGCAGAGCCCAGTATGGGGGGCGTAGACCAACCAGACCAGGAGCCAGATGGAGCAGGCAGTACAGCCTTGAATCAGTGAGCTGCAGCAGTTACCAGACTTCTCAACCCACAAACAACAAAGACAACAGAGAAGGTTAGTGGGAAAAGCTGCTGGGGACAGGGAGTTCTTGATTCAGCCTTGGCCACAGGGGCAGCAGAGGTGGGGCAGCTACAGAACCACAGCTGCAGTTGCTTCTGGCCCCAGGCCCACCTGATGGGAGGAATTAAGTGGCGGATCAGAGCAGGAGTGCAGAGCCTGCTGAAGAGCTAAGTCCAGTCCGGGTTGGGGGTTCTTGGGGAAGCAGGCATGCTGCTGTGGCAGAGCTGGCGCATTCCCCCAAGCTTGGAACATAGAACTCTTTAGTCTACAAGCAGTCATACCCTGATGAAAAACTCAAGGGTCAAGTAAGTTGTCTGGGAATATGTCCAGGCAGCGAAAATGCACCCAGATTCAGTCTCAGACTTTGGATTCTTTCTTTGGTTACAAAGAAGACCAAAACATACAGCCAGAAGAAATCCACAAAGTCAAAGAGCCTACAACAAAAGCCTCCAAGGAAAACATGAATTGGTCTCAGGCCATGGAAGAGCTCAAAAAGGATTTGGAAAAGCAAGTTAGAGAAGTAGAGGAAAAATTGGGAAGAGAAATGAGAAGGATGCGAGAAAACCATGAAAAACAAGTCAATGACTTGCTAAAGGAGACCCAAAAAAATACTGAAAAATATACTGAAGAGAACAACACCTTAAAAAATAGACTAACTCAAATGGCAAAAGAGCTCCAAAAAGCCAATGAGGAGAAGAATGCCTTGAAAGGCAGAATTAGTCAAATGGAAAAGGAGATCCAAAAGACCACTGAAGAAAATACTACTTTAAAAATTAGATTGGAGCAAGTGGAAGCTAGTGACTTGATGAGAAATCAAGATATTTTAAAACAGAACCAAAGGAATGAAAAAATGGAAGACAATATGAAATATCTCATTGGAAAAACCACTGACCTGGAAAATACATCCAGGAGACATAACTTAAAAATTATTGGACTATCTGAAAGCCATGATCAAAAAAAGAGCCTAGATAACATCTTTCAAGAAATTTTCAAGGAGAACTGCCCTGATATTCTAGAGCCATAGGGCAAAATGGAAATTGAAAGAATCCATCGATCGCCTCCTCAAATAGATCCCAAAAAGAAATCTCCCAGGAATATTGTCGCCAAATTCCAGAGCTCCCAGATCAAGGAGAAAATACTGCAAGCAGCCAGAAAGAAACAATTTGAGTATTGTGGAAACACAATCAAAATAACCCCAGATCTAGCAGCCTCTACATTAAGAGATCGAAGGGCTTGGAATACGATATTCCAGAGGTCAGTGGAGCTAGGCTTAAAACCAAGAATCACCTACCCAGCAAAACTGAGTATCATGCTCCAAGGCAAAATATGGATTTTCAATAAAATAGAGGACTTTCAAGCTTTCTCAGTGAAAAGACCAGAGTTGAATAGAAAATTTGACTTTCAAACACAAGAATCAAGAGAAGCACGAAAAGGTAATCAAGAAAAAGAACAAGAAAAAGTAATTGCAAGGGACTTATTAAAGTTGAACTGTTTTGTTTACATTCTTACATGGAAAGATGATGTGTATGATTCATGAGACCTCATTATTAGAGTAGCTGAAAGGAATATGCATATATATGTATATGTGTGTGTGTGTATGTATAAATATATACATATGTGTGTGTCTATGTATGTATATATGTAGGTATATATATTATATATATACATATATATGTATATGTATATATATATACATATACATATATATATAGACAGAGGGCACAGGGTGAGTTGAATATGAGGGGATGATATCTAAAAAAATAAAATCAAATTAAGGGATAAGAGAGGAATATATTGAGAGAGGGAGAAAGGGAGAGATAGAATGGGGTAAATTATCTTGCATAAAAGTGGCAAGAAAAAGCAGTTCTGTAGGAAGGGAAGAGGGGGCAGGTGAGGAAGAATGAGTAAATTTTGCTCTCATCGGATTTGACCTGAGGAGGGAATACCATAGAACTCAATTTGGTATCTTACCCCACAGGAAAGAAGGAGGAAGAAGATAAAAAAGGGAGGACGATAGAAGGGAGGGCAGACAGGGGGAGGAGGTAATCAAAAACAAACACTTTTGAAAAGGGACAGGGTCAAGGGAGAAAATTCAATAAAGGGGGATATGTTAGGAAAGAGCAAAACATAGTTAATCTTTCACAACATGAGTAATGTGGAAGTGTTTTACATAATTATATGCATGTGGCCTCTGTTGAATTGCTTGCCTTCTTAGGGAGGGTGGGCGGGGAGGGAAGACGGGACAGAATTTGGAATTCAAAGTTTTAAAAACAGATGTTCAAAAACAACAACAACAAAAAAAGTTTGTGCATGCAACTAGGAAATCAGATACACAGGCAACGGGGTGTAGAAATTTGTCCTGCCCTACAAGAGAAGAAGGGAAAGGGGGATGTGAGGGGAGTGGGGTGACAGGAGGGAGGGCTGACTGGGGAACAGGGCAACTAGAATATACACCATCTTGGAGTGGGCGGGAGGGTAGAAATGGGGAGAAAATTCGTAATTCAAACTCCTGTGAAAATCAATGCTGAAAACTAAATACATTAAATAAATTAAATTTAATTTAAAAAGAAGAAAAAGAAAACTCCTAGGAATATTGTCGCCAAATTCCAGAGCTCCCAGATCAAGGAGAAAATACTGCAAGCAGCCAGAAAGAAACAATTTGAGTATCGTGGAAACCAATCAGAATAACACAAGATCTAGCAGCTTCTACACTAAGGGATCAAAGGGCTTGGAATATGATATTCTGGAGGTCAATGTAGTTAGGATTAAAACCAAGAATCACCTACCCAGGCAAAAGTTAGTATCATGCTCCAAGGCAAAATATGAATTTTCAATAAAATAAAGGATTTTCAAGCTTTCTCAGTGAAAAGACCAGAGCTGAATAGAAAATTTGGTTTTCAAACACAAGAGTCAAGAGAATCATGAAAAGGTAAACAAGAAAGAGAAATCATAAGGGACTTACTAAAGTTGAACTGTTTTGCCTACATTCCTACATGGAAAGATGATGTGTATAATTCATGAGATCTCAGTTTTAGGGTAGCTAAAGGGAATACATACAGATATATAGATAGATAGATAGATTGATAGAGATATAGATATAGATATATAGATATAGATATATATAGACAGAGGGTGAGTTGAATATGAAGGGATGATATCTAAAACAATAAAATCAAATTAAGGGATGAGAGAGGGATATACCGAGAGAGGGAGAAAGGGAGAGATAGAATGGGGTAAATTATCTCACATAAAAGTGGCAAGAGAAAGCTGTTCATTGGAAGGGAAGAGGGTGCAGGTGAGGGGGAATGAGTGAATCTTGCTCTCATCAGATTTGACCTGAGGACAGAATAACATACGCATTCAATTGGGTATCTTACCCCACAGGAAAGAAGGAGGATGGAGATAAAAAAGGGAGATAATAGAAGGGAGGGCAGACAGGGGGAGGAGGTAATCAAAAGCAAACACTTTTGAAAAGGGACACGGTCAAGGGAGAAAATTGAATAAAGGGAGACAGGATAGGAGGGAGCAAAGTATAGTCTTTCACAACATGAGTATTGTGGAAGGGTTTTGCATAATGATATACATGTGGCCTATGTTGAATTGCTTGCCTTCTTAAGGAGGGTGGGTGAGGAGGAAAGAGGGGAGAGAATTTGGAACTCAAAGTTTTAAAAGCAGATGTTCGGAAAATAGTTTTTACATGCAACTAGGAAATAAGATATACAGGCAATGGGCCATAGAAATCTATCTTGCCCTACAAGAACGTAAGGGAAAAGGGGATGGGGGGCAGTGGGGTGACAGAAGGGAGGGCTGACTGGGGAAAGGGGCAATCAGAATATATACCATCTTGGAGTGGGGGAGGGTAGAAATGGGGAGAAAATTTGTAATTCAAACTCTTGTGGAAATGAACGCTGAAAACTAAAAATATTAAATAAATAAATTTTAAAAAACATACTCAATTATAATAATTTTTCATCACACTTAATAATGCTAAATAATGCTGGCACAAATGAATGGGGGATTTTAATTCACATATCTAGCCAAAGGGCCTATGTTATTATTTATTAAAGTTAGCATTTATTTCCTTATCCATCTGTATCACTAAGATAGAGATTTTTGATATTCAATCTGATATTCAGCCAGGTTGAGATTGACCATCTTTTTGGTTAAACCTACTCTGACACTCAGTATTGTTCATTGTATCTGAGTCTGGTCATACATAAAATTGGAACAGTAAAATTATGTAATAAGAAAGTTAAAGTGGAATGTGGCTATTCCTAATCTCATGAATAAACTTTCAGTGTCTAAAAAATTACAGCATTTCCTTCACACTGTCTTCTAGACATTGACATGCATAAAGCATGGACTGGGGGTCCATTCTGGGGTGGGCATTATCTTTGTTCCCTCCATCTATATATACCTATGCTTCTGGAATAGGTTTTTCACTTCATAGAGTGTGTGTATACATATATGTGCATGTGTATATACATTTATGTATATATGTTTACACATATATGCATATATTACATTGCATATTGCAGACAAGCTAAAATTTTGAATGCCTGGTGCCAAGGCGAAGGATTAGCTATCTTTTGTTTTGATAAAAATTACCTGGAAGACACATACACACACACAGTCAAAGTTGTTGAGGCAAATAAAACTCAGATGAAGCTACCCAAAGACTCATTAAATTCAATATTCTTATAAACAAATTATCCTTTAAAAATCATAATAGATCCCAATGGGATGTTGTGGGCTCAGCTGTCAGGGATAATAACACATGCAACTTTTGGAACATTGTCATTCATAGTATAACACCTCTGAGAGAAATCATCATGTCTTAGGGCTAAAAAGATAACCCTTTAAAAACCTGAGATAAGGCCATAAAACCCATGCCAAACTGTCACTCCTATAGATCACCATAAGTCTGCAACTTGTGTTTTATTTGTTATGTGGCTGCTCTTTGTCTTATCTGCTTTGATGTTCTTCAATCCTGTGTTCTCAGCCTGCTTCCTCTTTGCTTTATTGAATCACTACCCTACCTAACCTAATCTCAGTTACCAAAATCCAGTCCAGTGTCTACAGCCTAGGCCCTGGGACCTCTTCTGGTTTCTTCAGGCACCACTGAAATCTACAGTTACTAACCCCTGCTTAGCTCTGTTTAATCTTGACTGTCATGAAGATCCACCTCAAATTAAGATAAGAGTGAGCATGCTGTTCCAAAAAGAATACCGTATTTGAATTGAGGACCTACTCTACTTACCCTTTGTGTGACCTTAGGAAAGTCACTTCGCCTTTCTGGGCCTCGATTTCCTCATTTGTAAAATTAAGGCATTGGATAAAATAATCTCTAAATTCCTTTCCAATTCTAATTCCTGTCATCCTATAAAAACCATAGGAACAAGACTTTTTACTGATGACTTAATACATCATTTTACCAAAATTTACAGTCAGATCTTTTGAAATTCTGTATATTCCAGACTTCTTCCTAGTTGGAATTCTATTGCTCCATTCACCATAAATATCTAATTAATCAACTAAAGCTCAAAAAAGCCCATCAAACTCTTATTGGCAGAGTTGTTCCAGGCCTTGTCAAACAACATTACAAATAAAGTTCTGAAAGGGTAGACTCAGAATTTAGCATATCCCATTTTCAAGAGACAAACCCTTTATTTCATATATATATATATATATATGTATGTATATATATATATATATATATATATATATATATATATCCACGATGGATATGATTACAAAGCACTATACCAAACTACATTCAACAAAGTATAGTAATGGATCTCTGTCTACGATGTTTTATGAGGAGAAAGCAAGAATAACTATTTCACTTAATCACCATTACATTTCATACTATCTTGCTGGAAGAACAGTTAAGAATAAAAAAAACTTTGAAGTACTTGATGTCTCATAAGCCTTTGAGCAGTACTAAACTAGTATGACCCCTAAATTATTCATTCTCAATGACTAGCCCAATTGCTGACCAAGGTGCTGAACTAGAAATCTCAGGATTTTTTTATTGTTATTGTAACAGAGTGGTAGCACATCTTCACCTCTCCTGATGACAATGAAGACTAAGTTTACCAGTAAAGCCCAGCAAGCACACCCTGCTCCTTGCTATTTGTCTTTGACACAGTATCTGATGAAGGAACCATGATACAGGGGAAATAGCACTGGTTTTGTCACCAGAGCACCTGGGCTTAAAACTATTATCATTTGCAGTTTCCTCATCTGTAAATGATGGTTAGAATAGTTTATTTTTTCAGATCCCTTTTAGTTCTAGATTTTTTGATCTACCTTCCACCACCACCCCAACTTGCACACGCAGCACACACAACATGCACATGTACGCAGAGTATACGGAGAGATTTTTTCAAGGTGATAACTGTGAGAAAATTGAATGCAAACACATTTAAAGAATATTCTTATCAATAATTAGGAATAATCAGGTTTTGTAGCCTTCTGTCCAATGACTGCAAATTTGGACTCATTGACCTTTAGAGATGATCTTTCTTTTTTTACTAAGAAATAAATACTTGATTACAATTGTTTAGCCATTATAATTTTCACCCAATGCAAAAATAATTCCTGGCTAGAAAAACAGTGCTTCCTTTTTCCTCATCCCCTGAGCTGACCACCGGAAAAAATACCAAGGCAAGACCTGTAATTTCCAATATCTTCAGTTATGGACACCATTCCTTTATGACACTAGATTCACCTAAATAGTCCCAAAGCCTGAGAGCTGGAAAGGACTTTACAGATCTAGTTTTTGCTTTAAGACCTCCAGTGAAAGGGAATCCACTACTTCCTTGTACAGTCCATTCCACTTTCATATTTAACTTTTATGAAGCTTTAACTATTAGGAAGTTTTTCCTTATCCCGAGTTAAAATTTTCCTCCTTTCAACTTCCAGATATTGCTCCATTTGGTGCCAACCATTACTTATCTATTTCCTCTCTGAATACTTATAGTCAGTTATCATGTACCCATAAGTTTTCTTTTCTATGTGCTATAAATTCCCAGTTCTTCCCACCAAATACCATGTGAAATAAACTTGAGATTCTTCACCATTCAGCTTGCAGTTCTTTTCTCTCTAGCTTAGCAATAAACTTTCTAAAAACATGTCACACAGAACCATATTATTCCAAATATATGACTAAGGCAATATATGACTGTAATATCACCTCCAGAGTCCTGCCTTTCAATGTAGCCTAAAATTGCACTCCTTCTCAGTTACCATATGTTATGACTTATATCGAGCTTGCAGTCTGCTTAAGGTCCCACATCTTTTCCAGAAAATTTTTTTCAGTCATGCCTTACCCATTGTGTACTTATGAAGTAATGAAGTGTAAGGCTTTATCTCTATTGAATTTCATCTTACTAAATTAGATTTGACTCATTCAAAAATGTCAAAGCCTGTCAAGATGTATTTGAACTCTTACTCTGTTGTCTAGTGTTTTAATGATCTCCTAAATTTTTGTCATATGTAGATTTGATAAGCATGCCATCCGTGCCTTTATGTATCGATAAATGTTAAATAGCAAAGGGTCAACACAGGTCACTGGGGCACTTCACCGAAGACCTCCTTCCAAGCTCACATTGAATCAATAGCAACTATTATTTAGGTGTGGCCATTCAACCAACCAGGAACCTACCTTAGTAATAACATCTAACCATCTTCCAATACCTAAGGCTGTAGTTTACCTGGGCTTGGTGACTTGAACTCATCAAGGAAAGTTCTCTTTTTTATCTCCTTATTGTATCAACTACCTATTAAAACAAATTTTCTCTGCCCTTTGAAGTTTAAAAATCATTTTCCTTGACACAGAAAATAGGGGGTAGCAGAGAAGAAACGAACAGCTCTGCCTTCTGTTTTCAATCATTCTCTAATCATGTCCTAAGCAGCAGTCCTAAACATCTTTGACATTATTTTCTGCCGTTTTGTTTCTTCAAAAACCAGTCCCATTTGTGCTATCCTTCCACTTCCCTTGCCACTTTCAGATCATCCCAAGTTTTAGCAGTACTGGAATTCTTGCAGGACAGTGACATGTTTTTTTTTGACTAATCCTCCAATGCCTGCCTTTGCTTCCATCTTCTATATATGTCTTTTTAAAATTTAATTTGCTTGTGACTTCCTACTTTATTCACAGTGATCTCTCTAGAAAATTCCCTATTTTCTTCCTCATTGAATTATCCTTTTGCATCCTATTTGCTATGAATTTGTACTTTATGAAAAGTACAAAATTGTTCAGACAGTCTCTATCCTTATTTTACATTTTAAATATACAAATCATTGTGCTTTCTGGAAACAAAAAGGTAGCACATGAGAATAGACTTTGTTTTGATGGAGTTACTCTGAAAGCTATAATTATGATGATTAATACAGCCTGTGATGAAACTGCTCAACTTTGAGTAGTCTGGAATCTCTTAGGGATGGGATTACCTTGTCTGTTTTGAAAGAGTCTATACTTGGCATAAGGTTATAATAGAGTCTACAGGGATTTCAACCAGTCTGTGACCTCAACATATTCATTCTGATGAAGTTGCTAGTCACCCAAAGGAAAATTACCACAAATTAAAACAAAAACAGCTCGATTTGTAAGTGGGATCCATGATATTCGCAATTAAAGGTTCACTATGTCCCATTTGCTGGCCTAGAAATTGGGAGAAAATGGATGACTAGGTGCTCATTACTCTATTCTAAAACCCATTTAGAAAGTAGGATCAACAACTTGACTAGTGTATAAATTAATTCAATGCGAAGTTATACATGGTAGTTATATGAGATTCCATGCCATCTTGGGGAGGGAGAGGGGAGGGAAGGAAGAAAATCTGGATCTCAAAATTATGTAGAACTGTGTGTTGTAAACTAAAAACAAAAATTTAAAAAAAAAAGAAAAAAGGAAGTAGGATCAACAGAGAGAAAATGAATTGAGATCATTCTTCTTTCATAGAGACCCATCTTTGAAGCTAGAGGCACTTAATCTTTCTAGGTCTGTTGTCTCATCTATAAATGAGCTTATTGGACTAGATCATTTCTAAGGTCTCTTCTAACTTTATATCTATGATTGAGTACAGCCACACATATATCTCACCCTTCCTGTTTTAATGGAAATAGAAAGTTCCTTGCAAATACTTTAGCGACTATATGAAGAAAAGTATTTCTGTATTAATAGCTGATAATTGAGAGAAGACTGAGACTTTTATGCCTGATTTCCAAAGGTCTTTACTTCTTGAATCCTATTAATATAGAAAAATGTAACTCCTTTGTACATCTTATTTCTCCATTCATGGTTCTCACCTTATCCCTAGCTTCTTGTCTTCCCACCCTCTGCATAGCCCCATCGAGCAGCATGGTCCTGACAGTGGGAGAGTAAGTGATCCACAGTAAAGAATTTGGAATATTTTATCAGTGTAGTTTGGATTAGTAAACATGGATCTAGGCTATAGATATATATATAGCCTATATAGCCTAGCTGAGGATGTTAAAGAAAAATTGTAGACAATAGAAGGAAATCTATCAGTATCAAAGATGAACCCCTAAATCAAGGAACAATATAATAAACACATCAAAGTAGAATAATAATAATAACTCTAATACTAAAAGCTTGAGGTTTGCAAAACCTGTACCACACACACACACATACACATACACACACACACGAAATGTAATAATCTTCTTGAAAGCATTAATAAGAATCTATATATGAATTAACTGTCTACAGAAAATCTTCCTACAATGAAATTTAGAGAGCTTGTTGATTTAATTTATTAAGTACCTTTTAGGGGGCGGAGCCAAGATGGCAGCTGGTAAGCAGGGAATAATGTGAGCTCCGTACCGAGTCCCTCCAAAAACTTATAAAAAATGGCTCTGAACCAATTCTAGAATGGCAGAACCCACAAAACAGCAGAGGGAAGCAGGGCTCCAGCCCAGGACAGCCTGGATGGTCTCTGGGTGAGGTCTATCCCACACGGCGCTGGGAGCTTGGAGCTGGGAGCTGGGAACGGAGTGGAGCAGAGCCCAGCCTGAGCGGTGTGGACCAACAAGACCAGCAACCAGGCAGAGCATGCCCTAGTGCCCTGAATCAGTGAGCTGCAGCAGTTATGAGACTTCTCAACCCACAAACACCAAAGACTGCTGAGAAGGTTAGTGGGAAAAAGCTGCAGGAGTGGAAGGAGTTCGCGGTTGGGCTTCCAGCCCCGGGGGCAGAGGAGGTGAGGCAGCTACGGCTGTTGCTGCTTCCGGCTCCAGGACCACCTGGTGGGAGGAATTAAGTGGTGGATCAGAGCAGGGGTGCACAGCCTGCCGAAGATCTAAGCCCAGTTCGGGTTGGGGGGTTCTTGGGGAAGGAGCAGTGCTGGTGTGGCAGAGCTGGCACCTCCCCTCCAAACGTGGAACATAGAACTCTGTAGTCTACAAGCAGTCATACCCCACTGAAAAACTCAAAGGTCAAGTTAGTTGGTTGGGAATATGGCCAGGCAGTGAAAATGCACCGAGATTCAGTCTCAGACTTTGGATTCTTTCTTTGCTGACAAAGAAGACCAAAACATACAGACAGAAGAAATTAATAAAGTCAAAGAGCCTACAACAGAAACCTCCAAGAAAAACAGGAACTGGTCCCAGGCCATGGAAGAGCTCAAAAAGGATTTGGAAAAGCAAGTTAGAGAAGTAGAGGAAAAATTGGGAAGAGAAATGAGAAGGATGCGAGAAAACCATGAAAAACAAGTCAATGACTTGCTAAAGGAGACCCAAAAAAATACTGAAAAATACACTGAAGAAAACAACACCTTAAAAAACAGACTAACTCAAACGGCAAAAGAGCTCCAAAAAGCCAATGAGGAGAAGAATGCCTTGAAAGGCAGAATTAACCAAATGGAAAAGGAGATCCAAAAGACCACTGAAGAAAATACTACTTTAAAAATTAGATTGGAGCAAGTGGAAGCTAGTGACTTGATGAGAAATCAAGATATTTTAAAACAGAACCAAAGGAATGAAAAAATGGAAGACAATGTGAAATATCTCCTTGGAAAAACCACTGACCTGGAAAATAGATCCAGGAGAGAGAATTTAAAAATTATTGGACTACCTGAAAGCCATGATCAAAAAAAGAGCCTAGATAGCATCTTTCAAGAAATTATCAAGGAGAACTGCCCTGATATTCTAGAGCCACAGGGCAAAATAGAAATTGAAAGAATCCATCGATCGCCTCCTCAAATAGATCCCAAAAAGAAATCTCCCAGGAATATTGTCACCAAATTCCAGAGCTCCCAGATCAAGGAGAAAATACTGCAAGCAGCCAGAAAGAAACAATTTGAGTATTGTGGAAACCCAATCAGAATAACCCAAGATCTGGCAGCTTCTACATTAAGAGATCAAAGGGCTTGGAATGCGATATTCTGGAGGTCAATGGAGCTAGGATTAAAACCTAGAATCACCTACCCAGCAAAACTGAGTATCATGCTCCAAGGCAAAATATGGATTTTCAATAAAATAGAGGACTTTCAAGCTTTCTCATTGAAAAGACCAGAACTGAATAGAAAATTTGACTTTCAAACACAAGAATCAAGAGAAGCACGAAAAGGTAATCAAGAAAAAGAACAAGAAAAAGTAATTGCAAGGGACTTATTAAAGTTGAACTGTTTTGTTGACATTCCTACATGGAAAGATGATGAGTATGATTCATGAGACCTCAGTATTAGGGTAGCTGAAGGGAATATGCATACATATATGTTTATGTATATATATGGGTGAATGTGTATGTATGTATATATCTGTGTGTGTGTGTGTGTGTGTGTGTGTGTGTGTGTGTGTGTGTGTATGGAGAGAGAGAGAGAGAGAGAGAGAGAGAGAGAGAGAGAGCGGACACAGGGTAAGTTGAAGATGAAGGGAAGATATCTAAAAGAGAAAAAATCAAATTAAGGGATGAGAGAGGAACATACTGAGAGAGGGAGATAAGGAGAGATAGAATGGGGTGGATTATCTCGCATAAAGGAGGCAAGAGAAAGCAGTTCTGTGGGAGGAGGGGAGAGGGCGGATGAGGGGGGAATGAGTGAACATTGCTCTCATCAGATTTGGCCTAAGGAGGGAATACCATACATACTCAATGGGGAATCTTACCCCACAGGAAAGAAGAGGGAAGAAGATAAAAATAAATGGGGGGGATGATGGAGGGGAGGGCTGATGGGGGTGGAGGTAGTCAAAAACAAACACTTTTGAAAGGGGACAGGGTCAAGGGAGAAAATTCAATAAAGGGTGATGGGTTGGGAAGGAGCAAAATATAGTTAGTCTTTCACAACCTGAGTAGTGTGGAAGGGTTATACATAATGATACGCATGTGGCCTATGTTGAATTGCTTGACTTCTTAGGGAGGGTGGGTGGGAAGAGAAGAGGGGAGAGAATTTGGAACTCAAAGTTTTAAAAACAGATGTTCAAAAACAAACAAAAATGTTTTTGCATGCAACTAGAAAATAAGATACACAGACAATGGGGTGTAGAAATTTATCTTGCCCTACAAGAAAGGAAGGGAAAAGGGGATGGGAGGGGAGTGGGGTGACAGAGGGGAGTGCTGACTGGGGAACAGGGCAACCAGAGTATATGCCATCTTGGAGTGGGTGGGAGGGTAGAAATGGGGAGAAAATTTGTAATTCAAACTCTTGTGAAAATCAATGCTGAAAACTAAATATGTTAAATTTAAAAAAATTAAGTACCTTTTAGGTAAACAGCTCTGTGCTAAGTGCTGAGGAAGATAAATGCTTTTATAAATTCACATTTAATAAAGATATAAAATTCAACTTCCTTACCATATGACAGTCATCCTAAAATGCAACCAATGTAAAATAACCCCAAATCTTAGTAATAATAATGTATTATGAATCATGTAATAGGAATTTGCCAAAATGATGAAAAGTGATGTAATAGGTACTAATAGAGGGTGGTAGCAATATAGTCTTAAAAAGGAGGGTTAGAATAAGAATTGATTAGTGTTTTCCAGCAATATTCAGGACCTGCTTATAATGCAAATCTATCCCTTTTAGTGAAGAATTCTCCAGGCTAGATGAAAAGATTATTGAAGATCATATCTTTAGCTACAGTCTCATATGTACTAAGAAACATTTTCATTTTAGTTCCTGTCCAAAGAAACCAATGATTTGTGGAGATGAACAGTGATTTACTTATATTTATATTTTATATATTTATATATTATTTTATATAGTTATATTTTCCACTGTAAATTATTAAATTGTCATTCTGGCAAATTTCTCTTCTCACTTAAAAATCTAGGTAGGATAAACTATCTACCCAAGGCTGGATCACGTACTAGATCTAGAGCAGAGATCTAGGCACTAGAGCAGAGATGCAAGAAATAGCCTGTTTTATTCTTTATAAGGAAGCATGCAAGCTTTTCAACATGACTCCTTTTTCTTGTCAGTATTACACTCTTTTAGCAAAGTGAGGTGGCAAAGGATGTGGATGGTTGGCAGGGTGAACACAGCTAGGTCTTCTGTAGCAGGAGAGTGCAAAAGCAATTCTGTACACATGAGAGCTATTATAGCCAAGATACTTAAGATGTAGTGTGGTATAGTGGATAGAGTTGTTCTGTGAGCCAATAAGGACTGGGTTCAAGAATAGGGTCTAACACATACAAGTTGAATTACCCTGGGAAAATCACTAAAATCCAGGAAATTCTCTAAGACTTTCAGTTGAAGAGCAAGTGGAAATTTTTATTGGCAGATTTGCCTTCTCAGGAGTTTCCTATACAAAAGAAAATCACAGGTCTGATTTTTTAAAAAAGAAAGGTAATGCAAACAATTATAGTTTTAGTAGTCTGCACCTTCCAAAATTGTGCAAACATAATCGAATAAAAATGAGGAAGATTCAAATAGGGCTATGCTTACAGTGTGATCATAATGACTATGGCAGTCTTGGGTTTCTGGAGATCTGTTTTGTGTGTATGTTATGGTACCTGGCTCATATACTGTCCCTTGGGGAAGGCAGCTTAAAGAAAAGTTACATGGGGGCAGCTAGGTGGCACAGTGAGTAGAGCACTGGTCCTGGAATCAGGAGGACCTGAGTTCAAATATGGCCTCTGACACTTGACACATTTACTAGCTGTGTGACCTTGGGCAAGTCACTTAATCCCAATTGCCCTGCCTTCCCCCCTCAAAAAAAAAAAAAGGTTACATGACTCCTATCAACCACTTCTCAAAATCATATTTTTAAATGCATAACATAAAATATATAGGATCACAAGGAAAAAACAATTATATCAAAATATTAAAAGAACAAATTTGTAGATTCTAGGCTGAGAACCTATTTAATGCGTCCTTCATGTCACTGTACGAGAAGTATAGAAACAAAAAGAATCACATGGAGGTATTTGTGATGACTTTCCATTTTCAGATACAGCCTGAGTAGTATTTATTCCTATTAGGAAATGCTCAATAGAGACTTCAAGAAGCTATGCTATTTACCATAGTTTCCATTTATTTTAAACAAAAGCCAGTTAGCATTTGACTAGCTCACAACTGAATTTATTTTAGATTTGACCAAACTTCATGGCATGATCCAGGATTTCATGGTAATCTGGACGGTCAATGGAGACAATGTCTACATGTATGACACAGAACTACTTAGAGAACCATTCCAATTAAAACCTTCAGCTGAACACATTAGTTGGATCTTCCTATGTGGAAATATCATGAAGAGTGCCTGATCTTTCAAGATATACACGGGCTTAACCAAGTCACCCTTAATAATTTCATCTAATATCCCACCTTTATGCAATTTTGATATATACCTGGTGAATGAATCTCCTTTTCATATGACAAAATCTTTTACAGAGGGATCTAAAAGGAAGGGAATTGCTAAAAATCAACTTATAAAATGTAAATTTTGAGGAAGAAAAGATACAGAAAAACCAAATTTATTTAATAACTAAGGATAATAAGAAGTACAAAGTTTATCTTACTTTTTAGGCAATGGTGAAAACAGGGATAGGGCAGAAATAATGGCAGTAACATGTTATCCAAATTATGTATGAATTCTTATATGATGATATAGTGGGTATTTGTGTTGGGGAGGGTGGGGATTACCTTCATTTATTATGAGGTAATGTAAAAGAAAATGATGCATTTATAATATTTTCAGGTTATTTTATTGTCTTTAATGAACTGCTTGACATGTTACAAATCTTCAGAGTTACCATTTTACTGTCAATACCATATTATTTATAATAAATACACTGAAATGTGAAAAGACACCTCTGATAAAAATACAAAAGATAGAAACACTTAGAAAGTAGGATGCATAACATCAATACTAGGTCCGAAATGGAAGGACAGTGAAACCTTTTTTATAACACTGGTATGGATGAACAGAGATAACTGTAAACCGAACCATGTTATATCAGGCTTTTACTATATGATACAATTATGATTTAGGGAACATTATTTGACCCATGGCATGTACCAATCTATGTAATAATGAGCCATATTGTAAGAGGGTTATATCACACACAATGATTTGAAAATGATTGCCAAAGCAAGGAACTGTTTTTTTCTGAGAATTTGGTGAGCTTCGTGCTTCATTGTGCATTAAAAAAGGGCCTAATCCCCCATTCAACTTCAAAAATGTTGTAAAAATATATTTTATAAAGGCTCAGGATCATAATATGTATCAAAACAATACATATTACTGTGCTTATTAAATGAATCCATCAGTCAATTGAGGGATAGTTTTACTTTTTAAAGATATATCCGAAGTATGTACAAAGGTTCCATAAACATCAATAATTTGTGACCAAAATTCATTAGTTTTACATTTGCAAAAATCCCTGGAGATTTTCAATTTAAAAATTTAAGAAAGTTATAAGTATCACATATGGGATTGGTTTTTTGTCATTTGGAGTAAGAAAGGGTAGATGGCTTCAGGCTTGATTTTTTTGTTATTTGTTTTTTAACAGATAAGTATGGATTGCTCTCAAATGAGAAATTACAAAGTTTTGATCAATAAAAGGAATAAACTGCCAAGATCTTTAGAAATGATTAATTGCCAATATTCAAACCCAGACCAGAATGTGCAGGGTACAAAAAAAAGATACAAATGTATCTCCAAAACAGATAGTCTTTCAAGAAAAGCCCTTGAGGTAATTCTCCTCATTGCCCTTACAAACAAATGAACAATCTGAGTGATTGTCTGCCTGGTATGATCCTTTAAAGAAACTCAGATCCTGAGTTGAGTTCACCCAGACAGCCTGTTGATACTTTCAGTCAACATTCTGTTGCTAAAAATGGGATAGTAGGCTTTTTGGCTGAAAAAAGGAAAAATACTTCTGCTCAAATGATTGAAAAGGTGCTATTTTTTCTGTATAATTTTTAACTTCATTCCAACATGAACAATCTGTCAACATTTATTAGATCAGAAAAAATAAGCACAGGAATAATTTAAAAAGAGAGTTAAATATTACCTACATGGAAAATTCACTGTTCCAACATGAAACATTAGATTTTGTCTTTTTAAAAATTAGCTTAAAAAAAGAAAGAAACTTTCCAGTTGAGTGATGATATTTTGGCTAACAGAAAAAAAAATGTGCACTTTTAAGATTTTGCTATGTTCTTCTGATTAAATGTATCCATATTAAAGGCACTTCAGCATAGTATTAACTCCTTGACCTTCTCCATGGCATAACCATTAAGCCACTTCAATGTATTTCCCAAATGGGTGACAAATGATGAACATTCACTAACTGTGGATCTTAGTCCACTCCAAAAGTTAAGCTTAAAGATTATCCAAGGCAATTACCTCTAGAATTGGTTGGAACAATTAACATCTATGATAAAAACAGATATCAAACATCTGCCAAGAGCTTTAAGATATTCAGGCAAATACATCAAAATTAAAGATATTCAGGCAAATACATCAAAATAAAATTATCAGAAAGTTGTTTCACAAGTGTGTATGTATGTGGAACTATGTCATTCTGGAACATGTTAATGTTACCCATTTCATTTAAATCTATAATTTTAACAGTCCTTATCCATTCTGCCATACTCTTTTATTTTGTTGGTTAGAAGAAAAGGAATTCCAAATATTTTATTTTCTCAGAGAATGAATAAAGAAAGAATTCAGTTTATGGTACTTGACACATATCATCTCATTTTATGATGGTTGATAACTGAATTAAAAGATAGCTTGGGCTAGTTATAAATCAATTTGTTCTATCACACTGAAGGATAAATCCTTTCAAATAATGGAAGGCATATATATTGATATGTTACTTCTAAAATGGTAATTTCAGTTTTTGAAAAATGTATTTTGGATTTTTGATGATTCAGGGTAAAAATTCCTCTACCTTTATGAAATTTGTATTTTCCTCTGAGCATCTTTGATGAATATCAACTAAAATTTTTGAATAGATAACTAGTATTTTGAAGATTTTTTTAGAGCATATGGAAAACTGCATTATTTTTCTGCCAGCCAAGATACAATATCCTACTCTGAGAATACTAGCTTTTCCACAATATTTCAAAACGTTATTTTCTTCTTTTAAAGGTAATTTTAAGTTAAATTTATGGTGTTCATGAAAAGTTTTTCATTTATTGAGACTATAACTTGATGACCTCACTATGGCTGAGTTCAAAGGAACTTAAATAATACATTCTTTCAGAAACTGATTTTAGCACTGATAAACAAACATACTAAAAGAAAAGAAAATTTGAAACTGCTTGGGTTGGATGAAAAGAAAATTCCTTGACATTTTCCTCTATTCACTCATCAAGAGAAAAAGAGAAAAAAATCATAATTATTATTTTCAATTATCAGAATACAGGGCCTTTTCCTCTCTAAGCAAATTCTACCAAGTAACCACTGGCCCAACTTAGGTGAGTTAGGGTTGGGATTATTTTGAGGAATAATACACTATACATGCTGTTAATCACACTAATGAAAAATCCTGTTTCACTTTTAAACTCTAGAATAATATCAGTCCAAAACATCTATCAAGTTATTTTAAAGCATAAGCAGAGAACAAGGTGATAAGACTGTGGGCATCTCACAAGAAAGCTATGACTGCAGAAGAGACTATTTTAAAATGTCATTCCAGGCAAGGGCAACATTTTGGGAATCACTTTAGGAGCACACATTTGTTAGCCTCAGCAAAATTACTGTGATACAAATATGTTGAGGCTATTTCGTAATTTGAACTTCCTCAAATTCATCACTAACAAAAGAGGAAAACAATTAGAAAGTAAAACACATTGCACAAAGCTTTCCTCAGTGGTTTTCTCTGAGTAGCAAATTAATATTGTACACTTTTCATCTGTTACTCCTTTGAAGTCAAAGCTACAGTTCTTACCTCAAACTATACCTGTTCCTAAGAAATAGCTCAGCTGCTCTTTACAGAATTCACATTTCGTTTTACAAGACTTAAGACAGCTCAGGAGCTGTCAGGGAAAGCAAGCATCTTAATGGGTTAGTTTATGGGAATAAGTGGCCTTTCCTCTCTCTTCTTCCAGATATTAGTTTTACTATCTTTTTTAGCCAATGGGGTTCTGACTCTTTTTTTAGTAGGGGACATATTGGCTTCTAAATCTTCAGCTGTGCTTTTTCTTCTTGGTGACTCTTCCACAGGCTGTTCCATGATCGTCCCACTCCCTCCATCCAGAATGTGCCTTAAAGCTGGATCCTCAGGGGAACAAACAGTGGTTCCACTTTCACTGCTGCTGAGATCTAAATCTTCTAAATAGAGTATCTTAGGTTGATGCATGCTTTTAATGAATGTTTTCTCCCTCTCAAGTTTTCGATTGGAGTGATGCTCATTCATGTCCACTCCAGAGTCCAGACTGGTGTCATTACTTTGGGTTCTTCGCCCCTTTTTCAGATCTATAAAGGAATGCCTTACTTGAGCAATTGGCTTTCCATCCAGAGAAACAAACCAGGCTCTGGGATGTGGTGAGGGCTTTCCTTTGGACAGCTCTAATAATGTCTGCTCTGAAATGCCCTGAAGTTCAGATGAAAATGGAGTCATTACGACAGCTTCATTCAGTGTCCCTGGAACAGAGACTGATTCTAATAAGCTATTAGAATACCGACTCCAGTCTGAAGTTTGGGATGGTAAGCTTTGTTGAACTTCAGGTGTAATTTTCTCTTCTCTTGTGGTAGGGGGCTGCAAATGAGAATGTACTGGCATTTTAGGTAATGTTTGGGTGTAGTTTTCTCGGTTTACTGGCTCCATCAGTTGGCCATAGACTACCTGTCCCTTTCTGGGCAAAGTAGCTGACTTAGCAGAATGCAACTGTTCTGGTGAGTGAAAAAGGTCAGATGTTTGAAGGATGGCAATTGGCTGGCTGTAGATATGCATCAGTTGTTCTGGTATATGAGAAAGTCCATACATTTCTTCATTTACTGAAAGATACCTGTTTTGGTCTTGAGTATCACCTGTAGATGGAAAGACATTGCTATTACTGTGTTTTGGTTGCACTGTCTGTCTGGATACAGCATTGTGTTCTAATGACTGGCTTGAATTTCTTGAATGACTTTTCTGATTGGCTGACAGAAAGGAAACTTCTTCATTGTAGATTTTAAAACTGTCCCGAGTTTTCACTGTAGAGACTCTGTCTTCAGGTTCTGACTTTGTAGAATCCTTTTTGCGAGGACTATATGGGGAATTCTTAGAGTGATACAACTGTAACCTGTCTTCAGCTTTTAATGAACCCTTCACAGAACTTATATGGTTTATATGACTTGTTGATGTGGTCTGGTCCTTCTTAAGTACCTCAAGTCTAGTGGCATTTCTTTCCCTTTTTTGTGATCCACCACATTTATCTCTATTTTGAAAGAAAACACAAATAATTGTTTAGAAGTTATCAAGCAAAATCTCTGCTATTTAAATAAGAATCTTTAAAATAATATTTATTTTAAAAATTGAGGCATATTTGGAATCTATCCATTTTATATTAGAAAATCATACATTAAAAAATCAACGTATTCATTGTATTTCTGGTTTTGCCAAAGGTCCACATTTACTAACATACCAAACATGCTAAAAGCAAAATGAGCAATCTGCAAAGAACTATTCAAAATAATGGTTTTTCCTGCTTGTTTATTTCAATACTCACACACATTAATCAAATTTATTCTTACCTGCAATAACAAAGAAGAACGACAAAAAAGCCAATGAGAATGACGACTGTACCTCCCAATATGGCTGTCAGAAATACCGTGTGGTAGGCAGTGATATCCTTGGAGACTTCACTTACAAGTGAACCTAAAACATTCAATACAAATATACTCATGCAAAAATGATTTTAACAACAAATAACTCATTTAGTACCAATTTCTCAAGTAGACCATCTCCTATGACCTGAAACATTTCTGATATAAAGTTTCTCGTCTAATCTTTCTACTTAATCTTTCGCTATCTTCACTTCTTCCCTGTTGTTAAGAAATAACAAAACAGCACACTGACATGCCTGTGTCAGTGTAGGAATTGCATTAAGGTTATATTTAATATGTATTCACTGAGTCAGACCATAGCAGGAATGTTCTATCTACCCACTGCCCTGATGTATGCCGTCTTCACAGAGAGCTATAAATGACCTGTCTTGCAAGGATCTTATGAAAAGAAACAAAGATGATACGAATTGCTTTGCTTTTCAAGCCAACTGATCAGGTATGGTCTAGTCACTATAGGTACTCAGATAAGGTTAAAAATGGTTACTCAGAGAAGTAAATCTCAAATGCTAACCAAGTTTGAGAGGGTCGACATCATCACCTCACCAGTCAATAAGTATTTATTTATTAAGCATCTACTATTTGCCAAGCATTATGCTAAGTGCTAAAGAAATAATATACCTTAGGAGGGAGATTCTTTATAGAGGAAGAGGGAAAGGAGCAAGCATTTATTAAGCACCTACTATTTGTCAAGCACTGTGCTAAGTGCTTTACAAATATCATCACATTTTATCCTCATAACAACCTGGTAGCTAGATGCTATTATGATTCCCATTTTACAAATCAGGAAGCTGAGGCAGGCAAAGGTTAAGTGACTTGCCCAGAGTCACACAGGTAGTAAGTGTCTGAGACCGAACTGAAACTCAGGTCTTCCTGACTCTATCCACTATACTGCCTAGCTATCACCAATTATCCAAACCAAGGTAAAGACACATAAACTCCTCTATACTTCAAATGCTTATCTAGGTCAAGTGCTACAGAAGAATGGATTTGTTTATGATTAAGCAAATTCAGGGGTGGGAGAGGGAGGAAATATGACTCTTGTAAGGTACACACCACATGGCCTCTCCTATGCCAGTGTTCATAATTACAAAATTAATGTAGTGACTCAATATTTTCCATAACATCAAGTCTAACTCCCTCCATATGATCCCTAGCACATTTAAGGAAGTGATGAAGATGAAGATCTACCCAAAATCTGGGCTAGGAAAACACTGGTCAGAAACTGCTTGCATGATGAAGGGGAAAGTAGGCAAAATGTAGGGAATGAACATAGAAAGGATAGAAGTAATTAAGTAGAAAAATGAAAATACATTTTATGTTCATTTTATGCTCATACCAGTCAGCTCCAATCTAATGAGAGAGAAAATAGGTCTCAATACTTACTAAATTTACTTATTTAAAAGACCACCTACTCTTGAAACCTATTTTAACCTAGTTTATTATGTTTAACACTTATTTTCAGTTTCAGGAAAATTTCTAATTCTGGTAAAAGACAGAATTTAAGGCAACTGACTTTTAAACTATTAGTATAAATACAACTAAAGCGATGTTGAACACATGAGCACTTATACCAATACTGGACTGATTTTTATTAATTCAGTTATTGGTTTGAATGTTAAAAGTAAATGCATCACAACATATACTCTTAGAACTAGAAGGGACTTTAGATATCATCTAATGAAAAACCCTCACTTCACAAAGAGGTGAAAGGCCATGAAAACACTGGTAAATTTCTCAAGTTTATACACCTGATTAGTAGCTGAGCCAAGGCCAGAGTCCAGCTTTCCTTACTCCTTCAAGTTCTTTTCACTAGATTATGCTGAATGTAGAAGGAAAGTAGAATAGAATAGTGGAGAAAAGCCCCAATTTGAGAGTCAGCATTTACATCCAGGCTGACACCTACCAGATGTACAATATTGGGCCAATCAGGTCACCCCTCTGGTCCTCTATGTCCTGCCAACAGTAAAATGAAGGCACTGGACTTGCTAATTTCTAAGTTCTCTTACAAGTCTCAATCCTATGGGGGCAGATTAAGTATCCTCTTACTACTACTGATTTGCACATAGTGGGCATCTGACAAATGTTTATTGAATTGCTTAACAGAAATGATTTTTCAAATGACAAGCAAGTTAACATGAATTAAAAGGAAATGTTTTGCTTTTATTCATAGTGCTTAAACTCCCACAAAATCATCCCACAAGGGATAAGCTGAAAACTACATTTAAAAATGAATACTAAAATAGAACTTTCACCTACTTCAGAATAATATAATAATAATCTTCTATAATTCATAACCTCATCTTCTTTAAACTGACTATTTTAAATCTGTTTTTAGTTAGTGTCATATTTGTCTACAAGCCTTGACTATTTCTCATGGTACTTGTATTAAAAATTAAATGTCTCGGACCTGGACTAGTAATGATATCAAATGAAATATTAATTGCTCTTTTCATCAATATTTCATTACACTGGCAAATTAGGATTTGTGTATGGCCAGACAGCTGGGAAGACTTCATGTTGTTTTGCATAAATAAATACAAAAGAGAACCACCTTCTGGGTTTGGATTAAATAGCTTTTTTAAAATTCTGACTTCAAATGATGAAAAGAAAGAATATCCCTTTTGATTGCATTAGGTTAATGGACAAATCTCAACAATTAGGCTGATAACTGTTGACTTCACAAAAAAATGTTTTTGCTTTTTGTGTTTTTTTTTTAGTAGCAATTATGTCTTAGTTGTAATAAGCTGAATCTTTTATCTTGGTGCTTTTTCTTCTCTTTCCTTTTTATTGGAAACAATGTCAATATACAGTAAGAGTAAAAATAAAATAGAATTTTTATTTTTTAAAAAGTTGTAGAAGGCCCAAGGAAAGCCCTCTACATAATTGATTACAAAATAATTATTTGGTATAATGCTTTAGAGATAAATAAAAAAATCTTACGATTTTTTCTAACCTTAGCAATTTTTAAATTTGTTGTTCTCCTTTTTGTCACACAAGCAGATTTGAATGTGAGAAGTAATATTTTTTTCACTTTTAAAATTTATAACTAAGTGAAATCTTCTTAAGACAGATGCCACAGAAACTGAGCTAAAAGTGGAACAGGTAGCCTTAGGAGGAGCAAATGCCCCATTACTGGAGTTCTTCAAGCAGAGACTGTATTATTGTTACAGTTTTATAATTATTTTTGTTAACAATAAGCTACTTGATTGAGGTCAGACAGCTAGTCATTGGTCAACCCAAGGCTAGAACCCAGGTCTGCTTCCAATTCAATGCCCTTTCCTCTATACCATGATGACTTTTTTAATGTTAAAACTACACTGAGTATATTAAGTCAGATTATGTTCAATCTAAGGTAATATTTGTTTCACCTGGAAACAAACAAGCTTTAAAACGTGGTTTATTCATGAAAATTCACAAACAAGGAACAACCAACTTGAACAAGTATAAAGATGATTTGTTAGCACTGAATTCCTCTTTGCTTTTTAAAGTATTACCTCTGGTTCCAGGAAGTGGTGCTGCAATCCAGTAGCCTAAATGGGGAGCCACATATGTCCATACTAAATGGTCATTAAATTTCTTGACCATTCCCAAACCACGATTTGCCCAAGCACCTAGAAAAGAAACCAAATAATTGCTAATTAGGCAGGAGCCAGATGTAGAGCCTTTTGCTTTTAAAGCATCTCTTTCTAAATACAATAGCTATACATATTCTAGGGTTGATAGAACAAATTTTCTGATATCTGGGATTAAATACATGTCAATTTAATATATCAAAATATTTTTTCAACAAATATTCTGAAAAACTCAAACTATACAGCATGAGATTGGGAGCATAATCTCGAATTTGGAGAAATTACCCTTGGACAGATGAGGCAATGAGGCTTTGGGGAAAAGCTTCAGGGACTTTTAGCTATGCCTAAGAAAAATCCTAATTTATCACCTACATAGCATTTAAATTAGCCCTACTTAGATGTCAGAAGATTATAATTATGGAGAGAATATAGTTATAGATCTTAGAGGTCATCAAATCTAACTCTCTGATTATGCAGAAAATGAAACTGAGGCACAGAGGGGTTAAGTGACTTGCCCAAAAGGTCACAGAGCTTGAAAGTACCTGAGACAGAATTTGAACTTAGGTCTTTCTGACTCCAGTTGCCATGTTCTATGCACAAAAGCCAGTTAACTACCTATGTTTGGTCATGGTTAGACCAGCCAATCTTTGTTTTTTGGAGATCTCAATAAGCTGTCCCTTGAGTGGGTGGCAATTTGCCTCCTTGCTACAGAGTATATATCTAGGTATTTGTCTAAAGATCTTAAATTTACTATTTTGTTTCATTCTGATAATTATATAAATTCTTCAGGGAAATATCTTTCTGAGGCCATCTATATGCAATGAGGTTTTTCTGTATTAAAGGGAAAATTTTATATATATACACACATATATATATACACACACACATATATGTATATATATACACATATGTATGTATATGTATACACATATTTGTGTGTATGTATATATACATATATATACACATATATGCGCATTTTTTCCTCCATAAAACTTAGTGACAGGGGGAGATGGAGGGTTAATAATTTTTTTGGAGTGGGGAACAGATATGGAATATAAATGCTTTTCTTGAATATCATGTTACATGTTGACAGCATTTAGAAAAAATAAATAATAAATAGCTATTTTGTGAAATGATAATTTGCCCTAATATCCCCTAATCAATTTACAAAATACTATGATGGCCTAAAATTATGTACTGAAAATATGATAAAATGTATAATATTACTGAAATGTCATGCTATAGTCTAACCTGTTTAAAAAAAATATCCAATGCTCCACATTTCTTAACCTTTAGAGTCCACATACCAGTTTTCATATCAAATGTCCAAGCAGGTAACGCATCCCCTGCCTTTGCAGTGCTTGGGTCCAGGAGGGGGAGAGTAATTTGAATGGAGCCATCCACATTTAGTTCTTTTCCACCAGAATATATATTCACACATATTGCAGCAAGAGGAGTCAACTCAATGCTTTTGAAACCTAAAAATAAAAAAGATTTTTTTTTTGCTTCAGAGAATCAAACATACAGTCAGTATTAAGGTGATGTGGAAAAGCAAAGTGAAGAACTAAAACATCAGATCCTTCTAATTTGTCAAAAAGTGTTGTTTTTATCCCAAATAAGTACATACAGATTCAACTTTTATCCTTTCATCAGAGGGGCATGTATGCATATTTATATTATATTTGAAATTTAAATGTCAATTTGCTAAATTCAGTAATTTTAAAAAATAACAGTGGGCTATAATGAAACCTGATGAACCTCTCTCTGACATACTGCATCTTTGACCATTTTACTATCCATAGAATTGATACTGGTATATACTGAGATTTTAAATTCTAAAAAGGGATTAATAAAACATTTGCCAATATACTAGTGACATTCTACTGTGTCAGAGGTTTTTCTATATTTTATCATAATGATGCCTCTCAAAAACTTTGGAAGATACATGTTAGTTCTATACAGTATGTAGAAAATAAGTTTTCCCTCATTATTCTTCTTTGATCACTCACACTGTCAAACAGAATAGCACTATATACTTCAAATTTTAAAAATAAATTATATGATAAGATTCTTGAAAAAGACAAAATTTTCAAGTACCTTCATAATTAGAAATGTCTACTCAGAGGCACCTTATACAGAAAACTGATTTATATTAAACAGAAATTAACTTCTACTTTCTCACAGAGCCAGAACACTCTAAATTTTAACACTTTAATCAAAATCATAGAAAACTTTTAAAACAGTTTCCTGAAATAAAATTATGCATTTTCCTTTCTTAGCTTAACTCTTGTCTTTTCAGCTCAAAAAGAGAGAAATAACTATTTAGGCCATGAGGTTTTGAATGTCTATAACATTGACAATTGTCTAAAACAGAAAATATGGAAAAATGCCAATCACAAATGAAAAAAATCAATAATGAAGTAAATTTGATTTTTTTAAAAAGAAAATGAAAAAAATGTAAAACACTATATAGCCTACTGGCATCGTCATACATTTTAATATTTGGAAAAGTTAGGTATCTGACTCTAGGAAGGGGTCCCCCCTTTTCCATCTTGGCTACATCTAGACAGTGGTTTCATGCTCTCCCTGAAGCATATCCTAGGGAGATTGCCTTACCACAACTCTCAAGCTATAACCAACCCAAAGCTGAAGCAAGGAGTTTAGAATAAAGGAGGAAAAAAAGGAAAAGTAGATACACAAAGGGGAAAAAAGTGAAAAAAGGGTACATATCAAGTAATATGTCTCTAAAGTGTACAAAAGTAAGCAAGTAAGTCAATAGTGATGTTCATTCATTTGCCTTTATTCAGTATTAAGGACTGGGATTTTTCCCCCATGCCTTTGGTATTTTCACCTCCTGAATATTGTATTACCTCCAACACTAATTTCCTCATTTCACTATTCACTTGGTCTATACATCTGGTTTAAATATCTTTATTCTCTTCTGTGTCACCGTTAGTGCTATATTTGACCTCAAGCATGGTGAAATATTATCCTTGCTAGTAAAAACAGTTTATTATACTAACCTTTGCTAAACTTTTTCATTTTTCTTCTGTTTATTATTCTTTATCAATTTTTTTTGCTTTAAATGTTTTTGAGATGATTCTGCTTCGCTGAGTCTCATGTCAAGCTTATTTTAAACTGCTTTTACTCTCTACTGCTTCTATCTGCTTCACAAGATTACACTTCTCATAATTATCCATCATCCTTCTTTATAAGATTTTAAAAACAAGTTTATGTTGTAAACTAATGTTGCCTTTGGCTGACATCTCTCTGTATGCAAAAGAATCAAATATTTGATTTCTTTTAGTAAGAGAAATGTGTATTGCAATTTACTCTAAAATATTACAATCCATGAATCTCAATTACATCTAAACATAACATTTAACTGCCTTAAGAGATTTTACTGTCATTGTACAATTGCAAAGTTTGAAATTATTTCTATAGATCCATGGTCTCAACAATGTTATTTTCCCCCATCAATGTAGACTACAAACCATTTGTGTCTTTTCATCCTATGTGATTCCTGACCATGTATTTCCATAGGAACTTCATCAAGGATTTAACTAAAATATTGGAGGACTTCAAGAAAGTCTTTTTTTAAATAATTCACTATTTATTTTTTAACATTCTTTTCTTTTTAAATTTTGAATTCCAAATTCTATCATTCTCTCCTACACCTCCCATAGCCACTAAGAAGGCAAGCAAAATGATATCAATTATACATGAGAAGTCATGGAAAACATATTTCTTTCTTAAGGTATTCTTTGGGCATAATAAAACTACACTGTAAATGAAATGCACATTAATTTCAATGTAATTATAGCAAGTACTGTAGGGAGCCAATTGTACTTTTAGAGAAAAGGAAGGCAGACAGAGACATCTTGATAATAGATATGGGATTCAAGGAATTAATCAACTTCAAATGTGTACCTAAGCATCACATCTCTACATTCAGTTAAAAGTCTAGAGGATATGCTTATGTCCTTATAATACATTTAAATACAATTACAAGACTAAGAAGAACATTGAATACCTGATTTGTTAAGAAGAATTCCCGTCGTGTACAGAAAGTTGTCTACTTTCAGAAACTGTTGTAGTACTGTAAGATAGCCCGTGACATTACTAATATGATGGCTGCTTGGAAGTTTAATCAAACCCTTTGGAAACTGTACACTTGGTTGAGATTTGGCATCTGGAAAATATTTTTTTAATTTAACTAACAGTAAAATTAAGTAAAAAAAACCATTGAGTTGGGAACAAATGTAAAACAATGACATGGATTAGTGTTTGTACTATAAATCACTCTTCTCCAAAATTTCTTTTCTCATTTGTAAAATTAGGAAAGCAATAACAAATGCCTTCTAAAAGGGGGTATAGAGAAACAATCTTTCCTGATTCCTAATTCAATCCAACTGCACATATCAGTGCTTTCTGGAGTAAATGATGGTGACTTGCCGTTTGGATATTGTTGGGCCAGGAATTAGAATTTCATCAATGTTAAGAACTCACAGTGTAAGGGAGGGAAAAACTCCTTCCCATGAAGATTGTCAATATGTCTGTAGTTTTGTAGTCTTAGGAATTACCTGAGAGTACTGAGAGATGAAATTGATAATCCATGGTCCTAGAGTTGGTATGTGTTAAGGGCAGTACTTGAATCTACATTTTTTGACTCCAAGGTTTTGGGGTTGTTTTGGCTCCACTACTGCACACTGCCTCTCTGACTTGTACTTATGACCTATCAATGCCTACTCTTATGTTCACTTTTGTAGTTCCCTGACTTTTCTCTGATTCTCAGGTCCCTTCATTGTAGAAGCTTTATTGGAAGCAGTATGGTATAATGAAGAGAGGGTTGGCCTTAATTAGGAAGACTTAGTTTCAAGTCCCGCCTTTGACACACTAGCTGTGGGACCATGGTTAAGTCACTTAATTTCTCAGGGTCCCAGGCAATTGGCTAAAACTATAAGTAACAGAGAAGTCACTCATTTGTATCGGTGAAGGGTGGTCCCCAGATTGTGACTTTTGCACATTGATAAAAATCACAGGTCCAGACCCAAACAAATCCCTAAATCCACAAAATACACCCCCTCTACACATCTAAATGTAGACTTATAGATAAATAATTCTCTAAGGCTAGAAGCTACAGACAAGTTGACAATCTGCTTGGAAGGATTTTGTTTCCACACTGTGAGTTGTCAGCACTGATGAAATTCTAATTCCTGGTCCAAGCACTCCCAAACTGCAAGTTACCTTCAGTTACTAGACAAAGCACTAACATGTGCATTTGGATTGAAGAGCAGTGGAAAAAATTGGAAGAGACCCTAAAGGCTTTGGGTCTACCCAATTTGGATAATCTAACTAGAGAAATGTGTATTTGCATTGAAGAGCTGTATGTTTATTTCTGTATGTCTATTTCTTTTCTCTGACAAAAGCAATAATAATTTTCATACTTAAGTAATGACTAAAAAAGCAATTGGTGTGCACTTTCTTGGCTTACCTCACAAAGCAAAACCACAGACCTTTAAGAATACTGGATAGAAACTTTATCAGCATTAGTATATATGAATTTTTTAAAAAGATATTCATGCATTTCTTAAAAATGCTTCATCTATAGAGCTTACAACAATTTCAAAATTCAATTTAGAAATAGGTGTTTGGAACTCAGAACAAAGTTTACCTTGGAAACAGTGTTATACATGGGGTTTAGGTTTTTAAGAAAGTTCACAAAATCCTATTTAACCCACAGATAGATGGACCAATACTTAACATTACTGTAGGACATAAGTACCATTTACCATATTGTTTCTACATGCAAACCCATTCAGGTATATATTATGGGACCCTAGAAACATATCTCCTATCAATGTAGCCCTATCTCTTTCCAACTAAGCTTAGCAGTGGAAGAAGAGACTATTTTCTGCACAAGTTACAATATGGTTATGGGCATCCTGATGACCTATAGTAAGGAGAGAATGAAGGAGGGAAGAAAAGAGAGTTGCAGACATCACTGGCATCAGCAAGGAGGATCTCCTATGCTTCTAGGAATAGCGGAGAGGGGACTTCCAGGTAGTTCAATACCAGTCAAGAGAATTATCCGAAGGTACGTGGTTTTCCTTAATGAAGTGTTTTAAAGTCAGGATCTGTCTCTATTCAGAGGTGGTGGGAGACAATATACTTAGGGAAAAATAGGCAGCTTGCTATTTGGCATACCAAAATGTGATGAAAACAATTTTTAAAGCTTCTAAATTTCCCATAGAACTCTACTGTGTGGCTATCTTAAATGCCTAGGTCATTCCTCTTGATCCCTCAATCCGGCTTTTTTTTGGGCAGGGCAATTGGGGCTAAGTGACTTGCCCAAGGTCACACAGCTAGTACATGTGTGTCAAGTGTCTGAGGCCAGATTTGAACTCAGGTTCTCCTGACTCCAGGGCCAGTGGTCTACTCACTGTACCACATAGCTGCCCCTGATCCCTCAATCCTGAACATTTGCCACCTTAGGAATGGAGTCAATTTCAACTAACCACTTAATATTTATTCCATATATCATAAAATGTACACTATCATCAGAATATAGATTTTTTTAAATATGCAAATGTCAATGAATATATCTAGTCCTAGCTCCATGATTAGATGATTTCCTAGATCTAATTAACCTAGTTTGTTAATAAAGAATTTTTAATTACATAATAATAATCACTTTACATAATGGATTGAGGAGTGTTGTACTTACCAGATGATTTTCCGGTAACTAAAACAGTATCTTCAAATAGCCATATATTAGCTTGACTTTGAGGGAACAGTGAAAGTGTCACTGATGAATATACTGTGAAATGTAACACATTTAGAATATTTTATTAAGTGCAAGAAAGCTGCAACAAATTTAGTTCTGTTCCAACAGCTCTGAAAAGTGTTGAACAGCACAACTGTATGAGAAGAAAGTCAGGCAACTGTAAAGCCAGGAAAAACAAGAATGGAAAATATGATGGATGAAAATGAAATAAAGAAAAAAAACAGAGTAGACATTATGATGATGTCCATTAAAGTTTAGTGGCTTACTTACTGTGATATATAAACTTATTCCAAAGTACTTAAGGCATGTTATTTGAAATAGGACTTCCTTGTGTGGAGTGGATAAGGTACTGGACTTGGAACATGAAAACTGGTTTCAAACCCTACACCTCAGAGATTAATTAACTATGTGACTCTGGGCACTTCACTTAATCTCACTGTACCTCAGAATCTTTAACTGTAAAATGATGGGGTTAGACTTTTGCACATAATATCCTTTCAAATACCTGAGGAAGGCTATTATGCCCCACCTAATTCTTTCCTACCTATTCTTTCAATCAATATTCCTGTGGCATCTATCATTCTAAATGCTCTCCTTTAGATAATATCCAGACTGTCAATATTCCTCCTAAAATGTGGCACGCAGAACAGAACATAATACTCTATTTTTCCTAACCTACAAACCATATACCAGCACTGTCATAGCCCTCTGGATTCTATGCTTCTATTGATAGGTAGGTGCTAATATGATATCTATTTTAAATTTGAGGAAACTGAGGCACAGGTTAAGTGATTTGCCTTGAGTCACACAGCTAGTATTTAAGGCTGAATTTTAACTCTGATCTTCCTGACTCCAGGCCCTAACTCTACCCACTGTACCATCTAGCTGCTCAAGTCATACAACTCACAGATATCTTGAAACAAACAAACAAGATTCCTAGAGTCCTTCCTCCAAGTTGACTTTAACTCTTCCTTTGGGTTCAGTCTTTCAACCAGTTCTGATATATTTTAACCTATATTTTTAGTTTATCCACAAGGATAGCTCAGACAATTTTATGTAACATTCTGTTGAAATCCAGATATACTATATCTCTGGCATTCCACTGACAAGCCTAGTATTCTGTCAAAAGTGGAAATGACATTAGTTATATAACTGAACTAGTCTTGACCCTTTATTTAGAGCATAGATTAGGAACTAGGAGAGAACTTAGAGATCATCAAGTCTAGGCCCATTATTTCACAGATGAGGAAACAGAGTTATGTGACTTGTCCAGGGCCAAACAATGAGAAAGTATTTGAAGTGGGATTACAGGGACTCTTCCTCATTCTAAATTCAGCACTGCATCTACTACCCCAAGATGTTGGCTCTTTAGGAATCACATAAATGATTTTTAGTCTATAACACACAAGTTTATTAGTTAATTATATACTGCTATTTTCTAACTATTTGAATTTTATTAGTCAAAACTCGATAAAACTCTATGATGTTTATGGTCAATATGAAGTCCTACACAGCTTTTGAATCTTAAACTGTATCAGTATGGTATTTGGCAAATGGCAGATTTTCAATACAACTTAGTTTATCTCCCCAGTCCTACCTAATATCTGTTCCTTGTCTTGATTGTTACTGAGACAAAAATATAGCCTCTTTAAGCTAAGTGGTTTGGCTTTTGTTTCAAAATCTTCTGAGATGAAAATATAGTTAAAATTCAAGTTAGGTGCTATGGTTTTGGTTTCAATAGTATTCATAAACAGCAATATTTCTGGCCTCATCCACTCAGAATACAGCCCTAAGAAAGAAAAGGAGCTTTCCTAGTCTGTTAATATCTATCTAAAGCAGCCAGAATAAGTATATTAAGTAAATAACCATATTTCATTATTTTTATTTTATTTATTTACTACATAACTACCATGTACCTAATACTATAAAGTATAAAAATGATTATAGGATGTTTCTTGTGTTCATGTATGTATACATGTAGTTGTTTCCCTGTTGTCTCTCCCAATTAGAATGTAACCTCCTTGAAAACCAGGACTGGTTTTTTTTTCCTTTATATATTCAATGCTTAGCAGAGGACATTACATATGGTAAGTGCTTAATAAATGCTTGTTGACTTGACCTCAAGGATTTATAATCTTGTTGGAGGAAGAAAACTAACTCTTGTAAAACAATCATTAGAAATTCAAGAATAAGCAAATGGATTTTACTTGTGATTTCACAGGTATAGATCTCTCTGGTGAAGAAAATCAACCAACACAAGTTATCACCTTCTCTGTAACTTGGAGTCTTAGAGACTTGCCTAGAACATTGAAAAGGTAAGTAACTCATGTCCAGGATCACACAACTGATATGTATCAGAGATGGAATTCAAACCCATGGCTTCTTGGCTCTGAGATTGTTTCTCTATTATATCACAATTACTCACAAGCAATCAAAAACAATATATAATTACACCCTACATTGTATGGCATAGACTATAAATACTGAAGGAGTTTAGAGCAGATAAAAATAGATCAATATAGGTTAGAGCATTTCAAGAAAACTTGTTGAAGAGGTGCATGAAAAAGGCCTTGAAGAATGAGAACAAATATTTATTATAGAAGGCATTTACACATTGTTTTAAACAATTTTATCAATAACTTGCATCATGCATGCCAATAAAGTAGAAATTGCCATTTACTGCCCCCAAATGGACAATTTACTTAAATATGCACTTCCTTGTAATTTGCATCTACAACTATAAGCTTTTTATATGAATTTTACTAAAAGTTTTTTAAAGTCTTTTCAAAATAGCATTTAAACAAAAACATAATACAGGGTAAAAATCCCTCCTGTTTTGCTTTAGACTAGAATTCAGTCCTGACTTATTTAGGTTAGTTTTGTGGAGTTACATTCAGTTGACAAGAATAAAATGGATTTTCAAAGATAAAAAAATTAATTAGTAATATTTTTAAAGGGCTTACTTGGCATTCTTCTAGTCTTCCAAGGCAATGGTGTTAGCAGGTAGCCATCTTTGTAAGCTGTGATAGTCAAGCTGACACCTAATTTATAAGGAACTTTTATTAACACCGCTCCATTATTTCCAGTTACAGTAGAATTTGTCTTTGTGTAGTTCACATACACTTCTACAACTGCTTGGCGTAGATATTGACGACTGATGATATCATTCACATGGACTTTCAGTAAAAACAGAGATACTAAAAGAAAAAAGATGCCAGATATTAGTATTGAAGTATGTTCTATAATGAAATATATTTGTTGTAAAATACTATCCAAAATCATTTCTTGTACATTAGCACAGAAAAATTAATTTGTGGAATTTGAAATATTTGCTCCTATGTCTATTCATAATATATTTATATTAACCTAACAAAAATATTTGTCTAAACTGGAATCCCTTTTCAAAAGGAGATTTGATATTTTCTCTTCAAAAACATGCAATTTTACAGCATTTCAATGAGCTTCATAAAACTGAGCCAAGTTAATTCCAATTCTTGCCAACAAGGAATGGGGCATACCTCCACAGAAATGTATTCATTTATGTTTGTGGCCTTTAATGTATTCATTTGGTAATATTCTCTAAGAGACCAAAAGGAACTTTCTGGTACTGAATGTGAGAAATGTAAGGCTGTGTTTGCCTATGATACAAAAATACATAAAAGTAAGCACTGACTAATGCCAACAAATTAATTTCACATCATTCTTTTCAATACACATCTTAGCACCATGGCTAATGAGGCTTTCTTTTCAACTAGAGGGGGAAGAAGAGTTTCACATTTTTAAAATACTTCATAAGCCATGGTTACATGAAAATAGGATTCAGGGGGAATTTGATACCTTTAAGTATTTGAAAAGTCACCATGTGGAGAAGACTAGACTTATTCTGTTTGGCCCCAGTGGGACAGAATGAGGTGAAAGTTGTGAAGAGGCAAATTTAGTCTCAGTCAGAAAAAACTTCCTTAAAAATAGTCCTGTCCAAAAGCAGAATGCAGTGCTTGGAGAAGTAGGTTTCCATTTCATTAGAGGTCCTCAAGAAGAAGCTGGATGATCACTTACAGAGTATGCTATAGTGAGGGTTCCCATCTTGTATGGATTAGCTAGCTGTTGAGATCCTTCCCAATTCTCAAATTCTCTGATTCTATAACAGAAGAGTCGATTTTATCCTGACTGCTTATTGTATAAGAGCTCACATTCATCTGTCACAAAAACTCTTTGAGGTAGGTGATATAAGTACCATCATTCCAATTTATGGAGATCATTAAGTTGAGTCTCAGCAGTCATGGCTTAGTACTGTGAGTAGATTTTGTTTCAATCATTATACTTAAATTCTAAGACTAGCACAGTAGCTGACACATAGTAGGTGCTCAATAAATACTTGTTGATTGATTATATACTCCTCATAAATTGCAAGACCAGGACTTGAGCTCGATTTCCAATAAAATTCACTGTTGTTTCCCCTACACTATGCTGTCTCCCCCATGGTGATGTTGTAAGAGTGAATTGACCTTTTTTTCCCCTTTAAAACCATAAGATAAGCAAATTACTGACAATCTTGACCAAGGAAGACCCTGCTGGTAAATTTTTGGTCACACTTCCTTATTCTAAATATTTTATTGGCATAAGGTAGATAATTTATTTTTATTGAATGAGAATTATTGTTGTTTTTAATGCTAAAAATATTTATCTACCTGTCCCTAGGAAGATATAAGCCAGCAAGCTTGAAAGAAGAGCCCAGCTCTCATTCTTTTCATGGAGAAAAGAAAATGTCATGCAAAACAATGTTCTCTATATGCACATAGGAAAAAAAATTTGTAGTTACAGGATGCTAATTCTTACATATAAAAGTTGTGAGGCAACTAGGTGGCTCAGTGGAAAGAGTACCAGGACTGGAGTCAGGAAGACTCCTTTTCATGAGTATGAGTTCAAATCTGGCCTCAGACACTTACTAGCTGTTTGTGACCCTGGGCAAGTCACTTAATCCTCTTTGCCTCAGTTTCTTCATCTGTAAAATGAGCTGGAGAAGGAAATGGCAAACCATTCCAGTATCTTCATCAAGAAAACCCCAAGTGCAACCATGAAGAGTCAGACATAATTGAAATAAGTGAAGAACAACAAAAATAAAAGCCCATGCTTACTTTTTAAATCTAGCAAAAAGCTGAATCTCAATTTGGAAGTAAATTGTAGAAAGAAACTTATTAAAGAAAGAGGATCCATAACCTGTATAGTCAGGCCTTTACAATGAGGTTTCATCATTCTACAGGAAGCTGTACATATATTCTGAGCTTATCAAACATGCACACTCCAAAATAAATATAGAAATTGCCTTATAGAGCCAAAGAAAAATAATCCTTGTGCTCCATTCCATTATCATGGATAATCAAGACAGGACTACAATTGGCTAATCTTAATAGCTTCTATATATAAAATGTCATTTACTGTGTCACTATTTTGTGATGAGAAAAGATTCTATGAAAGAATTTGGAAATGTGATATCCATAGGCTGTCAACTCTATCTGTTCCTCAAATAATTTGATCTTACTTTTTAGACATTTATCATTAACTTGACATAATATAGTTGGTTCATGGTAAAACAAGAGATATCAAATTTGTAACAATTTTAAAATTCAAATAGCATTCCTTAAATCACTATTTTAATATTAAATAAATTAGTTTCATAAACAAAAACAATATTAAGGGCTTATTCAAAACTAAACCTTTAAATAGCAACTGTTTGTCCAATTTAAAAGAATCCACATAAGGAATTTTTAATTTTTAATCACAAAGGGGGAAACAAAGGATATGAGCTAATTGGTCCATAAACTAAATGTATTCAAGCAAGCTCATTCATTAGAAGTAATATGTGTACTATATGTCCACTGTAGTTTTTGCCTTCATTTTTAGGCTTAAAAATTATTTTTCAGTAGACATATTTTTAAATAGAAGAAATAGACCTGATTAAAAGAGATAAAAAAGGAAAATGCATTTCGCTGAAAGGTACTATACACAATTTCAATAGGTAACATACATGAATCAAATGACACAACATCTAAAGACTTAAAGGAAAAGACAAAAGAGGAAAAGGGAGAAATAGACAATAAAATTATAATAGTGGAAGACCTCAATGTACTGCTATCAGCCCCAGTTTATCTAATCAAAAAAATTTAAAGATAAGGATATGAGTACAATTTTAGAAAAATTAGATATGACAGATTTCTGGTGATAGAATTCTAATAAATGGTAATATAAAAGAGTATACACATGCCTCAGATGTGCTTGGCCCTGTTACAAAAATTTACCATATAGTAGAACATAAAAATATCACAAACTAATGCAGAAAAACAGAAATATTAAATATATCATGTATTGGCCACAATGAAGGAAAATTATATTCAATAAAAAGGCTCTTAAAACAAGGATTAAAAGTTAACTGGAGACCAAGTAATTTAAGCCTAAACAATTGGTGAGTCAAAGAATAAAACACAGGAAGAGGACTTCATTAAAAGTAATGACTTCAATGAAAAAAATATCAAACTCTGAGCATACAGCCAAACACTCTTTAGGAAGAAATTTATATCACTAATTTTTTTCAACCACAGAAAAAGAGAAAACAGATCAATCAATCAAGGATACAATTTTTAAAAGCCTAAAAACAACAATTAAAAACTCAATTAAACACTAAAATAGAAATCTTGACAATCAAAGAAAAGATTAATGATATTGAATTTTTAAATTGAACTCAAGAGGTAGAATCAGGACACAAATTGCAAATATGGAAATGCTGTTTCCTTACCACAAAAATGGAAAATTTCATGGGAAAGAATTCTGTTCCACTGGAACCTGTTGTTTAAAAAAGTGATTTACCAAAATAAAGAAATGGATAACATAAAGAGAGTCTTTATGTCCTAAGGATATCCACAAAGATATTTTTAAAAGATCCTAGATCATTAAACTATTCCTCTCAGTTTCTTCTTGCCCTCCACAAAACCTAGTTTCTTAATGTGATCCACTGACATGAAATAACTCTCCTTCAAGATCTCAGAAATCTCTTTATACTCATTATCATTTATGCTCACTTCATAAGCTCACTTCTGGCTTTACCTCCCTGATTCCTTATCCTCTCCCAGCACCACCTATTTGTCCTCAGGTAGCTATGTGGCACAGTAGATAAAGCACTGGGCCTAGATGCAGGAAAGCCTGAAATCAGATCTTGCCTCAGACACTTACTAGCTGTGTGACCCTAGTCTGTTCAAATGTAAACTTCCCAAGATTATTGTGAGGACTAAATGAAAAAATAATTGTAAAGCATTTAGTGTAATGGCTGGCACATAGGCACTTAATAAATGTGTGTACCCTTCTCCTTGTGTTTTTAACAAGCATCAATCATAGTCACTGTACATTATACTTAACCTTCCAACTTTAGGAAGTGCACGTCTTAGTAGCTTTCAGTTCTTGGTTGAAACATCATTCCTATATAAGAGTGAAAGTAGAACTACAGTGACAAAAAGTAGCATACAAGGACAAGCACAATATATTTAGCTTTGGAAGGGACTTGAAAGTTCATCTAATCTAACCTCCTCATTTTACAGAGAAGGAAACTGAATCTCAGTGGGGTTAAAAGCTTTCCCAAGGCAGTCATTGGAAGAGCCAGGATTCAAACACAGTAATCTAATTAAATCTAAAGTCAGTGTTTTTTCTACTATACTTTAATGACTCCCCTTTATTAATCACTATGCTGAACTGATCACCCTACTCGCAGGAGGCTATCATGAGGCTGAACAAAAGAAAATTTTTTTAAAAATTGATGTGAAATCATTAAGTCAAAAATAAGGGGGAAAATAACATTATAATACTGCATAACCTTTAGAGAAGTAAGCATGTAAAACGTATTTATGTACTATTAAACATTAAATAATAAATCATATCAGAGACAATGTTTGGAGAAACAATTTGTATAATTAATTTTCTCTATTATTATAATTGAAGTAATATTTATAGTTTTAAAGATACAATATTTATAATTTTATATTAACTAATAATGTTTCCATGCCTATTTATATCCTTTAATATTACATGGACAGGGCAGCTAGGTGGCGCAGTGGATACAGTGCCATGCCTGGAGTCAGGAAGATTTATTTTCATGAGCTTAAATCTGGCTTCATACACTTACTAGCTGTGTGACCCTGGATAAGTCACTGAACCCTGTTGGCTTCAGCTCCTCATCTGTAAAATGAGCTGGAGAAGGAAATGTCAAATCACTCTGCCAAGAAAACCCCAAATGGGGTCATGAAGAGTTGGACATGACTGAGCAACAAAAATTATACAGACATAGCAAATAAGGTACTTGAAAGTAAATTCTATTGATTGTAGAGCAACCAAAAATTATACATAAATGTAAAAAAAGGGTGAGAGACTTTAACTATGACTTCATTGGCATAGAGAGTTCCTAGGTAAAGAAACACTCCACCAAAGTAGGTCAGTACCTTCTTTACAACTTATAGTCTTAGAACACTGATTAGTGAACTAAGAGATTCAATGACTAGTTTATGATCACATTGTCAGGATGTGTCAGAGGTATAACATCGACCAAGTCCTCCTAGCTTCAAGGCTGACTCTTTATTCACTGTTAGATTCTTACAATGAAACGTAACTCTGCCATTTAAAAAAAATAAGCAAATACTACTAACTCAGAGAATCTTGAAGAATCTTTATGAACTGATACAGAAAGCAGAAACAAAAAAGTTTACATAATAACTATAAAAATTTAAGGTAAAATGCCAATGAAAGATATTAGTTCAGTGACTACTTTTACTTCAGAAGATGAGTAGTGAAATGTGCCACTCCCTTCACAGCTCAGGTGGTAGACTAAGTGGAGAAAGAAGAATATATTTTTAGATGTGGCAAATATTTTGGTTCTACTTTGCTATTCTTAGTTATAATGACAAGTCCCGGGGATTAGGATTTATTAGGAAATTAAAGTATTATTTTTAAAAAAACAATAATTATTTTATGAGTATAGGGAAACATCAAATAGACAATTTTAATCCAAAGAAGTGCCATGAGAATAACCTCTCCCTCACTTCTCTGCAGGGGTGAGATGTTAAGGATATGGAATTTTGTATATAATGTTTAACTTAGTTGATGTTTTGTTTAGTTTTGCTTAACTATTTTTTTCTTTTTCTCTAATAGTAGGATAGAAGGATATATTGGATAATGAAGACAATGTAAAAACAGGAGATAAAGACAATTTTCTTTTTTAAGTTAAATTGTTTTTCAGTTTCAAATTCTCTCCCTCCCTCCCTCCAAGCCCTTCTCCAGCCATTGAGAGGGCAAGAAATTCCATAATCATTACACACAGGAAGTCATGCAAAACATATTTCTTCACTAGCCATGTTCCCCTCCACCCAAGAAAAAGGAAAAAAAAAGAAAATAAAGTGAAAAAATAAGCTTGAATCTGTTCTTTTTGCCAATCATTCTATGTATAGGTAGACAGCTTTTTTCATGAGTCCTTTGTAATTGTGGTAGATCATTGTATTGCTCTTTCACAGTTAATTGCCATCTTAATACTGTTATTACTGTGTAGATTGTTCTCATTCTGCTCACTTCACTTTGCATCATTTCATATAAGTCTTCCCAGGTTTTTCTGAAAACACCCCCTACATCATTTCTTATAACACAATATAGTGTTCCATCATCTTCATATACCATAATGTTCAGCTATTTCCCAAATAATGGACATCTCCTCAGTTTCCAATCCTCTGTCATCACTAAAAGAGCTGCTATATCTACTTTTTTACATATAAGTCCTTTTTCTTTGATATCTTTGGAGTAGTGGAATTTCTGAGTCAAAGGGTACAAAGAGTTTTATAGCTTTTGGAGTATACTTCCAAGTTGCTCTCCAGAATGGTTGGACTAGTTCACAGCTTCACCAAAAGTGCATCAGTGTAACTATTTTGCCACATCCCCTCAAGCACTTGTCATTTTTCTTTTCTGTCACCTTAGCCAATTTGATGAATGTGAGGTGTACCTGACAGTTGTTTAATTTGCATTTCTCTAATCAACAGTGATTTAGATCATTTTTCATATGGTTATTAATAGCTTTGACTTCTTCCTCTGAAAACTGACTGTTCATATCTTTTGACCATTTGTCAATTAAGGAATGGCACTTATTCTTCTAAATTAGGCTAAGTTCTCTATATATTTGAGAAAAGAGACCTTTATCCAAGAAATTTGCTGAAAAGTTTTTTTTCTCACTTTCCTATTTTTCTTCTAATTTTGACTACATTGATTTTGTTTATGCAAAAATTATTTTACATAATAAAAATTATCCAATTTACATTCCATTAAACCATCTCTTATGTGGTCATGAACTCTTCCCTTACTCATAGATCTGAAAGTAATTTCTTCCATGCTGCACTAATTTGCTTATGAAACCATTCTTCACATTTAAATCATGTACCCATTTTGAACTTATCTAGATATAGGGTGTGAGAAGCTGGTCTATGCCTAGTTTCTGCCAGACTACTTTCCAGTTGTCCTAGCAGATTTTGTCAAATAGTGAGTTTTTATGCCTATAACTGGGATTTGGGGGCTTATGAAAAGCTAGGCTACTATGTTCATTTGCCTCTCAATACTGTGTACATAATCTGATCCATTGATCAACTATAATATTTCTTAGTAAGTACCAAATTGTTTTGATTATTACAGCTTTGTAGTATAACATGGGTTCTGGTACTGCCAGCCCCATTACTTAGCAATTTTTTCACAGATTCCCTTCATATTCTTGACCTTTTGTTTCTTCAGATGAATTTGGTTATCACGTTTTTCTAGTTTTATTAAGTAATTTTTGGTAGATTAATTGGTATTGCACTGAATAAGTAAATTAATTTAGGTAATATTATTATTTTTAATCATAACGGATTGCCCTATCCATTAACAATTAACTTCTCTCCAGGTAGTTAGATGCTTTCAGTTGTGTGAAAAGTGTTTTGTAGCTATCTTCATATAATTCCTGTGTGTGTGTCTTGGAAAGTAGATTCCTAAGAATCTTATATCTGCATTCATTTTAAATGGAATTTCTCTATTTCTTCTTTCAAGGTTTTGTTAGTAACGCACAGGAATGTTGATGGAGTTCATTTTATATTCCGCAACTGTGCTTAAGTTATTAATTGTTTTAACTAGTTTTTTTTAATGGACTCTCTACGGTTCTCTAAGTAAACTACCATTATCATATATAGAAAATGTGAGTTTTGTTTCCTCATTGCCTTATGATTATTACTTATTTTTCTGGGTTTATTGTTACAACTAGCTTTCCTAATATGATGTTGTATTATAATGGAAATAATGGACATATTTACTTTACTCATCTTATCAGGAGAGTTTTTAGATAATCCCTATAACAGAAAATGCTTGCTCTTGGTTTTAGATAGATACTAATCATTTTAATAAAAGCTCCATTTATTCCTATACTTCCTAATGTTTTTGATAGGAATGAGTGTTGTATTTTGTCAAAAGCCTTTTATGCATATATTGAAATAAATATATGTTTTTTGTTGTTTTTGTTGTCAATTAGGCTTATGATTTTCCTAATATAGAACCAATTCTGCATTCCTAGTATAGATCCAGCCTGGTCACATTACATGATCTTTGGGATATTGTTCTGATCTCCTTGATAGTATTTCATTTAAAATGTTTGCATCAATATTCATTAGAAAATTGGAAATTCATTAGGAAATTTAGTTTTCTTTCTCTTGTTTTTTTCTCCTTGGTTTAAATATCAAAATCAAATTTATGCCAAAGGGGGAAAAATGGTAGTTCTTCTTTGTCTATTTTTTTTCAAACAGTTTATATAGTATTGGAATTCATCAATCTTTAAATGTCTGGTAGAATTCGCTTGTAAATCCATCTTGTCCTGGGATTTTTTCTTAGGGAGTTCATTTATGGCTTGCTTGATTTCTTTTTCTAAGATGGGATTATTTGAGTATGATATTTTCTATCCTGTGAATCTGAGCAATTAATGTTTTTGTAAATATTCATCCATCTCAATAATATTGTCAGTTTTATTGGTATATATTTGGGGAAAATAGCTCCCAATAATTGGTGTTATTTCACTTTCATTGGTTGTATATTCACACTTTTTCATTTTTGAAACTGGCAATTTAGTTTACTTCTTTTTTAAAATCAAATTAGCCAATTGTTTGTATATTTTGGTTTTTTCCCAGAAAACCAGCTCCTAGTTTTATTTATTATCTCAATGGTTTTTTTAATTTTTCAATTGTGTTAATCTTTTATTTAATTTTCAGGATTTATGCTTTGGTGTGTAATTGGGGGGTATTAAATTGTTGCTTTTCTTGTTTTCTTTTTAATTGCATACCTAAATTCATTGAACTGCTCTTCTATTGATATAAGCATTTAGAGATATAAATATTCCCTTAAATATTATTCTGGCTATATTCCACAAAGTCTGGTATGTTGTCTTGCTGTTATCAGTATCTTTAAATGAAATTATTGGTTGTTTCTATGATTTGTTTTTTGATCCACTCATGATTAAGGATTGGGTTATTTAGTTTCCAATTAATTTTTCATCTTTGCTTCAAAGATCCTTTATGCAATGTATTTTTATTGCATTATGCTCAGAAAAGGATACATTTAATAGTTCTGCTTTTCTGCACTTTTCTGCGAGATTTTTATGCCCTAATATATGGTCAATTTTTGTGAAGGTACCATACGCAGCTGAGAAATAGGTAAACCACTTTCTAGTCATATTCAATATTCTCCAGAGGTCTATGATATCTAACTTTTCTAAAATTCTATTCATCTTCTTAACTTTTTTCTTGTTTATTTTATGATTACATTTATCTACCTCTGAAAGGGATAAATTAGGGTTCCCCAGTGGTATAGTTTTGGGCAACTAAATGGCACAGTGGATAGAGTGCTTGGCCTGAAGTCAAGAAGACTCATCAATCTGACCTCAGACACAACTAGTTGTGTGACCCTGGGGAGTCACTTCTACTTGTTTCAGTTCCTCAACTATAAAATGAGCTGAGGAATGAAATGGCAGACCACTTGCATGTCTTTGCCAAGAAAACCCAAATGGAATCATGAAGAGTCAAACAAGAGTGAAATGACTGAACAACAACAAATAGTATGGTTTCATAATCTATTTCCTCTAGTAGGTCATTGAAATTTTCCTTCAAGAATCTGGATTTTATCCTATGTTATTAAGTGCATATATGTTCAGTATCACTACTACTTCATGTCTGTCTTTTAGCAAGATGCAGTTTTCCTGATTATCTCTTTTAATTGGGTCTACTTTTGCTTTTACTTTCTATGAGATCATACTTGCTACTCTTGCCTCTTTTTTTACTTCTGCAAAAGACTAATAAAATCTATTCCCACCCTTTATTTTAACTTTCTCTGTGTCTTTTTGTTTCAAGTGTGTTTCTTATAAATGACAAATTGTTGAATTTTGATTTCTAATTCATTCTGTTATCCTCTTCTGTTCTTTAAATAAGTAAGGCTCCTGCTTCCTTGTAACTGCAGCTGTTCCCCTTTGCCCTGGAGCTGGAACCTGGAACTGAATAATGGGCAACAAAGTTGCTAGATGGTGCCCATCTGGTTCCCAGTGCTAGTTAGGGTTCTTCTAGGATTACTTTCTGTCCACGTGTTCAGTCCCTTTATTGTCTCTAGTTGCTGGGCTTCTCTCCACTGCTGATGCCACTGCTATGGCCTGGTGTTCCAAAACTGAAGACCTTACTATCTATCTTCCTAAGTTACCCTTTCTTGGAAAAAAAAAGTCTCACTGTGACTTCAGGGCATCTAAGTGGTACTTCAGACTCTAGTCATGTGATTCTGGGCAAGTCACTTAACCTCTGTCTGCCTCAGTTTCCTCATCTATAAATGGGAATAATAAATAACACCTACCTCCCAGAGTCATTATGAGAATCAAATGAGATAATAATTTAAAGCACTTAGCACAGTGTTGGCCCCACTGTAATCACTTCATGAATGTTAGCTATTTATTATTACTATTATTATTATGTATTTTGGATTTCCCACTCAGAATTCATTTTGGTCCACTTTTTAGGTTGTTATGTAAGTGACTTGGGGGAGGGGAGAAATCTGTAGCTAAGTTGCTAAGCTCTAACTCCACCCTTGACTTCACCTCCCAATATCAATAATTATTTTGAAGAACAGCATGTACTATCCTCAGCGGCAATATTAGTATTGATCCACCTTAATTAATGGTACTTAATGAGTGTATTCAATACATAATTACTACTTTCACTGTGGGCTATTGTTGTCATAACTAAACTGGTCACAGTACCCTATCACTTAGGCTAAGAACATAAGGGTCTACCACTGTATAGACCAGTTAGTTTACTCTGCTCCATCACCACACCCATAACACCAGTCATCCCTTTCATAAATAAATGAGTACAAGAGAGTTTGGATGGACCAGTATAATTAATAAAACATCTCAAATAATCAATATTGATCCTGGAGATTATACAATGAAGCATACTTCCCTCCTATCACAGTGCCTGGCATATAGTAGGTACTTAATAAATCCTTGTTGACTGACTCTTATCAGAGGACAAGCGAGGGATCACAGGGGGAAATGTTGCCTCCACTGTGAGATGCAGTCACCTTAACAATTCTTTTTCCTTTACTGATTTTTTTCAGTACTGTATAAGGAAAGGTTTCATGTAGTTGAGGGAAGGGGAAATTATTATTGTAACTTTTTAAAAGATGTCAACAAAAACATTTTTAATGATTATATGAGAACCAATTACCCTAAATCAAATTATCACTTTATCCTATGATAAAAAGCTATAATTATTTAACTCTGGGTGCATATAAATGAAATATTATGATGTGCAATTGAAACTAATACATCTCAATTACTTGAAATGGCTTTTTAGCATTCATCTGCAAAAAAAAAAAAATTTCAGTTAGCTCTCAACAAAAGCGAGAGCTGTAGCACTAGGAGTATTATATACTGCAGCAACCACAGATACCTACTTAGAAACCTTCTAGCAAAAAGAATTCCTTTCACAATTTAAGCAGCTTCTAAGCTTCCAAGAAGTGAACATGTTCAGACTATGGTGCCCACTTATAGCCACAGTTTCCCATTTTAGCCAGAATTTTAAATACATTATGCTGAGTATATTCTCTCTTGTGATCTCCAGTCACCCCATTATCAGTTTGCTAGATGGGTTCACTTTCCTCTCTCTTCTATCTACAATCAGCAAAGAGGGATATATGGAATTCAGGTTCTAAAAAACACCCTAAGATTTAGTCACCCTCTGAGTTACCTCAGGAAAGTTCAATTTCAGGAAACTGAATCCACTGTGGAGAGAAGGGACTTTAGGATAAATTAAAATGTATAAGACATCTTTAGCATCCTTTCCAGATCTAAAATCACCTTATTAGTTTAGATATAGAAAAATGCATTAACTTTCATTCAATACAATTATCACATTTAGTATGAGGAAAACATTTTTCCCTGAAATTTTCTGAGTTGCCCTTTTTAATAATATTTTGTTAAGTTTAGCTCTTTAAAATATAATAATGATTTGTAAAATGTATATAACATATGTAAAAGAAATGCTGGATTAGGAGTGGGTTTGTGTTTGGAGATAATACTAATCAAATATAAAAGCCTCTAGCTCATAAGGCCCTCCAAAAACTCACCTCTTCCAACTTCTCCAGTCTTCTTACAACTTACGGCTTTCTCATCCCATATTCTTTAATCCAGCAACACTGGACTCCTGACTATTCTTTGCACATGACACTCCATATTCCAACTCCAAGTGTTTTCATGTCCTGTCCTCCATGCCTTGAACTGATTCTTTGTCACTTCCTTCTGACTTCCCTGGCTTCCTTCAAGTCTCAGCTCAAGTCACCTTTTACAAGAAGCCTTTCCCAATCCCCCATAATGCTTTTGTCTTCCCTCTGTTGATTATCTACAATTTATCTGACATACGTCTTATTGGTACAGTTATTTTCATGTTGTCTCCCCATTACATGGTAAGCTACTTGAGAGTAGGGACTGAGTTCAAGTCTGTCTCTGACAAAATTAGTTCTGTGACCATGAGCAAGTTATTCCCTAAGTGTCCTGGGCAATGTAACAAGGCTAAATAACAGATAAATTATTGACTTGCAAAATGATTTTGAAGGGGAAAAAATCTATAGTGAGAGTTCCCCGCACAAAAGGAAGTCATAGGTTCATCCAGACCCCTATCCCTACCCAACCTCTCCCCTCTCCAAAAAAATTAAGACATAGAGGAATTGGGATCTGCATCAGTTTTTAGTACAAATATCAATGAACTCGTGGGTCTGGAATGAATAAATAGGTTGAAGTTTACCCAATCTATAGCAATATTTTCTTATGTCAAGCCTAAATTTCTCTTTTCAGCTCCACCTACTGCTCCTAGTTTTGCCCTCCAGGACCAAACAGAAACATCCAAATTCTTTTTCTACATCAAATCCCTTCAAATACTTTATGAGCCTCACCTTTCACATGGAAACATCCTGAGGACAAAATGAATACAGGTCTTCTCTTCACCTGGCCCAGAATTTTTTCCTGGACAGTTCTTTCCAATATTGACTTACAAGCAAAGACAAAAACAAAAAAACACTGCAATTTATAGCACATTTTCTGTATACCTGGTTCTAATGGGTGTATAACTTTTTGTTTTATCAAATACAGGACCTAGAAGTTCAGCAATACCCATAGATAGTTTACCCTACCTATCTTATTGGTCTAACTTTATTGAAAACATCATGCAAATTTTCCTGAGTCATACAGTCTACAGTAGAACTACAGTACTATGCTAGAAACATACAGTACTATGAGAAAATCTAAAATCTAGAAGTACAGTGACCACCTAGTCCAACATTTACTTATACAGGAATCTCCTTGATATCATGCCTGAAAAATGGCTAACCAACCTTTGAAGACCTCTAGTTAGGGGAACCCAGCTCCTCCCAGGACAATCTCTTCCATCTTTGGATAGACTAATTGCTAAAAGTTTCTTCTTTACACCAAGTCTAAATTTCCACTTGTTCCTAGTTCTGATTGCCAGGACCAAGAAAAACAGGTCTATCTCCTAACTAATACCTGATGATATTCTCTGCAGTTTTATTCCAGTGCTTCAAGGTGACAGCTGTTCAATTATTTGAAATTCTCAAGATACCTATCATGTTTCTCCCAAGTATTCTCTTCTCTGGGTAGAAGATGCCCATCTATTTAAGCTCTGTATATGTGGGTGGGAAAGCCACAGGCTAATTTAGCTGGAATCCAAAACCCTACTTATTTTTCTTTCCCTTTTTCTTTCTTTCCTTATTGTTTCCCATTTTATTTTTATACTTTTAAAAATCTTCTTCAATAACCACATAAATGTCCTTCCAACACACAAAAGGAGTCTACTATATCTATTTGGCCAAGACTTGGTAGAGCTGCCATGTATGTGATATCTCATTTTAGACTCCCAAAGAGGAGACTGTTATCTAGTGCTAATTATCTGAGAGATATTAGATAAGTCACTTAACCTGGCTGGTTCTCAACTTGTTCATTAGTGAAAGAGAGGATTAACCTATTTGATTTCTAAAGTGCCTTTCAGCTCTATAATTCTATGAGAAAAATGCAAAACTAAAACACTTTAGTTAAAATGTTAAAAATCTGAATATTTAAATGTCATAACCTTAAACTTTATCATTGTTTCTGAGGGTAAAATGGAAATGGTATGATTAAGTGATCCTAACAAATAATGCATACAATGTAGCCACTAATCATTCTGACCAGTCGATTTTTTTAAAAAGATGAAAAATACATTTTATTAGGGAACAGAAATGTCCAACAAATTCATTTTAATGCTTAACAAGAGATGAAAAGAGATATAGAAACCGGTATGATACTGAATGGGTCTAATTCAATTGTGTGAAACTAGATATGTAGATACATGTGGAATTACTCATCCCACAAACAATCAGAAAATTACTGGCCCATTCTTGTGTTGACACTCAGTTGTTAACACAGTACAAAAAAAAATCACAACCAGAATGTTTAGCTACAGAATACTCTAGTTCAGAGGCATCAAATGTGGGGCCACCCACAACACTCCTAAGTGAAACTGAAACCATGTTAAAATGTAATTGGGAAATAAATATTTAACAAAAGAAAATAAAATGTAGATAATATTACATCTCAAAACTAAGTCAATATATGACCCACAGCAATCCTTGGGAACAAAGCAGTGCCCCATTTCTGTTTGAGTTTGACACCACTTTTCCAATTGCCCATGTGATCTAGTTAATTGAATGTAAGAAATCCTTTTTGTTTTAACTTCTGTCAAAAATCTTTCCAAAATATGTTAGGGTAGATATGTAATGGAGTGGGAGGGTGTGTGTTTGGTATTTTCGGGCTAGTAGATCTTAAACTGCAACTAGTCTGCAATCCGGACTAGGCTTACTGGGTATCCAGACCAAACCCAGCACCAACATAGTAAAGGAACAGGAGCATCATGTTGTCAAAAGAGGTAGGAAGCAGCTCATGTCAGAAACAAGCAGGTCAAAGCTTCTTTGCACATCAGAGTGGGATGGGCCCATGATAAGTCCCTGCACTTCCAACATAATTTACATAGGGATAAAGAAACAAAGTCCTTTTTTAAGTGTTAATTTGTCTTTCTGTCTGTCCCACGCTCTCTCTCCATTTTGCCTTTCCTCTCATACACACAGGAAAAAAAAAGGTATTTGGCTTTAAGAAGTAAAATACACTGAACGTGATTTACTACTCTTGACAAAATGCAGCATCTTGCACATATGATGGACACACAATAAACAGTTCTAACTGTATGATACTGTAAATCAGACCTACACAACTTGGCAGTAGGTAGGGGCCAAAATTTTAAAATGCTAAACTTCTTTGGGCTGCAGATAGATTTTTAGATGCTCGCTTTCAAAGTAAAGGTAACTAATTAAAGACAGACTGATCATGATTGGTTGCCTCGGGTCACATGACAAATAGGAGCAAGTGCACAGTGGCAGGTCTCCTGAAATCCTTTGGCTGGCCACAAGCTGCAGCAGGCTGTATGTTGTGCAGGCCTGCTGTAAACGTACAAAAACTAAGCAACTGAGCTATAATTACATAATATCAAATACAAATAAATTCCAGGACATACGCTAGAAGATAATTTTTCAATGAATGTATTTTTTTTAATCTCATGTGTAAGTTGGTTTTCTTGTCATTTGTCTCTTTTGTCACTGAAAAATGCTGGGGGAAAAATATCTGGTTAATTGAGAGTGCTGACTGGTGGTATGCTAGTTAACGGGTTTTAATGTGCTAAAGTATTGTCATCTATGTAAAAGATAGTGTCCCTGTTAGGCTGTGAGTATTTCAAATGTGACTGCTGAACCTGAAAAAGTGTTAAATTTCTCCAAAGTGTACCTTTTGTTTCTGAGGTTAATTGTCAGATTAGTTCAGATTTCAGAAAAACAGTTTTTTGATGTGTTAAGAGCCTCTAAGAAGCACAACAGTTAACTGAAGTTAACTTGGAAACGAAAATAACAACATAGGCATGATGAATTAATTTGCTGACTTGAAGTAGATATTACCCAATAAGCTTTATCCATAAAAATTTAAAATAAAATTCAGTATAGAAATATTTGCCTATTGAATAGAGAGCCTCTCTCTCCATCCTCTGCAGACTAAATGTATTTAAATCAATGGAGTGAAAATGGATCTCATTTAGAAGCCGCCAGACATATGCTTCAGCATGTTTTCTCGAAACTATCAGCACCATATTGCTCTTCTGCTCTTCAGTTAAGCAGATCAGACTACCCTGCTGTGAGAGTGTTTGGGGATTTAAATTGAATGAGCCACCATCATTTTCTCTGCGCTTCTCTGACTCCTTTGGAAAATGCTGGTTTTATCTAAAATCTGATTAGGGATCGGAAGGGAATACTGACCTGTAAGCAGAAAAATCACCCAGAATGTCAGCATCAGTACCCCAAAGCATACAGCATACAACCTCTCAGTGGGGCACTTAATCTATACAATTATTATAAAATTCAGTTTAATACCAAGGCTTCATTTTAAAGCAAATGATTTATCGATTTCTTTTAGTTTCCATTTTTAAAGTCAATTCAATTCAACAATCACTTCTTTTTAAGAATAAAGAAAAAAGCTCCTAATAAAACAAAGCAGGTAATAATTAAGTTTCACCTCCTATTTATAATATTAACGTGCTTTTTTATAGGGAAATGCATCCTAGGAAATTTCACCTTGATTTCTTTCGAGTGTTCTGAACCTTTTCAGTCTTATTTCCCAGAAAGGTATATTGTGCTGACATTAACATTGGAAACCTAACAAAATATTTTATGCCTATTGTAGAAAGATTTTATATTAAGTAGTCATCAAAACCATTTGGTACTAATTTAAAAATTGAAAAGTAGCTCCATGTGATAGAATAGACTAGGAAGATCCTGAAATATAGCCTACAATAAACCAGTGCGTTCAATAAACCAAAAAACATAAATTACCCAGAAAAGAACTCCCTATTAGATAAGACCTCCTGGGAAAAGTGGAAAGCAGTATGGTATAAATTAGACTTAGACTGACATCTTAAACCATATTCCAAAATTAATTCAAAAGGATACATGACCTGAATGTTAAAGAGCATACCATAAAAATTTTAAAGAGATACAGATCACACATAATAGATAGCATTTATATAGCGCTTTAAAGTTTCCAAAGTGTTTTAAAAATAATTATCTCATTTGATCCTCACAGAAACCCCAAGAGACTGGTACTATTATTATCCCCATTTACAGAGGAGAAAATTGAGGCAGACAGAAGATAAGTGACTTGCCTATGGTTACACAGCTAGTAAGTCTCTGAGGGCATCTGAAGAGTCTTTCTGACTCCAGGTCCAATGTTCCATCCACTGTGCTACCTAGCATTCATTTATCTTTCATAGTTGTGGGTAAGGAATGAATACTTTCTTAACCAAACAAGAGATATGGAGGTAACTATAAAAGAGAAAAATTAATAATTCTTATTATATGAAATTGAAAAGCTTTTACACAAACAAAATCAATGTTTCTATGATAAGAAAGAAAGCAGGGAATGGATAGACAAAGTTTCTATCAAGTATCTCTGACAATGTTTTGATATCCAAGATATATAACAAATATGTATGTGTGTATATATACATATGTATATGTGTGTGTTCATATATAGTTCATATATACATGAGTATACATACATACAGTTATATATGTGTATGTATGTCTGTATGTGTATACGTATGTACATAACCAAAAGTCATTCTCAAATTTTTTAAAAAATGGTCGGAGTATGTGAACAAATAGTTCTCAAAAGAATTCCAAGATGTTGGAGAAGTTGGGGAAAGACATGCCCTAAATGCAAAATGCATTGTTTGCAGAGCTGTGAATTAGTGCAACCACTGCTGAAAATTACTTGTAATTATCTGAAGAACGTGAATGAAAGGTCCACACTCTTTGACCCAGGGATTCCCCTGCTAGGAAAAAGACCCAAGGACATTGCTGATAAAAAGAAAGACTCCATATATACCTAAATATTTATTACTAACACTCTTTATTGTGGCAAAGAACTATAAACAAAGTAGATACATACCAACTGCGGAATGACTGAAAACATGGCAGCACATAAATATAATATAATACTACTTACTGCTGAGGATATGAAACAATGGGCATGACATATACAGAGAAACAGGGAAATCTATATAGGAACTGATGCAAACTAAAAATAAACAGACCAAGAAAAAAATATGCACAAATGACTATAACAATGTAAATAGAAGGAATGACAATCACAAAAAAATTGAAACTGAATGTTGTGAAATCATTTTTTAAAAATAAGGTTGACCCAGAAGAAGAAAAACAACTTCCGCCTTTGGAGAAATGGAGATCAATGAGTGTAAAAAGCTGCATTTAATGCCATTTTTCAATTATTAGTTTTGTTTGTATTTTTTTCCTCTTACTCTTTAAAAAAAATATTTGTTATAAGGGATGGTTCCTTGGGAGGCTGGAGAAGGATGGGTAGCTGGTGTCGTTGTTGTTGTTGTTTTGTTGTTATTGTGGCTGTCAATCATTTCAGTCATTTCAACTCTTTGTGACCCCCAACTGGGGTTTTCTTGGCAAAAATGCTGGAGTAGTTTGTCATTTCCTCCTCCAGCTCATTTAACAGATGAGGAAACTAAACAAATGGGGTTAAGTGACTTGCCCAGGGTCACATCTTAGGTCACAAGCATCTTAGGCTAGGTACATTTGAACTTAGGTCTTCCTGACTCCAAGCCTGGAGCTCTATCTGCTGTGTCACCTACCTGCCCCCCGGGAGGCTGGCAGGGTAGGGAGGGAAGTTTAGGCAATGTGAAAATAAAAGATATTAAGAAAAGTTTATTTTTAAATATCAGTTTTTTAATTCTTCAATGAGAAGTATATAAAACACGTGTTTTATTTCTTGATAAAGCACCTAATACAGCAAGAACTAAGTTACTAAATATTTGAAGAATGAATAAATGAAATAAAATTTTAAAATAAATTCACAACAATCAAGGGCACAGATTATTGTCTGAAGGAACTGACCACCCAATATGGGGGGAAAAGCATGCATAAGTTAGTATGCCCCAAGGGAGAATGTATGAAGTGCAATGAAGAAGATGAGGCAAAGTGCTGTTATGAGAAATCTAAGGAATGAGAGATTATTTTCAACATAGGTTTTAGGTGCAGAAAATAATAGCAGAAAAGACTTCATGGAAAAAAAAATGTCACTACAGTCAGACCTGAAGCAAAGGGGTTTAAGGAGAAGATATAAAAGAATTCATTCCAGGAATCAGGGATAGTATAGACAAAAGTACAGAGATGTTGGAGGACAGGATAATAAATTAGATTTATGCTGCTTTTATGTAAAATAACTGTACATTTTATCATTATTTGGGAAGTTGAGAGGGGAAGGGGAGGGGAGAAGGGAAGGGAATCTGGCTCAAAAGTACCTTATAAAATACAAAATTCATTTTTTTAAAAGCATGAGTCTGAGCCATCTGCTTGACTTGACAGCTTTTTGGCTACTGTATTGTGCCAGCCTTACACTATTTCCCTCAATGGATGAGAAACTTTGGATACATTTTCAACTGTTTTAATAAATGTGCCCAAACTTCTGTGTGCATATTATGTCTTTTAAATTAAAACTCTAAAGGGTGCGACGTAATGTTATTTAGTTCCTTATGGATCACATTCAATTTATAGACAGAATCTCAAACTCCACAATTATTGATAAGCTAATATTGCCTCAGACATAATAAAACTTCTAAGGGAAGGTAACATATTTAAGTGAGAAATGCTGATGCACTGGAAGAAATGCTTATGAATGTGAATTTTAAAAAGAAAATTATATATAGATTGCATGCCGAACCTGATGCTACATAGAGCTTTTGACAGAATAAAGTCACCAATGTAATGACTCCAGCAAGGGTTTCCTAGATTATTTTGGGAAATCATTGGTGATTCATCACAATAAAAAGTCAGAATGGATACTCTAGGGGAAGGAAAGGGAGGGTGCATTTATTAAGCTCCTTACTATGTGCCAAGAAATTTACAAATATTATCTCATTTGATCCTCACAACAACCCTGTGAAGTAAATGTTATTAGTACCCCCATTTTACTGTTAAGAAAACTGAAGCAGACAGAGGCAAAGTGACTTGCCTAGGGTCATGCAGAGAGTAAGTGACTGAAGCTGATTTGAACTCAGGTCTTCCTGATTCCTCTCTACTTGTACCACCAGCAGTTTCTATTCTAGTGTATCATAATAAGAATAACTGAGTTATGTAACAATTTATAAATACAAAGCAAGGCCAATCAGTAAGTGAGAGATCTTTATTGCCCATTGAATAGGCCTCAGGTGGGAACAACAAAGGGAAGCCTAATTAGAGGCAGGCCCACACCTCTGTGAGGGCCATCAGGTATTAAAGATTCTTCCCACCCACTCAACAGACCTCAGGTGAGAGGCCTGATTTGAGGCAGGCCCAACCTTTTTACTAATTAGGTGTGAGGCCCCAGGCCACACCCTTTTGCTAGTTAGGCCACTGTGGGCATGAAGCCCTCAGGCCCCTAAAGGGAGTTGCTAAGACCAGAGTCAACGGGTATGTGCACTGAGTTCTAGTCAATCAGATGTCCACTAGTACTGTATAAAAAGAGAGCCCAGAACTGAGAGCACCAGGATTCAGAAGCAGACATCAAGAACACATTGAGGCAGCAGACATTGAGGGAGAGCCAGCATCGAGAGAGACTGCAGAGGGGAGAGTACAGAACAAAAGAGAGTGGCAGAGATCAAGGAACTCAGCAGAGCTGCAGGAGAGAGTACTGAGTGGAGTGTTAGGATTCATGAGTGATTGTTTACAGTAAGGCCCTAGGGGGCAGGAGCAAGGTTACAGGATGGCTTGGCTCCTTGCAATAATACTTTGTTATAATTCCCTTGTTGTTACATTGAGGATTTACTGGTTTGGGAATATAACTGCTACTATATGGAATTGGAATTACTGGTCCTGGGATTGGATTCTCTCATGTCTAAATAAATGTTATACTTCCGCTGCCTTCTAGTTAAGAGAATTTCTTATACTTTGTGATTCCAAACCATTCAGGCATGTTCATGGTCATCCTTGAGGTCATGAATCTTGTCTTACTGCTATAAGTCTCTCATTTAATATTAGAAACTAAGGCATAGTGCAATTACAATTTATAGAGAGAGGAAGTATGACTCTTTGAATGGGATCTTTGCCATATTGATTAATAATAATTGAAGGCAATTATTTGTAGCAAAATGGGGGGTTTAGGGGAAGCACCCATATATAAACTGAGTATTTAACTATAATGGAAAGTATTAATGGAAGAGTGCCTGATGGAGTCAGGAGGCTCTGCGTTCAAGTTCTACCTCTAACTTTACTGGAAAATCACTTAGCCTTTCAGCTCTCTATGGCAGGGGTTCTGAATTTTTTTTTCTGTCATGGACCACTGTGACAATGTAGTGAACCTATAGACCTCTTCTCAGAATGTTTTTGAATAACTTAAGGAAATGATAAATTTTGGGTAGAGGTTAGAAAAGAATTAAAATGTAATTTTTCCCCATTCAAATTCTTAAACCCCTTGACATCTATCTACAAACCAGTTAGGGAGACCATGGACACCAGGTTAAGAACTCCTGGAAAGCTTCTCTGAATCAAGGGAAGAAATTTCTGCAGAGACACCTAGACCATTGAAAAGAATTTACATATCTAGACACCACCCAATTTCTATATAAATAAAACCCTACCTGGAATCCCTTACTCAAAGACTTTGATCGAAAATGTTTTAAAACACTCATATATCTACAAGCTCAAAACCTTTTAAAAGAAGACACTTGCTTTCAGAGTGAGCCCATCAACATCCAGAAGACAGCAACTGTACTGGGGCCCAGGAAATGAGGCAACACAACTGGTGCTGCTTAAGGTTAATTACCACCATCTTTATTTAGGTCAAGTATTCTCCTTAAGCACCCTTTAGTTTACTTGATAACAGCTATGCTTTCAGGATTTGTCACTCCCTCAAATCAATCTACCTACTCACCAGCCAAAGCTCAATAGTGAAAGCCTAAGGCAGGAAGCAAAAAAAAATGATTGATTTGACAGGCTGGTAGATCTGGAAGGGACCTCAGAAATTTAATCCAACCCTTTATTTCACAGATGAGGAATTAAATAGAGAGGTGAAGTGATTTCCTCTAAGTCAGTTAGTTCTTCTAGGTATCTAAGCCACAACTCAAGCTATCTGACTCCAAGTCCAATGCTCTTTCTTCTTTTTACCATAACTGAATTTCTTATTTTCAGACAAGATATTGGAGCATCTTAATGACCACAGAATATATTTTCCAGCTATAACATAACTGTTTGTAACACAGATCTTTGATTAAATGAACAGCAGTATGTTGTAGTGCAGAGGTGTTAACTCTCCCTCTCGCCCAGCAAGGATCTCAAGTGCAACCCAAACCAGTTTAAAATGTAATCGGGGATTGTTTAACAAAATAAATAAAAATAGAACACAGATGATATTAATTTGTAATGTTCTAAGTCAAAATGCAGCCCAGAAGGATGTGTTTCTATTTGTTTGTAATACTGTTGTAGTAGCTAGAAGACTGGGCCTGGAGTCAGAAAGACCCAAATCAAATCCTGCCTTAGATAAATAATAGTTACACAACCTTGAGCAAATCTCTTAATCTTTCAGGGTTTCAGTTTCTTCATCCCCAATAATAATTGCTCCTAACTCACAAGGTTGTCAGAGGAGCAAATGAGGTAATGTACATAAAGAACAATGAGCTAGTGTTATATTCAATGTTCAACAATACATACTAAAACCTAATTCAACTTTATCCCATTTCCCTTCCATAGGAATAATAACCCTTAAGAGCCTGTGCCAAACATTTCTTAAGATGCTTCTGCTAATTTTCTTCTTCTCCCATTCAATCTTTTAATGACAGCTTGAATGGCTACTTAAATTACCCTTATGCATTATAATGAGGAATTTAGAGGAGTTTAGCTGCTAGAGTTAGAGGCAGTTGGTGGTGTAGTGGATAGTGCTGAGCTGGGAGTCAAAAAGGCCTAGACTCAAATCCTACATCCTGTAAGCATCTCCATAGGCAAGCCACAACCTCTTCAGACTGGGTTTCCTCATCTGCAAAATGGGAATAATAATAACACCTAAAGGTTTTGTATATAATATAGGCAAAGTGTTATATAAATGCTAGCTATTATTGTTAGAGTAACAATAAAATTTTAACCAGATGTGAAATTCATATTCCAATCTTCTTCTAGCATAGATCTAATTAATATCCTTACCAATCAGCAATATTCCTTTGCAAGGATAATGCCCCATTCTGCTATAAAAAAGAAACTCCTACAAAGGACTGCTCTAATCTACTACTACTTTGAGATAACTATAAAACACAAAAGTAAACGTCAAAATACATTCTGCTTTGAGTCACAATTATTTTCCAAGGATTGTATTCCAGTATATTCACTTGACTGGAAAATAAAACACACACACAAAAATGCCAAGACTAACCAAAAAGACAAAAGTAAGGTCCCTGGGAGGAGAAGGAAAAGAGTTTAAAAACATTCCAGTTTTTCTTTTAAGGGAGAAAAATCACTTCAAAAGGCAAACTCTCCAAAGGACTCCAGCCAGTTTTAGTTAGCCTATTTGGTATGCTAAATGCATTCTGGGACACGTAAAGATTTTGAACAAACAAGAAAGAATATTAAAGACTACTGTTTTCCAATATGCTTCTTAAAAGCTAAATTGCCCTCTCAATAAAATAAAAAGTATCGATTTGTGAAAACGTGATGCTGTCATTTGAGTAACTTGATTTTTTTGAACATTCAAATACATTTTTCTTGTTGTTACTTGCTCCAAAGACTGTATTCTTTCTACATTGTTTTATAAAGAAAACAGTAATTTTCTTCTACAATACGTGATGATACCTGTCACCATAAAAACATATGGTTTCTGGGAGAGTCAAAAAGAAAGCGGAGGAATATAAACAGAAATCAAAACACACTCAGGCTTACTCAATGGGACTTTTCCATACTAGATTATGTTACCTTTCTTTTCCCTATACCAGCTCCTAAAATAAACAATGCCTTACCTATTAAGTGAAATCGAAGACATTAAATGCTTTTGGATTATACCCCTCATGAATATACATATTTGAGTAATTTCTTGGTACTAATAACATTCTGAATGTAGCCTAAAAGAAAATACTTGTCCAAATGTTAAATTCTGTCCTGAAGTTTTTGTTTTAATTCACACACACACATGCATTGCAAAATGAAAACTATAATATTTATTTACTCTGCAACCTTGTATCACTAAAAAAAAAAAAGAAAACCATTGTCTGGCAAAATGGTGTTCTAAGGGAACCTTAACATCATTTATTTAAATATGATAACTGCTGATTAATAAATAATACATTGCCCAGGGTGAATAAACTATGCCAAATAAAAAGCTTAAAATGCTTATTTCTCAGGCTCCTCATTATCTTCCGTGAGGAAGAGAGGATGGTTAAAATATTTTATAAACATTAATTTAAGCCACATAGTTGCAAAGCAGAATTATATTTTTCCTCTCATTTTTGCCAGCCTGAAATTTTTATTAGTCAGCCACGCAAGGCAATATTTTGAGAAAAGCACTTTGTAAGAAAACAATTCCAATGGTATCAATTACTTTGGCATAGAAGAGGGAAAGAGAACTTTAGGAGTGATTATAGACAAAAATAATTATAAAATGATGTCTAAAATATGAACAATAAAAGTAAAAACTAAAGAAAGCATGAAATAAGGAAAGAATATGACTGAAAAACTGGTTTATTGTTCTTTCTTGTTTTTTAAGGCTCTGAGTGTCCCCCTTTTCACAGTTTGTAATTTATTCCTCGAGTCAAACTGATAACTGAAGAATTATCAATAAGATCATCTTAATGAATTGTATCAACTTTGTAAGAATGTCACACAAAACATAATTAAACCTGTAACAAAAGGAAGTCAAGAAATATTACTATTTAAATTACTCTTTAAATTTAGGAGGGTTTCCTCCCCCTCAGAAAAAGACAAATAAATATAGAAGAGATAAACTTGTTTTAATCTCAGAAATTTCTATTCAGATATACGTTGTATTTGATCAACAATTTTTTGTTTTTGTTTTTACTGTACATCTGCTATATTGCCTAGTACTGTGCCAAATAGACACTTCAGAATACAAAGAAAACTGTAAGACAATTAGACAAGCTTTGTTATCAACAAGAAATCATAATGTAGCATGAAGAGCATTTGATTCAGATTCAAAGGACTTGGGCTCTAATTCACACTGTGCCACCTACTGTCTATAAGACCTTGTCACTTAATCTTGCTGGTCTTCAGTTTCAATCTGTAAAATAAGAGGTGCACACTTGATTACCTATAACGACCCTTCTTATTCAAAATCTATACTTCTTTTGATCTTTGCTAAGAACTAAAAAACTGGGTAGAATAGATTAACATGGGAAGAGTTAGAAGAAAGATACTATATAAATGTTGTCATATAGTGGAGAACATAACTGAGTAAATGAAAATATATTTATTAAGTGCCAAGTATGTGTCAGGCACCGTGCTACACATTACACAAATAAAAGGGACAGTCATTGGCACATGATCCTGATTTTGTATCTACTTCTCTAAATTCTCCTTTTCTGATTCTTTTTCTGGCTTTTCTGACATTTCTCATCTCTTAGATTTGATGCTCAATCCACACTTTCATGTACGCTCACATGTGTACAAGATTGTTCTCTCTCATGCTCTACCACTGCCATTAGGTACATGTGGTTTCCTGTAGCAGCTACATGGCCCTTAATAAATGCCTGCTGAATGACCAGTTCTTTAAGTTCAAGCCTGATACACAGTTCTGGCACGTGAACATTATCATTACTGAGGTGATCTTCACTGCCGCTATTTGAAGAAAGGCCATCTCAGTGGAACAATGATAACCCAAGATAAACAGAATCTAAACATTGTTCTGGGGATTTCATACATTGTTCAATTCAATTCCAGCAATATTCAATGTAGCAAGCTTTCATTAAGAAATTTCTTTATACAAAACAATGAACTAGACTTTGGAGCTACTGAGACACATGAAACAGTCCATAACATAAATGTACTTCCATTCTAAAGGAAGGATATGATGTGTACAGAGATAATTTAACAGAAGATAATTTTAAGAAGCAAGGAGCACTAAGTGTGAGGGATTCAGTAAAGGTGCCACACAGGAAGAGCTGAGCCTCAAAGGAAGCCAGACACCCCTAGAGAAAGTAAGGAGATATTGCATTACAGAAATGGGTACCCACTTGTACAAAGGCATGAAAACAGAAAATAGAATGTCAAGTTTAAGGAACAGTTAGTAACCAACTCTAGCTAGGAAAATAATATGAAATATGTCTGGAAAGGTAAGTAATGGTCAGATTATTCAAGCTTTTAAATCCCAGACTAGATTGCTTGCATTTTATCCTAGAGTCAATAGGGAGCCACTGATTATTTTTGAGCAAGGCAGTAAAATAGTCAAACCTGTGCTTTAGGATATTATTTTGGTAGTTGTGTGGAAGATGCACTAGACTGCAGAAATACTGGAAAAAGGGAGACTTGTAAAGGGAAGCAAGAGAGTTCAGAACACAGGTGATAAATTGGAAGAACAGAGAAGGATGGAGGGACCAGAGCTCACTCTAAAGATGAGAAACAGGAATTCTATTTACTTCACTCTGCATCAATTTATATAGATCTTTCCACATCTTTTAAAAAAATCTCTTTCCTCATTTCTTACAGTATAAATGCACTCCACCACATTCATATACCACAATTTAATTGGTCATTCTTTAATTGATAAGCATCACCTTAGTTTCCAGTTTTTTTACCACCACAAATATAGCTACTATAAATATTTTTTTGTAAATAAGGACCTTCCCCTCTTTCTTTGATCTCTTCTGCATATAGGTCTAGCTGTGGTATAGCTGGATCAAAAGGTACTATTTAATAACCTTTTGTGTAAAATCCTAAATGTCTTTCTAGAATGGGTACCATTCCACCAACAGTGTATCAATGCGCCTCTTTTACTACAACCTCTCCAACATTTACCATTTTCCTTTTTGGCATCTTTGCCACTCTGAATCACGTGAAATAGAATCTCAGAATTGCTTTAATTTGCATTTCCAATGCAGAGTGAAGTAAGCAGAACAATTTATACTATAGTATATCATCAATTTTATAATGACTTTTATAAACTGATGAATAGCAAAATTAGTATAACCAGGATAACAATATATAGAATAACAAACACTATAAAAACAAACAACTTTGAAAGCTGTCAGAATTATGATCAACAAAATGACCATTCACGATTTCAAGACTAATGATGAAACATACTATCTATTACACAGACATTATAGATTTGGAGGACAGAATGATATATATATATACACATATATGTATGTAGGCATGTATGTATAATTTGGTTACAGCCATTGAGGGAATTTGTTCTGTTTGACTGTGCATATTTGTTATAAGAAACTTTTCTTTTTTTCCCAATGGAGAGGAAGATGAGAGGGAGAGAAAATAATTCCTATTAATTTTTAAAGAGGTGAGAATGTTACAAATGTGAAATATCTAATATACTTTCAGATAATATCATTGTATTAATAGTTTTACCTAAATGTTTCATTGTGTTATGAAAGACATTTCTTGTGGGAGCAATTTGTAACTGTACCGTCAAAATATCAACAAAATTTTATTGTAAAGAAATAGGAGTAACAGCAGTAATGTGCAGAGAGAAATGGAAGGATGTTATGATCAAAGAAAGAAATTTCAGAGTTCAAGCTCATGAAGGCAGCCTAGTTATAAGTACAGGTGAAATCTAAAATATGACTACCTCTATGAGTGGCTGAGATGGAGTAAAGATGTAGATAAGAAGAGTTCAGAAAGTTGATGACCTCTAACATCAGTGTGTTTGAGGGGACTTTAAAATGTATTTTAAGATAGCCAAGTATGAAAGCAGAGGTTGAGGTAGAGAGATAGATGAAACCTTTGGGAGGTACTAAACTTTATTAGGAGGGCCCAGTATATGACTGAGACAAAGATGTGAACCAGGTGACACAAATGGATGGAGTAAACTGCAAAGAAGGGATGTTCAATTATGGTGAGAAAGCGACAGTCTGGAAGTAGAAATAGGAAGCAAGACTTATATGCTCCTCATAGTCCAGTGTGTTGTAGTCATGGTAGGAAGACCATGTATTGGAGTTCTAGAATTGAAGAAGAGGAATAAAGGTGTGGTCTGTGTCTTCCAGAGGAAGCCAGGTTTTTAGGAGTACCATAAGATATTCTCTAGATACAATTAAATTGCACCATTTTTTCCTGGCATATGGATTTTCTCTTCCTGGAAGTAAATCACAAGAAGCATAAAAGATCATTATAGTTTGGGGTAACTGAGTCAGGGATTGGAATTTATAATCCTCATCCCCTTAAAATGTCTGAAATATAGTGCATAAATGATTGAACTCATAAAAGTAAAAGACGTTCTGCTCTTGAAGGAATTACAAGATTATTGCCAGGCCTTATGAGTGGTGGCTATGTATTTAAAATACTGTTTTTTGCTCAATACTGTACTTTAATATCTCTGTGATCTCATCAAAGTAGGTACAATCTCTATTGATAAATATCAAAACCCATCAAGTCCTTCTCGTCCTATTTGACTTTTGTCTATGTCTGCCCAAAAGTCCTCATGGGGGACCCTCCCAACATGCTAGGTATGCTCCTCTAAATTTTTTGACATTATGAGGCTACCCATGTAACACATGGTTGTTCCACTGATCCCTCATTTTCCCTATGTGACATTGTTTTCCACTTTTATACGATGCTAGCTTTTTATATCATGTTAGCTCAATATAAAAACCTCTGTATATCCTGCATACTTCTTCATTCATAATATGCTGCAACTAACATATGCCTACCATATGTGACCAACAAGTCTAGATATCTGAGTGACTATCAAAATGGTGGAATTCTACAACATCCACTCATATAGCACCAATACGGAATAATGATTTTTTTAAAAAGATAATCCTTTGTTCAGGAAGAAATCTGGGGTCACTAAAAGCTTTGTACAACTTCTCAAAGATAATCTTTCTGCTCTCCTTCCCCTAGACAAACCCAACCTCTGTTTACTTTCCATCCTTAGCCTGTCAAAGATAACATGCACTGATGGATCAGTTCTATGGGCTAGCTATCCAACAACATATCATAATCAAAAAAATGAGCATTCTGATCCCTTAGGTTAAGCTTTTGAATGATTATGGATCTCAATTAGGATGCTTTGTAAAAATTTCAGGGTTTTATTCAATTAACAGTATGTCATTTGCTAACAGGAGCATCTGGAGAACGTCATCATCTACGAAGAATCCTTCTTGCATTTGGACATCCCTCATGACAAGAGAAAACACCTTTGACAAGCATATATCTCCCTGTATCATGCCTACCTAAATATTAATAATTAGAGAACTGATTACACACTATTATAGTTAGCTCTGTGGTTAGATCTTTCAAAGAACCTTTTGTGATTTTAGCATATTCATGGATCGTATCTTGTTGAAAGACAGCCTTTAAGGCAACATTTTGATTGACCAAATAAAACGTTTTTTTTAAATAATCAACAAACAATAACGGTGGGATGCTATGCTCTCTGAACCTTTTATATAGTCAACCATGACTATAAAGATGAAGTATGCTATAAAATATCATTAGCGAAAGGTCTTCCTGTTCAATTCCCATGCCTTAAGCAAGTTTTTTTTATAAAGATTCAATAGAGATGGTAAAGTAGGAATGTGGGTCAGTAATTGCTGATATTCTTTTAATTTCCTTGGTTATTCATCTTTCAAATATGTTAAGAAAATTGTGTCACCTACATCATGGATCACTTCTGTATATGCTTGGTTTAGATCAGTTGCTCTTAGTCTATGTTAAGTTCTCTCACTAACTATACAAAGATGGATTTTATCTACAATCCACAACCTTTTGGCCACATTATTTTTTTCTTTTTTTCTCAATTATCTTTAACATAAGCATGAGACTTCTTCATAATCTCTAAGTAGTTCGCCTCTCTTTCTTCTAACTCTGAACCACACTTTCCAATATATTTTTCACCATCCTCCCTCATGTACACATTTGAAATAAGTTACCAAATATTAAGAAATAGCTTGACTTAAAGGCTTTTATTGAAGTCTCCATAAAAATACTCCATCAACTCATATTGTCTATAATAGATGTTGATGCATGGGCTATAATTATCTTCATGGTGGTCTCTTTATAAATGTTCCTCATAAGCACTGCAATATGAGATGATTGACCACACCATTAAATAATGCTTCTTGTTGCCTTTTGTACACATATGGAAAAAAACAATAGGTGTGAAATTGGAAATTGATACCCCACTTTATTTTGTATCAATTATTGATAGAGAATTATATCTAATCACTGGAACCAGCGTTTATGGATTAAAGTTAGATTTAACTGTATAGACTTTAGTAGTAGAGTTGATAAGAGTTTAACTTCCCTATTCCTCTGGGCTATAGCTTGGACTCAATCTGTCTTACCCAGGAAGTGAGGAGGCAGGAGAGGGAGAGTGAGGGTACCTGGTCCTAAGATGTTCTGCCCGGTCATAAGTCTAGCACTGGATCACTCTGGTGTAGGGGGTTGCCTGACATGGCACTTTCCAGAGAATGTTGTTCAACTCTGTGTTTTCTCCATTGTCACAGATCCTAGAAATCCCCTCTTATGAATCAGGCCAAAAGTAAGCCTGCTGTTTCTCTATAAGCCCACCCCTGCCTCTCATATAGACCAATTACAGTCTTTAGTTTTCCTCACAACACTGTGTAAAAAAGGCTACTCTAGCTGTGAGAGGCATCCTTGGCTATTAGAGGATCCAGGGATCCCACTTATTAGCAATTGCTAGCCTTGCTAATAAACTTATCATGCTTAGAACTGTGCCTCAGTTTCTCTTCATCATAGATTTTTACCACCACATAGGCTAACCACTTTATTTGCCTCTCCAAGGAAGTTTTCCATTTAGGTGCAACTTCCTTCTCTCTTCTACTTTCATTTATAGAAACAATGTCAAGATTAACATGAATTAGTTCCTATAGTAATATACCTACTCAGTGGTCTCCAAAAAAGGATATTACACTTGAAGTATCAAGAGCTAAGTTAATGCTTACAGATCATCTAAAATTTTTGTGATTACTGGCATTCTTTCCCTCCCCCCAATTCCATCACCCTCACTACAGAAGTGAAAAGGGCTGCACAAGACTAAGAGTCATTAGAAAACAATGCTGACTGGGTCCACTATAAATTTGTGCTCGATGATCTCAATTGGGCCCTCACTAATGCAGGGCAATCCTTTTACTGACCAATAGATTGACTAGCCCACAAACCAATGTAGATTTTACAAATTTCCTTAAACCTCCTATGGCTTACCCTCCACCCACCCTTTCAGCATATTGCCTCATATGGCATAGACCAATATCTTACACCATATACCAAAAGAAAGTCAAAATGGGTTCATGATTTAGGAATAAAGGCTGATACTATAAGCAATTGGGGAGAGCAAGGAATAGTTTACCTGTCAGATCTACGGGAAAGGGAAGAATTCATGACCCAACAAGAGATAGAGAGTGTTACAAAATGCAAAATGGATAATTTTGATTATGTTAAATTGAGAAGTTTTTGTATAAACAAATTCAATGCAACCCAGATTAGGAGGGAAGCAGAAAATTGGGAGAAAATCTTTACAACCAGTGGCTCTGATAAAGGCCTCATATCTAAAATATACAGGGAACTGAGCCAAATTTATAGGAATACAAGTCATTCCCCAATTGACAAATGGGCAAAGGATATGAACAGGCAGTTTTCAGAGGAAGAAATTAAAGATATCTATAGGCATATGAAAAAATGCTCTAAATCACTATTGATTAGAGAAATGTAAATCAAAACAGCTCTTAGGTACCACATCTCTCCTGTCAGGTTGACTAAAATGATAAAACAGGAAAATGATAAATGCTGGAGAAGATGTGGGAAAATTGGAACATTGTTACATTGTTGGTAGAGTTGTGAACTGATCCAGCCATGCTGGAGAGCAATTCGGAACTATGCCCAAAGGGCTATAAAAACGTGCATACCTTTTGACCCAGCAATACCACTTCTAGGGCTATATCCCAAAGAGATCAGACAAGTGGGAAAGGAACCTGTATGTACAAAAATATTTATATCAGCTCTTCTTGTGGTGGCAAGTAATTGGAAATCAAGGGGATGCTAATCAATTGGGGAATGGCTAAACAAATTGTGGTATATGAATGTAAGGAAATACAATTGTGCTATAAGAAATGAGAGGCAGATGGACTTCATTATAACCTGGAATGACTCATATGAACTGATGCTGAGTGAGGGGAGCAGAGCCAGGAGATCATTATACACAATTACAGACACACGGTATCTGTAAGGACTAACTTTTACAGACTTGACTCCTTTCATCAATGCAAGGTTCGAAGACAGCTCCAGAAGATGTTGGAAAAAGCTATGCATATCCAGAGATGGAGTCTGAATGCAGATTGAGGCAAACTTTTTGCTCTTTTTTTTCCTTCTTTTTTGGGTTTCATCTCTCCTTTCTCATAATTCATTCCATTGATTTTAATTCTTCACTACAATTTGACTATTATGTAAATAAATTCAATGTGAAGGTATATGTAGAACCTACATTGGATTACATGCCATCTTAGGGAGTTGGAGGGAAGAGTGGGAGGGAGAGAAAATTTGGAACCCAAAAACTTGTGGAACTGAGTGTTGTAAACTAAAAATCAAAAATAAATTTATTAAAATTTTTAAAAACACACATTGCCTCATATTTTAGTGTAAACAATGAAGCTCTTTGCTGAGAGTTCCCTCCATAACCCTCTTCATCATCTCACATCACTCAGATGCCTTCTGTCACTATTTACTCCTCCATGCCTGTCTCAGAAGTGGCACTTCTTCCCAAGATAGCCCTCCTTCTACAGGCATAAGTGACACCATTTTATTCCATCTTATCCAGCAGTTTGCCCCCTTTATCATCCCTGCTCTCTCACTAATCTTTAATTTCTCTCTGACTATTGATTGCCTACAAACAAACCCATGTCTCCCCCATCCTCAAGAAACACTAGATCCATCCATCACCACTAGCTATCATACCATATTTCTCCTCCTTTTGTGGATAAATTTCTAGAGAAAGATGTTTATTATCTGTGCCTCCACTTCCTTTTCCTCTCATTCTCTTCTTAACTCTCTGTAATCTGTTCCCAAATCATCACTCAACTGAAACTGCTCTCTCCAAAGTTACTAATGATCTCTTAATTGACAAATCTAATAAACTTTTCTCAATCCTCATTCTTCTAGAACTCTTTGCAGACTTTGACACTGTCAATCACCATCTTCTCCTTGATATTCTCTTCTCTCTAGGTTTTCATGGTGCTACTCTTCCCTGGCTTTCCTCCTACCTGTCTGACCCCTCCTTCTCTGTGTTTTTTTGCTGGATCTTCCTCTAGCATTAACAATAGGTGTCCCTCCAAGGCTCTGTCCTGAGTCCTCTTCTCATTTCCCTCTATATTATTTCACTTAGTGATCTCATTAGCTCTTGTGGATTCAATTATCATCTCTATGTTAATGATCCCCTGATCTATTCATCCAGCCCTAACCTCTCTCCTAACCTCATCCCACTTCTCCAGCTGACTATTAGACATCTCAAGCTGGATTTCCTGCAGATACCTTCAGCTCAACATGTTCAGAACTGAATGAGTATCTTTCCCCATCAAGCTTTCCCTTCTTCCTAATTTTCCTATTACTGTTGAGGGCACCATCATCATAAACCTAGGTGACATCCTCGACTCATCACTCTCTCACTCCTCATATCCTATGTGTTGCCAAGGCCTATTTATTTTACCTTCATTATATGCCCTTTCCTCTTCTCTGACACTTCCATCACTGTAGTATGAGACCTTATCACGTCATGCTGCTAGTTGGTTTCCCATGTCAAATCTTTCCTCTCTACAATCAATCCTTCACTCAGCTGTTAAATTGATTTTCCTATTAATTCCAAATAGGTCTGACTGTGCCACCCTCCCATTCAATAAACTCCAGTGCTTCCCTAACACTTCCAAATATAAAATTCTCTGCCTGTCCTGAAAAGCCCTCCATAATCTGACCCCTTCCTACCTTTCCAGTCTTCTTACACCTTTGCCCCCACATACTCTAAGATCCAGTGACTTGAATGTTGTTCCTCAAAAAAGACACTCCAGCTCTGATTATAGACATTTTCACTGGCTGTACCTTATGCGTGGAACTCTCTCTCTCTCTCTCTCTCTCTCTCTCTCTCTCTCTCTCTCTCTCTCTCTCTCTGCCTCCCTGGCTTTCTTCAACCCCCAACCAAAAATCCATCAGCTACAAGAAAGCTTTCTGGTCTCCCTTAATTCTAATGCCTTCTCTCTGTTGACTGCATCTAAATCATCCCATATATATCTTATTTGTAAGCAGTCATTCTTAAACTGTCTTCCCCATTAGATGGTAAGATCCTTTAAAGAAGAGACTGGTTTTTGTTTTGTTTGAGAATTCTGCTTTCTTTGTATCCTGGCACATAAATGCTTGTGGAATGACTGCATTTTTTTATCTCATAGATTGACATATTGCCAGCTTACTGGTAATGATCTTCAGGCAGCATATTTAATTTGTTGTGGGAGCAATAGTAAAAAACCTTTCCAGCATGATAAAAACTATCCAGAGCTTTACTTCACTGACAAAGCCTTACAAAATTCAATCATCCAAGTGAGACTTTATGAAGGTATGAATAGGAGGTTCCTATGAAAATATTCTACCACGTATATAAAAAAATAAGGGGTAAGAGAGGAACATATTGGGAGAAGGAGAAAGGGAGAGATAGAATGGGGTAAATTATCTCACACAAAAGTGGCAAGAAAAAGCAGTTCTAATGGAAGGGAAGAGGGGGCAGGTGAAAGGGAATGAGTGAATCTTGCTCTCATTGTATTTGACTTAAGGAGGCAATAACATACACACTCAACTGGGTATATTACCCTACAGGAAAGTAGAGAAGAAGAGAATAAGAGAGGGGAGATGATAGAAGGGAGGGCAGATCAGGGGAGGAGGTAATGAAAAGCACTTTTGAAAAGGGAGAGGGTCAAGGGAGAAAACTGAATAAAGGATGGAGGGAAATATAGTTAGTCTTTCACAACATGACTATCATGGAAGTGTTTTGCATAATGATATATGTGTGGCCTATGTTGAATTGCTTACCTTCTCAAGGAGGGTGGGTGGGGAGGGAAGAAGGAAGAGAATTTGGAACTCAAAGTTCTAAAAACAAATGCTCAAAAAAAAGTTGTTTTTACATGCAACTGGGAAATAAGATATACAGGCAATAGGGTATCCGGCCCTACAAGAAAGTAAGGGGGAAGGGATGGGAGGCGGGGAAGTGGGGTGACAGAAGGGAGAGCAGACTGAGGAAAGGGGCAATCAGAATATATGCCATCTTGGGGGGGAGCTTAAAATGGGGAGAAAATTTGTAACTCAAAATCTTGTGGAAATCAATGTTGAAAACTAAAAATATTAAACAAAAAATTAAAATATTCTACCATGTCATTTGTTAATTCAGCACCACCAAAATTTTAGTGACTGCTCGTTATCTACAAGACACCCTCCTTAGTTTAGGGTATCCCCTCTGCATTATTCATCTTTGTAACTCTTTGCCCCTCTCTCCCAGGTCTCCTGAACAGCACAGTCTTTATCACATGATAAAACCAGCAAGTACCTGAAGAATACATGAATGCTGGGTACTGTTGATATAAAGAGACACAGTCTTTATCCTCAAGAAGTTTCCATTCTAATTAAAAGATGAGAGAGAGAGAGAGAGAGAGAGAGAGAGAGAGAGAGAGAGAGAGAGGGAGAGGGAGAGAGAGAAGGGCATGTATGCTGTAATATATAAAGAGAAGGGGGGTAAAGATATGGAAAACACCAGCTTCAATAACTTCTGTCACAGAGATTATAGATACAGATCCTGTAGTTTTAACAGATTTGAGAATATTGAGCAGTGACAATTTAACATCCATTCCTGAGGATTGCAGTTTAATCGTGATTCTAGAAAGGCTGCTGTCGTTGCTTGAGAGAAAATAAGATGACCGAAAGAAATTTAAAAAAAAAATTTCCTGATAGAACTGAGAACTCCTATCTTGTGGAGATAAATTATAAATAAAATTTCTTGTACAGTCTTCAAGGAGATTAGAAAATTTTAACTAATATTTTGGAGAATTACCTGTCATCACTATAGAAACACCGTGACAGAATGAAAGAAATATTTCCTAAGAGAGTGAGTTTAGTTCTTACGTTATGAAAAAGTAAGAAGAGGATTCTTGGGGGAATTGGGCTGCAATCTTGAGACCTGAATGTTGAGATTGTATCTACAACTGAAGAGTCAACTGTAGCAGTGACTTTTTTGCATAGCTAAAGCATTATAACTATTTATGCCTTTGTGTTATTATTATACTATTGATAAATTGTACAGGCAGTAACTGTGATATATTTTTAAACCTAAGAGATCAGGCATTTAGATAGGTGCATATAAAAGTTAAGAACTGCTTATGGGAAAAATATTAATTCAACTTATTAAATAAACTTAACAAACTGGGATGGGAGCTCACAGCAAATTGATTAATTAATATGAAAGATGAAATTTTAGTAAGGAAATTACCCATACTCCTGGCTTGTGTTAGAACTCAGGATGATGACAATTAATATGGTAATGATTCAAGTAGAAGGCTAGAGGCTAATCACCCCACCTAGGCTACACTGGATAGTAGTCAACTCAAAACACTGTTACAAGGGTAGCATGAGCCAAATTCCAAATAACTGTCAGAGACAGTAAATATTATCAAAGTTCAGATGAGAAAGGGTACATTGATGGCTGAAAAGGTTGAAGAAGGATTCAAGGACAAGATGGAAATTGACCTGAGCCTAAAAGGAAAGGAAGGAAACAAGCATTTATTAAGTATTAAGTACTTATTAAGTGTGTGCCAGGCACTATGTTAAGTACTATAAAAATATTATTTGATTTGATCCTCACAACAACTTGGTAGCATAGGTGCTATTATTATCCACATTTTCCAGTTGAGGAAACTGAGGCACATAGAAATTACATGACTTGCCCAAGGTTACATAGATAGCATGTGTGTGAGGCCACATTTATATTCAAGTCTTCCTGACTTCAAGCCCAGCATTCTACCACGGTGCCACCTAGGTACACTGGGGAAAGACTGAATTCAAATATGATGGAGGACGCTACAGAATCACAGAATCTCAGAGAAGAAAGGGACCTCTGAGGTCTCTAAGCTAAGCCCTGCTTAAACAATTATTCTCTATATATTATCTGCAAGCTAGTGGTTAACCAGCCTTTGATTAAAGACCTCTAGTAAAGAAGAGCCTATTCCACCTTTGTTCAGCTTGAATAGTTAAATCATTTTTTGGTACACTGAGATGAAATCATCTCTCTACAACTTTCAACTATTGCTCATAGTCATTCCATCTGGAACCAAAAAAAAAAAACAACTAATCCTTCTTTCACACTATATTGCATCAAGTACTTAAATTATGTCCACACAAGATTCCTAAGATATCTATAATGTACACACACACACACACACACACACACACACACACACACACACACACACAGTAGAATGGAAGTTCCATGAATCCAGAGACTGACATTTGTTATCTCTGTAACATCAAGCATGTGCTAGGTTCTTAAGCTGCTTCATGGCAGCAGCATGTCTTATACTTTTCCTTGGGTTATACTTCCCCTCTACCTTGTAAGACTCTTTACTTCCTTAGACACAACTCAAGCTCTAACTTCTACATGAAGCCTTCCTGTCCCCCAACCTACTGTTTAAATAACTCTAAAATAATGCCTCAAAATAAAATTGGGAGTAGCAGAACCAACAAAAGGACAAGGTAAAACAATTTCCCAGCCCAAGGCAACTTAGAAAATTGACAGGAAAGATCTGTTTCAATGGAGTGAGAGTGGAGGGCAGACCAACACAAGTCACCTACTGTTCCTCCCTCCCAAAACCTTCTTGTATTCTATATTCATTTATATATGTAACTGTTATGTCCATAAACAAAAAGAGAAGCTCCTTGAAGGAATGGACCATTTCATTTTTGTCTCTGTATCCTAAGTACCTAACAGTGACTGGTATAAAAAAAGGCACATATTGAGTGTTTGTTGATTGACTAATTCTTAGTAACAATTATGGGAATGAATTTAATTTAGTGTCTACTATGCATTAAACACTGTGCTAGGCATTGGAGGAAAGTATAAGTTGAGATAAGCCACCACTATCCCTGGTTAGGATAGAGCTTAAAACCTAGTAGGAGGACAAAACATAAATACAAATAAATATAATGCAGAATACAATTTGATAACCACATTAGAGAAGTTCAGAAAAAGGTAGTTTTAAGAGGTCCATGGGGGAGAGGTATTTATTAGAAAGTATCAGAAGGGAGTATCAGCTAGGAAGTGTCAGAAAAGGTTTCATTTCGGAGGAGGTGTTTTAATTAGAAGAAAAAAAAACAATATTCAATCTCTGATTCCAAGGGAAAATATGCCAGGCAGAAATAGAAATAAAGGGAAGAAAGCAAGAGATATCATGATGCAAGGATTGAAAGGATTTGGTAACTGATTAGGTATGGCGAAGAAGGAAAAGGAGGAATTGAGAATGGTCTGAAGTTTGAGGCCTGGGTGATTGGAAGAAAAAAGTACTGTTTCCTGATTTGGGAAAACTGGTTAAATGTTTATGCATGTTGCCCCATCAGTACATATTTTCCATAATGAGTTGCTCTGTCACAATGAAATAATCTAAAAATAAACATACTGAGAACAGAGCTAAAGGGAAGTATGCCTTACCAAATTCTGGCCCTACATAATAAATAAGTTACTTAACTACCTGTTTTTTTCTTTGTAACATAAAGGGTCAACCTAGATGGTCTCCAATATCTCTTCTAGCCTAAATCCAATGATCCCTTTTTGGTTCAATGTCTTAGCTCCCAATCCTTACCTTCCTACTCTGGAAAGATTGTCAGGAACTAGTTCTGTTGAAGTGAGAATACAAGAGGGAAAGGGGAACGGAAGATGGAGGGAGTCATTGGCAAGAGAAAGAACAAAATATAACTGAAATGCAATATAGATAGTGTCCTTCTTGAAAATTCAGCAATCAGCACCAAGATGGTAGCATAAAGGCATGTACTCATCTTAAACCTTCCAAACTCCCCTCCAAACAACTTTAAAATATGCCTCAAAATAAATTCTGGAGTAGCAGAACCAACAAAAGGACAAGGTGAAATAATTTCTCAGCCCAAGGCAACTTAGAAAATTGACAGGAAAGATCTGTTTCACTGAGGTGACAGTGGAATGTAATTCAGCACGAGCCATACCCAAAGAAGCCAGCAGCAGGCCTTAGGGTGACAGAATGCGTCATGGTGGCTGCTGGAGTGGACAGTAAGTGGGTCAAACAACTATTCAGAAGGAGAATATAGGAAACCTTTTGCTGGAATTAGATGCAGGACTCTTGCCTTGTTGACACACTGTTCTGGGTTGCAGTCCCAGGGCAAGAAGGAGTACTAGTACACTAGATTATGCAGCCACAAAGGAGAGGGGACCCTCATCACAGTTTGAGGGTGGAAAAGAGTTCTTGTGGCTACTCATACACCAGAGCACAGGCCAGGAAAGCAGTGGCCACACTTCTTCTTAGATTGTACCACCCTGGAAGAACTAAAAACTTACAGAGCCCCAGAACTAGCTCTGAAAACAGCAGCACAAAAAGCCTGAAGTGTGAGGCAAGGTTCCCAACACCTCAGGAGCAGAGTCGAATTTTAACATTAACTTAAAAGTCAAGAAATAGACTGGAAAATAAGCAAACAAAAAAAAGAACCTGAACATAGAAAGTTACTATGGTGACAGGGAAGATCAAAACACAAACTCAGAAAATAATAAAGTCAAAACAGCTATATACAAAGCTTCAAAGAAAAATGTGAAGTGGTCTCAGCCCCCCCCCCCAAAAGAATTTCTGGAAAATCTCAACAAAAAGATTTTTTTTTGCATGCAAAACCTTTTTTTTGGTTTTTGAACATCTGTTTTCAAAACCCCGAGTTCAAAATTCTCCCCCCTCCTCCCTTCCCACCCACCCTCCCCAAGAAGTCAAGCAACCCAACATAGGCCACATACATATCACCATGCACAACCCTTCCACAATACTCATGCTGTGAAAGACCAACCATACTTTGCTCCTTCCTAACCCAACCCCCCTTATCCAGTTTTCTCCCTTGAGCCTGTCCCTTTTTGAAAGTGTCTGTCTTTGATTACCTCCTCCCCCATCTGCCCTCCCTTCCATCATCCCCTCCCCCCTTTCTTCTTCCTCCTTCTTTCCTGTGGGGCAAGACGCCCAACCAAATGTGCATGGTACTCCCTCCTCAGGTCAAATCTGACAACAGCAAGATTCACCCATTCCCCCTCTTCTGCCCTCTCCTCCCCTCCCACAGAACTGCCCTTTCCTGCCACTTCCACACAAGACAATCTACCCCATTCCATCTCTCCCCCTCTCCCCCTCCCAACACATTCCTCTCTCATCCCTCAACCCGATTCCATTTCCCTTAGATATCATCCCTTCATCTTCAACTCACCCTGTGCCCTCTCTCTCTCTCTCTCTCTCTCTCTCTCTCTCTCTCTCTCCATATATATATATATATATATATATATATATATATATATATATATATATATATATATATATATATGTATATGTATATGTATATACACACACATATATATGTATATATACACATATATATTCACATACATATATACATACATACACACACGTACATATATATATACATACACATATACATATATATGCATATTCCCTTCAGCTACCCTAATACTGAGGTCTCATGAATCAAACACATCATCTTTCCACGTAGGAATGTAAACAAAATAGTTCAACTTTAGTAAGTCCCTTGCTATTTCTTTTTCTTGTTCTTCTTCTTGATTACCTTTTCATGCTTCTCTTGATTCTTGTGTTTGAAAGTCAAATTTTCTATTCAGCTCTGGTCTTTTCACTGAGAAAGCTTGAAAGTCCTCTATTTTATTGAAAATCCATATTTTGCCTTGGAGCATGATACTCAGTTTTGCTGGGTAGGTGATTCTTGGTTTTAAACCTAGCTCCATTGACCTCCAGAATGTCCTATTCCAAGCCCTTCGATCTCTTAATGTAGAAGCTGCTAGATCTTGGATTATTCTGATTGTGTTTCCACAATACTCAAATTGTTTCTTTCTGGCTGCTTGCAGTATTTTCTCCTTGATCTGGGAGCTCTGGAATTTGGCAACAATATTACTAGGAGATTTCTTTTTGGGGTCTATTTGAGGAGGCGATCAATGGATTCTTTCCATTTCTATTTTGCCCTGTGGCTCTAGAATATCAGGGCAGTTCTCCTTGATAATTTCTTGAAAGATGATATCTAGGCTCTTTTTTTATCGTGGCTTTCAGGTAGTCTAATAATTTTTAAATTATCTCTCCTGGATCTATTTTCCAGGTCAGTGGTTTTTCCAATGAGATATTTCACATTGTCTTCCACTTTTTCATTCCTTTGGCTCTGTTTTAAAATGTCTTGATTTCTCATCAAGTCACTAGCTTCCACTTGCTCCAATCTAATTTTTAAGGTAGTATTTTCTTCAGTGGTCTTTTGAACCTCCTTTTCCATTTGGCTAATTCTGCCTTTCAAGGCATTCTTCTCCTCATTGGCTTTTTGGAGCTCTTTTGCCATTTGAGTTAGTCTATTTTTTAAGGTGTTGTTTTCTTCAGTATATTTTTCAGCATTTTTTTGAGTCTCCTTTAGCAAGTCATTGACTTGTTTTTCATGGTTTTCTTGCATCCTTCTCATTTCTCTTCCCAATTTTTCCTCTACTTCTCTAACTTGCTTTTCCAAATCCTTTTTGAGCTCTTCCATGGCCTGAGACCAGTTCATGTTTTTCTTGGAGGCTTTTGTTGTAGGCTCTTTGACTTTGTGGACTTCTGGTGGTGTGTTTTGGTCTTCTTTGTCACCAAAGAAGGATTCCAAAGTCTGAGACTGAATCTGGGTGCGTTTTTGCTGCCTGGCCATGTTCCCAGCCAACTTACTTGACCCTTGAGTTTTTCAGCAGGGTATGACTGCTTGTAGACTAAAGAGTTCTATGTTCCAAACTTGGGCATATGTGCTGCCACACCAGCACTCCTCCTTCCCCAAGAATTCCCAACCCAGACTGGACTTACATCTTCAGTAGGTTCTGCACTCCTGCTCTGATCCACCACTTAATTCCTCCCACCAGGTAGGCCTGGGGCCAGAAGCAACTGCAGCTGTAGTTCTGTAGCTGCCCCACCTCCGCTGCTTCCAGGGTGGTGGGCAAACTGCAAACTCCTTCCACTCCCCTCAGCTTTTCCCACTAACCTTCTCTGTTGTCTTTGGTGTTTGTGGGTTGAGAAGTCTGGTAACTGCCACAGCTCACTGATATAGGGTGCTAGGGCACGCTCTGCCTGGCTCCTGGTCTGGTTGGTCCGCGCTGCCCATGCTAGGCTCTGCTCCGCTCCGCTCCCAGCTCCCAGCTCCCAGCTCCCAGCTCCGTGCGGGCTAGACCTTGCCCAGAGACCATCCAGGCTGTCCTGGGCTAATAGCCCTGCTTCCCTCCACTATTTTGTGGGTTCTGCAGTTCTAGAATTGGTTCAGAGCCATTTTTATAGGTTTTCGGAGGGACTTGGTGGGGAGCTCATGCTGGTCCCCACTTTCCAGCCACCATCTTGGCTCTGCCCCCTCTCAACAAAAAGATTTTTAAAATCAAATAAGAGAGATAGAGGAAAAATTGGAAAAAGAAATGAGAGTGATGCAAGACAATAATGAAAAAAGAATCTATAGCTTGGTAAAGGAGGTGCAAAAAAATACTGAAGAAAAATAACACTTTAAAAAACAGAATTGGCCAAATGGAGAAAAGAGGTACAAAAATTCACTGAAGCAAAGAATTCCTTAAAAAGCAGAACTGGACAAATGGGAAAGGAGTTACAAATGCTTACCAAAGAAAATGATTCCTTAAAAATTAGAATCAGGCCTGTGGAATCTAATGACTCTGTGAAACATCAAGAAACAATAAAACAAAATCAAAAGAATGAAAAATATAAGAAAATGTAAAATATCTCATTGGAAAAACAACTGACCTGGAAAATAGATCGAGGAGAGATAATTTAAGAATTTTTGGACTAACTGAAAGGTATGATCAATAAAAGAGCCAAGACATCATATTTCAGGAAATTGTTAAGGAAAACTGCCCTGATATCTCGGAACCAGAGGGCAAAATATAAGTTGAAAGTATCCACCAATAACCTCCTGAAAGAGATCCCAAAATGAAAACTCCCAGAAATACTATAGCCAAATTCCAGAGCCCCCAGATCAGGAAGAAAATATTGCAAACAGCAAGAAAGATACAATTTAAATATCATACAGTCACAGTCAGGATAACACAAGATTTAGCATTAAAGGATCGAAGGGCCTGGAATATGATATTCCAGAGGGCAAAGGAATTAGGATTGCAACCAAGAATCACCTACCCAGCAAAACTGAGTGTAACGAAATGAAGGACTTTTAAGCATTCCTGATGAAAAGATTAAAGCTGAAAAGAAAATGTGACTTCCAAATACAAGACTCAACAGAAGTTTAAAAAGGAAAACAGGAAAGAGAAATCATAAGTGATTCAATAAGGTTAAACCGTTTACATTCCTAGAGGGGAAGATGATACTTGTAACTTCTAAGATCTTTATCATTATTAGTAATTAGAAGCATACATAAACAAAGGGCATGTGTGTGAGTTGACTATTTTGAGATGATATCTAAAAAAAATAAAATTAAAGTATGAGAAAGTATGTACAAATTTGTACTGAGAAAAGGGTGAAAGGGGAGGTAGAATGGGGTAAATTATCTCATATACTTCTGTATTCTAACGCTAATCATTAGAATTAACAATGAATAGCTTTATCGAAAAATAATTTATTACCTTTCAGAAATTATCTATTTCATTTATCAAGGAAACCTGGGAAACATCACTTTGGTGCAGCCACATTTTGAAGAATAGTCTGAATTAAGATATCTTAGCCACAATCACACCCAACTAAGAAAGAATTACTGGTTTGTTGTAGACAATGGGAGAGACTGTTTGGTTTGGGGGGGAGGGGAGGGTAGCCCAGTATGTTTATGGGATTGGCTGGTTGCAAAGATGGCTGGCACAGATGGGAATAGAATGAAAGTTTATATGAGACATCAAATAACAGTTGGTCTGTGTTGCCTTCAAAATAGTTTCTTTTCTTTTCTTTTTTTAAAAAAACATTATGTTTAGGCTTAAAATGCAAGGAAGCTGTGGTGATTCAGCCAAAATACAATTGCCCTAGTGCTTTCTTACAAATAAGAGCTATATACTGCTATAAGGATTACTAATATATCATAACAAAAAGTGACATACTCATAACAAAAGTGACATAGGCACTCAAGTGATTTACTGATATGGGCAACTAAGACTGAGCTGCAAATGAAATTCATCCTTCACTTTGGGGAAAGACACATTTTCAGTTAATCTACTGTGCAGAAGTTTCATTGCAGGGGCCTCACTCAGAGCTCTGGAGAAAGCTGCATATACAGGGACTCATTTCAATTTAATAATACAGGGTGTCCCAAAAGTCTTAGTGCAATTTTAAGCTCACCAAAACTCAAAACTGTACTAAGACTTTTGGGATACTTTGCATTAGTCTTATCAAATAATGTTGTTACTGGAGCATTTTGACATGAAAGAAAAGGATAACAAATATTAAAAATCCTCAAGGACACAAGTATAAAAGAGGATATTATTAGGTGGTCAGGCTGCTAGGTAGCACAGTGAAAAGAGTTCTAGGACTAGAGTCAGGGAGACCTGAGTTCAAATTCAGCCTCAAACATTTATTTGCCATGTGACCCTGGGTAGGTCACTTAACCCTGTTTGCCTCAGTTTCCTCATCTGTAGAATAAGCTGGAGAAGAAAATGGCAAATTGCTCTGGTATCTTTGCCAAGAAAACGCCAACTATGGAGTCACAGAGTTGGACATGCCTGAAAAGACTGAACAACAATCTGTACTCATTTAAAACATTTTTTTTCTTGTGTCAATCAGGTGATGCAATGGATAGAGCTTTGGGTCTGGAGTCACGAAGACTCATCTTCCTGAGTTCAAATGTGGCCTCAGCTATGTGATTCTGGGCAAGTCACTTGACCCTGTTTGCCTCATCTGTAAAATGAGCTAGACAAGGAAATAGTAAACCACACCAGTATTTTTGCAAGGAACCAACAACATAGCATTGATTTAAATATGATCTAACGGAATAGAATAGTTTACAAATTATGTTAATATTTATTATCGATTTTGTAACCAGAATAATATTCTGAGGAGGGTTTATCACATTTTACACATAAAGAAGCTGTGGTCCAAGAAGGCAGTCTCACAGTGCATAGTTAGTTAAGTACCAGAGCCAGAACTCCCATCTTCTGTCCACTGCTTTTTTGTTGTTATTGTTGGATCACTTCACTGTTTCACATGAAAACCAGAGAGGAAGAAAAAAGACCAAGAGCCAATCAATAAAAAACTAATTAATATTTTTGTTCTCTCCCTTTACCCAAGCAACCCAGCAACATGGGAACTTCTCCATTTCACTCATCTTTTTTTTAATACAGCCTTCATGTTGTACTAATTATCTCATCATCCTTCTCCATTTATGCTTAAGTAAATTCTGTTTCTCCAAGGATTTCTCAGCTCAAGTTTATTTCTTCAGCATTCTTATACCTATGCCCTAGTATTAGACCTTGCTTGTTTTGCTCCTACTATATCTTCTCTCCTATATTTAAGATTCCCCACATGAAATCTGCTCTTTCTTGTCAGTCAAAAAAAGAGAAACTGATGGCTTTAGCTATTACTTTCCGAGAAGTAACCTACCCATCATGCAAGGTATTTAAAAAGAGGTGGAAATTTTGTCCATTTTTATGTCTTAGAGTTTTATTTCAAAGTACCAAGAACTCTGCTGCTATTGCTTTTAAATGAGCTATACATTTTGAGATCCAGCACAAAATGCTTACTAAGTATTAAAAGTATGGATTTTTAGGTTCAAATATTTAATAGATGTTATATTACAAAAGGCATAGGCAAAAATGCACTATTGGAATACTAACTTGGGATAGAGATGATGGGGCTAGTAAATCAGGATGCCGTCATTTGTCTTTGAGATGTCAGAATCTATTATAGTAAAAATCAGTTCCCTGACTGGAGTTTCAAAGAAGGTGGGGGAAGGAGATTTCCTGAAATAAGAATAGCCTCCTCCCTTGAAAACACAGCAGTTTTCAGAATAAAACTGTTACCTACCATGGCCCTAGAGCAAAGAAATCTTTATTCTGCCACTTGAAACCAGAAGATTTGCAAAGATTTCTTTTTTAAACAACAAAGAAAATTAAAGTCTTCAGTGAGCTTTAAATGGAATTTTATTTCTGAAAGTCTAGATGACTAAAATTTTACAGAGTAGGGAGCACAGGAATAGTGTTGAAAGATGATAAATTAGGAATTAAAATCAAACCCAGATGATGCTGACTCAAAGATGTTAAAATCCCAAAGTTGTTTCTGGAGAACTGCTAGTGTTCTATATGCAGTAGAGAAATGGCTTGGGATATATAATCTTCTCTAGAGACTGTTAAGAACCAGGGATATATCCTCCCACCCCATCTGCTAGGGGGTGACATTTGCAGTACTATCTGGGAAAATGGCATCTCACTTTCAGCCCTTGTTATATATTCCACCTTAAATCTATTACACTATTGGATGGGTTGACTGCCAGAGGATTCTGGGCAAAGACTGTTTCAAGTACAGGAAAGCCCAAAAATTTCTGGTATCATCTGAGTGTTAAATGCATATGGAATAACTTAAGCCTAGGATTTTACGAGAACGTGCCTATTGCTTATTGACTTGCTTTTGAAAATTCATAAGAAAAGTCAAAAATTTAAAGAGTGACTGGCCAAATTACCCTCTCAACTCTAAGGTTTCTACACAAAATCTTATTTTAAAAAGAAATCTTCTGGGTCAAGTCCTTTAGACAGTTGGCACATATTCCACAGCTTCCCAAATGACTAAATTACACAATTTTATCATTCTAAAGTATTTGTAGCCTATATTAATTTTGTTGTCCCCTTACCTAATCTATCACTTCTTGATGGATATCTTGAGATAGATTTCCATTACAGAGTATCATTTTTTTTTTACTGACAGATAAACAAACAAGAGCCTTAAAACAATGTAGTAGAAAAAAAAGAGGAAAAAAATCCTTATGAGATTAGTTTCCCCTCCCCTAACGGCTATCAGATTACTTTGATTCATCTCATAATTCCCAGTGAATTACATTACCTTAGTCTCTATTCTTTGATGCCTCCAATGTATTCTACAACTGTCCAGTTCTACTGACTTAACAATATGTGATTTTTTCTTCCCTGCTTGAGCCACTTGTGGAACTGAGGCTATTTAGAGAGAGAGAGAGTAAGACAGGGAGAGAGAGAAGGGGGGAGGGAGAGAGGGAGAGAGAGATCTCCTTGTCACCTATCTGCACAGGAGGAAGGTGTTTCTACACTACAGTTTTCCCTGAACTTATGAAAGAAGAATCTGATTCCAGCCCCATCCCTTAAAAGTTTGTATAGCTGAACAGAGGTTTAAAAATTTTTTCTGATATGTTTTGTGGTTTTACTCTTAATTGAGTATATTTCTTTTTCTTTAATTTTACCTGAGTCTTCACAACAGAAAATGAAGCAAAGTTTATTACATACATACACATTAGATACACATGCACTCTCTTGCCACTTGAAACAAGAGAATATTTTGAATACAAAGAAGCTTGATCTAACCATTTTATGCTATACATAAAGGAAATAATTAAACCCCCCTTGGCCAACAGGCTGACAATTTTACATTGCCTAAATCAGTCTTGAGTCCATTTTAAAACAGGGGCTGATTTTATTTGATGAACCTCCAAAAGTACTCTTCATTGAAGAATATTGGACAAAAGGTTGGATCGATGCTCTCTATGGTCCCTTCTGTCTCTAAAAATGCATACTCTTACTTTAAAGTACTCAAAGTATATTCTAAGAGCATTACAATTCTAAGAAATCTTGGTGTAAAGGAACACCTATGACACAAAAAATCAATGGGAAAAGGATCCATGTTGCCCTGATAAAGAACAAGAGTTTTAAAAACCAGGGCCTGCTTATTTAGCTTATTTAGCACGCAATGATTGATAAGTTGTGAAAATACATCAAAGTGTTATTTTTCAAGGATTTTAAAAGCACTCCTCACAGATGAGTATCCATTGCTTTGGACACTCAAAGTATAAGGTCAGTTTGTTTGCTTAACCTTTTAAATAAGTACTAAATGTCCACTGTGAATTGTAAATAAGAAAACAACACATGCTTTCCTAGCATCTAGCTATGAATTTACCTTAGAGTTACCTGACTACCAAAAATACTGGTTGTATGTCTCTGGACAAGTCACTTCACATCTCTCTGGCTCAGTTTCCTGAACTACATAATAGGAAAAATTATAGCAACTAACAAATCAAATGAGATTTGTTAAATACTCTGAAAATAATAAAGTGTAAAATGATTATTATTATATTTGACATCTTGTGAATTGCTAAAACAAGGAATTTCAAAAGGCAATATAGTACATATAAAATTATATATAAATAAAAATTATCTATGGGATATCATCTATATAATATTCTCATATCATATATGGGAATATAGGCCAAAGTGTATGTATTTTTGCTATAAATCTGTAATTTCAAAAAGGTTAGAAAATACTTTTAGCACCTTGCTCTCTTTGCAGATATACCAGAATGTGGATGTGAAATGCTGTGTATATAACATTGTATTTAATATGTTGGCTTTGCTTCACTGCTTTTCATTTTTCTTTTTTTTATTCTTTCTTGCAAGGGGTGATTATCTGGAGAAGTGAAGGCATATATTAACTTATGAAAAACAAGCATAAAACAAGATTTAAGTAAAAATGCTTGAAAACAATTTTTGATGAATCCAAAGTTTCACATATACTACTGAGAAAACTGCAAAGCACTCTGACAGAAATTAAGTATATACCAACATCTTATACTATATGCCAGGATAAATCTCAAAGTTGATATATTACTTAAACACAAAAGGTGGCATCCTGAGAAAACTGGGGAAGTGAGAAGAAATTATTTTCTAATCTATTAATAGCAGAAAATTTCAAAAGGATCACAGGAGCTAAAATAGATAATTTTAATTATATATAAAGTCTGAATTATTATGGTATTAAAAATAAAATATGTTGATATTATACAATACTATACATATATTTTATGCATTTTTGAGTTTCTAAACTTTTTCTGTGTGGTCTACTGGACTTCATGTGTCATCTGCAGCTGCTACAAGACTCCCAAAAAATTCCCATTTAATTTTTTATGCCAACCCGTGATATATTGAAACTCCAATGGGGAAAATCATGCTGTGGAAGGTTAACTACAGTTAAAATTAAAAGGGAAAAAAATAATTGGGGAAAAAGTCTTTACAGCAAGTTTCTCTAATAAAGATCTCATTTCCAACATACATATATAAAGAACTTATAGGGTAGACCTGGGTAGGCCAATGTAATAAAAATGATAATCCTACCCAAATTAATTTACTTATTCAACACTATGCCAATCAAATTACTATAGAATTATTCTGTAGATCAAGAAAAAAATCACACCAGAATCCATCTGGAAGAACAAAAGGTCAAAAACATCAAGGAAATCAATGAAAAAAAAATATGAAGGAAGGTGGCTTAGTTGTACCAGATTTCAAACTATATTACAAAGTAGTCATTATCAAAACAATATCTTTTGGTTAAGAAATAGAATGTTTGGTCAGTGGAATTGATTAGGTACACAGTGTACAATAATAAATGACAATACCAATCTAACATTTGATAAGCCCAATGATCCAAACTTTTGGGACAAGAACTCACTATTTGACAAAAACTGCTAAGAAAACTGGAAAGCAGTCTGGCAGAAACTAGGCATAGACTAACATTGAACCCAGTATACCAATGTAAGGTCAAAATGGGTACATGACTTAGATGTAAAGGGTGATATTATAAGCAAATAGGGGAGTATAGAAAAATTTATCTCTCAGATCTATAGATATGGGAAGAATTTATGACCAAACAAGAGATACAGAGGATCACAGGAGTCAAAATGGATAATTTTGATTACATGAAATTAAAACAGTTCTGCACAAGCAAACAAGAAAGTAATAAACTGGGGGGAGGAGGGTTTTACAACAAGTTTCTCTGGTAAAGGTCTCATTTCTCAAAGACACAAGGAATTGAACCAAATTTATATAAATAAGAATCATTTACCAATTGATAAATGGTCAAAGGATATGATGAGGTAGTTTTCAGAAGCAGAAATCCGAGCTCTCAATAGTCAAATGAAAAAATGCTCTAAATCACTTATAATTAGAGAAATAAAAATTTTAAAAACTCTGAGGTACCACCTTACACAAACATCAGATTGGCTAAAGTGACAGAAAAGGAAAATGACAAGCACTGGAGAGGATGTGGCTAAATATCACAGTAATGCACTGCTGGTGGAGTTGTGAACTGGTCCAACCATTTTGGAGAATAATTTGGACGTATGCCCACCTTTTAACCCACTAATGCCACTACAAGATCCGTATCCCAAAAAGATCAAAGGAAAAGGACATACAAGTACAAAAATAATAATAGCAGTTCTTTTTTGTCATGGCAAAGAATTGAAAATTGAGGGGATGCCCATTAATTGGGGAATGGCTGAACAAAATGTGGTGTATGATAGTGATCATATACTGCTGTGATATAAGAAAAGATGAGGGAGCTGGTTTCAGTAAAACCTGGGAAAACTTATATGAGCTGATGTAATGGCAAGTGAGCAGAACCATAACAGTGTATACAGTAATGGCAATATTGTAAGGATCATTAACCATAAAAACTCAGCTACACTGATCAATATGGATCCACAAAAATTCTGAAGGACTCACAATAAAAATGCTATCCGCCTCCAAAGAGAAAGCTGGTAAACATTAAGTGCAGATTGAAGCATATTGTTGTTCACTTTATTTTTCTTGCTTTTTTGTGGCAACATGGTTTATACAGAAATATGTTTTACATGACTTCACATGTATAATGGGTATCATATTGCTGAAACTCTGAGGTTCTACCTCACATCCATAAGACTGGCAATGATGACAAAAAAAGAAAATGATAAATATTAGAGGCTCTGGATGAAAACTGGCACACTAATACACTACTAACATAGCCGTGAATTCACCTAGCCATTCTGGAAAACATTTCAAATAACACTCAAAAAAACATTAATACGGACATACCCTTTGACCCAGTGTTATCCCTAGTAAGCATATACTGCATAGAGATCAAGAAAAGAAAGATACCCGTATGTACAAAAATATTTATGGTAGCTCTTTTCTAACAGCAAAAGCTTGAAGCTAAGTGCATGGGGGTGTCTACCTCCCAGGGAATGACTAAACAAATTATTGTATATGAATGCAGTGGAATATTATTAAGCTATAAGAAATGACAAAATGAACACTTTCAGAGGAAACTGAGAATACTTGTATGAAATAATGTACAGTAAAGGAAAACAATTTTGAAAGTCTTTAGAAGTCTGACAGATGCAATGTCAAACAAAACTCCAGAGGACTGATGATGAAGAATGCTACCAATCTTCTAACAGAGAAGGAATGGACTCAAAATGCAGAATGAGACATATTTTTTTATTACACATATTGGTCATGAGGGCTTTCTTTTTCTTTTATTTTTCTTTTGCTCAACTGTAGAAAAATAGGAGGAAGAGAAAATAAATGCTTGTTAACTGAAAAATAAAAAAAAGAAAAGAATGTTTTTAAAACACTTATCCATATTTAAAGCCAATTGTACCCATTAATACTGATGACAAATTCTTTGCAAAAAGTTACCTTTCATTGTATCATTTTACTCTAAATTGATACTCTCTTAGTAATTGCCTCAGACTCCATTTTACTTAAGCAAAATAGATCAAAACTATTAGCAGTATATTCAAAGACTTCAAAGTACAATATCATTTAACAGTACAGAAATACATTTTGACAACTTAATTCTTACTCTCTTCCAAAATACTAAGCAAAACTCAGTGAGTCACCAAAAAAAAAAAAGCAAGATTCTGCCAGACAGAAGGTTCACATCTTGTTCACATCCTGACTACAGTTAATCAATTAGAAACTCATCCATCCATCTATTCATTTATTCCCTAAAAATGTCTGTCCCTCATCCAAATTCAAGTATCACTTGCTTAATCTAATAGGGGAGAGGAAAAAACAAAGTTTGGAGATACAACCGACCGAATTCCCTCCCTCTTTATACAAAGCAGAAATTTGGAAGAAACTCCATCATCCTAAAGGATTACTAAATCTGGAAGTTATTGTTGTTGACTCTAGAGCCATTCCACATGTTCCCATAACTTTTGCCCAGGGTTGAAGCTGCCAATCAACCAGCCTTCTGGTCAGCTAAAGTCTACACAGAACTTGGTTGAAAATTTAGGATTAGTTATTTACAAAGTTAAATGAATATTCTATATTTTAGTAGATCATTTTAAAAAATATTCTCTAAAATAAAATGCTGACCTTATAATGTGACCTTAATAATAAATGGTTACTATGCTGACAAAATATTGGCATAAATCTATTTTAATTTTAAAAATGATGAAATGAATTAGTAGTCACTTGAAGATTATGTTTTATTTTACTGTGTATAAATGCTTCAATAAAGTCCTGCTCTAATGCCTCTTTGTGGAAGGGAAGTGGTCCTAGGTTCATGACAACTACACCAACCGAGTACAAGCTAAACTGGCTAACTCTGCTAGAAAGACTTTGAGTATACCATCAACAGACTATGTCTGCATTCTGAAGTCCAACCTAACTAAAGACAATGCGAATTATCACTGGTAGGATTGCCATTTGATGATGCATTCTTTTAGCTTAGCAATATACTATGAGCTATAGAGAGATAACTAATAGACATGTTCTACTGCTGTCCTTGTTCTTACAAGACAACTCAAGAATGTCCCTAGCACGTTGAATTCCCTTTCCCTCTATTTTGGAGGACGTGGATAAGAATCATATAAGACAAGCAATCATGGACAAGTTGTAATCTGTATCCCTGAAGGGAAAAACACCACACCAATAAAGCCATAGACCCACTGAAGAGTATATATGAGTGGATGGAATAAATTTATTAAGTACCTACCATATGCCAGGAACTATGCTAAGTACATTACAAATATTTCATTTGATTCTTACATCATGAATACAAACATCTTTGAATTGTTCAAATTTCTATAGAGACCAGTAAAATAGATATGTATTACCAAATTTGAGTGATTCAAGAGGAATAAAAAAAGAAGGATTTTTTTAAGCTTTAATTGGTCAATATCAATTTGGCACATTTCTTTAATGACTGAAAGTTATTACTATTTCATAACTACTTAGTAGTACCCTATGTGAAATGACAAGCAGATTCACTCACTCCAGGCCCTAAAGAATTGGTATTCACAGCAAACACATAATATCAACTACTATGCAAAAATAACTCCCAGCTGATATTACAAAAAAGAAAGAGACATGGATTGAAATAACATAAAAATCTGATATACTAATGCTAGCCTTGGCCAAATGTGAATAATACTGTATGTGTGTATGTGTGGTAACATGTCACACACACATACATATATATAATATATAGAAGATAGATGTTAGATAGATAGATAGATAGATAGATAGATAATCAAAAATTTCAAAGTCAACAGTACAATTCCAACACACTAAAAGAATCCTTGGCATCATCAGATATAGAACTGGAAGAGAGTGTAGAGATCATCTTCATATCCTTCACATCCCAAATAATCATAGCACTTTTCTGCAAATCTTGAAGGACTTTATTAACAAGAATCAGTTTGCCAAAGTACCTATTTTAACAATAGCTGATGGAAAATACTGTAAATACTTTTTAACTCAAGGAACTTGAGCAAAAGGTTTAAAAAACTGGCTAAAGCTACATAGTAACAATGATGATAGTGCTTGAACCTCAGGAAAATCTTGAGAGAAACAAATCTCTTATTCAGATACCTGGGAGGACATTGTGCTGTGAAAACATTTGAGAGAAGCAGGTTAAACATATCGAAAACATTGAAGATTAACTATGAAAAGGGGTGTTTCTCAAATTGAGCAAACCCTCACAGGCTTGCTCTCAGTATTTTTTTTTCCTTAGTGTATAAAAAGTATCTGATGCAACCCAAGATGACAAGTAGTGAGGATAGCTTTCTTTATGTTAAAGTCTTAGAGAAAGAAAGAAGTGGTGATAACATTAAAAATTATCATAGGGGCAGCTGGGTGGCGCAGTAATTAGAGCACCGGCCCTGGAGTCAGGAGGATCGGAGTTTAAATCTGGCCTCAGATACTTGACATATTTACTAGCTGTGTGACCTTGGGCAAGTCACTTAAACCCAATTGCCCTGCCTTCCCCCCTCAAAAAAATTCATCATAAAGAGCAGTGTAGCATAGTGGAATGAATGCTGACTTGAAGTCAGAAGACTCATGGGTTCAAGTTCTGGTTTTGACATTATCACCTTAGCCTCTAAAGTGGGAACAGTAATACTTTTACTAATTTCACAGGGTTGTTAGAAAGAATATGTTTATATACTTTAAAATGACACATAAAGGTGAGTTTTTATTATTGGAATATACACCTTAAGTATTTTATACTTAGGACAAAGTATTCATTCATAATTCTACTTATTTTCATAATTTTGCTTGTTCTTCTGGAATCACATAAGCATTGATTGATATACTATGGTGTACCCTTTTTTTTTTACTAATTACTACTTTACTAATATTAAGTAATTTAAGTAATTTTGTGTAATTAGTAATTTTACTAATTTATTACTTTACTAATTTTAAGTCCAAAAAAAGTATATAAACAGCTTTGATTGCTATAAAGTCCAGTGTTAGAAATAAGATTTCCCTGCAAATTTCTTCAATTCTCCAAGCATATGTTAAATGCTTATTATGTGCAAGTTATTGTGTTAGACTTGTGGATAATAAATCAAAAAAAAACTCTACCTTAAGGAGCTTATGTTAATAATATCACTGTAACAAGGTATGTAGATAGATACACATATGCACATATATACACATACACACATGCATATGTATATATGTGTATATACATACACACAACATGAATATGCTCTATACTATTGGTTTATACATTTTATAAAAATAATATAGGATTTCATATATCAGAGGAAAGTTACTTCATTTTCATTTTTAATTTTCCCATATTGTATATTCTTTCCTAACTACACACACATGAGTGCATGAGCGCATGCGCACATGTGTTCGTGTAACAAAATACAAATAAAATTTACAATAATCTAATGGAATATTACTTCACCATAAGAAACAATGTATATGAAGAGTATATAGAGGTCTGGAAAGACTCACATGAACTAATGAAAAGTGAACTAATTAAAACTAGGAAAACAAAGAATATATACTGATTACAACAATGAAAATGGAAAAACTCCAACAATAAAAACTAAAACTGAACATGAATAATTATAATATCTGCCCTTGGACCAGAAGAAGAGAATATGAAAATATAAGACTATTCCCTTCCTTCTTTGCAGAAATGGGTGACTATTGAGTATATACTCCCATATTTGGTTAATATGGTGTGTGTATGTGTGTGTGTGTGTGTGTGTGTGTGTACAGAGATACATACACAGATATATAGCTATATAGATATATACTTAATTAGCAAATAAAATAAAATATGAGAAAATTAAAAATTAAAATTAAGTCATTTTCTTCTAAATTACAATATATTAAAAATAATTTCCCATAATGTATTAATGAAACATATAGTCAATAGTATGTAGCATATGAAAACATAATTTTCAAGACTATTTTAGTATTTTTTACTAATTTTTTTTATTTACTAGGTATAAAAGAGTTAGAACTGGGAGAGACCTCAGAGATCATCTAGTCTAATCTCCTTTTACAGATAAAGAAAATGAGGCTCAAGGAATCAATATGACTTTCCTAAGATTACACAGGTAATCAACAGCCAGGCTGACATTAGAATCCACAGCCTCTGACCTCAAATACAGTTCTTTTCCCTCATACCATGCTGCCTCTCCAATCCTAGGTTATTATCTTTATATGTGGTCAATGAAGAAAACACTACTCTTTCTCTCACAGAGAGCTTCCCTAGGTTGTCTTGGCTTATTGCTCCGCCCACCCCCTTTGAATTTTCTGGGTGATCTAAGTGAATAGAATGTGGTTGTGGTAATTACTACCAGCCCCAAAGCTGGTCCTGGACATCTTAAACTTTTATTTCCACCAAAAGCTAGCATAGTTACACAAACCAGAGCTCTGCAAATCAGAGAAAATAAATTTAACTCAACAAATATATACATATTAATTACCTACTGTGTGAAGACCAGTGTAGTAAGGAAGACAAAAAAAATGACTAAATTAGTCCTCTTCCCTTGTTGGAGGAGAGGGATACATAATATACACAAATAACTACGATACAAATAATACATTTTTAGTACATTAAAGAAATGTTTTAAAATACTACGTAGGGCCCAAGAGGTAAAAATTATTTATTGATTAGGAACAAGGGAAAGTTTCTTGGAGGTGGTAACATTTGGTATGTCCCTTTACAGGAGGACTAGGAACTGAAATAGGTATGACACACAATTCAACAACAAGAAAGGGAAAGACTGGAAGCATAGGGCACAGTATGAGTAAAGGCAATGAAGAAGTGAGAATACAGGTTATAAACTTGACAATAATATGGAGTGTGTGGAAGGAAATAATACTAAGAGATAGTGTAAAGGAAGAAATGACAGTGCTTGGTAACTGATCAAATATGAGCAAGCTGGATATTTTCCTATCTTATCCCTTGCTCTCTCTTCTTAAAGGAACGGCAAGTCATCATGGCTCACTAAAAGTGGCAACACTAGGTGACACAGTGAGTAGAGCATCGGCCCTGGAGTCAGGAGGACCTGAGTTCAAATGCAACCTCAGACACTTGACACACGTACTAGCTGTGTGACCTTGGGCAAGTCATTTAACCCCAATTGCCCTGCCAAAAAGCAAACCAAAAACATGTAAAAAATGATAGTGTCATGAGATAGAAACTTAGTTTTTACTTTTAAAAACTTAGCTATTCATCAACTACTTACAATTTAAATATAATTCACCAAGATACTAACCATTTTTTTTACTTACCACTTTTCATTTCTTAATATTTTAGAAGAGTATTGAGTCACATATATTTATGGTTTCAACGTATTTCATGAAAACTGACCAATGACAATGGCTATAAACTAAGTAGCTAATTTCTCCACTATAGGTGAAAAGATAAGACTGCTACTGATGACTTATTGATCCTCAATCCTATCTAACCTTTCCTTCATCATTCTGCCCAGGTTTTTAACTCGATACACCTTGAAACAATAACATCGTCAGCACTTCTTAGCCTGACATTCAAATTCCTTCACAATCAGGAGGAGGAACATGATGTAATAGAAAGAATCAAAATCTTTTATAAGGAAAATGGAAATAAAAACTCAGCAAATTAGCAGTTGACAAAAGATGGACACAAATACATTAATATGCTGTGAATTGTTTGAAACATTCTAGAAACATTCTAGAAACAATCTGACATGATGACAAGCAAGTGATTCAAATGTCCATACTCTTTAGCATAGTGCGGGCACATAGTAGACATTTAAGAAATTATTATCCATTCCCTATCTACTTCTCTCCTTCCTTTTGTCCAAGAGATCCCATGGCTAGACATATACCCCAATAAGATCAAAGGTAAAAGGAGTCATTATATTCCAAAATACTTGTAGCAGCACTCTTATAGTGGCAAAAAAAAACCCGAAAAAATGTCCGTTAATTGGTGAGTGGCTAAACAAAATGTGGTAAAATAATCTAATGAAATATTACTTCATTGTAAGAAACAGTGCATATGAAGAATACATAGAGGTCTGGGAAGACTTACACAAAGTAATCAAAATTAGGACAACAACATATATATTGATTACAACAATGAAAATGGGAATAACAACAATAAAAACTAAACATTGAATAATTATGATGACTGATCTTGGCCCAGAAGAGACTATAAGACTACTCCCTTCTTTGCAGAGGGAGGAATCTATGGAGTATATTTGATTAATATGTTGGCTAATTTTGCTGAACTGCTTTTTCGTCCCTTTCTTTTTTATTCCTTGTTATAATAGTAGGGAATGGAAGGAGATACACATCAAATCCTCAACATTCCTGCAGTTAACTTTCATGCCTGCAAGCATTAACATGATTTTATTAGTAACATCATTTCCACTTTTCCATTATAATGAGAGGCATGATGTGCACAAGTTTGTAGAACAGCTGGTATTCAAAGTTCAAAATTTGGTGTTACAATTATGTCTCCAAAGTGTAGTGCTAATCCTTTGAGTTCAAAGGTCAAGCATGCAAAGTCAGAGATGCAGCTTGGTGAGAAAATAAAAGTGTTAAGCGAACTTTGTGCCAAAATGTCTGCAGCCACTATCATTCCAAGTTTGATGTTAACAAATCAACAATTGGTTTTATTCACAAAAAAGGAGGAAAGTATTTCATGTGTCATGAAAAGTGAATATTGTCTGAAATGAATGGGATTTTTTAAAAATTAAGATGTTAGTACAAAAAGTCACAGAATTCTAGAGAATTTCTAGCAAGAAAAATGTTTTGCATGTTACCAGTTTTATTTTATGTACTGCATTTTATGAGTTATTTCATGGTTACTATGTTTGGAAACGTGTATGTTATCAGAATTAATATTTTGTTATAAAGAATCACATGCAGAAAAGTGTATTTTCAATAATCCCCAGTGAAAGATTACAATTTTTGGTGGTTGTGGTAACTTGATGCTCTATTTTCCATAGGTTCAATGTTTCAACATTCAGATTTTTTTTTACTTTTGCACCATTTTCTAGGAACGCTATCCCTGTGAAAGTTGAGGATTGACTGTATTTGGAAATGAAGGTTATATATAAACAAGATATCAACAAAACACATTTTTTAAAACATCAAGATATTTTATAGCTGAAAGGATCCTAAGAAATAATATATTCTATCCATCTCACTTTATAAGTGGAAAAACTGAGACCAAGACAGGTAAAGTTACTTGCTAAGGGTAGAGTAAGCCTAGAAAACTGGGTCTCCGATATCCAAGCCCAATATTCTGGCCTCCACACCATCAAGTCTGAAGGCCTGACAAGACTAGATAAATAACCTTGAACAAGTCAATTAAGATTTCTGAGCCTCAGTTTCCTCATCCAAAAAATGGAGATAATAATAAATTTCTTAACTCACAATAAGGACATTATTAGGATCAAATGAAATAACAAATATGAAGTATTTCATATATCAAAAAATACTATGAAAATATTAAGCTATTAGTCTTAATTATCTTTCCAACCTCATCTTATGCTATTCTTTCTCACATACTGTTTACTCTGTCCAACTGAACTACTTACTATCCGATCATTTCCTGTTTCTTTGCCTTTACTCACAGTCTATTCCCTAGACTCAAAATGTCCTCTCTTTCCTGCGCTCAATTTCATTTATTGATATCTTATCCAGCTTCCAAGCCCAGTTCAAATGCAACTTCTTCCATGAAGCCTCCTCTGATCCTCTCAGATAGAAGTACTCTCTCAGACCTCATCTGATCTCATGACACTTTGTATTACTCTAATGTATTAGTTATACTCTAATTTTCATTTCATCTGTGTGTGGATCTTATCAATCCTATTAACACAAAAAGTTACTTGAGTACAGGAAATTTGTTTTTTCCATCTCTCTACTTCTCTCAAGAGCTTAGAACAGTGCTGAGTACAAAGTTGGTACTTGATACATTTCTTTGTTCATTGAGCGAATTAGTAAATGAACACAGAAGCAAAAAAATCAGATACAGTGAAAGCTATCTAAGGGCACAGTATATTAATATTCAATTAAAATTTGAATATTAGAATATTGTGGCAAAGTGAGGAAGGTCAAACAAAGCCACAGATCTGTGAGTCACTTACAAAGAACCTAATGAATGAACCTGGCCATAGCTATCAATAAATTTTTAATTTTCTGTTCATTATGTATGGCTATTAGCTAAAAATACAGAACCAAGACTTATAAGCTTGCTTTATAACTACCATATCCAAATATTTTCTGAGCTTTTGAGAAGAAAAAATTAAATTTTTCCACAACATAATATCAGTCAAAGATACTTAGTATTTAAAAGTTAACACAAAAGTCAGCAGCCATACTTTTAATTATCTAATGAGATATTAGACACTACAAATATATTAGACATAAGGAATAGTAAAGCCTTTATTTTTCCCCCAGAGGTTTTTGATGACCTTACATGATTCTATATTCCTATTAAGAAAGACATCAGTTGAATTACCCTTTGTTCACCACTGGTTTCAAATTCTAGGGTGATAAAGAGAGAACCCCTCTGGATACAACCATACAGGCCCTTGACATCAATCTGTTGAACTGTTATTTTCCTGGCGCCTGATAATTCTCATCTTTTAATAGGAAACACTAGTAATGTTATGGGGTGCACTGGTGATGTTTTCCTAAATATATTTTTAGTGAATCCTTTCCAAAAGATATGTGCAGTAAAAATACAAAAATTTTCATATTTTAACTGTTGTTCATATTCGTGCAGCTAAAATAAGCTTGACTAGTGAAAATCCACTTACTGTTTAATGACTACATAATTCCAAAAAAACCATAATTTATGGACAAGGAAAAAAACTCAATAATCAGTTCTTCATTCACAGACTTAGCTTCTTATTTTTGAGAGCTTTCAAAGATATTCCCCTTCATAAAGCATATCAGAATAGCAATCATGTTTCCATTTTAAGACTCTTTTCAATTGCTTTGGTACCATCCCCAGATACAAGGGTTGGGGAAAGGAGAGTGGGAAATCCTATCAAACACATTTCTTTCAAGACATTTTTTATCCACAGTATAATGACAATCAACAATTAGGTTTTTGGAGGCACTGGATCTACACTTTATAGAATACTTTAAGGCTATTTCATTCTATGCACAAAACTTTGACAAATTAAATCATCCTGGATGTTTCATAATTTTCAGGTGGTAAACCTGAGTGGTATGCTTTGAGGATTCTTTCAAAGCAGGACCGTGTTTCTGTCTCTTTGAAACCCTCATTTTCAACATCATGTAGAAGGGTAGCAGGCAGTGATTCAAAACATCATCACCATTAACACCAACAAAACCCCATTGTAACATAATTCCTAACAGTTTCCATAGAAAATGAAACCTAGGAAGACAGCATTTCAGCAATCAAAAAGTGGGGGTGAGGGAGGTACGTGTTATTGCTAGAGGCAATTTTGCTCCTGGCTTACAAGTGGAGCATTAATGGATGTAAAAATAGTAAGAACCATAATCCCCTTACCTCTATAACAGCAAAGTAACCCTCTTTCCCCCTCTCCTTCAAATGCCTGGCTCATTTAAGTTCACCTTATAAGTAGGAAAGATTGGCCTGTACAACCCTAAATTTAAGGATCCTGTTTTAACTGGGAATCAGATAGAAGGGAGAATCTTTTGCAAGGTTGCTATGCCTCTAGGACAGTAAAGGTAGGATTTGGAAAGCCTGTGTGTGCGTCAGGATGGGGGATTTGGGAAGACAGGAATTCATTCTTGAGAGGCAGAGAGAATTCGGGAATACAGGAGGGCGGGGGAAGATTGTTAAGGCAGCTATCCACCCCCGCACCCCCAGACTGCAGTGTAATGCGCTTAAAAGAAAGCCAGACTCTGAAGGGATCTTTCTCAACCACAAGGGAAGATCAAGGATCTGAACAAGCAATAAGAAGGAGAAAGAGGGGAACAGGGAAACGGGGCGGTGGAGACAGAGCTGGCTAAAGAAGCGAAAAAGCATCCTGGATCAAGCAGGAGGAACGGGGTGGTAGAAAACCCGGCAATAGGACCGTACCTGAACTGGACAGGGTAGAGGATGCTCCCGGCACCTCTGGCCTGTCTTCCTCCTCCTCCTCCCGCTGCTGTTGCTGTTGCTGTTGCTGCTGCTGCTGCTGCTGCCGCTGTTGCTGCTGGATCAGGCTCAGGTCGGAGCGGCTGGGCTCTGCTCTCGAGGCTGCGGGGACAAGCCTCCCTTTCAGCAGCACCGCGGCCAGACCTAGGAGCAGAGTGAAGGGAAAGCTCCCGCAAATTCTCGACATGGCGAAAAGCCAGAGGGCAGCGGAGGCATATTGCGACAGAGGGGCTGCTCTCGGGGCGGAGGCGGCAGAGGCAGCCACAGCGGCCGGGCTGCCTGCTCCCCCGCCTCACTGGCCCGCTGATACTCGGGCGCCCGTTCACACACACATAGGCAGGGACTCACACACACACATACACACACACACACACACACAAACACACACACACACCAAGACACGCGCACCACGGAGCGGAGAGAGGAGGAGGTGGCTAGGAGGGAAGAGGAGGAGAGAGGAGAGGAGGGGAGGGGAGGAGAACGCTCGGAGCTCAGCACATGTGACGGGGGCGGGTGAAGATGGGAAGGTGAAGGAGGAGGAGGAGGAGGTGGAGGAAGAGGAGGACTGCTCGCCGCACCCTGGAGGATTAACGGAGGTTGGGATTGGGAATTAGTTCCAAGAGACTGAGTGGAGAGGACTCAGAGTAAATTTCTGCTATGGCTATTCTTTTATTTATTTATTTATTTATTTATTTATTTTTTGCTATTCTTTTAAAAGCAAGCTTTTGCCTATAAGAGTTATCCTTGGAAGTGGAAAAGGCCCCGTGCCTCTACCCACATTAAAACAAAACAAAATGTAAAAAAAAAAAAAAAAAAAAACCACTATTCCCAAACTTACTAGGCAGGGAAAAGATGAACTGGGTTAGACCACCACTGTCACCACCACCTCCCGTATTCCAGGAAAGGTACGAATTCTTGCCATTTAAAAACTTCATATTAGTCCAACTGCTCTAAACTAGAGTTAATATTATTCCATCAAGGATCCCCACCCCAGACACCGTCTACTTTTAAAATCTCATCTTTTTCTCCCTTCTCCTTCCTAAGGGCTAGGGGAAAGGGGGAGTCCCACCATCTTCCATTCCACTTCCCAGGCATTATCCTCAGGTTTTGAGCACAAGTGGCCAAGTCTTCTTTGAACTTTATTTGTTAAGGACCTACAATGTACGAGGCAATGTGCTAGGATACAAAGGCAAAGGAAAAAAAGGCACATTCCCTGCTTCCACGCATTTAGTTGGAGTACATTTGCACATGTAAGTAAATTTAAAATACAGCCAAAGAACATGGAAAGTAATTTCTGGATAGGGGGTGGGGGGTGGAAAGGTAGTAAACAAACTGTAATCCAGTAATCCAGAGTAGGGAGTAATCCTGTAATCCAGAGAAATCCAGATAGGTTTCATGTAGGAAGTGACTTGAACTAAATTGAAGAAAGCTTGGGATTCTTTGAGACTCCCAATGTATAGTAGTATAAAGATAAACTTCAAGTGGAACCCTAGAAAGAGAATTATGTTTGGACAGCACTACCCTTTTATAGGTTTAAATTGCAAAGCTGAGACCCAGCATAAAGGGCATTACTTTAAGGCTTATGCGGCTACTATTAGAACAGTGGGTCCCTTAGGGTACTTATAAACTGGTGGAGGGAAAACCCATCTGCCTGAGTTGCTATAAGTCCCCAAGGAGGAACGTCCTTTGAAGAACTCAATCATGCATACTCTGGACATAAAATGATCAGATTTTAGCTGCAGTGTGATTAATGAGAGCAGGGGTTGGAGGAAGTAGAGGACATTTATTTGCTGGAAAGTACATTAGATTCAGTTATTGTCATTTACTCTGCCAAAAACGAAAAGCAAAACAAAAGAAAAACCTGCCTTCTTAATAATGGTGATGAGATGTGGGAATGGATGAGAGACAGATATGCATTTAGTTTAAATGATTCTTGAAAGGAAGCTTCATTTCAGAACAGTGAGGACCACTATTATATATTATATTACATATATTATATATAATATACATATTATATAATATGTATATTATATTAATGCTATGTCAGGCAAAATACAGACTAAGTATACTCAGGCCACTGTTAAATCTGAAGCTTTTTGGATAACTACTGAGTTACCATTCACTTGACCTTTTCTTCCCTATCGCCCCTATTTTTGCAGAATATCCTATAGATACCATGACCATCTGCTTTAAAATGAAACTCTTTCTATTTCCTGTGAGTTGGACATGCCCGTGTTTTGGTGAAACTAGTTGATAAAATTCTCTTTCTCCCCAACAGTGGAACTTTCTTCCTTTTCGATATGGTAATAAACTTATTTATTCCTGAGTGAAATACCAATCTAGACCATCACTATTTGCTCCTGAGGAAATAGCCCAAGGAAATACTGCTGGCTTCAGCAGGCTTACTAAATTTGCACTTTCAAGAGTTTAAATCATATCCTTGTTTAGAATCCAGATGAGGCCGAGTAGAAAACAGGGTTCATGGTAAGAGTGCAAAGGAATGCTTTGTGAAGGAAATAAGACCACAAAATACTTCTGGTGAGCAGATGTTGCTTGTCATGTATATATGTAAATGAATGAAATTGGGCATCATTGGTTCCACCACAGCTTTATCTCCTGTGTGTAAGCAGAAGGTATTTGGGAAAGGGGGAGGGGAGAAGAGGATAAAGAGCTGAGCTGGTATATGCCTAGTGCAGCAAACCCTCATTAGTCATATCAAGCTGCTTGTGATGCTTTTTCTTCCAAGTTACCTCTGTTCCTGGAGAGAAGAGAGGAAGAGGAAATGATTCCAAAATACTGACTGGCAGATCAGAAAAAAAAGAAGGCTTGCCAAGAAGATCTATACATTTCTCTCTGTGTGATGTCCACCTCCTGTTTAATTACACCAGCATTCTGTTTTAGCAGTGGAGTTACTAATTCAAGGACTTCCCTTTCCCCTTCCCCTTCACTTTCCTTCCCCTATCTCTAGCATCACCTATGCATCAGCATATAGTAAGTTCATATTATGGGCATATTTTGAGGTAAACAAAATTTTATACATCAAGAGGTAGATGTGGTAGAGTGGAAAACAGAGGTTTTTGAGTGAATAGACATGTTTAAGTCTGACCTTTGATAATTGCTATTTAAGTCACTCTATATCTCTGAGCCTCATTTTTCTCATCTGGGTATGTATCTATGCAAAGGATATGTGATTTACTTAGTGTGAAAGTGCAACTCAAATGCTGCCTTTCCTAAGACCCCATATAATTTTTAATGATTTTTATTTTGAATTTAAATGCAAAAAGAGGCTTTTTTCATATACACATCAGAACACAAAAATAAAACTGTGAATCTCCATTTTATACTAGCTATCTTTTTATTAGTATGTAATAATATATATTCATGAGCTATTCATATGTTTCATAACTATCCTTCCAAGGGCAGAATGACTATAAACTTGGAGTCTTTTACGTCTACCTTAGTAGACCATGAGCCTACCAAGGTGATCTCTAGGGTTACATATATAAATAGGTACATACAAGATTCACACAAGATGATGGGATGATATTAGCAGCTATGGGTCTCCTGCAAAAAAAAAAAGGTAGATTTCAAGCTGAGTTTTGAAGGAAGCCAGGGATTCTAAAAGGCACAGTTGAGAAAGGAAAGCATTTCAGAAGACTTCAGTTTAAGTCTCAGCTCTACTACTTATTTCACTGGCCGCAGACAAGTCACTTAGTATCTCTTGGTTTCAATTTTCTCATCTGTATAATGAGGGGTACAGTGGAGAGAAAAGATTTCTAATTTATAGAGATTTAATTAGTCTGACAGAAGTATAGTAAAAATTTCTGAATAGTTCCTTTTATAATATTAATATTATATTAATATAATGATAATCTACAAATTCAAACATAAATATTAAGAATTTTTGTTTTGTTAGAAGTATTATCAATCTGACATATATTATTTTGATCCACAAGCATACCATTCATCTTACCTTAAAATATCAAAAAAGAGATGAATTTTCATGCATGGCTAATTTGGGAATTTGTTTTGCTGGTATATGCAGATACATATTGAAGGATTCGTTTTGTACTTTTTTAAAGTAAAAAGTATTTTTAGCAATCTGTCCCTCCCAGCCCTTACTTAACAATTTTTAAAAATCCTTCACTATGTATCTTTATATACCAGCAAAACAAATTCCCACACTAGCCATGGATGAAAATTTATGTCTCTTTCTATATTTTAAGTTCTCTTTGTCATGGGATGAGTAGTATGCTTTGTCTTTCTTCTTTTGGATTCGTGGCTTAGAATTGAGTTGATCAAACTTCTAAAGTCTTAAACACTATGCTATAACAGTACCTGGCACATAATAGGCACTTAATGATAATAGATTGTTTCTGTATCTTGTATACATAATCTGTCCTATTGTTTGACTAAAATCAGTATAAAATTATTTCAATGATTACTACTTTGTAGTATAATTTAAGATCTGGTACTGATAGGTCACCTTCCTTCCTGATTTTTTATAACTACCTTTGAGATTCTTCACCTTTACTTCACTCATTTAACAGTTGTGTCTGACTCTTTGTAATCCCATTTGGAATCTTCTTGGCAACAATACTGGAGTGATTTGCCATTTCTTTCTCCAGATCATTTTACCAATGAAGAACAGAGGCAAACAATGTTAAGTGACTTTGCCAAGGTCACATAGCTAGTAAGTGTCTGAAGCTGGATTTGAACTCAGCAAGATGAGTCTTCTTGACTCCCAGGCCAGTGCTCTATCCACTGTGCCACCTAGCTGCCCCAGTTCATTTATATGAACTTAATATATTAATATATGAATGCCATTTTGACAATCTTATCCACTTGATTTTTCCTAAAATGGATTCTAGGCCAAATTCTTTTGATAGCTTATAGCTCTCATTCAGAGACTACAATGGTCCAAGGCTTGATGAAATCAGCACAATATAATTTGCAAACACTAGCAGATGAAAGACTTCATGATATAAAGAGAATCCCTCTTTTTTGGATTCTGAACTAGATCTCCATTACAGTAGTGAAAATCTTTGACAATTATACAGTTCTATGTTATATGCCTGACCTGAAGTTAAAGATCAGAGGGTCATCCAATAAGGGTTTCTCTGTTGTTATATCTTCCAAAGAATCTTTTAAAACTTTAATATATACATGAGAGACAACTTGTTGAAGAAGAGCCTTTAAATCAGTGTTTTACTCTACTGAATCAAATGGGGATTATTTTTAGCTAAACAATAAGCATAATGGAATTTTGCATCCTCTGTACTTTTCAGGGAATTGTATGATAGTAAAAATTTGTTCTTCTGTGATATATCACTTATGAAAGCCTGAAGCCTCCCTTCTTCTTCCTTCAGAAAGGAAGCCCTTGTGAGGCATATATTAATTATTCTAACAAAATTTCATAGATAGGAAAGTTGACACGTATGTCATTGCTAATGATCTCTCAGTCATCTTTAAAAATTCTTTACTAATATCTTTTATTTTTAAATCACAGTCATTTCTGGAAATAACTACTCATCACCAGCTCCTTGCAACAAAGAAAAACAATTAAACAAAACCAGATGTTATATGGTAATTTCATTTGACAAGTTGGCTTTAGTAGCCTCCCACTTATGTGCTGTGAAGAGGGGCTGTGGTTTATTACTAGTTCTTAGAGCTTCTTTGGTTTTCTAGTTATTCAGGAAAGCTTTCTTCCTTTTCATTTACATTGTTTTAATCAATGTGTATATTGTTCTTTTGGTTTTGTTTATTTCATTTAGCAATACAAATCAGTTCATAAAAAACTCCCCATGCTTCTCTGAATTCCTTATATTTGTCACTTCTTATTACAAAGCAACATTCCACTATATTCATATGCCATCAATTTTATCTATTCCTCAATTGATGGGTGTCTACTTTGTTCAACTTCTTTGCTAAACCCTGGAGGACTATTATAAATATTTTGGTATATGTTGGTTGCTCCTTTTTTTGCAGTAATGATGAGAAGTTTTTATGAAAAGTTTTAGGTAAAATTGATTAATAAATCTTTCATATAAGCTTTGCCTGATCATTTGTAATTTTTTTAACTTTTAACTTAAACATCAAATAAAATGAGCATTTCTATACACATAGTAGATTTAAAAAAAAGATAAATTATACATTAAACTATGAAATCTCTATCATGAACTACTTGATTTTCTTTTTAAATCTACAACAAATTCAACAGATAACTTTCAGAATTATCTTTTTTGTGTTTCTGTCCTCTTCTGTAATTTTTTTAAATGTGTCAATGAGTTTCCTTTTTTTGCTTCCCTGTGCCTATTTGTTCTCACCTTCCCATCCCTCAAATTGAAAAAAAAAAGTAATCACCATCTTTATAGTAAATATATATAGTGAATAAAAACAAAAATACAAATAGTCAATAAAAACAAAAAAAATCCAAAAATGTATGTCTTATTCTGCATCTTGAGTCCATCACCTCTCTGTCAGAAGAGAAGTAGTATGGGTCACCATTAATCCTCTATAATCACGGTTGAGCCTTCTATTAGCTAGACTTCTTAAGTCTTTCTAAGATGTTTTCTTTGCAAATTTGTTTTCCTCATATAAACCATTAACTTGGTGCTGTATCAGTTCATAGAAGCCTTCTCCAGTTTCTTTTAACCCATTCTTTTGATCTTTTCTTATAGCAAAGGGACAAATGAGAACAATTTGTTCAGCAGGTGCTGTGGAGTGCTTAGGGTTTGGTGAGACATCAAAGATACCAAAGTCATCCACTGCACCGCAGGCCATTGCCAGTTGTTTTGACTTTTGTCTTGTCACTGGACTTCAATGATTCTGGAAGAGAGAGTGAGGCTGACAGTTCTGTGCAATTCTGGCTTGTTTAAATCCAATTTACTCACATCACCCTGTGATGTCATTTGTCCTCTTCAAAAATGATGAACAACAAGAATGACAATGACATAATAATATCCTATTACATTTGTTCAGCTTGGGCTTGGCTCAGGCCATGCCCTTGGTAGTTTAGTTTCAATAATGGGATAAATTGAGATACTCATAGATGATTTGATAGTTAGCAAAAGTAGACTTACTTAGTCATAGTAGGAGAAGTATATTCAATGAAGATAGACATTGAGAATCCCTTGAATTGACTCACTGAGCCTGAGCAAAGCTCTCATCATGATCCACCAGTCAAGCATCTGAGAGTCCCTCCAGCACCTTGTGGCTGCTTTATACTCAGGCATTGTGGAAGTGACAACAATAATCTGAGACCTGAGTCCCAAGGAATTTTCAATAATTTTAAAGGAAAAACAAATATTCAAATATGCAAGTGGGGAGGAGTTAGGATATTGCTTCTACCACATAATTTGTTCAAACATCCCCCAATTGATAGGCACCAATTAGTTTTCAATTCTTTGATACAATAAAAAGACCACATATAAATTCTTTCCTTCTTGCTTTGATCTCTTCAGGGTATCTATATACAATTTTTCAGCAGAGCCACCCAGGGAATCCCTCTTACCTTCAGAGACAGCAGACCTAGAAAGGCAGCCGCAGAACTTCTTGGTCTTAGATAAAGCAGTTTTAAGAGTATCTATGTGCTGCAGTACATAGAGCACTCGGCCTAGAGTTTAAATCCAGCCTCAGACACTTACTAACTGGGTGACTCAGAGCAAATCACCTAACCCTGTTTGCCTCAGTTTGCTCCTATGTAAAAATGAACTGGAAAAGGAAATGGCAGACTGCTCCAATATCTGCCAAGAAAACCCCAAATGGGGTCATGAAGAGTTAGACACAACTGAAAAAAGACTCAACAACAAAAATAACACTTGTAGAATCACTCAGGAATTCCCTGAAGGAGAACTATGTGACTAAAATTGGAAGGAATCATTTGACCTGAGAAATTACGAGCACTTCTGTACTTCAGAGAAGAAGGAAAAGAAAGAACAAAGTCAGAATGTGGAAGAGTACACCTAAATCTTGCTCTCTTACCATGAGTTGTTCAGGTAATACAGATCCTATGAGAAGGGGATTGCCACTAACAGTCCTAAGTGCAAAATTCTCTTTCAGGAACACTTCATATCCTTAGGGTAGAACTATAAGTTTAGAGGATTATGTAGATCTCTGGGGAAATTATTGGCAGCCTAAATGAATTTTCTCAAGATCCTTTAGAAAAAGGGGGGAGGAAAGAAACAGTGAAGTTCCATAAGACTAGACTAGGTAGCCAAATATTGTTCCATTTTCAAAACAGGGAAGGTGTTGGAGTTAGCAAGTCATGCAAATGAACTTGGCTTCTTTTCCTGACAAAACTCTAGAATTATTATTAAAGACATAGCTAGTGAGCATTGAGAAAGGAAATCAGTGAACCCTAAGAATCAGCATGACTCTATTGAGAACAAACCAATCAATTATAACTTCTTTTCCTTTTTTGACAAAATAACTAGATATGCTCCAATGGACTTGTATACTAATGCTTTATTGTGAAATTAAGTTGGCCCTGGATTCTTGAAATCTAGGTCACCACAACTTAACTTCTGGCATATCCGACACGAAGTTGAAAAGGCTGTGATTATGGCATCAGGGTTGAATTGTGTGTCTGCTCACCAAGATGCAGCCTTGCTAAGTTGAAAGAGATTTATCATCAGCTTGGCTGCAGGCTGATTATTTTCTTTCTTGCCATGGTATGATGGTGCCTTCAAGAGAAAGAGGAAAGTTTAGAGGAGGGCTCAATTTTGGGGAAAAGAGAATGACATCTATTTTGGACATGTTAAATTTAAAATGCCTGTGGATTATCCTGACAGAACTGTTAGCCACTTAATGATGCAGGATTGAAGTTTCAGAGAGATTTAGGGATGGATATATAAATTTTTGGAGCCATATGAATAGAGATGATTAGTAGGACCCTTGTGAGTTGATGGGAACAGCAAGAAAAAAAAGTATGCAGATATGAAAGGAACCAGGGCAGAGCCTGGGGAGGAGTACACATGCTTAATGGAATGATCCAACAAAAATATCTAATAAGTAGCTGATAGACCGGTAGGAGGAGAATTTGGAGAGAATAGTGTCACATGACACCAGAAAGGAGAGAATGTTTAGTAGGAAGAGCTAGCCAATGGTGCCAAAAGCAATTGAGATGTAAAATAGAATGAGGATTGAGGAAAAAGTCCATTGGATTTGTGGTTAAAAATTTGTTAGTACATAATGATACACATGTGGCCTATGTTGAATTGCTTGCCTTCTTACGGAGGGTGGGCAGGGAGGGAGGAGGGGAGAGAATTTGGAATTCAAAGTTTTAAAAACAGACGTTCAAAAACAAACAAAAAAAAAGGTTTTTGCATGCAACTAGGAAATAAGATACACAGGCAATGGGGAGTAGAAATTTATCTTGCCCTGTAAGAGAAGAAGGGAAAGGGGGATGGGAGGGGAGTGGGGTGACAGAAAGGAGGGCTGACTGGGGAACAGGGCAACCAGAATATACACCATCTTGGAGTGGGTGGGAGGGTAGAAATGGGGAGAAAATTCGTAATTCAAACTCTTGTGAAAATCAATGCTGAAAACTAAATATATTAAATAAATTAAATTAAAAAATAAAATACAAAAAAAACAAAAAAAATTGTTAGTAACATTGGAAAGAGAATTTCACTTGAATGTGAAAATTTAGAGACCTCTCCACTCCAAATGTTCATATGAACTATTTGTGCCCAAACTCATATTGGTCTGTTTAGCCATAGTTGGATACATTTTACCTTAACTCCCAACATAGTAATGTCATTTTGGTCCTCTCCAAGAATGAAGGACAACAGTCATGTTCATGACATTAGACTGGGGGCAAAAAGGACTTCACAGTAGAGTAATATGTAATACATATGATGAAAACAAAATTTGAAAAGGTAAATGTAAAGATGTATATTTGGTTTAATCGTTGCTTCCCATGTGGATTCTCCATTAGACTTTTTCACTGTCTCCAGAAACCTATTTTTCTGCAAGATCAAATTAATTCTGAAATTTGCATCTCCTCAGTACCCTCTGCCCCTTGGGCACCTCTCTTCCTCTGATTGGAGAGGGTGGAGGACAAATATCAAGAGCTCCTCCCAGATCCTCTAGTTAAGGAGGGCCAAGACAGACACCTCATCATTTTCTACCTAACTGCAATACTGCATCATGCCCATGAGCTGGTCCCTCCTTCCCTGCCCTTCTGGTTTTCATATTTTTTATTCATTAATCTTTCCCATTAGATTATGAACTCTTTGAGGACAAGAACTGTCTTTTGCCTTTTTTGTATCCCCAGTGCTCAGCAGAATGTCTGCCACGTGTTAGAAACTCCATGAGTGTTTATTGACTGATTGATTCTAAGGAATCAAGTTGACAAGGAGAAGAGAGGGGAATGATGTGGTCATAACTGTGCCATAAGAATAGCATTTGGAGAGCTGTGAGGAAGATGGATTAGAGAGGAATGGTGAGGCTTTAAAATAAAAGATCAGTTACTAAGTGTTTGCAGTATTCCAGGTGAATAGTAATGAGGGTCTAAAATAGAATGGTGACCATCTGAGTAGAGAAAAGGGTCTAGAAAAGCTGTACCAGTAGAATCGATAAGACTTGGTAGGTGAATGGATATGTGGGGTGAGGGAGAGTGAGATGTGAAGGATGGCACCAAGGTTGTTAATCTGAATGACTGAAAGAATGATGGCTTAATAGAAATATGAAAGTTGAGAAGAGGAATAAGTTTGTAGGAGAAAGATAATGGGTTCTATTTGAAATGTCCAGAGGTGATTAGTGATATAGGACTGGAGTTCAGAAGAGATGCTAGGAATGGATATATAAAGTCATCTTCATAGAGATGATAAATGAACCCATGGAAGCTGATGCGTTCACCAAGAGAAAATACAGGAAGAAAAGAGCATCTGGGACAGAATCTTAGGGCAACCCACAGTAAGGGGAGGGACATGGATAGTAATTGATCAAAGGTGACTAGGAAGGCATAGGCAGATTGGTAGAGGGAGAACTGAGAGAGTAATGTCACGAAAGTTCAGGGAGGAGAGTGTTTCAGGATTAGAGGGTGGTGACAATGCAAAAGGCTACAGAGATCAAGCAGGATAAGCACTGGGAAAAGCCCAGATGACTTGGCAATGAAAAGATCATTGGTAACTATGGAGAGAGCAGTTTCAGTTTTGTAATGAGATTGAAAGACAAATTGCAAAGAGTGGAGAGGTAAGAAAAAAGGGAGAAAGCAGTGGCAAGGAGTATAAACAGCTTTTTCTCCCCCTAGAAAGTAATCATAAAAATGAGGAGTTATATAGGATGATAGTTTGAAGGATGATAGGAGTTAGCGTGAGAAGGTTGAGAAAGAAAATTTGGATCCACTTCTGTGTGGAGTATAATAGAGAATCATTTATGGAAAAGGAAAGAACTGACTGCTGTAGTGAAGGCACAGTCAGGATTTAGATAATATAATTTGTAATAAATACAGTCAGCACCATTGGGTTTCTTCCTCTATAATGATTTAATTACGTATGAGTAGGAGAGAAAATATACTCCCCCTTTTCTATAACCAGATTTTCAAAATAATGACACATTTAAGTTTTCTAAATAATCATTCGCTATTAGTAAAAAGAAATAATATCATAAACACTCATATCAAAGCAAGTGCACAAATAATATATACCACAATCACGTACCCATTTTGACCTTATATTGGTACAACAGTGTGCAATGTAATGTTGGCCTATGCCTACTTTCTGCCATACTATTTTCCAGTTTTCACAGCAGTTTTTTTCAAACGGTGAGTTCTTATCCCAGAAGCTGGAGTCTTTACGTTTATCAAACAGCAGATTGCTACAGTCATTTACTACTGCATCTTGTGTACCTAATATATTCCACTGATCTGCCACTCTATTTCTTAGCCAGTACCAAATAGTTTTGATGATTGCTGCTTTAAAATATAGTTTTAGGTCTGGTACGGCTAGGTCACCTTCCTTTCCATTTTTTTCATAATTCCTTTGACATTTTTGACCTTTTGCTTTCCCAGATTTTTATTATTTTTCTAGCTCTACAAAATAATTTTTGGTAGTTTGATTAGTATAATGCTGAATAAGTAATTTAGGTAGAATTGCCATTTTTATTATATTAGCTCAGCCAACCCATGAGCAATTGGCATTTTTCCGATTGTTAAGATCTTAAAGGTTTTGTAATTATGGTCATATAATTCCTGGGTTTGTCTTGATAGGTAGACTCCCAAATATTTTATATTGTCTACACGTATTTTAAATGGAATTTCTCTTTCTATCTCTTGCTGCTGAACTTAGGATTTATTTTATATCCTGTGACTTTGCTAAAGTTGTTAATTATTTCAAGGAGTTTCTTAGTTGGTTCTCTAGGATTCTCTAAGTATGCCATCATATCACCTGTAAAGAATGATAGTTTTATTTCCTCATTTCCTATTCTAATTCCTTCAATTATTTTCTTCTCTTATTGCTAAACCTAACATTTCTAGTACAATAATGAATAATAGTGGTAATTGGCCTCCTTGATCTTATTAGGAAGGCTTCTAGCTTATTCCTGTTACAGATGATGCTTACTGATGGTTTTAGATTAGTTCTGCATAACCTGCAGGCCATGAAAGGATTTTGGGTGGCCCTCGAAAAATGTAGAGGATGTAAAACAAGCCTGTACAACATACCACTCGCAGGCTGCTTCGGCAGGCTGCAAGCAACCCACGCGTTGTATGTTGTGCAGGCCTGTTTTAGATAGCCACTACTTATCATTTTAAGGAAAGCTTGATTTATTCCTATGCTCTCCAATGGTTTTTTTTTTTTAACAGGAATGGGTGCTGTATTTTGTCAAAAGCCTTTTCTGCATCTATCGAGATAATCATGTGATTTCTGTTAGTTTTGTTATTGACATGGTCAGTTATACTGATAGTTTCCCTAATATTGAACCAGCCCTGCCTTCCCAGTGTAAATCTCACTGATCTTATGTATTATTCTTCTAATAAATTGCTCTTTGCTAATATTTTATTTAAAATTTTGCATCCACATTCATTAGGGAAATTGGTCTATAGTTTGATTTCTCTGTTTTGACTCTTCCTGGCTTAGGTATCAGCATCACATTTGTGTCATAAAAGGAATTTGATAGGACTCCTTCACCTATTTTTCCAAATAGTTAATATAATATTGGAATTAATTGTTCTTTAAATGTTTGGTAGAATTTACTTGTAAATCCATCTGCCTCTGGAGATTTTTTCTTAGGGAGTTCATTAATGACTTATTCAATTGCTTTTTCTAAAATGGAGTTATTTTATTTTGTCTTCTGCTACTCTGGGCAATTTATATTTTTCTAAATATTCATCCATTTCACTTAAATGATCAGATTTATTGGCATACAGTTAGGCAAAATAACTTCTAGTTATTGCTTTAATTTTCTCTTCATTTGGTGGTAAATTCACCTTTTTCATTTTTGACAATGGTAATTTGGTTTCTTCTTTTTAATCAAATTAGGCAAAGGTTTGTCTATTGTGTTGGTTTTTTCTTTAATAAAACCAGCTCTTAGTTTTATGTATTAGTTTTCTTACTTTCAATTTTGTTAATGTCTCCTTAGATTTTCAAAATTTCTAATTTGTTGTTTAATTGGGGGGGGGGGGTTAATTTGTTCTTTATCTAGCTTTTTCAGTTGCAAGCCCAATTCTTTGATCTGCTTTTTCTCTATGTTATTCATGCAAGCATTTAGAGATATAAAATTTCCTCTAAGTATAGCTTTAGGTGCATCCCATAAATTTTGATATGTCGTCTCATTATTGTCATTCTCTTTGATGAAATTGTTTCTATGATTTGTTGTTTGACCATGGCCCTTTATTACATGCAATTTTTATTGCATTGTGATCTGAAGAGAAGCATTTAGTACTTCTGCTTTTCTACATTGGATTGTGAGGTTTTATGCCCTAACACATGGTCATTTTTGTGTAGGTGCCATATACCCCTGAGAAAAGGTATATTCTTTTCTATCCCCATTCAATTTTATGTACATATTTAACTTTTCTGAAATTCTATTCACGTCCTTAACTTCTTTTTTTGTTTATTTTGTGGTTAGATTTATCTAGTTCTCTGAGGTAGAAGTGGAGGTTCCTCATTAGTATAGGTTTGCTGTCTATTTCTTCCTGCAACTCATTTAACTACTCCTCTAAAAATTTGGATGCTATACCACTTGGTGCATATATGTTTAGTATTGATATTACTTCATCATCTATGGTACCTTTTAGCAAGATGTAGTTTCCTTCTTTGTCTCTTTTAATTAGATCTATTTTTGCTTTTTCTTTGTCTGATATCAGGATTGCTATCCCTCCTTTTTTTTAATTTCAGCTGAAATTCTTTTCCCCTTCCCCTCCTACTTTTCTATAGGGTAAGATAGTTTTCTTTACCCAACTGAATATATGTTATTCCTTCTTTTAGCCAAATAAAATGAGAGAAAGATTCCTTCCTTTCCCTCTACTGTAACAGGTCTTTCATGCTTCTTCATGTAATATAATTTACACCATTCTGCCTCTCCCTTTCTGCTTCTCCCAGTACAATCCTTTTTTTCACACACCTTCCTCTTTTTATCATCACATCATAGTCAACTTATATCCATATACTCTATCTATGTATATTCCTTCTAACTGCCCTAACAGAGATACAGTTCTTAAGAGTTATAAGTATCATCTTCTCATGTGGGAATATAAACAGTTCAACCTTATTGAATACCATATTTTTTTTTACTTTCCTGTTTACTTTTTTGTGTTTCTATTGAGTATTGTATTTGAAGATTGAATTTTCTTTTCAGCTCTGATCTTTTCATCAGGAAAGCTTGAAAGTCCCTTATTTTATTAAATACCCATCTTTTCCCCTGAAAGACTATGCCCAGTTTTGCTGGGTAATTGATTCTTGGTTATAATCCAAGTTCCTTTGCCTTCCAGAATATCATATTCCAGGCCTCCTGATCCTTCAATGTAGAAACTGCTAAGTCCTGTGTAATCCTGTGACTCCTTGATATTTGAATTATTTCTTTCTGGCTGCTTGCAGTATTTTCTCCTTGACCTGACAGTTCTGGAATTTGACTACAATATTCCTTGGAGTTTTCATTTCTATTTTACTCTCTGGTTCTAGGATATCAGAGCAATTTTCCTTGATAATTTCTTGAAAGATACGTCCAGGCTCTATTTTTTATCATGGCTTTGAAGGTAGTCCACTAATTCTTAAGTTATCTCTCCTGGATCTATTTTCCAGGTCTGTTTTTTCCAAAGAGGTATTTTACATTTCCTTCTATTTTTTCATTCTCTTGATTGTGTTTGACTGATTCTTGATATCTCATAGAGCCATTTGCCGAATCCTAATTTTTAAGGAATTATTTTCTTCGGTTAGCTTTTGTACCTCCTTTTCCATTTGGCCAATTCTACTTTTAAAGGAGTTGTTTTCTTCCATGGATTTTTTTTTTCTATTTGGCCAATTCCATTTTTTAAGGAGTTGTTTTCTTCAATTTTTGTGCTTCCTTTTCCAAGCTTTTGACTCTTTTTCATAAATCTCCTGTATAACTCTCATTTCTTTTCCCAGTTTTTCTTCTACCTCTCTTGTTTTTTAAAATCCTTTTTGAGCTCCTCCAAGGACTTTTGGGCATGAGACCAATTCGTATTCCCCTTTGAGGCTTTGCATGTAGGCATTTTGACATTGTGTCCTCTTCTGAGTTTGTGTTTTGATCTTCCCTATCTGTGGTAAGGGCTTTTTGTTGGCTCATTTTTAAAAGTTGAGCTCTGCTCCTGGGGTACAGGGGCCATTGTCCCAAGCTTCTTGCACTGGGAGCCAGGGGTCTGGTCACTGGCTTTCTGCACCAGGGCCTCTGGGGCTAATCACTTGCCCACTGCTCTAGAGTGGATCAGCCTAGTCACACCTGTTGTGCCCAGGGTTCTGGGGCTGGCAGTTTGCCTGCTGCACTGGCACTGGAGACTTCACATCTGGCCTGCTGTGCCATTGGCCTACTGAGCCCAGACCATGGGGCCTTGGTTGCTGATCTTTGCTGTGACCAAGAGCCTCCTGCTGGCTTGTCCAGGCACTGCCTGCACTGGGCTGTGTTCCCTTTTTACTTAAGTGAGCCAAACCTTTTTTGAACTCCTTCTAAGTTATCTTGGGCTGAAAAATTGTTTCACTCCATCTTTTTGTGGATTCTGTTGCTCCAGAATTCTTTTAGAGGCTTGATTTAGCATCGTTTCTGAGGGAAATTGTGGAGACCTCAGGCAATTCCTGGCTTCTCTCCATCATCTTAGCTCCACCTATGAGTGATCTTAAGGACTATCAAGAACTATGTGGTGGGGATAAGCAGGCTACCACATATTGCCAAATATAACTTGAGTGTAATGTGACATAAATGGTATCTAGGCATGCCACCTGGCATATGTAGGTGTTTAATAAAGAACTTTTTGATCATATGATAAGAAAAGGAAAGCAGGTTGATATGTAGAAAGAACAAAGACTATCAGATGGATAGTTTGAGTATTACAATATTGAATTAGTATCCTGAATCACGTAGTCTACCTGTTTCGCCAATTTCAGAATTTAATATCCTTCACTGAGGTTGGAGTGGGGAGGCTGCATCAGTATGGACACATACCGTTTGGAAGAAAAGGCAAGAAAGATAGTTCATGCCATGTTTAGAACTATCCTGGACTTGCTGAGAAAGGAATAGACTTCCTAAAAGTGTTCTGATGGGAGCCACCGAGTTAAGCTAGATATAGCTAATAAAAGCTAACCTTAATATAGTACTAACTCACCATGTGCTAGGTACTGTATTAAGCACTTTACAATTATTACCTCATTTGATCTTCATAACAATATTGAAAGGTATTTGTTATTATTAACCCAATTTTACAGATGAGAAACTGAGGCAAACAGAGGTTAAGACTTGCCTGGTGTCACAGACCTAGTAAGCGTCTGCTACAAGATTTAAACTGTCTTCCTGACTCCAGGCCTAGTGCTCAATCCAGTGCACCACCTAAATGGATAATAGGAAGAGATAAATTCATCATTTTCTCAGTGCAGAGCAGTGTCTTTTGCATCTTCCTACCAGTCTAGAGTTAAGATGGAGAAGTTCAGGAAAACTAGTATCCTGAATAGGTTTCTGATTGAGTACAAACTGTTCAACAAGTTCTCCTTATACGTTTGAAAGCAAAGGACAATATATAAAAGATGGAACTACTAGGAAATTAAAGGTTCTTATTCAAGTATTAGTATGTTTATTTATTTCTCTGAATGAGATTCATAAATCATTCATCTTACTTTGTTGTAGGTCATATATTTGGTTTTTAAGTACTTTTCCCCATTTCTTTAATGTATATGTGTATCACAACATATCATTGCAAATGTTACCCATTACTTAGCTGTAAACCATTTGAGGGCAGAGACCATGTTTTAGCTAAACTTTATCTCCTCTGAGATTCAGTTCAGTGCCACTTAGTAATCATGATTTTTTTGGATTGTTTTTGAAATTCCATTTATTTGGTTAAGAAAATACAGTTTTTCCTTTTCAAATCTTTTCTAAGACACTTAGGCAGTCACAAGAAAGGTCTTCTAAAGGAAGTAACAGCCATCGCTACTTGGATTGCCTATCAGCTATTTAATAACAAGTTTGCAGTTAGGTGATGTGGTGAATGGACTGACGGTCCTGGAATCAGGAAGATCTGCATTCAAATCTGGCTTTAGACATGGAGTAGTTGTGTGACCCTGGGCAAGTCACTTCACCTGTTTGCCTCAGTTTCCTCATCTGTAAAATGGGGATGATAGCACCTGCCTCCCAAGACTGTTGTGAGGACCAAATGAAATCATTGTAAAGCTAAGGGCCTGGAACAGTGCTATACAAATGTTTGGCTATTAGCTAACCAAATCATTTGACTGCAACCTAAGAAATTAGGGTTTGGGTTCCATTTCAACGAGTAGTTAGCTATGGAACCTTAGGAATATTATTTCATCTCTCTAGGCCTTCACTGAGATAAAATTAAGGATTCAAATAAAAAATCTGCAATCACTTTCATCTCTGAAGTTCTAGGAGTCTATGAAACAAAGTAAATGATGTTGTACTCAGAAGGAACAAAGACTGAACCCATGACCACCATCTGGTGGCAAAAATACATAAATGCAAACTTCCATTTTTGATGCGATTCTATGCTACTTAGAAATTACAAAATTTGGAGTTTCAAGGGGCTTTATAAGTTATCCACTTGAAGGCCTTTATTTTAAAGATAAGGAAACTGGCCAAAGTGGTCAAGTAATCTATTCAAATTTATTATTTACTAATGATCGAGTAGCAAAACTGAAATTTGAACCCTGGTCCTCTGACTCCAAATCTGGCACTCTTTCTACAGTATCCGAAGTATGCAAACATTACTTATTATAATTTGACACACTTGCTTAATCTAAATTTCAGTACTTATAAATGTCCCTGTTAATGAAGATATCTAGACAACATATAGACTTTCTATTCCTTCCTCTTCCCCTCCAAATGGAGTGGCTTTCCAGTATAGCATTTGTTTGCTATGCACATGGGATTAAGGAAAGTGATTGAATAAACTTATACAGATATTTTCCAGACTTCATTTTAGCCAAAACAGCCACATAAGAGCTGTGATAAATAAAATTTATACATAATCCACTGACAAATCCTAATGATAAAATGACCCATGACAATCAACAGAGGGGAAAAGATAGGTGATTTAATAGACTGGTTATCTCATTTATATTTGCACATCTTGAATATGTACAAAGTAATTATATTTTATAATCCATGTAACCTTTCTAAATTGCAAAGAAAGAAAATTGTATTTCTGCTACTTTAAGTTAGTCATTTCCTGATTTTTCTTTGTCCTTTTTCACCTCCCCACTATTGGTGAACCTAAGTTAAACGAATAGTTAATAGAAACAATTTTAACAAGTCAGCAAAAATCTTGGTTGGTTGCAGCTCCCAGGCTACTTTCAGGTTTAATATAGGTTTCATTAATGTTTTTGAGGGTTTTTTTTTTTTTTAGTCTTCATCTTCAAAGTGAGAGGATTGGAAAGGGAGAGGATTTAAATTCAATGAAGGGAGAAAGACGCAGGGAAGAGGAAGTACATTCCTTAGCAGTATGATTTCAGGTTGTTTTTCCTCCACTCTGGGAAATACTAAGCATATTCTTATATACAGTTGGTACATAGTTGTGTATTCTTTTTCTTTGTACAAAACATTGGAATATTCATTAAAAGGTCTACAGCTATTTCACGTATCCAGTAAAATATTATACTACGAATTTGTGATGAGAAAATCCATATTATGCATCCTGTCATTTTGTTTAGTATTTGAAACTATGTAGTAAATAGGAAATAAACATCAATAAGCAAATCAACCAATAAGTATTTATTAAGTGCCTCCTATGTGCCAGGCACTGTGCTAATAAGCACTGGGGATACAAAATGAGGCAAAGATAATCCCTGCCCTCAAGGAACTAAATGTGAAAAACTAGTTACAGAAAGAAGAAAGTGAGTTAATAAAATCAAATTTTCTATTACCTATATTTTAATTGGGCAATTAATTTTATATTATTGGTGTTGTTACCTAGGTGATATAGTGGATAGAGTGCTATACTTTGGAGTTAGAAGACCTAACTTCAAATCTGGCCATGTGACTCCAGATAAGTCATTTAACCTCTATTTGTCTCAGTTTCCTCATCTATAAAATGGAGATAATAGCACCTACCTCCCAGGGTTGTTGTGAGGATCAAATAAGATAACAATTATAAATGTGCCTGGCACATAGTAAGCACTGTGTTGTTGTTGTCATCATTATTATTAATTACCTGAGCTTGAATCATGTCTCAGACACTAGCTGTGTGACCCCTGATCAAGTTACCATCTCTTAGTTTCCTAATTTACAAAATAAGGATAGCAACATAAGCAAAATAAGGATGGAACCCAAACCCTAATTTCTTAGGTTGCAGTCAAATGATTTGGTTAGCTAATAGCCAAACATTTGTATAGCACTGTTCCAGGCCCTTAGCTTTACAATGATTTCATTTGGTCCTCACAACAGTCTTGGGAGGCAGGTGCTATCATCCCCATTTTACAGATGAGGAAACTGAGGCAAACAGGTGAAGTGACTTGCCCAGGGTCACACAACTACTCCATGTCTAAAATATAATATAAAATAATATAAATGTTACCTAAAGAAAGTTAAGGTTTACAAAGTAATTTGCATATACCATCTCAAGGTCTATTTTTGGATCTTTTACAGCTGAAGATCTTAAGACTTTTTTTCTGAAGCCTTCAGACAAGAGAGAAATATCTCAGAAGTCAATTTGAACTTAAATATTTTTTTTAATCTTTCATGTACAAGTCTTTACATATTTGAATTACAGTCAACAAAGTTCCTAATTTGCGGAAGAGCAAGGAAGTTGAACTTCATTACCTGAAAATCATGTTAGATTAACTGCCATTTTTCAAGAATTTCTAGGCCTTTCTACTTTTGTGCTTAGGGAAAGACAAATAATTGACCTTTAGTCTAAAGCTTCTACTTCTAGCTGAAATATCAAGAAAAGTTGCGATTTAAAGAGGTAGGAATAAAACTGTTAATGTGGCTGTTTTAATATTTTATTACCCCAATGTCTCTTGGAATCAATATCAAATTCCTACATTTTGATCCAACTTTATACATTCTCAAGAACTTTTGGAGACAACTGAACTGTCATTTAAACAGAAGACAATGAAAATGCCTTTTCCAATCACGGTTGAATAATTAAGATTTAATGGGCAGCTATGCAGTGCAGTGGTTAGAGTACCAGGCCCAGTCAGTAAGACTCCTTTTCCTGAGTTCAAATTTGGATTCAGAGACACTCACTAGCTGTGTGATCCTGGGCAAGTTACTCAACCCTGTTTGCCTCAGTTCCTCAATTGTACAAATGAGCTAGAAAAAGAAGTATCAAACAACTCCAGTATCTTTGCCAAGAAAATCCCAAATGGGGTGTGAAGAGTTAGACACAACTGAAACAATTAAACAAAAATTGAGGTTTACTATGCTTTGAGAAAATTGAATTAAATATATGCTAAAGAAAATGGTATTTTAAAATTGTACTATACCTCCTAAAGTTCACAACTTTTACAGAAGATTGCTAGCAGCACATCATCATAGCTTTAACAGTATAAATACACCAAAGTCTCACTAAAAAAAAAATCAAAGCCTTTGGTTTTGTATGTAGAGGTATTTTATTGCAAAATTCTCAGGACGAAAAATGAATTTTTACAATAGGATTTACCCATGAACACCATCATTAAACATCTTAAAATATATTGGGAAAAAATCAGAGTGCATTTCAACAAACAAACCTTATCACAGAGGGGAAAGAGGATCTCTGAGATAAAACTTAATTAAGAAACAGATATCACATTAGCCCATTGTGAATTGATATCAGTAATAGTTTTTCCAAATACAGCACTATAACTCAAAGACCTCTTATCATTGTATTTTACTTTTACTAGTATAAATTGATAGAGTTGTTTTTTTTAATTCCATTCTTTCTTGAATTATAAATATTTGATTGGTGGGTATATTTCAAAAATTCCAAAGAGTAAGTTGATATTTCTTTAGTCTTGTATTACTGAACAGCTACATGAAAAAAAAGTTTAACATTTATTGCACTAACATTGTAGATGCCAAAAAATTTCTTTCTATAAAATGAAGAGGTAAGTGTCTAGTTTAGCAAATAACAACCATTCTTATTCTTAAAGGTCAGTGTGATATTGCCTTTTCGACTCCTTATATATTTTGCTTAAAATCTAAGGATCAGTTATTTCCATGTATACTGACTTTATAAGAATATATTTTAAGATTAGATTGCATTTATTTTTATTTTTTTCTTCTCTCTCTTTATGGCCACAAGTTTACCATTTAGTGCATTACTGATGGCTCATTGTGTCAAAAGAACTTTTTTTTAAAGAAAAGATACAGTGAAAATATAAAGACTAGGAGCAGAAGTGGCATCATATGCCCTACCCAATCTTATTTTACAGTTACTATATTTATACTTTGCAAACACTTTGCAGAGCACTGTATCAATTTTGTCTAACTCAAATCACTGAGCTAGCAAATGAAAAATTTTATTTTCATGCCATACCCAATATGGGTCGTCAGAGTAAGTAACAAAGAAAATTGCTTTCTACAGTTTTTATGTATCAACTCAATTTGATACATTATTTTCTAAGTTGCCATAAAATGCTTTAAAACCACATAGAACTAATTATGCACTTCTTTAGCATAGGTAAAACTTCTACTGAAATTGAAGGAAGGCTTTTTCTCCCTCTGAAGTTAAAGGATCTTTAGTATGTCCCAGAACATGGATCTCTAGGCTCATGGCTCCTCTCTATTTTTCAGGATATAAGTTATTAAGCAGTACAGTATTTTTTTAATGCCTTAGGCTGGTTAGAAATAATACCTAAGTGCAGTCTAAAATCAACTTTCTGAATGGAACAAAGGCAAAGTTCTTTTGCCTGATAAAAACAGCAGAATCAGACTGTCAAGAACACAATCTTTTATTAGATTAAGGACTATTAAATTAATAACTTTGAAATTACCCAAGCCTTGTTAAATTGTTATATTGCACTTGAAAACATAAAGAAAAAGATTCAGTACCTAGCCCAAAAAAAATTCATTACCTAGCATGTACTCTTCACATTAGCAGTCTATAAAGGCTTATCCCAAACTACTGCACCAAATGAAAAGGTACACTACAAAATTATGAATGAGTCATAGGCTTCTTCATTCTAGTACACACTTTTCAATTCTGTTTCTTTTCCATGAGGAACTGTCTTTTACATGTACAAGATTACCACAGGTAACAAATTACCTTTAAACAAGGTGGCTTTATCGCTAATGATTGGTTACCAATGAGTATGAGGCCAGAAAGGGAAAAATAGCGATGTGATAACCCTTTTAGCATTAAGATTAGTACCTTCTGAAGAAAGACCAACCTACAGAAACCAATTTGATTTATGAAAACTAGCAAACACGGCACTTATCACAACCCGGTCATCAAAGTCCTTTTTTAAAGAAATGGATAAATTTTTCAAAAACGTTTCATAATTCTCTAAAATTATTCTGAAAGGCTAATTTTCTAATAGTTCATGCATTTTCTCTGAAAGTAAATGTTACCTTAATCAGTGTGATAAATAGTTTCAAAATAGAAGAATTGTGATTCTCTTTTAGAAAAATGGCTGTTAATGTTTTCATTTTTCTTACGTTTCAAAATTCCTTAGAACGATGTCACCAAAATTACACTCTTAATGACTTATAAAAGAAAAAATGGGAGGAAGGGACGAGCTAGTAAAACTATCAGAAAAGTTTCTTATAAAAAGCAATTTTTAAACATCTTTAATACTTGGCCTTTTAGGTCATACTAAATGTATCTTTGTTGCCAATTAAGATTTTCAAACTCATTATTATACTGTCTCCAAGAATCAAATTAAAAGGCATAGGTCTAAAGTTGTAAATACTATTAACAAAGTGGTACCTTTTTGGCAGCACAAATGTATATATTTTATAGGATTGTTATCTAAAAAGCCATATACATTCACATCATCACTCTAGAGTAAAAACCAATATTTAAATTATTTTTCAAATATTTGCTTCAGAAAGAGAAATCCATAAATTATACAATATTTTTATCAGGTTTGGCATTTCTCCATCTTTTTCATGAGTCATATTATTGCTTTAAGTTTTATTTCATTTTTTTCTCTACTACTATTTCCAGTGTTAATGGATCATCTAGTCTTTATATCTGCAATACTAGTTGCTTTAATTTCAGGCACAGGCCAAGAAAAGAAGAGATTATAACATGTCTAATTTGATCATTTCTGTGACTTTAAATGGACTGCTACATAAAAGATGCAGTAGTAGTAAATGGTATTAATTGTGAAAATGGCTAAAGTGATTGTTTGAGGGGTGTCAATAAAATTCAAAATGGCTACATGGTGACAAAGCCTTAGGATATTTATCACAAATAACTTCTTTATAAAATATCAAGTTCATTCGCAATATAAAATATTCAATGTATATGTAAGATCCCTTTTAAAATTGTTGGCAAAAAGCACTGCTCCAAAAATACATTTGATTTGAAATTCTTCTGCCAACCAATATGCTTATTAAAATTACATAAAGAACTTCTCTAAACAAATAATTTGTATAAGCTCACCTAAATGTACTTTGATTTTGTGAATATAACCCAACATTATTTCATATACATAGAATTATTAAAAAAAAAAGCAGAAATGATTTGCAGCTCCCTGTGAAACTTAAGGAAAAAAATCTGATTTAAGAAAGAGAAATATGTAACACTGCATAATGAAAACCAAACTTTACAAATGGTGTTCAACTTTCTTAATCCTAATTGCATCATCATAATGTCCTTACAGAGAGCAACAGCAAAGTCAAAGTCAACTGATATCATTATGCTCAAACCCTAAAACATGGTGAGCACATCAAAATATCACTCTTGAAGATTCACCACCACAGGGATTTGAAAATACTAGTTCCCTGCATGTGCAGCTATCAGTAAAATGCCTGGAAAATTACCCTTATTTATGTTTTCATATGGGGAATTTTTGAAATTGCCTTTACAAATTCTTATAGATTAGGAAAAACTAAAGGTTGCTTTATAACTAATCTTTACCCTAGGAAAACACTTTACATTAGTAACAACTTATTCAAATAATAAATCCACTGGTGAGCTGGGTTGGGGGGAGGAGGGTTAATTCTGACAAATAAACATTTCTGTTAAGGAGGGAAGAGCAAATTCAAAACAAAGTAAACTCATTTCCATTTACCTTGAGATTTTTTTCTGTGTCAGTTTCAAAATACAAAGAAAATGTATTTTAAGATAAACAATCTCAAATTACAAAACTGACTGAATCCAAATCGTGAACTAATAACTATAACAACAATGGCAATCTTTTCATTCATGTTATTTTCACTTATAATAGCCTGTGATTACTTCCTAAAAGTTGATCAAAATTAGCTACCCATAAATATTCGATTGATCAGGAGTACATCCAAATTATTTAACTATAAAAATGGGAATAAAGGTAATTTTGGAATGATTTGAGTCCCTGTATGGCTTTCAGGAAGGTGATTTAATGTAATTATTAAAATTCAATTACTATAAAAAAGTTTATAATTAGACATTTAATGTTTTGTACTAGTACAGGTTGACTGACTTAAATCTTTGTCCTTGAGACAAGCAATTTTTTAAAAATTAAAATGCAATAAAAACAGAAGTCTCAAACATTTTTAGTGATTCTGACTGCTACATTTATAGCTAGTTTATTTATGGTCTCTAGAAAGATGACTGATGGAGTCACATAGACAGTGAAATACTAAAAGGAATTCAAATAATCTTGTAAGCCAAAATTCACTAAGTTGTGTCTATACGCATCCATTTGTAGCTTGAAAATCACCTGTAGTGTAATGCTTATTAACAGTATGAATCTGTACCAAGGAACAGGACGATAAGGCCCAAATAAAGTCTTGTCTTAAAGAGAAAAACAAAACACAAAACCATTGTTAGAAATAGTAACTACAAAAGCTGCTGGTTTTACGATTTTCATTAAATCCAAGCGGCAATTCAAGGAATATCAGTCCGATGTGCATCAAACAGGGCACAGTCTCTTGAAATCTGATTATCAAAATCACTAAACAATACTTATGATTTCCACACATGTCAGTGCATGTGCATTACTAGTTGAATTAGGAACATGGTTAATACAAGAGATGGCTGACACATTGTCTCATTTTGTTGTTTAGGGCTACTTGTCTATGCCAAAGGGTGTGATCAGCAGTGCAGTCATGGAGTGTTTATTCCTCTCGAGAGAAACTGAAATCCATAATGAAGTTGGCAATTCTAAAGTTTAAGTATGTTGCATAAATTAAAAGTTGTTAAGCATCCGAAGTCCCTTCACCATTTTCATGAGGTTGAAGCTGTTCTCTTTCCTGTTCTTCCTGAGGTGGCCTGACTCGTTTAAAAAAACCCATCTATAATTTAAAGAAAAATCAAGATCACTGCCAAGATTGAGAAAATCACTATTTTTAAAAATGGAGATATAGTTTATTTGATTGTTTGAAGAGTACTCTATTTATTGAATTCTTGCCCTCTTCATTCACATCTCCTGGATTCAAGTCCCAGATAAAATTCTACTTTCTTAAAAACGCTTCCAGAAGAAGCATTTCATGATCTCCCTTAATGCTAATACTTTCCCTCTCATTATATCAAATTTCTCCCCATCATTAGACTTGGAGTTTTCTGAAAGAATTTTTTTTATGCCCAGCAATTAGCACCCAAGTGCCTCGCATATAGTAAGCACTTCAAAATGCTTGTTGACTGATTTACTGGAATTTAAACTACATGATTTTTATAAAAGTTTTATAAACTTTTCCCCTCCCATCCATGCCCCCTCCACAATACCTATTACTTACCCTGTACATTACAAAGACCAGAACAGCCAATAATAATAATCCTGCGAGAACTGCTAAAATGATCACCCACAAAGGCACTGGCATGGGTGATGGCTGAATACCCCAGGTAATATTAGTGGTAACCTATTGGGAAAAATGCAACAAATATTAGAAAATAATGGCATAAGATTTGCTTCAGGCTTTTCAATCAATGAAGGGTGTTGTGGTGGAAAGACCTCTGGGCATGGAATCCTGGGAGAAGGGTTTAAAACCTAAACAGGTACTTTCTTGGTCTTTAACCACATTGATCTCTCTGAATTTGTTTTCCCATTTATAAAATAGATGTAGTAGATGTGAGTAGAGCACTGGCCCTGGAGTCAGAGGGACCTGGGTTCAAATACACCCTCAGACAGTTGACACACTTACTAGCTGTGTGACCTTGGAAAAGTCACTTAACCCCAATTGCCCTGCCTTCCCTGCCCTAAAAAGAAGGGGCAAAAAAAGATAATAATACTTGCATTACCTACTTCACAGATTTGAAGTGGGAAGGACACTTTATAAAGTATAAATTTGAATTGTTAACATTAAAAATATATGTAATGATTTCCTCTTTCTACAACAGAGACTAGTAGGTTTGGAAAGAATTACACCACGCTTAGTGATATAATAGATTGTGGTAGTAAGCAGCAGTTTCACTGCAGAGCCATATGTACCCACACAATCCCAAACATTAGATTTTAATCATCTTGGAAAGAGGTACCAGGCGCTTATGAAACTTAGGTCTTATGTTGCTGTATTGCTCTTTAAAATGTTAGCTGGAAACTTAAAATGTCAAAGTATTTGCTACATAGTTGCCTGCTACTGTTAGAGCAGTTGATTTCTAGTCCACACAATAATTTTATTCACAAAATTATAAGCTACAGTAAGACATTACTCTGAAGTAGGATAGTGAAGTAAAGAGTCAAGTTTTATTACTTGGAGGTTGGAAAGAAGAACAGAAATCATTCTCAGCAACCTATAAAAGCACTCAGACATATTATTTGAAATGGTAAAGATAATTTCTTATTTTAAACAGTTCTTCTGCCACCTAGATTGTATACATTGACTTCATGTCCCCAGATAAGTTACTTACTAATGTAGAGTTATGGATGTCATCAATAGGGAGATTCTTGTAGGGAAATTCTATGACATTGAATGAAGCTGATGACTTCAGGGAGTATGAATGATTCTGATTTTCCTTCTGTGGGGAAAATAATATTGAGATAATATCTCGGATGTCAAACAACTTTTGTTTGGGAAAATTTGTAGGGTCAACATGAAGACATTCTCTCTACTCACATTCATGAATGTCTCAGTCCATAGAAGAGACTTTACATACAGGATCACACTCTTTCCCCTGTCAAGACGACCAACCTGGCAGACAATCTTCAAGCACTCCGCAGTCCCACATCCCTGCCAAAAACAAAGTTGTTGAGCTTTCAAGGAAATGTCACCTGAGTATCATACAAAAAACAACTCTTTAAAATTCTGAAAATCAAACATTAAAATTCATATCATTCTTTCTACATGTAGGACAAATCCTATTATAATGAACTAGAAAAAATAATTCATATAGATTTTATATATATGTATATGTGCACATATACATATATATAAAATATACACACACGTGCTTGTGTATGTGTAAGAGATAGTGGAGTATTGCTTAAAATTCATATCATTCTTTCTACATGTAGGACAAATCCTATTATAATGAACTAGAAAAAATAATTCATATAGATTTTATATATATGTATATGTGCACATATACATATATATAAAATATACACACACGTGCTTGTGTATGTGTAAGAGATAGTGGAATATTGCTTAAAATTCATATCATTCTTTCTACATGTAGGACAAATCCTATTATAATGAACTAGAAAAAATAATTAATATAGATTTTATATATATGTATATGTGCACATATACATATATATAAAATATACACACACGTGCTTGTGTATGTGTAAGAGATAGTGGAGTATTGCTTAAAATTCATATCATTCTTTCTACATGTAGGACAAATCCTATTATAATGAACTAGAAAAATAATTAATATAGATTTTATATATATGTATATGTGCACATATACATATATATAAAATATACACACACGTGCTTGTGTATGTGTAAGAGATAGTGGAATATTGCTTAAAATTCATATCATTCTTTCTACATGTAGGACAAATCCTATTATAATGAACTAGAAAAAAAAATTCATATAGATTTTATATATATGTATATGTGCACATATACATATATATAAAATATACACACATGTGCTTGTGTATGTGTAAGAGATAGTGGAATATTGCTTAAAACAGGTGAGCTACTGAACGGGAGACAAACTCTTTGCTAACAGATTTCTCTAATGATAAAATTTGTTGTAAAAAAGAAAAACTTCTCCCTGCAATACCAAATATACATTATGCCCACTTAAATATACCATACATAGGCTGTATCTTGAAATACTTCAGAAAGGCACTCAACAATCTCTTGTGAAATATTTGAGAACAAGATAGAGAAATGGGTAGTGGCCAATAGTATAGTTAGATGGATTCAACCCTCCCCTTACCCACACACAATATTTTCATCATCCTTTTTATTTGCTGTCTTTCCCCATTGGAACGAAAGCTTCTCAAGTTCAGGTACTGTATCTTTGTTGCAACAATCTGCTAGTGGCTGCTGAAGGGGTATAAGACCCACCAACAACCAGCACACAGAAAGCTGCCAACACAGGTTCTTTTGATCTGCTTTACTAAGAAAAACAACAGCTAAGCGGTTAACAATCTTACTTTAATCCAGCATACAAATATCATTCACTTAGTTCAGGGGAAAAAGCCAGCACCTTGAACTTCAGAGCAAATACAAATTACAAATATCAACAGACAGACCTTGTCTGATTCAAATCTCGATTCGTAGTAACCAGAGATTAACAAAGTCCGAACATCCGGGTTTACAAGCTAGAGGGCTCTTAACTACAGCTGCCCAGAGTCTCCACATCAGCACTCCACCAAGAGTGAAAGCCCTTCGCAAATAGCTCTGTTCTCTCTTTTTATACACTCTTTAGCCATCATCAAATGTCATCTGAGCGACCAGAACTCAGGCTCCTACTATTGGCTCTGGTCTTAGCAACTCCCCTTAGGACCCTGAGGGCTTCACACCCACATAGGCTTAGCACCTAGTAGATAGGGGTTTGGGCCTGGGGTTTAGCACCTGATAAGACTCAATCAAAAACACCCAACTTAATTGATATTACAATCTTTGTTTTTCTTTCTATCCCCAATGCTTAGCACAGTGTCTAGCACATGTATAAACTGCTTAATATTTATTGACTGGTGTTTTTCAACGATTTAAAGAGAGATGTCAACCTGGGGGGAGATGTTTACCAGAATATCACAGTTTCTGTACATGACTTCATCTTATTCATATTTTTATCAATGGCTTGGATAAAAACCTGTCATCTTTATTCAAATATATGGTTGGACATGTAACTGGGGAAAAATAAAATACTAAGTAATACAAAAAACCCCAAAATTAAACAACTTAAAAAAAGACAAAAAAAAGCAGCAACCAGAAATAGCTTGGTAAATAAAAAAGTGATTTAACTACCATCGGTTTTGCTGAGCAGTTCTCAGAAAACTATTTTGCAGTGAGATCGATATGTTATTCGTTGACAAACTTCAATTGTGTGAAAACAAAATGTATGTATACAAATCCAAAACAATATATAAATTTTGAAAAATGTAAAAAAAAAAAACCCACAAATTTATGGCTGGAGTAAAGCATGGACAAATGGTGACTATATTGAGTGACAAAATTTTAGTAGTTTACAATTATCATTAAACACAAACATTTTGAATTTAAATTTAAAAATCTCTTTATGTGCCAGTTTTATTCTAAGTGGCATAGTAGGTAGACTGCTGGACCTGGAGCCAGAAAGAAGTAGTCAAATCCTGCCTCAGACACGTACTAGCTATGTGTCCCATGGCAAGTGATTTAAACTAAAATTTAAATTGGATAAGGAGATGATTACACTTTTCCAGGCCTCTCTCTTCCCCTTACGTCTTCTGTTTACTTCCCCTAAACAGAAAATCTTATCAGCAGGTTACTGTCCTCTTCCCCTCTCCCCACTAATTAATGCAAAATTGACTGTTGATACCACCTCCCTCAGCCTCCTCTTCCCCCTTGCTCTGAATAGAGGGCTGGAGGGTAGAACTCCAAACTTCTCCCAATGCCTTTTTTAGACAGGCAGAAACTAGACTCACTCTGTTCTTCATCTGCTGCCCCGCCTGGTTTCAACTGCATGTAGCAAGATGCACCAGGTACCCCCTGACCCACTCCCCTGTGCTTTCCTGACTGCTTTTGTGTGTTGTCTACCCACATCCCCTTAGACTGTAAGCTCCTTGAGGGCAGGGGCGAGCACCTGTTGTATACTTAATACTACAAAGATTGGGATTAGACCCGTGATTTTTTTTTTTTTTGGTACAGGGAATTGCCAGGAGAAATACCTTCTACCAATGTAGGCCAGTACCTTTTCTGCAACCAAAAGACTTAGTGAGCTGCCTAGAGAACTAAGAGGTTATGTGACAAGCAGAGTCACACAGAAAGCTTGTGTCAGAGGCAGATTTGAATCCAAGTCTTTGTGCCTTTGAGCCCCACACCCCACCTTCCCCTACTCCCTAATGACTTTCAATTTGACACTAGAATAGGCACAAAAATAAAAGGCGGAGTCTCTAACATTAAGTAGCTTATTATTAAGGTATTTAATAAAAATTGTTAAATGGAGGCTATCTCAAAATGTAAAGAGAATGCCAGAAGCAGGAAAACAGCCTTCTCCTCTCGTAAGGAGCTTAGATAAAGATTATCCAGGGACTAAAATCACAGTAAGGGTGAGCCACTGGACACTAATACAAAAGCTGGTACAGAATACAGATACTATAGACAATAGAGTGGAAAGGGGACAGATACCATTATGTGTCTAGATATTTTTCAATAAAAATGTACTTAATATTTGAATGCCAGGGAGATTAATGGGACAGGAAAAATGGGAGCATGGTCACAGTGACATTAATACAGCACTTAAGAGTTGTAATGGGTATGATTCAGAGATGTGTCATGACATCCTATTTACATCAAGGCTTTATTTAATGAGGAGAAGATGTTGAATAGAGTGAGACCTGAGCAAAATTGCTATAGTAGGCCACATTTATTCTCTGTCTCCTTTTCTGTGCTCTCTCCTATCTTATTTGCCCCCACCACCTACTACCCTCCTGTTACTGTCTGACTTTTTTCAATAAGTCTCCCACTGAAATATGCTACTCAGGTCTTAAAGAAAAGGGTGTAGCTAAGAAGGTGGCTAAGAAGGGCTGTAAGAAAAGGAAGAGAAATGTGGAATATGTATTACAGTATTCTGGAAACATTATTTCATCAGAATATGTTCACAGTTGACTTATTTGATTGACTCTTTGAAAAGCATAAAGACCTAATAGCATTTGTGAGAACCTTGAGGGCAGGACAGCACTTAAAACAATGCCTTGCACATAGTAGATGCTTAATAAATGTTCATGACTGAATATTATATTTAAACATTTGATCACAACTGCTGTTATTTAAATACCTGTCTTCTTTGGGATTATGCCTATAATTTTGTATTTTTGAAAGTAAAAGGGAGTCAGCAAAGTTCCAAAAGTACTTACCAAAGTGTGTACGTCCCCTTCATTGGGAGGTAAATCCCGCCTAGTAATGTGATGACTCCGGTCACCTTGTCCTATGTTTGTTTCATTTTTTTCATCTACGTGAGGCATTGAAATCTAGGATTGTATTAATAACTGTGATGAGAAATTGTAGTAATTGATGATATTTTATATTGCATTTAAATTTTGACACAGTAAATAGTTACTACCTGAGCAACACTAGGCAAGAAACAGGCTCTCTGGGCTTTGGTTTATTCATCTCTAAGTTGAGAGAGTTGCTCTAGATAACCTCTAACGTCCCTTCAGATCTAAATAAAACTATGATCCTATAATCCTATAAAGGATCTCAGAAAGGATTAAAAATTCGTGGACAAAAACTAGCATCATGTCATATTGTGATAAGAGAATTCACTACTAGATATATGGCAAAATTCAGGAAAGAAAATAAAGAATATGGGATGCACTATGCCTATAAAGACGTGGTGTAAGGTATAAGGACTCTGCCACTACTGGTGGCACATGTCTGAAATCTCTGCTATCAAAAATCTGAGAGTAGTATATCATTTGAGCTAGGAAGTTCAGAGCTTCAATAGGGCTCAAACTTATTATACTAAGTCTGGCATCAATATGGTGAACCTCAGGTAGCAGGGGGGACACCAAACTACCTAGAGAAGGCCAAATTGGCAAAGATCAGAAATGGAGCAGGTCAAAGATCCAAGGCTGCTGATTAGTATTGCAATCAGGAGTGCTGTTGTATTTTAAGCCTAGGTGAGACTGGGAGACCTAGGTTCTAATAATGATGATGATGATGGTGATGATGATGATGACTAACATGTGCACAGAAGAGAAATGGATCATTCATCGAATCTTTCTTTCCACTACTGTTAGAAAAAATATAATCTTCTGGAATACCTGATAAAAGTCCAGAACTTTCACAGTGCAACTTATATCATATTTGGACTCACTTTAAGAGCCCTTTGTTTCCCTCTCCCTGTCATTCTGCTTTTCAGGATACCCTATAATGACTTGCCATTAGTTTTAATCAAAACAAAATTCTTCTAAGTCACCAAAATTCAACATTGCCAGGAGCTCATTTCTATATTTCATCCAAAAGACACAACATCCCTGACATCATATTGAGGCCTTGGATTAGTCCTAGTGTATGTGGTGGGAAACAAGCCACAGACTGAGTCACTGACACATACTTCCTGAGGCGCCCTAGACAATCTGAAAAAGTATGGCTCCCTAGGGCTTCTTTAAGTCCAACTTTACTCAATTTATGAGAACAAACAACCCACCCAGAATGTATCAAAGGCAAACAAAACTATTTTTACTGAGTTAATTGGTACATTAAAATACGTCATTTTACATGCATTTGTTTTATGTAGTTATAAAGAGATATAGAAAAATTCCACTCTAATCAAGAAAAGTGTTTGAACAATATTACCTTAATTTTCAATGGGTTAATCTCCATATCTGAAGTACAGTTCATTGGTCCATCAACTTCAAAATGAAGGATATATAGCAAAGTGTTGTTGTTATACTTGTAAGGCCACTGAAGATTTAGCATCGCTTTGCTGAATGAACTTGGGCCATTGTTCCTCAGCTAATGAAGAAAGACCAGTTAAATGCTACCATTAAAGATCTCCCCTCCCATCCACCTTGGGATTAGTATTTAAGGAATAATTTGAACACTACTAATAAGAATGAAAAGTAGAATTTTCTTGATGGCTTTAAAATTATAATATTAATATAATCATACAAATAGATGACTAATGACATCATTTAAAAATTCAACATTTTATCTGTGGAAACTTTTAAGAAGCTTTTTGTTTTTGTTGTTTTGGGGAGGGAGAGTTTGGACCTCGAATTTCATTGATATAGGGATCACCTGTGGAGGTAATGCCCCTTATTAATACAGATCAGCAACTGTTCTGCATGATCTTAAGAGTGTCTGGAACACTTGCCTGGGGCCAAGGAGCCAGCATGAGTTAGAAGAGAGACTGAAACCCAGGTCTTCCTGATTCCAAGCCTAGCTCTATACTATACCATGATGTTTATCTGACTGGAGTAAAACAAGTTGGTTTAAGAGAATCTTTTAGAAACCATTTTTAAAATCATACATAACTATTTCAACTAATAGAAAATGAAATGATTAGTAAAAAAGAAAATCAAAGGATTCTGTGATGATTAAGTTTTAAAGCGAAGGTGACAAATACGTGAAACTGAAAAGTAGTGAAAAGATTATTTTTTTCTTTCCCTACTGGCTAATGGTAATATTAACAACTAATAGTGATGACATTTTAGGGTGCACATATAACTGCAAACCTCATAGATGTGTTGCACAACAGGCCCAACATCCTCTTCAGTCTGTGGATTCTCCTTATGCTCCCAGTTTGGAATAGGAAGGAAGACATGATCAGGGCTTGAGACTCTAAGCAATAACCAAAGAAAACTCAAACTTACTTTGATTATGAGAATCACACCATCAGTTTCTTTTTATAACTATCCTAACATTTTCAAAGAATAGAAAGGCCTTTCTCAATCCTTTCCTCCCCTACCTCTACTGCATGCACCTTTGCTCTGCAATTGCCTTCCACGTACACTATATAGTTTTTATACACAGTTGTTTGCACACTATCTGCCTCAATTGACTATGAGCTCCCTGAGGGCAAAGGGTAGTTTATGCTTTTCTTTGTGTCCTCAGCAACTATGTGCTTCACATACAGTGTTCAATAAGTGTTTATTGGCAGACAGAATGAATAAAATGAAAAAAATCATACAAAAATGTATGAATGGAAAAATGTGAAATTACCCTCTATTAATCTTTTAAGTTAAAATATGAATTGATAAATAATTTTAATAGAATAAAGACATGTATGTCATACCTGCTATCATGCTAGTGTCTGCCACTTTCCAAAACAGTGAATAAGTAGATACTTTCAGCATTGAAGCACATTCTAAAATTAACATATGCCATCTTAGACTAGATTCTTTCTAAAAGGTGAGGACTTCAGTAAAGGAGACATTAGAAAATCATCCCATAGAACACGGTTAACATCTAATGTGAAAGCAATTACAGGGATTAGATTTTTTTAGTTACTGACCCTCTTATCTCAACAGCAGCAGAAATGGCAAGGTCAACTTGGTAAGATACCATTGGACTCACTTTGTCATACAGATTAGAGCTAAAAAGGAAAAAAAGAAAAAAAAAACAGGCACCGAAATGAGCACACTTGTAATCATAAATTCTCAGTGACATGAAGTATTCTGAGATCACTCGTTAAAAATGAACACATTTCAAACAGAGCCAAGAAAAATGTAAAAAGCACCAATGATTTCTAAAAATATATTAATATGAATGAATTCTGATATTTTTCAAAGATTAAAAATGACTTGTCCTTCTAGACTTTTCCTTAAAAACTATAGATAAGTAAATGCATATCTATTAATGAAATTAATGTCTATTAATTTAATTAGACAAATTCAAAATTTTTATTAACTGCCCACCATGAATGAGATGATGTGCTAGATGCATGTTAACGTGTATGTTTATTGAAATAAATACCAAATTTAGTCCCACAGAAAATGTATTCCCATAAGTTACATGTTACTTTCAAGAATGCTAAAACCAAAATAATATAATGCCTATCTACATTATCATTTTGTACAAAACTAAACATGCCAAATTTAGTGATTTTAATCATGTTTTCTGTGAAATAATTAGGTAAATAGAAACTTATCATTTTCATACCTCTGGATTTGTAAATCAAACTTCACAGAAGTATCTATCTCTGACTGTTGGTGCACACTGAAACGAAGACCAGCTAAAAGCTAGGGAGAGAAAAATGATAGGATATTAAGATGAGCTAGCACCTAATTGGTAAGAATTCCTACCTGATATATTTTTTTAATTTAAGCTATCAACCAACTCAAATTTTTAAAAATCTGACAATGTGTCTGTTGAAAAAATGTTCCCCATTTACTATCCCCCCACAGAAACCTCCCTAATAACAAAGAAAAGCAAACCAAACTGACAAACACAACAGTTTTCTTGCAATGTATGCCAATTTGAAAATAAGGTTGCTTTATGAACCAAAGTAATGTTCAAGGATGCTCCCTTTCTAAAATTGATATGTTATTTTCCCACCTTTATATTTCTGCTTGGAAGGATTTATAATATTTGATGTTCTATCTTCAGTGGTTCTAGGTTTTGTCAACGTGAGCACCCTTTCCATCACCTTCAGATCATAACCCATCCAAACCTGCTTATCCTATTCAAATCTTATTCAATTTCTTCCACAGCTTCTCTGTGATACTCCACAGAAGCCTTCTTCAACATCTTTTTAACACTATGGGCACCAATGCAATCAATCATGAACATTTATTAAGTGCCTACTAGAGAACAGGCACTGTGCTATAGCATCAAAGCACTTGAGCCAACTATCTACTGTTACCACTTACTTGTTACATGAACATCTCACTTTCTGTTTTAATTTTCTATTTCTTGAATGAATAGTCTTTACTAAGAATGATATTCTTCTTGAAAGTAAGTAAATAGGTCATTATAGGCAATTAGCTGCAACCTATTCACACACAAATTTCTCCATTAAAGTTTGGGTCACTTGTATCTTTGATTCTTAGAGAGAAAGGTGTTTCACAATGATAACTGCATCCATAGAGTGGGTCAATGGATAAATAATTGAGTTATTTATTGACAAATAAAAGTATCTATTACGTGCTTACTATGAATCAGGTGCTGTGCTAAGCACTGGGCCTTCAAGAAATTCACATTTTAATGGGATAGAAAACATGTGAACAGTTATTTATATACAAAATTCATAGAGTGACTATGGAAGGCAATATGAAGGAAGTAATAAGAAGCCACTACAGTTTACTGAACAGGGAGATAACATGGTTAGACTTGAGCTTCAGGAAATACACTCTGGCAGCAAAATGAAAGATGAATCAGAGTGGGATGAAACTTGAAGCTGAGAGATCAACCAGGACTGACTACAACAGACCAGGTGTGAGGGAATGAGGGCCTGTAACAAAGAAGTAACTATGTGAATAGGGAGAAAGGGACATACTGGAGAGTGGCTGTGAAGGTAAAAACAAACAATAACAGCACACACACACACACGCACACACACAATTTGGGAACAGATTATATGTGTGGGGTAAGTGTAAGCAATCAAAGATGACAACCAAGTTTGTAAGATAACTGTTTAATGACTGTGATTGTTGATGCCAAATGAAGAAATGAAGCTACCTGTCACTGCCAGGGTTAATCTGTCATGGAGGATGTCATGTGAACAATGCAAAGGAAAAAGGATTTCCTAAGGATAGTCTCCCAGATGCTTCTGTTTCCAGATCAAGTTCTTGAATATTATAGGGATTTGTGAATGCAATCCATGCTTACTCAAAAGATATTGGCCTAACAGTCCACAAAGGAAAATTAACTGTATGAAAAATACCTACCAACCAAACTAAGAAAAGTAGCTAAAACATCAATCTACTGAGTTAGTACCTCAGTTCATATATCTGGGACAGGCACTGCAAACGGGCTGTAGATTAGACTCAGAATTGAATAGGAAGAAAAGAAAGTTGGAATGTACTTAAAAAACTGTGCTTTTAATGACCCCAGGCTATTCTCTGGCATAAAAAAAAACTATCCTTGTAACAAAAATGTTCTCCTGATCATGCCATATGCCATATCATAACAGGCCTATTCCTCAAACTACCACAATCCGAGATTCACTAGATCAAACAACAGAGGAAGAGCAAAGTATATTAACATTTTTCTCTCTGTCTTAGTCACACTACAACAGGGTTCAAAGCAGTTACTTTTCAGAGGATTGAAATAGAAGATTAAAGTATATCTTTTATTCCTTCATGCTCCAGGGTCATGAACTAAACCTGACTCTCATTGATCTTTTGTCCTAAAGCTGGTAAAGTGTCTCATTTGGACATTTACAACATGGGATGAAAAAGAGTACATCCAGTTTGGAGAAAGGAAACCTGGATTCTAGTTCTGCCTTGTTTCTAACTTGCTGCATGTCCTTGTACAATTCCTTCCTCTTTTCTGGGCTTCAGTTTCTCCAATGTCCCTTTTCATTCTAATATTCTGTGCATCTCTGTACCAAAATAAAATGGCACATATTCAAGGGGCAGAAAAAAAAAACATGACATCCCCTAAAACCAAGATCTACTAACGTTTGCTAAAATGAGTTTTGGGGGACACACGCATTAACTTAAAAGTTCCACCCTCGCCTCATTACAGTGGAGTAAAGCAAGCGAAGAAAGAAGAATGCATAAGAATTACCAGGCACAGTGCTAAGCATTGGGGAAAAAATACAACAAAAAAAGACAATTCCTGCCCTAAAGGAGCTTACATTCCAATATGAGAAAAGGGTGGGAATGATCGGGGTGGGGGTGGGGTGGGGGGAATGTGAAGACCCTGGTTTGAAGCTTCAAGTCAAGGTTTTGAAGTCAGGAAGCTAGAAATCAGAAGCAGAGCCAGGAAGAGAAACAAGGTTCCAAGGGGAATGTACCAGTGGAAGAAGAGGGACAGGCAAAGGTGGCAGAATTCTCAGGTATAAATGGTGACATACCTAATTCTGGTTTTAAATAAGCAAAACTCAGCCGATAAAAAAGATTGAAATAATAACTTATTAAAATAAACAATCATACATTTGCATATGCAAATGTTTGAAGAATCTTTGATTCAATTGGGTTAAGAATTCCTTCTACCTATGCATATGACAACCCATTTGAGATCCCTGAGACATGCTGAGGTCACATGATTTTTCTAGGCTCAGACTGCTAGCAAATATCAGGTTTAGGACTTAAAGCTGGCACCCTGGGGACTTATTAGCTGGGTAATAGCCCTCTTCATTTTCCATCAGCTGCTCTGCTTGGTTTCCCCAGGATAAACCAATCACCTGAAATCTAATCATCATGGAGACTGATCCCATTCTGATACTCAATACCTATGCTATTTCCCCATGTATAAGATAAACTCTTTCTCGAAAAATTCGGGGTCTAAAAACTGGGTGTGTCTTATACAGTGGTGGTAGTTTTTTTACTTGCATTCCACACTTTTTTGCGCTTGTTTTTGTGCTCATTGTTGTAGATTTTTTTACTTGCATTTCCCTCTTTTTCCACACTTGTTGTCTTTGTGCTCACTGCACACCGGTGTATTAGGTTATGTTTTGTCACATTCTGCTTAGAAATGGCTCAGAAAAAATTTTCGCACAGTGCTGAATTCAAGTTAAAAGTGATCCAGGTTGCAAAAGTGAATGGAAATCGTGCTGCTGAATGTAAGTTTGGTCCTCCTCCAAATGAGAAAACAATCCCAGACTGGCTATGGGAAGAAGAAATCCTACTGAAAACACCATGGCAGAAGAAGGCCATGAGAGGCAAGTCAGCAAAACGGCCTGATTTAGAGAAGGAATTGAAGACACGGATTGAAGAGCAAAAGGCAATTGGAATTCCTGTGTCCACAAAGATGGTTCAGTATGGAGCAAGAAGAACTGCTGATGAAAAAGAGGTTACTGATTTCAAAGGAAGACACAAGAGGTGCTTCAGGTTCATGAAACGGATTGGACATATGTACATGCACCAGACTTGCCCAAAAGATGCCTGAAAGCTATGAGCAGATAGTCCTTGAATTTCATCGTAGTATTGTATGAATTTTATGATGAATAAAACTTGACTTCAATAACTATATGTAATACATTTTTTTTTCAAATTTTGGGCCCCAAAATTAAGGTGCTTCTTATACATGGGGAAATATAGTACTCAGCACCCTCAGTTGCTTCTCCATTCAAACTGGAGGGGTTGGGGGGGGGGAAGGAAGAAGCCCAGAGCAATAAACTCCTCCCCAAAGTCTTCCTTTATAGAGGACCCAGAATTTTTCAGCTACATTCTTAATTTCCTATCGTATTCTATGCCTGGTTTCAAACCCACCACCCTTCCCCAAACCTCCCACACGCTTAGGAAAGCACCTGGTACACAGTAAGCACTTAACAAATCTTCACTGACCACTACTGATAGACTCCCGGACCCTATCTACTATGCCAAGTTACTTTTCCAGGCCTCTGAAGCATTCAGAAAATATTTCGTTTACAAGCCACTGTGGTATTGACATAAGCACCCTGTTCCCTCTTCAAGAAAAAAAAATGATAAAATGAATTTAATGGAATTTAACTAGGTTATCTTACTTTAGTTCCAGCCTTCATGGGATTTCCAAGGTCACATACCACCTGGCGTGTTTGATTCTCCATTTTAAATGCACAGGACAGCCTTGACAAAGTCTATAATAGGACAAAGAGGCTTAAGAAACAAAATATTGAACACAAACACAGACTACAAGGTTGTAAAGTTCTTTGAAGAAACTTTGTACTTATAGATTAAAGTTTTTTTAACTAATTATCAAGTTAATATTTAATGGAAAAAACTAATATATAGTCCTACTACACATGAATGGAATATTATAACTCTAAGGTCTTGAGGGAATTCAGAAACATTTATTTAACTGTTAACACACAGTTTGACAGAAAAGCTTGAATGGTTCAGATATTGAGTTAAGTGGTCAAGTGCTTCTGCAAGATGTCAAAAATTGCAAATCATTTCAGGATTGCAGAGTGCTGGGCTTGAAGATAATTATAATAGATAAGACTCTTGACTGTCTAGAAATATGTCCTTGGGTAAAATAGGTATGGTTGCTCTGTAACTGCATTGTGTGCATAACTTATAAATGTTAATCAGGCTTATCAGTGCATTTCAATTATCAGAAAAGAGTTCTTGATTTAGAAGCTTACTTCACTGTTACGGACACCACCAATGAAATCTGCCTGGGGTGGAATGGACACAATGAGCTCAGCCTCATAGGCTCCTTCCCCTAGATTCTGGGCATTAACAATCAGTGTCAGAGGGTTGTCATCACCAATATAGATCTTCTTTTGATCACTAGAAATGAATACAAATCCAGGCAGTGAATGAAAAGAGCATGGAAAAACCAAGAGACAGGTGCATGGACTAATAATTTCAAAAATGATTTGAGAAGGCTTAAGAATATTTTGCAGTTCAGTAGAACATTGGCATTATATAGTGAGTAAAAATATTAGTGCTTTTCCCTATAATGAAATAAAATACTGGTAAATCACCTCCTCTGAGGTTTTTATTAATAACTCCTGTTTTCTTTTGTTCAAAAGCTAACTCCTAACTTAACCATCCATTCAAAAACACATCATATGATCTATACATTGTCCCTCCTGTTTTTAGTACATCACAGGATATTTTAATTATATCACCAAAAAGAATAATTGGGAGGGAGTAAGAGGAAGGGAGATTATGTCTATTTTTTTCTATCCAGGATTGGGCAATCAAACATAAATAGTTAAGTGATGATACACTTTATCAGTGAACTTGTAGACTACTGCGAATAAATTAAATACTTTCTCTAACTCAAGTGGTAAGAGAATTCTGATTTTTTTTGGAAGCTCAAACGATTTCTATTTGTGAATCCTTAAAATAATGATAATAATTACTTCACACAGGCATATTAGTTGTATATTATCTGTGATTTATTAAGTTCACGGAACTCTCAAATCATAAAGAAAAATAATCTTATCAAAATTACTTCTTAAGAAATAGTTTCATGGTATTTATTGATCATGTATTTACATAGCTATAAAACTTACCTATGTACAGAAACTTCCAGTTTGGGTTTGCACACATTGTCGTCACCACAGTCCAGTAGAATGTGAGCCTAAAAAATAACATTCAATCAATATATGTAAACAAATGTTACCATTTTGATCCACCTCTGGTATGTCATCATGGTACAGAGGCAAGTCTGAGTAATCTAGGCTATCTACAAAATTAAGTACTACAACTAGAAAGGGACAGAAATATTTGGCGAGGAAGTAAATAGTAAATTATTCCAAAATTATTCAAAACATCTCTTGAAAAGCTTTTAAATAACCATAAAAATCATGGGAGAAAAAACCTTTCAAATGGCATCACCTCACAGATGATAGAACATGCCTGTGCTATTGAGTAAAAATATTTTGGGAAGCTCTTATCAAAGCCAAACAGTTATCAAGAAGTTTCCTTTTCTCAAATTTTTCTATGTCAAGTATTTTCCTTATTTCATCCACAATTCATATGTTTCTTTTAACCATTTTCTTTTTTTGGTTAAATTTTCTTTTTTATTGTAGACTTAATCATTGACAAACACAAACATTTCAATATACAAAGACCTGCTAGAAAAAAAGCTTGCAAGAGAAACTGAATTTCTCTTACATATAGTTTTTCTCAAGGAACACACACACACACACGCACACACAATTTGCCCTACTCTGTTTTGATCCAATGTATACTTTTAAGAAAAGGTTGAGTGAATATAGTACCTGTCGACTAATATTGGCAGGAGTGAACTGGTTAAGAATGGGTTGCAATCCAGTCACATCAGCTGCAGTCTTATAATCTAATCTGTATTCCATAAAAATAGTAATTGGAGTGAGCTTGTCTCTAAATTCAGATTCATCCTGGAATGAAAATGATTCTAGTTAGTAGTGAAATAAACCCCAACATCTAAGAAGAAATCCCACATACTTCACTTACTTCTCGTTTGTCTCTAATTATCCCATCATTCATTGTATCTATATTCCCACAACAAATGCCAGAGAAATTTTGTACATTCAACAAAAATTTATTAAGCACCTACTATATGCCAGACATTGTGCTTGGATATAAAGGCAAAGGAAAACAAAACAAATGATCCCTGCTCTCTAGAAGTTCAGTCTAATGAGACAACACACCAACAACTATGTCCAAAAAAGATATATAAGGATAAGTTGGAGATAATCTCAGAAGGAAAGCACTAGCATTAAGGGGATTCAACAGGAAAAGTTACTTACAGAAAGTATGGTTCTAGCTGGGACCTGAAGGAAGTCAAAAAAGCCAGGAGACAGAAGTGAGGTAGGCAAGCATTCTAGGCATGAGGTGCTCCAGCCAGTGAAAACACTAAGAGTCAGAAGATGGGGTATCTTGTGCAAGGAACACTGACAACTCCAGTGCCACTGGTTCACAGAGTGTGTGGAAGGAAGCAAGGTATAAGAAAACTAGAAAGGTAGAAGGGGCCAGGTTATAAAGGGTGGTGTATGCGCCAAATGGGATTTTGCATTTGATTTTGGAGATAACCTAGAGGCATAAGTGTTTATTGAATAGGGGATTGACATAGTCTGATCTGTACTTTAGAAGACAGATTTGACAGCTGAGTGGAGGATGGATAAGAGTAGGGGGTGTCGAGGCTTGGAGACTACTTCAGTATTTCAGGCAAGATGATGAGGATTCCCACCTGAATGGTGGTGGTGTCAGGAACAAAAATGCTAGAAGTCAGGTAGTCCTGAGATTAAATTCAGCCTTGAACAAGAACTATGTGACCCTGGGCAAGTCACTTCACCTCTGCCTCAGTTTCTTTAACTGTAAAAATGGGGATGATAATAGCTCCAAACTCATAAGGTAGTTGTAAGGCTCCAATGTGATAATATCTGTAAAGCATTTAGCACAATGCCAAGTACATAGTAGTAGCTTAATAAATGCATATTCCCTCCCCCTTGGTTGTTGTTTTTGTTAGAGATCATGAAACAAAGGCTGAATGATCACTTGTTGGGGATGCTGTTAGAAGGCATTATTGGTTAAGTATGAGTTGGGTGAGGTAGTTCTCCAAATCCCTTCCAGTTCTTAGATTTCTGTCATCCTGGGAAGGATAAGATGCCCAGAAAGGACAACTTGATTTGATAATTAATAATAATAATAGCTAGCATTTATATAGCACTTATTACATAACCTAGAGAAAAAAAATATTCAGCAAATATTCCTACTTTCAGTTTATTTTTCTTTTTAAAAAAATTATTGTTATACAAAAAACATCTCAAAACTTTTTACAATTAAACTAAATAATAAAGGGGTCAGAAAGTAAAACAAAGAGATAACGTATGCAAAGTACTTTGTAACCTAAAGCATCTATAAGATATTGTTACATACTAAGAACAATGATGCTGTTTTTTTTTTACCCGTAGATACGCTGTAAGCTCTTCACATTGCATCTGCCCACCCTTTGAAATACTCATGTTCTTTGAGTGTCCAGGTGATTTGTTATGGAGAAAGAGGGCTCTCCTAATGGCTCCTTTTTGCTTCAGTTTATCTAAAAGAAGTTCAACCTGGAAATCTATGAAAATCAACAAATAAAAAGTATTTTTAAAAGAAGCAATCATTTTATATAGAAAATTTCTTACTTTAATAATATATCACATACTTTCCTTTAGATTTCCCAGTAAACAGTAAAAACTGCCTTCAAATCCCACAAAAATAATATTCTAATTAAGCAACCAATATTCCAAGCTTTAGTGTAAATAAATCTTTAACATTTCATGTATTAATAGTTTTGTTTTTTTAACCAGACCTCTAATTTCATCAATGAGAGAGCTACTGATTCCTGTCGTAAGGCAGCTAGGTCCCTTCTCTGCAATCTGTAGTCTCTGAGTTGACTGGGGCCCTAAGAGATTAAGGCCCTAAGATCAAGGTCATAGAGACCATGTTTGTCAGAGTTGGGACCTAAAACCAGATCTTCCTGACTCTCTTCTCACTATTCCATGCTGCCCATTTAGAAGAACATACTACTCCCCACCTCCAAACCTCTCAAAGTGTTGCAGCAAATTAATTTCTTATATAAGATGGAAAAATACTGGTAACACAATTTGACTGTTCCACATGGAGGATAATATAACAAACAACGTGAAAGAGATGCCAAGTTTGTTGACCCAGGCATGCAGAAGAAAATTCTTGATAGAAGTAACAGAATAAGTTTCAGAACTGAGTCTTCTGTCATTAACATTGACAGAACTCCAACTATTACTAACTTTAAGAAATATTTATCTAATGTTATATATACCAAAAAGCTCAAAAATAGTAGGTTGACTATTGGTGATGAATTATTCAGCAACAGCATCCCCTTACATTCTTGCAATTTAACTAAATGAAAATAAATTTTGTTTTGAGAACATTGGGAAAAGTTACCCCTGAAACCAAATGCACAAAAAAGTTATCACTAAGCAGTATGATATAGAGGTGATATCCCTATTTTTTTTTCACATGGGCAAAACATTTCCATTTTTCAAGAAAGTAGGAGAAGTGCTAGTGTTTGTGGTAAAGCTTGAGTTTTGTGAGCCCCCAAAGCACTCTCCTCTGCTCAGAGTTTCCAGGGGCCCTTAACAGAAAAACAGGTATTAAAGCAAGAGGGTTTTACAGAAGATGTAATGTACAGAAAAGCCCATGTGGATGGTTTCTCTAAATTTTACAAACAGTTAATTTAGTACTTGTCAATTATAAAATACCCTATGACCAAAATAGCAAAAATAGTTTTCCCTTGCTGCACAACTTACTCAGCTTCTCCGGAAGCCTCCCTTTGCCATCAGCCTTTAAGCAGAATCTCACGTTAAAACTGTGGGAAAATAAAAACCATAAATCCTTCCATCCAGTGAAAAGTTTCCAAATACTCTTTTTAAGTGTCTACATCTCACAATTCTAATCTCTAATTTTTAACTGACATCTTTATATATATCTTGAAATTAATTTTAACAAGTAAAATACAGAATTGTAGTCCTTTCTAACCCAAATTCTTCCTATAGTCAATTAAGTCCATTTTTTTCTCATGCTTAGAAGAAACAGAGCAGCTCATTAAAATCCCCTTAATAAAAGGACAGAGAACTCATAGAATGAGTAAATTTCCTGAAGGGTATTACTATTAATAATAATAGCTAGCATTTATACAAGGTTTGCAAAGCGCTTAATTATTATCTCTTTATATCCTCACAATAATCCTGGGAGGTAGAGGCTATTATTATCCCCATTTTACATGTGAATAAACTAAGGCAGCCAGAGGTTAAATGACTTCCTCTAGGTTACACAGATAGTAGATGTTAAGGCTGGATCTGAACTCGGGTCTTCCTAACTCTCAGATCCAGCACTCCATTGACTATCTAGCTGCCCTTGTATTAAAAAGTTATCAAGCATTATTTTAAAGTCAGTTCTTGCCATAAAGAGCAATGCCTGGGAGTTTTCTTCCTATAGGGCAGAGGACCTTTTTTGTCCAGACTCCTTTAGCAGCTCGGTGAAGCCTCCCAACCTCCTCTCAAAATAATGTTTATAAACATTAAAAAAAAATTGGGATTACAAAGAAAACTAATTACATTGAAATGAAAACATAATTTTTTTCACCATTCAAGATCAAAGACCCCCTGAAGTCTCTACATGGATCCCAGGTAAAGAACCTCTGCTATCCAGACTTCCAAGAACAGTTGGAAGTTAAGGCCTAACACATATAGCTGGGCCTAAAAACACCTAGGTAACTATGGAAACTGAGATAAAAATGTTCTAGCTCATTAATCTTGCTTCTTGCTCTACTTCTGAATCATTATGGACTAAACTCTGAACCTCACTTCTTAACCCTGCTTCCCATCATTATTGTATGTTGGGGGGTTTTTTAACCTCATTTACACTCCATACATCATCTCCCATCTCTGCTCCCAATCCCCTTCCTGATACTAGCTTCTTCCTGCTACCGTTGTGCTCCCTGCCAGTAGAAACAGCTACAAACTGTTCCTCCCTCCCCAAACCAGGCATTTCACTAAGCATCATGCCACCAACTCAGCCATAGCCCTTGACAGGCCCAGCTGTAGCAACGTTACAAAATGACTGTTTCAGTTTAACAAAGGGTTGCATCACCAAGAGCACTTAAATACATGTTTATAATCATCAGTTACTTGACAGGCTGATAAAGAACACTGTGCAGCTTCCTGAGAGTAGAGAGGAAGGCAAAGACTCTTAAATGTGTTTGGAGCCAATGCCAACTAAAGATCGCCAGAAAAGAACATAAAGAAATTCTGAAATGATAATATAAACCAAGGACGATGATGTGATTCTATTTCCAAAACAATTATTATTTGCAAAGAACTCTTCAGTGACATTTTTTATACAGTATAATGTGATAGTTGTTTTTTTCTTAATATTTCTTTTTAATTTCAAATCATCTACCTTTCATTATTTCTCAATTCATGCCTTGGCCCTCTCCAATTTATATCAGAAACATCCAAATATGTGAAGGAAACAAGAAAGAATGGGCTTTTGAGGAAAATCTAAGCATTGTGAGGGTCAGATGAGACAATAATTGTAAAGCACTTAGCACAATGCCTGGAACATAGTATGCACTATATAAATGTTAGGTAGTATTTATTTGAAGGAGTATAAAGAAGCTAAAAAGGGAAGCTTTGTCTTCTAAGACATATTAAGTGCTTCTTCAAAGAGATGATTTCAACTTAGAGTATCTAATTATTACTTAGCATGTTAAGTTGGAAAGGGAAGATAATCAAATGAACTAAACATTTAGAGGACCTATACAAAAACCGAATTTTATGATTTTATTGCTTGTTCCCCCTTTTTCTTTGGTTTGGACCTGTTATTTCATTAGTGTAAGAAACTCCAAGCATAGAAATTCCATCCACTGTTGCAAACTAGCAACTTCTGGGAAACTTAGAGATTTCCTGGGACACTGAGAGATTAAATGAATGATCCCAGGTAAGATAACGAGCATGCGCAGAGCATGGTTGCATATGCCTGTAATTCCAGATGCCAGGAAGCTGTGCTTAGCAGATTTCTCAAGCTCAGGAGTTCTAAACCAAGGTGGGCAATAGCGATTGGTTATCTACACTAAGTTTGACATCAGTACAGTGAGCCCCCAGAAGCAAGGGGCCACCAGGTTCCCAGAGAAGATGCAAATCAGCCCAGGTTGGAAACAGATTGAGCCAAAGCTTCCATGTCAATCAGTAGGAGGATCAGGTCTGAGTAGTCTCTGTAACCGGCCTGGATGGGATGGGGAGGCCAAGTCTTTAAAACAAATAAACAAAAATCCCACATGACCATTATATATCAGAAGTAAAACTTGAACCCAAGTCCTTCTAACCCCAAGCCTGGCACAATATCAATTATACTATACTGCATCTCCTTCATATATAACTGAGCAATTGTGGAAAAAGTCATTACTTTTATTTATCAGGTTGTTTAGCAATTCAAGAGCTTTGGTAACTTTTTCTTTGGAGATTATTTCTTTAGTCATAATATGGACCTGAAATACAACCCATCCATAAAAAGTGTTTTATATTTACCCTCCCTTGTTCTTTCAATTAACTATTTTAACTCACTTACATGCCTACTGAATTAACTACCACGTTAACACTTTTTATTAAACAAACATTCTTACCATGAAACTTTGACATCTGTGCCAGGGAGTGGACAGTTCTTATTATCTTGATTTAGAATAGTGGGATAAACTTCTAGGCCTGCATTTACAGTGATAACTGGCCTGGCTCTGTGGTGGTAATGGTTATATTTTAAGGGGAAAAAAAAGAAAATAAGATGAATTGGGAGAAACTTTTAAATTTTAGCAGGTTAGATACACAGATACATGGAGATGATATTTCTTAAACGTGCTCAGCTCAGAGACTCTCGTCTCCAAATAGGAGCCAGAGAGTTAGGATCTATAAACATCAATTTTTTCATAATACCCAAAATTAAGATCATCCATCACAAACCAAGGAGACCAAATTTTACAATCTTAAGGCTCATTTGCTAAACATATGTAAACATAGCCCAAAAAAAGAAGTGTAGGTACTAAGGAATACAAATGGAAAATGTTAGTGGAGCAGAATAGATATGGAAAAGCTTTTCTGATGACATCTTAGGACATACGGAATTGATGAAGTACAGATGCATGAAAAATGTCCTAAATTGCAAAAGGAAAAAATATAGTAATGAGACATTAAAAATCATAGCATACAGAAATGGAATAGGAACATGAATGAGTACTTAATTTCTCTACTATGATTATTTATATTAGAAATACATGAAATTTATTTCCTTGACTTTTATGGAAATATTTTTAATGCTACAGCCAAATACAGAGATAAAAAACAGAAGAAAATGTAAAAATTTTGAAAATAAAACAGTGAAGGTCTGAACTGAATGACATTTTTTAACGACCATAGTTTTACTTATAAACATATCAGAATGACTAACACTTAGCTGCAATGAAATACTGGATATCAAGCATTATCAATTACTCCTCCAGGGCTAAGCTGCATTTCATATATTATTTAGTATTTAGTTACAGAATTATCAAATGACTCTAGACTGCTTCCTAAAAGAGGTTCCAGAAGCCTTACTCACCTATATAAAACAGCTCGGTCCACTCCAAAAGCACCTACAATTAAATCTAAAAAAAGAATAAAACCTGGTTTTTAAAAATTTATAATTTTACTAATCAAAAAGAAAAAAATAAATTTTCCCTGGATAAATTTATTGTCAGAGTATTTTAATTTTTAGTTCTGGTCAAGTTTATTCATTTCCTATTCCTATATTCTTACAAAATAATGACTCTAAAATTCTCAGAAGTTTTTTTTTTCCCAATGATGAGTCTTAACATTATATCTAAAGGGGAAATAGGGAAAAGGTAGAAGATTTAAATAAGTTACTACTAATCTATATCCTGGACTATAGCTCTAATCTCTATTCTAGGTGGATTAAAAACATATGTATGCCCATATAACTTTAATGAGATCCTGCAGGGATTAGAAGATGGTAGACAGGGAAAAAATATATAGAACCTGTGGTTTTCACCACATCAAAGACTTTGACCCAAAGGAAAAAATAATCACCTGCATGTATAACCTATTTCTAGGAACAAAACTTCTAAAGGAAGAGTCTCAGCATGAGCTATGTCATACCATATGTGTCCCTTACTCTATGTACTAAAAGGGAAAATTAATTTCTAGTTCCCTGGTTGCCTTACTGAAATAATGGTTTTTAGTATTCAAATGTCACAACACATGTAAATTTTTTTTTAATTAAACTAAACAAATACCAAAGAAAATGGCTTTTTTCCAAACAATTAAGTGCATGAGAAAACAGCTAGGTGGCACAATGGATAGAGCGCTGGATTTGGAGTCTGGAAGACTTGAACCTACTAGTCTTAAACACTTATTAGCTGTGTGACCCTGGGCAAGTCACTTCACCTCTGTCTACCTTGGTTTCCTCGTCTATAAAATGTGAATAACAATAGCATTTAAATCCAAATGTTGTAATGGAAATCAAATGAGATAATATTTGAAAAAAAAAAAGCATTTCACAAACTTTAAAAATGTAAACACTAGCCAGACTAATAACTATGATGATGATTATTATATTAGTTGGTTGTTATCCCTCGTTCTCAAAGAGGACCAAAATGACATCACTATGTTGGGGTCAAAGTACAAGTGTGTCTAACTGGCTAATAGCCATCCTGACCAATATGAACTTAGAAGGCTCTACCACAGTTCAGACACAAAATGTCCATATTATAATCAGAACAAAAAGAGAAGATTTTACATGAAGTTTCAGATTTCTTTTATGTACAGCTTGCTTTTTTAATAGCATGTAATAAATTCATTCTTTAGCTTTTATAGCTGTCCCACTTGTCTGTGATTCTCTCTAGCCAGAAGATTTTTCTTTGTCTTTTTAAAAGAAGATATTTCAATGGCAATACATTCTTTTCTTTCTTTTCTGTTTTCATGTGTAAGCTATAGGGGGAACATATATTACTAAGCTAAATCTACTTTAACTGTATAAATGTAATCAACTCAGAAAATTATTGCAGTACATTGAGTTCTCCATTATACACATCAAAAAAAGCCATGCTCTCCGGTTTCAATCCTAGGTGGTAAAAAATGAAAGTTGTATAGTTAATTAGAATTATATATGCATGACTTCATGTACATCATTCTATTTTACTACATAGCTCCTAATTTCATATTTTGTGTATACATATATAGATTTCTTTGTAGACATATGCATCTATATATGTCTATATGTAAATGCACATATATGTATAAGATAATCTGAAATGCTTTCATAAACATACATTTTTTAGGGTTAGAAAAGTTTTTGGAGCATATTTAGTGCAAGCTCCTCACTTTGCAGGTACAGAAACTGAGGCCAAGAAAGATGAAATGATTTGCCCAAAGCCACTTGACCAATTAGTAACAAACTGAGGCTTGAACCCAGCCATCCTGACTTCTGGGAATTTTTTCATACCACATCTTTTCATTACTTCCCTTCACAAAAATCATATGGAAAACAGTTAAATGTAAGAGCTTGATATTTCATTGTCACTATAAATCAAGATAGCAAACGCTGATTTTTACAAATGATTTAACATATATGTGTACACTGTTTTACCTGGGTATCCATTTTGATCTATATCTGTGGCTCCTTTCAATGAGTACCCAAAGCTTGGTGGCATGGCCCGGGCAGCCCATTGTCCTTCTAGGATTTGAGATGGCACTGAATTTAAGCCTGTGGCTCTTCCATTGTAGATATAAACAATCCCTCGTTTGTCTTCTCCCCCATAGGGGGCAGCAATTGCAACGTCTGTGAATAAAAAGGGAAGACTTCAGAAAGTCTGAGCATCTGTAGGAAAAAGACTTATGGATTCCCATAAATCACTCCAATAATAAATGCAATATTAAAGCCTGAGTGCAGTGTCATGTATTCAAAGGCAATGCTTCAGTTCAAAATGAAACGAACCATATCTCTCAGGCATATTGTTGATTTCTAAGTACTAAGGATTAGAATGTTTCAGCAGGATGTACTTATGGAAATGAGACAGTTCTGAGGCACAGAGGTATTTTCCAGCTCTTGCAATGTGAAGCATCATATTTGCAATTAATGCCTGACTTTGGCTATCATAAACTCTTACCTTTGAAAGCAAGGAATGCAGCAAGAAATGAGGTTGGCACAAGATGCTTCCAAGTTAAAGACTGAACCTAAAACTAAACCCCACAGACCGGGACCCCCAGGAACCTGCCCTGGATATTAGTGTATTCTCTTATTCAAATTATCGTATATTTATTTCCCTCCATAGAATATTAAATTCTTTGAAGGTAAGAACTGTTTCTATATCCCATGTATCTAGCACAATGTCTTGAATATAGAAAGTGTTTAATAAATACTTGTTAAATTGCACTGAATTGGCCAGGCAGATATAGGATATGTGTCATCAATATGACAGGTTCTGTGCATTATCTTGATCTTTCCTAGTTCAATTTCTGTACATAATCAATTAATAGGAATTTATATTGGCTGCCTTCTGAAGTTTTCCTGGGATTACCATTATCCTTCTTACTTTACCTTAGAAAGTCTTTTACCTCATGTATTGCTACATAGATCTGTTAATGAACTTAAACTCCTGGGTACTCTGACCATGTAACTAATATTCATGTAACTAATGGTATTTCTGTTTCTTAATTTCATTACAGACCAGATCAACATTAAAATAATGTGGGAGGTTAAGTTTCTTAAAACAAACAGCATTCCCTAGATAGATCTGCCTTATAAAGCATAGTCTAAATAACACTAACATCCAAGTCAAAGGGGGTCACAGAGCTTTGTTTACATTAGTCATGTAATTAAAAACTAAATTAAAATACATACTTTCAAGCTTGCCCACAAAACTGTGATGTATTTAGGATTTCATCAGATTTAATATCATCTTCTTTCACATTTATAATAGCAGTTCACAGTCAAGACCTCAGAATATTGCTAAAACTTTGTCAGTTATAAAGAAGCAAAACAAGCCTATGATTGCTGCAGAAGTCACAGAACAGTCAACCAGATTAAAGGAGGAGGAGGATTACATTCCAGATGATTTCAAATAAAAAAGAGAACTTCAATTTTCTTAAGATGTTGCCTGGATTTTGAGGGGATTTCTAACCATCTTAATATAAATGGTACTAGGAAGATATTCCACTTGAAGCAATTTGTACTATGAATTTAAGAAATGTCATAATGTGTCAGACCAGATCACTCCAGTATTCTAGCTCTAACAGTGACATTAAGGGAGGTTCTGGGAGACCATGATTCTACTGGATAATGTTAACCTCCAAAGGTTAGGACTATGCTCCATATAAACTATCTTCCTTCAATATCCAATTTTAGAGCTATCATTCATTATAAAATCTAAAGCTTCACTGGATATACTCATGTTTCTTTCTGATAAGTTTATTGGTTATTACTCTAAACAAGTACTTACCTCATTTGTCCCATAAATGCCTCTTTGAAGCCTCAGTAATAACCATACCCTTAAAATTGTTGTCATACAAGCAGGAAGGTGATAAAGATAACTGGGTATCAAATTTAGATAGATTCTAGCATTTGCAGTTAGGTAAACAAAAGCCCATATCCATCCTATCATGATTTTATACATATTTATCATATTTTTCTTTTTTTTTCTAATCTTGAGTTCTATTGCTACTGCTGCTGCTATTATTAAGACTCTCCTCACAAAAGAAACTCATTAAAAAAAAAACCTCTTCTACCTCCTTTATCTCTTTCTTGGGAATTCTGACTACAAGCGCACACCATATACTCAGATATAAACATTATGCTTCTGTACAAAGGTAGGAGACTGACTCCTGTTTTGTTTCTGGTGTCCTTCCATAACATCCAAATCCCATATTAGGCCTTGTTTAGCAATAGCAGATTGGTCCAATGTCTCCAAGTACCAACCTGTATCTTGTCCTTGATACATACAGTTCATAGAAGAGAGTAAACTTGTTCTGTTTGTTCCAGAGGAGAGATTCAAGAGCAATGAGTGAAAGTTACAAAGAGACAATTTTGGTTTCACATTAGGTGAATGATCATAGGATCATATATTTAGACCTGGAAGTGACTTTAGAGATAATTCAGTCCAACTCTCTCATTTTAAAGAGGAAGAGAATGAAATGCAGAAATATTGTAATAAATTCAGCTTGAGTAATTTTCTCTAAAAGTGTCAGGGGAATATAATCCTTAAAGTCACTCTCCTCTGTTACAAGTCTAAATGCCAAACTTTCATGGTAGTGAAATCTTTTACCATATATTTTAGGGGGCAAAATTTGTGCCTGAATAGTTTTGCCCAGTTACTAATTTATAAGGGTCGTTTTAGACATTAAATATCAAACAAATGACTTTCCATCAAGGTGTGACACAAGTGGAGGAGGGAAGGGAAAGAAAATTCACTTCCTTCACCAAAAGTGTTTGAACTATGTGGAGTGATTGTAGTTTGCCCTCTTCAGGTTTTAAAATGCAGTAGTTTGTGGGTTTTATTTTTCTGCGCATCAGTAGATTAAAGAGGACTGGACAGATTGATTTGTCATTAGGTTGATATACAAATATTTCACTGTTCTTACTGTTAAGGGAAAAAACTCCACTCCTTTACCTTTACTCCTTTATGAACGGATAGATATCCCTGAAATAATTTCTAAAGCAGAATATTTAGGATTTTTGCCTTGTTTTGTTAGGTTGGTTTTTTTTTAAGTTACTGGTTTCTTACACATTGTCTCACCCTTGATAGATGGACAAAAATGCTGTTAATGTTTCCGATGCAATTTAATTCAGCAAACATTTATAAAGTGCCTATTAGGTATAAAGAAATATGGAAGGTACTTGGATATACAAAATGAAACTGTTCCTTACCTCAAGGAGCTTACATTCCACTGGATGTATGCCAATACAACCAGGGTAAAATGCTGCTGTTTACAGTTGTTTGGTCATTTCAGTTGTGTCTGACCCTTTGTGACCCCATTTGGGGTTTTCTTGGCAAAGATACTGGAGTGATTTGCCATTTTCTTCTCCAGTGGATCTATTCTGTCAGGCCATCAGAGCTTAAGTGACTTGATCGGGGTGACACTGCTAGGAAATGTCTGAGGCTGGATTTGAACTCAGGCCTTCCTAACTCCAGGCCCAGTGCTCTATCCACTGAGCCACCAATTGCCTCCAACTATTGACACATTCTCTGCATGGGGAAAATCAAAGAATTCTACCACATATTTTTGCTGAAGAGAAGAATTATGAGAGATGTGAACTGTTTTAAAGTACTTGTAGGCAGTCATGTGGAGAAGAGAGTAAACTTGTTCTGCTTGTTCCAGAGGAGAGATTCAAGAGCAATGAGTGGAAGTTGCAAAGAGACAAATTTTGGTTTCACATCAGGTAAATGATCATAGGATCATATATTTAGACCTAGAAGTGACTTTAGAGATAATTCAGTCCAACTCTCTCATTTTAAAGAGGAAGAGAATGAGGTGCAGAGATATTGAGCGACTTGCTAGGGATCATACAAACTTTGTCTAAGGCAGGACTTGAACTCACTTCTTCCCTACTCTAAATCCAGTGCCCTATATATTATGTCACCCATTTGCTTAAAATTAGAGCTATCCAAAAGTGGAATGGACTCCCATAATAAGTGACAGATTTCCTATCTTCGGAGCTCTTCAGCAGAGGTTAGAGGACCATTTGATTCCCTGAGCCCAGGCAATTTTACATTTTCTGCTAACTTAGCACAAGAGGGCACTATAGCTTAGCAGAATATATATTCCATTCTTTTCACAGAGAACATTGATAATAGCAGCATTAAGACCAACGAGAAGTCCCACAAACTACAGTATAGGGTATATGTCTACAGGTAGGAACAATAATGATGTTACCAATGAATTAATCTGATAATATATTCCTGGGGGAAAAATGACAATGTAGTAGAGACTGATTTTTTTTTAAAGTGTATAACTTACAAGAAGAAAGTAGTGAGTTTTTGTCTGATATAATATATTATTCATTGAAGCTGAACTCTTTCTTTGGAAAGAAAACTGATGTCATCAACTATTATATACAAGATTCTATGACTTTGTGGCAAAGCATTGCAAGTCAACAACCAACTGTTAATGAAATGCTATCTTACCATTGAAGCCATCCTGGTCAAGATCTCCCAGAGGAGCAATAGCACTACCAAATCTGGCAAAGATCTCAAAGCCATTCAGCTTGATGATCTGAAAACCTCCTGAAGCTTGCTGCAGGCATATGGAGACCTGACCCACTTCCTGAAGTTTGCCATCAGACCCACGATCCATGAAGAGGGGAGCTCCAATAAACACATCTGCATAACTGTAAAGAATAGTCTTTCAACATGCATATAGGCAATAACAAATTTTCTACTCACTAACTTCTCTCTTCTTTTTGCATCTCCCACAACTATGTAGACACATTAAGTGATCTCTAGGGTGATCATTTCAGCTTCATGTTTGCCTTCAAGTTTGTGTAGCATCTGCAAACTATTTATAAAATGAGTTCATTCCTTGATACTAGAAAGATTAACAAAAAGCAAAAGATCTGTCTCCAATTAGGATTACAAATTATGTGACCATGTTAAACATTTTTAAGATGAAGTGTGTTTTACAGAACTGCATGAGAGAAAAGTGTATACAGAAACAGAAGAGGGTAAAAAAAAATCACTCTAAACCAGTTTATTTAGGCTTAGTAAAGCTGTTCATAAACAATGAAAGAAACTGTTTAGGGAAACATTTTTTTTTAAAGAAAAACTTACTTATCCCCATTAATGTCAGTGGCAGCTACAGAAAATCCAAAATATGCAGCCATCTGGATAAAAAGATGAAAATGATATGTTAAAATTCCATCTAACTGGTTTATAGATGCCATTTTGTCTTTTATTTTTCAAACAGAAAAAAAATATTTTCACATGTCTTCAAATCTTCAAAATACTTATGTTCCCCCTCTACTATTATCATCCTTTAAAAAGGACCAACAATTTGGTAATAAGGTACTTATTTGCTTTCCTAAAGTGTGTGATAGTAAGAACATGAGAATCATAACTAAACTTCATTCAAATGACTCTCAGGTTCTGCCATTTGTCACAAGGTTTTATCAAGAACTGTCATTTAACTACGTCTATGGTGGATTTCCTTCCTGTCTTGCATTCTTTCCCATTACTCAGACACTCACATACACTTCTTTTTTAGCCAAATTCTGGAAGCTGATATTTCTCATATAGGAAATACACTCATATTAAAAAGTGGCAATTGCCACTTATTGAAAAATTTTAAAGTGAATAAAAAGGGGTTTTTTAATTGCTATTTTAAATAAATTGTCTTTTGAAGAGATGTGGAAATTTTGTTCCTCCTTATCAATCACTTTGCTAGTTTATTTTATGGTTATATTCTACTAGATTCAATCTTTTATCCAGTGACATTCTCTCCCAAATACACAGAAGGGGACTATAATTCCAAATCCCATTTAGATTGTTATAAAGCTAATGTCAACAATATTTAGTACAATGGCATTCTCAGTGGCCAAGAATGTATTTATCTAATCTAAAAAGTATTATTGTTTTAATGATAATTAATAATTTAATGATAACTGATGACTTTTTCCTATATATTCTCTTCAGGATTTTGTGATACTGCTCTGTTTTAGTTCTCCTTCTCCTACATGTCACACCTCTCCTTCACAGTCTCCTGTGCTGGATCTTTATCAGTGTCATGCCTACTAACTGTAGGTATTACTCAAGACTGTCCTGTGCCCTCTCTTCTTTTATCCATGTGTTACCTCTTTTGGTGAGTTCATCAGCTTATATGAATTCAATTATCATCTCTATACAAATGGTTCTTATATCTATCTACAGCATTAGTTTCCCTCCTAAATTCTGGTTCTAATCGGTGGAGGGGCACAAATAAGTAATTATTATTATTATTATTGATCATGATGATAGCTTACATTTATATAGTGCTTCTATAAGGCACTGTGCTAAGCACTTTACAAATATCATCGCATTTGATTCTCACAACAACCTTGGGAGGTAGGTGCTAGTATTACCCTTAGTTTACAGATGAGGAAACTGAGGCAAATTAAGATTAAGTGACTTGACCAAGGGTATACAGGGTCTGAGGTCAGATTTTAATTCAAGACTTCCTCATTCCAGGTCCAGCACCTTATCCACTGTGCCACCTAACTGCCTACATATTGGACATTTCTGGCTGGGTATTCCATAGGCATCTCAAATTCAACATGTCCAAAACATAACTATCCTTCTCCCGAATTTCCCTGTTACTATCAAGAGCACCACCATCCTACCAGTCACCCAGAGTCACAAACCTCAGTGTCATCCTTGATGACTCATTCTCATATGCCCAACATATCTAAACCATTGCCGAATTTTGCAATTTCTGCCTTCACAATATCACATATGCATATCCCCTTTTCTCTATTCACATAGCCACCTCTCTAGCTCACACCTTTATCACCTCTCACCTAGAATACTACAAAGACCTTTTAATTTGTCTCCCTGACTAAACTCTCCTTTCATGTCAATCTATCCTCAAATAAGCCACAAATGATTTTCCTAAAGCTTACATCTTCCTACCCTACTCAATAAACTCCAGTGGTTCCTTACTTATTCCAAGATCAAATACAAAATCCATCGTGTATATTTTAAGCTCTTTACATCTTAGTGCCTTCCTACCTTTCCAGTGTTCTTACACTTTATTCTCACTGCCCATACCGACCCAATGGCTGTTCTCTGCATACAATACTTGATTTTTCATCTCCAATCTCCTAAGTCTGTACCAGATATCCCCTAGTGATGAAATTCTCTGCCTCCTCACCTCTATCTCTTAGAATCCATGGCTTCCTTCAAAATTCAGCTCATACACCTACCTTCTGCAGGAGGTCCTATCTAAGGTTCCCTTTATCTACTGTGTATGTATCTTTTATTTACCTAATAACTTACATGTTTTCTCCCTCACTAGAATTTAAGTTCCTTGAGATCACAGAATATTTTTGCTTTTCTTTATCTTCTCAATGTTTAAACAGTGTTAGACACATAGTAAGTACTTAATGCTTGATGACTGATTCTCTGATAAATGTTAAAGGATTTATTTTTAAATTATTTGAATAGGTACTGATTAAACTGTTTCTGTTTTATTATTTTGCTATTCTTTTCTTTAAAAATTATTCAATTTGCTAATTCTGTAATGTATATATTACAGACTGTTTCAAAATGTCTTATATGGGAAGGGGAAATTTGAAACTTTAAATTTTCTTTTGATTGAAGCAAAAAGTTTTGTTTTAAACAACAGACAAAACAAAGTTTATATGTATTACCCAATATGCAAATATGGACATACCATGCCATTCTAGATACTATATCAAACTATACTAAAAGACATCTATCAAAAACTGTCAAAAACTGCTACATAACAAATCAAGAAAAGAATATTTTCTTACCAGTTACAAAAGGATCTTTTTAAACTAATTATTCTGATATTAAAAATAAAAGAACACCTTAACTGACGATTCATAATATAATACACTCATTATAAAGACTGGAAACACACATTTTTAAGAACGTACACCGCATTTTATATGTATGTCTGACTATAATATATGTATTACATATATATGTACATATATTTGCTATTTATTAAATTAATACACATTAAATATAAAGCAATTTTAAGAGGCTTACCTGTTCTCCAGTAAAATTATACAAAGAAGACATATTTTTCCCGTCATAAATATAAACCTGTTTAGGATAAATGAAATTTTGTGAAAATATGGTAAAACATGAGATTAACTAACTTCTATAAAGAACAGAGTTTAATTTTCCTACCATTCCCAATGTCCTTGCAGCTCTTGGGACTCCAGAGACAAAGTCTGAAGAAAACAAAATGACTTCAATTACTGAAATAAGCAAACTAAGTATATGGTTAGCAGGAATCTAAATACTGGGAAATATTTCATTTTGTTCGTTATTTTTTAATAACACACAAAAATATGATATGCTGATTTCTTGCTATGGTTAAGGATTCATGTTCAAAGTAATACCAATTATTAGTAACACCACATCTTTCTAAAACTCTTGAAAATAAAATAGAAAACAAAACAAGTAAGAATAACACAAAGAATATGTACTTGGATATAAAATAATAAAGAAAAAACTGAGTAGAGAAATGCAGAGTAGACAGTACTCCAAATTAGGTGAAGTTGGTAAATCAAGGCATTGCAGAATAAGGGTGAAGGAAGACTGATGGGGATTAGGAGGAAAAGTTTAGGAGAAAGAAAAGGGTATTATAAATGAAGGAAGTGATATATGTAAAGGTGTGTGTCGGGGCGGGGGGTGGTGGTGGTCTTAATTAATTAATTAATTAATTAATTAATTGATGTTAAGAAAGTTAGCCAACAAGACAGAAATGTATATGGAAGGTCAGTACAGTGGCTAACATTATGGAAAGGCCCAACCTAGCAGTGAAGCCTTGGTAGATTAGAGCAGTAGCTATCATGCAGGAAAAAGTTACTACTTGTATTTAAGAAGGAGGAAGCTAGAAACTTTCATTAGGTAGTCAAACCTTTCATATTTTAGGCATTTTGTATAGTTTTAGAATATAAGTATGACCCATTTAAATTGCAGGAGATCATTGTCTGGGTTTTTCTAAGAGAATAAATCTCTCCGAACTAGAAAATTCTATAACCTGAAAGAAAACAGTCAAGGGAGAACATGTCTATCTATGCCTTCCCCAAGTGTTGGATATCATGTAGCCTGGAATAGAGCTATTACTACTTGGCAAAGGATATCTGTCCTAGTAAGGTCTTAGTCAACAATAAGGAGACCTTTCAGATTCAGTTTTGGTGTATTTCTGACACAGTAGTTGTTTACAAATGGTATCCACCACTCAAAGAGCATGTTTTGAGAGTCTAAACATAACAGTAAGTTTTAGGTGTGTGTGTGTGTTTCTATCTGTTGAGGATATAAGATTATTAATAGGATTTGAAATGTTAAGCAAAGTACTTTATATTTAAGGTGCTGGACAATGGGTGCCACTGTAAATTCCTGAGAAGAATAACAAAATAAGTGATGGCATTAATCCTATATTACTTGGGCCTATCAAGAGATAAGAATTATAGTTCTGAGGAAGCCCTAGAGAAAAATAAACCTAGACTACATTTTTACAAGTCTAGAACATGCCTGTACAACCCACGGCCCACCAAAGGATTTGCTCTACATACAGATATTTTCCTCTACATTTTTTGTGGGCTTCCCAAAATCCTTTGGCATGGGCTGTAAGCAGCCCTTGGGCTGCAGGTTGTGCAGGCCTGGTCTAGAATTATCCTTAATATATTAAAATATACATTCTTGCATTGTCTTGTTCCCTAATCATGATGTCTCCAAACCTATTTTCACCACTGCAATCTTTGGCCATCATGTGCTCTGAAAAAGACTTTAACCATGTTTATTTTTTTAATATAAAACATCATACCTTCTATGCCATCATCATTGAAGTCCCCAACAGCCACAGAGTAGCCTAAACAGAAAACGAAAAGTAACAAACTATAAGATTTTCTGGGACTTTGATACAACTTTTAAAAACTCTGTAATTCCACTAATAATTTAAATTACTATTATGATCAGAATAGCAAAATATACATATTTGAGATATATATATATGTATGAGAAACATGATTTTGAATAAGAGCAACTGTAACAAATACTTCAATAGGATATTGATGGGCTACCTTAACTTTATTTATATAGCTGAAGCTGTAAGCAAGACCAAATTTGTAGTTACTGATCCTGACAGAGGAAAGGGAATCACTGAGCTAATAAGCCAGATTTTCCCTGCCCAGTAAATTATTGATTTTATCTTTTCATGTTCACATATAGATTTTTAAGGAATGTAAGTTATGAGAGATAATCTGTTTCTATGTGTATGCTCCATGCTCCACCTTAAAATAAAAATTCTCCAATTTTTAAATGGGGAAGTATTTTAATCAAAGGAAAGAATAGGCAAAGAATAACTGTGCATGGCATGAAGACACTATTTAATTATTGGTATGAAAATTCAATTTGCTGAAATGGATCAAAAATCATAAAGGCCATGATGTTTAATTTATCCCATATGGTGTTTTCAAAACTCATACTCAATATCATTTCTAAACAATGCAAGATTTCATACAGAAAAACAAGGCAAAATTCAATCCTCTTCTTATTGCATAGTGCCTGGCACATAGTAGGCACCTAATAAATGTTTGATATTATTATTGATTGACTGGGTAATATTTTAAATAATAATAGCTAGCAATTGCAAAGTGCTATAAGATTTGCAAAGTACTTTACAAATATTATCTCATTTAATCCTCATAACAACCCTGGAAAGTAGGTGCTATTATTCTCCTACTTCACAGAAGAAATGAAGGCAGATAAAGGTTAAATGCCGTAACTAAAGGTCACATGGCCTCTAAGTGTCTGAAGCTAAATTTGAACTCAGGTTTTCCTGACTCCTGGTCCAATGCTCCATACACTGTGCCCCTTAGAGCCCTCTGCTACAGAGTTTGTCTCTACGAAAGGGCATCAGCTACTTAAAAAGAATAAATCTCCTCCAGGCTCATCAGGACTCTAACAAATATACACACACACACACACACACACGCACACACACACGAAAAAATACAGGCCTCTTTAAGCCAGTGACAAATTAAGTATCATTTTAATTTCATTTCATAAGTATTATGAGTATTTATTTCATGATTATTACTATTACTTATATTACTTATTTCATAAATATCATTTATATTTCACATTTTTGTGATATAGTTTCTGCACTATTATTACACCAAAATTAATAGTGAATGGAATAAAAAAAATTTTTAAGCCAATATAATCTGAAAACTTAAGATGAAGATAATCTTTACAATATCAATACATTTATTAAAAGAAATTTTGATGGAAAAGTAGCAGCTAATATTTATGTTGTGCTTTTCAGAATATTTTCTAATAATTCTGTGAGGTGGACATTGAAAATATTATTGATTCTTTTTATACAGATGGAGAAGCTGAGTCTCAGAGCCATTAAATGACTTGTCCAAGGTCACACAGCTCAGATTCAAACCCAGGACATCCAACTCTGCACCAAATGTTCTTTGCAGCACATGATGTTCTTCAGTGCTCACAAAACAACATTTACAAATATGTTCATGGTAACAATAAGTCATATTTATTTTGTACCCTGAAGTCATAAAGTAATTAGAACAAGTAATGCCATCACCCTGGCTCTGCTACCTACCACCCACTGTACATTATCTTATTTAAATCACTTGAACCTTCGTGAGCCTCAGTTTCCTTAACCATAAATGAGGGTTAATTAGATGATCACTAAGGTTTGTTCCAGATCTAGATCCTATGATTTCCATTTTATAAAATGAGAAAAATGGAATTCAGATAACTTAAGTGGCATAAAGGAGAGGGCGGCATCTTACTGTACTGAGGACACTGGACTTGAAGCCAGTTAAGATGCCAGTTAAAATCCCACCTCAGACACTAGCTATTTGGCCCTGGTTAAGTAACTGAATCTTTATGTGCTTCAGTTTCCTCATCTGTAAAGTAGTAGAAGCTGGACTTGATGGCATATAAAGTCCCTTGTAAGTCTAAATCTACAATCTTATGACTTGCCCATGGTCAAACAGCCAGCGTCACTGTTAGAATTTAAACTGTTATCTCCTTACTCCAAGTCCAAGGCTCTTTACATTTTGCCATGCTGTCTCTCAGTTCAATAGCAAAAAACATTGAAGATTTTATACAGCATTAATAAACTACCCAGAAAAGAGTGAGGTATTTTTTTTGGTAGGATTTTATTTGGTAGGTGAACAATTTATGACTAGACAAGACAGAGAGCAAAGTTAGGTGTAAAATGGGTCATTTGATCACATTAAATTAAAAAGGGTTTGTACAAATAAAACAAATGTAGCCAAGATCAGAAGGAAAGCAGAAAACAGAGAAAAAAACTTTATAGTTTCTCAGATAAAGGTCTCTTATCTAAAATATATAAAGAACTTCAAATCTATAGCAATGTGAGTCATTCCCCAATTGATAAATGGTCAAAGGACATGAACAGGCAATTTCCAATGAAGAAATCAAAACAATTTATATTCACATAAAAACATGCTCCAAATCATTATTAATTAGAGAAATGCAAATTATAACAACCTGGAGATATCATTTTACACCTGCCAGATTGGTTGGCTAAGACGATTGAAGGGGGAAGAGATAATTTTGAAGGGGATGTGGAAAAATTGGAACACTAATTCATTGTTGGTGGAATTGTGAACTGATCCAACCATATTTGGAGAGCAATATGTAATTATGCCCAAAGAGTTATTAAATTACCTATACCCTTTGACCCAGCAATACTACTACTAGGTCTTTTTTCAAAGATAATTAGGGAAAAAGAAAAAGAACCTACATGTTCCAAAATGTCTATAGAAGCTCTTTTTCTGGAAGTAAAGATTTGGAAATTGAGGGGATGCCCATCAATTGGGGAATAGCTGAACAAGTTCTGACATATAATTGCGATGGAATACAACTGTACTATAAGAAATGATGAGCTCAACAATCTTATAAAAACATGGAAAGCCTTGCACAAAGAAATTAAGAGTGAAATGAGCAGAACCAAGAGAATACTGTATACAGTAACAGCAATATTATTTAGGAACAACTTTGAGCAAATAAGTTATTCTATTATAAATACTCAAATGGACTATAAAGGATGTAAGAAGAAAGATGCTATCTGCATGCAGAGAAAGAACTAATGAATAAAAGTATGTATAGAATAATTTTATATCTATATATATGTACATACACATATACACACACCTGTTTTTATCTAATGGTAGGTATCTCTAGGCTGGGAGGGGGAGGGAAGAAAAAAGGGAAAAAAGAGGAAAAAAAAGAAATTTACATGATAGCTTTGTTGTATATTTAAAAGGAACAGCAAGTTGTACATAGCAGATTTGCAGTTTCATGTGCATCTTTTTTATTATACTATGTTATCGAAATGCTTGTTTTATTCCACAAATTAAAAATAAATTTCTAAAATAGGATTATATATTTAGAATATTTACCTAGGTAGCTGTCATCAAAAACAGCCTGAGCTGTCCGAGTTGCTAACTGGTTATTATATTTGATGCTGTATACACGGGGGTCATATTTAGACACAATTTCTGCCACTTGATCAGAAATGAGCTGACCTGGGGAAAAAAAAAGAATACTGTGACTTTCCTATAAAGAGTTTCACTTATGAACATAAAAGGAGGTAGGAAGGTTACCTGTTTGTTTTTTTCCCTAATGTAATCATTGGATGTTAGTTTGTAATATTACTTGGAATGCCTAAGCAAGAATCCAACTATTCGATTACACATGTGAAAAGCTAGAAAAAGTCTGAAGACAGGTTTAATGAGATCTCTTCACTCCAAAATTATTTCATATTCTACCTACCAAATCCTAAGCAGTTCCATGAAGATAAATTAGGCATTTAAGGAAGTACACGGACTTGTTCAGCTTCAGAATGACACTGGCTGGACCTGGAATTCTTCAGGCTATTCCTCTATCACTTCAATCAAGATCTTAAAAAAACAAAAATAAAACCCTAGGATGTTTTTCTCTTGTTGTTGTTGTTGTTGTGTGAGAGGGAAGTTTCCATAATGCCAACCAATTCAATTAAGTTCTTTACACTCCTGATTTTATTTTAGGTAGTGCACTTACAAACGTAATCTCAAAATGCAGTGGAAAACATTAATTTTCTTGTCCGTACAGCTCTGGCTCTACATCAATCCACGGGATACCCAAGTCAAGTCCATATGACTACAGACAAATGAGACCAGACCAAAAAATACAAGCACTTGATTCACCATAGAGTCAGAACCTAGAAACACCAGTAGTTTCTCCATTTGTCCAATGTTAAAGGAAGTGTTTTACAATTCGGGAAGATTAATTTTTTTGTTTTTGTCTGATTTGCTGAAGTCAGGTAACTATAACATACAGCTCACACAAAACAATGAGGTTAAAGACAGTAAACATTATCTTTATCACTATTTTATCCTTCTTTCTTCTATAGGAAGACTTTCCCAAACTCTCTTAATTCTAGTGACTAGGTCCATCTTTTAACGATTTCCTTTTTATCCAGTATATATTATTTGTTTGCTTGTTGTCTCCTCCATTAGAATGTGAGCTCCTTGAAGGCAGGGACTGTCTTTTGCTGTTGTTATTTTTTTTTAATCTACAGCATTTAGCAGAGTGTCTAGAACAAGGTAGGGCACATAATAAATATTTGCTGACTGATTTTCATAGCAGAACCCAAATCTTAACAGTCTTGTATATTTTACTACCATGTCTAGAATTTTGTTTATTTTTCTGAAGCACCAGTGACTTCCATTTTAGTATTCTCTCATTCACAGAGTGAGTCATTGCAATTATTATTAAATCCTAGCCTCCATGTTATTCACACTGCTGTTGCTAACAATAAAAACTTCATTAAACATTACATCAACAGTTGAGAAATCTTTTTAGCGACCTTAGCATAGTTCAGATTTACAGTGGGCAGAAATGCATCTACTGACATCACTCAAATACTCACATTTTATTTACAAAAATTCAAACAGAAAAAACCGCCTAAGTCAATTTTTTAAACATATTACCACAGTCACATCACACACACAAAAAAAAGAAGGGTTAATAAACAGCTCTGATGGGTAAGCTCAAAATCTATCTTCCTGACAGTGTTTTGGCTCGCAGACATACCCATGTGATGTTTCCTCCTCTCCCACAGCATGCCAGTCTGTTCATGTAGGCAGGCAATGAGTGGGGGTGTGAAAGGAGGGGAGAAAGGAACGAAATTTTCTTTAAATCCCATGTGGAAAGCTCAAAGATTTAGCAGATTCCTTTACTCTGTTTTTAAAATTGTCAGATTTTTGGTTCTGTTTTTCAGTAAACTGTTTCATTTTCCCATCAGGTGAAATAAAAAGAATTTATAAAAATTCAAATCAAAATACACTAGAGCAGTTGACATTCTCTAGTAGCATCCTCCTATTCCCATATTTGCATTTTTTTAGTCTTTTTATTCCCCATCCATCTTCCTCATCATTTTTTTCTTATTTATTCCATATTTTCCTCTTTTTCACTTAATCTATTCTTTATTCCCCTTTATCTATAGAAACTCTGAACTTATAGTTGTCACTAGGACAAATCTACTAAGGCTAGTAAAAGGGGGTTAGGATTGGGATGTGGTACAGGGTACTATTTAGGGATTAAAAAATAAAAATTGCAGTCTGGGGATCCTTCCAGAAGAACTACAAATGGCTTCTACTTGCAACTCACTTCTTAACGCAAATGTGAAGATATTATTTGGAAATCTCAAAGCTTTTTTCATGGAAAAATTCAATTCCGTTCAACAGCTGAAAAAGTCACTGGCTTTAAATACAGAATGAACAACCTCTTTGGTCTTCCAGTGATCAGGGAAGAAAGCAAGGAAAAGGGAACAGAACACTGCCTCCCTGTATGTATGTATGCATTGGATGGATGGATGCACACATGCATATGCATGTATGTATATTCCTTTCTAATAAATTCTTTATCTTAAAAAATTGTTCAGATTACTGATCTGCTTAGCAGGGTGTACTGAAGCCAGCTCTAAAACTTTCGGTGTGAAAATTTATACCCCTGAAGTGAATGAATGCTTCAAATCAGGGCTTGATTTGCTGTTTTGTTGATTGTCTAGACTTAAGAAAGTAATGGAGAAAACACTAATAATGGAGATTAAATTTAAAAGCCTGCCTTGCATTTTCTGGAGAGCTTGTTGGTAAACACTTACCTGCATACCCTTGGTTAAATTGCACCACAAACAAGAATACCTCAAGGGTAATGATCTGAGAATCTGTTCCAGATAACTTGAGGTTAAATTTCTTACATCTACAGTCTAACAATACATGCCTCTTACCTAAAGGTCATCTCTGTTTAACTTAAGTAGTCTAATCTAAAACTTTCTCAACAACTGCAAGCTATGACTTTCTTAATAAATGCAAGCTATGTAAAGAAAAAGGATCTAATGTTTTATAGCCACATGAAGGCACTAAGAATTATATAAAACCAGAATACTGCCAACAACTCCTAGTTTCTTTAAAAGAAATGTTTGCTCTTTGTCTAGTGTATAATTTATCTCTATAACTCACTCTTTCCCAAAGTCTCATGCAGAGAAAGCCACTGATAACTTAAAAAAAAATGACTCATCTTAGTATAACCAAAATCCAGAATCTGGATAATTTTCTGTGATGACAGTTTCTGACTCTACCAAATACTGACAAAACTAGGATATTAATGTCCCCATGAATCACACAGAATCCTAGTTTTTATGTGCAGAAGACAAAACAGGCAAAAAAAAAGTTAAATATTAAAAAATTACATGGAGAATGAAGTTGGAAAATAAGTTACCTATTCATTTTATTTTTTTAATCATTCATTTATGTGGATTCTATTTCCATTTTGTTTCACAGCCAATGGTAAAAGTTATGGATTGTTTAAATGGTATTTTTAAAAAGAAATCACACAAACTCATTTGATTAAGGAATGGCTAAAAAGATTGTGGTAATTAATATAAAGAAATAGGGCAGCTCTGTAAAAAACAAACAAAAAAACCCCACAATGTATAGAAAGAATTCCAAAAAGGCCTGGGAAGAATCACGTGAACTGATACAAAGTAAAATAAGCAGTACCAGGAAAACAATGACTGCAACATAATGTAAATGAAAAGAACAACTGAAACGGAAAAGGAAACTGAACACTGTGTAATTAAAGTGACCTAGCTTGGCCAGAAAGAAGAGGCTTTTCAAAAAGGTGGGTGGACTATGGATGTAGAACATTGTACATACTGCCAGACTCAGTTGATATGTTGTTTAATTTTGTTGAACTACCCCCACACACACTTTTTTCTTCCAATTCTTGCTTACTGGGTAGGGGAAGAGGAGGAGAGTAATATTCATATATAAAGGTGATATCAAAATAAAATATATCAATATTACTTTTAAGAGACCATCCAGGGTAGTTCAAGAAAGCAGATACTTCTCGTGTATGTTTTGTCTTCCCCAGTGAACATCACAACTGATTTTGGTGATTAGTAAATAAATTTTTCATTTAAAAGAGCTATTACTTTACTTAAAATATTTTAAACCCAATAATCAAAAATCACAAATTAAATATGCATTTAAGCATATAGCAACATATTATACTTCACCAAAAAATGGAAGCCATTTAGCTCAAGTGTCTTTTAAGAAGCTAAATTTTAATTTTTGAGCAACCCTATAGCAGTATTATATTTATTCACTTAGTTAAAACACATGTAGCAGCTATACAAATAACACAGATAAACTCTATCAAATTACATGCATCCCCTTTCCCATCTCTCAAAAATTGGTAAAGGAACGGTGTTGAGTCACAAAAACAATATTTCTCAATTCTTCTCAAAGTTAATTTGGAAACTCATATTTTTGAAACAAAATAAGCTAGCAAAAGTCATTATCAGGCATTGAATAATTTGATTAACCTACCTTGCCAATAAAAGCTGCCAGGACCTCCCAGAAGTACTCTGTCTGCCTGAGGAAAAATGATGCAGAAAAAATATTCTTTTAAAGAGATATGTTTTAAATTAAAATAATTAATAAATATTGGGTAAAGTAACTTTAAAACTAAAATCCATTCTACTCTCAGGTTGGGTAACTATCATCTTTAGGAAAAAATATTTTTAAAAATAAAAAGAAAGTAAAAAATATATTCTCTTAATCCAACGTTATCTGCCTATTACTTTTTCCACTACATCAAGGATAGGATGTCAGTATGTATGTCAATATAAATGTGGATCCTGTTACCCTGACTGTATCTGTTAATCTAACATGGGGATTTTCTACTATTATATACTATTTTCTACTATTCTCAAACTTTGTGACTACATATGCAAATTGCCCATCCTGATGACTACCAAAGAAACTTCATGCTCCACTGGAGAGAAACTCTTTTTGGTACCTATGGCAACCAGCAGATGGAATTAGAGCAGAAGCCAAAGGGCAAATTTTTCAGAGCTTACTGTAGATAATCTATTGCTAACTTGCCTAGTCCTACTCTGTGTCCATTACTAATTGCAGAAAATTAATTGAGTGTGTTAGACACAAAGTATTTACTGTTTCAGCCTACGATTATCCAAGGAAATCTTAATACCTTGTTGGGGACAAATCCACCCCCAAAGTCCAAGTGCCTCTGCTTCCAATAGATCACCACTGTTAAAGCAGTATGATCAGATGACACTGGCAATATTAGCAAAATGGTCTCCAATTTAAGATTTGTGATATTTGACTTTAGAACTACTTTAATAAATTGAGCATCAGAGTCACTGTGTTATGGAATAAGAATATTTCTAGTTGTTGTACTATAAACATAAAGGAAAATGATGTCATTTCTTAAATTTAATTATTTTACTAATGTAAAAGTATTCATTTTGCATGGACACCTTTAGGTTTGAATCATGAATATCGCATTGGTATATCAAGTGAATAGGGAATGGATTATTTAACTAACTTAGGCAAACAGTATAAACATTGCCCTTCCTAAATGAAATGCAAGTAAAAGGATAAGAACAAGATGTTCATACTTTATTACATTTTTTTTAAAAAATGATCATGCTGGGTGTGGGTAAGGGGTAGGTTTGGGGGAGTGTCAGTGTTTTTCATTTGTTTGGCTTATCACAGCCCCTCTTTTCTCACAATCTACAAAAAAGTCATATCTTGCTCGTCCTGTTTTTAATCAATATGTTCCTGTCACAGAATGAATTACTGCACTGAAATTTATTTTAAAAAAACACTTGAAAATCTGATAGAGAGAAGAGACAATATATAAATTTTAAAAATTAAGAAAAGTTTCTTCTTTGCTTGTTTTTTTGTCTGGTTTTATAGAGATGTCCTGGTGAGAAACTCTCTTTACCAATGTAAATCAGCAATTATTTTGTAATTTACAATCTTAGAAAATTGCCTCAGACAGCAAAATTAAATGATACAGCCAGTACGTATATCAGAGACAAGATTTCAACTTAGCTCGAACTGAATCAAAAAAAAAACTAACAAAAAAACCCAATCACAGTTTTTGAAAACTGAAAAGAACTCAGTGGCCATCCAGTCTAACAGTAAAGAAATCCCCACTATAACACACTTGACAAATGAAAAAAAATGAAAAAAAATTTAACAACTAGATGAAATCAATAAGCATTTAAGTGCCTACTTTATGCCAGGCACTGTTCTAGTAAAGTCAAAAAAATGAATATCCTTGCTCTCAAGGAACTTACATTGCATTGAGAGAAAGATATGTGCATGTATCTACAAAGTAAATAGGAAGTAGTTAAATACAAAAAAAGTTATCAAGAGAGGGCACTAAGCAGTTGGGTAATTGGGCATCATGTTGAATAGGTAGAAAAGTTCCCATCATTTTTTGTTCCTTGTACTGATTGGCTTTCAAGAAACTTTTCTACACCACCCCCCCATTCAATTTGAAAGGAAATAAATTATAATAAGCCATGCATATGCACAAAATAAAATAATTATTTCAGTAAGATAATATGGTCATCATATATTCCCTGTACCGCTTGACAAGTTTCTCATATGCCCAGTGGGAATGGATGTCTCAAATTGGAAACCTCTAGTGTTGAAGGAGGTACTTGCAATGTGTCTTGAAGAAAGAGGATTCTATGCAGTGGAGTGAGAAAGGAGTGCCATGTGTAAAGAAACAGAGGTCATTTTGGCTAAATTGTATAGGGCACATAAGGAGACTGGAAAAATAGGTTAGGGTTAAGTTTCAGAGGGCATGATAAGCATGCAAAGGTGAATGTATTTAAGTGTATAGACAATAAGAAAACACTAAAGTTTAGGGAGAAACTGGAGGACATAATCAAGAGTACACTTAAAATCCCTTTGGCAGCTAAGTCTAGAGAGTAAACAGAATAGCAGACTTGAGGCAGGGAGACTAATCAGGATGTCACTGCAGTAGGCCAAGTTAGAAATGATAAAGACTAGAACCAATGCAGTGGTAGTGTGAGAAGAGATAAGGAGTCTAATTCAAGAGATGTTGTTGTTTGTTCTTCATTTTTGAAGAGAACCAATGACATTACAGGTGATATCTTGATTTGCCCATGAACTGGATTTAAGTGAGACAGAGTTGCACAAAGTCAGCCTCACTCTCTCTTCTCTCCTGGAGTCATAGAATTAGAGTGGCAAGTCAGTACAACTGGTGATGGCCTGGGGTGCAGTGGATGACCTTGATGTCTTTGACATATGACCAAGCTCTAAGCATTCCACAGTGCCTGCTTCAGCCACCTCTATGGCCTTTGAAACAAACTGTTCACATCCTCCCATTCTGCCAGGAAAAGTCTTCACAGGCTTGGGGTAGACATTCCTCTATCTCACCAACAGGTATGAGGCCTGTTGGTTACCCTCAACCTGGTTTAGCCTGACTGCTGAGACAGCTTACCAGGGTGTGGCTGCTGTACACACTACAGCTTCTTGAAGCCACAGGAAAGAATTGGGTAAATAAGGTGAACATATATGGGCATATATGACAGTTTGGCAAGTTGTTGGATATATAAGGCAGAAGGAAGGACTTAGGGATAATTCTGAGGTTTATGAACATGGGACATTGAAAGAATGGTAGTTCCTTAAGAGAAATAAGTAAATTTTAAAAAGAGAAAGTCTGTGTGTAACAGGCAAAATTATGTTTTAGATATGTTGAGCCTGACATGTCTCTTGAATATCCCAACCTGAAATGTCCAATGGTGATATGTGACTTGAGCTCCAGTGAGACATCTCAGTAATAGATAAATATATGGGAGCTAAAGAGGTTATTGAGGGAGGATAAAATAGGGCTAGGACAGAGTTTTGGGCTACACTCACAATTAGAGAGCATGATATGGATGATGAAACAGCAAAGAAGACTGAGGAATCATAATTTCTACAAGTCTAAATCTATGATACCATGATTTAGTAACTAAAAGATGATTTGGTAAATTTAGAGAGAGCAGTTTCAGCTGAGTAGAGATCAAAGGGTTTTGAGGAGTGAGAAAAGGTGAAACAAATAATTAGTATAGGCTAGCTTTTTTCAGGAGTTTGGACAACAGAATTTTAGCTTCATGGATAGTAGAGTACAGTGAAGTTTTTGTTTGTTGGGGTTTTTGTTTTGTTTTAAGACTTGGGTATGTTGGAAGGCAGTAGAGAAGGAACTGCAGAAAAAAAGGATAAAAGATAAAAAAATTAGCAAGAGAAGGGGGATGATTAAAGAGGCAATCAGCTAGAGAAAATGGGAGGGGAAGGGATCAGGAGCTCATGGGTTGGCAATGGCAAGGAGAAGGGCCACTTCAGTAGCAGAGACTAGAAGAAAAGAGGAGATATGTTTGGGAGTTTGAGATTAAGAGAAGAGGCAGCTCACACTGAATGACCTCAATTTTCTCAGCAAAGTTGAGGGAGGAGATCCTCAGCTAAGACAGTAAAGGGAAGGTAGGAGATTTGAGGATAGAAGAGAAGGTTTGGAACACCTTCTGTGAGGAGTGGGATAAAGAAACAATTAGGGAGGAGTAAAAGCAATGGCAGCCTAGTTAAATTAGGTAACATAAATAAGATTAGATAACACAAATTAGTTTTGTTCCAATTTGCTAATCCAATTTGCATGTAGAGTAGAGAACATGAATGGAAGGAGCAATTGAAAGTAGGAGTTTGGAAAGGGATTAATTGCTGATAAGACTTGATGCAAGAGATTTGAGAGAAGATGATAACGTGGAGTTGAATGAGTTAACTATAGGGTCTAGATTACGAAGGATGGAAAGTGAAGTCTTAGCAAAAATAAGTCAAAAGCTAGGTCTGGAGCTCTCTTCTCTTCTCCCTGTTTCATGATCCCATCAACTACCACGGGTTCAATTATCATCTTAACAGACATGATCCCCACATCTCAAGGTAGAGCTATAGTCTCCCAAGCTACAATCATGAATCACCAATTCTAATCATGCCTTCTAATCATGATTTAATAATACATTAACAATGTTACCAAGAAAACCTCCCACCAAATCAAATCTGACAAATTTTTAAAGATAATTTCCAATTTACTAATTTGAAATTCAATTACTAATGTTTACCAACTGTCTTTTGGACATGTCAAACTGAATATTTCTTAGGAATCCCAAACTCAGCATGTCCAAAGCAAAATGTATCAACTTTCTTCATACTGTAAGGAGCACCACCAACTAGGCTCACTTGACCTCAGTGTCATCCTCAAGTTTTAACAATTTTAATAATGCATCCCCTCTGCTCCCCTCACACAGTCTCTACCCTGGTACAGGCACTCTTCAGCTCATCCTTGGACTATTGCAATGGAATTCAGATTGTCCTTACTGCTTCAAGTCTCTCTCCATTGCAATCCATCATCCATTCAGCTACCAAAGTTATTTACCTAAAGTGAAGGTCTGACCATGGCATCCACCTACTCCAAGTGGTTCCCTATTTCCATCCAGTATCAAATACAAAATCTTCTGTTTGTCATTTAAAACCCTTCAAAATCTGTCCCCTTCCTAACTTTTCTAGTCTGCTTACCCTTTAATCCCCTGAGATCCAGCTACATTGGCCCTCTTCTTCATCTCTCAACCGTGTGCCTTTTCAATGGCTGTCCCTAATGCTTGGACTGCTCTTTCTCTCTCTTCAACTCTACTTGGCTTTCCTTGGCTGCCTTCAAGGTTCTGACCAAATCCAATCTCTTCAAGAGTTCTTTGTTTTTTCCTTTCCCTCCCTAAAACTAATGCTACTAGTTTCTTTCATCAGAAATTTCCTGCCATGTACACTATATGTATTTTCTATATACATAGCTACTTGCATGTTATGTTGTCCATTAGAATGTGAGTTTCTTGAAGAAAAAGAATGTGTTTTTACTTTTCTTTACATCCCCAGAGCTTAGTAGAGTGCCTAGCACATAGTAAGTGCCTGATAAGTACTTGTCTAACTAACTGACAATAGTGAAGTTTGGAGATTGTGATGAGTATGAAGAATAGGTTTAAGAAACGTGAGGCACAGGAAAAGATGGAATAACAGAATTTTGGGGTCAGACAGAAGAATGTCAGAGTTTTTGATCCAGGAATTAAAACACCTCTAGGTAATGCTGAGATATAGGGTGTGGCTTGGCTAAGCTAGAGTAGAGGAGTAGCTCATGAGATTTGAAGAGACTGAGAAACCAGGAGATCAGGCATTTGAGGGAGCCATCAACATGAATGCTCAAGTCCCCTAATATAATGGCAAAAGTTGGGAAGGAGAGGAAGAATGTGAGCCAAGTTTTAAACTTGGTGACATAGGAGGAAGAATGACCTTGGAGTTAGTAGACAATGGCCACTGTGATCTGTATGGGTGAAAATAATTAATAGAGTGATGTTAAAAGGAGAAGAGATTACTAAGTGCTGGCAACAAATGGAGAATCTCAAAAGTGGCAAGGGGAAGAAAGAGCATTCTGATTCCCCAACCAGGATCAGTGTGTCATGGAGTATGAGAAGAGATCCAACTAGAAATGGGGAGGTTTACCAGGATGCAGGGCCATTTAGGTGAAGCCCCAGGTCTCTGTGAGTGACATTCAACACATACAAAGACTAAATTATTTTGGTTATAATCTGTATTATTCACTAGGTACCGAATGATTCTCAAAATCAACATAGTACAATTAAAAAAAAACATGGGATTTGGAATCTTCCACCTGGTTTCAAATCCTGGGTTGAAGATTGACTGTCTGTATGACCATGGACAAATCATTTCACATCTCTTGGTCTTAATTTCCTATAAAATTAGGTATTTGGACTAGAAGACTTCTGGGATGCTTTGCCAGCTCTAATTCTATGTTCCTATGATGTCCCATGATAGATGGCAAAAATCACAATTCACTAGACTCTGTTCTAATCATGATTTAATAACACATTAACAATGTTACCAAGAAAGTCTCCACCAAAATATAATTTGACTTAAAACTTTTAAAAATAGTTTGTAATTTGCCCAATTTGAAACTTAACTATTAATTTTTACAGTAATAGTCACCTATCAGTTTTTGAGGGGAATATTTATTTAGACTCTATAGGAAATCCTATCCCCTTTCTTGCTTTCCTCTACTATAGCTTACTTATTTTACTACTTATTGTCATTATTTCTAAAGAGGTTAGAAGGAGAAAGAAAAAGAAATGAAATTCGGATCTGTAAATTTTGATATTTAACTGTTTTGTTAATAATAACAATACCAATAATAATATCCCTTTACTACTACTTCATGGAGCTGTGATTTTTGTCAGTTTAAGTACTCCTTCCACATAGTTCACAGCCTAGTTTACAGGCTTTGTATATAGTCTTCAACAGCTGTAGTGGCCAAAGTAGCCTAGGCCAATCTTTGACCAAAACATTGGTCTATATCACTAATCCCATAATATAATAATAGCTTAAAGAATTGATGATAACTAAAATTAAGCAATTGATTGACATAGTTTTATTACTATCCATGCATTTTGATTATCCACACTATGTCTAGCCCCCCCATTAATATGGATAATAAAGTAGTAAAATAGATTTTAGTTTCATCTAATATTCAAAAAGGATCAATAACTTACTTTTGTAAAATCAATGCTGAATCCTCCTTGACAAAATCCCTGTCCATCAGCATCAATATTTTCTAAAGTAAATATAGGGGGGAAAAGTTACATACATTATAAAAAAAAACCACTCTGCCATGGTTAAAGAGCTAATGATTTATTATTGCATTGCGGTAAAGACAACAGGCACCAAGTTTTTTAGAACTTTATTATCAATAGGAAAAACGAAGATTAAAGCACTTGGACCAATGAATCAGGCACAAGGCTGAAAAAAAGCTGAGATTCTTAGTCCTTGTACCTCCACCCCTACCCTCCCCATCCCACTCCCACCTCTTCCACCCCCGAAGGTACTTAGAAATTCAATTATATCTTCACATTTTTGTGAAAAGCTCCAAGATAAACATCTAAAGGTTTATTACCAGTCCAGAAAGACCATACACTCAAGTAGTTCAGATTTTCAGGAGATGGTCATCCATTGTGCAAATGAATATTCTCTGAACAATTCAATGTAAAATAAGACTCAAAACGAGTTCTGCGGGGCTCATGAGGGACCATCTTTATAATTAAATACTTTCAAGGGATCATAAATCTAGAGCTAGAAGGGACCTCAGAAGCTATTTATTTCCCCCTCCCATTTTACTGATGAGGAACCTGAGGCCCAGGACCGTTAAGTGATTTTATATCTTTATATCTCCCTCAGTGCCTTCCAGTATCTACACATAGCAGATGCTCAATAAGGTCTGTTGAATTTTAGAAAAACCTAACTTTCCTGGCGTTTTTTCTGTCCTACACCAAAAGAAAAAATATAGTGAGAACACTATACTTCGGTTACTAAAGGATCTTTGTAAAAATGAAATAATATTAGTAAAAACTATTTAGCACAGTGCCTGAAACATACTAGATATTATATAAATGTTTGTTCCCTTCCCTTCCCATTTCCTTTTCTTCCCTAATAGTAATGTAGTTAAATAACAAATATACAAAACTTTTACTGTTTTATACACACACACACACACACACACACACACACTCTGTGTTGATATACGTAAAACCAAAACCTCAGCTTTTTTTAAAGCTTGAACCTTGAACACTCTTGACAATAACTTAATTATATGGTATCTAATTCAGGATATATTCTAAAAATAACAAAAAAAATACGTTCAGAGGTTCCTAATTGTTTTTTAATACTAGGGAGCTACTCAGTTCTATTCATCTTAGTAATAAAGAGCACAATACTACTACAATTTAAAATTTTTTCTGACCAAAACGGGACTAGGAAAACATGGAGTTGTAGGGTTTCCAGAGCATGGTGAATCATTCTAAGGAATTCTGCTGTGACCTCAAGTCAACCATTGTATATCCTTTGTTGCAGATGCATCAGAAGACTATTTTAGGCTATTTGTGAAGACATTCTTTCTCGATTATTGAGCTGTAGGGATAATCTGCAGTGTTTATATGATCTGCGCTTTCAAAAAAATAATATTTTCTTTTCAAGATTTCTTGGCAGGTGCATATTAAATAAGAATATTTACTTTTTGACATTTTAAAGGGTTTTGTTGTTGTTAAGTCTTGTATATTTTAACAATGTTTTCTGAACTGACCTCTACTCAAGATTAGTGTTCAATTTTTTTTCTTATTATTTCATTAAACTGGCATCAACATATATTTGGGTCTCTACATAATGCAATAATCAAAGGAATGAACAACTTCTTCAAAGGACATAGATCATGAAATTTTTAAATAAATTGTAATACATCAGAAAAGAATTAGAGAAAAAAAAAGAAAAAAAGTCTTGCTTTTAACAATGGAGCTGGAACGATAATGTTGTAAATGTGTTTCAAGACTTAGTCGCCAAAGCGGATCTACGAAGAAGGAGATGCTCTATATACGTGACCCTTAGCTCTCCTGAGCTCCAGTCCTTTCTCTCCAACTGCTTACCAATAACAGAATGGCCTCTGAGGCCATCTAGTCTAACACGTACAAGAATCACCTCTCTAAATAATACCCCTGACAAGTGCTCCTTTAACCTTTACATTAATCTTTATAGAGGGACAATTCAACTCAAAGTTGATGACCATTCTACTCTGGAATAGTTGTAACTGCTTAGAAGTTTGTATTCCACCAAACCCTAGAATTCGACCTGTCTAAAACTGAACTCATCATCTTTTCCTTCTAAACCTTCTCCATCTCTAAAATTCCCAGTCTCTCTTAGTGGTCTCACTAGCAACTCAGTTACAAAGAATCACAACCTCAGGGTCATATTTCACTCTTCCTTTTCTTCTTGCTGCCTGCCATCAATAACTTACCTAATTCTGTTGACTAAACCTGTAAGACCTCTTCTATCTAAGTCTTTCTTTCAAATCATTTTGCCACCAGTGTGATCCAGGGAGGTGATGATTAAGCCCCTCTTTCTAGCCTCTCCTTCAATCCTTCCTCCATGCAGTTGCCAAAATAATCATCCTAAGGCACCAATCTGATTACACCATTTCTTCCTTTCAGAAACCTAACTGGGTTTTATGCTATAGGATAAAATATATACTCTCCTGCCTGGCATTTAAGGACCTCTATGATCTGGTACCAACTTGTCTTTCTAGCCTGAATTCACATCAATGCCCTCATACAGTTTACATTTTAGCCACACTGAGAAAGAAGATTGTCCAAAGTCACGCAAGTGGGCAGTGAAAGTACAGATCCTGCTTCCCATTCTAGTTCTTTTGTTCATTACACCTGAGAACGTAGAATGAGTCCCCACTTTTGGCCAGGAATTAAGTTCTACTGGAATGTATGACCTATAATGTGTGGTCTTGATAATGTATGTGAGGCACTCTTGAATTTACTTTCAATTGTGAGGGTTTTAATTTGGGGGTTAATTGTACTATTAAAAAACTCAGATCTGAATTGGGTTTACATTTTTTTTCTTTCAAAAAAAAGCTTTCCTTTATCACTGTCCTGTCTTAGGAGATAACTTTATACTCAACAATAAAAAAAAAAGAGAAATATGGAAGTCACCTTTGAGAATCATATTCGCTCATCCATTCAACAAATATGCCTTGAGAGCCTGCAGTGGGCATTTGGTGGTCTAGGCAATTTCCTTCAACCAAGTCTCCATTATCTCCACCCCCTTTCAAAGTGGCAGTATGGTCTTTACCAAGAACATTTTATAAGATTGAACATTCCCTAGCCAGGCTAATCATGTCATGGCAATGAATCCTTGTATCTAAACCGAAATGTAGTCTATCATCAGTCATCAGTTTTTTAACCCACAATGAAAAAAGAAAAAGAATATTCATGTGTAAACAATCTGTTGTGATAACTCATTTTCGAATTATCATGGACTCAGATGTTGCACACATGAGAACACTTCAGAAAACTGAAGCTTACTGTTTCAGCACTAGAACATTTTCCTTCTTTTTTAGCTTTTGGATGGAAATCTTCCTAAAATTTATTAATTAAATTCCCCTGGCTTCTTAAGCAGAGAAAACTGAATATAATTTAATTTTTTTCTTAACATTCATCAATACTCCAAACATTGGTCATTATGCTGTACACAATAGTGTAATAGATAGAAGACTGGACTTGGAGGATCTGAGTTCAAATCCTGCATCTGATATTTACTAGCTATGCTGTCATGGTCAAATCACTTAATATCTAAGAACTCAGTTTACTCGTGTAAAACTATGATGATAATTCAAGTACTGATTTCACAGGTTTGTTATGAAGATCAAATGAAATAATGTAGGTAAAATATCTTTCAGACCTTAAAATACTTATAAATGACGGATAGGATGATAATGATGATGATGCCTTTATGAGCTACTGAGGTGTTCAGATTTTTTTTGCCCCTACATTAAGTGACCCCCCCCACTTACTGTCTAGTTTAAACTTCAAGTATTTCATTTTCATAATTTTTTTGTTTCTGTCAAAATCAGCTATCTCTTTTCAATGTCATCAATGTGCCTGTCCTAGAAGAACTATGTTCTTCCAATATTTTGGTTCTAATTTGCCATTGGCTTAATACAAGATAAGAAAAACTGTAGGAATTGTGTTAACAGGAGTAAATAATTTTTGTATTGGAGACTATAAAGTAATAAAGTGCATGGACCTTAAAACATGGGTTGTGTGGTTAACTTTCACATCTAAGAGGCCTTTTTTATATACTTTCATATTCGTCATTAGTACTTTGAATACCTGAAACTGGTGGGAAATGGACTTCTGGATAAATAAGGTTTGCTGTACCTTAAGGTTATCAATCCCAGAAGACTCCAAAAATAAAAATGAAAGAACAATAACTACATCTAAAACTTGGCCTGGAATAGGCACCAGACTCATGATTTCATTGACGTAGGGAATTTCTGGGCAAGGAAAGTCCCTGTACCAGGGCATGCCTGCAACTCCTCAGCAACTTATATAGGCCTAGAAAGTGACCTAGTTCCCTGAAAGGTGAAGTGATTTACCTAGAATCACAGAGCCAGCATTTATCAGAGATAGGACCTGAACACAGGTCTTCCTGGCTTTAAGGAAAGCCCTCTATGCTACCTCCCCCAAATGTCACCTCTACAAATAAAGCAACTCTATACTCTATATTGAATATCATAGTATATCTAGAAAGCAAAATCCAGCCTAAAAAGAGTTAGAAAGAAACCGGAAAGATAAAAACAGAATTTCAAGTCTGAAAACTGTTTTAAAAAATTAACCTGGAAACACAATTTATTCACATTAATTCTTAAGGACTCATTCTCTGATATATTCTCTGATTTACTAATTGAGGGCAGATACCTCAATTAGGAAAATAACATTTACCACATGTTTAGGAAATGTGATAAATGATGGAGGAAGATACCAGATTGTTCCTCATGAAAAAGGCTGAGGGAAGTAATTGCTCCTTACTCAGAAAAGAACTTAAAGACAAGGCTGGTTCGAAGAAAATAGATGAAAAGACTAGGGAACAACAACAACAAAAACCAAACAATAATAATAGCTAACATTTATCTTAGTGTTTCCTATGTGCCAGGCACTGTGCTAAGTTCTTCACAGTTATTATCTCATTTGATCCTCACAACAACTCTGGGGAGTAGGTGCTATGATAATTCCCATTTTACAGTTGAGATATGAAACTAATAAGTGTCTTGAGTCCAGATTTGAACTAAGGCTTCCTGATTTCAGGCTCAGTGCTATATCTACTGTGCCATGTAGCTGCCCCAATATAGGGCTTCTTAGAAAGATCCAACATATGTGAATACAAGTTGAATCCCTGTTTCTAACTGGCATCAGAAAATTTATGACAAATAAATATTTCATCCAATACCTATCATTTTGCTATTAAAAGATATGCTGGACTTTCAAAGTTCCTTTGGATCACTCTATCAGAAGGGTCCTACAATGTGAAGAATATCACACTTGGACCCAGAAGACCTAGCTTTAAGTCTCACCTCCAAAAATGACTATATGTGGAAAGGTGGGCAAGGCACTTCATCTGGCTAAAGCTATTTCCTTCTCTGTAAAACACAAGTAATACTAAAAACTATCTCACAAGGATGTTGCAAGGAAAGCATTCTCCATAGATGCAGAATAACAACTCATTTGGAACTTATAGCCTCAGAGAGTTTCCTGGGGGCACTAAAATTGACTCAACCAGGGTCACCCCACAAAGCAGACCCATGTAACTAAGTCCTAAGGCTGGTCTCCTAACCACTCTAACATGCTAGTTGTCAGAAGTGTGGTGGTGGTGTCATTATAAGAGGTAATCAATATGCAATTCCTATACTAAAGTCATTAAGGCAAATTGGAGTTACGAGACTCTTAGTGTGATGACAATTACAGAAGTGATTGCAAGATCACCTAATTATGTGAGCCACTATTCTAAAGGCTAAGAACTAAAATCATCATGGTAAGACCAGGCAGATTTGTGCAAGGTACCCACAGTGTGATAGGATTATATTTATATCCAGACATTTTGATCTCACAGGAAAACATATTTAGCCACAGTCTTCATACCAAATTCTTTTTTAGTAAATACACAAACTCTCACAAAATAAGCTTTATATTCCTTCTCTAAAGAGTTGCTGCAAAACACAAGGGAAGACGTTGTTTCTTTACGTACTTGACCGGCAGGGAGCGTACTCAACAGTCTTTGTTCCATCTTGTAGAAAACAGGTTCCAACAGGCTCTCTCTCTTGTTTCAATTCAGTCCTCCAATGATACAATGGAGCACAGGCCTGAAGCCAAAAGAAGCAAAATAAACAGAATATCAGTAAATAATAGTTTTCAAAATCATCTGAATTTCATCTCTCTATCCATCACTCTACCCTATTAAAAATCAAGCAGGCAAATCCACAATAAAACTTAAATCATTTAGTGTCATGTTGAACACATGTGAATTTGATAAATAAATGCTTGCTGAATGTAGAAAGATTAAAAAATAAGTTCCTTTCTCATACCCTAATGAAGAGTATATAAATTAGTCCAAATGAATATCACTTCAAAGAAGTTAACAGAACTCATTTTCAAAAAAATTTTAAATGTTTTTTGCTCAAATGAGAGTCAGAGTTTAACTGACTTAGAGACTGATTAATTTTTTCCTATGATGAACAGACTCCTCTAAATGGTTCTGAGAATAATTTTTTGGCTGAGAAATTGTTTTGTTGTTTTCAGAGACACTTATTTCAGAATTGCATTTAAGAAACACTGATTATTTTATATAGCAGAGATAACTAGAAAAAAGGGTAATTTCATTTATTAGATGCAATTTATTGGATTTCCAATTCTTACCAACCGACAAATGTAAAAGGCATGTATGTAAATGTACATGTATATGTAAATGTAAATGTAAAAGGCAAATATGATACAGTATCTGATCTTGGAGTTGGGAAGACTTAGGTTCAAGTCCCACCACCACCCTCCCATACTGGCCATATGGGTAAGTTACCTAAATTTTAAGTGTCTCCAAGCAACTCTTTCAAACTTTTTGTACAGAGAGGCCACAAATCCAGGAAAATGTTCACTACAAGTTGCCTACACAAATCAAAGTGCAAGTTTTTTTTTTAAAGTAAGAAATAAAGATACTATATTACATGTGGATCATTTGCTTATTTCATTTTAGTCTGAAAGACTGTAATACAAAACCTACCTTAATCTGCACTAAAACACAACTGTCGTAATGAAAACCATTGATAATCTGCTCCCTCAGTTAGTATGGAACATGAAGGTGAGAGGTTTCACAGTTTAGTCGATAGAGGGGGCCTCCCATGTGTAAGAAAGAACAGAGTTCAAGTCTGCCACTGACACATGCTGGCTGTGTAACTCTGAGTGAGCCCCATTGTGCTTCTAGTTACTTCAGGACTAGAAACAGCAAATAAACTGTCAGTCTTCATTAATGGAGAGAGTTTCTATGCCAGGAATTCTTTACACCAATAAAATCCAAGTTCAAAAGAAAAAAAAATTAACATGGGGAAGAAGAAGCAGTTCTGTCGACCATCAAGCTGAATAAGGAACAGGGTCCAAACTTACGTAGCCACTGGGGTTCTAACACTATAGAACAGAAGGGATAAACTGTAGCTTTTGACTAGATGCCTTTGCAGCCTAGCATAAATGAAGCCTTGACAGAGAAGAACCTTAACCCACATGTGGGTAAGATAATGTAACACATAAAACAGAAATGACAAAATACATCAGGTATTAATCCACCATTGGGGCAGGTGGTATAGAGAGACTACAAAAATTAAAGATTCATTCACCTAAGAAAATATGTTAAAATTTATCATTGCTACTAACACTGAATTAATTACTTTCTTTCCCCCTGTTGAACATAGGGTAGAAACCATTTCTGGGGGGGATGACAGCTTTGATGAATTATTAAATAACTTATTTTGTTAGAAAGTAAAAGAAATTTTCTTCAAAATAAACTTAAATTTCTTGACAGATTTTTTTTTTAAATCTGAGGTAGTAGGAATACAAAAAGGTTTAGTTAGTTTTATTTTAAAGATATTAAGGACTTCCTCTCCCCTTCTATTATTTTATTACTGATGCTTTTTATTTCATACACCTCATTAATTTATAAATGTATCCCTTCCCTTCCTCAGCACTTAACAAAGATTTAAAATAAAAAAAAAAGTTCAGTAAAACCAACTAAAACACTGACCACATCTGAGAGCACAAACAAACCTTACCCTTAGTTCATCATTTCTGCAATCAAGGGAAGGTCTAACTGGTAGAGCAATAAATCTGTCATTGATTTAGATAGTATTATCATGTTTATACTAGCATGACCTAACCATAAGCAATGGCAATCTTTTCAATTATTAATTCATTCTTCATTTTTTAAAGAATGTTTTGTAATCCTATTTATATGTCTTGAGTGTCTCTTGATAAAAAATTACTTCAAGACTTCATGCATCTTGCAAAACATTTGAATGGGATTTCCCTATCATTTTTTCTTCCTTTTTAAAAATTACTATGGAGAAATGCTAATGATTTTGTAGATTTATTTCGTAAGCTGCTACTTTACTGAAGTTAATTACTTCAATTAGGTTCTTTGCAAATTTTCTGGGATTTACTATCCCGTCATCAGCAAATAGAGATGACTTTGTTTATTCTTTAAAAATGTTTAAGCCTTTAATTTCTTTCCCTTCTTACTAGAATTTCTAGAACAATTGCAAACAATAGAGGAAAGATGAACATTCTTGCTTTTTCCCTGTATTTGCCGAAAAGTTTTAATATTTATCCTTTACAACTAACTCTAGCCTTTCATTTTAGATATGTACTTCTTATATTTAAAATGACATATTCTCAGGTTTTACACCATTTTATTTTCATGAATGAGTACTATACTTTATCAAAGACTTTTTTAAAAACTCATCTTGATATAATCATTGTGGTTTGGGCTATTGTTCTGAATATCATAGTGAGAATTGTCCTAAATGAATTATTTTTGTATCTCTTGACAAAAATCCAACATGGTAAAAATAAATAACTTTTGGATTATGTTGCTATAGTTTTTTCCCCTTGAGTTTTATTCAGTATTTGTTTCACAAAGGAAAATTATTATTTTCTGAGTTTTTGAGAACCACTTGCATAAAATAGGCATTAACTGCTCTTTAAATGTTTGATGGAATTTACCTGTTCATCTATCTGGATCAGGGATTTTTTTTTCTTTGAACTTCCTGTATGTCTTTTTCAATGTTATTTTCTGAGATTGGGTTAAGATCTCTATTCTATGTTCTAGTAATTTGGATATTTTATATTTTCAAGGTAAGAATCTATTTTTAAAAAATTCTTTGTTTTGCTACAATAGTTCTGAAAATTCTCAAATTTCTTTTTATTTCTGTTGTAAGTACATCTTGTTCTTTTAAAAAATTTTCTCGGTAATGTGGTTTTCCTCTTTCTTTTTTGTCCTATTAGTAATGTTTATTAACTTTACTTTCTTTTCAAAGAACCAACTTTTCTCTCCTTTCATATCAACTGGGTAATTTTAGTATAAGACATATATGGTACAATATATTATAAATATGCTATAATAATGTAGCGTAATTATAACAATACACTAATGTAGTATATTACAAATAACATTTTCAAGTTTTTTTTAAAAGGCATATTAAATTGGGCCACTGGCAAGCTATTCAAAGAAAGCCAGAGCAAATGATCTGAAAGAAATGCAGCCACAGAATGAGTAATGATATAGGGCTCTCAGAAGACTAGTTTTGAATGACTTCTAAATTTTAAGGGGCATAAAGTGTATTAGTATTACTCTTTTCTAATTGTAGTGCAAGTCTATTTGAAGGTAGATTGGGACTTTGGCCAAACAAAACACATAGGTTAAGAAAGGGATCAGTGGAGAAGTAGCAGGCAGAAGAATAGTATCCTGAAAAATACTGGTGACACATAATATCACTGTACTCTGCTGTGGCCAAAGCAAATCCAGATTATTACATACTGTGAGTTACATTTTAGGAAGGATACCGAAAAACTGGAATATGTACAATGGGGAGTGACCAGCCTGGTGAGGGGACTGAAAACCTTGTATGGTATGGTATTATACACTAGAAACCATGCTTAAAATCATACTGTTTGTTCAGTCATTTCAGTTGCGTCCAACTCTTCATGACCCCATTTGGGGTTTTCTTAGCAAAATACTGAAGTGGTTTGCCATTTCCTTCTCCAGCTCATTTTTTACAGATGAGAAACTAAGGCAAACAGGGTTAAGTGACTCACCCAGGGTTACACAGCTAGTAAATGTTTGAGGCCAGATTGGAAACTCGGAATATGAGTCTTCTTCACTTGTACCACCTAGCGGTCTCTAAAAATCCTACACTAAGAATATTTAACTAGCAGGAGAGAAGACTTTGCGGGAGCATGATGGCTTGCTACAAGTATGTGAAAGTTGCCCTGTATAGGAGGAGGAAAAAGACTTTTTATGCTTGACTCTGAGAAAATAAAAAAAATAATGAATGGGAGAGAATGGAAGAGATGTAAGGAAAATTTTCTAATGAACTCTCTAAAAGTGGGATGGGCTGCTTCAGGAAGCACTGAATTCCCCATATTTGGTATTCTTCCAGCACAGGTTAAATAAATGATCACTACCAAGGACACAGTAAAGGACTTTGCTATTTCAAGTATGGACCAGATGACCTTTGAGGTTCCTTACAACTTTGAGATTCTGTAAGTTTATTAAACCATCAGGTGAAGACAGAAGAGGTTTGAAAGAGTTTTTGTGGTTCCTGAACAAAAGCTGAAAAAAGTTTAAGATAGCTAAATTTAGTTACTGCATGCTTAATATGCCTTCCTGGAACAGTACAGATGTGGCTAATTTTATTACAAATAATACTTTTGCTAATAACTTTGTTTTATTTTATTAATGGTTTAAAGACATTTGGGAGCCTTTTTACCATCCTACAAAATTTTCATGATTCCTTCCCAACTATATTAATTGTCATAGACATGAAGAACTGAATGACAGTAAACACCAATAGAAAATGGTTATATATTCCATCCTTGTGAAAATTCTTTCTTGATTAGACATATTTTGTTTCCTTGTCCCAACCTCCCAAGCCCCATTTGTTTGTTTCAAAATAGGTCATTAGGATGTGTGTGTGTGTGTGTGTGTGTGTGTGTGTGTGTGTAAATATATAGATATAAAGACATAGATATAGATAGATATTGTAGCTTCACTGAGCTGGAAGGGTCTTAAAGATAATCTAGTCCAACTCCCTCTTTTCACAAATGAGGAAACTGAGGTCTATACATGGCTACATGCAGACCTGGGACTTGAACCCAGGTCTCCTGATTCCTTGTCTGATATTTCTTCCATTTGCTATGCTACCTACTTGTTTTATAAAAATCTTTCACAAAAAGAGAGGGGGAAAAAATCACATTTTATTTATTTTTTTATTTTATTTAACTTTTAATCCTTTTGATGAGAGGTGATAGGTTAAACTAATGTTTGAGAATCCTTTTAAAATTCTAAATTAAATTAATTAATATTAAATTTCTAAATCCTAAAATGTTACTCTTTTGGCTCACAAAAGTTTTCTTCAGTCCATAGCAAACTCCACTTCCAAATTCCACTGATGCATCCGGTAAGGGCACTTACTCTCCCTGCAAGTCATCCAGTTTCACACCTCACTGAGATCTTTGACTCCTCACTTGTATCTACCTCACACATTCAACCTGTTGCCGAATCTTCACATTTCTTTCTCCACAACATCTCTCACATGCATCCCCTTCTCTCTACATTCACAGATATCACCCTAGTTCAGGCCTCCATCACCCCTCACCTGGACTATTGCCAAAGCCTCCTTTTTGGTCCAACATACCTAAAGTTTCTCTGCATTCCCATATGTCCTCCATACATTGCTAAATAAATTTTCCTAAAGCACATATCTAATTATGTCACTTCCTTATTCATGAAACCCTAGGATATCTCTAGGACAAAATGTAAACTCCTCTGTTTGGCATTTATCTTCCTAACTTGGCACCTTCTTATCTTTCCAGTTCTTCTCATATATTACTATCCTCCATGCCTACTATGATACAGTCATACTAGAATACCTGCTGCACTGTACCTCCGCTTCTACATCTCCCATCACTGTGCTTTTGCACAGTGCATAGAATGCATTTCCTTTCACGCATAGAATGTATTTCCTTTTAACTTCTAGCATTTGGAATCCCTAGTTTCCTTCAAGACTCAGTTCAAGTGCCACCTTTTAATGAAGCTTTCTTGTCACATCCCCCCTCCCCATTCTAGTGCATTCTCTCCCAAACTAATATGCATCCATATTGTGATTATAGATAGATACACACATACACACATATATATGCATATATATACACACATACATAAAATGCATATGTATATATGCACATATACATACGTATGAATGCCCACATATATGTATATATATGTTGTTGCTGGGCTTTTGTTCAGTTGTTTTTCAGTTGTATGGAACTGTTCATGACCCCATTTGGGGTTTTTCTTGGGAGAGATACTACAGTGGTCTGCTATTTCCTTCTCCAGCTCATAGGTGAGGAAATATTTCAACAATCCGGCTAGCAGCTGTTGTGGGGGTGTAAGACCAACCCAAGCCCAACAACAAGAATGCTACCAGCATGCTGCAAAAGCACAGGTTCTTTTGATCTGCTTAACTAAGGAAAGCTACGTGAAGGGGTTGACAAGCTTGCTTTAATTCAGCATACAAATATCATTCACTTAGTTCAGGGGAAAAGACAAGCACACTGAACTTCAGAGCAAATTACAAACAAATTACAAACATCAACAGACAGACCAAATAGAGATTCATAGTTACCAACATCTAGGTTCAGCCCAGGAGCTCAGAATAAGGGCACCACCACTGCTGTGGGTAAGAGCTCCAAAGAAGAGAAAGCCAACCCCTGGTTTTATATCTTTTTCAAGGTCCAGGGTGAGTTACACACGCGACTCACCCACGTGACCTAGAATCGTCACAAAGAGACAACTTAAACCCATGTGGTCTAAAAGCCTCTGATGTCCCAAACATGTCACTCAAACTCATGTGTAAACTAGGCCCTCCCTGGAGTTAGCCCCACCTTGGGCCCCACCTTAGTTACCAATCCACACCCACAGAGGTTTTACACGTAATAGGGTTTTGGGCCTGGGGCTGAGCAGTAAGGCTCAATGAAATACACTGAATTACTCAAAGGAAACAAAAGCCAACTAAGTGCTAAGAGCCCATTTTGCTTACCAACACAGGAAACTGAGGCCAACAAGGTTAAGTGACCCACCCAGGGTCACACAGCTAGTGTCAGAGACCTCATTTGAACTCAGGAAGATGTCTTCCTGATTCCAGGCCCAGCACAATCTGTCTACTGCACCACCTAGCCTATGTGTGTGTGTGTGTGTGTGTGTGTGTGTGTGTGTGTGCGCGCGCGCACGAGCACGCACACACTCTTATATAGGTAGATGTTGTCTCTTTATTATAATTTAAGCTGCTTGAAGGAAGGAATTATTTTAATTTATGTTTGTATTCCCCAAGACTTAGCCCAGTGCTGGGCATATAGTAAACATTTAATACATGCTTGTTGATTGAGTAAAATTGTCTGTGCTTCCAAATACCTAAGAAAGAACTTATATGTGTGTTTTGGGGTCAATGCTATTCATAGACATGGCGGTTCAGTAGTATCATTTTAAATTAACTAAGTCATATGTGTATTTTGTGTGAACTGGCTCTATTTCCTTCATTAGATTATAATTTCCCAGGGCAAACACAAGAGCTATGTTTACTACGCAGCTTTTATAAAATGAGTCTTTGATGAAAATTGTTGCTTAATCAAAAACGCCATTCCTACCTTTTTCATATCCTTTCATTCCACTGTGGCTCGTATCATTAAGCCTGACATATTCTTATAGCTAAATATGAAGTTTACACAGACATATAAAGAACTCCAAGGGAAAATTAACATTAATAATAGTAACCTTAAAAAATAACACCAACTAGCATTTAGATAGCACTTTTTGCCAAGTGCTTCAAAATATTATCTTACTTTATCCTCACAACAACACTGAGAAGGAGACGCTATTACTATCCTATTTTGCAGAGAAGAAAACCAAGGTGGAGGAGGGTTAAGTGACTTGTATAGTCACATAAATAAGCACCTGAGGAAAGATTTTCTTCTGACTCCAAGTCTAGCACTTTTACCCAATGTGTCATTTAATTGCCTCCTAATGATCAGAGAAGCAAAAAGGAGAAAAAAAAGCAAACTTTAAGTTCTTTTTAAGCCAGCTGTCTAATTGCACTTACATATTTGGGGTACATACATGTTATTTCTGTAGTTTCCACACCAGATTTTCTTAGCTAACCTACTGGGTAAATTGTCTAAAGGACTTACCAAAATTTTATTCTGTTTGGATCTCACGGAAGCTCCAAACCACTGGTGAGACTTAAACTCCAATGGATCATTCTTGGCATAATCTCTATTGCCTAAAGAAGAAAATTGGGAGGAAAGAAACCCCCAAACATTATTTTTAAATACAGCAAACTTTTTTTTTTTTATCTAGCATGAGAAGGAAATGGAGATGGTTAATCAAATAGTTTATTTGGCAGAGAGATACACACATGGATCATCAATTTTTTAAGAAGTTAATTTAAATTATTAAAACATAATATCTTAACACACGATAAATAGTGAACATCATTTAGTCTATCTTTGAATGGAAGGTGAGAAAATTGTGGGAAGTGAGTGAACCAAATTGACTCCATCTTGTGACTCAACTCTTGATCTAGCTCAGCAACTTTTCTCTCCAGTTATGGGTCTAGTCCAATTTCTGTCTTGTGAAAAAACTTTATTTAATTATGAGAATTGTAAGAAAACTTTATTAGATTTTTTGAACCTAACTCTGCATGGCTGGGAAGCTAGACCCACCTCTATCTGTTGCTTAGAGACCTCTAACTTAGGACCTAGATTATGCTGACCAGAAACCCAGTCAGATCCAAAGGGTGATGCAAAGAGTTTTCCCACATTTATACATCTCAAGCAACCCATATGTCCTATCTGAAAACTAGCTCCATACTGGTCAACCAGTTACTGTTTTCATGTTCCTTTGAATAAACACAGATATTTGGGGAGACTTCTTTTTCTGATTTCGGAGAACTGAATCTATTTGTTCTCCCCCTCTCAATTCAGAAAGTTTCTAATCTTTCCTCTAATTATAAATCAGATTGCCTAATTATAATCCTGTTTTATATCTTAGATTATTGTTTTCTTTTAATGATCAAAAATCTGTCTCCTCTTGTATTCAGGGTCCAGTGCCACGCTGAAGAAGCCAGATCCAGATATGTTAGGCCATTGGCATGCACGGCCTAATAAATCTAAATGCTTGGAAACTCAAACCTTTGCTTCCTCAGTTATTTCAGATTTCACCTACCACAAAGGCACTTAATCCTCCAGTGCCTATGTCCCCTTTATAAACTTCAATTTTCCCTATGCTATATTTGTGCAGAAATGATGGCTAATGGACACATTCTATTGTAGCCTAGATAATTGATCAACCAACAAGAGTGCCTACAATGTGCCTAGAAGTTTTATTGAAGAATGAACTCCATGACAAATGATGAAAATTAAAATTAATATGAACCCCTTATAATACTGCTACCAGGAAAAAAGGCCAACATCCACACTATTAGTTATTTCTTTTTAGGAAACATGATTTAAATTTTTGATCTATCCACACCAGTATTAGACTGAGCTAGCTACACAAAAAGAAAAGTCCTATTATATAAATTCTTTTTTTAAATGACAAACCATAAAATGAGATGGTAGAAATGGGCAAACATGTATGAAAAAATTGGCTTAGTATACCTAAAAGATTTGATTTAGTGAAACTGAATGGTGTTTTACAGACTCTTTTACAACAAAGTATTTTCCATCCACACATTAAAGTCATTCAAGATTCCTTGGAAGATATACAAAAGAAGTAACCCTGTTCAATGACCCTCTAATAATATATATCAGGCAAAGGGCAACATGTGGAGGTGTAGGTTTGGCAATGGAAGTCATATTGGAATGGAGGAGATTTAGCAGAATCCAGGGAGAATAAGGATTTTCTGTTGAGGATGATGACATCCCCTAGATAACTTTTGTTTGCAGATAACATTGTGCTAATTAAATCAAGTCTCAGAACATTGCAGAATCTCCCAGAAGAGATCCATCATCACTCAAAGGAGTTTGGCCTGACCAATCACATAGGAAAGACCAAATGGATTAAGAATGTTTATTGCCCAGATTTCAGCATGCACTTGGAAGGTCAATCTATAGAACTTGTCCATCAGTATGTATATCTGGGATAAACAGTACAAACAGATATTGGATTGGGCTGAGAGTTGGATAGGAAGAGAGTGGATCTTTGGGAAATTGAAAATTCATTCAGTTATCATGGAAAGACGAGGTCAATCTTTCTAATACCAACATTATATTGAAGAATAAAATTACCTATGAAAAATGAATACACAGAGTGCAATGGAGAAGTACAAGGTGACTGTGAGCAGCCTACAGCATATAGCCAATGAGGAACTTTGAACAACAGGAATAAAAGATATAAACAATTATACAAATAGGAAAAAAAAATAGACTGGTCATATAGCAAAAGAGAGGGATGACAGGTAAGCAGCCAGAAACCTTGGTTGGCATCTTGAGATGTCAGAAGAAAGTGATGAAGTACCCCAGAAATAGGATGGATGCTACTGGTGAACCTATGAGACGGAATAGACAAGTCACACAGAATGTGCAGGCTTGGATTGGATTGAATATCAATGGAGGGAACCTCTGAATTGATGAGATCACAGATGCAACTGACTGTGAGAGTATACCCACAGACTTCTTCACATGTTTAGGTAAATTTTCCCATATATAATTAGTTTTGGCCAACATTTCAGAATAACTATAAACCATGAGTGCCCTAACAAAAAAAGCTCCTCAACAGGTACAGGTCAAATGCCATTACTACAAAATCTCTGCATAATAAAAGATTTTTATAGATTTTATAGATGGTGGCCATATATACCATCATACAACCTAGTAAAATTGAATTTAACTAGACTGTTGCTTAAAATTTTTGTAATAGAAAATGATAGATTTTATGGTACCCTCAAGGTGACACTGCAAATCTAACTAAAAAAGATACTAGTTATACAAATTGTAAAATTTCTCATAAACCATGAAACTTTATCATCTTTTTGGGAGTTTTTTGCTTGTGTGTGTGTATGTGTGTGTGTGTCTGTCTGTCTGTCTGTCTCTCTCTCTCTTTCTTTCTCTCTCTCTCTCTCTCCCTCCTCCCCTCCCCCCTCCCCTCCATGAACAACATGATAGGAAAAAGAACATGATTTGGTGAAAAGGGTAATGAATTTGGAGTCAGAAAGATGTAATCCGAGTCTTGGCTCTTCCATTAGCTACCTGTGTCATTTTAGATAAGTATATCAACAATTTCTGGACCTTAGTTATCTCATCTGTAAAATGAGGAGGTTGAACTAGATAGCCTCTAAGGGTCATTCCAGCTGTAATACTATCATTCTATGATCTATACACTCTGGCTATGACTCAAATTCAATGCCAAGGTCAAAATGAGGGGAAGAGAGAGAGGGCCAGGCTGTGTTCTTCTTGTACATGTTTTTCTCTCCTGCAGATTAGATTACAAAATTGTAGGACTTAGTTGAATAACCTAGAAGCCAAAAATTAAACTCTGGCACCACTCCAAGAGATGTCACAATGATATAGAAGTTGTTGATTCATCAACTCCCTGACCTTCTATACTAGTAGCATTGTTGTTGTTGTTGTTTCTCCTTCATTCTCAAAGAGGACCAATGACATTGGGAAGGCAGTGTCTTGACTTGCGAGTGAATTAGATTTAAGTGAGGCAGAGCTGTGCAAAATCCCCAGTCTCACTCTCTGCTCCAGAGCCCTCTGGTGCCAGTGGCAAGATACAGATCAGAACAACTAGAGGTGGACCCAGATGCAGTAGGAGACCTTGACCTTTCTAAGCTAAGGTCTTTCCCAGGTCTCAATTTATCTGAGGCAACACCCATTCAGTGATTTAAGGCTAGGTAAGAAATGAGGCAAAAAAATGGCCTCTTACTTAATCAAAAAAAATATATATCTGAAAGGGGAAGACCCCCCAGGGAGGGAGGAAGGAAGGGAGGGAGGAAGAAAGGGAGGGAGGAAAGGAGGGAGGGGCATTGCCCAATAGGAACTGGCCATTTGGGTCCCCAGTGGGGCAGCTACCACTACTCACAGATTGCTGTTTGTCCTTCATTCTTGAAGAGGACCAATAACATGAATAAGGTGATGTCTTGACTTACATGTGAGATAAAAGAAGAAAGTACAGTGGCAGTGATTAATAAATGTTTCAAAAGCCAATAAGCAATGGATAATAATACTACGAGACTCACAGTCTACGTAAATACCAAGGCAGGACTCCCAAACACTGTACCTCAAAGTCTACTGAGCCTAGAAGTCAAATAGAACTGGAGCATAGTTTTAGTGTCTATTATACTTACTGAGTAACATTTTAAATTTCCTATTCTGAATTATGAACAGAAAAACACTTAATTAAGTTGCTCTTTGTATGTGGCATTCAATTGGTCTTTTGCTTTTGAGTCAAAATTCCTCAACAGACCTGCTCTTTTACCTCTGATTTATCATACACCATGTACACAGAAACACAATCAAAGGTTTTCTAACTTAAAAGATGATGACCTTCATGCATATTGAAAATATTTTTTTGTAAGCTCATGAGAATAGGAGCTGTGTCTATTTATGCTAACTATGTAACTTACAGCACCCAACAATATTTTATATACTTAGATACTTAATCAACATCTGATGACAACAATGACGATGAAGAAAAAATGACCAGATTCTCCTCTCTTATCTTGGTGCCATGCATAAAGCCACAGGCTTTCATCAAAGGTGAGTGAGGCTACCTAAAGTACCACCCCTTTATGCAGAAAAGAAAGAGGAAAGTACTCAAAAAACAATCAGTTGATCATCAAGCATTTATTAAACACTTCCTATGGGCCAAACACCAAGGACGAAAAGATGAAAGTAAAACAGTCTCTAACCACAAGAAGTCTATCCAGTAATCACACACACACACACACACACACACACACACACACACACACACATATGTATAAACATATATGCAAACACACATATATTTGCATATATATGTATATTCAGAATATGTACAGACTGAATAAAGGGTTGATTTGGGAAGGGCCACAGTAGCAGCAGAGGAGACCAGGAAAAGCTTAATACTGAAAGCCACACTTGAGCTGAGTCTTGAAGAAAACCAAAGTTTCCAAGTGCCAAAGTTAAGGAGGGAGTACATTCCAGGCAAGAAATGGAAGATGGAGTGTCCTGTGTTTAGAACAGTGAGCACACCAATAAGGCTGGATGGCACAGTGAGTGTGGAAGAAAGAGAATAAAGAATAAGCAGGCTGAAAAGGTAAAGAAGATTTGAAGAGATTTAAACATCAGAGGAGTTTATATTTAAGCTTATATCTTAGAAAGTTACTAGAATTCACTAAGCAAGAGTCTAACATGATCATATTCAAGCTTTAGGAAAATTACTTTGGTAGGAAGAACAGTGAACTTGAAGTTAGAAGACAAGCATTCTAGATCCAGTTCTGAAAAGCATAGTCAGTATGACCTTGGCAAAGATACTTCATGCTTCTGGGTCTCAATTTACTTACCTGTCAAATGAAGAGATTAGACTGGGTGACCAAGAAACTGTAAAGTAGCAGTTTTCAAACTGTCATCTACAGACCCCTGAGGGTTTCCAAGACTGTTTCAGGCTGTCTTCAAGGTGAAGACATTATTTACCTAATTAAATATTCCCTCCTTTTTCTAACTACATATCTGTATGATACTCGATTTTTTTTCCCTCATATTTCAAAGAAAATAACATAGCAAAATAAATAAATATATTCATTCATTCATCTGTTTGTTCATTTGGGCAGCTAGATGACACACTGGATAGAACACTGGGGGAAGACCTGAGTTCACATCAAGCCTCAGACACTTCCTAGTTGTATGACCCTGGGTAAGTCACTTAACCTGTTTGACTCAGTTACCTCAACTGTAAATGGGAATAATAACAGCTACCTCCTGAGGTTATCATGAAGATCAAAAGAAATAATATTTGTAAAGAACTTAGCACAGTACCTGCACATAGTGTGTACTGTATAAATGCTAGTTGTTATTACACAACAAATTTAAGGCAGAAGCAGATATGAAAACTCAGATATCTTCTATTAAGCCATTTGTCTCTTAGTTAACTAGCATCTATCAAGCACTTACTATGTGCCAAGCACTGTGCTGAGCACTGGGAATATAAATCAAGTAGAAAGAATGAGATTCTCTTCCCCCAAGAAGCTTAGATTCCAAAAGAAGAAAAAACAAATAAAAGGAAGCTGAAAAGTGGGAAAGGGGAGAGACAGGTACTCAGTACTGGGGAACGAGAGGAGAAACTGCTGGTCTGGTCACCTTCCTTAAATGGAGGTTCTGGAAGGAGTTATCCAATCAGAAGGAAAGGCCTCAAAGGGGCTGAGGACATCTCCCATGCACGAATTCCAGGGCTGAAGTGAAGATGCTTAAAACGAAGAGTTGGGGCATGTTAGAGGAAGTCTGGTTTTCAACCTGGAAAGAAATGAGAAACATGGCTAGCCTGTACTCCTTCCTTAAATGGAAATTTTGAGATAAGCCATCCAATCAGAGGGAGAGACTACAGGGGCAAAAACATTAAAGAGTTTTGCAGATATGTTTAAAACAGTACCAATCTTCTCACTGAATTTTTTTATTTGGAAAATAGTTGTTTTTCATAAAAAATATAGCATGTAATGAATTTATCATTATTTTAAATAAATAAATATTTTATAGTTTATCAGTTTTAATTTCTAGTAAATGATATATCCCATATTTAAAAAGTTCTTTGGAGCCTTCAATCATTTTTAATTTTTTGGTCCTGAAAACAAAACTTTAGGGTTGCTGTTCTAAAGAGTCCACGATTGATCTTAGATCAAATGATCATTGATTTTACAGTAGTATAGTGTTCCCCAGGAAGTACATGAGCCTTCTTTTCAGTTTAAGAAATACACATAATAATTGTCATCCCTCCATTTCCCACACATAAAATCTACTTGGAATCATCTTTGGGGAAGGGACAAATGTAGCAATCTAAATCAAATTGAAATCACATGTGGCTTATGGTAAGTTTCTATGGCCACATTTTTAACCACAGTAAAATTTTTCTCACAATCAGCTGATGTAGTCATCAGGGTATGCAAAATACCCATGTAGAGGGATAAAAAACAAAATATATTCCTGGTATGGAATCTCTTTTCTGGGACTTTCTCTCCCTAGGTTTTCTTATGCCAAGTTTGGCCAAAATATGCCACTGATATGGAATCTTTCTGGGACTTTTTTTTCCCCTGGATTATGTTATGCCATGTTTGGCCTCATGGGACAGACCAAAATTGGCATATGTCTGGGGGAAATTCTCAAAACACACAGGGTTGATCTAAATCACTCATATCTCAAAAAAAAAAAAAAAGGTTTCAATCCTAGTCCTAAGAAAACATTGTAAGTTACTTAGTTTTAAGTAACCGTCTCAGTTTCACTGCATGGGTAATCATGCACATTGATTTGTTTTCCTATCGGAAATGTAATATCATTATTGCAACTTATTATACTATGAAAATAAGGCAGTTGCTATGTACATAGTTGGTGCTTAGAAATTTTTGGACAAATAATAAAGCACAAATATTTTACTGTGATACTTTCTCCTCACAGTTGGCATGTGAGTCCTCAGGAGTTTGTGGAGAGCTACCTCCTCACCTTGGTGTTCCTCAGATCATAACAACTATTGCAGTCAGACTGTCCTGTCCTCCCTTAGTGATCGTGCTGTGGCTCACAGTTGTCTTTGACTTAACTTCCTTCCCTTACAAAGTACAAGAGTTTGGACTGGGATGGTGGCAGAGAGATTAGAAAAGGGAAAACAAATGGGGAAAAAAAGGTATTGTAACAAAAGAAAAGATATTATCAAGCAATTGGATGCAGAAATCAAGATTTACTGAGCAACTCATCTGGAGAGGAGGAAGATTTATTTGACTTTTGATATGCTGATTTTGAACTCCTCACAAGACAGGCCTATGATACAGTACAAAGAGTGACAGATCTGGAATCAGAAAATTTGAGTTCAAATCTTAGTTGCATCTGTATCGGTAATTAAGGTGGGACTTTTTTACTCTTTTATCTTTTGGAGCACTTATTTAATCAAGTGCCCTTGATCAGTCTTGCCTTTGTTTCTTTGATTAAATCAGGAGTCTTCAATGCCTGCTTACCTCAAGGAAGGAACCTAGTTTACATGGGTTTGAGTCACATGTTTCTGATGCTTTTAAGTCACGTGGGTTTGAGTTGCATGTTGTGATGCCAGAAGCTTTTAGGTCACATAGGTTTGAGTTGCATATTGTAATGCCCTTTGACCCTGAACAGGGTATATAAACTCAGAGGTTGGCGTTTTGCTTTTGGGGCTCTCATTCACTGGAAGAGTGTTGGTGTAGAAACTCTGGGTTTCTGCTGGAAGCCTCCCAGCTTTGAAGAAACACATATGTTGATGCTTCTGCTTTCCTGGTAACTATGTATTGCTATGGATAGACTGGTTTGGGTTGGGTTTGGGCTGTTTGCTCTGTTGATATTGTCTCTGTTTGTAATTTCTATTTGTATTTGCTCTGAAGTTCAGGGTGCTGGGTTTTTCCCCTGAACTAAGTGAATGATACATGTATGTTTGATTAAAGTGAGATTGTTAACCCCTTAAAGTTGCTTTCCTTAGAAAAGCAGATCAAAGAACCTATGCTGGCAGTTTTTGTTGCTGTTCTTGTTGGGTCTTACACCCCTACAGAAGCTGCTAGCCAAACTGTTGTTACACCATCCTAAACAACTCTGTTGACCTTTCCCACTGAACCTCCCTGGACCTCAGTTTCATCATCTGTAAAATGAGGAGGTTGGACCAGATAATGTTTAAATTCCCTTCCAGCTATAAATCTATGATCCTGCCACCTAAGAGAGAACTATTAGACTTTAGCTATCTAGGAAAGACTGAAGCTCTAGAAAGAAGACTAGACTGCAGTCATTTGCAGACTTGGGAGTCTGCAAACTATAATCTCTCTAAATTATAGTTGAAATCATTGGAACAAATAACTTCTTTCCAATGAAAGAAGTGAAAAAAGAGAAGGAAAAAAGAAAGATTCAAGGACAGTGCCCTATTCTACTCAGTCATATGCTGGACTCCTTGCCATACTCACTATAAAATTCCATCATAAAATTCAACTTTGAATGAAAGACATATGTTAGACCTTCAGGTAAAACCTGGAAAACTGTTGAATTAAATTCCAGAAAGGTTTGAGATTGAGGGAGCACCAAAGCCTGTACATGATGGCCAAATCCAAAATGTCTAGAGAGGCACGAAAGCCATTCACTTTTGAAGAATCAGGTTATTTTATATTAGGATCCGCTAATTTCCCACTGTCTTCCCACATTAAGATATGGCTAAAAATATTTTTCCACTACCTATGGTAATCTTAGAAAATTTTAACCTTGAGCAAAAGTTTAGTAAATAAGAATTGGTATGGAATGGGAAGTCTAAGTTATTAATCACACATTACAGAGCTGGAAGAGACCTTTGTAATGCAAAAGACCAACCCCCTAATTTGCAGATCAAGAAGAGACCAAAAGACGTGGTATGATTTGTTCCAGATCATTAAGTAATGGCAGAGCCAGGATTAGCATGTGTTTCTCCTGAGCCCAGCACTCTTTCCACTATATGACACTGATATTTGAATCAGTAAGACTTAAATGATAAACTCTTCTATAAGAAATACAATCATATTATTTTCCATTTTATACGATCATATTATATTGTCTATAAAATATAACTCAAACTAACTATTGCAATATATTCATTCGTTCATTTATTCATTCACCTACAAACTGAGCATTTTATGAAAACTGTCCCACTAGGCGCTATGGAACAGAAGGTATGAAAATGATTAAGAGCTGGTTTCTATCCTAGATGACCTTACGGAACCTTACAATCTACCTAAGACATGTAATGAGAGTAATAACTAACATTTATATAGCATGCTAAGGTTTGCAAACCACTTTAGACGTGTCATCTCATTTTATCTGTCCTACAACCCTGAGAGGTAGGTGATACTATTGTCTCCAATTTACAGTTGAGGAAACTGAGGCAGGCAGCAGTTAAGTGATTTGCCAAAGGCCACACAGCTAGTAAATGTCTAAGATAGGATTCAAACTCAGGTCTTCTTGACTTTAAGTCCATTATGCCAAAAATAATTGAGTTGTGTGATAGATGAGAAGTGACCCATTACTGGGGATACATGCCAAGAATGTCCATGACAAAAACATTTAATTGCTTTAGAATGAGATTACTTTCAGAAGTAGAGTGATTTAAACAACCTTCCTGGAATCTGGTTTACATTGTTAAACTAGAATTATTTACTGGAGAGAAGTGGTTCCTAAGTATATGCAAACTTTGGCTCTGTCCCTGTCCAAATCAAGAGAAATTCCTAACCAATGGAATCTAAAACTTAAAAAGGAAGAGATTTTAAAACACTACCCAAGCCTTTTAGAAAGCTCTGCAATTTTATGCTGTGATAATTGCAATGAATGAGATTTTCCCAGTGCTTAAGTTTCATTCGCGTGGTAAATGACAATCTAGCAGATAGCCTGAGGTAGAAAATAAAAAGGTAACTTGAGTTATGTCTAAGACCATTTCACTTTGAGCTGAATCATCATTCATTACTCAGTTTTGGCTATGGGCCCTTCTGTGATCTGGAACAACTAGAAATAACCAAAATTTCTGGTTTTCCTCCTAATAATGGATAATCTCAAGTCAATTCAGAAATTTAGGGGCTGGGTCAAAAGAAACAATTCCCCCAGACTAATTCAGATCTAAAATGTGTGTTTTAGCCAACCTGGTATGCGTATTAAACTAGTCATTAGACTCTACTCACCACTTGTAAATTATATGCCTCAGAAGATAGACTCCTCCTGTCTCTAGTATGAACTATCTAGAAATTTTTAATTACAATTACAATTTTAAGAGTGTAATTGTAATTTAAAATTACAACTTTAAGAATGATGCAGGGGAATGGCAGTAGTTTTACTTTGGGGCTAGAGATAAGACTGAGCAGTCTTTCTCAAAATAGAGCATGTAAGTACTAATATGATATGAGTTCAGTGTTTTGCACATTTGGGAATGCAAGAGTGAGGTGGCATTTAAAGATTCATGATTTCATTGGCAAAGAAAAGTCCTAGTGTAAGAACTCCTTCAATTGCTATCAAATAGCCACCATTTATAAACTTATGCTCTTAAAGAAGTTTATGGGCACTAGAAAGGAAACTTGCCTTTGGTCATAGAAATATACATAAACAGGTCTTCAACTCAGGTTTTCTTGACTCCAGGACTGGTAATCTATTGACTGTACCACATTACCTTGCATAGAGTAGGTACTTAAAAAATATTTGTTGAAGGATTGATTTAAATTGAATCCATTAACATTTATCCTATATAATGGAATGCCCATTTCCAAATTCAACAGGCTCTATCTAAGGGCCCCTAGGATATCACTTAGTGCATTGAAACAATTTTTAACGATGGTCCAAAAAAGATAATGCTACCTTTAGGGATTCTAAAATGTTTATTTACTTGAATTTTAAAAGTTTATCTACTAAAAATCTCTAACTGTACTACCATATTTTATTCAAAGTCCTTGGCTACAGCGTTTATGGTTATGACTTAATAATTAGAAAGAGCCCTAAATATTTTGTCATTATTGGCTTGAAAAGATCACAAATATATTCCTCCTCTAAGACTTGCTTTCCATTCTGTATTACTTCAAAACAGATGGAGGCAATTTTTCCTAACATGACTAAAATATAAGAAATACAACATGAATTGGTTCTCGGAAAGATTTATACCAAATTACTGTCCCTAGGGAGTAAGCAAACTGAGGCAACCTTAAACATCTATGGAGTGAATGGAGTTTATGAGCTAATCCGCTTGAGTACATACAATTTAAGACATTTTCACAAAAATGTAGTCTCTGCTTCTACCTTTTTATAGGGAAGCCTCCTGGGAAACAGTAGCAGAATTATGATTCCATCAACAGGGATAGTTCTTTCAGCCCTCTGGATTAACAACAAAAAAAAAAATGCTCCTTTCCAGAAGTTCAAATACACATTTAAAGAGTTTAACAGATTCATTCTGAAACTAACAAAGCTAACCAACATTGAATATAAATTACATCACTAAACCAAATGGCAAGAACTATGTAACTGGCATCATACTAGTTCAATGCATCTAGGGTAAAATTTAGGATGGATTTTATTCTTATTTGAGAAGCTGAAACAATTTTAGTCTTTCCTCACAAAGTCCAATTCAAGCCTCATCTCCTCCCTGCTGCTATCCTTCATTTTTCCAGATTATATCTACCTTTCTTGTTTAATTCCCATGGCACCTTAGATAGACAGTAACAGGATCATAAAATCATGAGTTTAGATCTGGAAGAGACAAAAGAGCTCATTTAGTCCAATGCACTCCTTTTACAAATGAGAAAATGGAGGACAAGAGAAGTTCAAGACTTGCCCAAGGTCAAACAGGTAGGAATAGAAATAAGATTCAAATGCAGGTCCTCTAACTCCATATCCAGTTTTCCTACTACACCAGCATGAAATACTCACTCCCATTTCTGTTGTGCTCATGTCACTTACCCACTTCACCACTTATTCACCTGCTTTGGGTATTCTTTCTCTAAGACCTATATTCCAATATATCTTTATCCAGGTCTATCTGCCCAATTCTTTCTATGATCATCACTGCCTTCACACATATAGTGTATTTTTAAGAGTTTTTTGCAAATTCACATCATATTCCTCTGTAATGGGCTCTTCTGAGAAGGAACAACTGCACAAAAGAAAGAAAAAGAAAAATAGTGGGTCACTGAAAGGGAACCTCTTGCCAGTGTACTGGACCTGGCATTCACACAAAGCTCTGCATTGTTTGAAAGGTTCACTCATTCTGAAAGAGAGAACCAAAAGACGTAAAAGAAATAGAAGGTAATGGTCTCCCCATTCTTTCCAATTCTCTTTGATATGACTTTTAAAAACATATTTAAGAAGCATAAAGCTTTTTCCACCCTCTAAATCTATAAGTATAGTCCTGTGTCAAATTTAGACACATTCACATTAGGTATTTTAAAACAGATAAGAAAAATCTGAAAAATTATTTTTTCCATAGAGAAAAATTACAAAATACATGGGAGGAGACTTTGATTTGTGAGGTTTTTCTATCTTTTTTTTTCAAATCCTAATAAAATAAAAATTTTTTCGTTGTTGCTATCAACAGACCTCCCATTCTCCAACACATGAAAAGGAAAGGGCATGGGAGGAACATTCTTTAGGTTTGTTTTTTTTGTTTAAGTAACAGGTACAGTAACGAGAACTGACAATAAAATGGTCTTAGGATAATGAAAATTAAAGAACAGCACCAGCAACAAAGCTATTATCACTTCTGATACAAAGAAAAAGGAGAAAAAAACATTGGCAAAGAAACCTGAAGCTAATTAGCTGTGGAGTTAGTGGTAATTGACTTCAAAGCTTTTAAAAAAAATTGAACTAGATTTTAGAATTCATTATCTGCACTGCAGTAGATAATACTGATTAAGTGCTGGACTGATGATGTATGTGAACTAAGCTGAATTATTAAAGCATTCTGACTGTGTGACAACCCTGGCTAGCATGGTACTGGAAAGCAACCATGACAGTTTAATACACTTCTTTCCTTAAAAGCCTAATCTGCCACACGGGGGCTAAAGTTTCTTATTCTTTTCCAATGCACAAAAAATACCTTCTGGGAGTACAAGGGAACTTCACCTTCTCTGTAAACTAAATGAAACTTAAGGCTAAGTGGGAAAATACTACAACAATTAATAGTGTAGTTTTCTGTTTGGAAGTCATAAATATTGTAAAACATTTGGTTTCCTTTTATTACTACACAATGCATGCACGTGTATAATCTGAATGACTTCAGCCAATACTGAGATGATCTAGGTCACTGGACACATTTTTGCTCAGGGGAAAAAAAATCACAACATGACTTTTTAAAACAATACCACTCCCCAGTTTGCCTAGCAAAAGAAAATAGTTAATTCATGACATGTATATTGGACCTAGCACATGTTTAGTACCTTTAACTACATGCCATGATCACTTTTTAGGTACTGCCTTTAACAGGTTTTTCTTTTAAGAGCATTTTTTAAATATAATTTATTTCTCTATGAAGAAAACAGGGTACCTATCAAGACATTTACATCTCTGCAATCCTATGAAAGACCCTTTTAGTCTTGAATATATATCATTTCACAGTCATTTGAGGTAAATGAAAATTAATTAAACAGGATTGGATTTATTCACTTTCCTTTCTGCAATGAAATCAAAAGAATCTATTTCTCCCTGAAACCCCCACCACCAATTTCCTATTCATCCAATCTCTGAAAAGAAGATAAAAAGGGCTGTGACTCCAGAATAAATTTATCCATTTGACAAGGTCATGGTGTATCTTAGTGTCAATTCTTTTGAATTTCGAACCACAGCTGTGAAAAATTCTTACTAGCAGAAAGGCAAGACACATGTAAAGCTCAACTAGAGTTCAATCTCATGAAAGATTTTATAGTATAAATTACTAAACCTACTGTCCTTTGTTACTCTGGAAATCAAGAAAAAATTGTTTTTTCATTTCGCAGACCATCTTGATGAAAAGAAAGTTCCTTAAAAAATACATCTCCATGGATTCCAAAATATAATTATGGTAATAACTTTCTGTAATCAAATGCCAATATTATTTGATTTTCACATTTCTAAGTTTTGTTTATCAAATTAATATAGAAATGAGATGCTAACAGGTGAAGTCAACAAGAAAATATTAATCACCTTCTATGTATCAGGTATTGTGCAAAAGTGCTGAGAATATATAAATAAAAACAAAAAAAAAAGTCTTTGTTCTCAAGGTGCTTACATTCTAATGGAAAAAGACCACACATAAAAGGAAGCTAAAAGGGGGTTGGATGGGATGGTGGAGCAGGAAGTCCAGAGAATTAGGAGTAGAGAACGGTAAGGAATAAAGGAGTGAACATTATGATTGTACCACACACTTCCTTTAAATGAAAGCCGCTTAAGGAACTGACCAGAGGAAGATCCTGCAGGGGCAGAGAGATCTTTCAGGGTGAGAAGCCCACAAAGACAGAGGAGTCTTTCATAGTGATAAGACTGCTGGAACTTTGTGATAGGGAAGACACACACACACACACACACACACACACACACACACACACACACCCTCATATGGTCATACCACTGGAAAGATCAGTATCAACCTCACTCACATCTCTCATCTGGCATTCTGAGAGACCTGGTAGAAGTTCAGCAGTTTAACAGCTATTTTCAACTATACACTTCAAAGTTGCTCAGTATTAAGTAGTGGTAATAATTCTGGGACTTATCCCTGGCCTAATCTCACAATTATTATTGATTGTAGAAAAATTACAAAGTTAAAATAAACTAGAATTGTTGCTTAAGAGGGAGCCAGAATTTTTAAAAATCACATCAAAACTTTGGTTTAACCAGAAGTTCAAAGCATTATAGAGCTTATAGACTTGTAGATAATATTATCTGGGATTTTCCAGGGAGCAAAATGAAAACAGTGATAAGTGATAGATAGCCTCAATAAACTAGCCAACTGATTGGCACAGTGGCTAGAGTACTGGGCCTGGAGCCAGGAAGACCCAAGTTAAAATCTGGCCTCAGATACTTACTAGTTGGGTGACCCTGGGCAAGTCACTTTACCCCATCTGCCTCAGTTTCTCAACTATAAAACATGCTGGAGAAGGAAATGGCAAACCACTCCAGTACTTTTGCCAAAAAAACTCCAAATGGAGTCAAGAAGAGTTGGACACTACTGAGATAACTGAACAACAACAAGCCTCAAGAAAACTAGATGAAGACTTACCAGCAGACTAGGTAGACCCACTGTGTAATGAACTTACAGGAAGGCATGGACAAAAGTCACAAAGAGGGAGAAGTTTAATTCTCTTACGAGCTGCATTAGTGGAAGAAGAACCCATAACCAAGAGATCAAGGATCCATTGAAGAAGTTGCAAATTGTATATCTTTTTCTTAGATCATGTGTCCTGATGCTTAGAAGTGCAATGGCAAAGGAGAAGAGATAAGATAATCCTATTTTTTATCATTTCCTTATACTTCCCAAATTCTTGAGGAATTTAAAGATTTACTCTTTTTTTTTAAGCAATTGGGGTTAGGTGACTAGTACGTGTCTGAGGCCTGGTTTGAACTCAGGTCTTCCTGACTCCAGGGCCAGTGTAGGGATAGACTCTAAAAGGTAAAAGTACCTTTTCTTATTTTTTTGCTCACGAAAAGTTGCTATGAGTCTCTGCTCAGATATCCCATTTGCCATATGTACATCACCAAGTTAGAAAGGCTACTGGCCTTTGTAGTTCACATTCTGAATCACATTTTCCATACCAGTGAACAGAGTTGGCGTAGCAGCTCATCATGGCTTTAATGCTCTTGCATTTGTAGGTCAAAGATAATAGTTTTTTTATAATCGCTTAGCCTTTTGTATTATTCAGTTCTATAGAAAAGGAAATCAGTATAGGCTCTTAGCTATTAAAAAAAAAGAGACTGACATGCCCTTAGAAATAAGGTTTTCGTTCCCACAGTGCTTATAGATTGATGTTTATATTTCCACTTTTTTTTAATAGACAAAGAAACTTTAGTTCATACATCCAGGAGCATGCAAAATGTTGAGGCTTATCACTGGCATTCTTCCTAAGCATTACACTTCCTATCACATCATTCTCTTGGCTGATTTGTCAATTGTGTCACAAGCCAGATTCCCAAGGAATAACATGAAAAAGCAAAGGACTGGAAAGCATCAATGTTTCTCATATTACTAAAGATCATATTGAAAGTTTTTGAAATAGGCATCTCTCGAACAAGTATCTGTCACAATGACATACAAAATGAATACTTCCCGAAATACTCATATTAGAAGGATTTTTAAAGCCTTCCCAATTGGCCGAATATAAAGTTGTCTCCAGCTTTAAAAGTAATTTAACATAAAATTTCCTTTACACTATGTAGCATTGTCTTAAGGTGTAATAAATGCTAAAAGAAAAAAATTCAGAACATTAATAATGCTTACTATGAAGCACAAGAGGAACAAGGTATATTGGAGTCAGTATATCCAAGGAGGATACTGGACAAATGACAGAATATGGATCATATGAAAATATCTAAAGCCCTGGATCCATTTCAAGATATTTCAGATTTGACTTTTTCTTCCTTCCTTCATCAAGCATCTGGAAGCATTATGGTACAAGTGATTATGTCTGTTAAGGAGATATCTGGCCCTATCATGAACATTTGATGAATATTGGAGAAGTTGTTTAAGTTCTTAAACTTCTCTGCATGCCTTTCCTCACTTATATTTTTTTTTCCATTTTATCTTATCAATAGAGCAATCCCCTGTGGGTCCCCCACCAAGCCCCACACATTTACATTGGGGGAAGAATACCAAACTATTATAGCAATTTAACCCAAAATGGCCTAGTAGTACCAGATTTCAAACTACATTACAAAACAATCACCAAAATAAATTTGGTATTGGCTAAGAAATAGAGTGGTAGATCAATGAAACAGATTAAGTATACAATACACAGTAGTAAGTGACCATATTAATCTAGTGTTTAATAAACCCAAAGATCCAAGTTTTGGGGACAAGGACTCACCAGCTGACAAAAATTGCTAGGAAAACTGGAAAGCAGTTTGGCAGAAACTAGGCAAAGATGAACGTCTCATATCATATATCAAAATAAGGTCAAAATGGATAAATGATTTGGCCATAAAGGGTGATAGTGCAAGTAAATTAGGAATAACAAAGGGTGATAGTGATAGAAGTAAATTAGGAAAGTATAGAAAAATTCACCTGTCAGATCTATGGATAAGGAAAGAGTTTATGATCAAACAAGAGACAAAGACATTCATGGAAAATAAAATGGATAATTTTGATTATATGAAAATAAAAGGTTCTGCACAAAGAAAACCAATGCAGCCAAAATTAGAAGGAAAGCAGGAAACTGGGAAAGTGTTTTACAGCAAGTCTCTCTGATTAAGACCTAATATATCAAATTTAGGAAACTAAGCCAAATTTACACAACTAAAAGCCATTTGCCAATTGATAAGTGGTCAAAGTATAAGAACAGGCAGTTTTCAGAAGAAGAAATCAAAGCTATCAATAGTCACATTTTAAAAAGTATCCTAAATAATAACTGATTAGAGAAATACAAATTAAGACAACTCTCAGGTACCACCTCACACCTATTGGCTAACAGGACAAAAAACGAAAATGATAAATGCTGGAAGGGATGTGAAAAAATAGGCACACTAATGCACTGTTGGTGGAGTTGTGAACTGTTCCAACTATTCTGGAAAACAATTTGGAACTATGCCCAAAGGACCCTGAAATACCTCTACTACGGCTGTACCCCCCCAAAATAAAATAAAAGAGCAAAGGACCTATGCCTAAAAGTATCATAGTAGCTTTTTTTGTGGTGGCAAAGGACTTGTGGGTATAGCAATTAATTGAGGAACAGCTAAACAAGTTGTGGCATATGATTATGATGGAATACTACTGTGCTATAAGAAATGACAAGCAGAATGCTTTCAGAAAAACCTGGAAAGACTTACATGAACTGATGCACAGTGAAGTGAGCAGAACCAGGAGAACACTGTACACAGTAATAGCAATATTGTAATGATGATCAACTGTGAAGGAATTAGCTACACTGCTCAAGACAATGATCCAAGAAAATTCCAAAGGACTCATGATGAAAAATGCTATCTACCTCCAGAGAGAGAACTGATGAACTCTGAGTGCAGATTGAAAGATTTTTTTCCACTTTTTTTTCTTGCTGTTTTTGTTTTATTTTGTTTTTGTAACATGGCTAATATGGAAATATGTTTTGCATGATTCCAGATGTATAATTGATATCATATTGCTTGCCTTCTCAATGGGTGGAGGAAGGGCGGGCAGGAGGGAGATAATTTGGAACTAAAAATGTTTTAAAATCACTGTTAAAAATAAATTTTAAAAATAAAGGAAAAAAAACAATTTAGCCCAGAGTTCACATTGATTATGAGAATTAAATGGTCATTAAATGAATGCATTTCCTTAGAGAAAAAGATTGCATAAGTTAGCATTACTGTGGCAGTGTAAAGTAGGAAACTTGTGCGTTCCTAGAGAGGACCATATTTTTGCCCTTTTTTGCATCTTCAGTGCTTTTAACAGTGTTCTTGGGACAAATTAGTGTTCAATAAAGGCTTGTTGATGTACTAACTAACTGACCACAGAGTTGTAGTGCCAGAGAAGAAAGAGAACAGTATCCCTAGTCCTTTTGGGAAGGGCTTTATTTTCAGTCCACTTCACATAATTGAAAACCTACACACACCTTCCACATCACCCTCTCCAGCTCTTCCTTTCTGCCAAATTCCTTCTCTGGAATGGTAGCCAATCAACAAGAGAATTCAGGACTAGGTTGGAGATAAGAAATTATGACAAAAAGAAAATCATTTCACTCAGTCCTTCATTTTTGTCATTCAAACTCTATTATTATGTAAATCTTTGATGGATTTTTTGACTGAGAATAGATATAATTGTTGTTTTTAAAGAACCTTAACTGCCCAAACTTTTCTCTAAATCTAGGATCAAGATTTTGTGTGTCTACAAATCCCTTTGGCTGTCTGGCGAAACATATGAACCCATTTTCAGAATAATTTTTAATGAATAATTTCACTTAGAAGTTAGTGAAAATGAAAATTTTTTTTTGTTATCCACGCTTCAGAAAATCCAAAATCTAAGGAAGTCTGGACCAAAGATCAAGAAACCCTGTCATAAATAATACCATATATACTAATGAAAATAAGAGAGATAAAATCAAGAAAGAACAAAAAAATTAGTCAAGAGTATTTTAATGATTTATAATTTGGAAAAATAAAAAAAAAATCAGAAATTTCTACCACAGAAATGATTAATATTACCAGTTGGTTTGGTTCACCTTTCTTCCTTGCATTCATAAACTGGTCACTTCTATTTTAAAAATCAAATAGTCAAAACTTGAGCAAATTTTCCTAGAAATCTAGTTTTAAGGGCATGATCACTAGATCAGGAGATTAGAAAGCTGTGTTCTAGACATAGTCCCAGCACTAATTGCCTCTGTGACACTGAGAAAGTCAATGTTTCTTCCTGGGCCTATAGTTTCTTACCTATGAAATGAGAGCATTACATTCTTCTCCTCCTTTTTCCTATATTCTATTGAAGAAACTCAGCATGTTATAAAGAGTAAAAGTAGCTGTTTCCTTGAAAGAATAGGCCTGGCTCTATGAGTAAAGAGAATGTCACCTATACAGTATGATGAGAGGCCAACACATGGAAATCCCACAAATATGGTATCTTAAGTACCCATAATTTGTATCACTCACTGAGAACACTTTAAAGATTCATGCATTTTAATAGATAAAGTTGCGGACCCTTGCCTTGGGGCAACACTGGTTTAGAGTACAAGACAGTTTGCCAAACTGTTAAAGGATAGTAGAAGATTACAAAGATTACAGAGTTTGCTTCTCTCCGAGAGCTCAAAATAGTAGGGGAAAAAAGAAGCAAGCAAGAAGTTTTAATGAGACCCAATTATACCAGATCATCCATAGATATTTGAAGATGAAACTGGAAAGGGGATAGCAAACATAGAGAAGAGATTTGCCAGTATTTCTATACCATCATCGATTACAGTAGAACTTCTGAGTATAGACACAACACAGTATCTGAAGTGGCACACGAGAAAGAAGAAACAATATTTAAGTTTATGAGGTGACCAAGAACTTCTAGACTTCAGGAAGTGCACAGACAAGAAATCTGTACCACAGGTAAAACAACAGAAAGCAGAGTGCAGTTGAACTATATCTGAGAAACTATAAATTATTTTTAATTACCTTGTCACAAATGAAATTTAACAAAAGTATAAACTGGGGCAATTCTCTGGACACAATATCATTTATTAACAGGGCGATGCTTGATAATAATAAAGATGGTTGTCATGACAGAAATTCTGAGACAAAGTTCCAAGCATGATCAATCAATTTATTACTTAGGCTAGCAGTAACCAATAAAGTGGATCATTTCTTTCAATGACTAAAGGCCCAGAGTGAGGGACAATAGGGCCTTTTAAACTTAGGTCTTCCTTCTGATTGGCCTGACAGTACATCATTCGGACCTTCCCTGGTAAGGCAAGACAATCTCAATTGGTACATTTTAATGAGGAGGTGGGTTAAGAGTTCTCAGCTCCTCTCCATTACTTCATCTTGGAAAGGGGGAGGGAGGATACTAATCCTCAGGTGATAGGATGAATCTGCTGAGGAAAGTGGACTGGCCTTCACATGTGGTTGATTATACCCCTTCTCTGACACTTCAGGAATGCTAGTTGCTTTATAAGACCCAGCTGCCCCTAGCAATTTTGGCTAGAAAAACAAAAGCTATCTCAAAATCAAGTTTCTCCCATTTGGTCTATCCATGAAGACCAAGTCACCCCTAACTTTGGTTAGAAAGCAAGGACAGGAGACTTGTCCCCTAGGCTAAAACTGGTTCTGTCTATGGGGTAAACAGAATTGAGGGTACTACTTAGGAGAGGCCCAGCCCAAGCTGGTTAAAGAGCAGATGCCTCAGGGGCTGGGAGCAATCACATTACTAGATCACACCCTTCAGAAACTGCCCACCCTTTAGATGTGGGGTCCGACAAAATGAGGAAAAGGATGGATCACAGAGTAATGGTGATTAAGAAATAATACAGCATGATTTTAATTTTTCTCAACCTCAAGCTGTGAAGAGAAGAGGTCTTTTAAAAAAATATTATTATTTACACAGGTGACCCAAAGAGTAACCAAGAGCTTACCTCTGTGGTGAGCATAAAAATATGTGTGCATGAAGCTGCATATATGATATCATCCAGTCAAATAAACATAGGTTCAGAACTGAGGGGGGTTGCTCATAAAAGGAAAAGAAAGAATAACCAATGGTCAAATTGCATCCTGCAGTGTTATTTATAGAAGACCCAAAGGAAAGCTCTCAAAGTTTAGGTAGACACTCTATTGAGAATTGATGGCAAGATATGGACAAGAATCACAGAATGAGAAACTATGAATGGATTGGAGTCTGTACTAGAAAAAGTACTCACACTGATAAGTCCACAAGTCCATTGTAGTCAGGTTAAATTACCTGAGAGAGAAGATAACAGTCAGCTAACACATCAATACAAGTTATTTTTCTGATCAATCCACTGCCACCATCTGTCCCAAAGGTGTTGAGACACATGAGAGATAAGTTCTGGTGGATGGGAAAAGGAAAGAGAAGGCTCGAAATATGAAACATGAGGTATCATAGTGGAGGACCCTAAAGAGGTAGGGGGTTAGAGAACACCAAAAATTGTAATAATTGCCTAATAATTATGACAAAAACTCATGGATAGTTCATATGGAATGGAACCTACCAGAGAATACTATTCAAATAAGAATGGGAGATGGCCTAAAATTGTTACTTCAACAAACACATGAAGAAAAACTACTTTGGTTTGAAAATAATTATCTTTACTTTTATATTTTAAATGTTGGTTGATTGGTTTACACAGACCTACTGTTATCATACAAAAATAAAATGAAAATGTATAATGGTTCTTAAAACTAAAATAAAGCTCCTGGAAGACCCTTTTTTTTAAAAGTCTCTGAAGTCAAGAGGGGAAAGCATTCAGCATTCAACTGACTTTTTAAAAATCCGAGAAACTATGTTATGTATTGTCTTAAAACAAAAACACCAAATACATTTTCCTCAAGCAGCAGTGAATGGCGATGTGCTCAGACAAGCAGTGGGAAAACGGCTTAGTTATGATTTACACTTAAGTCTAACATCTGGGTACATGTAAACATTCAAAGGATAAACTGATCCATAAAACTGTTGATCATCACAACAGATGTACATTCTTTATTGCTAATGCATGGTTTCTTTTCCCTTCCTCCTAAATGTCTGACGCCTCCAAGTCCCCTTTCATCTTTCACACCATTCTGACAGTTTTCTGACTCCTTTGCCTTGTTAAAAATTCTATTCAGCTTATACCCAGGCCCTTCTTAATTTTGCAAAGTAATGGAACACATTAAATATAAACATTCTCCTATATTAGAAATAGAAAACTGTAAAGTCTACATGGGATAAAATATCCTTTCTAGTATTTATACATTTTTTTCTACTTCTCTTCTTTGAGTTATAACAGTCAGCTAACACATCTTAGAGGTCAGAAACCAGTCTTTGAAAACTAACTATTTAGATTAAAAATCACTATATAATATCTAGCTATGCACAAAGTTTCAAAATGTCTGATCATACATCTAGTTGGTTCTGCATGCTTACTTGATTTTTTCTTTTATTTATTTTAGAGGAAAAGACAAAATTAATTCTTTCTAGATCAGGGGTTCTTAGCCTGGGATCATTCAACTTGTTTTTCTTTAAAACTATTTTGATAGAGTTGTTTTCCTTTGTATTTCTAGGCATTTTTTTGCACATTTAAAAGTGCTATTCTGAGAAGTGGTCCATGGCTTCATGATATTGTCAAAATACTGGAATAAAAACTTATTTTCAAATGCACTTAATCCTGCTTGCCAACAGGTTCAGAACTCATAACAAATAACATGTTCAACCGCTAAAACTACATTTTGAAAATGGAACATAAAGTAAAATATGATTGTTTCCAGATTCACATTTCATTGAACTGTGAGTTAGCTGAATGAACACTGGGGCCAAATGCCTGAAAGAATAGTCCCTATATTACCATGTGCTGCACTGTAATCTCTGAAGCTAAATAAACAAACATATCTGAACAAGTCCGGCCTGCCAAAACTGAAATGTGGTGTGTTTCATTTTAAAAGTATACATATTCTTCTGGCAGACACACATGCGCTGACCCGTAACATTCTGAATCACAGGTGTTTCCCCATTTGCTGTAAAACAGCCTATTCACTCACACTTGGGTTTTTCCAAATGTTAGCCTAAAGCAAGATATGAAAAAAAGGATTTAATATAGATGGGTTTAAGTGGGTAAAAAAAGCATCCTGTGTTTTCCACTAATCATTGGCAAAACTAGTGGAAAACAATTTTGATGGGCAGGCACACAAGCAAATAGAACAGAAATACTAGTGATCTATGGTCAACTAATATTGACTCTATAGAACCAAAATCTTCTGAATGGAAAGTCACTGTTATCTTTAATATGGTCCTTTTTAGTTTCTAAAATTCTAATTCATACATACAAAGAATTTTGGACGTGGAAAGAACCAACTTAAATAAAATGGAAACATGGGTTATCTGTTATTTAGGCCTCTTGCTAGGTGCCATAATCTATCAAATCTTATCATAGACTTTGACAACTAATCATTACAACTCCAATTTATATAAAACCATGCCTCATAGAAATATCACAATATTAGTTTGAGGTTCATGAAACTTTCCAATATATGTGTATACTGAGTCCCTACGTGTTTGTACGTGTATATGTATCCTTTTCATTGTTGCTTAGAAGTGCCAAGTAAAGGTGAAATCTGATTATACTCTGATGTCACGAGAACAACAAAATTGCAATTTCTCAGAAAGTTTTGGACTAGAATAAGGATATACATTTTCGAAGCCTTAAAAACTTTCTTTTTTAATCATAAAAACATTCTTGAGTGAAAAAAAAAGACGTCTAACTGGTTTTGGTAGCACAAAACAAAGCTTTGAAAGATTCATACCTGTTGGGACTCAGTTCTTACTAGCAGTTGATGAAAGAATACTTTAAACTGGCAGACACAGGATCCAAAATAATGTTTTGCTCTACCTACAGATTTACTCTTTGGTCAGAATGGAGACCAAATATACTATGGGAACATGAATTTTTTTAAAAATTTTTCAAAGTTCAGTGAGAATTATCAGCTGAACATTTAAAACCTCCTAGGATATTCCAGAAGAATAAAGTGGATTTTAATGTGCTTTAAAATTCAGAAACATTCAAGGGAAAAAAATTCCCATTTACAGAGACTAATTATTCAATTTAAGATAATTACTAAAATCTAGAGGCTAAATCATTTTAAATGAAGGGTTAATTATCTCATATTTACCTGTTGAGTCAAATTCCACTGGCTGACATACTCGATTAGAAGACCAGCTGCACTTGAGCACTTGTCCTCCTTCTACAATGCCAGGTTGGGTAGTGTTTGCTTTGGGAGCTCCAACCAGAAGGAACATCCTTTAAAAAAAAAAAAGAAACCACACACACAGAAGGATTCAAGATTTGACATCCCACAAATTAAAATAAAGCTTTCTAGTAATGAAATGTCCAGCATTCTTTTGTCAACTTTAGCAAATATTAAATGTGAAGTGATCACAACGTGTTGTTCAGTTGTTTAGTCATGTCCAACTCTACATGACTCCATGGACTTTCTGTCCATGGGGTTTCCTTGGCAGATACTGGAGTGGTTTGCCATTTCCTTCTCCAGTTTGTCCCCATTTTAGAGGGGAGGAACTAAGGCAAATAGGGGTTAAGTGACTTGCCCAGGGTCACATAGCTAGTAAGTGTCTGAGATCTCATTTGAACTCAGGTCTTCTTGACTCCAGGCCCAGTGCTCTGCTATATCACAATGCAATACAGCCCTTTTCTTCTACTCACTAGAATTCTATGGCAGTTAACATATCACACACAATATTTATTTCATCATGCTGAAACTTAACATATTGGTACTGATTATGGATTTAGACTCATTTCAAGATTTTAAAGAGGTTTCTTAATTGTACTAGCTTATACTTCTCTGAGGAAAATGCAAAAGTTTTCAAACTACCCTCTTAAGTAAAAGAAAGCTTCCTGAAAGATAAAGAATTGGAGATTCAAAGAGGTAAAAAGAGAGTTGAGAAGCAATTGCAACAAACTAAGAGGGTAAGAGGCAAGGTTTGGAAGTGCAAGTCTCCTGGAAAATAGCAGGGTGCAAACTGGAAAGGAAAAATTCAACAAAAGGAGCCAAGAACAAATTTGCTCGACATATGTGAAAGAAGTCAGAAAAGGGTGAGAAGTGTCAGAAATGAAGAAGCAAACAGTCTGATTTTGATTCTGGGGCCTAATTTTACAAAGAGACAGTGGATGCCTTTGAGTAGAAATACCACAGTCAAATAACCTGATAGACTTGTTTTTAAGCAGTGGTGCTCTGCATTAATCAGAAAAGATTCATAATAAAAGCCAAGAAATCATTTATGCGAGTACCCACTGTATTTAGAGAATTGTTGTAAGATTCAATAACACCTATATATTCACTTTTAAAACATCTGATGTTTAACTTATCTGAAAACTTTTTTCTCTTCACTCGATACTTCTAACTTAGGTATGAGGAGTCGCCAGCTGAGAGAAAAAAAAAAATACACTCAGCAAAACAGGTGTAGGCTATTCTGATTATAGTCAGTTTCTGGATTGTCAGTTTTATATCTGAGGAAATCTTATTTAAGGCATACTTTTGAGAAGCCAAAAATTTCATTTGTTAGGATTTTCCATTTGTTCTCCAATTAAAAAGCCACATGCAGGAAGTATAACAAAAGTGACAATATCACCTAAATTATTTTACTTATTCACTGTCACAGAGAATTACTAAAGCATTGCTTTGAAGAGCTAGAACTACAAAAAATAATAACAATTCGTCTAGAATAAGAAATGGTCAAGAATCTCAAGGGAAATCATGGGGGGAAAAGACCTCAAACTATACTAGAAAGTAATAATCATCAAAATGATCTTTTTGTTGTCGAGTTTTTCAGTCACATCTGACTCTTGTGACCCCATTTGGGGTTTTCTTAGCAAGGATATAGTAGTGGTTTGCCATTTCCTTCCCCAGCTCATTTTACTGATGAGGAATTGAGGCAAACAGGGTTAAGTGACTTCATAGGGTCACACAGCTAGGTGGTTTCTGAGACGGGATTTGAATTCACCAAAAGGAGTCTTCCTGACTCCAGCCCCTGTACTCTCTATGATGTACCACCTAAATGTCCAAAAATGGTTTGGTACTAGTTAAAAAAACAAATATTGATCAGTGAACAAATTAGGTACACAATATGCAAAAGCAAAAAAAAAAAAAAAACCTTTATAGCCTAGTGTGGAATAAGCCCAAAGACCCCATTCACTATTTGACAAAAAAAGGTTGTAAAACTGGATATCAGTTTGACAGAAATTAGGTTCAGGTCAGCACCTCACACCTATACGAAGATAAGCTTCAAATGGATACATGACCCAAAAACAAAAGGTCACATTTTAAACAAATTATATATTACCTTTTAGATCTATGGACAGGGAAAGAGTTCGTGACCAAACAAGGTAAAAAGGGTCACAAATGATTAAACTTATAATTCTGATTACATAAAATTAAAAAGGTTTTACATAAACAAATACAGTATAGCTAAGATTGGAAAGGAAACAATATGTTATTAAAATTAATTTATTTTAAAAATTTAAGGGAAACAAGTTTCTCTGATAAAGTTCTCATTTCCAACATATATAAGGAACAGATGCAAATTTTCAAGATTAAGAACCAATATCCCAATTGTTAAATGACCAAAACAACCAATTTTCAAGGGAAGAAATCCAAGTTAACCAACACATATGAACAAAGTTCCAAAACATTAATAATTTAGAGAAATGGAAAGTAAAAAAAAAAACTCTGAGGTTTAACCTGAAACCCATGAGATAAGCAAAGTCAAGAAAATACAGAAAATGACAAATGCCAACAGGAGCTAAAGGAATACAGGTATACTGATGTACTGTTAGTGAAGCTGTAACTTGTTATAACCATTTCTGAGTGCAATTTGGAACTATGTCCTGTGTTTATACTTATCTATTTTTTTAATAGCAGTTCTTTTTGTGATGGCAAAGAATTGGAAACTATGAAGGTGCCCATCAATCAGAGAGTGGCTAAACAAATTATGGTATACTAATGTAATGGAATACTACCACTCTGTAAGAAGTGATGAAGGGTTTAAAGCACCTGGGAAGATTTGTATGAAGTGATGCAATATAAAGCGAGCAAAACCAAGAAAATATTTTATATGATACAAACAAGTTTGCAAAAATAAAGAATTTTGAATGACTTAGGAACTTTGATCAATGCAATGCTCAACCATGAATTCCGGAGGACCCAACGATAGAGAATGCTACCCACCTTTGGACAGAGAGTTGACGGACTAAATAAGCAGAATGATGTATGCCTTTTTGGGCATATGGCCCGTATGGGAATTTGTTTGGCCTGATTATGCATATCTTTAGATTTTTAGGGGGAAGAAGAATAAATACATACTTGACAATTGAAAAAAACAATTTAAAGTATTAAAAATGGATTAAAAATTTTGAGCTAGTGTAAGGGGTGTGTATGTCTGGACTTATGATTTCATCTGTATGAGGAACTCCAGAAACAGAAATCTCTCCATTGGACCAGAGCAATGATACATCTGTAATACTCATATAAAGTTACTTAGAGCACTCTCAGGTTAAGTAATGTGGCCATGGACACATAAGCAAACTGTATCAAAGGCAAGTCTTCTTGATTCCAAGGCAGACCCGCTAGCTACCTTTTATCTAAACTTCTCTACAATTTTTTACCTGAATTTGATCAGCCTAAATTGGAATGTCAATTTAGCTGAAATTTTCATGGGGAAAGACCACTTTCTAAACTCAAAAAAAAAAAAATGAAATAAATATTTCACTTAAATCTTTCTAGCAAAGAAAGCATATACAATTGCTATTCACATTCACTTGAAATAGGGAGGATCCAAACAAACCAGACTCATCCCAATTTTGTTTTACATTCATCTCTTTTAAATGGGCATTGTGGGCAGAATTTGTCAAAAACTGATCTAGCGTACTTAATAGCTAGATGCATGAATCATTAGGTTACTGGAAGTCTTCTGAGTTTGAATTCACCTCCTACACTCAAATTCCTACTCATCTTAAAATGGACAAAAATAGAAAACAAAGGCAAAGCCACTAACCAAACCCCAGCATGGTTTTTAAGTTTTATGCAATCATATTTAAGAGTTGGAGACATCAAAACTTTCTCATCAGGATACAAATGTTGAATTAAGAGAACTATAGTATAATAATAGATGAACTTTCCCCTTTTCTTTCCCAGAACCTGGTATTCATCTTTGCATCCATCCCACCATCTCCTCATCAGGGTGTCTATACTTGGCATCACTCATCTCTCCTCTCCTCCCACCAAGGCAACCTCAAACTCTGATAGGTAATTTCTCTTTATTTTGCCTAGATTCAAACTTCCATGCCACATTCTGGCCATCTTCATACCATCTTACCTACTGTCACCATGCCCCTTTTCCAGCTTCCTTTATGTGCTGTCTTCTCCCATTAGAATGTAAACTTCTATTTCCAGGGCACATGACCAATAAGATGTTTGAGAGGCCAAAGGATCTCTCAAATCTCTCCAAAATAAGAATTATATACAATAGATACAACTGCTACAGCTGTACATGGTCTAAGCCCCTAGGAATTCTAAGGATGTAACAACCAGACATAGTAAAAGTCTAATCCCTAACGTGCTTGCCTAGCTCCTTCTCACTCCACCATCCCCCAGGCTCTGGGAGGCAACACTTCTTGTAATAGAACTCACTTCTGTCCCTCTTCTTTTACTCTCACCCAATGAACAGAGGCAGAGGTAGAAGTAAGTGGGAAGGTTGCCCTACCCAGGGCAACAATTCAGCAGCTTATCATATCACAGCAGTTCTCAGCCACAGAACTAAAGAACAGTGACAGGGCGTCAAGATGTGTAGGGCTCCACCTGGCCTGAAGGAAATAGGACTAGCATCCAGCTGACACCAAGTAACAACAATGTTGCTAGCAGCTGCTGTGAAGATGAAAGATCAACAACAAGACCAACAACAAGAGCACACAGGAGGGCTGCTAGCACAAATTCTTTGATCTGCTTTTCTAAGGAAAGCAACTTTAAGAGGTTGACAATCTCACTTTAATTAAACATACATATTTCATTCACTTAATTCAGGGGGAAAAGTCAGCACCTGGAACTTCAGGGAAAACACAGAAATTACAAGCAAAAATTATATAAACAGAGCAAATAACACACAGAAATCAACAGACAGGCCTCTAGCTGTTTGAACAGGACATTACCTACACAGTTACCAGAGAGAGGGGCACCAACATTTGGGTTTTCAAAGCCAGGGAGACTCCTTAATGGCTAATCAGCATCTCGTCCATCCAAATCATCAACATTCTTCCAACAAGCATACCCCTAAAAGCAAACTGCCAACCTCAGAGGTTATACACCCTGCTCAGGGCCCTGAGGGCTCAGCACCTATATAGCAAAAGGGGTGTGGGAAAGATCTTTAATCACTAGCACCATATCATATACATTGTTTCCAATCAACGACTCTTGATTCAAACAAAGACAAGACTCAAAGCCACAGTGCTGAGAAGCCAACAAACGGTCCCACTTTACCTGCCATCACATTTGAAAGGCAAGACTCATCAAAGGTATTTGATTACCTCAGTGCTGAGAAGCACTCCAAAACAAAAGACAAAAGGTCCCACTTTACCTGCCAGATTTAAACAAAGGCAAGACTCATTAAAGGCGCTTGATTGCCTTAGCATTCCAAAAGAGAAAACAGTAAAAAAAAAGTGCCACCCTGCTTAACATTACACACCAGTTCTATCCTATCATTTGGAGAAAGAAACTGAGGCAGGAGAAAAGTGAATGGCTAGGAAAGGAGGAAGCTAAGACAGCTTTAATGTCCATCACTCCAGAAAACTGCCCTCAGAGAGGAAGAAATCAGAAAGTGATAGGAGAATAAAAGGAAATAAGTCTGAAATTATCAAAGATATCAGAAGAAACGTCAGTTAAAAACCTTGAACACATGAAGATAAATCAACAGGGAAAATTTTAATAACAGATGAGAATATAGCTCCCAAATCAGCTAAACAATAGATATCTCTAAGTACATATTTCAAGACAAAGGAAAAATTAATCACTACCTGATGAAAGAGAGAGGACTTTACGGATTCTCAAAAGAGCATGGAACTACAGCAGGAGGCTCCTGAACGCTTCATCAAGAGAGGAATCAGAATTATGAAAACTTAATTTATGGCCTGCACAGCAGAAAAAATCAGCAAAATATACATATAAAAAAAAAACTTGAATCCCCAATGGCAAATCTTATCAAAGAAACAAAGGAGTGAACGATTCATTGGAATGCAAATATGAAGAAGCTGAAGGATGATCTGGAAGAAAAGAAAATAGCAACAATCTTAAAAGAAAACTGATCTTTATAAAAGCAAAACATATTGATTTCAAAGACAAGATTCACATAAACAACTTAAGATATGGGTCTCCCAAAAGAATGTCACAAGTTAAAAAACCAAATCATAATGCAAGAAATAATACAAAAAAGTTGCCCAGAACTTTTGAACACTTGAGGGGGTTTGGGGGAAGAGTGCCAATAGAAAGAATTGATAGACTGCCTCCAGGACAAAAAAAAAAAAAAAAAAGAATGTAAATTTCTTGAGGATAAGAACTGTCTTCCTTGCTTGTATTTGTATTCCTAGCACTTAGCACAGGGCCTGACACACAGTAAGCACTTAATAAATGCTCTATTTTTCTAATGGAAAGCTTTGTGATGTTGGAAAAATCACAACCTCTCTGGAAATCTGGAACCTCTGTAAAAATGAGGGATTTAATCTCTATCATTTCTTAAGTCTCTCTTTAGTTCTAAATCCTATAATCTCAAAATGGATAATCTGGCACAATTTACATAAAAGATTCCTTGAACAATTGTGCCCAAAACTAACCTTGGAAACAGCTCTTACCAGGGTTAACATTTGCCACATCCCAGATAGGATGAAAGTCATTGGATCATCCAATAGGGAAGTTAGAGGCCATCTGGGCCAGACCTCTCTTTTTAAACTAGGAGGAAACTGAGGTAAGGTCATACAGGAAGTAAGCAGCAGATAAGAAAATTGAATCCAAATCCTCTGACTCCAAACCCAGTATTTTTCCTATACTTCATTCACGTGGCATTTATCCTAGTTTAGGCTCTCATCACCTCTCACCTGGACTGCTACAATAGCAAACTAATTGGTCTCCTTACTTCTACTTTCTCCCCACTCTAATCCATTTTCCACACAGCTGCCAATATGATATTCCTAAAATACCATTCTGATCATGAATTCTCCTGCTCTAAAAGCTCCAGGGGTTCCTAACTGTCTCTAAGGTCAAATTCAAGCTCTTTTGTTTGGCATTTAAAGCTCTTCACAATCCGGATTCAACTTACTTCCCTAGGTATATTACCGATCATTCCTTCACATCCACCATGGTTCAGCTCAAGTGGTCTACTACACTGTTCCTAGTCCACACCATTCCACCTCCCATCTCCCATTTCTTCACACAAGCTGTGTCCCTCCTCTCCCCCTCTCCTTCTCTCAAACTCCAGCTGTTGGAATCCCTTGCTCCCTTCAACCACCACCTTCTTCTACATGAAACCTATCCTGATCCCTCCTCTCAGGTAATAGTGCCCCTCCCAAATACTTTTATGAACTTATATGCTGTTTCCTTCAAATAGAATGCAAGCTCTTTGAGGACAGCTCTGTTACTGCTTTTGTTTCCTCGGTGCTAAGACAATTCCTGACACATTATAAATGCTGTTGGTTTATTGACTGATATCCCCAGTTGCTAGTGTTCTGTCTGAAGCATGACAATTGTACAATTAATGAGTAACTAACAGTCATAATTTAGATAAAATTTTTTCCCACCTAAAAGATAAAAATTTGGCCACAATAATCTTAAAACTTCCACACTAAGTCTGAAAAAATTATTAAATATATACTTTTAGGGCTAGAAAAGGAAGCTATTTTTAACTAACTTGTTTGCCAGGGCTAAATAATTTAAAAGAAAAAGTCAAATCATTCTTCCATTAGTGAAGTGGATATTTACAGTTATATCTATATAGACCTAATACATACTACACATATGCTTACTTTTGTTGTGATAAGAATTGATTTTTAGAGTCTTTCATAAGGTGGAAAAAGAGAAGTTTGTATCCAGATGTTTGCCTTTAAGTCCTTCTTAACAAAGTAAATGATGTCCAGGACAAATCACTTGAATAAATTTCTACCTTTGTTAAATGACAGTTTCAGGTAACCCTCGGCCATATTTAAACAATTCCATCCTGTTACTGCAAAATATGCAACCAAGAGAGCAAAAAAAAATCAATCACTAAACAGAAAATTTTTCTAGCATCTAAATAATCTTCAAGTGACTAGATTTATATGTAGCATCTTTAATGAAGTTTCTTTAATTTTGGCTTTAGGTACCTTTTTTATTTGCTACTACACATCAAAGAGAAAAGCAACAGGAATAGGATAATTCTTAGGAACAGAGTTCATCAGAGACAATGAAGAAAGAGCTCAAGACAGGATATTACCCAAATGAAAACAAAACTGACAATGTGAACTACTTACATGTGAGGTTAGGGCATTATTGTTGCTTTTTAGCATCCAAAATGCATATTCCAAGCATGAAATTATGATAATTAGGTTACAAATATGAATCTTAATTAATAGTTTCCCAAAGTTCTTTATGCAAAGCCTTGTGCCCTATTTAGCTGACACAGGAAATGATGGAATCTAGCTAAAAATAGAATGACTTTTTAAAATGTTAGAACATTATTGATTTCCAAAAGCTAAGTGGTAAAACATTGAGGAAGAGTGTTCATTGGCCCCAAAAGCCAACTAGACCTTTTGACAAGCTATTTTTATTTAGGATTCATAAAAAGATTTTTTTACAGGCTTTACAACAAGCCAAGAAGAGAAAGAATAAATGGGAAAATGAAATAACTGACATGTGTCTAAAAACTGAAGAAGACAGAAAGAAATACAGGACCAAAAGAGAGAAGGAAATCTCTACGAAAAGCTAAATGAGGAAGATGAAGAAACAGTAGCCATCAAAATGCCCAATACAAAAGTGGGTACCCATTAAAGGTGTTGAATGAATGAATGCTCTTTGGACAATGGTGATATGTGAGGGAAATGAGAAATGCAAATGCAAAACACACTACCAAAAACTGTATTTGTTGATTGTACCAGAAAATCAAACACAAATTTAATTCTATGGAATCTGCATATAAGATCCACTCCTTACAATGTCCAATATGTGCCTACTAGTTAAATCAAAGTGACTTAAGGCTTATGAATTGGCATAACAAAAGTTTAAATAAAAACTAGCAACTGCATCATTGTTCAGCAAAAAGAAAATAGGATTAAGGGTCAAAAGGTCTGAGATTTAGTACTAATTCTGCCATTACAACTTGCCCTGTGACTTCCGCGGTGTGTGGGGGTGTGTAGGTGTGTGTGTGTGTGTGTGTGTGTGTGTGTACTCATTAGTAGTCTGGTACAAATACCCTAACTACTAATAACAAAATCAATAATAATATCAATACCCTCTGAAGGAATAGGAAATTACAAATGCTAAGAAAGTTGCTAAGGCAGGAGACCTTCTTTTTATAGTCTTCCCAAAAGGCCAGTATCAAATGAGATTGATAAGCAAATAGTCAAGACTTCAAAAAAATGCATAAAATAATCGACCATCAAGTACTCATAATAATCAATGGTGGCAGTTTGGCATGTAGATGTTAGGTATAATAAATAGAGATTTCAATGGCTGTGAGAATGGCAGAAGCACCTCCACCACCCCCATTCACTTCCTTTCCTCATAACCAGTTTTACCTCCCCTTAATAACTATGCACTCTCTACTAGGCCTTATGACTACTGCCATTGTCAGGATTCTTGGTTAACAGTACTTGGGGAATTTTCAGGAAGAGAGGGTAATTGAGTGACCAAACTGTCTGAGATCACTCCATGGGAATGGAGAACAAAGAGGGGAGGGAGAATGAGAGAAGAGGATACAAAAAATTAACAGCATGCCTTTCTACTCAGCTTCCAATCCCTAAGTCCTTTTCAAATGCAAAGCCTTTAGGAATGTGACCTTGTTACCAAGGATAGGAAGTTTGTTGAACAATAATGACTGCATTTTTTTCAAACCCTGCAAATAAACAAAATTATTTAGTAGTGGCCCATCCAAGATAAAGCATGTTTGAGTTGTTTAGTTGACTCCATTAAGCAATAAACTTAGAGAAGGTTAACATCTTTTTAAAAGGTGGAATAATTATGTACGTGCTAGAAGAAGAGAAAATTGAATGCAGAAAAAAGGACAGGAAGCTGAGTATTTACTTTCTAATTGCCCCACCCTATGACCCAATCAGACTGGCCTTCTCACCTATCTGCTGCCTTGTGCCTTTTCCCTAGCTATCCCTCATGCTTAGAATATACTCATTCCCTAATTCCATTTCTTCGAATATGTAGTTTTCTACAAGCTCAAGCACTACCTTTTACATGGAGTTTTTTCTGATCCCTTCACTTGTTAGAGCCAAACCCCCAAATTTCTTTATATCTATGTACTTACATATGTATATGTTTTCTCCCCTAAGTGAGACTGAAGTTCCTTGAGGGCAGAGACTAGTGGACTTCTGTCTTTCTATTTCTAGTGCATCTAGTATTCAATAATAAGTTTGTAGATTAATTGACAGAAGATCTCTGAAATCTTGTCAATGTGAATATTTCATGTACCAACACAGATTAAGATCCCTCTGGGACTCAGTAAACTATTTATGACTTACTGTGATTTAAAATTTCACCACCTAGTGGCCTATCTTCTGGTTAACTGGGTTGGTAATTGGACACCAGAGCCACACAGCCTGTCAAAGGGTCTGTATTTGAAGTCTTTACAGATTGGCAGGGCCAGATAGAAATTACATTTAGATGCTATCCCCCTTCTAGAAGCCAGGGTCATCTCCATATCAGTGAAACATTACTGTAGGATTTTAGTGGAGGACCAAAAAAGTGCTAACTACAAAAAAAAAAAAAAAACAGTAAAAATTACAGCAAACATTTATCAAGCACCTACTATGTGCCAGACACTGTGCTGAGGATACAAAGAAGGCAAAAACAGTCATTGCCCTCAAGGAGATCACATAGACAACGTGCAAATACCTATATACAGACAATATCATGTTAAAGGAACAGATAGATACACATGCTATACTTGTACCTTGTCTTCCCATCTAAATTGCTGTATTGTCAGTGATAACCATCTTAGTCTATTTGCTTTATCGATGGTCATAAATGTACAAGATGCCTCCACACCCCATGTTACAAAAGGAATAAAAAACAAGACTTTAACATGTCAAATCAATAAAGAGGTCAAATTTCCATTTTATAGGAATATTTACTTTGAACCCTTCCTAAAATGAAGGTTATTTACAAACTTACATATAAGACAGTGTGGTAAATGGAAAGAGCACAGGCAGTGAAGTCATGGGATGTAGCTTTAAATCTCACCTTTGGCAAGTCATTTAATTTCTCTACGCCTCAGTTTCCTCATCTGTAAAATGAGGGAGGGTTGGACTAGATGGCCTCTGTGGTTCTTTCCAGCTCTAGATCTATGACAACATGGCATGTTGGAATTTTCCCTCTTTAAAGGTGATTTAGGCAGGGAAATGTATTACCCATTTTATGCTTCAGTGAACCATTGCATTTTAGGCAAATATCACTTTAAAGAAACTTAATGTTTCTATATCCCATACAAAAAAGCAAGAAGAGAGCATTTGAAAGCTGTTTGAAGTACACTTAGATTAGCATAAATTTTGTCTGAAGTATAATGTTGCTTGGTCACATGGAAAACAAGCCAACGAATTTACTCTTTGAAACTGAAGTCAAACAAGTGTTTATTCTAGAAAGAAAATTACCAAGTACATAATAGAATATCTAAACAAAGACTTTCATCTGACACCAGTCCTATTTATAGCAGAAAACACATGTATCCATACAATCTTTCAGCTGCCGTATCTTCAAAATACAAACTAATACTAGTCTAAATCATTACGAAGCTACATAAGGGACTTCTTGGGCAGCACTTTCACATTTGGGGAAGGTAGGATTTTATATGGTACTGACTTTGTGCCAGGCACTGTGCTAAATGCTTTAACAAATGTCTCATTGAATCCTCCCAACAACCCCACAAAATGGATGCTGTTGTCCCATTTTACAGTTGAGGCAACTGAGACAAACCAAGATTGTTCAAGATCACACAGTTATTAAGTATCAGAGGCTAAATCTGAACTCAGGTCTTTCTGACTCCTGACCTAGTGCTCTATCCACTGAACCACCTAGCTGCCTTGAATGCCATTTAAGATCTTCCATTAGAAAATTCAGTCATCATTATTTCTTATTCTCTCTGGTATGCCTATGTTAGATACCATGGGAACTCTAATGTCCTTTCCAACTCCAAGTTGATTACAAATAGAGAGATCTCTAAACCTTATAGACTTTCAAGGTTTTATGAATATTATATAGAGAAAAAGTACACCATAAGAGAGCTACTTCAGACAAGAAACTAAATTTGCTAAGGGGCCTAAATTGCCAAAGTAAACCTTGTTCTCTAGTTAGAATATACCATGTACCAAATGTAGAGAACCAACAGTGTGACTGCCCCTGTGAAATTATATTTAGCAATAGATTTTGTAGGAAATTAAAGATAAAAGACCTAGGGTTTGATTTTTTCAAAATTTCCCACAAATTAGATCATAATAATCAGGTAAGAGTCAACATGGCATAGTAAAAGAACTAGGCTGAAACTCATGAGTCAGACTTCTAGTCCTGGCTCTACACTAGGAGGATGTGTGACCTTAAAAGAGAAACTTTTATAAAATTTGTATAATGATCATAATAATATAATGGCAAAAAAACCCTAATGATATGATTGTTAAATTTTCTGTGTGAGCATTTATACCTTAGAAATTTGTAAATGCCATAAATCAAGGCTTGACTTGTTTTGTTGATTGTCCAGATGTAAGAAAGTGATAGAGAAAATGTTAATAATGCAGAGTGAATTTTGTGTCAAGTAAAAAAAAATAATACTAATAAAAGCATTTACACAAGCTTTAAGATTTGCAGAGTATTTTACATGTTTTCTCATTTGATCCTTACAACTAGATAGTTCTATTAGCCCATTTTACAGAGGAGGAAAATAAGGTTGAAAGAAATGAAATTCCCCAATTGCCCTGCCTACCCCCCTCAAAAAAAAAAAAGGAAGAAATGAAATTACTTACCCAGGGTTTCATAGCTATTAAGTGTCTGAGGCGGAATTTGAACTCAGTAGCATCTACTGAAGTCACTTAGGTGCCGACACTGAGACAAACATTAGCACCCTAATCAATGCTATAACAAATGATAATTTTAGGGGACTAATGGTGAAAAATGCCTTCAGCTTCTCAGCAGAGGTGAACCATATAGGTGAAGAACAAGGCACATATTTTCACATGAGGCCAAAGGTTTCTGTTTAGTCTCTTTTGTTGGGAGTGGGAGAGTATGTAAAGCATCATTTTTTAAAATAAAAAAAAGTCTTACATCTCTAACACTCTCCCTATAAAACAAAGGAATTACCTTAGATGGTCTCTAAGGTTCCCCTCTAGCAGTAAAGTTCTAATATTGTTTTCTTTACCATCAACAAAGATGTCTTCTGTCAAAAATATAACAAGTTGTAATATAACATGAAAGATTCCAGGTTGCTTTCACGAGTCGTCTCTTTAATGAGTGTGAAAACATTCCAATGCAGCTGGGCTTTGCCAGCATTTTTATTTTGCCTAACATTTTATTACCTCTCACTCTAGTTGTGATGTATTGTTAGGATCTCTAACCTACAAACTATGTAAAGTACACAAAAGCTTTATGCAGAGAACTGACTCACACTTAATCTTTCCAAGTTCCCAGAAGTCACACAATTTTCTACATTCTCAAGGTGGCTCCAGCAAACTTTACTTTTAAACCTATAATTTAGGATCATACAAAAATGTGAACCCATGATACCTTATAGGTATCCATAAGGTCCTACCTTATAATTTAGTTATAGATGGATTGGGACTATGGGTAAAATAACCATCAATTAGGACTTGTTTTTAACAGCTTCGAATAAAAAATTCAAAAAATGTTGTCAACCAATTTCTTGTCATTAATCTCATTCCAATACTTAGAGGGTATGAAAGTGACCCTTGGTTCTTGAACACTATTCCCAGAAGAAGACAAGCTCTAGTAGGTCCTACTAAGCTAGAAAGACTGAAAGTGCCAGACAATATGTACTATCCAAGCAATTTAGCCTAGCTAAATAATGAGAATTTCTTCATCAGAAAGCCAATAAATGACATTTTTTTTTTAACAAAAGCAACATATAAAAATTTCCTACAGGCTACAGGGGTTGCAGTTTATCTCAGAGGAAATGTCACCCCTTGATGAAACAGTTAGATATTACTGACTCAGCTTCAAATAAAGGTCATCTGTCCTCTTTTTTGTTACAGTTTAGTAAATAAAATATAAACCTGCTGCACCATGACATATAGCAAAGCCCGATTTCATGAATTAATACTATAGGAAACTTTCTCCTAATGCAGATGGTAACTCCTCACTAATTTCAGTCTTTAGAGTTGCCTGGGGCACTGAAAGGTTCAGTGCCTGGATCATGGTCACACAGCTAATATATGTCTGAGTCAAGATTTCAAGTTCTACTCTCTCCAAGGTCTCTCTATGAAGTAAACAACCAGTTGTTGTTCAGTCCTGTCCAGACTCCTGATGACCCAGTAAGAGGTTTTCCTAGCAAAGATAACAGAGTGGTTTGCCATTTCCTTCTCCAATGGATTAGATAACCTGAGGTTAAGTGACTTGCCCAGGGTCAAACAGCTGGTCAGTATCTTCCACCACATTTGAACTCAGATCTTCCTGACTACAGACCAAGCCCTCTATCCACTGAGCTACCTCAAACAACCACTGCTTAATAGAAACATAATATGGTGGGAACACTGCATATGGAATCAGAAAACCTAAGTCTGAACCCCAGCTCTGCTACTGACTACCTGTGATTTTATACAATAAACATGATGTTTCAACTATAGTTTCATAATCTATGAAATTAAGAAGTTACACTAAATGATTCCTACAGACCCTTCCACTTATAGATACAAAGAACATTTGACTTGTACTATATACTCCTCTGTCTGACTACTGAAATGACATGACACAAACTGAATTAAACCTAGTGTACTTGTATAGTCCTTCTTTTCCCTTACTTGCCACTAACCCATAAGAACATAGTGGAATTCTTCTCCTTAGGCTCTAGAAGGTATCAAAAAGTTCTTCCCATTGCCCCAAAGAGAATTTTTCTCAAGTTTACGTTCCAAATTCTTCAAGGTGGTCAAGTATCCAGGACTGCTTATCTATAACCATGCTACAATTTACATATTTAGAAAGAAATTCAAGAAAAGCTGAAGACAAAAAATTGCTCTAGGGTACTATATAATGTTATAATAAATTAATAAATCAGCAACTATTAATTGAGCATTGCCCAGGTACAAGATGCTGCACTAAGTATTGAGGGTTAAATATCTGCACATACATATAGATAGACAGAAAGTGATAGATATTCCTTCCTCATTTTCTCTTAGCTTTAAAAGTCTATGATTTTATAATTCTGTCAACTGTTTTATTAGTTTGATTGCAGCACTGAGTGGAAGGTTCGAATAGGAAAAAAAATACTTTTGACTTCTACCTCTGGCTATCACACAGCCATTGTCACAAAGAATATACTTGGTAAATTATAGAATTACTTGCCCTTACAAATCTCAGTACCAAGAATATGGCCACATCTCTTTTGACATTGGACAAGTTTGACACTATTTACCAATCTAATTTCATAAGTCACAAATTTTAAAGGAAATTAAATATATGCCAACTTAATTTAAAATTCCTTTTATCAAGATTTTTTAAAATTATATCAGTGTTTTTATTAACTCTAATTTTATATCAGAATATATTTCCTAGAGCTATATGAGGTCTTAAAATTTCCTTTTCCTTTATGCTCTCTCAAAAGTTTTTACATTAGTACTTATATTTTCAATTTCCGTAACTATATCTTACAAAATATCATCACTAGTGTCATCCCCAAACACAAAAGTCTTGCAGAGAACAATTCTATGACTTGTCCAGGATTACAAGTCGACAACAGCAGAGCTTGGATTAAAATTTAGTATCAAGCATCAGGGTCAGAATTATAGTTCCTTTTAGTTTCCTAACTAATCCAGTCTGCTTTCTTTCTGGAGACAAGAACACTTCAGGAACACATGGATTTTCTATATCCCACTCCTACCTTTGGTAGATGTGTTTTATTTCAAGTTAGTAGTTTTAAGACTACTCAAGATTTAGTTCATTTATTCAGTAAATTTATAAAAGCACTACAATATTCTGTAGCATCCCTCTGCTAACTCAATGAAAAAGTATTTTTTAAAACTCCACTCCTTGAATAGTAAATTAAGAAATAATTTTTGTTTTGTTATAATTTGTGGCAGTATATTGTTTTATAGTAATTTTTTTCTTTCTTAAAACTTAGGGGGTGTGTGTGCGTACACAATGATGTTTATAAAGTGGCCCAAGGCACTCTTACATTCCTTCTCATCTGATCTTTGAGATAAGTCAATTGGCAAAAATATATCAAATTCTAAGTCACACCACCATTGATGACATCTTTAATGGAATCATACAATCACAGCTTTAAAGTTGGAAAGGAGATTTAAAGATCCTTGAATCCATGTGGCAAGAAGAATATTTCAACAGTCAGCCCAAGTATATGGACATCTTATGGTCATTGTTGCCAACAGCTCAACATTACCAGATTTCAAATGGGAATAAAAGTTTTCAAAAGCTCACAAAGCTTTATCAACCTCTCCAATCTTTCCACCTACCTTACAAGACCTGCCGGAAAATCAAGAAGATAATATTTGCAAAATACTCCACTCTGTAAGAGAATTTAAGTTCTAACTTAAAGTGTTGTCAATGTAGTATTAGATAGCTACGAATTTTCAAAATTTTTGGAATTTCTATACAAAGTGAATTTAAGAGGAGCCTCTTGGCAACAACAAAACACTATACCATTGAGATTAACATGAAAATGTTTTGATACCAAAATAAGAGGCTAAGAGGACTAATATTGAAGCAAAAGAGAAAGTGGAAACAAAGAATACAAACCTGTTTCACAATTTAGCCCAAGTTATTTGTATCACTTAGCAAAGGTAACCTGTATACCAAGCTCAAAAAAAAAAATTTAATTAAACCTGGTATAAAACAACAGCCTAAAGCAGAAGAGTGGACAGCATGAGGTTTTTTTTGTTGTTGTTGTTCTTCAAAAAAAAAAAAACCTATATAATTCAGACTGTCTACTGAGCAGATTTCTTATTAAATAAATTACATTCAATGGAATGACTCTTAAGTGTGGCACTTAGAGGAAGCAGATGTTTTGTTTTGTTTTGAATAAAATGATAGACAATGGGAAAAAAGCCTTAATAATTAGGCTATGGTACAATATTCACATCATCAAGTCTGACACAAATGTATAATAACAAAATAGGCCTATCCTCAAACCTACTATTTAAAATTATCTCTTGCAGATTAAAATGCAATACTAACATTGCTGCTGAAATAGTATAAGCAATACTCTCGAGAAAAAACAAAGACATAAAAATGTCTGATGTAATTATCAAAGTTTCAGAAAGACTCCTAAACAGTTATCTGTTTTATAAATCAGATTTAAAAATTTAAAAAAGGATGATAAAATGTGTGTCCTTATAAAATCAGTACTTCCAGACGGATATCATGAGCATGTTTTCCTAACAAGCAGTAAGCATTTGAAAAAGAAACTGTTTTGATTAAACACCGATAATAACTGTTACAATTCCTAAAATCTCATGTCACGAAGAATTTGGAACAGCTGAAACAGAATTGAATTCTCAAACCCCAGAAGATTCAAGTAAATTCCCAAAGAGAGAAAATCCAACCAGTACCCACATTCTTTCGAAACAATGACTCCAAATTGTGTATTCAATACATCTGCCCGACCTCAAATCTGCAAAAGCCTGGAAGTTCTAGAGATAAGGCACGGCGTACTTAGGGTAACAATGTAGCTATTGTTAGTCGTCTGACAGTGTGGGAGAGGGATGGAAAAGAGAAAGAGAATACAGAAAAGAACCCTAGCAAGCAAAAAAAGAAAGAGAAAACACCACGGAACCCCTAGTCTGGGAAAACAGTAAAGGAAAGGGATGGTTGGAGTGTTAGAGAAGTGAAAAAGAGGAGGATGAGTGTGAAAGTAACCCCAGTCCCTACAACTGGAAGAAGGGGCGCGGAGTGTGAGCAGAACTAAAAAGTCTTTGTTGGACTTTCACTTTTTTCAAGTGTAAAAGCTGGGACCAGGAGATCTACCCTACACTTACCTCCCATCCCCCTTTGTGGGGGACAATCTCGTGAACGCCCAAGAGTCGGAACAGGATTCGTAGACCTGCTTAGAACCCAAGGGAGAGTGCGCATAAAGAAGGGAAGAAAAAAGGAAGGAAGACTCCCAGCTAAATTGCGGCCACTTACGAGGAAGGGTCTGGGGCGAAGAAATCCACCGCAAAGCCGAAGTAACTTCCCTCCGGGCCAGAATACTCGGCGGGACTATCTACATCCAGGTTGAAGGCGCTGCAGAGAGGTGGCAGGGGCGGCAGCAGTAGCAGCAGGAGGCCGGGGAGAAGGAGGTGGAAGCAGCAGCGCCGGAGGTGGAGAAGCAGTAGCTGCAGCCGCCGTCGCCGCCGCCTCCCCAGCCGAGGGGCCATCTCCGAAGTGCGCGGCTCAGCGCCTGTCTTAGCGCCCCCAGCCACCCCCTCCTCGGTCGCAGCTGCTCCGCGCCCACCGGCGCCCCTGCTGCAAGTTAGCAGAGACGAAGTTTCCTACCGCCCCAGCCACGGCAGGGAGGGAGGAGAGCAGAGCTGGCTGTCCTGTCCACTAGGGAGGGAGGCTCTCGCGGCTGGGGACGATTTTCTCTTGGGATCGCTGCGTGGGCTGGAGTTCTGGCCGGCCCTCCACGCCCGCCCTCTTTACGTCCTACAATCCCTCCTCCTCAATCCCGTCTCCCTCTGCCTTCCAGTTCTTAGCCCTGTGCTTAACTATCTGCTGCTGGCAGGGCACTGACCGGGGAACAGAGGGACATCCCGGCCTTAGTGCAATCTCGGCTGGGAAGAGTAGGCGGAGAAGGGAGAGGAGGAGGAGCTGATGGCTCGAGGGCGGTAGAGATGTCGGGGAGAAGGAGGAAGTGGAGGAGGGAGGGAAGGCAGTCCGACGACTGGCAAGAGCCCTGCAAACTTCCGTGCGGAGCGCTGGCTGTTCTCTAACCCGGCCGAGCTTTGGCTGGGACACTCCAAATTCGCCCGGCCTTCGTCTGTTGCACGGCTACCAAAGGAAGAACTGAAAACGGGATAGGAGAGTAGAACGGCTGTTTACTCTGAGCCTTAAAGGGTCAACCAGGGAGGGCTTTGGGAAGGGAGGGAGGGGGAGTGCTGGAGTGCAGTGTGGTGGCGGGGGCAAGATGACCCCAGTGAACACATTTTTCCCCTAGTGTTTAAGAGCTGAGGATGCTCATCCACCTCTGGATTTTCTGCACCTCTAGAGCCCAGAGTGTGTGATGAGAAGAAACTCAAATAAAACCATTTAAGATGTTTAGTATTGAAGTGAGTTTACTACAATAAAGAGAACTTTGATAAAAACAAACAGAAGCTAGCAGTTGTAAAGGTGTAACTAACAACCTAGACTTTATTACAAGGAATTTTGTCTTCCAACCAACGCTATATCCTATCAAATTAATTTATTTATCTCGTTTTTCATAAGTAGCCTTATGATCATCAGTATGCTTTAAATATTTGACAACGAAGATATAGAGCTAAAAGAGACCTTTGAGAGACTCCAGCCCACTACATTTTGCCCAGAGAGGTTATAATTTACCCAAGATCATGAATTTAGGGAACACATGTTTGTGAGTTATGTATGTAGGGAAAACATGTGGCCAAAGCAACTCATAACTCCCAAACTTCAGAGCCTTGATGTCCTTTCCTTTTTCCAATTTTTTTTATTTTGTTTTGTTTTTGTCATTTAGCCATTTCAATTGTGTTGGACTCTTTATGACCCAGTGGACCTCTGTCCGTGGGTTTTCTTGGCAAAGATACTATAGTGACTTGCTATTTCCTTCTCCACTGGCGAATAGAGACTAAGTGACTTGCCCAAGGTCGCGGAGATAGGAAGTTTTCACAGTTTCTTATAAACTTAACTACAAGATAGGATATCTGTAATATACAAGTGACTCCACTGCTCAGTAGGACTAGTTCTCTGTAAGGCACTGCTAAGGCATTTGAGCGGTAGGGAGAGAATCAGCAAAGACCTCATGTAGAGTATGGCACTTGAGTTGGGCTTCGAAGGAAATTAGGGCTCTTAAGAGGCAGAGAGAGTATATTCCAAGCATAGTAGACAACTTCTGCAAAGGTACAGAGAGAAGTGATGAATGTATGAGGTAACACCAGCTTTAGATGGACCATCAAGTTCATGAAGTGGGGTAACATAATTATGTTGGAAAGGTAGATTGGATATATGTTGTGATGGGCTTCAAATGTTTAAATGTTTGTATTTTCTCCTGGCCATTAGAGTTTACTGAGAAAAAAAATGATATGGTCAGACCCATGCTTCTAGAAAACCATTTTCCAAGCTGTATAGCAAGGGGTTAGATAGGGAAGACACTGGAGGCAGGAAAACCAATTATTATGAAGCTTTTATAAAGTTCAAGCAAGAGAAGAAGAGAATAAACTAGGGTGGTGTGAATACAAAGAAGGTGACGGATGCCAGAGATACTGTTTACCATGAGATATTTTGGTATAAAAACTGATTTTTCAGTAATCATTTCCTAAATTATACTGTGTATGTAAACCTTTTTGATGTTGTTTTTCACAGTTGTTCCCAATACAAAAGGTTTCATTTCTGATTATAAACTTAGGATAATGTCCTGTATGTGAGATTGACTGCAGGTATAACTTTTTCATGTTAACAATATTCACATCTTTTTTTAAAAAATTGGTTTTTGATGACAGATATTTTAAAGCTGGCATTCAATATATACTTGCCCTTAGTAAGTTCTTGAGGAGAGAGGAGAAATGTCATGGAACAGGTTCTATTATAAGTATTTAGAAAGTGTTAGGGGCCAATATGTTTACCTTACACTCCTCACTTAACTTTATAGTCTTTCCAACCTTACCATTTGATCAGATAATCAAGAAACATTAATTAAGCACCTACTATGTGCCAGACACTATGCTAAGCAAAAACTATCTTAGAATGAAATCTATGCTATTATTTATCCTTAATGATTTCTCTCAACTCCTAAAAATGTAATCATTTTTCCACACAGCTGTCAAAGTATTATTCCCAAGGCACAGGTTGGATCTTGCCATTCCTCTACTCAAAAAAACTTTCAGTGGTTCTTTATTGCTTTGAGTACAAAATCTACACTTCTCTGGCATTTAGATACCTTCCTAACCTGGCCCCAGCCCACCTTTCCAGACTTGCTGCACATTACTACCCTTTCTACACTATATGGTCCAGCCAAACTGGCCTACTTGCTGTTTCTCACATACAGCATTCCATCTTCCTTCACTGTGAATTTGTACAGGTTGTCCTACATGTCTGGAATAGATCCCTCCTCACTCCTGCTTCATGGAATAATAGATTCCCTTTAAAACTCAGCTCTAGAGCTACTTTCTACTGATGCCTTTACTGATGCCTCCAAATACCTTGTATTTACTTTGTTTGATTTTGTATTTATTTGTGTATGCATGTTGTTCTTCCCAACAGAGTGGAAGACCCTTGAGGACAGGGACTGGGTTTTTGGTTTGTTTGTTTCTGTATTCGCAACACCAGGTGGCAAGTGAATAGAGCACTAAGCTGGGAGTCAGGAAAATTCATCTTTCTGAGTTCTAATCTGGCTTTAGACACTTACTAGTTGTGTGACCCTGGGCAAGTCACTTCACCCTGTTTACTTCATTGATGAAATGGGCTGGAGAAGGACATTGCAAACCATTCCAGTACCTTTGCCAAGAAAACCCCAAATGGAATCATGAAAACTGGGACACAACTCAACAAAAATATTCCCAGCACCTGGCATATACTAGGCACTTAATAATGTTGATTTTGAATATCATCTGTATGGCTCTCTAGACAGTCATTCTATTTCACTACTAGAAGAACTTTCCAGTTTTAGACTCACAGAGAGAATATACTAGAAAGCTTATTCACTAGTTAAATGGGTTGTCTCAGTATAATAATCAATCATGGGTTTTACTAAGGCCACTTCATATTGTTCATGAAAACTAAAATCACATTACCATCCATTTGTATACTGCTACCTATCCAGCATTATACTTTGTGTGCGTCCAAAGCTCCAGCTGGACTGCAGAACATGATATTTGTTATTTATGCCTTACCTCTGTGTCTTGGTAATCAGTGGCCCTATGGCTGGTATTCCCTCACTCCTCCTCCTTGTATTTCTTCCTGTTCAAAATCCTACCCATCCTCTAAAGTCAAACTTAAATGCTACTTCTTCCTAAAAGCCTTTTCTGATTTCCTTTCCACTTGAACCCTTTACCAAGTTGATAATAATATCCCTGCCCTTGAATCTCACATAACATTTTACACATCTCTTATGTAAGGGACGTCTCTCAGTAGAAGGGTTACAGGTACTGATCATGTGTTATTCTGTAGGAGCTTCCAACACAGTAACCATCAACTCCCAATAACCACATACAAACCTAACAGTAAAAATGATGAGGTTATATAGAATGAAATTGATCTGTACCATCCGCCAATATCCTGATACTCTTCTTGAGCATTTCAAAGAGTAAGGAGTGACAATGTTGAATGGCATTATCCTACTGAATGCCATTAAGTATAGTATCAAACTCCATTGAAACAACCATTGCAGCACACAGAAATACTCATTACTAATAGACTTTTCTTCTCAGAGTTGTCCCATAAAGCAGTACTATTAACCCTCCAAAAAGGAACTGAGAAGACATCAGCAACTACTAAACCATATACCTATTCTTCATCTCTAAAAAACTCATTACAAAAAAGGTTGTGTGAAGGATATCCTTTATGATACTATAAAAAGAGGAAGGCTTTTGTAGATGATTTTCCTCTTTTTTTTAGCACTTTAAGGTTTTTTAAATTTTATTTTTATTTTTCAACATTCACTTTTATAAGATGGTGAGTTCTAGATTTTTCTTCCCCTCCTCCCTCCACAAAACAGCATACAATCTGATATAGGCTATACATTTACAATTATATTAAACATATTTCCACATTGGTCATGTTGTGAGAGAAGAATCAGGACAAAAGGAAAAAAACCAAGAGAAAGAAAAAGTGAGAAAATAGTATGCTTTGATCTGCATTCAGACTTCATAGTTTTTTTTTCCTCTGGATATGGATAGCATTATCCATCATGAGTCTTTTGGAGTTGTCTTAGATCATTGCATTGCTGAGAAAAGCTAAGTCTGTTAAAGCTGGTCATTTCACAATGTTGCTGTTGTTGTGTACAATGTTCTCCTGGTTCTGCTCACCTCACTTAGTGGCAGATGATTTTCTTTAACCACAAAATAGATTTAGTTTTTTGGGTTTTTTTAGTCAAACATACATTTGGCATTTGAACAACATGGCCAGCCTATTGAAGGAGGGTTTGAATGCTTGGCAGTCCAGCTTGAGAAAGGACTTCAGTTCAGAAGTACCTTATCCTGCCAAGTGTTCTTCAGAGTCTTCCTAAGACAATGCAAATGGAAGAGATTCAATTTCCTGGCGTGGTGCTAGTACACTCTCCAGGTTTCACAGGCATACAACAATGAAGTCAGCCTAAAAACTCTTACAAAAAGTGTGTGTGTGTGTGTGTGTGTGAATGATATCCTTTATGAAACTATAATGATTTTCTATAACCTATCTCACCTTCAGTCACACAATTAACCAACAATGATAAAGACTATAGAATTTACTGTATGTTAATTACAAAAAAAAGGACTATGTAAAATAGAACATATCCTTAAAAATCTCTGTTCTGTCTCTCATGTTTTCCTTATCTTTACATAATATTCCTTCATAGAGGCAACTACAGAGGTAACTTTATTCTTTGATCTTCTAATGAATGAAGTGATACATAAAACCAGAAGATACCTTTGTTAAAGGCATAAAACACTTCATGGAAGATATCTTGTGCTAAGCTTCTGTAGCAACAATCTGCTAGCAGCTGCTGTAGGGGTGTAAGACCCACCAACATCCAGCACATAGAAAGCTGCCAACACAGGTTCTTTGATCTGCTTTACTAAGGAAAGTAACATTAAGAGGTTAACAATCTTACTTTAATCACACATACAAATATAACTCACCTAGTTCAGGAGGAAAAGTCAGCAACCTGAACTTCAGAGCAAATACAAACAAATTACAGAGATACACAATATAAACAGACCAAATTACAATTCATAATTGCCAGGAAACCATCAACATCTGGGTTCACAAGCAGGGAGCTCTTGAAATGGCTGCCCAGAGTCTCACACCACTCTTCCAGTGACTCAAAAGTCAAAAGCCAACCTTGGATCTTATATACCTGTGTCAGGGCCCAATGGATTCATACCTAATCAGCAAAAGGGTGTGGGTCTGGGGTTTAGTACCTAGTTAGCAAAAGGGTATATGCCTGGAGCTCTGTAAGACTCAATCAAAGACACTTAATTTAGCATTCTAAAACAGTAAAAAAAAAAAGTCCCACCTTAATTATCAGTACAGCCTCAGTGGAAGAAACATTCCCTATATAGGGTGAAGCTCTCCAAAAGATGCTATTTGCCAATTACATCATGACATCAAACCCTGGAAAAATAGAGAAACTTCTCTCTTTTTTTTTTGGAGGGGGAGGGCAGGGCAATTGGGGTTAAGTGACTTGTCCAAGGTCACACAGCTAGTAAGTGTGTCAAGTGTCTGAGGCTGGAATGGAACTCAGGTCCTTCTGACTCCAGGGCCAGTGCTCTACTCACTTCTCCACCTAGATGCCCCTGAGAAACTTCTCAATGAAATCCAATACAGACAGTACCTACAACAATATAGATAGAAAGAATTATGCACCAAAATATCAAAAGTAAATGTGACAAAATTATAAAGATCAAATGGAACTCGAAAGAAGAGATGAGAAGACACCCCCAACCTACCCTTCATGGTGGTGGGAGATCCATAGGTGTTGCACATTGCACATGTTTTTGTTCTTTTTCAATGTATTAATCAATTGTGCTGACTGTTTTTCCTCTAAGAAAAATACTATTTGTTATACGGGATGCTCTTGGGGAAGGGGAAGGGGAGGAACACATAAAATACTATGGTGATGTATAAAAACAGAAAATATGAATGAAAATATTTAAATATTTAAGTGATGTGGCCTATGTACCCGGCTATCACTTTGCTAAGAAGAGGTATGGTGAATGAACTATGTCTTTGACACTACTTTTATCTTGTCAGTCTCAAGCTCAAAAACTCTTAATGATTTTATTTTTGCTTACTCAATAAAGCAGTGACATTCAAAGCCCTCTATAAATTGTCCCCCAAGTCTAGCTCTCCAAACTTATCTCCTATAATACCTCAGTGTGAAGTCTTTGCTCCAAACAGATTAGTCTCCTTCTTGACCCTTGTAGATCCTTACTCTTTGCTTTTCTCTATACTGTGTCCCCTCTTCAGAACAGCTCCTTCTTCTATGAAATGTTCCTTAAGCAACTACATTGATCTTTTCCTTCTATGAATTTCCACAGTCTCTACTCTTCAGGTTTGTATGTTAAGGCACCTATGTGGTGAAGTGGTTAGAACACTGGACCTGGAGTCAGGAAGACCTCAGTTTATACCCAACCCCAGACACTTACCAACTATGTGACCCTGGATAAGTCACTTAACATCTGTTTGCCTTGGTTCCTCATCTGTAAAATGTGGATAATAATAACATTTACCCCCTAGGATTGTTGTAAGGATAAGATAATGTTTCTAAAGTGCCTTGCAAACTTAAAACTCTATATAAATTCTAGCAGTTATTATGATTAAATATTTCTTGTATATTAGTCTTGCCTCTCCAATTAAGTTTTAAATTCCTTAGAGTTAGAACATTATCTGAACATTATATAATCATTTTTACCTCAGAGCACTAAAATAAGTATTAATAAATATTTGTTTGGCAGATAGACATGAATGTTTTAGACATATTAACGTGAATTATTTGCCATATTTCATAGCAAAAAGTATATATGTATTATATATGTACAGCAATTAAGTATATATACATATGTTTGTATATATATGTATGTTTTACACACATACATATACACACACACTTAGAGACTAAACTTAGGATTTCATTGGTGTGAGCTCCTGGGGAACTCCCTTTGCCTCCGTTTGCCAATGCAGGCCAGCACCTTCTCTGCAACTTAAAGTTTTAGATAATTGTCTAGAGTACTGAGAAATTAAATAACTTGCCCAAGATCTACCACTGAGTCTCTCTTCACTAGGCCACATTGCCTCCCGTTTTCTGCTTCTCTTCCTTCTCATCTCCTATTTTATCTTCTGATTTCAGATTACTCTAGAATTTCGTCCAAGGTAGCCTAAGGGATCCTGAAACCTTCACTGAACACTTTAGATATTGGGAATTTTTGGATTCCTCAGGGCTAACAATGTCACAGTTTTATACCCTTAAATTCTGTGACCCTCAGTTTCCTCATTTGTAAGATTCTTTTACATATCCCTAAGGTGATTTTTCAGTCTTAGAGCTATGATCCTATTAACATATACTTAACTTCCTGTGTTTCTACTGAAAAATTTGTTGTCACATGTTAAGCTATGCATATTCATTGTAATATTTGAACATTTATAAGCACTGGAACCAGAAGCTCCAATTACTTTCAAAAAGTAGTTATTACTTTTCTACATTGTACATATATTTACAGTGTGTGATTTTATAAAATGCTACCTAGATAATATAGAAAAGTTTATGTTTTGGTTTCTATAGCAACTGATAATTCACTTCCTGACTTGCACATGTAAATTCTCAACAATATTCTCACAGTTGTAGACTTAATTCTGTTTAAAATTCAGAGAGAATCTTTATATAGAGGAAAGTAGCATGATGCTGTAGAAATATTACTGCATTTGAAATCAGAGGATTTTGCTTTAAAACCTGAATCTATTTACTACAGGTGACCTCTGACAAGTCACTTAAACTCTCTGGGACTCAATTTTCTCAGGCATAAAATGGAAGTAGGGAAAATGGACTAGATATCTAAGGTTCCATACAGCTCTAAAATCTGTGACTTCAGAACAGTATATGTATATGTTTATGTATACATATATTGCATACAGTTTGATATACATTATACACATGCATACACATATGTAATGGGGGTTGAATTGGTTTACTCCACCCCTACCATAGACTGCTGAACCTACACCTCTAGCAACTTCATGAGATGAATAGGGCTTATCACTACAGAGCTCTCACTTTGAAATGATGAAGCAAAACTTACTGGCCACTAAACAGGAAGGAGAGATGACTCAAAGAGGGATCTTTCAAAGCAGATTACCTATCTTTTTCTACTTCTTCTCTTCCTGACTGTAGATGATGTAAAAAATATTCAAGCCTATCCCTGGAGGGGTAGAGGAAGAGGCCTAGTTCCTTTCACCCTACCTGGTAAGAAATATTGAATTGCAAGTACATGACAGCTTAAACACTTGTGTGAGTTTAGGCGAGATTGAGTCTGGGCTTTGGACTCCTTAGCTGTCTCTTTATGTTTTCTTTCTTTGGTGAATTTAGGTGATAGAATTGCCAGGGGTGTACTGAAGCCAGCTCTAAGTATCCTTACATTTTCAGTGTGAGAATTTACACCTCTGAAATTGGCAACACTACAAATCTGGGTTTGACTTGATGTTTTGTTGTTTGTCTAGATTTAAGAAATTGATGGGGGAAAATGTTCATATTTAGATTAGTCTTAAAATTGTCTTTTGGGCATGTTTACTTTTTTCCCCCAGAGAGATGGTTGTTAAACATTACCAGCACACCCCTGGAACAGATGATCCCATAAGATGGAAGGTGTTCAGTGTTAGACAACAATGTAAATTTGAGAGGTTGCATGCACATCTTTAGTTTCTTATTTGGAGCTGACTAGTAGCAAAGGGAATTTCTGCATCAGAGAGGGTAACCACCATCAAGGAAAGGAGCTGACTCATGGCTGGGTTTGCCAGAAGAAATGGACCTGGTAAGACTTTGTTTGGACACTACAGAGCCAAGGTAAAATGTAAAATTCCTATTCAGCAGTCCCTCAAATTGCATCATGTGTTGATATTTTAATCATCAATCTCATGGGAGAGTATAATAGTTACATTACTAATGCTGCTTATTTTAGTTTTTGTTAATGTGCCTGTGTATCTTTTGTGTTTAGCGTTTCTTTTATATGTGAGAAATAAGTAACCATCCTGATCCACATTATACATTAAGTACCTTTCTAATTCCTGCTTTGGAGGGGATTGTAGAAATGATCCAAAACCCAAGATATTAAGTGATTTCCCCTGTAGCTATCAGCTAGTCATTTAAACAAGCAAAAAGGTAACCTGTCTTTGGAGGTCAGATTTCCTGAGGTATGAACCTCATCCACAAATACCTGAGTACAGAGCTGAGAGGGACCTTGAGAGGAGAAGCATATAGCATTCCCACCCACCCACCACCACCCTGTATTCAACGGCAGTTTTTTATTGTTAAACTTTTCTACTGGTTAAATGTTTGCTATCTAAAACAAAGGGGCTCGATGTAATTGGGCACATTTGTCCATTTACCCCAATTATGTAAAGTTTTTTGGAAGTCCTGTTCAAGCTCAAGGATTGTCCTTCCAAATGCATTCCCCGCAGTGCCTTGCAGTGAATAATCTCAAATGGTCTCAAATCTCATATGGCATAGTTCTTTGACAGTACCAAAATTGATAGTCTTTGTGGAGAGGCCAGGCCTATCACACCAGGTAGGCCAGGAGATTGCAATCTCCTGCCACATACAAAGTGGTGCAAATTCAACAAACAACCTGTTACAAAGTTTATCAGAGGTAACTGCCCACTTAGTCCTTCTTAGGGCCTACAAACCAAGAAAATAGGAAAAAAAAGGAAATAAAAACAAACTTCCCCTCTCAGAGAAGCTACAGTCCCAGAGGAGCCCCTGGGGCTCTCCCCACAGGGATTAGGGACCTAAGGTTAAATAGAAGTCTCCTCTTTACCCTCAGATGAGAAACCAGAATATCCTGGGTAAAAAAAAACTTCCATGGTTCCTTGAAATACATATGGCAAACCCAGACATTTTCCCTACTTGATCCCCTGACAATGCAAAAGTCCATTCAGATGATGTTGATGAAAAAAGAAATTTTTTTTATTGGTGTCTCTGAAACTCACAGGACACCCCACTTTTCTCCAATGGATTTCTACAAACAGACTCATCCATTGATAGATTAAGGAGGCTTAGTTCAAAGAGAGTGTAAATATACTCAGATGAGCCCCAAATAATGAGGAAGAGGAAGAGGAAAGGGAAAATGATATGACTCCAGGACCAGAGCTCAATTTAATGGACCACCTAACTGCCAAAAAGTAATAAAGCACTAAGGGTGAATTCGAATCAGCCCATATGACTAAGCCCTTAAGTACAAGAACCAAAATCACTGATGGCCCTAGAGGCCTGAAAGCTGATTTCACCTTCTCCTTCACTAAGGGGTTCCTCTCAACTCTGGATTCAGTCATGGCTGGATTCAAACGTAGGAGTGCCTATTCCCCAAAGAGGGGGATCAGGCTGTTCTCAATGTTCTCATCCCTCAAACTGGACCCTCGTTAAAATGTTTAAAGCTTAGGTTTGACATTTTTAGAGTCTCTCCAAAAGGGGCAGGAAGTGGTATCAGGTCTGGGACAGTTATGTATTTCCTCTACTCCCATAAAAAATGCTTAACATAAATGAGAAGCAATATTGTAAATACTGTTATACTTCTCAAGAGTTTGAGACTTAAACTTCAGAACGTAAAGCAGTTTGCAGAACTGTTGAATAAGGATGTTTCATTTTACTTGAGCTTGGCACTATCCCAAACAGTTTCCTCCAGTTTCCTCTCCTCTGGCAAGCTCAACCATAGGTTGAGATACTCTCCCTTTAGCAAGTCTGTCTCTGACCAAGGGACCTAGGATTTCCAGACCTCTTAAATTCACAATATTGCTTCCCAGATTGGACAAATCAATCTCACAACTGGTCACCTATACTCAGAAAAGAATTAAAACAGAAGTGGCCTCCGGGGAACCCAGGCTCACCTAAGCCCTCACATGCTTCAGCTTCCAAGTGTTTGCCATCCACCTTCTTGCTCTCATTGGATAGCATGAGACTCCAGGGAGAAGATCAAAGACTCAGGGTATGCTAGTAGATTGGAAGAGAAGTGAGACAAGGAGGATGGGTCCAACTCTCCATTTTAAAGATCCATTGGGTCAGGAGCTTTTTCTGACAAGTAATTAGTAAGGGAATTACTTAATTATTTTAAAATATTCAGCTCCTTCAGCTGAGTTGTTTCCCTTAAATGGTCAGGACAGAGGCGCAGCACCCTATCAGGTATGCTACAATCAACCTTCCAGTCAAACACGCAGAACACAGAATTATCTCTTGTGTCAAGTTTTGCAAGCAGAGTTCCCTGATTCGTATGTCTGGGAGATAAACACAGAAGCAATCACAGGAGCACAACATTCCTCTCAGTCAAGTCCCTCCTTTCTGAACTACACCCTTTTCCCCTACCATCTTTGCAAGTTAAATGATCCCTACATGAATAGAGGATAGTAATTCCCCTTCCCCCCTAACCCCAGACCTTATTTTGAATGTATTTTATATTTATGTTTACATATAAATTATGTTCCTCCTAATAGAATGTTAGCTCCTTAAAGGCAAGAAATGTTTCATTTTATTTTATATCCACAGATCTTTGCCCTTAACAGTTACCTAATAAATATACGTAAGATGTTGAATGAATGAATTAGCATGAAAAGTATCTTGAACTCACTCTTCTGCAAACTAGATAGATATGAAGGAGATATATTTGGACCTTGGAGTATTATAAATTCTGATCGGACCACGTTGAGAATAACACAGCAACATAATTTCTTTAGCTTTTGATCCTCTACTTCCACATCCTGAAAGTCTTTAACCCAACTTAAGTTCCCCATCTGAATTTCTTTTAGGAGTGAGAGAAATGGTGGGAATACCATGTGGCAGAGTATCACAGAGTTTTACATGTGCCTATGGGCACATCTATATTTATAGCCACTCTACATACATCCCCATGTACATTTTAGAAAGAATATCAAGAAAAGCATAAACTCAGAAGATTTATGCTTGCCAAAATTATAAAGCATTGTCCTCAGGAAGGGCTCATTAAAAGTTTAAATAGCAGAGTCATTGCCTACATAATGGGATCCTACCTTTTGGCAACTATTGTGTAAAGAATGTTGGTATTGGAAAACTAGAGTCTTCTCTTTAGGCCCTAGTAACTCTGAGTTCTAGGGAATGTACTTAATTTCTGAAATCCTGTATTTCCTTATCTGCCAAATGAAGATTATAATAGTAGTAGTACTTACCTCACAGGGTTGTCATGAGGAAAGGGGTTTGTAAATCTTAAAACATTGTAGATAAATGAATTATTATAGGTCATATTTACTAATATTTTCTTTTCTATTGATTAACCCTACATCTCAAGAAATTTTCAATAAAACCAGCAATTCCACAAGCAAACAATAGGTCAGTTTTTCTAACATATAAACCAAGCCTAGTTTTAGTCAGATTAGAATGCTGAATTATCTTTCTCAATCCATTAGAGGATTTAGCAATGCTGAACTGAAAGAGAACAGATGTGTGTCTTGGAGGATTATAGACTCTGCCCAGACAGACCCAGTGGCCTCATGTAGTTAATGTAGTGTTTATCTACATCCTGAGGAAAGCATAGTGCACTACTAAATCAGTATCATCCCACATTTATTGCCTCTTTGTCTTTAATACTTATACAAAATGAGTTAAACAAACATAGTTTAGTCCCAACCTTGTAGGTAGAGACATAACTTCCTCCCTGGAAGTAGCTCACCTTAATAAGCATCAACAGTATCTTGAGCACATGTAAGACAAGATTCATAATATCAATGGTGACCATGAATATGTCTGTATAGTTCAGAATAGCAAAGTATAAGAGTCTCTCTGTATAGAAGGCAGAAGAAGTAAAACATTTATTCAGACACCAGAGGATCAAATCCCAGAACCAATAATTCCAATTTGACATAGCAACAATTGTATCCCACAACCAGTAAGTTCACTTCAATGTAACAGCAAGGAAATTAAAACACAATATCTCAGCAAGGAACCAAGCCATCCTGTAACCTTCCCCTCTGCTAGGGCCTTCCCACAAACACTCACTCACAAATCCTAACAGTCTGCTTGCCTGTGTCCTCTCCTCCCTAAGTTCTGAAAGCCCTTGCAGTTCTCAGAGCCCTTCCAGTTCTCTCTCTGTCTCTCCATCTCTTCCAGTTCTCCATCTCTCTTGCAGTTCTCTCTTCTCTCAGTTCTGCCTTCTTTGCAGTTCTCTCTACTCTGAGCTTAATGGCTACCCATAGGGTGTAGCTGTGTAGACCTGGGGCTTAGCACCTAGTAGCAAAAAGGTGTGGGCCTGCCTACAAGCAAGCCTCTCCTAATCAAGTTTCCCTTAAGTAACTCCACCTGAGGCCTATTGAATGGGTGGGGAAGATCTTTGATCACGTTAGCACCACAGCACACTTTTCTACAAGCTAGCCAGATATGAAGAGCACAGATATGGATCTTGGAGTATTATAAATTCTGGTCAGACTCTGATGAGAATAAAACAGCAACATTTATTCCTGAGGACAATTGCCTTAGCTCTTGCTTCTCTATGTACGGACCAGCGCTGTAGCACTGAGCTAGGTTGAGAGGTGAGACAATATATCAAAGGAGGATACACAGGGAATCTCAAGAGAGGGGAAGGGTAGTGAAGCAGAGATTGTGTAGGGGATAAAAGCAATAGAGGTGACAAAGAAAGATCCTCCTTTGGCACAGGTAAGAAAATAAAGGAAGAAGGGTAGAGGTCTGCAGGGCAACTGTAACGACTTAGCATTTGACCCTATAAAACTGCTGCAAGAGATAAATAAAATTTAGCATCATTTAGAGCTAAAAAGATCCCAGATGTTTAATATAAAAATAACCTGTTTCAAATTATGATGATGGCAATGAACATTATTATGGAAAATAAGATTCTTCCAAAATGGAGTAAATTGTCTACTCTGTACTCCTTATTACTAGACTACATAGAGACAAAGATGTGTCTCATATTTCCAAAATGACCTAAAGAGTGAGCCTTAATACATATTTACATATTTATACATATATATATATATATACTCATAAGAGGCGGTGTTGTATGGATGTATATATTATATGTATATACACATTGATATATATGTATGTATGTATATATACATATATATAGATATAAATGTCTTCAGAGTCTTAGGCCCTGTATATCTATATACACATACATATATAATGTGTCTATTTATATATATATATATATATATGTGTGTGTGTGTGTGTGTGTGTGTGTGTGTGTATACACACATATATAGATAGATACATACGTATATATAATTGCACATATAAAATGAAAGGCAGGATGATATGTTGGATAGATCACACAACTTAGAATCAGGAAGACCTGAATTTAAATCCTGTCTCAGACACTAACTAGCTCTGTGACAAGTCATGTAACCACACTTCACTTCAGGTTTTTCATAAATACAAAAAAGGATAATATTAGCACCTACCTACCCAGAGTTATTGCCGAGCAACAAATCAACATATGTACAATACTTTGTAAATCTTAAGGCACCAACTAAATGTTAGCTATTATTATTATTAGCTTTAACAATACGAATACTTGGGAGTCATCCTTGACTCTTCCTTCTCCTTTACCTCATTCAACCAGTAAGCAAATTTTGGTGATTTCCCACACGCCCATCCCCATAACAGCTCTCTTATTCAAACCCCTTTCTTTTGTCACACAATCTTTACCCTAACTTAAGTTCTCACCACCTCTCACCTACACTATTGCAGTGGCCTCCTATTTGGTCTCCCTGATTCCAATATCTCCCCATCCAATGTGTTCTCTGCACAGTTACTAAATTTATATTCCTAAAACATAGATCCAGTTGTGTCACTCCTCAGCTCAAAAATCTTCTGTGCTTTCCTCTTTTGGCTCTCAGGTAAAAAATAATGAAACATAACAGAACACCATAGCTTGGAATTTAAATCGTGTTAAAATCTGGCTCTCCCTTACAGGCTCTTTCATTTAGCTCACCTTCCTCCTGTTCTAGTCACAGTGTTCTACTAATGTTCTTCTACATATGACATCTTTTTCCCACTTTGCATAACTGGCTCTCCATGTCTGGAATGTATTTCCTGTTCACCTCCATATCTTAGAATTCCAAGTTTCCTTCAAAACACAGTTCAGACGCCACCTTCTTCATGGACCATTCCTGATTAACCATCATAATATAGTTCTAGAACTGGATTCATGTGTTCACATCTTATGTGCTTCCAATGAATGTAAATTCCTTGAAGAAGAGGAAGCTCTGTTTTTGTCTTTGAATGCATAGCACTCAGCATAGTGTGTGTGTGTGTGTGTGTGTGTGTGTGTGTGTGTGTGTGTGTGTAAATGTTTGGTGGATTAAATTGAGCTAGGTGGCACAGTGGATAATGCCCTAGGCCTGCAGTCAGGAAGACCTGAGTTCATATCCAGCTTCAGACATTTACTACCTGTGTGACTCTGGGCAAATCATTCAACCTCTGTTTACCTCAGTTTCTTCATCTGTAAAATGAGGATAATAATAACACCTACCTCCCAGGTTTGTTATGAGTATCCAAAGAGATAATGATTGCAAAGCACTTAGTAGAGGACCTGGCACATAATAAGGGCTATTTAGATGTTACATTATTATTATTGTTGTTGTTACTGTTATCATTTTTTCACACAGCCTACTATTTTATACCCAGGTTTGAATATGTCAAAGGATCTGTAATCTCATTGATGTGGCAACACTATTTATTGAAACAGTATATCTCACCCAGGCTTTTTCATCCTGTATAACTTGGTCATGTTTGACAAAAATCCACCACAGGGAGTCCATTCAAGGTGCTAGGGAGAGGTCTATATAAAAATATAAATCAGGAATACAAAATGGATTGTTTCATCAAATAAGATCCTTTTGGCTACCTGGACAATTTGCATTCATTTCCAAAGAAATACTAATCTCTCTGCCATAAAACGAGACAAAACAAAAACCAAACCAACCCACATATTTGAAAAATATACTTACTGAGATATTAAGAAAGTGGTTTGAAAAATTTATTGAATTGATACTATATATTATTTATAAATACAATTATAGGATTTTGGAGAGATTTTTATGAGTCTGCTTACTTTCAGTTGTCTAAAGCAGATTCAATTTGATAGAAATGAAAACATCTATAAGAAGAGAAAAAAAAGATTTGCTTCATAAAAACTAAATGAATTATAAAGAAGAAATATGAGGTTTCTTGCTTTTCCAAATTGAGTATGACGGCCAGGAAGAAGAGGTAACAGAAAGAAGAGAATTATACAAAAGTGTTTCCTATTGCTTGACTCTTTTTCTGATACACATAAACTTTTCAGCTTAATTTGCTCCTTCCACCCAGTGTTTGATCATATACTCAAGTCAGAGTGCTGAATCGATGAGTCAATTTTTTCTTTGGTAACACGTTAATGTCATAAACACGAGGTTGTGATCAAGTGGAATGAGGATGTGGTACATGACTGAAAAAATACCTTAAAGACAGGGGAAATACTGAGGATATGATCAAGTGGATTTTTTGCTAAAATTGTTCTTTTCTATAAAAATCTAAATCTGCAATTTACATTTTTGTATATTTACCATAAGTTTTGTTTTTGCATACCTGCTGAAAAAGTTAATGTTTTGAGGGGAAATAAATTGATGCCTATTGAGAAAATCTCAACATGTTGCTTATGTGTCTGCATTCCCTTCTCCTTTCCCATGACTCTTCCCTAGTCAGTCATCTTTCTCTATGTTCTAACCATCATTCTCATTGCTTCTAGAGCACCACCATTCTTTCTTGAAAATATTACTTGCATAATATTTTTTAGCTTTTATTTAGTATTTTATTTTCCCCCAGATTCATGTAAAAAACAACTTTTAAGATTCATTTTTTAGCACTTTGAGTTCCAAATTCTCTCCCTTCCTCCCTCCCCTCCCCACCCCATCCCCATTAAGAAGGCAAGCATTTCAATATAGGTTATACATGTATAGTCATTGCATTATACTTTTTAGCCAATCTACTAACAAGAAAAAAAAAGAACTAGTTTGAGTTTCATCTTCATTTCCCTTAAAAAGAGGTGCTAATGTCTGGTCAAATTCTGAAAAGAAGATGAAGAGAAACAAAGAACCTGGATGACCAACTACTAAGTAATCACCTATTAGACAGCAGTAAGTTAATTTGTACAGTACTTTATACCATTCAAAAGACTCATTTGAACCTCCCCAGCATGGTAAGAGATAGATAAGACTAATATTATTATCTCTATAGATAGGAAAACTGAAATACAGAGAGGAAGGCTAGTGACAAAGCCAGGACTAGACCTAAAGTTTTCTGGCTCCAAGCCCAGTGTTCTTTCTACTCCACCAGGCTGAATTACCATGTGTTAATTATTGTTCATTGCTCATCATAATAAAAACTGAAGCCAATAAAAAAGTTAAGGGATGAACTGAAGAAATATTATTAATCATCGTTTACCAGGTAAAGTGATTTATACTTTCACAACAGTGGATAATCATGTGCTATTAGAAGATGGGAAATTCCTCCCATGTTCCTAGAAGCCTGAATAGCAAGCATAAAAAAGTTTAATATAAATGTTAGGGGGAAATATGACATCAGGACACCCAGCTTAGGCACTGAAAGAACACTACATAGATAACTAATTAACTAACTGGAACCTCATTTAAAAAACATGAACATAAACAATTTCTAAAAGCAACAACAGAATTAGTTAAAAAAAAAGGAAGGAAGGAAGAAAAGAATCAAAAAAGAATGTATTATTTAACTGTGTTTCTTTGAGCAGTTTTAAAGTACTATTAAAGTACTATTTCTTTGCATAGAAGCTGAGATTTGAAAGAGACCTCAGAAGCCATCCAAACCTGACCAAGAATTCCCCTACAACATAGCTGACAAGTAATCATCCAGCTTTCACATGAAGACCTCTAATAAGGGGTAACATAGTACCTCCCAAAATAGCCCATTCCACTTTGAGATATCTTTAATGGTTAGGAATATTTTCATCTTCATTGGTGGTTCATTCACTTTTTTCATTTTTATACCGGTAATGTGGTTTTCTTCTATCCTTTTTTTTTTTTAGAGCAAATTAGTCAATAGATTATTTTTTCCCTCACAAAGCCAGCTCCTAGTTTAATTTATTAGTTCAATGTTTTTTTTTTTAACTTTGAATTTTATTAATCTCACCTTCAGGGATGGGGGCATTGTTCCAAGCTTCAGGCTTTTGTGTACTGCTGTTTTTAGAGCTACTTCAGGGTTCTATAGATTTTGGTTCTTCCAAGGTATTGTCACCGCTGAACATAGAGTCAGGGGAGCTCTGGGTTTGAATCTTATCTCTGACTTGTTCTATCTGTCTGACCTTGGGCAAATTACTTTCTCTGACCCTGTGTTTATTTATCTATAAAATGAGGATAATAAACCATTTAGTCCCTATCCCACACAGCCTATGATGAGCAAATGGGTATGCAGAACACTTTGGAACCTTAAAGAACTATGTGAATGTTGATTATCATCAACTCCCTGTAATAGCAAGGCAATAAACACAACATCAATGATAATCATGAATATGCCTATGTAGTTCTGTATCACAAAGTATGAAAGTCTCTCCATACAGAAGGCAGAAGAAGGAAAACATTTATTCAGATACCAGAAAACCAAAACCCATAACCAGGCAATCTGCTCCCACAACCAGTAAGCCCACTTTATCATAACAGCAAGGAACTTAAAACACAATATCACAACATGGAGCCTTGCCATCCCAAAACCTCTCCAACCACCTGCTGGGGTCTCCCACAAAACTCACAATACAGTTATCACAGGTCGACTTTCTTTACCTCAGCTTTAACTATCATAAACAGCCATTAACAGTCTTAACGGCTCTCTCTCAATATTTCCTATGACACAACTTCCTTTTCCTCTCAGTAAGCTCCTCCCACCACATGTGACTTAGGCTTCTTGTGACATAAGCAGATCACATGGCCTATTAATGGGTGGGAAAGATCTTCAAATCTAAATTGCTATTACACTCCCCTGCCTAACTATCCCCAATTCTTTCAACCAGTCTTTATTTGGGGCAGTCGCCATCTGGGGCATCTTTATTTGTCTTGCCATATCATTCACTTTTTCTATTAATGGGGGTGGGGAACCTGAGACCTCAAGGCCACATATGGCCTTCTAGGTCTCTGGGTGCAGCCTTCTGACTGAATCCAAGTTTTACAGAACAAATCTTTTTTAAGGGGATTTGTTCTGTGAAGTTTGGATTCAGTGAAAGGACCTCACTTGAGGATATAGAAGGCCACATGTGCTGCAGGTTCCCCACCCCTGTTAGGTTCTCTGGTATCCTCTGAGATGAAATACAAAGTCATTTTTTTTTCTTCATACATTTTTTTTTCTAGCTGTATTCTGTATTTTCTCCTTGACCAGAGACTTCTGGAATTTAGCTGTAACATTCCTGGGAGTTTTCATTTTAAGATTTCTTTCAGGGAATGATTAGCATAGTCTTTAAATTTTTATTTTGTCCTTTCTTCTTTAAAGTCCTTCACAATCTGAATCCAACCTATATTTCTAGACCAGACCTGCCCAACTTGGCAGTAGGTAGGGGACAAAATTAAAACAGGCTAAACTTCTTCAGGCCACAGATAGATTTTTAGCAGCTCACTTTCCAAGTAAAAGTATAATCAATGATTAAACTATTTCTCAAAAACACTTTTTTTTAGTGGGACATAATCCAGAAATTACAATCAACAAGCACTTCTTTATGAAGTCACCTTCAGTAAAAGACTTCCTATCAGCAGCAATTTCTTTAGAAATTTGAAAGCCAACCTTAGTAGCCACCTCATTTTCTAAGTTTACTTTCTTGAAAAACCATTATTCCCCATTGATATTTTTCAACAATTTGGACAATTTAATTTGTTTTTCATCAGTGTTCCATTTGTTTAAGTCAGGAAATTTTGATTCGAAATGGTGACGAAGATTGTATTCCTTCAGAATGGCTATTACTTCTCAGCAAACCAGGCACGATATTTTGTCTCTCATGTAAGTAAACAAGTATCTATTTGTCCACTCCAGGTTAAACACTCTATGTTCTGATTTGATCTTCTGTTACTTTTTATCACACATTTTACAGAGTCACCCCAAAAACTTTAATGTTAGAACCAAAAAATCTCCACAGCAACTGCTCACATACAAAGAAATACTGAACTGAGTATCTGACCTAGGAGAGAGTGCCATGACACTCATGAGGGTGGTCTTGCAGCAAGGAAGGGGAAGATGCCCTCTCCATGTTGCTGCTCATTGAGTAGCAGGCATCTACTGCTTTGGTACATGGCTGTATTCATTTTGTCCCTGTTCAATGCCAGTAATGACAGAAAACACAGGTAAAAGTTATGATTCTTGCTCCTCTTACACTAGAGACAGACTGATGATGGTCAGTTGCCACAGGTCACATGACAAACAGGAGAGAATGTGCAGTGGCAACCCACCTGCCAAGTTACATGATGAGTACAATAGTGACCAGTGTAAGGCCAGTTAAGTGGGGTATGGACAAAGCACTTGTTACATCTTTACTTTCTTTTATATCCTCTACATTTTTCACGGGCCATCTGAAATACTTTGGCAGGCCACAAGCAGCCCATGGGCTGTATGCTGTACAGGCCTGTTCTAGACTTATTCGACATTACTCTCTCTCATTTACTCTGTGTTAAAGCCAAATTAGTCTTCCAGCTGCTCGCTAAACATGATATTGTGACTTGCATCTTTGAGCATTTGAACAAGCTTTCCCTGATGGCTGAAATGCTCTCATTCCTTCTACCTCCTGGGATCACTACCTCTCTTCAAGGTTCAATTCACTTCCTACTAAAAGGATTCCCTGATTCCCTTAGTTAATGTTCTTTACAAAATAAAATTACCTTGTACTTATTTTCTGTCTATTTTGTATTTACTCATCTGGGTACATGTTATTTCCATTCAATATAATTTAAGTTCCTTGAGAACATAGACTATTTAGTTTTTGTCTTTATATGCCTTGTGCCCAGTTCAGTGCCTGGTGTTTAATAAACACTAATTGAATGGAACTGAACTGCCTTTTAAGGTAAGGTACTGAGATAAGAAAAAGATTATAGTAAAATTATAGTATTTTGTAAAAGCCTAATAAAGTGTTGCTTGAGCTGGCCTTTGCAGAAAAGTTATTTATTTATTTATTCATTCATTCATTCATTTATGTGTATATATTGATTAATTCAATTTTTTATCCATCATACTAAACAAAAGAATTTATCTTATAAATTTTAATAGAACATTTAAAAAAGCGCAATTTCAAAATCATAAGCACACTGAATTATAGAATTGGAAGGGAAAATGAAGTTTATCTAATCCAAATCCTACCTGATGCATGACTCCTTTCTACAGTGTCCCCAACAAGCATCCATCTACCTTCTGTTTGAAGATTTCCTATGACAGAGACCTCACTCCCTCCCAAAAGAGTGAGTAACATTTTTATATATCTCTGATTCTGAGAAAGGTTATTTTTTAATGTTGAATCAAAATCTGTTTCCTATCTATCACTACTATTTCTTCTCTCTGGGACAAAGAAGAACAAATCTAATCCATTTTCCATAGTAGAGTCTTCCAAGTATTTATTGACAGTGATTATACTGCCCCCAAAAGTTCTATTTTCCAGACTAAAAATCTCCCTTTTCCTTCAACCAACTCTCTTCTAGCAGGATTATATGACTCTTTCTATGTAAGCCACCCTAGACTGGTAGCAATCAGTTTGTCAAAGTTCCTCCTAAAATGTGGTGTCCACAACCTGATATCATATTTCAGGTATAACATGAAGAACATTACATGCAGATATGTATTTTCTTGATATACTATGGTGCCCTACCACCCATTTAATTTAATTATATATTTCTGATTAGCCTCTGGCAAAGATGAGTATTTAGACTATAATTATATCTATCTGCTCCTTAAATATTTCATGTCTAGGGAAAATGACATTTTTTCTCTACATAAACCATTTTACTCCTCACCAAATGCTAGTTACATAAAGACTGTCACAAATATTGAGTAGCAAATAAAGCAATTTATCGAAGTCATTGGACACAACCAAAAAGGGAATTTATTTTGCTTAAAACTGTGCATATTTTTGCAAGAATTTTGTTTTTCTTTTTTCCAACGGGTGAGGATAGGAGGGAGAGAAAATAGATTTCTGTTATAAAATAAAATTTAATTTTCAAAAGCCAATTGCAAACAGAAATCAGAGAAGTTGAACAGATTAGAATGTCAGAAAATAAATCAAATGAATGAGAGTCCTCCCACTGGAGAGGGTTATCTCACCTCATTCACGTTCCCCCATCTCACCCAAGGAAAAATTCCCTGAAGTTTCTAATTCTCAAGCTGGAAATAGTAATATGCTTGAGGCATTGACTCTTCTACTTATGGGGTGCTTCCCTCAATTTTTCTCTCCCTCAGGGGCCATCCTATAAAAAGATCCTAAAACATGTGTGTCTTCTTTTGAAGCCAGAAGCCAGAACTTTCCTCTCTGAAGTTCTGACCAACTCTACCCCTTATACAGGAGCAATGTCAAATAATCATTCTTTCTACCAGTTAGGAGAGTCTCATGCAAATTCCCAGGCTTGAACCCTAGGTAACATGTATAAAATCCTATATAAATATTAGTCATCACTTTTATTCACTAACATATACTAGACTTAACCTACTAGGTTATAAATTCCTTGATTATAAAACTGTCATAATATCCTATCATATTCCCCCTAGCTTCTAACATAGTTGTGAATATATTGTAAGTATATATAAATAAGTAAAAACTTGCTAAATGATCAATTACTCAACACATGAACAATGTCTAATATTTAGTAATCAATTACATTTATGAATGATTAAATGGATGAATTAATATTATATTATCTGCATTAATAATATGTTTCCCCCCAGAGAATGGAGGTTGAAAAGCTCAAAAAGACAAGATTCAGCTATATGGTAGTCAAGAAATAAACACCACCTTATCCTGAGCAGTATTTGAAAACTTTTTGAGACTTTTCTTGATCTGATAAAGGGTTAGTTGGGACTTGCCTGTGACTGATGGAGCATACATAAATTACATTGACCACAAAATGTCTTTAGAAAGCCCAGGGTTTCCATGAAACACAGTTACAAATTCCGTTTTTTAAGAGTTAACTTTTATGTGTCTAATAACATCAGAAAATCTCAGAATTTTGTGAGCACATAAAGGGAGATTTATGTAAAATGTTTCTTTATCCTCAGAGCAAAGTAGTCCTTCAAGCTACATAGAGACCTTTAATTTGGGGTTAAAGACTTGAAGTAGTAATGTCTCTAATGTGTGCTAACAAATTGACCATATTTCTCAGTACAGTACTTATGCATAAAAAATAAAAGGGATTAGGAGGAAAGAAATAGTGCATATATTTGAATTCTGTCTATGAAAGGTTAAATTAAAGACTTATAGATAGCCAAATGTTTGTGGTATATCTAAGCTTAGTAACCATAAACAGCTAAAAATAACTACTAATTGGACAACTAGCTACTAGGGTTTTTTTTTTCATTGCAGTATTTTCTCTATATGTCATGAATCTTTTAAACAGTCACATGGAACAATTTAAAATATTTCCAACATTTGATATATGGTCTGTAATACTTTCTTACTAGTTATCATTTGGTATAAATTTAGAAATTACTAATTTTAACTATGACCCAAGCCTTCTTTTTATTTATTCTTTACATATAAAATTCACAAACTAAACTACAATGTCTACAAAAAAATAAAAGCCAGTGAAGGTTCCAGTGAAGGTTCAAGGAGACATAGATAGATAGATAGATAGATAGATAGATAGATAGATAGATAGATAGATATCTTTTTCTTGGAAAAGAAACATACTCACAAAAAAATTAAACTGTCAATAATGAAAATGCACACTGTTTACACATGCCCAATTTTTTGCTGGTAATAATTTATAATTGACTTATGCCCATGTGAAACTCTCCACTGCCTGTTTAAAAAAAATCTACAGCTGTAATTCATTAATGATTAGGCTATTCCATGACTCAGCACCATACATCATCATAAGAATACTCTTGGTATTTTTTAAAAAGAGGGCCTTTGTGTCAGGGAGAAGCTTGGGGATCATATAATATAGTGTGAAACTTGCCAGAGTCAATATAGCCAAAGATATGATTATGAATTGTCATATTTTTTAGCCAGTTTTCCATTTTACCCGGTTCTACTTTTCACTTCATGTCTTTCAACATTTCTTTAAATTCCTAATATTTGTGTTACTCTCTGTCTCCCATACTTGTCTCTCTCCTCATCTCTACCTCCTGGCACCTCTGCTTTCCTTCAAATATCAGCTAAAATCCCATCTTCCAGAAGCGCTTTCTTGTTCCCCTTAATGCTGGTATCTTTCCTCTGGGACTACCTCCCATTTATCCTATATATATCTTGTTTGTACATAGTTGTTTGCATGTTCCCATTTAGACTGTGAACTTCTTGAGGACAAGGAATGAATACTTAATAAATAACTGTTAACTTGACTATTCCATTACTCAATACCATAGTTTGTTCAGCCATTTCCCTGTCACTGGGCACTTAAAAAGTCCCATATTCTGACGTTTGGGGGTGACCTCACAGGTTACTTAATACAATTCACGTCCAGACAAAAATTCTGTCTACTACATAGTTGACAAGTGATCATTTAACCTTTACTGGATTTTTAATGATGAGTGAGGAGATTACAAAATTACCTCTTGAAGAACTCCATTCCACTTTTGGTTAGCCCTAATTTGCAGGAAGTTTTTCCTTAAATGTGAGTTAGTCTCTTTCCAATGTCCATCCATTGCTCCTAATTCTGCCTTCTTGGGCCAATAAGAACAAGTCTATTTCCTCTTTTGTATGCTATCCCTTCAAATATTTGAACAGAGATATGACATCTCCCCTGAGTTTTCTCTTCCTCAGGCTTCACATTCAAATTCCTTCTTGATAGCCTTATATGGCATGATTTAGAAGGTTTACACTATCTTGCTTGTTCTCCTTCAAATTCTTTCCAACTTATCTATGTTTTTCCTAAAATTTGGCACCCAGACCTGAACATAACAGCCCACATGTGGTCTAACCAGAACAATGTATAGGACTATCTCCACTCTGTTTCTGGACACTTGCCTTTTTTTAATGTAGTCTAAAATCATGTGAGCTTTTCTGGTGGCCATGATGCATCAAATATTGACTCATATTGAATTGCTGCCCATTATGACTTTCATCTAAAATAGATGAACTGATGGCTAGATACACCTTCTCCATTTTGTACTTGAGAGATTTAAAAAAAAAATCTTAAACTTCTACTACATTTGTCCCTGTAGATTTGACCCAATGACCTAATATGTGAAGATCCAAGATCCAATAAGTTAGTCTGCCAAGATCTTTCTGGATGTTGATTATATAATCTAATTTGTTAGTTATTCCTCCTAGCTTTGTGTCATCTTCAAATTTGATGGCTTATGCCTTTATCCAAATAGTTGATAAAAATGATAAATTAATCAATGATAAAATTGATAAAAATATATAAATAGCACAGGGCCATCATAAAATCCCAGGGTGCTCCATTGGCTACCTCATGCTGCCTTGACAGACTCATTAATGAATACCCTGAGGGACTAGGTTGAGGCAACTTGCATAAAAAAGTGTTACAATGTCATTGTCATGAAACCATTCAGCCAATTTAGGCTTGACTTGGGGAGAAAAACAAAACAAGACAAACTCCTGGTAATCAGAGCTTTCTAAAAGTGTAATGGGAGATAGTAGGTTCATCCTCACTGGAAATCTTCATGCAGAGATTCAATGACCACATGTTGGGTACATTGTAGGACTCTTATTCAGGTATGGGACAGACTAGATATTCTTTGAGGCCTCTTCCTATGGGATTCTGGGTGTAACAGGTACAACACAGGAGAAAAGGAATACAGCAGAAAGGCCAAGTAATTCACAGGAAACAGAAGACAAGAAGAAAGCAGTAAAGCCTATGGCTGTATATGCTTTAAGAATATGAATATTTGTTCTTATTCGAAGTTCCTCATTTTATTTAAAGACAACATTTTTAAAAATCCAAAAGAGTAAGGCCATCAACCCAGATCTATTAGAAAAGACCTGGGTTCACAGAGTGTAGCCGAACCGTCACTTGGTGAAAGTTTACCTCCTTGTCTTGTTTAAGTTTTTCTGGCTCTAGATCTCTTGCCTCATTTCTTCCCTTTCTGCTTTCATCCTAAATCCTGCAACAATATGAGTTCCATGTTAAAAAAAAAGAAAAAAAAACAGCCAACATGATGACTTCTTCTAGGTTCTGTTTCCATGTTGCGATCACCTCCTTTGCTGACTGCTTGGTCTTGGGCTATGGTATCATGTTCTCTCCATAGCTTTGATCTGACATATGTTAACTTTTAATTCTAATGCTCAGCCTCCACCCCACCCCGACCCCAGACAACTTTCAAACATATACAACTTCTCCTTTCTGTCCAGTTGGCAACTCTTTCCTGACTAACACCAGATAATCAGAGCATGTCAGGCAATACTGTAGTGTTTAAAAGGCTACACTCACTACATGCTTTATGTTTCTATACACTAAATATTATTTTAGTAGCTCACAAAATTTAACTTTCAAAAGTGCCAGTTTATCCTCTGGGGAAATCTGACTGACTATGTATGTGAGTTAAGTTTGAGTGGTGTTACAATATTTCTCTATAGTAAATCATTTTCCGCTATTTTAAGAATTTGTGATTATGTCGATGGGATCCTCTGTTGAGCACATATAATTATAACTCTTCTAGATCTTAGTCATTAATCTTAGATAATAGCCATAATTTTTTTTAAAAAAAATCAACATCCCACAACCAACCTGGTAACGATATGCCTCTCCAAACATAGTATGGTCTTTGGACAACATACAACCCATCACTAGATTCATAGTTGAAGCCTTTGCAGGTTTGTTAGACTTGTCAGAGCCTGCATTCCAATGTTATACATAGCCTTCAAGAGTTCAGGTTTGCCTCCATGCTACAATGAAGCATTGGAGTAGGACTTTTGTGGTGGACACATGTAATGTTTTAAAATTCACTCCTTTTCTTTTAGTTAAATAAGTTCAAGGGAATAAGTAGTTCAATATTTTGCAGGCTGTGAGTTACATGATACTTAAATCAATTTTCTACATATTAAAAAATTATCTATAAACTAAGACTGAAAAGCAATTTCTGGGAAATCTACAATCAAATGAAAACAGTATTAATATAAAGAATTCTGCAACATGAGCTATTACATGTGTCACCTGCAGCTCATTTGCAACTCATACCTCTTAGTTTACATAAATTGGGCTAAATCTTGAAAGTTTCTTAATCTATATGAGTTGCCATGTTAGAGAAGAGTGAGATTTGGCTTTGCTCTTTCACAATGTGACTTTGTACCCCATTGTGTCTCAAGGCATATCTTCCCTCTGGTCCTTGGATTCATAGCTTTCTACCATGTTCAACTCTCTTTCCTTTGTGCCACTCTATTGCTTTGATATTCTACTGCTGTTTCTTCTAGGGCTTGAACCTATTTACTGTTTAGTATTGTTTCAATCTGACTTTGATGTTTTGCTATTGTCACTGACATGGTCAGAGATGCTGTCATTCCCACTGTCTTGGGCTTCCCATTGTCTGTCTTTCTCAAGGGAAGTATTACAGCACTTATGATAAAATGGTCAACATGTCTCTAAGCTGCTTAATTAATGTACAGTCCTTTTCTTAGTCAACTCTATACCCCCCCAATAGCCAGCACATAAAAGGACCCCTTAGTCAATTGTAAATATCTCTAAACTGCCTGTCTCAGGATTTAGGTAGCATGCTACCACATGGTTAGGACCTGTTGCTGAATCTTCCTGAGTTTATCAATAATTCTTTAATAGATGTAATTGGTGGATGACCATGTAAGTTATGGATATTTAACACTGAGAGACAAAGATGGATTGGAGACAAAGATTAAAGGCTCTACAAAGGGTCCACCAGAAAAGCTATATCATACCAAAGGGGAGCATCTGAAGAATTCCAGAAAAAAAGGAGTTCCTGGAGCTAAAAATGAATGCCTTCTGTGGCCTCCACAGCACTCAGCGCTGAAGAGAACTGCTGCTTCTTCCATCTCCCTACCAATCACAACACCGAGATTGTTTGCCACATCCCCCAGAATGATCAAAGTCAATTTGATACAGCAAATCCAACCAAACTCAGTTTTGAATAGTTGGACATCAAAGAAAACCTGTAACTCAATAAACTTCTGCAATATAATAGACCTTAAAAATAAGCATCAGTGGTTAGGATGAAATTGGTTCCAATGGAAAAGTTAAATTGGATAATAAAAATGTTAGTAAAGTAAAATATTAACACAGTTAAGAAACACAAGTTGAAACAACTACTAGGGGAAATTATATTCAAGGTCTTAAAACATATATGGAAGTATTTAATAGTAGAACAAAATAAATCAAGCAAAGATCAATAGATAATAAAAATTAAATTAAATAACAAACCTAGGAAGTAAGAAAACTGGAAAGGCAAGTAGTGTATATGCAAGACATTATAGATCTGGAAGGCAAAGCAAAAAGTACTATATTAGATTAATTGGAGTCCTAGGAGTATTGAAAAAGAAAAAAAATCTAGAGTGTAGTCAATGACATAATTAGCAAAGAGTTTCCATAATCGATCAGATCAGTCAACACATTGTAGAGCAAATACATTGGATGTAAGTGGGAAAAAATATTGATTCACCAATGCATGTGAAATATCACATGACTAAAAACATTTTTTCCAAGTAGACATAAATAGATGTTACATTTAAAGAAATGTCAGAGTAATATGAGACATCAAAAACAAGGAAAGAAAAATGTCAATATATACAAAAAATCTTTAGAAATTGGATTGACTGTCAAAAGAGTATATTCTACAAATGACCATATTGTTTGAAAACAAAACAATTTATTTTAAAGGCAAACAAGACCTAGAATAATTTATTAACAAAAATCCACATCTAAAGAGCTAATTACAAGCAATGCAAGAGGCAATGCAAGAGGCAAACCAAACTGACTAAACATGAAGGAACTAAGACAAACAATACACATTAAGCCTACTATTACTGTAGTTAAAATTTAATTTAATCATAGATGTAATAATGGTATATAATATTTCTTATTACACAAATAATAAAATTAGTTTAGTATGTGTGTGCATATGTGTTTGTGTGTATTTCTTATGATCAGCACAAAAGAACAAAAAAAAAGCACCAAAAATCTCCAGATGTACTATTAAGTAGGCTTTAACACATTTGGCAACAATAACAAGAATAAGAAGAGAAATGGAAATGAGCTGGCAGTTCCAAAAGCAAAGTTCCTCTATTTAGATGACAAAAGGACTTAAATATCAATGAAGTATCAAAATTAATAGTTATTTCAGAAAAAGAATCCTTGGGGGGGAAGAAATATGACCCCCTTATTTATCAGTTTTATTCATTGAAATAGTTATAGAAGGTTAAAGACTGTATTCCTTCTTCTAGATACTACCAATAAAAATAAGCAGAAAATAATTTAAAAAGTCAAATTTATTATTTATAACAATAAGTGTTAATGTTTCCAGGTCTCCTATCAAAAGAGAAGGCTTACAGAATAAAAATAAATATACTTGGGAAATAAGGATGTCAGTTTCAAAAAAGAAAAGCTTCATATACACCAAAATATTTGTGTGTGTGTATGTATGTATGTATGTATGTGTGTGTATGTATGTGTGTGTATGTGTGTGCTACCAAAGAACTGGAAACAAAATAGATGCCTATTAATTGGGGAATTGCCAAATTGTGGTACATGAATGCTATGTTATTGCGTTGTAAAAAATGAAAAGAATGATGGATCTGGAGAAACATAGAAAGACTTAAATGGACTGATGTATGTGAAGTAAGCAGAGCCAGTCAATATAAATAATGATTATAATGATTTAAATTGAAAGAACAGCAATAAAAAAAATTGAAACTGAATGGTTTGAAAATATAAAGAACAAGCTTGTCCTCAAAGAAGAAATATGAGAAGATACTTCTTCCTGCTCCTTTGCAAATATTTGGGCTCCAGTTCCAGAACATTAACTATAATACCCTATTTTTTCAATGTATTTTACTGAATTTTTTCCTCTCCGTCCTCTTTTTTTTCTTTCACTTTAAAAATATTATTTGTTATAAGGCATACCTCTCTCTGGTAGGGGGAGTGAAAGTATATAGGAGGAAACCTGAGTGTAGTAAAAATAAAAGAAAACAATAAAAATCTAAAAAAAAAAAAAGAAAAGAAAATATGGAGCAGCTAGGTAGCCCAGTGGATAGAGCACTGGGCTTAGAATCAGGAAGATTCCTCTTCCTGAGTTCAAATTCAGCCTCAGATGCTTACTAGTTGTGTGAATCTGGGCATATCATTTAACCTTGTTTACCTCTGTTCCCTCATCTATAAAATGAGATAGAAAAGGAAATTGCAAACCATTCAATTGTCCTTGCCAAGAAAAGCCCAAATGGAGTCATGAAGAATCAGACACAACTGAAAGAATTGAACAACATGTCCATATGTGTTGCCTAAATGCATAGACACAGCTTAAAAGTGGCATGGACAGATATTTATGAAATCTGGTTCATCCCATTTCCAAGGGAGACTATGATTTCTGTCTGGAGGTGGGCAGGAAAAGGGCTGTGACTGGACATTTGATCCCTTAACTATCTTCAAGAATGGTATCAAACTGGAATTATGTCTCTTGTTAGTCTGGTGATACTAGTCTAGTTCAGAAGGAAAACCATTTCCCTGATTTCTCTAAATGGGAATAATAGCCCCAAACTTATACCTATTGGTTTGATCTCTTCCTACCAAATGTTCATGCAGAAGACCATCACACATTGCAAATGGCAAGTAAATTCATTTTTGTAAGCAAACAGAAATTGGAGAAGTTATACAGATTAATCCTAGAAAGAAGACATGTAGGATAAGCTAGCATGAGTCATTTTCTTAATGAGGAGAGTCTTATGCAAACATTTCAGGATTCAACCTGGATTACAAGAATATACTAGAAAAACACGTAAATGTGAATGAGATCTTCAGCTGGGAGCAAGTTATCTCAGCTCAAACGAGAGGAATACTATTCTTACACAAAGGGAATGTCTCCAAAGTTTCTAATAAAGGAAGCAGGAAATCAGGGACATGTTAAGGAACCCAGCATCCCCTACTTGTCTTCAGTTTCCAAAATCATTTCCTCTCCATATAGGTCTCTCCCTGAGTCCCTGGAAACACACATATAACTTCCCCAAGAAGCTCTTGTAGCAATGTCATTTCTCACACAGGTCTATAGCCTCAAATTCTTTCTGCTAGCTAGAAGTCATATCTCCTTCCCTCTACAAACTCAGCACCATACAAAAAGTTACAGGCTTGGTTGGAAGCTCAGTTACATAAAAAGACTGTCAAAGTGTTGAATATTTTGGTGTATGTGTTATGCAAGGAGAAAGGCTAGATAATCAGCAAATTCATTAGTCAGATATACTTCTGTGAATAGCTCTGAATTATGATAATTTGTTAGTTTATATGAGGCCTTATACATTTAACAGAAATTATTTGTTAGTGTGGAAATAAAACATTTTTACAAAAGTAAAAATATATTATCATTTACTTATGGATACTAATTATTTAAATGAAAATGCAAATCATACATAAAACAATATTTAAATTAAAAGAAATAAAAGCAAAATTTAATGACTTTTTATTGAACTTTTTCCTGCTTTAATATTAAAAGCACTTCCATGACATACATATGTATATATAAAATTTGCTTCTTTGAAATTTCTATAAATCTCTGCAAAAAAAAAAGCTGTTAACTCAGAACAATACATCTTAAGAATTTCTTAAAGTTAGATTTCTCTAGTACGAAACTCTCATCCAGACTATTTCCAGAAAAATGGAGTTTTACCCATAGGTACCAAATATTCAAATATATGTTGACTGTCTCTGTCTATATGAGACAGAGAATTTCATTTTGGTTTGAGGGAAATAATACTCATATATTCTTTACTACCAAGAAGTACAAACAAGGCTATGAAAAGTAACACAGGCTTGAAAGCACCCAGTTTATGTATGTCACAGACAACTACCATCACCATCTCACCATTACAACCATCAGAATTCCAACACCCACTGTGTTGGGAACTGTTATAAAAAACAGAGTATTTAGATCATCTGTAGGTTCAGAAATAGAGGAAGGGAAGAAGTTGTGAAAAGTAGGAACAACTTAAGGGAAATAACTGAAGAAAGGTGCATTAGAACATAGGAGAGAAGTAAAGAATGAAAAATAAGGGGGGGGACAGGGAACCAAGATAAATAGCCTATTTCAAAATTTTACCTGGGGCAGAAGCTCTTAACTTGGGTTCAGGGGGTAAATTTCTGGGGTGGTCTGTGAACTTAGATGGGGAAAAATATACATCTTTATTTTCATTAATCTCTTATTGAAATTTAGTATTTCCTCCAGTAAGAATATAGGCAATAGACCACACTAGAATTAACAGCTTCTGTGACTTTGTCACCAAAAAAAATATTTTGATATCATACTAGTTTGTTGTGTATATTTTGAAAAATTATTTTTGCTCATCACTACTTCTAGATTATGGAATTATTAGACCTGTTGTTAGATACATTACTGAGGCAATAAATACTGGGCCTGGAGTCAGGAAGACTTGAGTTCAAATTCAGCTTTAGACACTTACTAGCTGTGTGACCCTGAGAAAGTCACTTACCCCTGTTTGCTTCAGTTTTCTCATCACCTGTAAAATGAGGTAGAGAAGGAAACAATATCTCTGTAGTCCTATCTTTCATTGTGTCATTATGTTATACCATATACAGAAGAGCCACTTTAAGGAGAGCCTTCAAGTTCCATTGAATAAAATGCTTTCTTAAAAATCAGTAAAAAAAAAAATCAGTAAAAGTGAGCATAGCAGGGTTTTTTTATCCTCTATACCTCTCAATCATTATGTAACCATATAGATGTACTCCACTATAGAAAATAGTTTACAGAAGTTTGTCTGTTCCCTCCTTATATTTTCTTACTTCAATATCTGGGTGTGCTAGCATCTCAACTTCAACATATCTAAAATAGGGCATATTGTCTTTTCCTTTTTCTTCCATATAACTTGACTTTTTATCAGTCAGTCTCCTATGTTCAAATCCTGAACCCTATTTTTAATCCTTCCCTCTTTCCCTAATCATATTTAATCAGTTACCAAGTCCTATAGATTTTACCTCCTCAAACTCTCTTGTACCTGTTCCCTTCACCCTTTTCCCACTATTCATCATCCTAGTATAATATAAGCCCTCATCACCACTTACTTGGACTATTGCAATAGCCTCCTAACACTTCTTGCTTCTACTCTCTGCCTGTTCTCCAATCCATCCTTCATAACACTACTAGAATGAGCTTTTTTGTTGATGTTGTTCAGTGGTGGTCAGAAGAAGCGATACAAGGACAATCTCAAGGTCTCTCAAGAACTTTGGAATTGATTGTGTGACATGGGAGACACTGGCGCAGGACAGCTCTGATGCATACCTGCATCAGAGAAGGTGCTGTGTTCTATGAGCATAGCAGAATTGAAACAGCTCAAAGGAAATGCAGGATGCGCAGATTTAGAGAATCCACCCCAATGTTCACATGGACTATTTGTGCCCGACCCGTGGTGGAGCATTCCGAGCTTGTATTGGTCTGGTCAGCCACAGTTGGGCACATTGAAACTTGACGCTAACATAGTGATGTCTGTCATTTTGGTCCTCTTAGAGAACAAAGGACAGCAACCAATCGACCACAAGAAAGTGTTTTTATGACTAGATATTACATTCAATTTGACAGCATACAAATTCCTAGAATGTTTCAGGCACTGTGATGGTGCTGAGGATTCCATGACAGAAACAAAATAATCTCTGTCCTCAAGGAGTTCACATTCTTTTGGAGGGAAATATATACAGAATTAAATACACAGAATGTAAAAAGTAGCCTCTTGGTGAGGAACGTTCTAATGTGAAAGGCAGCTTTTTAACAAAATTGAATGAGTGTTCTAGAGATAATGATAGGAAGAGTAGGTGGAGTATGATCGGGAAATGGGAAAGATAGCTGACATGGATAGATTTGAAGGATCTGGGAACAGTGTCCAAGGGAAGGGAGCTTTAATTTTGATTCAGAATCATAGACACTCTGAATAGAATCATATGGCAGCAGACTATCATTGCTTTCACAATAGTGATGGTAATGTTTATTTGCTCATCAATCGCAGAACAAGCAGGAGAAAGTAGGAGGGAGGGAAGAATCATTTATTAAGCAAATATTATGTGCCAAGCATTGTGCTAAGCACTTTATAAATATCTTCTTATTTGATCCTCACAACAGCCCTGTGAGATAGGTGCTATTATTATCTTCATTTTTCAGTTGAGCACACTCAGGCAAACAGAGGTTAAGTGACTTTCCCAGGGTCACACAGCTAGTAAGTATCTGAGGCTGGATTTGAACTTGTCTTCCTGACTCCAGGTTTAACTCTCTATTCACTGCACCACCTAGCTGCTAGTAGGAATTGGAGAGATAGAGAGAGGAGGTGTGTGTGGTGGCAAGGCAAAAGGTAAAGCTCTTCTTTCTGCATAAAAATCTAGGCAGGGATTTGTGGAATTGTGGAGCCTGGCCTCTAATCCTTAGCCAGGCCAGCTCTGTTCTACAGCTCATTCCAAAGTTAAATAAAGTATCTTCCTCAGGGTAATTCAAGAAAGTCTTTTTAAAAAATAGTATAATAGTATTTTATTTTTTCCAAGTACATGTAAAGATAGTTTTCAACACTCGCTTTTATAAGAGTTTGAATTCCAATTTTTTTCTCCCTTCTGCTCCCCTACCCCCACCCCCACAAGATGGGCAAGCAATCCGATATACGTTATACATACATAATCATATTAAACATATTCTCACATTATTAGAGAAAGTCTTTTATCTTAGACTAGTGACCTCTTTGTGGGGAGAAAGGTAGAAAAGAAGACCACAAATCCCTAGTCCTGACCTATGGTCAAGACAAGAGATAGAATCACATCAGTCCACATGCAAAAATTTTATTGGCTTATCGTTGCCATCCAAATAAAGTTCAAATTCCTTTGCCTACTATTCAAGGTCCTCCACAATTCCAGCCCCATTTCATAACCAATCACTGTCATATACTCCACAGTCCAGAGAAATTGAACTATGTACTTCTCTCTAAACATAACCTGGGCCTTCTTTTCTCTCTTGTCTATGTTTGGAATGCCCTCTCTGTCCCTCTTTGTCTTATCCACCCTTTAAGGTACAACTCAAATAGTCTTTGCTGATAGTTGCTGTTGATAATGACTTATTTCAAGGGGAAGAGTATAAGAGGAAGTGAATAAGGAGGGAAGATAAATTAGCAATCATCTCTCATGTATTTTCATGTATTATGATATGCTAGCCATTATGGAGTAGACCATTTCTCAGATGGCAATTGCCAGTCGTTGCCAGGTTCAGACTTGAACACTTTTCACTTGGTAGGATTTGTCAGAGATTTTACTTTGTTAAAATATTTTTATGCAAACCAAGAGTCACTTCTGTACTGTAATCAAGCATTTATGCCATAAGGCATTTATAATAAGACTTTACTAAAGGATAAAGAGGGTGATACATGTTCACCACAAATGTTCACCATGGTTATGGAAGATACCTTGCATAGGGTTCAAACAAAATAACATTTTTTATTCTTGATGACAATGTCCCAAACTTCTATTAAGGATAATATAGCAATTTCATAGAACCTAATAATATCATAAAGCTTCATTTAAATCCTCCTTTATGTGAGGAAATTGGTTTAACTATTCATACTAGAAGAAAGTGGAAGAAAAAGACATCTTTATCAATGAGTTGAATAAAGGGATGGATGGCTGTAATGGTAAGTAAGGTGGGACTTTTTTTTACTGTTTTCTCTTTTGGAGCACTGAGGCAATCATGTGACTTTGATGAGTTTGGCCTTTGTTTCTTTGATTAAATTGGGACTCTTTGATGACCTGCTTAAGAAACAAGAAAGCCTAGTTCACATAAGTTTGAGTCACATGGTTGTGACACCCTTTCACCCTGAACAGGGTATATAAACTCAGAGGTCAGCATTTTGCTGTCATGTGATTTGACCAGATCAGACTCTGGGTAGCTGCTTGAGCCTCAGCTTTGAAAACCCAGATGTTGGTGTCCCTTTCTCTGGTAACTATGTAATTCTTTGATCAGAGAACTAGAGGCCTGTCTGTTGATAAATGTGTGTGTTTGCTCTGTTTATATTGTCTCCCTTTGTAATTTCTGTTTGTATTTGCTCTGAAGTTCAGGGTGTGCAGGCTTTTCTCCCTGAACTAAATGAATGATATATGTATGTTTGATTAAAGTGTGATTGTTAACCCCGTAAAGTTGCTTTCCTTAGAAAAGCGGATCAAAGAATCTGTGCTAGCAGCCTTCCTGTGTGCTGGTGTTGTTGGCCTTACACCCCCACAGCAGCTGCTAACAGCATTGTTGTTACAATGGCATATATACCACATATCGTTATAGATAAAAGCTGAAAGAGGTACTTACTGTGCTGGATGACAAATTTACTACTCAAAATAATGTTAATAATGTTAGAACTTCAGGCCAAATTTAGTAAATCAGTCAAGTCAACTAGTCAACCAACATATATTATGTGCCTACTATTTGCCACATACTGTGTTAAGCACTGGAGATACAAAGAAAGGCAAAAAAAAAATAACCCCCCCAAAAAACAACATTCCCTACTCTCAAAGAGCTCACAGATGAAATTTAATAGTACTAAACAGAAAGCCCTACATTTAGGACTAAATTAGCTTTTATATAAGTACACGATTGTAGAGGCATGGTTAGAGAGCAATTTATTTGAAAAAGATCTGGAGGGCTTAATTGATTGCAAGCTCAAAATGAGTCAGCAATACATTATAGACACCAAAAAAAAAAAAGCTACTTTTAGGTTGATTACAATTTTATTCTACATTGGTCTGCATTAACAGAGGCATGGTCTCCAGAGCAAGGGAGATAATCATCTATCCTACAGATTGTACCTAGACTTGATGCCATATTTTAGGAAGGACATTGATAAATTAGAGAACATGCAGGGAAGGGCAATGAGGATGGTGGAGGTCCTTGCTAATCATGCAATTGTAGATTGGTTGAAGAAATTAGAGATGTTCAGCATAGAAAAAAATTTAGGAGGAACATTTCTACTGGTCTACTGACAGCATAACTAAGAGTATTAGGTAAAAGTTTCAAAGAGACAAATTTAAGCTTGATGAAAAGGAAAAAAAAATTACTACCTATAGCTATCCCAACTGGAACAGGACTTGATAGGTTAGTAGTAGGTTCCCCTTCATTGGAGGTCTTCAATCAAAGACTGATGACCACTTGTTAGGTATACACACATACACACACATATGGGGGTTCTTGTTCAGACATAAGTTGGGCTAAATGGTCAAGGATGTGCTTTTCAATTGAGATTTTGGGACTGTGTGATGTTTAATAAAAGTCATTAATGTGAAGGCATAGTAGAAAAAACATTGCAAATGGATTCAGAGGGCTTGATTCACATCCCAGGGTAGTAATAATTTGCTATCCTGTATAACTTTGGACAAGTTACCTATGGATTATAACTTCCTCATTTGTAAAATGAAGGTGTTGGTTAGATGGTCCTTTCATTTTTTCATTCCTATTATATTATTATGACATCTACGACCAGAAAAGAAGGCAGACTCAAGAATGAAAGCCAACATATGAACAGCCCAAGTAGTACCCTGGCATTGCCCAAGATATTAAAGGAAAACACAGCACATTGGTTCTGTGGAGGATTGATGGGAAAACATGAATAAGAATCTCACAAAGAATGGGCGTGTGACCTATATCAATGGATCCAGTATCTACCCTACAAATCATGAGGCTTTCAATACATCAAAGTAAATATATGAGATAAATGCTAGAAATTTGAAATCTACAAACCTTAAAACTTCCCAAACTTAATTTTTATCATTATTTTCAACTCTTATACTTTCTTTTGCACTAAATCATTCTTAAAACTATTTAAAAAGATCCCAGAATTAAAATCCCTCTCCTGGCTTAGTTTACTGTTTTGTGGAGCTGCTAACCTATAATCGCGCATCCACAGAAAGAAACCAGGTAATCTATAAAAAATGGATAATTAGACCCAGAATAAAACATTAATTCAATTTCCGATATTTGAGTCAAATATATCACTAGTCTCTTAAAAACAGAAAAATCAGCTCATAAGGGAGGACTCACATAATAATTTTGCCTAAGGTTACACAGTGAGTCAGTGACACTTAGGGCAGAAATCCAGTCCACACCCAACTCTCTGCTCCAAGTATTAACCACTATCTTTAGAAACTATATTAAATATCTTAGGGTTCAAAAACCTATTTAAATGTTTATTTGGAAAGTGTCCTATGAGCTGTGCCTAAAGAGCTGAGTCAGCTCTGAGAAGCAGAAAAAGATCTTGAAAAAGGAGGAGTTTTGAAAGTGATCCGCTTTCTCCTTTAAATCAATAAAGTGAGGCATGAGGTCAAGAGCACTTAGATTTACCTAGCTGCTTCAAATTATAGTACGTAATGTCTTTTGTCCTACTTCAAATTCTGTTTGGTATGTCTGGGTGTGTGTGTGTGTGTGTGTGTGTCTACTTTCCTTCTGTTTTGGTTTAGGCTGAAGAACATGTTAGGCAAGTCTTTTATTCTCCTGAGTCAGCAAGTAAACTTCCCATGACTCTGCTGGTGGGATGACTCACCAGTCCAATTTACCGGAAGTCACAAAGTCATTACTGTCTGGGCTGAATGCTTAAGACCATTAGAGTCAGTCTAGACAGTTTAGGGTGTAGCCACATATCCATTTTTGGTATTATATCCCCCTAAACTGAGAGACGCTAAGAAGCCTGGGGGCATACTTGAATCTCATAGTCATTTACCTTTTCTTAACAGTCTATACTTTGTTCCCTATGGGAATTTTTTTTTACTGGGGGTTAATAACAAGAAGACAGGCTATTTTTCATCATCCTTTCAATAACTGGGTAATTATTTGTCTGATGGATTAAAGAAAGACAGACAGAATAAATTCTATCAAAGAGGGAAAGTTCTCAGATTACTGGGAAAAGCTTTCATGTTAATTATTATCATCTGTCTAGGAGACAAAGAGTTGTGCTTGGTTTTGTGTTTTTTATTCTGAACAGGCATTGTTAAAGTATGGATGTCAATGAAGGTGTTGCCATTTTAAAAGTCATCAGGATGGTTGTATTTTCTTAAAGTATGCCCATTTTCTCAGCCATAAAATTACACTTATTAAGTGAAGGTGGCATGAGAGGCAATATGGCATAATGAATAGAGAGCTGCCCTCAAAGCCCTAGGTGCCGCCTCTGACACATACTGGCAGTGTGATCCTGAGCAAGTTATTTTAAAGTGCTCTAGGAATCTAAGACTATAATTTTCTGAAAAGATATGGCTCTGCCTTGGTAGAGGGACTTTTGTTACCTGGTAGTTCCTTATACAAGTGAAATCACAGGTCCCTAACCCCATTCTGTGAGGAAAGTAGTGGGTGCTAAAGTTTTAAACCTAAAGCTGCTAACATCCAATTTTGAAACCTGTTATTATTGTAACTGTTGGAAACTATATTGCCCAACTTTCTGCAATAGTACTATTTTAAAATACTCCCCAGTGGAAACACAAATCTAGCTCCCAATCAGCTTAACTAGCAGGTGACTAGAATTTATATTCTTCTTTGGTGAGACTTGGCTATGGTTAAGGTATGTGATATGAAGAAGAAAAGAAAATCATCTCTTCTCAGTCTAGTGCAATGTCTTTAAATGATCATCATTTCTCCCTACCAGGGTTATCAGCAATGACCAAAGAGTGCTTTCCTGGATGCTGGGGAGAATTTGGCATGGCATTAATGTGGATTTGAATAAACTGCTTTGTTGCTATTAAATTAGGGTGAGGCAAATAGTGTTTATAAGATAGTTCTACTCTCCCCCACCCTCTCCATTTTAACAGCATTATACTTTGATCACTGACAACACGTTTTTTCCCTTTTAGTCATATCCTTTCTTCACTATTTGTTTTTCCAATCTCTTCCTTACCTGAAGTGTCCTTTTGTTTTTCCTCCCACTCTGTTAATTACTTGTTTTTTCCAAATTCTTTCCTGCCTGAAGTGCTTTATTTTGAGCACTTTTTTTTTAAAAGATATTCTCTATTTCTCTTTGGAACTCCTTGTTTTTTCTTTGTCTATTTGGATCTACCTCCTGTCTCTATTTTGCCCCACATTTTCCAGCCTAGTCTACCCATCTGTATTCTAAAGCCTGTGGCAATACTGTGGGCTTTAATCTTCTTTCTCTACCACTCTAGATATCTATTTTCTAGCATGCCAATGGAACAAAACCCATAATAAGAGCAGACATTTATATAGCGACTTGAAGGTTTGATAATTACTTTATATGCATTATATCATCAAAACAACCCCTATGAGTTAGCTGTGATTATTTCCCTTGCTTTATAGATGAGGAAACAAGTTCAGAGAAGCAAAACTTACGACCTTGTCGAGGCTTATCGTGAGGATCAAATCAAATGAGAACATAGTAGATGTTATACAAATGCGTTTTCTCTTTTCTTTTTTCCTCTTCTTTAAGTTCTGTACATCTCTTTGGAAATAGAAAAAAAGATACAAGCACATATGTAAATATTTTATATCTTTTGTGGTCTTTTTGAGATGATGACCTTTTCAGAAACGTTTCTCTTTACTCTTCACTAAAATCCCAAAATGAAGAGTTTGAAGGGACTGCAGAGTCCTGTCTCCTGAGGAAATAGAGGCCTAGAGAAGCTGCTTAGTCACACAGGTAATAAATAGCAGAGTTGGGATTTTGATGCAGATTCTGTCTCTTTCAACCGACTTTCTTACTGATCCATAGAAAAAAGTCGATTCATTTGAGAGAATAAACATTAATGTTTTCTTTCCTAAAGCTTTTTCCTCCCTGTTGGTTTACCACAGAACGAGAGCAAACAAATGTTAAGGACAAAAACGTCCACAACACAGAAACACTTATTGATTTTTTCGAGGCATGGGGAGGATGCTTTAAGGGAAAAGTGAGAATCTGACTTTGATTCCCTATTGAAAGAAACTGGCTGAAATTCAATAAAACTGAACTGTGAATTTGGAGAATTATATGGTTGCTATTAGATAGCAAGTTGCGGTGTCATGAATGTAATATATAAAAGCCTGTGGCTTCTAGCTTGGCTTGTTCATTTTTTGTGTGAGGGTATTTTGTTTGTTTTTGCACTGAGGTTGTGTAAAGTACTGTTATTTGCCACTGGTCAAAGGACTGGAACTATCATTATGGCCAAAAGGGGTAAGTGAGCTGTTTCTTCTGCAGCAGGAGAGTGTAGCTGAGGGAATATTCAGACAAAACTACTTATGTAAATGATCTATCTTAAATCTGCACAAGTTGGCAGTAGGTAGGGGCCAAAATTAAAATAGGCTAAACTTCTTTAGGCTGCAGACAGGTTTTTAGAGGCTCACTTTCCAAGTGAAGGTATAATTAATAATTAAACTACTTTGCAAAGAAATCATATTTTTAAAAAGAAAATTCCAATTAATATCAATTAATTATGCTTATTACTCAAGATTTTTATTTATCATGAAATCACATATATGTTTAAAAAAATTACTTTGCTAAGTGGTAGAAGTTTTAATACTTTTTTCAGGTTTTCTTCCTGTTTACATGTAGTTAATGGGACATATTACACTTCTCGTCAGCAGTTTATCATACTCCAGAATCATGTTTGGAATTGATTTGTTTAGAAATCTGAAAACTAACAAGTATCTATTTGTCCACTCCAGATTAAACGCTCTATGTCCTGATTTGATGTTCCATTTCTTTTTATCACCCATTTTACAAAGTCACCACAAAAACTTTAATGTCAGAACCAAAAAATCTCCACAGCAACTGCTCACATATAAAGAAATACTGAATTTGAGTGTCTGACCTTGGAGAGAGTGCCAGACACTCATGCAACTTGTAGGGTGGTCTTGCAGCAAGGGAGGGGAAGCTGCGCTTGTATTGCTGCCACTCATTGCGTAGTGGGTGTCAACTTCGTTGGTGCATGGCTGCACTCATTTTGTACCTGTTCAATGCCAGTAACAACTGAAAACACAGGGAAAAGATATCACTCTCGCTCCTCTCAGACTAAGGACAAACTGACAATGGTTGGTTGCTGTAGATTATGTGACAAACAGGAGAGCGTGGCAACCCACCCACCAAATTACAAGATGAGCACAATAGTGACTAGTGGAAGATGGGTTAAGCAGAGCATGGGCAAAGAACTCGTTGCATCTTTATTTTCTATTACATCCTCTACATTCTTTGCAAGCCACCTGAAATTCTTTGGTGGGTCACAAGCGGCCTGCGGGTCGCATGTTGTGCAGGTCTGATCTAGCTGGTTGTCGCTCACTTGACCTAAGTACATCTTAAAGTAGATAGATACCAACACTTAATGAATGCCTTTCAATTTTTCAATTTCCAGTTGTCTGACAAAACTAACACAACAAAAACACAGAAACATGAATCGACAGATCATTTTTCCCCATGTATTCAAATAGTCCAAATCCCCCCCCCATTCCCAGTTTCATGATCAAGAATTTCAGAATTTGAAATGATAAACACTTTTTGAAAGGAGGAGGAAAATTTGGATGAAAGAAATTACTTGAGAATTAGGCATATATTGCATTCATTATACCACAGCTTGCTATCTAACATCAATTGAACAAGAGCTGGCTTGGTGTAGTGACTAAAAAGCTGGCTTTGGTGTTATGGGGTCCTTTGTTTAAGCCTTATTTTTGACACATAATGGATGTTTGACTGAGCACAACTTGTTATATTCTAGTGCTCCAGGCAGCTGTCTTGTCTCTAAGTCTAAATTGCAGATCTCTAGAGGGAGTTTCCTTACCAGGAAGCTGAAGATGTGTCAGGGGTAGTATATTCCCAACAGTAATTACCCTTCAATTCCACCCTTCCCCCCCCCCCCCCCGGGAAAAATATCCCAATCATCTCCTCGAAAAAAATCCAAACTTTCAAACCACTTACCCAAACAAAGCAAAAAAAAAAAACAAAAAAAACAAAAAAACCCAATAGATCAGAAGAGTGAAGCAGGGATTCTCTTTTAGATGTCTATATCTTGAATTTATGTCTGCATTCAAAAGAAATGTTTGCTAACAGTGGCCATTCATTGGATACTTCTTTTTCTTCTTTTAAATAGTATTTTATTTTTTCCCAATTAAATGTAAAGACAAATTCTAGCAGTCATTTAAAAAATTTTGAGTTCCAAATTTTCTCCCTCCCTCTCTCACTTCCCCGTCCTAAGATGGTAAGCAATTTGATATAGGTTATATATGTACAACCATGTAAAATATATTTCCATGAGTCATGTTGTGAAAGAAAAAAGAGCCCAAAAGGAAAAAAAAAACATGAAAAAGATAAAGAAAGTGAAAATAGTATGCTTTGTTCTACATTCAGACTCTGTCAGTTCTTTCTCTGAATGTGGATAGTATTTTTCATCATGAGTCCTTTGGAATGGTTTTAGATCATTGCATTACCCAGAAGAGCTAAGCTACTGATAGCTGATCATCACACAACATTGTCGTTACTATGTACACTGTTCTGGTTCTGCTCACTTCACTTTATATAACTTCATGTAAGTCTTTCATGTTTTTCTGAAATTCACGTTTGTCATTTCTTATAGCACAATAGCACAATTACATTCATATACCACAACTTGTTCAGTCATTCCTCAATTTCCAATTCTTTGCCACCACAAAAAGAGCTGCTATAAATATTTTTGTACGTATAGTTTCTTTTCCCTTTTTTAATGATCTCTTTGGGATACAGACCTAGTAGTGGTGTAATTGGAATCAAAGGGTATGTACACTTTTATATTCCTTTGAGCATAGTTCCAAATTGCTCTCCAGAATGGTTGGATCAGTTCACAACTCTACCAACAGTGCATTAGTGTCCCAATTTTCTCACATCCTCTCCAACATATATCATTTTCCTTTTCTGTCATATTAGCCAACTTGATAGGTATGAGGTGGTGCCTCGGAGTTGTTTTAATTTGCATTTCTCAGATCAATAGTGATTTAGAACATTTTTATCATATGACAATAGATAGCTTTGATTTCTTCATCTGAAAATTACCTGTTCATATCCTTTGACCATTTATCAATTTGGGGAATGACATATATTCTTACAAATTTGACTCAGTTCTCTATATTTGAGATCATTATATACTTTTTAAAAGGAATGAATGAGGTAGAGTTTGCATGGCACATCCTTATTTACCCCTATCAGATCAATAGGCCTTTAAAAAATCTTTGTAGTTCATACATTATCATATATAATAGGATGTTAGAGAATAGATTCCTTCTGGTTTCAGGGGGAAGTCTCCTTCTTTCAGCCCCTGAGGAGTTTTGCCATGACTCTTAGACTGTTGGACCCTAACTTTAATAGGCACAGTGCCTGTCATATAGCAGGTACTTAGTAAATGTTTGCTAGACAGTATGGGGAGGCAGAGCTGAGAAACTACTTGGGAGGTGAAGGCATGGAGGCTAGATAGAGCAGAAGTGTAGAAAGGGGATAGCCAGCATGAAGGACATGTTCTAGGACTCTTGAGACCCAGGTGATATTACAAAATCAAACATATGACAAAGGGCAGGTCTGCCAGAGCTGATGATTCTTTATTTCTACTCTCTCCCTTCTTTTCCATGCTCTCTTTAGATGAGTCTAGCTTTTGAACCTAATGCCTTCACCAAAGATAGGGGTTGATGCTTTCTTCTTAATAGTCAGTTTATCTTTCTGTGTTAAAATATTATTTACTATGTTTTTAGCTACAATCTGGAAAAATAAGTCATAACCAGGCTGTGAGGAATGAAAAAGCTTATTTTGCAAGACTGAGCTCTCTGGCTTAGGGGCTCAGGCCCCCCAAAAAAGTTGTTTCAATTTCATAAACTCCCAGGGCAGAGGGAATACTTACGCTAAAGGTTCCTCTAAGCAATCAGTCATCAGTGTCTATGGGTGGCTAATAGTCCATGTTGACATTGATGTGGGAAATCCATCTTCCCAGGCTTAGTTTAAGAGGAAAGCCATTCCAAAAAGAGAATTATCAAGTAAGGGGCCAGAGAGAAAGAAAGCCCAAGGGAAAGAGTAGCTGGACCCATAAAAGGGTGGCCATGGAGGCATGAATAAACATAATGATGGTTCTCTGTGCTGCTCCAGTACTGCTAGGCAGATTTAGAATTGGAAGGGATCTCAAAGGTCATCTACATCATAGAGACACAATTCAACTGCATTTGACCTTGAACTGCTACCAATTAGGAATGTAATTTCTGGAAATAAAATAATCAACAAGCATTTACTCATATTATACTATGTGTAAGGCACTGTATTAGGTGCCAGGGATACATTGACAAAAATGTCCTTGCCTACAAGGAGCTTATATTCTGTTAATATGTTCACTATAAACAGATTTCTCTAAAATGAAACTATTTGACTGTCCTGTGGCAGTCATTAGTGGCATTCATTAGAATCAAATTTACCATAAATCAAACTTCTCCCTGATGTTATAGGGCAAGGACCATGTCTTCTTCATCTTTGCATTATCTCCTCCAGCATTTACCACAATGTATTTCACATAGTTGGTGATTAATAAGAACTTGCTGAATTAGACTTGAATTCTTTACTACCTAGTCTTTTTGCCATTTTTGTATTCAGTACTTGAAATTTTATCTCCTGCCTTTGTGCCTTTGCCAAGGCTATTTTCTACTACCCTAAATGTTTTTCCTTCTCACTTGAACTTTTAGGCTCCCCATTGCTCAACTCAAGTATCATCTCCTTCAAATGGATCCCCAGGTTGTGAGTGATCTACTCACTCACTCCTACCAAGTTACAATGTATTTATTTTGTATATATTTGTATCAGTAAGTCAAGATTCACAATATGGATGGTGACCATGAATATGCCTGTACAATTCAGAATAGCAAAGTATAAGAGACTCTCTGTGTAGAAGGCAAAAGAAGTAAAACATTTATTCAGACACCAGAGGATCAAATCCCAAAACCAATAACCCCAATTTGACATAGCAATAATTGTATCCCAAAACCAGTAAGTCCACCTCAATGTAACAGCAAGGAGATTAAAATACAGTATCACAGCAAGGAGCCAAACCATCCTATAACCTTCCCATCTGTTAGGGTCTTCCCATAAACACTTATTCACAAATCCTAAGTGTCTGCTTGCCTGTGTCCTCTCTTCCTGAAGTCCTGAAAGCCATTGCAGTTCTCAGAACCCTTCCAGTTCTCTCTCTGTCTTGCTATCTCTGAGTCTCTTCTTCTTGCAGCTCTCTTGTCTCTATTCTCCGAAGCTCTCTAGTCTGAACTTAATGGTTACACACAGGGTATATATGTCTTGTTTAGGGCCCTGGTGCTTAGCATCTACTTAGCAAAAGGGTGTAGGCATGGGGCTTAGCACCTACTTAGCAAATGGGCCTCCCTACAAAACAGGCCTCTCCTAATCAAGCTTCCCTTAACTAGATCCACCTGAGGCCAATGAATGAGTGAGAAAGATCTTTGACCACATTAGCACCACAATATTCTATACATATATTTGTACACACACACACATACATACATATATGTATATACATATGTGTGTAACATATATGTATGTATATCAGCAAATATATTGTCTGTTACCACCCCCAACCCATCCCTATTAGAATATAAGCAGGAATTGTTTCACTTTTCATTTGTATCCTTAGTATTTAGCACAGTGACTGGTACCTGATTAATAAATGCTTGTTGATTGATTGATTCCACACTGGCCATTAGCTTCCCTGGCCACCTACAGGCCTTGAATTAGAGGATATTTGAATATGAGATGCTTCCTAGCACTATCAATTTACCTTGTGTGCCAGGACTAACAGTACTTTAATTGCTGCAATGCTTTCCATGATATCTGATGACTATATATTTTTTGCTATATTTGCCATATTTTTAAAATTTATTTTTTATTATTTAATATTTTTAGTTTTCAAACTTAATTTCCACAAGATTTTGAGTTACTAATTTTCTCCCTATTTCTACCCTTTCCCCCACCCCAAGATGTCATGTATTCTGATTGCCCCTTTTCCCAGACTGCCATCCCTTCTGTCATCCCACTCCCCGCCCCCCACCTTATCCCCTTGCCCATTACTTTCTTACAGAGCAAGATAGGTTTCTACACCCCATTGCCTGTATATCTTATTTCCCAGTTGCATGTAAGAACAACTTTTTTAACATTTGTTTTTAGAATTTTGAGTGCCAAATTCTCTCCCTTCTTCCCTCCCCACCCGTCATCCTTGAGAAGGCAAGCAATTCAACATAGGCCTCACATGTATCATTATGCAAAACACTTCCATAATAGTCATGTTGTGAAAGACTGACAATATTTCCCTCCATCCTATCCTATCCCTCTCTATTCAGTTTTTTCCCTTGACTCAGTCCCTTTTCAAAAGTGTTTGCTTTTGACTACCTCCTCCCCAAATCTGCCCTCCCTTCTCTCATCCTCCCCCTCTTATGCCCTTCCCCCCTGCTTTCTTGTAGGGTAAGATACCCAATTGAGTGTGTTATTCCCTCCTTAAGTCAAATCCGATGAGAGCAAGATTCACTCGTTCCCTTTCACCTGCCCCCTCTTCCCTTCCATTATAACTGCTTTTTCTTGCCACTTTTATGTGAGATAATTTACCCGCATTCTATCTCTCCCTTTCTCCTTCTCCCAATATATTCCTTTCCCACCCCTTAATTTTATTTTATTTTTTTGATATCATCCCTTCATATTCAACTCAGCCCACGCTTTCTGTCTATATGTATGTATATTCCCTTCAACCACCCTAATACTGAGAAAGGTCTCATGAGTCACAAATATCATCTTTCCATGAAGGAATGTAAACAAAATGGTTCAGCTTTAGTAAGTCCCTTATGATTTCTCTTTCCCGTTTACTTTTTCATGCTTCTCTTTTTTTCTTGTATTTGAAAGTTAAATTTTCTATTCACCTCAGGTCTTTTCATCAGGAATGCTTGAAAGTCCTCTATTTCATTGAAAATCCATTTTTTTGCCTTGGAGTATTATACTCAGTTTTTCTGGGTAGGCAATTCTTGGTTTTAATCCCAGCTCCCTTGACCTCTGTAATATCATATTCCAAGTCCTCCAATCCCTTAGTGTAGAAGCTGCTAGATCATCAGTTTAATGAATGTGTTTCCACAATACTAGGATTTTCTTTCTGGCTGTTTGCAACATTTTCTCCTTGACCTAGGAACTCTGGCATTTGGCTACAATATTCCTAGGAGTTTTCTTTTTGGGATCTCTTTCGTGAGGTGATCAGTGGATTCTTTCAATACCCTCTGCTTCTAGAATATCAGGGCAGTTTTTCTTGATATTTCTTGAAAGATGATATGTAGGTTCCTTTTTTCATCATGGCTTTCAGGTAGTCCAATAATTTTTAAATTATCTCTCCTGGATCTATTTTCAAGGTCAGTGGTTTTTCCAATGAGAAATTTCACATTGTCTTCCATTTTTTCATTCCTTTGATTCTGTTTTATAATATCTTGATTTCTCATAAAGTCACTAGCTTCCATTTGCTCCATTCTAATTTTTAAGGCAATGTTTTCTTCAGTAGTCTTTTGGACCTCCTTTTCCATTTGGCTAATTTTGCTTTTTAAGGCATTCTTCAGTATTTTTTTTTGGTCTCCTTTAGCCAGTCATTGACTTGTTTTTCATGATTTTCTTGCGTCACTCTCATTTCTCTTCCCAATTTTTCCTCTACTTCTCTTACTTGATTTTCCAAATTCTTTTTGAGCTCTTCCATGGCCTGAGACCAATTCATATTTTTCTTGGAGGCTTTTGATGTAGGATCTTTGACTTTGTTGACTTCTGGCTCTATGTTTTGATCTTCTTTGTCACCAAAAAAAGATTCCAAAGTCTGAGTCTGAGTCCATTTATGCTGCCTGCTCATTTTTCCAGCCAATTACTTGACTTTTGAGCTTTTGGTCAGTGTACGACTGCCTTCAGAGTGGAGAGTGCTTTGTCCCAAGCTTTAGGGATTTTGCACTGCTCTTTTCAGAGCTATTTCTATTCTGAGGTGGTATGATGTTCCTCTCCTGGCCTGTGCTCTGGTCTGTCAGTGCAAAAACTCCTTTCTGCCATGTAACTACAAGGAGTACTCCCTCTCCACAGTCACCACAAGCTCTGCCACACCAGTGCTCTTCCTCCCCCAAGAACTCCCAACCAGGACTGCGACCCAGATCCAAGCAGGGCAAAGCAAGAGAACCTTGCCTCAGCACCAGCAAAGAAATCCCTGCACTCCCACTCTGATTGGCCGTGTGATTCCTCCCACCCAATGGGCCTGGGGCTGGAAGCAGCTGCTGCTGGACCTCTGGAAGCAGCCACAGGAGCTTCCTGCTGCCTCCTGCTGCCCCCAGGGCTGGGGCCAGACTGTGCACTTCTCTCACCCAGATCCAGCAGTTTTCCTACTTACCTGCTCCATTGCCATTGGCATTTGTGGGTTGAGAAGTGTGGTAACTGCTACAGCTAAGTGATTCAGAACCCTTAGGCCTGCTCTGCCCAGTGGTCTACTCCCAGCCTGGTCTCTTCAGGCAAGGCACAAGCTGGGTTGCACTCCGCTCCTAGCACGGTGCAATAGACCCTTCCTAGTGACCACCCAGGCCATCTTGGGCTGGAGACTTATTTCCCTCTGTTGTTTCGTGTGTTCTGTAGCTCTAGAATTTGTTTAGAGTCATTTTTTACAGGTGTTTGGAGGGGTTTGGGGCTGATGTCTATAATTTTATACACCTTTCTTATTTTTGATAATTTTTATTGTGGTTGTTCAGTTGTTTCAGTCATGTCTGACTCTTTATGACACCATTTGGGATTTTCTTGGCCAAGGTGCTAGAATGGTTTGCCACTTCCTTCTCCATCTCATTTTATAGATGAGGAAACTTAGGCAAAGTGGGTTAAGTGACTTGTCCAGGGTCACACAGCTCTTAAGTGTCTGAGGCCAGATTTGAACTCAGGTCTTCCTGACTCTAGGCCCTGTGTGCTATCCACTGTACCACCTAGATGCCTCTATTTTGATAATACCTAACATTTGTACAGTGCTTTGCAAGGTATTTTACATCTATTTTTCTCATTTGACCCTTACAACAACCCCCTGAGGTAGGTGTTATTTGTCTCTTTTTAAGTTTAAAGCAGTTCATTCATGTGTGACATTTTCTAGATAAAAGACATAATTAGATAATAGCTAAAATAATGGTGCTACTCTAGTAGCATGGCAGTATCTGGCACATAGTAAGCTCTTAATAAATGTTTATTTACTGACTTAAGATTGTTTGCTATAGAATATGTGCATTTATATACATACTATAAACAGCAATATCTTTGTGTACTGGGAGTTTATTCCACCCTCCCTTTTGAAATACAAGCTAGTATTTCACATGTATTTTCAGGGCACTTTGAAGATAATTGGTATTTATTCTTTAAATGTTAAGTATCCCTTTTTTGTTGTTTCTACTCCTAAAACCAGGGTATAAAATCCTCCCTTTCCCCAGTAATATTTTCATAGATAAGCTTTAATTTGGTTCTAGACGACCTCATGGCATCTGGAGTCAGAGATAAGATCCTCCATAATCCCCCTAGTTAGCCAATATTGAATAAATCAGGGTACATTCTACTATTATACTCTCTTTCCCTCAACTAAGTTCTGCACTCAAAGACCCCTAAACATAGATCTAGAAGCAGAGGTAACAGGTAATACCTTGCTCCCCACCAGTCACCAACCTGGAATTCCCCAGAAGAAGCATCTCTAACACATCAACGATAGTTTTATTCCTTATCCCTAAAAGGAAAGCCGAAAATTTATCTTTGGAACTGGCGCACCATCCTATTCTGGTGACCTGTCATACCACTTCCCCAGTATTCAGGCAGATTGGAAGGCCCTCAGCACATCACTCCTATCTCTAGGTGCTTATAAAGAGTCTTCTTTGATAAATCCATTTTGTATATGTTAATCTTGTGCAGAGTTTCCTTTTCCTCTCCCTAACGTGGACATTTTAGTTATTAGTATTTGAAGAAGCATTTATTCCCAAACGAAAGAGCTAAAATATATAGGAGAAATCAATCAATTTTCTCCCTCATTTTAAAACTTCTGGAACTCAGGGAGCCCTGTGCCAAATGCTGCAGTGAGGGGCCCTAATTTACCCTGTGGCTGCTGGACAAGCCATCTGTTGTCTTTGATATTCAAGGATGCCAGATGCCTTTAATTTGTCTCTCATTCTTAAAAATTAGTTTGCAGATTTTATCTGAACCAGCCTTCTTTGTGGGAAGCTTTGTTTGGGTGCCAGCCCAAACATACATTTATTAAGTGCCTACTATGTACACTGTGCTAAATGCTGGGAATACAAAGACAAAAACCAAATAGTCCCTTTCCCCAAGAAACTTATATTCTACTTTGCAAAAGTAACATGTACAGAATTAAGGAAAGACAAATATATACAAAGTAACTTGGTTTGGGTTGGAGCAGGGGACAGAGGCATTGACAACTAAGGGGATCAGGAGAGATTAGAAAGTGGATTAGGCAGTGGAACTTCAATTGAATCTTTAAGACATTGATTCTATCTTTACAATGTCTATGATCACATTGACTTGAATATTCCCTCAGTCAGCTCAAAGCACAACCCTTCCATGCTTTCTTCTTTCCTTGCGTGATTCTTGTCCATGTTTTCCCCTATGTCCACCAGGGAGGATTTACCCTAAATGCCAAGATTTCTCCTATAGGTCTCTTTATATTCTGTGGGCATCTGTGCAAGCACGCAGGCTGTCCATCCTTTGCTCTTGTTACATGATTAACCTACCATCTTTTCTGGTCATACATTTTCCTTAGCCACAAAAATCATTGTTGAAAATGTGATGCGGTGTACTTGGGTTAAAAACGTTGAATAATAAAGATGGCATTATTCTACACTTATGTTGTGTGGCTACAAATAAACAAGCCATTTATTCTGGAGGAGAGTGCCTCGCAAAAGATTTTGGGGGTGTGACAGACTTGATATATCGCAATATTTGGTTTGCAGGAAATTATAATTTCTCTTATGATACGTGTTCTACTCATCTCCACATAGCATTATAGATAAAACTGAAAGAGAGCTTCATGTGCCTTTCCTAAATCCTTATATAATGGAATCTTTAAGTGAAAGGGAAGGCACATTTTTATAATTCTTAATGTATAATTCTATGTTGCATTCTAAAAATATTTGAACCAATTCGTTGGTCCATTAGTAATAAATGCCAATATTGAATTTTATCACCTTTATGATCTTTGCCAATTTGATGAGTGGTATTTTAGAATTGTTTGAATTTATATTTCTCTGGTTATTAGCAATTTTGAGCACTTTTTGACACACATTGGCAGAGTGAAAAGGGAGTTGGCCTTGGATCTAAGAGGGCTGTGGTTCAAGTCCTGCCTCTGACATATCCTAGCTGTGTGACCCTGGGCAGGTCACTTAACCTCTTGGCATTCTAAATACCTTTCTAAGATTTGAGAGGGCCCCATTCTGTACTGGTGCAGGAAGATTCCTCATTCAAAATCACCTTATAATCCCTCAGTCAGTTATCTCCAATTTATCCTGGCCATATTTTGTTTGTACATACATCTACTCTATTAGACTATAAGATCCTTGAGAGCAGGGACTATCTTTTCCCTTTTATTGAACCACCATCTCTTAGAGCAGTGCTTAACACATAGTAGGCACTTAAATGCTTATTGACTGACTGACACACTAATGAAATCACACATCCATCCCTGTCCCCTGAGTACTTTTTTCTTTTTAAATAGATACCTTGAAGATATATTCCTGAGGAAGGATCATTTTTTCCTAAGTCTTTGCATCCCCAGCAACCAGCATAGTGATTTACATATAGCTGATGTTCAACAAATGCTTTTTGATGAGAATATCAATCATTTTGTTGCTCGGTTGTGTCTGACTCCATGGCCCTGTTTGGAGTTTTCTTGGCAAAGATACTGGGGCAGTTTGCCATTTCTGTCTTTTCCTTTTTTTAATTGTTTAGTATTTTATTTTTCCCCAGTTACATGCAAAAACAATTTTAACATTCGTTTTAAAAACTTTGAGTTCCAAATTCTTTCCCTTCCTCCTTCTCCATCCCTCTCATTAGAAGGCAAGCAATTCGATATAGGTTATTCATGTGCAGTCATACAAAACACTTCCATAATAGTCATGTTGTGAAGACTATATTTCTCTCTATCCTATCCCACTCCCCATTTATTCTATTCTGTCTCTCCTTTCACCCTGTGCCTCCTCAAAAGTGTTTTGCTTCTGACTATCTCCCATTCTGCCCTCCCTTCTATCCCTCCCCTTTCTCTTGCCCCCTTCCCCCCTACTTTCCTGTACAGTAAGATAGATTTCTATACCCAATTGAGTGTTTATGTTATTCCCTTTTTGAGCCAATTCTGATAAGAGTAAGGTTCACTCATTCACTCTCACCTCCCCCCTTTTCCCCTCCACTGTAACTTTTTCTTACTTCTTTTATGTGAGGTTTTTTGCCCCATTCTACCTCTCTCTTTCTCCCCTTTCTCTCTCTCTCACCCCCTAATTTTATTTTAGATATAATTCCTTCGTATTCCACTCATACCTGTGCCCTCTGTCTATCTTCTATATATACTCCTCCTGACTACCCTAATAATGAGAAAGGTTTTATGAGTTACAAATATCATCTTTCCATGTAGGAATGTAAACAATTTAACTTTTATAAGTCCCTTATGTTTTCACTTTCCTGTTTACCTTTTCATGTTTTACTTGAGACTTGCATTTGAAAGTCACATTTTCTATTTAGCTCTGGTTTTTTCTCAAGAATGCATGAAATTCCTCTATCTCATTGAATGTCATTTTTCCCCCTCATGGATTATATCCAGTTTTGCTGGGTACGTGATTCTTGGTTGTAATCCTAGCTCCTTTGCCCTCTGGACTATCATATTCCAAGCCCTTCAATCCTTTAATGTTGAAACTGCTAAATCTTGTGTTATCCTGCTTGTGGCCCCACAATGCTTTCTGGTTGTTTGAAATATTTCCTCCTTTACCTGGGAACTCTGAAATTTAGCTACAATATTCCTGGCAGTTTTCATTTTGGAATCTCTTTCAGGAGGTGACTGGTAGATTCTTTCAAATTATATTTTGCCCTCTGATTCTAGAATATTAGGGCAGTTTTCCTTGATAATTTTCTTGAAAGATAATGTCTAGGCTCTATTTTTGATCATGGCTTTCCAATAACTTTTAAATTATCTCTCTGGGATCTGTTTTCCAGGTCAGTTGCTTTTCCAATGAGATATTTCATATTGTCTTCTATTTTTTCATTCTTTTGGTTTTGTTTTATAATTTCTTAATTTCTCATTAAGTCATTAGCTTCCATTTGCTCAGTTCTAATTTTTAAGGGATTATTTTCTTTAGTGAGTTTTTGGACCTCCTTTTCCATTTGGTCAATTCTGCTTTTTAAGGCATTTTTCTCCTCAATGGCCTTTTGGACCTCTTTTGCTATTTGGTCTAGTCCATTTTTTAAATTGCTATTTTCTTCAGTATTTTTTTGAGTCTCCTTTACCAAACTGTTGATTCATTTTTCATGATTTTCTTGTATCACTCTTATTTCTCTTCCTAATTTTTCCTCTACTTCTTTTTTTCCCCTCTACTTCTTTTACTTGATTTTCAAAATCCTTTTTGAGCTCTTCTATGGCCTGAGACCCCTTAAGTTTTTCTTGGAGTCTTTGCATGTAGGAGCTTTGATTTTGTTGCCTTCTTCTAAGTATGTGTTTTGATCTTCCTTGTCACTGAAGTAAGTTTTTATAGTCAGAGGGTTTTTTTTCCTATTGTTTGCTCATTTTTCCAGCCTATTACTTGATTTTTGAATTCTCTGTTAAGGTAGGGCTCTGCTTCCAGTGTGGAGGGTGAACTGTCCCAAGCTTCAGGGATTTTGTGCAGCTGTTTTCAGAGATACTTCTAGGGACCTGTAAGTTTTCAGTTCTTCCAAGGTAGTATAACCTAAGGAGAGGTGTTACTCTTCTCCTGGACTGTGCTCTGGTCTGTGAGTGACCACAAGCACTCTTTTCTGCCCTGGAATTGTGAGGAGGGTTCCTTCTCCATTGCTGCCATAAACTCTGCTATGCTAGTGTTCCTCCTTTCCCCAGGACTGCCACTCAGGACTGCAACCCAGATCCAATTATGGACAAAGCAACAGAGTCTTGCCTCAGTGCTAGCAAAGAGCTCCCTGTAATCTCTGACTGACCAGTTGTGGGCTGAGAGCTCCAGAAGTAGACACTGCCACTAAATGCTGCTGCTGCTGCCACCACTGAGGATTCAGTCACTCCCAAGGCCTTTTCCTGGTTTACTGGGGCCAGGGCTGTGCTGGTGCACCCTGCACTGGACTGGGCTCTGCACTGGACTATGCTCCTCTCTCACTCAGGTCTGAAAGACCTTTCCTGCTGACCTTCTAAATTGTCTTTGGCTTAGCCTGGAAACCACCACTGCTGCCAGTGATTCTATACACTACAGCCTGCTTCAGTTTTGCTGGGGCCCAGTCTGCCCTGACTGGCCTGTGCTGGACTTTGCTCTTCTTTCAGTCTAGCACAACAGACCTTTCCTGTTGACCTTTCAGGTTGTCTTGGGCTGGGAATTTGTTTCACTCTGTCTTTTTATGAGTATTGCTGCTCTAGAATTTGTTCAGAGTCATTTTTTACAGGTATTTGGAGGAGTCTGGGGGAGAGCCTGGTGAACCCCTGCCTTTATGCTGCCATCTTGGCTCTGCCCCAGATTTGCCATTTCTTTCTCCAGCTCATTTTACAGATGAGGAAATTGAAGCAAACAGAGTTAAATGACTTGTACAGGGTCACAAAGCTAGCACGTGTCTGAGGCCAGATTAGAACTAGGGAAGATGATTTGTCCTGACTCCGGGCCTGGTGCTCTATCCACTGTGCCACCTAGCTGCCTAATATTGATCATAAGATCATAGATTTAGAACTTGAAGGGAGCTTCTAAAGAGCATCTTTTCTAAAACCTTATTTTAAATATGAGGGAACTGAGGACCGGAGAATGTTAGTGACTCACTTGAGGTCCAAGGGGTAGAATATGGCAGAGCAAAGATATGAACCTGAGTCTTCTTACTCTAACTATAGTGCTTTTCCCACTCTACCAGAATCCCTTGTTCTGATACAGGATCAGTCACTGACTTAATTTTATTTCTAGCCACATGTCACATAATCTGAAGCATAAACATTTCCATTATTTTCAAGGAGGAATTCTAACTCTTTGGCTTGGCAAGAATGAAATCATCACCACATGCCATTTAGTATATAGTTATTTTAACAGCACTTCACTGACTGAGAATCTATCAATAGAACTGTTGCTCATGCAACATTTATATTTAAGATGAACCTATATTTTGTGATTTGGGCAATAGAATAGTAGGCATCTTTACAAATTAACTAATTAAGGAAACAATACAACATTGTTGTTCAGTTGTTTCAGTGGCATCTGACTGTATGTAACCCCATTTGGGGTTTCAGTGGAAAGATCCTAGAGCAGTTTGCCATTTCCTTCTCCAACTTATTTTATGGAGGAGGAACTGAGGCAAGCAGAGTTAAGTGACTTTCCCAGGATCACACAGCTAGAAAGGGTCTGAGGCTGGATTTGAACTCACAAATGCCCAGCACTCTATCCACTGAGCCACCTAGCTGCCCCTAATGGTTCATTAAAGTAGAGTAAAATGAATGACGGGTTTTGAGTCAAAAGATTAAGGTTCAGTTCCAGATCTACATAATAGTACTGTAACCTTAGATAAACTACAACCTTTTTGAGGCGTGGTTTATTTATTTGCAAAATGGACATGGTAATACTTATGCTGTCTTTCTAATATGGTTGTTAGAGGATCAAGTGAGAGAATATATATAAAGCAATATAGAAATGTGAGCTAATGCTTAACTTTTGAAAAAGTGTTATTGTTGCCTTTTGAGTTTATACTGCCAGCATTTACCTCTACTGCACCCTCCCAACTAATCACTTTTATGAACAAGTAATGATCATTTAAAATATTTTTTCATAGACATAAATGTTTTTGCTAATTAAAGAAAAAGACAAGAATGGTCAGCATCCTTAGAACTGCACTTATTTGGCATTCAGTGATATAACCTTTGGCTTTGGACCCAAAGTTCTGGGCTTACATTGACCAGGTTCAATCTTGAGGAATGTCTGCCAAATCACTGTCTTTGGCCTTTGCCTCAAGCCTAGTTTCCCGGGTAGCCTCAGAATTTACTTCATGGCTAGGTTTCCAGACATGTGAGTAAAGGAGCCATAACTTCCATGCAAACGTATGTGGTCGCAATGCATACTAGGAGGCAGCTAGGTGGTGCAGTGGATAGAGCACTGGACCTGGAATCAGGAGGACCTGAGTTCAAATTTGACCTCAGACTCTTAATGGCTGTGTGACCTGGGCAAGTCACAATTGCCTCTAAAACATACATCAAAAAATGCCTATTGGGTGCAGAATAAGTTTTATTTCACCCCATATAAAGAATGTAAAGGACATGAAGAACTCACAAGACCCTTTAAATAATGCAGTAATTTTTCTTCCCTCTGATAAATATCACTTTTAATAACCATAGTAATAATAACATTTGTAGCACTTATAATAGCATTTATATAGCTCTTTAAGGTTTACAGAACCCTTTATACATGTTAAATCATTTGAACTTCTCAATGTTAAATCATTTAATCCTAACAATGATCTTTGTGAAGTCGATGCTATTATTATTCACATTTTAGAGATGAAGAAAGTGAGGCAGAGAGGTTAAGTGACTTGCCCAGGGTCACACAGTTAATAAGTAAGGTAAGGTTCAAACTCCACCCCTTACCAGCCACACTAGGGATCTAATTACTTCTCCAGGCTTCATGTACTATTCTCAGGTTTACCTTCTCTTTGGAATTGAAATAAACTTGGGATTACTAGAAAAGCTGCCTCTCTACTATGGGTCTGGGAACTCAAGGACACTTGCCAGTCTGCCACTTCCCCCAGCTGTTGCTATCTCTTGGGCTTAAAGACTCTGCCATTTCCTCTCTATTCTACCATCTTCAGCTGAGTTAAGATTAAGCAGAGAGGAATATACAGAGGGTTAGGCTTCATTCCTCCAGGAACCCGAATCTACTTCAAGATCCCTGATCTTTGGGCTCCTTGGATCTCTTTCTCTGACTATCCAACTGACCTTTAGGAGATCTGCTTGCCCCAGTTTTATATTCCAAGTACAAAGGTGTGGCTCAAAATTCGGAGTGTGCTAGAGGCAGAAGAGCCTCTAAATTTGCAGGGTGAGTATTTACATCTCAGAAATTGACAAATGCTGTTTCCTGGATTGTCTAGAGTGTAGACTTAAGAAAGTGTTAATTATACAGGTCAAACTTAAAAATGTGGCTTCTGATTCTAGAGAGAGCTGCTCGGTAAAAATTTACCAGTGTATCACTGGCTCAAATCCACAATATACTAAGCAATCAAACCACTTCCAATTCTGAGATTTAATCATTCCACAGGAATGTACAGGCATATTAAGGAGGCATAATAGGAGTCCTTTATACACCTATTCAGTCTCCTCATGGGGCTGAGGATATATGACTTAATCACTCCATGGGAATTTTTCTACCTATCCGGGATACTGAGTCCTTTGTATATAATCAAAGTCCCAAACAATGAACTCATCCTTTTATCCTTATCAAGTTGATCCTAAAGTGAGAAAAATGTCTTCTTGTGAACTAGTAAACAACTACTTGGAATAGCTCTGCATCTAATCTTGTTTTCTACCCAGATACACACACACACACACACACACACACACACACACACACATACTTATGTATCTGTAAGTAGATATGTATGTATGTATCTCATAGACATATATAATTTACTAAAATACATACACACGTGTGTGTATATTTTGTTTTGTTTTCTGATAGTCTGGGTATAGAACTAGGAAAGACATTTTTCCACGCTGTGGCAAACTTACTTTGTCTTTGTGGCATGGACAATTGAACTCACCATATTCTGAGTTCTACATTGCCAAGCTAAGTACTAAACTGCTTCTAAAGCTTAGCATTTACAAAGGCTTTGTGGGGCAAGATATGAAGACCCTAATAGATCAGAAAAAAAGCTTCTCATAAGCACATATGTCTACACAATAGACTAAAAGAGATCTGAAAGTGGTGGTGGGGAAGGGGAGGGAATGTGGCAGAATTAATGGTTATTAAGAAGACTAAAACATTCTGAGAAAATCACTTAACCTCAGTTTCTTCAACTATAAAATGATAAAAATGGTCTAGATGGTCTCCAAGGTCCTTTCCAGCTCTAAATCTGTACTCTTAAATTCAATTTCAGGCTTGATTGTCTCAATTCTACCATTTAAAATAGATATGCACCTAAAAATAGAGGACTGGGAAATGTTATTGCTCTGTTAAGACAACAGCAGTTTTTACTGGTTGTTCTAAGTTTCTGGATCAATTAATGGTTAAAGCTGAGTGACAGATGTGATAATGGAAATACTAATATTGTATAAATTCCACAAGGATAATTTCTTTATGTATGGAATTGATGGCTTTGTATTAGACTAAGCCCTGGGCTTAAGGACTTAATTTAACTGAGCCACAAAGATAAATTAGACTCAGCCTCTGCCTTCTAGGAACTTATAATGAAGTAGCAAAGATAAAACATGTGCATGATTAACTAAAATGATTATAATAATTAACTTTGCTTTAATACTTTTCACACAATCCTCTGGGGATTGTATAGAGAAAGAAACGGGCTCAGAGATTAAATACCTTGAAGCAGGTAGGTGATACAACGTACCAAGCACTGGGCCTGGAGTGAGAAAGACCTGAGTTCAAATCCAGCCTCAGAGAGCTAACCTCAGAAATTTACTAGCTGTCTGACTCTAGGAAAGTCACTTCACCTCTTTTTGCCTCAGCTTCCTCAACAGTAAAATGGGCTAATAATAGCACCTGCCTCTTAGGATTGTAGGGAGATAACATAATCTTTGTAAAGTACTTAGTAGTGCCTGGCACTTAGTAGGTGCTATATAAATGCTAATTCCCTCATGGTTCCTAGCTATGTGAGCCTAAGCAAATCACCTAACCTCTCTTTGCCTACCTTTCCTCAACTGTGAGGTGGAGGCGATGATAACACTTATACCCACTTCACAGGGTAGTTGTGACAGCCAAACGGAATATTTGTAAAGTCCTTAGCACGGTGCCTGACACATAGTTGCTGTTGTTCATCCTTTATTCTTAAAGAAGACCAATGACATCAGGAGGGTGATGTCTTGACTTGCAAATGAACTGGATTTAAGTGAGGCAGGGCTGTGCAAAGTCATCAGCCTCATTCTCTCCTACAGAGTCTTTGGTGTCCAGTAGCAAGACATAGGTCAGGACAACTGGCAAGGGACCCCGATGCAGTAGGAGACCTTGGTCTTTTTAAGCTAAGGTCTTTCCCGGGTCTCAGTTTGTCTGAGGCAACACCTATTCAGTAATTAAAGACTAGGTAAGAATTAAGGCAAAAGATGGCCTAATTTGCCTTCTCAAAAGAATCAGTCTCCTGGCACAGAGTAGATGCTTAATAAATGTTTATTCTTCCCACCTCCCCCTTCTTCTTTTCCATTTCCCCTTTATGTATTATTTTATCCCCATTCAGTGTAAGTTCCTTGATGGTAGAGATGATCCTGCTTGCCTGTATTTGTATCCCCAGTGCTTAGCACAGTGCCTGGCATAGTAAGCACATAATAAATGCTGTGTCTCTGCCTCCTCCATTTTGAGAATTTGAAGCTGATTTTTTTTTTAATCCAAGGACAATCCATGCATCCTTATTGAATTTCATCCTGTTTGATTGAGTAAGTGCAGGGATTTGCATTTGTTGTCCACTCTATAAGCTATCCCTCCCGTCTTTGTGTCATCCACAAATTTGAGAAGCAAGCCATGTATGCTTTAGTCAAATCATTGATTTTATTTTTTTTTAAAATGTTAAATAACACAGGGCCAAGTATAGATCCTTGGGGGAACTTCAATAAAGACTTCCTGCCAAACTGAAGTGGAATTCTTAACATACACTCTTTGAGTCTAGCCATTCAATCAGATTAGAATATAACAATATAGTTATCTAGCCCATATTGCTTCTTTTCCATTAAAAAAAAAAGGTACTAAACTATATCTTAAGCACTCCCCTGATATGTGTCTTTAATACAAGCTTTCTTTTTTCCTTTTAGTTTTGAATTGATATTTTCTGTTTCTTATATCATCATAGTATCCTGAATACTCCCCTCCTTGAGAGACATTCTATATGACAAATAGACTTTTTCTTTTTAAATGAGAGGGGAAAATCACCACGACTGATTGATACATTGAAAAAGTCTGAAAACATGTGCAATATGTAACACCTATAGACTTTCCACCTCCATGTAGGGTTAAATTGGGCATATTTTCCCATATAACTTCATCTGAGTCTCATTTGATCTTTATAATTTTGTTACATTTACTTTCGGTCTTTTTAGTGTACTGTTCTTTCTGTTTACATTGCTATAGTTACTGTGTGTATTGATTTCTTGGCTCTTATTACTTTATTCTGCATCAATTCATGTAGATCTCTTGACCCTGTTTTTAACTACCCTCTTGGCACTCTTAAATTTATCCTCTTTTACTTGCCCTTGCTTTCATCTTTCCTTTATATATATTTTACTATGTTTTTGATGAGTTTCCTGAGGTGAATTTCCAGATACCTCTATTTTTTCTCAAAAATTGCTTCCAGGTGTGTATTTAGAATTTTATTTTTGAGAGTTTCCCATCCTTCCTGGAATGTCTTCCCTTATAGAATTGTAGTCCACAGAATCCTAGATCTGTCTAGACCCTTGAAAATTTTTCTCTTCTCAAATCTAGACTACACATCAAACTATGCTTCTTTATAACAAACTCTAGGAGAGTGTTGTCTCCTCGAGATTCTCATTATTTTCACCTCAGCTACTGGTTCAGTAAAATAAAGAATAGAATTTCCCCTTGCTGGATCCTTCACCTTTTAAAGTATCTATTTAAAGTATTATAAAATATCTAGCTTGGTGAAAACAAGCAAGCTGCTTCCTCCCTCTTCAATCCTTTTTGTCTTAAAGGCCTTTTGATTACATTTGCGATTATACTAAACAAATATAGTTTAACTAGCCTTTTGTTAGGGACACTGCATTGTTGACATTCTTATATTTAAATTGTAGAATAAGTCCAAAGCTTTCCCCAAATTTTGTCTACTGTATACTTTGCTGTCAATGGATAGCAATGAACAAAATATAGTCTATGCCCTCATGTTCTTCAGCTCTTTGCCCAAGACTTCATAATCTTTGGAGACAATTTCTTTTTCTTCCAACATTATTGATGGGGTACAGGCTCTGGGAACCCCCTTGAACTCTCCTTGAATCTTCCCACTTGATCTGAGCATTTGTGACACTTGTATTGACAAGTAGGCTGGAACAATCTGAGCTCAGCTAGATCGAATATAAGCACCTTCATGGAGGCAAGATGAGACTTACATGCAGAACAACTGTGGGAGGACTCTAAGGGTGGTCAAGTAGTCTGGGATGATGGGAGGAGGGGTCCAGGGAGGATCTTGATGGGACTGGGGTGACTAGAGGTCAGACTCCAGGAACCAGGAGAATGGGATTGATAGGATCCAGGGTAGGAAGTAGCCTAAAGCAATCCAGAAGTAACAGAGTTAAATCACCAGAAATAGACTGTAGTGATCCATTTTGATAAATCCAATCCTTCCCCATCCTACCCCTACTTTTTTTTTTTAAACTGATAAGGAAGCTTAAATCCAAAAGGTTTGCATAACTAACAAAGGATTATACAACTAGTTCCTGGCCATGAGATTTGAATACTAGTCCACTGGCCCAAGCCATAACTAGAAAGGTCTATAGGGATGGGATTAGACCTGGGAATTCATTGGTATGGGGAACTCCCAACTAAGTTAAATCCCTCTAGTTAAACCCCCCTTCTCTGCAATTTAAAGTTTTAGAGAGTTGCCTGGGGGCCCAGAGAGGTGATGCAATTTGTCCAGAGTCACACAGATAGCTTGTGTCAGAAACTGAACTTGAAGGCAGTTCCTTCTTTAAGGCTTACTTTCTATAAACTGCATAATGTTCTTTCTCAAGAATTCTTATATTTGGGGCAAATTGATTGAGCCAGGGTTGGAGGTAGGATGGGACTGGGGTGTTGATATAGAAAATAGTCTAATTGTGGGTCCAAGAGAAGGGATAGACCAATTTATCCCTTTGGGCTTTGGTGAGGTGGATAAGACAAGCCCCAAGACAGAAGTATCATTACAATTGGATGTTGGGCTGGAGACAAACACAGAGGATCATATTGTGAATTAATTTTCATGTGAAATAACACTGAACCAATAGTAACTTCTATTGTATTGACTTTCAATCCTTATAGATCACTAAAGGCAGTTAATTATGGATATTTATATAGTGCTTCAGGCTTGTCAAAATGCTTTACATATATGCATAATAGCCCATTTGAGACTCACAACAACCTTGTCAAGTTGGGAGTATAAAAATATTTTTTTCCCATCCCCATTTTGTGAATGAGGACATTAAAACTCAGAGAGGGTAAGTTTATCGTTCAAGTAATGACTAATGGATGCCAGGGTAAAGACAGCATAATGTAAAGAATATTGGTCAGAGTCAGAAAAGACTATTTTTGAATTCTTTACAAATTCTCCAAAGTGTCCCAAAAGTCTTAGATGTTTGCGATGACCACAAACAAGACATATTCAGTGTTTGGAACTTCAGTTTCTTCCTGTGAAAAATGAAGGTAAGAATCCTTGTAGTACTTTCTTCCTGGGGCTGTGGTGAGAATAAAAATGTAACAGTATTTTTAACATGCTGTAAAATGTCAATTATAATGACCTGTATCAGTTGAGAGTCTCCTGAACTGACTCTTAAAGAATGTGCTTCTGAGAGGCAGAAATGAGGAAGAAATGCACTTCAAGGGTGGCAGGTAGCCTATGTGAAAGAATGCTAAGTTTAGGGCAGGGGTGGGGAAACTGCAGCCTTGAGACCACATGTGGCCATCTAGATCCTCAAGTGTGGCCTTTGTACCCAAACTTCACAGAACAAATTCCCTCAATAAAAGGATTTGTTCTGTAAAATTTGGACTCAGTCAAAAGGCCACACTCGAGGACCTAGAAGGCAACATGTGGCCTTGAGGCCACAGGTTCCCCACCCCTGGTAGGGACTAGGGAATAGTTCAATTTGCATGGAACAGAGAGAGTGTGAAGTAGAGGAATAAAAAATAAGTCTGGAAAGGTAAATTGGAGCCAGATTATGGAAAATTCAAACACCAGGCAAAAGAATTGGAATTTCAATAGGGAGTCCCTAAAGCTCCCTGAAGGAGGGAAACCTGTGTTCTGGGAAGATTATTTTGGCAGTTATGTGGTGGACAGAATGCAGAACAGAGAACTAGAGGCAGGGAACCCCTGCAGAAGATGATTGTGATGGTCTAGACAACAGGGAGAGGCAATGTGCTGTAGGAGAGAGTCTTGTGCCCACAGAAATTAAACACTTGTGTCTGCAACATGGAAATGCTTTGCAGGCATTAAAACACCAGGTGACACCCTAACTGAAATCTATGGACTCATCAATTAACTCGACAACTATTGGAACTGCCTTTCCAGAGAAAAAACTTATAAGAATATGGAAGTAATTTTGTAGTCAAGGAATATTGCATGTGAGATGTGGAGGAAGCTATAAAAAAAGACACTAGATTCTTAAAATTTTATCAAGGACTTTATCAGGCCAATTGAATGGTAGTCAAATTCAAAAGCAAAAAAGACTCCTGAGGGTGAATTGCTCATAAGGGAAGAAGAAGAAACTGCCCCCCACCCCATTCCTACACCCCATTGACCAGGAATCTTGGGAGCAATACTGGCTGACAGCAATATCTGGGAGCTGAGAGACTCACAAAGGACAAACAACATACTAAGTCATTAGCTTCAGGACTCCGCCAGGATCATGATCCTTGGAGCCTAGTAGAGAGCTAAACATAATGGAAATTTCATGAAGACTTCATGAATGGAGGAAAAAGACTTCTAGTAACCTGTAGATTAGAGTTAACCATTTGACCACATTATTGTTGTTTGCCCTTCATTTTCAAAGAGGACCAATGACATCACAGGTAATGTCTTGACTCGTTCATAAATTGGATTTAAGTGAAGCAGACTTGCTCAAAGTCATCAGCCTCACTCTCTTCCCGAGTCATCAAACTTCAGTGGCAAGACAAAAGTCAAGATTACTGGCAATGACCCGGCATGCAGTGGATGACCTTCCATATCCAGCCAAGTTCTAAGCACTCCACAATATCTGCTTCAGCTGTTTTCATGGCTGTTGGAACAAATACTTCTCATCTGCTCATTCCACCAGGGAAAGTCTTCACATGATTGGGGTAGACATCCCCCTAACTCATCAATGGTTTGAGGCCTGTCAGTTACCTTGAATCTGGTTTAGCCTATCCGACAAGATGGTTTACTAGGGTATGGCCACTGTGTATGCTCCAGCTTCCTGAAGCCACAAGTGAGAGTCGAGTAAGTCAGGTGGATACGAAAAGTAGATGAGCAGCCCTGAAAAAGGCTTGGCAAGCCCACCCACCAAAGGCACTAGTTCTTTTGAACTATACCCCATTTGATCACATATGCTTTCTAATAATGTGTCCCCATTTTGGGTGGGGAATATTTGTGTGGTAACTGCCTTTGCTATACCTGCTTACTAAATACCCTTTCTAAAAGCTTACTGTTGTTGTTGTTGAGTTATTTTTCCAATCATGTCCAACTGTCTGTGACCCCATTTGGGATTTTCTTGGCAGAGATACTGGGGTGGCATGCCATTTCTTTCTCTAACTCATTTTACAGATGAGGAAACTGAGGCAAACAGGGTTAAGTCACTTGCCCAGGGTCACATAGCTAGTAAGTGTTTGGGGCTGGATTTGAACTCATGAAGATGAGTCTTTCTGGTTCCACACCAAGTGTTCCATTATACTGTACCATCTAGTTGTCCCCCTCCCCCCAAACTTATTAACTCTGGCTAATAATAACTGGGAACACGATATCATTAGTAATAATACTAAAACCCCAGCCTCTTAGTGTTTCCTTTCTTCCTTCCTTTACCTGTCTTTTTTTCAATTAGATTTTTTATTTTTAGTTTGCAACACTTAGTTCTACACGTTCTTGAGTTTCAAATTTTCTTCCCTTCCCTCCCCTCCTTCCTGCTCCCCAAGACAGCATGCAGTCTGAAATAGATTCTACATAGACCTTCGCATTAAACTTATTTACACAATAGTCAAGTTGCAAAGAAGAATTATGACCAATGGATTGAATCATGAGACAGAAGAAACAAAACCAAAAAAGAAGAGGAAAAAAAAAAAGAAAGCAGTTTGCCTCAATCTGCATTCAGACTCCACAATTTTTTCTCTGGATGTGGCTGGCTTTTTCCATCATGAGTCCTTTGGAGATGCCTTTGAGCCTTGTATTGCTGAGGAGAGCCAAGTCTATCAAAGTTAGTCTCCTCTCTCAGCATCAGATCATGTAGGTCTTTCCAGGTTATTATGAAGTCCGTATCTTCCCCATTTCTTATAGTACAATAGTATTCCATTCCAATTCAAGTGATCCTTTACCTGTCTTTACCTCACAGTCATTCCTCACCCACCCCTTCCAGGTTAAGTCCTATTTCCTGACAAATGAATATAATTAAGCAAAAAAGCGTATGAAAAAGAGAGTATTTGACAATGAATTTAATATTATGTTCTAGCAGTCCCCCTTTTATCTGCCTTGAGGAAGGATTTACTTTTCTATGATCTCTTCCTTTACATTATTGTGGCCACTGTGTATGTTGTTCTCTTGGTTTCGCTTATTTTACTCTATCTCAGTTCATGCAGTTCTTCTCACACTTCTCTGAATTCTTCCCATTTGTCATTTCCTACCACACAATAACATTCCATAGCATTCATATACCATAGTTTTTTCAGTCATCCTCGAATCAGCTGGTATGTACTTGTTTCTGGTTCTTTGCTATCAAAAAGAATGTGACTTGGAACATTTAGGCATATGTCAAAACTTTGTTTCTGTCTTTAGCTTCCTTGAAGCATATACCCAGCATCAGGTTTTCTTTGTCAAAGGGCATGGGTAGTTTGGTCATGTGTGCCTTGCCTGGACTGTGCCCCAAGGCAGCTACTCCACTGCAGTAATAACTCAGACTTAAGGAAGTACTTCTTTGTATTGCAGGTCCCTTTTTATGAAGTGAACAAGCATTAATTTAGAGCTTATTATGCACCAGGCGGTGTGAAGAAGAAAATAAAAAAGTAACTCTGCTAGTAGTTATAGAGTCATAGAATCAGAGCTCCAGACCTGGAAGGGATTTTGGAGGTCATTCAGTCCAATTCCTCTATCCCCATTTGGATAAGGAAATTAGAGCCCAGGATGGTTAGGTGACATGTGCATAGTTGCGCAGAAAATAAGCATCAGAGGCAGGATTCAAGGTCAGGTCCTCTGATTCTAGAACCAGTGCTCTTTCCATTGCATCCTCATACCATGCTGGCTCCTCACAGGCAACAACCAGCAACAACGAGCATTTATTAAACACTTACTATGTGCCAGGTACCGTGCTAAGCGCCATGGATACAAATACAAGCAAAAAGAAAGACAGTCCCTGCCTTCAAGGAGCTGGAGGAGGAAAATTCAGAAAAGGAACTTGAAAAGTGCAGTGGGGAAAGGGGAAGAGAAAGTAGGTGAGGGGGAATGGTGGCAAAGCTCAGAGAGTCAGAAGCACAGCTTGGAGGTGAAAGAAGCACGGCTGGCTTAGGTCCATCCCCAAAATGGAAGCCCTAGAAGGCTCTCATCAATGAGAAAACCGGAGGTACCATGGTAGAGACATATTTTAGGATAAGAAGGCCCTAAGTCACAAAGGAAATTTCAGGGTGAAAAGGCTGTTGAGTCAACGTGAAGATGTCTAGAGAGCTAGAAGCACAGCTGGGAAAGGAATAAAGTTTGGCTGGCCTTGGCCCATCCCCAAAATGTGAGATCCCAGAAGGAACTCATCAGCCTTCGTGGTGCAAGGAAGTTCCAGGCTCTAAGAGAAGATTGTGAGAAAATATACTGCAATGTTTCTAAAATACTCTGCATGACTTGGGAGATGCTACATTGTAAAAAGCTTCATCAACAGAGTCCCTGGCCATGAAGCTCTTAGTGAGTCAGACACCTGAGTTACGTGGTGGAGGAACAGGCCAAGCTTGTAGTCTGATGAGGCTGACTTAAAGGCCCAGGTTTGTATTATTTCTGCCCTTGGGAGTTTAGATATGAAATATATGATGACTCATGATTATGCCCCTAACATGTTCTCTAACCAGGGGAAGGAGGCTAGAGGTAGAATCCCAGTTCTATGCTAGGAAAAGTCACCATTTCCCCTGTGGCTCCCCTGAGCCTTCATGATGCAAATCAGTAGGCACAAGGAAATATGTATCTGGCCTGACTACACAAGTTTATGAGGAGTAACTAATTCAGCAAAACGGTTTATATTAGGATAAGAGAGAAATAGGTTCCAGTCATACTCAGCTGCAGGGGTAGGGAATAGGAAGAGTTCAGTTTGCCATCAGTCACCGAGCAAAGGAGCAAACTATAACTCTTTAGTCATCTTCCCCCCTCTACCCCGCCCCCCCCTCCCCACCCCAGCCTTCCCTTTCCTGTGGCCTACAAAAAAAGCAAACACAGCTCAGGCTGCTGTTCATACTGGCACAAGTAGAGGAGAGGGGGCAGGGAGCCCTCCTTTCCTGTTTCATGCTGCCCCTGAGCCTTTGGAAGAAGCTCCCTGTCCTCTTGGTGTATTCTTTTCTCTTCTTTCCCCTCCCCCGCCCCCCACCAAGCTCTCCTTTTAGTCCCATCTCAGTCCCGAGCCACGTTGTATTTCCTTGCCTCAGGAATCAAATCTCGGCAGTCTGGACTTACAGGTCCAGTCCATTCTTCTCTCATCTAGAGGCATTAGGCTTCTTTACGTTTTGTTTTGGTCAAGGCCTTTGATTTCATCGGTGTGAGGAACTCTCAGTGATGGAGTAGTGCATATAGGCAAACAACTTAGGTGCTTAGAGAGTGCACCGAGAGCTTAAGCGATTTGCTCAGTGTCACATGATCAGTATGTATCATGGCTCCTCAGTTGAAGGACAGGGGTAGTGCAAATTATACTAAATGGCTTCCGAGATCCCTTCTAGGGCTAGAGCTTAGAACCTATGACTTTAGCGATCCTTTAGCAATTTATCTTATTCCCTTCTTAACATATGGGGAAATGAAATACAAAGAGATGCCTCACTCTAAATTTAAGGTATTACTATAGAAGGCACAATTCAGGAAAGAGACATTAGCTCTCTGTCCACTATTCTACTGCTTCTCATTATTCTTTTCATGATTATTGTCACTAACATAAAGTTAATAATAAAGTGCTCCAGTAAAGAGGATATGTTATAATTTTTTTTTTGTAAGAGAAGGCAAAAGGACTGTATTTCTTTAACTCTTTTCTTCTGGGACTGCTTTTATGGCACACCAAGAACAACAGTCTGGGTTTGAGCTTCAATGTGTCCACTGTAGATGTGCCCCTTTTATTAGGTCAGTGAAGCCCAAAATTCAAGTGATAAAAGAGTTCTTTCAGGCTAGAAATGTCAAGGGTGGTCATGTGTGGCTGCCTTCTCATTATTGGACCACTGGATGCCAACAAAGAAGAGCTTAAATTGTCATAATTTATAATTCTATAAAAACACAACGATGTGGTGACGTTGCTCATCTATGCTTCTAAAGGACTAAAAAAAATGATCATACGTGGTTCCAGAGTAAGACAATATCTTTCCCCTTTTCTGGAAGCCTTCCTATGAAAAGAGAGGATGTGGATTCATCTACAAATAGAACAGCTGACCTCATACTCATTCACCAGATGTATTCAAGTTTAATATCTAGGGTTGTTAAGAAATTTAAAAGCTTTTGGAGATTGCTTCTCCATGGATGTATGCTACAGAATGGTATATGAAATGATGCTTTCGCCGTTAGTGAGATGTAGTTATAAATAGATCACATTCTAAGCACTATAAACTGAGGAATGGGAATTTAATCTTTGTCTGAAGAAATAGAACTAAGCTACAAAAGAACTAATTATTTCATAATAGCTAAATTTTTAAGTGCTTTTCATGCTCAGAACAGTGCAAGGTATTATGTATGAAGCAATTGTGATATATTCACTCCAGTCCAATGCCCCAGAAACCCTGTTGTCATGTACCCTGAGGGCTCCCCACTTCTGAACTTACAAAGGCTATCTAGGATTAGCTGAACCATATCCTGATAGGAATGTTTATATTCACCAACTCACCACCTCCGTAGGGCAGTAAATGCCAGCGTTTTGTTTTTTGCATTTTTTGATTCATTGTATAACCAAATTATTTAGTTTTTAAATACTTACTTCTGGATTCATCTCTCTAGGTCAGAATTTTTTTTTATTGTTTTCCCAAGCATTTATTCCAAATTCATTACTTGTACTCTGGAAATAAGATCTCTTAGCAATCTATGAGTCTCAATAATTCAATTGTGTGAAATGAAAGAGCCATTATCCCGGCTTTCTGTTCAATATCTCCTCTATGAAGGACAAATTATTAACTCTCTAGGAACGTGTTATGCTTTTAGATAGTTATTGTTGTAGATCTTTTTTTTTCCCATTTCCCTTTTTTTCAATTTTATTCCCTTCTGCTACCCTTTTATCCCTATCTCCTAGCCTTCCCCAGATCATTCTTTTTGTTTTATGATTATGGCTGGTCATAGTAATGTGCAAATGGTTTATTTTATTCGAGAAATGGTTCATCTTATTTTTCTGTTTTTCCAAGAATTTTAAAAACACATCTATTTCCAAATGGGTACATGAGTATTGTCATTCTTATCTTGAATGTTATGTTAGGTATTTGGTAATATAGCTGGGAGTCCTTTTAGCACTTGTATTTCCTCTTGTATATTTTCCAGTGTAGACTATACCCTTGTTTTCAATGTAAGATGCATAGGCAAAACATATTAAGTGTTATGGAGAGGAGATGGGGCTCCTAAGCATAGAGTGAACATGACACATCTTGGGAGGATAATGAGGAGTAAGGAACCATGCATACTTCCTGATTTTATTTCTCTTCCTCCTCTGCTATATTATTGACCATACTCCTTTCCCCCAGTTTGCAGTCTATGGATCAGATTTTTATGAGATGGGGGCCAGGGAAGAGAGAAGACATTATTACCTTTTTTCTATAGATGTGACAAACCAGAGTATATTTCTTGTAACACATCTCACTTGAATTAATGAAGATAATTGAGCTCTGTGGGCCTAGGCTTCTAGATGGTTCCATGAATGTTGGGCTTGGGGTCAGTAAGACATGAGATCGAATCCAGCCAGATACTTAACAGCTCTGTGCCATTGGACAAGTTTCCACAACTGTAAAATGGGGATAATAACAGAACCTACCTCCCAGGGTTGTTGTGAAGATCAAATGAAAGAATATTTCTAAGTGTGTAACAGTGCCTGGCACCCAGTAGGTGCTTTATAAATGTTAGTTATTATTTCTATTGTAACACGGTAAGTCTTAACAAATGCTTGTTGATTGATGATTCCTTTATAAAGTATGAACCCCTTAATCTGCTGGAATTTAACAAACCTGGATAGTGAATGAGAAAAGAAATTTAAATAGCTAAGCCCTGGGGACCTAAAGACCTAGGGCCCAGGCTAGGTGCAATCTGTAGAGAAGACCTCTGCATGTCTGGGGAAGACAGAATATTTCTCTCCTCACTCCCTTGGCTATGGCATCTAGCAGTGGAATCGCTCACCCAGAAGACCCCACATGCAGCACTTGTAGTCAGTTTAAGCTCAAAGTACAGTCAGTTGATTGAGCAGAGGCAGAGGCTCCCCAGACAGACCCTGATGCAGATGGCCAGCAGTAGCTTTGATGAGTGGGGACCTCTAGCAGCAACTCCAGAAGTGATTTATGGTCTTAAGAACTATCCCTAGCAGTAGAACTTCAGGGAGAAACTGACTGGGAGCCTACCTGAGCTGTCCAAAGGGAAGTGTTGGGAGGACTCCATAGGAGAGAAAGGAAATCAAGTCCCTGCGGTATTAGAGCCGTGAGCTACCATGGTCACACTTGCTATCACACTTGCCTCATTACATCATATTGTACTTTGTGTCTATTCTTCCCACAGACTCTCAAATCTGTACTTGCGAGAGACTGTGACCCAGGTTTACAGAGAGGTTTTTATGGTTGCTTTTCTTACTGTTACACTTTATTAAACACCTTTGGTGACAGATAATTGTGTCTATTACCTCATTTTTAATATGAGGCACATTTGTGGTGATGAGCTCTAGTAGGAGCCAGGATTCAGATGGTACCCTGGGGAATGTTGTTGTTTAGTTGTTTTTAGTTGGGTCTGACTCTTTGTGACCCCTTTTGGGGTTTTCTGGGGAAAGATGCTGGAGTGGTTTGTCATTTCCTTCTCCAGCTTATTTTATAGATGAAGGAATTGAAGCAAACAGGATTAAATGACTTGCCCAGGGTCGTACAGTTAGTGTCTAAGGCCAGATTTGAACCCAGGTCTTAACTCCAGGCCTGGCACTCTATCCATTATGCCACCTAGCTACACTAGGGAAAAGGGAAGGAAATAAGCATTTATTAAGCACCTTCAGTATAGAGGTACTTGCTAAGCACTTTTTACAAACCTCATCTCATTTGATCCTCAAAACCACCTTGTAAGGGAGATGCTGTAATTATCCACATTTTACAGTTGAGGAAAGGGAGACCGAGAGAGAGGCTGAGCGACTCACATAGCTAGGAATTATCTGAGCCTGAATTTGAACTCAGGTCTTTGTGATTCCAGTAGCCTGAGGTAGCAAGAACTAACCTAGAACTTGAAATTGCAACAGCCCTTTGGAGAACCAACTTGTGAGTTCTAAAGTAACTTGGTGGAGTGGCCCAAAAGGGGTGTTAGACAATAAAGACTTATCTTTCCTATTTGCGTCTCCCTTTGTCCTCTGTCACCTTTCCTATCCCTTCTGATCTAAATAGCATTATATCAGACCTCTACACTGTTGTGTCTCTTCCCTATTCATTGCCACCTCTTTACTCCAGTCCAGAGTACTCATGTCAATGGCCTCCTTGTGTTAAGGATAGTGAAAGGGATTGTCTAGTTGGATCAAAGCTGCGCAGAAACTTCATGGGAAAATGATTGAAATTTAGTTTTATATCCCTCCTTTTCCATAGGTACAATGATCTATTCCATTCTGCACTAGATAGCATTGGGCCTGAGGTTGGGAAGACCTGAGTTAAAACCTGGTTTCAGATACCTACTAGCTGTGTGACCCTGGGTAAGTCACTTAACCTCTGTTTGCCTCGGCTTTCTCAACTGCGATATTTGTAAAAAGCACTTAGCATAGTGCCTGATACACACTGGACACTATAAATGCTTATTCACTTCCCTTCCCCTTTCTCCTATACTACTGGATCTCTCTATCACTGGGGTTGGGTGAATTCAGTGATCTAAGGCATATGTGGGGGTGTATGTATGTGGGGAGTCAGGGTTATTGCAACAAAGAAATTTTGATAGGAAAACAGTGTTTTCAATGTCAAACCCTACCACAGAGAAAGCTCAAAATTCAAGCCTGGCAAGTCAGGCTGAAAGCTGGGGGGAATAGGTTTATACTGCAGACATCTCTTGTTTTTTTCTCAGAAGAATTTGACCTTGTTGGGAAGTGGTTTTTTTCCTCTTCTTTTCTTAATTGCTTTATTTATTTCTGATTTTGAGGTAGAAAGTTCAGCTGAGAAAACAACCTCACTCTGATGTCCTTATTCCTTTTGTCAAAAAAATGGGTTTATGAATAGACCACATTTTAGTGATTACATTGGTATTAGAAGTGTGAAGTAAAGATGACAGGTAGCTTTATAGTATCTGACATCTTGAATTTAGTCACATTATTATCTTACCACATGTCATTCTGAGAACCTAAAATAGATTCATTAGCTGACTGAAATGCAGCTTCTTTTTCTAGTCTTTCTCTGATCCTACGTTTGTTAGGTTTTCATTTGAATTTTTAGTTGTAAACTATTTTTAGAATGGAAATGATTATTTTCATCTTGTGAGCAAACAGTTATGTTGCTAGTAATATTTAATAGAAGGGGTTGAACACAACAGTCAAGAAAAGAGCAAATCACTTGCCCTGATTTTTCTTCTCCTGTTCTTATTTTCACAAATGCTTCTCTGAGTTTCAGTCATTTGTTCTCAGGTGATTAAGTAGACTGCAAATTTTTGAGGGTATGGATGGTATCATGTTCTTGTTCAACCATTTCATTTGTATCCAATTCTTCATGACCCCATTTGGGGTTTTCTTGGTAAAGATAATGAAGAGGTTTGCCATTTCCTTCTCCAGCTCATTTTACAGATGAGGAAACTGAGGCAAACAGAATTAAGTGACCTAAGTCACACAGCTAATAAGTTTCTGAGGTCAAATGTGAACTCAGATCTTCCTGACTCCTGGCTCACTACTCTACCCACTGCTTCACCTAGCTGCCTCTTGAGTCCTTTGTAATTCCCTTAAGAACCTTGTACAACGAATGAGCTGTGTTCAAGAGATGTCACTAATGATATAAGGATAATGACCTATAATTATAAATAAGTTATTTTCATGTCGGTGATTTATTTTTTGTTATCAATGTACTCCAAGCTTGACAATCTTAGTAAGTGCTTGCACCTAGCACTTACCGTCTACTTTAGTATAAATTAAGATACGAAAGGCATTAGATGAGGTTATAGACATGTTATAGATACTCACTGGCACTGATAAATGTGTGCACAATTTTTTAGCTTGAAAAAATGTTTGGAATGCAAAGTATCTTAAAACTCTTTTCAATTCTGCTTTAGTTAATGAAAAATACAAGATATAATTTAATTTCACTTTTTATTTTACAGACCAAATTAACATTTTTCTCCTTAAAATAAATATTCTCATGAAACATTTCATCTATAAATAGTCATTCAATTGTCACTGGCAAGGAAATTATAGTTATACTACAGGACAAGTAAATGTTTAGGCTTGACTTTTATTTGATGCCTCAGTAACTACAAGTAGCAGACATAATTTCATTTTATTATAATTCTAATTATTGAACTATACTTTCTTTCACTAAAATCATCCCTATGAAAAACAATACTGAAAAGAGACCACATGTCTTCCAAACACAAATGGCTTAGTCTATTGGGGTTATATTTAATTTAAAGGGAAAGAAGATGAAGCTTGGAATAACTCTTTGCAAGCAACTTCAGTATATACAAAACCTTAAATAATAATGTCAAAGAACAAGTACAGTAAGTTAGCTGCAGCTTGCCACTGAAAAATGTGTTATTAATAATTGGCTTAGGAGAAAAAGTATCTAGTTACAGATTCAGACCCTATGCCAAAATCATGGAAAATGAATTTTCTTGAGGCATTAATGGAGATTTGTAATATGTATAGTTGATCATTAATGAGTTCATCAGTTTTCCCATCATAGATAACTCTTTTCAAAAATTAATTTTTACTCATGTCTTATTTTTACATCATTTACATTTTGCACTGTAACCATTTCCCCACCCCCTTCCAGAAAGCCAACCCTGATAATAAAGAACTTAAAGAGAAAAAGAAATAGTTCAGCAAAATTAAGCAACATATTGAAAACCTGATGATATATGCAGTGCTCCATGTCCATGGCTAAGGAGGAGAGGGAAGTATCTTTTCCTGTCTTTTCTTTGGGGCCAAGCTTGGTCATTATAATTTTGCAGAATTCAGTTTTGATTGTTGTTCTTTCCAATTACGTTATTATAGTCGTTGCGTATGTTGTTTTCCTGGTTCTGTTTACTTCCCTTGGCTTTCCTTCATATAAGTTGGAAAGAGCCATTTCTAATGTGATATCGAATCTTTTTTACCCTGCCAACATAAGAAGGCTAATCTTTGGTTTGACAATACTCTACAGAAAGCTTATAAAAAAGACCTTAGTAATGATCTTTATGGCATTATAGAGAAGAGAGATATTATGGCATTTTGTAGTGGTTACCTTTCTCATCTTATTTTCTTGTATAGGGCTTGAGAGGTAGCATGGTATAATCAATAAAGGATTCAGGAAGATTTGCCTCTGAAAAATGCTGGCTGTGTGATCATGGGCAAATTACTTAATCTCTAAAGGGCCCAGATGATTCTCTGTGACTATGTTAGACAAGTTGCCAGGCTATACTAAGTGAGGGAATTTCCCATGACTAGACCAAAGAGGTGGAACAAAGTAGGCTGGATTGCATTTGGGAAATTGTGTAGCAATGACCTCAAGTTTTTATGTGGAATAAAAACTCATTTTTTTTTAAGCACTAATTTTCTTCCAATGACACAACAAGGCTCTGCATTGTGGACCTTAATCTCTGAATAATCAAAATTGTGGCTGTCCGCAAAGGGTAATGGTGAGACATATAGGGGCACAGACCGCAGCATATTACCAGACCAGAAATAACATAAATGATATATTCTAAGAGAAACCCCCTAACTATATACCATGCTAACTCATGTGTACATATGTGCATTTGTGCCAATGATGGACTTAAAATGTTAAGCTTATGTAAATCACAGATTCTTTAAAAATTTGGAAGTTATCTGGTATTACAGTTATGGTAGTTACAAAATCCTTGGGAAAGAAGGGGAAATTTTTATTTTGGGCCTGTCATTCTTCATGTACTTTTAAATATATATTAGTCATTCTTACTGGATCGGTGTGTTGGGATAAGGTTATCCCTATCCTAAAAAACAAACATCTTGATTAAAACACTGATTTTTCTCTGAAGCCCATGACATTTATATGATGCTAGTTTGTTACCACAATGTTCCCTGATCACTTTATTTTAACTGTTTTCATCTTATTGCAATATTAAAATATAAAGAACAAATCTCACTCAAAATGTGTCAGAGAGGAAAAAATGTTGCTCATCAAAGAACTTTAAGATCAAGAAACATCAATACTTCTTCACAGTTATATATAATATATTTTTAGGCTCTCTTAAATCTCTCATACTGAACGTAGACAACATAGATCACGAAAAGCCTTGTCAGGACATGTGAACACTGAGATACTAGGGACATTTCCTTTAGAAAAAAGATTTAGGGAAAATATAATAGCTATCTTTAAGTATTTGAAGGACTGTTACATGGAAGGGTAGTTAGGCTTGTTCTGTTTGGCTCCAGAAGCACAGAATTAGGTGCCGTGGAGAGAAGGTGCAGGGAGACAGAAGTTACACTTGATGTAAAGAAAAATTTCCTAACAATTAGAGCTTTGAAAAGGGTTGATGGGTTACTTTGGGTGGTGCTGGGTTCCCTATCACTGGAGATCTTTAAAGAAAGGCTCAGTGACCATTTGTTGGGTATATTGCAGAGGGAATTTTTGTTTTGGTACCAGCTAAACTAGATGGCTTCTGAGGTCCCTCTCCAGCACTGAGCTTTTAAAGTACTTCCAAAATTAGCCAAGCTCCATTTCTTAGGTGCTTCACACCATATAATTAGACTAGAGACCATATATGTAAGTCCCCTGAGAAAAGACTTGTAGAAAGACTCACAAAGGATTTGACATACTGTAAAATCCCCCAAACTTCTACAAGGAAATAAAGTGACCAGTAGGACTCATTCAGGTATTTTCTAAAAATGTTCCTGTTAATGCATATGTGCCTCAGTACAAACCCCAACTGATCTCTACTTAAAAATATTCCCAGAGAATATTTGGAGCTAATAGTTGAAAAGTATAAAGTTCTCTAAAAAGCCATTTTGAGTCATCTAACAAACTAATAACAAGTATTTCTAACCCCTAAAATTTATCTATTTTGTTCTTTCCTTTAAAATTTGTAAAACACTTATTTTCTGTAAAAATCTATATATGATTTAATATTTCATTTTTAAGACAGAAAACTATGAGGAACACTGTAGAGCTTCATCATGTAAGACCTACTATATATTCAAATTAAATAGTTAAAATTGCTTTTCTTTACAATGTCTCACAGCTGTGCTCACTTTAATCTTTGATATAACTATCACGTCTTTTGTTTAAGTAGTACATTATACAATATTCAATAAATATGAAAATACTAGTACAAGAAAAAACCTGTTAGCAATCCTGTTGTCAAGGGCCCTGAAATGCTACTGGCTCATATCCATCAATATGCTTTGAATTGTCTGCTTCAGGACAAGTTCTGACAGCTCGTGTCTGCCTTCGTTTTTCTGATGTTCTATTTATCAAGGTAAAAGGAAGATGAAAAAGATTTTGAATTAGCCAACACCTTAGTCTTCAGAAAGCATTCTGACTGCATCCAGAAGTCATGCATTTAAGCTTTTTCTCATTTGTCTTATTCTCATTTGTAAGTCAGTAAGTGTGGTCATAGCAATACACCTGAGTGCTTTGTCCACAGCTACCAATGAAGCGGTAGCTAAACCTGAAATACTGACTTTGAATCCTAGGTAGCTTACTCAGAGTATATCTTTATGCCAAAACTTGCCATTCTCAAGAAAAAAAAAAGTTAAAGACTGATAAAATTAAATTATAAAAGATCTAATGAAAGTTGGTCATAATCCTATCTGAAGTTTGAAGATTTTGGTTAAATGTACAAAAAAGGTTATTATTATTTCTTCTCCCTATATCAAGAGGTTAAACTGGGGAAAGTTTTGTTGAGTATTTATTTCTTCCATATTACATATGTACTGAAGTTTTTTCAATTTAAGAATTTCTGAAACTGAAAATTACAGAAATGATCTGAAAAGTCTATTTAGAAACACATAACTTAAGAAATCAACTTAGTCTTAAGAAACCAGTTTTCTGATAGTATAAAATGAACTACATGATTTTCATAGTATTAAAAGTTTTTAGTGAATAATTATAGATTGTTAAGACTACAAAGCATTTTGGTAGAACTATAATGAAATTTAAAAAAAAATTCGACCACTTCCAACTTTTCCAAAATACAACAGAAGTGTTGTCATTTGGCAACCCCCAAAAGGAAACATCTTAGCTGGCTTCTTGCAGCATTTTTAAGGTTTACGCTATATATTCAAAAGGAAAAAGCAAGAAGACCTATCTTTAATCCTATCTGAAACTGACTTATGGTTATGGTATACCAGAGTGGATTCTATTTTTTCCCATTATTCAATTAAGGAAGAGTTATTGATTTAGTTATCAGTTGGGTCTCATAAATGATAAACAAATCTTTCTAGGGGATGATGTTTGTCAGACTGAAAAAATGGTATTGTGGTGGAAATGTTCAATGTGATTCTCCATAGCTACATTTCCTGCTGGAGAAAACTGCATGGATACACTGAAGAGCTAATCACAGTGTGATGCTAAGGGGAGCATCTATTTTTATTAGTTCTCAAATATGATGCAAATTCTCCTTTTCTTTGAAAACAGTAGCTCTGGAATTTGAAAATCTGGGTGAGGAATTTGAGAAAATAAAATTCACCATGCTTTTCAATCAAAAAACAAATTAGAATTCTTATTGCCCAGGGTCACACAACTACTAAGTGTCTGAGACTGTATTTAAACGTAGGTCTTCCTGACTCCAGACCAGGCACTCAATCTTCTGTGCCACCTAGTTGCTCTGGGAAAGTCACTTAACCTGTCTTCCTCAGTTAACCCAACTGTAAAATAAGAATAGCACCTGCTTTTCAGCACTGTTGAGAATCAATTTGTAAGCACCTAGCACATAGCAGGAATTCATTAAATGCTTGGTCCATTCCTTACTCCATTTTTGAGAAGAAAAGGTTTGAAACAGTATGACAGAAACAATTAAGAAAGGGTAAAAGGATTTTCTGCACAGCAAAGACCTCAGTTTAGATTAGGTAACACAAAATTATAGTGGACCATTTTTACAGTTGCATGAAAGGAAGCAAATGATGGGCATAATTTGGGGTTTAGCAAGGCAAGAACTGAGTGAGATAGGACTAGGGAGCAAAGGATTCAAGAAGAGAGGATAGTGTAGAGTGGAACTGTTTGACCAATCGGCTGAGATTTGGAATTGGGGGAGAAAAGCATAGTAAAACCATGTGTGATGGTGACCTGGCAAAGCAATGAGGAGTAGAGATTATAGGATACAGTAAGAACAAATAGGCTTGGGATGAGTAAGGCAGAGAAAGATGAAATGAGAGGGCATGGTGATAAAGGAATTTAAGTTCTTAATCTGGGAAGTGGAATATTTGAGTGTGATGGCAAGATCAAGAGTATGACTTCTTGTGTATAGCTATGGTGGAGTGAATAGTTTATGGAAACTAAGCAGACTGAGGAACTGGTAAAAGTTAGGGTGTTTGGGGAAACATTAACATTTATCCTAAGTCCCCTACTGTGAAGGCAGGAGGTGGGTTGGAGAGGGAGTCCAGGTCAGGCAGTGGATTCAATGAAAAAGGAGGGAAAATATGCTGGGGTGGGGCAGAGTTTGGAGGAACTGTTTCCAGTGATAAATTTGAATACACTTAAAGGAGCAGAGATTGCTGAACGATGGAAATAAAGGGGAAGTTTGGAAGTGCATTGAAGTATTCAACTCTAGTTCTGTAACCAGTGAATTGTGGGGTTTGAGATGTTGCTACCAGTACTGGAAAGGCCTAGGATCTGTCTCAGTGAGAGCCAGAGGACAGAAAGTGCATGAGGAAGAGGTCTAAAATGAAGTTGTGAATTATAAATTGAGAATTCCAGAAGGCATAGTGAAAAGATGTAGACTCAGAGGGGAAAGGAGTAGCAATGAAGTAGTTAGGGATGAGAAAGAGGGCATGAGAGGGTAGAGAAGGGGGTTTGCCCTTTTTTCGCTGCTCAAGAAGATTCAGGGACTCCCAATTTTATCTGGGATAAAATACAAGCTTTTCAGCCTGGTATTTAAAGCCTTCCATAATTTGGCTCCTATCTACCTTTGCAGTCATTTCATATCTGGTTATAAGCTTAACTACTAGAGGACCAGAGAGCCACACATTTGTGGTGTTTGAACAATCTTGAAAGAAGATGGGAATTCCAAAGGGCAGAGGTAAGGAGGATGTGTTTCAAGTATGGAGAGAGCTTGTACAAAGGCTGTCAATCAGATGGAATGTATTCTACAAGGAAAGCTGATAAGTCAGTTTAAGAAAATGAAATGAGGCTGGAAAGGTAGTTGGGACCCAGATTGTGGAGAGCTTTAAATGCCAGGCTCTATTTTATTCTAGAGACAGAGAGCCACTGAAGCTTTCTAATCTGCTGATGTAATCAGATCTGTGCTTCAGGAACATCCATTTGTCTAGAATTACTACAAAAGCCTAAAAGGTCTTCTCTTTGTCCACATTCTCCTCCACTCTCCCATCCTGACTGCTAAACAGGTTAACTATGCTTTTAGTGTGATTTATTTTTTGCCCTTATAGGTAACAGGGGTGAAGTTCAGGTGACTACTGGCCATCTACCACTCCCCTTCCTTTCCGATTTCAGTCTTTTCATAATTGGCTCTCTTGTAAACTCCACCGTTAGTTCCTACTAGTTTTACTCTCCCTCAATTTTTCTTCTGCCTCTTCTTGGCTTTCATGGGGAAACAGTAGCTTTATCTAAGTCATTTTACCAAGTTTTCTTTCCCTGAAACAAACTGATCTCCTGTAACATGCCTGGTGTAATCTTTAACTCTTCCCTCTGATTATTCAATTCAAAGACTTTCTTTGGGAATAGGGAGCAGGGTATTCCTAGGGATGAAGCTACCAGAACTTTGCAGGTTTAGGAAGGCTAGAGCTCAGGAAAGCCAAAGTTTACACTGCTGTACTTTATTTTCTGCTATTTAAAACAAAGTATGTTCAGCCACAAATTGACAATGACAACACCGATAAATGAAATAAGGTCTCTGGTATTATCACAAAGACGCTATTTCAAGCTTCTGAAAGTCTATATCTCAAGTCAGGTTTAACATGTTCACCTTGAATATACAATTACATATTTGATTTTTTGGTTAAATGATAAGGAAACTAACAATTTACTTGTTAGCTTCCATTTTGTAGCAGGTAATCTACTGGAGAAGGGAAATGGCAGATTAATGGTGCTGAGAAGTATACTGAAGAGTCAGTTACTTGGGTGCACTGTATGATTTAGCCCTAATGTATCTGATTGGCTAATTAAGCCACAAATAACTCAATTTGCCACAAATGTATTCATTTATGCATAACTCTACCATTAGCTGACTTTCCAAATTTGTTAAACAATTACTGAACCATTTAGTCATGATATAACATTCAATTATCTACAATTTTCATCCTGTCCATTTACCACATAAATATTCAAGGATGAAGTCTCTTCCAAATATGCATAAATGTTCTGTTTGTCTTATACTCAAATGGCTTTGTAGAATGAATCTCATCTATGAAAAAATATTTTATTAACAAAATATGCATTTACAATCATTCACAACCTGAAAATAAACTTCAACCCAGGTTACTCAAAATCTTTACAAACTGTGGTTATTCCGACAACTTTGTATAGTAAATGCAGGTAACATTATTAGAAGCTCTAAGCTATTCACATACCTGGAATTTCACAAGTTTCTTTAGGATATGGCACATAGATATACATTGTCGAAATGTAGAGAATAAGGATTATTAAGGTAAAGGACTGCTACCCAAATCATATACAACTATAACGGAATTACTCAAAGCTCCTTATACTGCTCCAACATAAAATGAAGAATTAATAGTCTTGACTGGATAGCTAGTTTAGTTTTGTGCTGCTTAGGATGTACAGAGATGGAGAGAAAATACAGCTGAAAAAAGAAAAAGAAATACTGAATGGAAATGACATACACAGATCATCACCAGCAAAGTGAGTATCAAAACTGGAATGTTCTAAAGGTGAATTAATTGGCCAATGGTGGTAATCACTATCTTGACAGAGATTTTGGAAATGAAATATACCTATGAAAATACTGAAAAAGAAGCAAAACAATTGTAGAATGTGTTCAAATTTTATACAACCTAGATTTGGAGAAAATATGTATAGCTCCCATTTGGAACAATACAGTATTAACTAAAATTGTCATTCAGAGACAACTGGTTATAGGACTAGGCTAAGACCAAGGTGGCAGATTCAGTCCAATGAGACAGAGTTGACATTACAGAGAAATAATCACTACTGGACAAATTATATAATTTGTAAGGTCTGCTATTAGGTCATTACTTTTTTTAAATGAAGGATGATGCATTAAAGAGTATAAAACGAACCATTATTTTTTATTAAAATGTCTATCAACAACCGAATTGATCATTTCTGCCTTAACAACTATCACTTTTTTGTTTTTTTTTTTTTTTTCAATTCGATCGAACTGAATTCAGCAAGCATTTGGGTCTATGAAGGTATAATATAGACCTCACAATCAAAAAGGGAAAGGGAACAATGAGAACATAACAAGCATAAACCATGATAAAAATGGTTAGGGAAAGAAAGGAGAGGTTAAGGAAGAATACTAAGAAATTTGTGGAGAAATACGTAACTTTTAGCTTTCACCGCTGGAGGAAAAGTTATGATGAAAAGAATAGATTTATGTACATGAATGGGAGTAATATGAGAAGTATTAGAAATATAGACTGAAGTCAGACTGTGAAAGTCTTTAAATGCTGGAATGAGGAGTACATAAGTTTTTGGATAGAAGGGTGACAGAATTGGAAAGGTTACAAAGAAAGAAAAGACTTGGCAACTGACTAGATAAGGGGGTGAGGGGGGAAGTGAGAATCTGGATGATGTGGAAGAGAGTAGCAGTATCAAAAGAAACTGAAAAGCCAGGGGACAGGCAGGCTTGGGGAAGAAACAGATTAATTATTCAACTTTGAACCAAATCTTTTAATGTGGAATTGCCCAACTGGAAAAAGGAAACTTGAGCAGAGGGGAAAGCCTGAGGATAGATATTTGGCAGTTATGTTATAGGTGATGAAGATTCCTTAAAGTCTTGGGCCTGGATGAGATCAAAGGAAAGAGAACCAGGAAGAGCAATGGGAGAAGAGAAGAGCATATTAAGTAGGAGAGGGTAGTCAATGGAGTCAATTATTTATTAAGGAAGACACTTTTCTGTCACTGAAAAAGGAAAAAGAATCTCCCAAATATATCTCGTGATAGTGGTGAGGGGCATGTACTGAGCTAACCACATTCATCTACCTTCACACGTATTTGTTGAGAGGTTACTAGGTACAAAGTGTTGAACTGAGTAAAAGATGGAAGAAAAAAAAAATGCAAGCTAAGGTCCCGCCTTAAACTCATGGGCTACAAATTGGCCATAGTATATGACCACAAAAGGCTGTTTTTCTGTGCGAAATTAATTGGCTTGAATGGTAACCAAACTCACTAAGGTCACTAACTAGCCACCAAATGATTTGACAAGCCACTTAACCTATTTTTTCTGAAGCTGCTTCCAGCTACAAATTCTTAAATTTCATTCAACTTATTAGCACCATACTTTAAATGAGAAGTGTCAAACATCATATGGCACAGTGTGGGCTCAACTAAATTAAAATGTAATTGGTAAATATTTAACAATATAAATGAAAATACAATAAAAATAGATTACATTACATTTTAAAACTAAGGCAATATGCGACTTATAAGAATCTTTAGGTATGGATTGGCACACCTCATTTCTATTTGAGTTTCACACCACTGCTCTACATCATTAATAACAGATAAAATAAACTTAGGTTGACAAATCCAATGACCAAATAATTAAGTTGAAACAATTATGCATATATGTATTAATGGTGAGTCAGCTATTCCTTGCCTTCTGATAATGGTGAATTAACTACATCTGCAAAGGTAGAATAAAACCCATTAATAACTATTTTGAAATACCTAGCATTCTCACAAGTAATTTATCAAAAAACAACAATAAAAAACCCCCCACAAAACCTGTTGTAGAGAATAGTGACTTTACAACAAATAGAGGCCAAAAACAGAATATAAAACTGATGTAATAGTCTACACTAAGTGTTTTCAAACTTTTGAAAAAAAGATTGCATCTTACATAAACATAAGAAACCAAATGCCAAGAAAGTTTCCATGTTATATATAGTTCTAGTCTTATTTTACAGTAAAGAGTCTTAAGGATAAAGACTAAGTATTTTTGCATGTCTAAATCACAAAGATTTTTAAAAAAATGTAAACCAAGTTCATATGACTGAATTCAGATCAAAGGCAGCCAGCCGCTCCTTTGTCAAAGGTGAAAAAGATAACCTATAAGACTACATTAAACAACTTGGGAGCAAGAAAAAATTAGTTAGCTTTAAGGTGACCTGGAAAAGTTTTGAAAAGTAGCATTAACTCACAATGGTCTGAACAAATGGAAGGTGTGAATAATCCCAAAGTAATTTCTCTCTGGTTTTAATAGGTATCATTGCAATACTTCAGACTTTTTCCCTTCTGGTTAATATTAAAATGGGAAAGTGAATAGGATAAGCATTTATTACAGTTTTTACTATGTACCAGGCACTGCGCTAAACATTTTTTATGAATACTACCTCATTTGATGCTAACAACCCTGTGTATCATCCCCATTTTACAATTGAGGAAACTGAAGCAAACAGACTTGCCCAGGTCATAGTTAGTTAAGTATCTGAGGGAAAATTCAAATTTAGGTCTGACACCAGGCCCAATGTTCTATCCACTGTGCCGATAGCTCTGCATTTCCCATGTACACGACTCCTGTAGATAGAAGCAACACAGAAGCACAGTAGGTGAAATAAATTAATTTGCTGCAGAGAAGTTACGATTAGCTACACGTGGATAAATTTTTAATCTTGAAATATTTCCCCTTTATTTTACTCAGATATTTCAGAGGTGTCTTTCCAAAATACCAAAAAAATTCTTTAATACTATAATCTATTAGTAGCTATTTGGTGGTTTCAAAAATCATATATTGGTTTTTAAGGCACTAAAATTCTTTTTCTTTGACCAGAAAATAAACTTAAGAGTTAAGCCATCAAAATATCTGTCACCTTACTTTGGTATTTATACTGGCCTAAGTTATTGCAGCAAAAACGAAAGCCCAAGGTCAGTGTAATCTTTCACTTCTCTTCATTTAACATCTGAAAGATCTTTAGTCAGTTTACAAAATGAGGACAAAGGAAGGGGGAAAAAAATCACCTGACCTCTCCTCACCCCCAATGATCAAATTTTTAAATAGTTTTGAAAATAACTGTTAAAAATTCAATGTTATTTAATAATTTATGTTAGTAACAAACATTTTCAAAAAGCTATCAGGGTCCTGGATAAACAAAAGTTAAGGCATAATTCCTACATTAAAATTTTAGAAATTTTGCTTTTCTACGTAAAGAATTTTAAATATACTTTTTCACTACGGTGAGAAGAAATGAATTCAGTCCTTATAAGCATGGTCCATGCTGTAAGTAACGTTTGACAAATTCCAATGATAGCACTTTTTAGATAGAAGCAACTTTTGAGTGATTAACGTCTTTACCAACTAGTAATCTGACTTTCAGTGATGCAAAAGACCTTAGGAGATTATTCTAGTATATCCCCTATGTTTAACAGAAAATGAACATGCAGAAATGGTCTGCTTAAGGTTGCATGGCCAGTTAATGGCAAAGCAGACAGTAGAACCCAAATATTGTAATTCACAGGATCATAGATTTAGAGACGGAAGGGTCTTCAGAGGCCATGCAAACCCAACTCTGTCATTTCATAGATGAGGAAAATGAGCACCGTGGAAACTAAGTGACTTGCCCAAGGTCACACAGGTATGTGTCAGAGGTAGGATTTGAACTTACATTTTCTGACTCTAGGGCCAACGCTCCTTCTACCATACGTCAGTTATCTTTTTAATACAATTTCTTTTGACTATGCCCACTCTGAATCATTAACAATGATAATTTATGATACTGCTATATTTGAAGTATTGTCTTAATTCTAAACATTCTGTACTAAGGTTGTCTGTATCACGTTTCTGGATAGTTAAAACCACTCAGTGAGAAACATTGATGATGGTTTTACATTTCCCTATAGCCCAAGAGTCTGGCTTTAGTTCCATGAGATTAAAACCTTCCAGAGATGATTCCAGGACTCCTGAGGTCCTAGAGTGACTACCAGGCTAACTACCAGGGTGTTTGTAAGGAACTAAGCTATTTCATTACCACCACCCTTTTAAAAAAGAAGACAGCTTTGTCATTTCGTCCCATCCCCAAATTCTCTTATGACACTGTGGATATAACCAACTCTTAGTATTTCATTTGTTAATTAGGTATACGGTTATGGTTTTGCTATCTGTCAGGTGTAATTAGATCACGTACTTTTATAATGTCAAAGGTCACAGCCTCTTTTAAAAGAAAAAATTAGTGGCTTTATTTTTGTCATGCTAAGTTTTGAAACCAAAGGTGAGAATAGATTGGCCAATGTCAATAATTGTGAACCTCAATATCACTTAGTAAATAATCTTTAAGTATTCCAGTTGTGTACTACTATAAGATTTAACTAAGACATAAACTTTAGGTTAGATAGTAAATAGATATCTTGGAGGCTACTGTTAATAGATTACTTAGTATAACAGAATTGCTTATGTTTAAACCTGCATACCAGATGAGCAGAATAGTCCTGAGGGTTTATATCTATTGAGGTGAGCTATTAGTTACTGTCAACCTATTTAGAAGAAATTTAGTTTCCAAAATGGAACTGAGACAAAAATTTTATACAAATCTACAGTATGGCCAACATACTTTGTGAAATATATAAAAATTATAAAATCATAAAAAATAAAAAGCCCATGTTGTGATTTTAACGTTTGATGGTCTTTATTTACAACTTTGTTGGCAAAAAAGGCAGAGGGAAAATTTAAAACGGTTTACAGAGGGCATTCCAGATGATGCTGTCAGTTTAAAGAACCTTCATCTTTAATGTCCATCTGATTAATTATCCAAAGAAACCCAACACTGAATCTGCATAAGTAGTCTATTTATGAAGTACAGTGCTCTTATTTTAAGAAGTTTGTTTTTTTTTTAATATATAAATACAAAGGAAATCAAATCACTCATTAAAAAGATGCAGTTTAAATGAGGGATATTTTCAATATGTATGTTGTACTTGGTAATAACACATGCCCAATGAAATTCACAAGTTGGAAAAAAGCAGTTATACTTCCTACTTTGATTATTTACAAAATCTTTTCTGTAATGACCATTATATTTCAGATTACTTATGACTTACTCTGAACTTACTATGAAGTGTAGTCAAGGTCAGAATAAAGGTGATAAGGGTGAATATTCCTTTTCTTTTTTTTGGTTGGAGGAAAAAGGTGCCCTCCCAAAATCAGTGTGAGAAACCATAAACATCCTGTTTAAGAATTCTAGACAGGAGAAAAAAATTAATGTAGTCAATTTCAATTTATGTTGAGCTGACAATTTTTTTTCCCATCTGACTTGCTTGTTGTCATTCCTCTAGGTCAAGTGTGTTTAATTCTTCTTCTAGTTCATCCAAATCCTCTCCAGTAAAAAGGTTTTCATCAACAGGAACAGCACCAATAACCCCATTTTCCTGTTCTTCTTCATTATTTTCTTCCAAATCACTTTGTTCTCCATTTTCTGCCCCACCTCCTGAAGCTTCACTCAATTTATTATCTGAAAATAAAGAAAATTTAATAAACCTGAAAACAGAATAGCCATTCTAGTACTTGGCTGAAAATCTAAGCTATTAAATAGGCTTGTTATGTCCCATCCCACTCATATTCTTTTTCCCACTTGAGAACTGATTCATAATAGGCTCTTAGTATTTGTTTCACATTGCCATGTATTATAGATATTACTGACAAAGTAACATGTCTCCCCAACAGCAAAGTTCCTTGAAAGACGAGATCCGTCTTACTCATTTTAAAATCTTCCTTAAGGATGTAGTATACTGGCCTCCACAAAGTAGTTGTCAATTATTATTCACTGAATTAGAAGCCTATTTTTTTTTTTAAAGAGTAGGCTAATAGAGTAAAGGTCTGTATTAGATGTGACATAACCTTGAAGGTACTGAAGAAATGATTCTCAAGAAATCTGAAAGAGGATATCAATGGTTTGTAGAAACAAACCAAACTAATGACCTTAATTACTACCAAAAAGAGGTGACCAAGAAATTATCAGTAACTACCAATCAACAGGCCTTTCTCACGTCTATAATATCTTTATGAAGAACCTGAAACACACAGTGACTAGCCCAGGTTCACACAGCTAGTTAGTGTTTGAAATGGGATTCAAATTCGGGTCTTCCTGACTCCAAGTCTAGCATTCTATTCATTGTGCCACCTAGATGTCCTAAGGAAGAAAAAAACTTACCATTTTGGGGATTTTTTGGCTGCATATTAAAGAAAAAAATGTTATTCACCAGAGCATAATTCTTCCTTTAAAAGTTTTCCTCTAAAAGGTATGTCCAATGCATGAAAAAAAATTATGTAACTGAATTTTGACATGAAATACCCTCTCTTAAAAAAATTAGAGTGGCAGGTCATTGAAAGAGCAAGGGCAAGGTAGGTGGGGCTGTAAAGGAGAAATATAATAAAGGATGTCATCACAGGTGACTGAATGTGGAAGTAGGGCCAGTAACATAAGAAGAGCGCAGGATAATTAGAGGATAGGTGGTATGAGGTACTGGTATACAGTAATGTCAAAAACTACAGAGGAAGGTACTAGCACTTTTGGTGGATCTCTTGGGAAGAACGTGTGCAGGAATGTGGACAAGATTCGGATAGGAGGAGGAGACACAGATGGATGGGGTGTAATCTGTACAATGGAGAGAATACTTACACTGATAAGCTCTAAGATCCACCATGGTATTCACGTATTACTTTCATTAAAACCTTGTACTTTAGCATGAGGTTAAACTAGCAAGTTGATTACAAATTATATGTGAATTAGGAAATATTGTTCTAATTATCTAGTAACATAAAACAATGCAACTATAATCCTATTACTGCCAGGGTAGAAGTGACTAATAAGCTAGAGATATTCCTTTTTTTAATTATAAGGAACCTAAGATTGCTACAGAACAAACAATTCATCTAGCAGTTTCAGCACGCTGATGCAATTTGGAGTTTGTGGACCTGGGTTCCAGCTTGGCAACTTATAACCTTCTCACCATTCCCTTGATCTTATCTGTAAAGCCAGGGGGTGGATGCTAAGATTTGTGTGGTCCAGCTTTAAATACAGGATCCTCAAGTTCTCTCCATACTGTTGTAGTACTAAGAATAGGGCTGAGCTTATTTTTCACTATTTTGTGCACTACTGTCTTGTTTGCTTTTTGTACTTCTCTTTTATAAGATTCCTTTCCCAATTCTATTAAACTTGTTCTCTCCATTCCCAATTTAAAAATGCTTAGAAAACCTTATTTACTAAAAGGAAAGGAAAAAACCTAAGGTGATATTCTACCTTCTACTCCCTGCAGTGCAACTGCCCAGGCCATTTCAATGATATAAGTGCCAGTTTTAGTACAATACTTAATGTCTTCTGAATATAACTGCAGTACTCTTTTAAACTTCCTGGTACCTTTTCCTCTAATTAAGAAATGATTAAATCTCAATGTTTCTTTCACTCTCTTCTATTAATATCTTACATCCAAAGTCTCAGGCCTGGGTTAAGATGCTTGGGCCCAGTTATCAATAAGCATTTATTAAGTAACTATGATGCGTCAGACATTGTTAGATGTTAGAGATACACAGACGAAAATTTAATAATCTGAATCAAGGAGTTTAGTCTATTCAGAGAAAACAATGTATACATGATAAGTATATAAAAGATAATTTGTGGCAACAGCAGCTAGGGGATCTAGAGGATATTAAGAAAGGCTTCACTTAGGACAGAGGTTCCCAAACTAAACAGGCCTACTGCCCCCCTGAAAAAAAATTACTCAGTGCCCCTCTGGAAATCTACTTTCTTTAAGTTTTTTTTTTTTTTGAAATTTTCATCATTAAAAGAAAGAAGATGCATCTTTCATTCAATATTTTTTTGTAACTTTGTGGATTTTTATCCTGCACTGAAATTTTGATGAGGCAAATACTGCATCACGTAACAAGTCATCACATGCACATATTCTTGTTGATGCATGCTGGATTTCCCAACAACGAGCTACATGCTCTCCTGCCAACACTTGCTTGTTAAGACCTGTTAGAGGACCTGACCACTGATCTGTTTTAACTTGCATTTTGTGTGTTTATTTGGAAAATAATGTAACTGTTATACAACAGATGAAATATGTACGGTCTTACAAAATTTTCTTCTCTTCTTTCCTTATGCTTCCACGGCCCCCTTATTTTTATTCAACACCCCCCAATTGCACCCAAGGCTACTACCACACCCCCGCATTGTTCCAGCACCCCTCAAGGAAGTGGTATTGCCCACTTTGGGAACCTCTGGTAGGAAGTGGCACCTGAGATAAACTTTGAAGGAAGCTAAGGACTCTAAGAGTCAGACATCAGGAGAAAATATGCTTCAGGCATGAAATTCTGTCAACAAAGAAGGCCAGTCTGGTCGGACTAAAATACATATGATGGGAACTAACGTATAAAAATTGGAAAGAGAGAGAGAGAGATTGATTTTAGGTAGGGAGTCTATTATAATAGTCCAGGGGAGAAGTAAAAAGTTTGAACTAGGTTGGGGGCTATTCTTTGAAAGGCTGTGATTTTGCCAGTTAAAATACATTTCATTTTCTTTACACAACTCCTTCTCCATTCAGGTACAGAGAAGTAAAACACCAAGAGTAGAGAATCACTGGTACTCAACACAAAAAATATCATGCTGCCTTATGGGATACCATCAGCAGTTGTTGGGAAGACAGATAAAAGTCCTACCACAAGAAACACTTATCTAAACATAACTGTACACACATATGAGAATGCAATGGTAGTGGGATAATTAAGGAAAGGACTAAGAAATGAGCAGTCTAAAAGTCAAGTAAGAAAGCTCTTTGGCTCCAAGTGCCTCCTGGAGGTATTAAACAATGTTTGTGGATGTAACTAAATTTGAGATTGTCAAGAAATAGAATCCAGACCAACTGTCATCCACAACTAGAGTTTTCTTCAGTTTCTACTTTTTTTCATTGCTCAGACTTTACTGACCATGTGAAACTACTGGCGTGATAGTTCTATACTGTTGCCACCAATCCTTGCCTAACCTAAGCATGGATGTCTCCTACTTTCTTTTCCTTATATCACCTGGAAAAAAAAAAGTGAGATTAAAAAAAAAAGATTCTGCTAGCATTCAAGAGGGGAGAAGGGGATAAAAAAGTTTATAGAGAACTGAATTGTCAAACTACAGTATATTAATGACTGATATTTAAACCCCCCAATACTCAGTAATTTGGACATAAATTGTTAGTTGCCTGAGTTCATGTGGCACCTATTTCTTCTAGCTATGCCTCCAAACCAACTCCGATTCCTTGAGATTTTTAGCTGGTTAACTCTTCTGTAAGTGCCATTAGTCCTCCACACATCAGCAAAACTTTACCCAGACTGATAAGTTGTATACTCACCTACAACAGAAATGTTAATCTTAAATGTCCCACAAATTTAACAATACCCAATGTACCCTACCTGTAGTCATGACTACACACATTTCCAATAGTAAGAATGGTTTTTACACACAGACACAAAATTGAGAAAGAAAGATGGCAGTAAGAAAAAGGAATGAAAGAACAGCAAAAAGGAAGGCAAAGTGCACAAGGCCAGTGCTCTCTCTAATATTCTTTAATCCACCTCCACTGTTCTCCCTCCCTCCCCCCCACAAAAAAACAGAGAAAAAGCAAAAACAAATCCTCCCTTCCCCCAATTACGTAACAGTTAGGACTGAAATAAGACTCACCTACATTTCAGGAGGGAAAAAGCTTTAGGTTCTCCTGAGAATATCATTGGGATTGGGATAAAATACATAAGTTGGGTATCGAGGATGTGGAGGTCCAGAGGCAAGTATGTCAAAGGGCTTTGAAAGTGTAAGTATTTAGGGTTAAGAGAAAATCTGTTTCATGAACTTTACTGCCTCACAAATAATCCCATCATTTTAGACAGTCCTGTAAGCAGGTGAGATGTATTATTTGGGGGTAGGTAGTCAGAGGTAAAAAAATGGAAAATCCAAGCAGTAGTAATAGCACCCAGTGCTGCTCAGCTGCTAAGGAGGCCTTTTGTATGTAAAGGCCATATGTAATTTAGGTGTGCTTAAGCCAGTGGCTTCCCATAAGACAATAATTTCAGTAATTGCCAGTAGCAGCAAGGCATAACATCTTCTGCTTCCCACCTCTGACTTACCATTTTCCTTTCCCTGATCATGGCAAAAATGAAGAATGGATATTTATTGACACCTCTTCAATCCAATTTAAGAAACACCAGTATAGAAACTTCAGATATTTACTTACTGTATTACAGGCTAATTTTAGCAATTGGCAAGTGGATTATTTATCCCTTGGACTTGTATGCAGAAACTTAATAAACATCCTATAATGTGTTTATTAAGCACTGTTTGAAATAGGGCTTTAAAATATAATGCATATCTTGTTTACTTTCTAGCAATTATCTATGTTGGATGTTTGCCTAATTTTAAAAATGGTGAAGTCTTAAAACTATCCTAATATAATTATTAAAAAAAAAGGCAAAAGCCTATACCAATATTAAAAGAATATTGCAAAATCAAGTGCTATCGCATATTATCTAAGATATAGAGAAAATATACTTTATTTAGTTTCCAAGTGTTAATTACAAAGCAAGAAATAAAAGCAACGGGATATATATGCAGTAGTTGTCTTTTACTATTATATTCATTAATACTCATTTCTTAACTATCAGAGATAGAGGTATATCACAAAACCAAACATTTCTTTTGTGATTTCTAACTCCTGAGAAATATTTTTTTTTTTTAAAATAACGACTTGATTCAATACGACTTCTTGGAAATACAGATAAATTAGCCTACTTACCATCCTTCTCTACTGAAGCATATGTACTGAATCTTTCAAGACTGGCCACAGTAATACCAGTCTCATCCACATCCTTTGGGATATACTGGCTCAAATCTATATCATTTACTCTTACTAGATCTTCAACCTTCAAAAAAAGCACAAAAATAAAAATTCTGTTATAAATAGCTATTATAGATAAAAATATCTAATATCCATATATCTGTGATAGATAAATCTATCACTCATGCATTTTTTTTGGGTAACTCTTCTCATATAAGTGTCCAAAAATCAACACTCAAATCAAAATGTTATATTATGCCAGGTAAAAATGTTCAGCTTTAAATGACAATCCTAGCAATTTATGCCTAAACTTTCTTTTTGAACTCTTGCGTACTGCTACTTATTGGTCAAATAATCATTCCCGAAACATCATTTCATACTTACCACCCTTTTCCAGGAGAGGAATTCAGTCAGTCTATTTGCTATCATTGCCAAGTGTACTCACAATCACTTGACCATGATTGTTTCGTTGATCGTACTTTTCCCATTACCCCCTTTACCCTTTTCTACTAATTCTGCTCTGCTACTAATTTTATTTAGTTCTCTACAAAATGCTCTGGATTCTGCAAGATGGTGGGAAGAGGACTGGTTTCTGAAGTCAGAGGCCCTAGATATGATCCAGCTTTGCTACTTACTAGTGTGATGTTGGGAAACTTACTTCAAACCCCTCAGTTTCACCTCCCTCATCTGTTAAATGAGGGGACTGGATTCAAGGCCCTAATATTCCATCTACAATCCTTTAACAACAGCTAAGACCTAAGTGGTTATCATAAGAATGCTTTTACCTCGTCACCACCTGTTCCTTGAGTGTACCGGGTGTCATCTGCTTCTTCATCATCATCATCAACCAGCTCAGGACGAAATTCAAATACTTCACGGCCACTGATCTACTCATATACATACACACATTATATTAAATACTCAGTCAGAATTTCAGAACTAAAAAACAATGAAAAACTTTGTCTACTGAAGGCTTCTTATCTAACATTCCACATAGTTACTATCTTTAGTACTGACATGATAGTTATTTTAGAACCTACCACCAGTGCTTTTCCTGCCTTAAAGTCTGCTTTTCTTCTTTCCATATCTTGCTCAAGTTTATCAATCTTTTCTTGTCTTTTCCGTTTCTTCCATGCAAGAAAAGACTCTAAAGTAATTTTGGTAACATTTGGTCCTAAAGCAGAACGCTGGAGAGATTAAAAAAAGTTAATAACCCTTTTTAGGAAGCCATGTTTCCAATATTGTATCAAAACAACAGTCTTTTTTTTTTTTTACAATGTCCCTGCTTCTAAGAATCATTCTGAAGATTCTATGGTAGCAAAATGAGGTAACATTTAACTCCCCTCCCAAACACCAATAAATTCTTAAAAAAAAAAAAAGAGGTTCAACCATACTTAGTGTATTTATAGCTTAATTATACCATACTTTGAATAGTCAACAGTTTTTAAAAATTAGAAGCAGTGTAGAAGTGCTTCATAGAACTGTGTTCCCAGGAGCCAACTAATTAAATCTTTACTACCTCCTAGGAAAGTGATGGTTAAGAGGTAATGAAATAAAAGTTTTATTTAATTTTTTTCTGGCTCAAATTAATAAGGAAAAATACATAATAAAAATGTTAACTGAAGATTGTGAATCATGATATAATCTGCAAGTCTAGGAATTAGGTTGATGAACCCTAATAGTATAAATGACATATTTACATAATTTTACTCTACTGTAGGTTATCCATGCCAAGAGACAAGGGATAAACTTTGAAATACACAAACAAAAGTCCTAAGAAGCCCTATTCTTCTTTCCTCTTTGGCTAGGTTGTCTGACAGGACTTAGATGAGATAGCCATCAACAACTCCATATTTTCTGATGAAAATGGAGGACTATCAGGCTCTATATGCCTTACTAGTGCCTGCTAAAGATGCTGTAGGCTAAGGAATCTTAATTTGAATTTCAAGAACTCTAAAGAAACACACACATACACCCTCAGTTTCAATATAATTGATTTCCTTTATAATCCTATGTATTTTATGAACTTAAAACATTATTCTGAGAAGGGATCCTTAGATTTCACTGGACTGCCAAAGAAGTCCATGAAACAAAAGGTTAAGAACCTCACTGTCAACTAAACTACTTATTTAGCAACTTAGGATTTTAGGGCCTTGCCACCTACTCTGCAGGTGAACTTCCTTTTATGTGTTATCTCCCCCACATAAGACTATATGAGGTCCTTGAGAGTAGGTCTTTTTTGATTTTTCTATTTGTATTCCTGGCACTTAGCACAGTGCTTGATAAATAGTACGTACTTAATACTTTCAAGTTAATTTGTTCCTCCATTCCTTTCTATCTCTCACTAGAATTAAAATTGCAAAAGAGAAAGATTTTGATTCTATCTTGAGATTTTGTTTCTTTCTGCTCATGTCTTATTGTTGTTCAGTCACATCTGACTCGTTGTGACCCCATATAGAGTTTTCTTGGAAAAGATACTGGAGTGGTCAGCCATTTCTTTCACCAGTAGATTAGGACAAACAAAGGTTAAGTGGCTTGTCCAGAGTCATACAGCTAATGACTGTCTGAGGCCACATTTGAACTCAGGTCTTCTTGATTCCACTCCCAGCATTCTATTCATTAAGCCACCTAGTTACCTCATAGCTGCTCATGTCTACATACATATGAATGCCATCAAACCAGTTTTCAAAAAAGAGTAATTTTATATTAGTGGGCAAAAGCTGAAAGCTATCTAAATAAAAAACAATTATAACACATAAGCTTAATGTCAGAACAATAAAATCTTTGCAATTAAACAGGCTATAGCAATCATATTTTTCAAACAAAACAGTGCTGTTGCCCCCAAGTGGCAAACGTTAAAAATTCACAATAAAGACTTTCTTTAGGGTTGGAAAAAAACCAATTCCTCCCCCCTCAAAAAAAAAAAAAAAAAAACCACCCCAAACCAAAATCCAAAAACCCTGTTCTAGTTACCTCTCTTTCTATTAGATCTTCCAATGAAATTTCATCTTCTTTTTCTTCTTTCTTTTTATCTTTTTTTAATACAAAACCAGGAGGAAGAGCATGACGGTACATACAATTATCACCACCTCCAGGGCAAACCCAAAACCAGCCATATTTGTTGTTTTCAATAGCATCAAGAAAATGCTTGCACACCTAAAAAGAAACAACAATATTCGCTGATAATTGCTCTTCTGTCCTTTAACATTTCTGTGGTAATATTAAGAAAATAGAAAAGATAAATTTTTGTCCACACAAACTTTCAGTTAAAAATTTCAAAATTTCAGTTAAAAACAATCACTTTACAAGGGAACAAAAAAATGCAAAGAAAAACTTTGGAGCTTTTAAAGTATAAAATAATGTAATGGTCAACTAATTATAAGTTATATTTATACACACACAAACCATTGATTCAGTTGAATCCTTAAAGGAATGCTTTTATATGATTCCATGCTAACATTTATAAAGCTCATGTTAACAGCCATTAAGGAAAATACTAAAATAGCCAGTCCTAATGTTTATTTATCTTATAAAATGCAAGTTCACTAATCTGAGATAGTTATGTCAATATTGGTAGTTTTTAATGACAATTATTAAGGCATAAGGAACACAGAGGTGTATAGGGACAAAGGTTAGCTAAATATAAATAAATACGAATAACTAAGTGAAAAGGGTCTGAGAAATAGGGCAGATCATATGAATTTTAATAATTGTATCAGCTTCTTGGAACACTAAAGCCATTTCATGTCATCATTTCTCCAAATGGAAAAATGTTTTCCTCCAGTTTTAGTAATTAAAAATTATACTGAGATTATACTGAGATCTTTAATTCTCTAAATATAAATAAATACGAATAACTAAGTGAAAAGGGTCTGAGAAATAGGGCAGATCATATGAATTTTAATAATTGTATCAGCTTCTTGGAACACTAAAGCCATTTCATGTCATCATTTCTCCAAATGGAAAAATGTTTTCCTCCAGTTTTAGTAATTAAAAATTATACTGAGATCTTTAATTCCAAAGACCACCTAGTCCAATGTGCATGGACAAGAAAAAAAAAGGGAGGGATTTCTATTTGCTCCAACAATCATGATCATTTAAGGTTCTTAAAAAGTAGTAAAATCAGGGCAGGACAGGATGGAGGTAAATATAGTCTTTCACTACATGACTTATATAAGTTTTGCATGACTACACATATATAACCTACATCAAATTGCTTGCCTTCTCAATGAGGGTGGGTGGGGAGGGAGGAAGGGAGAGAATGTGGAACTCAGAATTTTAAAAATGAATGTTAAAAATTGTTTTTAAATTCAACTGGGAAATAAGATATACAGGCAATGGGATATAGAAATCATCTTGCCCTACAGGAAAACAGAAGGGAAGGGGATAAGAGAAGGTGGTGGTGGTGACAGAAGAGAGGGCAGATTGGGGGAAGGGGTAATCAGAATGCACACAATCTTGGGGTGGGGGGAGGAAAGAAAATTAGGAACTCAAAATCTTGTGGAAGCGAATGCTGAAAACTAAAAATAAAATTAATTTTAAACAAGTAGTAAAATCAAGATAGGACAAATGGTAGAAATTTATCATTTGTTTTCAAAACAAAAAAGGAAATAACTACTTAATGGAAAAATGGCATACAGATTCTACACAGCCAAAGGAGTTGGTTTCAATGTAATCCCAAAGGAAACATTTCAGAAGTTACCAAAGGTTTTTTAATTGCCACATTTAAGTCTTTTCTTAATCTTCCTATTTCCTAAATTTTATTTTCAAACCTCTCTGTAGTCTCTGACACTGCTGATCATGGCTTTCTCTTTTGACACTCTTTTCTCTTTAAGGTTTCATGACACTTCTGTCTCTGACCACTCATCTGCTCTTTGCTAGCTTCCTTTGCTTGATGTTCCTTCAAGTCTTGCCTACTAACTCTGAGTGTCCTCCAAAGCTTTGTTTTTAGGGGTTTTTCTCTGATCTCTCTATATACTATTTTACTTGATCTCATCAGCAACTATACATTCAATTTTATCACATCTACGGCAGATGATTCTCAGATTTATTTATCTAACCCTAACCCTCTCCAATCTTCAGTCTCTCACCTCAAATTGCCATTGGACACTGTCCAATAGACACCTTAAACTCAGCATGTCCAAAAAACCTGAACTCATTGTTTCCCTCCAAAACTCACCTTCTTCTCTATTGCAAATTTCCCTCATCCTTCACTCCTCACTCTCTTATACACCCTCTTCTGCCATTCAATATGTCTTTTCCATTCTACCGTTGCAACGTCTCTTGTATGTTTCTTTCTCCTCTGACACTGCCACTACCCTGCTATGTACTCTTATCAACTAATTTTTAGACTCTTGCAAGGGCTTTTTAATTGGTTTCCCTGCCTCAAATTTCTCCCCAGGCCATTTTTTCACTCAGTCTCTCTTCCTATATCATTTACTCCAGTGGCTTCCTATTATGTTCAGGAGCAAATAAAACATTTCCTCTTTGGCTTTTAAAGCCCTTCACCCTTCCTACCTTCCACTGTTATTACACCTTACTCCCCCATCCGTGTACTCTGCTGTTTGGCAATCCAATGACATTGGCTTCCTTCCCACTCTTCTCACATGACACTCAATCATCTAAGTACATTTTGGCGGGCTGTCCCCCCCAATCCCTCCCCAAAACCTCTCCTTCCTCTATCTTTTAGCATCCTTGAGATTCCAGTTAAAATCTTACCTTCTGCAAGAAGCCCTTCCCAATTTTCCTTAATGCTAGTGCCTTTCACCCAAGATTATCTCCAATTTATCCTATATATATTTTTTGTGCAGTTGTTTGCATGTTGTCTTTTCCATTAGACTGTGAGCACCTTAAGAGCAGGCACTGTTTTGTCTCTTTCATTGAATTCTCATCAAGTAGCAATGTCTGGCACACAGCAGGTACTTAAAAATGTTTTTCTTAGTTGACCTGACATGGCTTATTTGATTATATTGTTTTGTGGTGCTTATGGTGATTGTGAACAAAAATAACATCATGAAGACAACTGATGTTTGTGTACCAGCTTGAAGATGAAGAGACATAGAATGCTGATGAGCTGAAGGGACAAAGTAGAGGTGCTGGGATATAATGCATACAGAATAATAGTAGGAACTGTTTCCACTCACTGGAAGGAGCACTGAAATTGGGAGTCACAGGAGCTGAGTTCCAACCCTGGCTCTTTAACCATGTGCTACTCCACTCTGTGAATTTGAATAAATCACTAAGCCTCTTTGGACCTCAGTTTTCTCATTTGTAAAAATAGGGACGTGGACTAGAATACTTCCAAGGTCCCTTTCAAGGCCTAAATTTATGATTATATGAGGATGAAACTGATAAGAATGTCATGGATAAGAAGACCACAACAGTGAAAACCAAAGAAGGTTAAATTAAATTGACAAAAAGCTTGATCTGACAACCAATTAAGCTTTATCATTCCAAGGATACATATAGAGGAAGACAACAGCTAACTGTAATACAAGAAAATGATGGAAAATTGAACAGATATGTAAGCATTCTCTAACAATCCACTTTCATCATCAGGGGAACTACTATTTTGACACCAATACTCACTTTGACATTAACACTTAAAGCTTTTAGGGAAACAAAGTCCAGGATACAGGAGAGGCAAGGGGAATGGGGGAAGGGTGACAACACCTCCAGCCCTGCTGGCCAAGTATCCCTGCAGACATTTTCATATCGCCATCCAGGAACCCTTAAAAAATCAGCCTAACAATCTATAGGAGCTAAATGAATGAAAAATACCTGTTGTTCTGATTATGCCATGCATTTGGAAGACCAGTTGGTCTAGGTAATATATCAATACATTTATCTTGGGCAGATATTTTAAATGAGCATAAATGAATGAGGCCCAGAATTGAGTAGGAGGAGTAGAACAGAGAAGCAGAACATGTTTAACCATACTTACAGGTTTACATGTGGTTTCAATGATCCAAAACTACTCTCTAGAATAAAGCTCCACCTTCTAAATACAAAAGTTCTCCCAGTAATGTTATGCGGTTATAAATCTCAAACACCAGAATCAAGTGACTCAAAGGTCAACGGAAGGATGCATGGTGAATGTAGGATGTTCATAAAATATTTCCAGGGATAACGTACACACAGGAGGTGGTGTACATCATATTTAATTCAGGAAAAGGAAGGGGAAGAGAGGTCCTGACAAGAGTAAAGGATAACAGCAGATGGGCACCATGAGTTTTTACTGGTACTCATAAAACATAAAATGACCTAAAGTAAGGTCCCTAGGACACTGGGGAAATCTATGGTAGAACATGGAAAGTAACTACATTGGATGACATTGTGCAAAAGGAATTGTAATATGCACCAGTGGATGGATAGCCAAATGAATGAAATAACTGAGTCATTAAAATAAAAGGCACATCAAATATTCTAAAATCTATTTTAAAAAATAAAACCTTCTTTCCCTGTAATGCATACTTATACTTATCATAAATTGGAATTATTTCTAAATTTAAGGTATGACCTATTGAAAAAAGTCAAATACCTTCTTGCCACATTAATTTCTCCCTAATGATAACAAATACTGCGAACTCAATTCAAGAAAAGGACATACTATTTGAGTTTTTGGTTTTTTCTTTTCCGCCTCACCATGCTTCTTGTTCACCACTTCTTCCAGCTTTTTCTCATCCCAATTATCCATGGTATCTAGATATGAAAGATGTTAAAATGAATGACTACAGCTCCTCCCCCATTACATAATATTCCTTCTAAGAAAAATTTGGATACTTTATTAAAGGCAGACAATATCACAAAAAGATTGCTGGTGCAGTTAATTGTTCCTTACATGTTTTAATACATAAGAAATTATGATTTTACAAGTCAGAAAACAATGATAATATTTAGGCAAGCGATTCTAATTATGCTTATGAAAATTCTTTAAGCTATTAAACACTACTACCAATGAACTAAAAACTGATATTCAGATTTAATAGAGAAACTACACATACCTTTTTCAAGTTCTTCATCTCTTGCATCTATATAAACACTTCGTTTTTCACATTTTCTTTCCAGAGATAAATCATGGGAGAACTTACATTTGTCTCCTTTAGTACACTGCCCCTGCTTGAAGAATGCACATACTACTGATTTGGGATCTGCACCTGTGACAAATAAAAGGTAAAATTTGGCATTATAACCTTCTATTGATCCTGTTTATAAGTAGGCGGGGCATAAATCCCAAATACATGAAACAGGTATTACCATCAGCAGAATCATGAGGAGCAGTTTCAGTATGGAACATAATTAGCTTTTGTACAAAACAGTAAGTTCAATGCACTGATAAAAAGACGGACCTATAATTACATGTAAATAATGCTATTTTTATTTAAAAAACAAAAGCAAAAACAAAACCTAGATCTGTAATATCATAGGTTAAATACTTTCCATGGTGGAAATTCCTCCATAGAAGAATATTAGTCACTCATCCTAACTTAAATAATTAAGAGTTATCAAGGGCAATGAGAGGTTAAGACATTTATCTGTGGTCACAACTCTATTTGGTACCAGGCCTTTCCGATTACTGCAAGACCACTTCATGATGATCAACTTGTTTATTTCTTTACTATTCACAGTCCAATTCAACAAACCTTTTACCTACTAATTGACAAGCATGGTGCTTAGATACAGGCATTGAGCATACAAATACAAAAATGAAACCACCCATGCCCTCAAAGAACTTTGAGAAAAATAAAATATATTCAGTAAGGTAACACAAAATATATATAAAGTATATGCAATGTAATTTGCATGCAGACAGTTTTACAAAGGGGCACTTCACTGAGCTTTGCAGGAAGCTGAGGATTCTTTGAAACACAGGTGAACAGACAACCCATTCCCAGGCAGGAACAAAGCATGGTGATAGAAGAAGGAATGTTGTACGCTGAAAACAGCAAGCAGGCCACTTGGTGAATGTGTAAAGAATCATAGGTTTGATAGTGGAAGGGACCTTAGACACCCTCTAGTCCCTGAGATCTTGAGACATTAAATGAGTTACCCATAGTCTTATAGGTACTAAGTATTAAGAAGTAGGATTTAATCCACGTCCTTTGATTCCAGAGCCAGTCCTCCTTCTATAGTACCAGTACATACTATTATATTTAAGAACATCCATGACTAACAATGATTTATAATCCAGTTACATCTGCATATACTCTTAAAAGCTTAAAATTTGTAGTACGTATATGAAGTAAAATAAAATAGAGTAGGCAAATGCTTATAACCATATTGTGCAGGCTAATGTTGCCTGTATTAACATAATTTCTGAGGATTTGAACGGGTGGGGGTGGTCTCTGGATTCCAATTATTGTATTTAATTATACCATGGTGCTGATGTTCTCAAAAGATGTAAGGGTATTCTTTTCTTGTGAACATACTGAGTTTGAGTCCAAAGGGAAATCTAAGTGGAGATGTTCAACAGGCAGTTGGTGGGATGGGAATGGAATTCAGGAAGATTAGGGCTAGAGATATTTCTGAACTGAATAAATGGAAAATGATAAATTCACCAAAGGAGGAAGACAAGGTGAAGAGAAGGTACAAGACTCATATTGGAATACATCTTTGTTAAAGAGGTGGGATTACTCAACAAAGAAGTTAGTAAAAATTGGAAAAAGTATGTCATAAAAGTAATAGGAAGAAAATATCCAGGAGGCAGAGTATTGGATTGGCAGTTATCAAAAACTGCAGAAAGCCTAAGAATTGAGAAAAGGACAACTGAGTGAATATGAGAGAAAGAGATAGACCTAGGAAGAAAGTGAGTTTGTTAATAATAGATGAGGGGTCCACATAGCATAAATGAAAGGGGTGAAGCTGAAGAAAGAGACTGAAGATGAAAGCTAAGTTGCATAGAAATGAAAGCGATACTAGGGGAAAGACAATTTTTATGTTGGCAGACTGTGACTCAATCATAAGAATTAAAGGACCAAGAAGTAGAAGTTTGCTAGCTATAAGATTAGCGAAATATCAATTCCTTGGGGCTGGCCCTTTAGGGTCCAGGGATAACTGAGGGAAATGTTAGTGGTACTGACAGTGCCCCTTTTCTTGAAAGAGAAGAGAGTTGGAATAAGGTGGAGGAGCTAATTAAATCCCAGATGACTGGCTCCTCAAGGTCAATAGCAAGTTCTCATAAAGCACCAGCTTAGAGGCATGGCCTCAAAGGCTAGTGCTGTGAATTACACAGAGTCATAGTCATACAAACACGAGGCACAGAAATAGGTCTTTTGGGGAAGAGGTCAGATGATTTCCTGGAGTAATAGCAATGATAGTAATTCAAGTCTTTTGGTTATTCTGGGAGTTCTTGGGGGAAAAAAGCAGCCACAAAATCAGTGTCTCTCAGATTGCCTACAGTTATTTAAGGTACTCTGTAAAAATTAAAAAAAAAAAATTAATTCAATTTAAATTTTTAAAAAATGCCATGTATCATGCCATGTGTGAGGAATAAAGAATTAGACTCAAAAACAGAAAAAATAATGTTAACTCTAAAGTTATACAGTTACTGGTATAAACAAACACTACCAGGTTACTGCTTATAACTGGCAACAAAAACTCTTCATGTTAATTCATAATATATATCATAAAATCTGATTATGACCACCTCTGATGCAGTCTAAAGTATTTTAATAGTAGATTTTAAAATTTAATCTTTTCAATTAAAATCTCTTTTCTCTCTCTCTCCTCTGCTTTTCTTCCATCTGGGAAAAAAAAAAAGAAAAAAAAAACCACAACAACAAAAACCAAAACCTTGTAACAAATATACATAGCCAAGTAAAACACTCATTCCTAAATAGGCCTTGTCCAAAAAATATACATTAAATTTGTACCCTGGGACCACTACCTCTCTTTCAGGAGGCATGTAGCATTTTTCACCATGGATTTTCTGGAATTTAGATACACTAGAATGTAACTGTGCCATAGTGATATTGTGTAAAACAGGTGGACCCACTTGTGTTTGACATACAGACTGAATAATTAACAGCAAGAAGGGAACTGTTAGTCAATGGTAGACTTGACCTAAAGGATCATTAATTATGAGCTAGTTATTTTTATTAAGTATGCTTTGAAAACACAAATGTAAATAAAATGGATTAAAAAAGTTTTTATATAAGTTATGCTTAGTACAAATGTAACAACTGAGTTTCCAATTTTACCTTTACTTATTTTCTGAGCAGCAACTACTGGTTTGAATAGTTCATTTAACTCCTGAAGTTCTTTCTTCTTGTCATCTTTCTTCAATTTTTTATCACCTTCATTTTGTGCAGCCTATAAATTAAGATTTAAAGTATTAATTTTAGGTCACTTACATTCCAAAGATAAAATACAGTGAAGCATTGCTATGCTAGATTAGTTATATTATAAGCTATACTCCTGTAATACAAAGTAATTTGTATACAATGCAATACAGAAAGCATCATCCTTGTCTCTCTGACAATAACGTTAGGATGATGCTCTTTTGCATGTTAAATATACTTAACATAGGATTTTTAATAATCTTATAGAAGATGCAAGGTGAATTTTAACACAACATTAATTTTCTAGGATTTTATCCTTTAGCTGGAACTGATATGTATGAAATTATCAGCATACAATAAATTCAATAAAACCACTAAATTATCACTTTCTTAAATAGTCATATTTCTTTTTGATCTTATAGTAGTTCTTCAAAGCTTCATTAGTTTGTATTTATTTTAAAGTAAATATACGTACTGGAAAACACTGCAAAAAATTTCTTCTCAATATAGCAAACTTATGAGGGACTGGTTGCTCTGTTTATTAAAACATTTTGGTTAATACCTATTTTCTAAGTACTTCAATATAACCATTTGCCAAAAATCTTCTGGAAAAAATATCATATTTTCTTGATAAAAACAATTAAACCAAAATTGTTTTTCTACTTAGTTCTTTCAGGAGGTGTATTTGTTAAAATCTTATCGCACAGATCAACAGAAAAGTAATAATAGATGAGAATCCTAGAGTTAGGGCAGTTAGTATAGGTGTACTCCTCATAAACCTATATAATGAAAAATAACTTTCTAGTCTTATTAAATGCTGGTTTTACAAAGTTGGCCAATACCACTTTAAAAATTCAGCTGTATGAATCTAGTTGAACGAAGTTATGCACGTGCATGTGTGGGCACATGTACACATAAATATCACTCTAGTGTTACATTATTTATTGCAACAGTGTAACATTACTTATTTGACAGTATGTGATGACTATGAAGTGTTTCACATAAGGGAATTTTTAAAAAGGAGTAAAATGTACCCACTTTTGTTGTTCTTACCATTCCTAGGCAGCCTCAGTTCTTGACACCATTTAAAAAAATAATTCCCCTCCAATATCATTCTAAAAACACCTTCAAGACTTTTTAAAAAATTAACTGGTAATGAGCTTGTGCATTGACATAGTAGTTTTTACAAGTCCTCCTGACCCTCCCTTGCCTTTTTAAATTCTCATCAAGACGTTTTTTTGGTGTGGTTTTATTCATTCTTGAGTGCTTACCAACCCCCCATGATTTCTTTTGCAAAAGTTTAGGCCATGGGGTCCTACCTATACTTTCTTATGAATCTGTATTCCTACGGCATGCTTCATTCTCCTTCCTTTTTTACAATAAACTCTAAAATGAAGTGGTCATATTCCACTGCCTCGTTGCCCAAACAATGTTCCATTTTTTTAAAAAACTGCTTATCAATTCTCTTCATTGGTTCTTTTTTCTTCTACCTGGTTTTTAGTTTAGGCTTATTCTTTCCAAATCTGCAACTGGTTATCATTTACAGCTACTATCAGTAGAGTATGCCTTCAAGACACAACTTATGCTGACCCTTCTAATTTGCTGCTTCTATTATCTTGTATACTGAGAAAACATATAGGCTACACTGTAAAAATTATATCTAAATTAAGCATACATACATTTTTGAAATACGTAAGTTCAAAAGCCATTCCCCAACTGACAAGTGGTTAAAGGATATGAACAAAGAATTCTTAAAAGAAAAACCTCCAACCATTAACTAAAACTAAAAATTAATAATAATAATAAAGAAATTCAAATCAAATAACCTGAGGTTTCACCTCACATCCGGAAAATTGGCAAAGTTGGGAATAGTCAATGTGGGAGGTATTGTGAAAGACAAGGCCACTGATACCTCACTGGTGGAGCCATGAACTGGTCCAACTATTCTGAAAAGCAATTTGGAATTATGCCAAAAAAGGTGACAACAAAAATGCCCATATAATTTGGCCCCAAATTATGCTTTTTGGCATATATTCCAAGAAGATCATTAATGAAAAGGCTCCATATACACCAAAATATTTATAGCAAACTTTTTGTGTAAGTAAAGAATTGCAAACAAAATAGATGGCCTGGGGAAATGGCTGAAATAATTGTCATATACATAGAAATGTAATGGTATATTACTATGATCTAAGAAATGATAAATTTGATGAATAGAGACGCAAAATGAAATGAGCAGCACTAGGGAAGCAACAAACAGAATAACAATAATATAAATGGAGAGAACGACAAAACAATTAAAACTGCATATGGTGAAATTATAACATCCAATCTGGGCCCCTCAAAAAAGAGAAGGCATCAATTTCTACTTCCTTGCAGAGGTAGGGGAACAGGCATATGGAACATTATATGTAGTGTGGGACCTTTTAAATATGTTGGTTAGTTTGGCTGAATTGTTCTTTCTCCATCTTTTTAAATTTTTTTGTTATTAAAAATGGTGCTCGGGGAAGAGGGAGCTTGACAAAAAACAAAAATTCACTTCACTTAAACATTTTTTTGGCAAGTGTTGCTGTCTACCACAGTTAATGCCTAAAAAACAAGGTTTTCCCCGTTCTGGAGTAAGAAGTGTGTCCATGGTTAACAGGAAGGCACTGCCAGAACCCACTGAAAAAGTGAATCAATTTTCTGAATGAAGTTCCAATTAAGAGATATCTCTTGTTCATAACAGTTTTACAGATTAAATATAAATATAAATAGCTTTTATGATACAGCATTACCATTCAACTCAGAGTCAGGTAGCTCAGGGAAACAAGGAATGCAGCGGGCTCATTAAGACACACTATGGTAACTCATCTCATAAAATACTTCTTTATGGATCAATTTTATGATCAAACTTAACATGAAAATTACTTACCTGTCGTGGATTTTGTTGACCAAATTTAACTTGATGAGTCACAGCCTTGATGAACTTCTGTTGCTTTGCCCCTTTCTTATTCTTCAAACCAAAAGTTTTGTCCTAAATGAGAAATACCACAAAGAAAAAAGATGCAGGCTTCAACTAGTCATTAAGTTCCTCTCTTTCTCTTTTACATCCACGGGCTGACTTTCACATCTTATTTTCTCTTGAGGTTCCTATCCAAAATCATACTTAAAGTAGGCAAGTGACCAGTAAGTTTTTTTAAAGTCAAATCTTGGCAGAACTGGTCTCATGGATTAGTTATTAATTACCTGCTGAGTGCTATTAAAGAATATCAGTTTTACTTATTTCATTGCCTAGGTACTTCTTAATACCTGAAGATAAGCTGGATAAAAAAACCCAAAAACCACTGTAATTATAAAATAACAATTCTCAAAACTATTTGGCACTGGTTAAAATACATAAACATGTATACAGTATAAATGAGGAACAGACTAGAATATGCAAGACCCAAATGTAACCAAATACAACTGTCTGGCATTCCATCAACCTGCATTTAGTATGCACTTACTATGTGCCAAGAAAACACAATTAGAAGGAAGTATAGAGTGGCAGAGATTAGGTTTAGACCAGCATCATAAATTAATAATAAGCTTCAAACATATACTCAACTTATACATAAAAAGAGTTATGAGAATGGCTATGACCTGGGAGAATTTTTAACCAAACGAGAGAGAAGGGTAAACATAAAAAATAATTTGCATTAAAAAATAACAACATATAAGACTAAGAGCCATTCCTAATAGATTAACAAAAGTCAAAGGACATAAGTTTTCAGGAAAGAAAAAAACTCACAAGTAGTCAACCGCAAGACTGCTACTACTAAAAGAAATGAAAATTAAATACCTCACACTAAACAAACTGGCAAAGATGATAAAAAGAAGTAAAATGTTGGAGGGCCTTTGGGAAGACAAAGTCACTAATAAGTGAATTCACCACTGGGAAAGTTAGGATTTGGTCCAACTGATCTAGAAAAGCAAATAGAAGGTTGCAGTAATGGTCCAAAAGAGGGTAGGCCCTGAATTCGAGTAGTGGCCTCAACATCTCTTATGGACCATTGCAATAGATTCCTAATTGGTCTCCCTTCAATCTCTCCTCTTTCCACACCATTTGTAGATGCTATTCCTAAAACGCATTTGACCATGTATATTCCTTAAAATTCAAGGCTCCCCACTAACTTTACAACTGGATTTCAAATTACCTTTCCAGCTTTTATATATTCTATTTCAGGCATTCTATGTTTGAGCCATTTTGGCCTTCTTGCTGTTCCCCACTTTTCTCTCTGTACCTTTTTTGCGCAGGTTTCCTTCCCTCCCCCCATGCCTGAAATATATTCCTTCCCTACTTTTACTTCTTAGAATCTCCAGTTTCCTTCAAAGTTCCATCTTCTATGTAGGCCTTTCCATAGCTGCTCATCTCTCAAATTAACTTGTATTTATTTTGTAGATACATGCACTCATTTATTGTTCTTTCAATACAAGGTAAACTCCTTAAGAGCAAAAACTTTCATTTTTGGCTTTTCGTATTCAGTTCTAGGACACTGCTTCCACAATTTCTTTCACTAATAATGCTTAAAATACAGTAGAACTCTTATCTGATTTCATTAGCTAGACTTTATTAACTAGCATTTCTGTCCACTGGCAATAAATCGTATTTGATTTTCATAATGATGATTCCAAGGCACTTGCAAGATCCTGAAGTGTTTCGAAAATCAAAGATTAAAGTATAATTTTCAAATGTCTGTTTCATTTTATTATTTTTTTAAATCAGTCATTTTGGGGTGGGGGTATATATTTATCTTGAGATACATTTGAATGCATAGACATGCATTTAGAATACAAACCAATGTATTCAAACCTCTGCCTCACATAGTCACACTGTATGTTACAGTCTAATGATAACTGCCTATCATTCCTTCCTCTTCCTATGCCTCACCCCCTTCCTTAACCAATTCTTTGCTTTTGAGACCTTCAATTCTTCATCTTTTAGTACCTGCTCAGGCCATTACCTTAGTTCATTTTCCTCCTTTTAAATCCTGCCCATTAATTAGCCATGTTAACTCTACACTGTACTTGGCTCTCTAATCTCAGCTGCCCTGATGCTCAATTTATCTCTTGCCAAACTTGTCCTGGATTATCCAACTTTAATTAAGCCCTCTCTGTAGCAAGGTAGTCCTTTTAATCTTCCCCACTGAATCCCCCACTCTTCACAGAAGCTATTGCAAAACTTTTTTGCCCTCCTTAAGCCTTTCATACCTCCCTTTTCTTCCACCTCTCAGCTAAGGAACTTGCCTCTTATTTTACTGAAACAGTTGATGCCATTCAATGGAGCTATGTCTTCCATTCTCTTTATCTGAAAACCTCTTCCCATTAGTTCCCACTCTCTTTTTTCCTAATCTCTGGCAGTGGCTCTTCTCCCTGGCAAGACAACTTTTCTACAGATGTGTTTGATTCCATGCCCTCCCATCTTCTCCAGCAGAACGCAAAGCCAATCATGCCATCCTCAAATCTTCAACCTCTCCTTATCCACTGGTTCCTTCCCTGTTGCCTTAAAACATGCCCAATTTTCCCCAATCCTAAAAAACAAAACAAAGCAAACAAAAATACATCAGCCCTTACAATCCCTTTCAAAGTAATGTCCTTTATTTCTCCTTCCTTTCTCAGCAAACCTCCTGGAAAAAGCTGCCTCTGCCTTCTCTCTTCAAAACAATTTTTAAACTCATTACTTACTAAAACTATTCTTTTCAGTTACCAATGAGGAAAGATTATTAAATTTGCTTGGTCTTTTCTCAGTCCATGTCCTTCACAACCAATCTATTCCTTTCGACATTTCTAAAAACCCTTTCCTTTCCTAGTTATTTTCTTCCCTGTCTACTCCTTTTTTTCAATCTCCTTTGCTGGTTCATTATCATTGCCATATATTCTAATTGTGGGTGTTGCTCAAGATTCTGTCCTAGGACCTCTTCTCTTCTCCCTCTAAGCTCTCTTTTGGTAACTTTATCAATTCCCATGTGTTCAAATCATCTAGATGCAAATTGCTTAGATCTACACATAGAGCCCTAATCTATCTCCTTTATCTTCAGTCCCATGTCACCAATTATTAGACATTTTAAAATGTCTCAAGCTCAACATACCCCAAAACAAACTCAATATCCTCTCCCCAAAGATTGTCCTCTCTCAAATTCCCTTTTGATGTCAAAGGCTCAATATTCTTATCTTCCATGTTTGTAACTTAAATGCTCCTCCTTTTCCCTCATCTATTAGAAGACAGTTCACGGTTTGCAGTATCTCAGTCTATCTTTCAGTCTCTTAATAAATGCTTACTGACAGACTGAACAACCTCACTTCACATATCAGTTATTTGTCAAATCCTATTTTTACATAGACAACATTAGATACTATTTATTAGCCTATAGAATGAAATATTCATTCACCTACTTAAGACACAAAATTGAACATAACCAGTTCTTAAACTTCATAAAATCCGCACAATAAATGTTAACATGAAAATGTCTTCATATCAAGATAAAAACACGATTCTGGAACTAAGAGCTTGCCTGAACAAAAGACAACAGGTATTGGGGAAAGAACAGGCTAAGCAAACAAAAGGCATAATTTAAAAAGGTTTTGAACCTCAGTTACCAACTTTATTCTTCTTAATTTTAATAAATGGTATTTTTGGAGGGATTCTCTTCTTTCTTAAGTGAACAGCTGGCTAGATTTAATTTTGATATTTCTTGTGAGTTTAGGTATGAAGCTGTTTTAATCACTTTTATTTTCCTCCAGAGACGTCTCTTCTGTTAAGCAAAACAAAGCTAAAGAGTTCAACTTTTTTTTCAAAACAAGTTTGATACATTTGGGCACTGTGCATGACCTTGGACAAGTTAAATCCTAACTGCCCTTCCATTTGGGAAAAAAAGATTTAGATTAGATGGGCTGGGAAGTCCTTTCTAGAAATAAATCTAGAATTTTATGCTATTTTGAAGTGAAGGTGATTTTAAAAATCGATAAAAATCTGGTTTGAGAAACATGCTTGTTAGTTGAATAGAACATAGCTAGCATAAAAAAACTGGTTGGAGATGGAAAATTTCAAGTGACTATAATGTCTAAAAACTAGAAAAGTTCAAATAAGCTAGAAAAAAATCCAATTTGAATATTATATAGCTAATAGGTACACAGAGTAGACACTTAGATGGTTGAATGAAATGATAGCATCAGAATTTCTTTGTAATGTAGGTCCTTAGAGTCAGTTATCAATGAAGCTGACATTGCACTGGTAGATATTTTGCTGAAGTATAGTTATTCAAACAATGATTTTACTGACTTCACGGTAGTTGGTAAAGTGTAGTGTAATATGCTTGAAGTAGGTGGGGAAAGCAGATGGAAAAAAACCAAACAACCCCCCCCCCCCAAAAAAAACCACTCCCAGTGAAATGGACCTAGATCTCATTGTCTATGAGTTATTCTTTTCAATACAGGTAACTCTCCATCTACAAGTCTTTTAACTGAAATACAGTACGGCAGCAGGTGAGGTGAAAAGATCTGAGCCTTTATTATATTATTTTGTAACATTCTGAAAAAAGGAACAAACTCTTCCTACAAAGAAAAACTGATAGTGGAAATACTTTTCTGCTGTCACAAATTATTTGGTCAGACTATTTCATAAATATTTTACTGAAATCAAAAAGGTTTCAAATTGAGAATGTATGGTTTTGACCCTCACATACTGGACTTCCTTAACTATTAAGTAGTAGTAAATAGTATCAACTAAACCCCTAAGAGAAATTGAAAAATGTAATAAACTTCTCTGACATTAAAAAGAAACTTTTAAAAGCACTAGGAGAAATAAGCACCTCATAAAAAGCTGTTCTGAGATAGTAACAAAAAAAGCTATTACACACATATGCTGAATGTTTACCTCTCTTTAAATTATAATTATGGGTAACACTAATAGTAAAGAATGATGGAAATCTTAGGATGATCCTTTAAGGCAATATGACTTTCTTAATTTATAGAAGTACAAGTATGGGTCTATTATGTAAACAAATGTTACACTAGTTTGAAAAACTCCAAATATGAAAACTTGATCTTGATTTCCAAGGGCCTAACACCTAATAACCAAATGAATATAAACAGATATCGAGTGGTTTATGGCAACTTATACTTTGGAGGGACAAATTTTCAAGACCCCAATTTTTGATTTACCCCAATCCCTGCCCCTAAAACTAAATTGGGTAAAAGTCTTGTTACAGTTATTTTTGCAGTTCCTTTACAGATATCAGATTGAAATGACAACATTAGTGGGACAAAATAAGAACTTTCTCACAATCAGTTTTTCTCTCCACGTCTCTTTTTTTGTTGGTGTGGGTGTGGGGGAGGGAGAAGGAAGAGGCCCAGAGTCTTGGAGCGAATAGCTAGACTGAAGGAGATGCCCGGCAGACCAAAGAACAGCACTGCCTTTCGACTCCTCAAGCAGCCGGTATACTGGATGGAAAGGACAAAGGCCATCAGTGTGCATAGGAAAGGACACTAAGTGGGGCGAGGATGGTCACACTTCAGCGAAATCCAAAGAGAATACAAAGTGAGTGAGAGTGCGTGTTTTGCAAAGATGGGGGCCCAAGGCAGCAGCAGTCCGAGGGGGAGGGGCAGCAAGAGCAGTACATGCCTCTCCATTTCCCCCTCCCCCATCCTCAGCTCACCCCAGCCACCACTGGTCATAGTCACTATAGCAATGGGAAAGGAAGCGTCACTATAGGGATTAGGGAGAAAAAAAGTTATGAGGCTGGGAAAGAGGTGGAGAGGAGGCCGCGAAGCAGGGCGGGTTGCAAGAGACCAGGGTTGAAACTGAGGCGAGGCACGTGGACAGGAGAGATCTAAGGGCCTGCGGGACCCGGGCGCGGGCGCTTGGGAGGCCCAGTTCCGGAGGGAAGAGGGAGGGGCCACTCACTCACCTCAATAATTTTCTCCTTCTTTTTCTGCTCCGCCTTCTTGTTGCCCCCAGCCGGAGCCTGTTTTTTGGGGGGCATCGCGGAGAGGGCCCAGGCTCAGGGCACTGCACCGCTCGGGCCCGACTGGAGGGGAATGGGGGAAGGGAAGAAGGCCACCGCCGCCACCGCCGCCACCGCCGCCACCGCCGCCACCGCCGCCCAGCGCGGAAGGGTAGTCGCTCACGCCCGATCGAAAAGCGGCCTTTGCGACAGGTCGGAACCGGTGCCGAGGAGCATTGTGGGGGCCCACTCCGGAGAAGCAACCGGAAGCTGGGATACGCATGCGTCACGTTAGCGTGTTGCGAGAGGGGAGGGTAGAAAATCCCTGTACGTAACGCTGTCCTGCCACCTCAGGCCTCTTCCGGAAGTCCTACGTGAGCGATGTCTGGCGAGTATATTAAGGATGCGCTGGAAGGCGTGACTTGGAGAGGGGAAGTTCCCAGACGTCCTCGTGGTTATTAACGGGTAGGTAGGTTCTGATTTTCAGAGTGATTGCTATTTTTTTTTTTTTGCGTTTGACAACCACCGATCAATTTAACTTTAATCCCTTGTCATCAGGTCAGGCAAGTTCTGGAGTGACCCCCTTCCTTGCGCATTGTGTAGACCGAGGTCGCGCTGCTGTTTTGGGTGGAGAACCAGCTTGGGCTCCCAATCTGCTCCGATTGAGGACTTCTCGCGAGATCCGAGACTCGTCCCGCCGGTGCCCTTGATTCCAGGTGTTGATTTGCAGGGCAACAGGTTTGGGGGACCGTATTTCTCTGCTTGTGTGGTGGTCCTGGGGTCCGCAGGTACCTTAGTCTTTCTGTATTGACGATACTACCTTGGGAGGCCGGATGATATGTGGAAGATTGTTAGCTGCCCACCCTCCATAAGGACACGTGGCCTGAACTTATAGCTTCCTTAAAAAAAAAAAAAAAACAAAAAAAACTTGTCGTTGATTTCTTAACTATAGTGTTGCCGTCGGAGTCGACTTCTTGAGATGTTTTTGTTTTACCAACATGTAAATTTAGGCCCAGAGAAGTAAAATGCTTACGAGTTCGTGGAAGAGCTCATTTTGCAATACTGATCTCTAGACTGAACCCCACGAGGCTTCCTTTCACTATGCTGCCCCTACTGTGGACCTTTGAATTCAATGTAACATAACGTTTTAAAGTGGCCAATTTTGTGCTTTCGGGGATAGAAAAATACACAGAAGCTAGAGGAGCCCCAGCCCTTCAGGAACTTATATTTATGGGGGGCGGGGGCGGGTACGATAGTATGATTATAAGTAAGATACAGGATATATAAGACAATGTATTGAGGGAGAGAGCACTAAATAAAAAAGAATAAGAGATAGCCTTGTGCGTGAACCCAGCACTTGAGCCATGTGCTTTGAAGGAAGCTATGGATTTTATGGATAGGTGAGGAATATGTCCAGATGTGTTGGACTCCTTTGCACGGAAGCATTGCTATAGAAGATGGAAGATTTTGGGGAAGAACGGCTGATGTTCCCCTTTGGCAGGGCCGGTGCCTAAAAACGAGTAAAATGAAGTGAATCGATGGGTATGGAAGCACGATCATGGGGGATTTTAAAGGCTATGCAGAAAACACTGCATTTTGTTCTTTAGGCAATAGGGAAGACTTTTGAATAGGGGAATGGTATGTTCGGATCTGTGTTTGAGGACTTAAAAAAGACAGCTTGCATTATTTTATGGGAATAATAATGAATATGACATTTAGTGTTGATTTTATTTTAGTTGAACTTCAAGATGTGTCCTTTTAAAAATATTTTTGGACTTGATAATTCCTATTGCTTTATCCCATACTTTTCATGATTTTATAAATACTTAGGTCTTTCTGGACTTATATTGAAAAGCAGTGAAAGGCAACTGCACTAAGAAATGTATAACAGTACTGAAATTATTTTCTCATATAATGTTATACATAGGAGGCAAAATAATTATATTCCAATTAATGTAGTACCACAGTAAATGATAAGCCATTATATTTTCCCCAGATTCACTTTAATCATCTGCACTTTTTTTTTCAAGGTGGGGTTTTTGATATATTCAACATAGAATCAGAGTATTTTTCATTAAATATATACAGGGCTTATAAATAAGGCTTTAAAATTTTTAATGTTTTTCTCATTCCTTACCAATTTGGACCTTTGATATTATACCTATTAAATGAAAACTTAAAAATATTTATTCTATGTATCTTGGTGATAGTGGGGAACAGTATTAATTTTGGGGGAAATTTTATTTTTAGTTTTGACATTTCATTGATATCTTTTTACATCACCTCCATTTTCCAGTATTATATTCCCCCCGATCCGTGGAGCCATCTTGTATGACAAAAATTTTTGAAAAGAGGGAAAGCAATTAAGTAAACTAAAGTATTTTCTTAAGTCTGACGGCATGTGCTCTATGTTCTATGACCCCAACTTTTGCAAAGAATATTACAACTTTATTTGCCCTTAAGAACAAAATACTCTTTTAGTCAATATTTTGGGATAAAACTATTCACAAAACTAAAAAAAAAGTTAATTTTTTTTCTTTCTCATATTCTTCCCTTTGATCTTATGACTTGATTATAAATCTTTCTGAAGAAAACACTTTACTAACAGAATATTAATACTGTACTCTCTTTTTAGGCACAAGTCTGCCAGAAACAAATTGTATCAATTAGCATTATTCCAAATCCAGATACTTCTAGCTTAAAGAACTTTCCGAACTGACATGATGCTCCCCTACCCCCTGAACATCTTATTCTTAAAAGACAATTTGACGAAACGTTTATAAGAATTTTGAACAAAGAAAACGTCTCAGCATGTTCAAAGAGTGAACTTTTTTCTCCATCCAATATAACAGTTTCTGATCCTGAGGTTCATGGATCTTTGTTAATGAATTCATTTCTATAACTGTCTCTTTTATTTTATGTGTTTAAACATTCTAGGAAGGTCTCCATAGGCTGTACTTCACTACCAGTGACGTGACACACACAAAATTAAGAGCTCCAGTATAACATCAGGTTATATCTTCTAAATACTCAGCTCCATTCTAAACCTCTCCCACAGTGGTTAGTGGGATTTTGCTGAGGTCCTGCCCTGATCCCTTCAAAACACGAAAGAGAATTCGTTTATTTTAATTACAAAGTTTTTTCTTCATCTTGAGTTTGGTTACCATTCATAATGTACTTTTCCCGGGCTTTTACTTTTGTTGACCTTCTACAGACTTTACTAAAGGATAAAAGTCTGGAAAAGACTTTAGGCTAGAGAAATATTTATTTATTTATATTTGGAGTTAAACTAAAAAGGAGGTTTTAAAAATGCTTCCATACCCTACAACTCACCCCTCTTCCCATCCTTTTAGTCATCTAGATTTAGAACCTCAGTATTAACTTCAGTGCCAAGTAAATATAAGTAAGGAGTGAGGATGTATGTTCAAAGTCGTCAGTCCCGCGCCCCCCCTCCCCCCAATAGGAGTGTATAATCAAAAAGCTCAAAGATTTAGACTCTTAAATATGTTGTTCACATTTCGTATCTAAAGTTGTGTTCCTGATGTATAGGACTCACCTCATTACTTTGCTGCTCAAAACAACTTCTTAGGACCTCAGTTTCTTCATCTGTAAAATTGGGAGCTTTGGGCTAGATGATCTAAGATTCTCTCTCAGCTGTAGGTCTATGATCCTATGAATGCCACTCTCTTTGTGGGCATTTTGGATTAAATATCTGCATTCTTTATTTTAGCATTCAAAGATCTTTGTAATCTGACTGTAGTACAACTTTTAGCCTTTATTTCTTGCTGTCGTCATTTATACATTCTACATTGTAGCCGGATTGGACTAGTAGCCATTTCCCGATCTACTGGGACCGACTCTTTCCTATGTCTGTTTCTGCACACTATCCACTGGCACAAAATGAATTTCCTTTACGTATCTAGCTGCTGAAATCTCATAGATTTTAGAGCTGAAGGGGACCTTGGAGGTCATCTAGTCTAACCTCCTCTTTTTGTACATGAAGAAAATAGAGCCCCTGGAGACTAAATGATTTGTCTATGTTCACACTGGTAGTAATTGCCGGATTGTGGACTGGAACCAAGGTCCTTTGACCCAAATCTATCATTTTTTCTGGTGTCCCGGTTACCATATCCATTAATAATAGCTAACATTTATATAGTCCTTGTAAAGTTTGCATGTATTAACTAAGTTGATGCCATAACTGTGATGTAGCTTCAATTCAGTAATCATCCCTATTTCACAGATGAGAAAACTGAGGCTAAGGGGTTAAGTAGCTTCTACAGGATCCCACAACTAGTAAGGTTCTGATTCAGAATTCAAATCCAGGCATACCTGACTCCAAGTCCAACACTATTATACCATCTACTATTATACCCCTTCCCTGTTTCCTCTCCTGATTCTTCCTAAAGCCCTCAATCCACTCTGTTTGACTTAGACACTTATTTTCTAATTTGTGTTATAGTTATTTGCATACCTAACCACTTTATTAGATTTTGTTTTCTTTTGTAATCCCTGGAACTTTGCACACAGAAGGCGCTTAATGTGTGTTGGGTTGTTTGGATTGAATTCATTTAATTTAAATTTGTCCAATTTCTGAAGCTAAGACATCCCTGATTCTCAAGTAAATCATAAAAGTTTTGATCTTAGAGATAATATAATCCAAACCCCACTGTTTTATCGCAGATAAATTGGGATATGTCAGTATAGCCACTGACAAAAGAATTGATATAACAGCTTTTCATGCCACCGTGATCAGATAGCAGTTTTTTCAGACAAAAAATTCAGTTTGTATTTTATAGTCTGTCATTAATGTCGGTCTGTTTTCTTTGGGTAAAGTTGCTAAGAAGTGGGACAGATAGCGGCAGAAAGGATTCATAGGTATGGAAACCAAAGGCAGGTCTTGATGTATTTGAAACTTGTGACTTGCTCATAAAGATAACTACCTAGATTTTTTTTTTTTTTTGCTGGTTTTAATCTGCTCAGTAGATGAACAAAGAACTATAGGGTTTGATAATACTGAGTGCTTGGAGATGTTTCTGTTACATAGAAACATTGACATTCACAGTTAGCACAGTATGGCAGTCTACTAGAAAGGTTTTGTGTCATTACTTATTTAGTAATAGAGGAATGTCTGGCTTTTGAGGATCAGCTGAGCTAAGTTCAGAGAGGCTCTTCACCAGAGTCTCAGCTACCAAATGATTAATTTTTTTAGCCACAGATACTCATGAAGGACTACCTACTGAGGTATGTAAGGGCTATGGTATATATCATTTGATGTTGGGAGTACAGACACCATTGAAATTTTGGATCTTTGAAATACTGAAGCAAAATGGTTGTTAAAATACCTATACTCTTTAATGTGTTGAGAAAAATACTTTTAAAAATATAGCAGGTGTATACTCTTAACAATGGAAGTATTAGGTCAAAGGATATAATTATTTTTGTAACTTCTGCCGCAGAGCTGCCAGATGGATTTCTAATACTGACTTAATAAGGTCTTTGGCACACAACTGCCAGCAATTCAGTCCCTTGAGGCCTGCTTCCTGCTGGTCTATGCTGGTGCATTTTGTTCTGGACTATGCTCCTCATCCAGCCTGGTGTAACAGACCTTTCCTGTTGACCTTCCAGGTTGTCTTGGGCTGGAAATTTGTTTCACTCCATCATTTTGTGGGTTCTGCTGCCCTAGAATTTGTTTAAAGTCATTTTTTACAAGTATTTGGAGGGGTTTGGGGGAGAGCTCAAGAAAGTCCCTGCTTTTACTCTGTCATCTTGGCTCTGCTCCCGATGTCTAATAATGTACTCATTTTCTTACTTTAATCTATGGTAATTGAGGGGGGGAGTAGCTTGGGGTTGTTTTATTTTGCATCTTTTTAATTATTAATAAGGTTAAGCATCTTTTTTCAAGTGATCATCAATAATCTAACCCTTGAGGTCTCTACCAGTTTATAAGCCTATGATGCAGTCTTATGTTCGATCTGAAAAATTTAACTATCCCATAACCATTACCTATTGTAAATTGGGAGCTATCTCTATGAATTTGTAACCATTGCTTATATTTTAATTTTTCTTAGCATAAATATTTTAAGCTTTTTTCTTTTGATTATATTTTTATTATATAGAAATTTATTTTAATATAGCTGTTCTATCATTAATCCTTCTAATTTGTTATATAGAAAAAAGTAATTTCCCCTCTGTAATGGAGTCAAAATCTATTCTCCTAAATTTTTGTATTTTAGTTTCTTAATATTTTTATTTTTATATATGCATATATTTATGGCAATATAGATTTGTATGTATATTTATATAGAATTGATATATATATATTTATATTTTTTGTCCATTGTCCAGTTGCAGTTCATTGATGTGTGTATGATGTCAGGTATAGCCATAGCAAAGCAATTCCTGACTAGTTTTCCCTAACACATGTTAAATCCTTTTCCCAGTTTTCATTCTATAAAATTTCTATAACTTTATCAAACACTAATATTTTTGTATACATTTGATTGGAGTCTAATATCTTATTTCTTTGATAAATTTTTTTGTTTTGTTTCATTTTTCCTCTAAAATCAACCAGATGCTTTTGATGATAACCACTTCTGTAATTTATTTTAAAGTCTGAAAATGCAATACCATAATCATTTGTTTTTTACCCCAGCATGTCCCTTGAATATTTTCCGTTTGTTTTTCCAGCTGTTTTCATGATGATTTTATCCAGTTCTTTAAGAAATCCCTTGATACTTTGGTATTTTTTTAATGTATAAATTAATTTGGGAGTTGTCATTTTTTACTATATTAATCTAATTTATCAATGAATATTAAATGTCCTTGTTAGGTTTAACTTTATTTCAGTTGTATTTTATAGTTATTTTGTTTTATATTATTATATGCTGTGATTTTCCTGATTTCATTTTATTGTCTCAAATTTTTTGATTGAGACAGTTGGATTTTTTAGATGCACTAGAAAGGAGATTGATAGGAATCAGCACACATTAATTAAGAGTTTGCTATTTGTCATATGCTGGTCCCAAGTGGAAGGAGATCTCTGTTAATAGTAATGCTTCATCTTGATATTTTTGAATAACCTGTGCTATTTAGGGATTACATTTGTTCTTGGTTTGAAAGAACATACATGGGAATTCCATCTAAGCTCTGTGGGGAGGGGGGGAAGGTAATTCTTTGATGGTTTGTCTTTTTCTTTCTCCAAGCTTGGTCTAATTGTTAATTTCCTATTGTAGCCTTTCCTTAGACCTAGCACAGCCATGGCTCGTGGTCCCAAGAAGCACCTGAAGCGTGTGGCAGCCCCGAAGCATTGGATGCTTGATAAATTGACAGGAGTTTTTGCTCCTAGACCCTCCACAGGCCCCCATAAGCTACGGGAGTGCCTCCCCCTCATTATCTTCCTTAGAAATAGACTTAAGTATGCCCTGACGGGAGATGAGGTTAAGAAAATCTGTATGCAGCGGTTCATCAAGATTGATGGCAAAGTCCGTACTGACATTACCTACCCTGCTGGCTTCATGGATGTCATCAGCATTGATAAGACAGGAGAGCATTTCCGTCTGGTGTATGACACCAAGGGTCGTTTTGCTGTGCATCGCATCACAGCTGAAGAGGCAAAATATAAATTGTGCAAAGTGAGAAAGATCTTTGTAGCTACAAAAGGTATCCCTCATCTGGTGACCCATGATGCCCGTACGATCCGTTATCCAGATCCTCTAATCAAAGTGAATGACACTGTCCAGATTGATTTAGAGACTGGCAAGATCACTGATTTCATCAAATTCGATACTGGCAACCTATGTATGGTGACTGGTGGTGCTAACTTGGGTCGAATTGGTGTGATCACAAACAGGGAGAGGCATCCAGGCTCTTTTGATGTTGTCCATGTGAAAGATGCCAATGGCAATAGCTTTGCCACTAGGCTTTCAAACATTTTTGTTATTGGCAAAGGTAACAAGCCATGGATTTCTTTACCCCGTGGAAAAGGTATCCGTCTCACCATTGCTGAAGAAAGAGATAAGAGATTGGCAGCCAAACAGAGCAGTGGATAAATGAATATGAGGACTAATGGCATATGTGATCACATAAAGTTGTTATAACATGGAAAATATTTCCTTTTGTTAATTTTAGTAATTGATACTATCTGTTTCCTTTGTATTGTCAGATTTATTGGAATATAGCTGTGTGGGCTGGTTTTATTTAGTAGTTTACATTTCCTTGGTCAACTTTTGATTTATTCTAGTTTAATAAAACAGCATATATTATTTCTGCCTTTTATAATTTGTTGGCTTTTACAGGCTAGTCTGAGATTAATATTTGTGAGCATTCTATATGCATTTGAAAAGAATGCTTATTCTCTGTTTATCTTGTTTAGTTCTCTCTATATAACTTGTAATTCTAATGTATTTAAGTTTGCAACAAATATTTACTGTTCACCTCTTTATTGTGTTTATCATTCTGATGATGGAATGTTGACATCTATTGTATTTTTGTCTTTTTTCATGTATCAATGTTACACTTACCTTAATTTAGTATTTGTGTTAGGCTCAAATAAAATGAGAATTACTGCATACTTGTTAATGTTTTCTGTCACAACTTTATTAGATCCTTTTTGTGCTTCTTCAGAGAGCACCTATTAACTAACCAATCAAAAAAGATAAAGTACTTACTCTATGCCAGGCACTGTGCTAATAAGCACTGGGAATACAAATACAAGCAATCAAAAAAGAAAAAAACACTGTCTTTAAGGAGCTTGCATTCTAGTATGGGAAGACAACAGGCAGAGGAGAGCTGAAAAGCAGCTGGGTGGGATGGTAGTGCTGGGACAGGGGGGAAGGTACCTATGGAGCATAAGGGTAAAGGGCCAGAGACAAGCAGATAGGAGGAATGAAAAATGGCAGACCTAGGCCCCTTCCCAAAATGGAGGCTCTGAGAGGAATTGGCCAGTGAGAGAAGACAGCTTTGTGGGAAATTCCAGATTGTGCACAGGGGTTGAGGGAAGCTGAGGCATGGTAGGAGTATAGACCCGTCCCCAAAATGGAGGCCTGGAGAGGATCTTACCAGATGATTAAGGCATCTTTATTTCAGCTGCAGCCTTCTTTTTCTTACTTTGATTTGTAATGAGAATGGTAGTATCACTGTGATTCAGTCTCTCCTGTTTTGTGGGAATGTACTAGCTGGACAAAAATTTCCCATTTAGCTTAGCAGCAGTTGAATTTGTATGAGTCTAAACCAGATTCTTAACCTCTTCTGCTGCTTTGCTGCTATAACCAAATGTTTCAGCCTCCAGAGCTAATGGATACTTTTTTTTCTTTGTTTCAAGAGTTGTCACATCCAAAGGATTAGTCCCCAATTTCTTTATCATAGAATTCACATAGGGGCTGGACCTGTGACTTCTTGTTCCAGAGCTCCCAATGCAAATACTTTATGGTTTGGTCAGGATGCAAAGAAGTTAAGTGACTGGTCTAGTCTTTTCCCTGAGGCCAGCTGTCCATCTTCTATGTTCCCTGAAGCCTATAATTTATATTATGAGAATAATAGATTTAAAATGTTTTAGTAAAAAATCTTAAGGCTGCTATTATCTTTGGGGGACATCTAAGTAAATACTGGGCTGCTAGGTGGCACAGTGAGCACTGGAACGTGGAATCAGGAAGACCTGAGATCAAATTTGGCCTCAGACACACTTAATAGCTGTGTGACCCTGGACAAATCACTTAACCCTATTTGCTTCAGTTTCCTCATTTATGAAATGATCTGGAGGAGGAAATGCCAAACCATATCTTTGCCAATAAAACTCAAATGGGATCACAAAGAGTTGGACATGACTAAGCAAAACAAAAATGCAAATATTTCAAGAAGCCCCTTATTTTTTTCTCAAAATTATTTGCAGACATTGGGTGGTGAGCTAGTGAGGCAGGGATGAGATAGCATTTTTGAAATTTGTGACTTTCTCTTTAAAAAATTGTTGATGGGAAAAGCATGCTTTTAATACCATAACTAAGTCATTTAATTGTAAAACATACTGATGGTAGTTAGGAAGATTTTACTCTTCCAACTCTTGATTGTTAGCCAGTATCTGAAAGTGGTTTCAGAGTAACTTTTAAGTGATGTCATATGTACCATTTTTCAGATATGTAATATAATTAAAGCTTGCTAACCATGCCAGCTTTTTTTTTGCCTAATATTAACAATTGTACTTAATAAAAGGCTAGAATTATGAAATACCAAAAGACAACTTAATTTGTTTACTCTCAGAATTCAATATTGATCACGTGATTTTTTTTTTCATATTTGCTTCATTGAAATGACAATATAGCTGTTCCTAAAATAGATATTAGTGAATTTTCTAGTTTCTGGAAGTGTCATAAATGCAGGAGAAAGATTTTTTAAAAAACATTTTACACATTTTTCCTCAATCCTAACTGATGCTCCTTTATGCTATAAATGGCATGCAATCTATTTGGAAAGTTATTTTTGCTTAACTTGTCCTATTATGGCCTAAGACTTTTCCAGGAAAAATGTCTGTTTTCTTTAAGTTGATTCTCATATAGCATGAACTCAAGGTCCTTCATTCTGGTTGTCTCTTGTACACTTAGTTAACAGCCATTTATTAAGACTTTCTAAATGCTAGGTACTATGCTAAGTGGTACAATGAAAAGCAAATGACAGTCCCTGCTCTTGAGCTCATTCTGATGAGAGATACATGCAAAGAACTGTACAAACCAATTATGTACAGGATAAATAGGAAATATATGCTAGCATTAAGGAAGGCTTTAGCCTACCAGCATTAAAATCAGGAGGGCCTCTTGTAGAAGATGGAATTTTAGCTGCAACTTGAAGGAAGGTAGGAGATGAGGGAGAGCATCCCAGGTGTGGAGGACAGTCAGTGAAAATACTTGGAGTTGGGAGGTGGAGTGTCTTGTGTGAGGAATAGAAAAGAGGCCAGTGTCACCCGATCACAGAGGCCTTGGAGGTTCTGCAGAAGAAGACTGTGAAAAAGGGAAGGATGGGGTAAGTTATGATGAGCTTTGGATGCCAAATGACTTTTTGATCCTACAGGAGATAGGGTTTGAGTATGGGAATTTATTGAATAGAGTAGGGTGACAATCAGACCTTTAGGAAGATCAACTTTATAGCTCAGTGGAGGATGGACTGTAATGAGAGACCAGGCAGGGAGATCATCCAGAAGATATGAGATGAGAAGTGACTGGACCTGGGTCGGGGTGGGGGGTAGTGTTAGAGTAGAGAAGGGGTCATATTCAAGAGGTGTTAAGATAGTAGAATCAACAGGACTTCTTGGCAACTCATTGATTAGGAGAGGATGAGACGAGTTCAGGATGACACCTAGGTTGTGAGCCTGGGTGACTAGGAGGAAGTAAGGAAATGAGAGGATTTTGAGAGAAAAATGAGTTCTGTTTTGACATGTCTAGGACACATCTACTTCAACAGGCAGTTTGAGATGTGAGTGGAGGTTAAGAGAGTGGTTAGGACTGGATAAGTCTCTACACTAAGGAAATCTAAAAATCCTTGGTGTAGAGATGATAATTGCATCCATGGGAGCTGATGAAATCAGCAAGCAAAATGATATAGATAAAAGAGGGCCTTGGCTAGAATCTTGAGGAACATTAGCTATTAGTGGGTATGACCTGGATGAAGATCTAGCAAAGAAGCTTGAGGATTGATTAGGTTGGAGGAGGACCAGGATAAAGTAGTGTCATGAGAACCTAGAGAGAAGAGTGTCAAGAAGAGGGTGATGAATAGTTTTCAAAGGCTGGGGTGAGATCAAAAGGATGAGGATTGAGAAAAAGCCATTAGACTTGACAGTTAAGACACGGTACTTTTGGAGAGGAGCCAGTGCCCTTACTAAAACGTGTCTCCCGTAAGTGAATACAGTTCTTTAGACGTCTGACCGGAGCAGCATGATGGAATTGTCACTGTTCCTCTTTTGGATAGTATATCTTTCTATGCAACTGAAGATCATGTTGGCTTTTTTTTTTTTTGAGTCATCTAGAGCTTGTGTTCACCAAGCTATTAAAGATGAACACTCAACAGTGAAAAATAATTCAGGTGATACAATCACAGAAGTCTGTATTGAGGGGGATGATATAGATAGGACCAGTTCTGAAGCTTGGAAGACTTGTATTTAAGTCTTACCTCAGACTCATACCAGCTCTGTGGTCAGGGGTGAGTCATTAAACATCTTAGTGTCCCAGAAAACTCATGAGACCTGAAGTTAGATAAGTTGATCTGTATTAGAGGAGGGAGTTCTCAGTATGAGACATCCCTCTATTGATGAAATCACACATCTAGGCCAAAACAAATAGTTCTCAGAACTCAAGAAGTGATAGTCCCATCATTCTTAGTGCTGCTAAGTTTTTGAAGTGAACTTTGTATTTCTTTCATTTGAAGACCTCTTATTCCTTCAAACTGGGAATGTAAACTCTCCTACTCCAAAGTGTGAGCACAACTCAAGCAATTGTTTTAATACTTTCTACTTGAACCAGTGAAATCTTTAAGTGCTGGCCCTCTAGGCAGGTCTTTGGTTATCACTTTCAGTTCTGGAGCTCTTCTATAGGATCCCAAATTTAAGTTAGATGGGACCTTAGAGGTTATCTAGTTCAAACCCCACATTTTTACAGATGAGGAAACAGGCCCAAAGAGACCTGAACGACTTGCCCACAATTAAATAGGCTGTCATGGATAGGAATTGAACCTAGGTCTCCTGAATCCCAATCTAGCACTCATTTTTTTAGTACCACAGTGGTCTCCTGAAAGATCACTGAACCCTAGGTTAAATAATGTGCATTTATGTCAGGTTTCAACAGGGAACCATAAAGAGGTGAAGTATCCAGAGAGACCTGTGCTCAGTCCAACCTGAAATCATTTTATTGTCTTCTGACTTTAGAGGTGAGGAAGCCAAAGAAGTTGCAAAGCCTCAAGTCCTTGTAAAGGTTTGAGGGAACCCTTTTAAGGTCAAGTCATACTATATATACCTGGAGAAAGCTTCCCATCAAGCGTTAAGCTACACTGTTAAATAGACACACTTCAATGAGATATTTCCAAGCTACTTGCTCTCCTCAGAAGCCTGAGGTTGGACTTTAAGGTAGTATGTTTATATCTGGTCATAATCTGACTAATTGACTATTCTCTTTGTATACAGAAGATGAAAGCAAGGGCAAATGATAGGATGGATAGTATAAGGTAAAAGAGTTCTATTAAAATAGGAAGATTAAAGCCCAGGGTTTTCAATAAACACTAAGGATAATAGACAGGGTTTTTTTTTGTTTGTTTTTTAGTTATGTTGGATGCCAAAGAAAAATCAAGAAAAGAATAGGACCATTGGATAGGACCAGTGATACAGTGATAATGAGTGATGAAGAGAAGAGGTATATCCACTCAATTTATATTTTACTTTTCTTTACAAAGGAAGTTGATTGTCAGACTGGGAAAGACAAAATGATTAATAGGGAAAGGAAACCTACTATAAGTGAGTAAATTGTGAAAGAGTACCAAGATGCTTAAAAGGGCTTCAAGTCACCAGACCCTGACATGTTATATATAGCCCAGAGTTCTGAGGAATCTTGTGGTTGGGATTGTTGAACTATCATCAGTGACATTTGAAGAATCACATGTAAGAAGTGCCAAAGATTGGAGGTTGGCAAATCTTATTCATTTTCAAGAAGGAAAAGAGAATATTTCAAACTTTCAGCTAGTGAACTTTGATGCAATTTCCATCCAAGGGATGATTTGAGAATATAAAGGAGAGGTGATTACTACATGCTTGTAAAAACATGTTATGTCATACTGAGGAGGTAGTCAGGTATGGTGGATAGAGACCTGGGATTTAGAGTCAGAGGAATTTGGTTCAATTACTGTCTATAATCTGACCTTGAAACAGTCACATCCAAAAAAAAAAAAGAAAAAAAGAAAAAGTCACATCCTCTGTGGGTTGTTTTCCTTGAACACAGAATGAGAGTTGGCTGCGGAGGTCCTTCCTAGTTCTAAGTATGTGATCTTGTGAAAGTTAGTAAGTCCTCTCTTTCTTTTACTTTAAGCTAAATGATGTAGATATTGTAGAGCGAATTCATGCTTTGGGTAAGGGTTAGAATAGACTAATTCTGAGTTGCATTTCAACTTTAGGATTTATTGGTTCTATGAACTACTTGTCTTACCCTTGACCTCACCTGCTCCCTCTCCTTTTTCTCACTTCTGATTCCCACCAGCTTTGATATGCAGATATTTTGCTAATCTTCTATCCATATTCTGCCATCATAGCTGTAGCCTTCCTTAATCTTCAGCCAGAGTACTGAGTTGCAATTACCTGTTGTCTGGTCTCCTCTGACTTGCTTCATTAGGAAATTTCTTGGCACCATCAGTCTGGCCTAACTTAGCCAGTTTGGTTTATTTGGGGCATCTGTTGTAGATGCATTATGACTGCAAGAGGAAAATAGGGTGATGCAGGACTCATTGTTAACTTTAGAAAAATGGAACTATATATAGATCCCTTTACACATGGTACTGTTCTCCCTACCCCATTAAGTTCCCCTCAGATCTTGGAAAATGAACTTTCTGATCAGTTTCCTGGCTGCTTGAGCAGCCTCCATACCTTATGAATTTCAGAAGAGCTTATTGACTATTAATATGTTTATTTCATCACTGAATTCCAGCAAATGTTCATTGATCTTCCAATGAGGATTTTCAGTCAACAGCTCTGGCAAGTTGGTGGTTCTGTCCTCTGCTATGACAGTTCCTTGAAAATTGTTAGCTCACAACTTGGATTCAAGTGAGGCTGTCTTAGTTGAAGGCATATTGTACTTTAGTTAAATTTGTTTAGGTGATAGTGACTGACATTTTTACTTACCTTGATAGTTCAATTCAGAGAGTTATTAGGCACATACATACAAAGCACAGTGCCAGGCTTGGGAGAAATGAAGATAAAAACAATGCAGTCCCTTCTCTTAAGGAGCTTACAATCTGTTAATGGGGTGGGGGGGACAGGGGATGAAATTAATCACAAATATGATTAACTATGATACAAGGTAGAATGTGATGGGGGGCAAAGAAGAGTTCTGGCAAAATACTCTAGCAAATTTTGAGGAGGGGGAGGTTTCATTCAACCAAGAAGATCAGGAAAGTTTCATGAAAAAGATGGCAACTGAGATGGAATGAAAATGTAATCCTGGATGGGACTGAAAACAAAAGCCAGGAGTTCTTTTAGGGTAACAGACTTTGACCAGTCCTCGTATCAGAGTAGATGCTGTCTATCAAGCCTGACTTGTTATACAGACCACCCAGCACCAGGGGAGGCTCTGAGGTCATGACTAAGCTCTCTCTGTCTCTCAGAAATTTGGTTATTACTACTTTTCCAGTACTTAGGCCCCTTTGTGGTTGGGGTTGTTTTTCTCCCATGACTTGACCTAATCTCATTCTACATTCTGGTTAAGTTCTTCCCCTTCACCCTGATCACCACTGTTAACCACTTGCTCAACAATAAATTATAGCTGAAATAAATGTTTGAGTAATGAAAATAGTGAAAGCAAAGTGAAACAGATCAGTCAGGGTTAGCATCAATTCCCAAACCATTCACTCAACCACAATCTTTGATCTCCCAACCTAAGCCCACTAAGCTCGTTTTTGCTGCACCTCATCCTTACGCCCCAAGTCTGGATGGAGAAAGGTGAATATATTTGGTGTGTTAGGAAATGAACTTGATCCTCAAAGCAGAAAAGGTATCATCTGCATGGTCTGGGAATCACTTGCCTTGTCACAGACACTGTGGTCCAGTCACCAATCCAGCCCTGCTTGCTATGGTTTCTGACTCCAATATTCTTGCTCTTATGATTCCTAAGAACTGCCTCCGCATTGCTGACTTGCTCTTCAGTTTATCTGGTTGTATGTACCACCCTCACTTAAATCTGACTCATGCCACAAAGGCCACAGGACTTTGCTTTTAAATTTCTAGCACAGGAAAGCTGTTGTAGATTAGGTCTGTCTCAATCACTATTTTGCTATATTTTCAAAAGATCCCACTCTGCTAACATTTCAGGTTCTCCTTCTATTCCCATACTCCACTCTGGCTGCGGACCTGACAAATCGAAATTGTGGTCACATTCGGAGCACAGGTAGGGCTGTTTTATTCTAGCTTCCCAGTCTCCTTTACTAGATCTTCATCTGATCATGCCCTTTAACCATAAATGTTCCTCAGGGCTCTGTTCTAGGACCTGCTTTTCTTCTTCCTCCATACTACTTCACTTGGTGATCTTGTCAACTCCCATGGATTTAATTACCATTTGTATGCTGCTGACAGTTCTCAGATCAATTTATCCTGCCCCAAACTCTCTGCTGACCTCCAATCCAATCTGTTGTCAATGACTGTTGGTTTCACCTTTGCAACATCTCTTGAATACATTCCCTTTTCTCCTCTGACAATGCCACCCCTCTGGTATAGGCCTTCATCACCTCACACCTGAACCATTGCAATAACCTACTGGTGGCTGATAGTAAAGGTGTCAAACATGCATCTGGCCTTCAGGTTCCAGTATTGGCTGAAAAAGATTAAAATGAAATTAGGAAATATTTAACAAAAAAATACAATAGAATATGAAAAAATGTTAATATGTGATAAGTTGATAAGTACCTGCACAGATATTTATATACAGTTTAGTAGCCCCACTTCTATTTGAGTTTTGTACAGCTGGCCTACGATATATAGCCATTATTATTTCCTTCTATTTGTTGGGGGTCAATAATATGAAACCATACAATAATACGATCTTTACGACTATAACATTATTGCTTCTCTTTCACTCTATCTCATTTCTTTCCCCCTCCCCCTCATCCTTATCCAAATATGGTCTATCTTGCTTACTTGATTATTTCTTGGTTTTCCTTATAATAATATATTTTCTTATTTTTTTTAAAAAGCTGCTTCTATTGCCCGTTTTGTTTATTTTCTTCCTTTAGAATAGAATATATTCTATATGAACATTCTAGTCATGTTTCCTCTCCCACCAAGTCTCAGTAATTGAACCCCAACCCTCCTCCCCGCAACCACAAATGCAGAGGTTGGGACTGTTTCTATTATTTGCTATACCCAAGGGATGACTTTAGATAACTTTGTGATAAGGTACAAAAATGTGGGACCAGGAGTCATGGAACCTAGGTTCTAGTCCCTAATTTGCCTCTAATTTGCTGTGTGATCATGGCAAGCAGTGCATCTCTCTGGATCCTAGTTTCCTAGTCTGTAAAATGAGGAGGTTGGAGGGTGGAGTAGATGAACTCCAAAATCCCTTCAGCTATAGTGTTTTGCTTTTAAGGATTTCACTAGTGTTGTGTTGGTTGTTGTTGCAAATTAAAACTTAAAAGTGATAAAGGAGGAAAAACTGTATAAGCTTGAGATAAGCCAAGGGTGATAGTGTGATAGATAAGAGGAGTGGAACTACATTATATCCTGGAATGTAAAATGTGTGGAGGGCACATAATATTTTTACCCATTATGATTATAACTGTTGGAAAATCTGCTGGAGATTTAGTGTTGGATGTGACCAGCTTGGTGCCTGTCATAAAATAATCCACTACTTTGGCTTTAAATGCCTACTCAGCATGACGGTCAATGACCTTTTAATACATGTACTTTCCTTTATGCTAATAATTCCTGGTAGTTCATTCCCAGCCCCATACTTCTCCTGTCCCCTTTTGGCTTCATTGGGGTGGTAAACTACAGGGGAATATGAAGGAAAAGATGATCTTGTATAAGTAGATGTTAAGTTATAAATATTACAGATCACCAGTATGATAATAATTTAACTAAACAGTATATGGCACTGTTAAACTTTCCACTAAACTCTTTAAAGTAATGCCATTGTAATTTTTTTTTAGGTTAAAACTACTAAGCACTCCTTCATTGTGAAACTATACATGACAAGTCATAGGTAAAATAAAAAAAATTTCAAGATGACCACAAAGAAGGAGCATACTTTTCTGGACATAAGTATAATTCTGATAAATATAAATGTAAATAATTTTTAAGGCAGCTAGGTGGCACAGTGGATAAAAGCACCAAGCCTGGAGTTGGGAGTATTCATCTTCATGAGTTCAAATCTGGCCTCAGACATTTACTAGCTGTGTGGTCCTGGGCAAGTCACTTAACCTTGTTTGCCTTAGTTCCTCACCTGTTGTTTGTCCATTATTTTCATAAAGGACCAATGACATCATGAAGGTGATGTCTTGATTTGTGCATGAGTTGGATTTAAGTGAGGCAGAGCTGTGTAAAGTTATCAGCCTCATTTTTTCAGAATCATCAAAGTCCAGTGGCAAGACAAAAGTCAAGACAACTGATGATGGTCCAGGATGCAGTGGGTGACCTTTGCTTTTCTAAATTAACATCTTTCCCAGAGCTCAATTTGTCTGAGGCCGTGCCCATTCAATGACTAAGGTCTATGTAAGAATTGGGAAAAAAGATAGCCCAATTTACTACCACAAAGATATCAATCTAGTGATAACCCTCAGAGTTTCTGTCCAGAACAGAAAACAGTTGCAGCTTATATTCATTCTAAGCCATCAGAACCTAAACAATGAGCCACAGAGGCTTAGGTTGGAGGCTATTATTGAAAGCCAGAGGGATTTGGGATTAAAGGTGTAGTTAAGCAGCTGCATTTAAAATACAGTGGACTTTAGAAGTCTTTTTTTTCAGTTATATTTCAAGAAATCATAATGAAAACAATGTAGCAAAAGCAAATTGTCCTAGCTTTTGAAAGAAGAAGAAGGAGAAGGAGGAGAAGGAGAAGGAGAAGGAGGAGAAGAGGAGGAAAAAGAGGAAGAAGAAGAGGAAGAAAGAGAAGGAGGAGGAGAAGGAGAAGATGAAGAAGGAGAAAGAGAAGGAGAAGAAGGAATAGTAATAATAGCATTCCCCACTTTCTGCTTGAATTAGCAGGTTGAGTCACCAGGGGCAGCTACTCTCAGATAAAATGGCAAACACAGCTAATATAAAACGTTCTTGTAAGAAGTTCCTTGGAATTGAAACCAAGCAGAGCTACTGATGGAAAATGAAGAGTTGTTGTGCGCTGCTATGACTAACTCCTAGGATTCCCCCTTGCCGCACCTTTTTCATGGTTCTGTCTTAAACACTGTCATAAAAAGGCCAGGACATAACCCCTCTGCCAATGTGAAACAGCAAAATATTTTCAGTTTTGTCACTGTCTCTGGCCATGGTGCTGACCCCCTCTCAGATAACATATGTAAATCACTTGGTGCAGGCCTTTAGTACCAGTAACCTGTCAGTTTCTGCTACATCTCACCAGACCAAAAAAATAGATAACGCATAATGATACAATTATTATAAGTCAAACAGATTTGAGCAAAAAAAAAGGCTAAAACTTGCCAAATTTGTGGGGAAAAGAATGGTTTATATTTGAATACAGTAAGAAAAAGTATATTACAACATTATACCATAAGTGGCATTAAGAGAAGCAGCATAATGTAGCAGATAGAGGGCTGGCACTGGAGTAAGGAAGACTGGGTTCAAATCCTACTTCTAAAACATACTGACAGTGATCTTGGATACATAATTTAATCTCTTAGTGTCCTAGGCAATTGACTAATATTGCAAGTTGCAGAATAGTTGTTGATCTGCATTGATAGAAGATGCATCCTCATTGGGACCTTCCTCTACCGATTAAATGACAGATTTGCACCCCCCCCCCCAACAAATAGCATTACTAGTATTAGCAATGTATGTGGCAATTGATTAAGATAACTGGGTTAACATCTCTGAGATGATATTTGGGAGCTTCCCAAAACCTGAATCAGAAAATTTATTTAAACAAAACTTAGTCTACATTTAGTGCTGTATGAACCTTTCTCAAAATGTCTGAAAATTTCTCAAAACAGCCATTCTTTTGTGATGTGGACAGTGCTGTGTGTGGCAAAGGGCAGAGGTGAATGGCTAAGTAAGTTAATTCATGGAATAATACTATCATGGCACAGTTGTGATTTAATAAGATTTTCTCCCAAATTCCCAACATGTTTTGTGTAGCCCTACATACTTAAATTTTGGAGAAGGAAATCTGAAGTGCATATGATATGCCTATGTTTCCCTGGGGTTTCTGCACAAGGTCCACAGTGAGACTTTGTAATGTACTGAAATGAGGTTATAGAATCTCTCAAATGGGAAACCTGAGCAGTCCATATTCTCCATGACTGACAGAGGTCAATAACCCATCACTAGGAACCTCATCTGTAAAATGAGCTGGACAAGGAAATGGCAAGCCACTCCAATATCTTTGCCAAGAAGACCCCCAAATGGAATCACAGAGTTGTTCATGACTGAAACACAAGTTCAGCACATCTTAAGAATGAGAACCCTAAACATACCTCGTGGTTAAGAAAAATGTAGAAAATAGTGGAGATGCTACCCCTTGGTTCGGGTCCTTTCCTCAAACTGCTGTGTATCTATTACACAAAACGGGGTAGCGTGCAACAGAGCTGCCAGTTAATATTAATTTTTGCACCTTGAACAAGTTTAGATCCCTCCATCCTGGATCTGGGACCTCTTTTTGACCTGGTTCATGGCTTCTCCCTTTGTTTGAATACTCCCTGTTCCCAGGATCAAAAGAATTCTCTGTCTGTCTCCTTTCAACTTGGGCCAGAAAAATGTCTTACTTATTTTTTTCTTAGATTTCCTGATCAGGACCTTGGTCTGAGACCACAAAGTCAACTCCAAAAGAAAACATTCCAGGAGAAGAATCATCCCTGGTGGTGAAAGTTAAAAGACTCAGAGAGCCCGACTTTTGCTGCTTCACTGGGAGAAAGATAGTGAAAGCTAGGAAAAGAAGTGGAAAAGGAAGAGAGTGAGGTGAAATAATTGTCTAAACTTCTGATTTACTAAACCACCACTTTATAAACTGTGGGTTGAGAACCCATTTGGGATCGTGAAAAATTTGGCAACAGTAAAAGGTTTCTGAATGCACAACAACTAAAAGTTAATTAAAAATCAAATTCATAATAATTTGAGGAATTTCTGGAAGTACATCGCACAACTTCACTGTAACCTTGGTTCTGAACATAAAACATGCGCACTGTGCATGCTGTTATGCCACATAGCACCAACGAATGCTGCCTAAATGCTTAAAGGGGTCACAAGTGGAAAAAGTTTAAGAAGCCCTGTCTAAAGAATTATCAGGATGGTTGAACTTGCCATCACCCACAAATGTATCAGTTCCAGGTTCATGAAATTCCCCTATCTGATCCCTGTTTTCATTCCATTTTCCTCTGTGCCTTGCAACCCCAAACCCTGTTCTTCATCTTTGCTGTGGTCTCCAGTTTCTTGACTCTTCAGTTTTCTTTCCTAGGCTATTATCCCTGCATTAGCTAGACTTTCCTCTCTTTCCCATCTTGACTCCTTGGTGAATCAGTTCCCCCTTTAAAGAATCATTAATTTTGCCCGGTCAAACCTGTAACCTCCGGTCACTGTCACCATTTGCTCCTACACATATGTACTACTGAATGAAGCTGGAGATAATAATAATAATAAAAAAAATAAAGAACTCTGCTGACTGGGTCCAGTACAAATTCATTTTGCAGATAACTTCAATTGGGTCCGCAGTATGGCAAAGCAATCCTTTTATATATCCTTAATTAACTCACTAACCCATTCATCACAGCAGCTCTTCTAAACATTTTTATCCCTCCTTTACCTACTATGGTTCCTCCTCTCCCCATCCTCTCAGCTGAGAACCTTGCTTCCTATTTTACTAAAAAAAGGTTAGGCCATTCATCCAGAGTTCCCATCTCTCTGGTCCTCATCTCGAATCACCTAGATGTCTTCTGCATCTCCTCCTTCACCCATCTTGTATGAAGAGGTTCTCCTTACAAGGCAAGCCCCACTGCTTGTGCAAGTGTTTCCATTCTAACCTGTTTTCTCCAGCAGATTGCCTTTCTTCCATCATTCCAACCCTCTCACTTATCTTCAGTCTCTTCTTATCTACTGACTGTTCCCTACTGCCAACAAACATACCCATGTCTCCCCCGTTCTCTGGACAAACTCATGTCATCCATTCATTCTTGTTAGCTATTGTCCCATATTTCTTCTCTCTTTTGGGACTAAACTCTTTGAGAAGGCTATTTACAAAAGGCACCTCCATTTCTTTCCACTCACTTTCTTTTTATCTCTCTGTAGTCTAGCTCGCCCTTTTTTTATCCCAGTGCTTAGCACAATTCCTGTGACATAGTAGGCACTTAAATGTTTATTGACTCATTGGTGTGCTTTATAGATTTGTTGGGAGATTTTTTTGCGGGGGGCGGGGGGAAGTTCTCAGTACTTCTTCCTGGTCCTCTGCCATCTTGGCTCTGCTTGTCTTCTTATTTTAAAATAAACTTCTGGGAATTACCATTCTATCAGTAACACAACTAATGTTTACTTCAAATGGACTAAAAATAAACAACTCATCTGCATGTTCTAAAGCCATGAACTCATACCATTCACTGATGAAACATTTACCTCTTCCTCTGGAATCAGGTCCTGGAATTATTAATAAAAGGAGATCGTAAAAGAGAAATCCTCCCTTTTCTGACCAAGTATGTGGTCAAGGGATCTTCTTTAAGAAATGTTTAGAAAAACAATGATATAATGAATATATAGGGGAAAACAGAGCAAAGCAAAAAAAAAAGTACCTATTTACTAGAGGTTAAATAAAGAACAGTCCTATTCACATCACTCAAAGTAGAAAAATGACCTTTTAAAAAGAGAAATAGTGGGGATTCCCCCCAATATTCCAGACCTTCTAGGTCCTGCTGCTGGGCCCCTATTGTTTTGTTCCTATTCTACTCATTGAAATCGAGGCAAGGTTGAGTGGAAAGCTGTGCTGAAAGGTGGGTATGTTTGTTGTTTACTACGCTATTGGATGAGGACTACAGGCAAGAGATGTGTGCACCTCTTATGATAGAAAATCCCTAATTTCAATAGTTTTACAGTTCTAAGGCAGTATGTTATTTTTATGTTACATATTTCCATGATTTCCAGTATTTTTTCTTTGAATTTTATATGATAAAAATTACACTTCATTAATGATTAAAATTTTTCTCATCTTGGTGAATTATTTTTCACATTATGGTATTGATAAATATGATGAAATGATTTTAATCTAAACTAAGGTTTTTCTAAAAATTTCTTACTACTCGTAGGTTTCCTTAAGTTTAAATCATCTTTGAGCAATAACTTATAAAAATAGAATCTTAAATAAATTCTTAAAATGATTGCAACACAAAAATGAAGGAGCATAAAAAATGATCAGTTGAATGACACACATTTGGAATTACCCATTCTCACAAATGCACTTAGATTCACCTTGCAAGACCTTTAGAGGCTAACTCTTGCAATTTACAATATAGCCACCAGATGTCACAATTGGCATACTCTGAAACCACTTATTACTTCCTTCATTTCAGTAAAAGCCTTTGGAAGTCTTTTTGTACCTATATGGTTTGGGTTTTCTAAATACATAAAATTACATTTTAGAAAGTAATCAGTGGGTACCCTTCTAACCCTACCCTTAGGAATTTCATGTTGCCTAGTATATTCCACCTCATCATTCCATAGCATTTCTGTAGTCTAATCCCAGACTACCTATATAGTGAGATAGACAATAACAATATTATGTGATCAATACTTACTGATATAATAATGATTATTTTAATGTTAGAGATTAAAAAGAATTATCAATATGTTTATAACATGAGAGACTTTCTTTGCTGTTTGTTCTTACCAAATAATTTCAAATGGAACAAGAAAAATCAAGTTTTAAACACTGTAGTTGATCATGCTTGTCAAATCTGAGGTAATGCTATGCCCTATTTTCATATCCTCACTGTGTTTTATTATTTGTTAATATTAATTTACAATTCACACCCACACTGAGATGCCGTGGGATTATTGTGTTTGAGTTTATTAGCACTTATTAAAAACACGATGGGATGTTATTGTAAAAAGTGAAATCACTTCATTTGTAATTTAGTTTTTGCAGATTGTTATAGGATTTAAAAAACAGAGATTAGAAAAGCCATTTTTATTTTAGAATCTTCTGACATTTTTCTTTTGTTTTGAGCTTGTTTAGCTCTGAGTATTTTTTTCCTTATAAATTGGAGTGTCTTCACTATAACAGTGGTTTTTAATATTTTCTTCTTTCTAGTCTTTACTGCTTTAAACAGTGAGACCAGATTCAAACATTTCTAAGGTAAGAGGATCTGAGCTACTAAAATATTCAGGAAAGCTACAACATAAGGAAAGAACTTCATTAACATAGAATCATAGAATATTATCCTGGAAGGGATCAGCTCCTTCATTTCATAAGTAAGAAAAGTAAAGGCTAGGGAGATTAAGTCACTTTCAAGATCACATAGCTAGTCAGTGTTAGGGCCTGGATTGGAACTCAGTTCTCTTGACCTGTTCTCTTTTATTTTCCACCCACCATGCTGCCTCTTTACTGGTATCTCTTTTATGAAGGTTCTCATTTATGTTGTACAGTCTTGTATTTTAGATTGTTCTCACTTTGTTCCAAGTACATGGTACAGTAATAAACTGTAGTTCCTTGTAGAATCCGCAAGGTGCATTTTCTTCTCTATTGTCTGGAAAGGTGGTGTACTTCCTTGTTGGCTAAGGGCAGGACCGAAGTTCTGATTTGATTATGTTACTGTGCTACATATACCTGGACAAGTATTGGAGCAAAAATTACTGAAAATTTGTGAAGGAAACTTAATAATAATAAAAAGATTAGCATTAAGTATTTTTTAAAAATAGCAAACTTAGAGCCAATAGTCCACAATATCAATCTGTAGGCAAGTAAGAATTTTCATAAAAATAAGTCTGGACAACTCTACTGGCTGTTGCTTTTATTTATATTAAGTATAGCATTCTTGTTGATTCTATAGGATGAAATGAGATAAGATTTGTAAAAGTATTTATTTAGCACAGTGTCATTATAAAAACAAAGAACATCCTCTTCTCAGTGATGGAGGAATCATTGAATAAAGAGAATGGCCTAAGTAGTAGTTTACAGTAGAAACTGAACTTAAAATATACTAATACACACTAACCTTATTTTCTTAAAATTTTTATTGTGAGAATCTCACAAATTTGCCTGAATACAATGGTGTTTTAGCAACCTGTCCTTTCACATAAGTAATCCAAATAAATTAATATACTTGCTGCTTTTCTGGCCTGTTTATTGCCTTAGAAAATAATTCTTTACTAAGATATCTAATTTTTCATGATTATTTATATAATTTATGTATTTATATTATATATAATCTATATAATGGTTAGCCGTTGGAACAGTATATAATTTACATAATGGACAGCCATTGGAATACTTCTTTTAAACTCACTTGTCTTATTTAATTCCATATTAAAACTGGCAGAGTGGTGGTGGAGGTTAGGGAGCATAGTTAATTTTATTTACTTTGGATTCTCCTAAATGCATGCCCCCTAAGATGTTGGGACATCTATATATTAAGTCAGTTGTGTGCAGTTATGCAGTCAAAACAACCATTATCTACTGGGGAAATAACTCTAGGATCATATGGTGGGAACTAGAGTCTGGGAAAAGAACACTTGCGACTGATTTTTGTGTCTCATGCTTCTTGGACCTTGCGACCTTCTCTAGGGCCAGAAGAGCTTTAAATAGAAGCATGAGGCTGGAATAGTTTTATCTATATTACACTAATGATTTTTAAACTAAGTGCTCAAGTTATAATAGATAAGCTTTACATGTTTGTCTTATTTTTCCCTAAAATTGAAGTTTTTTTTTTCTATCCTGAAAGAACTCCACATATATAAAATTTGGAGGCTGAATTTGGAGTATTTTTAAGAAGAGCAGTACCTACACAATCCAAGAGATGGCAGTCAACATCTTTTTTAAAATAAAAATTATAGTAATTCTACTAATGTGCTTGCCTCATTTTAATAACATCAGCACTGCAGTAATCATGAAAAGAATGAAAACTGCTGAAATTGTAAACACGAATATTTCACGGATTCTGTGTGCTTTAAAAAGATTCCTTGGAGTACTTTACAAGGCAAACTGACAAGTTTTGTTTTTTTTTAACTTGCTGTTACCGCGTTACTATCAGGGCATGATTTCCTCCTAAATTATTTATGCAGCAGTAGGATTAAAAAATAATATATCATTGCATGTTGAAATCTGAGGTGCTTATGTTAAAGCAGACTTCATTGTAACATCAAGAAGCTATATAATAATATCTACATTTTAATATAATTTTATAGTTTATAAGGTACTTTTGCATATATTTCAGTTGATTATCATAACAACCCTGTGAAAAAGGAAGGAGAGAAATTATTATTTCCAGTTTACAGATGAGGAATTGTTAGAGATGTTAAGTGATTTTTGCTAATGTCACATAGCTTGTGAGTGGAAGAGCTTGGACTCAAGTTTTACACATCTTTGACACTAGGCATCAGTCAGAAGGAACTGGGCAGGTTGGAACTTAAATCTCTTGATTAACTGGGTTCAAATTCTGCCTCAGGCACTAGCTGCTTAACCCTGCCTGGTCTAGTCATTTAATGTCTCTGGGACTCAGTTTCCTTAGCTGTAAAATTAAGGCGTCAAACTCAGTGACTCAACTCTTGCTATTTGACACCATAGAAGGACCACTTATGTTACAAAGTATGTAGATTTTCCATTTATTTGCTTTCCATTTCTATTTATCCTACTTATTTTTCTATTAAACTTTAGTCAATTTCTCTTCACTCATTGTCTCCTGCAAAGGTGGAAGTGAACCTAGAGGTAATTATATGATGTCCTCTTGAACCTTTCAACCACATAATTAACATAATTATTATGCTTCTGATTGTATGCAATTATGGTAGCAGTAATCATGTTTCATCTTCAAATTCTAATTGGAGCTCATACTTCCTTATCAAAGATAGTTTCAAATGAATAATAAGTATTTCCTCCATGGAAGACCTCATTATGGTGCGGAAATGATCCTGGGTACTAAGAAGTTAATATAGTTCTGACAAACTGGAAAGGCTTCAAGTATATCCAGGGACCATCTCTGTGTGTAGCTGATATAGGGTGGAAAAGTAGGTCATGGGAAATGAGTAAATTGAGGAATTGGGAAATTAGGTTGTTTGAAGGAGTATCAATATGTATATTGATTAGCAGTTGGGAAGAAGAGAAAGACTGTGAAGTAGTCATTGAACTCATTGAGAAAGGAAGAAGAGTATTCTAGAGGTTGGTAGATAACAGGTATCAGATTCTGGATTGGGTGATAGACATGGATTGAATGAACTTCAAAGGAGGAGAGGTTACTAAATTATAGCAAGAGAGGGGAGAGCTTGGAAGTAGAAATGGGAAGCAAGGAATATTCCCACTTCTCTACCATGACTAATGAATTGGGGGAGGGGCCATAAGTGAGAGTGCAAATGCTTGAAAGGATGGTCTTTCAAGCCCCTCTACCTTAAGAGAGCCAGTCTCAGTGAATGCAATGAAATGGAAGGAAGGATTGAGAAAGGAAAAGGTTTAAGGTGAAAACAAGTTTGTCTCTTATGAAGCAGGTGTTACAGAAAGCACAGTGGAAGGGGTGAGTAGAACTTGAGTGAGATGTTAGGGGCAGATTTGGTCAAGAAGGATGAGGACAAGGAAACACAGGTAATGGATGAGGGGGGAGCAGGATTATTTCTAATTATTGCTGGGCTATCTCAGGAGACTCATCCTCCTTCATAAAGGGTCGATGGTTACTTGTTAGGGACAAATTTTTTAGGGAGGATTCTTGTTCAAAAAGAAATTAGACCAAATGAGCTCTGAGTTCCCTTCCAATTCAGATTTTGTGATCTAGGAACTTTCCTTTCCATGACATCGTAGTTTCAATGTGTGACACATGTTGACCTGGTTTTGTTTAAATTTATTGTGACTTCTCATCCACATATTCAAATACGTAGTAGACAGTTCTTTCTTTACTTCACCTGTTATCAGTGCCAGGGTTACTTCGATGTTGCATTCTTTCTCCCAGGGACCAGTTCCTTCTCTTCCTTCCCATCTGTTTCCCCAATTATACTACCATTGCTGTATCTGGGCTGCTAATGTCAAAATGAGTTTATATATTTATTGGAAATACAGTTCATTTCTTTAAAGGTGCTTCTATTTATTTAGTTCCTTTTGTATTATATTCAGTGAATTATTGTATGTGTTTTTGTTATTAAAGTACATAGAAAAGGTTGAATATACTTTATGTAGTTTGAGCCTTGTTACTGAATCTGGTTTGGGAGACAGTTCTATAAAAGTGAGCTACAGCATAATGGCAAAGCATCTTTACTTGCTCAGTACCAAATTTACTAAGTTTGCATGTTAAGAAGTATTTCATTCCATGAACCATGAATCACACTCAAAATAAAGAAAAACGCAGTCTTTTTGCAATGCATTTGTATAATTCTTGCTAATGCTAATGTAACTTATTCGCATGCATCCAGGGGAAAAATACTGTCAAATTCTCAATTAAAATTTGCATTTTTGAGTTTCTTGCAGGTATCCACTTCTAGATTCAAAGGTTTATCATTAATGACACTGGGAGTATGGCAGTCAAGAGATTAGAATTCATAAATCAGGTACAGTGCTTATTTAATGTTGCTTTAATGCTGAGGGGAAATTGTGCCTTTAAAATGGGTAAAGCAGAATTCTTCCAAGGGATAAGCTAATGTTGTAAGGTAAATCTATATAGAAAGCTTTTTTTGTTTTTCTTCCAATTTTATGCAACTAACACTTGTCCTATGACTTTATTTTGGTCATTTTAATGTAAAAAAGGATTAGAAAAATCTAATAAGTTTTGGTATTTGAATGCATGAATTTATAATAACCATATTTTTCACATATTTAAAATTGTGCTATTATTTAGGAAATACAAATGATTAAAATGTTTTAAAATATTTCTGCCGGAAATACATCCAAATATTTGTGTTTTTAGCATGTTATTTTGTGTTTGTACCTAGAAGTTCTGAGTTCCTCAGAACTTGTACTTTAATATTTCCTTCCTATATGGAAGGGAACAGAGATTGCTGACATGTGCTAAAGGAGACCAAAGACTGTCAAATTGTACCAGACTTGAAAAGCTTCAGTTACTGCTCATTTGAAAAGCTGTGTCTGCTGCCTAAAGACCAGCCCAAATAAACACAAAGAGACTTATAACTAAAGAGATAGCCACCAGGTTATGATTTTAATCTGTTCACATCAACTTATGATAGGAATAAAAATATAGGAAAATGCAGATTTAAAAAAGAAGTTTTTGTGTGTTTGTGTTTGTTCATTCAATTCAACTGACCAAACATGCAGCAGGGATTTTCAAACTGGGGTCTGTGAACTTGCTTTTTAAAAATTTTTGATAACCGCATTCAATATAGTTAGCTTCCTTTATAATCTTATGTGTTTTATTTTATGCAATGAAAACTTTATTTTGAGAAGGGGTTCATAGGCTTTATCAGATTGCTAAAGGGGTTCATGATACAAACACATTCAAATTTGAGAATATCTGATTTAGACCAAGTGCTACCTAAACAAGAATGTATGCTACATGTCTGACTATGTTGGGGCCTTTTTTAGCCCGGGGTAAGTGCTTACTGGCCCTTCTCTTAGATGAGAGACACTCCAATATGTAAAGTAATAAACAAAATGCACTAAGTGAATATAAGTATATTCACTGTACCTGTTGTATGATATAGAGACTGGAAACTAGTTTAGGAGAGTTAAAAGTTAAATTGGAAATTTAGGCCATGAACAAATTCTGGCACTTCTTTTTTCTTTTATGAGTTCATGACTACCTGTACAGAAGAGAATTTCTCAGAAGTTTAACCAAGACCATGGGAAGCTGGCTGTTCTCTCTAAGAGAAGGAATTAGTCATGGAGTGTCAGATTCCCTCCTCACTTCCTTTTATCTTACCCTCGCCTCTTCTACCAACATCAAGGCTCAAAAATCCCGAAATACAGATTTAGGATCAGAGGTAATAGATAATACTTTGCTTCCTCAACAATCCTCACCTTGAAACCCTCAAAGAGTGAGTGAGCCTTCTAGAACATAACACTTTTCCTGTCCAAAAGGGGAAAACTGAGAGGCAATTTGAAGTTGCCACATCATTACCCCCAAATGAATGAAGACTGGAGGACCACAGCAGCCATCCTGTCTCCAGAATGATTTAAAGAATGTCCTTTAAATGATCGAAACAATCTGGTACTGGTTAAGAAATAGAGTGGTGGAATAGTGGAATAGATGAGGCACAAATGACATTATAGTAAATGACCATAGTAATCTAGTGTATGATAAACCCAGAGATCCAAGCTTTTAGAACAAAAACTCATTATTTGGAAAAAAAACTGCTGGGAAAACTGGAAAACAGTGTGGTCAAAACTAGATATATGCCAGCATCTCACACTATATACCAACATAAAGTCAAAATGGATACATGATTTACACCTAAAGGGTGATACTATAAACAAATTAAGAGATAGTTTATCTGTCAGATTTATGGATGAGGGAAGATTTAGGACCAGAGAAGACATAGAGAGCATCACAAAATATAAGTTAGATAATTTTGATTATATAAAATTAAAAAGTTTTTGCACAAACAAAACCAATGCAACCAAAATGATAAGGAAAGCAGAAAACTGGGAAAAACTTTTTGCAACAAGTGTCTCTGATAGACTTTATTTCTCAAATAAATGGAGAACTGAATCAAATTTATAAAAATACAAGTCATTTCCCAATTGATAAATGGTCAAAGGATATGAACAGGTAGTTTTCAGACAAAGAAATCAAAGCTATCTATAGTCATTAAAAGTGCTCTAAATAGCTATTGATTAGAAAAATGCAAATTAAAACAACTTTGGGGTACCACCTTACACCTATCAGATTGGCTAATATGACAAAAAAAGAAAATGTTGGATGTTGGAGGGGATGTGGGAAAATTGGGACACTAATGCATCGTTGCTGGAATTGTGAACTGATCCAACCATTCTGGAGAGCAATTTGGAACTATGCCCAAAGGGCTATAAAACTATGTGTACCCTTTGATCCAACAATACCACTACTAGGTATATATCCCAAAGACATCCTAAAAAAGGGAAAAGGACCTATTTGTACAACAATATTTATAGCAGCTCTTTTTGTGGTGGTTAAGATTTAGAAATCAAAGGGATTCCCATCAATTGGGGAATGGCTAAACAAGCTGTGGTATATGATTGTAATGTGGCCTTATTGTGCTATAAGAAATGGCAAGCAGAATGATTTCAGAAAAACCTGGAAAGACTTACATGAACTGGTAGAAAATGAAGTGAACAGAACCAGGAGAGCATTGTACACAGTAACAACAATATTGTTCAATGAAGAATTGTGAATGACTTAACTATTTTCAGCAATACAATGATCTAAGACAATCCCAAAAGACTAATGATGAAGCAGCATACTATCTGCCTCCAGAGAAAGAACTGATTTTGTTTGAATACAGACTGAAGCATGCTATTTTTCACTTTCTTTCATTTTTTTTCTTTTATTCAAGTCTTCTTGTACAAAATGACTAACATGGAAATGTTTTACATAATCACACATGTATGACCTATATCTGATTATTTACTATCTCTGGAAGGGGAGAGGGGAGGGTAGGAATTTGGAACTCAAGAGGCTAAATAAAAATGTTAAAAAAATAAGGCCCTTTAATAAATTTCACTTGGACATACACATCTTCTTTATGAGTTTTTTCTCCTTTTTCCTTTCTTATCATGGTTGCTGAGTAACCACAAAGTCTTTTTGGCCAAATGTTGGACTTGGGCAGTAAAGCCTGATTAACTCTCCTGCCTTAAAACTCCCAGGACTCACACAAATAGCCTTCACTTAAATTGCTGCAGTTGAGTGGCACGATCACCAAGGGGTTATATAGTCACCATGTGATGATTTCCAGTAATGGTGAACCTGTTACTTCCTGAGATAGCATGTTAAACTTTTGGACTGCTCTGTTTGTTAGAAAAACTTTCCTTACATGGAACCTAAATTTGCCTATCTAGAACCTATATCCGTTGTTTCTAGTTCTACCCTGTGGGACCAAACTTGCTGTTTGTTTTCTTTTCTACCTGAAAGCCTTTCAAATGCTTATGTGGAAAAAATAGTTTTATCATTTATCATTTATTAATATTGTTTGAGCCACATTTATGTGGGTAGAAAATTGTCTAACCTGAAAGCTTACTTTAGGTCAGGCTGACTTTTGAGGTGTTCCAGAGAAGCCATAGGAGATAATGAATGTTTAGATCCCACCCAATGCGTTTTGGGTCCCTCAAATGTTGTTTTGAGTCTCCCCAAAGCTTGTTATTTGGATTTCCCAAAGTAGGTTGATTTACCCACTCATGTATATATCTCAGACTATTCCCTACATGAGGCCAATCAGGCAAGTGTCTTTATGCCCTTGTAATGTAAACTTCACAGATTCTGGACAGGGATCCACCCCTACTTCTAGCTTTTTCCTCTGACAAATGGCCAAATAAATTTCTCATTCTTTTTTTTTTTGGCGGGGGGAAGGCAGGGCAATTGGGATTAAGTGACTTGCCCAAGGTAACACAGCTAGTAAGTGTGTCAAGTGTCTGAGGCCAGATTTGAACTCAGGTCCTCCTGACTCCAGGGCTGATGCTCTACTCACTGCGCCACCTAGCAGCCCCAGACCAAATAAATTTCTTCTAAAACTATTTCAGATTTTGGTGTTCATTCTTGTGATTAACAATTATGGCATGGAGCATGGAATTTCCCAGGGGGTCACTTTGTGTAACCTAAAGGCTCTCCATGATCATGGAAGGTAAGTAAATCTTTGTGATTTTAGGATTGAACAGAGCAGAACCCAACCAAAAAGGGATCAAATTGGTTGTAGCAAGAACCTAATGAGTCCCCCAGGGTTCAGGTTCAACACAGTCTAGGTCCTGAGTCTAAGTGTCTAGAAAATTAAGGGGTTATATTTGGCCTTAGCCCAGGGAAAGTCTCAGGCAGGGTTAGAATTAGCCCACAAAATCCACAAAGTAATCTCCTTGACTTGCTCAATTGAGGGCTTAGTAAGCAGTGATTAGAAATCTTGTTAAAACTAGGCTTTGGTAGAACTTTCTCTTTCTTTTTCTTCTTGTATTTCTCTTCAACTTTTCCATAAATGTGTGACTGTTCTGTAGCTGTCTTGATATGTGGTAAATATAGTGGTATGATACAGGACTTGAAAGCAAGGGCTGTCAGTTCAACCTTGTGACCTGACAGGAAAGGACATGGACTGCTTTATCAGTATTTATGTCTTGTTCTGGTTAGCTGATTGAGGTTAGTCCTAGTTCTATATTTATTCTATTCTTAGAAAGACCTTAGTTGTGAGAGGGACTTGTATTTGGCAGGCGGTGAAATGGGTTTTGACTATGGCTTTCATTTAAGTTCACTAGCATACAGAAGGACTGTATTCACCTTGGAGAGATTTTTGAAAAAGAACAACCTAGCTGAAAGGGAACTTAAGAAGGGTGGGGAAGATTAATGAAGCTTCAAACCCGAAACAGCTCTTCTAGCTATCTGTAATATTGGGCAGGGACTTTCATTAACCTTTTGATTAGACTTTCAGTGAGAGATAAGGAAATAACAGTATGATTCTTTCTTTTTCTTTGCTTTCACACTCCTGGCCAGGTTGAAGATTGCAGAGGTAAAGGATGACACCCTCCCCTCCCAAAAAGGAAATCTTTTTCCTGGTTTATAGAAATTTAGGGCATTATAAACTAATTAGAAACTAAAATTGTAACTGAAGTAATATCTTTACTGTAAATTTCAAAATGATAGTTTAAAAATATTTATAACTTCTAGAGGTATTACTAAAACATCTTAGTGGATTTTTGGAGGTTTGAAGCTGGGATTAATGAGGCCAGTTAGTGAACTGGGGAGAGTGCTGGGTCTGGAGTCAGGAAGAGTCCTTCCTGAATTAAAATCTGACCTCAGACACTTACTAGCTGTGTGATCCTGGGCAAGTCACTTAACCCTGTTTGCCTCTGTTCCTCATCTCTAAAATGAGCTGGATAAGGAAATGGCAAACACTTCCAGTATCTTTGCCCAGAAAACCCCAAATAGGGTCATTGAAGAGTCAGTGCTGAAACAACTCAATAACCATAATAGGAAAGTTAGGATTAAGGTTCATGCATAGGCCTCTCTTTACTTCCTGGAGAGTGATAAATGTATTTGTTCTGGTAGATGATTTCACCTACAAAAGAATAAACAAAACTGAAGCTAATTTGAAATGATTCAACAAAAATTTTTAGATAAATTAGTAGCTAAGTTATCTAACTAGAAATAGAATATGCAATTTGAGAAGTAAAATTAATTGGTATTGTTTAAGGAAAATTGTACAGGAGATTCAGTGGAGTATCATATTAGAATATAATTGAAAATAAGATAAGATGAACTTAAGAAAAATAGTGAAGATACAATGAAATGTGGAATAGCAGTATAAAAAGAAAGATAAAGTTTTGAAATTTGTAGGGTTTTAATTAAAGTCCAGTAGAAGAAAAAAACATAAGTAGAGATAAGAGATAATGTATGGAATCTTAAAGAAGGGTGAAGTCTCCTTGCACTGTGGGTTTGGAGTTTTGGAAAGAGCTTTCAGAAACTTTTTGATCTCATTGAGGTAAGAAGGGTGTGAGAAACTTTTCAGAGAAATATGCTATCAATTTCAGACAGACTATGTCTTATTGAGCTATAAGCTTTACCAAATAGAAAATATAGAAATAAATTTAGAGCATGAAATTATTTGAGTATAACATACTCAGATTTTCCCTTGAAGGACCATTAGAAAGGCATATCCTAATCTTTTGAGCCTCAGGAGCTCTGAAAGAGGATGGGATTGTGAGACTGCCACCATGAATCTTTGAAAGTGTGCTAACTGGAAGCAGTGGACCTGTAATTTGAGGTGCTGGAAGCTAATGGCTCTTGAGAAAATTGGGATTTTCAATGTTACCATTTGTGATTATAAATCCAAATTTGATTCAGTTAAAGTTTGTTCTGAAACTAAATTTTATTATACTCTCGTTTAAAGTGAAATATGTTCTATTAGGATAATTATAGTAGATCAGTACTTAATACAAAATACCTTTGAAAACTGCATGGTTCAGGGCAACCAGAATATATGCCATCTTGGAGTGGAGGGGGGAAGGTAGAAATGAGGAGAAAATTTGTAATTCAAACTCTTGTGAAAATCAATGCTGAAAACTAAAAATATTAAATAAATTAAAAAAAAAAAAAGAAAACTGCATGGTTCAGGAAAACCTGAGTTCGAATCTGGTCTCATATTTACTAGCCGTGTAACCCTGAACCAAATTACTTTGCCTCTTTTTGTCTCAGTTTCTTCATCTGTTATATGGGATAATAGTAGCACCTCTCTTCCTAGGGTTGTTGTGAGAATCAAATTACATAATAATTATAAACTACTTAGCACAGTGCCTGGCACATGGTAAAAGTTATATAAATGTTTTCAATGCAATTAGTATAGAATACCAAATTAGTACTTGAATGAAGTGATTTCCTATATAAGAGGATTCATAAATTCATTCAACTGAATTGATATTATTTGGCTAGTAAAAAGTTTTGTGTTACTTTTTAAAAATATGTAATATAATTTGTTATTGTTAGTCTAAGTAATTTTTTTTATATTGAGAATTTTGGAAACCATTGTGCAAGAAAAGCTGTTAATTAAAAAAAAAAAACAACCATACCCAGAGAGTGATGCAATTGAATCATTAGAAAAGTAACCTCTGTTTTAATCTGAATGCTGTTAGATTATGAATAAAGCTGTTAAAAATGTGGTTACAGTGTTTGAAAACTGTAAAATATTTAATTGGGTATATTTTGCTTTAAAGTGAATAATAATAATTATGATAAGAGTAATAAAAACTTACTGTCTCGGGGGGAAAAGTACCTTTTTTCTCAGCTTTGTGGCTTTTGGGTCTTTCTATTGGGGCAGAGTCATAAGATCTTCACAACCTTGCTGAGAGCAAGTTGTAAAGTTCTAAAGTAATGAAGAGATTTGATGAGAAACTAGGATCTCTCACAGAAGTAGTAAAAGAACTTATAATTTTGCATATAGTAAAGAGTGATTTTATCTGAAAGGTTATTTGGCTATTACTTATGAAAATTGTTAAAGTGCACTGACATAGTATGTATTGAAATTTCATCTTTGACCTAACTTTGTATCAACTGGCCTTAGTTTTATTAAAGATTTTATTTTTGCCTTAGGGGTTAATAGGCAAAATGGATATCTGTTTGTCTGGAGGCTTACAGTAACGAACATTCTGCTTGGTTTTTGAGTGAGCTATCATGTAATCACTGTATTTATGAAATGCCAGAATGTGATTATTTTTGATTTCTAAATGATTGATTTTTTGCTCCAGGATAGATTTAAACTAGAAAGGATAACTCTGATAAGGCCTTACATGTATTTATTGTTGACTGTTATTATAAAAAATAATAACAATATAGCCTTAAGCTGTGATTAGTAAAATTTACATCTAAGGTGAAATTTCTTGGGACTGTGATTTGATATTGTTCTGAGTTTTCATTTCAAGTACAATCATTGAAACTGTCATTAAGTCAATAGTCCACGATTCAAGGGAAATGCCATGTCCTACTCAAAGGGAGTGCAGTCTGAAAACTGCTGCAGCTAGAAGTCTGTGTCTGGGAAGGCTGAAGGAATGACCTTAAGTAGGCAAAGGTAAGATCCTTTTGACCAGTTTTCCCTATTTTGCTATTTCTTTTCTCAACAGAAAAATTTCCCACCTCACTACTTCTGAGCCTGACTATGATACTCTGTGAATAATGTGGAACTTTGCTATGTAATTGGCTGTTCCAAAATAAAGGTTAACTATGACTCTTAACTGGAATAAAATAGACCTAAGAAAGCTCTATCCTGTTTTGCTTATGTCAGGTCAGTCTCTGCTCTTGAAGGCACAGTTTTGATATTGTTATAACCATGTCTCTTCTTTCTTTCATAGCAACTTTCTATGATCAGGGCAGGTCAACTGTAAACTTTTTTTTTGTATGATGAATCTTGTTGCAATAAGCCAGTATTTCTGGGTTACTATAGTGGGACATAAGAACGAAAGATCTTGTTTTTAATTTTTCTATTCTGAATTTGTGGTTGAACTTCCTAACCTAAGTAACTAAGACAGTTCTTGGTTTTGCCATCCCCTTGATAATAGTTATATAATCACATACAAAATTAAGTTCTTGAAGTATCTCACTTTTTTCCTGGAAGATATGAAGATAATATATATCCTCAAAGCAGGGATAGGACAAAGATGTGATGCGATAGTGAAATGGTAAACTTTGTTTTGAAAAAAGCAACAAAATTAGATTGTTTTTTCTAAGAACTAGGATATGTGTATTTGGCTTTCAAATGTTTTCATTAAGAACAATCACAAAAGGACAAGTATAATGTTGGCTCCATAAGGTTTGAACTGGTTTTCACTACATGAATTAGTTACTGGAAAACAATGAATTGTAAGATGTTGTATCAGGCCTCACTAAGTTGTATTAAGCCTTATCACTGGCAGGTTTCTAGCAGAATTAACTAGAGAACTTCTGTGAGTGACCTGGAACCAGGGAAACTGATTTACTAGGAGCAACATCCTTCCACAACTGTTCTGGGAATGAGGCCTATTTCAGAATTTTCAAGGACCAGATAGCTATCCAAGATGAAATAAGCTGATTAAATGTAGTTTAATCTGTAACCTGACTTAGTTTACCTATAGAGTCTATTTAACTAAATTTATTTCCATAGGGTATGTGTGAGATTATAAACTGCTTAACTAAGTTTGTTCAACTTTTATGACATTTAAGCATGGGAATATGAGTCTGTCTTTTTTAAAAATTTTTTACTTTTTGTGATACTTGTGGCTATATATGTCCTCTGTTGCTGCTTTCAATGACTGAGAAACTTTCGTGTATTGTATAGTGCGCTTGTCTTCTGATGCAAGTCGAAGCTCCCTGACTTATAGCACTTGATGCTTACTTAGTTTGACTCCTCTGATTATGAGATATTGGGAAAATTTCATCAGCAATCAGACCCCTATACTTCCTTAAATGAATTCTATCAAGCTCTTGATAAGGTGAACATTGTGTGTGGAGAGTGCTTCCACTGACTCAGATTATTTTTAATGAATTTCCTTTTATACTTAGCTCTCTACTTCTGTAATTGTGCTTCCACTAGTATAGAAATGATGGGTTTTAAAGGTCCCAAGGCAGGGAAGTTGTGAAAAAACTTTATTGCATTTTTTGAAATTAGCCCTGAGTGCTTACAGACCAGACTTATTTAACATTTAACCAGGACTTGCAGGTCATGCTGACCTCAGAAACTTTCCAGGGGAGCTGAAGATTGCCAAGGAATTCACAGAGTTTCTTTCCCTTAAACATCGCAAGCAACCTATGGTCTTATCTGGAAACGTGTTAGCCAATCAAATGTTGTTTCTTTGTGCCTTTGTTTGAATTCTATATAATGCAAAACTTACAAAGGCTCAGGAGAGTAGGTCACCTTTTTATTCCCTCTCCCCCTTGTTAGAGAACTCAGTAAACTGCTAATTTTTTTTTTCAGGTTTGAGTTCTCAACTGATATGGCCAAGTAGTGGTATTGCTGGATCAAAGGATATGGATAGATTAATGACCTTCTGGGCAAAATTATAGATTCCCTTTTTAGAAATAATTTTTTAGAATTAATTAAAATAATTCATAGTTCTACCAAACAGTGCATTTGTATGCCTCTTGCTAACATCTTGAATATGAAACCTTTATCAGAGAAACTTGCTGCAAAGATTTTTTCCTCCTACTTACCTGTTTCTCTTTTAATTCTAGTTGCACTGGTTTTCTTTACGCAACATTTTAAAACTTTTATGTAAAAAAAAAAAACTGTCCATTTTATCTTCTGTGAGCCTTTCTATCCCTTGTTTTGTCATGAACTTTCCCCTTATCCATAGATCTGAAAGGTAATAACTTCCTTGGTTCTCCTTCCGGCTTTGTTTGTGATATCTTTTATGCTAAATGCATGTATCTATTTAGAATTTACCTTGATATATGGTATAAAATATTGACCTGTATTTTATTTCTGCCAGATTGTTTTTGAGTTATTACCACTGTTTTTTATTAGTGAGTCCTTATCTCAGAAGCTGGGGTATTTATGTAATTGAACATTGGCCTACTGTGTTTGCATTCATCTATGGTTGGTGTACCTGATCTGGGTAATTGGTCCCTCTCTATATTCTATTTTATTTTTTTCAGTTCCCAATTCTCTGTCTCCCTCCACCAACTCCCTCACCCACTGAGGATGCTAGAAATACAATATCCATTATACATATGAAGTCGTGTATATTATAGTTCCAATTTAACTATGTTAAAAAAAACAAGAAAAAGAAAGAGAAAAAAATTATGTTTCAGTCAGCACTCTGAGTCCATCAATTCTTTATCTGGAGGTGAATAGCATTTTTATAACCATAATTCATAATTGGAACTGTGGTGGATCATTGTATTGATCAGAGTAACTAAACCTTTTACAGTTGCTTTTCTTTACAGTGTGTCTCTTACTGTGTATATTGTGCTAATGGCTCTCCTCAATTTACTTTGTATCAGTTCATATAAGTCTTTCCAAGTTTTTCAGAAATCATCCCCTTTATCATTTCTTAAAGCATAGTAGCATTCAGTCACATTCATATACCATAACTTGTTCAGCCATTCTCCAATTCATGGGCATCCCCTCAGTTTCCAATTCATTGCCACTGCAAAAGGAGCAGCTATAAATATTTTTTTACATATAGGTGCTTTTCCTTTTTTTTTAAATCTCTTTTGGGATATAGACCTAATGGTGGTATTTCTAGGTCAAAGGGTATGCAGTTTTATAGCCTTTTGAAACATAATTCCAAGTTGTTCTTCAGAAGGTTGGACTAAGTTACAGCTCCACTAACAGAACATTAGTGTACTGTGTTCCCATATTCCCTTAAACATTTATCATTTTCCTCTTCTGCCATCTTAGCCAGTCTGGTGGGTATAAGATGATACCTTAGACTTGTTTTAATTATTAGTGATTTAGAGCATTTTCCCCCATAAATGAAACCTCAAAAAAAAAAAAAGGTCTGATGATTCACAAGTGAATTCTATTAAATATTGAAAAAACCAATTAATTCCAGTGCTCTATCTACTATGCCACTGAACTATTTAAAAAATTATATACTCTGACCAGGGTTGGATTTATAGAACGAATAAACAAATAGTTCAATATAAGGAAACACTTGAACATAATAGAACGTACCGATAATAAAATAATAATAAAAACCACCCGATTATATTACTACAGGGTAGAAGAGATTTCACAAAATCCAATGTCCATACCTATTAAAAATACTAGAAAGCATAAGAACAAATGGACTGAAAATTAATATGGCAAACAATATCTATCTAAATGTCTGCATTTATGTAAAAGGAAAAACTCTAGGCCTTTTCTATAAAATTAGGGGTAAATCAAATATACCAATATCACCATTGTTTTTCAGTATTGTACTAGAAATGCAATGGCAATGATATGAGAAAAATACATTGAAGGAATAAGCATAGGCAATGAAGAAACAAAACTATCACTTTTTGCAGGATATAAAAAACCTCATGCAAATCTTAAGCATTTCTATATATGTAACAACAATGCTGCTTGCTGCTACAGTGGCTGTGTAAGACCAAAAATACCAACACACAGGAAGGCTGCTAGCACAGGTTCTTTGATCTGCTTTTCTAAGGAAAGCAAATTTAAGGGGTTAACAATCTCACTTTCATCAAACATACATATATCATTCACTTAGCTCAGGGGGAAAAGCCAGCACCCTGAACTTCAGAGAAAATACAAACAAAAATTACAAAGAGGGACAATATAAACAGAGCAAACACACACAGGTATCAACAGACAGGCCTCTAGTTCTCTGACCAAAGAATTACATAGTTACCAGAGAGTGAGGCACCAACAACTGGGTTTTCAAAGCCAGAGGGCTCCAGTGGCTACCCAGAGTCTTGTCTGGTCAAATTACAAGACACTCTTCCAGTGAGTGAGAGCCCCAAACAAAACACTAACCTCTGAGTTTATATACCCTGTTTGGGGTCAAAGGGTATCACAACCATGTGACTCAAAACCATGTGATGCTTCTTCAGGTGTCACAGCCATGCGACTCAAACCCATGTGAACTAGGCTTTCCCTTGATTAAGTCAAGGGAAATCAGGTCATCAAAGAATCTCGATTTAATAATAAAAAAAAAAAAGGCCCGACTCATCAAAGGCACTTGATTACCTCAGTGCTCCAAAAAGGAAAATAGTAAAAAAGTCCCACCCTAATTAACATTACAATACATTACCAAACAAAATCAATCATGAAAAAATAGAAGGAAAAATTCCATTTAAAATAACTGCAAATAATATAAAATAACTGGGAGTCTACTCACCAAGATACACACAGGAGCTATATTAACACAATCACCAGACACTTCACACAAATATAGACAAATCCAAATAACTGGAGAAATATTAATTACTCATGAGTGGGCCAAACCAGTATAATTAAAATGACAATTTTAAATTAATCTAAATTAATTTACTTATTCACTGCTATACAAATTAAACCTAGCAAAGAATTACTTCACAGAGCTAGAAAAAAAAATAATAAAATTCATCTGGAAGAAAGTCAAGAGTCTCAGGGGAATCAAGAGAAAAAATGTGAAGAAGGGGGTGCCTGGAAATACCAGATCTTAAATAATATTACGAAGCACTAAATATCAGAACAATTTGGTACAGGTTAAGAAATAGAGTGGGTGATCAATGGAATAAATTAGGTATACAATATATGGAAGCAAATGAGCACAGAAAAAACTAGTGTTTGATAAATCTAAATGTCCCAGTTATTGGGGCAAGAACTCACTCTTTGATAAGAACTGCTATGAAAGCTGGAAAGTAGAGTGGCAGAAACTAGGTATAGACCAACATGTCATCCCATATACTAAAATAAGCTCCAAATATGTGATTTAGAAATAGAATGATATCATAAGCAAATGAAGGGAGCATAGAAGAAATGATCTCTCAAATCTATGGCTAGGGGAAGAGTTAGTGACGAAACAAGTGATAGAGAAGTTCGCAGGAGGTAAAATGGATAATTTTGATTAGACAAATTTAAAAAGTTTTTGTACAAACAAAACCAGTGCAGCCAAAAGAAGAAGAAAAGTAGGAAATGGGGGGGGGAAGAGGGGGATTTTACTGCATGTTTCTCTGATAAAGATCTAATTTCTAAAATATATAAGGAACTGAGCCAAATTTTTAAAAAATTAGAGCCATTTCCCAATTGATAAATGGTCAATGGATACGAAATGGCAATTTTCAGAGGAAGGAATCAAAGCTATCAAGAGTCATTTGAAATATGATTTTTGATTCAAATAATTCAATTAACCTCTCTGTTTTTATAAATTATGCTAGCAACTGTATATTTATTTTATTATTTTCCCCAAAACTGGTTTGTAATTTTATTATAAATTTAATGGCTTATTTTTCTTTCAATTTTTGTTAATATTTTCTTTGATATTAAGAATTTTTAGTTTGCTATTTTGGGGGATTTTATAATTTGTTGCTTTGCTAGTTTTTAAAAAATATATTTATTTATTTTATTTTTAATTTGTGAAAACAAGCATTTTCATAATATAGTAGAATAATAAAAAGATGATTGCACATGAAATTACAAATCTAGTTTGTACAACTTGATGAAGGCAGATTGCACGAGTGTTATGAAGAAAGTGCTAGATCAGGAGTTTGGTTATGAATGGGAGACTAGATATAGCATAATTGCTTTAGGGGATGAGAGAGTAAAATGAAGGTATTTTAAGGGTTAGGGAAGGTTTGTAAGTGATAGAGAGGGAGTCAATGGATAAGCAAATGGGATTGAAGATGAGAAAAAATAAAGGATGGTTGATCAAGGATCAAGGGATCAAACTCTTAGAAAAGTTAGGATTAAGAATGTGAATGGAGGGGCTGCCTTTGGCAAGAAAGGCCACCTCTTCATCAGGGAATGGAGTAAATGAAGAGAGAATGTCAGATAATTAATAGGAGTTTTGAGATATGGAGGGAGAAGAAGGAGCTTGCAATGGATGGATTTAGTTTTCTTAGTGAAGTAGGAGATAAAGTGCCTCATATGAGAGTAAGTAGTGGGAAGAGGTGATGTAGGAACTCTGAGGAGAGAGAAAGTTTAGAGTAACTATTGTAGAGAGTGTGGTAGTCAACCAAGTATGAATGAAAACATTGTGTAGTGAAGGCCCAGTTGAAGTCATATAAATTTGTAGTGAACCCAGCTGTCTTGGTAACACGTCATTCTCCAGCCATATTTAGTAGTATAGGGGTATGAGTGGAGAAGATTAGTAATGCATGATTAATGATAGGGGAGTAGGTTCAAAGATAGTTGATATTGTATGTTTTAACTGGTCAAAATTGGGAAGTGACAGAAAGGAGTCCAGAACAGGATTTATAGATTAAGAGAAGAGTTCTTTGGAGGGATGGAGGACACAGTGAGGACAAGTGATAGGTTTAGGAGGTGTGAAGCAAAAGGAGAAATTGAAATATAGGAAGTTCTGGTGAAAGAAAGGAATTTCATGTTAAGGATCATATAACTATCATTTATATAGACTTTAAGATTTTCAAAGTGCTTCACAAATGTCATATTTTATTCTTACAATAGCTGTGGGAGGTAAATTATATCATTACCTCCATTTTGCAGATGAAGAAATGGAGGCAGATGGGCTTATTGCTTTATCCAGAGCTGGTAAGTGTCTGAGACTGGATTGAACTCAGGTCTTCCTGACTCCAGGTCCTGTGCTCTATCCACTATGCAACCTAGCTGTCTCAGTCATGAGAGAATGAAGATGAATACATGGGAGTTTAGGAGGTTAATGGAATGGGAGACTGTGGTGTTTTGAGGGGACATCAACATGCATATTAAAGTCTTTATGTATGAGGGCAGAAGTTTGGGTGGCGAGGAAGATTATGAATCAGGTAATGAATTCCTTGAAAAGGAAGGGAAAATGACCAAGAAGCTGTAGTGATGATGGATATAGGGGCAGTCTGGAAGTGAGAGTGAGGAGCAAGTGGTATGCCTATTCCTCTTTGTGGCCTAGAGCATTGAGTGACATGAGAAAAAGGGTAGTTATTATGGGATAGGGTGATCAGATATGTAGTGTCTATTGAGGAGACCCAGGTTTCCCTTAGCACAAGAATATGTAAAAAGAGCAAAATGAGAGGTCCAGATTGAAAGGAAAAGTTTAAGTTCCAGAAGGCATGAGTTTGGAAGTGCAGAAGGGGATCTTGACTAGATGGTTAAAACTGAGGTAGACAGGAATGAGACAATGGGGAGAGATATGAGGGGGAAAAGATTTTGAGACTAGATTAAAAAAATCAGGGAATTGGAACTAGGAATTTGCCTGCCATTAAAAACGGTGTCAGTCTTGTTCTCTGAAGCTTTACACATTCCACAGAGAAATATGGATTTTTGGACTGGTGTTTAGATAGCCCTTAATACTATAGTGGCAGAGTTATATGTGTCATCAGGAGAGAGATGGTTTCAGATGAACCTCTTTATGACATATTAGTGTGGTTCTGAGTACTGTAGTATATTGGATTGATCAGGAGAGCTGAGGCTACTAGGTGGGACACACAAGAATGTCAAAGTTTGATTGTATTGAGTCCTTTGTGTTTTATATTTTCTGTAGAGCTAGATAACAGTTGTCCTATATTCTATATTAAAAACTAGGTCCTTGCATGGAAACTCGGGCCCTTTGACCAACATCTGAGGTGACTTTGACATGAGGTATATTCTGAGATTTTCAGGGAAAACTCTGGATTGGGCAAAATAAACCAAAGATTTATGATTTGGGGAGCAGATTGAATCCAGTCCATGTAAACCCAAGATGTATCAGATGATTAATCTGTGATACAAGATCTGCTATTCCAGTTGGAGAATAAAGCCCTACATGTAGTTGATTTAATGACTCTGGTTAATGATACAGTACAAACTGGCTTATGGTAAACATACAACGGGACACGAGAAGACACATACTTATCCATTTTCTGACCACTACATTTCTTAGTTTTAGTTTTGGTCCTGAAAGATGAAAGATCAGATGCAGCAACCAAACCTACTCAGAACTGCAGGCTGATCTTGGACAGGTGAGTCAATACTTGAAGAAATTAATTCAGGCTATTCACTGGAAGGTCAAATACTGAAGCTGAAGCTTAAATACTTTGGCCACATAATGAGAAGAGAGGACACACTGGAAAAACCCTGATGTTGGGAAAGGTTGAAGGCAGGGGATGGCAAAAGATGAGATGGATAGATAGTGTCATGGAAACAACAAACATGAACTTGGACAGATTTTGAGAAATAATGGAGGATGTAAGGGATACATGTTATGGTCCATGCAGTCCTTAAATGGCATGACAGAATGACTGAACAACAAAACTTAGACAGGTCACTTGACCTTCTCTGGGCCTCTGTCTCCTCAAAGGTAGAATGAGGGATTCAGACTCAACCTCAAAGGTCCCTTCCATGTGTGATTCTAACACAGTTATTACTCTGGTTAATTTTCCACTGCCGTGTGAAGAAATTGTTTGCCTAATTTTGACACAAATGGTAGAACATCTTGTAACAAATTACCAACTCCTTTTGCCATACCAACTGATTTTTTCCCACAATCCTTCAGTAAGCTTGGTTTGCTTGGTTTTTAAGAGGTCATGGGACCTTACTATATCAATCTGGTATAGCATTTCAAAATCTCTTTAACCCCTATTTTATCTCACTTATTCTCCTGTAGTCACAATGTTTGATTAATACTAGTAGCAAAGCCCAACTAAATGGAACCAGACATGAATTGATAGAGATAGTTAGAAACTCTTGAAGTCAGCTACTCAAAACAAATGAGGAGACGTTAATACATCAAATTTCATAAAAAAATAGGAAAGAAAATGACTTACACTTTATTCTATTTATGAATAAAATAATTTGATGTTTCATTTTCAGAATCTTCTGATAGTTGAAATATATTCTGAAGTAAAAAAAAAAATTCCCACATCCAATTCACATTATGGAAACCCAGTCTTGATCAGAGTGTGCAGTACTGAGAGCCTTAGTATACACACACACACACACACACACACACACAACCACATTATGTGTATATTTCCTTAATAAAGGCTTTTGTAGAAGATATTCATTTTTTGTTGTATAATCCTGCATAACTACATATTGCATTACATTGCTTCAATATAAATTATCTGAAATGGAATTGTTTTATTTGGTAATCACATTGCAGAAAGGTCAATAGTGCAAACAAAAGAAAATATGAGGTACCTTAGGTTTGGTTTTTATTTACAATCTGTGGAAATGTTCTAGTTTTTTAATGCATCCATATGAAATAAACCAATATATTTAAATGGGTTGACAAACTGTTACTGAATAAAATAGAGTAATCTAGAAAACAATTTACCCTAATGGAATTCAGTGCTCTTCTGTAGCGATGTTTTTCTATTGAAATAAAACTGAGCTCAATATTTGGCATCATAGAATAATTTGTCTTTTGAAATTTGTATTCAAATGTTATTATAGCCAAAGAGAAGTATTTTCCATCTCATCTAACAGATCAAGTACAGATATAATACTCAAATCAATTAAACGTTTCTGGATTCAAAAATAGAAGCAATAAAGTGCCAATTGATAATAAAAATTCCATATCATCACATTAAAGGTTGGGAACATTTGGGTCCCAAACATTTCAATATAAATAAAACTGGCTTGTACTGCTATTATTATTTTTCATTACCTTAATCATATGCATGAGCTGGTAGGTGAATACCAATAGAGACATACTCAGAAGATGGAGGTATTTTTTTGTGTTTGGACTCAACCTTTTAAATCTTATTTTATCATTTTCTTTATTTAAAAGAGAATTTGATGCATATAGACAATTTCAAAATAGTAATCTTAGTTTAACTATATATATGCTATATATGAATATGCTATTTAGAAGCAATCAATATTGTGATTTACAGACACCTAGAGGGCATCATACTTGTTTTATTCATTATTCAGATCTATGTTAATAATGAAAATAAAAATTTAAGTTTCAATATAGCATTTCTACAACAAATAGAAAATTCTAGCATATCTGATAACCAGACAAAGTTAAATTTTAGCTGGTTAATCTGACTGAAACAACTATCCCTTCAACATTTATAGAGTTGTCACCTCTGACTAACTTGGTAGGAGAGAGAGAAAATGCATCTGTAAAATCTTCTTATCCATCTATCTTGTACATCGATCATAGGCAAGTGAATAATAAGGAATGATAAGGATTAGACCTGAAATTTTCCTAGTGTAGGGAGATCCCAGTGAGGAATTTCCTCTTCCAATGCAGATTGGTACCTTCTTTGCAACTTACAGTCTTAGAGGGTTGCTTAGAGAACTGAGATAGATTAAATAACTTGACCAGGGTCACACAGTATGCATCAGAAATGGGACTTGAAGCTATATGTTCCTCCCCTGAGGCTAGCTTTCATTCTGCGAGGTACCACAATGCTAAGGGGCCAAAAACATACTTCAACACCTTTTGCTTCCAACATAAAACTTCCGTTTTTGAAACGATATATCTTGGTATGTGGTAGTTATCTTCTTTATTGCTTTGTACTTATCTATAACATATAATTGCATATACTCAAACACATGCAAACATAGAAACAATATGCCTGGCCACTTCTGTAGACTCAAATTGGGAAAGCCATCAAAAATCGGTAGTCCTGCTTCATTCTGAATTCAATTTCCAACACAAACAGACCTAAAGCATTTAAGTAGGGAGCATCTTTAAAAACAGAAATTAAGTTAAACGCTCCATTTCAATCTATTTAAAAACACTAAAGCAAAGGAAATAGTCAAATTATCAGAGGGTTCAAATATTGAAAGCATTCATTCTTTTAAAACTCTATGCCTGTATTCCCAGATTATCAGAGTTGGAAGGGACCTGAGAGGACATTAAATGCCTGAACTAGAACTTTTTCTACATTATGCGGTAGACTGGTTGTTTAAAACACCTCTACTGAAGGGAAACCCCACTGCCTACTGAGGCAGCCCATTCCATTTTTGGATGCCTCTAAATATTAATTATTCTATTTTATCTGTCAGAAAAACTTCCCTGGGAAGTGATGCCAGGCCTTAAATGATTCATCTTTGTAGCCAGAAACTGTTTAAATCTACAAGCAAGTGGCCGTTAGGATTTGTTTAAGAGGCCAAATCCCACTTGATAAAGCTGGTAACTTCCCAAGGAGAGGTGATTTTATTAATTAGGATTTGAAAGCATAAGGACTTTGGGGACATTTCTTATCTTAACATTAGTTTTTCTTCTATGTCTTTCTTACAAACTGAAAGTATTATTGTGCATTGGGTAGAATCAAATGACAAATTAAAACTACTCCCATACCTTGTTGAGTGTATATTGATATGAACCCATGGGACTTCATAGCTCTAAACCCAGCAGGCAAAGAGGACAGAACTGATTGTTCCTTTTTCTACCAGAAAAGAGAAGAGTCAAAGGAATGATCAATCAAATCAAAGGAAAATCAAAGGACTGATTTTGTGGCCTCATCAGCCTCAATGGGTTTAATCATTATCTTTATGCAGATGACTTACAGATTATATATTTAGTACCTGCCTCTTCCCTGATCTTCTGCCCTGTGTCACCAACTGCCTATTGAGTATTTCAAATTAGATGTCCTGAAGGCATAGCAAACTCAAAATATCCAAAACAGAACTTGTTATCTTTCCCTGCACATCTACCCTCCTTACAAATTCCCTATTTATTTCAAAGGTACCACCATTCTTCTAGTGTCTCAGATTCAGAACTTGACATTATCCTTGACCCCTACTCACCCCCCCCCCACCTATATATATATATATATATGTATATATATATATATGTATATATATATATACATATTGTCTCTCCCAAGTGAGTTTAAGCTCCTACTGAAAAGAGATTGTCTCATTCTTTTTATTTGTAGGCCTAGCACCTATCACAAAAGGTAATATATAGGAGGTACTTAATAAATACTTATTTACTGAGTGACTGAGATTCCTTCACCCCTATGAAACAATTTTTTAAATGAGATAATGTACATAAGTTATTTTTCAAACCTTCAAATAGTATATCAATGTTTTTTTTTTTTAAATTTATTTTTTATTTATTTTTAGTTTACCACACACGGTTCTACATAGTTTTGAGTTCCAGTTTTTCTCCCCTCCCTCCCCCCTCCCTCCCCAAGACGGCATGAAGTCTCATATAACTGTCATGTATAACTTCGCATTGAATTAATTTATGCTCTAGTCAAGTCGTGGAGAAGAATTTTGACCAATGGAATGAATCATGAGAAAGAAGAAACAGAACCAAAAAAACAAAACAAAAAAAAAACCCCAAAACCAAAAACAAAAGAGAAGCAGAAAAGGCGAGCATGTAGTAGTGTGCCTCAGTCTGTATTCATAGTATATCAATGTTAACCATTGTTATAAGAGCAAGATAGGATGTTCACCACAAATTCAGCAAGATTAGATTGCTATAGGAGGGCAAGATACATAAGCAGTCTGTACAATGTCTTCTCTTTTTTCACTTGCCCTGGTTTCTAAATTCCAGGTCAGAACACAGCAATTCTAGTTCTGTTCTTCCCTACATCTTTTTCTTTGAAGTCAGACTATAGAACTTTGTTCAATCACTTGATGTTAGCCAATGGCAGGGTTAATTTTCCTTGAAAATCTACCTTAGCCTATAATTTTACTCAAAATTTCTGCTTGTTTAAGCTTTAAAATAAGACCATATATTTATTTATTTTTTACTTAGTTGAATGAGAATATATGGGAAAACGCAAACTTAAGAATTGTGTTAAATTTTTTAATCTTACAGTATCATTACCATAACAACTGACCTTTGTGTACTGTTTTAATGTTTTCAAAGCACTTTGATGTATTGATAATATCTAGCATTTATACAGCGCTTTAAGGTTTGTAATATTTATATATTGTTGTTGTTCAGTCATGTCCGACTCTTGGTGACTCTGTGGACCATAACGTCCACGGGATTTTCTTGGTAAAGATGCTGGATTGGTTTGCTATTTCCTTCTCCAGTGGATTAAGGCAAATGGAGGTTAAGTGACTCAGCCAGGGCCACACAGCTGGTGAGTGTCTGAGGCCAGATTTGGACTCAGGTTTTTCTAACTCCGTGCCTAGTGATCTATCCACTGAGCCACCTGGCTGCTTCCTTAATACCTGTATAGCACAATACTATACAAATTTCATATAATTTTATCTTTACCACAACCCTGTATGGCAGGTGCTCTTATTATCTCTTTCTTATACATGAAGAAACTGAGGTAGAGAGTTAAATGACTTGCTTAAGGTCACAGCTAGTAAATGTCTGAGATGGGATTTGAACTCAAGTTTTCCTGACACCGAGCCCAGCTGACTCTATATTACCTCATTAGAGCCTCAACCATCCTGTAAACAATATGCTATAGGTTTTGATATATCCTCATTGGCTTTTTGCTGATGGGGAAACCCAGTCTTATAAGGGTAAAGTGAGCAGCAAAGGTCACAGAGCTAGTAAATTTCAGAGGCAGAATTCAAACCCAGGTCTTTCTGACACCAGGTCCAATATTTTATCTGATATGCCACATTGTCATATAACTATCATTGTCATATTCTATTTATACCAGAAATATATGGGCAGGGCACTCAAAAAAAACAAATGCAAAACACTACATGTGTTAAAAATTCTCAGAGGTTTTAATTTTTCCTGTTTTCCTTTATCTTCATACTTAAGCTGTATTTGTTTTCTACTTTCTTGTGAATGCCAAATATTGTTGTGGTCTCTTTGAAGGAAACTCTACTCTTCAAAGCTGAGTAAGGACAGGTCATCTGAAGTGATGGGTAACAAAGTCAGGGGAATTCTGGTCTTTCAATAGTCTGAAAGTTTAATACAATCAGCTGTCTAGCTTTGAAGACAACTGTGATTTAGGATCGAATTAAGAGAATAAAGTTTAAAAGTGCTCACAAGTCATCTAATCTTCATTGCAGTGAACCAGCTGATACCTGGAGGTGTACTGGAGATTCATTCATGTTGATAGTTTTCATACTAGGAAAAAAACCCTCAATTTTCTCATTTTTGATAAAGTTCTGCTAATTCAGTTTTGAAGAAGAAATCATGATTTGGCCATTCCTCGGGCCACTTTGCTACATGCCCTCCAACACTTATATTTGTTTTAGTTTCTGTTCAAATGACCTTCCAAGATATATTAGTTTTAGTAGAGCCATGACTATGTCAGAGAGACTAGGATTTTGTCCCAAAGTATTAAAGTTTGGATGGCTCTAATAACATGTATATTCCTTCTCTGGTATGGAAACAACCAAGCTTTGCACCTAGTTAGCAAAAATAACTAATTATAGTAGGAAGGTACAAGATAGCTGCTTTCTCTCTTCTGCTGCTTTCTCCCAAGTGAGTTTCTCCCTGGCTTGGCTCCACCTTATTGCTTTTTCCAAGACCATCTCCCAGATTTGATTTGGTGTTATCCTGGGATCTCTGTCTTTCCCTCATGGGTATTCAGTCCTGGATCTCTCCACCCTGTGGCATAGAATTTATCTTAAAATTGATTTGAGGGCACAATTTTTATTGCTCACTCTGAGTGCCTTTTTGAAGTAGGTATCAAGTGCTAAAATTTGCTAGTTATAGCCTTGAGTTCTAGTTATTCACAAGGATGGACTGACCTTCATTTGTGAAGGTGGTGCTACTGAACAATTAGTAGGACATATGTAACTTGAGTTATTTTTCTAGTTGTAATAATTTTGCGCCTTATTCTACTATGCCAGAAGTTCTTAATCTTTTCTGGGTCATGGGACTCCTTTGGAAATCTGATAAAGCCTATGGACTAACCTTCTCAGAATGTTTTTAAATGCATAAAATTAGATGGCTAGGATTACAAAGAAACCAGTTACATTGAAATAATATCTTGATTTCTCATAAAGTCACTAGCTTCCAGTTGCTCCAGTCTAATTTTTAAGGTAGTATTTTCTTCAGTGGTCTTTTGGACATCATTTTCCGTTTGGCTAATTCTGCTTTTCAAGGCATTCTTTTCCTCATTGGCTTTTTGGAGTTTTTTTTTGCCATTTGAGTTAGTCTATTTTTTAAGGTGTTGTTTTCTTCAGTATTTTTTTGGGACTCCTTTAGCCAGTCATTGACTTGTTTTTCATGGTTTTTTCATATCACTTTCATTTCTCTTCCCAATTTTTCCTCTACTTCTCTAACTTTCTTTTCCAAATCCTTTTTGAGCTCTTCCACAGCCTGAGACCAGTTCATGTTTTTCTTGGAGGCTTTTGATGTTGGCTCTTTGATTTTGTCGACTTATGTTTTGGTCTTCTTTGTCACCAAAGAAAGCTTCCAAAGTCTGAGTCTGAATCTGAGTCCATTTTTACTGCCTGGCTATGTTCCCAGCCAACTACTTGACCGTTGAGTTTTTCGTCAGGGTATGACTGCTTGTAGAGTACTTTGTTCCAAGCTTGAGGGGATGCACTGTTGTTTTCAGAGCTATTTCTCTACAGCAAGCTCTGCCACACCAGCTCTCTTCCTCCCCCCAGAACCGCCAACCCGGACTGTGACTCAGATCTTAAGCAGGCTGTGCACTCCTGCTCAGATCTGCCACTTAATTCCTCCCACCAGGTGGGCCTGGGGCCAGAAGCAACTGCAGCTGTAGTTCTGTAGCTGCCCCACCTCTGCTGCTCCTGGGGCTGTGGCTGAACCGTGCACTCTTTTCACTCTGTCCCCTGCAGCTTTTCCCAGTAACCTTCTCTGTTGTCTTTGGTGTTTGTGGATTGAGAAGTCTGGTAACTGCCACAGTTCACTGATTCAGGGCGCTAGCACCTGTTCTGCCTGCCTCCTGGTCTGGTTGGTCTGGGCGCAGCCCATTCTGGGCTCGGCTCTGCTCCGCTCCGCTTGCAGCTCCATGCAATAGACCTTACCCAGTGACCATCCAGGCTGTCCTGGGCTACAGCCCTGCTTCCCTCTGCTATTTCATGGGTTCTGCAGTTCTAGAATTTGTTCAGAGCCATTTTTTATCGGTGTTTGGAGGGTCCTGGGGGAGAGCCCCAGGCAAGTCCCTGCTTTCTAGCTGCTATCTTGGCTCTGCCCCCTACATTGAAATAAGATGATCAAAATATATATTTTTAAAAGTTCATGGATCATAAAGTAAGAACATTTGTTGTCTGCTTTCTGTTAAAGTGTTCTTTATGACCAATAGCGTGCATTTGTAGAATGACATCTGTCTGGGTACAGCTAATTTTCCCACCCTATACTAATATGGAGCTGTTGCAATGGAGTAATTATTTGCTTAGCACAGTGCCTGACACAATAAATGATCTATCTGTCTGTCTATTGGGACTAGGTGCTTCCAGGATTTGGACATTTATTAATAGAGGACTCTTACCACTGATGAAGTTCAAGTCTCCTCAGTAACTTAGTCAGTGATCTTTGAGAAGTACTGCAGCCAAAAATCTATTCATCTTGAAGCTAAACTGGTGATCAACCTCTCTCAATTTTGTTAGGCTTGGCCTTGGAAACATGCATATTACTGGTCCAGAACTTGATGCCTTTCCATCTTGGCAGGTCCTGCTGGAGCTTGTACTCTTTTCTGATAGCCTTTATTTCAAGCCAAGACAAAAAATCTGTTCTATTATGATGCAGTAAAGGTCTTGGGGATCTTAAGTATAAGATCAAGCAGTTGCTTTTCTCAAAAAGATACTTTAAAAGACCTACCATGAATGAAGTTCTCAAAGGTCTTCACTTACATACAAAAGCTGCACCCAGTAATTGCAGATAGAGGCATCCTGCTTGGTGGTTGAGGTTCATTTTGTCCAGTCTGAGTTCCAGAGTGAACCCCTATATGATCCTCAAAGCCCCTAGATGATCCACTTAGAGGGAAGTTCCTGATCATCTATTACCAGCTTCACCAGCAACTGTACCGTGTTTTAGTTAATTCCCAATATGCCACACCCTTCAATGAAAGGATCATTTCTACACCAAGATGAGGTATCAGGGTAGGACTTTATTATAGATGCTCTGTTACGTGGGAACTAAAACAAAAATGAAGTTTGCTTATGAAGCAGAAAAAATATTGTGTGATTTGTTAATTCTAGCACAAAATTATTTCTGTGGTGATATGAGTAGAATCAGAGAATCAGAGAAAGTTAGATTTGTAAGGGAGCTCTTCAGTTTCAAATAGGGAAAGTGAAGCTCAGTAAGCAATTGTTGAACATTAATTTAGGCTAAAAGCTAGAATTTACTTTTCTCCTGTTTTAAGCCTGCTTCCTGGTCATGATGGCAAATTTTCTGTATTTCTACTATTAAAATTAGCCCAGTACTTGGAGTCAAATGGATGGTGTTATTTTTCCTCTGCTTTCTCAGACAGAATGACTTCACCTGCAGCAAACCTGACAGACCTTCCCCCCATACCCCGTCCTTTCACTATAATAACCAACAAATAAAGTACCAAGAAGGGGGGGGCAAGAGCAATTAGTCAGACTCTGTGGTGACACAATGCATGTTCTACATCAATGAATGGGATTTAAATGGGGCACAAGATGAGCTCTATTTGCAGCAAAACTGACTAATGGGCTGAGCTAATCTGAGAAAAATGATTTGGTACACAACTCTAAAGGTTAGCTGACAAAACAGATGGCTGAAAGGTTTTTTTACTTTCCTCTTTGAGATGTTGCTTTTAGAATGGATGCTTCATATAGGAAAATTTTGACTTTGGGGAGCTTTTTTCAGGAAATGCTGAAAAGTTCATTTATGATACAGAAATATAAACCATTTGCTTCCACAGCTGTAAACATAAACTAGCAAGGTACATGACCCAGTGATCAGGGAAAAGGTCTTTTGAGCAAATTCTCTTGAATCAATAGCCTAGGAAGAAATGTTTCATTTACTGTGTTGCTTATGTTCCAAAGGAAAGTTAAGAGTAGGAGTGAGGCAGTATAAATGAGTATAACCTATATTCTGATAACCAGGATCAATAGCTGAATACCAACTACTTAGGATTTTTATCTCTTAGGATTTATAAGGAAATAATTTTATTTTAAAATCAACTAGCAGACATACTGAATAATGTAATTTAAAATTGATTTCATTTATCAGCTTAAATAGAAAATATTAGGGTTGCTATATTTATCTACAGCATCTAATCAAACAAAAAGCACCGTATTGCAAATTGGTATCATTAACATATGAATGTTTCATGGGGAAAAAATCCTCAATACATGTTAAATTCTTTGAAATTTTAGTGTCACAATTGTCCTCCAAAGGCTTTATTACATTTATTTTAATGTGTTATATTTCTCAAGAGTAGTTTGAAAAGCTAATTATAACTATTATCAACACCTGATTTATAAGTTTTAAAATTTATTATTTAACATTATAAATTAATTCATGCAAAATCACAATGCATATAAACTTTAAAAGAAATGTCTTGGATTGAGAATAATTCACTGGCTTTCTAACCTTTGGTCTGGGGATGCACTTGTTCTTTAGTACATTTGGACTAATTTCTTTTCAGTTCAGAAAGACTCTCGCATTGCTCTTTCTAAGGAATTCTAAATGTAATGGCTTGGGATGTGTTTGTAGTCCTAATGATGACTCTACATATTAAAAATACAGCACTCATGGAACTCTTTAGTAGGCTCCTAGAACTCAATAGGAAATAGAGGCTGCCTGCTCATTGGATATAGCTTACATCCTTAGCTTTGTTAGCACAGTATAATAATAACAAAGACAAGAGTCAGGGTATAGAGGATAAGAGCACATTCTGAAGGTATAGGTTCAAGTCCCAGCTAACACATTTTCTGTTTCATGCAACAAGATTTTATTTAGCACTTACTATGTGCCAGGGACTGTATAGAGATACAAAAGCAAAAGTGAAACAATTTGTTCTCTCAAGGAGTTTATATTTTACTGGAAGGAAACAATATGTATGCAAAGAAATAAATAAAATATATACAAAATTGGCAAAAAAAGCAATTTGGAGGTGTATGTGGCACTAACTGGGGGACTCTAGAAAGGCCTCCTTAGAAGAGGTGACATTGGGTCAAACTCTTCTTCCCATTATTACATTTGATTTGCTCTCTTTATCCCAGAAATCCCTACTCTTTTTCAATCATTGCTTGTTCCTCAGCCTCATGATGTTATGAGAAGGGATTCTTAAAAAAATTGCAGTAGCTCATAGTCACTACAAATACACTCAGTTTTAAAGATCTAGAAAACACGACTATAAAGAAATGTGGCCTCTAACATTAAAAGATGGAGCAGATCAGAATTTTTCCATTTAAATAGGTGGTAATTCCTTCAAAGTAGTCATCTTTGGAAATGATATAATTATTCCAGCGGTGATACTATAGACCAAAAAGATTTTTGGGACTCATTTTTGGGCATTGTTTTCAGAGCTAGTAGCACATTTCTTCGAATGTAACCAGTGATGGCAAATATTTATCTTTTAAGATTTGATTTGACTTTTAGAATCAGCAAAAAACCCATTTGGAGCCAACTATGGTGAATGGGGTCAGTTATTCTCTAAGGGAAATTATATATATATATATATATGTATATATATATATACACACACACACACACACACAGATATATATATATATATATATATATATGTATATATATATATAAAATGAGAGACTGTTTAAAGTGCTTTATAAATGGTTTCTAAAAACATTTCCAAAAGAGGAATTTCAGAAATATTTGGAACAGCAGCATCACTAGAATAGTGTGCTATGGTGATAATTTCAAAGGCAATAGTGCTTATTCAGATAGAGCTAGACAAGCTCTGGCACAGAGACCATTAAAAAAGATAACATTATATTTGTTACACTTCATCTATTTCTACTTTATTCCAAGCTGACCAAATGGAAATTAGGTTTAGAGAGCTGAATGGCCATTTTCAATGGCCATTACTGGGATTTAAAATTTTGTTTTTTTTTATTTACATGTAAAATATTTTTTTCATTCTTTAAAAATTTTTTTTTGAGTTCCAAATTCTTTCCCTCCTTCCCCTCCTCTCTCATTGAGATGGCAAGCAATTTGATATAGGATATATATGTGTAGTCATGCAAAACATATTTCCATACTTAGTCATGTGAAAGAAAACAAACAAAAAAACCCAAGAAAAATAAAGAAAGTAAAAAAATAGTATTCTTTGATCTGCATTCAGACTTCATCAGTTCTTTCTCTGGAGGTGGATAGCATTTTTCCATCATAAGTCCTTCAAAATTGTCTTGGATCATTGTTTTGCTGAGAATAGCTGTCATCCACAATTGATCATCATACAAAATTGCCATTACTATGTGTAGTGTTCTTCTGGTTCTTCTCACTTCACTTTCTATCAATTCATGTAAGTCTTTCCAGGTTTTTCTTACAGCATTCTGCTCATCATTTCTTATAGAACAATAGTATTCTATCATGATCATATACCATAACTTGTTCAGCTATTCTCCAATTGTTGGGCATCCCCTCAATTTCCAATTCTTTGCCACCACAAAAAGAGCTGATATATACATATATATATATATACATATACATATATATATATATATATATATATATAAATATTAGCCAATCTTATAGGTGTGAGGTGGTACCTCAGAGCTGTTTTAATTTGTATTTCTTTAATAAATAGTGATTTAGAGCATTTTTTCATGTAACTATAGGTAGATTTGATTTCTTCCTTTGAAAATTGCCTGTTCTCTATATTGACTCAGTTCTCTATATATTTGAGAAATGAGGACTTTATGAGAGAAATTTGCTGTATTTTTTTTCAGTGATGATTACTATTTACCTCCATCCTATTTCCCCTCATTTATCCTTCTCTCTCTCTCTCCTTTTACCCTGTTCCTCCTCAAAAGGGTTTTGCTTCTGACCATTGCCTTCCCTAATCTCCTCTTCCTTCTATCACTACTGCTACCCACCCCCACTTCTCTTATTCCTTTTCCCTCCTATTTCCCTGTAGGGTAAGATAGACTTTTGTGCCCAACTGAGTGTGTTTGTTTTTTTCCTCTTGAGCCAATTCTGATTAGCAAGGTTCAAGTATTATCTGCCCCCATCCTTCTATCTTCTGCAATGTAATAACACTTTTATACCTCTTTTTTGCAAGATGTTCACCCCATTCTGCCTCTCCCTTCCACCTTCTCTAGTGCATTTCTCTTTCTTGTCCCTAAATTTTATTTTTCAGCTCTCATCCTATCATAGTCAACTCACATTCATGCCCTCTGTTTATGTATACTACCTCTAACCACCCTGCATATAGGAGTGTGAACAGTTTAATTTTCTTGAATCCCTTATAATTTTTTTCCTGTTGACCTTTTTATCTGAATCTTGTATTTGAAAGTCAAATTTTTTATTCCACTCTGGTCTTTTCATCAGGAATGTTTGAAACTCCTCTATTTCATTAAAAATCCATTTTTCCCCTGAAGCATCATACCAAGTTTTGTTAGGTGGGTTATTCATAGTTGTAGGTAGTTATCCTACCTCCTTTGCTTTCTAGAATATTATATTTCAAGCCCTCCAGTCCTTTAATGTAGTTACTGAATCTTGTGTTATCCTGTGGCTCCATGATATTTGAATTTTCTCCTCGACCTGGGAGCCCTGGAATTTGTCTATAATATTCCTGGTAGTTTTCATTTTGGGATCTCTTTGAGGAGATGCTTGGTAGATTCTTTCAATTTCTATTTTACCCTCTGGTCCTGGGATATCAGGGTAGTTTTCCTTGATAATTTCTTGAAATATGATGTGTATGCTCTTTTTTTGATCATGGCTTTCAGGTAGTCTCTTTTATCCCCCCTGAATTATCTCTCCTGGATCTATTTTTCAGGTTAGTTGTTTTTCCAATGAGATATTTCATGTTTTTCTTCTATTTCTTCATTCTCTTGATTTTTTTTCTTGTTTGGTGATGTCTCATGGAATCATTAGTTTCCACTTGTTCATTTCTAATTTTTAAGGAATTCTTTTCTTCATTGAGCTTTTGTACCTCCTTTTCCATTTGTCCAATTCTAGTTTTTAAGGAGTTTTTCTCTTCAGTGAATTTTTATGCCTCTTTTACCAATTGGACTATTCTGTTTTTAAGGTGGTATTTTCTTTAGGTTGTTTTTTTTGGTACCTCCTTTAGCAAGCTGTTGACTTTTTTCATGATTTTCTTGCATCACTCTCATTTATTTCCCCATTTTCCCTCTACCTCTCTTATTTGATTTTTAAAATCCTTTTTGAGCTCTTCTAGGAATTTTTTTGGTGGGGCCTTAGACCATTTCATATTTTTATTTGAGGCTTTGGATGCAGCTGTTTTGACTGTTGTTTTCTTCTGAGCTTATGTTTCCATTTTCCATGTCAACATAGTCACTTTCAATGTCCAAGTTTTTTTTCTTCTTATTTCCCCTGCCTATTTCTGGCTTTTAACTTTATGTTAAAGTTGGGCTTCTCCTGGGTGGAGGAGGCACTGTCCCAAGCTTCAGGTTTTTTGTGCTGCTATTTGTAGAGCTAGTTCTGGGGAATCTGAGTTTTCAGTTCTTCCAAGGTGGTATGATGTAAGGAGAAACAGTCAGTGCTCTCCTGTTTTGTGCTCTGGTCTAAAAGTGACCACAAGCACCCTTTTCCACCCTGGAACTATGACCTGAGTCTCCCCCTCTCCTGTAGCTGGATGCTCTAGTGTGCTATACATAGCTCCTCCTCATTCTGGGACTGGGACACAGTACCATGAATGTACAATGCAACATTGTCTAGCCCTTAGTGTCAGCAAAGGGCCTCTTGTATTTCCTTCTGACCAGTTATCTGATTCCCTTATTATCTGTGGGCTAAGACCTCCAGAAGCTGCTGCTGCTGATTCAGTCATGCCCAAGGCCTATTGCTTATTTGCACTTGGCATAGTCTGCTACTGGCTGCTCAATGAAGGGTCCTGGGCCTAACTGCTGCCCTGTGCCAGGTCACAGGGCCTTGCTGTTGGCTTAGTGGGTCAGCCTGTGCTAGACTGTATTCCACTCTCACCTAAGTGAGACAGACCTTTCCTGCCAAACTTCTAAGTTGTCCGGGGCTGGAAAATGGTTTTACCCTATCTTTGTTGGTTCTGTGGCTCCAGAATTTGTTTTAGGCATTATTTTAAAGTTGTTTAGAGAGGTGAACATTTCATTATAATAAAAAGGGATGTGAAAAACTTATTACTCAAATTAAAATATTATAACTATATAATTGATATTTTTATTGATTATTGATTTGGGGGGGATTTGTAAAAGTAGAGAATGTTTAATTAAAGATTCTATTTTGGGACAGCTAGGTGGTACAGTGAGTAGAGCACCGGCCCTGGAGTCAGGAGGACCTGAGTTCAAATCCGGCCTCAGATATTTGACACACTTACTAGCTGTGTGACCTTGGGCAAGTCACTTAACCCCACCCTGCCTTCCTCCCTCCAAAAAAAAAGATTCTATTTCAGTGATGTATATTGAGGATAAGGTTCCCACAGGATTTTTCTGTCTAGAGAATGGCTTTATGCAAGTAAATAACATAAAAAAACCCTAATTCCTGGGCTAATTTTTAGGCTATCATAAGAAGTTTCATTTTATTAGGATAATGGATATATTCTAGTATCACTAGATGCTAGCTAAGGGAAAACATATGAAACTAAATAAGGCATTGCTTTCTGTTGAATTGGCATACTGTATTCTTTCATACTTAAAATTCTCTCTGCTGTTATTCATCCTTACTCCCACACCTTTCTCGTGGTCTAGCAGAGCTGTAAGTAGGAATTTTTATACTTGCAACAGATGCCACAGACTATACTCTGGAGACAAGCAGCATTAACAGTATCCTGTGTTATTAGGCATGCCAGGCCTGGAGCCAGGAAGGCCTGAGTTCAAAGGTGACCTCAGATACACTTATTAGCTGTGTGACTCTAGGCAAGTCACTTAACCTTGTTTGCCTCCATTTCCTCATCTGTAAAATGGGGTGGAGAAGGAAATGGCAAATCACTTCAGCATCTTTGCCAAGAAAGCCCCAAATAGGATCATGAAGAGTTGAATAAAACTAAAATGACTGAACAACAACAAAATAAATTTGAGACACACACAAAAAGGAGAGAGTAAATGGCATAAGCCAGTTATTGGAGATATCATTAACACTACCTTGGTAATTCCCACAAATTAGGCCTTTAATAAGTGTTGATCGAAAAAAAATTTATGGCATGAATTTTTTCTACAAAGTATATTCTGAATCCTTTATGAACACCTTCCTCTGGTGCCTTATTGTAGTAGGAAGGTGATCCTGTTTTCTTGAAGGTAGTGTTAAGGAGAAGGTGAGATGTGGTGGGGAGACAGATATTCTGGGATACTGAGACAAGGCTGGAGAGGTTGAACCCCAGTGGAGGATGGGAAGGAGCCATAGCTGAGTGGAAGAGGAGCTTACAGCAGCAATCTGGTGGCTTCATATATTAAGTAATTATTTTTTGCTAGCTAAGTTCTTTTGTTTCTATACCTTACCAAAGGACTTGAAGTGTTGGTGAGTCTTTTAAATTCTTCTCCCAGGAGAAAAGTTCAATTTGCTCCTTTCCAGTTAATGACTATGTGAGCAAGTGGGGTGTGTGTGAGAGAGTGTGTGTGTATGTGTGTGTGTGTATGTGTGTGTGTGTGTGTGTGTTTAGCAAAGCAGTATTAAAATGAAATATAGACTAACCTTTTGATTTAGTTTGGTATGCATAAACCTGAACTTGCCAGGGGGAGAAGCAATAATTATTGTGAGTACTTCTGTTCACAAAGGATTTCTTCTGAATACCATTCTTTAGTTTAAGATTGCATACTGAATGAGTAGCTTTTGGCTCCAAGTATCTGAGGAAACCATGTGCTTGCTTGAACACCTAAACCGGCATGACAACTCACCAAAGAGTGAGAAAGATTTGCTTCTTTTTTATATAAAATGTCAAATGAACTTATGACAAAGGGAACATGACACACAAAAAGGAGAGAACAAGTGGCATAAACCAGTTATTAGGAAATAACATTAACATTACCTTGGTATTCCTCACAAAGTAAGCATTCAGCAAATGTTGATTGAAAAAAATTACAACCTGAATTTTTTTTTCTACAAAGTATATTTTGAGTCCTTTACTAACACCCTCCTCTGGTGCCTTATTATAGTAGAAAGTGATCCTGTTTTCCTGAAGGCAACATTAGCAGAGCAGACACTCTGGCTGGTCCTATTCAACTAGAAAGTCTTTGACCTTGGGCCAGAAAGAAAATGTGTATCTGTGACTTGGTTACCAGCCTAGCTATATTTTGAGAAGCTCATCACCAAAAGGTTGGCTAGTAGGGATGGAGGTGGCTGTTGTTGTTTTCCTCAGACACATCTCAGAAATATCATTTTTTACATGTAGCGTGGTTGTGATCTGCTTGGTCAGAGAAAGTGGTCATGCCAATGAAATCAGATTTTTTTTTAAGTATTGAAGGAGATGCATCCTGAATACTATGAAAAGGATAAAAGTTCAGCCTGAAAGGATCTCTGAAAAGAAGGAGGACTGAGGAGCAAAGATTGCCCCTTTAGGATATCCATGGAGTTCTGGCTTATCAGCTAATCAAAAGATTTTTTATTATCATATGACCCCTCAATTATCAAGGCCAACAGGAGGCAGCCAGAGGACATCTGCTCTTTTGCTGAAGATGGCAGTAGGGTAGTAGGGGAAGATCCCTCCACTATGCATGTCCAGAAGCAGGCCCACTCAAGTGTCCATTCCTTTAACTGGAATGCCTACTGAAAGCAGTGGGTAGCAGGAGAGAGAAGGGGCATTGCACAAAGAGGGGGAGCCTGCATTTTCAAAGAGTTTTCTTTTTCCTTATTTGCTTCTCATAGATTCTTGAATTCTAAAGTTAGTTTAGTTACATTACTTTTTGTCCCCACAACCCTACCTTTTTTCTTTGCATGGAATTTAATGAAATGAAAATGAATTGATTATTTCAGGGTGCTCTTTCCATTACGACTTATTCCTACAGCCTGTCATATCTTAAAGAAATTTTCTTGGATCTATGTTTTTATTATGTGTTATATGCACAGTATAAACATGAACCTGCTTTTGAAAGGAGTCACAACCCAAGATATTATAGTGCATTTTTATTATGAGATGCAAATGAATATTCAATTAAGAGGCAAATGTTTCATTTTTAAAAGCTGGATAGGATGTGCTTAACCAGCTGGTTAAATTTAAACTGCCAAAAAATAAATCTAGTACCAGAATATTTTCTGGCTCATTTTCCTTTGATTATGAATTGGATATCCTGTCAGTCTCTTAGCATTTTTCTAGGAAAGTCAAATTAACTTGGTGCTTACTGATGCTACCTTTCTTACATAATCTTCTGTATGTTCTTCAATTCAGACTTAATTACAAGAAAATACCTGTGTTGATATTTGTTTTTTGCTTTATCTGCTTCCTATTACGCTGCTTAAAAACAGAGCTCGCCTTAGGAATTCTCTGTTCTACCGAAAGACAAGTATCATCAATATCAATTGATTATTATTACTGTTAATATGTTTTCATTGGTGTGAGGAATTCCTGTTTTGAAAATTCTCTCCACCAATTCATATCAATAACTCCTTGAGAGTTGCTTGTGTGATTCTTGTCAATGTCCTTCTATAAATATTTTCCATTTTGGATATATGTATATACTTGCCATAATAAATATACTCAGTAGAGTATTATAAAGATAGGTCATATCTAATATCTATTTCTTCATGGTTCATCAGTACTTTAGCTGAGCTATTGTGACCTATCACTTACAGTTACATTAATACACGCTAAGTATTTTGCAGATGTTTGTACCATCCAATTTCTACAGACAAGAACCTAGGGAATGTGAATGATGCGGCACTTGTGTTATGAACATGCTTTTCAGGCCTATCATTACTTTTAAATGCTTCTGAATAATGGGGCCATAGGTTTATGCAGCAGAGGACTTTTTTTGATTAAGTGAATTACTGCTTCCTTAAATTTTGCTTCTTTGTAGCAAATGAGGGCATGGATTAGGTATTCCCTCCTTCTAAATACCCACTTACTAAATAAAGCAAACCTGGTCTGCTTGTCATTCTTCTTTCTGCATTCAGGCTTTAAGAGAACAGATGCCGAAGTGTTCTGGGTCTTTGGCAATTTTCTTTCTTTAACAAAACATCAAAATGAGGTCGTCAAAGGACAATAGACTTCACTGGTGAGTTTTAATCTGCCTAGGCTATGGGAGCCTAAGGAGAGTTTCATACCAAAGAGGGAGTTATTTGGTGGACAGGGCGTTTATACTAAATACCACATGGGAGAAAACTCATTTACAATAAATGGGCCAGTTGGTGCATCAAATCAGTAGTTAATCTACACCTGCCAGAGAAACCTGTGAATAGTGTTAGTTCAGTGGAATGAGTCCCTGTGCACGTGAACCATGCCTTTTCTTTCCCATTTGTCCTAATCACAAACCAATTCAGTTTTCTGAGGCTATTTTCTGGAGAGCTCTATACATACAAAAAAGAAATTCAGAAATTAAATACAGAGAAGTAAGCTTAGAGATTATACTCTCTATGGGGATCTACTTAGAAGGATATTCTTCTAAATATAGCAAATTGTTGCTAAGCCTCTTGCTTGGCAAGAAAGCATGTGATTTCACCATAGTTTGTTTTATGCAAGGCTCTGTAGCTTTTAGCCACATATGGGTCATTTAAAGGACCATCAAACCATAGTGAATAAACTTGATATCTTTTAATGAACCCAAGTATTAAAAAAAAATGTTCCTGCATATTCATTATTCAAACTATATTACCACTACCAAATCTGATAGTTTAGAAGCAAAATGCTATTACAAGAAGACTATATTAAAATAGCAGTTATAAATGTAGGGGCAGTGTGATGTATCAGGGAACAGGCAATGACTGACCTGGATGTTAGAAGTCTGTTCTGGCGATTTTATCAACCAGAATCAGGGAGGTATCTTCCTCATCTCTCTGAAAAACTCCCAGTTAAACATTTACTATTTCCAGCAAATCAAACAGGGTGTTTTTTGGCACATTTATTCATATTTTCAATTCTGTATAGTTGGCTGGTAAATTGGGAAGACTTGGGCATTCTCCTTTCAGGTGTCTTCCCCAGTGCTTCCTACTGAAGAGTATCAGCAAAGTCCGTGTAGCACAATTCTTAAAAACAATCTGGAAATTAACATTTTCTTTCATGAGATTTGAGGCCTACTGTGGCTGGTGGGCCTGGTGATTATGCTGACTTTCCCCCTCACCCCTCAAATGTGGTTATATAGTTTAACAAATACATCATTTTACACAATTCTCATAGGTTATCACTTATTTTAGTACATATAAGAGCCTACAAGTCAGTCAGTCAAGTAAAGTAGCATTTAATACATGCTTTCCTGTGTGCCAGGCACTGTGGCAAGTGATGGAGTGTCAGTAAAGTGAATTTTAGTGTAGATAAGGTGGATTTTAGTGTGTGTAAGGTGGATTTTTGTTATTATTTCTTAGGGTTCAGTTTCCCAGGATCCATAGTGTATGGGACAGAATTTTAAAATAATAGGAGAGACATCTTTAAGAGAAACAAAGTAAAGTTATTCTACAAACCTTGCAAGATTTGGGCACACCTCCATAATGGAGGAGGTGAGGTAAAAGGGAACCTGCCTTAATTTATAGTCATAATGAAAAAGATTCCCACCCACCTCTGTCCCTTCTCACCATTGGCTGGGAGGTGGGCTTACAGTCTAGGCTCGAAAACTACACAGAGGACCAAGGTTGATCTGGTCTATTCAGGTTTTTCCCTATCAGAACTCAACTGCCAGGGTGGCATCTGAAAGTCTAGGAGAAGAAATGGGGTGGGGGAAGGAGAGACCCTTCCTGGAGCAGAGAACAAATAGCTCACAGGAAGTTCATTATCTTCTAACATCTGGGGGGAGGGTGAAGGGCATGCCTTCCCAAAATTACAAGGCCAAATCCCAAAACCTCTCCATTAGATATACCCTGTGAAGTCTTCACCATTATCCGTCCCATTCACATAGCCATAACAATCTCTCCTTCCCAGGTATTAGATGAGTTCCCAGGCTCATGGTTCAAAACATTTCCACCATGCCTGCACAGCACCATATAAGGATAAATAATATAAACATGTGTGCTGAAACTGTAAACATCCACTGCGAATGCTCAGTAAGATATAGGGATGAGGTGATGTAAACTTGTGAGGCTATGGTTGGCAATATGCCTTCCTTGTCTGATGCCCTATAAAAGAAATGGGCATTAGTTAGTGAGTTGGGGAACCTTTATGGCTGAATGCATAAGCGTGGATGCTGTGTGTGTCTTGATTGGCCCCCATCAAGGCTTGGGGGGGGCGGAGGAGGGGCAGGTAATCTGTGTTTGCCTCAACTGGCCCCCATTGAGGCTTGAGGGGATTTAGGAGAACCCTTTAGGGTTGAATGCACAAGTTGCGCCTGTCCCAATTGACCTCATTGAGACCTAGGGGTAGTTGCCCCTGCCCTTCTCGCCAGCCCCTGCAAGAAGGGTGATTAGGGAATGCTGTAAGAGTTTATGGTGCTTCTGTTAACAGCAATACTGTGTTAGAGAAAACTAGACTAGAATAAAGCTTATTATTAACCTCTTTGATACTGTTTTCCTGTCTGACCAGATCAAGAATGAACCTGTTAGAGGCTAGAGTCCAAACTTTCAGTGCCTCCCATGTGTTATTTGTCTAACACGGGGATATAAAGAAAGACAAAAGACGGTCCCTGCTCTCAAGAAGCTTATAATCCAATGAGGGAAATAATATGCAAAACAACATGTACAAACAATATTTATGAAGGATAAATAGAGGGCAATCTCAGAGGGAAGGCACTAAGATTAAGGAGGACTAAGAAGGGTTTCTACCCCACCCAAAGACAATAAAGAAAAGGGAAAAAAAGTCAAGCTTACCCTTTTCCTCAAAGGGAAATTCTTGTCCTAGTAGGTCTCACAATAGGGATAGGTGACATGAGGAAGTCATGGCCTTTATTTCAGGGGAGAAATTGTCGCAGGTGAAGATTTCTCTGTGTACCTAAAACAGAGAGGGTATCCACGATTTCTGCAGTGCTTTCTGACGCACAGAGGACATCCACAATTTCTGCAGGGATATGATGGAACACATAGGGTATCCAACTGGAAATACAGACAAAAATTGCCAGTGGGCCCCTGCAACACCAGAAATTTCCCCAATGTACCCCTTTTGAACAGTACATGAGTATATTTGGAGATTTTTCTTGGAGTATATTCTGAGAGGGGGCATTATAAGCAAAAGAGAAAAAGTGGCCCTTTTACATACCATGTGAGTCCAGAGCTTTAAGGGCCTGTCATCATTGATTATATAAAAAAGAACTACTCTAAATAAAGTAAGAACATTCACTATTTAATGAATACCTTTAAACCCATTTATAAAATGAAGAATCATTGGTAATAATAATAGTTAATATTTATCTAGAGTTCTAAGCTTTTGCAAAGTGATAAACATATGTCATCTCATTTAACACACATAATGACTTAATAAGGTGGGTCCTGTTATTATATCAATTTTATAGATTAGGAGACTAAGGTTAGCAGAGGTTAAGTGACCAATTTGGGTCACACAACTAGTATCTGGGGCAGGATTCAAACCCAGTTTTTCCTGACTTTCTCTAACTTCTTTCATTTGAGAATTTGGGTTTTAAAAATGTTTTCTTGAATTGAGGTCACCTGTGTGGCTTTTTTTGCACTTATGATTTTTTTCAGGGGAAGGGTACTTTCTGGAAAATAAAAGAAAGGCTACTTTTCAGATCAGAGAGTAGAAAATATAATTTTAAGTTTATTACAACAGACGCTGGGCTCTATACCAGATAAACTTCCACATTTGCAGAATATTTGAATTTATATAAATCCATTATTTATGCTCATTGTATAAGTGTAGTTTCTTTATACTTACTTCTTTAACTGTTGGTCTTCATAGTTATTACAGCTCTTGTATTACCCAAGTGTTTATAATTTCTTTTGATTTTCAAATGAGCAAGTGAAGAGTTTGGGTTTTTCTATATTGCATGAACTTTGTAAAGGAGAGAAAAAAATGGAAGGAGAGGCAGAGGTATAGAGACAGAAAAAATACAGACACACAAGATTGCAGAGGAGAAGTGAAAGGAAATGAGATAACCCAGAAGAGAAGAAAGAGAAGGGGGAACGAGATGGAAGATTTTAGTTAAGAAATGAAAAGGCATATGTGAGTACCAAAGTCAATTATGCCTAAGGCAATAACAGGTCAATATTATTATCAAAAAATGGTCAAAGACTTAGAAACTGATTTCTCTTTCCATGTGCTTTCTTCTTGCTGATATAGGAATTTTATTGTTTTTGTTGTTTTTTTAGAAGATCTGTTTTGGTTCCCTGGGATGTTGAATTTAAAAAACTGTTTTAATCAAACGATGGTCAATACTACTAATTACGCTGCTCATGCTTTCTGGCTAAAACTCAGAATTGTTATAAGTCTGCTTAGACTTATAACAATGATGAGGGACATTTGTTTGATGCTTATATTTTATTCTCTCTGTGTGGAGTGTAGAATAAATGTAAATTGTTTGATGAGGGAATGAAAAGTCAAGAACACAGTGAAAAGAGCACTCACTTTCAAATTCTTTCTGTTATCTCTTATGTGACTTGGTGTATTGGCAAGCACCCTGGCATTTCCAGGATGGCCTGCTAGCACAGGTTCTTTGATCTGCTTTTCTAAAGGAAAGGCAACTTTTAAAGGGGTCAACAATCTTACTTTAATTACAGATAAGTAGAAAATACAGAGAAATTAGCACAGAGATTCAACAGACAGGGCTCCAACTGTCTGAACAAAGTAATACACCACCAGATATACACCACCAGATTGAGGGAGCACCAATATCTGAGTAGTTGGGGGTAGGGGGCTCTTACCAAATGGCTACTCAGAGTCCTGTCCAGGGAATCAAAAGGTCCTTTTCATAAGCGAACCCCCAAAGCAAAATCTCACTTCAGAATATATGTATAAACTTTTGGCTAATAGGCTCAGATCCAGAAGGCATCACAACCCTCCTGACTCAGTGCCTGTTTAACTTAGTACCAAAAGGTGTTAAAACCTCCCTACAAGCAAGCCTCCCCCTAAGCAAGCTCCTCCTTAGGCTCTATGTGACTCAGGATGGAGTTCAAAGCAGCGAGACATCCATGATTGAACACATGTGGTCACATAGGCCTATTAGTGGATGGGGAAGATCTTCATATTCAATTAACATTACACTTGGGCAGGGCACTTATCTTGTCTGGGACTCATTTTCCTCAAATATAAAATGAACGGGTTGGACTGGATGGCTTCTAATATCCCTTTGAGCTCAAAACCTATGATTCAATGAATTGGGTTCAAATTTGATTATGCTTCTGCATAGCTTCACAATTATCAATAATATCCAACTAGCTTTAGTTTTCTCATCTACAAAATGAGAGTGCAGACTAGATAATTCTGTTAGTACATTTGGCTTAAAATTTTTGTAGTTTTATGAAGAGGAGGGAAAACAAAACTACTCAATGCAAGTGATGAAAGGCATTGGGTCCAGTAAAATCTGAATGGTATTCATTTGCATTCAGTTATTGACTAATATAGAAACAATTTATCTCTAGACCTATTCTCTGCTCAATCAATAAGCTAGTTTCAAATTGAGCAATAATTTGCCTTTTTATAGAACACATCTTTTTCTGTTATGTGACAGGTATAATTTAGTTTCCCTGAATCAGTTTTCAAGCTTTTTCCCTCTTTCCTTCTCTATAATCAGCTAAACACATGCCTGGCTCTGTAACCTCTGGCTTTTTCTTCTGTGACACTTTCTGAATGTTTCCATACAAGCTTCATGATTTTGTGTGAAAGTGCTCCTTCAATAGGTCAAATGACATGGCAGCAGGTTTCAGAGTGAAATTTTGTGGTCTATATTCTGTACGAGTAAGTAATTGGGATTGACAACATATGACCCAGATCCCTTTATGGATTACTAGGTGTCTTGATATTCCCTAACTTGAAATTTTTGGTTCATGCCATTGTCTCTTCTAATTGTAGATTATAGAAATTCCAATGCGGAAATCATATAGTTCAACTAAGGATTGACTAAGAATTTCTGCTATAACATCCTCAACAGGGTGGTCTTTCTTTCCCCTGAGGAAGTCTATTCCATGTTTTTATAGCTCTGATTGTTGGCAAGCTTTTTCTTTCAAGGAGACAAAATTTGCCTCTCTGCAGCTTCCACTAACTTCTACTTCTGCCTTCCAGGGCCAAGCAAAACAAGTCTAATCCCTCTTGCACATGATGATCCTTTTAAATACCTGAATGTAACTATTATGTACTCCTTGAATATTCTCTTAGATAAACATCCCCAATTTCTTTATTTAAGCATTATATGGCAAAGTCTCCCCATCTGTGCATCCACTTCATTTGCTGTAGGGTAATTCATTCAGTTTTGCTGGAATGTTTTCTATTTGGATAGTACTAAAGTATGATATGGAAATGTGATCTTTTCAATGGAGGGAACTCCTCAATGAGGCAATTCCTCCTACCAATGCAGATCTGCAACTGCTTTGCAACTTAGAGCAAGGATTTCTAGCTTTTTGTCTCATGGACTCCTTTGGCAGTCAGATGAAGCTTATGGACCCCTTCTAAGAATAATGTTTCCAAATGCATAAAATAAAATACATATGAGCAAAAGGGAAACCAATTATGTTGAAATATAGCTATTAGAATATTAAATAAAAGTTCACAGCCCCCAGGTTCAGAACTGCTATCTTGGACAGCTGCTCAGGACATTGAGAGACTGCATAAACCTAGCCTCTGACACTGTGTGCCAGTCTGTACGTGTCAGAGTGAGGACCTGAACTCAGAGGTTTTTTTTTTTACTTTATTTTCGACTCAAGGGCCAGAATACAAATACAGAGTAGAGAAAAGAAACAAAACATATTATAAACTTAAATATTGAAACTTAAATACAAAGTAAGAACAAAAAAAAGCATGTCATGTGCATAGCAGAATGAGAGGATTCAAAATATATAACAATAAATTTTCATTTCAAGAAAGCCCATATGATAAATAATACACACTATGTTGAGAATTATCCATCTTTGCTTCCTTGTGAGTTTTCTTTTGTTCTCTGCTGTGTACTTTTTTACTTTATTCTTTTTTCTCTCCCCCCCAGAAGGATACAATAAAGTTTAGATATATTTCTCTATAGCTGTAGATATATAATGCACATATACATATACAGACATATACTTTCCCAAAAATAATCTATTCCTGATCTTTTTTTTAATGTCTGTGCAGATCTCATTCCCTATCCCTCCTGCCTCCTCTACTTTACTTCTACCCACTACCTTGCCCTCCTATTACTTGCCTACCCCTCTTCAATCCCTCCCCTATCCTCCCATTCCCATAAATCTAAAGTCTCTTCTATACCCCCTTTTACCTATTCCCTCATTCTCCCCTCTAAAAATCCCTCCCTTGTCCTCTCCCCATTTCTATGCCCCTACCATTTTATTTCTTCTAAATTTAGAAGACTTCTATACTCCTCTAAATATACATATGTATTATTCCCTCTTAAATCCATTTCCAATGAAAGTAGGTTACCAGAACTACTAGCCTCCTCCCCCATCTAATTCTTCTGTACCATTTCTTCCTTTTGCACCTCATTTGTATAAAATAGTTACTCTTTTTAGCTGTTCCTAGATGGTTTTACTTTTCAAATTCATATCATAGTCAGCTTTACCCCAGTCTTTCTTATGAACTTGCCGATTATTAATAAGAATCTTAGACGTACATTTTACATTAGATAAAAGGTACATAGCCCGTCCTTATGAATCCCTTATAATCAGTCTTTGGTATGTACCTTAAATATCTCTTGGTTCTTGTACATTGAATCTTCTATCAAGTTCAGGATTTTTTTAACAAAGTCTTGAAAGTCTGAGAGTTTATCAAATGTCCATTTTTTTCATTCAAGATAATTTTTAACTTTGTAGGGTATGATATCTTCCGCTGGAGCCCCAAGTCTTATATTGTGTTCTAAGACCTGTGGTCCTTTAGTGTCTCTGCTGCTGGGGCTTGTATAATTCTAATTGTGGCACCTTCATATTTAAATTGTTTTGATCAATGCTTTTAATATTTTATCCTTGAGCTGGGGGTTTTGGAATTTGACTATGCTATTCCTATGAGTTTCCCTTATAGGATCTCTTTTAAGTGGCGTTCGATGGATTTTTTCTATTTCTACTTCTCCCCCTTGTTCTAATACTTCAGGACAATTTTCTTTAATTATTTCTTGTATTATTGTATCAAGATTCTTTTTTTGATCATAACTTTCAGTTACTCTGATTATTTTTATATTTCCTCTTCTTGATCTATTTCTCTAAATCTGTTGTTTTTCCTTATAAGATGTTTCACTTTCTCTTCTATTTTTTTTCATTATTCATGTTTTAATTATTTCTTGATCTCTTATAATTTCACTGGCTTCACTTTGCCCAATTCTAATTTTCAAGGTGTCATTTTCCTCCTTAATATTCTGGATCTCCTTTTCTAGTTGGTTGACTTTCCTTTCATAACCTTCTTGTTTTTCTTGGATTATTCTTTTGTTTTTTTAGTTTTTCCTCCATCTCTGTCATTTGATTTTTAAAGTCTTTTTAAAGATCTTCTATAAATTCTTTTTGAGCAGGTGACCATTTGACATTACTCTTTGGGGGTTTCTTTACTTCAATATCCTCCTGTGAAGATGAACTCTGGTTATCTCTATTCCTGTAATACCTTTCTGTGGTTGGATTCTTTCTCCTTTGCCTGTGCATTTTTTTTTGTGGTAATAGCTTGATTTTTGTAATCACCTCTAGCCCTAGGGTATGGGAAATGGTGCTTCTTGCCCCAAATCTTCAGTTCTCCCCTCCAGCCTGGAACCAAAGCTAAACCTCCAACCTCCTGTAAGTGCCCACAGCCAGGGGCTTTCTGCCCCACTGTTTCTGCACTCACCCATGCTGGTTCCTTATTGCTCCCACCGCTCTTTTTGACACAGCTGGATCTGGCATTCCTCATCAGCAGAGGTTCCCTCAGTCTTCCTGGGCTCAAATGCCCAAGTCCCCTCACTATCCCCAGGTGAAAAGTTCATGTAGCTGGGGCTGAGGCAGCCTCTCAAACCAACTAGTCCCAGGACTTGCTGCTTGTTGTTAAAATAGAACTTAGCCTGGAGGTGTTTACTCTTCCCAGGGACTAAACCTCCTGGGATTTTGCTTTGGATCTTCTCAAATTGTCCCAGGAAGACCCAGGTTGTGCCCCTATTCTTCTTTGTCTCCATCTACACTTTGTTTGCCCTAAGGTCCTATTTTAACTCTTTTGTGGGGGAAAATCTTGAGAGCTTGGAATTTTCTGACCTACTCACCATCTTCCCAGAATCCTCCCCTTGAACCCAGAGGTTTTTGAGCTTGATGATGTCTTTGAGCTCTCTATCCACTCTACTCTGCTACCTCTCACTGATAGTATGTTGGAATCAAATATACATTATGATGAAGTCAGAAAAGACTTTACATTAAATACCAGGGATCATTATAGTCACAGGATCATAGAACATTAGAACTAGAAGGGACTTTAGTGATCAAATCACTTAAACCAATCATTTTATAGATGAGGAAGCTGAGGCCAACAGGAAGGTAAGTGATTACCTAAGGTACCACAGTGAGTGAATATCAGAGCATAAAACTATGGAATTTTAAAGTTGGAAGTAATTTTTAAAATTACCTAGTCCATACTCTAAATGTGTAGAAACCAAAGCTCAGGAAAAAATGTGTATTGTTGAAGATTGCATAGCTATTTAGTGGCATGGTCAAGATTAGAACTCAGATAATAGGATCATGAGGGCAGCTAGGTGGTGCAGTGGATAGGGCCCTGAGCCTGGAGACAGAAAGACTCTTCTTCCTGAGCTCAAATCTGGCCTCAGACACTTACTAGCTGTGTGACCTTGGCTAACTCAATTAACCCTGTTTGCCTCGGTTTCCTCATCTATAAAATGATCTGGCGAAGAAAATGGTAAACCCCTCCAGTATCTTGACCAAGAAAATCCCAAAGGGGGCTGTTAAGAGTCAATGATGACTGAAAAACAACTAAACAAAAAGTAGAATCATAGATTTAGAGATTGAAAGGACATTAGAATTTGTCTAGCCCATCCCCTTAATTTTACAGATGAGGAAATTGAGGCCCAAAGCAAAAAAATGAAGCACAAATCTGTTGTCCTGACTTGAAGCCCAATGCTATTTCTGATGAGGGCACAGTCTTTGGGAACCCCCTTGAATCTGGAATACAGTCTCTGGGAGTCCCCTTGAACTGTCCTTGAATCTTCCAACTAGATCTGGCTTTTCCCTGAGGCCATAAGCCTCACATTATCATTAGGCCCAAATCTCTACCTAAACCTTGCCCTCTGTTGTCCTATAGATATGCATGCCTTCAGCTACTTCCAACCCTTAACTCCATTCTCTTGGTTCTTGGACTCTGACCTCATCTTGCCCTCCTTAGACTCCTCCTCAAGACCCTCCCTAAACCCCTCCTCTAGTCACCCCAGACCACCCCTAAATCCCTTCTACAACCTTTGCGTATATAATCTCCATCTTGCCTCCATGAAGGTGCTCAGATTCAATCTAATTCAGTAGGTTGAATCTGGCCGGCTTGTGGAAACAGGCATCACAAAGGGTGGGATTTCTTAAGACAGCCCATTATGGTGAATCCCTAATAAACTTTCTCTTTTCCCTTGGCTGAGAAGGCTTGAGTCAAATTCTTTTGGCAGGACCCGGCATGTCGGTATTTTGGGGTCTCAAGCACCCCTAAAAACATATAGTTCCCTATGTTAAACCTGAAAATTTGGTTGAAGGAAACAACGGAGCTAGGTGATAGAAAAATCCGTGTTGTTTATTATTTTCCCTTAAAGCATAGCTAAGCTAGCTTACTTGTACATACAAGGAGTCAGAGCATAAGCTCTGGCTCTGAACAAAGCAAAGAGAAAACTTATATACGTTATTTTAGCAGACCCAGCAAGCCTGTATTACCTCACGTTTCTGACCCCCATGTATGTTTAACCATGATACAAGTAGAGGATTTTCCTTAATGGAATAGGGTTGTAAAGAATGTTGACAAAGGTCAGTTAATATTAAGCGAGGTAGTCTCTCTTGGGGTTAGGGTCTCATCCTTTAATGGCTAACAGGGATAAGAATGTCCTTAGGTCAGTCTGATCTGGCCTTGTTGACAGAGGTAAGGGTATTTCCTGAGCAAACTTTCAGAGAACAAAGAAGCCCAGGTCCTGGATCTTCATCCAGTTACTCATCAATTCAGGCTCTGGGTCTAGTTGAAATTAAAAATGATATAAAATAGTATAATATTTTCCACACCTACAATCATCATTTTTACCAATAACCTCTTCATTTCCACTTCACAATGATGCCTTTCTTCAAAGATATGTGGGAGTGGACCTTGGCAATATTGTGAACTATGAAGGCTCCTTTCCTTTTGTACAGACTTGTTACCTAGTATCCTCATTCTTTCTTACCTTTCCCCATCAAAACCTGTTCTCCAAAAAGAACCAAAATCTCATTCACACAGAAGTATCAGTGTGACAATAACTAATATGTTGAGGCTATCAGAGGGTGTTTTATCAGAGAATAAATATGTTTGGTTTAAGTCAAACAATAAAAAGAATTGTTGAATTTCAAGCATTAGCAAGAAGAGTGAGGGTTTGTGTGTGTGTGTGTGTGTGTGTGTGTGTGTGTGTGTGTTTTGGTGAGGGAGTCAGTCAACTAGCATTTATTAAGCACCTACTATGTGCTAGGCACTGTCCTAAGAGCTGGGAAAAGAAAGGGGAAAGACAGTCCCTTGCTCTCAAGTTGCTTACAACGTAGTGGGGAAGACAACATGCAAATAATTATCTAGGTAAAAGATATATTCAGGATAAAAAGAGAAAATCTACAGAGGGAAGGCACTGGCATTAAGGGAGATCAAGAAAGGCTTCTTGTAGAAAGTAGGATTCTAACTAAAATTTAAAGGAAGCCAGGGAAGCTAGGAAGCAAGTGAGGAGAGAGAGAATTCAGGAAAGGGGGAAATCCAGTGAAAATGGCCAGAGTTGGTAGATGGAGTATTTTGTGTGAAAGGAACAACAAGGAGGCCAATGTCATGGGATCGTAGAATGTAAGATGTAAGAAGACTGGAGAGAGAGGAGGGGGCCAGGTTATCGAGGCCTTTATAAATCAAACAAAGGATATTATATTTAATCTTGAAGGTGATAGGGAAGCCATTGGAATTGATTGAATTGGGGTGGGGGGAGGGGTAGTGACATGATCCAATCAGCATTTTTAGAAGATTACTTTAACAAAAGACAGAACTAGAGTGGGGAGATACTTGAGACAGGGAGACCATGAATGAGTACAGGAATGAGGGGATGAGAGGAAAGAAATAGGGACTTAACAGGATCCCTAAAATTAAGCCACATAGGTAGCCAGACATTCCGTACATCTATAACTGGTCCTATTTTTGTGTATTGATTAGCTGTGTTGATTAGAGCACTAACAAGGCCATAGTGTTGTCTCCCACCAAAAATAGTTAAAATTTCTTTATTCAGATGCATAGATTGTGATGCTCCTCCTGTTCTAATGCCTTGACAATTCAATTAATTCATGGTCTCATTGATGTGGATATTCCTTTAATAATGTAGAGCACCTTCTTATTCTCTGTGATTCTTGCTATGGCCCCTCAAAATCCTATAGAGAGAATCTACCCAATTTATTTGAAGCTTTAATCTAGATAACAATAATAGCTAGCATTTATGTAATGCTTTAAGGTTTGTGCAGTCCTTTACAAATATTTTGTTTATTTTCACAACAGCCCTACAAGTAGGAAATGGGAATCCATTTTGCAGAAGAAGAAACTGAGGAAGATAGAGATGAAGTGACCTGCCCTGAGACCAGATTTGAAGTCATCTCTTCTGACTCCAGGTCCACTGTGCTGTCTACTGAACCACTAAGTAGTTAATATTTTGTCGGTACCAGTGTAGTTAAAGAAGGAAATGCAAACCACTCCAAAATCTTTGCCAAGAAAACCCCACAGACAGTATCTATGGTCCATGAGGTCATGAAGAGTCAGACACAGTAGAATGACTGAACAACAAACCAGGGCTATTAAGAAGCAAAGGCTATCATCCTTCCCTTGTAATACATGAACACCTTGCTTTGTTTTCCAATTCAACATTTCCCAAATTGTAGCCTCCTATTCTTAGTGTGCAAGCCATTGATTGCAATACAGCACAGCTATATAAGCTGACTGCATCTCTCTCCATTGCACTTTGGGTCACCTGAAATTTTAATTTTTGTAAGATTATTGTGTTTCATAGAGTAGTAGAACATTGTGGCTGTTAAAACCTGGAGTTTCGTGTCAGGCACCAGTTTGCGATAATTAAGAGCACTCTGAAATTGATTCAATTTTAACTTCTCTCTTTCTGAATATATGTATATAATATATGTAGTATTTATATATGTTTACATATAGCTATATAAACTATAGGCTACACTTCCCTCTCTCCCATTCCCCCTCAAATCTGGCTTGTATAAAATGTGAGTATGGCTTATAACCAATCATGTTCTCAGTCCCACAGGTAAAGAATCCATGATTTAAGATGACACATTGGGAACTCACTGTGTGCAATATTTTGGTACAGTTGATAGTTTTTGTAACAGCATGAGAAAAAATAGCTCCTGAATGTATTATCCATGACTTCACTAAATGTGACTTTTCAAATGTAATGGATCATAGTGAAGATGATATAGTGTGGGAAGATCAGGATAAAAATGACATTGAAAGTGATGATGAAGGTGAAGAAAGCAATGATAATAAAAATGAATGAGATTTTTTGGGGGGCATACAAAGATGTGAAAAACATGTACAATATATTTTAAACAGAGCTGTTTTATGTATTTTTTCAATGTTCAATTTTCATTCAAAGCAATGCTACTTTAGGAGTATGGCCTATATTTCATTAATACAGTACATGTGGCTCTCATTTGTGTTTAGAAATATTATTGACATTGTCATAAATTAATCTATCTCTTTATCAATAATCTATCTATTGAGAGACCAATAAAATATTATCTCATGTAGCCTTCGTTTCTATACTGAAGCCGCTAGTTTCAAAGCCTGGAGCTATTTGCAATTTTACCTCCCTTCCTTGTTTGCTGAATGCTTTGGCTCAAAAAAGAGCCCCTCCATCTGTTTGTGGTGCATCAGGCTCTTCTCTGTGCACTTGTGGCTTCCCATGAGCCTGTAATTATGTCACATTTCTTTAAGCTATGCTTCAGTGTGTCCTTACAGTATTTTTTCCCCTGCACACTCTGTTCGGTTTCTGCACACATAAGATAGTCACCCTATGTTAGCTCACTTGACCCCTAACTTGGCTAGACCACTCTAACCTGAAGTGACCTTCTTCTGGCTGTGTGAATAGAATTAATATTCCTGAGCCTGTGAGATATCTGGAAGAGTAGTAGAATGAAACTATTGATTGTGTTTTGTGGTTTATTTTTATTTTTAAAGATAGGAGTGCTTGAAGTAAAGTAACAATATTCAAAGCAAAAAAATTATAAAGCTTTAAAATCTTAAGTCTAGAAAACCCCTGAATTGATAAAGTTCATAGGAATTCTTTTACATCAACTACTTAAATACTCAAATGGATTTGTGATCTCATCCATGTTGATGTTCCCTCCTATGCAAGTCTTTCATGCCTGCCCATCCTCTGTGACTTTCATTTACATCCTCTCATAGATTCTGTCGTCCCATAGGTCTACTCATTGTGCCTTGGCTGGGGGAGGGGGAGGCACAAAGGACTCAATCGCACTTTGATTATTTGGATCTGTGTCCCAAATAGAACATTGTACTAGGTCACAGGTTATTAACAAAAAAATATGCACTGGAGATAAACTTGGTCTTTACTTTGAAAATGCTTTTAAAAGGGCTTATGTAGCTCTGGGATAATGTCATTGGCAAAAAACTTCATTGCTTTTTATCAGAGACAGCAGGTATAGTGGCTTGGCCTAGATATCAGTAAGACTTGGTTCAAGTGTTGCTTCTGAGATATATACCACCAGTGTCACCTTAGCCAAGCCACTTAACCATTTAGAACCCTCAGGGGACTCTCTCAGTTGAGTTGCAACAGTGGAGGGACTTTCTACACTGGGAGTTCCTGAGAAAATCCTAGCTCCAGACCAAAAAATGTTTTCAATATCAAATGGCCTCAAAACTTACTGCATGTTTTAAAGAAGTCCATACAGGGACATGGAAGCAGTAGAAATTACTTTGGATCTTTTATTGGGAAGTCTGTAAAATCTATCCCTGGAGTAGATATTTTAGTGGCATAAGAGGCACTTTTTGTTTCAGTGTTTATAGGGTTCCATTCTGCCTACTTTTCTAAGTAATCCAGAAATGCAATAGGAAAAACAAACAAAAATATTTATACTGTCCATGAAGATAAAGAATTAAGAACTGAAAAGGGACAAATAAAAGGTATGTAGTTTATTAAAAGTGAATATTTTTTCTGAAACTACCTGATGCATTCCTCCTGCATCCCCCACTCCCAGCAATTAGGTTATGTGTATTTGTTTGTTTTAATTTAAAGAGATCAGAATCAGTAAAAACTTAGATGCTAATGAAATGATTGGTATTTCTATCTTTAGCTTCTTACACTTTCCTAATATCCCTGGGGTACTAAAATGAGATTTTGAAGAAGGTAGTAAAGGAAAAGTTATTGAAATTTTAACATCTTTGATGTTATTCTAGAAACAATAAAAAAGGAAAGGTTAACAATTCTCCTATACAATTTCTTCTATATTAAGCTTGTGATTATCTTCATATTTTTGATTCACATGGACATTAACTCAGGCAAACATAATATGTGGAACAAATAGCAAGAATAGCCTCCGCTGTTTTCTAATAAAATATTTTCCAGTAAAATATGGCATATTTGTCATTATTGTAGTGGGAAGTACTATGTAAATCACTAAATTATATAAAACTTATGCATACACACATATATACATACATATAGTATGCATGCACATATACATATGCACTTGCATAAGCCCCATAGAACAGTACATGGCTTTGGGATGATACTGTCTGCTACTTAGTTCTTTTTTCAAAAAAGGGAAGAGAATTGGAACTGCAAACCTTAGGTCAATGAGTTTGATTATTGGGAAAATTATAGAGCAGATCACTGAAGAGATGCTTGGTGAACATGATGATTACAAAGGGCTAGTGTGGCTTCCCCAAGAACAGGTCATGCTAGACTAATCTTATTTCCTTTTTGACAGTGTTACTCAACTAGTAGTTCAGTGGCAAGTTTTAGACCGAGTTTACCATTTTTTTAACAAAGCATTAGATAAATCATAGTTTCTTAGGAAAAGATGGGGAGAAGTAGAGCAGACAGTAATAGGTGGATTTGGAACTGGTTGAATGTCTAGGTTAAAAGAATAGTTGTTACTGGCTCAATACCAACTTTTCAAAAGGTCTGTTGGAGGGCTCAAGGGATCTGTGTTTGGACTGTGCTGATTAACATTATCAAAATCAGTGACTTGGGTAAAGGCTTAGGTAAAAGGCTTATGAAATTGACACAAAGCTAACCTACTTGATGGCAAAGAGTTTGGGATGCTAGAACATTGGGCTGAATTAAAGGAGGTTAAATTTAATAGGGATAAATTCTTACACTTGGGATATAAAAAAGCAACTTCATAAGCAAGAGTTGGGAGAGGCATGGCTAGATGACAGTTTGTCTGAAAAAGATCTGAGGGTGTTAGTTAGTGGCAGGCTCAGTGGTGTGTTTTCATGGCCAGAAAAGCTAATGAGAATTTGGGTTGCATTAAGAGAGGTATCCAGGGATAAGGAATAAGGAGGTAGTAGGCCTTCTGTTCTCTGATGTGGTGTAGGGGATGAGGAATTTGAGAAAGATTTTATAGGGAAGGACAGAGTGAACAAAGGGTCTCCTCAGTTTCAGCTATATTAATGACTGCTGTTTGAACTTGGCTAAAACTTTTTATATGCAACACCTGTTCATTCAGGTAGTGATTGCAGCTTGAACCCAGCTGGCTAGCAGAATTCTCTTATTTGTAACCAACTGTCTAGGGACCTCAGTGGCTCTCTAGGTTGCATAGTTAAGGGTGGTCTGAATAAAAGGGATTGATTGTCCTAATTGCCTCATTAAAGCATCCACCTGGATCTAGCAGGTGAGGCCAGAAAATTTCCATAGCCAATTAGTAAGGTCTTTATTAGGGCTTTTCCCCTGCTGTTGGAAATATAATCTTACCACCTTCAATAAAAGTTCTTTTTGCCACCATGTTTAGGTTGTAGTCCTAGTTCTTCCATGATTTAAACTCAACCTCTCCATATAGTTAGACCACATCTGGAGTATTTTGTTCAGTTCTAGTTAATATAATTTAAGAACAACTTTAATAAACTTGAGAGCATCAGAGGAGGGGAATCAGGATGGTGTCCATATTATCTGAAAATAAATTTAAGGAACTAAAATTGTTTAGCTCGAAGAACAAATAAGTCAGAGGTGGTAGTAGGGGGTTTGACATCTATGTTTAAGTATTTGAAAAGCTGTCATGCTTATGATGGATTAGAAATATTCCGTTTGGCCTCAGAGAGTACAATTTAGAGCCACGGGTAGACTCTACAAGCGGAAAGTTTAGGTTTGATGTCAGGAAAAAATTGTCAACATTTAGAGCTATCCCAAAGTGGAACTGACTTTATCAGTAGTTATTGGCGTCTTCCTCCTTGGAGGTCTATTTGTTATCTTCACATTCCTCTTGGGAAGGGTTTAGACAAGATGGTCACCTTTCTTCTTTAAAATCCTGTGATTCTGTGTCAGATGGCCATTTTCTTGGAGAGTAATGTGGCCACTGCTGGTGGGACTCTTACAATGTCAGCTAATTTAGAGGGAATTAGAAAGCCAGTGTTGGTCACATATGGGTGTACATAAAAACACATATGCTCTTTCACTGCAAAACTCAGACCCTTGTTCTTATACTGGTGTGGAATGCCTGCACTACATCTTTCTATTTGCTCCTTGGGCTTTTTTGATTCTTTTATCAATTTCTTTTTGTTTGTGAGATATCTCTTTTTGTTTCTGGTCCTCTGGTTTAGTTCCTGTCTTTCTTGTCAGAGATTCTGGCTTTTTATCACCATTCCCAAAGTTCTGGTTTCTCTCTGCATCGGAGCCTTTTGGTTTTAATCTTTCCTTCATGCTCAATCCAGTAGTCTTTAGTCTCTACTATGGGGGATGCCTAGAAGTACTTTAGCCCACAGAAGATTCAATCTCCAGCTCTGATATGGGGATAATTCTGTTTTTTTAAAATTAATTTTTTTTAGTTTTCAACATTCACTTTTATAAGATTTTGAATTCCAATTTTTTCTCCCTCTTTCCTCCCACTTCCCCAAGATGGCATGCAATCCGAAATAGGCCATGTGTGTACAATCATATTAAACATATTTCCCCATTAGTCATGTTCTAAAAGAAGAATCAGAACAAAAGGGAAAAATCAGAAGAAAGAAAAAACGAACACAAAAAGAAAATAATATGCTTTGATCTGCATTCAGACTCCAGAGTTCTTTCTCTGGATGTGGATAGCATTTTCCCTCATGAGTCTTTTGGAATTGTCTTAGATCATTGTATTGCTGTGAACAGCCAAATCTATCAAAGTTGATCATCATACAATGGTGCTGTTGTTGTGTATGATGTTCTCCTGGTTCTGTTCACTGCACTCAGCATCAGTTCATGTAAGTCTTTTAAGGGTTTTCTGAAATCTGTCTGCTCATCATTTCTTTTTTTTAAAAAAATTAATTAATTTTTAGTTTTCAACATTCACTTTTATAAGATTTTGAGTTCTAAATTTTACCCCTCACCTTCTCCTTCTCCCTCCCCAGGATGGAATGCAATCTGATATAGCCTATACGTGTACAATCATATTAAACATATTTCCACATTAGTCATGTTATGAAAGAAGAATCAGAACAAAAGGGAAAAGTTATGAGAAAGAAAATATAACAAACAACTAAAAAAGAGAAAATACTATGCTTCGATCTACATTCAGACTCCATAGTACTTTCTCTGGGTGTGGATAGCATTTTCCGTCATGAGTCTTTTGGAATTGTCTTAGATCATTGCATCGCTGAGAAGAGCTGAGTCTAACAAAGTCAGTCATCACACAAATGTTGCTGTTACTGTGTGCAATATTCTCCTGGTTCTGTTCACTTTACTCAACATCAGTTCATGTAAGTCTTTCCAGATTTTTCTGAAATCTGCCTGCTCACCATTTCTTATGGAATGATAGGATCCCATTACATTCATATACCACAACTTATTCAGCCATTCCCCAATTGATGGGCATCCCCTCAATTTATAATTCTTTGCCAACACAAAAAGAATTGCCGTAAACATTTTTGTGCATGTGGGTCCTTTCCCTTTTTTATGATCTCTTTGGGATACAGACCAAGTAGTGGTATTGCTGGATTGAAGGGTATGCACAGTTTTATAACTCTTTGGGCATAGTTCAAAATTGCTCTTCAGAATGATTGGATCAATTCACAACTCCACCAACAATGCATTCGTGTCCCAATTTTCTCAAATCTCCAACATTTATCATTTCCATTTTCTCTCATATGAGCTAATCTGATAGATGTCAGGTTGTACTTCAGATTTGTTTTAATGTGCACTTCTCTAATTAATAATGATTTAGAGCATTTTTTCATATGACTATAGATAGCTTTAATTTCTTCATATGGAAATTGCCTATTCATAGCCTTTAACCATTTTTCAATTAGGGAATGATTTGTATTCTTATGAATTTGACTCAGTTCTCTATATATTTTAGAAATGAGGGCTTTATCAGAAACACTTGTAGTAAAAATTGTTTCCTAGCTTTCTGCTTTCCTTCTAATCTTGGTTGCATTGGTTTTGTTTGTATACAAGCTTTTTAATTTAATGAAATAAAAATTATCCATTTTGTAATGTTCTCTATCTCTTGTTTGGTCAAAAATTCTTCCATTCTCCATAGATCTGACATGTAAACTATTCCTTGCTCTCCTAATTTGCTTATGGTATCACCCTTTATGTCTAAATCATGTACCCATTTTGACCTTTTCTTGGTACCTAATTCTGGGTTTTCAAAGAAGATTCCACAAAATGTCTCAGCCCATGTTACTGGCAAAGAATAGCCCCATAGTTCTTTTGCAATGCAGGGTCAACTTGGGTAGTAATTATACTGGCACCCTTATAGCAGAGTGCCTCAGAAACCTAGCTATCCTTTGAGGGTGTCACACTTATAACATTTTTTGGAGTGGAACCCCTTTCAGAAACCTTAAAAATTCATGTCAGTGGACAATTTGGTGTCCTTCCTTTTAAGTTTGTTGCTCTCATTCTGAAAAGAGAGCAAGATTTTTATTAATACTAACTATCAGACATCAATAGACATCTACAGTGATGAAAATTCTAGTGTCTTCTTAAAATGTGACCAGAGTCACAACATTTAGAGGAAGACTTTGTTCATGCAGGAACTTAATACTTGCTACAGGACCCCCTGATGAAATAGCTGTTACCAAAGTGTCTTTCACCAGCCCCTGCTGATACAACTGTGTGAAGGGAAGTAGTGTGAAAAAAGTATGGGAAGATAGCCAGAATATCCGTGCTTTAAAGTCCAAGAGGAGGAGTTGATATTTTTTCTTGTAAAAATAGGGAGCCTTTGAAGCTTCTTGAGTGGATGGTGGCATGGCTAGACCTGTACTTTAGTAATGTTAAATAGGCATCCAGTGGAGGATGGATTTGATAGGGGAGAGATTTGAATTAAGGAAGCAAATCAATCAGAGATATACCTCACTGGCTTTTGTCCTTTCCCTCAGCTTCATAAACTTGGTATCACCCTCAATTCCTTACCCCACATATATATTCAATTGTCAAGTCTTGTTGACCTCCATAATATCTTGTAAATACATGTTTCCCTTTCTGTTTACTCACACAGCTCCCACCTTAGTTCAGTCCCTGATCACCTCACAACTAGACTGTTGCAATGGCTTCCTAATTGATCTTTCTGTCTCAAGTCTTCCTGCTCCAATCTATCCTCCACATAGCCGTCAAAGTGATTTTCCTAAAGTATGTATTTGACCATGTCACTCCCTATTTAAGAAGTTCCACTGACCACTTACTGACAATAGGATGAAATATTACTTCATCTTTATCTCATCCTTTAAAAATTGCTATCTTTTTGTTTTAGAATATACTTAATTATAAATATGATAGTGTGTATACATGTATATAGTTTATAATTAAATGCACATATAAATATTTGAGCTATGTTTTCAAAAATTATTTTCAAACAAGTAAAAAAGTTGGGAGACCAATGCCATAAATGAAATTACAGTTTTGCTTCCCCCAAAGTATAATATATCTATATCTCCATAATATATGGATTCCTTTTTTTAACTTGATTTTTACAAAAAACATCAAGGATAATCAAAGTGTTAATTGTGAATATACATCTATCCTGAAGCGCTGTGTGTGTGTGTGTGTGTGTGTGTGTGGGGTGTATCTGTTGGGGAGAGGAATTGTTGAGGACAGGAGAGAGAGCAGAGCAAAAAAGTGAGAAAACAGTTTTGTGGAAGGAACATCCACCTCTAGGCATATTTCATATGCTACAGACAATCAATCATGTTCTGTTCTTCCTGCCAGAATATTAGATTCTGGGAAAACTTCCGAGAGAGAGTATTTAGATAGTACTCTAATGTGATATGTTTAAATGTGGGGAACATTTGTTTGGACTCCAAACAAGTTATCTGGAAAGTTAACACTTTAAGCAAGGCAGGTCTCAATATGAGGGAAGCCAAGGATCTTCAAATGAAGTATCTCCTTCCCACCAAACCCACTCTCTGCTCAGCCATACAGTCCTTCCAATTTTTTATACTCGGTGTTTTTTTGGGGGCAGGGCAATTGGGGTTAAGTGACGTGCCCAAGGTCACATAGCTAGTACATGTGTCAAGTGTCTGAGGCCAGATTTGAACTCAGGTCCTCCTGACTCCAGGGCCAGTGCCCTGCTCACTGTGCCACCTTGCTGCCCCTGTCCTTCCAATTTTTGCTGACCTTTTTAATCAGATATTTGCAAAAACACAGAAAACTACGGAGCAAGCATAATTCTTGGCAACTTCCATCTGAAAGGCCTTTTGATTTAATTTGAATTTGAATTCCATTGATTCATGCAGGGATTAACATGAATTGTACCCACCAAAGGTAGTAGGGGAAGAGCTAGGATGGGAAAGGGTACCTGGAAGAGAGAAGGAATGATTTTCCACATTGTACAACCATCACCTTTGTCATTTTATTTTTTTAAATAATGTCTTTTAGAATGCTTATCTTAACTTAAAATTGTTTTCCCACTATAGAAAACCGAGTACAACCTGAGGCAAGAAAGGATATTGTTATTCTAGAAATCCCAAATGTATTTCTATGAACTGATTTCTGAGGATCCTATAAAAAGTTACACAGGGAGTACAAAGTTTCTTTTTTATAGTTTACCAAGATTTTTTTGACCTAGTGTAATCATTTAGTTTCTTTTCTCACAATGGAAAAAAGATTGCAGGCACAAAATTGCTCTAAAGGATGCCAGAGAATATAGAGTAGATAGGAGTGTGTGTGTGTGTGTGTGTGTGTGTGTGTGTGTGTGTGTGTGTGGACATGAAAAAGAACCAAAAGAAAGGTATAAGGGTGTCTGAAGCACTAGAAATTGCTACCCAAGATTTGTTTTCTACTTTTAATCTTTGGGAAAAAAGATTACTTCTCTTCACCTCCCCTCTCTGTATTCCCGAACTTGAAATACACTAGATCTGTGGGGCACTGTCAAAGCTGGATTCAGACTAAGGAAAGCTGTTTTCTGCTGATCAGTAAGTCAAACTTTGATGTCTTCCAGATATTTATCAATGTACAGCATTGATCATCTTGTCAAAAAAAATTTTAGTAAATAGCTTCATAGCTGCCGAAAGAAGGAAAATAGGAAAGGAAGCTATAGAGAAATAGCAACATATATTATATGTTATAATGCCTAATGATCTGTGATTTTATGAAACCCTGTGTCACAGGTCAAGAACAAGGAATTGCAAGACTTTTAAACTTAACTTTAAATGTCCTTTGTTGCTTATTGTTTTGATTTACCTAATCTGATACCTGAATCCACTTACATGACATAGAACTAGAACTTTTTTTTTTTACTCAAACGTAGAATTTTTATTCCTATGTTAAATGACTCTAGAATGTCATACTTTAAATTTTTTTTAAAAATCACATCTTTTGCTATTGACTGTTACGTCTCATTGTCATTAATGAACTCATATATATCTTTCTTCCCATTGCTAATTTGTGACTTTTTTTTCTTTTTTTTTTTAATTTAAATTTATTTATTTAACATATTTGGTTTTCAGCATTGATTTTCACAATAGTTTGAATTACAAATTTTCTCCCCATTTCTACCCTCCCCCCCACTCCAAGATGGCTTATATTCTGGTTGCCCTGTTCCCCAGTCAGCCCTCCCCTCTATCATCCCCCTCCCCTCTCATCCCCTTTTCCCTTCCTTTCTTGTAGGGCAAGATAAATTTCTATGCCCCATTGCCTGTGTATCTTATTTTTTAGTTGCATGCAAAAACTTTTTTTGTTTTTGAACATCTGATTTTAAAACTTTGAGTTCCAAATTCTCTCCCCTCTTCCCTTCCCACCCACCCTCCCTAAGAAGTCCAGCAATTCAACCTAGGCCACACATGTATCATTATGTATAACCCTTCCACAATACTCATGTTGTGAAAGGCTAACTACATTTTGCTCCTTCCCAACCCATCCCGCTTTATTGAATTTTCTCCCTTGACCCTGTCCCCTTTCCAAAGTGTTTGTTTTGATTACCTCCACCCCCATCTGCCCTCCCCTCCATCATCCCCCCGCCTTTTATTTTTTTTTTATCTTCCTCCCTCTTCTTTCCTGTGGGGTAAGATACCCAATTGAGTATGTATGGTATTCCCCCTCAGGCCAAATCTGATGAGAGCAAGGTTCACTCATTCCCCCCTCACCTGCCCTCTCCCCTCCTCCCACAGAACTGCTTCCTCTTGCCACCTTTATGCGAGATAATCCACCCCATTCTATCTCTGCCTATCTCCCTCTCTCAGTATGTTCCTCTCTCATCCCTTAATTTCATTTTATTTCTTTTAGATATCTTCCCTTCATCTTCAACTCACCCTGTGTCTGCTCTCTCTCTTTTACATATATATATATACACACATATATAAACACACATATATATATATACACACACATACACACACATACATACATATACACATAGATATATACATACATACACATTCACTTGTATATATACATAAACATATACATACATATATATGCATATTCCCTTCAACTACCCTAATACTAAGGTCTCATGAATCATACACATCATCTTTCCATGTAGGAATGTAAACATAACAGTTCAACTTTAGTAAATCCCTTGCAATTTCCGTTTCTTGATTACCTTTTCATGCTTCTCTTGATTCTTGTGTTTGAAAGTCAAATTTTCTATTCAGTTCTGGTCTTTTCACTGAGAAAGCTTGAAAGTCCTCTATTTTATTGAAAATCCATATTTTGCCTTGGAACGTGATACTCAGTTTTGCTGGGTAGGTGATTCTAGGTTTTAATCCTAGCTCCATTGACTTCCGGAATATCGCATTCCAAGCCCTTCGATCTCTTAATGTAGAAGCTGCCAGATCTTGGGTTATTCTGATTGGGTTTCCACAATACTCAAATTGTTTCTTTCTGGCTGCTTGCAGTATTTTCTCCTTGATCTGGGAGCTCTGGAATTTGGCAACAATATTCCTAGGAGATTTCTTTTCGGGATCTATTTGAGGAGGCGATCGATGGATTCTTTCAATTTCTATTTTGCCCTGTGGCTCTAGAATATCAGGGCAGTTCTCCTTGATAATTTCTTGAAAGATGATATCTAGGCTCTTTTTTTGATCATGGCTTTCAGGTAGTCCAATAATTTTTAAATTATCTCTCCTGGATCTATTTTCCAGGTCAGTGTTTTTTCCAATGAGATATTTGACATTGTCTTCCATTTTTTCATTCCTTTGGTTCTGTTTTATAATATCCTGATTTCTCATAAAGTCACTAGCTTCCACTTGCTCCAACCTAATTTTTAAAGTAGTATTTTCTTCAGTGGTCTTTTGAACCTCCTTTTCCATTTGGCTAATTCTGCCTTTCAAGGCATTCTTCTCCTCATTGGCTTTTTGGAGCTCTTTTGCCATTTGAGTTAGTCTGTTTTTTAAGGTGTTGTTTTCTTCAGTGTATTTTTCAGTATTTTTTTTGGGTCTCCTTTAGCAAGTCATTGACTTGTTTTTCACAGTTTTCTCACATCCTTCTCATTTCTCTTCCCAATTTTTCCTCTACTTCTCTAACTTGCTTTTCCAAATCCTTTTTCAGTTCTTCTATGGCCTGGGGCCAGTTCATGTTTTTCTTGGAGGCTTTGGTTGTAGGCTCTATGACTTTGTTGTCTTCTTTAGGCTGTATGTTTTGGTCTTCTTTGTCACCAAAGAAAGAATCCAAAGTCTGAGACTGAATCTGGGCGCGTTTTCGCTGCCTGGCCATATTCCCAACCCACTAACTTGACCCTTGAGTTTTTCAGTGGGGTATGACTGCTTGTAGACTAACGAGTTCTATGTTCCACGTTTGGGGGGGAGGTGCCAGCTCTGTCAGACCTGCACTCCTCCTTCCCCAAGAACCCCCAGTCCAGACTGGGCTTAGATCTTCAGCAGGCTGTTGCACTCCTGCTCTGATCCGCCACTTAATTCCTCCCACCAGGTGGGCACTGGAGCCGGAAGTAACGACAGCTGTAGCTGCCCCACCTCTGCTGCCCCCGGGGCTGGAAGCAGAACCAGGAACTCCTTCCACTCCCGCAGCTTTTCCCACTAACCTTCTCCGCAGTCCTTGGTGTTTGTGGGTCGAGGGGTCTGGCAACCGCCGCAGCTCACATATTCAGGGCGCTAGGGCCCCCTCCGCCTGGCTTCTGGTCTGGATGGTCTACGCCGCTCAGGCTGGGCTCCGCTCCACTTTGTTCCCAGCTCCCAGCTCCGAGCTCCGTGTGGGATAGACCTCACCCAGAGACCATCCAGGCTGTCCTGGGCTGGAGCCCTGCTTCCCTCTGCTGTTCTGTGGGTTCTGCCGTTCTAGAATTGGTTCAGAGCCATTTTTTTATAGGTTTTTGGAGGGACTCGGGTACAGAGCTCACTCTAGTCCCTGCTTACCAGCCACCATCTTGGCTCCGCCCCCAGAACTAGAACTTTTTAAAAAATTTAAATAGTATTTCCCACCCCAATTATGTATCAATAACATTTTTAGAATTTCTTTTTACAAGACTTTGAGTGTCAAATTTTTCTGTCTCCCTCTTTCCCCTCCCCTGTTCTGAAAATGGTAAGCACTTTGATATAGTTTATACATGTGCTGTTATGTAGAGCATATTTCCATATTCATCACAGTTGTGCAAGAAGAAACAGATCAAAAGAAAATAAAAACATGAGAAAGAATAAAGTAGATGAAAAAATATTCTTTGATATGCATTTAGTCCATCAGTTATTTATCTGGATATGGATAACATTTTCCTTTGTGAGTCCTTTGTACTTGTCTTGGGTCATTGTGTTGCTGAGATAAACTGACTCATTCATAGTTGATCATCACATGATGTTGCTCGCATTGTGCACAATGTTTTCCTGGTTCTGCTCATTTTGCTTTGCATCCATTTGTACAAATCTCTCCAGGTTTTCTGAAATCTGCCCGCTCATCATTTCTTATTGCTTAATAGTATTCCATTACATTCATATACATTCTTGGAACAAGAACTTTTAAAGCAAAACATTCTAGCTAAAGGGAATATTAGAGATCACTAAGTTGTATACCCTCATTTTCAAAAATGAGGGTAAGAGAGGAGGAGTTGCCCATGATCACAAAGCTATTTAGAACCCAGGCTTCCTGGTTGCAAAGTTACATACGTTGTTTCACTTAACCTCATAAAAATCCTAAGGTTGTTCAATGATTGATAGAGCAAGTCCCAATCTCTTTATCATGACATGGTGTCTCTATCTCTACTAGACAATAGACTCAAAACGGCCATTCATGTACGACTTAGAATGCTGAGAATTGAAAGGAAATGGTTGTGGGAAGTGATATTGAGGAGAAAGAAAAACTCAGGATGTGCTGAAATAGGCTATAGGCCCAGTGTGGGAGTGGGTTGAGCATGATTGCCTTGCAAATAGTTGACCCAGGTTTGTTTCTTAGTCAAGCCATCAATATTGAGATTTGTTGGTGACCCTATATTAGATGGGGGTGAGCAATGATCAAGATTGCCAGTGATAAGAGCAAAAGGAGTGGTGGGCCCAGGAAGGTATGAAGGGAGAAAAAGATGAGGGAGTATAGATGGATCTAACCTGGGCTTACCTAGGGCTTTATGCTTACAAAGTGCTTTGTGTATGTTATCTTATTTGAGACTTAGGGCAGTATTGAGGTAGCTAGTCCAACGAGCATTATTGTTTGTTAACCAAGAGGGAAACTGAAGCTCAGATAAACTAAATTACTTGCCTACTAACATCACACAGCTTTTAAGCTGTGAAATTACAATTTGAATCAAGGTCTCCTGACTCTGTCCCATGTTCTCACAGATACAATATATTGTCTCTTGAATGAATGCTTGAATTCATTGTTCTGTTGATTTGAGAGTGACTGTGGGAGAATGGAAAATGTAATGGAGTTATGGGAGTCATAGACAAAGTAGACGAATGGAAAAAAATAATAAAAGGTTCTAGTGGTCACTGGAAAGGTGGTTGTAATGAGCAAACTGTAGATTATTATATACCCAGGCTAGCTTGAACACCTGTTAGTAATTAGTAAAAGTTCATGGTCATTAGGGTACAGGCAATTAGAAGCTAACAGTCAAGTATAATCATGCATGTCATACATTTATATATATATATATATATTCACAGCTCATAATAATAACATGGATGGGATGATTGTAAAATCTTTAGAGGGCAAGACAAACTTGATTTGGGGGTCATTTCTCTCTCCATAGAAGACAATAAGCAAGGGATGAACTAGTGAAAAAGAGCATTATTATTGACATGTCATATATTGCAGGAGGAGCTCCTTAGCAAGAGAAACAGGATGTAGTCGACTCCAGAGGAAAAAGGAGATCAACCTTTCAGTAAACCAATCAGATCGACCAATCAGTAAACATTTATTAAGCAAGCACTGGGGATACAACAAGAGGCAAAAGACAGTCTCTGCTCTCAAGCAGTTTACAATCTAAGTCATTAGGATCAGATTATGACTTTATTGAAGGTTTATACAAGTATTCTCTGGGCTTAAGGGAAATGTGAGCTTCTTGATGTACGCCCTCTTCTGAGGGATTTTTAGAGGAAGCTAAGCATTAATAGCTAAGCTACAGTCTGCTGTCCTCTTTTTCCTATTTCCTTAACACTTCCGTCTTCAAATCTTTTTTTTTTGTGCTCTTTACTTCTCATCACAGTTTCTTTTTTCTTGTGGGATCATATCTTCCACATTCTCATACTCTCCTCCACCTCTATTGTTTTGAGGTGGGCATCATTGTCCTTCTTTGCTTTCCTTTATTTTATTGTTTTCTACTGACTTTAGCTTTTCTATCAATTCTTTCTTCATTTTCACTGAACTCTCCTAAAATATTCTCTAATTCTCCATATTCTGAGTGGCTTTATCTAACTCCTCATCATTTTTACAACTTCCTTCTCTCTTTTCCATGTAGTATACCAGCACTCCATTCCTGCAACAAATGTCCAATTTTTCTAAGGTCCCAGCCAGTTCTACAATGCTATGACATTTAGGGATTTAGTCTTTTGGGACCATGTGTGTGTTAGAACCTATAGTCTCTAGGGAATCTCTGTCCTTAGAGAGGTAATGCCACTACACTCAAGCCAATGACTTACGTAGGGTTTTGGTCCATGTACCTAGAAGTAGGCAGGATCTCCTGGGAAACATTTACCTTACCCATAAATAGGGGAGAAGTGATGAGGAATCACATGGTCTGGTCCACATCCTTCCCTGAGTCTGATAGTATATAAAGAAGACATTATTGTTATATAAAAATAGATTGATTTATATAAGCAGATTAAAAACTATCATGTGAAATGTGAAAAAGAAAAACAATCTAGGTCAAGGATAGCACTAGGTTTAAGTTAGGTCACCTGAAATCTGTATAGAATAAAAGCTCATGTATAAAATGAAGAAAAATAATAGAAAAAGGTATTTTATTGTTATATAAATTTTCCCTGAGCTCAAGTTAAAATGCCAGTGCTTTCTTTGAACTTGCTTGTCATGTTAAATCTAATGATGAATTACACAGTAGCAAGCAGCATAACACACATAAGCTTTGGGGAACCTGTTTGCTCTAACTCAATGGAAAGATTAACAGCTCTACAAACTCTGCTTTAAAACAAATAATACCTCTTCCTCTTCTCTGCCTTTAATTGTTGAATCATAATTACTAAATGTAGTTTGGTGGCTTCTCTAATTAAGATCATCTGATGCTGCAGGCAGATGAGGAATAAAATGATATTTGGTTTTTGGGCAGGTAACAACAATGTAGTTGGCAATTTCAGATATGGCTAAGGTACACCAGAATAAATAAAGGGCTATTTTTTCCTGTGATCAAGGAGTTCTTTTTTATGTGTGGTACAAACAAATACTATTTGTAACTGATTGATAATTTCTGATTTAGGAGATATAATTTTGCTTTTAAATTTAATTTTTTTCAATGAACCAAATATATTTTCTTTCCCTCTTACCCCCACCAATAAAAAGCAATAACAAATATATGTAGTCAATATGTAGTCAAATATATGCAGTCATAACAAATATATGTAGTCAAACAAAATAAATTGCTACTTTAGCTATGTTCAACATAAGATCTTAAGGGGATGCCCATCAATTGAGAAATAGTTGAACAAATGATATTACATAAATGTTATGGAATACTATTGTGCCATAAGAAATGGTGAAAGGAACATTTTCAGAGAAACCTGGGAAAACTTGTTTGAAGAGGCACGGAGTGACATGAACAGAACCAGGAGAACACTTTATACAATAACAACAAGAGAAACATCTTGGAAGATATAAAAAAATCTTTTCTATGCAATGACCAATCATGATTCCAAAGTTCCAATGATCAGGCATAGAACCCACCTCCTGATAGAGTGATAGAGGACATAATTTTGAATTCTTTAAATGTGTAAAATATTATGTTTGATATAAATACATCTCTCAACTGATTTTTTAACTGAAGTAAACTTCTATAGTGTAATCCTACCAGCTGAGTAGGTAATATGGTTTTGTTCCTGGCCCAAGCTGAAGATACATTTGATATCTATATTTTAATTCTTCAGAACAAAGAGAGGATAGTTGAATGGGTCAAAAAAACAGTGGTGAAGCACATAGTAATATATCTGAGTGCCTCCTTTATTAAGATCTATTTCAGATTTTTTATTCTTTGCATACACATACATATGCCTTTATGTATATGTAGATATACGCACATATATAGATATACACATATCTATAGTTAAATGCACATATATGTATATTTATTTACACCTGTTACTCATGATGCCTTTCCTGCATAGAGAATTGCAAACTAATGGATGAAGTTCTGCTGGAAGAAACAAAATCCTTTGGCTTGGCATGATCTATGGAAAGAAAAGTGACTTTTTTCTTTTGCAATTATGTGGAACATTTCCATATTAGTCATTTTGTGAAAGAAACCTCAAACAAAAGAATAAAGAAAGGAAGGAAGAAAGGAAGAAAAAAAAATGAAAAATAGCATGCTTTGGTCTATCTTTAGATGCCATCAGTTCTTTCTCTGGAGGTGGATAGCATTTTTCATCACGAGTCCTTTGGGATTAAAGGGACTGCCTTTTAAAAATAAGTTTTCATCGATATCTTTTGTTACAACCCAGGTTCTGATTTGAAATGCAGTGTTCTGTCCTTTGCCCCAAGCTTAGTGCCTGGCAAGTAGACAGAGTGCTGGATCTGGAGGGAGGAAGGCCTGGGTTTAATTCTTATCTCAGATGCTTCCTAAATCTGTGACCTTGGGCACGTCACTTAATCATTTTTGGTCTCAGTTCTTTTGCAAAATGAGGGAGTTGGGCTAAATGTTCTTTTAGGTCCCTTCTTGTTCTAAATCCATGATCCAATGACCTCCATTCCATGACTTCTCCTCCCTGCCTATATGAATCCCCTCAAATTGTTCTAACGTCTCCAAATGTCAACCCAGCAACATACTTCCAAAAGAAGCTAATTGACTTAAAGCTTACTCAGGAATCTGAGAATCTTGGTTCCTCCCTTTCCCTGGCATAAGAGCCACTTTGATTCATTCTGATATTTTTTTCCTTCTGTACCATTTATAGTCACAGGACAATAGAATTGGACCTTGGAGCTACTAGAATTCAGCCCCTTCATGTTTTATTGATTTATGTTTGGTGGGGATTACCTCCTTGGGGTATCTTTTTACTCATTTCTTCTGTCTATTGATCCTTTGCTTCATTTGACTTTGTCTTCCGAAATTTCTGAACTTCTGGAAGAGATTCTTAACCTTTTTTGCATGTGTCCTGGACCCTTTTGGCGATTTGGTGATGTATGCGGACCCTATCTTAGACTAATACATTTAAATGCATAAAACAAAAGACATAGGATTCCAAGAGAAGCAAATTATGTTGAAATATATTTATCGAAATGTCAGAAAACAATTCAATAAAATGCAGGTTAAAAAACCCTTTAGGGACTTGGGCTTTTATATAAATGGAAGTTCCACTTATTTTACTAATGAAGAAAATGAAGTAAATAGAGTAACCTCTGACACTAACCAGCATAAAATAATATAGCTAGTTATTAGTGTGGTACTTAGTTTTGCTTGGAGGAGAAGGGACTTATCAGGAACTTCTTAAATTGTGCTGATTTAAAGGGCTTTTTGTAGGCTATGAAAATAAATAGAAATAGAATGAAATTCATGTTTTTGTTACAGAATTAAACTTCTTTGGTAGAAAGATTCTAATTTTTTTTTTAAACAGTAAAGCAGGAGTAAGAGAGTGAAAGGAAATATTTACCATGAAGGTTAAGCCAACCTTATTACTTCCCCAGAGGAGCTTCAGCAAAGTACTCTTTGATAACAGGTGATGCTATGAACATTTTCCAGTGTTCTACTTAGTTTCTCTAATTGCTAATGAACCTCACTAGGAAGAATCCACTAAAAAAGTCTTTTCAAGAGGTTACAAGTGAGTATATGGGAGGAGGTAGAGATCAAATAAATAGGAAAGGGTCCTTCTATATGTCCAAACATATTTATAGCAGCTCTTTTTGTGGTGGCAGAAAAGCAACAGCAAAATGAGAAATGAAAGGGATGCCCATCATTTGAGGAACGGATGAATATTTTTTCACCCAAATTTTAAGCTCTCTTTATTTCCATGATTAACCATGGGGGAAAAGTAAGCAACAACAATTTTGCATACAAGTATTATGCAAGCACATTATTCTTCACATTCAGATTGGGGAAGGCAAAAGGTATATCTTTTCTTTATTTTACTGCACTGGAGTTAAAAGTGAGAGAGAGAGAGAGAACATGGTTCCCTGGAGATCTAATCTTTTTAATTAGCACTATATATATGCACTGTGAATGTATAAATATCAATGAAGAGAACCACAGCATGGTTGATTTTATTTTCCTTGCTTTTTAAAACAGTGTGATACCCAGGGTATGATTTGTCCCAAGTCAACTTCTATCATTTGAGTCATGGTTACATTAAGTGACCCCAGTCTGACCCCACTGGACAAACATCTGGGTCAATGTCCTTGGAACACATCTTGATCACAGATTTGGATGTTCTTGAGTCCTATTCTGTGGTATATGAACGGAGTGTGATAGAATACTATTGTACTGTAAGAAATAAGGAAATAGATGACTTCAAAGAGAAACAGAAGAACTTCTATGAATTGATGCAGTACGAAGTAAGCACAACCAAAATAATAAAGTATACTATATTACAAGAATTAATAATTTTGAAAACTTTTATCAACTGATGAAGAATGAAATGCACAAAAATAGGAGAACAATTTATATAATAACAACATTGTAAAGATAAACAACTTTGAAAATTGTAAGAACTATGATCAATGCAGTGACCATCAATGATTCCAGAAGGCCAATGATAAAATATTCTATTTCCTGACAGAGAGGTGATAGAATTAGAATGCAAAATGAGACATATATAATTTTTATATACATCCAAAGAGAGAATTTCCATTGCCTTACTGTAGAAATTTGTTACCGAGAATGTGTTTTTTCTTTCTCTTTTTTCAATGAAATGGGTGGATTGGTGAGAGGAATATAAAATATTTTTCTACTAGTCAAAATAACAATTTAAAAATTAGAGAAGGTGGTATGCTATAGATATAGAATGTTATATTGACTTTCAGAAGAGGTCTCTATTATTAGTTTACTTAATTATTAAATGTGTTATAGGAGACTTTGCATACAGCAGAAGTAATCTGAAAATGTATGTAAAATAAAAGTAAAATGTCAATAAAACTTCAAATAAAAAGGAAGGCATGGCAGTGGGAAGAGGGGCTTGAAGAACTATACTTAGAAGTTGTTTGAAATTAAGTATTACTCGACTTTGCTGTTTGCTTGTCAGGGACTTTAATGTAGGATAGCATAGGCTTCACAGACAAGCAATTACTAGTTATTTGGAATAGCCTTCAGTTTATCTATATGGTTGTATTAAGCCTTTGGGCACCACAAGTAATACTTTTTTATGAAAGCTAAAAATCTCTAGGAGCCATTAAAATAGTGTTTAAAAAAGGACAGGATTTTACATCTAACACATCTAGCACCACATCCAAAAGGATCTGGAAAGTGATCTGTAAGGGAAAAGGGAATTGGGCAGCATTGTTTTCACCCTTTCTTCCTTCCTGGCACTGTTGTAGGCCCTGGGAATACAAAGACAAAAAAAGAAAAAGAAACTGTCCTTGCCCTCAAGGACATCATATCCTTAGGAGGGAAGCAACACTCACAAAGGAAAGTAAATATGAAATATATATGTAATCTTTAAGACCTGTGCTGCTGTGTTGGTTGAATTGGTCTATTCATTGGTCTACGTTAGTCTCTTGAATAAGAAATGGGTTGTTCATACTATAAGAACAGGTTAACTATATTTATTCTTCCTTATTCTTAAAGGACATTATCTATCCATCATTAATAATAATAATAATGATAATAACAATTGTTTGAAACATTCTTCTTGTTGGCAGCACAAATCACAGTTTCACCATTTATCGTCTATTATTCTTGTCACTTTTGATCATAAGTGGACTGAATTTTCTTAGTAATAAATCATCACAAAGTAATTAATCAGAATCTCATGGATTAGAAAATTACCTCTTAGAACTTACCATAATTCACTTCCATCAGCCAATACTTATAGATAGGTTTTAATTTCCTTATAATATTAGAACACATCACATAGTATTGAAGGATTTTATTGTGCCTTTTTGAGCTCAACAACATTTATTAAAGTTCTCTGCCTTTATTCTCTTTCTGAACATTTATCTAACTTGTGTCATGAGCTTTGGCGAGGACACATCATCCAAGCACAATAGAGTTGTTGTCAAAGTGAGTAGTCATTTCAGACTTATAGCATAGAAAGAATAACTTCCTACCCTGGCAAATCAAAAAGGCTCTGGGCGTTGACAGTAGAGATAGAGAAATTCTACTTCTTGACTGAATCAAAAAACAACAACAAACACACAACAAAACAACAAACCAAGATTAAAATATAATTTTAAAGCAATACATGTTTAAAATGAAAAAAAAAAAGTAATGACCAAGCATACTTCACTTGTGCTGAGGCAAATGACATGGTCAGAACTAAAGGAAGATCACTTTGGTGGCTGGAGGATGGACTGGCGTTGGGGTGGGTGGGTGGGCAGACTTGAGGCAGATAGACCAACCAGCAGGCTGTTGCAATAGTCCAAATATGAATAAGGGCCTGCACTAGAGTGGTGGCAGTATCGGAGAAGAAAGGGGGTGTATGGATGAGAGAAATTGTGAAGGTAAAATCAGCAACAGATTGCATATGGGGGTGGTGGTGGTCAGAGAGAATAAGATTTGGGCATGACACATGCATTGTAAGTGTGTAAGATGAAGATGAACTGATTGAGTCCAGTTGGTCCAATTCAGTGTTTAAGAATTCTAAATTTCCTTTCTTTAATCATAATCTATTTCACCCATGCCCTCTACTCTCTCTGTACCTCAATACTGTCCCAGGTCATTACTCTTGTTCTATGATTCTACGATGAGATAAAGGAAATTCATTGTTCTTGAATGTTGAATTGGGCCACTTGCAGGTGATTGCAAAATTATAGGTATGCCCATTTCTTTGGGTACCAGAGGTGGTGTGAAGGTCATAGGAACTGAGTAGATTGTAGAACTGGAAAATGAGGGTATTTAAAGGTACATGAATATGTGTCCTTAATCGCTATAGAACAGGGATGGGGAACCTGTGGAATTGAGGCCACATGTGGCCCTCTAGGTCCTCAGGTGCAGCCCTTTGATTGAATCCAAACTTTATAGAACAAACAAACTCCCTTAATAAAAGGATTTGTTCTATAAAACTTGGACTCAGGCAAAAGGCCACACCCAAGGCTGCAGGTTCCCCACCCCTGTCCTAGAATGAGTGGAGGATTTAAAGTAGAGAGAATACTGAGTCAGGCGTGACATTGATTGAGACACAAGGATAATGTCCTGGGCACCAGTATATAACAGCTATCAGAATATAGACTGGGTTATAAATTTTGTTTGAATGAACCTCAAAGGGGGAGAGATTGCGTTAGTGATGGCACTAAAGGGAGAATCTAGAAATAGCCATGGAAAACAAGGGATATTCTGATTCCTCCTCCACAATGACCATTTCAGGGGTACGAGTAAATATAAGGATGACCAGTATTGGAAAGAGGTGTCAGATATGTCTCCTTCAGTATCAGAAGATGGAAGGGACAAAAGAGGATCTGGTGTCAGATGAAGGGAAGTTTATTAATAATGGAGCAGAAAGAGTGGGCAGATCTGAAGTGGGACATTGAGGGCATAGGATTGATGGGGATGGGGATGAGGGAGCAGATCATTAAGGTAGGGAGGAGGATTTGTCCTACAGGAAGTGGGTTCTAATATCACGAGGATAAAGTCAGTAGTGAGATTATGCTAACCATTGCTAATCATTGTGGGTAGATATAAAACTTATAGGGTATTGTTCTTGCCCTTAAGAAACTTATAATCTAACAGGCAAAATAAACACACGAGAAAAACAGAACTACTAAATTGTTATTTTGCTTTTGTCTTCTCTATCAAGGAGAATTTTCTTCAGAATGCAATATAAAATATAGTACAAACATGGCTAAGATTACTGAAGCCTCCAAGATAGGGGATAAGCTAGAAAGAGAATACATAGACTTATTAAATGAGTTTAAATCTTCTGGATTTGTCAATCGAGATGAATGACATATCAGAGGATTGAAATAACTTTTAGTTGAGATCACGGAACAAATTTTAAGAATATGTGATTAATTTTGCAGAATGAGGGAGGGACCAGAAGAACTGTACAAAAGCAAAAGACATATCTTAATTTTTTTTTAATATGGAAAAAGAGAATTAAAGACAGACAAGCTTTTGTATAATTCTGAAAACATTTATAAAATGAATTATTTAACAGAGAATCTGTGAGAACTTCCCTGAAGTCTTGGCCTGATGCCTGATTTTGTGATGGTGACTGAGTTCTTGAAGGCTATCCCAGTGGAACAAAAGCTCTTACAACTTAAGATATAAACACTTCCAGCCCAAGCTTAATGATGAGCTATAAGAAAAATATTATCACTGTGTTGATCACAAGATAATGCCTTTTTTCCCTCCAGTCACAGCAATGCAGGAAACCATCTACTTTTGAGGCAGCTAGGTGGCTCAGGAGATAGAGCACTGATAAACTGATGACTTAAAGAAGTATCACTGATATGCATGTATGTATTTCAGCAAAGCATTTGAAAAGATGTATTTCAGTATCATTGCTGAGAAGGGAAATGTGAAGTGTATGATGAATTCAAATATTGGTTCTACCATTTAGGAGGTATATGTCCTTAGGCAATGTACTTGACCTTTCTGGCTCTTAGTTTTTTCTTTATAAAATGAGGGGATTGAACTAGATGTTGTTGTTTTTTTTTAACAGCTCTTACAGTTCCAAATCTGTGATCCTGTGAGCCTCTGATAGCATAATTGTGTGGATTCATAGGTAGTCGAATAGCAGTATATCAGAGTATTAATAGGTTGATGTCAACCTGGGGGAAGTTAGTTAGTGGCATGTGACTGGCCTCTGTATTCAATCTTATCTTGTCTTATGTCTGTATCAGTGATTTGTATGAAGACGATTAGATTTGTAGATAATATAAAGTTTGAGGGAATAATGAGTATCTTAGATGACTGAATCAGGATACAAAAATATCTTTACAAGTTGAAACAATGGACACAACCATGATGCAAAGGAGACAGTGAGTGATCTTGGAAGCTACGGAGGATCCTCAAAACATCCTGGGAAATCTGGTCTACCCTGGAAGGTCTTTGTGGGATAGAGGGAAAGGGCATATAGAACCAAAGAATCAAAGAATGTGAGCTGGAAAGTGTCCTAGAAATCACCTAGTCTAAAATCCTCATTTTACAGATAAGAAACCAGATCTGGAGCAGGGAAATAGTTTGCCAAAGGTCCCATAGATTTTACAGTGTCTTTGAGGAAGGCTATCTTTAGAAAAAGCATGAAATGGTTAAGTTTTCTTGACGTTTTGTTCCACCAGATGAATTTTATTATTATTTTTTTTCAAGCATCATCAAATAATCCCTTGGTAGTTTTGTTGGCAAAATGCTGAATAAGCAAATTAATTTAGGGAGCATTGTAAGTTTTTATTCCATTGGCCCTGCCTACCAAGGAATAATTATTTAGATCTGTTTTCATAAAGAGTGTTTTGTAGTTGTATTCATATACTATTTGTCTTCGGAGGTAGACTGTCAATTATTTTACATATTCTATAGTTGTTTTAAATGACATTTTTAATTTCTTCCTGCTGTATTTTTTAATACATACAGAAATGTTGATGATTTATGTAGTTTTATTTTATATGTTATAACTTTGCTGAAGATATTGTTTCAATTAAGTTTTAAAATTGACTAGGTTTTCCTAAGTAAACCATCAAATCAACTCCAGAAAGCAATAATTTTCCTCTTTGTCTATAGTCCTTCCCTCAATTCTTTTATCTTGTCTTATTGGCATAGCTAGCATTTCTATCACTGTCAAAAGGTAGTACTAATAGGCATCCTTGATTTAATAAATTGAATAAAAATAAAAATAAATGAAAACAAGATAAATAAAAATTTAAAATTAAAATGAATAAAAAGAAATAAAATAATAATAAATAATAAAACCCAAAATAAATGAAAATAAAAATAAGAAAATAAATAACAAAACAAAACATAAAATAAAATAAATAATAAATAAAATAAAAATTAAACAAAAATGAAGCTAAATAAAATAAAGCTAAATAAAAATAAAATAAAAATTAAATAATAAATTAAAATTTTAAAAAGATATAAAAATTAAAAATAAAATTGAGCATTAAAAACAAATAAAAATAAAATAATAAAATGAAAAATAACTAAAATAAATAACAAATGAAATAAAAATTATTAAAAATTAAAAATAAAATCTTTTCCTTCCTTCCTCTCCTGAATTTGACTAGATGGCCTTGGAGGCCCTTTCCAGAACTATGAAGAGTAACAGGGCATGTGTGGGGAGAGGCTGGAGTTAGAACCAGGAAGAACTGAGTTCAAAGCTACCTCAAACATTTAGTAACTGTGTAACTGGTCAAATCACTGTAATCTCTCTCTGTCTCAGTTTTCTCATCTGTGAAAAGTGGGAGTAGGGCTAGATGGGCTAGAGTTGAAGTGACTTGTACAAGGAATTATAGAAGCAGGGATAAGACCCTAACTCACGTCTCCTAACTCCAGATTCACTGCCTTTTCCCATAGTAGCACGCAGAAAACCTGTTTCCCTCTTCTGCTAATAAATCTCTCCCAATTTAACCTGGATGATATTATCTAGCTCACTTGTATTCTGCCTTGCTCTGAAGCATTTGTTATATTCTTGGAGCCACAGAGAAATGTAGAATGATGCAAGGGAAGGCATACTGATGCTGATGAACACTAGTGGATTTTTGTTCACACATCACTGGTGATACCTACCACCTGTATAACCTTGGACAATTCATGGAATAATAATTATGATAATACTACTTTACATTTCATAGCACTTTAAGGTTTGCAAAGAACTTTAAAATATCTCATTTTAACCACACAACTATCCTGGGAGCTAGGTGCTATGATTACCCCTATTTTACAGAAGAGGAAACTGAGGTAGACAAAAGACAAGTGACTTACCTAGGAACATACAGATACTAAATGTCTGAAGCCAGGTTTAAACTTAGATCTTCCTGACTTCAAGTCTGACACTTTAACCACTTTCCCTTCTCCCTAAGTCTCAGTTCCTTTATCTATAAAATGGGAAGTTTGGGCCAGACGGCTTTTGAGGTCTCTTCCATCTCTAATTCCATGTTTTTGGGAAGGATGTGGATAAGATGGAGAGTATCCAGAGGAGGATGGCCAATATGGTGAAAGATCATAAGATTCTAGACTTAGAATAGTCAAAGGATTCCAGAAGTCCTCAGTTCCAATGATATCTTTATATAGAAAAGGAAACTGGGTTCTGGAGAGGTAATGGACTTGCCTAAGGTAACATGGGCAAGGTTTGAGGCCATGTCAGGTTGCAAGAACTTGTAATATTTAGCCAGAAGCAGATAAGATTTAGAGAGGGCTTAGTAGTTATCTTTGAAGTCTTTAAAGGGCCTTGGGTTATATGAGCAAGAGGGATCAGACTTATTCTGCTTGGCCCCAGAGTATAGAACTATGGTTAGAAGTTGAACATGCAGAGATTTAGTCTCAATATAGGAAAAAAATCCAAAATGCTCCCCCAAAATTGAGACCACCCAAAATTGGAATGAGTTACTTTGTGAGGTAGTGAGTTTCTCCTTGCTGGAGGGCTATGAACAATGGCTAGATGACCATGTGTCAGGCATGTTATGGGGGTTTTTTGTTTAGGTGCAGGTTGAATTACATGGAATTCGTGTAAATCAAATCAAATCATACCTTAAGTGCATGGGGAGACCCAGCCATTTTCAGGAGCCCTGCAATGGATCCTTCTGTCATATGAAGTATCATTTTAGAAAGTCCTGGTTTCCAAGAGAATATTGTACACAGTAACATTGTGCAATGATCAACTATGATTGACTTGATTCTTCTCAGCAATACAGTGATCCAAGACAATTCCAAAAGACTCATGATAAAAAATGCTATCCACATCCAGAGAAAGAACTGGTGGAGTCTGAATGCAAATCGAAGCATACTATTTTCACTTTTTTGTGGTTTTTCCCTTTTGTTCTGTTTTTTTTCACAATGTGACTAATGTGGAAATATGTTTTACATGATTGCATGCATAAAACCTCCACCAGATTGCTTGCTGTCCTGGGGAGGAGGAAGGGAGAAAAATTTGGAACTCAAAATCTTTCAAAAAAAGAATGTCGAAAATTGTCTTTACATGTAATTGGAAAAAATAAAATACTATTAAATTAAAAAAAAAGAAAATTCTGGTTTCATGAGCTGAGGCTTGGGGAGAAAGGACCTGGATCTACCACTTACTATCTGTGTGATCATGGGCAGGTCACTTCATTCTCCCAATAGTAGAATGACAAAGTGAATGCTGTGCTGGATCTCAAGTCTGTAGCAAAGTGGGACTTTTTGTTTTGTTCTTTTTTCTTTTGGAGTTCTAGTTCTCAGCACTAAGGTAATCGAGCGCCTTTGATTGAGACTTGCCTTTGCTTGAATTGAGTCTTTGATTAATCAAGTGTCTTTGATGACCTGCTTAAGTCACAAGAAGTCACATGAGTTAAAGTCACATGGTTGTGACGCCCTCTATGGGCTGACCCTGAAGAAGTGTATATATACTCTGAGGTTAACATTTTGCTTTGGGGGCTCACTCATTGGAAGAGTGTTCCTGTGACCTGGCTGAACGAGACTCTGGGTAGCTGTTAAGGAGCCCCCCTGGCTTTGAAAACCTGTTGATGCTTCTCTCTCTGGTAATTATGTATGTATTGCTATGGCCAGACAGTTAAAAACCCTGTCTGCTGATTTGCGTTATTTGCTCTGTTTATATAATTTCTGCTTGTGTTTTCTTTGAAATTTGGGGAACTGACTTTTTCCCCTGAACTAAGTGAATTATATATGTATGTTTAATTAAAGTGAGATTGTAGACCCCTTAAAGTTGCTTTCCTTTGAAAAGCAGATCAAAGAACTTGTGCTAGCAGCCCTCCTGTGTGCTAGCGTTGTTGGCCTTATACCTCCATAGCAGCTGCTAGTAACATTGTTGTTACAAAGTCAAGAAGACTTGGGCTCAAATCCTTCCTCTGACTGATCCCCTGGCTTCCTTCAAATTCCAGCTAAACTACTACAGTAAACCTCCCCTAATATCCCTTAATTCTAGTACCTTACCTCAGCTGATTAACTCCAATACACCTTGTTTCTACATAGTTGTTCATAGGTGGTATACAATGGATAGAGTGCTGGGCCTGGAGTCATGAAGACCTGAATTCAAATCTGGCCTCAGACACTTACTAGCTGTATAACCCTGGGTGAGTCACTTAACCCTGTTGGTCTCAGTTTCTTCTGTTTCTTCCTCTTCTTCTTCTTCTTCCTCTTCCTCCTCTTCTTCTTCCTCTTCTTCCTTTTCTTCTCCTTCTCCTCCCTTCTCCTTCTCCTCCTCCTTCTCCTCCTCCTTTTCCTTCTTCTTCTTCTTCTTCTTCTTCTTCTTCTTCTTCTTCTTCTTCTTCTTCTTCTTCTTCTTCTTCTTCTTCTTCTTCTTCTTCTTCTTCTTCTTCTTCTTCTTCTTCTCCTCCTCCTCTTCCTTTTCCTTCTTCTTCTTCTTTTTCTTCTTCTTCCTCTTCTTACCCTCCTCCTCCTTCTTCTTTTTTAAAGTTTAATAGTATTTGCTTTTTTCCCCAGTTACATGTCAAAAAAAATTTTTTAGCATTCAGTTTTACAAGATTTTGAGTTCCAAATTTCTCTCCCTCCCTCTCTCTGCTCTTTTCTTCTGAAAATGGTATGCAGCTTGATATAGTTTATACATGTGCTATCATGTAAAAATATTTCCAGATTAGTCACAATTGTGACAGAAGAAACAGATCAAAAGGGAAAAAATATGAAAAAGAATAAAGTAAGTGAAAAAAATATGCCTTGACCTGCATTCAGAGTCTGTCAGCTCTTTTTCTGGACATGGATAGTATTTTCCTTCGTTGAGTCCTTTGTACTTGTTGGGTCACTGTGTTGCTGAGAAGAGCTGAGTCATTGATAGTTGATTATCACACAATGTTGCTGATACTGTATACAATGTTTTTCCTGGTTCTGCTCATTTCACTTTGCATCAGTTCATACAAGTCTTTCCAGGTTTTTCTAAAATCTGCCTGTTCATTATTTCTTATAGAACAATAGTATTCCATTACATTCATATACCACAGTTTGTTCAGCCATTTCCCAATTGATGGGCATCCCTTCAGTTTCCAATATTTTGCCACCACAAAAGGGTTGCTATAAATATTTTTGCACATGTAGGTCCTTTCCTCTTTTTTTATGATCTCTTTGAGATACAGACCTAGTAGTGGAATTGTTGGATCAAAGGATATTCAGTTTGATTGCCCTTTTGGCACAATTTCAAATTGCTCTCCCGAATGGTTGGATCAGTTCACCATTCCACCAAGAGTGGAACAGTCATCATTTTCCTTTTTTTGGTCACATTAGCCAATCTGATAGGTGTGAGGTGGTATCTCAGTTGTTTTAATTTGCATTTCTCTAATCCAAAATGATTTAGAGCACTTCTTCCTGTGCTTGTAGATAGCTTTGATTTCTCCATCTGAAAACTGACTGTTCATATCCTCTGACCATTTATCAATTGGGGAATGACTTGTATTCTTATAAATTTGACTTGGTTCTCTATATATTTGAGAAATGAGGCCTTTATCAGAGACATTTGCTTTAAAGATTGTTTCCCAGCTTTATGCTTTCTTTCTAATCTTGGTTGTATTGGTTTTGTTTGTACAAAAGCCTTTTAATTTAATATAATCAAAATTATCTCTTTTATATTTTGTAATGCTCTCTATCCCTTGTTTGGTCATGAATTCTTCCCATCCCCATAGATCTGACAGGTAGACTATTCCTTACTCTTTGGCTTTTCTTGTGGTGTCACCCTTTATGTCTTAATCATGTACCAATTTTGACTTATCTTACTGCAAGCTATGAGATGTTGGTCTATTATCTAGTTTGTGTCATATTGTTTTCGTGTTTTCCCAGTAGATTTTGTCCAATAGTGACCTCTTATCCCAAAAGCTGGGGTCTTTGTGTTTCTCAAACACTAGGTTACTATGGTCATTGACTACTATGTCTTGTGTACCTAATTTATTCCACTGATCCATCACTCTGTTTCTTAGCCAGTACCAGATAGTTTTGATGATTACTCCTTTATAATGAGGTTTGAGATCTGGTATTACTAGACCCCCTTCCTTGTATTTTTTTTCATTAACTCCCTTGATATTCTTGACCTTTTGTTATTCCACATGAATTTTGTTGTTATTTTTTTTAACTCTATAAAATTTTTTTGGTAGTTTGATTGTTATGGCATTGAATAAGTAAATTAGTTTAGGCAGAATTGTCATTTTTATTATATTGGCTTGGCCTACTCATGAACAATTGATATTTTTCCAATTGTTCAGGTCTGATTTTATTTGAGTGAAAAGTGTTTTGTAATTGTGTTTATATAGTTCCTGGGTTTATCTTGGCATGTAGACTCCTAAGTATTTTATGTTGTTTACAGTTATTATAAAGGGAATTTCTCTTTGTATCTCTTGCTTTCTGGGCTTTTACTGGTTATATGAAGAAATACTGGTGATTTATATGAGTTTATCTTATAGCCTGCAACTTTGCTAAAGTTGTTGATTACTTCAGGTGCTTTTTTAGTTGATGTTCTAGGGTTCTCTAAGTATGTCATCATATCATCTTCAAAGAGTGATGGTTTTGTTTCCTCATTGCCTATTCTAATTCCTTCAATTTCTTTTTCTTCTCTTATTGCTATAGCTAACATTTCTAGTACTATATTGAATAATAGTGGTGATAATGGGCATTCTTGCTTCACCCCTGATCTTAATGGGAGGGCTTCTAGCTTCTCCCCTTTACAGATAATGTTTGCTGATGGCTTTAGATAGGTAATGCTTATCATCTTAAGGAATGCTCCCTTTATTCCTATGTTCTCTAGTGTTTTTAATAGGAATAGATTCTGTATTTTGTCAAAAGCTTTTTCAGCATCTATTGAAATAATCATATGATTTTTGTTGGTTTTGTTATGGATATGATCAATTATGTTGATAGTTTTCCCAATATTGAACCAACTCTGCATTCCTGTTATAAATCCCACATGGTCATAGTGTATAGTCCTTGTGATAAATTTCTGTAATTGCCTTGCCAGTATTTTGTTCAACATTTTTGCATCAATATTGATTAGGGAAATTGGTCTATAATTTTCTTTTCCTGTTTTGGCTCTTCCTGGTTTAGGTATCAGCATGATATTTGTGTCATAAAAGGAGTTTTGATAGGACTCCTTCAGCCAATTTTACCTAATAGTTAATATAGTATTGGAATTAATTGTTCTTTAAATGTTTAGTAGAATGTACTTGTGAACTCATCTGGCCCTAGGGATTTTTTCCTAGGAAGGTCATCATCGATTTGTTCAATTTTATTTTTTATAAGATGGTGTTATTTAGGCATTCTATTTCCTGATCTGTTTATCTAGGTGATTCATATTTTCATAAATATTCATTGATTTTGTTCAGATTGTCAGATTTATTGGCATATGATTGGGCAAGATATTTCCTAATGATTTCTTTAATTTCTTCTTCATTGTTAGTGATTTCACCCTTTTTTATTATTTATATCATATATTTGGTTTTCTTCTTTTTTTAAATCAAATTAACCAAAGGCTTATCTATCATTGTTTTTTAAAAATAAAACCAGCCCCTAGATTTAGTAATTAGCTCAGTAGTTTTTTTTTAACTTTAATTCTTTTTAATCTTACCTTTGATTTTTTTGATTTTCAATTTGGTACTCAATTGGCGATTTTTAATTTGTTCTTTTTCTAGTTTTTTTAATTGCATGCCCAGTTCATTGATCTGTTCGTTTTCCATTTTGTTGATATAGGAATTCAGAGAAATAAAATTTCCCCCAAGTACTACATTGGCTGCATCCCATTAATTTTGGTATGTTATCTTGTCATTCTCTTTAACGTAATTTTTGATTATTTCTATGATTTGTTCTTTGACCCATTTATTCTTTAGGATTAAATTATTTAGTTTACAATTAATTTTCAATCTATATTTCCACTGCCCTTTGTTGAATGTAATTTTTATTGCATTATGATCAGAAAAGAATACAGTTAATATTCTCACCTTTTTCCTTTGATTTTGAGGTTCTTATGCCCTATTACATAGTCAATTTTTGTGTAGGAACCATGTGCTGCTAAGAAAATATATATACACACACACACACACACACACACACACACACCTTTCTTTTTCCATTAAGTTTTTGTTGGATTTATCAAGTTCTGAAAGGGGACAGTTGAGATCTCCCACTAGTATGGTTTTACTGTCTGTTTATTCCTGTAACTCATATAACTTCTCCTTTAAGAATTTGGATGATATCACCTCAGTTTCTTCATCTGTAAAATCAGCTGGAGAAGGAAATGGGAAGCCACTCCAGTATCTTTGCCAAGAAAATCCTAATTAGGGTAATGAAGAGTCAGACATGACTGAAACAACTGAACAACAACAACAAAGCCCTCTGGATAAATTTTCTCATCCAATCCTCAGAACAACTCCTGGAAGGTAGGTGCCATTATTATCCCTATTTTACAGATGAGGAAACTGAGGTTGAGAGAAGTTGTCACTTGCCTGGGGTCACACAGCTAAGAAGTATCTGAAATAAGAGTCAAACCCATTTCTTGACTTTAAATCCAGCATTCTATCAAGGACCTTCTAAATTGGGGTGGAGGAAAGGAGATTTCTTTCTTCTCTCCTCCCACTGAAAATAGAGTTACATAGCAGAGGTACCAGACCAAGAAGAGATGTTGCACCAGTAGAGGTCAGGTCCAGAGAATCTATCTGTGGAATGGAGTGGACTTGTGGAGAGAAGTAAACCTGGGGAGTTCGCTGGAGCAAGATACCAGCAGGGAGGCAGCATGGGAACATCACAAGAAGAGAAAGGCCATTGGTACAGGAGGAGTGACTAGCTTTGACTACCTATGTGCCTTTCTACTACTATACTCATATATATAGGTGCCCTCTCCTCCCATTTATGCCATATATGTATTTGCCAGAAAATATGCTCTAGGTGGTGGTGGAGGGTTAGTTTTGTTAATACAGTTCTTATATATCATTTCAATAATTGCCTTTGCTCTGAGCTGTATGTCCTTTGGAGGATTATTAAAGGCAAATGCACTGGCAGGGGCTTGTGAACCATAGTTATAGGAGTAAGCTTTGGACACAAAGAAGACATTCAACCTGGGTTAGGCCTCTCTCCAGGGGACCCACCCACAGGTACAAGTTGACAGGGTAGTGCTGAGGGGGCACTATGTTACCATCATGGTAGGGCTGAGAGTCAGCATTATTGAGTCCAACCACCTCTTTTTACAGAAGAGGATATACTGAGGCTCAGAGAGAGTAACTGATTTGGCCAAGATCACAATGAGTTGGTAGCAGAGCTAAGACTAGAATACGAATGTTCTGACTCCTCCTTTTCTAGTGCTTAGAAGACATTTTTTCAGTTTTCAGATATTTTTTGAAGTCACTTCAAACCTATACATTCTATAAATATGAGCTTTCTTCTTCAAATCTTCCTGCCTGTCACTGCACCAGCCAATAGAGGAAATAAAGGGTTCAGAGTTGGACAGAACATAAATTTATGATGAAAGCTGGTTCCAAGCTCTCCAAAGTCCCTTGATTATGCTAAGCCTTATTTCTGTCATCTATATCCAATTTTGTTTGTTACTCTGAAACCTCTCAGTAGGAAAGTATTTTTAATGAGCGTGACAATCCTGATGCCTCTGTAAAATGGCGGCATCCTTCAAAGAGAGTCAGAGCTCTCTTGGCCTCTAACCTCTCTACCTCTGCCATTAAGCAAATGTCAGGGCCCTGGAGGGCTGGCCCTAAATAGGAACAGACTGGTGATCTACAGCAGGTGTTGGTAACCTTCCCACAAGGGAAAAGCACCTAAGGTTGCTAGAGTCAAGCAAGACCTTTCCTCTGATGAGTCTCAACTTTGCTAGGGACTGATATAGTCTAATAACGAGGGCCTCCTGTGAAGGGAAAGTACCTGGGCTCACTAAAGGGTCGACCCTCTCTCTGGAACTGCACAATCCCCATAACTCAGTACCAGTGAAGGATGAGGCACAGATTTGCTTCCTCACATTATTGCTCTGTCCTTTGTAGCTCCTTAGCTTCAGATCCTTCTTGGCCCAGGAGCATCTTTGCCGAGTCTAAAGGATTTAATCCAATACCTCTTATTTGATTCAGAAACTTGCTATGGTCTGGGGTATCCTACATTGGATCCAGGAGACTTATTCTAGGAATAATGCCATCAATCTGCCCCTGCCACCACTCCACTGTTGCCAGCTTGTGTTCCTTCAGCCCGACCCTGGCATAAAAGATTCTATCTCTCCTGCTACCACTTCTCTTCCAGGCCTTCCTTGGGGTCATGTTGTTCTCTGGAGGGTCCTTGTAGACACGCAGGCTGCCTCTCCAGGGAACCAAACTCAAGTCTCTGTTCATAGCTTCTCTCTTTTCCCCAGCTCTGACTCTCTCTATCTGTCTAATCCCCTACCTTCACCCCCCAATCCTCTTTTTAAAGATTAAGTCTAAGGAGGTGTGACTTAGTCATGACTTTATCAAATCAGTTCATTGTTGCTGCAACTCATCCTTTGTAAACTTCATCATCAATAAATTTCATGTGGTGATAAAGGCCCAGCAAGTACCCAAGTCCTTGCCAGGCTCTTCCTGGGCACAATTCTAAGAGGAAAAGAGAGAGGGAGGGCTTCATAGGAAGACAGTGAGTATTGGACAATGGGTAGTGGCTGGGTAAACAGAGAGGAATGAGGAGGGCATTTCAAAGGCACAGAATAATTAGAGGTGCAGACGTAGGAGTGAGCTTGGCATATTCAGGGGGTGGCTTCCAAGGCTGAGGAACAGACTATCTGTGACTTTATATCTGAACAGGGCAATTGGTCTGGACCTGCCACATGATTCTGAGCAAATCATGATTGTGGACTTTCCCCTGTCCCTGTGAGAAAAAGAGGGGGCTGAGGAGTGAAAGCAAGAGTGATTGTGCAGACTGAAAGGTACGGCATCTCTATAGAAGAACCAGAATACCAGTCTTCCCTACATCCTCCAAACCATTGGGCTCTATTATTCTCATGCTCATTAATTCTAAATTTCTCATTGTGAGGAAAGCATTTTATAAATTGTAGAGTACTAAAGAAATATAAGCTATTTTGATTGTTAAAAGTATTTGGTTGTTAAGAGATTGTTAATAGTATTTGATTGTTATTGTATTTGATAGTTAACAAAGGTATCCTATAATTACAATTTTCATATAAGGTAGTCATAGAATCTTCATGTTAGAAGGGATCTTAGAAGTCATTGAATTCAAATCCAAGCTCAGACATTTACTAGCTGTATGACCCTGGGCATGTCACTTAACCCTGATTGCTCCTTCCCTGCCAAAAAGAAGTTATTGAGTCTAACTTACTACCCAGTAGAAGAATCCCTGACAGGTGACCATTCAAGCCTATTCACTAAAATAAATAAATAGAAAATCTTACTTTAATTGGTACCTTTACTTCATTTCCTAATATGTTCCTCTTTCCTACCTTAAATCTGCCTCCACCAGCATGTCATCCCTTGTAATTGTCTTCTCCCTATCTACTTTCATCTCATTCTCTATACCTGAATTATAGTCTAGCTAATCTCCACCAGCCCTGATGAGATCAGTTTTGTACAAGTGGTTTTCAAATGAAGCTTCTCGCTAGCTTTTGCTCTAATATGCAGGCTAAGAAAACCAAATGTGTTTGGGGAGGAGGCTCTGACTCTGAAATCAGGGCATGTAAGTTCAAATCCAAGCACAGCTGCCTCCTGCCTTTGTAACCTTGGGCAAGTCACTAAACATGTTTGAGCCTCAGTTTCTTCCTCTGTAAAATGAAAGGGTTGGATGAAATGACTTCTGAGGTCCCTTCCAGCTTGAATCTGTGATCCTATAATTTTTCCCTACGATCTCATTAGGTTTCCTCTCCCCACTTTTATTTTTCAGTTAGATATAATACACCGGTTATAGGCCTCTCAGGAAATCTTGCTTTTCTGATTTGTATTCTTGCCATGGTTCTTGAGAAAAAAAGATTTTCATGCATTTTTTCGAATCAATCTTTTCAGTGAATTAATTCAACTTGTATCCAGCTCTTCTGTATTGCTGGCAAGAAAACAATCTTCAAATCTGGTTGTTGAAACCTTGTTGTTTATCTAGGTATCTGCTCATGTTGTTTTCTCTGTGTTCTCTTTGGTGCCCCTTGCAATTCTAAATATGTTCTGCCTCAAAATGTTCTTGGAAGGTAATTATGTTCTCAGGTTATCAGTATCTGTTGGCAGTCGTACTGTGGGAAAAATGGGAACTCTAAAAAAATAGGATGTATATTTAGCACGACTAAAATCATGAAGTTCTGAAGTCTTGTTAGAGAATCATAGAATCTGAGAGTTGAACAGACCCTCAGGAACCATCTCATCCAACCAGCATCTGCACACAGACACCCAAGTTGTCGTCCATCCTTTGCTTTGGGTCCTCCATGAGGGGAAACTCATTACCTCTCAAGATAACCCACTGCTCTCATTTACATAAGTTTTCCTTACATTAAGCTTATGTTCTCATTGCTACTAGTTCTGCTCTCTAGGGCCAACAAGAGCAAACAAAATCCTTCTTTAACATAGAACTTTTTCAAATATTTGAAGAGGACTATAATACCTCCCCTAGATCATCTCTTCTCTAGGCTAAAAATCCACAGTTCCTTCAAAGAAGCCTTTGAGTGATACCAACTCAAAACCCTTCACTATCTCGATCACTCTCATTTACTCTCCAGTTTATTAATATCTTTCCTAAAATATAGTTCCCATAACTGAATATGATACTCTATGTGTGGTTTGACCACAGCAGAATATAGTGGGACAATTGTCTCTGTAGTCCTAGACTTCTCAAAGCAGCCTAAGAATACATTAACTTCTAGGTTGGCAAATCATAATGCTGATTCATATTGAACTTGTGGTCCACTAAAACCCCCAGATCTTTTTCAGCTGTGCTTTCATAACCTTGAGATTTTAAACTCCTATTGAGAAAATGTTCTCTACCAGTATAGACATGCTTTGTAATTTGCTGACAGTTGCATGAGGAACTGAGAGGTTAAATGACTTAACCAGTCAATATGGGTCATAGGCAGAGCTTGAACCCAGATCTTCCTGAGTTGGAGGCATTTGGACTCAATGCCTATGGCTCTAAGGTCAGCATCCTTTAGGATCACAGGATCTTAGATCTAGAGTTAGAAGGAATCTTAGAGGACATCTAGACCAACACCCTCATTTTATACATGAGGAAACTGAGGCTCATGGAGGTTAAGTGACTTGTCTAGGGACATAGAAATAACACATATTGGAGCCAGGATTTGAATCTAGATCTTCTGACTCCTTAGCAATGTTCTATTATATCATAAGTGGATGGCTGGGGAATTTATATTTCATACTAGAGATAATAGAGAAACACTGAAGATTTTTGAGTAAGAGATTGATATGGTCAGACCTGTGTCCTAGAAATAGAATCTGGCAACTCTATGGAGGATAGAGTATAAAGGGGAGAAAATGAAATGCAGAAGACCAATTAGAAAGCTACTGCAACATTACTAGGCCAATGTGCCAATGAGACTTTAAAAAAGAAAGAAAAGGACCCATATATACAAAAATATTTTAACAGCTCTTTTTGTAGTAGGAAAGAAATGGGAATCTAAGGGAGCCATCAACTGAGGAGTGGCTTAACAAACACTGGTATATGAATTAAATGTAACATTTTTGAGCCATAAGAAATGATCAAACACACAGATTCAGAGAAACCTGGGAAGACTGGGAAGAACTGATGCAGAGTAAGGTGAATAGCACCAAGAGAACAATTTTTACAATAATAACAATATGGAAAATACAAACAACTTTGAGAAATTAAAGAATTCTGATCAATGGGATGAACAAACACTATTCTAGATGAAGCATGCTAACAGTGTCCTGACAGAGAGCTGATTGGCTAAGGCTATGGACTAAGACATATTTTTTAAAAAATCAAAATTTTTTTGTTAAATTTTAAATTTCAAACTGTCTCCCTCCCTTCCCACTCCCGACTAGGGAAGGCTACCATTTCACACACGTACACACACACACACATGTTTTATTGCAAAGATTTTGTTTTTCTTTTTTTCTTTCTTTTAAATGGGATGAAGGTAGAAGAGAGAGAAAAATACATTTTTTGTTAATTAAGAAAAATTGAAAAATGAAGAGAATGGGTGAGAGGTGATAGGGGCCTGAACTAGAGTAGTGACTGTATGAGTGGAGAGAAAGACACAGATTTGATGAATGTTGTGGAAGTGTAATCAAGAAGACTTGATAATGAATAGAATCTGAAGAATCAGGGAGAGAAGGCAAAGACAATTCCAAAGTTGTGAACTTGGACGACTAGAGGAATGATGCTCTCACCATAAAGAGGGAAGGCAGGGGTGGGTTTGAGTTTTTGTGATAATGTACTTGAGATGCTAATGAATGTGCAAGAACCAAAAAACCAAAACCTGCTAAAACCTGTGTTTAGCAGGCAGTTAGTTGGTGTTCACAGAGAGAGAGAGAGAGATTAGGACTAGATACATGGACCTCAAAGGCATCTGTGTAGAAATGATGACTAAACCAAAAGGAGATGATAAAATGAGAGACAGAGACAGAGGCAGAAACAGAGATATATAAAGACACAGAGATATAAGAGACAGAGAAAGAAACATAGAGATAGAGATGTAAAGAGACAGAGAAAGGGAGAGAGACCGAAACCGAGAGAGAGAGAGAGAGAGAGAGAGAGAGAGAAATTTCAAGATGGAGCCTTAGAGGATACCCTAGCTCAACCCTTTTTAATGGATTTGGAATACCTTCATAAATATGATTATTTTTAAAATTCCAAAATCCATGTTCTGATATAAAAGGGATTTTTCAATTTTTATTAGTTGTAAATAACTGTAGGTGCTTGTATTGGGTCAATTATTCAATGAACAAACATTTATTAAACACACACTACGTGCCCAGCACTGTTCTAACTGCTTGGGATACAGAAATGACAGTCCCTGTTCTCTAGGAGCTCACAATCTAATGGGGGAGACAACATAAAAGCAACTATATACAAACAAGTTTAGAACCTGGTACAGTGGGAAGAGCATTAGCTTTGGAGTCAGATGGTCTGGGTTCAAATTCTGTCTTTGTCATTTGCTACTTGTGTGTAAGAATGAACAAGTCATATTTCCTCCCTAGTCCTCATTTTCTTCATCTGTAAATTGAGGGTGTTGGACTAGAACAGTGGCCTCCAAACCTTTTTGATACTGCACTTGTATCAGAAATGAATTTTGGAACATGCTCACCCTTTATGTGTATGTTTACTGATTTATAAATAATACACATTTACCTGCATACTAATAAATGTTTTGTAAAACTTATGCAAAGATAGAGTGGGCAGATAATTAGAACAGTGGATGAGAGTGCTGGCCTTGGAGTCAAGAGGACCTGAGTTCAAATTCAGCCCAGGAAGCTTACTAGCTGTGTGACCCTGGACAAATTGCTTAACCTCTGTTTACCTCAATTTCCTCAGCTACAAAATGGGAACCCTGGAGAAGGATGTGATTATGAGTCCTTGATAGTTGAATTTTCTCTTTCTTGCTGCTTGTAGGTTTTTTTTCCTTTGACCTAGGAGTTCTGGATTTTGGCTATGTTGTTCCTGGAAGTTTTGAGGATATTAGATGCTTGTTTTATCTCTTCCTGGAATTCTATCTGGACTTGCACTCAGGCTGTATTTTTCTTTGAGACTATCTTTGAAAATATTTTGGAGTCATTTTCTTCTTCTAGGTTTTTGTCTCAGATAGCCTTCTCACCATAACAGCTCTATATTTTGGGAACTTTTGTTTGTTTACTCATTCTTCCAATCTTACTTTCTAAATTGGATTTTTATTTTTTAGGGGGCCAGACTCTGTGAAGTTCTAGAGGGAATGTCTGGACCTTGCTTGGTCCTGTTTTCTATAATCTTGAGTACTGCTCTTTTCTTCAGATTTTGAGTACAGTGTTCTTCAAGGATCTCAGGGTTAGCCCAGGCTGCATGCATTCAGAGTGTCCCAAGTAGTCCAAGCCAGGGCAAAATTTGAACACTGATTTTTTGTTCTGAGTTTTGCTAGCATCTGACTTGGGTCTGGGTATGGTTAAGGTAACTACAAGCTTGCCTTGTTTGATGCTCCAGAAGACTGCTTCTAGATTCAACTTCCAGATAGTTAGAAGGATCTAGGGATTCAGAGCAACAAAACTCCCTCTCAGTTGGAGCTCCCTGCCTTTGTTATTTTGACACCAGGCTGGACATTAAATCTGAAACCCCATCCCAGTCCTGGGATCAGAGCTGCATAACTGCTGCCTATTTGTTTCTGCTCTGTGCCTCGAACACAACTTCAGGCCTGCCTCTGCCCTTTACCCTGGACCATGACATGTTGATACAGGTTCCCTACTCAGTGTATGCTGGACCTATAGCCAAACTCTGGGGAAGGAGCAACGCAGCTGCTAGCTGGCACCAGTTCTCATTGTCCACGCAGCATCAGCCCTCTCCATATTGGATCTAGAAGAGATTTCTTCTTTCCCTAGTCCATAGTTTGTGGTTCCAATTCAGTCCCTGTGCTGGACAGTTTCACTTTCTTGGCTAGACCCTGTTTCCATAGTTCAAAGACACCTATCTCTCTCCCTATGCTAACTTGGGCTGGAAAAGTGAATCATTGTGATTTCTCCTTGGATTTCCCCATCAGTATTAGGTCTGGTGCATTTTCTAGGTCTTTTGGAGTAGCTGGGAAAAAGGGACTAGACAATGCTTCTTCTTCCTACTTTACCATTTTGGCTGGTCTCTGACCACCTAGCTTTAATATGCATGCTCCTAAGGCTGTACCTTCATGGACAATACTAATTCATTTAGGCAGGCTAGCGGCTTCTCATTGTCTGGTAGCCCAGCTGTGAGGTGCTTCTAATACTGACAACATTTCATTTTAGCTTCCCTATAGTAAAAATACACAGAAATGTTAGGTACCCCTTAGGGAGGGAATTGGGAAAGTGCCTTTTGGCCTGCCTCTTTCATATAACTTGGTTCTTGACTGCTATTCTATTTTTCATATTACTATTTCATTAAAACAATCAATGAATATTTAGTGAGTTTTTAGATGCCTAGCACTTGGTTCTAGAATGTATTTTGAAATTATGGGAAGCCATGTGCCGACAAATCTAAAAAATCAAAATTGAAAAAGAATAAATATTTATTTCTCATAATCTACAGAATATTAGAATATATTTTTCTCAATCTTCCCTCTAAAAGTCATGATGAGACCAGCTGAAAAATACCAGGCCTTAAGAATTTTTGCTCTTTCCTTTTTTTCTAGTATTGTATGTGTGTGTGTGTGTGTGTGTGTGTGTGTGTGTGTATGAAAATTGATAACTGAAAACAGAGGTTTAGAATGAAGCTGCCAGCAAATATGTCCTTATTTTAGTGTTGCTGTTGAAAACATTGTTTGCATCATCCCTAGGCACCATCAACGAGATTGAAGTTTTGGTCTCTGTCATTTATTTTGTCCTAAGTACACTCAGAACTGGAGTACAGGTAAGTAACGTTCTTCAATAAATTCAGTTCATAGTAGCAATATCTTGAAAGGTACTTTATATCAGTGTTTCCTGTCATTTATCAACAGAGGATTACTATTCCCTGCTATTCTGATTGTGCTCTGAAAGCTCCTGTGTTTATCTTAATCTTTTCTTTTTTCCCTTTCCAAGCCATCCTTTTTAGATTATTTAGTCAATTTTTCTTTGGACACTTTCTTTGCAAGTCATGTTTCCCTTTATGTTCCCTGGAGCCTTTTCTAATAGCAAGTAGAAAGAAAAAAAAACCAAGACTTCATCTTTATTGGTTTGTATTGTGTGTTAGTATAATGTTATAGAAGTTCTTTCTTAATACTAATAAATGAACCAAGATGTTTAGCAATCAGAATTGCATGATTGCCTCCCAGATTGTTTAGGTTCTTATAGCTTATTCTAAAGTCAATGAAACCACTGGAAAAAAGTCCCAAATTGTTGTGTAAGGGTGGCTCAATTTAGTAAGTTAATTGAAGCATACTATTTCATTTAAAGTAAATTATACCTTAATGATGTAAGAATGTCTCCATAAATTAAAGACTTTAGTTGCTGATGTTGTCCATTGGTTTTTCAGTTGTATCCGAGGCTTCCTGACCCCTTTTGGGGTCAGGCAAAGGTAATAGCAGTGGTTTGCCATTTCCTTTTTAAAAGTTTTTAAAAATGAGGAAACTGAGGCAAACAAGGTTAAGTGACTTGCCCAAGGTCACACAGCTAATAAGTGTCTTTCTGAAACCAGATTTGATCCCAGGAAGATTAGTCTTCCTGGCTCCAGGCCCAGTACTCTATCCACTGTACCACCTAGCTTCCCCAAAGACTTTAAACTAAATTCGAAAAGTCCATGATCAACTAAACTGAGGTGGCATTGGAAACAATTTTTGATTGGCTGAGGAAACTTGGTCACACTCTGGGGGTCTTTCATAAAATATGAATGCAGTTCATGTCCAGAAGATTTGGAGTTGAGCAGGTTTCTAATGGCAGAAAGGAGAAAGAAGTACCTCTAAGAAGGAATTGCTTGGGGGATATGTTAGGAGAGTATCCTTGAGTCAACCACGACATTATTTCATGGTTGCCTGAGTACAAAGTAGCCTCAAGGACTTCCAGGGGGTGCTCTGATGCTTGGCTGGTGTATCATCACTGGCAACTGAGGGAAGGGAACTTTGCTCAGATGAAATAACTCAAGGTGTCCTCAAGGCTTATTCTTGTTGAATATTCTTCTCCTGCTATAAAAGTGGCTCTTTTAATTAACTGTTAAATGATTTACTAGCATCTCATTTTGTTCCAGTATCAGAGCCACACTATCAGCTAAACCAAACCACCAGAGCTGAGTCAACCCCTGCCCAGAATGGGATTAGGGGGAGGTTGGAGAGAGCCTCCTCCTCCTCCCTATTCTCCTTGGCTGGAGGTGGATCTTGTGAACTTTGGAGGGATAGAGAACTTGGATTTTCCCTTGGCCATTTCTGCAGTATCCCCAACAAACAGTAGCTGATGGCATTGTCTACACTGGCAGCTAAAGGCAGACTGGATATTAATTCAAGTCTCTACAAAGAAAAGCTACATCATACCTAATGGAAACATCATGTAATTTCCAGAAAAAAGTACTTTTAGAATATCTTACTTCTTTGCCACATGTTTTCTAAACTTGAATCCACTTTCCTCTGAGCTCTGTATGTACTGGTGGGAGAGTGTATTATAGACTTTTGGGGAGATATTTCATTCCAACTATTCCTACTACATAACACTTATACTACCTTTGTAACTACTCCCTTCTAAAAGCTAATCAAGTTTGGCTGACTGATCATCAACTGATAATGGTGGAGGGAAGCACATCATGAGCAATAGTCTTAGATAATCATCCCCAATCCTTCAGGGCTGTACTTAGAGACCTGAGGGGGGAATTAGTGGCTAAACTATGAGCCCTGTAAATGGGAGTTAGAGTTGACCTTCAGGCTCTTTTCACCGCAGAGTATGTGCTACAATTCTATACTTTCTTATAAAAGGAGGGTGAAATCAGAGACATATCTAGGTTTGGATCATGTGACTTTGCCATAGGATATTTAGTTTAAAGGAGTTGATAGCATCTGTGGTCCTTCATTGTAGAAACAGCAAAATATAATATTTAGTTAGAAATCCTGGTCCTAATTCTCTTTTCTTTACTCTTATATGCCATTTCCTACTTATAGATTGAAAAGTACATTCACAGTTATTATCTTTTCGGATCCTCTCAACTGCTTAGTGAGGTAAGCACATAAGGTATTATTAGCCTCATTTTAACCCCAAACCATCTGTTTGGCTTATGACAAAAGAATGAGGCTCTAATTACAAAATTCATAGGAGTGAAAGCTGGTAGAGACATTAGAGATCTAAACCCATAATTTGACAGATAAAAAAACTCGAGATGAGAGATATATAGTGAATTGTCCAAGGTCTAGAAAGAAGTAAATGTCAGAGCCAGGGTTCAATTTCAGGTCTTCTTATTCTAGCTTGTGTCCTTTTCACTATAAGCAGAGGCTTTTTATCTGTGGTCTTTGAAGTTTAAAATTTTTTTTAAGTAACTATATTTCATTTACTTTGTAACCGACATATTTTATTTTATGACTTGAAAATATTCTGAGAAGGGGCCCATACTACCAGACTGACAGTGTAGTCCATGACACAAAAAAAGTTAAAGACTCCTGCACCACAGGAATGAATTGAATGGGAGAGATATTTGGGGGAATAGGCAAGCCTTCTCTCTTGTATCAGAAACATTTTTCTTTTTCAAGCCAATACTGTCATCTGTGCTCTTGGCCCCATTCATTCCCTTCTTGTTTATTTAGGATCTTTTATCATCAATTATTCCTTGCTTTCCTTGCATTTTTAGGCTCTTCTCTCCCTACTCCTCACCCCATTGGCTTCTTCATTGCTATATCCAAACATGTTCAAGTCCTCTCCTCCCTCCCTTGTTTTTAGATTTACTATCTTAAGTCATAATTGAAAGTAGTAATATTTAAAACATTTAGCATCTCTAGAAATATATGAAAACTGTTTGCAAAACCAAAATTTTATATAATAAAAATTATGTGATCCTAACATATATGACCAAAAATCATGTGGGATCATTAACTGAATGGTTTCCACTCCTTTTTATATAATACTTCATTTCTCTGCATATGCTTCTTGCCTCTCACCCTTCCCCTGAACTTTATACAACAATTCAAACCCTCAGTTCATTAGTTAACACTAGGAAATTACTCAAATTATAAATATCATCATCAATGTTTAAATACATATCTAAATAATATATGGGCAAATATTTAGGTTCAATTTAGATTCCAGAAAATAGTAATATAGAAGTTTCTGTTTTAAAAATAAATTAATATAATCATATTTTGTTGAAGGGAAGAAGTCTACTCAAGAACTTTTCAATGTTTCAATTTGTAATGGACATTTATCCCTTTTTACTTCTTAGGAAAAATAATTTTGAAAGTTTTGTGTATATTACATTGAATTATGCAGCAACTATAGCCATAAAGGCCTTCATTTTATATTCTCAGTGCCACAAATTTTCTTTGAAGTTGCTTGGATCAGTTGCTAACAGCTTCACTATCTGATTTGTCCAGTAAATTACCTGGTCTCCTCTTTTAATCACTTTTGTAATATTTTCTTGCATGGCATCAATTAATTTGTCCACCTGATCCTGTAAATGCCTAATTTTGTTATTCTTGGGCCAAATCTTGTTCCGGATGGGCCCCTTAGGGGAAAACCTTCTTTTCCATTTAAATCTTTCAAAAGGTTTCTCCTTTCACTTTTCACAGAATTAGTAATGAAATTATCATCATTTAGATGGTGTTTGAATTTAAGTGTCAGAGATATATGCCACCTGAATGTTTTCTGGGAGGTTTCTGGTCACGGCTTCTAGTCAGGGTGGGCTGCCTGGACCTGACTAATGTGGGTGGGTAGGAAGGAAGTAAGGAAGAAAGAAAGGAAGGAGAGGGGACTCAGTTTCCCCTTTCTTAAGAAATCTTCCTCTAGATCCTGTTAACCTCCTGAGCTGCTATCCAATCTCTCCTTCACCTACAAACTTCTTGAAAGAGTAGTCATTCTTACTGTCTTTAATGGAATACTATTAACCTTCCTGCTTTACTGAAACTGCTCTTTTGAAGGTCACTAATGTCCCAGCTGCCAAATCTAATGACCTTATTTCAGTGCCCATGCTTCTTATTGACCTTTCTGGTGGCATTTAATTGCTAAATAGCTTTTTCTCTTGGAAACTCCTTTTCTAGTTTCTTTAATATTGCTCCATCCTGGTTTTCCTTTTTCCTCCTTGACCATTCCTCTTTCTCTTTCATGGGATTCCTTTACTTTGCCTCGAATATGTCCATTTGTCAAGGTTTGGTTATTAGCCTCCATCTTCTTTCACTATATCTTCTCCTTCATCCTTATCTATCCACATGAGCTGCAGAATTGGAGTCAGAGGCCCAGGGTCAGAACTATAGTTCTGCTACTTTCCTAAATTATTTTCATGATCTGGGCCAAAGCTCTTTCATTTTGGTCTCTCACTACATTTACTTTCTGCTCTGGCAAAACAGCAATATTTGTACTTCTTCCCTGTCTTTGCTTATTCTATTTCCTCTATTTGGAATGTTATCTTTGCCTTTTCTACCTATTGAAATCCTTTGTAAACCCAATTCAAAGTTCACCCCTTCCAAGAAATCTTTCTTGGTCCCTACTTCCCTTCCTCTCTTGGGCTGTAGAAAATGAACTATTTCTGTTCTAGATTCTTATAACACTTTGAACATCTCTTAAGGTACACATATTGCTTGTATACCAGTGTATTTTTTGAGTGTATGTGTGTTATCTCCTCTCCTACATTGCAAATAACTTAGCACCAGAGATTACACTGCTAGAATCTAAGCATATGCATCTTTGTATACTCTCTATAGCATGCAAAATGATGGAATGAGAGAACACAAGAGAGCAAAATCCTCTATTTTATAAAAAAAAAAACAGTAATAGAAGCACAAAAGGAGCATGACTTCCTAAAATCTACCAAAAAAAAGGAAAAAAAATCTCATCAACAGAAATGAACAAACAAAAGAAAAGCTTCAACAAAATGGAGGATAATCATAGAATCATAGATTTAGTGCTGGAAAAGACTATCTATTCCAGTCCCCTAATAAAAGGGCAGTTAGTGAAGCAATGGATGGCACGTGGGACCTGGACTCAGGAAGACAGTTCAAATCCAGCCTCAGACATTTACTGGCTATAACCTGGGCAAATAATTTAGTTTCTGTATGCCTAAGTCTCCTTATCTAAAACAAAATGGGAATAATAATAGCACCTCCCTCCCAGGATTGTTGTAATGATAAAATAAGATAGCTTTTTGTATTTGTAATAGTTGGAAAGCATTTCGCAAGCCTTAAAGCACTATATAAATGTGATTATTGTTATTACTACATGTAATAGGAGCTAAAAAATGGTTGTGGATCATTGAATGAATGTTGTATGCTGCAAAGCTGGCCCTGACCTAAAATGAACAAAGCAATCTGCCATTAAGATAGGAGTACATATAAGGGTTGGAAAATATCTATCAGACAAGAAAAGTTGAATTCCCCACTTCCCTATCCCTCACCCCAAATGGTGTCCTCTGTGAAAATTGCCCTGTTTCCAATTCCTTCAAATTTAAGCTTAGGAAATCTTGGCAGAAGTGCTGAACTGATGCCAATTGCTGGGAGGTATGGAGGAAGCACACTTTTACAGAGTAATTAATCAAATACCCTAGAGTCTAATAAGACATTAGCTGCCCAAGGAGGAGAGAGAAGGATGAATTTTAATTTGTGCCGATCCACCTGAGACCAGAGTGGTACATACCATTTGGCATGTCAAATCTGTTTCTTATACATGACCTGAAGCCTTTGGACACCAGCCATCCTGGAAGTATACCCTTTTCTTTGCACTTCAGTATCCAGCACCTCAGACAAGGAGCTGTATAAGATCCCTAGAAAACGACAAAAATCTATGCATGTGCATACATAAAAGGTGAAGCAATTATTGATGCTATTAACTCAAGTCAATTTTTTCCCACAGGTATTGGATTAATGTCATAATGATTACTTTTCCTTAATGCTTTTAAGTTAATAAACATCTTTGAATTAACAAAAGAAAAGCTTTCAACTCTACCCCTAATTGAGAGCATTAACATGTGAGTGATACACACATAACAAAGCAAGTTGATGTTTGTTACACATTTAATATACCAAAATGATTTTGAATCAAGTGAATCTGAGCACTTATTCCAATTCCAGGCAATATTTTTCTACTTACAAGAGACATAATAAAGTACATTGTTATTGCTGTTCACAGAAATGGAGAATGTTAGGTTAGGGCTGGCAGGGACCTAAGATATCATCTAATCCAGTCTCCTCATTTTATAGATGAGGAAAAAGGGACCTTGAGAGAGGAAGTTTCTTTAGAACCTATGAAACCCAGACCTCCACGATCTGGGGAATTTTTTTTTCTTCTGACTTGCAATGCAGAGCAATAATTGTGAAATGCACAATAGCATTTGTATCGCTCTATATAGTGGATGTGACTGTACTATATCCATACCTGAGTCTGCTATTTCTTCAGTATTCTAAGAACTACTGAAAGTCTATCTTGACTCAAGCAACAAATCAGAGATGCCTTGTGGGATTCTGTGGACATAGATGTGTGCAAGTGTTTCTACTAACTCCAGAAAGTTGACTGAGAAAATAAATCAGTAAATAGATGGGGGAGATGGGTATATATTTCCCCAAATCATTGAGATTTCTCTCTTCTTTGTCCTTAAAGAGCCTTTGGTCCATTATTTTCTTTCCCTTCCATGTGGAGAGAAGCAAAGAACTTCCTTTTAGGAGTGGAGCGTCTTCTGAAACTGGCGACTCTTGATGGGGAGGTGTAGCACCAATGACATACCTACAGAGGCTGAGGCTATGAATATGCCGGTGTAATTCTGAATTGCAAAATATAACAGACTCTCTTCATGGAACACAGAACCAAAATATTTATTCTAACACCAGAAAGCCAAATCCATCATAGCAACAAAGAAATCCATACACATTATCAATGCAGGGGACACCGCCATCCTCAAACCCTCCCTCCTCAGGCCTCCCCGCAAAACAACTCCCTTAAGCAAAATCACTCCCTCTCTCACTCACGCTAATTCCTCCGCCTGCTCCCTCCCTCTCCAAGCTGCAACTCTCACTGTATCTCTCCCAGGTCTGACTCACTCCAACTTCCTGCTCCACCTGCTCTTCAAGCTCCTCCCACCACAGGCTCATGTGACTCAGACTCATGTGACTCAGGCAGGTCACATGGGCCTATTAATGGATCGGAAAGCACTTCCCATTGCATTAACAATAATACATTAACAATACAGGAAGGGACAGATCCTGACACTATATTCACAACTGGGCACAGTGATGGACAAATTAGAATGGATCCTAGTGAACTGCAGTGATGAGGGTGGAGATTTGGAGTAGTGTGAGAACAGTAGCATAGAGCCAGTCATTGTTGAGAGGCCAGATGTAAATGAGATTAAACAGAATAGGTAGTTGTCATGAATCCCTCAGCAGCTGCTGAGATAGAGCAAGAGACCAATTTCAACTTCCCAGACTCGCCCCACTCCCTCACCTTTTTTCCAGTTACTTGCCAAGGTAATCCAATCCTTTCCTTTATTTTTTCTCCATATCAGCTGGGTGGAGACGTGAGAAAGGGAGTTGATTGAATGACACTCTTTTCTTTTTTCCTTACAGTTTTTGCTCTGTAGCAGTTTCATTTCCTGTTATTTACGTGCTGTTTTTTTAATAGATCCTGTGGCAATTTTTAAATGTCAGGGCTCTGAGTCTATGAATAAAGTTGGTTGTTTGAGAGAGGGAAATTTCCCAAATGTAGGGTCAGGGCTCTAGAGAAAAGACAAGAGAACTTTTATTTTATTAACTTTGGAACATATTCTATATGATACTCCTAGATCTGAGGGACAACTGTTTCTGTGCTTCTTTCCAACTCATACCCATATCAGAAACATTGTGACTTTTTCAGTCAATAGCAGGAAGGAGAATATTGAGATATTGAATTCTTAAAAGTATGGGACATGCATGTTGAGTTGAATAAAAACAATTAAATATTTTAACTAGTTAAATACTATTGCTGAATTACTACTTCCTCCCCACCACTACTCTCAATCCTATTTTCTCTTTAATAAGCTATTTTGCGCTCTCTCTCTCTCTCTCTCTCTCTCTCTCTCTCTCTCTGTCTCACATCTGTCTGTCTATCTCCCATAGTCTTTCTATTCCTCAGGACTGACTATAGAGCAGCGATGCTTAACCTTTTTTGTATTGTGGAGCCCTTTGGCAGTCTAGTGAAGCCTATGGATCCTTTCTCTGAGCATCGTATTTAAATGCATACAATAAAATACAAAGTAAACCAATGATATTGAAATAGCTATCTAAATAAAAAAAGAAAAAAAAACAAAGAAATTTACAGACTCCAGTTTAAGCACCTGCTCCCTGTCTAGATAGAGAAAATGAAATTTGTTTACCAAACTAGGACATGGGGGCGGTGAGGGCAGTTGGCAATTAAACTGTAGCTTCTTAATTGAATTTCTAGGTCTGGTTCTTCGTTCCCTAGATGCTGTTCCCAATACCTTTACTTTTTCAAAGGCTTGAGCTGGTTTTAAGTGCCTTTCTTAAAAAATTCCTTTGCTGTCTTTTGTTTTTGTATCTACTTTGTTTTCCAGCATACCCCACCCCTTTGCCTACAAAGAATAAAAATGAAAGGGGGGAAAAGTAGTTCAACAAAACAAACCAAAACACTGATAAAATTGGGTAGTATATACAATGTTTCTCATCTATAGACTCCTTCCCCCACATTACATTGCTGTTTTTCATCATTGTTGTTATTGTATACATTGTTTTCCTGGTTTTGTTTACTTCTCATCAATCTATATGCCTTCATAGTCATCATTCATTACAATTTACTAATATTCTATAACATCCGGTACCACAATTATTAAATTAAATTAAATATTATAATAAATAGTTATTCTCTAATTGATGTGATGCCTTCTACTTATAAGTATCCTATCCTGTTCACATTGGGAAGTAAAACTGGAAGGACCATTGTCCTCTGTAGAGCAGAGTACATCCTATAATCCTATAAAATTCTTACCACCCATGAAATCTTAAAAATGAGAAGTAGGAGGGACACATAGCCAGAATGAAACAGACAAAAAGAAAAATACATACACACATGCATACATATAAGAGCCAAAGTCTCCCATTGCATCCTGGGTTATCTCCAGTCACCCTGATGAATATCAGGTCACTGTATCCAGATGGCTCTGGAGGAGAAAGTGAGGCTGGTGACCTTGTACAGCCCTCTCACACTCAAATCAAAGTCAACTCTAACTCATGTCATGGTCCTCTTTGAAAACGAAGGACAAACACAACATACGTACACATATATGATACATCCACACACATACAGGATGTCACCAAATTCTGAGTATGGTGTTAAGCTATAATACACCTATGAGACACTCTGAATAGGTATATATCTATATCTATATTTTTAATTACATCTATATCAATAATTCTATCTAGATCTTGATATATAAATACAAAAAGTACTACTAATACATAGATAGATATTACATATAATATCAATCTATATCTAATCTATAGCTAATATTTTCTGGTCTGTCTTTCCTTCAGCCTCTCCCTTCTGGCACTGAACCCCAGTTTGCTACTAGTTACTTTATTTATGAAGCTCTTCTCTGTCCTCATCAAATCTCTGCTTATTGAGCATTGAAATGTCTGCATAAGCCACTAGGTTGACCTCTTGAAACTGTGTGCCTGTTTTTCATTCATTTGTCACATCCTCCTGATTGATGGAAACTAAACACCAAAAAAACATGCATTATAACTTTGTGTCCTCGATCACAAGTAAGAATGATAGTCGTGGCTAGCTTCGTAAAGAGTAAAAAAAAAGTTTTTCTGGCAAATTGGTAGATATGACTAAGTAAACAAAACTAATGATGAAGCTGAATGACATATAAGGGGAAAAAAGAAAGATCAACCAGATGTACTATCAAGACACCAGGGCAAAATGAAAGTTCTTCTGTCTACAAAGACACTATAGAAATCCTGTGATCTTTTTGCACTTTAAAATTAATTAGAAGAATAGCAGGTGAGATGCAGAGCAAAAGAAGAAAGATCCAGAAACTAATCAGTTCAATAAATCATAGAGAATTGTGATCATTTTAAGAGATAAGGTCTTAAAACTGTCCGGTCCCTTGCCTTTGTTTCGGATGACTAGGAAATGAGGTGTGGAAGGTGGATGGCACAGTGGAAGCCAACAGATGGCTGTTAAATTTATCTACTACGGCTCCCATTGACAGTGGCAAGTTCAGCATAGGTTATAACAAGACCATTAACATGATCATTATTTAATATAAAGGCTGGAAACAAAAATTTCTCAACAAGTACCGACAAATGTACATTTTGTATCAAAAGTGTTTTTTTTCCTGATGTGAAGGGCCCCAGTTATTTTGGGGCCTTCTTGCTCCTCCATGTCTCTGGCCCCCTCTGCTTGGCACAAGTCAGATCATTGTGGAGCTCTTGCTTTTGTACAACTAACCTACTTCTTTTAGTCTATCCTTTAGTGGGAAACTTCTAGGCTAGGAGCGGGGAACCTGCGGCCTCAAGGCCACATACCGCCCTCTGGGTCCTCAAGTTCGACCCTTTGACTGAATCCAAACTTCACAGAACAAATCCTTTTTAGCATTTTTTTTTTGGCCAACCATCTTTCTACCTCATGAACTATCTTTAGATCATGTCATCCCTGACTTTTTCTAGTAATTTTCATTTGTCATGGGCTTACCAAGGAAGATCTAAAGTATTTTAGGAGCATGGCTCCAGACCCAAGAGTTCATCTAGTCCAACACAATCATTTTAAGGCTTGGGAAACTAAGGCCCAGGCATATTGAGTGACTTGTCCAAGGTCTCGCAAGTGGTATCATAAGGCAAAATTTGAACCCAGGTCCTCTGACTTGAGAACTAGTACATTGTATAACACCAAATTGTGCATATCTTTCTTTCCACTTCACTGCATGTACTTTTGCTCTCTCTCACTGTCACGGACCTGACTCCTCATGTATGCTTTCTGATGAGCTGTGCTTCAGAGTTGGGCAGTTGGCATTACTACCCTTAGTTTCATGGGTACCATGGATCAATAGCATGTGCAGTTACACCCAATACGAACTTCAGCCACTTTATCTATGATGGTCCATTGTCTATGTACATGTCTTATTGAAGTGACTGAAGTGATAGTAATAAGAATTCACATTTGTATGCAGCTTTATGGCAAGTGGTATAAGCATTTTCATTTTGATTTTACAGCTCAGTTTCAGAGAGTTAAAATGACTTGTCCAAGGCCACACAGCTAGAAAATGTTAGGACCAAAACTCAGGTCTCCCAAACACTCTTATTCCAGTGCTCTCTCTATGATACTATACCACCAAAAATAAAATAAGATACAATAATTTCCAATGTTACATGTTAAATAGCTTTGTTATTAAAATTTAGAAGAAACACAATGAGAAGTTTGACCTTAGGGGAGTTGAAATTTTTTTTCTTTAAAATATGACTTTGAATATAAAAAGAAATTGAAGACATCCCATTAAATGTACACAAATAACATGCATAGTCAGTAAAGAATATACCAGTTGGTAGAACTTGGAGAAGTCAAAGTTTTCAAAGGTTGAATTTCCAATCTTAAAGACTTTCTGATATTTACCTTGGAGGCATAATTTTTTCATGCTGAGCTCAGAGGGGTGGAGTAAATATTATTATGAAGAACATGATTGAAGGAAAAGCAAAGGTGTGACACTTTCTGAGCTGGTGGGAAATTATAAAATGTCACATATGAAGCACTAAATGAGGTTGATAAAAATTCATGTAAAGAAATAAAGCCCTTTATCCTGATTTATAAAATAAATTACCAGACTGGGAAGGAAGTATTGATGTTTCCCCAAACTGGGATAATAAACTATGATTATTATATCACTGTTTTGTATTTTAATAGAACATGTACCTATTCAAATCATAGTTATAGTAAAAATTTCTTTTGGAGTAGACCTGAGATTTCATCAGCCTAGGCAAGAAATATGTTGGGGTGAGCTCAAACTAGCTCAAGAGAGTTGATTATTAAATTTTCAGTGTGAGCATTTATATCTTCAATATTGGCAAATACTACAACAAATCAGATCTTGAATTTTGGTTTTGTTGATTATCTAGATTTAAGAAAGTGATGGGTAAAATACTGATAATTAGGAATAAATCTAAAAGTTTATCATATGTGCATCTTTCTCTCCCTCCCCCCCCACCCCCACCTCCCATTGCCAAGAACCTGTTGTTAAACATGTGTGGCACAGATTTACAAATTAAAGAATTAAAGCAGAGGCATCTCAAGATGAAAGTAGAAAGGATATTTTATTACAATTCCTGCAGGACAGGGCAACTCAGGCACCAAGAGCACCCCAAGGGTCCCCTCTGTGTCAGAGCTCTCTGGACACAGAAAATTTGGGTGTTTATATAGGTCCCTAACCGCAATTCCCCCTCCCAACCTCCTTCCTCTCAGCTTGAAGACACAGGCTTTGAGGGTACAGTCTGGATGTGATAAATCTACCCGGTGACAATGGCACAGAACAAATAGTATGGTTATTTTTGACAAGCCGATGATGCACCACTTTTACATCTTAAGTGATAAATCTACCTCAGTGACAACGACAATGAACAAATGGTTTGATTATCTGTGACAAGCAGAAGCCAGTTGTTGGTTACTGCATCTTCACATCTGTGGCAAACTAGCCTTTCCCACCACCCTTGCTTCTGCAACGGATGCCTTCCATTACCCTTACATCTGTGACGGATATCCCCCAGCACCCTTACATTTTGTCTCCCATCATTCTTACACCTAACTGGTCTTGCACATCTACATTGCACCTGGCTTTCCGGCTTTTCATCCATTCTTCTTCTGAGCCAGGGGTCCCTTATCCTGGGGTCAATGCACAGGAGGTGAGCATCCTGTGTCCTATCCTTATTCTCAGAGGATTTTATGGTTGCTGACTTATTCACCTCTACATTTCTTTCTTTCAGGCCTCTTGCCCTTAGGTAAATACACAGGATGTGAGCATCCTGTGTCCTATTTTTATTCTCAGGGGATCCTACGGTTACTAACTTGTCTTCCCATGGTCACTAACTTGTCTTACAGAAAAACTTAAGTAGAAAGCTGAAGTTTAGATTTTATGAGAGTCCTTACTATCTTACTTATTCCTATTTATTTAATTTGTCCTTTTTATGAGAGGTCTTCACTTGTTCTACTCAAACATTTACCAGCATACCTCTGGGAATTTATAATTTCACTGCAGAGATATGGAAAAGAGATTAAAATATAAGAAAGCATATTATTATGTGCAGAAAAGGTAAAAATCGTTGTGGATTGAGAATAGTGGCAGAATGCTTCTTCTACAGATGAATATGAGTTAGACTTTAAAGTTGAGTAGAATTTGTATAGGTGGATTGGAAGAGAAATCAAGTTTGCAGTGAAGAAAATATGTAAAAGATGTTTGAGAAACAATAGTGTTAATCGAATTAAATTTTCTTTGAAAAAGTGAAAGGTTGGGACATGGGAGTAGAATCATAAAATCTTTGAGTTCGAAAGTCCCTTTGTAGTCATTTAGTTCAACCTCTGCCCAAAGCATGAAACTCTTCTTATAACATCTTTACCAAATGGTCAACTAGTTTCTGATTTTTGTTGAAAGGGAACTTGCTACCTCTTGGGGAAGCCTATTTCATTTTTGGACATCTCTGATTGTTAGTGTTTTTTCCCTTATATTAAATTAACATCTTTCTCTCCATAAGTTGTGTATTGATTCCAGCTCTGCCTTCTTGCCAGCCAAGCAGGTTTTGTTGTCAGAAGAGTGGGTGAAGAGCTACACTGACAACGGAGTCTTACACTCTGAATTTTAGGATTCAGATTTAATTTGGGAGATGAGTAAAGGAACAAAAAGCATCAGGAAACAATAGACAATGTATAGGGTAAAAGACAATTAGGAACTTAAAGGTACTCTGAGATTTCTTGAGAAGTAGTTTACAAAGTAGTACTGCTAATCCTCTTGTTGGGTGGATACCGAGGTATTGGTACATATGGAGAGGATATCATTCCATATGTATTGGTAAATTCATTGATGTGAAAAGTCTTTAAAGGAAATAGTAAAGGAAGGAAGGAAATTTATTAAGCCCTTACTATGTTCCAGGCACTGTGCTAAATGCCTTACAAATATCCCATTTGATTCTCAGATCAACCTTGAGAAATGGGTAAAATTATCCCCATTTTGTAGTTGAGATAACAGAAGCAAACCGAGTGACTTGACTGGGTGAGGTGACTCAAGCAGTAAGGTCTGAGGTCAAATTTGAATTCAGGTATATCAGACTCTAAGTCCAGAACTTTATTCACTGTACCCCTGGGCCATCCTCATGTCTTGCCACTGGACTCCAATGACTCCAGAGAAGAGTGTGGGGCTGATGACTTTGCACAGCTCTGCCTCACTTAAATCCAATTCACTCTCCTAATGTCATTGGCCCTCTTTGAGAAAGAAGGACAAACAACAAAAACACTGTGGCATCTACATATTAGAGTATTAGAGGACAAAACACAATGGGAGGAATTAAAAATTTGGATCAGCTTGGCAAGTAATTGGAAGAAACAGAGCAGCAACGTGTTCAAATCAGAATACATTATCTCCCTCTACTCCCTCTTCCCCCATGCTGCGCGCCGCCCCCCCCCCCCATTCACTTCTCCCACTAACTTCCTAATGTTCGTTGAGGGTACTACCATTCTTCTGGTTACTCAGGTTCAAAACCTTAGTCATATTCAGCTTTTCTTTACTTACTCTTCCAATCTAATTAGTTTCTAAGTCTTGTTTTTTTTTATACCTCCTCAACATCTCTCAGATGTCTCAGAAGTCTATTCTTTCTATTCATGTGACAACCACCTTATTTTACAGGATTTTATTTTCTCTCACCTGGACTATTAAATTAGTTTCCTAACTGGTCTCCCAGCACCTAATCTCTCTCATCTCTAATCCATTCTCCTTATACTTGCCAAATTTATATCCCTAAAGCATGGTTCTTGACCATGCCACTCCCCTATTGAAAAAGTTTTAGTGGCTCCTTATTGACTCTAGTATAATTTTAAGCCCTTCACAGTCTGGCTCCAGCCACCTTTCCAAGCTGATTACACCCTCCTTTCCCACTTCTAAACTCTATGCTATGTACTAGCTAAATTGACTTATTTGTTGCTTTCATATATGACATTCATTTCCTGTCCCTGTGTCTTGGCAATGGCACTCTCTCCTCACCTCTGACTCTTATGACCCCTTTGCTTCTTCCAAGGATTATCTACCATGCCTCTTCCTTCAAGAGGTCATTCCTGATTTTATCAATTGTTTGAACCTCCCCTTCCCCTAAGCAATGCGACTTTATATTGTACATAGCTTATATTTATTTATCTATGAACATCCTCTTAGCAGAAAGTATACTCCTTCAGGGCAGATTATTTCCCCTTTGTCCTAGAAGTCCCAACACTTAGCACAGTACCTACCACGTAGTTGGTACTTTAAAAGTTCTTGTTCTATGATTGACTGATCCACATTTCTGTTGAGAGCAAGTAATAGCAAGTGGTACATTTCTACATGTAGAACATTTTGGCATTTCAGTGACCTTGGTGGAACATGCACTGGTTTGAGAGCCATCTGTGTTCAAATGAACAGTAAATCCAGAGTGACAAATAATATTCCTGTAGCCAAACACATTTATACTAGGTGGTAGCAGGTATTACAGATTACTTTTTCTTTAGAGCACAAGTAATATGAGTATAGAATGGAAAGAATTTATAGCAGCAACATTTTAGCTGCAACATAAATGCCATGTTTATAGATGCCATAAGGCCAAGCTTATACATTGGCCTCCTCTCAAACAAAGCCCTATCATTTAATTCACTTTTAAAGTAATCTAATATCTTTGTTTTCTTTGTTCTTGTGGTAAATTTATAAAAACAGGAGGTATAGCAAGAGAAGACACCAGTACCACTATGCAGTTTTGCAGTTTTCCTAAGTGCAGCAGTCTTTTTGACTAGAGAAGACCTGACCTTAAGGGCTTAACTGCAAAGAAACAAAAGTCGGCCTTGATTTCTGAATATAAAGAGACTGTCTTGGCTGTGATCAATTCAGATTTTGAAAGAGCATCATACAAGAGATAGAAAGGAAGAAGGTAGGTGAAGATGAATACAGAAGAGGGGAGAGCCCTTGTAAAAAGAATAGTCAGGCTAAAGTGCAGTGGGAACTGAAGCTTCTGATAAATGTCTAAACCCCATCCCCGCCCTCCAAAACAAAGGAGCTTTTTTTTCTCTCCAAAGATTTGTGTTTAGGAGGAAATCAGGGAAGATATGGATAGGAGTGCTTGGTGTGGATGGCAAGATAATAATGGATAGCAGAAATAAGGCAGAACACTCAACTTCTATTTTCCTTCAGTTTTTTTTTCTTCCCAACCCAATCCAACTAAGTAAACATTTATTAAGCATTTACTATATGCCAAACACTGTGCTAACAGCTGTGGATACAACTGATAAAAAGAAAGACAGCCACTTCCCTCAAGGAGCTTACAATCTAACGGGAGGGGGGAACAACACACAAAAAGAGGCAGGAAATGGGTTGGGGGCGGGGACCAGGAGGTACTGGGCATGGGGATCTTGTTCCATGGAATTGAAGCCAACCAGAGCAGCAGATACAGATTGGAGTGAGTGCAAAAGTCCAGTTTCTGCCCTCTGTAACTGAAAGTATCGGGAGGAGTTTGGTAATCTGCCCTCTAGCCCTCCCATCAGAGAGGAGCGTAGGCTGAGGAAGGTGGTGTTAATCCAAGATTAAGTTAGCAGTGATGAGATTAAAGGTGATGAGTTTAATTTGGGAGGAGCATCTTGTTCTGCGGAGTTATAACCAGGCAGGGAGGAAGATGTGGCCCTACACTGAGAATGAAATTTCAAACTGGTAAAAATAGGACAGCAGTGATTTAAAAAATTAAAAGCCAAGACAAACTAGGAAATGTTGAAGAGAGCACTAGCCCACCTATCAATGTGTCAGCTTTCTTAAGATGGGTTGGAAAGGAGAGAGAAATTAGGGGAGAAACTAGGGGAAAAATTAGGAAGCTACTGTAATTGTCCAGGTGAGAGTTGATTAGGATTCATGGAAGGGGTGGTGGTGGCGCAGGACAAAGATAATGATCTAATATCTATAATGGAAAATAATTTTGGAGAGGCATAGAACTGGAGGGATCTCGCTTATGGTGAGGCGACTATGGAGCTTTGAAGGAAGCTTGAGATTCTAAGAGGAAGAGGTGAGATGGGATAGTATTCCAAGGGTGGAGGCAATCTGTGCAAAGACACACAGTTGGGAGATATCAAATTGAATTTGGGGAGCAGCAAGGAGGCCAGTTTGCCTGTGATGTAGAGAGTGTGAAGGGAAGTAGCATAAAATGTCTGAAAAGATAAATGGAGAGCAAATTATGGAAAATCTTAAATGACAGGCTAAGGAGTTTCTATTTTAGTCCAGAAGGGAAGGGAATAAGCATTTACATAGTGCCTCCTATGTGTCAGGTACTGTACTAAGGGATTAAAAAAACCCAAACACATATCATCTCATTTGATCCTCACAATAACCCTGGGAAGTAGGTGCTGTTGCTATTCCCATTTTACAGCTAAAGAAAGTGATGCAAATAGAGGTTGAATGATGTGTCCAGTAAGTATCTGAAGCCATATTTGAACTTGGGTCTTACTGAGCCCAAGATACTATCCACTATAAGACCAGCCACCTCTATTTTATATAACCTAGAGGCAATAAGGAGCCACTAAAGATTTTTCAAATTAGGGAGTTACATGGTCAGATGTGTTTCATAGGAATATTAACGTGTCCGCTGCATTGAGCATGAAGTCTGAGTTCCCTTTCAATTCTAAATCATATTATTCTATGATTATATAAACAATCCCAATTACTAGATAGTGCAAATGTGATCCCTCTCTTATAGAGGTTAGGAAACTGAGTCTCAGAAGTTATGTGATTTAGATGAAGTCACAAAACTAGAATTTAGGAAGGGAAATACTTACATTTGTTCTCATGGTAATTATTCTTTGTTTGCAAGTTTCATGAAAGCATTGACTAAACCTTTGTAATTCTCCTTGTATTAATATGTAGCATTGAGTTCTGTAAATTCTCTCCTCATAAGCTCTTAGATTGAAAACTGGAAGGGACCTCAGAGACCATCTCATTTTACAGATGAGAAAACTGAGGCTCTGGGAGATTAAGTGGCTTATCAAAGTCACATGAATACTTAGGGTCAAAGACAGGATTTTAAATCCAGGTCCTTCCTTTGACTCTGTAGCCAATGCTCTTTCCACTATAATATGCTGCTTTCTTAATATAGTCTCTTCTTCTTCTTCTTCTTCTTCTTCTTCTTCTCCTTCTTCTTCCTCTTCTTCTTCCCCTTCTTCTTCCTCTTCTTATCCTCTTCTTCTTTTAAATAATAAGCAGGATTGGCTTAAAAAATCAAACTGAAGATGCTGTTGTATTATGAAAATTCACACAGCTAAGCACTGGTTAAGTGGAAATCTCTCAAATGGAGCCTTCATAGTCCATTCTTATAATTCTAGCAGCTTTTTGCCTACCTAGTACTAGGTTTTTAGTCCCCTGTCCCCCTCCCCTCTCTTTCTCCCCCCTCTTTTCTCCCCCCACAATGGTGCCTTCATTTTGTGTTTCTATTGGAGCATCACTGAGATGCTCTCTTTGTTATAGGAATGTGTTTGCTTGTGAAGTGGGGCCATGAAGAAGGTGTCACCTGTTTTGTCGGGTCTCTTGAGTATAGGGACATTAAGTAGATCTGTTAGGAGCACACACATAAAATTGAATTATTTACCACATGTCAAAACCCAAGCAGAGCAACTGGCTTTCCTACTGAAGAGTAATTAACTAAAAGCACTACAGGTCTTAGCAGAAGAAAAATGGTCCCAGTAATTGTTCACAGAGTGTGCTAAAAAGGCAACAACTGGAGCCTAGGACAGCAATTTCTGCACGGATTAGGTGCTTGGTCAAAGTTTGAATTAAATTGTAGTAAAGCAGACCTCATTTAAAAGCTGGCTTTTTCCTGTCTAGGAGAATAGGAAAAAAAGATGGTTGATGGGGGCAGCTAGGTGGTGCAGTGAGTAGAGCACCGGCCCTGCAGTCAGGAGGACTGAGTTCAAATGTGGCCTCAGACACTTGACACATGTATTAGCTGTGTGACCTTGGGCAAGTCACTTAACCCAAATTGATCTGCCAACCCCCCCCCCAAAAGGTGTTTGTTGATCATTTTGGGGGTGCTAGTGCCTCCTTGCTAACACTTTGTTTTTCTCTTCTCTTAGTTGAAGTAATGTGTCCAGTGTAGTTGCCAGGTAATATTGATTCTATGCCCACTACCTCCTTTGTAATTGCTCCCCTCTCTGTACAGACACAGTTACCATTTTGGTTCAGGTTTTTGTCACCTGTGTCTGAATTACTTGTTTCCAGGCTTTTCCTTCTCTGTCTTCTACATGGTAGGCAGGATCATCTTTTTAAGGCCCAGGTCTGACTATATGAATCCTTTGCTCAGAAATCTGCAGCTGCTCTCCATTGTCTCTAGGATTAAATTCAAATTCTTTAGCTGTAAATTTACCAAATTGACCTACATCTGGCTGGCTTTTCAATCTAAATTCATACATATTATCTTTACAAAGTCTATACTCTAGCCAGGCTTAACCAGTAGAGTTTCCTCAAATATTTTCTGCCAGGCATAGATTTCCTCAAGTTGTTGCCCATGTCTGTACACATTTCTTTCCTGTCTTGGGTGCTCAGAAAACATCTTCCATCAGGGGATAACTCAGGTTATCTCCTCTCCCTCACTCCCCTTCAATTATTAGTGTTTTCTTTCCCTCATCAATTTTCCTTGCTCTGTATTTATTTGTATATATGCTTATTCTCTCAGTAGAATGTGAATTCCTTAAAAGTCAGGACTGTTTTGTTTAAATCTACTAACACCTAGTACAGTGCCTTGAACATAGGGAAAGGAACTGAATTTATGACATTATTAAGGAACTCCCAAATGAGGAAATCCTCTTACCAGTGCAGATCAGCCCTTTCACTATCAACTATCTAGAGATAGATCTCTCTCTATCAGCACATAGTAAATGTTTGTCAGATTGTTGAAATATTTAACCTTAACTATTATAGCTGAGTGTAGTGAAAGAGCTAGCAAAGACAGGTCTAGAGTGTATGGCTGAAAATTATTGTGTATTCTTCATAAGTCTTTTGACCTCTCTCAGTGAGGCTCAGTTTCTTCATCTACAAAATGGAAAGACTGAATTAGAGGAATCACTAAAGTCTCTTTCATTTCTAACGTTTTCAATACTCTATGTTTCCAAGGGAATTACAAAATTCTCAAAGTAAAAACAATGTTAATTTTTCAAAGTGAGAATAACATATCACAATAAGAAAGAACATTGGATTTGGAGTCAGAGGGCCTCAGTTTGAATCTTACTTCTCTACTTATTTCCTTATGTTAGAAAGTCATTTGACTTCTCAGCTTCAGTTTCCTCTTTTGCAAGGTAAAGAAATTTATGGTCCTAAGGTCATTCCAGCTTATGGTCCCATAAATAATAAATATAACTTACAGAAGCTTGGGCTATCATGTAATCATGTAAATATTGAACAGCTATCGTTTTTTAACTTCAACAATCATTTACCTAATGAGGAGAGGAAAAGACTGTGATTTGTAGAGTATTCCATTATTATTACTTCAAGTGGCTCTTTGAGTAATCTTGGGCAAAAGATAAGAATGATATTTGCCCCCTGCATATATAATAGTGATATGGTCCAGGATATGTGATAAACTTTTATAAACACATGAGTTTCTTGTGTAGGCCGGCTTGACCCTCTTCGGAGGTGGTCCTACTTGATAAGACTTGAGAACACTTGGGTGTGAGGGGTTTAGGAATGAAGGAGGGCAGGGATTAGGTGTAGAGAGCTATTTGAGTGGAATGGGAAAGGGTAAATGGCAAAGGCCTGAAACACACACACTAGCCTCTTAAGAATCCCAAATCAGACCCTCTGGATCTTTGGTTTTACCCTGGGGAATTGAGTTAGGACTGGAGTAAACTCAAGATATTCATAGCCATCTTCAGGGATAAGAGGAAAGTAAGTCTTTCCTGGATATGGACCTGCTCCTTTGGTTCAAACCTATATTTTAGTTGGAAACAGATGGCTGGGTGTTTGATTTACTCTAGATCAGGGGTTCTTAAATTGTTTTATGTCATGCATCCTCTTAGCATTCTGGTGAAGTCAATGGAACCCTTCCCAGAATAATGTTTTTGAATGCATAAAATAAAATACCTGGGGTTACAAAGGAAACCAGTTTTATTAAAAAGTTCACAGATGCCTGGTTAAGAATTCCTGCTCTAGTCTAGACAACACTTTGGAGTATCTTATTAGACACATATGGTGAAAATAGGTAGGAAAGTAGGACCATTGAAATAAATTCAAGCCTAAAATAGCCAAAAAGGGTCCTGCATGCCTCTGTCAGAGTGATCGCACTTGATTTCTGAAATCTCTAAAGAGTGTCAGCAAGGAATATAAATGATCAGAAGGCTCGGTGGGGATGATGGACCATGACAATCCAGTCTAGGTAATTTGCAACTATATTCGGCATTCACTGGTGCTTCCTGGGGTTCCAGAAAAATGGTTTAGTATCACAGTGACCTGTTTCAATACTAGTATTATTTGTCCTTCTACATGCCATTTGTCCTAAGAGTTAGGACATAAAAAGCAACATATTTAACTTGGAGATGGGACCGTTGATAAAGGGAATTCTGAACAATTAATGCACATAAATCATTTCATTTCACACCTCTGTGAGGTTCCCATTATTGGCAAATGAACTAGAATAGTTAGTCAACCAGTTTCAGGGCTGGGAACTGCACCCTGGGGTCTTGTTTCCCACCCTGTTGGAAGCATTAGATTCAGGCTCAGCATTTTGAGCTTTTTTGGCTCTGCAGGTGGGGACAATGTCATTCATTCTGTCCTTAGACTAACTGCAGGATTTGCAGAATACCAGCATCCTGTCTAGAATGATTTCAGACAGGCCGCTAGATTGATATAACCTATTAAATAGAAGCCGTTTCAAATGATTTGGAAATTACACATAGTTTGAGGCACAGTTAGAGAAATGCATTTCAAAAGGCCCATTCATCATTTGAGTTGGAAAGTCACAGTGCAGTGTGACTTGGGTATCAGCAGTTGAACTTGAATCCTTTAATTTGTCTCTTATCATGGTCCTCAGTACAATGCACACCAGGAGTGATGTATTTGTTTCTTCTCTGTACAGCTGTGACAGCTTCTTGCAGCAATCTTAGCACGAAGTGATTCCAAAATGATGTTTATGATGGAAGCTGTCAGTTCACTTCTTCACCACCTGGAGAGCAATAGAACTTGGGCATGTCTACCTCCTGCTGTTACATGGCTTTCAACAACATTACAATTGTAAATAAAGGTAAGCCTGATGCAAATTCTGAACTCTGTTGCCTCATTCCAGGCATTCCTCCTTCAAACCTTCACCTTGAATATAGGAATTTTATATTTTTTTTAGGTTGTTATATTTATATTTGACTCCAGGCTTTGACTCTTACTATCTGGAAGACCTTGAGCAAGTCTTTTCACTTTTCTGAGTCTCAAATTTCCTTGTCTGTACAATGAGGCAGTAATTGCTTGTACTATGCCTACTTCACATGTTTATTGTGAGGAAAGGGTTCTGTAGACTTTAAAGCACTAAGGTATTATTATCATTATTATGCAATAATACATATAGGCTGGTCACCCGATAATGAAATTTGTTTGGCTCTGGCGATCTACAAAACAAAGAAAAATTTAAAAAAAGGTCCTTATGTTAGTCCTTATTAGTCCTGTATGTTCCCCTTCTGTATCTGAAGTGACCATGGGAAAGGGGATGGAAGGTATTAAGAGTCACACAGTGTTCAGACTGTCAATAAACTTTAATTTAACTTTTGGCACTCTAAATGTGAGATCCTCATCCAACTGGACATGTTGCTGGAGGAACTGTATCATATAAATTTTGATATACTTGCAATAAACAAAACCAGAAGAAAGAAGGAAGTTATAGTTAAGTGAAAGGATGGCTCATGGATACTCCTTAGAGAAGCAATGAAAAGAATTAGCAGAGAGGGTTGTATCAGAGATACAAAAGATACAAGAAATATTATATCGTGGGGCATACAATCATTATGTATTGAAATACTATTGATAGATATTTGCAAAAAAGACCTTCATGAAAATAATTGCAACTTGTGTATCAACATCTCTTCCTGAGGGGGAAGTAGTAAGGAAATTCTGTGAAGAACTTGGTAAAACCCTTCAAATTGAACTAATATATTCTCTGTTAATTGGTGACTTCAGTGAGAAGTCTGGAGAAGGTGAGGATGGGGAGATAAATATGGGAAAGGATATTTCCAGAAAAAAAAGAGAGGCCAAAGATTTGTTGATTATCCAGTGACTTCATGTCTCTGTTTAATGAACACTTCTTTCAAAAAATTGGACATGATGAGTAGTACCAAATAACATCACAAAGTCTAAATACATTTTTATATGGGAGAAATGGCTTATTACATATGTAGGCCTTATCTACAACTAATCAGAGCTAAGAATAATATTTATAATAAATAAGAAAATAGTAATAAGAAAAAGCTATAGGGTACAATTAAGAAGATTTAACTCTCAATTATTTTAATAAGCTATTGAAAATTTAAAAAAGGGAAATGGACAACAGAAGTGATGCCAGCATTGACCATAACCATTTATCCACAAGCTAAACCACAAGCAAATTAGTTGATCCAGGGAGAACGAAAGAGCCCATAAAGCACATTAACCAGCAAATATTCAAATTACTTGCCCAATGGAGAGAGATGACTGCCAGAGATAATACAGGGTAAGAACATAAATTTATCTATAAAATCTTATGAAGTTGGATGATGGACAGTTACAAACATTTTCTCATAAAGCAGAGAGAAGCAGTAGAGAGTAAAATCAGTTTAAAGAAAGTAAGATAACTAACTAAACAATATCATTCCATGAGTATTTATGGATGAAAATGAAAATAGGATTATAAACAAAAAAAAATGGAAAAGATTTTTTTTTGTTGTTACAACAAACTATTTTCTCCATCAAGAATAATGGAACTACCACATTTGGACCCTAAAATCTCAGTTCCTGAGGTGCTTTCGGAGGAATTAGAAATAGTACTACAGAGAACAAAGACAAAAGGAGCAGCCTGGTTGGATCAGATATATGAAGAGGAGATCCATACTGCAGGAAGTACAGTTGGGAGGGCATAGAGTGATGGATTTACAAAGTATCTAAAGGGGAGGAAGTTAATAAAGTTGTATAAAAGTCTCAGACATTATTGATACCAAAAAAAGGTTAACTGAGGAAACTTCAGTAACAGCTGAAAAACAGTTTACTTTTCCATCTATACAAAATTTTTATAAAGGTGATCTTTACACAAATTGAAGTCATCCTTAATGAGGGTTTTAGTACAGAACAAGGAGGCTTTAACAAACAATATTCAACAATAGATCACATCTTTACTATTTCACAGTTGACTGACAGTTAAAAAGATTATAAGACACTATTATTTTTATTGTTTGTTGATTCTGAAAACAAACATTTGATTGAGTAGAACAAAATGACACCTGACAGGCACTTTTACAATGTGTCTCAAATTTATATTTCAAGATTATCCAAGAATCCTTAGAAAATGTAACAACAAAACTAACTTTGTCCATTATCTTCTGAACAAACATCAAGCTGGGCATAAAAAGGGAAACATGTTTATCAAAAGTATTCAATATGGTGATAAAGGAGATTCAGTGCAGTTTAGGTTAAGGAAGTATCCCCTGTGGATTTCGAGTCTTTCAGATACTCTTGGTGGATGACAAAGTGTTGATTATATTAATCCCCAATACTTTGAAGAAGCTCCTGAAAGATATCCGTAATCTCTTAATTGCTAGTTTTCAAATGAATCTTAATCCTTGACCTCTAAAGTTTTTGATACCTTTGATCACCTTTTCTTTCTGGATACTTTCTTATCCCTAGATTTTTGTGACACCGCTATTTCTTGTCTATCCTCAGTTTCCTTTGCTAATTCTTCATTGATGTCAAGACAAATGACTGCGAGTATCTTCTAGGGCACCATCCTGGACAATCTTTTCTATTTATTGTATACTATTTTATGTCATGACCTCATCATTTTCTATGTGTTCAATTATCATCTCATGTAGAAGAATCTCAAATTTCAGCATGCCTGAATAGATACCCTGTAAAGCTTGTCCAATAGTATGTATATATGAAACAGACAATACAGATGCACAGAAAGTGAGTCTAGAGTATGCTTGCCAGAAAGACTATTTTTGGAGAACTCAAGCATTCACATGGTCATCAGAAGAAGTGATACAAGGACACTCTCAAGGTCTCTCTAAAGAACTTTGGAATTGATTGTGTAACATGGGCAAGGACACTCTCAAGGTCTCTCTAAAGAACTTTGGAATTGATTGTGTGACATGGGAGAAACTGGCACAGTCCTGCTCAGCATCAGAGAAGGTGCTGTCCTCTATGAGTAAAGAAGAATTGAAATGGCTCAAAGGAAAGGCAGGATGTGCAAATTTAGAGAAACCACCCCAAATGTTCTAGCTGTACTAGAGCATTCTGAATTCATGCTGGTCAGACACACTGAAACTTGACTCTAGCATAGTGATGGCATTTTGGTCTTCTTCAAGAACAAAAGACAACAACCAATCAATATATGAAACAGACAGTACAGATGTACAGAAAGTTGAGTCTAGAGTTGGAAAGGAGTAGAATAGGTGGGATTATTTGGGGGAAATTGCAGAATATTTTTACTGACTCCAAGCTTTCCCAAATAGCAAAGATCCATATTTTTCTAAATTCAAACATTTAATTTGTGTTGCTATGTGGCATGGATGCCTGGTACACTATTGCCTCAGAAGAAATTATGATGCACATCACGCAGAAAACAGTGGAAAGGTTTATGGTGGATAAGAGCAGGTTCCACCATGTAACCAAGGAAGAGCTTAAATGAAGTACAGGAGAAAAGGATGTCATCAAAGAATTGTATGATAGAAAGAGAAAATGGGTTGAATACAGGTTCTTCACTCGTATCCATGTGATGTCAAGAGAAAGTAAGGAAGGCTTCTACCTCACTGGGTGGATACCCTATGGTGAACTTTTGGGTGGGCATGAAAGAAAAATTCAAGATAAGCTATGTTCTTCATTGTTGGGAAGAATTTTTGAACTAGCAAAAGCACAGATTCATTTGAATACTGGCAATAACAATCTATTTTCTTGTGATATCCTGGCATTTTATATATTATCTCAATTTAGTGGTAAAAGCAATTGCAGATAGTCATATATGTATGTACTGTTATATATGGGACAGTTAGGTGGCACAGTGGATAGAGTACCAGGCCTGGAGTCAGGAAGAGTTTTTCCTGAGTTAAAATCTGGCCTCAGACACTTATTGACTCTCAGCAAGTTACTTAATCCTGTTTGCCTCATTTCCTCGTCTGTAAAATGAGCTGGAGAAGGAAATGGCAAACCCTTCTAGTATCTTTGCCAAGAAAATTCCCTATGGGGTTACAAAGAGTAGGACATGCCTGAAAAAATAACTGAACAGCAATTGTTAAATATGTATTTATTCAGTTACATGTATATTGATCGTTATATATGTATTGTTAGTTCTAACCTAGACAAAATATTTTCAATGACAGTAATATATATGTATGAGTGTGAGTGAGTAGGTGTGAGTGAAAAGGTCAATGTAGAGGCAACTCTACTTTTACTTCTCATGGGCTGCCTAAACTGAATCAAATTTTGTCTCGTTAACCTCTTTTCAAGTACTACACATAGAGTTATTCTGTCTAACAGTTTGTGTTTCACCATCCAGCATTGCCCAATTAGCATTATTCTCACTCCAATGAAAGAAAATCCCTTAGAATCCCATGGCTAGTCATTCAATTGTATATTTGACAGGTATTCTGGAATTAATTTTGCTGCTAACTTGGTTGCATGGAATCTTAATGTGTACAAGATGCTGCAACATTTTGAATGTTGCAGTCATTTTGCTATAATCCAAAATACAATATTACTCTTTCGTAACACTTTTGTTTGAAAAAAAAAAGATTGTCGCACATTCCTTTAGGAGTAGAATTTTTTAAACATGACTACAAATACCTGTAACTTCCAAATCATTTCACATGGCTCCTGCCTGATGGATTGTAATAGTATAGTTATATGTGTGGAATGATCTTAAAAAGACTGTTGACATTATCAAAACACTTCAGCTGGTTCACCACAGAAGGAATGGATTTATATGTCTGGCATATGGGTGATAGATGCTATACAAAATGAAAATATAGTAGAATGCGACACCAGGAAAAATGTTACAAATAGAAGAAAAGTAGAAAGAGTCAAAAATTAATAGATTGACTAGGATATTTCTTATCATACTACTGACAATAACAATAATAAAGCTTATAAATATTGAATAATGCGTCTAGTCTCCATTCTAGGAAAACAGAAGTCTTCTCAAAAGTCATATGATGATCCTGTGTCAAACCCAGAAAACATTTCTAAACATGATAAATACCTAGCAAAATTTGAAAAAAAATGCAAAACTTTCTTTAAGGAAGGTTCTAGAGCTGTCACAACTTCTAAGGAGTTTCCTCATGATCTTTAGGGTTAGTGTTATAGACTTTTAAGTAATTAGTCTAAAATATATATCCTTAATTTTTTCCTACCTATTCTTTATTTCATTTCCCAACCACTTAAGGGAATCAATAAATTAGCTACATAAAAAATTTAATGGGCAGAAATGCATGATGATGTAGATAAGATGTTTCACTGTTCAGGTAATTTACCTCACTAGCTTAAGCATCCTTGGAAAAATATGAAACTTTATTTATAATTTCCTTTTTAAAATCTTATTTTCATTGTTATTTTTTGTCCTTACATCATATTTTTTCCTAAATACATACCCTCCTTCTCTGCTTCCCAGTGAGCCATCCCTACTCTCTTAATCCCTATTGCCATTGGCAGGATGGGTCCCCAGAGTACTGTTGGTTACTACATCTCCTCTCAAGATACTAGGAGTAGCCCTGAGGAGTCTGGGGGTATTATTTTTAGTTTTGTGGTTTATGAGCCCCTACTGGTATGCTTCCCTTCTTGATTATTGTTTGAAATCAATGTCATCTAGATTTACTTAACTTTTAGAAATGGGTATTTATTACCCATTGGTACAAACCTTGTCCCCTTTCCTCTGAGGTTATGATATACTTCTACAAGTACATACAGAATCCAGGGGAAAGTGGGGTCAAGTTTTGAGCATATAAAGCAAAGAGAGTAACTCGGATTCTTGTTGTTGGAAATTTTTTTCTTTCCTTTGTGAAGAATGTCTAAAATTCCCTTTAACTTTACTCCAACTTTTCTGTTGGGTTTCTCGGAAACCCTTAAATCTTCCTTTCTCTCCTCTCCTCTAGCTTATCCTTAGTTCTCAATGCATACACTGCTGCCAGCCTCTGTTTTTCTAGGTACCAACTGGTTGTTAATTAAAAGTCCAAACCTCTGGTCCTCCAAAATTCTTCATAGGGTTTGCCTCTACTCAAGGTGTTGGGAAGAAAGGGCTGAAACACTTTGTTCTCCCTCCCAAGTGATTTGTTCTCAGGTGATTGGTTTTTAAAGGCTTTCACCACTAAGATCTCAGATGTTCAAATTCCCAATTCTACCCTAACTTCCTATGGTCTTTTGTTTGTTTTTACAAGCCTCAACCAATTTGAACAGAATTCCTTTTACATCTAGTTGAAATACCTAGATTGAACAGAGATGACTGGACCTTCTTCACATGTATGATTGATTAAATAGAGATTTGCTTTCATCTGCCAAAGGTTTCAGAGTATAATAGCATTTTGTCAGTTAAGAGGAGTAGGGTGATTTCCTTGTGTGGCTTGAGCAACCCCTATGCTTTTTTAAAAAATTACTTTTTTTAAAATTTTGTAACATTTACTTCCATAAGATTTTGAGTTGTAAATATTCTCCCTCTTTCTCTCCTCTCCCCTCCACAAGAAGGTGTGTAATCTGATAAAGGCTCTACACATACATTCATTTGAAACATATTTTCACATTAGTCATGTTTTAAAGAAGAATTAGAACCAATTGGGAGAAACTATGAGAAAGAAGAAGCAAACAAAAAAAAGGGAGAAAATAGTATGCTTTGATTTGCATTCAGAATCCATAGTTCTTTTTCTGGATGTGGATAACATTTTCCATCATGAGTCTTTTGGAGTTGTCTTAGATCTTTGCATTTCTGAGAAGAGCTAAGTCTATCAAACTTAATCATCTCACAATGTAAGCAACCCCTCTTCTTATACCAAGATAAAAAAGAAAAAAAAAACATTTCAGCAAAACCAATCAACATGCAGACCACATCTGTGTAATATTACACATCTATATTTCTTAAATTCTGAAATAAACAGGAGATGAATTTTCTTAATTCTCTGGATTAATCTTGGTCATTATTATTACATAGTATTTATTCTCATGTTATGACTCTTTCCTATTGTTGCTATCATTATGCAAATAATTTTCTTGGTCTTGCTTAATCAATATGATTTTTCCCACGCTTTTCTGAATCTATATCACTGGTCAGAGCTCAGTAATATTCCATTATAATCATATTTTACAATTTCTTCAGTCATTCTTCACTTGCTATATAGGTCCCTACTTTATTTCTCATTCTTTGCCTACCCCCCAAAAGAAGTTGCCATTAATATTTCGGTGTATGTGGCAACTGGCTTTTTGTCTTTGACCTCTTTGAGATACATGTTTTCAGCACGATATCTATCTCAGGGGGTATGGACATTCGAGTCACATTTTAAAGCATAAATCTAATCTCTTTATTCAATTGTCAGACATATTCATAGCTTCACCAACAGCATATTATTCTTTCCATAATACTCCCAGCAATGAATATTTAAATTTTTGAGATCTTTTCCAATTTGCTGGATATAAGGCAAAATTTCAGAGTTGTCTTAATTTGCTTTTCTCTTATTCTTTTGGTTTGGAACTGTTTTTAATATGGTTGCTATTAATTTGAAATCCTTTTCAGAATTATCTATTTTTCTTCTTTGACATTAGAATATGACTCATTCTGAAATAAAACTGAATCATCAAATGGGAAACAGAATTTGCCAGAATATTTTTGGAAAGGAGTGTTCTGGTTAATAGATTTTCTGGTCAAGTGGGCATTAACATAATAATAGAATTTCAGAGTTGAGAGGTGGACCCGTTCTGGGTTTAAAGGACTCATTTTTAGAAGTCGGAGAAGTGATCACTCTTTCCTACCTGTTCTACACTTTTAGTAGAAAATGCTCCCTAAATGGTTGGTTATAAAGTAACTTTGCCATGATTCCAACAAGTAAAAATAAATCCTCCACACAAAACTAAATACCTTGATACGATTCATTACAGGATGTAAGTATAGCTGACCAGGTTAAAATATGAAAGCAAGAGCACAGTTGCTAGCTATAGTTTTCTCAAGTGCTTCCAAATGAAAACTGTATCCTCATTCTAGGATACATCTAGAACATCTCTTAAACTGTTCAGCTCCCATACTAGAGTTCTTAAGTCTAGCTCTTAAACTTTTAGAGAAAAAGCCTCACCCTTTTTTCTATTGATACCTCATCAGTGTCCCCATTTCTCAAATATTAGTCCTAAAGGCAATGATTGGCTCAGAAATGAAGGACAAGATTTAGGGTTGGAAAACTCAGAATAAGCTTGAAAAAGAGAGGACTTTTAGATATTTTTTGGGGGGCACTTCTTTTTTCTTTAATAAATTTTATTTATTTTGTTAAATATTTCCCAATCACATATAAAATGTTTCAAAATTCATTTTAAAAAATTGAGTTTCAAATTCTCTCCCTATGTCCCATTGCTCCCCCATCCTTTGAGAAGGCAATATATCGGTTATACCTATGAAATCATGTAAAACATTTCCATATTAATAATTTTGCATAAGAAAACACACACGTACACACAATCATACACCCACAAACCAAGAAAAATGAAGAAAGTAAAACAAAATATGCTTCAATCTACTTCGGAGTTTATCAGATCTCTCTCAGCAGATAGCATTTTTTATCAGGAATTCTTTGTAATTGTCTTGTATCATTGTCTTGACTAGAATAGCTAACTCATTCACAGTTGATCATTATTACAATATTGCTGTTACTGTGTACAATATTTTCCTGGTTCTGCTCACTTCAGTTTGTATCAGTTCATATAAGTCTTTCCAGATTTTTCTGAAATCATCCTGCTTGTCATTTCATTTCTATTTTTCTTTTTGTAAATAGTATTTTATTTTTCCAGTCACATGTAAAGATAGTTTCCAACATTCATTTTTATAAGATTTTGAGTTCCAAATTTTTCTGTTCTCCTCCCCTCCTCTCCCCCTCCCCAAGATGGAAAGCAATCTGATATAGGTTATACATATGCAATCATGTCAAACATATTTTCACATTAATCACATTGTGAAAGAAGAAATAGAACAAAAGGGAAAAACCTTGAACTCCCCTGCCCAAATGAAAATTCTTTGCTTTGTTCTACATTCAGACTCCATACTGTCTTTCACTGCATAATCATCACAGATTTTATGCCAAATAATTTTGCAAAAAAGTGGGGTGCAACCTTTATGTGAAATGTTTTTTTAATTGTGCCACTATTACTTAAAAATAATTTATTATTAAAATGTCTCTGGTGCAAGATTAGGATGCACAAAGTACTTGTGAATATACATTAAAATTGAATACTGACAATGCATGTGTACTGACAATTCTAGGCTCCTGGTTCTTAGTGTGTGAGAGTTAAATACATATCCATGTGCCACTGGTGAATACATTGTTACCTTTTAAGCAGCACGATGAACAGAATTATACTATGCAATGATTATGCAATGAAAGGCTATAAACCAATTTTTAGACTGAAAAAATAGGGTGTGAGGATTAGCAGTGGCAACGATTATGTGGGGAAATATGGTAGTTTTTCTCTGGATGTGGATAGCATTTTCGATCATGAGTCTTTTGGAATTGTCTTGAATCATTGTATTTCTGAGAAGAGCTAAGTCTATCAAAGTTGATCATCACCAAATGTTGCTGTTTCTGTGTACTATGTTCTCCTGGTTCTACTCACTTCATTCAGCATCAGTTTATGTAAGTCTACGGTTTTTCCTGAAATCTGCCAGATCGTCATTTCTTATAGCACAATAGTATTCCATTACATTCATATACCACAACCTGTTCAGCCATTCTTCAATTGATGGGCGTTCCCTTAATTTTCTTTTCTTTGCCACCACAAAAAACTGCTTGTCGTTTCTTACAGCACAATAGTATTCTATCACAATCACATACCACAGCTTCTTTAGCCATTCCAGGGGGAATTTCTGAATGTATTCCAGAACTTATCCTCAAGAAGCACTGATAGAGACTTAAGAAGGAAACAAGCCTGTGAGCAGAGTGAAGATGGTGTCTTCGGTGCCTCCTTTTGGGCCCTAGTCTAGCCTAGTGTCAGGTGACTCCTCTGTGTACACTCAAATCCCGTTACACTTCTTTCTGCTAAAAGTGAAGAACCATCAAAAGAACCTTGTTGGAAAGTCTCCATCAAATTGTTTTCAATGTATATATTAAAGTCATACAAAATTTCTTGATGCAGAAACAGTTATGATAACTTTTTCAAAGAACTGCTAGTTATCAATATTAAATGAGCCATGACACCAAAATATATATGCCCACCAGAGGTGTTTGCCACTGTCAAATAGGATGTTCAACACAGAAGCCAGACATAAGGGGGATTCCCTATAGATGGTAAGATCCTTTGGATACTTCATTTTTTGATGACATTGCGCTTATTGCATCAAATTCCACAACACTTCAGAGCCTCCTAAATAAGATCCATAGCAATAGATCAGTACTATATTATATAGGCATCTAGGTAGTGCAGTGGATAGGGTGCCAGGTCTGGAGTCAGGAAGACATCTCTTCCTCAATTCAAACCCGGCCTCATATACTTGCTAGCTGTGTGACTCTGGACAAGTCACTTAACCCTGTGTGCCTCAGTTTCTACATTTGTAAAATGAGCTGGAGAAGGAAATGGCAAACCACTTCAGTATCTTCAGACACAACAGAAAAACTACTTAACAAGAACAAGAACATTATAGTATATACTAAAGTGTTATCAATTACCACTAGTCTAGGACTGCATCCCCAGTATATTCTGAAGTGTAGTGTAATTGGGAAATATTTAGCAAAGTAAATAAAAATACAATAGAACATAGGTAATGTGACTAGGAGGTTTTTTAAGTCAATATATGGCCCTCAGAGATCTGCATGTATTTGGCTTTTCAGTGCCTCTCCCACCCCCATTTAATTTGAATTTGACACCACTGGTGTAGGGGACATGCCAAATCTAATTACGTGGATTCTATTAATAAATCCCAAATGCATATTTTTTCTTTTTTAGAAATTCTTTAACATTTTTGAAGAAAAATCCACTAGTGGCCTCTAATCTCAGTGTTACTTAACCTTTTATACTGGCATATTTATGGGAAAGAATGTAAGCAGAACAAAGATTCATTTCTTTCTGTGATGCTTTTGTTATTTAATTTTATAACTCAGCATGTCAGTAATAGGTGTTCTTTTTAAAGTCTTTCCTACCCCCTTAATTTTCTTTGGCTGGTATACTTGTGACACCATTTGTTGTTCAGTCCTTTTCAATTGTGTCCAACTCTTTATGACCCCATTTGGGGTTTTCTTAACAAAGATACTGGAGTGGTTTGTATTTCCTTCTCCAGTTCATTTTAGAGATGTGGAAACTGAGGCAGACAGGGTTAAGTGACTTGCCCAAGGTCACACAGCTAGCAAGTATATGAGGCTGGCTTTCAACTCAGGAAGAAGAGTCTTCCTGACTCCAGATCTGGTACTCTATCCACTGTACTACCTAGATGGCTATATACTACAGTACTGAGTAGTTATGTATCTTATTTAGGAGGCTCTGAAGTGTTCTGGAACTTGATGCAGTCAGTGCAATGTCATCAAAAATGAAGTATTCAAAGGACCTTACCATCTATAGGGAATCCCTCTTATGTCTGGCCTCTGTGTTGAACATCCTATGTGACAGTGGCAAATGCCCCTGGTGGGCATATATCTTTTGATGTCATGGCTCATTTAATATTGATAACTAGCAGTTCTTTGAATGGAACAGATTTGAACTCAGGAAGATTAGTCTTCCTGACTCTGGGCCTGGCACTGTATCCACTGTACCGCCTTTGTGACACCCATAGGTTTAACATTATGAGTTTGATGCATTAATAAGCAGAAAGCTTTCAAGGACCTTCATTAGAGATAAATATTTTCTCTAAATGAAAAAAAAAACAGTGTAATGTGAAAAAGAATCCATTTATCCCTGAATGAAAATGGTAGCTTTTCTTCTTTTTCCGTGCCTGTCCCCTATTATCCAAAATGACAAGAAGCTCTATTATTATTTAGGCTAATCTCGGATGGCTGCTATTGTGTCCTAGATTCCAGGATAAAATTCAGTTCTAAGATATATAAAGGGATGACTCTTTGGTCTTGGGATGTACTGTCATTTCCCAACACAATACATCATCGAGAATGATGACATTCATTTCAGAGCTTCAAAAGAACTAAGTAACCAAGTTGTTGAGCCACTAACAAGAATATGTAATTCATCATTCAAAACAGCTGGTCCATTAGAAGACAGAAAGATGGCCAATGCAGTACCCATTATGTGCACATGTTCTTGCCCTTTGTTTCTTTCCTTTCAATGCGTTATTGATGTTATTCTCTGCAGCCAGAATCTAGTGGTAAAGAATGAGAGGAAAGGGGGGGAAAAACACACAGCCACTCTCTCTAGTTATAGAGCACGAATAGTTATGCCTTAAGCTGGTAAAGGGAAATAAAGATATTGTAATTTATAAAGACACAGAGCTGCTGTCTTATGAAGTAGTTTTTCTAATTTTTTGGTAAGCATTTTATATCTAAGGCTCTAGAGAAATAATATGATGATTACATAGTAAAAAAACACATATGGGCTATAATACTCAGGGTATGGGGTGCTCTGGTTAATTCATTTTTTTTGCCAGAAAAATGTTTTTTTTTCACCTTTTGCAGAAAACCTTTCTAAAATGTAATAGTCTACTTTCTTGACTTTCTTGCTAGGAAGGCAGTGTGCCCTGTTGGATAGAGAACCAGCTTTGGAGATAGGAAATCCTGAGTTCCTACCTTGCCTCTAGCATGTGCTGTCTGTTCTAGGCAAGTCATTTAAACTTTTAGTGTTGTAGGTAACCCTAAAAGTATAAATTGCAGAAAAAGTGTGAAATTGCATTTATAGAAGGAGCTTTCTCACCAGGAGTTCACTATGCTAATGAAATCACAGGTCCAGTTCTTACCCATTTGTCTTTCCTTAGGAAGTAACAGGAGTTAGACATCATTGGATTTTTAATACTTTTTTGCTGATGGAGTATCTTCTCATACCTTGGGTCATTTTTCTGAATCTCAGTGTTCCCTATGGAACCCTAGAGAAGTAAATGTTGCAAGGAACTAGGGTTTATTGTGTCATCCTGACTGCAGGAATCACCTGGGAGTTGCCTTCTTGACAAAATTCCTGCCATTAGCTTACTTAGTTGTGATTCACCACTTCTGAAAAGCCAGAAAAATTCCAGATAATTAAGGACTTGAGTTCAATTGAGTTAATAAAGATTAGTAAAATTAATAGTTAATAGAGTCAATAAAGAGAAATGTAACAAATAAATAATAAAGTTAATAAAGATTTAGTTAGTAAAGACAGTTAATAAATTTAGTTAATAAAGATTGTACTTGCTGTTTTTCCTTAAGCCTTATTTTTCCAGTGCAAGTCACAAATGTAAATTGCCCTCCCCAGGGCTACTTGTATACTCTTGAGTTGACCTACTAGTAATTGCATTGGGATATTATATTGCTCCCTACTGGCGAGCAAGTGTTAACCCAGCTTCCATAAAAAAAGCTCACTTCCTCTTAGGCTGTGTAACAAACAGTAGTAAAGGAATCAAGTGAAAAAATGAAAGGACTACTTTGCATTTACTTTCTAGAGTTATAGTCAACTCTTGATTTTCCAAATCAGTTTCAGGGAGGCTTAATTATCTAGGAATTTACAGCTAATTGACAATAGCAGATAGACCATACTGAGCTGGGGCCGTGCTCTAGAATCTGATGGCAGAATTTTCTACTGCCTAAGGCACCATCATCCTGAGTGGGCTGGACACTGCGTGGCAGGGGGTAGATCCAACTTTCCTCTCCTGTTGTGCAAAGTACTTCATTTGCACATTGATAATTGGGAGCACAGAACACATTACTTTTTTATTGTAAAGTTAGATTACTTAGTAAAACTTTTAAGGTGTCCAATCTTACTCCTTCAGAGCAATTTAGTAGTGGAAAATTCTGACTCAGTAATCATCAGAAATACTAAGTGATTTGTCTGCCATCACATATGTCGTGACAGAGTGGGATTACATGAGGACCTTCTTCTCAGGTGCTCTTTCTAGCATGAGCTGTGTTGCAATTTAAAGTGATGTATTTTTTTAACTTCACTTTCCTCTTTGCTCACAACTCCACTAAATACAGTTACCTTTTAGCTTTCATATAATCTAAACACATAAGTCATTTATTTGACTGATAAATGTTTAATGTACATGCTAAATAAATTAGTCTATATCATTATTGTCTGTTTTGGATTATATGCTAGGTGTCAGGGGCTATGCCTTTTCAACTCATTGGGATAGTATTTAAAATAGATATGATGATGTTGAATTCCAAAATTAACTTAACCTATTCTCCAAAAAAATCCCATAAATGTCTCTTTCTCAAAATAAAATAAACAAACAAAAAATCCAGCCCAAACTAGTTTGCCCTTGTAGTTAGGATGTACCACTGTACAATAAATATGAAAACGACTTAAAATTCCTTTCTATAATGATAAAGTATAAATTAAAATTTTAGTGTAATTTTGAATTCCAAGCTTTAAAGAAATAAACAAAACCAATAGGTTTTCAATAGGTATTTCAAAAGCTAAAATTTGAATAGTAGAATGGAAGATCATAAATAAATAATTATAGAATTTTAGAATATGAAGTGACCTTACAGATTACAGGATCATGGATTTAAGTCTAGAATGGAGCTAAGAAGTCACGTAGTTCAATCCTGTCATTTTACAGATGAAGAAACAGAGACTCGTGGATATCAGGTAACTCCCCCAAGATCACATAAGTAGTAGCAGGCAAGATTTGACCCATGTTATCTGAGTCTAAAGACAATACTCTTTCTATTGTATATTGTCTGTCCCAAAATCTAGTTCATCACCACTCCCTTTACAGATGAGGAAGAGAGATTAAGTGACTTTTCCAAAGTTACAGCTACCTGATGGCAGGGGCTACCATAAAACTACTCCTCCAGACTCCTAGTCTTTTCACATTGTTTAGTACTGAAATTTTAAAATCTGAGTTATAGAATAAATGCAAAGACATGCAGCTCCTGTTACTTTCAAGTATATCATGTATTTCTTTTTTATATTTATTTAATATTTTTATTTTCCCAATTATATGTAAAAATAATTTTTAACAGTTTTTTGAAAATTGAATTCCAAATTTTCTCTGTCTTTCCCTTTCCTCTCCCTTCCCTGTGATGGCAAGCAATTTGACATAGATTATAGATTTGACGTCATGCAAAACGTACTTCCAAATTAATCATGTTGTGAAAGAAAACAGAGACCAAAATAAAAACCCAGGAAAAATAAAGTTTTTTTTTTAAAGTATGCTTCTATTTGCATTCAGACTCAATTAGAATTGTCTTGGATCATTGTATTGCAGAGAAGAGCTGAATCATAGTTCATCATCACACAAAGTTGTTACTGTATACCATGTTCTTCTGGTTCTGCTCATTTCATCTTTCATTAGTTCATGTAAATTTTTTCAGGTTTTTCTGAGAGCATCCTGCTCATCATTTCTTATAGTACAATAGCATTCCATCACAATCATACCACAACTTATTCAGCCATTCCCCAATTGACGGGCATCCCTTCAATTTCCACTTCTTAGCTACCACAAAATGGCTGCTATAATTATTTTTGTATATTAAAGTTCTTTTCCTTTTTTTTTTTTTATCTTTTTTGGATACAGATGCTGGATCAAAGGGTATGTACTTTTTATAGTCCTTTGGGGCATAGTTCCAAATTGCTTTCCAGAGTGGTTGGATCAGTTCATAACTTTACCAACAGTGCTTTAGTGTCCCAATTTTTTGACTTCTGCTCCAACACTTGTTATTTTTCTTTTCTGTCATGTTAGCCAATCTGATAATTGTGGGATGGTAGCTCAGAATTGTTTTAATTTTCATTTCTCTAATCGATAGTGATTTAAAGCATTTTTTTCATATGACTACAAATAGGTTTGATTACTTTGTCTTAAAATTGCTAGTTCATATCCTTTGACTATTTATCAATTAGGGAATGGCTCTTATTTTTATAAATTTGACTTAGTTCTCTGTCTATTTGAGAATTAAGTTCTTTATCAGAGAAAATTCCTTTAATTTTTTCCACAGTTATGATTCCTATATATAACCCTCAATTCTATTTCCTCCATGTTTTTGTCCTTCTCTCTCTCTCTCTCTCTCTCTCTCTCTCTCTCTCTCTCTGTCTTTTCACTCTGTCCATCCTCAAATATGTTTTGTTTCTGACTATTGTCTCCCCTAATCCACTTGTCCTTCTGTCATCCCTCCCCTTCTTTTATCCTTTTTCCCTCCTACTTTCCTGTTGAGTAAGATAGATTTCTATACCCGATTGTGTGTGTGTGTGTGTGTGTGTGTGTGTGTGTGCGCGCGCGTGTGTGTGTGTTATTCCATCTTTGAATCAATTCTGATGAGAATAAGGTTCAAGTACTCCCTTCACCTGTCCCATATTCCCTTCTACTATAAAAGCTCTTTTGTATCTCTTTTGTGTGAGATAATTTTCCTCATTCTATCTGTCCCTTTCCCATTCTCTCAGTGCATTTCTCTTTCTCACTCTTTAATTCAACTTATACTTGTGCCCTCTGTCTCTGTATACTCCTTCTAACTGTCCTAAGAATGATAGAGTTCTTAGAAGTTACAGGTATCATCTTCCCATGTAGAAATGTAAACAGTTTAACATTGTTGAATCCCTTATGATTTCTTTCCTGTTTACCTTTTTATGCTTCCTTTGAGTCTTGTATTTGAAAATCAAATTCTCTATTCATCTCTGGTCTTTTCATCAAGAATGCTTGAAAGTCCTCTATCTCATTGAATATCTATTTTCCTCCCTGAAGGATTATGCTCATTTTTTGGGGGGGGGCAGGTCATTTTTGGTTGTAATCCTAGTCCTTTGCCCTCCTGGATATCAAATTCTAATCCCCCTGCTCCTTTAATGTAGAAGCCGCTAAATCTTGTATGATCCTTACTGTGGCTCCACAATATGTGAAGTATTTCTTTCTGGCTATTGGAAGTATTTTCTCCTCGAGCTATGAGCTCTTGAATTTGGCTATAATATTCCTAGGAGTTTTTTTATGGGATATCTTTCAGGAAGTGATCAGTAGATTCTTTCAATTTCTATTTTACTGTCTCATTCCAGAATATCAGGGCAGTTTTCCTTCATTTTGAAAGATGATATCTGTGCTTTCTTTTTTTGATCTTGGCTTTCAGGGAGTCCAATACTCACTGACTTACCATTCTTTAATCTATTTTCCAGGTCAATTGTTTTTTTCAATGAAATACTTCACATTTTCTTCTATTTTTCATTATTTTGGTTTTTAATTGTTTCTTGATATCTCATATAATCCTTAGTATCCACTTGCCCAATTCTAATTTTTAAGGAATTCTTTTCTTCACTAAACTTTTTTACCTCCTTTTTTCATTTGGACAATTCTACTTTTAAGGAGTTTTCTTCAATGAATATGTATGTACTTTTTATGGTCCTTTGGGGCATAGTATATCATAAGTATATCATTTTCCATTTGGTGAATTTTCCTTTTTAAGGAGTTCTCTTCAGTAGATTTTTGTTCCTCTTCTTTTTTTTTTTTTTGCCATTTGGGCTATCCTGTTTTTTTTTAAAGTGTTATTTTCTTTAGTATTTTTTGTGCCTTTTTAAAAAAAAATCAAGATTTTGACTCTTTTTCATTATTTTCTTATCACTGTCATTTCTTTTCCCACTTTTCTCTCTACCTCTCTTATTTAATTAAAAAAAATTGTGCTCTTCCAGGAATTCTTTTTGGGCCTAAGACCAATTCACATTTTCTGTGAGGCTTTGAGTGTAGCAGTTGTAACTTGCTTATCTTCTGTGTTTGTGTTTTGATCTTCTCTTCCACCATTTTAACTTTCTATGGTCAGTATGGTCAGATTCTTTTGTTCTTTTCTTTCTTTCTTTCTTTCTTTCTTTCTTTCTTTCTTTCTTTCTTTTTTCTCTCCCTCCTTCCCTCCTTCTTTCCCTCCTTCCCCTCCCTCCCTTTCTCCTTCCTTCCCTCTCTACTCCCTCTCATTTTCCAGCATATTTATTGACTTTTAACTATGTGTTAAAGTTGTTCTCTGCCTCTGAGGTGGGGGGGGCGCCATCCAGAGCTTCAGGTTTTTTTTTTTGTGTAGCTGTTCTCAGAGCTACTTCTGGGAGGTCTGTAAGTTTTTAGTTCTTCCAAGGTAGTATGATTTAAGGAGAAAGTAGTTACTACTCTCCTGGCTTGTACTCTGATCTGTGATCAGCCTGTTTCCCTGAGGCCAAAAGCTCTTTTATGCTAGTACTCTTCCTTGCCCTGGGACTGCAATCTAGGATTGTGACCTGGATCTGCATATGGGCAATGCAACAAAGTTCTGCACCTAGTGCCAGCAAAGGGAACCCTGTAATCTCCTTCTGACCAGTTGTCTTAGCATGTGTGAGTTGAGAGCTCTGGAAGCCTCTGCTTGTTGTTGTTGTAGGCCTGCTGCTCCCTTGCCTGGGGGCTGCCTGTACTAGACTATGCCTCACTCTCATCCTAGTTTGACAGATCTTTCCTGATGACCTCATCAGTTGTCTTGGGCTAGAAAATTGTTTCACCCTATCTTTTTGTGGGTTTTGCCACTCCAGAATCCAGTTTGAGGTATTATTTAAAGTTGTTTGGAGGGAAATTTGGGTGAGCTTAGTTGAGTCCCTGCCTTTTCTCTACCATCTTGGTTTCTTTCTCTCTCTATCCACCCCACCGCCTATATATCTTATTTCAAACTAGGTTATCAAAGTGTTTCCAGTTACCAACAACTATTTTCTTACAAACAGCAGATGTTCTAAATTCCTTAACCCTGTTTGTTTTTTTAAATAGGCTAAACATGCCCCTTACAATCTAGTTAAATTTTCTTCTTCAGAAGGAATAGATAGAGAAATCCTTGAACACAAAGCCAGAACCAACTTTAGAACCTAAAATCCTCCCACAACTTTTGAGATGCTGTGTCCAGATAGCTGTGCTCAAGAATAATTGCATCTATCACAAAATTATTTGACATTGATCATAAACTCACTTTATTTTTATTAGGGTTAGGAAGACCTAGGCCATGTTTAAATTTTTGTATAGCCATATAGCCTGATTTAATGGAATGTGAATGAACAAATACTGTAGGTACTTGATATATTTTGTCATCAAAAAGTAGTAACTATGTTGAATGAACCTCCCCCGCTCCTCCCAACTTCCAGTGGGGAATTAAAAAAAACAACCACAATTATTGAAACCTGAAACTAGGACATTTCAAGGAAAAGGCACAGTGAGTTTTTATGAATGTCAGGTAAAATGCAAATGCACAGTGAGTAATATATAGATTGATATGTCATGATATAATGAATTGAAGAAATGGACTGGAACTGTTCTACATGTACAGTACATTAGGGACAGAATTGCATGGAACCCACCTTGAAAAAAGTGTTCTGCATTGTTGGTCATAAATTGCATTGGTTATATGCTTAAATGATAAGTTTTGAAGGTCACAGATGTTGTTTTCCTGGCCTGATTTTAGTTGTAAAGTGTTGGCTTCTATTCAATTCTAGGTAATTTACATTGTAGTCCTAGAGCCCAACACTTCCTATTAATAGTGCATAGCTGAGCTGATCCTTTACAATTATAACAAACTGTTGGTAATTATAATTGACACTGGACTCTTCATGAAAATAGTTTCCCTAGGACACCTCCTTGGAAATACTTTGATAGCATAATTTGAAATACAGTATATAGAGGAAGGGGAGAAATCAAAATGGTAGAGAAAAGTCAGGGAGGGACTCACCTAAACTCTCCAAAATGTCCCTCCAAACAACTTTAAACAATGCCTCAAAATTGATCCTGGAGTGGCAAAACCCACAAAAAGATGGGTGAAACAATTTTTCTAGCCCAAGACAATTTAGAAGGTCATCAGGAAACATTTGTCAAACTAGGATAAGCAGAGCACAGTCCAGTACCGTAGTCCAGTATTATATAAGGAAATCATAAATCAGTTTTGAGCTCTCTTCAGCTGACATAGGATTTGTGATGAACTGGGTTTAGATAATAAGCCATAAATATATCTTCAGTCTTAATAATTCATCAAAGAATAAGATAATGAAAATTTTTCATTAGATACATACTAAATCTATTAGCTGAAAAAATGGCCTCACAAATTTTAAGCCTTGAAAGTTGTATGAAATAATTTCTTGAGGGGTAGTTATTAAGTATACAAAAAGTAATTTTATAGTTTACACCTTCAAAATCTTCCTGCATCAGAAACTGCCTTTGTCGTTTTTGTTCACCATTCTCTCTATACCTATTCCCCACTCAGGTGAGAGTGTCTTGTGGAATGACTCTTTTTCTAATAGGAAGAGTATATAAGCTTCCTGGCTGATGCAACATTTTATATCAATTATCAAGATATCCCTTTGTCATTATTATTTTTTTTCATTCGTTCGTTGGTCTGCTTTACCCTATCTCTTTCATTTCTAAAAATCTTTTGGATTCTGCTTTTTTCTTGACTACTTTATTTTAGTAGTATGTGAACTCTTTCAAGGCAGGCATTATCTTTTTTAATATTTGTATCTCTAGTGCCTAGTACAGTGTCTGGCACATAGTATGTATTTAAAAAAATGCTTGGTGGTTGACTGATCTCTGGCATTTATATTCTTGGATTCTTGTTTATCTAATTTTTGATCCATTGTTTTCCCTGATTAGCACTCTTTGTAAATGTCTTAACTCTAGCTTACTTATATAAAAAAACCCAAAAAACAAAAACCCTCGAAATCTCTTATTTGATTCAACCATCCATGTTAGCTATTATCTCACATCTTTTCTCTTCTTCATGGCTAACTTTCTTGAGAAAGCCATCTACAGTGTTCCTACTTCCTCTGATCCTTCTAAACACTCAGGATATTATGGCATCTTAGCTAATCATTCATGACACTAATCTACGGATTCTCATCCTATGTCTGACCGTTCCACTGTTTCTTTTTCTGGTTTTTCATATATGTCACGTTCAATAACCATGGGTGTCCTAAGATTCTGTTGTTAGCCCCCCTTTCTTATCCATCTCACTACCTTTATTGAATCATATCAATTCCCATGGGTTCAGTTTATCATGCTTCTGCAAATGATTCCCAGGTCTATGTCTATCCAACTCTTGTCTCTATTCATCTATAGTCATGTCTTCAATTTGGGTACTTCCAACGGTAGGTCCTATATGTCTTAAACTCAATATGTCCAAAGCAAAACTCATTATTTTTCCTCTCAAGTTCTTTCCCCTTTCCTAGAACATCCTTGTTATTGTTGAGGACATCTCCATCCTCCTAGGAACACAGAATCACAACTTAAGTGTGATCTTTGATTCCTCATTCTCATTCCATATATCCAATCAGTTGTCAAATCTTGTTTTTTCTACCTTCACAACATCTCTTGTATGTTTCCTCTCTTTCTGCTCATATCACTGCCCTAGGTTAGACTGTGATTATCTCTTTGTATCACCTCAGTAGTTTTGCAATTACATCACTGCCTCCAGTCTCTCTCTTCAATCCATTCTCCACCCAGCTGCAAAGGCGATTTTTTTAAAATGGAAGTATAACCATGTTACCCCTTTACTCAATAAAATTCAGTGGCTCTCTGTCATCTTCTTTGATTCTGTAGGATCAAATATAAAGTCCCCTGCTTGGCATTTAAAAGTATTTGTAGCCTGGTTTCATCCTACAGGGTGTCCCTAAAGTCCATATACATAGGAAAAAAATGCATATTTTGAAATATTTGGAATATTATCAGACCTTAGCCCCCTTGACTTCTTTTTCTGGGGTATGCTAAAAGAGAAATGTACTCAATGAAAAGCATAGACACAACATACTTGATTGAATGCATTAAGAGTGAATGTCCTAAGATTGACAGCAATGTGGAGTTATTGCATTGAGTTCATGTGAATCTTGCAAAGTGTATCAACCTTTGCATCAGAAATGATGGAAATTGTATTGAAGATGTTATTGTTATTTATTAATATTCCAATTAAATAAAATGTTGTTGAAAATTTCATTCATTGCATTTCTTGAAAATATGCATTTTTGCCTATGTGTCCAGACTTTAGGAACACACTGTACTTTCCCAATCTTTTGTTTTCCTTACTTTTCTGGTCATAGTCTATGATTAGAAAAACTCACCTACTTGCAAGTCCTGTAGTAGGCCACATTGTGAAAAGCTTTAAATGCCAAGCAGAATTGTTTGTGCTTTACCCTAGAGACAATAGGAAGCCACTGCTCTTTATTTAGTAGAACAGTGAAATGGGCAGATCTGTACTTTAGGAAAATCATTTTGGCAGCTGTGTTGAGTATGGATAGGGGAAAGAAGAAATTTGGGAGACCAGTTAATATGCTCTTGCAGTAGTCCACACAAGAGGTAATGAAGGACTGCCTGACTATTGAATTGTGGCCATATGAGTAAAGAGAAAAGGGACAGATGGAAAAGATTTTGTGGAGGTAAAAGTGACAAGATCTGAGAACCAAATATATATGTGGAGTGATGGAGATTGTGGAGTCCAGGATAGTGCTAAGGTTGCAAACTCAGTTGACTACAAGAGCAAGGTCTTGATTAGTTCAAATAATGAACTGCATTGATTGCATTATTTGAATTCACATTGCATATTTCCACTGGGCTGGGCCCAGTCACTGTATTTAACATAATTATAGCATTGTGCAAATTCAAATACATGTGACCATTTTATGGGATTCATTACTCACATTAATCTGGACCTAGCTGCACACAAAATGGGGACATTTACTGAAAATAGGAAGTAGGATAAAAGCAAAGTGTTGAACAATTAATGTTGATCTTGCTGATAGTTATTATGGAATGACTGATACCAGTGGCTAATTTTAATGCGTTGGATAAACACCTATTAGCTACCAGCAAAAAACTGTGGAAAGAGAACTAAACTTGGAGTTATATGACCTGGGTTAATATGCCAGTTCTGCTACTTAGTACCTTGGTAAATTGTTTAATTTATTTGGATTGTTTTCATCTGTAAGATGAGGGGTTGTAATAAGGTTTACTTTTGAGCTCTTAAATCCTATGAACATATATCGATGCACAGTTTTGCTTAATCCAGGACCCATGTTGCATTGTGTTAAAAACATTGCATTATGTTAAAAATGATAATGATATAAAAGGAAATATAATAGAAATTCAGAGAATTAGTTTCTCTCACATTTAATTTTAGAATGTTGATTACTTTGCCTTCTGTAAGAATGGTGACAAACCACCCGCTTTACTTGATAGAAGCAAACATCTTATATTTGCTATAATGATATAGTCAATTTCTTAGACTATCACTGTGGAACCTAGGCAATTGGAGAGACATATTAAGGAAAACTCATTATCTAGAGGTGATAGAAAAGCCAGAGTTGCTATCTTCCATCTGGGAGATATTAACTCAATAAAATACTAGTAAAAAGTCATCTTCATAGTATTTCATTTCAGGGCTACTAATAAAGAATTGTGAAGAATGGTGCAATAAGGGTTGTTCCTGTAATGTGTTATATTTGTAATTTAACTGCAATCAACACATATGTCCTCTGAACATTTGAAATGAAAAGTGAAACAGTCCTTGTCATCTAGTTTCTTTTAAAAATGAATTGATTTTAAAACACCACCAACTAGAATACAAAAGTTTTAATTTGGGACAAATTTAGGGAGACAGTAGGTTATATTTTTGTTGTAGAATATTGATTAAAATAATTTAAATACTCAGATACAAAAGATTTAGGTAAAAAAGATTTATAGGTAGTGATATGTAAGAGTGGATGTGTAGATCTCTCCTGGTTCTATTTCTATCTCTATGGCCATTATTTCTCTGTCTTCTTTGCTAGTGCATAATATGTCTTTAGTCCCTTATTTTTGGAGTCTTTTAGTGTTCTATCTTAGGTGCTCTTCTTTTTCTCTACTCTAAGTAATTTCATCTGTATCTTTGGGTTCATTCGTCATGTCTATGCTGCTGACTAATACACATACATATGTTAAGTTTAAAACTAAGGCTTTAAAAAAGTTTTATTTTTAGTTTACAATCCTCAGGTTCAGAAGTTTTTGAGTTACAAACTTTCTCCCCCTCTCTCTCCTTCCCCTTCCCCCTGCCCCCCAGACAGCATGTAATCTGATATAGATTCTACATGTACCTTCACATTAAACTTATTTACACAATAGTCAAGTTGTAAAGAAGAATTATGACCAATGGAATGAATCATGAGAGAGAAGAAACAAAACAAAAAAAGGGAAAAAAAAGAGAGCAAATAGTTTGCCCCAATCTGCATTTAAACTCTGTAATTCTTTCTCTGGATGTGTATAGCTTTTTCCATCATGAGTCTTTTGGAGCTGTCTTTGAACCTTGTATTGCTGAGAAGAGCCAAGTCTATCAAAGTTAGTCACACAGACACACATGTGTCTGTAATTGTGTATAACAAGGCTGTCCAAAATAGGTCCTGTGTGTCTGTAATTGTTTATAACAGGGCTGTCCAAAATAGGGCCCATGGCCCACATGTGGCCCGCAGTACGATTTTATGCGGCCAGCCTGTGGGTTTTAATTTTCATGAGCGAAAAAACAAAATAATAATTTGTATGGAATGTGTATTAGATTTTTTAATTCCATCACTAATAAATAATCTCATTGATATTCATTTTCTTTGATGTTTTAAAGCAGTATTACGAATGGAACATATCGCATGGAATTTTCAATTGATCTGTGGGATGCATTCCACTTGTAAGATGCAGACTAGTCAGTATGCACCTACCTTTATACTGTTGTGTTGTTGCTTTGTTGTTTTGTATTTGCTTTCGTACTTCATGCCTTTGCCTGTCGTATTGATGACATGCATTCCCCCACTTTCTATTAGTGTACTGTATTTTTTATTCTGGGTGTGGCCCTTGAATAATTATTTTATTTTAATGTGGCCCTAAGATACCCTAAGGTTGGACAGCCCCGATGTATAATGTTCTCCTGCTTCTGCTCCTGTCACTCAGCATCAGATCATGTAATTCTTTCCAAGTTAACATGACGTGTGTCTGCTCCTCATTTCTTATAGGACAATACTATTCGTTACATTCATATACCACAACTTGTTTAGCCGTTCCCCCATTGACACCACGAAAAGAGCTTCTATAAATATTTTTGTACATACAGGTCCATTTCCAACTTGTGTGATCTCTTTAGGATACTGCCCTAGCAGTGTATTGCTGGTTCAAAGGGTGTGCACATTTTTAAAGCCCTTTGGGCATAATTCAAAATTGCTTTCCAGAATGGCTAGATCAGGTCACAAATCCACCAACAGTGTAACAGTGTTCCTATTTTCCCAAATCTTCTCCAGCATTGTCATGTTAGCCAAGATGAGATAAGAGAGATGTGGTACCTAAGGCTTGTTTTGATTTGCATTTCTCTAATCATTGGTGATTTAGAGCATTTTTTTCATATGACTAGCTATCTTTAATTTCTTCCTTTGAAAACTGCCTGTTCACATCCTTTGATCATTTATCAATTGTGGAATGACTTGTATTCCTATAAATTTGATTCAGTTCCCTGTATATTTTGGAGATGAGGCCTTTATCAGAGACACTGGTTGTAAAAATTCTTTCCCAATTTTCTGCTTCCCTCCTAATCTTTGTTAGATTGGCTTTGTTTGTACAAAAACTTTTCAATTTAACATAATTAAAATTATCCATTTTATATTTAATAACATTCTGTATCTCTTGTTTGGTCATAAATTCTTCCCCTCTCCATAAATCTGACAGGTAAACTATTTCTTGCTCTCCCAAATTGCTTATAGTATCAGGCTTTATATCTAAATCATGAACCCATTTTGACTTTATTTTGGTATATGGTGTCAGATATTGGTCTATGCCCGATTTCTGCCATGCTATTTTCCAGTTTTCAAAAGTAAGACTTTTGTGACACAATGTATACACATAGAAGTACACACACACACATTATACACATATGTGCATATTTAATTTTAATCTGTGTCCTAAACTCATCCCAAATCACCAGTTGCCTGATGGATATCTCCATTCCACTTGACTATCCCATCTCATCTTCCCAACTAAACCTTCTCTGTCAAACTCCTTTACTTTTGTTAAATGGTACCATTGTGTTTCTAGTAATTTGTTTTCAAAACCTCATAATCGTTGTTGGCTCTCTCCTTTCCCTCACCCTCTATATCCAATCAGTTGCCAAGTCTTTTCTACCGTGACATTTCTTCTCTCTACTCATATGGCCACTAATTTAGTTCAGGCCATAATTACTTAATTACTTCTTTCCTAGACAATTGAAAATCTCCTAATTGATCTTCCTGCTTTCAGTTTCAAATTCATCTTTTCTACAGGTGCCAAAATAATCTCATTTTTGGTCATGTCATTGCCTTATTAAAAAATCTTCAATGGATCCTCAGCGTAGCAATGAAGACTGTCCAAATATTACTCTCCTTCATTCACTCCATATGTCCCCCCAAACTGACTGACTATTTGTTGGGAGAGGGAGAAAGAACAGTTCTCTCAGTCCATCCTGAGAATGCTTCCTATTTTAATTCTTTTTGCTAGCTAGATACTAAGCTCCATTGCTTTGATGTTGATGCTGATAAAGGACCCAGAGTAGTTAGCTTCCTCTAAATCCAGAGCCTTGAAGCAAAGCTCTGATTACTACATAATAGTCACAAGTTTGACTGAACCTTAGCCAAGGGACAATGTTATTTCTGTCCTTGAATTTGGAAGTCTGTTTAATAGGCAGGACCACCTTATAATAAAATGGCTGTGGATGCTATTCAAGACAGACTAACCTTCCACTGAGTCCTACTAAAAATGTTATAAGAAATTTCCAGTGCCTTATTTTATAGTACCACTTTCAACATATAAAAAAGAATAGGATTTCTAAGTATTTTTTTTTTGAAATTTCTCCTATTTTTACCCATCGAAGACTACTATTAGCTGTGTTGGTAAGCAAAATGGGTTCTTAGCACTTAGTTCAACCAAGTGCCCTTGAAGAGTTTGGCTTTTGTTAATTCAGTGTATTTCATTGGGTCTTACTAGGTGCTAAGCCCCAGGTCCAAACCCCTATTAGGTGTAAAACCTATGTGGGTGTGGATTGGTAACTAAGGTGGGGCCCAAGGTGGGGCTAACTAAGGGGAGGTACTAACTTCAGAGCCAATCATAGGAGCCTAAGTTCTGGTCATTCAGATGACGTTTGATGACACATGAAATGCTTTAAGAAGAGAAGACAGAGCCATTTGTGCATGGCTCTCACTTTTGGCGGCATGGGAGACTCCAGGCAGCTGTAGCTAAGAAGCCTTCCAGCTCCTAAACCTGGATGCTGAGACTTTGTTAAACTCTGGTGATTATGTATTGGGATTTGAATCAGACAAGGTCTGTCTGTCGATGTTTGTACTTTGTATTTTGCTCTGAAGTTCAGGATGCTGGTCTTTTCCCCTGAACTAAGTGAATGATATTTGTATGCTGAATTAAAGTAAGCTTGTCAACCCCTTAATGCTGCTTTCCTTGCTAAAGCAGATCAAAAGAACCTGTGCTTTTGCAGTGTGTTGGCAGCTTTCTGGGGACTGGTTGTTGGTGGATCTTACACCCCCACAGAAGCTGCTAGCTGGATTGTTGAAACATTAGCTTACTGAAAAAATAAGTTTTAAAAACTGTTTTAAAACTCCAGTTTATTTGAAGTTATTTACTATCTTTATTTCTCTCATCTGAACCTTCTAACTTGTAAATTTTCTTTATTCTGTAAAATATATTTAAATAAATAACAAAAAATCAAAATTCATTCACAGATAAAGCATTTAATCAGTTAACTTAAGATATTCTGTTTATTTTTGAAAGCATCTTGAAAATTCACTGATGTGATTTTTAAAAATCTCAAGACAATCATATCTCTGTTTAATTCAAGTTTAGAGATTTTTAGAAGTTATTTGACTTGTTTGATCTTTATTTTATAAAAATTGTTAGAACCATTATGAGCTATAGAGATCTTTCCTGGTTGTTCCCCAAAAGTCAGGGCAAGTCTTTCAAAGCATCTTCTTTTATGTATGAAATGAGTTGTACTGTGCACATGTGCTTCTTTTTTAAAAAATAAAAAAGCAGAGCCATACTATATAATTTCATTAGGTCTGTTTGAAAGAAATCACCACTGATATTCTTTGTACCTTTAGGACACATTCTATTGAGTCACTTCATAGGAAGAACTTAATCTGCAGTTGTAGAATGTGCTAGGAGAAATCAACACTCTGAAACTTTAAGTCACTCTTAAGGTCTTGAGTTGTTGGTTAGTTGGTATAGGGCAGGGGTTTTTAACTTTCTTTGTGTGTCGTGGACTCCTTTGACAGTCTGATCAAACCTATTGACCCTTTTATTTTTTCCCCAGATTAATGTATAAATGTAAAGTATAAAATAAAAAAAAACACAGAATTACAAGGGAAACCAGTTACATTGAAATGTATATATATATATATCTATCTATGCAGATATGCATATGCATTTATTTAAATATGGATGCATATATTGATTGTATATATGTGTATATATGTATATACATATTGTATATATACTATATATACAGTATGTATATATATACTGTGTGTGTATATATATATACACACATTGTGTGTATACTGTGTATGTGTGTGTATATATATATATCTGTGTATATATACAAAGATATGTATATACACATACCAACCCCAAGTTGGGAACCCCTGGTTTAAGGGATGGTTGTTAACTGGGTGATTAAATCTCTTTGCCATGCATGTTTGTTTTTTACAAAATTTTTTTAGAAAAATGTTTCTTTCTCTATGGAGCATTATGAGTAAACTCAAATGTATGAGTAACTCAGGTGACTGAAACTCATTTTTCTTACTGAAAATATGATTTCAGAAGAGGACAGTGGCCCTGTTTCAGTGACTTTTCCCATTATTCTTCAGAACTATAAGTACAGTGCCACCTTGTTCCCAGGTAATTTGGTCAGATAGATAGGGCACAAAACTTTTTGTGAGGAAGACTTGGGCTCAAATCCAACCTCAGTCACTTATCAATTTCTCTTACCCTCATTTTCCTCATCTGTAAAATGGGGGAAATAATATCATTTATATCTCAGGGTTCTTATAAAGATTAAATGAGATAATATATGTCAAGCCTTTTCAAAACGTTAAAATACTATAGAAGTGGGAACTAGTATTAATTTGTGGGGAGAATGAATGAGGTAGGGCACAGTGCAAAGGGTTATTAGATATCTATATGTATGTAAAGCTCAGAGGGTCTGTGTAGTCACGTACTAAGGCAATCTCATTTTCCAGCTAGTAGCTACTCAAATTATAGATGTCGTGTCTTGGAGGAAATAATCAGATTATACCGCTCTGATCTTAAAAATCCAAACCTATAGCATGAAGACAAATTTCACTTATCTATCAGCAGCTTACAGTAGAAGGTGATCTTGAAATCAGAGCAAAGTAACTTTTTGGGTGTGTACTAATGATTTCATTGGGGATGGGTGGTGGGGGTGGAGCAGAACTTCCTCTACTCATGTATGTCAGCAATTTGTCTGTACTTAGAATGGGGTCATGGAAAAGTTGAGTTGCTTAGGTTTAAACAAATAATGATATAATTGATAATTCTTTAACTCAGGTCTTTCTGACTCCAAGGCTGTCTCTTCATCTACTTTTCCAGGCTGCCCCTCAAAAATGTTATGTGTTAGACTAATAGCAATGTTGGGATAATTCCCTCTTCTAAGATCAGTAAATGAGCAGATTACAATGACTGCTTCTACTATCACTATTACCTTTATTTCTTAAAATGAAATTATTTTTGCCTAATTGCCATCTTGTGGACAGTGCATCACTACTACCTTTTTATTGGGATATGTGACTAGAATAGCATAGTGAAAGTAGAAGATAAATCTGATATTTTTGAGGGGAAACAAAGGCGTAAATAAAATTTGTATACAGGAGTCTACCACATAATGATTGCAATTTGTTTTTAATTTGGTCATCAAGTACTCCTCTTCCTGGCACACTAAATGACCAAATAAAAATAAAAGAAATAATAAAAATGGGATTTTGACACAGTAGAAGAAGCAGCATGAATCTATTTGTACCTTTCATGTTGGTCAAGTGAGCCCACATGTATGAATTTATGAATTCAAGTTTACATAGTGAGTCATTTGAGGGAGCAAAATGATTTATGTATGTCTATTTGTAATGTACATGTTCAGCTTTAAAAGGATCTTCATCTCATTATCAGAGTATCTTTATGATGGTTGACATCTTTTATCCATTGATAATACTCTAAGGAATGGAGAAAATGAAAAATCTTATTATCTATGCCATAAAAAGTATGAATACTTAGTGAAAATATAATAAAAAAGCAACTAGAAAATATATCAATCATTAAAACCAATTATATCTAATTGCTATGACAACAAAAATACAACTTTAATGCATTGCTTCACTCTGTGATCTATCATAAAGTATGCACCTGATACCTTTTGGAGAAATGTTTGAGTTGTATAAACTCTTAATCAGAGTATCTTTGAAATGTTACGTGCCCTATGTAATGAATAATTTACAGGAAAGGATACAAAATGACGATAGTTTCCTTTCCTCTTATAGGACTGTATTTATTTACAATTTCTTTCCTTTTCCTTCCTTCCTTTCTATTTAACTTATCATGCTAGAGGATGAACAAGTTCTTATTGTAGTGAGAAAATATTTCTCGTATGTAATTTATTGAAACTTGCTGTATAATGGGGGAGAAGACCAATTTCAGTAAAGAAAAGAGGGGGAAGATTAAGAGGAAGAATCCCACTGAATAGTGTTATATGTACCATGGAAAGCTTGTGTTGCCTAATGATATGTCAGCTTGCAATTAGAATACATCAGCATTGAACACTGTTTAAAGCAAGAGAAAGTCTGTGTTCGGTAATTACAGAGGCTCAATCCTAGGAAGTAAATTTGATACAGTGAGTCTTTTACTACTTCTCGTTTTCCACCATGGATACTGTTGCTACATCCTTAGTATGTATATGAACAGATAACACACCTCTCAGCAGCATCTTGTAAGAAGAGATGGTCCTTCTTTGGACCCAAATTTACTTTCCGTAATTCCAGAGACATCTGCTGTCTTTCCATTTTTAGTGGCATATGTTACTGATTTTAGGCATGTTCAATCAGGGAATGAAGGACGTAGAATACATAGTTTACACTTAATAATGAATTTCTCACTCTGAAGTTTTTGCTCCCTTACTTTGCACCTTAGCTCCCTCACTAGAACATTGTGAAGATGAACACAGTTTTTAAAAAGTTGGTAATTGCTTTGACCTCCTTTGAGAGAGCTGCTACCTAATAGCAATGCCACATTAGCATTATGAGCTTCTAGTCCCACATTTAGAGGTACTGTAAGAAAGAAATTATTGTATAATCATAAATCTCTCACACGAACTTTCCCATTGTTTAGTGCAACCGTACCATGCATTTCCCACATTCCTTATATGGGTCCACATAGGCTTTTCTAGATGTGGCTCCCAGGGTCATGAATAGATATATCTAGAGACTCCTCTGTCTTTTCCAAGGGAGATTTTGATTCCTACCTGGAAGAGAACAGAACACTGGGGCCACAAGATTCTGATCTCACCAGAGAGGGGATATCAGATTAGACTTGCATCTATCTTTCACCCTGAATATTGTTATTGTAGGGGAAATCATTTTTAGGTTTAGACCTTTCTCCTCATCACTATTCCTTTAACAAGAAAGGAGTTCACCAAGCTTGACTCCCTTCCCACAAAATGTTGGTTAAACAAAGACCATCACACATAGTGAAGAGCAAATATACTCATTTCCAAGCTGACAGTAAATAGAAATCAGAAGAATTACACAGGCTAAATATACTGGAAAATATAGAGAACAAATGAACTTTCCTACTGGGGCAAGATAGCTCTGCTCAGACAAGAAGGAGTCCCCTATTTCACTCAAGAGGAAATTCCCTGAAGTCACCAGTGTGGCAAGTTGGGAATAGGGACATGCTCAAGGTGTAGATTCCCTTACACACTGGCTTATTCCTGGAGTTTTTCTCTCTCTCCAGGTACCTCTCACTGAAGAAAGCCTGGAACTGAGTGTCTCTTTCAAAGCCTGCAGTCAGAAGACCAGGATTTTTACTCTTCTAAGCTCTTGTGAACTCCACCCCTTATACAAGAGTGGAGCTGAGTATTCTTCTCTCTGCCAATGAAGAAAGTCTTATACAAATGATAAGCTTGAGCCCTGGGATACACATGCGAAAAATATGGGCTATTCTCTTTCAGTTTTGTAGTTATGTCTCCTTTTCACACTCATTCCTCCCTCAAGGTTTTGAGATTTAATTCAAACTGCTTCTCTGATTAAGGATATCAAGGTATTTTACTCCTGAAATGGGATGCAGAAAGAGAGTTCTGTCTCTTACTCAACTCAGAATCCCTAAATGACCTTGCAATCAATGTCATATTCATCTTCCTTAATTCAATTTACATTTATTAAGCCTCAATTATGTGTAAGGCACTGGGGTTGCAAAGAAAAAAATATGAGACAGAGAGACAGAGACAGATGTTGTAGAAGAGAATGAGAGAGCTGTGCTTTGAAGTAATATACAGATTTTATGGGTGGAGGTGAAGGGGGAGTACCTAGCAGGTATGGTACTATATTATGTTAGTCCTGTAACAGGTATGGGACTACCTGTGCAAGGACACAGAGGAAGGGGATGTAATATTGCATATGGGGAACAGTTAGTCGACTAGTTTGACTTAAAAATCTGGAGTAACAGAAGGTAAGTAATCTGAAATAAATTTGAAAGGGTAAGTTGGAGTCACAATGTGGAGTTTTAAGTGTAAGTATAATGATTTTATATTTCATCTCAGAGGAAATGGGAACCATTAAGGATTTCTGAATGTATGTTTATGGGAATGGGGTAGGGGTGGGGCTTGGGAGATAGAAAGACAGAGAATAACATAGATCTTAGTCTTAAGAACATCAGTGTGGCTATTGTTTGTTGTTTGTCCTTCATTTTTGAAGATGACCATGACATCAGGAAGGTGATGCCATGACTTGCAAGTGAATTGGATTTAAGTTAGGTAGGACTGTGCAAAGTCACCAGCCTCCCTTTTTCCTCCGGAGCCATTTGGGTCCAGTGGCAAGATATAGATCAGGACAGCTGGAGATCATCAATGTGGCAACTGTGTGGAGGATGAATTGGAGAGAAGAGAGATCGGGAACAGGAAAACCAACTTGCAACCTATTACAGTAATACAGAGTAGAGGTGACGAGCTTCTAAAGCAGAGTAGAAGCTATGTGAAAGGGATTGAGGAGAGATATTTTGGAGATAATCAACCAGGCCCTATAAATCTTGGCAACCATTTGGATGGATATAGGGGAGATATAGAAGAAAGAAATATTAAGGCTAACTCTAAGGTTGTGAAGCCAGGTGACTAGAAGGTTAATGGTACCCTCATCATAAACAGGAAAATTTGGAGAATAGACAGATTTTGGTGGAAATATAATGGTTTCTGTTTTGATATGTATCTTTACAAATGTTTGAAAAATATCATTTTTGTCATGTCAGGATGCCTAAAAATAAAGAAAATAAAACATGATACGAGAAGTAGAGAACTGTACATTTTGTCCACATTTTGAATTGTCAAATGTTATTCTTGAGGATTCTTTAATTTTCTTAAATTTAACGAATATTTAAGCTGTGCAATGTAAATTCCTAGATTATAGCTAGATTAGAAACATGACATAGAACTATAGATACACAAAGCCCTGAACCCTCAATATGAAAGTTTCCCTATCCTCTTTTAACTCCCCTAAAAAGGCTTCAATTAATAATGTAATTTCTATGAAACTTCTGTTTCTCCCTATAAACACAGATGTGAAACTTGGGTATGGCATTTAAAATTCTTCAAATGATTTAAGCTTTTTTTTTTTGTCATTCCCCCCAAAGATAATTATATACACTACATTTTTATGCTGCTATGGAGGAAAATATAATACCATTAAATTTTAATTTTTATCTATTGGAAGCAATATTGCACAAGTAAATTTTAAATGCTTATTATAATTTCATTGAAATGCTACTAATATAAGCTATCTTTTTTTGTCTTTTACAGAATAAAAAATTCTAGGGGGGAAAAACCTTACCTTCTTTACTCTTATTTACAAAAACCATTTTAGGTTCGAGAAACAGCACAGTGCAGTGAAAAAAGAACTGAGGACTGAGAATTAAGACCTACGGGGGCATTGTAGTAGTCTATTTTATGTAAAAGGCAAAAGCTAATGAACCATTAGGGCTACTATGCACAGTGCTCTGTCCCCTCCCCCCAGCCCAGCAATCTGGGGAGCTCCCACCCCTACTTGATGATCTGACACTACAGGCAGTTACACTGCCTAGATAGCATGTGGAGACCCAACCCAAGACACAGACCTGAAGTATCATATTACTCCTGTCTCTAACCCTTCCTACACTCCAACTAGATACAAAGGATATCCTTTAATCACCTTCATTAAGATAAATCTTTTAAGTGTAGGAATATTTTTCCTCTCTGGTATAATGACTAACTTACCTCAAGAGTTAATCAGATAGAGAGCAATAACAGCAATGTGGAAGGAAAGGATATATATGAAATTGCGATCAAATTCTTTTCAACCCTCCCTCCCCCACCACCTCAAAATAACACTATTTCAATGGAACACTTGATCATTGGGCATTTGCTATGAGCATTTGTAAAGGTGGTACAGTGGATAGATTTCTCGGCCTGAAGTCAGGAAGACTCATCTTCCCAAGTTCAAATGTGGCCTCAGATGCTTACTAGCTGTGTGATCCTGGACAAGTCAAATAACCCTGTTTGCCTCAGTTCCTCATCTGTAAAATGATCTGGAGAAGGAAATGACAAACCACTCCATTATCTCTGCCGAGAAAACCCCCAAATGGAGTTGTGAAGAGTCAGGACTGAACAACCACCACCATCACCACCACCAAGATTATTGAATTTATGGACTCACCTTCTGTTGCAAAGGATGAAGAAAGAAATGTTCTGCAAATGTATCTCCAAATTAAATCACTATGTCCCTTCATAGAAGCATGGATTTAGAGGAGAAAGGGAACTTAGAGCTCATCTAGGACAAAGTATTTTATATATGAAGAAGCAGAAGCCCAGAGAGTTTAATTGAGTAGGAAATGACAAAGCTGAGATTCAAACCCAGGTCCTGGGACTCCAAACCCAGTACTATTTCCATCATGACACACTTTTTTACTTTGTTATTCAGTGATTTCAAAATTTTATGAGAAAAATCTACATGTGTTTCTAGGGAAAACCTTGAGATACGAAAAGGGAATACAAGAGGCAGGCTTTTGAAAATGACATTCTATAGCAGACTGCACCTTTTCAACTATGCAATCTACTTGAAGGGTTAGGGAATACATGATCCTTTTCTCTGTGGTTATTGTTTATTGATTTCTCCCTTTCAAAGGGTATCATTGTTCCATCCCTTCTGCCTCTTTCTAGCAGCAGTCCTGTGTCTTCATTGATTGATCTTCCTCCTTCCCCTAGCATACTTAAATATATATATGTATGTGTGTGTGTATATATATATATATATGCCATATATATATATATATACACACATTTTTTTTTGTTTTACTTTCTTTAGTGTTCCTTACCATCATTTTCTATCTTAACCACTGAATCTCCTTTTTCTCCTAGGTTTTTGGCAGCTACTCATCCCCTCCCCCAGCTGCACAGCTCTATTTCTGATCTGAGCTGACTCTCCTCTCCTTAGGGATCCTGGTGGTCCCCTGCTGCCTGGGGACTCACCACGCTAGGGCTGAATTTAGTGCAAACACCCCATCAATTTAGCCTATGGTCTTACCCTCCTCAGTAGCAGGGATTATAAAAGTGCACCATCAATCCCAGTGGCAGTATTTGATTTTAAAAGAGCAAAATTCCAACATAAAGACTTTCCTCCAGCAAATATTCCTCCATGTATATGTTCAGACAAGATTATTAAAAGATGCAAAACACCAAGAATGAAGAACCTAGAGATCCTATCATATGAAGATTGGTTAAAGGAAGTGGGGATGTTTAGCCTGGAGATAACTTAGGGGAGACATGGTAGCTATCTTCAAGTATTTGAGGGGCTGTCAAGTGGAAGGAGGATTATATTCTGCCTGGATCCACCTAGGAAAAATGGGTGGGAATAATAAGGGACTTATCATTTATCCTCTTAAAACCTCAATTTCTATATTGTAAAATTTTTGAATATTGTATCCTCTTCCCTTCTGGTAGAAAGTAAGCCCCGTGATGGGGGGGACTGACTTGTTCCTCTTTGTCTTTATATTCTCAGTACCTAGAATAATACCTTGCACATATTAAGTACTTAATAAATGATTGTCAAATTTAATTGACTCAATTTTGTATTAAATTGTATAGACTTCAGTGTGATTAATTTAGACATAATATCTGTATTAACTGCAGAACTCTGTAGCAATTATTCGTATAGACCACATGGTCATCTAAACAGGGTAGTAACAAAAATGAAATAACAGGAATGACTTAGCTATTTTTGTTTCAATTGTTTAGATATACTCCACCCCTATGTTTTATTTCTTGTTCTCATTTTCTATTAAAATAATTTATTTTGAAGTCTCAAATGTTATTTAATAAAAAATTAGATGTGTAATCTTTTTTAACTGAAGTATGTATTTTGTAAAAAATTTTATGACTTAATTTCAACTGATCTATCACTGTTAAATACATTTATTCAGTTAATCAGGGTATTCTTTATTCAAGAAGATATAAAGATATTTTATTATGTTCTGAACATATCTACTGTACTAGGAGGTACAATGTATACAGTGCTAGGCCTGGAGTCAGGATACTCATATTCGAAAGCTCACATATAGTCTTAGACACACTTTACTAGCTGTGTGATCCTGGACAAGTCAATAAATCTTTGCCAAGGAAACTCCAAATGGAGTCACAAAGCATTGGACACAACTTCAATGAGTGAACAACAACAATAAAACAGTGATAAAATGTAAATTGTCCAGTGTCTTCTTACAGTGTTCCTATAGAGAAGGACACAGAGGAAGATGAGAATACCTCAGAAAAGCTAAATAAGTATGTAATAATGAAGTGTTTCTGAATGGTGGCTTTCTCATTGGACAACTTTTTCAAGCGTATAGTAGAGACATAGAAACAAGTAGTACAAGGTTAGTTCAAAGTACTACAGAGATGGATAGACATTTTTTTTTCTCAAGTGGGTAGTCTCCCAATCTAGTCCTGCAGTCACTAGTTTGAAAAAAATGGGTTAACTTTTGTTTGCTACTCAATAGGGGTCAGTATAACAAAAGTGACCCCACTAGCACATCAAGTGGATATGTTTTCTCCGCATTGTCTCAGCAAAGGGGTCTAGGACCAAATAAGCCTAGAAAGTACATTATTCTCTTAGCCCTGGTGGTCAGAGATGAAACAATGAATTAGGATGGAGCAGGGAAACTTTCTTTGCTACTGAGCACATTCTCTGGATAAAGTAGAAGCTTTCATTTCCAGGAATATTAATTCTTTGCTTCCCATTTGAACTTAATTTGCTTTTATATAAAAAGAAAGATTATATAAATTTACCCAGATCCTCACATTCTAGAATAAGGATTTGATATATTTACATTGTGCTTTGGAATAAAAACAAAATATAAACATATTCATATTAAATAAAAGATTTAAGTATATTCATATTAAATAGCCATTATTTTTCTGAATAATGACCTTGATGGAGCTCTTGGTGGGATTTAGTATTCATTCAATTCCACTCAGTATAGTTCTCTTCAGTTCAATTTAACAGACATTTATTAAATGCTACTGTGTACAAAGTGTTGGATGCATAATGAGAGGCATGGCCAAGAAGCTGCTCTCAAGGACCTTACATTTCAATATGTGTAAAGAAACAAATAAGAATAAAATTGGCAAGTGTATATCAGAAAAATATACGTAAATAAAAGATCTAGAAGAGTGCTATGAGCAATAAGAGAGAATATCATTTTCAGCTGGCACAAGGAGGTATCAGGGCAAGAAAATCTTAATGGAAAAGATGGCACTGAACTGGGGAGTCTGATCCACAAAAACAAATCAAAAAACATTTATCAGGTATCTGTTAAGTTCTAAAGGATCATCCCTTTGACCTCACCATTAAACAGAGGTGGCAACGTAATGTTGAGTTGTAATATGGAGCCAGCTTGTACAGTCTTGGGCCAAGTGTTAAATTTTCAGTATGAGCATTTTTACCTTGGAAATTGGTCATTGCTACAAATCAGGGTTTGAGTTACACTTTTGTTGATTATATACACTTAATGAAGTGAAGGAGAAAATGTTAATAATGAAGACTAAATTTAAAAGTGTGACTTGTGTGAATATTTTTCCCCCTGGAGAGCCAGTTGTTAATTTATAACACATTCTTTTTTGTGTGCTGTGGAAAGATTGCTGGGTCTTGAGTCAGTTGTCCTGAGTTGAAGGCCCAGTTCTGACAATTTCTGTTTGTATGACCTTGGACAAGTTATGACCTCTTTGGTTTTCAATTTCTCATCTGTAAAATGAGGGGGTTGGATTAGATGATCCGAAATTTCCTTCCAATTCTATATCTATGAAGGAAGACTCCCTTCTCTCACCTACAAACCACCCCCAAAACTTAAAATTACATAAAAAACCATCGCCTGTTGACTAGAATAACTTAATTTCTTTAGTTTAATGCCTTGGTCCTTTAAAAAAAAATCCCAAAGGATAACACATTGAATTGTAAAAAGTCCTTTATACCTAAGCGTGAAAAATGAATGTTGAGAGCAAGTTTGGATAGGAAGATATTAGGAGGGAACCTGATGCCACTGGCTGCAGAACAAGAGAAAAGATAAAGGTAAGTGTCAGAGAACAGGGAGTCAAGGTGTCTTGCAGATTAATTTCTACCTCAAAATTGGCTTCATTCCTATAAAATTCTCCCCACCTACACCTTTTGATCTATGTAAGGCTCTGCCATGTGCTCCTTTCTCTTCTTGGCCTGCAATTTCTCACTTGATGACCTTGTCAATTTTTTTATGTAAATGACTCCATGATCTATCTATCTATCTATCTATATCTATCCATCCATTGTCTCTCTTAAGCCCAGGTTTGCATCACAAACTTTCATTTCGAAGTTCATGTTCCCTATACATCTCAAACTCAACATGTCTATCACAGATCTCATCTTTCTCCCCAAGATCCATTTCTGTTCCAAGGTTCTTGAGGGTGCCACCATACACTCAGTCACATAGGTTTGAAAACTTAAAGTCACCCTTGACTTACCATTCTCACTAACTCCACATAGTCAATCAAATGTCAAGTTTTGTCAATTCTACTTTTACAAATCCTATATCCATCTTTTTTTCCTCCACTCATAAAGTCACCATCCTAGTTCAGGCTTACATCATCTGTCTCTTAACTGATCTCTTTGTCTTCTTTCTCTCCTCCAATCCATCCTACACACAGTTGCTCCTAATGAATACACTCCAAATAGCTCCCTGTTACCTTTGAAATCAAATACTAAATCCTTTTATAGGCAGTTAAAGATATTTGTAACCTTGCTCCAATAGAGTTTTGCAGGCTTATTATATATTACTTTCCTTTATGTAACCTTCAGTCTGGTCGAAATAGTTTTCTTGATTTTCTTCACACTGGATTTTCCATCTCCTGTCTTTTTTTACAGATTGTCCCCCATGCCTAGAATATATTTTCTCTTTTCCTCTACCTTGTAGAATCCCTAATTTCCTTCAAAGTTCAACTGAAAGACAGTTTCTACCTCAAGTCTCTTATGATCTCAACCCCACCCAGCTGCTAGTACCTCCTCCAAAAATTACCTCATATTTATTTTATCCACTCATATTACAGTTCTTTCTGATGCTGACCTCGTTGGGGTGCATGGCAAGCAATAGGATCTCTGAGTAAAGGGATGTTGACATTTCAGTCACTTTTGTAACATAATTCCAAATTGCTTTTTAAAAGGGTTGGACTAATTCCAGCACCATCAATAGTGTATTAAAGCACCCATTTTCCTGTAGCCTCTCTAGCATTTACCATTTCCATCTTCTTGTCATCTTTGCCAGTTTGCTAGGTATGAGGTGAAATCTCACAACTATCTTGATTTGCATTTCTATTTGTTTTAGTGATTTGGATAATATTAACAATTATGTAGTTGTTGCTCAGTTTTGAGAATTTTTGTTTATTCACTTTTACTATTTACTACACAGATAGGGGTAAAATGGACAGAATACCAGGCCTAAGACAGGAAGACCTGAATGCAAATCCTGCCTTAGACATTGATTAGCTGCGTGACCCTGAATATCACACTTAACTTCTCTTTGTACCTTGGTTGCTTCATCTATAAATTAGAGATAATAGTATTTATGGGGATGTTGTAAGGATCACATGAAACAACAGTATATAGATGTAAGTTATTCTCTCCATCTGCATTATGTAGGTCTGTGGTACTTATTAACCAAGCATATCATTTTGCTCCTTATAGCAAATAGCATACTTTCATAGCTAGAAAACATTCCAATGTGTTTTTAATATTGATGCTATAGTATATGCTGTAGTATAAATATAGTATAAATTTCAACACTAACTTTTTTCATTAATTGTTCTGTCCTGAGACCTTTATTATAATGGTGCCAATTTCTTGTTCTAAGCTGTAACCTCAAGGAGAACAAGTTACATGTGGCTCTGGGATTGTTATTTCTAGTTAGAATGTTATATTTATAGCAAATAATGTCCAATGTCACACTAATAATTTCCTGTTCACTGATATTTGGAAACTTTATTTGCAAATCAGGCTTACTTCATGACTAGAATATTCTTTGGATAATATCTCTTCTGGTAGTTCTTATACATGTGAAAAAATCTAACCCTCTGTTAAAAAACGTAACCCTAACCCAAATCATGGTGATAAGGAAGTTAAAGAATTTGGTTCACAGTACAAGTAGTATCGTATTGATGCATCAGTAAGAAAGGAACTGGAGAAAATATCTGCTTATTTCTATAGCCCAGCTTACTAGTGTTGTCATCACTTAATCAGTATGCTTTCTGTAATAATCACAAAATTAATTTTGTTTGCTTTTTGGTGTTTCTTGCACTGAACTGCCTTTTGAAAGTCTTCCACTTGGGAGAAGATTCTAGTTAGATGGCAGAGTAGGTCAGAAAATTCTAAGTTCTCCAGATTTTCCCCACAAACTAGATAAAATATCTCCTCACAATGAACATAGAGAGGTTAGAAATAAACAGGTGTTGGGGTAGAACAACAGTCCTTCTCGCACAATCAGGGAAGATCTGAAGAAAATTCCCAGGCAGGTTTGGCTAGCCTTGGGGCTAGCTGGGTTAGGAGGTGGCCTCCCCCCAGCCACCAGAACTTTCACCTCCCAGGCAGTGAGGGCAGTTGAGTATCTGAGCCAGAGAAGGTTGAGGGAACCTCTATTAATAAGTAGCTGAAGCTGTGCTGCAGAGACGAGGCCCTGGGCGAGAAAAACCCACACACGCAGCTGAGTGTAGAAGCAGTGGGGTGGGACTGTGCTGGCTATGGCTACTTACAGGAGGGTGCAGTTCTTGGTTTTGGTTCCAGGCCAGAGGGCAGAACTGAAGGAGGATCTGAGACCAGAGGCACCATTCCCCATATCCCAGTACTAGAGGTGATTACAAAAAATAAGCTTCTACACATTAAAAAACAGTAAACAGCAAAGGAGAAAGAATCCAACCATAGACAATTACTATGAGAATAGAGAAGACCAGGGGTTGTCTTCAGAGGAGGATACTGAAGCAAAATAAGCCTCTCTTACCCAAAGAGTAACACTGAATGGTTGCCTACCCAAAAAGAATTCACAGAAGAATTTAAAAAAGACTTTAAAAATCAAATGAGAGAGAATGAGGAAAAATAAAAAATAAGAACAATCCAAGAAAAATAAGATTATGGAAAGAAAGTCAAAAAATTGGAAAAGGAGATCAAAATCTTAAGGAAGAAAATGATTCCTTGAAAATTAGAATTGGGCAAGGGGAAGCCAGTGAAGTTATGAGACCAAGAAATAATAAAACAAAATATAAAGAACGAAAAAATAGAAGAGAATGTGAAACGTCTCATAAAAAAACTGATCTGGAGAACAGATCAAGAAGAGAAAACAGGAATAATCAGATTACCTGAAAGCTATGATAAAAAAGAATGATACAATAATACAAGAAATAATTAAAGAAAATTGTTCTGAAGTATTAGAAGAGGAGGGGAAAGTAAAAATAGGAAAAAATCCACCAAGCATCAGCTGTAAGAGATCCTCCAAGGAAAACCTACGGGAATATCATAGTCAAATTCTGAAACTCCCAGCTCAAGGATAAAATATTGTGAGCAAGAAGAAAGTCTTCCACTCCTATATGGCCTGGAGATGTGCAACAGTGAAATAAGATGCTGAGCAAAACAGTGTTTCTATTGCTGGCAGAATTTTTAGCAGAGAATGGATTCATTCATTCATCCATCCGTTAATTCATTCAACAAAACATGTTGAGTGTCCAATATACGCAGAGTTCTCTGCTAGATAGGAAGATAAAGGGGTCCCTTCACTCAGTCTGATAAGAATGTTGTATAGTGCCAGGTAAATTAATTAGGAGAAAGTAAAATAATTAAAATGATTGGCATATTGATGTAATGATAGACTCTGATAAACGTACTGATATACTGAGAAGTAGAATTGTCCATCAGTAATTCAAGAATAATTCATTATATCAATATATTTATCAGAATTCATCATTACATCAATGGGAAAAAGATTTCCAAATTCATTAAAAGTGAAAGAAAAAACTCCAACATTTTTGGATGAATATTTTATACTATGATGCCAAGCTCTTAGATATTCTCCTGAACTTCTGACACTAATTTTGGTGTAGCCTTGAAAAATGAGTTTTGTCAGTAAAAATAATCTTTTTCTAATCTTCAGTATTTCAGTCTTTATATTGTCTTGCCCATGACAAATGTTTTTTCTTCATAGTGTAACTCCCTACAAGATCATTTTCCAAAATTTCTCTCTGATTGGCAGGACAGATCCCCAGAAAGCAATTGTTGTGCCAATTAGGGTTCTAGTAAGAATTCTGAGAGTCTAGAATTTCTGACAAGTTCCCATTGGTTTGCTTACCATTGGATTATCAACCAGACTTAATTAACTTTTAGAAGTGTTGTTTACCAAGTGAATATAGCAAGGAGAATTGTTAGCAAAAATAATCCCTCAAACCAGGAGCTTACTCTCCCCTTTCATTCACAAGGTCCATGTTCTAAGGTACAAAGGTACCAAGTCATATGTATTAGAAACTCACATAGAAAAGGAGTACCTGGATACTAGAAGTTCTTTTCTCCCTTCATGGAGTACTTATGAAATTCTCCTTAGGTATACTTCTCAAGTGAGCTCTGAGGGTTCATGTCCTTGTAGAGGTCTGAAACTGCTTTTCTTTAGCATGTCTAAATGCTCCTCAGTATATCTGTCCACACCCAATATGGATGAAGCTATTAGCCTCTTCTACTCGGAATGCTGCTACAATTTCATCTGGGCACTGCTAACAACACTGGAAGACCATTGGTCTGACATTACAAGGTTATAACCTATTTGATTATATTTCTGCAAACTAGTACTTAATTATCTTTTCTTGGGAGACCTTCAATTAACTTTTGGTATATCTCTCTTTACTCCCAAATCAGTCCATTTTCTCTTACTAGTCCAGAATCTCTAGCAAAATGGCTAATGGGGAGAGAGAAGAGAAAAGGAGCTGCTCTCTCCTTTGCCACCATAACAATTCCCTTTCAGGCATGTGGAATAGTTAGTTCCCAGATTTGGCATCCTCTTTCATTTGACTCTGAAATAGGTTGACACATATATAATATATATGCGTATGAGATAAGACAACATTTAATCAGTCACAAGATATTTCCTGTGTGGCTTTTCCTGTCTCTATCCAATGAACTAAATACCTTGCGATCCTTTCAACCTGCTTAAGGTCTTACTTATACATAATCTGCTTTTGTCTTTTTTTAATTGATTAATTTGAGATATTTGAGCCTTCTGTGATTAATTGTGGTGGAGTTCACCTACCCTTTATAATAACAAAGATTAGCAGTTCTTTTTACTTGTCTTCTCAATGTTTTTCTAACTTGAAGCATATTTCATGATGTAACGGAATCATTAGCAACCCCTCAGCTTCCAGTTTCCTTTTCTTTTTTTCTGAGGATTAATTAGGTTAATTTTTTATATTTGGAAAAAATTAGTTTCATAAATGAGTTACAATATTACATCATAAACTCAGACAACTCCTAGACAAAAGGGTTAACTCCCACATTTACCACTTATCTGCAAAAAAGTTTATATGAAAGATCCTTTCAGTCAAAACCAACACAGTCTCTCCTTGAAGTATCATTCTTGTTTTTCCAAGACCTCTGGACTGCATGTTTGTTTTGAAACGTCCTCAGAAGGCTCTGTCAATGATTACCTGATAGGATAAAACCTCCAAAGTTTATTCACTAGCAGAGGAAATGAGTATGGAGGGGAGTGATTAAAACTTCATTTTTTCCTTGTGGCTTATTTTCTCCTCCTTCTCTTTCTTGTCTTCCTTGGAAACCTCCCTGACCTCCAAAGTTTCCTTGGCTTTGTCACCAAAGACCCCTTGGCCTCCTCTAAGACCTCCTTGGCCACCAAAGCCTCCACAACTGCTGCCACCATGACCACCACTGTGGCCTCCAAAACCACTGAACTGGGTCCAGTTCAGAGTTACTTTGTTTCCATCAATCTGTCTTTCATGGTCTCTTTCCCAGCTCTAGCCTCTTCTGATGAGTTGAAGTCCACAAAATTTAACCCTTTAGCTGGCCCTGTCTCCTTCACTGTGATTGCCCTGGCACCAACAGAGCCATGAAATGAATATTTCAATGTTTCTTCTGTTGTGTCTTTGAACAGACTTATCATGAAAAAGTTTCTTAGGACTGACTCATTGGTACTGCTTTAGTTATCTTATGTCTTTTGAGCTCCAGGAATGTTACTCTGCCTTCAATTTCTATATCGTTACGAGAATTCAGAGCTTCTTTTGAATCTCTCACAGAGGCAAATTCAAAGAATGTTCACTCCTTAGATTGGCCTTCATTGTTCTGGGGTAAGCTGATCGACCCACCTTCTCAAATACTTCCTTCAGATTTTCCTCAGTGGTGCTGTAGGTGAAATTATTCAGCACCAGTGTCTTTGAGCCTGCCAGCTTGTTGTCATTCCCAATCCAGGAATTATTTTTCCCACCTCTCAAATTCTCTTTTCCTTAACTTTTCTCTCTGGTGTAGTCTAGAACAAGTGCCCGGCCATCACTCTTGGCTCCCTGTTTCTCCTGCAAGGCCTTGTCCGTGTCTGCTTCTGTCTTAAATTCAAAGTAAGCGATTACTTTGGGTGTCTCATCCTTGGTGCAGACCAGTCTAATCTCAGTAGCATCTTCAAACTCTTCCTTGAGTTCCTCCTGTATTATCTTATAAGGCAGACTCTTGATGAAGAGAATCCTTTTATCTTAATATTTTTTGTTTTCTTTTGTTTTGTCTAGTTTCATTTCAGAGCCAAGGACTTTGGAGTCACCGAGTTCCAGAGCTTTTTCTAGGCCTTCAGCCAAACTTCCTGGAGGTGCTGATGTGGATGTCCACAACCTTGAGATTCTTTTCTGAAAAGAAGTCTATGATGCTAGTTTTTAGCTCAGAAGTGGTTTTGTTGGAGTTTAGGTTACCATCAAAGAGATTGTAATTTGTAGACACTTCATTTCCAATTTTTTTCTTGGCATTGGGGGTTTTCTGTTTGCTCATTTTCTTTTTCCTCTTTTCTGGTTTTTCTTAGACAGGTACTTCCTCTTCTTCTTCCTCCTCCTCCTCTTTCTCCTCTTTATCTGTATCTTCCTTCTACTCCTCTAATTCCTTGGCTTTCCTAGCTTTCCTCGAGGCAGCTTTCTCAGAAACAGCCTTTCCTTTGGTAGGTATGGTATCCATAGCTTCTCTTTCAGAGTCATCCTCATCAGTATCTTTCTCTTCATCCTCTTCCTTTTCATCCTCAGGATCTTGTTTAGCTGGAGCTGCTCCCTCAGGATCCCCAGGCCAATGCCACCCATCTCTTTTAACTATTTAGGAGACACCCTGTTTTCCAGAACGAAGACCCAGCAAACAAGCTGTGCCTTGAGCTTGGCAGAAAAACAATCCTTTGTACCCACCTTCTGGATGAATTCTGCTGCAAACAAAATCATGGACTTGTTTCATACCAGCCTCAGGAGGTACCTGAGTTTGGACAAGCACCTGCAGGAACCATGCTGTGGTCATTAAGCCCTGCTATGAATCAAACTTGCCTCATTGTTCTTGTTAACCCCTCATTACTATGGCTACAGCTGACTACTTGTTTCTTAGTCTAGCCACTGCTATATGTATCAAGGCTCATCCTTAATGCTTTGAGTCTCATTGTTACTAGAGCAGACCCTTGGACATGTGTCTATTTTCCTTCCTCTAACGGAATAAAGAAATTTTTATTTTTGCTTGCACCCACTGTTAGCTCTTTGGCTTTATTTTATTTTTCAGAGTTAACAGTTTTTGTTATAATCTCTGTGAGCTCTTTGGTATTTTCAAATTTAACACGAGTTGCATGATTTCTGTGGCTCTTTGGTCATTTATTTGTCAGAGCTCGCAGTTGGGGTATTACCTCTATGAACTCCTTGGTACTTTTCAGAGTTAATGGCAGCTGCATTGCCTCTGTGACTCTTTGGTCATTTATTTTCAGTCTAACAGTATCTTTGGGTGGCTCAAATTCATCCTCCTCATCTTCACTGTCTTCTTTTTCAGATTCACTGTCCTTTTTCTTGGCATTCTTCCTATTTTTGTCCCTTTGGTTGGGAGGGCTATTACTTTAGCTTGGCTGCCTGCTGCTTTAGCTGGACTGGCTCCCTTCTTGCCTCATATGATGACCATTTTGGTTAGGGTAGCTATAAAGAAGCTTTGTTGGCAGGGGCCATGGCTGCCTTCTTACCAGGAGTCATGACTGCTTTCTTGGCGGGTATGATGGCAACAACAGCATTTTTGATTGGTGGTATCTTTTTATACTAGTATAGTCACAGGCTTTTTGCCCTTCAGAGGGATCATAACTTCTTATCCACTGCTTTCTTCTTCATCTTCTGACATGTTCTCATCCTTACTTCCTTCTATTTCCTTTGGAGGAGGAATGATTTTCTTTGACTCACCTTGAATTTTAGAAGTCTTCCTGAGCTTCATCATGGTGGTGGTGCATGACTAAGGATTCAAAGGTACAGATGTGCTGGTAGAGATGCAGGCAACATTGATGGCAGTGAAGAGCACAGAGAGGAGTCCATCCCCAAGCTTCCCTTTGCTAATGGGGACAGAGATGAAAAACTCTAAATTTTTTTTACTGCAATAATTTGTCAGTTCTTATTTTTTGTTTTTATTTTTGACCACAATTTCTTCTGAATTATAGTATGAATGATTTATTTCATTGTGGGTCTCATGACTGTTGGAATGTTTGACTTGATCATACTAACAGCTGCTGTAATATCTCTAACAGTCATTGAGGTGTGCTCTTTAAGAGCTACAACTTTTTTTCCCCACATTTCCTTAGAGTGCTATGTATTCTTTAAAAACTCACAAAATTAAAAGTATAAAAAAGAGAGAGGAAAAAATGTGTAGGGCATGAAATCCATCATTCAATTGATATTAAATGTAGGAAAACCAGTTCAGTCTGGTTTGATCTTGTCAAGACTGAATGTTCTGAGTTAGCCTAGCATTAAAATTATATATAATGACATTATCACAAAACAAAAACATACCAAAATTATTGCTTGTCCTAAATAATTTATATACCACTGTGGAGGGGGATTCTCTCACTGAGAATGAGGTTAGAGACTAGCTGACATCTGAAATTCCTTTCGAAGAAAAAATCCTATGAATCATTGTCATCACTAGACTAAATAAGACAGATTGAATCTTGAAATAAGAAGACCGTAGTATAGTAGAAAGTTGTAGGTGTCACTTGAGAATCTTCTGTTCCTTTCCCATTAACAAAGATTACTCTGTTAAATTAAGCAGTAGACCTTAGAAGGCAAAAAGATGAGATTATTAACAGAAGAGGATTCAATGTGTTTTGAGGTAGAATCTGCCTTGTTACAGTCACTAGGAGAGAGTAATTTCTGTGAACAGTATTGGGGCAGGAAAGATCCAGAACAGGTTGATTATTCACTTGATTCAGATAGTGAGGGTTGTTGTTGTGTTTGTCCTTCATTCTTGAAGAGGACTATGACATCAGGGAAATGATGACATGACTTGCAGTTGACTTTGATTTGAGTGAGGGAGGGCTGTGCAAGGTCATCAGACTCACTTTCTCCTCCAGAGCCATCTGGGCCCAGTGGTCCGATATTCACCAGGATGGCTGGAGATGGCCCAGGATGCATTGGGAGACTCTGGCCCTTTCAGGCTAAAGTCTTTTCACTTTGAGTGACATAAGGAGCATTCATTCTTTAAGTTAATCAAGGGATGGCCCCTTTAATCAAAACTCAAAAAAAAAAAAAGAAATCAAACTGGGAGGGGAAGACTCAGGGTTCCTGGCCAAAACAGTAACAGTTACTATTTAGTATTCACATTCACTCTGTGCTAGGAGGGCAGGGACCTATTGTTCAATCTATGAGCTCCAGAGTAAACTGGCTTTAAGGCTTGGTTTTTGAGAAAGAAATCTAGCCAGGAACCCTGAAGTTAAGGAGGCAGCATTCAACCATTGAAATGTACCTTCCTTTGGGCAGAGCACCCAGAGGAAGGAGAGGGAGGGAGAGGGAGAAGAGGAACGGGAAGGGGAGGAGTAGAGGGTTGGGGAGGAGAAGAGGGTGAGGGAGAGAAATAGATGGAAAATAGAGCTGAAAATAACATGGTGTCCTGAAATGTTTATGGGATTCTAATTGCAGGTTTGTAAACTGGTGAAAACTGGTTTTACCGGCATTCCACTCCCCCACTCCCGTTCTCCCAGTATGTATTATACTAAGACTAATACACTCAGGGACTAAGCATTCTCCCACTCACCCCCTTGGGGGTGGAGAGAGAAAGCCCTGGCTCCATATTTGAGCTTTAGTAGTTTCTCTGATCCTACCTGCCCCCTTTCCCTTGCCCCCAAGTTCTTGTTGGATGGCAGAGTTAAAGTGATGTTCCCTGTGTCACTGTCCTTCATTCTTCACTACTTATTAGGCAATTAAGAAAAGATACCCTCATTCCGCTGGTACTGGCTATACTACTATCTTCCCTTATGGATGGCAGAGCAGTCTCTTATTGGTGCTATGCTGATTCTTTCTTTAAAGCTCAATTTCTGGCCGTTTGACTGGAGTATGAAAGACATTGCATTTGCATTTTGGAAGTCATCTCACTATGGGCTGCCCTTAGCTGAGGGCAACGGGCATCACACACCAAAACTGTTCCTATTGGCATCTGTTCTTTTCCTTCCTTTGTGAGCAGTAATCAAATTTTGTTAACTGCTATTCCTACGTGACTCTGCTTGCTCTTTGTCTGAATTCTCCTACAAGACTTTACCAGGAAACCTCTTTCTGTAGCTTCTGAGACACTGCCTTTATTCCTGTATTAGTTTGACCTGTGTCAGCCTCTCTCTTGGTATTACTATTTAAATCTCAAGAGCATTAAGGCTCTGTTACTATTTTCATTGCACCTGCAAATGCAAAGATTCTTCCTCCATCATCTCAGCTGAATGCAGCCTCATTGCTGGTCAAAATTACTTGTGCCCTTTTCTGTACAGGAGCCCCTGTTGCTCCCTTCAGGTCTCTTCAGGACCCAGATGGGCTGCTCAGCCTTCCATTCTAGCAGACTTATTTAAATTTTGTTGATTGAGTATGCAGCAGCTTGAGTTAAGCCTTTTTGCCCATTAGCACCCAGTGTGGTTTGTTAAAAATGTTTGTGAGCTAACCAAAACAGCCATTTCCACAAAATACCCCTAAATCAAATTTTAACAGAGTTTCCTTTCAGAGAGGAGAGGAAACCCTGGTTCCATATTTGGGCTTTAGTAATTTTTCTGCCATAAGATCTGTCCTGCTTGTCTGCCTGTTTCTTTGGTCATTCTGTATTGGCTCCAGCCATCACTTTTCTGGTGCTAAGACAGTTATTTCTTCTGTAACACAGCTACCTCCATTTCTCTTTTTCTTTGCCTTTTTCCTCAGACTTTGATGTCATTGTCACATTTCTAGCTGCCCCACAATGATGCTTATGACCCTGCAGAGGTCTCTTAAAGATTCAAAATCTTTATAAAATGGATTATATGCTTCCTTGCCATCTTAAGCAGAGACTACTCAGCATAATTTAACCTTTCCTTGATGACTTGTGGCCCTCATTTTGGACATCAATGATTATACTGGGCTGTAATACAATAATGTGTTCAAAGAACATCGTGGTGGTGCATTTGCCTACTGAATCGGTCAGCCCTAAACTAATTGGCTTTTTGAGTCTTTATGTCTGTGTTTTATAGTTTTCTTGTTTCTTCCCTAATATTAGATTGTCGGTAGTTACTTTTAGATTTTGCCTGTATGTCTGCCTCTAGAATTATTCTCTCAGGATGCCTAATATATGCTGCTGGGAAACCAAATAACCAATCTTGGTGCTATTATTAGCCTCATCTTACAACTGAGGATACTGAGGCAAACTTGCCCAGGGTCACACAGCTAGAGTAAGTATCTAAGTCCAGATTTCAGCTCAGATTTTTCTGACTCCAGGTGTGCTCTATTCATTGTGCCACTGAGCTGCTTCTGAATACAGGATATAGACCTGGCAAGACAGAAAGATCAAGGAGACCAGGCATTCTTGAGAGTTACAGAGGGCATTCAAGTAGCTAATCATGGAGTCCAGGATGAGTAGGAAAGCAAGCAGAAGTAGAAAAGGACTGATGCACAAGGAGCAAAGATATGCATCATGAAATTCGAGGTCATAATGAAGATAAGAACAGATTCAATAGGAATAAAGGATTAGAAGAGATGAAAGAATAGATGGCTATGAAATAAAGAGGATATTTGAAAGGCCAAGGAAGAAATACTAACCAGGAAGACAAAAGTGGTCAATAGTGTTGAATATTACAGAGAGTTCAAAAAAATAAATACTGAAAAAAGCTATTAAATCTAGAAATTGTGATACTGGTAACCTTGAAGTGGTTACTGAGTGCTGGGATTGGAAGCCAGATTACACATAACTGATGTGGAAGTGTTTTTTTCCTTTAGAAATTTGGCAGCAAAAGGAGGAAAGAGAGAAGATGACAACTTAAGAGAATGATGGGGCCAAAAGAAGTTTTTTTAAAGGATATTAGAGATTTGGGCACACATTATGGAAAGCACAGAAGAAACCAGTAGATAAAGAGAGGACAAGGATTAAAATGAGAGAAGAAGGGATGGTATCAAAGGTACAAATAAAAAAGATGATTTTTGGTGAGGCGAAGGATCTCCTTTTACTGATACTAGAGTAAATTAAGAGAGAATGAAGGATGCTGTTGAGGGTGATAAGAAAGACAGAGTTTGAGAGAAGAGGGGGCTCAAGTGAGATTACCTCAATTTTCTTGGTAAAGAAAATTGTTAGGCCTTTTACTAAGAGCATAGATTGAAAGATAGTTCAGGGAGCTTGAGGAGAGGAGGTTGGAATGGATGTTGTGGGGAGCATGATATAGAGTCAGGAAATAATGAAAGGTTTGCCATTTAACAAGGAGTGAAGATTAAACAATATAAATTTCCAGTGGACCCAGTCAATACAATTATATTATTCTCCTGAAAAACTTTCACAAATAGGAGTGGAGAAGTGTGGGACTACTGGTGGGACTAATCCAGAGAGTTTAGAAAGAGACAAACATCAAAAAGAGAAGGGGGCAATGGACTTTACGGTCTATTAAACTGGACTAATAAAATACATTAATTATGGCATCAGGATTTTGAAGGGAGGAAATTGCAACCAGATCAGCGATGATAGATTGAGAGAGAAATGAGGGATGGAGTGATTGGAGGTTTAAGTGATGAGGAAGAATTTGGAGGGTTGAGGCAGAGGGAGAAAATGGAAGGACAAGAGGTTATAGTTAGAAAGCACAAATTCTGGATTTCAAAAATCAGATTTCTGGATGATGGAGATGGAGCACTTGTGAGTAATGATAAGATAAAAAAATATAGCTATCTGTGTATGGGTTCAAGTTGGATTGAATTGAGCATATAATTGAAGCATATAATTGAGTTGGATTTTAATGACTCCATCACCTTGATGATCAAGGTTGGGCCTTTGTGTGAAAATCTTACTGTGTTATCAAAGCCTGACCCTTTTGGGAATTAATCTAAGGGATCTTTTTGCCTCTCAAAAGTCCCAAGTTACTTAGTCCACGAACTAACTAACCTAATCTGAAATATGAAATTCTTGACAATTTTGTGCCATGAGTCAGGAGGATTTTCTTATTTCTAATATTAGGACCTAAAGATCCTGACCATCACTATACTGTATGCTTTGGAAGTCATATTGACTTTATATATGCTATTTTATGTTAAAAGTTAATATAATACGGAATCTGAGTATGCTTCTTGGTGGAAAGAGTACCGTAGTTTCTCCCCAAAGAAAACGTGACAGATGTGTATTGTCATAGTTCTATAACACATTATTTTTGCTAAAAGTAATATTTCTTTCTTAATACACTTGAATCATTCTGTCTTATTTGTTATTTGTCCCCCCTCAGCAAATTTTTACTTGTTACATAAAATTGAAAATTAATATATAAGAGAAAAAACCCTCTTAAATGAGATATTTTCTCCTTTTAAAAATTATGCTTTGTATGGCAAAATACGAGAGCTTTAAAAAAAGAAATGCCACTAAGTCTATTAGGAAAAAAACACAGAATTTGCATCCAAGTGATGCAGACTTGAGTGTTAGCTCTTCTACTTGCTAAGCTGGGTGTTCTTGGGTAAGTCATTTAATCTTTTTGATTGTCATTTTCTTCATCTATAATATTGCACAATATTTGGGTTTTAAAGGACATTATATTTGGTGATTAAGACCCCACTGGTGACCTTTGAAAGAGCATCATTTGTACGGTAGGGAAAAGAGCTGGTTTGCAAAGACAGGGGAGATAGTGGGTGGTGAGAAAATAGAGCCATTGACTATGAACAACTCAAGATGTTTGAAGGGGGAAGGGAGGAGAGGTATGTGACAGTAACTGGATAGATTAGAAGGGTAAAGGAAGACTTTTGGTTTAAATAACAGATTTGAGTATGTTTACAAGGAAATGGGAAAAAGTGAAGAGGGAGTGATGGAGAATACCTAGGATCCTAGACCTGGATCTGGTGGATCTGCTGGAGTCTCAGAAACCATCGTGAGCAAACTCCCTTTCTTACAGATGATAAAGCAGAGGCCCATAAAGATGAAGTGAGTTATTTAAGGTCACACAGATAGTTAAGTGTCAGAGGTGGATTGGAGAAGAGGGATGATTTCTGGAGTAAGATCTTAGAAGTAGCATGAGATTGAGGGCACTGGAAAAGTTTTAGCTTTAGAAAGGAGTAGGGTTACATTATCTCTGAGATGGTAGGGAAGTAGAGAATGGGTACACTGATGGCCAATATCTGATATTATTATATACTGATATGGATGGCTGTTATTCCTTCTGGATCCAGACTTCTCAAGTTATTGAAAATATGCAATCCAAAAATCTCTTGGAATGGCTTTTTCTATTCTTAAAGGATTTTTCCTGCAAAGCCATTATGCCAACTCTGGTATTGCAAGGGTGAGGTGCTTAATAAATGCTTGTCAATTGATTGATTGGGGGTAGTTTCTGAGTCTCGTATGGATGACCAAAACATTTACTCTAAAAATATTGACTTACTGGTTTTTTCAAAGAACTGTTACTTATTCTCTTAGGACACTGTGCAAAGTGTTAAATTAGCTACCAGATATAAGAAAGTGATTTATTCTATTGTCCTTTTCTGATTAAAAATAAAATTTTGTATTGTATGCTGAATAGACAAATAAAGTATAAAAAATGGAGCAAAATGACAACTTTATATAGGGAATTGCTGCAAATATAAAACTGAAATACAAGTATTGCTTTGTTATTTATAGCTTTATAAAATGATATAGGCTGCTACTGAGCCAATGAATTTTGCCTTTATGAACAGAATTATGTTTTTTCTATAGTTTTACTCCGAAACTTAAATCCCTTCAAAATTATATTTTGACTTGGAATGCCCACTAAATCCAAGGTAAAAATGTTCACTTACTTTAAAAATACTTCATCAATTTTTTCATTAAAATGTATCTTACAGGATCAAAATAGCTTGATTCAAAACAGATAGTAAATTCTTATATTCTGGAAAAAACATTTTAATTAACTTACATATACCATTCTCTTAACAGCAGCTTTAAATTTTAATATCTCTGAACAGATAGAGGGAAAACTTGAACTTGGGACCAGCATTTCATATCGCAAAGACGTTGGAGATAAAACTGCTGTAAATATGAGGAATGTAAAATATAAGTTTCTTGATGACAAGGACTGTTTCACTTTTTGTCTTTACATACCCAGCTCCTAACACAATTCTGTTTACTTAATGATCTTAAAAATGAATGGAATTTATTGAGAATCTCAAGTGAAAAATCATTAAAATTATCAGAAAATATATTTTAGGTATTCAAAGCCTCTTTTATCCATTTTAGGGGGAGATAGAATAAGACTGGAGTGGAGTGGTCTGCTTTATGATCTTGACTTCTCTTTCATTTGGACAGAAAATGGTAAATTTTCTATACTATTTTGACTGCATAATATGGACAAGGTGCTTTTAACTACTTTGTCTGATCTGTTTTTGACAAAATTTATTAGCTTCTCTTTTGTCCTAGTACTTATGTAAATCAACAATATACACTATTAATTAGCCATTATTCCTTGGGGTGGCTTATCAGACTTACTAGCTCAAAGAAGCCTTTTTTTTTGACAACAAACAGTGTGCACAGTGAGCAGCAGGTTAATTGGGCTTCAACTTTTCTGAATTAAGTTTGAGAGAAAAATGCTTATGGCTTAGTTCATGTTCTTAGGTCATATTCCTCTTAACTTAGATGATAACTTTGAATTTCGAGGTTGGTCATAAAGTGCTGTGAACCTCTTCTATTGATGTCAGTTAATTATTTGTGAAAACAATGATGATGGGAGCTAGTAAAATTTAGGTCTTTAAAGAAAATTATTAGCAGTGCATACAAGTGGGAGACAGCAGGGGTAACAGAAGGCATGCTATATTTGGCATTAGGAAACCTGGATTCCAATTTTAGCTCTGCTGTTATTTACTACTTGGGTGACCTTAGTAAATCATTTAACCTACCTGAGTTAATTCCCTTAACTTGTAAAATGAATGTGTTGGATTAAATGTTCTCTGAGATCCTCTTCATCTCTAAATCCTGTGAGGATAAAATAGGGTACATGAATCAAGACTTACAAATCTGACTATAAAAATGTTACAAAGAATAATGTTGATGTAGATGATCTCTGAGGTCTCTTGTAGCTCTAGTAATCTGTGATTTTGTGCTGAAACTTTTTGAAAAGTGTTACTGGAAGAAGATGGGATACTTCAGAGCCTACCTGGGTAGTACTCTCATTTTACAAATGAGGAAACCAAAGACCATAGAGAATAAATGACTTGCTAAGGTTACGCAGATATCAAGTTTCAGAGGAGGGATTTTAGAGTCACATCCTCAGACTTCAGAATCAGTGTTCCTTCCTGTGTGCCAAATTTATATGGTGGATATCAGTTGCATATAATTTATAGGAAAAATGGGTCTTTTGTTCTTCTCTGAAAAACAATACTCTCTATTAAAGCAAAAATCCAGTATCACCATCACCCAATTGACTGCCTTACCTCAAATTTTCCCTCACTTTAATCCATCCTCCACACAGTTGCCAGTCATTTTTCTCAAGTGTAAGTCTGCCCGTGTCACTTTTCTACTCAATAATCTCCAGTGGTTCTCTATTACCACCAGGGTGAAATACAAACTTTTGACATTTAAACCCTTGTCATCCTAGCTCCAATATACTTTCCAGCCTTATTATACATTATTCCTCCCATTCACAGTGTGGTCCAGCCAAACTATTGTTTCTCATCAACAACGCTCTATATCCTATTTCTGTGTCTTTGTACTCACTGTCCCCCCATGTTTAAATATGTTTCCTCCTCTCTGCCTCTTAGCATATCTAGTTTCGATCAAGATTCATTTTAAGTACCACTTTTGATATGAAACCTTTTCTGATTCCCCCAACTACTCTCAATACCTTGTGTTTATCTTGTATAAAAACTATAGATGTACCTGTTGTCTCCCCAATTTAGGCTGTAAGCTTCTCAAGGTTAGGGACTATCTTACCTTTTTTTTCTGTCTATCTTCAGAGCTAAGCTCAATCCTTGGTATTTTGAAGGTGATTAAAACATGCTGTTGACTGATTTAGGTATGTGAACATGACCTCAATTCATTTCATTTTAGCTTAGTTCTATTCAATTTGGCAAACTGTTCTCAAGTGTCAGTGATATGCAAATAAGCCATTGTACTAGGGTGCTCCAGATACCAAAATGAAAAAAAATCATTGCAATAATAATATTCACTGTAATAATAAAATAATAATTCACTGGAATATATTTTACAATCTAGTTGGGGCTGGGGGATGAAATATATAGTTGGGCAAGCAACATGGTGTAGAAGATTATCTAGGTTCATCTCCTGCTTCTGACACATACTGGCCACAGGATGCTGGGCAAATCAAATAGCACCTATGTGCCCGGACAACTGTCTGTGATTAAAAGTTGCAGAGTGGTTGCTGAAATGCACTAGTAGAGGCAGTGTTTTCCTATACTGATGAAATCGAAGGTTAGGATAAAAAAACAAACAAACCCTAAAATTATAAAATAATGAATGAAATGAACAATAAAATGATCTGAGGGATTTATCTCAGGGATCCGTTTTACTTCTTCTCTGGTGAGTGATCAGAGGAAGAATTTGGGAACGTGTTGTAGAAGACTTGCCGATGTGACTTAAGCTGGACTGAGGATGATAGTGGTGAAGTCAGTCTATTTCATCCAGGGGTAACAGTGTACAAATGCTAAAAGGTGAGGAGAGAACAGGATTTGATTATAGAACATCTGATTACTACAGCTTGACTCGAATATAAACCAATAGAACATATATTTTATGTGTATACTCTATATATAGTGTACATATATGATATATATTAATATATATCTATTCATAAGTATATATATAGATATATAGGTACATGTAATATACACAACATCTCTCTGTACTATGAATATATAGTATTCTATGTGTTGATAGTATACTATACTACATGGTTGGTTGGAGTCAAATGATGGAAAAGCCTTAAATGCTATGCTAAAAAGTTTGTAATTAATTCTTTAGGCAATGGAGAAAAACTGAAGGTTTTTCGAATAGGGGATCAAATGAGTCAGACCTTTCCACTTGGAAGATTACTTTCATACCTGTATGATAGATGAATTGGAGTGGAAAGAGAATGGAGGCAGGAAGAAAGAATGATTGGAAGCCTAACAAAATTGTGCAGGCAAGAGGAAAACTGAACTACAGTCATAGCAATGTGAGTGGAAAGGCAGGGCTAGATTAAAATAAGAGCTATCTTGGAGGTAGAGACAATGGAATCCATTAATTGATTGGATGGAGGAGGGGTAAAGAAAAGGGAAAATTAAGAATAACTCAGATTTTAGGCCTGGGTAACTGGGAAGGTGGGGATATAATCAGCAGAAATAGGAATGTCTGCAGGAGGAACAGGTTTCAGAGGGAAGATGATGAGGTCAAGTTTCCATTTGTTAAGTCTAAAATGCCAATGAGATATCCAGGTGGAGATGTTTGACTGGCAGTTGGAAAGGAGAAAAGCCTGAGTTTGAAGGGAAAGAAATGACAGAGAGGCTTTCTGTTATGCAAAAGAGGTTATAAGAGAATCAATAATCATATGGCCTGAGTCTTCTTAGTGAAGCATTGGTGTGGATGAGGTAAAAGTGTGGTTGTACGCCCCAGCAGTAGCAAGACTTGGAAGGGTAAGGTAATTGGCATAAGCTTGAATTGCATTGATGGATTTGAAGTTGGGGATGCTACAACTTGCAATATGCCATTAATACAAGTTTTTGAAGGTAAAGGGGAAGGATTTGTTGAGATACAATAGAATATGGCATTTCAACTGTCCTTCTGCAAGGGGGTATGGGTGTGAGACTCTGTGTAGTTGGGTGATGGTACATGCCATTATTAGCCTTTGGGGCATGTCATCATCACCAAGTTTTGATGTGTATATTTGGGTGGAGGTAGGAAAACAGTGGAAGGGAAAATTTCAATGACAGAAGGAAGGAAACTAACATTCTAGGTCATGAGAACGGTGTTCCTGTAGCCCTAGCTCCTATTTTCCTCTTTGCCCATGCAGTTGGAACTATGAGAATCATTGATGTTTCTATAACATTTTTAAAATTAGTCATTCTTTAATTGCACAATCTTTCCATCTGTGCACCCAAGCACCCATTCATATACCTACCTATTCATGTAGCTCTCCGAGCCACCCCCTCCCCTTCTGTCTCATCAGCATCATCTGTACAAAGTAGTTAAGTATAAAGTACTGTGGGAGGGAAGGGACTAGTCAGTCAGTTGATAACCATTTGTTAAGTGCTTACTATGTGCTATCTATGGCCCTAAGCAATAGGGATATAAAAAGAGGAAAAAGACAGCCCATGATCTCAAAGAGTTTAGTTTCATAGTGGAGAGAACATGCAACAAATATATGCAAAGCAAACTATATACAGGATAAATAGAAAACAATAGAGGGAAGGCACTAGAATTAAGAAGGTTTAGGAGAGGCTTCCAATAAAAGATGGGATTCTAGTTAAGACTTGAAGGAAGTCAGGAATTCAGTAGTCAGAGTTAAGGGGGGAGGGCGTTCCAGGCATGGGGACAATCAGAGAAAATGCTTGAGCTGAGGGATGTTTTGTTTGTGGAACAGGGAGGTCTTGTTTGTGGAACAGGTCAGAGGCCAGTGTCACTAGATTGTTAGAGTATACATGGGGGAGTAAGATATAAGAAGTCTGAAAAGGTAGGAAAGGGTTAGGTTATGAAGGGCTTTGAATGCCAAACAGAAGATTTTGGATTTGATTGCGGATGCAATAAGGAGCTACCAGATTTTATTGAGTGGAGGGTGTGTGTGTGTGACGTTGTTGGACCTCCGCTTTAAGAAAATCAATTTGGTGGCTGCGAATGGAAGATGGATTATTGTGGGCAAAGAGACTATCAACATATTGCAATAGTTCAGATGTAAAGTCTTGAAAGTCTGAACCAAGGTGGTGATAATTCAGAAGAGAGAAGCGGGTGTGTGAGAGATGTTGCAGAGGTAAGATAGGCAGGTCTTGGCAAGCTATCTCTACTCACTTCTACTTTTTCAACTCTCACTCACTCCTCAGTCCTTTAAAACCTGGATTCTGACATCACCACTTACATGAAAAAACTCCTTCCAAAGTTACCAAGATTTGATTTTTTTTCAGTTTACATTCTTTGTGCCTTTTCTGCTAGGATTAATTGGCCTTATAAATGTTTAGTAAAATTAATTTGTGAACCCATCTTGAACTGGGTATTTTTTCTTATGGAGCTCATTTATGGCTTGTTCAATTTCTTTTTCTAAGCTAGGGTTATTTAAGTATTCTATTTCCTCTTTTGTTAATCTAGGCAAATTATATTTTTTTGTAAATATTCATCTACTTCACTTAGATTGTCAGATTTATTGGCATATAATTAGGCAAAATAGCTCTTAATAATTGTTTTAATTTCATCTTTGTTGCTGCACTTGCCCTTGTCATTTTTTATACTAATAATTTGGTTTTTTCTTTCTTTTTTCCATCAAATTAACCAATGATTTATCTATTTTACTATTTTTTCATAAAACCAGCTCATAGTTTTATTAGTTTACTGTTTATTTTACTTTCAGTTTTATTGATCTCACCTTTGATTTTTAGGATTTTCAATTTAGCTTTAATTGGCAATTTTTAATTTGTTCTTTTTCTAGTTTTTTTTCAAAGTGCACCCCCAATTCATTGACCTACACTTTCTCTATTTTATTGTTATAAATGTTTAGTGATATAAATTTTCCACTATGTACTGCTTTGGCTGCAGCCTACAAATATTTTGTCTCGTTGTTGTCATTCTTTTTATTGAAATTATTGATTGTTTCTATGATTTATTCTTTGACCCACTCATTCTTTAGGATTAGATGATTTAGTTTCCAATTAATTTTTAATCTATGTTTAATTTATGTTTTCATGGTCTTTATTGAATGTAATTTTTATTTCATTATAGTACGAAAAGGATGATTTGTGAGGTTTTTATGCCCTAATGCATGATTAATTTTTATGAAGGTATCATGTACAGCTGAGAAAAAATGTATTTTCCTCCATCCTATTTCCCCCTCTGTTTATTCTATTTATCTCTCTCACTTTTTACCCTGCTCCTCCTCAAAAGTCTGAATCGCTTTTCATTACTTCCCTTAATATGCCCTCTTTCTTCTATCCCTCCCCACCCCAACACTAAGATGTCTAAGCTCATACTTTAGTCATGGCTTTCAGGTAGTTCAATAATTTGTGAGTCCAATAATTCTTAAATTATCTCTCCTTGATCTATTGTCTTCCATGTCAGTTGTTTTTTCCTATGAGTTATTTAACATGTTCTTCTATTTTTCATTCTTTTCACTTTGTTTATTGTTTCTTAATGTCCTATGCAGTCATTAGCCTCCACTTGCCCAAATCTAATTATTAAGGAATTATTTTCTTCAATGAGCTTATGTACCTCTTTACTATTTAGTCAATTCTGTTTTTTAAGGTGTTATTTTCTTCGGTATTTTTGTGTACCTCTTTTACCAAGCTGTTGACTCCCTTTTTATAATTTTCTTACACCATTCTCATTTCTTTTCTCAATTTCCCCTCTATCTCTCTTACTCGATTTTTAAAATCCTTTTTGATATCTTCCAGGAATTCTTTTTGGGCTTCTGTTCTATTCACATTTTTTCTTTGAGCCTTTCCTTGTAGCTTTTTTTCATCATTGTCTTCTTCTCAGTTTGTATCTTAATCTTCCTTGTCACCATTTTTTGGTGCCTTTTGTGGTTAGGTTCTTTTAACTTGTTGGTTACTCATTTTCCAGCCTATTTCTTTTTTTTTTTACTTTATATTCAAATTGAACTCTGCTCCCTGAGTGAGTGGGCACTCTCCCAAACTTAAGGGTTTTTTCATTTTGCTATCTTCAGAGCTAGATCTGGGGGTTGGTAAGTTCTTGGTGCTTCCAAGATAGTATGATCCAAGGAGAGGTGCGGTCACTGCTGTCCTAGCCTGTACTCTTGTCTTTACCCGGGAAGGGACCTTGATCACCTGCAGCCACAAGCACTAGTGCTCCTTTTTGCCTTGGAGCTGAGACTAGGGCTGCTACTCTCTTATGAGCAACCACAAGCAATCTTCTTTTTCCTGGATCTGTGACCAGTGCCCCTCTGTAACCATAAGCACTAATATTCCTCTTCATCCTGGAAATGTGACCCAGACCTGCCTATAGGCAATGTAACAGCACCTTGCGCCCAGTGCAAGTTTGCTTTGATCCTCTTTAATCTCCTCTTTAATCCCTTCCTGTCTCTGGACTGAGAGCTCCTGAAACTGCTACTGCCGCTGTTCCTGGCTTGCTGATGGTATTGCTGCCATGTGTGCTGTGCTCTGGGCTGGCCCCCACACTAGTTCACAGATCTTCCTTGCTGACCTCCTTAGTTGTCCTGATCTGGAAAAATATGTCACTCTGTCCTTTTGTTGGCTCTGCCACTCCAGAATCCTACATCAGGTGTTATTTCAAAGTTGTTGGGAGGGGAATGTTGGGAGAGTTCAGCTGACTTGCTTTATCATTGTTCTCTACCATCTTGACTCTGCCCAAATGTAATCCCTCTTCATGAGCTCCAATTATTTTATTCATATTTGTGTTTCCAGTGCCTAGCAAATTGCCTGGCATATAATATAAAATTAACAGATATTTGTTGATTAATTAATTTCACATCCTACAGAAATGATTCTAACCAGGAAGATTTAAATTTATACAAATAACCTTGTTTTTCATGGTCTCTCTAAGTCAACTGGTAGATTCTATCTGCCAGGTGTTCCATAGAGGAATCAGGTATATACAAATTACAATTTGACCACATTTTTTAGGTAACATTTGAACTTGTATCTACCTAAGTTCACAAAGGTTCTCAACAAGACAATCTCCCAAATTATTCAATAATTAAACATTCCTAAATGGAAAAGGAAAACATTGTCTCTTCAGCGATAACACAAAATGTGTATGTTCTTTGAGGAATGGATACAGAATGTTGGTGATTAGACTGTTGTTGTCTTTCTTAATACTTTATAAAGGAAGATACTGAATGATGATCACATCCCAAAGGGCAATGAAAATGTGGAGAGTCTTTTTTTAAAATCACATTTATTACTAAAGGCTGTGCTAGATTTGAATTATGCCCCATTTTCATGTGAAAGTAGCCATCTTAGCTTAGTAAATATATCATTTTTACATTTTTCTCATGAAATAAGCTGTGATTTTGTCAATTCTAGTTTTTACCACAACATTAAGGCCTCAGAGTTTATTTTCATTTACTAGTGACAAAAGTGAAGTCAACCATAAAATTGGGTGTGTTCATCACAGTAAAATAAACATGAGAGACAGGAAAATGATATAAGTATAAGGGAAATACTATCTCAGTTTATTGTTAGAGATTTATAAACACGTATTAAAAACCATTCCTTAGCTACATAGCCAATATATCAGAATTTGATACTGCAGTAATTCTTGTTTGATTACAAATTCGCTTTTACTTTTTACAACATTGTCACCATGGTCAATATATTACCACATATTATAGTATCATAAGATCAGAGATTTAGAGCCAGAAGGAACCTTGGAATTTACCTAATTCAACTTCCAATTCCTTTTTACAGATGAGGAAATTGAGGTTTTTCCCCAAGCTTACATAGTAGGAAAGAGCAGAGCTAGGATTAAAAACTAATTCCTCTGATTTTCAGGACTCTCTCTAGTCTGCCAACCTATCTCCATCTTGAAAAAGTTTGATGAATCCTGTGAAATTCTCCTGTGATGTACTGAACTCACAACGGGAGGTAAGGAATAAGTATGTGAAATTAGACAAGTATATCAAAATGTGCAAAACCAAATTTTAATTTTCAAAAAACTTAGAAGAGGAGAAATGAGGTCAGAACAAAGCAAATCAATTCCCACACATCGAATAATATCTTTAGTAACCAAAACTAATTGGCCAGAGCAACAAATGAGCTAATAACTAGTTTAAAGATGGAACAGGAGAAATATAGATAATTGCTTGATGTGCTTTTGAAGTACTGAACAGCATTCCAATCTCAGTGTTCAAAGCAAATGCACAAGCTATTTATGCTTGATGAGTTCATCTGAACGCAGAATCAATCAAGCTTCTTTCTCTCCTAGAGTATCCAGTTTGTTAAGGATAAAGGGTTGTGGTCCCTTCTGAAAACCTTTAGAACCCAAGTGAGAAAAGCACAGGAGCTCTAATGATAGCATAATTGCATTTGATTGAGGCAGAAGATCAAGAATAGAACAGAGAAGCCCTATAATTAATTAAGCAAATATGTATCTAATGTTCACATGTGCAAGATAGGAACTCAAGCAAAATAATTACGCAACTAACGTCTAGAAAGTCCACTTTAGTTAGTTTTTTTAAAACCTAGGCATCCAATATCTTCTGTTTTTATTTCTCTATTCTTTTTTCCAGTTTTATTAATAGTTTCTGACCTTGAACAATTCACCCAGTCAAATGAATTTCCTAATTGCTCATTAGCAATAATACAATTGTTCCAAGGACTGACCTTGTTGTCATAAACTTTGTTATTGTGGGAGAAAACCTGCAGGAGATATCTCTCTTCTCTCTTCCCATTATCCAACCAATTACCACATCTTTTTGATTCTACTTTCACAAAGTCTCTTGCACTTATCTTTCCCACTCCTGTGACCACCTCCCTCTTTTCGTCCTCATCACCTCAAACACAACATAATAATAGCTTTCTAATCACTCTCCCTGCTGAATCTCTCCCCTCTCTAGACCATTCTCTGTACAACTGCTGAAAAACTATAGCTGAGGCAAAAGTAGGAACATGACATTTCTCCACTCAGAAGTCTTCGGTGGCTTCTCGTGGCTTCTAGGATAACATTAAAATAACAACAAACGTGAGACTGTCATGTAATAGCCTACGTAATCTGGCTCAAACATATTTTTCAGGCTTTATTTGCCAAAGGAAGCCTGGCTTAGCAGAAAAAGTCCAAGACTTGGAAGCGGGAGAATTGGGTTCACATACTAATGAAAATGGGGATGTAAGTATTTGCACTGTTAACTTCACAGGATTGTTCTGAAGAAAACACATCACAAACCTTAGAGCTTGGATTAAATATGAGCTGTTGTGTTACAAGATAATGATAATAGTAATAGTAACACTAGGAATACCATTTATATAGCACCTATGTATCAGGCACTGTGCTAAGCACTTCAGGTAGTATCATTTGATCCTCACACAAACCCTGGAAGGTAGGTGCTATTATTATCCCCATTTTACAGCTGAGGAAACAGAGATAGAGCCCAGGATCCCAAAACTATTAAGTGTCTGAGGCCACATTTGAAGTCAGGTCTTTCAGACTTCAGGTTCAGTGCTCTAGAACTGTAAAATAATGATAATTTTTATTGCTAGAGCCTCTTAAGGCTTATAAAATATCTTCTATGGGGCAAGTGGGATATAATAAGAAACTGGCAAGTACCTGGGCCTTCAGTGTTAGAACCTGAGTTTAAGCGTTAGCTTGACTTCCATTAGATTTATGTCCCTGGAAAAATCATTTAAATATTGTTAACCTCAATTTCATCAGATAGAAAATAAAGATAATACTTAATCTTCTTTCCACACAGATTTATTATGAACAAAGCACATAGAAAACCTTAAAGTATCATATAGATAGGAGTGATTCCTTTACACAAGGATCATACATTTCTTCGATGAAACCCTTTAAATCTCTTCATAGTTCTTTGTAATTTGTCGTGGTTTGTCATATACCAACAATTGATTAATAAATGTTTATCAAGTTGAATTGATTTATTTGACAACTCATTCCATTTTTGGAATTATGCTGTATCAAATCTGAACTTTATTTTCAGGTACCATAGCAGAATTATGACCAGATAGGTCATATTTGTAAATCAGTATACTCCCTAATTTTGGGCACACCCTAGGAAAGAAATCAAAACCATAGCTATCTTCTTCTCCTTTATTGCAATTACCTTTTGTGTGGTTCTGTAATGTCAATTAAGGTGGGATTTTCTTACTGTTTTAAAATGATTAATTAAGTGTCTTTGATTGAACCTTACTAGGTGCAAAGTCCCAGGCCCAAACCCCCATCTACTGGGTGCTTAAGCCTATGTGGGTGTGAAGCCCTCAGGGTCCTAAAGAGAGTTACTAAGACCAGAGCCAATAGTAGGAGCCTAAGTTCTGGTTGCTCAGATGACATTTGATGACGACTAAAGAGGGTATAAAAAGCTAGAACAGAGCTATTTGCAAGGGCTCTCACTCTTGGAAGCATGTTGAAGTGGAGACTCTGGGCAACTGTAGTTAAGAGCCCTCCAGGTTGTAAACCCAGATGTTCCGACTTTGTTAAACTCTGCTAACTATGCATTGAGATTTGAATCAGACAAGGTCTGTCTGTTGATGTTTGTAATTTGTATTTGCTCTGAAGTTCAGGGTGCTGGCTTTTTCCCCTGAACTAAGTGAATGATATTTGTATGCTGGATTAAAGTAAGATTGTTAACCCCTTAACATTGCTTTCCTTAGTAAAGCAGATCAAAAGGACCTGTGCTGGCAGCTTTCTGGGTGCTGGTTGTTGGTGGGTCTTGCCCCCCTTCAGCAGCTGCTAGCAGATTGTTGCAACAGGTTCTCATATTGTGTAAGAACCTAGCCACTATTGTTAACTCAGTGCAAATTTTAACTCCCCCAACTCCACCCCCACTTTATAGCTAGGGAAATGTGTATGGGAGTTGCACTCTTTTACTCTAACAGTTCAATAGGACATTCTATTAATTCTAAATATTTGCCAATGGTGTCTTCTGAAGTTATGACATCTGTCTGAATTTTTTAAAAATTTCTTTCTTGGGATGTGCTAAAAAATCTTGAATCTTCTTCAATGGAATCCTTCCTGGAATATGTGTTAGTACTCATAAAGCACTTATGAGAGCAAGTGGTGTTTGTGCAAGATGCTAAGAACTTATTTTCTTTTGTTGTTCTTGATAATAATAATAACATTGACAATACTGCTTTGTATTTTTTCCAACTTCGAGTCTCAAAACCCCTTATAAATCTTAACTCATTAGTCCTCACAGCATGTCTTTAAGCTGCACAGATGACAGCTATAATTATTTTATTTTTCAGTTGAAAAATCAGAGGTCCAAAGAAATTGAAACTGTGTGAACATTTAGACTAAGTATATATGAGGAAAATGTTTGAAAGTATTATTTTATACAGTTCAATTCTATTGTATCATGTTATATTAATTATATCATGTTCTATTATTTATATATCACTTCTCATATTATATCATAGCATATTATATCCTATCATATAACATCATATAATATCATATTGCATATCATATCATGTAAATTTCCTCACCCAGTAGTTCTCTATACCCATGTCTTAAGAGGTCATTTATAAGCTCAGTTACTATTCCTATCCCTTTCTCCATCCCTATTCCTATATTAAGTTCAGAGAACTGTGCTAGGTACTGGGAGAGGGATTTAAGTACTTAAATTGAGTTGGGGGATCTCATTGATGAGTCTTCCTTATGAAAGGTAGTAGATAAGAGCCTGTTAAATACTTTGGCAGAGCCTGCGTCCTCCATTGACTCCATGACCACTGGAATGGTAGATATGTACAACTTTTCATGATCTCTTGCCTCCAGCCCAAAAAAATTCCCTAAAAGGTCATACTGAGATTACATCACTATGTATGTAATGGTAAGATGTGAAACAAAGTCACTCATGTACTGGTAATATTTGGCATCTAGTCCAACTTTTGAGTAAAAAAAAATCAGGAAAAGGCATATTCCTTTGGATTGTTCTTGGTTTCCAAATCCATATCATATTAGGTGGAGTGTACAGCAAGTGACTATATCACATTGTTAGAAAGAGATGAATAAATAAGCATCTGCTATGTACCAGGCACTGCAATAGGTACTGGAGATACAAAGACAAAAACAAACATCCCCACCCTCAAGTTTATATTCCGTGGAAGGAAACAACATGTAGGCATTTAAGTGAATCTAAAATGTAAACAAAATAAATGCAAGATCATTTGGGGAAGAGGAGACACTAGAAGCTAGAGGTATTGGGAAGGGATTAGTTTGGAGGTGGCACTTGGTGAGTGAACACAGCAGCATTGTGTTCACTAAAGCTCGTCTCTAGATTGACCAACCTAGGATTTCTCTGCCACACAGTGGGAAATGGAGATAATAGGTTAACTCTTAAACAGGTGTGGTAACCAGTCATTGGAACTACTCTGCCTAGACTAATCCCCTGTTCATTTGGTCCCACAGGGTAAAGAACACTGGTAGCTACAAGTCAAGTAGCTAGCCCTGTAACTTTACATTGGTATCTATCTAAGCCAAAGCAGCACCTATTGCACAGAAGAATTTTGGATTAGTGAATAGTAACCACATTGCCATCATATTTCTGTTTCTTTTTGGTTCCAGATGAGCTGGAGAAGGGAATGGCAAACTACCCTAGCATCCTTGCTAAGAAAACCCCAAATGGGGTCAGGAAGAGTCAGAAGTAGCTGAAGACAACTGAACAATAATAAATGTCTTATCTTCTCTCTCTCTCTCTCTCTCTCTCTCTCTCTCTCTCTCTCTCTCACACACACACACACAGACACCTATCTACCCATCTATCAATATTTCTATCATTCACTGGTCTGTATGTTTAGACCCAGATACTTTATTTAAAACCCATGTCATTGCTTTTGTGAACTCTATTCTATAGTAATTTTTCTTTTTTATTTTCTGAGTCCTTTTTTCATCTTAGTTCTTGTTGCTTTTTCCTCCTTTCTTTTCTTCAGAGAAACCAACATTTATCTGCTTTCTGAGGCTTATTATTCTTTTGAATATTTCATATTTTCCATGACTATTAATATTTATTAATTTCAGAACCCTTATATAGACATAAATATTTTAGAATTTCACACTATTTAAAATACACTGAATTTTAGTTGACTGCAAACCATTTTCCTACTTTTAACAAGAAAAACAGAGCTAGACGTTTTAAGAAAGTGATAAACCACGTATCATAATTCTTTCAAGTACTCCCTCACCCTTTTGCTGTATGAGTATAGTCTTTTTGAAAGGTTTCAGATTGGAAATTTGAAATTATACATACCAAAGTTAAATTAGAGACCATAAGAAGGCATTCTGCTGTAGGTGTGACTCCTTGAAAGCAGATCTTGCACAGCTTGAGTTCATTCTCCTTCCCCTTTGTCCTCCTCTTCCCTCTTTTTTTGTGGATTAACCTTCAAGGCCTGTATTACTCTAGGACTGTCTAAGAATATTGGTCTGAAGATTTCTCAGACAAGAAGGAACTTTCTTCTGGAGTTCTTTTACTTTTAGTTGGGATCGTGATGGATCAGGTCACTTGAGCATGCCTTGATAAGAGAAGGATGAGTGAAAGTATTCACTTTTTAACCTCTTTTGACAAAAGCCATTATTTACCTGAGCCCTAAGGTTCCCAAGTCATCTTGCACTGGATGAAGGAACATCATCTCAGTATACACTTCCACGGCCAGTTCCTAGTGTCATGGAAACTTCATTGCATAGGGTAAGATTAACTCTTCTTTATAACTTTATAAATATTCTTAGAAAAATAGAAATAATATGGTCCTATGATATGAGGTTATGGTCCTATGATGCAGGTATTAGGTTGGTTTGACCTGGAAACAAAATGTTGTTGCCTTTTACTCTGACAACTTATATTTACTTTCACATTCTTATAAAATATCATACCATTTCATTTGACCTTCCAACAACTTGAGGTAGGTGGTACAAGTATTACTATCATTCCTTTTTTAGAAATCAAGAAACAGATTCCAAAGAGATTAAGTTATTTTTCCCACTAGGTTGTGAGCCCCTTGAGGGCAGGGGCTATCTTTTTTTTTATTCTGAGAACTCAGTAGTAAATGTTTATCAACTGTTTATTATTGTCCAAACTCAAACTACAAACAGGATTGGAACCCAAAGGAAAGTTCTTTGGTTAGACATTTTTACTATGTTTTATAGGTTCCAAATATAGTTTTAAGAATATGGCTACCTTCATGCAACAGCCTGTATATTTAAACTATATAAGCTTCAAAGAGGTAACATAGTACATTGGACTCAGAAAGAAGGGACAACTATGTTCAAATCCTGGCTCTGACACTTACTAGCTATATGACCTCGGATGCTTTGCAGAATATGCTTTACTTTCAGCTACCTTGTCTATAAAACAGAGCATAATAGCTTCGAGTCTCTATCTCACAGAGTTGTTGTGAAGAAAGTTCTTTATAAACCTCAAGTGCTCTATAAATGTGAGTTTTTAATTATGCAATGCCTATAACTCTAAGAAGTCAACCGTTTTTTTAATGTGGTTGTGGATTCTTTTGGCAGTCGGGTGAAGCCTATGGCTCCCTTCTCAGAATAATGTTTATACATGCATAAATAAAATACATATGCTTACAAAGGAAACCAATGATACTGAAATTCAGTTATCAAAATATTCAAAAAGCAAGTTTCCAGACCCCAAGTTAAGGACCCCTGTTATAGAGCACTGCGAGAAAAAAAATAAAATGAGTACTCCTCCCTTTGGACCTGACTTTTGTTATTTTGTGTTCTTTTTTGACCAAGGTGAAATATACCTTGAAGATTATAGAATCACAGCTCTTAGAGATGGAAAGATGCGAATATTGAATACAGAATTCCTTTCTCTTTATAACTCATATTATAATATAATATTATTAATAATGTTATGTTAATACTTTATTATAATGATGTTTCCAAATTGTGGATAATGGCCCATAATTGTATATGTTCATTACCTGATTGTATCTTCAGAAATATGAATTCCAGTTTGACCTGGCTGACTGCTTCCATTTACAGATTCAAAGAGCAATTTATGTATGCTACTTCGTGGTCTTTGGCGGGAAACAACCCTTGGGATACTGAATCTGCCCCGTTGACTGCTACTGATAAAAATGCTGATATGTTCTGTAGGATATCTTCAAATTATCCTTTACTCCTCAGCTAATAAGTGGGGATTTTCCTGAAATATCCCTCAACATTTTTTGGCTGGATGAAGGTTTTCCCTGAATTAGTAATGTTTATATTGACAAATGCCAATAAAACACATGACATTCATAGGTGTGCATACCCTGCCCAGGAATTATGTATTCCTATGGTGATCCTTATGTTGCTCCATCAGTGGTTAACTAGCCAAGCTTAATGAGACTGAAGTCTGTTTCTAGGACTCATTTTCTGCAATTATATTGGTATAGAACTGGACTGGGGGGTCAGTAGACCTGGGTTCTAGTCTTGGTTCTGTTTATTTCATGTGAGTTATTGGGTGGACTTTTTTTTCCTGGTAAAATGACAAGGCATGATATCTAAGGTCCTTTCCAACTTTAACATTCTGAGGCTATCATTCTAATCACCACTAGATAGTGCTAATGGTTTGTACACTAGTTTTAATACCATATGAAGAAGAAATAGGGCTAGTCACAGTTCCAATTTTACTATTATTCCGTATCACATGTAGGTGCAAGGAATACTGACAAAATAATATACTCTAAGAAAAGTTATAGGAAACTTCCACGTAGTACATAGGAAGCCTGGTCCCCAAGCTTTCAGCTGAGGACCAGGGCCTTAGAATTATTCAGAAGGGTTGTCAAGTCCATATTGACACCAAGCACTGTCCCTTTGATCATGGGGGCAACCTGTGAATGTTTTAATGCAAAAACAAAAACAAAAACCCAATAAAACAGCAGGAAAGATATCTTGCATATCTTGATGACTATTTTTCAAATGTAGGGTGGTGCTGTGGTCATTAATAAAATTAAAATTAATTTAAAAGTGTTACTTAATTTAGATTATTTGATAAATTTTTATTTTCTCAATTAATGAATACTGATCATATAATTCCTATTAAGTGAGAGTGTTAGAAAAGTTTTTGATATTCAGAAGTGTGCCTTCATACTTGAAAAGGGTGGCAACTACTGGTATAGCAGAAAGAACTTTGGGAGTCGAGATCTATAGATCACTACAATTTCCATCATTAATTAGCTATATGAGCTTGGATAAGTCACTTAAACTCTCAGAGTCTCAGTTGCTTAAGGCATAAAATAAGACATAGGGTATAAAATAAAGATTTCTAAGGGCCTTTCCAGTTGTAAAATTTGATAGAATTTTAAAGCAAGAATTAAAGAAAAATTTTCCCTTAGGTTTTGTAAGTTTTCCCAGACTATTTTTCACCAATTCTTCATATTAGTTGCTATTTTCCTTAATATTTTGCCAAAATTCCACTCTGATGTCTCACTGGGGTGTGATACAGTAGCAGCAGGTCACCCTCAAACCTAAAATGCTGCTGCTAACATTTATTTTTGTTTAAGGACCAAACTCATTAATTAAATTCAGAGAGGCTCATCACCAGAAGGCTGACCACCAAGCAATAAATTTTCTTTATGTAACAATTCATGAAAGTCTCTCTAGCATGGGGCATGATTGATTTGCATAGGTGGAGGGGGTATGAGCACCAGTGAAATAACGAATTTATTGACAGAACTTTATGAGACCAATGTAGATGAGAGCAATTTAGCACTTTGAGGATTACCAAACACCTCATTTATATTATCTCATCCAAACCTTGAGGAAGGCAACCTGTTATCCCTGTTTATTACTCCCTTTTTATAGATAGGAAACAAGCTAAGAGAGAGAAAGTGACCTGTCCATGGTTGCAACAAAAATAAATTTCAGGGGGCAGGATTGAAACCCAGGTTTTTCTAGGAATTCAATCCAACATTATTTCCACCAGCACAGTCCCTGGCACATATTAAGTGGTTAGAAAAAATGCTTTTTTTTCAGTCAGTGTTCCAGGCATTGTGTTAAACTCTGGAGGTCCTAAGCTAAGTCCTTGAGGCAGTTTAAGTGACTTTAAATCATACTGTTGATCATAATCTTAACAAAAGTCAACTACTTACTATGTCTTCCTAAAAAGTGAATATATTAAATTTCATTAATGGAAGCAAGGTGTGCAAATCAAGATAGATAAAAATCCTACTCTGTGTATTCTACAATGGGTAAATGTAATAACAATATTGCTTGCAGCTGCTGTAGAGGCGTAAGGCCAATAACACCAGCACACAAGAGGGTTGCTAGCACAGGTTCTTTGATCTGCTTTTCTAAGGAAAGCAACTTTAAGGAGTTAACAATCTCATTTTAATTAAACATACATATATCATTCACTTAGTTCAGGGGAAAAGCCAACACCCTGAACTTCAGAGAGAATATAAACAGAAATTACAAGCAGAAATTATATAAACAGAGCAAATAAATACAAATCAACAGATAGGCTTCTGTTTGTCCAAGACATTATATACATAGTTACCAGAGAGAAAAGCAGGAACATCTGGGTTTTCCAAGCTAGGAGGCTCCAACAGCTACTACCCAGAGTCTTGTCTGGACAAATCATAGGAACAGTCTTCCAATGAGTGAGTCCTGAGCAAAATGCTAACCTCAGAGTATATATACATTTCTTTAGGGTTGGGCCACAGAGGGTGTCACAACCATGTGACTCAGTGCCCTGTGACATAAGCCTTCCCCTGACTTAAGCAGGTCATCAAAGACTCCTGCTTCAATCAAAGACTCTCGATTGCCTTAGTGATGAGAAGCACTCCAGAACATGACAAAAAAGTCCCACCCTGCTTTCCATTACAGCAGACAACATCCAGAACCTGGTGCTGGACTTTGGGAGGCATACTGATAGACCATAGAACATACAGAGAAGGGTAATGAGGATGATGAATGGCCTAGAAGCCAGACCACATAAGAATCAGTTGAAGCAGTAAATTCTTGAAGGCCTGTCATGTGGAAGAGGGATTAAACTTGTTTTGCTTACTCTCAAAGAGTAGAATTATGTGGAAGTTGTAGGGAGGTTGAAAATGGCTCAATAAAAGGATAAATTTCTTAACAACAAGAGCAGAGGTTCTTAACCTGGAATCCAGGGTAGTAGATAGATTTCAGGGAGTCTGAACATGTGTGGGGAAAAAAGTATATCTTTATTTTCATTTATTTCTAACTGAAATTTATAACGTTCTCCAATTAAGAATTTTAAAAAATTTCTGAGAAGTGGTCAGACGCAAAAAGATTAAGAACTCCTGAACTAGAGCTCTTCAACAATGGATCAGGCTATCTTACAAATTGACAAGCTCTTCACGCAGCCTGTTGGAGCAGAGGCTGGGTGACTACATTTCAGTAGGGAATAATGGAGAGAGTGCTGAGCATAGAAATAGCAGGACTGTGGCTCAATTCTTTGCTCCTACAATTGACTGTCTCTATGATTCTGAGCAAGTAACATCCTCTCTGCACTTTGGTTTCTTCATCTGAAAAACTGGGTTACCTCACAGGGAAAGCATCTGACAAGTTTTGAAGAGCTAAATGAGGCAGCTAAGTGACAGGATGGATAAAGTATGGGACCTAGAGTTAGTGAAACCTAAGTTCAAATCCAGTCTTAGATACTTACTAGCTATGTGACTCTGGTCAAGTAACTTTTATGTACCTCAATTTCTTCATCTGCAAAATGGGGATAATAATAGCATTTCCCTCCCAGCATTGTTATAAGGATAAAATGAGATGATATTTGTAAAGCACACTGTATGCCTTAAAGCTCAATATAAATTATTGCTATTAGTCTATTAATGTATGCTTTTATTAGAGTGGAATTCCTGTGTTGGATTGGAGTTTGAAGAGATGACTTCTAAGACTTCTTTTAATTCTGAGATTCTGTGATAGTTGCAGATAAACTGGAAGTACAGGCAAATTAGATTTCTAATTTATTCAGGTGGACTGTCCCAGGACATGAGTAAATCTTGATAATGAATTGATACTTTAGGAAGTATTTCAACATTTTCAGCTATAAGCTACTAATTTAAAAATGATCACAAGAATGTTATCATAAAGCTGTTATTTTAGAGAATTTGGGTATTTTTCCAGGATGAAATTATTTTTCGTTTTTATGTCAGCTTAATTGTGAAGAAAATTTTGGAAATTTATGGAGAACCAGCCTAGTCCACTGACTCTAAAATATGGCTATGAGCTGCAGAAAAAAAATTCTTGGGTTATCACAGGGTTATTCTGTAATATGGCTCCTCTGTTAAAATGGGATTATAACATCTGTCACCAAATTATTTTGTATAACTTTTAAAAGATTCAGGTTGTTATAAGTTGGACACATACTACTAAAATTTGAGGTAGCATTAATCAGTCACGAAGTATTTATTAAGCATTTACAGGTGCCAGGTACTGTGATAGCTGTAGAGGATACAGACAAACATTAAACAGGGGAAACAAATGTAAGTAAATACAAAATATGTGCAAACTAATTACGGGGAAGTAATGTCCCTAGTAGCTTGGGGAGCAGGGAGGGGCTTGTGTAGCAGGTAGCATATGGGTTCATCTTCAAGGAAATGTAGGGAATATAAGAGAGAGGAGAAGGGAGGAAGTGGATTTCAGGAATAGAATATAGCCTGTGCAAAGGCTGGTGACAATTGGTGGAATGTTCTTAGGACCATAGATATGTGGCTGGCAGGGACCTAATAGATCATTTTGTCTGATCTCCTTTCATTTTATGGATATATAAACTGAGCCATAGAAAGGTTGAGTGCTTTGTCCTAGAGGGCAAATGATGAACAGGTAGACCAGTTTGACTGGATTGTAGCGTACATGAAAGGGAAGAACAAGGAATAATAAGTTTGTAAACATGGGCAAGGACCAGCTTGCAAAGATTGCTGGACTTGGAGTCAGAAGGACCTACCATTTAGCATGGGCAAATTACTTAACCTTTCTGAGCCTTGTTTTCCTCAGCTGTAAAATGGGGATAATAATACTTAGAGAACTTACATTAGTTAGTACAGGTATGTAAAGCTAGCCGAGATGCCCCCCCTGGAAAATATCAGGTTAGCAATCAGGAAAACATTAAGAGTTCTCATTCTGTTTAGCTCTTAGCACAGCACCATGGTTGTAAGTGGTCTTCAGTAAATGTTTGTTGAATGGTATCATGTTGAATTTAGTTTTCAGGTCTTTCATCTTTTAGTGATTTGCCACACCAATGGAGAAGCACAGAATAATTGAGTCTATGTGATGATGCCAAACATCCAATTGAAGAGTAAAAATAAACTGGCAGTTTTGTTTATTCAAAGTCAAACAACTAGCTTAATAATTGTTTTCACTCAATCATTTTCACTGCTTGAGTTTTTTTTTTGTTGGGTAGATGTAACCTAAAAGTAGCATTTAAAAATTGTCTAATTCTCGGAGTTTAAATCATTTGGGTGCAAACTCCTGTTCTACAAGTGTACTTAATGCATATCAGTTACATCTTAATGCAATTTTTTATGCCAAAGGATAATTATAGTATCTGATAATGTAATTTTCTTGGCAATTTGAAAGTGTGATTTGTTTTCTGTCATTGTTTAAGCAGAACATGGTGCCAATAAGGCTGTTGTGATAGCTTTCTTCTCCATGTGAGACATTCATTTTCCAAAATTTGGAGATCTGTTCCAGAGCAGAGATTGTACCCTGTATTCTGCCAGCCATCTAGCTGTAGCCAGAATGGCCTTTGTTTTCTTTGAATGACTCAGCTTACCTCATTGAGCCTCTGGACACTGTGGCTTGCTCTTCCGGGGCAGGAAGCCCAAAGAGCATTCCAGGCAGCAGACAACTTCCTGTGTGATGAGTCATGGGGCTGGCTGAGGGGAGGTGTTAACGGCTACGCTAGGGGGAGGGGCCAAGTCAAGAACCAATCGGCCCTGGTCGTTCAGGCGGTGCTTGATGATGTCAAAAACTCTATAAGAGGGGAGAGGACAGCTTGAAGATCCTCTCTTTTCCTTTTCCGGTTGGAGCCAGAGACAGTTACAACGACAGTTACAGAGGCAGTTACGACAGTTACGTCAGTTACAGCCACAGCTGAAGCAGGAGCTGCCAGTAGCAGAGCTAACCTACGGGAGAAAGCTGAACAAAGACTTCAGGCCATTACAGCGACAGTTACAGCGACAGTTGGAGCCAGAGGCAGTTACAGAGGCAGTTACGACAGTTACGTCAGTTACAGCCACAGCCACAGACACAGCTGAAGCAGGAGCTGCCAGTAGCAGAGCTGACCTACGGGAGAAAGCTGAACAAAGACTTCAGGCCAGTGGGTAATCTTATTACCATAGAGGGGGAAACATGATTTTGCTTTACGCAATCATGCTTCTCTGTAGCCTCCTGGTTACTCTTTCAAGGCGTACTTATTGGGCCTGGAAGCTTTTGATCAATATATCAAAATGGGGTTGCTGGTTCATGGGTTGGTTACTGTGGAGCCTAAATAAATGTTTTGATTCTTCTGCCTTCTACTTTGAGAGTTTCTTATATCCGGCGGTTCCGAACGTTTCAGACATGTTTATGATCCTCTTTGAGGTTATAAACTCGGCCCTCCTAATACACTAGCACATTTCTCAGAGAGAAGCCCTCTGTATACCCTATGGATGATGAATCAGTAGCATTATCTTCACTTACAAAATACAAGAGGGTTGATTACTGTGAATTGAAATTTCTAATACAAATCATATAATTTATTTTTCATGTCTGAAAACAAAACACATTCCACATTTTGGGTCTCCAAACTACCTGTGTAAAAATAAGTATTATTTACCTTGGGTCAAGTTATGACCAATGTTCTCTAATGTTGCTTATTTCAGTGTAGTAAATGTACAGTCCAAAATCATTTTCTAGTTTACTGATTTTTCACTACATTGAACATTTAGTTTCAAGTTTCTATTTTTCTTTCAATGGGTTTACAGACTGTATCTAGTTTGCTTATTCTTTTGCCTGAGAATATTTGTGAAAATCAGATGAGTCTTCTGTGTTCATAAAACAACAGCTAGAGAAACAAGCGTAGCTCTCTCAGATTAAGGAAGGCAATTAATCAGTTCTTAATCTCTATTCTCAATCACTTCTTATGTTTTATTCTTCTTTTAGTTCTTTTGGATTCAGAAAAACATTGCAGCAAAATATCCTCTATCTTAATAGTGTGCTATATTAATCATTGGTAAGCATTATTCAAAACATTTTTGCTGGCACAGATTTGCTTCCTGTTTTAGGCAATATAAATGATATAGCCTCAAAATACAATAAAAAATTATGGACTCTGCTCTTTAATCCACTTCACTGTATACAAAATAGTCATGATCTGTTCTTTATTACAGCCCATTTTGATGGATGATAACCAGATTAGCGAGGAGCTGTCGTGACCAGGAGAGATGCTGGCTGATTCAGATGATTAAATAAATCATATCAGTACACATCTCATAATGCCCATTGCTTCTCTGGTCTTTTTAAACTCCAGATTTCATTCTCAGTTATATTTTCCTCTTGATAAAAATTGAATGATTTTAAACAATTGGATGATAAGTATAGGCTTATAATTGCTATATGCATATCTCTTAGATTCTTAATCTGATATAATGTTAGAGTTGAAATAGGTATTTTAACAGCTATTATCTAGTCAGTCAACAAATGCTTATAAGATCCTATTGTGTGCTAAGCACTGTGTTATGCACTGGGGATACAAATACAAAAAAAAGATTCTAAATTTTCTATGTGAGGAAACTGAGGTCCTGAGAAGTCACATATGGGGTAGCAGAATGTTGTTGATAGGGCACTGGACCTGGGTCAGGAAGAACTGGGTTCAAATTTCACCTTAGATACTTGCCAGCTATGTGATCCTGTGAAAATGATTTAATTACTCTGGGCCTCAGTTTCCTCATGTGTAAAATGACTAAGTTGGATTTGGTGGCTTTAGGGTCCCTTCCAGCTAGAAGGCTGTGATGCAGTGGTTTGTCCATGATAACACAGTGCTGATCTAATTAAGCGATTTATCTCTTTCGATTCCAATTATTCTCAGTTTCTATGAAAAGTTGCTATTCTACCTATATCACAGGGTTATTATGAGTCTCAAATGTTCTGTGTTATACGTACAGAATTTTGCATTATTTAAAGTGCTACAGAAATGTCAGTTGTAACAATGATAATGATGATGGTGATGATGACAAAATAAAAATTTCCCCAGCTATGTTAAGAACAGTTCTTGGAAGTTTATTACTTAGTTGACTTGGTAAGTGTCCCCTGTATATGAGGGGCAGCTAATTTAGAAGAAAATGTTGTTGATGACGTTTGCTTATTTTTGTTTCCTTTATTTAATTTTTCAAAGAACAAAAACCTATTTTCTCTCTCTTTCTCCCAACCCCATTTATGAAAAAAAACTTTGTATAGCCAAAACAAATTACAGCATTGGCCACAGACAAAAATTAAATGTCTTAATATGTAACCTGAGTCTGTTACTTTTCTGTCAGGAGGTGGGTAGCAGGTTTCATCATGAGTCTTTTGGAATTGTTATTGGCTATTGTATGGATCAGAGTTCTTAAGCCTTTCAAAATTGTTTTTATCTTACAATGTTGTTGTTATTGTCACTTCACTCTGTACCAATTCATAAGTCTTTCCAGGTTTCTTTGAAACTATCCCTTTTATCTTTCTTTCTTCAGAGTAGCATACACCATTAACTTGTTCAGTCATTCCTCGATTGATAGGGACCGCCTTTGTTTTCAGGTCTTTGCCACCAAAAAAAGCAGCTATAAATATTTCTGTACATATGGGTCCTTTTCCTCTTGAATCACTTAGGGGTATAGATTTAGTAATGGTATCAGTGGGTCAAATGGTATAAGTTTACTAATGTTTGGGATACCATTCCAAATTGCTATCCAAAATGGTTGGATGCATTCACAGGTTTACCACTAATGCATTAGTATACTTATTTTCCCACAGCCCCTCTCAAGTATATAGTTTTCTTTTGTTTGTCAGCTTGGCCAATCTGACTGGTTTGAGGAGGAGCCTGATGTTTGCTTTAATTTGCATTTCTCTAATTATTAATGATTTTTCATGCAGCGATTAGTCTATTGATTGCTTAGATTTCTTGAAGAGTAGCCAAGTTAAAGATTAAAGGTTGCATTTGAAGAAAAAGAACTAGGGGTTCAGCTCTCACCTTGGCAATTCATTGCCTGTATGACCTTGTGAGCTTTATGGTCTTTATTTTCCTTATCTATGAAAACAAGGGAATTGGATTAGTTAATCTCTTAGTTTCTTTCCTTTCCTAATTCTATTGTCCAGACTGGAACATATCTCTTCATTCTTTTTTTTTTGGCCTTATCCTCTTCCCTGTTGCCTTATTTCCTCAATGAAGCCAAGGCCAGGTTACTCAGAAAGATCACTAGGCCTGGCTAATGAAACACTTGACTAGGTCATTGAATAGTTGAGCATGAAACATTGCAAAAGAGGTCCAATAGTTTAAAGAGGCATGAAAGGTAAGGTAGTATCCTTTCAGGAAATACATTTCTATACTTCCCCAAAGTATATACTTTATATGGAGCTACACAAGTTTATAGAAGCTGCTGCATAGTAATAGAGCTATTAATTTATAGCATCAAGAAAGTTTTCTGAAGCACCTTTCCACATTATGTACTATCATTTTCCTTATCCTTGGTTATGTTCATGAATATGTGTGACACAATTCAATACAATCTACTGTATAACTTGCTTTACTTCACAATTGCTGTGAAATTCATTGGCCCTAATTTCTGAGAGCTGCCTTGGGCACTGATGGGGTAAAAGATGAAGTCAGAAAAGACGTTGCTTTGGAAACCTGTGGTGAAAAAGGTCCTAAAGCCCACATCCAGAAAATAATACTGGAAGCTTCTGCCCTATTCTACCTGCTGCAATATTAAAAAGGAACTGAAACTATTGCTCTTCTCCCTTCTTCCTTTTTTGTGAGTTGTTTTTCCCTTCAAAGATGTCTTTGTTATTCATCTTAAATCTAATTTCCCACGTACAAAAATTTCACTTAGGACTGCTCTGCATGATTTTTCCTAGTTCCAAATCTCTTTCTAATAGATTTGGGTCTTTTATTCTTCCTTAGGTTTTGCAATGACCACATGAAATCTTGCTTAATTTCTTAGAACCAAGCTCAAGTCTACTGAGGATGTGGAATGCATTAAAATATAATTTTAATAGCATGCTACGCATTTCTTTTGAATCTGTCATATAATATATATTGTCAACTCTTCCATTTTACCATATTGTGACTTAAAGCTGCACTGGAATTCTGACATCACATGGTCAATGATAAGCAGGGATGATCCAAGAGAATGTTGGCTAGTGTTTTTTTTTTGGCAGTGGAGACCTGTTTTGAATAATAACCAGAAAAGGTGAATAGACCTGAAATATTTCCAAGGCAATTGTTACAACTTCAAAATCCCAACCTACCAGAAGATGTCAGTGTTGTTAGTGGAATGTGTAAAAGAAAAAAAATGTCAATAACCTCCATATGGGTTCATTGTGTCTCTGCTAATCTTGCTAAATTTTCTCAGGAGTTTTGTGAAAGAAAACACTTGGGTGAAACCTTGTTTTGGGGCTGACAAGCTCTGGAAAATCACTTCAGGCATTGGACTGGCATGCCAATCACACCTTACCTCTTTTTACTTCTGGAAAAATAACAAATAAAAATGCCAAGAAACTGAGAGAAAATAGACCTAGATGGATGATTTTTAGGGCCCTAACAGGATGCTAATAATTGGTAACTAGAGCTATTTTATTTGTAACAATATATTGTATCACTGATAAATTTCAAGAGATATATATTGCAAAGAAAAAAAACTAAAATAATGTAGCTTATGATTATAGTTATAACATTGATATAATGCCTTAATGTTTGAAAAATTAGGTATATAGATACGTGCACGTATGATATCATTTGACTTTTGTAACAACTCTGTTAAGGTTGGCATTACAAGTATAATCATCATTCTAGTCTCTCAATTAAGGAAACAGATTGAGATAGTCTAGGTGACTTGCCTCTGCTAGTAAATGTAGAAGGCAGAATCTGAATCAGCTCGTTTAGATACTATGTCCAGCACTCTATCTACTATGCCTCTCTATTTCTCCAAAGGCTATTTGCTTCAAAGAATACAGTGACTTCTCATGACCCAAAGCATTTATTTACAAGAGGGACAAATGGGGTCGAGGGAGCAAAATGTAGTCATAATATGATTAGATCAGTGAGGAAGGTGGTTCAGAGCAACCATAGATTTGGGAGGGAAGTAGAGGTGACCATTTGTGTTTGGATAGTGCCCTGTTTCATTTATACTAGATTTTGTGGCTCTGAGAGGAAAAAAAAATCGGGTATACAGACTGTCTATGCTCCCCTGAAATTTCTTTTAAGTCTGTAGATGCATCACTAGACTAACTGCTCCTTCAAAGCCTCCTTTTGCTAGATCTTTATTCAGGTTTCATCCACTAAAAGTAGGTGTCACACGGGGCTTAGTCCTAAAATCTCCTCTACCTCTTTATGCTTTTGCTTAGTGTTCTCATCAGCTACCGTGAATTCAATTATCTTTATGTTGATGATTGTCAGATCTACTTATCCAGACTTAACTTCTCCTGACCTCCAGGCTTGCATTCCCAACCACCTATTAGACATTTTGAACTGGGTAGTCTGTAGACATCTTAAACTCAACTTATCCAAAACTGAACAATTTCCTCCCAAACCCTTCCCCCTTCCAAATTTTTGTTTTATTCTCAAGGACACTGCCACCCTCCCATTGCAACCTAAGTAGCATCCTCAACATCTCACTTTTTCTTAGAACTATATCCAATCTATTGCTAAGTCATGTCAATTTTACCTTATGTCCCTGTTTTTCTGACACTGCCACCACCTTGATTCAGGCCCTCTCACCTCATGACTGAACTACTGCAATAGCCTGCTGTTTGATTTCTGTGCCTCAAGCCTTTCCCCGCCCATACTCTACTGTCAAATTAATCTTCCTAAAGTACAGGTCTGACTACATTACCCCACTATTTCATAAACTACAGTGGCTCCCTATCACCTTCAGGATTAAATATGATAATGTTCGACATTCAAAGCCCTTCATAACTTTGCCCTCTCCTACTTGTCCAGTCTTCTTAAACCTTCTTTACTCCCATGCAGTCTGTGATACAGTGACACTGGTTTCTCATCTGTTCCTAACATAAGACACGTATCTCCCAGCCAGATCTCAGGGCATTTTTTTTGTCTGTCCCCCATACGTGGAATTCTCTACCTCCTCACTTCCATCTCCTGATTTACCTAGTATCCTTTAATTTTAGCTAAAATTCTACCTTCTACATGCAGTCTTTCTTGATCCCCCTTGATGCCTTCCCTCTGTTTATTATCAATCACTAATTTATTTTGTGTAAATCTTGTTTGCATATTGTCTGCTTCATTAAGCTGTGAACTTGCGAAAAGGAAGGATTGTCTTTTGCTTCTACTTTTATTCTCAGTGCCTGGTATGTAATAGGTAGGTACTTAACAAATGCTTGTTGACTAACTGCTGGAGAACTGATCATGGCTAGCAAAATAGGAAGCGACCTGTAATGTTTATGCTTTCAGGATAAGCAGAAACCATGTAGCTGATAAGTCTCTTCATTGATCATTTGTGTTCTTGGAAAAGTGCCAATGGGGAGTGGTATGCAACAAGAACAGAACCAAACTAACTGACCTGCATAGGGGGAAAGCACAAGACCATGACATCACTATTGTAACAAGTGATAAAAGACATAATGAAGCAAAAGAAAAGCCTTCCTTTCTGATATGTATATCCATAACACTTTTCTTTTTATTATTCTCAGAAGAGAAGACAAACATTTTAAAGCAAATATTAGTGCAGTGATACTGTACATAACCTATTGACTCAACCAAAGAATCTTTGAACCTATCTAATTGGGGTTTTAGAAACAATGAATTATTCATTATGCCAATGCTGGATAGATGCACCATTTTAACAGTAATGGATTTTGCACTGACACATCAAATAAAATTTGTTCATTGGAGATGAAGCCATTAGTCTACAGGGCCCATCTCCTGTCTTCAGTAATGGATGATGTTTCAGAGCATCAGAAAAAAGGCTACCACAACAGATGTTCTCATTCTCATGCTCAGAAGATTCCGTAGCTAGGAAACAGCCTTAGTCAATCAATCAATCAATAGATCAGGAATTACTTACAAGGTAATGCTAACTAACGATAATAGTGAGAAAGGCACTGAGTTGTAATGGATAGAGATCTGGCCTTGGAGTCAGGACAACCTGGGTTCAAGGTTTTCTCTGACATATACTAGTTTTATGGGAGGTAGTATGGTACGTTAGAAAGACCAATATCACTGGAATCTGAGCACCAGGGTTTATAGTCTGCCTCTCACACCTGCCTGATTTCGGGCAAGTCATATTATCTTGGCTTCAGTTTTCCCATCTGGAAAATGAGGTGGTTGGACTAGATGGCCTCTGAGTCTCTTCCAGCTTTACATCTATGATCCTATGACTATGGACGAGGCACTTAATCTTCTAGTGCTCTCAGGTAATTCTGTAATACTATGGTTTATAGAGGAATTATTTTTTTTACATTGGTAGAAAGACTTTCCTATGCAGATGAAATCATAGGTATAGGTCAAAATGATAACAACTACAGCCTCAACAGTAGTAGACAGGCTTTCCAGTTTGCAGAGTTTGACATTGTTTTGCCTATTCAGCATATTGTTTTAGCATTGTGCTGAGGAGGAATAGACTGATGTGGAGGATAGTTCCTGTGCTCAAAAGACTTAGAGCATAATTAAAGTGATGAGGCTATTTGGTGCAGTGGGTAGAATGCTGGACCCGGAGTCAGGAAGAGCTGAATTCAAATCCAGCAGCAGAAACTAGCTGTGTGACACTTAATTTTGTTTGTCTCAGTTTCCTCACCTTTAAAATGAGCTAGAGAAGAAAATGGTAAACCATTCCAGTATCTTTGACAAGAAAACTCCAAAAGGAGTCATGAAGAGTCAGACTAAAATGACTGAACAACAACAGAGAGTGATGAGGCATATACATATGTAAAGATAACTTAAAAGAAAACAAGTCAGCATATGCTAAATGAACAATAAGAAAAAGCCAACAAGGTATCATGGCTAGATCTATGGGCCAGAGTTAGGAAGACCTGGGTTACAATCCTGCCTTTGATATACTGGATCATTGAGGTAGAGTTAGCAAAGACCTCAAAAGCCATCTAGCCCAACCTTGTCCCTTTATACATGAGGAACTGGGAGTCAGTAAGTTTAATTGGCCTGTCCAAGGTCACACAGATAGTAAACATCAGAGGTGGGATCTGAATCTAGGTCTTTTGACTCAAGAGTCAATATCTTTTTACTACACCAAACTGCTACTCCACTTGTTGGCCACATAAATGTGGATAAGTCACTTAACCCCTTCTCAACCCCAGCCTTTTCATTTGTAAAATAGGGATTTTGATTCTTGTCATAGCTAACTCATAGAGTTGTTGTGAAAGTCAAATGATATAATGTATGTCAAACCCTTTGTAAACGTTAAAGTGCTATGTAAATGCTATTTCTTATTAAGTGCCAACCGAAAGGCACAAATCAAAGGGCTGTACAATTTAGAGGCAAAAAAGACAATCATTATGGGATGGGGGGCATCAGTGACAGGGAAGGCATCATAGGGGAGGTAAGACTTCAGTCTGATCTTGAAGGATAGTTACTATTTAAATAGGGCAGTATTCCAGATCAGAATAACAGTGAAAATATAAAAATGAGCCAGGGGATAAGTGAGTAGGACATTATGGATCAAAAAAAAGGACCATGGTGGGAGTAGCTTGAGATAAAGTTGAAAACGTATGTAGGGGCCTTGGAAATTAGTACTTTAAGTGCCTTCAACACATTGAAGTTGAGATTTGTCTCCTATAGGATCAAAAGAGATAAAAATAGTGATATTTAATATTTGAGTACCATGTAACCTTAATTTATTGGACCTGTCTATTGTCCATACCAGAAGATGCCAAAATGACATCATGATGTCAGTGTGTGTGGCTGATCAGTCCCATACAAGCTTGGAAAGCTCTATAACAAGTCAGGCTCAAATAGTTCATATGAATATTTGCAATGGGAAATGTCTATAAAATTGTGCACCTCACATTTCTTTTGAGCTACTGCAATTCTGCTTTACTCATAGAGCACAACGTTTTCTGTGACGTGGGCACACAATTCTGGATGGTCCTGTGCTAGTATCTTCCACATTTCACAATTGATACTGAAAATCTTCAGAGAAGCATTGAGAATGTCCTTATATTACTTCTCCTCCATGTCATCACTTGCCTTGTATAAGTTCTCGGCAAAATACCATATTTCCCCACGTATGACACACCCTTTTTCAAAAAATTTGGAGTCTAAAAACTGGGTGCGTCTTATACAGTGGTTGTAGATTTTTTTACTTGCATTTCCCACTTTTTCACACTTGTTTTTTGCGCTCATTGTTGTAGATTTTTTTACTTGCATTTCTCGCTTTTTCTCGCTTGTTGTCTTTGCGCTCATTGTTTCGTATTTGTTACCAGTATGTTAGGTTACATTTTGCCACATTCTGTCCAGAAATGGCTCAGAAAAGATTTTCGTACAGTGCTGAATTCAAGTTAAAAGTGATCCAGTTTGCAAAAGTGAATGGAAATCCTGCTGCTGAACATAAGTTTGGTCCTCCTCCAACTGAGAAAACAATCCCAGACTGGCTATGGGAAGAAGAAACCTTACTGAAAATGCCAAGGCAGAAGAAGGCCATGAGAGGCAAGTCAGCAAAATGGCCTTGATTTAGAGAGGGAATTGAATTTATGGATTGAAGAGCAAAGGGTAATTGGAATTCCTGTATCCACAAAGATGGTTCAGCATGAGGCAAGAAGAATTGCTGATGAAAAAGAAGTCACTGATTTCAAAGGAGGACACAATTGTAAGGTTCATGAAACGGAATGGACTAAGCACGCGTACACGCACCAGACTTGCCCAAAAGATTCCTGAAAGCTACGAGCAGATGAATAAAACTTGAGTTCAATAACTGTATGTAATACATTTTTTTTCAAATTTCAGGCCCCCAAATTAAGGTGCATCTTATACATGGGGAAATACGGTAGTCTTTTAGGCAAATGTATGTTGGCATTTGAACAAGGTGGCCAGACCATTGGAGCTGTGCTCTTTGTAGTAGAGTGGTAGTAGTAGAATGCTTGGCAGTTCAGCTTCAGAGTGCCCCTCAGTGTTTGGTACCTTACCTTGCCAGGTGGTCTTCAGAATCCTTCTAAGCCAATTCAAATGGAAGTGATTCAGTTTCCTGGCATGGCACTTTCTTACTGTCCAGGTTTCACAGGCATACAACAATGAGGTCAGCACAACAGTTCTGTAGATCTTCAGTTTGGTAGGCAGTCTAATCCTTCTCTCCAACACTTTCTTTTGTTTTTTATTTTTCTAATTTTTGGAGGGAGGAAGGCAGGGCAATTGGGGTTAAGTGACTTGCCCAAGGTCACACAGCTAGTACGTGTGTCAAGTGTCTGAGGTCAGATTTGAATTCGGGTCCTCCTGACTCTAGGGGTGATGCTCTATTCACTGCACCACCTAGCTAGCCCCGCCCCCACTTTCTTTTGGAGCCTCCCAAATGCTTAGCTAGCTCTGGCACTGCATGCATCAACCTCATTCTCTATATGTACATCTTTGGAAAGTATACTACCAAGGTAGGTGAACTTATCCACAGCACTCAAAATTTCTCCATTTGTTGTGCTGTGACTGATGGTTTCACATATGGATGGTGTGGTACTGGTTGGTAGAGAACTTCTGTTTTCTTGGTGTTGTCAGACCAAACAGCCTCATGGGCTGCACTGAGTGCACAATCACCTGCAAACACCAACTTTCCCTCCACTTTAGCCTTAGCTTGTTGCCTTTTTAAGTTAAAAAAAAATACTGTCAGTACAGTAGCTGACTAATGCTATTTTCATTCTCATTGAACGTGTCTGGCAACATTGCTGAAAACATCATGTTAAATCTTGTGTCACATGTGGGGACTTTATCTACCTTTCTGCTAAAATGTGTGAAATGTTCCCTTGTAGTTCACATGCATAGGCCATAATTTATTTAGTCATTCCTCAATTGTTGGGCACTTCAATTAGTTTTAAGTTCTTTGACAATACAGAAAGAGATACTATAGATATTTTTGTACATATAGGACCTTTTTTGCTTTCATTTTTCACTTTGGAGTATAGGCCTAATAATAGTATTTCTGAGTCAAAGGGGTATACACAGGCTAGTGACTTGTTAGGCATAATTTCAAGATGTTTTCTAGATTTTGGGGCTAAATTTATTTCTTTTTTTGTGTCAAGTTTCCTATTGAAGTCTTTAATGTGCATTTTTTTTGTCTGTGTCATTTTAGGAACATATTTATTTTACAATCTCCTAGAATCTTAATGGTCTAATGTTCAATAAGTTTAATGATCTCTCTTTTGTTACCAATGTTCTGCTAAGCTGGTGCTTTCCTGGATGTGGAGATCTTAGGACCTAGGGTATAGAAACATTTTGAGTTTTAAAGAAAAAAGTGATTTCTATAAATCGAAGACATGGTTGAAACAAATATTACAATATAATATTTTTTTTTGGTGTGGGAGGCTTCAAATCTGTGATTACGTCGATATAAGGAATTCCAGGTATGAAAAATCCATCTACTAATGCATTCAAGCATTTCATCTGCAAAAACGGGCTAGGAGTTCATAGGTTCATAAACTTAGAGATGGTAGGGATCCATCAAGTCCTATTTCCTCATTAAACAGATGAGAAACATGAGGCACAGAGATATTAATTGACTCGACCACAATTATAGATGTAGTCAATGGCAGATCCAGAATTTGAACCTAGATCTTTTAAATTCAAACTTACTACTCTCTTCACTGTCTCCAGAAAATCTGAGTTCTGTTTTCATGTTTAACACTGATAGGCACTATGATCAGAAAACTTCTGTTTGCCTTACCTTTCTTATCTTCAAAAAGCTACTCTTCTTTTTCATGGCCAAATTGTTTTTTCTTTTAAGGCAGAATGATCATATTAATAAATGAAAGTATAGAGCTTGTTTGTAACACAATGCACTTGTTACATATTCATTAAATATTATCACCAGTGTCATTCTGAAATAGTTCTTGGATCTTTAAAGAATGACACAATGGAAATGATTTTCCTACAATCATCTTTAAAGTAGGAAAAGATTATTTTTGAATTGAGCTGCAGTCTTTTATCTATGCTTTTAAAAGCAGCCTTTATCAAAATATTTATCCCAGTAAGTCAGTTGTGTTACATGGCTCTGTGTGAGTAAACAGTTCTCTAGGTACTGAGATGAAGGATAGGGTAAGAGTAGTCACAAGTGCTGAGTTTCTTTCTGCAATTAGTTATCCGCTTGCTGATGAGAAATTTCTATAGTTTAAAGCAAAAGAAGTGTGATTTCAAGTAACTATAATTTCAAGTACATTTTTTGAATTCCATACTTTATTATTTAATATTTTTTATTTTCAGCATTGATTTCCACAAGATTTTGAGTTACAAATTTTCTCCCAATTTCTACCCTCCCCCCACTCCAAGATGGCATATATTCTTATTTCCCCATTCCCCAGTCAGCCCTCCCTTCTGTCACCCCACTCCCCCTCCTTCCCCCACCCCTTTTCCCCTTATTTTCTTGTAGGACAAGATAGATTTCTATGCCCCATTGCCTGTATATCTTATTTCCCAGTTACATGAAAAAACTTTTTTTTTGAGCATCTGCTTTTAAAACTTTGAGTTCCAAATTCTCTCCCCTCTTCCCTCCTCACCCACCCTCCTTGAGAAGGCAAGCTATTCAACATAGGCCACACATGTATCATTTTGCAAATACCATAAATAGTCATGTTGTAAAAGATTAACTATGTTTCCCTCCCTCCTATCCTATCCCCCTTTATTCAATTTTCTCCCTTGACCCTGTCCTTTTTCAAAAGTGTTTGCTTTTGATTACTTCTTCCCCTATCTACCCTCCTTTCTATCATCCTCCCTTTTAATCCCCTTCCCTCTACTTTCATGTGGGGTAATATACCCAATTGAGTGTGTATGTTATTCCCTCCTCAAGTCAAATCCAATGAGAGCAAGATTCACTCATTCCCCTTCAACTGCCCCCTCTTCCCTTCCTATAGATCTGCTTTTTCTTGCCAGTTTTATGTGAGATAATTTACCCCATTCTATCTCTCCCTTTCTCCCTCTATTAATATATTCCTCTCTCATCCCTTAATTTTATTTTATTTTTTTAGATATCATGCCTTCATATTTAACTCATCCTGTGCCCTCTGTCTATATATATGTATATTCCCTTCAACTACCCTAATACTGAGAAAGGTATCATGAATTACACACATCATCTTTCCATGTAGGAATGTAAGAAAACAGTTCTACTTTAGTAAGTCCCTTATGATTTCTCTTTTTTGTTTACTTTTTCATGCTTCTCTTGATTCTTGTGTTTGAAAGTCAAATATTCTATTCAGCTCTGGTCTTTTCACTGAGAAAGCTCAAAAGTCCTCTATTTTATTGAAAATCCATATTTTGCCTTGGAGCATGATACTCAGTTTTGCTGGGTAGGTGATTCTTGGTTTTAATCCTAGCTCCATTGACCTCCAGAATATCATATTCCACACCCTTGGATCCCTTAATGTGGATGCTGCTAGATCTTGTGTTATCCTGATTGTATTTCCACAATACCCAAATTGTTTCTTTCTGGCTGCTTGCAGTATTTTCTCCTTGATCTGGGAGCACTGGAGTTTGGTGACAATATTCCTAGGAGTTTTCTTTTTGGAATCTTTTTCAGGAGGTGATCAGTGGATTCTTTCAATTTCTATTTTACCCTCTGCTTCTAGAATATCAGGGCAATTTTCCTTGATAATTTCTTGAAAGATGATGTGTAGGCTCTTTTTTTGATCATGGCTTTCAGGTAGTCCAATAATTTTTAAATTCTCTCTCCTGGATCTATTTTCCAGGTCAGTGTTTTTTCCAATGAGATATTTGACATAGCCTTCCATTTTTTCATTCCTTTGGTTCTGTTTTATAATATCTTGATTTCTCATAAAGTCACTAGCTTCCATTTGCTCCAATCTAATTTTTAAGGTGGTATTTTCTTCAGTGGTCTTTTGGACCTCCTCTTCCATTTGGCTAATTATGCCCTTCAGGGCATTCTTCTCCTCATTGGCTTTCTGGAGCTATTCCAGTTAGTCTATTTTTTTAAGGTGTTGTTTTCTTCAGTATTTTTTTTGGGTCTCCTTTAGCAAGTCATTGACTTGTTTTTCATGATTTTCTTGCATCGCTCTCATTTCTCTTCCCAGTTTTTCCTTTACTTCTCTTACTTGCTTTTCCAAATCCTTTTTGAGCTCTTCCATGGCCTGAGACCAATTCATATTTTTCTTGGAGGCTTTTGATGTAGACTCTTTGACTTTGTTGACTTCTCCTGACTGTATGTTTTGATCTTCTTTGTCACCAAAAAAGATTCCAAAGTCTGAATCTGAATCTGAGTCCATTTTCACTGCCTGTTCATGTTCCCAGCCAACTACTTGACCCTTGAGCTTTTTGTCGGGGTATGACTGTTTGTAGAGTATAGAGTACTGTGTCCCAAGCTTTAGGGGATGTGCTGTTGTTTTCAGAGCTACTTCTACACAGCAAACTCTGCCACACCAGCACTCCTCCTCCCCCAAGAATTGCCAACCAAGACCACAACTCAGATCCAAGCAGGCTCTGCACTCCTGCTCTGATCCACCGTGTAATTCCTCCCACCAGGTGGGCCTGGGGCTGGAAGCAACTGTAGCTGGAGCTCTGAAAGCAGCCCCAGAGTTGCACCACTTCCATGCTCCCAGGGCTGGGGCCAACCATGCACTCCTTTCATTCTGTTCCAGCAGTTTTTTCCCACTAACCTGCCCTGTTGTCTTTGGCATTTGTGGGTTGCGAAGTCTGGTAACTGCCACAGTTCAATGATGCAGGGCCCTACTGCCTGTTCCACCTGGCTCCCGGTCTGGTTGGTCCTAGTGTGGCCCATGCTGAGCTCTGCTCTGCTCTGCTCCCAGCTCTGTGTGATAGATCCTTCCCAGCGACCATCCAGGCTTTCCTGGGCTGAAGCCCTGCTTCCCTCTGCTATTTCGTGGGTTCTGCAACTGTAGAAATTGTTCAGAGCCACTTTTTACAGGTGTTTGGAGGGACCTGGGAGAGAGCTTAGGCAAGTCCCTGCTTTCCAGCCACCATCTTGGCTCAACCCCCCTACATTTTTTCTTGTATGGCTGTTAAATGAAATTTAAATATCTAAGACGTACTCTTTATTTTCAGAATCAGATATATATTTCACATAATCATATCATTTTAGAGCTGTGAAGGACTTCAGAGATCATTTTATTCAACCTTCTTATTTTATGTATGAGGAAATAAAGTTCTAACGAAGTAAAATGACTTGACCAAAGGCATACAGCTGAGACTAGAAGGAGCAGAAAATTATGAGACTTTCAGATAAAATCACTAGGGTCATCTATCAGCAATTTTCTATCAAAATCCCTCTCCATTTTTTAAAGGAATGAGATGATTAAAGGATTATCTTTACTATGATAATAAAAATAAAATAATTGAAGTTAACATTTATATAATGCTTACTATGTGGCAGTCACTGTACTAAATGCTTTACAATTATTATCTCATTTAAGCTTTACAACAACCCTAAGGGGAAGGTGCTATTATTATCCCCATTTTACAGAGGAAGAAACTGAGGTAAACCAGAGTCATACAGCTAGTAATTATCTAAGGCTGGATTTGAACTTAGGTCTTCTTGAATCCAGGATGCTCTATCAACTGTATCACCTACCTGTCTCTATGGTTATTTTTTCCTATGGTTATACTTTTTCAGTATAAATTCAACTGTAATTTTCTTGTAAGATAATAATTCAAGGGTCAGCAAACTATAGCCTTGGGACCAAATTGGGCCTACTGACTATTTCTGTATTGCCAGTGAACTAATAATAAATTTTTACTTTTTAAAATAAAGTTTTATTGTATTTAAAAATGTAAGAAAACCATTCTTAGCTTAGTGTCTAGATTGGTCCTTTAGGCCCTAATTTGTTAACTCTTGGGTAATATTTTTACCTGATAAGGTTCATGAGAAAAATCCTATCTGTTCACAGAGATCTGGACCCCAGAAGGTATTCCTTTGTCTATAGGCAGCACATCTGGGAGCTCTGCAGAGGTGCATTGAGAAAAGCCAATATTGTTTTCACAGGACTCTGTAATGCCTACACTATTATTTTCCTATCATTTCTATGATTGTGGTAATCCTGAACTAAGTATCTATAAGCCTAGTTAATAGTTTTGCTATGTATCCTTGTAGTTGATGTCAGCTGCTATTATTATCATGTGCCAAGGATTTAGGTGTTGGTGAGCAGGCAGCCTGGTCACTTCAGGATTCATATGGACTAGATACATAGAAGGAACAAAAATCCAGACAGAATATGAATAATTTATCAAGAAATGTTAAACTATTAATGAACTACTTGACATGTGGTAGAAGTTAATAAATAAGTAATTAGATAATAACAGAATTGCATACCACCTGTGATACTAATTAATAAATGAACCGAAGGGGAAGAAGGCCATAGTCCTGGCTCTGTAACTAACAAATTGTGCAACCTTTGGAAAGTCACTTCAACTTTGTAAGTGTGACATCACATATAATTTCCTGCTTTCCTTTTCATAGTCTAGTATTACTGTTTTTAAATCCAGTATTCATATCAGTCATGCTGTCCCATTTTCTAGATCTAAAGTCCTTTCTGACAGCTCAGGTGACAGCTAAGATTTATGGTATTATTTCCTATTACATTTGGCCAGGATTACTATGATTTCTTCTCATATATGACTTTTATTTTGTCTTTGTAATCTTTAGGTTGGTTTTACCATTGGACATTATAACTAGTGAATTTCACTGCTTGGCTGAATACAAGTACGATGCCATGGAAACATGTAGTACAAATTCTAATCTAACTACTCACATACATGAATGAAAACAAAATTCTGATTTTAGTGTTTTAATTCCTACCTATTTTTTCTTTTTCTATGTATCTTTATTGCAATCACGATCATATTAACAATGAACAATTTTGAAAGACTTCATAACTATGACCAATGCAATGACAAACCATGATCCTAAAGATTTGATAATGATGACCTCCTGACATGATGGAGCAAATTACATTTGTGAACTTGGCCAATGTGGGAATTTGTTTTGCTTCACTCTGCAAAACACATTTTGTTAAATTTTTTGTTTCTTTTCTTTCTTTTTCTTTTTCCTTCCTTTCTTTCCTTTTTAAAAACTGTTTGTTATAAGGGTTTTCTTTTTTTTCTTTAGTGAGGGGACATGGTAAGAAGAAGAGAAAATAAGTGCATGTTAACATAAAAAAATCTCATTTAAGACAAAAATGCAGATGGTATAGAGACAGAATAACTCAAAGATTTCAGGTCTTGGGATTTTTTTTCACTTTTCTTGATTCAAAACAGATCCAATTAATTGATTTCCAGAACAGGGTGGCCAGAGAAGGCTGGCAATTTGTTGTTGTTGTTGTTGTGTAATTTCAGTTGTGCCTGACTCTTAATGACTCTTTTTGGGTTTTTCTTGGAAAAGATACTGGAGTGGTTTGTCATTTCTTCCTCTAGCTCATTTTACAGATGAGGAAACTGAGGTAAACAGGGTTAAGTGCTTTGTCCAGCATCACACAGATAGTAAGTACCTGAGGCTGTATTTGAATTCAGAATGATGAGTCTTCCTCACTCCAGGGCTGGCATTCAATCCACTGCACCATCTTGATGCTGTGTCTGACTCTTTGTGACCCCATTTGTGGTTTTCTTGGCAAAATACTGGAGTAGTTTATAATTTCCTTCTCCAGATCATTTTGCAGATGAGGAAGCTAAGGCAATTAGGGTTAAGTGAATTGCCTAGGGTCACACAGCTAGTAAGTGTCTGAGGTTGGTCTTGAACTCAGGTATTCCTGACTGCAGGGTTAGTGCTCTTTCCACTTAGCTTCCTGGTAATTTTTTACCTTGCTTTTATTTATTTTGAATTTTTTCATGGGTTACATAAATTCAGACTTTTTCAGTTTTGTAGTTTCAGAAGTTATGTTAGGATGCTCTTGTCAAAGTTAAGAAAGTTTCCTAACAAGTCTAACTTATACTGAATCACTAGCCCTCTTTAAAATGATAGTTCATTTTACTTTATTTATAAGATGTAACTTTCAGATTTTCGCAAGACTTATATGTCAGGTTCTGAGTTTTCATTCACAGGAGTTGCTTATATGAGGAATAAAAACAAGTTTTGTTTAAGAACTCTTCATTCCTCCTTTCCCCTCTACCTGAGATTGATACTTCATTTGATTTGAGAGAAATATATAGAAAACAAAACTAAACTCCAATATTAACTTTCTTGATTATTATGTTTTTAGTCCTTGCTCTCTAGTCTAGACAACAATCTTTAGTACTGGATACTGCCTATTGCCAATACGTGATTGACACTTCCAAAAAGATTTGTAGTTAAAGGAATTAATCTAAGGCGATAGAAGCTATTTGAAGACCATAGGAAGATTCTTGAGTAAGACAGTTATCCTCCTCTTCTCCCAACATAATGTGGCCTTGCCAGTCCTAACAGTGCATTGGCAAAACAGTGAGTTAGTGCTACAAAGAGCCCTTTGTTGAGAACTCAGACTAGGCAGATGCCGTTTGAAATGATGCAAGTTTAATGGACAGTCTGACTAACCGGGTTTCCAACAACCTCCCGGCCTTTTTCTCTGCAAGGCGTGAAACTGAAAAGACATTGGGTTGTTGCCATTGAAATAAATGAAGATGCCAGTATCTATTCAGTCAATCCCACTTGTTTTCTGTTTCATTTCACTTCCTCCTTCAGTGCTCCCTTGCTGTCACCCAGTATGAAGGGCCCAAGGACAAATGCTCTCATTGTAATTTTCCACTGGAGCCTTGAGCTTGACTTGCAAATTAGTTTAAAACAAACTTTTAACTCATCTGTTGGCAACAGAGGACTCTTTGGGGACTATATGAGGAAGGGGATGGGTACCAATGTGCTGCAAATGTAAAAAGGCATCTTATGGTTTTTCAAAGAAGGTTAAAATAAATAGACTTACCAAAAAGTTTTCAAATACTCCCATCTCCCTACCTTTTTTCTGACTCCAGGGAGCATGACAAACTAAACACACCTTCCTGCTCCTTCCCCAGACACATGGGCAGCATGGTCTCATGGTAAGATCAGTTGACTTGGAGTCAGAAAACCTGGGTTTGAATCCCAGATCTATTACTTTATTAATTGTGTGGCCTGAGCAAGTCATTCCCTTGTCTAAGGTCATTTCTAGCTCTGGTTTCTGAGATATTCAAGATGGCTAAAGAAGTAATGAAATAAGTTGTTATATTTCCAGTAACTTACATATCTTAAGTCAATAAGCTCTTGTTATATATAGTGCATTGTTGCCACATGTCCATTTCCCCCATGCTATCCTTATAGGAGACACAAACCAAATGACCGTTAACTCTCTTTAATACTTTCTTTGTTTGACTGAAGAGCACTGAGTGAATTTTAAATTTTTCCTCATTAAGTTAAATAATCCAATTGTTTATTTTTGGGAAGATGTGCAAATGATTTCAGGAACACTCCCTCAGTTTACTTCCACTTAAGAAAATCCTTCATAGATGGCTAGAACCTAAAACAGTCAGGATTTGTTGCAGGGTACTTATACTTTCAGGATGCATAAAGGAATTCTAAACTTCTAATTAGTCCTTGACCCTCATCATAGGCTTTGGCTTCTTTATATTTGAGAGTGGACTAATCCCACAGGAGTACAAGAACTTTAGTTTTGAAGACCTACTTCCAGTTCTACTGAAACAGAGCAGAGGATACTATAAAAGAGCATTGGCTTTGGTGTGAAAGGACATAGGGCTTGTTCTATACTATTAGTGTGACCTTGGGCAAGACATTTAATCACTGTGATCAGTAGTATGCTTGGAAATAAAATGAAGATGTTAGACTACCTGATCTTTAAGGTCCCTTCTGCATCTCAACCCTTATGACCTTCTTAGTAGTGAGTAGGATAACACATCCAGTTTTCTGGATGTGTCACTTTTATTAAGAGAGGGGAACTGAAGACCACCAAATAGCAAGTGAATGTTTTTAAGTACTTCCTCCTCACCTCTGCCTCAGAGAATCTCTACTTTTCTTCAAAGAACAGTTCAGCTGAAATCTCCTTTTAAAAAATGTCTCCTCTTTTCCCTCCTTCCTCTACCCCTCCTTCCCCATCCCTTATTAGCATTCTGGTATTGTGCTGGAGCCAGCTCTTACCAGCTCACGAGGGCGATTATTAAATTTTCAGTGTGAGCTTTTATGCTTCAGAAATAGGCAAACATTAAAAATAAGGGCTTGATTTATTGTTTTACTGAATGTCTGAACTTAAGAAAGTGATGAAGAAAACATTATTAATGCAGATTAAATTTTAAAGTGTATCAAGTACCTTTTTTTCCTCCCAGAAAGCTGGATTGCTAAGTATTTTAACATACTGATTATTCCCCTTTTGAAATTACTTCATATATGCTTTACATTGATTTATTTGTGTGCAAGGTCCTGGAGGGCAGACTGTTGCACTCTTACATTTGTATCCTTAATGCCTGGCATAATACCTTGCACTTGGTAGGTGCTTAATAATTTTTTGGGTTTAATACAATAATAAACATATGATATGTTGAGGCTTAGAAGCCATTTTATTTATAACAACCCTAACAGGTAAATAGTGTAAATATTTTTTCCTATTTTATTGGTGAGGAACATGAGGATTAGCAAAATGAGTTTGCTTCAGGTGACTTAGGTAATAAAGTAGCAATGCCAGCATCTGAATTCAACTCCTCTAATTTCAGGTCTAGTGTCCTTTCTACTATTCTCATGCTTCTTCATTAATATATATTAGTCCCAGAAGTGCTAGTTCTGTCCTTTAGAGCCAAACAGAACAGTTTTATGCCCCTTTTCACGTGTCAACCATACTAGACCTTGAAGACAGATACTATATTCTTCCTAAATCTTTTCTCTAGGCTAAACATCTCCATTTCCTTTGACCAATCCATCTTTGACAATATTTCCAGGCTGTTCATAAACCTTATTGACCTTCTGAGAACAAGCTTCAGTTTCTCAAGGTGGTTCCTTTTTATTTCCATTGTTGTAGTTGATTGTCCAGAGAGGCAGCATGCCATAGTGGAGAAGGAGCTGGTCTCGAGGTTAAGAAAACCTGGCTTAGAGTCTAGCCCTCGATGCGTATTGGCATGTGCCATACACAATTCTCTAAGAAAATAAGTTGCAGTGAAGGTGCCAGACTGCATTGGTAGAGTGTTTTCTTGTCTGGGAGTTCTACATGCCAGTGAAATCATAGATCCCATTGTTATTATTGTGTATATTCTTTCCTGTTTCTGTTAACTTCACTTTGCATCAGTTTGTTTTCCTATGCTTTTCTGACAATTTTGTTCCTAAAATATGCCACACAGAACCAAACACAATGCTTCAGATATTGATTGGTCAGATGTTGTTTGAGCAAGACAGAAGATTGGAAGAGTATTGTGGCTGGCACAACTCACTGTTAATTCAGATTGAGTTTTTCATGCATATGAAAGATGTCTATCTGGAGAGCTCTTAGGTAATTGTGGATAGGCTTTGAAACATGAAAGTTTTGAAAAGAAGGCAAGTGTGGCCATTGTTGGGCATGGAATAATGCTGTCTTTAAAAACTACATTCACATAATACAATTTATTCAATGTACATATTAAGGATCTGAAGCATGGAGGTTGAGTAATTTGTTCAAGGTCAATCTAATAAGCCTTTGTGGTAATTGTTCAGGGAGGCCAGTTATAATAATCTAAGAGACAATAGAGAAATGGGTCCAACTTTGTTTAAACTATATAGCTTGATCAGAGAAAGGACATATCTGAGTAATGTTAGTGGCAGAAGCAGTTGGTTACTGGTGGTTGAGTAGCATAGGCAGACATGAGTAACTGGGGTAGCAGTAGATGGAATATTTTGATGAAGCAACAATGGAGCAAACATGAGGAGCAATCTTTGGAAGCCAACGTGGGGAGTAACTAGGGTGTTCTGGATCATCAGCAGTGTATTTGAGAACCTTAGAACCACAGCAAGGGCTAAAATATTTCTTTCAACCCTGCAACAAGGCAATAGAAGGATTAAGTGAGAGGTAGTAGAGCTATTTTTTCTTTCTTTCCCATTGTGTTAAAGATACAGGGCAAGGGAATGAAGAGGAAATACTCTTCGTAGCCTCCAGTCCTAGGAGCTGTGGAAAGTGGTTACCTTGGGAAATGGAGGATAGTTTTTTTTCTAATTAGTCTTTTTTCTACTTTTCTACTTTTTTCTACTACTTTTTCTGCTTACCATGTAAAGTTCTGAGGGGCTTTATGCCAACTCATAATCATAGTGATGTGTCAGGTCCCCCAGAGCAAGGATATATCTTATTCTCTCATGGTTCTAGAGTTACCCCTGAGGTGTGAGGATGTCTTTTCCAAATGCTATTGATTCAAGTCCCAATTCTGGTATATGGTACCCATCATCAGCACCAGTGATTAATAACCTAGTTTCATGTATCCAGTGAATGAATTAGCTTTTACAAAGAGATATTTATTGAGAAGATAGAGCACAAACATTACTTCCCAACACCTGGGAGGGAGGAACACTTTCCCCTATGTTACCTTGGTCCCTGGGGATAGTGGGCTCATAGTTAAAATAGTTCCTACAAAGCATTTGTCCCACTAAATTCACTTGCAAAATAACATAGCCAACGGACAAGTGTTTCCCTCTTATAGGACCTGGCATCTTGACTATGAAGGTCAGTTCACTGCTATCCTTTTTACTCAGACCTTTGCTGATGGACTGCAAACTCTGGCATACACTGTGGCTCTATGGCACCTCTTGCAGCTTATTTTTAATGAGTTTTTACAGCTTACAAGGCCACAGCCTACTGTGATGCTCCTTTATCTGAAAGCAGGAAAGAATAATCATAACAAAGATAGTAGCAACTGTAAGTCCATACACTTATGGATAGCATGGTAGCATCCTAGTTAGGTAGATAAAAACCTGCGATCTCTCTTAGCAGTCCTTGCCTCCTCACTTAAACACAGGTAGGCAGGAAAGAGAAGACACTTCAGCAAGTTAATGCCTTTTGTAAGCATTCTGACTCAGCAGTCAGTTGAAGGGCTCCTTTTCACATGGTAAATAGACCAGGTTTGAGAGAAGACCCTTTCCATTAAATATCTCTGGAAGTAGGGTCCCCAGACTCTTTAATATGGGCTGACATCAGGCAAAGCATAGCACAATGCTCTGAAATGGGCTCCCATTGACTGGATCCATTTTAATTCTTCATCATTTGTGTTGCATTCTGTTTTAAAAGAAAATATCATTTTCTTTATTATCATGTGGCATGATTTATTTTGACTTGGTTAGGTCTAGGGTATATTCAGTGGAAAAAGGGGACTCATGAGCATAAATTTGAATAGCTGATGGACTGAAACATGTTCCAAGAAACTGAATGTGGCAGTAGGGGTTTCCATTTAAATGACTGTTCAGCTATATTTTTCCTATTCAGTTCTTATTGATTTGATTTTTTGAACACAAGTGCATTTTATATCTGGGTATGGGGACAAAATGAGTTAATATCAGTGAGTTCATAGATCCTGCTGTAACCTGACTTATGAAACTGTTGAGGTTTAGTCTCTGCCCACCTAGGGCCAAAAACCGTTGCAGTTTCATGATGTGTTATGGCAGAACTGTCTCAAAGAATTCGGAATCAGACCACCTCTAATCCAAGTATAGGCATTTATTGAGATTGATGCCTCTCCTGAAGTGGGCTAAGTCCCAAGAGGAACCAGCAGCTTTGGAGAAAGCAAGATGAATTTTTATAGGGTAAAGATGCAATTATATAACACATTTACATAGAATACAGGAATATGGTTAATATTGAAAAGGCAGGAGGAGTTTGTTAAGGGATTAGGTAATGGAGGAGGGGTCCTAGCCTCAGTGGAACCGCGTAGGCGATATCCTAGGGTGGGCCCCTTCTACGGTTTGGTGGTCAAGCATTCTGGTCATGCTGTCATCCAATTGGCTAGGTATTGTGGTCCTATCTGGTCAAGATAGATAATTAGGTATTGTGGACCTGTCTTGGGCTAGATGGATGATGTGATTGTGATTGCACACCTATTTTGGTGGGAAAGGGTCTGGGGGCAGTGGCTGGGTTCCCATCACATGGACATGTCTGGTGTTTCTGTGGGAACTAGGAGTTCAGGGACACACCCTGTTGTTATAGTGAGCAGTGAGGCATAAGTTAGGACATTGGTGGGAGTTGGGCGGGGGGAGAAGCTAGGTAGGTACAGTGGACCTATAATGAAGTTAGAATATTGGGGCCGGGGACAGCTCTATTAGGACTCTGCCATAACTTGTAAACACATAATCGCCTCACTTTCTGCCCAGTTCTTTGTCACAATTTCTATAAACTTCCTTCAAAAATATATTTTTACTCTTTTAATTATTACTACCCCTTTTGTCCTCTCAAAATTCTGTACATTTCTCTTTCAAAATCAGTCATGATGCTTTATTCTACTAAAATAGTGTTTTATGTTTTTTCTTTCAATTCATTTCAACTCAACAAACATTTATTAAATGCTCATGGTGTATAGACCACTGTGCCAACACTAGGTCATATAAAATATTTAGGTAAAACACAATTCTCTACTTGCACAGAACTTATAGACAAATATGATTGACACACAAGTAATTCTAGACCAAAATAACACCACATAAGCAGATCAGTGTTAAGTGTGATCTGAATAGGGGAAACTTATTACCACCTTAGGCAATTAGGGAAATTTTCCTAGAAGACAAGACATTTGAGCTTGGATTTAAAGATGGATGGGAAATCAAAACATATGAGAGCTATTCCAGGGATAGAAAATAGCATAAATAAAGGCATAGAGGTAGCTAAAAGAAAAGAAATGATTTGGCTATACAACTACTAGGGCACAGAGTCAGTTCTATGTCACAGGTCAGTCAGTCAGTCACTAAAATTTTATTAAGTACCAGCTGTGTACCAGGAACTATGCTAAGTGCTGGGGATATAAAGAAAGGCAAAAGACAGTTCCTGCCTTTGTAGAACTCACAGTCTTATAGGTGAGACAACATGCAAATAACTATGAACAAACAAACTTTATACAGGGTAAATTGTATATGATCAACAGAGGGAAGGCATTGAAAATAAGAGAGATTAGGAAAGGTTTCATGTAAAAAATTGGAATTTTAGTTGGGACTTGACAGAAGCCGGGGAAACCAAGGGATGGAGATGAGGAGGGAGATTGTTCCAGGTGTGGGGGACAGTCATGAAAATGCCTGGAGCCAAGAGATGGAATGTTTTGGGTGAGAAACAGAAAGGACACCAGTGTCACTGGACTGATGAGTATTTGTGGGGGTGTAACATATAAGGACTGCTTCTCCCTCCCCATTTCCTTAAATAGGAAAATGTAAATTTTTGTTGGTTTTTGAATAATTTCATTACACAGTACATACACCACACATGATTTCTACCTTGCTACAAAAGTTAAATTTCACTGGTACTTGAAGCATAGTGATTACTCAAAGGAAAATAAGATGTGTAATTTTCACAATGAATGTAACATATTTTTCTGGGCAAAAGTAGTTAGATATAAGGAATATTTATTCTTTTTATCCTTCGTCTTTCCTCAGTGAACCTATTCAGACATTACTGGACAGGCTCAGAAGGGTTAGTGGCCAGTATGTACATCATAGCTGTTTGTAGCTCTCTGCTGGTTCCACTTATATCCATCCCTGACAACACAATTAGAAGCTGATGCTGGTTACCATGGCTGTTTCTGACATTGATATGAACATAAATTTGTCAGCAATCTGGTAGAACTTAGCAATTAAATGGCATCACCTAAGATAGAGCTATATCTGATTTCAAATGAATCAACTAATCAGCTATAACCTTTTCACTGAACTACTATATATGCTAAAGCACTTCTACTTTGGAGAAAGCTTAACTGTATTGTCAACAGATTATGTTTTCAAAGTCTATTGTCTACTTTCTATTGGGTATGAGGGAAGGCAATAGCAATAAGGAAATTGATACTCTATGAGCTCTTTGTCAGGAAAGCTTAGGGTAGCTGATAACTTTTCAATGAGAGAAGTCCTGAAGCTAGCATAGAGCCACCTACACTCTGTCAGTCTGCCCCATGCATTTCAGCTTATGGGAAACCTATTTGTTGAATGCTTTCCCCCCTTCTGCATATTGCTAAAATAAATCTGAAATAAAATGATACTTTTAGAAATAAAAACCCAGACTGGTATATTAACTTCCGATAAGGAATGTGAAGAATTCAAAGATAGGGAGGTCCATAAGGTTGTATTCATGAGTTAGGATTGTATTTATGTAACTTTTCTAATGATTTTCCTTGCTTTGGTGGATAATCTTATTAATTCATAACAACTGTTTTATTAGTAACAGCATGATATCAAAACTGCCCTGAACTGTCTACAGGATTTCTGAATTATTGCAATATATCATCCTAGTTAACATCAGTCAGTCAATGTGCATTTATTAAATACTTACTGTGGTCCAGGCAAAGTGCAAGAAAAGGCAAAAGCATTGTTCTGTCTTTCTAGGAGCTTACCTTTTAACAGGGGTGACAAACAGTAAGATAAATAAAGGTGATTTCAAAGGGAAGATACTAGAAGGGGTTGGAGATAGGAAAGGCCTTTTGTTGAAGGTGGAATTTAAGTTGGAAGTTGGATCTTGAAAGAAACCAGGGAAACTGGGAAGCAGAAATAATAGGGGAAAATATTCCTACATTGGGGACAACCAATGTAAAAGCATAGAGATAGAAGATGGAGAATTATGTGGGAGGAACAGCAGATAGTCCAGTGTAAGTGAGTCATAGAGCATAAAGCAAATGTAAGCAGATTTGCAAGACAGCAAGGGGTTAGGTTGTGAAGAGCTTTAAAAGCCCAATGAAGGGCTTTATATTTGATCCTTAAGATAATAAGGAGTCCCTGGAGTTTGTTAAGCAGAGATAGGGTGACATGGTCAGGCCTTCACTTTAGGAAAATTATCTTGGTAGATGAGTAGAAGATGGATTGGAGTAGGGAGAGATCTTAGTCAGAGGGATGAATCAACAGGCTATTGCAACAGTCTGGGCAAAGAGGTGTTAAGGGCCTGCGCCAGAGTGGTGGCTGTGAGTGATGATAAAGGGATGCATACAAGAAATGTGAAGGTACAAACAACAAAATATGAAAACAAATTGGATGTTGTAACAACAATATTGCTAGCAGCTGCTGTGGAAGCATAAGACCAACAACACCAGCACACAGGAGGGCTGCTAGCACAGATTCTTTGATCTACTTTTCTAAGGAATACAACTTTAAGGGGTTTACAATCTCCCTTTAATCAAATATACATATACCATTCACTTAGTTCAGGGGAAAATGTCAGCACCCTGAACTTCAGAGAGTATACAAACAGAATTTACAAGCATACATTATATAAACAGAGCAAATAAACACAAACCAGTAGACAAGCTTCTAACTGTCTAACTGCAATACATACAGTTACCAGAGAGAGAAGCATCAACATCTGGATTTTCAAAGCTGGGGGGGCTCTGTGATGGCTACCCAGAGTCTCATCTGGTCAAATCACAGGACACTCTTCCAGTGAGTGAGAGCCCCAAACAAAATGCTAACCTCAGAATATATATACATATACCCTTTTTCAGGGTCAGAGGGTGTCATAACCATGTGACTCAAACCTAGGCCTTCGTGTGACTTAAGTGGGTCATCAAATACTCTTAATTTGATCAAAGACTCCTGATTGAAACAAAGGCAAGACTCATCAAAGGAACTTGATTACCTCAGTGCTGAGAAGCACTCAAACAGAAAACAGCAAAAAGTCCCACTTTGCTTGCCATTACATTTGAAAGGCAAGACTCATCAAAGGTACTTGACTGCCTTAGCATTCCAAAAGAGAAAACAGTGAAAAAGCCCCACCCTGATTACCATTACAGATGTGTGAGGTGAGTGTGAGTGAGGAGTCAAGGATGGCAAATAGGTTTCAAGTCTGTGTGACTGGGAGGATGGTGGTACCTTTGATGGATATGGAAGAATTGTGAAGAGCGGAAGATTTTGGCGGGGAATGAGTTATGCCTTGTACATCTTGAGTTTTAGACATATTTAGCATATCTGAGATGTCCGAAAGGTACATACTTAGGATGAACTCAAGAGAGTAGGTAGCAGTGAATAGATAGAGATGAGAAATCATCTGCATAGAAATATTTAACCCTTCAGAGCTGATGAAATCACCAATGTAGAGGGTCATCATTTAGATCATTGATTCCGAAGCCTAACTGACAATATCTCAGGTTACCACTCATTGTCTTAAGGGAACTAGCTCAACATTTCAAAACAAACTTAATTTTTAATCCACTTTAGTTTTCAAAACTCTTATCACAGAGCACTTCTGCTAGGATATTTATGTGGGAAAAGTGTGCTGAGAACACAACAATGACAGGGGATCTCTACTTTAACTGGTCCATTCCACAAGCATCCTGGGTAGAGTCAAGTGGTTTCTTGTGGGGAATCAAGGAAATAAAATCTGACAAAACAAACAAGTCACGAGAGAACCGTAGTGTGGAAGCCTTTCTTTTTAATTAAAAGTGACTTTTAAAAGCCAAAAGCCATGTTGACTTGTCACCAATGCAGGCAAATGTCCTCACTTATTTATTTGAATCATTTGTTGGGTTTATAAAATTATAGCCTTTCACTAACGAACCTTCAGGGCAAAAAACAATAGGACAAGATTAATTAAAGCTCTAAAATGTATGACTAGCAGTGATGATGTTAGAATAGCATGAAATGCCAGGAAAATAAAAATAGCAACCATTATTTCATTCTCCCTTTAGGCTTACCTCTGAGAAATATCAACTTTATAATGGCCATAAAGCTAATCAGCAATCCTTCAGGTAGAAATTTCAGAATTGGAACAAAGTTTGGGGTCAAAAATACTCTAAGTAATAATAGTTGTTTCAAGAGGGCAACAATTAAGAAGACCCCACAGTCTTGAAAGAAAATCAGGAATTAAATTTTTAAAAAGTTCATTATTAGATTGTAAACTCCTTAAAAGCAGGCTAACATATCTTACCTAGATTTTTTCTCTCCCTAGGGCTAATACTCTGTACAGAGTATTTGTTATTGGTTAGACTGTGTAGTCCATAGAACACTGACTTTTTTTATCCTTTCTAATGTTTGTCACTATAGAACCATCGGGATTCAATGGAAGCTAGGATTTTGATTTATCTTCATGGACTGACATTTGAAGGCAGCTTGTGACAGAACAATCTGGGATTCTAAACACTTGGATTCCTGTGACAAAGTCAAAGTTTTAAAGAATGCATTCTTCAATCGGATTCAAACATAAGGTATAGGCAGTCACAAATTTCTCCTGTATACTTTTGAGACTTTATGGCTCTGGAACATCTAAATTGTTAAGTTTGAAGGTAAAAATAAAACATCGATTCCTATGAGGAAAGATATATTTATGATGGCACCACTGATGCAATTCAAGTTAACTGGGTATATATATGAATCAGACCCAGATAGCTGGAATCTGTACAGGGACTGGCAAGCTAAGAATAATAGTTTATCATTTGCTGAGTATTCCACAGTATGTTTAGTAAGAGTTCAGTATCAGGTGAACTGATCACAGACGAGGAGGGAAATTGTCACAAAGACAGAGGGATGGAGCTATAAGACAGTAGAGGGTGATAGGTGGCTATTTTTGTAGAAGGTCAATATTATAGGGAGCATGAGGAGTCCAGTGATATGTCAAATGATGAGACAAACTAAGTCAGATATCAGTTACTAAAAAACATTAAGTGCTTACTACATGGTAGGGACTTGTTCAAAATCAGATGAAGTGATGCCTTCATTCATTGATGTTTGGTGCTCTGTTCAATGAGGTAAGGGCTAGTATTTCTTTTATCTGTCTGTTCATTCCATGTGCTTCCAGATTTTAAAAAGGGACTTGAAATATTATTAAAAGGAGCCAAAATATAATGCATCACAGTCTTTCCCCACCAACTTCAAACTTTTCCTTTTCCCACAATTAACAACATATTCTTCCTTTTCTTATCATGTTCCAAGGTAGAAAGCAGTATATATAAAATTTCATTGTTTTTTTTTTCTTTATACAATTAATGTCTTATGAATTGCTATGTCATGGTATAGTTGAGATAATTTATTTTAAAAAAAAATGACTTACTTCCTTAAATAATGGTCCAAAGAAAGTACCTCACTGAACTGTTTTATCTGTTGAGTCCACAATTATTGCCCTATTATATCTTAAGAAAAAAAATAAAAATTTAAATGAGAAGTTGAAAATATCAAACTATGTATTCTTTAGACTAATATGTAGCTAGCTATAAAAAAGGTATTAATAATTCCTTAAAATATTTGGCACTTTATTCTATTGGTACTACTAACTCACCTACTGTTTAGTAATTATATACATATGTACATATACACACATATGTATATGTATGTATGTATATATGTATAGTTATATATACGTTTGTGTATATATACACATAGTTAAGTGGTGCAGTGAGTAGAGTGCCAGGCACGGAGTCTGGAAAACTCCTCTCCCTGAGCTCAAATTTGGCCTCAGACACTAGCTGTATGACCCTGGACAAGTCAGTTAATCCTGTTTGCCTCAGTTTCCTCATCTATAAAATGAGCTGGAGAAAGAAATGGCAAACTACTTCAGTATCTTTGCCAAGAAAACCCCAAATAAACTCACAAAGAGTTGGATACAACTGAAATGATTAAACAACAACATACATAGAATACTACCTGTGTAGCCATATGTACTACATACTGGTTCCAAAGTCTTATAACTTGCCCCAGTTTTAGTATTTATGTCAAGAATTCTACTAGGCAAGTTATAAAGGAGTGAATTTTTGTCTTTGTGACTGCTTTCCCTTTTTGATCTATCTACTTCTTCCTCCTCTATCCAGCACCGTATAATAATAATAGTGATAGCTAGCATTTACATAATGGGTTTGCATAGTGCTTTACAAACATTATCTCATTTTATCCTCACAAAACTCTGGAAGACAGGTGCTATTTTTATCTCTATTTTACGGGAGAGGAGACTGAGGTAGTCAAAGGGCAAGAGACTTGCCCAGGGTCACACAGCTGGTAAGCATCTGAGGCTGGATTTGAAATCATATCTTCACAACCCTAGATCCAGTGCTCTATTTACTATGGTACCTACTTGCCTAATGTGATGACTTCTGTTTGGGAGTGGATAGAGAGCTAGCCTCAAAGCCAGTACGAACTGGGTTTAAGAACTGTGTATGGCACAAAATGTCTATGTGTCACTGGATGCATTTCTTAACCTCTCAGTGCCTCAGGTAGCTCTTTAAGATTATAATCACAGAAAATGTGCAATCCACACTGATAGATGGAATTTCTTTACCTGGGATTCCCTATGCCAATGAAATCACAGACCCAACCCCTATCTCCATCCTATCTTCTCTTTTGCTGCTCACTTCATCTTTAGGTCTCTTCGCCATGACTATCCAGAAATTATTGCTATTGTGCTTGCCTTGAAAATTAACATATCACTCAGGGTACAAGGTGTTAGCTGGCTAATTTGATAAACCATCTGTGCTACTAGTAAAGATCAGGTGGTCTCACCCAGGTAGGAAATGTTTTTTACTGTAGCCTTCTAGGGACAAATGACCATGGTTTAACTATCTATACATCACACTACCTTTTCATTCTAAACCCCAAAGTGGTGCATAGGTATACATAGAGCATGTGCTAGTATGCAGAAATTTCCTATGTACATGCACAAACTGGGGGGGGGGGAGAGAAATCTTATGATACATCTTAAATTTACCCCATTTAGACTACTTTCGCTCTCCATTTCTTAGTTTAATCATGTATAAGAATGAAAGTTATTTTCCCTAAATTTGGGGGTAATATATTTTCAGTAATCTTCCTTACTTCTCTCACTTGCAGTTTATATGTTAAGCACCATAAACAATTTTGTCCTAAGAATTTTATGAATGTAAAATGGTACACATACAGCAAGCCAATAGAAACTTCAATAATATGAAGGAATAAATTAACTAGCTTATATCACTAAGTTAAATAGGATCATGTTTCTATCTATACTATCCTTTTACCTCTTCTTCCATAGTTATTTTTGACTAAGATCATATTATCTAAGAAGCAAATTTAAATATCTAGTTGAAATTTCTCTGAGGGATTCACTAAATCACCAAACCTAATAAAGTTCAAATTTTAGAATTTCCATATTAGCTAATAATTAGCCTGAACATCCAAATAGAAAACCATAGGGAGCTATTCACCCTCTACAGAAAATGCCAGTTGTAGAAGAGCTGGGCAGCACTAGGGGTGGTTACTCTACCATGGTGTTTCTCAGAAAGTGTAGCCAACATCACATATGCTCATAAGTACTTTCTTTGGAACCTAGTAGCATCTGTTGTGTACCTGTTTTTATAATATTTTATGCTCTTAAAAGAGCATATGGCCATATTCCAGCTGGAGACACACCAGGTTGTTATACACAGGAAATAATTTGAGAGAGACAGTGAGGAGCCTATATCCCTCTTTACTTAGGTAGAGGAGAATCAAGCAAAATGACTTCTGTTACCATATATAGTCTGTTTCTATATGTGAGAAGCAGTGTGATACAGTAAATTGAGAGCTGGCCTTAGAATCTGGGATCAAGTCCCTTCTCAGACACATTCTCTGGCAGTTTGACCCTGGACAATTCTTCTGTATTCCTGCCAAATATCTAAGACTATGTGCTTATAAAAAGACTATATACTGCAGGGAAGGGGTCAATCTGCCCTTTGTTTGGAGAAGTTCCCACTGGGAAGTTCCTTCATGCATGAAATTACAGGTCTGGTGAAAAAATATGCAGGTATCCATGGAAATTCTTGCAAGCATTTCTACTTGGAAGTCCTTAGTGTAGGTTTCCATATACAGCCATTCATTTCTCCAACTAGTGAGTGCCTACTATGTAGAGAATATTGTGGCCATGTAAAGATAAGAAAGATGGGATCTCTTCCCTGAAGAGCTTAACAAGCACACTGATTTGAAACAACACATTTATACTCTGTACCAATTTTACATGGAGAGGTATTTTCTTTACCAAAGGAATGATACTCTAGCTGTCTGTCCCCTGAAATCTCCTTGCATCCAGGAGTGAAGGAAAACCCCTTGCTTTCAGCTCAGGTACTGCTTTGAGATGATGCCCCTCAGTATCCTAGGGAATAACAATTCTCTTTTCCACTCTTCTCAACTGAGGGGATGGTTTTGTTATCCCATTTTGAATATAAGTTTTAAGGTAATTGAAAAGCCATAACCAGAGATTAATAAGTTAGTTAACATTGTAAGTATTCTTTAAAATAGTTCATAACATTGATATACCCATTCAAAGTGAACAGGTCTTAAACTAAGTCATATTGAATCTGGCTAGGTCTCTCTCCTTTCTTCTGTCCTCTTCTCTCTCCTACCCCTCCTTCTTCCTTCCTTTCCTTAATTTTTTTTCTTTTTCCCAGCTTTTCTTCCTTCTCTTTTTATCCCCTCTTTCTCATCCATTCCCAGTAAGCCATATTTTGGAACTGGAGTATATATTTTTAATCATTTAATATATTTACTGGGAAAATAACATTACTTTTTAATTATTTTTAAAAGCAAAGGAATCAAACATTTTAATTTGTCAAAAAACCTCTTCTACATTAAATTGCTTTTTATGTATTGCATTTAATACTTGTTTTTGTTTAGTGTAGTGGCCCTCAGTAGAAAAAAAAGTTTTTTCAGTTCTACTAAACAGATACTTGTAGAATTGGTCAGTTTATTATTTGGATTTAATGTGGTATTCTGAAACCATCTGATGCTCCCAAGAGCCTCCTGCATAAACTCCTGCTCCTGATATTCAAGGCTCACCTCTCCAAGTCTGGCTCCAATCTAACTTTTCAGTATTATACCATACTACCATAGCCAAATGGACAATTGTCTAATTTAAACTTGTGTTGTCCTCTCCTATCTTTGTGCCTTTACTTCTGTTGTCCCTCATACCTGGAATGGACTTCTTATCTCATTTCCACCTTAAGTCCCTTCCTTTCCTCAATGCCCAACTTTCTATTTGAAAGCCTCCTTTACTTCTTCAGGTGAAATTGATCTCTCTCTCCTCAAATTTCTTATTACACTTTGGCTAAGCACATTTTCACACTTGTATTTATCTCACCTTTCCTTGTATCAATTTTTTTGTGGGGTGGGGTTCATATCTCCCTTCTCCCCTACCTCCTTCCCTGACTTAAAATGAAGATTGTTTACAAAGGTCATGTGCCCAGGATCCAGGCCAGTGTCTTGAAAATAGTAGGCACTTGATAAATGTTTTTTAAATTGAATTATATTAAAGATGATACACCTTATCTTTTTGACTTATCATTCTGTTTTATTAGCTGTGTGGAAAGCTGTGGAAGAATGGCATTTCCTTGGTTGATGGTGGTCAGCTCACCCCTATCTCAGGTCACTGGAGGCATCAAAGTCCCATACACTTGCATTGATGGCAACAAGGCATTACAGTTGTATTTTTCAGATCACAGTAGTAATAGAAAGCTATAGTGCAGAAATCAGCTATGATTTATGCAGGATAGTCTACATGGCTCTGGCACTTCAATGATTACCATAGTAGAACTCAGCCATCAAATAGTTAGGAAAAATGACTTTGTGTCTGGATAAGGTGTTTCAGAAGTATATGTACACCTGTGTAAGGTGTGCAGCAGAGGAGTGAACCTGTCAAATAGTGAGTTCTCTGTCAATATAAAATCTTCATAAAAACCTAGACACTTGGATATCTATCCACATGATAGATAGCACATAAGAAGGCAGCATGAAATTATGATAGAGAAGGATTTTAGAGAGCCCTAGATTCAAGTCCTTTGTGAGTGATCCTTAGCTGAGTGATCCTTATTTTCTTTGAGCCTCAATTCTCTTATCTTTAAGACAGGGTTAATAATTAAACATAAGGCCTGCCTCAGGGTTTTTATGAGGACCAAATGAGCTAGTGTATATAAAGTGCTTTGAAAACCTTGAAGTGCTATACAGATGTCAGCTACTGCTATAGGAGAGGAATTGTGATAAGACGGATAGCTTGCTGACAACGTTGAGAAGAGACCTAGGCTTGAAACCTACCTTAGACACTTGTAAGCTGTGTGATAACAAGTAAATTACCTAACTCCTTGTATCCTCAGTTTGTTCTTCTATGAAGTAGGGATAACAATCATTATACTAACTCACAGGATTGCTTTGAGAATACCTTTTGTAAACCTCTAGGTGTTATATAAATGCGAATTTCTACCATTGGTATGCCTAGATAATCCTCTGCACCTGCTGCTCTGCCTAGTTTCAACTCCACTGAACATTATGTCCCTCCCAGGATGAGCTCATCACTTCTAACACACCACCATGTTGCTATCTTAAGTGTTGATTAACACCACGTTCCTTAGCCTCCTTTCCCCTCTGATGGAGGGCTTGAGGGATGAGTACCAAATTCTTCCTAATGCCTTTCCTTACAGAAGGCAGAAAATAGACTTTAAGCTCAGTCCACTTTGCATTTGCTGCTCTACCTGGTTTCAACTCCATGGAACAAAATGTCCCCACACCAGGTAACCTCCTGGTATCCCCCACTGCCTTCTTGCCTCCTTTTGTGTCTTGTTTTCCTCCTTATATTGTCATCTCCTTCAAGGCAAAGAATGTCTTTCTTTTTATTAATTGTATCCCCAGCACTTAGCACAGTACCTGGAACATAGTAGGCGTTTGATAGATATTTATTGGATTCCATTTATTGGAAAGATACCAAAATGACAATAGGGTTTTTTGTCAGGTAGGAATGAGAAGATACTTATTTAGCATTTATATTAACAAAATTCTGATGAAATATTTTAAAAGAAATTCAAGAAGATAAATTTAAACATAACACATTTAACAATATCCAAAGTTTTCTTCTGAATAGATAACAGGTAGTCTTAGAAAATTGTGTAAATTTAGGAATTTTTAAAGTGTAGGGCTTGACCTTTGTCAGGTCTGCTGGGCTTATGACTCACTAAATCCGTATTCTTTTAGTTTACATAAATCAGACAGAAAAATAGATGGAGTAGAACAGCAAATGGAGAACTTTATTTTATCTTATCCTGTCACCAGTGGCTACCCCTCCCCCCTGCCTTTTTTGAGGATTCCTATGATCTTTACTGAACTTGAACCCTCTTGGATCAGGTATAACAAATAGTATCTTTGGCAAATTAAGTCAACACGGGGTTTCCCTTCTTTCCTGACCAACTGAGTAGGAATGTGTTGCAGCTGAAAGTAACATTTAAAAAAAAATGTTTTTGTAATTTAATTCACTTCTGCCACCTGTGCGTGGCAATGAGCTCTATCACTATTGCCAAATTCTGCTTTTGCCACTTGGTGGACTTCTAACTATTTAGTAAACTTTCTCTTTCTCTGTGTGTGTTCTTTTATGTTGCCTGTATGTATTCCAGCTGCCATCCTCATTGGCCATCTTGGATTGCACTTCAGCCTAAGGGGAGTCTTTGGACTAAATGATTTGGCAGAGTGCTGAGTGTAGATGTACAATTTGATTCAAAGAATCAAGACCTTTGGCGTGATAGAGAAACACTGACTGCCTAACATCTGCTTGAACAACTGCTTAACCAGAGAGACTTACAGTAAGGGAGAGCATGATAGTGGTCATAACACTGGGATGCAAATGGATTTTTGTCTCTTATGAGATCCCTGGATCACAGCACTCAGTATATTTAGGCTATATGAAGAACATGGAATAACAATTGCCAAGAGGGAAGAGCACAAAGCAGGTACTCTGTTGACAGCAGAGTTTAAACATAGCAGCTGTAGGATGTCTGTGGCAGAGGGGTTGGATTACTTTCATACAAAAGGACCATCCATCAGCAACAGAGGCTACAGATACCTAGTATGCATTTCCTCTACTGTCTATAAAATGGTGGTGAATTATTTTGTTAAGCATTTTTTTACTATTGCATACAAATTTAAAAAAAGGTTGCTTTATGGCCTTTTTGCATAAACAAAGAGATAGGAAAGAATGGGGTTTGACCTTTAAGCCATACCATAGGTCACCTCAGACCATTTTAATATGGTGGGTCCTTAACATACCATGAGCTGCTACAGATTGTCACATCAAGTCTCCTTTGCCAAATAGAATATTGGTACAAATATTACTAGGCTTCAAAGTATAGGCAAGGCTTTCTTAGTCATTGAGTAATGGGCTTTTGGTCTTTGACTGCCTTTGATTTATTTCTCAGGATCATGGAATCCCAGAATCTCAGAGTTAGGAAGGACACTAAAAGCGTACTAACTAGTCTGGCCTATGCCATGGAGGAATCCTACTAACTAGTTTAGCCCATATAAAGGAATTCTTACTATAATGTACCAGACAGGTGGACATCTAGCTTCTTCTTGAAGGCCTCTATTTAGAGAGGACACCGCACCAGTCCATTCTACTTTTGGAATGCTCCAACAGTTTCTATCATAAAGCCTACATTTGCTCCTTTGCAACTCCTACTCACTGTTCCTGATTTTACCCACTGGGGCCAAATAGAAAAGTTTAGTCCCTCTTTCACAAGGCAGACCTTCAAATAATTGAAAGACATCTATCATGTCTCCCTTAGCCTTCTTTTTCCCGAATGAGTACTCCCAGTTCCTTCTACTTGTTCATCTTTAAAGTAGGACAAGAATCATCATACTTCCTTCACAGGATTGCTTTGAGAAAACCCTTTGTAAACCTCAAAGTACTATATAAATGTGAATTTCTACCACTGGTATGTCTACACACTTCTTTCCATCCTGTACCTATTGTTCTGCCTGGTTTCAACTCTACCTAACAAGATATCCCTCTAAGGATAAGCTCATCACTTCTTGCTATCTTGTTGCTACATCACCATGTTGCTATCTCGAGCATTGATTGATCCTACCTTCCTCAGCTTCCACTCCCTTCTGATGGAAAGCTGGAAAGGGGAGCACCAAACTCTTCCTAATGCCTTTTTTAATAGAGGGCAGAAGCTGGATTTTCAGCTCATTCCACTTCAGCTCTACCTAGTTTCAACTCCATGGAACAAAATGTCCCTCACCAGATACCCTCCTGGTATCCCCCTGTCCCTGCCACCTCTCATTTGACAAGAACCCCTCAAGCCCCTTAACCATTCTAGAAGCCTTCCATTGAATGCTTTTCAGGTTATCAATGTCCTTCTTAAATTATTGTGACCAAAACTAAACAGTGTTCTAGATGCAGTTCTGGAGTTCTAACTTACAGCTACTCATCCCAGGATGGAGGTTCAGCCCAAGTGAAGCATGAATACCTCCAGGCTAGCAAGTGGCGAGCCCTGGGGGCAACTGAGTTGGGAGGTAGCCTCAACCTCAGACACAGGAATTTTCACCTCCCAGACAATGTGGGGAATTAGGAGTCTGAGTGGGGGAAGATTGAGGGAGCCTCTGCTGACAGAGGACACCAGGCCCAGCTGAGATGTGGTCCTGGGTGAGAAAGAACCTGCACATTCCAGCTGAGTGTAGAAGCAGTGGGGTGGGCATGCTGCTTGCTGTGAATACTTACAGGAGAGCTGAATTCTTGGTCTTGTCTCTAGGACAGAGGGAAGAACTGAAGGTCATAGCCACTAGAGAGTTCTCAGGGAGCAAGAAAATTTACAGCATAGTCTTCCAGGGGCCCTAGCTGTGGCTTGGAGGGGGAAAGGAGTGCAGAGGTTGGGCCCAAAACAAAGCTTAAAAATAACAGCAAGGAGGATCTGAGGCCAGAGGCACCCACACTTCAGGACTAGCACTGATTACGATAGCAAGATGCTAAAAATTAAAAAAATAAATGAGCAGGCAAAGGAGAAAGAACCCAACCATAGACAGTTACTATAGGAATAGAGAAGACTTCCTAGGAGGATACTGAAGCAAAAAAGGCCCTCCTACCCCAAAGAGTAACATCAAATTGTCATCTGCTCATAAAGAATTCATAGAAGAACTCAAAGAAACTTCAAAAATGAAATGAGAGATTGAGGAAAAAAATTTTTTTAAAGTAAGAACAATTCAAGAAAAACAAGAAGATTATGAAAGACAAGTCAACCAACTGAAAAAGGAGATCCAGAATCTTTAGGAAGAAAAATTAGAATTAGGCAAGGGGAAGCCACCAAAATTGTAAGAGACTAAGAAATAATAAGACAACATAGAATAAAAAAAAGAGAATGTGAAACACATTATTAAAAAAACTGACCTGGAGAATGGATCATAAGAAGAGAAAACATAAGAATAATTGGACTACCTGGAAGCTATGAACAAAAAAAAAGAATATTGATACAATAGAAATAATTAAAGGAAACAGTCCTGAAATGTTAGAACAAGAGAGGAAAGTAGAAATAGAAAAAAAATCCACCAATCACCACCTGAAAACCTACAGGAATATCATTGCAAATTTGGAAACTCCCAGGTTAAGGAGAAAATGTTATGAGCAACAAGAAAAAAAAATTCAAATATGGTGGAGCCACAGTTAGAATTACACAAGACCTAGCAGTGCCTACACTAAAAGATGGCAGGTCTTGGAACACTATATATCAAAGAGCAAAAGAACTGGAATTACAGCAGAAAATGTCATACCCAGCAAAGTTAAGTATAATCCTGAATGAAAAAAAACCTGGATATTCAATGAATTGATAGACTTTCAGGATTTGTTGTGAAAAGACCAGAACTTACTAGAAAATTTGATATACAAGATCCAAGAGAAATATGAGGTACACATCAAAGACTAATTAAAAGGACTCAAGGACAAATTGTTTACTTTTTATACATGGAAATGTAAAGCATATGACTAAGATTGCCATTAGTAGTTGGGTAGTTCAAAAGAAATTGTGGGGTAAAATTGAGTAAGATGTGATTCTAAAAAGCAAGATGATATAGGAAAAGGTAAAAAGAGTAATTATCTCATATGAATGAAATACGAGAGGAAGAATTGGCACAGAGGAATTAGATGAGGGATGAAGGCTAGTAGTTCTGGAATACTATTCTCATTGGGAATGGGAAACAAGGAACAATACATACATACATACATACATACATACATATCTATCTATCTATATATGTCTATAGATAGATATATCTAGAGGGGTGTAAAAGTCTTCTGAATTCAGAAAGAAATAAGAGGCTAAGGGGATAGAAAAGGGGAAGAGAATAAGGGAGGGATAGATTTATGTGTAGATTTATGGGAACTGGATAAAGAAGGAACAACTTATATATTCAGAAAGGTATGAAAATCTAAATTCAGAAAGAAATAAGATTGTAAGGGGATAGGGTGAGGGAGAGGATAAGGGAGGGATTCTTGGGGAGGGTAGGTTAAGGAATAGGAGGGCATGGTAGAGGGCAAAAGTAAGGTAGAAGAGTGAGGAGGGATAGGAATAGTGTGAGAAGAATAGTGAGGAAAATAGGAAGGAGGAAAATACACAAGTAATTATAGTTTAGAATATGAATTGGATGAATTTTTAAAATGGAAACTGATAGATTGAAAATTTGAATTCAACAATATGTTGCTTTCAGGAAATGCTACAAAAGTGAGAGATACACACAAGTATAAAATAAAACAAGGAATAGACTATATTAGAATAGGATAGGAATAGAATAGCAGTAACCATGATCTCAGACAAAGTTAAAACTAAAATCAGATTTAATCAAAAGAGAAAAATAGAGAAACTATACTATGTGTCAGTCATATTAATCAATAGTTTTAGACCATATAAAATAATTAGATGATATAAAAATGTGAGTATGCCTGCCAAAACAGACACAGGAACTGTACAAATATAAACCCAATACACCTTTTATATAAAGTTAGATCTAAATAATTGAAGTAATATTTATTGTTCCTGGGTAGGTAAAGCTAATATATTAAAAAATGAAAATTTTACTCAGCTAATATATTTATGTAATGCCATCTTGATTAAATTACTAAAAAATTATCTTACTGAGTTAGAAAAAAATAGTAATAGGGTTCATTTGGAAGAGCATAGGGTCAGGAACTTCAAGGAAAGCAGGGGAAAAAGATGTGAAGGAACTAGATTCAATAGTATTAGACCTTAAACCATATTATAAGGTCAGAGCAGTGTTGAAGTGTAAAATGGATAATTTTGATTATTTTAAATGAAAAATTTCCTGTATAAATAAAACCTATGTACATAAGAATAGAGAGAACACTGAAAATTTGAGGAAAAAAAAACTCTCATAGGCAATCTCCCAGCTAAAATGTGATGGGGTCAGAATATTTTTGCGGTGTAGGAAATGATGAGCTGGTATATTTAGAAAAATGTGGAAAGACTTGGACTTATGAAGGAAGATGCTATCCATTTACAGATAAATAGATGACAAGTGGAAATAAGCACAATATGGTCTTATGTATATGCGTTTGTATATACATACACACTATATATACATATACATACATATGTATGTGTATATACATGCATTTATACACGCACATATACACATACATACATATATACACCCATACACATTACCATACATACATGTATATATGTATATATATTACAAATATCTCCGTGCTTAACTGTAGCTTTCTTGGGGTGGAGGAGGAAGGGGGAAAAATAAAGTATAAAGTGCATAACAGAGTACAAAAGAAAACACATGAGGAGGCAAAGAAAAGATTGACAGCCTTGAAAATAATGTGTAGTATTCATTACACAGGTTTTCTTGAAGTGGAAATTTATTCCTTTATATTGAATCCTCTCTTATGTTATGTTATGTACATGGCAATGTTTTTTTTGTTTTATATTTAAGTTTAAAATAAATTTAAAAATCTAAAGAGAGAAGAAAAGAAAGGAATCTTTATGTTGTGACACTGTCACTTCTATCTTACGTAAATGGAACACCTACTTCTGTGTCTCTTATCCATTCTCCTAATTCTGAAACTGAAAAATCAACAGCTGTAACCCCTGAATCACCTACTTATGCTTACCATGGGTACCAAAGCTCTTAATGCTTTAATAGCTCTCATAATGCCCTAAAATTGAGCAACATCTTACATAATAGAATGAAAATAGAACATTTTGGAGACCCAGGAGTAGATGAATAATTTGCCTCTTTCCTCATTCCAAGACCTTCTTGGGTAATACAAATAGAATTATATTATATACTTTCTCTGAGGAGACTGAAAGTCTTTGCTTTTTCAAATTTTATTTTATCCCATTCACCCTTTCAGTATCATGCCAGGAGGTCTCAGATGTCTGACAGGAACCAACTATGGAATACGAGGAGGAGGATTCCTATTAGGTCTGGCTTTGGGAATATGCAAACAGAACCTTTTCTGGCATGACATAAGCAAATGTACATTTATGTCTACATTCTCTATCCTGTACAAGTACAAAGAGGGCTCAGGCACTAAAAATGTATTTTAAGCAAAGGTCAAATGATTAAAACTGGGCCTGCTTCCTGTTATGCTTATTTCATATTTTTTTGATTCCCATGTAGGTGAGGTATGATGATATCCATAGACTGGGATTCTATGCAGCCTGTACCCATGGTAATGTTAACACTTAAACCAAGGTATGCAGGTGCTCTATGACTAAGACAACACCCCAATGGTTGCCCTCTAACAGTAACTTGGCCCTTATGAAGTACCAGGAGGATAGATGTTTGAATTTTAGGCCAGTTAGATTATTGGCGATTTGGCTTTGAGAGGCTTGATATCAGCTCTGAAATCTATCTGAATATTGTACAGGTCTGTTTAAAGTTACCTGTGGGTATAGATACAATTTGACTCCACTTCTTACAGATTATTAATGTTTTTGTGTCTCATGGGTCTAGTAATTCAGATAAACAGTGCTATAGTAAGCATTGTATGCTTTTAAAAAAATTAAACAAATTAATGGCAGAATTGAGACTAACACCCAGTCTTCCTTCATTGACAATTAATTATTCAAATATCTTTAAAAAGAAAATTTGATTGTCAAACAATTACTTTAGATACCTAGTAATTAAATGGCACTCTGGTTTAAAAATTCCGAGTGAAAAGCATATTTTAAGTCTTGCTGTAGCTAAGAGTTTAGAAAAAGTAGTTTAAGATCTGTTGTTAGAGCCCTATGCACTGCCAAGTTTTCTCTTCCTTATTTAGAATTACGCCAGCATTGGTTTGCTCTGACTCCAATATTGAATTACTCTGCTTTACAAACAAGTAATGGAGAGATAAGAGGATTAAAACTTTTGGAGACATATTTGGCAATAAACAATATTAAATCTTTCACTGGGCTACAGACAGAATTTGGACAACGCGCAGATCAAATCTTGAGGCATTTTGAGTCGCAGAATTGAATTAAGGGTACTCTGAAGAAATGTAAAAAGGAACTCTGAGCTATAACACACCTGGGACTCCCCAATGTCTAAACATATGGGCTCCTAGTCTTTAGAAAGCCAAGAAGTCTAAACACAGGCATCCAATCAATCTGGAAGCTCAAGCTGATCAGGAGTGAAGTTACTGTGTGGGAACTCATAAAAAGCAAGATATAGGAAAATTTGTTCAATTTTATTTTGGATGGCATTTTTATAGATTTCTGATGTTCTTTGGGGCTTTAACTGTCATCATAGCTCTAGGCCAATGTCGGGTGCTCCCCACTTTTTTAGCCGACTATTTTAGAACATTGTTTCAATCCTAGGAGACTGGCACATTTATATAGGTTAAAGTGGATTTCAATATGAGGTCGTTTTTGAGTTAGAGAGGGAAACATTGTCAGATCTGCCCCGCCAAAGCACTGTATACTAATCAGGCATAAAAGTAAATAGGTGTGTATACTGACTATGTGAAAGTGCAAGAGAATATAAATGTACAAATAAATGAAAGTGTGTTATTTCAAATTGTACCCCTTCAAAATGTTGTTGTTGCATGGGGGCCAGTTACATGATTGTGATAATTGTGTTTTGGGTTTGTCTTTTTTTTTTGGAGGGGGGAAGGCAGGGCAATTGGGGTTGAGTGACTTAGTCAAGGTCACACAGCTAGTGTGTGTCAAGTGTCTGAGTTTAAATTTGAACTCAGTTCCTCCTGACTCCAGGGCTGGTTCTTTACTCACTGTGCCACCTAGCTGCCCCTTTTGGGTTTGTCTCAGCTCTGAACATTGCCTTTCCATTGATTCAAAAGAATAATTTCTCTAAGTATCAGGTCATATCTATAGTTTAAAATAAGCAATGAAATTATTGAAGGAGATAATAATTTAGATGCTGTTCATCCTTTGCTCTCAAAGAGGACAATGTCATCAGGGAAGTGATGCCATGACATGCAAGTGAATTGGATTACAGTGAGGAAAGGCTGGGCAAAGTCACCAGTCTCACTTTCTCCTCCAGAGCCGTCTGGGTCCAGTGGCCAGATATGGATCAGGACAACTGGAGGTGGCCCAGGATGTATTAGGAGACCTTAGCCTTTGCTTTAACAGGTCTCACTTTGACAAGATAATCTCTAAATTCTTAACCTAAAATCCCATAATGTTTCTGTGATGATACTTTTAAGAATATAGAACTATAATTCAGATGAAATTTGTCATCAGTGCCTTACATACTGGCAGTGTGGTATGGAAGCATGATGAACTTCATAGGATCTTAAATTTAGAGCAATAGGGTCATTGGAGGTCATCTAGCCCCACCTCCTTATTGTTCAGATAAGGAAATGAAGTCCCAGGGCAGTGAAATGACTTGTCAAAGTTAATGAAGATAGAAAATGGCAGTGCTGGCATTCAAATAGAGGCAGGTCCTCCTGTTTCAATTCCATCATTTCTTCCATCATACACCACAGTATATATAGTCTCATTAGACAGGACCTCTTATGCCAGTGGAAAGAAAGGGGAGGGAAGCATTTAAACAGAAGTAGGCCAAGTTAAGGATGAGTCCCTTAAATACAACTCGACCAAAGGAGTTTTACAAAGCCACTTGTTTAATCTTAACTGGCCTTCTTATTACTGGTGTGTACAAAAGTGGTTCAGGGTCAATTAACCTCTAAATTGATGCATTTGTAAAAGATTGCCTCAGAATAAAACTCTATAAACCTTAACCAGTACTCCTCCCATTGCAGAATTAGCCTGAAAAAAATTGTGTACTAACTGCCTAGAATTTTTTGGTGTGTTGTTTCAATATCAGAACCAATTTGGAGAACTGGGCTGGTGATCAAGTGATAAGTGCATATGTCCACCAGATTGGCTTAAATACTATCAGGAAATCTTGTAGTTCAGTCAACTGAATATGAAGCTCTATCTTTATACCTTAAAATCAAGACATATGTGGCAGAAAGATTAAACTTTAATATCTTAATGCTTCTCTGGGAAAACTGTTGAAAATCAAGGTGTTATTAAAAGGAATTTGTTGGCCAGGTTTGTTGGTGCACATACATAATCCCTGCTAAAGGAGAAGCCAAGGCTGGTGGATTGCTTGAGTTCCAGAATTTTAAGCTGAGTAGGGCTAGGCCTATGGAGTGTACACATTAAGTTCAGCACTAACATGGTAAGTCCCTAGATTGGGGGACCATCTAAGGCTTCCTAGGGGGAGGCAAACCAAACTCAGGTTAGAAATGGAGCAGGTTCAAGGCTTGTTTTCTGATCTGGAGTGGAACTGGGCCCACTACATTTCCAGCCAGGGTGAAATAGGGAAACCTAGTCTCAAAAAAGATCTTTCTAATCACAGAATTTGATACTGTCTGTAAGCATTAAGGGGTAGATGTTTTGGGATGTGTTGAAATCTCACCTGCACTCTTGGAATCATAGCAAATAAAATGCTTCTCCTGAAGGATTATCAGATCGGGAATTTGGAGACTCAGGTTCTAGTCCCAGCTTTGCCATTAACTCTGTGTGTTCTTGGGTACACCGACCTTCCTTCGATTTCAGGTTCTTTAGCTCTAAAATGAGGGAACAGGAATACATGTCATTTCAAGACCCCTTCTCGCTCTAACATTCTGTAGTTCTGTATAACGCCAGCCCTAATCCACTAAGAGAATACTATGCAGGCTTCTAAAAATGTGCTAGTTAGTAAAATTGAGATGATAATGATTCAATCTTTGTACTTGAGAAAACACAGGCTAAGATGTTTTCAAATATATATATCCTGAACGATATAATATTATTTGGGTGCTTACACATAGACATAAATATGTTTAAGAAAATATTTCCATCTGTTAAGAGACAATTTTTTAAAAAGAAATTTGGTTGGAGTAATAAAACTAAAAGTCAATTACAACTCTTCCATTGATATAAGCATATTAATAACCATATATAGAGGATGAGTTTATGTCCTAATACTTTTACTCAACTACAAAAGGAATTGTTTTATCCATTTGTACAATAGTCTATAGAAGGTCAAACTTAAATGAATAATAGACTAATGACTTATCCCTGCATTGTTTCTATATTTTTCTATAGCAAACAGGCAGGGGTGGGTATGGTCATGTATTTGTAATTATAAGGGAAGCAGCCAGTAAACAGGAACAGATTGAAGATTAGAGAAAGAATGGAGATGGTAGAGGAAGCAATCCCCTGGAGAAGATAGGATGGTCTTGATAATAATAATATATTTATAGTAACATAGCCTTAGTGCTTGAAGGGACCTTGGAAGTCTTTAGTCCAACCCCCTCTTCTTACAAATGAGGAAACTGAGTTCCAGAGAGATGAAATAACTGTTAAAGAGGGAGTATGTGCAGCAGAGCTAAATCTAGGCCTTTAACTCTCAGTCCAAAGCCATTTCCATCATATCAGGTATCATCCGGTGTTTTCTAGTTTACAAAGTGCTTTCATTTCAACAACTCTATGAGGTAGGTAGTGGATATATTGCTGTTTATACTTTACACAAAGGAAACTGGTGCTCAAAGTATTTAAATGACTTGTTCCAAGTCATAAACTGCTAATAAATCATGGATCTGAGTTCTGTTTTGATTCTGGTGCCATGATGTCGTGCTACCTCTTTATAGTGAAGAGAGTAAGGGATAGATGGCCCTCTAAATTATGGGCAATGTATATTAACATTGTAGGTAATCTACATTGAATGTATAGTAATAAAATGTTATATCAGAATCTCATTATTTCAAATGACTTGTCCTTGAAACCTTCCTTGATTTTACAAATGCTACAAATAAATGAGTAAATGTAATACCTAATAAAAAATTTAGACATTGACCTAGAAGATCTAATTTGTTTATTCTGACAAGTTTAGTTTAATTTTAATCATTTATGATTATGTTTCTTAGTATGCTGGGAATATACTATACCATTTCTTTATAAAAGTTATTGTTTTAATAATATGAGATCTCATTACAACCACATTATTTTTTTTCTGAAAAGTGGGAAATGATTTGGTTTTGGTGAATCGTCACACAACAGTGAAAAATAAACTTATATTAAGTTCCCACTGATTGGGCTTAGGGTACTGAGCTATGGACTGAAGCATCTCAATAGTTTAGATAAGCCAAAGTTCATGTCCTCAAAGAGCTAATCATAAAACATCATAAGAGATGAACATAAAGGTATTTAATGAGTGCATTAGACAAGTACAAAACAAGGTGCTATAAGAGGTTGGAGAGGGGTAAGTTGTTATTGGCCAGGGATAGGGGAAAGTTTTCTGGGGGATTTAGATTTATCATCTCAATTGGCCTTTAAAAGACTGGTGGAAATTCCAGAAAGCTAGAGGGAAGGCATTCTAGGCATAGTGAAAAGCCTAACCAAATTCTAAAGAAATTCTGAGCAAAGGTACAGAGGTAGGAAAGTCCAGGTATTTTATGGGACAGTAGGAAACCTTTAGGTAGAGAATACCAGAAGAAATAAGCTGGAATAACTCTAGAAAAGTAGGGTATCAGACTGTAGAGTACTTTTTTTTCTTGGATCTGTGATTTTATTGCTATAGGGAACTCTCAATAAGGGAAATCTCTGTCATTGCATTGTATACAACCTATAGTCTTAGAGAGTTGCCTGGGTCAATGAGAAGGTAAATGACTTGCTTGAGGAACTTGTAGTCAATGTGTGTTAGAGGCAGGACCTGACTTCAGATCTTCTGTGTTTAAACTGGTCCTCTATCCATGCTGTTTCTCAGATCAACCAGTAGAACCATAGGTTCTGCCCCTCCTCCTCCTCCAAATAAAGGTTGATCTAGGACTGTCCAACCTTTTTGTTTCCCATCCAAAAAAAGGAAGTATAGCATAGGGGTTAGAGGGGTAACCTTTTAGGCAGGAAGAACTGGGTTCAAGTCCCTCATCTGATATATATTAGCTGTGTGACCTTGGGCAAATGACTAAAACTTTCAGTGCTCTAGGGAATTCTCTAAAACTGTAAGATACAATGAAAATGCTTCATGGTAAGAATTTCATTGCCTGAAAGATCACTTTACCAATGAAATCACAGATCCAGTCTGTATCCTCCATCCCTTCATTCCCCTCAAAGTCTTGAAATCCCTGGTGAAATAGTGTGGTCAGAGGGTCAAGACCTTGAACATGATGAAATAAAGGACTTTTTTCCCCCAGTCATGCTTCCCTTCCCATTGACTATTCCAATAAAACCACATATGGGTAGTATGGATTCAGTTTGTGCATCTAAGATACGGGAATTGAAAAATCTGATTGACTCATTATGGAAATTGAAGGTGAATAATGGCATGGAAACTAAAAATGGTTTGAGAAAATACAAGCCTTATTTTTTAGTTTAATTTCCCTGACCTTTTAGAAACATATCGAAGTTTGAACTTCTTACTTGTCTTCTCCTGTGGTCATGGATGTGAATAAGATTTTATGAGGGTTTGGTCTCAAGAATGAGTTGTGCACAGGGCTGTCCCTTGGTAGAAATATGGTGGCTTTGCAACTCCTCTGAACTTCTTTCTTCAATTGTTTTCTCCCTAAAAACGTCCTAGTTCAATGAGAGAGATCCTCTCAGTTCCTCACTTCCCACACATTATATGTTTTGCTTTTGTGGTAGTTGTCTACACTAAATATCACTACCTTCTCTCTCCCTCTTTCCTACCTCCTCTCCCAGCTAAAGACATGCTCTGTTTGTTCCAAAAGGGTAGAACTTGTGAAGAGACAAATTTAGGTCTGATGTTAGGCGAAAACAATAACAACACCAGCTTCCTAACATTGCTGTCTCAAAGAAGGATAGGCTACATTGGGGAGTGAGTTTCCTTTCCTTGGAGATATTCACACAAAGCCTGGATGGCCATTTCTGGAATATTCTGTGTGAAGTATTCCTTTCTGGTGCAGGTTGGACTAGATGACCACTGGGGGCCCTTCTACCATGGGTGTACTGTAGCTGTATTTGGAGAGCCAATTGTTAAATTTTCAGAGTCAACATTTACTGCATAGTAATTGGCAAATGCTACAAACCAGGATTTGATTTATTGTTTTGCTACTTGTCTAGACTTAAGAAGGTGATGAAGAAAATGTTAATAAGGAAGATTCAACTGAAAAGTGTGTCAACTGACAAATTTATCAACTGGTCTTCCAGGAACAAAAAGAAATCACATTTCCCCCCCCCCCCCCCGGAAGACCAGTTGGTAAACTTTTATCAAAGCACCCCTGCTTCTAGCTCTTCAGTTCTCTGATTCTGATTCCAAAGAAAAGAATGGTTAAGGTCAAAAGAAAGCAATGTCTATTACTTTGAGATTTGGTTACTTCACTACTTTCCCAGCCCCTATGCTTGAAGTAGCGTAAATGTCTTCTCAAAGGCTATGTTTTTTTTTAATCTCAATCTCCCTGGATCTAATCCAGTTTAGCAAGCATTTATTAATCACATATTAAATGCAAAGCATGGTGCTGGGTACTTGGAATACAAAGACAAAAGTGAAAAATCAAGGAGCTTATGTTCTACTGAGGGGATAAAACATGTTAAGAAGAAAGCACATATGGGATGAGAGGAACAGGAGGAATCACAAAAAGCTCCTATCTGATATGGAAAATAAATTAAGCATTGAATGATGCTAGGGACCCTAGGATGAGGTGGGACATTCAGGGTTGGGAGGATAGTCTATGCAAAGGCACAGGTAAGAGATGGAATGGCTAGTAAAGGGAATAGCAGGTAGAAAAATTAGGGTAGAACATAGAAATGCATGAAAGGAAACTATGAGGATGCCAACAAATGAAAAGAACTGAATTAATCACCAAAATCAAAATCCAGTAAGAAACTGAAAAAAATTGAAAACAAATTAAAAACCCTATTCAATTAAAAATAAAACACAATACACTATTAGTTAATTTAGTTAAAAAGAACAGGAAAACCAAATTACCAGTATTAAAAATGAAAATGAAGAATTCACAAGAATTCAAGAAGAATTAAAAGAAATTATCAGGAATTATCTTGCTCAACTATATGCCAACAGAATTGACAGCTTGAATGAAATAAATGAATGCTTAAAAAAATAAACCCACATCAACAGAATAAGAAATAAAGAGTTTAAACAACCCAATTTCAGGAAAAGAAATTGAACAAGCAATAAATGAACTCCAAAAGGAAAAGAAAAACTCCAGAAGCAGATGATTTCACAAATGAATTGTATTTCATTGAAATAATGAATCCAAATATTACACGGACTATTGACTGAAATAGGGAAAGAAGGGATAGTACTGATTTACTTCTATGACACAAATATGGTCTTGATACTTAAACCAGGAAGAGTCAAAACAGAGAAAGAAAATTATAGAACAATATTCCTAATGAAAATTGATGAAAACATTGCAAATAAAATATTAGCAAAGAGGCTTCAGCAACGCATCACAAAGGTATCACTATGTCTAGATTAGATTTATGCTAAGAATGTAAGGTTGGCCTAATATTGGGAAAACAACAAACTTAACCATATTAATAATAAAAACTAAAGTCATATGATTATATCAATAGATGAAGAAAAACTTAAAAAATATAGTGCATACCCTTTCACCCAGCAATACCTCTTGTAGGGCTGTATCTCAAAGAGATCACACAAGTGGGAAAGGGACTCGTATGTACAAAAATATTTATAGCAGCTCTTTTTGTGGTAACAAAGAACTGGAAATCAAGGAGATGCCCATCAATTGAGGAATGGCTAAACAAGTTGTGGTATATGAATGTAATGGAATACTATTGTGCTATAATAAATGGGGAACATATGCACTTCACAATAACCCTGAATGCGCTCAGGCAACTTCCAGACTTCTCTCTGCCATCTTGGCTCTGCCCCCAACTGAACTTATTTTTCCAGTTAATTTTATTTGACCATCTAGGGTTCTCTAAGTAGATCATCATATCACTTCAAAAAACAATAATTTTGTTTCTTCTTTACTTACTCTTATTCCTTAGTTTTTTATTGTTTCTACAGCTAGCATTTCTATCACTATATCAATGGGAATCTTTGTTTCAACTCTGATCTCATTAGAAAGAATTCTAGTCAATCTCTCTCATTTAAATAATGCATGCTCTTGGTTTTAGATGCGTAATATTTGTCATGATAAGGAAAAATCCATTTATTGCTATGATTTCTAGTGTTTTTAACAGAGGTGGTTGTTGTATTTTTTAAAATTTATTTGTAGCTTACAACACAGTTCCACAAGTTTTTGAGTTCCAAATTTTCTCCCCCTCCCTTCCCTCTCCCCTCCTACCCAAGATGGCATGGAATCCAATATATGTTCTACATATATCTTCTCATTAATCTTATTTACACAATAGTCAAGTTGTAAAGAAGAATTATGACCAATTGAATGAATCGTGAGAAAGAAGAAACAAAACCAAAGAAGAAGAGAAAAAAAAAGAGAGAGCAAATAGTTTGCCTCAATCTGCATTCAGACTCCATAATTCTTTCTCTGGATGTAGATAGCTCTTTCCATCATGAGTCCTTTGGAGCTGTCTTTGAACCTTGTCTTGCTGAGAAGAGCCAAGTTTATCAAAGTTAGTCATCACAGAAGCAATATGTCTGTGGCTGTGTACAATGTTCTCCTGGGTCTGCTCCCATCACTCAGTATCAGATCATGTAGGTCTTTCCAAGTTATTATGAAACAATGTTAAATCAAGCCTCTAAAAGAATTCTGGAGTGACAGTATCCACAAAAAGGTGGAGTGAAACAATGTTCTAGCCCAAGATAACTTATAAAGACTTCAGGAAAGGTCCATCTCACTTAGGTAAAAGGGGAGTGGAGCCCAGTGGCAGGCAGTCTGAGCAAGCCAGCAGGAGGCTCTTAGCCACAGCACAGATCAGCAAGTGAGGCTTTGCGGTCCTGGCTCAGCAGGCCGGTGGCACAGCAGGCCAGCTGTGAGGCCTCCAACCCCAGTGCCACAGGTGAACTGCCAGTCCAAGAACCCATGACATAAAAGGTGCAACCAGGCTGGCCACCTTAGCACAGTGGGCAAGTTAGTAGCCCCAGAAGCCCTGGTGTGGAAAGTCAGTGACCAGTGCCCTGGCCCCCAGTTTAAGAAGCTTGGACAGTGGCCCCTGTACCCCAGAAGCAGAGATCAACATAAAAAAATGAGCAAAACCCAAAAAAGAGACTTCACCATAGAAAGTTACTATGGTGACAGGGAAGATCAAAATACAAACTCAGATGAGCACAACACTGTAAAAATGTCTACATGTGAAACCTCAAAAGGGAATATGAATTGATTTCAAGCCCAAAAAGTCCTCTTGGAAGAGGTTAAAAAGAATTTTAAGAATCAAATAAGAGAGGTAGATGAAAAATTGGGAAAAGAAATGAAAGTTATGCAGAGAATTATGAAAAAAGAGTCAACAGCTTGGAAAAGGAAGCACAAAAACTAACTGAAGAAAACAAGTCCTTAAAAAATAGAATTGGCCAAATGGAAAAAAAAAGTCCACTGAAGAAAGCATGGATGAATGAATGAACATTTACAAAAAATATAATTTGCCCAGGTTAACAGAAAAGGAAATAAAATACTTAACCCCATTTTAGAAAAAGATATTGAACAAGCCATCAATGAACTCCCTAAGAAAAAAATTTTCAGGGCCAGATGGATTTACAAGTGAATTCTACCAAACATTAAAAAATAATCAATTCCAATACTATACAAACTATTTGGAAAAATAGGCAAAGAAGGAATCCTTCCAAATTCCTTTTAAGACACAAATGGTTCTGATACCTAAACCAGGAAGAGCCAAAATTGAAAAAGAAAATTATAAGCCAATTTCCCTAATGAATATAGATCCTTCCTCCTACCTTCCTCTCTTCCTCCCTTTCTTCCTTCCCTCCTTCCCCCCTTTCTTCCATCCTTCCCACCCTCCTCCCCTGCTCCTCTCTTCCCCTCCTTCCCTCCTTCCCCCTTTCCTTCCTTCCTTCCTTCCCTCCTTCCTCCTCTGCTCCCCTCCTTCCTTCCTTCCTTCCTTTTTTTCTTTCTATGTGTGTGTGTGTGTGTGTGTGTGAATTTGAAAAATAAATTCTTGATATCTTTTAAAAATTAAAAAAAATTAATTTAAAATAAATCTAAACTTATTAAAGAAAGAAATTAAGCATTGTGAAGTTAACTTGGAAAGATAGACTGTAGTTAGATTGTGAAAGGTTTTTAATGCCAATTTGAGTGGTCAGTATTTTGTTCCAAAGATAATAGGGAACCACTAAACATTCTTTTGAAAAGAGGAGCGAAATGATCAAACATGCTTTAGGGAGATTATGTTGGCAGCTCCATGGAGGATAGATTAGAGAGGAGTGTAACTAGAAGTTGGTTGTGGTGCTTCTGTATTTTGAAGAACAGGTTCCTCAAGGAGCAGGAAGAGAAATAATATAGTAATGACACTAAATCCTGCCTGGGTGTACTGAAAAGAGCACTGGACATTGAGAGATGATTTAATTGTAAGACCATAAGATCATAGGTTTAGAGCTGGAAGGAACCTTACAGGCCATCTAGTTCAAGCTCTTTATTTTATAGATGAGAAAACTGATGCCCAGGAAGTTAAGGACCTTATCTGAAGTCACACAGGTAGTTAATGTTAGAGGCAGGATTTGAACATAGGTCCTCTGGTTCCAGAGTCTTTGCTCTTCGGCATCATCACTTCCTACTTGTTTGGCAGTGGGGAGGACACTTAACCTCTTAGCCACAGTCACCTTATCTTTAAACTGACTATAATAACACTTGCTAATAACTACTTAGCTCACTGGGTTGTTATGACAAAATACTTTGAGAAACATAAAGCATAAATTCATATAATTAGTTATCATTATTTCTTTGCCCAGGTCCAAAGTTTATAAATACAATGTCTTGAGTAGGACAGGTTCCTTTAAAATTCTAGTATGCCTTCTGAAATGATGATAACACAGAGTAAAATATATTGAAGTTTATTAAAAATAAGTTCCTCAGGCATATTATGAGCATCTATCTATAAAGATACAGCAGTCTCAAAATGGGCTCTCATCTATGGAATCATTGCTTCTTTAGGCTAAGCCAGGGGTGGGGAACCTGCGTCCTTGAGGCTACATGTGGTCCTCTAGGTCCCCAAACAAAAATCCAAATAAATATTGTTCTGTGGAGTATGGATTCAGTCAAAGGGCTGCACTTGAGGACCTAAAGGACCACATGTGGCCTTGAAGGCCACAGGTTCCTCAGCCCTGGAGCAATACTAGCTTACATATCTAGTCTGCAACACTTATTAGCTATATGTCCCTGGAAAAGTCACTCAACTTCTGTTTGCCTCAGTTTCCTTCTTTGTAAAATGGAGAATATAATAGCAGCTACCTTCCAGGGTTGTTGTGAAGATCAAATGAGATATTAATTTTAAAGCACTTAGCACAATGCCTGGCACATAATAAGTGCTATATAAATGTTAGATATTATTATTATTATTATTTCATGATTTGCAAAGCCATTTTTATATTTCATCCCATTTGTTCTTGACTACTTTGTGAGGTAGGTGTTATTATCTTCATTTTATGGATGAGGAAACTAAGGGTGGGGGAGGTTTCCCCCAGGCTCTCACTGTCTTTCTCAGGCTCACACAGTTAGTGTCTGAAATAGTTGAATTCAAACCCAGACTTGAAGCCCAGCACTACATTTACTTATGCCATGCTGGGGCCTCGGTAAATGCTTGTTCAATTGAAATAATGGTCTAAGCCCTGGGGTTTCTTATAAAATGCCATTAATCTTTGATTCCTATAGTACTTTACACAGTTGTAAATGGTTTAATAGTTAGCTTTCTAACTGGCTGAAGCCTAATTGCTTTTGGAGAAATGGTTTCTCTTTCTTTCCACCAAGACAAAGCTGAAGAATCTCCTCATCGACTAACCTGAAAATAAACATTCATAGAATGCAGTTCAAGGGTGGCTTGTATACACACACACATGTATATACACACACATATACATACACATGTATGTATGTGTATGTATATATATATGTGTGTGTAAAATGTATACACATACATATGTTTGTGTATAAAAACATTTTAAAGCCTTTGCAGTGCTTTATAATAATAATAACTAGAACTTATATATGAACTGAAGATTTTCAAGTGCTTAATAACATTATTTACTTTGAGCCTCATAATAACCTTATAAAGCAATTATTCTATTATTGCCATTTTCCAGTTGAAGAAATTGAGGCTTATGTGGTCACACAGCTAGTAAGTTTTGGAGGTGGGATTCAGACTCAGATCTTTCTGATTCCAAGTCCTAAATCATAAATATGAAGTAGATTGTCAAAGAAAAAATATTCAAGTAAGTGATATGGACATTAATATCTTATGGTTATAGTATTTGACAGAATTTACGATGACGATAGAAAGATTGTATATGTTTAGGTCCAACAGTTCCAAAATGAGTCTCTTCTACCTAACCCTGGAATCCTACTGTTTCTAGACTAAGCAATAATAGCTCACGTTTATATAGTGAACTGAGAGCAGACCTTGGTGCCAGAAAAACTTTGGATTCAAGTCTTGACTCTTACACCTACTGACTGTGTGTCCCTGGGTACAGTGGTTAGCCTCTCTGTGATCCAGGCAACTCTCAAAGAACATAAGTTGGAGAACAGTTGCTCATCTATCTCGGAATTTTCTCATCAGGGAGCTCCTTATATTGATGAAACACAGGTCTGGACAAAAATAAATGGTGATAGCTATGCTTGAGATATTAAAAATGGAATAACTTGTTTTGGTTTTATCCTCTCCACAGCAATATCTTGTCAGTAGCGTGCAAGAATCTTTGGAGCTGGCTTGTATGGAAGGGGTAGGTGTTAAAAATGCCATAACATGTAGAGGAGTATATATATTCATTTCAGAATATCACAAAGTCTGGAGGGAAGGATGTTATGGCAATAAAACAGATGTGAGAAACAAATTAGTGGTCCTGATAGTACATCTGGAAATATTGCTAGGTGGCCATTTTTGCTTCCCTGCCTCAGCATGAGAGCATTACTATGGTTTAATAGTTGTGTAAGTTTTTTTATTGTTATCCAGGAAAAGTCATTTATTTTCCCTTGCTAGCAAAGGTCAGCAACTGAAAATAGCAGACATTACATTTGGGATATTCCTAAGAATAGCTCAAAGTCTTGCTTCACTATATAAATATTGCATAAAGGGAAGTTGTTTATTTTTTTTAAAAGGGGAAGCAGGTTTAAAAAAAATCTTACATGTTTATACTCAAATGTAAGTGATTATCAAGAGATACGTTCTTGCTGTGCCAGCAGGTATGTACATTTATTCATGTTTTTGCACACCCTGAAAATGATTTAAAAGATGGCCCGCACTATAGTTTGGAAATGTAAATTCTTCAGGCTTCTTTAAGGGTGGCATATCTTTGCTGGAATCCTTCATTCACAATATTTATTACTGATTTTATCACTTCTGATTTATGTTCTTTTCATAAATTGTTTCTTGGTCTAAAATTGTATTTTGTTGGAGAGTAATTTAAAATCAAACTGTCAGCCCAGAATGGAATTGAATTATGCTGGTCTCAGATATTTTAAAGAAACTTGTTTTATCAGAGGGGGATTATTCTTTCACGATATGGCAGCACAAGACATCATGACTTCTTCAATTGTTCACCAGTAGAGACTTTACCTGGTCAGAAAGCTAATGGGACCAGTATAGCAAGAATGTATTTTAATTTCCATTTCAGTTACATCAACTAGATGGCTTCACACATTAAGGAAATTTTCTTTTCTTTGGAGGACTCTCCTTTGAGCCAAATGTTCATTTTTTTTTTATTAGAGACTGTTGTGAGACAGTGAAATGACCTTCTGTAGCTTTAGGTCTATTTTCTACTCCACTGAGGCTGAAGATAGCATCTAAAGCCGATCTTTACTTGTTGAGTACAGTAACTTACTGATAAAATAAAGATGAAAAAGCCAGAATTTAACAATCTGGTAAATGCCACTTCAACCAATGAGCTGGGACAATAAAAGTATTTTCTGGTTTCCATTTTTAACTATGTCCCATAAATACGCTCAGTTATCAGTAGGGAAAATGGAGTCCTATAAGGCACTTCTAAAAAATAATGTAGTGAGATAATTCACCCAAGTTACTTTTCTAGATTGTAAATTTAATGTACAAATTGGTAGAAGAAGAGGATAAGATTTTATTGAGCTGAAACCTTTGTAATTTGATTTCAGCATCTTTTAAAAGCTGACATTAGGAGATGCCAATTTTATTTTAACCAAATGCCTCAACAAAAGAACATAAATCAATTGTCTTGATTCTTTTAAAAAGTGAATTTTCATTAGAAGCATTAACATCAATAAAAACAAATAAACTTGGTTGATAACTATTTACATGTAAATTAATTTAATATATAAAATATCATAATGCTATTTTAGTCACTCAAAGTCCCCCAAACATTCACTGTTCAGTCTTATTTCATGTGACCACAAAATTCTCCATTTTTATAGTTTTGGGTTCTTTTCATTTTTCATTATTTCATAAAATTCTTTCCATCTTTTTTGTGGTATCTCTCCCTCCAGTTGGAATTAACTGCATTACAATGTTCCATTATATTAATGTATCATAATTTATTTATCCACTTATGCTGCTCCTCTTGTGTATTTCTTCATTGCTAATGTGCCATAGCCATTTCATGCCCACAAATATTCATTATCTGTTGTGTGAATAATCTATAAAATGGGAATAATGATGTCTTCCTACTTCAAAGGGTTGTTGGAATTAATATCTCTTTTAGATTATATTTTGCAATTTACATAAATGCTGCTCTGATAATCTTTGAACAGAGAGTTTCCCCCTTCTTTTTAAATAATATATCCAGGGTGTATTCCCAACAATGAAATTATTAGGTTAAAATGTTTTGGTAATTTCTTCTAATTTTATTTGATTCTTGTCTACATCTTCCTATTAATTCTCCAGAGGCCATCCAACCTAGCATGCTTGGTATTTCCTCTTCCTTTTCCTGTTGGAATACTTTCCAGAAACATTCTACAAATTTTCAATTCCATAAGCAATGATTGAATATACCAGTTTCTTTTACAAGCTTACTAGCACAGAACTTCCTGATTTTAATTATTTTTCCCAATTTTATGGGTGCATTGTTATGACTTTATCTGTAGTCAACTGATCAATTTAACTAGAAATAGACCTAGTTAAAGAAAAGGAACCTTTTTTTTTGTAGACATGCCATCTACTGCAGCATAGCTATTTTGTTTTAATTCTTGGTAATCATCTGAATTAATACTGACTGAGGAGTTCTCTAGCAGATCTGTGGAAATCTTTTGGATGGAGCCTATCATTATTTCTACTCACATATTTTTCATAGCACTGAGCATTACCATTTTCTCTCTACCTCCCTTTAGGAGACAATTACAAAAGATTATAAAAAGACAACAAAAGAATTGCATTTGTATGACACTTTAAAATCATTTTGATGTAGGTTGTCTACTTTGACTACCATAATACCCCTGTGAGGTAGGAAGACATATTATTCCCACTTTACAGATAATTCACCCAAAAGACAATGAGTGCATGTAGCAATTAATTGACTGTGGCTATTGGCAATGAAGTACTACAGAAGAGAAGCAGTATAAAAGATGTTAGCCAAGGGTATAACCAAAAAAGGAGATGGTCACAGTGAAGCAGAAGTATTGGTGGCATACAAACCACTTCTCTGTTGGTAGTTATACAATACCCAAATGTTTAGGGCAAAGCTCTGAGAACATTAGGTGGATCCCCTCTGGAGTCTCCTTGTGGAGCTTCATTAGAGGCCATGGATAAGAGGTGCACAGGATGAAGAGGAGTGAATGGGTTATGATCTATAAAAGGGAAGGTAGGAAGTACCTACACTGATGTGATCATAGATTCATCAAGTGGTTGAAAATCATAGATAGGAATATTGACCATCAAGAGCGTTATGACTTGTTAGAGGTCATGTATTTAGGAAACAATAGAACAAAGCCAGAAACTAGGGTTCTTGGTGCCTTATACAGTGTTCTTTTCATTATATATTTGATAGAGAGCCAATTTCAGGTCCAGGAAGGCCTGGGTTCAAGTCTTGCCTCTAACATATGCTAGCTATGTGACCCTTGGTCAGTCACATAACTTCTCAGCACTCTAGGCAACTCTAAGAAGACTCCTATGTTGCAAAGAATGTGCTAACCCACAGTAGTAGAAAGAGTTTCCTCACCTAGGAGATAACTATTACAATGCATTCACAGGTCCAGTCTCTATCCTTACCATATTGTCTTGTGCAAAGGAGTGTAGGAAAGTTCACAATAGATACTACTATTTCCTTGGCTAGAGACCAATGTAAATAGAAGATGAATTATGTGAAGCAAGGACCCACAGAAAGGAAACCTATACTTTGTGGCATTAAATTCAGAACAAAGAAATTCGTATTTTAGTGATAAGCCAATTATAACATATCACTTTGTAGATAGTATTAGATAGTTGCTTGAGACTTGGAGGTTAAGTTATTTGTTCATAGTCAGATAGTAAATGACACTGGCAGAATTTGAACCCAAGACTTCCTGACACCAAGTCCAACACTGGCAACTACACCATGCTATTTCTATCTAGATTTGTTGTTGTTCAGTGGTTTTTTAGTCATGTCCAGTTCTTTTTTTTTAATTTAAATTTATTTATTTAACATATTTAGTTTTCAGCATTGATTTTCACAAGAGTTTGAATTACAAATTTTCTCCCCGTTTCTACCCTCCCCCCCACTCCAAGATGGCATATATGCTGGTTGCCCTGTTCCCCAGTCAGCCCTCACTTCTGTCACCCCACTCCCCTCCCATCCCCTTTTCCCTTCCTTTCTTGTAGGGCAAGATAAATTTCTACACCCCATTGCCTGTGTATCTTATTTTCTAGTTGCATGCAAAAACTTTTTTTTTGTTTTTGAACATCTGTTTTTAAAACTTTGAGTTCCAAATTCTCTCCCCTCTTCCCTTCCCACCCACCCTCCCTAAGAAGTCAAGCAATTCAACATAGGCCACATGTGTATCATTATGTATAGCCCTTCCACAATACTCATGTTGTGAAAGACTAACTATATTTTGCTCCTTCCCAACCCATCCCGCTTTATTGAATTTTCTCCCTTGACCCTGTCCCCTTTCGAAAGTGTTTGTTTTTGATTACCTCCACTCCCATATGCCTTCCCCTCCATCATCCCCCCCTTTTTTATCTTCCTCCCTCTTCTTTCCTGTGGGGTAAGATACCCCAATTGGGTATGTATGGTATTCTCTCCTCAGGCCAAATCTGATGAGAGCAAGGTTCACTCATTCCCCCCTCACCTGCCCTCTCCCCTCCTCCCACAGAACTGCTTCCTCTTGCCACCTTTACGCGAGATAATCCACCCCATTCTATCTCTCCCTATCTCCCTCTCTCAGTATGTTCCTCTCTCATCCCTTAATTTGATTTTATTTCTTTAAGATATCTTGCCTTCATCTTCAACTCACCCTGTGTCTGCTCTCTCTCTCTCTCTCTTTTATATATTTATATACACATAGATATATACATACATACACATTCACTTATATATACACATAAACACACACACACACACACACACATATATATATGCATATTCCCTTCAGCTACCCTAATACTGAGGTCTCATGAATCATACATGTCATCTTTCCATGTAGGAACGTAAACAAAACAGTTCAACTTTAGTAAGTCCCTTGCAATTTCTGTTTCTTGATTACCTTTTCATGCTTCTCTTGATTCTTGTGTTTGATAGTCAAATTTTCTATTCAGCTCTGGTCTTTTCACTGAGAAAGCTTGAAAGTCCTCTATTTTATTGAAAATCCATATTTTGCCTTGGAGCATGATACTCAGTTTTGCTGGGTAGGTGATTCTAGGTTTTAATCCTAGCTCCATTGACCTCTGGAATATCGTATTCCAAGCCCTTCGATCTCTTAATGTAGAAGCTGCCAGATCTTGGGTTATTCTGATTGGGTTTCCACAGTACTCAAATTGTTTCTTTCTGGCTGCTTGCAGTATTTTCTCCTTGATCTGGGAGCTCTGGAATTTGGCGACAATATTCCTGGGAGATTTCTTTTTGGGATCTACTTGAGGAGGCGATCGATGGATTCTTTCAATTTCTATTTTGCCCTGTGGCTCTAGAATATCAGGGCAGTTCTCCTTGATAATGTCTTGAAAGATGGCTTTCAGGTAGTCCAATAATTTTAAAATTATCTCTCCTGGATCTATTTTCCAGGTCAGTGGTTTTTCCAATGAGATATTTCACATTGTCTTCCATTTTTTCATTCCTTTGGTTTTGTTTTATAATATCTTGATTTCTCATAAAGTCACTAGCTTCCACTTGCTCCAATCTAATTTTTAAAGTAGTATTTTCTTCGGTGGTCTTTTGGACCTCCTTTTCCATTTGGCTAATTCTGCCTTTCAAGGCATTCTTCTCCTCATTGGCTTTTTGGAGCTCTTTTGACATTTGAGTTAGTCTATTTTTTAAGGTGTTATTTTCTTCAGTATATTTTTCAATATTTTTTTGGGTCTCCTTTATCAAGCCATTGACTTGTTTTTCATGGTTTTCTCGCATCCTTCTCATTTCTCTTCCCAATTTTTCCTCTACTTCTCTAACTCGCTTTTCCAAATCCTTTTTGAGCTCTTCCATGGCCTGGGACCAGTTCATGTTTTTCTTGGAGGTTTCTGTTGTATGCTCTTTAATTTTTTTAACTTCTTCTGTCTGTATGTTTTGGTCTTCTTTGTCACCAAAGAAAGAATGCAAAGTCTGAGACTGAATCTGGGTGCGTTTTCGCTGCCTGGCCATATTCCCAACTAACTAACTTGACCCTTGAGTTTTTCAGTGGGGTATGACTGTTGGTAGACTAAAGAGTTCTATGTTCCACGTTTGGGGGGGAGGTGCCAGCTCTGTCACACCAGCACTGCTCCTTCCCCAAGAACCCCCAACCTGGACTGGGCTTAGATCTTCAGCAGGCTGTGCACTCTTGCTCTGATCCGCCACTTAATCCCTCCCACCAGGTGAGCCTGGGGCCAGAAGCAACAGCAGCTGTAGCTGCCCCACCTCCGCTGCCCCTGGGGCTGAAAGCCGAACTGCGAACTCCTTCCACTCCTGCAGCTTTTCCCACTAACCTTCTCAGCAGTCTTTGGTGTTTGTGGATTGAGAAGTCTGGTGACTGTTGCAGCTCACTGATTCAGGGTGTTAGGGCACATTCCGCCCGGCTCCTGGTCTGGTTGGTCCGTGCTGCTCACTGGGCTCTGCTCAGCTCCATTCCCAGCTCCCAGCTCCATGTGCGATAGACCTCACCCAGAGACCATCCAGGCTGTCCTGGGCTGGAGCCCTGCTTCCCTCTGCTGTTTTGTGGGTTTTGCAGTTCTAGAATTGGTTCAGAGCCGTTTTTTATAGGTTTTTGGAGGGACTCGGCCAGGAGCTCACGCTGATCCCTGCTTTCCAGATGCCATCTTGGCTCCGCCCCCCTAGTCATGTCCAGTTCTTTGTGATCCAATTTGGGATTTTCTTGGCAAAGATACTGGAGTGGTTTGCCATTTCCTTCTCCAGCTCATTTCACAGATGAGGAAACTGAGGCAAACAGGGTTAAATGACTTGCCTCATATCACAAAACTAGTAAGCATTTGAAGCTAGATTTGAACTTAGGAAGATGGATCTTCCAGACTGCAGGCCCAGTACTCTCTCTACTGTGCCATTCAGGTACCAATTTTATCTAGTTATTCTACATAAAATAACTGTGTCTAGAAGGTGTCAACCCTATTCTGAAAATGGTCAAGGACAGAACTCAGATGAAATCACCGTAATAGGCCTCCTCTCAAATTCAAGGCAAAATGTTTCACCAAAATATCTCGACAATGCAGAAGTGTGCACTGGAACTCTCAGGACTTATATTGCATCTTCCATCTTTTTTTTGGATAGTCTTCAGTTAAATACTGTTACTGCTTTTGTAATTAGCCCAAACTATGTGGAAGGTGCAGGAGGCTTATGTGTTGAATTGCTGACTTATATTCTCCCTCAATCTAGCTGAGCTTGCTGTCTTGAACGTGTAATAAATATACTCCTATTCATTATGAAGCAAAAAGGGCAACAATTCAAGGTGATGCATTTGACATTAGAACCAAACTCTTTGATGGATTGGAGTCTGTTTCAACAGGCAGAGCAAAAGTTCCAAGAGAGCTCTGGGAGGAATCCAATATTGGATAACTGTTTCCACAGTTACCAAGACTCAAGAAGATAAGTGAATCATGGAGTGCAGCTGGATTTAGGTTGTGGCAATTATGTTGCTATTTACCCCTCAGTGACAACTCGAGAGCTTGCATTGTGGTACATTTTGGGTGCCATTTTCCTACAGGGGCATGTTTATGTTATAGATGGTGCACACGCCTCTGGTAAGGCTTCAAATGGTTCTGTTGGGTTGAGGATTAATGAGGTTAAATTAACTCAGTCATTTAATGCACATTTTATTGAAATTCAAGCTGTTCAGGCTGTTGCAGTTAATATAAGTAGCCCAGAATGTTGCCAGTTAAATGTAAGTTACCCATCAGGGATGCCAGCATTGCTACTGACAGGGATAAGGCAATTTTACTTGGTGATGAAGTTCATTATTAAGAAACTTTCACAATATTTTTCTGCTAGTAGAGAAGCTATTATTTATTAGCTTTTTTTTTAATACATCCATTTGGTAGGCTGGTTATTACTTCCTGTCAGAGTTTCCAGAGAAGGACTGACTATGACTTTAGTGACTTCTCAAACTCCCTTTGGTCAGATTTTGGAGAGCAAAATGTCAATCAGATACAAATAAGTGAGTTGGATAAAAATCATTCCTTTCTCTCTCATGAGCCGTGAACATGACATTTGGTGTTAGAACTGTCTTTTGCTATTGTATTCCCACAAAATCACAATGATAAAATATCTGGACCATAGAATATAAAAAGTTTATATGTTAGCATCATCTGTGTGTCTCAGTCCCATTGACATGGCACCCCAGATCCTGCCTTTAATCTGACCAGATTCTGGGTGTACTGACAAGTGTCTATACCTAATTATTCACCTTTCTTCTCTCTACTCTGCGACCTTGAGGACACCTCTTCTTATCTACTTCATTACTTGGCATCCTTCCTTTCTTTCCAGAAGATATTTCTTTCTGCCATTCATTTCCTATTTTTGCCAGGCTCTCCAACCTAGCCAGCCTTTCTAGCCCTAGAATACATTTTAGCTACCAGATTAAAAAAAAAGCAAACATAAGATGCCAAGGCCTTGGGTGTTTACTGTGGTGCATCCAACATGCTGTTCCTCCATCACTCTTTCAGAAGCTAGTAAAATAAACAAGCCCCTTAGGTGATAGAATCTAATATGCACATAAATAGCCCTGTCTTTATTGTAGACAGCAAAGGGAGATTCAGAGAATCATAAGCTTCAATCGCCCTCTTCCAGGTAGGACTAAGACAGAGCTTCTCTGACTTTATCTTAAAGATAGTCCATACCCGTGGTAATATGATTGACTAGTATATAGAATTAAGTCTTGAACCCTTCCCAGCTCTTTCTCTAAGCCAATTTTAAGTGCTCTCTCCTCACTTCCTTTCACTATCTCTCATCTCTTTCTCTTTTCCCCCACTCTCTCATATCTTTCCTCCTTTTTCTGTCTCTCCTCTGTATCTTTTTCTTTATTCCTCTTCTTGTTGAATGAATTCTATAAAACTGTTTTCACTTTCAGGCCAGAAATAATGAGATGGAAAGAAACCAGGGAACAACAAAAGAAAGAGAGAAATAAATAGAATTACTAAGGAAGGATTTGGTGGCAGAGACAGTGGGACCTCGGTGTGCATGCTGCCTTCCTCTGGCTCCTTGCCTGTTCTAATTGCTGCACCATCTATATCCTACTTCCGGGATTGTGCTGTATTAGAAGTTGTGCCTGTGACAATTCCATAGAGAGCAGTTAAGGAAAGCCAGAAGAAGGGAGTGCATGATCTGCATCGGGATCAACATTGTTTTACCACAGAGCTAAGCTCCCCTATCATCCAGAGAAATGATTTCATGATTACTCTTGTTTCTACTGTTTAAACTTAACATGATTCTTAGCCTTATTATTCTTTCAGACCAAAGAATTAAAAATATTTAATCTTTGGTTAATTATTTTTAACATGGGCCCAGGCATTGGAAGCCCAGTCCTTGGAAAATGTTCAGAATTCATTGCCTGTTGAATATCCGCATGGAGACCATGTTTCTGGAAATGCATGTTTATGTAAAGTGGTTGGGACTTGTCCTTGATTCAGAGCATATAGCTTATCTGTGACTGTTTCCCATACTTATTGTCTACAACGATGAGAAAAGCTTTTCAATTGGTTGCCCAGCCTGAACTGAGTATGCATATAAAGAGCATAGACAAAAGCCTTCTCTCCTCTCAGATAGCTTTCAAGTAAGCAGAAAGCATGCTGTAGCTTTCTTATGGGGGTAGAGCCCTTTGGTCCTTATTGCCACACTTGGGCTACCATGTGGCTGTCAACCCAAGGTCACCTTTGTTTCTTTTGCCTCTCATGTTTATCCTTTACTTGATCTTAGGTGAATGAGTACTGGAAATGGAACAGAAAAGCAGGTCTATGGCTTTGTTATCTTCAAAAGGTCAGAAGAGCCACTAGAAGTATAGCTAATAGAGTCAATATCAATAGGTGTGACACCTGAGCCTGAGGAAGAGCCAGCATTCAGGAGCAACTTGCCCGGCCCATTCCAACAGGGAATCAACTCAGTAGCTGAGACACTGTGTCCTGAAAGCAAAGGAGAAATTCATACACTGGCTATGCCACACTCAAAAATGAACTTTATAGGAGGAATGTTTGTTGAAGACATTTTTAAGTCTGAGCCCCCTGTCCCCAGGGACCAAGTAGTTGAAGAGCATATGCTGATTTGAGCATTTTTCCCCCTGCTAACTTTGGGTCTTCCTAGCTCTTCTCAGTAAATGCCCCTTTGTAAAAGCTAATTGTTATTAATAATCAATGGAACTGAAGAGATGGCTAGCCAGTTGGTATTTGGTAGTAATCACCAATTATATTGGAGGGATGTGTTGTTCATTGGTATTGGGGGTAATTCACCAGGTTGGGGCTTGAGAGTAATTGCTGTTTAGTTGTTTCAGTTGTCTCTGGCTCTTCATGACCCCATTTGGGGCTTTCTTGGTAAAGATACTGGAGTGATTTGCCATTTCCTTCTTCAGCTCATTTTATCGATGAGGAAAATGAGGCAAACAGGGTCGCACAGCAAGTAAGTGTCTGAGTCCTGATTTGAACTCAGGAAGATGAATCTTCCTGACTTCAGGCCTGGCACTCTCTCTATTGTGCCATGTAGATGCCCTTTGAGAGTAATAGTATTAGATAAAAACGTTCAGGTTGAGAGGAGCCTGAGAAGAGAAAAAGCAGCTAACTCTCAGGCAGAGAGCCTGTGTGTACTACATAAGCTTTTAGGAAAGCAGATACAATATATAGGTCTGAAGTTGGAATAGTGGAGGAAAACCTCAAAATAAAAAATATCCACCATATTCTGAGGTTCTAAAACCTTACTCTTCAGAATTTAACTGAGATAAATAGATCTGAAACAAAGAGATGTTCATATTGTTTAAATATTATGAAGGATGAAATGGTGAAATGTATTGGTTATAAATAAAATGCCAAGAAACAGTATCTTTTTGCCAGAGTGTTGAAATTGACATTGGAAAAGAACCTCAGAGATACCTAGATTCAGCGACAAGGTCAACTGATTTGCAGGGTTTTGCTGCCTTAATGTGACTGAAGCATTCTTCATCATTTAATGTTGAGTGGAAATAGCAGCTTGTAGAGAACTAGTAAGTTATCTCATTTATCTAAGGTAACTTTCACTGACAGTGTACAGATATAGGCAGCAACTTAACTTTAGTATCAAATTGCTAGCCTTCACAAAAATAAGATCTAGGAGATAATTATGCAAATTATGTTTATAAACTGATTATTTGCTTCATTATTGGGAAGCTGAGTAGGGAAAGTGGAGTATGTTTTATTGGAAAATGGCTTGATTAGATGGAATAAATGAAATGTGAAAGGAATTTCAGGAAGAAGTACAGTTCTTTAGTAAAAGTAATATCTAGATATAAAAAGAAAACTTCTTTTTGGTTTATACATTTAGACTGTGCTTCCCTTTTATTTTAGTCATGGTGTATGGTATCAGAATGGAAACTGGTACGTCCCAGTCTGCTGCTGCCTTGGACAGAAAGGATTTTGATAGGAACTTTAGCCAATATTCAGAATTGAAAATCAAGATCCATATTAAAATTTCTGAATGATACATTGGATAATCTAAAGCCTGTGTATTGTAGGTTAAAGTAGAATTGCCCTATTACATGCTAAGGCAATGCAAATCTGTAGAAATGAAAATGTTGCAGGGTTTTTTTCAGAACACTTTAATGGGCTATGCATTATTCAGCTAGGCCAGCCTTAGAATCATGACAAAAGAAAATCTTAACATGTGTAAGGATGTAGATAATCTATTAAACACTAAGGGCTGATTTAAACAGATTATTTTGGGAGCTAAGCATCCCCCTTACATTTCAGTATTTTTAGTTGACTAGTCCTTAGTTTTAATTCCTTTAACAAGGCATAAGGATTTATAAGGGAATTGCAAATTTCTGTTTAAAAAAATTTCCTTTCTCTCTCAGAGATACTAAAGCTAAAAACCATCTTGTAATTAGAAATGGGGGAATTCAAGGATAAAGACGATGAAAGATACTAATGGTACTGAAACTTGTCAAGGGGAGCAAACCCATCCCCTCAAACAGTGAACATCTCATTATATGTTAGAACCCAATATTAGTCTCTCAAGTGACAGTTGACTATACTGTTTGCACTGTGGAGATGCCCTAAAAGATACCATTATTTTCATGTTTCCAGTGCATTAATTTCTGCCTCCAAATAAGATGTGCTTGATCCTGCCTTATAACTTTTATATGTGGTGCTTCCTTCATACCTACATATTTAGTTTGTTCTTTATTCATTAGTACTTGCTTTGTAAACATATTTTCAGGTGTGATAGCTAGCTAGATAAAACAAGAGACTTATTGGCTAGATAAAGACAGGATGATCAAGTTCTGTATCACTGGTGAGACAAGACCCCAGGCAAAGGGTTCTATAGATTCACTTTGTTATAAGAAGGAAAATAGAACTGGTATTCTTTGGGAAGCCTGCTTGTAGAATAAGAGCAAGACTTATTCCTTGATAAACTATGGCTTTGGTGTTAGTGATCATTTTAGGAATAACATGGCAAGAGCTCTGTCTCTGGGGCAGGATTTGGTTTGTCCTGACATTGAGTAACTGAAGGATATAGGTAAGATAAATCTGGAAAGATACATTGGTGTCAGCTTGTGGAGGGTCAGGCTAGGTGCAAGTTGGACCTTTGTTCTGAAAGCATTGTGAAGATCCAAAAGGTCTTTAAGTAAGGGATGACATGGACAAACTTTTGTACTTAAGATTGACTTTGCAATATGTGTGTAGGATGGATTGAAGTATAAAGACATGAGCTGGGAAAGTGTTTAGGAGGCACAACTATTTGTTTGAGGCAAGAGGTTGTGACAGTCTGAATCTGGGTAGTAGCAGTAGGAATAGAAGGTAGAAGTATGATATAAAGGAGACTATAAAGGTCAAATTAGCAGATTGTGTTGACTGAATATATTTGGGGGATGGAAGACAGGAAGGTGTCAAAGATAATTCCAAGGTGCTAAACAAACTGGGGGAATATTTGGAGACTTTAACAGAAATAGAAAAGTTGGAAGGAAGACCAAGTTTAGGAAAAGAGATAGTGAATCAAATTTGGACAAGTTGAGTTGGAGGCGCTGGCAAGATATCCATATGGAGTTATCTAATATCCATTAGGGGTAGCTAGATGGTACAGTGGATAGAGTGCAGGCCTGGAGTCAGGAAGACTCCTTTTTTTCTGAGTTCAGATCTGGCCTCAGACACTTACTGGCTCTGCGATCGTGTTTGTCTCAGTTTCCTCTTCTGTAAAATGAGCTGGAGAAGGAATGCCAAGCCATTCTAGTATCTTTGCCAAAAAAGCCCCAAGTGGGGTCATGAAAAGTCGGACACGATTGAAATGACTGAGCAGCAACAAATATCCATCAGACAGCTAGAAATATATGTCTGCAGGAGACCTTTAAAGGAAAACTTTGCAAACAGTAATTTTAATGGATGATGTTAGATGACTACTCCTTTGCCTAGATTTTCATTCACTTAACATTAACATTGGGATCCATAAGAGTGGGACAAAAGGCATTATTTGCAAGACCATTTGCCCCATGGAATTGGATGTTTAGTTGAATATATTTTACTAATGAGAGTGAGGCAAGGAGGGAGAGAGTAGAGGAGCAATAAAGAAATTTTCAGATTTCTTTTTTCCAGATACTTATGGACACATTCTCTATATGCACAGGTTCACTAAAGTTTTTATGGATTCAGCATCCTCTTCTCTTTCTCACATTCTGAAGAACCTTCCTCCACAGTGATAGAGCAATAATCCACTTCTTTCTATCCATCAACTATTCTAAATTTCAGGTCACAATCCACTTGATTTTTGAACTCTCAGCGAAAAGAATCAGTTTAGAAAATTTGTAATGTAAATACTCTGTAATGCTATCAATTTGAAGACCATGGCTATCTACATCAGTCATGTTTTATAGTTGTTTTTGAAAGATTATTAAGCTTTAATTCTATTTAGAGGAGCTCTTAAGGATTTGCTCCTACTTTTGGGGTGTTTTTAAAAACTATTTGATGTTGGGACATTTCAGACATGAGAGATTTTGTTTTCCTGATAGGCATATTGGACTGATTGGCGTTTGAGAAACTATTTCTCATTAGCAGAGTTGGCTCAAGGGTTTTTCCTGCCTGAGGCAAAATGGAATGTCTTCCCCTGTCTGCCAACAGTCTCTCTCACTATAAAGAGTCACTTAACATTTTGCTGCCCCTACTATTTTCCTGCCCCAGGCAGCTGCTAGTAGGGAAGTGACAGCTCTCCTCACTTCTGAAACAAGTAAAGCTGACATTCTTTTCTTTCCCATTTTCTGTGGAGATGTATCATCACTTGTGGTTTGATTTTTAAAAGACTTTTCACCCTTACCCCCATAGACTTTTTTTGGTTAGATTTCAAAGACTGGCCTCCCTTTGAAACAAATTCTTTTGTTTTTCTAATCATTTATTTATTTTCTTTTCTAACTTGATAGAACACATTAGCTAATCCTCCCAGCAGCTGACTAATTATGTGGAGCAAATAGGCTTTCTGTGCACTTGGCCTCAATACCAGAGTCTGGCAGTTGGGTCCAGTAGAAAGAGAGTCTGGGGTAGACTGTTGTAGTGGGAGGACATCTTCTTCCTCAGATCCTCTCAACAGAGTTACTAACCTTAGGCAGAGATGTGTGAATCCATCCCTTTATGAGAATGAGGTAGAGGGAAGGAGAAAAAAAATTGTCTTTTAGTTTCCTGTCTATCTTTCTGATACTTGTACCTCTAGCCAGGGCTAGCTATATGCTCCTAGAATGTGTGTAATTTAACAAACAGCGAAAGGCCCCTTCTGAACAACATTTCCCCAACTGGCTTGTGAAGCTGCCTGAAATCATTAGCATTAATTTATTTCTTAGGAGTTCTAAGTGTAGTTGGGTGATTAAATAAAGGGCGTATTACCTGGAAAGGGCAATGCATTAGCCAGCTATCAACTTGATATGGCATTATATTAACTCATTATAGTCTATTGTTTCCTGGCTGAGGAAAGACCTCTACTGATTCCAAACCCTGGGAAGGAAGGTAGAAACATTCAGCCAGGCCTGCAATGAGGAGTGCGTTGAGTATAGAATTATATGGAATAAATATTAGTGTAGGAAGGGATCCTAGAGATCATCTTCTCCAATGGCCTTATTTTGAAGTTGAAGAAAACTGAAGAATAATGGAATAAAATGACTAGGTCAAGGTCACATAGTGATTTAGCTGCCTAGAAAATCATAATGAGTGTTCTCTCGACCCTTTCCTAGAGGCAGGCTGATAAATCTCCCCAAGGTCCCTGGGGTACCTAGAGAGTTTTTGTGTATAGAGTGTATTTTCTCTACCCTTATTGGCTTGAACCCCGACTGGCTATATAGTAACAAGAACAAATGTACAAACATTTCCCATCAACACCTTAGGGACACAATCTTGGCTCCGTTCTTACATAACACTGACTAAGCTCACATTCAGATGCCACGTGACTTCAGGATGAGTCTTTATTTAATTTCTGTTCTGGGTTCTAAAAGTCACTCCTTATGGCACTGATGCTGTCCTGGCTTGCATACTTGGATTCTAGATTGCTAGGATTCTGCAGCAACCTCCTGACCTCATGGGACTGCTGTAGCTACTAAATACACTCCAATGGCTTCCTATTGTTTCCAGGGTAGAATATAAAATGCTCTGTTTGGCATTGGAAGCCCTTCATAACCTAGCCCCTTTTTACCTTTCCAGTCTTCTCATACCTTACTTCTCCTATACATACTCTTTATTCCAGTGACACTGACCTACTTGTTCCATGAACAAGACATTATCTCTCAGCTACAGGCATTTTCTATGGTTGTCCCTTATGTCTGGAATCCTCTCCTTCCACTTCTCTGACTACTGATCTCCAAGGCATCCCTTAAATCACAACTAAAATTTAACTTCTGCAGGATGCCTTCCCCAATTCCTCTTTTTTCCCCACATTTATTTTATTTTTAATTTATGGAATAAAACAAGCATTTCCATAATATAGTATAATAAAAATGATTGCACATGAAACTGCAAATCGATTATATGCAACTTGCTATTCCTTTTAAATATTTAATAAAAGTTATCATGTATATTTATTTTTTTCCATCCCCTCCCAATTCCTTTTCATTCCAGTATCTTCTCTCTGTTAATTATCTCTTATTTATCCGGTATATAGATTACTTTGTGTATATTTGTTTGCATGTTGTCTCCCTCATTGGATTGTAAGATTCTTAAGGGCAGAGACTGTCTTTTGCTTCTTCTTTCATCATCATTACTTAGCACAGTGCCTGGCATATAGTAGGTGCTTAATAAAATGTTTATTGATTGATCGACCTTTTGAAACTCACAAGAGTTTTCGCTCCCCTCTCTAAGAATGGAAAAAAGAATAAACAAGAGCTCCTTCTTGGGGCCACATGGCCTCAATAGGAGAAGACCCCAAGGCCCCTTCTCTTTTATCATCACTAAGCAGATAATTTGAGTGAGATTCTAATCACCAATTCAGCCAAAAAGAATATTGGCCAAAGAGACTAGGAAAAGCTTAAAAGCCTACATGCAAGTGCCATCAATTTCAGATGCAGAATAAATTAAAAAGGGCTTTTCTTAACCATATGTTTGGTAGATAAGAACCAGTTACAGAATGTCTACACATGGTCCACATTCTCACCAATGCACTTCCATTCAATATCATTGAGATTCTCCCAGAATAGCCTCCCTAGCCCCTGGGGAAGTTGCATCAGCCTAACATGCTTTTACACTCTGTACACATTCCAGATCCGTGTTATAAAAGGATGGGGGGGGGGATGGGAAGGGAGGAGTGGATTGTTGCCAAAGAAAGGCTGTGTTACACTTAAGCTAGGCTCTGGTTTCAATGCTTATCACTCTCACTGGCAGTAATAAACACAGAATTTAGAAGTTATTACTTTTGCTTTTTTTTTTTTGATGGTTTCTCTTCTCTCTCTCACCTTACCCTTAGATTTCATCCATTTTTTCCCTCTGTAAATGGAGTCCATAGTTAGTTGCAAACAAATTCTTTTGGTTGTAGGTCTTTACTCATCCATCAGTAATGAGTTAATTTTTGAGTCAGTTCTAATAATTTAATCCTAGAACATTTTTGTTTTCATTTTGGTGTAAGAGTTTCAGTGAAATTTTATCCCAAGTTGAGAGAAAATAATATCATCTGCAGAACATTTTTATTCACAGGTCAAGATAGAGAATGGAAAAGAAATAAAGTTCTTCATGAAGAGATACTATTTTTTCCACCTTCTTGTCTCCTTTTTTATTCTTGCAAGACTTTCAGAACACTGAAAATTGGTGATTTAAAATTTGTCTCTATTTTTTACAATCTTTTTATTTAAATTTATTTTTTAAATTAATATTTCATTTCTCCCTTCAGTTACAATCTTCTAATTTTGAATATAAATGGGCAGATAGATAAAATCCATTGACAATAACAAAAAAAGCTGGATCCTAGAAATAGAAGGGTTCCAAAACTGACTTTCGCCACTCTTTTATTATTTTCACACTCAACTCTATCTAAGTCATTTCAAAGTTATTGCTAATTTAAGTAATTGCTCTTATGGAAATTTTGAGCATGAGCCATTCAGGAGCATCTGATAATAAGGGAAATCTGGAAAACTTTTCCAATTCTAAGTATATTCTTCTATCTTGCATTGCATCAGTATTTTCTTTTGATTTTAGTTATCAACTTCATAAGTAGAAATATCTTAAGATTTTATTTTTTTAGTTCTTTAATTGCTTTTTATTTTCTTCATCAAGCTTCCCCAATGACTTTAAAATGATTGATTAGAATAAGAAATTTACTTTTATAATTACAAATAATAGTTATCCATATTTGTCTGATATACCATTTTAGTTCTTAGGTTTTCTGCTCAGCTTGTCCCAAGAGAGCTATCACTCATTTTTTATTTGTATAATCTGCCTTGTCACAGTTAACCTTTTTCATATGTAAGGAAGATCATTTCTCTAACCTCTTTGTCATTTTGAATTTCATTTTTTCCCCTTCAATGAGAAAGTCAGTGTTCCTAATTGGTATGTGTGAACTTGATGACTATGCCATCTACTCAAAAATTCATGTCATTAATACGAATATGCAGCAGTGTCATTTCTAGGAATAGACTTTGATGAGGTGATACAAGTTCAAGGTAAACATATACATAAAAATTACTCATTACTCATTGTGTAGTCTAAAGCAAGTTTTACTAGTTTATGAGTATGCTATGAAAGACAGAATCATATTGAGATCTATTATTCCTTTTGCTTTTATCCATTTATAAGACTTGTCATTGTCTAGAAAGGCATTAAATTAGACGGTTAGGATTTGTTTTTCACAAATACTTGTTGATCCTTTTTGTTCCAATGTTTGGAAAGATATTAAAATTTCCATGACTGGTCTGTAGTTTCTAGAGTTATTTTCTTTTCCCTCTTTTGAAAAACCAGTTCTCTGAAGTTTTCTAGTTGAAGGTGATGCACATCTGTGATGCTTCAGATTTAATTTTATATGTGTATGTATATATGTATACATAGTTTGCAAGTTCATGACACCTTGCCAAACTGTTTATTTATCCTACAATGCATGCTATCTGGACATGCTCTTTGATAATATCCAGCTTTGCTGAATGTGGCCTTTGAAAATATAATTTTCTTTTGGTAAAAGCTATGTAGTCTATTCCATCACAGATAATATAAATGTAGCTATTTGGTTATTGGTGATCTTGTGTATTTTAAAAAGAAATTTGGAAATTTATGCCTAAGTACCATTATATTATAATTTCCCCTATAAATCTAATAATGGAAGTACTGTTTTTCTTAGTTTTATTTAGTAAAGAATCATTTCTATTGCTATGTATCCTGTGAAAATTCTATTTAATTTTTCAGTGTGGTAAAGAAAGAAATGTTCTGTACAGTTTTTCCTCCAGTTGTATTTACAACAATGAGTAACCATCATTAAAATAAACAAACAAGCAAAAACAAACCCAGAAGGATCTTCAATACAAAGCACAGTGGTCCCATACTGATTTTATTATTCTTTGTTTCTTCTAGCTTGTTCCAGACCATAGGGCTGTTCTCACACTTAACTTATGGAATGGCCACTATTATACTAGGAATTCTCACATCCATTTCCTCTTTCCATGCCCAATGCTATCATTTCAAACCAGGCTCTTGTTGCCTTTATCTTGCTTCCTCTAACACAGTACTACTACATTAATCCTCCTTAGGCACTACTCTCATTAATCAAAAGAACTTCACTGATTTTCTCATTGCTTACAGGATAAAGTCTTGTACTGCCAAATTACATCTCCACCTTTGTTACACAATAATTTCTGTTCTGTCCTTTGGGGTCTGGTCAAACCAAACTCTTCAGCATTCCAAGACCACATCCTACATTTTCCCACTTTGACGCTTTTGTCCATGCCATTCTCTACACTTTGAATTTAGAATTCTATACCCTTTTCTACTTGGGGACATCTAGTCTTTCTTCAAGGTTCACTTAAAGTACCAACTCCTTTATAGAAAGATATCCTTTTATCTGAAAATCCTTTTTCTCTCCTCTGAATTCCCATCATCCACTGGATCTTTTTTGTTTGCTTTCCTTCTTTCATTCACCAAAATCATTGAGGAAAAATTTGTCAAGAAGATTACGTGCTAGCAGCTAGATGCTGAGAGAACAAAGAAGACAATGAAACACTCCCCTGTCCTCAAAGATCTTTCATTCTCCTGGAGGTAAACAATACATATACATATATGTGTAAATTCAATATATAGAAAGTACATTGAAAGTAATTTGATTAGAGGAGAGATTCTAGTATTTAGTAAGAATAGAAATAGGCCTTGCATAGGAAATGGCACTTGTGCTGAGCCTTGAAGAAAACTGGTGATGATAAAAGTGGAAGATAAGGAGGCGATACCTTCTAGTCATAGGGGACAATCTGTTCCAAAGCATGGAGATAGGAGGTGGAGTATTCTATATGGAAAACAGCAAGTAGACCAGATATACTGGAATATAGATTGTGTGAAGGGGACCAATGTTCAAGAGTCCTGGAAGGTAGGCTGGACCCAGATTTGAAGGGCTTTGTATCCCACAAAGAGAAGTTTAAATTTTTTTATTCTACAAATAAAATAAGGCCACTGAGGTTTCTTGAACAGGAAAGGAAATTTTCTGTGCTATGCTTTAGGAACGTCTATGTGACAGTTTTTTAGAGGATAGACAAGAAATAAGAGAGGGAATCCAATTACAAGGTTTCTGCAAACATTCAGGTGAGAAGTAATAAGGGACTGAACTATGATGATGACCATGTGAGTAGATCAAAAAGGATGAATGTGAGAGATGTGGGTGGAGGTAGACTCAACTGGACTTGGGCAATTTTTTGGATATGGGGGGAAGTGAGGGAGAGGGAATAATTGAGGATGACTTTTGGGTGACCAGAATGATGGTGATGCTTTTGATGAAAATAGGGAAAGTAATAATGGATGAAGAATTGGGGAAAAGATAGTGAGTTCATTTTTGCATATATTCATCTTGCGATGGATGGGTATGTTTCATAGGAAGTTGGTAATGCAGGATGAGGACTCAGAACAAAGATTAAGCAAAGTGTATCAGCCTAGGAGTCACCTGCTTAGAGAGGATAACTGAATTAATGGGAGCTGATTAGATCACTTGTTATGATGTGTTTTGTACTATAATTACCTATGAAATATCTTCCTTTCCCTACTAGATATTAGGCTATTTGAGGTCAGAGGCAGTTCCATTTATTTATTTATTTATTTTTGGTCTTTGTGTCTCCTTCAGTAACTATCACAGAACCTTGCACCTAGTAAGTATTCAGTAAACTTATATTGGTTATGATGAATTACCTATTCATTTGGAACAGTATTTGTATTATTTTGCTTTATTGTTTTTTGTTTTGTATTTCCTGTTCTATTGAATTTTCCTAATGATTTTATAAGTCTCTTGGGATTCAAGAGTTTCTTCCAATAAATTTCCCCTTGTTTTCTTATTAAATTGTAGAGTATTTTTGTCCCCAAAATAATTTTCTTTATTTGGTTTACTTTTTTAATTCTTCCCTCACTTAACTGAAAAGGTTATACTTTTGCTTGCAAACCTTTTAGAGTTTTGAATATTTCTGAGTTCATGAATGGAATGACAGAAAAGAATCATAACATGTTAAAAGTAGAAGTGTCCTACATATTTATTTCTCTTAACTCACTCATGTTACAGATGTGGAAATCAAAGCCCAGAGATTTGCTCAATGTTACAAAGTGATCCAATGGCAAAGCCAGGCCTAGATCCCAGTTCTTTCCCTTATACCCTCTTGCCGCTGTAAACTCCCTATTGATTTTGTCCTGTGGTTATAACTCTAGTAAAGTTATTGATTCATCTGACAGCAATACAAAAGAAGGCATATGTATAGGTTATTGACTGAATTGAGATAAAGTAGGAGCAGAAAAGAAACTTTAGTTCAAAGAAAGCTTCATTATTCAGATGATTATATTACCGAAACACCGAAACAGGCAGCACTTTAGAGAGAAGAATGAACTGAAGACAATACTGGTAAGGGACCCAAAACTATTATTGTTTCACCTTTTGTTACTAATGATAGCTTTTGTACTCGATAGACTCCAAGTCAAAGAACAAGGGAATGATCAGAATGAAAATAAGATTTCAAAAGAACAAAAGCACTAATTCTTACCAAGTCTATCATTCAACCAAACATGCGAAGCGGTGAGTCAGACTTATCTGTCAGTTAGAATACAAGTCATTCTCTCACTGGCAAAATGTCTTTTTACTAGGATTCAGTGGTATGTATGTGTTCTGAGTTTAGGCAGGAGAATTCTTAAGAGGGTGCATGACCTAGGACAATTTCCTTTTGCCTCCCAATGTATTTTTTGATGGACCTGGACATGGATTGTTATTTGTAAAAAGGAGTTCCGTTTTTGAAGCTTCATTGATGCGCAGATTTTTACCTTTTCTATAGCTTAAAGCCTGAATAGCAATAACGGTCTTGATAGTCAATCAACAAATATTTATTAAGCTCTTACTATGTGCCAAGCACTGTGATAAATGCTGGAGGATAAAAAGAAAATCAACGTGGTCCCTGCCTCAACAAATTCACATTCTCATGATGGAAACAATATGCAAATAGCTATGTACATACAAGTAGGTACTAGCAGCAGGGCAGACTAAGAAGGTTCTCTTGCAGGAAATGGGACTCAAGCAGACTCTTAAAGGAAACTAAGGGGCATGTCTTTCAAGTATGAGGGAAAGCTAGTGAAAAGGCACAGAGAAGGGAGATAGAATGCTGATAAACAGCAAGAAGACTCATTTTGTTGATCAGAATACATGGAAAGGAATAAAATGTTAGAAAACTGGGAATGGAAGAAGGGGCTATAAAAACCAAATAACAGAAAACCAAGCCAAAAAAGAATTTTATATTTGATTCTGGAGGCAATAGGGAGTCAGATCTGAGCTTTAGGAAAATTACTGTGGCAGTTGAGTGGGAGGTGGATTTGAGTGGGGAGGGGCTTGAAGCAAAGAGACTAACTGAAATACTGTTGAAATAATCACACTGAGAGGTGATGTGGGTCTGCAGCAGAGTGGCAGCTGCATGAATGGAGAGAAGAGAATATGCACAAGAGATGTTGTGAAAGATTTAGTATCAGATTTAACATATGGACTGTGTGTAAGAGAGGAGTCAATGAAGAAACTGAAGTTTTAAATCTGTGTGACTGAGAGGATGGTGGTCCTTTCAATAACAAAGGGGATATTCAGAAGAGAGAAAATATTTTGTGGAAAGATTAATGAGTTCTGCTTTGGGCATGTTGATTTAGAGATGTCTATAGGATATCCAGTTTGAGATATCTAATAGACAGTTGTTAATGCAATACTGGAAGTCAGGAGAGAGAGTAGGGCTAGAGAAAGATAATAATCATCTACATGGAGATGAAACTAAAGCATATATGACATGAAATCACCAAATGAGAGAATGGATCAGAGATTATTACCCTAAGGTCTAAGAATTTCATTTTTTCTTTAAATATTTTGAAAGCTACATTTCAATATAATTGATTTCCTTTGTAACCCTATGTACTTTATTTCATGCATTTTAAAACATTATTCTGATCCCAGGCTTCTCTAGATCATCGAAGGGGTACATGGCACAGAAAATGTTATCAACTCCTAGAATAGAGGCAGAAAGGAATAGGGCTTAAGACAGAACTTTAGGGGACACCTACAATTGGAGGGCATGACCTGGTTCCAGATTCAGCAAAGGACATTGAGAAGTGGTAAGACAGATGGAAGAACCAGGAGAGAACAGTGTTATAACTAACCTAGAAAGGAAAAAATATTAAACATAAGAGGATGAACTACAGTGTCAAAGGCTAAAGAAGGATGATGACTGAGAAAAGGCCATTAGATTTGACATTTAAGAGATCCTTGACAGATTTTGAGAGAACACTTTCACTTGAATGATGAGGTTTGAAATAATGACTTTTGCATAGCCACTCAGACAGTACATGTCAGAGGCATGTTTTGAATCTAGTTCTTTCTAACTAAGGCTGGGCCTTTATCCTCTCTGACATGTGCTCTCTGTCTGTCTCTGTTTCTCTGTCTCTGTCTCTCTCTGTCTCTGACTCTCTTTGTCTCTGTCTCTGTCTCTCTGTCTCTCTGTCTCTCTCTGTCTCTCTCTCTCTCCAACTACAAATTGTGCATCTGAGTTTCTCTGCACATAGAGACATTACAGGGGTCAATGTAACCAGAGTGCAATAGCCGATCCTGAGCAAAACACATTTCTGTTCATGATATTTTCCCTTCTAGTTAAATACTTTGGAATGGAGAAAATCAGGATGAAATGACCATGCAGGGTAGCACTGAAAGTAAAAATTGATAGGAAATTTCACAGAAGGGCAACATGCAATTTAGAGGAAAGATGGAAGTGAAATATGTGGGTACATTGTTGCCAAGCAGTTTATTTTAATTTTAATTCTACAGTCTTCCTTTTCTTACTAATCTCTTTCTAACTCCCCTCCTTAACGTACCTTCTTACATTCTGCTTCTATAAATGTCAGGTCTTTTCTCCTTGCTTATTGCTTATTATGAACAGTGTCATTAGCTGACATTGTTTTTCTCTGCCAGCTGCTTCTCTGGAGCCACCCAGGATCCTCCATAGTCATCAGGATGTATGCATGATTCTAAGGATGGGAGTAGATTGTTGTAGTTATCTAACCTTTGCTTGAAGACCTTAAATGATGGGAAAACTATCAGCTCCTAAGCCAATCCATTCCACTTTGGGATTGTTCTACTTGATGAGAAATTTTTATGTAAATCTAGCCTTTTTTGTTTTTGTTGCAATTTTCAAGCCATTTTTTCTGGTTCTGTTCCTCACCTCACCTGAATCCAAATAGAACAAATTTATTTACTCTTCTACCTGTTAGCCCTTCAAATATTTGAAGACAACTATCATGTCTGTCTTAATTCTTCCCTCCTCCAACTTGAATACCCCAATTTCTTTAATCTTCATATAACATTAAATTAAATTCTTTCACAACACCAATTGAAAATGAGGGATCTTTGAGATTGAGGGGTTTAAGAATCCTTAATCAATTTCTCTTATCCATTTTATGAATTCCTTCATTTAGCAGTGAATACCTCTTCAAAGAATGAGAAATGGAAACACACCTATAAGAGTTAGAAATTCAAAGGATATACTTTTCAACTGATCAGAGATGAAAGTGACATACTATGGTTCCCAATTCCACATCTAGAATGGGGATTTGGTTTGTCAGCTCCCTAGACTGTGGTAGAGTGGCTTCAGAGACAGCTTCCCTGGGGGCAGTTAGGTGGTGCAGTGAGTAGAGCACTAGCCCTGGAGTCAGGAGGACCTGAGTTCAAATCCAGCTTCAGACACTTTGATACACTTACTAGCTGTGTGATCTTGGGCAAGTCACTTAACCCCAATTGCCCTGCCTTCTCCCCTCAAAAAAACCCCCCAAACAAAAAAAAAACAGAGATGGCTTCCCAGTTTTCCTTCTTGATTTATGGAAAGTATAATCTCTGACTTATGTTAGAGATGCCCCTTCCTTTTGAGGGGTTTTAGAATGGTTTTACTAGTGCTTACTCTTAGCTCAGGTTCCAGATCTAGAATGTTTCTTGATTTATTCAAAACTAGCTAATCTGATGTCAGGTGCTGTAGGGCACTCTGAGCCTAGATGGACATTTCTGTTAAGTTATTGGAAAAATGGGGGGATAACTTGTCTGGTTTTAGGGGTGAAGGTAAAAAGTAAAGGAAAACATTTTATCAATGAATGCCAAGTATATGGCAGTTGTGGGAGAATGACCTTGGTTTGTTCTATCTAGTAAAGAACCAAATTCCTCCTAGAAGTACTTATAAATTGTGGGCTTTTTTAGGAGAAGATTCTGTATGTGAAATATTGACTTATGCTTTTTGAGGGGTGGGGGATAAGGAATAAATTTCCAATACCCAAAGATCATAATAAGGCCTTACTTATTAGTAGAGTTGTGTAAACATTTGTATACACATGTATATATTCTATTTTAAACAATATTATTTTGTTTACATTTCTCAGAATGAGGAGTTTAAAAATTACAGTTAAGAATTCCAAAATTTTTATATACATAATTAAAAAGGGTTCTCCATAGTCTTGATATTTTGGAAAACATCACATGAAATAAAGATTTGTTGGCTCAGGTACAGGCATGTGTTTGAGATCCTTCACCATCCTGGTTACGCTGCCCTGTATACTCTCCAGGTTGTTCCATGAGTCTATGGAATTGATCTTTATCATATAATGCTTTTAGAGCTTATTAAACATTTTAAAGCTTGCATGGTATAACAGAAAGAGCAATCAACCTAGAGTTAGAAGAGATTTGAGTCTGAAACATTTTTCTGATGCCTATTAGCTATGTGAGCTTGAGGAAGTTACTTTAGCATCTCTGAGTCTCAATTGTTTCTTCCATAAAATGGAGATGATAACTGCAATACCTATCTCACAGGGCCATTTTAAGAAAAATCCCTACCATACTTTTAGGTATTATATAAATGAATATTGCCACCATCACCACTACCACCAGTACTACTGCTGCTGCTGCTACTCCTCCTCCTCTTCCTAATACCACTACTACCATTACTACCTCTACTACCACTACTACCACCACTACTACCACCACCACCACCACCACCATCACCACTACTACTACTACTACTACTACTACTACTACTACTACTACTGCTACATAATTGTAAATAACTATTGTCAAAATGATGAGGAAGAGGTCAATGGTGATGATACCATGGGCAGTCATTACCATACTTGTTTGTGGATGTGAACGAAAAGACTAACCCAAGGGAACATTTGTTTCCAAATCGTACACCATCTTTTTTCTTTTCTTTCTCCTTTCAAAAAAAAAGGTAAGTTTTGTCCTTCATTTATCATGCTATGAGGAGTACCTTCTGGATCAGCAATAAGAAACTTCTACATGTCATAATGGGCCTTTTCTCTGGTGAGATGAAAAATATTGGACTAGACTTCAGAATTCCTTGGAAAAAGCCTTTAGCATGATCTTTTCTGTAAATGGGAAGTAACTTTGATAGCAAAGGCAGCTATCATTGTGTGGCTACCACAGGACACCACACAAGCAGCAGCACAGGCTTTAATGAGAGCAAATGTGATCACCATATGTTTGGCTTTGATTAAATTTTATGGACATTGATTGTGCAAGATTAACTAACAAGCAAAGTCCTCACTTCTCAATGAGAGGCACAAGAAATAATGAGTAAAGATTGAAATACTCAATGTGGCCATTATACAGCCACAGCCACAACATGTTCCTATTGCTTTCTGTCCTGGTTATGAATGAGTGAGTAATTCTTTATTTTCCACCAGGTAACATTTATGAAAGGCCTTTGATAATAATTTTTGATAGGAGAAATTACATAGACATGAAGGATATTACCAGGAGCTGTAGCTGTAAGAGGAAATGTGTATAAAAACTTTCCTAACATCTGGTCTTGTTAAAAATCAGAATAATTTAAAGTGATGAAATCAATCTCCCTCCCTTGGGCTTCTAAAGATGGGGCATGATGTCTTCTTTCAGGAATGGTGTTCCTGCAGGCAGGGTATGCACTAGTCCATATATCTTGCAGCTCTTTTAGCCTATTAATGTCATGAGAACTTCAAATGCTTTTGAAATTAAGAAAAGAGATCAGCTTAGTGCTTTTAGAAAGGTTCTTACTTACTCAATAGCTACTGTTTTACTGAGAGAGCAGATTCCTTGATGACAATGGCATTTAGGGACAGAATACTGAAATTTATCTTGATAGCATATTTAGAACAAATTTAGAGCATCTAGGTGTATACCACAAGATCATGGAAAGAGTCTTGGTGGTCATCTACTCCAGCTCCCTTATTTTATTGGTGAGGAAATTGAAGTCCAGAAGGGGAAGTGAGTTGATTAAGAGTATGAGTGAGTGGCAGAGCTAAAACTCATACCTAATTCTCTTAGGGACAGCTGGGTGATGCAGTAGAGTGCTGGGTCTGGAATCAGGAAAAGTCATCTTCCTGAGTTCAAATCTGGCTTCAGACATTTTCTAGGTATGTGGCCCTGGGCAAGTCAGTTAACCCTGTTTTCCTCAATTTTCTCATCTGTGAAAAAAGCTGGAGAAGAAAATGGAAAAGCACTCTAGTATCTTTGTCAAGAAGACCCCAAATGGGGTCATGAAGAGTTGGGCATGACTAAAATAGCTGAACATCATCATCATCATCAACAACAACAACAACAAGAACTCTCTTAAGTTCTAGAATGATCCTCTACACAAAGCTGCTCTGGATTGAGGACAATTGTTAAGAGCATAAGATGAAGGATTAACTTGTATCATACTATAAATGTACATAGAGATGTGATATGGTATGTCATTGCATTTGAGGCTATAATTGTGAATGAAATTAGATCTCATGGATATAGTTTTCATATCAGAAGACTCACTAGAGGACTTAAATTCGTTATATGGAGGCAGACCTATTTATTTCACCATTTATTTTATTTATTGTTGCAGATGTGAATCTTGGTAGTGAAGATGGAAGACTAGAGGCAAACCAGCTCAACTCTCACCATTTCTCTCCAAACAACTTTAAAATAATGCCTCAAGTCAAACTTTGGGATGGCAGAGCCAGCAAAAGATCAGGGTGAGACATTTTTCTGGCTTAAGAAAGCATAGGAGATCAGCAGGAGAAGGTATGACAACAGGGTGGAAGTCTTTCCAGAGCCCACACACATAGCGATAACAATCACAGCTGTACCAGCAATGTTGTAATTATGATCAACTGTGAAAGACTTGACTGTTTTGATCCAAGACAATTAATTCCAAAGGACTTATGAGGAAAAAAATGCTATCTACCTTGAAATAGAGACTGAAGAACTGAGTTCAAATTGAAGTATAATTTTCTCACTTTCTTTATTTTTCTTGCTTTTTGTTAAAAATATGGCTAATATGGAAATATGTTTTGTACGATTGCAAGTATAATTGCTTTCTCAATGGGTGGAGGAGGACTAGGAGATAGGAATAGAATTTGGAACTTAAAATTTAAAAGGAAAAGAATGTTTAAAATAATAAATAAATATATATACACATATATAAATACATATATACACTTACATAAATACATGTGTACATATGTATATATGGGCACATGCACATACATACATATATCAAATGAAATGGGGTGGCTGGAGAAAGATCATAGGAAATGTAGAGGGTCAAATGTTGAATCTTATCTCTGCTATCAATGTGACCTTGTCACTTCCCCTAATAATCACTCCCTTTTTCTCATTCTCAGTTTCTTCATTTGTCACTGAATTCAAATTTAATTGAGGGTGTATGAGATGTTCATGAGTACTAGCACTTCTTGTGTAAGGGCTTGCTGGGCCCTTTTCAGGGCTGCTCTTTCACCTTTAGTGTCCACCTGATTCACTCAATTCTCAGTTGTGGCTTCAAGAAGCTGTAGCATGCCCAGTGAACACACTACAGTAAACCATCTTTCTAGATCAGCTAAATAGATTGAGGGTAACTGACCAACTGCAAACCTATTGGTGAGTTAGGGAGATGTCTACACCAAGCACGTGAAGACTTACCCCAGCAGAATGGGCATATGATAACAATTTGTTCCAATATCCATGAAGATGACTGAAGCAGGAGCTGTGGGGTGCTTAGAGCTTGGTCAGATATCTAAGATTCCAAGGTCATCCACCGTATCCGGGCCATCACCAGTCATCCTTGTTTTGCCACTGGACTTTGATGACTTAGAAGGAGAAAGGATGATGACTTTGTGTAACTCTTCCTGACTTAAATCCAATTCATGTACAAGTCAAGATATCACCCATGGTGTCATTGGTCCTCTTGAACATATAGAATTGGAAGATGTCTCAGAGGTCATTTAGTCCAATTTCTTTTTTTTTAATTAAATTTTTAAAATATTTTAAGTTTTCAGCATTGATTTCCACAACATTTTGAATTAAAAATTTTCTCCCCATTTCTACCCTCCCTCCACTCCAAGATGGCATATATTCTGATTGCCCCATTCCCCAGTCAGCCCTCAATCCTGTCACCCCACTCCCCCCATCCCCTTTTCCCTTACTTTCTTGTAGGGAAAGATAGATTTCTATGCCCCATTGCCTGTATATCATATTTCCTAGTTGCATGTAAAAACAACTTTTTTTTGAACATCTGCTTTTAAAAGTTTGAGCTCCAAATTCTCCCTCCTCTTCCCTCCCCACCCACCCTCCCTAAGAAGGCAAGCAATTCAACATAGGCCACATGTGTATCATTATGCAAAACCCTTCCACAATACTCATGTTGTGTAAGACTAACTATATTTTGCTCCCTCCTATCCTGTCTCCCTTTATTCAATTTTCATCCTTGGCCCTGTCACTTTTTGAAAGTGTTTGCTTTTGATTACCTCCTCCCATTATCTGCCCTCCCTTCTATCATCCCCCCTTTTTCATCTGCTTCCTCCATTTTTCCTGTGGGGTGAGATACCCATTTGATTGTGTATGTTATTCCCTCCTCAAGTCAAATCTGATGAGAGCAAAATTCACTCATTCCCGCTCACCTGCCACCTCTTCCCTTCCAATGAACTGCTTTTCTTGCAACTTTCATGTGAGATAATTTAACCCATTCTATCTCTACCTTTCTCCCTCTCTCAATATATTCCTCTCTCATCCTTAATTTGATTTCTTTAGATATCATCCCTTCGTACTCAACTCACCCTGTGCCCTCTGTGTGTGTGTGTATATATATATATATATATATATATATATATATATATATATATATATATATGTATATACACACATTCCCTTCAGCTACCCTAATACTGAGGTCTCGTGAATTACACACATCATATTTCCATGTAGGAATGTAAGCAAAACAGTTCCACTTTAGTAAGTCCCTTATGATTTCTCTTTCTTGTTTACCTTTTCATGCTTCTCTTCATTCTTGTGATTGGAAGTCAAATTTTCTATTCAGCTCTGGTCTTTTCACCGAGAAAGCTTGAAAGTCCTCTATTGTATTTAAAATCCATATTTTGCCTTGGAGCATGATACTCAGTTTTGCTGGGTAGGTGATTCTTGGTTTTAATCCTAGCTCCATTGATCTCCAGAATATCATATTTCAAGCCCTCAATCCCTTAATGTAGCAGCTGCTAGATCTTGTGTTATCCTGATTGTGTTCCATAATACTAAAATTGTTTCTTTTTGGCTGCTTGCAGTATTTTCTCCGTGATCTGGGAGCCCTGGAGTTTGGTGACAATATTCCTAGGAGTTTTCTTTTGGGGATCTTTTTCAGGAGGTGATCAGTGGATTCTTTCAATTTCTATTTTACCCTCTGGCTCTAGAATATCAGGACAATTTTCCTTGATAATTTCTTGAAAGATGATATCTAGGTTCTTTTTTTGATCATGGCTTTCAGGTAGTCCAATAATTTTTAAATTATCTCTCCTGGATCTATTTTGCAGGTCAGTGTTTTTTCCAATGAGATATTTGACATTGTCTTCCATTTTTTCATTCCTTTGGTTCTATTTTATAATATCTTGATTTCTCATAAAGTCACTAACTTCCACTTGCTCCAATCTAATTTTTAAGGTGTAATTTTCTTCAGTGGTCTTTTGGACCTCCTTTTCCATTTGGCTAATTCTACTTTTCAAGGCATTCTTCTCTTCATTGGCTTTTTGGAGCTCTTTTGGAGCTCTTTTGCCATTTGAGTTAGTCTATTTTATAAGGTGTTGTTTTCTTCAGTATTTTTTGGGTATCCTTTAGCAAGTCATTGACTTGTTTTTCAGTGTTTTCTTGCATCACTCTCATTTCTCTTCCCAATTTTTCCTCTACTTCTCTAACTTGCTTTTCCAACTCCTTTTTGAGCTGTTCCATGGCCTGAGACCAGTTCATGTTTTTCTTGGAGGCTTTTGTTGTAGGCTCTTTGACTTTGTTAACTTCTTCTGGCTGTATGTTTTGGTCTTCTTTGTCACCAAAGAAAGATTCCAAAGTCTGAGTCTGAATCTGAATCTGTTTTTGCTGTTCATGTTCCCAGCCAACTACTTGACCCTTGAGCTTTTCATCAGGGTATGACTGCTTGTAGAGTAGAGAGTACTTTGCTCCAAGCTTGAGGGGCTGTGCTGCTGTTTTCAGAGCTATTTCTACACAGCAAGCTCTGCCACAACAGCACTCCTCCTCCCCCAAGAATTGCCAACGTAGACCACGACTCAGATCCAAGCAGGCTCTGCACTTCTGCTTTGATCCACGGTGTAATTCCTCCCACCAGGCGGGCCTGGGGCCAGAAGCAACTGTAGGTGTTTCTCTGGAAGAAGCCTCAGAGCTGCACCACCTCTTCCACCCCCGGGGTGGTGGCTGAACCGTGAATTCCCTACTCTGTGCCCAGCAGTTTTTTCCCACTAACCTGCCCTGTTGTCTTTGGTGTTTGTGGGTTAAAAGTCTGGTAACTTGCACAGCTCTCTGATTTAGGTCACTATGGCCTGTTCCACCCAACTCCTGGTCTGGTTGGTCCGGGAGCAGCCCATGCTGGACTCTGCTCTGCTCCCAGCTCTGTGCGATAGACCTGTCCTGGGCTGGAGCCCTGCTTCCCTCTGCTATTTCGTGGGTTCTGCAGTTCTAGAATTTGTTCAGAGCCATTTTTATAGGTGTTTGGAGGGACCTGGGGGAGAGCTTAGGCAAGTCTCTGCTTTCCAGCTGCCATCTTGGCTCTGAACTCCCCCCTCCCCCCACCCAGTCCAATTCTTTATGCCAATGAAGGATACTCTTCTAGGACATCCTTGAAATATGGTCTTGTCAGCTTGAACACTTCCAGTGATAAAGAAGTCCTTCCTTTATGAAGTAGCATATTTTATTTTTGGACAGTTTGATTGTTTCAAAGGATTTTCTTTATATCGAGCTGAAACATACCTACTGCTTTTTTGTCGTGGTACAATTCAGTTCAACAAAGAAGTAAAATATAAGATAAATATTTAAGGGTTTTGGTGGTGTTTATCCTGGAGAAGAGAAGATTTAGAGGGCACATAAGATCTCTATGAAAATATCCAAAAAACTCATATAAAAGAGGGAATAGCTTTATTTGGCATTGCTCCAGAGAGTATCATTATCAGGATTGCATCTCTGAAGATGGACTGTTTTCTTTTCACTATCATTAATGTACTTTTCTGAATATCCTCTATCTTGTCAATTGCTCATTTAAAACATAGACTTCAGAGTTGGACCCTCAGATCCACAGTGCAAAACAAAGTACAGTGGTACTATCAGTATCTATGTTCTGGGCACTCAATTTCTATTATTGTAACCAAAGACTGCATTAGCTTTTCAGCATCCCCATTGCTCCTGTTGTTAGCTTCCATTGTTTGTGGTCAACTTAGAGTATCAGATCTTTTGCACAGGGACTATTGCTACTAAGTAAGAATGATATAGTTTGAAATATGAACACAATTGTAGTTGACTTTTGAGGAAAAGATTACCTACTAGAGAAATAACATATTAAAGGGAATTTGAGGTAGTAACATATTATATTTTGTATTAATTCCTACTTAGAGAAAGATTATCAACTGACTTTCTGATAATTGGCTACATGTGAATGGTATATATTTAATTCAACAACATTGATTAAGTTCCTGCTATAGGGTACTGTAATAGACAGTGGGTTTAAAATATGATATGGCATTTTAAGATACACAAATGAAATGCCTAACCTGTATTAATTTGCAAAGATGAGGATGGTAAGAGTTTTAAAGTTGTACATTTTATATAAGCCAGTACCTTGCAGGACTAAATTTTTGTTATGAGTTTATAGGTTTATTTTGTGATTGTCTGAGCATGTGTCTGTGCAAGCAGAATAGTGGAAATCAATTGTCATGTGCTCTTTCTATAATGCAGTGGGAAGCTTTTCCAATTCCACAGAACAAATTTAGTCAATAGCTGACCTCCCATAGTTCTACCAAGATTCACTGGTATTGTTCCATGGTGCTTCTCCCCTACCCCCACCCCTTTTCTGTTGATTTTTATTAGTGAATACATTTTTGTGGTTGTCATCAGAAGGGATTCTCATTTGTGAATTACATATAGTATTTGTGTTCCAAATTTCAAAGAGCTTAAGTGAAAGGACAAATGGCCCTCAATAATATAGTTAAATTTTTATACATGTTGGGGGGGGGAAGAGTGAAGAAAATTGTCTGATGGAAAATACATATTTCTGGAATTTTCATGTCCATCCTAGGAAATGTAGATTTTTTTAAAATAAAGAAACAAATTTAATACTAACAATGCATTTTAATCTTTTTTTTTCCAAATTAAAAAAAAAACAAGTACAGTGAGGTTTGAAAAGTGGAAAAAATTAAGTTAATATTAAAGTTTTATTAATTTTTATCTAGCATATAATTCTCAACCAAATATTGTGCCTACATTTTGTTTCAAAGTAATAGGTTTTTAATAATGATTATTGAGCTTTCCAGACGATCATTTTGATTGGCTACTAATCATTTCCCTTTTGTTCTCTCCTGAAATTTCCCATTACATTTCTTTTAATGTTATCTAGCTTTACTGGACTGGTGCTTTTACTGTAAATTTTAAGACCATCCTGGTGAGTGAGAACAAGCTTATCTTTCCTTGGAGTGTTCGCTACACAGATTATTCCCATTCATATGGTCTTTGCAGCTCTTTTTCTCCTTCTTCCAGAATAGGAAGCTGCATCTGGGACCTTCCTTAACTGCCACTTACCCAACAACAACTGAAGAGCCATAGTTGGGTTCTTAGGTTCATGATACTTAATATTTGTTGTTGCTGCATTGTTTATATCTGCACATTTCTTACTTCATTCCTTTCCCTATGAAATTAATTTCATTTTTTAAAAAAGAACTTGTCTGTATTCCAACACAATGGAGATCCTCCCACCCTAAAAGTACTATGAGGCAGCTAGGCAGCATGATGGATAGAACTCTGAGCCTAGAGTCAGAAAGTTGTTGTTGTTCAGTCATTTCGGTCCTGTCCAACTCTCTGTGACCCCACTTAGGCTTTTCTTGGCAAAGATACTGGGCTGTTTTGCCATTTCCTTCTCCATCTCATTTTACAGATGAAGAAATTGAAGCAAACAGGGTAAAGTGACTTGTCCAGGGTCACACATCTAGTAAGTGTCTGAGGTCAGATTTGAACTCAGGTTTTCCTGACTCCTGGTGCTCTATCCACCATGCCACATAGGTGCCCCACAGTCAGGAGGACCTGAGTTCAAATACATCCTTGGATACATAGTAGATGTGGGATGGTGGGCAAATCACTTAATCTCTATTTGCTTTCATTGCCTCCACTCTAAAATGGGGATAGTGACAGCACCTACCTTCCAGGATTGTTGTGAGGATAGAATGAGATAATAGTTGTAAAACATTCCAAGTACAGTGCCTGGCACATAGTAGGCATTATATAAATGCTATTCCCTCCCCTTCCTCTACTGCGGTAATTTTTAGAATTTCATATGTATGCTACCTAATGAAAGATATTGAGAGGAAACAATACAGTATGTTGTGTTGGGAGTAGGAAGTAGTGGGAGAATGTTTGAGCAAACTAATAGAGCAGTCAGTCAGTCAATATGTGTCAGGCACTGAGTTAAGCACTAGAAATGCAAAGAAAGGCAAAAGACATTCCTTGCTCTCAAGAAGCTCACTATCTAATGGGGTAAACAGCATGCAAACAACTAGGTACTAACACGATAGATAGAGGGTATATTGGAAATAATCAGCAGATGGAAGGCACTAGGGCAAAGTAGGATTGGGAAAAGTTCCCTCTGGAAGGTAAGATTTTAGCCGTGAGTTGAAGGAAGCCAAAGAATCTGGGTGGTGGAGATGAGGAAGAACATTCCAGGCATGGGAGGACAGCCAGCATAAGGAAGAAGGGTATAGAATCTAAGAAGATTGGAAAAATAGTGTCAGTATAACCATAGTCTAAGGTTCTCTTCCTTCAAAAATAATTGTCTTTAAGGGGAAAAAAAGCAGTTATAACTTTGTGTTGTTTTGATGTTATAAATGCAAGGCCTATCTATTATATTTCTTTTTTTTGGAGGGAGGAAGGCAGAGCAATTGGGCTTAAGTGACTTGTCCAAGGTCACAGAGCTAGTAAGTGTGTCAAGTATCTGAGGCTGAATTTCAACTCAGGTCCTCCTGACTCCAGGGCTGGTGCTCTACTTCACTGCGCTACCTAGCTGTCTCTCTACTGACTATATTTCAAGATTTACCAATTTACAGACCTTTTGACATCTTATCTAGGCTTCAATTTTTTTTGCCAGTGAAACAGAACTAATGATCCTTTTTTCTATTTATCATCCATGTAAATATAAACTAAAACTGTATTTTTTTGGTGGAGGAAAGAGCACATAGATTTCTAATTTTGAAGAAGAAAAAATTTAGGAAATTATTCTTTCATACCTATACTACTATGAAACTTGAACTATACAGGACATCTAGCTTTCTGTTGTGTTTGGGGAAGAGAAGTTTTTTGAAGTGGGAAGTATGTGTGGTGCAGTGGATAGAGTGCTGGAAGTCAGAAAGTGTGTCCCTCAGTTCAATCTAGGCTTGATCACTTACTAGTTGTATGATCCTTGGAAAATTACTTAATCCTGTTTGCCTCAGTTTCCTCATCTGTAAAATGAGCTGGAGAAAGAAATGGCAAATCACTCTAGTATCTCTGCCAAGAAGATCCCAAATGAGGTAATGAAGAGTTGGACATGACTGAAAAATGGCTGAACAAAGACAAAGGAAGGATGAATACTAAGAATAACTAAATTATAAATAATCAAATGAAAATCTGTGCTCACTGTTTGAAACAATATTTCTGATCTGTTTTTTATTTTAATTGAACTTATTCTCTGTGTGCTACTTCACTGTAAAGATATTATTAAATTTGTAGATAATGCCCACCTTCATTTTAATACTCATACAGTTAATCTTCCTATTACAAGAAGATGGGGTTTAGAAAGTATATTTGTACTGTGACTTAAAAAAAGCATCCACACTCCTTTCTAAAAGGAAAACTGATTTTTGGTAGACATGAAAGGGAACTTAATAAGAATTTATTTCAATCACTCAAGAGAAGGATTTTTTTGTTGCCACAGATTCATTATGGAAAATCATAATTATAATAATAGCTGATATTTTATTTTGCTTTAAGGTTTGCAAATAGTGTTAAATATGGTCCCCTATCCTTTCCTGAGATACCTACAGCAACAGGAATAAATATCTTATTGTTTTGGAGGGCAGCCTCTTCCACTGCTGGATGGCTCTAGTTAGAAAGTCCTTCATTTATTTTGCACCAAAGTCTGCATCCCTCAGTCATTAAGATGCTAGTTTTAGTTGTCTGAACTAAGAGAAAATATCTCATTTTCCCCCTCAATTCAGTTTAATGCAATTAAGTTCAACAAACATTAAGGGCTTTCTATATGAAAGTTGCTTTGTAAGGCTCTAGGTATACAAAAATGAAAAACAAACCACAGTAGTCCTTGACCTTGAGAAATTCATAATTTAATAGGAAGCATAATATAATCAGACAAGAAGACACAAGGTAGAATAAAATAAAAGCAAAGCAGTGGCAAGGAAAAAAGCAAAGCATGCTGTCACAGAAAGGACATTGGATTTATAATCAGAGAACCTGGGTTCAAATCTCAGCCTTGATATTTACTTTCTAAGTATTCTTGGGTAAATCATTTAATTTTAATAGAAATTGGCTTCCTTTTCTGAAAAATTAAGATTTTAGATTTAATGACTTCTAATGTTCCTTCAAGTTCTAAATCTATAAGAGGGAGCAGAAAACAGGTTATAAGAAAATTTTAAGGTAGTGAGATCACATTCTGCTGAAGGGAAGGAAAGGATGAAAGAAACAAGATTTATGGAAGGGGTCACACTTGATCTAGGTCTTTAAGGAAAAAAGAAAGATTTCAATAGAGATGTCCAGATATTGGAGTGGCTGGTGTGGATGCATGGAATGCGGAAGGAGTAAGACAAGCTTGGAGAATAGCTAGGAGAGTAGTTTGGTTTGAACATGGATTGAATGAATGTGAATACTGTGAAAAAAGCTGGAAAAGTAGTTTGGAGATGGATTGTATAAGGTATTAAACTAAAGTTATCCTTTCCACATCGCAACTTTCCACACTGCAGTTTCAATGTTTTGTAGGTCAGCATAAGAAATTAAATGGGGATTTTTTGGGGAGTTTTGCAGAAACTGCAGATGATATGTGAAGACCAGCAGATGAAAGAAAAAGTTTAGAAGCTCAGAAATGCATAAAATATATCTATAGTATTGTATAATATCAACATACTTTATCTTTTAATACCATAATAATTCAGACTTTTCTGTATGAAGGGAGGGCCAAAAACTTTACATGGAGTTTCCAGATTGCAGAGGCACTGGGCCCCTAACCCCTGTGATGTAGAAGGGAAAACTGTAGTTCATAGTTTATTCAGTAAGCAATAGGTGGTAGCTGTTTTGAACAGAGAAATGATAGAATCAGACTTAAGCATTGGGAAGCACACTTTGAAATATGTATGAAGGAAAGATAGGAGGGATAAGAGATTCTAGTGAAAAGTATCAGTTGGGAGACTATAAAATAATATGGTCATTAATTTTTCCCTGAGCTATGGTGGTAGCAAAGTGAGTAAGGAGGGGGAGGTGAATATGAGAAATAAAGTAGATCAATAACAGCTGGTAATAGATTGAGTGTGAGGCTTAAAAGAGAGGGAAAATCAAGGATAACTTTGGGGAAGTTATCTTGGAAGACTGGGAGGTTGGTGGCACCATTAAGACAGAAGAAAATTGGGAAGATGAGGCTGGTTTTTGAACCTTTAGATATGAATGGGACATCCAGGTAGAAATATCCAATAGGCCAATGGAAACATAGACTGGCACACAGAGGGCTAGAGTATTATTTCATGAGTCATCTGTATAGAGGTCATAGTTGGAAGAGTAGGAAGAAAAAACAAAGTCCAGAGGACAGCTTTAAGGACACATAACTACACACGTGCACTATTGCACTCACATATACATTTAGGAGAAAGATAAACCAATGAAAGAAATAAAGAAGGAATTTTCAGAGCTAAGAAGAGAACCAGAAGAACGTCCTATCACAAAAACTGAGTGTGTGTGGGGGTTGTATCAAGACGGAGAAGATGGGAAGTATCAAATTCTCTAAAAGTTTGTTGTTAATCCAAGAACATGCTATTGTTTCTGGTTATAAATTTCCCCAGAGATTTTTGGGACAGACAACCTGGGGGCTCCTAGATCTTTTAACTCTTGAATAGTTATCTTATGTACTTTCAAACTCTCATGCGAATGAATTGGTTTGGATGGATTCATAGCCTTAGGACCAAGTTAGATATTTGTAGAGCATTTAACACAGAGCCTGGCACATAATAGCTGTTGTATAAATGCATATTCCCTTCTCCCTTGCCTGAGCCTTCATTTTTATCATTATTGAAATAGAAGGCAACTGCTCTCTGGGTTCTTAAATTCTTTATCATAAGAGAAAATATCACCTTCTTTATCCAGTTTCTCTTCCTCATACTTCTCCTGCAATCCTCACTGTCTCCATTTCCTACCTCTACTTCTTGTGGATAAGAAATTAGAAAACCATTGTGAAACATTTCTTGTTCTTGTATGTTTATATCTATTCCTATTATCCAACTTGGATGTCCAGACTTTTAGTAAAAATATTTGATGCAGATATTATCCCTCCTAATTCTATGTTCATTGATCTTTTATGCAAACTGTTATAATTTTATGCAATCAAATTTGTCTATTTTATCTCTTATGATCTTCTCTGTTCCTTGATTTGACAAGTTATCCATAGTTCAAAAGGAATATCATTCCCTGCTCTTCTAATTTATTTATGATATAACCTTTTACATATAGTTTGCATATCCATTTGGAGCTTATTATAGTATATGCTGTAAGATGTTAGTCTTAGCCTAATGGGAGAAGGGACAGTCACACAGCTTCATGGTTTCAGTGTAGACTTCTGCTCATAGTGATAGGAAATATTGGTATCATTACTAGTTCTGAAACCGTTTCTTTCAATGAGCAGTTTTTTCCCCCACAGCAAAGTAATAAACTGTTTATTGATAATTACTGGAATAATTGCTAACTCTTTCCAGTTTTATAGGAAAACCAGTTAGAGAGGAAATCACTGAGAAATCAAATAGTCTTTGTACCTCCAGGCCCCTCAGTAGCACAGCTGTTAGTTCTTGTGTGTTGGCTTCCATGGTTGAAGGAGCGCTAGTAGAACACATGGTTATGTTTGGGTATTAACGTGGAGGATGAAGACTGAGAAAAGGGCATGAGATTTGACTAAAGAATTCATTGATAATCTTGGAATGATGAAATGCATAGTTTTGGGTTTGGAAGTTAGATTGTAAGGTGTTGAAAAGTAACAGTGAAGAAATGGAGCAAGAAAATGTAGAATACACTTTCTAGAAGTTTAGGAGTGATGGGGAAGGGAGATGTAGGTTGATGTCTTGAAGGTGGCAGAGTCAAGGATGTCAAAGATGGAGAGACTAAGCAAATATTAGTAGGATTAAGGATAAAGAGAGACTGATAAACAGAACAAGATTCCAAGAAGATGCAAATATTAGTAGGGTTAAAGATAAAGAGAGACTGACAAATAGAACAAGATTCCAAGGAGATGAGCTCACAGGCAATCATGGAGGAACTAACCTTGGTAATGAGGTAGGCCGCTTCAGTCTCTGAGATGAGAGAGAAGCAGAAGAATTTAAATGGATATATCAGTTCTATAGGAGAAGAGAAGAGATCAGGGAAATGGAAGATATATTACATCAGTCTTCTTGGTCAAATAGGAGACATCACTTTTTAAAAATTTTTATTTATTTTTTTAAAATTTAATTTATTTAATATATTTAGTTTTCACCATTGATTTTCCAGAGTTTGAATTACAAATTTTCTCCCAATTTTTACCCTCCCCCCCACTCCAAGATGGCATATATTCTGGTTGCCCTGTTCCCCAGTCAGTCCTCCCTTCTGTCACCCCACTCCCCTGCCATCCCCTTTTCCCTTCCTTTCTTGTAGGGCAAGATAAATTTCTATGCCCCATTGCCTGTATCTTATTTCCTAGCTGCATGCAAAAACTTGTTTTTTTGAACATCTGTTTTTAAAACCTTGAGTTCCAAATTCTCTCCCCTCTTCCCTCCCCACCCACCCTCCCTAGGAAGGCAAGCAATTCAATGGAGGCCACATGTGTATCATTATGTAAAACCCTTCCACAATACTCATGTTGTGAAAGACTAACTATATTTTGCTCCTTCCTAACCTATCCCCCTTTATTGAATTTTCTCCCTTGACCCTGTCCCTTTTTGAAAGTGTTTGCTTTTGATTACCTCCTCCCATTATCTGCCCTCCCTTCTATCGTCCCCCCTTTTTTATCTCCTTCCTCCTTCTTTCCTGTGAGGTGAGATACCCATTTGAGTGTGTATGTTATTCCCTCCTCAAGTCAAATTCAAAGAGAGCAAGATTCACTCATTCCCCCTTACCTGCCCCCTCTTCCCTTCCTACAGAAATGCTTTTTCTTGCCACTTTGATGTGAGATAATTTAACCCATTCTATCTCTACCTTTCTCCCTCTCTCAATATATTCCTCTCTCATCCTTAATTTGATTTCTTTAGATATCATCCCTTCATATTCAACTCACCCTGTGCCTTCCATATATATATATTCCCTTCAGCTACCCTAATATTGAAGTCTCATGAATCACACACATCATCTTTCCATGTAGGAATGTAAACAAAACAGTTCAACTTTAGTAGGTCCCTTATGATTTTTCTTTTTTGTTTACCTTTTCATGCTTCTCTTCATTCTTGTGATTGAAAGTCAAATTTTCTATTCAGCTCTGGTCTTTTCACTGAGAATGCTTGAAAGTCCTCTATTTTGTTGAAAATCCATATTTTGCCTTGGAGCATGATACTCAGTTTTTCTGGGTAGGTGATTCTTGGTATTAATCCTAGCTCCATTGACCTCTGGAATATCATATTCCAAGCCCTTTGATCTCTTAATGTAGCTGCTGCTTGATCTTGTATTATCCTGATTGAGTTTCCACAATACTCAAATTGTTTCTTTCTGGCTGCTTGCAATATTTTCTCCTTGATCTGGGAGCTCTGGAATTTGGCAACTATATTCCTAGGAGTTTTCTTTTGGGGATCTTTTTCAGGAGGCAATAGGTGGATTCTTTCAATTTCTATTTTACCCTCTGCTTCTAGAATATCAGGGCAGTTCTCCTTGATAATTTCTTGAAAGATGCTATCTAGGCTCCTTTTTTGATCATGGCTTTCAGGTAGTCCAATAATTTTTAAATTATCTCTCCTGGATCTATTTTCCAGGTCAGGGGTTTTTCCAATGAGATATTTCACATTGTCTTCCACTTTTTCATTCCTTTGGTTCTGTTTTATAATTGATTGATTTCTCATAAAGTTACTAGCTTCCACTAGCTCCAATCTAATTTTTAAAGTAGTATTTTCTTCAGTGTTCTTTTGGACCTCCTTTTCCATTTGTCTAATTCTGCCTTTCAAGGCATTCTTCTCCTCATTGGCTTTTTGGAGCTCTTTTGCCATTTGAGTTAGTCTATTTTTTAAGGTGTTATTTTCTTCCGTATTTTTTTTGGGTCTCCTTTAGCAAGTCATTGACTTGTTTTTCATGGTTTTCTCGCCTCCTTCTCATTTCTCTTCCCAATTTTTCCTCTACTTCTCTAACTTGCTTTTCCAACTCCTTTTTGAGCTGTTCCATGGCCTGAGACCAGTTCATGTTTTTCTTGGAGACTTTTGATGTAGGCTTTTTGACTTTGTTGATTTCTTCTGTCTGTATGTTTTGGTATTCTTTGTCACCGAAGAAAGATTCCCAAGTCTGAGTCTGAATCTGAATCCGTTTTTGCTGCCTGGCCATGTTCCCAGCCAACTACTTTACCCTTGAGCTTTTTTCAGAGTATGACTGCTTGAAGAGTAGAGAGCACTTTGTTCCAAGCTTGAGGGGATGTGCTGTTTTTTTCAGAGCTATTTGTACACAGCAAGCTCTGCCACACCATCACTCCTCCTGCCCCAAGAACCAGCAACCTGGACCTGATTCAGATCTTAAGCAGGCTCTGCACTCCTGCTGTGATCCACCACTTAATTCCTCCCACCAGGTGGGACTGGGTCCAGAAGCAACTGCAGCTGTAATTCTGTAGCTGTACCACCCCCACTGCCCCTGGGGCAGTGACTGAACTGGGAACTCCTTTCACTCCCTGCAGTTTTTCACACTAACCTTCTCTGTTGTCTTTTGGTGTTTGTGGGTTGAGAAGTCTGGTAACTGCCACAGCTCACTGCTTCAGGGTGCTAGGGCCTGTTCTGCCTGGCTCCTGGTCTGGTTGGTGCTGCTGCCACCCACGCTGGGCTCTGCTCCACTCTGCTCCTAGCTCTGTGCGCAATAGACCTTACCCAGTGACCATCCAGGCTGTCCTGGGCTGGAGCCCTGCTTCCCTCTGCTATTTTGTGGGTTCTGCAGTTCTAGAATTTGTTAAGAGCCATTTTTATAGGTTTTTGGAGGGACTGGGGGGGAGCTTACACAAGTCCCTGCTTTCCAGCTGCCATCTTGGCTCTGCCCCCGAGACATCACTTTTTGATAGAGAAGGGTTCTGGAAAGGAAAAACCCATCAAATGCTTTAAGTAGCATGATTTTCTTAGGTGTGAAGTTTTATCTCTTTATAAAGCTGTCAAGGATTCCACCTTTATTTAGCCATTCTTCCCAATGCTTGCTGTTCATAAGAAGCCCCTTCATTTCTGCAGGTCAAGAGAACTCCTTTCTGCCATTCCTGGGAGTGTTCCTTTCCCCTCACCTGCCTCCACCCTAATGTTTATTCTAATATGGCTTTCTATATATATCTAAGAGTTCATACTTCTCAAGGGTTGTGTTATGGACCACTAAGAAACTGCTTCACCACTTCCTTGTCTCAATCCAACTTCTACATGAGACAGTTAGACTTAAGGTGGCCTTTGGGGAAGAATATGAAAAGGAATTCTTTGTGTCTCTTGCCAAAATTTAATTATATTTCATTATATTCCTTGTATTTATTTCTTCAAAATTCTAGAAAAGGGTTCAGGAGACAATATGGTAGAATATAAGCAGCAATCCAATTGAATACTCCCAACATTACCCCTCAAAAAAATTTGAAATAATGCCTCAAGTAGAATTTTGGAGTGGTGGAGCCAACAAAAGGTCAGGGTAAGATATTTTTCTAGCCTCAAACAACTTAGAAGGTTTGCAGGAAAGATCTGTGACACCAGGGTGAAGGTCTGTCCAGAGAGCACACATACTGCAGCGGCATCAGTGGCAAGGTTCTGGGGAGGCAATAGCAGCAGCTTGAGGTGCTCTCAGTCCAGAGATTGTAAAGGAGTTAAACAATTGCTCAAAAAGAGTTAATAGGCAAACCTTTGCTGGCACTAGGTACAGCTGGCATTGATTGGAAACTCTATTGCTCACCAGCAATTCTGGGTTGCAGTTCCAGGGAAGAGAAGATCGTTCATGATTGATCACAAGGGAACAGGGACCATGGTCAGAGTTTGAAGGCACACAGAGGAACACTAGACCCTGTGGCTTCAGGAGAACATGGGACCTTTCTGGGTGATGACCTGAATGCAGATCAGGAGAGAAGTGACCATGCATCTCTCTGGATCATAACACATTGGAAGCCCTGAAAACTTGAAGAAATTCTGAAAACAGCCTAAATCTTGAGACAGTGCTTTCCCACCCACAGGTGAACGGACTCCAACTTTAACACAAAGTTCAAAGTCAAGAAAAAGTCTGAAAATGAGCAGACAACAACAACATAAGAACTTTACTATAAACGCTATTGTGATGACATGGAAGACCAAGACACAAACTCAGAAGACACAAATGTAAAAACAGCTACAACCAAAGCTTCACAGAGAAATGCTAATTGGACACAGTCCAAACAAGAATTCTTGGAAGAGTTAAAGAAAGAGATAAGACTGGTAGAGGTGAAATTCATTGAAGACTTCCTGTAAATTACCCATAGAATTGGCCAAATGGAAAAAGAGGTACAAAATCTAACTGAAGAAAATAATTACTTAAAATTTAGAATTGGGCAAGTGGAAGTTCATGACTTCATGAGACATTAAGAAACAATAAAAAAAAATTAAAAAAACACAAAAATTGAAGAAAATGTGAAATATCTCACTGGAAAAACAATTGACCTAGAAAATAGATTGAGGAGAGATAATTTAAAAATTATTGGACTACCTGCAAGTCATGATAAAAAAGAGCCTAGACATCATCTTTCAAGAAATTATCAAGGAAAATTGCCCTGATACATTAGATGCAGAGGGCTAAAAAGAATTGAAAGAATCTCTTAATTGCCTCCTGAAAGAGATCCCAAAAGGTATATTATAGGCAAATCCCCTAGTTCCCAGGTCAAAGAGAAAATATTTCAAACAGCCAGAAAGAAACATTTTAAATATTGTAGAACCATAGTCAGGACAACAAAAGTTTAGTATCCTTTATATTAAAGGAGCAGAGCCTAGAATATGATATTCTGGAAATCAAAGTAGCTAGGATTACAATTCAGAATCACCCATCCAGCAAAACTGAATATAATCCTTTAAAGGAAAAATGAATATTTAATGAAATAGGGACTTTCAAGAACTTCTGATGAAAAGACCAGAGCTGAATAGGAAATTTGACATTCAAAATGAGAGTCAAGAGAAGCATAAAAAAACAAACATGAAAGAGACATCATAAAGGATTCAATAAGGTTAAACTGTTTACTTTCCTATCTAGGAAGAGGATACTTGTAATTCTTATGAACTCTATCATTTCTAGGGCAATTAGAAAGTGTATACATTGACAGAGGGTATCAATATGAGTTAAGTATGATGAGACCATTTCAAAGAAAATTAAGGGGATTAAAAAGAGGGTTGCCCTGGAAGAAGGAAGGGAGAGGTAGAATAGGGAAAATTATCTCATACAAAGGAGGCATGCAAGGAAGAACGCTTATAGTGGAGTGGAAAATAGGAGGGTGCTTGAACCTCATTCTCATAGGAATTGTTTCAAAGAGTGGAGAATACACACACTCAGTTGGGTATAGAAACCTGTCCTACCCTACAGGGAAGTAGAACTGGAAGGGGATAAGAGAAAGGTAAAGACCTGAAAAAGGGAGGTTAGATTAAGGGAGGCAGTGGTTAAAGCCAAAACAGACTTTTGAGTAGGGGCAGGTTAAAAGTGAGTGAGAAAAGGATAAACAGTGGGGGAAACAGGATAGAGGTAAATACACAGGTAGTAATCATAGCTGTGAATGTGAATGGGATGAACTTACTCACGAAATGGAAGCAGAGAACAGAATGGACTAAAAACCAGAATCCAACAATTTATTGTTTGCAAGAAACGCACTTGAAACAGAGATACATATAGAGTAAAAATAAGGGGCTGGAGTAGAATCTATTACGTTCAGCTGATGTTAAAAAAAAAAGCAGGGGTAACAATTATGACTTCAGACAAAGAAAAAGCAAAAATATACCTAATTAAAAGAGATAAGCAGGGAAGCTACATTTTACTAAAAGGTACCATAATGAAGACAACGACGACAGACAATGGAGTAATATCAATACTGAACATTTATACACCAAATGGCACGGTATCCAAATTCTCAAAGGAAAAGGTCAATGAGTTGCAGGAGGAACTAGAGTGGATTAGTGGGACACCTCAACTTTTCCCTCTTAGAAATAGATAAATATAACCAAAAATAAATAAGAAAAAAGTTAAGATAAATAGAATTTTAGAAAAGTTAGCTATGATAGACCTCATGAGAAAATTGAATGGGAATAGAAATGAATATACTTTTCTTTCAGCTGGACATGGCACCTTCACAAAAACTGACCATATAAAAACCTCAAAAAAACAATTCAGAAAACCAGAAACATTCAATGCATCCTTTTCAGATCATAATGCACTAAAAATTATATTCAACAAAAGGCCATGTAAACATTAATATTAATTGGAAACTAAATAATCTATTCCCAAAGAATGATTGAGTCAAAGAACAAATCACAGAAAGAATCAATAGTTTTATTAAAGAGAATGACAAGGAGACAATATGCTAAAATTTGTAGGATGCAGCCAAAGCAGTACTTAGGGGGAAAATGTATATCTCTAAACATTTACCTCCATAAAATAGAGAAAGTACAGTTCAATGAATTGGGTATACAACCAAAAAGAACTAGAAAAAGAACAAATTAAAAATCCTCAATTAAGCACAAAATTGGAAATTCTGAAAATCAAAGAAGAGATTAATAAAACGGAAAGTAAGAAAATCCTTGAACTAACAAAACCAGCTGATTTTATGAACAAAGACTCAATAAGATAGATAAACCATTGGGTAATTTGATTTTAAAAAAGAAAGAAAGAATTATTTTCTTCAGTGAGGTTTTGTACCTCCTTTTCCATTTGGTTGATTCTGTTTTAAGGAGTTCTTTTCTTCAGTGAAATTTTGTGCCTCTTTTTACCATTTGTCCAATTCTGTTTTATAAGATGTTATTTTCTTCAGGTTTTTTTTTGCACCTCTTTTTTTTGACCCTCTTTTCATAATTTTCTTGCATCACTCTCATTTCTTTTCTCAATTTTTTCCTCTACCTCTCATATGAACTGATGCAAAGTGAAGTGAGAATAGCTGGGAGATGGTTGTGCATAGTAACAGCAATGTTGTAATGATGATCAACTATGAAAGACTTGGCTACTCTATTGGCTACAGTGATACAAGTCAATTCCAAAGGACTCATTATGAAAAAAAAACACTGTCTACCTCCAGAAAAAGAACTGATGAACTCTAAGTACAAACTGAAGTACAACTTTCTCACTCCATTGCTTTTTTTTAATGACTAATATAGAAATGTTTCGATGATTTCACATGTATAAATAATATGTTGCTTGCTTTTTCTGTGGCCAGGGGAGGAGGTGGGAATGAGGGAGAAAATTTGTAACTCAAACTTTAAAAAGAAAAAATGTTAAAAATAAGAAAAAATGTTTAAGATTTTTTTTAATTTAAGAAAAGAGATAACATTTGATTATTGGTCATGTCCATTCTACATCACTGCTATTTTTCTGCTTTGCTTTATCTAGTAATAAGCTTTGCCCAGTGGAGTGTCTCATTTCAGTCACTTTATAAGACTTTAATGAACCTATGGCACTTTTTGAAGGAAAAAAGTGGTGATATATTGAATTGTAGCAGCATTGATATATTTATTTTATCAATCAATTCCACAGAATTGGAGTTTTCTTACTAAGTGAGAAAAATGTTCACCATTGGGAGAACTAATGAAGACAGGGCAAACTATCTATAATTTCACATATCAACTTGACTTCTCCTCTAACACTTTATGAGTCAGTATTAAAATAAGAACTGCTCTAAATGAGAATTTTCTTTAAGGAGTTTTTATTGTCAGGGGAGGCTCACAAACTAATTCACCAACAGAAAAAGTCTTCCTATTTATTTATCTAAATGTCAGGAAAATCTCTAATGAATCAGTATAACAATCTCAGAGGAAAAATATTTCCTCATGTATAATGAAAATTGTAACCAGGGATGGAGCCAGAAAAAAAATTACTTCTAAATCTATATGCACAAGTCATAGATAGAGTTGTATAATAAGGTTGAATCCAAATTCCAAAAAAATTAGGTAAGCATGCGTATAATTGATAATGAGTATTCAAGTTAAGAATAGATTTTTAAAAAGACATACTTTATTTGGAAAGCCAGCCTGTTCTCAGCATATAGATACCCTGAGTTAATTTGCCTCCTGTGAGATAGTGCTTCTCTCCTGGGGAATATTGATTCATCACCACTTGCTGTAGTCTAGGCCTCCTTAAGGACCTGGGGAAATTGGTACCTAATTGCTCCACAGGGGTTGGAGTTAAGATTAACCCCTAAATGAATTTTGACAGTTCTAAATATCAGATTCTCTGATAAACTTTTCTTGGAGTTAGCATGATTTTCAGTTTAAGAAACACAAGTTGGCTATTTGCTCAGAGAAATCTGTCTCTCTTTTTTGTCTCTTTCAGTTTCTTTTTCATCTAAAAGATGAATCTATTTTGACTAATTATGTATTTAAACTCAGATCTAGGACTGTGATTTCTAAAGAATAAAGGGAACTCTTGGCGTGGAAAATTGTTCCATAGATATAGATAAGGAACCCATCTATAATCTATAGTTCTTGAGAGCTGTCTGGGGCCTTGAGAAGGTAAATGATTTGCCCATGGTTGCATAACTAGTATGTATAAGCAATGGGATTAAGACTTGAACCCAAGCCTTCTTGACTCTTAAGACTTGACCTCTATTTACTATCCCTCTTCTCTCTTCTCCCTTCTCTCGATTCCTAATTCCTTTCAATTTCCCTCTCTCCTCCATCTCTCTGTTTATCTTCTTATTTCATGTTGGTTTTTTTCAGCCTCTAGATAAACACAAGTACATGAAAACACACATACACAAATACAATGGGTAATGGGTTTGATTATCTCCTTCTTACTGTCACCTCTTCCCCATTCCTCCACCTAATTTGTAGGAATCATGGTGATTAGAATTCCTTTTGTTTTATACTAAAGATGTTTCTCCTGGTCACTTTCAGAGTTTGTCATTTGTTATTAGAATTGTTAAATTTAACTACTGCCTGTCTTGTGGTTTTTAGCATGAATTTTTTTTGACCGATGCTTTGTTTTCTATATTCAGGAGTTCTGGACAGTTTTTTAAATATACTTTTTATATTACTATATCCATTTTTTTGATATTTCAACTTTTTCTGGAAGACATGATCCTAAAGTTCCTTTTCCTGTTTATCTGCTGTGCTTTATATTTTAAGAGAATTTTCTTCTTTCTGATAGATTGTTTTAGCCTTTTTTTCTTTATATTTCTTTTTTGCTTGTTTTATGATCCCTTTTTCTTTGATGATGAGTTTCCTGGGAATTGGATCTCAAAGCTGTCTTAACCTACTCCTAAGTTGAGACATTAACTTTTCATTGGCCTGAGTACCTCATCCAAGTTTTTCTAGGGAGACTGATCTGGTCCTGGATTCCCCTTTACTTAAGATCTGCTGCAAACTGACACTTATGTTGGCATCCTGCCTAAATTCCCTCAGTTCCTATTTCTCTGGATGAATATTACAGGGAAAACACACCCTTCCTTCCTGTACCTTCTCCCTCTCCACGAATGTGTGGGAATATTGAGGTCTGCAGCTTTTTGCCAAAGAATGGGAGGGTAAAGCCAGGGGCTGGATGTGCTGGCAGAGATTGGAGCAGTATCAGGGAAAATGCTGAGTAGATGTCAGAGTGCAAGCTGGTGCCTTGTGTGCCATGCCATTCAGCAGTGTAGTGTGTGTGTGTGTGTGTGTGTGTGTGTGTGTGTGTGTGTGTGTGTGTGTGTGTGAGAGAGAGAGAGAGAGAGAGAGAGAGAGAGAGAGAGAGAGAGAGCATTAAGTATTGGAATTTTATTCTATTAATTCATAAGCCTGTTACTTTGCTAGACTTCTTGGTTGGTTTTGTTTTATTTTTGGGTTGATTTTTTTTTTGGACAATGAGACAACTGGCCTTATTAGTCTTATTACTGAGTTGATTTAAATTGCAACCAGGGAACATGAAGGGATTGAAAGGAGTCCTCAGTACCAGCCAGAACCTTTGCAATTTTGCCAAAGGGACTCCCTAGGATCATTTGAAGGGTGTCAAAGCTAGTGAACTTATATGATGAGTTAAAAGGACTTTTGGACCATAATTCAAATGTGAATTTAGAGAGAAGTATCCTAAACATCAATAGGAAAAAAAGAATTAAAAGACAGACTTAAATGTCTTAGTATTTCTCTTGTTTGTATTTGGGTAAAGCTGACTAGGAAGCAGCTACGTGGCTCAGTGGATAGAACACTGTGCCTGCAGCCAGGAAGTCCTTAGCTCAAATGTGACACTCACTAGATGTGTGATCCTGGGTAAGTTATTCAACCTCTTGCCTTAATCCACTGGAGAAGGAGATGGCCTACTACTCTGGTATCTTTGCCAAGAAAACCCCAAACAAGTCATAAAGAGTCAGATAGGACTGAACAATAACAAAGGCTGACTAGGGGTTGTGACTTATAAAAATACTAAAGATGACCCTTCAGGCAATTAAGCTAAAGAGCCAAAAGACGCCCATGGTAACTGAAAAGTAACAGATGGTAGGAGAGAATAGCTGTTGCAGCAGTAGATAGACTGAAGAGTAGAGGTATCTGGCAGGAGTGGAAGCAACCAATAGCAGAACTATCTAACAGGTAGCATGATGGCAAAGATAACAAAGTTCTAGAGGACTCTACCTCTGTGGCAAAAGCAATTTGCCTGATGATAACACCAAAAAACACAAACGACTTTTTGGTGTTAGAAGCATGAATTGCCCTGGCTCTGCACGTGCCCTGGTTATGCTTCCTTCCTCGTTGTTACATTAGTGATTATATGTTTTTCCAATATGGGTACCCATTTGCAGATGTTAACCTATAGGAAGGTGTGCTCCTTTTGCATGTGAGGAAATACTTCTTGTCATTTATCTTATTCTGCTGTTTAGTTAATATCTTTTGCTTTGAACCAATGTGCACTTTGGTTAGTTGGTAAAATAAATCCACTGAGGCTGTGGCTGAGTGGAGGTTGACCCACAACCACAATGTGTTTCTAACCTAGAATATCACTTAAAATATACTCTTACTAAATTCTTTTTGAATGAAGAAATAGGTAGGGAGCCCCATGGGTAAGAAGATAAAGTGAGAGTCTTAGGCAGCAATTATGAATGGGAACTGTAAGTAGGAGGACTGGAAAATCAACTTTTGTATCTCTCTGTGCTGAACTCCAAAAGGAGACACCAAGACTTAATATTCTAGGGCTGTCTTATACAAAACATAATATCTCTGATATGAGATATAAACTTCTTCCACGGGTAGGTGGATCATTAACTTCTTTCAAATTTGAATCAGTGGCTAAAATAACAAAACAGGAAAATGATAAATGCTGGAGAGGATGTGGGAAAATTGGAACATTGTTGCATTGCTGGTGGAGTTGTGAGATGATCCAGCCATTTTGGAGAGTAATTTGGAACTATGCCCAAAGGGCCACAGGAATGTTCATATCCTTTGACACAGCAATACCACTTCTAGGGTTGTATCCCAAAGAAATCACACAAGTGGGAAAAGGACCCATATGTACAAGGATATTTATAGCGGCTTTTTTTGTGGTAGCCAAGAATTGGAAATCAAAGGGATGCCCATCAATTGGGGAATGGCTGAACAAGCTGTAGTATATGAAGGTAATGGAATACTATTGTGCCATAAGAAATGGGGATGATACGGATTTCATAACAACCTGGAAAAACCTACACGACATAATGCTGAGTGAGTGGAGCAGAGCCAGGAGAACATTGGACACAACCACAGATATATGGATTCCGTGAGGACCAACCCTGACAGACTTTGCTCTTCTCAGCAGCACAAGGTGCCGGCACAACTCCAAAGGACTCATGATGGAGAATGCTATCTACATCCAGAGAAAGAACTATGAAGTTTGAATGCAGATTGAGACACACTTCATGCTCACCTTTTTCTCTTCTCTTTTGTTTTTGTGTTTGGGTTGTTTTTTTTTTTTGTTTTGGTTCTGTTTCTTCTTTTTCATGACTCATTCCATTAGTCATAATTCTTCTCCGCAACTTGACTAGTGTATAAATTAATTCAATGCGAAGTTATTCATGGTAGTTATATGAGATTCCATGCCGTCTTGGGGAAGGAGTGGGGAGGGAGGGGAGAAAATCTGGAACTCAAAGTTATGTAGAACCGTCTGTTGTAAACTAAAAATAAAAATAAATCTTAAAAAAAATTTTGAATCAGGCTCCATTTCTCTCAGGTGTCAAGTATGAAGCTGTCCCTAACAACCCTAGATCCTAGAATATAGGTATGAAAGTTTATTCCTCTGCAACTAGATAGTTTTGTGTGTAGTTTATATATGTTAATATTAGCTTTTGAAGGCATCATAGTTAGATTGAAAAGGCAGAATATGTCAAATAGGTGACCTTTGAATGGAATCTCCTTTCATTTCTGGCTTAATATGAAGGTATTGGTTTAAACAGCTCTATTTTGCTTATAGTACCTGATATTAACAGAGAAAAGGAATATGGAGGAATTATAAGTCATGTGTGGAAAAACGGTAGTGGGGAAAAAAGAAAGAAAATATGAATAGTGTCTTCTATTAAGTAATATGTTCCCTGAGAGGAGAGGTAATGCTATTTTTCACCTTTGTAGCACAGTGGATTATACTTAGCACTTAACAAATGTGTGTTCAATTAAACTGAAGATTCTATTTTTCCTGAAAAATTTTCAGGGAAAAGTTCATAAGTATTTTAAATGTTTTGAGTAGGAAAGAAAATGTTCAACTAATCAATCATGATTTTTAAGTATTAAAAAATACATGAAGCTCCAAATTATACAAAACTTGATTATAAAGAGAAAATTTTTTTGTATGTAATATGTGGAATCAGTTTCATTACTTTGACTTCTCCCTCAATTAAAATGATATTTGAAGCAAAGAACTTTGTGTTCTCTACAGTGAAAAATCCCCTTACTTCTTAAGACGATGTGTGGTGCAGGGTAGTGAGGCGTGACCATTCCATTCCATTAAGCTTAACAAACATTTATTAAAGGCTTATTATGTTCAGATCAGTGCTATGCACAGTGGAGAAATAAAAATTAGGTAAGATAATGTATCTTCCCCTGTGAAGCTTGTCATATAATAGTGGGTCACATATAAAGAAAATCATAGACAATACTACTTTCATTAAAGAGATGCAAAATGAAGTGCTACATATTGTTTGAGGAGGAAAAGGTTATTAGCAACTGGGAGGATAAGGGAGGCTTTATGGAGAAGATGATATTTGACTTGAGTTTTAAAGGAGTGATAAGAATTTAGCTGGTAAAGGAGAGAGAAGATATTTTGACAGAGTGCAAAAGGCAGTAAATAATCCAATTTGGCTGGAACATAACATTCATTAGGGGACATAAAATATAATAAGACTGGAAAGTTAGGGTAGTGTCATATCATCAGAAGATTTTGAATGCCAGGTAAAGGAATTTGAACTTTATTCAGTATATAAGATCTAGTAGGCTCTCTGAAGATTTTTGAATACATCCTAGCATTTTGAGATTTCAACCTATTTCATAAACATCGAAATGATTTGGTACTGGTTAAAATGTAGAAAAGCAGATCTGGGGAAGAGATTAGATGATTTTAACTACAACTAGAGTTGGTAGACACAATCCCCATGGGATGAGTCAGAAGCTGGGCAGTATTGTGCTCACTTTGCATGCCTCACTGGGCAGAAGTGCTAAGTTTCGAGTTCTCTATTGTTGTTAGAGAGGCAACAACCTTCTATTCTTTAGTTCATCCTCTCTCAGTAGGGCAGCACATCCCATTTTCAAAGTGGTGTGTGGATTTATCTAATCAAAAACCAATTCTTGAGTCTCAATCCACTGGTGATCCCAAGTTCTTCCTTACATTGTTTAAGTTCAGCAAGGCCTCATCATGTTACCTTGGTATAATGAAGCTGGTTCTCCAGAGATATACATGTATATTGTATATGTAAATGTATAAATATACAAATATATAACATAAATGTATAAATATATAAATGAATATTAAATACTATCATGTTTACTCAGTATAAGCAAATAGATGATACATAATAACAGGAAAACAATGATAATTAAATATTTATTGAGCGACTTTAAACCCGTCACTCTTTAAGACCTTGGAAATCCCAGATATAGTAGTTACTTCAGATCTAAGTATTCTAGGAAATACATGGTTACAAAACCAATGGAAATATGGCCTAAATAAAAAAGGTCACATTATAAAAAGAAAACAAAATAAAAACTAAAGGCAAGTAGAAGGTAATTTTTAGAGTTGTGATTTGGAAAAATTCCTATCTGAACAAAGGATGGAGGTTATTACAAGAGATAAAAATATACAATTTTTATTATATTAAACTAAAAAACTTTGTGTGAATAAAATCAGTGTACCAGAATAAAAAGAAATGTTCAATTTAGGAAATTTTTTGCATCAAATATGTTTGATAAAAACTTATCCAAGAAATATTGGCAATTGATTAAAACATATAAGAGAAAAAAACTCTTCTTAAATACATAAAGTCAAAGGTTTTAACCAAAAAACAAACGTAAATGTTTAACAACCATATGAAGAATCACTAATTGATAAATACAGATTCAAACAACCTTGAGGTTTCACCTAATTCTCAGTAAATCAACAAAGATGATAAAATTGGAAAAATTCTCCTTTGAAGGGTTGTACAAAGTCAGATACTGTCAACAGAAAACCAAATTGGCCTACATATTACAGAAAACAATTTTGAGCTTTGTGAGAAAAATCACTATATGATTGTCATCGTTCTGCAAACCCATGCCACTATTGTCCACTTACCTAAGGACATCTAAGACAGAGTAAAAAGCCTCACATATGCCAAAATATTATGATAGCACTTTTTGTAGTTGCCAAAGAAAAAAACAACACAAAAAAACCTAGAAGCAAAATGGGTGTCCATTGATAGGTGAATGGCTGAACAAGCGATGGTATATGAATATATTAGAATATCATTGTGCCATAGCAAACAATGATTATAGAGATTTGGGAAGGCATATGAATTGTTTTAGGGTGAAGTAAGCAAGAGAATTGCATACATAATGACCAAAAGAATATAAGGGAAAGTTACTCTAAAAGGCATTAGAACTTGGATTAGTGCAATAATTAATCTTGCTCCAATAGGACTGAAAATGACATGAATCTCCTCAGCAGAGATGTTGAGAGGTCCAAGACTGTAGTACTGGCATGAGATATATGCTATTATACAAGGTCCACATGTCAGTTTGTTTTAATTAATTGTCCTCTATTATAAGGGAGGGTTCTTTTGTAGAGGAAGGAGGTAGTATTGGGAGATGACATCTATGTTAAAATGCACACGCACAAACATTTTTAAGCAGAAGGTTTACATGACCATATAAACATTAGGAAGATAGACTTATTCCTGGTCCTGTCTACTAGGAAAAGGGACAATAAAGGGAGGATGTGTTCGACTTTGAAATTAAATGATGGGTAGAATTTGAAAAAGCAGAAATGGCCTATGGTTAAGATATTAAAAACTTAAGGAATGAACTGATTAAAGGTATAGAGGTGGGAAAATATGGGGACATGTCTATAAAATGAAGAATAAGAATAATCCAATTTAGCTAGATTCTAGAGCTGTGAGAATGTGTTGGAGGTGGCATTTAGTTGTTGTTGTTCAGTTGTTTCAGTTGTGTCTGACTCTTCATGACCTCATTTGGGGTTTTATTGGCAAAGATACTGGAGTGGTTTGCCATTTCCTTCCCCAGTTCATTTTACAGAGGAGAAATGGAAGCAAATGGGGTTAAGTGTCCTGTTCAGGGTCACACAGCTAGCAAGTGTTTGAGGCAAGATTTGAACTCAAGAAGATGAGTCTTGACTCCAGGCCTGGTACTCTATCCATTGTGCCATGTAACTCCCTCCTCTTCCCCTCCCCCACCTCCGCATTTGGTCTTTGACTATAAATTCCTTTTATTTTATTTTTTTCATAATTTTTTTTATTTTAAACTTAAATACAAAATGGGAAAAAACATTGCCATGTACATAGCAGACCATAAGAGAGGATTTCATATAAGACAATGTATTTCCACTTTTATTTATGAAGTTTACCCCCAATTTTCTGCATTCCTTCTATTCTTGGCTACATAGGTTGTATTTAAACAAGAACATTTTAATTTAAAACAATTGAAACTATCCTTTGTATACTTTGACAATATTCTCCCTTATAATATAGTTTAAGGTCTGATACTACTGAATCTACTTTCTTTACATCTTTTTTCCTGGTTTCTTTGAAGTTGTGATCTTTTGTTCTTCTAAATGAACTTTGTTGTTATTTTATCTAACTCAACAAAGTAATTTTTTAGAAATTTAATTGAGATGACAGTGAATAAATATATTAATAAGGTAAAATTGTCACTTAAAAAATTATATTGGCTTTACCTACCCATGAACAATAAATATTACTTCAATTATTTAGATGTGAGTTAATTTGTATGAAAAGCATTTTATGTTTATGTTCATATAGATCCTGTGTCTGTTTTGGCAGGTACACACTCAGATACTTTATGCTGTCTAGGTATTTTAAATGGTCTAAAACAATGCTGAATAATACTGTTGACAGTGTAGTTTCTCTATCTTTCACTTTTGATTAAATTGATTTTAACTTTAGCTTTCTCTGAGGTCATGATTACAATCCTTTCTTTCCTTTTTACATAATAAATTCTACTCCTGCCCTTATTTTATCTTTGTATGTATCTCTCATTTTCATAATGTTTCCTGAAAGCAACATATTGTTGAATTCAAAATTTTAATCCGCTATCCATTTCTGTATTATGGGTAAATTTGTCCTATTCACATTCTAAGCTACAATTACTTGTGTATTTTCTTTCTTCCTATCTTTCCTCACTATCTTTCTCACCCTATTCACCCTATCTTTCCTCACTCTTCTGCTTTATTTCTACCTGCTACCTTGCCCTCCTATTCCTTAACATCCACTCCTCTAAATGTTCCTCCTTTATCCTGTGTTGGTAAACAAAATGGGCTCTTAGCACTCAGTTCAACCAAGTGCCCTGGAAGAGTTTGGCCTTTGTTTCCTTGATTAGATTTGGGAGTCCTTGGTGACTTCCTTACCTCAGGGGAGGGCCTAGTTTACACATGAGTTTGAGTGACATGTTTGGGACATGAGAGGCTTTTAGACCATGTGGGTTTAAGTTGCCTCTTTGTGATGATTCTAGGTCACATGAGTGAGTTGCATGTGTGACTCACCCTTGACCCTGAAAAAGATATAAAACCAGGGGTTGGCTTTCTCTTTTCCGGAGCTCTCACCCACAGGCATGGTGGCACGCGTGACTCTGGGCCAGCCCTTGTTATGAGCTCCTGGGCTGAACCTAGATTTTGGTAACTATGAATTGTATTTGGTCTGTCTGTCGATGTTTGTAATTTGTATTTGCTCTGAAGTTCAGGGTGCTGGCTTTTCCCCCTGAACTAAGTGAATGGTATTTGTATGCTGAATTAAAGTAAACTTGTCAACCCCTTAACATTGTTTTCCTTAGTAAAGCAGATCCGAAGAACCTGGGCTTTGGCAGCATGCTTGTTGTTGGGCTTGTGTTGGTCTTTTACACCCCGCCCCCCCCCCCCCAGCAGGTGCTAGCCTTATTGTTGAAACATATCCCTCCCCCAACCCTGTCCCCTTTCCCTCTTATTTCTTTCTGAATTTAGAAGACTTTTACACTTACACACACACACACACACACACACACACACACACACACACACACACACAATTTCCCTCTTTAACCCATTCTGGATGAGCATAAGATTCTAGTGCTACCTACCTTCCCCACTACAGGATTCCTGTATATCAATTTTTCCTTTTATGCATCATTTGTTTCATTTTCTCTTCTATTTTTTTTCATTCTTTTGTTTTTTTTTATGATTTCTTGGTGTCTTAGAACATCATTAGCTTTCCCTCCAAATTCTTTTTAGTGATAGGTACATATAAGGCTCGCCAAGACTAGAGATCTTATAAGATTCTGGTTATGAATCCACCTTTGACTCACGTTCATAGTGCTCTCTTTCCTCCATTTCGTTTCATTGTAAGAAGACAGCCTACAGTTAAATATCTGATGATTCATTTGTTAATGAAAGACCAACAAAAGTCTTAAAATATTTTTCTTTCTTCAAAGAAGGAAATAGAACCTTAAACATTCTTCCTATGAACTGCCAGAGTAAAGTATTTACCTGTTAAAACTGTTCTCTTATTAAATGGTATTTATTATTGGGTACAGAAAAAGAGTCTTTTGTTAGTGTTTCTTCCCATACTCCTGTAAAGCACATTTTTCTCTTGGAACCTCTACATAAAGTAGAGGATGGTTTTCTTGTTCTTGTGAGGCTGGAACATTGCCTAGGCTACGCTAATATGAAGACTTTCCAAACTTAAAGAAACAGCATATCTGATCACAAATTCTCTTTCATTACCTAAAAGGAAACCATGGGAACACAACATCCAATTTTACTCGACCTAAGCTTAGTCAGCCGACTGCACGTGATGTGTTATTGTTTTGTTCTCTAGCTGTTTCAGTTATTTCACACAATTTATCACCAGAGTTTTGAGAATAGAAAATGTCACCAAACTAGCAGAATTAATGAGGAGTTTCTTCTATTTTCAAGGGCAGATAGTGAACCATCATGTGGGGGAAAAAGAATTAAAAAAATTTTATTTAGGCTACTATACTGTGGGATATGATTCAGGGTCCTGTACTTCTTTAGACAGGTGCCATTCTAACCAACATTTGCTCAATTTAATTTTTCATCTATGAAAGTGATGAATAATTTTCTTTGTAGCATGTTGGGATAAAAACCTAGTTTAGGATTATCAACTCAAAAAAACAGTTAAATGAAGCAATAACAAATACTACTCACTGGTTAAATTTTCAGAAATGTCTGCTATCAATAAATTAATTAAATTCAACAAGTATTAATAAATTATTCTACTTTTAGTAAAGCCCTTTGCTAGGTGCTTTGAAATAATAACTAAAAGGAAAATCAGTTCCTTCTCTCAAGGAACTTAACATTCTATTCCCCCAAATAAACTACTTTTCCACTTAAGTACAGAATGGATCCAGGCCTAATACACTATCGAACATTTTTTTGTGCTACTTATTTCTCTTTATTTTAATATCATCTTAACTTTTAAAAAGATTTTATTTGTAGTACTTGGAGTTTTTTTTCACATACGGGCCTCCAATAAAGCTTCTAGCCTTGAGTTATTCTGTGGGTCAGTACCCACTTAGAACCATCACTTGAGAGCCCTCATTTTTTTCTTATGTTGAATAACTGGGGAATACACTATTTCAAAGCACAAGTCATTTAATCAAACAACAAAGCAAATAAAAAGACAAGAAAAAATTCCTACCCTCCTTCACTCACAAACACATTCTCCTATGGTTTACTTACCATCAGTGGAGGAGAGCGCATTCATGTGTGTAAAATGTGTAATCATAGATCATGCATGGAGGTAAAACATGTAGGCAATATATGTGGACAGGGAACATGTATTAAAGAGCACGTAGCAAGAACCTGTGGATCTGTGGAAGGTGTCTGAAGGGTATATATGCCAGGAACAACGTGGCCAGGGTTTACATGGCAGGAATAATTTACCCCTCTGATACTGAAGAACTGTGTATGTACTGTAGTGATTTTATTATATTACTTTCTTGTGTGAGTTATATATTTCTGCTCTCTGAAGCATGTGCCATCACTATATGGTGCTCTGTTGGTCTTGTGGTAACTTAGCTGCTTTTCGCTATCATCTGCTTGTGTTCAGTTATTCAGCCTCTTCAAGGATATCTGCTATTTCTTATTATAGTGTGATAGGGTATTTATATTCTTGGGCTCAAAGATCATTGCAGATGGTGACTGCAGCTATGAAATTAAAAGATGCTAGCTCCTTGGAAGGAAAGCTATAGCAAATCTTGACAGCATACTAAAAAGGAGAGACATCACATTGCCAACAAAGATCTGTATGCAAAGCTATGGTTTTTCCAGTAGCAATGTATGGCTGTGAAAATTGGACTACAAGGAAAGCTGAGTGCCACAGAACTGATGCTTTTGAATTGTGGTGATGGAGAAGACTTTTTAGAGTCTCTTGGACAGCGGGGAGATCAAGTAAGTCAATACTTAAAGAAATTTATTCAAGCTATTCACTTGGAGGGTCAAATACTGAAGCTGAAACTTAAGTACGTTGTCCACCTAATGGGATGATGGGAGAACCTGATGTTGGGAAAAATGAAGGAAAATAAAAAGGGTACCGTAGAGGATGACTGGATAGATACTGTAATGGAAACAATGAACATGAACTTGGGCAGACTTTGAGAGGTAGTGGAGGATAGAATTGCCTTGTGTGCTGTGGTCCTTGGGGTCATGAAGAATTGGAAATGACTGAACAACAACAAAACTTGGACAACTTAACCCTCTCGTTACTATTATATTTGTTGTTCAGTAGCTTTCATTCCTGTTTGACTCTTTATGATGCCATTCAGGGTTTTCTCGGCAAAGACACTGGAGTGATTTGCTATTTCCTTTTCCAGCTCATTTTACAGTTGAGGAAACTGAAGCAGACAGAGTTAAGTGACTTACCCAGGGTCACACAGTAAGTACCTGAGGCCAGATTTAAACTCATCTGCTTGATTCCAGGCCCCTCCCCCCATTACTATTATGTATATAAAAGTAACTTCTACTGTGCATCTACTTCTCTGCTTGGTTTCAGCTCCACTGAACAAGATGCCCCTCTCAGCACAAGCTCATCATTTCTAAATTAACTGCTAAGTTGCTAACTCAAGCCTTGATTGATACTATCTCCCTTAGCATCTTCTCCCTCTGAATTTAGGACTAAGGGGGAGTACCCAAATCCATTCAATGCCTTTCTTTATAGAAGACAGAACCTGTACTTTCATCTCACTCTGCTTTGCATTTGTTGCTTTGCTCTTTGCTTGGTTTCAAATCCATGAAATAGGTGGGTTAATCCCTGGTGTTCCCCACCCCTGCTTTCTTGCCTCCTTTTGTGTGTTGACTCCTTTTTTAGATTGTAAGCTCCTTGAGGGCAAGGCCTATCCTTTTTATTAATTGTATCCATCCCCAGTTCTTTGAAAGAGCTAAAAAAAGCCCAAACCCCTCAAACAAACAACCAATAAACCAAGCAAAGTATCTGGCACATAGTAGTTGCTTAATAGATGTTTATTGAATTGGATGTACATTGTTGTCTTCCCCATTAGAATGTAAGCTCTTTGAGGATACTTCCCCTTTAGAATGTAAGCTCTTTGTGGATAAAGTCTGTTTTGTTTATTTTTGTCTTGTTTTGCTCTTTCTTTGTAACCCCAGAGTTCAGCACAATGCCTGGTTTATGGTATGGTATGGTCTAAATAAATGTTTGTTGATTGATTGATATTAACATGAATTATCTAGGCCATATCCACAAACTCTTGAAATAAATACTGAATTTTATTACTCATTAGTTGGTTTATATGCACAAATGCTCGTAACTCTTCTAGTGCTCTGGGTTTCCATTTTTTCATGTTTTAACCTACGTGACTTTGATTTGATTATCCCTAACACAGAAGGAGTTAACCTGAAGTCCATAGGTCCCCAAGGGGGGTCCATGGATAAATTTCAGGGGGTTTGTGAACTTTAATAATGGGAAAAATACAGCTTAATTTTCACTAACCTTTAACTAAAATTTATTGTTTCCTTTAAATATAGATTTTTAAAAAATCATGAATCTAAAAAGCATTCGATAGGTTTCACTAGATTGTCAAAGCAGTCCATGACACAAAAAAGGTTGAGAATCACTGCTTTCTATGATCTCTTCCATCTCTACCATTACAAATTGATGTCAGTCTGAGCATGAGACTACAGGGCTATGCATTTCTATACATGGCTAGGTTTACTCCATTGGGTATTAAGTAGATGCATGCTTGGCTTCTTTTCTCTATGTATACTACACTCCATTCCCAGTGCCTTCATAGTTGCATGATTGATGACCTCCCTGAATACCTGGCCCTGATGTTCTTTGAAGTAGTTACCTGGCAAAAAACAAAAAAAAACCATCTTTTTCAAGCTCTGCATAATATTTAAGGGGACAGCGAGGTGGCACGTGCATAAAGTGCTAGGTCTGGGGTCAGGAAGACTCATCTTCCTAAATTCAAATCTGGCCACTTATACATACTAACTATGTGACCCTGGGCAAATCACTTAACCCAGTTTACCTCAGTTTCCTCATCTGTAAAATGGGCTGGAGTAGGAAATGGCAAACCACACCAGGTTTTTTGCCAAGAAAACCCAAAATGGGATTATGAAAAGCCAGACAAGACTGAACAACATTATATTTAAAAAATATATATGGAAGGAATTTGGGTTAGGTCAAGGACCCTCTTAATTCAGCTTCAAAATCTTTTGCTTTACCTCATTACCTTATGGTTATGATCAATTGTCTTCTACTTCAGATTCTAATTCCCTGTAAGACCTAGAAGTGCCATTATTCAAGTTCTTTTTAATATCTCCCTCTTTAAGTGGATTTGGGCTTCATTGAAGTATAGCACATTTACTACATTTTCTTCTGTACTTTTGATTTTCAGCTAGGTTATCTAAAGTAAATGTGCATAAACTAGTTACAAGGGACATCTTAATGATAAATCTAGATAAGCACCTTAGGGGGTAAGAAATTGGAAACCAACCAATTTCTCAGTGGTATGAATTGTAGCTTTGCAGTTATATTTAGATCAGTGACATGCTGGTTCAATTTATATTCAGCTAGGCGTCTGCTATGGTAGTTCTTCCTAAATGATGATAATGGCAATGTCACCATAGTACTTAGCCATTAAATTTTGTTCTCAGGATAAGGAGTTCTAGCTAATACCAATTTTCCTTGATGAGTATAGACAGCATCTTTGCTGTGTATTTTTCTTTCATTTGACAAATGAGCCATTCCCATAAGTACGATTTGGTCCATTTCATTTGTGATGATATTCTTCTTTTGGAGTGTGTGTATGGCGGGCAAAATTTGTAAAATATTTTTCATAGACTTGGATTTGTGCGGGGAGGTAGGGATTTAATGGTGAAGGAAAATAGGTGTACATGTAAGATGAGGACCTGGGAGTTAGAATGCATATATTCGACTCTCATTTTTAGTTTTGTGTGATTTTGGCAATCCATCCAAAGCCCAATTTACCTTCTCACTGGAATATGCAGGGGAAAAGGAAATAGAACAAGGAACAAATCAGCCTCCCTCCCACAAGCAAGTCCTATCCTACCTGTTTACCATTGACAGTACTGTACCTTGTCTCTCTTCCCAGCACTTCATCCATTTTCTATTCAAGAATGACTGAAAGAAGAGGTCTAAAAGGACAATAGTTAGGGAAGGAAGGTGAATTGCTAGCCAAGTGAATGGCAGTGATGCTCTCTTTGTTTTCACTGCCCTCAAGCTCCACCATTCATATCAAGAAGATTACAATTTATTTCATAGAAATGTTCTGTCTAGTGTCGTATTCACAGGAACTTAGTTCTCTGCTAGTTGTCAATTAACTACTGATACAGAGATAACTGATAAAGTGAGTACTGGTAGTGTGTAGGACAATTATTTACAGTGACAGGAACACTAAATGTTCAGTATGAATAAAAAGGCAAGATACATACAAATGTTTTGAATATTTATAGTTCTGGTTCATGCTATAGTTCTGAAGAGGTATTAAATATTATTTAATTTGTATCTCTGAAGTTAAACTCTACACATCTTTAATCTTTATTAATTTCTTACTGAATCAGCCATTTTCTTGGTGTATATAAGATTGCTAGAATTAGACTTAGGCAATATTGTAAAGTAGATAAAGTTTATCTTTGCAACCCTTACATCTGCTTTTTTGAGATCCTTCTTCCCTGCCCTGGGACCTCATCTTATAGTTCCCTTGAAGATTTTATCCAGTATCCTATTTATGTGGACCTAGCTCTCTGCTAGCTATCAACTAAGTCCTGATACAAACATAGCTAAAAAATATTCAGGTGTTTATCTTCTTAGAAAAAATTATCTTTGATAGAGGGCTCTTTAAGACGAAGATTATCAAGCTCCAAAGGAATTAATCTCTAATGATATAATCCAAGTCTCTAAGGATGGGTGGAAGCAGAGGATATAATTGAAGCAAAGGCCTTCCTTACCCTGGCTTATGATAAGGGAATCCTCAATGACCTGCTTAGGACACACACACACACATACACACAGACACACAGACACACAGACACACAGACACACAGCTTCATTATCTTCTTATCAATGAACTCATCTAGATAAATATGTTCTTTTTTTAAAAATAACTAATAAGCAGAGAATTTTCAAAAGAATGTGAGTAGATACTGTGATGGAGCCACAATCTCATTAATATTGGTGCTCTACCCACTGGTGCAGATTGTAATTAATCTGTATCTTCTAATCCTGTATATAAGATTTTTTTTGTCAATGTCTTTATATACATAAGTTATATAATTTTCCTTTTTATATTTGAGTCTTTCCTCTCTTGCTTTTAAGATTTCATGGATACTCATGCGACACTTGGACTGTTCATCTGTTACTCTTCATTCTTGCTATCTGATCAATCCAATTCCTCTTCTACTCACACATGTCCTTGATGATATCTTATTTTGCCACCTTTCATATGCAAGTCATTGTTGATGATAGCATGCTGTTTACTTGTACCCACAATGCATCTTTCCATTGGCTTCTGAATCACTAGAAATTTTGATGCTTCTGAAATTAATGTGTTCATGAGTCAAAAAACAAGGGCTTCTGCAACAGCAAGAAGCTTGGCATCATTGATAATTACCCAATTTCACGAATTTGATTCAGCCAGTTCACCTCCTATGTAATTCTGGGCCCAGTTTGTTGTCCATCTGCTAACTAGAAAAATGTGATTGCTATTATCTTAGCTTATTGGCAGTTACTTGACCATTTTTTTCTCTCAAATTTGGCTCTTATGCAGCTTTTTACCAATTTTTTTTTTATTGACAAAGGCCCTTATTTCTTAAACAAAATTACAGATTACTTACTCCTACCACCTCCAGGTCTTTCCCCTGGTTCTTGTGCCTTCATTCTCCCTACCTTCCAAATCTGGCCTTTGAGAACAACCTCATTGTGACTGCAAAATGTAGTTATGGAAGATAATTCAACTCTTTTACTAATCTCTAAGACTTTAGAGTGTAGAGGAAATGCCAATCTGCATTGGTAGGGGAAGTTAACATATGAGTTCCTATAACCAATGAAATCTCAGGTTCAGTCCCAATCCATGTATCTATGCTTTTCTCTATTCCTATGCCTATCCTTATTCATATCCACATTCATCTCCTTATCCCTATTCTACTAATCAATGGATTATAGTTTGCATTGGGAGACACTGATCTAGACGGATATCCTATTAAGGTTTTGATCCTCTGTACATGCAGTTTTAGTAAATACTGGGTGATTTTGTTCATTAACCTTCCTTACTTTTCCTGTTGTTTTTCCCTCATGGTACTTCATATAGGGCAGCCCTCCTTACCTGGTTGGTGCAATTTTCTGGTTCCCAAAGTGTCTTTAAACTCTCAGTGAAACTCTTTTATCAAGAAGCCATGCATAAAGAGCACTTAAAAGCCTGACAGATAACTCATACAGTTGAAAAGAACTTGTAAATTGCAAATTCCTGCAAGGAATAAATTTCTTCCCACAGTTTCCTGAGGACTATTGTAATTGGGTATCTCTGTAATCCATCCCTGTCCTTATGCTTAAATTTCTGAGATTTATCTAATAATTCAAAAAAGGGAGAGATGAAAAAAAGACTTTTTATTTACTTTCCCCCTTCTTTTGTGTTGTTTCATTGGTTAGTCTGTTTTTGAAAGTATTTATTTGGGCCCCATTTCTTCTTCTATTTTTTGGAGGGGGAGGGCAGGGCAATTGGAGTTAAGTGACTTGCCCAAGGTCATACAGCTAGTGAGTCAAGTGTGTGAGGCCAGATTTGAACTCAGGTCTTCCTGACTCCAGGGCCTGTGCTCTACTCACTGCGCCACCTAGCTGCCCCCCATTTCTTCTTTTAAATATTTTAATATTTATTTTGACATGACTGTTTCAAAAATGTACTTATTCTTCAAACTGCTGGATATTGCATTATGGATAAAAGTTTAATTGAGAGTAAGGATTGTAAAATGCATTTATATGTCACCGTATTTTCTCCAACTCTTTTATCTTTACAGGAATTTTTTTTAAGAGAAAAAGATCAATCTGATTTTTATTAACTGGTAATTTTGTAAAATGTCTCATTTAGAAAAGATTATTTTGATTACAAATAATTTTAATATTGAAGGACAAGCAGTAATGTTAAGAAATGCCTCCTCTGAGCAGAACATCTGAATTGTAATGAAATATTTAATTTAATGAACATTCATTAAACACTTTCTATGTGCGAGGCACTGGGCACTGGGGATTCAAAGACAAAAAATATTAGTCCCTGCCCACAAATAACTTACGTTATATTGCTGGGAAGGGAGGAAGAAACTTATGCATATGCAAGGTATATACAAAATAATACAAACTTTTCATGAGAGAGAGAGAGAGTACAAAAAACTGTCACGGAAATTTTAGTGTAGTAATTGGTACCTAAGGTATGATTTCAAGGTTGCTAGGGATTCCACAAGGTAGAGGTGAGGTGAAAGTACCTAAGGCCTGGGGAGCTACTTTTGCAAAGTTACTGTACACAATTTAAACCTGATAAGTTAGACATACCAGGTGAATACAATGTGTATTGTGTATTCTATGTACTGGTACTCAAAAAGAATCAGATGCTGAGCTTGAAATTTAAACTGTTTCAATTTTAGGCCTCTTTTTACTTTATTAGGAGTGAAAGTTATTTTTCTTTTTATGCAATAAAATTGGCTACCTATCAGGTGACAGTGAAAATGCAGATCTGCCAGTTCTTTCACCAATATATTGGATAACAGTTTTTCTTTTTAGTAATATATTGAATTTTCCTACTAGGTAAAGTCAAGTTACCAAAGAGAAGTGAAGCATTTGTAGAATAGTAGAAATGTAATGTTCCATTTAAAATCATGGTAAAGGTTAAAAGAGAGATATACCTTGGCTCAATAATTAGTTCCACACACACATTTCTTTTTGTGAATGCGCAGCTTGGAAAGTTTAACCCAAGGGTACATTATTAGGTTATGGAATATATGGACTAAGACATTAATCATTTCTATATTGTACTTTGATGGAGCCATGATTTCATTCACTATGCAGATTGCAGCCTCTTCATGGCTATTCATCCTGTGCAATTCTTGTAAATGCTTTTCTATAAATCATCCATAGGAGATCAACTCCAAGTCCTGGTAGCCATCCTCTAGCTATTTTTTTTTAATATTGGGAAGGGGGATATTCAGTGCACTATTAAGGATGCCAATCTATTGTTCCTCATTGCTTACTTTTTTTTGCAAGGCAAACAGGATTGAGTGATTTTCCCAGGCTCACACAGCTGGTAAGTGTCAAGTGTCTGAGGTCAGATTTGAACTCAGGCTCTCTTGACTCCGAGGCTGGTGCTCTATCCAATGTGCCACCTAGCTGCCCTTATTGCTTACTTTCTAATAGAGGAAAATGTTTCATAAATAAATATAGATGGATTAACTATCCATCTAGCTATGTCATAAGCTGGGCAAAATGTGCCTTTTATCCACTTAGTTTTCCAACAGGGGCTGTCTTTAACACTGCTTCATTGAGTCTCCAGTGGCACTCAGGAGCTTTAGTTCAAATATATGCTGACCTATAAAGTATCTTGAATCTCACACAGCTTTCAGGGGACCATATTTTAGAGGAATCTAGGATACATAAATGTCAGACACTATAATAATATATATCTTTATTTATAGAATCAATATGGTGTAGTGGAAGGAATGTTGGGCTCCAAATCATGTCTAAGTTTAAAACCTTACATTGTTACCCTAGAAAAGTGAAATAACCTTTTTAGCCTTCACTTTTCTCATCTATAATGACAATGATAATATGATAAGGTAAACATATATTTAAAAAATTTTAATTTGTTTCATTGAATATTCTCCAATTATATGTAAAAACATTTAACATTTATTTAAAAAAATTTTTGAGCTCTAAATTTTTTCAAAGGGTAGGCACAGTTTAATAACCCTTTGGGCATAGATCTAAATTGATTGTTTGGAATGGTTGGACTGTTTCACAACTCTACAAGCAATGAATTAATATCCCAATTTTTCCATATCCTTTTCAGCATCTGTCATTTTCCTTTTGTGTCATGTTAGCCAACCTGATAGCTGTGGAGGCATCTCATAGTTGTTTTAACATTTCTCTAATCAGTAATGATTTAAAATGTTTTTATATGACTATTGATAGCTTTGATTTCTTCTCCTGAGAACTGTCTGTTTATATCCATTCACTATCAACTGGAGAATGGCTTTTATTTTTACAAATTTTGTTCTTTTCCCTGACTTTTTGAGAAATGAGTCCTTTATCAGAGAAACTTACTATAAAATTTTTCTTCAGTTTTATGCTTTCTTCCTAATTTTGGCTGCATTTGTTTCATTTGTGCAAAAGGTTTTTTAATTTCATGCAATCCAAATTATCTCTTTTTCTCCCTATAATCCTTTTTATCTCTTGTTTGGTAATAAACTTTTCCCTTATCACTAAATCTGGTAAGTTCATTTTTCCATGCTCCCCTAATTTATTTATATCATCCTTTACTTCTGAATAATTTATCTATTTTGATGTTGCCTCAGTTCTTTTTCTGTAAAATGAGCTGGAGAAGGAAATGGCAAACTATTCCAGTATCTTTGCCAAAAACAAACAAATGAACAAAAACAAACCCAAACAAAACCAAAGTCAGTCACAAAGAGTAGAACCTGACTGAAACAATGAATGATGAATACAGTTTGAAATCTGGAACTTCTAAGCCACCTTCCTTCACATTTTTTTCATTGATTCCTTTGATATTCTTGACCTTTTGCTCTTCCAGATGAATTTTGTTACTATTTTTCCTATTTCTATATAAACAATTCTTTGGTAATTTGATTAGCATGACACTGAATAAATGAATTAATTTAGGCAAAATTGTCATTTTTATTTTATTGACTCAGCTCACCCATGAGCTACATCTATTTTTACTTGTGTGAAAGTGTTCTGTAATTTTGTTCAAATAATCCCTGGGTTTTTCTTGGCAGGTAGAGTCCTATGTACTTTGTATTGTCTGAAGTTATTTTACACGGAATTACTCATTCTATCTCTTGCTGCTGGGTTTTGTTGGTAATATATAGAAATGATGATAATTTATGTGGGCTTATTTTATATCCTGCAACTTTGCTGAAGTTGATTCTTTTTAGCTAGTTTCTTAATCTGATTCTCTAGGGTGCTCTAAGTATACCATCATACCATTTGCAAAGAAGAGTTGATTGGTCCCTCATTGCCCATTTTTATTCTTCCAATTTCTTTTTCTCATCTTAGTGCTATAGTTAGCAATTCTACCCAGTATTGAATAATAGCACTGATAATGACATCCTTGTTTCATTCCTGATCTTATTGGGTAGGCTTCAAGTTTATCCTCATTACAGATAATGCTTGTTCTTGGTTTTAGATCGATGCTATTTATATTAAGAAAGGCTCAACTGATTCCTGTGCTTTCTTATATTTTTAATAAGAATGAGTGTTGTATTTTGCCAAAGATTTTTAATCTATTGATTTAATCATACAAATGTTATTTTTGTTATTGATTTGTTCAGATTATGCTGACGGTTTTCCTAATATTAAACCAGCTTTGCATTCCCAGTATAAATCCCACCTGGTCATAGGGTATGATCTTTGTGATATATTGCTGTAATCACCCAGCTAGTATTTTATTTAATTTTTTTTTGCATGGATTATCATTAAAGAAATTGGTCTATGGTTTTTTTCCCTCCATCTTTGCTGTCCCTGCTTTAGGAATCAAAACCATATTTGTGTCATAAAAGGAATTACCAAATTCCTATTTTTTCAAATAGTTCTTATATTGTTATTATTAATTGTTCATTAAATGTTTGGTAGAATTCATTTGTAAATTCATCTGGTCCTTGGGATTTTTTCTTAGGGAGCTCATTGATGCCTCGTTCAATTTTTTTTCTAAGATAGGGTTATTTAAGTACTCTATTTCCTTTTCTGTTAATCTGGGCAATTTATATTTTTTAAAATTCATTTTTCACTGAGATTGTCAGTTTTACAGGCAATTAACTGGGCAAAATAAGTCCTAGTGATTTCTTTATCTTCATTTGTGGTACATTCATCTTTTTCATTTTTTATATTAGTAATTAGGTTTCCCTCCTTTTAAAAACCTAATTAACCAATAGTATAATATTTTCCCCATAAAATCAGCTCCTAGTTTTACTTATTAGCTTGATGATTTTCTTACTTTCAATTCCATTATTCTCTTCTTTCTTTCCAGGATTTTAATTTTTGTGTTTAACTGGGGATTTTTAATTTGTTCTACTTTTACTTTGTTTTAGCTGAATGCCCGATTCATTGATCTCCTCTTTTTCTCTTTCATTGATGTATGCATTAAAAGATACACATTATCTTCTAAGTAATGCTCTGGCTGCATCCCACAAATTTTTGACTCTTGTCTCATTGTTTTCATTCTTCTTAATGAAATAACTGATTATTTTGTATTTCGTTCTTTGATTCACTCATTCTTCAGGATTAGATTATTTAGTTTCCAATTAACTTTTCATTTATGTTTCTACAGCCCTTTATTAAATGTAATTGTTATCACATTATGGTCTGAAAAGGATATATTTAATGTATTTGCTTTTCTGAATTTGGTTGTGGGGTTTTTATTTCTTAATACATGGTCAAATTTTGTGAAGGTGCCATGTATAGCTGAGAAAAAATATTCCTTTCTGTTCCCATTCAGTTTTCTCTAGAGGTCAGTCACGTATAACTTTTCTAAGATCCTATTTAGCTCCTTGCCTTTTTTTCTTATTTTTTAAAGGCTAGATTTATCTAGCTCTGAAATGGGAAAGTTGAGATTTCCCATTTGTATTTTTTATTATTTCCTCCTGTAATTCATTTATTTTTTCCTTTAAATATTTGGATGTTATGCCATTTGGTACATATAAGTTTAGTATTAATATTACTTCATTGTCTTTGATTCCTTTTAGCAAGATATAGTTTCCCTTCTAATGCCTCTTAATTCTAATTTTGCTTTTGTTTTGTCTGAGATCATGATTGCTACCTCTGCCTTTTTATCCTCAACTGAAGCACAATAGAGTCTGCTATGGCCCTCTATTTTAATTTTATGTCTGTCTCTCTGTTTCAAGTGTGTTTCATGTAGACAACATATTGTGGGATTCTAGTTTCTAATTCATTCTGCTATCCACTTCCATTTTATGGGTGAGTTCATCCCATTCATGTTTACAGTTATGATAACTAACTGTGCATTTTCCTCCATCCTATTTTCTTTTTTTTTAATCTTTGTCCTTCTCTCTCTTTTTATCCTGTCCTTCATCTAAAGTCTTTTTCTTCTGACCATTTCCTTTTTTTATCTGTCCTCTATTTTATCAATCCTTTCCCCTCTCCCCTTTCACCTGGGAACTTCCCCTCCTATTTTGCTATTGGGTAAGATAGATTTCTATTACCAATTGAATGTGTGTGTGTGTGTGTGTGTGTGTGTGTGTGTGTGTGTATTCTCTTTTTGCACCAATTCCTATTAGCTTCAATCATTGCCCACCCTTTCACCATTTCCTCATCTAATTTAAAAGCCCTTTCTTGACTATCCATTTTTTTCCACATCTCAAAGTAATTCACTTACTCTCTCACTTTATTTCTATGTAGAGAATCCTTTTAACTGTCCAAAAAATGAGAAAATTCTTAGAAGATACAGGTAGCATCTCATCATATAGAAAGGTAAACAGTTTGCTTTATTGAATCCCTTATAATTTCTCTTCCTGTTTACATTTTTATGCATCTCTTGAGTCTTGTATTTCAAAGTTTTCTTTCAGCTCTGGTCTTTTTTCCCTTTTTATTCACATATTTTATTATTTAATATTTTAGTTTTCAACATTGATATCCACAAGATTTTGAGTTACAAATTTTCTCCCCATTTCTGCCCTCCCCCCACTCCAAGATGGTATATTTTCTGATTTCCCTGTTCCCCAGTTAGCCTTCCCTTCTGTCACCCCACTCCCCCCCCCCCACTTTCCCCTTACTTTCTTGTAGGGCAGCATTTCTATGCCCCATTCCCTATATATATTATTTCCCAGTTGCGTGCAAAAATAACTTTTTTTTTGAGCATCTGCTTTTAAAACTGTGAGTTCCAAATTCTCTCCCCTCTTCCCTTCCCACCCACCCTCCCTAAGAAGGCAAGCAATTCAACATAGGCCACACATGTATCATTGTACAAAACACTTCCACAATAATCATGTTGTGAAAGACTAACTATATTTCCCTCCATCCTATCCTTTCCCCCTTTATTCAATTTTCTCCCTTGATGCTGTCCCTTTTTGAAAGTGTTTGCTTTTGATTATCTCCTTCCCCGCATCTGCCCTCCCTTCTATCATGCCCCATTTTTGTCCCCTTCCCCCTCCTTTCCTATGGGGTAAGATACCTAATTGAGTGTGTATGTTGTGCCCTCTTCAAGTCAAATGTGATACGAGCAAGATTCACTCATTGCCCCTCAATTGCCCCCTCTTCCCTTCCTACTGAACTGCTTTTTCTTGCCACTTTTATGTGAGATAATTTACCCCATTCTATCCGTCCCTTTCTCCTTCTCTCAATATATTCCTCTCTCAACCTTTAATTTTATTTTTTTTAGATATCATCCCTTCATATTCAACCACCCTGTGCCCTCCGTCTATATATAATATACATATATATGTATATATATATATATACACACATATATATATATTCCCTTCAGCTACCCTAATACTGAGAAAGGTCACATGAATTACACACATCATCTTTCCATGTAGGAATGTAAACAAAACAGTTCAACTTTAGTAAATCCCTTATGATTTCTCTTTCTTGTTTACCTTTTTATGCTTCTTTTGATTCTTGTATTTGAAAGTTGAATTTTCTATTCAGCTCTGGTCTTTTCACTGAGAAAGCTTGAAAGTCCTCTATTTTATTGAAAATCCATATTTTGCTTTGGAGCATTATACTCAATTTTGCTGGGTAGGTGATTCTTGGTTTTAATCCTAGCTCCATTGACCTCCAGAATATCATATCCCAAATCTTTCAGTCCATTAACATAGAAGCTGCTAGATCTTGTGTTATCCTGATTGTGTTTCCACAATACTTGAATTGTTTCTTCCTAGCTGCTTGCAGTATTTTCTTCTTGATCTGGGAACTCTGGAATTTGGTGACAATATTGCTAGGAGTTTTCTTTTTGGGATCTTTTTCAGGAGGCGATCGGTGAATTCTTTCAATTTCTATTTTACCCTCTGGTTCTAGAATATCAGGGCTGTTTTCCTTGATGATCTCTTGAAAGATGATATCTAGGCTCTTTTTTTGATCATGGCTTTCAGGTAGTTCAATAATTTTTAAATTATCTCTCCTGGATCTGTTCTCCAGGTCAGTTGTTTGTCCAATGAGATATTTGACATTGTCTTCCATTTTTTCATTCCTTTGGTTCTGTTTTATAATATCTTGATTTTTCATAAAGTCACTAGCTTCCATTTGCTCCAATCTAATTTTTAAGGTGACATTTTCTTCAATGGTCTTTTGGACCTCCTTTTCCATTTGGCTAATTCTGCCTTTCAAGGCATTCTTCTCCTTATTGGCTTGTTGGAGCTCTTTGCCATTTGGGTTATTCTATTTTTTAAGGTGTTATTTTCTTCAGTATTTTTTTGGGTCTCCTTTAGCAAGTTGTTGACTTGTTTGTCATGGTTTTCTTGCATCCTTCTCATTTCTCTTCCCAATTTTTCCTCTACTTCTCTAACTTGCTTTTCCAACTCCTTTTTGAGCTCTTCCATGGCCCGAGACCAGTTCATGTTTTTCTTGGAGACTTTTGATGTAGTATCTTTGACTTTGTTGACTTCTTCTGGCTGTATATTTTGATCTTTATCACCAAAAAAAGATTCTATCATCTGCGTCGCTTTTCACTGCCTGTTCGTGTTCCCAGCCCACTACTTGACTTTTGAATTTTTTGCCAGGGTATGACTGCTCGTAGAGTAGATACTACTTTGTCTCTAGCTTTAGGGGCTGTGCTGCTGTTTTCAGAGCTACTTCTACTCCACCATCACTGCAAGCTCTGCTATGGCAGCACTCTTCCTCCCCCAACAACTGCCAAGCAGGACTGTGACCCAGATCCAAGCAGGGCAAAGTAAGAGAACCTCCCTCTTTGCCAGCAAAGCACTCCTTGCACTCCTGCTCCCATCTGCCACTTGATTCCTCCCACCATGTGAGCCAGGCACTCCAAAAACAGTTGACACTGGAACTCTGAAAGCAGCTGCAAGAGCTTCCTGCTGCTGCCACCACCATGGCCCCACCTTCACCACCCCCGGGGCTGGGACCAGATCGCTCTCACCCCAATCCAGCAGATTTTCTGCTAACCTGCTTTGTAGTCCTTGGCGTTTGTGGGTTGAGAAGTCTGGTAACTGCCACAGCTCAATGATTCATGGCCCTCAGTCCCACTCTACCCGACTCCATTCTGGTTGTTCCTGGTAAGGCCCATGCTGGGCTGTGCTCTGCTTCCAGCACCATGCCATAGACTCTTCCCAGAGACCATCCAGGCTGTCCTGGCTGGAGACCTGCTTCCCTCTGCTATTTTGTGGGTTCTGTAGCTCTAGAATTTGTTCAGAGCCATTTTTATAGGTGTTTGGAGAGACCTTGGGAGAGATTTAGGCAAGTTCCTGCTTTCCTGCTGCCACCTTGGCTCTGCCCCCAGCTCTGGTCTTTTTATCAAAGTCTTCTATTTCATTAAATATCCTTTTTCCCCTTGAATGATTATACTTAGTTTTGTTGGATAGGTTTTTCTTGATTGTAATTCCAGTTCTTTTATTTTCAAAATGTCATATTCCAAGCTCTGCCTCTTTAATGTGGCAGTTGCTAAATCTTGTGTGATCCTGATTGTGGCTCCTTGGTATTTGAATGGTTTCTTTCTAGCTGCTTGCAATATTTTCTCCTTGACCTGGGAGCTCAGGAATTTGGTTATAATATTCTTTGCAGTTTTCATTTGGGGATCTTTTTGGTGTGATCAGTGGATTCTTTCAATTTCTATTTTACCCTCAGGTTCTAGGATATCTGCGCAGTTTTATTTGACAGTTTCTGGAAATATGATTCTTGTTTCTTTCTTTGATCTTGGCTTTCAGGTAACCCAATAATTCTTAAATTTCTTCTCCTCAACCTATTTTCTAAGTCAATTGATTTTCCATTGAGATATTTTACATTTTCGTGTACTTTTTCATTCTTTGGACTTTATTTCGTTGTTTCTTATTATCTCATGAAATCGTTAGCTTCACTTGCCCAATTCCGATTTTTGAGAAATTATTTTGTTCAGTGAACTCTGATACCTCTTTTCCCATTTGGGCAATTTTGCTTTTTAATAAAAAGGATTAACTAATATCAGTGAATTTTTTAACTCTTTTTTTTTCTATTTGCCCAGTTCTGTTTTTTTTAAAACATGTTATTTTGTCAGTGTTTTTGTGCCTCTTTTACCAAAGTGTTAATTGTCTTTTCATAATTTTCTTCCTTTGCTTTTATTTCTTTACTTATTTTTCCCTCAGTGACTCTTACTTGATATTAAAACACTTTTTAGACCTGCTAGGAATTCTTGTTGGGCTTGTGAGAATTTGCATTTTTCTTTGAGGCTTTCCTTATAACTGTTTTGACTTCATTGTCTTCTTCTGGATTTGTGTCTTGACCTGCCCTATCACCATAGTAACTTTTTATGGTCATGAATTTTTTGTTTTTGTTTGCTCATTTTTCTACCCTGTGTCTTAATTTGGAACTTTATCTTAATATTGGGTTCTATTCCCAGTGTTTAGGGATTGATGGCTACTGTCTCCACCTTCAGGCTTTCTTAGGCTGCTTTTTATTTCAGAACTAGTTCTGGGGGTTTGGAAGTATTTGGTGCTTCCAAGGTCATGTGATCTGGCAGGAGATGTAGAGATGTGGCCACTGTTCTCATGGTCTGCACTCTGGTCCTTACCCAGGAAGAGTATCTGATCCCTCGGGATTGCCACTGACACTGTTCTTCAGGGTCCCTGATCCCTTGGTACTGGAAGTGATACTGCCTCTCATTGCTTTCATTCCCTTTTGACTGAAAGTGCTCCTCCCTGCCCTTGAATTTTAACTCAGGAGCAGGTATAGACAATTGAGTTGCTGAACAGTTGTCCCTCAGGACTTCTATTCCCTCTTGACCAAAATTGCTCAAGTTATACATTTTAAAGAGGTATATAAAATGCTACAAATTTGCTATAGGAAATTGCCTATGGTAGCCAACTTATTATCAAGGATATGCTTGGTTAAAGTCATTGTTATAAATATTTTGAATATATAAGAAATAAGGCACATATTAAAATAGTCTCTGATTTGTTCTCTGTTCTTTTTTCTTGGGGAGATGCAAGCTTTTTTCCTGAACTTTTTGGTTATTTTAGAATTTTCTTATCTTTGGTATGTACTAAAAATTGGGCTCTACCAGCATATATTTTTTTCTGTATGCATTTGCTCGCTACAACTATTCTTTCCTTTTAAGTTTCTTAAGTCCTTTTACCACTTCTGTCTCTCTCTGTCTCTCTCTCTCTCTCTGTCTCTGTCTCTCTCTGTCTCTCTCTCTGTTTCTGTCTCTCTGTTTATGTTTCTCTCTCTCTCTCTCTCTCTCTGTCTTTCTCTCTCTCTCTCTCTCTCTCTCTCTCTTTCTCTCCCCCCCCCCTCTCTCCCTCTCTCTCGTTCTCTCTCTCTCTCTCTCTCTCTCTCTCTCTCTCTCTCTCTCTCTCTCTCTCTCTGTGTCTCTCTGTCCCCCAAGTTGGTTCTGACAAAATTTGGTGGTTTCCTTGTCCACTGTTGAAAACAGATTGCCATGAAAATGGCCAGAAAAGTGTTTGTAGCCCTCTTTTTAGCTTTATCCCAAAAGATTTTCTTTCACATATGGAACTCACATCAAGCTCTTTACAAATGTTTTTTGTTCTCAGTTGCTTTTTACAATTTTGTGAGGTGATGTTGCTCATGGTGTCCTGTTGAACTTGTACTCTAAACTGGTGTTGCCTTTGTTGTCAAGTTTCTCTACTTGGAAGTAGATTGTCTGCTGGTTAAGATTTTTTGGGGGCTTTTTGAGTCTCTTTTTATCAGTGACTATTTTGCCCTGGTTAAACTTTTAAAGGTGATTGTGTCAAGGTTTCTTTTGTATCCATTTCCCATTTTGGGGGTACCAAAATTATCTAAATTGTTCATATTGAAGTCATTCTAATTGTATGCAATATTCTTTTTTCTTATCTTTCTTCATCTCTACATCTTAGAGTCTGTAGTTTCCATAAAAACTTATCTGCTAGTGGCTCCTCAACTCCAATTACCCTGTTGTTATTTTGTATGTGTGTAAATATATGTACATATATACATATATACATATGTGCATACATATGTACATACATATATGTATATACCCCAAACATCTTATATATGTGTATGTGTATATATATATATATATATACATATATATGCATATATACAATATGAAACATTTGTGTGTTTATATATCATACACACACACACACATACACATACACATACACATACACAGTGTGATCTCCCTGGATAGAATATAAGTTCCTTTAGGACAAGAAATGTTTATTTTTATTTCTATATATCTAGCATTCAACATAGTGCCTAGAATCATAGTAGGTGCTTAATAAATATTTTTTGATTCATTTATTTTCCTCTGATTTGTTATTTATTGTGTTCTATTTGATAATTTGATTATACAAGATAGTAAAATCTCCAATTATTGCTAAAGCTGTAACCAATTATTTCCTTTCTATTAAGATATTAATCACTTTCAGTTTTTATTGATGCTGTTTGGAGCTTGCTATGTCCACTGATTTCTTACTCTCTTTGTGGAGAAAGTCTTTATAATTTAGAGGTGTGAGCCTTTTGAATTGCCAATAAAATTTTGACTTCTTTTTTTTATTTTTCCTGAACCTTATTTTTTAATATAGATTTTTCATCTTCTCTGGGTCCACTATAGCATTTGAATGACTTAATATTAAAAGTTTTTGTTGTTGTTGAGTAATTTAGAGGATCATCATCATCACCACCACCACCACCACCACCACCACCACCACCACCACCACCACCACCACCATCTTCTACTTCTTTGTCCTTTTTACGTGATTGTTTCAAAGTCTACCAGAGGAAGAGCTGTGATTCTCTTGGTGATGATTTGTTTCTTTGCCTTCATACTGAGATATAAACCTAAATTGTCAAGTATCCAAAGAAATGATGTTTCTTCTTTCTTTTTGGATTTTTCTAAGAAAAAAACAGTGTTTTCTATTTTGCTGATGACTGTTTTGTCTTTTGTTTTTATTGATATGAAAAATGTCAAGATGTATTTGCTTCATTTACACTAATACTGTATCAATTCTTTGATTATTAGATAGAAAACTTACATTAAAAGAAGTCCAAATTTCCTTATCCATTTAGCACTTATACTCTTACACTATCCTACTATTCCAACTAATTTCCAAACTACTCCCTTTCTTACACGTCACTCTCCAGTCCTCATACAACTTTGTACTTTCTTACCCTTATGCTTTTCTTCATGTTGCTCCCTTTTCTGGGAATGCCTTCCTCTATTCTCACTGTTTGTTTTTTAATTCTTTCCCATTCTTGGATTCTAACTCAAATGATACCTTTTTAAGGAAGCCTTTTGTGATCCCTCCATTGCCTAATGATCTCTCTTTCACCTTGGTCCTCAGATTTTTACTTGTACCTCTTGGATATACTTCTATTATACTACTTTATGCTATATTTATCTGTATGTCATGTCCTTCTACTAGACTTTAAACTGTTTGAGGGCATGGGCCATTTCTTTTTTAAATGTGACTATCATTGTACTTTGCATAAAGTAGGGAATTATAAATATAATTTATTTGAATGATACCCCACATGGATATCCTCAGTCTAGATTTTTCTTGCATGAATACTTGCATTTCAATCTGTCCACAAGATATTTCCCCTTGGATATCCCACTGATACTTCAAAGTCAAAATGTCTCTAATTGAACTCATTATCCTTCATGCCTGGAAAGCACTACCTTGTTATCGCAACCTTTCAGAATCTCATAGCCATAATTAGCTATTTTTATACCTGGGACAAGGAATTTTAAAGGAACATAGTGCAACTAGAAATAATTATACCCTCAAAACAACTTTTAAACACCAATTCAGTTGAAGGAATCCCGAGGACATTGCTTCCATTGTAAGGAAACAGATTCTAGAACATTGGTCATAACTTGAGTCTGACTGCTGGCTTAAAAGGGAGCAAGCTCCCATGTTGTAGCTTCTTATTTGAACTAAATATTTTTGCTATTTGCTAAGATCAGTTGTTTCTATATTTCTGGAGTACAAATGTTGTCAGCAACTCTAAATTTTGGTGCCATGGGGGAAAGCCTTGGCTGCTTCACCTTAGTTATAGCTCTACTGAGTCTTTCTCTACCTTCCTGGACACCTCCTTTCTGATGTGTCCCCCAGTTCTTCCAGTCATTAATGCCTCTTTCCTTTCAAAATTTTCTAGAGCACTTTATAAATGGCCTTTTCCTTGCCATTTTACTCCTTACATTATTTTACTTATTTATAGATACTACATATATCTATATCTATATATATATAAAGGTATATAAATAATATAATTAAATGGAATTTTAACATCAAATTCTACATAATGTATGTAGAATGATTGAGGGCAAGGATTTTTTTGGGTGGTGGGGTTCTCCCCAAACTGAAATTTTCACATACTGTGTTTCTTTCATGTATCATGTGTTCAATAGCTCTTTGTTGGATTGAATTAAATCTTTCACAAAAAAATCTGCTGCCCTCTCTGACTTTTTTGGTTTTTCAGTTGCACTACTTAGTTATGAAGGCACAAAACCTTGGCATTATTATGGATCCTTCTCTTTCCCTGACTTTATACATTCAATAACTTGCTAAGTGCCTTCATTTTTACCTACAGACTATATTTCAAATCAGCTTCCTCATTCCCATTCTCTTTGAGACTACCTTAGTAAAGGCCAGCTAGAATCTTCTTATGTCTTACCCTGTATCTGTTCTTTACATTGGCAGATTAAGGATCTTCGTACAAATATCTGTTCACAGCACTCTTCTGTTCAAAATTACAACCTGGGTTCGCATTCATTGCCTTCTGAATAAAGTTCAGGTGCCTTAGCCAGTACTTAAATACCATCTCCTAGCTGGCTATCTCTAACCATCAGTATTACTATTATGAGAAAATCAACATGTCCAAAGCTGAACTCTTCATTGGTCCAAGATCCTCCAAAGAAATCTACCTTTCTTCTGAATATCCTTGTTTTTATCATTGCTCTAACTCAATGATGCTCAAAACTTCAGTTATTTTGGAATTTATGCTAGCTCTCATGGATTTAAACATCATCGCTTTGCCACAGATTCTAAGGTCTATTTATCTACCTTTTAACTCTTACATCTCTAACTATGTATGTCCTATAGCTATCTTAAACTTAACATCGTGTCCAAAACTGAACTCATTATCTTTCCCCCCAATCCTTCCCCTCTTCCCCACTTTCCTAAGATACCTTTATCCTTCTGATGTTTTTAATTTTTAAAAATGAAATTTGATTCAGAATACATGGAGGTCTATAATATCTTATATAACTGCTCATAAATAATGGTCAGGCTTTCAGAGTGTTTTTTAATCATATCCAACTCTTCATGACCTCATTTTGGGTTATCTTGGCAAAATCCTGTATTGGTTTGTCCTTTCCTTCTCTAGCTCATTTTATAGATGAGGAACTGAGGCAAATAGGGTTAAATGATTTACTCAGGGTCACACAGCTAATAAGTTTCTGAAGGTGGATTTGAACTTAGGAAGATAAATCCTTCCTGACTTCAGGTCTGGCACTTTATCCTCTGTGCCACCTAGCTACCCCATCGATATATAGTATTAATAACATGCAGACTATTATGTTGAAAGAACATATTGAAGAACATATGAATCCTTCTTTAACACATAATGGAGTCCCCTTAAATCCTCTTGACCTATACAAATAATGACATAAAAGCAGATTTATCCTTTGGCCTAAGCCTGCCTGAAAGCTTTCCCAGGAAGCATAAAAAATAGCTAGGAATGCCACAAGACCTTCTCAAGCTACACAGTGAGTTGCCCCAAAGCAAACTGCCTTATGACCAATAGACACCTCCATGAAAGATTTAGCAATTCTCACCTCATTTTTCTCCATGAAGCAGAGCTAAGGAGGGCTAGGAATCAGCAACTCATCTAAAGAGAAACAAATTACCAAGTTCTGACAGAGAGAAAACAAGATTGGAGTTCATTCGTCAAGAAATTCATTTCCCTGGAACCCAGGTGCTTAGTTCAACACTGACTTCTAACTTCTCAATGGCATTTAGAATTGTGGTTTAAACAGTAGTTGGAAACAGCTTTAACTTTATACTTTGGATGAAGGGAAATGGTTTGAATATTTAGAAATGGGGAAATGTAATAGGAAAATAAAAGAAATTGCTACTAAGGCCATCTTGTCAAAAGAACTCAAATCCGTGAGAGCATGCTACAGATTTTTTTCCCATTTCTTTCTCTCTCCACTTCCAAATATTAGAGCAATGATTCATCTATTTTAAGAATAGAGTACAGAAATATACTCCTGTCTTTTAGGATTACATTTTCAATTTTAATTGTAATTCTTAGTTGTCTACAATAAAACTTTGTTCTAACCCTGACTTTCTCAGACCTTTAGGAAGTGAATCCATACTAATTTACATGATAGCATATAAAAACAGTATTAGTCCTTGAATTTAATAATATTAATTTATTTACCAAATTAATAAAATATGATTGTTAGTATAAAGGTAGAAAACATTAGCATGCCACATATGTTGTTATATGTATATGTGCTTATATATTCTATCTATCTATTTATCTATCTATCTATCTATCAATCATCTCTCTATCATATTGTCCTAAATGCTGGCCACCCCCTTCTGAAATCTGACTTGTATAAAACCTGTGGCTATGCCTTTAATAAAATAACAATAACAAATGTGATAAAAATGAAAGGCATCAGGGATAATGAGAATAAACTAGCATTATTTCAATTTTATAGTGTCTTAAAATATAAGTTTTTTGTCATTAGATTTCTATGAATATCTATTTTTGACTCTCTTAAAATAGATATAATTGTAGTGGTATGCCCTACATTATGAGATGATGTATTCTTGGAGCTGCTGTGATATATTTTTGGTTGTATTTATATATGTATATATACATATATATGTACACACATATACGCACATAAATATATGTGCGTATATGTGTGTGTATAAATATATATCTATCTCAATACAGATGTGCACACATAATTCCCTACTCAAATGTTTTGAAGATAACAAATGATTCTCAAAGTCTGTTTCACAAATACTTTCTAATTCATTTGTTATTTTTTATGCTCTTTAGCTTGTGATGAAGTGTTAGAATTCATATAGGAACTCCTTCCTATTCAATGAATTTTCTCCTTCATGAGTCATGAAGTTCAGTCCCCAAAAAGTCTTTACGATAGGTCCTTCACAAAACAGCTGCAGTCAGAGTACATTGCCTCTTAGAGCACCCTAGATGTTTATTCAACACATTGCTTGGAACTGTCAGACCTGTGTTCATTCTTGAATTCTTCTTACTCCTCTGCCCCTGGGGGCCTTAACACTCTTTCACATTCTAGCTAATCACTCTGCTGGCTCCCTATGAATTTCTTGACAAGTGAACTCCAATCTTGTTTTCTCTCTGTCAAAACTCAGTAATTTGTTTCTCCTTAGATCAGTTGCTGATGCCTAGACCTCCATAGTTTTGCTTCATGGAGGATAATGGGGTGAGAATTGCTAGTCCTTTCATGGAGGTGTCTATTGTTCATAAGGCAGTTTGCTTTGGGGCAGCTCACTGTGTAGCTTGAGAAGGTCTTGTGGCATTCCTAGCTATTTTTTATGGTTCCTGGGAAAGCCTTCAGGCAGGCTTAGGCCGAAGGATAAATCTGCTTTTATGTCATTATTTGTATAGGTCAAGAGGATTTAAGGGGACTCCATTAGGTGTTAAATAAGGATTCATAATTGCTGGTCCTAAGTAAAGTTTGTATGATATATGGTGTGTTAAGCTGGTGTTTATGTTACATGTGGTAAGACTACGCATATCCTCAGTAGGAAGAGGTGGGAATATTTGTGTTAACAAGATATGGCTGTTTTTATGGGAAGAACCAGGGTCAATTAAGAAGACTACTTCAATATAATTATGGTTTCCTGTATGAGTCACTCTAGCCTCAGCAAAAATATGGTGCACAAATTTACTGGTTCTGAAGAAAATATTATATGGCTCACATGCACAGAGAAGGGGCAAGATTTAATGGATTTAGAAATGGATAGGAATGTAGAGGTCTAATTTTAGAGTGAATATCTCTGGCCTTTCTCCACCCATTGGAATCTGGCCTCTTCCTGTGACTCTGGGCTCTGTTAGGTGATCTTTTGCCTTTGCTCACAACCAGGTTTCTACATTATTTCCCATTCATTTCCAAGTTGTGTTACCATGCACATTTACCACCCCACTTCTAGATCCCATTTATGTATTATCTTCTGTATCAGAATATAGGCCCTTTAAGGCAAAGCCTAACTTGCTTGCTAATATTTGTATCCCTAGAACTCATCACAGTACCTGGCACCTATCAGATATTTTATAAATGCCTTTTAATTCAATCATTTATTTTGACTAACCTGCTTACTTTACAGATGAAGAAACTGAGGCCCAGGATATTGAGAAATTTGCCCAAGTTCACATATGTGGAATTTGGACACAGATACCCTGTCTCTGGTGGTCTTTCCAGTGCACTATAAGCCTCCTAATTTTTGAGATTATCTATCTTTAGATAGATATCTACATATGTAAATATAGATACACAAATATGTGTGTATACATGAATAGATGTATGTATACATGTAAATATACACATATACACATGGACATACATATCACCTTCTACTACATATATACACACTTACATATATGTATACATACATATGGAGAGAAAGAGAGAGAAGAGAGAAAGAGAGGGCGAGAGAGAGAGGATCAATGACTTTAAATATTTTTTCCCCATAAGAGCTATGATAGTTGGAAAAGCCATATGCAGATACGTGTAGAGTAAAATCCCCGACAATGCATTTGCTCTTAATCATCACACTGGCAGGTTGCCCCTGATAAATACTTGAGTAAAATGCTTCCTGCATAAGTGATATATATGTGCCATCTCATACCTGGAACTACTAATTCCATTAATTAGTGCTCTCTTCTGCATCCTTAAACAATAACTATTTATTAAGTGCCTACTGTGTGCCAGGTGCTGTGCTAAGTGCTTCTCAAATGATCATGTATATACTTAATTGTCTCTCTGCTCTATCCTCATAAGAGAATATAAGCAGGGATTGGTTTTTTGTTTGTTTGTTTTTGTATTTCTTGTTCCTAACACAGTATCTTTGCACATTATAGGTGCTTAATAAATGTTTGTTGGATTGAATTAAATTCTTTGAGTTCTTCAAAATAAAAAAATCTATAACAAAGCCGTCTTTTATTTTGTTACAAAAACAAAACAACTTTCTGAACCAAGTTTAATCTACTAGCTGCATTATACATTTTGTTTATGACCTATTTGATTTACTGCTCCATTTGGTTCCAAGAGGAGAACATCATTAATGACATGTTAACAAGAAGAGTTGGTTTCCCCCTACAGTTTGTCATACAAGCAGACACATATTTTAAATGTTTCATTTTGTTCTTTTGAAAAATTGCACTACAGCAAGATTATCTCATTTTGTTTAAAACAGTAATGAGTAAAACAACAGAAAAATATAAATTACCTCTTGCAATCATGTAGTGAAATTTATTAATTACTGAAAGCCACACTTTGATTACAACAGCTGGCATAGCATTCAGAAAATCCAATTAAATTAATATTACAACATCAGTTGGATAATGAACATAGTTAGTTAATAGTAAACTGGACTTTTCAAAACTAAATACAGAAAACCTGATAGCGATAATAATAAGAGCTCACATTTATATAGTGCTTGATAGTTTAGCAGACACTTCTACACAATTGCCCTGTGCAGTTGGTAGTAAAAACATGGTTATAACCATTTTAGAGATGAAGAAATAGAAGTTCAGAGAAGTGGAACGACTTGCCTAAAGCTACCCAGCTGGTAAGTGATGGGGCTGGGATTTAGATCCAGATCACTTCAAACGTCAATCCTATTGCATCTTCCACTATACCATGTAGTTTCTTTGGAAAAACAAAAACCAAATAAATAAACGATAGAGAAATAAATGAAAATTTTCTACACACGATCAATATTTATCAGTCACATTATTAAGTGCATACTACATGCCAGTAGCGTGCTGGGATAAAAGACAAAGAAAGAAACAATCCTTACTCTCAAGAGACCTACGTTCTTCTCTGATAGACTTCCACGTCGAGTAGAGCATTGCTGTATTCTAAGTCACTATACAATAGATTTAGAATGGTAATACTCAGAGCTGTAACTTGTTGGGGGCAGTAGGTAGCAATGAAAGGAAAGAGGATAATGGAGTTTGGGGAGGGAGCAGCTTGACCTTTGCCCTGGTGGATGTGGGAGTAAAGGCAGGCAAAATGTGACAGTGTGACTGCATCCTAAGGGTTGGCTGAGGTGCCAAATGGTCATGTGACCATGAGGTGACATGTGAAGATCACAGTTGCTATGGGAGGAATGCTTGCCCATTCAGGGAGGAAGTATGTCATTCTCTGCCCCCCCCAACAAACAAATAACTCTAGGAAGGATACCTCATTCTATAAGTTGGCACTCTAAGGTTAATGCCCCATTTGTATATGATAATAACACTTCCAGTATCTGAATGATATCTTAAATGTAGTATAGTTATGAAGCAAGCAATGAAAATTTTGGAGGTATCATAATAAATGCCACAGAGTCCATTGGTTAATATTCCTGCACCTTACTCACAGGAGAACCCCTTAGGCAACCACTTAAATACTCTTACTTTGCATATGATTCTCACAAGGTTGGATCTTTGGCTTCCCAGCCCACAGTAGGGTAGAAGAAGAAACTCAGCTGAGGGTGATATACTATTAGCATCTGGCTTCTGACAGCAGTGAAAAGTGATAGCAAAGAGTCTTACGGAACTCAATAGCACCAAAGGGGCTCACTTTATTCCATAGAACACATGAATTAATGTCCACAAGCTTGATTTTAGGGGCTCTGAGGTTCATTCTGACATACAGGCTGGGTTAGAAAGTAGATTTATACTTTAGAGTAGGGAAAAGAAAGAAAAGTGGGCAGCAAATTCCCTAATTCACTCTACACCTACCTAAGAACATCTCTCCCCATTCTGCTCATCATTCAAGTTTGAATCTGAAGAATCAGGTTTAATTTACCTTGAACTGACAATCCTAGAATACTTCCTAATATGCTGCAGTGGCAATGAACCAACCAAGACTTGATTTAAAATTCTAATCAAGTGAGAAAAAAAAATTTCCTGGTAGATTTGCATGAAAAGAACAGTGCTTCAGGAGGTCAGAACATGGGTTTTAAAGTGTTGGCTAATTTCACAACCATTAAAAACATTTATAGCTACACAAGCTACATAATAAAAGTAATCAAACCTTGTACTTCAGGGTAGGAAGCAGCTGCTTAAAGGAGGTCAAGACTGAAATTTTCCTCCCAAGCAGAGCATTATGCAATTAGCTAGTTGAATTACAGTGTGGTATCCCTTTTACCAGGATGCACTCAAGCACATCTGGAAACAACCCTCTGTACCTATTGATTGCTAGGAAACAGCCACTTTCAAACCTGACTGGCATAGCCAGGAAACAACCCAGAATGGAAGATCTTTACTAGGTAAAGAGGTAGTCCAAAGATAAACATGTAGAGGGATAAGCTCTGTAAAGAGTAGTTTTACTATAGTTGTTAAACAAAGGACTGTTTCACTCTTGAATTCCATCCACATTGGTAGAGATCTTATTGTCAAATGAGATAACAGATATATTTACAGACTCTAAAGCCCTAGATAAATGCTATTATTATTAATTATATCACAAACTATAATAATATTAATATTATTAACATTAAATTGGCAGGCAAAAGGACTTGGGATCAGATCCTGGCTCTGCTACTTACAACCTGTGGGATCTTAGGTAGGTCCCTCAAACTCTTTAGGCCCTAGTCTTCTTAAATATAAATTGAGAGGGTTAGACTAAATGACCTCAGAAGTATGTTACATATCTAAATCCATGAATAATAGTTGAATGAATATTACCAAGAAATAGCTTTTTCCTCTATCCTCTTCTTTCAAAACATTTTCCACTAGCCACTTCTAGACTCCGTAGAAAACATGCAAGAAACATTTAAGTTTCTATTAGTGGCAAAGACTTCTCTTAAGGTGTTTGGAAATATAAAAAAGAATATGAGGAGCCTTATTCTAGAGAAGCTAAGAATTCAGAGAAATAGAGGAAGCTTTCTGCCATGGTGCTGGTCTACAATCCAGGTTTCACAGGTATACAGCAACGAGGTCTGCACAATGGCTCTATAGACCTTCAGTTTGGTGGGCAGCCTAAGACTCTTTCTCTTCCACATTCTCTTTCTGAGTCTCCCAAACCTTGAGCTAGTTCTGGCAATGTGTGTGTGTTAACTTCATCATCTATCTGTGCTGTTAGAATTAAGACTACAGGAGGATCCCTTTATTTCTACCCCTTCCACATGTCTACCTCCCACCCTCATCTCTTATCACTAGCAATGAAAGCTTTGGTAAATATCCACAGAGGTCCAAGGAAGGCAGAAACTTGAATTGTTTGGCCAAGATTCTTTAAACACTGACCAAAGCCATTTGGGTGTAAATTGTACTATGTAGTAGTTGCTTTGTTTCATCCTGCTTATGCAGGCAGTTGAAAATGGTAGTGTTTGGGGGACTATGATAAACATCACAGTAAGTTACCTGCAGTTCTAGTCAGTTAAGTGTCTGGAAATCTTTCTGAAAGGTTTTCCCCATTGTGAATCATATATTACACTGTCATAGTTACACAGCTCGGTTCCAAATCTTTTAGTAATCACAGAATGAAGCTGCATGGTGTCTGTTATGAAATCACAAAAATGATTTATTTCCAGGGGCTAGCAGTCCTTATGGGGTAAGAGAACATGTTATTTAGGAATATTGAGACTCTAAGGTGACTCATAATAGGGAAAATTTGCTCTTTTTAAGATTTCAGCAAAAACATTTTATTTCATAAATATTTCATGTCTGAAAATTGTAAACTATTTCATAACTGATTTTCTATGTACCAAGGAAAATACTTATGATAAATGATTTGAAGAAGGCATCTTGGTATAGTGCATAGAGATCTGGCCTGGGAGTCAGGAACACCTGTACCTAGTAGCTATATAACTATAGGCAAGTCCCTTGGCCTCCTAGTGCTGTTAAGCAATTCTCCAAGATTGTAACTTATGTTTGTGTCTTATGTCCTTAAGTGCCACTGTCCTGATTATTGAGGGCCTCAGTGGTCAATTATATTTAAGATGGTTTCACACATTCTTTGCGTGTGTTCTACCATCTGTTTTCTGGCCACCTTGATGCTCAGACCAGACACTATGCCCTAGAAGACTTAACCCTTTTGTAACTGAAACTTCTGCCCTTAAGCTTTTTTGTCCTGATTTTTGGGGGATTCACATGGATATCAAGCATATGCCAGCTTGAATCATGTTTAAATTCATTCTACCATCTTCTCCTTCTCTACCTTGCCACTGTAAATGTATCCTCCAACCTCCCTCCCTTCCAGTTCTGAAGTGAAAATTAAAGGAATACCACCACTGGTAATTGAAAAGATAAATCATTCTACTGTCCTATGATTCTACTCATTCCTGTAACTTACAAAAACAGAATACCGCATCCTGGCCACCATCGCCACATTTGTATTGTTTCCCCTCTTCTATAAGGAAGCCTTCCTTGATACCTCTTAATTGCTGTGCTTTCCCCTTCATATTTCCTATTTATTCTGTATATAACTTGCTTTGTATATATTTGTTTGCATTTTGTCTCCCCCATTAGATTGTAAGCTCCTTGAGGGCAGATTCTGTCTTTTACCTATGTTTATATCCCCAACACTTAGCCCAGTGCCTAGTACATAGTAGGCACTTAAAAATGTTTGTTGAATTGAATAATCTCTTTCAGGGCAGGAAATGTCTTTTTTTTTACTTTTGATCTGATAAGAGCCTTTCAGCATGTATGGGTTCTAGAATTTAGCACAGTTATTTCAGGGAGAGGCAGCATGATAGAATGCTTGTCTTGAAGCCAAGATGACTTGGGTTCAAGTCTTATCTCTCACACATATTGGCTTTGTGATGCTGAATAATTTACTTTTTGATTTTTTTATCCTTATGACGTAAGTTGCTGTGTCTTGAGAAGGCTCTGACTTGTAATAATTGGTGGAATTTCTTCACTTTGTAATTCTCCTACTCTGGTGAAACTGCAAATGGAGTCCATTTTCTATTTTTGCCACCATTTGTTATCATTCAGACATTTCAGACTCGATGTGACCCTAACCTGTCTGTCCATGGGGTTTTCTTGGCAAAGATATTGGAGTGGTTTGTCATTTCCTTCTCTAGTGGTGAACAGAAGTTACATGACTTGCCCAAGGTCACCCAGGAAGGTAATTTCTGAGGCTGGATTTGAACTCAGGGTTTTTTAACTCTAAGCTCAGTGCTCTCTCCACTACCCTACCTTACTGTTCCTTCATCACTGTTACTAAAGGGGGGAATGATAGAAGTACTCAGTAGAATCAAAGATATTATCTTTCTAGTTTGACTATATCACTCTTTTGCTCAAGAATTTTAAATGGTTCTGTATCAGCTTTATGGTGAATTATAAATTTTTTAGGTAATATTTAAATCCCTTTATGATTTGACTTCTTCCAATATTGTCAGATTCATTTCATATTAATTATTTCCAATATATCATATATGAAGCAGATTGGTTTATAAAGTTCCTTGAACCAACATTTTCTCTCCCATCTTCATGCCTTTATATAGGCCATTCTAAACGATTGGCATAAACTTCTTCCTAACTTCTGTCTAATAGAATCTTTTGCTTCTTTCAAGGTTTAGCTAAGGTGCCTCCTCCTATTGAATGTCTTTCCTGATGCCTTTGATTGTCAGTCTTCTCTACTTCACAAAATTATCTTGCATTTATTCACCTTTATATATGGATCATTTCATCAATAGAAAGCTCCTTGGGGAGGGGGTGTTAGAGACTATTTTTCTTTTGGCCATTTAGCTCCAGTATGTAGCATAGTGCCTGGTATATAGTAGACAATGGTTGAATTGGCCTGAATTGAATGAAGTATAAGGGAGCTTGAGGAAACATGTTCTGAGGGATGATCTGCATTTGTACCACATCTAAACAATACTAGAGAAATAAATATCCATCCTAAATTTGAAATTATTCAAAAAAAGATAATCCACACCCTGCCCTGACACTCTATTCAATAGTTAACAAATGTGATAGTCAAGAAATTCTTCTTTGTAACTAAAATGTTCCTTCTAAAGACTCTTTCTTTTAGGGGAAAAATGTTTTACTGATTTTTTTTCATATATTGCTATTACTTCCCAATGCTTCCACAACCTCTATAGAACCATCCTCAAAAGAGGAATAGAGGTATTTAAGGAAACAAACCGACACATTGATCAATATATGCCTCATTGTAACACAACCTCTGGACTGAGAACAAAGATGTTTCATAATCAGTCTTGTGAATTTGGATTGAAGAATAGTTATCAATTGATTTTTTTAGTATTGTTTTTATTTACATTATTCTTATTGTGTAAATTGTGCTTGCTTTTGTCTACTAATTTGCTTTGCATTAGTTTGTAAGAGCTTTCTACATTTCTCAAACCCTTATAATTAGTGTTTCTGTGTGTATGTGTGTGTGTGTGTGTGGGGGGGGAGTGGGGTGGGGGGGATGGGGGGGTGGGGGGGCGGGTGGGTAATTGCTCCACCTTCTAACCCTCCAATCAGAAGGAAGAGGCAATTGAAGGAGGCAAGAAGGTGCTGACTATCAAAAGCTGAGTCAATCTACAGGGGGATGAGATTTCGGGTGATCAACTTCTCCTGGAGGAAGTAGGATGTTTCCATGGACTGAAAACCAGAGAGAGCTGCTGATGAAAAATGGAGAGAGTGCTGTTTTAGAAGTCAGGAAGACCTAGGTTAAGTCCTGCCTCATACAATGTCACCCAGGAATTCATTTAACCCCTGTGATCCTCAGTTTCCTCACATATAAAACAAGGTTAGACTATATGGTTTTAAAATTCTGTTTCTAGCTCTAAATATATGATCTTATGACCATTTATAATTTATGCCATTTGTCATTGTGAACCTGAAAAGTATAAGAAAAAACTTCAGAATTGTTTCAATGTGCATATTTCTTGTTATTAGCGATTCAAAACATTTTTCTTAAGGTTATTGAAAGTTTACATTTTTTCTTCTGAAAACTGTTCATATCATTTGACCATTTATTTATATCAATTCCAGATATAATCTTGGTTATCACACCTTTATCTGATGTAAATTTTTCTTTACAATTATAGTTTCTCTTTTTCTCACTGCATTAATTTTATTTCCGCAAAGCTTTTGAATTTTATGTATTCAAACTTGTCTCTTTTATTTTTATGATTGTAATTATACTTTAAAAATAATTATGCCCCATTGATTGATATGAGATACCTATTTCTTTCTGTCCTTTTTTCTTTTCTTTCCTTCTTCCTTCCTTCCTTCCTTCCCCTCTTTCCCTCTCTGTCTCTTCCTCTCCCCCCCCTCCCCCACAAACTAGGTGGCAGAGTGGACATAACACAGGCCTAGGTTCAGGAAGATGTGAGTTCAAATTTAGCCTTAGGTATGTGAACCCGGGCAAGTTGCTTAATGCCTCAATTTCCTCAATTATAAGATAGGAATGTATAATTTACTTCTCAGGATTATTGTGAACATTTATTTATTTTTTTCAATTTTGAGTTCCAAATTTCTCCCTCTTCCCTTCCCTTGTACGGTATGCAAATTGATATAGGTTATACATGTACTATCATGCAAACATTTCTATATTAGGCATGTTGTGAGAGAAGACATAGACCAAAAAAACTAAGATGAAAAAAATAAGTAGAAAAATAGTATACTTTGATCTGCATTCAGACTCCATCAGTTTTCTCTCTTTCTGGGTTATTGTGAGGATGACACATAATAGGTACTTAATAAATGCCTATTCCTTTCCCTTCTCTCTTCCCCCCTCACTTTTTAGTGATTTGACATTTTATAATTTCAGATTTGTATATACATTTGGAGCTTAATATGGTAGATAATTTAAAATGGTTGTCTAAGTGCAATTTCTATAAACTTCCTACTTAGTATAGTGGAAATTGCATTGGTTCTGTAACTCAAAGACCTAGGTTCAAATTCTGCCTATGAGGTTTATTACCCATCTGACCTTCAAAGTTTGTCATCATGAATATTTTAAAATATAATGCTATTATTATTGCTGGCATTTTATTCAATATTTAGCATTAATATACATTAATGATATTGAAATTATTTATCTGCTTTATAACTCTCTGTTTTATATATCAGGGCCCTTTTTATCTTACAGTAGTTTTGTAAAGTTCTTCTTATAGCTAGTTTTGCAAACTACGTTAATTTTTCTTTAAATGTTTGATCCAGATAATTTCATATAGGCATATATGTGTGTGTGTGTGTGTGGGGGGGTATGTGTGCGTGTATTTTCTTTCTGGAGCTTGTTTATGGATTATTCAATTACTGTTTCTGATATTGACTTGTTTAAATTCTCTACTTATTCTGTTAATTTGGGGTATTTTAGATTTTGGTAAATATTCTTCAATTTTTACATAAGATCTCTTGGCATATAATTAGGCATGTTAGCTTCTATTTCCCTTAATTGCCTCTGCAATTGTTATGAAATTTATCTTTTTTGTTTTAATTCTGTAATTTTATTTCCTTTTTCTGACAAAATTACATTAGCTTGAAGTTTATTTCATTAGTATTTTTAAAATGGCTTTTGATTTTATCATCTCAAAAGTTATTTTGTTTTCTCCCTGCTATATTTCTTCCCTGATTTTCAGAATTTCTAGTTTTGAATTTTCATTTGTTAATTTTCTAGTTTTAAAGTTGCCTGCTGAAATGGTTCATTTCTTCTTTCTCTTTTTTGTTGATGAAAGAACTTAGACTTTAAAATTTTTCTCAGTTACTTTGTTTATATGGCATGAGTTTTAGGTTGCCTCCTTTTTACCATTTGCTTTGATCAATTGGTCATATCAACGTACATTTATTTAGCTCAATACTATGTTCCAGGCACTGGGTTAAACCTTGGGGAAACCAAGAAAGACAAAAAATGCTCTCTGCTCTTAAGGCACTCACAGTCCAATGGGGAAGTCAACATGCAAATAAATTTGACAAACAAGCTATATAGAGCAGAGCTTCTTAAACTGTGGATCCAGACACCATATGGTGTTGTGTAACTGAATGGGGGGGGGAGGTAAACAGTAAAAGTTTTCTGAACTTGCAACGACTAAAAATTAATTCAAAATCAAACATGTAATGAATCTGAGGTGTTTCTGTCAGTGCTAGTCCATGTTGCAGCATGCAATTTCACTGCAGCCTTTCTTCTGAACACACCACATGTGCACTTTTTACTGTGCATACTGTCTTGCCATGCAATGCCAACGAACACTACCAGAAACATCTCGGCTCAGATTCGAGACTATTGTATGTTATGAGCTGCTGTTTTTTATTGTTTTTTTTTCACCCTTTGGAAGGGCACACAAGAAGGGAAGATGTATGTCTTAAAGTCAATGAATTTTTCACAAATGATGGTTTACAATGTAAAAATTCCATTGGAGTCTGTACAGATGGTGCTGGAGCAATGATGGGTGAGAATGTTGGATTTGTGGCAAAAGTTAAAGCTGGGGGCAATGAACATATCATTTTTACTTACTGCATGATCCATTGGGAGGCACTCATAGCCAAAAAAAAATCACCAGAGTTAAATATGCTTCATGATACTATCGAAATCATTTATTTCATTAAAAGCCATGCCCTTAACAGTCATTCATTTTAAAAACTTTGGAAAGGCATGGACTATGATTACAAAAACTTATTACTATGTGCAGAGGTAAGGTGGCTCTCATAAGGGCAAAGTTTAAACAGATTATTTAAATTGAAAGATGAAGTTATATTTTTGACTGAGCAGAAATCCAATTTTGTTAATTTTTTGATAATGACTTATGATTTTCAAAACTATTATTTGTCAGATATTTTTAAAAAAATGAATTAAACATGTTACTTCAAGGAAAAAATTGTAATATTTTTATTTTAAAAGATATAATTGAAAGCTTTACTGAAAGAGTTAACATATGGAAGAATAGGGTGGAAAATGATTCTTTAGAAATGTTTACAGCTACAGATGATTTTATAATCAAAAATAACCTTCACAAAGATTTAATTGTAAGAGTTATAATTGGTTATCTGAAGTGCCTGGAGACACCGTTCAGAAATACTTTCCATAAAATTTTAATTCTAAAAAACTACATTGGCTTCATAAACAATACTCAATTGAAATAAAAATTGTCAGTCATCTTCCATTAAAAATTCAAGAAGAATTTGCTGAATTATCAAGTAACACAGGTTTAAAACTTGAGTTTCCTAAAATTTTGTTAAATGAATTTTGGCTTGAGATTAGGACAGAATTTCCAACAATTTCTGAAATGGCCCTAAACATACTTCTGCCATTTTGTACTACATATTTATGTGAAGGAGGAAGCAGCATTCTCAACATTGATAATTATAAAATCAAAATATTGATCAACTCTGAAAAATGTAGAAGATGGTCTACATCCTGCAGCATCAAATATTCCACCAAGATTTAATTCTTTATGTAAAAATAAAGAAGCACATCCATCTCATTAGTATGCAACTTTGCTTTCATCTTTAATATTTGACACTGGGGTTAACAGGGAAGGGGCATGGGTTGTGGGGTTGACATGGTCAAACATGTATGTTAGGAAGACTAATGGAATGGGGAGTGACTTGAAGTAAGGAGACAAATCAGCAGACTATTGAAATAGTCCAGTTATAAGTTTATGAGGACTGGTACTGGGTTGGTTGACAGTATTATAGTAATGAAGGAGGCATATATGAGAGATATTACCAAGGAAGAAATTGAAGGACTTGAAAATAGATTGACAAATGGGTTGTGAGAGAAAGTGAGGATTCTAGAATGATATGTGGGCTAAAAGTCTGGGTGACTGGAAGGCTGACAGTACACTTCACTGTAATGGGGAAGTTGGAAAGAGGGGAATTTTTTTAAGGTGAGTTTTATTTTCATCATATGGAGTTTAAGACTTCTATAAGACATCCAGTTTGAGATTTCTGATAGACAGTTGGAAATTGGAGGTCAGGAGAGAAGTTAGGATTGAACAAATAGATTTGAGAATCATTGAAAAAGAGATGATAATTGAAGCAAACTATAATGCAATGAGAAGAGAAGGGGTTCTAGGAAAGAACCTTAGGAAGTACCCATTGATTATTAGATGGCATGACTTTAGAGAAGATACAGCAAGAGACTAAGAGATCACATGTGTAGGAGAACTAGGAGAGACAAATGTCACAATAACCGGGAAAGAAAGATTAATTAAGAAGAACATGATTGATAATGTCAAAGGCTGCAGAGAGGTCAAAAATGATAAGGATTAAATAAAAGGCTGTTGGATTTGGCAATTAAGAGATCACTGGTAACTTTGGAGAGTGCAGTTTCAATTGAATGATTGGATCAAAAGCCAGAAAGCAAAGAATTTAGAAGAGAGGGAGAGGAAAGGAAATAGGGTATCTATTGTATACAGCTTTTTAAAAAAGAGTTTAGCCACCCAAAGATGAGATACATATGGGGATAACTATCTGGAATGAGCAAGACAAGTGGGAATTTTATTTTGAGAAGGGAAGAGACATGGGCTGTAGTCCTTTGAATGTTTCATCATTTTCCTTCTGGAAACAAAATTTACTATTCTATTTAATATGAATTCAGCTGCCTTTGCGGTTTTCCTTTCTATTCTTGTAGTTGTTGCATTTGTTGTTCTCCTCATTCCCCTTTCTTCACCCAACATCAGTTTATAAAGTTATGCCATGTTTCTTTGAATTTGTTACTTTTGTTCCTCTCACTATAAAAGATATGGAATAGATTTATGTGCTGTAATTTATTCAGCCATTCTCTAATCTATGGGCACTCATATTTTCAGTTATTGATACTAAAGTGTGCTTCTATGAATATTTTGATGTATATGAAACATTAGTGTACATGTGTGGTTTTTGTATGTGTGTGAATCTTTGACTTACTTGCGACCTATGTCCAGTAGTATGTTGCTAGGCCAAAGGGATTGATTAGTGATTTTTCTTACATAATTTCACATTACTTTCCAGAATGTTTGGACCCATTCACAGCTCCACCAACCACCTATTAGTGTGCCCATCTTTCCAAAGCCTCCCTTACATTGACTATTTGAGTCTTGTGTTGGCAAAGGATATAGCATTTTTTAAAAAGGGAATTTCTTTCACTGAAATTGGCTTGTTGGAAACTTTGTCTACCTATAAAAATAATTTGATTGTGAGAGGCTCAATGAAAAGGCAATTAAAGGCATGATATAGGTGTGGGAGGTCAAGTGGCAATGACTTACAAAAACAGGAGATATTTTAAAGAAGTGGTTTAAATCATGTTATAAATGATTTCACAAAATATGACTGGAGAAGAAAATGGGCAGGGCAATCAAATACTTTTCAAGAGCCTACTATGTGCCAGGCATTGAACTGAGAACAAGGAAAGAAGATAGTCTCCTGGATAAGCCCTTGAGGAACTTGCAATGTAATGGGGGAAGACAACACATAGAAGGAAGCTGAAAAGGGGGTGGGAGTGGATTGGAGAGAGAGTAAAAGTACCTGAGGCTTGATGGTTCAGAGGAATGAAGCCAGTTGAGAAATAAAACAAACAAACAAACAAAACGAAAGAAACAAACCATGAAGCAAGATCAAGGGATAACTGATAGACTGTCTGTTCCCTTAGTATTCATACAACGTCAAGAGAAGCAGCAGATTTCCATCACATTAAATGGACTCCTGTGGTGGACCTGAAGGAAAAACATGGACAGGAGTCGCATAGGATGGGCAGGCATGATATCTGCACTTTTTAAAGGAATAGATCCTTTGGAATATCAGAGTATCATTAGAGGAAGTATAATTAAAATATAGATTCATTATGTATGAAGAAATGTCAAGTCCTCTGCATATCTTTTATGTAATATGAAAGCAAATTATTCCTTTTTTCCTATCCATCATTTTCACTATTATAATGTTACAAAGCTGAATTTCTTTTGAAATTCAGTATTTAGTAAATATTGTATTTTTGCAAATAAGAATAATAAGGCATCTTAAAACATTAGTTGTTTGGAATTTTGGGGGAGGTCTTATTTTGGGCCTATCATACAACATTTTTTTAAAAAATGTTTTATTGGTACCATTTGTTTTTATATCACAGTCATTTCTGGATATAGCCCAACCCTTACCTTCCCATTAAGCTTTCCCTTATAACTAAGAAAAATAGAGTAAAACCAACCAACAAAGTGCCCATATATGACAGTGTATGTGGTATCCTGCAACTATAGCTCCTCACCCCTATAGTAAAAGCAGAGCAAAGCATTTATTCATCTTTTCTCTGGAGGTAAGATTGATAATCATAATTATATAGCATTTGGATTTTTTAAAAGTATTCTTTTCATTGCTATTATTCCTACATAACCTTTTTGGGAAATAGCATAAATGCCTTTTCTATTGCAATTTCCCCCTATTGTATCCCATAGTGCAGTGCTATTCCACTCAATTATCGTATGAATTCACTCTATGTATAATACATAATGGCAACTATCATGATAAAAACTCTTTGTGCTATATATAAGGATCTGTATTTATAGGGCCTGTGTATAGTAGGTGGGCTTGCAACATTCCATGTGGGTCTAACTATTAATACAAATACTATCCAATAGGGACACTTAGTTTCAGAGGTTCTTGTACCAAATGACTTGAGAAAATATCCCTTTCCCTTTCCTGCCTCTTCATGCATACTCACTCTGACAGGTATCATGGGAATCACCAAGGCAGCAGATGGTCTATGCACAGTTCCCTCAAGCATAAAACAACATTTCTGCACTTGTTGTCAGGACCTTAAATTGCACACTGTTCTATCTGATTATGTTCAAACTCTGGATTGGCCGTGGGGGCTCAGATGAGAAACATTTGCATATTATGAAGTGGAAGCAAAGGCTGAATTAAAGTGGCAGACAATTGGGCTGAAATAAAATCCTAGGAAAAAGTCTCACACACTAATTTTTTGCTTCTGTGTGCTGTTTTCCACAGAGGAAATGACCCTTGATAAAATGAAGCCATAGTCAGGCAATGCAAAGGTAGTCAACCAAATGAACACTGGGATTTTGTTTTCTATCCCTAAATGCAGGAGAAAAATAACCCAGCATGAAAATCCTTAGTTTTTGAATTAGGATTTTGGGGTAATGTATAGAAACGCCTGAAAAAAGTCATTCCGGTTTATGTTCACTGCTAACATGTTAATTTGTTAGTCTCCTTATTTGGAAAAGTAATCTTTTTAAAAACATTATTTCTTGGGAGAGGAAGTTTTTTTCCCCCTTTAAGACATATTAAATAATGGCAGGACTAAATCTGTGAGAATTAAAAGAGATCTGCATTCAGAGGAAATAGTCTATAATAAAGCTGAAGGAAAGATTTACAGACCCAGTGAGCTTAAACAAATTGTTTAATTTGGATTTTTTTCCTTTGCTTTCAGTTTCTATCCTTTAGGTTCTTACACTCAAAAGTTGTTTTGAAATAGGGTTATTTTTAAAATGCATATAAAAATTAGAAATCTGGCTCTAAAATATTATTTCCAGTGCAAATGGAAATTGTAAAGTCCCTTCACTTCTGTTTGTCTCAGTTTCTTCAACTGTAAAATGAGGAGAATAATAGCATCAACCTCACAGGGTTGTTGTGAGAATCAAATGAGATAATATTTGTAATGTGCTTTGCAAACCTTAAAACACTATTTAAATGCTAGCTATTGTTATTACTATACTTCGAAAGGATAAGGCCTTAAAGCATTTTAATATAGAAATAATGGGAATTGAGTGCTATATAAATCCAATGTAGCCAATGAACCATGATCCTCATATCATATTAATCCTGCTATAGCATGGCTGTGTCAAAAACTCTTCAAAATCTAGGATACAAGCAGCATTAAACTACTTCCTCTAAGGAAAGGGTATATAGACTTGTCAATATCTTTCCCCATCCCACAATACTTCTGATATTGTTCTCAGATGTAAGTGCTTGACATATAAATAGGACAAGCCACCAAATGAGCTGCTACCATAGTGGCTGGCATGTAGTATTCTTTTGAGCTGCTAAATTGAATGTTCAAAATAAAAGTGTTTTCTTCTTTTTGCTTCAGATAATTACTCTTAATGGCTAAGAAACTATAAACACAAGTAATCTGTTCTATGCAGATGTCATTGGCATTTTTAGAGTTACTCAATTAAGCTGGCAGACTATTCCAGTTGAAACTATCCATTCAGGGAAAGTAGAATCTTTTTAGAGACTAGGATTGGTATTTGTACTGTTTTGACATGTGAGTATCATAGTGACTTTTCAAAAGGCTCTCAGTCAAAAATAATTTATTCAGAACCTACTATGTGCCAGATATTGTGCTAAGCTCTGGGGATACAAAGAAAGGCAAAAAGACCAGTCTCTCCTCTCAGGGAATTCATAGTCTAATATTCCTTCTTTAAAATGATGCTGGAGAGGTTGGCCATCATAACTACCTTTTATTTTCCAAGCATTGATGATCCTACATTGATTGTTTTTCACGAAAGCCAAATAGTGACACTTCTGAGATGTCTTCTAGCTATACCAGGAGGTGTTTAATCACCATTCTAAATTTAAGGAAAATGGAAAAAATAACTTCCTCATTCTTTGCAATTTACATGATGGTGCCTATAGCAGTGACGACAGCATTGAATATTAGTCATCTTTTTCCTCCCACGTTGTAATATAGCTCCACTTAGGATCATCAGAAAGGATTCTTTCCTATGAGGAAATCACAAAAATGTAAACAATGGGAGAAACAAAAGAATGCAAGGTTTCCCATTAAATATACTCCTCCATGAACAGACCATGATTAATGGTCATCATTACTCAGAAAGAAAATGTGTTTTGTTTTGTTTTATATCAGCAGGATTTAGGACTACAGAATTTTCATTATCAATGACATTCAGTTTTACTTGTTGGGCTTCCTCTGCAGTCCCACTCAAAGCCTCGGATGTTAGTTCAAAATTCTGCATGGGGACAGAATTGGAGTGCATTTTGAGAATTGTAAAAGGTTAAAATTGGGAAGAGAACTTAAGAGTACAATTAAATCATTTTGTAGCTGAGGAAATGGAAGCCGAGATCAGTGAAATAAATTGCCCAAGGGCACACAGTGAGTGGCAGAACAAGAAACAGACCCCAAGTTTCATCAGCTTTAATCTAGTATATCACATAGTTTTCCAGCTATCTTAATATTTCATCATTACCCCCAATTCCCACCTTTAGTTTCAAATCAGTTCTGCATCAGTGGGGGGAGGGAAGGGCGTAAACAAAAATTTCCACTAATTTCAGAATAATGCAGTGTTGTTACTGTTGCTGATATAGTCTTAAATGTGGAACCTTGTCAATTTTTTTTTAAAGTCTACCTCTACATATATTAAATGAAATGGTTGATCTAGGTTTTCTCTAAGGTCTTTTCTAAGTCTGGCATCCTGTAATCTTGTATGTACAATGCCTACATGGAATCACATAATTAACCTTTGTCCAGGGCTTATTCTTCCTTCTTTTCACTCTTTTCTCCTTTCAGAATTTTGGCATGTTAAATTATAATTTAAACTAAGTCAATTTAGCACACCAACTTATTCCATTTTGGTTAAATGAACTGATGAGAGCTCTAAGAGAAAGGCTGCAGTAAGTCAAGGTCAAAACCATGAGGTACACCCATACATAGATAAAACTGGGAAAGAGTAGTTAAGTAAGTAGGAGAAGAAAAAAGAGGAAATAGTTTCATGAAAACCGAGGGATGAGAGTGTATACAGGAGAAGGGTGGAGTCAACTGTATCAAGTGTTATGGAAAATCAAGAAGACTGAGGACTAGAAAAAGCCATTGGATTTAGTAAGAAAGGGCAGTTTCAGTGAAGTAGTGGAACCAGAAGCCAGATTGCAAAGGATTGGGGAGATCAGAGAGGGAACAAGAATTTATTAAGTACCTACTATGTTATAGACCAGGGCTGTCCAAAATACACTGCAGCCCACAGTGAGATTTTATGCGACCCACCCGTGGGTTTTAATTTTCACAAGCAAAAAAAATGAAATAATAATTTGCATAGATTGCATATTAGACTTTTTAATTCCATCACTAATAAATAATCTCATTGATGTTAATTTTCTTTGGTGTTTTTAAGCAGTATTATGAACTGAACATATCGCATGGAATTTTCAATCCATCTGTGGGACACCTTCCATTTGTATGATGCAGACTAGTCAGTATGCACCTACTTTTATACTGTTGTGTTGTTGTTTTGTGTTTGCTTTTGTGCTTTGTGCCTTTGCCTGTCATATTGATGACACGCATTCCTCCACTTTCTATTAGTGTACTGTATTTTTTATTCTGGGTGTAGCCCTCGAATAATTATTTTATTTTAATGCAGCCCTAAGATAACTTAAGGTTGGACAGCCCTGTTCTAGACACTATGCTAAGAAATTTACAAACATATTTTCATTTGATCCTTACAATAACTCTGTGAGGTAGGTGTTATCCTGATTTAACAGTTAAAAAAAAGCAACTGAGGTAGACATAGATTAAGTGACTTGCCCAGCTACTCATAAGCTGGTAAATGTTCAAGGCCAGATGTGAGCTCAGGTCTTCTAGATTTCAGGCTCAGCTCTCTATTCACTGTGCCACCCAGCTGAAAAGTTAATGGGAAATAGGGAAATGGAGATAGCAATTACAGAGAACCTTTTCCAGGAATTTGGAGGAGACGAAAAGAGGAGAAATATAGCACAAAAGCTTGAAAGAATGACAGCTAAGAAGGAGGTTTTTTTTGTTGTCGTTATTTTGGTAAGGGGAAGCCTTGGCATGTTTTTACCTGATATGGAAGGAACTAGGAGAAAAAGAGATATTAAGATGAATTAAAGGGAATGACTGAAGGAGCAATTTTTCAAATGAGACAGGAAAGAGTAATAGTATCAAACACACATCTGTGTAGCATCTGGAAGGTCAAGTCTTCCTTGATATTGTTCCACATGATAGAAAATAGAATGTTGGAGAGGGGTTTTGAGTGGGGTATACTGGGATAGACTGGAAGAGAAAAGGAAGGCCTTTATTTTCTCAATAACATAGGAAACATTGAAGGAGCAGGGAGTAAGTGATTCAGGAGGTCTCACGAGAAACAAAAGGGTTTGTAATAGTTGCTATAAAGAGTGTGATATAGCATCAATCAGGAAAGAAAATCAAAATGTTTGTATTGTTGCAAAAAGTACTAGTTGAGATTAGATAATATAAATTTATAGTCCTTTCTCTAGAACCATTCAGCAGTGTGTGAGTTGGAATGGAGAAGAAACATAGTAGAGTAACCTAGTTTGGGCTGTGATTGGCAGTAGGTTAAGGAAACGAGGGATTCAAAGCCAGCTGATAATATGTTGTTGAACTGATTAACTACAGAATCAAGCCTGTGAGGGGAGAGAAGGAAGGTCAGAAAAGGGATAATAGACTAGCAGAAGAAGGAGAGGCAGAGGGACCGAAAGTGTATTGGAAGCATGAAGAACATATTTAGGAGGGGTGATGCATAAAGACAGAATTAAGGATAGACATTTTTGATCATACAGGGTTTTCAGGATTCTGGGCCATGGAGTTGGAAAATTTAAATTATGGTTAGATCAAGGACATAACCATCTTCATGTGTGACTGAGGTGGAGTTAAGTTGAAGGTCTTGGGAGTTGAGAAGGTTGATGAACTTGGAAGGCAGGATACTCCAGTGGACAACAACATTTATATTAAAGTCCCTAAGTGTGAAAGCATGGGCTAGGATGGAGAAGAAGGGTAAGAAAAGCATGGAACTTGAATCTTGATGTTGGTAGATGACTATGACAATGAGTTAGACTGGTTCATTTGATGAAAGAACTGAATTTCTAAAGAAGAGAAATTGTAAAGTCATGATGCAAAGAAACAGTCAAGAAGTAGAAGTGAAGAGTGTACTTTTTCCTCCCAACACAGTCTTTCAAGGAGGACCAAGAGAAACAGTATCCAATATGAACTAGGGTGGCAAGGGATGCTGTGTCTTCTGGTAAAAGCATCATTTCTATTAGTTCTAGAGGATGGAAATAATGTGAAGTGATAATATTTAAAGTAAAGAGGAGTTTTTTTGATAATAAAACCAAGATTCTAGGGAATAAAGAATAGGAATGCAGAGGATAACATAGATTCTGAAGGGGTGCAACTTAGGTAGATAGGGATGAGCATACAGGGAAAGAGGTAGGATATGAAAAAATATTGTTTTTAAAGCATGGTGGTTGAGAGAGAATGCTGGAATTTTTGTGCTATTGGTAGGGAATGACTGAATGACCTTGTAACAGGGGGCGCCCAACCCCTAGGATCCTGTGATTATTACCTCTGATTCCCAGAGTCTCTTATGATTCTGGATCTCATTTACAGAAATCTAATGTAATAATTAGGAACCTGGAGACTGAGCTGAACTCAAGCTTTGAACCCATTCTGAAGTCTTATCTAAAAATCCCGGTTTCTTTAACCAATCTACCTATGACATGAGCTGGAGACCCTTTATTGTCTTTGGTTACCCTACTCTCAGCACTCCAACTTATCATTTTTCCTCAAAATGTGGCTCCTGGAGCTGTGCAAAATATTTCATGTGGTATGATCTTTTAGAGTATCCAGCAAGACTAACAACTTCCCCAATTGAATACATTATGATTTTCTTAATGCAGTCTAGGATTGAAATAACTTTCTTGGATGTAATATCATGCAGGCGATTCAAATTAAGGGTTTTCCCCTCTAATCTGGACCTGTAATTTCATGAATATAAGGAAATCCTGATTCGGTATTCGCTTCAGTGATATAGATCAGCTAGTCATCTATAACTCACTGACTTAGAGACCTGGCAGGACACTGAGATGTTAAGTGACTTACTCATGATGGTGACTTAGTTTATAGAGAGCAAGGTGTAGAGAAAATAGAGTAATGATACTGATCGTAATAACAACATATTTATATGGCATTTATATTACCAAGCACTTTCTCATACATTATCTCATTTGATCCTCACTACAACCTCTATGGCTTTGTAAATGTGTCATGGGGAGTGAGACATGTGACAAGGAAAGAACAATGAGCAATGGGAGGTAACAGCTTTTTGGATGGAATCGGATACTGACTGCAGAGGACAAATTGACTTCTGGCTTGTTTCCAAAGAAAGAGAGAGAGTGCCTTTGACACATGCTAACTGCATAACCGTTTTATCAGGGGGTGGGGTGACATTTTTGAACTTGGATTTTTGGTTCTGTGTTTTGTGAAAACTTCTGGGAGAAAGGAGCCAAAAAGAGAGTCCATTCTCTTATACAGGAGTCATGCAGGCAGGCAAGGATTAAGCCATACCTTGGGATGATTGTTCTTTCATTCTGACTTTGACAAGCTCCTGCGGTTTCTGTTGCTGAATGGATGGAAATAAATCTGAAAGATTACTGCAACCTGAAGATGATGGTGGATGAAATGATTTAAACTACCCTCTGAAACAGTACCCTTTTCCCCTTGACTTTGCTTAGGAAGGGGAGCAACTGCTGTTAACTTCCCAGTTCCTCTAAGTGTCTGGCCCTTTATCTACTATACCAGATTTCCTTTCATTAAACTTGTAATCCATGAAAAACCCCACATCTTTGTCAGAACTTCTGCCTAGGTTAAGTTCCTCCACTCAGGGAGTAAAACAAAGCATAGAGGGACATTAGCTGTTCAAGCTTGTCAAGGTTCTCCTTTTGTCACATATGTATTCTCTGATTAGATTCCAATGCTCATTTCCCTTCTTTCTTTCCTCTTTTCCTTTCTTTCCTTACCTTTGGCCATTCTCTTAGTCCTATCTACATAGTTCTGGTTGTTCCACTGAGAATAGATCCTCGTCTAGTCCCTCCACATCCCTTTCCCACTTCTTCAAGGTAGGTAAGCTAGTTGTAATTTAGAACAGAAATGTGATTTTAGAACAATATCTTCTACAAGTTCCCTTGGCAATGGGTTAGCTTCAGTACATACTGTGGGAGCTTATAAATTGGAACTCATCAGTGGGCCTGATGTGCTTCTTCCAAAGAATTTATTTTTCTCACCTGTGCTTAATGAGTGGCATGGGAATTTTGCCCCAATACATAAATACTTTTGTTTCCCTATGAATATGTTCAGCTTCTTCATGAAGTTATTCATCAAGCAACTTAGAATTTAAAAAGACATGAAAATCAGCATGGCACTGTGGGTAGAAGACTAGTCTTGGAGTCAGGAAGCCTTAGGTTCTCTCTCAGCTCTGACACAAATTATCTGTGGCTTAATCACTCAGGGCCTCAGGCAACTACAGATGAGTTTCTAATGTGCATTGGTGTAGGGAGACTTCCCACCTGGAATTCTCCTTGCTGATTAAGTCATACATCTGGAATTGGCTCTTCCCAGTCCCGAAGAGAGAAAGAAAAGGAAGGAAAGAAGGAAGAAAAGAAAGAAGCCAAAGATACAAGATAGGTAAGGAATATTAATGTCGAAATGTGGCAAATTTCTTTAAGAATAGAGTCAGCTAGAGCAAGTGGTAGTACATGATTGTGATGGAATACTATTGTGCTATAAGAAATGACAACCAAGATGGTTTCAGAAAATTCTGGAAGACTTACATGAACTCATACAACGTGAAGTGAGCCAAAGTAGGAAAATGTTGGACACAGTAACAAGACTATTGTTAATGATGATCAACTCTGAAAACCTTAGCTACCCTGATCAGCACAAAGATCCAAGGTGATCCTGAGGGACCCATGATGAAATATGCTATCTACCTCCAGAGAGAACACATGAAATCTGAATACAAATTGAAGAATATTTTAAAATTTTCTTTATTTTTCTTGCTTTTTTGGCAACATGGATAGTATGCAAATATGTTTTGCCTGACTTCTCAATGGATCAGGGTTTGGATGGAGGGAAAGAATTTGGAACTCAAAATGTAAAAAGAAATGTAAAAAATAAATAAATACAAATAAAAAATAGTGTCAGCTAGTTCAGAATGAAGTGAGGTTGGTGAAGAAAGCAAGGGTAATGAAAAGTTTTCTGTTTATTTCTATTGGAGAAAAGAGCAGGAACAAAGAAGGAATTAGACAACATATTACTGCTCAAGGAGAGTAATACCTGCTTTTAAATTTGAAGAAAGAGGTAAATTGTACATTTGCATTAATGTCATATCCAGTATGTTGTCATCTCCCTGACAATGCCTTCTGTTGTTGTGACCTGATAATGTTTTTTATCATTGTGAAACTTTGTGTAATTCGTACTTAGTTAAAAGCATCAAATAAGAATTTTTAAGTGATTATAATCTCAACAGAAAAAATATATTGTTCAGGTTCTTAAAATATTTTCAGTATGAACTTTTTCTAAATAGATAAGGATGTCTTAGAAACCTTTCAAAATGAGTTTCTATGGCATCTATGTTGCTAATTAAACAGAATAATATCTGTGGATTTGGAAAACAATACTTAGTATAAATTCTAAAATTTTGTGACAAAATTATATAGGTTTTTGGCTGGCAGTGACTAAGCAAATGGTTAATTACAAGCTTATCTTCACTATGTTGCCCCTAATGATAAAGCTTAAAATTGCCTATCTTATATTGCTACAGATCTCCAAAGGTCATCCATGAAACTAAGCTTAAGACACAGAAGCAGAGTAATCATGATTATTAGCCAGTTTCATAACAATGACATTTTCATCACATTTATTAAAATCTTCCTGACATGTCTGAGTGTGAACCTTTTGCTAATGTTGAAAATCCAGAATCAGAGTTCATCGTGTAGAATTATAATTGCATTTCTACAACTAGCTATAGTTTCTAGCAAAGTATTTCTAAAAAATGGCACTATTTAATGTGCCCCAAGAAGCAAGAAAAAACACAACTAAAAGAAGCCTCAATCCCCCATCATTTTTAGTTTTTTTTTTTAAAATTCAACAAATATTTAGTAAATGCCTACTGTGTATATTATAGTATCCTAGTCCCTAAGTACTATATGAATTTAATTTAAAAATGGTGGGTTCCTACTCTCCTAGATCTTACAGAGTATTGGGGGTATCTATAAGGCTATAACACAAATTGATTACTAAAAAAAAACACAATGTGCATGTGAAAGGTGTAAAGGAACACTAGAAAGGTAGAAAGCTAGAGAGAGTTCTCTTTTAGTGCTCTTTATGAATCATCTAAAAGATGAGAGAAGTAGGGGCAAAGCTAAACCTTATAGACTTACCCTTACACAGAGCCTGGAGTTTAGGAAACCCCCCAAAGCTAGAGGGAATGGTATGAGTGCTATTCTTGAGGAGGAATCCTGCCATATATGACCTTGATTTACTTTTAGGTAAAGTAAAAGATGATTATAAGGTTTCCAAGGCTTCTTTGATGTTAAAGCATCTCAGGGACAGAGTAAGATGTAATACTAAATGTTTATTTATTAATTGAATTGTTAAGTACCTGCTGTTTTCCAGTTACTGTGCTAAGCACTGATGATAAAAAAAGAGGCAAAAGAGAATTTCTGTCTTTTGGATCTTATATTCTAATGGATTACACTTAAGGGATATTAAAACAACTTGAAATTTTTGTAAACATTAAAAAACTAAGCAAAGGGCCATAGATGATTTTAGTATCTAATTTTTTAAAAATTAAGATTTTGAAAATATCATAGCTCTTGTCTAAGAAGTACTGCCAGATATCCAAAAGTTAATTTTACATTGCAAAATGCAAGGTATTTTGAAAGTCAATGCAGTTTTTAAATTTTACTAAATTTAAAATTGCATTTGACTTTTGGCATACCTTGTATAAGTACAAATAGAATTTAAAAATGATAACTCTGGAAGATGGCCCAAATTGGAGAATATGTGTTCTTTGTTTTTTTAGGATGCATTCCAATTCATTTATAATAAACACTGATGTTTGTATAGCAATTTAGGTCTTAAAATGCTTCATAAATGTTATATCATTTGGGAAGGGAAAAGAGTAAAATTATAAACACTAGCATAAAATGCCTACTATATGTTGGGCACTGTACTAAACTTTTTACAAATAATATCCCATTTGATTCTCACTATTATTATGCACATTTAACAGTTGAGGAAACTGAGGCAAAGAGGTTAAATGACTTTCCCAGGGTTACAGAACTAAGTGTCTGAGACCAGATTTTCTGAAGTCAGACCTTGACTGCAGGCCCAGTGTTCTATCCACTGTAGCACTAGCTTACCTCTTGATTGTCTTTTGGGTCTCACAACAGTCCTCTGATGCAGATACCTCAGGTATTATGATTCCTTTTTTGAAGAAATATAAACAAGGCTTAAAGACAAAATTGGTTTGCCTATCAGCTTCTAGCTTAAAAGAAGAGGAAGGGGAATGAGACACCAGGTATCTCCTTACTATTGTTTCAGCATTCCTTCTGTTGCAGATTCACATAGACTAATAGACAAGGCAATTGAATGTCTAGATATGTATTTACAAATGTGTATCTTCCTATATATACATGTCAAAAGTATGGAAGATGCTATAGCACAGGACTTAAGGACGGCCCTGTACGTAGGTGGACCCAGTGCTCATGGGTACTGATGGATGTACTTCTTCAAAAAACCTTTTCCTCATCATTTTGAACCTGTGCCTAAAATTTCCATCATTGTATCATATTGTCAAAGTAAAAGATTTTCTCTTACGTGATCCTATTTCATTTGAGTTTGTTTAATTGGTAGAAATGTTTTGGTTTTTACTAGTTACAGTTCTCATCACGTGAAGAGGTTCACCACACTATGAAAAGAACACAAACTGTTTCCTTTATTGTATTTAACCCAGTAAAATGACCCCTGCTTATTTTATAATGTGTCTGGGTGAGATCTTACCATGCTCATAGACATGACAAAAGGAAATGTAGCAACTGTAACAAATGATTCTTATTGGTTGAAGATCAGCATGACTTTCTCAGGACTTGTTATAACCAAGGTCCCATTTCTTCTGACCCTCTGATTTGGACGCATGCTACAGCAAGGAATTGAATTGCTCATTTTAGATGCATTCTGGGTGAATTCTGCATCCTGGTATTTCTTCAATATGTTTGGACTCCAAAGCATCAATTCTGGGCCAACATAATGCTGCAGACCAGTCTTGGGTAATACAGGAACAGATAACAGAAGCAGGAAGAGGCTCCTATTAAGAGCAAATGCATTAATAGAAGAAGGGTAAAGCAAAGTCAAAATAATGAATTAGTTTATAGAGAGCAAGGTGTGGAGGGAATATAATAATACTGATCATAATAACTGTAACTTACATTTGTTATAGCCCTTACATTGACAAAGCATATTCTCATATCTTATCTTATTTTTCCCCCTACCTCAGTCCCTATGGCATGTAGTGCAAAATGTTTTATCCTTGTCATATAGACATGGACACTAATATTCTGAGAGGATGGCTAAGGTCATAATGCCAATAGATGGTAGGTACAGAGCACAGATTTTTTATCACTACAAATCTGGAACCTCTACTATCATAAGCAGTCTGGAAAGGAGGGCTGAAGGGAAATAATACAGATTACTTTCCCCTTTGGGAATGTTTTGGAAATCTAGGTAGTCTGGCATGTGATTTAAGAAGTATCACAAAAGCACCAGTGTCTTTTAGATAGGGAGAAAGCTGGGTGATCACCTTTATTTCATATTTCTTTCTTGAACCAGCCACACATAGATTCAGATTATATTAAAGCCTCAGAATGTTGGTGAAACAAGGGAGCTTGGAGGTCACCTAGTCTTATCTGCTTATTTTCCAGATGCAATCCTACCCATGAAGCAACTTGGAACAAATATACCTAGCTTCAGATAATTTTATCTCAATATTAGGTTCAGTAGTTATGTACTGCTTGACATTTATACAATTCTTATAAGACATTTCTGATCTCATACTGCTTTTTATTCTTTAGCACACTAATTTATATTACCCTTTCTACATTGTGAAGTTCGCTTAGTGAATGGTTAATAAATGTTTGCTGAATTGAATTGTTGAATTATCTATCTATGTATTGCCCCTAACAACTAGAATAGCCCATTACACTTAGTAGGTACAGAAAAAATGTTTGCTGAAAATCTATGGCAACAAATTTGTGTTTCAGTAAAGTGGGATATCTTTCCATGATAGATCTGGGATGTCCTGAGAATCTTTGGCTTTGGAATTAATATTTCTGTGCTAGTACACAACATCGTGAGTCTATTTCCCATAAGAGATATTGGCAGCAGTAAAGTTACTATTTATTACAGGTTGTTCAATTAATGTCCATAAGCCATGGACAGTCCAGACAGTATGCAGTAATTCAAGTATCACACACACACACACACACACACACACACACACATACACATACACATGCACACACAGATTGGGAACATATGTTGTTCATGGCTTTTAAATACCACCAGACAGGAAGCTGACTTGAAACATATCTTCAAGTATGATATGCTAAGAAACTGTGTGACAATATTAAATTAGGACAACTTTGGTGACAAATTGCAACAATCCTGTTAATATTTCCAATGTGGGGGAAATCTCAGTGTTGGACCTCTCCAGTAACACAGATTATACCTGTTTATACCTTAGTTGATAGATCCTAGGGAATTGTCTGAGGCACATAGAGGGCAAGTGACTTGCCCAGGGTCACATGGCCAGAAATGTCAAAAGTGGGACTGAACCAAGGTCTTACTAACCACAAGATCACACTGTACTTACTTTACCAAGTGACTTCTTTGTAAATATTACCAACATCTAAATATTCCCTGGAGAGCAGGTGTTCTACACAAACAGCATGATGGTCTGTTAATAAATTTAAATTTTCACCAGCTGACATCCTTCATATTGCAAACTAAAACACCATCCTCTCCCCAAAGCAACAGGGCTGTAGGCAAGATATGACAATTACTACCCCATTTTTCAGTAGGAAATTTAACCCCAAATTAATTAATGTGTCACATCAAACCGGAAAGTAATTAAGATGACAAGTTCCAATCAAATCGCTACTTCCTACCTCAGTGAAACAAAATACAAGCACTTGAAAGATCTTAGCCTTCAGACCTTGGAATAATCAGAGAGATGCAAAGACATAAAGCAGCCAAAATGATCTTTCATTTTTTTAAAACAAAAAAATTCCTATTGAAATCATTTATTTCTCCATTATATTCTCTGTCCTTCTCCCTTGTTACAAAGTCATCCCTTGCTACAAAGAATAAAAACAAAAAAATTAAGAGAAGAAAGCAAAGTAATTTAGCAAAACTAACCAATACACCAAGTGAATCTTACAGTACATGCATTTTCCATAGATTCCACCTATCAGTCAGTCAATAGACATTTATGTCTCCTTGCCCTCAGGGAGCTCATGTTCTAAGGAGAAGGACAATAAGCAAACAAACATATACCAATAAGCTATATACAGGATGAGTAGTAAATAATTAAGAGAAGGAAAACACTAGAATTGTGTGGTAGTGGGAGGGGGAGGTGTTGGAAAAGGCTTCCTGTTGAGAAGAGGATTTTAGTTTGGACTTAAAGGAAATTAAGGAAGTCTGTTGATAGAGATGAGGAGGGAGAGCATTCTAGGCAAGGGGCACATAAAATGAAGCCCTCTGCAAAGAAGGCAGCAATGCAAAGCTTTCATTTCAATAATTCTCTTTACCTTGACTTTCATTTGAATAATTCTCCATAGGGCAAGCAGGAACAGCCAGTTTCTCTTATTATGGATACTGTAATCTTTAAGCCAGATGATGGTTTGCAAAAGGGCATGAAGGTAGACAAATCTTCCTTTAATGCCTCTTTTGTCCTCCGCAGTATAGTGTATCTCAGCTTGGAGGGCACAGATTTTCTTTGTGGCCCAGAAGACCAGCTTTAAGAAAAATATTACTATCAAAGTTGATGAGTTTGAATTCCCTACCTATATTCCCCTGACATGGACTGAAGTTTCAATTGTATTTTTTATTCCACTGCTGGGATATTTCTGTGATTCTGCTGGACTTCTTATCACTGTTGCTTCAGGTAGTATTTTATTAGGAAGAAGGTATCTGGTGAGGGTGTATACGATGTCATTCCTAGTTGAAGGCCCTGGTCACTGAGTCAAGTAAGCAAACTAGGAAAAAGAATGTTGGCGGCCTGGGGGGCGGAAGGGGACACACAAAATTTGATTTCAATGATTACCAAGAAAAAAAACCCTAGATTTTGGATGGTCTTTTGCCCCCTTGGATGGTCTCATAAGATATATGTCATTTTGTGATTATCTCAAGGGAGCAATAGTTACAAGGTATCTTTTAAGGCTATTTCAGTACAGCGCAATAGCGCAAAATACACTCAGAGGTAGGCAACATTGAGTAATGAAAGCAGTGCTCCAAACAGGAACTTGTCAAAAGAAAATGGAAAACCCTTCTTTAGTCCTCTCAAAGAACAAAAATGATGTTGGCTTTTTCTTTTCTTTTTACTTCCTACTTCTTTTGGTTGTTGAGACAGCATAAGAAATGGTCGCCAATGATTCATTCATATCAATAATAGGTGAATGTCTGTAAAGACTATAAGGGGGAAGAGAAATAGTGGCAGTACAGAGACGAGGTGGTCTAGTGAAACATTTAATAAATGATGCAGTGGATAGAGTGCCAGACCTGGAGTCGGGAAGGTTCATCTTCCTGAATTCAAATCTGACCTCAGACACTTAATAGCTGTGTGACCCTGGGCAAGTCACTTAACTGTTTGCTTCAGTGTCCTCCTCTGTTTTTTGATCTCTCCCACTCATTCTCATTTCTTAAACCCACCACTTCTCCTTACTTCTTAAGTTCTCTTGATGGCATCACCATTTCCCCAATTTTCCTAGCTCTAACCCCTTGCTTCATTCTTTATTCTTCCTTCTTCTCTGTACTGTTGTGCAAATTTAATCAGCTGATTAATCCTGTCAATTCTATCTTTGCAATATTTTTTCCTTTCCATTCATCATCTACTCTTCTCTCATATTGCTACTGAACTGAATTTAATATCCTCCTCCCACTCCACCCCCCTGCCCCATTTGTGGAATTGAAATAAAAGACAATTTGCCCTTTTCATAGAGTCAGAGAATATTAGACCTGAATGGGACCTTTGAGATCATCTATACCAATCTCTTCATTTAATAGACAAGGAAACTAAAGTATAGAGAGGTTATAACATTTTTAAAGTCCAAACAGTAAGTTAGAGGAAGAGTAACAATTAGGATGTTGGTATTTTGATTCTCAACTTAGTTTGGGAGCATGATATATTGTGGTATGAGCATTTATTCCATATTTGAATGTCAAATTCCTATAATACAATGGTGTATCTACTTGAGACCATGTGATTATTAGAATCTTTCTCTCCTCAGTGACACTGATATAGATAACACAAGGTTTGAATTCCTTGACTCTGATTCCTAAAAGCAGATCTCATTTATGGCAGATTCTATTTCCCTGAAGTGTCCATAGCTCTTTCAGTTTTATATGGTATGCTTCTTTATTTCTGGCCATAGGTTTTGATCTAATACTGTTGGTATCATTGAATGTAAAATATTCATCATGTTTCTGTTCTGAAATGCTTGAAATTTAATAGTAGCTTCAAGTGATTATGGCTTTACTGGACTACAAAGGGGAATAAAGATAGATTTATATAAACCTAGCAATTCACCTTTGGACCCATGAAGTTAATAGTACTTGCTTGTTGTGGCTATCTTTAGAGCCAAGACAAGCTTCAAGTCAGCTCTCAATACAATAAATACTATTATATTAAAAAAGGTCATCTGTATTACCGGAAGTTTTCTGAACATAAAACTCCACTTTTGCTGAAGAATGACTAATAAACAAAGGCAAAACAATGCATCACAAAGTCTGACATAGTATAGTTTTTTTTAAAGAAATGTTAGTGATGAGTGATAGGAAGTGTGTTGTGATAGGGGAGAAGACTTCATAAGAGGAAGTGAATCTGAGGCCATTTCTTCAAAGAGAAGGAAGACAGGAAGGGTCAAAAATGGAGAAATTTCCACTAACTTGCTTGATTTTCAGAAATTTATTACACTTTTCTATAACTTAATTAACATTAAGGAATGTTGGACTGCTTTGGAATCTATGTCAGCATTCCATAATCTCCCAGAGCACATCTCTGTAGCTTTCAGTGAAATGTCTGTAGTACTCCCAAGCTAGCGGTCAAGCTAATTATGGCTTTTTGGGGTAATCAATAATGCAATTCATGACCTGAGCCCCCATTCAATCATTATATATTGGTAGACATAATAAGGAGGAAGAGAAGGGAATAAGCATTTATATAGCACTTACTGTGTGCTGAGTACTTTACAAATATTATCTCTTTTGATCCTCATAACTCTGCTTTTAAGAGATTTTTAAGAGATACATAAATTTGAACACATTAAATTAAGACATAATAAAACAAAAAGGAATAAAACAATAAAGGCATTCTCTGTATCCCTACTCAAATGGACATAATATCTGATATCTCTCGGTCAGTCAGCCAACAAGAATTTATTAATATATGCCAATATTAATAATTTAATATATGCCAGTCACTATGCTAAACTTCGTGGATACAAAGAGAGGCAAAACTACAGTCCCTGCCCTTGAGGAGTTCATGTTATAATGGGTGAGACAACATGAAAATGAGCATACATATAGAACATATACATTGTAAGTGGAGGTAATTTCAGATTGAAATCATTGTTGGTTGGGGGTAGAGAGGAGGCCAAGAAAGGTTTTCTGCAGAAGTTGGGATTTGAGCTAAGTCTTGAAGCAGTCCAGGGAAGCTATGATGTGGAGGTGTGAAGAGAGATTATTCTAGGCACGCAGAACAGCTAGTGAATAGATATGGAGCCAGGAGATGGCTTGTTGGATGCAAAGAATGACAAGAAGGTTAATGTAGCTGGATTTTAGTGTATGTGGAATATAGCATAAGCATATTGGCAAAGAAAAGGGTCAGGTTGGGAAGGGATTTCAAAGCCAAGCAGTATATTTTCTATTTATTTCTATAGGTAATGGGGAGATACTGCAGGTTGTTGAGTAGGAATGTGACATGATTAGACCTGTGCTTTAGGAAAATCACTTTGGCAGCTGAGGGGAAAATGGATTAGAGTGGACAAAGACTGGTGGCAGAGAAACTAACCATAATGCTATTTCAAGAGTTCAAGTGTTGGTGGACTACATCAGAATGGTAACTGTGAGTGGAGAGAATGGGATGTTGTAGGAAAGATTTTGTAAAGGAAGAAATGACAAGACTTGGCAATGGATTGGATATATGGGTTGAGTACAAGCAAAAAGAGGAGAGTGAAGAAGTCAGCCTGAGTAATTGGGAAAATGGTGTTATCATTGGAAGAGGGGAAGGTTTAGGGTTCTCATTGAGTTCTATTTTGGACACGGTGAGTTCCTTTTAGGAAAAGTATAATATTATTCCCCTTTAACCACACAGATTCCTCAGCATAATGAAAAGATATATTTGTTTCAGAACTCGGGACCCCAAGTAGTAAACACTTAGGTTGTAGTATTACCTACCTTCTGAATTTTTCTTTCTTTGAGAATTCTCTTGGATCAGAATATAGAAGAGCTAAAACTTTGGGACAGGTTGGAGAATTGTTGAAGCTTCTTGTCTTGGTTCTGGAATCATTAGAATGCAGTTACAAATCTTGGTTTTGTGCATGCCTCAGCCATGCCATGCCATATTGACTATGTATTTCCCCCAGGAGGAAGTATACCAACTACTGGCCTCTTGTGTCTGCTTTCACTATTTCCATAGCTTCAGGATCCCTGCTTTTAAAACTTATCACCTGCTAGACTATTCCTTACTAGTCAGAATTTTCTCTAGGTAAAGTCTTTCTATAGACAAGCTCTCTATGCTGTAGATGTACAACTTTCTGAGATACATTTTATTTTTTCTTTCCAGTTTTTTATTAATAGTATTTTTCCCCCCTAATTACAGGTCAAGACAATCTTCAGCATTCATTTTTACAAGATTTTGAGTTTCCATTTTTTCTTGCTTCCTCCCCACTCCTCTTCCTAAAATGATGGGCAATTGATACAGGTTATACATGTGCTATCATGTAAAATATATTTCCACATTAGTCACATTTATAAAAGAAAAAACAGATCAGAGGGAAAAACACACAAAAAGAATAAAAGAAGTGAAAAAAGTATAGTTCAATCTGCATTTAGAGTCCATCAGTTATTTATCTGGATCTTGATAGCATTTTCCTTTGTGAGACCTTTGGACTTGTCTTTGATCATTGTGTTGCTGAAAAGAATTGAGTCATTCACAGTTGATAATTGCACAGAGTTGCTGATACTATGTACACTGTTCTCCTGGTTCTGCTCCCTTTGCTCAACATAAGTTCATTCAAATCTTTCTGGGTTTTTCTGAAGTCTGCCTGCTCATCATTTCTTTTTTTTCACATTTTCCTTTTCCCTTCCTTTCTTGTAGGGCAAGATAAATTTCTATGCCCCATTGCCTGTGTATCTTATTTTCTGGTTGCATGCAAAAACTTATTTTTTTTTTGTTTTTGAAAATCTGTTTTTAAAACTTTGAGTTCCAAATTCTTTCTCCTCTTCCCTTCCCACCCACCCTCCCTAAGAAGTCAAGCAATTCAACATAGGTCACATATGTATCATTATGTATAGCCCTTCCACAATACTCATGTTGTGAAAGACTAACTATATTTTGCTCCTTCCTAACCTATCCCCCTTTATCCAGTTTTCCCTTGACCCTATCCCTTTTTGAAAGTGTTTGTTTCTGATTACCTCCTCCCCCATCTGCCCTCCCTGTTATCATCCCCCCTTTTTTATCTTCTTCCTCCTTTTTTCCTGTGGGGTAAGCTACCCAATTGAGTATGTATGGTATTCCCTCCTCAGGTCAAATTTGATGAGAGCAAGATTCACTCATTCCCCCTCACCTGCCTTCTCTTTTCTTCCTACAGAACTGCTTTTTCTTACCACTTTTATGTGAGATAATTTACCCCATTCTGTCTCTCCCTATCTCCCTCTCTCAATATATTCCTCTCTCATCCCTTAATTTGATTTTATTTCTTTTAGATATCTTCCCTTCATCTTCAACTCACCCTGTGCCAGCGCTCTCTCTCTCTCTCTCTATATATATATATATATATATATACACATACATATATACATACATACACACTCACATATACATATATATTATATATGTATATATATATATATGCATATTCCCTTCAGCTACCCTACTACTGAGGTCTCATGAATCATACACATCATCTTTCCATGTAGGAATGTAAACAAAACAGTTCAACTTTAGTAAGTCCCTTGCAGTTTCTTTTTCTTGTTTTTTTTTCTTGATTACCTTTTCATGCTTCTCTTGATTCTTGTGTTTGAAAGTCAAATTTTCTATTCAGCTCTGGTCTTTTCACTGAGAAAGCTTGAAAGTCCTCTATTTTATTGAAAGTCCATATTTGCCTTGGAGCATGATACTCAGTTTTGCTGGGTAGGTGATTCTTGGTTTTAATCCTAGCTCCATTGACCTCCTGAATATCATATTCCAAGCCCTTCGATCTCTTAACGTAGAAGCTGCTAGATCATGGGTTATTCTGATTGGGTTTCCACAATACTCAAATTGTTTCTTTCTGGCTGCTTGCAGTATTTTCTCCTTGATCTGGGAGCTCTGGAGTTTGGTGACAATATTCCTAGGAGATTTCTTTTTGGGATCTATTTGAGGAGGCCGTCTGTGGATTCTTTCAATTTCTATTTTGCCCTGTGGCTCTAGAATATCAGGGCAGTTCTCCTTGATAATTTCTTGAAAGATGATATCTAGGCTCTTTTTTTGATCATGGCTTTCAGGTAGTCCAATAATTTTTAAATTATCTCTTCTGGATCTATTTTCCAGGTCAGTGGTTTTTCCAATGAGATATGTCACATTGTCTTCCATTTTTTCATTCCTTTGGTTCTGTTTTATAATGTCTTGATTTCTCATAAAGTCACTAGCTTCCACTTGCTCCAAGCTAATTTTTAAGGTAGTATTTTCTTCAGTGGTCTTTTGGACCTCCTTTTCCATTTGGTTAATTCTGCCTTTCAAGGCATTCTTCTCCTCATTGGCTTTTTTGAGCTCTTTTGCCATTTCAGTTAGTCTATTTTTTAAAGTGTTGTTTTCTTCAGTATATTTTTCAGTATTTTTTTGGGTCTCCTTTAGCAAGTCATTGACTTGTTTTTCATGGTTTTCTCACATCCTTCGCATTTCTCTTTCCAATTTTTCCTCTACTTCTCTAACTTGCTTTTCCAACTCCTTTTTGAGCTCTTCCATGGCCTGAGACCAGGTCATGTTTTTCTTGGAGGCTTTTGTTGTAGGCTCTTTGACCTTGTTGACTTCTTCTGGCTGTATGTTTTGGTCTTCTTTGTCACCAAAGAAAGATTCCAGAGCCTGAGACTGAATCTGGGTGCATTTTCGCTGCCTGGCCATATTCCCGGCCAACTAACTTGACCTTTGAGTTTTTTGTCGGGGTATGACTGCTTGTAGAGTTAAGAGAACTATGTTCCAAGCCTGGGGGGATGCACCAGCTCTGCCACACCAGCATTCCTCCTTCCGCAAGAACCCCCAACCTGGACTGGACTTAGATCTTCAGCAGGCTCTGCACTCCTGCTCTGATCCACCACTTAATTCCTCCCACCAGGTGGGCCTGGGGACGGAAGCAACTGCAGCTATAGTTCTGTAGCTGCCCCACCTCCTCTGCCCCCAGGGAGGTGGCCGAACCACGAACTCCTTTTTAAACTCTGTCCCCAGCAGCTTTTCCCACTAACCTTCTCTGTTGTCTTTGGTGTTTGTGGGTTGAGAAGTCTGGTAACTGCTGCAGCTCACTGATTCTGGGCGCTAGGGCCTGCTGTGCCTGACTCCTGGTCTGGTTGGTCCTCGCTGCCCTTGCTGGGCTCTGCTCCACTCCACTCTTCTCCGCTCCCAGCTCTGTGCCAGATACACCTCACCCAGAGACCATCCAGGCTGTCCTGGGCTGGAGCCCTGCTTCCTTCTGCTCTTTTGTGGGTTCTGCAGTTCCTGAGTTGATTCAGAGCCATTTTTTATAGGTTTTTGGAGGGGCTCGGTGGGGAGCTCACACTAGTCCCTGCTTTCCAGCTGCCACCTTGGCTCCGCCCCCCTGCTCATCACTTTTTATAGCACGATAGTATGCCATTACATTTACATACAACAACTTGTTCAGTCATTCCCCAATTGGTGGGCATGACTGCGATTTTCAATATTTTGCCACCACAGAAGGGCTGCTATAAATATCTTTGTAAATGTAGGTCCTTTTTCTTTTTTTATGATCTCTTTGAGATACAAAGTAGTGGTATTGCTGGCTCAAAGGATATGCACAGTTTTATAGCCCTTTGGCTATAGTTCCAAATTGCTCCCCAGAATGGTTGGATCAGGTCACTACTCCACCAACAGTGCATTAGTGTCTCCATTTTCCCACATCTTCTCTAGCATTTATAATTTTCCTTTTTTTTTTTGTCATATTAGCCAATCTGATGGGTATGAGGTAGTACCTCAGAGTTGTTTTAATTTCCATTTCTCTAATCAAAAGTGATTTAGAGAACTTTTCCACATGCCTATAGAGAGTTTTGATTTCTTCATCACAAACTGCCTCTTCCTATAGTTTGACAATTTTTCAATTGGGGGAATGGCTTGTATTCTTACAAACTTGACTCAGCTCTCTACATATTTGAGAAATGAGGCCTTTATCAGAGACATTTGCCATAAATATTGTTTCCCAGCTTTCTGCCTCCTTTCTAATCTTGGTTACTTTGGTTTTGTTTGTGCAAAAGATTTTTAAGTTAATATAATCAATATTATATATTTTATATTTCCTATGTTCTCCATTTCTTATTTGGTCATGAATCTGTAACTCACTTAAGTTTTCCTTTGAGAATTTGGATACTATACCATTTGGTGCATGTAAATTTAGTATTGATTTTTCATTGTCTATGGTACCTTTTAGCAAGATGTAGTTTCATTCCTTATCTTTTTAATTAGGGCTATTTTTGCTTTCGCTTTGTCTGAGATCAAGATTGCTACCCCTGCTTTTTTTTTTTTTGCCTTCAGCTGAAGCATAATAGATTTTGCTCTACGCCCCTACCTTTACTCTGGGTGTGTGTCTCTGTTTGAAGTGTGCTTCCTGTAAACCACATATTATAAGATATTGGTTTTTGATCTACTCTGCTTCCATTTTATGGGAGAGTTAATTCCATTCTCATTCACAGTTCATGTGTATTTCCCTCCATTCTATTTTTCCTCCTGTTTGTCCTCTCATTCCTTTCACGCTCTCCCTCTTCACCAGTATTTTCCTTCTGTCTGCCACATTCCCTGGTCTGTCCTCACTTCTGTTAGTCCTCCACCCACCCTTTACTTAGTTTCCTCCCTTCCTACTCTTCTGTAAGGTAAGATAGATTTCTACATTGAATTGATTGTATATATTATTTCCTCTTTGAGCCAATACAGATATAAGATTCAAGTGATGCCCATCCCCCACCCTTGTCTTTCCCTCCACTGTAACAGGCTTTTTGTGCCTCTTTGTGTGATATAATTTACCCCATTCTACCTTTCCTTTCCTTCTGCACCCATTGCACTCTTTATTTCTCATCTCTTAACTATTTTTTACTTCATTTCCTCAAATTCACCTTATGCTTATATCCTCTGTATATATTCCTTTTAGCTATGCTATTAGTGGTACAATTTTTAAGAATTACCTGTATCATCTTCCCATGTAGGGATTTAAATGATTTAGCTCTATTGAATCTCCTTTGCTTTCTTTTCCATTTTTATGTATTTATGCTTCTCTTAAATCTTGATGTTGGAGATCAAATTTTTGGTTTAATTCTGCTTTTCTTCTTATATAAGTTTTAAATCCTTCTATTTCATTGAATGACTGCTTTTTTGTCCTGAAGTACTATGCTTAATTTCACTGGATAGGTGATTCTTAGTTTTAATCCTAGCTCCTTTGACCTCTGGAATACCATCTTCCAAGCCCTTCAATCTCTTAATGTAGAACTGCTAGATCTTGTATTATTCTGATTGAGTTTCCACAATACTCAAATTGTTTCTTTCTGGCTGCTTGCAATATTTTCTCCTTGACCTGGGAACTCTGGAATTTGGCGACAATATTCCTAAGGTTTTCTTTTTAGGATCTTTTTCATGAGGCAATCAGTGGATTCTTTCAATTTCTTTTTTACCCTCTGGTTCTAGAATATCAGGACAGTTTTTCTTGATAATTTTTTGAAAGATGATGTGTAGGCTCCTTTTTTGATCATGGCTTTCAGGTAGCCCAGTAATTTTAAAATTATCTCTCCTGGATCTATTCTCCGGGTCAGTGGTTTTTCCAATGAGATATTTCATATAGTCTTCCATTTTTCATTCCTTTGGTTCTGTTTTATAATATCTTGATTTCTCATCAAGTCACTAGCTTCCACTTGCTCCAATCTAATTTTTAAGGTAGTATTTTCTTCAGTGGTCTTTTGGACCTCCTTTTCCATTTGGCTAATTGTGCCTTTCAAGGCATTCTTCTCCTCATTGGCTTTTTGAGCTCTTTTGCCATTTGGGTTAGTCTATTTTCTAAGCTGTTATTTTCAACAGTATTTTTTGGGGTCTCCTTTGGCAAGTCATTGACTTGTTTTTCATGATTTTCTTGTATCACTCTCATTTCTCTCCCCAATTTTTCCTCTCCTTCTCTTACTTGATTTTCCAAATCCTTTATGACCTCTTCTATGGCCTGAGACCAATTCATATTTTTCTTGGAGGCTTTTGATGTAGTATCTTTGACTTTGTTGACTTCTTCTGGATGTATGTTTCGATCTTCTTTGTCATAAAAAAAAGATTCTATAGCCTGAGTCCTTTTACACTGCTTTCTCATTTTCCCAGCCAATGACTTGACTTTTGAGCTTTTTGCCAGAGTATGACTGCTTGTATAGTAGAGAGTACTCTGTGCCACAGTATGACTGCTTTCAGAGTGAAGAGTGCTTTGTCCCAGTCATCAGGGGTTTTATGCTGCTGTTTTCAGAGATACCTCTGTTCCACAGTCAGTGCAAGCTCTGACACACCAGTGCTCCTCCTCCCCCAAGAACTGCCAACCAGGACTGCAGCCCATATCCAAGCAGGGAAAAGTAAGAGAACCCTGCCTCTGCACCAGCAAAGCATTCCCTGCACTCCTGCTCTTACCTGCCACTTGATTCCTCCCACCACATGGGCCAGGGGCTCCAGAAGCAGCTGCTGCTGGCGCTCTGGAAGCAGCCGCTGGAGTTTCCTGCTGCTGCTGCCCACTGCCCCCTGGACTGGGGCTGGATCCTGCACTTCTCCCACCAAGATTCAGCAGTTTTCCCACTGACCTGCTCCATTGTCTTTGGTGTTTATGGGTTGACAAGTCTAGTAACTGCCACAGCTCAGTGATTAAGGTCCCTAAAGCCTGCTCTGCCCGATCTACTCCTGGCCTGGCCTGTCCTGGCCTGCCCCATGTGGGGCCACACACTCCACTCCCAGTATGGTGTGATAGACCCTTACCAGCAACCATCCAGGCTGTCTTGGGCTGGAGACTTGCTTCCCTCTGTTATTTCATGGGTTCTGTAGCTCTAGGATTTGTTTATAGTCATTTTTTTACAGGTGTTTGGAGGGATTTTGGGGGAGAGCCTAAGTGAGTCCCTGTTTTCCAGCTGCTATCTTTGCTGTGCCCTGCCCCACCCCCCCCACTATGAGTTCTTTCTGGGCTTCAGACAACTTCCCATTTTTCACTGGGGTTTTACTCATAGGTGTTTTGACATTGTCATTGTCTTCTGAGTTTGTGTCTTATTCTTCCGTGTCACCACTATAACCTCTAGGGTCAGATTCTTTTTTTGTTGTTATGGCTTATCTGTTTTGGCCTTTTGACTTTCTATTAAATTTGAGTTATGCTCCCAGGGTGGAAAGGGCCCTGTGTCAGGCTTTTGTTCCAACAGCTGCAGGCCCTGGCTCTTTACCACGTGCTGGACTGAAGTCTCCCTGAGGTCCATGGGGGAATCTTAGTGTCTGGTGCTACACTGAGGGAGGTATATGAGAGGGTGGCTGGTGCTGCTGGAGGCTATAGGGGTTTGGCAGCTTACCTGGTGCTAAACCAAGGTTCTAGTGCTGGTAGCTGGTGTGTGCTGAGGCCAGTGGGGTGTTTCTGTTGGGGCTACACTGAAGCACATGGTGGTGTGGCCTCTGGTGGCTACCTGTTTGCTTGGGGCTATGCCAAAGCACATGTGCTGGTGGCTGCCCATTTGTTTAGGCACTCATAGGGTTGGCATCTATCTGTTTGCCTGGGGTTATGCTGAAGCACATGGTTCTTGGACTGGAATCTGTTGGTCCTCTGTCTATGCTGAGACATATGATAGCATGGAGGAGGGGGTTGCCTGTTGTTGGCATTGGCCTGCTCCACCACACTGGGGCTCAGGATCTACAGCTTGTTTGCAGAGGTGGGCCTTGCTGCTGGCTTGCAAGTTTCTGAGTCTAAAAGGTTGTTTCACTCTTGTCTTTTTTGCCTGTTTTGCTGTTCCAGGATTTGTTTTGGGGTGGTTTTTATGGTTGTGTTGCAACAATTCGACTAGCAGCTGCTGTAGGGGTGAAAAACCAACAACAACCAGCACACAGAGTGCTCCAAGTTCTTTTGATCTGATTTACTAAGGAAAGCAATGTTAAGGGGTTAACAATCTTACTTTAATCCAGCATACAAATATCATTCACTTAGTTCAGGGGGAAAACGTCAACACCCCGAACTTCAGAGCAAATACAAACAAATTACAAACATCAACAGACAGACTTTGTCTGATTCAAATCTCAATGCATAGTTACCAAGGTTTAATAAAGTCCAAACGTCTGGGTTTACAAGGTGGAGGCCTCTTAACTATAGCTGCCCAGAGTCTCCAGATCAGCACATTGTCAAAAGTGAGAGCCCCAAGCAAATAGCTCTATTTTCTCTTTTTATGCACTCTTAAGAAATCATCAAACCTCATCTGAGCGACCAGAACTTAAGTTCTTACTATTGGCTCTGGTCTTAGCAACTCCCCTTAGGACCCTGAGGGCTTCACGCTCACATAGGCTTAGCACCTAATAGATATGGTTTTGGGCCTGGGGCTTAGCACCTAATAAGACTCAATCAAAGACACCCAACTTAATTGATATTACAGGTTGTTTGGAGGTGGATATGGGAGAGTTATGATGATTTACTGCTCACTCTGAGATTTTGGCTCCTGGAAGTCCACACTTTTCTGAGATATATTTTCTAGAGATATTGGAGACCTTATTATCAGAGAGAAATTAGGATAATTTTTCCAAATAAGAAAAGCTTTCTTGTCCCCAAGCATTGTGGAAAATTAAATCCTAGTGAATGTCTCTGCTTCATGGTGTTGGTTATGCTATATGATGTTTTAAGGTGGATTGTATTTGTTTTTGTATAGTATTATTTACATTTCCCTTCCCTTTGATTGTGAACTCCTCAAAGCTCCAGGACTATACTCCTCCTCTTTTATCTAACCCTTCACAGTTTCCAATTAGTTCTTCTATTTCATAAATTAATTAATTTATTTTTAATTTTCAACTTTCACTTCCATAAGTTTTAATTTTTCTCCATCCCTCTCCCCTCCTCCCTCTGCAAGTGTGCAATCCAACATAGGCTGTACATATACATTATTATTAAATATATGTTCACATTAGTCATACTGTATAGAAGAATTAGAACATGGGAGGAACCATGAGAAAGAAAAAATGAAACAAAACAAAAAATAGAGCAAATAGTATACTTCGATCTGCATTCAGACTCCATATTTCTTGCTCTGGATGTGGATGGCATTTTCCATCATGAGTCTTTTGCAGTTATTTTGGGTCCTTGCATTGCTGAGGAGAGCTAAGTCTATCAAAGTCATCACATAATGTGGCTATTACTGTCTACAGTGTTCTCCTGGTTCTGCTCACTTCACTCAGCATCAGTTCATATAAGTCTTTCCAAGTTTTTCTGAAGTGTGCCTGTTCAGCACAATGGTATTACATTCATATACCACACCTTGTTCAGCTATTCCCCAATTGATGGGCATCCCTCAATTTCCAGTTCTTGGCCACTACAAAAAAGAGCTGCTATAAATGTTTTTGTACATGTGGGTCCTTTCCCCATTTTTATGATCTCTTTGGGATACAGCCCTAGAAGTGGTATTGTTGGGTCAAAAGTTATATACATTTTTATTAATTAGTTCTTTTTACACTGAAAATTTGATAAATATCTTTGATAAAGATGATGATCTGGCAAATAAGTAGAAACAATTCTTGAAATTTTGGGAGTCAGAAAACATATACATAATGAATTATAGGACAAAGATACTTGATAATTATGAAAGGTTATTAAAAAAGATAGAAAAAGAAAAAAAGTGAGATTGTATACATGTAATCACAAAGATATGCATATACACTCACATATAGAACCTGCTCCACCTCAACTTTCCTCTTTTAAAATTGACATCTGTTTCTGTAGCAACTATTTAGGGTAAAAATCATGATGATATAGTTTTTAATGAAGTTACTATTATAGAGGATGGAGATATTATAAACTTGGATAACTTAATAAAAAGAAATATTAAAAATATATTTTTGAAAATTAATGAAATCAATAAAATATCATAAGTAATATAACTGAATAACTTAACACCTATACTATTTTAGTTTTGGTTTGGACAATTACTTGTCCAATGTAAATTACCTAATATCTCTCTCTCTCTCTCTCTCTCTCTCTCTCTTTTATTTTGGAGGGAGAAAGGCAAGGCAATTGAGGTTAAGTGACTTGCCCAAGGTCACACAGCTAGTACGTGTCAAGTACCTGAGACTGGATTTGAACTCAGGTACTCCTAACTCCAGGGCCAGTGCTCTATTCACTGCACCACTTAGCTGTCTCCTCATCTCTCTTGCCTTTGGTTTCTTTAGCTAATTAGTGTTGCAGCTGGACTCAGTGATTTCTGAGGTCCATTCTTGCCCTATGTCTCTGTGGTCTGTTAAATACAATTGAAAAAAAATGATTTCCAAAAGTTAACCCGACATAAAATTTAAAAGAAATCAGATGTGGTGGTAGATAGTGGTGGAGGGAAGAATTACAGCTAGGTGGCATAGTAGAGATGTCACTAGACCTGAAGTCAGGAAGATTTGACTTCACATCAGGCCTCAGAAACCTACTAGCTATATGACATTGGGCATGTTACTTAACTTATGTCTTCCTCCCTTTCCTCATCTTTAAAATAGGTATGATGGATTCGCCTACCTCCCAGGGTAATTGTGAAGATCAAATAAAATAATATTTGTAAAGTGCTTTGCAGACCGTTAAAAACTATTTAAATAGTAGCTATTATTATCATTGCTCATGATTGTTACAACTTATTAATGATGTGAAGTCAAATGAAAGTTAATTATTTCATGGTCCCAATAAAAGTCACATTCTATGTAATTTTGGATAAAAGTATATCCTGAATTTATTCTTATACACAGAAAATACATTCCTGGGATTCTCAAGATCCATACTTCTTAAATTTGTGGCTGACACAAAGCTGGAAGGAATGGATAACGTGTTGCATGACAGAATCAGGATTCAGAAAAATCTCAGCAGTCTGGAATCAGAGAATGAAATTAATATGACAAAGTTTCATAGGGATAAATGTAAAGCCTTTTATTTAGGTTGAAAAAAATTAATTTCAAAGTCCAGGATGGAGGAAATCTGATTAACTAGAAGTTTGTGTAAAGAAGACGTAAGGATTTTTGTGTAATAATGGATTGTTAGAATTGGGTGACACCTTCAAAAACCATTTAATCTCATCCCCTAGCAGATACAGCAATTCCCTGCATGTAAAGTATACATCCAAACTCTGTTAAGAAAATCCAAGGAACCACTTCTTCTTGAAGCATAGCATTACAAAGTCTTTTCTTTTATTAAGTTGAAATCTGCCCCCAGTACATTAAGTTCCTGCCATTGGTCATAGGTCTCCTGACTGGAGTAAGGCATAATGTCCGGTCCTTTTTTACATGTTAGCCTTCTACATAGACAACTGGAGAAGCCTATCATTTTCTAGCTCTTCCCTCCACATCTCTGTTTCTTCACATTAAATAACTGAGTTCCCAAAACTGCTTTTCATGTGATGAGGTTTTAAGTCCCTCTTACCACTCATGTACCTACTCTTCTACTATGGTTTGTTACTGTTCCTCTTAAAATGTGGCACTCAGAAACTCTATCCAGTACTCAAAGCATCTATACTTAATAGCATTTTCTGGATATACAAGTCTAAAAATATTCAAAATAGAAAATATGTTTGTCTGGCATGATTTTTTTCCTTAATCAGTATTGATTCATTGTCATGACAACTACTTTGGGAAATAGATTGACACCTATTGGGAAATTCAGATGTCACCCTCCATGGCTGGATAATGAATAAAGTAACATATCGCCTTTTTCGAGGTTTAAAGAAGACTAGAAATAAGTTGATTTAGACAGATTATAGTGCTACAAATATCACATCTCAGGCTTGTCTGTTATCTTTATTCGACCTCCTTTCCATTGGCAATCCTCTTCCTCTACTCAATGAGCCCTGGTACTTTCTTCTCCTTAAAAGCAGCTACACATCTAACAAGTTCCCATAAGCTTAATATGCACACAAATTTTACTACAAATAGATTCTCACCTTTCCCTGTCTCCTGTAACCAAGTCTCACTTTTCTTCCCCCACCCAGCAGTCTGCCACGGTGTCATCTGTGATGTACTGGCACTCAGGATACCAATGTTTCCTCTTACCATTAATAGCATCAGGATTATAATTGTTCTCTTCATTATGTAGACCAAGCACAAAGAAGGAATTATTGGCATCAGCATATGTTCTTAAACCCGTGATTTTAGTCACTATAGGACTGGATTATCTTCTAGTGCTTCACAGCACTTTCCATAGTTCCTATCTATACATCTTGGTGCCTAAGCCATAGTCCATGGATTAGTAAAAAAGTTAATCATCTAACTTCACTACTAGGGGCAGAAGGAGATCCTCTTTTCAGTTATGAAAGATATATAGATCAAGATCTCTCATCACCACATAGAACATAACCCTCTGTGTCCATCCAAAATATGACTACACCTGGGATTTTGTAATTCAACATGATAAACATTTTAAAGCATCTTACTCGGAGTAAGGAAACATGCAAGGTGCTGGGGATAAAAAGAAAAATTAAAAATAGTCCTTGCATTCAATGAGTGTATATCCTCCTGATATGTAAACTTGGGCCTATTCATTATTTCCATAATTCTGATTTTATTTTCCTATGATGATTTCCTACTGAGAATTTTTTCCTTTTAGATGTAAACCTTTTCTTTTGCTTATTTGTTGATGCTTTGAAGTGATGAGGAGGACCTAGGCTTAGGCACAGTGTCTCACTCAGCTGCTTTGTTGCCGGTCTCCCTAAACTTAATTTTGCTTTGTCATTTCCAATCCCTAGGTGGTCCTCAAGACTATGGCAATCAGTTCCCTGCTCTGAGATTCCTTTAGACTCATAGCCTTTATTCCTCAGAAGGGAATTCTTATCTATTTTCTCTCTTGTGTCCTTGTCAGGGATCATCAAAAAATACTACATAGGAGCTTCGTGAAGAGAGGATGTATCAGTGTTTCAAGGACTCAAGAAAATTATTTTCTCTAGGGGTTTCTTTATATCTCTTTCTTGTGTTCTGCAATCTTTCTTGCCTGCACAGCTAGGCCCTGTGGAAATGCTAAGTCAGCAAAATACTTCATATGCTTACCTCCCTTTGATAGAAGCCACTGCTTTCTTTTTATACCTTGATATTTTTGAAGATCTCAAATAATACATCTAGGAGTGGAGCTAATAGACAACAACTTGTTCCCAACCAAACATCATCCTGAAAACACTTGCCCCTCACTCCCCAGATCCCAAAAAAGAAAGCATTTCTAACTCACATCAGAGCTAAACCTTTTCTTATGCAAAAATGAAAATCTACAAAACCATCTCTGGAATAACTGCTACTCTTTCCCTTAATTTTGATACAGATTTGGAAGAACATAGCTCCTCAGTCCTGTTTGCAGTTGGTTGTAAAAATATCCTCTAATAATTCTTTTCTGAACACACAAGTCTTGGAGACAGATTTTCTCTTTTTTCTCTGTGTATTGAATTAGCAAATAGTGATTCATTTAAAGATTACTTACCACTAAATGTATGAATTAAAATGGTTGGGAGAAATAGATCTAGTCTCATTTTGAAACTTCTCAAACTCACACAGAGAGCCCTTATTTCAATTACTATAGTGAATGACCCTAAATAATAAATATATGTAGAAAAATGCAAAATAAATGGAACAGAGTTTAGATAAGAAAGACACAGTCATTTGGAGGGGATCAGGAGAGTTTTTTATTGCAAGTGGCATTTGAGCTGAGTCTTGAAGGAAATCAGGGGATGAGGCAATTAATTCCATGCATGGGGAATGGTCAGTTGAAAGTATGGAGGTTGAAGGTGGAATACCGTATGTGCAGAATGCCAAGAAAACCTGTTTGACTGGACTGTAATTTAAAGGAAGAGAAATACTATGTAACAGGCCTCTAAAAGTAGGTTATAACCAAGTTTTAAATGTCTTAAGAAGCCAAAATAAAGCAAGTTATATTTTATTCTAGAGACAGTGGGGAGCAAATGAAGTTTATTAGCTAAAGAAGTGAAATAGCTGGACCTACAGTTAAGGAAGATAATTGTATGAGAATTATGATGTCTTTCAGAGAGTGACGAGGTAGTGAAATTACCTGAAGAACTTGCTAACATCCTTTAAAGCAAGTCAAAATATACCTTGGTCCTTGGTGAATTGAGTACAAAGATTTTTCCAGTGTAGGGTTTCAAACTAACAATATCAACAACAAAACAACAATGACCCTAAGGCATGGAAGAGTTGAAAGTTTTATATAATATTCAGAAAGATTACACCTTCATAGTTATAATTATACTTTCTTTTAAAAAAGCTGGGTAGCTTATGGAAGATGGCAGAATGAGAGGCCATAAAGGAACTTATATCCTCAACACCTCACTCAAAAACTGCAATATAAATTCCACCAAAGAGGTAAAACTATCATATCCTCAAATTAATAATAACAAATCTCAAAGAAATGAGAAATTTAAAGAAGAGTTCTAATAAATTAACAAATTGGATCAAAGAAAAAAATACTAAAGGAAATTCACAAGAAGAAAAATATCTTGAAACCATAACAAGCTAGAAACAAAGCTAGAATTTTCTTAATATTCAGTAGAATAAAGATATATGGATCTAAACGAAGAAATGAAGTTGGTAAAACTGTCAAAAGATTAAATAAAGAACTGAGTATAACTAAGGATTGAAGGACAGAATGGCAGAACTGGCAGAAACTGAAAAACAAACCCTTAAAATTGTTCAGTTAGGAAGGCATTTCAAACAATGCAGGCAAAAATGATGAACTTTGAGGACAGCCAGAACAATAATATTGATGTATGATCAAGCTTCACTAAAACTGTGAAGAAGGAAGAAAAAATCTAACCACTGGATTTCATAAATTACTCAAGAAAATTTCCCAGAAATAATGTATGTTATAAATGGACAGAATTTATAGGATCCCAATAGGACTGAACCTCAAATTCAACTCAGTTAACAACAATGTTATATTAACACTAAAATAACAAGAAATTATTCTTATAAGTAGAAAAGAAAAAGATGTCATATGTAAGAAATATCAAATTTCACATTTTTTTGAAAAAAAAAACAGTGTTGATAGGATTTGAAATGTTGTAATACTGAAATTTAAGAGATACAGGGATTTATCCTTAAATTACCTTCTGTTCTTGGCTAGGTCTGACTTGTCATTTCCCTGGCAATTTAGATTTGATATTGGCATGAAATGAGAGCCCTGTTCTCATTCACTCTTTAACAAAGGGAAATATTCTTAGCCATATCAGAGGAAGGAGGATATTTAACAATGCTATACATTGAGTTTAGCATAAATTAATTCACCTGAGTAAAACTTCCCCACCTCTCAGTTGCCTGTCATGGGAACCAGAGAAAGGATGGAGTTCCTCAAAATTCTCTGTTCAGGTAACCAGGAAGTAAAGTCAACAGCCTAAATCCTAAAGGCTGAGTTAATTAATCCTCAAAGACAGTCTCAATACCCTTTTAGAAAAAACTAGCCTAACTTGCATGGGGATGAAATTTTAAGGTAATAATCCTTCTAAGAAAATGCAACCATTCTTTAAAAAATTCACATGAATTTCAACAATTCATAGAGAAAAAGGTCACCCTTAAAACAGCTTTGTACATCAGAAATAAATAAGTACACAGGGCTCCATGATACGTGGGACTTCAAGTTAAAGGCTTTAATAAATAGATACTTTATAATGATCTAGTAGTTGCAGTCTTAGTGCAGACACCTGGGAAGAATTAAAAACAACAGTAGTTTTGTTTCAGCTAACTACTGAATAACAAGTAGATAAGGGGAAAATTAAAAACAAAAAGAATCAGAATTGTAAGCTGACTATGGATGTTACAAATAAAGAATAGGAAAAAAACAGGGTAATAATGGAGCATAGGTTTAAAAGAGCAATCCTAGAGAAAATTCTTATTTTGATTGGAAGTCTGTCAAGGCTTTACAAAATTTATAGAGTTGTTAATATAAAATATAAGACTTTTTTCTCTCTGAGTATGTTGAATGGGTAAGTATGTGTTTTAGGGGCATATAAGACTGGGAAGAGGAAAAAAGTGAGTAATTTAACAAAGAATGGTAGATAAACTAAATTTACTAATTATAAACTTGACTATAAGTGAATAATTCGCCTAGAAAAATCAAAAGGTTTATTTAAATGAATGAAAAAATACATCCTATCAATGTATTGCCTCAAGAAAAAACATCTGCTTTTTAAAGGATTCAAATGTTAGGTTAAAAATTTACTCTACTTCAACATATTCCAGATTATCCTGAGGTACAGGAATATCAGACAAATGGGAATTCAAACTAGAAATTATTAAGAGAGAAAGACAAGGAAAATATATCATGCTTCAGGGAACCATTGCCAATAAAGACATGTCATTATTAAATATCTGCACATCTAATCACATAGCCACTAAAGGAAAATTATAAAGGGAAATTTATCTGGTTTATAAAGAGAATTAGATAATCAATGGTAATAGAAGATTTTAATATTCCACTAGGGTAATATGAAAAATAAAACAAAAATATAAACAAGAAAGAAGTTGTAGAGGTGAATGGAATACTAAAGAAACTGGATTTGATAGTTGTATTAAAAAAATAAATGGATTGAGTAGGAAGATAGTTTATTTTTTCAAATTAAGATAGAGCATTCATAAAAATTAACTAATTCCTAGAGCAAAAAGTTATAGATGAATTCAGAAAGGCAGGAATATGAAATATATTTCCAGGATATGCTACAATAACAAATTATGATCAACAATGAAAATATGATCAAAAGGTTCAGGCCTAATCACAAAATTAAAAAAAATAAGATTTGTTGAGCAAGGTCTGGGTTATAGATCAAACTATAGTTATAGTAACAGATTATATTAAAGGTAAAACAATATAAATATAACACAACAATATTTATGGTATGCAGCCAATGTGACACTTAGGGGAAAATTTATATTCCTATCTGGCTATACTAACAGTATTAAAAATGATTTTATTTATCAATTCAATTAATCTTTTAGATTTTATTGCATTGATTTCTCTTTTCCCTCTAATGGTTTCATGGTTTGTGCTTGATTCTGGTATATTAGTTTGCTCATTTTCTAAGACTATCACATTCTCTATCACTCGCCTGGAGTGTCTTCTGTCCACATGTCTTTCCAAAGAAGAGTCTGTGGAACCAATGCAGCATCTCTTATTCAGGTTCTCAGCACTGAACAATCTCTCTGCTAGTTAGGAGTCACTTCTCCCTTTATTTACATAGTAGGAGAAATCATGTAGGGCTGGGGTGGAAGCCAGGTTATGTAAGTAAATACCAAATCTAGACAAAGTAAATATAAAATAATTTCTTGAGTGGGCAGAAAAATGAAAAATGGAGGAATTAGAAATATTCTCATGTAGGAGAGAATACAACCTGAGACTTGAAACTAGTTAGGTATGTCAAGAGACAGAAATTGGAAGTGATAGTATTCCAGGAATGAGGAGACAGCTTGTACAAAGGCATGGGGGTAGATGGTGGAATAACATGTGTAGGTAACAATAAGTAGGCCAGTTGGACTGGAATCATATTTTCCCTCAAACATTTAAAAAGGTGTTTTATGTAAAAGAGAAAGCTTTAGATTTATTCTGTTTAGCACAGATCTAAGAATTATGGGTAGATATTACAGAAACAAATTTTGTTCAGCATAGGAGAGAATTTCCTTACAAAGTGAGTTGTGAAAAAATGGTCCATGCAAGGATTTATTCAGAAAAGGAGGAAGGGAAAAGTAGAAATGGGTAAAAAAAATCACATAAAGGAGGTGTGAAAGGAAGAGATTTTACAGTGGAAAAAACAATGGGATGTGGTAGAAAGCAATGCTAAAACCTTACTCTCATCAGACTTAACTCAAAGGAACAATAATGTGTATTCAGTTGGGTATAGAAATCCATATTGCCCTACTGGGAAGTAGTAGAGAAGAAGAGAAGGGGGAGGGGCTTAGAAAACGGAGGACAGATTGGGAGGGGGAGTGGTCAGAAGCAAAGAAAAACACTTTGATGATGAGGGACAGAGGGGAGAGAGAGAGGGAGAGAAAGAGAGAGAGGGAGAGAGAGAGAAGAGGATAAACAGGGGAAAATTGGATGGAAGGAAATATACAATATACAGTAATTATAACTGTGAATCTGAATGAGATGAACTCAGCCATAAAACAAGCAGGTAGCAGAGTGGATTAAAAACCAGAATCCAACAATATGTTGTTTACAAGAAACACATTTGAAGGAGACTAAGATAAGGGGTGGGAGCAGAATCTATTCTGCTTCAGTTGAAGTTTAAAAAAGCAATGGTAGCAATCATGATCTCAGGCAAAGGAAAAGCAAAAATAGATTGAATTAAAAGAGATAAGCAGGGAAACTACATTGTGCTGAAAGGTACCATAAACAGTGAAGTAATATCAATATTAACATATATATACCAAAAGTTATAGCATCCGAATTCTCAAAGGTAAAGTTTATTGAATTATAGCAGGAAATGATAAAACTATGGTAGTGGGAGACCTTAAAAAATAGACTAACTCAAATGGCAAAAGAGCTCCAAAAAGCCAATGAGGAGAAGAATGCCTTGAAAGGCAGAATTAGCCAAATGGAAAAGGAGGCCCTAAAGACCACTGAAGAAAATACTACTTTAAAAATTAGATTGGAGCAAGTGGAAGCTAGTGACTTTATGAGAAATCAGGATATTATAAAACAGAACCAAAGGAATGAAAAAATGGAAGACAATGTGAAATATCTCCTTGGAAAAACCACTGACCTGGAAAATAGATCCAGGAGAGATAATTTAAAAATTATTGGACTACCTGAAAGCCATGATCAAAAAAAGAGCCTAGATGCCATCTTTCAGGAAATTATCAAGGAGAACTGCCCTGATATTCTAGAGCCACAGGGCAAAATAGAAATTGAAAGAATCCATCGATCACCTCCTCAAATAGATCCCCAAAAGAAATCTCCTAGGAATATTGTCGCCAAATTCCAGAGCTCCCAGGTCAAGGAGAAAATACTGCAAGCAGCCAGAAAGAAACAATTTGAGTATTGTGGAAATACAATCAGAATAACCCAAGATCTGGCAGCTTCTACATTAAGAGATCGAAGGGCTTGGAATACGATATTCCAGAGGTCAATGGAGCTAGGATTAAAACCTAGAATCACTTACCCAGCAAAACTGAGTATCATGCTCCAAGGTAAAATATGGATTTTCAATAAAATAGAGGACTTTCAAGCTTTCTCAGTGAAAGGTCCAGAACTGAATAGAAAATTTGACTTTCAAACACAAGAATCAAGAGAAGCATGAAAAGGTAATCAAGAAACAGAAATTGCAAGGGACTTACTAAAGTTGAACTGTTATGTTTACATTCCTACATGGAAAGATGACATGTATGATTCATGAGACCTCAGCATTAGGGTAGCTAAAGGGAATATGCATATATATATGTATATATATATATATATATGTATGTTTATGTATACATATAAGTGAATGTGTATGTATGTATATATCTGTGTGTGTGTATATATATATATGCACATACATATATATATATATATATACACATACATATATATATATATACACACAAGAGAGAGAGAGAGTGCAGACACAGTGAGTTGAAGATGAAGGGAAGATATCTAAAAGAAACAAAATCAAATTAAGGGATGAGGGAGGAACATACTGAGAGAGGGAGATAGGGAGAGATAGAATGGGGTGGATTACCTCACATAAAGGTGGCATATATATATATATGTATGTTTATGTATACATATAAGTGAATGTGTATGTATGTATATATCTGTGTGTGTGTATATATATATATGCACATACATATATATATATATACACACATACATATATATATATATACACACAAGAGAGAGAGAGAGTGCAGACACAGGGAGTTGAAGATGAAGGGAAGATATCTAAAAGAAACAAAATCAAATTAAGGGATGAGGGAGGAACATACTGAGAGAGGGAGATAGGGAGAGATAGAATGGGGTGGATTACCTCACATAAAGGTGGCAAGAGGAAGCAGTTCTGTGGGAGGAGGGGAGAGGGCAGGTGAGGGGGGAATGAGTGAATCTTGCTCTCATCAGATTTGGCCTGAGGAGGGAATACCATACATACCCAATCGGGTATCTTACCCCTCAGGAAAGAAGAGGGAGGAAGATTAAAAAAAAGGGGGGTGATGGAGGGGAGGGCAGATGGGAGTGGAGGTAATCAAAAACAAACACTTGCAAAAGGGCACAGGGTCAAGGGAGAAAATTCAGTAAAGGGGGATGGGTTGGGAAGGAGCAAAATATAGTTAGTCTTTCACAACATGAGTATTGTGGAAGGGTTATACATAATGATACACATGTGGCCTATGTTGAATTGCTTGACTTCTTAGGGAGGGTGGTTGGGAAGGGAAGAGGGGAGAGAGTTTGAAAGTCAAAGTTTTAAAAACAGATGTTCTAAAACAAAAAAAAAGTTTTTGCATGCAACTAGAAAATAAGATACACAGGCAATGGGGCATAGAAATTTATCTTGCCCTAGAGGAAAGGAAGGGAAAAGCGGATGGGAGGGGAGTGGGGTGATAGAGGGGAGCGCTGACTGGGGAACAGGGCAACCAGCATATATGCCATCTTGGAGTGGGGGGGAGGGTAGAAATCGGGAGAAAATTTGTAATTCAAACTCTTGTGAAAATCAATGCTGAAAACTAAATATGTTAAATAAATAAATTTAAATTAAAAAAAAAAGAAATCTGTCATGCCCTGCAAGAAAATAGAACAGAAGGGGATAAGAGGAGGGGATATGCTAGAAGGGAGGGCACATTGAGGGAAGAGGTAATCAGAATGCAGGCCATCTTTGGGTGGGTGGAGGGGAGAGATGGGGAGAAAATTTGAAACTCAAAATCTTGTGGAAGCAAATGTTGAAAACTAAAAATAAATTAATTAATAGAAAAAAAACAACAAAAAAAGAATTGACAACAATGAGACTATATTCCATAATTTGTAGGATGCAGCCAAAGCAGTACTTAGGGGAAAATTCATATCTCTAAATGTTACATCAATAAAAGAAAGAAAGAGCAGCTCAATAAATTGGGCATGCAAATAAAAAAACACCTAGAAAAAGAGCAAATTAAAATCTCAAACATCAAAATGGAAATCTTGAAAATCAAAGGAGAGATTAGTAAAGTTGAAAGTAAGAAAACCATAGAACTAATAAATAAAACTAGAAACAGGCTCTATGACAAAGATAATAAAATAGATAAACCATTAGTTAATTTGGTTTAAAACAAGAAGAAAAGAAAATTGCCAGTATCAAAAATTAAAGGGTAAATTCACCACCAGTGAAGAAGAAATTAAAGCAATTTATTAGGAGCTATTTTGCCAAATTTCATGCCAATAAATCTAAATGAAATGGATGAATATTTACAAAAATATAAATTGCCCAGATCAACAGAAGAGAAAATAGAATATTTACCACTATCTTAGAAAATGAATTAAAATAAGCCACAAATGAGCTCCCTAAGAAAAAATCCCTAGGACCAGATGGATTCACAAATAAATTCTACTAAATTTTTAAAGAACAATTATTTCTAACACTGTATAAACTATTTGGGAAAATAGTCAATGAAAGAGCCCTACCAAATTTCTTTTATGGCACAAATATGTTGCTGATACCTAACCCAGGGAGAACAAAAAAGAGAAAGAAAACTATAGATCAATTTTCTTAATGAATATTAATGCAAATATTTTAAATAGAATACTAGCCAGGGAGATTACAGTAATATGTCATAAAGACCATACACTATGACCAAGTGGGTTTTATACCAGGCATGAAAGGCTGGTTTTATGTTGAGAAAACTATTAGCATAATTGACCATATCGATAACAAAAACAACAAAAATCTTGTGATTATCTCAATAGATGCAGAAAAAGCTTTTGTTAAAATACAACACTTCTTCATACTAAAAACACTAGAAAGCATAGGAATAAATGGAACTTTCCTTAAAATGATAAGTAGTGTCTATCTAAGCCATCAGCAGGCATTATCTATAAAGGGGTAAGATAACAAGCTTTTCCAATAAGATCAGGGGTGAAATAAGGATGCTCATTATAACCACTATTATTCAATATTGTATTAGAAATGCAATAAGAGAAGAAAAAAATTGAAGGATTAGAAAAGGCAATGAAGAAACAAAACTCTAACTCATTGCAGACAATATAATGGCATACTAAGGTTTTCCTATAAAATCAATTAAAAAACTAGTGGAAATAATTAACAAATTCAGCAAAGTTGCAAGATATAAAATTATCCTATATAAATCATCAACATTACTACACATTTCCATCAGGAAGCAATAGAGAAATTTCACTTAAAATAATTGTAAATAATAGAAAATACTTGGAAATATGTCCACCAAGAAAAACCCAGGAGCTACATGAACACAACTACAAAACGCTTTTCACACAAATAAAGTCAGATCTGAAGAACAGGAGAAATATTAATCATGGGTAGGCCAAGCCAATAGAATTAAAAATGACAATTCTACTCAAATTAATTTACTTATTTGATGTCAATAAACATAAAGATCCAAGCTTTTTGCACAAGAACTTACTATTTGTCAAAAATTACTGGGAAAACTGGAAAACAGTTTGGCAGAAGTTAGGTATGGAGCAATGTCTCACACTATATACCAAGATAAGTTCAAAATAGGCACATGATTTAGACATAAAGGATGATATTATAAGTAAATTAGGAGAGCATAAAACATTTTACCTCTCAGATCTATAGATAAGAGAAGAATTTATGATCAAAAAAGAGATAGAGAGCATTACAGGATATAAATGGATAATTTTATTACATTAAATTGAAAAGGTTTTGCACAAAGTCAATGTAGCCAAGATTAGAAGGAAGGCAGAAAACTGGGGGAACTTCTTTCATAAAGGCTTTTTTTCTCAAATAGATAGAGAACTGAGTCAAATTTATAAGTATGTGAGTCATTATTTAATTGATTAGTTGTCCAACATTTTTGAACAGGCAGTTTTCAGAAAAAAAAAAATCAAAGCTATGTGTAATCATATGACAAAATGCTCTAAATCACTATTGGTTAGAAAAACAGTTTCGAGCTACCATACCATACCTATCAGGTTGGCTAATATGACAGAAAAGGAAAATAACAAATGTTGGAGAGGATGTGGGAAAATTGTGACACTAATGAACTGCAGGTAGAGTTTTGAATTGATCCATCCATTCTGGGAAACAACTTGGAACTGTGCCCAAAGGGCTATAAAACTTTGACCCAACCCTACTACTACTAGGTTTATACCCAAAAAATATTTTAAAAAGAAAAGAAAAAGGATCTATATGTACAAAAATATTTATGGGTAGCCTTTTGTAGTGAGGCAAAGAATTGAAAATTGAAGGAATCCTATCAAATGAGGAATGGCTGAAGAAGTTATGATATATGATATTGATGGAATGCTATTGTGCTATAAGAAACAATGATGAATAGGATTGTTTTAGAAAAACCTAAAAAGATTTGTATAAAGTGAAGTGAGCACAACCGGGAAAACATTGTTCACAGCAACAGCAATATTTTATGATGATCAACTGTGAATGACTTAGCTATTCCTAGCAATACAATGATTCAAGACAATTCTGAAAGATTCATCGTGAAAAATGCTCTCCACCTCCAAAGAAAGAATTGATGGAATCTGCATTCAGATCAAAACATGTTATTTTTAAAACCTTTATTTTTCTTGTTTTTATTTATTTATTTAATTATTGTTCTGTGTTTTCTTTCATAACATGGCTAATATGAAAATGTGTTTTGCGTGACTGCACATGGATACTCTATATCAAGGGATTGGGAGATTATTGGGTAGAAGAAGAGAACTTGGAACTCAAAATTTTAAAAAATGAATGTTAAAATTGTTATTACACATAATTGGAAAATATATAACAATTTTCACTTTAAAAAGGTGCAGGCTGCCTTGTGAAGTAGTGAGTTCCTTAACATTGAAATTGTTTAAGTGGTGGTTGCATAGCTACTTGTTAGCCTCTTCTTAGGCAATTCCGTTGATGGCAGTAGTAGGTGATCTCTTAGCTGCCTTAGAAGTGTAAGATTCAGCACTGTGTTCATACCTAACAGTAACAATGGGGAAAATAAATATAATAATACTTTTGTGTCAGATCTCTGGGCATGAAATTGTAGTGTTTAAAAGGAATGCCCCATCTGGCACTGTTCTCTGAAGGAGACAATAGCTATTCAAGTGTTTCCATAAGGTAGAGAGAAAAGATTGGTTATTTGATGGATAGCAACTTTGTACCATCTGTAGTGTGAGATCAATTTATCTCTTCAAATCGTGCCTGTGAAAGAAGTCTCAAGTGGCACATGTGTCAGCAACACACCTTTACAATCCAGCCCTGCCAGCTAACATTCTATTGGAGTCTTCTTCCCTCACATCTTTCTTTTTGGCCTTCCCAAGTTTGTCCTCTTATTCCCCTGTACATTCTGGACTGGGGTTGTTAAAGAAGGCTAAGGTTTAAACCAGGTAAAATTTTCATTACAGCTAGATAGGAAGGAATTATTTCCTCTGACTGTAGCCAACCTTTACTAAGAAAGTGACTTTTATCTATTGGATTTGGATGCCTATTTGTATTCCTTGCTTTGTAGAAAAAAAAACACACTTTGGTAAATTTATTGCTTGCTCTCTAGATAAGAATAAAACATCCAGAGAGTGTGTAATGAATTTTATACTTGCTGTAGGGGTAACCCTCCCACAATTACCTAAATGATCATGTAATTAGGTTTTCTGTTTTACTATCCTACTGTGAGACTGATTTGTACCCAGGACAAGTGGTGCAAGAACACCCTCAGATGTATGTATTGGGGTGAGGCCAGGGAGAGGGAAAAGGAATTGGGACATAACTTATTATATTGAGATAAGGATCCTGGGACACTATGGTGAAGCTGCTGCTAAGAAGGCCAACAAATTGAGAGAGGAGAGAAAGAGGATGAGATGGAGAAGAAGCTCTACAACCTAGACTTATGTTAGGTATTTTCCTATTCTATCTAATTATTGTTGCTAACTAGATATTAACCTCAGTTTCTTACATTTGTACTAAAAGACTCTAAGAACAGTGAGTATCTTTATCCTCTACATTGAGTACCCTTTAAATGTAGTACCTTGGGGTAAAATCCTGTTTGCCCATGATACATACTACATTAGAATAAGAAAGTTATAAGTATTTTAAAAATCCTTCTAATTGGAAAAAATAAAATAATGAAGGACTCTTTCATTTTTGTCTTCATATTCCCAATACCTAACAAAATTCCTGGCACACAGTGTATGCTTTTTAAATGTTTATTGACTGACTGTGATGTGGTTAAATATCAAATTATCCACTAATTACTTGAAAAACTAGAAGAAAAATACAATTAGGAAGTAAGAGACAAAGACCTTTAAGCTTTCTAACAAAAAGATTCCAATGCACAAAAACTCTTTCAGGCCTGGTTCTGCCAGACTTGGTTATGCTTTTCAGTTCAAATCAGATTGAACTGGAAGCTGGAAAAAAAGAGATAGATGAATTTCCAAACCAGTCTAGGGCCATTTCCCATAGCCACATATACCTGTAATAAGTAAAGGTAAAAAGAATGACACTGAATCTTCAAGAAAAGGTCAAAAAACTCAGTATACTCTGCTTAAGAAGGCAGAGAAGTATATAACATATTTTAGGAAATGTCTACCTGACAGGCTTACAGCAAAGAAAATTTTTGATCTTTAAAAGGTTAAGATTCAGTAGTTCAGAAAATTCAGTCATGTGGAAATGCATATTCCCTTATGATGCTCCATATATGAGATGTTACTGTAGAATCATAGATATTAAAACATCAGCAAATGAAAGAACTGTTGAATTTCAGAACTGGAATGGACCATAAGAGATTCTTTTATTTATATGATGATGATGACGATGATGATGATGATGATGATGATGATGATAAATCCACTATGAAAGTTGCCTAAGGACTAAAATGAAGTGTTCTTGAACTTTGCTATCTGCAGGTCTAAAAGAATGAATACTTTCTCTTGTAATTTATTTCAGAAAAATCGTTCAGTCATTCATCCATCTATCTACTAATTTATTTATTTTTCCATTCATTTATCTATCAGTTTATTTATAACTTCTCTCTTCAAAGTTACTAATGATCTCTTAGTTATCAAATCTGACAGCCTTTTCTCAATCCTCATTCTCCTTTGAAATTGTCCATCACTCTCCTTCTTGATACTCTCTTTTCTCTAGGTTTTTTTTCTTTTCCCCCTCCTACTTTCTCTATTAGTCCAGAGCACAACAACCTTCTAGGGTCCCAGGCATGCAACTCAGAAGTCACCCTGGCCTCCTCACTATCTCTTATCCCTCAAAGCTAAGCTGCTGCCAAGGCCTGTTGATTTCCTGTTTACAACCCTCTTTTCTTCTGACACTCCCAGTATGCTAGAGCAGGCCCTCATTATTTTATGCCTGAACTTCTGCAGTAGCCTTATGGTGGGTCTGCCTGCCCCAAGTCTCTCATAATTCCAAGCTATCCTTCATTCTTTCACTAAAGTGATTTTCCTAAAGCTCAAATCCAATCCTGTTGTCCTCTCCCCTATCTTCCCCACCACCCAATAAGCTTCAGTGACTCCCTATTGCCTCCAAGATCAAATACAAAATGCTGTTTGTCATTCTGTAATGTCTTCATAACCTAGCACCTCTTACCTTTCCAGTTTTCTTATACCTTACTCCCCAATATGTACTCCAATCCAGAGACACTGGCCTCCTTGCTGTTTCTCAAGCAAGATATTAAATCTCTTGAGTTTGAGCATTTTTTTGCTGAACGTTACCCATTCCTGGAATGCTCTGCCTCCTCATATCTACCTCCTGGCTTCCTTGCCTTCCTTCAAGTTCCAGCTAAAATCCTACCATCTACAAGAAACCTTTCTTTATACCCCTTAATTCTAGCACTTTCCCTCTGTTCATTATTTTTAATTTATCCTGTATATAACTTGTTTTTGCATCGTTACATATTGTTTTCACCTTTAGACTATGAGCTTCTTGAGAGCAAGAACTGTTTTTTACCTTTCTTTCTATCTTCACTGGTTAGCACAGAACTAGTGCTTACAAAATATTGACTGACTAACTTAACAAATATTCTAGTAAATTATTAAAAATAATAAATATTTTAGGTTATATTCTGATCAAATTGTTATTTGATGCAGATAAATTTTTACCAACTTTAGGCATTTTTATAATTATAATCAATGCTCAATTATGTCTAACCTCTCTGTTACTCTCCTATTTCTATCTCTTTGCCCATGCCAGAAATGGACTCTCTTTTGTTCAGCTGTTTTTCAGTAGTGTCTGACCCTTTGTGACTCCATTTGGGGTTTTCTTGACAAAGATACTGGAGTGGTTTGCCACTTCCTTTTCTGGTTCATTTTACAGATGAGGAAACTGAGGCAAATAGGGTTAAGTGACTTACCCAGGGTCACCCAGCTAGTAAGCTAGTAATCTGAGGCCAAATTCAAACTCAGGAAGATGAGCCTTTCTGACTTTAGGCCCGGTACTCTATCCGCTAAGCTACCTTGCCATCCAGAATTATCTTTATCTCATCTTATAAAATCCCAGTCTTTTTTGTCAAAATTCAGCTCAAGCATCACCATCTCCCTCTTGAACTACATTTTATTTATGTTGAATCATTTTTATTTATTCTTATAGTTATGTATGTCCTTTTTATTTCCCCCTTTAGAATGTAACCTCTTTGCACATAGAAATTGCTTAATTGATTTTATTTCTATCCCTGGTATCTAGCACAATGCTTGGCACAAAGTAAATGCTTAATAAATAATTTTTGATTTTTGATGGTTTATTGATTTAGTGTGTTAGCTGTGGTAAATTTTGCCTTAGGCTGTCTATTTCCTGCCAGGGTCTGGCCCACTTCCCTCTTTCTTAATTTGGTGTGTGTCCAAAGAACATAATTTAATTTTGTTATTAGGCTGAACAATGATTAAGAATGTGTGTTTGATTCAAAGATATAACCCTAAATGACTTAACTATGATTTATTTTAAAAATTGCTATTGTTCAGAGTCTTTGTCTCTATGTGAGCATAGCTAATCTAAATTTAACTCTATTTGTGGCATTTATAAGCCAACACTCTTCTTTCAATCACAAAAGCTTCATCTATAAGTGTCCAATTTTGTACAGGAAATAACATCATTTTCTAGACTTCATAATCACTTGTTTCAAAAGCCATGGATAAAATGCAGTAAATCTCTCAGGGCCAAAAATGGACAACTATCTTTCTGTTGGTGTCCTTGGTTTTTCCTGGTCAATTGGGTCCCCACATGCTGCTCACTTGTAGAGTACTAGGCAGCATGCAGGATCAGGTTATTGTGATGAGATTCTTTTTTTCTCTTTGGAAAGAAGTAACCCACATGCGTTCCTTCAAAGTACTGAGCAGACTGATTTGACCATTTTGACTTTCTTTTGTTTGTCAGGTGAAATAGCATACTGTGTGTTCACCATAGGGAGTGAACATGGAGTACTTAAGGGCCCCATAAGTTGGCTCACTTTAAAAAAAAAAACAAGCTCTACTCCTCTTGCCTGTGAATATTGATTCTGGAAAGCTTCCAAGACATACCTTAAGGTCCTTTACAGAAACAACATTTAATAAAGCTCCACAGCAAAGGTGATGGAAGCCCAGTTTGTAGAACATAATTCTGACTTTGAAAATATTTAAGTTTCTATAATACAGTCTTATTCATGAAGCAGAATATAAACCCCATTCTTCCCTTCCTCCCTCCCTCCCTCTCTCCTCTCTCTCTCTCTCTCTCTCTCTCTCTCTCTCTCTCTCTCTGTGTATATATATATACACATAAATATATATATGTATACACACATAAATATGCATATGTGTGTGTGTGCGTGTGTGTGTTAGGGGACACTCTGTTTTCCAGAGCTAAGGTGGGTACTGAACTTGGCATAACAACAATCCTTTTCACCCACCCTCTGGATGATCTCAGCCACAGGAAGATTCCAGAATTGTTTCATATAATTATGATGTTGCTTTGACCAGCACCAGGTGTTCTCTAAGCTCGGACAAGTACTTGCTGTATCCACGTTCTGGTCATGAAGCCATGCTATCAATCAAACTTGTCTCATTGTTGCTATTACCCCTGACTATCAGGGCTACCGCTCACTGTGTTGACATTGGTATAAATATTGAGATCTCTCCACACTGCCTTGGGTCCTCCTACTAAGAATGGGGCCCTGGCACATGTGTCTAATCTTCCTTCTTGCTTGCAGGCTGTTTCCCTCACTTTGAAATTAAACTTCTGTTTCATTCCTGACTCTCCTGTCTCTAGCCTGCTCTGTTTGGCTCTACCCATCCACAGGTTAGAGTCTGGTTTGTTCCAGTTAGCTATATATACACACATACACACATATACATACATACATGTATATTATACATACACACACATACACAAACACACATACAAGCACACACACAAATGCACATACAATATTCATTGAAACTTTCAGATTGGTGAATCAATGATATCTAAGGGACAGATTCATCAATAAATTGTCTATAATGAATGACTTGTAACTGAAAAAGCACAACAATTGTTTTAGAAAAAAAATTACTCCATATTTGATATAAAAACTCAAAAATTATGACACACATGAAAGAGCTTTTAAGATTTTTCCCATTTAATTTTTTATTACCCATATTCATTCCATTTTTTAACTTGTTGTAACAGAATAGGACAAAGTCCTAGTTTGGGATGGTGGTGGTGGTTGTAGAGTGATTAAGAGAATTCTAGTGCCAACTCTACCACTAAATAGCTATGCGGTCCATTTAACCCCTCTGTGCCTCTGTTGTTTTATCTCTAAGAGAAAGAGGTCAGACCAAATGATTTTAAAATCCATTCCAGCTCTAAAATTCTATAATAATAATATTCATGATAATAGCTAGAATGTATGTAGCAATTTAAGATTTACAAACCTTTTTAATGAAAATGTTCTCTTTTGATATTCTAAAGTAATATAGCTTAGTATGATATAATATGATGTGACATGCATGGCACATGAAATAATATAGTAGCCTTGAGTATATAGCATGGGTATTTCTTGTCTGTTAAAAAATAGCTATTAGGAGTGCAACTTGAACCCAAAATTTATTTCCCTCAGATTAACTATATTTATTGGTGCAAATAGATATAATTATATCCTAGAAACTATTGCCTGTAGAGCAGAGTGGCCAGCCTCATGGTCATAGTCTTCTGCTAACCAGTGGATAGAGGAGACTGGAAATAGTTTATTCATGTCTCCCTGTGAGTGACATCTTTTCTTTTTAATATTTTATTTTTCCCAATTTCATGTAAAAATAATTTTTAACATTCATTTAAAAAATTTTTTGAGTTCAAAAGTCTCGTCTTCCCTCCTTCCCCAAACTCCTCCCTAAGACAGTAAACAATTTTATATAGGTTATATGTGTGCAGTTGCAACAACAATGTTTCTATCAGCTTCTGTGGAGGTGAAAGACCAACAACAAGACTGCTAGCAAAGATTCTTTGATCTGCTTTTCTAAGGAAAGCAACTTTAAAGGGTTAACAATCTTACTTTAATTAAACATACATACACCATTCACTTAGTTCAGGGGAAAAGGTAAGCACCCTGAACTTCAGAGCAAATACAAAAAAGAAATTACAAACAGATCAACAGACAGGCTTGTATCTGTCTGAGCAAATCACAATGCATACATAATCACCAGAGAGAGAAGCAACAACATTTGGGTTTTTCAAAGCCGGGGGTAGGGAGCTGCTTCAATGGCTACCCAGAGTATCTTTTGGCCAAATCACCAACACTCTTCCAATAAGTGTGCCCCCAAAACAAAATGCCAACCTCAGATCTTATATACACGTCTCAGGGCCCTGGGGCACTTGATTACCTCAGTGCTGAGAAGCACTCAAACAAAAAAAAAAACAACAAAAAGTCTACTTTGCTTGCCATTACATTTGAAAGGCAAGACAAATCAAAGGTATTTTGATTTTGATATAGATTACCTTAGAATTCCAAAAGAGAAGAACATTAAAAAAGTCCCACTCTAATTGCCATAACAAGTCATGCAAAAATTTCTATATTACTCATATTGTGAAAGAAGACACACACACACACACACACACACACATACATAAAATATAAAAATAAAAAATAGTATGCTTTGATTTACATTCATACTCCATCAGTTCTTTCTCTGGAGGTGGATAGCATTTTCAGCATATATCTCTATATATGTATATCTACATATGTCTATGTCTATATTTCTCTCTCTCTCTATATGTCTATATGTCTACATATACATACATGAATAGTCTTGGATCTTTGTATTGCTAAGAATAGCTAAGTCATTCACAGTTGATCATCATACAATATTGCTGTTACTATGTGCAATGTTCTCCTGGTTCTGCTCATTTCACTTTGAATAAGTTCATGTAAGTCTTTCCAGGTTTTTCTGGAAGCATCCTGATCATCATTATTTCTCATAACACAATAGTATTCTATTACAATCATATACCACAACTTGTTCAATCATTCCCCAATTGATGGGCTTTATTTCAATTTCCAATTTTTGCCACCACAAAAAGAGCTGCTATAAATTTTTTTTTCATTTAAAAAAATCTCTTTGATATAGTAGTAGTATTGTTGGGCCAAAGGGTATGCACAGTTTTATAGCCCTTTGGACATAATTCCAAAGTGCTCTCTAGGATGGTTGGATCAGTCTCGTGAGTAACATCTAGACAGACTCATGTGGACATACATATCCTACATTTTTACTTGTTGTTTTATATGTATGCTCATGAAAAACCTCATATATATGTAGTCCTATGTGTATAGAGGTGTTTTTGCATGTTGTCTTTTCAATTAGAAATGTGAGCTCTTTGAAAGCAGACATTGTTTTGACCTTAGTATCTCTAGGATTAAGCACAGTACCTGGCACATAGTAAGCACTTAGTAAATGCTTGATGAGAACTTGACCTAGAATCCAACTTTCTGGGGATGCTATGCAAACACTTCTACTAGTGTCTGGATGATACTCAAAGGATTTTTAGCTTGCGAGGTCCTATTAGAATTTATTTTTCTCTAGTATACCCTCAAGAGCTCGAGATAACTTCCATATCATGAGATGAAAGAAAGACTGTATTGTTGTTTTATATTTATAATGCATTTAAAATAATAAATTTGTCTAGGGATTGAGACCAGAGCAGAGTTTGGAAAATACTGGAATTCAATGTTTAACTCAGATAAATCTATCCATAGAAAGGGGGCTTCAAAAGTCTGGTCTGGACCAGAGACACATAGTAGGGGATAAAAAAGACCTTTTCTCCAGGCACCAACTTTTGGGGAATCTGCCTTCTTTCATCCAGGGAACATTATCCTAGAATATTACCTTGTAGATTAAAGTTGCCCTAATGGGTCATACCCTTGAACCATCAATAGCATTGTCTCTTGCTCTAGCTACTCTTTTTGCCCCAGCAGTCAGATTGCCTTCTACAAAACTTCTACCCTGACTTTACCATGACCTGATTCAATTGGCCCCAAGTATATTGTCACCTAATTTTGCCTCTTTTACTTACTTCGCTATGCCATTCCCATCTATTGCTGGAAGTCTGGCTGGAAGGTACTAACTAAATTTTTCAGGATAGGAATGACATTGAATATGCAAATTAGATGTTTAATCAGTTTTGCCAACTCTTTCCTCCATCACTATTCCTTCTTGTTGAACAGTGGAAAGATCAGTCTCTGGAGCGAGGGGACATGCTGTTCTATATTATCTTTGAGGGAACCACCATATCCTAGCCCCTCACAGTAGCATCCTAGGTGCTATCCTCACTCTCTCTCTCCTCTGTTGCCAAAGTCTATCAATTTCACCTTTGCAACATCACTCAAATATGGTCCTATCTCTACTGTGACACGGTCCCTACCCTGGTGCTGGCCCTGATTGCCTCATGCCTGGACAACTGTAATAGCCTGTTGGTGGATCTGCCTGCCTCTAGTATCTCCCCATTCTCCATTCAACCACTAAAATGATTGTTTTTAAAGTGCAGGTCTGACCATGTCACTTCTTTATTCAATAAATCTTAGTGGATCCCTATCACCTCTAGAATCAAATATTGAATCCTGGCATTCAACGTCCTTCATAATCTGGTCTCTCCACCCCACCATTTATCTAGTATTTAAAGCTAATTACTTCCTCCTTTCTATGTTCTTTGGTCTAGTGACACTAACCTTTCTATTACAGGATCAAGATACTCTATCTCCTGACTTGGTATTTTCTCTGGTCATTTTTCTTACCTAGAATGCTCTCCCTCCTTATCTCTGCCTCTTGGCTTCCCTGACTTCTTTCAAGTTCCTGGTAAAATCCCACTGTCTACAGGAAGCCTTTCCCAATCTCTCTTAATTCTAGCTCCTGCCTTCTGTTGATTATTTCCAATTTATCCTGTATATAGCTTGTTTATATATAGTTCTTTCATGTTTTCTCTCCCACTGGATTGCGAACTCCTTCAGGGCAGGGATTGTCTTTTGGCTTTTATGTATCCACAGTGCCAGACACATAGTTCAATAAATGCTTATTGACTGATGACCTGTGAAACTTAACTCTATGACCTTAAGCATATCACTTATCCTTCTTAACGTCAGATTCCTTATCTTCAAAATGTAGGAGTTGGACTAAATGGTCTCTGGCTTCCCAACTCTATAATGAACTTATGATCCTATTTTTATTACTAAAAAGTCCTAAGCAACCTAATAATATAGTTAGATACTAGAGAAGATACTCTTTAATAAAAAAAGTCAGGCTTTAAAAAAGTAAACAAAACGAAACCTGTTATTTTGTTTTCAAATATCTTCTTAAAGCAGTATACACACATGTATGTATATATGTGTATGTATGTATACACATATATTATACATACATTAATGCATGCATACATATACACATAATAACTATTTGGATAATCACCTCAGTTGATACTGAATGTTACATTTTCTTTTTTCTTTGCCCTTGGGCATAACTTTGGTTGGTTTATTTAGGTGTTAGGAATAGTACTGGTATTTGATATGCTAATAAGTTTTTAGGCATGTTTTTCCTAACCACCTTGAAGTGGAGAGCCTGTATGGATTAATGGATATCAGGAGTCAATAAAAATTGGATTCAAGTCCCTTTCCTACTGTGTCTCTATGTAGGTACATGTAGGTATGTGTGTGCTTGCATGTGTGTGCGTGTGCGTGTGTGTGTGTGTGTGTCTTTAGGGGTGGTGGTGGTGAGGGGTGGAAATAAAGAGAACAGAGAATGAAATAACGAGTCATTTAAACTATCAGAACCCCAGGTAACTCCAAAGTTATAATTGCTGATCTGCCTCAGAGGAAGATATTTCTACTCTAGGAATTTTCCACAGAGATAAAATCATAAGTTTGGACAAAACAAAACAAAACCCCAGCAACTATTATATCTATGTATCTGCCCATACTACCTCATGTATTCTAAGCATTTATTTTCCAAAAAACATTTATTTTTCTTTCCAGTTCACATCTGTGCTCAAAATGTTTGTATATAGCCTGTTGATTTGTATTTGCTCACAGAACTGGTGTGTACATGCATAGTACATTGACAGAATCCTCTTCAGCTCGTGCAAGTACTCCCAATAGCATTTATATAGCACCTTAAAACTTACAAAGTGCTTTAAGCATGTTATCTCTTTTGTAACTTAACAATAATTCCAGCAGGTAGGCACTGTTATTTTTCTAAAATTACAGGTGAGGAAAATGAGTCTGAGAGAAGTTAAGCAACTTTCCTAGGATCATACAGTTAGAAGGGATTTGAACTGAGGTCCTCTGATGCCATCCTACTTCCTGATGGTTGATCAGTGTTGTCCATTTTAAGTGATAAAGTTCTAGAATGTAGAAAAAGACACTTATTTCTGCTAAACACCTACCCACAAGTCACATCAACAAACATTTTTGAGGTGCTTGTTATATGCCAGGCACTGAACTAACCACTGGGGATTTAGGGCCAAAAAAATCCCTGCTTTCAAGCAATTTGCTGTTTAATTCACAAATAAAGCATGAGATACTTCAGTGATAATCAACTTCTTGAAGCAAAAAAGGCCATACTTAAAAAAATGGCTAGGAAATTCCAGTGTAAGTCAGTGATCTGACAATGGGTAGAATTCTAAGACCAACTCTGCTGGGGTTAAACAGAGAAAGGAGAAAGAAACCGACCTAGGCAATTTACTGATTCTATACTGCATGGTTTTGTCCGGAGAGAAAACCAAGAATAATGACAATAAGTCTAAAAGAGCTTCTGGAGTCCCAGGTTGCTCTCTCCCACAGAGAACCATTTTTTGTCTGCTGCAATCTCACAAAGACTCCCTCTTTGGGTTGGTACATTGCACATCTTGCTCAGAAATCTGGTAACTTCATTAGCTGATTATATTTTTTTTCTGTGTATTTGACCTGTCTGTCAAAACCACTGTGGAGATGTGAAACGCTTATGCTCATTCAACCTCTCATAACACCTTTCAGCAGTGAAAGGCCTCCGCTGGAGTGGAGACTCAGCTAATCTGTTCCCTTGTAGAAATAACAGAGGCGTGTTCTCCCCTTAGCCTTGAATTCTGGAAATTATACAAGTGAACTGGAGAAACAATGAAACCTGCACTTGAAAAATTATTATCTTTCGTGATCTGAAGGCAGTTCCTTTCTGAATCTGCTGATATTTTAAGCTCATCTTTCAGTTTCCTTCTGATTTTGAAGGTCTGATTTACATGAAATTTCATATTATTTTCTTCTCATACAGTCTATATACTAGTTCTCCTTTCTCTGTTTTGAAGTGGCATTAGAAGCATTTCTGACCTAGTTCCCTAAAGAGAAAAGCATTAAATCTCATTGCTTACCCAGCAGCCCCAAACCTCACCACAAGAGCTTGTCAAAGAGAGGGAAACCTTTTTAATGTAAGCTTTTCCAAGGTTCACAGGCTCACTAGATTCTGCTTTCTGGCTAATAGGCAAGAAATGAAGAACTGCAGAAGCCTCCAGAGAGCCTTCTGGCAGAGAGCAGATAGGGCAAAAATAAAATCTCTGTTTTATTTTATTAAGGACCTTTGCGAAGGTTCATTTGAAACAATTTAGTCTGTCTAACATAATTAAGTAGCTAAGTAGCATCAGATAGAAGCTAGAAACAGTCTTGGATTAATAATGTCTAATTCAGTTATAAGCACTCTAATGCATGGTGAAGATGAGCTACACAGCATTGTCTAAAACCCAGAAGAATGAGTTAGGACAAGTGAGTGATGAATTGCAATAAAAAGAGATAAAGAAAGAAAGCCAGAAAGTCATTCTGGCCATTTTGACATTTATGGTTGCCAGGTGGCAGCCAAGCCATTACAGTATTGCAACATGGTTTAATAAAGCTACTTAGACTTGGAATGGGCAGCTGGGATCTGAGAGACCTTGTTTTTTTTTTACTATTCCTCAGAAATGAATTCTCTTGGGACTTGGGACCTGTTAAGCATACCATTCATTCAACAAGTATTTATTAAGCACTTACTATTTGCCAGACAGTTTGCAATGTGCTGGGCATACAAAGACAAAAACAGAAATCATTCTTGAGCTCAAAGATTTTATTTTCTTTTGAGGGTAGCAATAAGTTAATCAGGTCCCTTGGGTGGCAGCTAGGTGATGCAGTAGATAGAGCACTGGGCCTGAAGTCAGGGAGACCTTAGTTCAAATCTGAACTAGGACACTAGCTGTGTGACCCTGAGCAAGTGAGCGTCTTCATCTGAGGAATGGAGAATAATAACAGCCCCCACTTCCCAAGGTTGTTGGGAGGATCATCTGAGGTAAAATTTTTAAAGTGTTTAGCACAGTGTCTGGCACAGGTGCTTAATAAAGACCTATTTCCTTCCTTCTTTCTGTAGGGTAGACAATAAATAGAAGCTCTAAGTCAGGCCTGCATCTCCTATGGTCTGTAAGCCACTTGCAGCATGCCAAAGGATTTCGGGCAGCCTGTGAAAAATGTAGAGGAAACCACCCTCTACATTTTTCATGGGCTTACTGAAATCCTTTGGTGTGCCCATGGTGGTAAGTGGCCTGCGGGCCGCAGGTTGTGCAGGGCTGCTCTAAGCTGTCTGGTCTGATGAACTCTAGTTTCTGACCCTAGAGAATTGCTGCTCTTTAGCTAGATAAAAGTTGCATCAATAAATTGGGTGAAGAAGGAAGGGGGGAATGGAAGCATAGTGGTTTGAGAAAGGATTTTAAGTAGTATAGGATCAAATGATTGGGCCTATATTATTGATCTAAGTGTGACAATAGAGGGGAAAAGTTATGACTCTGATAAATATTACAGAGGGAGATGTGTTGGTACCCCCCCACTTTTGCTATGTTTCATTTGCTTGATTTGTCTATGAATATATCTGGCTTATTTTGTTTCCTATGGGTGTACATGTATGACATGTTCCTTTCAAATTTTAGTCCCATAAGAGAGGGGCTTCATAACCAGAAAGGCTTTCATTAACCTGGCTCTCTGATTAAATCTTGCTCCTGGAGATGCATATTCTCTAGTGTCAAGATATTGGGAAACACCCTGTTTTCCAGAGCTAAGGCCCAGGAAGCATGCTATGCCCTGAGCTTGGCATGACAACAATCCTTTGTGCTCATTCTCTGGATGATCTCAGCCACAGCAAAATCCCAGAATTTTTTCACACCAGCACCAGGTGGTCTCTGAGTTTGAGCAAGCACCTGTAGTACCCATGTTTCAGTCATGAAGCCCTGCTATGAATCAAACTTGTCACATTGTTACTGTTGCCCCTCATTGTCAGAGCTATAGATCACTGTGTAGCCATAGATAGAAATGTTGAGATCTTTTCACAGGGCCTTGCTGCACCCTTCCCCCCCCCCCCCCACCTAAGGGTAGGGCTCTGGCATGTGTGTTCTTGCTTGTAAGCTCTTTCCCTTACTCTGAAAGTCATTACACTTATATTTGATTCCTGATCTCCTGTCTCTAGCCTCTCTAGTCTGCTTTGTTCAGCTCTGGCCACCCACAGGTTAGAGACTGGTTCTGGTCTGGTTGACATTTAAATTGGTGCCAAAGTGGGATTGGACCTGGAACTCAGCCAAGCTGGCTTTCTGGCACCAGTGGGAGTGCACTAGGTGCCACTGGAGATTTCTCTGGAGTCCAATTCCCCCCTCGTTTGCTAAGTCCATAGTCCTTTCCTGCTCCAATTCTGGGCTCGTGACTCTCTCTCCCTTCCCCCGTTCCCCCTTCCCCGCACCCCGGTCTGGCAAGGGTATGTATCCTTTCTGTACATGTCTGTTAATTGGTCCCACGGTGTGCACCTATAAATTTGTGACCCATGCCTGTGGTTATTTTTTTCAGCACGTGTTACCACTGTTTGTTAGGCCAACCAGTTTAGGATTAGAACTGTGTTAGAATTGTATTGTGAGTAAGACTCCTGTTTGTATTTGTCTTGTCATTTTGTCTGAGTTTGTTTCTTTTGTAAAATGTAAATTGTCTATATCATGCTTGTTTTGTGAGCTAGATTCTATTACCTTGAAAGGTTTAATTGCAGCCAGCCAGAAAAACTTCTGCCAGAGTGTATAGAACACTGGAAAAGATTAATGGATTGTCATAGTTGAAGCAGTTCTCCTAGTAAGTAGGACTAACTCCTACTTTAAGCTTTCTGAGGGAGATTAGGTTATAAGAAGAAGAAAAAAAAACGACTGGTAAGATACTCTTTTTTTCCTGTTATTTCAACATTGGACAAATTGAAATTACAGGAATAAAGTCAGATAATCAAAGTTTGTAGAACCAGTAAAAACATTTTAGCAGATTAAGGAGTTTGGAAATTAATCATTTTAAGTTTGCAGGAGAGAACTCCTGAGGCTTTGGGGTAATTCCAGGAGCTTATTCCCCCCTGAAAGATCTTAGCAAGTACTGGGATACCATTCTGTATAATTTGTTTTAAGGGAAAATAAGGATTAACTTTTACAAAAAGTTTTAAAAAGTAAATGACAAGATCAAGAGCTTCATCATTCTAGGGAAAAGAAGTAAGTTTAGCTAGTTTGGAAGTAATCCCAGAGGGAAGAAAGAAAAAAATAGGTAAACAGTTTAGACCCTTCCTTGATATTTAAGTTTTATCCTATTTTGTTAATAATCTTCACCGCCTGTCTCTAAACAACTTAAGCTGACTATTTCTGATTAGCAACAGTCTGAAATTGGGTTCCGCAGCATGGTTGGCAGTCACTGTAGTGGAGGAGGATAAAATTAGTAAGAAAGAACTTAGAGATGCTAAAAAGAAAATTTTCCTTGCAACTGCAGCAACCTGCCCCTCTCTGTGTCCCTTCTACACCATTAGGAAAGGAAAGTATGGCTCCTTTCACTGTAGAAAAACCTGACCACTGGAAGACAGAATGAAGAACGAAGGCTAGGGTGGATGCTGAAAAACATAAAGCATCCAGAAAGCACTAAGTGACCCTCCCCACAACCCTGATCATCAGCATGACATTGCTCTGGGGAGGGCTGGCACAAGGAGGGTGATACTCAGACCAGGCCTCTTATCCCCATGACCCCTGTTGGAGATGTCTCCTTGCTCATACAGGGGCATGAGGTGTCCATCCTTGTTGACACTAGTGCCACACTCTCGGTTTTAAACCCCTCTGCTTTCCCCACTCCCCTCTCGCAGAGTCATGAGTGTGGGGATCACTGATAAGACACTCCCCCCTCCACCAGGTGGGGCAGAATGTAATACAAGTTTCCCTCCATTTTCTTAGCATTTTTTCAAAACCTTTATTTGGGCATCTGACCTTTATTATAGAGATATAGATAATAGACATAATGGGGTGGAGGGTCTCTGATCACTGAGCAAATTAATAGAGGCTTCTGGAATCAGGACAAAGGGATGAAAGGGCTAATCCTCCAATAAAAAGGGGGAGAGGCTCTGAGACACAGGCTGAGAAAATGGAGGGAAACTTGTATTACATTCTGCCCCACCTGGTGGAGGGGGGAGCAGCAGGGGAGCCCCTAACACTGGTAGTGCCTTCCATAGCCCTGTGACCCTGGACATCCAGCAGCCTGCGCTTCCAAGCAAGCCTGGGGGCATCACCCAGGTGCAGTACTTCTGGCCCACCCTGACCCAACTAGGTGGCCCCAACTAGGCATTGACCAACATTTTACACTGTATACCAAAATAAAGTCAAAACGGGTACACGATTTAGACATAAAGGCTGATACTATAAGCAAACTGGGAGAGCAAGGAATAGTTTACCTGTCAGATTTATGGAGAATGGAAGAATTTATGACCAAACAAGAGAGAACGTTATGAAATGCAAAATGGATAATTTTGATTATATTAAAGTGAAAAGTTTTTTTTTTTTTTTTTTTTTTTTTTTTTTTAAAAAAAAAGCCAATGAAACCAAGATTAAGAGGGAAGCAGAAAACTGGGAAAGAATTTTTATAACCAGTGTCTTTGATAAAGGCCTCATTTTTAAAATATATAGAGTACTGAATCAAATTTATAAGAATACAAGTCATTCTCCAATTGATAAATGGCCAAAGGATACGAACAGGCAGTTTTCAGATGAAATTAAAGCTATCTATAGTCATATGAAATATGCTCTAAATCACTATTGATTAGAGAAATGCAAATCAAAACGACTCTGAGGTATCACATGTCTCCTGTCAGATTGGCTAACATGACAAAACAGGAAAATTATAAATGCTGGAGAAGATGTGGGAAAATTGGAACACTAATGCATTGTTGGTGGATTTCTGAACTGATCCAACCATTTTGGGGAGCACTTTGGAACTATGCCCAAAGGGCTATAAAACTGTGCATACCCTTTGACCCAATAATGCCACTCCTAGGTCTGTATCCTAAAGAGACCATACAAATTGGAAATGTACAAAATTGTAGCAGCTCTTTTTGTGGTGGCCAAGAATTGGAAATTGAGGGGATGCCCATAAATTGGGGAATGGCTGAACAAGCTGTGGTATATGAAGGTAATGGGATACTATTGTTCCATAAGAAATGATGAGCAGGCAGACTTCAGAAAAACTTGAATGAACTCATGCTGAGTGAAGTGAGAAGAACCAGGAGAACAGTATATACAATAACAGCCACAATGTGTGATGACTAACTTTGATAGACTTATTTCTTAGCAATGCAAGGATCCAAGACAACGCTAAAGGACTCATGATGGAAAATGCTGTACACATCCGAAAAAACTGTGGAGTCTGAATGCAGATTGAAGCATATTATTTGCTCTCTCCCTTTTTTTTTGTTCTTTCTTGTGGTGTCTCCCATTGGTTCTAATTCTTTACAACACGACTAATGTGGAAATAGGTTTAATATGAATGTAAATGTAAAAACTGTCAAATTACATGCCATCTTGGTGTGGGGGGAGGGGCAGGATGGGGAGAAAATTTGAACTCAAAATCTTATGGAAGTGAATGTTGAAAACGAAAAATAAACACATTTTTAAAATATAATATAATGATTGTAAAGTGATGAATACAGTGACTGGCATATCTTGAACACTACATTATTATTATTTCTTTAATTGAATGTAACTGTTCCATACCTGGTAACTTTAAAGTGGTTTTAAAATGTCAGAAGTAATGAGCTCAATGATTTTTATATGTGATAATTTGGAAATGCAATTGATGTCTTCTGAAGTTTTGTTTCATGTTTTAAATACATGATGTTGTTTGTGTTATTATTGTATTTCTAAATTCTTTTATATTGTGAAATTTGAGAGACCACTGTAACAAAAATGTTAGACAAAACAGCTTTTTAATGTGGATACTGTTACACATGAATTGGGCTTTTAAAAGGATGTGATAAAAACTAGATATTTAAAAACATAAATACTTAATGAGGTATATTTTGTTATAAAACAGATAATAATGAGATTATGATAATAATGATAATTTTTACTATAATAGAAAATTATTGGCTATTATGAAAGCATATAGGGTGGTTTAAAGACGTGGCTCCAACATACTAATGATGAATCAGCTATCAGGTATTTGCTGTATGTCTGAAACCCCAGAATATGGGTAGTTTTAATTTTTTAAGTAAGGGATAAATGAAATGTTAACTGTTAGGGAAACATCAGGAAAGATATTCAAGCCTTAAGTTGTGGTTAGTGAAATTTTGCTATATAAAGTAAAATTCTTGGGACTGTAATTTACAATTATTTTGAACTTTAATTACAGGGACAGTTGTCTGAATTGTCACGAAGCCAATAGTAGAAAATGGCATGTGCTACAGGCTGGGAACTAGATGTCTATACCTGGGAAAAGTTTTTGGTATGACCTTGGACATGGCCTAGGTAGGATCATCTGACTATATTTCCCCATTGTGCTATTTCCTTCCTGAAAAGGAAAATTTCCACCCGATTAATCCTGAGCCTTGCTTTTGACACACTGTGACTACATGATTGGCTGCCAGATATGAGCCATGGCTGGAATCAGAGTTAAGAGAGTTCTTCGCTCCTATTATGATACATGACATTGTTAAAACTATGTACCTCTTTTTCCTTTTATACAAATTTTTATAATCAAGAAGTTTTGTAAGTACAATACTAAATCTATTAAATAATAGATTAATACTAGAACATCTCTGAGTTACTATAATAGGATGCAGGTATGAACATCTTATGATTTTAACCTGTATTTTTAGTTAAATTATAATGTAGGGATGATAACCTCCTAAGGGATAAAATGATTAGACAAAGTAATAAAACAAAGATGTGATGTAAAACTTTTCTAATTAAATGGAATAGAAAAATTTGATAAACAGGATTAGACTGTTTTGTCTAAGAACTATGTACAGATGTATATTATTGGCTTCCAAAATTTATCTATCATGGAAATTCAGACTTTGAGTATGTTTTAGTAATAAGTTCTCAAAATTGAATTATTTATTAATTAAGATGTAAGGATTTTATACTTAAATTGTACTGATAGTGGCAAAGTAAAATTATTTCCCCATTTTTATAGTATCCATTTGATAATTTTAAAAAGCAGAAGAACAGGCCATAAATGAGCTTCCTAAGAGAAAAGCACTAGGATCAGACATATTTACAAGTGAATTCTATCAAACATTTAAAGATCAACTAAATCCAATTTTAAATAAATTATTTGGAATAATAGGCAAAGAAGGGATCCTACCAAACTCCTTTTATGAAACAAATTTAATACTGATACCTAAAATCAGGAAGAGTAAAACAGAGAAAGAAAATTATAAACTAATTTCATTAATGAATATGGATGCAAAAATCCTAAATAAAATACTAGCTAAAAGTTTACAACAATATATTACAAAGATTATGCATTATGACCAAGTGGGATTTATACCAGGAATGTAGGGATGCTATAAAACTATTGACATAATTGATTATGTCAATAATAATAGTAAAAAATCACATGATTATGCCAATAGATGGCAGAAAAAGCTTTTGATAAAGAACAACACTCATTTGTATTATAAATGAGTTTTAACTAAAATTGATAAAATGTATGTTTATCTAAAACCATCAGTAGGCATTATTTGCATAATACAAGCTAGCATAAGCTGGAAGCCTTCCCACTAAAATCAGGTGCGAAACAAGGATGCCCACTATCACCGATATTATTCAATATTATATTGGGAATCCTAGCAATAGCAATCTGATTAAGTGAACTTTGAGAATGATTACTAGAATACAAGGAGATTTGATGTCAGTTAATATTGGTGATAGCTATTGTGTTGCTTTGGTCTTTTGCTTAAAGATATTTATGTTTAAATTTTCTTGGTTACATTGGTGACATGTAAATCTCTCTTCTCAGAACTCTTCCATTGTGAGACTGTACCTGACTTGATGTAATCACACAATGATAATGAATTTATGAACAACTTCATTGCATTCTATGAACCTAGCCCTGCGTGACTGGGAAACTGTTTCCAACTATGTGTTGTTTAGAGACTCTTAACTAAGGGCCTATGTTAGGCTAACCAGAAACTCAGACTCAAAGATGGCTGCAAGGAGTTTTCCCTAAGAGCCCCTACCAGAGTCCCACAGCTGCCAAACTTGTGGGTGTGGACTCCTAGATCATCTGAAGAAAGCTCCTGCTCTGGAGTGGATGGCAGAACCCTCCAGGGATCTCCAGGTTCCTTTAGTATGGCCCCAGAAGAAGCTGGCATCCAGATGAGACAGTCGTCACAAGATTCGGGAGGAGGGCTGAGCATACTGTTCTATTTTTTTTCCTTTTTGTTATGTGCCCAGCCACCAAATCCCTGATTCAAACATGTGTTGACATTTTGGCCTTCTACATTCTTGTCCGCTGCCCACCCTTTCTTTTCTGCTTGCAAGGAAGCAATGGCTAGCAATGATACGTGGGACATACTTTTCCAAAAGGTCCCCTCAAGGAACTAATCCCCTGGGTAACATCTTGTCCTGGCCCAACCGGCCTCTCATGGCATCTTGGCTTATACCTGCCCCTCCTTTATTGACCATAAAGGTAGGTTCTTTTAGATCCCCTCCCTTTGGCCAAAAGGGGCAAATGTCAAGAAATTAGGAAACACCCCATTTTCCAGAGCTAAGACCCAGCAAGCAGACTGTGCCCTGAGCTTGGAATAACAACAATCCTTTTCACTCACTTTTTGGATGATCTCAGCCACAGCAAGATCCCAGAATTGTTTCACACCAGCATCAGGTGATCTTTGAGCTCGATCAAGCACTTGTAATACGCATGTTTTGGTCATGAAGCCCTGCTATGAATCAAACTTCACATTGTTGCCGTTACCCCTCATTGTGAGGGCTACAGTTCACTGTTTAACCATTGGTATAAATATTGAGATCTCCCCACACTGCCTTGGGTCCTCCCACTAGGAGCAGAGCTCTGGCACATGCATCCTTGCTTGCAAGCCATTTCCCTCACTCTGAAATTAAACTTCTGTTTGATTCCTAACCCTCCTGTTGCTACCCTGCTTTGTTTGTCTCTCTCTGGCCACCCACAGGGTAGAGACCAGTTGATACTAGCCTTCAAGATCCTACAACTTTTGAGTTATTGATAAACCAAAGAAATTATCATTGTGAGACTCAGCAAGATTGAGGATGTTCAATGGTTCTTATGACTTTTTTGAGTAATGACATTACAAGGATTATTTGTGTATAAAAAAGGTAGCTTTGCTATGGTGGTAAGAAAATGGAACAAAATTCACCAGTTCTTCCTCTCCCTTCTAAGATATTCTGTATTACTGGGCAGTGGTTTCTGATTAATTAACCAGAGTTGACAAGTTAAATGAAAAGGGGGGTGGGTGTTTATCCACAACACCAGGAAAATTCAGGGGAAGGTAACATTCATATGGGAAGCAATCTACTTGTACCCTGATGTAGGGAAGATTTGAAAGTAAACTGCTTTCCCCAAATCATCTAGAACTAAGGCTAAGGAACTTTATATGAGAAGAGCAAGTTAGGAAAGTCTTATTCATAGCTATGTAAACAACAATAATATGAATTATCCTTTTGTATATCAAGGGGATAAAGACTCATGTTTGTTTGACACAGCCAGCTGGAGATGAGAGAGAGAGAGACAGAGAGAGAGAGAGAGAGAGAGAGAGAGAGAGAGAGAGAGTACTCTAGCACATTTATTAGGCATTTACTATGTGTCATATACTGGGGAAGACATATAAAGAAGACCTTAGAGAGTAAGGTTTATTGGGGGAGACAACATGCAAATAACTGTATACTCAAGATATATACAGGAAAAATTAGAGTTAAGCAACAGAGAGATGGCATGAGCATTGAGGGGAACTGGGAAAGGCTTCTTATAGGAACTGAGATTTTAGTTTGAGACTTGAAGGAGAAGCAAGAAGGAGGAAGAGAAAAAGTCTAGAAAGTTGCTTCCCAAATAAAGTGAATGAAGCATTGATGTGCCATCTTCTCAAATAGTTGGGGTGGGAGGATAGAGAGGAAATCACCAGTTAAGAGAGCTGGGCCTCAAGGGGCAGGTTTCTCCTGAGTAGGCAGGCAGTACATATTAAATTTCTTGAGGCAGGTACCTACCTATTTAGGTGTTTCATCCTGAAGGACAAATAACACTTTCCTGAGGCTGAAGGCAACAATAGGAACTGGGGAGCCCCTCAGAGAAGAATAGCTAAAGAGCTAAAAGTAGCACTATGTAAGCTCAGAAAGTGCAGAGAATAGAGGGCAGAAGGCAACTAGGTGACACAACAGATTGAGTGCTGGGCCTCAAGTCAGGAAGACCTGGGTTCAAATGTGGCCTCGGACTCCTATTAGCTGAATGACTCTGGGCAAGTCACTTAACCCTGTTTGACTCTGTTCTTTATCTGTAAGTGAGCTGGAGAAGGAAATGGCAAACCACACTGGTATCTTTGCCAAGAAAACCCCGTATGGGGTCACAGAGAGTCAGACATGACTGAAATGACTGAACAGCAACAAAATTGTTTGATTATATGCATGGGAGGAGAGACCACTGACAAAGCAGTGAGTTTCCTGATATTGACAGAAGAAGGCTCAGAGTAAATTCAAGAAGCATCAGAATCCCTGGACTTTACCAAGAAAGTGGAGGCAGATAAGGAGACTCAGGCGCAAGGAGTGTTCTAGCTTCAAAATGAAGCAAAAGGTCCTCAGCAACATCTTCATCTCAGATCATGAGTCTTCAGGGGATTTTTCCCCTTTCCCACAAGCTTAGGAATCTTATATCCATTTGTATATGGAGGAAGGGGTAGGTAATGATTCCACTTCTTGACTTTTATCATATTGCCCTAATTAGATATTTTTCAAAATTTAATTTGTAGATCCTGGCAGAGAATACAATGGGTAGGGGGAATGAGCTGAGAAAGCCTATCATATTGAATTCAAGTACCTGAGTGATTCCAGAATTGAATGTGCTATATATCACATTTGTAAATCATTCTTTAGAAAGAGTTGTAATATATCCATTTAAAATATTTTTTTAAATCAATGTAGCAATGTAAATATTTTCATTAGTCAGTCAACAAACATTCATTAAGCACTTACTATGTGCCAAGCACTTTGCTAAGCACTGAGGATTCAAAGAAAAACAAAAGATAATCCCTACCCTTAAGTAGCTAACAGGTTAATGGGGGAGACAACATGCAAATAACTACGTAATCAAGACAGGATAAATTAGAGATAAGCAACAGAGAGATGTCATGAGCATTGAGGGGAATTGGGAAAGGCTTCTTATAGGAGCTGAGATTTTAGGTTGAGACTTGAAAGAAGCAGTGGAAGCCAGGAGGCAGAGAGGAGGGAGAGAATTCCAGGCATGGAGAGCTGGTAGTGAAAACATATGGAGCCAGCAGATGGAGCGTCTGGTCTGAGGAACAGCAAGGAAGCCAGTGTCAGTGGATCATGGGGAATTTAGAGAGGACTAAAGAAGACTGGAAAGGTAGGAAGGAGCTGGATTATGAAGGGCTTTAGAAGCCAAATGGAGGATTTAATATTTGATTTTGAAGGTATTAGGTTATCACTCAAGTTTATTGAATGGAGGGGCGCGATGGTCAGATCTGAGTGTTAGGAAGATCAATTTGACAATGGAATGGCAGATATATTGAAATAAGGAGACCCGCTAGAAGGCTGCAGCAGGCACTTAATTTTTGCAATTAATTAGAAACCTTGTTATAATATTAAAGCCCCATCATCTTTGACTAAAGCAGTTGAATAGGGGATGGGAGTGAGATAGGGAAAACACACCAACTCTTCTTCACAGTAGCATTTTATGTTGTAGCAAAGAGCTGGAAATAGAGTGGGTGCCCCAAACTGGGGAATAGATAGATAAATTGTGATATGTGAATATAATGAAATATTATTACAGCAAAAGACATGGCAAGTATGGAAAATTCATAGAAATTCAGAAGCATTATTTGGATTGATATAGAGCAAAATAAGCAGAATTGGGAGAACTATTTGTACATTTGTTGAATGAAAGCCTGGTGGCACCTCAAACACTAAAAAAAGAAGTTAAGAAGAATACTGGGTTTTAAGGGAAAAATAATAACTAAAGTTACATAAAATAAAAATAAAGACTTCAGAACTTTGGCTGATGCAGTAAACAATCATGACTTCATAAGACTGACAGTAAAATATGGTTCCTATCTCTCAGCAGAGAGGTGGAAAAGTAAAGGTGTGGAATTGAGGCATACTTTTTCAGACATGAACCAAGTGTTCATTTGTTTTCCTTGACTATATTATCACGAGGAAGCATTCTAATTGGGGTAATGATAGAGTTAATGGCAATTTATATAAAAACATTTATATATATATATATGTATATATATATATAAAGCATTTATATAAAAACATCAAAAAAGCATTTTTCATTATTAATTTTTTTCTTTTTCTTTCTTTTTTTGGAGGGGGGAAGGCAGGGCAATTGGGGTTAAGTGACTCGCCCAAGGTCACACAGCTAGTAAGTGTGTCAAGTTTCTGAGGCCAGATTTGAACTCAGGTCCTCCTGACTACGGATTCGGTGCTTTACTCGCTGTGCCACCTAACTGCCTCTAAATTTTATTTTTAATTTATGGAATAAAATAAGTATTTCCATAAACAAAAAAGATGATTACACATGAAACTGCAAATCTGCTATGCACAACTTGCTAGTCCTTTCAAATATACCACAAAATTATCATGGTAAATTTCTTTTTTTCCTCCCCCCCCCACCCTAGAGTTGGCTACTATTAGACACACACAATATATATGTATATATACATATATATACACACATACATATATGCACATATATATGTATATACTCACACAATTCTTTCTCTGGATGCAGATAGCACCTTTCTTCATATGTCCTTTATAATTATTTTGGGTATTTATAATAGAGTAACTTATTTGTTCAAAGTCATTCTTAAAACTATATTGCTGTTACTGTCTACAGTGTTTTTTTTGGTTCTCCTCATTTCACTCTGCATTATTTTGTGCAAGTCTTTCCATGTTTTTCTAAAATCATTGAGCTCATCATTTCCTATAGCACAGCAATATTCCATCATGATCACGTACCACAACTTGTTCAGTCATTCCCCAATCGATGGGCATCCCTGCAATTTCTAGTTCTTTGCCATCACAAAGAGAACTGCTACAAACATTTTAGAAAGTATAGGTTCTTTTCCTTTCCCCCTAATTATCTTCAGAAATAGAAATTAAAGGTGAGATTAATAAAATTGAGAGCTACAAATATCGGATTAATAAATAAAACAAAGCATTTTAAGTGTATGTAGGGTGTCACCAATGACTATAACGGTGTAAATGGAAAAAAGAACCTCACACATAAATATTAAAATGAATATAGCAAAATTATAAAGATCAAGCATTAATTGAAAGAAGAGATATGAGAGGATACTACCAACCTGTATTGTACATTATACATGTAAATATGTACACATATATACATACATATACACACCTATACCTTTTCAATAAAACAAATCCTTTTAGACTCATTTTCCAGGCATGAGTCTCATTATATCGAACGTCAATGATAACTGTACAGTGTCTTTACATTCCATATTCACCTAATGGTGATGTGGCTCAGCCCAGTTGAACTAGGTGGAAGTTGGAGCAGATGGGGAGGTAACTATGGTAGCTGGTGGGTTTATTTCTCTTTTGTCTCTTACCAGGCAATGGAATTGGAGGAGGTGGTAAATAATGGCAGAGGAGAGCTTTTCTTGATCCCCTAGAGAGGTACCAGCTTCTTGGTAGCTGCTACATGGCCAGCTCAGAGCTTCGTATGGGATGCTGCCAGCTATCCTAAGATTTAAAGTGAGTTCGATTTTTAGCTTTTGTGGAAAGTATCAAATGATAAATAGAGTAATCAGATCTGTGCCTATAGTGCTTACTGCAGTGAAACATGTTTTAAATGTGTACTAAAAACCTGTTAATCTGTCCAAAAACTAGATATATTTACTTTCTTTGATCCAGCTTAGTTGTCTCTCTGGGAAAGAAGGCAAAACAGAAATGATGTCCTAATTATTTATGTGTTTACTGGGTTTTTGGTTAGGCTGCTGCTAAACTGGTTCTTTCCATATTTTCTCTGCCACAGCAGATTTAATATTTCATTAAAAAAGCATTAATGGTGGCTCCACTGAATTTCTTTCATCCAGATTCAGAAACTATATCAATCCAAGTGAGGGTGGCCCTCTGGGAGATGAACTTGAAAACAAAGCCAAATGAAGGGCACCAGAGTGTAGCTAGGATGTTTCTAACATTATATGCCCTCTTAGGTTAAGTTGGACAGCTTAGAATTGCATGGCTTCTATTTTAGCTGAATAATAGAAGAGCCAGGGCTGATTTTTGAGGCAAGAATATCATTGTTCCATTCCAAAACTTTTGACATCAAGTTGGATGACCTCTCCAAAGCAAGGAAAGTAAATTCCTATGATATACCAGCTTGCTTGGCTTAGTATCCAGGGATGTGAAGTAACTGTTCCTTCACCCCTACCCCCTTTCAAAGAAAGTTAAAGTTATTCTACAGGCGAATGAAATTTAAGGGAATATAGTAGAGAATTTCACATAGAATGAGCCCTGACTCTGGAGTCAGAAGATTCAAATCCTATCCATGAAGATTTCTACCTGTATGACCTTTGTTAAATTACATAACCTCCTTAGACTTCAATTTCAAAGATAATGCAGCAGTTTACCATTTCCTTCTCCAGCTCATTTTATCAATGAGTAACTGAGGCAAACAGGGTCAAGTGACTTGCTCAGGGTCACATAGCTAGTAAGTGTCTGAGGCCAAATTTGACAGAAAGATGAGTTTTCCTGACTCCAGACCTGGAGTACTATCCATTGTGCAACCCAACTGCTGATAGAATACTCCTAACTGGATTATCCGGAATAGCTTTGGGGGAGGGGGGTTGAGATTTGAGCTGGAACTTGAAGGATGGGTAAGAATTTTCTATGTGAAGAAGAATGCAATGGACATTCTAGTCAGAGCAAATACAGTGACCATAGCCCAGGAGCTACAAAATGACATTCAATAGATTTAATCTGAGGGAAGAAGGAAGTTGATATAGGGAGACCGTGGGAGATTACTTTCAAAAGATGAGTTGGAGCCAAATTTGAGAAGACAGGGGTGGTGAGTTTGTATGTTTTTCATCAAGCAATGATGAATACTTACAGATTTTTATCCCAGAACGTAGATAAGAACAGTGGTATATTAATAAGCAGAAGGATGGACTAGAGGTGAGAAGAAACTGTAGGTATAAGGCCATTACTGAAAAAAAAATGTGATTACAGTCTGAATTAAAATGATAGAGAGTAGTAATGGAAAAGATAATACAGATACAAGAAATATTTAAAAAAAGATGGGGAGGGAAGACTTTATGACTAACCAAATAGATGGCATTTAGGGAAAGGAAGAGTCAAAGATCACTCTGGCCCTGGGTGACTATGGCAATGGTGGTACTTTTAACGAAACAGGATATCAAAAAGGTGGAGGGGTTTGCATCTCTGGAGGAAAGATGCTGAGTTGAGTTTTAAGCTAGTTGAATAGGAGGGGATGATGGTATACATAAGTGGAGCTGTCATATAAACAGTTAAAAAAGTAGGATTGGAATCTAGGAGAGTGCTCAGGACTGGTGAGATGGATTTGAGAGACATTGTATAGATATTATTAAAAGAATGGTTAATGAATATATGAAAATAGGAACAGTGATTACCATGTGTCAGTATGTCTTCATTAACTTCATTTTCATTTTGTACAGGGTTACCAGAATGGGAAATTAAAAAAAATGCTATAGAGATAAGCATTTGACATTTTTTTATCCTTTCCTTTTCTCATTGACAGGATAGAGAAATATATTCTAGATCACTGGCCAGTTAGGTGGATTTAGAGGGAGTTAGATACTGAGCTGAAGAACAGTCTCTTAATATGTCATTGTCATCTTGGAGGAAAACACTAGTAGAATGCTCTGGGGATCTTTACTTGGCCCCACGCTTTTAAAAATTTTCATCAATGATTCAGATGAAAATATAAACCATGTGCTTAACTTATTTTAGATGACACAAAGCTGGAAGGGATAACTAATATACCAGATAACAGAGTCAGTTGCAAAATGATATTGATAGACTAGAATATTGGGTCAAATCTAATAAGATAAAACTGAATAAAGAGAAATCCTACACTTGGGACTAAAATTCAACTTCCCAAATTCAAGAAGAGAAAGTGATGACTAGAGAACAGTTCATCTAAAAAAATCTGGGGAATTTAGTGGACTGAAGTTCAATGAGTCAGCAGCATGACATGGCAACAAAATAAAGCCAATAGGATTCTAGACCCAGTGGTCAGAAAAGGGAGCATACGATCATGCTGTGCTCTGAGCTGGTGAGATGACATTTAGAAGGGTTATGAAGGGTTTTGATAATTTTGCACCCAAGGGCAGACAATGATGATAGCAAAGGGCCTAGATCATGATCATGGCATATGAAGGCTAGTTGAAGCACTGGAGACGTTTAGCTGGAAGAGAAAGAATAAGGGAGACATGAGAGCTCTCTCTAAGTATTAGATGGGTTGTCATGGAGAAGAAAATTAAAACTTGTTCTGCTTGATCCCACAGGGCAGAACTATTGTAGGAACAATAGGTAAAAGTTGCAGAGAAACAGATTTTGACTTTGTTGAAGGGAAACTTTCTAAAGTTAGAGCTATCCATTAGTATAACCTACCACCTTAGAAGGTAATAGATTCTTCAAATGGAGACAAGATTATCACAGCTAGGTCCTAATTAATGTGAATAATGAATATCATGAACTGGTTGTATTGTTTAAATTTATACTATATATTTCCATTGGGCTAGAACAATGACCGTATTTAACATAATTATAACTTCAAATATTGAGAATTTGAATACATGCTACCACTTTACTGCATTCATCAATCATTATTTCACAGGATATATCTGCACTTACTGGAGATGTGAATGAAAGATATCAGTCATGTGCATGTTGGTTAGATGGCTTCTGACATCCCTAGCAAATCTAAAATTCTATGATTCTGTATTGAAACACAGAAGTGGGTAATCTCTGGATGAGGGTAATTGGGATACGGGGAAATTAGAAAAAGAAGAATAAAAAGCTGAACATTTTCTAGAAAGATAAAGAAGATTTAGCAGAAAATAGAAAAAAGAGCATTCAAAAGAGTAAGAAGAAAATCAGACCAGAGTAGTGTTATTACAAGGAGTCCAAGAAAAAAGAGTTGTAAGAAATACTGGTGAATTCATCCATGTCAATTGTTGCAGAGTGATGGAGAAGAATAAAGGTTGAGACAAAATCATTAAGCATTGATCATTAAGGTGCTGTTAGCGAACTCTTAGAATTTTCAGTATCTAACATGGGCTAACATTTATAACATAAATTATAGCCTTCATTCATAGTAATTCTTCCCTTATAAGGGTAGTTATTAAATAGTTAACTTACACTTCCAGGTAGAAAGCAAAACTCTTTAGCGTGAGCTGGAGACTGAGCTTCTAGCTCTGTGCTTACAAAGATCCTTTTCCCCTTTGTGGCTAGCATTGTATCCTCATGCTGCAAAAAAGGGACCTCAGGCAATAAAAGCTGTATTAAACTTAAGGAAAACAGTAAGGATGGCATGTTTCTCTCAGCATGCCTATTACTGGAGAGAGGGTCCATCAGCTGATAAACACCCACACAGTCACATACACATTTTATATTGTCCATTCAGAAGTCATCTTTCATGGTGTTAAAAGAGGGAACAGCAGATGTAGTAGACATTCTCTGCAGTCATGGGGCATCTGCAACCTCTCCTTTCTTTTTTTTCTCAAGAGTCCCCAAAACTCTTGCTGAAAACTCCCACAGCCCCTATCTGAACTCTGCCCTGCCATTCCCCTCCTGTCTGATATCTTCTTGGTTGTCTTTCTTCCCAAACTGTGAGAAAGTAGGAATCTCAGGTTTTTGTTTGTTTGTTTTTGTGTCCAGCCAACTCCGTTTCAAAGATTGTTTCTAATAGAATAATAGAAGAAACCCCACTGCAGTTAAGTAAAGAAAGAAAGAATGAATGGTAAGGACATAGAGAGCTCCCTACTGCTTTTAGAATAAAATGAAAACTCCTGAGTTTTGCATTTACAATCTTGTTCCAAACTCCTTTTCTGGGCTTATTTTGTAATATTTTCCTTATGTATATTATGTTTCAGGCAAAGTGGCCCCCTTTGGTGTTCCTGAACTTAGCTTTCCATTTCTCATCTCCATGACTTTGTACAATCTATCCCATATTCATGGAATGCAGTTTCCCTTCCTCTCTGCCTCTCAGATTTCCTAGTTTCTTTCTGGACTCTACTCTGCTTATACAGCACATAAACTTGGAAGACCTTTCTGAATCCCTTATTTTAAATGTCCTCTCTCTTCTTCAGTAATCATGTAAATATCCAAATTTTAATCCATTTTATTCCTCTTTTTGCCCCAGTATAAGGTTAACTTCTTAAGGGCAAGATTTTTGTTGTTCTATGTTTTTGTTTTTCTTTTGTTGTTATTTTGTCTTTGTAGCTGGGGGAAGCACCAAGGTCAAGTGAAGGACTTTTTTGTTTGCTTTCAAAATAGGGAAAGCCTTTTCAAAGTTTAAAGGAAAGTTGGAGGAGATATTGGATGATAGAAAGAAAATGAATAACTGTGAGAACAAAGATGTAGAGAAGATGGGACAAGTTAAACTCCAAAGGTACAGGTGGAGGAGTTAATCTTGATAAGAAAGAAGAACACCTTCTACCCTGACAGGAACAATATCCTAAGCCCTTTCCCCATGTATGTTAGACTAATTTTTCCTTAAAAAGAAAGAAATTTCTGGAAACTTGGCTGGCTTAGGGGGCTGAGGGTTCAGACCACTGCTATCACTTCCACATGGAGTACAAAGCAGCCATGAGGAGCTGGAGGGACCTTTATGAGCTTAGCTTGTGCATCATTCATGTTACGGGGGCCTTGTTTAGCTGAATCAACTCTAGATATCTGCTATGCCTATTCTTGCTGAATATTCTCCTGCTTTGGTTGAAGCAGATCCCTTTTTGTTAACTTTTGAATGATTTATAAGTGTCTCATTTTGTTCCAATATTGAACCAAAACTATCAAGGAACTGGCCTGAGTCAGGTGTAGCCCACGTACCTTCTTTGCCACTAACCCAGCAAACCTATTACCTCCAATAAGTTTCTGTACAATCTAGTTTGAATATGTTTCTATGAAGCTTTGTTTTTCCTGTTTCACTCTTTTATCTTCATCATCAAGACTTTAATTATTCTGTTTTATATTTTAGGTCAATCAACAAGTATTTATTAAGCAATTATTTTGTGTCATATACTGTGCTGAGCCTTGAAAATACAAAGTAGAAGGGAAAAGATAGTTCTTGCCCTCAAGAAGCTCACATTCTGATGGGGAAGGACAACACAAAAGAGCCCTGAGAAGCTGGGAGGGTTCCTTAGCCAGGTTAAGGGGTAGAGGTGTGGGAAAAGATGGTACCTAGCCCTGGGGCATGGTAGAGAAAGTCCTGTGGAGGTAAGAGCATAATGCAACCTGGAGAGGAATGAAGACATCCCTTGCTTGGGCCAACTCCTTAAATTATATGTTCTAGGAGGGACTGGACAATCAGAAGATGAGGTACCAGGGTACTTCCAAGATGAGGAGAAGTGCTGGTAGGGACTGGGAGTTCAAGGAGCAGATTCAGCCATTCCTCACATATAGCCTTTTTACAGTAAGTCAGGGGCTTGACCGTTTTATCCTCCAGATCTATCCAATTGCTCAACATGAGGAGGGGGGAATGTAGATCCTCTAGACTACCCAGGCCAGATAGGGCATGTTCAGATCAGGCCAAACAGGAAAAAAGGTTTGGGAGCTAACTGTGGTGTAGAGGGGGTGGTGGAGGAAGGGAAGTCAAGGGGCACTGGAGAAGACAGAATGGGTGGAGATGGCGGCTTTTAAGAGAAGTCCATGATTCATAGTTGAACAATTAAGTAATTGTGAATGCAACTGATGTCAATATGATTTACTCATATACTTAGGACACACAAATAACACAGAGAGGTGGATTAACTTCCACTTTCGTATTTCCTTTCACAAGCATACCACTTTTATAAAAGAACAAGAAAATAGAATGAAAACTTACTTCTCAGTCTTTTTAAATTTATCATCATTCATATCCTGCCTCCTAACTGTGGAAATTTTCAAAGCCCCTGTGCTAGGCCCTCTTCTCTTTGCCTCAAGTCACTCCCCATTCCAATTCATTCTCCATTCAGCCACTAAAGTAATTTTCTTAAAACACAGATCTGATCATGTTATACCCCCTACCTCCCCCAATAAACTCCAGTGGCTTCCTATTGCCACCAGAAACAAATACAAAATGCTAGGTTTGGCATTCAAAGCCCTTCATAACCGAGCTCCCTCTTACCTTTCCTGTATTCTTATGCCTTACTCCCTAAGTTATACTCTTCAAACCAGTGACTGTAGCCTCCTGGCTACTCCTGGAAAAAGATACTTCATCTTTCTGCTTTAGGCATTTTCCCTGGCTGACCACGTACCTCAAATGCTCTCTCTCCTCCACCTTTGACTACTGACTTCCCTAGCTTCTTTTAAGTTCCAACTAAAATCCCACCTGCAAGAGGAAGCCTTGTCTAACTCCTCAATTGCCATGATTTCTCTTTTTGAAGTTCCTATTTATCCTATATATAGTTTGCTTTGCATATATTTGTTTGCCTGTTGTCTTCTCCATTAGATTATAAGCTCTCTGAGGGCAGAAACAATCCTTTTGCCTCTTTTTGTATCTGCAGCACTAAGCAAGGTACAACACATTGTACTTGCTTTAAAAATGCTTATTGAATCAATCTATGCTCTCCTGGTGATCTTATCAGTTCTCTTCCATTCCATAGTTATTTCTCTACAATTTACTCTCTCTCCTCTGAGCTCCAGGCCTATCAATTGCTTATCGAACACGTCAAACTGGATGACTTAAAGGCATTAAAGATTCAACATGTCAAAAATTTAATTAATTTTCTTTTCTTCATACCAAACTTTTTTCCTAATTTCCTTACTTTTGCTGAAAACATGGCCTTCCAGTTACCCAGCTTCAGCTCCTTGGCATAATTCTGAACTCTTCTTTTCACTCATTTTCATACTCACTTCTTTGCCAAGTCTGGCTGATTCTATATCTCACACCTTGCATATCAATCCCCTTCTCTCTATTTATACCACAACCATCTAATTCAGGTCCTCCTTATCTCTTTCCAAGACCATTGGCATAGTCTCCAAATTGGCCTATTCTTCTCCAATTCGTCTTTCACACAACTGCCAAACTGATATTCCTAAAGCACAGGTCTGACTTCCTCACTCCCTTTCTTAGCAAGTTCCCTTGGCTCACTATTGCCTTTAAGATCAAATACTAGCTTCTCTGTTCAGCACTTAAAAACCTTCAAAATCCAGCTTCTGCTGGCCCATCTAGGTTTATTAAATATTACTCCTTTTCTCCACTTTACAATTAATTCACTGGTTTACTTACTCTTCTCATACAAGCTTACATCTCTTGTCTTTCTGCCTTCGTACAGGCTGTCCCTCATGCTTGTTACTCAGTCCTAGCCTCTGTTTCTTAATATCTCTAGCTTGCTTCAAAGTTCAGTCCAAGCATATTTTTACTAAATTATCCAAATTACCCTCAAAATTATCTTGTATTTATTTTGGTTAATCTTATATTTTATGCATATTGTCTTTACAAAAGAATGTAAGCTACTTTAGAACAGAGACTATTTCAGTTTTTGTGTGTATCCCACCTAGTTCCTTGCATGATGACTGGCACAGAGTAGGTGCTTAATAATTGCTTTCTGATTGATATGTTGAAAGCTCACCTTGAGGAGAAGAATGGTATGTTCATTTTTGTCGACAAACCTGATACAGAATAGCTAGGTCTCTGGCCACTCATGCTATTTTTAAAAACTTTATTTTTAAAGCATAAAGCCTTCCATACTGTCAAAGAGTTATCACCAAAACATCAGTTTTATCTGTCACTTAAGGAAAAATGCAGGGTATTTAAATTTGGCTTTTAAGCTACACTTCATTTCCAGGAAACATAATTCACAGGTTTTTCTTCTAGCACAAAGACTAGAGGAGTTGATGGGAAGAAAAAAAAAAGGGAATAGCCTAGTAAAGCTGTCCTAGTTTAGTAGATGCCATACATTCAGATTTTTATCCTGTGTCCTTCAGGCCACTGACTTGCCACAAAACAACAAATGAATAAGCATGCTCCCTCTGTCTTTTGACTTTCAGTGTCATTTGCTTCACCATATTGTGTTTTTATCAAGTTGAATTGGCTGTAGTTTTGTTAAACAGCCTCACATAACAGATTTACATTTTAATTTCCAATATTTCTTTATATTTTAGATCCTGCCTTAATGTTAAATAATTATTTTTTAATTGATAAGACATTTTCATTATGTGCAATAGCTCTTATCTTGTGGTAGGTTATCTCAAACCTTCTTTTGAACTCTCATAATAAATGAAGCCTATAATACTACTAGGTAACCAGTTATTTCATATTTTGATTCTTTGATACCAATGGTTGAGAAGATTAAGGTATTTAATAAGGTGTTTGTGACATTTAATTAAATTCTAATTTAAATTTTGTATTTTCAACTAATGAAAATCCACCCTTTCTTTCTCTTCACCCTCCCCAACCCATGTAATTAAAAAGCATAGTCAAGAAAAACAACAGCATTATACAAATATTACTTAAGCATCAATTATGTGTAAAAAGACTTTGCTGGTTGTTGAGAATACAAACATGATACAGTCCCCTTTTTTAAAAAAAAAACAACTTCATGGGGATTTGCTTAGCACATGGCCAGGTCACCTAAAATGGAAGAATCTATGTGGGAGGTGCAAGACACTTGCTTCTTTAAGAAGACATCTTGCATTCCCTTACCAGGTGGGTAGGAATAGACTCTATTAGCTATGTATCTAGGACAGGCTGTATCTTTAAAACTATCAGACTGAGACAATCTCTCTGAATCTCTGTCTCTCTCTCTTTTTTCTTTCTCTCTGTCCTTACTGTCCTCCTTTTCCATCTGTATCCAGAAAGAGTGAAGGTACTGTTTATCCACAACATGGATACTATGAATTGAGCTGAGTGAGGGGAAGGTTGACCTTAGCACCTGGGGCTCCAAGAATAGGACTTGGGGTTTTGTTTTGCTTTGGTCATCATTTTCCATTCTAGATATAATCAGCAGAGGTCTTGGACTTATAAGCAAGTCATGGCAACTTTGGAAAAAGGATTCAAGGCCTGATTTTGTTGCTTGCCCTGAGAAGATAAGGTATCTAGGACTTAAACTCAAATGGGATTTAGACTTGGCACTTGGTGGGACTATGGCACAGTGGATAGAGTCCTAGGCCTACTGTCAGGAAGACCTGATTTCAAATCTAGCCCCAGACACTTATTAGCTGTGCAATCTTGGTAAGTCACTTAACCCTGTTTGCCTCAGTTTCCTCATCTGTAAAATCAGCTGGAAAAGGAATGGCAAACAATTCTGGTATCTTTGCCAAGAAAACCCCAAATGGGGTCACAAAGAGTCAGACGTGACTAAAATGACTAAACAGCAACAAATGCTATATAGGAACTGAGATAAATTGTGTGCCCAATATCTTACCCCTCTATGGAGGATTATGTGGTATGGGCAGGGTGGGGAGGAACCACCATATGTTGGGAAAATATTTACGTTTATCTTTGCTAAACTTTTGAAGTAAATATTCCTTTTTGAAAGCTAATCTGAATGTTAAGAGGTTAAATGGAGCCACTACAATTGATGGAATTCAATGGGTAGAGGCTTGAGTCAATGGCAAAGAGACTGAACATCCCTTAAACCCCTATAATGGTCCTGGAGAAACCTGGGGGAGGGTTGAAATAGAACATACCTGACCTTCAGGCTTAGCAGGCCAAAGTAGATACTGTTACACAAAGATCTTGTAATAATAGAGTGGAAAAGATCAGATGTAGACCTAAGTACCTATAAAACAAGGCAGATTATGTATGTGGATAGGAAAAGTTCATTGAATGGCACTATAAATTCAAGTAAACATTTAGAGTTGGGGCAATCAGGTGAACCTTCATGGAGGAGGTTGCACTTGGGTTAGGTCTAGGAGAAAAGGAACACGGAGAGATGTTTAGGGAAAACAATTTCAAGTTTGGGGTGTGTGAGTAACGGTCCAGAAGTGAGATGAGAGAAACAGATGAGTGGCGAGAGGAGAAATAATAATTACCCGATTGGACTATTCTTTCACAATTGAACTATTATATGACAAGGATGAAGGGTTGTTTTTTTTTTCTCTTAGAGAGGCCTCTGATTCGGGACCAAGGATTCCTTCCTTCCTTCCTAAAACCTAGCACAGTCCTTTGAAAAACACAGAATCTCAATGCTGGTTCATTGAATGAACAAAGAGTGTTGGACCGTTTTGTGAAGAATTCCTTTTCTAGCAGAGTAGTAGCCATACGCTCCTTATGCTCCTTCCATTTACTATCAAATGCCTGATTTTCTTGTCTTCTGCAGACCTCTTGGTCTCACATGGCAGAAAGGTATAATAACAAAAGGAGAGCTCCACTAAGAGTTGAGACTTGGGTTGAATTTCAGCTCTGATACTTATAGCTATCCTTTAATCTCCTGAATTCAATCTTCATCATAGAGATAATGATACTTTAAGGAAAGCTCTTTATAAACCATAAAGTTCTCCAAAATGTGAGCTTCATCACCATCATAGTCATTGCTGTTTTTGTTGAAAAAGACAGCCCCACATGTCATCATCAACCAAGTAGATAGGATAGTCTGAAAAGAACCCACAGTAGAGTATCATGACAACTCCATAAACCTTTTGTCTGTATATACGGTTACTGCTTCAGTGATAAGATCTCATCTTATCCTATCCTGTTGAACAGAGTGATTTGATAAAAACCAATCTTAAAATTCAATGCCTTTGGGTGACTGGACAGAATCTTAGTATGCACTATTATTTTATTTAGAAGACTAAGATAATATTAATATAAGAGACTTGTGTAAGCTCTGTTCTGGTACCCATATGTCCCCAATTAAGGTGGCCAACCAGAAATTTAATAAATATTGTCCAATTAATTAATGGTTTAAAATATTAATTACTTTAATATTTGAATAATCCATGTTTCATCACTATGATCTTCAACCATTGCAAATCACATCCTTCTTCCCTTCCACTACATCCTCCCAAACCATGACTAAGTAGATGTTTTTAGGAGTGTTCAAAATAGTTAATGGATTCATTGGTTGGTAGCTAACTCTTTGGTGACGAGTCTTTCTGAACTTAGCTAGACTATCAGGCAAACAACACAGTCTATCCATCACTGGAGCCATAATCATTCTTTCAAGCCTGGTAGAACATACCAGAGCTTGCCCTCCATTAGCACAACTTTAAAAGACTTAGAGTCTTCTTTATGTCAGCATAAAGCATTGGAATAGGACTTTAGTGAAGACTCAAAATATTACTTCCCTAAAGATCTAAATTTGGGACTCAGTTTCTCATTGATATTCGAAATTGTTTTGACTCTAACAGCTTTTGGTATGATACATTCTTCCCAAATCACACTCTTAATAAATATTTGTTGATTTGTTTCACTTTAAAAATTTCCTGTGCTTTTTATTCTCCTAAATTTCAGAAGCTTTTGGTGAATATTTAATTTAAATTTACCAGAGGGTGATGTTTTGAAGGTTCTAACAAAAATAATTCCTTACATTCATTTGGAGTTTCCCAAATGTAACAACCTAAGTGGTAGTCACACATTTATAATAAAAAGCACCTACCTCTTTATCTGAAAACATAGTAAATGAAAATAAAAGGCTAACTTAAAGAAATGTGCCATTTACGTGTCTAAATTTCACTTCATGCTTGCTGAAATTAGATTTCTTAACTAATTTAACTTCTTGATCATGATTGGTTGTGCCATATCTTCTGCTTCTAGTGTGAAGAAAATGTATTTGGTTTTAATTCAAAGTTTATTTATGATTTCCAGAAAGCATTTGCAGTGACATCAAATTTTTGTGAGTACTATTAAACCAAGCTGATTTATTCAACTTTCTTTGCTTAGAAAATACTTAAAAAACAAACTTTGGCTCTTTTCTCCTTAGATGGAACTCAATTTTTATTCATCTCAATTTCTGTAGCTTTCTGGAGTTCTTTATTATCATGTCCCTGAAGTTCCCTCATATGTTTGGGTATTTTAGCTGCCATATTAAATTGATATAGAAGACACAATGAACAGCTGGTCTTGTCCACCTTCATCTAAAATTATAGAATCATCCTGTCACAATTAATTTCTATTTATAAAGTCTATAAAGGCTTCTTCCCTTACATAGTGTTGTTCTTCCCAGCCTGAGATTTTTTTGTTCACCTCCATTTTCTCAAAGCCCACCTTATAAAATGATCAAGCCAGGTATCAGATTTTTCTTCTCAAAATGCCAGATCCCTTTATCATGTATTTGATTTTGACTTGTTGACTGTGGTTAATTCTTGACTTTGAATTCCAGTTCCTTTTCCTTACCTGCCACATTGCCCCCACTTGGGTATCCTTTGTTACCCTCTACTGTCCAGCACTCCTGTGTTTGAGATCTTCCCCATTATAATGTAAGGTACTTCAGAGAAGGGATTTTCTTGTTGACTTGAAGTTCTATCCTTAGAATTTAGCACCGTGCCTAGTACTGCTTAATAAATAATATTGTGTATGTATGTACCTAATTATGTACATATCTATCTTATCTATTATTTTTATCTTGCTTATATCTCATCTTTTGCATGGTTTGTAATGCATAGTTTGCAGGCACTGACATGTAGCTAGGTGGTACAATGGATAAAATAGTGGTCCTGGAGTCAAGAAGTTCTGAGTTAAAGTCCTGCTCAGACACTAACCAGATATTTGACCTTGGGCTACTCACATAACCTCTGTTTATCTCATTTTGCACATCTATAAAAGGAGGATAATGCCAGTACCTACCTCTAAGTGTTGTTGTAAAGACCATAAGATATTTTTAAAGAGCTTTGCAAACCTTAAAGGGCATCATCGTCATCATCATCATCATCAATCATCACAGAATATAGTATGTTATATACTATATTATAGAATTTACATTTTGATATGTTATATTATTATAATATATATCATATAATGCTGTAATATAGTGTATGATATGTACCATATTTTAGAATGTTATGTAATATTGTCTTGTAGACTTTAATATAATTTTAGCAAAAAATCCCACCAAAAAACAAGAAAGTTGGGTCAAGTGAAGCCAAATTTATGGCCAGTCTATTGTATAGTTTTAATAATGGTACATCTTGTCAGATTGTATCCAGCCACTTATGTTCTTATAGTAATTGCACCCAAAGCAGCACATGTTTATCAAGCATATACAATTGACATATGTCTTGATCACACTGGGGCAATTTTAAATTGCAGATGAACATGCACATCACTTTTCATCAAAATGAGAATTTCTTTTTTTTTGGTGGGGGGAAGGCTGGGCAATTGGTGTTAAGTGACTTGCCCAAGGTCACGCAGCTAGTAAGTATGTCAAGTGTCTGAGGCAGGATTTGAACTCAGGTCCTCCTTACTCCAGGGCTGGTGCTCTACTCACTGCACCACTTAGCTGCCCCTAAAATGAGAATTTCTTTTTTTTTATAAATTTAATTTATTTATTTAACATATTTAGTTTTCAGCATTGGTTTTCACAAGAGTTTGAATGACAAATTTTCTCCCCATTTCTACCCTCCCCCACCACTCCAAGGTGGTGTATATTCTGGTTGCCCTGTTCCCCAATCAGCCCTCCCTTCTGTCACCCCACTCCCCTCCCATCCCCTTTTCCCTTTCTTTTTTGTAGGGCAAGCTAAATTTCTACTCCCCATTGCCTGTGTATCTTATTTTCTAGTTGCATGCCAAAACACTTTTTTTTGTTTTATTTTTGTCTGTTTTTGAACGTCTGTTTTTAAAAACTTTGAGTTCCAAATTCTCCCCCCTCCTCCCTTCTCCCCCACCCTCCGCAAGAAGTCAAGCAATTCAACATAGGCCACATGTGTATCATTATGTATAACCCTTCCACAATACTCATGTTGTGAAAGACTATATTTTGCTCCTTCCCAACCCATCCCCCTTTATGGAATTTTCTCCCTTGACGCTGTCCCCTTTTGAAAGTGTTTGTTTTTGATTACCTCCCCCCCATCTGCCCTCCCCTCCATCATCCCCCCCTTTTTTATCTTTTTCCCTCTTCTTTCCTGTGGGGTAAGATACCCAATTGGGTATGGATGGTATTCCCTCCTCAGGCCAAATCTGATGAGAGCAAGATTCACTCATTCCCCCCTCACCTGCCCTCTCCCCTCCTCCCACAGAACTGCTTCCTCTTGCCACCTTTATGCGAGATAATCCACCCCATTCTATCTTTCCCTATCTCCCTCTCTCAATATGTTCCTCTCTCATCCCTTAATTTGACTTTATTTCTTTTAGGTATCTTCCCTTCATCTTCAACTCATCCTGTGTCCTCTCTCTCTCTCTCTCTCTCTCTCTCTCTCTCTCTCTCTCTCTCTCTCTCTCTCTCTCTCTCTCTCTCTCTTTATATATATATATATATATATATATATATATATATATATATATATATATATATATATATATGTACACATAGATATATACATACATACACATTCACTTATTATATATACATAAACATATATACATATATGCATATTCCCTTCAACTACCCTAATACTGAGGTCTCATGAATCATACATGTTATCTTTCCATGTAGGAAAGTAAACAAAACAGTTCAACTTTAGTAAGTCCCTTGCAATTTCTTTTTCTTGTTCTTTTTCTTGATTACCTTTTCATGCTTCTCTTGATTCTTGTGTGTGAAAGTCAAATTTTCTATTCAGCTCTGGTCTTTTCACTGAGAGAGCTTGAAAGTCCTCTGTTTTATTGAAAATCCATATTTTGCCTTGGAGCATGATACTCAGTTTTGCTGGGTAGGTGATTCTTGGTTTTAATCCTAGCTCCATTGACCTCCAGAATATCGTATTCCAAGCCCTTTGATCTCTTAATGTAGAAGCTGCCAGATCATGGATTATTCTGATTGTGGTTCTACAATACTCAAATTGTTTCTTTCTGGCTGCTTGCAGTATTTTCTCCTTGATCTGGGAGCTCTGGAATTTGGCGACAATGTTCCTAGGAGATTTCTTTTTGGGATCTATTTGAGGAGGCCGTCTGTGGATTCTTTCAATTTCTATTTTGCCCTGTGGCTCTAGAATATCAGGGCAGTTCTCCTTGATAATTTCTTGAAAGATGATATCTAGGCTCTTTTTTTGATCATGACTTTCAGGTAGTCCAATAATTTTTAAATTATCTCTTCTGCATCTATTTTCCAGGTCAGTGGTTTTTCCAATGAGATATTTCACATTGTCTTCCATTTTTTCATTCCTTTGGTTCCGTTTTATAATATCTTGATTTCTCATAAAGTCACTAGCTTCCACTTGCTCCAGTCTAATTTTTAAGGTAGTATTTTCTTCAGTGGTCTTTTGGACCTCCTTTTCCATTTGGCTAATTCTGCCTTTCAAGGCATTCTCCTCATTGACTTTTTGGAGCTCTTTTGCCATTTGAGTTAGTCTATTTTTTAAGGTGTTGTTTTCTTCAGTGTATTTTTTGGTATTTTTTTGGGTCTCTTTTAGGAAGTCATTGACTTGTTTTTCATGGTTTTCTCGCATCCTTCTCATTTCTCTTCCCAATTTTTTCCTCTACTTCTCTAACTTGCTTTTCCAAATCCTTTTTGAGCTCTTCCATGGCCTGGGACCAGTTCATGTTTTTCTTGGAGGCTTCTGTTGTAGGCTCTTTGACTTTGTTAACTTCTTCTGGCTGTATGTTTTGGTCTTCTTTGTCACCAAAGAAAGAATACAAAGTCTGAAACTGAATCTGGGTGCGTTTTCGCTGCCTGGCCATATTCCCAACCAACTAACTTGACCCTTGAGTTTTTCAGCGGGGTATGACTGCTTGTAGACTAGAGAGTTGTATGCTCCACGTTTGTGGGGGAGGTGCCAGCTCTGCCACACCAGCACTGCTCCTTCCCCAAGAACCCCCAACCCGGACTAGGCTTAGATCTTCAGCAGTCTGTGCACTCCTGCTCTGATCTGCCACTTAATTCCTCCCTCCAGGTGGGCCTGGGGCCGGAAGCAACAACAGCTGTAGCTGCCCCACCTCCGCTGCCCCTGGGGCTGGAAGCCGAACCTCGAACTCCTTCCACTCCTGCATCTTTTCCCACTAACCTTCTCTGCTGTCTTTGGTGTTTGTGGGTTGAGAAGTCTGGTAACTGCTGCAGCTCACCGATTCAGGGCGCTAGGGCTTGCTCTGCCCAGCTCCTGGTCTGGTTGGTCCGTGCTGCTCAAGCTGGGCTCTGCTCCGCTCCCAGCTCCCAGCTCCATGTGGGATAGACCTCACCCAGAGACCATTCAGGCTGTCCTGGGCTGGAGCCCTGCTTCCCTCTGCTGTTTTGTGGGTTCTGCCATTCTAGAATTGGTTCAGAGCTATTTTTATAGGTTTTTGGAGGGACTCAGCAGGGAGGTCACACCAGTCCCTGCTTTCCAGCTGCCATCTTGGCTCCGCCCCCCTAAAATGAGAATTTCTTAATGAGATAGCTTCTTCCATGAGGGTCTTACATTTAGTAATTCTTATAGTAAACAGTACAAACTCTGAGGTAAGACTTAGCAATAAAAATATCTCTCCTAGAGAGTCATTCTGGAGAATTTGGAGTGAGTGTATCTTTGAGTGTCTCAGGCTTCAGCAAGAATTAAATCTTCCAAGACACACTATTTTAAAAACAGTACTGATGTCATGAAGGCATGATTATCATATAAAGGTAAATACAGTCAGCCAATAATTGAAACAATTGCTTTCTATTGCAACCTAACAGCCTGAAAATATTTATGTGAAGAATTTCTCTGTATTCATGGAACCAATTGATATCTGTGCTTCATTTTCAGATTGGAAAATAATAATTATGCTGCAATTTGTTAAAAATTGTTTTTATCAACTTTTGGGACAAGAACTCACAATTTGGCAAAAATTGTTGGGAAAAAAGGAAAGCAATTTGGCAGACACTAGGTATAGAACAACATTTCATACTGTGATCTCACACAAGATAAGGTCAAAATGAATACCTGATTTATACATAAGGAATGATATCAAAAACAATTTTGGGGAGCATGGAAAATTTTACGTGTCATATCTATGGATAAGGTAAGAATTTCTGACCAAACAAAGGATAGAAAGCATTATGGGATGTAAAATGGATAGTTTTGATTGCATTAAATAGTTTTTGCACAAACAAAACCAGTGCAGCTAAGATTAGAAGAAAGGCATAAAACTAGGGGGAAAAATTGTAGTAAGTTTCTCTGATAAAGGCCTCATTTCTCAACTATATAGAGAAATGTGTCAAATTTATAAAAACATGAGTCATTCCCAATTGTAACTGGTCAAATGATATGAACATGCAGTTTTCAGGAGAAATCAAAACCATCTATAGTCATATGAATAAAAATACTGCTGATTAGAGAAATACAAATTAAAACAACTCTGAGATACCACTCTGTTCATACAGTTGTGAACTGATCTGGCCATTCTGGAGAGCAATTTGGAACTCTGCTTAAAGAGCTATAAAACTGTGAATATCCTTTCACTCAGTAATACAACTACTAGGTTTGTATCTCAAAGAGATTTTTTTAAAAGGTGGAAAGGACCTATGTGCATAAAAATACTTATAGAAGCCCTTTTGGTGGTGGCAAAGAATGGGAAATTGAGGGGATATACATAAATTGGGAAATGGCTGAATAAGTTGTGGTATATGATTGTAATAGGATTCTATTGTGCTATAAGAAATGATGAGCAGGATACTTCAAGAAAAACCTGGGAAGACTTATAGGAGCTGATGCAAAGTGAAGTGAGCAGAACTAGGAGAACTTTGTACAGAGTAAGACAATATTGCGAGGATGGTCAACTGTGAATGACTTAGCTATTCTCAGCAAGACAATGATCCAAGACAATTTCAAAAACTTATAATGAAAATGCTATCTACCTCCAGGGAAAGAACTGCTGGTATCTGAATGCAGATTGAAATATACATTTTCTTTTTTTACTTTCTTCATTTTTGTTATTGTTTTTTTGTTCTGTATTTTCTTTTGCAACATGGCTAATATGGAAATATGTTTTGCATTACTGTGCATGTATAATCTATATCAAATTGCTTACCTTCTTAACAAGAGGGTAGGAGAGGGATAAAGAATTTGTAATTCAAAATTTTGAAAGCTGAATGTTAAAAACTGTTATACGTAATTGTAGAAAAAAATTGAATAGAAAAACTTAAAAAAAGAAATAAGGGAAAAATTACCTTGGTGGTAAAATCATTCAAATTTTGTAGTAAATAAGCCTGCAGTACCAACTTTGAAGAATCAAGATAAGAGCAAAGAACCTAGAGCATCCCTTAAAAAATGCAACAGATCACAAGAAGTAAGGACATTATGACGCCAATCAGTAATTAAAGATTTTCCCACCCATTCAATAGGCCTCAGGTGGGTCTAGTTAAGGGAAACTTGATTAGAGGTTTTGTTTGTAGGCAGGCCTATACTCTTTACTTACTAAGTACTAAGCTTCAGGCCTATACCCTTTCACTGATTGGGTGTGAAGCCCTCAGGCCCTAAAAAGGGTATGTATACCCAGAAGGTAGTCATTATAATTAGAATTCAGCCCAAGAAGAAGAAGAACCCTGAGCCTACAGAGCTGAGAATCTGCAGACAAGTGAGCTACAGAACTCAGAGAGCTGCAGAGAGTGGAGACCAGAGAACTGAGGGAGGAGAGAATGCAGGCAAGCAGACAGTTGGGATTCCTGAGTGTTTATGTGAAGGTTACAAGATAGCTTGGTTCTTTGCTGTAATACTGTGTTATTATTTCCTTGTTGTCACATTGAGGTGGACTTACTTTCTTTGGAATATAATTACTGCTATGTTGAATTGGGGTTATTGGTTTTGGGGTTTGATCCTCTGGTGTTTAAATAAATGTTGTACTTCCTCTACCTTCTACTTCTTTGCGATTCTGAACTATACAGGCATGTTCATGATCATCTTCGAGGTCATGAATTTTGCCTTACCAATACAGATGTCTGAAAAGCAATGAAAATGCGGTACTGATAGGGTCATAAATGTTTTGTAAGTCATCAATACCAAGGTTGAACTGTGGCAATTAATTTTCATCCTTGGTATATTTTTGATCTAGAAGAAACTTTGTAACCCAGGATAAAACATAATCATAGGTAAATAGTAAGAAGCACCAAAAATTCTTTAGGCTCCTTCCAGCAATGTGTTCTACCATTTGTATTCATTGCAACAATATTTCTTGCTATCCATGTAAATATTGAAAGCTGGTTAAATATATTTATCTCAACATCCGTATGAGTACTCAATTGGTTCTGTGCCTCTTAAGCTTTTAATAAAGCTCTTATGGTATTCTAGATACAACATATTAATCAGTCATCATCATTATCCAATTCAAACTAAACATCAATGAAGGACAAATCAATAACAGCAAAAATATAATAATTTTGTTACAGAGTGGTACAGAAAAACAAACAGGATCTACCTATTAAGTCCTATGAACCAAGGTTGTACAATTTATAAAAAGACAAGATTACTATGCATTTCAGATTCAATTTTCCATAGTGTAACTAATGAAATTAACAATTTAACACTTTGGTCAGGTTTGGTTCAAGTTCCACTTCTGTCAAATGTAAACTGTGTGACTCTGGGCAAGTTTCTTAACCTCTCAATGCTCCATTCAGGCATCTCTTTTTGACCTGGCACTGTTTTGTATTGGTAGAGGAAGTTTCCTCACTGGGAGTGCCTTATACCAATAGTCTGTTCCAAAAACAATACCCATATGCATATACACATATATAGGTAAATATGTATGTGTGTGTGTCTGTGTATATAGTAGCAGTAGACCTTAGTTTAGATTTCAAATAAAAAGATTGAAGAGTATATTAGCATAGATATAGTTGCTGCTTAACTGTTTAAATAGCACACACATACATTTATCTATACGTGTTGTTATAATTTCATTTTTTAGTTATTGCTTCCCCCGGCCTCCACTTTGTCAGTTATAATCCTAAGTTTGTGAAATTTCTTACTATTTGGGTCTTCCATCCATCCTAATGGTTGGTTATGGTTGGTTATTGTCCTCTGTTCTTGAAGAGGGTCAAAATGACATCGCTATGCTAGGGTACAGTTACAGTGTGTCCGACTATGGCTGATCAGAAGCTTGGAAGGTTCTACCACAGGTCAGGCACAAGTAGTTCTTGTGAATATTTAGTCTGGATTCCCTCAATTTGTGCATGTCCCATTCATCCTAATACAGTCGTAATAAAAGCCATCTCAGAGGTCATGGAGGGGGTATCTGCTCATGTGCAAAGCTAGTCACTGGCTTTGTTCTGTTATCCAACTGGGTAATGCCAAGGACCCTAAGGCCTAAATCTAGAAACAAGGCGAGAAAACATTTTGCATCTTCACCAATTAAAATATCAGAAAGCACAAAGTAGTGAGACAAAGGGAGGCTAAACATAGAATTAGCACGCTGGAAATAAGGCAACTTGCATGGTCTTAGGACATCCACCAAATCTAAAGGACCCTGACTCCATGTATGTGAGCCTTTTTATACTTTTTGGTGACCAAGAATATATAATATGCTACCAGAAACATGGGTCAAAGAAGGTACTGCTTGAGTCTTAGTCACCTGGGCCAATCAAGTCTCAGGGAAACCTTTATTACTTTTCAGTGGAATACTATCCTAACTAGCATAGAGAAAAGGGTTAGATTATTTGTGCCACAATATCCCTTAAGATAAATTAAACTGGCTCATTTGTGGTTATTCAGCAGTTTTGCTCCTGTGCCCTGAATTCATCCCAGTGCTTGGTTGAATATATTATAGCCTTAAAACAAACAGATAAACAAAGTAAAACAAACAAAAAACCTCTTTAGGATTCATTTGTTGTGTATAGTATTTTTTTCTTCTATTTCCCCATGTATCTGCAGGAAGAACACGTAATACTTGTGTTTCAAAGATTTATCACCTCTCTGACTTTTGGTTACTAAATCCCAAACCTCTACTATGCTCTTTTATTATCTCCTTATTTATCTTTGGCATAAATTTTATTAAAAATAGACTTCTATTAATAATTTTATTTTTTTACAATGCCTAGATTTCTTCCTTTTCCTTTCACCTTTCTTCTCAGAATGTCATTCCAGGTGATAAATATTTTTTTAAAGAAAAAAAGGACAAAGAAGGGGAACAGTAGTTGGCAAAGCCAATCAATACATCAAAGAAGATGCAATGTTACACCTCCATGGCCCCCACCTTTTTGTAAAAGGGAAAAGGAAGGTATCTTCTAGTTTGCTCTTTATAATTTTACAACATTTATTTTGGATTGTTTTGTGGTTGTAGTTCTTTCCATTTACTTTGTTGTGGTAATTGTGTAGATTGTTCTTGACTTTGTCTACTTCACTTTGCAGCAATTCACATAAGTGTTCCCGGGATTCTCCTTTTCATCCTTTCTTACAACACAGTTATATTCCATTACATTCACATACCACAATTTGCTTAGGTATTCCCCAGTCATTGGACATCTCCATTGTTTATAATTATTTGCTATCATAAAAAGGATTACTATAGCTATTTTAATATAGAGGTTTTCTTTTTATCAATGACCTCCATGGAGTAGGGTCTAAACATCTTATTAATATTTTGTTTTCTACTTGATGGTCCAAATATCACGTCTTTGACAGAGAAAATCAAAATTTTTAAAATGAGCAGGTCTTCCTTTCCTCTGTCATCATTTACTGTCATCTCATCTACCATGAGTAGTGATACTAGTCCTTATATTTTCCTCGTTCCTTGATATATTTCAAACATATGCACACACAAACTTCCATTTGTCTTAATTTTCCTCATCTTTCTACTCCAATCTCAATGATTTATTTTTTATCATTCCTGACACTATTCCTATAGAACAATGTCATGATTTTGTATCATCTATTATTTGCTTTTGCTTTTATCTTCTGTAAATGTATTTTAAAATCCAAATTGCTTGATGAGTTTTCTGTCCATCGACATTTATCTCTTTTGACAACTCCCATTTTTATTCATCTGAATTGTTTTCCTTTTTGGTTTTATAATTTCATTTTTGAGAGCTTCTTATTTCTTTTGAAGCTTGGATTAACTTCCCCTATAGAATTTTAGTCCGTGGGATCCTCCCTATCCATTTGAAATTTGCTCCAGCAAAATACAAGATGCATGCCAGACTATTCCAAGCTTTCCTCTCCTATAAGATAAACTTTAAAATGGAGTGGCCACTTGTCCCAAAGGTGCCCATCATTTCCACACCTGTCTTTCATTCAATATGCTACATCTTGGTAATCAGTCCCTAAGCTGAAATTTATAGATTCAATTGCCATTTTCAGATAAAATCTTTTTAATCAGCTGCTCACTTTCCAAATCTTCCTTTCTCCTCTGAGACCCCAACCTTCAATTGGTAGAAGTGATGAAAATATATCTGTCCCATAGTGTCTTCATTTTCTGGCCGAGGATAGATCACAAATCTTATGTTTTCCATGTTCTCAGTTGTGCTATTATTTGTTGCCATATGAATCACTGGAATTTGATAATAGATTTTAAACAATAATTAGATTAACAAGTGTCTTAGTCGGGCACTTTTTTGTCTTGTATTTATGTCCTGGGAAGACATTATAGCTCTCTAATTCACATCAGATTGACTTTAACTGTCTTCATATCTATTCTGCTGTTGGGAGGCACCAATTGCCACTAATCAACTTTTTCTTTAATACTGGATAGTTTCTCTTCCCCTTCTTGAAAACTGGGACATTCATCTATATCTAATTTTCTAGCACTTTTTTCATCCTCTGTTATGTTTCAAAGACTACTTACTTCAGTTAATTGATCATATCTACATTTTTTTTACATCACTTTGGAAAGTAATTTGTCTGGATTTAGAAATACGAATACATGTAGTTATCTTCTCATTGATCTTTCTTAGGTACTTCTTCTACATTTGTTCTACAATTTATAGTTTGAAATTTCTGTGATTCATAGTTTTATAGTTTCCTTGAGAGAAAAAAAATGGAACTAGGGATTAAGTACTTCAGCTTTGCTTTCTGTGTTATCTGTTAATATTACCCTTGCCTCCAGCAATGGGTCTAAGCTTCTTTTTGCTATTTCTTAATAGCTGGCATTTATATAGTGTTAAATTCTGTAAAGCTCTGTACCTGCTATCTAATTAGATCCTCAAAAAATCCTACAAGGTAGGTGCTAATATTATCCCCATTTTGCATATGAAGAAACTGAGGCTGAGAGAGTTTAAGTGGCTACCTATGGTCATACTACTAGTAAGTGTCTGAGGTGAGATATGAGGTGGCACAATGGGTAGAGTGCTTGGCCTGGGGTCAGGAAGACTCATCTTCCTGAGTTCAAACCCAGCCTTAAGTACTAACTAGCTATGTTACCCTGGGCACATCACTTAACCCTGTTTGCCTCAGTTTCCTCATCTGTAAAATGAACAAGAGAAGGAAATGGCAAACCACTCCAGTAGCTTTGCCAAGAAAACCCCAAATGGGGTCACAATGAGTCAGATATGACTGACCAACAACTTCCTGATTTTAACTTCAGATTTCTTATCTTATGCATCACCTAACTTTTTGTTCTAAAGAATCCTTTTCTTATTGTACTTGCCAGTCTCCTTACATCTTAGCTCAAAATGGAATTAAGCTTTCTTAAAACTATTCTTATGATTCTAGGTTACTCTTTTGCATTCTTTCTTGGTTGTATGCCCTTTCTTTACTTTTTTTTTCTTTTCTTTATTTCCTCTTGTTGTTTTTGATCTTCATATGTCCTTTTACAGTTTGAGTTGGTTAGAGTACTCCTTGTTCAACCAAACTGATTTCTTTAGACATTTTCATCTTTTCTCCCTTACTAGTTTAGTTTGAAATTATTTTATAAGAATTTCAATATTTAGGACCCCCAGTCTCTTTTAGGCCTTCTGGCCATGATTCCTCTGAACTCTTTCATATCTACTTTCGAGAAGAATAGGGGACGTGTGTGACTATTTCCTGCATTCTTTCCTTGGATATTCCAATTCACCAACAAGTTATTTGTTTGGAATTATAATTAAGTCCAGAGTAGCAGTTGCCCCAGATATTTCCTCTGTCTTCTGAAAGATGTCATCTGAACTAAGTGTACACGGGCATAGGTGCTAGCTAGAGTAGCCAAATACAGTCCCCAATATCATAATTTATATTTATGGATCCCCTACTCATTATTCCCTGCAGCCTTATTAAGAGCCAAGACTCATTTCTTCCAGCCTTTACACATTCATTGATTTTCCAAACAGGAAGACAAAAGTTACCTAGCTAGGCTACTGTGGCATGCCTGTCTTAACAGTTCTGGGAAAGAGGTTGGGAAATTCCTTTTAAAAATGCATTTTAATGACTTTGTAATTATTTTGATGTCTTTCTGGTGAAGTATGAAATATTTCAGTAGCCTGTCACTTTGACTCCCAAGGCAGTGAAAAATGAGACATCATGAATTAGAAACACATTGTTTCCTCATGGCCTTTCTCTGGTTTGATGATCTATTAACAACTTACACTTTTAACTCAATAAACTGAAGCAGGAGTAATAAATGGGGGAGGGTAGTAGAAGACATGTTGATTTAGCTTTTACTTTGAATAATATTTTTAGTGTGAAAACAATAAAAATCGCCATTGCCATGAAGAACAAATAATTTATCAAATAAGTTACTTTTAGTGCTGATTTTCAGGAATCTTTACAAATTCCTCTCCTTATCATAGGGAACTTATGATGATAAAATTAAGACATCTGTTCATACCTCCTTGGGTAGCTTTTTAAAAAGACCTGGGGCATTCAAGTCAGAAAACCCTAAGTTCTCAGAAGTCAAATAAAATTGTCACTTATTCACTTTTTAGTTAGTAGGTAATGTAGGCAAACTTAATCTTAGGTTATATTTCTGATAGAGTAAAGTTGTATTTGTTATATGCTTAGTGCCATCCTTCCCAAACTACTTGTAGTTAACTTTATATTTATTTGTATTAATTCTCTTTGCATCTATTCTGAATACATACTTGTTGCCTGCCCGGTAGGACTGTAAGTTCCTTGTGATTATTTGTTTGGTTGTATTTGTATGCTCAGTGTCTACCACAAATCCTCATGCCTAGGAGGTGCTTAATGATGTTTATCACTGATTTATATGCATTTTAATGGATCACAAAATCTCAGAGCTGGAGAAGACTTCAGACAATTTAAATTCTAACATATACATGAACAAGAAAGCTCCCTACAGCATCCACAACAGCTTTTTGCTTGATTATGTAAATCAGTCAGACAATAAACCCTTATTAAGTACCTGTTCTAAGCTCTGGGAACACAAAAAGAGGCAAAAGACAGTTCCTGACTTCAAGGAGCTCACAATCTAATGGGGAGACAACCAAGCAAACATATATGTACAGACTAACTACATACAGAATACTTAGGACTATTAAAAGAGGGAAGGCAATAGAATTAAGAGGGATTGGGAGAGGCTTAGTATAGAAAGTGTAATTTTAGATGGGACTTGAAGGAAGCCAGGAGGTAGAGATGAGTGTGAGAAAATTCCAAGAATAGGGGACAGACAGAAAAAAAATGCCTAGAACTGAGAGATGGAGTGTTATTTGATGAACAGTTAGGAGGTGAATAAGTGATTGATGAACAAGAAGACTGGAAAGGTGAGGGAAGAAGGGAAACAGTTATTAAGGGCTTTGAACACCAGACAGAGGATTTTCTATTTGATCCTGGAGGTGATAGGGAGAGCTAGAGCTTACTGGGTAAGGAGAAGTGACATGACTGGACCTGCACTTTAGCAAAATCACTTTGGTGGCTCAGTGGAGGATAACTTGGAGTGGGAAATGGCTTGAGGCAGATAGACCCATCAGGAAGCTATTGCAATAGATCAAGTGTAAGGTGAAATCCAGTGACTGGATGTTTCCCGAGATGGTTCATTCCACTTTTGGATATTGCCAATAGTTAGGACATTTTGCCTTATACTGAGCCTGAATATGACTTTTTGCAACCCCACCCAATGCTCATAGTTTCAATACACTCAGATCAATCACAAAATAAAATCGATATGTGTAATATATTTAATTCTGCTTTATAGGACTGGGGGATATTTTGACTAATTTAAAAAATTATTATACAGGTTTTAGTTGTTTTATATCCTCTTTTATAACAGTCATTTCTATTACTTAAATTTTACTTCAGAGCCTCATTATGGTAAAGAAATTCATTCTGGAGTCTCAAAACTAGTAACTAGTTAGTAACTAGAATTCCTTTGGACTGAGGGACACATGAAGATCATCTACTAAGGCATAGCAGAATCTCCATTTGCAGTGTTCCCGCATTCACACGGAAGGAGTAAGGTAAGAATGTGGCTGGCTGGCATAATACTGCCATAAAAGAATGCTCTTTTGGTCAATAATCATTGTTTGCATCAAATCATCTTCCCTCTCCCCCTCTCACCATCCACACCTCTTGATCCTCTTTTCTAGTGGGTTTTCCCTGACTCTACAGATTTCTCTAGCTTTGGGCACCTATTTTTGAATTCTTTTGCAACCTTGTTTCTCACCCTTTTTGGATCGTATGTTCTGATCAAATCATGCTTGACAAGTTATGGCCTCAAGCTAATTCTCTTTGACAATATCTTGGATCACAACCTCTTTCTCCAAGAGGCAATTGAAATACATTGGACCTGTTTTCCTCTGTGAAAAGAGAAAGGAGGGGAGGGGAATAAGCATTTATATAATACCTATTATGAGTCAGGAATTGTGATAATACTTTTTTACAAATATTATCTCTTTTGATCACAACAACCCTGGGAAATAGGTGCTGTTATTACTATCTGACAGGTGAGGAAACTGAGGCAAACAAGTTAAGTCACTTGCCCAGGGTCATACAGCTAGTAAGTTCCTGAGGTTGTCTTTGAATGCAGATCTTCCTGATTCTAGGCTCAGCACTCTATCCATTGTACCAGCAATTGCCTCTATGGGCCAAGGATTTGACATATTTCAGTATAAGTACTCAAACCAGTATAATTACATTTCCTTGAAGTAAATATTAGTCAGTCAATAAACTTTTATTAAGTGCTTACTATATGCCAGGAACAATGCGAAGTGCTAGGAAAGGCAAGAGACAATTCTTGTCTTTGAAGAGATCACAATCCCACAGAGGAGACAAAATGTAAGCAGCTATGTGCAAAAAAGGTATATGCAGAAGGGGCAGCTAGGTGGCGCAGTGAGTAGAGCACTGGCCCTAGAGTCAGGAGGACCAGAGTTCAAATCTGACCTCAGAACTTGATGCATGTATTAGCATGCAAATTAGACCTTGGGCAAATTATTTAACCCCAATTGCCCTGCCCCCCCCCAAAAAACAAACAAAAAAGGTATATGCAGGATAAATAGCAAATTTATTATTTATATAATAATAAATTGGGAATTTGTAGTAATAGAAGGAAGGCACTAGAGTTAAGTGGGCTTGGGGAAGATTTCATGTAGAAGATCAGATTTTACCTGGAACTTGAAGGAAGCCAGAAGGCAGAGATGAGGAGGGAGGATATTCAATTCAACCTAGTAAATGGCCAGAGCTGGAATGAATGGATTGCCTTATTTGAGGAATAGCCAAACAAACAAAAAGCCAACCCCCTGAAAAACAAAAACAAAAACCCCCCAAACCAACAATAACAACAACAGAAGTGTCACCGGATTGAAGAGTGCATGGCATGGAGAAGGAAAAATGAGACTGAAAAGATAGGAGGGGGCTTTGACCTATATTTGATCCTGGAGGTGATAGGGAACAATTGGAGTTAATTGAGTGAGAGAGTGACATGATCAGTCCTTTCCATCAGGAAAACTACTTTGGCAGCTGAATGGAGCACCCACTGGAATCAGGAGAGACTTGTGTTAGGCAAATGAAGCAATAGTCTATTTCAGTGCCCAGGTGAGGGGAGAGGAGAGTTTGTGCCAGGGTGGATGGATCAGAGTAAAAAGGACCACATTTGAGAACTATTGCAAAGGTGGAATTGATAGGCCTTGGAAACAGATTTGATATGAGGGGTGAGAAGTAATGAGGGGTCAAGTATGACACCTAGGTTTTGTGAACCTGGCAGATTGGGAGGATGGTGGTACCCTTGTTATTCATAGAGAAGTTTGGAAGGGGTTAATAGTAGGGGGGAAAGATAGTAAGCTCCATTTTGGACATGAGTTTAAGAAGTCTTCTGGATATCTAGTTCAAGATATCTAATAGAGAGTTGGAGGTGTGAGTTTAGATGTCAGCAGAGAGGTTAGCTGAGTCTTCTAATAAAAAAAAATAGAGGTCAAAGGCTTTATTAACTGAAGAACCAACAAGGCCACTTTTGATATAAAGAGGTGAGGAGTTGCTATGAACGGGTACCACGAAGCCAGAGAACAAGCAGGAAATATGCTATGTTTTAAAGATGAGTGAGGGTATATTTATATATTTTATGGTTATCATCTTATAATCTTCTTTGTATTGCATATCAATAATTGCACAGGATGTTCCTAAAGTCAGGACACACAGGCAAAAATACATATTTTCAAGAAATGAAATGAATGAAATTTTAAACAATATTTTATCTAATTGGAATATTACCAAATAATATCTTCAATAGATTTCCATCATTTGTGATGCAAAGGTTGATGCGCTTTGCAAGATTCACATGAATTGGATGCAATAACTCCACATGGCCATAAATTTTAGTACATTCACTTTTAAAAAAAAATTTATTTATTAACTATTTTTTAGTTTTCAGCATTGATTTCCACAAGAGCTTGAATTACAAATTTTCTCCCCACTTCTACCCTCCCCCACTCCAAGATGGCATACATTCTGATTGCCCTTTTCCCCAGTCAGCCCTCCCTTCTGTCACCCCATGCCCCCATCCCCTTTTCCCTTACTTTCTTGTAGGACAAGATAGATTTATATGTCCCAATGCTTGTATATCTTATTTCCTAGTTGCATGCAAAAACTTGTTTTTTGAACATCTGTTTTTAAAACTTTGAGTTCCAAATTCTCTCCCCTCTTCCCTCCCCACCCACCCTCCCTAAGAAGGCAATCAATTCAACATAAGCCAAACGCGCATCATTATGTAAAACCCTTCCACAATACTCATATTGTGAAAGACTAACTATATTTTACTCCTTCCTATCCTATCCCCCTTTATTGAATTTGCTCCCTTGACCCAGTCCCTTTTCAAAAGTGCTTGTTTTTGATTCCCTCCTCCCCCTATCTGCCTTCCCTTCTATTGTACCCCCCTTTTTATCTCCTTCCTCCTTCTTTCTTGAGGGGCAAGATAGCCATTTATTATTCTCTCCTCGGGTCAAATTTGATGAGAGCAAGATTCACTCATTCCCCCTCACCTGCCCCCTCTTCCCTTCCTACAGATCTGCTTTTTCTTTCCACTTTTGTGGGAGATAATTTACCCCATTCTATCTCTCCCTTTCTCCCTCTCTCAATATATTCCTCTCTCATCCCTTAATTTTATTTTATTTTTTTAGATATCATCCCTTCATATTCAACTCACCCTGTGCCCTCTGTCTGTATATATATGTGTGTGCGTGTGTATATATATATATATATATATATATATATGTGTATGTATGTGTGTGTGTGTGTGTATATATATATATATATATATATATATATATATATATATATATATATATTCCCTTCAGCTACACTAATACTGAGGTCTCATGAATTATATACATCATCTTTCCATGTAGGAATGTAAACAAAACAGTTCAGCTTTAGTAAATCCCTTATGATTTCTCTTTCTTGTTTACCTTTTCATGTTTCTCTTGATTCTTGTGTTCAAAAGTCAGATTTTCTATTCAGCTCTGATCTTTTTACTGAGGAAGCTTGGAAGTCCTCTATTTCACTGAAATTCCATATTTTGCCTTGGAGCATGATACTTAGTTTTGCTGGGTCGGTGATTGTTGGTTTTAATCCTAGCTCCTTTGACCTCTGGAATATCATATTCCAAGCCCTTCAATCCCTTAATGTAGAAGCTGCTAGATCTTGTGTTATCCTCAAGTTGTTTCTTTCTGGCTTCTTGCAACATTTTCTCCTTGATCTGGAAACTCTGGAATTTGGCGACAATATTCCTAGGAGTTTTCTTTTAGGGATCTTTTTTAGGAGGTGATCATTGGATTCTTTCAATTTCTATTTTACCCTCTGGGTCTAGAATATTAGGGCAGTTTTCCTTGATAATTTCTTGAAAGATGATATCTAGGCTCTTTTTTTGATCATGGCTTTCAGGTAGTTCAATAATTTTTAAATTATCTCTACTGGATCTATTTTCCAGGTCAGTGGTTTTTTCAATGAGATACTTCACATTGTCTTCCATTTTTTCATTCCTTTGGTTCTGTTTTATAATATCTTGATTTCTCATAAAGGCACTAGCTTCCATTTGCTCCAATCTAATTTTTAAGGTAGCATTTTCTTCAGTGGTCTTTTGGACCTCCTTTTCCATTTGGCTAATTCTGCTTTTTAAGGCATTCTTCCCCTCATTGGCTTTTTGGAGCTCTTTTGCCATTTGAGTTAGTCTATTTTTTAAGGTGTTATTTTCTTCAGTATTTTTTGGGTCTCCTTTAGCAAGTCATTCACTTGTTTTTCATGGTTTTCTCACATCACTCTCATTTCTCTTCCCAATTTTTCCTCTACTTCTCTAACTTGCTTTTCCAAATCCTTTTTGAGCTCTTCCATGGCCTGAGAGCAGTTCATGTTTTTCTTGGAGGCTTTTGTTGTAGGCTCTTTGTTGACTTCTTCTGGCTGTATATTTTGGTCTTCTTTGTTACTAAGGAAAGATTCCAAAGTCTGAGTCTGAATCTGAGCCTATTTTCACTGCCTGGCCACATTCCCAGCCAACTTACTTGACCCTTGAGTTTTTTTGTCGGGGTATGAGTGCTTGTAGAGTATAGAGTACTTTGTCCCAAGCTTGAGGGTCTACGCTGTTGTTTTCAGAGCTATTTCTATGCGGCAAGCTCTGCCACACCAGTGCTAGTCCTCCCCCAAGAATTGGCAACCTGGACTGCGACTCAGATCTAACCTGGCTCTGCACTCCAGCTCAGATCTGCTACAATGTGAACAAGCTTGGTAACATGCTTGGTGATGAACTAGAAAGCAACAGAGACTTAGAACATTACTTTTTACATCATGTATATGACTTTTAAGGAGTCTAAACCATACTCTAAAAAGAAAAGGGGTGGGGAGTGAACATAAAGCAGAACATAGTGAAGATAAAAACAATTAGTGTCATATTTGGAAAAATATGAGCATTGTTTTCCAATACATATATTTACTTAGTGTAAAATCTTGAAGAGTTTCAGTCAATCTCACTGATATGTTATTTTGTTGGGAGAATCACAACAATCCAAAGAAAAATGATGTTGAAAGACTGCAGAACTTTGATCAATACAGTGACCAAGCATGACTTCAGTAGTCTGACAGTGAAGTGTCACTCCTGCCTCTTGACAGAGAAGTGACAGACTAGTGGTGTGGAGTGAGGTATATATTTTCAGATGTGGCCAATGCATTGATTTGTTTTGTTTAGCTATTTATTTGTTATGAGGGTATAAGGTGGGGGTGAAGGAGGGGACTTCAATTTCTATTGTGTGGGTGGTAGAGGGTGTCAGTGAGAAGTCACATTGATATAAAAAAAGGAAATATATCACTAAAACATTTTAAGTAGTAGAATCATATTTTAGACAAATGGTAGAACTAGGTGGAAGCATACACAGAGAAAGATTTTGCCATCATATTAATGCATGATAGAGATAATAATAGTAAAAGAAGGCACACAAAAGGAGAAAAAAGAAGTGTGAGTGGAAGAGGAACAAAAGAGAAAGGTATAGATTGATAGGACAAGAGAGGAGAAAGATGAGATCAAAAATGAGAAGTAAAATAGGAAAAAAGCAAATAAGAGAGCTACCAGATTATTACTGCTTCCCTCCAGCCCCAGTATATTTGTATATCCCCTAAGGGAATTCTGTCTTCTCTAATTTCCTGCACTGCTAAAGTTAGGGTCATAACTTAAAAAAAATAAAACTAAAGAAAAATAATTATCAATTTAAATGCTCCAAAGAGCTTATAGTGATTAATCTTTATTATGTTGCTTCATTTTCTTGACCTCTTCTCATGTTTGAAAATTTAGAGACAAATTTTAAACAAAGTTATATGCTAAAACTGAATAAAAAAGGTTGTATTTAAATGTTGTTATAGGCACAGCATTGCCATGACATAGTGGATGGAATCTGGATTTGGAGTAACAAAGATTTGTCTCAGGCAATTACCACGTAATGCTGGGCAAGTCTCTTAAATCTAAGCCTCAGTGTCCTTTTCTGGAAAATCGGCATAGTAATAACTTTACTCCATAGGGTTGCAGTGAGGATCAAATGGGATGATTGATATAATTTCCTTTACAAATGCCAGTTATTATTTTTCATTGCCACAGTAGATCTATTTACAAAACTTATTTAGAAGCCTGTATATGACCTAACTCAAACAACCCAGAGAAGATAATGACAAATCTAAATCCTTGAAGACAATGATGTCAAACTAAAGTAGAAACGGGGATCTCTAAACCATACATACTTACATGTTAACTTAGAAAACCACATATAAGCATTATCTATTTTATTATCGTTATTCCTTATTTTGTTAAATATTTCCCAATTTACATTTAATGTGGCTCAGGAATATTGTGGGCTGCATGAGGAAAGAATGTTTGAAACCTTCTGCTTTAAGGAATGCTAACATTAATTGTGACTTTTTTTTCAAGAGGACTTCAGTATAATACTTTTTTTACCCTACAAATTCCCAGTGAATAATCTCCATGCAGCACAGATAATAGGACAACTTTTAAGAATTGGGCTCTGCAGAAAAGTATCCTATTGCTCCACTGCAAAGCATTTCATAGGATTTATCATGTGTGCCATACTAATTTATAGTCATTATCTGTGGTGAAATGGAAAGTCATCACTGACATTAAGGGCAGCATATGGTTCTTTTATTATAAAATTCATGTCCTGCTCATCCCCTTTAACCCTCACCATATGGTTCTCATTTCATTTGTTGCCATTTGTTATGCTAGATAAGTTAAAAAAGTTATTATATATTGATTTACTGCTGCAAGTGCCTGAAAACCTTTGTGCTTCCCACACTATCATTGATCAAATATCAATTATTTTTTTTAAACTCTGCTGCTATAGAACATATTAAATTGATTCTGGATTTATCTGGTACATGCTAAAGGCTCTGACCCCAATTTTTCTGTTAAAGGCTTTTTATCTTCAGTTTTAAGAGCAATTTTAGGCCTTGCAAAATTGTACTGCTCTGCGGAACCCACCTTTTTTCAGTTTCTCAGCTAGAAAATTGTACCTCAAGAAAGAGAGGATGAAATTTTGTGGAGATTTGGGGACTTTGATTTAATCAACAGCCATAAACACAACTCAAAAACCCTTCATTTCGAGGATACCTTGTTTCGTTATGTTACGTTCTCAGAACAGGACCATAAATTAAATATAAGGGAACTAAATGGTTTGTGAACATACCAGTAAAACTAAATTACTGTTTTCCTTCCACTCCAGACTACTTCCCAGGTTATGAATATATAGTTTTCCTTCCTTGGTTAAGCCGTCTTTGATGTTAACATGCCTCTATCTAGTATGCTTGGAATAATTCTTTGTTGTGTGTGTAATAAATGCAATTGTTCTGTGAAAGAGCAAGTACAGCTGTGCTTTGAAGATTGTGTTTGCTTTCATACTTTTTAATGTTTGATTTTAGACATGGATTTCAACTTAATCCATTCCATTCTCCAATACATATTTGAAAATGGAATATGCGTCCCTAACTTTAAATAAAACTAAAAAGTAATCTCCAAAGGGTTAGAAGCAAATTCTATAATATAGCAGATACCAAAGAGAAAAGAGCTACATGGCCATAGTGAAAAGCCTTCATTTGATGAGCCATGCATTTGCCCAGTCCAGGGCTTTAGATTTCTCTGGCACTTGATTCTTTTCAGAGCCTACTTGTACCAGCAGTGCATTAATTTTTGATTCAGTTCATAGTTATTTATTTCAATTAAATTAAACACATTTATTTAACACCTGCTTCATGCAAGGCATTGTGCTAGGGTGCTAGGGGTACAAAGACAAACCATTTTATTTCCTATAATGACAAATAAAAATAGAGTTGTTGACAAGCTGGTGTTGTTGGTTTATTTTTTTTCCCTAAGGTAACACTGAGATCTCAATTGATTTTAAGGGTTGTTTCATCCAAATTCACATGTTGGAGTTTATCCAACTTTAAATGGCTGGAGATGAAAATTACTTGGCCCACTAAGAAAAAAAGGAAGGCTTTCTTTATCTTAAAAGGGGAGAATAATGCTGTGGTAAAGTTCATAGCATCATCATTTTAAAGCTGAAAGGCCATCTGGTGGATTTTTAGCAAATACTGTTTGATTGAAGGAAATGACAAATGAGGAAGCTGGAGCACAGAGATACTATAGAACTTGGCCATGGTCACAGAAGTATTAAGTGTCAGATAAGGAAAATGACTTAACTGGACTCACCCTGTTAGTAAGTGATGGGATTGTAATCCAAACTGAAGTTTTCAAACACAGAGTTTTCCACCGTACCATACAATACTCATCTTGAAGCTGATTCAGATTACACAATAAGAAAAGTATGTCCATAATTTTGGCCATGATTTCATTTTTTCTCAATTAAAAACAAAAAGTGATGTTTGGTGTGATTATTGTAGACTTCTGAAATAGATGATGTGTTGATGTTAATCACATTGTCACCATTACTTAAACTCCAATGGCTCCCCATTGTTTTCTGAATCAAATAAAAATGTTCCATTTGGCATTCAAAGCCCTTAAGAATCAACTCTCCTCCAATCTTTCCAGTCTTCTTATACCTTTCTCTCTGTCAATCCAATGACAGTGGCCTCCTGACTGTTCCACAAATAAGACACTCCACGTCTCAACTCCAGGCATTTTCTCTGGCTCTCCTGCATCTCCGGATTGGTCTCCCTCCTCAACTCTGCCTATTAGCTTCCCTGACTTCCTTTTTAGTCCCAACTAAAATCCCATCTTTTGTAGAAAGGCTTACCCTATCCCTTTTAATTCTAGCGTCTTCCCTCTCTATATGAATATGTCTATGTCTGTACATATATACATATGTATATACTCTAAGTATTAATATAGCTTATTTGTATATACTTCTTTGCATGTTATCTCCCCCATTAGATTGAGTTCTTTGAAAGCAAGGACTGTCCTCTGCCTCTCTTTGTATCCCCAGTGTTTAGTACAATGCCTGGCATATGGTGAGTACTTAATAAAGATTAATTGATATGTATATATGTATACACACATACATATATGTAAAGCCTCCTGGGGGGGTCAATCACATACCCACTGACAATACACATACACTTATACATGTGTATGTAAAGGTGTATATACACATATAAGCATGGATGGATGTGTTATGTTCCTAAATAAAAATTACTCAAGAGAGGTGGAAATTGCTACTCCCAGAGTTCTAGGGGTAGTCCTGTGAGTGGTTTACTTTCTAAATACTAGCTCACAAGCTCTCACTTCTGTGTTCCTTTAGTCTTCATCTAGCAGACTCTGTAGCAAAGCTATTTTCTCTAATGACATAGCAAGAACAGATCTTTCTTTCTTCAAGAGCAGCAGTTATGAATTATTTCTCCCAAGCCCAAGAACACACTTTCCTACAAATATAGCCAGAGTCCAGAGTGGGGAGAAGAATGGTTAGGATCTTTATGCTAGTGAGGCACAGGTGTAGGTTACACATCTGGCCAAGTATCCCTCTACTCTGGGACACAGGTCCTTGGTGTCCTTTCTTTCTCTGAGTGATCTTTATGAAGGCTGCTACAAATGACTCTGTCATTCAGCTGGGATGGCTCTTGTAGTTGGAGTATGAGATAGGGAGATGATGATGTCTTCAAGTGGAGCAGGGGTACAGTTGGGCTTGCTCCTTATAGGGTATGGTGCCTCAGGCTAGACAGGCACATCTACTGCTGGGCTGCTTTGATCAGGTCACTCAGCTGTCATGTTGGCTCCTCACTAGGATTTGTGGCTGTTCTACCATGACAGCGATGGGGGCAGTCAATGCTGGTTGGGGCCAGGAAGACCATTCTCCTTCTGGGCAGTGGTTGCCAGATATGGGCCAGGCAGGGCACACTGGTGCTAGGAAGCTGATGCTAGCCTGGGCTAAGCAAGTCATTCTGTCCCATGGCTTTTTTTTTTCAACTGGAATACTACAAACACTTCAGTAGGGCAAAGAACTTTATCTTGAGAAAAGCTTTTTCCTTTTGACTTCATCAGAGCCTCAGCTCTCAGATTGTTTGTCATCCATGGGCAGGAAATAGGAGAAGGCTTGCCCCATGGCTTTTGACAAATTCTTCCTAGCTTAAAAGTCCCTTCCCTTTATAAACTACTTTAAGTTGCATTAGATTAATTGATTTCAGCTCAGTCATTTTTACTTTTCCTACTCATTCCTTCGGGAATCTTATGAATGTAAAAGACCAGGGACAAAGGTGTGAATGTAGTCTACAGCCTGGAGGCATGTTCCTAGTCCAGCCAGACACTTCATGGGCCATAAAATCCTCAATCCTCTCACCCTTTCTTAGTGTACTGAATGTCTATTTGGCATATGAGAGCTTTTCCATTTATCTCTCTCTCTCTCTCTCTCTCTCTCTCTTTCTCTCTCTCTCTCTCTCTCTCTCTCTCTCTCTCTCTCTCTCTCTCTCTCTCTCTCTTTCTCTCTCTCTCTGCCACCCCTCATACTGGCCTACCTCTGAGATATTTAGGCTCCAGACTACCACAATAAAGCAAATATTGCACAAAATTAAGTGCATATCTCAATAAAATGAGTCACAGATCTTTTGGTTTCCCAATATACATAAAAGTTATGTTTACGCAATACTCTAGTCTATTACTTGTTTAATAGTATCATGTCTTAAAAAAGTACATACCTTAATTTAAAAATATTTTATTACTAAAAATGCTAACCACCATCTAAACCTTCAGCAAGTTGTAATCTTTTTGCAGGTAGTGGATCTTGTGCAAAGTTGGTGACTGCGGACTGATCAGGATGGTGGCTGTGGTGATTTCCTAAAATAAGACAACAATGAAGTTTGAGTTTGGACTCTTTCTTTCACTTGAACACTAAGATTCATTGTAGGGTTATTATCTGGCTAAATTTCAATATTGTTGTGTCTCAGCAAATCAAGAGGCCCAAGGAGAGGGAGAGAGGCAGGAATGGCCAGTCAGTGGAGCAGTCACAACCCACATTTATCAATTAAGTTCTCTGTCTCATATGGGCTCAGTTAGTGGTGTCCCAAAGCAATTACAATAGTAACTTCAAGGATCATTGATCACAGATCACCATAACAGACATAATAATTATGAAAAATTGTGAAATATTGCAAGAATTACCCAAACGTGACACAGAGACATGATGTGAGTACACACTTTTGGAAAAATTATACCAATAGACTTGCTTGTGACAATCCTTTCAGATTATTTCAACCCCAATAAGATCCAAAGCCTAAATTAATCAACCAAACTACTTTGCTCCACTCTAGAAATGCCATTTCCTGTGTCAGCAACTTCAAAGACCAGATAAGATTGACAAGGGGTATCTTTCCTGCTGGTGACCTGATGTCTGCAACCAGAACATTGGAATTTCTCTTATCTTGATATTCTAGGGACATTTGCATCTTGAGATCTTAATCTCTAAGTGATACTACCTTGTCAATTGTCTTGTCTTACTGTATATAAGACCCATTCAACTAAGAAATTTCCTTTCTTACGATGTGGAGACCATAAACTAGTGTTGGGATTGTTCTTACGTGTACTTAAACCTTGTCATTCCTCTGTCAATCAATCAGAAGTTTGCTTCTGATTCCATGATCATATATCTGGTAGCTTTAAGGGAATAAATAATTATGATTTTATATATCATCCAGCCTATTTGCCTCCTTTAACCAAACTTTCAGGTCAACACTTGACGCAGGGTTACCACAAACTTTCAATTTGAAAAAAAGAAAGAAACACATCTGTTAAGTACAATAAAATGAAGTACAATAAAATGAGGTATGCTTTTATGTAAAGAGAAACATCTAAGTAATGTGTCTATTTCTAAACATATTGGAGAGCACATACATTTTTCAAATGAATAGACTGATGTAAGAAGACATATACCTTAATAATAGATGCTTTCAGGTAGAGAGATCCATATAGTAAACCTTTGAAACTTAATCCTGGAACTTAATGAAAAGAAAAAATATTTATAGTTCTGCTGTCATGCCCATCAAGATATCAACATGGTCGTTATCAAGGAAAGGAGAACACTGGATATCTCATGCTCTGTGCCTAGATTAAGAAACTTTTACTCTGTTAGGCTTAAGAAAGGGCAATATAAATTTCTTAATTTTAAGAATGTTTTCATTTCATTTTCCCCAATTACACATAAAAACAATTTTAGCATTTTAAAATAATATTTGAGTTCCAAGTTCCTTCCCTCTCCTTCCCTTTTACTTGAGAAGGTAAGCACTTTAATATAGATTATACCTGCAAAACATTTCCATATTAGCAATGTCACCAAAAAACAAAACAAAACAAAATCATAGACAAAAAATTAAGAAAAATACCCAAGAAAAATAAAGTTAAAAAAAATAAGATTTGACCTTTGGGCATTCAGACTCCATTAGTTGTTTTTCTGGAGGTGAATAGCACTTTTTATCATAAGTCCTTCAGAATCGTCTTGTGTGATAGTATTGATGAGAATTGCTATAGCATTCACAATTGGTCACCGTACAATATTGCGTTACCGTGTACCATGATTTCCTGACTCTGCTCAGTTCATTTTACATTGGTTCATATAAGTCTTCCAGGTTTTTCTGAAACTATCCTGCTCATTATTTCTTACATCACAATAGTATTCCATCATACTCACATACCACAACTCATTCAGTCATTCCCCAATTGATGGGTATCCCTTCAATTTTCAATTCTTTACAACCACTAAAAGAAGTGATATAAATTTATTTGTATATGTAGAACATTTCCCTTTCTTCTTTGACCTCTTTGGAATATAGACCTAGAAGTGGTATTGTTGAATCAAAGGGTATGCACAGTTTTATAGCACTTTGGGCAAAGTTCCAAATTGTTCTCCAGGATGGTTGTATCAGTTCACAACTCCACCAGGAATGTCGCATTCTCTCCAACACTTGTCATTTCCTTTTGTCAGATTAACCAGTCTCAAAAGTCTCTCAGAACTGTTTTAATTTGAATTTCTCTAATCAATAGTAATTTGGCACATTTTTAATATCACTGTAGATCACTGATTTTTCTTCTGAAAACTACCTTTTTTGATATCCTTTGATGATTTATCATTGGGAACTGACTTGCATTCTCACAAATTTGACTCAGTTCTCTATATATTTGAAAGATGAATGCTTCATCTGAGAAACTTGCCATGAGATTTCTTTTCCCTCCCTCACCCCCTTCCCCTCTCTTCCTGCTTTCCTTCTAATCTTGGCTGCATTGGTTTTGTTTGTGCAAAAACTTTTTAATTTAATGTAATCAAAATTATCCATTTTATATCCTGTAATGCTCTCTATGTCTTCTTTGGTCAAATAAATCTTCTGGCATCCATAGATCTGACAGGTAAAGTATTCCATTTTCCCCTATTTTTCTTGTTATATCACCCTTTACTAAATTATGCACTCATTTTAACCTTATCTTGGTATATGGTGTGAGATGTTGGTCTATTCCTAGTTCCTGCCAATATTCCTATTCCTAGTTCCTGCCAAACTGCTTTCTAGTTTTCCCAGCAGTCTTTTGTTGAATAGTGAATAATTTCCCAAAATCTTGTACCTTTGTGTTTATCAAACCCTGGATTACTATGGTCATTTATTACCATGTATTGTATACCTAATCTATTCTACTCTACTACAAAAGTTCTAAGGTTTGTCTATCCTCATATTTTTTTTTCTTAAGAACACAAGTTTTGAATGAGGTTCTATATCTGTAAAATAAATTGTATAGGGATTGTATCTGTCATTGTTTTCAGTTCAGAAACTAGGACTGTGTGTGTTCAAATAAGTTAAACTGATACATTTTGTAATTTTTCCTCAATTTTCCCAGAATTGAAATATGCATCTTTGAAGGAAATCACGCACACACACACACACACACACACACACACACACACACACATATATATATATATATATATATATATATATATACATATATTGTAAAGACTTCTGTTTTATATTTGGTAAGTTTCTAATAGCATACTCTACCTCAAGGGTTTGTTGTGAGGAAAGTACCTAGACATTAAAGTGTTAAATATAGAACAACTGGAGGTTCTTTCTCTCCTTTGCATGTGGGTCTTCGTATACCACCTAACTGAGTTTCAAGGCAAACTTAGTGGGTCCATATGTGCTTAAAATGACAGCTTCCAAGTTTTCCCCAATATGTTTACTTCTATGAGTCAACTAGAAGACACAATTAAAGTAAAGCAGTGAGTGATTTGGTGTAGTAAGAAAAGCAGCTATAGATCATTTCCCTATAAACTTGGGGTGAACTCTCCCACAAATACACAACAGGGGAGCGTGTGGAGGTTACGTATGTAGAGAGGTGCACATGTAGGCAACCTGTCACCTGAGTGGATTATGGAGGGGCCGTATGTGACTATGTGTACACCAGAATGTAGCATGGAGGGGATATACTTAGGTAATATCTGTAACTGGAGCACATATAAGAGGGATAACTGGTACTTCTGACAGTACAGAACCATTTGTGCCTTCTGGTTATCTCCTTAATCTTTTCTCCCTGGATCTGTTCCTAACTTGTTTTTTTTTTTTACATGGCATGCAGCTGTGCTAGGTATATAGTCTTGGCTGGGAGTGGGGGCAGGTAGTATTGTCTGCCAGGTGTTGCTTCTGGCAATGTATAGGTGACTCTGGTCAAGCCTCTCTCTGCTGCTAAACTCTACTTTCAGCTTAAGTGCTGAACTGAGGTGCTGACTCTTTGTCCTATTTAGAGGAAGAAAAATGGACTTCCATTTCTCATCTAAGCCCAGAGGGTGATATGATGAGATCTGTGCATTAGTAATATTAATACAGCAACAATGATTAGGATGCAATGAAGGAGGAGAGACTAGAGGAAGGGAGATCTATTCATGGCTACTACAGTAGTTCAAATGAGAAGTAATAAAGGCTTAAATAAGAGCTATGGCAAGTAGGAATGGAAGGAGGACAAATATAAACATTGTCGAGGCAGAATATAGTGTGGAGGCAGAATATGACTAACTGGATTTAGGTGGCAAGGGACAATAAGGGGTTAAGATTTTGAGATACTATGGGAGATTGGAGGGTAACACTGAAGCAATAGATATCTGTCTGTCTATCTATCTATGATAAATGTGAATTGTGAGCTATTTTAAAATTAAATTGTTCTTTGTGTCACCAGTTTCCTATATTAGATGGTACAAATACCCAATTCTATCCCAGATTTCATTACTTCACTGACATAGCAATTGGAATTCTTAGAACATTGCTAATTTAGTGAAAGTCCCCTAATGATTTATGATGGATGCAGATCTTTCTTGTTTACTGACTCCAGGTACATGTATTAGCAATAGAATTCTTTAGCCAATGAGTGCAAAACTCCAGTAGTGTTCATCTCATTATGTAAGTGCCCCAAATGTGCTCCCTGTCATGTTTTATTTCTTAATTGAGAAATTAATGGAAGCCATTGAAATGTTCTATTTTCTACGTGGGTTTTCCAGATATTTTTTATAGCAATGAGGCTTGTCTAAATGATATACTTTTGTCTCCTTCTAATTTGTAAACATTCCTTGTGCTAATGGATTTTGTACCATGATAGTATCTTGGAAGGAGACAAGATCTGTTATGCGATTAAATGTGGAACATTGTGGGTCTGATCATTTAAGTCAGTAAGCTTTGCTCGAACTGCCTGACAAAACTAATTCTGCAGATGTTGCCCATAAGAAAGTAAATGAAAAAAAATCTGACTGAACAAGCTGTTCCACTGCAGTTTTTACGAATAGAAAAAAGTATGTAGGCTTCTATGCAAATTTTGATTGAGGAGAATAAAGGTGATGCCCTGAAAAAATTTTGCCATTTTAAAAATTGTGTTGTGAATTGGGGGAGCATTTAAATGAACTCAGTGGGACTGGTGTAGTGAAAAGAAGCACAAGTATTGACATCTGAGTTTGGAGTTTTGTTTCTATACTTATTTATTAGATATCTGACTTTAGGCAAATAACAACCTCTCTGAGCTTTAGTTTTCTCATTTGTAAAATAGATGCACCATTACCTGTGCCTTCTAAATTTGCAAATTTATTGAGTGAAGAGTTTTGTAAAATTTCAAGAGATATAAATGTGGATTCTCTTTATTATTCAAATGAATTGTGTGTGTGCCTCTTCAATGTGAATGTTTATATTTTTACAATTCCCTCTATTAGACTATAAGTTTCTTAAAAGTAGAAGCTATACTCTCTAATTCTTTTTTTGGGAGAGGGGGAAGATTATTCTGTTTAGTGTTTAACAAAAAATTCTAGACACACAAAGTACTCAAGAAATATTGACTTATTGCCCATGATAATGCAAAAGGGTAATGACTTCCCTCTATATCTCTGTGAGTCTGTCATGATTGACAGTTGCTTTTACCATCCTTGTAATTCTGGATTGAATTAGAAAGGATCTTATATAAGACTGAGCAAAATTTGATCCATTCTTTCTTGGTGCATTTGCAATGATTTTGGGAACTTTGCCAGAAGTTGGATCTCATTTTAATATTTCTGCATTACATTTACTTTGGAACTTCTAATTTATTTACAAAGGTAGTAGCTACCTCTATTTCGTAGATAAAGAAAGTACAGCACAAGGAAGGTAAGTGATTTGTGGTAAGCTCCATTGGGTATCATGGTTATTCACCAATACAATAAACATTTACTAGGTGCTTACTACATGCCAGGCACTGTGCTACATGCTAGGGATACAACAGTCTGTGCCCTCAGTAAACTTATATTATGTTGTGGGGAAAGAGACTGTATGTAGAAAATTAAATATAAAATATATGCAATATATATATATACATGCATACACACATATATGTATACATACACACATATATGTGTATATATATGTGTGTGTGTATGTATTTAAATACACACACACATATAAGTTTACTCCTGACACTAGCATCTGAGTGGATCAGGATGGATTTCCTGTGGGAAGTAGCACTTGAGCTGAGCTTTTAAAGAAGCTAAGGAATTCTTTGAGAAGGAAAGGAAGAAAGAGTTCACTGGGGCAGAAGAGATCACTTGTGCAAATGAGCTGAGATAGCAGGTGGAATGCCATGTAAAGGGATCATCATGTGGGACATAATGGCTGAAAGGTAGAGGACGTAAAGGAGAGTAAAAAGTGCAGTAAGCTTGGAAAACTAGAATGAAGTCTTATTATAAAACTTCTCAAAAACCAAATAAAGTAGTTCATATTTTATCCACAGCCAAAAGGGAGCCACTGGAACTTTTGAAGAAAGGGAATTATGTTGTCTACCTGAGCTTTGGGGATATTATTTTGGCAGCTTTATGGAGAATGAATTAGAGAGAGAACAAACGAGACATATGGATATCAATTAAGAGAGTATTACATTGATCTGGTTGGGATGTGATGAAGGCCTGAACTGGGGACATGGTCCTGTGAGTGGAAAGACTCAGAAAAATATTATGGATGAACAATCAATGACTTAAAAGATTAGATATGAGAGATGAGGTAGAGGGATGACTTGAGGGTGACTGAGGTTGTGATCTTGGAAGACTTGAAGGATTGGGAGGGTCTTGATAGATGTAAGGAATTTAAAAGAAAGAAGGATTAGGGAGGAAAGATAAGTATGAAGAACAGAATATAACCTTAGTTTGAGTAAGGATAAAAGAAGTAGTCACTGAAAATTCCCCTCAACAGGAGAGCTGATCAAGATATTGGGTCATCATTTCATTACTTGATCTCATCCCAGACCCAAAGAATATGACCTTCATTTTCTGTATCTTATTTAATTAGATTATTTGTAATGAGAACCAGCCACTTACACTGTTCTGCCTGTTTTCCTTATTCTTGTCTGTTTAGAGATGTGACTGAAGTACAAAGGCAATAGCTGATCTCTTATTAATGTAGGATTTACTGTTGTTTGGAAATTGATGAATAAAGAAATAGGAAATCCTGCCTCTTGATCAATTGAACTCAACCCATTCACTTTCCAGGTATATCCTTTTTATTTTTTAATGTCAGCCCAAACCTCTTTCTTTTTCCCTTTTTTATATTATATTTTATTTCAATTTTTAAAATTTACTTTTAGTTTTTAACATTCATTTCCACAAGATTTTGAGTTATACATTTTCTCCCCATCTCTACCCTCCCCCCACCCCAAGATGACATGTATTCTGATCGCCCCTTTCCCCAGTTTCCCCTCCCATCTATCACCCCACTCCCCCTGCCCTTATCTCCATTTTCTTGTAGGGCAAGACAGATTGCTATACCCTGTTGCCTGTATATCTTATTGCCCAGTTGCATGTAAAAACAATTTTTTAACATTTGTCTTTAGAAGCTTGAGTTCCGAATTCTCTTCCTTCTTTGCCCCTCACTCACCCTCCTGGAGAAGGCCAGAAATTTAATATAGGTTATATGTGCATTGTTATTCAAAACACTTCCATAATAGGTTGTGAAAGACTAGTTATATTTCTCTCCATCCTATCTTATCCCCCTTTATTCAATTTTCTCCTTTGACCCTGTCCCTTTTCGAAAGTGTTTGCTTTTGAATACCTCCTCCCCTAATCTGCCCTCCCTTCTATCATCCCCCCATCCCCTTTTCCCCTACTTTCCTGTAGGGTAAGATACCCACTTGAGTGTGTATGTTATTTCTTCCTTAAGCCAAATCAAATGAGAGCAAGGTTTGCTCTTTCCCTTTCACCTACCCCCTCTTCCCTTCCATTATAACAGCTTTTTCTTGCCACTTTTATGTGAGGTAATTTACCCCATTCTATCTCCTTCTCCCAATATATTCCTCTCTCACCCATTAATTTTATTTTTTAGATATCATCCCTTCATATTCAACTTACCCTGTGCCCTCTGTCTATATATATGTATATTCCCTTCAACTACCTTAATACTGAGAAAGGTCTCATGAGTTACAAATATCATCTTTACATGTACACATGTAAACAGAACAGTTTAACTTTAGTAAGTCCCTTATGATTTCTCTTTCCTGTTTACCTTTTCATGCTTCTCTTGACTCTTGTATTTGAAAGTCAAATTTTCTATTCAGGTCTGGTCTTTCATCAAGAATGCTTGAAAGTCCTCCATTTCATTGAAAAGCCATATTTTTCCCTGAAGTATTATACTCAGTTTTTCTGGGTAGGTGATTTTTGGTTTTAATCCAAGCTCCTTTGACCTCTGAAATATCATATTCCAAGCCTTTGATCCCTTAATGTAGAAGCTGCTAGATCTTGTATTATCATGATTGTGTTTCCACAGAACTTGAATTTTTTCTTTGTGGCTGCTTGCAATATCTTTCCTTGACCTGGGAACTCTGGAATTTGGCTACAATATTCCTAGGAGTATTCTTTTTGGGATATTTTTCAAGGGGTGATAAGTGGATTCTTTCAATTTCCATTTTACCTTCTGGCTCTGGGATATGAGAGCATTTACCTTGATAATGTTTTGAAAGATGATATCTAGGCTCTTTTTTTGATCATGGCTTTCAGGTAGTCCAATAATTTTTAAACTATCTCTCCTGGATCTATTCTCCCGGTCAGTGGATTTTCCAATGAGTTATTTCACATCATCTTCCATTTTTTTTATTCTTTTGGTTCTGTTTTATAATTTCTTGATTTCTCATGCAGTCACTAGCTTCCACTTGCTCCATTCTAATTTTTAAGGCATTATTTTCTTCAGTGATCTTTTGGACCTCCTTTTCCATTTGGCTAATTCTGCTTTTTAAGGCATTCTTCTCCTCATTGGCTTTTTGGAGCTCTTTTGCCATTTGAGTTAGTCTACTTTTTAAGGTGTTATTTTCTTCAGTATTTTTTGGGTCTCCTTTAGCAAGTCATTCACTTGTTTTTCATGATTTTCTTGCATCACCCTAATTTCTATCCCCAATTTTTCCTCTACTTCTCTTACTTGCTTTTCCAAATTCTTTTTGAGCTCTTCCATGGCCTGAGACCAATTCATATTTTTCTTGGAGGCTTTTGACATAGGCTCTTTGACTTTGTTGACTTCTTCTGGCTGTATGTTTTGATATTCTTTGTCACAAAAGTAAGATTCTGTAGTCTGAGTCCTTTTACTTTGCTCATTTTACCAGCCAATTACTTGACTTTTGAACCCTTTATCAGGGTATGACTGCTTCCTGAGTGGAGAGTGCTCTGTTCCAAGCTTCAGGGGTTTTGCACTGCTGTTTTCAGAGCTACTTCAATTTGAGGTTGTATGATACTCCTCTCCTGGCCTGTGCGTTCAAGCACTCCTTTCTGCTGTGTAACTACCAGCAGGACTCCCTCTCCACAGCCACCACTAGCTCTGCCACACCAGCACTCCTTCTCGCCCAAGGACTGCCAACCAGGTCTGTGACCCAGATCTAAGCAGGGAAAAATAAGAGATCCCTGCACAGCCACACTGATCAGCTGCTTGATTCCTCCCACTATCTCTGGGCCTGGAGGTCTGGAAGCCTTTGCTGCTGCTACTGCTGCCACCTCTGCTGCCCTGGGGCTGGGGCCAGACTTCTCTCACCCAGGTCCAACAATTTTCCCACTGACCTGCTATGCTGTCTTTGGTGTTTGTGGGTTGAGAAGTCTGTAAACTGCCATAGGTAGGTGATTCAGGGCCCTAAGACCTGTCCCAACTGGACTGCTCTGGCTTGGTCTGTCCTGGTGCTGCCCAAGCTGGGCTGTGCTCTGCTCCCAGCATGGTGTGATAGACCCTTCCCAGTGACTATCCAGGCTGTCTTGGGCTGGAGACTTGTTTTACCCTGTCATTTTGTGGGTTCTATAGCTCTAGAATTTGTTTAGAGTCATTTTTTACAGGTGTTTGGAGGGATTTCAGGGTGAGCTCAAGCAAGTCCCTGTTTTCATGCTGCCATTTTGGATCTGCTCTCTGAGACCAAAACTCTTTCTGCTAAGCATTATGGGTGCCTAAACTAGATTAGAGATAGTTCTCAAGAAATATTCCAGCAAATAATTCTTAAAGTCATGACTGTCCTACATGTGTAGAACTTAAAATGAAATTAGAAATATTTACGTGCCCAATGATGATTTAAAACTTGTTACCAAACTGATTTCTTGAATATTTCTTATAAGCTTATGGATTTACTAGCAATTACATGAACTAAGTTAAACAGTTTTTTTTTCTTTCTAGTAAAAACTTCACATTGTATAAATAGGGAGAGGGAAAGAAGTAACATGCTCTCTCTTCCCCAATAGGGAAAAAGTGAAATTAAAATTTGTTGAATGTGGACTGAATTTACAATTAATGGTAAGTTGTGCATAGCACATTGCTTTGTTTCTATTTTTTAATCACATTTAATCAGATTGAAAACAAGTGTTAATAAAAAAGAGAGCTACCAAAGTTGTTAATGATTAGATGACCCACGTTAGACACCCACAATGAAAGACTAGATCCCTTTTCTTTTTCCGTCTCAGAATTCTGCCAAGTAGTTACAGGTATGCAAAACAGCAACATCTGGAAATGAGCTGGTGGAAGAAGGGATACAAGTTCCAAATTTATAGAGTACAGTTATGAAATAACTACCATTCATTTGATAGCTACATTTACAATATACCAGTCAGAGATGCAGATTTAGATATAAATGTACTAAGTAGCCACAAAGACCCTTGGCATGTCCTTGCTACTTATGGAGAACTGGCAATTAAAGAATCAATTAGAATTATTCTCATTGAATAAGGTCTTTCTGAGATGATTAACTAGACCATAAATTGATTTTTATTGTATTTCTTAATAGTTTTTTGGGCTACATATATATTTTATAGTGAATTAGTTTTATTTTTAAATTTTTCCCTCATTCATATTAATTTGATACTGAGTCTCCAATTTGCTTAACTTACTGAGCTTTCCTGTGCCTGTATTTTGTATTGTGTTTTATATTATCAGGAGATTATAGGAAAAGAAGAGACCATAAGAGGTCAATATAATATTGGATTTCATGAGGGTAGAGCAAAATGGGAATGGATAACACATACACACATATACCAACTGCTGAAAAATGAATTATATAAAACTGTATATTTCTGGAACAATTCATCAGTCTAAGACACTGAAGCCAGAGGCACTACATAAATATTGTATTAGCAATACAGATTATTTTTACAATATGAAACACATGATAAAGAATGATACAAGGCTTGGGACTCTATAAGTGCAAGCTCCTGTGACTACCCCTTACCACACTAATAAGATATGTATCTTAAATGATACTTGTAACATGGTAAAGATAGGCTTGAGGGAGAGCAGAAACTAAGTCCAACTCTCAACTGATTTTACATCATGAAAGTAATTTTTAGAAACACAAACTTAAAATCCAGAATTGTTTTCACTTCCTAATGGCTATTACATGGTATACACATGATGTATGTATACGAGTGTGCACATCCCTGTGTACATGTATATGCATGTATGTGTGTTTGTGAGTGTATATGTACATATGTGTGTATATGTTTGGAATTTTCATATTTCCTTTCCCGTTTCATCATTGAAGGGCCAAAAGAGATGGTCTGTGAATAATTTTTGACAATGCTATGACAAGAAAATTGGAGGTATTTGTGCAGTACTTAATTGTGCTTGAGGGACATGTCATTCAAGAGAAAAAGCATTAATAATATCAGCACTTGAAGAAACAAATTAGGATTTAAAACCTTGGCACAAAATAAATATTCTACATCTTTAAGGAAAATTATATTGAAATATAAATTTTGTATCTTTAAAATATTGGCATCCATATGCTGAATAGAATTATCAAGTGATATATTCTTTGTAAATGAACATATTTTCTGTTTTTTTTTAACAAGGCAATTGTTTCACTATGAGCTATACATAATTTGAACCTCACTGCAATATTTACAAATATAACTAAAATGTTATCTATTTTATGATGAAACTACTTGTTGATTATATCTGATATTGTATTTGCAATACAATTAATATGATTATAGTACTTCCCTCCCTATCTCTCCAAAAAAATAAAAAAAGGAAATAGGATTACAGATCACATAATATTCAAGAAGAATAAGTAGATTTCAAAGGGTCATTGGAAAAGATGTGACAAGCATGAATTAGAAAGTGAAGAACAGATTTGTGTAATTATTTCTAGGTTGAGCATTAAGTGAGAGAGAAACATTATCTGAATATTCCTTTACCTTGAAGATAGGTTGTAAGATGATACTGGGTAATTCACTTTCTCCAGGCTCTACTTTCCTCATCTATAAAATAAAGCAATTGGAATAAAAGACCTATTCTTCCTTTATCCTCTCAACCTATGATCCTATGACCTAAGTTTAAACCTGGATTCTACTTTGAGACCTTGGAAAAGTTATTTAACTTATACCTGTTAACCCATTTCCAAATTTGGGACAACAATAATATCTGTACTTCCTCTCTCTCAGAGATATTGTATCAATGATATATTTTGTGTAAAATAGTGTATAAATGTCAAATTCTCATATTGTACCTCTGTGGTTTTCATTTATATTTTTCCTGTAAAAAGTTTCATAATAGATACTGTGTTTATGAGGAGAGATCAATAATTATGAAAAGTATCAAGTAAGACAAAAACAATTGATGAAATATTTTAAATATAACTTTGATGTTGAGCAAAATGTAGATAATTGCTGATAGCACTAAAGGTTGAAAATGCAAATATGAATGTGAACTTCACAATGACAACCATAATGAGACTAAGTACAAAATATCTTTAAAAAGCATGTGAGTGAAGAGTTGCAAAGACCTATTACAGAATAGGGAAAGAAGGGAGGGAGGCAAACATTGTTTGAACCTTACCCTCTCTCATTGGATTCGGCTCAAAGAGGGAATAACATACACACTCACTTGGATATAGAAATCTATCTTACTCTAAAGGACATAGAAGGGGAAAGGAGAACCAAAAGGAGGAGGAGCGGGTAGAAGGGAAGGGAGAGGTAGTAGAAGAATGGGGAAAGAAAAGGGAGGGAGGCTGCTAAAAAGGAGAGCAGATTGAGGGAGCCAGCTGTCAGAAATGAAACACTAATGAGGGAGAGGAAGAAAGAGAGAGAAAAGCATAAATGGAGAGAAAATAGGATGGAGAGAAAGACACAGTAATAATAACTCCCATGAAATCAAAGTAGATAGCAGAACCATAATCCTACAATATGTTCTTTGCAAGAAACACATTTGAAGCAGAGAGATACACACAGAGTAAAGGTAATTTACCTGTCAGATCTATGTATGGAGAATGGAAGAATTTATGACCAAATGATAGATAGAAAACATTATGAAATGCAAAATGGATAATTATGATTACATTAAATTAAACAGTTTTTGCATAAGCAAAGCCAATGCAACCAACAGTAGAAGGGAAGCAGAAAACTGGGAAACAATTTTTACAGCTAATGTCTCTGATAAAGGCCTCGTTTCTAAAATATATAGAGAACCAAGTCATATTTATAATAATACAATTGATTCCTCAGTTGATAAAGGGCCAAGGGATAGGAACAGGTAGTTTTCAGGAGGAGAAATTAAAGCTATCTATAGTCATATGAAAAAATGCTTTAAATTACTACTGATCAGAGAAATACAAATTAGAATAACAGTGAGGTAGCACATCATAACTAATGGATTGGTTAACATGACAAAACAAGAAAATGCTAAATGCTGGAGAAGATGTGTGAACATTGAAATATTAATGCATTGTTGGTGGAGTTGTGACCTGGTCTAATAGTTCTGGAGAGCAATTTGGAACTATGTCCAAAGTGCAATAAAACTGTGTATAACATTTGACCTAGCAATACCACTCCTAGGACTGTATTCAAAAGATATTGCAGAAAAGGGAAAAGGATCCATATATACAAAAATATTTACAGCAGCCCTTTTTGTGGTGGCAAAGAATTGGAAATTGAGAGGTTGCCTATCAATTGGGGAATGGCTGAACAAGTTGTGGTATATGAATGTAATGTAATACTATTGTGCTATAAGAAATGATGATCAGGAGGATTTCAGAAAAAAACCTGGAAAGATTTACATGAACTGATGTTTAGTGAAGTGAACAGAACAGGAGAACACTGTACACAGTAATAGTGACATTGTGCAATGATCAACTTTGATAGACGGCTCTTCTCTGCAATGAAAGCATCTAAGTCAATTCTAAAATATTCATGTTGGAAAATGCTATCCACATCCTGAGAAAGAATTATGGAGTTTGGATGCAGATCAAAGCATACTATTCTCTCTCTCTCTCTCTCTCTCTCTCTCTCTCTCTCTCTCTCTCTCTCTCTCTTTCTCTCTCTCTCTCTCTCTTTCTCTCTGTCTGTCTCTCTTGTCTCATGGTTTTTCCCTTTTGTTCTGATTCTTTTTTCACAACATGACTAATGTACAAATATGTTTAATATGATTGTACCTGTGTAGCCTAAAAAAACCAAACAGAGCCATTACACTTGAGCTCAATAAACACCAATAGTTACTTATGCTGGCTTGTAGTACCAACCTGTGGTTTGAACTACCACCTTCCACACATTTACATACACACATGTATCAGTAAGGCAAGATTCATGATATCGATGGTGACCATGAATATGCCTGCATATTTCAGAATTGCAAAGTATAAGAGACTTTCTGTATAGAAGGCAGCAGAAGTAAAACATTTATTCAGACACCAGAGGATCAAATCCCAAAACCAATAACCCCAATTTGACATAGCAATAATTGTACTCCAAAATCAGTAAGTCTACCTCAATGTAACAGCAAGGAGATTAAAACACAGAATCACAATAAAGAGCCAAGCGATCCTGTTACCTTCCTTTTTGCTAGGGCCTTCCCAAAAGCACTCACTCATGAATCCTAACTGTCTGCTTGCCTGCATCCTCTCCTCCCACAGCTCTGAAAGCCCTTGCAGTTCTTTCTCTCACAGTTCTCTCTTCTTCTCACAATTCTATCTTCTTTGCAGCTCTCTCTACTCCACAGCTCCTTTGTCTGAGCTCGATGGCTACCCACAGGGTATATATACACCCTGTGTAGACCTGGGACTTAGCACCTGATAGCAAATGGGTGTGAGCCTATCTATAAGCAAGGGGCTCATAATTAAGCTTCCCTTAACTAGCTTCACCTGAGGCCCATTGAATGGGTGGGGAAGATCTTTGATCACATTAGCTGCACATTTGGCCCCAAGATCTTTCACATCCATTACATGGACAACTTGTGTCTGAATAGTACTAACATTTCTTAAGTACAACAAAATCCCCACAAAATAAACACATCATGAGCCTCCCATTTACAAAGTACTTAATTAACATCTCATTACCAGAGTGGTCACATGGCTCACTCTTAAGACCCTAGAGCTTTCATATCCATTACATAGGTCAATCGGAATATTGGCATAACTGGTGTCAACAGAACTTTACAACAATATAACAGGGATAACACAAAATAGGAATACAGAACAATGTGAAGTGGGACTTTTCATTGTTTTTTCTTTTGGAGTGCTTCTCAGCACTAAGGTAATCAAGTGGCTTTCATTGAACCTTGCCTTTGTTTGAATCAACAGTCTTTGATGACCTGCTTAAGTCACAAGAAAGCCTAAGTCCCTGGGGAACTGTATATATACTCTGAGGTTAGCATTTTGTTTTGGGGGCTCACTCATTAGAAGAGCATTCTTGTGATTTTGTGAGATGAGACTCTAGGTAGATGTTCAGGAGCCCCCCGGCTTTGAAAACCCAGATGCTGGTGCTTCTCTCTTTAGTAACTATGATGCATTGTTATGGACATACAGAAGCCCTCTCTGCTGATTTGTGTTATTTACTCTGTTTATATATTTTCTGCTTGTAATTTCTGTTTGTGTTTTCTCTGAAGTCCAGGGTGCTTACTTTTTCCCCTGAACCAAGTGAATGTTGCTTTCCTTAGAAAAGCAGATGAAAGAACCTGTACTAGCAGCCCTACTGTATGCTGGTGTTATTGGCTTCCACCTCCACAGCAGCTGCAAGCAGCATTGTTGTTATGACACATACACACACACTCATAGAGTTTAGAATTTCTGGGATTCTACCTTCTTCCAATCAAATCCTTGCAGTTTAAATAACACATGGAAGTGCAAAGAACAATATACAGATTTTCTGCTCTCCTTTTCCACCCTTATGTTGTAGCTTCATAACATTATTGATCTCCAATCTGTAGGGGCCACATGGATGATTCTTATCATTATTAACTGAGCATGTTTCTCAGGAACTCCACATTCTTCTTTAGAAGGCCAGATCCCTAAACTCACAAATTTGATGTTATTTATGCAGAACCATCCAGACCACCCCCCCCAAATCTCCCTTCTCCCTTCTCTTCCTAGATCACTGGAATCTGTATTATACAAACTAAGAAATCTCTAGTCTCCCTCCTCTATATAGAAGGCTGTAGTGCAGGAACACTGAGGCATTTAAGCAACACATACCTACCTTTGCCCTACTAGTGTCCTGACTGCTTCTATCTCTTGGGCCAAGAAAATCCACTTTCAGCTATTCATTCTATTACCTATGCTCAGAAAGTGAACATATGTTGTTCCTATGTACTTTTCCTCAAGGTTGACATTAATAATTCCATCCTCCCTTCCTTCCCACCTTCCATCTCTGTTTTACTCATCCTCTGATGTAGTATAGAAGAGCAAGGAAAACAGTGAAGAGTCAAATCAGCATGCATATATTAAACACTTAATATGTGCTGGCTATTGGACTATAGGAAGAGTCTCAGAGAATAGTCTTTTAGCTCTCTTTTATATACCACCATGGAGGGTTTGTTTCTATAATAAAAATTTTATTTTCTTAAATGCACTAACTAACCACATCATCTTGTGGGCAAATTCATTCATGGACACTTCATCAATTTTTTGTCCTCTTAATAAAACACCAATGAGTAATGTCTGTACTTTATAGAGAAAAAGGCATAGATAAACAAAACTTCCAGAGGCTCATACACAGAACACTCATAAAACTGATTAAGAAACTCCTCTGATCACTTCACTTCCAAATTAATACAGAACTTGTCTGCATATTGTCCTTTGTGCTAAAAGGGGACAAAAATGACAGCACTATGTTGGGGTCAAGGCAAGCTTGTATTGGTTTGATCAGCCACAACACACAAGCAATATATGTATGTATATGTACATATATACATACATACATACACATATGTATATGTGTGTGTACACACACACACACATGCAGAGACAGACAGACACATCTGGGGGGTAGAGCCAAGATAGCCATGTGAAAACAGCATCTTACTGGAGCTCTCTCATAAATTCTGTCAGATACCTCCAAAAAAGTGAACCTGAGCAGAATTGAGAGAGTTAGAAGCCAATAGCAGACTGAGTGGGGCAAATTTCCAAGCCAGGAGAGTCCACAGGGTGGACAGGAAGGATCTGTAGGTGGGGAGAGTGCCCGGTGCACTGAGCTGCACCAGACCACACCAAAGCTGAAGCAGCTGTGGAACTCAGCCAGCAATCCAGTCTGGGTGTGCAAAACTGGTGGTGATCCCTAGGCCTCCCAGCCCAGAACAGGAGTCTGTTGGAGCTATGGGAGGCATCAGTGCAGCTTCTGCAGCCATGAGAAAAACTACTTTTTTTTTTTTGCATTTTTTGTGGTTTATTTTCAAAGGAAAAAAGTAATATATCAAAATACCATAAATAGTATTACAGGTTAATCCAAATACGTGTCAAAGAATATTACTCAGCATATATTGGATGACTACTGAATTTCCTAATATTTCTAATTACTAATATTTTTCTTGTGTTATTTTAATTTTTTTATAAATTATTTTATTTAATTTATTTAATATATTTAGTTTTCAGCATTGATTTTCACAAGAGTTTGAATTACAAATTTTCTCCCCATTTCCACCCTCCCACCCACTCCAAGATGGCATATATTCTGGTTGCCCCGTTCCCCACTCAGCCCTCCCTTCTGTTACCCCACTCCCCTCCCATTCCCCTTCCCTTCTTTTCTTGTAGGGCAAGATAAATTTCTATACCCCTTTGCCTGTGTACTGTGTATCTTATTTCCTAGTTGCATGCAAAAACTTGTTTTTTTTTTTTGTTTTTGAACGTCTGTTTTTAAAACTTTGAGTTCCATATTCTCTCCCCTCTTCCCTCCCTGCCCACCCTCCCTAAGAAGGCAAGCAATTCCACATAGGCCACATGCATATCATTATGTAAAACCCTTCCACAATACTCATGTTGTGAAACACTAACTATATTTTGCTCCTTCTGAACCTATCCCCCTTTATTGAATTTTCTCCCTTGACCCTGTCCCTTTTTGAAAGTTTTTGTTTTTGATTACCTCCTCCCCCTGTCTGCCCTCCCTTCTATCTTCTCCCCTTTTTTATCTTCTTCCTCCTTCTTTCCTGTGGGTAAGATACCCAATTGAGTGTGTATGGTATTCCCTCTTCAGGTCAAATCTGATGAGAGCAAGATTTATTCATTCTTCCTCACCTGCCCCCTCTTCTCTTCCTACAGAACTGCTTTTTCTTGCCACTTTTATGTGAGATAATTTGCCCTAGTCTGTCTCTCCCTTTCTCCCTCTCTCAATATATTCCTCTCTTATCTATTAATTTGATTTTATTTTTTTAGATCTCATCCCTTCGTATTCAACTCACCCTGTGCCCTTTCTCTCTCTCTCTCTCTATATATATATACACCTACATATATACATACCTAGACACACACACACACACACACACACACACACATATATATATATATATATATATATACACATACACATACACATATATATGCATATTCTTTTCAGCTACTATGATACTGAGGTCTCATGAATCATACACATCATCTTTCCATGTAGGAATATAAACAAAACAGCTCAGCTTTAGTAAGTCCCTGATGATTTCTCTTTCTTGTTTACCTTTTCATGCTTCTCTTGATTCTTGTGTTTGAAAGTCAAATTTTCTATTCAGCTCTTGTCTTTTCACTGAGAAAGCTTGAAAATCCTCTATTTTGTTGAAAATCCATATTTTGCCTTGGAGCATGATACTCAGTTTTGCTGGGTAGGTGATTCTTGGTTTTAATCCTAGCTCCATAGACCTCCGGAATATCGTATTCCAAGGCCTTCGATCCCATAATGTTGAAGCTGCTAGATCCTGTGTTATCCCGATTGTTTTTCCACAATACTCAAATTGTTTCTTTCTGGTTGCTTGCAGTATTTTCTCCTTGACCTGGGAAGTCTGGAATTTGGCAACAATATTCCTGGGAGTTTTCTTTTTGGGATTTTTTTTTGAGGAGGCAATCTGTGGATTCTTTCAATTTCTATTTTGCCCTCTGGCTCTAGAATGTCAGGGCAGTTCGAGAACAACTACTCTTGAGGCTTGCAGTCCGAAGTCTAAAGGTTTGAAGTTCACCTTCTTGAACTTCTGGGAGACATGATGATGAAGGAAAATGGTTCTCCTCCCTTCCTTTCACCCAGATAATACTCCCTTGGGAAAAACCTTGAAATAGAGGAGGCAGAAGTGGGGCTCCAGTAGCCAAACAGTGGGAATTCCTGAGGTCCAAGGGGGTGGAGCCAGCAAGAATCAACACCAGGAACCCAGAGGTGCCTTCACACAGCCAGGGGAAGTGGTAGACATGAGGACAGACAATGGCTGAGACCACATATCCCCCACACCTCACAGAACCATAGGCCATAGCACCCAGAACAAGCAACTAGGCCTGCAATTCCAAAAACAAGAAACCTGAGACAGAGGCCCCTGAGCCCCAGAAGCAGAAATCTGCTTTAAAGCCAGGAAAAAGTTAATCAACATGAAGCACTTGAGGAAACCAAGGAACATTGATTCTTTTTACAGAGACAGAGATCGAAATACCAATTCAGAAGAGGACAGCATGGACAGTACACCCACATGTGAAACCTCAAAAGGGAACATGAACTGGTCTCAAGCCAAAAAAGCATTCCTGGAAGAGCTCAAAGAGGATTTAAAAACCAAATTAGAGAGGTAAAAGAAAAAATGGAAAAAAAATTCACTGATAAAAACAAAGCTTTAAAAAGTAAAATTGGTGAAATGGCTAAGGAGATTCAGAATCTATTTAGAATGATGCCCTGAAAAGGTAAAATTAAAACAATGGAAAAGGAAAGTCAGAGGCAAAATGAAGATAACAATTCATTAAAAATTAGAATTAAGCAAATAGAAGCTAATGACTCTATGAGGCACCAATAATCAGTCAAACAAAATCTAAAGAATGAAAAAATAGAAGAAAACATGAAATACCTGATTGGAAAAACAACTGACTTGGAAAATAAATCCAGGAGAGACAATCTAATAATTATTGGTTCACTGGAAAGTCATGATGAAAAAAAAATAGCCTGGACAGTATCTTCCAAGAATTTATTAAGGATAACTGCCCCAAGGTCCTAGAGCCAGAGGGTAAAATAGGCAACAAAAGAATCCACTGATCACCCGTGAAAGAGATCCCAAATTGAAAGCTCCAAGAAATATTATAGGCAAATTTCAAAATTATCAGGTCAAGGAGAAAATACTGCAAGCAGCCAGAAAGAAACAATTCAAATATTGTGGAAATACAGTCAGGATCATGCAGGATTTTTCAGCTTCTACATTAAATGACAGGAGAAATTGGAATATGATATTCTGAAAGGCAAAGGAGCTTGGACTACACCCAAGGATCAACTACCCAGCAAAACTGAGCATAACTTTTCAGGCAAGGAGATGGATGTTTAATGAAATAAGGGAATTCCAGACCTTCCTGAAACTAAATAGTCTAATTCTAAAGAATGAGTGGGCCAAAAAACAAATCATGGAAACAATTAATAACTTCATTCAAGAGCATGACAATAATGAGACAACATACAAAAACTTGTGGGACACAACCAAAGCAGTTCTTAGGGGAACTTTTATATCTCTAAATGCTTACATGAATAAAATAGATAAAAAGGAGATCAAAGAATTGGGCATGCAACTGAAAAAGCTAGAAAAAGAATAAATTGAAAATCCCCAATTAAATACCAAATCAGAAATACTGAAAATCAAAGGATAAATTAATAAAACTGAAATAATTAAAACTATTAAATTAATAAAACCAAGAGCTGGTTTTGTGAAAAAAAAAAAAACAATAAAATTGATAAACCTTTGGTCAATTTGATCAAAAAAAAAGAAAAAAGAAAATCAAATTACCAGTATCAAAAATGAAAAGGGTGAATTCATCTCCAAAGAAGAAGAAATTAAAATCATAATTAGGAAATATTTTACGCAACTGTATGCCCATAAATTTGACAACCTTAGGGAAATGGATGAATATTTACAAAAATATAAATTGCCCAGGTTAACAAAAGAGGAAGTAAAATACCTGAATAACCTGATCTGAGAAAAAGAAATTAAGCACACCATCAATGAACTCCCTAGGAAAAAGCCTCCAGGGCCAGTTGGTTTTACATGTGAATTCTATCAAACATTTAAAGAACAATTTATTCCTATACTTTAGAGACTATTTGGGAAAATAGGTGGAGTCCTACCAAATTCTTTTTATGACACAAATATTGTGCTAATAACCAAATCAGGAAGAGTCAAAACAGAGAAACAAAATTATAGACAAATTTCCCTAATGAATACTGATGCAAAAATTTTAAATAAAATATTAGCAAGAAGATTGCATCAACTTATCAGGAGAATAATACATTACAACCAGGTAGGATTTATTTCAGGAATGCAAGGCTGGTTCAGTAGTAGGAAAACTATCAGCATAACTGATCATGTCAACAACAAAACTAATAGAAACCATACGATCATCTCAATAAATGCAGAAAAAGCCTTCGACAAAATACAAGACCCATTCCTATTAAAAACACTACAAAGCATAGGAATGAATGAAGTCTTCCTTAAAATTATAAATAGCATCTACCTAAAATGATGAGCAAGCATTATATGTAACGGGGCTAAGCTAGATGCATTCCCAATAAGATTCAGAGTGAAGCAAGGATGTCCATTATCACCCCTATTATTCAATTTGGTACTAGAAATGTTAGTTGCAGTAATGAGAGAAGAAAAAGAAATTGAAGGAATTAGAATAGGTAAAGATGAAACTAAATTATCACTTTTTGTAGATGATATGATGGATTGCTTTAGAGAATCCTAGAGAATCAAGTAAAAAACTACTTGAAATAATAAACAACTTTAGCAAAGTTGCAGGATAAAAAATAAACCCACATAAATCCTCAGCATTCCTATACATTACTAAGAAAGCCCAACAACAAGAGATAGAAAGAGAAATTCCATTTAAAGTCACTGTAGACACTGTAAAATATTTGGGAGTCTATCTGCCAAGACAAACCCAGGGTCTTAATTATGAAACACTTTTCACACAAATAAAGTTAGATCTAAATAAATGGAATAACATCAGTTGCTTGTGGTTAGGCTGAGCTAATATAATAAAATGACAATTTTACATAAATTAATTTACTTATTCAGTGCCATACCAATTGAACTACTAAACAATTATTTTACAGAGCTGGATAAAATAATAAAAAAAAATTCATCTGGAAGAACAAGAGGTCCAGAATATGAAGGGAATTAATGAAAAGAAATGCTAGGGAAGGTGGCCTAGCCATACCAAATATTAAACTGTATTGTAAAGCAGCAGTCATCAAAACTACTTTGTACTGGCTAAGAAACAGAGTCGTGGATCAGTGGAATAGGTTAGGTACACAAGATGCAGAAGTCAACGACTATAGCAATCTACTCTTTGATAAGTCCAAAAAATTCAGCTTCTGGGCTAAGAATTCAGTGTTTCACAAAAACTGCTGAGACAATTGGAAAATAGTAGGGCAGAAACTGGGTGTAGATTGATATTTTACACCATATACCAAAATAAAGTCGAAGTGGGTTCATGATTTAGGAATAAAGGTTGATACTATAAGTAATTTGGAAGAGCAGGGAATAGTTTACCTATCATATTTATGGGAATGGGAAGAATTCATGACCCAACAAGAGATAGAGAGCATCACAAAATGCAAAATGGATAATTTTGATTTCATTAAATTGAAAAGTTTTTGTATAAAAAAGCCAATGCAACAAAGATTCAGAGGGAAGCAGAAGATTGGGAGAAAATATTTACAACTAATGTCTTTGATAAAAACCTCATCTCTAAAATATACAGAGAACTGAGACAAATTTATAGGAATACATATCACTCACCGATGGAGGAATGATCAAAGGATATGAACTGGCAGTTTTCAGAGGAAGAAATTAAAGACATCTATAGGCATATGAAAAAAATGCTCTAAATTACTGTTGATTAGAGAAATGCAAATCAAAACAACTCTTAGGTATCACATCTCTCCTGCCAAATTGGCTAACATGACAAAACAGGAAAATTATAAATGCTGGAGAGGATGTGGGAAAATTGGAACACTTACATTGTTGGTAGAGTTGTGAAATGATCCAGCCATTCTGGAGAGCAATTTGGAACTATGCCCAAAGGACTATAAAAATGTGCATACCCTTTGACACAGCAATACCACTTCTAGGGCCGCATCCCAAAGAGATCATACAAGTGGGAAAGAAACCTGTATGTACAAACATATTTGTAACAGCTCTTTTTGTAATAGCAAAGAATTGGAAATCAAGGGGATGCCCATCAATTGCGGAATGCCTAAATAAGTTGTGGTGAATGAATGTAATGGAATACCATTGTGCTATAAGAAATCGGAAGGATACAGACTTTGTAATAACCTGGAAAGACCTATATGACATGATGCTGAGTGAGCAGAGGAGAACCAGGAGAACGTTGTATACAACCAAAGATGTATTGATTCTGTGATGACTAACTTTGATAGACTTGGCTCTTCTCAGCAATACGAGGTTCAAAGACAACTCCAAAGGACTCATGATGGAAAGAGCTATCTCCATCCAGAGAAAGAACTATGGAGTCTGAATGCAGATTGAGGCAAACTATTTGCTCCCTTCCTCCCCCCTTCACCCCCTTTTTTTGGTTTTGTTTCTTCTTTCTCATGATTCATTCCATCGGTCATAATTCTTCTTTACAACTTGACTATTGTGTAAATAACTTTAATGTGAAAGTATATGTAGAACATATATCAGATTACATGCCATCTTGGGGGGGGGAGAAGGGAGAGGAGGGAGGGGACAAGAATCTGGAACTCGAAAACATTAAGAAGTGAGTGTTGTAAACTAAACATAAAAAAATCAATTAAAATATACACACATACTCATATATGCAGACATATATACACACATATATGCATATGTATATTTATATACATAAATGTATATATGAAGATATTTTAATAGCTTTTTCATATCCTCTCACCTCTACTTCAAAAATATTGGGATAAAGTAATTTCATCCAAGGGCGTTTTAGAAGCAATCAATTAAATCAACGACTAATATCTAAACTCATTGAAAGATTGTCTAAATCGGCATATATGGAACAACAAAAGAGAAATCTAACTGATTGGTGTAGAAGAAAGACCATTAAGAAGAGAATCAACTGACCTAGGTTCAAGTTCTGATACTGATGTTTATATTCAGTATAACCTGGTGTAGGTTGATAAATTCCACTATCTTTACCTGTAGAATAGAGAAAATATGGTGATATTCACAACTAATTTAGAGGTTTAATCTAGGGATCAAATGCGATTATATATATGGATATATTTATACATACACATATATAAGCCCCCCATATATATATATATATATATATATATATATATATATATATATATATATATATATATATATATATATATATGGAGAGTGTCTTGTAATAGTAAGATGCCTTACATATACATATAGTATAAAAAATTATTATTACCACATGTAACATTTAAAATTTAACTAGATCAGGAAAAATGCTATCTTGTATGAGTTTATTATTTTTTAACAAGGAAAATAATAAAGTTTTAGTTCCAGTTTGTAGGAGGCATAATGCCTTGGTAATAGACAACCTATCTGACCTTTCCTTTTCAGTCTTTTGTGTTGGATAGTCATCCAAATCATTCCTGATAACTCATGAGTGTCCCCCAGGGCTCTGTCCTTGACTTTTTCTTTTCTTCCTCTATATTGTTTTACTTCGTGATTCCATCAGCCCCCGAAGATTTAATAAATATTTCTATGTTGATGATTCTCAAATCTATTTGTTTAGCCCCAACCTACCTGCTGACCTTTCATATCACTTCTTCAGCTACATATTGAAAGTATCTAAATGGATGTCCTGCAAGCATCTTAAACTCAACATGACAAAACTAAACTCATTATCTTTCCCTCCAAAGCCACTGCACTTCCTAACTTTCCTATTACCATTGAGGTCACCACCATCCTTGGTCACCCAGACTTACAACCTAGATGTCATTCTTAATTCCTAACTCTCATTCTCCATATCCAAACTGTTGCCAAGGCTTGTTAATTTTAGCTTCATAACATTTCTTACATACTGCTCTTTCTTTCTTTTAATACTCTTATTACCCTGGTGTAGGTCTTCACTCACACCTGAGCAATTGCAAAATCCTATTAGTTAATATGCCTACCACAACCACCTACTCAACAACCTGTCAAGTACCTATGACCTCTAGGAGCATATATAAAAATCATCTGTTGGACATTGAAAGTCTTTTGTAACCTGCCTCCCCTACTACCTTTCCTCACATTTTAAACACCCTCCCCAACACACACCCACACACACCCACACCCCCCCACACACATCCACACCCACACACACACCCACACACACACACCACATTCTCTTTATAATTCAGTGACACTGGCTTCTTTGTTGCTGCTTGCACAAAACACTTTATCTCCTAATACTTTGCATTTATTTTCACTATCTGTCCCCCATGCCTGGAATGTTTTCTCTCCTCTTGTCCTACTGGGCTTCTTGACTTTCTTTAAGTCTAAACTAAAATTTTTGGAGAAGTAAATCGCAAAACCACTACAGTAACTTTGCCAAGAAAACCCAAATAGGGATCATGAAGAGTCATGACTGAACAACAAAAATCTCATTTTCTACCTGAAACCTTTCCTAACGTTCCCTTATTCTAGTGCCTTCCCTCCACTGATGATTTATCCCATATCCAACTTGTTTGTACTTATTTATTTGCATATTGTCTTCCCCATTATACTGTGAGCTCTTCATGAACAGTGACTCTCTTTTGCCTTTCTTTGCATTCCCATCTTAGCACAGTGCCTGGCACTTAGTAGGTTTTTATTAATAAACATTAATAAATGTTTAATCCTTAAATGCATTGGACTTGGTATCAAGAAGAGCTGGGTTCAAAATTTGACTAAAACACTTATTAGCAATCCTCTTTGCCTATAAGTAAGTTATTTAATCAATTTGAGCCCCATTTTCCTCACCTTGAAACTAGAGATAATACTACCTATAGAATCTACCTCAAATGGTTCTTGTGAGGCTTAAATGATAAAGTATTATTTAATTATCAGCTCTTAATAGAATTCTTGATGCTTATTTCCTAGGTCTAATTACCAATTATTTTCAATACACAGTTACCTCTAAAGCAGCAAAGACATGTTTTATATTTGAAAATTCTTTTTTTCCCTGGTAGTATTTGTTGACTAAACTTCATCCTCAGATGTCTGATTTAGGGGATTGATAGTAGTATCACACATATCAAAGATGAAAAAACCTTGGAAACTCAGAAGAAGATTTTACTATTTCTTTTATTGCTTTTAGATAGAGGGGAATATAAAAGGTTAGCTATCCTTAGTTAATCTTTGGGAATTAAATCCATCTGAGTAAAACCAATTGGAAATGGTTTTTTATCTCAGGCCTTGGCCCTTTTGTTCTGCAATAACTGCAGCCATTTAAAGTAAATTGTCCATTAAAGCACTACTCTGGCTTTTGACAAATTGCATCAAACTGTTTGTTTCCTCCAGGGAAACACAAACCTGAGTAGTGTGGTTTTATTTTTTCTGCTTGACATATAGGTTGCCTGAACTCCAGGGCTCAAATGCTTTTAGGTGGTGTATACAGTAACTCAAAGAGGTTATATATGGTCCAGCAGAGTTGAAGTGAAGACATTAAAAACTAGTAGCTTATCTTGGGTGATGACAAAGAATTGCTCTGGTACCCATGCCATTCATCATTTTCAAAACATTTCATACTTTTTTAAAACAATGTAATATAAGTCCAGTCTAGCAGAACTGACCATGATTATAAATCCAGTATTTGGTTATAGAGTCACTAGCCACTATGGAAATAATTCTGATAGCTTTCAAATTGAAAATTCAAAGAAGTTTTTAACATTTTACCATATATCATGAATCAGTCCACTGAGGGAAATCGAGCCTGCTAACTGAAATGAATTAAAAATATTCATTGAATTCTTATAGAAATTTAATTGACAGTTGTCAGGAAAAAAATCAAGCCTCAGTTTATTTTTAGATTCCTCAGCATCACCATTAAATGGGAAACTTTTACTATTAGTAGATTGTAAAATCTGTTTTGGTTGATTGATTATATATGCTATGTGCCAAGGATAACTGCAAGCTCAGCTTAAAAAAATAGAAATTTCCTTCTTAAAGGGCAATATGGTATAGAAGAAAGAAGTTTGTGTTTGGATTCCAGGTCTGTCACTGAGCCAAGCCAATTAAACTCATTGGGAATCTTGGTTTCTGGGTATTTAAAATGAGGAAGATGGACAATCTGACCTCTAAGGTCCCTTCTAGCCATAGATCCTATAGACGAAGGAGGGCAACTTTCAAGTAACTTTATTTTCTATTTGCTTAGTTTGGCTACTTGATTATTAAATGAGAGAGAAGGCTACGCCCCCTAAAACTTCTTTACCCTGGAACATCACTTCACCCCTGGACTTCACACATTGGAAGTACCTTTAATTTCATGTTTGCTTTTCTCTCTAATTGGTCAACTGTCTCCAGAACATCCATTATAAAGAGAATGTCCATTCTATTCTTGTCTTCAGTTCTTTTCAGTTTGCACTCCTGATTTGCCAGATTTTCTCTACTAATAAGCTGGATTCCTGGAACCTCAAATGACTTATAGGAAGTGAGACAAACAAACAGAAAATAACTAACTCCTCAAACCTCCCGAACTTAGATTAGTCAATGATTTGGCTGTTTTGACAAAAATGGGAATGGAGAACACAAGATTGTTAATTCTGGTAGTCAGTAGATCTGTGTTCTCATTGTGTCAAGTGATGTTATTAATGCAAGATATGAATGAATGAAGATATTTGTTTCATAATTACAAAGTCTGTATAATGACAATTTTAACTCATAAAATGGCAATTTTAATGATTTAACTAAAATATGAAGGCATTTCCTAAATGTCTTATTATCCAGGAAACCCAGACTCAAGTATGTTGTGTATAGCACCTAATCACATATCATAGGTAGTTCTGATTAAATGATTCAGGAAAATCTATAAAGCTCCATGATAGATCTGATTACGTGATAACACCCAATATTAGAAAGCATATTTCAGAAATTAGTTATAAATGTTATAGAATAAAAAATGTTAAAATGATTAACTTTATATGTATTCCCAATCTTTCTTTCTCAGTGCCCAAAGGATTTGTTTTTACTGCCCAGCTCTGTTTGAAGACAGTGGCATTTCTTCTCTGAGATTATTTCTGTGGAGATTTACGTAAGAGTGGGATAAAAAATAGATCTTTTCATTTTTCCTATAGCCTCTTTCTCTGAGTTGCTTTACAGAACATTAGCCTGTTAAACCTTATGGCATTCTTGGAAGTGAGGCTGGTTGGAGTATCCTAGTATATTACTGTGAAAATGGAGAGGCAGAACTATTATCTGGATTTCTCAAGGTAACTCAGAGGTCAAATATGTATGAATAAAATAATTTCTAATATTTTATATTAACAGCCTCAGTAGGAAATTTGCATATTGATACACAGGCAACAATCAGCTTTAAAAAAACAACAAAAAATAAAACACCATATTTTAAGTTAAGGGGCTGAGTGGAACAGATTTATTTTTATTTATGGTTTTATTTTATGATTTACTAATGACTGTATTTTCCCATGTATGATTCTCTCTTTGCGAGAAAAATCTCTTACAATTAATAATCTTTTTTTTTTAAAGAGGGAAAAAAGGCAAGACTAATTAACACATTTTAAAAAATCTGATGCTATTTACAAGTTCCACATGTGGAGACATCCCCCTCTGCCAAGAAGTGAGAGGGGGTATTATCTTCTCATATCTTGTTACTGGGGCCAGGCTTAATATTTATAATTTCATAATAAAATTTCAATTATCTTTTGGTGGCTATTCTTTACTTTTATATTTTGGTAATTGTTCTTTACATTTAAATTGCTGTTGTCTTTGCATATTTTATTTTTCTGCTCTTGCTTGCTTCATTTTGTATCAGTTCGTGTAAGTCTTTCCATAAGTCTCTCTTTATGATGTTTGATATTTCTTTATTATTTCATTACAGTCATGTACTACATTTCAAAACAGAGATCATTATTCAAATTATCTCAATCCAAATTAATTAAAAGTCATTAATATTAGATGACAATAAATTTTTCACATATTGTGTTACTAATATTGCCATATTGCTGATATCAGTCCTTTTTTTCTTTGAAAAATGAAGAGCTTAAAAGGAACGAATGCTTCATAGTTGAAGGCTTTTCCTTAGAATCACAAACATGTATGATTTAGAATAATTTCCCCAACCTTTTCAATTGTGAAGGCCCCTTTTTAATAACAAACCTTTCTAACAAGTTCTATATCACAGCAGTTCTACTATCAGAACCCATTGTTTGAGAAAACACATTACAAAAAACTACTGTGATTCTAGAAGGTGTTTTAAATTAATTTTTTTAGGCATAACATTTATATACATTTCAAAAATAGCAATACAAGTTCATATAAGACTTATTCTTTGTCCGGTCAATAGAAGGTATGTTTATGTTAGTTATTTCTTCTCCTGAGTTGTGTTGCATATATCATTAGACCTAGTGATCAGATGCAAAGCTCTGAAAGCATCCATAGCCCATAGTTGGGGTACCATTGACTTATACTTTTCTTTTTATTTCATATTTAGTTTATTCATAATTTAGTTTAGTTCTTAGCTGAAACATAAAAAATTGGGGCATGGAAAATTGTAAGTGCACTTTGATATATTTATATGCAATAATATGATTTAGAAACATGTTATCTCTAATAATACTAATAGCTAACATTTAAATAATGTATTTTAAGGCTTGCAAAGTAATTTACATATGAAATATGATTTAATTTCACCTCCAAAGCCTGTAAGCTAGGTGCTATGAATTAGCCCATTTTACAGATGAAGAAACTGAGGTTGAGAGAAGTAAAGTAACTTTTCCAGGATCATACAAGTAACAAGTGTCTGAGGCAAAATTTTGACTTGGGTCTTTCTGGTTCCAAGTCCAGCATTCAAGCCAACATATTTTCAACTTCTAGTAGGTTTTTTTTTTTAAATCAAGTTTCTTTGATGTGAAGCTAAAGAAAGTCAGGTACCTAGCATGGGAATTCAGCTCAACAAATACATACTTGATGTTTAATTGTACAAAGCTCTGGAAATAAACAAAAAAATGAATGGTCCTAGACTTAGAAATTATTACAATGGGATAAGAGGAATAGCCTGCACATGTAGAAACACAACACAGACCTGTACAACTTGGCAGTTAGGTAGGGACCAAAATTAAAATAGGCGAAACTTCTTTGGGCTGCAGATAGGTTAGACTAGAGACAGACTGGTGATGGTTGTTTGCTGGGGGTCATGTGATAAATAGGAGCATGAGCAATGGCAACCCTCCATTTTTGAGGGGCTGCCTGAAATCCTTTGGAGGGTCTCAAGTGGCCCACAGGCCTTATGTTGTGCAGGCCTGGCATAGCACAAGGTTGGGTAAAGGAGAGATTCAAACAAATAGCTAGAAGGAAATTGGAGCAGGGAGATGGAGGCACCAGGGAAGGCTTCATGGACAATGTGGACCCAACTAGTCCAAGAAGGATGAAAATGATTTTAAGCAGACTTCCAGAGAGAGTGTTCTAGACGTGCAAGTTGGCTTGTAGAAGAAACGGGAATGCAGGAAGAAATCCAGAAACATCTTAGAAACTAGACTATTTGGAATATGTAATATGGAGTATAATACCAGAAAATAAGGTTAAAAATATAGTTTGAGGGTAAGATTACAGATGGCATTAAATGCTAGACTAGGTGGTTTGTATTTAATCTAGGCAGAAGGGAACCAGTGAAGATTTTTAAATAGTGGGACAGTTAGGCTGGTTTTAATATTGGAAAGATTATTTGGTGACTATATGAAAGATGAATTAAAAAAAGGATATGTGGAAAAATTCTAGGAGAGTTATCAAGAACAACTTCTTAGAGTCTTGGGTTTTATGTCTAAGTTGGGGTTGTATGCCAAAAGTGGCGTAGGAGGAGTGAGCATCCCTTTTTGTAGGTGACCCTTTCTGTTATTTCTTTCTCACTTTTCTAACCTCATCACATACTGAACACTTTGAATATTCCCTAACATAATAAAAAAGCCTTTCTACCATTGCAGAATCATAACTACAGAGTACACTTATTCTAAAAGCTTAATCTAAAGGCACAGAGGGCTGACTTGGCAGTATTTCTAGGTAAACTTGTAAACATGGATAACAATATTGTCAGTAACATCATCTTTAGTAAAAAGGTAATTATGTACATGCAGGTGTATATATACCATATACCTATAGGGAAAATGAATGTAGAATGTAATGATAGCACTCTATGTGCGATGATGTTTTCTCTATGATTGTGCGTGTGTATCTATACAGGAAATAATCCATAATATATGTGTGTGTGTGTGTGTGTGTGTGTAGACATTATATATGTATATTTCACGTATTATATATCTCATATATACATTAAAGTACCCATACACTTAATAACTGACACATGAAGTGTTTTACTGTTTGTAAAGCACTTTATATATACTCTCATAATTGAGTCTCACAAAAAACCAATGATATTGGGGCTAATGTTATAATTATCCCTATTTTACAGATCTCAGAGTTCCGTGATTTGCTTATGAGCACAGTTATTAAGTTTGACAGGTGGAATTCAACCTAAGTATTCCTGACTTTCAAGTCCCGTATGCCACACATTTCAAGAAGTGTTATTCTTTTTGCTAACACCTTGAAACCCCTAAAATGGGAGTGTTTGTCTCTAAGTTAGTCTCTAAAAGAGACTAAGGTTGTGAGTGTCTTTTTCTTCCACTCATTTTAATAACTATCTCTTACAACAAATAGATAGATTTCAGGTCCCCTTCTTGATGGAAGAAGCATGGGGAGGGGGTGGTGGTATTATTTAATCTTGTCGAAAAAAAGTCTTCTCTGCATGCATTTGTATCTGATTGTATTTCCTTCTGAGACTTGTGATTGATGCCTAGCACATATTCCCTTGTGTAAATCTATGTTGAGAACAAACATAAAGAGAATTTTCTGAGAGTGATATGGATTCCTGGTTTGTAATCAGAGGCTTCCATCCTTCTCCACTTGAGCACAGTTGCTATCAAAAAGGAAAGAAGTCAAAGGAAATCTTCTGCAAGGTCATTAGGTTAGATTTTTATGAGTAAAGTTGAAGTTAATCTTCCAGAGGAAAAAATAATCAAATTTATTAATCACCTCCATCTGCTTAGTGATGGTAAAGTTAAATAAGAGATTACAATCAATAGACAGAGATAAAAGCTCCTTAGGAATAAATGAAAGAAAGTAATAAAAGATTTGCTAAGCTGTAGTGCCTCATATCAACAGCAGCTAATAAAATATTAAAAGATTTACCTTATGTAATGCCTCTGGAGTGCAGTCTTGCTGATGTACTGTACCATGACTGACAACTCTGAGCCTCACTAGAAGCCACAGATGCATACCTGACATCATCTTACACTGGACTGCATGGGCCCTTTCTTCTTAAAAGGAATTAAAAATAAAGAACCAGAGAGAGAGAGAGAGAGAGAGAGAGAGAGAGAGAGAGAGAGAGAGAGAGAGAGAGAGAGAGAGATTTGCTTCTTTAAAGGTAAATAGTCTTCCCAAGTAAAATTTCTATGTGGTTTATTTTGTCCTTGGTAGAATAATTTTTGATCATCCTTAGAATCATATCCTCAAAATATATCACAGGAGAAGTTTTTAAGCAACAAATCAAACAAAACCATTAAGAAAAATCAAATGACCCTTCATTTTGCCTTTAGTTCACAATTAATAACATTGAATGCCAGCAGCACCAGAGCATGGTTCAACCTAATGTTTAGAAAAAGCACATGGCTGTGTATACAGAGTGAGTTCAGGGTCCTGCCCCACAGTGCCTTTCTAATTTCCCTGTAGTCTGATTTACTGTTGTCTATAATTCACTTAAAAAAATTCTTTCATTCTGGTTGCAGCTCAATTCAAGATTTAGAGGAAATAGACATAACTCACACTCAAGGGAAATTACCTAGTTATAATTTATGCATATAAAACAAAGGACACATGCCAGCCTGTGGCATAGCCACCTGGGTCCATTTTGTCCTGATTTGGGAATGTGCCATAGCACACAGAAGATCCAGTCAAGAGCTAGCCAACTCTTCTAGGACTATGAACTGATGTGAGTAGCCCTTAGACATAAGGACTTAGCCTATTTTCTACTTAGGAGTAAGTAAAGGTTGCTGGATGCCTTTATAAAAGTGCCACTCTAGTATAAACAGACACCATACTTTCCCATGAATAGACCCAATCAAAAGCATTCTAGATAAGGTTTCACACATGGTTAATACAATTCTACCTATGGAATCAACCACCAATTATTTCTATCCACAGTCCCTCACCTAGGGAAGAGGCCATGTCTGACAAGATTACCTCCATTTTACAAATACAACCATACCAAGGAGAGATAGCACTTAACACAGCATTTTACCAAACACTTTACACACATGATTTTATTTAATCTTCATAATAACCTTGGGAAGTAAGTGCTGTTGTTATCATCCTATTTTTACAAATGAAGAGATTGAGGTTATTAAGGTTTGTCACTTGCCCTGGGGTCATACAGTTATTTAGCATAGGAGGCCAACTTTGAACTCAGATCTCATGACTCCAAGTCAGTACTCTATGCCTTGTATTACCTAGCTGCCTATATTGATAATATAACATAAATTCAATTACAATAGTGTAAAAACAAATAATTTTTAGTTCACACTTGTGTATGGGTGAAAGGAAAAGGATACAAGGGCACCATGTGCCTAAAAGGGTTATTAGAAGTATAAAACGCATTTCTGTTGCCCCTTCTAGAAAGACCATCTAATCTAAACTCTTCACTTTCCAGTTGAGTGCCTAGAGAGGATGTGTGACTTTCCCAAGGTCCCACAGGGGTAGCAAAGTCAGAATTCAAGACTAGATCTACCTTTTGTGAACTTTTGACAAAGCACTCCACATTTCTGGGTCTTGGTTTCCTGCTTTCTTAAAAAAAAGAGGGAAAAGAGAGAGGGTTTGTACTAGATAATCACTGAGGTTTTTATAACTCTATTTCTTTAACCTATGGTTGGATTGAAGGTACTGGAATGGTTCAGCTTAACAGAAAAACTTAAAGAAATATAATAATTGCCTTCAATTTTCTGAAAGGCTGTCATGTGGAAGAAAGATTAACCTGTTTTCCTTGACCCAACAAGGCAGAATTAAGTATACTGCCTGGCCATTACAAGCACAGATTTTGGATAAATAGAAGGAAAAAAATTCCACATTTAAAAATAGAATGGATTGTGTTAGGAGATAATGAGATCTTTGACATCTTAACAAGCTGAATGACCACTGCTCAGAGATGCTGTGGAAGGGAGTTTAATTGAGTATGAGTTGGACAAAAGGTTTGAAGGCTCTATGATTCTATTATTTTATGATTCTAGAATAGAATCTTCATTGATTTCTCTAGATTCATGCAAAGAAAGGAAAAAGAGAGAGATAATTTTGTAGTACACCTGGACCAAGAATTTATATACCAGCGTCATTTTGTTTATTGTTAAAAAGTTGCTCTAATTCAAATGGTCAGTACATTGATTCACTATAGAATGAGCCATTGAGCTCTGGAAGATCCTCCCAAGATGGATGGGCTCTAAGTATAACCCAGACAACAAACTGACTAGTCTGAAGTCACAGCTAAAACCTACTAAGCTTCTCATTCCTCATATCCCTTAATTCTCCTCCCTTGTATTTATATTGACTAGATCTTCATATTTTCCCTTCACCCTGACCTGACCTTTCTTTTCCCCAATCCCAAGTAGACCCTGCTTTTTTGTTTGTTTTGTCGCAAGAATGTCCAGACAACTTATGCAAAAGATTTTCTCAGTGTATTGTGGACTGGGTGAACTCTAGGCTTTCATTCCTCCTAGGAGTGTGGTGAAGAGATACCAAACCATAAAATTACAAAAGTCAAACTAAGGGGTGAAAAATGTAAATAACAAAAAAATGTGTTTCATTTTGGAGAATTATAGGGACAGCATCTTCTTCTTTTCATTAAAATGCCATCGGCTTTGAAAGAGGGGGCTGTAAATCTTAAAATGCATCATTATAATTTACCTTCATCTTCTAGAGAAGAGCTAAGAGATATGAAAGATTAAAAAATGAAATTATGATTCATTATTAATTATAAACCACAGGTAAAAACCACAAATTAGCTAAAATATAAATAATGTAGGTCATATCGATATAAATATCAATATAAAATTCTGAGTACATGTCAAAGAAGCAATTCTCCATAAGCAGTTTTATTGACTTCTACTTGTATAAAGCCATATTGGGAATAGATGTATATGGAAGGTGTAAAGATCTATTTCACGTTAAATTCTAACTATTGGTTATACTAAAGTCAAAATTCAATTTCTATGATGCAGTTCAACAAAGATTTATTAAGCACTCACTGTGTGAAAGCTACTCTGAACAGCAAAATATATACATGAAAAAAGTTTTCCTTCACTGTGAAATGCTAAACAACATGAAGGTACTAATACTGATAACAATTGGAAGGTTATAACTATCAATACTGATCATTCAATAGTTACACACGGGATAGCATCTGTAACCTTAAAGGATTCCATTTGTCTTAAATGTTTCATAAACATTTTTCTTACTAAATAGTGAATTTAAAAATGTTTTCTAGATACTCAAGGACTCAGAAATGCTAGCTTTTTGAGACCATGTCCTAGAAAAGTCACAGCAGAGACATCATAAGGAATAATTTGGGACATCAAAATAGATATTGGAAATGAAACTTGTTTCTGTGGAACTCTAGAGGGGAGACAAGATTCACTTAGAAAGAAAGATGGGGAGAGAGATGACAAACTGTAATAACAAGTACTATAGAAAGCAGGGTGATTTGAGTAGATGTGATGGAATATGTGGTGATAAAACATCTTCACTGGGAAATCCCTAAATACAGCAGTAAAAGTTTCTTAGGATAAAAAAGTAAAAGTAAGTTCACTGACTCCCTGTTTCATGCAAGTGGCAGGTTGTGATTTTGATGTATAGCTAGGAAAGATTCAATAACAAACATCACACAATAGAGGAATATTTCTTGAAAATCAGATCTTTGAAAAGGTAGGTATATCATTTACCTTTTTCTCTACTTCAGATAATAAAACAGCACATATGTCAATGATGGTGCTTTAGATCTGTTTAGTGGCCATTTTGACTGTATAAGAGGCCAAATGTTATGGTAAATATAGTGCTGTGTGTAGAGTCAGAAAGATCTGGGTTCAAACCCTGGCTTGGACTCATTAGTTTTGGGCGAGTCGCTTCATCTCTATGTAGATACCTACATGCAAAATTAATGTTTCTACAAATCTGCAAATGTGGAACTAATCTCTATAGAGTACAGACATCAATCATCACACTTTGTCATGGTCATGCCCATGTGAGCATCACCCCTTCTTGCTTTACTTAGCATAATGTTGTAGGAAGTTGTAAGAGACTCCTTGATCAACATTCCACCCACCCCTGTATTTCCTCCTTAATGCTCACTCTTTGCCTCTGCTATACTCCTACAGACTCAGACCAATTCTTCCCCAAATCCCCACCAAGGATAAAGAACTCATCCAATAAAGTCCTTATCTGATATCAGAAGACCTAGAGGTGACCCAGGATTCTTGAAGGCCATGCCATTGGGTGCTTAGCTCTGGAAGATCCTCCCAAGATGGATGGGCTCTAAGTATAGCACAGGCAACAAACTGTTGGCTACGTTGGTATCATGCTAAATTCAGAGGGATCATCACCACGACTTGCTATTCAGGTGTATTTTCTTTCTTTTTATCATTCATTCTTTTCGTATGCTCTATGACTCTTAATCCTGTTCTTAGTCTTTGTCTTGAATTCCAATTCCTCCATTCCTTAGTACTTTCCTGAGTTATCACATTTGCTTTGGTTACATACTCCTTATTTCCCAGTGTAATTCCCCTGGTGAACCAGTTCAATTCTATGTTATCCTCTTTTCTTGAATTACCTGTTCTCTTGTCCTATCACAGATGTCCTATCTCAGCATGGCAATCCCTAACCCATCATTTGTCTGCTTCATTCCAATTATGCTGTTTGTTGTTATTGTTGATTGGTTTTCAGTTGTGATCTCATGTGGGGTTTTCTTGGTAAAGATACTGGAGTGATTTGCCATTTCCTTCTCCAGCTCATTTTGCATTTGAGGAAACCAAGGCAAACAGGGTTAAACTGTCTTGTCTAGGACCATGGTGAGTAAGTGTCTGAGGGCAGACTTAAACTCAGGAAGAGGAGTCTTCCTAATTCCAGGCTAGACACTCTATGCACTATGGTGCCACCTAGCTGGCTCACTCCTATTCACATGGTGCCAGATGGAACTCAAGGAAATCACAAAGTCATGTGCAATCCACTACAAATTTATATTATTTAATCTCAATTGGGCCTTCACTGCAGCAAGGCTATCCTTTTACTACCCTCTAATTAATTCTTTACCTCGTTCAAGAGAGACTATTCCAAACCTTTTCTTGTCTTTCCAAGGCTCTCATGGAATCCTTTCTCCCCACCTTCTCTCAGGTGAGGACTTTGCCTCATACTTCATTCACCCTGCCTGCCCCCACTGAAGACATTTATTAAGAAGCTAACTCTTCTTCCCTCTCATATCCCTCACTATTTTTTCTTTCAATCCAGTATCTGGTGAAGAGGGGACATATCTTTTATCAACTCCAACTCCTATAAGGGTACTCCTGATTCCATCCCCTCCCATATTCTCCAGTCAGTTTCCCCTACTTGTCCCCATTTGCCTTCTACACTTTAATCTCTCCCTATATACTGGTTTTTTCCCTCTTGCTATAAACACAGTCATGTCTCTTACATATTTAAAAGTCCCTTACTAGATCCTAGCTAGTTATCATTTTTATGTCTCTCTTCTTCTTCTCAGCAAAGGTCCATGAAAGGAGTCTTTTAGAGCAAGATCCTCCAGGTACTTTCTTCTCATTCACTACCAAATCTTGTCCAATCTGTCTTCTGACTTCACCATTCAACTGGAACTGCTCTTTCCAAAGTCACCAATGATCTCTTATTTAATTTAATGACTTTTTCTTAATTTTCATCTTTCTTATCCTCTATTTTTGTTGCTATTGATCAGCTTTTCTTCCTGGAAATATTTCCTTTCTAGATTTTCATGACATTCTTCTATCTTGTTTCTCCTCCTCCCTGTCTGAGTGCTCTTTATAAGCTTCCTTTGCTGGTTGTTTATTCATGTAATGTTCGTTCTGTCTTGGGCCCTATTCTCTTTTTTTCTATACCATCTCACTCAGTGATCTAGCTCCCATGGGTTCAATTGTCATTTCTATACTAATGACTCCCAGATCTATATTTCTAATACCAGTGTCTCCACTGAGCTCCAGTCCAACATCACCAATTGCTTATTGTCCATTTCATACTGGATATCCAATAGTTATTTCAAAGTCAACATGTCCAAATAGGAACTCATTACCTCCCCCATCCTCCAGCCCATCTAAACTCATTTTGAACTTCTCCAATACTGATGAGGGTACCACCATTCTAAGAATCACCTAGGTTCACAACTTTGGGTCATCCTCAACTCCCCACTGTTACTCAACCCATATCTTTGAAAACTCACTATACCTTGTTGCATACTTATATCTCTCTCTTCCCAAACAGACAACAATCTACTACAATCCATCATCTCTTACTTCCTGGAATATTGCAATTACTTTCTAACTGTACGTCTTGCCTCAAGTCTCTCCAGACTAATTTATCTTCCACTTGGCTGCCAAAATGATTTTTCTAAACCATAAATTTGACCATTTTAGCCTCTTATTCAATAATATTGATTACCACTGGGATCAAAGATAAACTCCTTTGTCACCTTAAGCTACTCACACCTGGCCTGTTCTCATCATTATAATCTTATACATTACCCTTTCTAGTCACCCTAAGGTGGCCTACTTGTTGTTCCTTGCACTTAATACTTCATTTCCCATTTTTGCAATGATTGTCCTACACCCTTTGAATGCTATCTTTATTTCTACATACCTTCTGCAGGAGACCTTTCACAGTCCTGCCTGTTAGGGATTTTACTACTAAGGTTAGCTTCCATCCAGTCTGTTGGTAGCTTGTATATACCACTTTATGTTTATGCTATTTCTCTCTTCTCCCTGCTTCATTAGAATGTAGGTTCCTTAATAAGCAACTGTTTTTGTCTCCTTTTTTTGCTTTGCTGTTGTATCTCAGGATCTTAACAAAGTTTCTATCACATAGCAAGCACTTAAGGAATGCTTGTTGATTGGTTGATAAAGACAGTGTAGGGGTTCTGAGAGAAAACAGTTGAGGGAGTAATCCATGGTTGAAATCATGGATCACTGAAGTATTGAAGAAATTTTTTTTTAATTTAAATTTATTTATTTAACATATTTAGTTTTCAGCATTGATTTTCACAACAGTTTGAATTACAAATTTTCTCCCCATTTCTACCCTTCCCCCCACTCCAAGATGGCATATATTCTGGTTGCCCTGTTCCCCAGTCAGCCCTCCCCTCTATCACCCCCCTCCCCTCTCATCCCCTTTTCCCTTCCTTTCTTGTAGGGTAAGATAAATTTCTATGCCCCATTGCCTGTGTATCTTATTTTTTAGTTGCATGCAAAACCTTTTTTTTTGTTTTTGAACATCTGTTTTTAAAACTTTTAGTTCCAAATTCTCTCCCCTTTTCCCTTCCCACCCACCCTCCCTAAGAAGTTGAGCAATTCAACCTAGGCCACATGTGTATCATTATGTATCACCCTTCCACACTACTCATGTTGTGAAAGACTAACTTCATTTTGCTCCTTCCCAACCCATCCCACTTTATTGAATTTTCTCCCTTGACCCTATCCCCTTTCCAAAGTGTTTGCTTTGATTACCTCCACCCCATCTGCCCTCCCCTCCCTCATCCGCCCCCCTTTTATTTTTTTTTTATCTTCCTCCCTCTTCTTTCCTGTGGGGTAAGATACCCAACTGAGTATGTATGGTATTCCCTCCTCAGGCCAAATCTGATGAGAGCAAGGTTCACTCATTTCCCCCTCACCTGCCCTCTCCCCTCCTCCCACAGAACTGCTTCCTCTTTCCACCTTTATGCGAGATAATCCACCCCATTCTATCTCTCCCTATCTCCCTCTCTCAGTATGTTGCTCTCTCATCCCTTAATTTCATTTTATTTCTTTTAGATATCTTCCCTTCATCTTCAACTCACCCTGTGTCTGCTCTCTATTACATATATATATATATATACATACATATACACACATATATATACATACATACATATACATAGATATATACATACATACACATTCACCCATATATATATATATATATACACACATAAACATATATATATATATATATATGCATATTCCCTTCAGCTACCCTAATACTGCGATGTCATCTTTCCATGTAGGAATGTAAACAAAAGAGTTCAACTTTAGTAAGTCCCTTACAATTTCTGTTTCTTGATTACCTTTTCATGCTTCTCTTGATTCTTGTGTTTGATAGTCAAATTTTCTATTCAGTTCTGGTCTTTTCACTGAGAAAGCTTAAAAGTCCTCTATTTTATTGAAAATCCATATTTTGCCTTGGAGCATGATACTCAGTTTTGCTGGGTAGGTGATTCTAGGTTTTAATCCTAGCTCCATTGACCTCCGGAATATCGCATTCCAAGCCCTTCGATCTCTTAATGTAGAAGCTGCCAGGTCTTGGGTTATTCTGATTGGGTTTCCACAATACTCAAATTGTTTCTTTCTGGCTGCTTGCAATATTTTCTCCTTGATCTGGGAGCTCTGGAATTTGGCAACAATATTCCTAAGAGATTTCTTTTTGGGATCTATTTGAGGAGGCGATCGATGGATTCTTTCAATTTCTATTTTGCCCTGTGGCTCTAGACTATCAGGGCAGTTCTCCTTGATAATTTCTTGAAAGATGGTATCTAGGCTCTTTTTTTGATCATGGCTTTAAGGTAGTCCAATAATTTTTAGATTATCTCTCCTGGATCTATTTTCCAGGTCAGTGGTTTTTCCAATGAGATATTTCACATTGTCTTCCATTTTTTCATTCCTTTGGTTCTGTTTTATAATATCCTGATTTCTCATAAAGTCACTAGCTCCACTTGCTCCAATCTAATTTTTAAAGTTTTTGGACCTTCTTTTCCATTTGGCTCCCTTTCAAGGCATTCTTCTCCTCGTTGGCTTTTTGGAGCTCTTTTGCTTCTTTGTCACCAAAGAAAGAATCCAAAGTCTGAGACTGAATCTGGGTGTGCTTTCGCTGCCTGGCCATATTCCCAACCAACTAACTTGACCCTTGAGTTTTTCAGTGGGGTATGACTGCTTGTAGACTAACGAATTCTATATTCCACGTTTGGGGGGGAGGTGCCAGCTCTGTCACACCAGCACTACTCCTTCCCCAAGGACCCCCAGCCCAGGCTGGGCTTAGATCTTTAGCAGGCTGTGTACTCCTGCTCTGATCTGCCACTTAATTCCTCCCACCAGCTGGGCCTGGGGCCGGAAGCAGCAGCAACTGTAGCTGCCCCACCTCCACTGCCCCCGGGGCTGGAAGCCAAACCGCGAACTCCTTCCACTCCCGCAGCTTTTCCCACTAACCTTCTCCGCTGTCTTTGGTGTTTGTGGGTTGAGGAGTCTGGTAACTGCCGCAGCTCACATAATTAGGGCGCTAGGGGCCCCATCCGCCTGACTCCAAGTTTGGTTGTTCCACGCCACTCAGGCTGGGCTCTGCTCCACTCCGTTCCCAGCTCCCAGCTCCGTGTGGGATAGACCTCACCCAGAGACCATCCAGGCTGTCCTGAGCTGGAGCCCTGCTTCCCTCCGCTGTTCTGTGGGTTCTGCCGTTCTAGAATTGGTTTAGAGCCATATTTTATAGTTTTTTGGAGGGACTCGGTACAGAGCTCACAGTAGTCCCTGCTTACCAGCTGCCATCTTGGCTCCGCCCCAGTATTGAAGAAATTTTAAAAAATTAAACACAAAAGCCTCAAAAATTTCATCTTCCTTAATATAGGTGTGATCAAAAACATTAGTTTAATTTTTGTTTCATAATTTTTCCCAAAAGGCAGTATCATGTGGTAAATAGAGAGCTAGTCTAAGAACTAGGGGGACTTGGATTCCATTTTCACATCTGGTACTGTTTGACCCTCCCAGGAAAATCACTTAATCTCTTGGTGCTCTAGGCAATTCTTTGTCTAGAAGTGGCAGTGAAAGTGTTGCCTAACTTGGTAGAGCAGGTTTCCTCATCTCTGAGTTCCCTATGCTAATGAAATCACAGATTTGGCCCCATTTGTAAATTTTTCTCAAATTAATTTTTGGGGGTCCATGTTTAATTCCCGCCTAGATTAGATAAATGCTTAACTAACTGAATATATCATTTACATTTGAATTTCCAGATTCACTAATGCCATAATTTATCGTTTAATTTCTTGATTTTAATTCATTTGTACAGTCATATATCATGTTTCATTAAATTGTCTTTGTGTTATGGGAGAAATCTGATAAGCTAAAATAATTAACAAAGTTGATATATCATTGCAAAGCAAAGGCCATACACATTTTCAGCATCTATTCAAGTTTTCAATAACATGTTGGGTTTTCTTTTTGATAGTCAATAAAAAGGAATTTGTTTTTCATATTTCTTTTTTTTTTCCTTTGGAGGGGAGAAGGCAGGGCAATTGGGGTTAAGTGACTTGCCCAAGGTCACACAGCTAGTAAGTATGTCAAGTGTCTGAGGCCGGATTTGAACTCAGGTCCTCCTGACTCCAGGGCCGGTGCTCTACTCACTGCACCACCAGGAATTTGTTTTTCAATTCTTGTAAAGACCTTAGGGCTCTTACAAAGAGAAAAAGAAACAACAAAGTCACTGGGAAAACACAGATGATGAGTTTTAGATGCCTAACATTCTAAAAACAGGATAAAACTATTGGTATATGAATCAATTTGGAGTAAGTACTTCTTTCTACCAGCATTTCTCAGTCTCACTTTAAAAAATCCGTCTTTAGCTTGGTTAAGTCTCATTTGATGAATTTTTATCTATTTGATCCTTAGCTGGATCACTACCTTGGCATTCTCTGTAAGTTCTAATAGGAAAACATGTCCATTAGTAATATAGGTCTCTGTACATAACCAGTTGTTTACATTTACTTATGGGCCAGCTTCTTGCAGATGTAGAGATATATTTGTTACACATCTTTCTTAGGAGATGATGGTATAAGCACAAGTCTATCTCTTATGGGAAAATATTAAGTCATTTCCCAATGAACTGGAATTGGTAGGTCCTTTTCAAAATTTCCCTACAGGAAAAAAAGAAACAATACGAACGCAACAAAAAAACCAGTCTCCTCATTACCACATACTTTTCTTATAGATTGTTATCTATACAAAATTGAACAATTATTTGATGTAGAAATAAAATTCATATGGATAAACTTTATTTGCTTACTCTACCCCTCCATTTTCTTGTCATTGACAAACATAAGTTTGACAATGATACGGTAAACCATCTTCTGCTATTTGGAATATCTAAGATATATTTTGTTCTTCATTTGATTTTTAAGTGTTTAACATGGTTTCTTGAAACAAAAAAAAAACAACCATTTTACCTGGAGAAAAATCAAGATACATACTGTAAAAGATAAGACAGGTGATGCTGAGTAAAAATCAAATTAATACCATCCCACAGCATGTATATATAGTACAATATTCTCCTGGATGTCCCAACCCTGAAAACAAATGACCAAAGAGTAACAGGTTTTGCAACTGCTGTTGTCAAGATATTTGGAGATACTCAGTTTTCCAGAGCTAAGGCCCTGCAAGCAGGCTGTGTCCTGAGCTTGCCATAACAACAATCCTTTGTGCTCTGTATGATCTCACCCTCCGGCAAAATGTATTGCTTTGACCAGCACCAGGTATTCACTGAGGGATTTATGATTTTCATATTAATCAATAATTGCACCCTCTATTTCCCAGAGACCTGAGAGCCAACATTCTGCAGCCTAAATCCATCCATCACATCTCTTGACATGCTCACAATCCCTGTTTCTTGTAACAGCCAAATGAACTGAACCAGGTACTGCATTCCTGTTACTGCCAGGCTAACTCTGGCTCTGTACTCCACTGAATAATCACAAGGTTCAACGACCCTTAAGACTTAAGAGAATCAAGTTAAGAATCATTCCCACAGGACCCAGGAATGCCTGCATTGTCCATGCATGAGCCTGCTGTGGGAACTGCAAGGAATGATTCAGTCATGATCTAGTCCACTTGTGGATTTTTATGCATATAAGACCTGCGTTTGCCCCAGCATGTAAAGCCCTCCTTCAGAGGTGTGTGTGTGTGTGTGGGGGGTGGGTGTGTGGGTTACACTTGCAAGTGTTTTGCTCACTCTGAAATTAATTAAACTTCTGTTTAATCCCTGACACACTTGCCTCTGGCCTGCTCTGTTCGGCTCTGGCAATTTCCAAGTTAGAGGCTAGTTCCAGTCTGGTTGATACTGTTAACTCTGAAAATACCAAAGAGCTCACACAGATTATCACAACCACAGTTAACTCTGAAGTAAAATGAAATTTAAAAAAAAAACACAAAATAAAACCAAAGAGCTAACAGTGGTCATAAGCAAAAAACTTTGTTTTTTCTGTTGGAGGACGAAAACTAGCCACATATGCTGGGACATCCTCTAGTAGAACACCCACGTTAGTGTGGGCAAATGTCAATATATATCCAATGGCTACATAGTGAACTGTAGCCCTGACAATGAGGGGTAACAGCCACAATGAGAAAAATTTGATTCATAGCAGGACTTCATGAATGGAACATGGGTACTGCAGGTACTTGTCTGAGCTCAGGGAATGCCTGGGGCATTGAGTTCAGGGAATGCCTGTGAAGCAATTCTGAGATTTTTTTGAGGTTTAGTTTGTCGCGCAGGTGAGCACAAAGGAATTTTGTTATGCCAAACTTAGGGCACAGCTTGCTTGCTGGGCTTTAGCTCTGGAAAACAGAGTGTCTCCTAATAGGGGCAAAAAGAGAGGAGTAAAAAGAGAGGAGTGGTCTTGGCATGGGATTCCTGAGAGATATGTGATCTTATCAATTTGGGAATTCCTTCTAAAGATTAGGATAGCAGCCTATGCTGTAAGATTCTTGTCCAGGTCCATGTATAAATTAGGCACAAAAGTTCTGCTCAAGCTGCTGGGAACCTTTCTTATATTTACAAAAGTGGGTTGGTGCTGGAGAAGCATACCGACTGTTCATTTATTGTCCTTTGTTCTTACTATGAATCTACCCTATCGTTTTTATTCCAGTTGTACAGTTTCCTATAACCACTTTTCCATTACATCTGCCTAATTGCTAGTTTGTAATGTGTTATAGCCTGCTTAGTTCACCATGATCTGCCCTATTGCTCTATGGGTGGCCCCCAGCTTCTTTTCTTCTGAGTCTGTACTATTCCCCAATTTGTAACTAGAGAATATTTCTAGAACCCTATTAATATTTTAAAAGATTGACCTTTGTGAGAAGCTTGGGACCAATAAAAGATTGCAACTTCACAGGACCCAACTGATCGTGTGTATACACACACACACACATACACACACACATATATATACATATATATATATATATGAAATCAATGTGTGTAGATTTCTAGCAAGAAAATATTAGAAGTTTGAAAAGAACACTAAAGACAAAATGACATTTTCACTGTTGATAATAATTACTTTGTATTATTCTAGAAATATTTTTTAAAAGTCACAAATTTTGGGATATTAAAATTCATCATGTTTTTTTAACAGATTGTAAATTATCTACCCATTTATTATGTGTGACTTTTTTGTTTATTTATTGTAACTCAGTTTCTTAATGCTAATGCAATTCTAGGGGTCATTATTAGACTGGTATCTGATGAGGCAAATTTTAAGAGGTCCTAAGCTCATAGTAATTCTGCTCTTGGAAGTACAATTAGGAAACATATGATTAGTTTATAATTATGCTCCCAGTTAGAGATGGGAATTCTAATCCTGAACTAGGAAAGGCCTCTCTATCTGTTGTGACTCCAAAGGTATTCCATGCCTTCATGCCATGAACAATGGGACACAAGGAAATGAAATGAAAGACTCAATCACAGATGTTTATGACAAAGATGATTCGGTAAATCAGATAGATGCTGTCTTTGCTAGAATGAAAGGACGTAATTAGCAAAAGTACCAGTCCCATTCATCTGAAGTAAGGCAAGAAGCGGGGGTAAGGATCACCTATTCTTTATGTCTGTTTTTCTCTTGGTGCTTCAACTACCTAAGCATAATATCTGTGATTAAAAATGAACAAATAAACAAAGAAAAAGAAAGGGAGAGAGAGAAGGAGGAGAGAGGGAGGGAGGGAAGGAGAGAAGGAAGGAAGGAGAGAGGAAGAGAGAGAGAGAGAGAGAGAGAGAGAGAGAGAGAGAGAGAGAGAGAGAGAGAGGGAGGGGGAGAGAGAGGGAGGGGGAGAGAGAGAGAGAGAGAGAGAGAGAGAGAGAGAGAGAGAGAGAAGAATAAAAAGAAGAAGAAGAAGAAGAAGAAGAAGAAGAAGAAGAACAAAAAGAAGAAAGAAGGAAGGCAAGAAGGAAGAACAAAAGAAAAAAGAAATTCTATTATGTCCCATTTGTCTATTTATTTTTCACATCTTGTGGTCTCACCTGGAGGCTTTGGTTTGAGAAAGAAATGGAGTTGATGGAGTTGTTGCTAACACAAGCTGCGTGATTTTTCTGTTTCTGCTTATGTTTGTGCGTGTACGTGTGCACGCACGTGCGTGCGTGTGTGTGTGTGTGTGTGTGTGTGTGTGTGTGTGTGTGTGTGTGTGTGTGTAGTGGGAGGAGACACCGCCATATAAAACTGATCTCATGTTAACTTCATCTCTTTCCATGCCTGGAAGAGATTCAAATTCCAATTTTTGCAGAAAGCACAAGCCTCAACAGAGAATTGATACATTCACAAATGTTTAATAACACAAAGAGGTGGATCCAAGATGGTGGAGTAAAGAAGGGGATTTGCCTGAGCTCTCCCCCAAACCCCTCCAAATACCTTCAAATAATGACCTTAAACAAATTTTAGCATGACGGAACCCACCAAAAGATGGGAGTAAAACAATTTTCCAGTCCAAAACAACCTAGAAGGTTGGCAAAAAAGTCTGTTGCACCTGTGTGAGAGTGGAGTATAGTCCAGTGCAGGTAGATCCAGCACAGCCCCCCATCACAGCAAATTAGGAGCAAACCTTGGGAGTGACTGAATCAGCAGTTGCAATGGCAGCAGGTGCTTCTGAAGCTCTCAGCCCACAGATGGTAAGGGGGTTGAAAAACTGGTCAGAAGGGGGGAAATTACAAGGTTCTTTTTGCTAACACTGAGGCAGGACTTGGTTGCTTTGTGCATATTTGGATCTGGGTCACAGTCCTGGGTGGCAGTCCCAGTGTGAGGAGAAACACTAGGACACCAGAAATTGCAGCCATAGTAGAGTGGGGTGCCATATCACAGGTCCAGGGCAGAAAAGAGTGCTTGTGGTCACTCATAGAGCAGAGCACAGACCAGGAGAGTAGTAAGCACATCTCTCCTTGGATCATAGCAACTTAGAACAACTGAAAACTTGCAGATTCCTAGAAGTATCTCTGAAAACAACTACACAAAACTCCTGAAGCTTGGGACAGTGAGACCTCCACACTGGAAGCAGACCCCTACTTTAGCAAAGAGTTAAAAGCCAAGAGACAGGTCTGGAAAATGAGCAAACAAAAGAAAAAATTCTGACCTTAATAGAAAGTTACTATGGTGACAAGGAAGCTCAAAACACACATTCAGAAGAAGGTAACAAAGTTAAAGCTCCTACAACCAAAGCCTCCAAAAAAAGTCTCAGGTCATGGAAGAGCTCAAAAAGAAATACCTATTTATAGCAGCTCTTTTGTGGGGCAAAAATTAGAAATTGAGGGGATGCCCATCAACTGGGGAATGAGTGAACAAGTTGTGGTACGTGATTGTGATGCAATGCTGTTATCTGTAATAAATGATGATCAGGGCGTTCTCAGAAAAACCTGGAAAGACTTACATGAGCTGATGCAAAGTGAAATTTATTGTGTACAAAGTAACAGCAATAGTTTGAGATGATTGCTCTGAATGAGTTAGCTATTCTCATCAATACAATGACCCAAGACAATTTTGAAGGACGTACAACGAAAAATGCTATCCATCCCCAGAGAGAAGATTGATGGTGTCTGAATACAGATTGAAGCACACTTTTTTCTTCCTTTTTCTTGAGTTTTCTTTTAGTCTATGTTTTCTTTCACAACATGACTATTATGGATATGTTTTCTATGACTATAAAACCGTTTGTAGCAGCTCTTTTCCGGGGCAAAAATTGAAAATTGAGGGCATGCCCATCAACTGGGGAATGGCTGAACAAGTTGTGGTATGTGATTGTGATGGAATACTATTGTTCTACAAAAAATGATGAGCAATATCAAATTGCTTGTCTTCTCATTGGGGTGTAGGGATGTGGAGGAAGGAAGAAAGAGAATTTGGAACTCAAAGTTTCAAGAATGACTATGAAAAATTGTTTTTGCATGCAACTTTGGAAAAATAAAATATTATATAAAAATAAATCAGCTTAATTATCATAATAATTGTGTAAAAAGTTAATAAACCTTTACAATTTTATGTCTATCTATATATACACATGCATATACATATGTGTGTACATATACATTTACATGTATATATGCATGTGTGTATGTATATATACATACACACATATATACGTATACTTGTGTGTATGTATGTATGTGTGTTTATATATATGTACATATGAGTATATATGTGTGTATACATACATATATAGGCTAAGTAGCTAAGTAGCTTCTTGGTATACAAAAATGAACACAGTTCTATGACCCCTTACACTTAGGAAGTTTGCAATCTAATGAGGTGAATGTGGGAGGGGGAAGGATAAAACAGGTAGTCAAATAACTGCTTCCTCTAACATCTTCTTTTCATGCTTCATTGTGGAATGGAAGTGAGCCAGGAGTTTAACAGCTGTGTATGCATGTATGTGTGTATGTGTGTATGTGTGTGAGAGTGTGTGTAATGTACATAAAACAAGTTTAATTAGCATTATTACAATTTTCTATCACTTTCTTAAATCTAGGCAATCAACAAAATAATAAATCATGCCTAGATTTGTAGAGTTTGCTGATTTATGAGGTGTAAATATTCACACTAAAAATTTGGCAATCTAAATAGCTTGTTATAGCTAGCTTCAGAACACCCCTTGGCAGTGACCTCTATATTTTCAAAGTCTATGCTAATGGAGCTCAAGCTAGGCTTATAGTACCAACCTGGAAAAAGTCTTGAAAATGTAATGTATCTGTTGTCCAAAGACCAGCCTTGCTATGTTCAGAAATGTTCATTTTCAGGTTGGCTGCAAGGTGACCTATGTTTTAGCCATAGTAACTCTTCAAGTTAACTTTAAGATCTTTTCTTCCAGCTGAATATTTCTATATGTGTTATCTGCCCTAGTCAGAGAGTAATTTCCTTAAAAACATGACCTTTCTCCACTTTTCTATTTGTATCCCTAGCACTTAGGAATTTTTTAAATCATTAATTCAATGATTCATTTACTAAATTAGAATGTAATATAAGTAAATATAGACAGAAAATGATAAGGCGAAGGGAGGGGTCTAGCTATGAGAAATTGTAAGAGGATATCATTTTAAACTGTGATCATCAGGAAAATCACATTGAGTACTGAAGGATAGAAGGCATAGATTGAGCGTGAAATAGAGAAAATCCATGTTAGCATATCTTTCATTAATTCCATGCTTGAATGGCCTATGATTTCATTGATCTTGGTATTCATGCTATCAGTAGACAGTATTTGAAAGTTGCTTTGATAAAAAATTTCATTAACTTATGGTCACCCCAGTTATGAGTCTCATGCTCTTTGGACAAATGTTCATTCTACCTCCATGTGCATACTCTGTTTTTTTCTACTCTCTGAACCCGCCAAATTTTATGTTCTGCTGGCATAGCTATCAAGAGAGGTCCATTCCATGGCTTGAAGTACCAGACTAGCACTTTATTGAAGGATCTTGAAAATGCAAAATACAAGCTGTCATTTCTTTCTATATCACATTTATGTGTTTCATCATTTACAATCAGCAAAACTTGGATTATAATCCTTATTCCAACATTTACTAGATATGTGATCACAGACAAGTCACTTAAAATTTTTGGCTGAGTCTTAGTTTCCTGATCTGTAAAATGAGGATTAATAATACCACTTATATATCAGAATTGTTATGAAGAAACAGCTCTCTTCAAAGTTACCAATGATGTCTCCATCATAATTGTCTTCACTAAATCTTCATCTTTCTTGACCTCTTAACAGCCTTTGGGATTGTCAGTCTTCTCTTCCATTAGATTCTGTTGTCTTTACATTTTTTGACACTGCTTTCTCTTGGTTCTCCTTCCATTTGTTTGAACATTGCTCAGTACATTTTGCTGGATCTTCATCTAGGTCTTGGTCACTAGCCCGTGGATATTCCTCAAGGGTCTGTCCTGGATCCTCTTTTCTTCTTTGGATACAATTTATCTTTTTTTGGAGGGGGGAAGGTGAGGCAATCAGGGTTTAGTGACTTCCCAAGGTCACAGAGCTAGTAAGTGTCAAGTGTCTGAGGCCAAATTTGAACTCAGGTCCTCCTGACTTAAGGGCTGGTGCTCTATTCATTGATGCAAATTTTTAGCAATCTCATAAGTTTCCATGGATTTGACTATCATGGTGATAATTCTCAAATGCTGATGCTTCTCAGATTTAATTGTCCAGCCCTAACATTTCTGCTGATCACCAGTTTTGTATCTCTAACTCTCTGTTGGACATATGGAATTGGATATTTCAGGATATCTCATAGACATCATAAACTCAATATGTCCAAAACTTAACTTGTTTTTCCTCAACCTTCCCTTCCTCCCAACTTTTCTATTATTGTGGATGGCAACACCATAGTCCCAGGCACCCAGGCTCACAAACTAAATATTCTCAACTTCACACTCTCTCTAACTCTCTATACGCAATCTATTCCTGTAGCCTATACATTTTACCCTTGTAACATCTGATATATGCCACCTTATCTCCTTTGACCCTGCTATTACCTTGGTAGAGGCATTCATCATTTCCTGCATAATCTATTGCAATAGTCTACTGGTTTGTCTTCCTGACATGTCTCTCCCCACTCTAGTCTATCCTCCACTTAGCCACCAGAGGTCAACCAATGCAACCATTCTTCTAATTTAGAAGGTATCTGTGGCTAGGGATGAAGTAGGAGGTAATATTCTTTGGTTGTTGCCTCAAATAAATCAGGAAACCTATGATTACATCCAACCTCTTATATTTACTACCTGTGGTTTGTAAGTCATGTGATTATTGTTCCTCATTTTTGAAGAGGACCAAATGATATCACTATGTCAGGGTCAAGATACTATGTGTCCTACTGTAGCTGATAAGACTAAAATGAGCTCAGAGAGCTCTACCACAGGTTAGGCACAAGTATTCTGTATGAATATTTGGAGTGGAGCTTTCCCTACATTTGCCTATCTCACATTTCTTTTGTGTTACTGCAATTCTGCTTTGGTTTCAGAGGACAGAACATTCTGTGATGTGAGCACAACATGCTGGGTGGTCCTGTGTCAGTGTCTCCCATGTCTCACAACTGATTCTAAAGTTCCTCCGAATGACCTTGAATGTGTCTTTGTGTCACTTGTTCTCACCTCTATGTGAGAGTTTGCCTTGTGTGAATTTTCTGTACAACAGGGTTTTAGGCAAACATATCTTTGGCATTTGAGAGATGTGACCAGCCCATTGAGTAGCACTCTCTACAGCAGGATTTGCATGCTTGGCAGTATAGCTTGATAAAGGACCTCAATTTTCAGTACCTTATCCTGCCAGATGATCTTCAGAATCTTCCTAAGCCAATTCAAATGGAAGCAATTGAGTTTCCTGGCATGGGGCTGGTATGTTATCTAGGTTTTACGGGTATACAACAAGGAGGTAAACACAAGAGTTCTGTAGACCCTCAGTCTGCTAGGCAGCCTAATATTGCTTTCCCACACTTTCTTAAAGAGCCTTCCAAACACTGAGCTAGTTCTGGCAATGCTTGCATCAACCTCATCATCTTTGTGTACATTCATGGAAAGTACACCACCAAGATAAGTGAACTTATCCATAGCACTCAAACTTTCTCCATTTGCTGTAACCAATGGTTCCACATATGGATAGAGTGATGCTGGCTAGCAGAGGATCTCTGTTGCCTTGGTATTGTCAGGCCAAAATTAGCATAAGCAGAGAGAATCAATCCATATTCTGTTGCATTTCAAACTTAGAGGCTACACTGAGTGCACAAAAAACAAAAAGCCACATACCAGCTCTGCATTCACTTTGGTTTTGGCTTATAGCCTTTTCAGATTCAATAATTTACTGTCCGTGTGGTAGCTGTTCTTGATGCCATTTTCATCCTCATTGAAGGCATCTGACAACATCACTGAAAACATACTAAAAAGCAAGGGAATAAGCACATAGCCCTGCTTTACTCCATTGGCGACTGGGAAAGCACAAGAGCATTGTCCATTATCCAGAATCCATGCAAGCATGCTGGAATGGAACTGATGTACAATGCAGATGAAGTTTTCTGAGCAACCAAATTTTGTCCTGATCTCCCTTGGTCAGATCAGTGAATGTGTGCAGACCTCTATTCTGTTCCTGGCATTTCTCCTGGAGTTGTCAGGCAGAAAACACCATATCAATCATTCCTTGACCCTTCCTGAAGCCATGCTGGCTCTCAGGTTGTAGACCATCTTCTAGGTGAAGGATCAGCTTATTAAGGAGGATTCTGGCATGAATCTTGCCAGCAATAACTAAGAGAGAGAGAGAGTGCTCTCCCCACCCACGATTGTTACAAAACAACCTATTTCCTTTTCCTTTATAGAGATGGACAATGGAAGCATCCTTCAACTCCTAGGGGATAACCTCTTCTTGCCATTGAACCCAAAGATTTCATTAAACTTTTCTATGAGCAGTCGTCTGCTATCACTTGGCAAAACAATGGGTACTGATTTGATTTCAGCTGGGTTTTACAGGGCAGGGTGTCCTTGTTAAAAGAAAAAAACTAGGAAAAATAAAGTAAAAAATGGTTAGAAAACTATTAGGTTATTTTATCAGTCCTGCTGACCACATGCTGTAATATTTTGACATACTATAATTTAGAACTTAAACTTCCCATTTTGCCTATATTTAGAGGAAGTTTCATCTAAAATTGTTTGGTTATCACTTACTCTGTGGGAAAAGGTACAAAGAAAAGACTTTGTAAAATCTCTTTTGTAAACTTACAAGGATTCTTGGAACCATCTAGTCATAAATTCTTATCAACTCTGTGCAATAGTTTCCTGTGTTGTGGAATTCCTACTGAGTAAATGGGATATAAATAATCCTTGCAGAAGATGGGGGTATAATTTTCAGGTGTGGTTATGATGTAGAGTGAGATTCATCTAAGGTATATATATATGTAAATAAATATAGATATATATTGTAAATATATGTGTATGTATATATCTAAATATGTATGTATGCTTATACACATATATTTATACATACATTTATGTGTATGTATGTATACACACACATGTTAACCTGGAGGTTTGTAGCAATCGGTGAGTGTTGCTTTTCCAGGGCTTTAAGTGAACAATCACTTCTTCACCATCGATGTGGGATTCCAGAATGTAATTTTTAAAAACTTTTTAACAACATAATTCTTAGTCTCACACCTAGATTGTAAGAGAAGTTGCTTTTTCTAACAACATAGTTGAGAGTTTACCAGATTATACAATATAAGAAAATTTAGAAGCATAACAATACCATTAACAATATCACGTATTTGAAACTTGAAACAAAACCCATTAAAATTAGGGAATGCATTTCCAAATTATCTTACACAGAAAATCATTATCTCATCACCGTTGTCATTGTATACTGATCACATCTAAAACCAATATAAAGTTATCAAGTATGAAGCAATTACATAATTAAAGAAATAATAAAAACACTTGATATTCATATAGCATTTGCCCTATGCCAAGCACTGTGCTAAGTACTTTGTAATCATGTGATCCTCACAAGGACCTTGGGAGGCGGGTGCTATCATTTTGTCTTTACAGAACAGACATAAGATAACTTGCTTGGGGTCACACAGCTAATACATTTCTTGCTGCCAAATAACAAATGTCTTTAGGTTCTTTAGGTGTTAGGTTCTAATTTGACATAATTATCCTGAAAAGAGAACACACTCAGATACAATTCTTATTTCCTTCAGGACAGATTTTGTCTTAAATAAAATCCAGATTTAAAATTGCTAATAGTAACATTTTAATTTCCAAGGCCCAGTACTCTTAGCACTTCAAAAGAAAAAAAAAAGATTATTATCCATACATTCATATATTTCCTTTTTGTTTTTTTATATAACAGACATGTCATGACAATTCCCAGCTCTGTATAATCATTTTCTGTACTTCCTTAAAGAGCTGGATCAACTGTCAGTTCCCTGCTTCTTTTACCTTTCTTTGGGACTTTTCAGATAAGGAATTGCCTTAACTATTCAGCTTCTAATTTCCATCCTCTCAGGAATTTCCAGCTTCATAAACTAGGAAATACATCTAAAGTTTTACTAACAGTTTAATTTCTCACCTGTTACCATTAGGTTAGTTTAAAGGGTGCTGGGCTAAAGGATAATGAGATTCTAAGTTGAATAGCTGCTTTTGGCCCAGGCACAGAATTTGATTTAATTTTGTCAGGATGTGGCCTGTTTCACCAGGCAGAAACCTCTAAAAAACTTCACAGCAGGAATTACTTTAACCAATGCATGGGACTAGGTCCTGAAATCTTAATGGCAATAACAAAAAAGCAAGAATTTTGTGTTGCTGATTTTTTATTTTGCTTTAATCTTGTAGCAATTTAATCCAGAAACCCATACAATTAAATGAGTTCACATTTCTAACAATATTTTTTATAAATTTATTTTTAGTTTTCAATATTCACTTCCATAAGATGTGGAGTTCCAAATTTTCTCCCCATCTCTCCCTGCTCCCCACCTAAGACAGCATGTAATTTGATATAGGCTGTACATGTACATTCATATTAAACTTATTTTCACATTTACATACTGTAAAGAAGAATTAGAACCAATGGGTGAAACCGCTATCGAAATTTATAACACGATAAATTATCAAATTAATGTTAGGCACTTTAACACATTACAAATCACATTAACAGGGGTAACCTGGCTTACTAACAAACTCCCTGACACATAAAATAATAATAATAATAGTAATAATAATAATAATAATAATGGCAATGATGATGATGTTTCACTGAAAATGAGACCAGAACATTTATATCTATTTTCCAAATATCATAAATAACCTTAATTTATTTTTTATTTTTTAAAATTTATTTATTTAATTTATTTAATATATTTAGTTTTCAGCAATGATTTTCACAAGAGTTTGAATTATGAATTTTCTCCACATTTCTACCCTCCCGCCCACTCCAGGATGGCATATATTCTGGTTGCGCCATTCCCCAGTCAGCCCTCCCTTCTGTCACCCCACTCCCCTCCCATCCCCATTTCCCTTCTTCTCTTGTAGGGCAAGATAAATTTCTATGCATGGTTGCCTGTGTATCTTATTTCCTAGTTCCATGCAAAAACTTTTTTTTGTTTTAGAACATCTGTTTTTAAAACTTTGAGTTCCAAATTCTCTCCCATCTTCCCTTCTCACCCACCCTCCCTAAGAAGGCAAGCAATTCAACATAGGCCACATGTGTATCATTTTGTAAAACCCTTCCCCAATACTCATGTTGTGAAAGACTAACTATATTTTGTTCCTTCCTAACCTATCCCCCTTTATTGAATTTTCTCCCTTGACCCTGTCCCTTTTTGAAAGTGTTTGTTTTTGATTACCTCCTCCCCCATCTGCCCTCCCTTCTATCATCCCCCCTTTTTTTATCTTCTTCCTCCTTCTTTCCTGTGGGGTAAGATACCTAATTGAGTGTGTATGTTATTCCCTCCTCAGGTCAAATTTGTTGAGAGCAAGATTCACTTATTCCCCCTCACCTGTCCCCTCTTCCCTTCCTACAGAACTGCTTTTTCTTGCCACTTTCATGTGGGATAATTTACCCCATTCTATCTCTCTCTTTCTCCCTCTCTCAATGTATTCCTCTCTCATCCCTTAATTTGATTTTATTTTTTTAGATATCATCCCTTCATATTCAACTCACCTTGTGCCTTCTGTCTAGATACACACACACACACACACACACATATGTATACATACACACACATATTATATATATATATATACATACACACATAAACACAGACACAGACACAGACATAGACACAGACACACAGACACAGACACAGACATAGACACAGACACAGACACAGACACAGACACACACACACACATATATATGCATATTCCCTTCAGCTACCCTAATACTGAGGTCTCATGAATCATACACATCATCTTTCCATGCAGGAATGTAAACAAAACAGTTCCACTTTAGTTAAGTCCCTTGTGATTTCTCTTTCTTGTTTACCTTTTCATGCTTCTCTTGATTCTTGTGTTTGAAAGTCAAATTTTCTATTCAGCTCTGGTCTTTTCACTGAGAAAGCTTGAAAGTCCCCTATTTTATTGAAAATCCATATTTTGCCTTGGAGCATGATACTCGGTTTTGCTTGGTAGTTAATTCTTGGTTTTAATCCTAGCTCCATTGACCCCCAGTATATCATATTCCAAGCCCTTTGATCTCTTAATTTAGAAGCTGCTAGATCTTGTATTCTGATTATGTTTCCACAATACTCAAATTGTTTCTTTCTGGCTGCTTGCAGTATTTTCTCCTTGATCTGGGAGCTCTGGAATTTGGCAACAATATTCCTAGGAGATTTCTTTTTGGAATCTATTTGAGGAGGCAATCTGTGGATCCTTTCAATTTCTATTTTACCCTCTGGCTCTAGAATATCAGGGCAATTTTCCTTGATAATTTCTTGAAAGATGATATCTAGGCTTTTTTTTTGATCATGGCTTTCAGGTAGTCCAATAATTTTTAAATTATCTCTCCTGGATCTATTTTCCAGGTCAGTGGTTTTTCCAATCAGATATTTCACATTGTCTTCCAGTTTTTCATTCCTTTGGTTCTGTTTTATAATATCTTGATTTCTCATAAAGTCACTAGCTTCCACTTGCTCCAATCTAATTTTTAAGGTAGGGTTTTCTTCAGTGTTCTTTTGGACATCCTTTTTCATTTGGCTAATTCTGCCTTTCAAGGCATTCTTCTCCTCATTGGCTTTTTGGAGCTCTTTTGCCGTTTGAGTTAGTCTATTTTTAAGGTGTTTTTTTCTTCAGTATATTTTTCAGTATTTTTTTGGGTATCCTTTAGCAAGTCATTGACTTGTTTTTCATGATTTTCTCACATCACTCTCATTTCTCTTCCCAATTTTTTCTCTACTTTTCTAGCTTGCTTTTCCAAATCCTTTTTGAGCTCTTCCATGGCCTGAGGCCAGTTCGTGTTTTTCTTGGAGGCTTTTGACGTAGGCCCTTTGACTTTTTTTACTTCTTCTGGCTGTATATTTTGGTCTTTTTTCTCACCAAAGAAAGATTCCAAAGTCTGAGACTGAATCTGAGTCTGTTTTCGCTGCCTTGCCAGGTTCCCAGCCAACTTACTTGATCCTTGAGTTTTTTGTCGGGGTATGACGCTTGTAGAGTAAAGAGTACTTTGTTCCAAGCTTAAGGGGATGTGCTGTTGTTTTCAGAGCTATTTCTACACAGCCAGCTCTGCTGCGCCAGGGCTTCTCCTCCCCCAAGAACCGCCAGCCTGGACCTGACTCAGATCTTAAGCAGGCTCTGCACGCCACTTAATTCCTCCCACCAGGTGGGCCTGGGGCCAGAAGCAACTGCAGCTGTAGTTCTGAAACTGTACCACCTCTCCTGCCCTGGGGTGGTGGCCAGACCACGAACTCCTTTCACTCCCTATAGCTTTTCCCACTAACCTTCTCTGTTGTCTTTGGTGTTTGTGGGTTGAGAAGTCTGGTAACTGCCACAGCTCACTGATTCAGGGCGCTAGGGCCTGTTCCACCCAGCTCCTGGTCTGGTTGGTCCTGCTGCCACCCACGCTGGACTTCGCTCAGCTCCACTCCCAGCTCCATGCATGATAGACCTCACCCAGTGACCATCCAGGCTGTCCTGGGCTGGAGCCCTGCTTCCCTCTGCTATTTTGTGGGTTCTGCAGTTCTGGAATTTGTTCAGAGCCATTTTTTATAGGTTTTTGGAGGGACTTGGAAGGGACCTCACACAAGTCCCTGCTTTCCAGCTGCCATCTTCAATAACCTTAATTTATAATTTTGATGATTTAGTATTATATTTTACACAAAGGCTATTTATTCCAAGCAAAGATTTTAAAACTGACAGTATATAAGAGATTTTAATAATCACACTTAGGAATATGTTCATCAGATTCCTCCTAACCCTCTACAGCAGAAACTGCCACATGGAACAAGAGGGGCTTGGAACCTCTTCTGGTGAGAACACCACACCTCAAGCAATCAATCAATGAAAGGCATTAAGCTAATATACATACTATCATGCTCTTTGAGTCTTCTATATCTAGTTTGGAACCCAGCATTATTCTATTGCCTGGCCTAAAACTTAAAAGAAATTTATTTTGGATTAATTTTTTTTGGTGGTGGCATTTTGGAAGTTAGAGAGGCATAAATATATACAATGTAATATAAATGTAGCATAATACTTTATAATATTTATGACTTCACCGCTTTGAATATGTACTATAATGGTACAAATTGAAACCCATCTACACCTCTTATGGAATTCATGTCCCTTTCCTCCCTTTAATTTGAATATGTGTAGATAATCCTCATTAAGATTTTATAAAATTGAGAAAGTGTGTTTTTGAATCAGTAGTCATTGTGCTTTGGATCACTGCTTTTTGATACTAATGCCATCCTTGATTTCTTTAGTCATTTTGTATCTTTCCCAATTTGAAATATTTGGGCAACACGTACATGTCTTCAAAAAATATGATGTCTCCAGCAGTAATCTCTTCTGTTCTCAGTCCAGTTGAGCACCTCTTGCTAACTAATTGGAATTATTATTGGAATGGAATTTCCCTTTCCTCCTGTTACAGACTGGTGAAGGCCTTCAAACCAAACCCCTATGTGGGAATTGCTTGGGGGCTAGGTGGAAATTAGTCTTGTTTTATTTCCCTTGTACCCATCCAGAATAGCTTCAGAGAGTCAGAGAATTTGAACTTCTAATCTAATTCTCAGTTTTTTTGGGGGGTATTTTATACCTACTGCTCTTACAATACCATCATAGTAAAATGCCTCTTACAAAAAGGTAATGAAGTTTGGCTGGTTAATTGATATCAATTAATAATCATTGGAAGGAAACATACTAATAGGGACTTGTAAGTTATAGTATTAGAACACCACTCTCAAACCTTCTGGGCAACAAACCTGCAAGTCTAAATGGGTGTTAGGAGAATGAGCCCAAAGCAAATGCATCATTCGTATTAAGTTTTAAGATGAGAATAAAACAACACTTCATGAAAAATTCTACCTTAAATTATTTTCAGTTGAGCTATTTATAAGTTCCTTGTTGTCACTGTCAAGATGATTTAAGTATTCAATCAAATTTGTTGGAGTCTTACTTCTGGGGTAAGTTGAAGGTGTCACAGATCATTTACTTCTGCCCAAATCAGAATTGCTTATATTCTGTGGACACAAAAAGACTCAATTTTGCTGTTTCTAAAAGGAATAAAAGGTTGAAACACTGTGGTTTAAAAAAAAAACTTTTGTGGATTAATTTTTTTTGGGGGGGTGATATTTTGGATGTGAGAGGGACATCACAAAATATAGTATATTTATATACAGCATAGTATTAATGTAGTATACTATTTTATTGATTTATGATCTCACCACTGTGAATGAGTACTATAATGGTGCAAGTTGAAACCAATCCGTACCTCCTTTGTAATTCATGTTCACTTTCTCCCTTTAATTTAGACAGATGTATAGATAATTCTCATTAAATTGTTTTTAGAGATGAGAAAGTGTGTGTTTGAGTCAGTAGTTATTGATGTGCTTTTGATAACTTTGTTGGTAGTAATGCCATCCTTTTTTTTCTTTCAGTTATTCTATATCTTCCCCAATTTGAGATATTTGGGAAATTATCCCCACCTGTCTTCAAAACTGTATCCTTTCCAGCAGTCATCTCTTTTCATTTCAGGCTAGCAGTTCCACCCACCTTTATTATCTGGAGTGACATTTCCTTTGGTATGGTGAATATGGGTCAATATAAAAATTCTGGGATGTTTGTCTTTTTTTTGCTCACAGTTATGAGCTGTCCAGCATCCTCTGCTTCATTTTCCACCATTTTCTTTCTGTTATTGAAGAAGTTCCTTTGACCTCAAGGTTGAAAAGTCCTGAGGAATATTTTACATGTTCTTTTCCCCCCATGAATTGCCGTAGCCACCCCCCAAAATTACCTAGTAGCCATCTTACTGGTGATAAACATTTTTTTTTACTTTGCAAGTCTCATCCTTGAATAACAGACAGTCTGTTACTAGGACAATCCTTAAGTCATCTCTAACATGATAAAATCTATCAGATATGACACTTCACTAACCCATTTTTCAAGAACACAAAGCCACCTCCAAACTACCATGAAGAATCACAGTAGGAATATGTGGAAAAGCACACTCAAAAAACTTCTAGCATTCTTAATTACAGTAGAAAAGTCTTGCAAAATGTTGGCAGACTAATAAGAAATGGGAAATCAACCTTATCCTTTTCTACTACTGGGCTTGTTAGTTCTGTGCAGTAATTATTTTGTACAATAATTTAAGATTCCTAATTAAATCAGTCCACATGTCACCATTACTATTGCTCTGACTGTCCAGGTTCAGCATCATATAATAGTTGGTATTTTCCCCCACTTAGGAATGTAATTACATTTATAAGCTTTGCATAGGTAATATATTTAATTGGTACTGTGGAATGTCAGCTGTATTGGAATAGACGCCAAGGTTGGTAATTCTTGAGTAAATTGTCCAGGATTCGCAACCACAATCAAGTGTCAGACTTAATAACAAGCTCATATTGCTGACTCACTGACTTTTGGATGTTGTTTAGGAGGTTGTCAAAATGAATTACTATTAACTCATTTGAGAAACAGCATATTTTGAAGAATTTCCCATGTAGAAGGCTATTAGTAATTTTAGGAATAGAAATAATTGCTAGGCTCACTGTCGAGAAAAAAAAAACCTTTTGTAATAACTGAATGGGCATGTGCATTCTTTTATTTTCAAGTATGCAATTGCCCTTTTTTCTGGGGGTTAATAAAGAGATGTGCTGAGATGAGTAAATGCTTAGCATGATTTTCTAATAGGTATTCAATTTTGTACTGTAGGCAGACTCTATTTTGCAGACTGAAGTAGAAGATAATACACAATCCAAGGAATTTTAAAACTAGAAAGCAACGTACTAGTTCATTGTGCATGCTGCAAGAGAGTAAAAAAAAATGAAGTCCAGGTTCAATTAACCATCAGTAGATCAGCTATGTTGTGCATTGGATAGAATATTGGACCTGGAATTAGAAAGACTTGAGCTCAAATCTAGTCTTAGATACTTTCAAGCTGTATGTGACCCTGACCAAGTCACTTGGCCTCTGTCTCCCTCAGTTACCTTACCATTTATTATTGTTCAGTCATTTCAGTTATGCCTGACTCTTCATGACCTCATTTAGGGTTTTCATGACAAAGATACTGGAGTGGTTTGCCTTTCCTTCTCCTGCTCATTTTACAGATGAAGAAACTGAGGTGAATAAGGTCAAGTGACTTGCTAATGCCACACAGCTACTAATTGTCTGAGGCCAGATATTAAGTCAGGAAATTGAGTCCTCCTGACTTCAGACCTGGGATTCTATCCACTGAACCACCTAGCTGCCCTATATCTATAAAACAGGGATAATAAAAGCACCTACTTCCCAGGCTTGTTGTGAGGATCAAATGAGATGTTTATAAAGCACCTAGGACAGTGCATGGCACTGTGTATATAGTATACAAATACTATCAATCTATCTTTTGATGTACCTGTCATTTTTATTAAACCAGGGCTTTACATGTTTGATAATCCTAAGGAATGTATGTGAAACTTAAAGTAGAATATTATTGGAAAAAAAACTGCTTGGGTTTGATAAGACCATAAGGATTTATTCATTAATCAATCATTTATTAATAAATCAACAAATATTTATCAAGTGCTTCTAGCTTGCCAGGCACTCTAGTAAGTGTACAGGAAACAAAGTAAAAGCAAAAATTCCCTGGCCTAAATAAGCTTACACTGTAATGGGGGAAATAGTGATATGTATCTTGCATGTATGTATGTGACCATACATGCGTATCATGCATGTGAACATGCATGTATAGTTATATGCACACACACATGCATACAAGATACCTACAGAATACATATGAGATAATTTTATAGGAGAAGACATTAGCAGCCCAGGGACTGGGACAGATATCTTGCAAAAGGTGAGAGTTGAGCTAAGTCTTGAAACCAGAGGGGAGGTGAAGAAAAAGGGCATTCTGGGTTTGGGGGATAGTCTGTGCAAAGATATGGGAATGGGAGGTGGGAGGCTGTGTTCAAGTGTGTCGATATGACTTGATCTTAGAGTTTATGGAGATGAGTAATGTGTAAGGAGATTTGATAGGTGGGAAAAGGCCAAGCTTAAATGCCAAAGAGAGTAGTTTCTATGCCAGGCATAGAAAAAGTAATAGAGAATTTAAAAATGAAATAGACTCTGCCTTCAAGGACCTTATTTTACAGGTGAAACGGGAAAGATGGATATAGCAAACTAAGTAGAAGATTTCCGTAAGATAAATACAAAGTAATTTTGGGCTAGATGGAGCACTAATGATTGGAATAATCAGAAAGTGGCATTTGAGCTGAAGCTTGAAAGGAACTAGAATGAAGGCAATGAAGTTCCACAGCTCATCTTATCTCACTATTTGAAGGCACCAGCTCTTGATACCTTCATCATTATAATGATAAGGGGAGAGTAAGATAGATAGAATGCATAAATGCCCCGAAATACAGTAAAATAGAAACCTTATAAAAGTCAAATATGATAATAAGTTATCCTAGATTGATTTTTACAGGGCACGTGAAACTAGAGCTAAAAGTCTTTTTCAGTGTTCAACTTGTCGAAAATATAGAATTCCATTTGACCCCAAAAACAGAGCTATAGAATTCTCAGGGTAAATTAAGTTGGACTAGGAGATCTCTTGTAAATCCAACAATTCAGAATACAATGAAATACAGATTCAATCTTGACCTCCATTGTTTCTATTGTCACTGTGTGAAGCTTACTTTTTAAGCACGTGTTATGTAATAGTAACTAAAAATTCTTTTTACAAACTAGTATTTAATTTTAGTTATTTTTTTCATTTCAAACTCCTTTCTTTACCATTTCAATGTATAGATCATTTTAATGTTTGTTTTTTCCAACTGATATTTCATTTTATCATACCTATAACTGGTAGGAGCAACAATATTGAAAAATATCACATTGATTCTAATGCCTCAAATTCTTTTGCCTGATAACACTCTTTTATATGCACAATTTTATCTTGCATTGCATAATTTGATTACTTAAGTTGTCATTTAACTCAATTCACCTTCTGTAAAGAAGTTATCTGTCTTGCTTGCCACAATTTTCTTGTCACCAGATTAAAGATCCTCCTCCCAAACAGTCATTTGCTACTGGAGATGTGTTATGCCTCAAAAAGAATTCTGGATTTGTCATCAAAGCTCTGCTACTTACTACTTGTAGAGTCTTAAACAAGTCTCTAAAGTTTTCTAAGTCTGTTTCCTTATCTGTCAAATGAGGAAGTTAGATTAAATTGCCTGTACAGTCTCTTCTAGTCCCAAGTCTTGAATTTTTAATCTTATTCCTGCTGGGCCCTCCCCATTGCATAGACAATCCTTTTATTCATTTCTCTTGTGCTCCCTATCATATTATTTACAGTAGCTATTCCAAATTTTTAACTCCTACCTCCAAAACCTATATTCAATTCCCTAAAAACTTGACTTATAGTAAAAGATATTGCCTTCTACTTTGCTAAGAACATCAATCCCTGGCATCATTAGTTCCTAGGTTTCCTATTCTCTATACTTCAACACTTTCTAGGTCTTTTCTCACCATTTCTTTTTTTAGTCCATTCTCAGAAGATGAGATGTCCTCCTTCCTGCCAGCACTAACACCTCCATTTCTCTCCTTTATTTCATAACCAGTCTCCCTCAGAAAGTAGTCCTATCAATCATTCCTTGTATCTCTCTTAAATTTCCTCTCTACTGATGACTTTCCCCATTGTCTAAAAATACACTCATCTCTCCCACATCCTGAAAAAATAATACCAAAAACCTATTTTGATTCTTCCATCTCATTCAGCTATATAGCTTATCTCTTTCATTAAATTGATATGAGACTATAAATGCTTGTGCAGTTTTTTTTTAAATCATTAGTGAAAATGAGCTGCAAGATAGATTCTAAGTCTGAGGTCAAGAATGGCATCTTTGAGTAAGAATGAATGAATATAATTTTTATGTGGAATTAATAATCTTAATCTCTAGATTTATATTTACCATCATAATAAATTTTAAAAAATGCTTTCATGATACCCACATTTGTAAAAGATCTGTAAGATAAAAAATGCAAGAATATATCTATATAGATATGGTGTGGGAAAGGGGAAAAGCTTATTTTTTCCTTCTAATCAATGCGATCAGGTTAGCATTTTGTTACAATTCCAGGCTGAAATTATGTAAAGGGAAACATCATGAAATCTTCGAGTAGGAAGGGATCTTGTATAATCCCACATGAAAATTATACCTAACCAATGGCGCTCTAGTTTTAAATTGAAGATGTCCACAGATAGGGGGCCCACTGCTTCTGTAGGTATCCTGTTCCACATTTGAGCAACCTTAATAAAAGAAGGTTTTGCCTTCTAGCAGGCTTATATTTTACTCTTTTCAGCTTCTACTGAGAGCTCTGTCTTCTCCCCTCTTGGACCAAACAGAGCTAGTCTAATCACTACTTCACATAACAGATCTTCAAACAATTGAAGATAACTAGTATTTGTCCTAGTCTTCTCTTCCATTAGTGTAACATCTCTATTTCCTTCATTCCTCATATAGGAGAAAAGCCAGATTCTTCCCTGTCCTAGTTGCCCCTCCAATGGATTATTTCTTGCTTATCCTTATAATGGTAGCCAGGGAGGCCATGGTGAAGAGATCATCACCTTCTCCATTCTCAAAAGATTCCTGCTATCAATCATCCCATATCTTCATTTCCTTCAATCTCACTCTTCTCTTAAAACATTTTACTTTATGGCTTCTTTTATGATATGGTTATCATTTAACCAAAACTTTCAAATCTGGCCTCAGACATTTTCAATGTGTGTGACCCTGGGGAAGTCACTTAACCTCAACTACTTCCAAAGAATGTAAACACAAACAATAAACAAACAAAAAGCAATCCAAACTGCTAAGTTTCCAATGATCTTTTAATTGCCTAATCTAATAGCCTTTTCTCAGTCCTCATCCTTCTTTAACTCTCTTCAATCTGTTAAAATTTTCAGTTATTTATCATTTTTAAGCATTCATTTAAAATTTTGAATTGTAAATTTTCTCCCTCAGTCTAGCCCCTCCCTCACTCATTGAGGAGGCAAGTAACATAATGCTAATTATATGCTGCCACACAAAACATATTTCTGTATTAACAACGTTGCAAAAAAAGCAAGAAAATAAAGTGAAAAACAATGTGCTTCAGTCTCCACTCAGGGTTCAAGTACTCTCTCTGTTGGTGGATAGCATTTTTCATGAGTCCTTTTGGAATTGTCTTGGGTGATTCTATTGATCAGAGTATCTCTCTTTCATAGTTGTTCATCATTGCTATATTGTTGCTACTGTGTACAATGTTCTCCTGCTTCTGCTCACATAATTTTGAATGAGTTCATAAAAGTCTTCCCAGAGTTTTCTGAAACCATCCTCCTCATCCTGTCTTATGGTACAATAGTATTCCATCCCAATTATATAGTACAACCTGTTCAGCCATTCCCTAACTGATGGGCATTCTCTCAAATTTCATTTTTTTTTTTGCCACCACAAAAAGAATTTCTATGAACATTTTTTACATACAAGTTCTTTTCCTTTTTCTTTGACTTCTTTGGCACACAGGCCTAGTAGTGATATTGCTGGGTCAAATGGTCTCGTAGTTTTCTTAGTCACATAGTACTTTGGGCATATTTCCAAATTATTCTCTAGAACGATAGAACTAGTTCATAATTCCACCACCAGTGGATTAGTGTGCCTATTATTCTTTGTCCCCTCCAATATTTGTCATTTTCCTTTTCTGTCACATTAGCCAATTGAATAGATATGAAATGGTTCCTCAGAGTTATTTTTGTTTGCATTTCTCTAATTATTATTGATTTAGTGTATTTATATGACTATTGAAAACTTTCATTTCTTCTTCTGAAAACTGCTCGTTTATATCTTTAGATCATTTATGAATTGGATAATGGATCTTATTTTTATAAATTTGACTCAGTTCTCTATATATTTAGGAAATGAGGCTCTTATCAGAGAAATTTACTGTAATACCTTCCTCCCCCAAAGTTTTCAGCTTTCCTTCTAATTATGGCTGCATTGTTACTTGTGCAAAACCCTTTTAATTTCATGAAATCAAAATTATCCATTTTATCTCCCGTGATCCTCTCTATCTTTTTTGATCATAACCTCTTCCCTTATCTGTTGATCTGATAGGTAAATTTTTCCACACTCCCTTAATTATGACATTACCATTTATGTCTAAATCATGTACTAATTTTGACTTTATCTTGGTATACTGTGTGAGATGTTGGCCTAGGCCTAGTTTCAACTTGACTGCTGTCTACTTTTCTCAGCAGTTTTTGTCAAATAGTGAGTTCTTATCGACAAAGCTCCAGAGCTCCCAGGGAGAATTTCCAAGGGGATTCATGCCCAATTCAGTTTTCTGCTCTCTCTCTCTTTTACTGATGTAAATGTTTAGAGATATAAACTTACTCCTAAATTCTGCTTTGATTTATCCCTCCAATTTTGGTATATTGCTTCATTGTTGTCATCTTTAATGAAAATATTGATTGTTCCTTTAATTTGTTCTTTGGCCTACATGTTGTATGTGGATCATTGGGTTTATCAAACACTAGATTACTATGATAATTTACTGCTGTATATCACGGATCTAATTTATTCTGCTGCTCAATCTTTATTTTTTCTGAAAAGTGCTTTGTAATTGTGTTCATTTGGTTTCTGGATGTGACTTGTCAGGTAGACTACAAAGTTTTTTTATACTGTCTGCAGTTCTTTTTACTTGTTCCTACTGTTTTGTTGGTAATTTATAGAAATACTAATGATTTATGTTTGCTTCTTTTACATCCTGCATCTTTGCAAAATGTTTTAATTTTTTCAACTAATTTTTGATTCTCATGGTTTCTCTAGGTAGACCATCAAATCATCTGCAAAAAGTGATAGATTTTTTCTTCATTGTTTATTTTTAACCCAATTCTTTTTTGTTCTCTTATTGCTCTTAGTAGCACTTCTACTTCAGTCTTGAATAATAATGTTGATAGTGAATATCCTTGCTTCTTATCTGATCTTATTGGGAAGACTTCTAGTTTATCTATATTACAGACAATTTTTACTTTTAGTTTTAGATAGATATTACTTATTTTAAGAAAAACTCCATTTATTCCTGTCTTTTCTGGGGTTTTAAAATAGGAATGGATGTTATATTTTGTCAAAAGTTTTTTTCTGTGTCTATTGATAGAATCATGTTATTTTTGTCGTTTTTATTTTTGATAGGGTCAATAAAATTTATAGTTTTTGTAATATCAAATCAGCATGGTAGACGCATTCCTGGTAGAAATCCCACCTGGTCATAGTGTATGGTCTTTGTCATCTCTTTACTAGTATTTTATTTAAAATTTTTGCATCAATATTCATTAGAGAATTTGGCTTCTAGTTTTCTTTCTCTGTTTTTGCCCTCCATGGTTTAGTATCAAAACCATTTTGTGTCACAGAAGGAATTTGGTAGGACTCCTTTACCTATTTTTTCCAAATAACTTATATATTACTCCTTATATATTGCTCCTTAAATGTTGGGTAAAATTCCCTTGTAAATATATTTGGTCTTGTGGATTTTTTTCACAAGGATCTCTTTTATGACTTGTTCAATTTCTTTTTCTACAATTATATTATTTGAATATTTTATTTCCTCTTGTGTTAATGTTGGCAATTTATATTTTTATAAATATTCTTCCATTTCACTTTGCTAGATTAATTGACATATAATTGGGCAAAATAGTTCCTAATTTTTGCTTTGATTTCATCTTCACTGATTGTGTATTCATCCTTTTCAGTTTCGATACTGATAGTTTGGTTTTCTTCCTTTTTTAAAAAAAATCAAAATAACCAATATTTCATTTCCTCCTAACCTGTTCTTACTTTTATTTATTAGTTTATTTAAAAAAACACTTTCATTTATATTAATGTCTCTTCTGGTTTTCAGGATCTTTATTTTGTTGTTTAGTTAGGGATTTTAAATTTGTTTTTCCTAGTTTTTTTAAAATTTTAAGACCAATTCATTGATCTACTCTTTCACTCTTTTATTAATATAAGCATTTAGAGATATAAATTTACCCCAACTACTGCTTTAGCTGTATCCCCCAAATTTTGTATGTTGTCTCATTGTTGTCATTATCTTTAATGAAAATTTGATTGTTTTTATGATATATTTTTTGGCCCACTCATTATGTAGTATTATATTATTATTTTGTGTCCTTTTAATTCCTAATCTCTGCTTCCAAGGCCTTTTATTGAATATAATTTTATTGGATTATGGTCTGGAAAGGATATGTTTAACATTTCTGCTTTTCTGCTTTGTTTATGAGATTTTTATGTCCCATGTATAGCTGAGAAAAGTCATTCCTTTTTATTCCATTCAATATTATCCAGAAGTCTGTCATATCTAACATTCCCAAAATTCTGTTCTTCTCCTTCACTTATTTCTTATTTTTTCTGGTTAGTTTTATCTAGTTCTCAGAAGGGTAAATTTAGGTCCCCCACTAGTATAGTTTTCTCTTTCCTCCTGTAACTCATTTAAGTTTTCCTTTAAGAATTTGGATGCTATACCATTTTTTACATATATGTTCAGTATCGATATTCCTTCATTGTCATGGTAGTTTTTAGCAAAATGCAGTTTCCTTCATTATCATATTAACTAGATTTATTTATGCTTTTGCTTTGTCTGAGATCATGATTGTACCCCTGCATTTTTTATTTCAGGTGAAACATAATAGCTTCTGCTCCAGCCCCTGATTTTAACTTTCAGTATGTGATTGTATTTCAAGTGTGTTTCTTGTAAACTGCATATTGTTGGATTATTTTTTCTAATTCATTCTATCTACTTCTATTTTGGGGGTGAGTTTTTCCCATTCCTATTCACAGCTATGATTAATAACTGTGTTTCCTTCCATCTTATTTTCTCCTGTTTATAATTCTCTCTTTTTTTTACCTTATACATCCTTAAAAAGAGTGTTTTTCTTCTGACGACTGCCTCTCTTTATCTACCCTTCCTTTTATTACCAGCCCAATCTTTCTCTTATTTCCTACTTTGTTGGAGAAGATAGATTTCTATGTCCTACTGAATGTGCATGTATAGCCTTCCTTCCCTGAATGTTGAGGGAAGATGAATTCAATGAGAATGAGTTTAAACTTTGCCCACCCCATTTTCTCATCCACTCTAAAAATTCTTCCTTGAAAACCTCTTTTATGCAAGATAGTTTTCCCCAGTCTTCCTTTCCCTTCCACATTTTCCCAGTGCAAACCTCTTTCTTACCTCCTCCATTTTTTTCTTTTGAGATCATCCCAATATAACTGACTCACACTCATGTTTTCTTTTTATGTAGACTCCCAACTACCCTAATAATGAATAAGTTGTTAGGAGTTCTACTATCATCTGCTCCAATGGGAAGTAAACAGCTTAACATTATTAAGTCCCTTAGGATTTCTCTTTCATCTTTTTACCTTTTCATGATTGTTTAGAGTCTTTTGTTTGAAATTCAGATTTTGCATTTATCTCTGCTCTTTTCTTCAGGAATGCTTGAAAGTAAGCTATTTAAGTAACTATCCACTTTTCTTCCCTGAAGGAATATACCCAGTTTTGCTGATTAGGTTATTTTGGTTGTAATCCTAGCTTCTTTGCCTTCTATTCCTTTAACATTGTATCTACTAAATCTTCTGTGATCCTTCTGACTGTGAGTTTATGATGTTTGAATTCGGTTTCTTTCTGGCTGCTTTTAGTATTTTCTCTTTGACCTGGGAGCTCTAAAAATTGGCAATGATATTTCTGAGAATTCTCATTTTGGGATCTCTTTCAAGAGGTGAATAGTCAATTCCTTCAATGTCTATGTTGCCCTTTGGTTCTAAGGTATCTGGGTAATTTTTATTTATAATTTCTTGAATTATGATGTCTAGGCCCTTTTGAATCGTAGCTTTCAGGTAGTCTAATAATTCTTTAATTATTTCTCCTCAATCTATTTTCAAGGTTAATTTTTTTCTGTTGAGATATTTTACATTTTCTTCTTTTTTATTTCTTTGCCATTGTTTATTGTTTCTTGATGTCTCATGGAGTCATTGTCTTACACTTACCTAATTCTAATTTTTTTAAGGAATTATTTCCTTCTGTCACTAGGTGTTATTTTCTTCAGTACTTTTGTACCCTTTTAGCCTAGCATTTACATCTCTTTTCATAATTTTCTTGCATCAATCTCATTTCTTTTTGCAGTTTTTCCTCTATCAGATTTCAGAAGGAACTGAGCAATGAGATGAAGAGGTGGCAGGTGGACCTGTTTTTCAGGATAATATAAGATCCTCTATTTGGTGTTTATTGCTTTTCATAATCTGTTTCCTATTTACCTACCTTTCCAGTTTTTTTCTCCTTTCACTCTATTTCATATTTTGTGATCTAGTGATTCTGGCCTCCTAGCTGCTCCTTCCTTAAGACGCTATGGGCATTTTCCTTGGTTGTCGCTCATTCCTGGAATGCCATCCCTCCTCATTTCTGCCATTTGGCTTCAATGACTTCCTTCAAACCCCACCATAAACCTCACCTTCTACAAGAAGTCTTTCCCAGTAACCCTTAATTCTATTGTCTTCCCTCTGTTGATTATTTCAAATTCATCTTATGTATTCTTCAATTCTTCATGTTCATACATAGCTGTTTGCATATTGTCTCCTTAGCTAGATTGTGAGCTTCCTGAGAGTAGGAACTGTCTTTCCCCCTTCTTTGTATCCCCAGCACTTAGCATGATTCTTGGCACATAGTAGTCACTCAAATGAAAGATGGTTCCTCCAGTGCTGCCTCCTCCTCTGATTGGTCAGTTTCTTTTAAAATCTCCATTTTAAAGAAAATACCTTGACCATGTTCACATCTTTTTTTCCTCTCTGAGAATGAAGTTTGTGAGTCTTTCAATTACTTCTTCTTCTGTATCACTGTCCAGGCACCTCATATTCCCTCTCTCTCCCCTGATTTTCAAGTTCCTTTTTTGTGTGTTCTTCCCTTATGAGAATGTAATCTCCTTGAAGGCAGGGGACTGTCTTTTCTTTTCACTTATATTTGTATTTCCAGCACTTGGCATGGTGCCTAATATATAGTAAACACTTTTTGTTGACTTGATTTGTTGATAAGCGTGCTAGCTAGCTATTCTTTTCTAGAAGTAAAGGATGGTTCCCTGCCCCCTCCCCAAGAGGTAATTATATCAAGAAGATGCAGCAGGCAGCCAGGGAAAAGGTGCAAAGGCGGCTCACCCTAGCCCTATGAGGCCTTGAAAGCCAGACCAGCAGGTGTACTCACCCCGATGATGACACAAGGCTGAGCTGGCCTGGGGCCTCCACTGGGAGACAAGATACAAATTTCCCTGCATGCAGCTTAGACTATGGGCAGTCCAGTGAGAGCAGCAGCAGTGGCAGCTCAGATGCAGAGCCCCCCCACCCTCCAGCGCTTCTGCTTAGAATAAGAAGCCGACGGTAAGGAAGTCATATCTGTCATCATGCATCAGGATGATGACCCAGGAAGGGGGAGTGAGAAAGTCCTAGCCCACAACACCTCTGGACCCACTCATAGGAGGGGCCCTCAAGATCAGAATCCAGGAAGAGATGGCAAAGCAGCTGAGCCGGCCCTGAGTGACCACTTTCCTGGGGTCGGACAGACTGCCATGGTTGTACCATCAGAGTTGGAGGTTTACGCTGCCCTCTTTATCCTGGAACTCCTGGCACAGTCTGGGCTCCCTGCACAGCTGCTTGAGCTTTCGCAGAAGTGTTCATTGCCAAGCTGGCCCCTGGCATCTCTTTTGCTGTGACTCCTCTGCCATCTCACTGCAGACCACAGCTGCCCAGGAATTGTGGAAAAGGATTTCTCTGGCCTTGTGTCCTGTTAGCTTGAATTCCTGAGATGTGCTGCCCTAATCAGTGAAAGCCCTGAAGAGCCCCATCTGTCCCTGGGGTTGGTTCCCTAAGTCCTGTGCCAATCAATGTGCTCCATTTTTGAGGGAGGTTCATGCCCTCCAAATTTGTGCTTGTTGTGTTTGGGAGAGTTCCTCCTCATCGCCCTGTGTAGCAACAATCTTCTAGCTGCCCTACTGTAGCTGGCTAAGACCGACAACAACCAGCAACAAAAACTGCCAGCACAGGTTCTTTTGATCTGATTTACTAAGGAAAGTAACTTTGAGGGGTTAATAATCTCAGTTTAATAAAACATATATATATTATTCACTTAGTTCTGGGGAAAAGATCAGCCCCCAGAGTTAATCCCTAGTACCACCATATACAGGTCAATGACTTTTGATTGTCTTAATGCTGAGAAACATTCCAAGACAAGATCCCACTTTATCTGCCCCATTTAAACAATGGCCATAATCATTAAAAGCACTTAAGAGAAAAACAGCAAAAAGTCCCACCTTAATTACTGATACACCCTGCTTCCCCTTACAAAACTCCTGGAGTGTTTTTTTTTTTCAGCCTTGGCTCCCTCCATTTGCTCCCTTTCATTTTCATGTTACTCTCTCAGGTAGATTCCCAGAGCTTCCCCCTCTACATCCGGGCCTTGCAGCAGCTTTCAGTCTACGTAGCTGTTTGTTTTCTCATTTCCACCATTCTTAGCAATATCTACACTAAAGAGAAGACTTTGTGCAAAACCCCAAGAATGTTAAGGGCTCAGTGAGAGCCCAGAGTGTTCCAATTGCCCTCCCTTGCAAGGCAGTCCTGCTATGCCTGGCCCATTAAAACTGGAATCTCAATGGAGCAGAGATGCTTCTGAAGACTATGAGGCTGGGAGAACATCAGAAAATGAGATTACAGAGACTCTCCCAACTAACTCAGCACTTTCCAAATTAACAAAAGGAGGGGTTGAACAAGCAATAATTACCCAATTGGAGACCTACTGCTCCTTCATCTTTGCTTTTCTTTAAAACAAAACAAAACAAACCCTTGCCCAGATCAAATTCAGAGATACCTTTGTCTTTCCCCTCCCCAACTCTGCCATCTTGCATCTCCCACCATTGAGTGTATAAAAGTATTTTTGAGATTCTTAGAATAAGTGTATCCAAAGGAAAACTCTCTTAAAAAAGTAAAAAATAAAAATTAAATGTTTCAGAGGCGACTACAGATTGTTTGGGTAGTCCACAGGAAAGCTCATTAGAAGTTGACATTGAGGTATTAATGACTACTCTTTGAGCCTAGCCATTTCATTCCATCCCAAATGTACCTAAATGTATTCTAATTGAGCCATCAGCCTTCTGTCTTATTCATAAAGCATATGAAAAAACCCCCCAGAAACTGTTCTTAACTACAGAAATCCATAAAATATTTGTCAAATGCTTTTCTAAAATTTAGATAAACAATGTATAAAATATTTCCATGAAGAATAGTAGGAGATAGGAGACCTGAGATTTAGTCACAGCCACCATTGATTTATTTGTATGGCTCTGGACAAATCATTTAATCTCTCTGAACTGAAGTTTCTTTATAAAAATAGTGATAATTTGTCCTATTTCATCCATAGGATTGTTATGAGGAACAGACAATATGTATGAAAATGATTTGCAATATATTAAATGCTACATGTATAATATCATTATTATTTAGTAGCAAAAAGTTATAAAGTTTTTTAAGTTTTATTTTGTATGCTTATATTACTTTTATATTGTACTATTTTTATACTATGAATTGTCAGGATGACCTTAAAACATATTTGAAAGCCCAGGCATAATATATGGAGTATCATTTAAAGTGAATTATGTTAATCAATTGAAATTTAAAATATTTTATTAATGTAAGCTAAGATGGATAGCCTTTAATTTAGAGACAAATGACCCATTGAAGTTACCCAGGGGTCATATTATCTGGCTTCAATTGAAAGTAAATTAGATCAACTCTCTAGTTTTGTGCTCTTAACATTTAGGAAACAAATCCTATTTGAAAATCTATTTGCATTATTGTGAAAATTTTGAACTTTTCAAATTAACCTCAAATTATGGCTTTCCTGCCTACATGGACGTCCTTTTTACATTGGTTTAAACTTGGGCATCAATATTAGCAAGCATTCAGAACTAAAACAAATGTCTAAAGTCCATTGCCACTACCTTTTACATCCTGCATGTTCCCTCAGCACTTTTAAATATGATTCAAATACTTGTTGCTTAGGCATTTTTAGTATCTATCTATGTATCTTTGTTGTTGAATTTTTTCAGTTGTGTACCATTCTTCATGACCCCATTTGGGGTTTTCTTGGCAAAGATACTGGAATGGTTTGTACTTTCCTTCTCCAGCTCATTTTACAGATGAGGAAACTGAGGCAAACAGGATTAAATGACTTGCCCAGGGTCTCCCAGCTACTAAGTGTCTGAGGCTGGATTTGAACTCAGGTCTTGTTGACTCCAGGCTTGTCACTCTATTCACTGGGCCACCTAGCACCACAATGTATTTACAAAATGATAACTTTCCCTCAGTCATTTATTCTTGCCTATCTCCCCTCTAAACTCATTGAAATCTGCTTTCCCTGAATAGAGGGTGTACATCAGACTATGCCCAGATTCTTCTCCTACATCACAAACTTTTGGATAGAGTGGCACTTCCCTCCAAGGTCCTCATCATTTCCATCCAAGCAACCATATATAGAATCTAATTTCCCCTTTTTGTTTCTATCACATTTTGAAGAATGAAATTACTAGTAAAACAAGTCAAAAATTCTTAGCTGTTCTGCTTGAAAGACTATATCTTGTCTCTGTGCCAGGCTATCTGAAGGTGTATCACCTAGAAGAAAAATTCAACTTTTTCTGAGATTATTTTCAGAGTAAGAAGATCTGTTCATTCCTCTTGTCTATTTTCTGCCATCAGTATAGCAAATACTCTTTAAATGTGTGTCTATATGGTAAATCTGACATCATGCAAGAGAAATTAAAAGACAACTCATTTAGAAAACCTAGAATTCTAGCAAAGTTTATTGAAGGATATAGATAACAGGCTATATAATTTTTCAACTAAGGACAGAGGTGCTATGGTTTTCTTCCAGACGCTTTTAGGTAGGAGAACGCAGACCTGTCTCATGTCCAACATCTGTGCCACCCATGTCTTATATCCATGTATGAGACATCGGCACAAAAAGATGTATCTGACTTCAGCCTTATATAGGGGAAAAAATTGATTTCTGATGTGTTACTACCTACCCCTTCTTACTCTTGCTTTAGATTTTAGGACATTTTAATTAGTGAGAAGAAGTGTTATCTGGTGTTCCTGTTCAAAAAATATGGTTTGTGATCTTTAAGCTCTAAAACTGGTTGAGGGGATGAAAAAGGAAATAAAAAACTAGAAGGGGCTAGGAGAATATGGCTTATCCTATAGTCTCATTCTAGAATCTGTAATATAGTCTTATTTGTACATTCTCAGAGCCACCATGCCCACTTCTCTGCACAGATGACAATTATCTATATACTTATAGCTTCTTGGGAGTTTGGACAATGGTCTTATAGATGAAATGTACAAGATTAATAATTAGAAAAATAAAAGATCTCAAATGATTAATGAATTTGTCTTTGGTACAAAAATATAACAACCCTTGACTCTCTTAAATTAGTCTTCAATCTTTGAAGCATAATATATAGACACATTAATTGGGTTGGCATGTATTGAATACTTTTGTTCATTATTTCACATATAGGAGTTTCTTGCTTATATAGAACAGTTCAATAAGCAAAACTGTGGACTGGAAAATATTTCCATTAAGGAGCAAGATACCAATAATATAAATTGCAGAGTTGAATTTAAGCTTGATATAAGGAACACTTCCTATGATTAAGAGCTATTCAGAATTAGAATGGGTTGGACAGATAGTGGATCACTTTCTTCTCTCCTTCTTCAAAGGAGAATAAAAATCTTTAAGTTGTTGTGATTGTTCCATTCCGCTAATTGGATTCTAAGAGACCAAGGGAGACTCTACCTTGTATTCTCTGATTCTATGCTTTCCTTATCTTCACCCTGGGCATTTTTCACTCTTCAGTCTCCCCCTTGCTTACTCTCTTCTCTTCCCAGCTTTTATTAAATTGACTCTGAAAATCACACATCTGTGAACTTCTTTATTGTTCTCGTCATCATCTTTGTGACTTCCCGTTACAAAATTCCCCTATCTGTTTTGTTAATTAGACTGTGAGCTTCTTCAGGATAGGGACAGTTTTCATTTTGTATTTTTATCTCCAACATTTACCACCATGCTTAGCACATAATAAGCATTTAATAAATGCTCTTTATCCATTCATTCTTCAATGGAAAACTAGATTAGCAGTGGTTGAGTATGTTTTAGAGGAGATGCTTGTTTTGGTAGAGTTTGGACTATATGGGTTCTAAGGTCTCTTCCAATGTTTAGATTATTTCATTCTGTGAGGTCAGTAGCAAGATGCTACTGATACTAATTTTACACATTGGCAAATGGAAGTTAAACAGTTTGCTACTTAGGAATGAAGAGCCCAATCTAAGTCTTCTGGTCCTACATTAAGCACATATTGCATAATAACAGGATGTTTTTTCTTGAGACTGTAACATTCCAAAAATCTAGAATTGTCTTTGCAGTTCATTTTGTACCTTGGTACAGTGTATCATAGAATGCTTTTTTAACATAGTATAACACTCTACATGATGAGTTTTAAAAAATATGCTAACTAAAGAATAAAGTGGTAGAAAAACTATGGAGATTGGATGAAGTCAGAGAAAAAGACCCCATTCTCATTGCCACTCATCATTAACCTTAACTTCCTTTTCTTCTGGTCTATGAAGACCATAGTTTTGCTTATTGATCTGTTCTATGTAAGCAAGAAACTCCTATATGTGAAATAATGAAAAAAAGTATTCAATACATGCCAACCCAATTAATGTGTCTATGTTATGCTTCAAAGGAGTGTGTTAGTGAGAATGGCAAAAGATAGAATATGGACAGTTTCACTTCTCTCTGCAGTATTATTCCTCTCTGACCTATTTCCATGGTGATACAGGTTGCTTTACTCCTTCTTTTGCTGTTCTATTCTCAGGAAACGCTCAGGGCTGTAGGCTACAAGTACCCCCATAGGCAGCAGGTCTTGTGGGAACTAGAGCCTATGGGCACTTACACTTGAGTTCATAAGAGATTCTTAGATCATGTACTGCCACTGCTAGAAAGTACATATAAATAACAAATTGTATGAGGCCCTCTTCTGAGTGCTATAAAGCAGAATAAACACATTCAATCATTGCTTGTAAGCGTGTACTAAGAGAGACATCAGGAATATAAATGCATGCATTTAAGACATCGCAGACGTTTAATGGATCTTCAAATAATGCTTTTTAACTATATTATGCCATTTGATTTTCACAACAAAAAAGAGTTAGTTAGATAGCTCTTATATCAGTTGAGTTAGGTAGTTCATTTTTAATGGAAGAAATTGGGTTTGGAAGAAGTGAGATGAGTTGTCCAAGGTGACATAGCTGCTAAGTGACAATGTTGGGACTCAAGTGATTTTTTTTTTTTTACTTTTTCCATTTCACCAAAGCATTAAGGCAGTTAAATTCTTTTTTTAAAACAATACTAACTGACATAAGGATAGATGGTATGTTTTATCTTTAAATTTAGGCAAGAATGTTTGTGGGATTAGAGATAAGGGTAAGAATATAAAACGGAAGAGAAAACAGGAGTCCAGGACATAGGGATTGGTGGTTCTTTTGCATTCTGCTCTGACTGACCACATCTGTATGATTATGTTCTGGTCAAGGCACCACATTTTAGGAAACATCAGTGGTAACTTGGGGAGCATCTGGAAGAGATTTACTAGTATGGTGAGTAGCTTCTGGATCATGCTGTCAAAGAGTCTAGCAAACGTTGTTATCAAGTATGCGAAGGGCTATTATATGGAAGAGAGATTAAACTTACCCTGTTTGACCCCAAACTGGCAGAATTAGTTGAAATGATGGACGAACAAGGGAAAGAAGCATATTTCTGCTTAATTCACTGAAAAATTTCCTAACAATTACAAAGATCCAGAAGTGTAATTGGTTGTCTTTGAAAGGAATGGGTTGCAAATGGGGATGTGCTGGTAAATGTTTAAGAACCTGTTCTCCAAATTTACACAACACATTTTAAAGTTTAATCTGCATTTTTAAACTTTTTCTCTGTCACTCACATAAGTCTAGAAAATGGACAAAGTGACAAATCAAGCCCTAGTTTTAGTATATGCCATTTTCTGAGGTATTCATACAATGATCACATTGAATATTTAACAATAGGCTCTATGGAATTTAAAGTCATAGGAGATAAGATGAAATCCTGGCTCTGTCACCATATGTATTACCTTAGGAAATTCACTTAATCTCTCTGGACCATAGTTCTCTTTACCAGTAAAATGAGAGGCTTGGACTAAATAATTTCTTAGTCACTTTTAACTCTAGAATCTATGATCCTATGGCCTCTTTTTTCAATTAATGTCTTCAAGCTGGGGCTGGGTAATCACTTCCCCTGGAAGTTGTAGGGAGATTTCTTGGAATAGGAATAGGTTGGACAGAATACCCTTGTAAATTGTAAGTTCCTTTTTAATTCTAATATCCTGGGATTCCATTAAGCTCCACACAGATCACCAGACTAAGATAACATGTCAAGGCAGGCCATTTGTCTTTGGTGTAATACCTTCTAAGAAACTGGACCCCCCACCCAGCTTTCTAAGTGCCTGTTCTGAGAAGCATTTCCATAGGATTTTGCTTTCAGCTGTCAATAATCTCCTATAAAACTTCTTTCAGGAATATCTGCACTTTTAAAGTGAATTCTGGATGTCTCCAAATCCTTCATGGCCTAAACTTCTGATATTTTGAAAGGTTATTTGAAATAGATGGGCTTTTTTAGTGTCATAAACACTTACATGTACATATGTATATGCATATGTGTGTGTGTGTGTGCATATGTGTGTAGGTACCTGACTGCTGATGAGACAGACTAGGTGACTTGATCTTTGGCAAGAATGAATTGGGCATGGGGTAAACCCCAGGAAAAGAAGTCTGCTTCTAATCAGTCTAAGAAAGAACATCATCACAAAATGTTTTAGAAATGACCGACTCAATCCCATCCAACAGGCATTAAGTGACCACCATTTGTAAAGTATGATGTCATTTGCTGGGGACACAAGACACCCCCCACCCCCAGACCCTGCTTGCAAGGAGCTTACATTAAACAGGACTAGTAATTTCCATGACAAGTCATGTATTCTCTTAATTTCAGAACACTTTAATAATGCCACAGAAATACAAAATTAAAAAAATTGATTTGACTGACTTTGTATTTTTGTTTTTCTCTTCTCATTGTTAAATACGAGGCATCTTTTACTCTAGCACAGTCCATATAGCTTACATAACTTGTTTCAGGTTATTCAAACCAACTGCATCTACTTTTGGAAGAACATGCTTTTGCAATATTAAAATATGTGTAGTCAGAAGCTCTGGAGTTTCAAGGATTCCATGGGGCCTGGGCTCCTGGACTTGTTTGATGGGATGAAGTTTATACAGAGATGAGAGTAAACTTGAGTATTAGGCTTACCAGTTCAACTGCATATAGCTTGCTGCTGTTCAATAATATTTTATCCATATAAGTAGTTCAGTCCTCCTGGCACATGCATTTGGCACTACTTCCAATATTATAGTTAATTATCTTTTGTCTTAAAAATTATGATATATAATTTATAAATTTTATGTATTTTTAAAATTATAGCAGAGAAACCCTTTTTTTCTCTAGGGCTGATTCAATTTTGTTATATTTACTGAAGATGTGTTCTCCCACTTACTCCCAAAGGACTTGAAGTGACATGTGTTATAATGCAGTTGAAGACAAAACAACTAAGGATAAAATATTACTGGAACTATCTGAGAAAAACAGAAGGAGACACCTTCAGTCACTTGAGTTATGCAGATTGTGACACAGCCAATACATTTAGCTTTAAAATTACAGAGAGAAAAACAGAAATACACAACACTACAAAATTTTGGTTTTCTGGCCCATGAAGAACACAAATTCATCTGCAGAGACAATACTTTCCCTGAAACTAATCTTAAAAATTAAATTTAGAACAGTATTGTGATTAGTAATAAACCAATAATAAACAATTTTAGGAAGAATGATTCTGTTATCCTCCCTCCCCGCCTCCCCCCACACGCCCATCCCCATTGGTACTTAACAAGCCAGAAGCCAGGGAATTTTTCCAAAGAAGAGTTTATAAATCTTTATTAACTGCCAGCCACCAGCAGCCATCAGGATGACTTACTAGCCATCTATTTGAATTGTCATAATGGTTCAGTTACATCCAGGTGAGTACATTTTAAAGTCCTTATTGTGAACACATTCATACTAGGGAGACTGAAGAATAGAAAATTAAGTGAATATTAATAGAAGTGATATGATACATATATTATGTAGATGAAAATCATATTATGGAAATGAAATGTGATCTCAATTAAATTGTATCAGAATGAAAAACAGTCCCTTGGAGTTATGCATTTTAAATTATTTCTTCCTGTAAACTCAGTAAGTAGTATTTTACATGTCTGAAATGATTATCTGAGTGAGTAATAAAGACTGTGGCTGGTCTGCAGTTAAGTTACACAGCTTCTTAACAATGAAAACTGTAAAAATACCTCCTTTATGATGTACATGTATTTTTGGCAGTTAAGTATAAAATGGAATTTTGAGACTAACTTTATTAAACCTTGAAGGCTTTAATTTTTGTTTTAAACCAAAGTAGACTTTGTTCTTCTATTAGCTTGGAGACAGGAAATACCTTAAGCAATTATTGACATTGAGAACATTTGATAAATACATTGTGAAAAATAGAATGATTTGAAGTCACCCATCAAAAATACATGGTTGAATCATTTCTACTTATTTGATTTGGGAGCTGAGCTATGTATGATTTATCAAGTTAAAAAAGCTTTGGGATTCACATAGATACACATCAGACTCTAGTTTCCCCAGTGGTCACTATAGTGTAGAGTAGAATTTGAATTAAAAGCAATAAACAAAATATCAAGAGGCAAAAACATATCTTTTTAAATTTAAAAATGCATAAAATAGAGGTGAATTTATTTTGTATTTTGCTGAGTGTGACAGGATTTGGACCCCATGCTCAATGATATGAGGGCTCTGAAGCCTCTAGGATTCACATGACAATTCTAAGCATTTCAAATGGGACTGGAATAGATCTGGGAAGCCATTCAGGGAGTATGTTGACATAGTCTTTATGGATTTAATATAATCTTACTCCATCATAGTTTTGGACAAAGAAAGAAATTTTGCAGCTACATCCTTTAGCTTATCCTGTGGAAGTATTTAAAATGGGATGCCTTTTCATCTCAGAGAATTTCTCTGATCAAGTTATTCCTCTACCCAAAAATGTCTTTACTGCTCATTTTCACCTAGGGAATAATTCCTAAGATAGTGATCCTGGTATTCAGGATCAGGACATTAGGAATGAATGAATTAAGTCTACAATGAAAGAATGGATGGATGGATGGATGAAAGAAAAATCACTTATGAAGTGTTTACTATGTGCCAGAAAGATTACAAATCCATGTAGCCATCCTGGAGTCAGTTATCATATACTATTCCCCTTCATGAGATGCAATGGAAATAGAATTAGGTTCAGAATTAAAGGACTTGGGTTCAAATCCCACCTCTGAGAGTTTTGACCTGTGTAGTCTTGGACAAGTCACTTAACCTTTCCCCCTTCAGTACTGTCACCCGTAAAAGTAGGGGGTTGCTTTGAGTTCTAAATTTGGGATATTATATAATTTTTTTTTGTTTCTGATGCACACTCTGAACTCTGTTTTACTTCTTTCTTCTCCTGCCTTTGTGTTTTTGATCTTATCATTCTCTATTCCTGAATTGAACTATCGTCTCCTCACTGGAGTTGTTGCTTTCCTTTCAGGCCCATGATCATACTATATGATTTCTTCTTTATCATCACCGTATTCCCAATTGAACAGGGATTCTTCTTTCCCCAAATCTCAAGTAACACTTTGTACTTCTTTTTACACTTATTATGTTTTACTTTGAATCCCTGTTAAATTGTTTATTTGTATGACTTTTTCTACCTTCTGCATCTTCTGCATTTTGGATTATACGCTTCTTTTAAAAATCTACATCTTATATATTTTTGTATGCCGGAACCTAAAACCTAACAGTGTCTTGTACTTTTTCCCTCTTATTGAGTGGGAAAGGAGATGAGGAGCTCCTGGTGTGAAAAGTCCCTCCACTGATGCAGATTGGCCAATTGTCTATACTTAATAGTCTTAGAGATTTTTCTATAGGACTGATGGATTTAGTGCTTTGCCCAATAGCTAGCATGTGTTAGAGCCAGGTTTAATTTCAGATCTTCTTGAGTTCAAGACTGATGCTTTATTCACTATGCTATGGTGCCCTCCTCTTCTAATGAGATGTTTAAAAAAATGCTTGTTAAATTGAATTCAATATATATCTTCTCAAAGGTTGTGGAATAAAGTAGTTAACTTTATATTGACAACTCTTATTGAGTTGACTACTGAAAATTTCTTACACTGGAGTGGATAGATTTCAGGATTGCAAGAAGTGTTCTAGAAGGCATACAAGAAAAAGAAAGAGGAAAAGACAGGATTCTGGGAAGATGGAGGAGTAGGGCAGAAAACTTTTGGCTCTTCAAATTTCCTGCACAAAAAAGATAGAACATCACCTAAGAACAGCAAGGATAAACATGAAGTAAAGCAGTTGCCCTTCAATTTGGGAAGACCTCAGGAAAGAGCTGACCTCTAGGGGAAGAGGTTTGGCCTGAGTGAAGTGCAAACAGCTCTAGGCCAACTCTGCGGAATCAACAACCAACAAGCCCTGGGGGTAGCTGGGTTGTGAGGCAGACTCAGCCTTGGAAACTTTCATTTCGCAGACAGTGTGGGGGTAGGACCGCTGAGTAGGAGAAGACTGAAGAACCTTCCACTGTCAGGGATGCCAAGCACAGCTGTGCTGACCAGACCTGACCCATCCTAGATGGTAGCTGCAGGGAGAATGCACTAGCACATACCTGGTGAGTGTAGTAGAAGAGGGGAGGGGACCTTACTGGCTGTGGGCACTTGCAGAATAGCAGAGTCCCTGGTTTCAGTTACTTCTGGGGTAGAGAGCACAGCTGTAGTTTGTAGCCACTGAAGGGACCACAGGGAGCAAGATCACCTGTGGCACAATGTGGCTGTGGGCCATAGTGGTTGCTTAGAAGTGGAGAGGAGAGCCCAAGGTTGGGCCCTGAGAGAGATCTCAGAAAATAACAGTAAGCAGGACCTGAGATCTGGTATATCATTCCCTATTCCTTGGGACTACAACTTGATAATGTTAATAGATATTTAAAACAAAATAAAACAAAAAATGAATAAAAAAGAATAAGCAAAGGAGAAAGTACCCAATCATAGATAGACACTATGGGCATCAAGAAGATCTGGGTTCATATTCAGAGGAAGATAATGGATCTAAAAAAAGGCACTCCTTTTTCAATGGTAAATATAAAATGATCTCAAGCACGGCAAGAGTTCTTGGAAGAACCTATAAAGGACTTTAAAAATCAAATAGAGAGATTGAAAAAAATAAGAAAAAAATAAGAGCAGACCACAAAAATCAAGGAAGTTATGAAAAGAAAGTCAACCAACTTGAGATAGGGAATCAGAAACTTAAGTAAGAAAATAATTTCTTGAAAACTAGACCTGGGCAAGGAAAAGCTAATCACATTCTTCTTTTTTTATTTTTTCTTATTTTTTGGAGGGGGGAAGGCAGGGCAATTGAGGTTAAATGACTTGCCCAAGGCCACACAGCTATTAAATGTGTCAAGTGTCTGAGGTCAAATTTGAACTCAAGTCCTCCTGACTCCAATGGCCAGTGCTCTACTCACTGCGCCACCTAGCTGCCCCACTAATCACATTCTAAGACACTAAGAATCACAAAACACAATCAAAAGAATGAAAAAATAGAAGAGAAAGTGAAATATCTCATGATAGAAACAACTGATGTGGAGAACAGATCAAGGAGAAATAATATAAGAATAGTCAGGCTACCTGAAAAGTACAATAAAGAAAAGAATCTTGATAAAATATTATAAGAAATTTTTAAGGAAAATTATCTAGAACAAGAAGGCAAAGCAGGAATAGAAAAAAAAAAATCACTGGTCACCACCTGAAAGAGATCCCTAGAAGAAAGTACAGCAGTATTATAGTCAAGTTTCAAAGCTCCCAAGTTAGGGATTAAATATTGGAAGTGACAAGGGAAAAAAAAAACAATTTAAACATCATGGAGCTATAGTAAACATGTCAGAAAGCCTAACAGCTACTATGTTGAAGGACTGTAAGTCTTTGAATACAATATTACATACAGCAAAAGAGCTGGGTTTATGGCCAAGGATGACTTACCCAGCAAAGTTAAGTATAATCTTGAGGAACAAAACCAAAAATGGACATTTAGCAAATTGAAAGATTTTCAGTTTTTGTGACAAAATCCCCAGAACTTAAGGGAAAATTTGATACATAACATCTAGGAGAAATGCAAGATATACATTAAAGACCAATTATAAGGGATTCAATAAGGTCAAATTGTTCACTTTGTATATGTGAAAATATTAATAGTACTCTTATGATAGTCATTGTTCTTTAGATAGTATGAAAAAAAGTCTTGGGCTGAGCTTAGAATGATGGGGGGATTCTAACAAATTAAAAAAAACTGCAGGGAGAGATAAAAAGGAATGATTATCTCATACAAATGTGGCATAAAAGGAGAGAAAGCAAGTGAGTTTCGGATTTTCTCCCAAACTTGGTACCAGGTTCTGTGCTTCAGTTGCATGCCTGAAACAAGATTGTGAAGGTTGGAATCAATATATTTGACCAAATTGGGAGCCTGGTGATGAAGGCTGCATTCACCTCAGGTGGAATAGACATCGTGGCCATCAATGACCCCTTCACGTGATTTATATGTTTCAATATGTTTCTACCCATGGCAAGTTCAAGGGCACTAACAAGACTGAGAATGGGAAGCTGGTGATCAATGGAAAAGTCATTACCATCTTCCAGGAATGGGGTTCCCCCCAATAATTAAATGGGAGATGCTGGAGCAGAGTATGTTGTAGAGTGCACTGGAGTCTTTACGATCATGGAAAAGGCCGGGGCTCACTTGAAGGGTGGAGTCAAGCAGGTCATCATCTCTGCCCCTTCTGCTGATGCCCCAATGTTTGTGATGGGAGTAAACTGTGAGAAATATGATAATTCCCTTAGGATTGATATGATAATATCAAGAAAGTGGTGAAGCAAGCATCAGGGGGACCCTTGAAAGGCATCTTGGACTACACCGAGGACCAAGTTGTATTCTGTGACTTTAACAGCAACATCTACTCTTCTTCCTTTGATGCTGATGCTGGTATTACTTTCAATGACCATTTTGTCAAGCTCATTTCTTGGTATGACAATGAGTATGGTTATAGCAACTGTGTAGTAGATCTCATCGTCTACATGGCCTCCAAAGAGTAAATTGGAAAGCCATGGACCTTTATCCCCAGCCAAAAAAAGGAGATCTATCACTGGGGAGCCTATGTTCCTAATCTACATTCTTATACTGGGAATCCCGAATCCCATTTACATCCTTGTCCCAAAGCTCCCCTATAGTAGGGGGGAGAAGCCTAGAGTCCTGTATTGGGAACCATCAATAAAGTCACCACTTTCAGTGCAAAAAAGAGAAAAAATCGATACAGAAGAAGTAGGGGAGATGGTAGATAGTTCTGGAACTTACTCTCATTGTGAATGCGTTAAAGAGGGAAAAGTGTACGTGTGTGTGCATGTGTGTGAGTGAGTGAAGGAGAGAGATATGGCTATATGTGTGTGTATACATACATATATATAGTATATATACATATACGTATAAAAGTCTTCTAAATTAAGAAAGAAATAAGAGGGCAAGGGGACAGGTAGAAGGAGAGGACTTTTAGAGGGGTTGGTAGGTTAAGGAATAAGAGGGCAAACAGGAATGAGGAGAGATAGGATAAATAGGGTGAGAAGAATAGTGAGAAAAAATAGGAAGAAAATACGTTGAGTAATTGTAGCGTAGAATATGAATGGGACAAATTTACCCATAAAACAGAAATGGATAGCAGATTAAAAATTTGAATTCAACAATATGTTGCTTTCAGGAAGCGTTATAAAAATGAGAGATAAACAGAAAAATAAAATAAAGGGCAGGAGCAGAATTTATTATGTAAAAGAGCAGGGATTTTAATCATGATCTCAGACAAAATTAGAGTTAAAATAGTAAAAAATGAAAAATAGAGAAACTATGCTATGTGTCAGCAATATCACTCATTGTTGTTTTAGACTATTTAAAATACCTAGACAGTATGAAATACCTGAGTATATATCTGCCAAAACAGACACAGGAACTATATGAGCATAAACATAAAACACTTTTTATACGAATAAACTCAAATCTATATAATTGAAGAAATATTTATTGTTTATGAGTAGGTAAAGGCAATATAATTTTTAAAATGACAATTTAACCTAACTAATCTATTTATTCAATGTCATCCCCGTTAAATTACTAAAAAAAAATACCGCATTAGAAAAAACAACAAAGTTCATTTGGAAGAGGAAAACATCAGGAAATTCAAAGACACTAAGAAAAAAAGATTTATAGGAAGTAAATTAGGCAGTATCACACCTTAAACTATATTATAAGGGAGAACACTGTTGAAGTGTAAAAAGGATACTTTGGATTATTTTAAATTAAAATTTTTTTCTCATATAAATGAAACCTATGTAGCCAAAAGTAGAAGGAATGCAGAAAACTGGGAAAAATTTTTTTCATAGACAATCTCTCAGCTAGGATGTGATTGGGTTGAAATATTACTGAGGTATAGGAAGTGATGATGTGGTTGATTTAGAAAAAAAACAAAATGGCAAGACTTGGAATTATGAAGGAAAATGCTATCCACCTTCAGAGAAAGAGATGACAGGTGGAAATAAACCTAGTATGGTCTAACAGATATGTGTATGAGTGCATATGTGTATATATGTGTATGTTTATAGATATCTATGTATATGTATATAATTGTAGCCTTCTTTAGTGTGGGAGTGGGGGAGGGAGGGGAAGAAATAAAGTAAAAAGTACACAGCAGATAACAAAAGAAAACCAAAAAGGAAATGGAAAATCTGGGCATCTTTGAAAACAATGTGTAGTATTTATTATATAGGTTTTCCTGAAATAGAAATCTATTGTTTTATATTGAATCCTGTCTCATGGTCTGTTGTGTACACGACAATGCTCTATTTTCTTTTCTCTTTTTGTGTTTAAAATAAAATAATTTACAAAAAAAAGAAGGTATATAAAAGTAAGCACTTGTTTTGTGCTAGATTTAATAATAATATCTAGTACTTACATAGTGCTTTAAGATTTGCAAAGTGCTTTACAATTATTCTCTCTTCTTATCATGACAACCCTAGGAGGTGGATGCTATTATTAATCTCCATTTTACAGATGAGGAAACTGAGTCAGAAGCTAAATTACTTACCCAGGGTCACATAGCCAGTAAGGGTTTGAGACAGGATTTGAACTCTCATATTCCGTATTCCTGGTTCAGTGCTTTATCCATTGTATCACCTAGCTGCCTAGATGTAGAAAAACTGTGGAGACAGTATTTACATACACATAAAAAATAGTGCAAGACCCCTTATGGAATGTACATGAAAAACTGTTTTAAGATTTCTTTTATCCTTATGATTCTATGTTTATTAGAAGAGTACTAGCTTAGTCATCTGCTAGTCTACCTAATCTCTAACATTAATATTAACTTTCATTCTCTGAGCATGTGATGACTGGCAATAAGAAAATTCTATCCTTGGCAGTATTAGGTGGCAGAAAGAGCTCTGGCCTAGATGTAGTCCTAGTTATTCCAATAATTAGCAGGGTGAATATATTGGGAATATATAGAACACTATACCTAGAACCAGAAACTGTAGGGACAGTTTGGGTCCCCACAGTTTATTATCTGTGTGTCCTTGGGCAGTCAATTAGTTTCTCTGAATCTCTCCTTATTTGTGGAATGGTGTCAGGGGGCAGACCATCCTTCCCACTACAGTGAGAAGGTAGTAAGATACTGAAGAATGTGGCAGTCCTCACTAGCGTGGTAGTAAATAGGTTTTATTCAGGGATCTTACTTATGAGTCTTGGTGGTGGCAGGATAGTGGTAGAGCTCCACACCAGATGTTAATAGGAACAGAACAAGGAAAGGTTAATGCCAAAAGATGGCACTTAGTCACATGGGTGATTATGTAAGTTTTTTCATGGACAATTATATAATAAATCTGTTTTGTTGTTTACAGTCACTGTGATACCCTGATGCAGAAATATGCCAAGGTCACCTTCTTACACTCTTGCTCCCCCATGTAAATGGAAATAATGACATTTGTAACTGTCTACCTCTGTTATATGACCAGGAGACATGGCAAATGGTGGATTTGAGCCCAGTGTAACTTAACAAAGAATGTTGAAGAACAGTTAAAGGATGTCACCAAAGAAATGGACCATCAAAAGAGCTGGCCATGTAAGAACAAGATAATAGGTGGATTGCCTGAGTGCTGTGCTGGTAAACTTTTTCTTAGAGAAAGTTCCTCATCATGCTAGGAGGACCTCATGATGAACTTGAGGAATGACAAGAACAAAAGTGCCACAGAGTTTGTTGGCAGGAAAATGGTTGTACTATGCTTCATTGTAAGGAATGTTCAGATCAAAGAGATCACAGATCCATTTGAGAACTGAGTACTACCTACCTCATATGACTGTTGTGGAGTGTGCTTTGTAACCTATAAAGGATCACATAAATAGAAATATTCATTAATCTCCCCAGTTATCAATTTTCTTATCTGTCAAATAAACATAATAATACTTTTAAATCTGCAAAACCCTTTACCTAAATTATCTCATTTGATCCTTAAAATAACCATGAGAACCAAGTGCTATTACCATCCCCATATTGTGGCTGAGGAAACCGAGGATGGGAGAGGTGAAGTGACTTATCTAGGGTTATGTTATTAGTGTCTGAAAGAAGATTTTGATATGGAGCATCTTGACTCTGTAACCTGCCTCTATTCACTGTGTGATCTAATTGCACTGAGTAAGTAAATGTCACAGTACACTATAGCCCTCATAGTCTGATTCTATGAATGTACTGGATGGCAAGTTGAAGTAGGCTGGGATTAAAAATTAGCTCTAAATTAGCTCCTTTGTTTATTATAATCCACAAAGCCGATAATTTGAAGGACATCATAGTGGTGCTTTTCCATGTAGATCTCCCCAATGGGAATATTAGGTTCTTTAAGGCAGAATCTGTTTCTTTCTTTCTTTCTTTCTTTCTTTCTTTCTTTCTTTCTTTCTTTCTTTCTTTCTTTCTTTCCTTTCTTTTCTTCTTTCTTTCCTTCTTTCTTTCCTTCTTTCTTTCTTTCTTTCTTTCTTTCTTTCTTTCTTTCTTTCTTTCTTTCTTTCTTTCTTTCTTTCTTTCTTTCTTTCTTTCTTTCCTTCCTTCCTTCCTTCCTTCCTTCCTTCTTTCTTCCCTCCCTTCCTCCCTCTCTCTCTCTCCCTTCCTCCTTCCCTCCTTCCCTCTGTCTCTCCCTCTCTCCCTCCCTTCCTTCCTCCCTCCCTCCCTTCCTTCCTTCCTTCTTTCCTTCCTTTCTTTTATTTAGTAGGTGCTTAATAAATGTTAATTGAATGAATGAATCAACTGTATTTCATTCTATAAACTATGACATAGACACCTTTTTCAGTAGAGAGTAGAGTTTGGTGTATAAAAAAGTATGGTTTCCTGGAATAATGTAAGATTGGCAGGCAAGTTAGTTCAGTGTGATTGCGACAGTATTGACTGATTTGGTGGCACCTATCATAGAATTCCAAAGCGGTAGCAAACAGGCATGCATCTTGTGAAAAAGGAATTAGCAACAATGGATTTGGCAACATTCCCTGGGAGTGAAAGAATCAAGAATGTTTCAACACCTATTTATCTCTATCCACATGTGTCAGGAGTTTTCATGTGCGTGGTTCATTTTTTTGAAAAATAGTATTTTTCCAAATTGAATACATACTTTGATATTTGGGTTAACTCCAGAGATCAACTTTTTAGGAAGAGAAAATTTCTAACTGTGAGGACATGCAACATCCATTTACACTCCTATTTTTTGAAAAATCATAGAAAAATTCTCTTTGAGTAGCCACAAGTCTGTGGCCTTTATTCCTTTCAACATTTTAAATCTCCTTAGCCTGCTGAGACTACTAAAATCAGTCTTTTTAGCACTCACATGTTTATCTTGGAACCCTACAGTTCAAAAAATTAATTTCTCTTGGAATCAAAATGTCATGATGAAATTGGTTATTCTGACTGGGTTTTTACTTGCAAAGCAATCAATTTTTATTAATTATGCATCCTCTATAGGGATTGCCTGGCACATTTCCCTCAAAGCCTTCTAACTCTTTAACTTATTCTTGATTGGTCCTAACGAAAAAGAATGGAGCTTTTGCCTTTAAACTAAGACTACTTTAAAGTCAAAGATTATGAAAGAATTTATTTTTCCCTAAAGTGTATTATCTTATACAATATGTATGTAGAAATTACTGTTACCTTTTACAGGCAGCTTCTAGCCTTTATTTCCATGAATTAAATTGAAGAAATTTCAGCTATGCCACGACTTGGTTATTTAGTAGAGAATCTGAAGGATATGCAGCCAAATGTCTTTTGCTTATGAGAAGACTTTCCACTTTTGGAGGCAAAGCTACCCGAAACATTTGTTTAGTGGATTTTTTCACACACAAAAAATATTGCTTTTGCATCATAATATATAGGCTATTCTCATAAGTTGTCCTCTTGAAATCAGAAGACATATGAACGATTTACTATTAGGTATCATTATTTAGTATACCGTGTTCCATTATTTGTGGTTAGCCACAGCTAACACTCAGAGTTCTCTAGTTGTAGTGATGGTGAAGATGAACCTATCAGCCATTTACCCAGCTCTGTTCACTAGAGAAATGTACCCCCAAGTATGTAACAAGACTGAGGGGATACTCTCTATTGTCAGATAATGTAGGTCCTATGGGTTTATAGATGTTATCTCTGCTAAATCATGCAAATTGGAAATGACTGTCACTTCATTTAAGAATCTAGCTTGAACTGAATTTTCAGTGTCATTATTTGCAGCTTGGAAACTGGCAAATGCTAAAAACCAGGGTTTGATTTATTATCTTGTTTATAGTCTAGACTTATGAAAATGATACGGGAAAGCTAGGTGGCCCAGTGAGTAGAGTACCAGCCATGGGGTCAGGAAGACCTGAGTTCAAATAGGGCCTCAGACACTTGACACATGTACTAGCTGTGTGACCTTGGGCAAGTCACTTAACCCCAATTTCCCTGCCCCCCCAAAAAAAACAACAAAAAGAAAATGATAGAGAAAATGTTCATAATGCAGATAAAATTTTAAGTATGTCATGGGTACAATTCCCGTGCACCCCTCACCCCCATGATTTAGTTGTTAAACACTTACCAGCACACATTGAATGTAATCTTGTTAAGGAAAAATGCTGTTTTTGTTTTTCTTTTGTGTCTCTTGTATAGAGAAAAAATTGGCTTCCAACCAGGAATAATAACAATTTAATATAATAGCACTTATAGAGTACTTTAAGGTTTGCAAATGTTATCTCATTTGATCATCCCAATGAGACTGTGAGTTAGATTCTATCATTATCCCCATTTTACTGAAGTGGTAAGAGATTAAGTACTTTGTCCAGTATCACACAGCTACTAACCATTTAAGGTGAGATTCAAACTCAGGTCCAAGTCCAACACTCCATCCATGGATTCACCAAGGTCTAAAGTGGGTGATACTGTCCCTTGGGGGACCCTGGACTGATGGGGGGAGGGGTTTGTAGTAGCCTTGGTTGCAATAAGAGGGTGGGGAGGCATAAGGAAAGAAGAGAAGAAAAATTTGAAAGAAAAACATTTGTACATGTTTCTTCTGTTGTGTAACAGAGATAAAGCCCTAGTGATTACATTATTTTCTAAATAAGAACACGAGGTGTGAATTATAACCAATCAGTAGTCAAGTCCACCAATGGGTCTCATACAATAAGTGAGGGCAGGTGAGTGCTGCGCATTGTCAAGAAGTCTAGTGTACATTGGCCAGAATGTATTCATATTGTTTACGATACATGGTTACATGGTTACATAATGCAATATTGTATCATCAAAATTTCAATGCAGGAAAACCCCAAAAATTTACAATAAATTATTAAATTTAAGATGTGCTGTTTCAAAAAATATATTTTATTTTTTACAGTTAAAGGGTTAAAGAAAGTAGATTTCTAGGGGGTGCGGAGTAATTTTTTTTTTATTTTTGAAAAAGTGGCAGTAGGCCAAATAAGTTTGAGAACCTAAGTCTAAAGCATTTCAGAGGTTCTTGCTAGACAGTCAACACATATTTCCGAGTATTCTAGGCATGAGGCTTTTGGCTGTTGCAATAGCCTGCTGATTGGTTTTCCTGCCTCAGTCTCTGTCTGCTCTTATCTATCCTCCACAAATCTATGACAGTGATCTTCCTATAGTACCACTCTTACCATGTAACAATGCTACTACAATTCTATAAACTCCACTGGTCCCGTATTACCTCCAAAATCAAACATAAAACCTTTTTTTTTGTTTGTTTTCAATGTCCCTCATGAAGTTATTCCTTCCCACCTTTCCAGTCTTCTTAACCTTATTTGCCTCCACCTATTGTTGTTGTTTGTCCTTCATTCTTGAAGAGGACCATGGAGTCAGGAAGGTGAAGACATTACTTGCAAATGAATTGGCCTTAAGTGAGGGAGGGCTGTGCAAAGTTACCAGCCTCGCTTTCTCCTCTGGAGCCATCTGGGTCCAGTGGCAAGATAAAGATCAGGATGACTGGAGACAGCCCTGGATGTAGTGGGAGACCATAGCCTTTAAAGCCAAGTTCTTTCCCAGGTTTCAGTTTGACTGAGGCTATTGCCCACTCTGATTAAGGCTAGGTAAGAAATAAAGCAAAGAATGGCCTCTTTCATCAAGTCAAAACAAATCAATCTGGGAGGCTAAGACCCTCAGGGTTTCTGGTCAAAACAGAAAAGGAAGGAGCTGTGTTGCCCCACTGGAACTGCACAATTGGGTCTCCAGTGGGGCAGCTCATGCTACTCACAGGTTATTGTTTGACCTTTATTCTCATTTTTTCATGACCTTTCTGCAGCTAATGATACTGATGATCACTGAGTTCTACTCACCCATCCAATGCCACTGTCTATTTTCTGTTCTTTGTGCAAAACTCTCCATCTCTCCATTCTATCCATTTGCATTGGCTCTCCTCTGTGCATTCAAGGCTCTCTTTCTTCAGCTCTGACTCCTGTCTTCTTGGGTTTGCTTCAAGTGTTGGATAAAATGTCACCTCCAGAAAACTCTGAGTTTATCTCCAATTATTCTGTATTTATTTTTTCTCCTTGTTAAATTGTGAGCAACTTGAGGCAAGGGGCTATTTTTGCTTATCTTTCTAACACTAGTGCTTAGTACACTGTTTACTAAGTGCTTGTTGACTTGATAAGAGTCTAGTGATTGGTAAGAGGACTAGCAAGAAGAACTTAGAAATTTTTGAATCCAGGAGTTTAATTTTATTGATGAGGAAACTGACACAGAGAGGGGAAGTGCTTTTTGCAAGGTGGTACTACATGGGATAATCTAGAATTTGGGGGCAGAGAACCAGGTGGTTCATTCCACTAAGTAGAATCACTCTACCTTTAATGTTGTCATTGTTCTGCTCCTCCCTGAAATATGGTATTTAACTATCTTATTTTAATTTGAAAAGCACATAGGTCTTAAAAATTAAAAAGCTTCTTCACCACCAGAGAATGCATTGCACAACAGAAAAACAGTACTATGTTCCTTCTTACCAGCTCATTTTATTGAACACAGGTATTTCTGTATTCTGAATATCACATCAATAAAACTAAATTCAGTGAATGACTGACATTTTAATTACCCACAGCACGATTACCTCATATGCCACTTGAAAACTATTTTAATCTTTAGCATATTATTTTGCCTTTGCATTATAATAATTGTTTTACATAACAAATGTGGAATATAATTCATTTTGATTGTTATAATACAATCCAGAGCTCATAAAGAAAATTTATAATGGAAAGGCAATTGGATATTGATGAAATCAACATAATGGACTGGGCTGTTTTGTTCTTACTGCTGAGTCTTTAAATTTTTCACACTGTTGGTATGTTTTGATAATTAATCAGCTATACAATTATCTAGTTAGCAATAAGACTTTAAAATATTTTTCTATTTGAAACTAATAGAAAACTAATGTAACCACCAATGAACATTTATGGATTAGATTACAAAAATAATTATTGCTACTTTAACATAAATATAAAGAAAAAGTCATACTTGGTAAACCTAAAGAAATGTCATCTTCATCATGTATGCAAACAGAAATAATTATGAAAAGAGTGGTTAGTCCCTTGTTTACTGCCAGGTGAGATGATTGTGTCCTATGAAATGTTTTTCATTATTTCTCTTATATGCAAGCATAATCAACTCCTTTATCCTTTTCTACAGACCTACTCTCCCCCCCAAAAAAAAACAAAGCAAAAAAAAAACTTTGTGAGGAATCTTTCTATTTAGGTGTAATTTATGTCATTTGATTCTGTTTTAGCAAGAATGTGAGAGTAGGTGGGATTTAGTTCTCCCGGTAGCATATTAGCTCATTTATTTTTGGACAAAGATCTCACATTCAGAGGATAATTAGATACCTACAAATTGTAAGAGTCTTATAATCCTTTGTTTCTATTTTGCTACTCAAGCATCATCACCAATACTTCAAAATCGGAACAGGGATTGCTTGACAGTGAGGGTCACTTTATATTTTTCTCTTTTTCATTGATCTGTATGACCAAAACCATCATCAATTTTGCCCAAGGTTAGGGTGATGAGCCTCCCCATACTTAGTGAGGCAGATCTGCAGGTGGCAGATACACCATGTTGCTGAGGCAGTATTTCAACTTTCTAGCTCATACATTATTTTGATTTTTTTTTAAAAAAGCATTTTATTTTTTTCTTCATTTACATGAAAAGAAAATTTTTAGCATTCATTTTTACAAGATTTTGAGTGCCAAATCCTTCTCCCTTCCTCCCTCCCCTCCTCTCTTCTGAAAATGGTAGGCAGTTTGTTATAGTTTATACGTGTGCTGTGTTGTAAAGATAGTTCCATATTAGTCACATTTGTGAAAGAAGAAAAAGATTAAAAGAAAAAAAAACTATGAGAAAGAATAAAGTAAGTGAAAAATATATGCTTTGACCTGCATTCAGCATCTATCAGTATTTTCCTTTGTGAGTCCTTTGTACTTATCTTAGATCATTGTGTTACCGAGAAGAACTGAGTCATTCGTAGTTGATCATAATACAGTTACTGATACTGTGTACAATGTTTTTCTAGCTCTGCTCATTTCACTTTGCATCAATTTGCACAAGTCTTTCCAAGGTTTTCTGAATTTTGTCTGTTCATCATTTCTTATTGCACAATAGTATTCCATTACTTTTCTATACCACGGCTTGTTCAGCCATTCCCCAATTGATGGGCATTCTCTCTCAATTTCCAATATTTTGCCACCACAAAATGACTGCCGTAAATACTTTTGCTTATCTAGGTCCTTTTCCCTTTTTATGATCTTTTTGGGACATAGACCTGGTAGTGGTCTAGCTGTCTCAAAGGGTATGACAGTATTATCGCCCTTTGGACATAGTACCAAATTGCTCTCCAGAATGGTTGGATCAGTTCACAACTCTACCAATAGTGCATTAGTACCCCATTTTTCCCACATCCTCTCCAACATTTTCTTTTTTTTTGTCATGTTAGCCAATCCAATAGGTATGAGGTGGACCTCAGAGATGTTTTAATTTGGATTTCCCTAATCAAAAGTGATTTAGAGGACTTCATATGCCTATAGATAGTTTTTATTTCTTCATCTGAAAATTGCCTGTTCATGTCCTTTGACCATCTATCAATTGGGGAATGGCTTGTATTCTTATAAATTTGAATCAATTCTCTATATATTTGAGAAATGAGGCCTTTATCAGAGATACTTGCTCTATATATTGTTTCCCAACTCTTGGCTTTTCTTCTAATCTTGGTTTGGTTTGTGCAAAAGCTTTTAAATTTAATATAATCAAAATTGTCTGTTTTCCATTTTGTAATGCTTTCTCTCTCTTGTTTGGTCATGAATTCTTCTGCACCTCATAGATCTGACAGATAGACTATTCCTTGCTCTTCTAATTTGCTTATGGTGTCACCCTTTATGTCTAAATCATAGGTCTGTCATATCAAACTTTTCTAATATTCTATTTACTTAGTTTCATTGTTGTTTATTTTTTGGTTGGATTTATTGAGTTCTGAGAGGAGATCATTGAGTTGCCACACTAATATAGTGTTGTCATGTATTTCCTTCTATAACTCACTTAACTTCTCCTTTAAGAATTTGAATGCTATACCACATGGTGCATATATATTTAGCATTGATATTGCTTCATTGTCTATGGCACCTTTTAGTAAGATGTAGTTTCCTTCCTCATCGAGTCTATTTTTTTTGCTTTTACTTTGTCTGAGATCAGGGTTGTGCCTTCTGCTTTTTTCACTTCAGTTGAAGCATAATAGATTCTGCTCCAGCCCCTTACCTTTAATCTTCATGTGTTTCTCTGCTTTGAGCGCGTTTCTCATAAATACAGTATTGTAGTATTTTGGTCTTTGATCCACTCTGCTATTTGTTTCATTGTATGGGAGAGTTCTTATTTGCATTCACAGTTATGATTACTACCTGTATATTTCCCTCTATCTTATTCTTTCTCCTATTCATCCTCTTCCTCCTTTCACCCTTTCCCTCTTCACCACTGTTTTGCTTCTGTCTACCACATCCCCTGATCTGCTCTCCCTTCTGTTATTCTCTATACCACCACCCCTGTTACTTGATCTCTTCCTCTCCTACTTCCCTCTTTGTTGAAATAGATTTCTACATTTAACTGATCGTGTATATGATTCCCTCTTTGAGCCAATACTGATGAGTGTAAGGTCCAAGTGATGCTCATAGCCCACTCACCCATCTTCCTCTCCATTGTTAAAGGTCTTTGGCCCCCCTTCATGTGAAATAACTTACCCTCTCCTATCTCTCCTTTTCATTTTACTCCTCTTCCTTAAACCTTAATTTTTTATTTCATTTCCTTAAATCTACCTTATACCTATATCTCTATGTATATTCCTTCTAGCTGTAATATTGGTGAAACTTTTTTAAAAAGAATTACAAGTATCATCTTCCCAGGTAAAGATATAAATACAGTAGAACCTTGGGTTATGAGTTAACCTAGTTTACATATGCTTCACTGGATGAAGAAAATTTTTTTGCAAAATTTATCTTTCAGGATGAACAAAAATTCGCAGTAGGAACATCATATTTGGACTTAAAAAAATCAGTGAGTCAAAACATGAAAGTGATTCTAAAAAATGAAAAATAAGTGAAGGCAGTAGTGTTAGTCTTACTTTTAGTGAAAGTAGAATAAGAGAGAACACTCCTGATGTTGAAATCCCCAGTGTTCTCATTGAAAGAGATTCTGCTTCCAAGGAATAACCCCTGGCTGGACCGGGGAAATGGTGGGGAGAGCTTGATGGCCAGTGGGGAGGGCTGTACTAACCAACTCTAAATGTATTTATTCCTGATTCAAAGTACCAAGTTAGCTTAGATCCATGGGCTGGAAGGGGACCTGCTTGAACATATTGCTGCTGCTGCTTTGAAGAGAACACCTCCTCTCCTGTTTCTGGGCCCCTTTCTCTTGCTCACAGGTGGTGGCCTGGGCCCTTCTGGCCAACAATCCCTTCCCCCCCTCCCCACCCTTCCCCTGCTGCTGCCCCTGCCCCACCTGCCCACATGACCTGGTCTTCCACTATAGCCCCTGTCCATCAGGGCCTCCTCCACATTGGATGTCCAGACCAGCTTGGCACTCCGGGATGTCACGGCCAGGTAGAGAGAACAGATGTGGGGTTGCAAGGGTTTGGGTTTTTTTTCCTTCCTTTTGTCACTTTAAAGACCAAAAATGTGTGCTTGGAGCCAGGCGACTCTCACTGGTTTAAATGTCTAAAGATCCCAAATAAATCTGTGTGTCAGTCTCAGCCTCAAAAAAAGTTTTAATTTCTGTTTATATTGTGGACTAAAAATTGCTATTGTATTTCAGGTGCATTAAGAACAAAAAACTTAAAATTATAAATAATTATTTTTATATGAATATTTTTGGAAATGTGGTACCAATCATCTGACTTTACATTATTTCCTATGGGAAAATTCACTTTGCAATACGAACAAATCTCATGATGAAAAGAATCTCGTAATTCGTAAACCGAGGTTCTGTCAAGTTCTGTTGAATTCTTTACGCTTTCTTTTTCCTTTTTGCCTGTTTCTGTTTTTCTTTGGTCTTGGTATTAGAAGTCAGTTTTTTGGTTTAGTTCTGGTTTTCTCCTTATGAAAGGTGGAAATCCTTCTATTTCATCAAATGCCCATTTTCCCCGCTTGCTGTATTGTGCTTAATTTTGCTGGGTAAGTGATTCTTGGTTGTAATGCTAACTCCTTTTCCTTCAAGAATATCATGTTCCATGACCTCTGATCCTTTAATGTTGCAGCTTTCAAGTCCTGTGTAATCCTGATTGTGAGTCCCTGATATCTGAATAGTTTCCTGGGTGGGGGTCCTGATGTTGGTGTTTCCTGCTCCATTACACCGGAGCTCAGTCTCTCCTGCTGGTTTGCTGATGTGGGGCTTGCCAGTGGCTTTCTGGGATGTCTCCTGTTCTGGTATGCACCCCTCTCCTACCCAGGTGAGAGGATTCATCCCACCAATCTTCCAAATCTCTTGGGCTAGAGATTATTTCACCCCATCTTTTTGTGCCATTCCAGGACTTGTCCTGGGGTGCTATTTTATGGTTGTTTGGATGTGAATAGGGGATAATTACAGAAATTTACTGTTTATTTGGCCACCTTGGCTCCCAGAAGTCCCAACCTCTAGCTCATATGCTAGGCAAGCTTTTAAGAACTTAGTCTTATGACTAAATTATAGTTATAGTTAGACTTTTGTGGAGTTCTCTAATGCATGAAAACATCTAGAGCTTAAAGCTTCTTATTTTCTCCAGAGATTTATTCCATTGCAAAATTGTTTAATATATTAAAAAGCATTACCCTAAAGTGAATTATTCCCCTCATACAAGAATGACTATTGAAAAACAAGATTTATTTTCTTTGAAGGAAATAGAAGGTAACTTCATCCTAGAATTTGATTTTCATGTTTTATAGTGGTTAAAGTATTGAAGAACATTTCTTCTGAGGCTATATTACTTATACAGTATAACTATTAAAATTTTTTTCTGACATAGCTATGACAACATATAGCCTTGCTTGAAATAACCACACTTTTCTGATTAACTAAATGTAACAATTTTATCTATTTACGACTTTACAATAACCAAGATCTTGGTTAACATTAGTTGTCACATTTAAAATCTGAAAAAAATAGTTTAAAATTTTAAATGAACAAGGAAATCAATGACCTAATAGGTATGATCATTGACTCTTGAAATCTTATAGATTTTGCCTTTTTTGTATAGTTTTGGTATAGTTTGAGGTTATCTTAATCCTTTCATATAGAATCTAATGCAATAAGTATGAAAATATTTTATTGAGGAAGAGCCAATGATGATAAGTGGTTTCATGATGCTAAATATATCTATTTGAAAATCTCAAAGTACAATGAAAAGTTAATGGAGCAGGCTAAATCTTTTGAATTTGTGATCACTTAATAAGATAAGCATTAATTAACTATTACATATATGTGATAGATGCTGAGGTATACAGGAAGATGAGTTGCCATGTTTGTTGTTCTCATGAAGCTTATGATTTAATAGAAATAATATATAGTCATAAAAAGCTAAAGCACAAAGATATCTATCAGTCTATTTGATTTATAAGCAATGAATTTAGTTCAATTTGACTAACATTTTTAACAACCTTTACGTGCTTTTTGATGTATTATGAATGAAATGGAAATAATGTAGATCAAATTGTTTTTTATGTACCAAGTGTATGACATGAAAATGACAAGAATTCTTTACATGTTATCATAACGTAGATAAGAAAATAAATGGGTATAATAATTAACAGGAAGTAATTAAATTAAGAACCAATTTATTCTTTTTTTAACTTCTTTTTCTACATTTTGTTTAAAAACTTTTGGATCTACTCTCTCAAAGGGAAAAGCAAGCAAATAAAAATCATGGCCACCCATATGCCTTCCAAAAAGATGAGATTCCCACACTTTCTTACCATTGGAAGTGCCTTTTGGGCTACCAGAACTCAGGTTAAAAAAATTCAGCCTATTTGGTCAAACAATTCATCGTAGGTTTCCTATGTAGATTTTACCTAGTGATAAACAAATATGACTCAAAATTTACTTTTGGAGCTCTTTTGTCATTTGGGTTAGTCTATTTTTAAGGTGTTATTTTCTTCAGTATTTTTTGGGACTGTTTTAGCAAGGTGTTGACTTGTTTTCATGATTTTCGTGTATCACTCTTATTTTTCTTCCCAATTTTTCCTTTACTTCTCTTACTTGCCTTTCCAAATTCTTTTTGAGCTCTTCTATGGCCTGAGACCAATTCATATTTTTCTTGGAGGCTTTTGATGTGGGCTCTTTGACTTTGTAGAATTCTTCTGGTCATATATTTTGATCTTTGTCACCAAAAAAAAAAAGATTCAATAGTATGACTCTTTCACTGCCTGGCCATGTTCCCAGCCAACTACTTGACCCTTAAGGTTTTTGTCAGCATATGACTGGCTTCAGAATGGCGAGTGCTTTGTCCCAAGCTTCAGGGGCATTGTGCTGCTGTTTTCAGAGGTACTTTTACACAGCAAACTCTGCCACACCAGTGTTCCTCTTCCCCCAAGAACTGGCAACCAGGACTGCGACCCAGATCCAAGCAGAGTAAAGTAAGAGAACCCTGCCTCTGAGCCAGTAAAATGCTCCCTGCACTCCCTCTCTGATCCACTGCTTGATGCCTCCCACTGGACCTGGGGCCAGAAACAACAGCAGCTGGAGCTCTGGAAGTAACCATAGGAGCTTCCTGCTGCTGTAGCTGCCCCACTGCATCACCTCCACTGCCCCTTGGTCTGGGGCCGACTACGCCCTCCTCTCCCCCTGATCCAGCAGTTTTCCCACTGACCTGTTAAGTTGTCTTTGATGTTTATGGGTTGAGAAGTCTGGTAACTGCTACAGCTCAGTGATTGCAGGGCCCTACTGCCTGCTCCGCCCGATCTCCTCAGCGCCTGGTCTGTCCTGGCATGACCCATGCTGGGCTGCGCTATGCTCTCAGCACAGTGCAATAGACCCTTCTCAGCCACCATCCAGGCCATCTTGGGCTGGAGACCTGCTTACCTCTGTTATTTCATGGGTTCTGTAGCTCTACAATTTGTTCAAAGCCATTTTTACAGGTGTTTGGAGGGATTTGGGGGAGAGCCTAAGTGAGTCCCTGCTGCCATCTTGATAAAGACAATATCATAAAAAAATACATTGTATCCAATAGATTATTACCAAATATATTTTATAAATTACACTTCTTAGATAGTATTTATGGAATGGAAACATACAGAAGTAGGCTACATGTCCACATGTACAAATAATAATTACATTTGCTATTATATACACACTGTTTCTAGAGTGGTGTTTTTCCTTTGGTATAAGTGAGTTTCTGGATCTTGTTGAACAATATTGAAAATTAAAAAAAATAAAGACCTTTTGCTCTCTCTCTGACTCTTCCACAGAAATTTCAGGCATCCAGTGTTTGGGTTTAAATTATATGGTCATAGAGAATGGAGCTATAGTGACTGAGTGCAAATTTCATTCTACCCCTAGATTCATGGATTCCTACTTTCCTGACTAATTTGGAACAGGACCTACCATCCATACCCAAGGGGGTTCTTCCTGCTATGGCCTTGCCAAGACAGAACTGTCCCTTCCTAGCCACTGGCCATACTCCAATAAGGGCAAAAGAACCTATAGCATTCAGGAGGGGTTATGATCTGTCTGGGGAACCAGTTCTTTGCGAAACAGAGCCATTAAAGTACTGCTTTAAGTTTCTAGACACTCATTGTAAGAGTCTTGTGCCAAAAAGGCTTCAGAGCCATTCAGGTTCTTGGTATTATTTATCAGAGAGATATGTGTTGTCACCCCATTAGAGTGTTGTCCCTATCTGTAGAAACTGGTAACTATTTTACATTATCAAACCAATCACTAGCTGCTAGTCTGTTTCATCTCTCCCCTTCTTGTTAGAGTAGCTGTTCAGACTCTATTCCTCCTTCTTTTATTTTTTAATAAATCATGTCATTAAGCATTAAGTACCACTGTGTGCTAAGAAATGGGCTAAGGACCAAAGAAAAGCAAAAACAATCTCAGTCCTCTAGGAACTCATGATCTAATTGGTGAGACAACATTCAAATAACTATGTACAAACAAGACATAAGCAGGAAAAATTGGAGATAATCACAGAGAGAAAGCATTAGCATTATGGAAGATCAGGAAAGACTTCTTGAAAAAGGCAGGATTTTTATTCGAGACCTGATAGAAAGCCAAGGAAGTCAGGAGGCAGAGATTAGGAAGGAGAGAATTCCAGGCATGAGGGACAACCCCTAAAAATGCATAGAATCTGGGGATGGAATGTAACTCATGTCTACATCAGAATCTTCCTACCCAATAAAACCTTTGTACCCATCAAATTTAATGCAACTCTCCCTCTCTCTGCTTCTGAATTATAGTCATATATGAGCCCACCTTAGTCATAATACTAGTCCAGACAAATATTGCTTTAACTGAATAAAATCTTTTAGACCTCCAATTTTTTTCAAGAACAAATCTGATGAAATAATCATCTGTGTGGTATATTTTTCTTAAAGTAATTTTGAGTAACCTGGTAGCCCACTGAGCCAACTTCACTGTGAGAGCTACCCAGGGTTCCATCATCTTTTCAGAGTTCTATCAGGCCCAATCCTTCCACTTTTCTTTGGAGAATCAGTTTATGTCATAATAATTCTCAAGAGATAACATTGCCTATAAACTAAACAATTTTGCTTTCTTTGGATCTTGTCAAAGTATATCTTTGTCAGAATAATGATTTCTGTCTAAAATGTCTGGTTCCATGCTTTAAAGCATGGAAATATCTGTTTGAAATTTAAAACTAATTCTGTTCATATATCCTTCATACCTTTTACATTTCACTGCAAATTAGTTTTCCTGAGAAATGCCATTTTAGACCTGTTGCTTTGTCACTTGAAGCACAGAGATATTTAATTTTACTCAGATTTCATTGTGCTCCATAAAACTCTACTTTAAATGCTCTAGATACTCAGTGCAAAATTGATTTTATGATATTCACATTGTTCTGAAATATATTATAACTTTTATGTGTTATTATTTTTCTTTTTCTTTCTATAACCATAATTCATACATCACTCAGGATATTCTAATGCTATGTAAAGAACCTTTTTAAAGCTTCATACATATGTACTTTAGAAATGTAATTACTTTAATATTTAAGCTTCATACCATTCATCTGTAAAATCAGGAAACATCTTTGGTACCATTAACTGTCTCAGCCCTCTTGGATAAGAAACACTCATGCTCATTAAATTCATTATTGAACAGACAGACAATTTAAGCAGAAATGAACTCTGATAGAATCTAGGTTAGAAGCATATGTCTTTGCATCAAATGCATATTTGCATTAAATTAAACGATACTTGTTTTTTGGCTCATTTTTAGGAAATTGTATCTAAATTAAAGGTATCAGTGAAATATCTCAGGGTAGCTTTTTAAGGTCATATGAACAATAATATGAATGTGAAATGACAGTAAATGATATAAAATTAATTAAAAAACTTTGGGATCTATAGACTGAGTATAATAGGTAGGAACCATGCATTAATTTCATTACTAGGTCTATGCTTTCTCAGATATATGTTGTGATTTTGAGGGACTGCTCTAAAATAGTTCCCCATGATTTTGATATAATGTCTGATTTTCCCACCATTAAAATCACTCTATTGGATTATGAGAATCAGGGACCCCAATAAGCCTTGCCCCATCCCAGTGGTGAGAAAATCAAATCATCATCCCTTCTGAAGCCCCCAGGCATAGTTTCTGTTACTGATGAGGGAGGGTGATTACTTCAGCCAGACTCCAGACTCTGCTTTCTGTTACCAGTGATCACCCAGACATCAGATCTCTTGTTATCTGGTCTTCATGGAAGTCCTAAAATAAAGGGAAATTAACATCTCATCTGGCTCCTAGGACAGAAATACTTTTGTATATCCAGAAGGGTGTGATTACCTATTTTCCTAGGGCTATCCAACTTTCTATTCTTCTCCAAATCTCTGTGATTGAATAGCCGGGGGCTACGTACCTGAAAAATCAAATTCTTTTGGCTGTTGGCACTTATACTTCTCTATCTCAGCCCATCGTATTTTTCCCTTCTCTATCCTTTTGCCTTTTGGAACCTTCTTATTGATTGAAAATTGCCCTTTGGATCAAATGTCTGTCTCATATGCCTTCAACCTAGTAGTCATAGAAGCCTGGTTGTCTTCAGAAAGATTCTGCATCCCTGACCAGTACTGACTACTGGCTACAGTAATGGATAAACCTCATAAGACCTTGGGATCATAATTAAGGGGTCTTTTAGTTCTAATATAATGATATCATTGTACTGAAGGCACTTTAAAAGAGGAGTAAGGTTCTACACATAAGCTATTTCATAGAGTGCAGGAGCTTATTTCATAATGTGTTACTATTATATAATTAGATGCATTTCAAGCTTAAGTACTTTATTAACGAGAAAAATTCTGAGAAGTGAGATATGAGTCCCTTTATTTTCCTGTCAGAATCAAAAAGCAAAACTTGGCAATATCAACACTGCATTGCACCAAAGCACTCCTGCAAACAGAGAGTTTGCTCTTAAGCTCTGAGATATGTGAGAATATTAGATGGCAAAAATCAAAACAAGTGGCTTTACATTTATTTGACTTTTTGGAATTTGAGTGGATCCGTTTACCTTTATCTTTGTTCCTGTTAAAAGAATCACTTTAGCTTTGATAACACCTGCTAGAATAGTTTGTTTCCAAGGTAACATGGTTTGAACCAAAGCATTAGTTCAGATGAATATAACAAAACACTATTAATCATCATAGTGGCTTTGCATGTTATCTCATTATATTTTACATTTTATACACTTTTCTTTTTACTGAGTGATGGCACTTTTTACAATTAAATGGTCACGTTTACATAGCCCATTTATTTGAATGAGAAATGGAAAATTTTAATCATCCAGATGTTCTGACTTTTCCACATCTGGCTGCCTTGTCATTGCCTTTGTTTGTATGATTTAAATGAGATTGAAAAGGCCAAGAAAGTTCTTTTCTTTTATTTGTTTTTCTACAATTGAAGATACTATCCTCAGACACATTGTTATTTGTAGGCTTTTCTCTTAGACTAAAAACTAGCATGTACTTTTTTTGAAAGGTGAGTCATCACTCTTTTAACTTTTGTTAGAGTTTGTCACAAACAAATTTTGCAATGTTCTAAAAAGCCTGATAAGTGCATTTTAAGTATTAGTATTTTGGTGGCAGTTATTTTTTTCATTTCAGGAACATATAATGTTATAAAACCTAGAACACTTTAGTTGTTCCTAGAAGAAATTCTTAAAAGTAATGTAGTGGGAAGAGCACAAGGCTAGGAATTATAAGATAAGGGTTTTTAGTCCTGGTTTGACTGCTTGGGCAAGGCCCTTAATCACTCTGAGTCTCAGTTTTCTCATCTTTAAAATCAGGCTTTGCATAGAACTATGGTGAGGCTCAAATTCAATGTCATATGCAAGAGAATATATATTACTGTATATACATGTGTGTATATATGCATATATAATATTTTATATAGTTGCTATATAGAATATAATTCATCTTCTGTTTATAATTGCAATAATAGCTGTTAATACATAATGTGTTACAAGTACATCAATACAGGTATCTATATACAACTACCAATATAGTTTGTCTACTTAAAGTTGATAAGCATATATTGAGTGCTTACTATGAGCTGGGCACTTCGCTAATTGCTGAGGATACAAAGAAACAGTCCCTATTCTCAAGCAACTTATAGTCTAATGAGGGTCACTGTGCAAGCAGCTACACACAAACAAACCATATAGAGGATAAATTGGGGAAGCAGCATGTTGTATGAATAAAGGGCTTGAGGGCCAGCCTTGGAGTTAGAAAGAACTGGTTTCAGCTTCGTCTTCTGACACATACTAGCTATGTGCCTATGGGTAAAGCTAGTTAACCACTTAATGCTAGTTCTTGACCTTCCTAATGCTCCACTCCCATCTCTTGAAACCCACTAAGGCTATATTATCAGTGATCTGTATCAGTGGTTCTGCACTGGAAAGTCCCTTTGCCAATTAGATCACAGGTTGAAACCAAAGACTCTCCACCTAATAAAATACCTAGTGAATAATTGAGCGAAGGAAATAGTTGATTCTAGCTCTTGCGGAATTTGTACTTTTCAATTCAATTTCACTAAGCCTTTATTAAGTACCTTTTAGGTATAATGCCTTGTGATACGCATTGGGGATAGAGACAAAAAACAAACAATCCCTGCTCTCAAGTAACTTACATCATACTGGAGTTATACAAGTAGTATGCCACTATGTTTTCACATAAGAATTTGAAGAGGGAAAAAATACTAACAATGGGGAAGATCAGCAAAAGTGTCCTGTAGGAGGTAGCACATGAGCTGAATATGAATGAAGCACAAAGGCGACTTGTGGAAAAGGAAAGGGGTCAGTCTATGCAAAGGTATGAAGCAGGAAAAGGAAATGACAATTTTGTTGAACAGAAAATAGGCTGATTTGGCTGGAACATAGAGCACAGGAAGGAAGGTAATGTGCAGTGAGTCTATAGATGGAGATTTGAGTGAAATTGTGAAGGGCTTTAAATGTCAATCAGAGAAGATTGTATTCTGTCCTAAAAGGCAACAGGGGGTTGCTGCAGCTTTTTGAACAAAGAAGTAACATGCTGATGTAGGAAGATCATTCTATCAGCTCTTGGGGGAATCAGTTGGAGAAGAAATAGACTGCAACCTTGGAGTTCAAGCAGGTGACTATTGAAATACTCCAAATGAGATTTGATATGGAAGCAGGATGGTAGCCATGTGAATGAAGAGGAGGGAACCCTTATGAGGCATATTGTATTAGCAGAATTGATAAAACTGTATGAGGTCTATTGTGTAAGTAGAATTGATAAAAATTTGATAAGTAGAATTGATATGGGGAGCGAGGGAGAGTGAAGTGTTAAAGATAACTCCAAAGTGGTAAGCCTAGATAACTGGAAGGTTGATTCTACCCTCAATTCTCACCTTCTAGCATTTGTTATAACTATTACAATACAAATCTTTTCTCCTTAATCAGATTGAAGTAACCTACTTTAGGATAGGTATCATATTTTTATCCCTCATAGCGCTCAGTACAATTATTTACACAAAATGGATGTTCAATAAATGTTGAATTGAGTTGAATCTGTAGAAAATCAAGGAAAAAGAAATCTAGTTAATTCTTTAAAAAGTCACCAATTAGTTCCATCAATGATTTTTTCCTAAATATGAAAGCATTTTGTATCCTGGTTATCTTTTATTCCGACATGACCAAACTAAGCTATTTACATTTCAAGAGAATTAAGAGAAGGTTTATTGAAGACTTTGACATTGTCTAGAAATATCAATCGTCTATGTGGACACTGGAAAAATCAAGTCCAAATTTTCAATATTTTCATTATACAAAGTGAGATAAAACTTGAGTGTTTGAAAATGTTTTAGACAAATCCTTTGTTAGAAAAAGTGTGCTGTTGCTTAACACCCCCAACAAACAAATACAATGATTGCATGTGCCTACACAAACACACACACACACACACACACACACACACACACCAAACTACTGTTTGGAAACAGAGCTTAAAAGAAAAATCATGTAAGCTCCTTGAGGGTAAGAATAGCTTTTTGCTTTATTTTACCTTTGTCCTTGGTGCCTTAACATGGTGAGTTACACATTGTTGGTGTTTAATAAATACTTGTTTACTTGAAACATGGTTTAGAGTTTAAATTGGTTTTCTTGAAAGGTTAAACTTTTAGGAATATGGAAAAAAATAGTTGTTCTTTGCCTTGCCCATGTCAGTCCTCATCTGGAATACTGTGTTCAGTTTTTGGTGCTACAGTTTAAGAAAAACATTGATAAGTGGAGAATATCCAGAAATAACCAGGATTTCTGAGGGCCTTGAACCCTTGTCAGATAGGTTGAAAGATTTGGAGATATTTGGTCTGGAGAAGAGAAGACTAGGGTAGTGGTAGAGGGAAATGATAGCTATATCTATGTACTTGGAGAGATATAATGTGGTTAATGGATAGACTTATTACCTTTTTCCCAGAGGAAAGAATTGGGAACAAGGAATAGCAAAGATGTAGATTCACTCTTTAAATCAAGGAAAAAAATAAAATAGAAACAATGAAAACTTCTTAATGTATTCCATATAAGGATTTTTATCCAAACTCACACTTTCACAAACAACTCTCAGATTGGACTAAAGCTGTATCTCTCTTTCATGTTTCCATACGTACTCTTAAGGAGTAAGGGAGTGATTTTCTAGTGCCATTGGCACTTACCAACAAGGTATAATAAGAAAAATCTTTGTGCCAAATATATTCCCAAAAGGCTGTGATATACTTTCCCATCAGTACATGCAGAATCCAAGAGAAAATGGGATCAAGCTTAGAGAACACATGTGTTAAAGGAATAACTCACAGCTCTCTGTTCCTGGAAGTCCTTTTCTCCCATTCTTGTGTTATTCAACAAGTTTCCCTTAGGCATGGTATATTTTTTGTTAGGATCTTCATGGATCTGTCAAATCTACAGCCACTAGATGTGAGTCTACATCTAATCTTTCATTGGCTCCCAGTGTAGACACTGCCATTGGTTGGTTGGAGGATTTCTGTGGACATTGATACAAAGATGGGATGTCTAATATCCATCAGACCCTTAGAAGCTTTCAAGGTACCTCTCTGGCCAAAGGGAAGAAAGGGAGAGCAAACCTAGACAAAAACTGAATCCTCTCCTTCCTTCTTAGGTGGTTATAAGTTTCTCGTCTTACACATACTATGTGCCTATGGCTAGGCTACTGAACCACTTAATGCCAATACTTGACCCTCCTAATCACCTCCCACCCTGCTCCCCTGAAGCCCACTAAGACTATATTACAGTTGAGCTGCCCATCTATTATCAGTGGTTTTACACCAAAAGTTCCCTTTGCCAGTTAAATCAAATTCAAGTATGGACAGAATTTTGGTTAAATGGCCCTTTGGTACACATCTTTAATCAATGTTATATCTATCTGAAGACATTTCTAGTTCATGCAATTTTATAGTATACTCTCAGGGAAGAAGAACTAATTAAGTTTTCTCTTTTTCTTTGTTTTTGTTTTTTGCTCTGTGCTGACAACATTTTAAAAGATCTCGTTACTTGCATTGCCAATGCAATAATGAGAAAAGTAACAAATTTCAGGTATCAAATTGTTCACTTAGTAGAGGACCAATTGCTTCTATTATTTAAAAAAGAAAATCAAATGGAACATTAAAACATTTTTACTCACATTTTGCTGAATCTAGATGTGAGTTTTGAATGACTGATGTTGATTTTGGTGAAACTGCATGTTGCAAGGTTTCAAAGCAATTCTTATAATAAATTTTCAAAAATGGTTTAGGCTTTTGTATTATTTCAATATCTTATAAACTATATGTATATCATTCCTTTTTTTACATGAACACTGGGGCTAATGCAGATTAGATTAAGTTTTATTTGGCAAGCACATTTTTTTTCTGATTATGACTGAAGTTGTTCTACTGATTTTCAATTTATCTGCTCACTGTGTTCCCCATTCAAGCATCTGAATTAATGCTTTCTGCCACTGAAGAAATCACTGGAGTCCAGCGTAAATGGTTGTAATTTATCCTCATTTAGAGTGGATGAAATGAGTGAAAAACTCATACACATTTGGGCAGGTACTTGTTGTTCTTCTGCTTTCATTGTCAAGGAAGGGAAGTTACATCAGCTATTGGGTGAATTGTATGCAGGTAATGAAACTGGTAATTACAATGATGGCAGTCATGTCTGTAACTAAAAAAGGGGCCCACATAGGCCTTTATGCTAGAATGGATGTGAAGGACTTGGCAGCCAGTTCAGTGGTTAGAGTGCCAGGTCTGGAGTCAGGAAAACAGGAGTTAAAATCTAGCTTTAGATACTTACTAGCTGTGTAACCCTGGGTGAGTTACTTAACCCTGTTTGCTTCAGTTTCCTCATCTGTAAATTGAGCTGGAGAAGGAAATGGGAAAGCACTCCAGCATATTTGTGAAGAAAAGCCCAAATGGGGTCACAGAGAGTTGTATTTGAGTAAAATGATTGAACAGAAATAACGATGACGATGAAGACAATGACAACAACAAAGAAAAGAGGGAACAATTAGTTGCTTCCTGTGGAGGACACAGTCATTTGATCTTCCCTGTCCTGTAATTGCTTCCTGGCTACCACCTCTTGGGTCTTGTCACCACGGCAACCCTGTCCTGGGCCACCAATCTCCCCATCACCTCAATTTTCTAATATGTCAAGGGCCAGAATCTTTGTTGGATACACTACTTCCTTTCCCATTGCAAATTATACCTGCATTTAGACTTTTGCCCTGCCCCAGCAATAACCCCCTCATCACCTCCCCCAACTCTTAGTACCTCAGGTGAAAAAAATCTCTAGTTGTATTTCAGACTATTGCAATAATTGACTAATTTGTCTGTCTAGTCTCCTCCCTCTCCTCATCTTCAGAACAGTTGCCAAAACTATTTCCCAAAAGCACTGCCCTTGATATGACACTCATACTCAATAAACTCTAGCAGTTCCTTATTATCTGTAAGATTAAACTCTTCTGGCATCTAAGGCCTTTTACAACCTGGTTATAATCAACTTTTTTGGTCCAGTTACACAAAAACCCTCTGAGATCCAGCAAAATTGGCCTAGTTGTTCTTTACACCCAACAATCTATCTCCATTGTGTGACTTTGGCTAGACCATCTCCATTTGGAATGTTCTCCTTCTTTCTCCCCACTTTCACTTCTCAGAATCCTTAGATTCCCTCAAACCTCAACTCAAATATCTACTTGACTGTGAATCCTTTCATTACTACTCACTCCATGCTTGTGCCTTTCCCACCAAAAACAACAACAAATCACCCAAACAATTCCAAAACCCAAAAACCAAACCAAACCTAACCAAACCAAACCAAACCAACCAACCAACCAAAAACAATGATAAAACAACTTGTATTTCTCTGTGCACATGTTTTCTCCCACAATAGAATGCAAGCTCCTTGAGGGAATGACTGTTTATTTTTGTCTTTGTGTCCCCACTACTTAATGAAGTTCTTAAAAAACAGCAGGTATTTAATAAATACTTGTTGACCGAGGCAAATGATTGTCCATTAACAGAGAAAGAGAATATTGAATACATTGAGAATAAGTATAGCTGTCTATGGAGAAAAGGAAGATATAAAAGCAGGTTTTAATAAGAAGTAACAGGGAAGAGGTAAATATATAAGCAAAGCAAGAGTGGGGGGAGTAGTGATTGAGATTAGGAGAAAATATGCAGATGACAGCAGGGAATTCTGGACCTAGGAACCAGTTGGAACATGGAATGGCTGAAATGACAAATAGATGCATATGACAGTGGGAAAGTAAAGAAATAAAGAAGAGAGGACAGGGGGATACTGGGTATATATTGTCTGGAAAGGAAGAAATTCCTCTCAAAGCTGAGTAAGCACATGAGTCAGCATAGTAATCTATTCTTGGTTTGCTGAGGCTTTTATTGCATGAATCAGTTTTTATTCACAGTGTACTAGATTTAACTTTTCTTTTTTACATTTTTATACTATTTGCAAAAACTGCATGTAAAATAACCTACTTTTCTACTCAGAGTTTTCATTTTACTAATGCTATATTAGTGGTTGCTATATTAGAGCATTTTTTAATATTTCTCTTCCCTTTAGCAGAGACATTTATAAAAGAGAGAATAAAATCCTTAGTAACAACAGAAAATATGATCCCTTAATCACTTATATACTTGAACTTATTTCGAAAAATTGAAGAGAGGAAACTTAATTTAGATATCATTCCAGTTGAAACTGTATACATTCATCTCTTTAGTGAAGAAATGAGAGAAATGTTGAAAGAAAGAAAAGGGAAAGAGAAGGATTATAAAATATTCATGTGTTCATAGCTTGTTAGAATCGCAAGTTACCTTAGAGATCATTTTCTGGTCGAACCCCCTTACCACATTTTAAAGAAAAGATACATCCTTTCAGTAATTCCATAAAAGAAGGACCCATGTTTCTGTATCTTGAAACACCTAGTATACTAAGTAATTTTCTAAATGACTAATAATAATATTTAAAATTACTTGTCTACTTCAAAATTGTAATGGAAAAATATTATTTTGTCCTATAGATGGTGCTCTTGTTACTAGATAGCTTCAACTATAGTTTTCACTAATGTGTCTTTTTTTTTTTTAATGTTTTAGTATTTTTGAAAAGATCAGCTTTGTTGTCTTGGTTCCGCCTACCCCCTTCTCTTATATATTTTCTGATAGCATATTTTTTTCTTTTTTCTCTTTTTAAAAAATATTTTTAATTTATGGAAGAAAACATGCATTTCCATAATGTAGTACAATAAAAAAGATGATTAAACAAGAAACTGCAAATCTCCTGTACACAACTTGCTATTCCTTTCAAATATACAACAAAATTATCACCTAATTTTCTTCCAATTTTTTTCTTCCCTCCCCTCCCCCATTCTAGAGATGCATACCATTAGACACACAAATAGCGGGGTGTGTGTGTGTGTGTGTGTGTGTGTGTGTGTGTGTGTGTATGCACGTGCGTAAAATTATTCTATACAGATTCCCATTTATCCCTTCTTTCTCTGGATGCAGATAATATCTTTCTTCATATAGCCTTCATAGTTAATTTTTGTATTTGTAATAATAAAAACAAAACTTATTTGTTCAAAATTGTTCTTAAAACTATATTGCTGTTGCTGTATACAATGTTCTCTTGGTTTTGCTCATTTGTTTTTCAGTATTTCATGCAAGTCTTTCATGTTTTTCTAAGATCATTGAGCTCATCATTTCTTATGGAACAGTAGCATTTAATCACAATCATATATCACAACTTGTTCAGCCATTCCTCAATTGATGGCCATCTCTTCAATTTTGAGATATTAAACACATTGTCCATGGACTACAAGTGGTCCACAACACTCTCAAATGTGGCTAAAAGTTAATTGGGAAAATGTAACAAAATAAATACAAATACAATAAAACTGGTGATGTTAACAAATGATATTAAGACAAAACAGATGTTATTACATTTTAAAACTAGGTCAATATATAGTCCACAAGGAGCCTTATATATGGATTAGTGGCCCCTATTACTACTTGAGTTTGACACCACAGCTGTACACCTATTCATGACAAAACATAAACTTGGTATTCCTGTTGATGTGATTAATGTGTTAATGTGTTAATCCCTGAAGTTTTTCTACAAACGATAGACTTATTGAGTCTATGGAGTTTAATGAGTAGATCTGAGAAAACACTATCTTGGTAATGCGAAACTTTGAAAAATTTTTGCTCTTCTACTTAAAGCCTCAGTCTAACAAATCGTATTAAAGATATGTCAACTTTGTAAAAAGGAACAGAAAGCCTAATTTTATAATGACATTTAAGAAAATAGAAAACAATTTTTGCACTTGATTATATCAGTAAATTCTATTTTATTTAGCCTGAGGCATTCTCCATGTGCTATAACAGAAATCAAAGTTGATAAACAAGGTAAGCCAGAATGAGTGATTGGAGGGAATAAAAACATGGAGCTGTATCATATTCTGAGTTAATATTCTCTGCTAAAATTCAGAAGCTATTGGGTTGAATATTCTTTTTTATGATGGTTAGACTTTTTTGTTCAAGATCCCCCATACTCTGGTGCCACCTTCCCTTTCTAATTTTATCTCCCTTAAATTCTTTCTGTACTCTCACCAAATTGAACTGCTACCTGATCCCAAACATATCCTTATTTCTACATCTTTGATCAATCTGGTTTCCTCTTTCCTTGCTACATTCCTTCCTATACATTAAAACTCAGCTTAAATGTTATTTCCTCCATAGTCTTACTTGATAGTCACAATTGGTAGTGACTTATCCCCACCCTGTAGTGCAGCTAGGTTTTGCAGGAATGCTCATCTTCCTGAGTTGAAATCTGGCCTCAGACACTTATTAGCTGTGTGACTCTGGGCAAGTCACTTAACCCTATTTGCTTTAGTTTTCTTATCTGTAAAATGAGCTAGAGAATGAAATGGCAAGCAATTATAGTATTTTTGTTAAGAAAACCCCAAACTGGATCATGAAGTGTCAGACATGACTAAGTCCTTCAGAGTTGTCTTGGATCATTGTATTGCTCATCATTTCTTATAGCACAATAGTATTCCATAATAATCACATACTACAATTTCTTTAGCCATTCCCCAATTAATGTGCATGTCCTCAATTTCCAATTCTTTGCCACCAGATACAAGCTGCTATAAATATTTTTGTACATATAGGTGATTTTCTTTTTCATTTATTTTTTTTATGTCTTGGGATATAGATCTACTATAGGTATTGCTAGATCAAAGGGTATGCATGGTTTTGTAGTCCTTTGGGCATTGCGCCAAACTGCTCTACAGAATAGTCGAGTAAGTTCACAACTCTGCCAACAATGCATTAATGTATCATTTTCCCCACATCCCTTCCAACACTTGTCATTTTCCTTTTCTGTCCTATTAGCCAATCTAATAGGTTTGCTACAGAATTTCTTTAATTTGCATTTCTCCAATCAATAGTGAGTTAGAACATTTTTAAAATATGGATATAGATAGTTTGATTGCTTCATCTGAAAACTTTATATCTTTTGATCACTTATCAGTTGGGGTATTTTACAGATTTGAATCATTTTTCTATACATTTGAGAAATGAGGTCTTTATCACAGAAACTTGCTTCAAAATTTTTCATAATTACTATTGCTAACTGTATTTCCCTCCATCCTATTGCCCCACTGTTTTTGTTATTTTCTCTCTGCTTTCTCCCTCTCCCTCCTCAAAGGTGTTTTTCTTCTGACTACCCCCACCCCAAACCTGCCCTCCCTTATATCATCCCCTCTTCTCTTATCACATTCCACCTACTTTCCTGTACAGTAAGACAGATTTCTATACCCAATAGAGTGTTTCTGTTATTTCCTCTTTAAGTCAGTTCTGATGAAAGTATGGTTCACTCACTCCCTTTCTCCTCCACCTCTTCCCCACCACTGTCAAAATGTTTTCATGCCTCTTTTATGTGAGATAATTTACCTCACTCTACCTCTCCCTTTCCCCCAGCACAACCCTCTCTCACTTCTTAATTTTATTTTTTAAATATCATTCATTCATATTCAACTCACATCTGTGCCCTCTGTATATGTATGTATGTGTACATATATATACATATATATATGTATACATATATATACACGTATATATATGTATACATATATATGCATATATATATATACATACATGTGTATGTATTCCTTCTAACTGTCCTGATAATGAGAAAGTTCTTATGAATTACAAGTATCATCTTCCATATAGGAATATAAATAGTTTCACCTTATTAAGTCCCTTATGATTTCCCTTTCCTGTTTACCTTTTTATGATTCTCTTGAGTCTTGTATTTGAAAGTAAAATTTTCTATTCAGCTCTGGTCTTTTCTTCAAAGATTTTTGAAAAACCCTCTATTTCATTGAATGTCTAATTTTTCCTCTGAAGGATTATACTCAGTTTTGCTGGGTAGGTGATTCTTGGTTGTAATCTTAGCTCTTTTGCCCTCTACTATATCAAGGTCTCTGATTACTTAAGGTAGAAGCTTCTAAATCTTGTGTTATCCTGACTGTGGCTCAGTGATACTTGATTTTTTTTCTGGTTGCCTGAAATGTTTTCTCCTTGACCTAGAAGCTCTGGAGTTTGGCTGTAATATTCCTCAGAGTTTTCATTTTGCGGTCTCTTCAGGAGGTAGATTCAAGAGGTAGATTCTTTCAATTTCTATTTTACGCTCTGGTTCTAGAATATCAGGGCAGTTTTCCTTGGTAATTTCTTGAAAGATGACTTCTGACAACAATTAATGTCAACTGAATGGATCTGGCCTCAAACGTGTGGGTGGCTGGAGCTTAACAAAACAGGCTAAAGACAGGAGAGTCAGGAATGAAACAGAAGTTTAAGTTCAAAGTGAGGGAAATGACTTGCAAGCAAGGACATATGTGCTGGTGCTCCTCCTCTAGTTGAGGGAACCTAGTTTAGTGTGGGGAATTTTCTATACTATAACAATATCTGCACAGTGACCTGTAACCCAGACAATGAGGGGCATAAACAATAATGTGACAAGTTTGATTCATAGCAGGGCTTCATAACCAGAGACAATCTTGGATTTTCCTGTTGCTGAGATCATCCAGAGGGTGAATGCAAAAGACTGCTGTTATGTCAAGCTCAGGGCTTGCTTGCTGGGTCTTAGCTCTGAAAAACAGGGTATCTCATAATATCTTGACAGTAGGCTCTTTTTTTGATCATGGATTTCAAGTAGTTGAATAATTTTAAAATTTCCAGGTCAGTTGTTTTTCCAGTGAGATATTTCATATTGTCTTCTATTTTTCATTCATTTAGTTTTGTTTGAATATTTCTTGATTTCTCATAGAGTAATTAGCTTCCATTTGCTCAATTATCATTTTTAAGGAATTATTTTCTTCAGCGGGCTTAATTTGTACCTCCTTTTCTATCTGGCCAATTCTACTTTTTACGGAATTTTTTTTTCTTCAATGAATTTTTGTGCTTTTTTTCCATTTGGCCAATTCTGCTTCTCAAGGCATTCTTCTCCTCATTGGCTTTTCATACCTCTTTTATCATTTGGCTTAGATTGTTTTTAAGGTGTTTTTTCTTCAGCATTTTTTTGTGTCTCCTTTACCAAGGTGTTGGCTCTTTTTCATGATTTTTCATTCATCACTCTCACTTCTCTTCCCATTTTTCTCTACATCTCTTACTTGATTTTCAAAATCCTCTTTAAGCTTTCCATAACCTAAGATCAAATCATATTTTTCTTGTAGGCCTTGGACAAAGGAGCTTTGATTTTGTTATCTTATTCTTAGTATATGTTTTGACCTTCCTTGTTGCCATAATAATGTCCTATGGTCAGAATATTTTTCTGTTCTTTGCTCATTTTCCCAGCCCATTTATTGACTTCTAACTCTTTGCTAAAGTTGGTCTCTGCTTCCAGGATGGAGGGTGCATTGTCCCAAGCTTCAGGTGTTTTGGCAGCTGTTTTCACAGATACCTCTAGGCACCTGTAAATTTTCAGTTCTTCCAAGGTGTTATGATCTAAGGAGAGGTATGTTTACTACTCTTTTGGGCTGTGCTCTGGTATGTGATTGACCACAAACACTCTTTTCTGCCCTGGAGTTGTTACATGGCTTCCCAGTCCATTGAGGCCCCAAGCTCTGATGTGCTAGTATCTCTCTTTCCCTGGGACTGCCAAGCAGGATTACAGCCTGGACCTCAGTATGGACAAAGGAACAGAGTCATGCCTCAGTGCTAGCAAAGAGATCCCTGTAATCTCCTTCTGACAAGTTTTTCAAGACCTTTACCATTTGTGGGCTGAGATCTTCAGAAGCAGCTACAGCCACTTTTGACTGAGCAGCAGCCAAGACCTGTTCCTGGTTTGCTGAGGCTGGGTCTGTACTGGTGCTCCTTGTGCTTGACTGAGCTTTACTCTCACCCAGGTGCAACAGACTTTTCCTGCCAATCTTCTAATCTGTCTTTGGCTGGAAAATTATTTCATCCCATCCTTTTTGTGTGTGTTCTGTTGCTCCAGGAATTGTTTTGTGGCATTATTTAAAGGTTTCTGGAAGAGTCTGGGGAGAACACAGGTGAGTCACATCCTTTTCTCAGCCATCTTGGCTCTATCTCTTCTAAAATTTTCTTTTTATCTTGAGCGTTTAGCACAGTTCCTGTCACAGAGTATGTACTAAATTACTGTTAATGGACATACTGACAAGGATAGTTTCTTTCTTAAACTATATACCTTTCCCTCAAGTATTAGTTTGTGATATAGGATGATTCCATATTTGTCTTCAAGTATTTGGATAGTTTTCTGCTCTAGGGGATAGCAAATTACAGTCAGCAGGCAAAATTTGGCTTACTGTTTTTTTATATAGTCCTCCAAATAAAAATGGTTTTTAGAGTTTTAAATAAGCTGTGCAACACTGTGAGGGTGGGGACATCTGGATTTGGCCCTTCAGCTGTAGTTATCACCTCCTGCTCTAGACTAGTTCTGCTTTGTAGCAGAATTTGGAGTACTGGGTTGAAGTTGAAGTACGAAAATGCATAAGTGTGTCTTGTAACATGGTGAGATAACCTTTTTACATACTTTAAAAATTATGTCAATATATTTCCATATAAGTCATATCATGAAAGAAGAAAAAGAACAAAGGGGAAAAGTAACAAAAAACAAAAACAAGTGAAAATAGTATGTTTCAATCTGCATTGACTTCATATTTCTTTTTCTGGATGTGGATAGCATTTTCCACTATGATTATTTTTGAATTGTCTTGGATCATTGTGTTGTTGAGAAGAGCTAAGTCAATCGTAGTTGATCATCACACAATGTTACTGTTACTATGAAAAATGTTCTCCTGGTTCTGCTCAATTCACTCATCATTGGTTCTTGTAAATCTTTCCAAGTTTTTCTGAAATCTGCCTGCTCTTCATTTCTTATAGCAAAATAGTATTCCACTACATCCACATACTACAACTTGTTCAGCCATTCTCCAGTTGATGGGCATTCTCTCATTTTTCCAATTCTTTTCCACCACAAAAAATGTTGCTATAAACATTTTTGAACACATAGGTCCTTAGGGTATGCACAGTTTGATTACCCTTTGGGCATAGTTCCAAATTGCTCTCCAGAATGTTTGGATCAGTTCAAACACCACCAAAAGTGCATTAGTGCCCATTTTCCCATATATTCTCCAACATTTATCATTTTCCTTTTCTGTCATATTACCCAATATTTTAGGTTTGAAGTGGTAGTTCACACTTGTTTTAATTTGCATTTGTTTAATCAGCAGTTATTTAGAACATTTTTTCATATGACTATAGATAGCTTTAATTTCTTCAACTGAAAACTGCCTGGTTATATCCCTTGGCAATTTATCAATTGGACAGTGAATTATATTCATATCAATTTGATTCGATTCTCTATATATTTGAGAAATGAAGCCTTTATCAGAAATACTTGCTCTATTGCTTCACATATTTCTACTTTCCTTCTAATCTTGGTCGTGTTGCTTTTGTTTGTGCAAAAAAAAATAATGTAATGTAATAAAAATTATCCATTTTGCATGTTATAATATTCTCTATCTCTTGTTGGGTCATAAATTCTTCCCTTCTGCAAAAATCTGTCAGGTAAACTATTCCTTGGTCTTCTAATTTGCTTATGGTATCACCCTTTATGTCTAAATCATGTTCTAATTTTGATCTTGTCTTCATGTATGGTGTGAGTTGTTGGTCCACCCCTGGTTTCTGCCATACTATCTTCCAGTTTTCCAAGCACTTTTTATCAAATACTGAGTTCTTATCCCAGAAGCTGGAGTCTTTGGGTTTGTCAAACAGTAGATTACTATAGTCCTTTACTACTGTGTCTTGTGTACATGTTCTATTCCACTGATCCACCACTATATTTCTTAGCCAATTCCAAATAGTTTTGATGATTACCACTTTATTATATAGTTTTAGATGTGGTATGAATAGCCTACCTTCCTTTTCATTTGGTTTTTATTAATTGTCTTGATTTTCTTGATCTTTTATTCTTCCAGAAAAATTTTGTTATTATTTTGTCTAGCTCTACAAAATATTTTTGGGTAGTTTCATTGGTATGGCATGCAATAAGTAAATTAATTTAGGTAGAATTGTCATTTTTATTATATTAACTCAGCCTACGCATGAACAATTCATATTTTTCCAAGTGTTTAGATCTGACTTAATTTGTGTGTAAAGTGTTTCATATGTTCATATAGTTTCTGGGCTCATCTTTCCAAGTAGATTCCCAAATATTTTATATTTTCTGCAATTATTTTAAATGGAATTTTTCTCCATTGCTTGCTGCTGGGCTTTGTTGGTAACAGATAGACATGCTGATGATTTATGTGGGTTTATTTTATAACTTACAAATTTTCTAAGGTGGTTAATTATTTCAAGTAATTTTTTAGTTGATCCTCTAAGACTGCCTAAGCATACTTTCATATCATCTGCAAAGAGTGATAGTTTTGTTTGCTCATTGCCTATTCTAATTCCTTCAATTTCTTTTTCTTTTATTGCTTTACCTAACATTTCTAGTACAATATTGAATAATAGTGGTGATAATGAACATCCTTGTTTCACCCCTATTCTTATTGGAGAGGCTTCTAGCTTATCCTCATTACCAATGTTTGCTGATGATTTTGGATAGATACTACTTATTATTTTAAGGAAAACTCTATTTATTCCTATATTTCCTAGGGGTTTTAATAGGAATTGTTGTTGTATTTTGCAAAAAGCTTTTTCTGAATCTATTGAGATAATAATATGATTTCTGTTGGTTTTGTTATTGATAGATTTAATTATGCTAATAATTTCCTAATATTGAGCCAGCCTTGCATTCCTGGTATAAATCATTATTGTCATGGTGATAAATTTCTTTAATCTCTTTAATAATACACACAAACACACACACACATATATGTGTGTATGTGTGTATATATATATATCATCAATATACATTAGGAAAATTGGACTACAATTTTCTTTCTCTGTTTTGGCTCTTCCTGGTGTAGATATCAGCACTATGTTTTTGTTGTAAAAGGAATTTGATAGGACTTTTTCTATTTTTCTAAATATTTTATATAGTCTTAGAATTAATTATTCTCTAAATGTTTGGTAGAATTCACTTGTAAATCTAACTGGCCGTGGAGATTTTATCTTAAGGAATTCATGGATGGCTTGTTCAATTACTTTTTCTAACATGGTGTTATTTAAGCATTTTATTTACTCTTCTGTTAATGTGGACAATTTATATTTTTTCCAAATATTCATCCATTTTACTTAGATTATCAGATTTATTGGCATACAGTTGGGCAAAATGAGTCCTAATTATTTTAATTTGCTTTTCATTGGTGGCAAATTCACTTTGTTCATTTTTGATACTGGTAATTTGTTTTTCTTTTTCAAAAATCAAATTCACCAAAAATTTATTGTTTTATTCATAAAACCATCTCTTAGTTTCATTTATTTCAATAGTATTCTTATTTTCATTTTTATTAATCTCACTTTGATTTTGATAATTTCTAATTTGATGTTTAATTGAGTATTTTTAGTTGGTTCTTTTTCATGCTTGCTAAATTGCACCTTCAATTTGTTGATCTCCTCTTTTGCTATTTTATTCATGGAAGCATTGCTAGATATAAAATTTCCCCTAAGTACTGCTTTGACTGCATTCCATGAATTTTGAGATGTTGTGTCATTATTGTCATTCTCTTCGATGAAATTATTGTTTCTATGATTTGTTGTTTTATAATGGCCCTTTATTACATATAATTTTTATTGTGTCAGGATATGAAATGGATGCATTTAATATTTCTGTGTTTCTGTATTTGATTATGAGGCTTTTATATATGGTTAATTTTTGTGTAGGTGCCATGTAGCACTGGGAAAAAGATATATTCCTTTCTATTCCCATTCCCCCAACTAAGTTTGTACTTTATTCCTTCTTTGAACCAATACAATCAAAATGCTCACCCCTCCCTTCTTTCCCTCTACTGTAACATGTCTTTCATGCTTCTTCATGTGACATAATTTAACCCATACTGCCTCCCTGTTTCCTCTTCTCCCAGTATAATCTTTTTGTTTCCTCCCCTTAGTCAATTTTTTATCATCACATCAGAGTCAACAAGGGTTACCCACACCCTCTTTCTAAGTATATTCCTTCTAATTGTCCTAATAGAGGTATTATTCTTAAGAGTGACAAGAATCATCTAGTATAGGGTTGTAAGCAGTTTAATCTCATCGAATAACATGTTTCTTTTTTGTTTTCCTTTCCTGTTTATCTTCTTAACCTTCTCTTGAGTCTTGTATTTGAAGATTGAATTATCTGTTCAGTTCTGGTCTTTTCATCAGGAAAGTTTGAAAGTTTCCTATTTCATTGAATATCCATCTTTTCCCCTGAAAGATTATCTTCTATTTTGCTGGGTAGTTGATCTTTGGTTGTAATCCAAGGTCCTTTGCCTTCTTGAATATCGTATTCTAAGCCCTCCAGTCTTTTAATGGAGAAGCTGCTAAGTCCTGTGTAATCCTGGCTGTGGCTCCTTGGTATTTGAATTGTTTCTGCTTCATGCAGTATTTCCACCTTGTCCTGATAGTTCTGGAATTCAGTTTCAATATTCCTTGGAGTTCTCATTTTGGGATCTCTTTCAGGAGGTGATTGGTAGATTTTTTCAGTAATTATTTTCCCCTCTGGTTCAAGGACATACGGGTATTTTTTCCTTGATAATTTCTTGAAAGATGTTGTCCTGACTTTGACTTTTTTTTTTTTTTTTGGATCATGTCCTTCAGGTAATCCAGTAATGCTTAAATTATCTCTCCTGGAATACTTTTCCAGGTCAGTTGTTTTTCCAATGAAGTATGTTACATTTTATTCTATTTTTTTCATTCTTTTGATTTTGTTCGACTGATTCTTGACGTCTCCTAGAGTCATTAGCTTCCACTTCCCTGATACCAATTTTTAAGGAATTATTTTCCTCAGATAGCTTTTGTACCTCCTTTTCTACTTGGCCAATTCTACTTTTGAAGGAGTTGGAGTTTTTGGTGGATTTTTTCCCCATTTGGCCAGTTCTATATTTTAAGATGTCTTCTTCAGCCAATTTTTGTGCTTCCTTTTCCTAGCTGTTGACTCTTTTTATCACAATTCTCTTGCATAACTCTCATTTCTCTTCCCAATTTTTCTTTTATCTATATTGATTTTTACCTTTCTGAGCTCTTTCAAAAGGACTTTTTGGACTTGAGACCAATTCGTGTTCCCCTTTGAAACTTTGCATCTAGGCATTTTAATATTGTTATCCTGTTCTGAGTTTGTGTTTTGATCTTCCCTGTCACCATAGTAGCTTTCTGTGGTCAGGGCTCTTTTTGGGGTTTTGCTCATTTTTAAAATTTGAGCTCTGCTCAAATTATTAATTTGAGGCAATGTCCCAAGCTTCTTGAACTGGGGGCCAGGAGCCTGGTCTCTGGCTTTTTGTGCTGGGGCCTCTGGGGCTGGCAGCTTGCCCAATGCACTAGGGTGGCCTGGTCTAGTCATGATTGTTGTACCCTGGATTCCTGGGCCTGCAGTTTGTGAGCTGTATTAGAGCTGGAGGTCTCACAGCTGGCCTGCTATGCCACTGATCTGCTGAGACAGGACCATTGGGACTTGGTGGCTGATTTATGTTATGGCTGAGAGACTCTTGTTGGCTTTCCCAGATACTGCCTGCACTGGGATCTGGTCCCCTTTTACCTAAGTGAGACAGGCCTTTCCTGAAGCTATTCTAAGCTATCTTGGGCTGGAAAGTTTCACTCCACCTTTTTCGGATTCTGTTGCTCCAGAATTCTTTTAGTGGATTGATTTGACATTGTTTCCAAGGGAAACTGGGGAGAGCTCAGGCAACTTCCTGGCTTCTCTCCACCATTTTGGCTCCACTCAGTTTTTGGAAGCTTTTAAGTAGAGGCTGGTGATCTCCTGTGAATGATATTGTTGAGCAAGGATTGGCCTTGATGATCTCTGAAGGCCTTTCTGATTATCTAATCCTATGACTGGAGAAAATTAAAACAACCCTTTAGTTATAAATTTTGTTCAATGCCCAATTTTGCCTACTAATCATATTTCTGTAGTCATTATTAAAAATAGAAGATAGATTTGGTATCCCACTCTTCCTCCAAGAAAAGCAAATCAAATTAAAAAGTAAAAGATCTGCACAAAGACTAAAATCATATGTTCTTGGAAGTAATGCCATCGAAAAATTGTCCCTTCATTCCAACCGGATGTGGTATGGGCACCTGTGAAAGGGTTTTGCGGTACATATAGAAGACAGATACAATGAAACATGTAATAATGCCTTTATTATATGCATAATCCCTTCATAACAATTATTTTTCCTACCAAAGCCAGAGGCCTTGGTGACTATTAGGTCACCCAGCATGTGGGTTTGGACCAAACCAGCAGCCCCAGAGAAGATGGAGATGCTTTCTGGACATCCTTGTCTGGAGTGACACAGAAGTTCTCTGACACCAAGTTTACCTAAAGCTTTCACTATGGGACAAAAAGTTTGATGAAATATTGAGTTAATCTTAGAAAGAATCCACATTCTTGAATGTGGGAGCCTGGAGGCTAGAATTATACTATTCTCCTCTGTGTGACCATTGTACTCTAAAGCCACCTAGATAGGTCCCAGGGAATGGATTCAAAAGTATGATTGAAGCATTTTATCACCCATATCCTTCATCATGGGCATTGTGGTAGTGCAGTACCAATTGAGGAATGACCCTTGTTTTTATATTTTTGGACATTCATCATCAAATAATCATCAAAACAATCTGGTGCTGGCTAAGAAAGAAATTGGTAGAGCAGTAGAATATATTAGGTACCCAGTACACAGTAGTGAATGACCATAGTAATCTAGGATTTTATAAACCCAGAGCCAAGTTTTGGGGACAAGAACTCATCATTCGACAAAAATTGCTGAGAAAATTATAAGGCAGTTTGTCAAAAACTAGGCATAGATCAACATCTCATTCTGTAGAGCCAGATAAGGTCAAAAGGGTCAACTAAATCTGGCAGTATGTGCAATATTCCACCTGTAGTCTCCTACTTCTGCAATAAAAAGAAAAAAATAAAGAGGGAGTTGCATTTTTCACTTTTCTTCTTTAGAGACAATCTCCCCTGTTGTAACTATAGGGATTTTAATTTCAATAATTTGAGTAAGTAACGTTGTACTTTCTATTTACATTGATGTAGTAATTAGATGCATTGTTTTCATAGTTCTGATTACTTTATTTTGCTTATGTTTCTATATCTTCCCATAGTTCTCTAGATCCTGGGCCATCATTTTTTGTCTAAACTTTTGTCTCTGGAAGAGAGTGTGAGGCTGACTACTTTGTGCAACTCTGACTCATTTCAATTCATGCACAAGTCAAGACATCATCCTGTGATGTCATCGTGTCTCCTCAAAAACAAAGGACAAACAACAACCATATTCTTTATAATTATCATTTAATCATTAAAGTATTCATTACCATGTCTCATTAACCATTCCCCAAAGGATGGACATCTACTTTATTTCTAATTCTTTGCTACCATCACTATAAAAAGACTCTGCTCTAAATGTTGTAGATTATATGAGACTTTGACTTTCCTTAAGGTACATGTTTAGCATTGGAATCTTTGGCCATTTAAGAAACTATTTTTTTGATCTATTTTAAGTGACTTTCAGGAATGGTTGAACAAATTCACAGTTCTACTAGCAGTGTATTAGTGTACCTGTCTTTCCACAACACCTTCACCATTGACTGCAATCTTTGTCATTTTTGTCAGCTTATTGGTTGTGAGAAAAAGCCTCAGAATCACTAAGAATCATTTATTACTAGGGACTTGGAGCAATATTTTAAGTGGTTGCTAATTATTTTCTGTTATTCTTTGGATAACTCTTTATTCATTTATTTTGACTACTTATCCACTGAGGAATGATTGTCTTATATTTTTATTTGTATTAGTTCCCTAAATTTTTTACTCCACTCTCTAATGTCTAAAAGGATACAAATTAACATGCAGATAACATGGCAGAGTCAGTAGATATCTGGTCTTGGAGTCAAGAAGGCCTGAATTCAAGTCGTAACTCTGACACATGCTGATTGAATGATTTTGGGCAAATTACTTAACTTCTCAATGCCCACGGCATCTTTTAAAGACTATGTTATACATTGACTAATAGGACAAGAAAGGAAAATGATAAATATTGGAGGGGATGGGGAAAACTGGGACACTAATATACTGTTAGTGGAGTTGTAAATTGATTCAACCATTCTGGAGAGCAATTTGGAACTATGCCCAAAGTTTGTAAAACTGTGCAAAACCTTTGATCCAGCAATATCACTCCTACATCTGTATCCCAAAGAGACAAAAAAGAGGTAAAGGACTTATTTATACAAAAAATATTTATAGCAGATCTTTTTGTGGTGGCTAAGAATTGGAAATTGAAGGGATACCCATCAATTGGGGAATGACTGAAAAAGCTATGGTATATGATTGTGTTGGAATATTATTGTGCTATATGAAATGACAAACAGGATGGTTTTAGAAGTGCCTGGAAAGACTTACATGAACTGAGGCAAAGTGAAGTCAGAAGAACCAGGAGAATGCTGTACACATAACAGCAGCATTGTACAATGAAGAACTGGTAATGAGCTATTCTCAGCAATACACTGATCCAAGACAATATCAAAGGACCCATGATGATACATTCTATCCACTTCTAGAGAAAGAGCTGATATTGTCTAAATACAGAGTGAAGCATAATATTTTCTCTTTGTTTCTTTTTTGTTGGAGTCTTCTTGTATAAAATGACTAATACAGAAATGATTTACATGATTACACAGTGTAACCTATAGTAGATTGCTTACCATCTCAGCAAGAGGGGAGCAGAGGAAGGAAAGGAGGGATAATATTTGTAACTCAAAACTTAAAAAAGCCCCAAATGTTAATAAATTATTTTAACATATAATTGGGGAAAATATTTTTTAAAGTCTGATTATACATAGCAGTTGCTGATCTGCCCTGGAAGAGTGCATCTTCTCACTGGGTGTTTCCCCCATAAGGAAATCACAGGGCTCAGGGAGGAAAACAGTAACAACAAAAATGAATTGGGAAATATGTACATTTCTAGTGCTCTTTCCCCATTTCCACAATAGTATTTATCTTTATTTTTTTATTGTATTTGAAGGCCCTAGGGGAAAGGAATTGTAGTTCTGTTCTTATGACAACAAAACATTTAGATGAAAAATGTGCCCAAGCTGTTTCTAGATGACAGCTCAAATTTTATTTTTGCAACTAACAAAAAATGGATATGAATGATTTGGTGAATGATTAGATGGCCAAAATGTTTGCTTTCAGTCCTGGCAGTCACTAGGTCTTCCTTTGTCAGAAGCTGCCTCCTAACATCTGTGTTCCTCTCTGCTCCCAAATATTCCCACTAGTCATCTGGTTCCATCTGTAGTTATCAAGTTCCAGGATTGGCTGTTTTCTTTATAGGAATCATTGCTGAATTTACTGGTGGTTGGATATAGTGTGGTCAAGCTTGAGAATGTGTTGATGTTGTTCTATGCCCATTCAGTTTTCATTTGCAGATTTTAAAATCTGTAGCATGTGGGCTCCACTCCCAAGGCGAAAGGACGAAATGGTGGTGAAGTGATTGTAAACTCAAGAGCTGAGGCAATTCTCACCAGGAGTAGATCAGAATGAGAAAATGAGGCTGCAGGAAATAATCTTATAAATATGAAATAGGTGGATTTTGTTCATGCAGCATGCTATTTGTGTTGATAGAATTAATTTTTACCATGAAGAGAGGCATAGATGTATATGGACAGGGATGGAATTTGGACATGCTGATTGGTTTTGGGCACTACCTCTTTTCTGAATACCTTCAGAGAGATTGTGATATTCAATCTCAGTTGGTCAAAAGACTTTTCTGTTCCTCTTCTAGAGATGTAGAAGAGAATTTTGAAAGTGAGAGATGAACATACTTGGGAACAGAAATTCACTTGCCAGAAAACAACTTCTTTATTCAGATCTTTCTACAGAATTTCAGATAGTTTTACTACCAGGAGACAACTAGACTCTGAGACATCTTGAAACAGTTCCAGATGTTTTGCTTTCAGTGACTAAGAACAAAGTTGCACACAAAAGAATAGGATATGGAGCTGTTGGTGCTGGAGAGATTTCTGATTATCTTGCACCAGGAGCTCCAGGCCTGAATAAAGAAGCATTTCCCTCAAAATGGAGATCAGAAATAATGATATTGGAGGATTTGGAGCCATAGCTTAATGAAAGCTCGATGAAAGTGAACAGCAAACTTCAGTTAATGAACAAAGACTAGAGAAGCATTCAGTTATTCAATATTTATTAAGCATTGTACTAGCTCCAGTGGGGAATGAAAAAAGGGGGCAAAAGACAACCAAGGAGCTCATAATCTAATAAGGGAGGTAGCATACGAACAAAAACATACAAAGCAAGCTATGTACAAGATAAATGGGGAATCATTAACAGAGGAGAGGCATTAGGATTAAGAGGCCCTGGGAAAGGCTTCCTGGAGAAGTTAAGATTTCAGTTGGCATTTAAAGGAAGCCAGGGAATTCAGCAGATAGTGCATTAAGGAACATCTCAGGGATAATAAAGCCTTCAGTTTAAATATGAATCTTTGGATCCCTATTCCCTATGAGAAAATGGTCAATAACTATTATCCTTCAAAGACAAACGGAAATAGAATTTGATTCTGTCCCTGTTTCCCAGGTTCTTGCTCATCACAAGGGGAGAATTCTCAGATATCAGTCAGTGATAACAATACTTAATGCTATTAATTCCCAGAATAACATTCATCTAATAATGCCTGTTTCCTTCTTCTCTTCCTGGCTGTGTTTCTGACTCTTCCAGACTTTATCACTATTACTTACTTTTCTTCTCACTCTGGAACTTCTCTCATCACCTGTAGTCTCGTCATCCTGGAACATCAGTTCTCTATGCTGGTATCCTCTTACTGTTGGTGAATTCTTTCCATCTATATTTCTTTCTGTTTGCAGTTCTGCTTCTGACTCTTTGGACGTCATCATCCTGCTCCTAAACCAGTACCATTCTCCTCCCCCATCTGCTTTTCAGCTCACTATTATATATTGTGCACCGCCATTAGAATATAAGGTCCTTGAGGGCAGGTACTATCTTTCTTGCTTGGATACAAATACAAGCGCTATGCCCTTAGCACAGTGTCTGGCAGAGAGTAAACACTAAATAAATGTGTATTGTCTTGTCTGTTGCAAGAAATGAACCTAAAACTAAAACTCTTACATAGTATGATCTGCATCAGGGAACAGCCAGATTAGAGAAGAGGGGAAAAAGAGAAGGGGACAGAGGAGAAGGATAAAGGAGAAAGAGACAGAGAGAGAAAAGAGGAGGAGTGAGAGGAAGACAGAGAAAAGGACAGAGAGAGAGAGAGAGAGAGAGAGAGAGAGAGAGAGAGACTGACTGCTGACTGGATTCTGAATACTGGAATACTCCAAGATTTGTTGCTCAATTCTAGGCCATTTAAGATTTTTACTTAAGGGCATAGATGGCATGTTTATCAAATTTGCAGATGACACAAAGCTGGGAGGGATATCTAATACATTGGATGATAGCATAGGATCCAGAATGTTCTTGACAGTTCAAAGCATTGTTTTGAATCTAATAAGATGAAATTCAATATAAATAAATAAACTAGATGACAAAATCAGTAACCAAAAGGATTTTGAAAGGTGAGACCACTGAGCTTAAACCTACCTGATCCTTGCTTTAGCTTTCTGAGGCTTTACCACTGAGAATCTCCAGTCTGCTGATATTCATTCAGTAGTGTGACAAAACCAAACTCCAAAATTGTTTAGAATACAAATGACATGCAAACAGTTATGAGGTTCTCCTCTCTTCAGTCTGAAACCTCACTTGCCACTTTTCCAGTTCTCCCCTCATCTTCTTATCTGTTCACTTCCACCTCTATCTCTTCCTCCTTGATTCCAGACTTTTAATTTCTTGAGTTCAGGGGATCTTCCAGTGAGGAAAATCTCTCTAGCAATGCAAATATTTTTCTTCTCTTTAACTTGCAATCTTAGGGAGTGTTAGATTTGCTTAGGATTACATAGCTGTTATGTGTCAGAAGTGGGACTTGATCTAGTGCATCCTGACTCTATGGTTGCTTCTCTATCTGCTGTGCTATACTATCTTTTAAATAATAATTTATGATTAATCACTGGGGCCTTTATTAAATAAGCTAAATTTATAAATCTTTATGTTGTCTGGTGAGGAATAGTTAAGTTTGAGATGGTAAAAATGTAGTTGCAGCATTTGGAAAATAAGGAAATAAGAGACATCTAACCTAGTTATTTATGAGCACTATGTGACAGTCTTTTTCTAAATTGCCTAAAGAGCTTCTGTTTTGTGCTTAAATATATGCAATGTATGTGGTTTAAAGAAATTGCAAGTTGAGAAATCTATTTATAAGATAGATACAAGGAATCTTAACAGCCCACGTAGACAATCTCTTCCCAATGCTAAACTAAAATTTCATTTTAATTAGAGCCAAGAGAACTGAAAGGAAAATCAAACCTCCCCAATAAGCAAGTGCCTCCTTGGAAAAAAAATCCACTTAATAGTGGCTCTTGAATTGTGGAACTGAATAAAATAGAAAAAAATGTTATTTTCTTCTGCCTTTGTTATTTTTGCTTTAAGGTATATGGTATTCAATAATAATTGATCCATTAGGGAAAATAAACCCAGGAAATCTCTTTGAAAATGCAAAAAGTAATCTAGGGGTTTTAGGCCGAGACTTCTCCTAAGACCTCAGTTCCCTAAATCAAAGTCTTCTTGGGGTTAGGGTGTCTGTGTTTCATGATACCTGGTCACATAGAATTTGTTTGGAGATATATTAATTTGATTCTTAACTACAGACTGAGAAGAAATGTTAGTAATGGTTTCAATCATGGAATATTATCATTGGAAAAGACCTCAAAAGTTTTCTCATCCTGCTCGTTTTACCTGTTTCAGAACACTGTATGAGTCAGGTTTGTTATTATACTTGTAAGTCTATAGTCATGGAATAATTTTACTATATAACAGTTTTTCATCTGAATTCATATTCGCTATGTCCTGTCTCAAGGGAAGGAGCATCGCTCTTCTTTCTTCCTTTCTTCCTTCTTTCTTTCCTTCCTTCCTTCCTTCTTTCCTTTCTTTTTCTTTTATTTGAGTCTTCTTGTACAAAATGACTAATATGGAAATGTTTTACATGGCTGCACATGCATAATGCACATATGATTGTTTACTGTATCAGGGAGGAAAGAAGGGATAAAAATCAGAGCTCAAATTCTAAAAGAACCCAAATGTTAAAAATAGTTTTAACATGTAATTGGGGAAAATATATGTGCATGTATGCATGTGTCTATATATGTGTGCATGTATATATGTGTATTTGTACATATGTGTATGTGTACACCTACACACATGTATTCTAATTTTTCTGAGTTCACTTCCTCTGTAGAACATTAGTTCATGGAAGCTGACTAATCCTCTCTGTTTACCCTTTGAAATCTTTTCTCCTCTAAGCTAGGGTAGATGCCAGACTATTCCCAGTTTGATTCCATTCTATCAAAAATTCTAAAATGCAGTGGTCACTTTTCCACAAATTCTCTTCATTTTCACTACAGTCGTAACATTCTATATAGAATTTCCTCTTGAAGTAATGGAATTTCCCTTGTCTGTTCCTTCACCATTTGGAGGTGGAAACTTTAAGATCTACCTCAAGTGCTACTTTTTCTAGTGGAGCCTTTTAAGAACTTACCAGTCAAAGGTTATTTTTCTCCTCTTGGATTTGTGAAGAGCATTTTACATTTCTCTCACTCACTTATTACATTATATTTCATCTTCTAGTTATTTGTACTTTGTATATGTTACAGAAACTTATTAGTCTTTAAGTTCCATGGATAAAGAATAGGACCTACACCTCACATGTTGATATCAAGAAGGTCCACTTCACACTCCCTCATGATTGGTCAGTTCAAATTTGGTTGTCTATATAAGATAGGTGATTAATGACTGATTATTGGAGTGAACTTGATAGAATAGGTATATGATAATAAGCCCTATTAGGATAATACTAATACAAATAAAGAAAAGAAGGGAATTATATTAGAGCAAAAAAAATTTTACACACTAGGAAACTGAGCTATAGGGTGGTCAAATGATTTCACAAAATTCATAGAGGTTACTTTTGCCATTACTGGGATCAAAATTTAGACTTCCGTTGTCTCAGTCCAGAGAATGCAGTATTCTTTACACATATGTATTCACATTTAGAGTACTAAAAATTATCACAATATACATTTTGTTCATTGATTCATCTAATTTGACATTATATGTATTTGATAAATATAGATAATTTGTATCAGGTTGTATTGAAACAACTGTTTAACTTGCTGGCCTTCTAATTTCTCCAACACTTTAAATTATAGAATAGTTGCTGATACACATTGGAAGGAGTATCCTAGCTGGGGAAATCCAAGTGAAATCACAAGATCCATCCAAAAAACACAAGCATATATGCTGTGGGCATGCATGTTTGTGTGTGTTTATACAAATACAAAAGAAGATAAATGAATGAATAAATAAATAAACAAGTAAACAAATAAATAAACTTCCTCCTCCTCTGTTATGAAGGTTAACCTCATCCTGGCTGCTTAGTTGGAGCTGTAGGTGTTGTATCTGCTCTCAGCTGTCTATGAACTCTATCTAAGAGATGACCTGCCCAATTGGTTAGAGTAGACCCTTTCTTCCTTTAATAGTTTCTTCAAGCTATTTCTTAATGTGAGACACATTGGGATAACCTCAAGATTTTTCTCTTCCTTACCTCAACTTATGACCCCAAGGATGTTGGTTCCAATCTGAGTTGGACTGTTAGCATTAATTTTTCACTTTAAACAATTTAACCATTATTTTTTTCCAAGGGGAAGAAAGTTGTCCATGTTCATTGCTTGTATTTCCTTGCTTTCCACTATTTCCTTAACCCCTCACTAGTATGTGTCATCTAGGTGGTGCAGTGGTTAGAGTGCTGAGCCTGCATTTAAGAAGACATGAGTTAAAGTCTTGCCTTAGCCCCTTACTAGCTATATGATTTGGGGCAAGTCCCTTAACCTCTGATTGCCTTAGTTTCCTCACCTTTAAAATAAGGATAATAATTGCACCTACCTCCCAAGGATGTTGTATCAAATGAGGTATTTGTGAAGTACTTAGTTTAGTGTCTGGCACTATATAAATGCCAATTATTATTACTATTAACTAAACTTGTTCTCTTAAAGTTCATTGATGATATGCTAATCTCCAAATCCAATAATCTTTTTTTTTTTTGTTTAGACTTTCTGGAATATTTCTTTTTTAAAAATTTTTTTCAATTTAGTTTTCAGCATTAATTTTCACAAGAGTTTGAATTACAATTTTTCTCCCCATTTCTACCCTCCCCCCCAACTCCAAGATGGTGTATATTCTGGTTGCCCTGTTCCCCAGTCAGCCCTCCCTTCTGTCACCCCACTCCCCTCCCATCCCCTTTTCCCTTCCTTTCTTGTAGGGGAAGATAAATTTCATTGCCTGTGTATCTTATTTTCTAGTTGCATGGAAAAACTTATCTTTTTTGTTTTTGAATATCTGTTTTTAAAACTTTGAGTTTCAAATTCTCTCCCCTCTTCCCTTCCCACCCACCCTCCCTAAGAAGTCAAGCAATTCAACATAGGCCACATATGTATCATTATGTATAACCCTTCCACAATACTCATGTTGTGAAAGATTAACTATATTTTGCTCCTTCCCAACCCATCCCCCTTTATTAAATTTTCTCCCTTGACCCTGTCCCCTTTCAAAAGTGTTTGTTTTTGACTACCTCCACCCCCATCAGCCCTCCCCTCCATCCCCCCCATTTTTTTTATCTTCTTCCCTCTTCTTTCCTGTGGGGTAAGATTCCCAATTGGGTATGTATGGTATTCCCTCCTCAGGCCAAATCTGATGAGAGCAAGGTTCACTCATTACCCCCTCACCTGCCCTCTCCCCTCCTCCCACAGAACTGCTTCCTTTTGCCACCTTTATGCGAGATAATCCACCCCATTCTATCTCTCCCTATCTCCTTCTCTCAATATATTCCTCTCTCATCCCTTAATTTGATTTTATTACTTTTAGATATCTTCCCTTCATCTTCAACTCACCCTGTGTCTGCTCTCTCTCTCTCTCTCTCTCTGTATATATATATATATATATATATATATATATATACACACACATACATATATACATACATGCACATTCACTTATATATATATACATGTAAATATATATATATATATGCATATTCCTTTCAGCTACTATGATATTGAGGTCTCATGAATCATACACATCATCTTTCTATGTAGGAATGTAAATAAAACAGTTCAACTTTAGTAAGTCCCTTATTATTTCTCTTTCTTGTTTACCTTTTCATGCTTGTCTTGACTCTTTTGTTTGAAAGTCATATTTTCTATTCAGCTCTGGTCTTTTCACTGAGAAAGCTTGAAAGTCCTCTATTTTATTGAAAGTCCATATTTTGCCTTGGAACATGATACTCAGTTTTGCTGGGTAGGTGATTCTTGGTTTTAATCTTATCTCCATTGACCTCTGGAATATCATATTGCAAGCCCTTCTATCCCTTAATGTAGAAGCTGCTAGATCTTGTGTTAACCTGATTGTGTTTCCACAGTACTCAAATTGTTATTTTCTGGCTGCTTGCATTATTTTCTCCTTGATCTGGGAGCTCTGGAATTGGGCAAGAATATTCCTAGGAGATTTCTTTTTGAGATCTATTTGAGGAAGTGATCGGTGGATTCTTCATAGGGAGGGTGGGTGGAAAGGGAAGAGGGGAGAGAATTTGGAACTCAAAGTTTTAAAAACAGATGTTCAAAAACAAACAAAAAAAGTTTTTGCATGCACCTAGAAAATAAGATACACAGGCAACGGGGCATAGAAATTTATCTTGCCCTACAAGAAAGGAAGGGAAAAGGGGATGGGAGGGGAGTGGGGTGACAGAAGGGAGGGCTGAATGGGGAACAGGGCAACCAGAATATACGTCATCTTGGAGTGGGGGGGAGGGTAGAAATGGAGAGAAAATTTGTAATTCAAACGCTTGTGGAAATCAATGCTGAAAACTAAAGAATATTAAATAAATAAATAAATAATGATTAAGAGAAGTGAACTGTTGGTATAGCCATTATCTGTGCAGATAGCCAGAGGAGTTATGAGGGTAATACCAGTGCAGAGGAGCAACCTTGGTTCCCTCTGTAGGAGCCCTACTCAGTCTCAGACTCTGGAATCTTTCTTTGGTGACAGAGACCAAAACATACAGCCAGAAGAAGTCAACAAAGTCAAAGACCCTACAACAAAAGTCTCCAAGAAAAACATGAAGTGATCTCAGGCCATGGAAGAGCTCAAAAAGGATTTGGAAAAGCACGTTAGAGAAGAAGAGGAAAAATTGGGAAAAGAAATGAGAATGATGCGAGAAAACCATGAAAAACAAGTCAATGACTTGCTAAATGAGACCCAAAAAAATACCGAAAAATATACTGAAGAAAACAACACCTTAAAAAATAGACTCACTCAAATGGCAAAAGAGCTCCAAAAAGCCAATGAGGAGAAGACTGCCTTGAAAGGCAGAATTAGCCAAAAGGAAAAGGAGGTCCAAAAGATCACAGGAGGAAATACTACTTTAAAAAGTAGATTGGAGCAAGTGGAAGCTAGTGATTTTATGAGAAATCAAGATATAATAAAACAAAACAAAAGGAATGAAAAAATGGAAGACAATGTGAAATATCTCATTGGAAAAACCACTGACCTGGAAAATAGATCCAGAAGAGAAAATTTAAAAATTATGTGACTACCTGAAAGCCATGATCAAAAAAAGAGCTTAGACATCATCTTTCAAGAAATTATCAAGGAAAACTGCCCTGATATTCTAGAGCTACAGCACAAAATAGAAATTGAAAGAATCCACCAATTACCTCCTGAAAAAGATCCCCAAAAGAACACTCCTAGGAATATTGTCACCAAATTCCAGAGCTCCCAGATCAAGGAGAAAATACTACAAGCAGCCAGAAAATAACAATTTGAGTATTGTGGTAACACCATCAGGATAATACAAGATCTAGCAGCTTCTACATTAAGGGATAGAAGGGCTTGCAATATGATATTCCAGAGGTCAATGGAGCTAGGATTAAAACCAAGAATCACCTACCCAGCAAAACTGAGTATCATGCTCCAAGGCAAAATATGGATTTTCAACAAAATAGAGGACTTTCAAGCTTTCTCAGTGAAAAGACCAGAGCTGAATAGAAAATTTGACTTTCAAACACAAGAATCAAGAGAGGCATGAAAAGGTAAACAAGAAAGAGAAATCACAAGGGACTTACTAAAGTTGAACTGTTTTGTTTACATTCCTATATGGAAAGATGATGTATATAATTCATAAAACCTCAGTGTTAGGGTAGTTGAAGGGAATACACACATGCACACACGCACACACACAAACACACACACACACGCACACACACACACACACACACACACACACATATATATATATATATATATATACACACACACACAGAGGACACATGGTGAATTGAATATGAAGGGATGCTATCTAAAAAAACATCAAATTATGGGATGAGAGAGGAATATATTGAGAGAGGGAGAAAGGGAGAGACAGAGAATGGAATAAATTACATCACATAAAAGTGGCAAGAAATAGCATTTCATTGGAAGGGAAGAGGGGGCAGGTGAGTGGGAATGAGTGAATCTTGCTCTCATCAGATTTGACCTGAGGAGGGAATAACATGCACACTCAATTGGGTATCTTACTCTACAGGAAAGAAGGAGGAAGGAGATAAAAAAAAAGCAGTGATGATAGAAGGGAGGGCAGATGGGGGAGGAGGTAATCAAAAGGAAACACTTTTTTAAAGGGACAGGGTCAAGGGAGAAAATTGAATAAAGGGGGATAGGATAGGAAGGAACAAAAATATAGTTAGTCTTTCACAACATGAGCATTGTGGAAGGGTTTTGCATAATGATACACAGGTGGCCTATGTTGGATTGCTTGCCTTCTTAGGGAGGGTGGGTGGGGAGGGAGGAGGGGAGAGAATTTGAAATTCAATGTTTTAAAAGCATATGTTCAAAAAAATGTTTTTCCATGCAACTAGGAAATAAGATATAAAGGCAATGGGGCATAGAAATCTATTTTGTCCTACAAGAAAGGTAAGGGAAAAGGGGATGGGGGGGAGTGGGGTGACAGAAGGGAGGGCTGACTGGAGAATGGGGCAATCAGAATATATCCCATCTTGGAGTGGGGGAGAGGGTAGAAATGGGGGGAAAATTTGTAATTCAAACTCTTGTGGAAATCAATGCTGAAAACTAAAGGATATTAAATAAATAAATAATAATTAAGAGAAGTGAACTGTTGGTATAGCCATTATCTGTGCAGATAGCCAGAGGAGTTATAAGGGTAATACCAGTGCAGAGGAGCAACCTTGGTTCCCTATGTAGGAGCCCTACTCAGAACAACACTCTAAGTAGCTGAAACTACACTGGCTTCTGGATATGGTGGCTTACTGGCAAATGTTATTTTCAGGGAGCACTATTTATGTTAACTTATAAATGAAACTGTTCATTCTTTTAGCCATGTGAATTATGTGTTTGCATAATTTGTGACAACATTCTGGTTGGTGTCACAAGGAAATTTCTAGGTAGTCACTGAGCCAGGGAAGTGAGAATTTGCCCAAAGTGTACCTGGGCCTTCATATTAAATTTCAATAAAGGGCTAAAATGAAACATAAAAAAGAAAAAAAGAAAAAACAAGTAGAATACCATATTTTGTAGAGCAGCAATTCTTCAACTGTGAGTGATGACCCCATGTAGGGTTGCAAAAAAATTGGCAACAGTAAAAATGTTTCTAACACGTGCAATGACCAAAAACTAATTAAAAATCGAATCTGTGGTGTTTATGATAGGCCTTGACCATGTTGGATTGCAACATGCACTGCAGCCTTGGTTCTTAACACAAAGCATGCACATTTTGTACTGTGTATGTCCTCAGGCCATACAATGCCAAATGATACTGCCTATATATGAAAAGGAAGGGGTCCCAAGTGGAAAAAGTCTAAGAAGCCCTGTTGTAGAGCAAGATAGCTGGGGTTATGGCCAAGCGTAGCTTACCTAGCAAAGTTAAGTACAATCCTGAATGAAAAACAAAAGGACATTAAACAAATTGAAAGACTTTCAGATTTTTGCAGCAAAACCCCCAGCACTTAAGGGAAAACTTGATATTTAACACCTAGGAGAAATATAAAGTAAACATTAAAGACCAGTTATGAAGGACTCAATAAGATCAAATTGTTAAGTTCTTTTATATGAAATGCTCTCAGTACTCTTATGACTGTCATTATTCTTGGGGTACTCTGAAAGAAAGCCTTGGGCTGAGCTGACAATGATGGGGTGAATCTAAAAAAAATAAAACTGCATAATGAGTGATGAAAAGAAGTAATTATACATATGAGACATAAAAGGAAAAATTGATAGAGAAGAAGCTAATAGGGGAGATGGTGGGTATTGCTGGAACTTTACTCTCATTGGGAATAGGTTAAAGAAGGAAATATATATATATATGTGTGTGTGTGTGTGTGTGTGTGTGTGTGTGTGTGTGTGTGTATGTATATACAAACATTTTGTACATAAGATGAACATAAAAACAATTACCCCTCCAAAAACCCCCACATAACATAGTTTAGTATAGGTATAGTTTATATATAGTATATGTAGTATAGTTTAGGGGTTTAGTATCCATATATATAAATATGTATAGATATAGATATGTAGATAGATATAGATCTATAGATATAAATACATATCAATATTTATCCATAGATCTATATTTATATCTATATATGTGCAAATATATAAAAGCCTTCTAAATTCAGAAAGAAATAGAAGGGCAAGGGGATAGTGAGGGTGGAAAGGATAAAGTAGGGACTTTAGAAGGGTGAGTAAGTTAAGCAATAGGAGGACCAGGTACTGGGTAGAAGTAAAGTAGAGGAGTGAGGAGGGATAGAATAAGTGGGGTGAAAGGGATAGTGTGGAAAAATAGGAAGGAGGAAAATCCACAACAAGTGATTATAGCTTAGAATGTTAGTGAGATGAATTTACCCACAAAATATAAATGGATAGCAGATCAAAAATTTGAATTCAACAATATATGGCTTTCAAGAAACATTATAAAATGAGAGATGCACACAAAGATGAAATAAAGAGCAGGAGTAGAAATTATTAAATAAAAAGAAAAGCAGAGGTAGTAATTATGATCTCAAAGTTAAATTTGAAATAGATTTAATCAAAAGAGAAAAATAGGGAAACAACACTGTGTCAGCAATATTATTCAATATTGTTTTAAACCATTTAAAATACCTAGAAAGTATAAAATACCTGAGAATATACCAGCCAAAACAGACACAGGAACTACATGAACATAAATATAAAATACTTTTTTATCTAAATAAAGTCACATCTAAATATTTGATGTAGTATTTATTGTTCATGGATAGGTAAACCCAATATAATAAAACAATGACAATTTTACCTAACTAATCTATTTATTCAATGTCATCCCAATTAAATTACTAAAATATTATCTTACTGAGTTAGAAAAAAAATGAAAAAGTTCATTTGGAAGAAGAAAAGTTCAGAAATTTAAAGTAACCCAGGGAAAAAAGATGTAAAGGAAGCAGATTCAGCAGCAACACACCTTAAACTCTATTATAAGGTGAGAGCATTGTTGAAGTATAAAATGGATAATTTCAATTATTTTAAATAAAAATTTTCATGTATAAATAAAACCAATGGAGCCAAGAATAGAAGCAATGAAGAAAATTTGGGGAAAAAAAAACTTTCATAGACAATCTCTCAGATTGGATTGGACTGGACTGTGGGGTAGGAAATGACGAGCTTCTTGATTTAGAAAAACATGGAAAGACTTGGAAGTATGAAGGAAAATGTTAACCACCTTCAGAGAAAGAGATAAGTGCAAATAAGAATAGTACTATCTTACAGATTTATTTATATATGAGTATATATGTATATATATAGTCTGTATTTATAGATATTTATTTATATGTGTATATATATACATGTATGAACACAACTGTAGTCTTCTCAAGGTTGGGGGTAGGGAGGGGAAGAGATAAGGTAAAAAGTGCACAGCAGAGAACAAAAGAAAACCTACAAGGAAGGAAAGAAAAGCTGGGTAGCTTGGAAAATAATTTGTAGTATTTATTATATAAGTTTTCTTGAGATGAAAATTTATTATTTTATTTGAATCCTATCATGTTCTGGAGTGCACATGGCCATATTTTTTCTTCTCTCGTTTTGTACATAAGATGAAAATAAAAACAATTGCCCACCCAAAAAAACCCCACATATACATAGTTTGGATTGTGGGGTATAGTATCCATATAAGGTCTTCTGTCCTGGTTAAAGCATATCTCCTGTACTTTCCTTGATTCTAGGTATAGTATTTTAGGAATGATACTGATAACCTGGAGTACCTTTAGACTATGATGCCCATACAAATATCTGAGATTGACATTTCAGGTGGAAAATAAATTCAGTCCATAACTGAATGGGAAGAAGGGAGCTGAATGGTTTGTATTTGGAAAAAATGTTCAGTTCTTTCACTGACTTCAGGCTAGATAGTGGAACAAAACTTTATCTTTTTAACAGAAATGTTAATCTTATTTAGCAAGTTGATCAAGTGGTCTTAGGTAGCTTCTTGAAGCATAGCTCTATGACACCTAGGGAAAAATGAATGCTAATTAGAAATAGAAAATAAAAAGATGTGGTCTAATTGATAATATGGCTAGTGGAAAAACTACCACTCTCAAAGAGGAGTTATTAATTAATTGATATCAACCTGGAGCATGGTTTACAACTAAATGGCTCAGGGATCTCTTCTTGGTTGTGTCCTATTCAATAAAATGTTTCCCAAGGATTTTGAAGATAACATACACCTAAGAGAGAATAACAAAATGTTTCAACAATCTGGCTAGCAGCTGTTGTGGGGGTGAAAGACCAACACAAGCCCAACAACAAGCACGCCACCAGCACGCTGCAAAAGCCCAGGTTCTTTTGATCTACTTTAGTAAGGAAAGCAACATTAAGGAGTTGATAAGTTTATTTTAATCCAGCATACAAATACCATTCACTTAGTTCAGGGGAAAAAGCCAGCATCCTGAACTTCGGAACAAATACAAACAAATTACAAACATTGACAGACAGACCAAACACAATTCATAGTTACCAACATCTAGGTTCAGCCTGGGAACTCATAACAAGGGCTGGCCCAGAGTCATGTGTACCACCATGGCTATGGGCAAGAGCTCCGAAAAAGAGAAATCCAACCCCTGGTTTTATATATTTTTCAGGGTCAAGGGTGAGTCACACATGCGACTCACCCACGTGACCTAGAATTGTCACAAAGAGGCAACTTAAACCCACATGGTCTAAAAGCCTCTGATGTCCCAAACATGTCACTCAAACTCATGTGTAAACTAGGCCCTCCCCTGAGGTAAGGAGGTCACCAAGGACTCTCAATTTAATCAAGGAAACAAAGGCCAAACTCTTTGAGGGCACTTGGTTGAACTGAGTGCTAAGAGCCCATTTTGTTTACCAACACACAAAAATGTTGGAAGACAGAATCAATATATCAATAAAAAAGCTCTGAAGTTAGGCTAGTTGTAATAAGATGAAAATTAATGAAGGTCTTCATGTTTATTCAATACTATTTCATTTATTTCTGTACGTTTTGAATCTGTACCACTGATTGATCTCTCTATTTTTTTTAATAGTACCAAATTATTTGAGAGTTACTGCTTTACAGTGTAGTTTGAGATATGGTAGTGCTATACCTCTGTTCTTCCCAATTTTTCATTATTTCCATTGAGATTCTTACCTTTTGAATTTCTGGATGTATTTTGTTAATATTTTTCTAGTTCTATAAAATACTTCTTCGGTGACTTTATTGGAATGACACTGGACAGGTTTAATTTTGAGAGCATTATAATTTATATAGTATTACTTTGGCTTGTCCTACACAGAGCAATTAATAATTCTCTAATTATTTATATGTTTTTCTGTCAATAGTACTTTGTAGCTGTGTTCATATAATTTTTGTGTGTACCTCAGTTGATGGATTTTATATTTTATAAACTTTTTTAATATTTTACAAATTTTATTTTATTTTTAAAGTATTTTACAAATTTTGAAGCAAAACTGAAAAAAACCGAAAAAGACAAATGTTGTAGGCACCTAGGTAAAACAAGAACACTGATGCACTGTTGGTGGAACTGTGAATTGGTTTGAAATTATTCCCCCCAAATTACTGAACTGTGCAAAACCTTTGACCTAATGATACCTCTTTTAGTCATATACTTCACAAAGATCAAAGAAAGAGGAAAAGATCCAATATGCATAAGAAGTTCTTTTATATATCCAAAAATATTTATAACCACTCTTTTTGTAGTGACAAAGAACTGGAAACTAAGAGTATACTCATTAATTGGGGCATGGCTGAGCAAATTATCATATATGAATATAATGGAATACTATTGTGTTGGAAAAATGAAGGGATAATTTCAGAGAGACCAGGGAAGACTTGTGTGAGCTGATGTAGAGTGAGGTGAGCAGAACTAAGAGAACAATTTATGCTATAATATCAATATTGTAAAAAAATACTTCTGAAAGACTTCTGTTGTCAGCATAGTTATCCACCATAATTCCTGAGGACTGATGAAAAAGAATACTGTTCTTATGATAGAGAAATGATGGATATAGTCTGAGAAACATATTGTTGGACATGGATAAATGGTTTTTTTTGCTTGTTTATGCTTACATAATAAAATGATTTTTTTCTTCCTTCCTTCCTTCCTTCTTTTCCACTGGTTGGAGCAACTGGAAGAGAAAAAAATTTTGATAATAATTATTTTTTAAATTGATGGGGATAAACGTGAATTCCTACATGTGAGTGAAAATGTAAAGTGCAAGTTTGGAATGAGGAAGATCTGTGTGAACACTTATTCATGTGAAAAATTTAATATTTTTGATGTCTAGCAAATTTTGTATCAAACAGTAATGTGATAGTAGCTACAAAACAAGCAAAAACTAACCAACATAACCATAGGTCATACGATGTTATAGTATCCATGTCAAGTGTATTCTGTCCTAGTTAAATCATATTTGACATACTTTTCTTAGTCCTGAGCATAACATTTTAGAAAAGATTCTGACAAACTGGATTACATTCAGACTTCAGTGACTAGAGTGGTCTATAAATGAAGCCAAGCAAAGAGTGGCTAAGGTAACTACAGATAGTTAAACAGTGAAGAGAATGTATGAGAAGGATATGATAGCTATCTACAAGTATGTCAAAGACTTTTACAAGAAATTAGGGTTTGATTTATTTTTCTTACCTACTGAGAGTAGAACTGGGAGCAACTTGGGAAAGTTGCAGAGGCAAATTTCACCATGACATGGAAAAAACAATTTTAGACAACAAATAAACTGTTCAACAGGGGAGTCATATGCCTTGAGATATCTAATGAGTTACTCATCAGTAGAGATGTTCCAAGAAAGGCTTGATGACTACTTGTTGGGGATGTAATAAAAGAGATTGCTGTTCAAGTAATTAGTTGAAATAAACTCTGAGGACTCTAGCTCTGATCTTGTTTAATTTGGCTGTACTTCTACTAAGTCATTTCCTTGGGGTCACTCAACCCCATCCTAAGACTACTATCATATCAGCTCTTTGTTTCTTGCCATAGGATTCAGTTCAATAATTCTGAGGATTTCTCAGTCTATCATTAATAAAAAATATTCTCTGGAGATTCTTGAATGAGGGATTTTCAGGAGTTTTGACCCTGGAAACAGACTCCCCAGTGTAAAGACCTTTCCCAAGCTGACCGCCCAACCTTAATATAGAGATTGGTTTCCAAATAATAAAGAATTTCATGGCTTACCAGCTGATTTCAGATCTCACACTTTTTGGGTATAGGGAGAAAGCTGTTCCCCTCAAATTTTTTTTTCTTTAAATAGTCATTTTTAATAAGGGTGCCAATCTTGATTTCTTGACCAATTATTTGAAACACACTAAATAGAATTTTGATTAAAATGACTACATTCAAAATAAATTGGTAGACAGTAGACTGTCCATGAAGACAGGGCCAAGTATTAATTATTTTATTTACATTTTGGAAACTACAAGTGATTTTCCCAGCTTCTGGGAATCTTGATTAGAAAATACTGGTCCCTCCCCCTTCTCTTCTAGAATCAATTGTAAGGGGTTATATTAATCTTATCTGGTGATTCTGGGGCAAGAAGAGAGTTGTAAGGGCAATTTTGGGCACTTATACTTTCAGCAAGAAACCTATTAGCCACATGAAGTTGTTGACATTATAATCTATAGGTATAGTGCTGCAGACTAAGTGAATTCATAGGGCTACTCAAATCCATCAACATATATTTACACTAGTCTTATAATTCAGGTTGATTTCATAGTATGAAGTAGATGCAACAAAGAAATAGCCCCACCTTTGAAAAGTGATTTCATCATTCAATAACATTTGCTTTCACTTACAAGAATATATTTGACTTCTCTCTTGGTGTTGATGATTCTAAGCAGATGCCAAATAGGGTTAAGCCATTTGTAGCAGCAAGCATTTCAAATTTAGGGTGAATTCCATGGGAGAAAAGAAGCTTAGTAAAATAAAGAACCTAGTCTTAAAAGTTTGGTTTATGTTTCTGGAAAACAAAAGAAAATGCACTGATTTTAATGCACTCTTTCAGAACTGAAACAGATTGCAACCTGTGCAAATTGTTATTCCTTAGCAGGTTTTTGCTATTAGTGGTTTAGAAAAGGATTGCAAAATTTTGTTTCAAGCGTGTTGCGATATAAAAATTGCAAGTGCCATGCCTATTGAGCCTCATTATAGGGCTGGTGATTTTATTAACATTTGGTGCTGCTTAGGCAATTTAAAGGGTTACACATTACTAAATATTCCTGACTATGATCTAGATATGCATTTCTTTCTGTCTCTTTTTTTTCTGAAAGAGCAAAATCTGAACTAATAACATGACCAGTGATTTCAGGGACCATTTGTGTTTACTATTAACTCTTTGATATGAAATTTGATGGAATTAATTTGAGGGCAGTCTTTAAAATGAAGGTGAAAAGGTGACTGAAGCATAATGACATAGATAGATGTAAGCCTATACCCACATATAATGGTGAAGCAAATGAATGTTAATAGTGATCTACTTTGTCTCTACTTTCCCAGGTGCCCATTGCCCTCATGTCCTTCCCTTGATGGTTAAGAACCACACTCAGGTCTATTCTCTTCATGCTTCATAACTTTCTTTTTATTCTTTTCTTTATATTCTACTGTAGGTACCAATCTTAATCTCTGAACTTTATCTCTGATTGAAATACACAATTACGCAATTAATCTTAAATTAAAATGACTACAGTCAAAACAAATTGGTAGATGCTAGATTATTAATTCTACTAGAGCAAAGTCATGTGTTATCTATTTTTGTATTTCACAGACAAAATTTTTGCCACACTTGTTAGGTTGTAGGCATCTTTACTAGGCTATACTGGCACCCTCCTTACCTTTTTTCTTCTAGAAGCATCTATGAGTAATTTCTATTCATCAGTTCAAGGTTTCCCAGTAAGATGGGAGTTAGAAGGAAAGTTGTGAAGAGATCAGAAGTGCTTTCCTGAAATTTGAGACTGAGAAGGCAGTGCTGATACAAGTAAAAGACATGTCACCCATATACTAAGGGAGAAAGAAGACAAACAGCAATGAATCGCCATGAATTCATGGGGTTGAAGACATAAACTTGCTTTATTACAGCAAATAGGATTCTCAATAGACATACTATTTCAATAGATGCCCTTATCCCCTTTTAGAAACCCAATACGTGAGGAGTGAGAAAAATGTATACCCCATTCCAAAGGCTTAAGAATAATAGAAGATTTAAAAAAAAAAAACTATAAAATGTGCCCTCAGAGACTTGTCTTAGACATCTTTAGTATCATAAGCACTTCTTCCTGTAGGGGAGGTGAACTGTGGAGAGTAGTGAGTAAGAAAACAACAGAAAGCCAATGGATAATAAATAATATCTGGTGGAGAAATCCTGTGTTTGCAAAGCAGTGAAGTAAAGCATGAGTTGAGTAACCAGAAACATGGTCTGTGGAGCTCAGTAACTTACATGAGATGACCAGCACTTGCTGAGAGTGCAAGAAAGCTGCAGTGTAGTGGTGGAAGAGCAAAGCAGGAAGATTCTTTAGTAAGGCTCAATGAATTGATGCCTATCAAGGGTCCCAGGAACTGTGGTTTCCTAGCAGCAAGTAATACAGTGCAAATCAGAACTATTAAGGGGAAGAATCAATTTTCAGCAAAAAGCCCTGTCTCCCATTTACTGTAGCCATACACTGAATAGTATTGTGAATCATACAGAGCCCTTAGAGCAGGGGTGGGAAACCTGTGACCTCGAGGCCATATGTGGCCTTCTAGGTCCTTGGGTATGGCCTTTTGACTGAGTCCATGTTTTACAGAACAAATCCTTTTATTAAGGGGATTTGTTCTGTGAAGTCCGGATTCAATCACAGGGCTGCACTTGAGGACCTACAGGGCCACATGTAGCCTTGAGGCCACAGGTTCCCCACCTCTGCCTTAGAGGGTGGTAGCAATTATTCTTTGGTTGATATTCTTGCTTTCCTTGGACACAGATGTGAGTTTTTATCTAATTCCATTAACTCGTAAACAAAGTTGTCCAGATTTTGATCCTTGTGATTTTGTAGGCTTGTAAGGAAAGTTGAGGACTTCACTTGGGAAATATCAGATATTGAAGTTTGTAGATCATTTAGGTGGGTACAATGAATCAGAGAAGTGTAAAGACTCCAAGGCTTACCTTTGTACCAGAAAGGAGTCTGTGTGATCCAAGGGTCATTTATGCCATATTTACATCTCTCCCCCCCAAACTGATAACTAATATAATTTTTCACAAATAGTATATGTTAAACCAATGTTTGCCAAATGAATGAATAAATGATATGGAATAATGAAATTTCATCTTAATAGATCAGTTTTTCTGGCTCAAACAAGTCTTTGTAACAATCTTCTCCAGGTCATGTTCACAGACCAAACCAAAGTACTCCTCTAATTCATTTAGCATTTATTTTCTGATTCCTAGACCCCAAGGATGTTTCATATTATGTTTTCTATCTCGTGTATCTGGTTTAGTTTTTACGGCTAGTTATCTCAACAAAAGTCCTATCCTAATTCCTTATTGTGTTATGGAGATGATGTTAGTTTATTGAGTTCTGTTCTGGTTTGTTAATAAGCTGGAAAGGTTATTAAAGTTAAGGTCCAGTATGTACATATACTAACAGAATGACAGATGATTAAAGTATTATATAAATCATGAGAAACATTTTGGGGCATAATTCTAATTAATATTGAATGACTACTATGTGAAAAGACTCCACTTTACTTTAAAGCAAAAGATAAATATTTATTGATTGAACCTGTAGAATCATAAGCAACTTACCACAATTACTTTTGAGTTAATATTAATTAGAATGATAGTTTTGGTAGTAGTTACTACATTTGCATTTTCTTTTCTTTTCTTTTCTAAAATGTAATTTCCACTAGGACTATGCATTGGGAAGATAATTCATCAGAAATATATACATATATATATATATATATATATATATATATGTCATCAAGTATACATAGACAGATACACACACATATATAATCAATTAAGAGAGAAAAGAGAGGAAGTAACAGAGGCCATTTAGGAGAATGATACTTTAAATACAAGTGAGCATCTGGGCTACAGTGATGTCTATGGGAAACAAGACAAGACAGTGGGTTTGAGAACAAGTACAGAAGAACTGAGAGAAATGATTCTATATGAAAATAATTTAATCATCTTTAAGAGCAAGGATTTTTTTTTTAGTTTCTGTGTCCCCAGTCCCTACATAGTACTTTCCATATAGTAAGTGCTTAATAAATGTATTGGAGTAGGGGGGCATTGGATTGGTGAGGGACAGGTAGGATTCACAGATAATTTTAAGGTTTTAAACTTGAGTTAGCAGGATTATTATTGTACCATTTTAGTATCAGGAGAGTCAGTAGGAAGTCTCTCAATAAAGGACAATGAGGACACTTTTACACATATTGAATTTTATGTACAAGTAGGAGATTTTTGAGAAAACATCCAGGAAACAGTTGGAAATGTGGGATTTGGGATCAGATTGAGATTTGGACTGGTAATAAAGGCTTGGGAGTGATCAACCTATGGATAATAATGGAATTTGAAACTGGGTGAGGTATGGAAGGAGAGATTAAAGCTAGCTGAGGACAGATCCTTGAAAAATGTCCACTTTCTACAGTAGAAGGAAGAGGAGGGTCCAGCAAAGGAAACAGTAGCATTCAGAGTGGTTTGAATGGACCTGAGGAAATGGTGATGTAATTCAAGTGAGGAGAGAGTATTAAGTGGGTCAGCAATATAAAATATTATAGGACAATCATAGAAGATCAGAATTGAAGACTCTGATACCAAATATCTTGTTTATGTTTAATGAATGATCTATGCTAACTAATATTACCATATACATTTTAATTATTTACCACATTATTTTTACTATTTCTTGAAGTATTGAATATAAAATATTATCTTTCAAAAAATGACAGCTTTTATACAGCACTTCAAAATGGCATAAAGTGAGGGTTTGGTAAAGTGTAACTATGTAGCATACAGGGAACCTCTTTTTAGATCTTTGCCCCCTCTTAACAAGCACATTTAATTCAGATATGGATAAGCATTGTTCTATGTTGGGGTAAAGGTTGGATTTTCTCCTCATTTGTTATGAACTTTTAAAATCACCTTTTTTAAGGAGAAAAAAATGTCAAAAGTATTTTTAAAAGTATTTAAAAGCACTGTTTTGTTTGGGTTTTTAGTGGTAAAAAGAAACAAAGCCTAAAGAATATTTTCATATTTCAACAAATGAGACTTTTCCAATAGAAGATTAACAAATAACTCCCTGAAGAAAAATAGTTCATTCACCAGGAGGTTTTTTTTTTTAATATAAGGTTGTCAGATTTTTCCATAAAAGAATGGTAGAAAAGACTGAGGTAATGTATTCTACAATTTTGATTTGCCAAAAACTTCTATGTCATGATATGACTTCTCAAAAAAAAAGCTTCTATAGAGCGTTGTTACTTATTTTTATTGCATCTAGTCCCTCTTTCTAATTTACTTGAACTAATACATTTCTTTCCATCTTCAGAAAAGTTATGGGGACCAAACACTCAGCATAATTCAGGTAGTCCACTGAACTGATGGGTATTAAGTATTTTGAGGTTCTCAAAATATAATTTTACAAAGAAGGGGATCATCTAATGAATGGCTAAAGCCCAAAATAGTAGCTCATGTGTATTCTTTCTCTCTTTGTGGTACAGTGAAAAGAACACTGAATTAGTAGCCAGAAGACCTGAATTCAAATGTTGGATCTCTTTCCTAAGATTTATGTGATAGTGGAAAAGTCTTTTAAGTTCTCTGCAATTCAGTTTCCTCATTTGTAAAAGATGTGAGTTAGACTAGATTTCCTGAAGTCATTTCATGCTCTAAATTGTTAATCCTTAATATAAATGATATTAAATGCCACTTAATTTATGTTTTCTTAATTACATACTTCCAAATTAATCAAAACCAAATGCTCACAATCAAAATTTTTGTTTTTTTCTGTCCTTCCCATGTTACATCCCCCTTTCCTCAAACTTCCATCAGGATACTTTCTTACTTTCTAATATCTGCAAGGATCCTCATTACAGTGCTTTCTTTTAATGTCTTTTGGTAAACAGGCACCTGAGGGGATCTCATACTACTTTTCTACAGCCTAGAGGTTCAAATGAAGAATGATTTTAAGATGCCCTGCAAAACTCATTAACTCTGGCAGCTCCTTCCTGGCTGGCACTCCTAAAATGTTCATTTCTTATTCCCACTTGGTTTTTCTAGCTGTTCAGCTCTGCTCTCAAGTGTCACATTCTTTTAATTAATATCGATATGTGGATCTTATTCCAAAATACCTTTTCTTATAATGATGTGCCCTCTTACAGTAAATCTAAATACTTTCCTGTATGTTTCATTATGCCCATTGTTTGTTTGTTTATTAATTAGTGAGTTGGGTATGTGTGTATGTGTATTAGTGTCCCACCTTCTAAAGCTAGTCTAAGTTTAACTCTTTACCCAGAAGGTAATTTCTTTGTCAAACTGGCCTTTTCCTTTGAACATAAGGATGACTGTTTTTCATTTAAGGTAAGGGAAAAATTGGTTCCTCTGAGGACCTCAATTTAATTTCATCTAAAGCTGTTTGGTTTCTTTGTTTGCCCTCCCTGGGCCATTAGGCTCAGGTAATACCTCGAGGCTATAATTTACTTTTTAAAGAAATCTGCCCACATACTCTTCAAAGACTGCTTCAAAAAATCAAATAGGTTTTGACAGTTAAATGCTGAAAGTGTAGGATCACTGATTAGGGGACTATAGATTTAGAATTAGAAGAAATTTTAGGGATAGATCAACAAATCCAATCCCCTCATTTTACAGATGAGGCCACTACAGTTGAGAGGTTAATGTCATATCCTCTTAGTTACCTATATGACCAAAGTCACATTGGCAAGTGTGTGACCATGGGATTCCAATTTCATTCCTCTGACTATAAATCTAGTGGCCTTTTTCCTTTACTATACTCCCTCTAATGATTCTCCTTTTTTTATTTAAAATTTACTTCCCCCCTTTTGAAAGAACTTAAGGTGTGTTTTCTACTTGTGTTATGAAGAAATTTTTCTGACATGAAATCCTTTTCTTCATTCAAAAAATATGTCTTCAGTGCTTACTATGTACACCATACCATTCTAAAGACTGAGGAAGAAACAAAGATAAAATGAGACAAAATTCCAAGTCTCAAGGAGCCCAAGATTTAATACAGGTACACAGATGATAAACTGTGTGAAGAAAGAAATATTATCCACATTTGCATATAATAAGACCATGATAAAAGCGTAAACAAGAATGTGGTTAAAATTCCTTACAATGTGCCCCCTCACTGCCTCTTCTGTTTTTTTAACACATTTCTTCTTGGTTTTCCTCAATATTCAGCTCAGGTAACACCTTCTGTAGGAGGCCCTTCCTGGTCCTCCCAGCTGCTAATATTTTACCCTCTAAAGTTATCTTATGTGTGCTTTGTATATATCTTAGATGTATCTATATCAATATATGTCTATCTCTTTCTCTCTATAGCTAAATGTAGAAAGAGGTATAGATATAGGTACAAATATGCATACACACACACACACACACACACATATATATTTATATATAGTATATATGCATATACTCTTGCATAAGAAAGTAAGCTTGGAGGTCAAGAACTATTTCAACTTTGCCCGGAATTTAGCACAATGTCTAGCATATAGTAAATGCTCAATAAATGCTTTTTTGATAGATTTATTGTATTGGTGGGGGAAAGATAACTACGAGTGGGATGTGAATCAGTGAAGACTTCATGGAGTAGGTGGCATTTTTCCTGGATCTTGAAGAATGGGTAAGATTTTTAATAATTGTTGTTGTTAAATAATAAGAATATGTTAATATTCTTATTTAAGATGTTAAATAATGAGAATGTGTTAACATTCTTATTTAATATGTTAAACATATTTTCTTCAACCTTGCACACATCAACATGCAAATATATTACATTGAAGGAATCATAGATTTAGAACTAGAAGATTTTTTTCAGAGGTAATCTAATTTATCCTCTTCATTCTACAAGTAAGGAAATTGAGACCTAGAGGAGTTGAGGAACTTTACTGCAGTCACATAGGAAATAAAAGGCAGAGCTGCGATCTGAATCCAAGGGCTCTGACTCAAAGTCTAGGTATGTGTGTGGTACAATGGATAGAGTACTGGGCCTTGACTTAGCAGGAGTTCAAATCTAGCCTTATATTTACAAGCTGTGTGGGCAAGTCACTAGACCTCTGTATGCCTCAGTTTTCTCACCTGTAAAATGATAATAATAACAACAACAACAACAACACCTACCAATCAGGGCTATTGTGAGGATAAAATGAGATTTTGTATAAAGTGTTCAGGAAACTTTAAAGGAAAATACAAAGGCTAACTATTATAATTTCCATTGCACCTTGGAAGTTTTACACAATGCTATAGTTGTTTAAAAAAATGATCAGCAAATATTCAATGCTTTTTCTATTTGACTGATTCAAGAAGTCCAAGAATTCATAGTTTAGTTTGCTTAATATTCAGTGCCATAAGGTTATTCCAACAATAACATTACCCATAGACTCCTGCATCTAACCCATTATTTGTCCTGATTCAATAATGGGTTTGTAATTTAATGAGTTCTCTTTCTGATACATTGTTTAGTTGAGGCTCCTATTATTGGTGTTAAACAGGACACTTTAGCTCTTTTTGAACTCTGAAATGTTTTATCCAAATTAAAGTTATACTTCCCAAAGATTCTAGTATCCCAGGCTTTCTTTTGTGTACTAGTTTGTGAAGACCTTTCAACATGGCAAACAGACACACACACACACACACACACACACACACACACACTTTTTCTATCTCATCATTAAGAATTTGTCATGCTTTTGTTTTTTCATATGATTACTAGAGAGATAGGCTAAAAAGTAATAATTGGGTAAAAAGACATACATAGTCATTGAATTCTTAGTAAATGGCCTGTATGTGTATTTTAATGGAAAACTAGATATTTTTGGCATCTGGTTGTCTTAGGTAGCTATTTTTCTTATCTCAGTTTCACTGGTTCCAATTCTATCCAGGTTAGTCAAAATCAAAAGTCACCACTCTCTTCTATCTTTTCAATCTTACACAGAAAAAGCATTTATACTTGCCTTTGTTCCCAGTTGATAGGAGTTCATATCAGGAAAAAGAAAATCTCACACAGATCTGGACCTTTATTGATAGTTTAAGCAGGGAGGTCCAGGACTCAATAATGACTTCATGCATGGAATTACGCTCCCATCCCCTCCCCTAGGTTCCCTGAAAAGTTTCATTGAGGAAGTCAAAGAGTGTAAACTTTGTAGTATCTTCCAGAGTTTTCAGGGGACTGATGGCTTTTATCTCCATAGAAGTTAGCTCTCCTCATCTAGAGAATTAAGAAACACAATTAGCTGATCTGAATTGTTCCTGATCCATGGAATATTAAATTCTAATTGATCATGGCAATAGAGGCAAATGTTGTGGATCTCACCATGAAGTACATAAATTTAAACTTTGATGCCTGCCTGTTTGTGCTTGCCTTTATTATCATCTAAACTACTTATTAATCAGTATTCTCCTACATATATTAAACAGTGGGAACATCCTGATCTGATTAGGAAAATACGTTTAGAATTGGAGAGAAGACTTTAAATGTATCTATTTTTATACAACAAGACTATTTTTGATATTGAAATAGAATTTGTCATTAGTTTTCTTAGTCCCACAAAATTTATACTTGTACTTTGGGTAAATTGTGTATTTACCAGTGCTGCATCCTTCTCCTTAAGCTCCACCAGAAATGAAAAAATAAATTAATGAAAAAGTATTTATTGATCAGTTACTCTATATAAAATATTATGGTAAGTGCTGGAAATACAAATAGAAAAGCAATAAAATTTCTACCTTCAAGAACCACACCTTCTGATTTGAGACAACACATGTAAGGGGTTGCAGCTGCAAGTCAAGTGGAATAGCCCCATTGTCCTTAGGGCACAGTGGCAAAGCAGTTCCCAACACATCTTCTTTAATGTCATTTTTACTGATAAAAAAATTCATTTTTGATGTTGACTAATTTGCATGTGTGTAAGGTTAAGTAGGGTGGGATTTTTTTTAACCTTTTTCTCTTTTAAAGTGCTAAAGTAATCAAGTGCCTTTGATTAAGTCTTGATAGGTGCTAAATCCCAGGCCCAGATCCTTTTGCTGATTAGGTGTGAAGGCTTCTGGCCCTAAGAAGAGTATATAAACTCAGAGGTTAGCATATTGTTTGAGGCTCTCACTCACTGGAAGAGTGTTGGTCTTGAGACTCTGGGTAGCTGCTAGAGCCCCTGGCTTTGGAAAACCCAGATGTTGGTGCTTCTCTCTGTGTTGGTAACCAAAAATGGGCTCCTCAGCACTTAGTCAACAAGTACCCTTGACTAGTTTGGCTTTTTCCCCTGAACTGAATGGTGTTTGTATGTTGGACTGGAGTAAGCTTGTCGGCCCCTTCACCTTGCTTCCCTTGCTTAAGCTGATCGAAAGAACCTGTGCTTTCCTGGTCAAATCCTTCACCTAGCTTAAGCAGATGGAAAGAATCTGTGCTTTCCCCGGCATACCTTACACCCCTGCAGAAGCCGGATGGTTAAAAATAGCTTCCGTTGGAGCCAGAGGCTGCTACAGCCACAGCCACAGCCACAGCCGAAGCTGAAGCAGGAGCTGCCGGTAGCAGAGCTGACCTACGGGAGGAAGCTGAACAAGGACTTGAGGCCAGTGGGTAATCTTTTTACCATAGAGGGGAAGCATGTGTATGATTTTGCTGTACACCATCATGCTTTTTTGTGGCCTCCTGGTTACTCTTGCGAGGCATACTTATTGGGCCTGGAAGCTTTTGATCAATATGTCAAAATGGGGATGCTGGTTCATGGGTTGGTTACTGTGGAGCCTAAATATATGCTTTGATTCTTCTGCCTCTTATCTTGAGAATTTCTTATATCCAGCGGTTCCGACCCTTTCAGACATATATATGATCCTCTTTGAGATTATAAACTCTGCCCTCCTAATACACTGTCGTAATTGTGTATATTGTGATTTGGTTAGACAGAAATGTTGATCTGTTTATATTGTCTCTGTTTGTAATTTCTGTTTGTATTTGCCTGGAGTTCAGGGTGCTGGCTTTTCCTCCTAAACTAAGTGAATGATACATGTATGTTTAATTAAAGTAAGATTGTTGACCCCTTAAGGTTGCTTTCTTTAGAAAAGCAGATTAATGAACCTGTGCTAGTAGCCTTCCTGTGGTCTTTCACCCCTATAACAGCTGCTAGCAACATTGTTGTTACAAGGTTTCAAGAACTTTGGTGGCAAGAATTTAATTTTCGGGATCTTCAGTAGCTGGGTCCCATCTCTACAAGGGTCGATTGATTACTTAGATGATGGCTGATATTTCTGAACTGGAAGCAGGATTGGTGCTCTATTTTTTCATATCATTAAACCAAGTTACAAAGACTATGATAGTGATATTTTTCAGTTGAGGGAGTACCCAAAATAATGAAATCTCAGACCCCTGAAACTCTGAATCAAATATAGAAGTAGTGGAGAAGGATAAGGGTGTGAGTGCATTTCTAAGGAGGGAGGGAGGTAGAAGAGATAACTCTAGCCCTTCTCCTTCTATCCCTTTCTAAGGGAGACTTTCATTTCTGCCAGGAGGGTAAAAAGGATGTTAGGGTTGAAGGTCCCCACTCCGGTCTCTTCAGAGAGAGGATATTGGATTAGAAGTATGTGTATCTGATCCCTTAAATATCATTTTTCTAAAGGATATGATTGGGTTCCATTTAACTTTTGATCTCTATCATTTTGGGAGAAGAGGAGCCCCAAACTCTATATCTAGACCTTGACCCATATCCCACCTAATGATCAAGGTCTGGACTACTACATTTGAGGTATTTAAAGTGTGTTCATTTTGCTTTTATGACTTTATCATACTCAATGGGTTTGGTATAAAACCATCAAGTTAGTTTAGAATCAAGGATGTGAGTATCTGGAAGTGGAAAGGAGACAGAGATGCTCCAGCTTAACCTCACTGAAAAAATCGCTTGGGGAGGATATTGGAGGAGAAATTCAGCCCCAGCCTCAGTTTTGGTCTTGATCTACTCCCCTTCCCCCCATTTATCAAAGGAGGGTCTTTAGCACTTGGAAGGACCTGGAGGATTTGTGGATTGATATTATCATTGATTAAATGAAGAGAAAAGATAGCTTCCTGTTTCTTTGAGGAAGCCAGCAGAAAAGCTACACCATATTATTTACTATCTTATCCTCAAGCTAAAGTGGACTATCTTGATGAAACAAGCAAAAAAATGACTTGTATTGTCTAAACTTGAGTCTACCTTGAACTTTCTATACTTGCAGGGGAAGGGTGTCACTGACTTTTTTGGAGAATAGTTTGTACCACTGTTCTTACTATATCAATTTTGTAAATATACCTTTCTTAAAGCTAATTAAATATGACCACATAATACCAACTGAAAATCATGGGAGAAACAAACTAGTGAGGGATCATGAACTATAGCATTAGATACTACCCAAACTCTTCAGGGATATTCTTGCAGTCTGAGGGGACAATTAGACATTTAGGTTATGGAGACCTTCCCTGCCATTTTGATTCAGAGTTGGAAGAGTAACTCCAGAGCCCATAGGGTCTACACAATCATCCAAATGTCTCTTTCCCTTTCCTCTCCCCGTTTATATATTTAGATGTGTCAAAATAAGATCTGAATGTATTTAAATTTTTGAGTTTGAATCTGAATATTTGACATAAAAGAAGCCCATCCTTTAAAATATGACCTTTTAGTTATGATAGAGAAATCATATATAAATAGAAGCAGCGCAATATGGGAGAAAGAGTATAGGATTTGCATTCAGAAATGAAATATCTATTCTGCTACTTATTACCTATGTCACCTTGAATAAGTCTTGTTATCTCTTTGGGCTCAGTTTCCTCATCTGAAAAGAGGCCAGCTAGGTAATTTGCAAGATTCCTTCTAGTTCTAGAATATAACAGTGTATAATAATTTAATTAAATATTTCATAAATGTGTAATATCTATCAAAGTTTACTGTATATTTATATTATACATTTCATATTAGTATATTGACATTTATAATATTTATATTTTATATTTTCATGCACAAAATTTAATTTCTCTTATAAGTTTCAAAAGTTAAGTCAACAAGCAAGTGCCTACCATGTGCCAGGAAATATATTGAGTGCTGGAGATATAAGGAAAAACAAAGACAAAACAAAAAGTCCCAACATCTTATTGAGAGACAATGGCATGCAAACAACTATGTGCAAGTGAAATATATAATGACTAGTTGAAGTTAATCATAAAAGAGGGGTTAGAAAAGGTGGAGTGCTTTGGGGACTTGAAAGAAGTCAGGGGCAGGGGAAGATGAGGAAAGAAAAAAAAATTCATTCATAAGGGAGAGTCAATGAAAATGCAAGTTCTAACTTTATAGACTTGTTATTATACACACTGCAGAGGTACTACCTTTGAATAATATTTTAGATCATTAGCAAAAATTTTCTAATTTATAAGCATTTATAAAAAAAATCATTTTAAGAATTCAGTTTGGTCTCATTCCACAGAGTATGCATATATTTTTGTTTTCATATCATTAAAATAATAGGCTTCAATGGAATTACCACTCATACTTTTTTCTTTATCTGGCATAGCTCTAGAATAACTTGAGTCAATATTGATGCTTATTTTGTCACTCTGACTTGTGAACCTATTCTTGCCAGTTAAGATGAGACTGTAGTATATTTACAATGAAATAGGTGCTGTGGAATAGATTAGGTGCACAATATACCAAAGCAAATGACCATATTTTCATAGTGTTTTATAGATGCAAAAATCCATACTTTTGGGAAAAAGAATTCACTTTTTGACAAATTGCTGAGGAAAATTGAAAAGTTTCATAGAAACTAGATATAGACCATCATCTCACACTGTATTCCAAGATAAGGAAATAATGGGTACATGATTTAAATGTAAAGAGTGACATCAAAAGCAAATTAGCAGTGTGTAGAGAATTTTACATGTCAGATCTATGGATAATGGATCAGTTTATGAACAAACAAGAGATAGAGGTTCAGAGGAAGATAAATGGATACTTTTGATTACATTAAATTAAAAAGTTTTGTACTACCAACACCAATGTAATAATATTAGAAGGAAATCATAAAATTAGGAAAAAATGTTTATCAAGTTTCTCTGATAAAGGCTTCATTTCTCAAACATATAGGAAAAGGAATAAAATTTATAATAAAATGAGTAACTCCCTAACTGATAAATGGTCAAAGTATATGAACAGGCAGTTTTCAAAAGAAGAAATCAAACCACTCTGTAGTAATATAAAAAATACTCTAACTCTTTATTGGTTAGAGAAATGCAAATCAAAACAACTATGATGCACCACCTCCTACCTATTAGATTAGCTAACATGACAGAAAAGGAAAATGACAAAAGCTTTGAGAAAATGGGAATTTAGGAAAAATCAGGACACTATCGTACTTTTGATGGAGCTGTCAACTGGTCTAACCACTCTTGAAAACATTTTGGAATTATGCCTAAATTGCTATAAAACTGCATGTCCTTTTACCTAGCAATAATACTACTCAATCTGTACCCCCCAAGAAATCAAAGAAAAAGGAAAAGGACTTGTATAAAAATATTTAAAGTGGATCTTTTTGTGGTGGCAAAGAATTGGAAGTTATGAGGATGTCCATTAATTGAGGAATAGTTTAATAAACTTTGGTTTATCATTGTGCTGGAATACTATTGTGCTGTAAGAAATGACAGGCAAGAAAAACCTGTGAAGACTTATCTCAACAAATGCAAAGAGACATGAGCAGATCCAAAAGAAGATTGTACACATAGTAATAACAATATTGTAATGATGGTCAACGGGGAAAGTCTAACACAATTCCAAAGGACTAATGATAAATAATCCTATCCATCTCCATAGAAAGAACTAATGAACTCTGACTGTGTATCAAAGTATAGTATCTTTACTTACTTTTTTATTTTTGGCAACATGGCTAATATGGAATTATGTTCTGCATGATTTCCACATCTATAATTGATATTATATTGCTTGCCTTCCAAATGGATGAAAGAAGTATTGGAGGGAGGAAGAGAATTAAGTACTCAAAGTAAAAAAAATAGGATGCTATAAATTAATATTTTTTTTTGCAGGGGGGAAGACAGGGCAATTGGGGTTAAGTGACTTGCCAAAGGTCACACAGCTTATAAGAGTATCAAGTGTTTGAGGCCGGATTTGAACTCAGGTCCTCCTGACTCTAGGGCCAGTTCTCTACTCACTGCACCACCTAGCTGCCCCATGAATAAATATTTTTAAAGTCATTTGGTCCAAGCTTTCTCCTACTGAGAAATCTTGTCTATAATATGTCTGATATTTTTATCTACCATCTTCTTGAACCATTTAGTGGAGGGGAGTCGTTCCCTTTTGGATATTTCTAATTAGATTTGATAGAAAAATGCAATGGTAAAGTAAATTTCAGTTTTTAAAATCATACTCTACCATAGTTTTTTATATTATAAAATCATAATATTAATGGGGGGAGGGTAAAGAAAAATTTTATGATAAGTAAACGTACTGAGAAAGCCACATAAAATAACATTGACTACTAATATTTCCAATAAACTCAGTTATCTATTCAGTTCATTGACCAGTATACTCTATTATCATTAATTCTGTACCTAAGACAATGCAAACTTCTGTTAATTTGGTGCCTTTGATATAATGTATGATATTTCAGGTTGTTTCCAAGTTATCAATGGCTAAATATGTGATTTATGTAGAGTACACTTGACAAATTATGATAATATTTGAATAGAAACAGTTTCCTGACTATATCACAAAGAAGAGAGTTTATAGTATTGACTCTAATTTTGTTTATGTTTAAAGATGCAGGAAGAGAAAAACTTTCTTCAGTGCATTTATTTAGTAACTTAGAATAATTTTCATATACAAAAGAACAATTCTATAATGAGCTGGAAACATAATACTAAATGCAAGTTGGTATTGTTGCAGTAAATAACATGGCATTCTATCTCTGAGGACCAAAGCAATAGCCTAAAATATCAAATAAATAGCAGTATACAAACAATATAATAGTTGAATCTGGCTTAGTTGCCATTTTTATGTCCCATTGCCACCTAATATTCTACATATCTAGTACTAAATTCATTATCTTTTGTAAGTTGTTTTCTGTCTTGATACCAACTAGATTGCCAGAACTTAGGAGTAGTAGATAAAGTGCTGGACTTGGAATCAACAAGACCTATGTTTGAATCCCACTATTGACCCTTGATTTTTAACCCTGAACTAGTTATTTACCCAATAAGAGCCTCGTTTTCTTCTCTAAAATATGGAAAATATCTACAGTACCTACTATACAGGATGCTAGTGAAGGTCAAATAGGGTAAAGTGCATAAAACACTTTGAAAACTTCAAAACATTATATAAATTCCTCCTATTCTTGTTATTACTTCTACACACACATTTAAACGAATACATGCATTTATAAACATATATAAATGACTGTACATTTAAATTACATGCATATATTTTTTTCATGTCACACATTGTAAATGATTAATGTAAGTTTTAAAATGATATTTCAGTGGCTCTGGTATCATCAAATGGGTTCTTCCTTTCCTCAATGATATCTTTTATACAAATTCTGTTATGTAAAACATGTTTGTATAATAGTTTATAGTCTACTTAATGTCTACCACATATCATTACATTGGTTTTAGTCAACTTAAAATTATGTTACTTCAGGCTTCAGTGTACCATGACTATTATCCATATAATATCACCAAATTATGGAGGAGAGTGCAAGATGATTATGAGCAACACTGGCTCACAACACAGTTAAGAGTGGTAAAGGAGAAAATGATTTTGTAGAAAATATGAAGAAAAATACAAGTAAGACAGATCAACTCAATGTATTATTGATAACAGGGCAATTGCTACCTTTGGACTAAGTCTTACTATATAAATATGTGATAGGAAGAAATAGTGTCAAGAAGAAATCTAAAAGACCCTTTGAACAATTCAAGTCCATTAAGAAGAAATCAGTTCAGAAGGGGACACAATTTTGAAATCGCTGAGGAATTATTTCTTAAGATACCTGATTCAATGCATTGTACCAAATGGCTGGACAAATTAGAGATGGTATTATCCCTCCTTCAAAAAACAGGTTTAGGAAGACATTAGTAATTACTCATATGTCTGTTTTATCATCTCTTTGATATATTTGAGAATGATCTAAACATGTTACAAGTGTGAACTTGCTGAAAATATTTTAGTTGTTTATTTTTTCTACCTTTCTCCTTTTTCTGTCTCTTGTTGCCAGACTCTAAAATTTGTTTGCTCAACAGAGAAAAGTCAAGGAATTAGCGTGTATAAAGATAAAGGACAAAGATAATATATGATGATTTCAATACTCTTTATACATACAGACAAGTAAATCATTTCATATGTGATTCCCAATCTGATCATCTCATTATTGTAAATAACAACTTCTTATTTTTAAAAATCAGTGGCAGGGTGAAATATATCTACCTTTCCTCATTGATTCATAGATCCTACTTCACATAATTGGGACCAATCCTATTCTCTGATTCTCATCACATTTCATTTTTATTTACCCTGCCTTAAAATTTCAGAAGAGATTATTTTGAATGTATTGGAAAATTTCAGTCATTCTATTGACTATGTTATGTATCTCATCTCCTTTAAATTGCATTTTAACTTTGCTTCTTTTAGGAAGCTTCCCTAAATGAATGTCATCTAACATCCAGTTAGTATAATCTTTAACCTAATGTTTCCTTCTTTCTTCACTAGCCTTTCATAATTAGTGAATATATTAAAACACTTATATGTTAATACAACTTTGTTGATTGCATATTTTTCTATTAGATTATAAACTCCCTGAGTGAAAAATAATGATTCAATGGTTGTGACCAAGTAATAATTTTGTGAGTGAAGCCACTTTAAGACAAGATTTTTAAAAAAAAATTGGACACTATCTCCCTTGAGCAAGGACCTAATTTACTGAATTTTGCTCTAGAGAGAAGAAAGCTATGCAATGTTTAATGTAGACTCTTCCTCTCAACAACTACCTACTAGAATGTATTTACTTTGTGAACATTTAATAATTTTTTTTCAATTTATTGTATCAAGCTTATGCATACAGCTCATGTGCTAATTGCATTACGCATCCAGCTGTTCTATCACATATCTTAGTTAAATTGAAAAGAAAATCTAAGTTATACACTCTGTGGCAGTTGGTTGGAAGATAAAGAGACCTCATTAACAACACTAGATACAGCCTACGTAAATCCTTGGGTACTCCATAAAAAAATCATATAGACTATTTTCTGTTCATTTAAAATGGTGAGAAGGTAACTCAGGCATGAAAATTGATATAATTAAGTGCTGTAATTACAATGAGCAAAATAGACTTGTGCTTCCTGGCTGATATACATATTCCACAAATGTCTGATCTTTGGAGCACAAGTGTCACTCAGCAATACAGCAACAATAAATATTTATAAAATTTTTCTGCAGGGTACTGTGACAGGTGTTGGAGACACAAAAGTTGTAACTGTTCCCTGTTTTCAAAGAGTTCACAGTCTAACAAGAGTATGTGTCATGCGCACTAATATTAGAAGTTCAAAAGAAGGATGTTTTAGTGAGTTTGGTATTATTTTGAGGCTTTTAGGACAGGTAGGTGGGACAGTGGCGTACTGGGCCTGAAGTAAGAAGACTTGAGTTCAAATTCGACTTTAGATACTAACTGTGTGAACCTCAGTGAATAACTCAACCCTACTTGCCTCAGTTTCCTCAACTGTAAAATGAAGATAATAACATCTGCCTGCCAAGATTGTTATAAGGATCAAATGAGAAGGTAAAGCACTTAGCACAGTGGTACATAGTAACTGCTAGGTAAATGTGTTATTATTATCATTATTACTTTACCTGAGGAGTCAAGGAAAGTTTAATAAAGGAATAATAAAATTTCCAAGTTGGAAGGAAATGAACAAGAACTCTTTCTGTTACCTTGACAACAAATAGTCAGCCAGTCTTCTGGCATACTGCTAAGTGAAAAGAAATTCCCAAGACAGCCCATTCCAATTTTGGACAACTTTAAATATTAGTTATTTTTTCTCTTTTGTTTAGTCATCTCAGTCGTGTCTTACTTTCTGTGAACCCATCTGGGGTTTTCTTGGTGAAGATACTGGAGTGGCTTGTCATTTCTTTCTCCAGCTCATTTTACAGATGAGAAAACTGAGGCAAACAAGATTAAGTGACTTGCTCAAGGTCACACAGTTAATGTATGAGGCCAGGTTTGAAGTCAGTTCCAACTGACTCTGAGCCTGGCACTCTATCCACTTAGACACCTAGTTGTAGCTGCCCTAATTTTTCCCCTTACATCAGACCTAAATTGTCTTCAGTTTGCACCCATAGATCCTAGTTATGCCCTTTGGGCCAAGAAGAACAAATTGAATCTCTCTTCTATTTAATAGCTCTTCAAATACTTGCTATTCCTTTTACACACACAATAGTTATCATGTAAATTTCCTTTCCCCCCCTTTTTTTTTCTTCCTTCCCCTCACCTCAGAGAAGGCTACCATTATAAACAAATGGGTTTTTCTAAGATCATTGAGCTCAAAATTTCTTATAGCACAGTTGTATTCCATCACAATCGTATACCACAACTTGTTCAGCTATTCTCCTATTGATGGGCATTCTTTTAACTTCCAGTTCTTCACCACCATAAAAGGAGCTGCTATAAACATTTTAGAACATATAGGTTCTTTTCCTTTTTCCCTAATCATCTTTGGAAATAGACCTAGTGGTATTGCTGGGTCAAATGGTATGGGCGGGTTTAATGAATCTTTGGGAATAATTCCAGATTGTTCTCCAAAATGGTTGGATCATTTCACAATTCCATGAAAAATGAATTAGTGTCCCAATTTTTCCACATCACCTCCAACATTTGTCACTTTCCCCTTCAGTCATTTTAGTCAATCTGATAGGTGTAAAATGATATATCAAGTTGTTTTAATTTGCGTTTTTCTGTTCAATAATGATTTAAAACATTTAATATGACTATAAATTGTTTGATTTCTTCATTGGAAAACTGCCTTTTCATATCTTTTGACCATTTATCAATTGGGGAATGACTTGTATTCTTATAGATTTGACAAAGTTCTTTATATATTTTAAGTATGTGATCTCTATCTGCTATACTTTTTTACCTGTGCTCTCCCATACTCTTCTCCTCCCTACCATGTAATACTGAAAAATATTTTTTCTGGTTCTTCTAATATTTTAGCTAAATATTCCATGAGTCCTACTCTTATCTTTCTATATTTCTCCCTGCCCAGAATATCAACTACACTGTTCAAACATGTCACCAGTTTTCTTTATGCCACTTCTTATAAACAAGTCATTTTTGGTGATGTACTTTAGCCTACTTAACCTACCATGCAACTTTCCATTTTCTTTTGGCCTATCTTATTTGTTTTTTTTCTGAGATATTTGATCTAGATTTGTGGCTTTTTGGAATGGGTAGTTCATGACCACTTACACAACTTGAAGCATTAGGGACTTGCCTGTAGGGAAGTTATAAGTGGTATCCCCATGACTGTAGTCAGTATGAGTCAAAGGAAGAGTTTGAACTTAGAACTTTCTGGTTCCAACATAGGTTATCTATCCACTATGGAATACTACTACTCTGGTAGCATATTATTAATATGAAAAAGATGGTTGTTTGCAAAAGGAAATAGCAGGATAACTGAAAGAACTACAGGATTTCTCAAATGCTTCCTCAAGGACTAACTCAAGCACCATTTCTTATACAAGGCTTCACCCAATGCACTCAATTTTACTTCAGAGAGATTTTAATTGTGGGTTTGTAAACCCTTGTGGGTTTACAGTTGTTTCTCTTCAGTGGAATGTAAACTCCTTAAAGGCAGTCACTGTTTTATTTTTATTTCAGTATCTCTGACATCTAACACAAAAATTTGAACAGTCTTCACCCCAATAAATTCTAATTGAATGAATGATATTCAAATTACCCTGGTGTTCTTCTTCTGGTAAATTCTAGGCCTGCTTCTTTGTCTATTTAAAAAATTAGTAGAAGGGTTACCTACTGAGGAGGAAGTTCAATGGGTAAATTATTAGCCTGCATGCTACAGTTTAGGCCAGTGGCATCAAACTTAGTGAGGAACACGATCCACTAATCTGTAATAAGAATCCCTATGATCCTCATATTGATTTAGTTTTAAAATGTCACGTTATCTGTTTTTCATTGTATTTTCATTAATTTTGTTAAATATATCCCCATTACATTTTAATCTGGTTGAGTGTTGTGGGCTGCATGTGGCCTGCAGGCTGCATGTTTGACACCTTTGGTCTAGGACACAGGGAGTCTAGTTGCTAAATTAGTTTCTTTTGAGTCACTGAGGAGACTCTGAAATATTCTTGAACTCAATGAATTCAGCATGTTGTAACTCACAAATAGAAATATCTAAAGAATATGTCCATTTTTAGAGACTCTCCCTTCTATTTGAATTTTACACTAGGCATCCTCTAGAACACTGGGCAAAACATTTCTTGGACCTACATCTCTTTTTTTTGCCTTATTGATAGTGCTTTTTTAGAGGAATGTTTTGCCTATGGCTGAGTTCAATTTTATCTTAACATATGGAAAACATTTTGTGAAATAAAGAACCCAACACTATGCTTTGTCCCATCATCGCCCCCCTCCCCCATAATCAACAAACAATGGCCTAAAATTTAGGCCATTATTACTAAAAAAAAAAAAAGGTATTTTACATTCTTATATTCTCCATACTTCTTATGTTGTTGTGTTATTATGGAATTCTTATCTGCTCCAGTAATTTATTTTGTTTTTATGAAAGTCTTCTTGTTCCCTTATGATGTTTCCATCAATAATATCCTAGATTGTCAGGACTATTCTTATAAAGGTTTTATAGAGATGAAAAAGTAGGAATATAAGTCATCAAGTATTCATAACTTCTTCATTGTATTTTTGGTAATAATACTATGTATGAAATCATATGATTACAGATTTAGAGCTTAAAGAGTCTTTAGAGGCAAATGAGTCCAACCACCTTCTTTTACAGATGAGGAAACTGAGGACCTGAACAACTAAGTGAGTTGCCTATAACTAGGGAATGTCTGAGATGGAATTTAAGTTCAGGTCTTCCTTATCTCAACTCCAGAGCACCATTATTTTGAATTTTTTTCCCTTTTTAAGTTATATTAAAATAGATTCCTAAATGACTTTTTAAAATTATATCTCCTCTAGCAGTGATTTCTCCTGCATGTATTTAGTCCATTCCAGCCACTCTTACTGAGTTCATTTCTTCAGCAGTATTTCTACTTCCTTATGTCAAACACTGAAGTGGTAGATTATAATTGTGCTTCTTTTACTATTAATGATTTTGGAAGTAAATTGCTATTATATTTCATGCCTATTCATCATCTGCCTTTCAGTTTCATCTATAAGTATTCTTGGAATGATCTGGCTGTCAATTTTCAGACTAAGTTTCCTGTACCCTTATTTTTACTTTAACTACCATTCACTATTTTATGAAACAAAACTGTCCATAATCTTCCATTGTCCTCGTGTAATATTTTATAAATTGTACTCTAAATCAGATTTTATCCCAATTATCCTGCTTCCCTGCTTAGAAAGAGGATCAAGGGTTCATGAGTTCTTCCTTGTTATGTCAACAGTTTTACATTGGTTAAACTTTTCTAAGAAATGAAAATGATTGGGGTCAATGCCCCAAATTTTTCTGTCTCCCATTTTTAGAGTCAATAGCTTTTTAAAGTAGATTAGTTTGTCTCTATTGTGAAAGTAGAGTGTCTCCAAACTTTTATTTTTTTCTCCTAATTCGATATTGATCTTAGATTTTTTCTAACCAGTAGATGATCTAATTATAAATAACAAATTAACTCTGAAATGCACCTCTCCCTTCATCTTAGTAACCAATTTCCTGCCCATTAAGAGGAAGACATTTTTCATGTATGCGATGGTTGATGCTCTTTATGATAATCTTAGTAAAGAATGTATTCATGGTCAAATAATGTTCACATATTCTCATAATTCATCCAAAAAGTCATGACTAAGCTACCAGAAATACTCAACATTTTGCTGGCAATATTGTATGGGTGGAGAGTGTATCTAAAAATATAAGGGCACTAATTGAGATCTGAGGATCTTCAAGGAGCTACATTCTTCCATCAAAGAAACTGCTTAATTAAGGTCAGACATCCCAACTTTCCAGTGATTAAATTCTAGAATAACTTGAAGCAAATATGTAGACTAGGATAAATGTCAATTCACACTGCCTTCAAAATACCAGGTTTGTTCTTAGTGTCCCTAGAAAAGAAGTGTTTAAAATAGTAGGCTTATAAAAACATGGTAGACAATGAAGATATGAGACCCACCTCATATGCAGTTCAAACCATCATGGTGATATGGACAAGAAACCTGAAGGTCTCCCCCTCCAGTTGAGAGACTCTAAAATAAGCCACAAAAATAGACAGGAAAAGCATAGAAGGCAGGGAATCATTTGTGACCGTGAGCACGTTGGGATTCTTTCTCTGGCTTAATCTTTTACCAGGCTATGAAGAATTATTAAATCATATTTTGAAACACCAGTGACTTGTCAATGTCAGTGCCAAGTAAGATAGTTTATTATAATTCCTTCACCCATCCCAGGTGTGAAAATGATAAATACCTCATCAAAACAACAGTCAAGCTGCTTAGCAATTCCACCTACTCTGCCCCCACTTCAAAACCCTACAACATCATTATCTTGTTGTTCTCCTGCCTACTGCTACTGTCTATTACATTAGTTGAATTTCTTGCCAGTGTTTAAACTAAAAGGGGAGAAATGGTTCTGTCATAGCCTTTTGCTACAATAATCACAGCATTGAATCAATTATTTACAATGTGCATTAACAGACATTATCATTTCAGACATTATTTTGCATTTCTGCATTTGTATCATTTATGTTTAAGGAATTCGCGGACTGGAACCTTATCTAAATTTGTCACTGTCATTACCTTTAAGCAAATGTCAGTACTGAAAGGATGCTGTAGACACCACAGGATATAGTGCAGTAGATTGTTAGAGAAGACTAGCCAACAAGGAATGCCTCATTACTCTTCATCCAATATTTTAAAACTCCCTGAGAGAACAATTTGTTCTTTATCTATCTTTATATCTTCAGACAAAAACACTACTGCCCACAGAAGGTGCACTAAAAATGTATGTTGAATTGAATTAAAAGTTCAACTGACTATGGTAGTTTCTTTTTTGTATTGCTAATACAATATTTCACAGCTTGGACTTTAAAAATTATCTAATACAATATAACTCCACAGAATGGACTTTAAAAATTAACTAATATAATCTTCTTATTAAAAAGATATGTAAACTGAAGTCCACAAGGTTAAGTGATCAAATCACAAGGGTTATAGGCAACACAGCTGAGATTGTTATTTAGTTCTTGATTCTGAATTCTAAGCTTTTTTACTAAACATGTGAGGCATTATAAAATATACAAATATATTCAATGACAGATGATCTGAAAGTACCTAAAGTTTTCTCATTTTTTATCGTAAGTTTTAGTGATGACTAAGAAATACAGACCTGGGCTAAGATGAGTTCCTGCTGCCATGTTCAAATAATGAAATGGATCTGGGATTGAAGTAATTTAGGAGTCCCCTGAAAGGATGCAGATCACAATTCTTCCATGCTGGCACATCCTGTGGAACTCTTGCCTGTGTGCACCTGAAATTTTGGCCCAAGGGATTTACCCAATACCTGGACATCTTCTTGCCACTGTAACTGAAGTAATAAGGCCTTTGTTATATCAGCCACTGGGCTGGTATGGTAACATGGTGCTGCTCAGCTGTGAAAGTGTTTGTTCCAGGGTAACTTGATAATAGCAAAGCCACAAGGGGCATCTTTTTTTTAGCCATTAGATGAAGATGTGGATAGTCAGTGTAAAGAGCACCTTGATACCTAACCAACTTTTGAAACAGAACAAGTAGTGGTATAGCAGCTCTCTTTGTAGTGCTGAAGAACTAGAAATTGGAGGGATGCCATCAATTTGGGAATGGCTGAGTAAGTTGTGTATATGATTGTGATGGAATTACTACTGTGATATAAGAAAGGATGAGCTCAATAATTTTAGAAAAACGTGGAAAGACTTGCATGGAATAATGAAGAGCAAAATGAGCAGAACCAAGAAAATATGGTTTATAGTAATAGCGGTGTGTGTATATGTATATATGTATATATTTTATATATACATACACACACACACACACACACATATTTGTGCCTAGTGATAAGCAATCTCTATGGCAGGGAGAGGGGAGAAAAATTTACTCAATAATTTTGTTCTATATTTGAAAGGAATAGCAATGTGTTCATATTATATTTGCAGTTTTCTGTATAAGTCTTTTTTATTATAAAATGTAATAGAAATGCTTGTTTTATTCCATAAATTTTAAAATAAAAGAAAGAGCATCTTTCTTGGAGTCAGGAGTATCTGGCTTTGAATACAATCTCTTTTATCTATTAAGCTTGTGACCCTGGACAAAAAATAGCTACCTTATTAGGCTATTTGTTTCAATCTTTTCACCTATCAGATAAAGAAATAGAATCCCAGTGATATTAATTGATTTGCCCAAGGCTATAGGTAGTTAATCTCAGAGACAGGATTTGAACCCAGAGCCCTTGATTCTAAACTCAGTGTCTTTTTCATTATATCATTTGGTCTACTGTAATGATAGCTCCTAGATTTAAAAAAAAATCAAACCTCTTTTGAGGATTAAAGGAGAATATTTATATCTAATTCCCTGTGTGTATATGCACACATACATACACATATATGTCTATACACATTAAATATATGTATATATACATACATATATACACTTTCTAACATATATATGTATGTATATATATATGTGTGTGTGTGTGTGTGTGTGTACATTGCTTTGCAAATCTTAGCATGCTATATAAATGTCAGTAATAGTTATTAAAGCAAAACATGAAGGAAATTATTTTTTGGCCACTGCAACTGGAATAATCTTATAATTTATCATTTAACATGTACCAGTATAACTTTTCTAGACTTAAGTGGCTTTGTCCTTGAATAACAACAATATTATAAATTACTGGACCTGTTCTTAGGGCCTTTACAACTTTACGAGACCTGCCATATATTGCCCTGAGTTGTCATAGACCTTTAAGACCCTAGGACCACCTCCTTGTCATGACGATACATCTGAAGAAGAATTTAGCATATGGAAATAGATATATAGATATACACATACACCTGTATGTATAAAATTTCATGTCTTCTTGTATAACATAAGTAGAAATAAGGAGTAAGATTAGAAAGTTGATACCTATCCATAGTCACTGTGTGAATAAGCTTAGGCAAGAAAAAAAAAAGGTTGTGGTGGGAAACATGCCTAAAAGTTTAAGGAAGGAGTCAAAAAATACAATTTTAAATGATTTGTTAAAGGTGTAATCGGTTGTCCCTGAGACAAAGTACGTCTGAGGTTTTTGAGACTTGCTATCATTAAATGTGTTTCCATGACCTTAATTAAAGGGGGAAAATAGGATAACTTTGCATGTGGTGAAAATTTTCCAAAGTAATATAATTTCCTTTTAACTTATTTTCTTGATGAAAGTAAACAAAGCAATGACTTAACAGCTGGTTAAGGATTTTTATTGATCAGGCGGAGAACATGACTTGGATTGAGGCAGGGAAGAACTTTGGAACTTCTGTCACCTAAGTGGTGGCTAGATGGCACAGTGAATAGGGCACTGGCCTGGAGTCAAAAACACCTGAGCTCAACTCCAGCCTCACACCCTTACTAGCTATGTTGCCCTGGATAAGTCACATAACATCTATCTCTTCAGTTTCTTCATCTATAATATCTTGATAATAGCACCTACCTCCCAGAGTTGGAGTAAATGAGATGATGTTTATAAAATACTTTACAAATCTTGAGGTGCTATATAAATCCTAGGTCTTATTAGCTAACTGGCCAGTAGGTGGCACAGTGGATTGAATGCCAGGCATGGAATCAGGAAGACTCATCTTCCGGAGTACAAATCTGACCTCAAACACTTCAACTAGCAGTGTGGCTCTGGGAAAGTAACCTAATCCTGTTGCTATTTTCTCATTTGTAAAATGAGCTGGAGAAGGAAACGGCAAACCACCCTAGTATCTTTGCCAAGAAAATCCCAAACAGGGTTATGATGAGTCAGATATAACTGAAAAGACTGAACAACACAACAGCAAAAAGACAAAAAAAAATAAACTGTTAGTAACTTCTGAATGATTTCACCAGAATTACTTCCCCTTCCCCTCACCTACATAAGCTTTAGTAGGGTAAAATTATGCTAAACAAGAGACTAATGGGGTTTGGAAGGATTTCACTTGTAGAAGGAACTTTCAAATGAAGAAACTCCGTATTTTAATGCAAGTTGGTACTTTCTCTGCAATTTATAGCCTTAGGTAGCTGCCTAGATAACTTAGATACACAGCAAGTATGTAATAGAAGCAGGTCATGAATCCAGGTATTCCTGAGTTCACGGTCATCTCTTTACCTGCTATACAACATTAACTATAATTTGTTTTGAATACATTTGTCTTGTCCACCTCGAGTTCAGTCTAAGAAAGACAAACAAAATTAGGCTTGTATAGACATTTTTTCCTCATTTCTCTCAGGCTTGCATGCATGCATATGAGTGCCCGAGAGAGACAGCAACTGAGCTCACTTTTGGGGTCAGGCTACACAGTTTATATATCCTACCAAACTGGGCTGATGACCCTCCTTCATCATTTCAGCCCTGGAGAGGAAAAACATATTTCTCTATCAGACTACTCCCAGCTATACATGACCACTTCCAGCCTTTGGCCATCTAGACAAAAGAATCTGTCTCCACCCAAGCTTGTGTAGAACACCATGGGCTTCCTTACTTCAGGTTAAATTCCTTGCCTGCTTGGGTGGGGTTTAACTGGAATTCAGAGAGTCTATTCATCTCATTAAGCTTGGGTGAGGGCTGACTGGGATAAGGAGAGTCAATGCAATCTCATTATCAGTAATGTCCTTCTGAAGAAAAAAAAAAAACTAACAAGAACAAAGAAACAAAAAAACAAAACCTGAACTTAAAGTCAGAACTTTGGAAGAAGGAGGAGGAGTTCCAAATCTCCCCAAGATATTGGTTATTAATAATAATTTTTCATAGTCTCCCCCATTACACTGTGATCTCCTTAAAGCCAGGGACTATCTTTGGTCTCTTTTTGTATCCCCATCATTTAGCACACATTAAGCCTAACAAGTGCTTAATAAATGTTTATCAATTGATTAATTGGAGATAGAAGAGTCAAAAAATCCAATGCAAATTACCCTAGCTCCCAAGCTAACTGCAGGTCATTTGCCCTCTCTGGGTCATGTTTGTCTCATCTATAAAATGAAGGAGTTGAACTAAATGATTTCTGATTCCTTCCAGCTTAAAATCCCATTCATCTTTATACCCATGGAGCAACATGAATGAAGTTTTTCTACTGTTGCATTTGGAAGGACAGAAAATCATTGAAAGGAATCAGGATCCAGAAATCTTGAGCCAGATTTTCTTAAATGGTCACATTTTGAGGCTTAAACAAGTCATTTTTTCCATCAGAACCTTGTTAGACAGGTAGGAAGAACGATTAAGAAAGAGGTATGAGAAGCCTGGGTTCAAGGGTAGTGGTAGGAATGGGGTAGGAAGGATAAAGATGAGGAAGAAGAAGCAAGTGGGCCAATCCTATTTGGGAAAAGCTGGCTTGCTGCCCTTTGGCATGCATTTTAGGGGTTACTAATGTCAGTTCTGGAACCAGGATTCATCGACCATTTGCTAGAATACATGCTGAATAAAATTTAGAATTAACAATAAAAGGTTTCCATCTGGCTTCGTGGAGACAGATTACAAAGAAGGGCATTTATGAGAATGGAGATAAAATGCCAGGCCATATATATTATTGCCTTTCTACTGCTTTGGATTTAAGTGGATTAGAATAATTTGGGAGAAAAAGCACAACTATGAAAAGCTTGCTAACTATTTGCCCCATCATATCAATCTCCTATGATTAGTAATTTTTAAAGCACATGGTGAATTGGCTTGAGCTCCAATATTACCTTCAGGTGCAGTTAAAAGCAGCCGTTTACCCTTGAGCAAAAGTGGTCTGACCATCAGGTGTAGATGCAGGCCACTGAACTGCATGATTAGATGCTGGTGTACAGACAGCAGGTTGCCTTGTTGAGGCTGCATCTGAGAAAATCAGTCAAATGTGTTGTATTGATTACCTTTTTTCCCCTTCCTAAAATGGTGCATGGATCTGCATACCAATTTATGTGGACATCAGGTAGGACTCAGCTTTTCTGTCTCTTTTGAACCTGTATATTTACTGGGAAATGTGCAGGTGAGATCAGGACAATATTTTGGCAATAGTGTGCTTACTTACTATTTGCATTCAGTATGTGTTCTCCAGAACTTTACTTAGCAATAGAAAGTCTATAGCCCTTTTTACTGGGAAGTGCATTTATATGAATGCCTCCCATAAGACTTAGGATTGTAAACTAGAAGACTGCTAGTGCTCATTTTTTAAAATTTAAATTTTCTTTGAATTTATTCTCCCAGTGTTTTAAGGTTTGTGTCTTACCTAAAATTCTGAGAATTGTAATGTATGCATTATTTTTTTTCACAGACATGATATATATTTTATTTGAATAATAATAATATTTACATAGTGCTTTAAGGTTTACAAAACATCTTACATGTATTATCTCATATGATTCTCCCAGCAGCCCTCAGAGATGCTATTATTATCCTCATTCATTAAATGAGGAAGCTGAGGCTCAGAACTTAGTGACTTGCCCAGGGTCACAAAGCTAATAAGTATCTGAGTCAGGATTTGAAATTAGGTTTTTCCTGATTCTACATCTAGGTGCCTTTTCATTCCTTTTTCTATACTGCTGCTTTAAATACATTAATGCTTTTTCAGAATTAACATTTTTCAAAATGTTTTTCTAATCTTGAAGACAATCTATTCTCTAACTTAATTGCTCAACTTTTTTTCTAATTAGTCTAAATGCAGAAATCCTTTTTCTGACTGAAACTAGAGAATCCAAAAATTCGGGGTGAGTACTCAATTGGAAATCTAATGATCTGGGGTTTACTGTCATTTCAACCACCGCCTGATCATGTGATTTTCAGGAAATCCCTTAAACATTTTGTGTCTCAATGTCCTTATAAACACAATGATTGGGGAGGATGTCTTCCTCTCTGAAATATTAAGAAACTACAAATGCATTATTCATTGATTAAATTAATTTTTGTGAGACTATTTTGAAGAAAATTCCAGAATATAAATATTCAAACCACTAATAGTCCCACGTTAAAATTGATTATATTACATGATGTCTTTGATAGCTCCTAGTTGCATTTTCAGGCATAATAAGTTACTTCCAATGTTCTGAACTGTTTGGAAAGATGCAATATGTGTAAGGTACAAGGCCCTTTGGTAGTCCTAAACTGTTACCTAAAAGTAGCAGAGAGACAGCTTCTAAGAGACTACAGACCATATTCATGAACATTCTGCATTGCCTTACCGAATGGTTAGGAGCAGCTTTTTTTTTTTTTTTAGTTGTCTGGTTACCTGGAGCTGATTGAGGCTTTCAATGACTTGAGTAAGCAACTCAGATGGCTTTTCCTAAATTCCTATCTGAGGGTGAAGAACTACTCCATTCATAGTTGGTGACATTTTATGGTAGAGGGAAAACATGGGGACTATCTTCTTCTCCCTCCCAGTTCTCATACCTTGGGGTCTATAGACCTGAGAAATAGGCCTGGGTTTTGGCTTTTGCCTTTATTCTTCTCTCTTCTATGTGCAAGTACTAGAGTTTCTGGCCTAAGAGCTCAAGCCATCAGATCTGGAAGTCCATGAATCTAAGCTGGCTATTAACACAAACCCAGAATTGAAGGCTTAAGAGACAGTAAATCTTTGGACTTGAACTTGGGACAATGGTGAAATAAACTATGACACTAATCCCTTCCTTTTTCCAGAGATTGAAGTGATTTACAGGGGTACTTGAGTTTTTGTCCCCAAAGTAGTTAGGAAAATGTTCACATATTTGTTCTGGCTATCTTTGAAGTAAAAAACCTTTTGAAAAAAGTTAATTTGATTTAAAATAGTTAAATGGAATAGGGATGTTTAGTCACTGGAGTCCTGAAATGTGAAATCACAGTTGGTGGTGGCTCTAGTCAATGTCACAGAAGAGAAACTGTTAGTTTATTGGTAAAAGCTGGGGAGGGATATATTATAACAGGCTTGGCTCTCAGTGGGACCAGAGTAAACCATAAAGGACTTCATCTGGGATAAAGATGGACACCTTACATTTTTAGGGACCCCTGGTGAGATTCTCTACCTGGAACTTAAGATTTTGTATACTCTTGTTTGTGAGATTCTAGAGAAATTGATGAAAAAGAATAACTGCGATAATGTGACAGCTAGTACACAGTACTTTAACATTTACAAAGCACTTTAAAAATACCATCCTACGCTCACAATATCCCAAGGATGTAGGTGCTATTATTATTCAAATTTTGCAAGTAAGGCAGACAAAGGTTAAGTGATTTGCTTATTGTAACATAGCTAGTAAGTGTTTGAGGCACGATTTGAACTTAAACCTTCCAGACTCCAATATTAGTGCTCCAACTACTGTGCAACCTAGCTCCCTCATTTTTAAGGTATAATTATACAGATTTTTTTTTTCTGGTATTTGTTTCCTTACAAGTCAATTCCATTAATATAAATGTACAAACTTTGTACTTGTTGATTTCTTGAATACTAGATATTGTAACTTGTGTTACTGATATTTATGTAAGTATTGATTTTGAGTCTAATATGATAAATATGGAGTTTATAACCCTGGAATGCTGTTGCTTAGTAGAAACATTCATATCATTTTACTGTTTACATTTAAATAGACCTAAACCTCTTGTCTTATTGTTAAAGCAATATTACTTACAACCTTATAGGGTTCAGTTTGCCTGTGTGCTTAGAAATCCCAAATATTTGATGGCATTTTTTTATTTTTCTAACCAAACTTACTTGTCTTGTAGGTTGAATTTGTAATTCCGTTTGGATTACTCTTACAGTGACAAAGATTCAATGGTTGGAATTCCAGATCCATTATGGATTAAGAAGAAAATTTACCTAGTGTGAGAAGTTCCAGAGAAATTTTGTGTATTTATGTGCAAATGAACCCTTGAAAATATTGTCCACAGGTGGATGGCTGTATGCACTGAGGAAATAATGGGAAAATTTTCACATAGGACAGTAGTCTCACTTAAGAGTAAAGACATGATTTCTAGTTAACTCCATATCCTAAATCCCTGTGCGGAGAACTCCAGGTGGTAAGGAAAGTTCTCTATGGAGCATGTTCCCTGGTAACATAGGAAGTCAATTTTGCCTTTTTTATTCTTTTATTTTGGTTACGACTTAAAGCAAGCCTTTAGAGCACTAAGCGAAGCACCAGTTGAGTACTAAACAAGCAGTAATCTTTGGTAAATAAAATGGAGAAATGCAGAACTTTGCATTTGAGAATAATTGTGATTTTCACCTGTACCTATTAGACTATATACATACATACATATATACGTGCACACACACACACACATATGTGTGTGTGTGTGTGTGTGCATGTGTGTGTGTGTGTGTGTCTGTGTGTGTGTGTATATAATTATTACATGGTCATTGTTTTGAGATTCTTTCCTATATAGCACTGAGATTCTTTCTTTTATAGCATTGGGAAAACAAATGAAAGAACAAGCTTATGCCTACACAAGATACTTCAAAGAATTGTTCTGGATTGGGCACATGGACATTGTGTCAAAATGCACTCCTGCCTCCTGGTTATTGCATTTTTTTTTCAAATGGAAAGGATCACCTAATTTGGCATCCCCAACATAAAAAATGCTGGGGATATGGCTCCAGCAGACTGGAGCACCAGAACATATGCAGACATTGGACATTCTGCACTGGCATACCAAGTGTGATTGGGAGTGGCTTTGCCACTATCTGTATAGTCAGAATTTGCTGTGTTTTTGGAACTAACTGCCTACATCTTTAAACTGTCTTTTGGATCATAATTACTACTTTAGTATCCAAGGATGAAGGAACACTTTTCTCACACCATGATATAAGGTGGAATTTATTTCCTTTTACTCCATTTAGATCATATGGTTCTGAGAAATGGGTCTGGGTCTTTGTACTGTTCCTTCTTAGGCTCAGGGAGTAGAGTATCCCTTTTGATCAGGAAATGCATATGTGATAGGGACCCAGGAGACCAGGAATACAGAATGGGTATTTTATCCCACCAACAAAGTCTTGAGAAACATAGACTGCTAACCTAGCAGAAGCCAGAACTGATGACTTTGGACTTGAACTTGGACTTGAACTAGGACTGATGTTATGTAGGAACTGATCTAATCTGTTAGGCTCATACCCTCACCTTCCCAAACACAGAGATGGGCTTAGTAGTGGCTGTGGGTAGAAGGGGAGAAATTATGTCACTGAAATGTTGAGAGGAAATGTTTTCCTACTTGTTCTTGGTATATCTTTGAAGTAAATATACCTTTGAAAAGGTAATGTGATGTTAAGTGGTTCAATGGAACTGGAGTACTAGTCATAGAGTCTCTAAAAATAGGAGAAAACAATCAATGGGACCTAACACAGGTTCTTTGATCTGCTTTACTAAGGAAAGTAACTTTAAGGGTTAAAAATCCCACTTTAATCCAACATACAAATTTCATTCACTTAGTTCAGTAGGAAAAGTGAACAACCTGAACTTCAGAGCAAATAAAAATAGAAATTACAAACATACATTATAAACAGACCAAATACAAACCAACATCTGGGTTAACAAAGCTGGGGGTGGGGCAGTTACAATGCCTTGCCCAGAGTCATGCGCCACTCTTCCAGTGAGAACCACCAAACAAAATATCTGGGTTTCTTCAAAGCCAGCGGGCTCTTAACAATGGCTACCCACAGTTTCTACACCAACACTTTTCTAATCAATGAGAGCCTGAAATAATAATTAAGGTGGGACTTTTTTGTTCTTCTCTTAAGTGCCTTTAAGGATTCTGACCTTTGTTTGGGGCAGATATAGTGAGGTTTTGCCTTGAAGTGTTTCTCAGCATTAAGACAATCAGAGAATCATTGAATTGTATATGATGTGATACTAGGGATGGGGAACTTTCACACACCCAGCTGGGGTGAGGTCAGGATATAATTGAGGGGAGCTTGGTGTTTGACTTCTAGGGCACACTCATGGAAGGGGTGTTGAGACTCTGGTCAATCTACAACTGCACCCCAGCTTCACAACGCAGATATTGGTGTTTCTCTGGTAACTGTGAATTGTGATTTGAATCAGACAAGGTCTTCCTGTTGATGTTTTTAATTTCTGTTTGTATTTGTCTTGAAGTTCAAGGGGCTGATCTTTTCCCCCTGAACTGTGAATGATATTTGTATGTTTGATTAAAATGAGATTGTTAACCCCTTAAAGTTACTTTCCTTAGTAAAGCAGATCAAAGAACTTGTGTTGGCAGCTTTCTGTGTGCTGGATGTTGGTAGGTCTTATACCCCTACAGCAGCTGCTAGCAGATTGTTGCTACAGAGTCCCCAAACAAAATATCTGGGTTTCTTCAAAGCTGGGGAGCTCTTAACAATGGCTATCCAGAGTCTCCATATCAACACTCCTCCATGAGTGAACCCCAGGCAAAATGCTAACCTTTGAGTTTTTATACCCTGTTTAGGGCCAGAAGGATTCACACCTAATCAGCTAATTCACGCTAATCAGGGTGTGTCTGGGGCTTAGCACTTAATTAGCAAAAGGGTGTGGGCCTGGGGCTTTGTACCTAGTAAGGCTTAATCAAAGGCATTTGATTAGTTTAGCATTTCTAAAAGAGAAAATAGTAAAAAAATCCCACCCTAATTATGAATACAGGCAAAGATGATTGCATGCAGGGTTTTCTTGCAGGTAACTTAGATGTTAGTGATTTTACACTTTTGAAGACTATAGCTAAAAGTTCTTTTGTAGTAACAAAGAACTAGAAGTGAAGCATGTCAATCAGTTGAGTAATGGTTGAACAAACTATGTCATGTAATAATAATAATAATAATACTAAAATATAATTGGTCCATAAGAAATGCTGAAAGGGATCATTTCTTAAAAAACCCAAGAAGATTTCTTTGAAGTGATAAGGAATCAGGTGAGCAGAACCATGAGAAGAATTTATACAATAGCAATATTATAAAGACAAACACCTTTGAATGACTAAAGAAGTGTGATCAATGCAATGGCCAACCATGATTCCAAAAGATTGATAGAGTATGTTACTCATATTCTTAGTGAAAGGTTTTAGATTTAAACTCAAAGAAAAAAAATACCCTGCCTACAAGAACAATTTAAGTTCTTTTTAAAAATAAGTTAGTTTCAAATTTTCTCCCTTCATCAATCACATTCTTCAGCCATTGAAAAGGAAAGAAATATGATACGCGTTATACACATGAAGATATGCAAAGCATTCACATTAAACGTGGGGGGAAAAAAGCAAGAAAAATTAATTTAACAATATGCTTCAATGTGCACTCAGAGACCATTAATTCTTGCTCTGGAGATGTATAATATTTTTTATCATGAGTCCTTTGGAAATATCATGGATCACAATATTGATTACGGTAGCTAAGTCTTTAATAGTTGATCATCATTACAATATTGGTTTTACTACGTACAGTGCTCTCCTAGATCTGCTCACTTCACTTTACATCAGTTAATATAAATCTTCCAAGGTTTTGAATGTGGAACTGAAACACTCCTCTTCATCATCTCTTATAACATAATAATATTCCATCATAATCATATTCTACAACTCACTCAACCATTTCTCAATTGACAGACATCCCAACAATATCTGATCTTTTGTGCCACAAAAAGAGCTGCTCTAAATATTTTTGTACAGATAGATCCTTTTCCTTTGATCTCTTCAGGATACAGATCTAGTAGTGGTACTGTTGTATTAAAGGATATGAACAGTTTTTATATCCCTTTGGCACAGTTCCAAATTATTCTCCAGAATGGTTGGATCAATTCACATTTTTTTGGTATTTATTTAATATTTAATTTTTCCCCAGTTACATGTAAAAACAATTTTTAGCATTTGGTTTTGAAATTTTGAGCTCCAAATTCTCCCCCTTCCTCCTTTCCCACCCTACCTCATTGAAAAGGCAAGCAATTCCAAATAGGTTATATATGTGTAGTCATGGAAAATATATCCATAATAGAATGTTGTGAAAGAAAACATAGACAAAAAAACCTGAAGAAAAATAAAGTAAAAAAAAATAGTCTGGTTCAATTTGCATTCAGACACCATCAGCTCTTTCTCTGGGGATGGATAGCATTTTTTATCCTAAGTCCTTCCAAGTTGTCTTGAATCGTTGTATTGCAAGAATAGCTAAGTCACTTGCAGCTGATCATCTTACAATTTTGCTGTTACTTTGTACCTAGTACATTTCATTTTGTAACAACCAATGCAAATCTTTCTAGTTTTTTTTTTTTTTTCTGAGAGTATCCTGCTCATCATTTCTTATAGTACAGGGTATTCCTAAAGTCTGGAGACATAGGCAATTGATAGTAATGTGGAGTTATTGCATGCAAATCTTTTAACCTTTGCATCACGAATGATGGAAATCATATTGAAAATCTTATTTGTTAATATTCCAATTAAATAAAATGTTGACAATTTCATTCATTTCATTTGTTGAAAATACGCATTTTTGCCTATGTGTCCAGACTTTAGGAATATCCTGTACAATAGTATTCCACCATAATTACATACCACAGCTTATTCAGCCATTCCCCAATTTATGGGCATCCCCTCAGTTTCTAATTCTTTACCCCCAGAAAAGAGTTATAAATATTTTTCTACATATAGGTCCTTTTTATTTTATCTCTTTTGGGATACAGACCTAGTAGAAGTATTGCTGGGTCAAAGGGTATGCATGGTTTTATAGCCCTTTGAGCATAGTTCCAAATTGCTCCATAGAATGGTTGAATCAGTTCACAACTCTGTACATTAATGTCTCATTTTCCCCACATACCCTCCAACATTTGTCCTTTACCTTTTCTGTCCTATTAGCCAATCTAATAGGTATGAGGTAGTACCTCAGAATTGTTTTAATTTGCATTTCTCCAATGAATAGTGAGTTAGAATATTACTATATGGCTATGGATAGCTTTAATTCCTTCATCTGAAAACCAATTATATCTTTTAATTATTTATCACTTGGGAAATGGCACTTATTTTTATAATATTGACATAGTCCTCTATATGTGAGAGAAATGAGGCCTTTATCAGAGAAACTTGCTTCACAATTTTTTCACATTTACTATTGCTAATTATATTTCTCTCCATCCTATTCCACATACCCACATTTATTCTTTTGTCTCTCTCCTTTCACTCTGTCCCTCCTCAAAAATGTTTTGATTCTAACTACCCCTTCCCCCAATCTACTGTCCCTTCTAGCACACACACCCCTTCTCTCATCCCCTTCACCTTCTACTTTCCAATAGGGTAAGATTGATTTCTATACCCCATTTAGTATGTATCTTATTTCCTCTTTGAGCCAATTCTGATGAGAGTAAGGTTCATTCACTCTACCTCACATCCCCCCTCTCCCCCTCTATTGTAAGACCTTTTTCTTGCCTCTTTTATGTGAGATATTTTACTCCATTCTCTTTCCCTTTGTTTCTCGCAGTATATTCCTCTCTCACACCTTAATTTTATTTTTTAAGTTATTGTTCCTTCATTTTCAACTTACCCCTGTGCCTTCTAGCTATATATATTCCTTCTAACTACCCTAATACTGAGAAAGGTCTTATCAGTTTGAAATATCTTCCCATGTAAGAATGTAAACAGTTTAACCTTACTAAGTCCCATATGATTTCACTTTCCTGTTTATGCTTCTTTTGAGTCTTGTATTTGAAAATCAAATTTTCTATTCAGCTTTGGTCTTTCCATTGAGAATGCTTGAAAGTCCTCTCTCTCATTGAATATACATTTTTTACTCTGAAGGATTATACTCAATGTTGCTGGGCAGGTGATTCTTTGTTGTAATCCTAGCTTTTTTGCCCTCCAGAATCTTATATTCAAAATCCTCAGATCCTTTAATGTAGAAGCTGCTGAATCTTGTGTTATCCTGACTGTGGCTTCACAATACTTAACATATTTCTTTCTGGATGTTTGCAATATTTTCTTCTTGATCTGGAATTTGGCTACAATGTTCCTGGAAGTTTTCATTTTGGGATCTCTTTGAGGATGGATTCTTTCAATTTCTTTTACCCTCTGCTTCTAAAATATTGGGGTGGTGTTCCCTGATAATTTCTTGAAAGAAGATGTCTGGGCTCTATTTTCAATCATGGCTTTCAGGTAGTCCAATAATTTTTAAATTATCTCTCTTGGATCTATTTTCCAGGTCAGTTGTTTGTCCAATGAGATATTTCACATTGTCTTCTATTTTTTCATTCGTTTGTCTTTGTTTTATCACTTCTTGGTTTCTCATAAAGTCATTAACTTCCATTTGCTCCATTCTCAATTTTAAGCCATTATATTCTTCAGTGAGCTTTTGGACCTTTTTTTTTTTCTATTTTGCCAATTCTGCTTTTTCAGGCATTCTTCTCCTCATTAGCGTTTTGGACTTCTTTTGCCATTTGGCCTAGTCTGTTTTGTAAGGTGTTATTTTAACCAGTATTCTTTTGAGTGTGTCTCCTTCACCAAGCTGTTGATTCTTTTCTCATGATTTTTTTTATGTTGTTCTCATTTCTCTTCCAATTTTTTCCTCTGCCTCTCTTACTTGAACTTCAAAATCCTTTTTGAGCTCTTCCATGGCCAGAGACCAATTTATATTTTTCTTGGAGGCTTTGGATGTAGGAGCTTTGACTTTGCTATCTTATTCTGAGTGTATGGTTTGATCTGCCTTGTCATCATAACTTTTAATAGTCACAGTTTTTCCCCATTATTTGCTCATTTTCACAGCATATTACTTGACTTTTAATTGTTTGTTAAAGTAGGGCTCTGCTTCCAGAGTGGAGGGAGCACTGTACTCAGCTTCAGGGGTTTCATACAGTTTTTTTTTTCAGAGATCCTTCTAGGGACCTGTAAGTTTTCATTTCTTTCAAGGTGGTATGATCTAAGGAGAGGTGTTTTCTATTCTCCTGGCCTGGGCTTTGGTCTGTAAGTGATCACAAGCACTCTTTTCCACCCTAGAACTGTGAGGACAGTACCCCCTCCACTGCTGTCACAAGCTCTACTGTATTAGTGTGCCTTTTCACCCTGGGACTGCCATCCAGGATGGCGAACTGGATCTCAGTGTGGGCAAGTCAACAGTGTCCTGCCTCAGTGCTCTCCATCCTAGCAAAGAGACCCCTGTAATCTCCTTCTGTCCAGTTGTTCAACCCTCTTAATGGCGGTAGGCTGAGAGCTCTGGAAGCAGCCACAGTTGCTGCTGATTCAGTGGCTCCCAAGGCTTTCTCCTGGTTTGCTGGGATCCTATCTGTACTCCTGCTGGCACTCCTCTCTCAACCTGGTGTAACAGACCTTACTTACCAACCTTCCAAGTTGTCTTGGGCTGGAAAATTGTTTCACTCTGTCTTTTTGTGGGTTCTGCTGCTCTAGAATTTGTTTAGAGTCTTTGTTTAGAGGTACTTGGAGGGGTGGGGAGAGCTCAGGTGAGTCCCTTACTTCTGGGGCCAAACTGTTCTGATGGGGCCTGTGCTGACCTGTGCTCCACTCCCACTCAGGTGCAACAGATCCTTCCTGCTGATTTTCTAAGTTGTCCCTGGTGCCTGTGGGCTCAGAGGTTGAGAAACTGACATAACTGCCAGCAATTCAGTTTTTAGCAATTCAATTGCCACAAGGCCTGCTCTGGCTTCAGTGGAGCACGGTCTATGCCCGCACAGCCTGTGCTGGATTGTACTCCTCTTCCAGTGTGATGCAACAGACCTTTCCTGCTGACCTTGTAAGTTGTCTTCTGCTGAAAATTTGTTATACTCTGCTTGTGGTTTCTGCTGCTCCAGAATTGTTTAGAGTCATTTTTAAAGGTATTTGGAGGGTTTTGGAGAACAGCTCAGGAGAGAAAGTCCCTGCCTTTATGCCACCATCTTGGTTCCACCCTCCCTGCCCCTTCCAGGTAACAATTCTACCAATAGTTCATTAGTGCACCTATTTTTCCCTCATCCCCTCTAGCATCTGTCATTTCTTACAAGTGTAAAGTGATGGCTCAGAGTTGTTTTAATTTTTATTATCCAATAAATAGTTATTTAGAACAATATTTAATATGGCTATTAATAGTTTTGACTTCTGGAAACTTCCTATTCGTATCCTTTGACCATTAATCAATTGGGTAATGGTACTTATTTTATAAATTGGGCTCAGTTCTCTATATATCTGAGCAATGAGACATTTATTAGAGACAGTGGCTGTAAAATCCCACCCCTCCGACCCAGTTTCCTGCTTTTCTTCTAATTTTGGTTACATTTGTTTTGCTCGTACAAAACTTTTTAAATTTCATGCAATCAAAATTATCCATTTTACTTCTCTGATCTTTTTCTATCTCTTGTTTGTTCATGAACTCTTAGCAATAAATCTTATAAGTAACTTTTTCCATGCTGCCTTCTTATAGTATCTCCATTTATTTCTAAATCATGTAACTATTTTGAGCTCATCTTAATATGGGATGTGAGATGTCAGTCTATGCATAGTCTCTGCAGACTTATAGTTTTATAGCAGCATTATAGTTTTCCCAGCAGTTTTTGTGTGAGTTCTTGACCCAATAGCTATGATGTTTGAGTTTATCAAATAGTAGGTTAATGTGGTCATTTGCTTTTGTATATTGTGTACCTAATCTATTCTATTCATCAACTATTTCTTATGAAGTACCCAGTTGTTTGATGATAACTGTTTGTAGAATGATTGTTACCAGTATCTGTTTTTATTTCAGCCAAAGCTAAAAAGATTTTGCATCAGCCCCTTTTTTTAGCTCTGTGCATGTCTTTCTATTTCAGGTATGTCTTGTAAACATATAATTGAATTCTGGTTTCTAATGCATTCTCTTCTCTTCTGTTTTACCATTGAATTGATTCAATTCATATTCACAATTATAATCACTATGTATTTCCCTCAATTTCTTCTACTTATCTCTTTTGTTACCCTGTTCCCTGCTCAAAAATATGTTTAGCTTTTGATCACTTCCTCTTTTAATCTACCCTCCCACATACCACCAACCTTCCTCTAAGCCTCTTCCCTCCCTCTTTGTTATCTAAGATGAATTTCTATATCCAACTGTGTGTGAATGGAAATATATGTGTATATACACACATGCATCTCTATGTATATCTATATCATATAGATATACATACACATATGTATTTCCTCCATTTTTGAGCTGGTTCAGATGAGAGTGAGATTCAAGCATTGCCCACTGACCTCCACTTTCCCCTCCATTGCAAAAAAATAAAAGTCTTCCTTATATATGTCTTTTATGCGAGATATTTTCCCCTATTCTTTCTCCCCCTTCTCCCAGTGCATACTTCTTTCTCACATTTCCATTCTTTTTTGAGATCATCCCAATATAATAGATTCACCTTCATTGCCTATGTCTATGTAGCTCTTTCTAATTGTATTTATTCTCTTTTTTAGTTAATTAAATTAGAAATTTAATTTCTAAGTGTATACAACCACTTACTAACATAATTCTAATCTAAATAATTATAAAGTTCTTAGTTGTTACATGTATCATCTTCTTATAAAGGAATGTAAAGTGTTTGACCTTATTAAATCTCTTAAGATTTCTCATCCATGTTTACTTGAGGCTTATGTTTGGATGTCAGATTTTTTATTCATCTCCGGCCCTATCATCAGGAATGTTCAGATGTACTCTATTTTATTAAATATCGATTTCCCCTATGCATCATTAAATTTAGCTAGGTAGCTTATTCTTGGTTGTAACCTTAGCACCTTTATTTTCTAGATTATCATATTCCAAGCCCCCCCCCCCATTTCTTTATAATGGTAGCTGCTAAATCTTGTGTGATCCTAATCATGGTTCCATGGAATTTGAATGGTTTCTTTCTGGATAATTACAATATTTTCTTCTTCACCTGTGAGCTTTGGAATTTGGCTCTAATATTCCTGAGAGTTTTCATTTTGAATCTCTTTCAGAAGGTGATTAATTGATTCTCTCAACTTCTATTTTGCCTTCTGCTTCCATGATATCTGTATACTTTTTCCTTTATAATTTCTCAAAATATGAGGTTTAGTCTCTTTTCTTTCATTTGGGCATTCAGGTCTAAGAATTATCACATTACCTCTCATTGATCAGTTTTCTAAGCAATTTTCTGATGATATGATTTGATTTTATTTATGCAGTCTTCTTCATTTTGTTTTCTTCTTAATATTTCATAGAGTCATTTGCTTCTATTTGATCAATTACAACTTTTAAGGAGTCATTTTCTCCAATGAGGTATTTATATCTCTTCTACCAACCTATTAATTCTCTTTTCATGATTTTCTGGTAATACTCTCATCTCTTTTCCAGTTTTCCTCTACTACTCTCATTTGAGTTTTAAAATCATTTTTTCTTATTTTTTCTCTTCCTTTAGATATTTTATGAATTGTCCTTTGATTTAAATCCAATCTGCATTTTGTCTGTGAGGCTTTGCTCATAGATGTTTTCAAATCATTGTCTTTTGAGTTTCTTTCTTGATCTTCTATGTCACCATAGGTAGATAAATACACACACATATGTGTGTATGCATATATATGTATATATATATATATATATACACACATACACATACGTATATATATATTTCCATTCACACACAATTGGATACATAAATACATCATAGATAACAGAGAAGGAAGGAAAGAGCATAAGAGAAATTGGGGGTAAGGAGTAAGTGGTGGTAAGTTGTTCTTTGCTCCTTTTCCCATCCTATTTCTTGACTACAGATTTTTATTAGAGTTAGCCTCTGCTCATCTCTTGGAGAGATGGCTACCCTGAGCTTCTGTGGCTCTATCTGCGGCCTTGCAGTTTTTTTTTGGCGCTTCCAAAGTGGTATGTTCCAGGTGAGTTCTGCTTGCTGTCCTCCTGCTCTGCATTTTGTCTCTTATACAGGTCTGCCTTCTGCTCCCTCAGGACTGGGAATGTTCATTCCATCCTGGAATTGGGACCCAGAACTTGATTACAGACTGTGGAGCTGCCAAATGGCACTAGATCCTGAGCCTAGGGCTAGTCCAGGGGATCCCATGTAATCTCTTTTGTGATAGGTATTCAGTAGCCTTATTGTCCCTGTGAGTTGTGTGGGTCTAGTGCTCTCTTCATCTTCTAAGGTTCACAGAAGGTGTCACTTTTGCAGTAACCTACATACTCTGCTCACGATTTGCCCCCAACTCCTATCTGCAGGCACCGTCTAAGAAGCTCTGAGCTGAAACAGTGAACCATTCTGCCTTTTTGGGGGCTTTTGTTTTTTGCCAGAATTTGATTAGATGTTTTCTGAGGTCATTTTGTAGGAGGAGAGATTTTTGCAGAAGTTTGCTGTGACCCTTCAGTCTACCATCTCAACTCTGCCCACCAAATAGAGTTCTGTTAAAAAATGATGCAAGAGGTTTTATTTAAAAGATATTACAAAATAAATGAGAGCTATTAAGGAGAGAAATTAAAAAAAAAAGAATCAGTAGCTTAACACAAGATATACCTTATCTTAGTAAAAAAAATTCCCTAAAAATAAGAATGGACCAAATGGAAATTAACAATTCCAAGAGACTACTAGAATTCATAAAAAATATTCAAAAGAATGAGAAAATAGAGGAAAATATATCACATAGAAAAACAATTCACTAGGAAAGCATATCAAGGAGATATGTGTTAATAATCATTGTACTACCTAAAAACCACAATCAAGAAAATTTTTTGATACATATTTAATGAAATCATTAAAGAAAATTACCTGGAAATGTTGGAATAAGAGGGAAATTTGAAAAAAGAAAGAAAAAAGAAAGAATAACTGCATATATATATATATATATATATATATATGTATATTTGTATGCAGTTATTGAGGGAAGTTGGTTTTGACAATCCATATTTGGTATGAGGAATTTGTTTCTCTTTTCTTTTTTTCTGCCATGGAGTGAGGAGTGGAAGATAGAGAAAATAGATTTGTTAATTAAAAAATAATAAAAAAGATGAGGGTCTCCTACAGATGTACAGTGTACTTTCAGATCAGGTCATTGTATTGTAGTTTCATTTGTTTATTTTAATTTCTTAAAAGAGGTCTCTCATTAACTTGGGAGTAATCTGTAAATATTTATAATGGTAAAACACATCAATACAATCAAGAAAATTGTATTTCATTTTTAAAAATATTATCAGTGACCTTTTGTACAGAATGTTGAGTAAAGTTTTAGGTGTAGAAAGCAAAATAAAAAAATGAATAAATGGTAGGCGATGAAGTGGAATTATTTGAAATTTAGACTAATTTTTCAGACTGTATTTTCTGTGTGTGTGTGTGTGTGTGTGCATGCATGTGGGGGAGAGAGGGAGAGAGAGAGAGACAGACAGAGACACAGAGAGAGAGAGACAAAAGAGAGAAGAAAGAGAAGAAAGAGAGATATGGCCTTTATAGCACAGACTAGCTTTTACCTTTTTCTGTATGCCAAGTGCTTAGCACAGTTCCTGGCACATAGTAGCCACTTATTAAATGGTTATTGACTTTCTTTTAAAGGATTTGAGATATTTGAACATGTTTGTGAGTTAGCAACAAGGAGGCAGTACAAATACTGTGTTTGAAGTCGCTTGAAAGAGATCAGATCATTGCTGGAGCAAAGTCCTCCAGGAAATAGAAAGAGATTGTATCAAAGAGGCAGCTAGAGGTATAACCTTAGCAAAATCTTATTTTCTTTGAGATATGAAAAAATAAAGGAGAAAAGAATGGGAAACAATGCTGAGAAATTTTGAGTAATGGAGCAAAGTGGAGGGAGCTCCCTCTACTGTCAGAGAGATGTCCCTTAATCTTCCTAGTAACTCTGAAGCCTAAGGCATCTATTATCAGTGTGGGGCATGAGAAGTAAAATTTGAAGTATGAGTAAAAAGTTTTATTTTGTACAATTTTATCTTTTACTGTTTTAAAAATAAAACTGTTTCTCAGTTTCTAGTAGACTATAAGGATTCCCAAGTTGCAGTGAAAGTCATAAAGAGGTTATAAAATAAAAGTTTCTACATGAAAAAAAATCAGCTTTATCCATGTCTCATTCCTTAGATTATTGATCCAAGATAAAGATCAAAAGATTTTGATAGTGAAGTTACTAGATGTTGAAACGTAGCAAGGTTGGGGTGGTGGCAAGTCCAAGGCATTATATATTCCATGTTGCTGACAAGCAAATCATTAAAGTAACAGACGATCTTGGGAGGAATTTGAATCCAGAGTGGGGAAGATGGACTGGGAGAATAGGGAATGGTCAAAGACCTAAAAATAACAATGAAGTTGGAAGAACTAGCTTTGTGTAAATGAGATGACCAAATACTGGAAGGTGAAAATTTGAGGTTGAAAATAGAAATTCAAAGTTCAGTACGTTAGAGGATGTTGGAAATGGCATATTCCTATGAAATTCAACTATAAGGCATGACCATGTTGGAATGTGGAGCATTAGGCTGTTGGAATTGTGAAAGGTTAAGACATGGATTCTGGGTGCTAGCAGGATTGTCACCATGAACACCATTGTTCAACTGTATGATAGTAAGTGAGCAGTTGGATAAGAATGCTTTTAGCCAAATTTTAGCATCATTGTAGAAATTTGAAGAGTTAGAAAAGACTTGAAGTTGGTGGGGATTGGAATGTACAAATGCACTGTGTTTACTTGCAAATTTAATTTGAATTGCAAATCTGTATTTATAGAGGTATTTTCCACATCTACAGGAAGACCATCTTTCTAAGCTTCAAAATAAATCTGAAATTTAAAAAGGAATTGTGATTGAGAGACAGAGAAATAATATGGAAGTAGCAAGTTGAAGTAAATATCAAGCCACATTGTCTTTTTAGCTCTGCAAGTCAGGGAGAGCATTTGGAATGGCTTCCAATTGTAAAGTTTCAGAGGAATGTAGTTGCTTCAAGAGAATACCAATTTTTATAGAAATTGTAGAATCTCTGAACTGGAAGGATCTTTAGAGGCCAATCTGTATTCAAACTTGGATCTGACCAAGAATCTATTCTACAAGAAAGTCAATAAGTAGTCAACCTTCTTCCTCCTGAGGTAGCCTGTTCCACTTTTGGACAGCTCTAATTGTTTAAAATTTCAGTTATAATGAGGGCATAGGAGGATTACTGGAATTTATGGAGGAGCTTGATGAGAAAAGAGCAGGAGTTCTGAAGGCTGATGTGGTAGAAGTCCAAAGAAGCGATAGATAAGAAGGCTACCTTTACAATTTGTGTCATGTAGCACCAAAGTCTATCTCACTAAAAATGACTACCCAGAGTCATATGTAATTTCTTACATTTCTATCATTAGTCATTTCTTTTTGTTGACATTGTCAACACAAAATGTTGTGGGCTGGAAGTGTTTCAAGTCACTACTCTTGTGGCTTATATTAAATACTAGAATAAAATGAGAAAGGAATGTCCTATTTAATAGTTAACAGGAGATTCATTTAGTTAGAGAAGAAAAAAGATATTTAACAAGGAAGGAGAATTGAGCACACCTCAAGTTAATTTCAGTTGAGTAAAGATCCTCTGTGTGAACTGTCCATTATTTCCTCAAGTTTCTCATTGCTGTTCAGTACTCAGATGAACAGGCTAAGACATTTGTCTCCTGAACAAATGAAGTCTTAAAGGTTGTTTCAATATCTATTAAGGAAAAATCACTTTTAATTTCATGGAAGTAAGTGTTAGTTATTGCTTCAAGAGAGAAATAGTAAATATAAAGATGTTAGAAAAATTAAAATTAATATCCATTAACAAATTAGTTATTGTAGTAAAAATGTGTTTACCTTTCTGTTTATGTTCTTCTCTGTATATAATTAGGTTTCTTTTTGTTCCTAGATCTCTCACTTGAAGACTCCTCTATTTGGCAGAACCAGATAAAACTTCAGTTGTACTGGCATAGACATTAGGAACTCAAGATCTCCCTCAGGCCAACAGAAACATTAGTAGAGTGTCCATCCATTCTCTAGCAGAAAGAAAAAAAAAACAATAAAAAAAACCTTGAATGAATTAAACAAGATAGTGAAATGTGAGGACTCAGAAAATGTATGTTGAATGGGGTGTTGCCCTACATTGGACTCTCTAGAGAAGTGGATACCTAATGTGGTAGGCACCCTTAAAGAGGAAAGAGGACAGTTCAAAGTGAAATAAAGAGATCCTGAAGGAAAACTAGACAATTTTTTTTTCCAGGAAGCCAGCCTTTGCCAAACACCTAAAATAAATCAGGAAAAATAAAAATCAAGCCTTAACAAATTGATTATACACAGTCTTCCCATTGCTTTAAAATTTAAAATTTTTACTTACAAGGAATTCTGTATTATGTTTGAAATAAATCTTTTACATCATTTTTCTATCATCACAATTTCCCCCATATCTCTTTCCCTCCCCCTCCCAGAGAACCATTCTATATAACAAATAATATGTTTTAGGACCAAAAAAAAAACAGAAGAGGAAAAAATCATTGAAAAAATACAAAAATATATGCAATGTATTACTCACAGTTCTCCCACATCTACAAAGGCATAGGGTGAGGGTCTTTTCTCATATATCTCCTAGTTCTTTATAATTTTGCCACATTTACTTCTAATTGTGTGTGTGTGTGTGTGTGTGTGTGTGTGTGTGTGTGTTCCTTCCATTTACATGATTGTGGTCATGTATATTGTTTTCTTGGCAAAATATATTTTATTCTGCATCATTTCCTATAGACCTTTAATGTTCCCCTGTTTCCAAATATTATTATTTTTTGAATTGAGTGTTTTAATTTTCTGCAATTAAATGGAAAAACAATTTTTAATATTTGATTTTAGAATTTTGAGCCCAAATTTTCTCCCTTACTCCCTCCCCACCCCTCCCCTTGAGTAGGCATAGGTTATACATGTGTAGTCATGCAAAATCTATTTTCATATTAGGCATTTTGTGAAAGAAAACATAGAACACCCCTGAAAAATTCAAGAATAATAAAGTTAAAAAAGTATGCTTCAATCTGCACTCAGATACCATCAGTTCTTTCTCTGCAGATGGATAGCATTTTTCATCTTAAGTCCTTCAGAATTGTCTTGAGTCACTGTACTGCTGAGAATAGCTAAGGGATTCATAGCTGATCATCTTATAATACTGCTGTTACTTTGTACACAGTACATTTCACTTTGTATCAGCATATGTAAACCTTCAAAGGTTTTTCTGAGAGTATCCCACTCATCATTTCTTATAGCACGATAATATTCCATTACAATCGCATAGTACGGTTTGTTCAGCCGTTCCCCAATTGATGGACATCCACTCAATTTCCAGTTCTTTACCACCAGAAAAGAGCTGTTGTAGATATTTTTGTACACATAGGTCCTTTTCCTTTTTGATTTTTAACTCTCACACCCTAATTTAATTTTTTTAGATATCATCCCTTCAACTTTCACATGTCCCCTTTGTCTATATATATATATATATATATATATATATATATATATATATATATATATGTATATATGTATGTGTGTATGTATGTATCTATCTATCCATCTATCTATCTATCTATCTACCTATCTATCTATCTGTCTATACTCTCTCTATGTGTCCTAATAATGAGAAAATTCCTATGACTCGCAAGTATCATCTTCCTATGCAGGAATGTAAATAGTTCAACTTTATTAAGTCCCTTATGATTTCCCTTTCCCATTTACCTTTTTATGCTTCTCTTTAGTGTTGTATTCGAAATTCAAATTTTCTATTCAAGCTCTTTTCATCAAGAATACTTGAAAGTTCTCTACCTCATTGAATGTCAACTTTCCTCCCTGAAGAATTATATTCAATTTTGCTGGGTCAATGATTCTTGGTTGTAATCCTAGCTCCTTTGTCCTCTAGAATATCATATTCCAACCCCTCTGAGCCTTTGATCTAAAAGATGCCAAATCTTGTGTTATTCTCACTGTGGCTCCATGATATTTGAACTGCTTCTTTCTGGCTGCTTATATTTTCTTCTTGACCCAGGAGCTCTGGAATTTGGCTATAATATTCCTGGGATCTCTTTTCGGAGGTGATTGGTGGAGTTTTTCAATTTTTATTTTACCCTCTGTTTCTAGAATATCAGTGTAGTTTTCCTTGATAAGTTCTTGACAGATTATGTCTAGGCTTTTTTTTTATCAAGGCTTTCTGGTAGTACAATAATTTTTAAATTATCTCTCCAGGATCCATTTTCCAGGTCAGTTCCTTTTTCCAATGAGATTTCACATTGTCTTCTGTTTTTTCATTCATTTGATTTTGTTTTTTTTGGTTTCTTATATAATCATTAGCTTCCATTCACTCAATTGCAATTTTTAAGAAATTATTTTCTTTAATGAACTTCTATACCTCATTTTTCATTTGGCTAATTCTACTTCATAAGGATTTTTTTTTCTTCAGTGAATTTTTGTTTGTCTTTTTCCATTTGGCCAATTCTGCTTCTTGTGGCATTCTTCTGCTCATTGGATTTTTGGATCTCTTTTACTACTTGGCAAAGGCTGTTTTTAAGGTGTTGTTTCTTCAGTATTTTTTTGTGTGTCTCCTTTACCAAGTTGTTGGCTCCTTTTTCATGATTTTCTTTTTTTTCAGCATTAGTGATTTTATTCCCATCAAGTATTTGAGCAGTTGAAAACAGCCTACATTTTGAAAAAAAAAGAGTAAATGAGCATGCAGAATAAAGTTAGCAGAACTAGAAAAAGACATATTGCTTACAACATTGTAAATGGAAAGAACAATAAAATTAAATTGAAAGCAATAATGGTAATTTATAATGATCAAATTTTAGCCTGGAAAAGAAACTATGCATGTAGAATTATATGTGCTTGTTAAGTCGTGTGTATCAGATGGAATTGAGATGTTGATCCATTTTATTAAACTGCTTTTTTTTTCCCTTTTACTTTTTATCATAGCTTTCAAGTAGACCAATAATTCTTAGGTTGTCTCTCCTGGATCTATTTACCAGGTTAGTTATTTTTCCAATCAGATATTTCATGTTTTCTTCTATTTTTTCATTCTTTCAATTTTGTTTGATTGGTTCTTGATGTCTCATAGTCATTAGATTCTACTTGCCCAATTCTAAATTTTAATGTTTTGTTTTCTTCCTTTATCTTCTCTATCTCCTCTTCCATTTGGTTGATTTTACTTTTCAGTGAGACATTTTCTTCATTTATATTCTGATTCTCCTTAATCATTTCACCAATTTTACTTTTTTAAAGATTTGTTTTCTTCAGTGAGTTTTTTTCCCATTTTTTTCCATTTTTTCTTTTACTTCACTAATTTGGTTTTTAAAGTCCTCCTTGAGTTCTTTCAGGAATGCTTTTTGGTCTGGAGACCAGTTCACTTTCCCTTTTGAGGTTTCAGATGTGGATATAGTGCCATGCTGTCCTCTTCTGAATTGGTTTTTTGATCTTCCTTGTCTCCATAGTATGAATCAATGGTCTTTGGCTTTATAGTGTGTTTTTTCATGATTTTTTTTCCTCCTGACTTCTAAAGTAGATCTCCTTTTCTGAGGCTCAGAGGGCTCCTTCCCAAGTTTCTTGTGTTGGAATCTGTTGGCCTGCTCACTGGCTTTATGTTCTATGGCCTTTAGTTTCATGAGGTGTGGGGAGGGCTGGTCTGGCTGCTGGGAGGGCATCTCCTCTTCCCCAGGACTTGTCTACAGTATGGGTGGTCTCAGCTCTTGTCTGTGCTGGTGTCTGCCACTTCCCCTGGCTGTGCAAAGGCATGTCTGGGGTCCTGGCATTGATGTTAGTTAACTCCACCCCCTGGGGCTCAGTTACTCTCATTGTTCTCCTGAGGGGAGGGCTGCTGGGACACCTCTCTTCCTGTACTAGTCTCCTTCTGCTACCACAAGGAGGGCCCTCTCCCCAACTTCTCTTGCTACCAAAGCCCCACTTCTGGCTCCCCTGTTTCTCCTGAGGTAGTATTCTCTGGGTTTGTTCAAGGAAGGGATGAGAGCCATTTTTACCTGAACATCAGGGCTCCCAGAAGTTCCAGAAGGCAAGTTTCAAACCTTTAGGCTGTGGGTTGGAGGCCTCCAGGCTAGCTGCTCCCACAGCCACAGGCTCTGCACTCTAACAGACTCCTGTCCAGGGCTGAGAGGCCTGGGGTGCGATCGCAGCCATAGCTGCTACTTCCACTCTGGGAATGTTCCTGCGTTTCACTCACCCAGACAGGAGCACTGGCTGGATTCCTCTGCTGTTTCCGGTTGGTTTGTTCTGGTGCTGTTCCACATACCAGATGCACCTACACCTCCCAGTCTACTAGTGGCTTCTAACTCTCAAATCTGCTCAGATTCACTTTTATAGGTGTATCTGACAGAATTTGTGAGAGAGCTCTGGTAGTTCCTTTCACAGTGACATCTTGGCTCCGCCCCCCCCCTTTCTTTTTAAATTCTCATTAGAGAGGTTGGCTAATATCATGTCAGAGAGTCCTGAAAGAATCCCATTGCAGCTGTTCAGAGGCATTACTTTCTGGCTTTGAGGCAGGGGATTGCTCAAGTTTGTCTTCAGGCCCAATATCTGGGTTAGCGAAGCTGGGGGGCAGTGATGACAGCTTGCCCAGGAGCCAGTCTTCCATTGAGTGGGAGCCCCCTTTTGCATGATTTTCATTCATCACTCTAATTTCTTTCCCAACTTTTCCTCTCTTACTTCATATCCAAAATGCTTTTAAAACTCTTTCATGGCCTGAGACCAATTAATATTTTTGTTGGAGACTTTGGATATAGGAGCTTTGACTTTGTTATCTTATTCTGAGTATGTGTTTGGTCTTCCTTGTTACCAGAATAACTTTCTATGGTCAGAATATTTTTCCCTTGTTTTCTTATTTTCCCAGCCTAATTCTTGACTTTTAATTCTTTGATAAAGTTGGCCTCTGCTTCCAAGGTAAAGGGTGCATTGTCCCAAGTTTCAGGGGTTTTGTGCAGCTGTTTTTAGAGATACTTTTAGGGATTTGTAAATTTTCAGTTCTTCCATAGTGTGATCTGAGGAGAGGTGTGTTTATTACTCTTCTGGCCTACACTCTGGGCTGTGAGTGACCAAAAGCACTCTTTCTGTCCTGGAACTGTGAAGAGGATCTCTGCTCCATTGCAGCCACAAGCTTTGCTGTACTAGTGCTCCTCCTCAACCTGGGACTGTCACCCATGACTGTGACCCAGATCTGAGTGTGGACAAAGCAAAAGAGTCCTAACCCCAGTGCTAGCAAAGAGACCCCTGTAATCTCCTTCTGAGCAGTTATTTGACTCCTCACCATCTGTGGACTGAGAGCTCTGGAAGCAGCAGCAGCTGCTGCTACTGGTTCACTGGCTCCCAAAGACAGCTCATGGTTTGCTGGGGCTGGGGCTGGGGCTGGGGCTGGGGCTGAGCTGGCATGATCCATGCTGAACTGCGCACCACTCTCACTCAGGTGTGACAGATCTTTCCTGCCAATGTTCTAAGTTGCTTTTGCCTGGATAATTATTTCATCCTGTCCTTTTGTGGGTTCTGCAACTCCAGGAATTGCTTCATGATATTATTTAAAGGTGTTTGTTGAGGTGTTGGTGAGAGATCAGCTGAGTCACTGCCTGTTTTCTGATATCTTGGCTCCACCCTAAATGTTGTCATTTTGTATAGAAAGATTGTCCTCTTTGATATCCCTTGCACAAAATATTCATCTCTTAGCACTGACATTTATATTGGCTTTTCCTCATATCTATAATACTCTTCTTCCTCATATCTACATCCTAGTTTCCCTGGCTTCAAATACCAGTTAAAATTCTATTTTCTATAGCAGAGTTTTCCACTTTCTATAGGAAATCTTTTCTCCTTACTTATAGTGCCTTCACTCGGTTATTTCCAATATATCTTAATAGCTTATTTGAACATAATTGTTTACATGTCTCCTCTATTAGAATATGGGCTCCTTGAGAGCAGGGATTTTTTCATACTTCTCTTTGAATCCTCAGTACCTAGCATTTGTGCCTTGTATAAAGCAATAGTTTAATTGAATTGAATTGAAGTGAAGTGAATCGCCTTTTCTCTAGAAGAAAGATCCTGTAATAGAAAGAGCACTGGATTTGTAGATAGCAATCTTGAGTTCTAATCAGTGCCATGCTGGTAAATGTTAACAATCTGCTCTCTGAGGGGAAAATGTACCCACAATACATTTTTAACCTTAATCTGCATTATGAACATTTTCACCATGACGTGTTTAGGTTTAGACAATGAACAAAATAATATATCAAGCCCAAATTTATACTCTGCTTGTTTCTGAGGTGTAAATGCTCACACTGAAAATTTAACAATTCTTTGAGCTGTCTCCAGCATCCCACTGGTTCTAATCCTGATGGACACTTAGTGTTTGTGTGACCTTATACAAAATGACTGACTTGAGTTTTATTTTCCTCCTGTAAAATGATGGGGGTATGTGTGTGTGTGTGTGTGTGTGTGTGTGTGACTAGATGACTTTTAATGTAACTTTATTTTCTTTGAATCTTTGGATTCCCTTACCCCAACATCACATAATCACTCTCTGTTCCCTCTTGCCAGTATTACATTGATGTTTCACTGACCAGTCCCTTTCAATACCACCATGAGCTACCTTATCCAGTTCTTCTCCTTGCATTGAGTCAAGGTCCTTGGGAATGAGGAACAGTGGGATGAACCAAGACATAGATTACATGAGAGAGGAGAGATTTCTAAGTGTCATGGGATCAAAGCCCTGAAGGCAATCTTAGAAGCTATCTAATTCAACCCCTTCATTTTACATGTGTGGAAACTGAGTTGAAGAGACTTGTCTAAAGCAGTAAATTGTAGAGCTAAAATTCAAACTCCTGCCTTTGACTCCAATGCTAGCACTTTTTCCACTATACTAAATCTGCTCTCACCCTTTATTAAGTCTTCACAGTGCTTACCTATGATCCCCCTTGAATTTCTCCCTGCTCCAGAACTTTTTTCTTATTTCTTTAATTCCCCAACTAGTTCGAAGTAAGCAGCCATGTGGAATAACCTTCATAAAATTCTTAAGGTGATCTATTGATTGCTGTGGTCTCATTCTACAACTATAAAAACCACCTAGAAAACAAAGCCCTAACAATATGAACTTTCAATCTATGCTATATAGTCACTCTGAATTTTGAAACAGAGGTCCTGTTTAAATGTCAGGCAGTAAACAGCTGTCTATAAAATCTGATAAATGTACCTATTTACTTTTACCTTAGCTATTATTTCGGCATTACATTCTATTTTCTTTCCAAAACAGTTCTTAATGTGTTGTGAAAGTCTGATTCTTTTTAAAGCACAAACAAGATTGCAGCATCATGGAGCTCCTGTCTGTTTTCTAGGTGGTAGACAAATGCCTTTAGTTTTCACTTAGAATATTATCCTTTAAAAAGACTTTGTCACTTGGAATAGGAAAATGCCATTGGTTTCGAAGTGATTGCAAACTGTTTTTTTCTTTTTATTTTCTAGGCCTAGGTAGAAGAGGGTTCTTGATCCAATCTATCTTGCCTTTTTGGGGTCTTTCAGGTAGTGGATTTGGGATAGATGCACAATTTAGTATTTGGTTATACCTTAAACTAGCTAAATTTCCCCTTTTAATTTCATTATGCTTTGGATTCCTGATAAAGAAAGTCTGTAAAATGTATTATCCAACACAAATACATCATGAGAGAAATGGCAGCAGTAGAGGATAAAGATCAGGCCCAGTAGAATCTGTCTTGGGTTCAGTCACTCTTCAGGGCCTCACTTATGTCCAGGGGTACAATGATAAACTATTTCAGCAGGTAGGGCACAGGTTATTGACAGATACAGCTCTGTGGACCAGAATGACTTATCTAACCACAACAAATCTCCCTAATAGACACAAATTGTTAAAGGACCACAAGATGGTGGCACTCTGACTACAATCACAATTTGCACATGGTCTAACCTTTTCATTACATTCCTCTAAAGAAAGAAGTTAATGAAATTCTGATGAAAATCCAGAGCTATCAAATGAATGGCTATTTATTGTCCAAAATGTGGCCTTGCAGCATGATTTATGAGACAGGCCCAAGTTGTACTATGAGTAATTTCAATAACTCCTCAAATGAAGTTACTTTCTGGAAGATAATAGACCAGAAAGATCTTTTGACTTTACAGGTAACACAGTTTGCTAGCTTGTATTAAAACTCAATAAATGTAATAAACCTCAATAAAAAACTCAATAAATGAATCTGAGTAAATACTTCTATTGTATCATGTAACCTAATAAATGAGAAACAGTGTAATGGAAGAGCACCAGCTTCTAAGGTAGGAAATACTGGATTCCATTGCTTGTGACCAATGACCATGGACAATCCGTTTAACTCTGGATAACTCTCAAACTTTGTCATTTGCTTTCAAGTTGCCTATCTACGATGGTGGAAGGTGTTCTGCAGCAGGATTCCTCACATCAAAACCAAAGTATTTTAGTCCATAAAGTGAAAACAATAATGAATATCAATGAGAAGAATAAATTCACATGACACAATTATTTTTCAACAATGATTTAAGAGAAACAGAAATAATATATAGAAGCTACAGTTAGGCTTACCATAGAAAAAATCATTAAATATTAAACTATTACTGACACAGGACTCTTGACATCAATGAAGCCCTTACTACTTACCACACAAAAGTGTTAGGATGAAAGTGTTTGGCAAACCTTAAAGTTATTTAAAATGTTAATTATCATTGTTCACTCCAGGACCTAGTACTAAATTTAAGTAAGCTTCTAAAACCAGCACAGCTTAATAATAATAATCAAATCTAATAAATTTCTTATTATTTGGTTCAAGTTTCAGAATAGGACAATATTTCTAATAATACTAATTCATATTTGTGTAATAGAGCACTTTAAGTTTTTCAGAGTTTATCAGAGCAATACTGACAATGCTATTTATCACTTCAATTCTTATGACCATCCATAATCATGTTATAATGCTTATTATCATAAACCTATGAAAACAGTTTTTCCTGTGGAGAGATCTATACAGAAATTTATCATAAAGTGTTATGATGCTGGTACAAAGCTATTGAGGTCAGCATTGGCTGTACAGCTGAGTCCCGCAGGATATAAAATAAAATCTACAAAAATCATTAGCATTTGTATATGATACAAATAAACCTTGGATGGAAGAAAGAAAGAGGAATTACATTTTAAACTGGTATAGAATATATTAAATTCCTGGGAGTATACCTTCAAAGACAAACAAAGGAACCGAATAAATACAATTATCAACTGTAAATAAAGACAGACTTAATTAATTGGAGAAATATTAACTGGCCATGGGTAGGAGGAGGTGGTATAATAAAAATTGAAATACCACGTAAATTAATTTACTGTCATACCACCAAAGTATTACTTTTTAGAGCTAGAACAAATATTAATGAAATTCTTACAAAAGAAGAAAGAGTTCAAGAATCTCAAAGGAAATAATGAAAAGGAATGGGAATAAAGGGAGCTTAATAAAACCAGATTTCAAAATGTAGTACAAACAAGTAATTTTTTTTTAAATTTGGTACTGGTTAAAGATAGAGGTTGATCAGTGAATACATTGGGTATACAACATAAGCAAGAATATTTATCTAATGAGTAAACAGAAAGACCCCAACTACTGCAATAAAGATTCACTATTAAACAAAAATTTCTTGGAAAATTGGGCAAGGGTAAGGAAGAAATTCAATTTGGACTAAACACTTTATATCTTAAACAAAGGTAAGTTCCACAAAGATACATGACCTAGATATAAAATGTGACATCATAAGCTAATTAGTGAAATATGGAACATAATTATTTCTCAGATCCATAGATATGAGAAAAATCCTTGACTGAAGGGATAGAGAGGATCACAAAAGATAACATGGATAATATGATATTTAGAATTTTAAAAGGTTTTGCACAAACAAATCTGATAAAGCTAAGATTAAATTAACTAAGGAAAAATCTTTGCAATAAGTTCCTCCAATAAAGGTCTCATTTCCAAGCTATATAAGGAACTGATTCACATTTATAAGAAAAAGTCATATCCCAATTGACAAATGTTCTAAGAATATGAAGAAGTTCTCAAGGGAATGAAGTCAGGTTATCTATAGCCATATTAAAAGCAATGTTCCAAATCACCACTAAATACAGAAATGCAAATTAAAGCAATTCTGAAATTTTACTTCTCACCCATAAGAGTGGCAAACTGAGAGAAAACAAAGAAAACGACAAATGGTGAAAGGACTATGGGGAAGCAATAAAATTTATTCCCTTTTGGTTGAATTATCAGCGGATGCAACCATTACGTAAAGCAATTTTGAATTATACACAAAATGATACTAAACAGTACATCCTCTTTGACCCAGCTATACCACTGCTAGGCCTATACCTAAAAGAGATTTAAAATAAAAAAGCAAAAGGTCCTACATGTAGAAAAATGTTTGCAGGAACTCTTTTTTTCTGATAGCAAAAAAACCCAACAACAAACAAATCCCCTGAAAACTGAGGCAGCGGCTATCTGTTGAGTAATGGTGGAATGAGTTGTGTGGTATAAATGTGATTTAGCACTATTGTACTGTAGGAAATGATGAAATAATTGAAAAGACATGGAAAGACTTTTATGAACTGATATAGACTATAATGAGCAAAGCCAGAACAGTATATACGATAAAATTAAGATGATAAAAATGAATGATTTTGAAGACTTTTAAAAATAATGAAGAATTTAATGAGAAGAACCAGAACAATCTATACACTCATTGGGAATACTGTAAAAACAAACAATTTTGAAAGGCATAAGAATTTTGGGCAGTAAAATGACTACTCCCAATTCCAAAGGAGAGATGATGAAAAAAGCTATCCATGACAAAGAGGTGATGGATTTTGAGTGCAGAGTAAGACAGCTATACACACACACACAGTCATTCAGAGAATTTCTGTTGCTTGGTTATGCACATTTGTTACAAGAAATTATTTTTCTTTTATCCCAGTAATGTGGGGCTTGGGAAAGAGAGGAAAGAGATTTCTATTAATTAAAAAGTAGAGAGGTTGCAGGGTTGCTATAAGTATGAAAAAATATATTTTCAGATGAGGCCACTGATTTGTTTTACTTGACTGTTTTCTTTTTATTTCAAGATACCTTTCATAGTGATTGTAATCTGAAAATGTTTATAATGTAAAAACAAAACACTTTACTTAAATTTTTAAAAGTCCTTTTCTTTTTTTTTTAATTTCAATTCTCGTTCAGAGATTTCTTAACCCCATGTCTCCCAAGGAGTAAACCTCAGTTTTCCTTAAATATTTTAAAAAGATTTAGCAGTTTATGCTTTGAGAATGGCTTCACTTTTAATGAAATTCTTGCAGCTCCCCTTTTGTGAGAAAATGCTCATTTTAAAACTCATGTATAATTTCTATATTTTTTGGTTGAAGCCTTTATTATTGTTCCATTAAATATCTCTTATGGGAGGGGATTAAGAACCATTTTGTGTTGTTTTAAAATATAATAAACAGTGTTTCTTTGTTATGTATTTCTTACTCTGATTTGAGAAGAAATAAATTAATGATTTAATGGCTTTATTTTTCTTGGAAATGGTCATTGACTTTACAATTTTAAGTTCATGCATTTTTTTTAATTTTATAAATTTGGATCCTTCCCCTTATAATATAGTGTGGAGTTTCGTTTGTTTTCCAAGCACTATTTCGTGCAAATATGAGAGAAACTAAATAGGTAGCATTGTTAAAGAAGCTCCCTTCTCCCATTTCTAAATTATTACTGGGGCCTCCATTTTGTGGAAGGGCCCAAATTAACCTTCATTCCCTTTTCCCTATTCCTAGCTTTTGAACTTTAAATAAATGCTCTTGCCCAACTTGCCTCCATTTCTCCCTTCTACTCTTCCACTTTTCACCTCCCTTTTGTATATTATCTTCCTCTTTAGAGGGTCAGCTCATCTAGAACTGAGACTTGTCTTTATGCTTGTACTTGTGTTCCAAGCAATTACCATGGTGCCTGACTCATAGTATATGTTTAAATAAATTTTTGTTTCCTTCCTTTTGCAAAAGAGAAAAGAAATGTATATAGTCTAGGTGTAGACCCTTATATGCCAGCTTTTTGAGGCTGGCGAAATCATTTAATGTATCTCAGTCTGCGTTTCCTTACATTGAAAATGGTGATAATTATAGCACTGCAATAATAATAGGATTGTTGTGAGCATGAAATAACATAATGAAAGTATTTTGTAGAAGTTAAAGTGCTACCACCATTACTAGAACCATTACTAGTGTCACCACCACTGCCACACCACCACCACCACCACCACTAAAGTAGTATTATCCAATTCTGCAACCTCTGACCCTCATTTCACTTTTAATATTTACTAGGAAGGAAAGCAGTCTACTACAGAGGAGAGGACATGACATCTGGAATCAGAGGACATTAGTTTAAATCCTGTCTTTACCACTTAAAACCTATGGGACTATGGATTGGACTAGATAGACTCAGCCCTTCTGGCTCCACACATATAATTTTACGATCCTACTCTCTTAAAAGGATTTATAAGAGATAATGCACAAGTTCTTTTATGTTTAGTTTTCTTATTCATTTGGGGCTAAGTGTGCTATATGGTATAAATTGTTGGTTTAAATCTATTTTGTTTTAAAAATTTCCTAGTGATTCTTATCAAATAGGGAATATTTGACTTAGTAATTCTTGGATTTGTTAAGCAAAGGACTATTGTGTTTAATTTATTTTAATTTTGGATTATCTAGTCTGTTCTATTTGTTATTTTTAAACAGTTTCTAACTAGTTTTGATGACATTTATTTAATAATATAATGGAAAATTTGGTTTGCTATGTCCCTTTGTTCCTACTTGCTCATTATTTCTCTTCAGATTCTATATATTTTATTCTACATTAATATTGTTTGTATTTTGTTTAACTTATAACTTAACTCCTTGGTAGGTTCATTAGTATGCCATTAATGGCATTTTAAAATCCAGGAGTATCATAAATCTTTTTATATTGTCATTACCCAACATTCAATAATGAATGCTCTCCAATGTCTTTAGTTATAGAAAGAGTGTTTAATAATATTGACTTTGATTACCAAGTTGCTTACCCCAAAGGTAGGGTACAGTTTTATTTAGATAAGTTTTGAATCTTGATGTATTGACTGAAACATTTATGCATTTTGTGCTTATTCTTAATTGATATTCTCTATTGTTTCTTCCTAATTTTTTTATTTTGTAGAAATTCTGATTATTTTTCTGGATTCACTTTAGATCCAGCTATTTTAAAGATGTAATAACTTATCTTGATTACTTTCTTTGCTGATTCTATGGAGTTTTCTGAGCAAACTGCCATGATGTCAACAAATGGGGATAATTCTGACTATGCACACTACTGCCAAAGTTATCTTTCTTAAGTACAAATATTACCATGTCACTTAATAAACAACAGTGCTCTATATTGACTCTAGGATAAAATAGAAAATCTGTTTAGCTTCTCCAACTCTTCCTGTACACTGTGATGTAGATAAACTGATCTCTTTCTATTCTTCACTACCAGTACTCCATCTCCCATATTCATGCCTTTGTACTGGTCTTCCACAATCCCTGGGAAAACTTCTTTGCCCATCTCCCTTATAGAATCATTCTTTTCTTTTAAGACACAGTTTATGCACATACCCTTTGATCGAGAAATACCACTACTAGATAAGTATCTCAAGGAGATCATAAAAAGAGGGAAAGGACCCACATGTACAAAAATATTTGTAGGAGCTGTTTTTGTGGTGGACAAGAATTGGAAACTGAGGAGATGCCAATCAATTGGGAAATGACTGAACAAGTTGTGGTATATGAATGTAATGACATACTATTATTCTGTAAGAAATGAAGAGCGGGTGGATTTCAGAAAAACCTGAAAGACTTACATGAACTGATGCTGAGTGAAGTGAGCAGAACCAGAACATTGTACACAGTAACAACAGTGTGATGATCAACTATGATAGACTTAGCTCTTCTCAGCAATGCAATGATCCAAGACAATTCCAGGGGACTTGTAATGGAAAATGCTGACCACATGCAGAGTAAGAACTATAGAGTTTGAATGCACATTGAAGAAAATTATTTTCACTTTTTTCATGACTTTTCCTTTTTATTCTCAGTCTTCTTTCACAGCATGGATAATGCGGAGATATGTTTAACATGATTTTATATGTTTAACCTATATTAGATTGCTTGCTGTCTTGGGGAGGTGGGGAAGGAAGAGAGAGAGGGAGAAAAATTTGGAACTCAAGATCTTACAAAGACGAATGTTGAAAACTATCTTTACATGTAATTGGAAAAAAAATATTATTAAGTTAAAAAAGACACAGTTTAAATACCAGCTTCTTCCTAAGAGGTTCTTCATCTTTCATTTTGTCATGAAAATTTTAGGCAGTATGGTGCACCTTACAGCCTCTTTATCAGAATGCTATTTTTAAATTCATGAAATGAAAAAGACACAAATTATATTGAAATACAGTAATTAAAATACATTTTAAAAAACAAATTTATGCATGTGAGGTTAAGAAGACTATTCTACATGGTGCCTTTCTTGATTCCCTAAATTGCTAGATTTCTCTTTCCCAAACCACTTTGTATATAAACATTTTGTATTTACTTGTATTTAGTTTCTTTATGTTTATTCTGTATATTCAAATTCATGTAGCTATTATTTTCACCCTAAGAATGTAGCATCTTGTGAGTAGCAAGTATTTCATATATTGTATTTGTAATCCCTTGAGCCTATCATAGTTCCTGGCACCTTGAAGGTACTTATTGAAGGCTTGCCAATTGATTGATTGAATGTACTTTAATTTTTTCTCTTGTCTCAGTGGTACAGTTAATATTTCTAGTATTTTATCAAGTAATAGGAGAGAGAGGTGGGATAATTTCTTCTTAAATCTCTTTTGCAGGTAATATTATTTCTTAACTTTAGATATTTTTGATTATATTAATGAAAGAACTTATCATGCCTTTGCATTTGAAGACTTCTAACATAAACCAGTGCTGCATTTTGTTAAAGGATTTTTCTTCTTCCATTAATATAAGTAGAGGCAATGTGGTAGGATGGATGGAGAATCAGCCTTCTGCTCACAAATACTTAGTGGCTGTATAATCCTGGAAAAATTATTTAAATCCTCATTGCTTCAGATTATTCTCTAAGACTGTCTTTTGTTGGATAGTGAGTGTCAGTCTATGTTGGCAGAGGGAGTTTCCTACCTGGGAGTTTCCTATATACATACATACATACATACACACACACACACACACACACATATATATATATATATATATATCACATGTGTATGTCTATGTATACGTATGTGTATATTTATGTATGTGTGTATGTGTGTGTTTGCACACATTATGTAGGGCAGTTAGGTGATACAGTGAATAGAATGCCAGGCCTGGAGTCAGGAAGACTTGAGTTCAAATGCAGCTTAAGACACTTACTAGCTGTATGACCCTTTGTGAATCACTTAACCCTGCTTTCCTGTTTCTTCCTCTGTAAAATGAGCTGGAGAAGAAAATGACAAAACAATCCAGTATCTTTGCCAAGAAAACCCCAAATGGGGCATAAGTCAGACAAAATTGAAATGATTGAAAAACAAATCATATGTTACATATGATATTTGATATACATGTTGTATTTAATGTTACATATACACTTACTCATGTGTCTTTTGTTATTTATATGATTAGTTATGGTCATTTTTTTCTAATAATAAACTATTCTTTTATTTGTAGCAAAATATAGTTTGGTCACTGTGAGTATTTTTTTATTATATTACTATAGTATTTTTGTTAAGATTTCATTTGAAATTTTATTTGTTACTGATATTGGTCTTACTCTGATTGATCCCTCCTTGGTTTAGATATTGCCCAATATTTGTCTAATCAAAGGAGATTTCTGTGAATTATAATATTTTATAGCAATACAATAATTATTCTTTGAAAGTTACATTCAGGGGGCAGATCCAATATGGGGGCTGGAAAGCAGGGACTTGCTTAAGCTCCCCCACAGGTCATTCCAAATACCTATAAAAAATGGCTCTGAACAAATTCTAGAGTGGCAGAACCCATGAAATAGCAAAGGAAATCAGGACTCCAGCCCAGGACAGCCAGGGTAGTCACTGGGAAGGGTCTATCGCACTAGCTGGGAGTGGAACAGAGCCCAGTGTAGGCTGCACCAGGACCAATCAGACCAGGAGCTGGGTGGAACAGGTGTAGCACCCTGAAAAAGTGAGCTGTGGCAGTCACTAGATTTCTCAAACCACAAACACCAAAGACAACAGAGAAGGTTAGTGGGAAAAGCTGCTGGAACAAAATGAAAGGAGTACATGGTAGGCCACAGCCCCTGGGGCAGCAGAGGTGGTGCAGCTCTGAGCCTGCTTCCAGAGCTACAGTTGCAGTTGCTTCCAGCCCCAGGCCCACCTGGTGCGAGGAATTAAGCAGCGGATTAGAGCAGGAGTGCAAAGCATACTTTGCCCTACCTGGATCTGGGCCACAATCCTGGATGGCAGTTTCTCCCTCTGGGTGGGGGAGAAGGAGCACTGGTGTGGCAGAACTTGCTGTGTAGAAGAAGCTCTGAAATTGGCTGTGCAGCCCCTCAAGCTTGGGGCAAAATGTTTTCTACTCTACAAGCAGTCCTACCCTGACAGAAAGCTGAAGGGTCAAGTAGTTGTCTGGGAACATGGCCAGGCAGCAAAAACAGTCTCAGATTCAGACTCAGACTTTGGAATCTTTTTTGGTGAAAAAGAAGACCAAAACACACAGCCAGAAGAAGTCAACAAAATCAAAGAGCCTACATCAAAAGCCTCCAAGAAAAACATGAACTGGTCTCAGGCCATGGAAGAGCTCAAAAAGCATTTGGAAAAGCAAATAAGAGAGGTAGAGGAAAAATTGGGAAGAGAAATGAGAGTGATGTGAGAAAACCATGAAAAACAAGTCAATGACTTGCCAAAGGAGACCCAGAAAATACTGAAGAAAATAACACTTTGAAAATTAGACTAACTCAAATGGCAAAACAGCTCCAAAAAGCCAATGAGGAGAAGTATACCTTGAAAGGCAGAATTAGCCAAATGGGAAAGGAAGTCCAAAAGACCACTGAAGAAAATACCATCCTTAAAAATTAGATTGGAGCAAGTGGAAGCTAGTGACTTGATGAGAAGTCAAGATATTATAAAACAGAACCAAAGGAATGAAAAAATGGAAGACAATGTCAAATATCTCATTGGAAAAATCACTGACCTGGAGAATAGATCCAGGAGAGATAATTTAAAAATTATTGAACTACTTGAAAGCCATGATCAAAAAAAGAGCCTAGATATCATCTTTCAAGAAATTATCAAGGAGAACTGCCCTGATATTCTAGAGCCAGAGGGTAAAATTCCAATTGAAAGAATCCATCGATCACCTCCTGAAAAAGATCCCAAAGAGAAAACTCCTAGGAATATTGTCACCAAATTCCAGAGCTCCCAGATCAAGGGGAAAATACTGCAAGCAGCCAGAAAGAAACAATTTTAGTATTGTGGAAACACAAACAGAATAACACAAGATCCAGCAGTTTCTATATTAAGGGACTGAAGAAATTGGAATATGATATTCCAGAGGTCAGTGGAGCTAGGATTAAAACCAAGAATCACCCTCCCAGCAAAACTGAGTATCATGCTCCAAGGCAAAATATGGATTTTCAATAAAATAGAGGACGTTCAAGCTTTCTCAGTGAAAAGACCAGAGCTAAATAGAAAATTTGACTTTCCAACACAAGAATCAAGAGAAGCATGGAAAGGTAAACAAGAAAGAGAAATTATAAGGGACTTACTAAAAGTGGCAAGAAAAAGCAGTACGTTGGAAGGGAAGAGGGGTCAGGTGAGGGGGAATAAGTGAATCTTGTTCTCATCAGATTTGACTTGAGGAGGAAATAACATACACACTCAATTGGGTATCTTATCCCACAGGAAAGAAGCAGGAAGGTGATAAAAAAGGGGGGACAATAGAAGGGAGGATAGAGAGGGTGAGGAGATAGTCAAAAGCAAACACTGTTGCAAAGAGACAGGGTCAAGGAAGAAAATTGAATGAAGAGGGACAGGACAGGAGGGAGCAAAATATAGTTAGTCTTTCACAACATGAATATTGTGGAAGGGTTTTATATAATGACACATGTGTGGCCTATGTTGAATTGCTTGCCTTCTTAGGGAGGGTGGGTGGGGAGGGAAGAGGGGAGAGAATTTGGAACTCAAAGTTTTAAAAGCAGATGTTCAAAAAAAGTTGTTTTCGCATGCAATTTGGAAATAAGATATACAGGCAATGGGGCATAGAAATCTATCTTGCCCTACAACAATGTAAGGGAAGAGGGGATGGGGGGAGTGGGGTAATAGAAGGGAGGGCTGACTGGGGAATGGGGCAATCAGAATATACACCATCTTGGAGTGAGGGGAGAATAGAAATGGGGAGAAAATTTGTAATTCAAAATCTTGTGGAAATCAATGTTGAAAGACAAAAATATTGAATAAATAATAAAAAAGAAAAAGAAAAAAATAAGAAAGTTATATGCAGGTCGCTTATAAATATATCTGGATCATCTATCTTCCTGCCTTTACCAACTCCTTTTGATAAGTCATGTCTTGTTTTTTTTTTCTCTTTCTGATATTTGGGTACATAATTTTTCTTTGTCTTTTTTGTTAATGTGATGTTTTCTATTTTTAGAGCTATCTAGAATTCGTCTTTCCCCCCTCAATCTTCAGTTTGACTGGCATGTATTATGTATAGTAGGTTCTGATAATTCTCTTTATGTTTCTTACTGTTAATTTGTAATTTTTTAAAAAATTTAGTCATCTGATTTTTCTTATTCTTAAATAATGAAGCTGGCTAAATGGTTTTGGGTTTTGTCATTTCCTAAGTCTCTTTGCAATTTTAACAACTTGTTAATGTAATGGTCAGTTTATTCATTTTTAAAATTTTCTTCTACTTTGTTAATATCTTTCAAAATTTTAGACAATATATTTTTCCTCTGAGTATTGCTTTAACTATATGTACAAAATATTAATGCTGTCATTCTCTTTAATGTAATTATTTTTAGGATTCATTTTTTGGTTCACTCATCCAAGAAGCATCACTTACAATTCTACTTAATTGTATTATCTTTTGCTTAGGTTTACTATGTCAATTGCTATTTTTTTTATTGTATTACAGTCTCAAAATGATGTTATATTTTTCTACCTCTTAAAATTTATTTATGATTTTTATGCCCTAGCAGATTATCAAAATTTATAAAGGTACCTCTGATGATAGAAATTAAATGATATTTTTGTAAAAGTGATGTGTGTGTTTTAGGGTGAAAAATTTGACAACATTGTGAAAGATGGATTAGAAAGAAGGGAGTTCTAAGGCAGTGGAAGCAGTTACATGCTGGTTACAAATTCTTACTTCAAAGTTTACTTTATTTCAAAACATTCAGTCATAGAACTATTATACTTAATTTAGTAACAGACAAGAGCTTCAATTGATCATTCACTGATGATATCTATTTGGTAGTTTCAGATAAGTCCAAACAAAAGTTCAGAGAACATCTGAAATGAGAAGCCCAATTATAACTGGTTTTGCAAAAACAACTGGACACTAGAGTAAATTAATGGCTATTCATCTGCTAAGTATAAACAGGACATGCCATTGGGGAGACTGAAAATGTGTGTTAGGTATGAGGGATACAAGGCTGGTTAATTAAAACTAACATTGCAGTTGATATTTTTGTGGTGCACTTGGGAGGCAGCAGTTAAAGAGATTAAATTTGTTGGTGTTAAGAATCTAATTAAAGGGGAAAGTGCAGTCTTTTGGAGCAATTTAAATGAGGTATCTCTAGTGCAGTCTAAATGGTAATGTGGCTTAAGTAGGAATTTGTAAATTACATGAAATCCATAAAGAATAGTAGGAAAAAATCCCCTACACACATCAAAGATTGGCCTTCATATTGATGGTCATAAAAGTACTATTAAAAACTAGATTGTCTTGCTATAGCATGTTTTAAATTGATTTTGCAGGGGTTATAGTCCCTTTTTATGATTCAGTGACATAAGAACCAAAGCAGCATACAAACAATTTTATAATGTCATATATAATATATCTTATTAACCTGGGGGTGAGAAAACTAAAAAGAAAATGTGTAGCAAGGAGTAGGTGAATGAGATTAGCTAGGTGGGTGGGAAAAATGGGGGGTGAAAAAGAAAATAGAGACATAACAGGAGCTTTAATAGTGGAGAAAAGAGAGAAAAGAAAGTGATCAGTATACCTATGAGAATGAATCATACCATCTCTGGTAATGCTAGTGCTGCTGTTACTACAATGGCTACTATTACTACAGTTGCTACTACCATTACTGTTACTACTGTTATTACTACTGCTATGACTACTATGACTACTACGATTACTATGACTACTGCTACTACTACTACTACTACTACTACTACTACTACTACTACTACTATTACTATTACTATTCCTACTACTTGCTATTTATGTAGTTCTCCAAAGTTTGCAAAATATTCCTCTCATAAGAACTCTATGATTTAGGGAATGTAATTATTATTATCACAATTTTATAGATGTGGGAATCCGATCCTTCTCACATTTAGGCAGCTAGTAAATGTGAGAATTTGGATTCAAATTCAAGTTTCCCACAAGTTCTGGGATCTTTCCACTATACCACAATGGCTCATTGGATCATCAGTAAAAATCAAGCTAGTAAAATTAAAATACACATACTTGGTAACTATCTTGGAGTTGTCACAGAAGGCTACAAAACTCCAGAAACTACTTCATATCAAATGCAGTAGAGCTTTTATGTGTACAAAGCAATAGAGGATTATTTATTGGCAGAATGTAGTTACTAATAAAGCTAATGATCCTTTAAGAAATATCCCATTAGTATCAGTTCATGTCAATTTAACCTCTCAGACAGGACCCAGCAAGGGAGGTATCAATATGATTGCTGGAAAGGTTTTGGAAACAAAAGCACTAGGAGTTAGTTAATGTATCAGTATTTGTTGTGACTGATTAAACTTGGCTCCTCATGGCTTTTATTCTGGGCATTCTAGTGGTATATGTGTGGTCAGATTGCCTTCTACCTAGAACTACATGGTGCCCTTCCTTAACATTGTCTCTCCCCTTTCTATCTGCCCCTAAAAATAGTTCCATCAAGTTTTTATTAAAGTCAATGAAAAGAAGTGTGTTCTATCAGTTCTTTCCTAACCCCATATTCTGCATCCAACTCTATTTCTTTTCAGAAATGACATTTAGATTTCTGTTGTATTCTAACTCCATTCTGCTAATCTATGCTTACTCTTTCAGGATTTCCAGGGTCTGCCTTTAGCACAATCTTTAGGCAAGTAATGTTTTGCTGCTTCCTTTCCTTGCCCCAAACCTCTTGGTGACCCGGCACCCTCCACTTTGATAGAAGATCAAGTACTCTACTATCTTAATGCTCTTTCACCTGGTCATGATAATTTACTTATATTTGTCCTATTTTTCTGTACTTGATAAGAATGATTTTAGTAATAATGGCTATTATTATTATTTCACAGTTTTATAGTGCTTTAGTGTTATAAAGTATTGTATATCTAGTATTTAACCTAATCCTAAAGACAAATCCTAGGGGATAGGTAACATTTATAGATAAAGAAAGCAAGGCTCAGCAAAACTGAACTATTTACCCATGTCACACAATAAGTTAAGAAAGAATGAGGATTCAAATCCAGGTTTTTGGAATTAAAATGTAGTACTTGCCCTGACAAACTGCTATTAGTGTTGGAATAGCAAACTGGCTTAATAATCAAGTTAATTCACAGTCACTTATATTTACATTTTATGTTATGGCTTTATGAAGCTACATATATACTCTCCCCCCACCATCACCTTTTGGTCCTTCATAATTGTTATGATAATTAGGGTGGGACTTTTTTTTTACTGTTTTCTTTTTTGGAATACTGAGGTAATCAAGTACCTTTGAGTTTTGCTTTTCAAATGTAATGGCAAGCAAAGAAGACTTTTTGTTGTCTTCCTTTTGGAGAGCTTCTCAGCACTAAGGAATCTTTGATTTAATCCGGAGTCTTTGATAACCTGTTTAAGTCAGAAGGAGGCCTAAGTCATGTGGGTTTGAGTCACATGGTTGTGAAGCTCTTTGACCTTGAAGAAGTGAATATAAACTCAGAGGTTAGCATTTTGCTTTTGGGGGCATACTTATTCAAAGAATGTTAGTGATGAGACTCTGGGTATCCGTTGAAGAAACCTCCCCCTGCCTTTGAAAAACCCAGATGTTGGTGCTTCTCTGGTAACTATCTATTGCGATTTGATCTGTTTATATTGTCTGTGTTTGTAACTTCTCTTTGTATTTGCTCTGAAGTTCAGGGTGCTGGCTTTCTCCCCTGAACTAAGTGAATGGTATATTTATATTTAGAGTGAGATCTTTAAAAAATCCTCATTTATTTATTTATTTATCTATTTATATGTTTTTTTTTCGTATATATTTATTTATTTATGTATTATTCATTCATTCATTTATTTATTTACTTATTTATTTATTTATTTATTTATTTGATATTTTTAGTTTTCAGCATTGATTTCCACAAGAATTTGAATTACAAATTTTCTCCCCATTTCTACTCACCCCCCTCTCCAAGATGGCATATATTTTGATTGCCCCATTCCCCAGTCAGCCCTCCCTTCTGTCACCCCACTCCCCCCCCCCCAATTCCCTTTTCTGTTACTTTCTTAGATGACAAGATAGATTTCTATGCCCCATTGCCTGTATATTTTATTTCCTAATTGCATTCAAAAACTTTTTTTTGAACATCTGCCCTTAAAACTTTGAGTTCCAAATTCTCTCCCCTCTTCCCTCCCCACCCACAACCCATAAGAATGAGAACAATTCGACATAAGGCACATGTGTATCACTATGAAAAATCCTTCCACAGAACTCATGTTGTGAAAGACTAACTATATTTTGCTTCTTCCTGTCTTATTCCACTTCATTCAATTTTCTCCCTTGACCCTGTCCCTTTTCGAAAGTGTTTGCTTTTGATTATCTTCTCCCCCTATCTGCCCTCTCTTCTCTCATCCCCCCTTTTTATCTCCTTCCTCCTTCTTTCCTGTGGGATAAGATACCCAATTGAGTGTGTATGTTATTCCCTCCTCAAGTCAAATCTGATGAGAGCAAGATTCACTCATTGTCCCTCACGTGTCCCCTCTTCCCTTCCAATCTACTGCTTTTTCTTGCCACTTTTATGTGAGATAATTTACCCCATTCTATCTCTCCCTTTCTCCCTCTCTCAGTATATTCCTCTCTCACCCTTAATTTGATTTTATTTTTTTAAATATAATCCCTTCAAATTCAACTTGCCCTGTGTGCGCGCTCACTCTCTCTCTCTCTCTCTCCTCTCCCTCCCTCTCTCTCTTCATATATATATATATATATATATATATATATATATATTCCCTTCAGCTACACTAATATTGAGGTGTCATGAATTATACACATCATCTTTCCATGTAGGAATGTAAACAAAACAGTTCCACTTTAGTAAGTCCCTCATGATTTCTCTTTCTTGTTTACCTTTTCATGATTCTCTTGATTCTTGTGTTTGAAAGTCAAATTTCACTGAGAAAGCTTGAAAGTCCTCTCTTTTATCGAAAATCCATATTTTGCCTTGGAGCATGATACTCAGCTTTGCTGGGTAGGTGATTCTTGGTTTTAATCCTAGCTCCATTGACTTCTGGAATATCACATTCCAAGTTCTTCAGTCCCTTAATGTAGAAGCTGCTGGATCTTGTGTTATTCTGATTGTGTTTCCACAATACTCAAATTGTTTCTTTCTGGCTGCTTGCAGTATTTTCCCCTTGATCTGGGAGCTCTGGAATTTGGCGACAATATTCCTAGGAATTTTCTCTTTGGGATCTTTTTCAGGAGGCGATCGGTGGATTCTTTCAATTTGTATTTTACCCTCTGGCTCTAGAATATCAGGGCAGTTCTCCTTGATAATTTCTTGAAAGATGATATCTAGGCTCTTTTTTTGATCATGGCTTTCAAGTAGTCCAATAATTTTTAAATTATCTCTCCTGGATCTATTCTCCAGGTCAGTGATTTTTCCAATGAGATATTTGACATTGTCTTCCATTTTTTCATTCCTTTGGTTCTGTTTTATAATATCTTGATTTCTCATAATGTCACTAGCTTCCATTTGCTCCAATCTAATTTTTAAGGATGGTATTTTCTTCAGTGGTCTTTTGGACTTCCTTTCCCATTTGGCTAATTCTGCCTTTCAAGGTATACTTCTCCTCATTGGCTTTTTGGAGCTCTTTTGCCATTTGAGTTAGTCTATTTTTCAATGTGTTATTTTCTTCAGTATTTTCTGGGTCTCCTTTGGCAAGTCATTGACTTGTTTTTCATGTTTTTCTCACATCACTCTCATTTGTCTTCCCAATTTTTCCTCTACTTCTCTAACTTGCTTTTCCAAATCCTTTTTAAGCTCTTCCATGGCCTGAGACCAGTTCATGTTTTTCTTGGAGGCTTTTGATGTAGGCTCTTTGATTTTGTTGACTTCTTCTGGCTGTGTGTTTTGGTCTTCTTTGTCTCCAAAGAAAGATTCCAAAGTCTGAGTCTGAACCTGAGACCACTTTTGCTGCATGTTCATGTTCCCTGCCAACTACTTGACCTTTGAGTTTTTCATCAGTATATGACTGCTTGTAGAGTAGAGAGTAATTTGTCCCAAGCTTGAGGGGCTGCACTGTCGTTTGCAGAGCTACTTCTACACAGCAAGCTCTGCCATACAAGCACCCCACCTCCCCCAAGAACCACCAGCCCATACTGTGACTCAGATCTGAGCAGGGTCTCTACTCCTGCTGGTATCTGCCACCTAATTCCTCCCACCAGGTGGGCCTGGGGCAAGAAGCAACTGCAGCTGTAACTCTGTAAGCAGCCTCAGAGCTGCACCACCTATGCCACCCCTGGGGTGGTGGCTGACTGTGAACTCCTTTCACTCTGTTCCTGCAGTTTTTCCCACTAACTTTCTCTGTTGTCTTTGGTGTTTTTATATTGTGAAGTCTGTTAACTGCCACAGCTCACTGATCCAGGGTGCTAAGGCCTGTTTTGCCCAGCGCCCATTCTGGTTGGTCTTGGTATGGCCCACACTGGGCTCTGCTCTGCTCCACTCCCAGTGTGGTGCAATAGACCTTACCCCATGACCATCCAGGCTGTCCTGGGCTGGACCTCTGCTTCCCTCTGCTATTTTGTGGGTTCTGCAGTTCTAGAATTTGTTCAGAGACGTTTTTATAAGTATTTGGAGGGATCTGGGTGGGAGCTCGTGCAAGTCCCTGCTTTCCAGCTGCCATTTTGGCTCTGAGATTGTTAATGCCTTAAAGTTGCTTTCCTTAGAAAAGCAGATCAAAGAGTCTGTGCTAGCAGCCCTTATATATGCTCTTGTTGTTGGTCTTTCACCCTCACAACAGCTGCTAGCAACAATTTTGTTGCAATAATACCCCTGTGATGTAGAGCTGGAGATTCCCCTAGAGGTCATCTGGTCTAACACCTCAATTTTTTTGATAAGGAAATGATGGCCCAGAAAGTTTAAGTGACTAGGCTATAAAATGACGTCTTTGGTACCAAAACTCATTTTCCTTTCATTATGTCACAATGATTCTTGTCCATATTTATTTATCCCAAACTTTCACAGTGACTTATTCTTTGTTTGAATTTTGCACTTACATACTAAAGCAGAAGAACCTACTTCATGTATTCTCTCAATACATTCTCCTTGTCACTGCTCACATTTTTTCCCCTTCAACAGAAGCTATCATAAGGAAAGTGACCCATTGGGAAGAATAGTGCAATGGACAGGGAATTTGAATCACAGCATATGGGTTCAAATTTTGAGTCTGTTGCCTGTGTCATGTTGGGGAAATCAATGTGTCTTTCTGGGTCTAGTTTCATTATCTATAAAATAAGGGGTTTGGACTAGTCCAAATCTGTGATCCTATGATTTGTCAGAAGATTTTTTATTTGGTCATCCCTACAACTTCATGAAAATGCGTGAAGTCATCACTCAGGTGAATGATGACAACACAAACAGAGCATAAGAACTTTAGCCTATAAAAATTAATGAGCAACAAACATTGTACACTAAACTCATCCAACTCTTTGTGCTATAATGCAATTGGAATAACTGTGTCCATCACACAGGTACTAAATCCACATTGATTTAGAAGCCAAATTAAATTGCATATTTCTCATACTTTCAAAATTTCATATTTTGTGTAGGAGAGAAAGGAAAGTATTAAGTGACACAATTAGATGCACTATTTGTGAGTATTTCTCCTAATGATGTTATAATAAATAGATTTGCCTAGTGTTTCACTTTCTCCTTGGGAATATATATGTTTGAAAGCTACCTTAAATCTTCAATACACTAGCAATATTCACATTTCACATGATTTATTTATTTTTATTATGTATGACAACAAGGTAGTAGAATAATACTTTTGAAACTGTGAGGGCTCTTACATGAGGGTTTGATCTTGAGCTTCTATAAAACTGTCTTTTCATGGCTTTTGTTCACTAAAAATTTGAAAATAGGTCAATTCTTTATCTTAACCATATCCAAAACAGAGCTCACATAATGGATTTTTTACTTCAAATAGGAAGGAAGATCTTTCTCTGATCAGACTATTACAAGGCTGAGGCTCATTGGTACTTGCTCTCAGATTTCTTTACCCTGGAGTCTGTTCTAAACCAAACTACTTTTTTCTACCAGTCAAGTACTGAATCTAGTTCAGAGGCCTTTTTACTTGACAAAAATCATTTAAAAATTTTAATTACTTAGTTTTAACTATTGAGCAGTTGTGCTCTTACATAAAATGAACAATTGGCTGAAGTTACATAATGTGAAAGGTTGTATAGGAAATGAATTTTTTTCTATATATTTTTATTTATTGTATTAAATATTTCCCAATTACATGTAAAATTTTTTAACATCCATTTCCCAAAACTTTGAGTTCCAAATTCTCATGTTCCTTCACATCCATACCCCTTCCTTGAGAAGGCAAGAATTTGATGTCAATTATACACTTGAAGTCATGCAAAACATATTTCCATATGAGACCTATTGCAAAAGAAAATACAAACAAGGAGAAAAATAAAGAAAGCTAAAAAATGTATACTTCAATCTGAATTTTTCATGATGGGTCCTTTGTCTTGGAGCATTGTCTTAATTAGTATATATGTCTTTCACGGTTGATCTTTCTTACAATATTGCTGCTGCTGTATACACTATTTTTGTTTTTTCTCACTTCACTTCACATGAGTTCATATACATTTTCCCAGGTTTTTCTGAAACCATCCTGCTTGTCATTTTTTATAATACAATAGTATTCCATCATAATCATATACCAAATCTTATTCAGCCATCTCCAATTTATGGATACACCCTTGATTCCCAATATTTTGTCACAAAAACTTCTATAAATGTTTTCATACAAATAAATCTCTTTTCCCTTTTTCTTTGATCTTTTTTTGATACACAGCTAGTACTGTTATTGCTGGGTCAATGTGTCTACACAGTTTTATAGCCCTTTGGGAATAGTTGCAAACTGTTCTCTAAAATGGTTGGATTAGTTCCTAACTTCACCAACAGTACATTAGTGTCCCTATTTTTCCACATTCCCACTAGCATTTGTAATTTTCCTTTTCTGTTATTTTAGTAAACCTGATAGTTGTGAAGCACTATTTCAGAGTTATTTAAATGTTCTTTTCTCTGATCAGCAGTGTTTTAGACCATTTCTATGTGATTGTTGATAGCTTTCTTCTGAAAACTGCCTGTTTATATCCTTTGACCAGTTATCACGTGGGAAATGGTTCTTATTTTTACAAATTTGGCTCAGTCCCTTATATATTTGAGGAAGGAGGCCTTTATCAGAGAAACTTGCTATGCTATATATGTCTGCATGTATATGTATACATATATATGTATATATGTGTGTACACATATGTATGTATTAGTCTAGTTTGTGCAAAATCTTTTTCATTTCATGTAATCAAAATTATCCATTTATTTTGATGATTACCACTTTGTAATAGAACTGAAATCTGCTAGAGTAAGGCTTCCTTCCTTCAATTTTTCTTATTGATTCTGCTGGTATTCTTGACCTTTTGTTCTTCCAGCTAAATTTTGCCATTATTTTTTCTAGCTATAAAAAGAATTCTTTTGTACTTCAATTGCTGTGGCACTGAATAAGTAAGTTAACTTAGGTAGAATTGTCATTTTTATTATATTGGCTTGGCCTACCCTTGAACAATGAATATTTCTCTAATTATTTAAATCTTTTTATTTGAGTGAAAAGTATTTTGTAATTGTGTTCATAGAGTTCCTTGGTTAATCTGGCAGGTAAGCTCCCAGATATTTTATATTATCTATAATTATTTTAAATAGAATTCCTCCATCTCTTTCTGCTTGGTTTTGTTGGTAGTATGTAGAAATGCTGATGATTTCTCTGGGTTTACATTACATCCTGACAATTTGACAGCTTTGTTTCCTAATTGTCTCTTTTTATTCCTTTAATTTCTTTTTTAAATTTTATTTCTATAGTTAACATATCTAGTACAATATTTAATAATAGTGATAACATACATGCTTGCTTCACCCCAGATCTTGCTGGGGAGGCTTCAAGTTTATCCTTGTTACAGAAAATGCTTACTGTTGGTTTATGTTTTTAATAGGAATGGAAATTGCGTTGTGTTAAAGGCTTTTTCTGCATTTTTTGATATTATCACATCATTTTTATTGTTTTTGTTATTCATATGGTCAATAATATTGATAGTTTTTCCTAATACTGACCCAGTCTTGCATTCCTACAATAAATCCCACCTAGCTAGAGTATGTGATCTTTATGATATATTACTAGAATCTCCTTGGTTTATTTAACCAAATATTTTAAGTATTTTATTTAATACTTTTGCATCAATATTCATTAGGAAAATTTGTCTACAGTTTTCTTTTTCCTGTTTTAACTCTCTCTGGTTTAGGCATCAAAAATATATTTGTATCATAAAATGAATTTTGTTGGACTCTTTCTTTACCTATTTTTTTTCAAATGGTCTATATAGTATTGGCATTAATTGTTCCTTAAATGTTTGGTAGAATTTCCTTGTAAATCTCTCTGTTCTTGTTTTTTTTTCCCCTCAGGGAGCTCTTTGAAGGCTTATTCAGTTTCTTTTTCTAAGATATGGTTATTTAAGTTTTCTATTTCCTTTCTTCTTTATTTTGTGGTTATCTTGGTTATATGGAAAGTTCAAGTCCCCCAATAATATTATTTGAGCTTTTACATTTTTTACCACTTATTAATTATTATTTACTAATATTCTTTTACTATTCATTTAATTTTTGCTTTGAGAAGTTAGATGCTATGTCATTTAGGGGATATATGATTAGTATTGATTTTCTTCATTGTCTGTGGTGCTTTTTAACAACATGTAATTTTCAATCTGTGCAGTTTATATTTTTGCAAATCTTCATTCATTTCACTTAGATTGTGAGTTTTTCTGGCATATATCTGGCAAAACAATTCCAATACTTTCTTTAATTTCATCTTCATTTGGTGGTTGATTCACATTTTTCTTTTTTGACACTGAAAATTTATTTTATTTTTTCTTTTTTTAAATCAGTTAACTGATGGTTTATATATTTTGTTGATTTCCCTCCCTAAAACCACATGGTTTTATTTACTAGTGCATTTTTAAAATTTTAAAATTTTATTTTGTAATTTTATTAATTTCCCTTCTGGTTTTTCAGGATTTTCATCTTAGTGTTTGAAGAGTTTATATTTTCTTTTTCTAGTTCTTTTTAATTTTTATGCCCAGCTCATTGATCCAGTAGTTCTCTCTTTTATTGATATATGCATTTAGAGTTATAAAATTTCCCCTAAGTACTGCTTTGGCTGTATCTCACAAATTTTGGAATATGTCGTTTTTGTAATTCTCTTTAATATAATTATTGATTGTGTCTCTGATTTGTTCTTTGATCCACTCATGCCTTAGATAGATTTTTAATCTATGCTTCTTTGGCTCTTTATTGAATCAATTTTTATTGCATTATAGTCTGAAGAGGGTGCAATTAATATTTATGCATTTTGTATTTGATTGTGAACTTTTTTCTCTTTGATACATAGTCAGTTTTTGTGAAGGTGTGATGCACAGCTAAGAAAAAAATTATACTCCTTTCTTTTACTATCCAGTTTTTTCCAGAAGTTTATCATTTCAAACTTTTGTAAGATTCTATTCATCACCTTAACGTCTTTTTAAAAAATTCTGTAAACATTTATTAACAACTTGTACTCAGGGGTGTGTTGGTAGTGTTTCCATCACAGATACTAACTTCTCCCCCAACTTCCTAGATTGGTTCTAAAGGATCCTATTAGGCCTCAGTATAGTCAAGCCCAGCAGGGAAGCCTTCACCTAATAACTGTTCACCTTATGTTACACATCCAAGATAGGGAACCATTAAGATGATACTTTTCCCTAAACAAAGTTCATTAGAATAAGTTTAGAGGTAAAGTACTTTCTAGGGATTTCGAAGAACTTAAGATCTTTCTTATTTATTTTTTATTTGATTTATCTAACTCTGATAGGGGAAAGTTGAGGTCCTCTACTAGGAAAATTTTACTATTTCCTCCTACAATTCATTTAATTTTGTTTTAAGAATTTGGATAGTATGATAGTTGTTGCCTATATATTTAGCATTAATATAAATTTATTACCTAGGGTGCCTTTTAACAACATGTACTTTCCCGGTTTATTCTTTCTGTTTTTTCTTTGTCAGAGATCATGAATGCTACCCCTGCCTTTATCACATCAACTGAAGCATGATGGACTCTGCTCTAGCCCCTTATCTTAACTCTGTGTGTGTTTCTCTGTTTCAATTTTCCTTCTTGTCAGCAACATATTATTGGATTCTGGTTTCTAATCTATTCTGCTATCTAATTCCATTTTGTAGGTAATTTCATTCTATTCACATTCATAGTTATGACTGCTAACTGTGCACTTCTATTCATCCTATTTTCTTCTGGTTATCCTTCTCTCTCTCCCTTTTTCTCCTGTTTTCCCACTAAAGTCTGTTTTACTTCTGACCATACCCTTCTTTTATCTGCCATCCCTTTGATGCCCCCCTCCTTTTTTCCTCATCCCTTTTCACTATTATTTCATTGTTGGATAAGAAGAATTTCTACTATCATTTGAACATTTCTCTATATATTTTCCCTATTTGAACAACATTAGATGTAGGGAAAGAAAGATTCCTATTATTGGTTGTATATGTACAGTCAATCCTCAACTTTCACATTTCTAACATTCCTAGAAAACTGCATGAAACTAAAGAAAACTCAACAAACAGGAATGTTTATACATTGAGCATTTTGGAAATAGGAGGTTAGGAAACTGTGATCACCAAACTGTAATCATTCACCAGAGATTACTGAAAATACACTTTTCTACATACTATTCTTTATAGAAATAATTCTGATTATATACATTTTTCCTACCAGTAACCATGAAACAACCCATAAAATTTGGTACATAAAATAAAATTGGTAATGTGCAAAATATTTTTTCTTGCTCGTAATTCTCTAGAATGCTATGATTTTTGTACTAGTATTTAAATAAACAAGCTACTGATTTCAGACAATATTCACTTTTCATAACATATAAAATCTATGATACCATAAATACCATACAGCAAATAAAATTTTTAAAACTGAAACATTTTAACCCAAATATTACCTTCCATTGGGTCAGATGGCTGTGTGAAGGCATCATACTGTAGACAATACTGCTGTAAACTCTTCTTTCTTGGTTACCCTCTGAAAACCAAGGGAGAAGCTGCTGGGGCATTAGTCACTGCTGTTAGAAGACTCAGAAGCTGGTAAGGTTTAAAAAATAACCCCTGACACTGTCCTTTATGGATTTTTGATGGTGTTGAACATTGTGAAGGATACAACAGCTAGAAATAATCCATCAGTGATGTCTGCTTTTTGCACTTTTTGAAATCCTGAAAGGTCTTGGTGTATAGGAACATAGCAGAAGCAAGTGGACTTTTAACTTCGAGGCTTCAGTTGACAATAGGATTGGCAGCCTTGATGTTTCTAATCAGCTGGTCAGTTATGCCAATCCACCCTTCAAGCTTGGAAATGGTGAGAAGCACAATATTTTTTTTTCTCTACTGTGCATAGCAACGAATATGTATGGTTGCCAGCATGAAAGTGAAAAGGTTACTAATAAAATGACATGAATATTTGAAGTCACAAATGTTAAACTTATGAATGTCGAGGACAGACTGTGTGTATACACATATACTTATGTATGTATACATGCATTTGATCTTATATGAATATGAATGAATTACAAACATTCCATTCCTCCTTCAATTTCCCCTGTGATGTATAAGCTCTCCTTTTGTGCCTCTTTTACATGTGATAATTTTCCATATTCTCCCTCTACCTTTCCCCCATTCTCAGGGCATCTGTCTTTCTTATTCGTCCATTTTTTAAATCATTCTAGAATAATTGACTCACTCCCCACTTTCCTTCTATATGCACTTCTTTTTATTGCCATAATAGTGATAAAGTTCTTAGAAGATATATATGTATATATATATATACACACTATATATATATATATGTGGATACAAATGCATACACATATACACATATATGTATGTATATATGGATGTGTGTGTATATATACATATATATGTGTATGTGTGTGTGTGTGTGTGTATATATATACATATGTAGATAGATAGATAGATAGATAGATAGATAGATAGATAGATATGATTTTCCCATATAGGAAAGGCACCTACATGGCACAGTGGATAGATTGCTGTGCTTGAAGTGAGGAAGACGACTCATCTTCCTGAGTTCAAAACTGGCCTGAGATGCTTACTAGCTGTGTGACCTTGGACATGTCACTTAAACCTGTTTGCTTCATTTCTTCATCTATAAAAAGAGCTGGAAAATAAAATGGTAAACCATTTCAGCATTTTTGCCAAGAAAACCCTTAATGGTGTGATGAGGAGTTGGATTTGAGTGAAACAACTGAAAAAACAACAATATAGAAACATAAACAGAGTCCCTTATGATTTCTCATTCACATTTACCTAGTCATATTTTCTATTCAGCTCTGATCTTTCATCAAGGATGCTTTTAAGTCCTCTATTTAATCAAATACACATTTTTCCCTTGAAGGATCATACTTCTACTTAGTTTTTCTGAATAGGTGATTCTTGGTTGCAATCCTAGCTCTTTTGCCTTCTATAATATCATATTCTAACCTTTTCAAGGTGATAGTTACTAAATTTTGTGTGAGCATGATTGTGACTCCATCGAGTTTGAATGATTTCAGTTGTGAGAAACATTTTCTCTTTAACCTCAGAACTAGGGTGGTGATAGGTAGTTTTCTTTCAATTGCTATTTTACCCCCTGTTTCAATGTTATTCTGACTGTTTTCCTATATAATTCCATTTAATATGACATCTGGGCTTTTTCTTTGGTCATGGTTTTCAGGTGGCCATGTATTCCTTAAATTATCTCTCTCAGTGTATTTTCTAGGTCAATTGTTTTTAGTATATTTCATTTTCTCCATTTTTTCCATTCTTTTTAACTTTGTTTATTGTTTCTTGATATTTCATGGAGTCATTAGCTTCTACCTGCTCAGTTCTAATTTTTAAGAAATTATTTTCATCGGACAATTTTTGTACTTATTGTTTTTATTTGGCCAATTATATTTTTTAAAAAGGTATTTTATTCATTTTTGTATGTCTTTTGCCACATTGCTAATTGTCTTTTCATGTCTTTCTTTGCTCTCATTTCTGTAAGAAATTTTTCCTCTACCACTCTTATTTGATTTTGAAATAATTTTTCCAGGAATTTGGTTGTGATTGTGTCCAACTCACATTTTTTTTTCTTTGAGCATTTGCTTGTAGCAGTTTTGATTTCATTTCATTTTGCTGTGTTTATGTCTTGATCTTTCTTGTCACCATAGTAGATTTTTATGATTGTGTTCTTTTTTTGTTGTTTTCTAACTTTTCCATGCCATTTCTTCATTTTTAACTTTATGTTAAAATTGGGCTCTGTTGCCAATGTGGGGGTCAGGGCACTTTCAAGCTTCAGGCTTTTTTCCCTCTACTGTTATCTAAGCTATTTCTAGGAGTTTGAAATTTTTTGGTGATTCCAGTGTTATGTGATCTGGGTGGTGGTCACTGACATCCTGATAGGTACTCTGTTCTTTACCAAGAAAGGGCCCCTGATCTCTTGGGATTGCAATTGACATTGATGCTCAGGGCCACTGATCCCTTGGAAATGGGAGTGGTACCACTCCTCAGTAGTCCTGTGTCCTTCATACCAGAAGTTCCTCAGGTCTCATAACCCTTGTGACCAAAAGCAACAATTCTCTTCACTGGTCGCTATAACAATAATTAGGCTAGCAGCTACTGTGGCTGTGTAAAACCAACAACAACCAGCACACAGAAGGCTGTCTACACAGGTTCTTTGATCTGCTTTACTAAGGAAAGCAGCTTTAAGGAGTTAACAATCTTGCTTTACTCAAACATATATATAGACAGCCTTCTGTGTGCTGGTACCACTGCCATATATACTCAGTTTGGGAGGAAAAGCCAGCACCCTGAAGTTCACTTCAGAGCAAATACTAACAAATTAAAAACATACATAATATAAGCAGACCAAATCACAATTCATAGTTACCAGGAAAGCATCAAAATCTAGGTTTACAAGCCAGGGGCTCTTAAAATGGCTTCCCAGAGTTCCATGCCACTCTTCCAGTATCTGAGAGCCCTCAGAAGTCAAAGGCCAACCTTGGCTCTTATATACCTGTGTCATGGACCCCAGAAGGATTCACACCTTATCAGGTGTGAGCCTGGGATTTAGTAGCCAGTTAGCAAAAGGGTGCAGGCCTGGGGCTTTGCATCTAGTAAGGCTTAATCAAAGGCATTTGATTACCTTAGCATTTCTAAAAGAGAAAAGAGTAAAAAAAAGTCCCACCTTAATTGGCAATACAGTCCCCATCCCTCCTGCCCAAAAGTATTCCTTTCCACCCTTAAGCCAAGACCTAGAAATGGTTATAGGCAGTGGATTTGCCAAAGATAATCTGGTCCTGTGTAACAGTGACAACACTGTTAATGCCTTTCTTTTTTTTGTTCACTTCAAATATCTTTTCTAAAATTTTATTTTTAATTTATGTAATAAAATAAGTATTTATATATCATAATACAATTTAAAAAAAGATTGCAGATGAAACTGCACATCTACTACACACAACTTGCTATTCCTTTCAAATATACAAAAAATCATGTATATTTCTTTTTTTTTTCTTTCCTTCACTTTCTCCTTGCCCTAGAGATGACTACCATTTAACACAAATAGGTGTATGTGTGTCTATATATATATATATATACATATATATATATGTATGTATTTGTGTGTGTGTATGTAAAATTATTCTATACATACTTCTATTCATCAGTTTTTTTTTCTGGATGCAGATAGTGTCTTCATATGTCCTTTATAGTTCATTTGGATATTTGTAATAGTCAAAATAATGTATTCACTCAAAGTTGTTTTTAAAAAAATATTGCTGTTATGGTATACAATATTTTCTTCCTTCTGCTCATTTTACCCTTCATTATTTCACATATCTTTCCATACTTTTCCTAAAATCATCGAGCTCATCATTTCCTGTAGCACAGTAGTATAACAGTCACCACATCCCTATTATAGTCTCTGGCTTGAGAGCTCCCAAAGTTGCTATTGCTCCTAGTCTTACCACTGATATGGCAACTACAAAGAATCCCAGCCAGCCTCTACCTATGTTTCACAGATCTCTCTTTCTCACCTCATGTGTTGTCTTGGGCTGGAAGAATTTCTCACTTTGACCTTTTTTTGGCTCTGCATCTACAGAATTCTGTTTGAGGTAATATTTTAAAGGTTTTTGGAGGGCAATATTTGGAGGCCTCAGCTGAGTGCTTCCTTTACTCTGCTATCTTGGCTCTACTTGGAAATTAAATTTAAAATAGTCCCGGAAACCTAAGAATTTATGGTCTATGTCATGAGATAAGATGTACACAAATTATTTCATTTATGAAGTTCTCACATATCTGGCCCATATATTGTCCTTGAGAGTAACTTTCCCCCCAATATTGGAATGAGGTATATTTCAGATAATTTCTCTTCATTAAATGCTTCCAATTTGGGTAATGTCATGTTGCATTCATTCTGAAATGGGCTGGGATGCTTTGAGAGCTATTTTTTGAGTTGTGAAAATGATTACTAAGTGAATTTTCTTTTAACTTTGCAAATCTTGATATAGGTTTGAATAGGTTTGAAAATTATTATAAGATCATATAATCAAAATGACAAAAAATATTCTGCACATCATTTTTAATCTAAGATTTTAAAGAATCTTAAAATTGATGAAAACTTATTGAAAGACTGTATATAAACAGATAACCTATAAACAGAGATGTACATAGTTAAATTCAGAAGGCATGTGTTAATTATTACCAGAATTTGATCTGCATCTAGAATTAGAGATTGCAACAGAAATTTGCCCTATCTAGGAAAACCTGAGGGGGCCAAGTTGAATTTATCCTGAGTCCTTTGGGAGGTAGTGTAATCTTTTTAGTCTTTTCCAGGGAATCAGAGTCACCAAGATGCCATCCAAATGCTATTTGCAGGTTCTCTGTTAAGTACTAGGGATAAAGTTAATAAAAATAAAAACAGTTCTTGCCCTCAAGGAGTTTGTAGTCTAGTGAGAGATGACATACAACAGGAAGCAGGAAAGTCAGAGATGTAGTGGGGATAGAGGAAAACATCAGGGAGTGTCTTGTTTTGTGGAATTAAAACTGGACAGAGCAGCGTATGCAAAATGGGATGAACTCACCTAGATGCATACTGCTGGGTGGTCCGATGTTACGTTGCCTGGCCTACTTTATGAAATTATTTAACTCTAGCTTAGGACCAAAACCAAATTCTATGTTCAAATGTCATTTAAAATGCTCTCTCTCTCTCTCTCTCTCTCTCTCTCTCTCTCTCTCTCTATATATATATATATATATATATGTATGTGTGTGTATGTGTGTGTTTATATGTATATATATCTATATATATAGATATAGATATATACACACATACATATATTCATGTGTGTGTGTATAAAATTCATTTCTTAGACCACGGATGTCCTATGACCTCAGAGACACCAATTCTATGCGTCGTATGATTTTCACCTCTACTTCTGCTCATTCCATTCCCTAACCTAGAATGTAATGTCTCTCTTCTAACTCCCATGTATATATCCTTTAGAAGCCAAATTAAATCCTACCTTTTCTTGGAATTTTTCTCTTGGTGTGAAACATTCTGATACTATTGTTTCATGTGTTATGTTGTAATACACTTAGTTGTATGTCATATCCCTTTAATTACATTCTAAACTCCAGAGCGTCAGGGACCAATAATTTTTCATACTTAAAAAAAAATTCATCTGAACCTTTCTTATTAAAATTTTATGTCATCCATTTTTAAACAATATTATCTGTGGCACCTAGAACATATTATTACATAGCCCATAGTAGGTACTTAATAAATGTCTATTGATTGGCTCTGTGATCCAGGGTATAGATTAACAACAAAGTTTCATTGCATTGAATTTTGACATGAATGAGAAGAGGAAAGAAAGGTGAAAATTCTGTGTACTAATGAGCTTCATATTGTCTGAAGGGTTTTAGGACCACTCTGTATTTCTGCATTTTTGTACCACTCATCTTTCTAGAAAAGTGACTAGATGGAACAGGACATAGATACCAGAAATCCTCATTTCCATCCCTCACTCTGGTTCACTCATTCACTTTGTGTCCTTGAATAAATGACTTTGGACTAACTTTTCCAAGGCCATTTCAGTGTGATTCATTTACAGTTTTATGTGGAAAAAACATTAACTTCAGTTGCATTTCACAAGAATAGTGTCACAACCCCAGGATGTCAAGCACAAGTCAACTACACTTGAATTTCCATATAACTATTTTCTGAATGCATTTCAACTATATACTGAATGAGGGAGGATACCTTTTGAAAATGTGGCACTTAGCCTTTTGTTGCCTCCCTTCCCCAACATGGAAAAGGTACTTAGAAATTCTCAGATGAAAGGCTCTAGAGAAGTGCAAAGAATAATAAGCAGTCCTATATTTAGAAAGCTGTTGAAGTTGAATTATAAATACATGTGACAGGCAGTACAGTTCATCTGTATTTCTGGGTCTTTCTCTTACTTCTGTCTTTCTGCCTCCATCAGCAATCACAATGCTAGTTGCTCTACCACCAAGCTAAAAATTATAGGGGAAGCAGGTGAACAGGCAGAGGGAATCCTGTGATGATAGGATAAGCACCCTCATATTTTTGAGGATTTGGGGTAATAGGCAATAGATCAGAAGATATGAGAAGTTCTTCTTTCATAGCAACTTCTCCAAAAAATGTACTCTTCAGCTTGTTTTAGATTGCTAGCTATGTTTTGGGATAGATATATTTCTTCAATTATGTGTAACTATATACAAAAATATTCATAATATAATATATTATACAATTATCTCTTATTATATATTTTATATGGTTATATAATGTATATGTATAGCAACTATATATAAAAATATTCACAATAATTGCCACAGCTGCAGTAGGTACAAATAATAGCCCTTAAAGAAAAGTTTTATTGAATTTTTTGTTTTTTTCAAGCCATTTCACAGTATAAACCCCATCCTCCTCCTTCATTGAACTATTCCCTATATGAAAGAGAAACAAGTAAGCAAAATGACCCAACAAAAAAGAAAGATTATAAATTATTCTATTCCTGTTGCTCTGTATTCCTTTCCAAAGAGGAAGGAAAAGTGTTCCATCAATGGGTCTCTTGTACCAAATTTGTTATCACATTTAATCTGAGTCTGGCTGCATTTGAGTATCACTTTTATTGGCATTATTATAGTTGTGCCTATTATTCCTCTGGTTTTATTTTCTTGACCCTTTACCAGGTTATATAAACTTCCCCATGTTTTTTTCTGACTTTCTCCTATTCATACTTAAAGTAAAATAATATTCAATTATATTCATGTAGCTTGATTTGTTCAGCCATTCTGTAATCATTGAGCACTATTTTGTTTCTGCATTTTTTGCTACCACCCATAAGTACTGGTGGCACTGTCTGTGTCTATACACACTATAGTTGCATATGCATACATGCATGTATGTATGCATGATGAAAATGGCAGTTTAGTGGATTTTATACAAAAATCCCATCCCCCCCCAGAAGAGATGGGTCATTTCAGGTTCTTATGCCTATCTCCCCAAAGCCCCAGTAACATAGACCATTTCCATCTTTTATCATCTTTGATGACCTTTTTTCAAGATGAATGGAATCTCAGAGTTATCTCTGCTTTCCTCTTATTATTAGTGATTTGAAGTGTCTGCCATTGTCGTGGTGTTAGAAGTGGTTGTAGTGTTTTGTACAGTTGTTGATCATTTGCATTCATTTGAAAACCTTGCTGTCTTGGGGTCAAGTTCAAGTTCAAGACTTGAGGTCAAGTTCTCCTTATATACCAGATGTGTGAATCTGGGAAAATCATTTAGTCTCTCAGTGCCCCCAGGGAACTTTCTATGAAAATATATTTCAGAGCAGTTACCTATGGGAAGAGGGGAATGCTTCACTTTATACACATTTATGCATGACTCTTGGATCTTATATATTTGTGTGATTTCTCTATATATCTTGGATATCACATTTTTACCAGAGATATTCGATGCAAAGTTTTTTTTTACCCCACTCAACACTTAAAAAAACACTTCTAAATGTGTTGTGTTGGTTGTCTTCAAGTAAAAGTGTCTTAGTTTTCCAGTATTGACTAGGCTTTTTTAACCTATGTTCTAAGAACTTAATTTTTTTTGATAACTTTATATAAACAATTGATTTCCTTTGCAGTGCCATGCATTTTATTCTGTGCATTTAAAAATACTATTCTGAGAAATGGTTCATAACCTTGGCCAGTCTGCCAAAGCAATCCATGGTACATAAAAAAGTTTAAGGAGTCCTGTTCTTTTTTTGTTGTTGTTGTTTGTTTGTTTTGTAGAGGTGATTGAGGTGAAGTAACTTGCTCAGGGTCACACAGCTAGGTAGTGTTTGAGGCTGAATTTGAATTTAGGTTCTTCTAACTTCAGAGCTGGTGCTCTATCCACTGCACCACCTAGGTGCCCCTGGATTCCTGTTCTAAATACGCTCTGATGCTTGAATTTTTGTGACATTGCCATCTAACGGTTCTCTTCTTACTTGGCTGACCAATCCTGCTTTGTCCCGTTAATAGGATCCATATCCATCTCCTGCCCCATATGAACTGATATATTTCAAGGCTCTGTTCTGGACTATCTTTTTTTTCTCTATGATAAATTTGATGATCTTGTCAGCTACCATTCATTCAGGCATACCTCTTTGAAGGTGAGTACCAAGTTAACATATCTAGTTTGCATTGCTTTCCTAAGCTCTGGCACCACTTCTCAACTGTCTGTTTGATATGTCCAGGAGAGTTGTCTGTGCATGTTACATATGCTTGGACTTTCAATTAGAGAGTAATTCTTCTTTTTTAACTTTTCAGTTCCATATACATCTTGAAGATGATTTGGAAATTAATTGGATATGGAAGGTGAAAGAAAATTATAAATTAATGATGACCCCTATACTGCAAAACTGAGTAAATGGAAAAGTGGTGTTGTCCTTGATAGGCATAGGGAAATTAATAGAAGGGCTAAGTTTAGGAGAAAAGATGATGAATTTCTTCCTGTGGTCATTATTGGTGGATGGGACATTTATTTTTTCTGGGACATAATCTTATCACACCAGTTTCAGAGTATTTACAATGAAGAACAAGAATCTTTTCTATTGTAGAGTGTGAGCACCCTGAGGATAGGGACTAGTTTTTTATTTTAGTATTCCCAAGGCCTACCTCAATACCTCACACATAGTAAATACTCAATAAATGCTTGTCAAATTGGATTTCCTAAAATAAAAAAATCCTCTTTAAAAAATAAAAAAAGTAAAATGAAACAGAACCAAATAGAGTGCATATTTTGTGACATAATATAGATTCTTGCAGAATTCATCATATCCCGAATGCTCTACATTTGCATTTTCATGTGCATGTCCAGATGAAGGCCTTGAAATAATTTGATAGAAGAATGTCCGAGATTAGTTAAGAAAACTGATTGCTTTCATCCTGGTTTACCTTATGGTTTTCATTTAAATATATTTAATGTAATATTCAAGATTAAAATACAAGAAAAATTAGAGAACTGTGACTCTCTATACAACTATAAAATAAGACACAGGGATAAGAAAAATAACTAGTGCCATGAATGTGTAATCTGTGTGTCTTAATGTTCTAAAATAATTGGGCAATAAACCCATAAAGTAAAACCATTTTAGAGAAATATTGTATAGTATCATTAAGTGATTGAATTCTCTTCTAGAAAATGTGGAGGTAAAATTCAAATATCCTCAGCAAAATTTATATAACAATAAAACAAAGATGTACAGTTTCTTAGCTGCAAATACAGAATGCACATTATCCAATTATAAAATTCATCTTTGGGAGCTAAAAATTAAGCTTACTGCATTATAAATTGTCTCTATATGTAAATGATAGATAGTTAAGTTGGAATATATTATATCTTTACATCAATTCCAGAAATAGTCTTCAATATAATTTGTAACAGTATGAAAGCAAAAATTATTATTAACTACTTTAAAAAGATAACCTGTCTTTTTAAATCCTATGGAAATATATATATATATATATATATATATATATATATATATATATATATATATATATATTTGAAAAGAAACTAAAAGGAGTTTAAATATTTCTAAAATGAAATGGTCAGTAGTTACCCTAAAATTATCAGTGTTATTTTTAAATATAATCATCTTAATTTAATGAGCTAGGTTTTCAGTTACATTTTTCAAAACTTATCATTGCTGGCCATAGGACTAAGGTGCCATTTTAAAATAGATAGCTAAAGGAAATGGATTCTGGAGTACCCCTAACTCTAAGTACTGTTCAATTTGCCCAATGACATTTATGATCCATACTAAAAGGATGGAATTAGGATAGTCAAGCTTCTATGAAATGGGGGTACAAAATTTTTGGAACTAAAAATTTGGCATTTCAATTTGTTTTTCAAAAATGTTGCCCCTTCTACTGACTTCTTTTGCCAAGTTTTTCCTTCTGGAAATGAATGCTTTGTAGATTGGGAGCAAATCCTTGCTCAAGATAAATGGGTTCTCGACAGGCGTATTTCAATAGAAGACTAGATACACCATTCAAATCTTGAGTTCCCCAAAGATTCTTCTAACTGCACCATTACTACTGTGCCCAGAAAAGAATGCCAATCATCTTGGGCAATTTAGTTTAGAATACAACTCACATCTAAGTAAGGGGGTAATTTTCTCACTAGGACATTGTATAATTTATCAATGAAAGATATAGCAAATCCCCTACTATAACTAAATCCTATTCATTTAATAATGATGATGATGATAGTGGGTAGTTCATCTTTATATAACCCTTTACAGTTTCCAAAAATGCTATTAAGTGCCTCTTTTGTAGAACATCCTGTGCTATGCGCTGAAGAAAATGCAAAGACATATACAAGAACCCAGGCCTTACCCTGAAAAGATCTCAGAATTGCATTCCTTTGCAGAGGGGGGTTTGGAGAAATTAGTATGGAACCTTGTATATATTATACAGTTGTTTTCCATGTACTGATTTATTTTTGCTAATTTTTACTCTTTTCCTAACAACAAATATCTGTTGTAATAAGGCATGGCTCTGTGGGAAGAGGGAAGGGAAAGAACTGTGTGTGTATCTGTGTGTGTATGTAATACATATGACATTTATTTATAATTTTCATTTCCATTCAGAAACATAAATGTCTTTTGGAATAACATCTAATATACTATCATTTTCCATGATTATGTTGGGCTAGTTACATGAAATATTGAACTACCTTAGGAAATTGTTAGTACCGGTGCATCAAAATTAAACAAGAAATATTTCAATGAGACATCTGGTCATCTTAAATTGGATTGCTTATGATAAGCATCTACAAAAGGATAATTATGAAGATAATTAAAACTTATGGGCCAGCAAACATTAAAGATGATGAAGAGATAGAAAATTCTTTGAAAAGACAAGTATGAGAACTAAATGAAATTGGCTAATTTTAAAATTAGGAAAGAAATCAGTAATTACCTATTAATTAACTTAATTAGTATGTTTGCTAATTCTCTAAGATTTTTCTAAGCCACCTTATCTTGAGCAAATAGACATGGCATTTTCTCCTTTTAAATCCATCTTTATGACTTTAATTTCTTTCTTCTTGTCTTCTTGCCATTGCTACCATTTTCAGAACTATCAGAAATAATAGTTGGGAGAGGGGACATCCTTGCTTTAATCTTGTATTTATCTATCTCATTCTCTGCATTCCCCCTTTTCTCTTACCTTCAATATTTTTCAATATCAGGATCTTTTCCAATGCATGTTATATTCTTATTATATGACCAAAGTATTTGAAATTCAGCTTTAGTATTTGACCTTCCAATGCATCACCTTAACAAATGTCTATCAACTATGGACCAATAACATTAATGAATATTGATTTAAATTTTAAATAAAATCCTATCAAATTGATTATAGCAAGTCATCCAAGAAATTATTCATCATGACGAAGTTGGCTTTACACCAGGGTTGGAAGGATGGTTCAACATTAGGAAAATAATCAACATAACAATATTAAAAACAATACAACATGAATATCTCAACAGAGGATTTTTTAAAACAAAAGACAATTACTTATGTTTTTTAAAAAAAACTATGGAGTACTGGCATAGAGGATCATTTAAAAAAATTCATAACATTTTCTAACTAAAACCAAGAATAAGCATCACATTTACATTCAGTGGGCATATACTAGAATCTTTTATGAATAAATAAATGCAGGGTAGAAGGGCCTCGTGTGTGATGGTCCATGGGGTCACAAAGAGTTGATATGACTAAATGACTGAAGAAGACTTCCAGGCACTGTGCCAAGTTCTGGGGATAGTAATATGAAAAAGAAAGATAGTTCCTGGCCTTACAGAGCTTACAATCGAATGGGTGAAAACAACACATAAAGAAAAACTGAAAAAAATCCATGATTTATCCTTCCCTGCTTTAAATATTATGAATATATTTGTCTTACAAAAGCATCTTGAAGAATATTTTCTTAATCAATTTTTGAGACTAATTCCTATAGTAATTGCTTTTAAATAGTATGATAGAATTCTCCTGTGAATCCATTCATTTTAAAAGTTATGAGATTTAGGTGTATATTTTTTTTCAATTGTTTCCAATATGGTTTTTCCCCCAAATCAAGATCTCCCCTTTTCTATAAACACAGTAGTGCATCTTATCAGTGATTTTGAAAGTTATTATTTATCTTCCTTTTCTGTTTTTTTTTAAGTTGTTATTGGATTCATGGCTCTTTACTTAGTCTGTCTTTGGTTTTGTATTCTACTCAATCTGGAATTAAAGTTTCTAAGGAAGTTATCTTGGGCTCTTCTTCTAAACAGTTTCTATATTATTATTCTTGTAGATCTTATCCCCTTGACTCCTTTTCTGTTGTGCCCCACTCTGAGCAATAACAATTGCTGAAGATGACAGAGAAAATATCTTCCCATAGTTGGAATTTTCCCATGTCCTTGATTTGCAATTCATTACTATTCTTTATCCTTTCCTTGGTCATTCCCCCCCCCCCATTTGCCTCAAATCTCTTCCATCACTCAATGTTTTCCCACTTTTCAAGCTTTCAGTTGATCATGAGAGCTTTAATTTCCCTTCTCCTGAGGCAGGAAGAGTATTCTCTCTAAGCGCCAAATTCCTACAGATTTTACCCATTCTAAGGTCTGCATCTCTATTCATAAAATATCTCTTTTCTTCCATTAGAACATTCATTAAAGGTACCTTCTCCCATTATTGAAACAAAATTTCCCTTTTTATTCTCCCCTTGATCATTCTTCTGCAAACATTCTTCTTGAGAGACCATAGGACTTATTTTCTCTTCATTGTTAGACTTTTACTTGATTACAGTACATCTGATATTTCCGTTAATCTTCTTCCTCCCCCATCTTCTTTTGTGTGTCCCACCCATAGGTGTGGTATTGTGAGGTTTTAATCTATGATGTGTCAAGTGTTTATGTTTACCATCTCTTTTTCTTAAACTCTGTTTTCACCTTTCTATCTTTGTTTCCATTTAGAAAGATAGCTCTTTTTCTCATTATTTTGTTACTTTCCAGGGTGATATATTTGTTTACATTTCTATGTATATCTGTTTTCTGAGGTTTAATTGCAGTTTTCTCTTTAAGAATGTCATCTCTCTTTTTTTATTGAACATCCATTTTTTTTTTCATCAATGGTTAGGCTTAAGTTTGCAACATGTCACCTTTTCCCAAACCTTAAATACTATTGTTTTTTGGAACACATTATTACATTCTTTTCTGTTATTTCTGATGAGTGCAAAATAATCTTGAACTTCCTTGCCTTTGTATTTGATGGTCTTTCTCCTATTTGTAGAATTTGTTGACTGACATTATAATTGGTAAATTTAACCACTATGTGTCTTGGCAAATTTGTAGCATAGGGTTTGTTGTTGTTTGTTTGTTTTCTGGAGAAAAAGCCAGAATTTTTCAACTCGTCCTTTGTTGTCTGTGAACAGAAGTTCTTGGCAGTTAATGTTATTCTTTCATCATGCTGTTAAGTTTTTTTTTTGCCTTATATTTTTCTGAAGAGCAATAATCCTTAAATTACATCTATGCGTCTCACCTTTGTCAACTGGATTAGAACTGGTACCTAATCTATGGGTGGCTAGAGCTGAACAAAGCAGGGTATAGACAAGAGAGTCAGGAATTAAACAGAAATTTGATTTCAAAGTGAAGATAACTGCCTGCAAACAAGGACACACGTACCAGAGCCTTGCCCCTAGTGGGGGGAACCACTTTAGAGTGGAGAGATCTCAGTACTTACACTAAGGGCTACGTAGTGAGCTATAGCTCTGACAACCAGAATAACAGCAACAATGTGACAAGTTTGATTTATAGCAGGACTTCATGACTGGTACATGACTACTACAGATACTTGTTTAAGCTCAGAGACCACTTGATGCTGGTGTGAAACAATTCTAAGATTTTGCTGGGGCTGAGATCATCCAGAGGGTAAGCACAAAAGATTGCTGTTATGCCAAGCCCAGGAAATATTTTGCTTCCTGAGTCTTAGCTCTGTAAAATAGACTGTCTCCTAATATCTAGACATTTCCCTCCTCTTGGCTAAAGGGAGGGGTTCTGAAGGAACCCCTACCCTTATGACCAATAAAGGTAAGGCAGGTATAATCCAAGATGCCATGGGAGACCTGTTGGGCCAGGACAAAATGCCCAGGAGTTTGTTCTTTGAGGGGACCCATTGGGGAAATATACCCTAGATAGAATTACTAGCCATTGTTTGTGTGCAAGCAGAAAATAGAGGGGGGCCAAGAATGTGGAGGGAGAAAATGCCAACACATGTTTGAATCAGGGCCTTGGTGCTTGGGCACATAACAAAGGGAAGTGTGGGGAAAAAACAAAACTAGGGCAGTATACTCAGCCTTCATTCAGAATCTTTGCATGTCTGTCTCATCTGGATGTCAGCTGCTTCTGTGTCCATGTTAAATAAACCTTGAGGTCCCGGGATGGTTTGACCATCCACTCAGGAGCAGGAACTTTCTTGAAATGATCCAGGAATCCACATCCATAAGTTTGGTAACTGTGGGAGTAGTCAGAAGGATGTGGTAGGGGCTCTTAGAGAAAAAAAAAAAACAACTTGCATTAATCTTTGAATCTGAGTTTCTCCTCAACATAATATAGGTCCTTAGTTAAGAGTCTCTAAACAATACATAAAGATGATTCAGTTGCACAGAGGTAGATCTAGCCACATAGGGCTAGGTTAAAACAATGCAATAAAATTTTCCTTTTCACAATTTTCATAATTGTGTAATTAAGTCAGGTACACATTACACAAGTGCACATATTAAGTAAGGTACAGATCAAACTACTTAGAAGTCTCGCAGTGGACTAGTTCTGAGAAGGGAGATTTACATGTCACTAAGGTTACCAAGAAAACTTAAACATGTTGAAACAAAAGAGGAAAGCAATACAAGGTTTATCACCAATATTAATTAACATCAAGTCTCATTGTATCATTGTAACCCATTCTCAATATCCATTTAATCAGCACATTTTGAGTCCCAGATGTCTCATGTCTCATATATCATTTCATCCCTAGATAGCTTTTCTTGGACAATAGGCTCAGAACTGCTTTAAAGGGGGCTTTACTTCTCTGCTTTCAAATATAGAGGTTCCTAGGTAAGATTTAGTATAATCATTTAATTTTGTTCTACTATCTTGAAACTTCAGAGAATTTTAGTTTATATACCATTTGCTATTTCTATCCTTATCTAAATCTTGTACCTGATTTAAGAATTTTTTTACCAAAATATAGTTACTTTTCTGTTTCTTAGCCAGCATCAGATAGTTTTGATGATTATTGTCTTATAATATCGTTTAAGATCTGATACTGCTAAACTTCCTTCTTTTATACTTTTTATTAGTTCCTTTGATACTCTTGACTTTTTGTCCTTCAGTTTTTAGTATATTGGGCTTGCCTACATATGAGTAATTTCTATTTCCCAATTATTTAAGTATCATATAGTTTCTGGGTTTGTTCTGGCAAATGTACTTCTTGGTATTTCATACTGTCTAGAATTATTTTGATTGTTTACAAAAAGTTTCACTACCTCATTCCCTATTTTGATTCCTTTTATTTCTTTTTCTTCTCTTATTGCTATTGCTAGGATTTCCAATACAATATTGAATAATTTTGGTGATAATGGGCATACTTATTTCATACCTGATCTTACTAAGAAGGTTTCTACCTTATCCTCATTACAAATAATGCTTGTTGATAATTTTAGAAAAACATGATTTTTATCAATTTAAGGAAAAACCCATTTATACCTATATTTTCAAATGTTTTTAATAGAGATGAGTGTTATAATTAATTATAACTAGTAGTTTTCCTTATGTTAAATAAACCATCCCTATATTCCTGGTATAAATCCCACTTGGTCAGAATGTATAAACTTTGTAATATATTGTGGTAATTTTTTAGCTAGTATTTTATTTAGGATTTTTGCAATGATATTCATTAATTAAATAGGTCTATAATTTTCTTTTCTCTGTTTTTACTCTTCCTGGTTTTAGGTTTCAATGTTATATTTGTTTCATAAAAGGAGTTTGGTAGGATCCTTTCTTTGCCTACTATTACACATAATTTATTTAATATTGGAATTAGTTGCTCTTTAAATGTTTGATAGCACTCACTTGCAAATCTATCTGATCCTAGAGCTTTCTCTTAGGAAGTTCATTTATAGCCTATTCTGCCTTTTAAAATTATCAGACAGATACTTTCAAACAAATTTACTTTCTTTACCATTATCAATACAATTTATATGTAAAATCCTTAATTAATAAATCTTTAATCCAATCTTGAGATCTTATTCCTAAAGCATACCCACAGCCTGAATTTCCATTACAGATAAATTTGGAAGCCAATCATATACATCTACATATAGTTCTTAGACCAAACAGTCCAATTCTGTTGCATTTCTCAAAATTTACTATAATTACATTTAATTAGAAATCTTTTATATTATATCTTCATCTTATTACTTTGTCTAATCATTTCCCTGTTTGGAGGATATAATCTTTATATTATAGTTTGACCACAAATATAAGTTAAAATTATAAGATATTTATACTTGCATACTATTATAGTAACTCAGAGATGTTCCAATATCAATCTATTGTTTAATAGATTTAGTAGTGTACTTACAAAACTTTTTAATTATAGAGATTTGCTATAAAAAGAAAAATCAGGACATAGTTATAACAATGTCATGTGTCATAACAGAGGGAAAAAATTCCCTTAGCTCTGTTTGGTTCCAGACATGAGTCGTATTTGACAGCCAGTCATGTAGTCACAGGGTGTTAAGAGCAAGGCTCAGGATTAACCAGGTGGGAATTTTCTTTTTCTGAAAGGAAATAGCACAATGGGGAAATAGAATCAGGAGGAGACTTAGTATGCCTTATTCATCCCTGAAACCTTTCCCAGGTACATCCACCTTTAGCAGTTCACATATGGCACATGCCATTTTCTATTATTGGCTTCATGACAGTTCAGACAACTATACCTGTAAACAAAGCTCAAAATAATAGTAAATTACAGATGATGATCAATGAATAAAATACCAAAAATGATTGTATTTTAACCAGCTGGAAATGAATGATTATCAATATAAGAATCAATTTTGAATCATTTAATTGTACATAAATAGCAAATTTTTATAGTAAAAATAAAAATGAATAGCAAATTTGAGGAAAGCACAAAAATGTGTCATTAAACACAAAACCAACCTGACCTGTTTAAGTTATTGCCTATAGGATTATCGTTGGGAAATTATATTCTCCAAGCACCTAAATATTATCTCTTTGTATAGCTTTAATGCCTCATTGTCTCAAAGCAGGTTAATTATTCACGATTATGTTTGTCAGTAACTTCTTATCCATTCCATTTGTTACTATATCTTTCAGTATAAGACAGCATCTAAAAGATGTTTTGCGTAGACTAAAATTCACCAAGTTGTAGAATCTAAGGAGAAATTTGAGATGACTTATCTTAAGCATTTCATTGTTCACATGAAGTCCAAAGAGGTTAAATGACTTCCACAAGTCACACAGCTCATTAATGGTTCAAACAGGTCTAGTTTAAGAGGTATCAGTTGGCCAGAACTTTAAATGAGTCTAGGCAGAGGTGAGATGGAAGCACATCCTACTTTCTATCATAACTCTCGACTCCATTATTATGTCACTGTAGGGTGCAACCATGAACCAGCATGACCAAGGTCAGAGAATTAGAATTCCCTTCCAGCAAGCATTAGGTCTTTGTTTGAAAGATCTTCTATTCCTTCCTCTCCATTTGCAAACTGGTACTCAAAGTGCAGACCTTTTAGGGGAAATATTCCATTAACCTGAGAATATTTCCTTTATTTATACTTCATAAAGGGACTTCTATGCCTTGAAATAAGTCAAGGTATTTACCTATTTTCAAAAAAAGGTTGTATATTCTTCTCTATCAAATATTATTTTCAGAATTACGAGTTTCAATGTTCCCATTTTTTTCTGCCTAAATGACTCATAGCTTTTATTTACATTAGATTAAGATCAAGAATGGAAATCATTTCCCCAAGAAGTATCATTACATATATCATTAATCTTCTTTAAATTTTGTTAACTTCCATTATATTTCTGCACAGTAAAAGTTGTTAACATTTAGGTTATTCTCTCCTTAAAACTTAATGAGTTAGGTAGTGGAAACATCTTCTCTTCTTTAAAGATGATGAACCAAGATTGTCAGAGGTTTAAAAAAGGTATCCAGGGCACTAACATGGAACAGTCCACACTTCTCCCCCCAACCTGAATTTTAGTTCACGCTATCATTGTCTTCAGGATCCTCCTGAGGTTTCCACTAACTTATTCTGCTTGCCTCCCCACTCCCCACTTTATTTAATTTCTTGGCTTTCACCAATCTATAAATTTTAAGACCATTTCAAAATGTAGACGGATTGAATTCTGGATAGACTCTGAATTTCTGTTTTAGATTTTAGCCTAAGTTCTCTGGCAGCTCTTTTATGTGCTTATCATACTTTTTTTTCCTATCATAACTTAAGCTCTGAGGGAATCTGCCCTCACCCCAAAATTGAATCATTTACTGAATTTGAGCTGGAAAGGTCCTTCTAGCTAACTTACTTTATTAATGAGGTAACTGAGGCCAAAGGATATTCAATTATTTCCTCAAGCTTATGTAGGTAAAAATGGTAGAGCCAAGATTCAAACCCAGCTCCTCTGACTCCAAATTTAGCACCCTTTCCACTGTCCCATAGTGCTTCTGAATAGTATCTCTGTGACCTCTGAGAGAAGGTTCCAAAACCTCATTCTGCTTCACACAGCCTAAGGTTTTCAGTAAGTTTCTGTCAAATCTCTTCAGAATCTGGCTATTCTTTTTGACTAAGGTTGATAGTATTGCCAACATCAAAAGCCTTAGGTCCTGCAACTGTAAAAAAAATAGCTCCCTTCTATTTGCTCTGTTATGGATTTCATTTGCCAGCAGATACAGATTGAGCTTTAAATCTCCTTTCAAAGTGTCTGAATGTCTCGATTCAGTTGAAGTTGTTTCATGCGGTCCAGAATAGTCCCTCACTCTATGAAATTTTTTTTGAGAAAGGAAATATATGGACCAGATTTTAGCTTAGACAAAACTCAGAAAGATCTTCATTAGAGGCAGTCCATTTGTTGCTACAATGCAAATTAATTATTCTTAAATGATCAGCTCCTTCTGTTTTAGTGCCTTTGTCTTTTCACCTGTTTTGACATAGGTAAAATAGGTTATAGGGTATCTAGGTGGCACAGTGGATAGAGTGCTAGAGCTACAGTCAAGGGGACCTGATTTCAAATTGGCCTCAGATACTTACTAGCTGTGTGACCTTGGGCAAGTGTTTAAACCTTTTGTTTCAGTGTCCTCATCTGTAAAATGAGCTGGAGATGGAAATGGCAAACCAGTCTAGTATATTTTCCAAGAAAACCCCAGATGGGGTCACCAAGAGTGAGACATGATTGAAATGACACAACAACAACAACAACAACATAGGTATCTCAGTTCAGTCTGGCTTCCTCACAATTTAGGCATTTTATGATGAAAGTTGCTAGAATACTCCTTTTATCTCTTGGCCTATCTGATACAGGTCAGCAATGACTGTAGCTTTAACTGTATTGTTGAGAAACTACCATCTACACTGCCATTTTCGATGAACCTGACAAAACAAAGCCATTTGTAGTTTGTCAAGGGTATGCGACATTAGTAATTTTCCACATGCTACCTTAGACAATAGGTGAAAGGGCCACTTACCTACTACAGTACCTATTTATGACTTTGCTTGAAACCTGGCAACTAAATTCTTTTATATACATAAGACATAGGTAACATGATGTAGTACATAGAAATCTGAGTTTAGATTGAGGACAGCCTCAGTTCAAATCCCATTTTTGACAAGAGTTTTGCACTCCAGAGAGAATTCTGAAAGGATGTTGAAGTAAGTCAGAAAATTCCAAGCTCTCCATATGTCCCTCACAAACAAGATAAAATAGCACCTCAGGACAAACATACAGCAGTAAAAATAAATAAGAGTAGGGGCAGAACAGTGGTCCTCTTGGGACAACTGGCAAAGATCTGAAGAAAAGCCCAGGACAAAATTTGGTCCCTGTGAAGAATAAACACCTCCAGGTTCCAATTAAAGAAAGAGCAGTGAGACCCAGGGTTACCTAAGTTGGGAGGCAGCCTTCACAGCAGCCACTGGAACTTTTATTCCTGTGACAGTGAAGGATGTTGGGTGTCTCAGTTGGGGAAGATTGAGGGAACCTATGTTAACGAGGAATGTCAGACCCAGCCATGCTGTGGAGACACACACCTGGGCAAGAAGGAACCAGCATGTAGAAGAAGTGGAGTGGTGAAGCAGCTGGCTGTGGGCACTCACTGGAGGCCAGAGGTTTAAATTTCATGTCCAGGCCAGAGGAGAGAACTGAAGGTTCTGAGGCCAGAGGCACCATCCCTCATACTTCAGGGCTAAAGGTGATTACAAAAAATTAACTGCTACAAATAAAAAAAATGAACAGACAAAGGAGGAAGAATTCAACCATAGAAAATTACATTAGGAGTAGAGAAGGATGGAGTTCATCTTCAGAGAAGGATACTGAAGGAAAGAAACCCTCTTCTACCCCAAAGAGTAATGTCAAGCAGTAATCTGCCCCAAAAGAATTCATAGAAGAAATTTAAAAGACTTTAAAATTCAAATGAGAGAGATTGAGGAAAAACTAAAACAACAACAACAACAACAATAAGAACTATCCAAGAAAAGAAAAAGAAAGTCAACCAATTAGAAAATGAGATCCAGAATCTTAAGGAAGAAAATGACTACTTGAAAATCAGAATTGGGGAAGGGGAAGCTAGCAAAGTCATAAGAGATCAAGAAATAATAAAACAAAATACAAAGGATGAAATAATAGAAGAGAATGTGAACTGTGTCATGAGAAAAACAACTGATCTGGAGAACAGATCAAGAAGAGAAAACATAAGAATAGTTGGACTTCATGAAAAAGAAACTTGATATAATGATACAAGAAATAATTAAAGAAAATTGTCCTGAAGCATTAGAACAAGAAGAGAAAGAAGAAATAGAAAAAAAATACTAATCACCACCCAAAAGTGATCCTTTGAAAAAATCCCATAAAAATATAATAGTCAAATTCTGAAACCCCCAGCTCAAGGATAAAATATCATGAACAACAAGGAAAAAGAAAAGAATTTAAGTATGATGGTGCCACAATTAGAATCACACAAGATCTAGTAGTGGTGACATTAAAAGACCACAGATCTTAGAAGACTATATATTGAAAGAACTGGGATTTCAGTCAAAAATATCATACCCAGAAAAGCTAAGCACAATCCTCAATAAAAAAAGTGGACATTTAATGAATAGTCACACTTTTTGGATTTTGTTAAGAAAAAAAACAACAACAAACAAACCTGAACTTAAAGATTTGACATAAAAGAGTCAAGAGAAAATACAAGGTACATAAGAAAGACTAATTATAAGAGACTCCATAAGGATAAAATGTTTACCATTTTTTATGAGGAAATATAAAATGTACTTCTAAGATTGTTCTTAGTATTGCATAGTTCATGAGGAAGATTGGGGTAGATCTAAGTAGGATATGATTTTAAAAAATAAAACCACTTAGGAATAGCGAAAAAGAGTAATTATACAAATGAGATGTGAGAGGAAGAACTGACACAGAAGAATTAGATGGAGGAGGTTGGCTGGTATTTCTGGAAACCTACTTTCATCGGGAGTTGGTTCAAGAGGGAACCATACATATATATCTAGAAGAGTATAAAAGTCTTTTAATTTCAGAAAGAAATAAAATGCTAAGGGCATAGGAAGAGAGAAGAGCATAAGGGAAGGATTTTTAGAGGGGAGGGTGAGGGAATAGGTTAAAGTGGTGTATAGAAGAGTGTTTAGATTAAGGGGAATGGGAGGATAAGGGAGGGATCCTGGGAGGCAGGGTAGGTTAAATAATTGGAGGGCAAGGTAGCAGATAGAAATAAAGTAGAGGAGTCACAAGGGTTAGGGAATAAGAGATATGCACAAATATAAAATGAGTATCAGGAGTAGAATTTCTTAAGGAAAAAGGAGCAGGGATGCTAATCATGATCTCAGACAAAGTGAAGGCTAAAATAGATATAATCAAAAGAGAAAAATAGGGAAACTATACTACGTATTAGCCATATTCATCAACATTGATTTGACTATTTAAAACAACTACTAGATAGTAATAAGACTGGGATATTGCTGTGGTGTAGGAAATTATGAGTTGGTAGACTGGGAAAAAGTATAGAAACATTTATGAAGGAAGAGGTTATACACCCTCAGAGAAACAGAGGACAAATAAGTATAGTACAGTCTTATATAGATGCATATGAATGCATATGTCTATATGTGAGTATAATTATAGATATCTAAGTATATGTATGTGTAAGGAAGTGTATGGATAAATGGGTATATGTATGTATGTATATGTTTATGTGTTTACATCTATATATGTATGTATACACATACGTATGTATACACATTTTATGTGTGTGTGTGTATGTGTGTGTGTGTGTGTGTGTGTATTCATGCTTAATTGTAGTCCTCTGGGGAGGCAGGAGAAAGGGAGAAAAAGAACAAAATAAAAAGTGCACAGCAGAGAACAAAAGAAAACTTACAAGGAAGCAAAGAAAAGATGGATAGCTCTCAACACAATGCATAGTATTTATTATATAGGCTTTCTTGATGAAAATTTATTGCTGTATGTTTTGAATCATTTCTCATGTTTTGCTGTGCACATGGCAATCTTTTTTTCTTATTTTATATTATTTTAGTTTTAGTATTTGTTTTTTTCTTTTCTTAGCTTGCATTTAAGTTTAAAATAATATATACACACATAAGTATTTATCTATCTATCTATCTATTAAAAAGTTTTGCACCCCCAGGCACATATAATCCTTATGTGGCTTGTACAACTCCCCAAGGCTCATCAACTAAGGAAGGATAGTAATCTGCACTGGTAGAAGGAATTTCCCTATTGGGAGTTTCTCCATTCAGATTCAGGCATAGATCTCTAATATATTTGTGAATGGGCATAAGTAATAACCTTTTCCTTATTCAAAACAATTTCCTCATTTTCTTTCAATTTTGGCCTTATACATACTTGTCTCTCTACCTTGTCCCCAATATCTCATTCCTTGGCTTATGTCAGTGGCCAACACTGCCACTATTATACATTCCTTTGATTATTTCCTCTTCCTTGTCTATCTAAATTCATGGTCAAACACCATGTTCACCAATGAACTAAGTCTTCTCTAATAATTCCAGTTCAGATTGATCCCTCTTCTCTCTGAACTGACAGCACTTGTTCATCAATTAAAGATATGTTGCCTTTCATTGTTATTTAACTCTGGTATTAAGAAAATATTTAATCTCTCTCAAACTCAATTTCATCGTGTATAAAATGAAGCATTTCAATCCAATAATTTCCAAGATACCTTCCAAATCTATCATTCCAGTTTCATGATTCTATTTATTTTTTTGTGTGAATGTCTAATTTTCTCAATTAGATTCTAAGTTCTTTGTAGGCTATTTTTGATCATGTACAATGTTTAGCCCAATGTCATGAAAAAGTTAGATTTTGAATAAATTTTCATTGAATTAATAAATAGGAAAAATTAGAATCCTACTTATAAATATTATCTGGTTATGTAACACATTGATAAATAAATCAAGAGACAAACAAACATCTCAAGCAATAAGAACATTTCACTGTTATAAAGTAATTTATACTTTAATTGGATAAAAAGGTTTTTTTTCAGGAGAATTGAGGATAAAAAGCTACAGGTATGACTTTTATGACATCATAAGCCCTACATAGAGAGTTGCATTACTTCATCATAAATGTTGAGATCAGGCAGAAGGAGTCTAGTTAATCTAAATATGTTAAGTTGGCCAGTTCAAAAATAGGGAAATTAGAAGTTCTATGTTATGATTGGGGAATATAGTGAAGGCCAATTTGACTGGATTATAAAGTCTTAGAAAAGAAGCAACATATAATAAGACAAAAAAAACATAATGTAAAGTTGAAAATTGATTTTAATTCTATTTTGCTAAGACTTAATTAAGCTAGAATTAATATTCCCTTGGACAGTTCCTTTCCATTATAAACTTTACCTACCACCCAGATTCTGGAGAAAATTTTCTAAAGGCCAAGTTTTTCTCTTGTGATTATCTCCACTTTGTGACACTGCCCTGCTTTCAAAAGAAACTTTAATTTAAAAGGTCATATCTCATCAATTTAAACTATTACAGTAACTCTTATCACCTCCAGACTAATCTTATCACCTGGGAACTTTGGTCTTGTGACTCAAATCACAGGTCTTCACTGTGATTTAGGGGGTTTCAGAAAGGGAGGTCCTAATGCCATCAATAGTCAATCAGAAGAAGATGTATGTATGTTACTTGAGATTTTGCTCTGTCATCTTGCTAACTTAGTAAAGACAGTATTAAACCTCAATGAAGGTCTTTGGTCACTGAGAGAATCAAACAAGTTTATTGTTTACTGCTAGCCTAACTAATAAATTGATCATGCTTAGAGCTTTGTCCCTCAGAATTTCTTTCGAACCTAGGTTAAGGCCAGGTTGATGAGAGCTTTAAAAGTAAAACAAAGAGCTCATTTTGATTCTAAAAGTGATAGGGTGCCATTGTGGTTTATTAATTTGGAAAAGTAATGGGGCTTTAGGAAATATAGCTTTGGCAATTTGTGGAGGATGGATTGGAGTGGAGAAATATCCAAACTATGTAGGGAATTAACACAATTTTATAAAACCAATAACCATTCTTCAATATGTAAGTCATCAAAGAATATGAATTAACTGTTCTCAAAAACAGATTTTTGAACTACTGACAACCACATGAGAGATTACTCCAGAACACCAATAATTAAATTCAAATTACAATGGCTCCAATGTTTCACCTAACCTCCAGCAAATTGACTGTTGAGAAAAGATGAACATAGTTAATTTGGGAACAAATGTAGCAAGACAGACAAAATACTGATGGTAGAGCTATAAATTTTTCCAACATTCTAAAATCTAATTTGAAATTATGCAAAAAAGTATGAGTAGACCGTTTGTATGTTTTTATCCAGTGTTCCTACTGTGAAACATATACTTAAAAGAGGTTAAACATAGAAAGGAAGTTCCATTGTCCCTTAAAAAAAATCATAGCAGTACTTTTGGGATAAAAAAGAACTGGAAACAGTGAGTACCTAATGACCAAGGAAATGGCAAAAAGATTATGGCACATGAAATTGATGGAATATTACTGAACTGAAAGAAACAACAAATCTGAGAACTCAGAGTAACTTGGGAAGACTTCAATTGATTAATAAGTGAATGAGCATTTGTTAAGGAATTATAATATGCCAGAAACTATGCTAAATGCTAGAATAATCTGGAAAATATTATGACCAAAAAGTAAATGAAAAGAACAATAAAACAGACCAGAAAGTTGTATAATTATAATAACTAATCTTTGCATCAGAGATCATAAAACATACTTCCTTCCAATCACAGTAGGAGACTAAGGTTAGAATTTTGCATCCATTATTCACTGGTTTTGCTTACATGCATTTTTTTTCTTTCTCTACAAGGGAAATATCCTTGAAGGGAAGTAGAATATCTGAAAATGACTGTAATATACAAACAAATTGAATCAATAAGACTTTTAAAATGTTGAAAACCTTGGAGAAAGCTATTTCTATACTATGAGGAGGAGATAGCAAGAGGCTAAGGAGTAGGAGTTGTGTAATTCGAGGCAACAAATGAAGACTCCTTTCTAGACTGGGGAATTAAATAAAAATATTGGATTATAGTTTAAAGTGGTAGCAGGCCAAGTGACAGGTTTTTTTGTTTGTTTTGATTACAGAGGAAATGACCATATTTGTAAGAAAGTAGGCCAAAATTAGCAGTTAGGAGAAAATTGATGATGAGGGCTTTCTGAATGCCCTGTAGCAACTTAATTGATTTATAGTTCATTAAACAAGAGCAGTTGTGTGGCACAGTAGATAGAGCACTGGGCCTGGAGTCAGGAAGACCTGAGTTAGAATCTAGCCTTAGAAACATACTAGCTGTGTGACCTTGGGCAATTCACTTAACCTTGTTTGCTTCAGGTTTTTTTTTTTCATCCGTAAAATGAGCTGGAGGAGGAAAATGCAAACCACTCAAGTATCTTTGATGAGAAAACTCCAAATGGGTGATGAAGAATTGGACACGACTGAAAACGACCCAACAACAATAACTATTAAAGAATGTTTAGTTCATTTAGCATGATAATAACCATAGCAGTTAATATTTTTATAGTACCTTAAGCTTTCCCAGGAATTTTTCTTATAGAAACTGTTGATGTGTATTCTCTGCCCACCTAGGGCCAAAAACTGTTGCAGTTTTGTGATGTATTGTGGTGGAACCATTTCAAAGAATTAAGAGTCAGACCACCTCTGATCTAAGTATAGGCATTTATTGAGATTGATGCCTTTCATGGAGTGGGCCAAATTCCAAGAAGAACCAGCAGCTTCAGAGAAAGCAAGGTGGATTTTTATAGGGTAAAGATGCTATTACATAATACAAATTTACATAGAACACCAGAATATGATTAATATTAAAAAGGCAGGAGGAGTTTGCTAAGGGATTAAGTAATGGAGGAGGGGTCCTAGACTCAGTGGAACTGCACAGGCCCTATTGTGGGGTAGGCCCCTTCTGTGGTTTGGTGGTCAAGCATTCTGGTCATGCTGATCTCTAATTGGCTAGCTATTGTGGGCCTGTCTGGTCAAGATAGATAGTTAGGTATTGTGGTACTGTCTTGGGCTAAATGGACAGTGTGATTGTGATTGCACACCTGTTTGCATGGGAAAGGTTCTGTTGGACAGTGCTGGGTTTCCATTTCTGTGGAAACTAAGAGTTCAAGGACACACCTGTTGTTCTAGTAAGCAGTGAGGGGTAAGTTAGGACACTGATGGTGGGGTTGAGGGGGTGGGGGGAAAGTAGGTAGGTACAGTGGGCCTGTAATGAAGTTAGAATATTGGGGCTGGAGGCAGCTCTATTAGGACTCTATCAATAACTCTGTAATGTAATTATACTATTTTTGTTCCTCTTTTTTAGATAAGGAAACAGGATCAGAAAAGTTAAGGGACTTGGCCATAGTCACACAATTAGTAAGCGTTGAAGTTAGGATTCAGCATAGATCTCCTTACTCTTGGTCCTACATTTTATTTCCTCCACCATGCTGGTTGGGTGAGCATCAGATTTGCAAGCAGAAAATCTTAGTTCAAATCCTACCTCTGCTACTCATAATTGGAGAAATCTTGGAAAATTATTTCATTTCTCTGCACCCCACTTTTTTATCTCTAAAATGAAGGAATTGGACTAGTTAAACACTAAGTTACCTTCCAGTTTGACATCCAAGATCATTCATGAGCGACTAAGGTAGTGCAGGGTCCAGGCCCAGACCTCCGAGCCTAGAGTCAAGAAATCTGACCTCAGGCACTTACTAGCTGTGTGACCCTGGGCAAGTCATTTAACTTCTGTTTACTTCAGTTTCCTTATCTGTAAAATGGGGATAAAAATAGGACCAAACAACCTTACAGGGTTGTTGTGAGGATCAAATGAGATAATAATTGCAAAGTACCTAGCATGGGGCCTGTCACATAGTAAGCATTATATAAATGTCAGCTATTATTAAAATGATAATCTAAGTACCTATCCCGGCCTACCTCTTCCACCTACCCATAATACCTTTAAAACACTTTACAAAGAAAATAGGCCCTTCTATAAAACTGTGCATACCCTTTGATGTAGCAATACCACTGCTAGGTCTATATACCAAGGACATCAAAAAAAGAGGAAAAGGACCTTTTTGTACAAAAATATTTATAGCAGCTCTTTTTGCGGTCACTAAGAATTGGAAACTGAGGGGATGCCAATCAACTGGGGAATGGCTAAACAAGCTGTGGTATATGCTTATAATGGAATATTATTGTACTATAAGAAATAATAAGCAGGATGATTTCAGAAAAAACTGGAAATACTTACATGAACATATGCAAAGTGAAGTGAACAGAACCAAGAGAACATTATACACAGTAACAGCAATGTTATTCAAGGAAGAGCTGTGAATGACTTAGCTATTCTCAGCAATACAGTGATCCAAGACGATCCCAAAGGACTAATGATGAAGTATACTATCTGCCTCCAGAGAAAGAATTAATATTGTTTGAATACAGTCTGAAGTAAGCTATTTTTCACTTTCTTTCTTTCTTTCTTTCTTTTTCCTTTCTTTTATTCTTTTTATACAAAATGACTAATACGGAAATGTTTTACATGATTGCAGAAAAAAAGAAGATAATATGGCCCTAAGAAATTAGATGATTTGCCCTGGGACACAGAACTAGTTAAGGCCATAGGCAGGACTACAACCATACCTTCTCATTCCTAACATACTATCTTTAGTCTTAATTGCGACTGAATTAAAAAAATAATCTGTATTTACTGGTAAGCCATAGAAGTACTGGTAAAGACTAATAAATTATAAAAGGTTATCATTGTTTTCCCATGGTAACTTTTGTTCAAGTGCCCTACGCTTGACCAGTATCTGTGAAAGGAGGGAGCCGTAGTTAGTCCTGCTTGTGCTTAGAACAAGTAACAAGTAACACAAAAATAACCTAGGGCACGTAACCAGCCTTCAGACTGTAATGGGGAGGCTGTTGTGTTGACATGTCAGCCAGTACAGGGAGTGGGGTGGTGGTAGAAGCTCATTTGGGATGTGGCCACCAAATCCCACATGGTAGCCTCCTATTTCAGTCAATTATTCATTATATCTAGATACTGTTCAGTTAGATCTGTCGCTAAAGGACTGCAAGTGCTGCCAATAGCCTTTAGATTCTTTTAACAGTTTCTCTGCTCTAGTTATAACTCTGGGAGGAGCTTTTCCCACTTACTGGCTATTTATTTTCTGTTTAATAATTCTTCTTTACAACATGACTAATCTGAAAACATGTTTAGTATGAATGTATATGTAGAGCCTATATCAGATTGCACACTGTCTTGAGGAGGGAGGAAGGAGGAGAAAATTTAATACTCAAAAACTTATGGAAAAGAATGTTGTCAACTAAAAATAAATAAATTTTTAAAAATAATTGATACATGAAAAAAAGAAAAGAAAAAAAGTTAAGAGATCAGAGCAGATCCATAGCATTTTAGTTTGGAATTCCAGAAACCTAATTCCAAACATTTGAGCATGTAAACTTTGGGGACGGGAAGAATCATCTGTAACTCTTTGGGGAACTGGAACGCACAAAGACATCTAGCAAAGCAGTAGCATACCATTCATTATGAGCCATTTGCTGAGAAATTCACTTGGCTTGCCAAGGATCTCGAGAAAATATGACTCTGACTTATGAAGCTGCTACTTTTTACAATTACATGATAATTGAGCCTCTTCTGCAACCCTTAAATTTTTAGCATACTCAATCATGATACATTTTGGTCAAATAATTTTGCTGACGCTGTCAAAAGCTGCTCTACTTTTTAAATACTATATTTATGACTTTAATTTCCCTGCTCTTTTTAGCAATGATTTTAAGGTTAAAATAGCTTCCTGAAAGAACAGCATTCCAGAGAAAATGCATAGTAAGAGCAAAATCAGTGCGAAGGAAAAGTATAAATGTGCTTAGGTAATGTAGGCCAGTTTGCCCAACAGAGTTCAAGAAATGAGACGTGAGAGCAAATAGAAAATCTGTATTATATTTCTATAAATTTAAGATTTGCAAACTATTTCACATGTAGTATTCACATTATCTGGGCCTAACAACAACCCTGTAAGATAAGTACTACAGGTATTATTAGTATCCTCTTTTTATAGATGAGGAAACTGAAGCTCAGAAAGGTACAATGACTGGCCCAAGATTACACAGGTAGTAAATGTTGGAAGTGGGAGTCAAAACCGAGTATCTATTGAATCCCAAAGCAACCCTTTATCTCATACACCGTGGAACTAAGTCTGGAAAAGTAGATTGAGGCCAGAATATGTAGAATCTTAAATAGTGAAAAATAGAGTTGGAACTTTATTTAATAAACAACATGAAATTCAAAAAGGTTTTAAAGAAAGAAGCTTAACACTGGTCTCACTTCTCTTCCCCTCCACCTTTCCTCTACTGTACTCCATGAAAATAATCTACCAGAAGTGGTTTGAAACTGAGCAAATCTCTGAGGTTGCTGGCCAAAAGGTAGTGGAATGGAATGAAGGCAGAATTCTACTCCCACTATAAATATTTTTAGGAGGAATTGGATGGATTACATATTCCTCAAATAATAAGTAAGAACTCGGGATACATTTTTCTCATTGAAATATTGTTAGCCCCTGTGGGAGTGATCATAACCTAGTAATCATTCTTCATCTACTTACAACTTAAGTCCACTAGGTGGCTCGGTGTATAAAGTGTTGGGCCTAGTGTCAAGAAGACTCATTTTCATGAATGAATAGGTAAAAGGTGGGTATTGAAGAGTGTTTAGATTTATGGGAATGGGATGATAGGCAAGGGATCCTTGGAGGGTGGTAGGCAAGTAATAGGAGGGCAAGGTAGTGGGTAGAAGTAAAATAGAGGAGACAGGATGCATAGGAAACAAGAGATAATGCACAAACATTAAAAACAAAGATCAATAGAAGAATATGTTTTGGAAAGTATATGTCTATATATGTACGTATATATGCATACATGTATGTATATATAGCTATAGAGAAATATATTTAAACTTTATTGTAACCTTCTGGGGGGGTGTGAAGGGCGGGGAAAAAGAACAAAGTAAAAAAAATGCGCAGCAGAGAACAAAAGAAATCTCACAAGGAAGCAAAGATGGACAATTCTCAACACAACATGTATTATTTATCATCCAGCCTTTCTTGAAATGAAAATTTATTGTTACATATTTTGAATCCCCTCTCACGGTCTGCTATGCACATAACATGTTTTTTCCCTTCTCTTACTTTGTATTTAAGTTTATGATGTGTTTGTTTCTTTTCTCTATTCTGTATTTGTGCTCTGGTCCTTGAATCTAAAATAAAATAAAATAAAAAGAATTCAGTATTTGGTAAAACTTTTTGGGAAAACTGCAAAGCAGTATTGCCAAAACTGCACATAGACCAATATCTTACACCATTTACCAAGGTAAGGACAAAATGGATGCAAAACTTGTATATGAAGATAAATTTTACAAGAAAATTAGAATACAGAACATATTACTTATCAGACTTATGGATAGGCAGGGAATTTATGAATGAAGAAGAGATAGAGAGGAAAGTTAAGTGTAAAATGGGTCATTTTAATTACACTAAATTAGAAAGGGTTTATGCAAATAAAACAAATGTAGCCAAGATCAGAGGGAAAGAAGAAAACTCAGAAAATTTTTTATAGACAGTTTTTCAGATAAAGGTTTCATATCTCAAGAATATGAAGATCTTTGTCAAATCTTTAAGAATATGAGTCATTATCCAATTGAAAAATGGTCAAAGGTTATGAAAAGGCAATTTTTCAGCAAAGAAATCAAAATGATTTATAGTCATTCAAAAAAAATGCTCTGAATCATCAATTGATTATAGGAATGCAAATTAAAACAACCTTGAAATGCCATTTTAAGCTTACTAGATTGGCTAAAATGTTAGATGGAGAAAGTTACAGATGTTGGAAGGGATGTAGAAAAATTGGGACACTAATTCATTGTTGGTGGAATTGTGAATTGATCCAACTATTTTGGAGAGCAATTGGGAATTATACCAAAGACTTATTAAACTACCTATACCCTTTGACCCAACAATACCATTACTTGCTCTATTTTTTAAGATAATTAAGGAGAAAAAGGAAAGAACCTATATGTCCTAAAATATTTGTAGCAACTCTCTTTGTGGTAGGAAAGAACTGGAAATTGAAGGAATGTCCATCAGCTGGGGAACGATTGAATAAGTTGTGATATGTGATTGTGATAGAATATTACTGTGTTGTAAGAAATGATGAGCTCAATGATTTTGGTTAAAAATGTGGAAATACTTGCATAAAGAAGAGTGAAATGAGTAGAACCAAGAGAATATTGTATATACAGTAACAGCAATATTGTTTTAAGAATAGCTTTGAGCAAATAATGTATTTTGTCAATTATAAATGCCAAAATTATTTATAAAGTACATATGGAGAAAGATGTTATTTGAATCCAGAGGAATAACTGATAAATAGAAGTATGTATAAAATAATTTTACATTTATGTCTATATATATGTATATATACACATGCATATATGAGGGTATATATATATATGTAGGTATTTACATATATACATACACACATGCACACATACACATACCAATTTGTGTCAAATAGTAGTCATCTCTAAGGTGGGGGGAGGGAAAAAAGAAATTTACATGATAATTTTGTTGTATATTTGAAAGGAATAGCAAATTGTGCATAGTAAGTTTGCAGTTTTGTGTGCAATCATCTTTCTTTATTGTACTGTATTATGGAAATGCTTGTTTTATTCTATAAACTAAAAAATAAAATTTACTAATAAAAAAAGAAAAGAAAAAAATTTGTTCCAGCTCCTGAGAAAGAGCTGGTGAACTATGAGTGCAGACTGAAGCATACTTTTTTCGCTTTCTTCATGTTTTTAGTTTTTAATTGTGTTTGCAACATGGCTAATACAGAAGTATATTTTGTATATCTTTCCATGTGTAATTGATATGATATTCCTTTCCTTCTGAATTGGTGAAAAAGGATTAAAGGGAGAGAGAGAATTTGGAACTAAAATTATTTTTTTAAATAAAAATGAAAGGAAGGAAGGAAGGAAGAAAGGAAGGAAGGAAGAAAGAAGAAAAGAAGGAAGGAATTTGGCCTTAGGTATGTGACCCTGCCTCAAATAACTTAATCTATTTGAGTCTCAAAATGGAGATAATGAACTCACATTAGTCTGAGAATATGATGAGATAATAGATGTAAAATACTTTACATGCCATAAAGTTCTATTTAAATATAAGCTATTAAAATAAAATCATCTTTGCCTTACTTTGGTATACAAAGCTTTTTTTTCCCTTTTTCTTGAGGTGGGGAAGGCAGGGCAATTGGGGTTAATGACTTACCCAACGGTCACACAGCTAGTAAGTGTGTCAAGCGTCTGAGGCCAGATTTGAACTCAGGTCCTCCTGACTCCAAGCCTGGTGCTCTACTCACTGCACCAGCTAGCTGCCCCTGTATACAAAGTTTTAAGTTTGAGATGCTTGTATAAAACTGTCCCCATAGTTAGAGACAATGATGACTCTACAGCATACGCCTCTAAGGGATGGAGTTGGTTTGAGAGGGTTGAAGAGGAGAGAGATTCCTAGTGCAAGTAGAACAAGAAAGAAGCAGTTTTTCAGGGAGATGCCCACTGAGAGAAAGAACAGATTTTGAAAGATAGACAGGCAGAAGAAATTCGGCTCCTCAACAAGTCTCTGATTACCAGCTTGCCTCCCTGGAGACTTTGGGGAATTTCCCTTTGGGTGAGATCAAATTTTCCCTCTCTTGTTGAGCTAAAATATCTTGCTCCCATTGAGAAAACTCCTTCACTCTTTGTATTATCTGTTATATTTTAATCTCTATATCTTCTCTATATTCTAGTTATAATTTTACTTCCTATTCTCTATTTGCGATTATCTTTTCTGTAACTTCATTTGATGGGAAGGAGTCAAGCTTGCTCATATAAGCTTGGGTCACTCCCTTCTCCTTTAATCTCCAGACCAACATTTAGTAGGGAAGATACATATTATTTTAGTCTGGTATCCTTCTCTTAGCCAAATAGTATAGCATTCTCATTGCCCCTAAGGCTCCTCTCCACGCAAGAATCAATGTCCCACCTGAAGAGCTGTAGGCAAGATTCTCCATGTCTTCTCATGAATCATATTTAGATAACTCTTCTGGACATACCAGAACGCATGTGGGCAGCACATACCCTACATTTCAAATTGGAAATAGTGCTGTCACAATAACTTTAATTTAACTTTCTATCCTATCTACTACATTTCATATATAAGAGGTATCTCAGTTACTATTCTCAGACTTTTTCTTCTTGTTTTTGAAACAAAGTATATGACATGAACTATTTTCAGGAATTAATTATTCAGTCATTATTAGCTTAGAACTAATTCACCTTTTCCCCTATTCTCTTCTTCCCACATTAAGCATTGATTCCTCTGTTCAACCATTTTTCTAGTATTGGTACACAAATAAATGCTTAAATACTTGTCCAAGGTATATATTTTCCTTTGGGAAATTCCCAAACAACTGAAAACATTTTTATTTGAACTTTAAATGATATCAGTATTGGGCCAAGAATGAAGGTAGAGACTTTCAGCCAAAAGTGAAATATTTTAAGAAATTTATGAAGAGCTGAAACCAAAGGTTATAATGATATCTGTCTGGCAACCTTAGATGTAGCTTTTGCTGGCATGACTCCTATAATTAGGTCATGTTTGCTATTTCCAACTCATCTACTGGCACTGTAATATGCTAAAAAAAATTCTAACAAGATAATGAAGCGCATTCTTTCTTTTCTTAAACTGTATTGTGTGTTTTCAAAGTAATCAGGATTTTTAGAACAGGTCTTCACCTGTGGCTAAAATGATTTCTAAAAAAAAAACTTTTGGGAACTAATGGTCTATGCTTTTATAAAAGTAGATTCCATCAAATGTTTACTGAGCTAGAATGTTTGGAGTATTAGCCATTTACCAGTTGACATAAAGTTCTTATATTATGTAATTATTTTAAAGTTGAATAGTTTATTTCAGATTACTTCAATCACTACTTTATCAGTAGCAATAAAATATGGATGCATTATGAGTAAAGAAGCATTATAAAATATCTACTATGTACCAGGCACTGTGTGCTAATTTCTGACGATACAAAGAAAGAAAAAAGATGGCTTCTGCCATTGTGGCCCTCACAATCAGTTGGGAAAAGACTAAACAAATTGTGGTAAGTTAGAGTAATAATCATTGCATTGTAAGAAATGACTAATATAAGGATTCAGGAAAACCTCGAAATGATGAAAAGTGAAGCAAGCCAGACAAAGATAAGGACATAGAAGATAGCAAAAATAATTTAAAAGAAAACAAAAAGAGAAAAGACCAGAGAACTCAGTTCAGTGCAATGACCGACATTGACTCCAGAGGACTGGACATGAAACACATCTCCCCATTCTCTTTAGAGACATAGTTTACTATGTGTGTGGAATGAGGCATATACTAATTTCATGGCATGGTCAAGGTATCAGTTCATTTAGCTATACTTTAATACAAGAGCGGTTTCTCTTTAGGGTTTATATTAGGGAATGAGAACAATGTTGTTGTCGTTTTAACAATCTATAAATAAAATACATGTTTGTAAAAGTGAATAGGAAAGAACAAAAACAGACGCATTCTCTTCCAGTAATCTTCAAGTGAGCAACAAGGTGGATTCCTTCTGCAAGGTGTTTAATGGAGCTTGGTTAGGAACCTATTTGCTCTGCCCAGGATTGACCATTGGTCTATTACTTCTTCATGAATGTATCAGAGCCACATACATGCATGAATACATACATGCATATGTCCATATACATATACAAATACATATGTATGTGTAAATATGTCTCTTTATATATACAATATAACATTGTTTATGTATATATTATATATGCATATTATGTATATATTAATGCATATATATTAGTATATATGTAATATTTCAGATTCCTGGATTATTATTTTTTTAAAACATTTCACAACTGTAGAGAAGACCCTGGACAAACTCTCATAATATTTAACAGGCTGAGCTCATGGAATTTCTAATAAAATAATTTATGCATAATGATAGGATCACCTTGAGAGTGACAGGCCACAGAATGGCTAATATTATACCTGTCTACATTCATGCTGTTCATATCATGGGTGGTAAATCACCATTGGTCCATTTTAAGCAGTCTTGCTGTTCTATTCAGTTATAATCAGCACAACTGGGACTGAAAAAGCTGACTGCAAAGCCTGGGTTTGTCTGCATGCTGCTCATGCTAAAGTACTGTCTGCATAGTGCAGTCTTAGATATTACAATAGATGTGGGGCAAATTGACCTCAGATTTTTAGGTCTCTTTTTTGCAGTTTTACAATGAAGCTCATGTGGAAATTCTTTAGCGCACCAATGAATTTCACATAGTGCACTGGAGTATGTCATCTTATTTGCAGGATCAAGTAGGAACAATTCTAGTATTAAAACTAGGCATGCATGGAAAACAAAAACACAGTATTAACCATGATGTACTAGAAATTCACTAGCAATTTCCCTTTTCTCCAATGTGTAACATAAGGAATAAGAACGAGAGTGAAAGTGTGTGGGTGGAAATCTAATGTGTTTTTTTCACCCTGATTTTAGTTATCAGTATTTCATTTCTTTTTCTAACAGCCTGGGTACATTTATATGGTGTCAGAATATTGGGCATAGTTTTGGGTGGGATGGGCAGGTTGATGGCAAGATAGGAGGGATGGTGTATTTTTAAATGGTGTCTTCACTACATTTTGACATACTTGTATATATTACCATATCATGAGATTTGAAGCAGGAATAGCATGACAATATGCTTTCCTAGAGAAACTTTAGTTCCTTGAAAAACCACTACACAAAGCTTTTGAATTGTCCTTTTGCATTACATCAGAAGAACATCTGTACTATTTTTCCCCCAAGGAAAATCCTCCCTGATCTGGGAACAGTGATGAAGTGTAGCTATATTCTTCATTGTGTTGTTCTGATATTTCAGAAAGACATGATAATTCCTAAAAACTCCATAAAACAAAACCCAAACCCATTTGTGTATGCTGAAAGAAAGTCTTCCACTCTTCTCTCATTTCCACATAGGAGGTACTTAATAAATACTTGTTGAAAAAAAGTGACACTTTTATCATCCACCACATCCCCACACAGGTTTTTGTCCACATTTTAGCCAGTCATTTGTGTTATTGGAATAGGTAATTATTTCGGTTTGAAAAATAGATCCCTCCGATTTCCCAGAATGCATCTTCTTCCAGCCAAGAAACGTTTGACCTTTCTTAAACAGAGACTTTTCCTCCCTTAATTGAGGAATTAATGATGAGGCTTAAATGCAACTATCTATTGAACATTTATTGTGTTTAAGACATTGTGCTACTAGAAATGCAAATATGTAAGCAACAACAAGAAACAACTCAAATCCTCCCTACAAAGAAATTAGTTATTCTCTGTGGAGGGGAGTCCATATGACTTGTACACAGATAATTAGATACAATAGTTCAGTGTAAGGAGGGGAAAGGAGAGATACAAAATATTCTAGAAAAAAAAATTGAAGTGAAAGAAAACACCCAGCATGGTTCATACTTGGGAATATGAAATGCTTTAAGGAGTAGATAGTCCCTGCCAGAATTTGGAAGAAAGAGAGTGACTTTGACACTCTGAGACAGGGAAGAAGAATAATGCAGACATAGGAATTCCTGAGAGGAAGGGATAATAATGTAACATCAGGGAATAGCTAATTGAAACATGTGGATGAAACAGAATATATGAAGAGAAAATTGGTTGGAAAGACAAGTTGAATCCAGCTTTGGGAGAGCTGTAAGACAAAGCTATGGATTTTATATTTGAATCTTGAGGCACTGGGGAGCCAATGAAGGTTTTGAGAAGGGAAGTGATATGGTTAACCTGTAGACTGGGAAGTCAATTAGGGTAAGGTTTTTCTCTCTGGGTCTTTCTTGACTGGTTATCATTGATGAACGAAAACAAGCTACTATATGTCTCTGGGTAAGGGAGGGGATTTGAACCTTTTCTCACTGGAGAAGGCAGAAGGTCCTTTTGTTCTTACTATTGTGTGTGTGTGTGTGTGTGTGTGTGTGTGTGTGTGTGTGTGTGTATGCATGTGTGTGTACTATGTCTATTCTGCTTTTAAGTGAAGGAGACTGGAGGTAACTATGACCTTGTGAATTTTGAGAAGTTGATAGAGAGATCTAATAATATGTTTAGGGATGGAATCCATGTTAAGGTTTACCATGAGCCAGTCCATTAGTGAGGTCTTGTGGAATGAGGTGAGAAATCTAACCCAGTGGTAGCTTGAGACAAGGACTAATCCAGTGACCATGATCATGTGGAAGTGAACTTGGTGAGGGTAAATACCATGTGGAAATATGTTTAAGCTGACCCTCTCAGGTACTGAGGAATAGGCAGAGTATGACACCCAGTGGTTGAGTGAAATATTAGTCCTTTCTTCTTAGTAAGTAGTCTCTTTGTAGAAATGATTTGATATGAATTGGTTAAATTGAACCATGATACTAATTACTTGATATGAATAGTGGGAGTGTGGAGGGAAAACAATGGAATGGAGAATCCAACATGAAATCAGTGGACTACCAGTACCCATCATCATACCTTTCTGGAAGCTGACTCCCCAGCCTTTTCTTCATAGGAGATATAGCTGTTTACATAAGTTGAAAAGGAGTCTGTCCTAAAGGTTTTCCTTTGTGTTCCTCATAGAGTTCAGAACGAGAATTGTCTCAGAACTCTGTCAAGTCTCTTGCAGCCTCATCATATTTCCAAAAATTTTAACTTTCCACATCCCTACGTCCTCAGTTTCAGTGTTTGAACTCCTTGGCAGGAAAAGGAAAAGATTCCTAGTTCACAGACTCTGAAGGCCTTCTGAGCAACTCAGTGAAATAACAATATGTCAATGCCTTCCATGTACAAGGCACTAAGGGAAAAAAATCTCTTCCCCAAAGGAACTTATAGTGTATTGGAAGAAGATGTGACTTATACATAGATATGTATAATATTAATAGCTTGGATTTAGCTCTTTTTATGCAATTTTATTTTCAATTCCAGATTCTCTCTGTCTCTCTTCCTATCACTTTTCTCACCCATTGAACAGGCAAAAATTACAGAACCCTTTACAAATATTAAGTCATGCCAAAATAAAAAATTCTCCACTAGCCATGTTCTGGAAAAGAAAAAGAAAAAAAATTGCTCCAAATTGCACCTAAGTCCATCAATTTTCTATCTGCAAGTAGATAGCAATTTTCATCATGTGAAGATTTGGTGGGTTATTGCATTGATCATAGTTACTAAGTCTTTCACAGTCAATTATCTTTACTATATTGTTATTAATATTTAAATTGTTCTCATGGTTTTACTCACTTAATTTTGCATCAGTTCATGTCTTTTCAGCTTTTTGTGAAACCATCTTCTTCATTACTTCTTACAGAACAATAATATTTCATTATAATAATATACAGTAATTTCTTCAGTCCTTCCCCAATTAATGTTCATTCCCTCAGTTTTCAAATCTTTGCCACAAGAAAGTGAGCTGCTATAAATATTTTTGCACTTATGGATCCTTTTCCTTTGATTTATTTGTGGTATAGTAGTAGTTTTGAAGGGTCAAAGAGTATGTAGCTTAATAAGTTTGGGAAAAATAGCTCCAAATTCATTTCCATAAAGGTTGACTAGTTCACAGCTCCACCAAAAGAGCATTAGTTTACGTGTTTTCCAATAGCCTCCTTAGCATTTGTCATTTTCTTTTTCTGTCATCTTAGCCAATCTGATGGGTATAACTTCAGAGTTGTTTTAGTTTGCACTTTTCAAATTATTAGTGATTTATAACATTTTTTCATATAACTATAACTTTGATTTCTTCCTCTGAAAATTTCTTGTTAATATCTTTTTACCTTTATGAATTGGGGAATGGCTCTTATTCTGACAAATTTAGCTCAGTTTCTCTCTCTCTCTCTCTCTCTCTCTCTCACTAAAGTGTCTTTCATATATATATATATATATATGGCTAGAAATGCAAAGATTTTTCCCTCTCATTTCCTCCTTTTAAAAAAATTTTATCTCCATTAATTTTTATTTGTGTAACAAAAAAACCTTTTTTGATTTTATGTAATCAAATTATCTATTTTACTTCCCATCAACAGGTCTCTCTGTTGTTTGGTTATGAACTTTGCACCTACCCGGAGAGGAAACAATTAATTGACTTATGATATGCCCTTTTGTGTCTAAATCATATGGCCATTTTTAACTTGTTGTATTATAGTGTGTCAGATGTTGGTCTAATTTCAGCCAAACAACTTTCCAATTTTCCTAGTAGTTTTTGTCAAATTCTGATATCTTGCCCCCAAATCTGGCATATTTGAGTTATCAAACATTAGGTTATTATGCTCTGTATATTTCCTATTTCTGTGTATCATATACCTCATTTGTTTTATTGATATACCACTCTGTTTATTATTCAGTACCAAACCATTTTGATAATTACAGCTTTGTAGTATAGTTTGAGATCTGGTACTGCTAGACCCATTTTTCTTCCCATTTTCCCCCATTGATTCACTTGATAGTCTTGACCTTTTGTTACTCCGGATGAATTTTGTTATTTTTTTCTAGCTTTGTAAAATAATTCTTTGGTAATTTAATTTTTATGCAACTGAATAAAATTAATTTAGTTAACATTGTCACTTACATTATATTGACTCTGCCTCTCAATGAGCAAATAATATTTCTCCAATTATTTATATGTCTTTATTTAAGAGAAGAATGTTTTGTAATTGTGTTCATATCATCACTGGGTTTGTCTTGGCAAGTAGACTCCAAAATATTTTAAACATTTTGCATTTAATAATGGAATTTTTCTTTCTACCTCTTGCTGCTGGGATTTGTTGCTAGTATATAGAAATGCTGATCATTTATGTGGATTTATTTTATATCCTGCATCTTTGTTGAAGCTTTTAATTATTTCAATTAGTTTTTTAGTTTACTCTATCATAACATTTGAAAAAAATTGAGTTTTATTTCCTCATTGCCTATGTTTATTCCTTCAATTTCTTTTTTCTTTTTTTTATTGCTATAGTCTTTCTAGAGCAATATTTGATAATAATGGACACTGCCTCCCCTCAGATGTTACTGGGAAGGCTTCAAGTTTATCTGCATCACAGATTATTTCTTGCTTTTGGTTTTAGATAGATATACTCATTGTTTTAATAAAAGTGTGATTGATTTCTCTATTGTCTAGTGCTTTTAAAAAGAATGAGTGTCTTATTTTGTCAAAAGTTTTTCCTTCATCTTTTGAAAAAGTCAGATGAAATTTATTGTTTTTATTATTGATATAGTCAATTATGTTGGTAGTTTTCCCAATACTGAATGAACCCAGCATTCCTGGAATAAATTCCACATGGTCGTAGCATATGATCTTTGTGATACACTTTTGTAGTCTCCTTGCTAGTATTTTACTTAAAGATTTTTTTTTATCAATATTCATTAGGAAAATTGTTTTATAGCTTTCTTTCTCTGTTATTACTGTCTATAGTTTAGGTATCAAGACCAAATTAGTATCATAGAAGCATTTTAGTAGGGCTATTTCTTTGCTTACATTTTTCAAACAATTTATATAGTATTGGAATTAATTGTTCTTTCAATGTTTGATAGAATTCACTTGTAAATACATTTGGTCCTGGGTATTTTTCCCACTTAGTGAGCTTATTTATGGCTTATTCAATTTCATTTTCTTAGTTAGGGTTATTTAAGTATTCTGTATCTTGTGGTATTGATCTGATATACACACATATAATGTATATATATATATATATATATATATATATATGTATGTATGTACGCATCCATTTCATTTAGTTTATCAGTTATATTTGATTGTGAATTCACAATCAAATTCACATTTTGAATTTTAAAATACTGTTCCAAGTTTATTTCTTATGAATAACATATTGTTGTATTCTGTTTTTTTTAAATCCAGTTTGTTATCCTCTTCCATTTAATAGGCAAGTTCATTCCATTCAGCGAGTAGGGTATGTTCAGGGAGGACTAGTACCTCTGGTGTGAAGGCTGCTTTCCACCTTTGGTGTCCACCTGGTCTGCCCAACTATCATCCACGGCTTCAAGAAACTGTGGCATGTGCAGGTGCCACACCCAGGTAAAATATTTCTGCAGCTGGGCTAAACCATATTGAAGGTAACTGAGGGGTCTCAAATCCTTTGGTAGGTTATCTACTCCAAGTATGTGAAGACTTTCTTCAGTGGAATAGGCAGATGAGAACAATTTGTTCCAATGACCATGAAGTAGGATGAAGCAGGTACTTTGGAGAGCTTAGAGTTTGGTGAGACATCAAAGATGCCAAGGACATCCACTACACATTGAGCCATCACCAGTCATCTTGACTTTGTCTTGCCACTGGATTGTGATAGCTCTGAAAGAGAGAGTGAGGCTGACAAGGTCTCAGTAACTCTGCTTCACTTAAATTCAATTTATGCACAAATCAAAGGATATCACCCATACTTTTTTTCAATTTTATCTATTTTAAAGTACTGTGACAATAAGTAAGTGATGAAGCAGCAGGTGCAGATACACTGGGAGTTGTGGTTACAACCCTACACAAAAGTGGCCTAGGCCACAGAGTTGTCTTTTTATCGGAAGCAGCAGTGGGATCCAACAGCCCCCTAAGTATCTGAGCAGCCTTTTAAGGACTCTATTGCACATTTCCTGGTATAAAGAAGGGGCTAGAAAAGGTGCCCTAAACATTTTCTGCTTTACCCAACCCTTGTCTGCTTACCATAGCACTGCAGTTGAAATGCAAAAAATGTACACAAACTCCTGCAAAGATCATTCCATTCACCATCAGTACATGGAATGCGTGCATGCTTATGGACAATACGAAATTGAGAAGACCTAAAATACAAACTGCTCTTGTTGAACATCATAGCTATCATATCTAAATAGCAGCTCTCAATGAAAAAAAGGCCAGCAAATGAAGGCCACCTCACTGAAGTTGGAGCTGGATACACATTTTCTGGAGTGGCTGAAATGAAGAGGAGTTCCCTGAAGCTCGTACATGTTCTGCAATTAAAATTAATCTAGTCAACAAGCTTGTATATCAACCAAAAGAAGTGAACAACAGGCTTATGACAATGTGATTGCCACTTGCTGGAAAGCACCATGCTACCACTGCTAGTGTGTATGGTCCCACTATAATGAGCCCTCATCAGGTCAAAGAAAAGTTTTGTGAAGCCCTGGAAATCCTCATCATCAATGTGCTGAAAGAAAATAAGCTTATAATTCTGGGTGACTTTAATGCAACAGTAGGCACAGACTACCGGATATGGCAGGGAGTCCTTGGGAAGAATGGAGAAGTAAACAGCAACAACTCCTGAGCACTTGTGTGTCTCATGACTCATTTGTTTACTTAAACAAAATAAAACTTCATGGATGTACCCTCGCAGCAATCATTGGAATTTAATAGACTATGTATTTATAAAGGGAAGAGACAGATGGGATATGAAAGTGACAAAGGCAATGTGTGGGACAGAGTGCTGGACTAATGATATACTTATCCTCTTCAGGCTAAATATTCACATTCAACAAATGTGGCCTCAAGGAAAGATGACTACCAGAAGACTTAATATCAATAGATTAAAGTGCTTCTCTGATCAGAAACAGGAGCTGAGGCAAAACATGGTTCACAACAGTGGAGCAGAAAAGGAGTGGATAGCTTTCAGAGATTTGGTGTATAGCCTTTATAATAGATTTTCATGGCTTCTTTAAGGGAATACAGCATTGCCTTCTAGGGGAGGGCTTATCACCTCACTTGTTCTTCAGTTAGAACTCTTTAGACAATCAGAGCACCTATGAAAATTTCCATAAATTCTTAAGGGCATGTGCCTGAAGGATTTACCATTTTTCTTCCCTATGGGAAGTTGTTTCATAAGAAGTAGGTCTTAATTCTTAATTTCCTTAATGTCTGTAATTATATCTTTATGAATCAGTTTCTTAGGGATAGGAAATTTTTTATTTTTAATCTTCCCCTTCCTACTCTACACCATCATAGATATTGGAAGCATTGTAGACTAATTATCCAATATATCCAATATATAAAATTAGAGCAATATATTTGGAAAAAGAGAGCTTAAGTTCATGTTTTTAACTTAATACTTGTAAGCTTAGGCAAAGAATTTCATCCTTCTAGGTCTCAGTTTCTCTATCTTGAAAATGAGTTTAGAATTTTATAATCACTAAAATCACATTCCTAGTTTGTATCTGAATGATCAATTTTCTCACATTCTGTGAGATATTAATTCAACATTATCACTTCCTCTAACTGACTTTTGGCAAGACACAGATTCTCTCTGCCCCCATTCCTGCACCTGTTCAATGAATTGGATTACTTGATATTTGAGGTCCCTGGAAGTACTAGAATTCTATGAACCTCTCAGTTTTTAATAATAATTGTTCGTATTTCTCTAGTGCTTTTTTAATTACCAAATTAATTCCCTCACATTTACATAACCTCAATTCCATCAATATCCCAGTACTGTTGAATACTATCTGTAATATCTATGGATTCAGTAATGTTCAAATCAGTATCACTTCCATTGGGTTTTATTCTTTCTTAAATAAGACAGTTTTTGAGTAGACAACACTTTACTGTAATAGTAAGCAAATTGTCAAGAAAAACTCCATGGCTGTCTGTTTCATTTCTATAACTTGCTGCTGACTTTAAGCCCCATAGAGACTTTTTTTTCAATTGCCTTAATTATATCTAATGTTAAAACTGAGTCCCCTGAATTTTTACTATCTCTTAATTGCTGGCAGTCTGTTCCTGAAGCAAAAATCAAAGTTTAATAGGCCAGGAATTTTTCTACAAAAAAGGTAAGAACTCAGCCCCAATTGCTGTGAATCCTAGGGCACATCTATCAGTGCTGAAGATATGAAAACCCAATGTCATGTGTACAATATCATTATAGGACTAGACAAAAAAAAAATCACCAGCTGACTCTAACTAGGAAACATTCAACCAATTATTACTCTTGGGGAGCAAAACACACACATACTTTGGACAAGATTTGAATTTGTCAACTTTCTTAGCTTTCATTTGCCTCTGTTCCTAGCTAATACACATGGGAGGAGTGTGCAACCTCCATTTATAAAAGAAGTTATCAATGTTTTCAAGAAATGCAAGATGGCTTTGTTTTATGCCTCCTTTTCCCTGCTCTAGACTTACTGCTTTACAGAAATCTCAACTTTTATTTCTTTGTACACTGAATTAATTACTTTCAATATGAACTATGCTTTTCTGATTTCCACAACACCAGTGGGTTCCTGCCAAATTAATTTTCTGTTTGTAGATGGCCCATTAACTACAATATAAAGCCTCTGTCCCTCAGGCAAGAAATCAAAGAACACATTTACTCTGTGTTTTGCAATGATGAGTCAAGTGGTGGAACAGTTTGTGCTTCTTTTCTCAACTTTTACCATATCAAAACCTTGTTGTTTTTCAGTTTCTGCTTGTAAATGAATAATTGACTGAATTTTTTAGGTTAGTGATTTATCATCTATATGCATACACAGAATACACATATTTATAAACATATACATGTACACAGGCATATATATGCACATGCATGTATAATGTATCTGGTATACACATATACATATGTGTATATGCATACACACTTGTGTATGTAGACACATATAGATACACACATGTATGCTTACATGCATATATACATAAGCACTCCACATCTATATCTATATAACTATGTTTATATATCTATCTGACTATACTGTTTCAGTGATGATGACTTTGATGTATATTCTCAGTAAAATTAGAATGTAAAATCATCAGAATGTAAAATCCTTGAGGGTAGGGACTGGTTTAACATTTTTTGCATCCCCCACCCCAGCTGATTACTGAGTACATAGAAAGCATTGATATATGTGATTTGACTAACTCTGAGTGCTGAGCCACTTTCTTTGTAACCCTAGCACCCAAAACAGTCCTTTGAACATAGTATGTGGTTAATAAATGTTACTGACTTCAATTTAAAAATGTAGTGAAATGTTCAATAAATAATTGCTGATTTCTATACTTTCCAAACTCCCATTGGATCTGGTCTTATCTCTTCAGTCTCTACAGTCTATTTCCCAGGGACCACATGATTGATGTACAATGTTAATTTTTATTATTATTATAAGTTTCTCTATAGCAGGAATATCTTGACAACTCGCAGCAAACTTCTCTTCATTTATTTTCTCTTGCTGAATTTTGGAGAGGAAACTGTAGGAAAACTATAATTCAAAACTCTAAAACTTCAATGTCCTTGATACTGCCTAATCCTAAAATTTACTGATAATTACCTCTCCAAAAGTAATCTTTTTGCCAAAAAAGTCCATGATCTTGATATTTCCATTTGATCATTCACGAATTCCTTATACTTACTGAATAGATTCAACTTTGGTGATGTGCTCATTATAATCACTTTGGGTTAGCAGTGACCAATGGTTATCCTGTTGGCTAAATTTTTTTTTCACATGAGTTACACATAAAGGGAAAAACTGGGACAATTTAGCAGGTATTGTTTTTAGTTAGCTCTACAAATAGGGAATTTTAATCCTCTGCTTGAGAGAAAGTTAGAACCAGGTGGTTGGGGTGTAAATACTGTGTGTATGTGTGTGTGTGTAAGGAAAGCATGTAAAATCATGCTAAGGTATTTATGTAGCTTTGAAGAAATGGACTGAAGCAAGGCCCCAAACTAAATGCAGTAGCCTATGCTCAAGTTAATCAAGCTGTCATTTGACATTCCCTTATTAATGCCTTGAATGCTTATTGCCTGAAGATCCTTGACATTTTTGTATTATAATGACCTTGCAAAGGCCTGGCTCAATAAAACCGAAAAAAAGTTAAAGTAAGTGAGTAAACTACTCCAAAAAACTACCAATACTGTCAGCAATATCCGTGAAGAGGTCAGGGAATCATTTGTTTTTAGGGGTGCTCGAGACCCCAAAATACCAGCACGCCAGGTCCTGCTTGAAAGAATTCGGTTCCAGCCTTCTCACAGTCAAAAAGAGACAAAGTTTGTTACAGATTTGCCATCTTGGGTTGTCTTAAGAAATCTCACCCTTTGTGACACTCATTTTCACAAGCAGGCCAGATTCCATCTGAGGTAGATGGAATCTGAGCACCTTCGTGGAGACAAGATGAAATTTATGTGTACAAAGATTGTAGGAGGGATCTAGGGTGATCCTGGGGTGATGGGAGGATCAAGGGTGGGAAGTAGCAGGAAGGGATCCAGAGATAATAGACAATGGAGGGCTAGGCTAGGTTAAGGGTAACAGAGCATAGGACAAAGAGATAATGAAAGGCTTATAGCCTCAGGTGAATGACAGATCAAGTGGGAAGTTTCAAGGAGAGCTCAAGGGGGTTCCCAGAGCCTGTGCTGGTCAGTATGAAACATGCCTTTTACAGAGCAGTTGAGGGAGGGAAAAGGTTGGGACAGGGGAGAGCTTTAACAGAGCCCAGCTTAGTAGCTTTCTATATCCAATTATTCTGGCTAAGCACTAAGTTCTATTATTTCTCTGTTACTAAGGCCTACCAGCGGTGTTGACAGGGTACAGGCCCAAGCCAAGAACTTCATCCCTTACCCCCAAAAAATTTGGGTCCCATTTGTTTGAGGGGGGGCGATGATGGTATGGCCCTGGAAACTTACCTTGAACTTTCCCACATGGCCAAGTCTCTGGCATTCCCCAGAGGCATGGACCCATCTCTGTAATCCTTTTAAACTGGCCTTTCGTTGTGGCACCACCCAACACTGCCACTCCTTAATCCCATCTAGTCCTTGATTGCCCTTGAATTTTGGGATCCCAGCACCCCTAGACTTCAATAATGTCAGCATTCATTAAATTCAATACATTAAGGCAAAGTCTTATTGCCCTGCCCCAGTTACCCCTGATGAGGTTTAGATTGTGGGAGCCCCCTTGAATCTTCCCACTAGATGAGGCATTTGCCTAAGACAATTCAAATGGAAGTGATTCAGTTTCCTGGCATGACACTGGTATACTGTCCAGGTTTCACAGACATACAACGAGGTTGGCACAATGCCTCTGTAGACCTTCAGTATGGTAGTCAGTTTAATACCTCTTCTCTAACATACTTTCCTTTGGAGCCTCCCAAACACTGAGCTACCTCAGTGTGTGTCAACCTCATTATCAATGTCTACATCCCTGGAAAGTAGACTACCAAGGTAAGTGAACTTATCCACAGCATTCAAAATTCTCCATTTGCTGTAACCAATGGTTCCACATATGGATAGAATGGTGGTTACTGAAGGAACACCTGTGTTTTCTTGTTGTCAATTGTTATGCCAAAATTAGCACAAGCAGCAGAGAATTAATACATATTTTGTTGCATCTCAGCTTTAGAGGCTGCACTGAGTGCATAATCATCTGCAAACAGAAAATCATGCACCAACACTCTCTCCACTTTGGTCTTGGCTTGTAGAGTTTTCAAGTTGAAGGATTTACCATTAGTGTGGCAGCTAACCTTGATGCCATGTTCATCCTCATTGAAATCATTTGACAACATGGCTGAAAACATCATGTTAAGAATCATGGGAGCAAGCACACAGTCTTGTTTCAGTCCATTGGTGACTGGGAAAACACTAGAACATTGTCTGTCATCTAGAACCTGGGTAAGCATGACATCATGAAATTGACATACAATGCTGATGCACTTCTCTGGGCAACCAAATTTTGACGTGATTTTCCATAAGCCCTCACGACTAACGGTATCAAAGGATTTGGTCAGATCTGCAAATGCTGTGTGCAGACATCTGTTCTGCTCCTGGCATTTCTTCTAGAGCTGTTGGGCGGTAAACACCATATCAACTTCTCCTTGGCCTTTTCTGAAGCCACACTGGCTCTCAGGTAGATGACCATCTTCTAGGTGAGGGATCAGACTATTAAGGAACTCTCTGGTAAGAATTTTGCCAGCAATGCTTAAGAGAGGGACATCCCTCCCCTCCCCTCTGTGATTGTCACAGGACAATAAATTTCCTTTACCATTACAGAGATGGACAATGGAGGCATCCTTGAACTCCTGGAGAAAATATACACTTGCCAAAAAGACGATTTTATGGAGAACTCACACAGGACAGGCATTCACATGGTGGATGGAAGAAGAAATACAAGGACACTCTGAAGGTCTCTCCTAAGAACTTTGGAATTGATTGTGGACATGGGAGACACTGGCAGAGGACTGCGCAGGATGATGTGCTCACATCAGAAAAAGTGCTGTGCTCAATGAGTAAAGCAGAATTGAAATAGCTCAAAGGAAATACAGGATGTGCAAATTTAGAGTATACACCCCAAATGTTTACATGGACTGTTTGTGCCCAACCTGTGGTAGAACATTCTGAGCTCATATTGGTCTGATCAGCCACAGTCAGACAGATTGAAATTTGACTCTAGTACAATGATATCATTTTGGTTCTCTTTGAGAATGAGGACAACAACCAACCAATCTATATAGATTACACCAAAAACTATGTCTAAGCCCTGACAGCTCTTCTGACTTCAATTTCATATAGACACATCTCTATCTAGATGACTCTTGTGGCATTTCAAAGTCAACATTTCCTAAAGTATGCTCATAAATATATCAAAGCTTGTTATTTTTTTTCTGACCATTATTTGAGCCTATGATAACAATACTCACCTCATCTCTTATGTTCAAAACCTTCATATTTTCTTTTTCTTTATCTCTCATATTGAATGGGTAAGCCTTACTGATTATATCTCCAGAATATTTTAAATATTTCTTCCTCTATAAAATTTTCATCATCTTAGATCCTTATTACTACCTGCCTAGATTATTGTCTCTATTTGCCATCCATTTTGAATATTATAAATGACTTCTAATGGTTTTCATGCTTTCTACTTGCTCCTCCAATTCCCAGCTATCCTTTACATTAGGAACAAATCAATAGTTATGATAGAGATCCAACCTTAAGAACAGGAAGACGTAGATTCAAGTTCTAAACTGTATCCTGGAGCACATTTTCTCTGACTATTCATTGGAAGGACAAATAATGAAGCTGAAGCTTAAAAACTTTTTACACATAATGAGAAGACAAGACTTATTGGAAAAGACTCTGATATTGGGAAAGATTGAAAGCAAAAAAAGAGGGGATGGCAGAGGAGGCGATTGATAGATACTCTCATGAAAGTAACTAACGAGCTAGGACAGACTTCAGGAAATGTTGGAGGACAGAAGTGCCTGGTGTACTATAGTCCACAGGGTTACAACTTAACAACTTAACAACAATAACTACCTGAACTGAATTTTCATGACAGTTACCCAAACTAAATCAACTGGGACATTTTAGGATTTAATTTTTTATTTTTGTTTTCTGGTCTAAAGAACAATGCCTGCAACCTCAGATAAAGTTTATTCACTACTTTGATATCAAGGCCATCCTGTCTCTGCTCTTCTCCCTCTCTGCTCTTATACCTTGCTATTCATTCCCTTCATGGGGTTTCTTTTATTTCACTTCCTAACTGTGATACCTTATATTTTGTGCTAATGAACTTTATTTTGTTAGCTTCTGCCTGCTTTTCCTAATTTAAACAAGATTATTTTGGATTCTAATCTTATCTGGAATGTTATTGCTGCTTTCTATTCTCCATTTAAGTTGACTTTCTGAGAAGATTGCAAAAGAAAATATATTATGGAGGCTTCATTCAGAGTTCACTGGCATAATTTGGCCATAAAATTCCAAACTAATGCTTTACCATTTTCTTCTGATTTCCTTTATTAGTACAGTGACTATTCTAATTTAATTTAATTGATTTTAGATTATGCTGCTCTACTGGCACTCTGAAATGGAGCAACCTTAGCTTATTTATCTGCTGCACTCAAGAAACACACTTTTTGCACTGATGACTTACTCATATAGAGATATATTCCTATTATCCACCCACTAAACTGGAGAATACAAAAAAAAAAAAAAAACAACCCAGTCATAGTTCACCATTCATCCAGAAAGACATCAGTAGTGTTTCATTTGAATACACTCATATTTGGCCTGATTTCATTTATATTTTATACTTTATTCTATGTGTTGTCACAGAAAAGGTTTTATTTAAAACTAGCCTTTTAAATTTAGTAATACTCAACGATCATCTGAGGTAGTAAAACTTAAACTATCATCCCATTTTTTAAATTAGACTATAAACTCTTAAAGGAGAAATACAAAGTTTTCTCTACATGTTTGATTGCAACTTCATTTTCGCTTCTATTCTCAGATATTAGAGAATGCTTCTGAAAAATCTTGTTATATATTGTTATATATTATTATATTTTATATATGATGATGTTTATATATGTATCTATATAAAAAACCTAGCCCACTATGACTTTTAAACATGTAATATCTCATGTACCAAATCACATTGCAGCTTTCCTTCCCTACCCCCACCACTACTCCTGCCCTGCCATTGTAATTGCTATCTCCCTTCTCAAATTATCTTTCACTTACTAATCTGTATTAATGTTGTATGGAGGCCAGCATGGAAAATGTAAATTTCCTGAATGTAGAAACAACATGGTACAGGGGAAAGAGTAAAAATTCGGATATCAGGAGAATTGTCTTCATTTTCCACCTCTAATCCTAACTACTTGACTGATGTGTGTCAAGTCTCTTAACCTCTCTGGACCTTAATTTGTAAATTGTGTGTGTGTGTGTGTGTGTGTGTGTGTGTGTGTGTGTGTGTGTGTGTGAGAGAGAGAGAGAGAGAGAGAGAGAGAGAGAGAGAGAGAGAGAGAGAGAGAGAGACTGGATGGCCTCTGAGGTCCCATCTAGAACTCAATCTAGAATCTGAAGAAAATATTTATTTTGTCTTTGTATTCTCAGTGCCTAGCAAAGTACCTTGTACACAGTAGGAGCTTAATAAAAACTAATTGAATTGAATCTTGACATATTCCAGTTTGGTGCCATTTAAAGACTCTTTGCTTTTTTTTTTAACATGAATCACGAGGGCATGTCCCAGGAAATCTAGATCTGGTTACAGATAAGAGATTGATTAAAAATCCTTAGTGCATTTATTGTTGTGAAGGAATAAGCATCCCTTCTGTGCTTTAGGAAGGGGAGGTTTAACAACAATGATGCTTGCAGCTAATGTGGCGGTGTAAGGCCAATAACACCAGCACACCAGAGGGCTGCTAGAACAAGTTCTTTGATCTGCTTTTCTAAGGAAAGCAACTTTAAGGGGTTTACATCAGACAGGGCTTCTATCTGTCCATAGCAATATATACATAGTTACCAGAGAGAGAAGCACCAATATCTGGATTTTCAAAGCCAGTGGGAGTGGGGCTCCTTAATGGCTACCCAGAGTCTCATCTAGTCAAATCACACAACACCCTTTCAGTGAGTGAGCCCCAAAGCAACAGGCTAACCTCAGAGTATATACATACTTCTTCAGGGTCAGAGGGCATCACAACCATGTGACTCAAACTCTGGTAACTTAGGCTTTCTTGTTACTTAAGCTGGTCATCAAAGACTCTTGATTCAGTCAAAGATTCTTGATTCAAACACAGGCAAGATTCAATCAAAGGCATAATTGCCTTAGTGCTGAGAAGCATTCCAAAAGAAAAAACAGGAAAAAGTCCCACTTTTCTCGCCATTACAGTTTTCAAACTAAAATCCATAAAACATTTTAAGTACAATGGGTTTTATTCATCTCTGGTCATCATTTATAGCATACTTCATCAACAACTCCACAATTATTTATAATTATTGGCATTAATAAAACTATTAACACATTAAAATTAGGAAATGAAAAACATAATTCAGATACATATTTTATAATAGAAATAATAAACTAAATTAATCATGCAATTATTTGGTGATATCTAATTGCTTTAATTTAGGTATATATGTATTCATATATATAATCTTTACTAATATAAGCATATGTAATTATGTGTGTGTATATTTCGTATGTAATCATGTACACATATAAATTTCCTTCCTTATTTCTTTTTCTTGTAAAATAGTAATAAATTAGATCAGATAATATATGAGCCTTTCCAGTACAGTCCATTCTAATAATAATTATAAAAGAAATAATAATAATAATAATAATAATAATAATAATAATAATAATTATTATTATTATTATTATTTAATCATAATTTATTGATATTAATACATCTAATAGTAAAGTACATTTATTAAACATAAACTATGTAGAATAGATAATTGGTGATAGAAACTAGAAAAAAATAAAGAATTTCAATTTCCCAGTGAACTTCAACTGTGTTAACTCTAGTGCAACTATATTCTCTTCTTTATTCCATATCAACTGATTAGTCAATGAGTCAATTAGTATTTATGAAGTACTTATCCTGTGTTAGACAATTGGGATACTCATTCAAAAGCGAGATAGTCTTTGTTTTCAGAGAACATATAATATAGTGTTGTTGTTGTTTGTCCTTCCTTCTCTAAAAAGACCATGACATCAAGTAGGTGATGACATGACGTGCAAGTAAATTGGATTTAAGTGAGGGAGGGCTGTGCAAAGTAACCAGCCTCACTTCCTCCTCCAGAGTCATCAGGGTCCAGTGGTCAGATTAGATCAGGACAATTGGAGATGGCCAAGATACAGTGGTGGGTCTTGGCCTTTTAAAGCTAAGGCCTTTAACAGATCTCACTTTGACTCACACCACCCATTCAGTGATTAAAGCTTAATAAGAAATGAGGCAGAGAAAAAAAAAAGAAATGAGACAAAGAATGACCTCTTCATCAAAAAAAAAAATCTATCTGAAGGGGAAGACCTTTAAGGTTTCTGACCAAAACAAAAACAATTGTTATTTACATTCCCCTCATTCTGAGCCAATCAATATCCAAGAAAGGCTTTGCCCAGCCCCTTTTATTGTCCAGTCAATTATAGGTGAGTGATTTGGGGTTAAGGTTGGTCTTTAAGAAAGGAAAAAAAAAGGTTTCAGAGATTAAAATTTGCATTCCCTTTGGGCAGAACACCTGCTGGCAAGAATGTGATACCCTATGTGAATAGAGGAAAGGGAAAAAAGAGAAACAGAGAGGGAGAGGGAGAAGGAGAGCTAGGGTGAGAGCGAGAGAGAGAGAGAGAGAGAGAGAGAGAGAGAGAGAGAGAGAGAAGAGGAAGAGAAGAGGAAGAGAAAGAGAAAGGAAAGTAAAAGAGAAAGAGAGAGGGAGGAAGGAAGGAAGGAAGGAAAAAAGAAAAAGAAAAAAGAATGTGTGTAAGGAGGATTTTGTTATTCTTTTTAGATTGTAATTTCAAGTACCCATCCCTAGTTTCCAGGTGTTAGATATTAACTCCCAGAATAGCTCCAAGGATCCTACATAGTAATTCCTACAATCATAGTGATAGACAGTCCTACTGAGACCATGCAGTGAGATATGGAGTGACATGATATGATACTTACTATACTTGTGATGAACGACAATATTGCTAAAGTTAACCTGTGAGCTTAATGTTGGCAAGATGCCTTCTTTGTCTGTTGCCCTATAAAGCAAGTGGGCACAGGTAAGTAAGTGAGGAATCCATGGGGAATATGACACTATAATGCTGGGTGTGCCTTGATTGGCCCCCATCAAGACTTGGGGGAAATCCGTGTTTGCCTCAACTAGCCCCCATTAAGACTTAGGAGCTTCTACAGGAGTTGTACCTCCTACTATATTCTCACTCACCCCTGCAAGGAGGGTGATTAGAGAATGCTGTAGGAGTTGGTGCTCCCATTATCAGCAACCTTTTTGAGAGGACTAGACTAGAAAAAAGTAAGATTTTTAACCCCTCTGAAGCTGCCTTCCTGTCCTTCCTGTCTGATCAGCTCAAGAATAAACCTCTTAGGTTTAGCTGTTAGGGGGTGGAATACAAAAACTCCAGTGCCTGTGTTATTTGTGAAACAGAAAGAAAGCCATATTGCCCAACAATATGGTGGAGTGCCATGAGTAGAACAGTATATTATCATGTTCTTCCTGGTAGTAACAATAGTATTGATTTAATTGATTTCTCCCAATCTGATTAGAGCTGGAAAGGTGGGGTGAAACTATCTACATAGAGGCAGGAAAGATGGCAAGGCCCTGTTGAATGGCTCTATAAAATGTGAGGCATTGAATGGGACTTACTAAATAGAGTGGGCTAAGGTGAATTTTCACTTACTTATCTGCCAATCAAGAAACTCAGCCCTAGGTCAGAGTTCCAGTGTTGCATGGATGAATGGCCCAGGTATAGGGAGCATAGTCTCTGGAGGTTTATTCTAGAGAGATATTTTTCCTGATAGGGTAAAAGGAGGGGGTAAGGAATTGTAAAAGGACATGTGACAAGTTACCTACTCAAGGTAAGCCCTATTTTTTAATGTGTGTATGTAGTATGTATGTATGCATGTGTGTTTATTCATACACACATTGAATATGAATATGTAAATCCATGTATATACAAGTATGTATGTTTGTCATGTGTGTGTGTTTCTGTGCATATATAAACAAAAACATGAACCTCCATATAGTGCAATCACGGGTTCTAATATAAAAGAAATGTTAAATATATCGTTACTTAAAAGAGTCAATAAAGTCTGGTATAGTTTATCTTAATAATAAATTATGAGCCTTATTAATTCCTATTTGTTTGGTTTTTATGTTTTGAGAAGACCTGGCATACTATTTTGATTAGTTACCTACCATCCTGCAATGGCAATCAAAGTGGAACTTTTCACTGTTTTTTTCCTTTGGAACGCTTCTCAGCACTAAGGCAATCAAGTGCCTTTAATTAAGTCTTGCTTTTGTTTGAATCAAGAGTCTTTGACTGAATCAAGAATCTTGGATGACCTACTTAAGTCACAAGAATGCCTAAGTCGCATGAGTTTGAGTCACATAGTTATGATGCCCTCTGACCCTGAAGAAGTGTATATATACTCTGAGGTTAGCATTTTCCTTGGAGGGCTCACTCATTGGAAGAGCATTCCTGTGATTTCACCAGAGGAGACTCTGGGTAGCCTTTAAGGAGCCCTCCCCACCTCCTCCACCCTCCGCCATTCAAAACCCACATGCTGGTGCTTCTCTCTCTCTATCTCTGTTAACTATGTATGTATTGCTATGGGCAGATGGTTGTAAGCCCTGTCTGCTAATTTGTGTTATTTGCTCTGTTTATATAATTTCTGCTCATGATTTCTGTTTGTGTTTGCTCTGGAGTTCAGGGTGCTGACTTTTTTCCCTGAACGAAGTGAATGATACATGTATGTGTAGCAACAATCTGGCTAGCAGCTGCTGTGGGGGTGAAAAAACAACAACAACCAGCTCACAGAATGCTGCAAGCCCAGGTTCTTTTGATCTGCTTTACTAAGGAAAGCAACGTTAAGGGGTTAACAGTCTTACTTTAATCCAGCATATGAATATCATTCTCTTAGTTCAGGGGAAAAAGCCAGCACCCTGAACTTCAGAGCAAATACAAACAAATTACAAACATCAACAGACAGACCAAATACAATTCATAGTTACCAACATCTGAGTTCAGCTGAGAGCTCAACAAGGGCTGGCCCAGAGTCATGCAATACTCCTGCTGTGGGTCAGAACAATGAAAAAAGATAGCCAACCTCTGGTTTTATATCTTTTTCAGGGTCAAGGGTGAGTCACACATGCGACTCACCCATGTGACCTAAAATCATCACAAAAATGTGACTTAACCCATGTGGTCTGAAAGCCTCTGGTATCACAAACATTTCACTCAAACCCATGTAAACTAGGCTGTCTCTTGAGGCAAGGAGGTCATCAAGGACTACTCCAATTTAATCGTGGAAATAAAGGCCAAACTCTTCAAGGGCACTTGGTTGAATTAAGTGCTAAGTGCTCATTTTGAGGGCCAATACAGTATGTTTAATTAAAGTGAGATTGTAAACCCCTTAAAGTTGCTTCCTTTAGAAAAGCAGATCAAAGAACCTGTGCTAGCAGCCCTCCTGTGTGCTGGTGCTAGTGGCTTTACACCTCCACAGCAGCTGCTAGCAGCATTGTTGTTACACAAACTTAACATTATACAAATAATGTAGCATCACATTAGTTCAAAACCTCATAAAATGTTATAGTGGCACTATTTGCTAATTTGCTCTGTGGAGTGTAAATGAATGCTATATGGGAACCTAATGTAATATTAATATTTTGTATTTGAAGAAATAATGAGCACAGCTTTGAAATTAATTTTAGAGCTGAAAATACCTGTTGAAGGTTTGAATGATAATAGTTCTTGAGTTATAAGGGAACTGAGAGGTCATTTGATCAATCATTTTATTTTACAATTAAGGAAAAAGGCCTGTGGTGGTTAAGTAATTTGCTCAACTTTTTATCTTACAGGTGTGTGATGTAAGATATATGTATAATCCCTTTGGGCAATGTCTACTATTCTGTGAATGATGGGTTATTTTCCATGATTAATTGTAAAGGTCCAAGTTAAAAAGATACCAATACCATTGAAGATGCCACAAATTCCTTTTTATCCAGAATAGTTGGGAAATTAGGATTTCTAGTTAATGTAGTATTCTTGTTAACTGAGGGATGCCACATATAACATAAATGTATTACCAAATTCAAAAAGTATTTGAATATGGGAAACATAATGCTTTAAAACATGATAAGCATCATTGTGCGCCAGAAAGAGTTCTGAATTGGGAATAAGAATAGCTAGGTTTAAGGACCCTGTACTGCTACCTACCAGCCATGTGACTGCAGGCACATAATTTTGCATCTATGAATATAAATTAACTCCTCTCAGTTAGGATACTACTACTTGTATTATTTATTTCACAGAATTATTGTAAGGATAAACGTGAGGACACACACACACACATTATATGACCAAAAGTTTATTGGCATTTGATAAGTAGATTGTAAACACTTTGCAAGTTGGAATTGTGCTTCATATTTTTTTAATTTTTATTTTTATTATTTATTTAATATTTTTAGTTTTAAGCCTTGATTTCCACAAGATTCTGAAATATAAATTTTCTCCCCATCTCTACCCTCCCACCCACTCCAAGCTGGCATATATTTTGATTGCCTTGTTCCCCAGTCAGCCCTCCCTTCTGTTACCCCACCCCACCTCATTCCATTTTCCCTTTCTTTCTTGTAGGGCAAGATAGATTTCTATGCCCCATTGTCTGTATATCTATCTCCCAGTTGCATGCAAAAACACCTTTTTTTGAGCATCTGTTTTTAAAACTTTGAGTTCCAAATTCTCTCCCCTCTTTCCTCCCCACCCACCCCTCCAAAAAAGGCAAGCAATTCAACATAGACCACACATGTATCATTATGTAAAACCCTTCCACAGTACTCATGTTGTGAAAGACTAACTATATTTCCCTCCCTCCTATCCTGTCCCCCTTTATTCAATTTTCTCCCTTGACCCTGTCCCTTTTCAAAAGTGTTTGCTTTTGATTACCTCTTCCCCCTATCTGCCCTCCCTACTATCATTCCCCCTTTTTATTCCCTTCCTCCTTCTTTCCTGTGGGGTAAGATACCCAATTGAGTGTGTATGTTATTCCCTCCTCACGTCAAATCCAATGAGAGCGAGATTCACTCGTTCCCCCTCACCTACCCCCTCTTCCATTCCCACGAACTGCTTTTTTTGCCACTTTTATGTGAGATAATTTACCCCATTCTATCTTTCCCTTTCTCCCTCTCTCAATATATTCCTCTCTCATCCCTTAATTTGATTTTTTTTTAGATATCGTCCCTTCATATTCAACTCACCCTGTGCCCTTTATATATGTATGTATATTCCCTTCAGTAACCCTAATACTGAGGTCTCATGAATTACACGCATCATCTTTCTATGAAGGAATGTAAACAATGAGTTCAACTTTATTAAATCTCTTATGATTTCTCTTTCTTGTTTACCTTTTCATGCTTCTCTTGATTCTTGTGTTTGAAAGTCGAATTTTCTATTCAGCTCTGTTCTTTTCATTGAGAAAGCCTGAAAGTCATCTATTTTATTGAAAATCCATATTTTGCCTTGGAACACAATACTCAGTTTTGCTGGGTAGCTGATTCTTGGTTTTAATCCTAGCTCCATTGACCTCCAGAATACTGTATTCCAAGCCCTTCGATCCCTTAATGTAGAAGCTGCGAGATCTTGTGTTATCCTGATTATGTTTCCACAATACTCAAATGGTTTCTTTCTGGCTGCTTGCAGTATTTTCTCCTTGATCTGGGAGCTCTAGAATTTGGAGACAATATTCCTAGGAATTTTCTTTTTGGGATCTTTTATGGGAGGCGATGGGTGGATTCTTTCAATTTTTATTTTACCCTCTGGCTCTAGAATATCAGGGCAATTTTCCTTGATAATTTCTTGAAAGATGATATCTAGGCTCTTTTTTTGATCGTGGCTTTCAGGTAGTCCAACAATTTTTAAATTATCTCTCTTAGATCTATTCTCCAGGTCAGTGGTTTTTCCAATGAGATACTTCCCATTGTCTTCCATTTTTTCATTCTTTTGGTTCTGTTTTATAATATCTTGATTTCTTATCAAATCACCAGCTTCCACTTGCTCCAATCTAATTTTTAAGGTAGTATTTTCTTCAGTTCTCTTTTGGAGCTCCTTTTCCATTTGGCTAATTCTGCCTTTCAAGGTATTCTTCTCCTCATCGGCTTTTTGGAGCTCTTTTGCCATTTGACTTAGTCTATTTTTTAATGTGTTGTTTTCTTCAGTATTTTTTTGGGTCTCCTTTAGCAAGTGATTGACTTGTTTTTCATGGTTTTCTCACATCACTCTCATTTTCTCTTCCCAATTTTTCCTCTACTTCTCTAACTTGCTTTTCCAAATCCTTTTTGAATCCTTCTGTGGCCTGAGACCAGTTCATTTTTTTTCTTGGAGGCTTTTGTTGTAGGCTCTTTGACTTTGTTGACTTCTTCTGGCTATATGTTTTGGTGTTTGTCACCAAAAAAAGATTCCAAAGTCTGAGTCTGAATCTGAGACCATTTTTGCTGCCTGATCCTGTTCCCAGACAACTACTTGACCCCTGAGCTTTTTGTCGGGGCATGACTGCTTGTAGAGTAGAGAGTAATTTGTCCCAAGCTTGAGGGGCTGCGCTCCTATTTTCAGAGCTACTTCTACACAGCAAGCTCTGCCACACCAGTTCTCCTTCTCCCCCAAGAACTGCCAACCAGTACTGTGGCCCAGGTCCAGGCAGGGCAAATAAGGCTTTGCCCTCCTGCTCTAATCTGCCACTTAATTCCTCCCACCAGGTGGGGCTGGGGCAGAGGCAACTGCAGCTGTAGCTCTGGAAGCAGCCTCAGAGCTCCACCACCTCTGCATCCCTGGGGGCAGTGGCCTACTTTGGAGTCCTTTCACTCTGTCCCAGAAGTTTTTCCCACTAACCTTCTCTGTTGTCTTTGGCATTTGTGGGTTGAGAATTCTGGTAACTGCCACAGCTACCTGATTCAGGGTGCTAGGGCCTGTTCCACCCAGCTCCCAATCTGGTTGGTCCTGGCCTCAACCCATGCTTGGTTCTGCTCCACTCTGTTCCCAGCTCTGTGTGATAGACCCTTCCCAGTGACCATCCAGGCTGTCTGGGCTGAAGCCTGCTTCCCTTTGCTATTTCGTTGTTTCTGCAGCTCTAGAATTTGTTCAGTCATTTTTTATAGGTGCTTGGTGGGACCTGGGGTGGGGAGCTTAGGCCCAGATTGTAAACTAGATTGTAAATTCTTTGCAAGTTGGAATTGTGCTTCATATTTCTTTGTCTTCCTCACCTCCATATTGCCTACTATAGTACTATGCACGTAATAGGTGCTCAAAAGTATTTCTTGAATTAAACATTTTGAAAGTCATTATTACACATGGCTGGCCTCTGAGGACATTGTTCTGATCAAATTCTGACTATTCTAAACTACTTAAATATCTTCAGTGGCTTCTGCCTGCCCCTTGATAAGAAACCAACATTTTAGATGGGCATTTACTGCCCTCCTTAACATGGCTCTAACCTACCATTCTAAAGAAGCTTATTTCTTACTATACTGCCACCAAAGTATCCCACTGAGCTATTCTCTGAACCTTTCTACCATCTGTCTTTAAGCCTTCTACACAGTGTCTACCATATTTGGAATATTCTACTTCTTCACCTTAACATATTAGAATCCTATCAGTTGCCACTTCCTTTGTGAGGCCATTCTTTATTTTTCTAATTATTAGTGTGCTCCCTCCACAAATTATCTTTTGCTTACTTAAACTGAATGGTAAATATCATATCTAGGTAGGTGATCCATACCCTTTACCTTAAGCATCTTTATCCTTGACTCTTTTCTCTCTCTCTCTCTCTCTCTCTCTCTCTCTCTCTCTCTACTATTTTACTTAGGGACCTCATCAACTCTCATGGATTACATTATTGTCTTTGTGTCCATGATTTTCAAATCACTTATCTATTTCTAAACTCTCTGCCAGCCTGCATTTTAGCCTCTGCACCTGACTACTAGAAATCTTGAACTGGCTATCCTGTAGACATCATAAATTCAACACATCTAAACCTGACCTCTTTATTTTTTTTTCCCAAATCCTTCCACTTTTCTTACTTGCCTATTACTGTCAAAGGTACCCCTATCCTACCAATCACTTAGGCCTGCCAACTATATGTCATTCTCTACTCATTCTCTCATGTACCGTATCCAATGTTTCTAAGGATTGTCAATTTTATCTTTGTAATGTTTCTCATATATGTTCCATTCTCTTCTGTAACCCTGCCACCACACTAGTACAAGCCCTCACCACCTCATGGGTGATTTATTGCAATAGTCTTCTGGTTAGTCTCCTTGCCACAAATATCTCCTTACTGCAGTGCATCCTCCACTAAATTATTCTTAGCTATACCTTCTGACCTCCCTGAATTCCTTTGAGTATCAGTTAAAATTTTATCTCCCACAGAGAGCCTTTTCCAATCTTCCTTAATTCTTTTTTTTAATTAAAGAAATTGAAACACACGATAAGAAAAGAAAAAGAAACCTACTATAAACTTAAATAGTGAAACAAATACATCATAAGAAAAGAAAAAAAAACATGTCATGTGCACAGCAGAACATAAGAGAGGATTCAAAATATATAGCACTAAATTTCGATTTTAAGAAAGACTATGGAGGGGCAGAGCCAAGATGGTGGCTGGAAAGCAGGGACTAGCATGAGCTCCCGACCGAGCCCCTCCAAAAACCTGTAAAAAATGGCTCTGAACCAATTCTAGAACTGCAGAACCCACAAAATAGCAGAGGGAAGCAGGGCTCCTACCCAGTACAGCCTGGATGGTCTCTGGGTGAGGTCTATCCCACACAGAGCTGGGAGCAGAACAGAGTGGAGCAGAGTCTGGCATGGGTTGTGCGGACCAATCAGACCAGGAGCCAGGTGGAGCGGGCCCTAGCACCCTGAATCAGTGAGCTGCAGCAGTTACCAGACTTCTCAACCCACAAACACCAAAGACAACAGAGAAGGTTAGTGGGAAAAGCTGCTGGGGACAGAGTTAAAAAAGGAGGTCATGGTTAGGCTACCCTCCTGGGGGCAGCAGATGTTGGGCAGCTACAGAACTACAGCTGCAGTTGCTTCCGGCCCCAGGCCCACCTGGTGGGAAGAATTAAGTGGTGGATCAGAGCAGGAATGAAGAGCCTGCTGAAGATCTAAGTCAAGTCCAGGTTGGGGGTTCTTGAGGAAGGAGGAGTGCTGGTGTGGCAGAGTTGGTGCATCCCCTGAAGCTTGGAGCAAAGTTCTCTTAACTCTACAAGCAGTCATACCCCACTGAAAAAATCAAGGGTCAAGTTAGTTGGCTGGGAATATGGCCAGGCAGCAAAAACGCACCCAGATTCAGTCTCAGACTTTGGAATCTTTCTTTGTTGACAAAGAAGACCAAAACATACAGCCAGAAGAAGTCAACAAAGTCAAAGAGCCTACAACAAAATCCTCCAAGAAAAACGTGAACTGGTCTCAGGCCATGGAAGAGCTCAAAAAGGATTTGGAAAAGCAAGTTAGAGAAGTACAGGAAAAAGTGGGAAAAGAAACGAGAAGGATGTGAGAAAATCATGAAAAACAAGTCAATGACTTGCTAAAGGAGACCCAAAAAAATGCTGAAAAATTTACTGAAGAAAACAACACCTTAAAAATAGACCAAGTCAAATGGCAAAAGAGCTCCATAAAGCCAATGAGGAGAAGAATGCCTTGAAAGGCAGAATTAGCCAAATGGAAAAGCAGGTCCAAAAGATCACTGGAGAAAACACTACCTTAAAAATTAGATTGGAGCAAGTGGAAGCTAGTGACTTGATGAGAAATCAAGATATTATAAAACAGAACCAAAGGAATGAAAAAATGGAAGACAATGTGAAATATCTCATTGAAAAAACCATTGACCTGGAAAATAGATCCAGGAGAGATAACTTAAAAATTATTTGACTACCTGAAAGCCATGATCAAAAAAAAAGTCTAGATATCATCTTTCACGAAATTATTGAGAACTGCCATAATATTCTAGAGCCACAGGGTAAAATAGAAATTGAAAGAATCCATCGATCACCTCCTCAAATAGATCCCAAAAAGAAATCTCCTAGGAATATTGTTTCCAAATTCCAGAGCTCCCAGATCAAGGAGAAAATACTACAAGCAGCCAGAAAGAAACAATTGAGTATTGTGGAAACCCAATCAGAATAACCAAAGATCTGGCAGCCTCTACATTAAGAGATCGAAGGGCTTGGAATACAATATTCTGGAGGTCAATGGAGCTAGGATTAAAACCAAGAATCACCTACCCAGCAAAATTGAGTATCATGCTCCAAGGCAAAATATGGATTTTCAATAAAATAGAGGACTTTCAAGCTTTCTCAGTGAAAAGACCAGAGCTGAATAGAAAATCCAACTTTCAAGCACAAGAATCAAGAGAAGCATGAAAAGGTAATCAAGGAAAAGAACAATAAAAAGAAATTGCAAGGGACTTATTAAAGTTCAAGTGTTTTTTTTACATTCCTACATGGAAAGATGATGTGCATGATTCATGACACCTCAGTATTAGGGTAGCTGAAGGGAATATGCACGTATATATCTATATCTATATATCTATATCTATATATATATCTTTATGTATGTATATGTATATGTGAGTGTGTATGTATGTATATGTGTATGTATATATATACATATATATATATATATATATATATATATATATATATATATATATATATATATATATATATATATGGAGAGAGAGAGAGAGAGAGAGAGAGAGAGAGAGAGAGAGAGAGAGAGAGAGAGAGAGAGAGGGCACAGGGTGAGTTGAAGATGAAGGTAAGATATCTAAAAGAAATAAAATAAAATTAAGGGATGAGGCAGGAATATATTATATATCGAGAGAGGGAAATAGGGAGAGATAGAATGGGGTAAATTATCTCGCATACAAGGGCCAGAAAAAGCAGTTCTGTAGGAAGAGAAGAGAAGGCAGGTGAGGGGGGAATGAGTGAATCTTGCTCTTATGAGATTTGACCTGAGGAGGGAATACCATACATACTCAATTGGGTATCTTACCCCACAGGAAAGAAGAAGGAAGAAGATAAAAAAAGTGGGTATGTTAGAAGGGAGGGCAGATGGGGGTGGAGGTAATCAAAAACAAACACTTTCAAAAGGGGACAGGGTCAAGGGAGAAAATTCAATAAAGGGGGATAGGTTAGGAAGAAGCAAAATACAGTTAGTCTTTCACAACATGAGTATTGTGGAAGGGTTTTACATAATGATACACATGTGGCCTATGTTGAATTGCTTGACTTCTTAGCGAGGGTGGGTGGGAAGGAAAGAGGGGAGAGAATTTGGAACTCAAAGTTTTAAAAACAGATGTTCAAAAACAAAAAAAAAATTTTTGCATGCAACTAGAAAATAAGATGTACAGGCAATGGGGCATAGAAATTTATCTTGCCCTTCAAGAAAGTAAGGGAAAAGGGAATGGGAGGGGAGTGGGGTGAGAGAAGGGAGGGCTGACTGGGGGACAGGGCAACCAGAATATACACCATCTTGGAGGGGGGGGAGGGTAGAAATGGGGAGAAAATTTATAATTCAAACTGCTGTGAAAATCAATGCTGAAAACTCAATATATTAAATAAAAAAAATTAAATTAAAAAAAGTTAAGACTATGTAATAAGTACTATGTTTTGTGTTGAGAGCTGTCTGTCTTTGCTTGGCTTCCTTCTTAATGTTTTCTTCTCTGCTGTGCATTTTTTGCTTTGTCTTTTTTTTTTTCCTCTTTCACTCTTGTCCCTCCAGAAGGCTATAATTAAATATGGATACACACACACACACACACACACACACACACACACACACACACAGAGACATGTACTTTCCCTAACAAATTCTACTTTTGATCTTCGTTTTTATGTTTGTGTGTATCTCTTATGTCTTGTCCTTCCTAACTCCTGTACTTTACTTCTACCATCTACCTTGAAAATTAAAATTGGGCAAGAGGAAGCCATCAACGTTACTTATTAACAAAGAACACCTACAAGCATCCCTCCCTTGTCTTCCCATTCCCATTAATCTAAACACCCTTCAGTAACTCCCCTTTAATCTATTCCCTCATCCTCCCCTCTAGAGACCCCTCCTTTATCTGGTCGCCCCTCCCTATCCACTTAACATTTAATTTCTTTCTGAATTTAGAAGACTTTTATACCTTTCCAGAAAAAATTATATACTTACATATACATATATGTGTGTACATATATATGCACATATATATGTATGTATAATTCACTCTTGAACCCATTCCCCATGAAAGTAGGTTTCCAGAACTACCAGCCCTTCTCCTCCATCTAATTCCTCTCTGTTGGTTCTTCCTCCTTCACCTCATTTGTACAAAGGAATTACTCTTTTTAGCTGGTCCTAAGTAGTTTTACTTTTTAAAGTCATATCATATTCAGATCTACACCAATCTTTCTTATGAACTACCTAATTACTAAAAATAATCTTAGACATGTATTTTACATTTTACATATTAAAAAATTAACACTGTCCTTATTGAGTTTCTTATATGTAGTCTTTGGAATGTACCTTATGTTTCTCTTGGCCCTTGTATGTCAAATCTATGAAGTTCAGGGTTTTTCTTAATAGCAAAGTCCTGAAAGTCTGACAATTCATTAAATATCCATTTTTTCCATTGAGGATTATGCTTAGTTTTGCTGGGTATGATATTTTTGGCCAAAACCCCAGTTCTTTTGCACTTCAATATATAGTGTTCCAAAATCTGCAGTCCTTTATTGTCACTGCTGATAGGTCTTGTTTGATTCTAATTGTGGCACCACCATATTTGAATTGTTGTGTTTTTTCTTGTTGCTTGTACTATTTATCCTTGAGCTGGGAGTTTTAGAGTTTGACTATAATATTTCTATGGGTTTTCCTCATAGAATCTCTTTTGAGTGGTGATTAGTGGGTTTTCCCTGTTTCTACTTTTCCCTCTTGTTTTAAATGCTTCCAGACAATTTTCTTCATTTCTTATATTATTGTATCAAAATTCTTATGTCCAGTAATTCTTATGTTTTCTCTTCTTTATGTATTCTCCAGATCAGTTGTTTTTCTTTTCTGATATTTCACATTCTCTTCTATTTTTTCATTCATTATATTTTGCTTTCATTATTTCTTGATCTCTTATAAATTTGCTGGCTCCCCCTTGCTCAACTCTAATTTTCAAGGAGTCATTGTCTTTCTTAAGATTCTAGATGTCAAAGTGTAGAGCCAAGATGGCAGAGCAAAGGGAGGGACTTGCCTGAGCTCTCCCCTAAACACCTCAAAATATCTGTAAAAATGACTGTAAACAAATTCTAAAGCTACAGAACCCACAAAATGATAGATTGAAAAAAATCTCCAGCCTAAGACAAATCAAAATGCCAACAGGAAGGGTCTATCCCACCAAGATGGAAGCAAATCACAGTCCAGCTTGGGCCACGTACACACACACATGGCTGCAGCAGCCTCAGGAAACTGAATCAGTGGCAGCTTTGGCAGTTTCCAGAATTCCAAACCACAAACATCAAAGACAAAGTAAAAGGTCCATGGTAAATTTTGTTTGACCTGGGTGAGAGAAGAGCATGGTCTGGCCCCAGCCCCAGGGCAGTGGAGGTGGCAGCAAGGGGGGGGGGGCAGCAGCAGCTGCTTCTGGAGCTCCAGACCCACAGACAGTGGGGGCAGGATGCTGAGCAACTGATCAGAGGGGGAATTCAGGGATTTCTTTGCTGATTCTGAGGCAGAATTCTCTCACTTTGCCTTGCTTGGATCTGAATCACTGTCCTGGGTTGAGGTCCTGGGTGAGGAGGAGTGCTGGCATGGTAGAGCTTGTAGCAGCTCTGGAGAGGGAATCCTCCTCACAGTTTCAAGTCAGAAAAGAGTGCTTGAGGTCACTCACAGACCAGAACACAGGCCAGGAGAGGCGTAAACACCTCTCCTTGGATCATACCACCTTAGAAGAACTGAAAATTTACAGATGCCTAGAGGTATTTCTGACAACAGCTGTGCAAAACCCTTGAAAATTGGAACAGGGCACTCTCTACTCTGGAAGCAGAATCCTACCTTGACAAAGAACTCAAAAGTCAAGTAATTGACTTGGAAAATGAGCCAACAACATAAAAAATCAGAGTATAGAATCTTACTTTAGTGACAAAGAAGATCAAAACACAACCAGAAGAAGACAAAAAAGTCAAAGCACCTACATCCAAAGCCTCCAAGAAAAATATGAATTGGTCTCAGGCCATGGAAGAGCCAAAAAAGGATTTGGAAAAGCAAGTAAGAGAAGTAGAGGAAAAATTCAGAAGAGAAATCACAGTGATGCAAGAAAATCATGAAAAATGAGTCAACAGCTGGCTAAAGGAGACCCCCCCCCCAAAAAAAATACTGAAGAAAATGACAACTTAAAAAAATAGACTAACCCAAATGGGAAAAGGGGCCCAAAAAGCCAATGAGGAGAACAATGCTTTAAAAAAAAAAAGCAGAATTGGCCACTTGGAAAAGGAAGTCCAAAAGCTCACTGAAGAAAATAGTTCCTTAAAAATTGGAATGGATCAAATGGAAGCTAGTGACTTTACAAGAAAATGAGAAACTATAAAACAGAACCAAAAGAATGAAAAAAATAGAAGACAATGTGAAATATCTCACTGGAAAATCCATTGACCTGAAAACTAGATCCAGGAGAGATAATTTAAAAATTATTGGACTACCCAAAAGCCATGATTAAAAAAAGAGCCTAGACATCACCTTTCAAGAAATCATCAAGGAAAACTGCCCTGGTATTCTAGAACTAGAGGGTAAAATATAAATTGAAAGAATCCACTGATCACCTCCTGAAAGAGATCTCAAAGGAAAACTCATGGGAATATTGTAGCCAAATTCTGGAGCTCCCAGGTCAAGGAGAAAATATTACAAGTAGCCAGAAAGAAACAATCTGAGTATTGTGGAAACACAATCAGGATAATGCAAGATCTAGCAGATTCTACATTAAGGGATCAAAGGTCTTGGAATATGATATTCTGGAGGTTAAAGGAGCTAGGATTAAAACCAAGAATCACATACCCAGCAAAACTAAGTGTGATTCTTCAAGGGAAAAATGGATATTCAATGAAATAGATGATTTTCAAGCATTCTCAGTGAAAAAACCAGAGCTGAATAGATAGTGTGACTTTCAAATAGAAGAATCAGGAGAAGCATGAAAAGGTAAACAGGAAAGAGAAATCATAGGGGACTTATTAATGTCAAACTGTTTACATTCTTATATGGAAAGATGATATTTATAAATCTGTGTGTGTGTGTGTGTGTGTGTGTGTGTGTGTGTGTGTAGACAGAGGGCACAGGGTGACTTGAATATGAAGGGATGACATCTAAAAATAAAATTAAGGGGTGAGAGAGTAATATATTGGGAGGAGGAGATATGGAGAGATGTAATAGCATAAATTATCTCACATATAAGAGGCAAGAAAAAAAACTGTTACAATGGAGGGGAAAAGGGAGGAGGTGAAAGGTAATGGGTTAATCTTACAGTTATTAGATTTGGCTTAAAGAAGGAATAACATACACATGCAATTAGGTATCTTACACTACAGGAAAGTAGGGGGGAAGGGGACAAGGGAGTGTGATAGAAGGGAGGGCAGATTGGAGGAGGTGGTAGTCAGAAGCAAAGTCTTTTGAAAAGGGACATGGTCAAAGGAGGAAATAGAATAAATGGGGGATGGGATAGGATGGAGGGAAATATAGGTAGTCCAACAATGTACCTATTATGGATATATTGTGCGTAACTATATATGTATAACCTATATTGAATTGCCTGCTCTCTTAATGAGGGTGCATGCGGAGGGAAGAAGGAAGAGAATTTGGAACCCAAAGTTTTAAAAAAATGTTAAAAATTGTTTTTACATGCAACTGGGAAATAAGATGTACATGCAATGGGGTATAGAAATACATCTTGCCCTACAAGAAAGTAAGGGGGGGAAGGGTATAAGAGGGGCTGTGGTGATAGAAAGGATAGCAGACTGGGCAAAGGGGTAATCAGAATGCAGGCCATCTTGGGATGGGAGGTCGAGGAGAGACAGGGAGAAAATTTGTAATTCTAAATCTTGTGGAAATGAATGTTGAAATCTAAAGATAAATAAATTAATTTTTTTTAAAAAAGATTCTGGATCTGTTTTCCTAATTAGTTGACTTTCTTTTCATAATCTTCTTGGTTTTTTTTGTCCTTTTTTGTTTTTAGTTTTTCCTCAATCTCTCTCATTTGATTTATTTTATTTTATTTTTTATAATAATTTTTTTTAATTTTTAGTTTACAACACTCGGTTCTACATAGTTTAGATTTCCAGATTTTCTTCCCTCCCTCCCCCTCTCCCTCCCCAAGATGTCATGGAATCCAATATATCTTCCACATATAACTTTGCATTGAATTAATTTACACACTAGTCAAGTTCTGGAGAAGAATTATGACCAATGGAATGAATCACGAGAAAGAACAAACAGAACCAAAAAAAAAAACAACCCCAAAAACAAAAACAAAAGAGAGAAAATAAAGGGGAAAAAAGGTGAGCATAAAGTGTGCCTCAATCTGCATTCATACTTCATAGTTCTTTCTCTGGATGTAGATGGTATTCTCCATTGTGAGTCCTTCGGAGTCGTCTTTGCACCTTGTGTTGCTGAGAAGAGCAAAGTGTATCAGGGTTAGTCCTCACAGAATCCATATATCTGTGTTTGTGTATAATGTTCTCCTAGCTCTGCTCCACTCACTCAGCATTATGTCATGTAGGTTTTTCCAGGTTGTTATGAAGTCTGTATCATCGTATCATCCCCCCCCCCCATTTCTTATAGCACAATAGTATTCCATTACCTTCATATACCACAGCTTGTTCAGCCATTCCCCAATTGATGGGCATCCCCTTGATTTTCAAATCTTAGCTACTATAAAAAGAGCAGCTATAAATATTTTTGAACATATGGGTCCTTTTCCCACTTGTGTGATCTCTTTGGGATACAACCCTAGAAGTGGTATTGCTGGGTCAAAGGGTATGAACATTTTATAGTCCTTCGGGCATAGTTCCAAATTGCTCTCCAGAATGGCTGAATCAGTCACTTATTTGATTTTTAAAGTCTTTTTAAAGTTCTTGTATGATTTCTTTTTGAGCAGGTGACCATTTTAATGTTACTCTTTGGGTTGGAAGGGGGTTTCTTTGCTTCAGTCTCTGCCTCTGAAGATGAATCCCAGTCTTCTCTATTCCCATAGTAACTCTCCATGGTTGAATTTTTTTCTGCTTTGCCTATACCTTTTTTTTAATTTGTAGTACCTCAGTTTTTTTTTTAAATCACCTTCAGTTCTGGGGTTTAGGGGCTGGTGCCTTTGGCCTCAAATCTTCCTTCAGTTTTCTTCTCTGGTTTGGAACTGGCACCAAACCTCCAACCTTTTGTGAGTGCCCACAGCCAGCAGTGTCTGCTTCTGCATTCACTGGCCATGTGCTAGTTCCTTCTCACCCCAGCTGTGTCCCCACAGCACAGCTGGGCCTGGCGTCCCTTGTCAGCAGAGGTTGCCTCAATCTTCCCTGGCTCATACACCCTATACTCCTCGTCATTCCAGGAGTAAAAGGTAAAAGTCCCTCAGCTGGGGCTGAGGCAGCTTCCAGACCCAGATAACCCCAGCGCTTGCTGCTGTTGTTTAAGGGGACCTAGGATCTAGCTTGCAGGTGTTTACTCTTCATATCGAGCAAACCTCATCTTGAGACATTTCTCCAGATCTTCTCCTATTGTCTCAGAAGTATCCCTATTCTGCCCTACATTTTAAAAAAGTTTCACTGCTCAATATTCACTCTATGGTGCTATTTCATCTCTTTTGTGGGGGAAAATCTTGAGAGCTTGGTATTTTCTGACCTACTCCATCATCTTCTCAGAATCCTCCCAATCTCCTCCCTTAATTCTAGTGCTATCCCCATGTTGAATATTTCCAGTTTATACTTTCTTTGTGTCTTCAGTGGCACATAGTGGGCACTTAACAAATTTTTATTGACTAACTACTGAACTGGGACCATTTTGATGATGCCAGTTGTATATCCTCAAATTTAATATGAGAATAGTCCCAGATCTCCATAGAATGTTAGTGAAGTTGCCTAATGGTTTTATAAATTTGCTATTATAGACTAGGCTTTTAAATTTCATGTGACCATTTTCTATTTCTTTGGTGCAGGGTGGGGCAGTGGTTGACTGTAGAAAAACTTCAAAGAATTAGAATCTGAGAATTAATCATTTTTCAAGTAAGTGTATGTGTTTATATATAACACATATGTATATATACAGTTATCTGTAGCATACAGCTATTACAACAGCAAGGATAAAGATATTGGAGTAGTGAATATAAAAACAAAAAAAATGATTTTCCTTCAGTACTTTATTCAGTCCCACAGTAGAATGCAAGCTGCTTTAGGGTAGAAACTGTTTATTCTTTTTTGTACTTGGATTCCTAGCATCTGTCACAGTACCATATACATAGCAAAAAATTTAATAAATGTTTCTTGAATTGAATTTGAACTCACTGAGTGTTTATATTTCACATAAATAAGAATTTGCACTATAAATTCATACATGTTATAAATTATATTTGTCCTACAGTCTAATAAGCCTAAAATAGTTTTTCTTTAAGTATAAACTGTAATTCTATGATTCAAAGAGACATCTGAGTCCTGAATATCTTTTCCATTTGCTGAATGATGTTACTTGGATATGCTTTCAGTATATTTCCTTAGCTTGCTACATATTCATTCACAGTCAGAATTATGGCTATTGTACTGCTTTTATAATAAGGATGACAGTGATTTTTTTTTAATATAGGGATTTCCATTCATAGTAAAATGAGGTCATTTCAATGGAAAGTTTCCTAATTCTTTAGTGCATAGGCAATAAGGAAAGAGCTTGAAATGAAAGAAATTCAGAACACAATAATATTCTTTGACTTCTAAAGAAGAACGTTCTTGCATAAGGACTTACAAAAGCCCTACTTCCCAATGAAAGTTATTCTTATCCACTGTGGATTTTAACTACATTTCTTGTTATAAAATCTATGCTCTCTTCCCCAATAGAAATGGGGTCATCAAATGATATGAATAGTTCTCAAAAGAATGTCAACCTATTAACCATATAAAATCTGTTCCAAATGACTAAAAATAAATATACAAATCTAAAATACTTAGGGGTTTCATGTTATCTCCATCAAATTGCTAAAGATGGGAATAGCCAATATTCCATGGGTAAAGAAAGATACACTCACTAATTCACTCTGCTTGGAACTGTGAATTGATCTGATCATCCTGGAAAGTAGTTTGGAATTTTGTGAACAGCAAGAATAACAACTGCCCAAAATGTGCATACCCTTTGATTTAGGCACAATACTTCTAAACATCTAGCCTGATCCCTATGTAAGCAAATAGTAAAAAAAGAAAGGCAACAATATGCCAAAATGTTTATATCAGCACTTTTTCGTAGCATTAAACCACTGTAAATAAAGCTGATTATCTATCAGAGAATGGCTAAACAAGCTGTGGGACCTAAATGTAATGGCTCTCTACCACTCTATTTCATACACACATGCATATGTATATATTCGTGTATTACAAACACACATATGTCTGTGTATTAATATGAATAGAGAAAAATGAGAGGAACTATATGCCTTGATGAAAAGTAAAGAAAGTAGAACCAAGAAAATATTATATATTTGTCGTTCAGTCATGTCTGACCGTTCATAACCCAATTTGGGATTTTCTTGGCAAATATACTGGAGTAGTTTGCCATTTCCTTCTCCAGCTCATTTTAGTTCGTTATAGATGAGGAAACTAAGTTAAAATGGATTAAGTGACTTGTCCAGGGTCACACAGCTAGTAAGTGCCTAAGGCTAGATTTGTACTCCAGAAAAGCTGAGTCTTCCTAAATCCAGAACTGGCACTCTATCCACTGTGCCATCTAGCTGCATACTATACAAGTTACAAACACACACACACACACACACACACACACAATGTAATTGGAAAGAAGAGCAAAAAGACAATTGAAAATAAGCTATAATGACTGAGTTTTGCTCTGAATAGCAGATATAAAAAATATCTCCTCTTTTTTTGTAAAGGTAGGAAAATATGGATGAAACACTACATATTATTTCAAATGAAGTGTTGTGCTGGTTAGGTTTAATGAATCTTTTTTTCCTTTTTTGTTTTTACTTTTCGTGGACTGGTTCTCTGGGAGGGGAAAGATAGAGTGATTTGTTGGCACATACAAATTATTAAAGTAAAATCTGCAACTGTTAAGAAAAATCCCTCTTCATTCTAGAATTAGAGGTGTGCTTCCCCAGTAAAATAAGCAATATAGCCAACTTCCCAGCTTGAAACCTAAGATCATCTTTATTGAAGCTTGTTGTAAAATTTGGTAATTTTTCCCACTTCATATCTGGTGCAGTTGACCATTCAAGGCCTGACGGTTAAGATATATAATTTATTTAATAAAAGCACATTCGGTAGTCCCTAAATAAAAGCATTCCTTTTGATATAAGTAACTCAAGGCATTATTTCTATTTTTATAAGTTGATCATTGTGGGTAGTAGGTGAGATAGATTAATAAAAGCAAAAAAAATGTTTTGAACAAGAATTATGAATAGCAATGTCATGAAAGATACCACATCTTGAAAAAAATGCCCAAAACAAGCCTACCCATTATTATTATTATTATTACCACTTATAAGTTACAAATACCTATGTGTGTTAGATCATTGTTATGTTATATTTAAGATTAGTTGTAGTTATGTTAATAAAATTTAATGAATTCTAAAATAAAAGTAGCCCAGGGAAATGAAGGCAGTCTTCAAGGAAATCTACTGGGGTCTCTAAAGCTCCCTACCAGAGTCATCATGTTTTCTTTATATATTCCTTGCCCAAAGAGCCTACAGCTGTGTACCAGGTCAATCATTTGCACTTCCCCATCATGCCACTAGGAACCTTGTTATGTCCAAGATCAAAATCAGCCTTCATACTCACATTCCATCAATACCTTCTACCCCTGGGACTTCTCTGATTGGAGGGAGGAATGTTGAGCTCCTGCCCATATGAATGCTCCTGCATAATGAATGTTTTTTGACTGACTGATATCCTTATCCTTAAAAGGTTTAAGTACAGACATAGATATTACCAAACGGTCTAAAGGAAGTGTCAGAAATTTGGGCCCTATTCCTTGTGCATTTAGGTGTCAGTGCCAATAAATATCTCAAGTGTAATGTGGGGGAAAACAAATCAAAACAGACATTAACTTCCCAGTGTGACCCCCCAAATTAACTTCACTTCTTAGGTTTCTAGCGCATTGTGATTTACCTAAAAACAGAGTATGCTCTTTGGAGCCCCAGTTGACTTACAAGATTCTCTAGCCCTATCAAAAAATTACTAGCTAAATCTTTGAGATCTCCCAAGGACTGTGAATTTGAGTATAGGACAGTTCTTTATTCTTAGCAGCTTATCATAGTGGGGAGAGCACTGGCTCTGGAGTCAATAGATCTAAATTCATGCCTTGGATCTACCAATGACTATACATGGGATCTTGAGCAAGTGAATTTACCTCTCTGTGTTGGTAACCAAAAATGGGCTCCTTAGCACTTAGTCAACAAGTGCCCTTGACTAGTTTGGCTTTTTCCCCTGAACTGAATGCTGTTTGTACATTGGATTGGAGTAAGCTTGTCGGCCCCTTCACCTTGCTTCCCTTGCTTAAGCTGATTGAAAGAACCTGTGCTTTCCCGGTCAACCCCTTCACCTTGCTTAAGCAGATTGAAAGAACCTGTGCTTTCCCCAGCGTACCTTACACCCCCGCAGAAGCCGGATGGTTGAAAACAGCTTCCTTTGGAGCCAGAGGCTGCTATAGCTACAGCCACAGCCGAAGTTGAAGCAGGAGCTGCCGGTAGCAGAGCTGACCTACGGGAGGAAGCTGAACAAGGACTTGAGGCCAGTGGGTAATCTTTTTACCATAGAGGGGAAGCATGTATATGACTTTGCTGTACACCATCATGCTTCTCTGTGGCCTCCTGGTTACTCTTGTGAGGTGTACTTATTGGGCCTGGAAGCTTTTGATCAGTATATCAAAATGGGGATGCTGGTTCATGGGTTGGTTACTGTGGAGCCTAAATATATGCTTTGATTCTTCTGCCTCCTACTTTGAGAGTTTCTTATATCTGGCGGTTCCAAGCCTTTCAGACATATATATATAATCCTCTTTGAAATTATAAACTCTGCCCTCTTAATACACTCTCTGAGACTCAGTTTCATCTTTTTAAGAGGAGGATAATTATAGCTATAATACACAATAGGATTTGTGGGAGGAACAAAAAGAATAATATATAGATAACAATATGTACATCTTATCAAATAAGAAGTATAAGCTATTATTATTTGATGTTACTTTCATCATATCAAATAATATCAAATGTCACCACATGGTAACAATATATGTATTTGTCCTTGTTCCTCAGGAAGTGCAATTCTAGCAATATTATGGGATGACAGAGATAACTGAAAATTTATCCCATCCTCTATGTCCAAGTTGCCTTAGTCTTCATACATATAACATATGTATAATTGTTATCTTTGTTCTAGTCACTAAATAATTTAGATTTTTCCTTTATTACCATAACAACAACAAACCACAACATCAACAAAAACAACAAATGAAATCTGGAATTAATTAAAATATCATTAACATTCAAAATGATAATGGTGAATATTGATTTAGCAGTTTAATTTTTAAAAATTTGTAAAGTTCCTTATGCAGGTTATTTCAATAGTCTTAACCCCATTTATTTATCTTTTAGTGCATAACTTTCAATGACCAGTGGAGATAATTATCAAAGTTACCAGTGCAGGTGATGACAATTTTCCTCTGTTCCATTTGATAAATTAAATTTAAACAAAATTACTTCTATTAAGGAGATAGATTGGCATAGCAGATAAAGAAGCCATCTTGAAGTCAAGAGCCCCATATTTCAAATTCTACCTTTGATACATATTGGGTGTCTGTCTCTTGGCAAATCACCTCACATGCTGAGTATTTGACACTGGATGTCACCTAACATCTCAATTCTCTATGCCAGGGGTGGTAAAATAATTCCTGGCAAATCTCATCTGACTACAAAACTCAGAATACAGCCTGAGCCAGATTAAAATGTAATTGGTAAATGTTTATTAAAATAAATAAAAGTATAATAAAACATGGATGATGTTAATTTGTGGTTTTCTAAGTCAATATACAGTCTGCAGGCATCTGTTTCTCTTTTAATTTAACATCATTGTTCTAGGCAACTCTCTAAGACAATACATTTTAGAGAAGGTTCCTACCTATTTATATTTCGCTGGAGTGAATCCTCATTTGGAAGTTAATACCAATCAATTCACTTTCCTTATCTATAAAACGAGCTGGAGAAGGAAATGGCAAACCACTTTGCCAAGAAAACTCCAAACAGGGTCAGAAAGAGTTGGACATGACTGAAAAACGTCTGAATCAACAACAAGCAATAAAATCATGAACCCGTTCATTATCCCCACCCTGGTTCCTACAATTTTCATGTTCTACTCTGGATACAGGCAAGGGAGGGGGGAGAAAACAATATTAAGATAAGATCTTGCCCTTAGAGACTAGCAAGTACAACTTAGGGGACTCCATTTCAGGCCATACTATCTAGGGCTGGATTAGAGCTTGAGAAATCATATAAGAAATAGAGTATCTATAATGCAAAAACAAGAACATATCTTAGATAATGGTAGAATGACTGAATGAAAAGACAAGGATCACAGATTTGGAGATTAAAGCTTCTTCAAAGATCATCTACAATTTCCCTCACTTCACAGATAAGAACATTGAGGGGTTAAGTGATGTTTTAAAAGTCATACAGGTAGTAAGTGGTAGAGAAATTTGAACTCAGATCCTCTGTCTTTAAATATAGCACTCATTCCATCGTACCATTCTGTCATGATTAGGATAATCTGAATTAGTATGTTACTTTTTTCCATGTTTTTCCCCTTAAAACAAATGAACAAAATTTAATCAAATAGGACAGAGATTAAAGCTACACCATTATCACCTTACCCTAACCACATGAAGTACATTGACTAGTAATAAGAGAAAGCAATGTATATATAATATTTATGTTTAGGAAACGTATAAGGAGGTCATACATTTGTGACATGTATAAAGTGATGGAAAAATAAATGAATGACATAGAAATAGGGAGAAACAATTTTCCAAAAAAATGTATGAATAGGCACATACCAGGAAGCTATATGACATATTTAACATTAGTTTTATACATGGGTATTACATTGTGTTTGGATCAGAAAGTTCTGTATTTTCTAATGCAAAACCACTTACAAATTTGTTTTTTAGTCATTTATATTTTATTTGGTCCAAATATAACTTAGGAAACGGAAAAAAATGAATTTTGTTTATTATGATTATTATTTTTGTTCTAGTCACCAAACATTTTGATTTAGATTTTTGTCTTTATTACTGTTAATAACAATAACAAAATCCAAACAAATAAAATCTAGAATTCATTAAACATATAATCATTGACATTCAAAATGGTAATAATAGCAAATATTTATTTAGCACTTTAGTTTTTGAAAAGTGCTTTACACAGGCTATATCAATTTAAATCATAGCTACTTTGTAATGTAGGTATCACAAATTCATCTATTCCTATTACATGACAAGGAAACTGAGCCTTAAAGAGGTTTGTGACTTGACCCTGGAGAAGCAGTCAGCAATACACCTAGGATTTGAACTGAAGTTTCTTTTGACTTCAAGTCAAGGGCTCTTTTAACTTTATTACAGGACCTTTTTTTTACCTGAGAAAGGACTCTGCCATTGTGACTATTTTTCATGTGACCCACAGCAACCAATGCCAGTATAAATTCTGTTTTGGTTCACCCACTCTTTTAAAAGTCAGTGCTTTTGAAGTCAATTTGAATCAGATTTTCTGTCCTGGAGATGTTATCTAAGAGCAGACCTAATTAATTGTCTTGACGGTGGAAAGATATGCTCTATGTTCATGATATTAAGCTATTTGAATAGAAAGTTATTCCTAAATATGCAGTATTTTTATGAATTAGCATTCACTTCACATAGAGTTGCTAATAAATAATTTATAGATCTTGGCAAAATATTCACTAGGGAACATTCATTTGAAACCTTTTATTAGGAGAATTAGAATTAAATGGATTATTTAACTACGTATATTTCAAGTTACATACTGTTTACATCAAACAAGATAATGTATATAAAGTTATTTTTTACAACCAAATTCCAATACTAATCTCAACTCACTATTATTCATATATCTATTTTCATCTATTTCAATGGAAATCTGAGAAAAATAATCCAGTTGTTACCCTACTATTATTCTTTTCTATTTAATATACTATATGCTGTTGCAAAGGTGGATAAAAAATACTTTCTGTAATTGAATAATTATAAGATTAAGGTCATGTCTTTTCTATAACCAAACTCACATTACTTAGCTTTTTGTTCAATACTCCTTTATCAATATTTTGTGGATTGAGTTCATTGAATGTAACTGCAGGAGGGCCTTTTACACCACGTGATTTTTAGTTGTTTCATAGACCAACATTTGTCAAATTGAGTGATATATACATATGACCAGATTTTACTATCGTTTGGTGAAATGTATATTTATTCCAAAAGTGTTAGTATTTATCTCATTCTTCTTATCCTTTTCAATGAAATTCAGCAAGAAAAGGTAGTGGGACAAGTTACTATCCTGGTTTTATTCTTCTACGTATATTACTCTGTGGACTAGCACATAGGTTGATAAAATAAGTGGTTTGTAAAAAAATTAATACTTTAGAGTATTAGAATATATCAAAACTCATCTTTATGAGCACTCAAATTCTTATTAATTGGTGATAGGTATGTCATGAATTCTATTTAGATACTATCAGGTTTCATCTGAGAATAAAGAATGCCATAGAAATTTGGGCAAATACTTATTTAGCATGTCTGTTCCAGTTAATTTCTAGTTTTTCAGAGAAGTTAGAGTTCAGTCACCTTCCTTGATACAAATGTTCATCATTCATTATATTGATCATGTTCAAGATTTCCATTACTTTTGTTGTCCATTATGTATGTTTTTCTTTCATTGTGTTGGAGTTCTTCTTGGAAGCAGCTGTGTGGTGTAATGGATAGAGTTCTGGGTCTGAATTCAGGAACACCTGAGTATTATACAATTCTTGGTTGAAATTCTGTTTATTGAATTTATGTAGATGTAACCTACTGCCTTTTAATTTCATTCTTGGACATTAGCAATAAACAACTTTTGAATCCATTTGATACATCCCGTGACATATATTTATTTTCAGCCATTGTTTTTGCTCAGTAAAATAAAAGTATTTATGTAAATTTTAAGTTGTTTGTCCTTTATTCTGGTAACATCTATTGATCTTCCTCCTTTTTAGCAATGAAGTATTAATCTTTATTGTTGTTGTTATTATTCAATTATTTTTAGGTATGTCTGGCTCTTTGTGACCCCATTTGTAGTTTTCTTTGCAAAGATGTTGAAGTAGTTTGCCATTTCCTTCTCCAGCTTATTTTACAGATGAAAAAAAAATGAGGCAAACAGGTTAAGTGAATTGCCCATGGTAAAATATCTAGTAAGTGCCTAAGATCAGATTTGAACTCAGGAAGATGAGTTTTACTGATTCCAGGCCTGGAACTTGAACCACTGTGCCACCTAGCTGGCCCAATCTTTCTACAATTGACTTAATTTGAAGGGCCCTGTGTAACATTGTACAGGTTTTTGTTTGGGCACTTTACAGATCCATTGTCTCCTATGCTAAAAGCATATGTTAAGGCTGGTATACTATAGGACTATTCTCTCTAAATGTGTTCTTCCTATTCAATCAATTAGTAAATTTTTAATATGGGCCTATTATGTGTCATGCTCTCTGTTAGGCATTTGGGATAAAAAACAGAGACAAAAGATTGTCCCTGCCCTCAAGGAGTTTATAATCTAAACAGGGAGACAACATACAAACCATTATATACAAAGCAAACTATATATAAGAAAATAGGAAACAACTAACAGTGGGAAGGTAATGGAATTAAAAGGATCAGGTGGGGGGGAAGTTTGCTGTAAAAGATGGGTTTTTAGTTAGGACTTAAAGGAAACCACAGACATCAGTAGGAATAATTGAGGAGGGAAAGTGTTTAAGCCCTGGGGAACAGCCAGATCACATGGCCACCTGGAGTCCACAGATTGAGTGTCTTGTTGCTGGAATAGGTAGGAGGGCAGTATCACTGGATAAAAGAATCTGTGATAGGTAGTAAGATATAAGAAGACTGGAAAGATAGGAAGGGGCTAGGTTATGAATGGCCTTGACAGTGCCTTTTGTATTTGATCCTGAAGGCAATAGGTAACTAATGAACTTTACTGAGTAGGGCCATGACAGGACCAGAGTTGTATTTTAAGAAAACTATTTTAGTGAGTGAATGGAGATTGGATTGGGGTGGGGCTATACTTGAGCAGGCAGATTTGCCAGTAGGCTATTGATGTAATCAAGGTGCTTGATGATAAGGGCCTGCACTACAGTGGTTGTAGCATCAGAAGAGAGAAGGGAGCATATACAAGAAATGTTGCAGAAGTGAACTTAACAGAACTAGGCAACAACTTGGATATATGTATGTGTGAGATATAGTGAGCATTCAAGTATATAACTCATAGGTTGCAAGCCTGAGAGACTGGGTGTTACCCAGTGGTGTTACCCTCTATAGTAATTGGAAAGGTGGTGTTGGAGGGGGACATTTTAGGGAGGAAGATAAGTTCTGTTTTGGACAAGTTTAGCTTAAACTGTCTATTAGACATTCATTTTGAGATTCCTGAAAGATGGTTGAGATGTGAGATTGGAGGTCAGGAGAGAGGCTCTGGCAGGAAAGATAGGTTTGAGAATCATCAGCATAGAGATGGTAATTAAAAAAACAAACAAACACACAGGAGCTCAAAAACATGATGAGATCACCAAGTAAGGTAATATATAGCAAGAAGAGAAAAGGGCCCAGGACAGGACCCAGAGGGACACCTATGGTTAGAGGGCATGCCTTGGAAGATGATTTAGCAAAAGAGACTGAAGAGAGGTTAGATAGGTAGGAGGAAGAGATTATCAAGGAAAGGGTGATCAAAAGTGTCAAAGGTTGTGGATAAATTGAAGAGTTTTAGGATTGAGAAAAAGTCATTGAATATGGCAACTAAGTCATCATTGATATCTCAGGAGAGAGTAGCTTCAGTGGGATGATTAAATCAGACTCCAGATAACAAGGGATTAAGAAGAGAGTGAGCAGAGAGAAAATCCAGGCACCTATTGTAGATGGTCTTGTTGAGGAGTTTATCTACAGAGGGCAGAAGAAATAAAGGTGATAGTTAATGGTAATGTAAGGTTCAATTGATAGTTTTGGGATGGAGGAGACACGGGTATGTTTGTAGAAAGTAGAATAATAGATCTAGTAGGCAGGGAGAGATTAAAAATAAGTGATAAAGTGGGAATGACTGAACAATCTGTTGGAGGAGACAGAATAGAATGGGATTGCTTGAACAGGTAGAGGGATTGGCTTGGTAAAGAGTAAGTTGCTCCATCACATGAGATAGAAGTGAAAAAGGAGAAAGTGGTAGAAAACATCTAGATGATAAAATATGAGGAACAGGGGAGAAGAAGGAGCTCACAGTGAAAAGCCTCAGTTTTTTTTTCTCCAAAATGTTGTACAAAGATATTAGCTGAGAGGATGAGGGGGAAAAGGAGCCATGAGAGGTTTGAGGAAGGATGAAAATGTTTGCAATAGTTACTTAGTAGAGTGGGAAAGTGAGTTGATAAGGACAGTATAGCAAGATTACCTAGCTATAGTCAGGGCCCAGTTAATGTTGTGTAACATAAATTTGAAGTAGATTTAGTCAGAGGACTGTATAATTTTCCCCCTTTGTTTAGTAGCATATGTATAGCACCAAAAGTGGGAAATGGTAGGAGTAAGCCAAGGCTACGCTTAGTAGGGCATTATTAGCAATATGATAACAGGGCTAAGAATTCAGGAAAGGAGAACAATGGAGAACTGAATTGGTTCATTACGGCATCAAGATGGAGAAAAGAGGAGTAAGTGGCTAGTGCAGGGGAGATGGAGTAGAAGAGAGATGTGTGGTCAAGTGATTGGAGTTCACAATGACTTTGAAGAGTTGGAGATGTTCAAGGAATTTGTAGTTACTGTTTGTATCCATTAGTTCAATTTGACCTCAGTTTGAGATATCAAGGCCATGAATCTATATTCTTCTGTGGCAATCATTAAGAACCTATATCTATCCTCTCTCTCTGTCTCTGTCTCTCTCTCTCTCTTTCTCTCTCTCTGTCTCATCTATTTCTCTCTTATATTTAATGACCAATAATTGATTTAGGCCCAATGTTTTTCTCCTTTTCTACTTCCTCATTCAGAAACCAACCACTGTGGGAAATCTCTCTTAGAGATTTCCTCAGGCCAAGAAATTGAGTTTAGGCTAATAGGTGCATTCCTGTTCATTGTGTTTGCTCCAATAGGTGCCAGGAAAGGTTGATTCTCTGTATTATCAAGATAGGTGATAAGGAAATTGATGTCTCTTTGACTAAGATTTGAGTGACCTAAATCACATACTCCAAGATAGCCCACCTCTCCTTTGATTAACCAATGCAAGGTGATTAGGCATCCCTCAGGAACACCTCCTCTATGAAGGGCATATAAACTGTGGCCCCACTACCATTAGGGGTCTTTGATCTAAGAGATATGGCCAAATGATCATATTTTATTGATAACCCACTGTCCTTATTAACAATAGGATCTTTTACAGCAAACTTTTCCCAGAACCTTTTAATTATATTACCTTCCCTCTGTTAGTTATTTCCTACTTTCTTGAGATCATTTTGTTGGTGACTTCTTTTAAGTAGAAAAGTTTCCATGTAAAAATCAAATATTCTAGTATCCTGGTGATATTAGGATGCATTTCATATATTTGCAGTATATGACTAAGTCATGAGTATGGAACTGAGTCGAGGACTTATATATAATCAAGAAAGGTAGGGCAGGGTTATCACACTAAATAATCACCACAGTTGTAATAAATTATTCTTTACACTTCTGAAGCTTCTAAGCACTCTTTTTTGCTTATCAGAAAGAATATTTTTGTAAGTGTTTATAAACTTCTTGAGGGATGCAAGCAATAAATGCTTGGTATAATGTGTATAAACATGTAATTAGCAGATGTTTTCAGGAGTTACTGGTGTTTTCATATTTTGATTATAGATATGTGAAAGCTGTTGAGAAAGGTGTAATTAAAGTTCCATCAGAGAGAAACCTGGAAAAGTACTTTACTATCAATTGAAGTGATACACAAAGCTAAAATGATGAATCTTATTCAGATTGCTTTTTCCTCCCCTAAAACTAGTCTTTCCTCTCTTGAGGTAGATATAATTATTAGTAGTAATAACAATATAACAACTGATAGAATTATCCAATTAATGACATAATTAACAACAACAATAGCATTTTTATAGTACTATTATATCTTAATTTATTTAAACCTAAATTCCTGGCTCCAGGTCCAGTGCTCTAGCCAATGTGCAATGTACCACTCTGGGTTTCTTTCCTACAATATGATAACTAAGCAGCAGAACATAGGTTCAAACCTAGGTTCTCTGACTCCAAATTTACTCTTTTTATGTTGCTTCACTGTTTCACATTGGGAGAGTGAATCAGTCTTCAGTGGAACCTGGGCTGATATTATTTATATTAGCAGACATTAACGATTTTATTTCATTAAATATTTTCCAATTACATGTAAATCCATCCGTTACTGGGAATTTTTTCTTTGGGAACTCATTGATGGCTTGTTGAGTTTCTTTTCTAAAATAGGGGCATGTAAGTATTCTATTTCCTCTTGTGTTAATCTGGATGGTTTATATCTTTGTAAATCTCCATTTCACTTAGATTGTTATTTTCTGGGCACATAATTGGCAAAATAACTTCAATAACTGCTTTAATTTCACCTTCATTGATGGTGCATTCACTCTTCATTTTCGATACTAATAATGTCTTTTTCTTTTTTAACTTTGTCCATTTTGGATCCTCATCCTTGATATCATTTCTCTGCTACTCAGTATCTCTCTATCTCTTCCTCTTTCTATTTTCCCCCTCTCTCTATCTGTCACTATCTCTCTGCCTCTGTCTCTCTCTCTAGATTTTCATGACACTATTCTCATTTGATTCTTTTCTTACCTGACTAGCCACTCGTTATGGATGATGTTCCATGTGGACAAAGATGTATATCCTTATGGATCATCATCATCCATACTCTGCCTTTTATAATGGACTATACCCCATGTCTCTTCCTGGTTCCCTTTCTCTTCTCTCTATATGTTTGCTCTCTTATGTACCTCATCAGCTCCTATATGTTCAATTATCATTACTAATACAGATGACTCCAAGATTTATGTATTTCTCCAAATCTCTCTCCCACAATCTAAAGGACATTTCCAAGTATCTCAAATTCAGCATGTCTAAACCAGAATTCATTGTCTTTCAAAAGGAAACCCACTCCTATTCCCAATTTCCCTATTTCTGCTGTTGGCAACAACATCCTTCCAGTTCCCCAGGTTTACAACCTTGAAACTATTTTCAATCAATTGTTTTCCTTCACCCCCTCCATATCCCAAGAATTTGGGATATATAGAGTGTTCTAGGAGAACTAGCCCCTCTGGTGTGCGGGCTTGGCAAGCCCTTTTGACGGCTGATCATCCACCTTTATTGTCTATTTTAACCCAACTCTCACCTGTGGCTCCAAGAAGTTGTAGCATGACCCGAGTGAACTGTCTTGCAGACGGGCTAACCTAGACTGAGCATAACTCCTGCAGTAACCTCCTAATTTTCCTCCCTGCTTGTAATCTCCACCCCATACAATCTATTCTTCTCCACATTGTTATGAAAATTATATTCCTAAAGTATATATCTAACCACATTATGTCTCTGATCAATAAACATCAATAGTTCTCCCTTTTCTCTAGGATCAAACAAAATGCCTCTTTAAAAAAATAAGTATTTCTAAACCTCCTTTTCTAGTCTAAGCACAACTCTCAGAGTATGGTGGGAGAAATGCCTTATACCTCTTCCTCCCTGCAGGCTAGGCTAGTATTTCCTTAAATGGCAACGGAACTGGAAAGACAAAGCCAAGGTGGCAGAGCAAAGAGAGCATTCCCAACATACACCTCTAAACAACTTTCAAATAATGGTAAAAAAAATCTACTTCTAAAGTGAGATAACTAAAAAAAGGTTGAGGTGAGTCTTTTTTATTTTTACATCCTGAGATATCTTAGATGGTTACAAAAATACCTGTGCAGGGGGCAGCTAGGTGGCATAGTGAGGAGAGCACTGGCCCTGGAGTCAGGAGGACCTGAGTTCAAATCAGGCCTCAGACACTTGACACATTTACTACCTGTGTGACCTTGGGCAAGTCACTTAACCCCAATTGCCTGTAAAAAAATAGAAAATGCATTTGTGACCTTGGGGTGGGGAATTGGCCAGGAGTTCACTGTGGCAGCAACAGCAGCTGTGGACACTGGAAACAATGGTATCATCAGTACCAGGAGCTCTACTGCTCAGAGACAATAAGATAACTGAATACCTAGCCAGAAAGAGATTATAGAAATTCTCTATGCTAGCAACTAGGTACACAACTGGGCAACCAACATTTGGCAACTTCATTGCCCATTGCCCTGTTCTGGGGTCACAGTTCCAGGGCAGAGAGGAGCAGTAGTGCTTCCAATCTCAAGGTAGCAAGGATTTGTTCTGGGATGGGCCAAATCATCAGTGAACACACTTCTCACATAATATGACCTCAGAAGTGCCAAAATCTTACAGGCCTCTAGAATTAGCTCTGAAAACAGCAAGACTAAAAACCCTGAAGCTCAGGACAATGACCCACTCCCCACCCCCACTCCAGAGGTAAGTAGAATCCAACTCTAACACAAAGTCCAAAATAAAAATAAGTAGGCTGGAAAAACTGAGCAAAAAAGCAAGAAAATATAAAGAATCAGACTAAAAAATCTACTATGGTGACAGGGAAACTCAAGACACAAACTTAGAAGAAGATAATGATATGAAAACACACACACACAATCAAAGCCTCAAAAAAATGAAGATTGGATACAAGTTCAACAGGAATTCTTAGAAGAGCTAAGGAAAGAATTAAAAATATGTTAAAACTAAATAATAACAGTAGAAGAGAAATTAACAATGCAAGCAAATTAAAAAGGAACAATTAACAGTTTTGTAAAAGAAGCACAAAAAATACTGAAGAAAATGGCTCCTTAAGAAATGGAATCAGCCAACTGGTAAAGAGGTAAAAAATTTAACTGAAGAAAATAATTCTTTATATTTTGCAATTGGTCAAATACAAGCTAATGACTCCAAGAAACATAAAGCAAAAATAAAACAAAAACAAAAGAATGACAAAAATAGAAAAAAAATGAAACATATTGTTGGAAAAACAACAAACCTGGAAAATAGATTGAAGACAAATAGTGTAAGAATTATTTAGCTGCCTGAAAGTTATAAAAAAAAGTCAATGAAACAGTTTAACAACACTATACAGAGGTAAATGATTGTAATAATCAAGGGTTTGATTAATGCCAAAGAGCTAAACTTTGGGGGCAAGTATTTGTAATTTGTCAAAAAATGTGGGGAAAGAAGAAAGCAGTGTAGCAGAAACTAGGCATAGAATAACATCTCATTTATACTATGATAAGGTCAAAATGGGTACATAGTTTAGACAAAGAAGGTGATATCATAAGCAATTTAAAGGAGAATAGAAAATTTTTTCCTGTAAAATCTATAAATAAGGAGAGAGTTTATGACCAAACAAAAGATAGAGAGGTTCACAAGAGGTAAAATGGGTAATTTTAAAATTATTATTACATGAAATTAAATTTTTGCACAAACAAAGCCAAATGCAGACAAAATTAGAAGGAAAACAGAAAATGGGAGGATGGGGAGTGGAGCTACAGTGTTTCTCTTTTGAAGGTCTCATTTTTCATATATAAGGTGCTGAGCCAAGTCTGTAAATGTAACAGCCATTCCCCAATTGATAAATGGTCAAAAGATAACAACAGACAGTTTTCAAATGAAGAAATCACATTATCAATAGTCATATAAAAATTCTCTCCCCATCAAAAAAACCTAAAACACTAATGATTAATGGCGATACCACCACTCAGTCTGTATCCCAAAGAGTTCGAAGAAAAACAAAAATGACTGATAAAGTGCATTTTTCCAGAAAAATCTATGAATCATATGAACTGTGAACCATATGAACTGGTGCAAGTGAAGTGAACAGTACCAAGAGAACATTGTACACAGGAACAGCAATATCATAATGATAATCATGTGAATGACTTAGCTATTTTGGCCAATATAATTATCCATGAAATTTTAAGTGACTCATGAGGAAAAATGTTATCCACCTCCAGAGAAAGAGAACTGATGAAGTCAGAGTACCAATTGAAGTTTATTATTTTTGATTCTTTATATATATATATATATATGTATATATATGTGTATATATATATACATATATATATGTATATATATGTGTATATATATATACATATATATATATATATTACTTTTTTCCCAACATAGCTAATATAGAAATATGTTTGCATTGCCTCACATATATAACTGGTATCATATTGCTTGCCTTTTCAATGGGTGGCAGAGGGGCTAGAGGGAGGGAGATAATTTGCAACTCAAAAATGAATGTTTAAAAAAGATAATGACACTCTTCTGGAGATTTGCCCAATGTAAAGGAGTAAAATTCAGGACATTGGAATGAAAGCTTCTTGACAACCTCTATACAAAAATGAATAGTTCATGAGTGATTGGAACTCTTTCCTCAGGCTTCTGACTATAAACTAGAAACATGATTGGAACTTGCACAGGAGAACTGTTCTCAATGGAATCAGAAGTTTCATCTTAGATGGACATCCTCTTTATTCTCATAAAATAGTTTCCCTGCTATGGCTAAATAAGCCTCCTTTTGTCAGCTGTTGGCTAGATAATAAATATTTGATTTCTTTCAATTTTTGGACCTGAAGTGCCCAATTGTGTGGTCAAAACTAAATTGATATAGTGCACCATGGACTGTTACATACCTTTCTTTTATTCTGTGATCTAACCAAACTCAGTTCCTTACTGTTCTTCTTGTATGTATAATAAGACTTTAAAGCATGCCTAGATCACCCTAGAAACTCATTTGAGCAATGCTATGGACTTGCTTTTGGGAAAAGGAAGTCTATGGTTTACCACCATGTGGTTTAGAGTAGCATCTTTCCATTAGTTGCATAGTCAAAAGTAATTTTTTTAAAAATACCAGACAGGTATTCATCTCTCCGTCTCTCTCCTTCTTTGACTGGGATCCTACAGGAACTGGAAAAAACATTGAAAAAAGCAACAATATCCTTGGGCTCTGCAGCTTCCCAAAATAGGCTTGAGTTTTTATGGCAATTGTTTCATTTGTCCTTTTTCAATTCCAGACTCAGAGCACAAGTCATACAAATCTCGGAGCCCAGGAATCCAGTCTATATGTTTCAACCAGCTCAGCAGAAAAGCCCTGAAAACTGAGGATCTCAGGATGCAAACCCAGAGAGAGCTTTGAACTTGGAATTTGATGAGATAATGCTATATAGGGACTGAGTTAAGCTGTGACCATAATACCCTTCTCCTCAGACCAGGGTGGTATAAGTGGAGATTATGCCTTTAGGTTTTGGGGAAGGTTTGTTCTCAATATAGCTTTGAAATAAATATTCTTCTGCATAAACATATCTGACTGAAAAGTGATCAAATGAAACTGGGTTGCCTGGAGATATAACATTCCTGTGTCTCAGACAGTGGGATTTTCACTGACAGTGGGATTTCTCCAGAAGAGTATTCTCTTCTCTTTTCTTTTTTCACTTCCTTTTATATATTATCTTCATAAGAATGTAAGATTGGTTCTTGCCTCTTTTAGTATCTCCAGTGCTTAGGATAGTGCCTGGCCTGCAATATGGCATGTTTAATAAGTAGCTAGATATTCATCAATTGATTGGGGAATGAAGTAAATACCATGGCACATGATACTCCATTTCCTGCCTCCATACTTTTGCACAAATTTTCTGTTCTAGAGAGAATGTATTCTCTTCTCATCTTTGTAGAATCTTGAGTTTTCTTCAAATCTGAGTTCAAATTCAATTGTACACGTGGCCTTTCCTAATCCCTCCAACAGCTAGTGGGCCAACCCACAATTACCTTGAATTCATTTTGTATGTGTATTAACATTACTTAAACGTCAATTTAAATGAAAATGCTATTTCCCCTGATGGATTGTAAGCTCTTTAGTGGAAAGGACTATTTCATTTCTGTCTTGATATCTTTAATGTCTAATATATTGTTTGATACATGATTGGTTGATTGGTTGTTGTCCTTCGTTCTCAAGGAGGACCAAAATGATATCATTATGTTAAAGTCAAGTTACAATGCATCTGACCGTGGCTGATCAGACCAATACAAGCTCAAGTTGCTTTACCACATAGAATGCACAATCCCAAGACACAAAGAATCCATGGGAACATTTGGAGTGGAATCTCTAAATTTGCACATCTTGTGTTTCTTTTGAACTACTTCAATTCAGCTTTGCTCATAGAATACAGCACCTTCTCTGCTGAGGGCATTCCATGCTGAGCAGTCCTGTGCCAGTGTTTCCCACGTCACACAATCAATTCCAAAGTTCTTAAGAGTGACCTTGAGAGTGTCCGTGTATCTCTTCTTCTGACCACCACGTGAGTGCTTGCCCTGCATGAGTTCTCCATAACAGAGTCTTTTAGGCAAGCATATGTTTGACATTCAAACAACATGGCCAGCCCAGCAGAGTTATGCCCTCTGCAGATGCATTTGAATACTTGGCAGTTTAGTTTGAGAAAGGACATCAGTGTCTGTTATCTTATCCTGCTAGTTGGTCTTCAGAATCTTCCTAAAATAATTCAAATGGAAGTGATTTGGCTTCCTGGCATGGCACTGGTATACTATACAGGTTTCACAGACATGAAACAATGAGGTTAATACAATGGCTCTGTAGAACTTCAGTTCTGGTACATAGTAGGAATCTAATAAATACTTGTTGATTTTGATGGCAAGGATTATTTTGTTTCTATCTTTTTATCCTCAGGTATTATTGTTCAGTTGTTTTCAGTCATGTCAACTCTTTGTGACTCCATGTGGGGTTTTCTTGGCAAAGATACTGGAATGGTTTGCTATTTCCTTCTTCAGTTAATTTTAAAGATGAGTAAACTGAGGCAAACAAGGATAAGTGACTTGCCCACAGTCACACAGCTAATAACTGTCTGAGGATGGATTAGAACTCAGGATGATGAGTCTTTTGGAGTTCATACCTGGCTCTCTATCCACTGTATCACCACTTTTTATTCTTAGTACCTAGCACAATTCCTGGAAATGGGGCAGCTAGGTATCATTAGCTGGATATAGCACTGGACTTGGAGTCAGGAAAATCTAAGTTCAAATATGACCTCAGAACCTTATTAGGAGTGTGACCTTGCACAAGTCACCTAACACCTTTTTGACTCAGTTTCCTCAACTGTAAAATGAGGTTAATGATATCATCCAATGTTCCAGGGTTGTTGTGATGATTAGATGAGTTGATGTTTGTAAAATCTTAGCAATGCCTAGCACATAGTAAGCACTTAATAAACATTTGTTTCCTTCCTTCCTGTCTATAACGTAGTAAGATCTTTGAAAGTACTTGTTGAAATGAATAGATTAAAATCAATTTAATAAATAATTTAACATCATTAGTTTGAAAAAAATATGTAAACTTTTTTTTCATTGACATTTACGAGAATAGGGGCAACAATAACATGAAGAAACAATTGAATAAGCTTAGTTATTATAATCTCAAATACATTGGAAACAAGAAACCTGTATTTTTTTCGGCTAAGAGTCTCTCCTTTTCCCCTGCAAAAGTCAGGCAAATCCAGTTAATTAGGTAGTATGAACTCTTTATATCATGCAAATTATGAGTTAAATGGAGATTTGTATACTGAGCAAGTGGTCTATACAATTTGATCTTGCTCTTTCTTGACTAGTGAAAACTCGTGTATATATAAAAAAATTGAATAGAATTTCTGTCAAGATCCTAGTAGGCATAGTGTCAAATTTAAAATCCTTCTGTTGCAATATCAAAGAAATGTATTAGAGAGAAAAATTTAAAAGGAAAAAGTAAGATGTCTTATTATTTACATCTTAGAAAATAGGTTAAGAGAAAGTTCAGGGAAAGATGGGAAGGTAAATTATATTCTCAGAAATGATATATATGTTCCTCAATTAGTAGGCAAGTTAACAGGCATTTATTAAATACCTGTAATGTGACAGGCATGTACTGTGCACTAGGAATACTGATCCAAGCAAAAAGAAAGACAATCTCTGACTTCATGGGGATTACAATGAAATAAGGGAAGAAAAGATATAAAAGACATTGAAAAAAATACCATGGAAGGAGGGTACTTTCCTGGTGACATAGTGCAGAAAGAATACTAGAGTCAGGAGTGGATCCCAAAGTGGAACTGGAATAAATATGGATAGCTAGAGCAGTTCTTTAAAATGAAGATTTCAGAAGGAACTAACCCATCAGAGGAAGGAGTTGAAGAAGCAAAGGGATTGCCTAGAGGAAGAAAGTTGTTGGAACATGGGGTAGAGAAGATGATCATTTTTCAAAAGAAGAAATGAAAACTTTACCACCACATATAATAATTCTCTGAATAACTAATTGCAAAAGAAAATAACTCTCTGGTTTCATCTTCTAGCCCTTAATTTGAAAAACATGACCAAAAAAAGTTAGTATGAATGAAATGTAGGTATGTAAATTGTTCTGAAATTTTGTAAAACAATTGAAAACAATGTGAGAAAGTCCATAATTTTTTTTATATTCTTTTATCTAGAGATACTATGATTAGGCTTATACTACAAGTATGAAAAAGGGCCTACATATATCATACAATTAATATAACCATTTTTGTGGTAGCAAACAACTGGAAATAAAGTCAATATATATAAGTAGTAAAATGTTTTATAGAGATTAGAATTTTTGCTTTACTCTTTCAACCTTCCAGACATAAGGGTCATCTCTGTAAACTCATGAGACACCAATGGAGGAATTTAAGGAGATGGGAGACCAATGTGTATAGGAAAATTATTGAACAAAATCTTTCGTTCTTATGGTACCTTTCCAAGGAATTAGAAAGTCGTGTGGAAGCTTTCCCTATATATTTTTTTGTTTTTTTTTTAATTTAAATTTATTTATTTAACATATTTGGTTTTCAGCATTGATTTTATAATAGTTTGAATTACAAATTTTCTCCCCATTTCTACCCTCCCCCCGACTCCAAGATGGCTTATATTCTGGTTGCCCTGTTCCCCAGTCAGCCCTCCCCTTTATCATCCCCCTCCCCTCTCATCCCCTTTTCCCTTCCTTTCTTGTAGGGCAAGATAAATTTCTGTGCCCCATTGCCTGCGTATCTTATTTTTTAGTTGCATGCAAAAACTTTTTTTGTTTTTGAACATCCGATTTTAAAACTTTGAGATCCAAATTCTCTCCCCTCTTCCCTTCCCACCCACCCTCCCTAAGAAGTCCAGCAATTCAACCTAGGCCACACATGTATCATTATGTATAACCCTTCCACAATACTCATGTTGTGAAAGGCTAACTACATTTTGCTCCTTCCCAACCCATCCCACTTTATTGAATTTTCTCCCTTGACCCTGTCCCCTTTCCAAAGTGTTTGTTTTGATTACCTCCACCCCCATCTGCGCTCCCCTCCATCATTCCCCCCCCCTTTTATTTTTTTTATCTTCCTCCCTTTTCTTTCCTGTGGGGTAAGATACCCAACTGAGTATGTATGGTATTCCCCCTCAGGCCAAATCTGATGAGAGCAAGGTTCACTCATTCCCCCCTCACCTGCCCTCTCCCCTCCTCCCACAGAACTGCTTCCTCTTGCCACCTTTATGTGAGATAATCCACCCCATTCTATCTCTCCCTATCTCCCTCTCTCAGTATGATGCTCTCTCATCCCTTAATTTCATTTTATTTCTTTTAGATATCTTCCCTTCATCTTCAACTCACCCTGTGTCTGCTCTCTCTCTTTTACATATATATATATACATATATATACACATATATATACATATAAACACACACACATATATATATACACATACATACACATACATACATATACACATAGATATATACATACATACACATTCACTTGTATATATACATAAACATATACATACATATATACGCATATTCCCTTCAACTACCCTAATACTGAGGTCTCATGAATCATACACATCATCTTTCCATGTAGGAATGTAAACAAAACAGTTCAACTTTAGTAAGTCCCTTGCAATTTCCGTTTCTTGATTACCTTCTCATGCTTTTCTTGATTCTTGTGTTTGAAAGTCAAATTTTCTATTCAGTTCTGGTCTTTTCACTGAGAAAGCTTGAAAGTCCTCTATTTTATTGAAACTCCATATTTTGCCTTGGAACATGATACTCAGTTTTGCTGGGTAGGTGATTCTAGGTTTTAATCCTAGCTCCATTGACCTCCGGAATATCGCATTCCAAGCCCTTCGATCTCTTAATGTAGAAGCTGCCAGATCTTGGGTTATTCTAATTGGGTTTCCACAATACTCAAGTTGTTTCTTTCTGGCTGCTTGCAGTATTTTCTCCTTGATCTGGGAGCTCTGGAATTTGGCGACAATATTCCTAGAAGATTTCTTTTTGGGATCTATTTGAGGAGGCGATCAATGGATTCTTTCAATTTCTATTTTGCCCTGTGGCTCTAGAATGTCAGGGCAGTTCTCCTTGATAATTTCTTGAAAGATGGTATCTAGGCTCTTTTTTTGATCATGACTTTCAGGTAGTCCAATAATTTATAATTATCTCTCCTGGATCTATTTTCCAGGTCAGTGGTTTTTCCAAGGAGATATTTCACATTGTCTTCCATTTTTTCATTCCTTTGGTTCTGTTTTATAATATCCTGATTTCTCATCAAGTCACTAGCTTCCACTTGCTCCAATCTAATTTTTAAAGTAGTATTTTCTTCAGTGGTCTTTTGGACCTCCTTTTCCATTTGGCTAATTCTGCCTTTCAAGGCATTCTTCTCCTCATTGGCTTTTTGGAGCTCTTTTGCCATTTGAGTTAGTCTGTTTTTTAAGGTGTTGTTTTCTTCAGTGTATTTTTAAGTATTTTTTTGGGGGTCTCCTTTAGCAAGTCATTGACTTGTTTTTCATGGTTTTCTCGCATCCTTCTCATTTCTCTTCCCAATTTTTCCTCTACTTCTCTAACTTGCTTTTCCAAATCCTTTTTGAGTTCTTCTATGGCCTGGGGCCAGTTCATGTTTTTCTTGGAGGCTTTCGTTGTAGGCTCTTTGACTTTGTTGTCTTCTTTAGGCTGTATGTTTTGGTCTTCTTTGTCACCAAAGAAAGAATCCAAAGTCTGAGACTGAATCTGGGCGTGTTTTCACTGCCTGGCCATATTCCCAACCAACTAACTTGACCCTTGAGTTTTTCAGTGGGGTATGACTGCTTGTAGACTAACGAGTTCTATGTTCCACATTTGGGGGGGAGGTGCCAGCTCTGTCAGACCCACACTCCTCCTTCCCCAAGAACCCCCAGGCCAGACTGGGCTTAGATCTTCAGCAGGCTGTTGCACTCCTGCTCTGATCCACCACTTAATTCCTCCCACCAGGTGGGCCTGGAGGTGGAAGTAACAACAGCTGTAGCTGCCCCACCTCTGCTGCCCCTGGGGCTGGAAGCCAAACTGGAACTCCTTCCACTACCGCAGCTTCTCCCACTAACCTTCTCCGCAGTCTTTGGTGTTTGTGGGTCAGGGGTCTGGTAATTGCCGCAGCTCACATATTCAGGGCGCTAGGGCCCCCTCCGCCCGGCTTTTGGTCTGGATGGTCCACGCCGCTCAGGCTGGGCTCTGCTCCACTCCGTTCCCAGCTCCCAGCTCCCAGCTCCCAGCTCCCAGCTCCGAGCTCCGTGTGGGATAGACCTCATCCAGAGAACATCCAGGCTGTCCTGGGCTGGAGCCCTGCTTCCCTCTGCTGTTCTGTGGGATCTGCCATTCTAGAATTGGTTCAGAGCCATTTTTTATAGGTTGTTGGAGGGACTCGGGTACGGAGCTCACTCTAGTCCCTGCTCACCAGACGCCATCTTCAGCTTTCCCTATATTATTACAAAATTAATAGTGAATTCAGTTATTTCAATGACACAAATCAGTGAAAACTGCATGAAGAAATGTATAAAGAATCCAAATGATTGGTGGTCCCTCTTCTTACATCTTTCAAATGTTTTTTTTAGTTTAAAATCCAACATAAATCCAACATAATTCCTTTAAAAATAAAATATTAAATTTGAGCATTACTTCATGCAGTTTGGTTTAGATTTGGAGAAAAAGAGTATCCAACACATTTAATACACACAAAGTTTTACAATACCATAAATTCAAATATTTCAAATGAAAAAGAAGAGCCATATATAATTGACCTTTTAAGGTAGTTTGTGGACTTTTCGCTGTAAAATTCCCCCAAAGTACAGGACATCCTTGTGTTATTTCTTTTTCTAGCCAATAATTTGCTAATATGAACATCTTATAAGGTTTTCTAAGTATAAATTTTGAGCATTTGAGTTGGAAAATGGATAGGAGTTTTCACTATTTATGACTACTTTTCCCTTCCTTGTCCATCTCCCTTTCATGTGTAAGGAAAGAGGATCTGGACATCTCTATATATTTTTCCTTGTTCTATAGTGAAATTTTTGTCCATTCTATCCACAGTTCTAAATAACTTTTTAAATCCAGAGCTGGAGACTGCCCGCCATGCAGAATTGAGTTCAGTTGTATAATGGGTTTTCACATGTACAATAAAAGTGACCAAAACTTCTGTGAAGTACTTTTGGCTCACTATAGAAGACTTATCTTCAGGAAGAGCAGTCAAAATTATAGTGCTAATCCTGCCTGCAATTTTCCTTGTGCAGGATTTATTAAATTATCAACAAACATAAACTCCTTGTCTAAGCTATGGTATATAGTAATTGAATAGGGTAGAGAAGTTTGGTTCATTTCATCCTTAAATGAAAGGAGTAGGTTAGGTTTGGAGGGGTAGAAAACAATAACAGCAGCAACATTTCCTAGGTAGAATTTAGAGCAAAATTTTCATATACTCTTGGTCTAACCTATTTGCAATGAACTATCTTTTATTTGTGTTCCTATTTTCATTTTTTTTCTGTGTCTGACTAAAACCAGACATGGCAGAGCAGAGGTAAATAAGAATCTCTTGTATCAAATAATCATTTTCTTTTTCTCTTGAATGTTCACTGTGAAATGTAGGTTAAAGGTAAAGGATGCTCCTTATACTATATTAGAAGCCTTAAAAAGAGGTTATGCAATTATGGAACTAGAGGATATTCTCTACAGTGGAATCATCACCATGATTAAAGAAAAAGTAGAAGAGAAGGGATAAAGCATTTATCAAGACCCTGTTATGTGTCAGGTACTGTGCTAAGCAGTTCACAAATACTATTTGATCATCAAAGCACTGTGAAGTAGGTTGCTGTTATGCTCTCCATTTTAAAGTTGAGTGAATAGAAACAGAGACTTATAACCTTCTCAAAGATTTTTAACTTGCCCAGTGTCACACTTCTAATAAAGATTAGAAGCAGAGTTGAGCTCAGAATTTCCTGATTCTAGGCCCTGTGCCTCCTTTAAAAAACAAGTACTATGTAAAATATGATGATTATCCCTATTTAGAATCTTCTAAGGGGTTTATGGGGTATTCAGGGGGGACTAGCACCTCTGGTGTGATGGTTTATTGATCTTTTTTCAGGGATGCTCATCCACCTTTGGTGCCTACCTCGCACTCAACTTTCATCAAAGGTTAAAAGAAGCTGTAGCATGCACGGTGGCCACACCTTGGTAATCTGTTTTGGCAAATGGCCTAAACCAGTTTGAAGGTAATCAATAGGCATCAAACCCATTGGTGAGTTAGGGGGATGGCTACCCCAAGCATGTGAAGACTTCCCCAAGTGGAATGGATGGATGAGAACAATTTGTTCCAGTGGACATAGAGGTGGCTGAAACAGGCTCTGTGGAGCACTTCAATCTTGCTCAGGCAATCTAAGACACCAAGATCATTGACTGCATCCTGGGTCATTGCTTGTCATCCTGAGTTTTTTCTTGCCACTGGATGTTGATGACTCTGGAAGAGAGAGGGAAGCTGATGGCTTTGTGCAAATCTGCCTCACTTAAATCTAATTCATGTGAAAGTTAAGATATCACCTGTAATGTCATTGGTACTCTTGAAAAACTAAGGACAACAAACAGCAATAATGAGAAGAATCTTTTGTAAAATTAAGAGTAACAATATGAGATAATGGCTAGTCTAGGAAATGTTTTTTTGAGTTGAGGAAATCTACATTCAAATTCTCTTTCTGATGTTTACTAGTTATGGGACTAGAGAGAGAGACATTTTCAGCCCTCCAGAAAAACCATAAAGAGAAGGATTATTAATCTTGTATCTATGATCCTTTTTATGACTGTATTTTGATATAATTTGTTTTATTTGTAATCTTCTGTACCTTACCTTGTGCATTTGAAAACATTATGTTGTGAAGGGGTCCATTGTCTTCACCAGACTAATAAAGGAGTCCATGACATCTCAAGATAGCCCATAGTGGTAGAATGCACATAACTTTGGACCTGGGGTGAAGAAGCCCTGGTTTAAATCCAGAAATGCATACTTCCTATCTGTGTGACTATGGGAAAGTCACTTAACTTCTATCTGCCTTGACTTTCTCATTTGAAGATCAAATGAAAAAAATTTGTAATGATGTATTAACTCTGACTATTAGTATATAAACAAAACAGAACAGAAACATATTACTCCAAGATTACAAGTTGCACACAAGTTAGGATTGTTGTTTTTGGAGGATTAAATTCAAAACTCTATGTGATTTTTTTTAAATAGATTTTTTATTTTGAATTCACAACACTCAGTTCTACATGTTCTCGAGTTTCCAATTTTCTTCCCTTCCCACCCCTCCTCGTCCCCTGCCCAAGGCTGCATGTAGTCTCATATAGATTCTATATATACTTCGCATTAAACTTATTTACACAATAGTCAAGTTGTAAAGAAGAATTATGACGAATGGAATGAATCATGAGATGGAAGAAACAAAACCAAAAAAGAAGAGAAAAAAAGGAGAGTAAATAGTTTGCCTCAATCTACATTCAGACTCCATAGTTCTTTCTCTGGATGTAGATAGCTTTTTCCATCGTGATTCCTTTGGAGCTGTCTTTGAGCCTTGTGTTTCTTGCTGAGAAGAGCCAAGTCTATCAAAGTTAGTCATCACAGAATCAACATGTCTGTGGTTCTCCTGGCTCTGCTCTTCTCACTCAGCATCAGATCATGTAGGTGTTTCCAGGTTATTAGGAAGTCCATATGTTCCCTATTTCTTATAGCACAATAGTATTCCATTACATTCATATACCACAACTTGTTTAGGCATTTTCCAATTGATGGCCATCCTTTTGATTTCCAATTCTTTGCTGCCACAAAAAGAACTGCTATAAATACCTTTGTACATACAGTTCCTTTTCCCACTTGTGTGATCTCTTTTGATATAGCCCTAGGAGTGGCATTGCTGGGTCAAAGGGTATGCACATTTTTATAGCCCTTTGGACATAGTTCCAGATTGCTTTCTAGAATGCTGGATCTGTTCACAACTCCACCAACAATGTATTAATGTTCCATTTTTCCCACTTCCTCTCCCGCACTTATAATTTTCCTGTTTTGTCATGTTAGCCAATCTGACAGGAGAGATGTGGTACCTAAGAGTTGTTTTGATTTGCATTTCTCTAATCAATGGTGATTTAAAGCACTTTTTCATATGCATATAGATATCTTTGATTTCTTCCTCTGAAAACTGCCTGTTTATATCTTGTGACCATTTCTCAATTTGGGGAATGCTTTTTTTTTCCTACAAATTTGACTCAGTTCCCTGTATATTTTAGAGGTGAGGTGTTTACCAGAAACACTGGTTGTAAAAATTTTCTCCCAAATTTCTGCTTCTCTCCTAATCTTTGTTGCATTGGCTTTGTTTACACAAAAAACTTTTCCATTTAACATAATCAAAGTTGTCCATTTTGCATTTTGTAATGCTCTTTATCTCTTGTTGTATCATGAATTGTTCCCTTTCCCATAAATCTTGTAGGTAAACTAATCCATGCCCTCCCAAATTGCTTATAGAATCAACCTTTATTTCTAAATCATGAACCCATTTTGACTTTATTTTGGTATATGATGTAAGATATTGGTCTATCTCCAGTTTCTGCCCTGCCATTTTCCAATTTTCCCAGCAGTTTTTATGGAATAGTGAATTCTTAGCCCAGAAGCTGGATTCTTTGTGTTTATCAAAGAGTAGATTGCAACAGTCATTGACTACTGTGTCTTGTGTACCTCACCTATTCCACTGATCCACCATTCTGTTTCTTAGCCAGTACTTGGTAGTTTTGATGACTGCTGCTTTATAGTACATTTTGAATTCTGGAATGGCCAGGCCACCTCCCCTAAAATTTCTTTTCATTAATTCCCTTGATTTTCTGGATCTTTTCTTCTTCCAGATGAGTTTTGTTATTACTTTGTACAGCTCTGTGATATAATTTTTGGTAGTTCAATTGGTATGGCACTAAATAAGTAAAAACTGTCATTTTTATTATATTGGCTCAGCCTAACCGTGAACAACTGATATTATTCCATTTATTTAGGTCCTACTTTATGTGTGTGAGAAATGTTTCATAATTGTCTTCATATAGGTCCTGGATTTTTCTTGTCAGGTAGACTCCCAAATATTTCATAGTGTCTACAGTAACTTTAAATGTAATTTCTCTTTCTGTCTCTTACTGTTGGGCTTTGGTAGTAATGTATAGGAATGCTGAGGATTTATGTGGGTTTATTTTATATCCTACAACTCTACTACTGTTTTTTATCATTTCAAGTAGTTTTTTTTTTCAATTCAATTCTCTAGGATTCTCTAAGTAAATCATCATATCACTTGAAGGTGATAATTTAGTTTCTTCTTTGCCTATTCTAATTCCTACAATTTCTTTTTCTTTTCTAATGCTAAAGCTAACATTTCTAGTACCAAATTGAATAATAGGGGTGATAATGGACATCCTTGTTTCACCCTGTATATTATTGGGAATGCATGTAGCTTATTCCCATTGCTTATAATGCTTGCTGATGGTTTTAGATAGGTGCTATTTATAATTTTAAGGAAGGCTCCGTTTATTCCTATGATTTCTAGTGTTTTTTTATATTTATTTATTTAACATATTTAGTTTTCAGCATTGATTTTCACAAGAGTTTGAATTACAAATTTTCTCCCCATTTCTACCCTCCCCCCCTCTCCAAGGTGATGTATATTCTGGTTGCCCTGTTCCCCAGTCAGCTTTCCCTTCTCTCACCCCACTCCTCTTCCATCCCCTTTTCCCTTCCTTTCTTGTAGGGCAAGATAAATTTCTACGCCCCATTGCCTGTGTATCTTATTTTCTAGTTGCATGCAAAAACTTTTTTTTTGTTTTTGAACATCTGTTTTTAAAACTTTGAGTTCCAAATTCTCTCCCCTCTTCCCTTCCCACCCACCCTCCCTAAGAAGTCAAGCAATTCAACATAGGCCACATGTGTATCATTATGTATAACCCTTCCATAATACTCATGTTGTGAAAGACTAACTATATTTTACTCCTTCCCAACCCATCCCCCATCTGCTCTCCCCTCCATCTTCCCCCCCATTTTTTATCTTCTTCCCTCTTCTTTCCTGTGGGGTAAGATACCCAACTGAGTATGTATGGTATTCCCTCCTCAGGCCAAATATGATGAGAGCAAGATTCACTCATTCCCCCCTCACCTGCCCTCTCCCCTCCTTCCCACAGAACTGCTTCCTCTTGCCACCTTTATGTGAGATAATCCACCCCATTCTATCTTTCCCTATCTCCCTCTCTCAATATATTCCTCTCTCATACCTTAATTTGATTTTATTTCTTTTAGATAACTTCCCTTCATCTCCTACTCACCCTGTGCCTGCTCCTCTCTCTCTCTCTCTCTCTCTCTCTCTCTCTCTCTCTCTCCCCTCTCTCTATATATATATACACACACACATATATATATACACACACATACATATATACATATATGCACATTCACTTATATATATTATATATTATATATATACACACATATATATATATATATATCCATAAACACACACACACACACACACACACACACACACACACACACACATATATATATATATGCATATTCCTTTCAGCTACTATGATATTGAGGTCTCATGAATCATACACATCATGTTTCTATGTAGGAATGTAAACAAAACAGTTCAACTTTAGTAAGTCCCTTATGATTTCTCTTGCTTGTTTATCTTTTCATGCTTCTCTTGATTCTTGTGTTTGAAAGTCAAATTTTCTATTCACCTCTGGTCTTTTCACTGAGAAAGTTTGAAAGTGCTCTGTTTTATTGAAAATCCGTATTTTGCCTTGGAGCATGATGCTCAGTTTTGCTGGTTTCTTGGTTTTAATCCTAGCTCCATTGACCTCCAGAATATCATAGTCCAAGCCCTTCCATCCCTTAATGTAGAAGTTGCTAGATCTTGTATTATCTTGCTAGTGTTTCCACAACACTCAAATTGTTTCTTTTTGGCTGCTTGCAGAATTTTCTCCTTGACATGGAAGCTCTGGAATTTGGCAACAATGTTCCTAGGAATTTTCTTTTTGGGATCTTTTTCAGGAGGTGATTGGTGGATTCTTTCAATTTCTATTTTGCCTTGTGGCTCTAGAATGTCAGGGAAGTTCTCCTTAATAATTTCTTGAAAGATGATATCTAGGCTCTTTTTTTGATCATGACTTTCAGGTAGTCCAATAATTTTTGAATTATCTCTCCTGGATCTATTTTCCAGGCCAGTGATTTTTCCAATGAGATATTTTGCATTGTCTTCCAATTTTTTCTTTCCTTTGGTTCTGTTTGATAATATCTTGATTTTTCATAAAGTCACTAGCTTCCACTTGCTCCAATCTAATTTTTAAGGTAGTATTTTCTTCAGTGGTCTTTGGGCCTCCTTTTCCTTTTGGCTAATTCTGCCTTTCAAGGCATTCTTCTCTTCATTGGCTTTTTGCATATCTATTTTTTACAATGTTATTTTGTTCAGTATTTTTTGAGTCTCCTTTAGCAAGTCATTGACTTGTTTTTTATGGTTTTCTCACATCGTTCTCATTTCTCTTCGCATTTTTTCTTCTACTTCTCTAACTTGCTTTTCCAAATCCTTTTTGAGCTCTTCCATGGCCTGAGACCAGTTCATGTTTTTCTTGGAGGCTTTTCATGTAGGCTCTTTGACTTTGTTGACTTCTTCTGGCTGTATGTTTTGGTCTTCTTTGTCACCAAAGAATGATTTCAAAGTCTGAGTCTGAATCTCATTCCATTTTTGCTGCCTGGCCTTGTTCCCAGCCAGTTACTTGACCCTTGAGTTTTTCATCGCACTTATAGAGTAGAGAGAGTACTTTGTCCTAAGTTTGAGGGGCTGTGCTGTTGTTTTCAGAGCTTTTTCTACACAGCAAGATCTGCTACACCAGCGCTCCTCCTCCCCCAAGACCCGTCAACCTGGACCGCTATTCAGATCTGAGCCGGCCCTGCATTCTAGCTCGGATCTGCCACTTAATTCCTCACAACATGTGGGCCTGGGGTGGGAAGCAACTGCAGCTGTACTTCCGTAGCTGCCCCACCTCTGCTGCCCCTGGGCCTGTGACTGAACTGCACACTCCTTTCACTCTGTCCCTGCAGTTTTTTCCCACTGACATTCTCTGTTGTCTTTGGAATTTGTGGGTTGAGAAGTCTGGTACCTGTCACAGCTCACTGATTCAGGGTGCTAGGGCCTATTCCATTCAGCTCACAGTCTTGTTCGTCTGGGTGCAGCCCACCCTGGGCTCTGCTCTGCTCCCAGCTCCATGCAATAGACCTTACCCAGAAACCATCCAGACTGTCCTTGGCTGTCCTTCCCTCTGCTATTTCATGCATTCTGCAGTTCTAGAATTTGTTCAGAGCCATTTTTATAGGTGTTTGGAGGGTCCTGGGTAACAGCTTTAAGCCAATCCTTCTTTTCCAGCTGCCATCTTGGCTCTGCCCCCCCCCCCCCATCAAACTTCTAAAGAATAATTTATACCAGTACTGCACAAATTATTCTCAATAACTGAGAATGTACTCTGCAATACTCCTTTTTATGAGACAAATATAGCTATAAAGCCTAAACTGAGAAAAGATAAGGGCTGAGTTGGAGTGAAGAAAAGAAAAAAAAAACAACTATAGACAAATGTAGAAAGCAGAAAACCTAGAGAACCTACCATGGTAAGTTCTGATTAGAAAAACAAGGAAAAAAAATCATGCGTCATTTTTTCCAGCCTATTTCAGTAAAAGAAAATAGAATTTTAAGGATAATGGGGATATGATCTAGCTAAGGGTGTACTGCACACACTTTCAGGGTTTTCTCTGTGAAGGGCCTGCCGCTATTCACTTGGCCAGTAGGAAGTCCTGGATTTAGCATGATGCTATGGAGGGAGAAGGAAAAGGTGCCAACTGCCATGTCTGTAATACTCATCCAGAAATGGGTAGCAGATCCACTATGGACTGAGGAGGGGACTGGGACCTAGGTTGGTGGTCCAGAGCAATTAGTGGTCACAGCCAGAGACTGTATATATGGAAATTGAGTCCTGGAAAGATGAAACTTCCTTGACTTGCTCAAGATCACAGAACTTGAAAAAGGCAGAGTTAGCATGTGAATGGAGGCTGCTTGCCTCTAAATTCATTGTTCTTTCCACTGTACTACACTGACACTTAGAACATTACTACCTTTGAAGAGCTGACTCTTTGTTGAATCAACTGGGAAAAACTGATCCAATCCTTTACCTCACTGAAGGAGGTCTCATAACAGAAAGCAGAGAATAACCCTTTGGTTCTAGGGCCAACATGATATAATAAAGCACTGCTATTGGAGTCAGGCAGACTTGATTTTGATTCCTGAAGAAGGCATTTAATAATTGTGTGATTGTGGACAAGTCACCTCACTTCTCTGACTGTTTCCTTATGGATAAAATCACAATAATTATAATAGCCACTTCATCTTAAAATAAGTGTATGAATATGAATCATTATAATTATTACACATGCTGTACCGTACTGACTCCTAAGTCTTCCCAGCCATCTTCATGTGATGCTGCCTACACTGCTTGCATCATATTCACATCCCTTTCATATGAACCTTGGACTTAGACTCCTTGCAATTTAGTCTCTGATAGATGAGCCTTTGGCTTATCTTGTCTGCCCTCTATAATATTTCTCCACCATCTCCCCACCACTATTTGTGATCCAAATTTCAACTGGACCTTTTGAACTCCCTTTTAAATATTAGTCTATTGAGGGCAGAGAGTGTAGTGCTTGCTTATATTTTTATCCCCAGAGATTAGCATGAGATCTGGACAATAGAAAGCACTTAATAAATGCTTTTTGTCTGACTAAGTTTCCTCTATCTATAATTTATCTATTTAGCCTTCTATAGTTATCATATATACAGGTTGTCCCAAGAGTCTTAGTGCAGTTTTAAGCTTTAATATTGTATAATACTGTTTGACTCTGTCTGTCTATCTATCTATGTATCTATCTGTCTATCTTTCTTTTCATATACATATATAGTCAAACGACATATTATATAGTATACTAAGAAGAGGTTTGGGAAAAGAGATTAAGTGGACTTTAACCACATTGAATTTTTCCTAAAGAAGCCCTATACTTTCCTACCTCTGTATATTTGCTCATAGCTTACCATGATTTAAATTGATGAGCTCCTCTCTAAAATCTAACATAAATGCTATCTTCTCTACAAATCCTTCTTTTGATCCTCTGGAGTAAAAATAATGGCATTTTCTTCCTCTGTTTTAATATAACCCTTTGTTTTATACTTCTCTGATGTACTAATTACATATTGTGTTATACTAGAGTAATATTTGTATTATAATTTCTTGCCTACTTTATATGGAAACAGCATGTATTAGAAGACAGGACATAGGCTTTAGAGTCAGAAGATGTGGTTTCAAATCCTGGTTTTCACATTTAGTATATTGATAATCTTGGAAAAAATAATTCTCCTCTCTGAACTTTAGTTTTCTCATTTGACTTATGGATCAATAAGGCCCCTTTCAGATCAAAGCTCTGTGATCTAGTGTAATACTCGACCTGCTGTAAATGCCTAACAAGTTTATGCTATTTTACACATTGTTGAATTTCTTGTTACCAGGAACTCTCAAGAGATTCTCAGAATGGAAACTATATTGAGAAATGATTCAGATTGTCATGTCACTGTTGCTGTTCAGTCATGTCCAACTCTTCTTGACCTTCTGGAACATAGCACACCAGGCCTTTCCATCCTCTGGTTTCTCCTGAAGTCTGTCCAACTCATGTTAATTGATTCCATGATGCTGTCTATACATTTTATCTTCTGCTGTCCCCTTCTCCTTTTGCCTTCAATATTTCCCAACATCATGGTCTTTTCCAGTGAGTCTTGTCTTCTCATTAGGTGACAAAAGTGTTTAAGCTTCAGCTTCAGTATTTCTACCTTCAGATAGTAGTCTGAATTATTTTTCAAAATATTGAATGATTTGTTCTTGCTGTCCAAGGGACTCTAAAAAGTCTTTCCCAGCACCACAATTTGAAAGCATTGATTCTGCAGTGCTAAGCTTTCCTTACAGTCCAATGCTCAGAGCCATACCTTGCTACCAGAAAAACCATAGCTTTGACTCTTACCACCTTTGCTCATAAGGTAATATTTATGCTTTTTAGTATGGTGTCCAGATTTGCCAAAGCTTTTCTTCTGAGAAGCAAATAACTTCTAATTCCATGACTGCCATTTCCATGTGCAGTGATCTTTGAGCCCAGGAATATAAAATCTGACATTGTTTTTATTTCTTCTCCTTCTATTTGTCAGAAGGTGATGGGATCAGTTGCCCTGATATTAGTTTTTTTATCTTAAGTTTCAAGCCAGCTTTTAACCCTTATCAAAAGGCTTCTTAATTCTTCTGCACTTTCAGCCATCAGGATAGTATTGTCTGCATATCTATAATTGTTAATATTTCGGAGCAAACTTAATTCCAACTTTTGATTCCTTCAGCCTGCCATTTCACATGATGCAATCTGCATATAAATTAATAAAGTGACAACATAAAATCTTGTCATACTCCTTGATCACATCTTCTCACATCTCTTCCATGAACCAATCATGTCACTTTTCTGAGCTTCAGATACTTTATCTTCAAAATCAGATATTTCAGAGTCTATGAGGAAAGTTCTTTGTAAAACTGAAAGTTCCAAATAAGTGTGTCATTTTGTTTGTTATTATGTCAAGAATTAGAGGCTCCTTGAAATCTTCAAAATATAAACTTCTGTTATCAGTCTGGAACTTTTCTGTTGTCTCTTGATAGTCACAACTGTCATAGAGTTTCAAATAATTTTGACGCATATATGGGCAACATTTTATCTAAGAGGAACCTTCAAGAGTGTGTTATACTTTACCAAGAAAAATACCTTTTTTTTTACAAGTCAATTAACAATGTAAAATCATACATCTCTAAAAAACCTCATTTGGTTTTGGGCTGTAAAGATGTGGTCTGGTACAGAATTTATTTGACAGCTTATTAGTTTCCTTTTCATGTTTTATTGAGGATACCCTAAAATCATGCAAAATCCATTCTCATGACAAATTTATAGACATTAAAATGCAAACACTTGGTTAAATATTTCTTTATACATACAAAATTCTCACATGTGTGGATATATGTGTGTATGCACACAATATGTGTGTGTATATATATAATATGTATATGTATGTATATATACATATGTGTATACACACACACACACACACACACACACACATATATATATATATATATATATATAAATGAATTGTTTGTGATCATTTAATCTTTGCATTTTGCTTCATTACTGTAGCTTGAGATTCCAACATGAAATGATTCTTAAAATAACATTACCTCAAAAATGTGGTGTATTTTCTGTGTATATTTGGACAGTTACTAATATTCTTACATGTTACACAAGTTCTTTGTCCTTTGTTTTCAAAGAAGACAAAAGATATTACAGGGTAATATCTTGAATTGTGCAAGAATTGGTTTTAAGTGAGGCAGAATGGCACAAAGTCACCACCCTCATTCTCTCTTCCATAGTCATCAACGTCCAATAACAAGAAAAAAATCAGGATGCCACCCCACGGTCTGGGATACAGTGGTTGACCTCAGCACCTTTGATGTCTGACCAAGCTGTAAGCACTCCACAGTCCCTGCTTCAGCTACCTTCATGGCCATTGGAACAAATTGTTCTCATCTACCCATTCTGCTGGGTGAAGTCTTCATGTGCTTAGGGTAGATACCCCTCTAACTCCCCAATGGATTTGAGGCCTTTTGATTACTCTCAAACTATACAAGAGGATGGAAAGCAGCAATAGAAAACAGATTATGTAGACAGATCAAAATTATATTCCCAGGTATGCTCTTACTGATTTCTCTTTCCTCACAATGAGCTTGGGTGTCAAACAGGGCAAATTTCTCCCAATATTTTACATATTTTACCTATACTTACAATGGCTTCAACATACCCTATTCAAGTAAACATTTACATGTGAAAAATGTAAAGTAGTCAAAAGTAAGGATAATTGCTATATCACCATTTTCCAGAGGATTAACTGCTGCAAAAATTAAAAAGAAAATTCAAAGATCTTTTACCAGTAAGCATTCAATCTCCTTGCCAAGTATAAAATCACGATAGCCAGGAAAGACTCACAATTTAGGGTACAAAGGTATGTGAAAAGATTAGAGGGGTTAAAATGCTACAGTTATTGCCATGCCATTAAGCTAACAGCAAATACATAGAGAAGAAAACCAAATTGTAAAGAAATTGGCATGGGACAGAACTAGACCAAACAAATCTAAAAACATTTTTGTAACTGCCAGAAAGAGAACAAACAGATAATCTCTCTGGAAACTTATAAGCTCCAACAACCTGCTTTTTCATCTCACCTCAATAACATCACACTTCACAATGACTTAGAATTGATTACCTTCAAAATTTAGGGCTTCCAAATTTCAATAGTTGAACTACTGTCCTTCTACATCTTCAAACCTCTCAGTCACAATGCATCTTTGTTTTGACCTTTGTATGCTTTTTCTCTTCCAGTGGTATGATGAAGCCAGCTAACACTGGTACTCAATAGTCTATTATTAAATTTTAAGTGTGAGCTTTATACCATGGTGTAACAATAATGCTACTTGCCACTACTGTGGCTGTATAAGACCACTAACACCAGCACACAGGAAGGCTGCTAGCACAGGTTCTTTGATCTCCTTCCTAAGGAAAGGAACTTTAAGGGGATTACAATCTCATTTTAATTAAACATAGAGACATCATTCACTTAGTTCAGGGGAAAAAGTTAGCACCCTGAACTTCAGAGAAAACACAAACAGAAATTAGAAGCAGAAATTATAAAAACAGAGGAAAATAACCAAAATCAGGAGACAGGCTTCTAGCTGTCTGTCCAAGACATTACATACATAGTTACCAGAGTGAAAACCACCAATATCTGGGTTTTTCAAAGCTGGGGGGCTCCAATGGCTACCCAGAGTCTCATCTGGTCAAATCACATGACACTCTTCCAGTGAGTGAGCCCCCAAAACAAAATGCTAACCTCAGAACATATATACATTTCTTCAGGGTCAGAGGGCATCACAACCATGTGACTAAAACAATATGCCCTAAGCCTTCTCCTGACTTAAGCAGGTCATCAAAGACTACTGATTCAGTAAAACGCTCTTGATTCAAACAAAAGCGAGACTCAAAGGCACTTGATTGCTTTAGTGCTGTAAAGCACTCCAAAACAAAAGAAAAAGTTTCACTTTACTTGCCATTACATGTGTAAACCATCTAATTCTACAATTCAACCTCAATTTATTGTTCTGATTGTCCAGACTTAAGAAAACGATGAAGAAAATATTAACAATGCTGAGTTATGTTAAAAACGTGTTATGTGCACATTTTTCCCTGGTGAGCTAATTATTAAACATTTACCAGCACACTGTTGCTTTTAACTCATCCCATTTCCCCCCAATACAACCTTCTCAACTTTGAAAAATGTTTGCCTCCTTATAATCTTGACCAGTAGGACTTCCACTTTAATGTTACACTACCACCCAAGAAACCCTTGCCTCCTTCTACCGTTTACCATCTGTAAATTTTCCTCCTTGGGTAATCGCTGCTATTAGATTTTTCTAGTCCTGATCTAGAGCTCCTGAGAATTTATATAGAACAGCAACACCAAAAAAGAGTGTATCTTCATCCATCAAAAAAAAGAATTAACATCAGATGGTTCTTCATGACTTCTTGAAAATCTACTAACTCTATGCTATTCACTCTCCCTGTTATTCCTCATGATGTTTATTTTGAATCCTTTTTCCTCGTCTCTACAATCCTAATCATACCTCTTAGCTCTGAAACTGTTAGTATGTAGCCTTGGTGATTGATATACCTTAAAAATATTATCACAAGAGTTTTTAAATGAAAAGGAAAAGATGTAAAAATAGAATTCCTATATATACCAATTGAGTATCAGAAAGCATAATAGTTATCACATAGGAAAAAAACTAGAAGTACACATGCCAATTAATTTTTTATTTTTCTATTTTACTATATATCATTTTATTTTTATTGATATATTTTGGTTTTGGCATAATATTCCCCCCTCCCAAATCCCACCTATTACCCACTCTAAGAAAAAAATTAAGTAAGAGTATCAGTGGGTGTGATAGCACATGCACTATATCACTCACATTGCAGTTCACCATTTTTTAACAGAAAAGAAGCAGAGACATTAGCCATATGGAACCATTAACTGTTGCATTCACTCTAAACTCTGTTCTTTTACATAATTATAATTAGCTGTCCTTACTAATATTTATCAAGCACATTATCTCTTTATGTTGTCTTCCCTCCTCTAAGTGAATGAGAACTACAATGAATCTGATACCGAGAGCTCTGTTTATTTTATAACCTATGCCTCCATTTGTTAATATCAATAATAGAGAATACATAAAAAACTTTTAACAAGTTTGAACTTAAATATTATAAAGTCCATTCTAAAATATTACGGCAATTTTATGACAGCTCAAAAAAGACAAAAAAAGCTAACTTATTCAAAGGCAAGAGAAGAGAATCACTACATTGTACCAGGTTATCTCCTTTGGACATATACACAATTTTCACATCTGCTTTCAAGCTCAGAGTGAAGACCTTTTGCTCTGAAGCTATGATCCTATGTTGTATGAGTCCCAGCTTATTTCTTCTACTTGTCTTTAATCTCTTCCTCTAAGCCCTTTCAAAGTATACAGGTGACTCAGAGTTTCATTTGGGCAAAGGCTAAGCACATTAATGTCACTGATATAAATATCAACAAATTATTGGACTTGAGTTTGCCACTAATTGCTAAGTCGACTAAAAAATACTAGACTCAGCCTTCTGATCTGACCCCTGAGGATCCTTCCTTATGTGGCTATGTCATTGAATTGTTGAGATAATTGAGTTCTTCTATTGTTATCTGCCTTATTTCCCTCATAGGGTTATAGAAGTCATAACTCTAAGTGTATTTTAGTAGAACATTCACTTGCCTATTTTATCAGCTGACATTTAATATCTGTGTTACTTATATTTCTTTCATTTGAGGGAATTCTCTTCAGCCCCTTTTATCACTATTGAATGTAATAAACTTCAACTTGAAAACAATTGTTTTACTTAGACAAAAATAAATGGTTTCCTAAGGTCATATCTTTGTAAGATATTGCTTAAACTTATGTATATTTAGGTTTACACTTCAACTAAAATTCACACTCTGAAATGTTTGGGATAGATATTCTTAAGTAAATTATTTTGATTCAAAATATTTGGATACTTTAATATTCTAGGGCAACTATCTCAATCCCCATTTACATTATCAAGTGAGATTCCTCAAAGGTTGGTTGCTATTCTAAAAGTAATATTTTCCTCTAAATTTAATCAAATTAATTAATTCAACACCCAGGAGGTATGAGATTCTTCATTAGGTATTGTTTGGGATACAAAGATGCATAAGATAGAATTCTTAACCTCAATTATTTGCAAATATTTGAAGGGACAAATAAATATGTCGATTAAGAACTTCAACCTTGTAAAATGCATCAAAGATATTATCTTCATTTTTTATCTTTACTGTCCAAATAGTTAAAAGTAGATAAATTTAATTCAACTAATCAGATTGTCACTTAGCATCTACTATGTGTAAGGAATTGTTGTGGGAGTTAGGGATACTAAGATTAAATACCAAATCGTCATGGGATGTGAACTCTTTACATTCCAGTAGGGTAGATAGAGCAGATACACAAGTATGATACAAGTAAGAATGCAACTAAATCAAAATAAAGACCCATGCTAAGTGTTGTAGGAAAACTAAAGGAGGGTGATATCACTTTCAGTTGAGAGGGTCCTGGGAGGATTCATGGAGGAAGTGCCACCAAAGCTTGATTATAAAGGAAAAAAAGGATTTAAACAGTGAGGTAAAGGAAGTACAGATGCTTGCATAAAGGTGTGAAAGGAGATGTTATATTGACTTCAGTAAGGAACAATACTGATTGACTGGATATATGAATGTGTGAAGGAGGCTTGGATGAAATGATTCTAGAAAGTGAGAATTAATTAAGATCATGGAAGGTCTAAAATTCCAGACTACTAAAACTGTATTTTGTTCCAAAGGCAATAGGGAGCTTAAGAATATTTTTCACCAGGCATAAAATGGTGTGTTAGGAACATTATTTTGGAGTCTTTGTGAAGGATGGATTGAAGAGATAAAGACATCAGTTGGGCAACTAATAAGATAGTTCAAGCAAGATGTTTTGAATGATTGAACTAAAATAGTAACAGCATGAGTGGAATAAGGGAACACATGCCAAAAATGTGGAAGGGAATCCATGGGACTTGTCAGCTAATTGAGTATTAAAGGAAAGAAAAAAGAAAGACTCAAAGATGATTCAAAGATTTCAGCTTTTGGCGAATGAGAGTGTGATATGCTACCAACATAAAATACAGAAATTGAATTCAGTATTGAAGATATTTAATCTATATTTTCCTAACTAGAAGCCAGTGATATGGGACTACTATCTCCACTTCCACTTACATGGACAAATGGAGTACCCAAACAATGGCTATTATTTCTCCTCCAGGGTGTTGGGGATTTTTTTCCCTAATAATGTTACTCATGATCCCCTATCAGTGTGCTTCTTCCTAGGACAGTCAATATAATATACCTAGCTAGTCTTAATTAGCTGGTAAATGCACCCACTTATTATCATTTACTAAGATAACATAATAATATTCATTGGAACAAAACATCTTCTTGAAAGAATAAAATACATTCTTTCTTAAGTACATACAGAGTTTTAGAGACCGTTAGCTCAAACTTAGAAAGCTCATGTAACAAAAGGTTAAACTCACAGCTCTTGATTATTGGCATTCTTTTTTCCCTTCATGAGATCCTTCACAGTTTTCCTTTAGACAAGATATTCTTATCTGCTGTGTTCTTTGTAGAGACCCAAAGTAGTCTTTCCTCAGACTATTTATTTTTTGCTCCTGATGCAGACACAGCTGCCAATCATTGCTATTTTGGGATACTTTTAGGAACAAAAAGAAGTCCAAGTGTTCTAGATATTTCAAAGTTCACAAAGTCTCCCTCTGGTCAAAGTGAGAGGAAAACCTTTTATTTTTTCCTGTCCCTTCCCTACAGCCCAAGCATATCACTTTCAGGGGCTTAGTTTGAGTGACTACCAACACTGAACTCTCTAGGTACATGGATATATCGTTCTGAACTGCCTTGTTCTTTTATCCAAATCCTGCAGGGAGTAACTTAGTCTCCTTTTCTTGTGTTTATTTTTTTCTCTTTTGGTTTGTTTTTTGATTGAGGATAACACATCATTTTTTGGAGATAGCAGGGAAGGAAGTAAGAGAAGAGAGAGAAATTGAAAATTGCCAAGAAAAATAATGATCAATTAAGCAAAGTTCTGGAAGAGGTGGAAACAAGTAGAGTGGTTAGTCTTGGTATTACCATGGAACACAGCATCATTTCAGACTGAAGCAAGTTGAAGTGTGAAGGAGAAGGGATAGAAGAATTTATGAAGCTTGATTGACTTGTCTAAATAAATCAGGATGTAGGATAAAACTGGGGGTTTGAAGAGAGAGAGAATTTAGAAAAGCCACTATGGCAAATGTGACAGTTAATCAGAGGTTAATAACAGGATTCGTAGACTGCAGAAAGGGAACAGTGAAGGTTAAATGGAATATGTCTGTAGGAGAACTCAGTATGATTAAAAAAACTTCTTTCAGCACTCAGGAGCTTGGCATAAAAATAGAGAAAGCTTTGAATAAAATTTTGGGTTCATAAGGACAGATACAGGTGAATGATAAGTATAATCAAGACAGCCTTTGAATACAATATCCCCTGTAATGGGAATACATGCCCTCCTCCCTATACTTTTAGAATCTCTGGCTTTCTTCAAAGCTCAGCTCAACTGAGGCATACAACATGAAGTCTTTCTTGATGCTTCCAATTGAAAGTACCTTCAGATTTCCAAAGTATTATCTTTTTTGTTTTATATAAATAATATATTCTTTTATATGTATTCTGTCTCCCCAATAAAATGTAATTTTCTTGAGTTTAGGCCTATTTCATTGTTGGGTTTTGTATCCACAAAGTCTAGGACAATAACTGCCATGTAGTTATTTTATTGGGTCCAAATTTTCCAATTTATCTGCTACAATATAAGCTATTTGAGGTTAGGACTTGCTTACTTGCATTTCTATCCCCATTGCTGCACACAATGCTTGGCACATAATAACACTTAAATAAATGCTTTCAACATCTAAGATTATGATGTTATTCTATATTTTAGGGGATGGATTCAAATAAAAGTATCCCTTTGTAGATTTTGTATTTTTAAAATACAAAGATGATTCTAATTAAGTTCAGTTAAATTATAGTTTCCTTAGTTGGGTGAATACAAATAATACCTTTTATGATTATTTAATATGTTTGCCATGGACATAAGTAAAAATTCCCTGGGTACATACACTCATTAAATATGTAGCACATACCTAGTTACATAGGATGGAAATAAAGTCTTCAATTATGAGGCAATTTTGAGTCTTGGACAGGTAATAAAATATGCTGAATTAAAGTGACAATAGTGGGATTGGAAAGAAGGGGGAAGATTTGAGAGACCTTATGAAGTAGAAGTGACAAAATTTGGTGACTGGATGTGGGGATTGAGGGAGCAGTAATAGTCAGAGATGGCTTTGTTGTGATTGAGGAAGAGGAATGGAAATCAAAAAGAGAAACAAATTTTAAGGAGAAAATGAAAAGGTAAATCTTGAATTTTTGAGTATGAAGCATAGGCTGGATATATACTAGAATGTGCTGCTGACACTTCAGCATAAGCAGTTACAAATTTAACTTTGGTGCTTGTGAAAGACATAAATTCTGGGCATATTATATAAGCACTTGGGAATCATTGGCATAGAAGTGATAGTTGAAGCTAAAGGTGTAGACAAGATCATCAAAGGATATACTGTGGTAAATAATAGGGCTGAAAACAGATACATTTGCTGCAACATAAATTCCAAGGAAGTTAATGAGAGTATTCTTGGAAATGGGAGCTCTTTACACAAAGGAAATAAGGGTGAGGGGAGCATAGGAAATTACTCCATACAAATGGGCTAACAAAATTTATCTACCTTAGAGAAAGACCATTCTGTCAAAATATGATAATTCTTTTGTCTTGTTTATTCTGGCAACAAAACCTTGCAATCTGGAACCTGAGACTTGGGTATATTAGTTCCCTCTTGGATCTTATTGCAAACTTACTTTTGATTTGCCTTTTAATTTAGAGAACAACACTAACTTCTGGACATTCTAGCTCCTTGACTTGTCTCTCCAGGTTTTCTTCTTGTTGTTCAGTCATTATTTCATTCATGTCCAACTCTCTGTAAATTTATTTAGGGTTTTCTTGGCAAGGGCACTGGAGTGGTTTGCCATTTCCTTTCTCCAAATCATTTTGCAGATGAGGAAACTGAGGCAAATAGGTTAAGTAACTTGCCCAGGGTCACATATCTAGTAAGTTCAGAGGCCAGATTGGAACTTAGATAAGTCTTCCTGATTTCAGGCCCAGCACTCTTTCCACTGAACTATCTAGCTGACCCTCCAGATTTTGACGTTGGCCCAGTGCTTAATACCTGATACTCTTCTCCCAGCTGCTAAGGAATAACTGTATCACCTTCTCCAGCTCTATAAACCAGTGGAGTTTAAATTGTACTAGGAACTTTGCTCAAATATGCTTTTGCCAAAACATGGGCCTAAAATACCTAGGTCCAGTAGGAAAAATACAAAAAAGCCATGGAAATGCCCCATTAAGTGATATTAGGAATAATAATAATAATAATTCAGTTTTACATAATGTTTTAAGGCTTTAAAACTGTTTTCTTCCCTAGAAACCTTGAAGTAGGCAGTACAAAATTACTATATCCATTTTACAATAGAAGAAACTGAGATTTCATTATTTTTCTAGGGTCACACAGCTATTATGTGTTAGGGCTTAGACTCAAACTTTGCTCTGCTGACTCTGAGACTAGTGCTCTTTCAATTATAAGACACTTCTATGAAAGGAGAGAGAGAAGAGTCAGAGATGCTGATAGCAAATCAAGAGAGACTGACATCCTGGAAGATGAGGAAAAATAGATGAGTAAGAAGAAAGCAATGGCCTAATTGTTAATGCTTAATAGAAGTAAAAGAAATTGAGGAGTAAGAAAAGAATTGCTCTAATCTACATAGATCACATTCAAGTTCAATCTGTTTCTCACAATTGTTGCCCAGACATCCTTACCTAGTCCATTTTTGTTGAAATACTGTCTGTGTTCCTGGCTTGCTATTACCCTTCTTTACTTTTCTATACAATGGATTTATGGGTATGTTTTGTTTAATTGTCATACATTTAGTCACACCATATAATTATCTATGTATATTCTAAGACTCAATAGTTGGTAAATTTACCTTTAGCAAGTATAGTAGGACACCCACAATAGTTACTAATTTAATGTTTCATTATTGTACTACATTGCAGGGTTATATTGTGAGGATCAAATGAAATAATAGTTGCAAAAAGCACTTAGTTATAGTGCCTGGCACATAGTAGGCATGTTAGGAATGCTTATTGCATTCAATTTCTTTCATAATGGGATCTAAGTATTTATGAGTTCTTGAAGATTTCCAGTGGAATAGGTGGGAATTCATTCAATATGAATCATTTATTAAACACCTTCTATGCATCAGTCATTGCAGTAAGCACTGGGTGTATAAACACAAAATGAGATTGTCCTTGGCCTCAAAATGCTTTCATTCTATAGTCAAAATAATATTATATTGATACATAAATGCAAAATATTTACAAACTGAATTTCTAGTAATAAAACATAGCACAAAATCAACAATATTGCCTGATTATAAAGATATACTAACAGCCTGGAGAATTATAAAAGGCCTCATGGGACTAGCAATGAGTCTTAAAGAGAACCAGGAGCTCAAAAAAGCAGAAAAGAGGAAGAAATAGGAAGAGGAATACCATGTATGAGAAAACTAAGTTAGTGTATAGTGTTTGAGGTGGGGGTTATTGTGTAATCTGCCAAGAAAGATAAGTTGGGGTCAAATTGTGAAGGACTTTCATTTTTAAATTATTTGTACTTTATTCTTCAAGCAATTGCGGAATCACTCAAGAGTCTTGAGCAGGGTAATAAAATGGTTTGTCCTGTGCTTCAGGAATACCAGTTTGGCAGGAATATGAAGTTTGGATTAAAGAGGGGAGGGACTACAAGGAAGATCAATTAGGAAGCTATGGCATTAGTCCAAGTGAGATTGGATGAAATTGTGAACACAAATGAATAAACTTGGCAACCAATTGAAAACAAGGGTGAAAGTGAATGAAGGTGAAAAGAAAAAGGATGACTCCCAGTCTGCATGTCTGGGAGAATTGTGCTATCCTTGCCAGAAAGAGTGAATTTAAAAGAGTGGGTTTAGGAGGAAAGATAATGAACTCATTTGGGAACTTGCTGGGCTTGAAATATCTGTGGGATATCCAGGAGCAGATATCCAGTGGAGTTAGAGATAAAAGACTGGAGCTCAGCAGGACTAGATATACAGATCTGAGATAACTAAATAGACATGATATTTAACTTCAAAAATCCTGGTGGGATCACCAGAAGAGAAAAAGTAAAGAGAGAAGAGGACAGAGCCTTGGGAAGCAACTACTTTTAGGTTATGGACATGGCAATGACCTTACAAAAAAGGATTAGAGACAATTCATAGAGGTTGGAGATGAATCATGACAGAATAGTGTCATAAAAAGAGAAGGAAAAAATGCAAAATGAATGGGTGATCAACAGCATCAAATGCTGTAGCAAGGTCTTCCTCCTATCATTATTTTTACTATTATTATATCTTTGGAGCATTACACTCCCACAAAGAATACCTTTGATGAATATATATATATATACATATATATATATATCATTTCATAAAATATTTACATGAATTATAAAATATATTAGTAAAATAGAGGGGAACTAAGAGGAAAGATTGATAGTTATTGGTGTTTTACCTGATGATTTTTAAAATATAATAATTTCTGAATTTTTCAAAACTTTAGTATCTTTTCCATTTTCAGAAGACTTAAGAATGAATCCCTCAAAACTGTTATTTCTAGCTTAGCTTCATGTATTCAATCTAGTCTAATATCTTTTCCCATATTTATTTTCTATATTGAAATTTCCCTTTTTTCTACAAGCATATTCAGGACTGTGATATTAAATTCCAAATGGAATGACTCAACTCTCCATCGTGGTGAGAAGAGTTTGTCATAATAATATTGGTAGAAACTTACCATCTCTCGACTCTTTGTTGCTTTATTTCCATTACCCTGTCAAAAGGCTGTTTGTATACATTTGTTTGCTTGTTTCCCTTTTCAGCTTGTGGGTTCCTTGAGGAGAGGTATTATATTTTGCTTTTTTAAAATACCTTCATTGCTGAGCACAATGTTTGATGCAGAGTAAGCCCTTAATAAGTGCTTATTGACTGACTTTCAGACTGAAATTTCAACCTTAATTGTCTGAGGAATGACTTTGTTTAGTATTCTTTAAAATAACTTTTAATGGATACTTTCTGTTTCTTAGATCATCATAGTCGTCATGTGCCCTTCTGACTCTCCCAAAGAGGCATCCCATATAACATTTTTTTTCAAAAATGGTAGCCCAATTGATCAATACATTGAAAATGTCTAAAAATTAATGCAATTGTGTAAGAACTCTTGGTTTTGGAAGGGGTGGAGCTAAGGTGGTGTCTGGAAAGCATGGACTTGCTTAAGCTCTCCCCCAGATCCCTCCAAACACCTGTAAAAATGTCTCTCAACAAATTCTAGAGCTGCATAACACACAAAATAGTAGAGGGGAGCAGGTCTCCAGCCCAGGACAGCCTGGATGGTCACTGGGAAGGGTCTGTTGCACCATGATGGGAGCAGATAGCAGACAAGCTTGGGCTGTGCCAGGATCAACCCAACTGGGAGTTGGGAAGAGCAGGCCATAGGGCTATGAATCCCTGAGCTGTGGCAGTTGCCAGACTTTTCAACCCACAGATGCCAAAGACAATGGAGCAGATTAGTGGGAAAAATGCTGTATCATGGTGAGAGTGGTCCAGCCCCAGCCCTGGGGACAGTGGAGGTAGCCTGGTAGCTGTGGCAGTAGGAAACTCCTGTGCCTTCTTCCAGAGCTCCAGCATCAGCTGCTTCCAGAGTCCCTTGCCCACCAGGTGGGAGAAAATGAGGGACAGATGAGAGTAGGAGTGCAGGGAGCTCTTTGCTGGCACAGACACAAGGTTTTCTTGCTTTGCCCTGCTTGGATTTGGGTCATGGTCCTAGTTGGTGGTTCTGGGGGGAGGAGGAGAACTGCTATGGCAGAGCTTGCTGTGCTGGTGGAATAGAAATAGCTCTGAAAACAGCAGTGCAGCCCCTAAAACTTGGGACAAAGTACTCTGTACTCTATAAGCAGTCATACCCTGACAAAAAGCTCGAGGTTCAAGTAGTTGGCTGGGAACATGAACAGGCAGTGAAAAAGGACCTCCAACTCAGACTATAGAATCTTTTTTTGGTGACAAAACATAGAGCCATAAGAAGTCAACAAAGTCAAAGAGCTTACATCAAAAGCCTCCAAGAAAAATATGATTTGGTCTCAGGACATGGAAGAGCTCAAAAAGGATTTGTAAAAGCAAGGACAAGAAGTAGAAGAAAAATTGGCAGGAGAAATGAGAATGATGCAAGAAAATCATGAAAAACAAGTCAATGACTTGCTAAAGGAGACCCAAAAAATACTGAAGAAAATAACACCTTAAAAATTAGATTGGAGCAAGTGGAAGCTAGTGACTCTATGAGAAATCAAGAAATTACAAAACAGAACCAAAGAAATGAAAAAATGTAAGATGATGTGAAATATCTCATTGGAAAAACCATTGACCTGGAGAATAGATACAGGAGAGATAATTTAAAAAATTATTGGACTACCTGAAAGCCATGATCAAAAAAAGAGCCTAGACATCATCTTTCAAGAAATTATCAAGGAAAACTGCCCTAATATTCTAGAACCAGAGAGTAAAATAGAAGCTGAAAGAATCCACTGATTGCCTCTTGAAAAAGATCCCCAAAAGAAAATTCCTAACAATATTGTTGCCAAATTTCAGAGTTCCCAGGTCAAGGAGAAAATATTGTAAGTGGCTACAAGAAACAATTTGAGTATTGTGGAAAAAACAATCAGGGTATCACAAGATCTAGCAGCTTCTAGATTAAGGGATCAAAGGGCTTGGAATATGTTATTCCAGAGGTCAAATGAGCTAGGATTAAAACCAAGAATCACCTGCTCAGTAAAAATGAATATAATGCTCCAAGGCAAAATGTGGAGTTTCAATAAAATAGAGGATTTTCAAGCTTTCTTGATGAAAAAACCAGAGCTGAATAGAAAATTTGACTTTCAAATACAAGATTCAAGAGAAGCATGAAAAGGTAAACAAGAAAGAGAAATCATAAGAGACTTACTAAAGTTGAACTGTTTTGTTTACATTTCTACATGGAAAGATGATGTTTGTAATTCATGAGACCTTTCTCCGCATTAGGGGAGTTGAAGAGAATATACATGTATATAGACAGAGGGCACAGGGTGAGTTGAATTTGAAGGGATGGTATTTAAAAAAATAAAATAAAATTAAGGGGTGAGAGAGAAATATATTGATAGAGGGAGAAAGGGAGAGATAAAATGGGGTAAATTATCTCACACAAAAGTGTCAAGAAAAAACAGTTCTGTTGGAAGGCAACGGGGCAGGTGAGGGGGAATGAGTGAATCTTGCTCTCATCAGATTTCACCTGAGGAGGGAATAACATACACACTCAATTGGGTATCTTACCCCACAGGAAAGTAGGGGGAGAGGGATAAGAAAGGGGGTGATAATAGAAGGGAGGGAAGATCAGAGAAGGAGGTAATCAAAAGCAAACACTTTTGAAAGGGGATAGCGCCAAGGGAGAAAATTAAGTAAAGTGGGACAGGATAGGATGGAAGGAAATATAGTTAGTCTTTCACAACATAATTATAATGGAAGTGTTTTGCATAATGATACAAGTGTGGCTCACATTGGATTGTTTGCCTTCTTAGGGAGGGTGGGTGGGGAGGGAAGAGAGGAGAGAATTTGGAACTCAAAGTTCTAAAAGCAGATGCTCAAAAAGACAAAAAAGCAGTTTTTACATGCAACTGGGAAATAAAATATACAGGCAATGGGGTATATAAATCGATCTTGTCCTACAAGAAAGTAAGGGAAAAGGGAATTGGGGGCGTGAGGTGACAGAAGGTAGGGTTGACTGGGGAATGGGGCAATCAGAATATATGTCATCTTGGAGTGGGGGGGAGGGTAGAAATGGGCAGAAAATTTGTAACTCAAAATCTTGTGGGAATCAATGTTGAAAACTGAAAATATCATATAATAAAATATTAAAAACTTAAGAAAAGAACTCTTGGTTTCTCAGTTTACAAAGAGGTATTTTGGATGTGTCTTCTCATACTTTGTCATTCAATTCCTGTTTGATATTTATCATTTTGTTACATTTACTTTTGATTTTTTTTGGTGTTCCACTGTTATTTCCACATACACCATTGTAATTACCATGTTTATACATACATACATATATGTATACACATATATAATATATACATATGTATGTTTATATATGTATATGTATGTGTGTATATGTATGTATACACACACACACATATATATATATATATATATATATATATATATATATATATATATATATATATTCTTGGCTCTGCTTATTTCACTCTGAATCAGCTAATATACATCTTGCAATGCTTCTTTTTATACATAGCACATATTATTTCTTAAAGTACAGTAACTTTCTGCTATGTTCATGTACTACAATTTGTTTAGACATTCTCCAATTTGTTTTCAATTCTTAGCTTTCACACAAAAGTGCTACTATCTTTTGGTGTATATGGGAACTTTCTTCTTATCTGTGTTTTCCTTGGGCAATAAGTCTATAATGGAGTATTAGGTACAAAGGGTATGGACATTTCCAAATTCTTTTCCAAAATGGTTGTAAACATTTCACAGCTTCACGGAAAATGTATTTGTGAGTCTATCTTTTTGCAATCCCTTCAACATTAATTATTGCTATTTTTTTTTCAAATTTTCAAGATGTAAGATTTAGCCTCAGATTTGTTTTTACTTCAATTTCTCTTACTATTACAGGTGTGACACATTTTCACATGTGGTTGTAAATACTTTGTAATTCTTCATTTAAGAGTAGTTTAATTAGATCTTTTGACAATTTATCTACTGGAGAATGGCTATTAGTAATAATCACCCATCTTTAACTTAGATAGATAAGTAGATAGATACGTAGACAGAGAGATGGATGGATGGATAGATAGATAGATAGATAGATTGATAGATAGATGGATAGATATGGGATGACAAATCCATATCAGAGATACTTAATATAAATTTTTTTGCACATTAAACCACTTCCCTTCCTATCCTACCTTAATGCTGTCTTTGTAGAAGCCCTTCAATAGCAAGAAATTACTTACCTATGTGATCTTTCCTCCTTGGGTCACTGCCTTGTTGAGGTGGAAGGGCTTGCATAACTCAATAAAATTATGAGCTATGATGTATAGGGTTATCCAAGATGGTCAGGTTTTAGTGGAGAGTTCTGATAAATGGTGATCCATTGCAGAAGGAAATGGCTAACCGCTCCAATCTTTGCCAAGAAAACTTGATGGACAATACTAAAATGGTAAAAGAGATGACATCAGAAGATGAACCTGTCAGGTAAGAAGGTGTCTGATATACTACTGGTGAAGAGAGAAAGACAACTACAAGTTGGTACAATACTAACAAAACATAGGAATAAATGGATTTTTCTTTAAAATTATATGAAACACCTACCCAAATGATCAGGAAGCATTATTTGTTATGGGAATAAGCTAAAACCTTCCCAATAAGATCAGGAGCAAAACAAGTATGCCCATTATCACCAATATAATTGAATATTGTGTTAGAAATACTAGCAATAGAAATAAGAAAAAAAAGAAATGAAATGAGTCAGATTGGCACTGAAGTAATAAAACATCTCTTTCTGCAGATGATATGATTACATACATGGAAAATCCTGCAGATTCAATCTGGAGTAATTTAGAATTATGTCCAAAGAGTGAAAAAAACTGTCTACCCTTTGAACCAGAAATACCACTAATAGATATATTTCCTAAGGTGATCAGGGGAAAGGGAAAAGAATCTATATGCTCTAAAATATTGGTAATTCATTTTTTTATTTTTAGTTTACAACAATTAGTTCAACATGTTCTTGAGTTTCAAATTTTCTTCCCCTCCTTCCCCTCCCCCCCCAACTGCATATAGTTTGATATAGATCCTATATATACTTTCACATTAAACTTATTTATACAGTAGTCAAGTTGTAAAGAAGAATTATGACCAATGGCATGAATCATGAGACAGAAGAAATAAAACCAGAAAAGAAAAGAAAAAAAATGAGAATAAACAGGTTGCCTCAATCTGCATTCAGATTCCATAGTTCTTTCTCTGTATGTAGATAGCTTTTTCCATCATAATTCATTTGGAGATGACTTTGAGCTTTGTATTGCTGAGAAGAGCCAAGTCTGTCAAAGTTAGTCATCACAGAATCAACATGTCTGTCATTGTGTACAATTTTCTCCTGGTTCTGCTTCTCTCACTCAACATTAGATCATGTAGGTCTTTCCAGGTTATTATGAAGTCCATATCTTCCTCATTTCTCAGAGAACAATAGTATTCCATTACATTCATATACCACAACTTGTTCAAATATTGTCCAATTGAGGGGCATCCTTTTGATTTCCAATCCTTTGCTACCACAAAAAGAGTTGCTATAAATATTTTTGTACATACAGGTCTCCTTCCCACTTATGTGATCTCTTTGGGATATAGCCCTAGGAGTGGTATTGCTGGGTCAAAGGGTATGCACACTTTTATAGCCCTTTGGGAATAATTCCAAATTGCTCTCCAGAATGGCTGATTCGGCTCACAAGTCCACCAACAATGTATTAATATTCCAATTTTGCCACATCCTCTCCAGCATTTATCATTTTCCTGTTTTGTCATGTTAGCTAATCTGACAGGAGAGATGTGGTACCTAAGAGTTGTTTTCATTTACATTTCTCTAATCAATAGTGATTTAGAGTACTTGTTCATATGCCTATGGTTATCTTTAAATTCTTCCTCTGAAAACAGCCTGTTCATATCCTTTGACTATTTCCCAACTGGGGAATGTCTTTTATTCCTATAAATTTGTCTCAGTTATCTGTATATTTTAGATATGAGGTCTTTATCAGAGACACTAGTTGTAAAGATTTTCTCCCAATTTTCTGCTTCTGTCCTAAACTTTGTTGCATTGGATTGGTTTATATAAAACCTTTTCAATTTAACATAATCAAAGTTATCCATTTTGCCTTTTGTAATGCTTTCTATCTCTTGTTGGGTCATAAATTCTTACCATTCCCATAAATCTCAAAGGTAAACTATTCCATGCTCTCCCAAATTGTTTATAGTATCAGCCTTCATTTCTAAATCATGAACCCATTTTGACTTTATTTTGGTATATGATGTAAGATATTGGTCTATGTCCGGTTTCTACCCTACCATTTTCCAATTTTCCCAGCAGTTTTTGTGGAACAGTGAATTCTTAGCAAAGAAGCTGGATTCTTTGGGTTTATTAAAGAGTAGATTGCTATAGTCAATTACTACTGTGTCTTGTGTACCTAACCTATTTCACTGATCCACCACACTGTTTCTTAGCTAGTACCTGGTAGTTTTGATGACTGCTGCTATGACATTTTGACATCTGGTATGGCTAGGGCACCTTCCCTAGCATTTCTTTTCATTAATTCCCTTGATATTCTGGAGCTTTTGTTCTTCAGATCAATTTTGTTTTTACTTTATATTGCTCTGTAAAATACTTTTTGGTAGTTTATTTGGCATGGCACTGAATAAGTAAATTAATTTAGGTAAAATTGTCATTTTTATTATATCAGCTCGACTTAACCTCAAGGAACTGATGTTATTCCATGTATTAAGATCCCATTTTATTTGTGTGAGAAGTGTTTCATAACTGTGTTCATATAGGCCCTGGGTTTGTCTTGGCAGGTGGACTCCTAAATATTTTATAGTGTCTACAGTAGTTTTAAATTGCATTTCTCTTTCTATCTTATGCTGTTGGACTTTGTTATTAATGTATAGGAATGCTGAGGATTTATTTGGGTTTATTTTGTGTCTTGCAACTTTGCTAAAGTTTTTTTTATTATTTCAAGTAGTTTTTTACTTGATTCTCTGGGATTTTCTAAGTAAATCATCATATTATCTGCAAAAAGTGATAATTTAATTTCTTCTTTGCCTATTCTAATTTCTTCAATTTGTTTTTCTTCTCAATGCTAGGCTAACATTTCTAGTACCAAATTGAATAATAGGGGTGATAAAGGATATCCTTGTTTCACCCCAGATTTTATTGGGAATTTATGTTGATTATCTTCATTACATGTAATGCTTGCTGATGGTTTTAGGTAGATGCTATTTATGATTTTAAGAAAGGCTCCATTTATTCCTATGCTTTCTAGTGTTTTTAATAGGAATGGGTGTTGTATTTTGTCAAAAGCTTCTGCAGCCATTGAGATAATCATATGGTTTCTGCTAGTTTGGTTATTGATATGATCAATTATGCTGTTAGTTTTCCTAACAGTGAACCAGCCTCTCATTCCTGCAATAAATCCTACCTATGGTAGTGTATTATTCTCCTGATAAGTTGCTGCAATCTTTTTGCTAATGTTTTATTTAAAATTTTTGCATCAATATTCATTAGGCAAATTGGTCTATAATTTTCTTTCTCTGTTTTGACTCTTCCTGGTTTAAGTATTAGTACTACATGTGTGTCATAACAAGAGTTTGGTAGGACTCCTTCTTCACTTATTTTCCCAAATAGTCCATAAAGTATGGGGATTAATTGTTCTTTAAATGTTTGCTAGAATTCACTCATAAATCCATCTGGCCCTGGAGATGTTTTTCCTAGGGAATTCGATGATGGTTTGCTCAATTTCTTTTCTGAAATGGGAATGTTTAAGTATTTTACTTCCTCTTCTGTTAACCTGGGCAATTTATATTTTTGTAGATATTCATCCATATACCTAAGATTGTCATATTTATGGGCATACAATTGGACAAAATAATTCCTAATTATTGTTTTACTTTCCTCTTCATTAGAGGTGAATTCACCCTTTTCATTTTTGATACTGGTAATTTGGTTTTCTTTTTTCTTTTTTTAAAATCAAATTGACCAAGGGTTTATCAATTTTATTGTTTTTTTTTCATAAAACTAGCTCTTAGTTTTATACATTAGTTCAATAGTTTCCTTTATTTCAATTATATTTATCTCTTCTTTGATTTTCAGTATTTCTAACTTGGTATCTAATTGGGGATTTTCAATTTGTTTTTTTCTAGCTTTTTCAGTTGCATGCCCATTCCATTGATCTCCTTTTTATCTATTTTATTCATGTGTGCATTTAGAGATACAAAACTTCCCCTAAGAACTGCTTTTGTTGCATCCAATAAGTTTTGGTATGTTGTCTCATTATTGTAAGTCTCTTGAATGAAGTTATTAATTGTTTCCATGATTTGTTCTTTGGCCCACTCATTCTTTAGGATTAGATTATTTAGCTACCAATTAATTTGTAGTTTATCTTTCCATGGTCCTTTATTACAAATAATTTTATTGTGTCATGATCTGAGAAGGATGTATTGACTATTTCTGCCTTTCTGCACTGGATTGTGAGGTTTTAATGCCCCCGTACAGGGTCAGTTTTTGAGTATGTGCCATATAGAGCTGAGAAAAATGTATTTTCCTTTTGATCCTCATTCGGTTTTCTCCAGAGGTCTATCATATATGCCTTTTCTAAAATTCTATTCACCTCCTTAACTTCTTTCTTGTTTATTTTGAGGTTAGATTTATCATGTTCAGAGAGGGGGAGATTGAGGTCCACCACTAGTACGATTTTGCTGTATATTTCTTCCTGTAACTCCCTTCAATTTTCCTCTAAGAATTTGCATGGTATAACAATTGGTGAATATATGTTAAATAATGATATTGCTTCATTGTTTATGGTGACTTTTAGCAGGATACAGAGTCCCTCCTTATGTCTTTTAATTAGACCTATCTTTGCTTTTGCTTTGTCTGAGATTAGGATTGCTATTCCTGCTTTTTTTTTTTACTTTAGCTGAAGCACAATATATTGTACTCCAGCCTTTTACCTTTACCCTGTGTGTATCCCCCTGTTTCAAATATGTTTCTTGAAAACAAGCTATTGTAGGATTATGGTTTTTAATCCATTCTGCTCTCTACCTCTATTTTATGGCAGAGTTCATCCCATTCACATTCACAGTTGTGATTACAAGCTGTGTCTTTTTCTCCATCCTGTTTCCTTCCCCCATCATTTATGCTTTTATTTTTCCCTTCACCCTTCCAGTCCTCAAAAGAGTTTTGCTTTTAACTGCCTTCCTCAATTTACCCTCCCTCTTGATTCCCCTCCCTTATCTTACCCTTTTTCCCCTTGCTACTTCTTCCCTCCCTTCTGACCATCCCCCCACCCCCTTTTCTTTCCCCTTTCCCTTCCTACTGCCTGTAGAACAAGTTTGATTTCTATACTTAGCAGAGTATGTTATTCTCTTCTTGAAGCAAATCCTATGAGAGTAAAGGTCATATACTACTCTTCTTCCTCCCATCTTTCCTTCTACTATAATATGTTTTTGTGACTCTTCATGTGACATAATTTACCCTTTTCTACTACCTCCTTACCTCTTTTCCCAGAACCCTCACTTTACATCTCTTAATTATGTTTTTTATCATTATATCAGCTATTTTTTACTGACACCCACAGTCTGTGTGCATCCCTTTAAATTGTCATAATAACTGTACTGTCTGATGATTGACACACACAGACACACAGACACACACACACCTATATATATGTACATACATATATATAGGTGTGTGTGTGTCTGTGTGTGTGTGTGTGTGTGTATACATACCCTATATAAGGATGTAAACAATTTGCCCTTATTGATTAACAAGTTTGTGGGGTATTTTTCCCCCATTTACCTTTTTATGTCTCCTCAAGTTTTGTATTTGGAGATCATTTTTTCCATTGAGTTCTGGCCTTTTCTTCAGGAAGGTCTGGAATTCCATTATTTCATTGAATGTCCAACTCCTTGCCTGAAAAATTATGCTCAGTTTTTCTGGGTAGTTGATCCTTGGTTGTCCAAGCTTCTTTTCCCTTCATAATATCATATTCCAATTTTTGTTGTCATTTAATGTAGAAGCTGAAAAATCCTGTGTCATCCTGACTGTTGTTCCATGATATTTGAATTGTTTCTTTTTGGCTGCTTGTAGTGTTTTCTCCTTGATTGATAAGTCTGAAATTTGGCTATAAATTTTTTTTTTGAGTTTTCAATTTGGGATCTATTTCAGGGGGTGTTGGGTAGATTCTTTCGATGACTTTTCCCCTCTGGTTCTAGGACCTCAGGGAAGTTTTGTTTAATAATTTCTTGGAAGATACTGTCCAGGCTTCTATTTTCATCATGGCTTTCTGGTAGACAAATAAATCTTAAATTGTCTCTTCTGGATCTATTTTCTGGGTCAGTTGTTTTTCCAATAAGATATTTCAGGTTTTCTTCTATTTTTTCATTCTTTACATTTTGTTTGAGTACTTCTTGATGCCTTATAGTGTCATTAGCTTCTACTTGCTCAATTCTAATTTTTAAGATTTTCTGTGTTCATTTTGCTTTTGATTCTTCTTTTGCAATTGGTTGATTTTACATTTTACCGTGACATTTTCTCTATATAGATTCTGAATCTCCTTAGCCATTTCACCAATTTTACTTTTTAAAGATTTGATCTTTTCTGTGTTTTTTTCTTCCATTTTTTTCTTTTATCTCCATAATTTGGTTTTTAAAATCCTCCTTTAACTCTTCCAGGAATGCTTTTTGGGCTTGAGACCAGTTCACATTTCCTTTTGAGGTATCAGATGTGGGTAGAGTGTCAATGCCATCCTCTTACAAATTGGTAATTTGATCTTCCCTATCTCCATAAGAAGAATCAATGGTTCTCAGTATTTTAGTGTGTTTCTTCATGTTGGTTAGCTTTCTCCTGGCATTACAGTGGATGTCTGCTTTTGGGGTTCAGGTATCTCTGTCCCAGCTTTCTTGTCTTGGGAATTGTGAGCCTAGTTACTGGCTTTGTATATTATGGCCTTTGGTTTCCTGAGGTGTGAGGGATGGGTCATCTGTCTGCTGGAAGTCTCCTCTTCCCCTTGGGCTGCTCTCCACCACCAGGGGTCTTAGCTGTTGTTTGATCTGGTGTCTGCCACTTCCCCTGGCTCTGCTATATCACATCTGGGTTCCTGGTGTTGACCCTTGGTGGCTCTACACTTCCTGTACTCAGAAACTCCTGTTGTTTGGTTACTGAAGCCCCACTTCTGGCTCCTGTGTTCTAGGGTTTTTCCTAAGCTATTTTCTGGGTCAGCAAAGGTGGAAGGGATGAGAGCCATTTACCTGGTCATTATAACTCTTGGAAGTTCAAGAAGGTGAGTTTCAAAAGTTTGGGCTACAAGCCTCAGGAGTAGATGTCTCATGGCCACAGGCACTGTGCTGCTGCCTCTAATTGCTTTGACAGTCTCCCATCCAAGGCTGGGAGGCCTGGGGATCTCTGCTGGTTTTGTGTGCCCAGCTTTCTCATAGCCTGGATTGCTGGCTTTTTTCTGCAGCTGCTTCCACTTTGGTTTGGTTTGGCGCAGGTCCTTGGGCCAGTTGCTCTCCCTTCCTACAGATCCATCCTGTTGACCTTGTGGACTATCCTGGCTTCGAAAGTTGCCCCATTGGGTCTATTGGCTTCTAACTCTCTCAAATCTGCTTAGATTCACTTTTTTAGAGGTATCTGACAGAAATTGTGAGAGAGCTTTGGTAAGGCACTGTCTTCTGCTGTAAAACATTTATAGCAGCTTTCTTTATGGTAGCAAAAAAGTAGAAATTAAGGAGATGCTCATCAATTGGGAAATATCTAAACAAGGTGTAGTATATGATTGTAATGGAATATGACGGTGTTGTAAGAAATGATGGGGAAGGGGCAGAGTCAAGATGGATGCTGGAAAGCAGAGACTAGCATGAGCTCCCCGCCAAGTCCCTACAAAAACCTATAAAAAATGGCTCTGAACCAATTTTAGAACTGCAGAATCCACAAAACAGCAGAGGGAAGCAGGGCTCCAGCCCAGGACAGCCTGGATGGTCTCTGGGTGAGGTCTATCCCACATGGAGCTGGGAGCTTGGAGCAAAGTGGAGTGGAGCAGAGCCCAGTGTGAGCAGCGTGGAACAACCAGACCAGGAGCCGGGCAGAGTGTGCCCTAGTGCCCTGAATCAGTGAGCTGTGGCAGTTACTGGACTTCTCAACCCACAAACACCAAAGACAGCGGAGAAGGTGAGTGGTAAAGGCTGCAGGAGTGGAAGGAGTTTGCGGTTCAGCCACCATCCCCGGGGCAGCAGAGGTGTGGCAGCTACAGAAGTTCAGCTGCACTTGCTTCTGGCCCCACCCCCACTTGGTGGGAGGAATTAAGTGGCAGATCAGAACAGGAGTGAAGTGCAGTCTGGATCTAAGTCCAGTCCGGGTTGGGGTTTCTTGGGGAAGGAGTGCTGGTGTGGCAGAGCTGGCGAATCCCCCAAGGCATGGAACATAGTTCTCTAAACTCTACAAGCAGTCATACCCCACTGAAAAACTCAAGGGTCAAGTTAGTTGGCTGGGAATATGGCCAGGCAGCAAAAACGCACCCAGATTCAGTCTCAGACTTTGGATTCTTTCTTTGGTGACAAAGAAGACCAAAACATACAGCCAGAAGAAGTCAACAAAGTCAAGGACCCTACAACAAAAGCCTCCAAGAAAAACATGAACTGGTCCCAGGACATGGAAGAGCTCAAAAAGGATTTGGAAAAACAAGTTAGAGAAATAGAGGAAAAATTGGGAAGAGAAATGAGAAGGATGTGAGAAAACCATGAAAAACAAGTCAATGACTTGCTAAAGGAGACCCCAAAAAATACTGAAAAATATACCGAAGAAAACAACACCTTAAAAATAGACTAACTCAAATGACAAAAGAGCTCCAAAAAGCCAATGAGGAGAAGAATGCCTCAAAAGGGAGAATTAGCCAAATGGAAAAGGAGGTCCAAAAGACCACTGAAGAAAATACTACCGTCAAAATTACATTGGAGCAAGTGGAAGCTAGTGACTTGATGAGAAATCAAGATATTATAAAACAGAACTAAAATAATGAAAAAGTGGAAGACAATGTGAAATATCTCATTAGAAAAAACCACTGACCTGGAAAATAGATCCAGGAGAGATAATTTAAAAATTATTGGACTACCTGAAAGCCATGATCAAAAAAAGAGCCTAGGTATCATCTTTCAAGAAATTATCAAGGAGAACTGCCCTGATATTCTAGAGCCACAGGGCAAAATAGAAATTGAAAGAATCCACCGATTGCCTTCTCAAATAGATCCCAAAAAGAAAGCTCCTAGGAATATTGTCATCAAATTCCAGAGCTCCCAGATCAAGGAGAAAATACTGCAAGCAGCCAGAAAGAAACAATTTGTGTATTGTGGAAACCCAATCAGAATAACCCAAGATCTGGCAGCTTCTACATTAAGAGATCGAAGGGCTTGGAATATGATATTCTGGAGGTCAACAGAGCTAGGATTAAAAACAAGAATCACCTACTCACCAAAACTGAGTATCATGCTCCAAGGCAAAATATGGATTTTCAATAAAATAGAGGACTTTCAAGCTTTCTCAGTGAAAAGAGCAGAGCTGAATAGAAAATTTGACCTTCAAACACAAGAATCAAGAGGAGCATGAAAAGGTAATCAAGCAAGAGAACAAGAATAAGAAATTGCGAGGGACTTAGTAAAGTTGAACTGTTTTGTTTATATTCCTACATGGAAAGATGATGTGTATGATTCATGAGACCTCAGTATTAGGGTAGCTGAAGCGACTATGCAAATATATATATATATATATATATATATATATGTATATATATATGTATACATATATATTTATGCACATATATATAAATGAATGTGTATGTATGTATATATGTATGTGTGTATATATATATAGAGAGAGAGAGAAAGAGAGAGAGCAGGCACAGGGTGAGTTGAAGATGAAGGGAAGATATCTAAAAGAAAGAAAATCAAATTAAGGGATGAGAGAGGAATATATTGAGAGAGGGAGATAGGGAGAGATAGAATGGCATGGATTATCTCACATAAAGGTGGCAAGAGGAAGCAGTTCTATGGGAGGAGGGAAGAGGGCAGGTGAGGAGGGAATGAGTGAATCTTGCTCTCATCAAATTTGGCCTGAGGAGGGAATACCATACATACACAATTGGGTATCTTACCCCACAGGAAAGAAGAGAAAAGAACATAAAAAAGGGGAGTTGATGGAGGGGAGGGTAGATGGGGGTGGAGGTAATCAAAAACAAACACTTTGGAAAGGGGACAGGGTCAAGGGAGAAAATTCAGTAAAGGGGGATGGGTTGGTAAGGAGCAAAATATAGTTAGCCTTTCACAACATGAGTATTGTGGAAAGGTTATTCATAATGATACACATGTGGCCTATGTTGAATTGCTTGACTTCTTAGGGAGGGTGGGTGGGAAGGGAAGAGGGGAGAGAATTTGAAACTCAAAATTTTAAAAACAGATGTTCAAAAACAAAAAAAAAGTTTTTGCATGCAACTAGAAAATAAGATACACAGGCAATGGGGCATAGAAATTTATCTTGCCCTACAAGAAAGGAAGGGAAAAGCAGATGGAAGGGGAGTGGGGTGACAGAACGGAGGGCTGACTGGGGAACAGGGCAACCAGAATATACACCATCTTGGAGTGGGGGGGGTAGAAATGGGCAGAAAATTTGTAATTCAAACTCTTGTGAAAATCAATGCAGAAAACTAAATATATTAAATAAATAAATAAATATCCATTAAAAAAAAGAATAGAAAAAAAAAGACCAAAAAAAAAAAAAAGAAATGATGGGGAAGGGGGCAGAGCCAAAATGGCTACTGGAAAGCAGAAACTTGCTTACCTCTCCCCCAGGTCCCTCTAAACCCCTGTTAAAAATGGTTCTGAACAAATTCTAGATTTTTAGAACTCACAAAGTAACAGAGGGAAGCAGGGTTCCACCCTTGAAAAGCCTGGATGGTCTCTGGGAAAGGTCTATTGCAAGGAGCTGGGAGTAGAGCAGAGCACAGCCCAGAGTGGGCCCCAGCACCAACCAGACCAGGAGCTGGGTGGAACAGGTGGTAGGGCCCTGAATCCTTGACCTGTGGGAGTTACCAGAGTTCTCAACCCACAAATGCCAAAACAATAGAGAAGGTGAGTGGGAGAAACTGCTAGAATGGAGTGAAAGTAGTGCATAGTCTGTCCCAGCCCTGGGAGCACGGAAGTGGTGCAGCTCTGGGGTTGCTTCCATAGCTCCAGCTGCAGTTGCTCCCGGCCCCTGGCCCACCAGGTGGGAGAAATTAAGGGGCAGATCAGAGCGGGAGTGCAGAGCCTGCTTGTATCTGAGTTGCAGTCCAGGTTGGCAGTTCTTGGGGGAGGAGGAGCACTGGTGTGGCAGAGCTTGCTGTGTAGAAGTAGCTCTGAAAATAGCAGATGGGGGGGAGAATTAATCAAAAGCAAACACTTTTGAAAAGGGACAGGGTCAAGGGAGAAAACTGAATAAAGGAGGACAGGATGGGATGGAAGGAAATATAGTTAGTCTTTCACAACATGACTAATTATGGGAGTGTTTTGCATAATGATACATGTGTGGCCTATGTTGATTTGCTTGCCTTCTTAGGGAGAGTGGGTGGGGAGGGAAGAGGGGAGAGAATTTGGAACTCAAAGTTTTAAAAGCAGATGCTCAAAAATGAAGTTGTTTTTGCAAACAACTGAGAAATAAAATATACAGGCAATGAGGCATAGACCTCTATCTTGCCCTACAAGAAAGTAAGGGGAAAAGGAATGAGGGGGAGGGGGAGTGGGTTGATAGAAGGAAGGGCTGACTGGGGAATGGGGCAATCAGAATATATATCATCTTGGAGTGTGGGGGAGGGTAGAAGTGGGGAAAAATTTTGTAACTCAAAATCTTGTGAAAATCAGTGCTGAAAACTAAAAAAATATCAAATAAAATCATTAAATCTAAATTAAAATATCATTCATGTTAGATTTCCAAATGTTATCATTTTTCCATTTAGTATATCATTTTCCCCTTTGTAACTTGAATATGTTCTCATAACTTCTTTTCAAATAATAAAAAGGATGAAAATATTTTCTTAATGTGTTTTGATTATAAACATTCTGGGGGTTGTGCAGCTGGGGATAAATTTTCTGCTTATAACAAAAGAAAAAAGAAATAATGGGCAGGTTGATTTCAGGTGAAAAAAAACCTGGAAAGTCTTGCTTGAAATAATGAAGAGTGAAATGAGCATAACTTAGGAAAAAATTATACAATAACAACAATATTTTTTGAAGAATAACTGTGAAGTCTAAGTTCTGTATACTGTTATACAGATCAACTACAAAGGACCTATGGAAGTAGATGCTTTCCACCTCTAGAGAAAGAACTGAGAAACAGGAGTATGCATAGTATGGTTTAACATCTATACAGACACATATATGTATATAGTTGTGTAAAATAGTGGCCTTCTCTAGTGTAGGGTTGGGAGGGAAGGAGGAATTCAGAGCTTCAAATGTAACAAAAATAAATTAAATTTTATAAAATTAAAAAAAAACATAAAAAGACTATAAATCAATTTTTTAAACTATTTTTGCCCTTGGTGGTCATCTCTCTCTGTTTAGAAAGTAAGTAATGGGGGCAGCTAGGTGGTGCAGTGAGTAGAGCACTGGCCCTGGAGTCAGGAGGACCTGAGTTCAAATCCAGCCTTAGATACTTGACACATTTACTAGCTGTGTGACCTTGGGCAAGTCACTTAACCCAATTGCCTTGCCAAAAAACAAACAAACAAAAAAAAAGAAAGTAAGTAATGATCAAAAGATTTAGATTACTTGAATTCCTTTTATGAGAATCGAGTTTTTTCAGTTAAACTTTTCAATGAAATTGTTATAATTTGTGTAGGTGTCCTTTCCTCTGTACTTTTGTCATATAACTTGTAGAAATCTAGTATAAGTTTTTTTTATTGCACATATTAGTTTTTCTATTTTCTTTATTCTTCTAACTTCCTACCTTTACCTTTTCCTAATAAGTTGATGGTTTGCTTATGCAGAGACAGAAAACTATGGAATGACTTCCTCACTATTTATGAATAATTTTTCTATGTGATAGAACATGAGAAATGTCCATAGTAGGAAGCATTTTTCAATATTCACCAAGTTCAATGCCTTATGATTTATAAAGCTTTCACAAGTAATATTCCAAAAGACACCATGACTTTATTGTTACAAATTTGCTACAAAAAGGAGAGAATACAAAATTGCACTGTACTTATCATTTGATAAACATAGAAATATTTAATTTAATATAGAACAAAACACATTAAAGACACTTTTTCAACATGGTGTCTCCCATACAAATGTTAATACTACTGTCATACCTCACTTTATTGTGTTTTACATTATTGTGCTTTGCAGATATTGCAGGGGGTTTTGTTAGTTTTGTTTTGTTTTTGTTTATTTGTTTTACAAATTGAAGGTTTGTGGCAACCCTGAATTGAGCAAGTCTGTTGGTGCCATTTTTCCAACAGCCTGTGTCCACATCATGACTGTGTCATATTTTGGTAATTCTGACAGTATTTCAAAGTTTTTCCTTGTTATTATATCTGTTGTGATCTGTGATCAGTCATCATTGATGTTACTTTGTATTTTTGGGGGGTGCCATGAGCTACTCCCATACAAGATGATGAAATTAATTGACGAATGTTGTATATGTTCTGACCTCTTTTTTGACCATCTGTTCTTCCATCTATCTCCCTTTCTTTGGGCCTCCCTATTCACTGAGACACAATGTTGAAATCAGGTGGAGTAATAAGCCTACAATGGCCTCTAAGTTTTCAAATGAAAGAACTGTCACTCAGTGTGGCAAATTTTACTGTTGCCTTTTTTAAAAGAAATTTCCCCAACCACCCCAACCTTCAGCAACCACCACCCTGATCACTCAGCAGTTATCAACATGGAGGCAAGACCCTGCACCAGCAGAAAGATTACAACTCACTAAAGGCTCAGATTATGGTTAACATTTTAAACAGTATTTTAAAATTAAGGTATGTATTTTTAAAGACATAATACTATTGTGCACTTAATATACTAGAGTATAATATAAACATAACTTTCATATGCACTGGGAAACCAAAAAAATTCATGTAATTTACTTTATTAAGATATTTACTTTATTATGTTGGTCTAGAACCAAACCTTGATGTATATCTGTATTAAAATCCTTAAAAGATACATACACATGTGTATATGCATGTATGTACACATACATACATATATATGTGCACCTACATAAATACATACATAATACATATACATATAAAGTCACCTCATCTATAACCTATAACTCAGGAAGATACATGCTTAGCAAAAGTTCACCACTGTGGTGAAAGAGATCCACTGAAACAACCAAATAAGAATGGATTTTATATATATATATATACACATATATATATATATATACACACACACATACATATACATATATACACACACACACATATATATTTATATACATAAATATATATGTGTATATATATATATACATACATACACACACACACATATATGGTAAGATACTCTGCACACTCCTGTTTGTGTAACATATTGAACTGTTTGCATCAAATATTGAAAAATTGCAGAGCTGCTGTTAATCCATAATTGGATCCATAGTTACTCTAATGAAGAATTATTGAGAGAGTACCAAAGAGGATAAAGAACAGCTACAATCCACACACATACATGCACACATAGATAACATATAGGTATACAATGCAACATATATGTATGCGCACGCATGTAAATTATTTGTTGTGTACATGCCTATATCATGATATAATATGTGTATATATACACATACCTATAACTAACTAGATCTACATCCATCTGTCTAGATACAGTGACAGATACCAAGAAAGATGCTGATAAAGATAGATAGAAATAGAGATTTAGAGGTAGAAGTAGAGGTAGAGATAGAAATAGACAAAGCAGATGTAGAGGTGGATGTAGATGTGGACATGGAACTAGATGTAAAAATAGACATTAACGTATAAATTGATGTCTTGGATAAAATTTACAAATAGATATTGAATTAGCCCCAGAATTGAATAGAGGGCAAAAAAGGGATGGATCGTCTTTGCTAAAATACAAAATTATTTTCATGACTCCCAAACTTCTCCCTGAAAGTCCCATATTTTAAATAATGAGTGTTTTAATGCAGTTGTGTTGTGTTTAATGTGTTGTGGTGATGGATAGAACCATATAATCAAAAAAAAAGAAGTAATATTGAATATGACTGAAATCGCAATGATATATGGTTAGGATGAGTCAATGAAGATGCATTACAACGTTCTTTTATGGGAGCAATTGTGTAAAAAGGTGTTACTAATGAAGTATGTGAATGAAAAGGAAAGAATAGATAAATAAACATTTATTAAATGCTCACTATGGGCCAGGTACTGTGCTGAACACTGAGGACAGAAAAAAAAAAAGGCAAAATACAGTCTCTGCCCTCAAGGAGCTTACAATCCAAAGAGGGAGACAACATACAAGCAAACATATACAAAATAAGCTGTATAGAGGACAAATAGGAAATGATTAACTGTGGAATGGCATTAGAATTAAGAGGTATTGAAAAAGTCTTCCACTAAAAGGTGGGATTTTAGTTGGGACTTAAAAGAAGCCAGTGTGGACAGCAATAGGAGCAAAAGAGGGAAAATACTCCCAATTTAGGGAATAGCCAGAAATTCTTGGAACTGAAAAATGCAATGTTTTGTTCATAGAACTAGTCAAGTGGCAGAGCAAGGGACCACCAGCTGAGAGCCCGTGTGTGCCAATTATAACCATCAATTTCAATGGAATTTGAGAAAGTCTTCCAATATATTAGGTAGATGCTCTTTTGTGAACTTAAGGAGGGTATGGGCAAGAGTCACATAGGATGTGCAGACATTGTTGAGTTGTGAAATGGATTGTTGAAATGAATATCCAGATTTATGAAATCACAGCTACATTTGAATATTTTACCATATCTGGCATAAAATTTGCTGACTTACAGATGGTAGAATTTGGAATTATATTGCAAACAAACCTACTATTTCTTTCTCTTCATATATCTTTATAAGATGCATGAACATGACCAATAACTTCAAGCATATTCTGGATGAAGATATGAGAAGGGAATAGTAGACAGGAACATATTATTTTCTATTGAAGTTTAAATATTCATAATTGCATAATAGACTAAAGTGTGCATAGAAGATAATTCTGTAATATTTATTGTCTGCTGATTACATAATGACATTATATTAGTAGAGCATGTAATCAGAATAAGGTATGGATGGTATAAAGTTAGCACAAGTACTGCACTGCTATCTATGGAGAGTCGACTGGATTGAGATCTGTTCCACTGATTGCTGGTGATAGATGAGATACTGCATGTTGATGTATTAAGGGATTCATTGATATGCAGTAATTTGCTGCTGTACTAATAAAATGGATTGGATCCATTTTGTTCCATATTTGTTTCCTTCCGGATGGTTAGAAAAATCATTATTTTATGTCTTTGAATTTGATAATACCTTAAAATCACTTTTGTACTGCTTCCCAGCCCTCAGCCTCCCAGAGGTTATATTGGCTTTCTCAATTCATTTATGCAATGCTTTATTGATCGGTATAATAATATAGTATCTGGGTGAGACATTGGGTAGAGTATTGGGCTTGGAATTAAGAATACCTGAGTTCAAATCCAGACTTAGACACTCACTAGTGAGGGGATATTGACTCATTTAACTGTTGTCTAACTCCTTTCCCTTATCTACAAAATGGGGTAAAAATAGCCCCTATTTATTAGCAGCTTATCCAAAGGGTTGTTTGGAGGATCAAATGAGATGACATTTGTAAAGCAATTTGAAGCCTTAAAATGTTATATAAATGGCAGCTATTATAATTATTATAATAATAATTTTATCATTATCTTCATTATTATAATCTTTGCTGTGTTTAGGGAAATGAAAAAAAAAAGAATGAGGCAAAATGAGAGAGGTCAGAGTGATTTTTCTTTCAAAAGAGTAAGTGCTAGCTAACAAAATTCCCAAGGAAAAAGAATTATCAATTTTTACAATATCTATTTCAATTTTTAAATCCAATTATTTGTTGTCTTTTAATTTTTTTCTTAAATACTGTGAGAATTTGATTTTCCTTGAAGACTGGGTCTCAAGTTCAAAATAGGCTTTGTCAATTTCAGATTTACAATTACTTTTGGGAATAAAGTTGTAAATAGAAATATTTGTGAATTTCTAATTTTATCTCCCTAACAGACACATTAACTTAGGCCATTTTTGCACATACTACAAAAAGAAAAAAAAATACTAGAACAACTTTTTTATTCCCCTTTTTGTCAAACCAAATCAAGTTAATAGCAGAGAACATATTTCTATTAGGCAAAGATGAGAGTACATTTTTGTAAGTTTATTTTTGTGCTATTGATATTTAAATTCAATATACTGAATGTTTTTATGAGGTATATTTTCTGTTATACCTTTTGCAAAGAATAAAATATTTATAAATGTTAAATTGTTAGGCTAACAATACTGAGAATAGATGCCCAATGTTTATCCACTAACCAGGAACACTGGAAGAATTTTAATGCATTATTTTTCCATGCCTGACCCTGGATTTGCCCTCTAAAAACCCTATTTTCTTTATGGATGAGATATAATGTACTTTCCACATAAAGTGCTCTAGATGCTTTGGAGCTAGAATACTGTACAAAGTTGTGGTTATACACTGGAGACTATCGTCTGCAGCAAATTGAGCATTGTAATCTCTATTTCACTTAGATCTTCCACTTTAGATAGTTGAGCAAAATAAAAGGCCATTTAAAAATCTATACCTCCTTGGGTTTCCTAATGTCTGGTTGTTTAGTTTCAGTTTAGTTTCACTTTAGTTTCACTTTGTTTTTGCTTGGCAGGTGAGCCAAAAGGCATCTTATGATGGCTTAGAATTGTCCAAGACCCATTAGCCCTTCTGATCAAGTACACAAAGATAAATGAGCCTGCTGTTGGTAGTCATTAACAAGCAGATGGTGGATGATCAAGATTTCATTAGCCAATTTTCTCCTTAACGTGAAGAGATGAGCATCTGCTCTTCACCATTTCACTAAGAGCTAATCACCATAGTATAGCTTCTTACTAAAAAAGGTAAAGAAATTTTATTTAAACATGGATGTGGCTTACACCAATTCTAATACATCAAAGGCAAGTGAACTAAACTCACTAATCAACAGTCCTGAAATGTGAATAATGCTATGGAAATTATTTTAGCTGAAATGTTTCAACATATTTTCATCTCTCTTCCTTTTGACTTGTAAGATATTTTAAAGGAAAAAGAATCCCAATTTTAGACTTGTGAGATATAACAATTATATACACACACATACATACATACATCTACATATATATACATACACATGTGTGTATGTATATATATGTGTGTATGCCTATGTCTTAATTCAACTATATTTTAACTATTTAGAGATTCAGATACAAGGCAACATTACACTGGAATGGGAAAATCACTGACGGGAATCAAGAGACCTTCTTTATAGCTTTGTAACCCAGGATTCAGACCTGCACATTTGCTTAACATTTTTTTTTTACTGATGAAAAGAATGATTATATGATATTCTGTGCCTGCATGAGGGATAGAGTTGGCATGAGAGGTGACAGTTTATTTTTTTCTTCCAGGTTCAAAAGAAGACATATGTGGTTCCAGATCCTCTTAAGGGAAATGTTCCTAAAGGGAGAAAAAGACTTTGGAAAGAAGCTAGTATGTAGAAGAGCCAGTGTCTCCAATACTATTTGCAGTTTGCTGCACAAGAAACAGGAATTTCCCCTTGAGTAACACAGAGGACACACACTTTCTCTTATTTGAGCTTTCTCCCAGGGTAAGAACTCATTTGTGTGTGTGTGTGTGTGTGTGTGTGTGTGTGTGTGTGTGTGGCACATTTAAATCTATATAATTTCTCTTATTTTTGTTTGCCAGTGGTTCATAAAATGAGTTTATTTCCCATTCGATATTTATGTTAGTCTTTGTATAATTAGCATTTGGTAGAAGGGAGTTGAGCCTTCAGAAATAGCTTTCCTATTAAGGGCCAGTGACCAGTAGAGTAACATAACTAAAAATCCATTTTCCTTAGAAGTAATATTTAGGGAGTCAGAAAGGTATAATTCTAGCCAGATGCACCCTCACAAAGAAGAGCAGAATGAGTCTATCCTCCTTTTTTCTGGATGGAATCAAAGTCTACTTTGAAGAGGCATGACTGAGATTCTAGAGATATCTATTTACACCTCCCTAAAAGCTCATTTAGAGAAACCATTTGGGCATATATACAGGGATGAAATACATAGATAAAATTATATAATTATACACATATTTCTAGGGTTGTTTTCTCACCTGAAAAATTACAAGGGGGGGGGAGGTAAACAAGGTGACATTTAAGATCCTGTTAAGTTCTGAGGACAGTTTAGAAAAGAAATTCTTTGATTTTGTATCTAGAAATAATTGGTAATGAGAAACCATAGAATAAATCATTCTGTATAGATGAAAGGTAGCCATGATCTAATAGAAAACAAGCCTCAGTCAGAAAGAGCTGCGTTTAAGTTTCCTTTCCAACACATACTGGTTGTGTGACCCCTGACAAATCATTTAACATCTAACTGCCCCAGGCAATAGTTTAAGACTCTGAATTGCAAAGCAAGTGATGGTTTTGTGCTTTGTTGGAGAGTGTTATCTCAATGAGCATTCCCTAAATACTAAACAAATGAAATCACGAATCCTATCTAATATATCTAATCCTAATATACATACATGGGTATGTATATTAATTATGAATCTATACATTATATATGTGTATATATATATTATATCTATATATATAATAACACTACTCTGCTTATGGAGGAGGCAAGAAATATGTTAATATAATTTTCATGCCTCTTGTATTTTTATTTGTCTTTATTTTTTTAAATGTAGAAATCTTAATGGAAAGACATCACTGCTAACCACAAGCACTGAAGTTGTCAAAGGAAGAAAGAAAATTTCAACATATACTCAGATAGTCACAGCAGTACATTTTCTTTTGATAGCAAAGATATGGAAAAAAAAGGTGTCTATTATCAATTCAAGATTAGCTAAATAAATTGTGTTAGATTAATGTAATAAAGTAGTACTGCACCATAATGAAATTAGGCATTCACTGAAACAGAGAAGGGCTTATATGAGCTGATACTGAGTAAAATAAACTGAAAAAGGAAACCAATATAGACAGCAAATAGGGAAACTATATGGCATGGTGGATACAGCTCTAGGCATGGAGCCAAGAAGATCTGAGCTCAAATCCAGCCTGGAATACTCACTATATGATTTTAGAGAGATCATTTACCCTCTGTTTGCCTCAGTTTCTTAAACTGTAAAATAAGGATAATAGTACTTTCTTTCCAGGGTTGTTATAAGGATCAAATAAGATAATGTAAAAATAAAAGCCTTTAGCAAAGTGTCTGGTGCAAATAAATGCTTATTCCCTCTACCCTCACCCCAATTCAATTACAAAGAACAATAGAATGGAATTGAATAAGATTAACTATAATCACTAAAATTGTCCTCAGGAGATTTGAGAAAATGCACATTCATCTTTTCATTACAAAAGTGGGGGGCTGTGGGTATGAAAAATTATGTATATATATATATATATATATATATATATATATATATATGTTGGCAGACATGAACATTGTGTTGGTTTAGCTGAATTTTTCCCCCTTCTTTGTATTTTTGTTTACAAAGGATGATTTACCAAGCAGGAAGGGAAAAGGATATATTTAGAAATTTTTTAAAATAAGTTCTAAAATCAAATTACTGGAGAAAAATATTTTAAAAATTAGAAGAGAACAAGATCAGATTCTTTCACAGGTATAGGGAGAAGGAGAATATTCAATAAAACAAAGAAAAAAAAGAGATCATTAAAAAACTAAGGAGGAAATTTTAGTTCTATATAATAAAAAAATTCCAGAATAAAATCAATAAAGACAGTATTACAAAAATAATGGCACAGTGAGGAAAATATCTATGTCAAAAATACTTGATAAAAATGTGATATCCAAGATACGTAGATGAGTAACACAAACATATGACAAAGAGACATTCCCAGAGAGCTAACTGAAAGATGATGCATTGCCAGATGCAATCTTCATATTAGTATATTTGTTTTTGCTTAAGTATTTTTCTTTTTTCAAGGGGTCAGGAAGTTTCCAATAATTAAGGTCTGCTCTTTGCCTTTCTTCGCATCCTCAGGTTCCCCACCCCCAACACAAAATAGGCTTTTTTAAATAAATGCTTATTGACTGACTAGAGACATAAAAAGCAAAAATAAAATATATTTTAAATAAATGATCTTTGTGAGTCACCTTCAGTGGAAGTGCCAAAGACTGAGATATCATCAGCAGCACAGAGAAAGGTGAAGAACATATGGAAGGGTCAACAGTAGAATCTTCAAATTCATAGGGTCTTGAGGGTGGAAGTTATTGTGACCAAATAATAAACTAAGTGAAGGAAAGTCAAATTTGCATTGCTTGATGGAAAACTCTAAAGTTCTTTCTAGTTTGACAATGTTTTGGTTTGGAAAGGAATTAATAATGAATCTCAGCTTTGGACAGGAGGAACATATTCTGAGTTAGATCACAGTAGTATGTAGGAATAGACTGAAATAACTCATCTAGCTCAAGTCAGATGACCTGGGGGTGGGTGTATATGTGTGCAATGGATGTTGTTTTTTTCCTTTTCTTCCCATTAGGAAAAGAAAAAAAAGAGGAGCTCTCAGTCAAGAGCCACATATATCACCAGCCAGCTTTGAAACAAAAGAGAAAATGACCATGAATCCAGTTAGAAAAACCATTTCACACTAATATGGGCAGAATGAACTATTGGAATGAAAGAAGAAAAACTTCTAGAAGTTAAATCATTTGGGCTTTCCAGGAGAGAAGAAAAGATAACCTAAAGGACAAAAGGGAGAATATTTTGGGAGTGAGTAGAGATGCTGAAATAACTTTCTCTTATCTGGGCAGCAGGAGGAGTAAGAATGGGACTTTCCTGCAGTCCCAGGTCAAAGAAATAGAGGATGAAGGAAGTACACATGAGTTCCATGTAGGTCTGAGGCTAATACGTTTTAGTGTTATAGGTTGAATGAGTGGGATGAGCAGATTGAGGCATCTGTATTAGACTCCAGAATCCCAGTTTTGAAGCCAAGGATTGAGCAACTGAGGGTTGTTTTCGATTAGACTAAAACACCTATAGCTCTGTCAATAAAAAAAATAATGGCTTATAATTGCAATTCAAGTTATCATATAGGACTGCATCTGGGAAAAACCTATAGAACAAGCCAGGATTCAGTCAGAGAGTCTTTAGGAGAGACAAAAAAAACTAGTCTTTCTGTTGCTTTTTATGTCTCCAGTTAGTCAATAAGTGAACGAAAAGTCATGTGTTGAAAAAAAGTGGTTGTAACTTAATCTGACCCAGGAGGAAAGGGGAGAACCTAGGCTAAAGAAAGACCCACTAGTGAAAGGAAAGGTCCTCAACTTAATCTGATCCTCAAAGTAGGAAAGATCTAAAACTCAAAACCTGAAGTCTCAGCAACAAAAATGGCAACCTCTTCCCAAAAATTATGATGCCAGTGATGACCAAGATGCAAACCTAGAAGAGAAGAATAATCCAGAAATACCTAAAATCAACATCTCAAAGAAAAAACAAGAACAAAAATATGCAATAGCTTTTCCACAAGAACATCAGAATTCTTCTAAAAATTGTGTTTTTTAAAAGGGTAATATTACATCATAAAAAAATTAGCTATACAGGAGAGACTTGGGTGTGGGGGGGGGTAGAAATCAGCGGCTTATCATAAGAGGTACACAATCTTACCTAAACATTACCTTAACCTAAAAATTAGAATTGATTGGGGCAGCAAAATGGTGCAGTGACAAGAGCACTGTCTCTGGAGTCAGGAGGGACTTAGTTCAAATGCAGCCTTGGACACTTGACACACTTACTAGCTGTGCGACCTTGGGAAAGTCACTTAATCCCAATTGCCCTGCCTTCCCCTCTCCACAAAAAAAGAATTGATCAAATAGAAGTTAATGAATCCAATTAGCAATTAGAATTATTGAAACAAAGTCCAAATATTGGAGTGCCATCTTGTCAATTTCCAATCCTCCATGACAACCACATGGATGAAGAAGTGAATGCATAGGCTGAAACACAAGAGGAGAAAGATGAGGCACAGGTCCAAGTAACCAGACTGTGCTAACCATGAGGCCACAGGAATAGAGATGGAATGACCCTTGGTGACATTCTCAGGAAAGCAGAAACCTTTGGGAGACATCACCCACCCTATGGAAGACCCTACCATCAGATAAAGGACTCTTCCCACCATCTTACCACCTCCCTGACAAAAAGGACATGCAATCATTTAAAGCAAATTCCACCTACCTGACTCTTGACTTTGTGCCATGGGACTTTTGTCATTCTGGACTGATTGTTTTCTTTGTGGTCAAGTGTAGCACACCTGTATAATAAATCCTCAGTACTTTCCTGGTTGAAAAAAAAAGTCAAAATATTGGGGAAATAAAGGAAAAAAATAGAATGAACTGGAAAATATATCAAGAAGAGAGAATTTAAGAATCATTGGATTGCCCAAAATCTAGGAACACAACAATGACCTAGATATTTCAATAAGAATTGCAGAAAATTGAATAGCAGATACTACAAAGGAATGGAAGTAAGAAATAAGAAATTTCCAAAGGCCAAAGATAAATACTGCCAACCAAGGATGACGCAACAAAACTGAGTAGAATCTACCAAGGAAAGAAAAATGCATTTTTGATGAAACAAAAGATTTTCAAACATTCCTGATTAAGAAAAAACAAACAAACCTGGAGCTGAAAGGAGACTTCAAAGTACAAATGCTGGAGTCAAGAGAAAAATAAGGTAAATGAAAGAGAACAATTGCAAGAGACTTTATAATGATAAAATATTTGCATTCTGATGGGGAGAAGTAAGAGGGAGATTTCAGAATTTTCATGTTATAAGTAGTCATGGAAGTAGTCAAATGAGATATGACATAAATAATTTTGTTATATTTTGATGATTACATAAGAAAAATTTAAAAAGATACAGAGAAAGGTGACACACAAGGGAAAATGGGATACCTTATTACCCTACATGATTGGAGTACATGAATATATACAAACAAGGACAGAGTTGGGGATATCATTTGAATGTAATTTTCATATAAATAGTAAAAAAAAGTGTTAACACACGCACATGATGAATCTGGTGTAGGAGCACAATGGGGACACAGATAGGATTAATAAGAGGGATAAAAAGAGTACAAGATTCATGGAGCAATTAGTCTTTTACATCAAACAAACCCTACTTGAAAAGGGGATGATGGAGAGGAAGTTCAAATGAAAGAAATAAACAGTAGGAAGAGAGACTAAGGAATTTTGTGGGGGAAAAATGTATGAGAATAGGATGGAGGGAAATACACAATTAGCTATCATAACTGTGAATGAGATTAACTTACCCGTAAAAGAGATGAAAGCAGAATGGACAAGGAAGCAAAATGCAAGGCAAAGCAACAAGAATTTATTAATTACTTACTAAATATATATATATATGCCTGGCATTGTTCTAAGTACTGGTGATACAAATACAAGTAAAAGAGAAAAATATTCCCTTCCCCTAGAGAGCTTATATTTTAGTAGAGGAAGGAAAACACTAAAAAAAAGATAAAACGTATGTGTATGTAGGAGGAGTAAAGTTAACTTTAGGGTGGGAATGATTTCAGTGTCTAGGAGGGTCAGAAGCATAGCCAGGAGGGCAATGATATAGAAGCAGCCTGGGCCTCTTTTCAAAATGGAGGCCCAGATGGGAACTCACCAATAGGAAAAGGGTACTGGCATGGAGAAGAGATATTCTAATATTAGAAGGCCCTAGGAACTGAGTGAAATTCTGGAGTGAGAATGAAGTTGAATTACTGTTTGATGTAGAGAAGAGTCTAAAGCAAACCTAAGAGGAGCATAAGCCATGGTCTTTCCACAAAATGGAAGAATTTATTTCTTTTGAAGAATTAAATTTGAAACATTACACTCATAAAGAGTTGAAGTAAAATCTGTTATACCTTATGTGAACATAAAAATGTGGTAATAACAACTATGTTATCAGAGAAACAAGAGCAAAAATAGGCAATTAGAAGAGATAAACAGGGAAACTGCATTTTGCTGAAAGGGGAATATAGACACTAAATTTCAATATTAAATATATATTCCTTGAATTCCATAGCATCTAAATACATAAATGAAAACCTAAATGCATCACAAGGCAAAATAGACTGTAAAACTTCAATAATGGTGAAACTCCACATACTCCTTTTAGTCCTATAAAAATGTAACCAAAACAAAAACAAACTAAAATGAAACAAAACAAAGGAAGCAAGAAAGAAGTTAAGGACCAGAACAGAATCTTAGAAAAATTAGATAAGATAGACTTCTGTTTATTTTTGAATGGGCATGGAAAGAAATATAAATATTTCACAGTTGTGAATGGAACATTTATAAAAACTGATCACAATATACTAATGTACAGAGAAATTCACGAAAACTCCTAAACCAGTGCAGAAAAACAAGAGAAGTATAAACTATTTCAGAAGTCTTAATTTTAAGCTTTAATAGGTTAACAAGCTTTGGTAGCTTATTAATAATAGACCTAATCATCCCATTGCAGTTTTAAGCTGAAAGTTACCTATTTCTTACCTAGCTTTGATCACTGAATGAATATTGTGTCAGATAGACTGAGGCCTGGAAAAGACCTTAGCTTAAAAAGGCCAAGGTCTCTCACTGCATCCTGGATCTTCAGTCATTCTGATCTATATCTTGGCACTGGACCCAGATGGCTCAAAAGGAAAAAGTAAGGCTGGTGACTTTGCACAGCACTGCCCCACTTAAATCTAATCACTTGCAAATCAGGAAATCACCTTCCTGATGTCATCATTCCTCTTAGAGAATGAAGAACAAACAAAGTAAGTTAAAAGTTAACAAAAACGCAATATAATTACTGGGTGGGGGAGAACAAAATCAACTAGATTTTAAATAAATTAATCTGCAGGAATTGGTGAGTCAGAGAACAAAGAACAAAAAACACTAAATAATTTAAGATGATCACAATAGGGTGACAACATACTAAAATTGGGGGAAGGGAGTAACAGCCAAAGGAGTTCTTGGATGAAAATTTATATCTTTAAAGTCTCCAGAAAGACCAGTTCAAGGAATAAGGCATACAACTAAAAAGTAGGAAATAATAAAATTTTTAAAAATCAATAAAATAGAACATTTTAAAAGATGTTAACAAATTGAAAACAAAAGTTGAATTAGCAAATAAAACTATTTTCTAATTTTTTGAGAAAAATCTAATAAAATTAACATTTTGATTGTAAAGAAGAAAGAAATAAAATGACCCATACAACAAAATAAAAAAAAAAGAGAATTCACATCAAATTAAGAAGGAATAAAGCATATTATTGAGGAAAAAACTCAATAAAATATGGAATAAAAATAAATTCTATCACACATTCAAAGAGCAATTAACACTACATAGATTATTTACAAAAATAGCAAAAGAATGAATCCTACAAAATTCTTTCTATGAGAGATAGGGTCTTGATATGTAAACTAGAGAGAATTTAAACAGAAAAAAGAAAAACAAAATCCTTAATAAATATTGATATAAAATATTAGCAAAATGGCCAAAACAACAGATCACAAAGATTATACATTATAACCAGGTTGGATTTACAGCAGGAATGCTGCTTTAATCATACATAGAAAAAATAAATATATTTATAGTAAGAACAAAATCAACAAAATATACGTTTTTATCAAAAGATGCAGACAGATGACAAAATAAAATATCTATTTCTGTTAAAAACACCAGAAAAAATAGGAGTTAATAAACCTTTCCTCATAGTAATAAATAATCTACATTTTAAAAAGAACTAGAATAATATGTAATGGGGATAAGATAGAATCCTTTAACAAAAATCAGAGACAAAACAAGAATGTATGTTGTTACCACTTTGTTTTTGACATAGTATGTGAAATGCATCCTATGTCAATAAAACAAGAAAAATAAACTGAGAGAAAAAAAACTCAAAATTATCACTTTTTGAAGATAATACAAATGGTATAGTTTGTGAAACAATCAATTAAAATTCATTGAAACAATGGCTTCAGTAAAATAGGAGATATAAAATCAATCTACATAGATCATTAGCATTTCTACATGATACCAACAAAACCAAGAAAGAAGAAACAGGAGGAACCTCCACTTGCCTTGCAACAACAACAACAACAACAAAAACAACAACAACAACCAAACAAAATGAACAGATGAATCTGTGGATCAGTTCAAACACACCACTACAGAGTTAAAGAAAGCTCTTGGCTGTAAAAAAAATACCCCAGAATTGGGATAAGAACTCCTTATAAAGGAAACTATTAGCATAATGTATAATAAAAACAAAGACCCCAGTTATTGTGATAAGGTTTTAGTATATGATAAAATACAAGTCAGAAAATTAGACACCATTGTGGAAAAAAAAATTTGGATAAACAACTTACATCTTATAGGCAAGATAAGTTCCAATTTGAAGTGTGAGCTAGTTATTAAGATTCAAATCATAAAAAATATTAAAGTGGAAAAATTGTCTATCAAATATATGGATGAAAGAAAAATATGGGACCAAACAAAAAAGAGATCACAGAAAATAAAATAGATAATTGTGTGTATATAATTTTTTTTTTGCACAAATCCAATAAAGCTGAAATGAAAAGGGAAAAATCTGGGGAAAATACAGCATATCTCTGATAAAAGTCTAATTTCCAAGATATCAATTCAAATGTATAAGAATCAGAACCATGCCTCAATGAATAGTCTAAGGATATGAAAAGATTGTTCTTAAGGGAAGAAATTCTGTCCATCTATAGCCATATTAAAAAAAAATGCTCCAAACTTCTTATAATTAGAAAACTTCAAATTAAAGCCATTTTGAAATTCCCTCTCATAACAATCAGATTGGGGAAAAAAGACAAAAACAGAAAATAACAGTTGAAAATGACAGGTGGTTTAGGAAAATAAGCACATTGAAGCACTGTTGGAGTGCCTGTGAATATGTGCAAATGTTAATTAATGAGTACACAGAAAGTTCCTAGATACTATATAATCTTTTGTACATCTAAAGTATTGCTAGATCAATAACTAAAGGATATCACATAAATAAGGAAAAGTCCTATACATACAAATAAAAACATTTATAACAGCTCATTTTATGACAGAGGAAAAAAAAACACCTAGAAACTGAGGATATCAATTAGGAAGGAACTGTACAAATTATGGTACGTGAATGTAATACTACTTTGTTGTAAGAAATGAGAAAATAAATGGTTTCAAAGGGACATAGACAAACTTCTATTAACTGGTAGAGAGTGAAGTCAGCAGAACCAGGAGAATGATTCATTTAATAGTAACATTTCACAGACAAACTTAGAAAGCTGTAAGAACTCTCATGCAATGATTATCTATGATTTCAAAAGACTAATGATGAAGCATGTTATTGATTCCTGACAGAGGGGAAATGAATCCAGGGTACAGAATTAAACATATATTTATATCTAAGGAGGAAATTTGTTTTCTTAAACCCTGTGATTACCTTCTTCTTCTTTCTTTTTTTTTTCTTTTCAATGGAGTGAGAGATAGGAGGGGGAAAAATAGATTTCTATAATTTTGTTAAAATTCATTGTTAAAAGGACCCAAGAAGAAAGGAATGGCATTGAAAAACTTGTAAAGGGTGTGAAGATTCTTCGTCTTGATGGTGTCATAGAGAACACTGATGTCATTAGAGGGAAGGTATACAAAATTAAGAAAGTTTATCAGATGTGCTGGTTATTATCCAATGGCGTCTAAATTTCTAAAGACACTAGGAGTTTTATTTCTCCCCAACTTGGGAAAAATGGAAGCAAATTCAAGGCGAGAGCCAGAGTACAGAGTTTTCTGCTATAGGGGGGTGTATATACATATACACACACACACACACACACACACACATATGCATATACATATACACACATATATACATATGTATATATACATATATACACACATATATACATATGTATATATACATATATACACACATATATACATATGTATATACACATATATTTATACACACATATATACATATATCTCTATGTGTGTATCTGTGTGTATGTATATATATATAATTTTTAAGTTGAATCTTCATAATTAATATTTTATCCATCATATTATGAGTCCAAAAATGAGCAAAACAGTAAGTCAAGCCCTGATTTGTGGCATTCAAGAATTTTGAGGATGTAAATTCTCATATTGAAAATTTAACAAATAAATTTTCACAAGTTGGTAAAAGACGGCTTATCCACAGCACTGATGGATTGAAGATGAAGAATCAATTGCACAATTCTGAATGGGTCTTAAGTGGCAGTTTGTTTATTAGTTATGTTTACTTGTTACAAATGTTTTGTTTTTCTTTTCTTAATTCATTATTTTTAATATTTAAACCTTTTGATTTCCAAATTCACTCCCTCCCTCCAGCACCTCTGTTACACACTGAGAAGGCAAGCAATATAATAGCTATCATACATGTGAAATCATATAAAGCATATTTCTATATCTGCCATGTGAAAAAAACAAGAAAAACAAAGTGAGAAAATTATACTTCAATTTGCATTCAAAGTTTATCAGTTTTCTGTATGAAGGTGGAGAGAAATGTTCATAACAAATTCTTCTGAATTGTCTTGGATCATTGTATAGATCAGAGTAGCCAAGTCTCTCACAACTGGTCATGTTTACAATATTGCTCTTTTTGCATACAATGATCTAGTTCTTCTCACTTCATTTTACATCTGTTCATATAGCTCTTCCCAGGTTTTTCTGAAACCAACCCCTCATCAATTCTCATAGCACAATAGCATTCCATGACAATCATATACCACAGCTTGTTCAGCCATTCCCCAGTTGATGAGCATCCCCTCATTTTCCAATTCTTTGCTACCATCGAAAGAGCTGCTATGAATATTTTTGTTCATAGAGGTCCTTTTCTTTTTAACTTGATGTCTTTGGGACACTTATGTAGAAGTTGTTATTTCTTAGTTAAAAGTTTTCCACAGTTTTGTAGTCCTTTGAGCATTGTTTCAAATTGTTCTCTAGAATGTTCAGGCTAGTTTAGAATTTCAGCAACAGTTCATTAGTGTAAATATTTTCCTTCATTTCCTCCAGCATTTCTTATTTTGATAGGTCTGAGGTGGTACCTCAAACTTGTTTCAATTTGCAATTCTCCAATTTTCAATTTTCAGTTTTCCAATCAATAGAGCATTATTTCATATGACAATAGATAACTGATTTCTTCATTTGAAAACTACCATTCATATCACTTGGCCACTTAGTATTTGGGGAATGGATCTTATTTTTATGAATTTGACTTACATTCCTGCATATTTGAGAAATTTGGCCATATTTGAGGAATGAGAGATTTGCTGTAATTTTTTCATATTTTCTGTGGTATCTTTTATCAAAATATAATTTTCCTGATTATCTCTTTCAGTTGGGTATTTTGCTTTTGCTTTTTCTGAGATCATGATTTCCACTGACGTACTCTTTAGTTCAGTTGAAGCATGATAGATTCTGTTCCAATGCTTATTTTAACTCCATGTGTGTCCCACCATTTCCCCCTTCACTGTAAAAGCTCCTCTTTGCATGCCTCTTTTTTGTGAGATGCAGAATTTTACCCATTCTACTTCTTCCTCCTCCTTTCTCCCTGTGCATTCTTCTTTCTATCCCCTTCATTTTTTTGAGATCACCCCATACAATCCATTCACACCCATGCCCTCTGTTTATGTACGCTCTTCTAGTTGCTCAATTAATGATAAAGTTCTTAGCAGTTAAGTATCAAATTTGCATATAGGAATATAAACAATTTAAGCTTACTGACACCCTTATAATTTCTTTCATATTTACCTTTCTATATTTTTGTTGAGTTTTGTGTTTGAATGCTTAATTTTCTATTCAGCTCTGGTCTTTTCATCAAGAATGCTTAGAAGTCCTATTTCTGATTGAAAGTCCATTTTCTCCCTGAAGGATTATGCTAAATTTTCCTGGAGAAGTTATTATTGGTTGTAATCCTCACTCCTTTGCCTTCTGAAATATCAAATTCGAAGCCTTCTGATTCTTTTATATACAGAGGATGGTAAATCTTGTGTGATCCTAACTGTGGTTCCATGATATTTGAATTGTTCCTTTCTGGCTGCTTACAATATTTTTTTCCTTGAATTGGCAACTCTGGAATTTGGCTACAATATTCCTGGGAGTTTGTGTTTTAAGATTTCTGTCAAGAGTTGATTCTTTCAATTGTTTCAATTTATTTTTTCAAACATTTTAATTTGGTGGTTGTTTTTAACATTCTTTTATTTTTAAATTTTGAGTTCCAGATTTTTCCCTTCTTCCCAACGTCCCCCACACCCACTGAGAAGGTAAGCAATATGATATCAATTATATTTGTGAAGTCGTGCAAGACATATTTCCATATTAAACATATTTTTAAAAGAAAAATAAAGTTAGAAAATTAAACATCAATTTGTACTCAAAGTTCATCAATTCTCTCTCTCTTTTTTCATTATTAGTCCTTTGGAATGGGTTTGGATCATTGAATTGATTAGAGCAGCCAAGTCTTTCACAGTTGATCATTATTACAACATTGATGCTACTGTGCACCATGATCTCTCAGTTCTTCTCACTTAATTTTGCATGACTTCATATAGTTCTTGCTATGTTTTTGTGAAATCACCTGCCTTGTCAAAACAGTATTCCATCACAATCGTAAGCCACAGTTTATTCAGTCATTCACCAATTGGTGAGCATCCCCTAGAATTACAATTCTTTGATCCCATAAAAAGACTGCTTTAAATATTTTCCTTTCTTTTATCTCTTTGAGGCACAGACCTAGAAATGTTATTGTTATATCAAAGGGTATGCAGAGTTTTATAGCTCCTTGTGCCTAATTCCAAATTTTTTTTTTTTCCCAGGATGTTTATGTCACGGTCTTCCCTGCCACCACAGTTGCCTTTTATGGTCAATTTCTTTTTTTGCTTGTTCAATTTCCTAGCCTATTTCTTAACTTTGAACTTTATGTTAAAGTTCACTTCTGCTAAAACTTGACTTTATCATATTTTCAGAGCTATTTCTGGCAGTTGGGTGTTGCATTTTTTGAAGGTGGTGTTATCCTGGGAAAGGTATGGTTACTGCTTTCCTGGTCTGTGCTGTGGTTTTTACCACAGAAATACCCCTGATTCCCTGCAGCTCTAAGCACTAGTATTCCTCTTGTCAGTGGGACTATGACCAGGGCACTTGTTCCATTGTGATTGATCACAAACACTCCTCTCTGTGCTGGGAAGTATGACCCAGAGCTGATTATGGGCAATAGAGTTGCTAATTGGTGCCAGCTACACCCAGTGCCAAAAAAGAGTTCCCTGTAATGTCTTTCTGACCAGTCATTTGACCTTCTGACTGTCTCTGGGCTGAGATCTCATGAAGCTGCTGGTGCTGCTGGTACTTCTATAGCTATCTCTAAGGCCCACTACTGATGTTCCTGGAATACTCTGTATGCATATCCTGCTGTTACAGACCTTTCCTGCAGACACTGCAACTTGTCTTGTTAGAAAAATGACTCCCTCTGATCTTTTATTTGCTCTGCCACTCCAAAATTTTATTTGTGAGTTTATTTTAAAGTTTTTTGAAGGGGAATGTTGGGAGTTAAGGTTGGTTTTCTCTCATCTCCTAATTGTTTATTTTAAGGTGATATTTTCATCAGTTACTTTTGGGCCTCTTTTACCAAGGTGTTACTTTACCACTCTTATCACTTTTTAAAAACTCTTCCAGAAATTCTGGTTGGGCTTATGTCCATTTAGCATCTATTTTTAGTCTTTGGTTGGAGCAGTTTCCACACTCATGATGGAAAATGTAATCCACATCAACAGAAAGAACTATGGATTCTGAATGTGGGATAAAGAATACTGATTTCACATTTTTGTTGTTTCTTTTTCCTTCTCATGGTTTCTACCTTTTATAATAACTCTTTTTTCACAACATGATTAATGTGGAAACATGTTTAATATGATTGTATACATATAACCTATATAATATTGCCTGTCTTCTTGGGGAGGGGGGTGGGGAAAGAAAGAGGGAAAAAATGTGGAACTCAAAATCTTATAAAAGTGAATATTGAAAACTATCTTTATATATATATATATTAGGAAAAAAACAAAATACCATTAGGTGGAATAAAAGAAGAGGGTTATGGAGTATTTGCCCTCAGCTATGAAGAACAGGTTCATAGCTACAGTGGAGGCAATATCAGCAATACCCCCTCAGAAGCCCATACCTCTGGGGAGATTGGAAAAAATGACAAGGAATAAGGAATAAGTAAAAAGGCATGGCTATTTTTTTTAATTTGGCTGCTAGTTCAGGGGACTCAAGCACTAAAGGAATGAAAACCCAAAGAAAATGTAATTTCTTATCTCACTCCACCCCCTGCCTTACTTCAATAAGAGAGAGAGGGATGAAATAAACATTTATTAAGCATCTGTTCAATGAATACTAGGTACTTTCAAATATTTGTTTCTCACAATAACCCAGCAAAGTAGATGTTATTGCTATCATGATTTTACAGTTCAGGAAACTGACAGAGACAGATAGTAAGTGACTTGATGAGGGTCACACAGCTAGAAAATGTCTGAGGTTGGATCTGAACTCATATCTTCTATGCTGTCAGAGCTCTATCCACTGTGCCACCTAGATACTTCTTGTTGTTGTTCACCCAGTGCTATGGACCATAGCATGTCAATATGATTCATGGAGTTTTCTTGGGAAAGGTACTTGTTTCAGTTGTCATTTCCTTCTACTGTAGATTAAGGGAAACAGATGTTAAATGACTTGCCTAGGGTCACACAGCTAGTAAGTGGCTGAGGCAAGATTTGAACTCAGATCTTCCTGACTCCAGGTCTAGCACTGTATCCATTGAGTCATATAACTGCCTCTTAGATACCTCTAGGTGGGTGCAATTGACACCTATTTCTAAATGTATTTTTTCATTCTACTAAAAAATACATCTAACTGATGTAATTTTCTTATATATAACTGAGGCTTATCTTATCCATTACATTTCATTACATCCATTTGTTTTTAGCATAAAGGCCAAGGATAGGTGTGGGAGCCATGTGGGGCACTTTGACCTTCCATTTGTAAGCCTGGAATCCCAACCTTCAGCCCTTTTCAATGAATTTTCTCTCTCTTGTGGGGAGCATAATCACAAACCACTTATACTTCAAAATTGTACTTTTAAGGCAGAATTGCCGTGCATGTCAAATCTGCCCTTTCAGACTATAAGCTAAAACATTTTCCAAAAATTAGTGTTACAATTGCTTTCCTGCTCACTCTGTCCTCTGTGTTACTCCACCTTTCACCCTTTACTCCCCAATACAGGTTCAGTGAGTGTACACTTACTGTAAGTTGATTTTAAACATAAACGGTCACAAAGAAACCCAGAAAAGGGGACATGAGATGGAAGAAAGAAAAGGAGAGATGCTGGAAGTAAGGCAGTGAGTACATTACTTGCAACATTGATGTAATCACTCTTTCATTTGCCAACTAAACTTCCTGTTCTCTGTTTCCAAGGAGAAAAGCTTTTCTATCGCCAGTGGTATAAACAACAAACATTTAACATACCTCATCACTCAGTCAATTATTAAGCTATTAGGAAGTTCTTGGAATATTTATTTGGGGCTTGCCCATATGGTATTCTCCTCTATATACTACTACTTTTGGACTTCTTTGGTCTTCTCTGTAATGCCCCTACTCTGGTACCTATGCTCCTTCTCCCCTCCTTTTCAGATTCCTCTTCTGTGTTGTCTTCTCCCATTAGATTTAAGCTTTTTGAGATCAAGAGCTGTCTTTTTGTAAACTTATATTTGTATTTCCAGTACAAAGGACATACTAAATACTTAATAAATGTATATTGACTGAACAATTGAGCATCCTCTTGGTATGTTCAACTAATTCCTTGACAAAACTGTAAGTCTCACCCACTTCTGCCACCTTCATGGGTATGTCTTCTATTCCTAGACAAATAACATTGATCTGTATGGTAAGATGTTCTCATTTCCTCAAAATAGCACCAGATGAGGGTGTTGTAGAGGCATGGAACTACTCAAAACATATTTGATTTATGAAGAATTTAGAGAAAAAAAGAAATCTAATGTTATTCTCAGCTATTGATTCTAGCCTAATGAAAGCCATGTGATCTATTCATTTATAGTATTAGCTTACAGTTCTAAGTGATGTATGGTTTGAAAAATTCTTTTTTGCAAGTTTAATGAATTATAGCAAATAACAATTTTCTCAGTTTTACAAATGAGGAAACTAAGATCCAGGGAGGTTCTATGGTCTACCCACATTTATATTGTTAGTAAAAGGCAGACCTGAGACTTATATTCAAGTCTTTGGAAAATAAATACAGTGTTCTTTCCACTTTACACATTGTCTATCTATACTTTCATTCAAAATTTTCCAGGGCTCAAATATCCATAACTTCCTTAAGTAAGTTTTTCCATCAGTTGACCACACTTGGAGTTAAAAAAATCCTCTTGCTATAATAACTTCCTTCTCTTTCCTTCCTTCCTTCCTTCCCTCCCTCACTTCTTTTTTCTTGTTCTTCTCATTCTTATGCTTCTATCTCCTCCTTTTTCTTCCTCTTCCCCCTTTTCTTCTTTCTATACTCAATTTTCTTTTCTGTCATACTTGTATTTTGTTATTTTCCTCTGTGTATGTTCATGCTATTTGTTTTAATGAACTTTTCCTGACCAAACCTAAGTCAAATCAAATAAATAATCCTTTATCAAGGGTCTACTATGTTGCAGACATTATACTATATACTGGGCATAGCAAAAATCATTCCCTACTCTGAAGGAGCTCACAGTCAAACTGGAGTCTCACAGTCTAATACAAACAACTACGTACAAAGTGTTCCCAATCTATCTATCTATCTATCTATCTATCTATCTATCTATCTATCTATCTATCTATCTATGTATCTATTTCTAGGGGCAGCTAGGTGGTGCAGTGGTTAGAGTCCTGAGCCTGGAGTCAGGCAGATTCATCTTCATGTGTTCCAATATGGCTTCAGATGCTGCCCCTAGGATAGTCACTTAATCCTGTTTGCCTCAATTCCTTACCTGTAAAATGAGCTGGAAAAGGAAATGGAAAACTACTCCTGTATTTCTGTCAAGAAAAACCCAAATGGGACCAAAAAAGGTGGAAATTATGCAAAAATGACTTAACAATATTCTCTCTCTACAGATATACACATATATTTATAGTTTATGAATATATACAAGATAAGTTGGAAATAATCAACAGATGGATAGCATTATCATTAAGGAGGATGGAATAGGGCTTTTTATACAAGGTGGAGCTTTAATTGAGACTTGAAGAAAGCCAGAGAAGATGGCAACATGGATCATGATGGATCATTATTCTAATTTGGTGAAGTATCTTAGAATTCTGATCTTACTTGTGCATTCATTTCCAATCCCACAGAACATAAGTGGAATCAGAGAATGTGAGTTGGGTACACTGGTTACCAGGAAAATGGAGCTTTTTATGCACATGTACTCTTTCACAGCTTTTAATTTTGGAGAGCCTAAGCAAGGAATTCATGTCACACTTGCTTGATCATAATGAATGGAGACATTTTCATCTATATTATTACATGATGTTCATGTTTTTATCTTGTTTATTTGACAACAGCTTGCTACTTGTCTGGGGGAATTGGTGCTATGACTTTTTCCTTTTGTGATCAAGAATTCATTGGGAGGGAACCTCACAACATTTTTCACCTGGAAAAGAGATGAAAGCAATGATAAATAAATCATTAAGAGTGTCCTTTTGTTCTTGTGTGCAAATTTCACTTTGTTTAAATATTTATAGTTAATCTTACTTTTACTGAAGTGCAATGAAAATTTAATTAGCTTTGTGTAACCCAGGTAACCATATTGATTAATATAAAAAATCCAAAATGGTACTATTACCGTAACATAATCAGCAGCATTGTAACAATGCATTTATCACCTCATATATTTCATTAATAATTAACTTGTGAATATGGAACTTATTCAAATTGCAACACCAAAACACAATGATTAACAGTTTACAAATCAATTTGAAAAAGTATTTTAAGAATTTAATGAAACCTATCTGCAGCTGTTTTATGCTTGGATTTGTGAGCTCCTTGAGCAGGATCATTTTGTTTGTTTTCCATCTGTGATTTGTTTATTTCACTGAAAAATAATGAGTTTATAAAATCCTGACTAGGGTTTGGAAATGTGAAAAAAAAACACTGCTAAATTTGTTTCATATGGTGCCTTTGTGCAATCCAGGCTTCTGTGGTATGGAAACCAAATAACTCGTTCTCCAGAAGCCAGAGAATGATAAATTGCACTCAGAGTACAAAAGACATATAGAGGAGCATATTTTGTGAATCAATGGGTAGGAGACAATGAATACTTAAGTTTGTTTTAACCTGCAGTAATACACACATGTGTACATTTATGTATATGTATTTCACATTTAGCCATTTGGTATATAATTGTTCAAAAGTATAATAAAATTGTTGGGCTGTGAAAAAGATGAATACAGATCATACACTGATGTCAAAAGAAAAAACAAAACTTACTTTTTGGAGGGTCATTCAACTATAGAATTAGAATAAAAAAATTAAGAAGGAATGTCAGAGGATATCTAGCCTAAATGAAATTGTATTCTTGTATTTTGCTCCAGTCAGTCAATCAGTCAGCCAACAAATATTTATTAGGGACCTACCGTGTGCCAGGCATGGTGCAAAGTGCTGGACATACAAAAAGAAGCAAAAGACAGTCACTGCTTTTAAAGGCACTCACAATATGATGGCAGAGACAACAAATAAACAAATATGTACAAGCAAGATATATATATATATATATATATATATATATACACACACACATATATATATATACTATATATATATAAGTGTATACATATATATATATATATATATATATATATATATATATATATATATATATATATATATATATATATATATATGAAAAAAATCACAAATAAAAGAGAGATAGCACTAGGATTAAGAAGAGTTGAGAAATTCTTCCAGTACAAGATAAAATTTTAATCAAGGCTTGAACAAAACAAGAGAAGCCATTAGGTAGAAGAGGAAGGAAACATTGTAGATATAGGGGACCACCAGAGAAAATGTCTAAAGCCAAGAAGTGGGGTGTTTTTGCCAGGAACTATAAGAAGGCTGATGTCAAAGGATTGAAGAGTACATGGCATGGAGAAAGGTTAAAGACTGGAAATGCAGGAGGATGCTAGGTTATGAAGGGCTTTGCTAGCTAAACAGAGGAATGTGTATTTCACAGTTGAGGTAACAGGGAGCTACCAGAGTTTACTGAATGGAGGAAAGACATAACCAGAACTGAACTTGAGGGGAATCATTTTGGGTGCCTGAATGCGGATAAATTGGGTGGGGAATGACTCCAGCAGGCAGATTCATCAGCAAGTTATTGCCATAATATAGACATGAATTGACAGAAGCCTGACCCAGGGTGGTGGCAGTGTCACAGGAAAGAAGGTAAACCATATTTCAGAGGTTTTCAGAGGTTAAATTGACATGCCTTGGCAAAAGATTAAATATGGAAACTGAAAGATAATTAGCAGTTGAGGATGATAGCTAAGTTGCAAGCCCAAGGGACTAGGAGGATGGCATTGCCCGTGATGGCAACAGGGAAGTTAAGAGTGGGGCAGTTTTTAAGGGGAAAGATAATCAGTTCAGTTTGGGATATGTTGAGATTAGGATATATGCTTTATTCTAGATGTCTGAAAAGCACGTGGGGGTGCTGAATTAGAAACAAGCAGAAAAGTTAGAGCAGAATAGGTAGATTTTAGAATCATTAGCATCAGACAGTAATTAAAGCCATAGGAGCTGAAGAGATCACCAAGTAAAGTAGAATAGATTGAAAAGAGGACGCAGTACAGAGTTCTGTGGAACACCTATGATTAGAGGAAATAGTGGATAAAAATACTGTAAAGGAGACTGAGAAGAATTAGTCTGATAGGAGTGCCACCAGGAGAGAGTGATGTCCCCCCAAAAAGTCACCTATTATTGATGCAAAAGTTGAAGAGAGGAAAATTATGAGCTGTGTATTGAATTTGATCTTGTCATCATCCACGAATGTACCACATCCACGTACAAGAATTCTGAAATCCCAAATCTGACTTCTTCCTCTGCTTTTCTTTACAAAGCCATACTCTTTATCCTCACTGTGACCTCCCATCCTTTAACTCCTTAGCTCTCTTCCAGGCTATCTCTTCTTCCTTAACCACTCTTTTCTCTTTTTTTGACCACTTGGCAAACTCTATTTATACTGTCATTTGAGTCACTCTTTGAAAATGAAGGATGAATGACAATAACGACAGCGAGAAGAATACCAGCCACCACCACCACCCCATCGCCACCACGGTCTCTGTCAACTTTCTCTTTTATTAGTTGTTTACTAACATAATGCCCATTTTAAGGAGGATACCCAGGCATGGAATATCATCATTCCTCTTGAGTCTTTACTCCAGAGTCTGGACTTTGTCTACTGCTGTCCAGCATTGGGTCCTCTCCTTCCCCTATTTTGTTTCCTGTAATGTATTTTTTCCATCATTAGAATGTAAGCCCCTTGAAGACAGGGACAATTTTCCTTTTATTTGCATTTCCAGTGCTTGGCACACTTCATGGCACATACCTAATTCTTTTTTTTTTTTCAAATTTTAATTTTCTTTATTATTCAAAAAACATATCCTTTTTATTTACTTTTTTGACTTTGTGCTTGTGCCTTCAACACCTTCACAACAATTTTCTGCTCCTCAATCAGGAAAGCACGCTTGATCCTGTCACGGACACACTTAGCACACATGGAGCCACCATAAGCCCTGCTGACATGCTTTTTTGTCTTCGATAGCCTCATAAGAACTTTAGGTCTCACTGCACGAACACCTCGAAGTCTTCCTGGGCATACACCACAGGCCGATTTTGGTGCTTTTCCAACTTTCTTGGTATAAAGGTAAACAATTCTGTTACCCGGGGTTCGTGACAGCCGAGTTTTGTTGGAAGCTGTATTGCAGGACAGCCTACGGCGATATGTCAGACGCTGAACCATTTTTAATTTCTGTCAGGCCCGTCACCGCACATACCTAATTCTTAATAAATTCTTGTTGACTTGATTTGACTTGTTGCAGATGCTTGAGGCAGGTAGGCCAATGAGAAGGCTATAGCAGTAGTCTAGGCATGAGGTGATTAGGGCCTGCTCAAGGTTGTGGCAATGTCAGTGGAGAGCAAGGTGAACATATAAGAAACATTATGAAGACATAACCAACAGAATTTGAATACAGGTTGAATAAGTGGATGAGAGTAAAGACTTGAAGATGACATTTAATTTACTAATCTGGACTATGATGAGCATAGTGGTATCCTTGTGATTAATATGAAAGTTGGAAAAGGGGAGGTTTTGGTTGAATGAGTGGGGAATTCAATTTTTGACATGTTGAGTTTGTGATGTCAATGGAACAGTCAGTTCAAGATATCTAATAGAAAGTTTGAGATGTGAGACTGAAAGTCAGGAGAGAGTTTAGGGCTAGAACAATATATTTGAGTATCATCTGTATAAATAAAATAATAGAATATATGAGAGTTTTGGTGAGATCAAGTGAAATACTATAGAGGAAGAAGAGACAAGGACTCTGCACAGAGCCTTGTGGAAAATCCGTAGATAACAAATAATATGTGAATGAAGATCCAGCAAAAGATATTGAGAACAAGGTTTAGACAGATAGGAGAACTAGAAAAGATCAGAGCAGTGTCACAAAACCAAGAAAGAACTGAATATCAAAAAAAATGTAGCTGATTGATGGTGTCAAAGGCTGAAGAGAGGTTAAGAAAGAGGAGTATCAAGAAAAGTCCATTAGTTTTGAAAACTGCAATGATAATAATTAGCAAAAAATATCTTTTTAAAAATCCCTAATGAGTCATTCAGGTTTTGAGTGGAAATAATGTCTACGCTGAATTCAGTTCAATGGTTGAAAATAATTTTTTATATTAAATATAAGGCTCTATATTAAGGATTGAGGTTATAAAAACAAAAATGACATAATCTCTGGCTGCCAGAAGCTTAATATCTACTGGCAATAGGGCAGGTCAGGTCACCTGGCATGTGAATGGGGAAGATCTTAAACTGGATGCTCTGTAAACACTTCAAACTCAACATGTTCATCATCTTCACTCCCAAACCTTACCCTCTTCCCAACTTTCCTAAAACTGTCTAGGACACAATTGTCCATTTGGTCACCAACATTTACAAACTTGATGTAATCCTCAACTCCTCATTCTCACCTGACATAGCCATTATGATCTCAAATCCTGCCATTTATACCTTTATACCGCTCCCCCTTTTCTCTGTATGTGTGTATATAATATATATATGTGTATATATGTATGTATATATGCATATATACATGTATGTGTATATATATACATGTGTATACATATGTACATGCATACACACCCACCCACATATATGTATATATATATATATATATATATATATATATACACACACACACACATATATACACATACTCAAATAGCATTCTAAATCATCTCCCTGCCTCAAGTATAGCTTTCTTCTCACCCTATTCACTGAGCTCTCTAGAATGCCTATTATATAGGTAACAAACTTGATTTAATCTTTAATTCTTTCCATCTTCTGGAAATTTCTGATGGTAAAGCATCATTGCCTATATTTTCTATCCCTGATCACATTCACTCAAACTGCCTGAGTAATTGTTCATGGTAGGGACAATTAAACTTATCTTTGCTCCCAAATGCAACTTCTAGACTCTCTGTAACAGCAGTCTCTTTTATTTTGAGCTTTATTTCATCAATATTTTTCACCCAATTAAGGTTCTGGTAGCTGTTATCTACTAATCTCCAGGACAACTTTCATCTTTCCTCACTGAGTTTAGTAGTTAGCTCCTGTTTTTTCTCTCCTCTCCACTTCTTCCTGCTTACTAGGGGAATTTAAAATAGATATTGATACTCCTTCACAAGCCCTAAATTCTTAGATTTTGAATTTAATCATTTCACATGACCTACTCCTCTACTTTACCTCTACTTCCTCTCTTGACATCATGCACAAGCATTACATTTCCATTTTCATGAACTCTTAAATTCTTTTGACTGATCATAATCTTTTATTATCCCACGCCTTCTGCCTTAAAACCTCTAACCCTGTTCTTCATCCTCACCATGACCCTTAATCTTTTACCTCTCAATTCCTTCTTTGCCTACTCCATTGTACTGCATTTAGGGGATAGAATACCAGGCCTGGAGTCAGGGTGACCTAAGTACAAATCTGGCCTCAGACATTTATTAGCTCTGTGATCCTTGGGAAAGTTACTTAACCTCTGTTTACCTTAATCTCCTTATCTGTAAAATGGGGATAATAACTGTGTCTACCTCACAGGTTTTTTTGGAGAATAAAATGAAATAATAATTATGAAGTTCTTAGCACAGTGCCTGGCACAGTGTAAGCCCCATATAAATGTTAGCTATTATTATTCTCCCATGTTGGCCTGTGGGTAAACCAGTTCAATCATGCACTATTCTTTTCTTTTAATTCCTTTGCCCCCTCATCCTATAACCAACATTACCCTAATCTTAAATTATTTACACCCTTTTCATCTTAACTCTTATACCACTAAGGCTGAATAAACCTATTGAAAATTGTTCTGGGCTCAGATTCAATCTAGCTCAGTAGATTGAATCTGGCCTGCTTGTGAAAACAGGCATCACAAAGGGTGGAATTTCTTAAGACAACCCATTATGGTGAATCCCTACTAACTTTGTCTTTTCCTTTGGCTGAGAAGGCTTGAGTCGAATTCTTTTGGCAGGACCGAGCATGTAGGTATTTTGGGGTCTTGGCACCCCTAGAAACCTGTGGTTCACTACCATCATTCATTTTTCTTTAACCTCTTCAATTTTTTGGTTCCCTGACTGGGAATACTGCTCATTTCAAGTTCTTCTCCAGCCAAGACTGGAAGGTAAGCCTCTCCCTCTCCCAACCCCCTTCTTGCTCTCCAAGCATTTTGGAGGTGCTTTTTGGGCCTGACTTCCTAGGTCCCCAGTAGGTCAGACAGCTGCTTGCTGTCTCGGACTCAGCCTGACACTCTCATGTCCTTGGTCCAGTGGTATATGTTTGAGGCCATGGACCTGGGCACACATTCTGAAGCACAGAGGACAAGGACAAGGATGGATGCCCTATCCAGAAATGTGCCCCCCAATTTTCTCAATTCTCTCAGCACTAGGTAATGGGAAAACCTCAGGTTCCTTTTGTGTTTATTTTTTTCTGTCTTATTTTGTTCCTTTTAGAGGCTTACTCCCAGATCCTCCTTGCAGAGGAAGAGACTTCCAGCGCCCCAAGACCATAATGAGTCAATCTTCTTCAGTCCCCAAAAATTCACCTTTGGGTTATCTTTTACAAAATTGGAAAAATTTAGTTTCTCTAAACAACTTAAAAAGAAAAAGCTGGTGTATTTTTGTAACACTGTTTGGCCTCAGTATCACCTAGAAGGCCACAAATAGTGGCCCGTTGTGGGGACTTTACAATATAATACTCTCTTGCAGCTAGGGCTATATTGCTGACAAGAAGGAAAATGGAGAGAAATTTCCTACATGATGGCCTTCGTTGAGCTCTCTCAGAACCCCGTTCTCAGAAAAGATTGTAAGATGCTCATAGCTAGAGCCCCCTCCCCACAAAGGGGCAATGGGGGTCAACAGGACATTTTGGATAACCCCCTCCTTATGTCCCCCCTGAGCTTCAGCCCCAGGTTCTCCTCCTGCTCCCCAACCTCCCCAGAGCACCCTTGTTTCCTGTGTTCCTCCTTCCATGGGCATCCCCTCTTTCCCTTGGTTTCCTGTAGTACAACCCTTCTCTTTTCCTGCCTCCTTCACAGTCCAAGTCTCCTACCCTGCCTCTCTTCCCATGGCCCCTCCCCCCTTGGTGACCCCTGCTCGGGTCCCAGACAAGGGTCTGGTTGAGGTGCCTCCTGTGTATTTGTGTGTGTGTGTGTGTGTGTGTGTGTGTGTGTGTGTGTGTGAGAGAGAGAGAGAGAGAGAGAGAGAGAGAGAGAGAGAGAGAGAGAGAAAGAGAAAGAGAGAGAGAGAATAGCCTTTGGAGATATTTAGCAAGGACTAAACTGAGAACAGCAAACAGCAACATGCTTGAGAGTTTACCTTATTATCAGGCAAGAAGAAATAACTTTTCAGAATGGTGGTAACTGAAAGCCTCAGTAGTGAAGAAATATTGGGTTATTTTCTCATATTTGTTGGTCTGTGTATTTGCTGTGACTATGTTTGTATGTCACTCAGAGTCTGTGTGTCTGAAATTGTATATATGGAGCTTAGAAGGAAAAAAAAAAACCTCCAGCAAATCTATCTCTTGGTGTCTTATTAACTAAGTTTTCTTAGGAAAAAGAATGTGAACCACTCTGGGAAGTTCACTAAGCTTTCAAAAAAGATTATTCCCTTTTCTTTATATTTCAGAACTATGGCCAGCTCAGAGAGTGTAAAGGGAAAGACAGGGAAGAAGCAAGGAAATCTTTTCCTCAGACTCTATAATAACCTTACATCACAAATGAATTAGAAACTGAATTTGAAACTAAAATATAAATTCTCTACTGTGAATCCCTAAATTTTTATAAATGCTGAAATATTCTATCAAGTTTTGGGTTAACATCCTTTAGACTAAGAGCTTTCCCCACCCTCAGAATGAGGCTAGATTCAATCTACTGAGCTAGATTGAATCTGAGTGCCTTCATGGAAGCAAGATGGAGATTATATACGGACAGATTGTGGGAGGGATTGAGGGGTGGTCTGAGGTGACTAGAGGAGGGGGTTAGGGAGGGAATGAGGAGGAGTCTAAAGAGGAGCTTGTTGGGACTGGGATGAGGTGAGACTCCAGGAACCCAGAGAGTGGCATTAAGGGTGGGAAGTAGCTGAAGGCATGGATATTGATAGTATCAAGGGTGGGAAGTAGCCGGACAATAAAGGGCAAAGCTAGGTAGAGATTTGGGTCTAATGATAATGTAAGGTTATAGCCTCAGGCCAAGGCCAGATCAAGTGGGAAGATTCAAGGAGAGTTCAAGGGGCTTCCCAGAGACTATGCTCCAGGTTCAAGGGGGTTCCTAGAGACTCTGCCCTCATCATTCCCCCCTCAAACAAATAGGACCCAAATTCTTTTGGGTCCAAGGGGGTTCCCACAGTCTAAATCCCATCATTCCCCCTCAAACAAATGGGACCCAAATTCTTTTGGGGTCAGGGATGAAGGTTTCGACTTCTGAAATTGCTTCCTCCTGGCAAGGGGCGTAGAGCTGTCCCCTGGCTCCAGTTCAAGGGGTACATAGTCTGAGCAATCATCCGTAAGTTGATGGCTTGGAGCCTGGAGGAGATAAACCTGGCAAGGAGATTAACCAAACAGACAGTATAGGCAATTAAAGATGACTATTCTATACCTATTTTCTCTAATCACTTGTTCTGTGTACACTGCTTGGGGGTTCAGGGGTGTGTGGCATCACCATTTGTGATGCCTGTTTTCACAAGCAGGCCAGATTCAATCAACTGAGCTAGATTGAATCTGAGCCTTACTATTGTTTTTTTTAAATATTTGAATGTGTAGCCATTTCATATCTCAAACTACTAAGTAAATTAGTGTTTGTTCTTATCATCTGCATGCTAATAGTTATATATTGTGTATAAAATTACGTCCCTGAAGTAGGTCATTCTTTCTGTATGCTGTGGGAGTAATTAGACAAAGGTTAAAAAAAAGCTTGTGAAACAAAGATATGAATCAATTAATTTGTGAGGTCAAAGTCAGAAACCATCTCCTGTTTTGTTTTAAGGACTAGAATTTCATCACAATCAGTCATCTTAGTGGAGAGTAATGTTTGTGCAATATTTATTCCTTTTTGACATGATTAACAACTGCACATGTTTTAACTACAGGAAACTCAATTGATATAAAGTATTTTCTTTATACATTTGGGAATTAATTATGTAATGTTTCTACACATCCCATCCCAGGTCTTTTGTAATTGGAATAAAGTTAGCATCCTTTAAGTAAATTCTTTCGTGCACCCATTGAAGCTAGGGGTGGAACACTTACCTGCAAAGAGTGTTGTTGCCTGTGTTTTTATATGCAGTACTAGATTTCTGATAATATCTGATCCTTCCAAGGAAATTTGAATTAATTGTAGCAGAATAACTTGAGAAAGGAACAAGATTATGCTATCATATATATAGTTCACTGGTAGGTTTCGCTGTTTCCTTCATGTCAGTGAAACCACTTGTGTACCACTCAGGAAACTTTGCGAAAGATACCATCGGAAAGAATGTACGATTGGGTCGTGAGGGGTAGCATGTACTATGGAAGCCAGAGTGTAAGAATGTGACCTTTGACCCTACAGTTAAGGCAAACTAACTGCAATAACAAATAGCAAAAAAACAAAAACAAAAACAAAAAAACAAACAAAAAAAACCCTAAAACTCTAACTATCTCATTGGGAAAACTTGCACATGACCACGGACCATCTCCGCACTATGCCTTCTTTGTTCTATTTCAATATAATATCTTTTCTGTCCTGAGTGTGGTACAGAGATCTACCATTTTCTTCCTGCCATCCAAGGTGGGCCTCATGAGTAAGCTTTCCCCAGCAAAGCCTCTTTACTTCTATGCTGGAGTGGATCGCCCCTCTTTCTTTGGTATCTCAGTATTGTCTCAAAGGGTCTGTCACCCTATAATTGGCATAATTGGGGTAGAACAGATCTGCCACCTTACAAACCTCTGTCCTTTTCTCCCCTTATCAGCTCCTGTGGATCCAATTATCTGTATAACTCTCACATAATTTTATCCATTTTTAATCTGTCTCCTAAACTCGTCTTGTGTCTTCAACTATTCACTGGAATTTTTACCTGGATAGATAGGCATCTGAAACTTGACATATCCAAAACTGAACTCATTATCTTAACTCTAAAACTCTCCCCTCTTTCAAACTTTCCTGTTACTAATGAGGAAACTGCCATCCTCCTCATCACCCAGGCTCATAAGCTCGGTGTCATATTAAAATACTTTTTATCTTTTTCACCCCATCCCCAATATCCTATTTGTTGTCAAGTCCTATTGATTTTCTCTTTTCTATACCTCTTGCATATGCCCCTTTTCCTCCTCTGACACTATTAGTACCTTGATACAGGCCCATGTAATTTCATCCATCAAAAGCCTTCTGGTGAGCCTCTCTTTTTTAGGTTCTCTCCACTCTAGTTCATCTTTTACTCAGTAATGAAAGTGATTTTACTCAAGCACAGGTCAAACCATGTCAATGACCTATTCAATAAAATCTAGTTGACAACTATTTCTTGAATTCAAATATAAATTTTTTTGGTATTTAAAAAACCCTCTATAACCTAGCCCCTTTCTAGCTTTCAAGACTTCTACCACCTTATTCTCTTTCATATTCTATGAAAAACAGTGACGCTGTTGTCCTTGCTATTTCTAGACTGGGATGCTCCATTTCTTGCCTGCATGCATTTTCCCTAGCTGTTCCCTATTAGAATGCTTTTATTTCCCTTGGTCTCCTAGTTCCCTTTAAGTCTCTTAAAATTATTTATTTATTTATTCTTAACATTCTTTTTAAAACATTTTGAGTTTCAGATTCTCTCATTCTTATCCAACCTTCTTCCACTCACTGAGAAGACAGGCAATATGATATCAATTATATATGTGAAATCATGCAAAACATATTTCCATATAAATCATGTTGCCAAAAAAAGCAAAAAAAAATGAGATTTATTATAGTTCAGTTTGCACACAGAGTTCATCAGTTCTCTTTCTGGAGGAGGATAGAATTTTTCATCAGGAGTCTTTTGGAATTGTTTTGGATCATTTTATTGATCAGAGTATCTAAGTCTTTCACAATTGATCATCTTCATAACAATCCTATTACTGTGTGCAATGATCTCCTGGTTCTTCTAACTTCATTTTGCATGTTAGTTCATACAGGTGTTGCCATGCCTTTTTTTTTCCCTGTGAAATCACTTCTCTTATCATTTCTTATAGCACTATAATACTCAATTACAATCACATGCCACAACTTCTTCATACATTCCCCAGTTGATGATCTCTCCTCAATGTCCAATTCATTGCCATCAAAAAAAGTTGATAAATATTTTGGTACATCTAGTTCGCTTTTATTTTCTTTGCAGTATAGCACGACTACACACAGTTTTATAACCTTTTTGGGTTGAGTTTCAAATTATTCTCCAGAAAGGTTAAACCAGTTTACAATTCAAGCAACAGTTTATTAATGAATCTATTTTCATTCATTGACTCCAGCAATTGTCATTTCTGAGAGCTGTGAGGTGGTACCTTGGTTTTGTTTTAGTTTGCATTTCTCTAATAAATAGTGATTTAGAGAATATTTTTTATATGACTATAGAGTATCCCAGTGAGAGAGAGGTTCAAGCATTGTTGCTCCTCTGCCATTTTTCCCTTGACTCTAAAATCTCTTGCTTGTCTATTGTGTGAGAAAATATTTCTCATTCAATCACTTCCTTCCCCCTTCTCCCAATGCTTCCCTCTTTCTCACCCCTCCATTTTTTTCTGAAGATCATCACAGCATAATGGAATCACATCCATGCCCTCTATTTTTGTAGACTCCTTCTAACTGCTGTAATAATGATAAAGGTCTTAGGAGTATAATGAATCCTCTTCCAATATAGAAATGTAAACAATTTAACTTTGAGTCCTTTATGATTACTCTTTCATGATTACTTTTTTACACATCTCTTTTATCTTCTGTTTGTATGTCAAATTTTCTTTTCAGCCTGGTCTTTTTTATCGGGAATGCTTAAAAGTCTTTTATTTTATTAAATTTCCATTTTTACCTTGAAGGATTATATGCAGATGTTCTGGGTAGGTGATTCTTGGTTGTAATCCTAACTCCTTTGCCTCAGCTCACATCTTGCATGAGGCTTTTAACAATCCCTACCCTACCAAAACTCCCAATACTAGTGCCTTCCTAATTTGATTTCCATGTGTTTTGTCTGTACCTATTTGTTAACATATCGGCTTCTCAATATGTATTTTGTCTCTACATCTTTATTTATATGTTGGCTTCTCCTCATTAGAAAACGAGCTTCTTAATAGCAAGGTGAATGGTTTCCTGCCCATCCCCCGCCCATTTCCTAGTCTTAAAACAGAGCTTGGCAAATCGTAAGATCTTAATAAATGTCCATTGATTGATGTACAACATGGTAAATACAACATAATTAGAAAAGAAAGAAAACATCAACAATTGGGTTGATTGGGAAAGAATATCATAAAAAATATCAGAGTAGCATATGACCTAATTTTTTCATGAAAATAAAAATTCTGAGAGATAAATTAGGGATGAAGCTAATAGCTTTATGTCATCCTTTTATCATCGAAACAATAAATTATTTCCTGGACTTTTCATGATATCTGGAGTAGTTTGCTTTCTAACAGTCAACTGATTTTCTGTTTTTGAAGTGGTACTCAACTCTGATTCTCGCAAGAAGAGTGATTAGAAATCATCAATTCTGTTGCAAACATTCACAGTTATGATTACTATGTATTTCCCTCCAACCATTTTCTCCTATTTCTCTTTTTCTTTTTGTACCTTGTCTTTTCTCAAAAGCCTATATTTCTCCTAACCATTGACTCCCTTAATCTATCCTTTTCTCACATTCTCCATTAAACTTATCCCCTTCCCCATTTCTCTATTAAATAAGAAAGATTTCTATACTCTGTCAGTTTAGTATAGTTCAGTTGTGAATCTTAGATAAAAGCTCTTTTTCTTCACTTTTTGGTTCTGTCTATCCTGTAGCCCATTTTTATGTGTTTAACTATTTCAATTCTATTATTCACTCTTAAATGAATTCTCTCTGCCAAGCAACTCAAAAAAGGCTTTTATTTACTCCAAAGGTTTGGAGCTTGGGGCTTGTCTGCATTGTCCCATGGATTTGATCACTCTGAATTTTGCCCTGTAAATCTAATCTAATATTTATGGAAATATTTTGGTGTTTTTCCTAATATTCAAGGTCTTTCTTTCATCACATTTTTCTCTGCTGGCAAAGATTCTTAGATTATCTTTTAAAAAAATTCATTTTTAATTTATGAATAAAACATATATTCATAACAGAGTAAAATAAAAAGATGATCACATATGAATTTGTAAATTACAGACAACTTGCTATTACTTTCAGATAGACAAAATATCATGTAATTTTTTTTCTTTTTCTCTTTTTCTCCCTTGTCCCTGCTTTAGAGATGGCTACCATTAGACAAAAATAAGTGTGTATACACATACATACACACAAACATACACATACACATACATATGTATATATATGTGTGTGTGTAAAAATATCCTATACATACTTCTTTGTATCAGTCCTTTCTCTGGATGCTGATTCTTTCTTCATGTATTCTTTATATGTATAAAGAATATGTAATTTGGGTATTTATAATAGACAAAATAACTTTACTCCAATTTATTCTTGAAACAATATTGCTATTATTGTATACAATCTTCTCTTGATTCTGCTCATTTCCTGCTACATTATTTTGGGCAAGTCCTTCTATGTTTTTTTTAAATCACTGAGCACATCATTTGTTATAGCACAATAGTATTCTATCACAATCATAAACCACAACTTGCTCAGCCATTCCCCAGTTGATGGACATCCCTGCAATATCCAATTCTTTGAAAACACAAAGAGAGCTGCTATAAACATTTAAGAATATATAGGTTCTCCTTTTTCCCTAATTGTCTTTGAAAACAGAATAAGTAATGGTATTGCTCAGTCAAGGCATATAGGGTATAAGGAGTTTAATAACAATTTTGGCATAATTCTAGATTGTTCTCCAAAATGGTTGTGTCAGTTCACAATTTCACCAACATTAGTTTAGTATCCCAATTTTTAAACATCCCCTCCAACATTTGTCACTTTCCCCTTCTATCATTTTAGCCCATCTAGTAGGTGTATAATGAGATCTCAAGGTTTTTTTTAGTCTGCATTTCTCTAATCAATAAGGGTTTAGAGCATTCAATATGACTAAATTGTTTTGCTTTCTTCATTGGAAAACTACATCTTCATATCCTTTGACCATTTAGCAATAGGGAAGGACTCATATTCTTATGAATTTGACAAAGTTCTTTATGACATGAGGCCTTTATCTGATAAATTGTCTATACTATTTTCTGCCTAATTTTCTGGTTTTCCTTCTAATCTTGTCTATATTTGTTTTATTTGTACAAAACTTTTCAATTTAATGAATTCAAAATTACCCATTTTTACATCTAACTTTGCTCTCTATCTCTTGTTTACTCATAAATTGTTCACTTGTCCATAAATCTGATAAGCATTATGTTCCATATTCTAATTTCCTTGTAAAATCTCTCTTTGCCTCTAGGACATGTATGCATTTGACCTTATCCTGGTAAATGGTGAGATATTGGTCCATACCCAGTTTCTACCATCCTGTTTTATGGTTTTCCGAACCGTTTTTACCAAATAATGATTTTTTATTCCACAGTCTTAAGTCTTTAAATTTATTAAATAAAAGGGTATTTTGTTTATTGACTGCTGTAAATTGTAAGTCTACTCTGTTCCATTGATTTACATTTCTGTTTGTTAGCCAGTGCTAGACAGTTTTTTAAATTATAAATTTATTTTTTATTTTCAGTTTACAACACTCAGTTACACAAGTTTTTGAATTACAAATTTTCTCTCTCTCCCTTTCCTCCCCACTTGCCCCCAAGATGGCATGTAATGTAAGTTCTACATATAGCTTCACATTGAACTTATTTACATAATAGTCCAGTTGTAAAGAAGAATTATAAGAAATGGAATGAATCATGACAAAGAAGAAACGAAAACAACAAAAAGGAAAAAAAAGAGGGCAAAGAGTTTGCCTCAATCTGCATTCAGACTTCATAATTCTTTCTCTGGAAGTACATAGATTTTCCATCATGAGTCTTTTGGAGCTGTCTTTGAACCTTGAATTGATGAGAGGATTCAAGTCTATGAAAGTTAGTCCTTACAGATACTGTGTGTCTGTAATCATGTATAATGATCTCCTGGTTCTGCTCCCCTCACTCAGCATCAGTTCATATAGGTCATTCCAGGTTATAATGAAGTCCATCTGCTCCTCATTTCTTATAGCACAATAGTATTCCATTACATTAATATATCGCAATTTTTTAGCCATTCCCCAATTGATGAGCATCCCTTTAATTTACAATTCTTTGCTACCACAAAAAGAGCTGCTATAAGTATTTTTATATATACTGCTCCAGTTCCCACTTGTGTGATTTCTTTGGGATACAGTCCTAGAAGTGGTATTGCTGGGTAAAAGGGTATGCACATTTTTATAGCCCTTTGGGCATAGTTCCAACTTGCTCTCCAGCATGGCTGCATCAGTGCACAACTCTACCAACAATGTAACAATGTTCCAATTTTGATACATCCTCTCCAGCATTTATGATTTTCCTGTTTTGTTATGTTTGCCAATCTGACAAGAGAGATGTGGTAACTAAGGGTTGTTTTGATTTGTATTTCTCTAATCAATAGTGATATAGAGCATTTTTTCGTATGACTATAGGTGTTTATAATTTCTTCCTCTGAAAACTGCCTGTTCATATCATTTGACCATTTCTCAATCAGAGAATGACTAGTATTTCTTTAAATTTGGCTCGGTTCCCTGTATATTTTAGAAATAAGGCCTTTATCAGAGACACTGGTTGTAAAGATTCTTTCCTAATTTTCTGCTTCCCTCCTAATCTTTTCTGCATTGCCTTTGTCCAAAAACTTTTCAATTTAACATAATCAAAATTATCCGTTTTGAATTGTGCAATGCTCTCTATCCCTTGTTGGGTCATGAATTCTCCCCATTTCCATAAATCTGACAGGGAAACTATTCCTTGCTTTCCTGAACTGCTTGTAGTATCAGCCTTTATTCCTAAATCATCCATCCATTTTTACTTTATTTTGGTATATGGTGTAAGACGTTGGTCTATGTCCAGTTTCTGCCCTACCATTTTCCAGTTTTCCCAGCAGTTTTTGTGAAATAATGAACTCTTAGTCCAGAAGCAGGATTCTGTGGGTTTATCAAAGAATAGATTGCTATAGTTGTTGACTACTGTGTTTTGTGTACCTAACCTTTTCCACTGATCAGCCACTCTGTTTCTTAGCCAGTACCAAGTAATTTTGATGAATGATGCTTTATAATACAGTTTGATATCTGATATGGCTAGGCCACCTTCCCTGGAATTTCTTTTCATTAATTCCCTTGATATTCTCTACCTTTCTTTCTTCCAGATGAACTTTGTTGTTATTTTATCCAGTCATCTCAGTGAGATAATTTTTGATAGTTTGAGTGCTACGGCACTGAACAAGTAAATTAACTTAGGTAAGATTGTCATTTTTATTATATTAGCTTGGACTAACCACGAGTAACTGATGTTTTCCACTTATTTAGATCTGACTTCGTTTGTGTCAAAAGTGGTTTGTAATTGTGTTCTTATAGGTCCCACATTTGTCTTCTCAGGTAGATCCCCAAACATTTTGTAGTGTCTATAGTAACTTTAAACGGTATTTCTCTTTCTATCTCTTGCTGTTGGCCTATTTTAGTGATACATAGGAATGCCGAGGATTTATGTGGGTTTATTTTATATCCTGCAATTTTGCTAAAGCTTTTTATTATTTCAAGTAGTTTTTTACTTTATTCTCTAGGATTCTCTTAGTAAATCATCATATCATCTGCAAGGAATGATAACTTAGTTTCTTCTGTGCCTATTCCAATTCCTTCAAGTTCTTTTTCTTCCCTGATGCTACAGCTAACATTTCTAGTACCAAATTGAATAATAGGGGTGATGATACACCCAGTCTTATTGGGAATGCATCTAGTTTATCTCCATTACATATAATGCTTGCTGATGATTTTAGGTAGATGCTACTTATAATTTTAATGAAGACTTCATTTATTCCTATGCATTTTGTCAAAAGCTTTTTCTTTATCTATTGAGATAATCGTACAGTTTCTGTTAGTTTTGTTGTTGATATGATCAATTATGCTGATAGTTTTCCTAATATTGAACCAGCCTTGCATTCCTGGAATAAATCCTACCTGGTCAAGGTGTGTCATTCTTGTGATAAGTTGCTTCAATACTTTTGCTAATATTTTATTTATTTTTGTATCAATATTCATTAGGGAAATTGATCTATAATTTTGATTCTTTGTTTTGACTCTACTTGGTTTAGGTATTAGTACCATATTTGTGTCATAAGAAGACTTTGGTAGGATGCCTGCTTCAACTCTTTTCCAAATTAGTCTATAAAGTATGGGAATTAATTATCCTTTAAATGTTTGATAGAATTCACGTGTAAAACTATCTGGCCCTGGAGATTTTTTCCTAGGGAGTTCATTGATGGTCTGCTCAATTTCTTTTTCTGAGATGGGGTTATTTAGGTATTTTACTTTCTCTTCTGTTAACCTGGGCAGTTTATATTTTTGTAAATATTCATCCATTTCCCCAAGGTTGTCAAATTTATGGGCATACAATTGGGCAAAGTAATTCCTTATTATTGTTTAATTTCCTCTTCATTGGAGGTGAATTTGCTCTTTTCATTTTTGATACTGGTAATTTGTTTTTCTTCTTTCTTTTTTAAAATCAAATTGACCAAAATTTATTGATTTTATTGGTTTTTTAATAAAACCAGCTCTTAATTTTATTTATTAGTTCAATTGTTTTCTTGATTTCAATTTTATTAATCTCCACTTTGGTTTTCAGTATTGCTAATTTGATGTTTAATTGGGGATTTTCAATTTGTTTTTTTCTCTCATGCCCAATTCATTGATCTCCTTTTTCTCTATTTTATTCATGGAAGCATTTAGAGAAATAAAACTTCCCCTAAGAACTGCTTTTGATGCATCCCATAAGTTTTGGTATGTTGTCTCATTATTGGCATTCTCTTGAACGGAGTTATTAATTGTTTTTATGATTTGTTCTTTGACCCATTCATTCTTTAGGATTAGATTATTTAGTTTCCAATTAATTTTTAGTTTATCTTCTCATGGTCATTTATTACAAATAATTTTCATTGCATCATGATCTGAAAAGGATGCATTGGGTATTTCTGTCTTTCTGCACCAGATTATGATGTTTTTATTCCCTAGTACTTGGTTAATTTTTGAGTATATGCCATGTACTGCTGAGAAAAAAAGATATATTCCTTTTTATACCCATTCAGTTTTCTCCAAAAGTCTATCATATCTAACTTTTCTCAAATTCTTTTCACCTCTTTAACTACTTTCTTGTTTGTTTTTGCATTAAATTTATCAAGTTCAAAGAAGGGGAGGTTGAGGTCCCCCACACTAGTATAGTTTTGCTGTCTATTTCTAACTGTCACTCCTTGAACTTCTCCTCTAAGAATTTGTATGCTATACCACTTGGTGTATATATGTTAAGTAATGATATTGCTTCAATTTCTATGGTGCCTTTTTGCAGGATATAGTTTTCTTCCTTATCTCTTTTAATTATACCTATCTTTGCTTTTGCTTTGTCTGAGATTAGGATTTCTACCCCTACATTTTTTCTACTTCAGCTGAAGCGTAGTATATTCTCCTCCAGTCTTTTACCTTTACCCTGGTTGTATCCCCTTGTTTCAAACATGTTTTTTGTAAACCATATTTTGTAAGATTATGGTTTTCAATCCATTCTGCTATCTTCCTCTGTTTTATGGGAGAGTTCATCCAATTCACATTCACAGTTATGATTACTATCTGAATCTTTTTCTCTATCTTATTCCCCCCTTCCACCTTTGCTTTTTTTTTCTCCTTTCCCCCTTCCACTCCTCAAAAGAGTTTTGCTTTTGACCACCACCTTCCTCAGTTTTCCCTCTCTATTGACTCCCCTACCTTACCTTACCCTTTCTCCCTTGCTACTTCTTCCCTCCTTTCTAACCACCCCACCTTTTCTTTCCTCTTTCCTATCCTACAGCCTGTAGGACAAGTTTGATACTTTTCAGAGTGTTATTCTTTCCTTGAACTAAATCCGATTACCATAAAGCTCAAACACTGCTCTTCTCCCTCCCTTCTTTCTCTCTACCATAATATGTTTTTGTACCTCTTGATGTGATACAATTTACCCTTTTCTATCTCCTTATCTCTTTCCCCAGAACAATCTCTTTACACCCCTTAATTATGTTTTTCATCATCATATCAGTTGCTTTAACCTGACACCCTAAGTCTATGTGTATCCCTTTAAATTGTCATAATAATTGTAACATTCTCAAGATTGACATATATATGCATATATATACATGTACACATATATGTCATATATAAAACAATATAATCCTATATAAGGACATAAACAATTTCCCCTTACTGAATAATAAGCCTCCCCCCCTTTTACCTCTTTATATCTCTCTTGGGAGAGAGAATTTTATCACTTCATTCACTGTTGTGATTCCTTCAATGTCTTTTTCTTCTCTTATTGCTATTTCTAGGATTTCCAGTACAGTATTAAATAATATTGATGACAATAGGCATCCTTATTTCACACTTGATCTTACTGGGATGGCCTCTAGTTTATCCTCATTACAAATAATGCTTGCTGATGATTTTAGATGAATGCTTCATGACTTGCCTATCCGTACTTTATCTATCCATCAATCCATGCATCCATCTATCTATCTATCTATCTACCTATCTATCTGTCTCCTTATCTATACATATGTGAACAGATGTATGTGTACATAAATAAAAGCATTATGTTTATCTACTTGCATATCACCTTTGGATTTGTGCTGAAAAAAAATCAATAAAATTATTTTGCATACTTACCTCTGTCTTCTGGTTTCCCTGTCTTCCTTCAAGTCCCAGGTGAAATCACACCTTCTGCAAGAAGTAAAATGCCCCACTGAATGCTACTGCCTTTCCTTTGAGACTATCTGCAATTATGCATATATGTATTATACATGTATAAATTCTTGTTTGTACATTGTTGTTTGATTTTTGTCTTCCCTATAAAATTGTTAGCTCCTTGAGGGCGAAGACTGGGTTTTTTTTCTTTCTTTCTCTCCCCATCTAATAAGTAATTCCTGATTTAACTTGACTTGACTTACTATATATCCAAAACAAACAAAAACAATGCGACTAGTAGTGTACACTTTTCCCCTTGTGGAAAATCTCAATGCAAACAAACAACAACAACAAAGCACTTCAAAAATAGATAAAGTTAGACATATGGAATGGATTCTGAGCTCCAAGTTTCTATGTAGAGTTCTTGGGAGAAAGTGACTTCTATAATATAAATCAAAATAACAACAATAGAGAAAATAACATAATATTTTTACTTAAACAATATAATTTCTTTCTTTGTGGGATCTTTGGTCAGATTTTCTAGCACCCTGGAAGTTAAATTCATATAATCTTATAAATAAACATGGCCATTCACTGGAAGCATAATGTAATATGGTAACATTCGTCTATAGAAACCACTATTATTGAGGTCAAATATCTAATTGGTGCAAGAAAAGTTCTGTTTTATTAACACATCAAATACATTTGTTTTGTTTAATTTCACACTCTACAATGAATAACATTCACTTTTCATTGCTACTCTGATTGTTTTTGCTATAATTGCTAATACTTATTCCTTTCACAAATTTCTACTTTTGTTGAACAACAAAAAATTGAACTGTTTTGCTTATTCTGCCTATTTCCTAACGATTGCTTTACTTTCCCTTGCTGTTGTTAATGTCCTTAGAAATTCCAAGAGAATTAATGATATAGGTACAAATTAATTTTAATCAGTGAAAACACATAGGACCCATAGAAATACATAAACCTAGAGCTTAAAAGAAGCTCTGAGTCCTAGTCCAACCTTCTCTTTTTAGGTTGAAGAAATTGAAGCTCAGGACTAAAGTACCTTGCCAAAAGATACAAATGCAGTATGTGTTATATCAAGGATTAAAAAGAATATTAAGATTAAGTAATATCTGTTTTTCTTTTCCCAATCTTTGAGGCCAAGTTAGATTTCATCCCTCACTTAGTGTTCTTCAGCATCTGAGGGAAGGAATTGAGGGAGAAGGAGGGAAGTTTTTGTACTGTTCCATTGATTAGAACCTCCACCTTCTGTGTTCTTCCCATTTTTAGAGGCTCAGTGAATAACACTCTAGTTCCATTTAACCACTTATCATCAGATTAATTTACACAAAGGAATATTTATTCCAGAAATGTAGCCCCAAATATCGTGCGGATAAATTGCGTTCTATACTACCTTGATTGATGGAGAGGGGAGGAGGATTAGGTTCAGGCCTCAGATAGCCTTATGTCTACCAAGGCCAAATCCAAAAGATCACTAAATTAGTATCCTAGATCACTTCTTCTGTAATGGTAAGCAAAGCGGGATTTTTGCTGGACTGAATGTGCACTGAGTTTTAGCCAATCGGAGACTTGTATGTGTGTTGAGTTATAGCCAATCATATGTGCATGGATTCAGCCAATCAGAGACCTGAGTTCTAACCAATCATATTCCAGCTAGAACTGTATATAAAGACAGCCCAGAGTGTGAGAGAAGTAGACATTGAGAGGGCATTGAAGAGAAGACATCAAGATTGCTGCCAGTGGTAAGAAGACTGAGAGAGAGCCGGCTTTGAGAGAGCTGCCAGTGTTGAGAAGAGAAGAGATGAAGAAAAATGAGCTGTGAGCATTGAGCTGAGAGGAAACATTAAAGAGCTTGGAGGAGACCTCCAAAAAGGAGGAGACTTTTTTTTTCCTCTTCTTCTTATTTAATATTTTTAGTTTTCAGCATTGATTTTCACAAGAGTTTGAATTACAATTTTTTTCCCCATTTCTACACTCCTCCCACTCCAAGGTGGCATATATTGTGATTTCCCTATTCCCCAATCAGCCCTCCCTTCTGTCACCCCAATCCCCCTCATCCCCTTTTCCCTTACGTTCTTGTAGGGCAAGATAGATTTCTATGCCCCATTTCCTGTATATCTTATTTCCTAGTTCATGCAAAAACTTTTTTTTTGAACATCTGCTTTAAAAACTTTGAGTGCCAAATTCTCTCCCCTCTTCCCTCCCCACCCACCCTCCCTAAAAAGGCAAGCAATTCAACATAGGCCACATGTATATCATTATACAAAACCCTTCCACAATACTCATGTTGTGAGATACTAGCTATATTTTGCTCCTTCTTATCCTATCTCCCTTTATTCAATTTTCTCCCTTGACCTGGTCCCTTTTTGAAAGTGTTTGCTTTTGATTACCTCCTCCCCCTATCTGCCCTCCTTCCTATCATCCCCACCTATTTTTTTCTCCTTCCTCCTTCTTTCCTGTGGTGCAAGATACCTAATTGAATGTGGATGTCATTCCCTCCTCAGGTCAAATCCGATAAGAGTAAGATTCACTCATTACATCTCCCCTGCCCCCTCTTCCCTTCCAACAGAACTGCTTTTTCTTGCCACTTTTATGTGACATAATTTACCCCATTCTCTCTCTCCCTTTCTCCCTCTCTCAATACATTCCTCTCTCATCCCTTTATTTGATTTTATTTTTTTAGATATCATCCCTTCATATTCAACTCACCGTGTGCCCTCTGTCTCTCTCTCTCTCTGTATACATATACACATATATGTATGCATGTATGTACATATGTATATATGTACATTCCCTTCAGCTACCTTAATACTGAGGTTTCATGAATTACACACATCATCTTTCCATGTAGGAATGTAAACAAAACAGTTCAACTTTAGTAAGTCCCTTATGATTTCTCTTTTTTGTTTACCTTTTCATGCTTCCCTTGATTCTTGTGTTTGAAAGTCCAATTTTCTATTCACCTCTGGTCTTTTCACTGAGAAAGCTTGAAGATCCTTTATTTTGTTGCAAATCCATATTTTGCCTTGGAGCATGACACTCAGTTTTATTGGGTAGGTGATTCTTGGTTTTAATCCTAGATCCATTGACCTCCAGAATATCATATTCCAAGCCCTTCGATCCTTTAATGTAGAAGCTGCTAGATCTTGTGTTATCCTAATTGTATTTCCACAATACTCAAATTGTTTCTTTCTGGCTCCTTCCAGTATTTTCTCCTTGATCTGGGGAGCTCTGGAATTTGGCAACAATATTCCTAGGAGTTTTCTTTTTGGAATCTTTTTCAGGAGATAATCAGTGGATTCTTTCAATTTCTATTTTACCTTCTGCCTCTAGAATATCAGGGCAGTCCTTCTTGATAATTTCTGGAAAGATGATAGCTAGGCTCTTTTTTCAATCATGTTCTTCAGGTAGTCCAATCATTTTTAAATTATCTCTCCTAGTTCTATTTTCCACGTCAGCAGTTTTTCCAATGAGGTATTTCACATTGTCTTCCAGTTTTTCATTCCTTTGGTTCTGTTTTTATAATATCTTGATTTCTCATAAAGTCACTAGCTTCCACTTGCTCCTGTCTAATTTCAGGTAACATTTTCTTCAGTGGTTTTTAGGACTTCCTTTTCCACTTGGCTAATTCTGCCTTTCAAGGCATTCTTCTCATCATCGTCTTTTTGGAACTCTTTTGCCATTTCTGTTAGTCTATTTTTAAGGTGTTATTTTCTTCAGTATATTTTGGGGTCTCCTTTAGCAAGTCATTGACTTGCTTTTCATGGTTTTCTCTCATCACTCTCATTTCTATTCCCAATTTTTCCTCTACCTCTCTAACTTGCTTTTCCAAATCCTTTTTGAGCTCTTCCATGGCCTGAGCCCAGTTCATGTTTTTCTTGGAGGCTTTTGATTTAGGCTCTTTGAATTTGTTGACTTCTTCTGGCTATATGTTTTGGTCTTCTTTGTCACCCAAGAAAGATTCCAAAGTCTGAGTCTGAATCTGAGTCTGTTTTCCCTGCCTGGCCATGTTCCCAGCCAACTACTTAACCCTTGAGTTTTTCATCTGTGTGTGACTGCTTGTAGAGTAGAGAGTACTTTGTCCCAAGCTTGAGGGCCTGAGCTGTTGTTTTCAGAGCTATCTCTATACAGCCAGCTGTGCCGCACCAGTGCTCCTCCTCCCCCAAGAACCACCAACCCGGACAGGACTCAAATGTTACCAGGCTCTGCACTCCTGCTCTGATCCACCACTTATTTCCTCTCACCATGTGGGCCTGGGGCCAGAAGTAACTGTAGCTGTAGTTTTGTAGTTTCACCTCTTCTGCTGCTCCCAGGGCAGTGGCCAAACTGGAAACTCCTTTTACCCTGTCCCCCACAGTTTTTCCCACTAAACTTTCTGTTGTCTTTGGTGTTTCTGGGTTGAGAAGTTGAGAACTGCCACAGCTCACTGATTCAGGGCGCTAGGGCCTGTTCCACCCGGCTCCCAGTCTGGTTGGTCTGGGTGCAGCCCAAGCTGTGCTGTGCTGTGCTCTGCTCCCAGCACCGAGTACAACAGACCTTACCCAGTGACCATTCAGGATGTCCTGAGCTGGAGCCCTGCTTCCCTCTGCTATTCCATGGGTTCTGCAGTTCTAGAATTTGTTCAGAGACATTTTCATTGGTGTTTGGAGGGTCCTGGGGGAGAGCCCTAGGCAAGTCCCTGCTTTCCAGTCACCATCTTGGCTGCACTGCCCAAGGCAGGAGAATTTTGATGGCAGTGACCTGCTGAAGGAGCCTCTGATCTTTGAAGGCAAGAGGAGGTGAGTGGAGCTGTAGGGCAGAAACCTGCCCATAGCAAGGACACTTAGCTTAAGCCCCTCTTGAGAGCTGTTAAAGTGAGTTGAGCTCTTAACACAGATAATCTGGACTTTGGAGGTGAATTGAAATCATAGTGTTGATGGTGTGTGTTGCTTCCCTGTTAAGCTTCGTTTTCCCAGAAACCAAAGTTTTGGGCAGGAACCCCTAGACCCTGCTGTTGGGCAGGAGCTTGTAGTGGAGCAGTTCCCATGAGCTGGAACCTGGTTCAGGAGTGGAGAGCTGCCTATATGTGATTCCAGGGAGAGTCAGGAGCAGTTAGCTTACAGAGGAAGAGCCATGTGACTTGGAAGTCAACCTTGAGTCAATATTAAAGAGGACTTTACTTGGAAGCTTATTCTGTTTACACAAGAAAGCCTAAGTCATATGAGTTTGGATAACATGGTTGTGATTCCCTCAGGCCCTGAAGAAGAGTATAGATATGCTCTGAGGTTAGCATTTTGCTTTGGGGGCTCATTCGTTGGAAGAGTGTTCATGTGGAGACTCTGGGTAGCCATTAAGTAGCCTCCTGGCTTTGAAAACCCAGATGTTGGTGCTTCTCTCACTGGTAACTACACATGTATCATCTTGGTTAGATAGCTAAAAGTCTATTGATTTGTGTTATTTGCTATGTTTATATAATTTCTACTTGTAATTTCTGTTTGTATTTTCCTTGAAGTTCAGGGTGCTGACTTTTCTCATTGAACTAAGTGAATGATCTATCTATCTATCTATCTATCTATATATATATATATATATATATATATACATATAAACATATGTTTAATTAAAGTGAGATTGTAAACCCCTTAAATTTGCTTCCCTTAGAAAAGCAGATCAAAGAACCTGTATTAGTGGCCCTCCTGTGTTCTGGTGCAATTGGTCTTACACCCCCACAGCAGCTGCTAGTGACATTATTACAGCCCCTCAAAGCTTTACTGTGGAGATGGCCACTACATTGGGCCTGAAATTCTGCTCTCCAACATCCCAGTGGTTCAGATTTTTGTTGGAGACTCCATTTCCTACATCTAGAACTAAAAAAGTATAGATAAAAGAAAATAAAATAAAAACTTTTCCACCAATTGGAGAATTATATGGCCTAGGGAAGGTGGACCTCTGCTTCTCCCCTTTTAAATATCATATAATTTATCATGAGTGAATGAGTCCTTCCCCCCTAGATATGAATTTACAAAAGAGAACAACTGTGATTAGGTAATTTTCGATGCACAGAGTTCTTGCTATGCCCCTAATTGAAAATGGCCCAACCAATGTTAGGCCAAAGGAAAAATGTTCGTGTATGCTCTGGTTCTCCAGTATCCACATGACATTTCCCACTTTGGTGATGCTTTTAAGGTTGTCTAACATGCACTAAACCTTATCACAAAAGCCAGTCAAAATGTCTTGGCTATCTTCTTTCTACCAGGCTGTTTAATTGGGTTTTCTATACAGCTATATCAATAAGAAGACAAACCATCCTGCAGTGACTCATGTTGATGTCTCTGCAGATTTTGGGGTGTGAGTGCGGGGAATGGCAAAGGGCAAAATTTTCTAGAACCTTGGTAGTAATGGTTCTGAGCCAAGTGAGGTACAAATATCATGCTGGCATGGAGCATAATGAGGCAATGCCCTAGGGACAGTTATCTTTAGACAACCATGAAGAGGAAGCACCCACTCCTCATACTGACATTCTAGAGCAAACCATTGCCACACCACACTAGTAATACCTATCTCTGGAAAAGACCTTAGAAAACATTTTGTCAGTTTATAAATCAGTAAGTTAAGATACAAAAGGATTAAATAGCTTTCCCAGAGCCAAACAACTAGTGACTTGGAAAGCTAAGACAAAACCCTACATCCTCTGACTGTCAGTTCAGGTCCCTTTTATAATGTATAATGCTTCCACCCTGATACTAGGCACTAGTGAATATACAGGTTAGAGAAGAACCCCTCACCAGAAATCTAAGTTGAACCTTAAATTATTCAACTTGGAAGAACTTAGTTACCTATGTTAGAAACAATTTGGAGCAGAGTAACCTAATCATAAAATCTTTCTACACTGTATCAAGACATATTCTACTGGGATAATTAGTCTACCTCATACCAAGCTGTTCATAGAACGTTTCTTTGTAATCAGGAAACTGATGTGATTTTTCTCCCTTTGAGCCTTTAACTGCATAACAATGCCAATCATAATGGCTGGTAATTAATGAGAAAGCAGAATGTGTGAAGCCAAAGCTTATTTGGAGATGGATTTTATTTTACAATAGATTAGCAGTTTTATAATTTTCCACTGAAAGTTAAGAATTAAATATTTATTGTATTGTTCCCTTTCTATTTCAACAATTATAAAAGATGTAGAACATCAGGTTGCTGAGCCCTAACATGCTAATTTGTTCCGCTCCTGCTGTCCTGATTGAAGATAACAGAAAACTTAACGGCAAACTTCCTCCTTAACCTTAATGTTTGTTCAGAAATATTTCAAAAAAGAAATCTGCAAGTCATTTCCCAATTATTTTTTGTATATAATCATACTTACTTTATTTGGGTGTGGAGAAAGAAAAGAATTGACTATTCATTCTTGTACTATTAGTCTGTAAGTCCCTTCTTAAGAACCATCCTATACTAGATCTTTCCTTATTTCACCAGTTGTTATTACTCTACCCCCCAAAATTACATATACGCACACATGCATGCATATATACATGTGTCTATATACACACTACACAATATACATACATGTGTATGTATGTCTATTACATACATGTGTGTATCGTGTATGTATATATGTATATGTATAACTCATGTACATATTGTCTTCCTTTCAAAAGAATATAAGCTCCTTGACTACATGTAAGTCTTTCATTTTTAATTTGCATTTCTAGCACTCTGTGTAATGTCTGAAAAGAACAGTAGGCACTTAACAAATGGTTATTGAATTGAATTGGGTTGACTGGGCTTCGAATGGCACCGAATTGAGTTGAGTTTAGCTGAGTCGAACTGAATCTACTTTAAGGTTGAAATAATTTTCTTAAATTTTTATTTTATTATTTTTATTTGGTTTTAGAATGTCTTGTTTTTAGCACCCCCTCTCATTTCCCACTACAATAAAAATAACTGAAAATTTCCTCTTTTTTGCCTTTTGGTGTTTTATCAGAGCCCTTGGGATCAGAAGAATCTGTCCAAAAATAAAATCTGAGCCATATGTTTATTTCACAAATCAAAACCACAAGGTGCCTTTGAGCAGGCCTAAATAGCTCTCTGTATCATTCATTTGAGACATAGTGTCATCACTCTAAGACATTTTGGGAGCAAGATTATCCAAATCTAATTATAAATATGTCACAATTTCAATAAAAATGACCTTAGCTCTCCAAATACTCTTCTTTGATGATTACAGGAAAAATTTCAGTGCTCAAGTACCTGAGACTATACTCTTTAAGTGATGGATACGTTATAATAGAGGGATATAGGACAAGTGAAGGGAGAGGGAAGGGAGGGCATATGAGTCATGTAAAACTTTTTGCAGATTAAAGAAGGTATCTCAAAAATTTACAAGCAAAGTATTGTTCATGCAGGAAACAACTCACATTCATGCATTATTGCTGGAAACTTTACGTTTCTGAATTAAAAATAATCTTTAAAAATCAAACACAAGTAAAGGTATTATTTATAGGTATCATATGTTATAATGTTTTCATACCATATTGAGTTTTGTTTTATGGTGAATAAATGGACATAGGAAGCAATTGGGAATATTCCCAAGTAATAATAGATGGACAAATTGAAATGAGATAAAGGCTTATGAACCTAGTACTTCTCTAAAATTATGAATAAATAACAGACTGGACCTATTTTACATTTATGGAATGACAGTCACAAGCTTGATTCTCTGCTTCATAAAATGGAAATGATTGAATACCTCGTGTTTATGATTTAACTAATCAATTTCATCTTCATTACCTTACATTTTCATTCTGTAGTTCTTGAAATATACATTTATATTCATATTCTTGAACAAAAAATGCTTTGGGTTTGAACTTTGAAGGAAAAGGAAGAGAAAGAAAATTTCCCTGCTATCACAATTAAGTATTACTTATTAATGCTCAATGTTTCTTTGAATTGCTTTGTTGAATGTGATGCTAAAATTTATTTGATAAGATATTAGTAAAAATAAAACAGGAATTCGTGCTTTCTGTCCAAAAATATCCTCATTTAGTTCACAAAAATACAGAAGAGTTGATTTGGATTGTCAAAAGTTTTCAACTGTGTAGGGAAGCTGTGTTAAACAACTGAAATTTCTTCCATGTATAACCACTAAATGTGTCAATTTTTATGCCAAAATATGAAAAAAGCAAGATTCTGAAAGTATTAAAGTAAGAAGATTCTTCTCTCTCTTTTTTAGTTAGAGTTCAGTTATAAAACCTTAAAATAAATTTTCTGAATTTATGGAAAGAGCTGTATTTAAGTTTAGAACTCATTAACAATTTAGAATTTTATCAAATCTTTGCATAGAATCAGCAATAACCAGGCTTAGTGTTAGAAGAACATCTTAGAGTAGAAAAGTAACTAATATGACATTTAGTCTCTAATTTTCAACTCAAAGGAAAGAGCTTTTCTTCTGCATGGCTGACAGAAGAATATTCACATTACTGGAGAGTTTAATGTTATAAAAGGCAATCTTTGTTGGTCATTTTTGCTTAAAAATATTAAGTCCAAACCTTCCTCCTTGTAATATAAAATACCTAAAATAAAACATATGTGATTACATGGGAAGCCAATTATAGCAAAATCCAGTTATCAAAATACTTTAAAAATAATTTCATGGATCCTGGGTTATGAATCCCTACTCCAAAGACATAGGGTATAGTATCATATCCTATTTCCATACAAAAAGCCTGGACAGTATCTGAATTATTATGTCATCATGGCCAAATTCATGATGAACTGATGCTGCTACTTCAGGGAAAGCATGTAGGACAGACTTAGAATATGGGGTTTCGGGGGCGGAGCCAAGATGGCAGCTGGTAAGCAGGGAATAGCGTGAGCTCCGTACCGAGTCCCTCCAAAAACCTATAAAAATGGCTCTGAACCAATTCTAGAATGGCAGAACCCACAAAACAGCAGAGGGAAGCAGGGCTCCAGCCCAGGACAGCCTGGATGGTCTCTGGGTGAGGTCTATCCCACACAGAGCTGGGAGCTGGGAGCTGGGATCTGGGAACAGAGTGGAGGAGAGCCAAGCCTGAGCAGCGTGAACCAACCAGACCAGAAGCCGGGGGCCCCTAGCACCCTTAGTCAGTGAGCTGCGGCAGTTACCAGACTCCTCAACCCACAAACACCAAAGACTGCAGAGAAGGTTAGTGGGAAAAAGCTGCAGGAGTAGAAGGAGTTCGTGGTTCAGCTTCCAGCCCCGGGGGCAGCGGAGGTGGGGCAGCTACAGTTGCTGCTGCTTCCCTCCCCAGGCCCACTTGGTGGGAGGAATTAAGTGGCAGATCAGAGCAGGGGTGCACAGCCTGCTAAAGATCTAAGCCCAGTTCAGGTTGGGGGTTCTTGGGGAAGGAGGAGTGCGGCTCTGACAGAGCTGGCACCTCTCCCCCAAACATGGAACATAGAACTCTGTAGTCTACAAGCAGTCATACCCCACTGAAAAACTCAAAGGTCAAGTTAGTTGGCTGGGAACATGGCCAGGCAGCGAAAACGCACCGAGATTCAGTCTCAGACTTTGCATTCTTTCTTTGCTGACAAAGAAGACCAAAACATACAGACAGAAGAAATTAATAAAGTCAAAGAGCCTACAACAGAAACCTCTAAGAAAAACATGAACTGGTCCCAGGCCATGGAAGAGCTCAAAAAGGATTTGGAAAAGCAAGTTAGAGAAGTAGAGGAAAAATTGGGAAGAGAATTGAGAAGGATGCGAGAAAACCATGAAAAACAAGTCAATGACTTGCTAAAGGAGACCCAAAAAAATACTGAAAAATACACTGAAGAAAACAACACCTTAAAAAACAGACTAACTCAAATGGCAAAAGAGCTCCAAAAAGCCAATGATTAGAAGAATGCCTTGAAAGGCAGAATTAGCCAAATGGAAAAGGAGGTCCAAAAGACCACTGAAGAAAATACTACCTTAAAAATTAGATTGGAGCACGTGGAAGCTAGTGACTTGATGAGAAATCAAGATATTATAAAACAGAACCAAAGGAATGAAAAAATGGAAGACCATGTAAAATATCTCATTGGAAAAACCACTGACCTGGAAAATAGATCCAGGAGAGATAATTTAAAAATTATTGGACTACCTGAAAGCCATGATCAAAAAAAGAGCCTAGATATCATCTTTCAAGAAATTATCAAGGAGAACTGCCCTGATATTCTAGAGCCACAGGGCAAAATAGAAATTGAAAGAATCCATCGATCGCCTCCTCAAATAGATCCCAAAAAGAACTCTCCTAGGAATATTGTCGCCAAATTCCAGAGCTCCCAGATCAAGGAGAAAATACTGCAAACAGCCAGAAATAAACAATTTGAGTATTGTGAAAACCCAATCAGAATAACCCAAGATCTGGCAGCCTCTACATTAAGAGATCGAAGGGCTTGGAATACAATATTCTGGAGGTCAATGGAGCTAGGATTAAAACCAAGAACCACCTACCCAGCAAAACTGAGTATCATGCTCCAAGGCAAAATATGGATTTTCAATAAAATAGAGGACTTTCAAGCTTTCTCAGTGAAAAGACCAGAACTGAATAGAAAATTTGACTTTCAAACACAAGAATGAAGAGAAGCATGAAAAGGTAATCAAGAAAAAGAACAAGTAAAACAAATTGCAAGGAACTTACTAAAGGTAAACTGTTTTGTTGACATTCCTACATGGAAAGATGACATGTATGATTCATGAGATCTCAGTATTAGTGTAGCTGAAGGGAATATGCATACATATATGTTTATGTATATATATGGGTGAATGTGTATGTATGTATATATCTATGTGTGTATATATGTGTATATATATATATATATATATATATATATATATATATATATATAGAGAGAGAGAGAGAGAGAGAGAAAGAGGACACAGGTTGAGTTGAAGATGAAGGGAAGATATCTAAAAGAAATAGAATCAAATTAAGAGATAAGAGAGGAACATACTGAGAGAGGGAGATAAGGAGAGATAGAATGGTAGAATGGGGTGGATTATCTCACATAAAGGAGGCAAGAGCAAGCAGTTCTGTGGGAGGAGGGGAGAGGGTGGATGAGGGGGGAATGAGTGAACACTGCTCTCATCAGATTTGGCCTGAGGAGGGAATACCATACATACCCAATTGGGAATCTTACCCCACAGGAAAGAAGAGGGAAAAAGATAAAAATAAATGGGGGGGGATGATGGAGGGGAAGCCTGATGGGACTGGAGGTAGTCAAAAACAAACACTTTCGAAAGGGGACAGGGTCAAGGGAGAAAATTCAATAAAGGGTGATGGGTTGGGAAGGAGCAAAATATAGTTAGTCTTTCACAACATGAGTATTGTGGAAGGGTTATACATAATGATATACATGTGGCCTATGTTGAATTGCTTGACTTCTTGGGGAGGGTGAGTGGGAAGGGAAGAGGAGAGAGAATTTGGAACTCAAAGTTTTAAAAATAGATGTTCAAAAACAAACAAAAATGTTTTTGCATGCAACTAGAAAATAAGATACACAGACAATGGGTTGTAGAAATTTGTTTTGCCCTGCAAGAAAGGAAGGGAAAAGGGGATGGGAGGAGTGTGGGGTGACAGAGGGGAGCGCTGACTGGGGAACAGGGCAACCAGAATATACACCATCTTGGAGTGGGTGGGAGGGTAGAAATGGGGAGAAAATTTGTAATTCAAACTCTTGTGAAAATCAATGCTGAAAACGCAATATGTTAAATAAATTAAAATAAAAGAAAGAATATGGGGCTTCTAAGAATGAGAGACAGAATCACAAAATTTCCTGCCTTCGTCATTGCCAACAATTTTCGTGTTACATCAGCAGACTGGTGAAGCATACAAAAGAGCTCTGAGAAGGAAAGCACCTGGCGAGACAATAATTTTGATACCTGCTATTCAAATCAATCAATATTTTATTCAGTTTGTTGTGATTTGATGGGTATCAGATTGTATTAGTGAATTAATCAGAATAGGAAATAAGTTTAGGTGAGTTATCTCTGTGTATCAGAAAGACAAGATTCATAACCTCAAAGATGACCATGAACATGGTTGTATTGTTCAGAGTCACAAAGTATAGGAGATTTTCTGGGTAAGAAATAGGGGAAGTATAACATTTATTTGGACACCAGAGGGTTAAATCCCAAAACCCATAACTCTAACCTGACATAGTAACAGTTATATCCCAAAGCCAGTAAGCCCATCTCTATATAACAACAAGGAAATCATAACTGTATTACAGCAAATAACCAAGTCATCCTGTAACCTTCCCCCCTGCCAGGGTCTTCCCATAAAACTCACAAATCCCAACAGTTTGCTTACCTTCATTCTCTCCTCTCCTCAGTTCTCTATCTCTACAGCTCTCTGGTCTCCACTGTCTGCACTGCACTCTCTCTGCAGCTCCCTTTCATCTCTCTGAGTTCTGTATCTCGCTGGTCTGCAGAATCTCAGCTCTGTCATCTCTGAGTTCTTACTTCTTCTCCTTGGGCTAAATTTTGACCTTAATGGCTAGCTTCTGGGTATATATACTCTTCTTAGGGCCCAAGGGCCTCATACCCAGTCAGGGAAAGGATGTAGGCCTGGGGCTTAGCACTTAGTAAGTGAAGGGTGTAGGCCTGACTCTAATCAAGCCTCCCATAACTAGCCCCACCTGAAGCCTACTGAATGGGTAGGAAAGATCTTTTATCACTGATTGGCATCACACTATATTAATGCTATTAAGAGCTATGAATGATTAATCTACCATGTGTGGATAATTCCATTACTTATATTTATCAGCTAGATTCTAATCTGTAACAAAAATCACTTAGCACTCTGAGCATATTTAATTTATTAAGGATACCACCGATCAACAATTTATTGGGTCCAAGATTTCCTCAAGGTCAGGGACCGTTTGGGTGCTAGCTACTTTATACACTTGGGAGAGCACTAAAAATAGAAGGCATTACAATTTACTGATTGGTCAATTCCAAAAGTGGGGAAATATATCGACTGGCTAAGGGAAATGCCTATCCCTTTGTCAACAGACCTTCTAAAGGTTATCAAAGTATGGGCTTTCCAAAGCTCATGAGACACTTTCAACAACATCTCAGGGCCTCCCATAAATTGTAAGGATCTTGCTTTTGACCAACAGTATCCTAAGGTCCAAGGAAGTTGTAGTTGTCTCTTACAGTTAAGAACTACAACAACAATAACAACAACAAAGCTTTTCCTTCTCCTTAAATATTTCAGCTAAGTTGCACCTAGGCGGATCACTTGTGATAAAGATTACCTGATTACTTGTGAAAAACTTCAGCTTCTTCCCTTACTTCTATTGCTTTTCCTAGTAATCCTATTTCCTAGTTCTCAGTTCTGCTGGATTTTCCTAGTCATCATGCTAATAGTGCACCATCTAAAAAACTAATAAATTATCCAAAAAGGAACTGAGGCAAACAGAGGCTAAGTGAATTGTCTAGGGTCTCACAGTTAGTAAGTGTCTGAAGCCATATTTGAATTCAGATATTCCTAACTTTTCATTCCTTTTGGTGGAAGGAAGAAGGGAAAAGAGAATATTTGTTCAGTCATTTTTTAGTTATATCAGACCCTTTGTGACCCCATCTGGGGTTTTCTTGGCAAAGGTACTAGAGGAGTTTGCCATTTGCTTCTCAAGCTCATTTGATAGATGTGGAAACTGAGGCAAACAGGGTTAACTGACTTGCCCAGGGTCACATAGTTGGGGTATGTGTGTGAGACAGGAATTAAATTCAGGAAGATGAGTCTTCCTGATTCCAGGCTTGGCACTCTATCCACTATGCCAGCAAATTTGGAAACTCACCAGTGACCACTGGATTGGAAAAAAGATCAGTTTACATCCCACAAAGAATGTCAATGCCAAGGAATGTTCAAATTACTAAACAATTGTACTTATTGCATATAGTAGCAGGGTTATTCTTAAGATTCTGCAATCTGTTTCAGCAACATGTGAACCAAGAATTCCAGAAGAACAGGCTGGGTTGTTTTTTTGAGGAGGCAGTTGAACTAGAGACCAAATTACAAAAATCCTCTGGGTTATGGCAAAAGCAAGGGAGTTACAGGAACAAAATCTACTTAGGCTTCACTGATAACACTAAATCCTCTAGACTGTGTGGATCACAACACAATGGCAAGTCCTCCAAGAGATGGAAGTACCAGATCATCTTGCTTTTTTCTGAAGTACCTGCAAATGGGCCAAAAAGCAACAGATAGAACTGAACATGGAAAAATTGATTGGCTTAAGATTGAAGAGTATGACAAGGTTATGTATTGTCACTTTATTTATTTAACTTATATGTTGAGTACATCATGTGATATGCCAGGCTGGATGAATCAAATACTTGAATTAAGGTTGCCAGGAGAAATATCAACAACCTCAGATATGCAGATGATACCACTCTGATGGCAGAAAGTGAAGAGGAATTAAGAAACCTCTTGATGAGTGTGAAAGAAGAAAGTTTAAAACTGGTTTGATGGTTAACATAAAAAAAATTTAAAAAATCCTACCCCAAACAAATAGAATTTAAAAAAAATCTTTAAGATCTTGGCAACTGGTCCAATCACTTCCTGGCAAATAGAGGCAGAAGAAATGGAAGTAGTATCACATTTCATGTTCTTGGACTCAAAGATCACTGCAGATAGCTCCTGCAGCCATGAAATTAAATTGAAGGAAAACTATGGCAAACACGGACAGCATACTAAAAACCAGATAAATCACTCTCCCACTAAAAGTCTATGTAGTCAATGTTATGGTTTTTCCAGTGGTAATATATGGCTGTAAGAGTTGGACTATAAAGAAAGCTAAGCACTGCAGAATCAACACTTTTGAATTGTAGTGTTGGAGAAGACTTTTGAGAGTCCCTTGGACAGCAAGGAGATTAGATCATTCAATACATAAAGAAATGGGTTCAGACTATTAATTGGAAGACCAAATACTGAAGTTTAAGCTTAAATACTTTGGCCACATAATGGGAAAACAAGACTCATTGGAAAAGACCCTGATGATGGGAAAGATTGAACCAAAAAGGAAAGGAGGTGCTAGAGGATGAGATAGATAGTATCGTGGTGACAATGAACATAGACTCAGACAGACTTTGAGAGATAATGGAGGATAGGAGAGCCTGGTGTGCTATGGTCCATGGGTTCATGAAGAGTTGGGTATGACTGAATGACTGAATAACATCAACAGTTTCTGACTCTATCAGGCGTATGTATGAATGTCTGTATGTATGTGTGAATATACATATATACACAATATACATCAATGTATGTGCATGCATAAGTGTGCTGATGTGTCTGTATACGTGTGCCAATGTGTCTGTATGCATAGACATATGCATGTAAAAATTTTGCGCTCCCATTTGGAAGATTCCAGAAGTCGTTAGCTCTAGTTTCTCTAGCAATTGGCTAAGTTTTATCTTTTCCCTTTTGTTTATCTTACTGTTAGTTTTTTCTAAGTTGGAGGGGGGCATTAATATCTTTGTGTTACCATCTATGTATGGTAAGACAAAGAAAATTAAACTAACACCTAATAAAAGCAGAAGATCCTGTGGATTCCTGAGAAATCATGTAACTGAAAAAGGTACTTCCTGAATGTTTCAAGATAAATTGATTGGCTGACTCTTTTCCTCTTTTTGGTCTCTCGTTTTTTGTTATCAAAAGATACTTTTTTAATAATATGAAATGGTAATCCAGGATAGGGAAGGGAAGGGATAGTAGAGAAAACTCTAGGGATATTTAAAAAACACAAAATGCAGCAATTAACACACACAGACACACATATATGTTGTAGAATGTAAGTCATTTCAAGGTAGGGATAGTTTTCATCTTCGGATCCCTAGTATTTAGGACAATGACTGGCACATAGTAAGTAATTAAAAAGTACTTGTTGACTGATGTGTTGACTGGCTGCATAAATTTCTCTAATCCTTTTGACAGGATTTTACTTCATTTTTGAATTGATCTTCATTAGTGATATTTGTCAATAACTTCCATTTATTTGCCTTATTAATGCATAATATTAGGGCTTTGTGAATTATATTATATATTAGACACTGTAAGGTCTAGAATTCCTCTGGCTGGGGAACCCTGTACTGCCCCCATAACTGTGGGGTATTCTTTTGATACCAAAGGAAGAAGTCAAGTATCTCTAGACTGATTACAGGTAGAGTATAATCAATCTTTATGAATACTTCTAAAATAGAGATAATCTTCGGTCTGGGGCAGCAGCCAGTGAACCCTTGTGAAGAACTTTCAGAATTCCCATGGTAATTATAGAACACAGACAAAGGAAGGAGGAGCTATAGAGTACAACACTACTAATTGGTAGATATTTTTGGGTTTTTGCTTAGTAATGAGCTTGGGACTCAAGACAATGTTACGTCCAAACATAAATTTGTGTATCAATCATGTCCTGGTCACATAGGGGTCACAATAATCTTGTTATGGCTTCGTTATGGCTCAGTGTCTAAAATGTAGTTCAGTATCTAAGTTATGATTGTTAACAGGTCACCATGTTCAGGCTTCCACCTTTCACAGAGTTTGTTTTCATGGATTTTCATTTATTGTATTTTAGGGCTTTTCCCCAATAAGAAACCTATAGACATTATTTACATCATGAAAGGAATTTGGTAGAGCACATTTTTTTTCTCAATTTTTGAAAATAACTTGTTTACCGTAGTTTTTTTTTTTTGATAGAATTCCCTTGTAAATCCATCTGGACCAGTGTACTCCAGGCCCTCTCCACATTGACTCCCAATGTTGTATGTGAGATTCCAGTATTAGCCTTAGTTGTATTAGATGACCTCCAAGGCACTTTCCAACTCTGAGATACTGGGGCTGTATGATCTCTAAGCTTTTTGGAAATCAATCTATCATGTCCCTAATGTCAAAGAGCTTATATTCTATTGGGGATAGAATTAACACACACACACACACACACACACACACACGCACACCCATACACACAACCTTAGGTAAAATACTCCAGTAGTAGATGAAAAGAGGAGAAATCCAGGTAAGACAGTTTGTGAGGTACATAAATGCCAAACACAAGAGTTTGTATTAGATCTTAGATATAATAGTCACTGGAATTTATTGATAAGGAGAATGATATACTAAGATCTGTGTTTTTCAAATATCCTTTTGACAATGATGTGAAGGATCGATTAGGGAAGATAGTCTTGAGACAGGGAAAGCAATTAGAAGGTTATTGAAATAGTCTGGATGAGAGGATTATAGACTAAAGTATCATGGTGGTCATCTGAGGCTAGAAAAAAGGGATGATGCAGAAATTTTCTTTTGATAGAAGATTTTTCAGCTCACTGATTATGGGATGGGAGTAAAAAATGACAAAGGTGTTACCTTGGAAGGACATAGTAAAATTTGGCAGGTGGTTGCAAAGGAAAAAAGATAAGCTCTGAATTACAGTGTGAAACATCCATGAAATATTTATCTCAAAATGCCCAATAGAAAGTGTTATCAGACTGGAATTCAAGACAGGAACTGTGGCTGGATACATAGATTTGGGATTCACCTGATTAGAGCTGACAATTGGAAACCATATTTGTTGCTGAGGTCCTAATATAGACGGAGAAGAGGAGAGGACCCAGGGCAGTGTTGGGGAAAACCTACAGTAGGTGTGAAGGATATGGAAGATAATTCAGTATATTACCAGCACACAATATTTTGAAATATACAGATTTTGCATCTGTACTTCTACAATTTACTTAAAACAGTTCTATCTTGAATCTTTATTTTGAAATTGATTATTGTGCCTTTGGAATACAAAAGCTGATAATTATTAGAAAATTTTCATGTGTGTGGGTCTCAAGCATGGATTTGTTAAACAAAAAATAAAGAATAGTTGTTTGATCTCTTGACTTTTATAATAATGACCCCTTTTTCTTTTCCTCCATGACTTGGTTGTTCTATGCTCTGTTAAGAGCTGTCTTCTCACTATACTTTGGCCAAATTTACTAAACCTCTTTTGAACTTTAGCTATTTAGATTACCCCTTATGCCTCAGAGATGACTGCCCAAGAGTCAGATTTGGCTCATTCATTCACACTCTTTCCTGTGCCTGACATTTTGAGTGTTAGTGGTTAAGGCTGAGGGTGTAGTACAACTACAAAGTGATGATTTCTTCAAAGCTCCTTTTTTATTTCCTGATAATTTGCATTTCACACCATGAGTGAGTCACTTTAACTTAATCATAAATTGTGGGAGATACATCTGATTCTTTGACATCATGTGGTCTTGTACAGCTAACTCCGTCCAGCTGAAGACTACTGTAGTAAGACAGATAGCAGGCATCCCACATATTTGTTTATTGCTACTGACAGCAGAGCTCAGTGGGCTCTGTAGCTTTTAAACTTGTAAAATGCGTCACAGATTCACTCTGCTGGAGTTCAGACGTTAGAGAAGCATCAGCTTCATAAACCTTTATTTCATTTTAATTGGTTCTTCTATTTATTGCTCAGGAGGTATTCAGAGTTCACTTATTTACCACAAACTGGACTAGAAATGGTTTGCAAAGATCTTATCTCAGTTACTTTCCTTATAAATAATCTACAACCATGCAACACAAGCTTTTCTAGGCTGCCAAAGCACAGATAAACATGTTTAGTTAAAAAAAATGGGCAGGAGACTGGAAAAATGGCAGATCTGAAGGAAGAAGTATATGTTGGTTCTCTCTTATTACTACTGCAAGCAAAGTTCAAGGAAAATCACCAGACTGAATAGTAATAGGGAAACATAGAATCCACAGTAGGTAACCACTTTAATCCAGGTCAGCATATGGAGACAGCCAGAAATTTCTGAGAACTAGGTAGAGATCCAGTCAGGAAGAATCACTAACAGACTAGGAGCATGGGGATCATTGGTGGTATATATCCAGGCAAGAACTGGTTATAGATCCAATGAAGAGGACAGAGGAGAGTTGGCAGATGTATTATTCTTCCCAGAGCAGCATCCAAGATTTATCCTATAGGCCCAGGCTGGAGCCTGCAGGTGACAACAGAGCATCAAATTCAGACGAAGGGTTAGGCTGAAGTTGTTGACTCTGAAATTGTAGTTTTTAAACTAGATTATAAGTGACAAGGCTAGTAACTGACTATTGTAGCCCTAACCAGGAGCAAGCCTAACGCTGTTTTGGCCAATCTCAGGAAGAAAAAAAAACAACTCAGAGCCTGGAACATCCAGTGCAAGAGGCAATGAGAAGATTTTGTCTTATATCAGACTGCTTAGGATGCTCTAAAATTTTGAAGCCACCTAGCCTGTCATACCTTTATTCCTTGAAGAATAGAACACTCAGTATCTGGAGGAGGCAGCAGAATTACCCTAGATAATTGAGAATATGACCATACAAGGCCTGAACATTTCCTCCAGACATCCAGAGCTTGACCATAAAACAATGCCAATTCAGGAAGTAAGGCTAGAAGAATGAATAAATTAACAAAAAAAAAACAAAACAAAAAACAAGAACTCCTGCCATAAAGAGCTATTCTCTTGCCAAGACAACAAACCAAGGAAAGGAAAATCACTTTCAAATATCTATAGGCAAAGACTCAAAGAAAAACATCTTGGGTAAAAGGTCAACTAGAATTATCAGGAGAAAAAGCAAGACATGAATTTTTAAAGAATACTTTCAAAGATATTAAAGAAAGTAAATGCCAGAAGAAAGAATTGAGAAAAAATGAGAGTGTATGAAGAAAGATTTGGGAGGAGGTCTAACAGATTAGTACAAGAATTATAAAATTTTAGCAAAGTAACAAACTCTTTGAAAATGAGAATGAGCCAATTAGATATTAATATCTATATGGTACAGCAAGAAAAAGTAAAACCATCTCAAATGACTTTAAAAAACAAGGGGAAAAAGGTGCTTAGTATCTCATGCTAAAAACAACTAAGTACTATGACAAATGAAGAAGAAAAGAAAAGCAATTAGTGAAACATCTGAAAGCTATGACCAAAAAGTGCCTTGATACCATTTAAAAAATCATAAATTATAACTGCCCAGATCTTTTGGAATAAGAAAGCTCATTGAAAATAGAATCACTTGACCAATCAATTTCTTTGTTTTCATCATTTTTTAAAAATATATTTTATTTTTAATTTATGGAATAAAACAAGCACTTTCATAATGTAGTATAATAAACAAGATGATTCAATGTGAAACCGCAAATATATTATGTACAACTTGCTATTCCTTCTAAATATTTGTTATCATGTAAATTTCTTTTTTTCTTCCCTGCCCCCCCACTCTGCCCTAGAGATGGCTACCATTAGACTCAAATGCCATTTATAAATATAAGCAAAATTATTCTATATTCACTTCTGTTAATCAGTTCTTTTTCTGGAAGCAGGTAGTGCCTTTCTTCACATGTTCTTTATTTTTAATTTGTGTATTTATAATATTCAAAATGACTTAGTAGCTCAAAGTTGCTCTTAAAACAATATTGCTTTACAGTATAAAGTGTTCTCTTGGTTCTGTTCTGTTCAGTTCACTCCACCATTTCAGGCAAATCTTTCCATGCCTTTCTAAGATCACTGAGATCAGCATTTCTTATAGTACAGTAGTATTTCATTAAACCATACCCTGTAACTTGTCCAGCCATTCCCCAAATGATGGGGCTCCCTGAAATTTCCAGTTCTTTGCCACCACAAAGAGAGCTGCTATAAACATCCAATTCACATTCAAAGTTATAATTACTATTTGTGAATTTCCCTCTATCTTATTTTTACTATTTTTTCTAACCCTCTCTTTTTACCCTATCACTGTTACATTACCTTCTACCCCCACCCTCCCACTCCCTATCCCACCTACCCCTCCAAGAGCTCCCCTCGTCTCTTCCCCCACACTCAAAATATTAGTCCACACACACCTCCGAAAGTACTTCCCCCATCTTCTCCCCTACCTTTCCAAATCCCAATGTACACACCCCTCTAAATGTCCCTCCTCTACTTAGTCCCCCATATTTTCTTACCTCTCTACACCTTCGGAAGACTTCTACACCATTCCAGATGTACACATTGCTTCCTCTTCAACCCAGATGAGAATAAGTTTCTAATACTACCAATCTTCCATCCCAACCTGCTTCCTCTATATTAGTTCTTCCTTTCATGCGTCATTTTTATAATTTCTCACTTTTTTTCATACCCAATTTTGTATTTTAGAATCATCTCATCATACACAACCTACCTTTCTTTCAAGCTTCTTTAGTAATGATGACAGTTTTAATAATACTGATAACATTTTCATTTATATCTTTATCTATCTATCTATTTATCCATCTAGTAAACAGTTTGACCTTAATGAGGGCCTTATAACTAATCTTTAATGTTTTCCTTCCATTTCGTCTGGATCTTTTATACTGAATTTTCCATTCGGGTCTGTTCTTTTTTTGTTACAAATGCCTTAAAGCCTTTCAATTTGTCAAATGTCCTTTTTTCATTCAGGACTATACTCAACTTTACTGGGTAAGTCATTTTTGGATACAACCCCAGCTCTTTTGCTCTTCATAATATAATGTGCTAATACCTATGGCCTTTAAGAGTGGTTGCTGCTACTTCTTGTGAAATTCTGACTGTAGTTCTACAGTTTTAAATTTTTTGGTGGGGTTTGTTGTTGCCTGCGAACTTTTCTTCTTAACCTGGGACTTTTGAAACTTGGCTATGACATTCCTGTAAGTTTTCCTCCTGGAATCTCTTTCAGGTGGAGAATAGATTTTTTCTGTTTCTACTTTATCTTCTTGTGCTAGAACTTCAGGGCAATTTTCCATAATAATTTCTTGTAATATTGTATCTAGATTCTTTTTTTCATCACAACTTTCATGTAGCCCTTTCAGTCCTTGTATTGTCTCTCCTTGGTCTGCTCTCTAGATCACTTGTTATCAGATTATGTCCTATTCATCTTTCTCTGTCCCGGGGCCCAGTTCATTAACTTATACAAAGCAGGTATTCAGTAATGGGTTGATGAATGAAGGAAATGAAAACAGAACATCTTCAGGTGTTTTGTCCATGAAGAGAGTACCAATGGTTCCTGTAGTCTGCTCACCAGCATCCCTATGGCCTCCAAGTTGCTTTGTCAGTGGAAGATGCCAATATCCTGAGTCTTCAAAATACCTTTTTGGCTAATATCTCCATGGTTTCTCTTTTCAATGTACAACTTTTTAAGTCTATCATCTGTGTAGTGTAGTCAAAAGTGTGTAGTCAGAAGACTTGTCTTTAATCACAAGTTTTGCTGCATACTGAGTCAGGCTCAAATGAATGTTTTGTTGTCATTTGTTTCTTTGTTTTTTTAAGAATGATGAAACTCTAAGTAGTTTGTAAACACTGAGAAAGGAGCTGGCAGATGAGAAGAAAGTGATAATAGAAGAGAGAATGGAGAATTGATTGAGAAAGATTTCAGAAGATAAAGTAAGGGATCTGACCAAAGATACACATGTGGGGTTTAGCGTTGGCAAGATAACATTTTCCTGAGATTAGGGCAAAGCTGAAAAATAGAAGAAAGGCAAGAAAAGAAAGGGAGAGAGAAAAAAAGGGAAGGAAAAGAAAAAAAAGAGAAAAGTAGAGGGAAAGGAAGGAGAGGAGAATAAAAGAATTACAATGAAGGGTCAGTTGACATTAGATAACATACTTTTATACTGGAGTATCTCTAGTGACTTTCAGTAGCACAAGAATAGGAGTGTAAAAGGAAAATGGCATAGATGGGATTTGTCAAGGCATGAAAGAAGGACAGGGAGGCAGGGAATTCAAGGGCTGTTGAAATGCCTAAGTATAAATTCAGGATTGTAAAAGGAGGAGTGTGACATAAGAGCAAGGGTACTGTACTAATCAAACAAGAAGGGGTGTTGTGGAATATGCCTATTGTGAGATATTATCTTGGGAACTCAGAGTATGGCTAGCATGTAGATGTGCTTCCCACTCTAAACTACTGTGCATTGCTATGTACTTGATTTTTTTGGGGGGGAATCCTTTTATGAAAAAAATAACAAGGTAACAATGCAGATCTGTAAATGTTAGAGGGGTAGCACCAGGAGAATCATCATAAAGGTCTCAGGGAGGCTTATTCATTCAATTTTCTAAGCAGAAAGAGAAGATCTAATGGGATTAAATGGTAGCAAGAACAACAATGTGACTCCCATTCTATTTTAAATTCTTATAGATCCTGAGGACCATTTTTTTTACCTGAGTAGCATTTCCCAGATGAAAGCCTCCTGACTGGCTGCCAGTGAAATATTCCCATTCAGACTTTTATGCTTCTCTTGTTTCTTGTATTGGAAAGTCAGATTTTCTCTTCATTTCTGGTCTTTTCATCAAGAAGGCTTGAAAGTCCTCTATTTCAATAAATACCCATTTATTCCCCTGAAGGCTCATATGCAGTTTTGCTGGATAGAGATTCTTGATTGCAATCCTAGCTCTTTTGCCCTCTGGAATATTATATTTCAAGCCCTCTGATCCTTTAATGTATAAGGTGCTAAATCTTATATTATCCTGAATGTGGCTGCATGACTTATTGTTTCTTTCTGGCTGCTTGCAATATTTTCTCCTTGACCTGCGAGCTCTAGAATTTACCTATAATATTACTGGGAGTTTTCATTTTGGGATCTCTCTCAGGAGGTGACTGGTTGATTCTTTCAATTTCTTTTTTTTATTGCTCTGGAGGTGGACAGCATTTTTAGTCTTTCAGGATTATCTTGGATCATTGTATTGATCTGAATAGCTAACTCATTCACAGTTAATCACTGGATAATAATCCTGTTATTATGTACAATGTTCTTCTGGTTCTGCTTACTTCACTTTGATGTTCATTTTTTTTTTCTAAAATGTGCCAGCTCATCATTTCTTTTTTTTAATTAGATTTTTTTTTCTTTTTAGTTTACAACACTTAGTTCTACATGTTCTTGAGTCTCAAATTCTTTTCCCTTCCTTCCCCTCCCCTACGCCCTCTCCCTCAAGATGGCATGCAGTCCAATATAGATTCTACATAAACCTTCACATTAAACTTATTTACACCATAGTAAATAAGTTTAGAAAATAAGTAAATAATGGTAGTTTGATTGGTATGGCACTGTATAAGTAAATTAGTTTATATAAAAATTTTTCCTTTTTATTATTTCAGCTCAGCCTCACCATGAGCAACTGATGTTATTCCATTTAATTAGATCTGACTTTATTTGTGTGAGAAGTGTTTTGTAATTGTGTTAATATAGGCCCGGGGTTTGTCTTGGCAGGTAGACTACCAAATATTTTATAGTGTCTACAGTAACTTTAAATGGAATTTGTCTTCTATCTCTTGCTATTGGGCTTTGTTAGTAATATATAGTAATGCCAAGGATTTATGTGGGTTTATTTTGTATCCTGCAACTTTGTTAAAGTTTATTATTTCAAGTAGTTTTTTACTTGAATCTCTAGGATTCTCTAAGTAAATCATCATATCATCTGCAAAAGGGGATAATTTAGTTTCTTCTTTGCCTATTCTAATTCCTTCAATTTCTTTTTCTTCTCTTAATGCTAAAGTTAACATTTCTAGTACCAAATTGAATAATAGGGGTGATATTGGACATCCTTGTTTCACCCTGGATCTTATTGGGAATGCATCTAGCCTATCCCCATTACATATAATGCTTGCTGATAGTTTTAAATAGATGTTATTTATAATTTTAAGGAAGACTCCATTTATTCTTATGCTTTCTAGTGTTTATAATAGGAATGGGTGTTCTATTTTGTCAAAAGCTTTTTCTGCATCTATTGAGATAATCATATGGTTTCTGCTAATTTTGTTATTGATATGATCAATTATGCTGATAGTTTGCCTAATATTGAACCAGACTCACATTCCTGGAATAAATCCTACCTGGTTGTAGTGTATTATTCTCCGGATAAGTTGCTGCAATCTTTTTGCTAACATTTTATTTACATTTTTTGCATCAATATTCATTAGGGAAATTGGTCTATAATTTTCTTTCTCTCTTTTGACTCTTCCTGGTTTAGATATTAGTGCCATATTTGTGCCATAAAAAGAATTTGGTAGGATACCTTCTTTGCCTATTTTCTGAAATGGTCCATAAAGTATGGGAATTAATTGTTCTTTAAATATTTGATAGAATTCACATGTAAAACCATCTGGCCCTATTGATGGCTTACTCAATTTCTTTTTCTGAGATGGCATTATTTAGGTAATTTACTTCCTTTTCTGTTAAACTGGGAAATTTGTATTATTTGCAAATATTCATCCATTTCCCCGAGGTTATCAAATTTATGGTCTTACAACTGGGCAAAATAATTCCTAGTTCTTGTTTTAATTTCTTCTTCATTGAAGGTGAATTCATCCTTTTTATTTTTGATACTGGTAATTTGGTTTTCTTCTTTTCTTAATCAAATTGATCCAGGGTTTATCCTTTTATTGGTTTTTTTCATAAAACCAGTTCTTAGTTTTATTAGTTCAATAGTTTTCTTGATTTCAACTTAATTAATCTCCTCTTTGACTTTCAGTATTTCTAATTTTGTAACTAATTTGGGATTTTCAATTTGTTCTTTTTCTAGTTTTTTCAGTTGCATGCCCATTTCATTGATTTTTTATTCATGTAAACATGTAGAGATATAAAACTTCTCTAAGAACTGCTTTTGCTGTATCCCATAAGTTTTGGCATGCTGTCTCATTACTATCATTCTCTTGAATGAATTTAATAATTATTTCAATGATTTGTTCTTTGGCCAACTCATTCTTTAGGATTAGATTATTTATCTTCCAATCTTTTATTACAAGTAATTTTTATTGCATCATGATCTGAGAAGGATGCATTTACTGTTTCAGCCTTTCTGCACAGGATTGCAGACAAACAACATACTGTAGGATTATGGTTTTTAATACATTCTGCTATCCGCTTCCGTTTTATGGGAGACTTTGTCCCATTCACATTCACAATTATGATTACCAGTTGTGTCTTTTTCCCCATCCTGTTCCCCACCCCTCCATTCATGCTTTTATTTCTCCTTCCCTGCTTCTGCACCTCAAAAGAGTTTTGCTTTTGACCACCACTTTCCTCAATTTACTGTCCCTCTTAATTTCCCTCCCTTATTTTACCCTTTTTCCCCTTACTACTTCTTCCCTCCCTCCTGACCACTTCCCCTTTTCTTTCCCCTTTCCCCTCCTACTGCCTGTAGGACTACTTTGATTTTTATACTTTTCAGAGTAGGTTATTCCCATCTTGAACCAAATCTGATGAGAGTAAAGCTCATACACTACTCTTCTCCCTCCCATCTTTCCCTCTACTATAATGTGTTTTTATGCCTCATCATTTGATGTAATTTACCCTTTTTACTACCTCCTTACCTCTTCTCACAGAACCCTCCCTTTACATCTCTTAATTGTTTTTATATCATTATATCAGTTATTTAATACTGACTCCCACAGTCTATGTTTATCCCTTTCAATTGTCATAATAACTACACTATTCTCAAGATTGACAAATACATGTGTATATTATTTATATTTAAACAAATATAAAACAATAAGGATGTAAACAATTTGCCCTTATTGATTAGTAAGGTTTGTGGGGATTTTTGCCCTGTTTACCTTTTTATGTCTCTCTTGAGTTTTGTATTTGAAGATCAAATTTTCCATTGAGTTCTGGCCTTTTCATCAGGAAGGTCGGGAATTCCCTTATTTCATTGAATGTCCATCTCCTTGCCTGAAAATTTATGTTCAATTTTGCTGGATAGTTGATCCTTGGTTGTAGTCCAAGATCCTTTGTCCTTCAGAATATTATATTCTAGTTTCTCCTCTCAATTAATGTGGAAGCTGAAAGATCCTGCATGATCCTTAGTGTAGTTCCATGATATGTGAATTGTTTCTTTTTGGGTGCTTGCAGTATTTTCTCCTTGACTGTGTAATTCTCAAAGTTGTGTATAATATTGCTTGCAGTTTTCAATTTGGTATGTCTTTCAGGTATGATCAGTGGATTCTTTCAACGACTATTTTCCACTCTGGTTTGAGTACCTCTGGGAAGTTATCCTTAATAATTTCTTCAAAGATACTATCCGGGATCTTTTTTTGATCATGGATTTCCATTAGACCAATGATTCTTAAATTGTCTCTCCTGGATCTATTTTCCAGATCAGCTGTTTTCCCCATCAGATATTTCACATTTTCTCCTATTTTTCATTCTTTACATTTTGTTTGACTACTTCTTGATGCCTCATAGAGTTGCTAGCTTCCACTTGCTCAATTTCAATTTTTAATGAGTTGCTGTCTTCATTTTGCTTTTGAGTCTCCTTTTCCAATTGGTTGATTTTACCTTTCAGGATGTCATTTTCTTTATTTAGATTCTGAATCTCCTTAACCATTTTGCCAATTTTACTTTTTAATGATTTGCTCTTGTCCATGGTTTTTTTCTTCCATTTTTCTTTTATATCCCTAATTTGGTTTTTAAAATCTTCCTTTAACTCTTCCAGGAATGCTTTTTGGGCTTGAGACCAGTTCATATTCCATTTTGAGGTATCAAATGTGGGTATAGTGTCAATGCTGTTCTCTTCTGAATTGGTATTTTGATCGTCCTTGTCTCCATAAAAAGAATCAATGGTCCTCAGTTTTTTTTGTATTCTTCTTCATGTTGGTTAGCTTTCTCCTGGCATTACAGTGGATGTCTGCTTTTGGGGGTCAAGGATCTCTGTCCCAGGCTTCTTGTTCTGCGAATTGTGAGATTAGTTACTGGCTTTGTGTATTATGGCCTCTGGTTTCCTGAGGTGTGGGGGAGGGGTCTTTTGGCTCCTGGAATTCTCCTCTTCCCCTGGGACTGCTCTCCAGCACTGGGGTCTCAGCTGTTGTTTGTGCTCAAATTTGCCACTTCCCCTCACTCTGCAAAGTTCCTGGTTCCTAGTGTTGACCTTTGCTGGCTCTGCCATTCTGGGACTCAGGAATTCCCACTGTTTGGCTACTGAAGCCCCACTTCTGTCTCCTCTATTCCAGCACTTTTCCCGAGGAACTTTCTGGGTCAGTGAGGGAGGGAGGAATGAGAGCCGTTTACCTGGTCATTATGTCTCCCAGAAGTTCAAGAAGGTGAGTTTCAAACCTTTGGGCTGCAAGCCTCAGGAGTTGATGTCTCACAGCCACAGGCACTGTGCTACTGCTGTCTACCATTGCTTCAACAGACTCCTGTCCTGTGCTGGGAGCCCTGGGGCACCCAGCTTTCTCCCAACCTGGATCTCTTGCTGGTTTCCTCAACTGCTTCCTCTTTGGTGCTGTGTGGTGCAGCTCTGCATGCTGGGTGCTCTCCCAGCCTACAGATCTGCCCTGTTGACCTTTTTGACTCTCCTGGCTTGGAAATTTGCCCCACTCAGTCTGCTAGTGGCTTCTAACTCTCTCAAATCTTCTCAGATTCACTTTCTAGAGATATCTGAACTTGTGAGAGAGCTCTGGTAAGACGTTGTTTTCACGGGGCCTTCTTGGCTCCACCCCTGATTCTTTCAATTTCTATTTTATCCTCATTTTCCTTGTGAATTTCTTCAAAGATGATGTTTAGTCTCTTTTTTAAATCATGGCTTTCAGGAAATACAATAATTTAAAAATTATTTTGACTGGATCCATTTTGCAGGTCAGTTATGTTTTTCCAATGAGTTTTTTCATATTGTCTTCTGTTTTTAAATTCTTTCGGTTTTGTTTTATTGTTTCTGGATTTCTCACAAAGTCATTAGCTTTAATTTTCTCAGTTCTAATTTTTAAGGAATTATTTTCTTCAGTGAGTTTTTATACCTCCATTTTCATTCAGTCAATTCTGGTTTTCAAGGCATTCTTCTCTTCATTGGATTTTTGTGTTTCTTTCACCATTTGGTCTATTCTGTTTTTTAGGGTGTTATTTTCTTCAGTTTTTTTTGTATGTACCTCCTTTACCAAGCTGTTGACTCTTTTTTCATGGTTTTCTTGCATCACTTTCATTTATCTCCCCAATTTTTCCTCTACTTCTTTTAACTGATTTTTAAAATCCTTTTTAAGCTCTTCCATGGCCTGAGACCAATTCATATTTTTCTTGTAAGCTTGGCATGAAGGGATTTTGACTTTGTTGTCTTTTTCTGAGTGTGTGTCTTGATCGTCTTTGTCATCATAGTAACTTTCTATGGTTAGGATTTTTTCTGTTGCTTGATCATTTTCCAATTTGCCAACTTCTTGAGTTTTAACTTTATGCTAAAGTGGGGTTCTGCTTCCTAATTGGAGGGAACACTCTCCTAAGCTTCAGGTTTTTCTGTGCACCTGTTTTCGAAGTAATTCTGGGGACCTGGATGTTTTTGACTTTTCCAAAACGGTATGAGGTATGAGGAGAAGTGAGTTTACTACTCTCCTGTATTGTGCACTCACTTGTGAGTGACCATAAGCACACTTTTTAGCCCTGGAACTGCAACCAGAGTCCCTGCTACTCTGTGGCCACAAGCTCTCCTGAGCTAGTGCTCCTCCTTGCACTGGGACTAAGACTTAAGATCATGACCCACATCCAAGTAAATGCAATGCAACACATTCCTGACCTTGGTGCCAGCAGAGGTATCCCTATAAATCTTCTTCTGACTCATTTTCTGATCCCCTTACTTTCTGTGGGTTGAGAAGTCTGGAAACTGCCACTGCTGTCACTGATTCAGTTGCCCTGAGTCCTGCTTCTGATTTGTTGGGGAATAGTCTGCTCTGGCAAGGCCTGTGCTGGAGTGTGCTCCACTTTGACCCTGGTGCGACAGACTTTTCCTGCTAACCTGTGTTTTCTTGGGCTGGAAAATTGTTTAACTCTGTCTTTTTGTTGGTTCTGCCACTCTAGAATTTGGTTAGAGTCATCATTTCAAAGTATTTCAAGAGGTTTGGGGGAGAGCTCAGGTAAGTCTCTGCCTTTACTCTACCAAATTGTCTCTGTCTTCTTGCTGTCTTTCTTACTCTCAGTGTAACCCTGAGCAAGTCAATCAATTTCTATGAGCCTCAATTTCCTTATCTGAAAAATGAGAGGTAGACTAGATGAGCTTTCTGATCCCTACTAGCTCTAAGTCTATAATACTATGATTTTAAATTTTCAGAAGTTAAATAGTTTCCTTAGGTCATGAGGTCCATGAATGGTACAGCTTTTACTTCAAGTCTTTCTGATTGCAACTCTAGTAGTTTTTTTTTTTTTTTTTTTGCATTACACCACACATTCTGCAAGAGTATTACTGCAAGACTATAGGTCAGACTGAATGAGAGGTTTGTGGCAAGTTTGATAGAATGTGGGAAGTTGGGTAAAGTAAATAGTTTGTGGAAAAGTTGATGAATTTTGGTGGAGCTTTTAAAAAATATGATATTGGTAAGAGTGAAATGGATATATTTAGGAGAGAAACAAAATGCCTTTTATTGAAAGAAGAAACAAATGAATTATTATTCCAAGTTAATTTTCCAAAACTTTTAAAGAAATGAAAGGACAAATAGCATTTTATTTTAATAAATTTACAATAAGACTTTATCAGTTCTAAAAATCTACTAGGTCTGAGGAAATACTGACAATATAGTCCATTTTCCTGAAAATATTATTTTTGAGTTATTAACTTATCTGGAATAAAATTCAATTCAATTCAACAGATGTTTGTTAAGATACTACATTAATAATTTCAGGCTACTAAAAATAACAAAATACTGGCCCTGTCCTCTTGGGGTTGGTGGTATTGAAATCTATTTAAGAAACTACAATCTAATTTTCAAGTATTGAAATTCAATGAGAGGTAGAAGTTGCTATGATACTTATAAGGAGGGAGATTTCATGTTCATCTTATGTAATCACAGATGGCTAAATGAAAGAGTTGGCATTTGAGCTAAATAATAGGTGAGAAAGAGGTCAGGAACTTAATGTACAGATCAAGAGAAAAGATCTTTGCATTGTAAAGGAATACTATAGAGGTGAGAGCTACAGAAACTGTATGGGGTATAATAAATAGAACTATTTCTCTGAATGACAGGGAACATGAAGAGTAATTAGTTGGAGATAAAGTTAGAAATATGGTTGGGTTCATTTAATTTGTGAAAAAGATACACACGTGTATGTGTATGTATATATATATATGGAAAGAGAGAGAGAGAGAGAGAGAGAGAGAGAGAGAGAGAGAGAGAGAGAGAGAGAGAGAGAGAGAGAATGGGGGTCTTAATTTAATTAACTCAAAGGCATAAGTAAAATATTCACATGATCATCCTTAACTGATTCTTGTGAATATATAGCATTATAATAAGATGTTTGGAGTCATAGAAAGATAGTTAGTTCATGTTCCTTATGAAAGATTTAATCAACCAAGATTAGAAGGAAAGCAGAAAGTTGGGAAATAATTTTTACAGCCAGTGTTTCTGATAAAGGCCTCAATTCTAAAATATATAGAGAACTGAAACAAATTTATAAGACAAACCATTTCCAAATTTATAATTGGCCAAAGGATATGAAGAGATAGATTTCAGATGAAGAAAGTAAAGCTATCTATAGTCATACAAAAATGCCCTAAATCCCTATTGATTAGAGAATTGCACATTAAAACAACTCTGAGGTACCACTTCATATATATCAGATTGATTAGCATGACTGAAAAGGAAAATGATAAATGTCAGAGAAGCTGTGGTGTGCTGTTAGTATAGTTGCTAACTGATCCAACCATTCTGGAAAAAAAATTGTAACTATGCCAAAAGGGCTGTAAAACTGCATACCTTTTGATCCCCCGGTATCAGTACTAAGTCTGTATCCAACTCAGTAAAAAGGGAAAAGGACCCACATGCACAAAAATTTTTATAGCAACTCTTTTTGTTGTGACTAAGAACTGAAAGTTGAGGGGATGCCTATGAATTGGGGAATGGCTGAACAAGTTGAGGTATATGAATGTGATGGAATATTATAGTGCTATAAGAAATGATGAGCAGGTAGATTTCAGAAAAACCTGTAAATACATGAACTGATGCTGAATGAAGTGAGGAAAACCAGGAAAACATTGTCCACAGTAACAATAACATTGTGTGATCATCAACTGTGATAAACTTGGCTCTTCTCAGCAATGCAATGATTCAAGATAATTCCAAAAGTCTCATGATGGGGAAGGCTATCCACATTCAGACAAAGAACTATGAAGTCTGAATGAAGATCATAGCAATTAAAAAAAATTCTTTCTTGTTGTTTTTGCCTTTTGCTCTGATTTTTTCACAAAATGATTAAATGGAAATATATTTCACATGATTGTAAATGTATAACAATAAAAAGATGTAATGTAAATTGTAAGGTTTGAGTTTCTTCTTTTTCATAAATATTTAATAGATTCCCCCTTTTAAAAAAGGTCCTTTTAATTTACTGTTAGAAAAAAAAAAAACTAAGATGCCTGCCTCTGAGAATAAGCAGATGAAACATGCCAGGCACTTCTATTTAGCCTGAAATGATCAGGTCTTTCTAAAATCTAATCAATAGGATACTTACTTCAAGTGCACTCTTTGAGGCCGTTGCCTGAGCCCTACTTTTCCTGATCCATTAAGATGTGAATCAAACCATTTTTCACTCATAACATTTCCACCTCCAAAGGTTTCTTTTGGGAAATTAGAATTTTATGTTCTCTACCCAAAGTGGTTTATTGTATATATTAGTATGTACACACACACACACACACACACACACACACACACATAGAGACACACAGAGAAAAACACACATTGTGCTTGACCTGTGGCGGAGCTTTTCAAGCTCATATTGTTCTAATCAGTCAAAGTCCAACACACTGTACCTTGGCCCCAACCTAGTGATGTCATTTTTGTCCTTTTCAAGCATGAAAAACAACCATATATTGAATATACTATAGTTTTTTTTAAATCTCATCTTGTAAAGCAATAGATATTGAGCACTTGTGTCCTTCATTCACATTAATTCCTCTGCTTCTTACTAATTCTTAAATTCTTATTGGGAAATACCAATTAAAGATTATAGGAGTATTTTAAATTTTGGTGACCTAAATCAACATAAAGAATGCGGTGATGGAAAAATTGAAGTGTCTTACTGATTTACTTTAAACTAATAAGCCTTATATACATGTTCTAGATGTATATATCTCTCCCCTCTGATCTCTCTTTAGATTGTTTTATAATGTTAGATGTTAATGTTTCCTTCCAGAAAATAGTTTATTATCTAGTTGGGGAATATGCTTCAATTGGATCAACTGTATAAAACTATAAGCCATTAGAAGAGGAATTAGTGAAACATGATAAATATACAAATGACTATTATGCAAAAAGATAAAACAGAAAAATAAACAAAATGCTAGTCTATACATGGAGTGTTTGGAAGAGGTCATCACTAAGTGGATCTAGAACATTTTCACAGGAGAAGTTATAAGTGAAATGAACTTGAAAGGATGAATACATTGCAGTAAGAAGAGAGAGTAAGAGTATTTCAGAAATAGAGGATGCCATGAACTGAGACTCAGAGGCAGAAATGTATAAAACGTTTGTGGAGGAGAGCTCATCCTTTGAAGATGGCTGAAACATAGAATATATGCCAAACCATTGTGATAGAAATCTAGAAAGATAAAATAATATCATATTGTGGAGGGCCTTATATATCAGCCTAAGGACTTTGAATTTTGTATGGTTGACACTGCACAAAAATTGAAAATATTAATTCACCTGAGGAGTCAGTGACATGAATTTCTGTGTATAAGGACAAAAATCTTGAAACTTTGAAAACTGAATTGTGAGTAAAGGACAGAATATAAGCAAAATTATTGCAACAACCCAGGAGGATGGTAATGAAGGGCCAAAGAGGAGGAAATAGATTGGATAGGTGTTGTGAAGTTGTGAAAAAGAAGGTTTGGCCTTCAATTAGCTACAGTAGGTAAGGTAGTGAGAAGAGGCAAAGAGCTTTTAAAAGGAATAACAAAATTGGAATACAGAGGCAAAGCCTAGATATTTTTAAAATTTCAGTGGATTTGTGTTAAACAGAAAGATTATGAAAAGTTGCAGGGATTGAATTACTGAGAATAATTCTAACAGAATTAGGCAAGTCAAAAGAAAAAGTAGGTTTGGGGGAAAGGGCAATGTTGAGCTTCTGAGACATCAAGGTAAATGTGCTCTGAAAAGATACCAGTCTCAGACAACAAGTCAACAGTTATTTATTATTGTTTACTATGTGACAGATAGTGTACAATGTGCTGGCTATCCAGAAAAAAGCCCAAAATATCGGAGCGTGACATATAGATTTTGGAATTATTTACTTAGGGGCAATCATTTTTTTTAAAATTTAATTTATTTATTTAATATATTTAGTTTTCAGCATTGGTTTTCACAAGAGTTTGAATTACAAATTTTCTCCCCATTTCTACCCTCCCCCCACACTCCAAGATGGCGTATATTCTGGTTGCCTTGTTCCCCAGTCAGCCCTCCCTTCTGTCACCCCACTCCCCTCCCATCCTCTTTTCCCTTGCTTTTTTGTAGGGCAAGCTAAGTTTCTACTCCCCATTGCCTATGTATCTTATTTTCTAGTTGCATGCAAAAACTTTTTTTTGTTTTTGACCATCTGTTTTTAAAAACTTTGAGTTCCAAATTCTCCCCCCTCCTCCCTTCCAAATCCACCCTCCCTAAGAAGTCAAGCAATTCAACATAGGCCACATGTGTATCATTATGTATAACCCTTCCACAATACTCATGTTGTGAAAGACTAACTATATTTTGCTCCTTCCCAACCCATCCCCCTTTATTGAATGTTCTCCCTTGGCCCTGTCCCCTTTGAAAGTGTTTGTTTTTGATTACCTCCACCCCCATCTGCCCTCCCCTCCATCTTCCCCTGCCTTTTTTTATCTTCTTCCCTCTTCTTTCCTGTGGGGTAAGATACCCAATTGGGTATGGATGGTATTCCCCCCTCAGGCCAAATCTGATGAGAGCAAGATTCACTCATTCCCTCATCACCTGCCCTCTCCCCTCCTTCCACAGAACTGCTTCCTCTTGCCACCTTTATGCAAGATAATCCACCCCATTCTATCTCTCCCTATCTCCCTCTCTCAATATGTTCCTCTCTCATCGCTTAATTTGATTTTATTTTTTTTAGATATCTTCCCTTCATCTTCAACTCACCCTGTGTCCGCTCTCCCCTCTCTCTCTGTATATATATATATGTGTATATATATATATATATATATATACATACACAGATATATACATACATACACATTCACTTATATATATATGTATATATATATATACATATACATATATGCATATTCCCTTCAGCTACCCTAATACTGAGGTCTCATGAATCATACATGTCATCTTTCCATGTAGGAATATAAACAAAACAGTTCAACTTTAGTAAGGCCCTTGCAATTTCTTTTTCTTTTTCTTTTTCTTGATTACCTTTTCATGCTTCTCTTGATTCTTGTGTTTGAAAGTCAAATTTTCTATTCAGTTCTGGTCTTTTCATTGAGAAAGCTTGAAAGTCCTCTATTTTATTGAAAATCCATATTTTGCCTTGGAGCATGATACTCAGTTTTGCTGGGTAGGTGATTCTTGGTTTTAATTCTAGCTCCATTGACCTCCGGAATATCATATTCCAAGCCCTTCGATCTCTTAATGTAGAAGCTGCCAGATCTTGGATTATTCTGATTATGTTTCCACAATACTGAAATTGTTTCTTTCTGGCTGCTGGCAGTATTTTCTCCTTGATCTGGGAGCTCTGGAATTTGGCAACCATATTCCTAGGAGATTTCTTTTTGGGAATCATTTATTTTAAAGTGTAGTTGTAAATAAGGGGAAAAAAGTATAGTGAGGTTGGAGAAAAAGACAGAACCTTGAATGAAGATTACTCTCCACTTTCAATCTGCAACTCTCTTTGGTTTGAACTCCCAGGAACATTATGCCTCTCCCAAAATAATCTAATCACAACTTCCAAATTCCCTCAGCCTACTATATCTATGAATGGAATGCTGGAAAGAGGAGCACTAGACCCCTTCCAAAACTTTCCTTTGTAAAGTGCTGAATCTGGATGCTCTATGATCACTGTTCACTTTACTTCTAGACCCCTGATTGCTTTGAGCTCCAAAACTGGTACCCCTCATTACCCACTTTCCAGCCTCTATTTATGTGTTGTTTTTTCCTATTAGATTGTAAGTTCCTTCAGGGCAGGGACAGTTTTTCTTTTTATTATTTGTAGCCTTTGCCCTTAGCACAATGCTTGGCCCATAGTAGGTGCTTAATAAATGTTTATTGAATTCAATTGAATTGAACATTCACAGGAAGAAAGAAACTAGAAAAGTAGATAGATCATTTAGACAAAGAAGAGCAAAGCAAGGGGTAAATTATGTTTATGAAGAAAAAAGAAAAATGGATCCACAATGAGAAGATGAGTGAAGTGTGCCAAAAGGAGCATCATGGTCAAGTAGGATGAGGTGTGACCTAAGGTTTTTGGAGTTTGCAATAAGGAAGTTATTGGTGACCTTTGGGAAACTAGTTTCAGCTAGATGCCAGGTTGCAAGTGTTCATGAAAAAGTGGAACTTGTTGATGTAAGGCATGTTTACAAGAAGTTTGACAGGGAAGAAAAAGAGGAAGACGGGACTTTAGTTGGAGGTAGCAAAGTGATCAAGGAATATGTATTTAATGTATTTAAATGCTGGACAATCTCAATCATGTTTTTAGGTAGGTAATATGGAGCCAGTAGAAAATTAGAGATTGAAGATGCCTAAGAAAGATTGATGATTGACAGAAAAATTCTAGAAGAAACAAGAGGCAATGTTATCAAGAGTACACTGGTAGAGGGTTTAAATTTACTGAGTTACATCATCTCTACTAATTTCATGTTTATGTATCATCACCTTGTTTATCTGCATATTCATTTGCAAAGCTTCCATCAGTAGTCATTCCCCAAATATTCTGCTTATTTAGAATTCTAAACATAAGATTCTCTCCGATGTCTCTCCTGATTGCCCATGTCCTCTATCTATTATCATACTTTCTCACATATGGTTTTTTTTAACATTTTCTCCCATTAAGACATCTAGCCAATGGCATATTCATTTTCACCAGGTGCTCTACTAATTTCTCATTTTTACAGTAAAGTGAACTTTTTATGCAATAAGAATAACAGAAATGGAAGAAATCTATGTTAATTCATTTCTAAATTTACCAAAATCAGATTATGTCTGTTTCTTTAAAATTTTCTATTTTGTTAACAATGAATTAGAAAATATTAATATTTTTCTTTTTCATTTTAAAAATGTATTTTAATCCTAAATCATTTAATCAAATGGACTTTAAAGTAAGATAGTATATGTATATTATAATAAAATATATATTTAAGTATGATATAATTGGATAATATATGTGTGTATGTGCATTATAAGATAATATATGTGAATGTATGCATACATAGCATATGTATGTATCTATTTATAAAATTTGGAATAGAAGTATGAATCTATATGCATTTCTTCCCAAAATGTTTTAGTTTTTCCTAAAAAGGATACAATCAGGAAAAGTGAGTCTCAGTACACAGATTTGCTAAAATTCAAATTTAAAAAAAAAAACAGCCAGTAGAATAAGTTCTGGTACAGTCAATGCTGGTATTGAGTGAAGTTTTAATATCTGTTCAGTGACTCATCAAGCAATTAATCTTAATTAAAAGCCAATTTTCTAAATATAGACTTCCCTAGGCATTTTTTGAAAGGTTACTTGAAGATGAAGGAAATAGTACAAAAGTATTTTGTTGAAATTCTACCGTAAGTATAATTGTTCTGTTCCCTGGTGACATTTTTCTGCAAAAGGGCAAACTGCTTAAACAAAATTATTACCATTTATCAATAAAAGTGGACAATCTAAGACAAAATTAAGAGGTGATGACTTGCTAGGTAATGAAATTAGCATTAAATCATAAATCAATAGAAAATGATTCATGACATTTTAAGAGTGTCCAACAATGGCAAATAATGATATTCAAAACAAGATTTTTTTTGTTTTTCTTTTAGGACACTGTTTCTGGCAGTTATCTGTATTCTAGTATTGAGGGAATAGTTAAACACAAAATTCCATATTCTGAGTCCATATAGGATATACTGTTTTAGTACATAATTCATAAAGTGAATATTGTTTTAAAGTTTGGCCTGCTTTATTTTTACTGGCATTGTTTTTTTTTGGATGGTATGTGGGCAGCAGAGGATAATACAAAGTATATAGTATCTTAAAATTCTGATGGTTATGAAACTGTTACCTTAATCTGATTTTTATCGATATGTATATCATATTTTTACCTTTATTTGTAATCATCATATATGCTGAAAAAATATACAATGTGAATGTCTCTTACCAATTTGAGAAAAAAGGCAACATTCCAAAACAAGAATTTACAGTATTCTAGTATAATTGAGGTGCAAGTTGGTCCTAACATAGCAAATTCTTTCACTGTCAGAAATTGTTTGAACTTCAATTGATCAATTTTTTAAACTATTTATAAAGGGTGTTTGTATTACTATTCACTTCACTCAACATTTATGGATCATCTACTAGGTGCCAAAAATTGTGTGAGGCAATACAATGACAAAAATTAATCAGTCCTTCATCTTATGGAGCTTACTGTTTACTGGGAGGCACATCATATTTTCCTAACATACATGTACACTACATGTACTTTTTAAACATATACCTCTATACACACATTTAACTACATATGTGTGTGTATTCAACATTTTAAATATGCCTACTAGGTGCTAGGCACTGTTATAAGTACTGGGGATACCCATAAGAAAAGAAATTCATTCTCTGCCCTTAAGGAGATTACAATCTACTAAGGGAATATGATGTACAAAAAGAAGCTAGAAAGGGGAGTGCCACTAGAGGGGATCTCATTCTTTGGAGGTGCAAACAGGCATACCCAAACAAGCATCTTAGCTAAATTTGTGTGTATTAGATGCAGAATTGTGAATAGATATATAACTACATTAGAAAATATGAGAAAATGTATGACCAAACATACATACAAGCACCTCCATATAGCATTTAATGTTCTTTCAAAATTTGGCTTATGTATATATATATATATATATATATATATATATATATATATATATGTATATATATATATATATATAGAGAGAGAGAGAGAGAGAGAGAGAGAGTAAAAGAGAGAGATTATATGTACACATATAGTCTGTATGTATAATATATACATAAATATATAGACATGAATTATATGTATGTATAGATTATATCTCTTGTTGTCCATCCTTTTTTCCTCCAAGAGGACCAATGACATCATTCGGTGATGTCCTGAATTGAGCATGAATTGGGTTTAAGTAAGGCAGAGCTGTGCAAAGTCTTCAGCCCCAATCTCTTCTCCAGAGTCATGAAAGTCCAGTGGCAAAATGCGAGTCAATATGACTGGCTAGAGCCTGGAATGCAATGAGTGACCTTGGTATTTCCCAGGTCTCTGTTTGTCTGAGTCAACACCCATTCAATAACTAAGGGTTAGGTAAGAGTTTAGATAAAAGATATTTTAATCTACCATCACAAAATATCAATCTGGGAGGTGAAGATCCTCATAGTTTCTGGCCAGAACAGAAAATAATTTCTATTTACATTCATTGTGTTGATCAGAGTTACTAAGTCTTTCAAAGTGGTTCATTTTTACAACATTTTTATTGTAGCATAAATTGTTCTTCTGGCTCTTCTCACTTCATTTTGCACCAGTTTAAACAAATATTCTCATGTGTTTTTTAAATCATCCCCTTCTTTCCCTTCATTTTTACACTACATTAGTACTCCATCATATTCATATACCATAACTTGTTCAACCATTCTCCAATTGATGGTCATCCTCTCAGTTTCCAATTCTTTGTCACCACAAAGGGAGCTAATATGAATATATATTTGTACACATGGGTCTTTTCCCTCTTTCTTTAATCTATTTGGTAAACCCAAAAGGGCTTTTGGGGAATAGTTCCAAATTCCTTTCCCGAATGGTTGATCTAGTTCACAGCTCCACCAATAGGGCATTAGTGTACAGGTTTTCCCACATCTTCTCCAATGTTTGTCATTTTCTTTTCCTGTCATCTTAGCCAATAGGATGGGTGTGAGGTAGTAACTTCATAAGTGTTTTAATTTTCATTTCTCTATTAGTGATTTGGAGCATTTTTTCATATGGCTATTGATAGCTTAGATTTCTTTCCTCTGAAAACTGCCTATTCATATCCTTTGATAATTTAGCAACTGGGGAATGGCTTTTATTCATACAAATTTAGCTCAGTACCCTATATGTTCTACAAATGAGACCTTTACTAGAGAAACTTGGTGCAAAGATTTTCCGCAGTTTCCTGCTTTTATTCTAATCTCAGTTGCACTGGTTTTCTTTGTGAAAAATCTATTTAATTTTATGTAATCAAAATTAGCCATTTTGCCTCCTTTAAGCCTCTTAAACCTCCCTTCTTTGATCATGAATGCTTCCCCTATCCATAGGTTTGACAGGTAATTTCTTCTATACTCCACTATTGCTAATGATTACCTTTCTCAATCATGTACCTTGAACTTATTTTGATATACAGTGTGAAATGTCGGGCTATACCTACTTTCTGCCAGACATTTTTCCAGTTTTCCTAACACTTTTTGTCAAATGATGAGTTCTTCCTCCAGTGCTTGGGATCTTTGGGTTTGCAAGTACTAGGTTATTGTGCTCATTTGTTTCTGTATACAGGACAGTTTTTCATATTTAAAACTGAATTCTTTGAAATTTTAAGTCCAAGCATTGAAAAAACAAAATGATTAGTTTTTCTGAATCTTTTCATGTTTTTTAAACACTAGTATACAACACCAGTGTGTAATTTTTTTGCACATTTGGTAGCTCAAATGCAAAATTATTTTAACCTACATTAAAATACAATACATGGGAAACAATGGAATTCCATCATAAGTTTCTGAAAGCAAAAACTGAAGTTAATCTTTCCACTTTCATCTTTCATTCTATTATTACTGTGTATATTCATGTATTTGTCCATGAATTAGCTATCAAATACTTTCACTCCAAATAGTAACATACATAGTAACACTAAGTAAAAAGAATAAGGAAAATACAAGCAAGCAATGCACACTTTTCACCCAAGTGCTGGGAAGAGGGCCTATTTGATCATCGTCAGTCACTACCACGTAATTCTTGGTTTCTATCCCTGTGTGACTAAAAATGAAAGCTTTTAAAGTTTCCAATGTTTAATCTATATGATTAAATCTCACCATGGGTTTAGCTCCTTGAAATAACAGGATGTTGGGAACAGCTACAGTGCCAAATCTGGTAAAGAGACTGCTGTGCTAAGAAGCATCCAACACCAAAAAATGAAGAGATGGAAATGCTTGTGATGAAGAATTAAAATGTGGAGCCAAACAAGTGACATCAAGGGCTGTAAAATAAGACTAATATACAATCACTACTATTTGGTTTTTAAAATTCCATCAAGTCCTGTGAAACATTTAGAATTTGCAAAGTGAAACTTTCTAAGCCAGTAACATTTCTCTTCACAATTCACCTTTGGGATTTTGCACTCTCTGTATTATTAAAGTCCTCTTTAGGTGGTGGTCTTGTGGGCACAGCTTCAAGAACCACATTATATTCTTCTCCTTTATCTAGAATATTTGCTCCAAACATAATTAGAGAAAAAAAATGCTCTTTTGAATATTGCATTTAGAGCCTTCAAGTCCAGCATCACAACTGCCTATTGAGGTCTGAAATGTGCCTGTCTTTTGCCTCTTCTGGAATCACAGACATTACCATACATTTTAGTTCCCAGGGTTGCATTTCACCAGTGTTGTACTGATCTGCCTACCCAAGTTCATGTTCTTCTTTACTTAAATGGACAGCATGTGGAGTGAGATGTAGTTTAGTTTCAGTGTATCCCTGCTGTTCAGATAGTGAGCCTTCACTTTCCTCAACAAGGTCATGGGTCACAGGCCCCGGAGCCCCCAGGAACAGAGGCTACCACAGGAAGAACCATATGGCAGTGGTGAGGTGCTCCATTCTTCATTCTTAAAGAGGACCAATGACATCAAAAAGGTGATAATTTGACTTAAACATGAATTAGAGTTAAAAAGGCATATCACACAGACACAGACACATACACACAAACACATATTTGAAATAAACCTGAGGCAAACTGAGTCATGTTTTTCTCCTTTCAAGGTAACAGTTCATTAAAAGTGATGCACATAGCTATTAATAGAGTGGGTTACTCTGGCCCTCAGCAAAGCCAGGGACTCAGATGGTACAAAAATTATTGAGATGCAGGAAAGGAGGTGGTTGGGGTATTTAGGAAGCCTTACACTTGACTGCAGCTGAGGTGCAGATGACAATGCCCCTCTGACAATTAAGGTATGTTACTTGCTTTATGGATCTCAATTGCCTGTAGAAATCTTTGCTAGAAAATTGGAACCACCCCAATCAGGATCACCTGGTTAGCTGTCTCCATGAGGTGAGCAAACCACCCCTATTAATTTTTTAAAAGGACAGACAAGGGTGGAACAACTGTCCATTGGGGAAGGGCTAAGCCTTTTCATCAACAGGCAAATAAAACAGAGGTCCCAGGTTAAGCTGGTTAGCAAGTAAATGTGAATGATTGGAGGCATAGGAACAAATTATGGAATCATTTTAATAGTCCAGACAAAAGGTGATGAGGCCCTGAATTCTAGTGTGGAAGCTCTGTGATTATAGACAAAGGGAGAGAAAATAAAAGATACTGTTGAAGTAGAAAGAACAGGACTTGATAAATGATTCACAGTGAGAGGCAGAAGAGTCAAGGATGGTACTGAGGTTATGGATCTGGGAACACTAATCTTAAGAGCTGAAATAATTCTAATATCTCTCTAAAGAAAATAGATAGAAATGAAACGCTTAATATAACTTAAGTAAATTAATAGAAATAACTGCTCACTTCTTAGGCCTCTATGCATATAAATTTGTGTATGTGTGCGTGTGTGTGTGTGTGTGTGTGTGTGTGTGTGTGTTAATTCTATATGAAAGCATTGCTTCATTTGGGAAACCAAAGAGTATTTTCTTAGCTTCTGTGTCTGTCCATATCATTTTGAGCCAAAGAAAATGGAAACAATTAAAAAGGGTGAAGATAGGGAAATTTGTCACTAATCAATAATCTCTGAAGGCCATAGGTCTAGGGAAATTTCTTGAAACATAATAGTCACTCTTCAACAAGTTATTCAGAAGAATGACATCACTTAACTCAATGATGATAATAAAGTATTAGTCACAGGACATGGAGTTTTGATCTGTAAAACTGTTTTTTTTGGGGGGGCACATATTATACAGCCACAGCTCATTTTAAGTGTTTCCTTATGATTACATGAGGCTAAAATAATTTTCCAAATATTGTGTTCAACTCATCCCTTTTTCATATCTGATAGATGATCAAATGAGGCCACAAGTCTTATTCAGTTTAGAAAACTCAGTGGAAAATGAGTATTCTATAAGGGAATCATAAACTTTATAAATTAGGAGGGACCCCAATATCACATAGTCCAATTCATACCTGAACAGTAATTATACTTTCCCCACCCAGTGATCATTTATAGATCTCCACTTATGGGGTGCTCCCTATTTCCTGAGGCAACTTGTTTTACTTATGAACAGCTCAAATATTGTCACCACCATTCCCCACCATTGGTTTTAACTGAAATCTATCTTTGGTTTTTACCTTTTGCTACTTGTCCTGCCCTCTGGGGCCAGAAAAACAAATATCATTTCTAAATGATAACCTTTCAAAGACTTAAAATATAGTCATATATCATTCCCTAGGACCCCTTCTCAGCCTCTTGTTTCAACAATTCGGCTAGCAGCTGCTGTGAGGGTGAAAAACCAACAACAACCAGCTCACAGAATGCTGTAAGCCCAGGTCCTTTTGATCTGCTTTACTAAGGAAAGCAACGTTAAGGGGTTAACAGTCTCACTTTAATCCAGTATATAAATATCATTCACTTAGTTCAGGGGAAAAAGCCAGCACCCTGAACTTCAGAGCAAATACAAACAAATTACAAACATCAACAGACAGATCTTGTCTGATTCAAATCCCAATTCACAGTTACCAGAGTTTAACAAAGTCCCAACATCCCATTTACAAGCTGGAGGACTCTTAGCTACAACTGCCTGGAGTCTCCACATCAGCATGCTACCAACAATGAGAGCCCTGAGGAAATAGCTCTGTCTTCTCTTTTTATACAATTTCACACATCATCAAACATTGTCTGAATGACCAGAACTTAGGCTCCTTCGATTGGCTCTGGTGTTAGCACCTTCCTTCATTGGCCCCACCTTATTTACCAATTCACAACCACATAGGCCTAACACCTAATAGATAGGGGTTTGGGCCTGGGGTTTAGCTCCTAGTAAGACTCAGACACTGAATTAATCAAAGGAAACAAAGGCTAAACTCTTCAAGGATCCCCAATACACCTCCAAAAAATCTTTTCTTCTGGAGTCTAATTATCCTGATTTCCTTCAATTAATCATTTCATGGCCCAGTTCCATGTCTTCACACTATTCTGTTCACTCCTCTCCACCCCCCCTTCTTTTTTCAAAATTATCAATGTTCTTTCTTAAATGTAGTGTTCAGAAACTAGTATAGTAGTGTAAGAGTAGGCCCGATAAGGTCAAAATCTCTTGTTCTAGGTGGACATTTTGTTTCTTCCCATTAACTTTTTTGACAGTCTTGCCATGCTATTGATCTATGTTGAAGTCTTTTTCACATGATCTGTATTCTAATCTTGTCTGCCCCATTGTGAGCTTCCGCAGTTCATTCTTGGAAGTCAAGTTAGGCCTTTATGTGTACCTCTATTAAATTCAGCAGCCTAGGCTTGTTGCATTGTTCCAGTCTGCCAATATTTTTTTGGATCCCAATTTTGTTATCCGGTATGTTAGCCATCTTTCATAGGTTTCTGTCATCTGCTAATGTGTAAGCATTCCATCTCTTCTGATATGCGAGTTATAAATAAAAACTATGGAATAGAACAAGGCCAGTGACAGATTTTTATACCAGGATTAATTCACCAATCAACAGTCTTCAGATCTGGTCTTAATTACTTTTCCATCTTCTTACCTGTGTTAGCATCACACATTCTATGCCCTTCCATCCTATTCACAGATATTAAGAGAGATTTTGCTAAATGTCCCATTGAACTCAAGAAATCTGTATCTTATGAGAGGCACGGTGGCTAGAGAGCTGGACCTGGAATCAGGGAGATCCAAGTTTCAATCTAGACTCTTACAATTATAGTTATGTGATCATGTGCAATCCACTTAACCTCTCTGAGACTCAGTTTCCTTACATGTAAAGTGAGAATGATAATAGCATCTACCTCAAAGGCTTGCTGCAAACACACATACACACACACACACACACACAAGATAATGCAGGTAAATGCTTCACAAAACCTTAAGTGCTATATAAATCTGAGTTATTAGTATATGTAGCATTCCCCTGATCTTCAAGTTTAGTAACCCTGTCAAAAATCTGTCAAAGTGGTTTCTGATGTTTTATACATCTTTAATAAATGGGATAATATTCCCTGAACTGGTGTTCTAAAGAAAGCTGACACTTAAAAAAACTGATTGTGACATATCAATCAAAATTTCTTGTACAGTTTTGGAAAATATAGTATCCAAAGAGATTTAAATGAATCTGATCTTTAAAACTGCCAGATGGCTGTAAGAAAATATCAGATGTTTTATTGAAAGCCTTCAGAGATTTAATCTGGCTTTGAAAGCTATTAGTATTTATAAAGTAATATATCCCAATTGCAAAAAAAAGAACTTTATTAGATGAGATATAAAAGCAAACATTTCATTGATTTTATTTAAAAATGAGCTTTAGTGACTTTTGTAACTAAGCTACATATATATTTTTAAAATGTATATGCCCGTATTCATGTACTTATACAATGAAAACTCCCAAATGGCAAGGACTATTACATTTTAGTCTTTACATATCCAATATTAAGCATAGTGCCTGCCTCCTAATAATTCAAGTGCTTGGTGAGTGGAATGGAATATATTCTTATCATGATTAATAACACACTTTTATGGAGTAACCAAAAGACCATATAGTGATGTTTGTAGTCAAGGTATAATCCTCAGATTTATTCCATGAAGGGTGTATAGAAATAACTCAGGTGCGATTCAAATATAATTGACCTTGCTTGTCTTGTCTGATCAATGACCTCAGAGTTGATTGATGTTTATAGAACGTTTTTTGGAAGATGGAAGAACAAATAGAACAAAATGAATTAAATGGCACATTAGAGATCATCTAACCTAAATCCACTTATTTTATAGAAGAGGAAACTGAGGCCTAGGGAAATTAAATAACTTACTCAAAGTCACACGATTAGGCATTATACAAGCTGGGAGGTGAACCAATTTTCTCTGATTCCAAATGCAGTTTTTTCCCTTTATACTATGAGTTTATAGAGAAGAAGGGCCCAGTTTCTTTTTAGTTTCACAATTTTAAATGGTTACATCTTAAACTGAGACATATGACTCAGGATGCATAAGGAAAAACATGCTACATTTCAAATTAACTAAATCTAATATTTACATTTGTTGAATACCAACCATATTAGAATATAGCTTTTTTTAACATGGTAAAACCAAAATCTTTTCTGGTAATCTTAAAATGTGCCAGTGAATTATGAATCTATTACATTTGTTAAATGGTCCTGACAAAATATAGAAACACATTTTTGATGACTTCCCAAGTTTCAATTTGAAATAAAAATTAAACTGAATGATACATTTACAGGATTATTTTGTTTATTCCAGAGAGCTTATTTCATTGAAGAGTTGATTTAGCAAGGAAATGAACCAAAGATGGAAGAAATAATTATACCAAATGAAGTAAGGGAGTTGATAAACCTATGGAAGGAGTTCATAGATTGTGGATGAGTTCATGCCAAGATGAGGCTTTCTACATATGTACTATACTCCTACCTTGCAAGGCTCACTTAGGGGACTTCCTGAATGTTTCCTTCCTATAAAAATATCATGGAAACTAAAGATCATATACAAATCATATAAAAATCATATAACTTTTTCCACCTCTCTCAGCCAGTAGTACAGCTAATTCTGGAACATTTTCCTTCCAGATCCTAGCACAGCTTATTGGGGATGTGTGGTGTTGTCAGGAGTGGTTAAAATAAGTTTCTATCTCCCTTGATCTCGGGCAATAAAGTCCAGTGCTGGGAGGTGGGAGGACACAGAACTTTGTAGCCTGGTTTGATGATGCTAGGTTTAGTTCCTAATGGAAAAGACCTGTAGGGAGGCAAACAAGCTCATTGCCTACTGAAAGTTAAACTATGTATATTTGAGTGTCCTAGAGGACAGAACTGTATTTCCACTAAGTATAATCCAGAATTTCTGAGTGTAAATGAATGTCAATATCCCATATATCTAAAAAACCAGCATAAACCATTTGAAGATATTCTTATTTCCTATATCCTATTTTCTTTCCTCTTTCTTTGCCTTTCATGAGTAATGTTAAAGGCATTCCTTTTATTCAATAAGTTACCATGGAGATTTAGGGGAATAATAATAATTTACTGCCTAAAAGGTAGCAAGAAATATTATAGAAATATCTCCAGAATGAATTATTCTTGGTTTGGCTGTGAATGGAGAGGGCTACTTCTGTGGTAGTATGGCATCTCAATACAGCACTTAGGAAGCCTAATTAGGGCATCGTATTATTCTCAGCATTTGGTGAGCTTTACTGAAATCACATCCAACTTCCCCTGCTTTGCTTTCACTAACCGTTAATGGGATTATGGCTTTAAAAACAGGCATGAAGGGAGTTGTCAGCAGGAAGATGTCGTGATGTTTCAACACAATGCCACTGGTAGCCAAGATAAAAGGGAGTTGCGAATCTTCCCAGTTCCTTCATCTTCTAAGATTAATCAGAGTAAATGTTTGAGTTACCAGTTAGGTCCTTGGGGCCTAAAGTTTATACTGCTTTAATCTGTCATTTCTCCTAAAGAAGAGTGGTCTTTAAGAATATGGAATGATTTATGACTTGAGACACTTAAAATGCTGTGATTTGGTTCAGAAGCCTCAAATCCAATGGACCTTTAAATTATAAAGCAATTATATTCAAAATGCTACATAAACTTTAGAAGCAGTGTGGTATTATGGATAGCATGTTGGAGACAGGAAGATAAGGGTTCAAATCCTGTCTCTGACACTTTCTAGCTATGTCACCCCAAGCTAGTTACTTAACCTCTGTGTCACTCAAGACTTCTCCATTAACTCATAGAAAAGTTGAAAGTTGCCTTGGTGGAGAGTTGTTATTGTTTTTAGTCATTTTTCAGTCATATTCATCTCTTTGTGATCCCTTTGGGGGTTTTCTTGGCAAAGATACCATGCTAATTAAATCAAAACAAATTCCTCTAGTATAGAATATAATCAGTTTTGGTCAAGGTAATTACCATAAAGATACAACGCATTCCATAGTATTTTAATACATTTAAAAAAAATCTCTTTTTCCACCCCTGAGTTTATAGCTCTGTGATATGTGCTGGTTATTTCTTCCCAGAAGCACTAATACCTACACTGTTTTTGAGGTCCTTAAAGTTTCATTCTAAATGTTTAATAAACATGTTATCTCTTGCCTCTGAACCTTGTTCTATTAAATACTGTCAAAAAGTATTTATCACATTGGATATTTTACAAATTCCTGAGTAAATAGTTATTTACCACATATGTTATGAAATTCAAGATATATTAGCTAGGGGGTTACTCAATTTGAACATCCAAAAATGCTTGTTATAGTTAGTAGGTCAGAGCATAATAATTTCTACAGTATTTTTTAAAAGTTTAATTACAAGAAAGCCATTTTTGACACATGGACTGTGTATCTTGCCATTGCAGGAGATACCAGACCCCATAGAGTATAAATGAAATATTTCTTAACTACCACAAACACACATATATCTAAACAATCCTTCTACTTCTAATAGTCTAACAGAATAGTACTTCTAAGAAGAAGAGGAAGTTTGATGTGATTTAGAATAGTCCATTCTAAAGTTTTGGATGTATTATGCTCCCTCAACTGGGTATGCAAGCATACCTGGATTGTTACCTTCAGGAAAAATATTTACATCCTTCCCAAACATGCTTTAGATGGGATCTATGGTGAAATGGTTCATTTATGCAACTTCAGAGTACAGGTTGTAATTTATTTTTAAAGTGTGGGGCATTGGGCTATGGAAGACACATTTCTCTTCTGGGGACATTGGAAGCTAGTGACTCTAGGCCTAGTGAGGAGTGCAAAGGCAAGTTAATCCTGGAGGACCTTAATTAGAGAGCTCACCTAAAACCTTAAAGATCTAAGTCTGAAACTGGGTAGTTTTCATTTCTGTTGTGTCCAACTCTCCACCACTTTATTTAAGGTTTTCTTGGGAAAGATACTGGGGTAGTTTTCTGTTTCATTCTCTATCTTATTTTATAGATGTGGAATTGAGGCAAACAAGATTAAGAGACTTGCACAGGGTCACACAGTTAGATAGTGTCTAGGGCCAGACTTGAACTCATGAAGATGAGTCTTCCTGACTCCAGGACTGGCATTCTATCTACTACACCACCCAATTGCTCTTATATGCTACTTTAGCTTTATGTATTATTTTCAGACTCATATATATTCTTTTCCTTTAACAGTAAAACTTGGAAAATGTGTGGCATCAGGGGTAAAGAAGAGAACAGAAAAAGAATGCCAGACACAGATAAGGAATTAGGTCAATGGGGGTAAAAGACAGGGAAAATGTGAGGGTGTGCTGGAGGCAGCTCAAAAAAGCTTAGTTAGCATTTGCACCTCAAGAATGGCAACTGCTATAAATCAACGCTTCATTGGTTTTCCTCTGGATTGTTCATATTTAAGAAATTGGAGGAAAATGATAATAATGCAAATTAAAATTAAATGTATGATAAACATACTTTTCCTCTGCCTAGAAGCATGATTCTTAGAGGTATTAGCATATCTCTAGGTAAAGGCAATTTAGCATTTGGCAGAAATTTCTCAGAACCCAGAGAGCCAAGCAAAGAAATAAAAAGAGGAATAGGCCTAGGCCCTAAAATTGGAATTTGGAGGAAGGGGAAAAAGGAGGAGAGTGAGAAAGAGGAGAAGTGGAGTAGAGAAGAAGAGGAAAGCAAAGAGGAGGAAGAGGAGGAAAGAGAGGAGGAGGAGAAATAGGAGAAAGAGAAGAAAATCAGAAGGAAAGGAGAAAGAGAAGAAGAAGAAGAAGAAGAAGAAGAAGAAGAAGAAGAAGAAGAAGAAGAAGAAGAAGAAGAAGAAGAAGAAGAAGAAGAAGAAGAAGAAGGAGAAGAAGAAGAAGGAGGAGGAGAAGAAGAAGGAGAAGAAGAAGAAGGAGAAGAAGAAGGAGAAGAAGAAAGAGAAGAAGGAGAAGGAGAAGAAGGAGAAGAAGGAGAAGGAGATAGAAGGAGAAGGAGATAGAAGGAGAAGGGGAAGAAGAAGAAGAAAATGTTCTCATTTCCAGGAGTCATGACAGCAGAGGAAGCAGTAAATCACTTTAACTGTCCTATACTAACCTCCAAACAACCATAAAATAGAGCCCCCAAACAAATGCTATAATAGCAGAATCAGCAAAAGGACAGGGTGAAACAATTTTTTAAACCAAGAAACCTGAAAGGTTGGCAAGAAAGGTCTGTCTCACACAGGTGAAAGGAGAGCATAGTGCAGGATGGGAAGCATCCAAGGAGGCCAGTAGCAAGCTCCACCTCAGCAAACCAGAGGGAGATCCAGAGCCCCAGAGTGGTGAAGCAGGCGAATACCAACCGAGATATTCCACCTGCCTTAGCATAGCCAGGGGGGAAACTGGAGACTCCAGCTCCAAGAACCACCTCATGCTTCAGTGTACTCCAGGTAAACAGACATCCTTCAATAGTGAGACCTACACATGCTGCAGCCTGCCCTAGACAAAAAGGCAGCCTCCAGAGGCCAGTCCACCACATGCTTCAGTGTAGCTATGGGGAAATGCAGAAACATGCCTCAGCACATGCCAGGCACTACCACTAGGATGCTATTTCTGCACCAGGTAAGCTGCTGGACCCTTATGGCCTCCAGATGTGCCAGCCAACCCCCAAACACCTGTCTCAGCACAGCAGCACACACAAGGGTCCTCTGTGGTCCCTAGGGCAACATAGTACCAGGTAAATAGCCAGGGTCTGCAGCCACTAGCACAAAAGCCTGAGACAGTACCCCTTCTCTCCCAGGTACAGAGTTCAAATTGAAAAGAAAAGAAAAAAGGTACCCCCCAAAAGATAAGCAAAAAACAAAAAAGAATCTGATCATAGAAAGTTATTATGATGACTGGGAAGACCAAGACACAAACTCAGAAGACGACAAAAAAGTCAAAACAACTATGGGCAAAACCCCAAAGAATAATGGAAAGTCATCTCAAACCCAGAAAGAACTTATGGAAGAACTCAAAAAGGAGCTTAAAATCATATAAAAGAGATAGAAGAAAAATAGGAAACAAAATGAGAGTGAAGAAAGAGAATTATGAAAAAAGAGTTAGCAGTTTGGAAAATTGTTTAAAAGGTAGAATTGGCCAAATGGAAAAAAGACATGCAAAAATCCACAGAAGAAAACAACTCCTTAAAAATACAATTGGCCAAATGGAAAAGAAAGTAAAAAAGCTATTTGGGGAAAATGAAACCTTAAAAATGAGAATTGGGCAAGTGAAAATTAGTGCCTCTATTAAACACCAAGAATCAATAAAACCAATACAAAAGAATGAAAAAAAGCATGAAAATGTAAAATAATTTATGGGAAAAGCAACTGACCTAGAAAATAGATCCAGGAGAGATAATATCAGAATCATTGGACTACCTGAAAGCTATAATCAAAAGGAAAACCTGGTCAGCATCTTTCAAGAAATTATCAAGGAAAACTGCCCTAATATCTTAGAACCAGAGGGCAGAATAGGCATTGAAAGAATCCACTGATCATCTCAGTAAAGAGATCCCAAAATAAGAACACCAAGGAACATTACAGCCAAATTTCACAGCTACCAGGCCAAGGAAAAGAAAAACACTATAAGTGGCCAGAAAGAAATAATTCAGATATTGGGGAGTCATGATCAGGATCACCCAGGACTTGGCAGCTGCAACATTAAACAATTGAAGGTCATAAAGAACATGATATTCTGGGAGTCAAAGGAGCTGGGAATACAACCAAGAATCACTTACCTGACAAAATTAAGCATAATACATCAAGGGGAAAATGGTCATTCAACAAAATAAAGGATTTCAAGCCTTTATAAGGAGAGGACCAGAAATAAACCAAAAATTTGACCTCTGACTTCAAGATCCAAGTGAAGCACAAACAGGTAAAAAGGGAAAGGGAAACACAAGGGATTCAACACAGCTAAACTGCCTGCATCCCTATGTGGGATGATGATACTTATAACTCTTAAAAACTGTATCACTATCAGTAGAGATAGAAGGAATATACATAGAAAGAGGGTATGCGTATAAGGTGTATTTGAGGGAATGACATAAAAAATTAAGGAATGAGAAAGAGGAGTACAATGGATGCAGAAGTAAGGGAAAGGTAGAATGGGGTAAATTATCTCACATGAAGGGGCAAGAAAGACCTATTATAGTGGAGAGGAAGATGGGAGGGTGGGCAGTGGGCATCACCTGAACCTTACTCTCATCAGTATTGGCTCAAAGAGGGAATATACACAATCAGTTGAATTTATAAATCTATCTTACTAATAGGGAAGTGGGAAGGGAGGAGATCAAGTAAAGGGGAGTGGGAACTGACAGAAGGGGAACAGGTAAAAGAGCTGGTAGACAGAAGCAAAATACTAGTGAGGTAGGAAAGGGTGAAAGGAGAGAGAAGAGAAACAGGAGGAAGAATAAGATGGAGGTAAATACACAAGTAGTAATCAACTATGAATGTGAATGGGATGAACTCTCCCATAAAATAGAAGTGGATTGCAAAGTAGATTAAAAATCATAATCCTACAATTTGTTGCTTATAAGAAACATGCTTGAAGCAAAGAGATAAGGGTCTAGAGCAAAATCTATTATGCCTCAGCTGAAATAAAAAAAAAGCAGAGGTAGCATTCCTGATCTTAAACAAGTAAAAGCAAAAATAGACCTAAATAAAAGAGATAAGGAAGGAAACTACATCTATTTAAAAGATACCACAGACAAAGAAGCAATCAAATTAGAAAATCAAGGAATAGTCTGCCTGTCATATCTATGAGGTGGGGAAGAATTCATGACCAAACAAGAGAGGGAGAGCATTGTGAAATGTAGAATAGACAATTTTGCTCATATTAAATTGAAAAGCTTTTGTACAAACAAAGCCAATACATCCAAGATTAGAAGGAAAGCAGAAAGCTTGGAAATAATCTTTACAGCAATTATCTCTGATAAAGGTCTTATTTCTCAAATATATAGAGAACTGAGTCAAATTTATGAGAAAACCATCCATTTGCAATTGAGAAATGCTCAAAGGATATGCACAGGCAGTTTTCAGGTGAATGAAATCAAAGATATCTGTAGGCATATGAATAAAGAAGTGCTTCAAATAACTTTTGATTAGAGAAATGAAAATTAAAATGACTCTAAAACACCACTTCACAATAATCAGATTGGCTAATATGACAAAAAAGGAAAACAATACATGTTAGAGAAGATGTGAGAAAATTGGGACACTAATGCACTGTTGGTGGAGTTGTGTACTGTTCCAACCATTCTGGAGAGCAATTTGGAACTGTGTCCAAAGGACAATTAAACTGTGCATACCCTTCAATCTGGCAATACCACTATTTGGTCTGTATCCCAAAAAGAATTTTAAAAAAGGGAAAATGATGTACATGCATACATATACATAGCAGCCCTATTTATGGTGGCAAAATATTTGAAAGTGAGGGATGTCCATCAATTGGGGAATGGCTGAACAAGCTGGGGTGTCTGGCCTGCTGAATCCTTTTCAGGAGTGCTTGACATTTGAGAAAATCCAAGATTAGAAGTGCTTCCTTCATTCCAGTGTGTGTGTGTGTGTGTGTGTGTGTGTGTGTGTGTGTACTTGAACAAACAAAAGTTATTACTGTTGAATTACAGTGAAGCCCCCAAAGAAATACATATCTAGAGCCCATAAATCATTTTATTATGAATTCTTTTGAGTCTTTATTAAATTCCTTCCTTTATCCACTTTATACTGCAACAGATCCTTAATTTTTTCATTATTTTTCTGTTGGAGATTCAGGGAGTAAAGAAGCTGACAATAAGGATTTCCTTAGGTAGCTATCTCAAGATCATCCTGAAAATCCTCTAATTCAATAATAAAACATATGCTAGGTTATGTCCATAGTTTTCCTGAAATGAAAAAAAAATGTATGTGATGATTTGATGAAGTCAGAGAACACAATGTTAAATAAAGACCAATGCATAAAAATGTATCTGCAATGAATGGCTTAAATGGAAAATGGAATTTGAAGATACTGGTCATAAATCATGTTTCTGATAACAAACATGCCACTGGCAGGCATCAGGGTCCCCAGTATTTTAATTCAGAAGGTCATTGCTTTAATGCTTTTCATTGAAACCAAAAAAGTATTCAAATTGTTGAGCATTTCTCCATTTATTCTTTGTATTCAATTAAAATAAAATATCCAAAATTGTTTAATGGCTTTTGTAATTAAATCAAAACACAGAGAAAACTTTAGTTAAATAACAATGTACATGCTGTATCCGGCTTCTTCCCATCCTAAATGTGGATCATATGAAAGCTGCCCTACATTTAAGGCATATTCTGTGTCAATATCCTTTGAAAATGACTTATTGAGAGGCCTCAATAATGGTTCTTTCACTATATCAACGAGAACAGAAAATAATTCAAAGGAAGGTATTAATAACAAGGAAAATACTATGATACACACAGAGATACATTCTCCCACAGAGTATCACACCATGGGTAAAAAGAATACTTATTGAAAACACATCTGTCCAGGGAACATGTGTTGCTGTGAAATACATGTAGTTATGGCAACTCACATTCCTAGGGTGGCATCTCTGTGTGAATACTTTTCTGTCTCCTGTTTTCTGCTACTGTTTTATTCTCTAAAAATTTGCTCATGTTATGTTATTCTAGTGATATCATTGAATAACAAATTGGTTTCTCTTCTACTGCGTACTACTAAGATTCTCTGTTGGTCAGTTGTCTCTACCATATTGGCATAGGCAGACGTCTTTGGCCTACTCTCTGCTAGATCTCAAGCTTTCATTCACTGATTCTGTGGTGAATTGTAACTATCATGCTGAAAGCAGAGTGCAACCCAGCATGGGCCATCCCAGGACAGACCAGACCGGGAATCATCTGGAGCAGGCCTTAGGGCCATGAATCACTGAGCTGTAGCAGTTAGCAGACTTCTCAACCCACCAATACCAAAGACCACAGGGCAGATTAGTGGGAAAATTGCTGGATCAGGGTGAGAGCTGTCCTTCCCCAGCCCTGGGGGCAGCAGAGGTGGTGGCAGTGGCAGTGGCAGCAGCAGGAAGCTCATGTGGCTGCTTCCAGAGCTCCAGTGTCAGCCGCTTCCAGAGTCTCTGGCCCATATGGTGGGAGGAGGCAAGTGGCAAATCAGAGTGGGAGTGCAGGGAGTGCAGGGAGTGCTTTGCTGGTGCAGAGGAAGGGTTCTCTTGCTTTGCTCTATTTGGATCAGGGTTGCAGTCCTGGTGGGTGGTTTTTGGGGGAGGAGGAGTGCTTGGATCCCAGTCGCAGTTCTGAGTGGCAGGTCCAGGGAGAAGAGAACTAGCACTGAGCTTGTGGTCACAGTGGAGGGGGGGTGCCCTTCTCACAGTTTTAGGGCAGAAACTCACGGAGCAGAGCTCAGGCCTGGAGAGTAGTAACCACACCTCTTCTTAGAGCATCCTAATTTGGAAGAACTGAAAACTTATAGATCCTTTGAAGTATCTCTGAAAACAGCTGCAGAAAAACCTCTGAAGTTTGGGACATTACACCCTACGCATTAGAAGCAGAACCCTGCTCTAACAAAGAGTTAAACATTAAGCAGTAGACAAGGAAAATGAGCGAAGAACAGAAAAAAATTCTGACCATAGAAAGTTACTATGGTGAAACAGCAATGAGATACTCATAGCAGCAGCTATGAATATGCATACATTCTCCCAGGGTTGGTTCACAAAATATAATAAACTCTCTTCCTCCAACAAAAAAAAAAAACAAAATATTTATTTGGAACATTACTATTAGGATACCAGAAGGCAAGATTTAGCAAAGTACTCATTGCCAATCCAGGAAGTGCCCACATCACATGCATTCTCTCTTTCTAGCCTCCCTGCAAGAAAGTTCCCCTAGGCAAGTTCTGCCCCCTGCTGATTTCTTTCTTTCTTTCTCTCTCTCTCTCTCTCTCTCTCTCTCTCTCTCTCTCTCTCTCTCTCTCTCCACCCACACCTCTCCTTCCAAGCAATACAATATAGACTGTTTCTAATAAAAGACTTGACACTTGATTGGCTTAGTGCTGAGAAGCTTGGAAATCAGCACTTAAGTAGAAAGATGTGAAAATGCCTGTGTCCCAGAGTCTAATTGGCTCTGTGTCAGGGCTCCATATGAGGCCTATTAATGGGTGGGGAAGATATTGTATCCCATTGACCTTAAATATGGTGACAAGGAAGATCAAAACACATGCTCAGAAGAAGACAATAATGTCAAAGCTCCTATATCCAAAGCTTCCAAGAAAAATATGAAATGGTCTCAGGCCATGGAAGACCTCAAAAAGGATTTTGAAAATCATGTAAGAGAGGTAGAGGGAAAAAAATCTGGGAGCAGAAATGAGAGTGATGCAAGAAAATCATGAAAACAAGTCAACAGTTTGGTAAAGGAGACACAAAAGAATACTGAAGAAAATAACCTTAAAAACAGAGTAAGCCAAATGGTAAAAGAGGTACAAAAAGCCAGCAAGGAGATGAAGGCCTTAAAAGGTAGAATTGACCAAATAGGAAAAGAGGCATAAAAATTCACTTAAGAAAAAAAAACAAACCTCCTCAAAAAGTATAATTGGTCAAATGAAAAAGGAGGTACAAAATCTCAACGAAGAAATTAATTGCTTAAAAATTACAATGGAGTAAATGGAAGCTAATGATTTGATGAGAAATCAAGAAAGAGTTAAAAAAAACAAAAGAATTAAAAAATAGAAGACAATGTGAAAAAGCTCATTGGAAAAACAAGCTACCTCTAAAATTAATCTAGAAGAGATAATTAAGAAACTGTTGGATTGTGTGAAAGCCATTGATTAAAAACAAAAGAACCTAGAGGTCAACTTTCAAAAAATAAACAAGGAAAACTGTCCTGATATCCTAGAACCAGAGGGCAAAATAAAAATTGAAAGAATTCACTGATAACCTCTTGAAAGAGTGCCCAAGAATTTCCAGAATCAAGGATAATACATTGCAAGAAGCCAAAAAGAAACAATTCAAGTGTCATGGATGCACAGTCAAGATAATACAATATTTAGCATCTTGTACATTAAAGGACAAGAGGGCTTGGAATACGACATTTTAGAGGGTAAAAGATCTAGGATTAGAACCAAGAATTATCTACCCAGCAAAACTGAATATAATTCTTCAGTGAAAAAAATGGATATTAAATGAAATAGAGGATTTTCAAGCATTCTTGATGAAAAACCAGAGCTGAATAGAAAATCTGACTTTCAAATAGAAGACTCAAGAGAAACATAAAAATGCAAACAGGAAAGGGAAATGGCACGGAATTTAGTACAATTAAACTTTTACCATTCCTATTTGAGAAGATGATATTTGTAACTTATAAGAACTTTCCCATTATTAGGGCAGTTAGAAGGGTATATAGAGACAGAAGGTACAGAATATGAAGTGATGCTAACTAAAAAATAAAAATAAAATAAAATGAAAGGGTGAGAGTGTAATGTACTGGGAGAAAGGAAAAGGGAGAAATAGAATGGGGTAAATTATCTCACACAAAAAAGGCAAGAAGGGGAAGTTGAAGGGGGAGTGAGTGAGCTTTACTCTCACCAGAATTGGCTGAAAGAGGGAATAACATACACACTCAATTGGGTAAAGAAATCTATCTTACCATACAAGAAAGTGGGAGGGAGGGGACAAAAGAAGGGGGGTGGTTATAGAAGGAAGGGCAGATTGGGGGAATGGGTTTATTAGAAGGAAAACACTTTAGAGGAGGGACAGAGTGAAAGGAGAGAGAATAGAATAAACAGGGGATGGGGAATAGGATGGAGGAAAATACAGTTAGCAATAGTAAATATGAAAAAAAAATTTAAATAAGTTTCTCTGATAAAGGCCTCGTTTCTCAAACACATGGACAACTGAGTCAAATTTCTAAAAATGAGTCATTCCCCAAATTGATAAATGATCAAAAAATATGAATAGTTTTCAGATGAAATAATCAGAAATAGCTATAGCTGCATGAAAAATGCTTTATCTCACTATTGATTGGTGCAATGAAAATTAAAACAATTCTGAAGCATTATCTCATACCTATTAGATGGGTTAACAGGAAAGAAAAGGAAAATGACAAATGCTGTAGGGGATGTGGGGAAAATGAGACAGTGGTGTACTGTTGGAGTGGTGAACTGATTCAACCATTCTTTAGAGCAATTTGGAACTGTGGCCAAAGGGCTATAAAACCATGCATACCCTTTGACCTAGCAATACCACTACTATGTCTGTATTGCCAAAGTGATAAAAAAGGAAAAGGACCTATATGTACAAAATTTTTTATAGCAGCTCTTTTGTGGGGGCAAAGAATTGGAAACTGAGGGGATCAATGCCCATTAATTGGGGAATGGCTGTACAAAATTTGGTATGTGATTTTGATACAATACTCTTATGCTCTAAGAAATGTTGAGAATGATGCTCTCAGAAAAACCTGGATTTACATGACATGATGTAAAGTGAAATGTACTGTGTACAAAGTAACAGCAAAATTCTGAATTGACGGGTTGTAAATAACTTAGCTATTCTCAGCAATACAATAATCCAAAACAATTCTGAAGGGCTATGATGAAAAATGCTATCTATCCCCAGAGAAAGAACTGATAGTGTCTGAATGCAGACTGGAGCATTCTTTTTAAACTTTGTTTTTGTTGTGGAGTTTTTTTTTGTCTATGTTTTCATTCACCATGTGACTATTATGTATATGTTTTGCTTGATGACACATGTATACCCTATATCAAATTGCTGGTCTTCTCAGTGAGGTGGGGTGGGGAGGGAGAGGGAGATTTTGGAACTCAAAGTTCCAAAAAATTAATGGTAATAACTGTTTTTACAAGTTACTGGGGAAAACTAAAATCCTAAATTTTACATACACACACACACACACACACATTTGTTAAGAGATTTGGGTTTTTTAATACTAAATTTGGAGTGACATTTGATAAAATGAAGTAATCTTTTTCATCCACAGATGCCCACTTATTTCTATTTTTAAAGGAAGCTTTCTATCTAACAAAACAGTTTCCTCAGCCCCTCAGAGAATATTTTCTTTCATCTTTAGTGTTATAGAATCAGTGAGTCTTGAGAAAACACTCTAGGAGAAAACTGGATGTTATCTGCCAATTTCTTTTGTATGTTTCACATATATTGGTCAACAAGAAATCAGTGATTTCTGTGTAACCAGAATACCAGATTGCTTCCATAAGGGAGATTAATTATTTTTCTGAATGTAAGACCACCTAAGTCCTGCTGAGACATGTCCTAGTAGTGAAGTTTTTCATGGGAAAAATGTATTTTTTCCACTCAAAAATCTCATGATTTAAGAGCAAAATTACAGACACAGAAAGGCATCAAAGAAGTGAATACATTTTTATACTATAGAAGTCATACAGAAAATTGAAGTTCCTTAAGAAAATAACATAAAAAGATTTTTTATGGTTAGAGATTTTTTTTTCTCTTTTACATACTAAATTTTTTAATTGAGATTTTTTCCTGGTTTACAACCCTCAGTTCTGCATGATTTTGAATTCCAGATTTTCTTCCCCTACCTCTTCTCCCCCCTCCTCCCCAAGATGGCATGGAATCCAATATATCTTCTACATATAACTTCACATTAAACTAATTTACACAATAGTCAAGTTGTAAAGAATTATGACCAATGGAATGAATTACGAGAAAGAAGAAACAAAACCAAATAAAAAAGAGAAAAAAAGAAAAATATAAAAGACAGCAAATAGTTCGCCTCAATCTGCATTCAGACTCCAGAGTTCTTTCTCTGGATGTAGATAGCTCTCTCCATCATAAGTCTTTGGAGCTGTCTTTGAACCTTGTATTGCTGAGAAGAGCCAAATCTATCAAGTTTAGTCATCACAGAATCAATATATCTGTGGTTGGGTACAATGTTCTCCTGGTTCTGCTCTGCTCACTCAGCATTATATCATGTAGGTCTTTCCAGGTTATTATGAAGTACATATCTTTCCCATTTCTTATACCACAATACTATTCCATTACATTCATATAACACAACTTGTTCAGCCATTCCCCAATTGAAGGGCATTCCCTTGACATCCAATTCTTTGCTACCACAAAAAGAGCTGCTACAAATATTTTTGTACATATGAATCCCTTTCTCACCTGTGTGATCTCTTTGGGTTACAGCTCTAGAAGTGGTATTGCAGAGTCAAAGGGTATGAACATTTTTATAGCCCTTTGGACATAGTTTCAAATTGCTCTCCAGAATGGCTGGATCAGTCCAAAACTCCACCAACAATGTAACAGTCTTCCAATTTTCTCACATCCTCTCCAGCATTTATAATTTTACTGTTTTGTCATGCTAGCCAATCTGACAGGAGAGATGTGGTACCTAAGAGTTGTTTTGATCTGCATTTCTCTAATCAATAGTGATTTAGAGCATTTTTTTTCCATTTGCCTATAGATATCTTTAATTTCTTCCTCTGAAAACTACCTATCCATATCCTTTGACCATTTATCAATTGGGGAATGATTTTTATTCCTCTAAATTTGGCTCAGTTCCCTGTATATTTTAGAGATGAGGTCTTTATCAGTGACACTGGTTATAAAGATTTTCTCCCAATTTTCTACTTCCCTCCTAATCTTTGATGCATTGGCTTTTTTATACAAAACTTTTCAATTTAACATTATCAAAATTATCTATTTTGCATTTGTAATGCTCTCCATCTCTTGTTGTGTCATGAATTCTTTCCTTTCCATATAGATACTAAATTTTAATTTCATGACCCAGCTTGAAAAAATCAAAGTAGTCAAAGTGAAGATGGCAGAGTAGAGAGTATTTTACTTGAGGCTTCCAAACATTCTCCTCTACTCAACTTTAAAATAATGCATGAAATAGAATTGTAAATTGGTGTAATCAAAAAAAGGTCAAGTTGAAACATTTTTCTAGCCCAGGATAACTTAGGGAGTCAGAAGGAAAGGTCTATGGCAAAAAAAAAAATGAGAATGATACAAAAAATTATGAAAAGAGAACAATGTGGTAAAAGAAACATAAAAATACTGAAGAAAATAGTTCCTTAAAGAAACAGAATTTTTGAAATTGGAAATGTGGTGAGAAAAACCTCACTGAAGAAAATAACTGCTTAAAAAATTAGAATTTGTGGGGGGGGCGGAGCCAAGATGGCAGCTGGTAAACAGGGACTAGAGTGAGCTCCGTACCCGAGTCCCTCCAAAAACCTATAAAAAATGGCTCTGAACCAATTCTAGAATGGCAGAACACACAGAACAGCAGAGGGAAGCAGGGCTCCAGCCCAGGACACCTTGGATGGTCTCTGGGTGAGGTCTATTCCACACAGAGCTGGGAGCTGGGAGCTGGGAACGGAGTGGAGCAGAGCCCAGCCTGAGCAGCGTGGACCATCCAGACTAGAAGCCCGGCGGAGGGGGCCCTAGCACCATGAATATGTGAGCTGCGGCAGTTACCAGACCCCTCGACCAAACACCAAAGACTGCGGAGAAGGTTAGTGGGAAAAGCTGCAGGAGTGGAAGGAGTTTGCGGTTCGGCTTCCAGCCCCGGGGGCAGCGGAGGTGGGGCAGCTACAGCTGTTGTTACTTCCAGCTCCAGGCCCACCTGGTGGGAGGAATTAAGTGGCGGATCAGAGCAGGAGTGCAACAGCCTGCTGAAGATCTAAGCCCAGTCTGGACTGGGGGTTCTTGGGGAAGGAGCAGTGCGGGTCTCACAGAGCTGGCACCTCCCCCCCCAAACGTGGAACATAGAACTCATTAATTTACAAGCAGTCATACCCCACTGAAAAACTCAAGGGTCAAGTTAGTTGGTTGGGAATATGGCCAGGCAGCAAAAACACGCCCAGATTCAGTCTCAGACATTGGATTCTTTCTTTGGTGACAAAGAAGACCAAAACATACAGCCTAAAGAAGACAACAAAGTCATAGAGCCTACAACAAAAGCCTCCAAGAAAAACATGAACTGGTCCCAGGCCATGGAAGAGCTCAAAAAGGATTTGGAAAAGCAAGTTACAGAAGTAGAGGAAAAATTGGGAAGAGAAATGAGAAGGATGCGAGAAAACCATGAAAAACAAGTCAATGACTTGCTAAAGGAGACCCAAAAAATACTGAAAAATACACTGAAGAAAACAACACCTTAAAAAATAGATTAACTCAAAAGAGCTCCAAAAAGCCAATGAGGAGAAGAATGCCTTGAAAGGCAGAATTAGCCAAATGAAAAAGGAGGTCCAAAAGATCACTGAAGAAAATACTACTTTAAAAATTAGATTGGAGCAAGTGGAAGCTAGTGACTTTATGAGAAATCAAAATATTATAAAACAGAACCAAAGGAATGAAAAAATGGAAGACAATGTGAAATATCTCCTTGGAAAAACCACTGACCTGGAAAATAGATCCAGGAGAGATAATTTAAAAATTATTGGACTACCTGAAAGCCATGATCAAAAAAAGAGCCTAGATACCATCTTTCAAGAAATTATCAAGGAGAACTGCCTTGATATTCTAGAGCCACAGGGCAAAATAGAAATTGAAAGAATCCATCGATCGCCTCCTCAAATAGATCCCCAAAAGTAATCTCCTAGGAGTATTGTCGCCAAATTCCAGAGCTCCCAGATCAAGGAGAAAATACTGCAAGCAGCCAGAAAGAAACAATTTGAGTATTGTGGAAACCCAATCAGAATAACCCAAAATCTGGCAGCTTCTACATTAAGAGATCGAAGGGCTTGGAATGCGATATTCCGGAGGTCAATGGAGCTAGGATTAAAACCTAGAATCACCTACCCAGCAAAACTGAGTATCATGTTCCAAGGCAAAATATGGATTTTCAATAAAATAGAGGACTTTCAAGCTTTCTCAGTGAAAAGACCAGAACTGAATAGAAAATTTGACTTTCAAACACAAGAATCAAGAGAAGCATGAAAAGGTAATCAAGAAACGGAAATTGCAAGGGCCTTACTAAAGTTGAACTGTTTTGTTTATATTCCTACATGGAAAGATGATGTGTATGATTCATGAGACCTCAGTATTAGGGTAGTTGAAGGGAATATGCATATATATATATATATATATATATATATATATATATATATATATATATATATGTTTATGTGTATATATATGTTAATGTATATATATAAGTGAATGTGTATGTATGTATATATCTATGTGTATATGTATGTATGTATGTGTATGTGTATATATATATGTGTGTTTTTTATATATATATATGTGTTTATATATATATATAGATATATAAAAGAGAGAGAGCAGACACAGGGTGAGTTGAAGATGAAGGGAAGATACCTAAAAGAAATAAAATGAAAGTAAGGAATGAGAGAGGAATATATTGAGAGAGGGAAATAGGGAGAGATAGAATGGGGTGGATTATCTTGCATAAAGGTGGCAAGAGGAAGCAGTTCTGTGGGAGGAGGGGAGAGGGCAGGTGAGGGGGGAATGAGTGAATCTTGCTCTCATCAGATTTGGCCTGAGGGGGAATACCATACATACTCAGTTGGGTATCTTACCCCACAGGAAAGAAGAAGGAGGAAGATAAAAAAAAATAAAAGGGGGGGGGATGATGGAGGGGAGGGCAGATGGGGGTGGAGGTAATCAAAACAAACACTTTGGAAAGGGGACAGGGTCAAGGGAGAAAATTCAATAAAGCGGGATGGGTTGGGAAGGAGCAAAATGTAGTTAGCCTTTCACAACATGAGTATTGTGGAAGGGTTATACATAATGATACATGTGAGGCCTAGGTTGAATTGCTCAACTTCTTAGGGAGGGTGGGTGGGAAGGGAAGAGGGAGAGAATTTGGAACTCAAAGTTTTAAAATCAGATGTTCAAAAACCAAAAAGTTTTTGCATGCAACTAAAAAATAAGACACACAGGCAATGGGGTGTAGAAATTTATCTTGCCCTACAAGAAAGGAAGGGAAAAGCGGATGAGAGGGGAGGGGTTGATAGAGGGGAGGGCTGACTGGGGAACAAGGCAACCAGAATATAAGCCATCTTGGAGTGGGGGGGAGGGTAGAAATGGGGAGAAAATTTGTAATTCAAACTGTTGTGAAAATCAATGCTGAAAACCAAATATGTTAAATAAATAAATTTAAATTAAATTAAATTAAAAAAATTAGAATTTGTAAAGTTGAAACTAATGACTTCCTGGGACTTTAACAAACAACCAAACCATCAAAAGAATAAAAAATTATGTAAGGATATGTGAAGTAATCCACTGAAAAATAATTCATCTGTAAAATAGATTGGAAAGGATTAATTTATAAATCATTAGACTTTAGATATTATATTATTAGGGCATTAAATCTCACAAACAAATGCAGAAAAGCAAAAAGAAGATGAAATGCACCATTTTCAGATCACAATGCAATAAAAATAATATTCAATAATGGCACATGGAAGCATATATTAAAATAGATTTGAAACTATATAATTTAAACCTAAAGAAAATAATCTAAACTTATTTAAACATATTGCAAGTTAAAGAATAAAACATAGAAATAATCAGTAATTTCATTAAAGAAAATTACCAGAATGATACAATATGCCACAATTTGTTGGATACAGCCAAGGCATTTCTAAGAGGAATATTTTTATCTCTAAATGCTTACATCCATAAAAGAGAGAAAGTGCAGAAGAATAAATTCAGCATAAAATAAAATAAGCAAAAAAGAAAAAATGAAGCAAAATCCCCAATTAAAGACCAAAATGAAAATACTCAAAATGCAAAGACATATTAAGAAAGTTGAAAGTATTTTTTAAAAGTGAACTAATTAAAAAATATTAGGAGCTGGTTTATGAAGAATAAACAAATAAAATAGATAAATAATTACCTGCCAGATCTATAAATAAAGAAAGAGTTTATGAGCATAGAAAGATAGAAAGAATCATGGGAGACAAATAAATAATTTTGATTATGTTAAATCAATTTGCACAAACAAAACCAAGTCAGTCAAAATTAGAAAGAAGGCAAGAAATTAGGGGGAAATTATAGTAAATTTATCCAATAAAGTTTGGATTTCTCAAATATGTAGGAAGCTGAGCCAAATTTACAAAAAAAAATAGTCATTCCCCAATTGCAAGTGTTAAAAGACTATGAACAGGCAGTTTTCAGAAGAAATCAAAGTTATTAAATTATATAAAAATACTTTAAATTACTATTAGAGAAGTGCAAATGAAAAACTTTGAGGTACATATACCTACTTTTCAGATTGGGTAACATCACAGAAAAGGTACATGAGAAATGCTGGAGTCGATGTTGGAAAATTAGAACTCAAATCCACTTTTGATGCAATTCTGAACTGGTCCAATCATTCTGGAAAACAATTTAGAACTATGCCCAAAGGGCTCTAAAACTGCATACCACTTTGACCCAGCCATACAGTTAATAGATCAGAGATCAAAGGAAAAGGACCTATATGTAGACAAACACACAGACATAAGTGTGCATGTATAAGTGTATGTATACAGGCATGCATATATGCACATATCCATGTCTACAAATATATATGCACACATACATACATTCATGCATACATGCATTACATGTATGTGTATGTATGCATGGATGTGGACAGAGATGAGTAGATGTGGACACATACATACATACACACAAATATACTCATGCTGTTTCTTGTGGTGGCACAGAGTTGGAAATTGAGGGAAAACCCATCAATTGGGGAGTGGCTTAACAAGTTGTGCTGTATGATTATGAGTAAACATTATTGTACTACAAAAGATGATGGGGGGGGAAGTGTTACAACAATGTTACTTGCAGCTATTGTGGCTGTGTAACAGCAAGACCAACAACACCAGGACACAGGAGGGCTGCTAGATCAGGTTCTTTGATCTGCTTTTCTAAATAAAACAAGTTTAAGGGGTTTACAATTTCACTTTAATTAAGCATACATATATCATTCACTTAGTTCTGGGGAAAAGTCAGCACCCTGACATTCAGAGAAAACACAAACAGAAATTACAATCAAAAATTATATAAACAGAGTAAATAAACACAAATGAACACACAGGCTTCTGTCTGAGCATAGCAATATATACATAGTAACCACAGAGAGAGGCAACAAAAGCTGGGTTTTCAAAGCCAGGGGCTCCTTAACAGCTACTCAGAGTCTCCACACCCTCTTCCAATGAGGGAGCCGCAAGCAAAATGCTAACCTCAAAGTCTATAGACATTTCTTCAGGGTCAGAGGGAGTCACTACCATGTGACTTACTTATGTGACCTAGGCCTTCCTGTGACTTAAGTAGGTCATCAAGGACTCTTGATTCAATCAAAGACTCTTGATTGAAAAAAGGAAAGACTCAAAGGCACTTGATTGCCTTAGTGCTGACAAGCACTCCAAAACAACAACAACAACAAAAAAAAACAGCAAAAGTCACACCCTGCTTGCCATTACAGGAATTTCAGAAAAGCCTGGGAAGATATATCATGTGATGTAGAGTGAAATGAACCGAGGGAGAACAACATTATACAGTAAGAGTAATACTGTGTGTGTATGGGGGGGGTGTGGCCAAAATGGCAGCTGGAAAGCAGGGAATGGCCTAAATCTCTCCCCCAGGTCCCTCCAAACACCTATAAAAATGGCTCTGAACAATTTCTAGAGCTGCAGAACCCGCACAATAGCAAAGGGAAACAGGGCTCCAGCCCAGAACAGCCTGAACAGTTGCTGGGAAGGGTCTATCAAACAGAGCTGGGAGCAGAGCAGAGCCCAGTGTGGGCCACACCAGGACGAACCAGAATGGGAGCCAGGTGGAACAGGCATAGCACACTGAATCAGTGGGCTGTTGCAGTTACCAGACTTCTCAACCCACAAACACCAAAGACAACAGAGAAAGTTAATGGGAAAAGCATCTGGGACAGAGTAAAAGGAGTTTGTGGTTGTCCACCGTCTGGGGGATGTGGAGGTGATGCAGCTTGAGACTGCTTCCAGAGCTACAACTGCAGTTGCCTCTGGCCCCAGGCCCACCTGGTGGGAGGAATTAAGTGGCAGATTATAGTGGTAGTGCAAATCCTGCTTTACCCTGTATGGATCTGGGCTTCAATCCTGGTTGTTGGTTCTTGGGTGAGAAGGAATGCTGGTGTGGCAGAGCTTGCTGTGTAGAAGTTGCTCTGAAAATAGCATCAGAGCCCCTCAAGCTTGGGATAAAGTACTCTCTACTCTACAAGCAGTCATACCCTGACAAAAAGCTCAAGGGTCAAGTAGTTGCCTGGGAACATGAACAGCCTGCAAAAATGGTCTCAGATTCAGACTCAGACTTTGGAATCTTTTTTTTGGTGACAAAGAAGACCAAAACATACAGGCAGAAGAATTGAACAAAGCCAAAGAGCCTACATCAAAAGCCTCCAAGAAAAACATGAATTGGTCTCAGCCATGGAAGAGCTCAAAAAGGATTTGGAAAAGCAAGTTAGAGAAGTAGAGGAAAAATTGGGAAGAGAAATGAGAGTGATTTGAGAAAACCATGAAAAACAAGTCAATGACTTGCTAAAGGAGACCCTAAAAAATACTGAAGAAAATAACATCTTAAAAAATAGACTAACTCAAATGGCAAAAGAGCTCCAAAAAGCCAATGAGGAGAAAAATGCCTTGAAAGGCAGAATTAGCCAAATGGAAAAGGAGGTCCAAAAGACCACTGAAGAAAATACTACCTTAAAAATTGGATTGGAGCAAGTGGAAGCTAGTGACTTTATGAGAAATCAAAATATTATAAAACAGAACCAAAGAAATGAAAAAATGGAAGACAATGTGAAATAGCTCATTGGAAAAATCACTGACCTAGAAAATAGATCCAGGAGAGATAATTTAAAAATGATTGGACTACCTGAAAGCCATGATCAAAAAAAGAGCCTAGATATCATCTTTCAAGAAATCATCAAGGAGAACTTCCATGATATTCTAGAGCCAGAGGGTAAAATACAAATTGAAAGAATCCACTAATCGCCTCCTGAAAAATGATCCCCCCAAAAACCTCCTAGGAATATTGTCACCAAAGCTACAAGATCAAGGAGAAAATACTGCATGCAGCCAGAAAGAAACAGTTTGAGCATTGTGGAAACACAATCAGGATAACACAACATCTAACAGCCTCTATATTGAGGGATCAAAAGTCTTGGAAAATAATATTCCAAAGGTCAATGGAGCTAGGATTAAAACCAAGAATCACCTACTCAGCAAAAATGAGTATAGTGCTCCAAGGTAAAACATGGACTTTCAAGCTTTCTCAGTGAAAAGACCAGAGCTGAACAGAAAATTTGACTTTCAAACACAAGAATCAAGAGAAGCATGAAAACGTAAACAAGAAAGAGAAATCACAAGGGACTTACTAAAATTGAAATGTTTTGTTTACATTCCTACATGGAAAGAAGACGTGTGTAATTGATGAGACCTCAGTATTAGGGTAGCTGAAGGAACATACATACATACATACATACATACACACACATATATATATATATATATATCTATATATCAATATCTATATCTCTATCTCTATCCCTATCTCTATATCTATACAGAGGGCACAGGGTGAGTTGAATATAAAGGGATGGTATTTACAAAAATAAAATAAAATTAAGGGGTGAGAGAGGAATATATTGAGAGAGGGAGAAAGTTGAGGATAGAATAAGGTAAATTATATCACATAGAACTGGCAAGAAAAAGCAGTTCTTTGGAGGGGAAGAGGGGGCAGGTGAGGGGGAATGAGTGAATCTTGCTTTCATCATATTTTACTTGAGGAGGTAATAACATACACACTCAATTGGGTATCTTGCCCCACAGGAAAGGAGGAAGGGGATAAAAAGAGTGGATGATAGAAGGGAGGGCAGCTAGGCAGAGGAGGTAATCAAAAGCAAACACTTTTGAAAAGGGACAGGTTCAAGGGAGTAAATTGAATAAAGGGGGACAAGATAGGAGGGAGGCAAAATATAATTAATCTTTCACAACATGAGTATTGTGTAACAGTTGTACGTAATGATACATTTGTGGCCTTTGTTGAATTGCTTGTCTTCTTAGGGAAGATGGGTGGGGAGGGAAGAGGGAAGAGAATTTGAAACTCAAAGTTTTGAAAGCAGATGTTCAAAAAAATGTTGTTTTTGCATGCAACTAGGAAATAAGATATACAGATAATGGGGCATAGAAATCTATCTTGCCCTACAAGAAAGTAAGGGAAAAGGGGATGGGGGCAAGTTGGGTGACAGAAGGGAAGGCCGACATGGGAATGGGGCAATTAGAATATATCCCATCTTGGAGTGGGGGGGAAGGTACAAATGGGGAGAAAATTTGTAATTCAAAATTTTGTGGAAATCAATGCAGAAAACTAAAAATATTAAATGTATTAAAAAAGAGCAATAATGTATTGATAACCAATTTTGAAATACAGGTACTTTGATCAGTACAAAATCCAAGACATCTCTAAAGGACTCATGAAGAAAAAATGCTATCCACTTTCAGAGTACTAACTGGTTAACTCTGAGTAAAATTGATTGATTAGAAGAAAGTCTTGAAAAGTGGAATTGGCCAAATCAAAAAAAAGAAAAGACATGCAAAAATTCACTGAAGAAAAGAGCTCCTTAAAAAGAATTGGACAAATGGGGGAAAAGAAAGAAAAATTCACTATAAAAAGGAAAGAAAAAGAATTCCTTTAAAAAGTCGAAGTGGCCAAAGGAAGAGAAGTTACTGAAGTTTACTGAAGAAAATAATTCCTTAAAAAATAGAATTGGGCAACTGGAAGCCTATTGCTTTATGAGATATCAAGAAACAATCCAACAAAATCAAAAAGAATTTAAAAAATGAAGAAAATGTGAAATATCTCATTGGAAAAACAATTGAATAGTAATAGATGCAGAAGAGACAATTAAGAATGATTGGACTCCCAGAAAGCCATGATCAAAAAGAGAGCTTAGGCTTCATTTATCAATAGATTATCAAGGAAAAGTGCCTTGATATTCTAGAACTAGATAGTAATAGGAATTGAAAGAATCCACTGAGCTCCACCTGAAAGAAATCCTGAAGAAAAACTCCCAGAAATATCATAGACAAATTCCAGAACTACCAGGTCAAGAAGAATATTGCAATCAGCCAAAAAGAAATAATTCAAATATTATGAAGCTATAGTTAGGATCACACAAGATTTAGCAGATTCTACATTGAAAGATCAGAAGTCTTGAAATATGACATTCTGGAGGGCAAATGAGCTAGTATCACAGCAAAGAACTACTTATCCAGCAAATCTAAGTATAATCCTTCAAAGGGAATAAAAGAGCTAATCAATGAAATAGAGGATTTTCAAACTTTCCTGATGAAAAGACTGAGCCTAAATAGGAAATGTGACTTTCAAATACAAGACTCAAGAGAAGCATAAAAAGGTCAACAGGGAAGAAACATCATAAGGTATTTAATAAAGTTAAAGTCTTTACATTAGGAAATGATAACCTATAATTCCTAAAAAAAACTCTCATTATTGGGGCTTTTAGAAGTATACATAGAGACAGGGCATGGATGTTAGTTGAATATGATGGAAAAAAATATCTAAAAAATAAAATTAAGGGGGAAGAAAAACTAATGCACTGGGAGAAGGGAAAAGGGAGAGACAATGGAGTAAATTAATCTGACCTAAAAAAGGCCCCAGAGAGATTTTAGAGTGGAGGCAAAGATGCAGGGAAGTACATCAACTTTACTCTCATAATAATCATACATACCTAATTGGGCATAGAAATCTATCTTACCCTAGAGGAAAGAATGAGTGGAAGGGGATAAGAGAAGGGGGGAAGGCTGATAGAAGGGAGGGCAGATTGGGGGAGACAGAATCAGAAACAAAGCAATTTTGAGAGACAGAGAGAGAGACAGAGAGAGAGAGACACAGACAGAGACACAGGCAGAGAGACAGAGACAGAGAAGGATAAACAGGAGGAAAACAGAATGAAGAGAAACACATAATAATCAAAACTGAAAAAAATACCGCAAGTTTCTCTAATAAACATCTCTTTTCTCAAATATATAGAGAACTGAGTCAAATTTATAGAAATAAGAGCCATTCCTCAATTGTTTATTGGTCAAAGGTGCAAGTAGGCAGTTTTCAGAAAAAGTAATCAAAGGTATTTATATTCATATGTAAAAATGTTCTAAATCACTATTGATTAGATAAATACAACTTAAAACAACTCTGAGGTACCACCCAACAATATCATATTGGTTAATATGACAAAGGAGAAATGTGACAAGTGTTGGAGTGGATGTGGGAAAATTGAGACACTAATGCTCGGTTGGTAAACTGTTATAAATGTTCTAAAATATTTATAACACCTCTCTTTGTGGTGGCAAAGAATTGGAAGTTTCAGGGATACGAATCAATTGGGGAATGTCTGAAAAGTTGTTGTATGTGACAGTGATGGAATACTAGCTTGATATAAAAAATGATGAGCTCAGTGATCTTAGAAAAACTTCATAAACTGACACGAAATAATGAAGAGCAAAATGAGCAGAACCAAGGGAACATTGTATGCAGTAGCAGCAATATTGATTTAAGAACAACTTTGAGCAAATAATTTATTTGTACTGTTATAAATACCCAAATTAACCATAGAGGACATATGAAGGTTCCATCTGCATCCAGAGAAAGAACTGATAAATAGAATTATGTATAGTAGAATTTTACACACACATATGTATATATGAATGTTTATATGCACACACATATATGTATATATACATAGATTTATACACACGTACATATACCTATTTTTGTCTAATGGTAGACATCTCTAGGGAAAGATGAGGGGATGCTAGGAAAAAAAGAAGAAAAAAAATTATATGATAATTTTATTTTATAATCTAAAGGAAAACCAAGATTTGCTTAGTAGATTTGTAGTTTCAAGTACAATCATATATTTTATCATACTAAGTTATGGAAATGCTTGTTTTATTCCATAAATATGTTTTCATGTAAAAAAGGAAAAAGAAACAATCACTCAGAACAGTCAATTTTGGAGGCGCCATGGAAAGATAGACAAACAAATACACTATTGGTTAAATCTTGATTTGGCCAACCATACTGTAGTGTGATTTGGAATTATTCTTTCAAAAAATGATTCATATATCCTTCCCCTTTAACCCAGAGACCCTGCTGCTAGATATCTAATGCAAGAGTGCAAAAACCAGAAAGAAAGTTGTCATACACAATAAAATATTCATGGAAGAATTGTGTTTGTGTGTTTGTGTGCTACCAAAATAAATGGAAAAAAGTAGATGTCTTTTCATAGGATTTAAAAAAAATTGTGGTACTTAAATGTAATGGAATAATATAATAGTGACTGACATGAATTCAGAGAAGCATAGGAAGATTTACATGAACAGCTTCAAAGTAAAGTCAGAAAAAAACAAGGAAACAAGGTATCTAGTGACTACAACAGCTTCAGCAGAATGATTCAAAAGCCTGAAATGAAATGCTATGGAATGATAATGCCCAAATTTTATCCTGAATATGAGATGAGAAATGGAAATTCCTCTTTTCTTTGCACAGATGGAGGGCTATGGTGTGGATTATTGCTTATGCTGTCATATTCAATTGTTGTGATGGTTTTTGTTGAATAGCTTTTTAAATTTTGCCTTTTTTATTTTTTGCAACAAGAGACGGCTCTTTTCTAAAATGGAGGAAGAGGATATTTGGAAATGATTGTTATGAAAATAAAGATGTCAATCCAATAAAGCAGACATTTTAAAGATAGTTTTTATTTTTATAGCCTCCAATTCCAGAAAAAAAAAACAATCTGAGTCCTTTCTTGCAACAAAAATACCTTTCCAGATATAATTTACATTGCTTTCCATTCACACATGCTAGTTTCCAGTCAATTTAAAATCTTTACTATCATATAGTTTTCATTCCTTCCTCCCATTATTGTTTCTACTGCCCCCTCCTCCCTTTCCATAGTTAATAATGCTCCCTTCTCTATTGCCAAAAGCCTTCTCTTATTTTGGAAGCCAAATCAGGCACCACGTCCTTCATCAATATTTTTTTAATCTGGCCAATCTAAAGTATTTTCTTTCCTAAATTTTTTCTTAGCACTCTGTCCAGATTTGTCACATTTTGCTTTTTATTGTAGTTATAGTCAAATAGGTGGTGCAGTGGAAAGAGTGTTAGACTTGGAGACAGGAAGACTCATCCTCCTGAGTTCAAGCCTGGCCTCAGACACTTATCAGCTGTGTGACCCCGGGCAAGTCACTTAACCCTCTTTGCCTCAACTCTTCATTTGTAAAATGAGCTGGAGAAGGAAATGGCAAATCACGTTAGTAGCTTTTTCAAGAAAACCCCCAATAGGCTCTTGAAGAGTCAGACACAACTGAAATGACTGAACAGCAACATAGTTACTTGTATACATATCTTATCCTCTATTAAATTTTACATTCTTCAAGGACGCAGTTTTTGATTTCTATCTTTAGTACTGAATCCTGCACATGGCAACTGCTTAATGCATTTTTATCTAATATAAAATTTACCTATTCTGGGTTATTACTACTTAATAAGAAATTCTGGAAAACCTAAGATATTTCAAGACAAAAAGAAATTAATATTTCTAATAAAGGAATTTTAAGCAGAAAATAAGAGAAAAAAATTGACAATGAGATCCCTTTGTCCCTCACTTCCCTTATGTACATTTTACATTAGGTAGTTGTGCTAAATTACTAGATAAGGGGCTTAAACTAGATTTATAAACTCTAAATTTAATTCTAAATTTTATGACTATACTCATGACCTCTCCCCACTCCCATACCAAATGTTTTCTAGTTTTCTTATTCAGCGACATTTTGATTGTTAAGTTGGTCTCTGTCATATACAGCAAAAAGCTTATTTTCTTTAACTTCCACCTGGTGATTTTATTTCTGGCTTCTGTGTTGCTCTATAGTTTCTCAGCAATCCTTTGCCTTTTTTATATCATGTACCCCTTTGGAAGTCTGGTGAAGCCTATAGACCCCTTCTCCAGAAAATCTCATTCAATAAATAGAACACAGAATTACAAAGAGAACAATTATATTGAAATGATTATTTAAAGTTCTTTAAAAAATTTTGGACTTCCAAAATGGGATGGAAAGCATGGTATTTCCATTCCACCTGACCTATCTGCCTGCTCTTCCAGAAAACTTCAATAAAGACTTCTTTTATATCTTTAATTCTCCTCCTTTCTTCTATCCACCTTTCTTCCTTCCCTCCTCCTCTTTCCCTTCCTCCACCTACCCTCCCTCCTTTCCTTCCTTCCTTCTTTCCTTTTCCTTCCTTCAATTGACTCTTCCTTCCTCCTTCCATATAACCTACCTTCTTTCCTTCCTTTTTTCCTTCCATTCTCTTTCTTCTGCAGTAAAAAGCAATTAAATAATATAAATTTTTTTTAAATTTAGAAACAGTGTAGAAATAAAATGTCTTTAATTGTGGAAATGAATAGTGACTATTTTTGTACAAATATTATTTTACATGAAAATTTGGGTATGCAAAAACATGTATGTATTTATCCATGGGTTTTTAAAAAGTGGAATAAATGTCATACAACCAAATAGTATATAATATGGCTATGATAATGTAATTGTTCTGAACAAGTGCTCATTAAGATTGCTACTATATTCTTATCTTTTTCTGCCAGCTGGAGGGCTATATTAACAATGTAATATATCACAGGGTTATTTGCGGGAGCTACTTATCAGGTAATTTCCTCATAAATTGAGGAAAGTCTTTAAGAAAAGCAGCATTTTTTCTTTGTCTCTTAAAGACATGGGGAATAAAAAAAATCTCTTGTAGCCACAGTTGTCTACAATTCAACACTCTTGAATTTGAAGATCTTAACTTCAAGGTTTAGCATTGTTCTTATCTCAGAGAATTTTAAAGTAGTTAATAAAATGGTCACAGGTACATAGTGAAAACAAATGTTCTTCATGTAGTGCTTTTCTTTCATCTGAATGGTACTAACTTACATCTACACAGTACTTGTGGGGTATGAAAGCATTTAAATATATGTTACATATTTTGTTTTTCACATGATCTTTGTGAGGCAGGAAAGCGATTTGCTCTGCCTACTTTTTGGATAAGGAAAATGAAATTAAGAGAATTTAAATATTTAGCTCTATATCATATAGATAGTCATCAATATAGATCGAAAATTTCAAATCTTCTCATGGAAAATTCATGATTCCTTCTAATTCATGATGCTAGCTTCTGTAAAATAGATAGACATTTGAATTAGATTTAATGATAGGATTCCAGGCCAGGCCTCCTGTGCCAATATATGGTGTCTTAAAAGTCTTAGTTGAACTTCAAGTTTCAATGACTCAAAACTTGTAAAACTTTTGGACTGTCCTGCATTTAAACTATTGTTTTTTTATATAATTATATCATCATTCCTTTGGTGATTTGTAGTCTTCATGTGGGTCTATTGAAAATCAAATGCCTCCAAGAATTAAATATTATAAGCTAATGCTTTTGCTATCAACTAGCTGATAAGACACTGGAATATTACATTGTCATCCAGGAGAAGGAATGAGTACCTAGAAATGAGAAATAACAATAAGGATGGTGCAAACTTATCAAATGTAGACAACTTTATGATCTTGATCATGAGTAATCCAATGAATGAATGCCCAAAAGAACACAAAATCAGTAAGAGTTAGACAGCTTGGCATAATAGGTTGCAATCTTAGAATCAGCAAGTCATATGATCATAGTTTTAGAGATGGAAGGAACTATCTTTTAGTTATTCATTTTGAAATTGAATAAAGAAAGACTCATGGAAGTTAAATTATTTGCCAAAGGTCACAGGAAGACAAAGCAATGAGCACTGGGCTTAAGTGCTGTCTCTATTGATTAATCTTTCAGAACCCACATAATTCTCTAAGAACATAATCTATATGCTGATCTCAAATGGTGGAGTGATTTCTTAAATTAAATATATTTCAGAGACAAAATTTTATGTAAGAAAAAAAGGCGGAAAAAGAAGGAAAAATGGTAAGCAGACAGGTAAACAATAGTAATGTCATTATCACTAACAATTATAGGTTCTTTAGTGAAAAACTCAAATCAGTGAAGTTTTGTCTAACTTGTAAATTTTCTGCAAGGAGCCTTTTTAAATCATCCTTCTTCTTAGTATCTTGTTTGTGAGATTTATTTCAACTTATCCTATCTACAGCTTATTTGTGTACATATGTTCTTTCCCATTAGACTAAGAGGTAATTGAAGTCAGCAACTGTTTTGTTGTTCTTGCTGCCTTTCCTTGTATTGCCAGGAATTAGCATGGTATCTGTCATGTGGTAGATGTTTACTAAGTGTGATCTGACTTGAGATGATTGATTGTCTGGGATGGGAAAAATGATGTATATAGACAAATTAAGAAATCATCGAAGAAATTTGCGTAAGGGGTGGAGAGAGCTTGCTTTAATGTGCTGATATAGTCTCTATTCACATGAATAGAGAGAAGGAATTAGATGCAAAAGACATCCTGGAGGTAGATTTGGAAACTGACTAGTTATGTGCAATAAATAAAAGTGAATTGTCAAAGATTGAGAAATTAGTGACATTTTGGTTGGAATTATTTTTCAGCCAGCTGCTATGCTACTACTGGTGCACTGTGTTCCTTGTCAGCCTCTACCCCAATGTTTGAGGCCTCTCTATCTATCTGTTAAGTTGCCCCAGGATATAAAAATGAATCACTATGACTTCATCTTGACATTCCTGATCAGAATTTAGTCTGGAATACTCTATAGGTCACTGTGGAGAATGATTCAAAAGAGCTAATGCAAAATTTCTAATAAATTTCTATGAATTCTTCTTCTGTGTTCAGGAGTTCTGGGCAATTAAAAAAAAACTTGCATTAAGATGTTCAATTTTTTTAGTTATGTCCTACTGTGAGACTTATTATAAATAAGTTGCCTCTACTTATCTTGTCTTCTAGATTGATATATTTTCCTTCTATGGAAAATATAATATTTTTGTTTTTTATTATTATTTTTTGTTTAAATTTATTACTTTTTCTTCTCTTATTCCAGATTGCCCTTTACTTCTGTGAATTTGCATTCCCAATTATTTAATCTTTTTCTTTGATAAGATTTACCACCATGCATTTAAATTTTAGAAATTAGAAATAATGTTGTCAATTTTTCTTTTCTGTACATGTCATCCTTTCTACTTTTACAGTTCTTATTTTCCTTTTAAATAATTTTAACACCCTTTTATAGTTTTATTCTTTTGGGAATCCACAGGGTTCACTGACTAATCAGGTATTGATTCATTTTCCTTTGTCTAGCAATATTTATTCATAGATGTTCCCATTAATTTAGCTCATCTAGAGGCCATATTTGCTCCTATTATTAATATATCTCATGTTGTTTCATATGCTTATTCCCAAGGGCTTTAACTGAATTTTCCTCTTCCTGAGTTATTTGGAAACTTCAGTCTTTTTCCCCCTTACAATTCCCTATTTCACCATTTCTCACTCTTTCCTCTTTGATTCCAGATTCTCTAGAATATGAAGTCAAAAATCCTCTGAGCATCTGCCTGTTCTGGACAATTCACTTTTCACTGTTTGCAGTCTCTTCCCCAAGTGCTTTATAGGGCCACATAATTGTCCCCATAAGGATGTAGCGTCCTTTGCTTCAAGAAGTCCTGGTAGGTCAATACATATTTTGATGACCTTCCCTAGTATCTTCTGTTTCTATACTGTAGGTGAGTGTTTTCCAACACAAAGTATAAGTTCCTCTTTGTTTATAGGTATCTTATCTATATCTATTCATACAGGCATATATATTATATATATACACCTGTCCATCTATCAATATAACATGGAAGACACTGAAAAATATACATTTGAGTAGCTACATATATTTATATTTATCTATATAGGCATCTAGATAGAGATAAATAGACATATATGGACATAAATAGAAATGGATATACCTGAGACAGACATTGTAACTGGATAATAAGTTTGGATTAGAATTCAAAAGGGGGAAGAGAGCAGGGTGAATTTCCTTTGACAAATGATAGAATTTTTTTTTGACGACACAGAAATTTTCCTTAAAACTAAAGCCCAGATCTTTACTTCCATCATTCTACAAGTGTTTTATAGTCATTACCCATGGAACATTACAGTCTCTGCAGAATTAAATATGAAAACCACAGTGAGAACAAAAGAAAGACATATGGTGTGTTTTAGTAGGATTCAAAATAAGAAATAATCAATGAAACAGAAATGGAGAAAAGAACATCATTATCAAACAAATATATGATAAAAAAGGAAAATAGGAATAGTCAAATGGAAAGAGAGGGGTATAACCTAAGGCCAGTCTCTCTCCTAATGCTATTCCTGTGATGAAAAAAGGAAAGCCTCTAGTACATTGGATACATGCTCTGTGATGAACTTATGGGAGGATATGGACAAGAAAGAATAATTAGGAATACATACTAATTTGCAGGTTTAGAGGAAAATCCACATAATGAGATCACAGAGCCATTTGACAACTGGAGTATGAAATAATGAAAAATAAGGGCTTTGAAAATTTAATACTCTCAAGTAAAGGAGGGGAAGCCAAGATGGTGGAGAAAAGGCAGGGACTAGCCTGACCTCTCCCCCAAACCCCTCCAAACAATCTTTAATAATGCCCCCAAACTAATTCTGAAGCAACAAAACAAACAAAAAATAGATGGAGTGAAACAATTTTCCAACCCAAGACAACTTACAAGATTGAAAGGAAAGGTCTGTTGCACCAGTGTGGGAGTGGAGCACAGGAGCAGCACAGACCAGGGCCCGTAAACGAGGAGCAGGAGTTGGGAGTGACTGAAATTGCAACTGCAGCAGCTGCTTCAAGACCTCTCAACCCACAGAATGTAAGGGGGATGGACAACTGGTCAGGATGTGATAACAGGAGTCCCTTTGCTGCCAGTGATAACAGGACTCTTTTATATTGCCAATACATGGATCTTAGTCACAGTCCTGGGTTTCAGTTCCAGTGTTAGGAAAAGCACTAGCACACCAGAGCTTGCAGGGCCTCAGGGGAGCAGGGACCCTGGTCACAGTTCCAGGGTGGAAAAGAGTGCTTGTAGTCACTCATAGACCAGTGCACAGGAGTCCTACCAAATTCCTTTTACAACATAAACCAGAAAGAACCAAAACAGAGAAAGAAAATTATAGAACAATTTCCCTAATGAATATTAATACAAAATTTTAAAATAAAATATTAGCAAAGAGATTACAGCAATTTATCATGAGGATCCTACACTATAATCAGGTGGGATTCATATTAGCAATGCCGGGCTGGTTTAATATTAGGAAAACAATTAATATAATTGACTGCATCAATAAGAAAATCAACAGAAATCATATGATTATCTCAATAGATGCAGAAAAAGCTTTTGACAAAGTGCAGCACACATTATTATTAAAAACACTAGAAAGCTTAAGGACAAATGGAGTTTACTTTAAGATGATAAGTAGTATCTATCTAAAACCATCAGCAAGCATTATATGTAATAGAGAAAAGCTAGAAGCTTTCCTAATAAGATTGGAGTGAAGCAAGGATCCCTGTTATCACCACTATTATTCAATATTTTACTAGGAATGTTAGTCTTAGCAAAAAGAGAAGAAAAATAAATTGAAGGAATTAGAATAGGCCAGAAAGACACAAAATTATCACTCTTTGCAGAAGACATGATAATATGCAAAGAATCAAATGAAAAAAAAGTACTTGAAATAATTAACTGCTTTAGCAAAGTTTCTGGATATAAATAAAATAAACCCATATAAAGCACTGGCCTTTCTATGTAGAACTAAAAAAGCCCAGAATCAAGAGACAGAAAGAAAATTCCATTAACAATAATTGTAGACAATATAAAATATTTCAGAGGCTACCTGCCAAGACAAACCTAGGAACTATATGAACACAATTACAAAATACTTTTCACAAAAATAAAGACAGATCCAAACAATTGGAAAAAATATCAAATATCCATGGGTTGGTCAAACCAATATAATAAAAATGACAATTCTACCTAAGTCAATTTGCTTATTCAGTGTCATACCAAAGAACCAAAAATTATTATATAGAGTTATAAAAAATAGTAACAAAATTCATCTGGAAGGACAAAAAGCCAAGAATATCAATGGAACTAATGACAAAAATGCGAAGGAAGGAGTCCTAGTTGTACCAGATATGAAACTATATTACAAAGTGGAAATCATCAAAACTATTTGGTACAGGGTAAGTGATAGAGTAGTGGATCAGTAGAATAGATTAGGTAAACAAGACATAGTAAGAAATGACTATAGTAATCTACCGTTTGATAAATCCAAAGAATCCAGCCTCTGGGATAAGACCTCACTATTTGACAAAACCTGCTGGGAAAAGTGGAATGTAGTATGGCAGAAAATAAGCACAGACTAATATCATACACCATATACAAAGATAAGGTCAAATTGGATATATGATTTAGGTATAAAGGGTAGTATCACAAGGAAATTATGAAAGCAAGGAATAGCTTACCCATCAAATCCATGGGAAAAAAGAAGAATTTATGACCAAACAAGAGATAGAGAACATTATGAAATGCAAAGTGGATAATTTTGATTACATTAAATTAAAAAAAGTTTTTGCACAACCAGTCAATGCAACTAAAATTAAAAGGAAAGCAGAAAGCTGGGAAACAATTTTTATGGCCAGTTTTGCTGATAAAGGCTTCATTTCTAAACTATATAGAGAACTGAGTCAAATTTAGAAGAATACACATAGTTCCCCCTTGGATAAATGGCCAAAGGATATGAACAGGCAGTTTTCAGATGAAGAAATTAAAGCTATCTATAGCCATATGAAAAAAATGCTCTAAATTGATATTGATTAGAGAAATGTAAATTAAAACAACTCTAAGGTGCCACCTCACACCTATCAAATTTGTTACTACAACAGAAAAGGAAAATGATAAACATTGGAGAGTTGGGAAAATTGGAACCCTTAATGCATTGTTGGTGGAGTTGTGAACTGATTCGACCATTCTAGAGAGCAATTTGAAATTATGCCCAAAGAGCCATAAAATTGTGCATACCCTTTGATCTAGCAATACCACTACTAGGTCTGTATCCCAAAGAGAACATAAAAAGGGGAAAGGACCTATTCATGCAAAAATAGTTATAGCAATCCTATTTGTGGTAGCATAGAATTGGAAATTAAAGGGATGCCCATCAATTGGAGAATGGCTGAATAAGCTTTGATATATGAATGTAATGGGATACTATTATGCTATAAGAAATGATGAGATGGCAGATTTCAGAAAAACCTGGAAAGGTTTTCATGACCTGATGCTGAGTGAAGTAAGCAGGACCAGGAGAACACTGTAACCACAACATTGTGGAGTAATCAACTATGATAGACTTAGCTCTTCTCAGCAATACAATGATTCAAGGCCATTCCAAAAGAAAGAGGTGGAAAATGTTATCCACATCCAGAGGAAGAACTATGGAGTCTGGATGCAGATCGAATCACATTCTTTTTATTTTCTTTTTGTTCTTTGTTTTTTTTTTCTTTCTTGTGGCTTTTCCCTTTCGCTCTGATTCCTCTTCCACAACATGACTAATGTGGAAATATGTTTAACATGACTGTACATATATAATCTATATCAGATTGCTTGCTGTCTTTGGAATGGATGAGGGAAGGGAAGGAAGAAGAAAAGTTTGAAAAGCTTATAAAAATGGATATTGACATCTGTCTTTCATATAATTTGAAAAAATACTATTAAGAGGAAAAAAATTAAAACTGGGCAAGGGGAAGCTAATGACCCCACAAGACATCAAGAAACAATAAAACCAAATAAAAATAATGAAAAAAATAGAAGAGAATATGAAATATCTCATGGGAAAAACAACTTACCTGGAAAAAATCCAGAAGAGATAATTTAAAAATTATTGAACTACCTGAAAGTCATCATAAAAAGTGAGCCTAGCCATCATCTTTCAAGTAATTATCAAAGAAAAGTGCCTTAGTATTCTAGAATCAGATGGTTAAATGGCAATTGAGAGAATCCATAACTCCCCTCCTTAAAGAGACCCCAAAATGAAAGCTTCCAGAAATATTATAACCAAATACCAGAGCTCCCAGGTCAAGGATAATACATTACAAGCAGCAAAAAGGAAACAATTCAAGTATGATGGAGCCACACTCAAGATAGCATAATATTTAGCTGTTTCTACATTAAAGGATCAGAAGGCTTGGAATATGATATTCTGGAGAGCAAAAGACCTAGGATTGCAACCAAGAATCTCCACCCAGTGAAAGTGAGCATAATCCTTAAGGTGTTGCAGTTTCATGGTGTGTTGTGGGGGTTGTCTCAAGGTATTCAGACTCAGGACACCTCCAATCCAAGCTTAAACATTTATTAAGGGTGATGCTATCCAGCAGGCTGAGTTACAAGAGGAACCAGCAACTTCAGCAAGACAAGACAGGCAATTTTATAGTGTAATGATGCTGATTACACAACAGAAATTATGAATATTAAAAGGGCAGGAGGCGTTTGTCAAGGGATTAGGTAATAGGGAAGGAGTCCCAGCCTCCATGGAACTGCACATGTGATTACCCACAATGCATATAGAAAAACCCATTGGGTTTTTAATAATGATATTTTAAGAAGCCTCTCTACATCATAAGTTTCCTACCTAGGTAAAGTCCCTTCTATTATTTTTGGGTACACATCTTGCTCAGGCATCCTGGTTGTGCTGCTTTCTGATTGGCTGGCTATTGTGGTCTTGTCTAGATGGATGCAGTTGTGGTTAAGCGCATGGACACACTTGTTGTTTCTGTGGGGAATAAGAGCAATGGGTCTGGGGGAAGTGGCTAGCTAGAGTTAGTGGCTAGCATTCCATCACATGGACCTGCCTGCTGTTCTAGTGGAGCAGTGAGGCATATATGAGGAAGTAAGGGTATTGAGTTGTGGTGGGGAGTGGGCAGTGGCTATGTAGGGTCAGTGGGCCTGCTGTTCAGCGAGACCTATGATTGAGTCTGTGGGCTTAAATCAGATTATGTGCTCAAAACAGGACATGCCTGCTGTTCAGTAAGGCCCATTAGGAAGTTAGAATATTGGGGCTGGGGGCAACTTTCTTAAGATTCCATCAAAGAGAAAAATGGAAATTTAATGAAACTGAGGACTTTAAAACATTCCTGATAAAAAAAGACCTGAGCTAAGTAGAAAATTTGGCTTTCTAAAAACTTAAAAATAGCATAAAAAGGGAAACAGCAAAGAGAAATCATAAAACATTCAATAATGTTAAACGTTTTAAATTCCTACATGGGAAAATGATACTTGTAACTCTTAAAATCTTGTTACTAGGGCAATTAGAAGGAGTATATATAGAAAGAGAGCCCAAGTGTGAGTTGAATATTATGGGATAATTATCTAAAAATGAAGTTAAGGGGTGAGAAAGGGGAGAAGGGGAAAGGGAGACATAGAATTGGATAACTTATCTGACATAAAAGAGGCCCGAGAGAGATTTTACAGTGGAGGAAAAGATGGTAGAAGGGGTGGGGGAGGGGAGTGCATGAACCTTGCTCTAATCAGAATTGGCTCAAAGAGGGAAGAACCTACACATTCAGTTAGGTGTAGAAATCTATCTTACCATACAGGAAAGGAGGATGGAATGGGGAGGAAAAAGTCCGAAGCAAAACAATTTGGGAATGGATAGGGTGAAAGGACCAAGAAACTTGTAGGGGCAAGCAAAGTGGGACTTTTTGTTGTCTTTTATTTTGGAGTGCTTCTCAGCATTAGGGCAGTCAAGTGCCTATGGTTGAGTCTTGGCTTTGTTTGTAGGAAGGTCCACATTATTTTGCTAGTTAGGTCATGAGAGGTGTGAAACCCCCAGGGGGTGTGAAACCCTCAAGAGGTGTGACCCTAAACAGCATATGTATGCTCTGAGGTTTGCATTTTGTTTGGGGCTCACACATTGGAAGAGTGTTGGTGTGGAGACTTTGGGTAGCCATTAAGGAGTTCCCCAGCTTTGAAAAGCCAGATGTTGGTGATTCTTTCTCTAGTAAATATGTATATTTAGCTTCAGTCAGACAGCTAGAAGACTGTCTGTTGATTCATGTTATTTGCTCTGCTTAGAGTCTGTTTGTAATTTCTGTTTGTATTTGCTCCAAAGTTCAGGGTGCTGACATTTTCCCTTGAACTAAGTGAATGATATATGTATATTTTATTAAAGTGAGATTGTAAACTCCTTAAAGTTGCTTTCTTTTGAAAAGCAGATCAAGGAACCTGTGCTAGCAGCCCTCCTGTGTGCTGGTATTATTAGCCTTACACCTCCATGGCAGCTTCTAGTAATGTTGTTACAAGATGGTAGGATAAATGAGGAGGATAGGATAGAGGGAAATACAGATTAATCATTACTATGAAAAAAATTATAGCAAGTTTTTTTCTGATAAATTCTCATTTCTCAAATATATAGCAAATGGAGTGAAATTTATGGAAGTAAGAGCCATTTCTCAATTTATAAATGGACAAAGGATTTGAACAGGTAGTTTTAAAAGTAAGTAAAGCTATCTATAGTCGTATTAAAAATGCTCTAAATCACTATTGATTAGAGAAATGCAAATTAAAAAAAACTCCCCATCACCGCTATGTACCTATTAGGTTGGGTAATAGCACAGAAAAGGACAATGATAAATTTTGAAGTGGATGTGGGAAAATTAAAACATTAATGCACTTTTGGTAAATTTGTATGGATTCAACCATTCTCTTCTTCTTCTTCTTCTCCTTCTCCTTCTCCTTCTCCTTCTCCTTCTCCTTCTCCTTCTCCTTCTCCTTCTCCTTCTCCTTCTCCTTCTCCTTCTCCTTCTCCTTCTCCTTCTCCTTCTTCTTCTTCTTCTCCTCCTCCTCCTCCTCCTCCTCCTCTTTCTCCTTCTCTTCCTCCTCCTTCTCCTTCTGCTGCTGCTGTCTCTGCTGCTGCTTCTTCTGATTCTTTTCCTGCTCCTGTTGCTCCTGCTGCTGCTGCTGCTTTATTTGGGAAGCATTGGCAAAAGCAACATCAAAAGAATCAGGAACAGGAGATGCAGCAAAAGAAAAAGCAGCAAAAGAATCAGCACAAGAGGCAGTAGCAGAAGCAGCAGTAGAGGCAGCACAAGCAAGAGGCAGCAGCATATTCTTCTTCTTCTTTTCCTCCTCTTCCTCCTCCTCTTTCTCCTCATTTTTCTCTTCCTTTTCCTCCTCCTCTTACTCCTTTTCCTGCTCCTCTTTCATTATTTTTTTTTCAAAAAGCTGAGGCCATTTACGTTTTATCCTGTTTAGTTTTCACTCATGATTTCTTGAAATATAGCTAAGGGAAAAACAAACAAACAAGAAACCCCAAACAACTATCTTTAAAATATTCCACAGTATTTTAAATGGACCTACCTGATTATACCTTTAAAGCCATTGAATGGCCAGTAATAGCCCCCATCCCAAGCATCTGCAGCTATGTCCATAAACTCTGAGGGTCTTCCTCTGCCCGGTTAATATCTTCGTGAATGTAAATTGGGTCATCTTTTGTTTTAATTCTCACCTAGCCCTTAGCCATTGAAAGGGCATTGTCTCAGACAAACTGAGACCTGGGAAAGACTGTCATTTAGAAAGGCCAAGGTCACTTACTCTATACTGGGCCATGGTCAGTAGTCTTGACTTTTGTCTTGCTACTGTCCTTTGGTGACTCTGGGAGAGAGGGGGAGGCTCCTGACTTTGTGTGGCTCCACCTTACTTAAACCCAATTAACAAGCAAATCAAGATATCACCCTCAAGACCTCATTGGTACTCTTCAAGAACAAAGTACAAACAATAATAGTTGTATGTCTGGGATAGTTTGGGTCTATGGTTGGCTTTAATAATAATCAGTGGAGTTGATGAAGTTCAGGAGAAGGAACGGAAGAAGTAATAAAAGAAGATGAAATTTGCATTTATGTAACATTTTAAGGTTAATAAATATTTGCTCCACCACACATCTGTGGGATGGGTAGCAGAATTATTATTATCCCTATTTTTAAAATCAGAAAACAGATGCTGAGAATTACAACAGAAGAGTGAGTTTCTCTCTTGCAACTTTGGAGCTGATCACTGAGCCCCACATTATCTGGCAAGGAATAATAGCAGGAAGGTTAAGGCCTGAAAATTGGTAATGCTAATCATATTCACTGCAGAAATCCAAAATACACCCTTTGCAGATCAGTACCTCTGAAACCCAAAATTGCCTGTCCCCTGACATTTCTCTTCTGTATATTAAACTCAATTTATTTTGTTTTTACTTGGTATGTGTTTTCGTTTATTTATATTCATGGATGTGCTGATAAATTTTTAACAATTGTCTCTGAAAAACTGTGCACACAAAACACTTTTAAGTTTAATCTGCCTTATTAACATTTCTCCATTAGTTTCTTAAGCCCAGATATAAACAAATCACTAAATCAGGCCCTGACTTATAGTATTTGCCAATTTCCAAGTTGTAAATGATCACACTGAAAATTTAAAAATTGACCCCTGTTAGCTGGTAAAAGCTACCTCCAACATATCATTGTATATATTTGAACATGTTGTTCTCTTCCTCCATCACCAAATGAAGTAAGCCCCTTGAAACCAGGGACCATTTGGTTTTCTCTTTTGTATGCCTAGTACATAGCACAGTGCCCAGAACATAGTACCTAATCAATGTGTATTGAATGAGGGAGTGAATGGACAGATATATAATATGATGATTGTTCAAAATCTGAACTTCTGAGAGTTGGAATAACACAAAAATGCTACAAAGACTGATGATACTACATACAGAGAAATTAGCTGTATCAGGACATATTTCTTTAAGAGGATCTGAGAGGAAGGGGTGGAATGGAGGGAAGGGAAGTAGAGAGGCTATTCTATAAACCCTTTTATACTACTCCAAATTGTAAACCTAAATATCATATACGTGTGCACATATATATATGTTACCACATACATGCATACACAATATGACAGTAGTAATTTTACGGTCAGAAATATGTATATATGTATGTATATGTGTATACGTAAATGTGTGTATCTTTTTTTTACCCTAAAACTACCTTTTCCAAGCTACATTGTAGAAGACAAATTATCTAGGGAAAGGAATTCTTTATTATATAAAGATAAGAGATTAAAACTGCTACATTGTATATGCAGCTAGCAATAAACATGGAAGCTTTGTTTGCCCTTTGCTAATTGGCATCTTTGCAGCACTGAAAAATGTTAACAATATATTCTGATAACTTGTTCCATAAAAGATTCATTAAAAGTTTAAGAGAGAGAGAGAGAGAGAGAGAGAGAGAGAGAGAGAGAGAGAGAGAGAGAGATAAAAGTGACTATAGATGCAACCTTCAGAGAGGGTGTGAAATAATAACTCTTTCTTGCAGCAAATAATTAGGTTTGCTTAATTACCCAGTGATGTTTATCCAGATTTTAAGTGTGATGAAGGAAGGCAAATCACCTTTAAAGCTAACAAGATCATTGCCTTATTAAAAATTCATGTATTACTGAATTCTATGGGTAACATTTGTCATAGAAAAATTTCCATTCCTTGCTGGCATTCATAAATTGTGCTATTACCATGAATAATACCTATTCAAATTACTTTTAAATATTTAAAACGTTCTGTCATTAAATTCATATCATATTTACTTTGTATATTAATACACATACATATATGAATATATAAATTGAATAATAGTTTATAAAGTAATGATAGTATAAAAAAATCTATGTCTGAATTGTTAAAGTACTTTCTCATTAAAGTTCATGAATCTTCTCTCTTGGTTCATAATACATTTAGAATTTTTTTGTTTATCTTAGAACAGAAGATGATCCTAATCTAAAAGGTACCACAGAAACATGTATTACAAATCATGTAGTGCCAAGATACAAGGTATATGACTTTAGTGCCTGATACCAGGAATTCTGGGGTTGGTAAATTGCTTGATGTCACGAGTTCTGAAGTGCAGTAGGGCTACCATCAATCAGGAGCAGGTATGTGCCTTGTCTGTTCAATAGCATTTTGATCCTGGGAACAAAGAAATCGCCAAGATACCCAAGGGTGCATGAACAACCCCAGGTCAAAGCAGGTCAAAGTTGCTCTGTCAATCAGAAACACCAATTGGGCATGTGGGTGGCTGCTGTACTTCCAAGCTCAGGAAGATAGGAAGTCACAGTCTCAAAAAACAACCCAATACAAAATAAAATCATATAAGAATATGTAATCAGTGCCTTCTGAACCTCTTTAGCCCAAGAAATTTATTTCAATGTTCTTAATTTGAAAAAGTAAGCTTTTGATAAAAACCAATGAGTAAGTGGTAACACATTTTTCGCAAAATGCCTGGTGATGGTGAATGGAGGAGGGGTGGTTTTTTTTTCATTTTGTATTGTTTTTGAGATCCATGACTTCCCATCAAATTGAGATTTAATGTCTGAAACATATGCTAAGAAAGGACAATACAACAGATACTATGCCTCATTAAGTAAAGGTAGTAAAAAAATTACTTGCTGAAATATGAACCAAAAGTCCATCCCTTCCTCAACCCCTCTGGCTATGTAGCTAGAGACCATCTATATAAGCAGAAGATGTGATGACAATATTAAATATTGAATTAAAGGTTGCACTGAGATGGGTTAAAAATCAGCTATAGAGCCCAGAAATGTACTCTGGATGTGCATAAGATAAGAACTTGGTAAAATCCTTGTTTACTTTTTATTTTACTTTATCATGAATTGCATTGACTATGACTGATGTGGCTATCCATCAGTTTTGATCAAGCCAAGATATATAAATAAAGGAGAGACAAAAGATAGATTACAATTGTTTTTATTTTTTAAATTTGATTTTCTTAAGGTAGACGGATCCTCTGATTTTAATGACAACACTTACTTTTATCATCATGTACCAATTCAATTCTCAACTTCTAAATTGTGGTTAAATTAGTTCCCAAACTCAGGTCTTCCTGGTTCCAAAGCCAGTATGCTATCCACCATACTACCTAGATGTTTAGATGTCTTGGGGATGTATAGACAGACATAGCTTCAGACATGTTTTCTTTTTTTCTTGTCTCTTCTACTACTATGAAAACTCTGGTTTTTAACTTTCCATATTTATAAATGGAGAAAAAGTAAAGCACTTCTTTTTCTCCAATTCAACATACATATATTATTAAGTATTTTGTACAAAGATTTTGCTTGGGGATTTAGGATACAAAAATTCTACTTTTAATGAATTTACATTCTAATTGATCCTAATTCCTCCTTCTTCAAAACTCCCATGGCTCCCCATAACTTAACTCTCTCAGCTGGTAACTTTGCCTTATATTTCATTACAAACAAAAATGAGTTCATTCACAAAAAAGCTCCTATATATCCTCTTCTTTTCATATCACTTCAGTTCCCTATTGCTGAAAAACTAAATCAAACAACTGTTTGGAAACCATAGTGTAATTTTATATTGACTCTTTGTATCAAATATAGTGGAAAGGATTTTTGGCTTTACAACCTTAGATAAAGGGATACGTATTAGGGAATCACAATTTGAGTCAGGAGAGTCCCTGAGAAGCTGAGGAATTAGAAGGTAAATGTTAGAAGTTGCATATAAAAGCCAGGTAATAAAAGGCAACAGAACTGAGAAGCTGAGAAAACTGAAACATCACTGAAAGTAGGAAAAAGAGTTGAGAAAGAAGACAATAATATTAGCTGCTCAGAGCTCAGACTAGAAGCACAAGAGGTTGTGGTTTGTCCATCATTCTTGAAGAAGACCATGACATCAGGGAGATGATGACATGACTTGCATTGAATTCAATTTGAGTGAAGAAGGGCTATGCAAAGTCACCAGTCTTACTTTCTCCTCCAGAGCCATCTGGGTCTAATGGCTTGATATCTTGATTTCTCATCAAGTCACTAGCTTCCACTTGCTCCTATATAATTTTGAAGGTAGTATTTTCTTCAGTGGTCTTTTGGACCTCCTTTTCAACATGGCTAATTCTCCCTTTCGAGGCATTCTTTTCCTCTTTGGCTTTTTGGAGCTCTTTTGCCATTTGAGTTAGTCTATTTTTAAGGTGTTGTTTTCTTCAATATTTTTTTCAGTATTTTTGGGTAAGTCATTGACTTGTTTTTCATGGTTTTCTCACATCATTCTCATTTCTTGTCCAAATTTTTCCTCTACTTCTCTAACTTGCTTTTCCAAATTCTTTTTGAGCTCTTCCATGGCCTGAGACCACTTCATGTTTTTCTTGGAGGCTTTTGATGTAGGCTCTTTGACTTTGTTGACTTCTTCTGGTGGTATGTTTTGGTCTTCTTTGTCACCAAAGAAAGATTCCAAAGTCTGAGACTGAATCTGAGTGTGTTTTCTCTGCCTGGTAATGTTCCCAGCTAACTTACTTGACACTTGCGTTTTTCAGCAGTGTATGACTGCTTGTAGAGTAAAGAGTACTTTGTTCCAAGCTTGAGGGGATGCACTGTTGATTTCCTAGCTATTTCTATACAGCCAGCTCTGCCACACCAGCACTCCTCCTTCCCAAAGAACCACCAACCAAGACCTGACTCAGATCTTAAGCAGGCTCTGCACTCCTGCTCTGATATGCCACTTAATTCCTCCCACCAGGTGGGCCTGGGGCCTGAAGCAACTGCAGTTGTAGTTCTGTAACTGAACCTCCCCTACTTCCCTTGGGGGGGGGTGGCTGAACTCCTTCTCTCTGTCATCGCAGCTTTCCCCACTGACCTTCTCTGTTGTCTTTGGTGTTTGTGGGTTGAGAAGTCTGGTAATTGCCGCAGCTTACTGATTCAGGGTGGTAGGGCTGTTGTGCTGAAAAAAAGCGAGCGAGACCCGGATATAAATTTAGATGTGGATTTATTGAAACACGCGACTGTTCGGAGTAATTACTCAAATTGAAGAGCAACGAGTAAGGGAAGAGAAAGATTATTTAAAGGGAAAGAACAGAATTAGATTTCTGTGGAGATGGGGACACAAACAGTGGGACCAGCTGAGGCAGGATTATTTCCATGGAGAAGGGAACACAAACAGCGGGGTCCATGGAGATGGGAGTACAAACAGTGGGGTCTGTGGAGACAGGAGTAAAAACAGTGGGGTGGGCTGGGGCAAATTGGAGAAACTGGAGGGGAGGCAGGGCATAACAGGGCCTGTTCTGCCTGGTTCCTGGTCTGTTTGGTCCTGCCGCCACCCTCCCTGAACTCCACACCCTGCTCCGTGCACGATAGACCTTACCCAGCAACCATCCAGGATGTCCTGGGCTGGATCCCTGCTTCCGTCTGCTATTTTGTGGGTTCTGCAGTTATAGAATTTGTTCAGAGCCATTTTTATAGGTTTTTGGAGGGATCTGGCAGGGAGCTCATCCAAGTCCCTGCTTTCCAGCCGTCATCTTGGCTCCGCTTCCCCCCCCCCCAACAATGGCCTTTTAAAGCTAAGGTCGTTTCAAGTTCTCACTTTGAATAAGGTGTTACAACAATCCAGCTAGTAGATGCTATGGGGGTGAAAAACCAACACAAGCCCAACAACAAGAACTCTGCCAGCATAGGTTCTTTTGATCTGCTTTACTAAGGAAAGCAACATTAAGGGGTTAACAAGCTTACCCTAATCCAGCATACAGACATCATTCACTTAGTTCAGGGGAAAAAGCCAGCACCCTGAACTTCAGAGCAAAACGCAACCAAATTACAAACATCAACAGACAGACCAAATACAATTCATAGTTACCAACATCTAAGTTCAGCCTGGAAGCTCATAACAAGGGCTGGCCCAGAGACATGCATACCACCACAGCTGTGGGTAAGAGCTCGGAAAAATAGAAAGCCAACCCCTGGTTTTATATCTTTTTCAGGGTCAAGGGTGAGTCACACATGTGACTCACCCACGTGACCTGAAATCGTCACAAAGAGGCAGCTTAAACCCACATGGTCTAAAAACCTCTGATGTCCCAAACATGCCACTCAAACCCATGTAACCTAGGCCCTCCCCTGAGGCAAGGAGGTCACCAAGGACTCCCAATCTAATCAAGGAAACAAAGGCCAAACTTTTCAAGGGCACTTGGTTGAACTGAGTGCTAAGAGCCCATTTTGATTGCCAACACACTAGGCAACACCCATTCAATGAATAGGATTGTTGAAAAAGTCAGTCAAGGGATGGCACCTTTAATAAATTAAAAAAAAAATAAAATGGGAGAGGAAGACGCTCAGATTTGCTGGCCTAAAGAGACATAATTACTATTTACAATCATTCTAAGCCAGGAGGGACCAAAAAGTAACCATTAACTGGTGAACTGGTGTTTGGGTAGGGACCTATTGTCCAATCAATGAGATCCAGAGTGAATTGAGTTTAAGGCACAGTTCTGAGAAAGAAACCTACCCAATTGTAACAACAATGTTGCTAGCAGCTGCTGTGGAGTTGAAAGACCAATAACAAGACCAACAACAGGAGAACACAGGAGTGCTGCTAGCACAGTTCATGGTGCTGAAAAAAGTGAACCTGTAATGAAATACAGTATTTCTGAGCATTCCTGATGAAAAGACCAAAGCTTCACAGTAGCTTTATAGTAAAAACACAGGTGTTAAGAGAAAAATAGAAAGGTAAACATGAATGATCTAAAGAAATGAAAAAAAATGCATATACTGGTTACATTTTGAAATGGGGAGAGGATGCGTCCACTCTGATCTCTATTATCATTAGGCATGATGGAGTGTAATTAGACAGAATGCTTGAGAGAGGCTCTGTTACATCTTGACAATCTTAAAATAGGAACAGAAAGAAAGGAGAAAATAGATAAATTAAAAAGGAAGGGAAAGGGAAGTCGGGGAAAATCATCTCACACAATGTGATTGCTCAAGAAGACAACCATATAAGTAATGAGAAAACAATGGGAAGAACAGCTAATACTCAAACCACTTATATACAAAGTGGCTAAAGGAAGAAAGACTATGTACACAAAGTTGGCTACAGAAATAAATTTCACTCAACAAGGAAATGAAAGAGAAGGGAAAGAAAGGGGATGGGGGAAATTAGAGGGAGAGTATATTAAGGAATTGATTGGTCCTAAGTAAAACAAACTCTAAGGGCATACTGTACAAAAACACATATAGCTCTTTTTGAGTTGGCAAAGAATTGGAATGTGAGAGGATTGTCTATCAATTGGGAAATGGCTGAAAAAGTTGGGTCATGCAAATGTGATGGAATGCTATTGTGCTTTAAATGATAAAGAAAGGGATAGTTTCATAGAAATCTGTTAAGGCTTATATGAACTGACACTGCAGAGTAATGTTAACAGAACCAGAAGAATGATCTATACAATGAGAATATTGTAAAGACAAATAACTTTCAAAGATTTAAGAATCCTGATCAACACAATGACCAACCACAGTTTAACCTACCTATGTTTTAGTAGAGAGGCAATGTTCTCAGAATACCAATTAAGATATAACTATATATTTTTGTAATGGTGCTTTTCCCCCCACCTTTGATTCTCAGTTGAGAGGGGAAAAGAAGTAGAGAACAAAGATTTTTGTTGATTGGAAAAAATACAATTAAATTGAATATTCATTCACTTTTTTCCACTGCAAATGATTATCCTGATAATTTTTTTTTACATATGAAAGTTCTTTATATATCAACCATAAAGTGTCACAAAAATATCAGGAATTAATAATTCTTTACAATTTTGATTTCATTTTGAGAATAAAAGATGGTGTCAATAATATTATCTCTAATTTTATTTGCTGTAACAGTTTTTATCATCATCATTTTCTTTTACATAGTTATTAATTGTTTCTACAATTCATTCTTTAGTTGACTCATTATTCAAGATTTCATTGTTAAGTTTCTATTTGGGTCTATATCTTTGGTTTGTGGTCTCTGAATAAATTTCTGTTCTTATGTAATTATAGTCTGGAAGGATATATTGATTCTTTCTGCAATTTTCTTGGAATTAACATTTTCTTACAATATTTTTTAATATTTTTACACATTTTCTTGCAATATATCTATGCCCTAGGAGACAGCCAATTTTTGTAAATGTTCCATGTGATGTAGAAAAATATATTTATTCTCTTGCTGTCTCATTGAGAAGATACCACAGTCTTCTAATTCTGGTTTCTCAGAAATTTGTTCAGTTCCATATTTTCCCTTTTGTTTAACTTTCTGTTAGACTTTTCCAAAACTGATAAATGGATATTGAAATCTTCTATCACTGTTGTGTAGCTGTCTATGTGTTCTTAAAATGTAGATGTTTCCTTTATGAATTTGGATGTCAAAGCATTAGAAGCATATGATTATTAGTGATATTGTGCTTTTTTCCAGCAAAATTAATTTGTTTATCCATTTTTTTAGTGTTTGTTTTCACTTGTCTAATAACATGGTGATGACTCCTGCTTTTTTAATCTACTTAATGCATAATATTTTTCCATCCTCTCAGTTTTGTTTTATTATATATTTGTATTTAAAAAAACATTGCTTATAAGCAACAGGTTGTAGAGCATTGTCTTCTTTTGTAATCTAACATTCTTTTTGTTTTATTAGGTTGTTTAATTCATTCATATTTAAATTTATAAGAATTAGGCAATATTCTTTTAAAATCTTTCCTCTACCTCCTCATGCAATACCTTGTACATGCTTCCCTTTCTGAGACCACAGAGGTCACCTTCCCCTCAGTGCCAGCACTAGATTTGACACTAGCACCCTTTCCTACCCCTTCCCTTCCACTCCTTTCATGTACTCTCCCATATTGGACAGTCTGTCACAAGGTTCTGTCCTTAATGCCACAACCCCAGCCCCGTTCACCCCTTCACTGATGCCTCTCCCAGATTCCTGCTTTCACCCTTGTCTCTTTGTGTTTTCTTACAAAGAAGTCTTTTATTGTTCTTCATACAACCGTTCAGTTGTTATATCTGCATTTATTCACTTCTTTTGCATTGCATAGCTGTTGTTTTGAGTGTTTGAGATGCAAATAATATCTTTGTTCTAGTTTTGTTTCTAAAAATGTTTCAAATTATTTTTTACCATGTAATGTTCATATTTTGTCTTGTGTGTTGTTAAGCTTAGATTTGCAGGATTGATCATCCTGGGTTGCATCCTGAGATCCAATGCACTTTGGAATACATTATTCCATTCCTTCCTCCTTTTTTAGTGGATACAGAATAGCTTTGCATTAATCAGATGCATTTGTATTTGAAAGATTTTTTTAAATGGCTTACAGAACTTGTTCCTAAATTGAATTGTTAAATATAACCACTCTATGTCTCAGATATTTCAGCTTTTTTTTGTTTTGTTTTGTTTTCTGGAGGTGATTTCTGTATTCTTTCAACTGCAATATTTTCTATGTTCAGACATTTTGAGTAGTTATCCTTTATTATGTCCTTCATTATGGTGCAAAGTTTTCTCTTCTATTATACCTTCTTCTCTTCTGTCTCACCTATCTTCTAGGATGGGTGGTCTCTATGCATCCTATCTTCAAGAACCTTATGTTTTGTTTGAATGGTGAGTGTATTTTTTTCTTAATGTTCTTGCTTTTTGCTTCTCTTCTTTGAGACTGTCTTTCATTTCTGTAGATTTGAATTACCCCAATATTTATTTCATCTCTTGTTCTTTGGTGAAGCTTGACATTATCAATTCCAGTTTTTCTATTCTCTTCATTATTTTTGCAGTGTAGGATGTAAATTTTCCCATTATTCTTATTTCTCTTTTAAACCATTGAGAAATAATGTGCTGTTATTCTAAGCTCTCCTCAAGTTCCACAGGTTCCTCTGTCTCATCAAATGTTGGGTCATTTATCTTCATTTGAAGTATTTATTCATAGATGCCTCAACTCATTTACTATATAATAGAGGCCATATTATCTTATACTGTTACTTTTTCCTGTTGATTTATTTGTTTATGTTCAAGGTTTTTGAGATTCCTTCTTCCTGGTATATTTGGAAGTCTCCTTCTTCCCCTTCCTTATTTTCTATATTGCTTATTCTGTTTCCTTTCTCTCTAGTTGTAGCTATGTTGGTGCCTGGATGTCAAAATATCTCTTCCTCATCTTGCACTGAACTCACAGTTCACCAGCTTTGGTCTCTGCCCTAACTGAATTTTGGGTGGTCAGAACTGTCCTCAGCAGGTTCCTGTGCTCTTCTGTTGGCTTGGTGGAATGCTACACAGCTTCCCAAATGCAAATTATCCTATCTGAGTAACCTGTTCCACCCATTCTGTTCCTCAGTTCTTTGACCTGGCATCGGAGTTCAGACCTTGTTAGCACTAGCAGTTCAGAGGCTTCTGGCACTGGAAGTTTGCAGTTTTGGAGCTCTGGCATTGGAGTTACTGGGTTGTAGTCCCCAGTAGGCTTTTGCTACTGAAGGGCTGTGGCTAAGCTAAATGTTGAGGTCTGAGAAAATTGCACACCCTGGAGCTGGGGTTATATAGCACTGGAAAGAGGTAGTGGAGGCTAGGGGCCAGAGTATAGGCATAAATTTTGATATAAGCCTGTGTCTTGGAACTGCCTATATTGCTTCACTGCCAGTAGTGTGGAAGGTGGCTAAAAGTGCTCAGTGAACTCATTGTTAGTGAGAATAAATTCCTCGGTTTTGGGATTTTTTTCACCCTGTTCTGGATTCTTGGTTTACCAGATCATGGAAACAACGAAATTTTCTTTATCTTTAACACAAAATTTCTGTGTTGGTTTTTTCTCTTGAGTGGGTTAAGAAGATTATGGTGATAAAAGAAATTGTCTAGTCTGTCATCTTGATGATTATGTGGCTCAGAAGCACCTCTTGATATTTTTTTCTTTTTCTTTTTTTAAATTCCCCCCTTAAGAGTATTTTTTCCAATTACATGCAAAGATAATTTTCAACATTCACTTTTATAAGATTTAGACTTTCAAATTTTGTTCTTCCTCCCTCACTCCCCTCCCACCTCCCAAAGAAGGCAAGCAATATGACATAAGCTATACAATCATATTAAACATATTTCCATATTAGCCATGTTGTGAAAGAAGAATCAGAACAAAAAAAGAAAAACCAGAGAAAACAATATACTTTGATCTGCATTCAGACTCCATAGTTCTTTCTCTGGATGTGGATAGTATTTTCTATCATAAGTCTTTTGGAATTGTCTTAGATCATTGTATTGCTAAGAAGAGCTAAGTCTATCAAAGCTGGTCATCGCACAATGTTGCTGTTACTATGTACATTGTTCTCCTGGCTGGGCTCATTTCACTCAGCATCAGTCCACATAAGTCTTTCCAGGATTTTTTCTGAAATCTGCCTGCTCATCATTTCTTATTACACAATAGTTTTCCATTACATTCATATACCACAGATTGTTTGGCCATTCCCCAATCGATGGACATCCCCTAAAATTCTAATTCTTGCCAACAAGAAAGCTGCAATAAATATTTGTCCTTTTCCTTTTTTAAATGATTTCTTTGGGATGGATACAAACCTAGTAGTGGTATTGCTGGATCAAACGGTAGGCATAATTTGATTGCCCTTTGTCTATAGTTCCAAATTTCTTCCTAAAATGGTTGGACCAGTTCACAACTCTACCAACAATGCATTAGTCTCCAACATTTATCATATTCCTTTTTCTGTCATATTAGCCAATCTGATGTAAGGTGGTACCTCAGAGCTGTTTTAATTTGCATTTTTCTAATCAATAGCGATTCAGAGCATTTTTTTCATATGGCTCAAGGTAGCTTTAATTTCTTTATCTGAAAACTGCCTGTTCATATCCTTTGTCCATTTATCACTTGGAGGGTGACTTGTATTTTTATAAATTTGACTCATTTCTCTATGTATTTTAGAAATGAAGCCTTTATCAGAAACAGCAGCCATAAAAAAATTGTTTCCCACTTTTCTGCTTTCCTTCTAATCTTGGTTGCATTGGCTTTGAGCAAAAACTGTTTAATTCAATGTAATAGAAATTATCCATTTTGCATTTCATAATTTTCTCTATCTCTTTTGAACTTATTTTGGTATATGGTGTAGGAAACTAGGTCTGTGCTAGTTTCTGCCATACTGTGTTCCAGGTTTCTAGCAGTTTTTGTCAAATATTGACTTCTTATCCCAGAACGAGGAGTGTGTGGGTTTATCAAACAGTAGATTACTATAGTCATTGACTATTGTGTCTTGTGAGCCTAACCTATTCTGATAATCTACCACTCTTTCTTAGCAAGTTCTAAATAGTTCTGATGATTGTTGATTCATAGTATACTTTTAGATCTGGCATGGCAAGGCCACTTTCCTTTGCATTTTTTTCATCCATTCCCTTTATATTCTGCAACCACCTTCTTACAGATGAATTTTGTTATTATTTTTCCTAGCTCTCTAAAATAATTTTTTTTGGTTTTTTTGATTGGCATGGACTGAATAAATTAATTTTGGTAGAATTATAATTTTTATTATATTAGCTCAGCCTACCCATGAGAAACTATTTTTGATAACTTGGCTCTCATTTAAGAAACTATGTAGTATATTGGGGTTCAATAATGTCAGAACAATTTCTTCCCTAAACAATAAATAGTACCTATAGAACATCTGTAATAATAGGAAATCCCTTTTCGAGAGGGAGATACTTTGAGTAGTAACGCCTTTCCGGGGGGGCAGAGCCAAGATGGCGGCTGGAAAGCAGGGAGTTGCATGAGCTCCCTGCCAGGTCCCTCCAAAAACCTATAAAAATGGCTCTGAACAAATTCTAGAACTGCAGAACCCACAAAATAGCAGAGGGAGGCAGGGCTCCAGCCCAGGACAACCTGGATGGTTGTTGGGTGAGGTCTACAATGCATGGAGATGGGAGCGGAGGGGAGCAGAGGGGAATGGAGCCCAGCGGAGCCCAGCGTGGGCGGCGGCAGGACCAACCAGACCAGGAGCCAGGCGGAACAGGCCCTAGTGCCCTGAATCAGTGACCTGTGGCAGTTACCAGACTTCTCAACCCACAAACACAAAAGACAACAGAGAAGGTTAGTGGGAAAAGCTGCGAGGAACAGAGTTTAAAAAGGAGTTCATGGTTCAGCCACCACCCTGGAGGCAGCAGGGGTGGTGCAGCTACAGAAATACAGCTGCAGTTGCTTCAGGCCCCAGGCCCACCTGGTGGGAGGAATTAAGTGGTGGATCAGAGGAGGAATGCAGAGCCTGCTTAAGATCTGAGTTCAGTCCTGGTTGGCGGTTCCTGGGGAAGGAGAAGTACTGGTGTGGCAGAGCTGGCTGTATAGAAATAGCTCTGAAATCAACAGCGCATCCCCTCAGGCTTGGAACAAAGTACCCTTTACTCTACAAGCAGTTATACCCCAATGAAACACTCAAGGGTAAAGTAAGTTGGCTGGGAAAATGACCAGGCAGCGAAAATGCACTCAGATTCAGTCTTTGCAGACTTTGCAATCTTTCTTTGGTGACAAAGAAGACCAAAACATACAACCAGAAGAAGTCAACATAGTCAAAGAGCCTACATCAAAAGCCTCCAAGAAAAACATGAAGTGGTCTCAGGCCATGGAAGAGCTCAAAAAGGATTTGGAAAAGCAAGTTAGAGAAATAGAGGAAAAATTGGGAAGAGAAATGAGAGTGATGTGAGAAAACTATGAAAAACAAGTCAGTGGCTTTCTAAAGGAGACCCAAAAAAATACTGAAGAAAATAACACCTTAAAAAATAGAATAACCCAAATGGCAAAAGAGCTCCAAAAAGCCAATGAGGAGAACAATGCCTTGAAAGGCAGAATTAGCCATGTTGAAAAGGAGGTCCAAAAGACCACTGAAGAAAATACCACCTTAAAAATTATATTGGAGCAAATGGAAGCTAGTGACTTTATGAGAAATCAAGATATTATAAAACAGAACCAAAGGAATGAAAAAATGGAAGACAATGTGAAATATCTCATTGGAAAAACCACTGACCTGGAAAATAGATCCAAGAGAGATAATTTAAAAATTATTGGACTACTTGAAAGCCATGATCAAAAAAAGAGCCTAGACATCACCTTTCAAGAAATTATCAAGGAGAACTGCCTTGATATTCTAGAGCCAGAAGGTAAAATACAAATTGAAAGAATCCACAGATTGCTTCTTCAAAAAGATCCCCAAAAGAAAACTCCTAGCAATATTGTTGCCAAATTCCAGAGCTCCCAGATCAAGGAGAAAATATTGCAAGCAGCCAGAAAGAAACAATTTTAGTTTTGTGGAAACATAATTAGAATAATACAAGATCTATCAGCTTCTACCTTAAGGGATCATTGGTCTTGGAATACGATATTCCGGAGGTCAATGGAGCTAGGATTAAAACCAAGAATCACCTACCCAGCAAAACTGAGTATCATGCTCCAAGGCAAAATATGGATTTTCAATAAAATAGAAGACTTTCAAGCTTTCTCACTGAAAAGACCAGAGCTAAATAGAAAATTTGACTTTCAAACACAAGAACCAAGAGAAGCATGAAAAGCTAAACAAGAAAGAGGAATCACAAGGGACTTACTAAAGTTGAACTGTTTTGTTTACATTCCTACATGGAAAGATGATGTGTATGATTCATGAGACTTCAGTATTAGGGTAGCTGAAGGGAATATGCATATATATGTGTGTGTGTGTGTGTGTGTGTATGTGTATACATATGTATATATGTATGTGTATGTATGTGTATATACATATATATATATATACATATACATGTATATATATACATAGACAGAGGGCACAGGGTGAGTTGAATATGATGGGATAATATCTAAAAAAATAAAATCAAATTAAGGGATGAGAGAGGAATATACAGAGAGAAGGAGAAAGGGAGAGATAGAATACGGTAAATTATCTCGCATAAAAGTGGCAAGAAGGAGCAGTTCTGTGGGGGGGGGGGGGCAGGTGAGGGGTTATGGGTGAGTCTTGCTCTCGTTGGATTTGACCTGGGGAGAGAATACCATGGACACTCAATTGGGTGTCTTTCCCCAGGGGAGGGAATGAGAAGGAGGATGGAAGGGGGGGTGGAATGGAGGGGAGAGCGAGTTGGGGGAGGAGGTAATCAGGTACGGGCCCTTTTCGGAGAGTGACAGAGTCAGGGGAGGGGATTCAACAGAGGGGGATAGGTTAGGAAGGAGCAAGGTACAGTTGGTCTTTCGCAACATGAGTATTGTGGAAGGGTTTAGCATGGTGATGCGCATGTGGCCTATGCTGAGTTGCTTGCCTTCTTCGGTGTGGGGGTGGGGAGGGAGGGGGAAGAGAGTTTGGAACTCAAGGTTTTGGGAACAGATGTTCAAAAACAAACAAAAAGAAGTTTTTGCATGCAGATGGCAGGTGGGATGCACAGGCAATGGGGAGTAGAAATTTACCTTGCCCTACACGAAGGGAGAGGAGGGGGGATGGGAGCGTAGTGGGGTGACAGAGGTGGGGGCTGACTGTGGAGCGGGGCAACCAGAAAGTACGCCATCTTAGAGTGGGCGGGAGGGTGGAAATGGGGAGAGAATTTGTAGTTCAGACTCTTGTGAAAATCAAGGCTGAAAACTAAATATATTAAATAAATTTTAAAAAAATATATAAAAGAAATAAAAAACCCAAAACTAAAACAAAATGTATGAGGAAATAGCTAATAAGTATTATAACAGCCTCTCAAACCCAGGTCTCTTGTTTTCCAACCCAGTGCTCCTTCTACTCCAAATTGACCTGTGCCTATTATCCCAAACCTCGCACCTTCTCCTTTGCCTGCCCCTCATTCCCAGGTCACCAGCTTCTCAAGGCTGGCGCTGGGGTGGGGGAGGGGGCTCCTTACCCATTTCGCAGTCCTTGCCAGTGAATTCCTCAGGGCAGGTACAGTGATAGGAAGTGGAGTCTTGGGAGTTGGAGCAGGACCCTCCATTTCTGCAAGGGCTGGAGGCATAATAATCCAGGCTGCCTGGAAGACACAGGGGTATAAGCCAACGGCCTCCTTTGTCTCATTATCTCCTTCACCTCCCTTTCTCAGGCATTGCCTATGAACTGGAAATTCTGCTGGCTTCTGGTTAGACTTGATGCTCTGTTAATGTAGAAAACTCTCCTTTCAGGATCTCAAAGACCTGGTTTGTTGGAACACGGGTTGAGGCTAGCCTTATGCCAAGGGGGTGTTCACCTCTTTGTGAGCTGGGAGAAATAGGTTCATAGGCTTTAGTATTAGAATGGACCTTAGCAATCATACCAACCAGTTCCTTCTACTTCAGAATGTAAGTCCTTTATGGGCAGTGAAAATTTCATTCCTTTCTTTGTAGGGATACTTACTAGAGATACCTAGTAGCTGGCACAGTGCTGGGCACATAGGAAGCCTTAATAAATGCATGTTGAACTGACTTAAAAAAAAGTAACTCCTTTCCAATATTGCCAATACACGCTTTGTGAACATACATTTCTTTGTTTTATGTCTTGTGTAATGCTCATGTTCAGCAGATCACTCAACAAAATTATCTGTACATCTGTCTTGGAATCATATCTAAGAATATTTGTAGAATAACTTTATTTGAGTAAAGCATTTAAACCATAAATCAATCAATCAATCAATCAATCAATCTGTCTATCTATCCAGCTATCTATATGTTTGTCTATCTGTTCATCTAACCTATAAAGGGGTAAGATTGTGTGGATCAAATGACTTCTAAAATCAATTAGCAATCTAGGTATAAGCAATATATTAAACCTTGAAGATTGTGTTCATTTGGTTTTTCAGTAACTTAGAAAAATATCATTCACTCTCTTTAATTTTACATTAGTTTTATTTAGTTAAAATATGGCATTTTTATAATTGCAAATGAAATGCTAAGACTATTCTTTCATTTATTAGGATTAATGTATCTATACTATATGATTTTATATCTATGTATGTATATATATACACATGCAGATGTATACGTGGATGTGTGTATTTTTTTCCCAAGCAGGATATGTGGATATGTTCCTTGTTTTTCAGAATGATTACTAAGTGAGAGGTTACTTGGAGGTTCGGTCCCACATTACCTCAAACCAAGTAAAAACGTTCCAAATAAGCTAAAATAAAAATGGCTACAAATTGGGGCTGGGAAGGGAGAAGAAGAAATCCCTATGGAAAACTAGCAGAAAGACCAATGAATTGGGGGAGAAAAGAAAAATGCTGATTATAGTAAATACTGCAGTGTAAAATAATTCCTAGAAGCATCTCCAGCCAAAAGGAATAATTCTGTAAAAACTATTACTATTACCCAGAAATGAGTATGGAATGACTTCCAGAGCTCGAGGAGTTTTGGAAAAGTTTAATAAGGAATAAAAATAAGAGATAAAGGACAAAATTAAGCTCATAAGAGAAAAAGTGAAAATAAAATTTTGATTTAGAATGGCAGCTGAAAAACCTTAGCAAAAAACTGAACATCCTGAGAAAATGAGAAGAAAGAAAGCAGAAATTTAATATTATAACTAGTGTCATCTGAGGGCAATAAAGATAACACAACTGGAAGAACTCATTAGTGCTCTATAATAATAACAAAAATTGTTATTTTAAAAATATCCAAAAGTGAGATAAAATTATAATTATCATTGTATTCTGAGGAAATTATTAATAATGCTTGAATATCATATTCATGGATACCATGTACTAATTTTAAGAAGAATGGGTATACAAGGATGAAGTTTATAGACTCTATTGACCTTACACTTAAGGAATCCTTTCATATCAACAAAAACCATAATAGTCAAGTCCAAAAAAGCCATTCAAAGTGATCATATTGTGAACAGATAGGCCATGACCAATAGCCTCACGAAATTGTTGTCTTTACCAAGTAGACCTACTCATGAGAAATAAAAACAAAACCTGGAAGAAGACATGTAAGAAAGCAAAGCAAATTGGCTTGCAACCAATAATAATGCATCTTTCAAATTTAAGCATAATTCTCTTAGGAAAAATGGATTTAATTAAGATTTATTTCAATTCGATTCAACAAAAATATATTCAGGATTAATAAATATTAAAGACTGTTCTAAATGCTGGAACTATAAAGATAAAAATTACATAGTTCTTGACCTGAAATAGCTTACATTCCACTAGGAATATTATAAGTTAGGCCACAGTGTTTGCAATGCAAGAAATAAAACAAACTTTAGAAAGGGAAACAAGATTATCTCAACAATCTTTAACTACAGCAGGTTAAGAGGCACAGTGGATAGAGCAGTGGGTTTGGAATGAGGAAGACATCTTCATGATTTCAAATCTGGTTTCAGACTCTCATTAGCTGTGTAACCCTCAGCAAGTCACTTAACCCAGTTTGTCTCAGTTCTTCATCTGGAGAAGAAAATGACAAACCACTTCCTTTTCTCTGCCAAGAAAATCCCAAAATGGGGTTGGGAAGAGTTGGACATGACTGAACAACAAATGTCCTCAACAATGTTACATAATTAATGGAAGGGGGGAAAGATATTTTTTTTCGCTTGGGCACCCTACATCTAGTTCATTTCATGGAAAGTAGGGAACATTTTCAACGCGAATTTTGTAGTTTAAAAGGTTGTAGAAAAAAATTCTGTGCAAGTCTATGATCTGCATTGGGGGAGAAAGTTTCCCCAATGAAAGTTCTCCACACCAATGAAATAAAATATAAATTAAGAGCAGATATAAGTTAGGATTTTTTGAAGGTCTTTTTTCTTGTTTAGAGAGAGAGAGAGAACTTGGATAAGGCCTCTCAGCTTCATATCTCTCATTTCTCTCTGTCTTTGCCTCTGTCTCTACCTTCCTCTCCTTTCCCTTTCACTCTCTATCTCTGTGTCTCTGTCTATCTCTCTCAATAGGTTTCTGATAGTTCACTGCATTTGTCTGAAAGGAAAAAAATACATATATATATATATATATATATACATTTATATATTTGTTTATTTTATTTATCTTGTTTCCCCCCTTAATTTTACTATTATTTTGATGATTAGGTGTATGGAATTTATAATCTATGATTACTATTTATCAATTTTTTAAAATAGGTTATGTTCTTTGTTTTTCAGAATTATTACTGAGGAGTTTTTTATAAGCCCAGTCTCCTAACATTTCATTTCTAGTTGGAAATATCTCATTTCTCTTTCCCTTAATTTGCTGTCCTAAGCTCAATTCACCTCACTGAAGACAGTACAAAACCCCATGGGAAGATTTTTCCACTTCTTTTCCATATTCCCAGAGGCCTCTTCAAGTAACTTGTTTCTCTTTACTTTTGTCTGCGTGTCTATGTGTGTATGTTCATGTCTTCTCACTATTGTGAAATTTATTGGACTATTTCTCTCCATTATGTGAACACAGATGACTGTTGTAATTTTTATTGTTCATTCTGACTTCTTTATACAGAAACATCATCTGAATGAGTTTGTTTCAAGTCTGACATATACATATATATATATACATACATATACATGCATACATATATGTACATTTTTACTCATCCATTCATTCAATCATCATTTATTAAGGACTATGCATTGTGCAGGCAATACAGATACAAAAGGAAAATCAAAGTGGTTCCCCAAATCAAAGATTTTACATTCCTTTGAGGGGCAAACACATGCACAGAAGTTCAAAATACACAAAACAATCTTCCCCAGTCCCCTGGCTGTTCATGTCAGTTAGAAGTAGATTATAATAAAGTATCTTCTGTTTTTCCTAAAACCCAAATTCAAATATGTCCTTATTTATTTGATGAACACATATTTGTTAGATTTTAAATAATCCAGACTGACCCATCTTTCTTCCCTTTGAGATATTTAATGATTTTAGCGTTCAGAAGCCTGCTTGTTTTGGGTTGTTCATTATTACTTTAATTTATGAAATTTTTTTCATTTGAAGTTACTTTGATATTTTCCTACTTTTGATAGTCTCTGTAGAGCATTATTGTAGCAAACAGAACCCACAACAAGTGTACAAAGAGTGGGCAACAGAAATTAACCTATCCTAAATATTCACAAAAACATGAAATAGAAATTCACAAAAACACTCATTCTCAATCCAAGCAACCACAACTGCACAGTAAGGTCCTTATGGTAGCATTAGCTCAGCCAACACTCTCTCCTGTTTCCATTGTTTTTTGGACCCCATTGTATAGCTATACATGACTTCATCTGTTTCTACAGTGTCAATGCCCTGGGAAACGAGGCATTATTTGTGCCACCCAGGAAGCCAGAGAATGTTTTTATAGAAAAAAAAATACCATAGAATAATGCATAATTCTCTTTATAGTTTGATTATACCTTTACTATAGCTAAAATTCATTGGAGGCCTTCAATAAATGCTTATTATATTCAATACTGTGTCTGCCACCCACAAGTTAAAAGAGAATATAAGCCCATTGAAGACTGAAGTGTTTTTTTTTTCATCATGTCATCCCTAAAATTTACATAATAACTTTAAAAAGTACTTAGTACATGTTTTTAAAATATAATTTAATTGAATTCTCAGAAATCAAAAAATGGCACCAAAGTTTAAGCTTAAATAAAACAAATCTTCATAAAGTAGATGAGGGGAGAATGATTTATTGAATTTAAACAAAAAATCATCTCTGTCAATATGGAATAAGATAAATTCCAATTTACTATTACAAATAAATTGAATGAGAATATTAACACTCAGACTTTTGACAATTACCGTTTCTAGGTCTGTTTTCCTTTTGATTTATTGGAAAAACAAATTTTGATATGAAACAATTTCAAGTGAAATAAGAAGACAAGAGTGACCAAGTCTTAAAGAATGATTGAATTATAGAAATCTAGCACTTAGTACAGTGCTTGGCACATAGTAGAAACTTAATAAACGTTTATTGATTGATGGATTATCTCAGAGTTTGAAAAGGATCTTGGCAACCACATAATCCATCCAGGTCCCAAGAAGAATGACCTGAATATGTTTTGCAGAACTGGACAATTTTCATCTAGTAATAGTCCAGTACACTTTTGGACAGCTCTAAATGTTAGGAAGATTTATTACCTCATACAAATCAAGGGCTTATTCTGTGTCTTAAAATGCTTCAGTGGTTATAACATACCCCATTTGCAATCAATAGCTTATTGCTGTTTATACTATGTTAAAATCTCTCCCTTATTTAAACTCATATGAATTCTTGGTTTGTAGACTTTCTTTTTTACTATTACTGCTGTTAAATAAAGCAATATGTAAGAGTAACCATGTCATATTCATTCAGCATTGCTAAATTCTACCTGGATAATTTAGAATCTCACAATGCTATTTTTACCTCTCGTTAGAAAGAATCAGCAAGTTTCTAACATGGCGAGGAGTGTACATCTCTGCATATGGCTCCATGCTTTGGGTCTTCATATACATGTCTTTATTCTGAAATGGATATCAAAAAGAATTAATCCCATGTTGTTCAGTGTAGCTATAAAATGCCAAGTCTGTGCATGTCAGCTTGTATTAACTAGTGTGATAAATACAACAAATATTTTTCTTAATTTTCTATACTTACTGAACATTACCAAGCTAGTTAAAAACTCTCTGACAGTTTTAACTGTTCAGAATGTATACATGCACAGACATAGTCACATATACAAATATATATGTATATACACATATACATGTGTGGGTGGATGTGTGCATATACATGTACATGTGTGTATACATACATGCAATACATACTTACACATATACATATGTGAATCTATTTATCTATCTATCTGTCTATATATATATACATATATATATAATATATATATATACACATATAACTTAAGTAACCTTTATGTAAAAAAAGACTTTTAATAATCATTCCTGTGTTATCATGGGAGAAACTGTTATTTTTTACCTAGTTCAAACAGGGCCACCAAAGATTGAACCATACTTATGAGAAAAAGAATGAGAATACCCTTTCCCCCACCACTAGCCTACTAAAATCTGAGGGAATAGAAACTCATGTGAAACTCCAGTTCAAACCAAAAGACATAGATATCACTAGGCTTTAAATCTTTGGAGGATAAAGATGATTTGCAGCAACAGGATCAATAGAAATGAGGCCCAACCCATTTAACAAACAACAATTTTCAAATGGGGCAAAGACATCCAATATGTTTGGGCATCTTAGTGTAAAAGTTCTTAGTCTAACATTATAAATTGCCAGAAGAACCTATGTCATGTAGACAAGACCCTGGACTACATTTCACTTTAGTTTTGGACTAGCAGGCCATAGTATTGTGTCTCACACATTTTTATCTTCCCTTGAAGCTGATCCTCTTATTCATGATGACTGGACTCTTTTTCTGCCTAACACTTTAGCTAGCAACTACCCCAAATCATACCTAACCAGATCTATACCAACTTGTTTATAGACTATGACTCGTGTTATCTAAAGTAATTTATAGCCTATATCTGTTCTCCACACTGCCATAGAATATTGATTCACCTTCTTAATAATTCATTCTACCACCATGGTGCCTAGTGGTCATTGCTGGTGTATAATGTTGTATGGCACATATGGCATGGAATAGACACCACCCACTATAACATGAATTTTCTCCTCTTACGAATAAGTGGGTCCATACTACTCCTTAGAACAGGAAACTCAAAACAGTTGACTTAGACAATTTATTTCCATAAGGAACACATGAGGGAAAAAGGGATAAGTAAATTTAAGGACCATGAATCAAGGAATAAAAAATTAGAGTAACTGTAAAAGGAAGAGACATAATTAAGAGAATTAAAAAAGGAATCATTTTAAAAGAAGCAAAAATAAAGGAAAGGAATGAATAAAAGAAGTTGAAAGAATAGAGAATAATATAAAGAAAAATGAGTTAACAAATTAAGTAAAATTATGAAGGTAAGAAAAAGAATGAAAAATGACAAGGCAGGCCTTATTTTTAAGGGAAATGGTAAGAATATGATTTCCTTAAAATGGATTAAGCAAAAATGATTGAAGAGATGAAATATCAACTTTAAAAGTGAAGGAAAACAAAAAACAAACTAATTCAGATAAATCCAATATTAAAGACAAAAATCAGGGAAAATACAAAACTCTCCTAGCTTGAGATATAAAGAGATTGAACAATCAAATTTATTGAATCATAAGAAGATAAAAACAATATAATATTATTAGGAAACTTTAATGTCCCTTCATTTGTCTTGGACAAATACAGGAGAAGGATAAACAAAAGGGAAAAAATAAAATTGAAAAAAACATTGCAGCAAGAACTAGAGGTAAATGACTTATGGCACCATTCAAATGTGATTGCTAAAAAATAATCATTTCTCAGAATGCCATCAAAGTATTATTAAAAAAAAAACAGACCACATTACAGTAGATAGATATTGAAAAAAGGCACAAATTGTTAACACATCCTTTACAGAGCAGCTCAAGGAGAACAAATAAAAGTCATAGAGACAAATGGACATCTAAAAATGAAATCTTAAATAATGAGTGATTCAAAAGAGAAAAAAATGATATGATAATTATGTGAAAGAAATGATAATTTCTGGAAGGCAGCTAAAGCAATGCGGGGGTAGGGGAAATAGCTCCCCAACATAGATTAGTGTAATATAAAAGGAGATTGATGAACTGAATATACATTTAAAATTATAAAGTCAACCGATAAAATAAATCTCTATGAATCAAAAAGAGGAGATATTGACAATTAAAGAAGAAATAGGAGGGTTGTCTAGGTTTTACAATGGTTAGAGTACTGGCCTTGGAGTCAGGAGGACCTGAGCTCAAATCTAGCCTTCAGACACTAGCTGTGTGACCCTGGGCAAGTCACTTAATGTTGATTGTCTCCAAAAAGAACCCCAAAGCAATAAGAAAAGAAGTGAACTAATAAAATTATAGAAATGATATTCAAAGCTATATCTATTCTTTGAAAAGACAAACAAAATCAATAAACTTTTAGTCAACATTATTAGAAAAGAGGGCAGAAAATCAATCCAACAAAATAACAAATATATAAGGTAAAAACACAGAAAAGACAAAAAAGTAAAATCTTTAGAAGCTATTATGAAAATTATATGCAAAGAAAATTGAAAACAAAATAAAATTAAAATGTTAAAAAAACAAATGTAAAAGAAGGCCAAGAGGGGATATTAAACACTCCAGTTCAGAAAAAGAAGAACCAGAAGTAAAATACCTACCACAATAGGGGTAGAGGAATCTCCTTGTGCTGATGGCTTCATACTAGAATTCTATCAAACTTAAAAAAAAACAAATAGAAACTATACTAGAAGAATTATTCTAAGATATTTAGAAAGAATGCACTCTACCAGACTCTTATTAGAGAAATCCTGATATTCAAACTAAAAAAAGAATAAAGCACGAGAGAATTATAGATACATATTAATGAATACTGATTATAAAATTATAAATAAAATCCCACTAAAAAGTTTATAACAATTCATCAAATCAATCATTCATTATGACCTGCTTGGATTTATATAAGAAAGCCAAGTGTTGATCAACATTATGACAATATTCAATGTAATTAATCACTGAAAAAAACAAAACCAAACAAAATTACATAATTATTTTAAAGCAAAAAAGCCCTTTGGTAAAGTACAATGCTCATTTACGCTTAAAAAAAAAAACCTAGCAACTACAAAAGATAAACACAGAGTGACCTGTTGACTTATCTCTTTTATTGAACTTTTTATTTCTTGCTGAAAATCTCAGATTGCACTTTGAAAGGTAGAGGAAGAAGGATAGTGGAGAAATTTTTGCTGTAAACAAAAGATAATAAATGGATTCAAAAATAAAGTGTTATCTCTTAATGTGAATGGGAGCTTTTTTATACAGACCAGCTCACCTATAATCTACTCACCACAGTATTGCTTTGTTGAATAAGAAAGAAGATCTTGGCCATATGGTGTGAATTGTTTCTAAGCCAAGCAAACAAAACCAGCTTTCTCATCAGAATACTGAAGCTTCTTCAAGCCCCGTCTAAATTTCTTGCTTAAACTAGAGATGGCAGCAGAGAGCAACAGGTCCTTGAGAGGTTACACTTCTCTCAGGCTCTTTTCCTACAAAGCAAATTCTCTCTATCTCCAAGTGGTTTTAGTGAAATTAATATCTCATGAGAAAACTTTATTCAATTGCGGGAATTGTGAGAAAACCTTATTGCATCCTTTTAACTGAAACCTGTATGAGTGGGAAATTGGACCACCTCTATCTGCTGCTTAGAGACCCTTAACTAAGAACATAGATTGTGCTGACCAGAAGCCCAGTCACATCCAAAGACTGATACATTTTTTCCACAATTATGCATCCCAAACAACCCATATATCTTTACTGAAAAGCGGTCCCTTCTTGCTTAATCAATGATTGTTTCTGTGTACCTTTGATTGAATACAGACACTTAGGGTGGGTGGTTGGGACATCTCTTTTCTGAATTCAGGGAATTGAACCTGTTTGCTCTCCATCTACCAACTTGGAAAATCTCTATTTTTTCCTCTAATTAGAAATCTGATTATCTAATTTTGTATCCTGGTTAATTGTTTCCTTTTATTTAATTGGTCTTTGAGTTATTGTTTTTAATGCATAAAAATCTGTCTCCCCTTCTATTTGTGATCCAGTGTCAAAGCTGAGGAAGGCCACTAGTCCTAATTTGTTTTGCAAGTGGCATGCATTGCTTAATAAACCGATGTGCTCAAAAACTTGAATCTTTGTTTTCCTCAGAGATTTCATTTCACCTATCAAAACAGATTAACATAACTCTACATATATAGATAGTTACAGCTAGACTGATAGGTCAATGGGTTGTACCTAAAAAGCATATGGTAGTATTGGCAGAGAGAATAATCATGATATGCACACTACATATGTTTATTTATGTGTGTAAAGATATGGTGGGAAAGAATTAGGGAAATTAATTTTCCTTGATTCCTTTCATATCCTTAACTGAATAACACTTCCATAAATATAAGAAATAAGAATGAACTTTCTTACAACTGAGGCAGCTAGGTCACTCAGTGCATTGGGTGATGAGCATAGATTCAGAAAGACCTGAGTTCAAATTTGACTTTACATGCTTATTAACTGTGTGACCCTGAGCAAGTCACTTAACCTCTGTTTGCCCTAATCGACTAGAGAAGGAAATGGCAAAACACTCCAGTATGCTGCTAAGAAAACCATCTGGACAGCTTTGGTACTCTGTGGGGTCATGAAGAATCAGGCACAGCTTAACAACAGTATCTTAGTACTGAAGTAGAAAACAAACAAACCAAAAAAACCCCAAATTTTTCATCTTGGAGTTCAGTCCTTTTTGGAGACATACACTAACTATGTGACCATAAGCAACTTGCTTAACTTCCTATTCCCATAGGCACTTCCCTGAGATTATTAGTTTCTGAGTGAGTAGCTGCTGATCAACACAAAGGAAATTATGTCTGCTTTAAAAAATTCATAAATAAATACAGGCAGACAAATATACACATACACGTATACATAATTAGATATATAGATTTTTAAACATAATGTAGTATTTTGTGCATAAACATAATTGGTTGCAAATATATTCATATTCTACGTAGAAAGAAGGTATAATGGAGAGAACATATATTGAATATTCTTTACAGAGAACTACTATAAACCTCAGTAGTGATACAATTCTAAACCATGCCCCCTGCCATTATAGACTTTATATTTAGAGAGAGAAAATCATCATAGAAAATAAAATAATAAAAGACAAAGCAATAGCATAAGCTATCATAGATCTAAAAATAGGTGGGATCTAGTCCTATCTTTTTGATTTTACAGATTAAGTTAAGGAGGTTAGATGACAGGTCTAAGATTAGGTGAGTATCAAAGGTTGGATGTGAATTCACTCCTGCTTGTCTCCTGAATCAGTCATTTTCCCATCCTATTAAGTCATGTATTACTACATCATTATTTATTAAATTAAAGGCAGAAATCATGTAGTAAATTTTGTGAGTTGAGAGTAAGAATTCTTTGGTCTTTGTGAACCTTGGAAAGCTTTATGTAGAGATAATATTTTAGTCTTTGAAGAACAGGTTGTATTTGGATATGCAGAATAAATTATATTTTCTATTTACTATTCTCTCATTAAATTACACTATTTACAATTCTCAAAATATTCTAAGCTGAATACACAATAATGAAATAAAGTCAAAGAATAATTCTCTCTCTACTTAAGTCTATTTTAATGTTTCATAATATAACTCATAATACTTATATTCACTTGAGTGAGCCTAAAGTACATTTATTAGCCAACAAATTGGGGATAAGGATACTTAAAATTCTAAAGCAATACACAATTATCAGGTTAATATATTATGTAGTTATATAGAAAAGTAGATAAAAACAATGATTTTTAAAGCAGGACATTAATCTGAAGATCAAACAAAAGTTTCTAAGATGATATCTCAAGGTACCTTTAAGTACATTTAAGTATGAAAGTAATTACTGACAGTTTATGCTATAGTCACTTGCAAAGTAATCTAAAGCCCTTATTCAAAATGGTAGTGTCATCATATTCATCTCCATTTGTTAAGCATTTCTCTATTCATTTATCCTCTCCATAGGAGAAAAAAAAACATTGCTAGGAAATATTACCAGAAAAAAATACTAGAACACAACGAACATTTTGAATGTTGATGGATTTTGAAAATTGCAAATAGGATTTTAATGTTCAGCTCAGATTAACTTTCTCTAACATTGATGAATTATAAAGTTTTCTTCGCAGGTTTAATTTCATAAAGTTCTCATAAATATAAAATCTATCCACAGAAACCAATACATTAGAGGGAAGTATGATTTGCTGCTTATTTAAAAACAAAATGTAGTCTATGCTGAGAGGTAAAAGCAGTCTCATATTATTTTAAGCTATAGTTGGTTTTTGTTCAGAATAACTTTTTGCCATTTTCAAAAAGATCAGAAACGCGATCTTTATACATTTAAAAAATCATGAGTAATGGTTGATATGAAGAAATCAATGAAATACTGTAAGAATCATGAAATGATGTATTGTGAAGAAAACTAATCCAAAAGAATAACTTATATGCTTGTTAACACTAGGTCAAAGAAGACAATATCACAATGGAAGAATGAAACAATTAGCTTAAATATAGTGTATGACATTGGTCTTCATTTGTTAAAGTTTAAGCACATGGACCTCTTTTCTTTAACATGTAGTAAATTAAATCTATATAGTTTCAGGTCTTTGTAACAACAATGTTACTTGCAGCTGTTGTGGGGTGTAAGGCCAGTAACAGCAGCACACAAGAGGGCTTCTAGCACGGGTTCTTTGATCTTTTCTACAGGAAATCAACTTTTAAGGGGTCAACAATCTTATTTTAATCAAACATATATCATTCACTTAGTTCAGGGGAACAAGTCAGCACCTTGAACTTCAGAGAAAACACAAACAGAAACTACAAGCAGAAATTATATAAACAGAGCAAATGCAAATAGCAAAGATAAACAGACAGGGCTTCCCACTGCTGACCAAAAGCAACACATACATAGTTAGCATAGAGAGAAGCACCAACATCTAGGTTTTCAAAGCTGAGGGGGCTCCTTAACAGCTACACAGAGTCTCATCTGGCTAAATCACATGAATTCTCTTCCCATGAATGAGCCCCAAAGCAAAATGCTAACCTCAGAGTATATATACAGTTCTTCCAGTTCAGAGGGCATCCCAATCCTTGTGACCCAGGCTCATGTGACTTAGGCTTCCATGTGACTTAAGCAGGTCACATGGGCCTATCAATGGATGAGAAAGACCTTGCCATCGTGCAGAAAATACATTAATAATACCTTCTTATATGTCATAATCTTTTGTGGTGCTTCATTTAACAGTGTTTTGGGAAATATCCATCGTGTTTTGTTTGAGTATTTGTTCATTGTTGTAAATTGCATTAAAACAAAATTTTTCAATAAAACAAAGAATAAGAACAGCACAGGATGAAATTTCATCCTTATTTTCTTCCTGTTTATTAATGAACAATCAGAAGAGTTAAAGAAGAGATTATCAAGAAATTTTACATTCATCCCAGACAGATGAAACTTTATCCTGTGTTTCATTTCCAAAGTAAAGGGCCTCCATAAGCTTCCTCCTAAATCTATTTGTCTTGCATATCCTCCTATATCAAGCCATTCTGTTTCAGTGAAACTGAATTTCTTGATGGTACAATTCAACCAATTTCAGTTTTCTAGGCTATATTTGAGAGGCACAAGTTTTTATCTATCCCTTTGCAGTACTGCTTGCAAAAATTGACATGTAAATCTACTTTCCAGGATGAATAAATCAGTGGCCTAACTTTCTTTTCACAATGATTTTGATTCTGATTCTGTCATCATTTGTGGTGTTCTGCTTTGAATCATATCTAAGTTCTTTGAATTTTCATTATCCCAAACTAGACCCAATAATCTAGGGTGTACCTGATCAGTAAAAGCATAATGACCCTGGGCCCTCTCCATCTATACTATTTTACTTGGTGATCTTAGTAGCTTCCATGGATATAAATATCAATTCTATGCAGATGATTCTCACATTCATTTATTCAGCCCTAACCTTTCTCATGACCATCAGTCTCATATCTCCAATTCCTATTGAATATCTTGAACTGGAAACTTGTAGACATTGCAAGCACAACATTTCCAATGCTAAACTCAATATCTTTGTTTCCAACTCCACCTCTCTTTCTAACTTCCCATTACTCTCGAGGGTACCATTATCCTCCTAGTCATTCAGACTTACAACCTAAGTGTCAACTTTGACTCCTCAGTCTCTTTCAATTCTATATCCAATCAGTTGCCAAGACCTGTCATTTCTACTTTCATAATATCTCTCTTATAAGGTTCCTTCTTTTTTGAGAGCTACCTGATGAGGGTATAATCTCATGTTTGGACTACAGAAATAGAGTGTTGATTGGTTTCCCTCTTTCAAGTCTCTCTCCACTACAGTTTGTATTTCACTCAGCTGTTAACCAACACCAAAGGCTTCCTATTGCCTCAAGGACCCAATGTAAAATTTTCTGTTTTGCTTTTAAAGCCCTCTGTAATCTGGCTTTTTCCTATCTTTGTGGACTTCTTATGTCTTACTCCCCTCCACATATTCTGATCTGATTACACTAGTTTCCCTGGTATTCCTTGTACATGACACTTCCAACTCCAGGAAATTTTACAGATTATTTCTCCTTGCTTAGAAACTCTCTCTCCTCATTTTCACCTCCTAAGTTACTTGGCCTCCTTTGGGTAAGAGCTAAAGTACCACATTCTGTAAGAAGTATTTTAATACTAGTTTCTTTGCTCTGCTGATTATCTCAAATTTCTCCTATGTATACTTTGTTTTCATTTGAGACTGTGAGCTCCTTGAAATCAGGAACTGTCTTTTGCCTTTTTTGTGTCCTCAGCACTTAATAGAGTGCCTCTCACATAGTAGCTCCTTAATGAATGCTAGCAGAATGATTAACTGATGCTTTCTGCTTGCTTTACTCTAACTTATTCACACATTTCACATTTTTTTAGAAAAATTATGAGGTATAAAAAAAGGAACAAACACAAAGTATAGAGTTATGATGAATGGCAGAATCTTATTTAAAAGAGATTTTCATGGCTATTGAGCCTACAAGAATTCTCAGTACAACATTACTGACAAGTGCCCAACTAGCTTTAAGGCAGCCAGTAAATGAGGAGCTTTCTGACTCTTGAAGCAGTCCAAGTAGTATTAGATAGCTCTAATTTGTTAGGGAGTTTCTTTACCTAGAAATTGAGTATTCACAGTACCTGGATTCAACTTTCAGCTCAGCTAGTTATTACATTTAGGACTTTGGACAAATAACTCTGAGTCTCAGTTTCCTCTTATGAAAAACAAAGAGTTAGATTAAAGAGACTTTAGGGTCCTCTCTAGCTTTGTGTCCCTCTAGCTAGGACTTGGATTATGTTTTTTTTTTTTTTCCCTCCATGACCAGCCTCCTTTCTAATCATTTTTCTCCTTTTATGTATTCAAGACCTGTGGTGAGATCACTACACTTTAGCAGATCAAAACTACTTCCTTAAACTGAAACTATTAGATGATTTTGTGCTTCTTTTTTTTAAAACAACCAAGATCATTTAGATAAAGAAAAAATGATTATTTATAATAGGTATTCAATAACTACAAACTATATAGGCTTTGCATACTTTAGTCTTACTAAGTCAGTCCTTGAAATAGCAATCAAGGTGGGATTTTTTTGCTGTTGACCTTTAATGATTCTGGCCTGTGAATGGGGCAGATAAAGTGGGATGTTTTTGTTATTTCTCAGCACTGAGACAATTGGGAGTCATTGATTTGTTTCTGATGTGAAAATGGGGGTGGGGAACTTTTCCAAGCTCAGCTTGGGTGAGGTCTAGGCCCTCGGGGCCCTGAACAGGATATATAAGCACAGAGGTTAGCATTCTCTCTCTGAGCTCTGTGCCACAACAGGAGTGGCGTGTGACTCTGGTCCAGCCATTGTAATGAGCTCCCCGGCTGAAGACTCAGATGTTGATAACTACGAATTGTATTTGGTCTGTAATTCAGGATGCTGATTTTTTCCCCTGAACTAAGTAAATGATATTGGTATGCTGTATTAAAGTAAGATTGTTAACCCCTTAACGTTGCTTAAAGCAGATGAAAAGGACCTGGGCTTGCAGCATTCTGTGAGCTGGTTGTGGTTGGCTTTACACCCCCACAGCAGCTGCTAACTGGATTGTTGACACAATCCTAATCTGAATAACAGTGATTACATAATTCATAATACTATGGATTTAGAAACCAAGATGAAGGCCTGGGTCAAGAACGAGATGAGGAGGCAGAGCCAAGATGGTGGAGTAAAGAGAGGTACTCACTCCCTTGAGCTCTCCCAAATTTCTCTCCAAACACCTCAAAACAAATCCTGAAGTGGCAGAAACAATAAAAAGCATGGGGTGAAACAATATTCCAGCAAAAGATAACTTAGAAGAGGATAGGAAAGGTCTGTCTCATTGAGGTGAGAGTGGAGCACAGTCAAGTGTAGGGTATCACAGTACAAGCTATGCCTAGGCAACCCAGGAGAGGCCTTGGGAACAAATGAACAACAGCTTCTGGAGCTCAGTGCACAGATGGTAAGGGAGTCAAATAACTAATCAGAAGAAGATTATGCAAGATACTTTGTTGTCACTGGAAGCAGTATTCCATTGTAGTACCCAGATGTGTTTCAAAGTCACAGCCCCAGGACAAAGAGGATCACTAGCAGAACTGAAGACCCTATACATATTTCCAGGATATAAAAGAGTGCTTGTGGTCCCTTACCTAACAGAACACAGGCCAGGAGAACAGTGACCACAAGTCTTTGTGTATCATACCACTGTGGAAGAATTCAAAACTTGCAGACTCCCAGAACTATGAAAAAAGCAATACAAAAACCCTGAAGCTTCAGACAGTGCCACCTGGACCTCAGAAACACAATCCAACTTTAACATAAAGCTGAAAGTGAAGAAATAGGCTTGAAAAATGAGCAAATAATAACAACAACCAAACCCAAACATTAAAAGTTACTATGGTAAAAGGGAAGATAAAAAAAAGCTAACTCAGAATAAGACAACCAAATAAGCAGTGACATGCAAAGCCTCAGGGAAAAATGAGAATTGGTCTCAGGTCCAAAAAGAATTCCTGTAAGAGCTCAAAGAAGATTTTAAAAAATCAAATAAGAGAGGTAGAATAATAATTAGGAAAAGAAAGGAGAGTGAGCCAAAAAAATCATGAAAAAATGTCAACAACTAGGTAGAGGAGGAATAAAAAATACTGAAGAAAATAAAAACTGAAAAAAATAAAATAGGCCAAATATTAAAAGAAGCACAAAAATTCACTGGGGAAAAGAATGCCTTAAAAAGTAGAATTGGTGAAATGTAAAAAGAAGTACAAAAGATGACTAAAGAAAATAATTCTTAAAAACTTAGAATTGGTCAAGTGGATTCTAATTACTGTATGAAACATCAAGAAACAACAAAATCAAAGAAAAAACAGAAGAAAATGGAAAATATCTTATCAGAAAAACAATTAATCTGGAAAACAGATCAAGTATATATAATGTAAAAATCATTTGACTGAGTGCCATAACAACAACAACAATAACAACAGTACCTTGAAATCAATTTCAAGAAATTGTCGAGGAAAACTGCCCTGATGTCATTGAAACTGAAAGTAAAATACACATTGAAAGAATCTACTGATCACCTCCTAAAAGAGATCCCAAAATGAACACTCACAGGAATAATACAGAAAAATTCTAAAGCTCCCAGTTCAAGGAGACAATACTGCAAGTATCCAAAAAAAGAAACAATTAAAAAATTGTAGAACTACAGTCAGGATCATAGAAGAGTAAGCATCTTCCATAATAAAGGATAAAAGGGGTTAGAATATCATATTCTGGAAGGCAAAGGAGCTACAATTACAAACAAAAATAACCTACACAGCAAAACTGAGAAGAATCCTACAGGGAAAAAATGGATATTTAATGAAATAGAACTTTCAAGCATTCCTGATGAAAAGACAAGAGCTGAAGAGAAAATTTGACATTTGAAGTACAAAATTCAAGAGAAGTACAAAAAGATAAACAGGGAAGAGAAATCATGAGGAATTCAATAAGGTTAAAATATTTACATTCCTACATGGGAAGAATAGACTGGTAACTTTTTAGAACTTTTTCATTATTGGGGAAGTTAGAAGAAATGTACATAGACATTGGGCACAAGTGGGAGTTCATTATGATTGGATGATATCTAAAAAATAAATAGAGTGAGAAAGAGAGGGGGAAGGTAGAATAGGATAAATTATATCACATAAAAGAGGTGCTAAAGAGCTTTTAGTAAAGAAGGGAAGATGTGGGGTGGCAGGCAATGCTTGAACTTATTCCCATTTGAATTGACTTAAAGACCAAACACACTCAGGGATAGAAATCCATCTTACCCTACAGGGAAGTAGGAGTGGATGTACACAAGAGAATAGAAGGGGTGCTGATGAAAACCAAGGCCCAGGTTGGGAGAAGTGGAATTAAGAAGCAAAGCACTGTTGAGGAGGCATGGGGTGATATGAGGGAAAGAAAAGGCTAAACAGGGAAACATAGGATATAGGGAAAGTAATCCTAACTGTGAATGTAAATGGGATGAACTCAACGATAAAGCGAAACAGATGGCAGAGTGGATTTCATGATTTAGACATAAAGGGTGATACCATAAACAAATTAGAGGAACATGGAATAGTTTATCTGTCAGATCTATGAATAAGGGGAAAAATTGTGACCAAACAAGAGATATAGAGAGCATTACAGGATATAAAGTAGATAATTTTAATTACATTAAATTAAAAAATAGTTTTACAGAAACAGAAATAAATACAAAGTTAGAAAGAAAGAAGAAAGCTAGGAAACAACTTTTAAAGCAAATGTCTCTGATAAGGCCCTCATTTCCTAAATATATAGAGAACTATGTTAAATTTATAAGAATACAAAAGAATATGAACAGGCCGTTTTCAGATGAAGAAATCAAAGAAATCTAAAGTCATATGAAAAATGCTCTAAATAACTGTTGAATATAGCAATGTAAATTAAAACAATTCTGAGGTACCACCTTACACTTACCAAATTGGTGAATATGACAGAAAAAGAAAATGACAAATGTTGGAGGGAATGTTGGAGAATTGGGGTCTAATATACTGTTGATGGAGTTGTGAATTGATTCAACCATTCTGTAGAGCAATTTGGAACTATTTTTCAAGGGCTATAAAAATTTGTACATCCTTTCACCCAGCAATACCACTACTAGATCTAGGTACCTAAGTGATTTTTTAAAAGGGAAAGGACCCATATGTACAAAAGTATTTATATTAACTCTTTGTATTGTTGAAAAGAATTGGAAATTGAGAGAATGTCCGTCATTTGGGGAATGAGTAAACAAGTTGTGGCATATGGTTGAGATTGTGGTGGAATGCTATTATGCTAAAAGAAATGACAAGCAGAATACCTTCAGAAAAGCATGCATTGGTAAAAAATGAGGTGAATAGGACCAGGCGAACATTGTACAGAGTAAAAAACAATATTGTATAATGATGAACTGTGAACGGCAGGTATTCTCAGAAATACACTGATGTAAGACAATGAGGAAGGATTCATGATGAAAAATACTATCCATCTCCAGGGAAAGAATTGATGACCTTAAAATGCATATTGAAACATACTTTTTCCATTTTATTTTTCTTATGGGATTTTTTGGGGGTCTGCTTTTTTGCAATATGACTAGTATGTAAATATGTTTGTCATAACTACGCATGTAAAATTTTTATCATATTTCTTGCCTTCTCAATGAGAGAGTAGGAGAGGGAGAGAGTGAGAGGAGGCAAGAATTTGGAACTCAATTTAAAAAAAATTTCAAATGTAAGATATTTTTAGACATAATTAAAAAATAAAAATAAAATATTAAAAGAAGATGTGAAGCAACACCCAGCAGATGTTGATGAGATGTGGGGATTGCAGACCAGAAGACCACTATGACTATATAAATTTCAGGGTTCTAGTACAAAACTTCAGTTGTTTATTTTTCTCCAATGCAGATTGGTTTGATGCATCTAAAATAAATAAATAAATCAAATATCCATGCTGATTGATGGGTAATAAGTGAAAATAAAACAGTATATATTTTCTGAATGATTCATTGAAGTAGATCATGCATGCCTTACTTTCATGTACTCCACTGCTCCTAGCAAAAAGTAGGGATATTGGCAAACTTTTATAAATCAAACTTTCCCTTCCATAAATTCTGGCAGCAAACTATACTGAGAGATTAAAAGAAAACTGTTTACAATTGAGCAAACTTTCTCCTCCTGATATCCTCTAAGTCATTATGTTAACTAATATCCAGGGAAATAGATGATTACACACTTTTACCTGGGTGCTCAAAATAGTATGGAAAATTCTTTACTTCATTCTACTGACCCAAATTTTATTGGTAAATACATCCTTCAGCTGTGGGGTCAGGGGTGGAATGGACATGAAGGGAAAACTAGGTGCTCTGTAACTTTGTATAATACTAATTAATTGAAGAAAAAATAGAAGTATCATAAAAAATTACTGAAGTGTTCTGACATTTTTTGACAGTATTATATTTTTTCACAAAAGTGTGTTGTAGTAATATTTTAAAGTAAATATGTAGGTATATATTTGTTATAAGAATGTTTAGACGTAATTGCCATTATTCAATAATCATCTTGTCTTCAGAATGTAATTAATAAATGAAATCATTTGTAATAATTAAGTCTACTAAAAGTTATAGATTTATAGACTTTTTAGCCTTGAAGTGTTTATGTAGTATAACACATCTATGAGTCAATTTTCAAATGTTTGTTGCCTTGCTGTATTTTTATGGGAGAAAGAAAACATGTTTAATAATTTGAATTGTTGAATTCATCCTTTTGGGTGAAGGGAAAGAAATCTTTTATTGTCACCCACTACAAAATTTCCATATAAACTATGTGCAATTTTATTGGAAAATCCTATTAAAATCGTGTCTTAAATTTTTCTTAATATGTCTTAAATTTGACAAAAGAAATATTTTCAATTCTCCAGAAAATCCAATGGTAAAGGATGGATTTTTCCTGCATGCAAATGGAGGAAATGGAAACTTTCTTTCAAGGTTCAGTTTTCAAATACCTCTATTAACATCCTAAAACATCTGAAGTTTTTTTTTATTATTAAGGTTTTTTATTTTTAGTTTACAACACTCAGTTCCACATGATCCTGAGTTCCAGATTTTCTTCCTCCCCCCTCCCCTTACCTCTCCAAAATGTCATGGAATCCAATATATCTTCCACATATAACTTCACATTGAAATTGTTTACACAATAGTCAAGTTATTTTTTTTTATTTTTTAATGCAATTTATTTATTTAACATATTTGGTTTTCAGCACTGATTTTCACAACATTTTGAATTACAAATTTTCTCCCCATTTCTACCCTCCCCCCCACTCCAAGATGGCTTATATTCTGGTTGCCCTGTTCCCCAGTCAGCCCTCCCCTCTATCACCCCCCTCCCCTCTCATCCCCTTTTCCCTTCCTTTCTTGTAGGGCAAGATAAATTTCTACGCCCCATTGCCTATGTATCTTATTTTTTAGTTGCATACAAAAACTTTTTTTGTTTTTGAACATCTGATTTTAAAACTTTGAGTTCCAAATTCTCTTCCCTCTTCCCTTCCCACCCACCCTCCCTAAGAAGTTGAGCAATTCAACCTAGGCCACACATGTATTATTATGTATAACCCTTCCACAATACTCATGTTGTGAAAGGCTAACTACATTTTGCTCCTTCCCAACCCATCCCACTTTATTGAATTTTCTCCCTTGACCCTGTCCCCTTTCCAAAGTGTTTGTTTTGATTACCTCCACCCCCATCTGCCCTCCCCTCCATCATCCCCCCGCCTTTTATTTTTTTTTTTTTACCTTTCTCCCTCTTCTTTCCTGTGGGGTAAGATACCCAACTGAGTATGTATGGTATTCCCCCTCAGGCCAAATCTGATGAGAGCAAGGTTCACTTATTCCCCCCTAACCTGCCCTCTCCCCTCCTCCCCTAGAACTGCTTCCTCTTGCCACCTTTACGCGAGATAATCCACCCCATTCTATCTCTCCCTATCTCCCTCTCTCAGTATGTTACTCTCTCATCCCTTAATTTCATTTTATTTCTTTTAGATATCTTCCCTTCATCTTCAACTCACCCTGTGTCTGCTCTCTCTCTTTTACATATATATATATAAACACATATATATATATATATACACATACATACATATACACATAGATACATACAAACATACACATTCACTTATATATATACATAAACATATATATATATATATACATATATATATATATGCATATTCCCTTCAACTACCCTAATACTGAGGTCTCATGAATCATACTCATCATCTTTCCATGTAGGAATGTAAACAAAACAGTTCAACTTTAGTAAGTCCCTTGCAATTTCCGTTTCTTGATTACCTTTTCACGCTTCTCTTGATTCTTGTGTTTGAAAGTCAAATTTTCTATTCAGTTCTAGTCTTTTCACTGAGAAAGCTTGAAAGTCCTCTATTTTATTGAAACTCCATATTTTGCCTTGGAACATGATACTCAGTTTTGCTGGGTAGGTGATTCTAGGTTTTAATCCTAGCTCCATTGACCTCTGGAATATCGCATTCCAAGCCCTTCGATCTCTTAATGTAGAAGCTGCCAGATCTTGGATTATTCTGATTGGGTTTCCACAATACTCAAATTGTTTCTTTCTGGCTGCTTGCAGTATTTTCTCCTTGATCTGGGAGCTCTGGAATTTGGCAACAATATTCCTAGGAGATTTCTTTTTGGGATCTATTTGAGGAGGCGATCGATGGATTCTTTCAATTTCTATTTTGCCCTGTGGCTCTAGAATATCAGGGCAGTTCTCCTTGATAATTTCCTGAAAGATGGCATCTAGGCTCTTTTTTTGATCATGGCTTTCAGGTAGTCCAATAATTTTTAAATTATCTCTCCTGGATCTATTTTCCAGGTCAGTGGTTTTTCCAAGGAGATATTTCACATTGTCTTCCATTTTTTCATTCCTCTGGTTCTGTTTTATAATATCCTGATTTCTCATCAAGTCACTAGCTTCCACTTGCTCCAATCTAATTTTTAAAGTAGTATTTTCTTCAGTGGTCTTTTGGACCTCCTTTTCCATTTGGCTAATTCTGCCTTTCAAGGCATTCTTCTCCTCATTGGCTTTTTGGAGCTCTTTTGCCATTTGAGTTAGTCTGTTTTTTAAGGTGTTGTTTTCTTCAGTGTATTTTTCAGTATTTTTTTGGGTCTCCTTTAGCAAGTCATTGACTTGTTTTTCATGGTTTTCTCGCATCCTTCTCATTTCTCTTCCCAATTTTTCCTCTACTTCTCTAACTTGTTTTTCCAAATCCTTTTTGAGTTCTTCTATGGCCTGGGGCCAGTTCATGTTTATCTTGGAGGCTTTTGTTGTAGGCTCTATGACTTTGTTGTCTTCTTTGGGCTGTATGTTTTGGTCTTCTTTGTCACCAAAGAAAGAATCCAAAGTCTGAGACTGAATCTGGGCACATTTTCGCTGCTTGGCCATATTCCCAACCAACTAACTTGACCCTTGAGTTTTTCAGTGGGGTATGACTGCTTGTAGACTAACGAGTTCTATGTTCTACATTTGGGGGGGAGGTGCCAGCTCTGTCAGAGCCGCACTCCTCCTTCCCCAAGGACCCCCAGTCCAGACTGGACTTAGATCTTCAGCAGGCTGTTGCACTCCTGCTCTGATCCGCCACTTAAATCCTCCCACCAGGTGGGCCTGGAGCTGGAAGTAACAACAGCTGTAGCTGCCCCACCTCCGCTGCCCCCTCCGCTGTTCGGCTGGAAGCCGAACCGGGAACTCCTTCCACTCCCGCAGCTTTTCCCACTAACCTTCTCCGCAGTCTTTAGTGTTGTGGGTCGAGGGGTCTGGTAACTGCCGCAGCTCACATATTCAGGGCGCTAGGGCCCCCTCCGCCCAGCTTCTGGACTGGATCGTCCACGCCGCTCAGGCTGGGCTCTGCTCCACTCCCCTCCGCTCCCAGCTCCCAGATCCGTGCAGGATAGACCTTACCCAGAGACCATCCAGGCTGTCCTGGGCTGGAGCCCTGCTTCCCTCTGCTGTTCTGTGGGTTCTGCCGTTCTAGGATTGGTTCAGAGCCATTTTTATAGGTTTTTGGAGGGACTCCGGTACGGAGCTCACTCTAGTCCGTGCTTACCAGCCGCCATCTTAGCTCCGCCCCCCCACACAATAGTCAAGTTATAAAGAAGAATTATTACCAATGGAATGAGTCTTAAGAAAGAAGAAACATAAGAACTATGGAGTCCGAATGCAGACTGAGGCACACTTTATGCTCTTTTTTTCCCCTTTTTTTTCCTCACTTTTTTTTTGTTTCTTCTTTCTCATGATTCATTCCATTGGATATAATTCTTCTTTACAACTTGACTATTGTGTAAATAAGTTCAATGTGAAGTTATATGTAGAAGACATATCAGATCCCATGCCATCTTGGGGAGTGATGGGGGGAGAAGAAAATCTGGATCTCAAAATTATGTGGAACTGAGTGTTGTAAACTAAAAATAACAAAATCTAATTATAAACAAGAAGAAGAAACAAAACCAAAAAAGCAAAACAAAACAAAAAAGGAGAGCAAACAGTTTCCCTCAATCTAAATTCTGTCTCCATAGTTCTTTCTCTGGGCTTAGATATATCTCTGCCTTGGGAGTGTTTGGAGTTGTCTTTGAGCCTTGTATTGCTGAGAAGTAAGTCTATCAAGGTTAGTCATCCCAGAATCCATATATCTGTGATTGTGTCTAATGTTGTCCTACTTCTGCTCTGCTCACTTAGCATTATATCATGTAGGTTTTTCCAGGTTATTATGAAGTCCGTATCTTCCCCATTTCTCATAGCACAATAGTATTCCGTTACCTTCATATACCACAACTTGTTCAGCCATTTCCCAATTGGTGGGCATCCCCTTGATTTCCAATACTTTGCTACTACAAAAAGAGCCACTATAAATATTTTTGTACATATGGGTCCTTTTCCCACTTGTGTGATCTCTTTGGGAAACAACCCTAGAAGTGGTATTGCTGGGTTAAAGGGTATGAATGTTTTATAGCCCTTTGGGCATAATTCCAAATTGCTCCCCAGAATGGCTAGATCAGTTCACAACTCCACAAGCAGTGTAACAGCGTTTCAATTTTCCCACATCCTCTCCAGCATTTATCATTTTCCTGTTTTGTTAGGTTAGCCAATCTGACAGGAGAGACATGGTCCCTAAGAGTTGTTTTGATTTGCATTTCTCTAATTAGTAGTGATTTAGAACATTTTCTCATATGCCTATATATATATCTTTAATTTCTTCCTCTGAAAACTGCCTATTCATATCCTTTGACCATTTCTCAATTGGGAAATGATTTGTATTCCTATAAATTTGGCTCAGTTCCCTGTATATTTTAGAAATGAGACCTTTATCAGAGTCACTGGTTGTAAGGATTTTCTCCCAATTTTCTGCTTCCTTCCTAATCTTTGTTGCATTGCCTTTTTTATACAAAAATTTTTCAATTTAACATAATCAAAATCATCCATTTTGCATTTTGTAATGCTCTCTGTCTCTTGTTCTGTCATGAATTCTTTGCTTTTCCATAAATATGATAGGTAAACTATTCCTTTCTCTCCCAAATTGCTTATACTATCAGCACTTATTTCTAAATCATGAACCCATTTTGACTTTATTTTGGTATATGATGCAAAATATTGGTCTATGCCCAGTTTCTGCCATACCATTTCCCAATTTCCCAGCAGTTTTTGTGCAGTAGTGAATTCTTAGCCCAGAAGCTGGATTTCTGGGTTTATCAAAGGGTAGACTGCTATAGTTGTTGACTACTGCATCTTGTGTACCTAACCTATTCCACTGATTCATGACTCTGTTTCTTAGCCAGTGCCAGGTAGTTTTGAGGACTGCTGCTTTATGGTACAGTTTAATAGCTGGTATGGCTAGGCCGCCTTCCCTAGCATTTCTTTTCAGTAATACCCTAGATATTCTACACCTCTTGTTCCTCTAGATGAATTTTGTTATCTTTTTATCCAGCTCTGTAGAATAATTTTTGGTAGTTCAACTTGTATGGCACTGAATACATATATTAATTTAGGTAAAATTGTCATTTTTATTATATTAGCTCGGCCTAACCATGAGCAACTGATATTTTTCGATTTATTTAGATCTGACTTTATTTGCATGAAAAGTCTTTCATAATTATGTTCATATAGGCCCTGGGCTAGTCTTGGCAGATAGACTCCCAAATATTTTATAGTGTCTACAGTAACTTTAAATGGAATTTCTTCTGCTTTTCTCTTACTGTTGGGCTTTGTCAGCAACATATAGGAATGCCAAGGATTTATGTGGGTTTATTTTATATCCTACAACTTTGCTAATGTTGTTTATTATTTCAAGTAGGTTTTTACTTGATTCTTTAGGATTCTCTAAGTAAATCATCATATCATCTGCAAAAAACTGATAATTTAGTTTCTTCTTTGCCTATTTTAATTCCTTCAATTTCTTTTTCTTCTCTTATTGCTACAGCTAATATTTTTAGTACCAAATTGAATAATAGGGGTGATAATGGACATCCTTGTTTCACCCCTTATCATACTGGGAATACATCTAGCTTATCCACATTACAGATAATGCTTGTTGATGTTTTTCGATAGATGCTATTAATAATTTTAAGGAAGGATCCATTTATTCCTTTGCTTTCTAGTGTTTTTAGTAGGCATGGGTTTTGTATTTTGTCAAAGGCTTTTTCTGAATCTATTGAGATGATCATATGGTTTCTGCTAGTGTGTTGTTGATATGATCTATTATGCTGATAGTTTTCCTAATATTGAACAAGTCTTGCATGGCTGAAATAAATCCTACCTGATCGTAGTGTATTATTCTTGTTATGAGTTGCTGCAATCTTTTTGCTAATATTTTCCTTAAAATTTTTGTATCAATATTCATTGGGGAAATTGGTCTATAATTTTCTTTCTCTGTTTTGACTCTTCCTGATTTAGGTATTAGTACCATATTTGTGTCATAAAAAGAATTTGGTAGGACAGCTTCTTTGCCTGTTTTCTCAAATAGTCTATAAAATATGGGAATTAATTTTTCTTTGAATGTTTGATAAAATTCACAGGTAAAACCATCTGGCCCTGGAGATTTTTCCTAGGGAGTTCATTGATGGCTTGATCAATATCTTTTTCTGAGATGGGATTATTAGTGTATTTTCCTTTATCTCTATTTTATTCATGTAAGCATTTAGAGATATAAAACTTACCCTAAGAACTGCTTTTGCTGCATCCTATAAGTTTTGTTATGTTGTCTCAGTATTGTCAATCTCTTGAATGAAGTTATTAATTCTTTCTAGAATTTGTTCTTTGGTCCACTCATTCTTTAAAATTAGATTATTTAGTTTCCAATTAAATTTTAGCTTATTTTTCCATGGTTCTTTGTTACAAATAATTTTTATTGCATCATGATCTGCAAAGGATACTTTGATTACTTCTGCCTTTCTGCACTGGATTGTGAGGTTTTTATGTCTTAATACAAGGTCACCTTTTGAGTATGTGCCATGTACCATTGAGAAAAGAAGTATATTTCTTTTTGTCCCATTCAGTTTTCTCCAGAGGTCTATCATATCTGCCTTTTCTAAAATTCTATTCACCTCCTTAACTTCTTTTTTGTTTATTTTGAGGTTAGATTTATCAAGTTCAGGGAGGGGGAGGTTGAGGTCCCCCACTAGTATGGTTTTGTTGTCTATTTCTTCCTGCAACTCCCTTAACTTCTGCTCTAGGAATTTGCCTGATATACCACTTGGTGCATATATGTTAAATAATGATATTGGTTCATTGTTTATGATGCCTTTTAGCAGGATGTAGTGTCCTTCCTTATCTCTTTTAATTTATCTATCCTTGCTTTTGCTTTGTCTGAGATTAGAATTGCTACCCATGCTTGTTTTTACTTTAGTTGAAACACAATATATTTTACTCCAGCCTTTTGCCTTTACCCTGTGTGTATCATCCGGTTTCAAATGTGTTTCTTGTAAAGAGCATATTGTAGAATTATGGTTTTTAATCCATTCTGCTAACCACTTCCATTTTATGGGAGAGTTCATCCCATTCACATTCACAGTTATAATCACTATCTGTGTCTTTTTCTCCATCCTATTTCCCCCCTGTTTATCCTTTTGTTTCTCCATTTCCCCTTCCACTGCTCAACAGAATTTTCCTTTTGACCGCCATCTTTCTCAGTTTACTCTCCCTCTTGATTCCCCTCCTTTATCTTTCCAGTTTCAACTTGCTTCTTCTTCCCTCCATTCTGACCACCCCCCTTCCTTTTTTCCCCTGTCGCCTCCTACTGCCTGTAGGATAAGTTAGATTTCTATAATTATCAAGGTATTTTATTCCCTTCTTGAACCAAATCTGATGAGAGTAAAGCTCAGATACTACTCTTCTCCCTCCCTTCTTTCCCTCTACTACAATATGTTTTTGTGCCTCTTCGTGTGATGTAATTCACCCTTTTCTACTACTGCCTTACCTCTTCTCCCAGAACCATCCCTTTATATCTCTTAATTATGTTTTTATCATTATATCAGTTATTTTATACTGATACCCACAGTCCATTAATATCCCTTTCAATTGTCATAATAAGTATACAGTTTTTAAGATTGATATATATATATATATATATATATATATATATATATATATCATGCATAAAACAAAATAATCCTGTGTCAGGATGTAACTAATTAGCCTTATTGATTAACTAGGGGTTTTCCCCCCTTTGACCTTTTTGTGTCTCTCTTGAGTTTTGTAATTGGAGATTAAATTTTCCATTGAGCTCTGGCCTTTTCATTAGGAAGGTTTAGAATTCCTTATTTCATTGAATGTCCATCTCTTTGCCTGGAAAATTATCCTCAGTTTTTCTGGGCAGTTGATCCTTGGTTGTAGTCCAAGCTCCTTTACCTTTCAGAATATCATATTCCAATTTCTCCTGTCATTTAAGGTAGAAGCTGAAAAATCCTGCATGATCTTGACTGTAGTTCCATGATATGTGAATTGTTTCTTTCTAGCTGCTTGCAGTATTTTCTCCTTGACCTGGTAGTTCTGGAATTTGGCTATAATAATTCTTGGAGTTTTCATTTTGGGGTCTTTTTCAGGGGGTGATTAATGGATTCTTTCGATGACTATTTTACCCTCTGGTTGTAGGACCTCTGGGTAATTTTCCTTAAGGATGTCATGGAGATACTGTCCAGGCTCTTTTTTTCATCATAGCTTTCAGGTAGACTAATAATTCTTAGATTGTCTCTCCTGGATCTATTTTCCATGTCAGTTGTTTTTCTGATTAGATATTTCACAGTTTCTTCTATTTTTTCATTTTTTTTTTTAGATTTTGTTTGACTGATTCTTGATATCTCATAGAGTCATTAGCTTCTACTTGCCCAATTCTAATTTTTGATGTTTTGTTTTCTTCCTTTATCTTCTGTATCTCCTTTTCCATTTGGTTGATTTTAATTTTCAATGAGACATTTTCTCCATTTATATTCTGATTTTCTTTAACCAATTCCCCGATTTTACCTTTTAAAGATTTGTTTTCCTCAATGATTTTGTTTCATTTTTTCTTCAACCTCTCTAATTTTTTTATGTCCTCCTTGAGTTCTTCCAGGAATGCTTTTTGGTCTGGAGACCAGTTCATTTTCCCTTTTGAGGTTTCAGATGTGTGTGTAGTGTCCATGCTGTCCTCTTTTGAATGGGTATTTTGGTGTTCCCTATCTCTATAATATGAATCAATGGTCTTTGGCTTCTTAGTGTGTTTTTTTATGATATTTTTTTCCTCCTGGCTTCTAAAGTGGATCTCTGTTTCTGAGGCTCAGGGGGTTCTGCCCCAAGTTTCTTGTGTTGGCATCTTGGATCTGCTCACTGGCTTTGTGTTCTATGGCCTCTGGTTTCGTGAGGTGTGGGAGAGGGGTGATCTGGCTGCTGGGTGGTATCCTCTTCCTCAGTACTGTTCTACAGAATGGGTGTTCTCCACTCTTGTCTGTGCTGGTGTCTGACACTTCCCCTGGCTGTGCAAAGCCCAGTCTGGATTCCTGGAATTGACGTTTGTTAGCTCCACCCCCCGGGGCTCAGTTACTCTCGTTTTCCTGTTGAGGTAAGGGCTGCTGGGACACCTCTCTTCCTGCATTAGTCTCCTTCCACCACCACAGGAAGGAGCCTCTCCCCCACTTGTCTTGCTACTGAAGCACCCCTGCTGGCTCCTCTGTTTCTCCTGAGGTATTATTCTCTTGGTTTATTCAAAGCAGGGATAAAAGCCATTTTACCTGCACATCATCACTCCCAGAAGTTCAAGAAGGTGAGTTTCAAACCTATAGACTGTGGGTTGGAGGACTGTGTGCTAAATGGTCCCACAGCCGCATGCTCCGTGCTGTGACTGCCTCCCTTCCTGGGCTGAGAGGCCTAGGGTTCAATTGCAGCCATAGCTAGTACTTCTGCCCTGGGCCTGTTCCTGCTCCAGCATTTTGCTCATCCAGCACTCTCTGAGAGTGGCACACTGCCTGGATTCCTCTGCTGTTCCCTATTGATTTGGTCTGGTCTTATTCCGCATGCCCAGTGGTCCTACCCTCTCAATCTACTAGTGGTTTCTAATTGTCTCAAATCTTCTCAGATCCACTTTTTTAGACATATCTGACAGAACCTGTGAGAGAGGTCTGGTACTTCCTTTCACAATACCGCCTAGGCTCCGTGCCCAGCATCTGAAGTTTTTAAATGAATAAAATGAAATATCTAGGTTTAGAAAGAAAACCCATAATATTGAAATATGATTATTAAGATAATAAACATGACATTAAAGTGAAAGAGCTTTGTAAAGACATTGGATTTTGTATCAGAGGAGACAGATTTTAATCTTATATTTATGATGTGTTATCTACTTGAGTCTGGACAAGTCACTTCACCTCTCAATTCCCAGCTTTCCTCATCTATGCTAGGCAAAGGAAGGTACAACATGGCATTCCAGACAGAAAGGTGATTTCAATCAGAAAGTCCCAGGCTTAATTCATGCTCTTGATACATAGGACTATGGCTCCAGGCAAGTCACATAACCTCAAAATGTGCCATTCAACTCTTTTAGGCAGATAAGATGACGATCTGCTTCATCAAAAAAGTTTCCTGATTAGGAATTCTTTATACCAATCAGTCAGTCAGTGTATCATACTGATTATGCTATCATTAACACTTTATTAAAATTGTTCTTAACATGTTTTAAACATTATTTTTAGTTTATTTCTCCAAAAGGGAAGGCCCAGTTAAATTTCAATTCACTATGAACATATTGTGACCAATATTGTGACATCAGAGAGGGGTAATTAAATCTTAGGACTGACTCATTACTTCAATAAATTTCCTGTGGCTGCCATCCTCTGACTTAAATTGAAAACAGAATAAAAAAGTATATAAGGAAAATTACTTGAAATAATAAACAACTTTAGCAAAGTTGCAGGATATAAAATAAACCCACATAAATCCTCAGCATTCCTACACATTACTGACAAAGCCCAACAGCAAGAGATAGAAAGAGAAATTCCATTAAAAGTTACTGAAGGCCCTATAAAATATTTGGGAGTCTATTTGCCAAGACAAACCCAGGGCCTATATGAACATAACTATGAAACACTTTTCACGCGAATAAAATCAGATCTAAATAAATGGAGAAATATCAGTTGCTCATGGTTAGGCCGAGCTAATATAATAAAAATGACAATTCTACCTAAATTAATCTATCTATTCAGTGCCATACCAATCGAACTACCAAAAAATTTTTTTACTGAGCTGGACAAAATAATAACAAAATTCATTTGGAAAAACAAGAGGTCTAGAGTATCTAGGATATTAATGAAAAGACATGCTAGAGATGGTGGCTTAGCCACACCAGATATTAAACTGTACTACACAGCAGCAGTCATCAAAACTGCCTGGTACTGGTTAAGAAACAGGGGTGTGGATCAGTGGAATAGGATAGGTACACAAGTAGGTGAAATCAACAAGTTTAGCAATCTACTCTTTGATAAACCCAAAGAGGCCAGTTTCTGGGCTAATAATTCACTATTTCACAAAAACTGTTGGGAAAATTGGAAAATGGTAGGGCAAAAACTGGGCATAGACCAATATCTTACACCATATACCAAAATAAAGTCAAAATGGATTCATGATTTAGGAGTAACAGTTGATACTCTAAGTAATTTGGGAAAGCAAGGAATAGTTTACTTATCAGATTTGTGGAAAAGTAAAGAATTCATGACCCAACAAGAGATAGAGAGCATTACAAAATGCAAAATGGATAATTTTGATTATGTCAAATTGAAATGTTTTTGTACAAAAAAAGCCAATGCAACAAGAATTAGGAGGGAAGCAGAAAATTGGGAGAAAATCTTTGCAACTAGTATCTCTGATAAAGGCCTCATCTCTAAAATATACAGGGAGCTGAGCCAAATATACAGGAATACAAGCTATTCCCCAATTGAGAAATGGTCAAAGGATATGAACAGGCAGTTTTCAGAGGAAGAAATTAAAGCTATCTACAGGCATATGGAAAAATGCTCTGGATCGCTGCTGATTAGAGAAATGCAAATCAAAACAACTCTTAGATACCACATCTCTCCTGTCAGATTGGCTAAAATAACAAATCAGGAGAATGATAAATGCTGGAAAGGATGTGGGGAAATTGGAACATTGTTACATTGCTGGTGGAGCTGTGAGCTGATCCAGCCATTTTGGAGGGCGGTTTGGAACTATGCCCAAAGGGCTATAGAAATGTTCATACCCTTTGACCCAGCAATACCACTTGTAGGGTTGTATCCCAAAGAAATCACTCAAGCAGGAAAAGGACCCATATGTACAAGAATATTTATAGCAGCTCTCTTTGTGGTAGCCAAGAATTTGAAATCAAAGGGATGCCCATCAATTGGGGAATGGCTGAACATGCTGTGGTATATGAAGGTGATGGAATACTATTGTGCCATAAGAAATGGGGATGATACGGACTTCGTAACAACCTGGAAAAACCTACACGACATAATGCTGAGTGAGCGGAGCAGAGCCAGGAGAACGTTGTGCACAGCCACAGATATATGGATTCCGTGAGGACCAACCCTGACATACTTTGCTCTTCTCAGCAACGTAAGGTGCAAGGACAACTCCAGGGCACTCACGATGGAGAATGCTGTCTTCATCGAGACAAAGAACTGCGAAGTTTGAATACAGACTGAGGCACACTACATGCTCGCCTTTTCTGCTTCTCTTTTGTTTTTGTTTTTGGTTTTTTTTTTTTTGGTTCTGTTTCTTCTTTCTCATGATTCATTCCATTGGTCAAAATTCTTCTCCACGACTTGAATAGTGCATAAATTAATTCAATGTGAAGTTATACATGACAGTTATATGAGACTTCATGCCGTCTTGGGGAGGGAGGGGGGAGGGAGGGGAGAAAAACTGGAACTCAAAACTATGTAGAACCGTGTGTGGTAAACTAAAAATAAATAAAGAAATTTATTAAAAAAAAACTCAAATAAAAGAGGTGGAGGAAAAAATGGGAAAAGAAATGACAGTGATGAAAAAAAAATCATGAAAAAGGAGTCAATAGCTTGGTAAAGGAGGCATGAAAATAACATCTTAAAAACTGAATTCACCTAATGGTATAATGGCAAGCAGGGCAGGACTTTTTGTTGTCTTTTGTTTTGGAGTGCTTCTCAGCACCAAGGCAATCGTGTCTTTGAGTCTTGCCTTTATTTCAATCAAGAGTCATTGATTTGAAACAATATATATGATGTGGTGCTAGTGATTAAAAATCTTTCCCACACTCTTTTGCTAAGAAGGCCCTAAGCCCCAGGCCCTAAACAGGGTATATATGCTCTGAGGTTGGCATTTTGTTTTGAGGGGCACACTCATTGGAAGAGTGTCGGTGTGGAGACTCTGGGTAGCTGTTAAGGAGCCCCCCTGCCCAGCTTTGAAAACCCAGATGTTGGTGCTTCTCTCTCTGGTAACTATGTATGTATTGCCATGATAAGACAGAAACCTTTCTGTTGATCTGTTTATATTTTCAGCATTTGTAATTTCTGTTTGTATTTGCTCTGAAGTTCATGGTGCTGGATTTTCCCCTTGAACTAGGTGAATGATATATGTATATTTGATTAAAGTGAGATTGTAAACCCCCCCCAAAAAAAGAATAAAAAGCCTATTATGGAAAGCTTGCTATTGCTTTCAAAATATGTAATAATATATTTATTTTGTTCTAAACTGAAGAAATACAACAAGCATTTCCATAACAATAGAAGAGGAAAAAAACAGATGATTGTACATGAAATTGCAAATCTATTATGGACAACTTGCTATTCCTTCTGAATATATAATAAAATTATCCTGTAGCCTTTCCCTCCCTTTTTATGCTATAAATTTTCAGATCTTCTTTTTGTCATTGGTGTTTCCTATCTCTCTGATTTCTCTTGCACCTGATCCCTTCTCTCTACTCATTTGGTCACCACCATATTTTGAGATCTTAGCAATTTTCATCTGGGTTATTGAAATTTCCTTTTGATGAGTATCATTTCCTCAAATATCTTCCTGTCAAATCCATATTCCCCAGATTTACCAAAGTGTTTTTCCTAAAACATAAGTCTGACTAGGCCATTTCTCAACTCAGTAAACTCTATTAGCTTCCAAATGACCCCGGGATCAAATATAAATTGTTCTGATGGGCGTTTAAAGAACTTCATAACTTGGCTCAAACTTAACTTTTCAGTTATTAACTAAAACAAAAAGCACTACTATAAACACACTGTACCTTGATATCTTTGACTTCTTTGGCCTGCCTAGAAGTAGGACTCTGAATCAAAAAGTATGGATAAATTAGACAATTCCTACTTTCATATGATTGTTGTGGGTAACAAAGAAGATAACATGAATACAGATCTTTTCAAAGTTAAAATGACATATACATTTCTTATTATTGGTAGTATTAGTAGTAATACTAATAGTATTACTAGTGGTAATAGCTGTAGAATTAGTAGTAGTTGTAGTAGTAATCATTTCTTAATACAATCACAAATTACTTCCCAGAATGCATGGACCAAATCCCAGTCACACTGATGATGTCTCACTGTGCCTTTGCTTCCACAATCCATGTCATATTGATTATGACCTTCTTTAGATATCTTTGCCAATTTACTCAGTGTGAGACCAAACTTCACTGATATTTTCCTTTACATTTATCTTAGTGATTTGGAGCAGTCTTTTGTGTGGTTGTTAATACTTTACAATTTTTGTGAGAACTATTTGATCATATGCTTTGTCTGATTTTATTAGGGGGTAGCGTTTGATATTTCTTTTTTATTTTTATTTTTTTATTTTTTTTTTTTGCAAACACACTTTTAAGTTTTATCTGCGTTATTAACATTTTTTCCATTACTTTTCTCAATGTAATTTCAAATTGCTTTCCAGGATGTTTAGACTAATTCACAGTTCCATCAACAGTATATTAGTGTGCCTACGTATTTTTTTAATTTAAATTTATTTATTTAAGATATTTGGTTTTCAGCATTGATTTTCACAACAGTTTGAATTACAAATTTTCTCCCCATTTCTACCCTCCCCCTCACTCCAAGATGGCATATATTCTGGTTGCCCTGTTCCCCAGTCAGCCCTCCCCTCTATCACTCCCCTCCCCTCTCATCCCCTTTTCCCTTCCTTTCTTGTAGGGCAAGACAAATTTCTACGCCCCATTGCCTGTGTATCTTATTTTTTAGTTGCATGCAAAAACTTTTTTTTTGAACATCTGATTTTAAAACTTTGAGTTCCAAATTCTCTCCCCTCTTCCCTTCCCACCCACCCTCCCTAAGAAGTCGAGCACTTCAACCTAGGCCACACATGTATCATTATGTATAACCCTTCTACAATACTCATGTGGTGAAAGGCTAACTACATTTTGCTCCTTCCCAACCCATCCCACTTTATTGAATTTTCTCCCTTGACCCTGTCCCCTTTCCAAAGTGTTTGTTTTGATTACCTCCACTCCCATCTGCCCTCCCCTCCATCATCCCCCCCCTTTTATTTTTTTTTTATCTTCCTCCCTCTTCATTCCTGTGAGGTAAGATAGCAAACTGAGTATGTATGGTATTCCCCCTCAGGCCAAATCTGATGAGAGCAAGGTTCACTCATTCCCTCATCACCTGCCCTCTCCCCTCCTCCCACAGAACTGCTTCCTCTTGCCACCTTTATGCGAGATAATCCACCCCATTCTGTCTCTCCCTATCTCCCTCTCTCAGTATGTTGCTCTCTGATCCCTTAATTTCATTTTATTTCTTTTAGATATCTTCCCTTCATCTTCAACTCACCCTGTGTCTGCTCTCTCTCTTTTACATATATATATATATATATATATATATATATATATATATATATATATATATATAAACACACATACATATACACATAGATATATACATACATACACATTCACTTATATATATACATACATACACATTCACTTATATATATACATAAACATATATATATATATATATATATATATATATATATATATATATATATATATATATATATATGTGCATAGTCCCTTCAAGTACCCTAATACTGAGGTTGCATGAATCATACACATCATCTTTCCATGTAGGAATCTAAACAAAACAGTTAAACTTTAGTAAGTCCTTTGCAATTTCCATTTCTTGATTATCTTTTCATGCTTCTCTTGATTCTTGTGTTTGAAAGTCAAATTTTCTATTCAGTTCTGGTCTTTTCACTGAAAAAGCTTGAAAGTACTCTATTTTATTGAAAGTCCATATTTTGCCTTGGAACATGATACTCAGTTTTGCTGGGTAGGTGATTCTAGGTTTTAATCCTAGCTCCATTGACCTCCGGAATATCGCGTTCCAAGCCCTTCGATCTCTTAATGTAGAAGCTGCTAGATCTTGGGTTATTCTGATTGGGTTTCCACAATACTCAAATTGTTTCTTTCTGGCTGCTTGCAGTATTTTCTCCTTGATCTGGGAGCTCTAGAGTTTGGCGTCAATAGTCCTAGGAGATTTCTTTTTGGGATCTATTTGCGGAGGCGATCGATGGATTCTTTCAATTTCTATTTTTCCCTGTGGCTTTAGAATATCAGGGCAGTTCTCCTTGATAATTTCTTGAAAGATGGTATCTAGGCTCTTTTTTTGATCATGGCTTTCAGGGAGTCCAATAATTTTTAAATTATCTCTCGTGGATCTATTTTCCAGGTCACTGGTTTTTCCAAGGAGATATTTCACATTGTCTTCCATTTTTTCATTCCTTTGGTTCTGTTTTATAATATCCCAATTTCTCATAAAGTCACTAGCTTCCACTTGCTCCAATCTAATTTTTAAAGTAGCATTTTCTTCAGTGGTCTTTTGGACCTCCTTTTCCATTTGGCTAATTCTGCCTTTCAAGGCATTCTTCTCCTCATTGGCTTTTTGGAGCTCTTTTGCCATTTGAATTAGTCTGTTTTTTAAGGAGTTGTTTTCTTCAGTGTATTTTTCAATATTCTTTTGGGTCTCCTTTAGCAAGTCATTGACTTGCTTTTCATGGTTTTCTCGCATCCTTCTCATTTCTCTTCCCAATTTTTCCTCTACTTCTCTAACTTGTTTTTCCAAATCCTTTTTGAGTTCTTCTATGGCCTGGGGCCAGTTCATGTTTTTCTTGGAGGCTTTTGTTGTAGGCTCTATGACTTTGTTGTCTTCTTTAGGCTATATGCTTTGGTCTTCTTTGTCACCAAAGAAAGAATCCAAAGTCTGAGACTGAATCTGGGTGCATTTTCGCTGCCTGGCCATGTTCCCAACCAACTAACTTGACCCTTGAGTTTTTAAGTGGGGTATGACTGCTTGTACACTAACGAGTTCTATGTTCCACGTTTGGGGGGGAGGTGCCAGCTCTGTCAGACCCACACTACTCCTTCCCCAAGAACCCCCAGCCCGGGCTGGGCTTAGATCTTCAGCAGGCTTTACACTCCTGCTCTGATCCGCCACTTAATTCCTCCCACCAGATGTGCCTGGGACCAGAAGCAACAGCAACTGTAGCTGCCCCACCTCCGCTGCCCCCTGGGGCTGGAAGCCGAACCGGGAACTCCTTCCACTCCCGCAGCTTTTCCCACTAACCTTCTCCGCAGTCTTTGGTGTTTGTGGGTTGAGGGGTCTGGTAACTGCCGCAGCTCACATATTCAGGGCACTAGGGGCCCCATCCGCCGGACTCCAAGTTTGGTTGTTCCACGCTGCTCAGGCTGGGCTCTGCTCCACTCCGTTCCCAGCTCCCAGCTCCCAGCTCTGTGTGGAATAGAGCTCACCCAGAGACTATCCGGGCTGTCCTGGGCTGGAGCCCTGCTTCCCTCTGCTGTTCTGTGGGTTCTGTCATTCTAGAATTGGTTCAGAGCCATTTTATTATAGGTTTTTGGAGTGTCTCCATATGGAGCTCACTCTAGTCCCTGCTTAGCAGCCGCCATCTTCATATTTCTTTTTTAGCTCTAAATATGTCTTGAATATAAGACAATGGTGACATTTAAACAATGACTAAGTTAGCAACTGCTTTTTTTTGAAGCATGCTATGAGGAGAACATTTTGAAAATGCATGTCAGGAGATGTTTCCATTGATGTGTGATTTTGTTGCCAAAAAACAATGTTTCTCCAATAAAAATTCTTATATTGCCACATTTTAAATTATTAGAAACATATATTTCTGTGTTGAAAAATCTTCCAAGATAAGACTTCCAGTGGTTTTTCTCTCTCTCTCTCTCTGCATGTATGTGATACTTTCTGATAAACTTGTGGAACAACTGATTGACATCAGAAAAGGTAGAAATTTACTATCTACATTACACATAAAAATGTATTATTGGAGGATGAGACTGAACGTAAATATCATAACTTATTAACAGCAGCTAATGATACATATCTTAAATTTGAACTACCAGTGCTCAGAACAGCACTTGGTATATAATAGGTGCTTAACAAATGTTTTTTGACTGACCTATTTGTGTGGGACACCTTTTCTTGTATTGCAACTATTAAGAAAAAGTATAAAAATAATATGACACTAGATCCATGTATATATTTATTATTGTTTCAAATGTGTTTCTTGTAAACAGCATATTGTAGGATTACGGTTTTTAATCCATTCTGCTACCCACTTATGTTTTATGAGAGAGTTCATCCCATTCACGTTCAGAGTTATGATTTCTATCTGTGTCTTTTTCTCCATCCTAATTCCCCTTGTTTATGCTTTTTTTTCTCCCTTTCCCCTTCTCCTCCTCAACAAAGTTTTGCTTTTCACCACCGCCTTCCTCAGTTTACCCTCCCTCTTTATCTCCCTCCATTATCTTACCATTTCCCACTTGCTACTTCTCCCCTCCCTTCTGACCACCCCCCTCCCTTTCCTCCCTTCCCCTCCTACTTCCCATTAGTCAAGTTAGATTTCTGAACTTATCAGGGTATGTTATTCCCTTCTTGAACCAGATCAGATGACAGTGAAACTCAAATATTGCTCTTCTCCCTCCCTTCTTTCCCTCTACTATAATATGATTTTGTGGCTCTTCATTTGGTGTAATTTACCCTTTTCTACTACCTCCTTACCTGTTCTCTCATAGCCCTCCCTTTACATAGCTTTACTTATGTTTTTTATCTTTACATCAGTTAATTTATACAGGCATTCACAATCTATATGTATCCCTTTCAATTGTCATAATAGCTGTACCATTCTCAAGACTGACATATATATGTATATATATAAAACATATGTAAGATGATATAAAACCACATAAAGATGCAACCACCTGCCCTTATTGGTTAATAAGGTTTGTGGGGGTTTTCCCCCCTGGTTACCTTTTTATGTCTCTCTTGAGTTTTGTATTTGGAAATCAAATTTTCCGTTGAGTTCTGGCCTTTTCATCAGGAAGGTCTGGAATTCCCTTAATTCTTTGAATGTCCATCTCCTTGCCTGAAAAATTATGCTTAGTTTTGCTGGGTAGTTGATCCTTGGTTGTAGTCCCAGCTCCTTTGCCCTTCAGAATATCATATTCCAATTTCTCCTCTCTTTTAATGTGGAAGCTGAGAGATCCTGCGTGATCCTGACTGTAGTTCCACGATATTTGAATTGCTTCTTTTTGGCTGCTTACAGTATTTTCTCCTTGAGTTTATAGTTCTGAAATTAGGCTATAATATTTCTTGGTGTTTTCAGTTTGGGATCTCTTTCAGGGAGTGATCAGTGAATTCTTTCAATGATTATTTTGCCCTCTTGTTCTAGGACCTCTGGGCAGTTGTCTTTGATAATTTCTTCGAAGATACTGTCAAGGCGCTTTTTTTCATCGTGGATTTCCGGTAGACCAATAACTCTTAAATTTTCTTTCCTGGGTCTATTTTCCAGGTCAGTTGTTTTCCCAATCAGATATTTCACATTTTTTTCTATTTTTTCATTCTTTACATTTTGTTTTACTACTTCTTGGTGCCTCATAGATTCATTAGCTTCCACTTGCTCAACTCCAATTTTTAATGAGTTAGTGTTTTCATTTTGCTTTTGAGTCTCCTTTTCCAATTGGTTAATTTTGCCTCTCAGGGTGTCATTTTCTCTGTCTAGATTCTGAATCTCCGTAGCCATTTTGCCAATCTTGTTTTTCCATATTTTCTTTTAGCTTCCTAATTTGGTTTTTAAAATCGTCCTTTAGCTCTTCCAGCAGTGCTTTTTGGGCTGGAGACCAGTTCACATTACCTTTTGAGATATCAGATGTATGTACAGTGTCATTGCTGTTCCCTTCCATATTGGTGTTTTGATCCTGCCTGGCTCCATAAAAAGAATCTATTGTGCTCGTTTTTTTTGTGTTCTTCTTCATGTTTGTTTGCCTTTTCCTGGTTTTACAACAAATTTCTGCCTTTAGGGCTCAGGGCTCTCTGTCCCAGCTTTCTTATTCTGGGGGTTGTGAGTCTAAAATTATAGCCATCAGTTTCCTGAGGTGTGGGGGAGGGGTCTGGCCCCCTGGCATCTCACTCCCTATGGGTTCTCTCCAGCACTTGCTTTTCAGCAATGGTCTCATCTGATTGTTGTTTGAGCTGATGTCTGGCACTTCCCCTGGGGGAGCAAGATTACGTCTGGGCTCCTGGTGTTGACCCCTTCCAGCTCTGCCCCTCTGGGACTAATGAACTTCTACTATTTGACCACTGAAGCCCCACTTCTTTCTCCTCTGTTCCAGTGTTCTTTTTTTTTTTTTGCCCAAGGAATTCTCTGGGTGAGGGGCGGAGGGATTAGAGCCGTTTACCTGGCCGTTATGTCTCCCAGAAGTTCAAGATGCTGCATTTCCTTCCTTCGGGCTGCAAGCCTCAGGAGTAGGTGTTTCACACCCGGTGGCGTTGCGTTGCCTCTTATCACCTCCACAGATTGCCATCCTGTGTTGGGAGGCCTGGGGAGCTCCGCCGGTTTCAGGCTCCTAGCTTTCTCCCAGCCTGTCTCCCACGTGGATTTCCCAGCTGGCCGCTTCCGCTTTGGTCTGGAGCAGCTCTGCACACAGAGCACTCTCCAAGCCTACAGATAGTGCCTTCAGCCTTTCAGACTCTCCTGGCTTGGAAATTTGCCCCACACAGACTGCTCGAGGTTTCTAACTCTCTCAAATCTGCTCAAATTCACTTTTTTATATGAATCTGACAGACCTTGTGAGAGAGCTCCGGTAAGATGCTGTTTTCATGCAGCCATCTTGGCTCCGCCCCCTATTGTCTATCTATATATTTATAATTAATAAATCAATAAAAATATCAACAAACATGCATATATCAAGATGGCTGACAAAAAATTGGATTCCAATGAACTGTCATCATCATCTATGAGAGATACCTAAATTTTTATTACCCCTGTTGTCTATATCTTTGCCAGTTGGTTAGACTAATTTGGGTTTGCAAAATCATATTAAATTAGTAGTATTAGTAGTAGTTGTAGTAGTAATCATTTCTTAACACAATCACAAATTGCTTTCCAGAATGAATGGACCAATTCCCACTCGCATTCATGATGGGATTGGGACCTCAAATGGTACCAGTTGGCCTGGCTTTTCTCCAGTGGATATTTTTATCTTCCTTAATTTTCTCCTGGAAATAATTTCTAATTTTTTTTTTACAATTACTAATTTTACATCTTGAAATAAAATGATTTCACACTTCACACATGTTGTCATTTATGCTAAATATATAGCCTAATGAAATTTTTAACCAGTGTCTTTGTTTAATAATTAATTCATTTATTTGTAGTTTTTAACATTCACTTTCATAAGATATTGAGTTTTAAATTTTCTCCCCCTCTTTTTCCTCTCCCCTCCCCAAGACAGCATGCAATCTGACACAGGCTCTACTTACACATTCATATTAAACATATTTTTGTATTAGTAATGATGTAAAGAAAAGTTAGAACTAATGGGAGGAACTATGAAAAAGAAGACACAAAACAACAAAAAGTTAAAATATTTTTTTAATTTAAAACAAAACATGAACAAAAACTGATGTTAATTCCAAGGTGTTGGTAAATAATATTATTCTTTTTTATTATGTATTATGAGGTAATAGAAGAATATCAACAGTGTTACAGATCAATAGAGAGCAATCAGTATGATTTAAATGAATACATTGGTGCAATTCTGCTGTCAATGGAAACTAAAGATTAATACAAAATGATTTTTGCATTATATTGAAAGACCAGGATACTTATAATTGAAGCTAATAGTCATTATTTCTTCTAATATGTGAAGATGTTTGAAGACATACTTCTTACTTCTTTCTTCCTATCCTGTAATATCATTATTTTCTTACATACATACAACTACCCAAATTAATCAAATGGAAGGGAATTTTTAAATCATTACTTAGGTTTCACAAAAAAGAAAATGTATTTATCAATATGAGAGTTGCCAAAACTATGAAAACAGAGTTAAATTATAGAAGAACATTTTCTGTTCTTCATTGAAAATATGTTAGTTCTCATTTAAAAAATATTTCAGAACCAAGTATAAGTATAATATTAATGTAATCAGAGACATTTATAAGATGTAGAGTATCTTAAAGGCATGGTGACTATTTGTTATATTTTGCTGCAGAAATGTCCTCACTACCACATTCTTTATATAAGGACTGCACAGATTCATTTATAGTTAAAGCTGTAGGAATATTGCATTATCCTCTGTTATTGTCTGGTTTGCATCAGTGCTCCAATTTTCTTTTTTTTTTTTTTTAACCTGAGAAGGTCATATAGCAAATTTATTGCAAAAAGGCCCGCAATCCCACCAGTTGCCTTATCGATAGGATTTCTGGTAGCGAGCCCGGGCCCCAGGGCCACCAAACTTGGACTCGCAGCGCCGAGGATCAGCCACCAGCAGAGTTCGGTCATATTGGATAAGGATGTCTTTTATTTCCTTCTTGGAGGCCTCATCCACATATTTCTGGTAATAAGCCACCAGGGCTTTGGAGATGGACTGCCGGATAGCATAGATCTGGGCGACATGGCCTCCTCCTTTCACACGGACCCGGATATCTACTCCAGCAAAACGTTCCTTGCCCAGCAGGAGGACAGGCTCCAGCAGCTTGTACTGCAGGGTGCGAGGCTCGATCATCTCCAGTGATCGCCCATTCACCTTGATCAGCCCATTGCCTCTCTTGCAGTGGGCTACAGCGGTGGCAGTTTTCTTTCGCCCGAAGACCTGGACGGACCGGAGCGGCCCCTTGGACGGCATGCTGCTGGCTGGCGGCGCAGGCCCAGAACCGGGCTGGAGGCGGAGGAGGAGGTGGTGGCGGCGGCAGCGGCGCAAGCCGGAGATGAGAGCTCCTCACCCGTGTGGCGCTAAAGCACGAAAAGGCTCCAATTTTCATTATTAAATCTATCTCTTTTAGCTTTCAGATATAAAGACATTTACTAGACCAAAGCCCAATATTAAATGTAAGGGATAATCAGTTAACATTACCATATTAATATAAGTTGATTCATGAATAAAAACAATTAAAATATACTTTTTTCTAAAATTGCGTGAACTATAGTTTATCTCTACTTGATGATTCATAAATCATTCTAGTATTTTATATTGCTCCAAGTTTGCTATTATTATTAGCAACAGCTTTCATTGTCCACAAGTTTCATGGAAATGTTACTTGAGTGCTCTTGACCTATTCCCATCCCAAACTACTTTTCCTTCTCCTCCAGCTTATTTGAAAAGACCATGGTGTTGACCGCTAATATTAAACTTTTTTATTGTTGGTTAGATTTGAAGGTTGTCTTTAATCTTTATTATAAAGAAGAGCTTTCTGGGAAGGTGTCGGTAGAGGATTATGGAGGGAAATGTAAGTATTAAAAACAAGATTTATTTTAAATATTTTGGTTGACCAGATATAAGATAAAATGGCAGAGTAGATAGAGGCTGGATGAGGAATTCAGTAAGTCTTGATTTCAAATCTAGCACTGAGTACTTTATAGATATCCCTTAATATATGTCTTCTTTAGTGTCCTCATCTGAAAAATGGTCATTATAGTAACACCTACTTCTTAGATATGTTTTGAGTATAAAATGAGATAACACTTGTAAAATTTTTTTGCAGCTCTTTGTGTATATATAAATGCTGGTTATTCCTACTCCTACTACCACTACTTAATAATAAAACACTAATAATAATAACCTGGTTTCTGCCTACTTTTACTGCATTCTTTCACTTTACTCCCCACTATGAATTGTAGAACCCAGGTACACTTGCTCCTTGCAATTTTTCCATATTTATTTTTGGAGGCAGTTGGCATTAAGTAACTTACCCAGGGTCACAAAGCTAGTAAGTATCTGAGGCCAAACTTGAACTTAGGTCCTCCTGACCCCAGGATCAATGCTGTATCCTCTGTGCCACCTACCTGACCCTTACAATTCATTCTTAGAGGATACTACATCTCCTATTTCTCTGCCTTTGTACTCACTATCCTCAATGACTTCCTCTGTCTTTTCATTTGTCTCTTAGTTTCCATAGCATCCTTCAAGACAGCTTCTATTTGAGGCCTTTCTTTGTTTCTCCAGGTCCTTGTGTTGGTAAGCAAAATGGCTTTTGTTTTCTTTGAGTAACTCAGTGTATTTCATTGAGCCTTCCTAGGTGCTGGGCCCCAGGCCCAGAGCCCTATTAGGTGTGGAACCTATGTGGGTGCAGATTGGTGACTGGGGTGGGGCCCAAGATGGGGCTGGCTAAGGGGAGGTGTTAACTCCAGAGACATGCCCTATTGAGTGTTAACCTAATCTATGTGAATGTGAACCTCCCAGGGTCCTAAGGGGAGGGCCCAACTCAAGAACCAATCATTCAGATGACGCTTGATGATGTCAAAAACTCTATAAGAGGAGAGAAGACAGCTTGAAGATCCCTTTTCCATTGGAGCCAGAGACAGCTACAGCCGAAGCTGAAGATAAAGCCAAAGCAGGAGCTTCTGGTAGCAGAGCCGACCCGTGTGTGGACCGAGGAGCGCTGAGCAAGGACCTGAGGCTAGTGCGTAATCTTCTTACCGGAGAGGAGAAGCATGTACGTGATTTTGTTTAATACCATCATGTTTCTCTGTGGCCTCCTGGTTACTCTTGTGAGGCGGACTTATTGGGCCTGGAGGCTTTTGATCAAAATATCAAAATGGGGATGCTGGTTCGTGGGTCTGTTACTTTGGAGGTTGAGTAAATGCTTTAATTCTTCTGCCTTCTACTTAGAGAATTCCTTATATCCTGCGATTCTGAACCATTCACACATATATATGATTCTCTTTGAAATCATAAATTCTGCCTTCATACTATAGTCCTAATGCCTTATCTTTTAAATTTTCTTCCCTCTATTCTATATATATTGTATGTACATAATTATTTACATGTTTCCTCATTAGAATACGTGCTTCTTGATGGCAAGTTTTATTATTTTTGCCTTTCTTTGTTTCCCCAGAGCTCAGTATATGCCTAGTACAAGAAGAGCTAATTAAATGCTTGTTAACTGAATACCTAACAAGACTATGAAAATTCAGATCAATTTCAGGATCAAAGTCTCATGTCTAAAGATAATTTGTTAAATTATGAGAAGTACGAAAATAAATTAGCCACAGGGTGAGGAGGTTTTTCAATCCTCAAGTTCCACAAAGACTGCATACTAAATTGTAATGGGGTATTCTTATTTGTCTAATGAAGGAGCATACAAATTAAGCAGATCTTTAAAATGTTGGAATAAATAATATGGGTGTAGAAAAATTAATTAATCAAAATGTGCCAAATAAATGATTAAGTAACTGAAAGAATTAATTAAGACTTTGCTTAGCACATACTATGATAAATCATCTAAATCTATATGAAAATGGCATTAAAATGTTACCATTCTTAATAGCATTCAAAATAGCAGTAATGGGATGTAATTAGTGAAGGAACATTTATTCTAAAGAAGGAAAACATTTTGGTTATGAAATCTATAAGAGTGAAACATACTTGAAAAGTAGTTGTAGGATCACTGAATCCAAATCACTCAGAACAAGAATAGAACTACATAGTAAATAGATATTGAGGCATAGCAAACAAAAGAAAATGGGCATGCTCTAGTTTCATTTTACCTTTTGTGTGTCAATTACTAGATCCAATACAAATGCTTCAGTTTCTCTGAGATCACAAAGAATGCTCAATATGTCCCAAACTTGAGGGCTGAAATTAATTGATAGGATCTAAGTCAACCTACCAGCCTTGACCAGCATATAAAGATAAATTGATGAGGTGGAAAGAGTTTTGGATATGGAGCCACAAGATTTAGATTCAAAGGTAGGCCCTGCCACTTATTAGATACATAGCCATGGATATGTCATTAGACTCTTTAGTACCTCATTTTTCTTCACTGTTAGATGTAGGCATTGCAATAGATGATCTCTGAAGACCCTTGTTCTTTAAAGCTGTCATCTCATTTATGCCATCTTCAGTGAAGTCAATGATGGTAAATGTCTTGTTTCCAGTGCATAGGAATTTGCTATATGGTACTGAATTCTGTGACTGCATAGAGCATTGTTAATCTACTATCATTTGAAGTTGTAGTCAGTGAATATTTTCTGGGATCAAAGCGTTGAAAGGAGAGAGGAGATCAATTGATAGATTCCAACTTACTTTTAATTCTGACAGGGTTAATTTTTTTTAAAATTCCAGAAAAATTTTTATGCTTTCTCTATTTTGAAAATACAAAGCAAAATTTCTCTTTTATGTTATCTGTCAGAATGTTAAGAGCCAAGTTAATTGTCTGATTTTAGTTAACTGATCATCTTGGGTGCCTGGTCTAAAAAAAATAGCTGATAGAAACTCTTGATGATCTCAAGTCACCATTTCAAGATGAATTGTGTCCTGCGGGGAAGGGGCAGGGCTTCTAGTTGATGGCTGAGATACTCTGATTCATAATTCATGAATTAATTCATAAATTAAAATTATGGAAAATGGAAGACATGTCAAAAGAATAGAGAAGGGCAAATAACCTGATTTTCAAAGAGAGTAGAGAAACCAAATAATGAACCAGTGAACTTGATTTTGATTCCTGGAACAATTATAGAATGAATTGATAAAGGCATGCATAATAAAAATGTAAAGAATTGGATGTTGATATAGCTAGTAAAATAAGTTAAGCTATTGATTGAGAAAAATTTTTATATAAAACTTCTATGATTAGTGCTTAATAACCAAGATATGTAGGAAATTAATACAAATATATAATACAAAGAGGCGTTCCTCAAGGAATAAATAAGTGGGTTAAAGAACAAATCATAGAAACAATTAATAACTTCATTCAAGAGAATGACAATAATGAGACAACATAAACAAACTTATGGGATGCAGCAAAAGCAGTTCCTAGAGGAACTTTTATATCTTCAAGTGTTTACATGAATAAAATAGAGAAAAAGGAGATCAATGAATTGGGCATGCAACTGCAAAAGCTAGAAAAAGAACAAATTGAAAATTCTCAAGTAAATATCAAACTAGAAATACTGAAAACCAAAGGAGAGATTAATAAAATTGAAATCCAGAAAACCATTGAACAAAATTAAGAGCTGGTTTTATGAAAAAAAAAACAATAAAATTGATAAACATTTGGTCAATTTGATTAAAAAATAATGAAGAAGAGATGTGGTATCTAATGCAAATCAAAACAACTCTTAGATACCACATCTCTCCTGTCAGATGGGCTAAAATAACAAAACAGGAAGATGATAAATGCTGGAAAGGATGTGGGGAGATTGGAATATTGTTGCATTGCTGGTGGAGTTGTGAGCTGATCCAGCCATTTTGGAGAGCAATTTGGAACTATGCCCAAAGGGCTATAAAAATGTTCATACCCTTTGACCCAGCAACACCACTTCTAGGGTTGTATCCCAAAGAAATCACACAAGAGGGGAAGGGACCCATATGTACAAAGATATTTATAGTGGCTCTTTTTGTGGTAGCCAAGAATTGGAAATCAAAGGGATGCCCATCAATTGGGGAATGGCTGAACAAACTGTGGTATATGAAGGTAATGGAATACTATTGTGCCATAAGAAATGGGGATGACACGGACTTCGTAACAACCTGGAAAAACCTACACGACATAATGCTGAGTGAGTGGAGCAGAGCCAGGAGAACATTGTACATAACCATAGATATATGGACTCCGTGAGGACCAACCCTGACATACTCCACTCTTCTCAGCAACATAAGGTGCAAGGACAACTCCAGGGGACTCACGATGGAGAATGCTATCTTCATCCAGAGAAAGAACTGTGAAGTTTGAATACAGATTGAGGCGCATTACATGCTCACCTTTTTTGCTTCTCTTTTGTTTTTGTTTTTGGTTTTTTTTTTTTGTTTTGTTTTGTTTTTTGGTTATGTCTCTTCTTTCTCATTATTCATTCCATTGGTCATAATTCTTCTCCACCACTTGACTAGTGCATAAATTAATTCAATGTGAAGTTATACATGGTAGTTATATGAGATTCCATGCCATCTTGGGGAGGGAGGGGGGAGGGAGGAGAGAAAATCTGGAACTCAAAATTATGTAGAACCGTGTGTGGTAAACTAAAAATAAATAAATAATTTAAAAGAAAATAAAAAAAATAATGAAGAAAACCAAAAATAAAAAAGAGATGAATTCACCTGCAATGAAGAGGAAATTAAAACAATTATTAGGAATTAATTTGCCCTATTGTATGCCCATAAATGTGACAACCTGAAGGAAATTGATACATATTTACCAAAATATGAATTGCCCAGGTGAACAAAAGAGGGATGTAAAATACCTAAATAAAACTATCTCAGAAAAAAAATTGAGCAAGCATTCAATGAACTCAATAGGAAAAAATTTCCACTACCAAATGGTTTTACATGATAATACTATCACATATTTAAAGAACAATTAATTCCCACACTTTATAGACTATTTGGAAAGTAGGTGAGGAAGGAGTCCTATCAAATTCTTTTTATGACACAAATATAGTATTAATACCAAAATGAGGAACAGTCAAAACAGAGAAAGAAAATTATAGACCAATTTCCCTCATGTATATTGATGCAAAAATTTTAAAGAAAATACTAGCAAAAATATTGTAGTAACTTATCAAGAGAATAATACACTATGAACAGGTAGAATTTGTTCCAGAAATGCAAGGCTGGTTCAATATTAGGAAACCTATCAGTATAATTGATCATATCAACAACAAAACTAGCAGAAACCTTATGATTATCTCAATAGATTCAGGAAAAGCTTTTGACAAAATACAACATCCATTCCTATTAAAAACACTGGAAAGGATATGAATAAATGGAGTCTTCTTTAAAATTATAAGTAGCATCTATCTAAAACTATCAGCAAACCTTATATGTAATGAGGATAAGCTAGATGCTTTCCCGATAAGATCAGGGGTGACACGAGGATGTCCATTATCAACCCTATTATTCAACTTGGTACTAAAATTGTTAGCTTTAGTAATAAGAGAAGAAAAAGAAATTGAAGGAATTAGAATAGGCAAAGAAACTAAGTTATTCTTCTTTGTAAATGATATGATAATCTGCTTAGAGAATCCTAGAGAATCAAATAAAAACAACTTAAAATAATAAGTAACTTTAGCAAATTTGCAGGATATAAAATAAACCCACATAAATTCTTGGCATTGCTATATATTACTAACAAAGCCCAACAGCAAAAGATAGAAACAGAAATTCCATTTAAAGTTACTGGAAACACTATAAAATATTTGGGAGTCTACCTGCCAGGAGAAACCCAGGGCCTATATGAACATAATTACTTAACACTTTTCACACAAATAAAATCAGATTTAAGAAATGGAAAAACATCAGTTGCTCATGGTTAGGCTCTATTAATATAATAAAAATGATAATTTTACCTAAATTAATCTAGTTATTCAGTGACAAACCAATCAAAGTAGCAAAAAATTATTTTCAGAGCTGAATAAAGTAATAACAAAATTCATATGAAAGAGCAAAAGGTCCAGAATATCAAGGGAATTAATGAAAAGAAATGCAAGGGAAGGTGGCCTAGCCATACCAGATATTAAACTGTATTATAAAGCAGCGGTCATTAGAACTACCTGTTACTGGCTAAGAAACAGAATAGTGGATCATTGGAATACGTTATGTACACAGGAGGCAGAAGTCAATGACTATAGCAATCTACTCTTTGCTAAACACAAATAATCCAGCTTCTGGGTTAAGAATTCACTATTTCACAAAAATTGCTGGGAAAATTGGAAAATGGTAGGGCAGAAACTGGGCATAGACCAATATCTTACACCATATGCTAAAATAAAGTCAAAATGGATGGATGATTTAGGAATAAAGGCTGATGCTATAAGCAATTTGAGAGACTAAGGAATAGTTTTCCTGTCAGATTTCTCAGAAAGGGAAGAATTCATGACCCAACAAGACATAGATAGCATTACAAAATGCAAAATGGATAATTTTGATTATGTTAAATTGAAAAGTTTCTGTATAAACAAAGCCAATGCAACAAAGATTAGGAGTAAAGCAGAAAATTGGGAGAAAATTTTTACAACCAGTGTCTCTGGTAAAGTCCTCATTTCTAAAATGTACAGGGAGCTGAGCCAAATTTATAGGAATACAAGTCATTCCCCAATTGAGAAATGGTCAAAGGATATGAACAGGTAGTTTTCAGAGAAAGAAAGTAAAAATATCTATAGGCATATGAAAAAATGCTCTTAATCAGTATTGATTAGAGAAAATGCAAATCAAAACAACTCTTAGGTACCACATATATCCTATCAGATTGGCTAACCTGACAAAACAGGAAAATGGTAAGTGCTGGAGAGGAGGTGGGAAAATTGGAATGCTTACATTGTTGGTGGAGTTGTAAATGGATCTAGCCATTCTGGAGAGCAATTTGGAACTAGGCCCAAAGGGATATAAAATGATGCATGCCCTTTGACTCAGCAATACCACTTCTAGGGCTGTATCACAAAGAGATCACACAAGTGGGAAAAGGATCCATATGAACAAAAAATATTTATAGCAGCTCTTTTCGTGGTAGCAAAGAATTGGAAATCAAGTGGATGCCCATCAATTAGGGAATGCCTAAACAAGTTGTAGCATATGAATGTAATGGAATACTATTGTGCTCTAAGAAACAGGGAACATGCAGTCTTCATAATACCCTGGAAAGACCTAAATGATGTGATGCTGAGTGAGAGGAGCAGAACCAGGAGAACATTGTACACAACCACAGTCATATTGCTTCTGTGATGACTACCTTTTATGGACTTGGCTCTACTCAGCGATACAAGGTTCAGTTATAGCTCCAAAGGACTCATGATGGAAAGACCTATCTATATCCAGAGAAAGAATTTTTGAGTCTGAATGTAGATTGAGGCAAACCATTTACTCTCTCTTCTTTCTTTTTCTTCTTTTTGGGTTTGGCTTCTTCTTTCTCATGATTTATTCCATTTGTCATAATTGATCTTTACAACTTCACTATTGTTTAAATAAGTTTAATGAGAAAGTATATGTAGAACGTACATCAGATTCCATGTCATCTTGGGGAGGAGGGAAGAGGGGACAGAATGGAAGAAAATTTGTAACTCAAAAAAAGTTGTAGAACTGAATGTTGTAAAGTAAAAGTAAAAAATTTAAAAAATTTAAAAATATATATATATAATTGACTAACAATTGCTGTATATTAAGCCAAAAAGAGAAGATGAAAGGACAGTAAGCATAGTTGTAGAAAGGAGCAATGAAGATAGACAAAACAATCTTTTATGTATCATAGAATCATAGAACCTCAGACTTAAAAGAAACATTGAAGTTTTACTTCCTATCTGAAAAAGAATTTTCTGTACAATTAACCACCTAAGTCATTGTATGGGCTTTGCTTGAAGTCCTATTCTTGTTGTTCATCCTTCATTTTCAGAGGACATCATAGGTGATATCTTGACTTGTGTCTGAATTGGATTTCAGTGAGGCAGAGTTGTACGGAGTCATCAATCTCACTCTCTCTTCTTGAGTCATTGAAGTCCAGTGGCAAGAAAAAAGTCAAGACAACTGGTGATGGCCTAGAATGCCCTGGATAACTGTCATGCCTTTGATGTCTGACCAAATCTAACCTCTCCACAGCACCTGTTTCAACTGCCTTCATGACTATTGGGAAAAAAAATGTTCTTATCCACCGATCCTGCCAGGGGAAATCTTCACCTTCTTGGGGAAGACACCCCCCTAATTCACCAACAGGTTTGAGGCTTGTTGGTTATACTTAATCTGGTTTAACCTGTCTGCTGAGATGGTTCCCAGGGTTTGCTATGCTTGCTACAGCTTTTTGGAGCCACAGGTGAGAACTGAGAGCTAGATAGACACCTAAGAAAAGCCTTTACAGAACTGGGCAAATCCTCACATCTGAGGTGCTAATCCTTCCTGAATACCTCTGTCTAGTGGAGGAGTAGGGAAATTATATCCCTAAACTCTCTGTGCTTCAGTTTCTTCAACTATAAGATGAGGGATTAGATTAAATATCCTCCAAGGTCCCATGCTATTCTAAATCTTTGATCCTATAATTCTGTGAAAATATTATTATACATTCATCTAAAATGTGCCCCCTTTTCAATTTCTACATTAGTATAGTTCAAATTGTTAGGAAGTATTTTTATTATTATGTGTAGAAACCTGCTGTTCTGCAACTTTTACCCCTCTGTTTCCATTTTTGTCCTCTCAGTAAAGAAAATGTAGGAATAAATGCTTTACATCTTTTTGTCTTTGATTCTTCCTTCTCCTTCAACTTCCATATCCAGTCACCAAGGCACTAAGCCCCAAGGCCCTAAACAGGGTATATATGCTCTGAGGTTGGCATTTTGCTTTGGGGGCACACTCATTGGAAGAGTGTTAGTAATTTGGCCAGACAAGATTCTGGGTAGCCGTTGGAGCCCCCGTGGCTTTGAAAACTCAGATTTTGGTGCTTCTTTCTGGTGTATGTATTGCTATGGTCAGACAGAAACCTGTCTGTTTATCTGTTTATATTGTCTCTGTAAATTCTGTTTGTATTTGCTTTGAAGTTCAGAGTGCTGACTTTTCCCCCTGAACTAAGTGAATGTTATATGCATTTTTAATTAAAGTAAGATTATTAACCCCTTAAAGTTGCTTTCCTTAGAAAAGAAGATCAAAGAACTTGTGCTAGCAGCCCTTCTGTGTGCTGGTGTTATTGGCCTTAATAGATACAGTAGCTTCAATTAGCAACTTTGTTGTTACATATGCCCATTTTACAGTTGAGGAAACTGAGGTAAACAGAGGGTAAGTGACTTGCCCACTGTCACACAGCTGATGTTTGAGGTAAGATTTGAAGTCAGTTCTTCCTGCCTCCAGACCCAGCATTCTATCCACTGTGTCACCTAGCTAGTTTCTGGCTTTGATTATTTCCAATTTACCTTGTATAAAGATTCATACACAGCAGTCCACTGGTTGTCTCCTTTCCTTTGCTTGTTGTATTCTCTTTGAGAGTAGGAACTGTCTTTTATCTTTATTTGTATTTCTAGCACTTTGGACAGCACATAGTAGGAGACTAATAAATTTTTATTGACTGCTGCCAAGAGAATGCTGTTAAATATTTCAGAACTAGCTGGGAAATGGAATGCACCACATGTTTTTAACTTTAATCATAATTATTAATGTTTTCTCTATTATCTTCTTAAGTCTAAACAATCAACAAAACATTAAATCAAGCCCTATTTGTAGTGCTTTCTGATTTTCAAAATACAAATGTTCACACTGAAAATGTAACAATTTGCTTTTGTGAGTAGGGATCAAGTGGAATCTGACATACTCCCACCTGTTATGTTTTGTTGAAAAGCATTCAAGGCTCCTTATTGCCTGCTGAATAAATCTCAAACTCGTTAACTTGACATCTCAGTTGCTCCACAAATTTGTGTCCCCTTACCCTACCTTTCTCTCCTTATCTACTTACATAAAGCCTCACATACACTTTCAATACTTTCAAACATTTCTGGCTTTTTCCACTTCCTTACATCTAAAATACCATTGATGGGGGTTGGAGGGAAGGAAAATAAATGCTTGTAAGTTAAAAACAAATCAGAAGCTAATGTAAAAATAAAGAAATCTACTTAATCCACAAGACCTAATCTATAAGTTTAAATACCACCTTTTCTATAAAGCCTTTTCTGATTCACTCAATCAGAAATTCAGAAATTCTTTCTTCCTTGAACATTACACACTGAAATTATCTTACCGATTTATTTTTCACATATTGTTACTGTATAGTTATATATGTACTATATCCTCTCTGCTAAACTATCTCAATGTGACATACATTTGTGTTCATCATAAATCTCTGTTGAATGAAAGAACTTACTTGTAATTAGTAAGAAAATGGCCAGATCTGAAAGCGATACACAAATGAGTGTAAGGAAACACAATGGAACAAGGGTTACACAAGCATTAACCTGGGCATAGCCTTTTCATGTTCTCAGTATGGAAAGTATGAATCAATAAATCCTTCGATATTTACTGTTCACCTACTATATACCCATTCTTGTGCTAGATGTAGTTGAGGAGAGCAAAAGTGTGTAAAGAGTATAGTGTGGTCTCAGCCAGCACAAATTTTATAGTATAAGTTCCAGAGCCACACACATGAATGATGGAGAAGCAAAAAAAAAAAAAAAAATTAAACTATTGAATACTGACTGTAATTGCAACAGGTTTTCAAGAATTTCCTTTTAAGTCATCCTCATTCATACCCGCATAGGTTCATCAAGGTAATCTTTATATGGAAGAATGAGAAAATACATACATATCACATTCAAAATTGATTTATACTTACATGCAAATATAAGTGACTTGGTTCACCTGAAAAAAATAGAATACAAGAACTCCACTGATAGGCGTTCTACATACCTTTTCACAGGGGAAACAAAGAAATGCAAATCCTGTCAAGGTCTTTACCAATGCCATGCTTAATGATTGACAATGTGCAAAGAAAGTGACAGTCTTTTATTTTTTCTTCTTCTTCAACAGATTACAGCATTTAAAGCTACTGAGTCCCTCTTGTCCTGTCTTCAGGTCTTTATCTTTTCTGATTAGGAGATGAAGGCATCAAATTCTTCCAGCACTTAGAGAGGACACTCATTTTATTATACATGGCATTGGGCAAGAATGGCTTAACACATCTTTCATTGAACAGTAGAAGATGATCTTTCCTCTTTGCATCTAATGTTAGAGGAACAATTTAACAAAAAGGCTTTTAAGAAAAGTTTAGTAAAGGACTTTTAAAGGGTAACAACAATTAAGGATAATGCATTTTTACATTTCATACAATTCTGAAGTACTACGGGAAAGAAATAACAACAGAAATATTAATACCCATTTCTTAACTATTATACAATTGAAAAAATTGGTAGTTTAAACAATTGACCACCAGACATGCAATCAAAATGATCTGCGGTTATTTTCATAATTCATTGTAACTTAAAGAAATGAGTCAAATATTGGAGTTAATAGAAAATATGAATTGATAATCAATTATTTCTCATAGGTGATGTGTGTATAACTAAATCCTCATTTGCCCAACACTGATGTGATTCTGATTTCAATTTCTATAGAATTATTTTGTTAGAAAATGTCAATAAGCTCATCTATAAAATGCATTTTCTTGCATAACACCATTGAACAAGTGCCATAACTATGTTGTATTCTATCAGATATATAAAGTGGACCTAAAGCAGTGAAAGAACTGAACTGTTAAAGTTATTATGTGACATGAATACACATACAATATGTTGCATGTGCATGCACTTACTATAATAACTTTAAAAGTATATTTCCTTCACTGCTTTAGATTAATTTTATGTATGTGATAGAATACAACAGAGGGATAGCACTTGTTCAATGGTGTTATGCAGGAAAACACACTTTAAATTTGAGGTTTTTGACATTTTAGAAAAAAAATATTTCCATAGAAGTTAAAATGAGAATCACACCAGGTATTGAGCAAGTAAGTCCTTGGTTATGCACATCCTTCCAAATATGGGAAATTAAAGAAGTGTACTTTAACAGTTATTATATTATATTATATGCACACACATACATATATGAAATATAGTATGCACATACATGGTATATAACTTTAAAAGTAGAGTTTTCAATGGTTTAGATTAAATATATGTATATTGAATATGTACATGTGTTCAAATTATTACCTATTGGCAGGAATTAATAGCAATTCATTTTTATAATTTTGAAATGTGGATATTAAATAAGTAAATGAATATATTTTCTTTCTGTTACTATGCATACAGTATCTGGTTCTGCTATACAGATTTCTCAGTTTTTGATAGCTTCTTTGTTCACATAAATAGTCTTTTTCATACTCTACAATTATGCAACAGAGAAGAAGGATAATAATGAAATATAATAACCAATTTCAGTATAAAATTCAATTAGAAAGACAGATGGTGAACACCCTAATGAGTCAATAGTTTTTACCTATGGCCCTGTGGACTTCAGAATAGATACTTCCATCTGGACACCAACCATTTAAGAGCTCAGGTCTATGAAAACTAGATCATTTTATAGCCAATCAGAAATACAAGCTTAGTTCTATTAACACCTTAATTCTATAACATAGCAGTCAAATCTGAGTAATTTGATTTGGTTCTTCTTAAACATGTGTTCAAGTTAAAACCCATTAAAATAAACATTTATATGGTGTCTAGAGTATTTTCTTTTCCTGGAATTTCATTGTGTTAATATTGCTCAAAATATCTAATAAGAACTGGAAAGACAAATCATAAACTTATGTCTTTCAAAGGGGATTTCCTCAAAAAGTTTAGCCAAAAAACATTTTGGGAATATCCATCAAAGTGACACTGGAACAATATATTGTCTGTCAAACTTTGTATAATAAAGACTTGGATTCAAATCCTGCATATGACATACAATAACTGTTTGGCCATGGACAAGTCAGTTAGTTTCTCAGTGCCCCAGGAAATTTTCATGTGAATGTTTTTTGACTCTGAAAGTTTCCTATGTAATTGGATTTATGGGTCTGAATTCCCTATCACAAACAAAATTATCTATGTGGATGTTTTTGGATTAAATGGACAAATAAATGTATGAAGAAAACCTTCTATATTGAAAGCATTTTGTTTAATGGACTCTTATCCCTAGTGTGTGAGTAAGGTGTAGAAAAAGAGGTTTGGAAGTGTATAAATTTAAATAGTTTCTTAAAATAGTTCTATTAGAACTTACATGCAGAAATAAGGAAGGCAAATTGATTTGTTTGCCATAACGGAACGGAATTCTTCATTTTGATTTAATCAGACCTGTGATTTCATTTATTTAGGGTATTGTCAGGGAGTTCATATAAATTAGCAGGAAAATGAGCATCTGCTTTGCCATCTAGTCTTAGAGAGTTTCCTGGGACATGTGAAGTCACATGACTTGCCCAGGGTCTCACAGGCATTGTATAGCACAGGCAGGACAAGTAATAATAATAATAATATTTGTACAACATTTATCACAGTCCCTAGTGCACATTAGGCATTATGTAAATGTTAGCAATTAATGATTATAATAAGCTATCATAAAGCACTATAAAATTTCATATTACTTTATATATGTTAACTATCTCTCTTTACTATGGCAAAGCTACCTTTCCCAATCTTCAATTTTTAATGAAAGCATTTTAAGTATTTGAATGACCACTAAATCATTTTTCCACAATTGCCCCCTTTAAAAACTGTTTGGAAATGGAAGCAGAGAATAAATTTTTTTTTTAGATTTTGAAACTCTACTAAAGTAGACAGATTGCTTTTATTGAGTGTCATGTTATTTTACAAAAAGTTCAATTTTAGAAATGTTTGACATGATATATCATTGGATCCCTTTATGTATCTAGTGGAAAAAATGCAGCCTTCCAATGTTACCTTTTGGCTGAACCCACTTTGACATGTACAGTGTCTCAGATAGGAAGAGGAATATTGTATGTTGCAGAGATTCAGAAAAGTATTGCCCATAACATACAAGCAAAAAGCTTTTGCCAACTATCAAAAGAACACAGATTTATTGTAAGAGTTAACATTATACTTACAATAAAAGTTAATGTGATTTTTTAAAGCCATGTATATCATTCCAATTTTAATATCTATGAAAAGAGACAATAGTTGGTAGTAGTGTGTTACTTATGCTCTTCAGGTCAGTTATGAGTGGCTAATTTTCAGGGCACATTTCTGATTTGTTGCCAAGTTGAAATACAGCATTGCAAGCATAAGTTTTTTTTTATCTTTCCTGAAAATACCAATGGTTCATCTTATTATTGTTATTGTTCAATAGCATCCTTCCTTTCCCTACAAAAATTTCCAGCATCATTCATCATCTCAATCATTACCCTCAAACTTCTGACTTATTTTTTTCACTGCCTCCAGTTTGGTGCAATGGAAAGAACACTGTATCAGAAGAAAGCTCAGTTTGAATCCTAGCTTGGAAACTCACCATTTGTATGACCTTAGACAAATCATGCAACCTGTCTGAGATTACGTGTCCTAATCTGAACAATGAAGTGGCTGAACTAGATGGACTCTGTATGTTCTAGGTCTAAAGCTATTATTTGTCCCTCTGAGCATTTCAGTGACCATAACCTTTTGGCTATCCCTCACTTCAGTTCAACTGCTCTTTGATTGCAATTTATTTATCAATCTGGGGCAGTTAAAGGGTCTTTTTCTCTGCCTGATACAGCAGTAAGGCAAAATTCATGACCTTGGAGAGGAACATGGGCAAGCCTGAATGGTTCAGAATTGCAGAGCATAAGGAATTCTCTAGGTAAAAGGCAAAGGAAGGATAACATTTATTTAGACTCCAAAGGATAAGATTCAAGGACCAATGCCCCAAATTTGATATTATGGCAATAATATTCCAAAACCAAAAAGCCCACCTCACTGTAGTAACAAGGAAATTATAACAAAATATTATAGAAAGGAACCAAGCCATACCGTAGCTTCCCCTCGATGCTAGGGCCTCCCTATAACAAGATCACTCATGTATTCTAACTCTCCGAGCTCATCACTCTCTCCTGCAGCTCTGCTGACTCTGAGTTCCTTGATCTCCCCTACTCCCTCTTGTTCAATACTCTCTGCTCTACACTCTCGATGCTGGCTCTCTGTTTCTAAATTCTGCCACTCTCCGCTGCTCCCAGTCCTGTTCTGTTGCTCCCAGTTCTGGACTCTCTTTGTATACTGTCCTAGCCGTCATCTGATTGATTAGAACTCAGTGCACATACCACTGGCTCTAGTCTTAGCCAGTCCCCTTAGAACCCTGAGGGCTCCACACCCACATGGGCTTAGCACCTAATAAATAGGGGTTTGGGGCCTACTTAGGAACAAAATATAATTGGGCCTTCCCACTTAGGCCCACCTGAGCCCTGTTGAATGGGTGGAGAAGATCTTTGATCAGATTAATACTACACCTGACAGCTCAATATTCACAATTCCTATTTAGGGTGATTTTTAATATTTTACCTGCCCACTGCTTTTTAAGGGGATAGTAAATCAGTAAAGAATTTTATTGTTTTTGAGTCATCACTGGATCTTTGTAACCCCATAGACCATATTGTCTATAGAGTTTTCTTGGCAAAGATACAGAAGTGGTTTCCTTTTTCTTCTGTTGTAGATCAAGGAAAACAGGTTAAATGTCTTGCCCAGGGTCACACAGCTAATAAGTGTCTGAGGGCAGATTTGACCTCATATCTTCCTAACTCAAGGCCTAGCACTTTATCCACTGAATCACTTTAGTATTCATTCATTCATTCAACAAATATTTTTGAGCATCTTTTCAGCATAATTTTCTATGGTAGGCACCAAATGTGGTGAATATGCATATGAATAATAATAATGGATAAAGTTTATATGGCACTTATGATATGCTGGGTACTATGAAAAACACTATACAATTATCTCATTTGCTTCTTATGACAGCTCTGAGAGGTAGGGACTGTTTTGTCCTCATTTTGTAGATGAAGAAACTGAGGAAAACTGAGTTTAAGTGACTTGCTCAATGTCATGCAGTTTGTAAGTATTTGAGGTCAAATTTGAACTCAGATCTTCCTGTCTTCCATCCTGGCTCTCTATCCACTGTACCATTCAAGTACTTGTACTTATGAACTGTTGTTACCTATTAGAATTTGAAATATCCATAATTAAATATAATACAAGGAAGGATGTGAAAGTATTCTTGTTTCCTGGTACACTAAGAAGTGAAATCATTTGGCTAAGTTTGTCTAGGCTATTTGAAAGGCATTGAATGCTATGGTACCTTAGAGTAGGACATGCTACTTCTAGTTGGGGTTGGGGAGAGGAAGGTATTTCAGGACATTTGAGGTGGAAACATTTGAAGTAGACCCAGAAAACTGGATAGAAATAATTATACAAGCAGAACTGAGGAAGGGGGTCTTAGGTATGAGGGGTGGGGCCCTGAAAGAAAGTTTTGAACTTTGGTGATATTTCACATGTGCTCAGAACTATTTTTTTCTTCACCAATATTTCAAGCTTAGCTATCATGTGATTAACGGTTATTCTCAGATTCATAATCACTGGCCTTTATTCATTGGGACACCTGCCTATTTTTAGAGAGCTAAGAGTAGGAGTGTCATCACATGCTTTTTGCCTTCTGCAATTTTTAATGCTGTAGCATAATGCTGTAGTGGTTCAAAATTCTTTCTGGAAAGTGCACTGCTGTTTAGCTGGGTGCAGCAGCCAGCTGTTCTGCATCTGCAGCTCTCACAAGGGGTGGCAGACTGGAAAGTAACGGATGAGGTGACTGATTGCAGCCTTGGCTTGCACTGACAAGCACACTTTCCACATCCTTTTGTTTGCTTAACAAATCAAGTACACACAAATTAAAGCATGGGGCCAAACATGTCTCTGTACACCCCCAGAGTGCTGTCCTTAGATAACCACGTGGGTATGAGTTCCATTGCGCCCCTTTTCAGTTTGTCTAATGTCTTAACATTTTACTTATCCAGCATGCCAGATGCACTCTAGGCATGTGTGCCTGTAAATGGAAATACATTTTGAAAGGGAAATTATCCTGTGCTCTCCAATATAATTCCACATTCAATTTTTACAATCCATATCTTTATGGGAGAGAGGAGGAGAGCACAAAAATAGTGATGCTTCAGCTCACAAACTTAGTTTCAAGCAAATTGAATAGACCATCCAAATCTTCCTGACTTTACATTTACAAACCATGTATGGGTTGACTTTTATTCTAGTACTCATGACTACCATTCCCTTCTCTATGCATTGGTATCTTTGACACTTCTATTATTGCAAATTCTTTCTTAAAAGAGATGGAATGTTCCCTCTTTAATAAAAAAATGACTGAATGAAGTTTAATCATTCAAATAACATTTATAGAAACATTTACAAAGAAATATCTGTGTTTATGTGTGTTGCCCTTGTATGTTATATATGTCCACATGGGTTATCGAAATGTGGCTAATGGCAAATCACATGTATCTTTGTATTGTGGCACATCTCTCTCCAAGGGACACTTTGATTTCTGCTTGGAAGGGAGCAGAAGGGGCCACCAAGTTGACTGCCCTGTTCTTTTCTGAGTGAGAAGGATATTGAATTCTAGTTAAAACTATGTGCCCCACTCCCCCTAAATATTGATGATCTAGAGGTATTTTTGTTAGTTTTAGGCTTAATCCATTTTCCTGTTTATTATCTCTTAAATGGGAAGGGTTAACTTCGAGCTTACATGAATAGGCACAACTTCCCACCAAATACTAGTTATATAAAAGATCATCACAATTAAAGAATAAAGATGTTTTAATTTATCCAAACAGATTGCAAAGAGAAGAGATTAGAAGATCAGAAAAGACAGAGTTGAATAAATTTTCCCACCAGAAGTGAGATATCTTAGGTCTCATTTTTTTTTTGAGGGAGGAAGGCAAGGCAATTGAGGTTAAGTGACTTGCCCAAGGTTACGCAGCTAGTAAGTGTGTTGAGTATCTGAGGCTGAATAACATGGAGATTAAGCCCAGCCAGGTGCCTAATGATGCCTTCCTTCCTGGGATAGATTCCTAGCTGACATCTGGGGGCAGGCGTAGAAAAATCCGAACTACTGGATTCATGAAATATTATTTTAAAGTAACATGACTGATTTAATTTTATTTTGTTTTTTATACACTTGCCAGATTGTCTTTATCCAAAATTTGTGTGATCCTTCTGAGTAAACCCCCTGGAGGAGTTGGGGGTAAACAACGATAGGGGACAGACAGACTATTCAAACATTTTGGGAACTCTGTAGGTGGCCTTCAAGGTCTAATTTGAGTCACAAAATAAAACCACTCTCATCACTTGGCTCCAACTTGTCTTTTAATGCCAGATGGCATCATCTGGCTCAGTCTACCACTTTGTATTCACAGACTTGGCTCTAAGGGACTTGGATGCTTCTAAATTGGACCTACCCCCAAGGACAGACCTTTGCCAGCCATTGAAAGGTGCCACCCTTTAAAGAAAAACACATGTTTCTTCAGAGAGAAGGGCTCTCTGAAGGCTGTTTAAGAGAGAGGAATTCCCAGAATGTTTTAAGCCATGGAAGTGTCATTGATTCATTTCATCAGGCTCTTGAGGTATCCTCTTTGAAGGAGAACGACATGCTCAGGTCCTCCTGACTGCAGGGCCAATACTCTATGCACCACCTAGCTGCCAATATCTTAGGTCTCTTAAGAGAAAGAACAAATCTCACCCAAAAAGCTATTTCCCACAGTTTCTAGGGGGGTAATATAGAAATCAGGAGCATGTTAAAGTACTAGTTCCTTTACCTGTCTGATAATTCCTATGGTCATTTCCCCCTCTCCACAGATCTCCACCCTGAAAGGCACCCCACTCCCCTCCCATCCGCTTTTCCCTTCTTTTCTTGTAGGGCAAGATATATTTCTATGCCCCATTGCCTGTGTATCTTATTTCCTAGTTGCATGCAAAAACTTTTTTTTTTTGTTTTTGAACAACTGTTTTTAAAACTTTGATTTCCAAATTTTCTCCCCTCTTCCTTTCCCACCCACCCTACCTAAGAAGGCAAACAATTCAACATAGGCCACATGTGTATCATGATGTAAAACACTTTCACAATACTTATGTTGTGAAAGACTAACTACATTTTGCTCCTTCCTAACCTATCCCACTTTATTCAATTTTCTCCCGTTTCCCTGTCCCTTTTCAAAAGTGTTTGTTTTTGATTACCTCCTCCCCCTATCTGTCCTCCCCTCTATCATCCCCCCTTTTTTATCTTCTTCCTCCTTCTTTCCTGTGAGCTAAGATACACAATTGAGTGTGTATGGTATTCCCTCTTCAGGTCAAATCTGATGAGACCAAGATTCACTCATTCCTCCTCACCTGCCCGCTCTTCCCTTCCTACAGAACTGCTTTTTCTTGACAGTTTTATGTGAGATAATTCACCCCATTCTATCTCTCCCTATCTCCCTCTCTCAATATATTCCTCTCTCATCCCTTAATTTGATTTTATTTCTTTTAGATATCTTCTCTTCATCTTCAACTCACCCTGCATCTGCTCTCTCTCTCTCTTATATATATATATATATATATATATATATATATATATATATATATATATATACACACACACACACACACACACACACACACACACACACACATTCACTTATATATATATATATATATATATATACACATACAAATATATATATGCATATTCCCCTCAGCTACCCTAATACTGAGGTCTCATGAATCATACATGTCATCTTTCCATGGAGGAATGTAAACAAAACAGTTCAACTTAGTAAGTCCCTTGCAATTTCTGTTTCTTGATTACCTTTTCATGCTTCTCTTGTTTCTTGTATTTGAAAGCCAAATTTTCTATTCCGTTCTCGTCTTTTCGCTGAGAAAGCTTGAAAGTCCTCTATTTTATTGAAAATCCATACTTTGCCTGGGAGCATGATACACAGTTTTGCTGGGTAGGCGATTCTAGGTTTTAATCCTAGCTCCATTGACCTCCGGAATATCACGTTCCAAGCCCTTCGATCTCTTAATGTAAAAGCTGCCAGATCTTGGGTTATTCTGATTGGGTTTCCACAATACTCAAAATGTTTCTTTCTGGCTGCTTGCAGTATTTTCTCCTTGATCTGGGAGCTCTGGAATTTGGCGACAGTATTCCTAGGAGATTTCTTTTTGGGATCTATTTGAGGAGGCGATCGATGGATTCTTTCAATTTCTATTTTTCCCTGTGGCTCTAGAATATCAGGGCAGTTCTCCTTGATAATTTCTTGAAAGATGATATCTAGGCTCTTTTTTTGATCATGGCTTTCAGGTAGTCCAATAATTTTTAAATTATCTCTCCTGGATTTATTTTCCAGGTCAGTGGTTTTTTCAATGAGGTATTTCACATTGTCTTCCATTTTTTCATTCCTTTGGTTCTGTTTTATAGTATCTTGATTTCTCATAAAGTCACTAGCTTCCAATCTCATTTTTAAAGTAGTATTTTCTTCAGTGGTCTTTTGGACCTCCTTTTCCATTTGGCTAATACTGCCTTTCAAGGCATTCTTCTCCTCATTGGCTTTTTGGAGCTCTCTTGCCGTTTGAGTTAATCCATTTTTAAGGTGCTGTTTTCTTCAGTGTATTTTTCAGTATTTTTTTGGGTCTCCTTTAGCAAGTCATTGACTTGTTTTTCATGGTTTTCTCGCATCCTTCTCATTTCTCTTCCCAATTTTTCCTCTACTTCTCTAACTTGCTTTTCCAAATCCTTTTTGAGCTCTTCCATGGCCTGGGACCAGTCCATGTTTTCCTTGGAGGCTTTTGTTGTAGGCTCTATGACTTTGTTGTCTTCTTTAGGCTGTATGTTTTGGTCTTCTTTGTCACCAAAGAAAGAATCCAAAGTCTGAGACTGAATCTGGGTGTGTTTTCGCTGCCTAGCCATATTCCCAACCAACTAACTTGACCCTTGAGTTTTTCAGTGGGGTATGACTGCTTGTAGACTAACGAGTTCTATGTTCCATATTTGGGGGGGAGGTGCCAGCTCTGTCAGACCCGCACTACTCCTTCCCCAAGAACCCCCAACCCAGACTGGGCTTAGATCTTCAACAGGCTGTGCACTCCTGCTCTGATCTGCCACTTAATTCCTCCCACCAGGTGGGCCTGGGGCCAGAAGTGGCAGCAGCTGTAGCTGCCCCACCTCCACTGCCCCCGGGGCTGGAAGCCAAACCGTGAACTCCTTCCACTCCCGCAGCTTTTCCCACTAACCTTCTCTGCAGTCTTTGGTATTTGTGGGTTGAGGAGTCTAGTAACTGCTGAAGTTCACTGATTCAAGACACTAGGGCCCCCTCCGCATGGCTTCTGGTCTGGTTGGTCCATGCTGCTCAGGCTGGGTTCTGCTCCACTCCGTTCCCAGCTCCCAGCTCCGTGTGGAATAGACCTCACCCAGAGACCATCCAGGCTGTCCTGGGCTGGAACCCTGCTTCCCTCTGCTGTTTTGTGGGTTCTGCAGTTCTAGAATTGGTTCAGAGCCATTTTTTGTAGGGTTTTGGAGGGACTTGGTACAGAGCTCAGACTAGTCCCTGCTTTCCCGTCGCCATCTTGGCTCCGCCTCCTAGGCTCTCTTTTTGATCGTGGATTTCAGGTAGACCAATAATTTTAAAATTATCTCTCCTGGATCTATTTTCCAGGTCAGTGGTTTTTCCAATGAGATATTTCACATTGCCTTCTACTTTTTCATTCTTTTGGTTCTGTTGGATAATATCCTGATTTCTCACCAAGTCACTAGCTTCTATTTGCTCCAATCTAATTTTTAAGGTAGTATTTTCTTCAGTGGTCTTTTGGACCTCCTTTTCCATTTGGCTAACTTTGCCTTTCAAAGCATTCTTCTCCTCATTGGCTTTTTGGAGCTCTTTTGCCATTTGAGTTAGTCTATTTTTTAAGGTGTTGTTTCCTTCAATATGTTTTCTGTATTTTTTGGTTCTCCTTTAGCAAGTCATTGACTTGTTTTTCATGGTTTTTTTGCATCATTCTCATTTCTCTTCCCAATTTTTCCTCTACTTCTCTAACTTGCTTTTCCAAAACCTTTTTGAGCTCTTCCATGGTCTGAGACCAGTTCATGTTTTTTCTTGGTTGCTTTTGATGTAGGCTCTTTGACTTTGTTGACTTCTTCTGGCTGTATGTTTTGGTCTTCTTTGTCACCAAAGAAAGATTCCAAAGTCAGAGACTGAATCTCAGTGCATTTTCTCTGCCTGGCCATGTTCCAAGCCAACTTACTTGACCCTTGATTTTTTTCGTCGGGGTATGACTGCTTGTAAAGTAAAGAGTACTTTGTTGCAAGCTTGAGTGGATGCACTGTAGTTTTCAGAGCTCTTTCTATACAACCATCTCTGCCACACCAGCACTCCTCCTTCCCCAGCTGCATCACCTCTGCCACCCCCAGGGTGGTGGCCCAACCAGGAACTCCTTTCACTCCCCGCAGGTTTTGCCACTAACCTTCTCTGCTGTCTTTGGTGTTTGTCCGTTGAAAATTCTGGTTAACTGCCACAGCTCACTGATTCATGGCACTAGGGCCTCTTCCACCCACCTCCTGGTCTGGTTGGTCCTGCCACCACCCACACTGGACTCTGCTCCCCTCCACTCCCAGCTCCGTGCATGATAGACCTCACCCAGTGACCATCTATGCTGTCCTAGCCTGGATCCCTGATTCCCTCTGCTATTTTATGGGTTCTGCAGTTCTAGAATTTGTTCAGGGCTGTTTTTTATAGGTTTTTGGAGAGACTTGGCGGGGAGCTCACGGAAGTCCCTGCTTTCCAGCCACCATCTCAGCTCTGCCCCCAAAACCAGATATAGTTTCATAATTATGCAAGTGAACCTGTTCATTCTCTCCTCTCATTAGACCTAACACCCCCAACATGATAAAATGCTCCTTCAAATAACACTCTTCCCCTCTCCCCACCACATGTTGCTGCTATGTTTATTTCACTGGGACATACATCAACTCAACATATAACTGTTTTTTTTATGTTATATTTGATTTATTGGCTACTTTCCTTATATCACCTGACCCTTCTTAACCTTATAACTTCTCGTTTACCAACCTGGTAGTTATTTCATTCTTGCTCTCTTGTTCACTTCTCTTTATTTATTAAACCTTGCCATCACCTATGGTACTCCTATTCCATTCTCCCATCCTTCTGGTTGCCATAGATATGGTAGGATGTTACCATTGGCTTTTTTAAGTACTTTCTGTTTTATTATTTTGTATTATTATTTATAGAAATGAAAAGCACATCTATACTATATAGCCTATACCTTTTCTTCTTTAATTTAATGACTCTTCCCTCATTTAAACTTGACATATAGCCCTCTGAACCTTGTGTTTAGCCTTTGACTTCTGACATCTTGCTTCAATTTTACCTTCTTCTGTTCACACATATTCACGTGTCCAACCATCTTTTCACAAATAAGGAAAGTAAAATCCTGAAAAATTAATTGACTTGACAAAGTTAGTATTTGAACCCAGATTTTCCAAATTTGTTACTCTTTTCACACCTATACTTATTCTCTTAGACAGACAATAGTATAAACTTCAAGTCCACTGAATTTCCACATATGTTTGAATTTGCACAACCAGCATCTAGCACATGCATGGACTTCATCAGCTTGCTACAGTGATACAACTTGTCCTCATGAAAAGTTTAGGATGTTGCTTATGGGAAAGTCATGATGATGTATGAGGGAAGTACCTGGGATGACTCTGGAGAATTCAGACTTTCTGCAACTGTTTCCAGTTGTCTGATCACTGGTAATGGCAGGAAATTTGGTTGGCTGTAAAGCCATTTAAAGAGCCTAGACCACTTCTGTCATATCTCCCTTGCTTCAATCATTTTACCTTTTCTGTTCCTGGTGGTATTACTCCTTCACCCATGGCATCTATTGTGAGACCATTATTAAATAGAATAGTTAATTGTACATTCCCCACTCTGAAACCATGTAGTCATAAGAAATCAGTATCAGTCTTTGGGCTTCTGTGATATCAATTTCTGTGTTTATTTTCTATTTTAGGTAAAGGGAGAGGAGTCTTCCAGCCTTGTGAATTCAAAAGGTCAGAAGTACACTCCTGCCTTCTAGTTCAGGTTGTGCAGACAGCTCAGTATCAGTGGCCGGAGGACAAATAGTAACTTTCTGCATCTCGGCCAGCAGAAGCTGAGATGAGGACTCAGCTGGTAGTCATAACACATATGAACACTAATTTTATAGGACCAATGTTATGTAGAAACTATACTAACTTTTGATCACACTTTCTCAAGAGACTGGGGTGCTGCAGGAGAGAATATTCCTGCAAGATGTTTGTGGGAAATGCCCCCAAGTATGCCTTAATTCATTCTATGTCTTTAAATAAATAACTCTTGTAAAAACTAATTAATGTTAAGTAGTTAAACAGGACTGGGGTAGCAGAAATTGGCATAAAATTGGGGGGAACATAGTTATTAGGTGCAAAGTCCAATGATGATTATTGAAAAGACATCCTGTTGACCACTGAGGATATTTTACAATCCAGAGAAGGCTGATTATGAAAGAATGAGTCAGAGCAAAACATAGTGTTGGTGAAAAAGATAAGCATAGTTTAGCATAAATTGACATGGCAAAAACATGTAACTGAGCTTGAGAAATGAAGGTTTTCTTGTCACAGAAGCACATATACAGCATATAACAAACTGAAAAAAAATATTTTTTTCATCTTTTGTTTGGCTTTTTTTGAGGGGGAGGAGTTGGAGGAAATGAGACTTGTTAATTTATTGGCATAAAGAAATCTAGGTGAGAGAAACACCCTCATGAATTCAGGTTGTTGATACCTTCTATGAAACCAATAGTTTTTGTAAATATTCTGGTAGAGAGTAGTCTGGGGCACAGAAAGTTAAGCGACTTGTCTAAGGTCATACACTCAGTATGTTTCAGAAGCAGGATTCAAATCCAGTCTTCAAAACTCTAAGGACATTCTCTACTCATCTTCCAGGTGGCTTGATGAGCGGTCAGCCTGTCCACATGTAGACAGTCTCAGACTTGCTATAAAACACCATGATAATGCACTGAGCAAGAGGTTTATGGCTGAAGGTACTAGGGAGGGGGAATGTGAGAAACTTTAGTGTTAAGGTCTTTCAAATATTTAAATTTATTTAAGAAAATCAACTTCAGTTAAGGAAATCATACTAATCTTTTCTGTCCCCACCCCACTCGATGTGTTTATTATCTGATTGGCTAGTGGAGTGGAATAAGTAAATCATTGGATAAAGCTTATGATTCTCTAACAGTAATTGATAGCTTTTTATAAATCCTGTAAGAGCTTAAGGGTTTTATAGCTTAATGAAAGCTTCCATTTTGTTCTGATAATACTGTCAGTGTTTTATAAATGAGCAGGCAAAAATACCTAGTTTTGAATCAATGAGGAATGTGAACACCTTCAAAATCAGAACTCTTTCTTAATCCCATTCAATCATAATTCTTTTAAGGTAGGAGTTCCATTTTGCCTCTTTTTGTATCTCTAAAACTTAGTACAGTGTCAGACACATAGTAGGTGCTATGAATATTTATTGATTGAATCTTATTTTGCACTTGCATATTCTCAGTAGAAATATATTTGACATTATCCATCTTGTGTATGAACATTTTGAAGATTTTAATACAACCCAAATTTACATTCCCTAGGGTAGATAGCCCTAATTGCTTTAAATTGTCTTCATATATCCTAATCGCTCTCTCTGTATACCTTACTAAGTTTAGAGAACTGTGCAAAGTGTTAGAAAGCTTTTTGGAAGCTTCTCCAATTTTCCCATAACCTTAATGGAATAGGAGGTTCCATATTGCAAATAATACCAAATCAAAATCTACAAGCAAATACAAAATTGCAATTTTTTGATTCTTATATTTCACGTGGTAACTGTTACTTTTCTGCTTTCATTTTTCCTTAAGTTATTAGTTTATTATTGACTCACATGTTTATCCTTTGTTTAAGCCTGAAATTTTTTTCAGCTTTCATACTGTAGAGCTAGAGATGGAAAACATAATGCATACAATCCTTTGCCATAACACATATTGTTTTTACTTAACAACTGATAGCTTCCTTTTCTCATTTGATTGCTGTGTTAAATAAAAAGGGAGGATGGAAAACACAGAATTACAGTTTCCCTTCTACTCATTAGGACATTTCCTGGAAATTAGCATCTGCCATAACTTGTAGTGTCTAGTAAATGTCACCATTACTTCTCAAATACGTCTTGAATGGATCAGAATCCTCCAGGCAATAAATAGGCTTTTACCCAGTGATCAATGACTCAGTTTCTTCATTTTGTATTTAACTTGAAAGAAGAAGAGAGCTGCAATGGTCTAGCGATGCTATAAACTCTACTATTTAAGAATAAGAAATTTCTCTAGCTATCTTTGTTAATATAGCATGAACTTAACCCAGATAAAAGTATGTTTCTTCAGAAAAAAAAAACAGAAATCAAAATAAAGTAGATGTGCTATCTTTTTCACGTCTAGACACAATTACTGAAAAGCTAACAAAAGAGAATAATAAATTTTTAAAATGTTGCAATGTGCCCTGCTTTTCAAACTCTCTTCCCTCAGCTGAACGTGTGTCTACATAGATTTCTATCAATTTAAGTTAGATACTATATCTATAATTTCCCTGGCATAGGAAACCCCCAAGTGAGGAAACACATGAATTTTAATCTTTGAGAGTTGCCTAGAAAACTGAGAGTTTGTGACTTGTCAAGGGTCACACAACCCGAGCATTTCATATTCCACCTTTGAACCAAGGAGGTTCCAAAGCCTGTTCTCTAACCACTGTGCCAAACTGTACTTCTCTCTTTCTCTCTCTCTCTCAAAACTGCATCAACATCATCAACTATAGTCATTTGTATCTATACAGTATTTATAGACATTTTAAAATTATGCTAACTGCACATAATCTTTAGAAGGCAACAAAATACAGTTCATGAGAGTGGCTATGTTTACAAAGCAATTTATAGCTCTAAAATACAAAATTTCCCATGTTTAATTTAAGGCAACTTATTTGTTCGATCAATTAAAGTAACAACTATGCCAAGTAATATGACAGCAATATTACTCAACATCATTTCAAGCGATGACATATGGAGGAACATAAGGACCAACAAACAAATAAGAAGTATTTTGTGAAAAGCAAAGCAGTATCATAAATTGTTCAGGCCATTGCTTGCACAACTATACTTAAGCATTATTACATTAACCTTGATATTCACGTATTAAATACATTTGTATATGAATAAACAAAAGAGACCCTTCTTCCCTTATACTATGTAAAATGATTAGAACAAAAGATAATTAGTATATCTGAATACTTAGAGGTGACACTGGAAAATATCAAAACACAAATCCACACCCCTGCTGTTATTTAGCATAGAATGACCATAACAGTCGATTCTACTAGAACTATTCATTTACGGTATTTGTCAAACTCATCAGAAGTTTCAGATGAAAAAGGTTATTTTTAGAACCTGGTAAAGGAAACAATTCTCACATCTACTATCATCTTTTCCATTATGAAGTCCACCAGTGATTCAGATTTTGTGTTCTTTTTTATAGGGAATATATAGTAAAACTATACCTATTAAGCATGAAACTAACATGGCGAAATGATATTGCATGAAGGGAGAATATATTTTCTCCTTCTGGAACCACAGTCATATAATATTCTTAATTGAATGGGAATAATGACCTCAAAGTTACAATGGAAGCACAGTCTTTCAAGAAACTCAGCCTATTAGTAATGGAGGATGAGTAATATTGGACATTGACAAGTTATATGGGAAACCTTGAACATCAAAGTAGATTCACAGTGCAAAGAATTTGGATGAAGATAAAAAGAGAGTCAAATAGTGATAATTGATGGAATAATATACTATGGAATGCACAATGTGAAGGGAAAGAAAATGTGCTATTACTTAACACAATGAAAATCTGGCACATAGGTAAAATACGGTAGAGGCGTGGGTTATCTTCTCTCCAGACATCTTCTGGAAACCTAAAAGTAATCTTTTGATAAATTCTAGATTTGCTTTTCAGAAAGTAGGAAGAATAATTAATGGATGATTATTCTGTGCTTAAAATGTAATAATAATAACAATAATACATATTAAATTTGTATATTATATTGTGGCTTCACCCCTAGATACAGTTTCCTTCATGCAAGCTCTTCCTCTACCAGTACACATCACACTCCTTCTTCTCTATATCCTCCTATTAATACTCTAAATGGAATCAAACAAGTGTGCCAGCAGCCTTCCTTTACAACTCACTCCATTGAATCATTTTCAGTGGTATACAGGATATTCCCATTGGTTGTTCCACCATCTTGATATATGACTAGCCCACTCCTTTTTTCTAGTCAATATTTTTAAGGTGATATTGCACATGATCCATTATAAGTTACAGCATACTCACACCTATTATCAGTCTTCGCAGAGTTCCCTTGGAGGTTTTCAATTTAATTTTATGGAGACTGATATTCTATGACTCAAATCCATATGCCATTACTTGAATAATGTTGACATAGAGGCAACAAGCTACAAGAGTGGAGAAAATGTTGTACCTGTACCTGTAGCCAAGCAGACATGAGTTGAAATCTGGGATCTGAGTCAGGTCATTTAAACTCTAGCTGCCAGAGTTTCATCATCTGTAAAATAGGGATAATAATAATAATATCTACTGAACAAAATTGTTGTAAATAAAAAAGGAGAAAATATTTGTTAATTACTTTGAAAATCTTAAAATGCTATGCCAATGCTTGTTATTATTGTTATTTTCTGTTTAAAAGACATACTATCTATTTTATCAGAGACTAAATGAAAAATGCTGCCCAACTCATCAGAGAGAAGTGATACACTAATGTATAGAATGAGAAGCATATTTTTGGAGTAAATATGTCTTAAAACTTGTGTATCTGCTGTTTCTTTTGAGCTACTGCAATTCTGCTTTGTTCATAGAGTACAGCACCTTTTTGGATTCTGGCATGCCATGCTGGATGGTTCTGTGCCAGTGTCTCCTATGTCTCACCATCAGTTCCACAGTTCTTCAGAGAGACCTTGAGAATGTCCTTGCATGCTTCTGCTTATCTCCACGTAAGCACTTGCCTTGTGTGAATTCTCTGTAAAATAGTCTTTTAGGGAAACATACTTTTTGGCATTTGAACAATGTGGCCAGTCCATTAGAGTTGCACTATCTGCAGGAAAGTTTGAATGTTTGGCAGTTCAGCTTGAGAAAGGACTTCAGTGTCTGGTACCTTATGGTGCCAGGTGATCTTCAGAATCTTTCCAGGACAATTCAAATGGAAGTGATTCGATACGCTGACATGGAACTGGCATACTGTTCTGGCTTCACAAGCATACAACAATGAGGTCAACACGACGGCTCTGTAGACCTTCAGTTTGGAAATCAGACTAATACCTCTTTTTTCCTTCAGAGCCACCCAAACACTGAGCTAGCTCTAGCAATATGTGCATCAACTTCATCATTTATGTATACATGCCTGGAATGTATACTGCCAAGGTAAGTGACCTCAACCACGGCATTCAAAATTTTTGCATTTGCTATTACCAAAGTTTACAATTATTGATAGTGTGGAACTGACTGTGGAGAATATTTGTTTTCTTGGTGTTAATTATTAGGTCAAAACTAGAAAAAATCACACATTTTCATATATGTGTATGTATGTACAATTTATATCGATAATTATTGATATTAATAGAGGCAGCATGTTGCAGTGAAGAAAATGCTTAACTCGGAATTGTGAAACCTTAATTTAAATCCTGTATTAGACATTTAAGAGCTCTAAAAGAGTGGAGAAGTCACTCTCAGGCCTAGTTTTCTCATTAGAAAATTTGAAATAAGGGGCAGCTAGGTGGTGCAGTGAATAGAGCAGTGGCCCTGGAGTCAGGAGGACCTGAGTTCAAATCCATCCTCAGACACTTAACACTTACTAGCTGAGTGACCTTAGGCAAGTCACTTAACCCCAACTGCCTTGCCTTCCCCCTCCAAAAAAAAATTGGAACAATAATAGCCTCACAGGGCTCATTAGGGCTTATATGAGATAGACCATGTAAATAACTCTGTAAACCTTAAAGCTCTGTATTATGTTAGTTATTAATATTATTATTTTGGTTATGCAATATTCAGGGGCTTGAGTCAAGTAGTATAATGTGTGTGTATATATATATACATATATACATATATATATATATATGTATATAAAGAAGAGCTTTTTGGAAAACTCATCCTTGACATTCCATCTGGACTCCACATTGGACAACCTTCAGGACAGAAGCAAACACCTTTGTTTCCTTGTTATGCTTTGCTATAGTCTGGGAATGCTCAGCTCCCATTATATGTGGATTACCTTAAAATATACATAGTAAACATTCCATTGGTGTGAAGAAAAAGAAAGATGAGGGTAGAGAAAGGAATAAACATTTTTTAAGCACCTACTATGTCCTAGGTACTATCCAAATGCATCACAAATGTTATCTCATTTGATCTTCACAACAGGTAGGTGTTTATCCACAATTTACAGTGGAGTCAGACAGGTCTTCTGACTCCAGGCCCAGCACTCTATCTATAATACATTTTAGCTGGTTTAAAGAACTTAAAGATTTAAAGTCTTAAAGGCTACATTTTTTCAATGGTTTCAAGTTTGTTCTTGCTGCTGCTTCTGCTGCTGTTGTCTCTTGTTTTTAAGCAAACAAGGAAAAGAAAGAAGTAAATGAATTAGATTTATGTGCTGCAATTAGATTTATTTACTGCAAAGAGTTGATCTGCAGGAGAATAATGTTTGCAAATTTCTGCTTTTTCTCTCTTAACACTTTAACAAGGATGACTACATCACGTACAGAGATTATCTTTTTAAAATTCTGAGATACTTTTAACTGCTTTATAAAAAGTATATGGAAATTCTTTATAAAAAAGTATGAAAACCTCTTTATAAAAGCATATGGCTCAGTAATTATTGATATTTATCTGACAAACCTATTTTGGGTAATAAGATGAATGACTTCCCCCCCCCCATTGGTATTCTCCCTTACCTAATCCTCTTTCAGTTATCTTAAGAATAGATTCCCCAATAACCTCAAAATTGCATCACCTCTGAGCTGCTCTTCTTTGTATACTTGAGCTAACCCAGCTGTTCTGTGCATCTTTACTCCTTTTTTTAATGTTTTTATCACCTCCTGGAACATTTACAGTTGTATGATGTTAGAATGCAAATGTGGCATGTCCACTGTAATTCCTGCAGAAAACATTTTCTTACTGATAAATTATTCATATCATGGCTATTGTATTTCTTGTCTTTTAAATACATGAAGTATGATATGGTAAAAAAAAAATTACTTTTTTACCATGGTTTCTGGAAACCATTTTTCTTTGATTTTCCACATTTTACTGTTTTATGAGGTGATATTGTACAAAATCTTCTACTCTACTCCACATTACAGTTTCACAAAAGAAATATATAATGAAAATTCATATATTCTAAGACCAGACTGAGTAGAAAATACAACATTCAAACGTGACTCAAGATAAGCGTTAAAAAGGTAAACATGAAAGAGAAATCATGAAGGACTTAAGGTTACAGTGTTTATATTCCTATATGGGAAGGTAGTACATGTAACTCCTAAGAACACTATTATTATTAGGGCAGGTGGAAGGAGTCTATATAGACAGTGGGCACAAGTATGAGTTAATAATGTTGGTATGGTTTTGAAAAAAATAAGGGGTGAGAAAGAGGGATGCCCTTGAAGGAGAAAGGAGTATGAAGAATAAAGAAAGTATTTCACACAAAAAGATGTGTTCAAAGAACAGTTTTTATAGAGGAGGGGAAATGGTGGGAGGAGGACAATCTAACATATCTGAACTAGGTCAAAGAAGGAAATATTATACACATACATATATATATATATATGTGTGTGTGTGTATCTATATACATATGTGTATATACACATATATGTGTATGTATGTATGTATGTATATATACACAGACATTTGGTTGGGTAAAAAAATCTAATTTACCCAACAGAGAAGTAGGAGTGGAAGGGGATAAAAGAAAGAGGGGAAGGCTGATAAGAGGAAAAAGTAATAGAAGCAAAATAGACTTTCGAGGAGGGACAGGGTAGAAGAAGAAAGAAAGATGAACAGAAAATAGGATGAAGGGAAATGGACAATCAATAAACATAATGGGAGGGAGCAAATATGGCAGAGAAAAGGCAATGACTCACCTGAGCTCTCCCCCCAAACCCTCCCAAAACATTTAAATAATGCCATATGGGCAGCTAAGTAGCACAGTGAGTAGAGCACTGGCCCTGGAATCAGGAGGACCTGAGTTCAAATGCAGCCTCAGACACTTGACACATGTGCTAGCTTTGTGACCTTGGGCAAATCACTTAACCCCAATTGCCCTGCCTTCCCCCTAAAAAAATAAAATAAATAAATAATGCCATAAAGCAATTCCTGGAGCAGCAGAACCTACAAAATATGTGGTCAAATAAATTTTCCATCCAAAGACAACTTATAACATCAGTAGAAAAGGTCTACCAATCCTGAGTGAGAGTGCAGCAGAGTTCAGATCATGTTATGCCAGCACAGCCTCAGTCTCAGCAAACCAGGGACAGGCCTTGTGAGCCACTGAATCAGCAGCAGCAGCAGCAGCCCACAGATGGTAAAGGGGTCAAACAACTGGTCAGAAGGGTACAGGGGTCTCTTTACCAGCACTGAGGCAGAACTCTGTTGCTTTGCCCATACTAAGATCCAGGTCACAGTTCTGGGTGTCAGTCCCAGGACAAGGAGGAGTACAAACACAACAGAGCTTGTGCCTACAGTGGAGGGGAGACCACCTTCATTGTTTCAGGGCAGAAAAAGAGTGCTTGTGGTCACTCACAGAAGAGAGCATAGGACAGGAGAGTACTAAACAGAGTTTAGGTCATACCACCTTGGAAGAACTGAAAACTAACAGGTCTCTAGAAGTATCACTGACAACTGCCACACAAAACTATTGAAACTTTACCTTGGAAATATAACCCTACTCCTAACAAAGAGTTAAAAGTCAAGAAGAAATAGACTGGGAAAATGAGCAAAGAACAAAAAAAAATCTGACCATAGCAAGCTACTATGGTGACAAGGAAGATCAAAACACACACCCAGAAGATAAAAAAGTCAAAGCTCCTACATCCAAAGTCTCCAAGGAAAATATGAATTGGTCTCAAGCCGTGGAAAAAATCAAAACAGATTTTGAAAATCAAGTAAGAGAGGTAGAGGAAAAATTGGGAAAAGAAATCTGAGTGATACAAGAAAATTATGAAAAGTGAGTCAGCAGCTTGGTAAAGGAGACATCCAAAAATTATGAAGAAAATAACATCTTAAAAAAACAAAGAGAAGAAGAATGCTGTAAAAAGAAGAATTGGGGGTAGAGCCAAGGTGGTGGAATAAAAGCAGGGACTTGCTTGAGCTCTCCCCCAGGCCCCTCTAAGTACCTGTGAAAATGACTAGAGATGCAGAACCCACAAAATGACAGAGTGAAACAAATCTCCAGCCCAAGACAACCTTCCCAAATTCTGAGAAAGGTCTCATGAGTTACAAATATCATGTTTCCATGCAGTTCAACTTCAATAATACCCTTATGACTTCCCTTTCCTGTTTACCTTTTCATGCTTCTCTTGATTCTTGTATTTGAAATTCAGACGTTCTATTCATCTCTGTTGTTTTCATCAAGAATGCTTGAAAGTCTTCTATTTCATTGAAGATCCGTTTTTTTCTCCTGAAAAATTATACTCAGTTTTGCTGGGTAGGTGACTCTTGGTTTTAACCCTGGCCCTTTTGCCCTCTGGAATATCATATTCCAAGCCCTCCAGGCCCATAATGTAGAAGGTGCTAGGTCTTTGGTTATTCTGATCGTGTGTCTGCAATACTTGAATTGTTTCTTTCTGGCTGCTTGCAATATTTTCTCCTTGATCTGGGAACTCTGGAATTTGGCTACAATATTCCTAAGAGTTTTCCTTTTGCGATCTCTTTCAGGAAGCAATTGATAGATTATTTCAATTTCTATTTCACCCTCTCATTCTAGTCTAACAGGGCAATTTTTCTTGATAATTTCTTGAAAGATGATGTCTAGGTTCTTTTTTTGATCATGGCTTTCAGGTAGTCCAATAACTTTAAAATTATCTCCCCTGGATCTATTTTCTAGTCAGTTGTTTTTCCAATGAGATATTTCACATTGTCTTCTATTTTTTTAATCTTTTGCTTTTGTTTTATAATTTCTTGGTTTCTCACAAAGTCATTAGTTTCCATTTGCTCCATTCCAATTTTTAAGGAATCATTTTCTTCAGTGAGTTTTTGTGCCTCTTTTTCCATTTGGCCAATTCTGCTTTTTAATGCATTCTTCTCCTCATTGCCTTTTTGGACCTCTTTTGCCATTTGGGTTAGTCTATTTTTAAGGTGTTATTTTCTTCAGTTTCACATGTGTGTGTTTGTTTATGTGTGTGTGTGTGTGTGTCTCCTTTAGCAAGCTGTTGACAAGTTTTTCATGATTTTCTTGCTTCACTCTCATTTCTCTTCACAATTTTTCCTCTACTTCTCTTAATTCATTTTCAAAATCCTTTTTGATCTCTTTCATGGTCTATGACCAATTCATATTTTTCTTGGAGGCTTTTGATGTAGGATGTTTGACTTTGTTGTCTTCTGGTTGTATATTTTGATCTTCCTTGTCACGAAAATGAGATTCCGTAGTCTGATTTTTTTCCCTCTGTTTTCTCATTTTCCCAGCCAATTACTTTATTTTTTAGCTCTTTGTTAGGGTAGAACTTTGCTTCCAGTGTGGAGGGTGCACTGTCCTAAGCTTCAAGGGTTTTGTGCAGCTATTTTCAGAGACATTTCTAGGGACCTGTAAATTTTCAGTTCTTCCAAGGTGATATGATCCAAGGAATAGTGTTTGCTCCTCTACTGGCCTGTTCTCTGGTCTGTGAGGAACCACAAACACTCTTTTCTACCTTGTAACTGTGAGGAGGATTCCCTCTCCATAGACACCACAAGCTCCACCTTGACAGTGGTCCTTCTTTCCCCAGAACCACCGCCCAGGACTGCAACCCAGATCCAAGCATAGGGAAAGAAGAGAATTCTGTCTCAGAGCCAGCAAAGAGATCCTTCCAATCCCCCTCTGATCAGATGCTCTATACCCCCACTGACTGTGGGTCAAGAGCTCTGGAAACAGCCTCTGCTGATGCTGCCACTGCTTCTGCCTCCCTGGGGCTGTGCCATGGACCATGTTCCTCTCTCACCCAGGTCCAACAGATCTTTTCTACTAAGCTTGTAAATTATCTTTGGCATTTGTGGGTTGAGAAGTCTGGAAACTGCTACCATTGCCAGTGATTCAGTGCCTTGAACCCTCCTCCAGATTTGCTCAGGGCTTCGTTTGTGCAGACATGGCCCATGCTACACTATGATCCTCTCCCAGCCTGGTACAATACACCTTTCCTTTTAATGTTTCAGGTTGTCTTGGGCTGGAAATTTGTTTCACTCTCTCATTTTGTGGGTTCTGCTGGTCTGGAATTTGTTTAGAGTCATTTTTACAGGTATTTGGAGAGGTTTGGGGGAGAGCTCAAACAATTCCTTGCTTTTACTCTGCCATCTTTGCTTCTTCCACACACTTTCAAGCGTTCTTGATGAAAAGACCAGAGCTGAAAAGAAAATTTGGCTTTCAAATATAAGACTCAAGAGAAGCATAAAAAGGTAAACAGTAAAGGGAAATTATAAGAGACTTAATAAGGTTAAGTTATTTATATTCCTGCATGGGAAGATGATATTTGTAACTTGAATTTCTCATTTAGTGGTATAGATAGACAGAGGGCACAAGTGTGAGTTGAATAAGAAGGGATGATACGAAAAAAAAATTAATGGGTAAAAGAAGAAGGTACTGGGAAAAAGGGAAATGAAGAGATAGAAATGGGATTAAATTATCTCAAATAAAAGAGGCAAGAAAAAGCTTTGACAGCAGAGAGGAAGATAGGGATGGGGGGGAGTGAGTGAACTTTACTTTTATCAGAATTAGAACAAAGAGGGAATAACATACATACTCAATTGGGTATAGAAATCAATCTTAACCTACAAGAAAGTAGGAGTGGAAGGGATAAGAGGTGGTGGGGGTGATAGAAGAGAGGGCAGATTGGATGAGGGGTAATCAGAAGCAAAACACTTTTGAGGAAGGACATGTTGAAAAGAGAGAGAAAGAGAGAGAGGGGGGATGAGGGAAAAAATGAGACACTATTGCACTATTTGCAGAGTGGTGAATTGATTCAACCATTCTGTAGAACAATTTGGAACTATGCTCAAAGGGCTATAGAGGCCTTTGATCTAGTAATACAGCTTTTAGGTCTGTATCCTAAAAGAGATGAAAGAAAAAAAAAAAGGAAATGGACTTGTATATACAAAAATATTTATAGCAGTTCTTTTCTGGGGGCAAAAAAAATGGAAATTGAGGCCATACCCATTAATCGGGGAATGGCTAAACAAAATGTGGTATGTGATTATGATGGAATACTATAGTACTCTAAGAAATGATGAGCAGTATGCTCTCAAAAAAACCTGGAAAGACTTATAGAAGCTGATGCAATGTAGCATATACTACGTACTAAGTAAAAGCAATATTTTGTGGTATTCAGCTGTGAATGACTTACCTATTCTCAGCCATACAATGATCCAAGACAACTATGAAGGACTTATGCTGAAATATGCTATCCATCTCTAGAGAAAGAACTGACAGTGTCTGAATACAGATTGAAGCATCCTTTTTTTTGCTTTCCTTATTTTCTTGAGGTTTTTTTTGTCTATGTTTTCTTTTAATACATGACTATTATGGAAATTTTTTGTATAACTACACATGTATAACTTTTATTGAATTGTTTGCCTTCTCAATGAGTGGGTGTGGGGAGAAATTTTTAAATTTAAGTTTTACAAATAAATGTAAAAATTGTTTTTTTCTGAAATTGGCAAAAAGAAAAATACTAAACAAAAACCTATACAATTGATAAATAAAACCAGGAATTGCTTTTAAGAAAAAAAATAATAAAATAGATAATCCTTTGCTTAATTGGATTAAAATAAAGAAGAAAATCAAATACCAGAATAAAAAATGAAAAAGTGAATATATCACCAATGAGAATGAAATTCAAGCAATCATTAGGAGCTATTTTGCATGACTATATGCCAGTAAAACTGAAAATCTAAGTAAAATTCATGAATATTTACAAAAACATAAATTTCCAAGATTAACAGCAGAGAAAACAAGATGCCCAAATAACTATCTTAGATGGATTGGCAAGAAAATTCTACCAAACATTTAAAGAACAATTAATTCCGATAATACATAAAATGTTTGAAAAAAAATAAGTAAAGAACAAGTTGCATAAAATTCCTTCTATGACACACATTTTTAAATTTCTTTTATTTATAGAACAGAAAAATAATTTCTATAACATAGTAGAATTTAAAAATAGATTTCACATGAAACTGCAAATCTATTACACACAACTTTCTATTTCTTTTAACCTTATAAAGTTATATAAATTTTTTTCCCTTTTTTTCTTCTGTTCCCAACCTCACCTTAGTGATGACTACCATTAGACACAAATACATATTCGCACATATATATATGATGTGCATATGTACAGATGCATACACATGTACATATAAGTGTATATATGTATTCAAGTATATTTATGTGTATATACACATACATATGTATACACACATACATAAAACCATTCTCTACATACTTCCATTTATCAGTTCTTTCTCTGAATTCAGAGAAAGTGTCTTCCTTTATATGTCCTTTGTAACTAAATTGGGTTTTTATAGCAGCCAAAATGACTTTAGTCACTCAAAGTTTTTCTTCAAATGATTTTCTTGTTACCATAGACAGTGTTCTCTTGGTACAGCTCATTTCACCATTCATTATTCTGTCCAACTCTATACATGTTTTTCTATGATCATCAGCTCATCATTTTTATAGTGCAGTAGTATTCCACCACAATCACGTACCACAACTTTTCCAGCCATTCCCTGATTGATAAGCATCCCTGCAATTTCCAGTTCTTTGTCACCACAAAGAGAGCTCCTATAAATATCTTAAAGTATATAGGTTCTTTTCCTTTTTCCATAATCATCTTTGGAAAAAAGGCTTAGCAGTGATATTTCTGTGCCAAGGGGTATAGGCAGTTTAATAACTTTTTGGACATGATTCCAGATTGCTCTCCAAAGTAGTTGGATCAGTTCACAATTGCACCAACAATGAAATGCTGTCCCAATTTTTCCACATCCCCTCCAACATTTGTTCCTTTGTCCTTCAATCATTTTAGCCAATCTGAGAGGTCTAAAATGATCTCTCAAGGTTGTTTCAATTTTTATTTCTCTAATCAATAATGATTTAGAGCATTTATTTCATATAGCATTGATTTCCATATTGAAAAACTGGGGGCAAATAGGCAATGTAGGGGATAGACCAATGGGCCAAGATTCAGGGGAAACTGAGTTCAAATCTAGCCTCAGATTCTTAACATTTACTAGCTGTGTGTTCCTGGGCAAGTCACTTAACTCTGATTGCCTCACCGAACAGGAAAAAACAACAACAACAACAAAATCTGCCTTTTCGTATTCTTTGACCACTTATCAATTGCAGTATGATTGATATATTTTATAGATTTGACAAAGGTCTTTATATATTTGAGATATGATCCTTTTGTCTGTGAAGTTGTCTATGAAAGTTTCCCTTTCAATTTTCTGCTTTTCTTATGATCTTGGCTGCATTTGTTTTGTTTTTACAAAAGTTTTTTTAACTTAATGTAATTGAAATTATCTGTTTTACACCTCACTCTGCTCTCTACCTCTTGTTTATTCACAAATTGTTCACCTATCCACAACTCTGATAAGTAATATGTTGCATAATTGTCATTTTTTCTTGTAATCTCTCTCTATATATAGGTCACATATCCGTTTTGGCCTTATCTTAGTAAATGGTGTAAAATGTTCATCTATGTCCAATTTCTGCTACAGTAATTTGCAGTTTTCCTAAGAATTTATTTTAGCAAATAATGAATTCTTATCCCCCAAATTTAATTCTTTACACTTGTAAAATAGAAGGTTACTATATTTCATGCTTGTAAATTGCATGTCTTCTCTGTTGCATTGATTTGCATTTCTATTTGTTTAGCAAGTACCAGATGATTTTGATAATTACTTCCTTATAATATAGTTTATGATCTGCTACTTTTAAATCTCCTTACATTACATTTTTATTTCTTCCTTTGATATTTTGACTTTTTGTTCTTCCAAATGAATTTTATATTTTTTTTCTAATTTAATAAAATATTTTTGGTAATTTAATTGGAATAGAATTGAATATATAAATTGGTTAAGGTAAAATTGTCCTTATTATTGGCCCTGCCTACCTGTGAACAACTAATATTTCTATAATTATTTAAATCTGATTTTATTTTTAGAAAAAGTTTTTTAAAATAATTTTGTTTATATGGTTATTGAGTTTGTTTTGCCAGACGCATTCTCAAGTATTTTATACTGTCTAGAGTTATTTTAAGAGAAGAATCACTGTCTCTTCTTGCAGGGTTTGGTTTGTGATATATAAGAATCTTGATGATGTAGATAGATTTATTTTATGCCATGCTACTTTGCTAAAATTATTAATTATTTTAACCAACTTTTTAGTTGAATCTATGGGATTTTCCAAGAATACCATTGTATTATCTGCAATTAAACATAGTTTTATTATTTTTCCCTATTTTGTTTTCTTCGATTTATTTTTCTTCTCTTATTGCTATTGCTTAAATTTCCAAAATAATATTGCATAATGTTGGTGACAGTGGGTATCCTTGTTTCACTCATGACCTTACTGGGAGGGCTTCTAGCTTATTCTTACTGGAAATAATGCTTGGTGATGGTTTTGGAGACATGCTTTTTGTAAGTTTGAGGAAAAATCTATTTATACCTATACTTTCAGGTGTTTTCAATAGAAATGAGTTTTCTACTTTATCAAATGCTTTTTCTGCACCTCAGAATAATCATATGTTTTTTTATTGATATAATCAATTCTGTTAATACTTTTTTCAAATGTCAAACCATCTCTGCACTTTTGGTAAAGATTCCACTTGGACATAATGTATAATCTTTTTAATATATTGTTGTTATCTTTTGGCTAATATTTTATTTAGGATTATGAACATGTTTTTGATACTTAAGTCCAGGAGAGAAAAACCAAGAAAGAAAATTATAAGCCATTTTTTTCTAATGAACTTCGATGAAAAAATAAATAAAATACTGGCAATTAAATTAAAGCAATATGTGACAAAGATTATACATTGTGACCAGGAAACATTTATGCCATAAATGGAGGGATGTTTCAGTATTAGGAATAACACAAGTATATTTGATGGTTTCAATAACACAAACAACAAAAAATAATGTTATTATATCAATAGATGCAGAAAAAGGCTTTTGACAAAATGCAATATTCATTACTACTTAAAACACTAGAAAGCATAAGAATAAATGGAGATTTAGTTGAAATGATAAATAGCATTTTCTAAAATCAAGAGCAGGCATTATAAGTAATGGGGATAAACTAGAAAAGCCTTACCCATGAGATCAGGGGTAGACATTAAAGATGTCCACTATCACCATTGTTATTCAATATTGCACTAGAAAGCTACCTATAGGAATAAAACAAAAATAAATTGAAGGAATAAAAACAGTCAATAAAGCAATTGGTCTTTGGAAATAATATGATATGGTACACTTAGAGAACCTTAGTGGATCAGCTAAAAATGAATTAAAATAATAAAGAACTTTAGCAAAGTTGCAGGACATAAAATAAACCTACATAAACCATCAGTATTCCTATATGTTACCAATAAAACCCTACAGGAAGAGATAGAAAAAGAAATTCCATTTATATTGACTACAGACAGTATAAAATACTTGGGTCTACCTGCCAAGACATAATTAGGAACTACAAGAAGACAATTACAAAGCACTTTTTTAAACAAATTTTAAAAAATAGTCTAAACAATTGGAGAAATATAAATTGCTCATGTCTAGGTCAAGTCAACATGATAAAAATGACAATTCTACCTAAAATTTACTCATTCAGTGTCATGTGATTCAGCCTACTAAAGAATTATTTTGTGGAGCTAGAAGAAAAAAATAACAAAATTTATCTTGAAGAACAAAAGGTCAAAAATATCCAATGAATCAAAAAATATGAAGTAATACGGCCTAGCAGTATGAGATTTAAAACTATATTACAAAGTGGTAATCATGAAAACAATCTGATACTGGGTTAGAAATAGAGTGTTGGATCAGTGTAATAGATTAGGTATCCAATACATAGTAGTAGATGACCACAGTAATTTTTTTTTGTTGTTCAGTCATTATTCAGTTACATTCAACTCTTTATGACCCTATTTTCAGTTTTCTTGGCAAAGATACTTGAGTGGTGTGGCATTTTCTTCTCCAACTCATTTTTCACATATGAGGAGCTGAGGCAAACAGGATTCAGTAACTTGCCCAAGGTCCCATAGTTAGTAAATGTCAGAGGTCAGATTTGAAGGCAGGAAGATGAGTCTTCTGGACTTCAGGCCCTGCTCGCTATCTATTTTACCATCTAGCTGCCCATTCATAGTAATTTAGGTTTTGAAAAACACAAAGACAAAGAAAAACTGCTAGGAAAACTGGAAAATAATCTGGCAGAAACTAGGCATATACCAACATCTCACACAGTATTCTAAGAGAAGGTCAACATGAGTTGGCAATTAAAACAAAGTAATATATCACAATTTATGTGATTTAGATATATTTATATGATTTAGACATAAAGAGTAATATCATAAACAAATTAGGGAAGTATGGAAAAATTTGCCTGTCAGATACCAGGATAAGGGAATAGTTTGTGACCAAACAAGAGACCATGACAATCATGGTAAATAAAATGGATAATTCTAAATACATGAAATTAAAAAAAATTTTGCACAAACTAAATTCATACGTTCTACACTTGTGCCGTTGTCTGCCAGGTCTGTCTTTGATAAGGAAATGAAATGTTTTCTCATTAATAAATTTTTTTATATTATTTTCGTCTCCTCACTAGGGCATCTTATTTCTATTATTTAACATTGCTTAGGCAATAGTAATAAGGTGTACCAGTATCTTATTTTTTCATTTCTCTTCTTTTTTGTATCAATAGTTTGTTGAAATTATTTAGGTTAGTGTTGCTTCAATTGCATGCCATGTCCATTTCTCAATTTTAGTCTCCTGAATTGGTAATGATTTTTGTTTATTATGAAAATTTGACATTCCTATTAACCACAAAATTCAGAAATGCCTTCCCCCAAGAACTATATTCCAACTGTTAGAATATAATATATTTCATGCAGTGCTCATCATATCTACTGTTCCTGATTGACATTAGAATATGAGCTCCCAGAGGGCAGAGATGAAATTTTTGCCTTTTTTCTATTCCCAGCCTTTAGCGAAATGCTTGGATCATAATAGGGATTTAGTAAATACCTTTTGATTGATTATCTCTATGAATAAACTATTCATATATTCATAGTTACTGCTTAGCTTTCATGACTTTTAACTTTTTCATGTTCTCTCTTGACTCATGTTTTAGAACATAATTTTTCCATACCTTTCCCATACCTACCTTTGAATTGAGGTCACTAGATATTAAAATTTAGGTTTCTTTAATCTAAAAGTTCTCTCCAATTAATTATAAAATGCTTCACCTCTGCACTGTGTACAACAGATGTCAATGCATCGTATGCAATTACCTTCATGATGTTTGTGAAATGCTTTCAATGATGACTACCAAACAACATGCCCAAGTGTTCCATGACAATTTTTTTATTGCCTTTAGATACATGATTAAACTACTTGTCTATCTTTTTTTTTTAATTTATTTTTAATGCAATTTATTTATTTAACATATTTGGTTTTCAGCATTGATTTTCACAACAGTTTGGATTACAAATTTTCTCCCCATTTCTGCCCTCCCCCCCCACTCCAAGATGGCGTATATTCTGGTTGCCCTGTTCCCCAGTCAGCCCTCCCCTCTATCACCCCCCTCCCCTCTCATCCCCTTTTCCCTTCCTTTCTTGTAGGGCAAGATAAATTTCTACGCCCCATTGCCTGTGTATCTTATTTTTTAGTTGCATACAAAAAGTTTTTTTGTTTTTGAACATCTGATTTTAAAACTTTGAGTTCCAAATTCCCTTCCCTCTTCCCTTCCCACCCACCCTCCCTAAGAAGTTGAGCAATTCAACCTAGGCCACACATGTATTATTATGTATAACCCTTCCACAATATTCATGTTGTGAAAGGCTAACTACATTTTGCTCCTTCCCAACCCATCCCACTTTATTGAATTTTCTTCCTTGACCCTGTCCCCTTTCCAAAGTGTTTGTTTTGATTACCTCCACCCCCATCTGCCCTCCACTCCATCATCCCCCTGCCTTTTATTTTTTTTTTTATCTTCCTCCCTCTTCTTTCCTGTGGGGTAAGATACCCAACTGAGTATGTATGGTATTCCCCCTCAGGCCAAATCTGATGAGAGTAAGGTTCACTCATTCCCCCCTCACCTGCCCACTCCCCTCCTCTCCTAGAACTGCTTCCTCTTGCCACCTTTATGGGAGATAATCCACCCCATTCTATCTCTCCCTATCTCCCTCTCTCAGTAAGTTACTCTCTCATCCCTTAATTTCATTTTATTTCTTTTAGCTCTCTTCCCTTCATCCTCAACTCACCCTGTGTCTGCTCTCTCTCTTTTACATATATATATATACACCTACATACATGCATACATACACATTCACTTATATATATACATAAACATATATATATGCATATATATATATATGCATATTCCCTTCAACTACCCTAATACTGAGGTCTCATGAATCATACTCATCATCTTTCCATGTAGGAATGTAAACAAAACAGTTCAACTTTAGTAAGTCCCTTGCAATTTCCATTTCTTGATTACCTTTTCATGCTTCTCTTGATTCTTGTGTTTGAAAGTCAAATTTTCTATTCAGTTCTGGTCTTTTCACTGAGAAAGCTTGAAAGTCCTCCATTTTATTGAAAGTCCATATTTTGCCTTGGAACATGATACTTAGTTTTGCTGGGTAGGTGATTCTAGGTTTTAATCCTAGCTCCATTGACCTCCGGAATATCCCATTCCAAGCCCTTCGATCTCTTAATGTAGAAGCTGCCAGATCTTGGGTTATTCTGATTGGGTTTCCACAATATTCAAATTGTTTCTTTCTGGCTGCTTGCAGTATTTTCTCCTTGATCTGGGAGCTCTGGAATTTGGCAACAATATTCCTAGGAGATTTCTTTTTGGGATCTATTTGCGGAGGCGATCGATGGATTCTTTCAATTTCTATTTTGCCTTGTGGCTCTAGAATATCAGGGCAGTTCTCCTTGATAATTTCCTGAAAGATGGTATCTAGGCTCTTTTTTTGATCATGGCTTTCAGGTAGTCCAATAATTTTTAAATTATCTCTCCTGGATCTATTTTCCAGGTCAGTGGTTTTTCCAAGGAGATATTTCACATTGTCTTCCATTTTTTCATTCCTCTGGTTCTGTTTTATAATATCCTGATTTCTCATAAAGTCACTAGCTTCCACTTGCTCCAATCTAATTTTTAAAGTAGTATTTTCTTCAGTGGTCTTTTGGACCTCCTTTTCCATTTGGCTAATTCTGCCTTTCAAGGAATTCTTCTCCTCATTGGCTTTTTGGAGCTCTTTTGCCATTTGAGTTAGTCTATTTTGTAAGGTGTTGTTTTCTTCAGTGTATTTTTCAGTATTTTTTTGGGTCTCCTTTAGCAAGTCATTGACTTGTTTTTCATGGTTTTCTCGCATCCTTCTTATTTCTCTTCCCAATTTTTCCTCTACTTCTCTAACTTGCTTTTCCAAATCCTTTTTGAGTTCTTCTATGGTCTGGGGCCAGTTCATGTTTTTCTTGGAGGCTTTGGTTGTAGGCTCTATGACTTTGCTGTCTTCTTTAGGCTGTATGTTTTGGTCTTCTTTGTCACCAAAGAAAGAATCCAAAGTCTGAGACTGAATCTGGGCGCGTTTTCGCGTCCTGGCCATATTCCCAACCAACTAACTTGACCCTTGAGTTTTTCAGTGGGGTATGACTGCTTGTAGATTACAGAGTTCTATGTTCTACGTTTGGGGGGGAGGTGCCAGCTCTGTCAGAGCCGCACTCCTCCTTCCCCAAGGACCCCCAGTCCAGACTGGGCTCAGATCTTCGGCAGGCTGTGCACCTCTGCTGTGATCCGCCACTTAATTCCCCCCACCAGGTGGGCCTGGAGCCGGTAGTAACAACAGCTGTAGCTGCCCCACCTCCGCTGCCCCCGGGGCTGGAAGCCGAACCGCGAACTCCTTCCACTCCCGCAGCTTTTCCCACTAACCTTCTCCGCAGTCTTTGGTGTTTGTGGGTCGAGGGGTCTGGTAACTGCTCACGTATTCAGGGCGCTAGGGCCCCCTCCGCCCGGCTTCTGGACTAGATCGTCCACGCCGCTCAGGCTGGGCTCTGCTCCACTCCGTTCCCAGCTCCCAGCTCCCAGCTCCGTGTGGAATAGAGCTCACCCAGAGACTATCCGGGCTGTCCTGGGCTGGAGCCCTGCTTCCCTCTGCTGTTCTGTGGGTTCTGCAGTTCTAGAATTGGTTCAGAGCCATTTTTATAGGTTTTTGGAGGGACTCGGGTACGGAGCTCACTCTAGTCCGTGCTTACCAGCCGCCATCTTGGCTCCGCCCCCACTACTTGTCTATCTTACTTTTCAAGAAAACTTGTGAACTATCTTTGCATTTAGCACCAGATTCATATAATTTAATTCAAAATAACTCATATTTATATGAAACTCTGAGTTTAGAAAATATTTTCCTTACAACATCACAAACTACTTGATAATAATAAAGTCATGGCAACCTTGAGAGAAACTGATTCAATAATCTAGCAGTTTATATTGGCAAGTAAATTTTAACAAGTTAATTTTCCGGAAGTTCCAATCACATCTTTGGGAATAAGATAAATCTGGCCTTAATGGTTATGATTAGGTGGATATACAAATGTTTAAAAACCAGTTTTCAAAATGTATTGTCCAAGGAGTAAATGTCAGCTTGGAGAGCGATTTCCAGAAGTATGCATAGTACTCTGTTCTTGACTGTTCATTTTAATATTGCTCTCATTGACTTAGAAGAAGGCACAAAAAGAATATCTCTCACTTTCTCAAAGGATAGGTCACACCTTGGATGAGAAAATTGGGATTCAGAAACATCTTAATATGTTGGAATGATAACCTGAAATCTACAAGAGTAAAGTTAAAATTATGCATTGCTTTTGCATTTGTGTCAAATACCCATTAGCTTAAATACAGATTGGGAGAGAACTGTTGTCATAAAAAATGCATATGAAAGCATTTTAAGTGACTATAACCTTGCTAAGAAAGTATGATGCCATTTAGTTTGTATTCATAAAAATAATTTTTATATCAATGGATAATATTACCACTCTATTTTGAAATTGTCTCATGACATCTAGAGTACTGAATTCATTTTTTTTTGTTGTATTGTAATATATACTAGATAAACTAGAAAGCACCCAGAAGATAAAAATAAAGACAATGAGCCTAAAACCATAAATACTACCTCTCCCATCATCTGGATCTAAAGTTCTTAAAAGTCAATTCTTTTCAGAAATAAGAACCTTAATCATCAAACTCAGTAGTACAGTCCAGTCTTATCTATTCTCCCATTAGTGTGGGGTATTGAATATTTATCTCTTTACATCCAGTCTTACATTGAGTTATATGACAGTCACTCAGTAACTATATGACTTTGGGAATGTTACTTAATACTCCTGTACTAAAATTCTTCATCCATAAAATTTTCTTAGAATATAAGGCTAGGAAACTCAGCTGAGTTGTAATAGAAGGGATCAGTTGATGTCAGTGTGGTTGTTAGTCTACAGGTGCTGATATATTAAGGTCCTGTTAAGCTAGGGGACTTTAAAAAGGAAAGCATCACTTGCATTTGCTTATATATCAAAATTAGCTCCAGAAGTATTATGTTGTTGAGCATTTATGTGGTAAAAGTAAGGGAAAACTAGGTCCAAGTCTGGAATGCAGTGGGGAAGTTTGCTTACCACTACCTGGTAACTTGAGTTTCAATTGCATTTGATGTCTGCTAAAAAGCTGGTCTTTCCTAAGGGTGGAGGGGGGAGCAACTATTTATTCTGTTTGTTTCCCCCTATCCTTTATTATCTGTGATTGAGCCACAACAACAACAAAAAAGTCATTCTAGAAAAGACTATGATCATAAGATTAAAGATTCAGAGTCTTAATGACATTTAGTAATGATATAGTCCAGCCCTCTCTTTTATAGGTACAGAATGTGAAACATGGAGACAAGCGACTTGCTGAGTCACACAAGTAGTACAGCAATTTAAACCCAGACATCTTGCTTCCAAATCCCAGGATTTTTATGCTATTTTCATTCATCCTGACCTCAGATTCAGTGACAGGCTGCATGTGTCATTGTGCATTTTAACACTCCTCACTATTAAGGGAATTACTGATAGGATTTCAGGAATGAAAAATTAGGATAATGATACATGGACTACCTTTTCATAGTTTTATAATGAGGATAAAATGAGATTGTGGGTAAAGAGCTTTGTAACATTAAAGCATTATATAAAAGTAAGCTCTAAATACATTCCTGAGTACCCTAGTGAATAGAATACTTACAGAATATAGGAACTTTCCACATATATTTGAATTGTTGTCATATGGAAAAGTGTTTCAGGCTGTAAATTATAGTTTCTCTTGGACCAATGAGGGGAAGTTATAGGGAGGGAATTTTCTACTTGATACAAAGAGGAAGAAAATTCTAATAACTAGGGCTGTCCAACTTTTGAAAGGTCTAATGCACAAAACATTGAGCTCTCTGTCACAAGAAGTGCTCAGATGGGATATTGATGAAGTTATCAGGAATGTGTTAAAATTGTGGTCTTTATTCAAGTATATCTTTAACCTAAAAAAAATTCTCACATATAGTAGCATTTATATTCTTAAAATGTGTTCCTTGAGAAAATACATGACAAAAACTATAAATTATATAAATGTTTTAAATGAATCCATTTTTGTTAATCAAAACAGTATGTGTATACACTGTAAAAGAGGAATGCATATACAGTACTGAATTGAAGAGACATTTCCAATTTTTTTGCTTATTAATTATACCAGTCACAGCAAATATTTCATCTCATCTAAATAACATTCAATATGACATTGTTAGGGGCTTATCTGGGTTCCCTTGTAATACCTCCAAAGCCTTCCTCCAAGGGTTCTCTTTCCTCAGACTAGGAGCTTTCCTTGAGAAGGATTTAATTATTCAGTGAGTGGGAGATCCTACTTTATGATCATTGAGGTTCATTCCATTTCAAGGTTTTGTGAGCTTTACTAGGGCTGCTACAGCCCAGTCCCACACTTTACATAAGTAATTTTAAATTTTTTTTAATTTTTTTTTATTTTTAGTTTACAACAAACAGTTCTACATAATTTTGAGTTCCAGATTTTCTCCCCTCCCTCCCCACTCCATCCCCAAGATGGCATGGAATCTCATATAACTACCATGTATATCTTTGCATTGAATTAATTTATACACTAGTCAAGTTGTGGAGAAGAATTATGACCAATGTAATGAATCATGAGAAAGAAGAAACAGAACCAAAAAAACCCCTAAAAACAAAAACAAAAGAGAAGAAAAAAGGCAAGCATGTAGTGTGCCTCAATATGCATTCAAACTTCACAGTTCATTCTCTGGGTATAGATAGCATTCTCCATTGTGATTCCCTTGGAGTTGTCCTTGCACTTTGTGTTGCTGAGAAGAGCGAAGTCTGTCAGGATTGGTCCTCACGGAATCCATATATCTGTGGTTGTGTACAATATTCTCCTGCTCCACTCTTCACTCTGCTCCACTCACTCAGCATTATGTTGTATAGATTTTTCCAGGTTTGTTACGAAGTCCGTATCATCCCCATTTCTTATGGCACAATAGTATTCCATTACCTTCATATACCACAGCTTGTTCAGCCATTCTCCAATTGATGGGCATCCCTTTGATTTCCAATTCTTGGCTACCACAAAAAGAGCTGCTATAAATATCTTTGTACATATGGGTCCCTTCCCCTCTTGTGTGATTTCTTTGGGATACGACTCTAGAAGTGGTGTTGCTGGGTCAAAGGGTATGAACATTCTTATGGCTCTTTGGGCGTAGTTCCAAATTACTCTCCAAAATGGCTGGATCATCTCACAACTCCACCAGCAATGTAACAATGTTCCAATTTTCCCACATCCTCTCCAGCATTTATCATCCTCCTGCTTTGTTATTGTAGCCAATCTGACAGGAGAGATGTGGTATCTAAGAGTTATTTTGATTTGCATTTCTCTAATCAGTAGTGATCCAGAGCATTTTTTAATATGGCTACAGATAGCTTTAATTTCTTCCTCTGGAAACTGATTGTTCATATCATTTGACCATTTCTCAATTGGAGAATGGCTTGTATTCCTATATATTTGGCTCAGTTCCCTGTATATTTCACAAATGAGGCCTTTATCAGAGACATTAGTTGCAAAGATTTTCTCCTAATTTTCTGCTTCCCTCCTAATTTTTGTTGCATTGGCTTTTTTTGTACAAAAACATTTCAATTTAACATAATCAACCCATTTTGACTTTATCCTGGTATATGGTGTAAGATATTGGTCTATACCCAGTTTCTGCCCTACCATTTTCCAATTTTCCCAGCAGTTTTGTGAAATAGTGAATTCTTTTTTTTTATTTTAATAAATTTCTTTATTTATTTTTAGTTTACCACGCATGGTTCTACATAGTTTTGAGTTCCAGTTTTTCTCCCCTCCCTCCCCCCTCCCTCCCCAAGATGGCATGGAGTCTCATATAACTGTCATGTATGACTTTGCATTGAATTAATTTATGCACTAGTCAAGTCGTGGAGAAGAATTTTGACCAATGGAATGAATCATGAGAAAGAAGAAACAGAACCAAAAAAAAAAAAACAAACCCAAAAACAAAAACAAAAGAGAAGCAAAAAAGGCGAGCATGTAGTGTGCCTCAGTCTGTATTCAAACTTCGCAGTTCTTTGTCTCGATGAAGATAGCATTCTCCATCGTGAGTCCCCTGGAGTTGTCCTTGCCCCTTAGGTTGCTGAGAAAAGCGCAGTATGTCAGGGTTGGTCCTCACGGAATCCATATATCTGTGGCTGTGCACAACGTTCTCCTGGCTCTGCTCCGCTAACTCAGCATTATGTCATGTAGGTTTTTCCAGGTTGTCATGAAGTCTGCATCATCCCCATTTCTTATGGCACAATAGTATTCCATTACCTTCATATACCACAGCTTGTTCAGCCATTCTCCAATTGATGGGCATCCCTTTGATTTCCAATTCTTGGCTACCACAAAGAGAGCTGCTATAAATATTTTGTACATATGGGTCCTTTTCCCGCTTGTGTGATTTCTTTGGGATACAACCCTAGAAGTGGTATTGTGAAATAGTGAATTCTTAGCCCAGAAGCTGGCCTCTTTGAGTTTATCAAAGAGTAGATTGCTATAGACATTGACTTCTCCATCTTGTGTAAAAGATTGCAGCAACTCATCACAAGAATAATACACTATGAGCAGGTAGGATTTATTCCAGGAATGCAAGCCTGGTTCAATATTAGGAAAACTATTAGTATAATTGACCATGTCAACAACAAAATCAGCAGAAACCATATGATCATCTCAATAGACGCAGAAAAAGCCTTTGACAAAGTATAACACCCATTCCTATTAAAAACACTAGAAAGCATAGGAATAAATGGAACCTTCCTTAAAATTATAAATAGCATCTACCTAAAACCATTAACAAGCATTATTTGTAATGGGGATAAGCTAGATGCATTCCCAATAAGATCAGGGGTGAAACAAGGATGTCCATTATCACCCCTATTATTCAATTTGGTACTAGAAATGTTAGGTGTAGCAATAAGAGAAGAAAAAGAAATTGAAGGAATTAGATTAGAAAAAGAAGAAACTAAATTATCACTTTTTGCAGATGATATGATTTATTTAGAGAATCCTAGTGAATCAAGTAAAAATCTACTTGAAATAATAAACAACTTTAGCAAAGTTGCAGGATATAAAATAAACCCACATAAATCCTCAGCATTCCTATACATTACTGACAAAGCCCAACAGCAAGAGATAGAAAGAGAAATTCCATTCAAAGTTACTGTAGACACTATAAAATATTTGGGAGTCTATTTGCCAAGACAAACCCAGGGCCTATATGAACATAACTATGAAACACTTTTCATGCAAATAAAGTCAGATCTGAATAAATGGAAAAATATCAGTTGCCCATGGTTAGGCCAAGCTAATATAATAAAAATGACAATTTAACCTAAATTAATCTATCTATTCAGTGCCATACCAATCGAACTACCAAAAAATTATTTTACTGAGCTGGACAAAATTATGACAAAATTCATCTGGAAAAACAAGAGGTCTGGAATATCTAGGGTATTAATGAAAAGAAATGCTAGAGAAGGTGACCTAGCCATAACAGATATTAAACTGTACTACAGAGCAGCAGTCATCAGAACTACCTGGTACTGGCTAAGAAACAGAGGTGTGGATCAGTGGAATAGGATAGGAATACAAGATGGAGAAGTCAACAACTATAGTAATCTCCTCTTTGATAAACCCAAAGAGGCCAGCTTCTGGGCTAAGAATTCACTATTTCACAAAAACTGCTGGGAAAATTGGAAAATGGTAGGACAGAAACTGGGCATAGACCAGTATCTTACACCATATACCAAAATAAAGTCAAAATGGGTTCATGACTTAGGAGTTAAGGCTGATACTATAAGTAATTTGGGAGAGCAAGGAATAGTTTAATTATCAGATTTACGGAAAAGAAAAGAATTCATGACCCAACAAGAGATAGAGAGCATTACAAAATGCAAAATGGATAATTTTGATTATGTTAAATTGAAATGTTTTTGTACAAAAAAAGCCAATGCAACAAAAATTAGGAGGGAAGCAGAAAATTGGGAGAAAATCTTTACAACTAGTATCACTGATAAAGGCCTCATTTGTAAAATATACAGGGAACTGAGCCAAATATATGGGAATACAAGCCATTCCCCAATTGAGAAATGGTCAAAGGATATGAACAGGTAGTTTTCAGAGGAAGAAATTAAAGCTATCTACAGGCATATGAAAAAATGCTGTGGATCACTACTGATTAGAGAGATGCAAATCAAAATAACTCTTAGATACCACATCTCTCCTGTCAGATTGGCTAAAATAACAAAGCAGGAAAATGATAAATGCTGGAAAGGATGTGAGAAAATTGGAACATTGTTACATTGCTGGTGGAGTTGTGAGCTGATCCAGCCATTTTGGAGAGCAATTTGGAACTGTGCCCAAAGGGCTATAAAAATGTTCATACCCTTTGACCCAGCAATACGACTTCTAGGATTGTATCCCAAAGAAATCACACAAGTTGGAAAAGGACCCATATGTACAAGGATATTTATAATGGCTCTTTTTGTGGTAGCCAAGAATTGGAAATCAAAGGGATGCCCATCAATTGGGGAATGGCCGAACAAGCTGTGATATCATATATTCCATTACCTTAATAAGGTAATGGAATACCATTGTGCCATAAGAAATGGGGATGATACGGACTTCATAACAACCTGGAAAAACCTACATGACATAATGCTGAGTGAGCGGAGCTGAGCCAGGAGAACACTGTACACAACCACAGATATATGGATTCCGTGAGAACCAACCGTGACAGACTTCGCTCCTCTCAGCAACACAAGGTGCAGGCACAACTCCAAAGGACTCACGATGGAGAATGCTATCTACATCCAGAGAAAGAACTATGAAGTTTGAATGCAGATTGAGGCGCACTTCATGCTCGCCTTTTTCTCTTCTCTTTTGTTTTTGTTTTTGGGTTGTTTTTTTTTGGTTGTTTTTTTTTTTGGTTCTGTTTCTTTTTTCTCATTATTCATTCCATTGGTCGTAATTCTTCTCCACAACTTGACTAGTGTATAAATTATTTCAATGCGAATTCATTCGTGGTAGTTATATGAGATTCCATGCCATCTTGGGGAGGGAGACGGGAGGGAGGGGAGAATATCTGGAACTCAAAATTATGTAGAACCATCTGTTGTAAACTAAAAATAAAAATAAATTAAAAAAATAAATGGAAAAATATCAGTTTCTCATGGTTAGGCCGAGCTAATATAATAAAAATGACAATTTTACCTAAATTAACCTATCTATTCAGTGCCATACCAATTGAACTACCAAAAAATTATTTTACTGAGCTGGACAAAATAATAACAAAATTCATCTGGAAAAACAAGAGGTCTATAATATCTAGGGTATTAATGAAAAGACATGCTAGAGAAGGTGGCCTAGCCATATCAGATATTAAACTGTACTACAGAGCAGCAGTCATCAAAGCTACCTGGTACTGGCTAAGAAACAGGGGTGTGGATCAGTGGAATAGGATAGGTACATAAGTAATTTTTAAGTATTTCACTCCATAGTGTGGCATATCTATCATACAGTAAAAAAAATCTAAAATTAGAATGACTGAACGAGAAGCAGTTGTTTGTATAGTATTCTTCATATGACTATGGGGCAACTTCTTAGTTTTATTCTCTTTTGTCATTTAGTGAATGAAAATATTGATTAAACATCACTTTATGAAAGGCTCTAGATGTGATGGAAGCAAAAACACTAAGTTTAGCTCTTTTTTTCTTTAACAATGAACCACTTTTAAAAAATACTTTCTAAAAGAAACATTGAGCAAAGAAAATATGGATGAAATCTATATTTTTTAGTCATAATGTGGCTTAATATTGTACTCTCAATCTATTAAAGCATCTTGCTAACATTGACAAACTATCAGGTTGGAATATCTTTTGTTCCTGGGTAATATGTCTCAGCAAATCATGGTTAATGAAGTATTTACATATTTATTGTGAACCTTCAAACATTTGATATATCAGGATTTCCTTGACTAATATCATATGTATTTTGAAGGTTAAAAGGTAAGAGATTTCTTTGCCATATATTTCTCTGTTCAACGAATTACAAAAAGAATAGTCCATAGTTTTAGTTGCATGTCTTCAAACTTTGTTCTCACTAGAGCTTCCATACTATGTGTAATATTCAATTTCTCAGTCTCTTTCAGTCTTCCACCAATCCCATATATCCACCCAGCTGCGAAATCCTATCAATTTTATCCTCACAGACTTACTCCGATAGGCAACCTTTTCTTTTCTAATATTGCCACAATCCTAGTGCAGGCCTTCATCATCCCAAGCTTGTATTATTGCAATAGCCTGCTGGTTGTTATCCCTAAGTTGTCCCTCTCCCAAATCCAGTCCATACTCCATTCAGTCACCAAAGTGATTTTCATAAAGCACATATCAGAACATGACAGCCACTATTCAATAAACTCCACAGGTTCATGTCACCTTCAGGAACAAAAACCAAGCAAAGAAATAACACTCTCTTTTTAGCTTTTAAATTCCTTCATAACCTAACCACTTCCAGCTTTTTGAGTCTTTTTATATCTTATTCCTTTTAACACTCTCTATGATCTAGGGGTATGCATTCCTTGCTATTCCTTGCATAAGACAGTCTTTTGACTCACAGGATTTCCTCCGGATGCCCATCATGCTTAGATTTTTATTCTTCCAATGAATTTCCTCCTGAATTCCCTGTCTTTAAGTCTCAGCTAAAATCCCAACTTCTGAAAAAGGTTTTTCTCATTCCCCCTTAATGTTAATTCCTTCCCCGTGATATTATCTCCAGTTTTTTTTGTATTATTAAATTTATACATAGATATACATATATACACACATATCCACACACATACTTATATACACATATGTATGTATATGCATATTGTCTTTTACATAATTGCCTACATGTTATTTCCCCCATTAGAGTTCTAAGTTTCTTGAGAGTAGATTTTTTTTTTACCTTTTTATATCCACATTCCTTAGTACAGCATCTAGCAACCATTAAGGAGGGACATAATAAATGCCACCTGACTAACTGATTTAATTAAAATATTACAATAATCTCTTTCTGTTATTCTATTCATACTTTCTCTTCAATGCCAAGACATCACAGCTCTGGCTACAGTGCATTTCTTCTTCTTTGTAGTGACTTTTAGAAATTCTTTTTCTACTTTTCCCTGTGGCTCTACAAACTTCACTTCTTCAGATTTTCTAATAAAGCATCTAATGAGTGTTCATAACCACCTTTTAATTCACTCTGAAAACTATGACCAGAGTGTAGCTTTTTCTCTAGAAATTTCTTTTATACGACCAACATCTTGTGCAAAACAGTCCTTTATTATTTTATCCCACCCACAATGGACTTGTTCCTTCTGTTAGCTGAATTCTATACTACTCCATTTGAAAAATCTAATTTCATTAAAAATTTCCAACACTATAACAGGAAAAAGAAGGCTAAATACACATGATAAGTTTTAAGTAAATTTTAATTATCCAAATAGAAAGATAGTAGTGTAATATCCCAGGTGAATATATTTGTAAACTTTAAATCACCAAATAAAATATGAATAAAATACATAATACTCTTTGGATATTTGTTAACAAACGAACAAGCCGACTTTTAAATTTTCTGTCCATTCAAGAATTTGGATTAAAAAATACAAACATTTCTACAAATATGCTTTCTCTCATCAAAATCCAATATTTAGGATATTTTAAAATCAATTTTGAATAAAAATAAAGACAAACATTATATATGCTTGGTAGAGCCATTCATATATACACACAGGGCAGTTAGGTGGCACAATGGATGGAATGCTTGGTCTACAGTCACAAAGACCTGAGTTGAAATCTAATCTATCTATCAATCTGCGTTCCATTTTTGATCATTGTTAGTAACTACAATCTCTAGGATAATGATAACTTCCATAGGTGTGTGTGTTAACCATTTCTAAGTATAATAATTCTTTCAGTTTAATATGATTTAATATTTACTTATTTAATGGTACATTTCTAGATAGGGGTAATAGTCTCTGTTTCTTCACAGTAGAAGGGGATCCCAATTAATAAAGCATAAGAAAACTTCTGTCCTAAATACATAAGTGCTGACAACATTTTATCTCTTCTCAGAAATTCCTCAGAAATATTCCAAAACCTAGACAACTCATCTCATTGAGCTACTTGAAAATAATGCATCACCACACCATACCTTAGGACACTGATCCAATTTTCATTTAATAGATACTTATTAAGTCTCCGCTATGTGCATAGCACTGTGCTAATCACTGTTTTGACTAGAACATGTAAGACAAAATACCTAGCCCTCTAGTGTCATACAGATTACTGGTGAGATAAGACGTTTATATTTATAACTAAAATATAAAGTAACATGACAAATGCCACATGAGTGGCATAATCAGAATGCTATATGCACTCATGGCATGAATCAATCCAAACACACCCTCATTTAGAGAACACCATTATGAAATACACTTTCTAGTTTTCTCCTTGAAAAGGTATGGCTTTCCAACATAGAAGACCATCTCACATTGGTGAGTTCCTCCTCATTATCTTCATTCATGGAAATGCCAAAGTCAGCAATGTTCACTCCACTCTCTGTTATGCCTCTGACTATCCTAAGAGATCTTAATATTGTTCCTGCTTAGCTACCCCACCCCTACTTTGGAGTTCCCTTTTACATGTTGTCTTTCCTCATTACATTGAAAGCTCCTCAAGGACAGGAGCTTTGTTTCTTTGTGCTTGTAGATTACTCATATCTTTTAATAAATATTTTATTTATCCATCTCTCTAGCTATCTATCCATATCCAATTTTATCCTTATTCTGATTTTTTGCAATTGTAAACATTACTGAGCTATTTAGAAATCTTTTCCCCCTCCATTGCTTCTCATTAGTTTGTGAGGTAATACTATTCATAGTCTTTCATGGACATTCTCCAAAAGATTTTACAATTTAGTTTATATTCCAAATCAGGGAATCCCATTTAGAAGTTAATAGATCTCTTAAGGGTTAATTATGATGATACCAAATGATTGTCCAAAAAAAAATTAATGGTGCCTTAAGTGTAAAATCTTTATGTTACATATATATATATATATATATATATATATATATATATATATATATATATATATATATATATACACATATATTTTATAAAATTTCCTCTGTGACCAATTTGTGCATGTTTAAAGCATGATAGCAGTATAGGTTTGTTTTGTCATGATTTTAAATTATGATTTTTGCCAAGAATGATCGTGGTGTATGTGCAGTGATTATAAACTCTATGAAAAGGAATCCTTTCAGTTCCTTAACCTGTAATCAAATTGTTTCCAAATCAACAGAAATATTTGACATTTCCTGGAAAACTGATTCACAATGGGTTGTCAGATTCATGAATGTACTCTCACTTATATTCTATGCACTTCACCATGGTAGGGCCCTTGTTCCTCTCTGTCACCCAGTAATCATAAGTCATCAGTTGTCTAACCATGTAAGAAGACTTTATGAATTTATGTTTTCTCCCACTACAAATAACAAGCTTCTTGAAAACCAAGACCTCTGGGCATGTGTATTATAAGCCTTTTTGATACGATTGTCGACCATCACAAATATTTTGTAAAAAAAAGAAGTTATATTTCTTTTTTTAATTAAGATTTTTTTTTATTTTTAGTGTATGACACTCAGTTCCCCATGATTTTGAGTTCCAGATTTTCTCCCCCCACCAAGACGGCATGGGATCTGATACATCTTCTACATATAACTTTTCATTGAACTTATTTACACAATAGTCGAGTTGTAAAGAAGAATATGACCAATGGAATGAATCTTGAGAAAGAAGAAACAAAACTAAAAAAAAAAAAACAAAAATAAAAAAGAAAAAATGTAAAAGAAAAAAAAAAGGAGAGCAAACAGTTTGCCTCAATCTGCATTCAGACTCCATAGTTCTTTTTCTGGATGTAGATAGCTCTCTCCATCATGAGCCCTTGGGAGTTAGAAATTATATTTCTTATTCACAGAATACTAAGCATATGAGATCTTGTTTGATTACTTCTTTCAATTATTAAATAATCCTTCACATAAAATATTTATGATTACTTTATAACATATTTATAATACCATATTTAGAATTTTGATAATTGTAGGTAAAATAAAATAGTACATTTATAATTTTTGCATAATGCAAATTTTAATTTGGAGATTTTTTTCAACAAAAGTTATCATTAATCAAAAAGAATATTATGAATAGCAAATTCATTTATCTTTGGATAACCATAACACCTTTTATTGTTATGGGAAGGGATTCATGGAATAAAAACAAAAAATGCTTTACTAAAAACTACTGTTCTAAAACTTTGTTTCTCTTGACTGCCATATCTTTTCCTTGGCAAGGATATCAACCATTTTATGGTTCAGATAGCTTTTATACTCATTAGGTTTCATTTTTATTCTGTGGATAGTTGTCTCTCCTTTTGTCTATTTCCCATTTCCTCAACATATAGGGAAACCTTAAATTGCCTCAATTGCATTCTATATCTTCTAATTATTATTGTTTTTATTCCTTGTAGTTTTCTTTTTTGGTGGGGGAGGCAGGGCAAGTGGGGTTAAGTGATTTGCCCTAGGTCATATAGCTAGTACATGTAGTTTAGTTTTGGTCCTTACTTTCACACAAGCAAGCTGGTGATTTCATTAGTGTATACGTGCATTGTTTAGAAATTGCCTTCCCATCAATAATCTGTGACTTCCTTTCTGTTAAAAAAATGGATATTATTTTTGTGATATTTTAGGTGTCTACAATCACAGGTACCACAAAATATTTTCTTGGGAATATTATTAATAACATATAGGTGCCATTTCAGTATAATCTACAAATATTTGGCACATTTATTACTCCTGAACTATACTTTTTCATATATTTTTCACTTTACTTCCATATGTTCCCCACTGGGTTGACATCATAGATTACTAAATATATATATATGTACCATGAAATGAACTTGAAGTAAAATATTGCATTTCACAAACAGGTAAAAATCCAGAATTACCAAAAAAGTGGAATTTTTATCTGAGATTTTTAGAATATAGGATTTTATTCAGCTTATGATATATATACTCCATTTACTACATTTTAGAGGCTACATTGTAAATGAGATTAGCACCATACTTCACTGAAATTTACAATACAGTTATATGAAACATATTTTTTTCCTTTATAGGATTGCAAGGTTTTACAATTTGAAATCTCAGAGAAATATAAAAGCACCATGATTGCTCTTTCTAGATCTACATCAAATAACAGGAAACACTTTTGATTAAACACAAGAAAAGAAACTGTTCACATGGACTTGGATAAAGTCAGGTTGGCTGTTATGTCATCAATTTCTAAAATTAAATGAAAATTTTCACATTTTAATATTATGTTATCACCATTTAGGAAGCTCAATCAAGGCAACAGGGAATAGAGAAGGCTTTAAAAAGGACAAAAGGAAGATATTCAAAATAACAAGCTACACGAAAATTTGTGTCATGTAGAGTTTTTCTTTTCATTCTAACATTGCATGTATTTCAAATGTACTAACAAATGAAATTATGATGAAAACACCCAAAGGCTCATTTAGAATTCCTCTTTTGTCTCTGCAACATCTGTCATAATCAAAATGATATTCAGCAGTCATTATTGTAGTCCCTGTTGCTCAGGGAAAAAATTACTTTGTACATCCTAATATGGCAGTTAAAAATCCCTGTGGGGAATTTAATTTGGATCTTTTATAGCAACAGCGTAAACTAATATATTCTAAGGAAGTTAAATTGTCTGTGACTGTTCAGACAACACACTGGATGAATCTCAAGTGTCACCCCTCTAGGAGTCAAAAGTTGTGAGATACAGATATGGGAGGGAGGACAGAGAAGGAAATGGCCCAAGACATTTTGGGTGTAGCATACTGATTATTATTTTTTCAGTATATACTTATGATAATTTTTTTATGTTCTACCAAAATTTGAATACACATAATAAACAACCAAAATATATTATCAATCTCAAATGACAGATATGAGTGTATTATGTCTTACAATGTTTTGTATATTTACATTCTTTTTTACTTTATTCCATTTTATTGCAAAAGGTTTTTAATTTGATAGCTTTTAAAATAATATTAATGCCTTTTACTGTCTTATGACCCAATCATTTTCTTATATACAATATATCCATTGGAATCATCCTTGTAACATAGGAGGAAAAAAAACAAAAAACAACTAATAGAGGGGCCTTCTTAGTCTGGATTTTATAATAATCTACATCTATAGTACACTTGCCTTACCTCTTTTGGGAGGAGGAAAGTGTTTCATCATCTGTCCTCTGGAATCAGTATTAGCAATTATATGTAAATGGAGTTCAACTACTTTTCTGTGATGTTTTCATTTATGGTTTTGTAGTCTTTATGCACATAAAATCTCTTGCTTGTGCTATCTTTGCTCTAAATAGGTTCACATAAGTCTCCCCATATTTTTTCTGTGAAATCCTCATAGGTAAGAGTCTTATAATTCTTTTTATTCAGCCATAATTGATGTGTTTTCATTTTTGTCCAGTTTTTTCATAAGACAAAAATAGTTTCATAAACACTTCTTTTGCCATTGATATTGTTAGGGCATATTGTTAGGAGTGGGATTATTGGGTTAAAAGTTATGAACGACTAACTACTTTTCTAATAAATACACTAACAGTATATTAACATTGCTGCCTTAATGTCGAAAGATTACAGGATCATATAATTGAAGTGGAATGGAAAGTTATTGGTTCCATATATCTCATTTTAAAAATTAGAACACTGGGGCCAAGATGAGTTTAAGGTTTTTGCAGAAGATCACATGCTTGTTAAGTAGCAGAGTTAGAATCTGATCTCAGGGCTTCTGACTCCGAATTTAATGTTTTTCCACACTATCACTCTACCTCTCTTCCATGGCTCTTCTAACACTTTCTATCTTTTAGTAATTTTGCCATTTTTGTGGCAAGAGCTGCTTTTTAATTTGTATTTTTTATTAATGATTTGGAGTATTTTTCTTACAGTTAGCCTTTTGTGTTTGTATTACATACACTAGTCTTAAAAGCAAGGCCTTATTTTTTTAAACCATTTTCAACAATAGTTATGTGATTTTCAAATATAAAAAGTGACTTTTAAACCAGAATATAAATTAATTGTTTTCTTTCTTGTCAAAAATATTTCAATCAATGTAGTATTATAGGGTTTCCATAATCAAAAACATTAATTTTTGAGTGGAAAGGTGAATATGATAGCTAATTGTATAAACATAATTTTTTTCTTTCTTCTATCTGCTTATTAAATTAAATTAAACTTAATTGAAGTAATGAATACACATTTATAAAGTCAACAAATTAGCAAGAAGTTTTTTAAATTAAGCGCCTTGTATATTTCAGTACACTGAGAAGTAAAATAGCAACTCCATACTCTAGAAGAGCTCTCACGATAGAATGGGGAATATATTATGCAAACAACTATAAAACACCAGAATAGATTAGAGGTGATCTGAGAAGAAGCCCCTAGGAGCAAGAGGAACTGGAAAAAGTTGCTTTCAGAAGGAGAGTATTTAATTGTGAGGGTGGAGGCAAGGCCAGTGCTGTGGAGTTATAGGAAGTTATAGATGGTTCCTTAAAGGGTGAAGGAATTGCTGGCTAGGGAAGCTTGTAAGGTTCCCTGTTTTCCTGGTTAATGCAGACAAAATTATTGCTTTGGAATTGTAGGAGGGCATTTGGAGTGAAAAAAATACATAAAAATCCATCATAATACATTAAAAATCTCTATGTATTATAGGTAGGCCATGTTAAAAAGCTAAACTAAATAAATAAAAATGAAATAACTAATCTATTTGCAAATGAATCTATCAACCTGAAAATTGAAATGTGGAGAAGGTTTTTTTTTTCCTTTGGTGTCAATATGATAGTAAAATTAATACACATTTAATTAAAATATTTTATTGAACTAACTATGATAGGGAAATTAATACATATATTTAATTAAAGTACTTTTATTGAGCTAACGGACTGTTTATTAACTTAATGAAATGTTAAATATTATTTTGTTAGTTCATTACATAATGAACTCTAAAATCTTCTTTTAGTTTTATATAGTTTTTTCATTAAGTCAAATTATTTTTTAAATTTTTATTTATTTTATTTTTAATTTATGTAGTAAAATAAGCATTTCATAAAATAATGGAAGAAAAATGATTGCATATGAAACTGCAAATCTATTATTTACAACTTGCTATTGTTTTTAAATATTTAATAAAGTATAATGTAATTTTTTTCTTTTCCTTTTTTCCCCTTTATCCCCTCACCCTAGAGATTGCTACTATTAAACAAAAATATGTATATATGTGTGCGCATATTTATATACATATATATGTATATATACACAGGTATGCATATGGTTATGTATGTATATATGTAAGTATATGTAAAATCATTCTATATATGTTTCTTTCTATCTGTTCTTTCTCTGGATGCACATAGTGTCTTCCTTCATATATCCTTTGTAGTTAATTTGTGTATTTATAATACTTAAAATGACTTAGTCACTCAAAGTTCTTAAAAGTATATTGCTGTTACTGTATACAATATTCTCTTGATTCTACTTGGTTCTGGGTATGGTTTCATGATATCAATTTATTTTCATTATTTATATATTTTAATATTCATTTTAAAAAAATTTGAGATCCTGATTATATTGCTCCCTCTAGACCTCCCCAACCCATTTATAAAACAAGAAATATGATATCAATGATAAATGTGAAATTATGTAAACCATATTTCCACATAAGCCATATTGCATGAAAAAATGCAAGAAACATAAAGTGAAAAGGTATGTTTCATCTGCACTTGGAGTTTATCAGTTCTCTCTCTGGAGGCAGACAGTATTTTCCATAATGTGTCCTTTGGAATTGTCTTGGATCATTGCATTGATCAGAGTAGCTAAGTCTTTCATAGTTGATCAGTGTCACAATATTTCTATCACTACAGTTTTTTTCCTGTTTCTGCTCACTTCATTTTGCATGAGTTCATTTGTCTTCCAAGATTTTTCTGAAACCATCCTGCTCATCAGTTTTTATAGCGCAATAGTACTCAATGCCAATCACATGACACAACTTTTTTTCAGCCATTTAGCCATTAATAGGTATCTCTTCAAACTCCAAATCTTTGCTATCACAAAAAAGCCCCAATAACTTTGTACTTCGGGGGCCTTTTCCTTTCTATTTTTTTACCTCTTTTTTACATTTTTTACCTTACTCTATATAGACCTATCAGTGGTATTACTTGGTCAAAGGGAATGCACAGTTTTATGGCTCTTTGGCAATAAGTTCCTAATTACTCTCCAAAATGGTTGGATCAGTTCACAACTCCACGAATGGTATATTAGGATCCCAATTATCCCACATCCCTTCCCACATTTGAAATTTTTTTGTCTCTGGCACATTAGGTAATCTGATACGTGTGAGGTGGTGCTTCAGAGTTCTTTTAATTTGAATTTCTCTAATCAATTGTGATTTAGAGCATTTTTACATAACCACAGATACCTTTGATTTCTTCATCTGAAAAGTTTATTCATATGTTTTGATCATTTATCAATTGGGAAATGACTTGAAGAATCTAACCTTACTTTTTTTACTTCAGCTGAAGCAAAACAGATTCTGTTCCAGTCCCTTACCTTTACTCTATGTGCATCTCTCTGCTTCAAATGTGTTTTTCTAAACAAAACATTGTGGGATTCTGGTTTTCAATCCATTCTTCTTCTGCTTAATGGGTGAGCTCATCTCATCGACATTCAAAGTTATATTCATTAACAGTATATTTCCCTCCTTCCCATTTTCCACTTTTAATCTTCTCTCTTTCATTCTGTCCCTTTTTCAAAGTGTTTTGTTTCTGACTGCTGCCTCCCACAATCTGCCTTCCTCCCCACCCCCACTTCCTCCTGGGGTAAGATAGATTTCTATACCCAACCAAGTGTTTATGTTATTCCCTTTTTCAGGAAATTCAGATGAGAGTAAGGTTCAAGCATTTCTTATCACTATCACATCTTCCCCTTTATTGTAAAAGCTATTTAGTGCCTTTTCTATGTGAGATAATTTAGTTTATTCTATGTCTTCCTTCCCCCATCTCCCAGTGCATCCTTCTTTCTCTTAACTTTTTTTTGGATATTGTCCCATTATAGTCAACTCACACCCATGTCATCTACCCATTCAGGAATACAAATAGTTCACTTTTCATAATCTCTTATGATTTCTCTTTCCTGTTCCCCTTTCTATGTTTCTTTTGAGTCTTGTATTTGAAAATCAAATTTTCTATTTGGTTCTGCAAACTTCATCACAGTGCTTAAAAGTTCTCTATTTTCTTAAAGATGTATCTCTCCCCAACCCCACAGGACTATATTCACTTTTGCTGGGTAGATGATTTTTAACTGTAATCCTAGCTCCTTTGCCTTCCAAAATATCATATTATAACTCCTCTGATCATTTAACATAGAAGCTGCTAAATCCTATTTGACTCTCACTGTGACTCCACAATATTTGAATTCTTTCTTTCTGGCTGCTTGCACCATTTTCTACTTTACCTGGTAGCGCTGGAGTTAACCTATAATATTTCCTGGAGTTTTCATTTTGGGATTCTTTCAGGAGGTGATCAATGGAATTTTTCACTTCCGTTTAACCATCTGTTTACAGGTTATAAGCACAGTTTTCATTAGTTATTTGTTCAAATGTGATATCTGGGCTCTTTTTTTTTCTTTTGATTTTTATTTGTTTAATTATTAATCATTTAATATTTTTAGTTTTCACCATTGATTTCCACAGGAGTCTGAATTCCAAATTTTCTCCCCATTTCTATACTCTTCCACCCTCCAAGATGTCATATATTCTGATTGCCCCATTCCCCAGTCAGGCCTCCCTTCTGTCACCTCACTCCCCCCATTTCCTTTTCCCTTACTTTCTTGTAGGGCAAGATAGATTTGTATGCCCTATTGCCTGTATATCTTATTTCTTAGTGGCATGTAAAAACTTTATTTTGAACATCTGATTTTAAAACTTTGAGCTCCTAATTCTCTTCCTTCTTCCCTCCCCACCAACCCTACCTAAGAAGGCAAGCAATTCAACCTAGGCCACATGTATATCATTATGCAAAACCCTTCCACAATACTTATGTTGTGAAAGACTAACTATATCTTGCTCCTTCCTATCCTATCTCCCTTTATTCAATTTCCTCCCTTGACCCTGTCCCTTTTCAAAATTGTTTGCTTTTGATTACTTCCTCCCCCTGTCTTCCCTACCTTCTATTGTCCCCCCTTTTTTATCTCCTTCCTCCTTCTTTCTGGTGGGGTAAGATACCCAATTGAGTGTGTATGTCATTCCCTCCTCAGGACAAATCTGATGAGAACAAGATTCACTCATTCCCCCTCACCTGCCCCCTCTTCCCTTCCTACAGAATGGCTTTTTCTTGCCACTTTTATGTGAGATAATTTACCCCATTCTATCTCTCCCTTTCTCCCTCACTAAATACATTCCTCTCTCATCCTTTAGTTTGATTCAATTTTTTAGATATCATCCCTTCATATTCAACTCACCCTGTGATCTCTGTGTATATATGTACCCTTCTGCTACCCTAAAATACTGAGGTCTCATGAATTATACATGTCATCTTTCCATGTAAAAATGTAAACAAAACAGTTCAACTTTAGTAAGTCTCTTATGATTACTCTTTCTTGTTTACCTTTTCATGATTCTTTTGATTCTTGTGTTTGAAAGTCAAATTTTCTATTCAGCTCTGGTATTTTCACTGAGAAAGCTTGAAAGTCCTCTATTTTATTGAAAATCTGTATTTTGCCTTGGAGCATGACACTCAGTTGTGCTGGGGAGGTGATTCTTGGTTTTAATCCTACCTCTATTGACCCCCGGAATATCATATTCCAAGCCCTTCAGTCCCTTAATGTGGAAGCTGCCAGATCCTGTCTTTTCCTGATTGTTTTTCCAAAATATTCAAATTGTTTCTTTCTGGCTGCTTGCAGTATTTGCTCCTTGATCTGGGAGCTCTGGAATTTGGCAACAATGTTCCTAGGAGTTTTCTTTTGGGGATCTATTTGAGGAGGCAATCTGTGGATTCTTTCAATTTCTATTTTACCCTCTGGCTCTAGAACATCAGGGCAATTCTCCTTGATAATTTCTTGAAAGATGATATCGAGGATCTTTTTTTTGATCATGGTTTTCAGGAAGTCCAATAATTTTTAAATTATCTCTCCTGGATCTATTTTCCAGATCAGTGGTTTTTCCAATGAAATAATTCACATTGTCTTCCATTTTTTCATTCCTTTGGTTCTGTTTTATAATATCTTGATAAAAATCTTCCACTTGCTCCAATCTAATTTTTAAGGTGGTATTTTCTTTAGTGGTTTTTGGAACCTCCTTTTCCATTTGGGTAATTCTGCCTTTCAAGGTATTCTTCTCCTCATCAGTTTTTTGGAGCTCTTTTACCATTTGAATTAGTCTGTTTTTTAAGGTGTTATTTTCTTCAGTATTTTTTGGGTCACCTTCAGCAAGTCGACTTGTTTTTCATGGTTTTCTTGCATCACTCTCATTTCTTTTCTCAATTTTTCCTCTAATTCCCTAACTTGCTTTTCCAAATCCTTTTTGAGCTCTTCCATGGCCTGAGACTAGTTCATGTTTTTCTCAGAGACTTTTGATGTAGGCTCTTTGACATTATTGACTTCTGGCTGTATGATTTGATCTTCTTTGTCATCAAAGAAAGATTCCAAAGTCTGAGTCTGAATCTGAGAGCATTTTCACTGCCTGCTCATGTTCCTAGCCAACTGCTTGACCCTTGAGCTTTTCATGGTTGTATGACTTCTTGTAGAGTAGAGATTACTTTGTCTCAAGCTTGAGGGGCTGCACTGCTCTTTTCAGAGCTATTTCTACACAGTGAGCTCTGCTACACCAATGCTCCTCCTCCCCCAAGACCTGAGAACCAGAACCACAACTCACAGCTAAGCAGGCTCTGCACTCCCATTCTGACCTGCCATTTAATTCCTCCCACCAGGTGGACCTGAGGCCAGAAGCAACTGCAGCTGTACCTCTGGAAGCAGCCTCATATCTGCACCACCTCCAACATCCCCAGTGTGGTGGCTGACCAAGAACTCCTTTCACTCTGTCCCAGCAGTTTTTTCCCACTAACCTTCTCTGTGATTTTTGGTGTTTGTGGGTTGAGAAGTCTGGTAACTGCTGAAGCTCATTGATTCATGGGCCTAAGGCCTGAAGCCCAGCTTCTGGTGTGGTTGGTCTGGGTGCAGCCCACACTTTGCTCTGCTCCACTCCCAGCTCTGTGTGTGATAGACCTGACCCAGCTACCATCCAGGATGTCCTGGGCTTGAGCCCTGCTTCCCTCTGCTATTTTGTTGGTTCTGCATTTCTAGAATTTGTTCAGAGCCTTTTTGGGTATTTGGAGGGACCTGGGGGAGAGCTTTAGGCAAGTCCCTGATTTCCAGCTGCCATCTTGGCTCTGCTCCTACCGGGCTCTTTTTTGATCATGGGTTTTAGCTAATCCAATAAATCTCAAATTATTTCTCCATCTATTTTCTATGTAAGTTTTTTTTTTCCAGTGATATATTTCACATTTTTCTATTATTTCCACTCTTTAATTTTGTTTTACTATTTCTTGATATCTCATTGAGTCATTAGCTTCAATTTGCCCATTTCTAATTTATAAAAAAATCTTCAGTGAACTTTTGTCCCTCCTTTTCAATTTGGTCAACTCTACATTTAATGTGTTGTTTTCTTCAGTGAAGCTTTTGTAATTTTTGAGACAGTCAGCATATTAGTCATTTTGCGGAAGAAAACAACCTGTCCAAAAAACTTAGTAAGAAAGAAAGTAAATTATATATATATATATATATATATATATATATATATATATATATATATATATATATATATATATATATATATATATTATATTATTAATTATATACATATATATATATTTATAGCTCTGCTCTCTGGAACTCTCAGTTCTTTCTCTATAGGCAGATAACACTTCTCATCATAAATCCTCTGGGATTATGTTAGATCATTATATTGCTGAGAATAAATAAGTCATTCACAGTAGTCCATTGTGCAATATTGCTGTAACTATGTACAGTTGTCTTCCAGTTATACTCAATTCATTTCACATCAATTCTTGGAAGGTTTTCTAGATTCTTCTGAAATCATTCTGCACATCATTTCTTATAGAATGATAGTATTCCATTATAATCATATAGTAAAACTTGTTCAGCCATTTCGCAATTGATAGATATCCCCTCAATACCCAATTCACACCAAATAGGGCTGCTATAAATACCCTTATACAAATAGGTCCTTTAATCTTTTTAAAAATCTTTTTGGTCAATTCTATTTTTAAAGAGTTCTCTTCAGTGGATTTCTGTGCCTCTTTTTTTTTTTATTTGGCCTATTTTGTTATTCAAAGTGCTATTTTCTTCTGGTATCAATCATTGCTTTTGCCCATTTTCCCTTTACCTCTCATTTAAAAAAAAAACATCTTTTTTGAGTTCTTTTGTGTATTCTTTTGGGGCTTGAGACTAATTAATATTTTTGGTTGAGGCTTTGCATGAAACTTTTTGATAATTTTGTCATCTTTTTGGTTTGTGTTTTGATCTTCTCTGTCACCATAGTAACTTTCTATGGTCAAGTTCTCTTTGTTGTTGTTGTTCTTTTTCCACACTAATTCTTTACTTTTAATTTTATGCTAAAGTTGAGCTCTGCTCCCAAGGTGGGGAGGGGGGGAACTGTCCTAAGATTCAGGTGTTTTTTTTTTTTTTATCCTATTGTTTCCAAAGCTAGTTCTGAGAGTGTGCAAGTTTTCAGTTCTTCTGAGATGGTATGATCTGAGGAGAGTTTTAATCACTGTTCTCTTGGTCTGTGAGCAACCACAAACACTGTTTTCTGCTCTGCAATTATGACCATTGTCTGTGCTCCCTTGCTGCTGGGATCTCTAGTGTGCTAGTGCTCATCCTCTTCTGGGACTTCCATCTTTCAATGAATTCAGATGAGAATGAGATTCAAGTGTTGCTCACCCAGACCATTTTACCCTCCACTGTAAAAACTCTTTTTCTGCACTCCTCTTCTAGAAATAATTTTCCCCAGTCTGCCTCTACTTATATCCTTCTTTATAATGCATCTGTTTTTTGAGATCATACCAACATAATCAAGGCATGAGCCTGTGCCCTCTATGTATATTCATTCCAACTACCCTAATAATTACAATGTTCTTATGAGTTATATTTATCATCTTCCCATATAAGAGAGTAAAAAGTTTAGCCATATTGATTGCCTTATGATTTCTCTTTCCAGTTTACCTTTTTATGCTTCTTTTGAATCTTATATTTGGAAATGAAAATTTCTATTCATCTCTCTTCTTTTCATCAGGAATGCTTGAAAGTCCTCTGTTTCATTAGATATCCATTTCCTTCTAAAGGATAATGCTAAATTTTGCTCAGCAGGTCATTGTTAGTTGTAATCCCAGCTCCTTTGCCTTCCAGGATATCATATTCTAAACCCACTGCTTCTTTACTGTGTTAGCTACTAAATCTTGTGTGCTCTTTGCTGGGGCTCTATGTTATTTGAGTGGTCTCTTTTTTCTGAATATATGTCATGTTTTCTCTTTGACCTGGGAGCTCTGGAATTTGGTACAATATTCCTGGGAGTTTTTACTTTGGGAATTCTTTCAGCAGGTTATCCATGTATTCTTTCAGTTTCTCTTTTACTCTCTGGATCTAAGATAGCAGGGTAGACTACCTTTATAATTTTTTGAAATATGATATTTAGGCTCTTCATTTGATCATGATTTCCAGGTAGTCTATCAATTCTCAAATTCTCTCTTCTCAACCTATTTTTTTCATTTTATTTGCTTTCCTTATGAAATAATTCAAATTTTCTTCTCTTTTTTTCATTGTTTTGACTTGGTTTCATTATTTCTTGAAGTCTTATGTCATTACCTTCAACTTGCCCATTTTCAATTTTTAAGGAATTATATTCTTCAGTGAGATTTTCTACCTCTTTTTCCCCCATTTGATCAATTCTTATTTTAAGGAGGTATTTTCATTAATAAAGTTTTCTACTTCTTTGACCACTCAATCAATTCTCTTTTTGAAGTTGTTATTTACTTCATAATTTTGTGACTCTTTTTCTAAGCTGTTAAATGTCTTTTTGTAAGTTTCATGTATCTGAAGGTTTAAGTGTTTATATGTGACTAATAGAATTCTGCAATAAGGGAAAATAATTTGTGCTAAGTGATAAGGATGCAAAACAGAAAAAAGAAGAAAATAGAGTGGCTGATTACCTGCAGGATTTTGTTACAGGAGACTCTAAATGGTCTTAAAAATAAAATGTCTTCAGGATAAGGAAAATGGCATTAATCAATATTAACGTCAATCCTCTATTTCATTAGATATCCATTTCCTTCTAAAGGATAATGCTAAATTTTGCTCAGCAGGTTATTCTTAGTTGTAATCCCAGCTCCTTTGCCTTCCAGGATATCATATTCTAAACCCACTGCTTCTTTACTGTGTTAGCTATGTTATTTGGGAACAATGTTTGGGAAAGAGATGAGCCAAAGTTGTTTCATCAAGGATAGGAAATTTTATGTAACTTCATCTCTTTCATGGGCTACCGGTATACATGGTCTACATATATGCATTTCAGCCACTGCATGTGACAATAAATTTCTCATTAATTTGATCCAATGGCTGCCTCATGATTTTTACAATGTAACATATTGTTCTCATTTCTTTTCCCTCTCATTTAATTTTTAAAACCACACTTTAGGTGTGCCAGGAATTCTTGTTGGGCTTGGGTACCATTCATATGTTCCTTGCCTACTCCCATCCCTTTTAAAGGAAAAAAAAAGTATTTTGACATCATTGTCTTGTGAATTTCTATTTTGATCTTCCCTGTCACATAAGTATTTTATGTTCACATGTCACATAGGTATCTTTTTTCGTTTTTTTGTTTGTTTCTTTGCTTGTTTTTCTTCCTATTTATTGACTAAGAATTTTATTTTAAAGTGGGTGAGAGTGGGTAGGGGGAATGGGGTCCATATTCCAAACTTCATGCTTTTTGTATTGCTGTTTTCACTGGTAGTTCTGGAGGTTTGGAAGTTTTTGATCCTTCCAGGGTGATATGATCCATATAGAGAGATAGGTTCACTGCTCTTTTGGTTTGCGCTCTGATCCCTACCCAGGAGCGTCCCTGTTTTCTTGCAGCTATAAGTTATACTATTCCTCAGGGTCTCTGCTCCTTTATCAGTGAAAGTAATTCCTGGAACTGTCACCCAATAGTGGCTATAAACAATGAAATTTGCATACAGCACTCTGTCCTGTTCCCAATGCTAGCACAAGGGGCCCTTTCAATCTCTTTCTGACCAATTTCCAGATCCCCTTACCATCTCAGGCTTGAGAGCTCCTAAAGCTGCTATTACTTCTGTCAAAATCTTCAAGGTCCACAGCTGGTATTGCAACCACCCCAGTGTCAAAGACCTCTCCTTTCAACCTCCTATGTTACCTTGGACTGGAAAAAAAAAAAACTTGCCCTGACCTTAAGTTTGCTCTGTCACTCTAGCAGGTGATTTGAAACAATATTTTAAAATTGTTTGGAGGGGTATAAGAGCTCAGCTATAGCGTATTCTCTATTCTGCCATCTTGGCTCCCTCAAACTTTTAATTAGATAGTTTTGCTCAGATAATCTACTAGTACTTCAATCTCAGTTTATTATCCTCCTCCACTGAAACTTCAGGTTGTATGCTTCCTCTATTCGATCTACTCCAGTATCTTTCTATTGCCTCTAGGATAAATTATAAATGTATTTGTTTATATTCTGAAGTCCTTTACAACCAAACCCCAAACTATATTTAGAGAATATATTTAAACATTACATCCTTCAACCCCCAAAACTCTGGAAAACTGACTCAACTGTCGCCACAGAAAACACTCCTCTCATGTGTCTCTTTGTGCCTTTGTATTGACTGGCCCTTATGTCTAGAATTCACTCACTCCTCACTTCCATCTCAAAATGGCCCTCTCTTTGTTTGCGACACAATTGAAACATGACATATTGTATGTATACCCCTTCCCAAATGATATTGTATTTAACAATTTTGCATTTACTTATATTTCTTCACTTTATATTTGTGCAAGATATATTATATATGTAGTTTTAATTCCTTGAAAGTGAATATTATATTTTTTTCTTTGTATTTTATTCATAGCACCTAGCGCAGTTATTTTCTTAGTTTTTTTAATTTATTTTTTTTTCTTTTTAGTTTACAACATTCAGTTCAACATGGTTTTGGGTTCCAAATTTTCTCTCCCCTCTTCCTCACCCAAGATGGCATGTAATCCAACATAGGTTCTACATTTACCTTCACATTAAACTTATTTACATAATAGTCCAATTGAAAAGAAGAATGATAACCAATGTAATGAATCATCAGAGAGGAGAAACGAAACCAAAAAAGAAGGTAAAAAAGAGAGCAAATAGTTTGCCTCAATCTTCATTCAGACTCCATAATTCTTTCTCTGGATGTGCATAGTTTTTTTTTTTTTTTTTTTTCCCATCCTGAGTCTTTCGGAGCTGTTTTTGAGCCTTGTATTGATGAGAGGAGTCAAGTCTATCAAAGTTAGTCCTTACCAAGATCATGTGTCTGTAATCATATATAATGATCTCCTGATTCTGCTTCCCTCATTCAGCATCGGTCCATATTCTTTCCAGGTTGTAAGGAACTCCATCTGTTCCTCATTTCTTACTGCACAATATTATTCCATTACATTGATACACCACAATTTGTTTAGGCATTCCCCAATTGATGGGCATACCCTTGATTTCCAGTTCTTTGCCACCACAAAGAGAGCTGCTATAAATAGTTTTGTTCATGTGGGTCAATTTCCCACTTATATGATCTCTTTGAAATATGGCCCTAGAAGTGATATTGCTGGGTCAAAGTGTATGAAGTTTTTTATAGCTCTTTGGGCATAGTTCCAAATTGCTCTCCAGAATGGCTGGATCAGTTCATAACTCCACCAATGATGTAGCAATGTTCAAATTTTCCCACATCCTCTCCAGCATTTGTCATTTTCCTGTTTTATCATGTTAGCCAATCTGACAGGAGAGATGTAATCCCTAACATTTATTTTAATTTGCATTTCTCTAATCAATAATGTTTTAGAGCATTTTTTCATATGCCTATAGATCTCATTAATTTCTTCCTCTGAAAATTGCCTGTTGATATCCTTTGACCATTTCTCAATTGGGGAATGATTTGTATTCCTGTAAATCTGGTTCAGTTCCTTGTACATTTTAGATATGAGGCATTTATTGGGCACACTGGTTATAAAGATTTTCTCCGAATTTCCTGCTTCCCTCCTGATCTTTGTTGTATTGGCTTTGTTTACACAAAAAACATTTTGGTTTAACATAATCAAAATTATCCATTTTTCATTTTATAATGCTCTGTATGTCTTGGTGTGTCATGAATTCTTCCCTGTCTCATAAATCTGACAGGTAAACTATTCCTTGCTCTCCCAAATTGCTTATAGGATCAGCCTTTATTCCTAAATCATGTACCCATTTTGACTTTATTTTGGTATATGGTATAAGATATGGGTCCATGCCCAGTTTCTGCCATACCATTTCCCAATTTTCCCAGCAGTTTTTGTGAAATAAATAATTCTTACCCCATAAGCTGGATTCTTTGGGTTTATCAAAGAGTAGATTGCTACAGTTGGTGACTTCTGTGTCTTGTGTAACCAATGTATTCCACTGATCCACCACTCTGTTTCTTAGCCAGTGCCAAGTAGTTTTGATGACTGCTGCTTTAGGGTACAGTTTAATATCTGGCATGGCTAGGCCACCTTCCCTAGCATTTCTTTTCATTATTTCCCTTGATGTTCTAGACATTTTCTTCTTCCAGATAAATTTTGTTGTTATTTTATCCAGCTCTGTAAAATATTTTTTTTTGGTAATTGGATTGATATGGCACCGAATAAGTAAATTAATTTAGGTAACATTGTCATTTTTTAATATTAGCTTGGCCTAACCATGAACACCTGATGTTTTTCCATGTTTTTAGATCTGACTTTATTTGTATGAAAAGTGTTTTGTAATTGTGTTTACATAGGCCCTGGGTTTGGCATACCTAGCACCATTCTTGCTACAAAATGCCCACAATTAAATCATTATTAATTGATTATTTAATCACTCTCCCATCTGACTTCACTTTTTATGTCAGTAGCAGCATCAATTTTTTTTTGTTTCCCATGCTCAGACCTTTGTTATCTTTGAGTCATCTCTCTTCCTTGGTGTGCCATAGACAAACAATTGCCAAAATCCTGGTTATTCTGCCTCCATAATGTTTCATATATCTATTTCCTTCTCTGTATTTCCAATGTCACCACTGAGATATAATGTCTTAATAGCTCTCCTCTGAAATACTGCAATAACTTAATGAAACAAATCCATAAGTTTCACTCTTATCCATCCCTTCCAGGGCATCCTTCAAGACAGTTCTAGAATATTATTTGTTGTGCTTTAGCTAGTACAGTCATTTCTGTTTATCAAAAATCTATTGCCTTTCAAATAAAATTCTTTTTTTTGGTTGATTATACATATTTATTTAATATATTTAGTTCTCAGCATTGATTTTCACAAAAGTTTAAATTACAAATTTTTTCCCCATTTCTACCCTCCCCCCACTCCAAGATGGTGTATATTCTGGTTGCACCGTTCCCCAGTCAGCCCTCCAATCTGTCACCCCATTTCCCTCCCATCCCCCTTTAGCTTCTTCTCTTGTCGGGCAAGATAAATTTCTATTCCCCATTGCCTGTGTATCTTATTTCCTAGTTGCATGCAAAATTTTTTTTTTGTTGTTGTTGTTTTTGAATGTCTGTTTTAAAAACTTTGAGTTCCAAATTCTTTCCCCTCTCCCCTCTTCCCTCACCACCCACCCTCCCTAAGAAGGCAAGCAATTCAACATGGGCCACATGCGTATCATTATGTAAAACCCTTCCACAATACTCATGTTGTGAAAGATTAACTATGTTTTGCTCCTTCCTAACCTATCCCCCTTTATTGAATTTTCTCCCTTGACCCTGTCCCTTTTTAAAAATATTTGTTTTTCATTACCTCCTCCCCCCCATCTGCCCTCCCTTCTATCATCACCCCTTTTGTATCTTCTTCCTCCTTCTTTCCTGTGGGGTGAGATACCCAACTGAGTGTGTATGGTATTCCCTCTTCAGGTCAAAACCAATGAGAGCAAGATTTACTCATTCCCCCTCACCTGCGCCCTCTTCCCTTCCTACAGAACCACTTTTTCTTGCCACTTTTATGTGAGATAATTTACCCCATTCTGTCTCTCCCTTTCTCCCTCTCTCAATATATTCCTCTCTTATCCCTTAAATTGGTTTTGTTTTTTAAGATATCATCCCTTCATATTCAACTCACCCTGTGCCCTTTGTGTGTGTATATATATATATACCTACATATATACATACATTGACACACTCATATGTATGTATATATATATATGTATATGTATACACATATACATATATGCATATTCCTTTCAGCTACTATGATATTGAGATCCCATGAATCATACACATCATCTTTCTATATAGGAATGTAAACAAAAGAGTTCAACTATAGTAAGTCCCTTATGATTTCTCTTTCTTGTTTACCTTTTCACACTTCTTTTGATTCTTGTGTTTGAAAGTCAAATTTTCTATTCAGCTCTGGTCTTTTCACTGACAAAGCTTGAAAGTCCTCTATTTTATTGAAAATCCATATTTTGCGTTGGAGCATGATACACAGTTTTACTGGGTAGGTGATTCTTGGTTTTAATCCAAGCTCCATTGACTTCCAGAATATCATATTCCAAGCCCTTCAGTCCCTTAATGTGGAAGCTGCCAGATCCTGTCTTTTCCTGATTGTTTTTCCAAAATATTCAAATTGTTTCTTTCTGGCTGCTTGCAGTATTTGCTCCTTGATCTGGGAGCTCTGGAATTTGGCAACAATGTTCCTAGGAGTTTTCTTTTGGGGATCTATTTGAGGAGGCAATCTGTGGATTCTTTCAATTTCTATTTTACCCTCTGGCTCTAGAACATCAGGGCGATTCTCCTTGATAATTTCTTGAAAGATGATATCGAGGATCTTTTTTTGATCATGGCTTTCAGGTAGTCCAATAATTTTTAAATTATCTCTCCTGCATCTATTTTCTAGGCCAGTGGTTTTTCCAATGAGATATTTGACATTGTCTTCCATTTTTTATTCCTTTCATTCTGTTTTATGATATCTTGATTTCTCATCAAGTCACTAGCTTCCACTTGCTCCAATCTAATTTTTAAGGTAGTATTTTCTTCAGTGGTCTTTTGGACCTCCTTTTCCATTTGGCTAATTCTGCTTTTCAAGGCATTCTTCTCCTCATTGCCTTTTTGTAGGTCTTTTGCCATTTGAGTTAGTCTATTTTGTAAAGTGTTGTTTTCTTCAATATTTTTTTCAGTATTTCTTTGGGTCTCCTTTAGCAAGTCACTGACTTGTTTTTCATGGTTTTCTTGCATCATTCTCATTTCTCGTCCCAATTTTTCCTCTACTTCTCTAACTTGCTTTTCCAAATCCTCTTTTGAGCTCTTCCATGGCCTGAGACCACTTCATGTTTTTCTTGGAGGCTTTTGGTGTAGGCTCTTGGACTTTGTTGACTTCTTCAGGGCATATGTTTTGGTCTTCTTTGTCACCAAAGAAGAATTCCAAAGTCTGAAACTGAATCTGGGTGTGTTTTCACTGTCTGGCCATGTTCCCAGCCAACTTACCTGACCCTTGAGTTTTTCATCGGGGTATGACTGCTTGTAGAGCAAATAGTACTTTGTTCCCAGCTTGAGGGGATACACCATTCATTTCAGAGTCATTTCTATACAGCCAGCTCTGCCACACCAGCACTCCTCCTTCCTCAAGAACCACCAACCCAGATCTGATGCAAATCTTCAGCAGGCTCTGCACTCCTGCTCTGATCTGCCACTTAATTCCTCCCACCACATGGGCCTGGGGCTGGAAGTAACTGAAGCTGTAGTTCTGTAGCTGTACCTCCCCCGCTGCCCCTGGGGTGGTTGCTGAACTGCAAAGTCTGTCCCCCTCAGCTTTTCCCACTAACCTTCTTTGTTGTCTTTGGTGTTTGTGGGTTGAGAAGTCTGGTAACTGCCACAGCTCACTGATTCAGGGTGCTAGGGCCTTTCCTGCCCAGTTCCTGGTCTGGTTGGTCCTGTTGCCTCCCATGCTGAGCTCTGCTCCCCTCCACTCTGTGCACAATATACCTCATCCAGTGACCGTCCAGGCTGTCCTGGGCTGGATCCCTGCTTCCCTCTGCTATTTTGTGGGCTCCGCAGTTCTAGAATTTTTTCAGAGCCATTTTTATTGTGTTTTGGAGGGATGCAGTGGGGAGCTCATGCAAGTCCATGTTTTCCAGCCACCATCTTGGCTCCACCCCTGGAAGTCCTCAAATAAAATTCTTAACTGAAATTCCTAGCATTCAAGGCCCTCTTTTATGGTGCTTTTCCAGTAGTATTTTATATTAGTGGTAATGCATATATTGATTGGATGGACTTTTGCTTGCCAAACATATGTTGTTTTCTTCTCTTCCCACCTTCGCTCACATTATTCTCTGTATAAAATGCCCTCCCTTTTAATTCCTACTAATTCCTGTTGAATTTCTATGAATACTTTAAGGCCCAGATCAGATGTCGATGCTTCATGAATCCTTCCTTGATCAGGGTAATCATTTCTTTCCATTTTATTTAATTGTATGTTTGATCAGAATCAGAATCTTTTTTCCATGACTGAATTTCTTTGTCTATATTTTCATCAGTCTAGTGTTCGATCATAGACGAACCAAAGACTTTTGGGTGTGTATATGGTGGGGTGGTGGTGGTGGTGAAAATTTAGTTTGACTGTTAATGAAAAACCCTCATGAGTCAATGGCTAATGATGACATTTTGGCCCTAGAAGAAATTAGGTGTAACTAGGCAGAAGGGAAGAATAGTTGAGGAAGCTATTTCATTGTCATATAAATTTCAAAACAACCAGGAGTTTAACACAAGAGGTAGCAGTTGATTTACAGAGATAGCAAACTCATGCTAGTCTCAAGGAACTGATTAATATGTAATTGAGAAATGTTTAACAAATAAAAATAAAACAAAACATAATGTTAATTTGTAATTTTCTAAGTCAATATGTAGAGGTACATATTTGTTTATATTTCTGTTTGACACCATTAGTGTATTAGAGTAAAAGTAACACTAATGAATATCTGTTATAGCGAATGAGGTTTGGAGTTAAGAGGACCTAAATTTGAATTGCACTGAAGTTATTTATTAGACCTATGACCCTGTGAAAGTCACTTAACATCCATTAACTTAGTGTTCTCACTTATAAAATGGAGAGAATTATAGCACTTACTTCAAAGACAATCAAAGCAGATTATATTCATATGTGTGTGTGTTCAAATTCCAACCTAACTACTTTCTATGTGTGTGATTCTGCGCAACATCTTCACATATCTGGGTTTCAATTTCCTAACTGTAGAATAAGCTCATTGAAAAAGATGATTTTTAATATCCCATATAGCTCTAAATACAGTGACCTCTGTTTTAAGGTGGTTTGTATTTAAATAGCATCCTCATTACAATTCTTTAAGCAACTGTCATGTATTCAGAGAGCTGCTATTATTGTTGTGCTTTACAAGCTATGTTTGAGCAGAACACACAAAATAGCAGAGGGAAGCAGGGATCCAGCCCAGGACAGCCTGGATGGTCGCTGGATGAGGTCTATCATGCATGGAGTGGAGGGGAGCAGAGCTCAGCATGGGAGGCAGCAGGACCAACCAGACCAGGAACTGGGCAGGAAAGGCCCTAGCACCCTGAATCAGTGAGCTGTGGCAGTTACCAGACTTCTCAACCCACAAACAGCATACACAACAGAGAAGGTTAGTGGGAAAAGTTGTGGGGGACAGAGTTTGTGGTTCAGCCACCACCCCAGGGGCCGTGGGGGAGGTGCAGCTACAGAACTACAGCTTCAGTTACTTCCAGCCCCAGGCCCATGTGGTGGGAGAAATTAAGTGGCAGATCAGAGCAGGAGTGCAGAGCCCGCTGAAGATTTTGCTCATATAAAATAGCACCTACCTTTGCAATAAGGGAAAAATGAAAGTTGTAAAATATTTTGTAAACCTTAAAACTATGTAAATGCCAATCATTTTTATTGGTATTGGTGTTGATATAGATGAAAACTCAAAGCCAGGAGCTGTGGGTTCAAGTTCTTCTTCAAACTTAGAGGTTATGTATAACCAATTACTGTTCTAGGCAATTCTATGGGATTAAGTTTAAATGGGAACCCTTATTGATAGTTCCTTTACCTGGGAGTTCTCTTTACCAGTGGAATCAGAGATCTTTTCTCTATGTTCTATATACACACATACATGCAATTGAAATTCAAAAGCAATTAACAGGAAAAATGACCGCCTCATTCATTAAATTTGACAGATATTGAGGAAAAGCTCTCCCAAGGGTACTAAATGAATTGAAACTTCAAAGAGAGAGCAGGAGGCATTAAGGTCAAAGCTGACAATTTGTTTTAATTTAGTTAAGAAGTGTCATTTAAACAGTATCTGACTTCCTGTTAGGAGCTTATCTATGGGTGCACCAGATGCAAATGGAATGTGCATTTTGTTATGTCTCATGCAAACTAGTGATTGTCTGAGCCATTATTATTCCCCTGAACAGCCCCAGAGGCTCCATTTTTTTAAAAATTGGTTCCTGCAGTGTTTCTGTTCACTTCTCAGTTAAGACCATTCTCCAGCCATTTTATGTGCAATGCCCTGAGTGAGTTAAGGAGTGCAATATCACTGTTTTTAGGCAGATTTATTTTATTATGACAAAATAAATGAAAATAATAATTGAAACAATTATAACAAATAAATCAGCACTTGAGAGAAATTTGAAGGGCATTTCACTATGCTATTAGGATGTAATAGATTAAACTGTTCTATTAATCAGTATTAAACTTGTAAGTATCTTAAAAGAAAGTTCTACATGCTTGACCTTTTCCTTTTAGATTTCTCCTTCCTGGAATTTTTTAGGTCTAATACTCAAAGAGGTAATGAAATTATTAGAAAAGACAAAGGGCTTTTATCCATGCTATTTTAGATAAAAGTTTAGGCCACTTTAATTACATATCATATGCCATCCCTTATGTATTGTCCACAATCTCAAGGAGCCATTAATCGGTAATAAGATATGACTCCTCTTTTACCTTAAATCATTTAAGAAATTTGGGAAAAGATACTATTGTGTAATGTATAATATGTGCAAATTCTAAGTGTCAGTTTTAGCAATTGTCTTTACAATGAACATTTTGGTTCTGTATCTTACAAAAGAATATTTTGAATGGTCTAAATAGTTGATAGTAACTAAATTTAAAACAACAATACTTCCATTTGTATTGATATCATGAGATTCATTTTATGAAGGAGCTGAACAATAGTTAGAAAAATATCTGTCCCATCAATTCATGCAGATGATTAATAAACAACAAGTAGCATTTATATGACATTTTAAGCTTTATGAAGTACTCTACAAATATCTCCTGTCCTCACAATAATCTTGAGAGGTATGTCATTAACATTCCAATTTTACATAAGGGGAAATAGGGGCAAGCAGAGGTTAAAGTGATGTCAAATTGATGAAGTTAAGACTGTGGGAGCCCCCTTGAACTCCTCTTGAATCTTCCCAGGCCCTTGGGCTGAGGCCTTAAGCCTTTATTTGTTACTAGGCCCAAATTTCAAGGCTAAGTTAACTTTTAAACTAGTTTAGCCCTCCATTATCTGGCTAGTTTCCACCCTTGATCCTATCTAAGTGTCTACGCCTAAATCTATTACCCTTAAACTAGCCTAGCCCTACATTGCTTGTTATCTCCAGCTTACCTTCAGCTACCCTTAATCCCATTCTCTTGGTTCCTGGAGTCTGACCTCATCCCAGTCCCATCAAGTTCCTCCTTAGACTCCTCCTCAAGACCCCCCCTATACTCCTTCTCCGATCACCCCAAGACCACCCTAGATCCCTCCCACAATCTTTGTATATTAGTTTCATCTTGCCTCCATGAAGGTGCTCAGATTCCATCTACCTCAGATGGAATCTGGCCCGCTTGTGAAAATGAGCGAGCATCACAAAGGGTGAGATTTCTTAAGACAACCCAATATAGTGAATCTGTAATAAACTTTGTCTATCTTTGGGTGTGAGAAGGTTTGAATTGAATTCATTTGAGCAGGACCCAGCGTGCTGGCATTTTGGGGTCTCAAGCATCCCTAAAAACATATAGTTCCCTGACCCCTTCATATGATTCCCTTACCTCTTCAATATAGCTAGTAAGTGTCTGAGACAGGACTTGAATTCTGGTCTTCTTAATTCATGGCTTTCAAAATCATGGGTTCTTTAATAATTATAAGGGTTATAGGCCAACTTTTCATTGCATTTCATCAAAGGAATGTCACAAACCACTTATTCATGTCACTTAATAATGTATCTTGCTCCAAATCCACCCTCCACATTCTCCACTAGCTTCACCATTAGTAAATAGTAAAATTACCATGTAATTTTCCCTTTCATTATTTTACTTGACTTAGTCTTAGAATCACATTTATATTTACATCAGTTTGAGCTATGGTATGGAGTTCCAGGTGTGTGTAATCTCATTTTTCAAATATTGTTTCTCTCATTTTTTGTACCAGTGGGGGATCTCCATATCCCACTCTTAAGCCTTGGTAAATGTAACCATAAACAAGAAATAAAATTATTAGATTAATAAAATTTTAGATGTTAGAAATAATAGAGTTCTAGTAAATAATAAATGAGAATATAAATGCATATACCTATTTCTCAGTTGTTCATGACACCATCACAAAAAGTGACCATATATATGTGGTCATAAAACCCAACAGGAAGAGATAGAAAGAGAAATTCCATTCAAAGTTACTGTAGACACTATAAAATATTTGGGAGTCTATTTGCCAAGACAAACCCAGGGCCTATATGAACGTAACTATGACACACCTTTCACATGAATAAAATCAGATCTAAATAAATGGAAAAATATCAGTTGCTCATGGTTAGGCCGAGCTAATATAATAAAAATGATAATTTTACCTAAATTAATCTATCTATTCAGTGCCATACCAATCGAACTACCAAAAAATTATTTTACTGAGATGGACAAAATAATAACAAAATTCATCTGGAAAAACAAGAGGTCTAGAATATCTAGAGTATTAATGAAAAGAAATGCTAGAGAAGGTGGCCTAGCGATACTAGATGTTGAACTGTATTACAGAGCAGCAATCATCAAAACTGCCTGGTACTGGTTAAGAAACAGGGGTGTGGATCAGTGGGATAGGATAGGTACACAAGTAGGAGAAATCAACAAGTTTAGCAATCTACTCTTTGATAAACCCAAAGAGGCCTGCTTCTGGGTTAATAATTCATTATTTCACAAAAACTGTTGGGAAAATTTGAAAATGGTAGGGCAGAAACTGGGCATAGACCAATATCTTACACCATATACCAAAATAAAGTCAAAATGGGTTCATGATTTAGGAGTAAAGGCCGATACTATAAGTAGTTTAGGAGAGTGAGGTATAGTCTATTTATCAGATTTATGGAAAAGAAAAGAATTCATGACCCAACAAGAGATAGAGAGCATTACAAAATGCAAAATGGATAATTTTTGATTATGTGAAATTGAAATGTTTTTGTACAAAAAAAGCCAATGCAACAAAAATTAGGAGGGAAGCAGAAAATTGGGAGAAAATCTTTGCAACTAGTATCTCTGATAAAGGCCTCATTTCTAAAATATACAGGGAACTGAGCCAAACATATAGGAACACAAGCCATTCCCCAATTGAGAAATGGTCAAAGGATATGAACAGGCAGTTTTCAGAGGAAGAAATTAAAGCTATCTATAGGCATATGAAAAAATGCTCTGGATCACTACTGATTAGAGAAATGCAAATCAAAACAACTCTTAGATACCACATCTCTCCTGTCAGATTGGCTAAAATAACAAAACAGGAAAATGATAAATGCTGGAAAGGATGTGGGGAGATTTGAACATTGTTGCATTGCTGGTGGAGTTGTGAGCTGATCCAGCCATTTTGGAGAGCAATTTGGAACTATGCCCAAAGGGCTATAAAAATGTTCATACCCTTTGACCCAGCATTACCACTTCTAGGGTTGTATCCCAAAGAAATCACACAAGCAGGAAAAGGACCCATATGTACAAGGATATTTATAACGGCTCTTTTTGTGGTAGCCAAGAATTGGAAATCAAAGGGATGCCCATCAATTGGGGAATGGCTGAACATGCTGTGGTATATGAAGGTAATGGAATACTATTGTGCCATAAGAAATGGGGATGATACGGACTTCGTAACAACCTGGAAAAACCTACACGACATAATGCTGAGTGAGCAGAGCAGAGCCAGGAGAACATTGTACACAACCACAGATATATGGACTCTGTGAGGACCAACCCTGACATACTTCGCTCTTCTCAGCAACGTAAGGTGCAAGGACAACTCCAGGGCACTCACGATGGAGAATGCTATCTTCATCCAGAGAAAGAACTGTGAAGTTTGAATACAGATTGAGGCGCACCACATGCTCGCCTTTTTCTCTTCTCTTTTGTTTTTGTTTTTGGGTTTTTTTTTTTGGTTCTGTTTCTTCTTTCTCATGATTCATTCCATTGGTTATAATTCTTCTCCACAACTTGACTAGTGTATGAATTAATTGAATGCAAAGATATACATGGTAGTTATATGAGATTCCATGCCATCTTGGTGAGGGAGGGGGTAGGGAGGGGAGAAAATCTGGAACTCAAAATTATGTAGAACTGTGTATGGTAAACTAAAAATAAAAATAAATAAATGAATGAATGAATGAATAAATAAATAAATAAGGCTTAAGGGACATACTTGCAGGACTTGGGGCCATGGCTTTGAAAGAGAAAGATTAATGTATCATCAATTCCATCTTATTGCTTTTACAACTCTTTTTAAGGCAAGGTAATACATTTCTCTCTCTCTACCCTCCCTTCCATATGTGTGTGTATGTGTGTCTGTGTCTGGTCTGTGTCTGTCTGTCTGTCTCTCTCTCTCTCTGTGTAGTGGCATGCATGAATACTATATTCTGAATTTGAAATGGATTCCTATGTTTATTTTTTCAATCTTGATATGATCATAGAAATAAGTGTGGGAAGGTGTTCAGTATGTGAAAATATCATTAACCAATTCCCCTTTTTGATTATTTTTTAGAAAGAAGACTGATCACTACATATCACACCTGTTCCTCTTTAGCCTTAAAGCTTAAAAAAAATAGATAATATAAAAAGCTACTCAGCAACTCAAACATGTCTGTACTAAAGTGTTGATTCTTTTGTTCTCTCCAACTGTGAAATCAAATCTCATCTAGTGTAAGGAATTTCAATGAACAAAATATATCAAAATACATAACTAACTACAAGACAGAAGGATAATTGTTCTAGTTTGTTTCCTAAGGCAATATTCCATAGGATGCAATCCTCACAACTTCTTTGTTATGTTTATTGTCTATTTGTCTTTTATTGTCTAGACAGACAGAAAGACAGACAGATAGACAGATGATATAGAAATACATTGAGAGAAAACTTCCTATGGCCAAGGCACTGTATTAGGTAAAAGTAAAAAATTCTTCAAAAGAACCTTTAGATGAGCATCACATTCAGCATGCAAATGGAAGAAACAAAGGGAAGATGAGCAATTTCAGCTATCCATGAAAAACTGAGACTAAATATTTTAGTTTTTATATCATTAAGGGTAGATAAAGCCATGATTACATGGTGGGAGGGTGATCTTTTTACTTATTTGCTGATTTTTTTATTACAAATTTTCATTTATTTTTGAAAGTAAACTGCCACATTGAAAATTGAAATAACTTGCAATTTTAAATAACTGTTAGAAATTTCAGATATTAAATTTCAATTGAATTTCTAGAGTAAATTACATACTTTGAAAAGCAAAAACAACTTTTAAAATGTGTCTGTGGCATTAGATTTTTTACATTACATAAAGTTGTTCATGGTATAAGTAAAAGTGAAAATGAATCATTTTTTTAATGTTACATCCAGCCATTGATGTAGTCAAAACAATACTTGGTGATGAGTATGCAAAGCAACTTTGATAGGTTCTCTTTTTGGGGATAATATGTTGGAAAGGCCTTTATCCTCAAGTAAAGCAGGAACATGAAATCATTTTTTGCATTGAAAATAGATGAAGCAACAGATACAAAAATATGTATTTGATAATATATGTATTGTATGTTGCTGAAATTGATGTAAAGGAATCATCATCATTTTAAAAACTTATTGATGGTGATGCCACATCAAGAGATAGTTCCAGTATTATTTTTGGATTTTATAATGAAAATGATATAACGGGAGAATAGTATTAGATTCAACATTGATGAGGATTAAGTGATGTCAAGGCAAAGTGTAGGTCTACAATCACTGGTTAAATGTATGTCCTTTCATGCAGTTTAAACACCATGCAGGTTTCTAATTAATAAATTACATTGAGATATTTTGGTGAAGAACTACATAGAGTTTTTCAATTTGTTACAAAACAAAAAGTTTTATAAAGTATATTCCTTTAGAAGGTTGACTGATTATAAGAGACAGTGTATATGAAAATTCTATATTTTTTGTGACTTTTTGCTGCTTGTCTCTATCCTTAGTTATTTGAAGAATATTTTAGATAAAAGTAAAAAGTATCTTAATTAGAGAAAAAATTAAGCCAATTCATTTTTTAACAAAAATCCCTACTGAAATGCTTGAGAATGGTCGACATTTTAAACTGAGCATTCTAACAAACAAAGCAAAACATAAAAACTTTGCAAGTTTCTAAAATTCATACTCTGATACAGAAAGATGATTGCACTTATGAAAAACTTAAAGTTAGGTTAAAAATTTTCAAAGTATCATTTGGTATGTTTCTCAGTTAAAAGAAAAGTGTCAGTGCTATAAATGAAAATGAAGAAAGTAAAAACCTACTTTTTAATTATTTGACTGGTCTACAGAAACAGTTTTCATTTTATTATACCTTACTAGATATGAATAGCCAAGGATTCCATTTTTAAAGACAAATATGATGCATTTGTTCTTACTCTTTTGAAAACCATAGTTAATATGTATGTTTTGTATCTGGCTTTAAAATTAACACAAAGGTGAAAATCTCATGTTTTGGCTCTAGATAAATGGAGAATTTTCTGGTTTATCAAACAAAAAAAAAGTCAGTGTTGCTGTCACTAATAATACATTATTTGCCTGAAATCAATTTCTCTGCTATAGCTATTATAGAGAAAAATATCAAACTCTACTAATCATTTAAAAAAAAGATTGAGTAATTTTATTATTAGACACCACATTTTGATAAATTTTTGTTTCTCAAATAAATTTTCTCAAAAAGCCAATTGATATTATTGCTGTTGTATTGTTTTATTATGATTGTTACTTTGTATGTTATATATGAGAAAATTGTAGAGGATTTTATAAGTCAATCAATAAGCATTTAGTAAATGTTATTATTTGTCAAGCATTGTAGTAGGGAATTCAATGTTGGAGGTGCTGTGGGGAAGACCCAGGTTGTTGACATACTTGGGAAGTGGTTTGGCCAAAAAAAAAGTGACTAAATTTTCTGTAACCTTTCATTCTCATCCCACTACTATATATACCACTAAGGAAGTCAAAGACTGAAACAAAAATGAAATATGTACTAAAATATTCATAGTAGCAGGCTTTGTTATATAAACAAAGTGAGTACCCACCATTTGGGAAGTTACTTAAAATGGGGTATCAATGTAAAGGAATTTCTTTATGCTATCAGAAAAAAAATGAAGATGAGGAATTCAGAGAACTACAGAAAAAGTTTGTGAGAGATGAAGAGGTTTGGCTTTAGTGTCAGAGGGGCTGGGTCAAAATCTTTTTTCTCATGGGTACTTCCCTTGTTCATCATTTTGGGCAAGTCACAATTTCTGTGAGATGCATTTTTCTAATATTTGAAGATAACAAGGCTGAATTAAATGGCCTCCAAGATTCCTCTCCTCTTTATTTCTATGATTCTATGATGCTGAAAGAAATAAGAAAAACCAAAAGAACGACCTGCACAAAAATTCGATGAAAGCAAGTCAAATTCTGAGCAAATGAACAATTGATGATGGTACTAGAGAACTGAAAACAAAACCTATTTTCCTCATTGCAATAAAGAGGTAGAGGGAAAAATGATGTATACATTGTCAGATATGATCACTTCACCAGAACCTTTTGTTGAAATATTTTCCTTTGATACAAAGAAGGGTTCATCTAGAGGGAAGGTTCCTTTTCAAGAAATGAATCTGATTTAAAGACAAAAGGCATCAAAATATGTCTTATAAAAAGTAAGTTGTTAATGATATAAAAGAATTTAAAGAAGAGACAAGAGAGATATTTTGAAGAAACATTATTTTATTTGAATGTGTAACAGAGATCGGAGTGGAGAAAGATATTCTAGAGTTGTAGTGTGGGCTTTGTTAAAATGCATGATAGCTTAGGTGTACTTTCCTCATAACAAATGTTACATTAACAAGAAAAGGACTTTCAAATGCATTCCATCTAAAGGTTCTCTCTCTTTGAGAGCACACTTTCTTTTCTAGAACAATATTTCTCTAATGTCTATCTAAAATCAATTTCATTGATAGCAAAACAAATCCATTAATCTCACCTGATTCTAGGAAACATCAGCACATTTTTTAGATGTAATAATTTAACTAGTGACCCTCTCTAAACCTTTGATAGGGTCAGCAGTAACCTTCATGTCCTTACTATTCACCAATAGTAAATTTCCAGATGCTAACTCTTGATTTGTTTTTCTCAAGGTCAAAGAAAAAAAATATTACTTTTTGGAGTGCCAATTTATTTTAAAATGCTCAGAAAAATGTGTTCAGTATGAGTACCAACAAAAAGGTCTATAACACATGAAAGAAAAAAAAGCAGCTCAGAACATGTATTCTTTCAAAAGGAAGTAATGATTGAAATGTGTCAAAATATTTATGAACTACCATATTTGAGGCTGATGGATTGGGTTCAGATGATTCACTAGCAACAAGTAGCACTTCTTAGTTCACTTATCTCTTAAATGATAATGATTCAGGAACTTTCCTGTATCTCATAATATGGTTGTTGCAAAAGTGATGTGAAAGAATAGATACGAAAAGCATTCAGAGAAGCATTAAATATAAAACAGTATAGAAATGTAACTATAAAGAAACCACTAATAGCTTCCTTTAAAAACTCTGTAAACATTTAAAAATGTACTGGAGATTAGGAGGTGTGGAAAGATCTGGCCTGAAAAGGAAAGTTATCTTTTCTGAGACAGGGGCCAGTTTGTAAAATGAAAAAAACTTTTACTGAGACTAATAGAGAAACCCATTAAACTGTGATTAGATCTAGATCCTAATGGGATAAAAGAGGTGAACTGATACAAGGTAGACAGAAGCCTCCTAATTGCTAAGAGACTATTATGGTTCTTTTGCAGACATAGAGGAGTCACATGACTTCCTTTCCCCGGTTGAAAGAGGGCTACAAGCTCTTCTTATGACAGTGTAAGTAGTTACAAGTTCCCATGGTTAGGTATTACTGTATCTTTGTATAGCATGGTTATAGAGATCAGTTTGTAGAAAGAAAGAATAATAAGAACTCATTCCTTTACACTCTCCCCTTTCTTCAGGAAAAAAAGATGAAGAGTTTAGTCCCTGGAGCTAAACCCTGCCCCCAACCCTACCATTAAGCTCAGATGCAGGCTAATTCCAGCAAACACAGATGTTCAGAGGAAATTGAAATGAACACCCAGGCACAGGTTTGAGGGGTTTGGGGGTGAGGAGAACTATGGAATGACTTTAAAATATTTTGTCATGACCTAATGAGATCCCTGGAAGCCCTACCTACAACTCTGAATGGAGAAACATCCAAATTTTCATTGCCCTGGGAGCTAAACCGCACTTTTTGGTACACTTTTTGAAGTCTCAACAAAACCAAAGATATATATGGAGACAAAGAATTTCAAAAGAAATTCAAGGTGGCCAAATACAATATAAACAAGACACAAACATTCAGATATAGCCAATATGAGAATTTGTTTTGCTAGATTATGTATATGTCAGGGAAAAATAAGAACCACAATCATTTGACATCTTGATAGATTAACAAAATTGACATCCCCCAACTACCTTGTCTGCTAATAGTGGAAAGTAAGGAGAAATAAAATAGAGTAAACTAAATAAAGTAGATAGTCCCATCCACTTTTGTTGGAAAATCTATTTTTAACTCTTGCATAAAAGATACTTGCAGTCTTATACAAATGGTTACCTCTACCCTGCAGTTTTATCTAAAAGTGATGCTTTCACAAAGTTAAAAGAATTTGGTCATCCCCCCTTTTCCCTTGACTTTGGAAAAGGAATATGTTCTCCTTCTGATAACAATCTATTCCATCCACATGATGAATATACTTCCAGAAACTACATTTCCCCCCTTCAATATTTCTACTTTCTCTATTTTTCCCTGTGAAAGGTCTTAATTATCTATCCTAAACTGCCATAGAATGCTGATTATTTGTATACTCAAAATAGGCCTGAAATATACATACATATATTTATATAATATATATGTATAATATATGTATATATACTATATATATCTTAAATAATTTGAAGCTGCTAAAGGCAGTATTCTTTTTTATGCTAATACATGTATTAGCTTTCAGACAGGCATCCTAACTTCTTCCACAATCATCAGACCACTGGTGACTGTACTTCTCTTGCAATGGTCTCATCCATCTAGGTAGAGAGAATTTCCCAATACATATGAGTTTCAGGGTTTGATTTTTTTTTCTTTTTTAGTTTGGATGTGTGGGAGAGGGAGAATAAAGATATGGTAGAAAAAAGGGCATTAAGATACTTTTTTAAAAAAAATTCAGCTATGAAAATATCAAGACATCAAGAAAGAAAGAAACAGAAGCAGTATAGCTTTGAAAGCTTTAAGTTCAATGTATGTAATTGAACAGAACAGAAAGCTGGGCATAGTAGAGTACACAATATCATGTTTTTCTGTTCTATGTATATGGAAAAGGACATTTTACTTGGTGTTTAAGTTCAAGATAATTTTCTCCTAAAATAAAGGGTAGTAGAAAGTACAAAATATTATTTGCACCTACAGCTATACTTTCAGAATTAAGGAGGAAATTGGAGAAACCTGGTTGCCTTCTCAGCTCTTTGGAAAAAGATATAGTTCACTTTTTCCAGGGTCACTTATTATCTTATAGGTCACCTTCAATATCTTCCTGTCTGCTCCCGGTGCTCCTAGGACAGAAAATCTATTGGTAGTAGGCTACTCATCACCCAGACTCTGTCTTCCTAATGGAAACATCTGCCACCTTCTTCTTTCTCATCTTTATCTCCCTAATATAAAAATTCATAGGCTTTCCCACACACAAAGAACTGAGAAGAATGAATCAAAATTACAAGTCCCAGAATCCTCTGGGGAATTCAGAATGTGCTCCTGAGAGAGCTGTTAAATTGAAATGTAAGAGAGTGGAGACAGAAAGGCTGAGTAGAATAGAAAGCTGAAAGGACAAAAAAAAAATTGGGTACATAAGGGCTGAGGGCGATACATACATAGGTCAGTATTTTACCTGGAGAGCTAAACTATATCAGTATTGGAATACTCTCTGTAAACAAAAATAGAAAATGTTAGGAAGATGGATGGAGTTTAAAATATGTTCACAAATAACTCTAATGCCTTCTCCACAAATGACACACTCAAATGTAGCTTCTCCCAAGACTTCGCCAAGACTTTTTAGGTTATGAGAGCTTTTTCTTCACTATGTTTCTCATTTGAATGTGCCCTAGGAAATTCTTGGACCTCATAAAATATGTAAATTAATGGTAAATATTGCTTAAATATACCACCTTTAAATTCCTTCTAGAAGATAAGGGATTAATTAGGTGACTGCTGATAGCAGTGTGTCTTGGTACTCTGGGAATTGGCAGCCATAAGAATGAGGAACCCATAAAAATTTTAATTTTGGCTTCTGGATATGTTTAAAGCAACTAGGTCAGTCATGGCAGCCATACCAGAGATCTGTCATTTTTTCTCCCATAATTCTTCCTTGTTTACAATTAAGCACAGTCATGAACTTTTTAACAAATTAGTACCATCACACTTAAATTGTCCTTGTGATGGCAGAGAATACCCCTAATTTCTGCCATGTAGGTAAGCCATCAGTAGGAGACTTGAACAAAACTTTCTGCAACATGGCATGCAAACACAATTATAATCTGAGATTTTGGACCCACAAAACATGGAATGATCACAATGGTTTTAATTTTCTTATATTTTATCATGGGTAATTCAGGCTTGCATAGTAAAAAGTGAATAATAGCAGTTCCTTTAAACAACTATAGGTGGTTGTTATAAACACCTAAAGTGTTTTTTTTTTTATTTGAACTACTTATCAGTTTCGAATAGAAATGAATATAACAGCCAGAGATACTATATAAGTAGGAAAGGGATCTATTCTAGGTTACCTAAATTTAAAGGGACATGACAGCACTTGTACTCCTTTAGCAAGTAGAAAAAAAGAACTGAGTTTAGTATCTACTCAGTAACAATAATTAGTTAAAATAGAGAGCTACTATTTAAAACAAAAAAACTGCCTTGAAATTTTGGTGATGCCATTGCCCATGGAACTCTGGTGTCTCCACTAATGGAGTCTCTGTCATTGTGTCTTTGGTACACATCTCAATGTGGTGTTCCAGAGTTTCACATTACACAAGGCTCTGCCTTCTTCCATCTGATGTCTTTCTCTGATCTTACGCCCTTTCCCTCTGATTTTTCCTATAGAGTTGACTTGAGTAGCACCTTTCTTGCTGCTTGCCTGAGGACATTTTGTGGTAGAATCTGACAATAGCTAAAGAAAGAATGTCAATTCTAATTTTAATTTTGGTAAACATCCTTTAGTAATCATAACTTTAAAGTTCCCACATGCTATCAAAGTTCTTGATAATCACTGGAATTGTTATTTTTCTTCTCAAATTACCTAACATAATTAGAGGAAATACACATTGTCTGATTATGCCTGTAAATGACTGATTACACCTGCAATTATTCTTAAATCAGTTTCCCTTCTGTGCCTAGAAAGAAGAAAGGAAGTGGGCAATTTTGGAAAAACAGCACACACACGCACACACACACAAACACACACACATACATTTTTGACACATCATGAGTTTCCTAGAATCTTCTCAAAACTCCCAATTAAAAAGTATGCTAAAAAATTTATGGTATTTATGTCTGGGTGTGGATTTATGGGTTCTACAAAGTTTGCCTATCCCATAAAACATATATAATCTATTTTTGTAAAAAAAAGTGAGTACTACTACAAAAGAAAAAGCAAAATCTCTGCACCGAGACAATATAGGTCTCATCAAGGTCTCTGCTAGTTGACAGGCTTTGATGGAGTAGAAATTTGAGTTATTGTTTGGTGATTTTATTTATTTATTTTTGGTCTGGAAGGACCTCTTATTTCATTAGCATGGGGCACTGCTGGTAAAGAAACTCTTCTGGTTCTTGGTGAGGGGGCGGAGCCAAGATGGCAGCTGGAAAGCAGGGACTAGTGTAAGGTCCCTACCAAGTCCCTCCAAAAACCTATAAAAAATGGCTCTGAACCAATTCCAGAACTGTAGAAGCCACAAAATAGCAGACGGAAGCAGGGCTCCAGCCCAGGATAGCCTGGATGGTTGCTGGGTGAGGTCTATCACGCACGGAGCTGGGAGCGGAGCAGAGTAGAGCAGAGCCCAGCAGGGTGGCACAGACCAACCAGACCAGGAGCCAGGCAGAACAGGCTCTAGCGCCCTGAATCAGTGAGCTGCAGCAGTTACCAGACTTCTCAGCCCACAAACACCAAAGACAACAGAGAACGTTAGTGGGAAAAGCTGCTGGGGACAGGTGGATAGAGTTCGCATTTCAGCCACTGCCCCAGGGGTAGCGGACTTGGGGCAGCTAAAGAACTACAGCTGCAGTTGCTTCTGGCCCCAGGCCCACCTGGTGGGAGGAATTAAGTGGTAGATCAGAGCAGGAGGGCAGAACCTGCTGAAGATCTAAGTCCAGTCAGGGTTGGGGGTTCTTGTGGATGGAGGAGTGCTGGTATGGCAAAGCTGGCTGTAATAGCTCTGAAATCAACAGCACATCCCCCCAAGCTTGGAACATAGTATTGTTTACTCTACAAGCAGTCATACCATGCTGAAACACTCAAGGATGAAGTTAGTTGGCTGGGAACATGGCCAGGCAGCAAAAATGCACCCAGATTCAGTCTCAGACTTTGGAATCTTTCTTTGGTGACAAAGAAGACCAAAACATACAGGCTAAAGAAGTCAACAAAGTCAAAGAGCCTACAGCAAAAGCCTCCAAGAAAAACATGAGCTGGTCTCAGGCCATGGAAGAGCTCAAAAAGGATTTGGAAAAGCAGGTTAGAGAAGTAGAGGAAAAATTGTTAAGAGAAATGAGAATGCTGTGAGAAAACTATGAAAAACAAGTCAATGACTTGCTAAAGGAGACCCCCAAAATACTGAAAAATATAATGAGGAAAACAACACCTTAAAAAATAGACTAACTTAAATGGCAAAAGAGCTCCAAAAAGCCAATGAGGAGAAGAATGCCTTGAAAGGCAGAATTAGCCAAATGGAAAAGGAGGTCCAAAAGACCACTGAAGAAAATGCCACCTTAAAAATAAGACTGGAGCAAGTGGCAGCTAGTGACTTTATGAGAAATCAAGATATTATAAAACACAACCAAAGGAATGAAAGAGTGGAAGACAATGTGAAATATCTCATTGGAAAAACCATTTACCTGGAAAATAAATCCAGGAGAGATAATTTAAAAATTATTGGACTATCTGAAAGCCATGATCAAAAAAGAGCCTAGATATCATCTTTCAAGAAATTATCAAGGAGATCTGCCCTGATATTCTAGAGCCACAGGGCAAAAAAGAAATTGAAAGAATCCACCGATCACCTCCTCAAATAGATCTCAAAAAGAAATCTCCTAGGAATATTGTTGCCAAATTCCAGAGCTTCCAGATCAAGGAGAAAATAATGCAGGTAGCCAGAAAGAAACAATTTCAGTATTGTGGAAACACAATCATACTAATCCAAGATCTAGCAGCTTCTACATTAAGAGATTGAAGGGCTTGGAATACCATATTCTGGAGGTCAATGGAGCTAGGATTAAAATCAAGAATGACCTACCCAGCAAAACTGAGTATCGTGTTCCAAGGCAAAATATGGTCTTTCAATGAAATAGATGACTTTCAAGCTTTCTTGTTTTTGCATGCAACTAGAGAATAAGATACACAAGCAATGGGGTGTAGAAATTTGTCTTGCCCTATAAGAAAGGAAGGTAAAAGGGGATGGGAGGGAAGTGGGGGGACAGAAGGAAGGGCTGACTGGGGAACCAGAATATATACCATCTTGGAGTGGGGGGAGGGTAGAAATGGGGAGAAAATTTGTAATTTAAAATCTTGTGAAAATCAATGCTAAAAACTAAATATGTTAAATAAATTAAATTAAAAAATAAAATAAAGTTAGAAATACTGAAAACCAAAGAAGAGATTAATAAAATTGAAATCAAGAAAACTATTGAACTAACAAATAAAACTAAGAACTGGTTTTATGAAAAAACAAAAAAAAAGTTCTTGGTGAAACAGTCCAAAGAGTTACATGTGCATTCTCTTGTCTAATAAATTTTTTTGCTCTACTTCAGTCATTGTTTAATAATGAAAAAAGAAGTACATAAAAGAACATGGAAAAAAAAAGAAACTTGTCTACCCACACAGTATTGGTTAATGTCATAGACAACTGAAGATGCAGTACCAGACCCAAAGGACAAATGTCTTGCCCTAGTTCAAGCAACTATAATGTGTCTGAATTAGTACTTAACTCCAGTGCTTCCTCATTCTCAGAACAATGCTTATTCTTTTGTTTAGTATAACGTGAGGGTTAACATTAGTTCTTAAATATGACAAGTACTATTTTAATAAATCCATGGTTTCTCCTTATTGTTAGGTAAGAACTTGTTTTATTATTTTTTAGGTAGTCATTACAGAACTATCTGATTATATTGTCAAATTATATTCCATATTTAGAGTATATGATTACAATTAAAAAAAAAGACCACAACAGTGTACCTGAAACAAGACTGGATGCAATTTTTGTTGAAACTGGGTAAGGGAAATTCAAAATGAGGTAGTAAATAAGAGAGGGAAGTTGTTCTGGAACAGCTTTACCTATATTTGACAGAATTAAAAGGAATGTAAGGTTGTAGTTGAAATATCAAAAAAATATCAATTGATATTTGCATTTGTAAGTAGGAGAACCTTTTATTTTTTCACCTTTCAGAACTATTCTTTTTCTTCCTCTCTTGATAGATAGGTATGAAGGTCAAGTAGTTGGAGGGTTCACATATTTGTAGTTTGATTATGCAACCATCAGTAAATGATATTGCCCATTTTATAGCACTGTACTTATTATCTAATGCTATAGTTGCACACATTTTTGATAAGGTACATAAACATCCACTCAATATAGTGCTAGGTATTAATTATTTTTGTAAGGAAGGAGAGATGATGATTCTCCACCTACCCACATAGTTTGGTTGATGAAGTTACATAATGTAGTCAGATATGGTAAGGTTTTAATGTGTAAACAAAATGAATATATACCTGGCTCTCTTTATTTCATTGACAAGGTCAGGAAAGGATCAGTGTGATGGGCTGAACAGATAAGATATAGATACTTCTAGAGCTTTTAAATAACTAAGCTCTAGGTGGTTTCAGCAATTTGAGTTGGACAGCAGGAAAGATTACTACCCTGGAACTTTAGTATGAATTTATTGTTTAAAAAAAAGCCATATGTGATAGGATATTGTCTTAGCATCATGCTTTTCTTTTCCCTTCACTGTGACCTCTGCTGAAGTTCAGCTCTCTGCTCTCTCCCTTGGCAAGTTCTGCATAGTACCATGTGGCTCCAGTTAAGGTTAGGAAATGTCTAGTCCTTCTCCACAATGGTGTCACCTGGAATATTGAAGGAAAGAGAGATAAAAACAAAATTTGTCTTTTCTATTAATATAAATAGCATTTTGCCCTCCTGCCACTATCACTGGGTGGAAGAAGAACCAAAGCACCAAGGATTTGCCAAGTTTTTTTTTTAAATGCCAAGCCCTTTGTGAGATTGCTCACTTCACCTGAAAGCAGCTCAAAATTTTTTTCATCTCCAAAGGTTCAGGAAGTATCAACATGTCCTTTTATAGGCTAAAAGTCTCTAGGGGGAGTGCCATAATTTTGTTCCATCTATACACAATGTATTTTGGCATCTGTGAAATTCACTTGCAAACTCATCCCCCAAAATTAACCTCTAAGTACTAAATTGCATGTGCCTGTTAATTAAATATATAAGTTCATTTTTTTGCTTTTAATGTGTTTTGTTTTTGCAGTAGGTAGTTCAATAGAGCACAGAAACTATACTTGGGAAGATCTGAAGTCAATTCCTGCCTGCCTCAGATACTTTCTAGTTTTATGAACCTGGGTGAGTCACAACCTCTGTCTCCATTAGATTCCTCAATCCAAATATTGGGGAAAATAATAGTACTTATATCTCCCAGAATTTCAGAGAAGATAGAATGAAATAATACTGGGAAAACATTTGGAAATCAAGATATAAAAAACTCTATGTGTTTGTGTGTGTGTTGGGGCGGGGGGACAACAACAACCCACAACCAGAAGATTTAACAAGTCAATTCTACCAAACATTTAAAGAACAATTAATTATGAGCTTTCTGGAAAAATAGGTAAAAAAGGAGTCCTACCAAATTTGTTTTATGACACAAATATAGTATCTAAACCAGGAAGAGCATAAATGTAAAGAAAATTATCACCAATTTCCTGAATGAATATTGATGCCAAATTTTTAATAAAATACTGCAAGGAAATTATATCAATATATCACAGAGATAATATAATATGACCAGGTAGGCTTTATACCAGAAATGCAGGGCTGGTTCGATATAAGGAAAACTATTAGCATAATTGACCACATCAATAAGAAAATGATAGGATTAAGGATTATTTCAATAGATATGGAAAAAAAAAACTTTTTTTTAAAATAATAACAGTCATCCATACTTAAAAGACTAGAAATTAAATGGAACTTTCCTTCAAATGGTAAGTAGTGTCTGTCTAAAGCCATCAACTAGCATTACTTGTAATGGGAATAAGATATAAGCATTCCAAAAAAGATCAAGGGTGATGTAAGGATGCCCATTATCACTGCTATTATTCAATATTTTACTGGAAATGCTAGCTATATAATAACAGAAAAAAGAAGTTGAAGTAATTAGGATAGGCACAGAGAAAACAAAACTATCACTCTTTGCAGGCAATATGATGGTATACTTAAAGAATCCTGGAAAACTAACTGAAAAAAATAGTTGAAATAATTTTTAAAAATGTAAACAAAGTACCAGGAAATAAAATAAGCCCACATGCATCATCAACATTTCTATATATTATCAGCAATATCTAGCAACAAGAGCTAGAAATGGAAAGCCCATTGAAAATAACTGCAGGCAATATAAAACACTTGGGATTCTACCTCCTAAGACAAATCCAGGAACTATATGAACACAATTACAAAACAATTTTTACACAAATAAAGTAAGATCTAAATAATTGAAGAAATATTAGTTACTCATTGTTAGTCTGGGCCAATATAAGAAAAAAGACAATTCTACCCAAATTCATTAACTTACTCAGTGTCATACCAAGCGAACTACCAAAAATTTATTTTATAGAGATAGAAAAAAGTTATAATAAAATTCACCTGGAAGGAGACAATGTCAAGAATAGGAAGGGAATCAATAAAAAAAATGTGAAGAAAGGTGGCCCAGCTGTACCAGACTGTAATTATCAAAACAATCTGGTACTGGCTATGAAATAGAAGAGTGGAATAAATTTACACAACTCACTAGTAAATGACAATAATAATTTAATGTTTGATAAATGCAAAGATACAAGCTTGTGGGATAAGAACTCACTATCTGACAAAAAATTGCTGGGATAATTGAAAAGTAGTTTGGTAAGAAATTAGGTATAGACCAACATCTCAAACTGTATACCAAGATAAGGTCAAAATGAGAACATGATTTAGATGTAAAGGGTGATATAATAAAAAAAAAATATGGGATCATGGGATAGTTTACTTCTCAGATCTATGGAGAAAGGAAGAATTTATGACCAGACAAGAGATAGAGAGCATTACATATGAATTATGGATTGTTTTGATTACAGTAAATTAAAAAAAAATAAAGTTTTGCACAAACAAAACCAATGCAGCCAAGATTAGAAGGAAAGCAGAAAATTCAGGAAAGTTTTGTAGCAAGTTTTTCTGATAAAGGCTTCATTTCTCAAATATATAGAGAACATAATTAAATTCTGATAATATGAGTCATTCCCTACTTGATAAATAGTTGAAGTATATGAACAGGCAGTTTTGTGATTGCAAAGAATTAAAAATCGAGGGGCTACCCAACAATTGAGGAATGGCTGAAGAAGTTGTGATGTATAATTGTGATGGAGTACTACTGCAGTATAAGAAATGATGAGCAGGATGGTTTAAGAAAAACCTGGGAAGGCTTAAATGTATTCATGTAAAGTGAAGTGAGCGGAACCAGGAAAACATGTACACAACAACAATAATAATGTATAATGATCAACTGTGAATAATTTAGTCTTCTTAGCAATATAATGATTCAAGACAATTCCACAGGACCTATGATGCAAAAAATACTATTCACCTCCAGAAAAAGAAATGATGGAGTCTGTATATAGATTGAAGCACATTTAAAAAACAAAACCTTTCTTTTTTAAAACTTTTTTTTAGTCTGTGTTTTCTTTTGTAATATGGTTAATATGGAAATATATTTTGTATTACTGCACATGTATAATCTATCTCAAATTTCTTGCCTTCTGAAGGAAGGGTGAGAAGAGGGAGAGACAGAGTAAATTTCAAACTCTAAATATTAAAAGATGTATGTTCAAATTTGTTTTTACATGTAATTAAGAAAATAAAAGATACTTTGGAAATGACACACTGCTATATAAATATTACTGGTTGTAGTAGTAGTAGTAGTAGTAGTAGTAGTACATTACTAGTAGTATCTTTCTTTTACAGTCAATGGTATAATAAATACTAGAACTTCACATGCCATGCTCTGTGGAATTTTTTGTCAGAATTTATTTTTTAAAAATCAAATTTATCATCAAACACTGAAGTGAACTTTAACTTTGGCAAAAAGCATACTAAAGAATTTTCAAATGTGTATTTGCTGCTTCTTTTCCTATACTAACCTAAAGTCCTTAAATTTTTTTACTTAAAATCCTTACTGATATTCTAACAGATAAAATTGGTAGTTCTCTTTGAAGATACATCAAAGCTGACAACTTGCCTGTTCCAGTCACTTTAACTACAACCTGTTGCTTCCTGTTTTGTCCATGGAGTAGCAGATAGAAGCTTATTTTTCTAATGATGCTCTTTAAGATCTATTTTAGTAAGCTATTATTATCAAAGCTATTACGATTGCCAGATCAAAGCCTTTTACTTAAATTTATTTATTTATATATTTTTTTTTGCTTTTTGCTAAGTGCCTTTTCATGAGTCTAAAAAGAGAGAATAGGGCAACTGGTCCCACCTCTCTTAGTCCTAAAATCACATTTTCTTTACAAGGCAGAGGTGGGCATAAATTGGATGTAGGAGAGACTTTCTTTCTGTGTGAAGTTTTCTTTCCTGTCCACTTTGTTCTCTTTCTCTCTCTGGGCTTGCTTCCACTGTTACAGTAATGTAGTTGTCAAGGTCAATTGCCAAATAATGAAGTTAATTAATTAACAACCTTTGCTTTCTACTGAAAGCATCACCTCCTTTATTATGCGAAACTTAATTCTGGCAAAAATAATAGCAAAACAACACTTCACCTCTTCTTGATGACAAAGACAAACATCACATATCCTGAATAATTAAAACATTATTGCATTCCTAACAAAACATTCCAAAATTAGCACACTTATTCCTTCAATTAAATTCAATAAACAGCTATCTTAGACCTTCACAATACATATTATTGTAATAGGTTCTGAGGAAAATACAAATGTTATTTAAGTAATGCATTAGTTCTTTAGTAAATTGAATTAATGAATTGTTATAGTGACTATATGGTGGAAATTAAAAGTCTAATTTAATTAAAATGAAGTAAGGTATCTTTGTTCATATCTGTTAGATTCTTTGAATGTTTTAATTATATAAATGACTGAAAAGCACTCATTGATAATATCAAAGAAATGAGGGCCATTACATGTAGAAATTTCAGACACAATAAGAACCTCACTTCCAGAATATCATTCAACACATCATCATCTAGCAAAGGAAAGCTGCCTGCTAATTGGATATTTGATGTACAATACAGAGACATTCTAGGCAACACCCATTGGACATTTTGTAAAACATGATCCCATGAATTGAGCTTCTTTAGTGTATTACCTTGGACTCATATCAGAATGGCTAATCGTTCTCCAGGTGATCAATCATAAAACATTAATTGCCTATTAAGACATATACAGTGCTAGACTGGGACGCAAAAATAAAACAAAACAGTTTCATATATTCTATTGGGAATGGAAGTAAAACAGGGGCAACATATACACAGATAAGCATCTATAAAATAGATGTTGCCACTAAGTGACCCCATACAACAAATGCAAAATTTTTTTCAGAAGGAAAGAGCAGTGGTTGGTGGGTACAGAAAGGTCTCTTGTAGGAGATAGCACCTAAAATAGGCTTTTAAGGAAACTAGGAAATCTACAAGATGAAATTGAGAAAAAAAGAAAACATTCCTGGCAAGGGAGATAGCCAGTATATTAGTATGGAATTAGGTGATGCTATCTTGGGTAGGGCAAACATTAACTAGGTCAGTTCTGCTAAAATTCAGAAAACAGAAAGAAGAGCAATAAGCTATCAGTCTAAAAAATAGTTTGGAGTTAGAGTGTGAGGGCTTTAAATGCAAATAAGGTGTTTTTATTCCTTCACAATAGAAAAACAATGTAGTTGACAAATCAGGGTAGTGACATAAATCAGTTGATGAGCATTTATTAAGTAAATAATAAAGCAGCTAGATATCTCAGTGTATAGAGTACTGGGCCTTGAGTCAGGAAAACTTGAGTTTAAATCTGGCCTCAGACACTCACTGGCTTTGTGACCCTGGGTAGACCACTTAATCTCTGATTGCCTAGTCCACTGGGGATGGAAATGGCAAACAGTTTTAGTGTCTTTGCCAAGAAAACCCCATATGGGTCACAAAGAATCAGACATGACTAAATGACAGAACAACAACAATGTACCAGGCACTGTGCTAGGTGCTGGTGATAAGAAGAAAGGCAAAAAGACAGTTGGTTCCTGCCCTCAGGAAGCCCATAGTCTAACGGACGAACATAATTACACTTCACTTTAGTAACATCATTTCTTCAGCACTATGTAAAATGAACTGGAGGGAGAAAAATCATAAAGAAGGGAGACCAATCAAGGAGCTATTCCAATAGTCCAAGCAAGAGGTGAGGAAAGCCTAAACTAATAGGCTCATCCTTTGAGTGCGGAAAAGGTGAAGGATGTGAGCGATATTCTGGAAGTATAATTTTTAAGTCTCTGGATCCTAACATTGCCATAGTTTACTACTACCACCTTCCATGAGTTTGATAATGTTAGCCATTATACAGGAGTGCATGAGTGTCTATGAGTAAATGAAACGTTAGTGCATTTCCATGGATATGAGGATTAATGAAGCTTTGCAATTACTAAATGATTGCAAATTGATAAATCATTGAAAGTCAGAATTTCATGCCTGCTATGTTGCCTTAACTCATGCTCCTCTCCAATTTTATATATTTAGTGACATTGTCATAGTGTTGTGGAATTGATTATTTGATGCAAAGATTAATGTCATGATCAGTAGGACACAAAAGGTACCAAGAAAGGAACATAGGACCCTGATACAATCCATCACCTACATTAATCTCTCCCAGTTTGAACTCTTAAATTTCTGAGAATACTCTCTGCATCATTCCTTTAGGTCACTTCATCATATGCTGTTTTGCATGGTTGGGTAACTGCTGCATGTTTATAATTTTTCTTTTCAAACTCCAAAAGGGCAGGGATATGCATGCCCAACAATTTTCTCAGACACCAGAAAAACTTTATTTTATTTTTCTCTGCCTAAATTTCATACAAGATGAATTATACTTCATGTTTATGTACTCCACTTAAGATACTTTATAACTCTAAATCTATGATCTTTATGAATTCTGAGTACTCTAAGCAAGAGGAAGAAGGCAAATGAAGGAACTCCAGATGACTTGTCCCTTTCCAAAGGCCAATTTAGAATGGGTAAACAGAAATTGCTTTGCCTTCCCCAAATGTCAAGAAGGTCCAAAGAATAGACCTAACTGCCAGGCTTTGCATAACCTCAATAAACTAACATTTAGAAGTACAAATCACTTGGAGAGTAGGACCCTAGCTATCTACCAACAATATTCAGCCATGCAGAAATAGAGATATAGAGATAGACATAGACATAGAGACTGAAACAGAAATATTAATAGAAAAAAGAAAAAAGGCCAAGACGGCGGCTGGTAAGCACGGACTAGAGTGAGCTCCGTACCCGAGTCCCTCCAAAAACCTATAAAAATGGCTCTGAACCAATTCTAGAATGGCAGAACCCACAGAACAGCAGAGGGAAGCAGGGCTCCAGCCCAGGACAGCCTGGATGGTCTCTGGGTGAGGTCTATTCCACACGGAGCTGGGAGCTGGGAACTGAGTGGAGCAGAGCCCAGCCTGAGCGGCGTGGACGATCCAGACCAGAAGCTGGGTGGAGGAGGCCCTAGCGCCCTGATTCAGTGAGCTGCGGCAGTTACCAGACCCCTGGACCCACAAACACCAAAGACTGCGGAGAAGGTTAGTGGGAAAAGCTGCGGGAGTGGAAGGAGTTCGCAGTTCGGCTTCCAGCCCCGGGGGCAGTGGAGGTGGGGCAGCTACAGCTGTTGCTGCTTCCGGCTCCAGGCCCACCTGGTGGCAGGAATTAAGTGGCAGATCAGAGCAGGAGTGCAACAGCCTGCTGAAGATCTAAGCCCAGTCTGGACTGGAGGTCCTTGGGGAAGGAGGAGTGCGGCTCTGACAGAGCTGGCACCTCCCCCCCCCAAACGTAGAACATAGAACTCGTTAGTCTACAAGCAGTCATACCCCACTGAAAAACTCAAGGGTCAAGTCAGTTGGTTGGGAATATGGCCAGGCAGCGAAAACGCGCCCAGATTCAGTCTCAGACTTTGGATTCTTTCTTTGGTGACAAAGAAGACCAAAACGTACAGCCTAAAGAAGACAACAAAGTCATAGAGCCTACAACCAAAGCCTCCAAGAAAAACATGAACTGGCCCCAGGCCCCAGGCGTAGAAATTTATCTTGCCCTACAAGAAAGGAAGGGAAAAGGGGATGAGAGGGGAGAGGGGTGATAGAGGGGAGGGCTGACTGGGGAACAGGGCAACCAGAATATAAGCCATCTTGGAGTGGGGGGGAGGGTAGAAATGGGGAGAAAATTTGTAATTCAAAATGTTGTGAAAATCAATGCTGAAAACCAAATATGTTAAATAAATAAATTGCATTTAAAAAAAATAAAAAGTAAAGCTAAAAAAAAAAAGAAAAAAGAAAAAAAAGAGAGATCTAGATGGTTATGAAGATGGAGGAGATGGAGATAGAGATAGAAGACATTCAGAATATATATCTTTGTGTGTTTGTATATGTGTGTGGGAAGAGGATGACTGAGAGGAAGAGTTTGAAAAATAAAACAAAACAAACTTTATTCAACAATTTGCCTACCTGAAAACATAACAGAACAAAAGATTTTGAATTAAAAGAGAATTTAAAAGTCAAAAATTATTAATAAATTGAGCTAAAGCCCACAGAAATAAGATTTGCATAAGGTGCTTGGAGCAAGGAGCTTTTATAAAGCAATTATTTTGAGTCAGGTACTGTGCTAAGCCCTTTAAAGATATAATCTCAATTCATCCTTAAAACAACGCTGCTAAATAGGTGCTACTATTATTCTCATTTTACAGTTGAGGAAATAGAGTCTGAAAGAAGTTAAATGACTTGCTTAGGGTCACACAATTAGTAAGTGGCTGAGGCTGGTTTTAAACTCAAATCTTCCTGACTCTGGGCCCAGCAGTCTATCTCCTGTGACACTTAACTGTCTTAGGTTGAAATACAGGAGAGCTATGATGTGAACTCAGGGCCTTTGACTTCAGATCTGGTGATGGTACTCTAATTTGACTAGATGGTAGAGTGCCTAAAGGGAAGATGAATTGTGGCACATTCGAAGGTATAATGGATTTGCAATTGGTAGATATAGATTCTCTGTCACTTTCCTCTGAAGTGACTTTGATAAGTCAAACCAGGTTTTTGGGTATGTTTCCTCCCCTGGAAAAGGATTGTTGGACCAGATGACCTACAAGATCCCTTTTGACTTTATTGTCCATTTTTCCTTCCATTAATTATATTGAATGTTCGTAAAGAGCCTCGGACAAAGATTTATTTTCCAATAAAGAAGCCAACAAGTGTCATTCTGTGTATAATGCTGAGTAATGTCTCAAAGCCAGAAAGAATGTAAAATTTGTTCACTGGGCCATGCTTTGAATAAGTTGTTTATTCTAGGTGAGTGAACACCAGCATTTAACAGAGATGCTATAATGTGCATCTCCCAAGACTTCATAAAATGAATTATGCATAAGGAAAAAAGTGGAAACAAGGGAAAAACAACTTAATTTATTTTCATAGAAAATTTTAACTTAGTATTAGCTTCCTCTCTAACTTACATGAGATGAAAGCTAAAGAAGACTAAAGATTGCCTGAACCGATATATTTGATCCTTAGTGGTGTGAAAAAGAAAGATTTGTAATGCATTTTGTAAAGTCCCTTTTCTGTTATTTGTAACAGAGATAGCTGCCACATCTAATTGTGTTTGTGTAGTTTCTTAATTTGCATAAAAGAAGATAATATAAATGAAAAACTCAGGAGGAAGACAAGTTCAGATTACCAGCACAGGCAAACTAATTTGTTATTCATTAAATGCTAATGAACCTAGCACCCATATTTTATTTGTTTCACTCTGTTTGAGATTTGAAAGGTCTTGTAACACAGTTAAAGTCTCTGATAAACAGATATGTGAAATGAAAGCATTTCTTTCCCTAGTGTTTCCGTTTGGAAGGTATACAATATATGTCAGGAGACTATGCTAACCAAGTAAATTACTTAGTTTAAAGAACCAAATTTACTGTTTGAGAACAAAATTTAACGAGAGACAGGAAATTAAAGACATTAAAAGTGTCCTCTCTTTTAAAACAGCTGTTTCCTGAAGGTCCCAGTTGTCCTAAATTTCTAAGATTTGATTGTAAAAATCAAAAAGGGGGAAGAGTGTGAAAATCAGTGAAACCAGTCATTTCCGTATTTGTCGTCCTACTCCTATCTCTAATTTAAGAACTTTCATTACCTTGTCTGCAGCTCCTTCAGACTGTACTTTGTGTGCTTGCTTTCTTCAGGAGAGAGTGAGAAGAAAGTGAAGGCTGAATAGGAATGAGCAATTTAAAGCAGGTTAAGTAGGCTCAGCAGCAGCTCAAAAAGAGAGGCACTATTAGTTCTAGACATTAGACATGTCACTTAAACTGAGCACAGCTAGGAAAGCGTCCAGGCTCTGTTCCTGGAGGGAACCTGCTGTTGCCTTCCCAAATACTGACAAGGTAGGACAGAAACATGAATTAGCCACAGCTAAGTCATAGAAGTCATTGAACAACTTGATTCAACTCAAAAAATATTTTTCAAGTGACTCCTATATGAACAGCACTGTGCTAAGTGCTAGGGGGGGAGAAAGAGACAGTGAGAGAGAGAGAGAGAGAGAGAGAGAGAGAGAGAGAGAGAGAGAGAGAGAGAGTGGGTGAGAGAGAGAGAGAGAGAGAGACTGAGCTCAAGTAGCTTACATTTGGAGATGGAGATTGAATAGTGAGGGAGTATAATGTGAAGGAGGGAACAGAAGGACAAAGAAGACATCAGAAAAAAAGAGATTTATATAAATTTAAGCAGGGAGGTAATTCGAATAACAGAATCAGGGAAGCCTTTATGAAGAAATTGACATGAGAACTGAGGCTTGGAATATAAACAACAATGTGAAGGGATCATAGGTGAGGAGCTAGGAAGTTACATAAATATTCAGAGTATCATGAATCAGGCAGTTTATTACTTGCAGGCATTCAAAGATGTAGCTAACTTGCCCTAGAGCCTCAGAAACAAATAATAAAGATAAAATAACAATAAACACATAATTGCTTACTATGTGTCAGGCACTTTGCTAAGAACTTTAAAATTATTACTTCATTTGATCCACATAACAATCCTGGGAGGTAGCTGCTATTATTAGCTCTGTTTTACAGTTTAATAAAATGAGGTAAACTGAGGTTAATTGACTTGTGGGGGATCACAAAGCTACCAAATGTCTGTGGCCAATTTTGAACTCAAGTCTTCCTAACTCTAGGCCTAGGGCTCCAATTATTGTTCCATTTAGTTTCCTAGGATGAAAAATATAAATAGATTATATTATAATTTGCTAATGTTGAATTCTTAACTAAAAATGTAGCTGACCAAGCAAGTTGGGGGTACATAGGAACTTCCTGGGGTATAGGAGTGTCAATGAATGGTTAAACATGGAGTAACTTCTCTCAATTAGGGCCTACCAATAGGCTGGCCCTTACAAGCAAAAAGGGAAGGAGAATTTCCCAGGCACAAGATGTGGTTTCTACAACCATAGAGGTAGAGGATATGAAATATCCTATTCTGGAACATTTTATAGTCCTGTTTAACTAGAACAAAAAATCAATAATGAGAGATAATGTGAAATAAGGACAGAAATGTGGGTTAGAAACAGATAATATAAAGTCTTATATAATAAGCTACATAGTTTATATTTTATTTAATTGGCAGTAAAGGACCACTGAGGACTTTATTTATATCAATATCTATGTAGATATAGATAGAGATAGATATAGATATAAATATAGATATAGATAGATAGACATAGATGTATATATATATATATATATATATATATATATATATATATATATATATATATATATAAGTTATTTTAAACTTAAATACAAAATGAGGAAAGAAAAAAATAGCATTGCCATATACACAGTAGGACACAAGAGAGGATTCAATATAAAACAATACATTTCCATTTAAAGAAAGCCTATGTAATAAATACTACACATTGCTTTCAAAGCTGCCCAATTTTTCTTTGCTTCCTTATAGGTTTTCTTTTTTTCTCTGCTGTACACTTTTTACTTTATTTTTTCCCACCCTTTTCCCACCCTGCCCTTAAAGAAGGACATTATTAAGTGGGAGTATATGTATATGAGTGGTGTATGTATACCTACATACATACCTATATACATAAACACATATATGCATATATACACATATATAGATATCTATAAACATATGCATATGTCCACTCATACACATATATGTAAGACCATACTATGCTTTTTTCCACTTGCAATCTGTTTCTCTGAATGTGGATATGATCTTCCTTAATAAGTTCATGTCTTTCCTTGTTTTCCAAATCAACCAGCTTGTGATTTCCTACACCACAGCAATATGTGACCCAATCACAACCCACGTGAAATTTTTCTATGAAAGTTTTTCCCCAATTTTCTGCATTCCATCTATTTTTGACTGTGTAGGTTTTATTTATACAAGAAATATTTAATTAAAATAATTAAAATTATTGACTTTATACTTCAACAATGCTCTGAATTTCCTTCCTTGACATCTTTTTCCCCTTGTTCTTTGAAGTTCATGATGTTTTGTTCTTTCGAATTAAGTTTGTTATTATTTTTTTCTAACTCAGTAAGATGATTTTTAGTAATTTAATTAGTATGGCATTAAATTAGTAGATTGGTTAGATAAAATTGTCATTTTTTATTTTGTTGGCTTCACCTACCCATAAACAACCATTGCTTCAATATTTCGGTCTGACTTTATTTGTATAAAAATGTTTTATGTTGTTTTTAAGGGGGCAGAACCAAGATGGTGGCTGGAAAGCCGTGACTTGCATAAGCGCCCTGACAGGTCCCTCCAAACACCCATAAAAATGGCTCTGAACAAATTCTAGAACTGCTGAACCCATAAAATGGCAGATGGAAGCAGGTCTCCAGCCCAGGACAACCTTGATGGTCATTGGGTGAGGTCTATCGCAGATGGAGCTGGGAGCAGAGCAGAGTACAGCCCAGCATAGGTGGCGGTAGGACCAACCAGAGCAGGAGCTGGGTGGAACAGGTCCTAGCACCCTGAATCAGTGAGCAGCAGAAGTTACCAACTTCTCAACCCACAAACACCAAAGACAACAGAGGTTAGCGGGAAAAGCTGCCAGGGACAGAGTGAAAGGAGTTCACGTTCAACCACTGCCCTGAGGGGAGTAGGGGTGGTGCAGCTACAGAACTACAGCTGCAGTTGCTTCCAACGCCAAGCCAACCTGGGGGGATGATTTAAGTGTCAGATCAGAACAGGAGTGCAAAGCCGGCTTGAGATCCCAGTCAAGTACTGGCTGGTGGTTCTTGAGGAAGGAGAAGTGCTGGTGTGGCAGAGCTGTCTGTATGGAAATAGCTATGAAAATAACAGTGCATCGCCTCAAGCTTGGAACAAAGCACTGTTTACTCTACAAGCAGTCATACCCTGACAAAAAACTCAAGGGTCAGGTAAGTTGACTGGGAACATGGCCAGGCAGTGAAAACACACCAAAATTCAGTCTCAGACTTTGGAATCCTTCTTTGGTGACAAAGAAGACCAAAACATACCACCAGAAGAAGTCCACAAAGTCAAAGGAGCCTACATCAAAATCCACCAAGAAAAACATGAACTCGTCTCAGGCCACAGAAGAGCTCAAAAAGGATTTGGAAGAGCAAGTTAGACAAGTAGAGGAAAAATTGGGAAGACAAATGAGAATGATGTGAGAAAACCATGGAAAACAAGTCAATGACTTGCTAAAGGAGACCCCCAAAAATATTGAAAAATATAATGAAGAAAACAACACCTTAAAAAATAGACTAACTCAAATGGCAAAAGAGCTCCAAAAAGCCAGTGAGGAGAAGAATGCCTTGAAAGGCAGAATTAGTCAAATGGAAAAGGAGGTCCAAAAGACTACTAAAGAAAATACTAATTTAAAAATTAGATTTGAGCTAGTGGAAGCTAGTGGCCTTATGAGAAATCAAGATATTATAAAACAGAACCAAAGGAGTAAAAAAGTGGAAGACAATGTGAAATATCTCATTAGAAGAACCAGTGATCTAGAAAATAGATCCAGGAGAGATAATTTAAAAATTATTGGACTACCTGAAAACCATGATCAAAAAAAGAGCCTAGATATCATCTTTCAAGAAATTATCAAGTAGAACTACCTTGATATTCTAGAGCCAGAGGGTAAAATAGAAATTGAAAGAATCCATAGATTGCCTCCTCAAATAGATTCCAAAAAGAAAACTCCTAGGAATATTCTTGCTAAATTCCAGATCTCCCGGATCAAGGAGAAAATTCTACAAGCAGCCAGAAAGAATCAATTTGAGTATTGTGGAAACACAATCAGAATAATCCAAGATTTAGCAGCTTCTACATTAAGGGATCAAAGGGCTTAGAATATGATATTTTGGAGGTCAGTGGAGCTAGGATTAAAACCAAGAAGCACCTACCCAGCAAAACTGAGTATCATGTTCCAAGGCAAAATATGGATTTTCAATAAAATAGAGGACTTTCAAGCTTTCTCAGTGTAAAGACCAGAGCTGAATAGGAAATTTGACTTTCAAACACAAGAATCAAGAGAAGCATGAAAAGGTAAACAAGAAAGAGAAATAACAAGGGACTTACTAAAGTTGAACTGTTTTGTTTACATTCCTACTTGGAAAGATGATGTGTATGATTCATGAGACCTCAGTATTAGGGTAGCTGAAGGGAATATGCATATATATATATATATATATATATATATATATATATATATATATATATATATATATATATATATATATATATATGTGTGTGTGTGTGTGTGTGTGTGTGTGTGTGCGTGTGTGTGTGTGTAGGTATGTCTATATGTATGTATATATAGATATAGATATATAGATAGAGGGCACAGGGTGAGTTGAATATGAAGGGATGATATCTAAAAAATAATCAAATTAGGGGATGAGAGAGGAATATATTGAGAGAAGGAGAAAGGAAGAGATAGAATGGGGTAAGTTGTCTCGCATAAAAGTGGCAAGAAAAAGCAGTTCTGTAGGAAAGGAAGAGGGGGCAGGTGAGGGGGAATGAATGAATCTTCCTCTCATTGGATTTGACCTGAGGAAGGAATAACATACACAGTTAATTGGGTATCTTACCCCACAGGAAGAAGATAAAAAAGGGGGGATGATGGAAGGGAGGGCAGATAGGGGGAGGAGGTAATCAAAAACAAACACTTTCAAAAAGGGTCAGGGTGAAGGGAGAAAATTCAATAAAGGGGGATAGGTTAGGAAGGAGCAAAATATAATTAGTCTTTCATAATATGAGTATTGTGGAAGTGTTTTACATAATGATATGCATGTGGCCTATGTTGAATTGCTTTCCTTCTTGGGGAGGGTGGGTGAGGAGGGAAGAGGGGAAAGAATTTGGAACTCAAAGTTTTAAAAACAGATGTTCAAAAACAAACAAAAAAAAAGTTTTTGCGTGTAGCTAGGAAATAAGATACAATGGCAATGGGGCATAGGAATTTATCTTGCCCTACAAGAAAGGAAGGGAAAAGGTGATGGGAGTGGAGTGGGGTGACAGAAGGGAGGCCTGACTGGGGAACAGGGCAACCAGAATATAAGCCATCTTGGAGTGGGTGGGAGGGTAGAAATGAGGAGAAAATTCACATTTCAAACTCTTGTGAAAATCAATGCTGAAAAGTAAATATATTAAAAAAAATAGTTTTATGTTTGTTTATATAATCCCTGTGTCTCTTTTGGCAGTATACTCTCAGGTGTTTTATACTGTCTAGTAAATTGCCTAAAGAAATATTGCATAATATAACTGACACATGATGTCACTAACGGCTTTTTAAGCAGTTGAGAGACAAGGTTAGGCATGATTCAGAGAGTCTTCTTTTTCAACCATATGTAGGAGAAAATGGAGAATTAGAGAATGAAGAAGTAGAAAGGCAATTTAAGAGGTTACTGTCATAATCCCAACAAGAGATGATTTGGCTCTGAACTAGGATAATTTCTGTAGCAGTGTAGAGAAAGGGACAGATACAAAATACTATAGTGTTAGAATCAACAATACTTGACAATTAAATGGACATGGCAGGGTCAGGAGAGAAAGTGAGGAGTCAAAGGCAATTCTGACATAATGACCATGGATGATTGAGAAGATGGTCATGCCCTAAAAATAAATGTTGATATTTGGCAAAGGCACCGTTTTTTATCTGGTCACATGACACCTTAGTGAAGTGATGAGTTTGTAGTACTGTTAGAAATCAAAGAGGAGCATCCAGCAACCATTTGATGAAGTGGGATTGGAAATCTAGTGAGTTATTAGGGTTAAGCACATGCATATGGGAGTGATCTGTGTACAGGTGATAATGGAACCTGGGGAAATACATGATATCACCAAGGGAGATGATGTAGAGAAAGAAGTGAGTAAGGTCTAAGACTGAGTTATAGTGCCCACCTGTACTTAAGGTGTGGGAGATGTATCTAGAAAAGGAGAGGAATGAGCAGACATCAGAAGGTACTTAAGGAGAGCGTAAACTTTTATTATGTCCCTGCTATGTTCAGAGTACTGTAGGAAGTACTAGGTAGGAATTGAGGAAGAAAGAAGCAGTGCAGAGAGTAGGGAAACAAAGGTGAAAAATGTACTGATGGGTCAAAAATTTATTGATTTGTTCAAAGTTATATTCCTTTAAGATGTGAGCAATATAGAACAAGTCTTTGTAATCCTTAAAATACTTTAAAAATCATCATCATCATTATTCCTCTTTTTCCAGTTTTGTGATTTTTATTCCACATTATCATACTGTTTTTCAAAATATTAGTATAACTCTTTACTCTCACAAAACTAACATTTACATTTCCACTCATAATTACACCATTTTATTTGCATTATATCCATAAAACAAAGAACAGGATATAGGAATTAAAAAATAAAAGACTAAAAGTTGAGAAAGCAGAAGGAGTGGAAATAATCTTGATTTTGTAATTGGGAGATGTGGGTAAGAGAGGCAACTTTGCAACCTTTCATCTGTATGACCTTAGGGAAGTGTAAGGTAAAGCAAAGTGGGACTTCTTATCTTTTTTCTTTTGGAGTGCTTCAGCCCTAAGGCAATCAAGTGCCTTTGATTAAATCTTGCCTTGTTTTAGCAAGGCCACACCCTTTTGCTAGTTAGGTCACAAGAGGTGTGAAACCCTAGAGGTGTGAAGTTTTGGAGAGGTGGGAAGCACTTTGACCTTGAAGTGTTGTGTTTGTTTGTGTGTGTATACACATATATATGTATGTATGTGTGTATATATGTATATATTTATGCATATGCATATGTATATATGTGTGTACATGTATATGTATGTATATGCATATGTATATATACATACACCCATATATATACATATATATATACACACACATATATACACATACACACATACATATGCATGTTTATATACATATACATACACACATACATACGCTCCAAGTTTAGTGTTTTGTTTGGAGCATACTTTTTGGAAGAGTGTTGGTGTGGAGACTCTGAGTAGCCATTAAGGAGCATCTTTCCCCCGCCTCCCACTTTGAAAACCTGGATGTTGGTGCTTCTCTCTCTCTAGTAACTGTATATATATATATATATATATATATTGCTATGGACAGATAGAAGGCTGTTTGTTGATTTGTGTTATTTTGCTCTGCAATTTCTGTTTGTATTTGCTCTGAAGTTCAGGGTGCTGACATTTTCTCCCTGAACGAAGTGAATGCTTATGTGTATGTTTAATTAAAGTAAGATTGCTACCCCTTAAAGTTGCTTTCCTAAGAAAAACAGATCAAAGAACTTGTGCTAGCAGCCCTCCTGTGTGCTGGTATTGTTGGTCTTATACTCCTCTGCAGCAGCTGCTAGAAACATTTTATTGCAGAAAGTCCCATTACCTTATGGAAAAAAAGGAAAGAGGACTCAATATGGATTCCAAAGCCGTGGTAATTCTTTGTGTGACCTCTTTGATATTTTGAAATTTCAAGAGTGAAGTTTAGACTCTCAGGGGGTGATGGAGACTGAAAAGCAGGGACTTGCTTAAGCTCTCCCCCAAATCCCTCCAAACACCTGTAAAAATGGCTCTGAACAAACTCTAGAGCTCCAGAACCCACAAAATAGCAGAGGGAGAGAGGTTTCCAGCCCAGGAGAGTGTGGATGGTCACCGGGAAGAGTCTATGGCATGGTACTGGGAGCAGAGCACAGGCCAGCATGGGCCACACCAGGACAGACCAGATTGGGAGTCAGCCAGCAGAACAGGCCCTAGGGACATGAATCATTGAGCTGTGGCAGTTACCAGACTTCTCAACCCACAAATGCCAAAGAACAAGTTAGTGGGAAACTGCGGGATTGCATTGAGACCAGACTGGCCACCAGCAGAGGTGTTCCAGCTGTGGCGGTGGCAGCAGCAGGAAGCTCCTGAGGCTGCTTCCAGAGCTCCAACTTCAGCTACTTCCCAAGTTCTTGGCTTACAAGGTGGGAGGAATCTAGCAGCAGATCAGAGTGGGACAGCGCTTTGTGGGCACAAGGGAAGGTTCTCTTGCTGTGTTCTGCTTGTATCTGGATTGCAGTCCTGGTTGGCAGTTCATGGGAGAGGAGGAGTACTGCTGTGACAGAGCCTGGGGTGACAGTGGAGTAGAAGTGGCTCTGAAAATAGCAGTGCTTAGACCCTAAAGCTTGGGACAAGGTCCTCTCTACTCTACAAGCACTCATACAATGACAAAAAATTCAAGGGTCAAGTAGTTGGCTGGGAAAATGATCAGGTAGCAAAAATGAACTCAGACTCAAACTCAGACTCACACTCAAAATCTAGATTCTTTTTTTGGTGACAAAGAAGATAAAAACATACAGCCAGAAGTCAAGAAAGTCAAAGAGCTTACACCAAAACCCTCCAAGAAAATACATGAATTGCTCTCAAGCCATGGAAGAACTCAAAAAGGATTTGGAAAAGCAAGTAAGAGAAGTAGAGAAAAAAATTGAGAAGAGAAATGAGAGTGATGCAAGAAAACCATGAAAAACAAGGCAACAACTTGCTGAAGGAGACCCAAAAAATACTGAAGAAAATAACACCTTAAAGAATAGACTATTTGGCGGGTTTTATGGAAGAGATGACTGCTGAGTACATTTTAAATAACACATTCAAAGAGTCTATTAACCTGACAGCATGGTGTGAGATTTATCTTTTTGAAAATTGCCTTTCTATGGAGAACAACATTTAATTTGGAATCTGGATACTGCTGTATCTATTATACTTGATACTAATGTGTAAAATAGAATTTTTATTATTGCTGTTTTTGATTTTTTATGTGTTTGTATCCTGAAATTGCTCACTTGAAAGAGATCAACAAATAATTAAATGAAAGAAATAATCAAATGGTCATTTATTTAAAAATGGAGCTTCCTTCAGTATCTTGGCTAGTTTTCCCCAATTTTATAAATATTTTTATTTAAAGTTTTGAGTTCCAAATTCTATCCTGTCTTCTTTCCCTCCCTCCCTCCCACCTGAGATGGTAAACAATAAAAATATGTTATGCATGTGTAATTATATAAAACATTTCCATATTTGTCATTTTGTACAAGAAGACTCAAAAGCAAAAAAAAATGAAGGAAGGAAAGAAAGTGAAAATTGCTTATTTCACTCTATATTCAGTCAATACCAGCTCTTTCTCTGGAGGCAGATAGTGTGCCTCATCATTAGTCCTTTGGGATTGTTTTGGATCATTGTATTGTTGAGAATAGCTGTCATTCACAGTTTTTCACCAAATAGTACTACATACAACATTCTGCTGGTTCTGTTCACTTCAATATGCATCAATTCATGTAAATCTTTCCAGGTTTTTTGAAAATCATCTTGCTTGTCATTTCTTATAGCACAACTATATTCCATTAAAATCATATGCCACAATTTATTTAGCTATTCCCCATTTTATGGACATCACTTTGATTTCCAATTCTTAGCTACTACAAAGAAGAACTGCTATAAATTATTTTTGTAGAAATAGGTCCTTTTCCATTTTTTGAATGCCATTGGGATACAGACCTAGCAGTGTTGTTGCTAGATCAAAGGGTATATCATGTCTATTTTTACATCAAGATTAAAACAATTGTTTTATGCAATGACTTTAACTAAAATGTCATAAATAAATAAGGTCATTCAAATTTGATGTGACTTTTTAAATGTGTAAGAAACAGCTTACTTTAGTAATTTTTTAAAAGTAAACTTTTTAAATCAAATGTTCAATTCATATCAAATTTATTTGACCCCTTAGTCACTGATGCCATCATAACATTTATTATTGATATGTCTGTCATATCATTATTACAAAGTCATACTCTGAGGCTTCAATGTAAGATAATGATGACCTTGATTTCTTTAAGTTCATAACATCTGAGTATAAGCTCTAGTAGAGTGTGCGTTGTTGCAAAGACTTCAAGTGTAGTCCTAGCAATAGACTGGACCTGCTTTTTCCCCTTTTCTCAAGGTTCTGCCTAGAAAAAATAATGAGGAGATCATGACAATATTCTAGTCACCTCTTGATTAATTATTTGGCTACTGCATCTCATGACAAAAATAAAATACAAAGTGATCATGTGCAATTTCTTTTTATTTCTCAAGTAATTGTAGTAGAATGGCAAAAAGGGACACTGGATATTAAAAATTATCTAGTTTTAACATAATTAAAACTCAGGGTTTTCAGACATTTAACTATTGGAACTATAAATACAACCAAAGGAGTAAATATACTACTAGAAGTGATGAATCTTATTAATCTTGATGTCCTTACTATAAAAGAAACCAGAAGAAAAAAAGACGTTCAAGATAAATGGAATTTTGGCCCATAAGTTTACATTGGAGAAATAAATAATATAGTTGTAAGTGTTAGTTTTTATTATCTGTGCAAAAACAATGAAAATATAATTTTATGGTACATTTCATCATTTTGTATTGCAATACTCATGATAAGTACTTGCAAAATAACCATCCTGAAAATGAATGCTGCTAACATGCCAAACTGTTGAAAAGCATGAAGTAGACAGAATGATATGATAGACCTTGCAAAATAAATCATCCAGGAGCCAAGATGTAAAGTAGATCATCATAACTCTCCCATATTCACCTCAAAACAATATAAGATAGCACCTCAAAACAAATGCTGGAATAGGAAAATCAGCAATAAGATGCAGTTAAAAAAACTTTGAGCCCAAGAAACTTGGAAGATCAACAGGGAAAGTTTATCTCATTCATGTAAAAGGGGAACGCAGTTCAGGATAGGAGGCATCCCAACAAGTGAGCAGCAAACCAGTGGTAGATGCTGACTCCCAGTGCAGTGGAGGAGGCAAGCACCAACACCAGGACTCCCATATGTTTCAGTATATCCCAGGAAATGAACAGACTCCATCTCTGAGATCTGACAAGTGCTTCAGGGTAGCCATGGGCAAACAGGCAGCCTCAAGCAGCCAGACTCTATGTGCGTCAGTGTAGCCCTGGAGAAACACAAAAAATACCCTACTGGCCTCAGCACATACTAGTTACCAGCGGTAGGCCCCCACTCAACATCAGGTACTCTTTGAGACCTCCATGGCCTCCAGCAGCACCAAGCACCCCCAATTAAAAGCCCCAGACATAAGGGGTCCACCATGGGCCTCAGAGCAATACCAGTGCAGCACCAGATAAATAACCAGAGCTTGCAGCCACTGGCACAAGAAACTTTAAACGGTGCCCCTTCCACCCTGGAAGAAGTCAAATTTAAAAGAAAGGGAAAAGGACAAAAAAGATGAGTAAATTAGAAAAAAAAGAATTTGACCATAGAAAATTATTATGGTGACAGGGGAGATCAAGACAAACTCAGAAGAGGAAAACAATATCAAAACAACCAGGGACAAAGCCTCCAAGAAAAATGGTAAGTGGTCTCAAGCCCCCCAAAATCTCATGGAAGAGCTCAAAAATAACCTTAAAAATCATACAAGAAAGGGAGAGGAAAAAATGGGAAAAGAAATGAGAGTGATGCATAAGAATTATGGGACAAAAGTGTCAACAGCTCAGAAAAAGAAAACAACTGATTAAAAAGTGCAATGGGCCAAATAGAAAAAGCATTACAAAGGCTAACTGGCGGAAACAACTTTTTAAAAATTAGAATTGGATAAGTGGAAGCAAATGACTCTATGAGACATCAAGAATCAACTAAAAAAATTCGAAAGAATGAAAAATAAAAAAAAAATGATACCTCATTGGAATAATAATTGACCTGGAAAATAGGTGTAAATAAGACAATGTAAGAATCCCTGGATTACCTGAAAGCCATAAGAAAAGTAAGACCTGGACAGTATCTTTCAAGAAATTATGAAGGAAAACTGCCCTGATATCCTGGAAACAGAGAGCACAATAGGCATTGAAAAAATTCAACAAACACCTACAGAAAAAGATCCCCAAATTAAACCTCTAAGGAATATTAAAGCAAAATTACAAAAATATCAGGTGAAGAAAAAATGCAACAAGTAGCCAGAAAGAAACAATTCAAATATTGGGGATATACAATCAATATTAGAGAGGGATTAGCAGCTGTAACATTAAAAGATCAGAGGTCATGGAATATGATATCCTGGAAGACAAAGGAGGTAGAACTATAATCAAGAATCAACCAGTGAAATTAATCATAACACTCCAAGGGCAAAAATGTTCATTCAATGAAATAGAAGGATTTCAAGGTTTCAAAAATTTGTTCTCCAATATCAAGACCCAGCATAAAGGGGTAAAAGAAAATATAAGGGATTCAATAAAGCTAAACTGTTTACATCCCTAGATGATACTTGTAATTCTTAAAAATTGTATCACTAATAGTACAGCTAGAAGGAATATACATAAACAAAGGGTGCAAATATAAGGTGAATTTGAGGGATTGACATAAAGATAATTAAGAGATGGAAAAGATTACTCTGGATGCAGAAGGAAAGGAGAGGTAGAATTGGGTAAATTATTTCACATGAAGAGGCATAGGAAAAAAAAAAAAACCATTACAGTGGATGGGAAGATGGGAGAGTACAAGGTGGTACTCTCACCTGTATTGTCTTAACGAGCGAATAATATGTACAATCAGTTGAATATCATAATGTGTCTTACTTGACAGGGAAGAAGGAGAGGAGGAGATTAAGTAAAGGTGGGGGTACTGACATAAGGGAGTGCAGATAGGGAGTGGTAGTATACAGAAGCAAAACACTGTCAAGGGTGGGGAAAGGGTGAAAGGAGAATGAAAAGTATAAATGGGGAGAAAATAGAACTGGAGGGAAATATACAGTTACTAATAATAACTCTGAAAGTGAAAAGGAGGAACTCTCCCAAAAACAGAAGCAGATAGCTGAGTGGATCAAAAAACAGAAGCCCTAGAATGTGGTTTACAAGAAACAGAGAGTAAAGGTAAGTGGCTAGAGCAAAATCTATTGTGCTTCAGCTGAAGTTAAAAAAAGAGGGGGTAGCAATCCTGATCTCAGACAAGGTAAAGGCAAAAAATAGACCTAATTAAAAGAGATAAAGAAGGAAATTACCAACTAAAATGTACCATATACAATGACCAAATGGTAAAGCAACCAGATTCTTAAAGGAGGAGTTAAGTGAGTTACAGGAAGAAATAGAGAGCAAAACTATATTAGTGTGTGACCTCAGCTCCGACCTCTTAGAACTCATTAAATCCAATCAAAAAAAGAAACTAAGGAGGTAAATAGTAGAATATTAGAAAATTTAGATATGACAGACCTTTAGAGAAAGTTGAATTGGAACAGAAAGGAATATACCTAGTGCTCTGCCTTGGACTCTCTATTCTGGATGTACCCCCCCCCCCCAATCCCCTGGTGTCTCCATAACCCTGCTTTTAAACTTAAATAATAAATACCAAGTCATAAAGAAGAAGGTGTTCAAAAAACAAGTCATATAATTTTATTTAAAAAATGACAATAATGATACAACAGACCAAAATTTATGGGATGTAGCCAAAGCAGTCTTTAGTGGAAATTTTATTTTTTCCAAATTTTTACATCAACAAAATACAAAAAAGAACAGATCAATGAATTAGGCAAGCAATTAAAAAGAAAACTAGAAGAGGAACAAACTGAAAATCCCCAATTGAGTACAAAATTGGAAATGCTCAAAAATAAAGGTGAGATTAATAAGATAGGAAAATTAAACAAAAAAAACTCCTATTGATTTAATAAACTAGGAGCTGGTTTTATGAAAAAAATAGAATGCTAATTTGATTTAAAAAAAGAAGAAAGCCAAATATCTAGTATCAAAAATAAAAAGGGTGAAATAACCATCAATAAAGAAAAAAATAAAAGCAATCATTAGGAAATAATTTGCCCAATTATATGCCAATAAATCTGACAACCTGAGCAAAGTCTATAGATATTTATAAAAATATAAATTGCTTAGATTAACAATCAAGAAATAGAATACCTAAATAACCCCATTTTACAAAAAGAAATTGAATAAGCCATTAACGAACTCCATAAGAAAAATCCCTAGGGCCAGATGGGTTAACAATTGAATTCTACCAAACATTCAAAGAGCAATTAATTCCAATACTCTATAAAATATGTAGGAAAATAAGGGAAGAGCAAAGAATAGTTTACCTGTCAAATCTATGGAGAAGGAAAAAATTCATGATCAAACAAGAGATAGAGAGCATTACAAACTACAAAACGGATAATTTTGATTGTTAACTTGAAAATTTTTTTGTACAAAGCCAATGCAACAAAGATTAAGAAGGAAGCAAAAAAAGGAAAAAAAGAAAAGAGTCTTTACAACTAATGTCTCTTATAAAGGCCTCATCTCTATAATATACAGGGAACTGAGCCAAATTTATAAGAATAGAAGTCATTCCCCAATTGACAAATGGTCAAAGGATATGAACTGGCAGTTTTCAGAGGAAGAAATTAAATAGATCTATAGGCACAGAAATGCTCTAAATCACTATTGATTAAAGAAATGCAAATCAAAACAATTCTTAGGTACCACATCTCTCATGTCAGATTGGCTAACATGGAAAAACAGGAAAAAGATAAATGCTGGAGAAGATGTGGAAAAATTGGAACATTGTTACATTGTTGGTGTTTTTTAACTTATCCAGCCATTCCATGGAACTATGCCCAAAGGGCTATAAAAATGTGCATACCCTTTGACCCAGCAATACAACTTCCAGGGCTGTATTCCAAAGAGATCACACAAGTGGGAAAAGGAGTAGTATGTACAAAAATATTTATAGCTGGTCTTTTTTGTGGTGGCAAAGAATTGGAAATGAAGGGGATGCCCATCAATTGGGGAACTGCTGAACAAATTGTGGTATATGAGTGTAATGGAATACTAGCATACTATAAGAACTGAGGAGCATACAGACTTCATTATAACCTGGAATTATTTCTATGCACTCATGCCGAGTGAGAGGAGAAGAACCAGGAGAACATTATACCTCATTGCAGACACATGGTATCTGTAAGGATTAACTTTGATAGACTTGGTTCTTCTCATCAATGTGAAGTTCAAAAACAGCTCCAAAAGAATCGTGATAGAAAAAGCTATGCACAACCAGAGAAAGAAATACAGAGTCTGAATGCAGATTGAGGCAAACTATTTGCTCTCTTTTTTCCTTTCTTTTTGGTTTCATTTCTTCTTTCTCATGATTTATTCCATTTGTTATAATTCTTTTTTACAACTGGACTATTATGTAAATAAGTTCAATGCAAAGATATATTTAGAACTGATTTGGATTACATATCATCTTGGGTGGGGAAGGGTGGAGAAGATGGAGGGAGAGAAAATTTGCAATTCAAAAACTTGTGGAAATGAGTGTTATAAACTAAAAATAAAAATAATAAAAAAATAAGTGAAGTCCTACAAAACTTCTTTTATGACAAAAAACATGGTAATGATATCTTAACCAGGGAGAGTTAAAAGAGAGGAAGAAAATTATAGATCAATTTTCCTAATGAATACTATGAAAAAATTTTATACAAAATACTATTGAGGTGAATATTACAATAAATCAAAGGAATTATAAACTGTGACCAGGTGGGATTCATGCTAGGAATGCAAGGCTGGTCCAGTATTTGGAAAAGTATCAATGTAACTGACCATATCATTAGCACAACCAATATAAATCATGTGAGTATCTCAACAGATGATCAAAAAGCTTTTAGAGAAAATATGGTACCCATTCCTATTAAAAACACAAGGGAGCATAGGAATAAAGGGAACATTTCTTTTTTTTTTTTAATTGTTAAATTTAATTTATTTATTTAACATCTTTAGTTTTCAGCATTGGTTTTCACAAGAGTTTGAATTACAAATTTTCTCCCCATTTCTACCCTCTCCCCCCACTCCAAGATGGCATATATTATGGTTGCCCTGTTCGCCAGTCAGCCCTCCCTTCTGTCACCCCACTCCCCTCCCATTCCCTTTTCCCTTCCTTTCTTGTAGGGCAAGATAAATTTTTACGCCCCATTGCCTGTGTGTTTTATTTTCTAGTTGCACGCAAAAACTTTTTTTTTGAACGTCTGTTTTCAAAACTTTGAGTTCCGAATTCTCCCCGTGCTTCCCCTCCCACTGACCCTCCCTAAGAAGTCAAGCAATTCAACACAGGCCACATGTGTATCATTGTATATAACCCTTCCACAATACTCATGTTGTGAAAGACTCACTGTATTTTGCTCCTTCCCAACCCATCCCCCTCTATAGAATTTTCTCCCTTGACCCTGTCCCCTTTCAAAAGTGTTTGTTTTTGATTACCTCCACCCCCATCTTCCCTCCCCTCCATCACATCCCCCCATTTTTTATCTTCTTCCCTCTTCTTTCCTGTGGGGTAAGACACCCAATTGAGTATGTATGGTATTCCCTTCTCAGGCCAAATCTGATGAGAGCAAGATTCACTCATTCCCCCCTCACCTGTCCTCTCCCCTCCTCCCCCAGAAATGCTTCCTCTTGCCACCTTGATGTGAGATAATCCATCCCATTCTATCTCTCCCTATTTCCCTCTCTCAATATATTCCTCTCTCATCCCTTAATTTGATTTTATTTCTTTTAGGTATCTTCCCTTCACTTTCGACTCACCCTGTGTCTGCTTTCTCTCTCTCTCTCTCTCTCTCTCTCTCTCTCTCTCTCTCTCTCTCTCTCTCTCTCTCTCTCTCTCCATATATATGTATATATATATATACATATATATATATATATATATACATATATATACACATACATATATACATACATACACATTCACTTATTATATATGCATATTCCCTTCAGCTACCCTAATACTGAGGTCTCATGAATCATACACATCATCTTTCCAAGTAGGAATGTAAACAAAACAGTTCAACTTTAGTTAAGTCCCTTGCAATTTCTTTTACTTGTTCTTTTTCTTAATTACTTTTTCATGCTTCTCTTGATTCTTGTGTTTGAAAGTCAAATTTTCTATTCTGCTCTGGTCTTTTCACTGAGAAAGCTTGAAAGTCCTCTATTTTATTGAAAATCCATATTTTGCCTTGGAGCATGATACTCAATTTTACTGGGTAGGTGATTCTAGGTTTTAATCCTAGCTCCATTGACCTCCGGAATATCGTATTCCGAGCCCTTCGATCTCTTAATGTAGAAGCTGCCAGATCTTGGATTATTCTGATTGTGTTTCCACAATACTCAAATTGTTTCTTTCTGGCTGCTTGTAATATTTTCTCCTTGATCTGGGAGCTCTGGAATTTGGCAACAATATTCCTAGGAGATTTCTTTTTGGGATCTATTTGAGGAGGTGATCGATGGATTCTTTCAATTTCTATTTTACCCTGTGGCTCTAGAATATCAGGGCAGTTCTCCTTGATTATTTCTTGAAAGATGATATCTAGGCTCTTTTTTTTCATAATGGCTTTCAGGTAGTCTCTCCTGGGTCTATTTTCCAGGTCAGTGGTTTTTCTAATGAGATATTTCACATTGTCTTCCATTTTTTCATTCCTTTGGTTCTGTTTTATAATATCTTGATTTCTCATAAAGTTGCTAGCTTCCACTTGCTCCAATCTAATTTTTAAGGTAGTATTTTCTTCAGTAGTCTGTTGGACCTCCTTTTCCATTTGGCTAATTCTGCCTTTCAGCGCATTCTTCTCCTCATTGGCTTTTTGGAGCTCTTTTGCCATTTGAGTTAGTCTATTTTTTAAGGTGTTATTTTCTTCAGTGTATTTTTCAGTATTTTTTAGAGTCTCCTTTAGCAAGTCATTGAATTGTTTTTCATGGTTTTCTCGCATCCTTCTCATTTCTCTTCCCAATTTTTCCTCTACTTCTCTAACCTGCTTTTCCAAATTCTTTTTGTGCTCTTCTATGGCCTGGGACCAGTTCATGTTTTTCTTGGAGGCTTTTGGTGTAGGCTTTTGCACTTGGCTGACTTCTTTAGGCTGTATGTTTTAGTCTTCTTTGTCACCAAAGAAAGAATCCAAAGTCTGAGACTGAATCTGGGTGTGTTTTCACTGCCTGGCCATATTCCCAGCCAACTAACTTGACCCTTGAGTTTTTCAGTGGGGTATGACTGCTTGTAGACTAACGAGTTCTATGTTCCATGTTTGGGGGGGAGGTGCCAGTTCTGCCACACCAGCACTACTACTTCCCCAAGAACCCCCAACCCGGACTGGGCTTAAATCTTCAGCAGGCTGTGCACTCCTGCTCTGATCTGCCACTTAATTCCTCCCACCAGTTGGGCCTGAGGCTGGAAGCAACTGCAGCTGTAGCTGCCCTGCCTCCACTGCCCCCAGGACCAGTACCCGAGCCGCCAACTCCTTCCACTCCCGCAGCTTTTCCCACTAACCTTCTCTGCTGTCTTTGGTGTTTGTGGGTTGAGAGGTCTGGTAACTGCCACAGCTCACTGTTTCAGGGTGCTAGGGCATGCTCCATCCGGCTCCTGATCTGATTAGTCCGCTCAGCTCACGCTGGGCTCTGCTCAGCTCCGTTCCCAGCTCCCAGCTCCCAGCTCCCAGCTCCAGGATAGACCTCACCCAGAGACCATCCAGGCTGTCCTGCCCTGGAGCCCTGCTTCCCTCTGCTGTTTTTGTTGGTTCTGCAGGTCTAGAATTGTTTCATAGTCATTCTTTATGGGTTTTTGGAGGGACTCAGCGGGGAGTTCATGCTAGTCTCTGGTTTCCTGATGCCATCTTGGCTCCGCCCCCTAAAGGGAACATTTCTTAAAATAAGAAGCAGTATGTGTCTAAAACCATCAGCAAACATTGTCTGTAATGGGAATGAACTAGAAACCTTCCCAAAAAGATAAGGGGTGAAGCAAGGATGCCCATTATCACCAGTATTATTCAATATAGTACTAGAGGTTCTCAATCTCTGAAGGTCAGACTCATTTTCTTTTTTACACCAATATAGTACTAGAAATGTTAGCTATAGCAAGAAGAAAAAGAAACCAAAGAAATTTAAAGAGAAAATGAAGACACATAATTATCACTCTTTGCAGATGACATGATGGTATATGTAGAGAAGCCTAGAGAATCAACTGAAAAATAAACTACTTGAAGTAATTAACATCTTCAGCAAAGTTGCAGGATATAAGATAAACCTACATAAATCATCAACATTTCTATATACTACCAACAAAATCCAGCAGCAAGAGATAGAAAGAGAAGTTCTGATTAAAATAACTGTAAACAATATGTCATTATTGGCAGTCAACCTACCAAGGCAAACCCAGGAACTATATGAACATAATTATAAAACAATTTTCACAAAAGTAAAGACATATCTAAACAATAGGGAAATATCTTTTGCTCATGCATAGGCTAAACTAATATAGAAAAAAATAACAATTCTGCCTAAACTAATTTACTTATTCAGTGCCATACCAATCAAACTACCAAAATATTATTTTATAGAGCTAGAAAAAATAATAGAAAAATTCACCTGGAAGAACAAAAGTTCAAGAATATCAAGGGAATTATTTTTAAAAAAAATACAAAAGAAGGTGGTTTAGCAATTCCAGATCTGAAACTACAATATATAAAGCAGTGATCATCAAGACTATCTGGTATTGGCTAAGAAATAGAGTGGTGGAGCAGTGGAATAGATGAGGCATATACGACACAATAGTCAATAAACATAGTAGCCTAGTGTTTGATAAATCCAGAGACAATAGCCTTTGGTCTACGTACTCACTATTTGACAAAAACTGCTGGGAAAATGGGAAAACAGGCGTTAGATCAACATCTCACACCATATAACAAGATAAAGTCAAAATGGGTACAAGCTTTAATCACAAAGGGTGATAACATAAGCCAATTAGAAGAGTAAGTCTACCTGTCTGATCTATGGATTCATGATCAAAGAAAAGATAGAGGGCATTATGAAATGTAAACCAGATAGTTTCGATTACATTAAAATAAAAACATAAAAAAAAAAAACTTTTGTACAAACAAAACCATTGCCACCAAAATTAGAAAAAAAGCAGAAACTTGGGGAACAATCTTATAGCAAGTACCTGATAAAAGCATCATTTCTCATATAGAGTAATGAGTCAAATTTTTAAAGAAGACTAGTCATTCTCCAATTGGTAAATGTTCAAAGTATATGAAAGGCCATTTTCAGATGATGAAATTAAAGCTATCTATAGTCACATGAAAAAATGTTCTAAATCACTATTGATAGAGAAATTCAAATTAAAACAACTCTCAGGTACTGCTTCACACCTATCAGATTGGCTAATATGACAATAAAGCAAAATTATAAATATTAGAGAAGATGTGGGAAAATTAGAACACCAATGCATTGTTGGTGGAGTTGTGAACTGGTCCAACCATTCTGGAGAACACTTTGGATCTATGCTGAAATGGCTACACTCTTTGACCCAGCAATAAAATTACTAGGTCTATATCCCAAAGAGATTATAAAAAAAGGAAACGGACCCACTTCTTAAAAAAAAAAATATATATATATATATATATATATATATAGTAGCCCTTTCAGTGGTGACAAAGAATTGGAAACTGCGGGGATGCCCACGAATTAGGGAATGGCTGAGTAAGTTGTGGTATATGAAGGTAATGGAATACCATTGTGCTCTAAGAGATGATCAGCAGGACAATTTCAGAAAGAAAAAAAAAACCTGGAAAGGCTTATATGAACTGATACCGAGTGAAGTGAGCAGAACCAGGAGGACACTGTATACAGTAACAGCAACATTGTGCAGTGAACAATTTTGATAGACTTAGTTCTTCTCAGCACTACAATGATCTAAGACAATTCCAAAAGACTCACTACGGAAAATGCTTATGACACCCAGAGAAAGAATTATGTAGCCTGAATGCAAATGGAAGCATTCTCTTTTCTCTCTTTTCTTTCTTTCTCACAGTTTTTCCCTTTTGTTATGATTCTTCTTTCCAGCATGACTAAGGTGGAAATATGTTTAATATGATTGTTCGTGTATAGCCTATATCAGATTGCTTGCCTTCTTGAAGAGTTGCGAGGGTAGAAAGGGATGGAGAAAAAATTTGGAACTCAAAATCTTATAAAAGTGAATGTTGAAAACTATCTTTACATGTAACTGGAAAAATAAAATACTACTAAGTGGGGGAGGGGGGGAAGAAATGATGATCAGGCAGATTTCAGAAAAAACAAAACAAAACATGGAAAGACTTGTCCGACCCAAAGCAATGTTAAATGAACAGAATGAGGAAAACATTGTACATAGTGTTAGCAACATTGTGTGATGATCAACTATGAATGACTCAGCTCTTCTCAGTAACTCAATGATCCAAGACAAGTACACAGGATTCACCAAGGAAAATGCTATCTACAACCAGATAGGGAACTGATGGATTCTGAATGCAGATCAAAGCATACTTTTTTCACTTTATTCTCTTTTTCCTTTTTTCTTTCCCTTTGATCCACTGCTTCTTTCACAACTGTGACTAATATGGAAATGTTTTACATGGTAGCACATGTTTATTCTATATTAATTTGCCTACCATTTTCAGAAGAGAGGAGAGGAGAAGGGACAGAGAAAAATTTGGAACTCAAAACCTTATAAAAAGTTATGCTAAAATTTGTCTTGACATGCAATTGGGAAAAATAAAATACTATTTAAAAAAAAAAGTAAATTAGCCCATACTTTTGTACTCAATGACTTCAGTTCAAAGACAGACATAGCTAGGGCTTTACATGTTTAATGCATAAGAAATGATAAAGGTGACTTGTAACCCTCAAATTGAACTTATCAAGGATATACATCATGAATACATTCTTGTAGAAAATAACCAGAAGGCATTCTACATGACAGGTACTAAATAATACCAACAAAATAAAATTCATTATATATTAATAGACAAGAAATTAAGCATAAATTATGTGGGAGACTTTCCTTAATTATATGTGTGTAATTAGATCATTAACTTCTTGGAGCAAAAAATGAATACAGTAGAATGAAGAATAAAATGGTGGGGAAAACTAAAGTATACAATTAAAATAATTTTAACCTGATCCATTAAAAAAGTAAGTGGCAAATTATTGGTTGTTGTTGTGGTGGTGGTGGTGGTTGAGTCATTTCATTTTTGTCTGACTCTTCACAATTCCATTTGGGCTCTTCTTGGCAAAGATACTTGAGTGGTTTGACATTTCCTTCTCCTGGTCCTTTCATAGATGAGGAAACTGAGGCAATCAGTGTCAAGTGGTTTGCCCAAGACACAGAGCTCATAAGTGTCTAAGGCTGGCTTTAAACTCAGATCTTCCTGACTCCAAGCCTGGCACTCTATCCACTGTATCACTTAGGTGTTGGAGAAAAGGATATTGGTTATAACAATTTCATCCAGAATTTTAATTGTCATAAATCAATTGCCATAACAAGGAGACTACAACGGCCTAAAAACCAGATTACCGAGTAAATGATTGATATAATTGACAAGTAGAAAATACAGACAAATATGTTGCACAAAGAAATACTGATTTAGAATATAAACTCATAAAGCCCCACAAGAAAATATCATGAAATAATAAGAAGCATTATCTCAGAAAAAAGTCTGAGAAGGATTGGAAATAATAAGTATTTTAAAGAAAACTGGATAAAAGATCTAAACAAGAAAAGTCATGAATAAGGCATTTAGAATTGAAACTGAAACAATGTTTGACAGGAAAAAAACATGGAAAAGGTGTTATTTTTATGGTAGATAACAAATTCTTGTCATCATCAAGGCAGTAGAATAAATCTATTTGGTCTCTACCATTATAATCCTAGATGGGGGCCATCTACTGTCATCTTGATCTATATCTTGCAACTGCAACCAGATGGCTCCAGAGGAGAAAGTTAAGCTGGTGACCTTGTACATCCCTCCCTTACTTAAATCCAATTCATTTGCAAGTAATGCCATCATCTTCCTAATGCCATTATCCTCTTTGAGAAGGAAGGACAAACAACAACAATGACAACAATATAATCCTGGATGTTCTTTGAGGACATAGAAATAGTAATGAACAAAACAAAGATGAGAAAAGAAGCTTGTAAATTTCTTAAAGAAAACTTTAAAGGGAAAGCAAAAGCTTAAAAGAGAAGTTAGAAACAACTACTAGATGATCAATGAGAACATACAAATTTAAATGTACAAAAATACTAGAATTCATTCAGAATACTGAGAAATCAAGGAAAGACATTATCTACTATTAAAAAAATTAACCTAAAATAGGACAAGATAAAGTAATTTAAGAAATTATGGTTTAAAAATCCCTGCATACCTAATTTCAATACATTATCCAGGAATGTATCTCTGCATATGTGTGTATTTATCCTCAATTTACAAATATATACATATGTAGCTATCAGAACACTCATCTTGTTCAATGGAGTTCAGATGAAATTACAACACGGGACAAGTCACTAAGTTATTATACTTTTATATATAATGTGCTTCTGATTATTATTATATTATATACAATTATATATTATATAATTTTATATATAATATTCTTTTTATTATTACAAAAATAGGCAAAATAAATATTCTTTTAGTTGTACAAACAATCTTATGTATACTTGGTGAAATAATCCTTGATATAACTTCAAAGGAAGAAAGTAAGATGCAAATGCTCCATGCTTCATCCTGTTTCCAAGTAATTTTGGTTTCTTCTTCCATTTCTCTTTATTTTGTATATTTCTCATCCCATGTAGTTCATAGATTATGGGTATTTGACATGGCAGTATATTTTAAGGACAATTCTTAACATTTTCATGGATCAATTTTATATCCAGGCAATTATAATCACTAGTTTGGCTGTGGTAATGGTTCTGTCCCAGCTCAGTTTGCACAGTAAGTTCTTAGGATATTTTTAACTCTGCATTCGTAGTATGTGCATTTGTCATCTGTCAGTCAGTGAAAGGCAGAAAATTTCTGATAAATAATTTTAGCCACTAGGTTATAGCTAGCTATATCTTCTAGGTGATAAGTTTTTAGAGCCTCCAGTAACATATTGCACTGTTCACCATTTCCTTGTATAAAATATTTTGATTACTAAGTCTGGACTCCTTAAGGGTAATTATTCTATAATTTCTTGTTTAGGTACCTGGTCCTGAATATCCAACATCTATCTTTCCATTACCATAAATAAATATATATGACTGAACCTTTTTTTATACTTGTTCCCTAACATTTTATTGCCTGTACTCATGTAGATGCTACCCAGGGAGGGCCTTTATGTTCCATTGTTGGACCTTGGTTATCATATAGATACTATTTAGAGGTCAAATTATTTAGCATATATAAAATGCTATGCAAAACTTAAAGCCCTATGTTCATGCTAGCTATTATTGTTATCATTATTAATGTAGCAAAGTTTTACTTGACAAATCCAAGTGCAGTAGTGAACCTGTTATCACCTTTCTTCATAAATTAAAGTGATATTTATTTTTTCCAAAAGTATTAATGTATGTTTTTCTTACCTATTTATTATGTGTTCAGATGACGTTTATCAATATTTTCACTTCCTTTTGGCAAAGAAATAATCATTCTATAGCTTCCTTTGAATGATGTGCTGTGGGTTTGTCATAATACTTTTTAAATACATTTTAGTTAATTATAAAGTTTCTCAAAATTTACATTCAGACTGGTGTTACATAATTATTAATTGTCTTAAAAAATTTTCTTCACATTAAGCTTAGATTTCTATATTAATATTCTACTACCAATACTCATATTACTACTAATAATACTATATTTTCTGATCAATCATGGTTTATAGCCCAGGGTGCTGCTTTTGTTGGGTGCTCCTAAAGTGACATTAAGTAGCTAATAGACAGATCCAAAATCATGAAAACTTAATTCTCTAAGCCCCATAGGCAACATTATTTTCATTTTATCATTCCAGGAACAATTTCACATTTTATAGGACATTGTAAAATTTTAAGTAACAAATTTCTACATTGCTTCCTCCAGACAGATTTTTTCCCTGAAATTTATAGAAATAAATAACTTGAAATGCAATTGCAATGTAGTTCTTGAGATAAGACATGTAAGTTTTATTTTTGTTTTATTTTGGCTCCCCTCCCCCACCCAATCCTGAACCTGAATCCTGAATCTTGTGATTGTATAAGTGTAGGGAATTCCATGTGATGAACATTCTTTACCAATATTTTCCTGTGGCCTTTGGGGTCCTGAAGGGCAGGAAGAAGGGAAATGATTTTCCCAGGGTCACAAGTTGTTATATAGCAGAAGTACTCAAACATAAGTGGTTTTTTTTAACCCAAGACCAGCTCTCTATCTGCTATTCCACAGTGAGTCTAAACTAATGTTTCCCATCTCAATTTAAGACAAAATAATTTCTTTTGGCTTCAGACCCTGTGTGGTTATTATTATAATGTTCTGCTTCCTAAAAGATAAGATGTGTAATGGATGACTGAAGTCAAATATAGAATGTAATGTGTCATAAGAGTGGTGCAAACAATGCATCAAGATTCCTAAGAAAGGACTCATGACATCTTCCTGGGGGAGTAGCAAACTCTTCACAGAGTGGAAGACATTTGAATTGAGCCTCAAAGAGTATATGCAGTAGCATCCTGATAAAGAGGAATTGTGTATGGATGGGGTAGGGAGAAGGATACAATCCAGGAAGTGAGAACTATAAAAGTGAAGATACAAAGAACAGTATAGGGCATTTTTGAGGTATAGTGAATATACAGTTTGGCTGGAACATAAGATGTATTCAGGGGTGCAGCGCAAGAGAAAATTATGCAAAGAGAGTGAACAAAGTAAAAGATCACTCTAGCATTTTGAGATTTGGTAATTTGGTAGGCATTATAATGGCACTAAGAGAAATAGGGAATCCCCAATAAATATTCCAATTTCCTACCTTCCACCCCAGAGAAGATGAAGAGTTGATAGTCTCATTTTGGAACATTTTGATTTTCAATGACTACTAAGATATCATGCCAAAATGTCCAGTTGGGCATTTAAAAAATGAGACTGGAACTTAGAGGGTGGTTGGAGTCAGTAAAATATGTTTGGAAGCAATTTATAGAGAAGTGATCAAGGAAGATATGGTTCCAATGGGAATAGAGAACAAGAAAGGTATAGTGAGTTAACATTGAAAAGTTCTTATGCTCAGAGTATAGGAGGAAGAAATGCAAGGAAAAAGAATAGTGGTTAGTATAGTACATAGAGTCTCTGAGATTGTAGAGAAGTTTAGTAGATTGAATACTGTGAGACTGCCATAAGTTTAGTCAAAAGCCTCTCTGGCATTATGGAGAACAGTTGCATTTTAGTGATTAATTCAGAATCCAAAATGCAAAGTGTTAAGCTGTGGAGAAGAGAGTGGGGGAGAAGTGGAGACACTATGTGAAAGAGAAATATATTTAAAGAAGATTGATGGTGAAAGGAAGGAGAGCAGTAGTATTTAATGGGGGATATTTTTCACTGATATTATGCTAAGCTTGTCTCATAGGATCCTTAAGATTCATAACCTGATTGCCTCTCCATCCTGTCCCAATCTCTTCTTATGTAGTATATAAATAGAAATGATGAGTTCAAATTACTATTCCTTATTTTATTCAGGAATTTCTCTCACTGCACCCCCCATCCTTTTGAGATTCCTGGCATAGAAGCACACAAAATTATATATCTGATAAGTGAAGTAAAAATGGCAAAAACAACAAGCCTAGAAAATCTCACCATTTCTTTGTCATTTAGCACTTGAAGTTAATGAAAACCAGCTCTTTAGTATAGGAATAGAAAAGATCCTTGACACAAAGAGAGATGCCATTGATTTCTACCTAATCAATAAACATTATTAGCTGTTACTTTAACATCAAGCAGTTGGCCAAAATGCTGATCACAAATCATTCTAGACAAAAAAGGAAAACAATCACTCATATTTTCAAAACTAACAAAAATGAATTCATATCATTTGGAGGCAATGATTTTCTATTCAACAAACTGAGAGGATAAAGCACCATTTCTCATCAAACTTCTAAGAGGTAGAAACCACCTAAAATGGATTCATCTTGTACTGAATTTCAAGAACAGCATAATGCAGAGTACCCATTAATACAATGTTCCTGGTGTAATGATGAAATTCTGCATTCCATAGGTATAGTATGTTTTAAATATGGTTTTATAAAAGTGATTTATATCAATAGGATTAAAGAGTTATACAATCTAGCTAAATCATGTCCCCTTCTCCACACCGAGTAGGAGACAATTAGACTCCAGCTAGGGTGAAAGATAGAACCATGAATGTATTTTGCCTACCCACACAATTCCACTGGTAGAGAAAATCCTATGTGTTTCCTTATCTAGCTGATCAAGATAAATATAGTGGAAAGGTGCCTAGGGTCTTTGAGTTCATTTGAAAAAAGGTTTCACCTCTTTTCAATTCAATTCAACTCAAATTGCATTTGCAAACCTCCTGCTGTCAGCAAGACACTGCTTTTATCCTTTAGAGTATAAAATGGTGCCAGTTAATTTCTGTTGTCCATTGGACTCTAGCTTGTAATTCTAAAGAGTGAAAACTGCTTAGAACTCATGTGCGCTGTTTTGTCTCTTCAGGATCAGAATAGACAGCTGAGGATTGGTTGTCTAGTCAACCTGATTGGCTCATATATTTCTTTTATCCTTTTTCTGCATACTTGTGATTCATATCAAAATGGCACACACACAGTGAGCACTTTATCACTCTTTCTCTTTCTTTGTCTCCCTACTGCCACCACTCCTCCACCTCTCTAAGAGTAAGTTTTAGGCCACTGTGTGACTGTGTTCTTCAGTCGTGGTCTTTATAGCTGGATATACATGCATATATGTATACATGCACTTAATGTGCATATGCATATATACACGCATGTATATATATATATTCATATACACACATATGTATTATATATGTGTTTACGTGTGTGTGTGTGTGTACACACACATGTATATTTCTGTAGTTATGATATTATGTTCTAGGATTGATGAACCTGGAGTCATGGGACATATGTTTCAATCTTGACTCTGACACTTACACTACTTGTGTTATTTAGTCGAAATCACAACCTCTCTGGGTCTTGGTTTCCTTATTTGTAAAATTAGGAAGTTGAATTAGATGGCTTCTGTGGCCCTTTCCAGCTCTAGATATTTGAATATGACTTAGAGTCAGGATAATTGACTTGACTTGTCCTTAGAACATACATGATAGATTTTCATTTCTCTTTTGTTTCGTTCCCCTTTTCTGACATACATCCCATATGAGGGAGACACTTAGCTAGGGGATAGGGTAGAAATCTGTGACTATGGAACAGATAGCTGAATTATACACATAAAGCTCACAACCCTGGTATCATTAGTAGCATTCTCTAACAAACTGAATTAAATTATCACTTATGGAGCTGGTATTTTTTAATTCCAACTCCAAACCATCTGACTTCTGTTAGGAAATTCTGTGAGTATGGTTAATATGTGAGCTAGGTGTTAAAACTGAGGTTCTTACCCTATTTTTGTGTCATGGATACATTTGGCTGTCTGATGAAGCCTATGGATCACTTCCAAAAACATTTTTAAATTCATAATTTCTTTTAAAAAAGCTTGAGTTTTATGTAGGAAACCAATTATATTGAAACAATTATCAAAATTACAAAAAAAGTTCATTATTTCCAGGGTAATAACCAAAAGGATGTGAGAGCATAGATGTATTGTAAAGTACTGTTCCTTTGACAACATAAGCTCTTGCATTCAAGTTATTGCTTTGTTATTGTCCCAACAGTATGTCATTTTGTTCTCTGCCTCTGCTCCCCCTGGGCACATGAGGATTTTGACCCACTGTATCATATGACCCTCTGGCTTGACTTCCTTCTACAAATATTTTTGTACATATGGGTCCTTTTTGCACTTGTGTGATCTATTTTGGATATGGCCCTAGAAGTGGTATTGCTGGGTCAAGGGGTATGAACATTTTTATAGCCTTTTGGGCATAGTTCCAAATTGCTCTCCAGTATGGCTACCTCAGTTCAGAACTCCACCAGCAATGTAACAATGTTCCAGTTTTCCCACATCCTCTCCAGCATTTATCATTTTCCTGTTTTGTTATTTTAGCCAATCTGACAGGAGACATGTAGTACTTATGAGTTCTTTTGAATGGCATTTCTCTAATCAGTAGTGATTTAGAGCATTTTCATATGTCTATCGATATCTTTAATTTCTTCCTCTGAAAACTGCCTGTTTATGTCCTTTGGCCATTTCTCAATTGGGGAATGACTTGTATTCCTATAAATTTGGCTATATTCTCTGCATGTTTTAGAGATGAAGCCTTTATCAGAGACACTAGTTGTAAAGATTTTCTCCCAATTTTCTGCTTCCCTACGAATCTTTGTTGCATTGGCTTTTTTAATACAAAAACATTTCAATTTAACATAAATCAAAATTATTTATTTTGCATTTTAAAATGCTCTCTATCTCTTGTTGTGTCATGAATATTTTGCATTTCCAGGGATAAATTTCCTTTTATGTCCCAGAAGATGTCAGGATGGGTTCAATTCAATTCTATTCTCTTGTGGCCTTTCTTTTCTCCTGCTCTTCTACATATTGCACCTTCATATTCTACCCTTCTTTGTGGTAGGATTATACATAAGTATTAATACAAGCCCAAGGCAATACAATGCTACATATCCTGCCTCTGGGGAAGAGGGTATGCTTTCTTTTTTCTTAGGATCAAAGATTCTGAGACATCATCTAGCTTACCATTCACCTAACACAATAATCTCACAGCCTTCCATAACAATCCTAAAGATGGACAGTGATCTAACCTCTACTGCAGCACCTCCTGTGATAAGACATAGAGTTCTGTTCAGTATGGATATTGTCCTTCCATTTTTGTATAGACTTGATTGCTAGAAGTTTTCCTTTATATATTGAATCAAATTTTACTTGCTTTGATCCCAACAGGTAGTTTTGATGACTGCTGCTCTATAGTACAGTTTAATATCTGGTATGGCTAGGCCACCTTCTCTAGCATTTCTTTTCATTAATACCCTAGATATTATAGACCTCTTGTTCTTCCAGATGAATTCTGGTATTATTTTATCCAGCTCTGTAAAATATTTTTTTTGCAGTTTGATTGGTATGGCACTGAATAGATAAATTAATTTAGGTAAAATTGTCATTTTTGTTATATTAGCTCAGCCTAACCATGAGCAACTGATATTTTTCCATTTATTTAGATCTGCCTTTCTCACATGAAAAGTGTTTCATAATTATATTCATATAGTCCCTGGGTTTGTCTTGGAAGATAGACTCCCAAATATATTATAGTGTCTACAATAATTTTGAATGGAATTTCTCTTTCTATCTCTTGCTGTTGGGCTTTGCTAGTACTGTATAGGAATGCTGAGGATTTGTGTAGGTTTATTTTATATCCTGCAAATTTCCTAAAGTTGTTTATTATTTCGAGTAGTTTTTTATTTGATTCTCTAGGATTCGCTAAGGAAATCATCATATCATCTGCAAAAACAATACTTTAGTTTCTTTGCCTATTCTAATTCCTTCAATTTCTTTTTCTTCTCTAATTGCTACAGCTAACATTTCTAGTACCAAATTGAATAGTAGGGGCAATAATGGACATCCTTTTTTCATTCCTGATCTTATTGGGAATGCATCTAGCTTACCCCCATTACAAATAATGCTTGTTGATGGTTTTAGGTAGATGCTATTCATAATTTTAAGGAAGGCTCCATTTATTCCTATGCTTGCTAGTGTTTTTCATAGAAATGGGTGTTGTATTTTGTCAAAAGCTTTTTCTGCTCTATTGAGATGATCACATGGTTTCTTCTAGTTTTGTTCTTGATATGATCAATTATGCTGATCGTTTTTCTAATATTGAACCAGCCTTGCTTTCCTGGAATAAAACCTACTGGTTCATAGTGTATTATTCTTGTAATAAGTTGCTGCAATCTTTTTGGTAAAATTTTATTTGAAATTTTTTCACCAATATTCATTAGGGAAATTGGTCTATAATTTTCTTTCTCTGTTTTGACTCTTCCTGGTTTAGGTTTTAGTACAATATTTGGGTAATAAAAAGATTTGGTAGGACTCCATCTTTACTTATTTTCCCAAATAGTCTATAAAGTATAGGAATTAATTGTCTTTTAATGTTTGAGAAAATTCACATGTAAAGCCATGTGGCCTTGGAGATTTTTTCCTAAGGAGTTCATTTATGGCTTGCTCAATTTCTTTTCTCTGTCATGGGGTTATTTAGGTATTTTACTTCCTCTTCTGTTAACCTGGGCAATTTATATTTTTGTAGATACTCGTCCATATCCTTATGGTTGTCAAATTTATGGGCATACAGTTGGGCAAAATAATTCCTAATTATTGTTTTCATTTCCTGTTCATTGGAGGTGAGTTCACCTTTTTCATTTTTGAAACTGGTAACTTGATTTTATTCTTTCTTTTTTTTTAATCAAGTTAGGCAAAGATTTATCAAGTTTATTGGTTTTTCTTAAAACCAGATCTTTGTTTTATTCATTAATTCAATAGTTTTCTTAATTTCAATTTTATTAATCTCTCCGTTGATTTTCAACATTTCTAATTTGGTATTTAATTGGGGATATTCAATTTGTTATTTTTCTATCTTTCTTAGTTGCATGCCCAATTCATTGATCTCCTTTTTTCTGTTTTATTCATGTAAGCATTTAGAGATATATATCTTCCCCTCAGAACTGTTTTTGTTGCATCCCATAAGTTTTTCTATGTCGTCTTATAATTGTCATTTTCTTGAATGAAATTATTAATTATTTCTCTGATTTGTTCTTTGGCCCACTCATTCTTTAAAATTAGATTATTTAGTTTCCAATTAATTTTTAGCTTATTTTTCCATGGTTCTTTATGACAAAGAATTTTTATTGCATCATGATCTGAAAAGGATGCTTTGAGTACTTCTGCCTTTCTGCACCGGATTGCGAGGTTTTTATGTCCTAGTACATGTTCAATTTTTGAGTATGTGCCATGTACCGATGAGAAAAATGTATATTCCTTTTTATGCCCATTCAGTTTTCTCCAGAGGTCTATCATATCTGCCTTTTCTAAAATTCTGTTCACCTCCTTAACTTCTTTCTTGTTTAGTTTAAGGTTAGATTTATCTAGTATGGAGAATGGGAGGTTGCGGTCTCCCATTATTATAGATTTGCTGTCTGTTTCTTCCTGTAACTTCTTTAACCTCTCCTCTAGGAATGTGCATGCCATACCACTTGGTGCGTATATGTTAAACAATGATGTTGCTTCATTGTTTATTGTGCCTTTTAGTAGGATGTAGTGTCCTTCCTTATCTCTTTTGATTAGATCTAGATTTACTTTTGCTTTGTCAGAGATTAGGATTGCTACTCCTGCTTTTTTACTTTAAATGAAGCACAGGAGGCGGAGCCAAGAGGGCGGCTGGTAAGCATGGAATAGCGTGAGCTCCATACCGAGTCTCTCCAAAAACCTATAAAAAATGGCTCTGAACCAATTCTAGAACGGCAGAACCCACAAAACAACAGAGGGAAGCAGGGCTCCAGCCCAGGACAGCCTGGATGGTCTCTGGGTGAGGTCTATCCCACATGGAGCTGAGAGCTGGGAGCTGGGAACGGAGTGGAGCAGAGCCCAGACTGAGCTGCGTGGACCATCCAGACCAGAAGCCGGGCAGAGCATGCCCTAGTGCCCTGATTCAGTGAGCTGTGGCAGTTACCAGACTTCTCAACCCACAAACACCAAAGACTGCGGAGAAGGTTAGTGGGAAAAGCTGCGGGAGTGGAAGGAGTTTGGGTTCGGCTTCCAGCCCCGGGGGCAGCAGAGGTGGGGCAGCTATGGCTGTTGCTGCTTCCGGCTCCCGGCCCACCTGGTGGGAGGAATTAAGTGGCAGATCAGAGCAGGGGTGCCCAGCCTACTGAAGATCTAAGCCCAGTTCAGGTTGGGGGTTCTTGTGGAAGGAGCAGTGCTGGTGTGGCAGAGCTGGCACCTCCCCCCCAAATGTGGAACGTAGAACTCTCTTGTCTACAAGCAGTCATACCGCACTGAAAAACTCAAAGGTCAAGTTAGTTGGCTGGGAATATGGCCAGGCAGCAAAAATGCACCGAGATTCAATCTCAGACTTTGCATTCTTTCTTTGCTGACAAAGAAGACCAAAACATACAGACAGAAGAAATTAATAAAGTCAAAGAGCCTACAGCAGAAACCTCCAAGAAAACCATGAACTGGTCCCAGGCCATGGAAGAGCTCAAAAAGGATTTGGAAAAGCAAGTTAGAGAAGTAGAGGAAAAATTTGGAAGAGAATTGAGAAGGGTGCAAGAAAATCATGAAAAACAAGTCAATGACTTGCTAAAGGAGACCCAAAAAAATACTGAAAAATGCACTGAAGAAAGCAACACCTTAAAAAACAGACTAACTCAAATGGCAAAAGAGCTCCACAAAGCCAATGAGAAGAAGAATGCCTTGAAAGACAGAATTAACCAAATGGAAAAGGAGTTCCAAAGACAACTGGAGAAAATACTACCTTAAAAATTAGATTGGAGCAAGAGAAAGGTAGTGACTTTATAAGAAATCAAGATATTATAAAACAGAACCAAAGGAATGAAAAAGTGGAAGACAATGTCAAATATCTCATTGCAAAAACCACTGAATTGGAAAATAGACCCAGGAGAGATAATTAGAAAATTATTGGACTACCTGAAAACCATGATCAAAAAAAGAGCCTAGATATCATCTTTCAAGAAGTTATCAAGGAGAACTGCCCTGATATTCTAGAGCCACAGGGCAAAATAGAAATTGAAAGAATCCATTGATCGCCTCCTAAAATAGATCCCAAAAAGAAATTTCCCAGGAATATTGTCGCCAAATTCCAGAGCTCCCAGATCAAAGAGAAAATACTGCAAGCAGCCAGAAAGAAACAATTTGGGTATTGTGGAAACCCAATCAGAATAACCCAAGATCTGACAGCTTCTACATTAAGAGATCGAAAGTCTTGGAACGCGATATTCCAGAGGTCAATGGAGCTAGGATTAAAACCTAGAATCACCTACCCAGCAAAACTGAGTATCATGCTCCAAGGAAAAATATGGATTTTCAATAAAATAGAGGACTTTCAAGCTTTCTCAGTGAAAAGACCAGAACTGAATAAAAAATTTGGCTTTCAAACACAAGAATCAAGAGAAGCATGAAAAGGTAATCAAAAAAAACAACAAGAAAAAGAAATTTAAGGAACTTACTAAAGGTGAACTGTTTTGTTGACATTCCTACATGGAAAGATGATGAGTATGATTCATGAGACCTCAGTATTAGGGTAGCTGAAGGGAATATGCATACATATATGTTTATGTATATATATGGGTGAATGTGTATGTACGTATATATCTATGTGTGTGTATATATATATGTATATATATGTATGTGTGTATATACATATATATACATATATATATATATATATATATATATATATATATATATATATATATATAGAGAGAGAGAGAGAGAGAGAGAGAGAGAGAGAGAGAGAGAGAGAGAGAAAGAGAGAGAGAGAGTGCAGACATGGTGAGTTGAAGATGAAGGGAAGATATCTAAAAGAAATAAAATCAAATTAAGGGATGAGAGAGGAACATACTGAGAGAGGGAGATAAGGAGAGATAGAATGGGGTGGATTATCTCGCATAAAGGAGGCAAGAGCAAGCAGTTCTGTGGGAGGAGGGGAGAGGGCAGATGAGGGGGGGAATGAGTGAACATTGCTCTCATCAGATTTGGCCTAAGGAGGGAATACCATACATACCCAATTGGGAATCTTACCCCACAGGAAAGAAGAGGGAAGAACATAAAAATAAATGGGGGGGGGATGATGGAGGGGAGGGCAGTTGGGGGTGGAGGTAATAAAAATGAAACACTTTCGAAAGGGGACAGGGTCAAGGGAGAAAATTCAATAAAGGGTGATGGGTTGGGAAGGAGCAAAATATAGTTAGTCTTTCTCAACATGAGTATTGTGGAAGGGTTATACATAATGATACACATGTGGCCTATGTTGAATTGCTTGACTTCTTAGGGAGGGTGGGTGGGAAGGGAAGAGGGGAGAGAATTTGGAACTCAAATTTTTAAAAACAGATGTTCAAAAACAAACAAAAATGTTTTTGCCTGCAACTAGAATATAAGATACACAGACAATGGGGTGTAGAAATTTATTTTGCCCTACAAGAAAGGAAGGGAAAAGGGGATGGGAGGGGAGTGGGGTTATAGAGGGGAGCGCTGACTGGGGAACAGGGCAACTAGAATATACACCATCTTGGAGTGGGAGGTAGGGTAGAAATGGGGAGAAAATTTATAATTCAAACTATTGTGAAAATCAGTGCTGAAAACTAAATATGTTAAATAAATATGTTAAAAAAATAAATTTAAAAATATGAGGCACAATAGATTTTATTCCAGCCTTTTACCTTTACCCTGTTTTTTTCTCCTGTTTTAAATATGTTTCTTGTAAACAGCATATTGTAGGATTATGGTTTTTAATCCATTCTGCTATCCACATCCACATCCATTTTATAGGAGAGTTTATCCCATTCACATTTGCAGTTATGATTACTATCTCTGTATTTTTCTGCATCTTATTTCCCTTGTTTATGCTTTTATTTCTCCTTTTCCCCTTCCACTCCTCAACAAATTTTTGCTTTTGACTACTGCCTTCCTCTGTTTACCCTCCCTCTTGATTCCCCTCCCCAAGTATTTTTGGTGTCTCCTTTAGCAAGTCATTGACTTGTTTTCATGGTTTTCTCACATCATTCTCATTTCTCTTCCCAATTTTTCCTCTACTTCTCTAACCTGCTTTTCCAAATCCTTTTTGAGCTCTCTTCCATGGCCATTTCATGTTTTTCTTGGAGGCTTTTGATGTAGGCTCCTTGACTTTGTTGACTTCTTCTGCCTGTATGTTTTGGTCTTCTTTGTCACCAAAAAAAATTCCAAAGTCTGAGTCTTAATCTGAGTCTGTTTTCATTGCCTGGCCATGTTCCCAGCCCACTACTTGACCCTTGAGTTTTTCATGAGGATATGACTCCTTGTAGAGTAGAGAGTACTTTGTTCCAAGCTTGAGGGGATGCACTGTTGTTTTCAGAACTATTTCTGTACTGCCAGCTCTGCCACACCAGCACTCCTCCTCCCCCAGGAACCACCAACCTTGACCTGACTCAGATCTTAAGAAGGCTCTGCACTCCCTCTCTGATTTGCCACTTAATTCCTCCTGCCACGTGGGCCTGTGTCCAGAAGCAACTGCAGCTGTAGTTCTGTAGCTGTGCCTCCCCCACTGCCCCTGGGGTGGTGGCTGATCCACGAACTCCTTTCACTCTGTCCCCACAGCTTTTCCCACTAACCTTCTCTGTTGTCTTTGGTGTCTGTGGGTTGAGAAGTCTGGTAACTGCCACAGCTCACTGATTCAGGGTGCTAGGACCTGTTCTGCCTGACTCCTGGTGTGGTTTGTCCTACTGCCACCCATGCTGAGTTCTGCTCTGCTCCACTCCCAGCTCTGTGTGCAATTGACATTACCCAGCAACCATCCAGGTTGTCCTGGGCTGCAGCCCTGCTTCCCTATGCTGTTTTGTGGGTTCTGCAGTTCTAGAATTAGTTCAGAGCCATTTTTATCAGTGTTTGGAAGGACCTGGGGGAGAGCCCTAGTAGGTCCCTGCTTTCCAGCTGCCATCCTAGCTCCCCTCTCCCGATCCTATTTCTTAGAGACTTGATTTCATCAGTGTTTTTTCCCTTTTTTCTTTTACCTCCCTAGTTGGGTTTTTAAATACTCCTTTAGCTCTTCCAGTAATGCTTGTTGGGCTTGAGACCAGTTTAAATTTGCTTTTGAAGTATCAGATGTGGTCATAGTGTCAATGCTATTCTCTTCCAAAGTGATATTCTGGTCATCCCAGTCTCCTTAAAATTAATCAATGGTCCTCAGTTTTTTTGTGTTCTTTTTCATGTTGGTTAGCTTTTTCTTTGCTTTACAATTCATTTCTGCTTTTGGGGCTCAGGGATCTCTTTCCCAAGTTTCTCATTCTTGGGGTTGTGAGTCTATTTACTGGCTTTGTGTATTATAGCCTTCACTTTCCTGAGGTGTGGGGGTCTTATCTGGCTGCTTGAATTCTCCTTTTCCTACTGGGGCTGCTCTCCAGCACTGTTGCCCTTCAGCAATGGTCTCAGCTGTTTGTTGACTATGCTGGTGTTTGTCACTTCCCCTGGCAATGCAAAGGTATGTCCGGGCTCCTGGTGTTGATACATCCTGGCTCTGCCCCTCTGGGACCAAAGAACTCCCACTGCTTGACCACTGAAGCCCCACTTCTGTCTCCTCTATTCCAGCATTATTCCCAAGGAATTCTCTGGGTCAAGTGGGGATGGATTAGATATGTTTACCTGGCCATTATGTGTCCTGGAAGTTCAAGAAGACGTGTTTCAATCCTTTGGGCTGCAAACCTCAGGAGTAGATGTCTCATGGCCAGAGGTGTTGCACTGCTGCCTCACAACACTTCTACAGACTCCCATCCTGTGTTGGGAAGCCTGTGGATCTCTGCCAGTTTTGGGCTCCCAGTTTTCTCCCAGCTTGTCTTGCTGGTTGGTTTCCACAGCTGCTTCTGTTTTGATGCTGTCTGGTGCAGCTCCACATGCAGAGCACTCTCTCAGCCTACAGATCCATTCCGTCAACCTTCTGGACTCTTCTGGCTTAGAAATGTGCCCCACTCAGACTGCTAGTGGCTTCTAACTCTGTCAAATCTGCTCAGATTCACTTTTTTAGGGGAATCTGATGGAACTTGTCCATCCTCATGTTTTTCAAGGCATTCCACTCTGTTTCTTTCACCCTGTCCCTGCTCATTGTCATCACTTAGATGTTTGCTGTTCCCACTGCCTCCTATGCAGAGAGTGGTGGTAGTAGTAGTTCTTGTGAGTATCCTGCTTTTATTTTGTTTTCTGTAAAACAGAGTGTTTGTTACTCAACTGTGTATAACCAGTGATGAGTATTCTTTAATTTATTTTACTTTTAATTTATAAAATAAAGCAAGCATTTTGATAACATAGTAGAACAAAAAAAAGATGAAGATGATTACCTATGAACCCAAGTATCTATTATATACACTTTGTTATTCCTCTCAAAAATATAACAAAGTTATCATATCATTCAACTATCTTTTTTTTCTTTTTTGCTTCTTTCTCCCATCCCCACCTTAGAGATGTCTACATTAGACACAAATGTGTGTGTGTGTAATCATTCTATGATATTTTTATTTGTCAGTTATTTCTCTGAATGCAGAGAGAACCTTCCTTCATGAGTCTTTTGAAGCTAATTTTGTATTTACAATAGTTAAAATGACTTATTCACTTAAAGGTGTTCTTAAGACATCATTTCTGTTACTCTATACATCATTGTCTTGGTTCTGCTCATTTCTCTCTTCATTATTTCATGCAAAACTATTCATATTTTTTTCCCTAAAATCAATGAAGTCATCATTACTTATTGTACAGTAGTATCCCAGTATGACCATATGCTATAATTTGTTCAGGCACTTCCCAATTGATTAGTATTTCTGTAATTTCTTTGCCACCAAAACAAACCTGCTTTAAATATTTTAGAACATATAGATTCATTTCCTTTTTTCCTTAATCATCTTTTGAAATAGAGCTAGTAGTGGAATTTCTGGGTCAAATGGCAAGTTAGATACAAAAATAGATACTAAAATAAAATTTGGAGAAAATGGACCATATTACCTATCACACTTATGGATAGACAAATAATTTATGACTAAACAAGAGATAGAGAGCAGTATGAAGTGTGAAGTGGATAACTTTGATTGCATTAAAGTAAGTAATGAGGTTTTATACAAATAAAACAAATGTAGAGAATATCAGAAGGAAAGCAGAAAATTGAGGAAAAAATATTATAGACAGTTTCTCAGATAAAGGTATCACATCTCAAATATATAAAGAACTTTGTAAAATCTGTAAGAATATGAGTCATTCCCCAATTGGTAAATGGTCAAAGGATATGAACATCAGTTTTCTGCTAACGAAACCACAACAGTCTATAGTCATATAAAAAAAAACTGTTCCACATCATTATTGATTAGAGAAGTGCAAATTACATTGCACTACAAGATTACATTTTATACCCCTTAGATTTGCTAAAATGATTGAAGAGGAAAGCAGCAAAGGTTGGAGGAGATGTGGAAAAATTGGGACACTAATTCACTGTTGGTGAGTCTGTGAACTTATCTAACCACTTTGGAGAGCAACCTGGAATTATGTCCAAAGAGTTATTGAAGTCGTGAGATTTTGGCCAAGATGGTGGCTGGAAAGCAGGGACTTGCGTGAGCTTCCTGCCAGGTCCCTCCAAAAACCTATAAAAATGGCTCTGAAAAATTCTACAGTTACAGAACCCATGAAATAGCAGAGGGAAACAGGTCTCCAGCACAGGAGAGCCTGGATGGGCTCCACGAATGGTCTATCATGCAGTGCTGAGAGCAGAGGGCAGCCTAGCGTGGGCCACACCTAGTCAGACCAGACCCAGAATCAGCCAGCTGGAACAGGCCTTGGGGGCCATAAAACAGTGAGCTGTGGCAGTTACCAGACTTCTCAACCAACAAATTGCAAAGAGCAGGTTAGTGGGAAACTGTGGAACTGAGTTAAGAGGTGTGTGATCACCAGCCCTGAGGGTGGCGGAGGTGGTGCAGGGGTATCGGTGGCAGCAGCAGGGAACTCCTGAGGTTGCTTCCAGAGAGCCAGTGTCAGTGGCTTCTTGAGTCCCTGGCTCATAAGGTGGGAGGATTCTAGCAGCAGATAAGAGCAGGAATGCAAAGAGCACTTTGTGGGCACAAAGGCACATTCTCTTGCTGTGCACTGCTTGGATCTGAATTGCAATACTGATTGGTGGTTCTTGGGGGTGGAGGAGTGCTGTGGTGAAAGAGCCTGGGGTGATGGTGGAGTAGAAGTAGCTCTGAAAACAGCAGTGCTTGGACCCTAAAGCTTGGGACAAAGTACTCTGTACTCTACAAGCAGTCATATCCTGATAAAAAGCTCAAGGGTAAAGTAGTTGGCTCTGAACATGACCAGCAATGAAAATGAACTCAGACTGAAATTCAGACTCAAACTGAAACTCTAGATTCCTTTTTTGGTAACAAAAAAAATCAAAACATACAGCCAGAAGAAATCAACAAAGTCAAAGAACCTACATCAAAAGCCTCCAAGAAAAATATGAATTAATCTCAGGCCATGGAAGAGGTCAAAAAGGCTTTGGAAAAGCAAGTAAGAGAAGTAGAGAAAAATTGGGAAGAGAAATGAGAGTGATGTGGGAAAACCATGAAAAACAAGTCAATGACTTGCTAAAGGACACCCAAAAAAATACTGAAGAAAATAACACCTTATAAAAATAAAGCTAAAACAATGTTTAAGAGAAAATTTATATAACTAGAAACATATTAAGAGGAAAAGGAGAGAATTAATGAACTGAATATTTTTAAACACAAACCTATGAGAAATGGGGAGCAGGCAAATTTCAGAAAAACCTGGAAAGATGCGCATACACTGATGCTGAGTGAAGTGAGCAAAACCAAGAGAACATTTTACATACACAGTAACAGCAACTCTATGTGATGATTAAATACAATAGACTTAGCTCTTCTCAGCAATGCAATGATCTGAGACAATTTCAAAACACTGATGATGGAAAATGCTATCCACATTCAGAGAAACAAAATTGGAGTCTGAATGCAGATTGAAGCACACTCTTTTCACTTTTCTTTTCTTTTGTTTTTATTTTCTTTCTCATGTTTTTTCCCTTTTGTTCTGATTTTTTTTCCCAGCATGACTAATGTGGAAATATGTTTAATATGCCTGTACATGTAAAACCTATATCAGATTTCTTGCTGTCTTAGGGAGGGGGTAGAGAGTGAGGGAGGAAGTAAAATTTGTAACTCAAAATCTTATAAAAGTGAACATTGAAAATTAACTTTACATGTAATTAGGAAAAATACTATTAAGTGGAGGAAAAAAAAGGAATGCAAAGTTGTACATAATAGATTTGCAATTCCATATACAATCATATTTTTATTATATTATGTTAAAGAAATGCTTGTTTTATTCCAACAAATAAATTTAAAATAAAAGAAATGTGAAAAATAGCCAACAACATATAAGCAAACCTAAAATATGCACACAACATGGGACATTAAAAGAGAGATGAGTAAACTTCAAATCAAAAATATCTAAAGAAATTATAAATAATCAAAATAATTAAAATTCTTTCCAAAACCTGACACAATTGGCAAACCAGTAATAATATAACTAAAGAGAGCAGAATAATCAAATCAACAAAACAGCATATGAACAGAGAAATTACAAAAAAAACCAGAAGAAATAAAAATTATGCAAATTTGAACATTATTGTTTTTGCTACTAAAGTTAACAGCATAAAGAAGAATAGCTTTGAAATTAAAAAAAATTTAGAAGACAAAATAGATATATTAAAAATCTTATCTCAGAAAAGAAACAGAACTAGATATAAAAGAAATTACAAAGGGTGAAAATATTAATCTGGATCTGATTGATTCCAAGAGAGGTTCTATTGTACTTTTAAAGAATAATTAACATTAGAACTAATAAAACTATTCTGAAAAATTGAGAAAGGTAGTACCCTTTTAGTTTCCTTTTATGAGATGAATATAGTTCTAATGCCTAATTAGGGAAGGACAACGCATAGAAGATACATATTTCATAAATGAACATTGGTTTTAAAATTTTAAATAAAATCTTTTTACCCAGACTACAGCTATTCACCCCAAAATTATTGATTATGACCAAATTGGATAAGTCAGAGATTCAGATATGATTTGATATTATGAAAACAATCAGCATAATTAATGTTTAAAAAACCCACATAATTAATAATTAAAACAAAAACATTCCAGACCACATTGCTATCTTAATAGATGCAGGAAAAGTCTTTGACAAATGATGTTCATTTATACAAAAAAAAACTCTACAAAGAATGGACACAGAGGGAACTTTTTTAATATCATAAAACAGTGTCTCTCTAAAGCCAAAAAACAAGCATCATGTGCAATGTGAATATATTAGAAACTTTCCCAGTAAATTCAGAAACAAAGCAAGAATGTTCATTTTAACCATAGTTATTTAAAGCTGTTTTTTTTTAAATGCTAGCAAATGAAAAAAAAGTGAAATGAGTTAAAAGAATAAGGACAGGTAAAGGAGAGTCAAAATTATCCTTATTTTCTGATAAATGATACTTTAATTAGAAAATCCTAAGGGAAGAACAAATATAATACTTTAGGTAATTCCCATTCAACTGAGTGAAAGTTACACAATAAACCTTCAACAATCAACAGCATTTCTATATATAAACAATAAAATCCAAGGTTTAAGCAATAAAAAGGAAAATTTTATTCCAAATAATTACAAATTCTTGAAATATTTGAGGATCAATGCATCAAAACACAAAGAATATTCATATAAATTCAATTTGAAAGTTTCTTAAATAATGAATAAAATAGCTGGAGCAATATTTGATGCTCATGACTGGACCATGTCAATATGTAAATAATAATTAATAGCTTTATTTTCATCTACGTCAAATTATCAAATGGATAGTTTAGAGAACCAAATAAATGTAACAAAACAGAGACTGAGATTTTACAAGGGAACAAAAGTGCTCAAGGATCATATCAAATATTTTATTACTTACAGACATGCAAACATGTGTCTTTCCAGACCTTCATTCTTAAGGGTAACCACAGGCAGTCTTGCAGGCAACAGACGCAGTGCATACTCCACAGCTCTGGGTCTTTGTTTTTATAATGCTATTGCTTGGTAGATTCATAGGTAGCAAATGGAAGGGAAAACTTAGGAGTAATCAGTAAGATTACTTGGGGAAGACAACCCTACTTAAGCCCCTTATCAATCATAAGTACACTTGGATTAAGAAAGTGTATTAACCTGATGATGCTTAGGAGAACTTTGTAATCACTGTATAAATGAAGCTGGTTTAAATCAGCTATTGGGTACATAGGAAATTTCTAGCAAATGTGTGCAACAATTAATCATCAAACATGAGAGTTAATTCTGTCAGCTAGGGCTTGCCTAGCAATAGGTTAATCTTCACAGTAAGATGATAGAGAAATTTAATATTAACAGAAATTTAAAAAGAGGTATAAAATAATGAGGACTAGGTCTTACAAATATAAAAAAGAAAAATCACGAGAGACAAAATGATCTGTAATTGATAACCAAAAGGGTCTTGTGGTTTCACTTCATACCTTGCAAATTGGCAAAGATAAGAAGAGATAGGAACAACATTGGATTGGTTGTGGAAGATACACATACTAATTCATTGTGATGGAACTCTGAATCATTATGACCACTTTTGAAAAAAAAATGGAATTACACAAATAAAGTTATTAGAATGTCTCTATCATTTGATTCAGAGATTACATTACTAGCTTCTATCTGAAGAAAGCCACTAATAGGAAGAAAGTACCCATAAAAAGCAAAATATTTATGCCTGCAATTATGCCTGTATATTAAATAGGTGAAAAATATTGTGGCACATAATTGTAATGGGACATTATTTTCCTCTATGAAGTTATGAATATGATGCATTCAGAGAACAATAGAAAGATCTCCATAATCTTATGTAGATTGTAGTAAGTAGAGTCAATGAAATAGTATATGTAATGAGAACACCAATATAAATACACACACACACACAATCAAAAGCACATGTTGCAAAATTTCAAAGAACAAAGAACAAACATGTCTCCAAAGAAAAGAAATAAGAAGAAACACTCTTTTCATAGTTTTGCAAAGGTACATAAGGTTCATGGGTATGGTGCATTATACATACATTCACTATTTTTTAATGTATTGATAAGTTCTGGTGATTTTTTCTCTCTTTGCTATTTTTTTTAGTACTTAAATATAACATTTGTTATATAAGATACATATACATATATATATATATATATATATATATATATATATATATATATATATATATATATATATATATATATTTCTGTTAAAGACTAGAACCAATTTTTGGAGAAATTTTGATTGTGAAGAAAAGCATTTACAATGTACTTTAAAAAGAGTCAATACATTCTACATTTTTCTCATTTTGGCAATACTTTCATTAATTTTTTATTTTTAGTTTTCAACATTCACTTCCACAAGATTTTGACTTTCAAATTTTCTCCCCACCTCTTTTTACCCCCTGCCCCAAGATGGGCATGCATTCTGATTACCTCTTCCCCCAATCTTTCAAACCCTACTCTTCTCTTATCCCCTTCCCTTCTATTTTCCAGTAGGGGAAGATAGATTTCTATACCCCATTGCCTATATATCTTATTCCCCAGTTGCATATAAAAAATTAACATTCATTTTGAAAATTTTGAGTTACAAAATCTCTCCCTTCCTCCCTCTAAGCTCACCCTCATTGAGAAGCCACGCAATTCTATACAGATTATACATGTGTAGTCATGCAAAACATGTGCATAATGTTCATGTTGTGAAACACTAACTTTATTTCCCTCTATCCTATCCCATCCCCCCATTTATTCTATTCTCTCTTTTGACTCTGTCAATCCTCAAAAGTGTTTGCTTCTGATTACCCCTCCTCCAATCTACCCTCCCTTCTATCATCCTCCCACCCCTTATGCACTTCCACTCTAATTTCATTTAGGGTTAGACAGATTTCTATACTCAATTGAGTGTATATGTTATTCCCTCCTTAAGCCAAATCCAATGAGAGTGAGGTTCACTCATTTCCTCACACTTCCCCACTCTGCCTACATTGTAAAAGCTTCATCTTGCCTCTTTTACATGAGATAATTTACCCCATTCTACCTCTTCCTTTCTCCTTTGCCCAGTACATTCCTCTCTCACCCCTTAATTTGATTTTATAGATATCATCCCTTCATATTCAATTCACTATGTGCCTTTTGTATGTGTGTTTATGTATGTGTGTGTGTGTGTGACACATGAATTACAAATATCATGTATCCATATAGGAATATAAACACTTCAACTTTAATAAGTCCCCTATGATTTCTTTTTTGTGTTTCCCTTTTCTTCCTTCTCTTGACACCTGTATTTGAAATTCCAATTTTCTGTCCAACTGTTCTCTTTATCAAGAATCCTTGAAAGTCCTCTATTTCATTGAATATCCAATTTTTTCCCCTGAAGGATTATACACAGTTCTCCTGGGTAGGTGATTCTTGCTTTTACTCCTAAAGCCTTTGACCTCTAGAATGTCATATCCCAAGCCCTCTGATCCCTTAATGTAAAAGCTGCTAAATCTTCTGTTATCCAGACTATGGTTCCACAATAATTGAATTGTTTCTTTCTCCCTGATTGCAATATTTTCTCCTTGACCTGGGAACTCTGGAATTTGGCTGCAATATTCCTAGGAGTTTTATTTTAGGGAATCTCTCTAGTGGATTCTTTTCATTTCTATTTTACCCCATTTTTCTAGAATATCAGAGCAGTTTTCCTTGACAATTTATTGAAAGATGATGGCTAGGCTCTTTTTTTTGGTCATGGCCTTCAGGTAGTTCAATAATTTTTGAATAATACTTCCTGGATCTATTTTCCAGGTCAGTTGTTTTCCCAATGAGATATTTCACATTGTCTTCTATATTTTTCATTCTTTTGGTTTTGTTTATAATTTCTTGATTTCTCAAGAAGTAATTAGCTTCCATTTGCTCCATTCTCATTTTCTAGGAATCATTTTCTTCAGTGAGGTTTTGGACCTATTTTGCTATTTGGCCAATTCTGCATTTTAGGGTATTCTTCTCCTCATTGGCTTTTTGGATCTCTTTTGCCTTTCGGTCTATTTTACTTTTTAAAGTGTTATTTGTTTCACTATTTTCTGGGAGGTTTCCTTTAGCAAGCTGTTGATTTGTTTTTGATGATTTTATTATACTACTCTCATTTCTTTTCCCAATTTTCCCTCTACTTCTCTCACTCGATTTTCAAATTCCTTTATAAGTTCTTCCATGGTCTGTGATCAATTCATATTTCTTTCTTGGAGGCTTTGGGTGAAGGAGCTTTGACTTTGTTGTCTTCTTCTGGTTGTATGTTTTGACCTCCTTTGGCACCAACATATGATTCTATAGTCTGTTTTTTTCCTGCTGTTTGTTCATTTTCCCAGTCAATTACTTGACTTTTTAACCCTGTGTTAGGTAGGACTCTGCTTCCAGTGTGCAGGGTGTTACTTTACCAAGCTTCAAGGGTTTTGTGTAGCCATTTTCAGAGATGCTTTTAAGGACCTCTAAATTTCCAGATCTTCCACGCTGGTGTGATCAATGGAGAGGTGTTTACTCCTCTCCTGGCCTGTGCTATCATGTGCGAGTGACTTAAGCACTCTTTTATGCCTTAGAACTGTGAGGAGGATTCCCTCTGGACTGATGCCACCAGTTGTACCACATCAGTATTCCTCCTTGCCCCAAGACCACCATCCAGGAACTGGTGCTCTACTCACTGTACCACCTAGCTGCCCAAAATAGTATAGTATCTTAAATTATAATAAGCTGGTGATTCTGATAAACATCTTTAATCAATCGTTTCTCACCTTTTAAAATATAGCCAATTTCATTTTTGTGATCATTTTCTGTGCTCAATCTCAAGGTCAATTTTTACTCTATTCTAGAAGAAAATATTCATTAAATATCAATGCAATATCATTAGATGTATACAAATCTTTTGTCTCTTTCATTTCTTAATTATAAAATATATTTCAAAAATTTTTGTTGTCTAATATTTTTGTTGTTCTAAATACTTTGTTGATATGTGGAGGTCATCAGTTATCAGGGTATTCACTGACTTGATTTTAAAAATATTGTCAAGGAAAAAATGTTTATTTTCCTTCATTCTTTGCAGCAGATGGTGGCACATAAATTAATTTATTCCTCATTGTAGTCTTTTATTTGTATTGTTCTCTTCATCAGTACTCCCGAGCTAAGTATGGTAGTCCACAAAAGCTTCAGGGGCCTATTAGGTTACCACTTCCCTTTTGTCCTTTTCTGTTCCAATACTAATCTTTGAATTGTACATCCTAGAATCTACTAGAGCAGCATATTCACTGATTAATCCCTGATAACTTCCTGCCTCTGACATCAGAGAAAGGGAACAAGTCACTCAAGCCTGAGAAAATTTGGCTCTCAACTTCATAAAATTCATAGACATTTGCCTAAGAAATATAGTTGGGGGAGGGGATGGTAGAGCAAATATGGCAGAGTAAAAGCAGGGACATGTCTGAGCTCTCTCACAAATTCTTTCGGATACTTCTTTAGAAGTGAATCTGAGCAGGTTTGAGATAGGTAGAATCTACTGGGAGACAGTGTGGCAGATTTCCAATTCAGGAGTGTCCAGAAGGAAGGGGATCTGTGGCACCAGGCTGGGAGAGCACTGGATGCGTGGAACCACACCCCACCATACCAGAGCACCATACCAGAATGGCAACAGGTCCAGCCAACCAGCTGTGGTGGCAATCCTCAGGCCTCTTGGCACCAGACAGGAAACTGTTGGTGTTAGGTGAGACAGAAGTGTAGAGCCTGAGGCAGCAGCAGCAGCTACTACTGGGGCTATCAGCTCACAGTCTAAAAGTTTGAAATTCACCTTCTTGAACTTTTGGGAGCCATGACCACCAAGTAAACTCCAAGAGCTTTCATCCCTCCTTTGAATAACCCAGAGCATACTGATCTAGGAGAAACCCTGGAACAGAACAGCCAGCAGTGAGGGTTCAGTGTTCTTTTGGCTTGGGAAGCTGGGGAGACCCCCTCTTATGGTGAAGGAAGGAGACCAGTGTAGTAGAAGAATTACAGAAAGTAACAGGAGAAAACAAATTCTTGAAAAGTAAAATTGGCCAAATGGAAACAGAGATACAGAAGCTAAATGAAGACAACAATTTGTTAAAAATTAGAATTGGGCAAGTAGAAGTTAATGACTTTATGAGGCATCAAGAATCAATCAAACAAAATCTAAAGAATGAAAAAATAAGGGGAAGCTAGGTGGCACAGTGAGGAGAGCACTGACTTTGGAATCATTAAGACCTGAGTTCAAATCCGGCCTCAGACACTTGACACACTTACTAGCTGTGTGACCTTGGGCAAGTCACTTAACCCCAATTGCCCTGCCTTCCCACAGCAAAAAAAAGCAAAAAAAAATGAAAAAATAGAAGACAACATAAAATGTCTCAATGGAAAAACAACAGATCTGCAAAATAGATTCAGGAGAGACAATTTAAGAATTATTGTTTTTCTGGAGAGCCATGATAATAAGAGCCTGGACATCATCAAGGAAATCTGCCCCAAGCTCCTAGAACAAGAGCGAACAATAGTCATCAAAAGAATCCAGTGATCACCTCCTGAAAAAGATCCCAAATTGAAAACTCCAGGGAGTACTGTAGCCAAATTCCAGAATTATCAGGCCAAGGAGAAAATACCTCAAGTAGTCAGAAAGAAACAAGTCAAATATTGTGGAACTTCAGGCAAGATCACACACTACCTTGCAATTTCTACATTAAAAGATTGGAGGAATTAAAATATGATATTCTGAAAGGCAAAGGAGCTTGGACTACAAACATGGATCAACTTTCCAGCAAAATTGAGCATATGCTTTCAGGCAAGGAGATGGACATTCAATGAAATAATAGGAATCCCACACCTTTCAGATGAAAAAACCAGAGCTCAATGGAAAATTTGATCATCAGACACAAGACTTAAGACAGGAATAAAAAGGAAAACAGGGAAAAAAGATAAAATAATAGCCATTGTTATTCAACAAGGGTTTAAATTAATTAAATTGAAATGAAATAACATCAGTTGTCATGGTTAGGCTGAGCTATTGTAATAAAAATGACAATTTTACCTAAATTAATTTACTTATTTAGTGCCATACCAATCAAACTACCCAAAAATTATTTTACAGAGCTGGATAAAATAATAACCAAATTCATCTAGAAGAACAAAAAGTCCAGAATATCAAGGGAAGTAATGAAAAGAAATGCTAGGGAAGGTGTCCTAGCCATGCAGGTGTCAAATTGTACTACAAAACAGCAGTCATCAAAACTACTTGGTACTGGTTAAGAAAGAGAGTGCTTCATCAGTGGAATACATTGGGTACACAAGATGCAGAAGTCACCGACCATAGCAAACTACTCTTTGATAAAACCAAAGAATCCAGCTTCTGGGTTCAGAATTCACTATTTCATAAAAAACTGCTGGGAAAATTGGAAAATACTATGGCAGAAACTGGGCATAGGCCCATATCTTACACCATATACCAAAATAAAGTCAAAATGGGTACATGATTAAGGAATAAAGGCTGATACTATAAGCAAATTGGGAGAGCAAGGAATAGTTTACCTGTCAGATATATGGGAAAGGGAAGAATTCATGACCCAAAAGGAGATAGGGAACATTATAAAATGAAAAGTGGATAATTTTGATTATGCTGAACTGAAAAGTTTTTGTACAAAGCCAATGCAATAGAGATTAGGAGAGTAGCAGAAAATTGGGAGAAAATTTTTACAGTCAATGTCTCTGATAAAGGCCTCATATCTAAAATATACAGGGAACTGAGCCAACTTTTTAGAAATAAAAGTCATTCCTCAATTGAGAAATGGTCTAAGGATATGAACAGGCAATTTTCAGAAGAAGAAATTTAAAAAAAATCTATAGGCATATGAAAAATGCTCTAAATCACTATTAATTAGAGAAATGCAAATCAAAACAACTCTTAGGTACCATATATCTCCTGTCAGATTGGCTAACATGACAAAACAGGAAAATGATAAATGGTAGAGAGGATGTGGGAAAATTGGAATATTAGTACATCATTGGTGGAGTTGTGAACTGATCCAGCAATTTTTGGAAAGCGATTTGAAACTATGCCCAAAGGGCTATAAAAATGTGCATACCCTTTGACCTAGCAAAACCACTCCTGAGACTGTATCCCACAGAGATCACACAAGTGGGAGAGGGACCTGTATGCACAAAAATATTTATAGCTGCTCTTTTTGTGGTGGCAAAGAATTGGAAATCAAGGGAATGCCCATCAATTGGCGAATGGCTGAACAAGTTGTGGTACATGAATGTAATGGAATACTATTGTTCTATATGAAATGGGGAAGATACAGACTTCACAATAACCCGGAAAGATCTATATGATCTGATGCTGAGTGAGAGGAGCAGAACCAGGAGAACATTATACACAACCACAGACATATTGATTCTGTGATGACTAACTTTGATAGACTTGCCTCTCCTCAGCAATGCAAGGCTCAAAGACAACTCCAAAGGACACATGATGGAAAAAGCTAGCTACACCCAGAGAAAGAACTGTGGAGTATGAATGCAAACTATTTGCTCTCTCTCTTTTTTCCTCTTTTTTTTTTGGTTTTGTTTCTTCTTTCTCATGATTCATTCCATTGGTCATAAATCTTCTTTGCAACTTGACTATTGTGTACATAACTTTAATGTGAAGGTTTATGTAGAATCTCTATCAGACTGCATACCATCTTGGAGGGGGGTAGGGAGGGGAGGAAAGGGAAGAAAATTTGAAACTCAAGAATATGTAAAACTAAGTGTTGTAAACTAAAAATAACAAAAATCTGATTTAAAAAAAGAACTGATTAGAAACTAAATAATCTAATCCTAAAAATGAGTGGGTCAAAAACAAATCTTAGAAGCAATTAATAACTTCGTTCAAGAGAATGACAATAATGACACAACATACTAAAACTAATGGGATGCATGGAAAGCAATTCTTAGGGGAAGTTTTATAGCTTTGAATACCTCCATGGATAAAATAGAGAAAAAGGAGATCAATGAACTGGGCATGAAACTGAAAAAGATAGAAAAAGAACAAATTGAAAATCCCCAATTAAATATCAAATTAGAAATACTCAAAACCAAAGGAGAGATTAAGAAAATTGAAATCAAGAAAACCATTAAACTAATAAACAAAACTCTAAGTGCTGGATTTATGAAAAAAAAATTGATTAAGATTTGATCAACTTACTTTTAATTAAAGAAAGAATAAAACCAAATTACCACTATCAGTAATGAAAAGGGTGAATTCACACCCAATGAAGAGGAAATTAAAACAATAATTACGTATTATTTTATCCAGTTATATGCCCATGAATTTGATAATCTTAGGGAAATGGATGAATATTTACAAAATATAAATTGCCCAGATTAACAGAAGAGGAAGTAAAACTCCTAAATAATACTATTGCAGAATAAGACATTGAGCAAGCCATCAATGAACTCCCTATGAAAAATATCTCTAGGGCCAGACAGAATTACAAACAAATTCTATCAAACATTTAAAGAACAATTAATTCCCATACTTTATAGTCTATTTGGGAAAATAAGCCAAGAAGGAGTCCTGCCAAATTCTTCTTATGACATGAATATGGTACTAGTACTTAAACCAGAAAGAGTCAAAAAAAAGAAAGAAAATTATAGACCAATTTCCCTCATGAAAATTTATGCAAAAATTTTAAATAAAATATTAGCAAAAAAAATTACAGTAACTTATCATGTGAATAATACACAATGACAAGTTAAGATTTATTCCAGGAATACAAGTCTGATTCAATATTATGAAAAATACCAGCATAAATGATCATATCAACAATGAAGCTATCAGAAAACACATGATTGTCTCAATAGATACAGAAAAAGTGTTTGACAAAAACACAAAACTCCTTCCTATTAAAAACAATAGAAAGCATAGGAATAAATAAAGTTTTCTATAAAACTAAAAGTAACAGGTACTTGAAAGCATCAGCAAGCAATATTTGTATTGGGGATAAGCTAGATGCATTCCCAATAAGGTCAGGGGTGAAACAAGGATGTACATCATCACAACTACTATTCAATTTGGTACTAGAAATGTTAGCTGTAGCAATAAGAGAAGGAAAAGAAATTGAAGGAATTAGAATAGGCAAAGAAGAAACTAAGTTATCACTCTTTGCAGATGACATGATGATTTACTGAGAGAATCCTAGAAAATCAAGTAAAAGACTACTTGAAATAATAAACAACTTTAGCAAAGTTGCAGGATATAAAATAAACCCACAAAAATCCTTGGCATTCCAATATATTACTAATAAAATCCAACAGCAAGAGATAGAAAAGAAATTCCATTTAAAGTTACTGTAGACACTATAAAATAGTGTCTTTGGGAGACTACCTGCCAAGAAAAACTCAGGGCCTGTATGAACACAACTACAAAACACCTTTCACACAAATAAAGTCACATCAAAAAAAATGGAAAAACATCAGTTGCTCATGGCTAGGATATAATAAAAATGACAATAATGAGTAAATTAATTTACATATTCAGTGCCATACCAATCAAACTACAAAAAAATATTTTACAGAGCTGGATACAATAAAAACAAAAGCCATCTGCAAGAACAAAATGTCCAGAATATGAAGGAAATTAATGAAAAGAAATGCAAAAGAAGATGGCCTAGCCATACCAGATACTAAACTGTATTACAAAGCAGCAGTCATCAAAACTACTTCATACTGGCTGAGAAATAGAGTGGTGGATCAGTAGGTTAGGTTAGATACACAAGACAGAGTAATCAAGGACTATAGTGATCTACTCTTTGATAAACTCAAAGAGTACAGATTCTGGGTTAATAATTCACTATTTCCACTGCAGAACCCAGGGAACAGCAAAGGGAAGCAGGGCTTTAGCCCAGGACAACCTGGATGGTCACTGGGTAAGGTCTATCCAACAGAGCTGGGATTGGAGGGGAGTAGAGCCCAGCATGGGCTGCACCCAGACCAACCAGACTGGGGGCTGGGAAGAACAGGCCCTAGTGCCCTAAATCAGTGAGCTTTAGCAGTTACCAGACTTCTCAACCCACTATCACCAAAGACAACAGAGAAGGTTAGTGGGAAAAGCTGTGGGGAGTGAAAGGAATTCGGGTTTAGCCACCACCCCTGGGGCAGTGGAAGAAGTACAGCTACAGAACTATAGGTGCAGTTGCTTCTGGCCACAGGCCCACCTGGTGGGAGCAAATAAGTGGTGTATCAGAGTGGGAGTGCAGAGCCTGCTTAAGATCTGAGTCTGGTCCAAGCTGGTGGTTCTTGGGAGAGGAGAAGCCCTTGTGCAGCAGAGTTTGCTGTGTAGAAATATCTCTGAAAACAACAGCACAATCCCTCAAGCTTGGGACAAGGTACACTCTATTCTACAAGCAGTCATACCCTGACAAAAAATTCAAGGGTTAAGTAGTTGGCAAGGCAGTGAAAACAGATTCAGATTCAGACTCAGACTTTGGAATCTTTCTTTGGTCACAAAGTAGACCAAAACAAATAGCCAGAAGAAGTCAACAAAGTCAAAGAGCCTACATCAAAAGCCTCCAAGAAAAACATGAACTGGCCTCAGGCCATGGAAGAACTCAAAAAGGATTTGGAAAAACAAGTTAGAGAAGTAGAGGAAAAATTGGGAAGACAAATGAGAGTGATGTGGGAAAAACATGAAAAACAAGTCAATGACTTGCTAAAGGACACCCAAAAAAATACTGAAGAAAATAACACCTTATTTAATAGACTAACTCAAATGGCAAAAGAGCTCCAAAAAGCCAATAAGGAGAAGAATGCCCTGAAAGGCCAAAGTAATCAAATGGAAAAGGAGATCCAAAAGACCACTGAAGAAAATACTACCTTAAAAATTAGATTGGAGAATGTGGAAGCTAGTGACTTTATGAGAAATCAAGATACTATAAAACAGAACCAAAAGAATGAAAAAATTGAAGATGATGTGAAATATCTCATTTGAAAAACCTCTGACCTGGAGAATAGATCCAGGAGAGATAATTTAAAAATTATTGGACTACCTGAAAGCCATGATCAAAAAAGAGCCTAGATATCATCTTTCAAGAAATTATCAAGGAGAACTGCCATGATATTCTAGAGTCAGAGGGTAAAATAGAAATTGAAAGAATTCACCAATCACCTCCTGAAAAAGATCCCAAAATGAAAACTCCTAGAAATATTGTCGTCAAATTCCAGAGCTCCCAGATCAAGGAGAATATAATGCAAGCAGCCAGAAAGAAACAATTTGAGTATTGTGGAAACACAATCAGAATAACCTAAGATCTAGCAGCTTCTACGTTAAGGGATAGAAGGGCTTGGAATATGATGTTTTGGAGGTCAATGGAGCTAGGATCAAAACCAAGAATCACCTACCCAGCAAAACTGAGTATCATGCTCCAAGGCAAAATACAGATTTTCAATAAAATAGAGGACTTTCAAGTTTTCTCAGTGAAAAGACCAGAGCTGAATAGGAAATATGAATTTGAAACACAACAATTAAAAGAAGCATGAAAAGGTAATCAAGAGAAAGAAATCAAATGGGATGAACTGTTTTCTTTACATTCCTACATGGAAAGGTGATGTGTATAATTCATGAGACTTCATATTGGGGTAGCTAAAGGGAACATAAATACATGTGTGTGTGTATGTATATATATATGTATGCATATATATACACATATATATGTATATATATATTTGTGTGTATATACATGTATGTATATATGTATATGTGTGTGTGTGTATAGAAAGAGGGCACAGGGTGAGTGGAAAATGAAGGGATGATATCTAAAAGAAATAAAATCAAATTAAGGGTTGAGACAGGAATATATTGAGAGAGGGAGAAAGGGAGATATAGAATGGGGTAAATTATCTCACATAAAAGTGGCAAGAAAAAGCAGTTCTTTTGCAAGTGAAGAGGGGGCAGGTGAGGGGTAATGAGTGAATCTTGCTCTCATCCGATTTGACCTGAGGAGGGAATAACATACGTACTTAATTGGGTATCTTACCCCACAGGAAAGAAGGATGAAGAGGATAAAAAAGGGGGGATGATAGAAGGGAGGGCAAATAGTGGGAGGAGGTAATCAAAAGCAAACACTTTTGAAAAGGGACAGGGTCAAAGGAGAAAATTGGATAAAGTGCGATAGGATAGGAAGGAGCAAAATATAGTTAGGCTTTCACAACATGAGTATTGTGGAAGGGTTTTGCATAATGAGACACATGTGGCCTATATTGATCTGCTTGTCTTCTTATGTAGGATGGGTGGGGAGGAAGAGGGGAGAGAATTTGGAACTCAAAGTTCAAAAAAAATTTTTCTCATGCAACTAGGAAGTAAGATGTACAGGCAATGGGGCATAAACATCTATCTTGCCTTACAAGAAAGTAAGGGAAAAGGGGATGGGGGAAGTGGGGTGACAGAGGGGAGGATTGACTGGGGAATGGGGCAATCAGAATATATGCCATCTTGGAGTGGCGGGATGGTAGAAATGGGGAGTAAATTTGTAATTGAACCACTTGTGAAAATCAATGCTGAAAACTAAAAATATTAAATACATAACAAGAAAAAAAGAATTCACTATTTCACAAAAACTGCTGGGAAAACTGGAAAATAATATGTCAGAAACTGGACATTCATCAGTATTTTACACTGTATACCAAAATAAAGTCAGAATGGCTTTATCATTTAGGTATAAAGGTTGATATTATAAGCAATTTGGTAGAGCAAGGAATTGTTTACCTGTCAGACTTATGAAGAAGGGAAGAATTTATGACCAAAAAAGTGATTGAGATTGGTACAAAATGAAACATGGATAATTTTAATAATGTTAAATTCAAAATTTTTTTGTACAAACAAAGTCAATGCAAAAAAGATTAGGAGGGAAGCAGAAAATTAGGAAAGAATTTTTGCAACCAGTGTCTCTGATAAAGTTCTAATCTGTAAAATATGGAGGAACTGAGTAAAATTCATAGTAATACAAGTTATTCCCCAATTCAGAAATGGTCAAAGGATATAAACAGACAGTTTTCAGAGGAAGAAATTAAAGATATCTGTATCCATATGAAAAAATGCTCTAAATCAATATTGATTAGAGAAATGCAAATCAAAACAACTCTTAGGTACCACATTTCTCATGTCAGATTGGCTATCATAGTAAAACAGGAAATTCATAAATGCTGGAGAAGAGGTGAGAAGATAGGAGCACTGTTACATTGTTGGTGGAGTTGTGAACTGATCCAGCCATTCTGAAGAGCAATTTGGAACTACGCCCAAAGGGCTATAAAAATGTGCATACCCTTTGACCCAGCAATACCATTTCTAGGGATGCATCCCAAAAAGATTACCCATGTGGGAAAAAGACCTCTATGTACAAAAATAATTATACCAGCTCTTTTTCAGTGGCAAAGATGGGAGATGTCCATCAATTGGGGAATGGCTAAACAAGTTGTGTTATATGGATGTAATGGAATACTATTGTGTTATAAGAAATGAAGAGCAGACAGACTTCATTATAACCTGGACAGACTTACATGGTCTGATGCTGAGTGAGGAGAGCAGAACCAGTAGAATATTGTACACAGTTGCAGGCACACAGTCTCTGGGATGACTAACTTCGATAGAGTTGGCTCTTCTCAGCAATACAAGGTTCAAAGGCAGCTTCAAAGAACTCATGATGGAAAAAGCTATCTACATCCAGAGAAAGAATTACAGAGTCTGAATGCAGATTGAGGCAAACTATTTGCTCTCTTTTCCCCCCTTTTTTTGGTTTTGTTTCTTCTTTCTCATGATTCATTCCATTGGTTATGTCTTCTTTACAACTTGACTATTGTATAAAGAAATTTAATGCAAAGGTATATGTAGAACCTATATCGGATTATATACAATCTTGGTGGGGGATGTGGGAAGAGAGGGAGGGGGAGAAAATTGGAAACTCAAAAACATATGGAGCTGAGTATTGTAAAATAAAAATAAAAAAATTAAATTAAAAAAGGAAAAGGATGTATGCTTGAAACAAAATAATGAAAAAAAGGAGGAAAATGGAGTTAGTGAAACAGAGGACTTTCGAGTTTATCTAATGGAAAGAACAAAGTAGAAACTTTGAGTAGAAACTTTGAAAAACAAATATGGAAATAAAGAAAGATATAAAAAGGTAAACATGACTAAGCAATCATAAGAGAACAAGTAAGCATAAAACTTTCACGTAAAATCATGTATATATATATACACATATAGGTATCATAACAAATCACATCATAAAGTACTTCATGCTCATCAAGAGACTGAGGGAGCCTAATTAAACAGAAATACTAACAGTTCTGTTATTTTCTGATAATCTTTCTTTTTCAAAAAGATTATATTATACTAGGGAAATAAGGGGGAAGAAATGAGAAAATTATCTCACTTAATTGAGGTGTTCAACATTTATTTTTGTTTTTCCAGTTCACAGGCACCTGGAGAACAAGTCATAAAAGGATCCACTGAACAGCTTATGGATATTTTATCCTAGAGAAAATAAAGGTAATTCAGATGTGTTTTTAGAATTGGATGTATATGGCTATAATCTGATAACTTTTTATAAGATATGAAGGAATACTTCAACCAAGATTGATGAAATTAGAGAGCAATTAAATACTTGACCAGCCAAAAGGTCAGTCAATCCCAAATGTTTCTGTAAAAAGCAAGACATTCTCTAAGCAGTCTATCAAGGCAGGAAGCAGCACTGAGGACTTTGATACTTGACAGTCAAAAAGGGAGTCACATATAGAAAAAAAAATTACAACAATAACAACAAAGAACTGTCCCTTATTCCAGGCAAAGGGAGGGAGATTTCTCCCTTTCCCCTCTCTGCAAATACATGGCACCTTCCATCCCCATGACTAATGCAGAAAGAGACATTAAATCTAGCAAAAAGTGAGTCAATGCAAAAGATGTATGCAATTTTGAGAGTCAAAAGAGAGTTAGCTGTAACCACTGGCAGTTGAAATGAGAATAACAGGTTAAGGCAGCTTAGCTGAGCAACTTGCTTAGCAGAGAAGTTACACTTGGCAAGGGTAGAATATAGTGAGGCCCTACAGTCCTGGAAGCAGGAGTCAGCCATCTTAAATCCCATCCCTAAATGTATTCCTCAATATTTATACACTATGAGTATGCCTATTATTTTCACTGAAGTTCTGTATTAATCAGAGTATAGCCTAGGTTTAAAGGGGAAATAATTTTTTATTATTGTTTTTTATTTGCTATTTTTAGTTTTAAGCATTGATTTCCACAAGATTTTGAATTACAAATTTTCTCCAAATTTCTACCTTCCCCAACACTCAAAGATGGCATAAATTCTGATTGTCCCTTTCACCAGTCAGCCCTCCCTTCTGTCTGTCACCCCACTCTCCCCCTCCATCCCCTTTTCCCTTACTTTCTTGTAGGGCAAGATAGATTTCTATGCCCTGTTGCCTATATATCTTATTTCCCAGTTGCATGTGAAAACAACATTTTTTTTAAACAACTGCTTTTAAAACTTTGAGTTCCAAATTCTCTCCCCTCTTGCCTCCCCACCCACTCTCCCTAAGAAAGCAAGCAATTCAACATAGGTCACACATGTATCATTATGTAAAACCCTTCCACACTACTCATGTTGTGAAACACTAGCTATATTTTGCTCTCTCCTATCCAGTCCCCTTTGTTCAGTTTTCTCCCTTGACCTTGCCCCTTTTCAAAAGTGTTTACTTTTGATTACCTCCTCCCCCTATCTGCTCTCTCTTCTGTCATCCCCACTCCCTTTTAATCCCCTTCCTCCCTCCTTCCTATTTGGTAAGATACCCAATTGAGTGTGTATGTTATTCCCTCCTCAAGTCAAATCTGATGAGAGGAAGATTCATTCATTCCCCCTCACCTGCCCCCTCTTCACTTGCAACAGAACTGCATTTCCTTGCCACTTTTATGTGAGATAATTTACTTCATTCTATCTCTCCCTTTCTCCCTCTCTCAATATATTCCTCTCTCATTCCTTAATTTGATTTTTTTTAGCTATCATCCCTTCATATTCAACTCACCCTGTGCCCTCTGTCTATATATATATATATATATATATATATATATATATATATATATATATTTCCTTCAATCACCTTAATTCTGAGGTCTTATGAATTACACACATCATCTTTCCATGTAGGAATGTAAACAAAACAGTTCACCTTTAGTAGGTCCCTTATGATTTCTCTTTCTTCTTTATGTTTTCATGCTTCTCTTGATTCTGGTTTTTGAAGGTCAAATTTTCTATTCAGCTCTGGTCTTTAAAATGAGAAATCTTGACAGTTCTCTATTTTATTGAAAATCCATATTTTTCCTTGGAGAATTATAATCAATTTTTCTGGGTAGCTGATTCTTGGTTTTAATCCTAGCTCCATTGACCTCTGGAACATCATATTCCAAGCCCTTTGATCCCTTCATATAAAAGCTGCTAGATCTCATGTTATCCTGATTGTGTTTCCACAATACTCAAATTGTTTCTTTCTGGCTGCTTTCAGTATTTTGTCCTTCGCCTGGAGGATCTGGAATTTGGCAACAATATTCCTAGGAGTTTTCTTTTTGGGATCTTTTTCTAGAGATGATCAGTGGATTCTTTCAATTTCTATTTTACCCTCTGGCTCTAGAATATCAGGGCAGTTCTCCTTCATAGTTTCTTGAAAGATGATGTCTAGGCTCTTTTTTTGATCGTGGCTTTCAGGTAGTCCAATAATTTTTAAATTATCTCTCCTGGATCTATTTTACAGGTCAATAGTTCTTCCATTTTTTCATTCCTTTGGTTCTGTTTCACAATATCTTGATTTCTCATAAAGTTGTTAGCTTCCACTTGCTCCAATCTAATTTTTAAGGTGGTATTTTCTTCAGTGGTCTTTTGTACCTCTTCCATTTTGCTAATTCTTCCTTTCAAGGTATTCTCCTCATTGGCTTTTTGGAGCCATTTGCCATTTGAGTTATTCTATTTTTTAAGGTATTATTTTCTTCAGTATTTTTTTTGTATCTCCTTTAGCAAATCATTGACTTGTTTTTCATGGTTTTCTCACATCACTCTCATTTCTCTTCCTAATTTTTCCTCTACTTCTCTAACTTGCTTTTCCAAATCCTTTTGGAGCTCTTGCATGGCCTGAGACCAGTTCATGTTTTTCTTAGAGGCTTTTGATGTAGGTTCTTTGACTTTGTTGACTTCTTCTGGCTGTATGCCTTGGTCTTCTTTGACAGAAAAAAAAATGATTCCAAAGTTTGTCTGAATCTGAGACTATTTTCACTTCCTGTTCATGTTCCCAGCCAACTACTTGACCCTTGAGCTTTTTGTGAGGGTATGGCTGCTCCTAGAGTAGAAAGTACTTTGTCCCGAGCTTGAGTGGCTGCACTGCTATTTGCAGAGCTACTTCTACACAGCAAGCTCTTCCACACCAGTATTCCTTCTCCCACAAGAGCACCAACCAGGACTGTGGCCCAGATCCAGGCAGGGCAAAGCAGGCTTTGCACTCCCGCTCTAATCTGCTGCTTAATTCCTCCCACCATGTGGGCCTGGGGCTGGAAGCAACTGTAGCTGTAGCTCTGGAAGCAGCCTCTGAGCTGCACCACCTCAGCCACCCACAGGGCAGTGGCCCACCATGGACTCCTTTCACTCTGTGTCCCAGCAGCTTTTCCGACTAAACTTCTCTATTGTCTTTAGTGTTTGTGGGTTGAGAAGTCTGGTAATTGCCACAGGTTATTGATTCGGGGCACTACGCCTGTTCCACCTGGTTCCTGGTCTGGTTGGTGCTGGCAGAGCCCAAACTGGGCTCTGCTCTGCTCCCAGCTCTGTGTGATAGATTCTTCTCAGAGACCAACCAGGCTGTCCTGGGCTTGAGCTCTGTTTCCCTTTGCTATTGTGTGGGTTCTGCAGCTCTAGAATTTGTTCAGAGCCATTTTCATAGGTGTTTGGAGCAACCTGGGAGGGAGCTTAAGCAAGTCTCTGATTTCTAGCTGCCATCTTTTTTTTTTTTTTTTTTACTAGTTGACATTTTATAACTTTATTTAAACGAAGTTCAATTTAGTTTTCATCCACATTGACTGTCTGTAAGCTTTTGAAAGTGGTGACAGGTACATAAGTAACCAAGGTATACAGCTTGTTAGGTGAATCTTCATCCTCATTGCGTTTCCTGGACAAACGCACTCGGATACGGTATGGGACATTCCTTATTCCTTTGGCCCAAACAGCTTTGTTGAGTCTGGTGTCAATGCGTACATCTGGAGTTCCCATTTCTTTCATGGCAAATTTGCGAATTTCCTTCAGAGCCCGGGGAGCTCGCTTTTTGAATCCTACTCCATGAATCCTCTTGTGAATGTTGATGGTATACTCCCTGGTCACCACCTCTTTGATGGCGGAACGTCCCTTTTTTTTCTCTCCACCTTTCTTCACGGGAGCCATCCTGCCTGGGACCAGGTCGGAAAGGAAGGGCCTCTAGCTGCCATCTTGACTCCACCTCCATGTTATTACTCTTACAATGCCATCTTATTAAATGCTTTTTTAAGCTAATTGTGCCAAAAGACTGACAATCACACACAAGTGGTGTCTCATGAGCTACAATTTTTGTACCCTAAATATCTTAAAGCTGGAGTTGCCACTCCCTTGGAGGATTCAATCAGCAAGTTCAAGTTAGGAGGCACAACACCAAAGGGCTGCACATTAAGAAAACTGATGATCAGAATAATGTGAATTGGATGACTCAGATTATCACAGAATTCTTTTGATTATTTCTCAGAGACCTCATTAACAGATGTTATTTCTTTTTATACTCAGGCAGTTTCCATGTCCCCTTTCCCTTAATTTTCAATTAGTATTCCACTCAAAAGCCATATTGCAAAATCATCCATAAATCAATCAATAAGCATTTATCAATTATCTATGTGACAGGCACTATGCTAAGTGTTTAGGATAAATGCACAAAAACAAATCAGCATCAGCCCTTTATTCTGTTGATGGAGAATGAACACAAACTAGTATGTGGAAAATAAATATAAGATAAATTGGGGTAGGGACACTAGCAGCTGGGATGATAAGAAAAGACTCAGTGAAGAAGGTGGCACTTAATCAGATGCTTGAAAGCTTCAAGGGATTGTAAGAATTAGAGCTCAGGAGGGAGAACTTTCCAGATATAGAGAACTGTTGATGAAGAGGTACAATGATGGGAAATAAAATATCTTTTTTTTTCTCTTTTGTGATTAGAATGAGTCCTCAGTCTCTGTCTCTCTCCATATATATGTTATATGTGTGTGTGTGTGTGAGTGTGTGTGTGTATGTGTATATATATGTATATATATGTATGTAGGCATGCATGTATATCTCCACATATATATGTATATATGTGTATATATATGTATACATACATGTGTGTATATGTGTATATACACACATACATGCATACACACAGATATGTAACAATATCTCCTTATGTTTCTTAGAAAAGCAAAGCATTTTGTTTACTGATTTCTGTTTTGTCTTATGACTTATTGTTTCCATTCAATGATGAACCCTTGTCCTAAATTTTTTAACATCCTGACTACTCTATTTGTTTCTGTTTCTGGCAGTTCTTTTGTGCATCCATTGACTAGATTGGTCTAGTCCTTTAAGTTCATTAAGCAGCCATGGTGGACACTCACCTGAATTTCTCCTTGATTGACATCTATAATGAAGATTTTTGAGTTCCGAGTTGGTTGTTTCCTTCACAACTGAAAACAGAAAACCCAGGAACATTTCAATTTTTAAAATTCCTCATCATCTTATCGCTTGATATATTATTAGTTTGGAAATATACTCTTCTGTCCAGGCTGGATTATAAACATTTAAACTTTATTTCACTTACAATGTGTTTCCTAGTAATGAGTACATTTCTGGCTACTTGTAAAGTCATAGTATATCTGTTTCTAAAGTATCAAACAGATTTGTGATTAGGAAAAATAAATTTATTAATCTCTAAATCAGCCATGTATCCTCAAATAAATTTAGCCATAAGATGGCAGTATTATGTTACCACTTCCTTAATTATATCTTGTACTGTCTACGTCCATGTTTATGAGCACATTCCTACTATATGCTATAAATATTGACTCATGCACACTTACAAATCTCTGCCTACATATGGAGGTTCACACCTACCTAAATGTCCTTGGCATTGTAATATTACTAGTAATAATTCACAACCATATAAGAACAAACATGGCTATATTTCATAGCTGTGATAAAGCTCCAAATTATGTTGCATTGTGAGATATCTGAATGATGAAACAAAGATATTAAAAGGATTGTCTTTGAAAAAACTAATTATAACTGAATTTGCACATTTCAACAATAACCCCAAAGACTCAGTCCTTAGAATTCTACATTTATTATCACTACTCCTTGATTCTCCATAATATCATTTTTTCAAAATTCTAAGAATGCCAATGAATCAGTAATATATTTTATTGAACAAAAAATTCTCCCAGAAGAGATCTCTTGGAAAAAAAAGGAAGCAAGTTACTTGTCATTGGTTTAGCTTTAAGAAACCATGAAGCTAATTGCAGAGTATACAGGCAGCGGACTTTCGTTAAGTATTTTTTCTGGATATATATTAATATATGATACTTCAATGGGTGTGTGTGTGTGTGTGTGTGTGTGTGTGTGTGTGTGTGTGTGTGTTTAGGCTGATAATTTATCATGGATAGACCTGTATTATGTCATATTCACTTTTCTTCTCAACTATTAAGCAATAGAGTATCAAAGTATCAGTATAGAGAAGGAAAAAAAGGAGTTTCCTCTACTTACATTAAATTCCATTTATACTCCTCTCTTCATACTTCAGAAATACCTATGAATCTTTTGGTATGGATTTAGATTTCAAACTGAGTGAGTATATATTTTTATTTTCTTGCAAGATTGTTAATGAATGCTTTATGCTTTTTAGACATGCCTTTGAGTGGGTGGGTTATAAAAGAAAAAATTTAAGAGTTGTGAGTTCTTTTATATTACTTGTATTGTACTCCCTCCTGCATCTAAGTACTGTGCTAACTTTTTTTCTGTTTTAAGGTTTTAAATTTATCACTTCAAAGTTCACCAGGGATGATGATATAGCTGCTATCCTTGGTGATAATGCAAAATATGTAAAGTTGGCTTTGCAGGAGATAATGTCCCTTGGGTCCCTTCTCCTGTCTTTTGGGTGTGATAATTCACATGTGCCAAACAACAGCTATATGGGGTTTGAGGAGCAGAGAAAGAAAAGTATTATGACCTAGAAATACCTCTACTGAAGTCAGAAGACATGGAGAAGCTCTCACACCATATTTTTTTTACAATGAACTATCTGCTATCTGAAGAGAGCCAACAGAAATGGGTAACTTAGAGAATGTTTGAGATCTTTGACACAAAAGACATTTATGTTGCAATCAAGTTTGTGCTGTCTCTTTATGATTTTGATAATACCACTCATATTGTAATGTACTTTTGTGATTGTATGACTCACACTGTGCCCACCTATCAAGGTATTATGGTTTTTCATGTCATCCTGTGTATGGATCTGGCTAGCTGTGACTTGAGAAGATCATGAAGATCTTGCTAACAGAAGTTGTAGCTCCCCTACTATGTCTGAGGGAAATAGTCTATAACATAAAAGAAAAACTATATAATGTTGACCTATACTTTGAACAGGAAATGATAACTGCTACATCCAGCTCTGATTTTGAAAAGAGATATAACTTTATCTGTTTGTCATGTTATCTCTGTGGGCAATGAGTGGTTCAAGTTCTCATAAGTTCTCTTAGAACCACTTTTTTTGGTATGGGATCCTAGAGTATCCATATTACAACCTTCTACTCAATTATGAAAGGTGGTATTGACATCTGCATCAGATTTGTATGCCCATTCAATTTTGCCTGTTTGTTCCACTTTTTGCCCATCCGTTGCTGAAAAGATGCAGGATGTAATAGTCCTAATCCCTTTCGCAATGAAAACCAAAGTCATTGCACCACTGTCGTGTTAATGTCATTAAAGATCTTCCCCATCCATCAAATAAGGCCTTACTTGCACCCTTTATTTACTAGGTACAAAGCCACAGGTCCATATCCTTTCACTAACTAGGCATGAGGCCCCAGGCCCACACACTTCTGCTACTTAGATCACAAGAGTTATGAAGTCCTCAGGGCCCAAAGGAGAGCTGCTAAGACCAGAGCCTATTGTATGTGCACTGAGTTCTAGCCAATCAGATGTCAGCTAGAACTGTATATAAAGAGAGCCCAGAGTGTGAGAGAAGCAGAATTGAGAAGCAGACATCAAGAAGACACTGAGGCAGCAGATATCAAGAAGATATTGAAGAGCTAACATTGAGAGACCAGACATTGAGAAAGAGAGCCAGTGTCAAGAGAGACTGCAGAGCAGAGAGTGCACACCAGAGAGTGCAGACCAGAGAGCTGTGGAGATCAAAAAGTTGAGAATTTATAGCATCAAGAGATTGGAGAACTGAGAATCCAGAGAATACAGGAGACTCCAAGGACTCTGAGAACTGCAAAGGCTTTCAGAACTTTGGGAGAGGATGCAGGCAAGCAGCAGTTAGGATCCATGAGTGAATGTTTATGGGAAAGCCCTAGCAGGTGGGATGGCTGCAGGATGACTTGGCTCCTTACTATAATACTGTGTTATAATTTCCTTGTTGCTACATTGAGGTGGGCTTTGGAATATAATTACTGCTATATCATATAGGAATGACTGGTCCTGGGATTGTATACTCTGGTGTCTAAATAAACGTTATATGTCCTCTGCCATCTATCCAGAGAGTTTTTCATACTTTGCGATTCTCAACCATACAGGCATGTTCACGGTCATCCTCGAGGTCATGAATCTTGCCTTACTGATACAACCACCTGAGAAAATCTTTCTGGACTGAAGTATCAAATCTGGCCTCTCTGTATACCTTCCAGCAGATATAGATAAGCAAGCAGGAATATGACAAATCTAGGCCTTCTATTGTCCATCACTATTATTTCTAATCTAATAATAAACAATTTGGGGGTTTGATTTGGTTTAGTCAAAGCATGTGAAATGATCATTGCTTCTATAAAAAGATGAAATTATCATGGAATTATATTTTATCTCTCTGCCTATCTATATATCTGTCTGTCTGTCTATCTATCTATCTATCCATGCCTGATTCATAATTTAAAAAGGTGAAAGTGAGTGATATTATAAGAATGTTGACATCTAATGTCCCCACAGTCCTACAAGGCATCTTTAGAATTCTGATTTGACAGTTTTATACTATTTCACATAGTTTATAATGCATTTTTACAAGTAATTTCTTGTAACTTTGTGGGCTGTCCTGCTCTAAAAATAAAGTGCTAATTATAAAAATCCAGACAACCAGGGGTAATATTCCTTATGTATAAAATATGTGGTCCTTTAAAATATTTTTGTATCTTCTGCTTTAATGCTTGTTTGTCTTTATTTATAAAGTCATAAACTACCTAGAATTTTTTCCTCCTTACCCCCTCATGTACATGTAAGAGAAAATTTTTTACAATTGCTTGGAAATTCAATGAGATTAGTGTCAGAACTTGGGGGAGGGGATGAGTTTTTCCTAAACATTGAATTAAGATCATTTTCAATTAAAGTTCACACATTAAGAAAAAAATAATTCTAGGGGTCAGAGCCAAGATGGCCATGTGAAAATAGTGTCTTAGTGGACCTTTCTCACAACTTCTGTCAGATTCCCCCAAAAAAGTGAATCTGAGCAGATTTGAGAGAGTTAGAAGTCACTAGCAGTCTGAGTGGGGCAAATTTCCAAGCCAGGAGATTCTGAAAGGTTGACAGGGATGGATTTGTTGGCTGGGGGAGCACTCAGCATGCAGAACTGCACCAGACAGCACCAAAGCGGGAACAGCTGCAGAAAGCAAACAGCTAGACAGTATGAGAGAAAGCTGGGGGCCTGAAACTGGCAGAGATCCCCAGGCCTCTGAATACAGGACAGGAGTCTGTCAAAGTGACAAGAGGCAGCAGTGCACCATAAACAATGAAGCAATATCATTGTTTAACATACATGCACTAAGTGGTATGGCATGCAAATTCCTAGAGGAGAGGTAGAGGGAGTAACAGGAAGAAATAGACAGCAAAACTCTAATAATTGGAGACCTCAACCTCCCACTCTCCAAGCTAGATAAATCTAAATTCAAAATAAACAAGAAAGAAGTTAAGGATGTGAACAGAATTTCAGAAAAGGAAGATACGATAGACCTCTGGAGAAAACTGTATGGGGACAAAAAGGAATATACTTTCTTCTTAGTGGTGCATGGCAACATACTCAAAAATTTAGTATGTACTAGGGTATAAAAACCTCAAAATCCAGTGCAGAAAGGCAGAAATAGTCAAAGCATCTTTTTCAGATCACCATGCAATAAGAATTATTTATTTCATAAAGAACCATGGAAAAAAATAAGCTAAAATCATTTGGAAACTAAATAATCTAATTCTAAAGAATGACTGGGTCAAAGAACAAATCATAGAAACAATTAATAACTTCATTCAAGAAAATGACAATAACAAGACAACATACCAAAACTTATGGGATGCAACAAAAACAGTTCTTAGGGGAAGTTTTATATCTCTAAATGCTTACATGAGTAAAATAGAGAAAAAGGAGATAAATGAATTTGGCACGAAACTGAAAAACCTAGAAAAAGAACAAATCACAAATCCCCAATTAAATACCAAATTATAGATACTGAAAATCGAAAGAGAGATTAACAAAATTGAAATCAAGAAAACTATTGAAATAAATAAAACAAAGTGCTGATTTTATGAAAAGAAATTGATAAACCTTTGCTCAATTTGATTAAAAAAAGAAAGAAGAAAATCAAATTATCATTGTAAAAAATGAAAAGGGTTAACTCACCTACAATGAAGAGGAAATTAAAATACTAATTAGGAATTATTTTGCCCAATTGTATGCCCACAAATTTGACAACCTCATGGATATGGACGAATAGCTACAAAAATATAAATTGCCCAGGTTAATAGAAGAGGAAACAAAATACCTAAATAACACCATCTCAGAAAAAGAAATTGTGCAAGCCATCAATGAACTCCCTAGGAAAAAATCTACAGGGTCAGATGGTTTTACATGTGAATTTTATCAAAAAGCTAAAGAACAATTAATTTCTATACTTTATATAAACTATTTGAGAAAATAGGTGAAGAAGGAATTCTAACAAATTCTTTTTATGACACAAATATGGTAATAATACCTAAAGCAGGAAGAGTCAAAACAGAGAAAGAAAATTATAGACCAATTTCCCTAAGGAATATTGATGCAAAAATTTTAAATAAAATTTTAGCAAAAAGATTGCAACAACTTATAAGAAGAATAATACACTATGACCAGGTAAAATTTATTCCAGGAACACAAGGCTTGTTCAATATTAGAAAAACTATCATCATAATTGATCATATCAACAACAAAAACTAGCAGAAAACATATGATCATCTCAATAGATGCAGAAAAAGGCTTTGACAAAATACAACACTCATTCCTATTAAAAACATTAGGAAGCATAGGAATAAATGAAGCCTTCTTTAAAATTGTAAATAGCATTTACTTAAAACTATCAACAAGCATTATTTATAATGGGGATAAGTTAGATTCATTCCCAATAAGATCAGGGGAGAAACAAGGATGTCCGGTATCACCCCTACTATTCAATTTGCTACTAAAAATGTTAGCTGTAGCAATAAGAGAAGAAAAAGAAATTGAAGGAATCAGTATAGGCAAAAAAGAAACTAAATTATCACTTTTTGCATATGATATGATGATTTATTTAGAGAATTCTAGAGAATCACGTAAAAAACTACTTGAAATAATAAATAACTTTAGCAAAGCTGCAGGATATAAAATAAAACCACCTAAATCCTCAGCATTCCTATACATTACTAACAAAGCCCAACAGCAAGAGATAGAAAGAGAAATCCCATTAAAAGTTATTGTAGACATTATAAAATATGTAGGAGTCTATCTGTCAAGACAAACTCAGGGCCTATATGAATGTAACTATGAAACACTTTTCATGCAAATAAAGTCAGATCCAAATAAATTCAAAAATATCAGTTGCTCATGGTTAGACTGAGCTAATATAATAAAAATGACAGTTTTACCTAAATTAATTTATCTATTCAGTGCCATACCAATCGAACTGCAAAAAAATTATTTTACAGAGCTGGATAAAATAATAACAAAATTCATCTGTAAGAACAAGAGGTCTAGAATATCTAGGGAATTAAAGAAAAGAAATGCTAGTGAAGGTGGCCTAGCCATAGTAGATATTAAACTGTACTACAAAGCAGCAGTCATCAAAACTACCTGTTAATGGCTAAGAAACAGAGTGGAGGATCAGTGGAATAGAATAGGTACACAAGACACAGTGGTCAATGACTATAGCATTCTACCCTTTGATAAACACAAAGAATCCAGCTTCTGGACTAAGAATTCACTATTTCACAAAAGCTGCTGGGAAAATTAAGAAATAGTAGGGCAGAAACTGGGCATAGACCAATACCTTATACCATATGCCAAAATAAAGTCAAAATGGGTTCATGATTTAGGAATAAAGGTTGATACTATAAGCAATTTGGGAGAGCAAGGAACAGTTTACCTATCAGATTTATGGAATGGGAAAGAATTCATGACACAACAAGAGACAAAGAGCATTAAAAATGCAAAATAGGTAATTTTGATTATGTCAAATTGAAATGTTCTTCTGTAAACAATGCCAATGCAACAAAGATTAGGAGAGAAGTAGAAAATTGGGAGAAAATCTTTACAATTAGTGTCTCTGATAAAGGCCTCATCTCTAAAAGACAGAGGAGATGCAGCCAAATGTATAGGAATACAAGTCAATCCCCAATTGAGAAATGGCCAAAGGCTATGAACAGGCAGTTTTCAGAGGAATAAATTAAAGACATCTATAGGAATATGAAAAAAAATGCTCGAAATCACAACTGATTAGAGAAATGCAAATCAAACCAACTCTTAGGTACCACATCTCTCCTGTCAGAGTGTCTAAAATGACAAAACGGAAAAATGATAAATGCTGGAGTGGAAGTGGTTAAATTGGAACATTGTTACATTGCTGGTGGAGTTGTGAACTGATCCAGTCATTCTGGAGATCAGTTTGGAACTATACCCAAAAGGCTATAAAAATCTGCATACCCTTTGACACAGCAATACACTTCTAGGGTTTTATCTCAAAGAGATCACACAAGTGGGGAAAGGATCCATATGTACAAAAATATTTATAGCTGCTCTTTTTGTGGTGGCAAAGAATTAGAAATCAAGGGGGTGCCCATCAATTAGGGAATGGTTGAACAAGTTGCGGTATGTGAAGGTAAGGGAATACTACTGTGCTATAAGAAATGGGGATGATACAGACTTCATAATAACCTGGAAAAACCTACATGATATAATACTGAGCGAGGGGAGCAGAACCAGGAGAACATTATACACAACCAGAGATATATGGATTCTTTGATGACTAACCCTGATAGACTTCGCTTGTCTCAGCAATACAAAGTGCAATGACAACTACAAAGGACTCATGATGGAGAGGGCTATCTACATCCAGAGAAAGAACTATGGAGTGCAGTACAATTGCAGATTAATGCATACTTTATGCTTGCCTTTCCCTCCCTGCCCCTCCTTTTTTCTCTTTTGTTTTTGTCTTTGTTTTTTTTTTTTGGTTGTGTGTCTTCTTTCTCATCATTCATTCCATTGATCATGATTCTTCCTTACAACTTGACTATTGTGTAAATAAGTTCAATGTGAAGTTATGTGTAGAAGATATATCAGATTCCATGCCTTCTTGGGGAGGGAGACGGGAAGGAGAGGGGGGAAAGAAAATCTGGAACTCAAAGTTATATGGAACTGAGTGTTGTGAACTAAAAATAAAAAAAAAACAACAAACCTCTTAATTGTAAATAAAGAAAAAAAATAATTCTAAATGGAATTTTATTTTTTACCTTTTATGAGAGGTCTTTCTTGATCTCCAGCTGCTACTACTTTCTCCCCTAGAATAACCATGTTTTGTTTTCATGTTTATTTAATATATGCTTATAAGTGCATATGTGCAGAGATTGTTTAAATTTTATATTTGTATCCACAAGAGCTACCACAATATCTACTGGGCACTTAATGCTTACTTATTGATTGATTGGTTTTAAAATGCCCAGGGCTTGGTTCTTTGCATTTAAGAGGCTGGGTCATAATTATTAGGTTGTTGAAGCTAAGAAAAGACCATTGAAACAATCACTGAAAGTCAAAATATTTTTCTTGTTTAAGTTATCTACATAAAGAATAGCTTTGTATATGTGCCTTATGCTAAAGTACTGGACCAAGAGATTTGTAAGTGAATACAAGTCTGAATTTAACTTTACCTACCAAAAGGCACACCTACCAACAGTCTCCCGTGACATATAAAGAAGCAAATTCTGGCAGAGGATAATGGATTCTACCTTGATCAAACTATAGACATTCTTGAGAAAGTTGATTCCATGGAAGGAGGAAGTCATAACGATACTTTCTGAAAAATTATGAACTGGGGCTGTGCAGGGGAATACTTCCTTTCTCATGTCTTCAAGTGTATGTCTTCAGCTCCCCCTGACCAGGGCAGTCCTACTGTTCAAGCATCAATTTCTTCTCTTTAAAAACATAATAAACAAAATGAAATTAACAAAACAAAAAATCCAAACCTCTCTGGGTTTGCTGTCTTCCAGATAGCTTATCCTTCTTTGCTACCTCTTGCCTTTCCTGTCTACACCTCAACATGCATTTCAATGAATCCAGAACTACTTTTCTTCAGGAATCTCTTTTAGTGACCTATCTAATTTGTTTCTTGTTCTTCCATAATGTTCCATACAATTAATAAGATCACAGAATCATAGAATTCAATTCAATCAATCAACAAGAATTTAATGAAGTTAGCTTCATTAATGAAAATGAAGTTAGACATTATGATAAACTGGTAGTTTTTATTTTTATTTAAAGTGTTGATTAAATATAAATTGCCCTCTCCTAAATTATTATATCAATCAATCCACAAGCGTTAATTAATCACATACTATTTCTAGCACTGGGCTAGAAGCTGGGATAAAATGACAAAAATAGACAGTCCTTTGCCCTCCGTGCTTTTCTATGCTATTATAGAGCATTGTTTATTTGATATGCTTGCTGTTGTTCTTTTCTGTTTAATATCCTTTATAAACTAGCTTCATCAAACATTTCCATTATTATTATATAGTCATCCCTTCTACAAATTCTATAGACTAGCCATATTGCATTCTTAATATTCTTCATATATGGCTTGACATCCTCCATTTCCGTGACCTTTGCCTTGGCTATTCCTCACATTTAGAAAATATTTCCTCCACACCTCTGTCTCTTTTAATCTTTCCTGAACTCCAAGGCTTTTTCTCCAGGAGGCCTTTCCAGCATTAGCATATTTAGCACTTTCTCTCCTCCAGGGACTATTATTCATCCATTTACTTATTACATACCTATATCTATCTATCCATGTATATACTTACATACACACATGTACACATACACCCATACATTTGTCTTATTTTACCCAATAGAATGTAAAATCCTTGATGCCAGGAAATGTTTCATTTTTGTCTTTGTATCCCCAGGACTAAGCACTGTGTCTAGTACACAGGAGGTAATTAAAACTTACTGCTTGATTGGATTGTGATGAATATCACAATATAGGTAGAGGCATTTCATATTCACTAAGCCTAAAATAAGCTGGCTAGTACACTCACTATTCAGATATTCTTTCTCCTGCATTTGCAACATCTAGATTAAACTCACCATTCCTTTCTTGAACACTGTCTAGTAGAAAAAAGAGAGAGATAATTTCATTACACATCAAGACTTATGTGTTGTGTGGTAAGAAATTAAAAGGAACTATGGCTATAGTAAGTGCTTTTGAAATTTCCTTTTTACACAGAGGTTAGAAAAAAGAGCCTTCTTTACTAAAATACATTACTGTTGGCAATAAATTTTTACAGTTTTTACCAAGATGCTTAGCAGGCTTTTAGAGGAAGAAAGAATTGAAGGAAGGAAGGAAGGAAAGAAGGAAGGAAAAAAGGAATGAAGGAAGCAGGGAAGGGGAAAGAAGGAAGGAAGGTGGGAGGGAGGAAAGATAAAAGGAAGGAAAGAGGAAAAGCAGAAAGGAAGAAAAAGGAAGATCTTCATTCATTGATTTTTATGTCTCCTGATTAGGCTTCTTTAATAAAAGCTAAACATTGAAATAATAAGTAAGTGAAATTTAAACTCATTAATTCATTAGCAAAAAATAAAATGCATTAAGTTTAAATTGCAGACTACTGACTCAATTGCAGCTATAGAGAAAATATGGGAGCATTACAAGACTTAGCTTTTGCTTGTTTCTGATGAACTCACTAATCCTTTGAAGTTGCACCTAACAAAGAGTGCTTGATTGTGAGTGGAATTCCCAGATAATAGTGTCCAGGGAATAGAAAAGTAAGTGAAGTGATTCTCTCTGTGGTACTTAAAGGGGATGTGTAAATACACTATTGGACAATGAAGAAAACCAATTTCCACACTGAGAGAAGAGTTTCATGACAACCTTTTCATCATGACCTGTGTAAAAATGAATTTTATTCTTACATTCAAATATCACAATATATCTATCATAAACCACATTGCAAGGCAACATGGTTTAGTGGCTGGAGAACTGGCCTTGGAACCAAGAAGTTCTAGGTTCAAATACATCTGACAGGACTTGAAGGCTTAATAAGAGGTCATTATATTAAATTGAGTTGAATTCAACACCTGCATCTTTGGAACCTCTTTTTTTCTTCTCCAATACATATCTATATGTTTATCTTCTTACATGTTATCTTCTCCCAGGACGGTATAACTTTTTTGAAGGCAGTTAAAGTTTTCTTTTGCTTTGTTTTGTTTTATTTTTCATTTTGTCCTTGTATTCTCTGCATATATCACAGTGCCTTGAACACAGTAAAGTCTTATTTAGTGCCAGCTGAATTGAATTACTATTGTTATTAATCTTAGAGATCCTTTTGACATATATGATGATCTTCACTGATGCTTTATCTCTTGATGAGAATTGGCAGAACCAATGGATGATAACAAAATAGAAAAGCAATAAGAGAATCATAAAAAGGGATATAGTTATATAACACAATGAAGCATAGCCTATATTCAGTTGCAGGTTACTAAAAGTCCAAGAAGAGTAAGTTGTTGGGAAGTTTTTGGAAGCAGTGATGATGAGAAGCACTTTCACCACAGGGGCAATGGAAATTAGAATAAAAACTTTCAAAAATGGGGTTTAGTGTTGTAGAAGCAAAGACATAAAAACTTCAAATAGTACCTAAATCAGAAATTGACAAACTGATGGCACGAAGTGGGGATTAAGCTCCATAACATAATGTTGGTAGATAAGTAAAGAAAACAGTAAAGAAAAATCTTGAACTCTTCTGACAATGTAACAAGAAGAAATTAAAGATATTTGTTTAGTGATTTTTCAATTCTTAAGATCTTACAGCTGAGTTTACTTGAGATTATAAATTATATCCTATCTTGTTTATACTACATTAGGGTCTTTGAGCTTGCTTCCTTTAGAAAAATGATTCTATCTTGATCAGCAACATTTTAATGTAAATGTTAACCCATATACAACTGTTGAGATCACTCTTGAACATGTCTTAAAGCAAGAGGCCTAGTGAAAATGGGGAAGTGAGACTTAGAATTTTTGCTCAGCTTACCCAACACATCTCCTCCACAACCTAGAAAACACTCCAGACTGAATTATGATTGGGAAAGCCAAACAAAATTCACAGTGAGTCATTTTTTTTCCAGCCTAGGGCAGCTAAGGAGTATAGACTAAGAAGTCAATAAGCAGGGGGACAGAGGCTGGCCAGAGGCACAGATTGGCAAAACAACAACAAAAGCAGCTGTGGCAGCAGTGGGGAATATTCTAACATGCAGGGATGATAAGGGGATTGACACTGAAAAGGAAGAATCAGGACAGAAAGATATCCCAGTGAATGCCTGACTCAGAACTGGGAACAAGAATAGGTGTCAGTTGGCAGTTCTGTTACCCATTACCCAGTTCTGGGTCACAGTTCCAGGTCAAGGGGACAAAACTTGTTAGGAAAACTGGAAAGTAGTCTGGCAGAAACCAGTTTCAGACCAACAGCTTTTAGCATATATTAAGATAAGCTCAAAATGGGTAGTATTTTGCCACAAAGAGTGATATCATAAGCAAATTAGTAGAACAGAGAAGAAATTTCCTGTTAGATCTATAGAAATTGAAAGAATTCATGACCAAATATGAGAAAGAGTAGTTCGCAGGATACAAAATGGATAATTTGGATTATATAATATTTAAGCTTCTGTATAAACAAAAGCAATGCAAATAAAAAAGAAGAAAAAAGGAAACCAGAGATGAGTTTTACAGCAAGTTTCTCTGATAAAAGTTTTACTTCTAAAATATGAGGGTCATTCTTCAATGGATAGTGAAAGGATATGAATGTGCAGTTTTTATAGGAAGAAATCAAAGCCATCATTAGTCATCTAAATCCCGAATTAGAGAAATGTAAATTAAAATAACTCAGTCATTCCATCTCACACCCATCTGTAGTATGAATGTGATCAAAGATCTTCCCCACCCATTCAATATGTGGGAAAGCTTGATTATATCTTTGTTTGTAAGTAGGCCTAAAGACTCTACTTACCAGGCACTAAGCAGATTTGGGTGTGAAGCCCTCAGGACCCCAAGGGGAGTTGCTAACACCAGAGTCAATGGTATGTACACTGAGTTCTAGTCAATCATGAATTCAGCCAATCAGAGACCTGAGATGCAGGCTAGGACTGTATATAAGGAGAGCCCACAGTGTGAGAGAACCACAATTGAAGAATGATAGAACTGAAGAGAAGCAAAACCGAAGGGAAGCAGAATTGAGAAGCAGACATCAAGAGGATTGAAGAGCAGATATTGAGAGAGCCAGTGTCAACTGAACTGCAGAAGAGAGTGCTGAGTGGGAAGTTAGGATTCCTGAGTGATTGTTTACAGGGAGACTCCAGCACAGGGGAAGGTTACAGGATGACTTGGTTCCTCACTATAATACTGTGTTATAAGTTCCTTGTTGCTACACTTGGGTGGGCTTATTTACTGCTATATCATATAGGAATTACTGGTCCTGGGATTGGATACTCTGGTATCTAAATAAATGTTATATTTCCTCTGCCTTCTACCTAGAGAGTTTTTCATAGTTTGCAATTCTGAACAGACACATTCATGTTCATCCTTGAGGTCATGAATCTTGCCTTACTGATACACCATCAGATTGACTAAGATGACAAAAAATGGAAAATAACAAATGGTGGAAGGGATGTTGGAAAACAGGCATAGTAGTGTACTGTTGGTGGAGTTGTGAACTAAGCCAACAATTCCGGGAAGAAATTTGGAACTATGCCCAAAAGGCTACTAAATTGTGCATGCCCTTGGAACCACTAGTGCAGGTTCTAGGGCTATACACCAAGGAAATCAAAGACAGAGGAAAAGGATCAATATGTACAAAACTATTTACAGCATTTGTGTGTGTGTGTATGTGTGGGTGCTGGCTGAGAATAAGAAACTAAAAGTATGCTCATCAATTGGGGAATGACTGAACAAGTTGTGGTATATAAATGTAATGGAATAGTATTGTGGTATAAAAATGATTATGAGAAAAACTTTAGAAAAACCTCAGGAAACTATATGAATTGATGCAAAGTGAAGTGAACAGAATCAAAGCAATCTGCACAGTTACAGTAGTATTATAAACATAATCTACTTAGAAAGACTTAGTAACTCCGGTCAAAAAATTAACCCACCACAATTCCAAAGAACTCATGATGAAACATGCTACCTACCTCTAGTTAGAGAAATAATGGACTTAGAATGCAGATAGAACAAATTTCCCTTCCCTTCCCTTCCCTTCCCTTCCCTTCCCTTCCCTTCCCTTCCCTTCCCTTCCCTTCCATTCCCTTCCCTCCCCTTCCCTTCCCTTCCATTCCCTTCCCTCCCCTTCCCTTCCCTCCCCTTCCCTTCCCTCCCCTTCCCGTCCCTCCCCTTCCCTTTCCGTCCTCCTTTCCTTTCCTTTCCTTTCCTTTCCTTTCCTTTCCTTTCCTTTCCTTTCCTTTCCTTTCCTTTCCTTTCCTTTCCTTGCCTTTCCTTTCCTTCCCTTCCCTTCCCTTCCTTCCCTTCCCGTTCCCATTCCCTTTCCTTTCCTTTCCTTTCTTCCCTTCCCTTCTCCCTTTCCCTTCCTTTCCTTCCCTTCCTTCCCTTCCCTCCCTTCTTCCCTTTCCTTTTTCCTTTTCCTTTTTTCTTTCTTTCCTTTCCTTTCTTCCTTTCTTCCTTTCCTTTCCTTTCCTTTCCTTTCCTTTCCTTCCTTTCCTTTCCTTTCCTTTCCTTTCCTTTCCTTTCCTTCCCTTTCCTTTCCTTTCCTTTCCTTTCCTTCCCTTTCCTTTCCTTCCCTTCCCTTTCCTTCCCTTCCCTTCCCTTTCCTTCCCTTCCCTTCCCTTCCCTTTCCTTCCCTTCCCTTTTCCCTTCCCTTCCCTTTTCCCTTCCCTTCCCTTCCCTTTCCCTTTCCTTTCCTTCCTTCTTTCCTTTCCTTTCCTTTCTTTTCCTTTCCTTTCCTTTTCTTTCCTTTCCTTCCCTTTCCTTCCCTTTCCTTTCCTTTCCTTTTCCTTTTCCTTTCCCTTCCCTTCCCTTCCCCTTCCCTTTCCCTTCCCTTCCCCTTCCCTTCCTTCCTTCCCTTCCCTTCCCTTCCCCTTCCTTCCCTTCCCTTCCCTTCCCTTTCCTTTCCTTCCCTTTCCTTCCCTTTCCTTTCCTTTCCTTCCCTTTCCTTCCCTTCCCTTCCCTTCCCTTCCCTTCCCTTCCCTTCCCTTCCCTTCCCTTCCCTTCCCTTCCCTTCCCTTCCCTTCCCTTCCCTTCCCTTTCCTTTCCTTCCCTTTCCTTCCCTTTCCTTTCCTTTCCTTTCCTTTCCTTCCCTTTCCTTCCCTTTCCTTTCCTTTCCTTTCCCTTTCCTTCCCTTTCCTTCCCTTTCCTTCCCTTTCCTTCCCTTTCCTTCCCTTCCCTTCCCTTCCCTTCCCTTCCCTTCCCTTCCCTTCCCTTCCCTTCCCTTCCCTTCCCTTCCCTTCCCTTCCCTTTCCTTTCCCTTCCCTTTCCTTCCCCTTTCCTTTCCTTTCCTTTCCTTTCCTTTCCTTTCCTTCCCTTTCCTTCCCTTTCCTTCCCTTTTCCTTCCCTTTCCTTCCCTTTCCTTCCCTTTCCATTCCTTTCCTTTCCTTTCCTTTCCTTTCCTTTCCTTTCCTTTCCTTTCCTTTCCTTTCCTTTCCTTTCCTTTCCTTTCCTTTCCTTTCCGTTCTTTTTTTTTCTTTTTCAAACACAGCTAATAAGAAAAATTTCTATTACGTGAATATAAATATTTATACTAGATTTTATTTTTCTTGCCTTCTTGTTTGGTACAGAAGAGATGGTGGGGAGAGAGGATTTGGGGGGAAAAGAATATAAAAGTATATGACCTTTGAAAAGAAAGTTTTATAAAGAAAAAATGAAGCTACCGGATCATGTCTGTTAATAACAATTCGGTCTTACTTTATCATATCCAGGAGATCAATTTCCTTACATTTGAAAGATTTATATGATAAAATTAGATTTTGATAGATCTCACCCTAAACAGAACACTGAGGCTTTTGTACACTTTTATTATTAAGAGCTCTAAGCAAATCAGCAATAAGTAGAAGGTACACTTCCATGTTCCCCTTTCACCGACTCATCTCCTTATTCTCCATCCTGATAGTATCACTGCAAGTCTAACTTCATTCCAATCTTGTTCCTCATTCATATTTGGTTATATCCTATACATTTAGCATATTATAGTTTGTATTACAATTATTTAGGGCATTTATATTTCTTGAATGTCAGCCATGTACAATATACTAGATGTTGGGAATACGAATGTAAAATGAAATAAATATTGCATATTTGAATCATATCTTGTATGTCATATGTTCCTTGAGGACATGAAGCCAGGGTTGCTTTTTCTCCCCCTTTTATGATCCTAGAACCTAACAACAAACACAAATTCAGAAGGTCTTCACTTTTTTGTGTGTCATAAACTTCTTCGGCAATCTGGAGAAACTATGGAGTCCTCACAATAATATAATTGAATGCACAAAATTAAATGGATGGGCTTATGTTTGGAAACCTAGTATATTAAAATATAGTTATTGAAACATTACTTTTAAAAGTTCCCAAACCCTAGGTTAAAATTTTCTGCACTAAGGCAATATTGTATCTTCTTTTGTATTTTTGTTACTAGCTCCTAGTATATGAATTTTATTCCTCCAACTAGATTATATTTTCTTTAAAGCAAGGCAAGAATTGTACCTTGATTTATTTTCATGCTTGTAGCACCTACAAGGAATTCAGGGATAGGTATATTGACTTGAGGTGTTTTTTGTTTGTTACTCTTTTTGATATAGAGACCTATTAAGTGAAAATACTCTCTCAAGGAAATTTGGGACCTTTTCTCCAAATTAGAATCTTAGAAAATTATGCAGAACATTGAGAGGGTAAGTAATTTTTCCAGGATTATAAAAACAGAATATATCGTAGTAAGGACTTGAACTGAAGGCTTCCTGACTTCAATGCCAACTCTCTAGTCAATACTCCAGACTGCCTTTAGAGTAGGAAAAAACAATCAAGTAACTATAATACAAGTTACAATATAAGTATATCAGAAAGATATAAATATGTATTTTTGAACAAAGTAGCTTAACATTCAATATTCAGTATTTGCATCTTATCTCTCTTCAAAGATTACCCCTCCCTGCCATGAGATTCTAACCTATTTGAAACAGGGAATTTATGTCATTTCATCATTTTGTTTTCAAATCCTAATGTTTTATGATAGGTGCCTAAAATGATTTTAATTGAATTCATATATGAATATGCTCTACAACTGTCAACAAGGCCCTAAAACATAAATGTTATATTAATTGGAAACTGTGCCTAGCCCCAAAAGTGACACGTCTTCTGTCATTCTCCAATTTTAGTCTTCATCCTAAAATGAAATAATAAAGATAAAAATAACTATTCACCCTTTACTTCTCTATAAAATTTTATTGTCATTGGAATTTCCCTTCTGACAAGGAAGACTATCTTTCTGAAAAAGAGATGTTTCAAAAAACAAGCTCAGAGAAAACCCAGAAAAAATGGTTTTTAAAAGAGTTACTTGTTATTCAGACAGTATTAATGTAAGTGCTATGGGACTCTGTGGTATGAAAGCTGTGAAACATTCACTGATGATCATATGAATAAAAACATCAGTCACTTCAAAACCAAAGGAAAGGCATCAGAAGAGAATGGAATAGGAAGGCCAAGCAAATTAGAAAGTAAAGAAAACCATCTAACTTGAGGAGTCTATTCTATTTAAACTTACTGACATCTGCCAAATCAGTTGCTTTTTTGCTAAAACTGCTCTGAAAAAAAAGTGTGGATGGTGACTCCTTAATAAAAGAAAAAAAAATCTGCAATTAGATTAAAACCCATTGCTTTACATAGATGCATATACTATTATAAAGCAAATTCCATAGTGTAATAAACACATAAATAGGTCTTCTAGGATATATAGACAGATATGATATGATAGACACATAAATGATTAAATAAGATATGTATAGACATGTATATACACACAAATATATGTAATAATGAGTGTCCCCATTTTAATAACTGATTTTGGCAGGAAATTTCCTTTTACATATTAAGTATACATTTAAAAAAATAAGTAAATCATTGTTTATTTTCTTCTATTTAGACTTAGTTTTCTTAGTATTGAAAAACTCCCAGGATAGGAAGATACTGGTACGGTAAATTTCATCCACAATGCAAATCAGCAACTCCTTTGAAATTCATAGTATTAGGTAATTTCTTGGAGCACCAAAAGATGAACTTGCCCAGGGATACACACTAGTGTATTTCAGAGAAAGGTCATGATTCCCAGACAAGTTGTCTATTCACTATGATGTGTTGCCTCTTCAGTGCTCAATAAATTGTTCATTGTTCTTGTTGAAGCTGATAATGCTTAGGGAATATTTAAAGAAGATAAAAAACTGTTGGTCAAATTTTTCATCATAATCACTGCATACCAAATGTGAAATGATTCTAGGCATTTTAAAATTGACTTTTTCTTAATGCTTCTTTCTCTCAAGGAGCCTAATGATGTGTAAAACACATTTTCTTAAACTCTGTGACTTATGTAGCCAATGTATTAAGGCAGACAAAATAGAATAAGGGAAATATGTGACTTGCACAATATTTTTTTGGATTCACAGTTTTGTGTAAGGTACAGGGGTTTGGCTAAGCAGTTACTTCATTCTCCTGAAATCATAAAAATAAATCAGTGATGCCAAGGCAAAGATTTGGTCCAAACCAGCAATGCCATAGTTAATGGTCCCTACATGATCCCTAAGAAACTTCTGGCCTGAAAAAAAGGTTGTTAAGCTCAGTGATTTGTATAATTCTGACCTTACATCTTCTGTGTAGAAACATTAGGCTCTATGATTTCCCAAAATATATGCCATATGTAGTTAGCATTTTTAAAGCACTGTATGCAGGGCACTGTGATAGGCACTGAGAATATATATTTAAACAAAACAAACAAATGAAAAAATCCACATCATTGAAGGAGCTTACATTCTAACAAGAAAAGGTAAAATGTATAAAGAAATGGGGGAGGTGTAACAACACTGTTACTAGCAGGTGCTGTGGAAGTGTAAGCCAACAACACCAGCACACAGGATGGCTGACAGCACAGGTTTTTTTGATCTGTTTTTCTAAGGAAAGCAACTTTAAGGGGGTTAACAATCTCACTTTAATCAAACATACATATGTCATTCATTTAGTTCAGGGGGGAAGGCCAGCACCCTGAATTTCAGAGCAAATACAAACAGAAATTACAAACAGAGAACATATAAACAGAGTAAATAACACAAATAAAAAGAAAGGGTTCTAGCTGTCTGACTAAAGCTATACATATAGCAGTGAGAGAGGCACTGTCATCTGGGTTTTCAAATCAGGGGGCCTCCTTAACAGCTACCCAGAGTCTCCTCTGGCCAAATCACAGGAATACTCTTCCAATGAGTGAGCCCCAAGCAAAACGCTAACCTCAGAGTGTATATACCCTTTTTCAGGGCCTGAGGGCTTCACATATCTTGAATGCTTCACACCTCTCATGACCTAATTAGCAAAAGTGTGTGGGCCTTCTTACAAACAAAGGGAAGGCTCAATCAAAGGCACTTGGTGGCTTTCCTGCTAAGAAGCACTACAAAAGAAAAAATATACAGCAATAAGTCTAACTTTGCTTACCATTACAGGAGGGGAGAAGGTTTCTGTTCAGGTTATGATGGAAAAAAGAAGTCTAGGAACTCCACAGTGAAGAACAGATGAAGAAAGGGGTGGCTATGTCTGACATGTGCCCTTCTTTTAAAAAGGAAGACCTGGGAGGAACTGACCAATAAGACTAAAGAGTAAGGAAGAATTTTCCACTCTAAAAAGGTTGCAGGAACAGAACAGATTTTATAGGGTGAAAAGGCTGCTGGAAAATGGTGAACAAATAATCCAAAGAATCAGGAATCAGGTGCACAGGAGAAAGGATTGAACAGTACCAGACAGGAGTGCAGGAGTAGATGTTATACAGCTTAAAAAAATAATTTTTTCACTGTCTGGGTGATTTCAATAAATTCTGTCTTTTTAGAAATGTAAATATACTACTACTTCTCACACCCCACAAGAAATGATGCATGACCAAGTGTAGGGCCAGAAGCTAATTTATCTGAATTCATATTCCTGATTATTCTTAATGGACCCCAATAAAGTGAGAAGGATTTAAAATGGAAAGAAGGCTGTTTTCACTGATCCTTGAAACATTTAAGTTATTTAGGTACTAAATGCCCCTTAGATTATCTATTATTAGATTATCTATTCTAAATGACTCATACCATAAATTACAAAAATGTGTCCCAGAGATGGGAAGTATTTCTCTCCCAGGGAGGAGAAAGAAGGAAAGCCAAGATTTGAACCTAGACATTTTACCTCCAAATCCAATTTGAGAAGCCAGGTTTATCTTTACTATTGACCTGGTGGTAGTAATACAAGGCAGAGGCTTGGCAGGGTAAGACTGATGAGAGTATAATGGGGCAAGCACTAAGAAGATTGTATAGTTCATCATGAAAAGGTCCATCAAGGGATCAAGATGAGGAAGAAAGGAGGGTGTAGCCAGTGCAGAGACGGTCTGAGGATGAACTGAGCGTTGCAGGGGGATGGAGGCCATGAGGAAAAAGAGCAGGTTTAGAGGATGAAAATTGTAGGGAGCGGTAGGATAACAACACATTATCAGATAAAAGGATTTCAGAATTCATGAATATGAGAGTGGCATGTTTAAGTGAGGTAGTGACTTAAAGTGTATGACCATCTCTATATATAGCTGAGGTGAGGTATTGTAGGTCATGGGAAAATAGTAAGTTGAGGAAATGGAGGGAATATGTGTGTTCTAGTCCCCTAATGGAAATGAGGAGAAAGGACTATTAGGCACTACAATAGTTGAATTCATTATACATATACACATGCACATATACAGAAATGTACAAAATACACAGACATGTTAATTTGAGAGGGAAGTCATGAGTAGTTGAGGGGATCAGAAATGATCTTGTGCAGAAGGTGGCACATTATCTTAAAGAAAGAGAGAGTCCATGAAACTGATGTAAGTAGGTAAGGCATTATAAGCATCAGGGACAGCCAGTGACAGTAGTGTGTTAGATAGATTGGAGTAGTGGGGAAATTAAGATGGAAATCAATTAGAGGGCTATTGTAATGATATGGCTGAGAGGTGATGGGAACTGAAGTAAGGTGATAGTTGCAGAGAGAAGGGGCTAGATGAGAGGTATCTTGTGAAGGTGGTAACAGCAAGACTTGGCAATTCATTGGACAGATGAGAATCTAAGTTGGCAAGATTTTGAATCCAAAAGACTAGAAAGATGATAGAGTTTTTATATAAACCGAAGATTAGAAAATGGTTAACTTTAGGAAAAAAACATAATTGCTTCAGTTTTAGATAGATTTAAAATATCTCTAATACATTTGATTTAAAATATAAAATAAACAATTGGTAATCTGGGCCTGAATTTTGAGAGAAATCTCAGGTTGATATGCAAAATCATATATTTAGAGATAATAGTTAGACCCATGGGAACAAGTGTGAAAGAGGCAAAAGAGAAAAGGGTTCCACTTAGAACTTTGAGGAACACCCGCATTTATGGAAAGAGATGTAAATTATAACCCAGCAAAGGACATTGAGGGTGATGTCATGAAAACCCAGAAGAGAGAAAACCAAGAGGATTACTATTTTAATGAGTCGTTGATGTTTGTTTGATCTACTCCTCTTTTCAGGGAGCCTATTACTTGAGTAAGATTTACTCAGTGTAATAAATGCTATTCCCTTCAAAACTTTTGAGGTTCAGAGAGCTAGATCTTCAGGGCCTTTTATGGCATCTCAGGTTGAGGTGCTAAGGATCTAAGGGTTCTGAGAAGTGTCCAAATTTGAGTGCTTCAATCTGATGGTTTTCTCCTGCTGCCTGCTGCCACTGTACAGTACTTCCAAGATTCCATTTTGAAATTTTCTTACTACCTTGGAGTTTCTTTGGAGACCCAGCTCTGTTCTTTCTACCTTTGGACATAGACTCTTGAAGACTACTTGTAGGTTATGGTAGTCTCTGGTGCCACTGGGATGATATTCTTGCTCTTATACTGTGAGGGATACCTCTAAACTATAACCCTTGAGCTTCTGGCTGATATTGCATGTAGCTCGAGGGTGAAAGACATAACTTACTAGTAGATTTGTAATCATTATTGTGAACTAGGAACTAGGAAGTCTGCCCACTCTTCGTAGAGCTCTTTTAGCTAAAAGTTATATTTAACAATAATATTCCATTACATTCATGTGCTGTAATTTGTTTTGTCATATTCCTGTTAATGGACTAAGTGGCACGGAGGATTGAGTGCTTGGTCTGGCATCAGGAAGACCTCAGTTTAAATCTGGTTTCAGACACTGGTTGTATGACCCTGGACATATCAGTGAACTCTGTTTGCCTTAGTTTTCTCATCTGTAAAATAAGCTAGAGAAGGAAATGGCAAAGCACTCCAGTATCTTTGCCAAGAAAATCCTAAATGGGGTGATGAAGAGTCAGATATGACTGAAATGACTGAACAACAATACTTTGTTAATAATTTTTAATATGTAGAAAAATAAAATAAGTTAATATGATTCTTTGGACTTGTTTCTGTCCCATTCCTAGCAGTGAAATCTCAGAATTAAAAGCTATGGACATTTTAGTTACCATTTCTCCCAGCAAAATTCTATATTGCATTACAGAAGAATTTTATAAATTCATGGCTACAACAATGGTGACTATTTCTATCTTTTATCATCTTTGCCACTTTGCAAAAAAGGTGTGAGGTGAAACACCAGAATTATTTTGATTTTTATTTTTCTTATTACAAATTCGTAACAAAATTTCATATATAGTTATTGCCAGCTGGAAATTATTCTTTTGGAAATGATTCGTTCACATTCTTCAATCACTGGTCCATTGATTAACGATTCTTGTCTTACATATTTGAATTGATACACTGTATATTTTGGCTATTGTATATTTATCAGATACATTTGATACAAAGGTTATTATTATTATTAGTATTATTATTTCTAATTGAGAGTTTTTTTTCATGCTGGTTACATTGATTTTGTTAATCAAAAAGCCTTTAAGTTTCATATTATCAAAATGATCTGTTTCATATTTTATGGTTCTCTTTATCATTTGATTTAGGCTTCTCTGTTTATCCGTAATTGTAAAAGAAAGGTACCTGATCTCTTTCTCCTCCATTTTCTCCCATATCTACTTTGAGTTTTCTGGGCAAAATGGCAAAGATATTGGTTTAAATCTAATTTCTTTCTAGTTGCTTAATGTTTTCTGGTTTTTCTAGAGTTCTTGCTAAGTAGAGACTTTGCTGAGGAGTTTAGATTGTCTGCATTATCTAAAATTAGGTTAATGAGTTTCTGTCATTGATCTATTATTCTCTTTTTTAAAACAATGCCAAACACTTTTTATGCTTATTGCTTTATAGTTTGTGGTCTGTTTTCTTACTTCATATCTATCTTATTTTGTTATTTCCTTTCAGATTTTATACTATTATTTAAAATGGATTTTTATCTAGGACTATAAATTGCCCCATTGTTATGATAACTTTAGCATTACATCTGTAAATTGATTTGAGTAATTGAATCATTTTAGATTTATAAACATAACTGTAACCTTAACGAAGAAAATATGTAGGATAATTTCTGGGAAAAGTACCTTGTATTCAATGTTAGTTGGCAATAGGCATTAAAAACAATGCAAGTGCCTGAAAATTAGATTTGCAGCCTCAATAAACATAGTAACCTTATTACAGATGAAGTATCAACAATATAATCATTCCATATAATATCATCATCAGAGAGTGCAATTTGTAAACATGATCATTGCTCCTGATTAAATTCATTAGTATGTTGGAGGCCATTAAAACATTTTAACGATACTTGTTTTAATTAATATTAGGTATTTAATACTGTTTGATGTCTTGCAAACTTCATTAATGGAGCTGTAATTTTTTTTTTGTTTTCCTTTTAAATCAAGCAATTATGTTGTCTAAATTACTAAAATGGCATACCTGGAGGTTTTTCAATTTGATAATAATTTAGGATCACATATTGAGAGCTGTTAGGGATTTTAAAGATCATCTAGTCCATGCCTTTTATAGCAGTCATGTGATGTGGCTGTCATGACAATGTAATACAGTATCACCCCACCCTCAGGGTAAGGTGACACCTACTCTCTCTCAGCCATAAATTGTTTATCCTTCGTATGATTACCCCCAACTTCTCCCCGAGTTCTATGGGCAACACTGCTGAAGGGAAATAGACCAACCCCACTCATCATTCTAACTCTTGAGCACCCAATAATATGTTTTTAATATACAATCAGATACTGTAATGTACCAAATTATATCAGGTTTTTTCAGATATAGACAACCTGCACACTAAATGTTACATTTAGATAAATAACTCACAAAAATGATACTAATAGAGCTTAAACATAAGCATTTACTTAGCAAGAAAGCAAAAAAAAGAATTAATAGCATGAGAGATTCTCATATTAAGCAAATGAATAAATAATTAAATACACCACAATGCACAAATAAACTTTGGTCATATTTTCTCACTTATACACTCAGCATCTGAGGATAAAGGTGTAAAACACTTATAGGAACCTGACAAGGAAGCATACATGGGAGGAAAATCCATGTGCAACTTGCAACTCTGGGCTATAAGCTTTGCTATCAGTGGCTCATTCAGGAATACATGTACAGTACTATACCACTTATCTACTAATTGCTGTTTGTTCCCTCCTCATAGCTAAATTCTCTTATCTATATACAAATATCAGTCATAATAATAATATTTACCTAGCCCCCACTATTTACCAAGCACTATGATAAACATTTTACCAATTTTAATTTATTTGATACTTCCAATAACCCTAGGAGGTATATGCTGTTATTATCCCTATTTTATAGTTGAAGAAATTGAGGCAAACAGGTTAAATGACTTGTGCAAGGTCACATAGCTAATAAGTTTCTGAGGCTGTATTTGAACATAGGTCTTCCTGACTGCAGACCCAGTACTCTATCCACTGAACCACCTAGCTGCCAAAAAATGATTTATAAACCTTTGAATGTAAGATTCTGAAAGAGGACATTCAGAAACTGTTATCTTTTAATGTGAAAAGCAGCTGACTTTAAGGCACAGGACAACAAAGATCTCCTGACTAGCTATCTCTGGGCTCTTCCAGCTCAATTGGTTATTCCCTCACTCAGATGCTGCTCCAATCATAATAGAGTTTACACTCAAAAGCTCAGACTTAGTATCTGGGCGAATAAGGCAAATGAGCATAGGCAGTTCCTTCTATGTTTTCCTGTCAAACTAGATACAAAGAAATAAGCTTCCCTGAAAGGTACCAACTGAAACTGCAGTCTTTGTTTAACCAATTAGTAATCACTTATCTGAAGCCTTCTGTCAACTGATTACTTTTGCTATTGATCTCCTCAGATAGTTCTGATTTAATGATTTTTGACCTCCCTACCGTATCTTTGATCTTCAGTTTTCAAATTTCTCTCTTTTCAGCTTCAGCCTCCTCTCTCCTATTCCTCCTATACCTTTCTCTTTCAAAGGTTTAAGTGAGAGCCTCCTGGTTCTCAGTAGCTCACCTGGCACTTAAAAGGCAAAAATTCCTTAAATTTTCCCTTTGAAATTGATAATCCTTTTAAAGTCAATCTTCAGTATTCAAATGTTTATATTAGATATTTTAAAAATACCTTAAAAGATACATGTAAATATGCTGAGGGATCATAATACTCTGAAACCCTAAATTTACAATATGATCCTCTAAGTCCTTTTCTTAAAACTGTTTCTTTATACTTCCTCCCCGCCCAGTTTGTAATGACTATTTTTTCTTTGTCTTTTTAAAATATCAAACTGTTTAGAAGCATGAAAGGCATTATCCTTAATTATTTGTAATGTGATTTGAGACTTTATCACAGTTCTTTTGGTTTTCAAAATTGATCATTAGATCTGAAAGCTATGTTTCTTTATACATATATATTAACAATTTTTAGAGTACATTTCCTTATGGAATCAAAATGCTTGTCTATAAAGTGGTAAGGTATTTATTTATTAAATTTAAATCACATAGCCTTTTTTGTTATTTTTTTCAGTTCCAAATTGTCTCCTTCTTTCTTCCCTTCCCCAATCAATGAGAAGCTAAGAAAAACAAAACCTATTAGAAATATGCAGTCATTGCTGCCTTAGCCATGCTTACCCTGCATCAACCCAACTGAAGCTAGAAAAAGAAAGAAAGAGAAAAATATATGCAGTCTATCAGTTTTCACCCTGAATGTGGATAGCATATTTCATCATGAGTCCCTTGCAATTGTGTTGAGTCATCCTGTTGATCAGAGTAACCAAGTCTTTAAAAGATGGTTACGTTTACAATATTCCTGTAACCATGTAGATTGTCCTTCTGGTTCTGATCATTTTACTTTGCGTTAGTTCATACAGGTCTTCCCAGATTTTCCTGAATCAATCTATTTCATGATTTCTTATACCCCAATAGTACTCTACCACATTCATATGCCATAGGTTATTTGGCCATTCCTCAATTGATGGGTGTCCCCTCCATTTCTACTTTTTTGCCAACAAAAAAAAGTAGCTATAAAAATTATGTACCTATGGGTCACTTTCCTCTTTCTTTAATTTCCTTGGGGTATAGTCCTAGTAGTGGTATTGATGGGTCAAAGGTCATTCACTATATTTAAAGTTTCAAATTGCTTTCCAGAATGGTTGAATAGTTCACAGCTTCACTAACAGTGTGTCTATTACATGTTTTCCCAGCTCCCTTTTGTATTTTTCATTTTCCTTTTCTGTGTTCTCAGCCGATGTTTATCATTTCCTTTTGATCATCTGACAGGTGAGAGGGGGTACCTCAGAGTTATTTTTATTTGCATTTCTCTAATTATTCGTGATTTAACACATTTTTCATACGACTATTGATAGTTTTATTTCTCTGAATATTGACTATTCATACTTGGACAATTCAGTTCCCTGCATATTTTAGAAAAGAGATCTAAATCAAAGAAATTTTCTGCAAAGATTTTCTCAGTTTTCTGCCATGCCCTCAATTTTAGCTGTGTTAATTTCATCAAAAACTTTTTAATTTTATATAATCAAAATTATCCAAACCTCTCTATTTCTTGTTTGGTCATGAACTTTTACCTCTCTCACTAGATAGAACAGGTAATTTCATTCCTTGACTCAATAATTTGCTTATTATATTATCCTTTGTGTCTAAATGATTGTCCCATTTTAATCTTATCTTGCTATACAGTGTGAGATATTACTTGATACCTTCTTTCTGAACAGTGCTAAGTCTTACATCTTTTAACTATTAATTTACATCTTTACCTTTATAAAAAGCCCCCTTTTCTTTATAAAAACATACATTTTTCTTCACTAAATTTCTGAAAATGGTAAACACATTATCCTTTTATTTTGTAAATGAATAAACTGTCTCCTGAAAGGAGAGTAACTTCTCTGAGGTCACACAGGTGCACTTAGTGAAGGTTGAATTTGTATTCAGGTCCTATGACTTCACAACAATAACTCCACTTCACCATAATGATTTAGCGTGATCAAGGGATCATGGATCTATTGATGGAAGAGACCATCGAGGCCATCTGTAACAACAATACTGCTTACCACTACTGTGGCTGTGCAAGGCCAATAAAGCAGCACACAGAAGGGCTGCTAGGACTGGAAGTTCAACCTTAATTACCATAACACCATCCAGTCCAAATTAACACTCCTCATAAGGAAACTGAGGCAAGGTCTGGTTAAGTGACTTACCCAGGATCATAATATAGCAAGTAGTAGAGTTGGTATTTAAATTCATATATAAGAAATGCATGTTTAGCATTATTTTCCTTAAGTTAAAAAACAAGATAAGTTCCTATCTCTTATTCATATTAATTTGCTAAGACAGTCTTGTAAATACCTAAAAAAAACCCAATGGATTTGGAGTAAGAAGACTTACCATTTAATCCACACCCCACAATCCAATCCTCTATATTTGTGATATATGCAATTTAGGCAAGTCATTTGCCATCACTGTATTTTAGTTTGCTCATCTGAAAAATGAAAGAGTTAAAATGTAACCTCTTCAAAATCTAAATCCCATAATCCTATGTTCAAAAATGGTTCCTTGAAATCTGGGAATTTTATATCTCAGTCATCAGTAGAAATATCTCAGATAAGTGATCACCACTCTTACAACTGTTGGGTGAATAGAGGTGCTTGTGTAAGTCATTAACTTGCCTATATTTAAAAGTATTAATTCAGTAGGCCATTTATTGGAATAACTTTGGAGATATGTACCAAATCTGATAAGATTCCTTTCTGGGTCCCCTTAACTATTAGAGTTCTCCCTATTCCAAAAATCATTTATATATTTACCTGGTACATACTTTGTTTGTGGTATCCACCTCAACAAAATATAAATTTCTTGAGTGCAGGAAAAGTGTTATTTTTGCTGTTGTGGTGGTTGTGGTCATTTTGTTTGCTATTGTTTTGCCTATTTCCAGCACCTAGAAAAATATTTGCACATAGTGGATTATTATTAAATATTTATATGACTGGATTGGATTGAATATCATTGGATCTTTGGAGAAAGAGCCACAGTCAACACTAGGCAATTTAGCCTGCTATGTTTTCCTCATGCACAACATTTTATTTTCCTTCACTGCTAAGAGGTACAGTGGATAGAGCACAGGTATTTGAGTCAGGAAGATCTGAGTTTGCATTCTACCTGAGATATTTACTGGTTGTATGAACTTGGGTAAGTTTCTTGACCTCTCTGTGCCTCAGTTTATTTATCTGTAAAATGGGGATGGTTAACAACACCTCCCTTGAAGGAGTCTTTAAAGATCAAATGGATTAACACATGTAAAGCATTTTGTAAACAATAGAGTCTTATATAAATGTGAGATGATGATGATGATGATGAAGATATGCCTTTGTATAGTCTCTTACCATGCCTGGAATGCCCTTCTTCATGTCCTCTCACTCATATGAACCTTAGCTTCCTTAAAAACTCAGTATATATGCTACTTCCTTTTGGAAGCCTATCTTGGTCCTTTTTCTTTGACCACAGTTACTAGGGTATATTCTTTTGTATATTTTTATTGAACTGCATATCTGTTTTTCTATTTCATACAATTGTATATATGCATGCATATATGTATATGTAGATGCATATATGTATATGTATATGTGTATATAAATATACATATATACATAGGTGTGTATATGAATATACATATATACATGTGTGTATATATGTGTATAGATAGATAGATAGATAGATAGATAGATAGATAGATAGATAGATCTTCTTTTAAGGCTTGGGTCATTTCACTTTATCTTTATATACCCAATAGGAAGCACACACCACGTATATAATAAATGATTGTTGAATGAATGTACATGTGTATATGGATGGATAGACAAGTGGATGAAATTGTGCCCTAAGGTGTAGTGTTCAAAACATTTCTTTCAGAATGAAGTAGCATAAGCAAGTGAGTTATGACCTGACCACCTCTTCTGGTCCTGCCTTCAATCACTATTCTTTAATTTTTAGTGCAAACAGTATAGGAAGAGCAGCATAGCAGATATCTTCTGTGGGTGACACCAAATACTGCTTCATTTTTAGATATCGTTTGGAGGAATGGAAGATGTTTAGACACTAGAGTCTCAAGGAAAAAAAATCAGAAGTCCTCCCCCCCAACTTGTATCATTCAATTCAATTTAAGGAGCTCTTGTTCTTGTAGACCCCCTAGCATTGCAGGGGAAGTGTGGACAGGGGAAATATCCATAATTTGAAGATATACTAATACAAATAATTCAATGGGTTTAGGGGAAACAATTAAGAAAGAGAAGTAATTCCTAATGAGAGGAAACAAATTATAAAGTAACTGCTTTCTGTCACATAGATGGGAACATCTGTTTCAACGATGCTTTCCAATTTTGAATGATTAGTCTGACACTTTAGATACCTACATCAAATCTACCTCTGTCAGAAAGCCCATCTAGCTGACTTTAGTCACTAAGTTATTATAGCAGTACCTAGCACTTATGCGTATATTTCATAGAATTAATGTTCATATTTGTTTATCCTTCCTGAAATTTATTTCCACATCCATCCATCTAGCTTCCTTACTGCTTCTTTCACATGACATGCCTGTTACTGTCAATATGAATGCTTTGAAAGGGAAGAGGTTATCACTAAAGATTCATTAAGAATAAGTCATAGGAGACTAGTCTCATCTTTTTTGACAGGGTTACTATACTCAGTCAGAGTAATGTCATGAACAAAGAATATCTGTATTTCAAAAAATACTGGACAAAAAAATTCTCATGACAACCCTATGGATAAGATGGATAAATGTGGATTAAATGATAAGATAGTCATGTAGATTATGAGGTTTTGAATGATAGGACCCAAAGAATATTGTTTAATCAATGTTAACTTAGTGGAAAACTTCCATTAGAATGCCACAGGGCTTTGTCATTGTCTTTATACACTTCCACATTTTTATCAATGGTTTGAATAAGGGAATAGATAGCATTTTTTGTCAAATTTAGATAAATTGAGGAGGGAGGAAAAACATTACCCAATAACATCATTATGTATTTAAAAGGAATAGCAAATTATACACAATAGATTTGAAGTTTCATGTGCAATCATCTTTTAAAAATTATATTATGCTATGTAAATACATGTTTTATTCTGTAAACTAAAAATAAAATAAATAAAAATTTTAAAAAAATAAATTTTCAATCAACCAATAAGCATTTACTCAGCACTCAATATATAGGCACTTAATGGACAACGTCCTAAACAATGGGGATACAAAAAGAAGCAAAAGACAGTCCCTGCCCTCAAGGATCTCACAATTAATTTGGGGAGACAATATTCAAATAATTAAACATAGACATTTAAACATACGCATACGTATGTATGTGTATGATAAATAGAAAAAAATAACAGAGGGAATTCACTAGAAGCAAAAGGAATTGGGAAAGACTTCCACTGAAAGATAAGATTTTAGTTGCAACTCAAAGGAAGCCAGGGAAGTCATTAGGCAGATGGAGAGAGATAACATTCAAGGATCAGGGCCACCCAGAGAAAATACTCAGAGCCAAGAGATGGATTGTCATCTAAGTAGAACAGCCAGGAGCCCAATGTCATTGGATTAAAGAGTATGTGATGGTGAGTGTGGTCTAAAAGACTGGAAACAAGGTGGGGTTAGGTTATGAAGGGCTTTGACCATCAAACAGATGATGTTTGTAGTCGATTCTGGATATAATAGGGAACCAGGAGTCTATGGAGCAGATGTGTGTCATGATCAGATTTATGCTTTAGGAAAATGACTTTGATCACTGATCAGAGCCTAGATTAGAGTGAGGAGAGAGTTGAGACAGGCAGAAACACCATCAGGTTATTGCAAAAGTCAAAGCATAAGATGATGAGAGCCTACACAAGAGTCGTGGCAGTGTCAGAGGACAGTAGGAAGCATATTTGAGAGATGTTGGAAAGGTGACAGTCAGTCAGGGCAACAGATTTCACAGGGGAGATAATAGTGTAGAGTCAAGGAGCACTTCTAAACCTGAAGCACTAAAAGGATGATGTTTCCTTCTACAGTAATAGGGAAGGAGGAGGGCATAAGGAGAAAGATAATGATCCTATTTGGGACACATTCTTGTCTACTGGACATCAAAGCTGTGAGCCTGAAAGGTAACCAGATATGCAAGATTGAAAGTCAGCCAAGAGGTGAGGGTAGGATAGATAAATCATAAGCATAGAGATGGTAACTAAATCAGTGGCAGCTGATGGTATCACCAAGTGGAGAAATTTAAAAAGAGAACAGAAGAAAACCCATTATAAAACCCTGAGGGACTCTTATGGTTAGATAGTGTGGTCTGGATGAGAATACATCAAAGGAGACTGAGAAGGAGCAGTCAGATAGGTAGGACAAAACCAGGAGAGAATGACATCTTGAAAACCTAGAGAGAAGAGAGTATCAAGGAGAGAGAGTGATCAACATAGTTAAAGACTACAGAGAGGTCAAGGAAAATAAGGATTGAGCAAAAAATAAACCATAGAATTTGGCAAGTAAGAGGTCATTATTAATGTAGTAGAGGGCAATTTTGGTGGAATGCTAATCTCATAAACTGGATGGTAAGGGTTTGAGAAGAGAGTGAGAGAAGAAAAAGTGGAGGCATCTATTGTAAGTGGCTTCTTTTGTGTATAACATGAAGCTGGGTGATGAAACCAAAATATTGCAGAAAAATCAGCATACAAAATGATTTCAACAGGGTAGAATGATAGATTGCAGGTAATATGACTAAATTTACTACAGATAAATATAATTTATTGCATTTCAGTTAGAAGAAAAGTATAATACTGGATGGGAGAGATATGACTAGATAACAATTTATATGAAATAAAAAATTCACATGGGTCTAATGAAAGGAGGCAAAGTTGACCTCATATGTTTGAGTCCACTGATGCTTGGTGGGAAGAGACCCATCACTGAAATATGGCTCAGGAAGGATATACCTTGTTCAAAAGAAATAATTTACACAAACAGGGAGGGAGGGAGGGACAGAGATAGCAATATACATTAATAAGACATCCTCATGTAAGGAAATCCAAAAACCTCATATAGGGAAAGAATGGTAGTATTTATTGCAAGATGAGTAGAAATGGAAGCAGAGAGATATTGTCGAATTGTGTTATAGATCATGCATGAAGAAAACAGATCACAAGCCTGGCATAGAGACATGAGGTAGTAGTAATGAGTAACAATTTCTGTGTCAAAAGTAGAGCAGATAAAATTTTCTTAACTTCCTTTAGTGAAAATTTCTTCTTTCAAAAGGTAAAGGAGCCACTAAGAGGAAATTCTATTATGGATTAGATTGTCACCAACAAGAAGAAATCAATCAAGCAACAAACATATATTAATTGTCTACCATCTGTAAGACTACTATGCTAGACATAGGAAAAAAATGAAAGAGTTTCTTCGGATACATTTTGCTGTAAACAGGAACTGAATAATAAGAAGGAAATGGTAAAAACCTCAGGAAGAGGTAGCATCTTAGAATTTGGGATAGAGAATAAGAGGAAAGTTAGGAACACTCTAATAACTACCCTAGAATTTGAGAAAAGACATTGCAAAGGAATTAAAGAAAGGATAGATAGGATCCCATTAGCTTGCAAGGGAGAGAATGACTTCAACAGTTAATATCTGAAGTCATAAAGAGAAATAATTCTAATGATGGGAGTTATCTAAAGATGTCTGCAAAGAATAGGAATATATGGAATATATATATATATATATATATATATGTGTGTGTGTGTGTGTGTGTGTGTGTGTGTGTGTGTGTGTGTGTTTATAATATATATATATATATATATATATATGCATGTATATACATATATTTTAAATATGGAGTAGTCCTGTAACACTGTTATCAGGAGTACCAAGCTTCAGAATCAGATCAGACTCCCAGGTAAAACTAAGGATGTTAGCCAGGTACTTTTAAACTCTACTCAGAAAACAAATAAGATCAAAGAATACTTAGGACAACTACCTAGGTTAGATAAAACAATTTGAACTCATGAACAGAAGGGAGATCTGATCAATACTTATTTTGCTTCTTTTTCCTCTGTCTAGTAGAATACTTTGTGAACTGGAATTGGCAATGTAGAAATGACTTAATAGGGTGTTGCCTGGGAGGAACATTGACTCCAAAGTGTTGAAGCTAGCAAGTCCTTAAAAGATAAAGGATCTGTCCTCAAAACATCTGTGGTTCACTGACTTAGCCTTGAACTATTAGCATAGTTCCTTAATTTTCTAAGCACAAAATTACAATGCAGGAGAGGAGAAGTCAGTTAGCTCTTCAGGCTTGCCACATGCTTCTGACAAGCATCTTAAAGTAGGAAAAATGAAAACAGAGAAGTTACACCCAATAGAATAGATGCTATGTCCTTGCTGAGCATGCTTTCCATATCGTTGTTAGATAAAGTTATTTATTATAAAGTAGATGGGATACAAGTGTCTCTTTTCCCTCTTCCCCTAAGCTTATCCAATGCACTAACCTGAGTTAGGCCTCACCTGTATCCAGGATTTATATGCCAAAAAGTAAGAAGATAGTAAAACAGTACCTACATGTCTTTAATGAGTTCAGGTCATCGGGCCAAAGTGAACTTCAGCCTAGGGAATACCCAATGAGTAATCACAAAATTTGCAAATGTCATGACTGAATAGCTATTTGTCATTTGTGAACCAGCAATGATTCTGTTATGGAGAGTAGAAATCCCATGGGGCTATGAAAACACAACTGTTCTGTTTTCAAAAAAGGAGAAGAATAGAATTTGTAGGCTATAGGTCAGTGATCTGGATGTCTATTTCTGGAAAAATGCCAGAACATATCATTAAATAGAGGATCACGGATAATCAATAAAGAACCCACAAAACTTCATCCAGACTAGACCAGACCAGAATTAATTAAGAACAGAATAGGTCTTAAAAGATACTTTTTGGATATAGTAATTTGAGTTCATAGGTCAAAAGAATGCTATCGATATAGTTTACCTAGATTTTGAAGAAGCTTTTCACAAAGCTTTTCTATCATGCTATTCTTGTGGGAAAGATGCAAAATGCAGAATATTCCAATGTTCCTATTGAGAGGATTCAATTCTCATTGAGTAGTCAGACCACTTGGGAAAGGTTCTAAATTAGTCAGTAATTCTATGCTGGCTTTTAAGGTCTCCAGAGTAGTGCCCCAGGGAACTGCATTTGTCTTCATGCAGTTTGACACATTTATTGATGATTTGGAAAAGGGCTCAGAATGGCAAACTCATCAACTTTTCAATTTTATTTGTAAAAATCTTATTGGTTGATAATGTTTTTACATTACATTAATTTCAAGTCAGTCAACTATCATTTATTAAGCATCTCCCATGTGTTAGGCATTGTACTAAGTATTGGGGTTACAAGAGAGGGGGAAAATAGTCCCTGCTCTTAAGGAATACAGTTTGATACACAAACCAGATATATCAAAGATAAATTGGAGCTAGTATCAGACAGAAGAAGCTAAGACAAAAGAGAACTAGCAAAGTTTTCCTTACAGAAGGTCAGACTTTTTCTGAGACATAAAGGAAGCTAGTGAAGCCAAGCTGCAAAGCAGAGGAAGAAAAGTCTTCCCAGTGTGAGGGTCAGCCAGTGAAAATGTTGAGGGTGGGAAGATAGAGTGTGGAAGAACAAGAAGGCCATTGTCACTGGATTGCTGTTATTGTTTTTAGTCCTTGTTCCAGAAAAGGACCAATGACATCAGGATGGTGACTTTTTGTCTTGCAAATGAATTTGATTTAAATGAGACAGGGATGTGCAAAGTCATCAGCCTCACTCTTTCCTCCAGGGTCATCTGAGTCCAATGGCAAGATATAGATCAGGATGACTAGAAGATGACCCCAGAAGCAGTAGGAGACTATGGCTTTTTTAGTCTAAGGTCTTTCCAAGGTCTCAGTTTGTCTGAGGCAATACCCATGCAATGATTTAAGGCAAGGGGAGAAACAAGGCAAAAGATGGCCTAGTTTGCTTACTCAACAAAGAAAAAAATCAGACTGGAAGCAAAGACCCTCAGGGTTTCTGAGCAGAATGGAAACAATTACTATTTACACTTAACTTTGAAGTCGTCTAAACTAAACAGTGACCAGGTGAGGTTTGGACAGTGAGAGCCGGGGTGATTTGAGTTTAAGGCATGGTCATGTAGCTCCCTTTAAATCCCAAAGGGCTTTATCAAAGACCGGTTTTCCAGAGTTCTATTTCAAGAAATGATAAATGAAACTACATGGGACAAAAGAGTACTTGGAGGGGAATAAGGTGTAATGAGGCTGGAAAGGAGCCTAAGAAGGGGCGAGGTAAGGAAAGGACTTAGAAGCTGAAAAGACTATTATATACTTGATCCTATAGGTAATTGGAGTCACTGGAGTTTATTGAGTGGAGAAAAGATGTCATCAGACCTGAATTTTAGGAAGATCCATTTGATAGCTGAGGGAAGGTCTGGATTACAGTGGGGAGAGACATGAGGCAGTTGCAATAATCTAGGTTTAAGATGATGAGGGCCTTCCAGGAGGGTTGGAGTGTCAAAGGAGAAAGGAAGGGATATATAAGAGATGCTAAGAAGGTAGTCATATTGATATTGACAAAGTTTTAGACACAGGGAATTAGAGTGAAGGGTTGAGGATGACAGACTGCAAGCCTGTGTGATATAACTTTCCTTCTCTCCCAGTGAATTTTCCTTTTATTATGAAAAAAAACCATACATTAAATACATTTCACAACACATGCACAATTCCGTATCCAACTGCTTCAACAAAAGGGGATGCATTTCTTTATTCTTTACCTTGGGACAAAAATGCTCATGATAAATAAGCAGCATTCGGCTCTGTTTTCTCGTTGTTTGCTTTCATTCACATTGTTGTAATCATTGGGTATATTGTTTTTCTAGATCTGTTTACTTCACTATGAATCAATGCATTCAAGTTTTTACAGGCTCTGCTGATTTTCACTTATTCACATTTTCTCAACAAAAGTAATATCCCATTATATTCATATAATGGAATATCACAGCTCTCCTAATTGGTCATTGACTCACATTGCCTACTACATCTAGGCAATATCTAATCATGCTTCATTTCACTCCCTGGGTATTATGATGAAACAGTCATGTGATTAGCATAAACCATCCCCTAGAAGAATTAACCCTTTCATCACCAAACTCCCTCCCTGATGGGTGATCCATTGTCCTAATTGATGATTGCCTCATTTTGCTCATTACATTTAGTTCTAGCTCTGCTCTAGCCATATTTCTTTTCATTCCCTGGCCAACTTATGCTTACCCTTTCCCCCTCTTCTTATCCCTGTCCCTTCATTGCAGTTCTGGAATGGTAATCAAATTAACTGTAGTGTTGCTTCTAAAAAGGATTTGATAATCTCCCTCCTTATGAGTCCACTTACCCTCCTCATAACTTTCCATACTAAATTGCACTCTTTGTTATCCAGCTGTGTCTTATATGTGTTGTCACCCCTCATTAAAATATAAACTTCTTGTAAATGAGTACTGTCTTTACTTTTGTATTTATATCCCCAATGTTTAGCATAGCCCTTGACATGGATTCATTCATTCATTTGAGTATTGATTTATCAGAATTTTGTGTATCTCTATTGACAACCACTTTGCTTCTAGGTCTTTGTGATAAAAAATACTGCTGTAAATATTTGAGTCCACAAGTCTTTCCGTCCTTTGAATTGTGATTATCAAATCTGAAAATGATGCAAAGCTAGGCAAGATAACCAGGATGCAAAAAGAGCTTGACAGGCTAGAAAATTGGGTCTAATCTAATTAGATGAAGTATAATTGGGCTAAATGTAAAATATTACATTTGGGTTGAAAAATTAGCATCACAAATAAAATGTGAAGATGGAGGAGATAAATAGTAGTTCATCTGAAAAAAAGATCTAGAGTCCTTAGCAGCCCCCCAAGGCCTTGCTCTGATATAAGTGTATTTACTTGACTGAGGAGCTAATGGGGTAAGCATACAACCAATTAACAAGTAATTATTAAGCCTTTAATGTGTTTCAGGCACTGTGCTAAGCTCTGGAGATACAGAAGACAAAAATAAAACCACTTTCACACTCACAGAGCCAATATTCTAATAGGTGAGACACCTGAGAGATGGTAAGAGAATGCTTCCAAACTGTAAGTACCCCTAAGCTTAAAGCAGCGTTATCATCATGACACCTTCTTTGGCCACAGATTTCTTTCCATCTTTATTCTCTCTCTCTCACTCCAACTGCCCCATTAACTTCCATAAAGAAAAAAAAAAGTGATGAATAGGCACCCATTCTAGAGACCAGGCCTGGCTCTTGTTTCTGGCTGGAAGGTTAGTAAGGAACAACTTCTCCCCTGGTGTGAAATCAGTTCCTGATAAAAATCTTCTTGTTTATATTTTCATATGTAACATAGCAGCTTTCTCTCTGTGATCTATTGAAAGTCAATGTTTAACTGAAAGAGCCCTCCAATATTGAAAGTGCAGGCTCAGTTCCCTTTTAGAAGGTGAAGAAACTTGAAGAACTACTCTTCAGGTTGTCAAAGGCAGTAAGTCCCTTTAGTAAATGAGGGAAAAGCTATGGAAGGAAAAACAAAGAACAAATTTGGCAGAGAGGAATTCTTCTCTCGGATATGTCTTTATACTCAATTATTCTATGATTCCATGCCTTAAGCCAAGCTTTCAAATTGTTTAAGATTTAAGAAAGCTGAACAAACTAGAAGAGATGAACTTAGATTTATTCTCAGAAAATAAACCAAAAACCTCTAAGAGGCCTGCATTTGAAGCCTTTCTAGCTTGGTAGAGTTTAAATGAAATGAAAAGCTAATCACTATCATAGAACCATAAGGCACCAGAGTATCACTTAAATGGAAGAAGTAACATAAGAATCATTTAAAAATGAGAACACAGGTCTAGAATATGCCAGTTAAACTCCATGCACCTATATTTGTAAAATATAGATTATTATACTTTGTTGTCGAGAGGAAAACTTTTTGTATAACATAAGATAATAAAGATATGAAGACTTTTTGAATCAAAAGAGAAAGAGGAGAGAAAAGTAAAAAGACAAAGAGGAGGAGGAGCTGGTAATCACTGGAAATATAACACACTTTATTTTGTTCCTTCAACATCTCCAAAATACTGAGAAAATAGAAAAAAGGCCCTTATCATTCTTGACTCTCTCTTGGGATGAACTAATGGGAGACTATGGAGAAGAGTAACATTTGAAGGGAAGACACTGATGGGTTGTGATCTACACCACTGGAGGAGATACTTTTACACGTGAGATATTCCAATGGAATATTAAACAATTAGATCATCATCATCAACATCATCATCATCATCATCTTCACTGCTGATAGTATGACTACAACTACCATTAGCACTTTTATAGCACATTAATGCTTACAAATCATTTTTATACATGTTATCTCATTTGATGTTTATAACAAGCCTTTGAATTAGGCAATACGGATGCTAATTTTCCCATTTCAGAGTTCTATTAGACTTCAGTGCTCGTATAATCTAAACCATATCTGAAAAAAAGAAATGTCCCCCTACAACATATTGAAAAAGTGGTCAAGCACCTTTTATTAGAATCCCTCTTTTGGAGGAGAATCCATTCCTTCATGAGGTATTCTACTTCACTTTGTGGTAGCTCTTATTATTACAAAGATCTCATTAAACTTAAATCTAAATTTGTCTCTTCTCAACTGTCATAATTTTCTCCTATTATTACTGTTCGTGGCCCTAGGGAACAAATTTAATCCCTCTTTCAAATAACATTCCTTCCAATACTTGAAGATAGTTAACCTTTACACTTTAAAGCAAGGTCCCTTAACCTGCTGTCCATGAACATTTTTTGAAAAAAAATGCTGATAACTGTGTTTCAGTGTGATTAGTGTTTTTGTAACCCTTCGTCTTTTATTTTATATATTTAAAATGCTAAATAGGTGTAGAGGCATCACCAGAAGACTGCCAAGGAGGTTCATGGTTCTGGTACATGTTCAATAACAGGTTCTCCTGAAAAAAAGAAGAAGAAGAAAATGGAGGAACACTACACTTTCTTTTACTGTTTTCTCTTTTAGCACTTATTTAATCAAGTGCCATTGATGAATCTGACCTTTGTTTCTTTGATTGGATCAGGAGTCTGATGACTTGCTGGCCTCAAGGGAAAGCCTAGTTTACATGGGTTCGAGTCTCATGTTTTGATGCCCTTTGACCCTGAACTAAGTATATAAACTCAGAAGTTGCGTTTTTCCTTAGGGCTCTGACTCACTGCAAGAGTGGCGTAGGACTCTGGGCAAGGTATTGTAACTGTCCACCAGCTTTGCTAACCCAGGCACATTGGTTCTTTGCTCACTATGAATTGTGATTTGGTCTTATTGTCTCTGTAATTTGTTTGTATTTGTTTTGAAGTTCAGGGTGCTGGCATTTCCTTCTGAACTAAGTGAATGATATTTGTATGTTTAATTAAAGTGACATTGTTAACCCCTTAAAGTTACTTTTCTTAGTAAAGCATATCAAAGAACCTGTGCTGGCAGCACTTGTTGCTAGTCTTGGGTTTTACACCCCACAACAGCTGCTAGCTGCATTATTGCTACAAAATGGTGTCATCAACAGGATTATTGCTACAATCTCTATTATTAACAATGTATCTATTGCTTTCTTAAGTCTAGACAAATAAACAAAACAACAAATCAAGCCCCCACAAATCAAGTCATTGTCATTTTTGTTATTGTTTGGTCATTTCTGTGCTGTCACACTCTTTGTGACCTCATATAGGGTTTTCTTGGCAAAGATACTAGAGTGGTTTGTCATTTGCTTCTCCAGATCATTTTATAGATAAAAAACTGAGCAAACAGGGTTAAGTGATATGCCCAGGGTCACACAGGTAGTATGTGTCTGTGACCAGACCTGACCTCAGAAAGACACACCTTCCTGACTCCAGGCCCTATAATCTATCCACTATTCCACCTAGTTTCCAAGGTTTAAATGCTCACACTAAAAATGTAATAATTGGCTCTCCTGAGCATGTTTGAGCTAATCACACCACAACATTGGGTCCATTTCACCAAAAAAAAAAATGTTAAGCTTTAAGGCTTTTCTTTCTTTCAACAGGTTCTTGTATATCCTAATTTAGAGACTTTTTACTAGCCTTATGATCCTATTTTGAATGTACTCCAATTTAACACTGATCATCTCAAAATGTGGTACTTAGAACTGTGCAAAATGTTTCAAATATGATCTCCCTTGGGCAGAGTACAGCAAAGCTATCACTTCCTTGGTCTTGTACACTCTCACTTTTGGGCCATTGTCAGGCATTTTGACGTATCTCTTGCCACTGGATTCTTATGAGTCTGGAGGAACAAGCAAGGCTGATGACTTTGCATAGCTCTGCCTCACTTAAATCCAATTCATGTGCAAATCCAGACATCACCCTTATGATGTCAATGGTTTTCTTTGAGACTAAAGGACAAACAGCAATATGTGAGTAATGGCTTCCCCCTGGGTACCCAACTGGTTGGTTCTAGTTTGCCAACGCTGCCATTTCTTTTTTCTTTCTTTTGTTTTTTTCTTTCTTTTCTCCTCCTCCTCTTCCTCCTTCTGTCCCTCTGATCCCTTGGGGATTCATGTCCTTGCATGTGGGTGCTCTGTCCAAAGGAATATAATTTTTGATCACTTATACTTCACAGGGTATCTTGGAGTTTGGTGGCTAGATTTTTTCTTTTTCATTTAGATCCTTTTCCACCCCAAAAGCTGGAAAAATTAAATCTCATGTCTCTTGTTTTCATTTATAATTTATTTAAATATAGTTCTGGAAAAGCCCATTGTGATAGAAATGGAGCTATATGACTATACCTTTAAATCCAAATCATTCTGGCTTTAATTGGCTAATAATAGATCCTAGCCCAAGCCTCTCTTGCTCATTGTTTGGGATTTGATAGCTTAAAGTGAGTGTAAATATGTAAATTGTTTTGTAATGTAAATTGTTTTCTGTTCTGGCCAGAAACTTTGAGAGTTTTTTCCTCCCAGACTGATTCTATTGTGATGACAAACTAGGCCCCCTTTTGTCTCAATTGTTACCAACCATTAATGCCTGGATGGGGATTGCCTCAGACAAAATGAAACCTGTGAAAGATGTTAGGTCAAGGACTACCACTACATCCTGGACCATCACCAGTAGTCTTCATTTATGTTTTCCCACTGGACTCCAATGACTATGGAGGAGATAGGGAGGTTGATAACTTCGCATAGCTCTGCCTCACTTATAATCAGTTTACTCACAAGCAAAGACATGAGATGAGGGTTGTAATTACTCATCTCCAACAATGAAGGTAAGTAGATGGCAGTGCAAAGATGGAAGATAAAAGACGGGGACTTCCCTGAGTGTTGCCCCAAATTCCCTCAAATACCTTTAAAAATGACTCTAAACAAATTCTAGAGTAGCAGAACTCACAAAAAAGGAGTGAAACAAATTTTCAACTCAAGACAATGTGGAAAGTCAGTAGAAAAGGTTTGTTGTATCACAGTGGGAGAGTAGCACAGTCTATTGCAGGCCCTGCCAGCATAGCCCTCACCCCAGCAAACCAGGAGCAGGAGATTGGAGTGATTGAATCAGCAGCAACAGAAGCTGCTTCCAGAGCTCTCAGTCCATAGCCAGTAAGGAGGTCAAACAATGGGTCAAAAGAAGATTACAGGGTTGTTTTTGTAAGCACTAAGGCACGACTGTTGCTTTGTGCACACTGGGATCCAGGTCATAGTCCTGGGTGGCAGTCCCAGGGCGAGGAGGAGCACTAAGATAGCATAGCTTATGGCCACAGTGGAGGAAGGACCATCCTCACAGTTCCAGGGTAGAAAAGAGTGCTTAGTGTCACTCACAGACCAGAGCACAGAACAGGAGAGAGGTAAACACCTCTCCTTTCATCATACAACCTTGAAAGAACTGCAAACTTACAGGTCTCTAGAAGTATCTCTGAAAAAAGTGGCACAAAACCCCTGAAGTTTGAGTAGTGTGCTCTCCACCCTGGAAACAGAGACCTGCTTTAACAAAGAGCTAAAAGTCAAGTAACAGAGGAGAGTATGAGCAAACAATGGGGGAAAACTCTAAGTATAGAAAGTTACTATGGCAACAAGGAAGATCGAAACATACACTCAGAAGTAAACAATAAAGGCCCTATTTCCAAGGCCTTCAAGAAAAATATGAATTGGTCTCAGGCCATGGAGGAGCTCAAAAAAGATTTTGAGTATCAAGTAAGAGAGGTAGAGGAAAAACTTGGATGAAAAATAAGAGTGATGCAAGAAAATCATGAAAAAGAATCAATTTCTTGGTAAAGGAAAGCCAAAAAAATAATGAAGAAAATAACAACTTACAGGTCGAAAAACCAAAGAGGAGAAGAATTCCTTAAAAAGCAGAATTGACCAAAATAGAAAAGGAAATCCAAAAGTTCACTGAAGAAAATAATTCCTTAAAAATTAGAATGGAGCAAATGAAAGCTAATGACTGTACGAGAAATCAACAAATCATACAACAAAACCAAAATAATGAAAAAAATAGAAGATGATGCAAAATATCTCATTGGAAAAAACAACTGACCTGGAAAACAGATCCAGGAGAGGAAATTTTAACATTCTTCTAGTACCTGGAAATCTTCATTAAAAAAGAACCCAGATATCATCTTTCATGAAATTTCAAAGACAATTACCCTAATATTCTAGAACCAGAGGGTGAAATAGAAATGGGAAAAAAAAACCTGAAATACCTCCTGATAGAGATTCCAAAATGAAAATTGCCAAGAGTATTATACCAAAATTCCAGAGTTCCCAGGCCAAGGAGAAAATATTGAAAGCAGTCAATGAAACAATTCAAGTTCTGTGGAACCACAATAAGGATAACACAAGATTTAGCAGCTTGTACATTAAGGGATCAAAAGACTTGGATTATGAAAGTCCGGAGGGTAAAAGAGCTAGGATTAAAACCAAGAGTCACCTACCAAGCAAAACTGAGTATAATCCCTCAGGGGAAAAATGGATATTCAATAAAATAGAGGACTTTCAAGCATTCTTGATAAAAAGACCAGAGCTGAATAGAAAACTTTATTTCCAAATATAAGACTTAAGAGAAGCATAAAAAGGTAAACAGGAAAGGGAAATCACAAGGGACTTAATAAGGTTAAACAGTTTATAATGGGAAGATGATATTTGTAACGTGTAAGACCTTTCTCAATATTAGGGTATTTAGAACAAATATATATAGACAGACGACAAAAGCATGACAGCTGAAAAAGCTAGAAAAAGAGCAAATTGAAAACCCCCAATGAAATACCAAATTAGAAATACTGAAAATCAAAGGAGAGAGTAATAAAATTGAAACCAAGAAAACTATTGAATTAATAAATAAAACAAAGAGCTGGTTTTATGAAAAAACCAATAAAATTGATAAACCTTTGGCCAATTTGATTAAAAAAAAGAAAGAAGAAAATCAAATTACTAGTATCAAAAATGAAAAGAGTGAGGTCACCTCTAATGAAGAGGAAATCAAAACAATAATTAGGAATTATTTTGCCCAATTGTATGCCCATAAATTTGACAACCTTAGAGATATGGATGAATATCTACAAAAACATAAACTGCCCAGGCTAACAGAGGAGGAAGTGAAATTTCTTAATGACCCCATATCAGAAAAAGAAATTGAGCAGGCCATCAACGAACTCCCTAGGAAAAAATCTTCAGGGCCAGATGGTTTTACGTGTGAATTCTATAAAACATTTAAAGAACAACTAATTCCAATACTTTGTAGACTATTTGGGAAAATAGGTGAAGAAGGAGTCCTACCAAATTCTTTTTATGACACAAATATGGTACTAATAACCAAACCAGGTAGAGTTAAAACAGAGAAAGAAAATTATAGACCAATTTCTCTAATGAATATTGATGCAAAAATTTTAAATAAAATATTAGCAAAAAGATTGCACCAACTCATTATGAGAATAATACACTATGACCAGGTAGGATTTATTCCAGGAATGCAAGGCTGGTTCAATATTAGGAAAACTATTAGCATAATTGACCATATCAACAACAAAACTAGCAGAAACCATATGATCATCTCAATAGATGCAGAAAAAGCCTTTGACAAAGTACAACACCCATTCCTATTAAAAACACTAGAAAGCATAGGAATAAGTGGAACCTTCCTCAAAATTATAAATAGCATCTACCTAAAACCATCGACAAGCATTATTTGTAATGGGGATAAGCTAGATGCATTCCCAATAAGATCAGGGGTGAAACAAGGATGTCCATTATCACCCCTATTATTCAATTTGGTACTAGAAACATTAGCTGTAGTAATAAGAGAAGAAAAAGAAATTGAAGGAATTAGAATAGGAAAAGAAGAAACTAAATTATCACTTTTTGCAGATGATATGATGATTTATCTAGAGAATCCTAGAGAATCAAGTAAAAAACTACTTGAAATAATAAACAACTTTAGCAAAGTCGCAGGATATAAAATAAACCCACATAAATCCTCAGCATTCCTATACATTACTGACAAAGCCCAACAGCAAGAGATAGAAAGAGAAATTCCATTCAAAGTTACTGAAGGCACCATAAAATATTTGGGAGTCTATTTGCCAAGACAAACCCAGGGCCTATATGAACATAACTATGAAACAATTTTCACGCGAATAAAATCAGATCTAAATAAATGGAGAAATCTCACTTGCTCATGGTTAGGCCGAGCTAATATAATAAAAATGACAATTTTACCTAAATTAATCTATCTATTCAGTGCCATACCAATCGAACTACCAAAAATTTTTTTTACTGAGCTGGACAAAATAATAACAAAATTCATTTGGAAAAACAAGAGGTCTAGAGTATCTAGGATATTAATGAAAAGACATGCTAGAGATGGTGGCTTAGCCACACCAGATATTAAACTGTACTACAGAGCAGCAGTCATCAAAACTGCCTGGTACTGGTTAAGAAACAGGGGTGTGGATCAGTGGAATAGGATAGGTACACAAGTAGGTGAAATCAACAAGTTTAGCAATCTACTCTTTGATAAACCCAAAGAGGCCAGCTTCTGGGCTAATAATTCACTATTTCACAAAAACTGTTGGGAAAATTGGAAAATGGTAGGGCAAAAACTGGGCATAGACCAATATCTTACACCATATACCAAAATAAAGTCAAAATGGGTTCATGATTTAGGAGTAAAAGCTGATACTCTAAGTAATTTGGGAAAGCAAGGAATAGTTTACCTATCAGATTTGTGGAAAAGTAAAGAATTCATGACCCAACAAGAGATAGAGAGCATTACAAAATGCAAAATGGATAATTTTGATTATGTGAAATTGAAATGTTTTTGTACAGAAAAAGCCAATACAACAAGAATTAGGAGGGAAGCAGAAAATTGGGAGAAAATCTTTGCAACTAGTATCTCTGATAAAGGCCTCATTTCTAAAATATACAGGGAGCTGAGCCAAATATATAGGAATACAAGCCATTCCCCAATTGAGAAATGGTCAAAGGATATGAACAGGCAGTTTTCAGAGGAAGAAATTAAAGCTGTCTGCAGGCATATGAAAAAATGCTCTGGATCACTACTGATTAGAGAAATGCAAATCAAAACAACTCTTAGATACCACATCTCTCCTGTCAGATTGGCTAAAATAACAAAACAGGAAAATGATAAATGCTGGAAAGGATGTGGGGAAATTGGAACATTGTTGCATTGCTGGTGGAGTTGTGAGCTGATCCAGCCATTTTGGAGAGCAGTTTGGAACTATGCCCAAAGGGTTATAAAAATGTTCATACCCTTTGACCCGGCAATACCACTTCTAGGGTTTTATCCCAAAGAAATCACACAAGAGGGAAATGGACCCATATGTACAAAAATATTTATAGCAGCTCTTTTTGTGGTAGCTAAGAATTGGAAATCAAAGGGATGCCCATCAATTGGGGAATGGCTGAACAAGCTGTGGTATATGAAGGTGATGGAATACTATTGTGCCATAAGAAATGGGGATGATGCAGACTTTATAACAACCTGGAAAAACCTACACGACATAATGCTGAGTGAGCGGAGCAGAGCCAGGAGAACGTTGTGCACAGCCACAGATATATGGATTCCATGAGGACTAACCCTGAGATACTGCACTTTTCTCAGCAACCTAAGGGGCAAGGACAACTCCAGGGGACTCACGATGGAGAATGCTATCTTCATCCAGAGAAAGAACTGTGAAGTTTCAATACAGATCGAGGCGCACTACATGCTCGCCTTTTTTGCTTCTTTTTTGTTTTTGTTTTTGGCTTTTTTTTTTTTTTGGTTCTGTTTCTTCTTTCTTATGATTCATTCAATTGGTCAAAATTCTTCTCCACGACTTGAGTAGTGCATAAAATAATTCAATGCGAAGTTATACATGACAGTTATATGAGATTCCATGTCGTCTTGGGGAGGGAGGGGGGAGGGAGGGGAGAAAAACTGGAACTCAAAACTATGTAGAACCGTGTGTGGTAAACCAAAAATAAATAAAGAAATTAAAAAAAATGTATATGCCTTAAAAAAAATAATATAGTTTAATATCTGGTGTTGCTAAGCCACCTTCCCTAGCATTTCTTTTCATTAATTCCCTGGATATTCTAGACCTCTTGTTCTTCCAGATGAATTTTGTTATAATTTTATCTAGCTCTGTAAAATAGTTTTTTGGTAGTTTGATGTGTATGACACTGAATAAATAAACTTATTTAGGGAAAATTGTTATTTTTGTTATATTAGCTTGGCCTAACCACGAGGAACAGATATTTTTCCATGTATTTAGATATGACTTCATTTGTGTGAAAAGTGTTTCTTAATTATGTTCATATAAGCCCTGGGTTTGTCTTGACAGATAGACTCCCAAATATTTTTTGTGTCTACAGTAATTTTAAATGGAATTTCTCTTTCCATCTCTTGCTGTTGTGCTTTGTTAGTAATGTATAGGAATGCCAAGGATTTATGTGGGTTTATTTTATATACTGGAACTTTGTTAAAAATTTTTTTTTATTATTTCAAGTAGTTATTTACTTGATTCTCTAGGATTTTCTAAGTTAATCATCATATCATCTGCAAAAAGTGATAATTTAGTTTCTTTTTCGCCTGTTCTAATTTCTCCAATTTCTTTCCTTGTCTTATTGCTAAAGCTAACATATCTAGTACCAAATTGAAAAATAGGTGTGATAATGGACACTCTTGTTTCACCCCTGATCTTATTGGGAATGCATCTAGGTTATCCCCATTACATATTAGGCTTGCTGTTGGTTTTAGGTAGATGCTATTTATAATTTTAAGGAAGGCTCCATTTATTCCTATGCTTTCTAGTGTTTTTAATAGGAATAGGTGTTGTATTTTGTCAAAGGCTTTTTCTGCGTCTATTGAGGTGATCATGTGGTTTGTGCTAGTTTTGTTGTTTATATGATCAATTTCACCAATAGTTTCCCTAATATTCAACCATTCTTGTATTCCTGGAATAAATCCTACCTGGTCATAGTGTATTATTCTCGTAATGAGTTGGTGCAATCTTGTTGCTAATATTTTATTTAAGACTTTTACATTAACAGTCATTAGGGAAATTGGTCTATAATTTTCTTTCTCAGTTTCAACTCTTCCTGGTTTGGGAATTAGTACCATATTTATGTCATAAAAAGTAATTTGATAGGACTCCTTCTTCACCTATTTTCCAAAATAGTCTATAAAGTATAGGAATTAATTTTTCTTTAAATGGTTCATGATTATTTCCTAGGGAGTTCATTGATGTTTTGCTCAATTTCTTTTTCTGAGATGGGGTTATTTAGTAATTTTATTTCCTCCTCTGTTAACCTGGGCAATTTATATTTTTGTAGATATTCATCCATTTCCCTATGCTTGTCAAATTTATGGGCATAGAATTGGGCAAAATACTTCCTACTTATTGTTTTAATTTCCTCTTCATAGGAGGTGAATTCACCCTTTTCATTTTTGATACTGGTAATTTGATTTTCTTCTTTCTTTTTTTAAATCATATTCACCAAAGTTTTATCAATTTTATTTTTTTTCATAAAACCAGCTCTTGGTTTTATTTATTAATTTGATAGTTGTGTTGGTAACCCAAATGGGCTCTTAGCACTCAGTTTAACCAAGTGCCCTTGAAGAGTTTGTCTTTTGTTTCCTTTGATTAATTCAGTGTATTTCATTGAGTCTTCCTAGGTGCTAAGCCCAAGGCCCAAACCCCTATTAGGTGCTAAGCCTTTGTAGGTGTGAAGCTCCCAGGGTATTAAGGGGAGGTGCTAATTCAAGAGCCAATTGTAGGAGCTTAAGTTCTGGTTATTCGGATGATGTTTGATGACCTCTGAAAGGGTATGAGAAGACAAGACAGAGCTATTAGCTCAGGGCACTCACTCTTGGGCGTTTGCTGATGTGGAGACTCTGGGCAGCTGTAGTGAAGAGCCCTCCAGCCTGTAAACCTGGATATTGGGACTTTATTAAATTGTGGTAACTATGAATTGTATTGTGTCTGTTTGAAATTTGATTATATTTGTTCTGAACCTCAGAGTGCTGGCTTTTCCCCCTGAACTAAGTGAATGATATTTGTATGCTGAATTAAAGTAAGCTTGTTAACCTCTTAACGTTGCTTTATTTAGTAAAGCAGATCCAAAGAACCTGGGGTTTGTCAGTTTTCTAGTTGTTGGTCTTGTGTTGGTCTTTCACCCCCACAACAGCTGTTACCCGGATTGTTGAAATAATAGTATTCTTGATTTCAATTTTATTAATTTCTCCTTTGATTTTCATTATTTCTAATTTGGTATTCATTTGGGAATTTTCAGTTTGTTATTTTTTCTGACTTTCTCAATTGCATGCACAATTCATTGGTCTCCTTTTTCTCTATTTTATTGATGTAAGCATTTAGAGATGTAAAACTCCCAAGTACTGCTTTTGCTGCATCCCATAAGTTTTGGTATGTTATCTCATTATTGTCATTCTCTTGAATGAAGTTACTAATTGTTTCTATGATTTGTTCTTTGGCCCACTCATTCTTTAGACTTATGTTGTTTAGTTTCCCATTAGTTTTTAGCTTATTTATCCATTTTTTTATTACAAATAACTTTTTTGTACTTATGATTGATTCTATAATTTAATCAAAGAAGCATTTTCATCTGATTAAGGTATCAGTTTAGAACATCTTCTTAATTATTTTTTTAATTTATTTAACATATTTAGTTTTCAGCATTGATTTTCACAAGAGTTTGGATTACAAATTTTCTCCCCATTTCTACCCTCCCCACCGCTCCAAGATGGCATATATTCTGGATGCCCTGTTCCCCAGTCAGTGCTTCCCTCTGTCACCCCACTCCCCTCCCATCTCCTTTTCCCTTCCTTTCTTTTAGGGCAAGATAAATTTCCATGCCCCATTGCCTGTGTATCTTGTTTTCTTGTTGCATGCAAAAACATTTTTGTTTGTTTTTGAACATCTGTTTTTAAAACTTTGAGTTCCAAATTCTCTCCCCTCTTCCCTTCCTACCCACCCTCCCTAAGAAGTCAAGCAATTCAACATAGGCCACATGTGTATCATTATGTATAACCCTTCCACAATACTCATGTTGTGAAAGGCTAACTATATTTTGCTCCTTCCCAACCCATCCCCCTTTATTGAATTTTCTCCCTTGACCCTGTCCCCTTTCCAAAGTGTTGGTTTTTGACTACTTCCACCCCCATCTACCCTCCCCTCCATCATCCCCCCATTTTTTTTTATCTTCTTCCCTCTTCTTTTCTGTGGTGTAAGATTCCCAATTGGGTACATATGGTATTCCCTCCTTAGGCCAAATCTGATGAGAGCAATGTTCACTCATTCCCCCCTCATCCGTCCTCTCCCCTCCTCCCACAGAACTGCTTCCTCTTGCCACCTTTATGGGAGATAATCCATCCCATTCTATCTCTCCTTATCTCCCTCTCTCAGTATGTTCCTCACTCATCCCTTAATTTGATTTAATTTCTTTTAGATATCTTTCCTTCATCTTCAACTCACCCTGTGTCTGCTCTCTCCCTCTCTCCTTCTCTCTCTCTCTCTCTGTATATATATATATATATATATATATATATATGCATACACACATATACATATATATATATATATATACATACACATTCACCCATATATATACATAAACATATATGTATGCATATTCCCTTCACCTACCCTAATACTGAGGTCTCATGAATCATACACATCATCTTTCCATGTAGGAATGTCAACAAAACAGTTCACCTTTAGTAAGTCCCTTGCAATTTCTTTTTCTTGTCGTTTTTCTTGATTACCTTTTCATGCTTCTCTTGATTCTTGTGTTGAAAGTCAAATTTTCTATTCGGTTCTGGTCTTTTCACTGAGAAAATCCATATTTTGCCTTGGAGCATGATACTCAGTTTTGCTGGGTAGGTGATTCTAGGTTTTAATCCTAGCTCCATTGACCTCCGGAATATCGTATTCCAAGCCCTTCGATCTCGTAATGTAGAGACTGCCAGATCTTGGGTTATTCTGATTGGGTTTCCACAATACTCAAATTGTTTCTTTCTGGCTGCTTGCAGTATTTTCTCCTTGATCTGGGAGCTCTGGAATTTGGTGACAATATTCCTGGGAGATTTCTTTTTGCTATCTACTTGAGGAGGTGATCGATGGATTCTTTCAATTTCTATTTTGCCCTGTGGCTCTAGAATATCAGGGCAGTTCTCCTTGATTATTTCTTGAAAGATGATATCTAGGCTCTTTTTTTTCATAATGGCTTTCAGGTAGTCTCTCCTGGTTTCTCCTGGTAGTCTCAGTGGTTTCTCCAAGGAGATATTTCACATTATCTTCCATTTTTTCATTCCTTTGGTTCTGTTTTATAATATCTTGATTTCTCATAAAATCACTAGCTTCCACGTTCTCCAATCTAATTTTTAAAGTAGTATTTTCTTCAGTGGTCTTTTGGACGTCCTTTTCCATTTGGCTAATTCTGCCTTTCAAGGCATTCTTCTCCTCATTGGCTTTTTGGAGCTCTTTTGCCATTTGAGTTAGTCTGTTTTTTAAGGTGTTGTTTTCTTCAGTGTGTTTTTCTGTATTTTTTGAGTTTCCTTTAGCAAGTCATTGACTTGTTTTTCATGGTTTTCTTGCATCCTTCCCATTTGTCTTCCCAATTTTTCTTCTACTTCTCTAACTTGCTTTTCCAAATCCCTTTTGAGCTCTTCCATGGCCTGGGACCAGTTCATGTTTTTCTTGGAAGTTTCTGTTGTAGGCTCTTTGACTTTGTTAACTTCTTGTCTCTGTATGTTTTGGTCTTCTTTGTCACCAAAGAAAGAATCCAAAGTCTGAGACTGAATCTTGGTGCGTTTTCGCTGCCTGGCCATATTCCCAGCCAACTAACTTGACCTTTGAGTTTTTCAGCAGGGTATGACTGCTTGTAGACTAGAGAGTTCTATGTTGCACGTTTGGGGGGGAGGTGCTAGCTCTGCCACACCAGCACTGCTCCTTCCCCAACCCCCAACCCGGACTGGGCTTAGATCTTCAGCAGGCTGTGCACTCCTGCTCTGATCTGCCACTTAATTCCTCCCACCAGGTGGGCCTGGAGTCGGAACTAACAACAGCTGTAGCTGCCCTGCCTCCACTGCCCCCGGGGCTCGAAGCTGAACCGTGAACTCTTTCTACTCCTGCAGCTCTTCCCACTAACCTTCTCCGCAGTCTTTGGTGTTTGTGGTTAAGGAGTCTGGTAACTGCAGCAGCTCACTGATTCAGGGCGCTAGGGCCCCCTCCGCCCGGCTTCTGGTCTGGATGGTCCACACCGCCCATGCTTGACTCTGCTGCACTCCATTCCCAGCTCCCAGCTCCCAGCCCCCAGCTCCCAGCTCCGTGTGGGATAGACCTTACCCAGAGACCATCCAGGCTGTCCTGGGCTGGAGCCCTGCTTCCCTCTGCTGTTTTGTGGGTTCTGCCATTCTAGAATTGGTTCAGAGCCATTTTTTATAGGTTTTTGGAGGGACTTAGTATGGAGCTCATACTAGTTCCTCCTTACCAGCCGCCATCTTGGCTCCGCCCCCATTACAAATAATTTTTATTTCATCATGATCTGAAAAGAATGCTTTGAGTATTTCTCCCTTTCTGTACTATATTGTGAGGTTTTTATGCCCTAGTACATGGTAAATTTTTGAGTATGCGCCATGTAGCACTGAGAAAAAGTATATTTCTTTTCATCCCCATTCAGTTTTCTCCAGAGGTCTATCATATCTGCCTTTTCTAAAATTCCATTCACCTCCTTAACTTCTTTCTGGTTTATTTTGAGGTTGGATTAATCAAGTTCAGAGAGGGGGCGTTTGAGGTCCTCCAATAGTATAGTTTCACTGTCTTTTTCTTCTTGTAATTCCCTTAACCTCTCCTCTAAGAATTTGCATGCTATACCACTTGGTGGATATATGTTAAATACTGATATTGATTCATTGTTTATGGTGCCTTTTAGCAGGATGTAGTGTTCTTCCTTACCTCTTTTAATTACATCTATCTTTGATTTTGCTTTGTCTGAGATTAGGATTGCTTCCCATGCTTTTTTTTTTCCTTTTTTTACTTTAGCTGAAGCACAATATGTTCAACTCCAGCTTTTTACTTTTACACTGTGTGTATCCTTCTGTTTCAAATGTGTTTCTTGTAAACAGCATATTGCAGGATTATGGTTTTAAATCCATTATTCTAACCACTTCTATTTTATGGGAGAGTTCATTCCATTCACATTCACAGTTATGATTACTATCTGTGTCTTTTTCTCCATCCTTTCCCCCCCCCCATTTATGCTTTTATTCCTCCCTTCCCCCTTCCACTCCTCAAGAGGGTTTTGCTTTTGACTGTTGCCTTCCTCAGTTTACTGTCCCTCTTCATTCCCCTCCCTTATCTTATCCTTTTCTCCTTGCTAGTTCTTCCCTCTCTTCTGATCACCCCCTCCTTTTTTCCCCCTTTCCCCTCCTACTACCTGTAGCACAAGTTAGATTTCTATACTTATCAGGGTATGTTATTCCATTCTTGACTCAAATCTGATGAGAGTAAAGCTCAAATACCATTCTCCTCCCTCCCTTCTTTTCCTCTACTGCAGTACGATTTTGTGCCTCTTCATGTGATATAATATCATCTTTTCTACTGCCTCCTTACCTCTTTTCCCAGAACCATGCTTTTCTATCTCTTAATTATATTTTTATCATTGTATTGATTATATTACACTGACATTACACTGACACTGAATATCCATTTCAATTTTCATAATAAGTATACTATTCTCAAGATTGACACATATATAAAACTTATATAAAACAAAACAATCCTATATAAGGATGTAACTAATCAGCTTCATTGATTAACTATGGTTTTCCCCCCATTTGCGTTTTTCTGTCTCTCTTGAGTTTTGTATTTGGAGATCAAATTTTCCATCTGGCCTTTTCATCAAGAAGGTCTGGAATTCCCTTCATTGAATGTCCATCTCCTTATTTGGGAAGTTGTGCTGGGTAGTTGATCCTTGGTTTTAGTCCAAGGTCCTTTGCCTTTCATAATATCATATTCCAATTTCTCCTGTCATTTCATGTAGAAGCTGAGACATCCTTCGCGATCCTGACAGTAGTTCAGTCCTATTTGAATTGTTTCTTTCCAGCTCTTTGTAGTATTTTCTCCTTCACCTGGTAGTTCTTGAATTTGGCTATAATGTTTCTTGGACTTTTCAATTTGAGATCTTTTTCACGGGGTGATAGATGGATTCTTTCAATGATAATTTTACCCTCTCATTCTAGGACCTCTAGGCAATTTCCTTAAATATTTCATGAAAGATACTGTCCATTCTCTTTTTTATCATAGTTTTCAGGTAGACCAATAATTGTTAGATTGTCTCTCCTGGATCTATTTTCCAGGTCAGTTGTTTTTCCAATCAGATATTTTATGTTTTCTTCTATTTTTTTGTTCTTTAGATTTTGTTTGACTGGTTCTTGATATCTCATAGAGTCATTACCTTCTACTTGCCCAATTCTAATTTTTAATATTTTTTTTCTTCCTTTATCTTCTCTATCTCCTTTTCCACTTGGTTGTTTTTACTTTTCAATGAGATATTTTCTCTATTTATATTCTGATTTCCCTTAACCATTTCACCGATTTTACATTTTAAAGATTGGTTCTCCTCATTGATTTTTTTTCCATATTTTCTTTTACCTCCCTAATTTGTTTTATAAGTCTTCCTTGAGTTCTTCCAGGAATGCTTTTTGGTCTGGAGACCAGTTCACTTTCCCTTCTGAGGTTTCAGATGTGGTTGTAGTGTCCATGATGTCCTCTTCTGAATTGTTATTTTGATCTTCCCTTTCTCCATAATACAAACCAATCATCTTTGGCTTTTTATTGTGTTTTTTTTTTCAAGTTGTTTTTTTTCCTCCTGGCTTCTAAAGTGGATATCTTTCAGAGGCTCAGGAGACTCTGTCCCAAGATTCTTGTGTTGGGATCTGTGGGTCTGCTCCCTGGCTTTATATTCTATGGCCTCTGATTTTGTGAGGTGTGGGAGAGGGGTAGTCTGGCTGCTGGGGGGGTCTTCTCTTCCCTAACACTGTTCTACAGAATGGGTGGTCTCTGTTCTTTTCTGTGCTAGTGTCTGCCACTTCCCTTGGCTGTGCAAATGCAGTTCTGGGTTCTGGCATTGATTTTAGTTAGCTCCACCACCTGGGATTCATTTACTCTCATTGTTCTGCTGAAGTGAATTCTGTTGTGCCACCTCTCTTCCTGCACTAGTCTCCTTCTGCCACCACAGGAAGGACCCTCTCCCCCACTTCTCTTGTTTCTGAAGCCCCACTTCTGGCTCCTCTGTTTCTCCTGAGGTATTATTCTCGGGGTTTATTCAAGGTAGAGATAAGAGCTTTTTTCACCTGGACATTATGGCTCCTGGAAGCTCAAGAAGGTGAGTTTCAAATCTTTAGACTGTGAGTTGGAGGCCTCCAGGCTACATGCTCCTGTGGCCACAGGCTCTGCACTCTGACAGAGTCCTGTCCTGGACTGAGAAGCCTGAAGGTCGATTGCGGCCATAGCTGGTACTTCTGCCCTGGTCCTGTTCCTGCTCTGGTGTTTTGCTCACCCAGCACTCTCCCAGACCTGTGCACTGGCTGGATTCCTTTGTTTTTTCCAGTTGGTTTGGTCTGGTGCCGTTCCTTGTGCCAGGAACTCCTACCCCTCTTAGTCTATGAGTGGCTTCTAAGTCTCTCAAACCTGCTCAGATTTACTTTTTCAGATGTATCTGACAGAATTTATGAGAGAACTCCAGTAGTTCCTTCTATCATAGCACCATCTTGGTTCTGCCCCTCCTACATGGTCAATTTTTGAGTATGTGCCATACACCACTGAGAAAAAAAGTATATTCCTTTCTATCCCCATTCATTTTTCTCCAGAGGTTTATCATATCTGCCTTTTCTAAAATTCTATTCACCTCCTTAACTTCTTTGTTTTTTTTTTTTTATTTTGAGCTTAGAGTTATCAATTTCAGAGAGAGGGAGGTTGAGGTCACCTACTAGTACAGTTTTGCTCTATATTACTTCCTGTAACTCCCATAACTTCTCCTCTCATAATTTGTAAGCTCTATCACTTGGTGCATATATGTAAAGTAATGATATTGCATCATTATCTATGGTGTCTTTTAACAAGATATACTGTCCTTCCTTACCTCTTTTAATTAGATCTATCTTTGTTTTTGCTCTGAGATCAGGATTCCTACTCCTGCTTTTTTACTTTAGCTGAAGCACAATATATTCTACCCCACACTTTAACCTTTACCCTGTGTGTTTCCCCCTGTTTCAAATGTGTTTCTTGTCAATAACATGTGGGATAATGGTTTTTAATCCATTCTGCTATCCTTCTCCATTTTATGGAAGAGTTTTTCCCATTCACATTCACAGTTATGATTATTATCTTTGTCTTTTCTCCATCCTATCTCCCCTTTTATGCCTTTATTTCTCTCTTCTCCCTTCCACTCCTCAAAAGAAATTTTCATTTGACCACTGTTTTACTCAGTTTACCCTCCCTATTTATTCCCCTCCCTTATCATACCCTTTCCCCTTGCCATGTCTTCCCTCCCTTCTGACCACTTCTCACCCCACCCTTTATCTCCCCCTTTTCCCTCCTACTGCCTGGAGGACAAGTTTGATTTCTATACTTATCAAAGTATATTATTCCCTTCTTGAAACAAATCTGATTAGAGTAAAGCTCAAATAATGCCCTTCTACCTCCCTTCTTTCATTCTACTATAATATGTTTTTGCGCTTCTTCATGTGATGTAACTTACCCTTTTCTACTACCTCCATACCTCTTCTCCCAGAACCATCCCTTTATGTCTCTTAATAATTTTCATTGTTATATCAGTTTTGTTTTTACTGACACCTCAGTCTATGTATATTCCTTTCAATTGTTGGAATAACTGTACTATACTCAAGAATAACATATATAAAATGTATATATATATGTGCACATATATATATATATATATATATATATATATATATACCATATATAAAACAATATTATCCTAAAGTTGTAAACAATTTGCACTTATTGATTAACAAGGTTTCCCTCCATTTACCTTTTTGTGTCTCTCTTGAGTTTTGTATTTGGAGATCAAATTTTCCATTGAGCTCGGGCCTTTTCATCAGGAAGGTCTGTACTTCCTATATTTCATTGAATGTTCATTTCCTTGTCTGAAAAATTATGTTCATTTTTGCTGGATAGTTGATCCTTCATTTTAGTCCAAGCTCTTTTGCCTTTTGGAATCTCATATTCCAATTTCTCCTGTCTCTTAACGTAGAAGCTGAAAGATCTTGCATGATTCTGACTGTAGTTCCATGATATTTGAATTGCTTCTTTTTGGCTGCTTGCAGTATTTTCTCCTTGGCCTGATAATTCTGGTCAATTTGGGATCTCTTTTAGGCCTTGATCAGTAGATTCTTTCAATGACTATTTTACCATCTGGTTCTAGGACCTTGGGATATTATCCTTGATGATTTCCTGGAATATTCTGTCCAGGCTCTTTTTTTGTCCTGGCTTTCTGGTGGATCAATAATTCTCAGATTATCTCTCCTGATCTATTTTCCAGGTCAGTTGTTTTTCCAATCAGATATTTCACATTTTCTTCTATTTATTCATTCTTTAGAGTTGTTTGACGGACTCTTTTTTTTTTTTCTTTTTAGCAGGCATAGTTCAGTTTATTGTTTATAAAAAAAAAAAAAAAACATCTATGTGGTTGCCACAGCAGCTGCCTGGGTCCTCTGGACAGACACTCGAGTGTGAGTCTTCACAAGAGTTTTGGTGAATTCCTGATAGGGAGACTTAGTGAACATAGTCTCCTTCCACAGGTCTGGGGTTAGATAGCTGTATGTTTTGGAGATGGCATCAAAGGTAGCTTAGCAAAGTTGCCCAGAGTGGCAGTACAGCCTCTTGCAGAAGTATAGGAGTCATCAATTCCAGCCATCATCAGGAGTTTCTTAGGCACAGGAGCTGAGACAATGCCAGTACCTCTAAAAGCGGGGATCAGGTGCACCAGAACAGATCCACATTGCCCAGTGACCTTGCAGGGCACTGTGTGAGGCTTGCCAATCTTGTTCCCCCAAAAACCACATCTCACAGGAACAATGGACAGCTTGGCCAGAATGCTAGCACCACGAATAGCTGTGGCCACTTCCTTGGAGCACTTGACACCCGGACCAACATGGCCATTGTAGTCACCGATGGCCACAAAATCCTTGAACCTAGTACATGGTCCAGCTCTAGTTTGTTTCTGAACAGGCATGATCTTCAGAACCTCATCTTTCAATGAAGATCCCAGGAAGAAATCTATGATCTCAGACTCCTTGATATGGAGTGAGAAAAGATAGATCTTTTTCAAAGACTTGATCTTCATGTCCTTGACTAGGCGGCCCAGCTTAGTGACAGGAACCCACTCCTTGTCTTCGGCCTTTCCTCCCCGAGCTCCATGGCCCCATCCTCGGCCTTGACCTTGGCCCCCACTGCCGAAGCCGCCATGGAAGCCAGCCCGCCCTCCAACTCCAGGGCCCCCGGGGCCTCCTGCACCTCCTGCAGCACTGGCGTCGTCCACCATTTGGTGTTCACTAGAAGTAGCTGTTTGACTGACTCTTGATGTGTCATAGAGTCATTAGTTTCTAGTTGCCCAATTTTAATTTTTAGTGAATTGTTATATTCATTTTGCTTCTGAGCCTCCTTTTCCATTTGGTTAATTTTTCTTTTCAGGGAATCATTCTCTCTAATTAGATTCTGAATCTCCTTAGCCATTTCACCAATTTTACTTTTTAAAGATTTGCTCTCATCAGGGAATTCTTTTTTCCATTTTTTTGTTTTACCTTTCTAATTTGGTTTTTAAAATCCTCCTTGGCTTCTTCCAAAAATTCTTTTTTGGGCTTGAGACCATTTCATTTTCCCTTTTGGGATTTCTGATGTCAGTTTAATGTCAATGTTGTCCTTTTCTGAATTGGTATTTTGATCTTCCCTGTCTCCATAAAAAAGAATCAATACCCCTTGGTTTTCTAGACTATTTCTTCATGTTGGGTATCTTTTCCTGGCTTTAATGTGGATCTCTGATTCTGGGCCTTAGGGGGATCTCTCTCAAGTTTCCTATGCTGGGAACTGTGGGCCTAATTACCGACTTTGTGTGCTATGGCCTCAGGTTTCATGAGGTGTGGGAAGGGATGGTCTGGCTACTGGACATCTCCTCTTCCCCTAGGGCTGAGCTACAGCATGGGCTGTATCAGCCGTTGTCTGCTTTGGTGCCCACCCCTTTGCCTGGCTGTGTGAAAGCACCACTGGGTTCCTGGTGTTGACCCTTCCTGGCTCCACCCCCTTGGGGCTCAGGAACTCCCACTGTTTGGCTACTGAAGCCCCACTTCTGACTCCTCTATTTCAGGGTTTCTCCCAAGAGAGTATTATCTGGGTGAGGAAGGGAAGGATGAAAGCCATTTAACCTGGTCACTATGGCTCCCAGAAGTTCAAGAAGGTGAATTTCAAACCTTTGAACTGTGGGCTGCAAGACTCAGGAGTTGTTACTCTCACAGCCGCAGGCACTGCACTGTGGCCTCTCGTAGCTCTGACAGACTCCTTTCCTGGGCTGGGAGGCCTGGAGATGACCATCAGTTTTATGTACCCAGCATTCTCCCAGCCTGAATCATCGGCTGAGTTCCACAGCTGCTCCTGCTTTGGTATGGTCTGGTACAGGTCCACTTGATTTACACTCTCCCACCCTATAGGTCCATCCTGCCAATGCTGTGGACCCTCTTAGCTTGCAAATTTGCCACACTAAGTCTACTATTGCCCTCTAAATCTCTCAAATCTGCTCAGATTCACTTTTTTAGAGGTATGTGACAGAATTTGTGAGAGAGTTCTGGTAAGACACTGTTTTCACCAGGCCATCTTGGCTCCATCCCAGAATGTGATAAATTATCTCATATAAAAGAAACAAAAAAATTGCAGTGGAGAGGAAGAAACTTTTACAGGGGGAGCCAAGGGGAATGGGTGAAATTTGCTGTCATCAAAATTAGCTTAAAGAGAGAATAACATACACACTCAATTGGGTATAGAAATCTATCTTACTCTACAGGAAATTAGAAGGGAAAGAGGATAAGATAATGGAAGATTGGGGGAGGAGATAGAAGAAAAAACATTTTTGAGGAGGTACAAGGTGAAAGGAGGGAGAGAAAAAAGAATAAATGAGGGGGGGGATAGCATGGAGGGAAATACATTTAGCAATAGTAGCTGTGAAAAAAAATTGAAGCAAGTTCCTCTGATAAAGGCCTCATTTCTCAAACACATAGATAACTGAGTCCAATTTATAAAAAAAAAAAAGCCTTTTCTCCTTTGGTAAATGAACAAAGTTATGATTAGTTTTCTGTTGAAGTAATCAAAGCTATCTATAACCATACAAAAAAACAATCTACCTCAGTATTGATTGAAGAAACTGAAATTAAAACAATTCTGAGATATATACCTCATATCTATTAGATTGGCTACTAGGACTCAAAAGGTGAATCACAAATGTTGGAGAGGATGTGGGAAACATGGCACATTAATGCATTGTTGTCAGAGTTGTGAACTTATTCAATTATTCTGTAGAACAATTTGTAATTATGTTCAAAGGGCTATAAAACCATGTATACCTTTTGACCTAGCAATACCACTAGTAGGTCAGTATCCCCAAAGAGAGAAAAAACAAAAAGGAAAGGGAGCTACATGTACAAAAATTTTCATAGCAAATCTTTTCTGGGGACACAGAGTTAGAAATTGAGGGAATGCCTATCTATTGGGGAATAACTGACCAAGTTGTGGTATATGATTATGAGAGAATGCTAATGTACTATAAGAAATGCTGAGCAAGATTCTCTCAGAAAAATCTAGAAAGATTTACATAGGCTGATACATAGTGAAATGTGCTGCGTACAGATTAACAGCAAAATTATAAGGTGATCAAACTGTGAATGACTTAGTTATTCTCAGCAAGACAGCAATCCAAGACAACTCTGAAGGACTTATGATGAAAAAATGCTATCTGTCCCCAGAAAAATAACTGATGACATCTGAATACAAATTGAAGCATACTTTTTTAACTGTATTTTTCCTGAGGTTTGTTTTTTGTCTTTGTTTTCCTTCACAACATGACTATTTTGGATATGGTTTGCATGACTACACATGTATAATCTATATAAAATTGCTTGTCTCCTCAATCAGGTAGAATGGTGGGGGAGGATGGGAGAAAACTTGGAACTTATAATTTTAAAAATGAATGTTAAAAATTGTTTTTACATGTAAGTGGGTAAAAATAAAATACTAAATAAAAAAAAAACAAAAAAATACATTTTACCAGAAAACAAAAACAAAAACAAAACAAAACAAAAGCAACAGTCTCATTTATTGCAGCCTAAGATCTCCTTAGGTTTGTTTTTCTTTTTTTTACCACAATGACATAGATTTTGATATGTCTATTATTAAAAGATCCAGAAAAAATAGTTTAATTTATCTGGCCATGCCAGCCCATCCTGTACAGTGGGTGTATGTGTTTTATATTTGAAACCAAATATTAAAATCTATGTTTATTCCTCTTAAGCCTTATATTACTAAATTCAACCTAATATTCAATTTTGTTGGCTTCCTTATAAAATGGCTTGTTTAATGTTTTAGCTACTCTTCTGAGCTGTAATCTGCATCTTTTCATGCTTTGTATAGTGAACAATATCGTAAGGATCAGAATCTATGATTAAAAAAATAATCCTTTAAGGGGACATTTTTATTTTCTTGAAATTGGGACAACACTGGGGTTGAGGGTTATGGGTCTGTTAGGGCTGCAAGTACTAATTACAATAAGCCAGATAGTGGTATTTTGGATTACCTGTCTCATATTTGCTTAAGGCAAGGTAAAATTACAATAGAATAGAGGATACAATTAATTATAGTGAAGGGAGAGTTAGTGAAATATGAACAGATTACAATCTTTTTGCAAATCAAATAGCTATCCTGAACTTCTCCATTCTTTTAAGTCTGGAGACAGTTGTTTTCAAATCATGGAAGAATGATTGTTTTTTTAAACAAAGAAGGGAAAAAATATGTGAAAACAATTAAGGACTTGTGCACACATCAAGGCATCATGCTGTTGCAAGAAAAAAAAATGGTGCCAAAGAACTTGGATTCTAATCCCCACTGCTTTTTTCAACCTTTGCAAGCTAGGACAATTCATTTAATCTTACCATGCCTTAGGCTTTTGTTTGTTTTGTTTTGATCAGTAAAATCAACAGTCGCATTAGATGATCTCCAAGTTGTCTTTTAGCTCTAAATCATATAGTCTTATGCTAAAAACTCATTCTGACTTTTAAAGCTTCAGCAATTTTAAGTAATACTGGGAATAATTTTTGTAGCAAGCAACCACTTTTGACACTTTTTGACCCCACTATCTTATTTTCTTCCAGTGGGCAGTGGCATATATACCTATAGGAGCAAATAAATAGTTCATTATCTTAGATGCCCTACATGTAACCCTGAAGAGTAGTACCTCATAGTTACTATCCAGGTGACCTTAGGAAAATGTATAACCACTCTAGATTTTAGTTTCCTCATCTGTAACATGAGGCCATTGAACTAGAAGGCCTCTGAGGGACCCTCCAGCTCTAGATTTCAGTCCATGAACAATAGTATCATTTAGAGTTTGAAACCAATGACTGAGAACTTTGAAATTGTATTGAGAGCCAAATTATGCGGATTTATATGTTCCCAGGCATGCTTCCTTAATATAACTTGTGTCACAGTGGCAATGAATAAGCTTGTCACAGCTGTGATTTTTGCAACAAAACTACGTCTTTTTAGCATTTTTTCTTTCAATCAACAGCATGGCCTGATTTGAAATGGTTGAACTTCAAGTTTTCACTTACTAGGCATACAAAAGAGTTATACATACTCTCTGTATCTCAAAGCTGATTTGGATAAACCTATCCTCCAGATGTAGCAAGAGCCAAAATCTAAATGATGATAATGATCATGTCAACAGCAACAACAATAACTTGGATTTAGGGATTGAAAAGAGAATTACAAAACCCATGTCACTTAATTCTCAGAACAGTCTTTCAAGATATGGAGTGTAAGTATTATTATCATCATTTTACAGCTGAAGAAACAAAAGGGCAAAATCTCTTTACCAAGTTTACGCAGCATAGAAGAAGCATAATTGAAATTCAAACCCAGGACTCATGACTCCAAATCCTATACTTATTAAAAATTGAAAATAATTTGGTCAAGGCATTAATTTGTCTTTCAACTTTTCATAAATTTATTTATAATATCTGTCTAGTCTTTGGCACTTCACTTATATCTTTTGTTCTATTTCTCAGATTATATTTAAATGTTTATATGTAATATGTTTACTTTAAATATTCAGTGTTGCCCTGATATAATTAGGGGTAGTAATTTCTTATAATTATTTTAATTTGTTCTTTGTCTGAACTTATCTTGTTTCATTTTTAATTGTAAATTTGATTTTTCTATTTCTTTCTTTTTTGATTTCTTAGTTTAATTTATTTAATATATTTCGTTTTCAGCATTGATTTTCACAAGAGTTTGAATTACAAATTTTCTCCCCATTTCTACCCTCCTGCCCACTCCAAGATGGTGTATATTCTGGTTGCCTGGTTCCCCAGTCAGCCCTCCCTTCTGTCACCCTGCTCCCCTCCCATCCCCTTTTCCCTTCCTTTCTTGTAGGACAAGATAAATTTCTACACCCCATTGCCTGTGTATCTTATTTCCTATTTGCATGTAAAAACTTTTTTTTTGATTTTTGAACATCTGTTTTTAAAACTTTGAGTTCCAAATTCTCTCCAGAAGGCAAGCAATTCAACATAGGCCACATGCGTATCATTATGTAAAACCCTTCCACAATACTCATGTTGTGAAAGACTAACTATATTTTGGTCCATCTTAACCTATCCCCCTTTGTTAAATTTTCCCCCTTGACCCTGTCCCTTTTTGAAAGTGTTTGTTTTTGATTACCTCCTCCCCTATCTTCCCTCCCTTTATCATCCCCCATTTTTTATCTTCTTCCTCCTTCTTTCTTGTGGGGTAAGATACTCAATTGAGTGTGTATGGTATTCCCTCCTTCGGTCAAATCTGATGAGAGCAAGATTCACTCATTTCCCCTCACCTGCTCCCTCTTCCTTTTGCTACAGAACTGCTTTTTCTTGCTTTTATGTGGGATAATTTACCCCATTCTATCTCTCCCATTCTCCCTCTCTCAAAATATTCCTCTCTCATCTGTTGAATTGTTTTATTTTTCTGGATATTATACCATCATATTCAAATCCCCCTGTGCCCTCTGTCTCTCTCTCTCTCTCTCTCCATATATATATATATATATATATATATATATATATATATATATATATATATATATATATATATATATATATGTATATGTATATGTATATATGTATATATATGTATATATATATGTATACACACACACATATATATATGTATGTATACATATATACATACATGCATATTCCCTTCAGCTACCCTAATACTGAGGTCTCATGAATCATACACATCATCTTTCCATGTAGGAATGTGAACAAAGCAGTTCAACTTTAGTAAGTCCCTTGTGATTTCTTTTTCTTGTTTACCTTTTCATGCTTCTTTTGATTCTTGTGTTTGAAAGTCAAACTTTCGATTCAGCTCTGGTCTTTTCACTGGAAAAGCTTGGAAGTCCTCTATTTTTTTTTTGAAAATCCATATTTTGACTTGGAGCATGACACTCAGTTTTGTTGGGTAGGTGATTCTTGGTATTAATACTAGCTCCATTGACCTCTGGAATGTCATATTTCAAGCCATTCGATCCCTTAATGTAGAAGCTGCTAGATCTTTGGTTATTCTGATTGTGTTTTCACAATACTCAAATTGTTTCTTTCTGGCTGCTTCAGTATTTTCTCCTTGATCTGAGAGCTCTGGAATTTGGTTTCAATATTTCTAGGAGTTTTTTTTGGGGGATCTATTTGAGGAGGCAATCTGTGGATTCTTTCAATTTCTATTTTGCCCTGTGGCTCTAGAATATCAGGGCAGTTCTCCTTGATAATTTCTGGAAAGATGATATCTAGGCTCTTTTTTGATCATGGCTTTCAGGTAGTCAAATAATTTTTAAATTATCTCTCCTGGATCTATTTTGCAGGTCAGTGGTTTTTCCAATGAGATATTTGACATTGTCTTCCACTTTTGCATTCCTTTGGTTCTGTTTTGTAATATCTTGATTTCTCATAAGTCACTAGCTTCCACTTGCTCCAATCTAATTTTTAAGGTAGTATTTTCTTCAGTGGTCTTTTGGACCTCCTTTTCCATTGGCTAATTCTGCCTTTCAAGGCATTCTTCTCCTCATTGGATTCTCAGAGCTCTTTTGCCATTTGAGTTAGTCTACTTGTAAGGTGTTGTTTTCTTCAATATTTTTTCACTACTTTTTGCGGTCTCCTTTGGCAAATCACTGACTTGTTTTTCATGGTTTTCTTGCATCCTTCTCATTTCTCTTCCCAATTTTTCATCTACTTCTATAACTTGATTTTCCCAACTCCTTTTTGAGCTCTTCCATTACCTGAGGCCAGTTCATGTTTTTCTTGGAGCTTTTGATGTAGGCTCTTTGACTTTGTTGACTTCTTCGGTTGTGTGTTTTGGTCTTCTTTGTCCCCAAACAAAGATTCCAAAGTCTGAGACTGAATTTGAGTCTGTTTTCACTGCCTGGACATGTTTCCAGCCAACGTACTTGACCCTTGAGTTTTTCTTCAAGGTATGACTGCTTGTAGAGTAAAGAGTACTTTCTTCCAAGCTTGAGGGGATTCACTGTTGTTTTCAGAGCTATTTCTATACAGCCAGATCTGCCACACCAGCACTCCTCCTTCCCCAGGAACTGCCAACCCTGACCTGACTCAGATCTTAAGCAGTTTCTGCACTCCTGCTCTGATCCCACCACTGAATACCTCCCACCAGGTGGGCCTAGGGCCAGAAGCAAATGCAGCTGTAGTTCTGTTGCTGCACCACCTCCCTGGTCCTGAGGTGGTGGCTGAACTGGGAACTCCTTTCACTCCCTGCAGCTTTTCCCACTAACCTTCTCTGTTGTTTTTGGTGTTTGTGGGTTAAAAAGTCTGGTAACTGCCACAGCTCATTGATTCAGGGCAGTAGAGCCTGTTCCTCCCTGCTCCTGGTTGGTCCATCCACCACCCATGCTGGACTCTGCTCAGCTCTGCTCCCAGCTCTGTGTTTGATAGACCTCACCCAGCGACCATCCAGGCTGTCCTGGGCTGGAAGCCCTGCTTTTCTCTGCTATTTTGTCAGTTCTGCAGTTCTAGAATTTGTTCAGAGCCATTTTTTATAGGTTTTTGGAGGGACGTGGCGGGGAGCTCACCCATGTCCTTGCTTTCCAGCTGCCATCTTGGCTCTGCCCTGATTTTTCTATTTCTGACTATTAGTCTGTTTCTCTAAGTTAAATAATGATGTAGTAACTTTGCTATTACTTAAACACAGACAACTTTACCTATCCTCAAATTTTCAAATTTTATACATGTGTAATTTCTGTTTGTAAATTGGCTCATTTTTAAATTTTAATCATAATAAGTTCATTATTTTATTTTCCCTGTTTTAAATATGTATTTTCAAAGTAAAGATTTTTTCTGAGTATGTTTGAGCTATGTTCCCCAAATGTTTCTGTATTATTATTTTTACAGTGATTAATAGTTCCACTATTTGCTATTGATCCATAGAATATTATAACTTAGTCTCTATATAGATCTGCATCTTTAATTAGAATTCCCTGTATAAATACTAATTTTATTTGCTATAATCTATAAATGATATCTAATGCTTATACCTTTTTATATTTCTTTATGACATTTGTGCCTTAATACATTATGGGCTTTTATAAAGATTCTATAGAATTATAAAGAATATGTATATGTTTCATGTCACATTCAAATATACCATATCATTAAAATGTGTTTGCAGTAGTCTATTGAGCTCTATTATTCATTTATGTATGCATATGTATACATACATCATATATTTGAAAGAAAAATACTAAAGTTTCCTAAAATTATTGAATTAGCTGTCTTTCTCTTTTATCTTCCCTTTGTGAATTTAGATGTATACCACTAAACAGTATATATAAATATAGTTATATGTGTCTCATATATATATATAGATTATATATATATATACAGATATATGCACACACACACACACACACACCACACATATATAGTATATGTATATATATATGTATCTGTATATATATATATGTATATGTGTATATATATATATATACATATATACCTATATACAATATATATTATATATAGATATATATATATATATATATATATATATATAATATATATATATATATATATATATATATCTATATTATATATATAATATATATATATATATATATATACACATCACATATACATCATGCTTCCCTCAGGATAAACTCATTACCAGAAACCTCTTCATCATTGGAGATTGATCTGATACTCAACACCTTCTCAGTACTCTCAATTATCTCTTACCTCTGATAGGAGGGTAGACAATAAAAACAGAACAAAATACAACCAACAACAAAAGAACACACTTCTCCCAAAGTTTCCTTTAGAGTAGTCTCAGAATTTTCCAGCCAGCTCTTCATTTCTCAACAGTTATCTGCTTGACCTCAACTCCAAAAACATCAAGCAACTCTCCCTGAGTCAGCAACTCTCTTGCACTCCTTACTCCCCCATTTTCAATTTCCTTTTGTGTATTGTCTTCCCCCAATCTTATTGTAAGCTCCTGCAGTGCAGAAACTGTCTTTCTTTTTTCTTCTTTGCATCCCCTATGCTAAGCATAGTGCCTGACACATGGTAACTACTTAATACATGTTTATGGCTATAATTATGATTATGAATTCTGATGTATAGGTATAATAATAATATTGCTAATCAGTTTATGGTGCTTTTCAGTATAATGGAATTTCCCTGTTTAATACTCCTTGATGTTCTGAATATTCAGCTATTGTCCTATCTAATGCCTAGATGTGATCATGTGACTTTTTTTTAAATCACCTGAGCCATAACAATTTGTTCTAGTCCCTAGTTTTCATTTGGAAAGCATCATTAATTTTAAAATATTTTTTATACTATTCAGTAAATGTTGGATTTGGTTTTCACTTTTACTTTCTGTAATTTTTACATTATAATTGTTATGTTCATTGTTTTCTTCCACTGAATCTTATATATTGGCCCCCTTCTTACAGTAACTTCTTGGTCCTCATGACTGCCTTTGGTTAATCTATTTTAATCCAAGTATTTTCTCACAGCTTCTAAATACCTTGGTACCACTTCCCCAGATAATTCTTATATTCTTTACTTATATTATTTTACTTTTTTACATTATTGCTTGTACTTTCGTTTTATTTGTGTATTTGTGTGTGTTTCATCTTTGCCAATGTGCTGGATGCAAAATAGAGCCTCATAGTTTTAATTTCAATTTCTCTACTTAGTAATTTAGAGTGCTTTTTTGTTCATATGATTGTTCATAACTTTGATTTCTTCTTTTGAGAAATGATTCCTTCTTAAATTTGTCAGTCATTTTTCTGTCTTTACAGGACCTTTAGCAGAGAAAATTGCTTCCAAGATTTTTCCTCTTTACCATTATTACATCTAATTTTGACTTCAATGATTGTGTTTGTGTGAAACTTGAATTTTATATAACCAAAAATTGTTCATTTTATCTTCTTTGACCTTCGCTATCCATTTGTTTGTTCATGAGATTTTCTTTTTTCCATAGTTGCAAAAGAACTTGCTTTCTTAATCTTTTGATTTATTTGGACACACACTTTTTAAAATCTCATTCCGGTACCCATTTTGTTCTTATTATGTTATATGTTTGGAGATATTAATCTAAATACACTTTTTATGAGATTTTTTTCCAGTTTTTCCAGCAGTCTTTGTTGAATATTGACTACTTTCCCCAGGAATTAAAGTCTTTGTGTTAATCTAAAATTATGATACTATGTATGTTATATATCTATTATGTTCCACAGATAACTTCCCCAAGCACCCTTAATTCTAGAGCCTTCTCTCTGTTATTTTTTATCTTTTTATCCTCTATTTAATTTGTTTGTATGTTTTATTTGTTGTCTTCCCCTATGAGTTTGGGGATTGTCTTTTGCCTCTGTTTTATCCCCATTACTTCTCCCAGTGCCTGGAACGGAAAAGGCACTTAGTAAATATTTAATGGTTGATTATAATGAGCTACTGATTCAATGAGGATAGAGGAACAAAGCCAAATCTTGAAAATGAATTTTAAGTCAGGCATGATTTAGGTCGTTGCTTTTTTTTTCAAAAAAAAAATAATTCTCTGCTAGTATTCCAGAAGTCTGTATGTCATGTGGAAATGTTTCTTATCTTCTGTTCTTACTGCAATTTTCATCATTACCACTGTAATTTTATTTTATTAGAGCAGGTAAGTTTTGAGAGTTATACTGAGAATTGGACACCATCCTAGTCAAATGCATCCAATGTCCTTTCCACTATGATACTTATAAAATTAGATCATTTTAGCTACTATTTTGCAAATTGAAAGATGCACATGAAACAAATCACTAGTTCAGTACTTCATTCTGCATTCCTAATCCTCATACAGCTGTTTCAACAGTTAATCAAACTTTTTTCTCATATAATCCAATACGTATGTTGTGTGAGGGGGTGATTGATAAAGGGAATCTCATTAATTTTATTAGTTCCTCAATCACTCTTATTAAATTAGATAGCTATTTCCTCATGGAGTATGGGCACTTCCATTGATATCTTCCTGAGAGTTCACTCCTGATAATTGGCTAACTGAAATGTCAAAGTTACCCTTCACCATATTTATAAATGAGTTAGCAGGCCACATACTCAATTTCTAGCTCTTTCTCTGGGAAGCTAAACTGAAGCAGAGCTGAAATGGACCTGTGTTTTAGTGTAGGTGGTGGTGCATGCATATGCCCATATGCATTTTTCTTCCCCAGAAACAAATGATGGTACCTTGAAATAGAAGTAAATGGAAGAAGGATCCCAGCACTCTAATGTGTCTTATGATCAGAATTTGTGAATCTCAAGGGCTGGCTGACAAATGACCCTTGCCTTAACCCCAGAGATACCTAAGAATGTCTTGCCTTAAGAAATAGTACCAACCGAGGCTCTAGAATATTTGCTGCCGGAGCTCAGGAGAGGGACAGAACAGTTGGTGCCCACTTAGCCTGAGAGAGTTGTTCACAAAATTTGTGAAGTCCAAACTCAAATGTAGAGGTCAGGAGAACGTTTAATTTCATACGCAGCAGGATCCTAGATTCTAACTAGCTTCTAGTGAGAGAAAAAAATATACTGGGTTAAGCCAGTTTTAAAAATTACCATGAGGTAATTCCAAGTCTGAGAGGTCCCAAGTTTCAAAAGTCTGGAATTCCAACTTCTGAAAAATGAAGACATTTGCCAATATATTGTTCCCTTTGGAGGAAGAAGTTCACTTACATGGTTCCTTCACAGAGATGCTAGCAGAAAAACACTGATATTTAAGCAGTACTTGTTCAGGTTTTCCTTCTTGTTGTAGTCTAAATCCTGACATAATGCTCTAAGCTTTAGGGGGCAGTGTAATACTGTGTGCTAAAATGTTAAAATATTATAAGACCATAGATTTAGAGCTGGAAGGAAGTGGATTCACCATCCTAGATAGCCCTTTCATTTTACAAATGACGTACTGTGGCCCAGGGAGGTTACAGAACTTGCTCAAAGTCATGAAGGTGGTAAAAATCAGAACTAGGACTTAGCTGTTCTCAGAAATACAATGATTCAATATAATTCCAAAGGATTCAGGATGAAAAAAGCTGTCTACCTCAAGAGAAAGAATTATGGAGTCTAAATGCAGATTAAAGCATACTTTTTTTAGACTCTTTATATTTTTCATTTTTTCTTTTGATGTATTTCTTCTTTATAACATACTAATATGAAAATAATTTTATAAGATTGTACATACATAACCTATATTAAATTGCCTACAATCTTAAGGAGAAGAAAGGTGGGGAAAGGGAAGGAGAAAATTTGGAGCTTAAAATTAATTTTAAATGAATATAAAAATTTCATATACTGCAAATTAAGGGAAAATAAAGTATTATTTAAAAAAACCTACATACATTGATGTCAAATTTCAGCTATACCCCACCTCCTCCTTCTTTCCATGAGTAGTGAGGAAGCTAATTGACTTTTGTAGTGTTGTTTACATTCTTTATCAGTTCTTGGATTCCTATGAGTCTTTTATGTGTTGCATTTTTTATGGGGGTGAAATAAAGGCTGATCCAACTTACATTTGCTAGCTTAAATGTTTATGTGGCAGCTGGGGGACCACAATGTCCTTAGTTGGTGAAACCTAGACCGAGCAATATCAAGAGTACATTATCTAATTATCCTAAGTAACTCCAAGTAAAGGCAATTAGTGAAAGAAAGAGAAAATGTCATATTAAGGTCAGTTTCCAAGATTGGACCTCATCTATGGGAGCACAGAGTCTTGGGAGAACCTCCATCCAAAGTAGAGAAGTCAACTTATTTCTGTTTGTCAGATACCTTAATCTTAATTTTTGGTAAAACTTAAGTAGGCATTGGAGATTTAGCAGATATTTAAAAATGATTATAATTCTGTAACCTATCCATTATAAAACAATTATCACACTATCACTCTGTCATCAAAATTGGACAGGGTCATATAACTTTAATTTATTACATCAAGTTTGATTAGCAGATAATTATATCTAAACTTATGATGTTTATTTAAAAAAAAATTCTCTGATGAAGATTTTATTTCTAAATAACAAATTCAATAAATCATTGCCAAAAAGTTTTTATTGACTATCCAATATATTTTACTAACAAGTAAAGAATAGGTTTTATTTTTTTTTCTTTGCATAGGCTTCCAGGCTGTCCCATAATTATTTATATCTTACTTCTATAAGACACTTAGATATCAATGGGCACTTGAATATGACCACATAAAAAGAGTTGCCAAGGAAATCCCACTTTGCTCCTGAGCATGTAGCCTTATTGAGGCATACCACTTCAGCACCTGATTCTGAGGACAGAAATCCAGTTACCTTAGTGAAAGAAAATGCTACGTGAGAAAGAAACTAGGCAATACAATAGTTTCAAATTATATTTACAACTGTGAAATAGATATTTTTTTGTAATTTCTTGATTTTGATCAATTCACATTGAAAGGATGTTGCCAAGTTCTGGTTCTTCAGTTCTACCTATTATTGTGACTTTAGACAAGTCATTTAATTCTGAGCCTCATTCTTCCAATATATAAAAGTGTTTTAATTAAATGACCCCTAAATGCTCTAAATTCATGGTTAGCGCAATTCTTGGGTTGTCCATCTTCATGCTAACTACTTGACTGAGGCATGTCCCTTTACTGACTGTACAGATAGAAAAATTTTTGTTAGTTTTTAAATGCTCCTTATGGTCAGGAGTAATTCTTAAATGGGAGGATGAAAAGAACTTGAAAGATTGATTCCCTTTTCCATGTGCATTCTATGCAGCACATCTTTCAGGATGGTGGTGGGTACGTCCTCAAGTCACATAAATAAATGAAAATTATTTTTTAAAACTTGCAATTTATTGATTGTTTAAAATTAACTTGAAAAATAATTAAGTAAATCAAAACCCAGTCAATGCTCTCTTCCTAAATGATATCTCTCTTGCATGTGTTTTAGGTCATACATGAATCCTTGATGAGGAAACAAACACAGGAGTTGACTTGCTGATTATCAATTTCAAGTAAAGGATAAACCAGAGAGATGTATGCTTGACAAATAGTACATCACCATTTCTATGTAATCGATAACAGAAATATTTTTACTATTGTATAACAAAGGTTCACTTTTCTACCTCCTTTTGGTAGCCCTGAATTCTCAAAGATGATAAAATAGAATCAACAGGCTAAAAGGTTTTGCCTATGGTTCTGGTGTATACATAAACACATATACACACATATGTACAATAGGTGTGCATATATTTTTATATATACACATACATAAACATACATATATCTGTATACGCACATCTATATATACATAATATACCACACGTGTGTGTGTGTGTGTGTGTGTGTTTGTGATGTCCTGTGTTCCAAGAAGGAGACTATGTAGGTTTGGATTGTCTTATCAGAAGTGTGGATGATGAGCAGTAAAATTCTGGGCCACAATAAGTCAAAGGACTTTCTGTTGAGTTAGAGAGCAATTGCAATCTGCTTCAGTTTAGGAATGGATAGGTGGAGAGGACAATGGTACCGCTTAGAAGTTAGATAGAATTGTGGATTTGAGGACAATATGAGAGGCTATTTTTAAAGAAAGCAGTGGTGACAAGGATTTGGGGCTAGTAACCACTCTTGTCTGACCATTAAGGAATATTAATTGTTTTATGAAACCCATCCATATCTTATAGACTTTGTTAACCAACCTGACTGCACATTCACTGATACATAGAAGGGATTATTAGGGTGATAGGACTTTCCTTAATTGTACAATGAGAGGTAAGTTTTGACAACATACCTCTAATAAATACACCAGATTAGCTTGTAGGCCTTTAAAGATAACATTACTAGATAATAATTTTTCTTCTAATTATAACTTTAAACAAACCCAGATGGAAAATGGAGCAGTAATAAATAATAAAATCATTACAGAATAGGATATATTATAAAATGATACAGAATCAATTTTATGTCTACAATATTCTCAGCACTTTACCTAAAGAATGGCAAACACCACACAAGTTACCCATATGTAGTAACTCAGCAAGGCCACAGGGCTATAGTTATGGGCTGGGAAACAGGGGGAAGGTAAAGTACAGATTTCAAAAGGAATATATCATGGGGTAGTTCAAACATCTAATCAAAGCCGAAATCTATAGAATAAATCGGAAGGGGGATAATGATAGAGGAGTATTGCTTTGTTCCTGCCCTGGGCAAAAAAAATCAGTTGGACCTAAGCATAGAGTGAACAGAAACCAGAATACAAAATCAGAAATCTTGAGCCAACACAGGAAAAGATTATAAATTACAAAAAAAAACCAATGCAGAATATATTTTAAGACATAATTAATATAGTCAAGCTATGTTAGTTCTAAGAGACAGATTTCCTTATTTTGCTGTCAATGTCTTCAGTATTCAATGGACAGGATTCTGGTTATGTGGGACAGGGGTACAGTGATGGACTAAAATAAGTAAAATCTAAGTTTAAATCTGTCCTCAGATGCTTATTAATTGTTTCACTCTAGGCAAGTCACTTAATTTCTGCTTAGCACTTGAGTGTTTAGCAGAATGTTTAACATGTAGGAGATACTTAATTGACTAACTGCTTCTGTTTCCCCATTTGTAAAATAGGGATAACAATGATACCTAGCCCTCAGTGATATTGTGAAGATTGAATGAGACAATGTTTGTAAATTTCTTTTCAAACTTCAAAACACTATAAATGCCAGTAATAGCAGCAGCAGCGCCAGTAGTAGTAATAGTAGCAGTGGTGGTGGTGGTGGTGATGATGGTGATCCTTGTTGTAACAGGCTAGAGCACACGGACTGAAATGACAAGTATATATAATATACATGGCACCATCCTGCTTGACTACATTTGTGGTATTATACACTGAAAATGGACACCAAGATGATTCTTGTTGGTCCCATTTTTATAAAAGAGATTTATGTAAAAGTGGTGACCTTAGTAGGTAAAAGAAGCAGCCAAAGTAATAAGAAAATACCAGAGAAGGCTTTTCCAATTCCCACTAAATTGACATTTAGTTAGTATGAACAGAAGTAAAAGTGAAGATTTAAACAGAAATACACACACATATACACATATGTATGTGTGTGTACAATTTTTTCAGATTCTAAAAAGGCAGGTATATTCTTATAGAGTAAAGGTAAAAATCAAAGGACATTGTTTTTAAGTGGCCATTCTTTGAAACAAATTAAGAGATTCAGGTACATGTCTTGTAAAACATTATATGAGCAAATTCCATTCGTTTTTGTTTTAAAACATGTTGTAAGGTAATTTCATCCAAAATACCATCCAGAATGACAATAGATTCATAGAATAACAGCAATTGAGTATGTGAGGCTACTTTAAAAATTATGTAGCCAACACTTACTTTACACATGAATTCAGGAGTGAACTGGTAAATGCTTATAAACTGGCTCTTCAAAAAAATGTATCCACAAGAGACTTTTACATTTAATCTGGATTAGTACCTTCTCCATTACTCCCTTACTTCTTAAATCAAGTCAATCAAAAAAGGACTTACAATAAATCATGCCTTTATTTGTGGCACTCAGCGATTTGTAAGGTGAAAACTCAAATGGAAAAGTTAACAAACTGGTTCCTGCACATAACTGCGATGATCACTTTCTGTAAATTCCTCTACAGATAATCATCTACTCTTCTTCACTTAAAGATCTCAAGTGAGACAGAGAAGGATGCAGCATGGTACAATAGTTAGAATGCATGATTTAGAGCCAAGGAACCTTGGCACAAATCAGAGAATTGACAATTGCTACCTATGTGACCTTGGAAAAAGCATTGAATCTCTCAAATCTTGGTTTCCTCATTTGCATGATGAGTGGATAGTAATAATAGTCTCTCAGGTTCCCTTTAGATGAATCTATGATCCTATAGAGAGTTAGCAGCCATTTTTGACAGCTTAAATTATTGAACTCTGTAGGTGCAAAAATTTCTAAGTTTTCTCAGTTTTATTAAATTTGATGATTTACATTCTGGGTCCTTGCAAGTGAGTCAGTAGGGACAAGGTAGACAAGAAATTCATGTTCTGTGGGCAGCATATCTCTGTTATCTGCTAAGATGTTTTTCTGGAATAAGATAAAATTTACTTTTTGAGACTACTAGATCCATGCTACTGACTCATTTTGATTTTGTAGTATGCAAAAATCCCTACCTTTTTTTCACACGAATTACCTAACATATGTATAAACAGAGAATTTTATCTCTATCTCATTTGATTCTTTGTCATTATGGCCTTGTTATAACCACCTTCCCTTTTATTTATTTTTATTAAATTTTATCATTAAATTACTAAACATTTCTTTTCTACCTCCATGGTTGTAAAAGAAAGAAGAGCCCAAACAAGAGACAAGAAACAAAAAAGAAGGAAAACACAGCCCTTTAAAATATGAATAGTAAAGAAAAACAAATTCATGTATTGCCAGGCCCAAAAATGTGTTTTCTACATATGTATTTCACAATGTTTATGTCCAGAAATGGGTAGCATTTTTTCACCAACAGTTCTCTTGAAGCACAATTGATCGTTGCATGGATTAGAATTCTTAAGTCTATCAAATTCTCATTTAAATAATATTGTGGCTACTATACTAGTTTCCCTGAATATGCTCACTTCCCTTTGTATCAATCCACACAAGACTCCCCAGGTTTTCTGAAGTGGTCTTATTATTTCAAAGAGCATAATATTATTCAATTACATGTGTATACCATAATTTGTTCAGTTGATTTTCAACTGACGGATACTTACTTTTAGGTTCCAGTTCTTTGCTTCCACAAAAATAATATTTATAGATGGTGGCTGGAAAGCAGGGACTTGCATGAGCTCCCCCTCCCGGTCTCTCTGAAACCTATAAAAAATGGCTCTAAACACAATTCTAGTGTGGCATAACCCACAATAGCAGAGGAAAATCAGGTCTCCAACCCCAGGACAGCTTGGATGGTTGCTGGGTGTTCAGTTAGCTAAGTTAGTGTTTGGATTCAGATTCAGATAAGCACTGGCAATAAGGCACACTCCTGAGAGAACATGGTTTTTACTGAAAGATAGGAAGAAATACTCTAACAAACACAGTTAATACAACAAAGACAAAGACACAAAAAAACATAGAATCATCACCTCTTGGGGGAACTCCAGTACTTGATCCTCTCAAAGCTGAGGGGGTCCTGGTTACACAGCCCAGCTCAGTCATGGCCCAAGAGGGAACGATAGCAGGAAGCTTCCTCTCCATAGTGAGATCCCCCCAGCTTCTTCCACATGGGACTTTTATAGCTTCGCTGAACAAGGAGGGCCTACTGCTAACTGTCCCAGAGGTTCCCCTCCAGAAGGGGCAGCCACTCCTTTCGGGAGGCGAAAATCTTGTCAATCATTTTGTTTCTGAGAACTAGCTAGGTCCTCAAGAAGCAGTTTCAGAATTTCCTGTCCTTTGTCTTAACAGTTACCTGATCTGGGGCAGAGCCAAGATGGCCGCATGAAGGCAGTGTCTTACCGGAGCTCTCTCACAAGGTCTGTCAGATTCCCATAAAAAAGTGAATTTGAGATTTGAGAGAGTTGGAAACTGCGAGCAGTCTGCATGGGACAAATCTCCGAGCCGGGAGAGTCCGAAAGACCAAAGGCACGAATCTGTAGGCTTGGGGATTGCTCGGTGCTGAGCTGCTCCAGACCAGAGCGGAAGCAGCCAGCCGGGAAATCCACGTGGCAGACAGGCTGGGAGAAAGCTGGGCGCCCGAAACCGATGGAGATCCCCAGGGCACCCAACACAAGACGGCAGTCTGTGGAAGCCACGAGAGGCAGTGCAACGCCACCGGCCGGGAAACACCAACTCATGATGCTTGCAGCCCAGAAACTCGGATTCTCGAACTTCTGGGACACATAATGGACAGGTAAACAGCTCTAATCCCTCCCCTCCCCACCCAGAGAATTCCTCGGGGAAAAAAAAAAAAAGAACGCTGGAACATAGCAGAAAGTAGTGGGGTTTCAGTGGTCAAATAGTAGAGATTCATCAGTCCCAGAGGGGCAGAGTCTGCAGGGGTCAATACAGGAGCCATATGTAATCTTGCATCCCCCAGGGGAATTGCCACATCAGCGCTCAAACAACAAAGAGCTCGACCATTGCTGAAAAAGCAAGTACTGGAGAGCACCCGTAGGGAGTGAGACGTCAGGAGCCAGACCCCATCCCCCACAACCTCAGGAAACTGAAGGCTATAATTCTAGGACTCACAACCCCCAGAATAAGAAAGCTGGGACAGAGACCCCCTGGGGCCCAAAAGGCAGAAATTTGTTGCAACGCTAGGAAAAGGAAAACAACAACCATGAAGAAGAATACAAAAAACTGAGGACAATAGATTCATTTTGTTGGAGACCAGGCAGGATCAAAATGCTAACTATGGAAGAGCAACAGCAATGACACTGTAGATACATCGGATACCTCAAAAGGTAATATGAACTGGTCTCCAGCCCAAAAAAAGCACTGCTGGAAGACCTAAAGGAGTATTTTAAAAAACCAAATTAGGAGCTAAAAGAAAATATGGAAAAAAAAAAAGTTTGACGAAATGGCTACGGAGATTCAGAATCTAGAGAGAGAAAATGACACCCTGAGAGGTAAAATCAATCAATTGGAAAAGGAGACTCAAAAGCAAAATGAAAACACTAACTCATTAAAAATTAGACTTGAGCAGTGGAAGCTAATGAATCTATGAGTCACCAAGAAGTAATAAAGCAAACGTTAAGAATGAAAAAATAGAAAAAAATGTTGAATACCTGATTGGGAAAACAAATGACCTGGAAAATAGATCCAGGAGAGACAATTTAAGAGGTATCGGTCTACCGAAATCCACGATGAAAAAACAAGCCTTGACAGTATCTTCGAAGAAATTATCAAAGACAACTGCCCAGAGTTCCTAGAACCAGAGGGCAAAATAGTCATTGAAAGATCACCCCTGAAAGAGATCCCAAACTGAAAACCAAGAAATATTATAGCCAAATTTCAGAACTATAAACTCAAGGAAAAATACTGCAAGCAGCCAAAAAGAAGACATTCACATATCGTGGAACTACAGTCAGGATCATGCAGGATCTCTCAGCTTCCACATTAAAAGACAGGAGAAATTGAAATATGATATTCCAAAGGGCAAAGGAGCTGGGACTACAACCAAGGATCAACTACCCAGCAAAACTAATCATAATTTTTCAGGCAAGTCAGTGGACATTCAATGAAATAAGGGAATTCCAGACCTTCCTGATGAAAAGGCCAGAACTCAATGGAAAATTGATCTCCAAATATAAAACTCAAGAGAGACATAAAAAGGTAACCAGGGGGAAACCCCCACAAACCTTATTTACCAATAAGGGCAGGTTGTTTACATCTTTATGTGGGAGTATATCATCTTATGTATGTTTATCTTATGTATATATATAGATATATATATATATATATCTATATATATACATATATAAGTCAGTCTTGAGAATGGTACAGCTATTATGACAATTGAAAGGGATATACATAGGTTTTGAAGGCCTGTATAAATTAACTGATGTAAAATATAAAATATAAGTAAGAGATATAAAGGAGGCTATGAGAGAAGCAGTAAGGAGGTAGGAGAAAAGGGTAATTACACCAAATGAAGTGGCACGAAAACTATTATAGTAGAGGGAAAAGGGAGGGAGAAGAGCAGTATTTGAGCTTTACTGTCATCTGATCTAGCTCAAGGAGGGAATAACATACCCTGATAAGTTTAGAAATCCAACTTGTCCTACAGGAAGTAGGAGGGAAGGGGGGACGAAAGGGAGGGGTTGGTCAGAAGGGAAGGAGAAGTAGCAAGTGTGAAACGGTAAGATAAGGCAGGGGAATAAAGAGGAGGGTAAACTGAGGAAGGCGGCGGACAAAAGCAAAACTTTGTTGAGAGGAGAGAAGGGGAAAGGGAGAAATAAAAGCATAAACAGGGGAATTAGGATGGAGAAAAAGACACAGATAGAAATCATAACCCTGGAACGTGCAGGGGATGAACATTCTCATAAAACAGTAGCAGATAGCAGAATGGATTAAAAACCATAATCTTACAATATGCTGTTTACAAGAAACACATTTGAAACAGGGGGATACACATAGGTAAAGGTAAAAGGCTGGAGTAAATATATTGTGCCTCAGCTAAAGTAAAAAAAGCAGGTGTAGCCATCCTAATCTCAGACAAAGCAAAAGTAAAGAGAGATTTAATTAAAAGAGATAAGGAAGGACATTATATCCTGCTAAAAGGCACCATAAACAATGAAGCAATATCATTGCTTAACATATATACACCAAGTGGTAAGGCATACAAATTCTTAGAGGGAGGTTAAGGGACTTGCAGGAAGAAATAGACAGCAAAACTATAATATTGGGAGACCTCAACCTCCCCCTTTCTGAACTTGATAAATCTAACCTCAAAATAAATAAGAAAAAGTTAAGGAGGTAAACAGAATTTTAGAAAAGGCACATATGATAGACCTCTGGAGAAAACTGAATGGGGATAAAAGGAATATACTTTCTTCCCAAAGTACATGGCACTTACTCAAAAATTGACCATGTACTAGGGCATAAAAACCTCACAATCCAGTGCAGAAAAGCAGAAGTAGTCGAAGCATCCTTTTCAGATCATGATGCAATAAGAATCATTTTTAATAAAGAATCATGGACAAATAAGCTAAAAACTAATTGGAAACTAAATAATTTAATTCTAAAGAATGAGTGGGCCAAAGAACAAGTCAGAGAAACAATTAATAACTTCATTCAAGAGAATGACAATAATGAAACAACATAACAAAACTTATGGGATGCAGCAAAAGCATTTCTTAGGGGAAGTTTTATATCCCTAAATGCTTACATGAATAAAATAGGGAAAAAGGAGATCAATGATCTGGGCATACAGGTGAAAAAGCTAGAAAAAGAGCAAATTGAAAACCCCCAATTAAATACCAAATTAGAAATACTGAAAATCAAAGGAGAGATTAATAAAATTGAAACCAAGAAAACTATTGAATTAATAAATAAAACAAAGAGCTAGTTTATGAAAAACCACTAAAATTGATAAACCTTTGGCCAATTTGATTAAAAAAAGAAAGAAGAAATCAAATTACTAGTATCAAAAATGAAAAGGGTGAGGTCACCTCTAATGAAGAGGAAATCAAAACAATAATTAGGAATTATTTTGCCCAACTGTATGCCCATAAATTTGACAACCTTAGAGATATGGATGAATATCTACAAAACATAAACAGCCCAGGCTAACAGAGAAGGAAGTGAAATTTCTTAATAACCCCATCTCAGAAAAAGAAATTGAGAATGCCATCAATGAACTCCCTAGGAAAAAAATCTCCAGGGCCAGATAGTTTTACATGTAAATTCTTTCAAACATTTAAAGAACAACTAATTCCAATACTTTGTAGACTATTTGGGAAAATAGGTGAAGAAGGAGTCCTACCAAATTCTTTTTATGACACAAATATGGTACTAATACCCAAACCAGGTAGAGTCAAAACAGAGAAAGAAAATTATAGACCAATTTCTCTAATGAATATTGATGCAAAAATTTTAAATAAAATATTAGCAAAAAGATTGCAGCAACTCATCATGAGATAACAAAATGACCAGGTAGGATTTATTCCAGCAATGCAAGGCTGGTTCATATTAGGAAAACTATTAGCATAATTGACCATATCAACAACAAAACTAGCAGAAACCATATGATCATCTCAATAGATGCAGAAAAAGCCTTTGACAAAGTACAACACCCATTCCTATTGAAAACACTAGAAAGCATAGGAATAAGTGGAACTTTCCTTAAATTATACACAGCATTTACGTAAAACCATCAACAAGAATTATTTGTAATGGGGATAAACTAGATGCATTCCCAATAAGATCAGGGGTGAAACAAGGATGTCCATTGTCACCGCTACTATTCAATTTGGTACTAGAAATGTTAGCTGTAGCAATAAGAGAAGAAAAAGAAATTGAAGGAATTAGAATAGGAAAAGAAGAAACTAAGTTATCACTTTTTGCAGATGATATGATAATTTATTTAGAGAATCCTAGAGAATCAAGCAAAAAACTACTTGAAATAATAAACAACTTTAGCAAAGTTGCAGGATATAAAATAAACCCACATAAATCCTCAGCATTCCTATACATTACTGACAAAGCCCAACAGCAAGAGATAGAGAGAGAAATTCCATTCAAAGTTACTGTAGACATTATAAAATATTTGGGAATCTATTTGCCGAGACAAACCCAGGGCCTATATGAACATAATTATGACATACTTTCACGTGACTAAAATCAGATCTAAATAAATGGAGAAATCTCACTTGCTCATGGTTAGGCCGAGCTAATATAATAAAAATGACAATTTTACCTAAATTAATCTATCTATTCAGTGCCATACCAAACGAACTACCAAAAATTATTTTACTGACCTGGACAAATAATAACAAAATTCATCTGGAAAAACAAGAGGTCTAGAATATCTAGGGTATTAATGAAAAGAAATGCTAGAGAAGGTGTTCTAGCCATACCAGATATTAAACTGTACTACAGAGCAGCAGTCATCAAAACTGCCTGGAACTGGTTAAAAACAGGGGTGTGGATCAGTAGGAGAAATCAACAAGTTTAGCACTCTACTCTTTGATAAACCCAAAGAGGCCAGCTTCTGGGCTAATAATTCACTATTTCACAAAACTGTTTGGAAAATTGGAAAATGGTATGGCAGAAACTGGGCATAGACCAATATCTTACACCATACACCAAAATAAGTCAAAACGGATTCATGATTTAGGAATAAAAGCTGATATTATAAGTAATTTGGAAAGCAAGGAATAGTTTACTTATCAGATTTATTGAAAAGTAAAGAATTCATGACCCAACAAAAGATAGAGAGCATTACAAAATGCAAAATGGATAATTTTGATTATGTCAAATTGAAATGTTTTTGTACAAAAAAGCCAATGCAACAAAAATTAGGAGGAAGCAGAATATTGGGAGAAAATTTTTGCAACGAGTATCTCTGATAAAGGCCTCATTTCTAAATATACAGGGAACTGAGCCAAATATATAGGAATACAAGCCATTCCTCAATTGAGAAATGGTCAAAGGATATGAACAGGCAGTTTTCAGAGAAAGAAATTATAGCTATCTATAGGCATATGAAAAAATGCTCTGGATCACTACTGATTAGAGTAATGCAAATCAAAACAACTCTTAGATACCACATCTCTCCCGTCAGATTGGCTAAAATGACAAAACAGGATAATGATAAATGCTGGAGAGGATGTGGTGAAATTGGAACATTGTTACATTGCTGGTGGAGTTATGAGCTGATCCAGCCATTTTGGAGAGCAATTTGGAATTATGCCCAAAGGGCTATAAAAATGTTCATACCCTTTGACCCAGCAATACCACTTCTAGGGTTGTATCCCAAAGAAATCACACAAGCATTAAAGGACCCATACGTACAAGGATATTTATAGTGGTTCTTTTGTGGTAGCCAAGAATTGGAAATCAAATTGGTGCCCATCAATTGCGGAATGGCTGAACAAACTGTGGTATATGAAGGTAATGGAATACTATTGTGCTATGAGAAATGGGGATGATTCGGACTTCATAACAACCTGGAAAAACCTACACAACATAATGCTGAGTGAGCGGAGCAGAGCTAGGGAAACATTGTACAGAACCACAGATATATGGATTCCATGAGGACCAACCCTGACATACTTCTCTTCTCAGCAATGAAAGGTGCAAGGACAACTCCAGGGGACTCACGATGGAGAATGCTATCTTCATCCAGAGAAAGAACTGTGAAGTTTGAATACAGATTGAGGTGCACTACATGCTCGTCTTTTTTCTTCTCTTTTGTTTTTTTTTGGGTTTTTTTTTGGTTCTTTTCTTCTTTCTCATGATTCATTCCATTGGTCATAATTCTTCTCCACAACTTGACAAGTGTATAAATTAATTCAATGTGAAGCTATACATGGTAGTTATATGAGATTCCATGCCATCTTGGGGAGGGATGGGGGAGGAAAGGGAAAAATCTGGAACTCAAAATTATGTAGAAACGTGGGTAGTAAACTAAAAATAAATGTAAATAAAAAAAATTAAACACATCTTTTAGAGAAAAAAAAAAAGAGTTACCAGTTCTTTGTTCGGGCCTATCTGCTAGTGTATTCCATTGTTTGGGCCCATCAGCCAGAGAGTGGATGTCTGAGAGGTTAATGTCTGATTCTTTATTCCAAGCCAGAAAGTCTAAAGATATTGCAGGAGCTGGGTGGGGGGTGGAGGGGAAGGAAGAAAAGCCAGGCTTACACTATAATGGAAGATCTTCTATAACGCTTTATCATTCACTGGGTAAGGTCTGTTGTGCACAGAGCTGGGAGCTGAGCAGAGCACAGCTCAGTGTGTGTGGTGACAGTACCAACCAGACCAGGATCTAGGCAGAACAGGCCCTAGCACACTGTATCAATGAGCCGTGGCAGTTACCAGACTTCTCACCAACAAACACTAAAGACACAGAGAAGGTTAGTGGGAAAAGCTGTGGGGGACAGAGTGAAAGGAGTTCACAGTTCGCCAACCACCCCAGAGGCAGCAGGGGTGGTACAACTACAGAACAACAGCTGCAGTTGCTTCCAGCCCCAGGCCCACCTGGTGGGAGCAATTAAGTGGCAGATCAGAGCAGGAGAACAGAGACTGCTTAAGATCTGAGTCCAGTCAGGTTTGGTAGTTCTTGGGGGAGGAGGAGTGCTGGTGTGGCAGAGCTGGTTGTATAGAAATAGCCTGAAAACAACAGTGCATCCCCTCAAGTTTGGGAAAAGGTACTCTCTACTCAACAAGCAGTCATACCCTGACAAAACACTCAAGGGTCAAGTAGTTGGCTGGGAACATGGCCAGGCAGCAAACAGAGACTCAGATTCAGACACAAATTTGGAATCTTTCTTTGGTGAAAAAGAAGACCAACATACAACCAGAAGAAGCCAACAAAGTCAAAGAGCCTACATCAAAAGCCGGCAAGAAAAACATGAACTGACCTGAGGCCTTGTAAGAGCTCAAAAAGGATTTGGAAAAGCAAGTTAGAGAAGTAGAGGAAAAATTGGGAAGAGAAATGAGAATGATGCAAGAAACCATGAAATCAAGTCAATGACTTGCTAAAACACCCCAAAAATACTGAAGAAAACAACAATTTAAAAAATAGAGTAACTCAATGGCAAAAGTGCTCCAAAAAGCCAATGAGGAGAAGAATGCCTTGAAAGGCAGAATTAGCCAAATGGAAAAGAAGGTCCAAAAGACAGCTCAAGAAATACTGCCTCAAAAATGAGATTGGAGCAAGTGAAAGCTAGTGACTTGATGAGAAATCAAGATATTATAAAACAGAACCAAAGGAAGGAAAAAATGGAAGATAATGTGAAATATCTCCTTGGAGAAACCACTGACCTGGAAAATAGACCCAGGAGAGACTACCTGAAAGCCATTATGAAAAAAAAGAGCCTAGATATCATCTTTCAAGAAATTATCAAAGAGAACTCTCCTGATATTCTAGAGCTGGAGGGTAAAATAGAAATTGAAAGATTCCACCGATTGTCTCCTGAAAAAGATCCCAAAAAGAAAACTCTGAGGAATTTGTCACCAGATTCCAGACCTCCCAGATCAAGGATAAATACTGCAAGAAGCCAGGAAGAATCAATTTGAGTATTGTGGAAACACAAGCAGAATAACACAAGATGTAGCAGCTTTTACATTAAGGGATCAAAGGGCTTGGAATACAATATTCTGGAGGTCAATGGAGCTAGGATTAAAACCTAGAATCACCTACCCAGCAAAACTGAGTATCATGCTCCAATGCAAATATGGATTTTGAGTTAAATAGAGGACTTTCAAACTTTCTCAGTGAAAAACCAGAGGTGAATCAAAAATTTGACTTTCAAACGAGAATCAAGAGAAGCATGAGAATTTAAACAAGAGAAATCACAAGGGACTTACTAAAGTTGAACTCTTTTGTTTACATTCCTACATGGAAAGATGACATGTATGATTCATGAGACATCAGTATTAAGGTAGCTGAAGGGAATATGTGTATATAGACAGAGAGCACAGGGTGAGTTGAATATGAAGGGATGATCTAAAAAAACAAAATCAAATTAATAGATGAAAGAGTAATATATTGAGAAAAGGAGAAGGGAGAGATAGAATGAGGTAAATCATATTGCATAAAAGTGGAAATAAAAGCTGTTCTGTAGGAAGAGAGAGTAGGTAGGTGAGGGGGAATGAGTGAATCTTGCTCTTGTTGAATTTGACCTCAGGAGGGTATAACATACACACTTAGTTGGGTATCTTACCCCATAGGAAAGAAGTAGGAATGAGATAAAAAGGCGGCATGATAGAAAGGAGGGCAGGTAGGGGGAGGAGGTAATCAAAAATAAACACTTTTGAAAAGGAACAGGGTCAAGGGAGAAAATACAATTAAGGGGGATAGGTTAGGAAGGAGCAAATATAGTCAGTCTTTCACAACATGAGTGTTGCAGGAGGGTTTTGCATAATGATACGCATGGGCCTATACTGAATTGCTTGCCTTCTTAGGGAGGGTGTTTAGGGAGGGAAGAGGGGAATTTGGAACTCAAAATTTTAAAAGCAGATGTTCAAAAAAAACCAAAGAAATAGTTTTTGCACGCAACTAGGAAATAAGATACACAAGCAATGGGGCATAGAAATTTATCTTGCTCTATAAGAAATTAAGGGAAAGGGGGATGGGATTGAAGTGGGGTGACAGAAGGGAAGGCTGACTGGGGAACGGGGCAATCAGAATATATGCCATCTTGGAGTGGGCAGAAGGGTAGAAATGGGGAGAAAATTTGTAATTCATATTGTTGTGAAAATCAATGCTCAAAACTAAATAATATTAATAAATTAAATAAATAAATAAAAATAGTATTTATATTATCTATTTGTATATAACATGACTATACCTATAACTAAGTGTATAAGTTCATATGCATATGTATGTATACATACTTATAAGTATATATTTGATGCATGTATAACATGAGTATGTAGTGTTATCTGCTGATTTAAAAAAATAATCTAGTTATAGCTCCTGTATCCCTAGTTAAAAGGGTATTTATGATTCTGTAAGTCTTTGGAAGTCATAAAGAGCTTTCTAGAATGTCTATATGAATTCACAGCTTCACCAATGAGTATATCAATATCCATGTTTTCCAGCAGCCCTTCTAAACTTTGGCATTTTTTAATCACCTTTACCAATGTAAAGAGTGTGATGTGGAACCTTATATTTACTTTAGTTTGCATTTTTCTAATTATTAGTTATTTAATGTTTCATATAAACATTGATAGTTTTGATTTCTTTCTTTGTGAACAGCCTGTCTATATCCTTTAACCATTTGGAGAATGGTCTTTTTTTTCTTATAAATTTATCTATTTATATATCATTTGTCTAGCTCTCTTTTTATCCATCTAGCTATTTCCGCATGTGCATGAGCAGTTTATCTTAGAAATGAGAGATCAGAAAAAAAACTTGCTACACAGATTTATTTATTTTTGATTATTAAAGATTGCCTTTCATAGCCTAGCTGTATTCAATTTATTTATGAGAAATTTTTTAAAAATTTATCTGTAAATAAAATTGCTTATATTATGTTTTATGGTTCTTCTTATCTTTATTTTAAGAATTCATACCTTATGGGGGGAAAGTATCTTAAGGAAATGAATTATTTATAAAGAAAGTTTAGATGTGCTTTAACTCTCTTAATTGCAGAATGGGAGGAGAAAGGAGAAAAAATTTTTATCAGTTATGTAATGGCAGCTCATAAAATTGACTATGTATTAAAGTATGAAACCTCACAAACCAAAGCATATAACCACAACATTATATATATATATATATATATATTATATATATATATACACACCATATACATATACATACACACACACACACATATATATATTTGTGTGTGTACATACATATACATACATTGGTATATAATCAATAAAGCACCACTAAAATTATTAAGAAGAATTGCTGGGTCAAAGAATATCATAGAGATAAGAGAGAATTTCATCAAAGTAAATAACAATGAGAAATTTTACAAAAAATGTGGGAGGTGTAACCATACCAGTGCTCTGGGGAAAATTTATGTCTTTAAAAACTTTCAAAAGTAATAGATAAATAAGAGATCAATGAATTGCAAGGCAAGTAAAAACATCTAGAAAACAAAATATTCTCAGCCAGTAGCATATTTAGGAATAGATAGGTATTGTAGTGTCTTCTGGCCTCAAATGCTTAATAGACATTTCACCCTGATAATGTCACTAAATTTCTGTTTACCTCAGTTTCAATTGTAAAATGGGATAATAATTGTATCTAGTGTTGTTGTGGAAGACCAAATTAATTAACATTTGTAAAGCATTTAAGACAATGCCTGGCACATAGCAGGTACTTAATATATTCTTCTTTATTTCCTTCATATAAAAATTTAACTAATAATACAAAATAATAAATGGTATCTATAATTTGTATAAATAGTGATACCATCATACTTCAGATGGAAATTGACAATAAAGTCATCTTGGACAAGATAGGGCATGAGTTGTCAGAGAAAGCATGGATAAAATGGCAGAGAAGTTGATAAGGAAAAAGTTACACAAGTAAAAAATTTAAACTGGGTGTTTGACAACTGATTTTCCCTAATTCTGCCAATTAAACTGGTCATACTCCTTTGTTTATATAGAACATGCCTTTTAAAATATGTGCGTGTGTTCCTCCAAATACAAGTTATAAAATAGTTATATACTGTAGCAGATAGAATGATGGGCCTGGAATCAAGAAGACTTGAGTACAAATTCTGCTTCTAACTGTGTGGACCTGGACAAGTCATTTGATCTCTTTCTGACTCATTTTTCTCATTTGTGAAATGGACAATGGATTATACACATAAAACACTAGGAAATCTTAAATCATCATATAAATGTTGACTAATATTAATGAGATTTTACTTTGGAATTTACTGTATAGAATACTAAAAAGTATGTTTAAAGTTGAAAGTTTTAAATGTTTTGCAGATGTAAAATTATTGAATTCAATTAAATTCAATGAGTGTTTATTAAGCATCTATTTTGTGCCAGGTACTGTGTAGGTCATGGAGTTTTAAATACAAAAAAAACATAGTCCCTCTATTCAAGGAGCTTTCAGTGGTGAAGACAAAACATAAAAGGAAGCTGAGATGTTGGAGGGAGGGGCAGCACCTCCAAGTAGGCACAATGTTCCATGATGCTGAAACCAAGCAGAGTGCTTGATGGAAAACAGACAGTTACCTGGACAGTTATGAAAGTTCAGGTCCCACTATAAAGGAGGGTTTACTGAGGAGTTTTCTTTCACCCATCAGCCCTCTGATAAGAGTGGAGAGTCAACTGAAGGAACTGAGAAGGTCTTGAGTATCAAAAAATGAGTTGAAATCAAATTATCGAAAAATGAAGATTTGGATGCATTTTCATGACACAGTCTACTCAAATGAGGATAAAGTATGCTGTTATATTTGTTTTATCATGTAGCACAAGAAGGGCCAAATTTCAAGAATACCATGAAGGAACAATTAACCCCAATTGATAGGGTATATTATTTATTCACAAGGCAAAGAAAATAGAGATAGTTGATGAAAAAGAAAATTTATTTTCAAAATAAAATTGTCGTATCTCCCTGTAATTATTTTTATTTTAAATACACTTGCACAGATAGAATCAAAAAGAGTACCATCTATGCTCCACCTTTGCTTTTCAAATCTCAAGGAAAGATCAAAAGTATGTAAAATACTTGCCACAGGCTATATTGTAGCCTTTGTTCCTAGAATGACACTTCTCTCTCATCTCTGAAGTGGACCTGGAGAAGCTGATGATAGGCTTAGAGTGTCTTGCTTTTTTCTGAAAGATTATAGCCGCTCCCAATTCCAAAAGACAGACTAGCCTAGTCACACACACACCACACAGACACACACACAGACACACACACGTGTGTGTCTGTGTGTGTGTCTGTGTGTGTGTCTGTGTGTGTATACATAGAGAGTAAAAAAAAAACAACCAATACAAGTGATGAGATCACCAAATGAAAGGATATATGGAGAGAAGAGACTGGAGGTGAAAGGGATAATCACTTTCAAGTTTTCAATGCACTTGCCTCACAACAACTTTGTAAACAAAATATGGAAATTAAGTAAAATTTTTGCCCTTATTTTGGTTTTGACAATTTATTGGTGTATTTGTTCACTTCAGCTGTTTCTATACTCTTGAATCATAAACATAGAGGTGCTAACCACAATATAATTATCAGTTGGGTCAGTACCCCTCCCCACACACACAAGATAGCACACACCACCCATAATAACTCAAATTCCATCATCCTTATTTTACACACAGAAAATGAAGGTCTAAGAGGTTAAGGTTACCCAAGATAACACAATTAGAGTATCAGAGACCAGATATGAATTCAAATCTCCTAGCTCCAAGTCTAAAATTCTATCCTTGCCTCAAATAACAATGATTTATTTTTAAGCCAGAAAAACATCTATTTTAGTTGACCTGGAACAAGCTTTTGCTCCAGTTCCCTCCGTTTTCATTCCATTCTCACATTCTCATAATTCTCATCTTGACATGAAGTTCAAAGGACATCTTTAAATTATTTTGTCATTGACATCAATGAGGGTTTGCTGTGGTCTTCTGTTCACAAGCCCCTTCTAATCCAAATCCCTCCACATTTTATTTTATTTTATTTCATTGCTTCAATGTTAAAGCAAAATAAAATGGCATGAGCAGCAGTGGTAACTGCCATCTTTTAGTTTCATCATGAACCTTGGGGAAGGGCTCAGTGATTTGAAGGCATAGTGGCCCCAGGTTTTTGGAATTAAAGTTGGAACTTTAGTTGTATATGTATATGTGTATATGTGTGTATATATAAATCCATACATAAGTGTGTATGTGTGCATATCTGTATAGTGTGTGTATGCATGTGTATGTGTGTGTATGGCTATAAAGGGAAGCATTTCTGCAATAGGCATTAATTTGACATCCATCTTGTTTTAGTGTAGGATAGTTTGACACGCTTGACCACATGTGGCAGCTTCAATGAAGGTTTTGTTTGGGTTGAGATATTTATCAAATTGAAGCAAATTGTATATGGATCTAGTTGTAAACATTTGAGTTGCTAAACAGGATTGAGAACATTTAAGAAGAATTAAAACTTCAGCATGCTTTTGCAGGCACATGAACTTAGGCCATGAGTAACCAAAAGACCAAATTAGAAAATAAACTAGTAAGTAAGGGAATAATGACAGGCTACCTGACAAGTTCACATCTGATGACCAAAGAGCCATTTTTTTGTGGGGAGATAATATGAGCAATTTTGCATTAATATACTACAATTGAATCTACATGTAATCAAAAGAGAACATCATAAAATTTAGTTAGAAACAGTTTTTAAAAGCAAAACAATTACAATTATTATGATGAAAAGTATACTACATATATGTAATATAATATACACACATAACCTAAAAAATATACTAAAATCCCTAAATGTTAAGACAGTCTTCCAAGGAAAATTATATCCCTAAAAATATACATTAACAAAATAGAAGAGCATAATAAAAGCAAATAAAAATTTAAAAATGAGAAATCCAACTAATAAATAAATGCAAAAGAGCAAAAGCAATAAAGATAAATCCTTAACATTAGAAAAGAAATAAAATAGAAACTAGGAAGATTATAGAAGTGATGATTAAAACAAAAAACTTTTTTTAAAGATGATTCAGCTTGGTTTAATAGCCTACATCAATAATTCCTGCTGTTTTTAACAAGTTACTCCATCACCTGACCCCTGATATTTTCACTGGCTGTCCCTCAAGCCTAGACACCATCCACTCCTAATCTCTGTATCCTGTCTTCCTGAAACAAAGCAATTACTTTGTAAATCTGTTTTTTACCTTCTTTTCCCTTGAACAAAGAATAAATGTCTTATTTGTGGAGACAAAACAGAGAGTAGAAGCATCTTCTAATTTTATAAATTAAGAGCAGTATCTCCTTATTTGCTTTTGATCACACTAAAAGAGGAATAGTTATACAAGTAGAGAATGGTTAAACAGAGATATTTTCTCTGAAGATTACCTGGCATTAACTAAACTATTGATATGTTTGGCAATAATAACTTTAAAAAACCTCCAAATATTAACTAAGCATCTTTGTTTAATTATGCAGCATAATTTTGCCTTTTGTTTCTTGATTACAAAAAAAACCCCTGTAAATTGTTTGAGAAGAGAGGTTATTCAGATTAGGAGAGGGAACTCTGAACTTCTGTAGAAGTAAAAATGCTTCTATGTTAATTTACAAGGTGTCTCTAAAATGTGGACACATAAGCAAAAATGCATATTTTCAAGAAATTAAATGAATGAAATTTTTAACAACATTATATTTAATTGGAATATTAATAGACAGGTATGTTAAAGGAGAAGGTGTACTCAATGAAAATTACAGATTCAACACACTTGATTGAACGCAAAGTGAATGTGTTGAAATTGATGGCATAGTGGAGTTATTGCATCAAGTTCACATGAATCTTGAAAACACATCCACCTTTCCATCACAAATGATGAAAATCATATTGAAGATGTTATTTGTTAATATTCCAATTGAATAAAATGTTGTTGAAAATTCCATTCATTTCATTTCTGGAAAATAAGTATTTTTGCCTGTGTGTCCAGACTTTAAGAGCACCTTGTATTATTTCTAACAGAATTTAGCTAAAATTCAAAGTATATTATTTTTCTACATAAAAAAAGAAAATGAAATACTTCAAGCTGCCAGAAGAAAAACAGAAGTTTTCTTCCAATGAACATTGATAAGGGTCACAGAAGAAAAAAAAAAATTGAAGAAACTTGAGGACAATATGCACAAAATTAAGCAGCATGCACCATGAACTCAGAATCACCTACTCCATAATACTGCATTTTTAAAGCATGAGATGGATATTTCAAAATAAAATATAACTATTAAAGTTGGTAGAAAGAAATATCTACTCCCATAAAGTTTAACAACAGTAGCTCAAATTTCTCAGACAAAAGAAAGTATTTAAAACACTCCACACTTCTCAGATCAAGATAAACAAATTGCTGTCAATGAAAAAATTCTCAGAGCATTGTACATCCTCAGTCCCTAAATATTTCAAAAGTGTATTTCATAGAAACAGACAAAAAAGAGGAGAAACTCAAGAGAGAATGGAGTAGGAGAAGGCAATCCCAAACTAAATTCCCTTTCTTTGATAAAAGGGAAATCTAAGTTAAAGGTACTTATAGAACTACATGAGGCAGATATGCTCAGAAGAGCCATGCATTTAAATCAATGTCATTTTCTGAGTCTTGAGGAGGTTTCTCTTAAAATGAACAGGAAAATTTAGTAAGTTCTATATCTTTTAATTGCTAGATTTTGTGAAAATAAGTTTGACTAAATGAGTGATTTTATGATAAATCAACATTCACTATAAGAAGAAAAAAATAATGCTCCTTCAACCCACCAAAAAGCCTATACACCTATATGAAATATACTAAAGGATCTTATTCACAATCAAGACTTTAACAAAACTGGAGACAAAGGTTGCGGTAAATCTACAATTTGCATCACATTAATATGTATGATATATAAACTATATTGGTTCACTATATATATTTCCATATTTGGTTTTGTTTCCCTAATTTTCCTTGTTTCTTCAAGAGCCTTATAGCAGTGATTGATGAGAAGCAAGGTGTAATTTATCACTTCTGTTCCAGTGGGATTTTGAGGATTGCACACTAATCGGGTAAGTGGAAAAGGGGCATAGGATTGGGAAGTTCATTTCCCCTCTCTCAAGTCCTGTTAACAGAGATGTGAAAGTCTGTTATCTGTGATCCCAGGTGCTAGTGGGCAATTGGTTGAAGGTATACTCTTATCCAATAAGTCATATTTTTGTACATGGAAGAAATGTTATAGGCTGATTTGGGGCATAAGGCCAAAAAAAATCTTAAGCAATTAAATCTATGGAGTTATGCCAAATAGTGAACAATTAACAAGGGCACCAGAATCCCAAGGGAGATCTCTATCTCTAAATTCCTTGGCCATTTGCAGGAAAATGGCCCAAGAATGCCTTCTGAAGTGAAAGTGCCAAGTCTCAAAGTCCCTTTGATTCTGCAAGAAGGAATAGAAAAAAAATGTCTAATACATTAGGACCATAATATTAGGCAAAATGACCTTCAACTATTGTTGGACAATTTCTGAGACCAGGTTCCCACAAACCCCAGGGAAAATCTCATCCATTGGGGTCTATAATTATGGTCAAGTAAAGTATGTAGCAAAACTGAAAGGAAAACAAATTTATTAGCACACTAAAAATCTTGCTCATTGGTAGCAGGTTCAGTTTACTAGGGCACAGATTTGCTCATATGTAGCTAGTTCAGGCCTGCTTAAATACATAATGAATCAGCAGTATTTGAATGAAGCAATATGGAGTCTATACATATAGGTATAACACTGACTACTTTGGCTCCCACTGCCTGAAAGCTAAGTATCTTACATCTCACCCCTCTCTTGGGGTTCTTCAGTACCCTTACATGTATTGGTGGGGCATATCGAGGCTTCTTCCAAAAGCCTCCTACCCTAAGTGATGATATTTCCCCAAGTGTAGGGTATGGTCTCCTGAACCTCAGTTCCATTTAGTTACTATCAGTCCAATTTAATTTTACAAAAAAAAATACTTCATAAGGTATAATAGCAAATATGTCAATAGCTTAGCTCAATACTTACTGAGAATAGCACTAGTTGAAGTTCAGTCTAACCCTCCCAAGTCCTGTGGGCTCAAGCCCCAGACATCTGACATTTCTGGGGTTTTCAGGCAAACTAGTTGTCTTCAATATACTCTCTGAAACCCTGTCTCCAATGTCACCATCACCTGAACTCTCAGTCTAGCCATTGGTACCTAAAACTGAGAACTACAAAGAAAACAGAACAGAAATACACACCTTGAAGCCCACTTTTTGTTGCTAGGGTAAAAGACAGGAGGCAAAGGTATCCCTTCTATTGGTTCATTTTATGGTATCTATTCTGTAGGTGAATGTGATGCTCTGGATAGAGCAGGAAAGAGCAAACAGGAAAAGTTTGCCTCTATAATACTTCCAAGTACCATTGAATATGGAAGTTCATGAAAAAAGACCCTGGTTACTTATTCAGTGGAACATTCACGGGCAGCTAAAGGGTGCAAAACTCAACAAGTCTTCATATATTTGATCTAAGCAGGCCAGAGACAGATAAGTTCTGTGTATGGTGCATAGTAGAATTAGAGGCAACTCAGTCAGGTTTAAGTTTCAGACTGTGCCTGACTCAGGCCAGTTCCTTTGCAGCATAGGTTCTGTATTGGGACAAAATGAGACACTCATGAGACATTCAAGCACTCATAAGACATTCAACAGTTAACAAAATTAGATTTATTTAGCCATAGCAAGATATTCAATATGGATAGGCATTTGAGTATACTTCTAGATGATTCAGCTGAGGTCAGCAGGCTGAGTCTTTACTCCCCCAAGACAATTTCTTCACAAATATTGTCTGAATATAATTTACTTTATTTTATTTTTAATTTATGGAATAAAACAAGCCTTTTTATAACATGGTACAGTAAAAAGACCATGCACATGAAACTGCAAATCTACTGTACACAATTTGCTATTCCTTTCAAGTTTACAATAAAATTAACATGTGATTTTTTTCTTTTTTTCTTTCATTCCCCCCCAAATCTAGAGATGGCTACCACTAGACACAAATGTGTATGTGTGTGTATGTGTGTAAAATTATTCTGTACACACTTCTGTTTATCAATTCTTTCTCTGGTTACAGATAGTGTCTTCATATGTCCTTTATAGTTAATTTGGGTATTTGCAATAGACAAAATAACTTATGTGCTCAAAGTTGTTCTTAAAGCAATAATTTTTAAGAAGAAAAAAAAACTAGCCTAACATGAATGGGGGTGGGAGGAGGAGAAGGAGATAATTAAAGTATTGCACCAAAAACAACAGCAAAATTGAGGGTAAGGAGAGAAAAATTTGAGCAAATGGTACATTCCCTTAACAAAGTTGCTTTTCTGCCACACAATCAATTATATGTAAATATGTTCACAAAATATGTATTCTTTCCAAACATTGTCCATACATACATAAAAGGAATATGGCATTTACAGTTACAAATTCTGTAAATGGCAAATACGTCTATGCAATGCACTTCAAGGACACTGCTACCAGTTTCTAGGGTAAAACATGAGGGAATGAATAAGGCAAACAAGAAGAGAAGAAAAGTTCACAGAGAGCTATCCAGAACTGTGTATATGTCCCAGTATTCTCAAAGGTACCTTGATTTAATTTGCAGGAACTGAAAATATTAACTAGGGAAAGTGTATATAGTTGATTCAGGGACATTCTAATAAACTTGATGACCTAATGGGGCAGTGAGTCTTCTTTCAGGACTTTTGAAAGTATTTCCCTAGGGATGTGTACATGACCACTGGCATCATTTGGGTATGAAAAAAGATATTTCCTAATTAAGTCTTAGTAAATGAAGATGCCCCCACAATGAATTGGCTAATTTAGAACCATACTTGGTGCCTCCTGGGGATTGGATTTCATTGATCAGGGCTAACCACTAGATAAGTTGGTTGGCTCTGAGATTGCTTCACTGTTAACCCTAACATTTAAAGTCTTTTAATATGACCTCTTAGCAAGAAAAGTGTTAGAACAAACCCTAGCCTATTTATAGAGATAGTTTACCTGGGAAATGTGATCTTTGAGGGTTGCTTTGTAGACAACTTCAATTTGGAAAGTTCAGGGAACTTGTCTTCTCTAGGGAAAAGAGAAATTTTCTGAAGAATGTGACTCTTTCTGAAAGAGGATCATGACCCTTATCCAGGTACAGATAGAAACAATTGAAAAGAACTAAAGCTGAAATTCAAAGGACCAAGGATATTTGAACTTAGGTTTCACAGTGTGAGTTATTTGGATGATATGCATCCAATGGGAAAAGAGGAAAGTTGCCTGTATGTAGCTCCAAGTTATTTTCTCTTCCATGGGAATCCAAGTCGTCAGAGTAGGGCAGTTAAAGAGGGATTCAACAAAATGGTGGCCAACAAAATTAGTGCCATCAACTCAGTGTGCTTTCTAGATGGAGAAGTCCAGACATCAGCTGGCAGCATGCCTCTGGGTAGGATAATATACATACATAAATACATACATACACATGTGTATTTGTTCCTGAGGAAAAAAGGGCCCACAAGTAAATCAGAGGATTATCCCCCTGTCAAGCCCAAGTTTAGTTCCCTTCTGTAGGGAGAATAAAGCATGGAGTGGTAATGAGCTTAGGGGGTTTAGGAATCTACTAAAAAATAGGAACCACAAGGAAGGGAAGAGAATTGTATTTGTTACTTATGGATTATTGGATCCAGTCTTTTGCTTGTTCTGGATCATTTATTGGTTCCTGTTGACTTCTTTAGACAAATTTCATTTTCAATGGGGTAAAATGAAGATTGTCATGTATACATGCATTTGTTATGTTGAGGATTTGTATGAAATCTGGTGATTTATTTACCCATATCTCTTTAAGAAATTGCATGTGTTTAAGGCTCTATCTGTAAGAAATAGAGAACAATATAATTTTATTTCAACTCTACAGTAGAAAATATTTTAGCAATCAAAGAAATGAAAAAAAAACACAGACAAAAATGAGGTTTGACTAAACATGGATGGAAGAGTTTTGTATAACAAAGCAATCATTCTACCATTGAAAGAGAAGGAAAACATTGGGCAAAAGCTTTGCTGGTGCATACATTGTAGATATAAAGACTATTTCTATTCTTTATAGATACAATTATATATGCCTATATAGATGTTAGATAGATAGATGATTAATGAACACTCCCTAAGCACATAATCATCAAAGAATATGAATAGACAATTTTCAAAGGGAAACATACACATTTTCACTAATATTAATAAAGAAATACAATTTGATCCAATGTCAGCATTCCACCATTTGACTACTAGAATGAGGATATAAGAATCCAATTCAATTTTGGTAGGGCAGAATGGGTCCAGTCACAATAGAAGGCCATTTAAATTTATGCACAAAAGTTACTAAAAAATTGATGCTGTTTGTTCAATTCTACCACTCCTGGGCCCAAAGAGTTGAAGGGGTACTTTGTGTATACACACACACACACGCACGCACACACACACACGTGGTGTGTGTTTATGTGTGTCTTTCTTTTTGTGGTAGCAAACAATTGGAGCAATGGCTGAAGAAACTGTCAAATAATAAAATAATGGAATATTGGCACTGTAAGAAATGAGGGAAAATGTTCTCAAACAGATATTGAAAGTTTTATATGAACATATGCAGTAAAGTTGGCAGAACTAGAAGAATGATTTATATTATATCATTTTTAGAAAGAATGAACAATTTTGAAAGACTTAAGAACTTTGATCCACTAAATGATCAGCCATAATTTGCTAGAACTGATGAATTAGAATTTTGCCAGCCTCGTAGCAGAGGGATGATTGACTAATAATCCTGATGAAAATAACATTTTAAGAAATGACTGGTGTGGGTATTTATTTTTCTTGAGTATATTTTTATGATAGAGTTCTATAATTCTTTCTGTATTTTTTATCAATGGATCGAAGAAGGTTAGAGGGAGAAAAAAAACAAATGGTTTCTCATTCTAGTGTTCCTTATTGCATCTTTTCTACTTCTTTTAAAAATATTTATCACAAAGGATGGCTTGCTGGGGAGGAGAATTGGGAAGAGGTCAATTTTTAAGAAGAAAATATAATGTAAAAATAAAAGGCATCAATAAAAATAAGGTAATTTTAAAATGTTGGTAGAGCTATAGATGAATAGACACTGATAATCTCATGGTAGAATTGTAAATTTGTAGAATGATTTTGGGGAACACATTAATAATGTAGAAAATAAGATTATACCTTTTGGCCCCAAGATTCTATTATTAAGACTTTATCTTAAAAGCTGTAGAAAAGGAATTTGGTGATTATAATATATATAATACATATTATATATATATATGTATATAATATAAAATATTCATAGCTATACAAAAATATGCATGTTAAATTTGTTTCTATGTTAAGCTTAGGGATGCTGATTAGTACTGAAGTTTGAATTTAGAGGTACAGAAAATTATTATAATGATAGATTTTGTAGTTCACAAATGAAATAATATTTATTTCAGAGACCTAATAGAAAAGAGCATCATCAGTGAATGCACTTTATTGTGAATCCTACATGTCACTTCGTATTCTGAATTTTTGCTTCATGGTAGCATAGTGGAGACCACCAGCATTTAAATGGTAGTGCTCAGCAGTAGATGGACCACTACATTGAGTGTGAGTGTTCACATATTCCTCCACCACAGGGTAATACCTCTCTAAAGCTACTTTATAAACATTTTGACACAACTGAAATTTTCATTGATATTCTTCTTCACACGGTTAAGGAACATTACAGGATTTGTAACACTTGCCAAGGAGCTTTATGAGCATTTCTAAATCAACTCTTCCTTAACTAAAGGCATCTATTAAGAGAAGAAGGTAGTAGCTGAAGGGAGATGATTCACAGAAAACAGGAATAGAAACCCCAAATTGAAGATATTACAACCCAATTTCTTTAGGAGGATTTGATGGGGAGGCAGGAGCTTAGAAACAATGGCATGATGCTGACACATTGGTAGCTTATGGAGCTAGGTTTCTTGAGCAGATACATAAAACAATAATTCAATTTCTATCTCCCACAATTTGCAATAGCAAAAATCTGGAAACAAACTGTCTTCATTATTTGGAAAATGGTTGAATACATTATTTTTCAATGCAATGGAAATATTTTTAAATTATACCATTAATAAACAAGAAGTGTGGATAATAGAGAGTATGAGGGGAAAACAACTATATGTCATTATGTGCGAAGAGTCTAACAAAACCAAAATGTATACAATTTGTTTTTTTGTAGTCAAAGCCAAAAACCACAGAACCACAGAATCTCTTTTAAAAAGAATACTAAGTATATACATTTCTTATCTCTGCAAGTGCATTTTTTTCTACTCTATTACTTGATAAAAATTGCATGTAAGAATATATACCTTATTGTATTGTTATCTCATTTGTCTTTGTTGATGGATATTAAACTTACAAAACAAAAATAATAAGCACAGGGTACCTTAATATCTAGAGATAGAGTGACATCAATAAAGATTAAGGACTCCAAGCTAAGTCCACAATGTAGCTACTTGATTACCCTTGAGACCCAAATTATTCTGGCTTTCATTGAATAGCCAAAAATGGCCCCAATCTGAGAGTAGGATGCTCTTTGTCTAGGTTTTCATGGCTTAGACTTTAAATCTAAAGCCCAGAAAGAGTTTACATAGTAAATGCCTTCTGTTCTGAACAGAAACTATGAGTATTTCCGCCACCTAGACTGGTATCTTTGTTTTGTTTTGTTTTTTTTTTTTCAATTTAGATAATATTAAAACTTAAATGCATTGTAAGAAAAGAAAAAATAAATATTTTAAATTTAAATATAAAATGAAAAGAAAAAAGACACATCATGCACTGTGGAATATAGAAGAGGATTCAAAATATATAGTAATAACTTATCATTTTAAGAAAGCCTATATATAAATACTGTGCACTAAGTTGAAAGCTGTGCATTTTTTTCTTTGCTTCCTTATAGGTTTTCTGTTATTCGCTTCTGTATACTTTTTACTTTGTTCTTTTTCCCCCCTTCCTCTCCCCAACCTGCCATCCCAAGGCTACAACTGAGCATGGATGTATTTATATACAGGTATTAATATATACACACACTTATACATACATACACATACCTACATATATAAACATATACTTTCTCTAAGAGATTCTACTCCTAATCTTGTTTTTATGTTTGTTCATATCTTTTGTCTTATCTCTCTTAACTCTTCTACTTTACTGCTACCTGCTACCTTGACTTTCTATAACCTACCCCAACTCCAGTAATCCCTCCCTTATCCTCCCATTCCCCTAAATCTAGACAACCCTTCTATACCCCACTTTTATCCCATTTCCTCACCCTCCTCTCTAAAGATCCCTCCTTTATCCCCCTCTCCCTATCAACCTAGAGTTTTATCTCTTTTTTAAATTTAAAAGACTTTTATACTCTTCTAGATGTATATGTATTTTCCCCTCTTAAGCCCATTCCTGATGAAAGTAGGTTTCCAGAACTAACAGTTCCCCTCCTCTATCTAATTCCTCTATTTTGGTTCTTCCTCTTTCACCTCATTTGTATAAGATAATTATTCTTTTGGATGTTCCTGAACAGTTTTATTTTGAAAGTCATATCATACCTAGGTCTACCCCAATCTTTCTTGTAAGCAACCTAATTATTAGTAACAATCTTAGACATAGGTTTCAAATTTTCCATAAATAAAAGGTAAACATTCCATTTTATTGAGTCCCTCATAATTGGTAATTGGGATGTACCTTATATTTCTCTTGGCTCTTGTATGTCAAATCTTCTATTGAGTTCAGGATATTGTTTTTATAACAGAGTTCTGAAAGTCTGACATTTGATCACATGTCCATTTTCTTCCATTCAAAATTATGCTTATCTTTGCTAGGTATGATATTTTCAGCCAGAGGCCCAGTTCTTTTCCTCTTCATTATATAGTGTTCCAAGACCTGCAGTCTTTTAGTGTCACCAGCTCTAGGTCTTGTGTAATTCTAATTGTGGTACCATCATATGTAAGTTTTTTTGTTGTTGTTGCTCATACTATTTTGTCCTTGATCTGGGAGTTTCAGAATTTAACTCTAATATTCTTGTGAGTTTTCCTCGTAGGATCTCTTTCAGGTGGTGATCAGTGGATTCTTTCTATTTCTACTTTCCCCTCATGTTCTAATTCTTCAAGACAATTTTCTTAAATTATTTCTTGTATCAAGATTCTATTTTTTTATCAGAACTTTAAGGTAATGCAATTATTCTTATGTTTTCTTTTCTTGATCTGTTCTCTAGCTCTGTTATTTTTCTTATGAGAAGTTTCACATTCTCTTCTATATTTTTCATTCTTATATATATATTATATATATACACACATATATACACATTTATACATATGTATGTGTTATTTCTTCATCTCTTATAACTTCACTGACTTCCTCTTGCCCAATTCTAATTTTCAAGAAGTCATTTTCATCTTTAAGATTCTGGACCTCATTTTCTAATTGCTTGACTTTTTTGTCATAATCTTCTTGTTTTCTTGTTTTTTCTTTTCTTTTTAACTTTTCCTCAATCTCTCTTATTTGATTTTTAAAGTCTTTTTTTAAGTCCTTCAACGTAGGTGACATTTTAACATTACTCTTTGGGGTAGAAGACAGTTTCTTTGCTTCAATATCCTCCTCTGAAGTCCAACCCTGGTCTTTCTATTCCCATAGTAGCTCTCTATGGATGAATTCTTTCTCCTTTGTCTGTGCATTTTTGGGTAATAATTAGATTTTATAATCACCACTAGTCTTGGCATACAGAAATGGTTCCTCTGATCTTCTTCAGTTATCCCCTGACCTTGAACTCAAACCAAGACCCAGCCTTTTGTAAGTGCTGACAGCCAGCAGTGCCTGCCTCATTGCTTCTGCACTCACCAGACAAGTCCTGGTTCCTTCTTGGCCCCTCTACTTTCCATAGCAAAGCTGAATCTGCAGTTCCTTGTCAGCAGAGGTTTCCTAGATTTCCCAGGTCAGACACCCAACTCCACACTGCCCAGGGGTAAAAGTTTCCTGTGGCTGGCTTAGGCAGGCTCCTAACCCAGCTAGCCCCAGGGCTGCCACTTGTTGTTTAAGCAACTTGCTGCTTCTTGTTAATGTGGTCTCTAGCCTGGAAGTGTTTACTCTTCACAGGGAGGGAATATAGTCCTGGAAAATTTCTTCAGGTCTTCTCAGATTGTCCCAAGATTTCTTCGGCTCTGGCCCTACTCTTATTTGTTTTCAAGGCTTTATGTTTGCCAATGTAATGTTAAATTGATCTTTCTGTTGTCTCAACTCTTACCTTGCCCTTGCCATTAAATGGAAATTGCCTCAGAGAAGTTGAGATCTGGAAAAGATCTTAAGTTAGAAAGGTCAAGGTCACATACTGAATAATCACCAGTCTTCCAGACTTTTGGCTTACCACTGGACTTCTATGACCCTGGTGAGAGAAAGATTTTGTGCAGCTCTGCCTCAGTTATATCCAATTTGAGCACAAGTCAATTTGATGTCATTGGTCCTCTCAAAGAACCCAAGGATGAGCAACAAAGATGATAACAATCAGCTCATCTAGAATGCAATCTTCAAAAGGACAGTGGTGTGAGTCTAGGACATATTGGAGGACAAAAATTACAATTGCAAAAAGAAGCATGGAACAACTTGAAGACAGCAGAAACTACCTAGGGAAGTAACCTCTCTCCAAAGGGATGGATATTTGCTTGGGAGCTGGGAAGACTTTATACTGATGCTGAGTGAAGTGAGCAACAATGTATGATGGTTAACTAAAATGTATTTAGCTCTCAATACAAAGATCTAAGATAATTACAAAAGAATCATGATGGAAAAATGCTAACCACTTCCAGAGAAAGAACTATGGAGTCTGAATGCAGATTGAAGCATAGTATTTTCATGATTTTATTTGTTTTTTTCTTTCTCATGCCTTTTCCATTTTATTCTGATTCTTCTTTCACATATCTAAAGTGGAAATATGTTTAATATGATTGTAAATTTATAATGTTTAAGAGATTGTATGGTGTCTTGGGCAGAGGAAGACAAGGGAGGGAGGAATAAAAATTTGGAGCTCAAAATTTATAAAAGTGAATATTGAAAAGTATCTTTCCATATAATTAAAAAAATAAAATGCTATTAGTGAAAAATAAAAATAAATATTTCTGAATCGAGAGTTAAATATCTTTTTTTCTTTATAGATTGGAGTTATTAATTTAACTTTATTTTTAAATAATCTATGCTTTTGTTGCTAGGAACAATTGCTTTACCAAAGTAGATTATAATTTAAGTTGAAAGATAGTCTTTGAATGTTATTCACCAATAATAATGGTACTGTAGTCAATGGAATATTGAGACTCTCTAGATTTAGTTACACTATCTCCATTCAACAGACATATAATCTGTTTTCCTGACTATATACAAGTTCCTCTGTGGGGTGCTATGGAGACAGATGGACAGACAGACAGACAGACTCACGCACACACACAGGGTATCTGCTGTAAAGGAGCTTATATTCTATTGGGAGTATATGGTGGGTTATATACTAGATAGATAGATAGATAGATAGATAGATAGATAGATAGATAGATGAATAGATGCAAATGACAGAGAAAGTTATTTAATTAATTAAGCCTTGTTGTACTAAATACTAAACTTGAAGGTCCTCATTTCAGTCCTATTCAAAGTATTTTGTTCATAGAAACATATATTAATTTGATATAGCATTGAGAAACATGATAAATCATGCCACAATCTGAAAAAAGCATAATTTTTAAATATGCAATTGGGAAATATAATTTTCCCAAGTATATTATTTTCAAATAATACGTCATATATTTACTGTTCTGTATTGTTTCACCATTAAAGTCTTATTCAATACATCTAAAGTCTTTTGCAAGCCACAGGGGTAGGCCTAAAATATTTTAACCTTTGAGGTAATTTCCTCAAAATAATTTGAAAGTGTGGTCAGGTCAGCATCTAATTTATCACCAGTGTCATCACTAATTTATCAGACAACTTTAGGAATGTTGATTAAAACCACTAAATAGAATTACTAGGTAGACATATAACTTATAGGGGCATCAAAGTTACTCAGCCTCTAAAATTCTCACTGATTGGGCTTTCAAGAAGTTTCATGAGTAGAAGCCTTATGGAGAAATGGATACTTCTAGAGTAAAGTTACGAAAATGATATGAAATTAGGAAGGAAGTCTGATATTCTGTAAAGTGACTAGCCTCATGTTGGAAGGGTAAACATCAAATTTTCTATAAATACTCATTGATCAAGTATAAAAAATCAAGTAAAATGTAATAGGTATCTTGCAGGTAAAATGACTAGTCCTTTGGCTACCTTTCTTTCTTTTCAGTCAATTGTGAGTCACAACTTATTTGACTAACTGTGTGCTAGTAGACTGATATAGCCAGGTATGCCAAAAGAAAGAGAACAAGAGAGATGATGGTTCATATATGGATAACGGTCACGGTCAAAGTAAGAGATAAGTGATAGAGTGCTCTGTGCGAGGAATGCCAATATATAGAATGGAATAAAGTGTAAGAAGACTAGTAAGGTAGGGAAAGTTTGGCTTATGAAGACCTTAAATGGCAATGGGGGGATAGCATAATCTGATTTCTTATTTAGGAAAAGTACTTTGTCAGCTAGGAGAAAGCTAGAGTACAGTGGGGAGAGACTTGAGGAAGGGAGACCAATTAGAAGAAGATGGGTAATAGTTCAGGAAAAATGATAGGAGCCTAAGCTAGTGCTGTGGTCATCTTGGTGAATATATGAACACATATATGAGAAAGGACATAATTTGACATCAGATTCGATGGTGAGGTGGATGGAAATGTGAGTGAGGAGTTGAGAATGTCTTAGGGGTTGTGAGCCTGGGCAACTAGAAAGTTCGCAGTGAATTGGACAGTAAGAGAGAAATTCTAGAAGGGCAGCTAGTGCGGAAAGATAATTTGTTTTGGACAGGTTGAAATAGAGATGTTATGGAGCATCCAATTCAAGAAGTCCAAAAAGCAATTGGCATTATAGCTAAGAGAGAGATTAGAGCTAGATAAACAGATCTAGAATAATCTGAATAGAGATGAAGATTTAACTGATTTTATTTCTTGGCAGCCATCTTTATTTTTTCAGATCAGCCCTGAAAGTTGTGGAAAGGCTGAACGCCTGTATCAGTGCAAAGGAAGGATAATGTGAGCTTGCATGTGACATTGAGGACCAAAAAACTAAAAATCCACCAGACTGAACAGGCCTCTTGAGGTGGGACTTGTTTTCCTGACAAGGAAGAAAGAGCCTGCCTTAAGGGATGACAAGTGGATCTCTTTGTGACAGGGCAGGAAGGAACCAAGTAGTCACTACAACACAGATCAGATCACAATGCAATAGACTGGGTCACAGAAAGAACAGGCATCTGCTTCAGGACTTAGGGCCGGTGCTGCTTGATAAAGCTGATCAGCTCATTGGTGGAGGCACCATGAGAGGTCACAGGTGCATCGGAATCCAACTCAGGCTCAATTTTCTTGGCCAATTGCTTTCCCAGTTCCACTTCCACTGATCATAACTGTTGACATCCCAGACAACACCCTGAACAAAGATCTTTGCTCATACATGGCAATCAAGGCTCCAAGAATGAAAGGGTGAGCTTTGTGAAGACAATGGAATTAGTAGGACGATTTCCCTCAAAGACCTTATGAGGCAGCAGCTTCTTCAGGGCATAACCACTCTTGCCAGCAGCCTCCAGCTCCTTGTGTGCCTCCTCTGCCATCTTTCCTTTCATCAGGGCCTTGGTCTGGGCTAGGAAGTTGGCTAGAAGAATCTTGTGATGAAGGCCATTCCAGATTGGATTCTGTGTCTGAACAGGGATGAGAAAGTCGCAAGGGATCATCCAGGTACCCTGGTGAATAAGCTGGTACAAAGCATGTTGTCCATTGGTCCCTGGCTCTCCCCAAACAATGGGGCCTGTACTGTAGTCAACCTGGGCTTCTGACTTGGTGATGTACTTCCCATTAGACTCCATGTCACCATGCTGGAAGTAGGCAGCAAAGCAATGCATATACTGGTCATAGGGCAGCAAGGTCTGAGTCTCACATCTGAACAGTTAATGTACCAGATGCCTAGCATGGCAAGCAGCACAGGGGAATTCTTCTCCAGTGGGGTGGTGAGGAAGTGATTGTCCATCCAGTGAGCCCCCGACTACAGCTGCTCAAAGTAATCAAAACTAATATGCAGGGTGATGGAAGAGGCCAATAGCTGACCACAATGAGTAACGTCCACCAGCCCAATCCCAGAATTCAAACATATTTTGAGTGTCGATTCCAAAATCTTGAACTTTGGTGCATTGGTAGACAAGGCCACAAAGTGCTTTGCCCAGCTGAAGGATCCTTTGCTGCTGAAGGAACCACTCCTTGGCTGTCTCTGCATTGGTGATGGTCTCCTGGGTGGTGAATGTCTTTGAGGCAATGATGAAGAGGGAGGTTCTGGGTTGAGCTCAGCAAGGGTTGTGATATGTGTACCATCAATATTGGAGACAAACCAGACTCGAGGACCTCCTTTGGAGTAGGGCTTCAGGGCTTCTGTCACCATCAGAGGACCCAAGTCAGACCCTCCAATGCCAATATAGATCACATCTGTAATCGTCTTCCCAGTGTAGCCTTTCCAGTCTCCACCACGGACACGCAGGCAGAATGCCTTCATTTTCTCCAGCACTTTGTTCCTCTGGTACCACATCCTTGCCATCCACTAGAATGTGTGTGTTGGAGCGATTCCGCAGTGCCACGTGGAGCACAGCCCAGTCCTCAGTGAAATTAATCTTTGTCCCTTGCACATTTGCTCCCGAGCATCTTCCACTCCTCGAGAATTAGCCAGTCAATAAGCATCTTCATCACATCTCCTGTAATGAGATTCTTGGAATAATCCACAAGGATGTGTACATTTTTGGTGTCAAGATTCAGGCTGAAGTGGTTTGAAGCGGTCCTGGTCGGCCTCAAAAAGACGCCGCAGGTTGAGCTTGGACCCGTGCTTGCAGTGCCACTGGACTAGCTTCTGGAAGTTCGTTTCCTGGCTGAAAGCGGCCATGACGGGGACACAGAAGGTCTGGAAAGATACCGCGTGAAACTGAAGCACTGATACTGTGCAAAATCTAACCTGATTGTTAATAAGACCAGTACGTAAGTTAACAGAGGGAGGAAAAATGAAGATGTTCCATACAGAGTCTGAGGTGCACTGATGGCTAGCTGGCATGACATGTATGATAGAGAGTGGTCACAACGATAGAAGGAGAACTAAGATCTAGCAATATCGTGAAATCCGGATGGAAAAGATTATTGAGGAGGAAGTCATAAACAGTATCAAATACTATAAAGAGGAAAAGAAAGATGAAGTTTAGATAAAACCAGAGAAGCTCACCAAGAAGTAGGCAAGCAAAGCCTCAAGAAAAATACAATTGTGAAAAAATATCAAATAAATTCCTAAAAGACATGAAGCAAGGGTTTGAAAAAACATTTTCCTAAAATAAATTAAATTAGAGTGCTTGAGAAAATAATTGGAAAATACTATGAAAGAAAGAATTGGAAAGGGAATTAGCAGCTTGGAACAAGAGATAGAAAATCTTCTCCAGCAATAAACTCCCTGACAATTAAAATGGACAAAAGAGAAGGAAATGATGCCATGAGGCAGGTAAAACACTAAAAAATATAGAAATGTCATATATCTTAAAAGAAAAACAATTTGGGGGCAGCTAAGTGGCACAGTGAGTAGAGCACCAGCCCTGGAGTCAGGAGGACCTGAGTCATCTGTCTTCAGACACTTAACACATGTACTAGCTGTGTGAAATTGGGCAAGTCGCTCACCCCCAATTACCCTGACAAAAAACAAACAAACAAAAAAGAAAAACAAATGACCCAGAAAAAAATGTCTGAGGGGAAAAAAGTGAAGAATAATTGGATTATCAAAATGCATGAACCAACAACTAAAAAAAAGAGCCTGTACACCCAATTTGAAGAAATCTTACAGAGAATTCTTAGAAGCAGAAGACAAAGTGAAAATATAAAAAAGTCAGCTAGGCACCACCTTAAAGAACCTATAAAATGAAAATGGCCAATTTCATCACAAAATCCTTAATTTCCAGGCCAAAGAAAAAAATAGCATAGATATCCAGAAAGAAGGAATTCAAATATCAAGGAGCTATGGTGAGGATCACACATAGTTTCAGAGCTGCCATCTAAAGGAATAGAGAACTGGAACACATTTGCAGAAGGCAAAGGATATAGGATGACGCCTAAGAACAGTTTACCCAGCAAAACTGAGTATAATATTGTAGGGACAAAAAGTGGATCTTTAATGAAATGAGGACTTTCAAGTATCCTGATGAAAAGACTAGCAATATGTAGAAACTTTAAAGCTCAAACAAAGAGCTAAGAGAAGCATAAAAATCTAAGCAGTATGAACAATAAAAAACATTGATCAAGGATAGATTATTATATTCAAATATGGGGAGATGGTATATGTGCCCTCTGAAACCTATCATCTTCAAGGGTCATAGAGTGAATCTGATTAGACAAATGTAGTGAGACACTATGTTGTAAGAAACAATGGAGAAGCATTCAGAGATACTTAGGAAGCCTTGAATAAACTATTACATAGTAAAGTGAATAAGAACCAAGTGAACAATTTTTACAATGACAATGATATATATGCAGATATATATATGTATATGGGCATATATATATATGTATGTATACAGATATGTGTGTGTATATATATACATATATATATGTAGATATATATTATCTGAAAGGCAAATACTTTAAAAGAATTAGTAATTTTTATCAGCATAATGGTCAGCCATGATGCCAAGAGTTAATGTGGCAACATGCTACCTCCTGATAAAGAGGTAAAGGACACAGAGAATAGAATAACTTTTTTACATGGTCTCTGAAATTTTGTTTTGACAGACTAGACAAGTAGGTAATGGTTTTTATTTAGGTCCAATATGGAAGTAGGAAGGAAAATTAGTTTGAATTTTTGCTGATAAATCTATATCTATCCAGGTATTTATTTATGTGGAGGGGAGGAGAGAGAGGAGAGAGAGAGAGAGAGAGAGAGAGAGAGAGAGAGAGAGAGAGAGAGAGAGAGAGAGAGAGAGAGAGAGAGAGAGAGAGAGAGAGAGAGAGAGAGAGGGAGAGAGAGAGAGAGAGAGAGAGAGCGAGAGAGAGAGAGAGAGAGAGAGAGAGAGAGAGAGAGAGAGAGGAAGAGAGAGAGAGAGAGCGAGAGAGGAGAGAGAGAGAGGAGAGAGAATGAAAATGAATAGGGTATGCTTTACATATGACATGTTGAATAAATTTTCAGATGAGTCCCTGTATTATCAGTTTTACTTAACTGGTCAATTCTGTTAAAGACCTCCCCCCAAGTAGGAGCAATCTACAAATATTTGTAATGTAAAAAGAAAACATGAAAAAGTAAAAAAAAATAAGTGATAGTAGGGGAAGAAAGATAACTAGTAAAGTGCCACAACAATGTGGTAAATTTAAGTGCCAGCAAATGTTTTCAGTGTTGAGATTTAAAAACAAGCACAAACTCTCTCTGTTCACAAGGAATTTTCATTTTCTTCTAGTCATACCAGGGCCTACCTATTCATACACTGATGCTGTATCACTGTTTGGAGGTGACCTGTAATTTTCAACAGTTAAGCCCATTAGCCCTGACAGGTGCTATCAATCTGGAAAGTTTCTGAGGATGGACCTTGTCAAGAAGGTCTGTTACCTAAGAACCATCCTAGCTAATTGCAGAGAGGTTCATTGCCAGAATGCTGTCTCTGATTAAATGGTGATTTTTTTTGTCCCCAGCAACTCATAAAATTGTTAAGGTTTATAATCTTCAGGGGTAGAAACCACTCCTAGTCTAATCAAATGATAAGGCTTTTGGAATAATGAAGTATATTAATGGAAGAAAATATTTTTTCCTTTGACTGAGTCCAAGTTTTACAGAACAAATCCTTTCATTAAAGATATTTTTTTCTGTGAAGTTTGGATTCAGTAAAAGGGCCACACTTGAGGACCTAGAGGGCCACCTGTGGCCTTGAAGCCATAGGTTCTCCACCCCTGGATTAAGGAATACTTTTTGTATTTGTGTAGTGCTTTGTGATTTTTTGTTTTCTCTTTTTTCCCATGAAAGACCTAAAACAATGACCTGAATTTATTTAATTCTTTATTGTAAATACAAATTTAATTTTCTCTTCTGAATTCTCTGCCTCTCACCTCCCCCATTTCCATTCATTGAGAGGGCAAAAAAGCAAAACTGATTACGAATATGTATAGTTCCTACATTAGATTGATCCCAAAGGGTAAAATGAAAATATGATTTAATCTGCAGATAAATATTTGCTGGATAAGACTGGTTTTATATCTCATTTGATCTTCAGAATAGCTCATTGAGGTAGGTAAGGCAGACATTATTATTCTGAATTTATTGAGGAAGTCAAACATCTAGAAGTTAAATATTTGTCCAGATCTGCAAAGCTTCTAAGTGGCAGAGACGGGACTTGAACTCAAGGCTTCTGACTCCTAGGCCTGCTTTTCCACCACTGTATAATGCTTCCCATGTCCAGTCAGAAGAGGTAAGTTTCATTGGGAATGCATCAGTGCTGGAACACTGAAAACTGTTTTAACTTTGTCTTCCCCCCAAAGACAAAGCAGAGAGGACTGAAATAATGCTACTCATCATTTTACAGCAGCTTGATACATTCCCTTGTGAAATGGGAAGAGTCAAATTGATTAATGTTGTGACTTTGTCTTTTAGTTTCTCAAAGTATATGTTTGTTTTTTCATGACATACTCATTAAGTTCATTTTCTCTTCTTTATTTGGCAGGTTAATTCTAGGTTAAAGTTATGGTTTTTGAACAATGTTTGCAATCATAGAGACCATCAACATCTAATACCAAATCCTTTTCTCTTCTGATTCATCATTTGAGAAGCTCTGTTCACTGACCCATCTGCAGTTCATCAGTTCATGGCTAACCTCTTTCAGACTCATTTTCCTCATCCATAAAATGGAAATAATGAAATGTCCACTACTTACCTCACAAATGATTGTTATGAGGGAATCTTTTTCTAAACTTGAAAGTGAGATGTACACATGTATATCTGTATGTATATACATATATAAAAACACAATATAATATATCTATATAGGCACATATACATACTCATATATGCATATACACATATTTGTATATATTTAACTTGAAACAATGCATATGGTTTGATATAAAATAAGCTTCAAAAATTGTCTAAGTTATCGACTCTCCTTGGAGAGTTAAAGGGATGATCTTGAAGGTCTTCAAGATTTCAAAATGCCCTTTGAATTAAAGAGAAAAATTAATTTGTTAAATTACATCATAATTATACCGTTTTAATATAACTATAGTGTAGTAGTATGTCTCATTTATGCTGAAGTAACTGGAAAATCCCATTCCCCAAATATTCTGGATAATAAAACTGACCCTATTACTTCCTTTACAAATATGCTAGTGATCACAATGATGATTTCACTCAAAATGCTTTCTTTTTAATTATTTCCTAAGTTTTTCTTTAAAATCAGGAAAGATTAAGAGAGAAATATGATCTTTGAAAAGCAGAAAAAATACTAAAAATTCTGTTTTCTATTGAGCAATATATACACAGATAAATGAAACACTAGTTCACATAAATCATAGTTATAAGATAAATTATTTTATTTTTAGAGTAATCTCTTCAAACAGAGTCAATGTATTTTGCCTGTTGGTGGAAAAGACATGTATTGTTTATAGAGACTTTGGATAATATGGCTTTTATATAATGTTTAGAACAAGTTATTACTCTAGCTAAGAGTGAGCAATCATTTTTTTAATGTATGAAGAACATTCTTATTTAGGTCCTTAGGTCCTTACATTTCAGGAAGTATATTAATGTGAATGTGGGAAAAATTACATCTAATTTTCATTAATCTAAATGAAATTTAGCGTTGCCTTAAACTATTTAAACACCATTCTAAGAAAGGGTTCATAGGCTTCAACAGAATACCCTGACATGTTAATGATTTTTTAAAAAGTTAAGAGCCCTCAGATTCAAGAATGAATTGAAGCCAGATTAAACCATCTCTGGAGAGTCAATTGTTAAATTTTCAATTTCAGCATTTATATCTTGTAAATCTAAGAATTCTTAGAAATCTAAGAAATCTAAATGCTCTAAATCAGAGCTTGATTTATAACTCTCTTGATTGTGTAACTCACTTAAGAAATGATAGAGAAATATCAATCATGCAAGTGAAATTTAAAAATGTGTCGTAGACTTAGGGTCCCTCATGTCCTTTTTCCCTATCCTTTATATGATTACTTGACTTAATGTTTCCCTGTATCTAAGGTGAAATTCAGGGGAAAATTTTTTGATCGTGTTTGTTATTTCTTCTTTGTCTTTCATTGTGTCATCCTGGGATGTACTAGAAGGTCATTGCACTCATCAGTCAAAAGACTTAGCTTTCCGTGCCACATCTGATACTTTCTGAGATTTTTGGAGGAATCTCTCTTTCTCTAAGACTGAGTTTCCTTACATAAAAATAAGGAGGCAGGGCTTAGTAAAACTATTAGGTCCTTTTCTGTTCTAGTATTCCATGATTATAATCCAAGTATGGTTGTCACCATCTTCAGCATGAAAATGTTATTGTGCACCAGGCATTTATGAGATCAACAATCGTGTATTTAAATCTGAAAATTACCTTCAAGGTTTAACCTTGTGGGCTTAGCACAGTCCCTGGAATGTAGTACGTATTTAAAAAATGTTTATTTATTGATTAATTATTTGACAGATGAGAAAATGAGGGTTAGAGACATGAACTGATTTGCTAAAGGTTACACAAGGAATACATGGCAGAACTATGATTTGAACCCAGGTCCTCCACCCCCCAATCCAGAGCTCTTTCCACTCTTACAATATTGTTTCTAGGAGGAATAGAGACTAAAAAGGTGTCATTCTTGTAGTGAAGAAGTCTACATTGGTACATTTATAGGCATTCAAATATCCATTTTTATGAACTTATAAATGATTGACTATAGGAAGGAAATATTTACAAAGCATCTGCAATGTGCCTACACTATCGTAAGTTCTTTACAAATATTACCTCATTTGAACCTTAGAACAGTTTTGAGTGGTATGTGCTATTATCCCCATTTTTATGATTTATGAAACTGATACAGATGGAGGTTAAGTGGTTTGTTCAGGGTCAAACATCTAGGGGGCATCTGAGGATGAGTTTGAACATAGGTCTTTCTGCCTCTAGCTCCAAGTATTCTATCTAGAGTGCCACCTAGCTTTCTCTAGTAATCACATTGTCAAAAAGTCTTCAACAGGAAAACAAGCATTCACACGTTGAATCAGAATAGGTAAGGGTTAGGCAATGGAACAGACAAGGAAAGTTTCAGGGAACTAAGACAATACCACAAGATGATACCATTATTACTCTAGACTGTATGAGGTAAATGTTCATGAGCAAGAGAAACTGCAAAAACTGAATGAATAGAGCGTTAGGAATCAGGAACATATTTCAGTATTAGGAAACTTAATTATGGAAGGTACAAAAGGAATCAGGGATGTTTATGTTGGAGAAGACATGGCCCATGGAGTAGTGATAAGCACCACCCCACTCAAATCCTTCGAACAATCCCCTTGCCATCCTAGCTGCCCTTCTTTGGTCAAGCTCCCTACCTAAGAATCATAAAATATCACAGACCTAGACTTTAATAATGAACCCAGCAAATAGTCATTTAATTTTTCTTGAATTACTTCAATAATAGGGAATCCACTACCTTGAGTGGTAGCCCATTCTACTTTGAGGTAGCCTCAATTCAAATTTTTACCTCACATCAAAACTATTACACCTTGCTCTCAATTTTGCCTTCTGCAGCCAAGTCAAGTCTAATTCCCTTAGATACAACACCCCTTCACATATTTGAAGAGAGATATGATATGATATGCTTGGCAATTCTTTATTTCTGGTTAAAGAAAATCAATTCCCTCAACAGATCTCCGTGGAGTATCCTCTTGAGCTCTTGCACCATTCTTCTTCTTCTCTAAATACTCTCCAGTTTATTAATGTGTTTCCTAAAATGTGAAATTCAGATCTTAACATGAAATCCCAGAGGAGGTCTAATTTGGGCAGGGCAGAGGACCTCCCTCTTTCTGGACACTATATTTATTTTAATTCAGAACTCTCAGTTCCAGGATTCTATCATAGTAATTGGTTTAATGCAAATACTAGTATTAACACAAGAAATATAGCCCTTCAATCTGTAAAGCTTCAGTTTTAATGGTGGTATTCATAAATTGGTTTGTGTTGAAGATTTGTATTGTTTTGCCAGTGGTATTTTCTCTTTCCTTTGATCCAACTTCATCATTACTAGGCTTATGCAAAAAAAGACATCTGAGGCAGAAAATAAGATTCTTTATGTAGAAAATATTTTTAAGCAATTAATTGGTGGTGGCACAAATGAAAACTAAATGAAATTTAACAAATGAGGAATGATTAAATAAATTCTGGTAAATGAATGTGTTGTACCTTTAAAAATGAGGAAATAGATGGCTTTCAAAAAACATTGAAAGACTTGTGGACTGATTCAGAGGCAAGTGAGCAGAACAAAAAAACTAATGTATGCTATACCACCAAGATTACAAAAATGGACAATTTTTGTATGGATACAAATATATATGGATATTCATAAATGGTCGAAGATAGAAAGGAACAAAATGAGGACAACAATGTATATGGTAACAACAACGCTGTAAAGAAAAACAACTTTGAATACTATAAGAACTACAATAAAAACAACAGTCATCAATAATTCCAGAGCAACCATGAGTGTTTGTGTGTGTGTGTGTGTGTGTGTGTGTGTGTGTGTGCATTTCTAAGTGAGTGAGTGTGAGTTTGCCATTGTGGGAATTTGTTTTGCTTGATTATACTTATTTGTTACAATAAATTTATTTTCTCTCAATTGAGGTAGGTGTAAGGGAGAAAATAGATTTCTGTTAACTTAAAAAAATACTGAAGTGGAATTCAGTTGTGAAATTTTGCAAGCATTTTCAGATGAGGTCTCACTATAGTCAGTTTTGCTTAACAGTTTCACTTTGTTACAAAAGAACTCTCATGAAGTACAAGTAATTTGTAAATGTCAGTAATGTAAAAACAAAACAACACACACACACATCAAGAAAACTTTTGCTTAAAAAAGAAAGTGAAGCGTAAGAACAAAAGATGAACTTAACATTGTATTTCAGTTTTGAAAATCCTTGATATTCTTGTTTCCATTCAAAAGTGAGGGAGAACATATTTGCCAGCCTGATAAAGCTCAGTTTTATAACCAAAGGATCACCAGAGAGAGCATATACTTCTGACTTATAATGAGCTTTGACGAAGAGAAACCTTACTACTTAATGGATCCAGTGGAAATGTCTTAAATAGTATTAATTACCAGGAAATCCTTTTGAGAGTTTTTTGTCTATAATTATTTTAAAATTTTTATGTTATATTAGTTTAAGAAATGGAATAAATGATGTGTTCCAAAGCTATGGCCAAAGGGAAGATTTAAACATGCAGTTATAGAGAAAGAGTAAAAAATGCCCTGTCATATGAATATCCCATGGTCTTCTGGTTTAAAAATTATAATATAATAATTCAAATAATAATTAATATACCAAAATTCTTTAAAATAATTATTGCCTTGATTAGTGAAAAGAACAAATTAATGGTAATCTTTTTTTTCTATGTTTGCCACTGTTTGATCACCATGTAAAATTATGTCTAGCTTCACTTGGTTAGCATCTCTAATTTTTAACTCATTTTAATAACTCAAGAATGAAAGAAAAACTCATGGTGGAAAAAGCTATGCACATGCAGAGAAAGAATTACAGAATCTGAGTGCAGACTGAGGCAAACTATCTGCTCTCTTTTTTCCCCTTCTTTTTTGGTTTTGTTTCTTTTTTATGATTCATTCCATTGGTTATAATTCTTCTTTACAATTGGACTATTATGTAAATAAGTTCAATGTGAAGGTATATGTAGAACGTACATATGCTGTCTTGGGGGAGAAGGGGGGAGAGGGAGTGAGAGAAAATTTTGAACCCCAAACTTATGGAACTGAGTGTTGTAAATGAAAATATATATATATATATATATATATATATATATATAATATATATATATATATATATATATACACATATAATTAAAAAAATAATTGTTGATTTATGTGTTTCCTGTATGTAAGGAACAACTGAGGATTCAAAGTCAAACATAAAATACATTAAGGAGCCTTACATTCAACTGGAAGGGAGTCAAAGGTATACAGATAAAATAAGTCCAGACAACACACATGCAGTATAAATGCAAAGTCATTTCAAGACAGTGGGAGCTATCATCTGCTGGTATCAGGAAATGCCTTACATAGAAAATAACATTTGCCTCTGTGATTGCATGTCAAAATAGAAAGATATTTGGGGAAGTAAATAGGAACAAAGTCATTAAAATGATGAAATAATCCAAACAAAGGACAATGACACAGAATCTTTTCAGGTTTTAAACTGAAACTGCCATCATGTCTGGAGAGCCTTGCAAATTTGTGCCACTCATTCAAGTGGTTCCCCAATGAGCTACTTTGAATAGTATGACCTCCTGCTAGCCTGTCTAAGCAACACCAGGTGAATAACCACGAAGGTGTTGATTAAAAAATTGTACAAGTACAAGCAATGTTTGTCACTCTGCTGGTATAAGATAACCTTTCCCATGCTTGTACAGATCGAATAATGAAATTTATCAGTAAGTTTTTTGAAGATCCCTTAAATGGCAACCATTTGAGCTATGGAATAATGCATGTGGGTAAAAAAGACTGAGAAAGGGCAATAGTGCAATTATATCCTATTCTAGATAAAAGTCTTAGTATACACAGAGAATCAAGCAGGAAGACCATAGTGGTGAGCTAAATGAGCTGGGGAAAATGAGTATTGTCAGTGTTCTAAATATAAATCCATGACTGTATGGAACTGAAATAATGTTTTATTAATAGAAGAAACATTAGAATACAGACAAAAGTACCTTATAAAAACTTCAACCTTTAACTTGAACAATGCCAAGGTGGTTTATCAGGTGGGAGGCTACTTCGTCAAAAGCAAACCACAGATAGTGAACCCTTTGATTATAAATGTTGTCTGCCTTTTGTCACTTAGAAGAACTATATGACAAATTTGAAATAAAGTCATTACCAATCAAGGAGGTGATAATAGACAGCTACTGCTGTTCCATGATGCTAATTCCAACATCTGTCGTGGAATCTCTGTGGCATTTTAACTTAAAGCTAAAATGAATATAGACAGGGTCATCTATGAAGCTTTGCATTGGAATGTATTTTCAATGGTCAAACTAAATTGGGACAGAGTAATCTTTCCAGTCTTACTTCACCATATCCCTTTTCATGCACTCTATACTGTAGACAAACTGGACTATAAACCATTTTTTTAAATCCCTACTGCAGCAGTACAGTTTAATGTATTCACAAGATCTCCTCTGCCTCTCACCCCTAAAGTCTTTCTGTTTCTAGAATTCTGTAAGAATAAGTGCCTTAATCATAGTCACATAGGTAAGAATCAGAGGAAGGATTTTTAACCCAGACACTCTGACTCCAGAGATAAAGTCCTTTCCAGAAGGAGACAGACAGAGAGAGAGAGAGAGAAAGAGAGAGAGAGAGAGACAGAGAGAGACAAAGACAGAGAGGCAGAGACAGACAGAGACAGAGACAGAGAGAGCATGTGTATGGCTGTGTGCGTCTACAAAAATGGCTAATTTCCCCATCAATCAACAGACATTTGTTATTAATTTCTATATTCCAGACACCGTTCCAAATTTCCGGGAATACTTTATCTGGTGACAAATTTCCTATTGTATCTTATCTGAATCTCTTTTGCCCCTACTGGATTTAACCTTGTCTTATATTTATGAATATACATATTTTATCTCCATTTGACTGTATCTCTTTTTGCAACTTTATACTTACTGTGTCTAGCACAGAAGTTCCCAAACTTATTTGGTGTACTGACCCCTATTAAAAAATTTACTTGGGGGGCGGAGCCAAGATGGCAGCTGGTAAGCAGGGACTAGAGTGAGCTCTGTACCTAGTCCCTCCAAAAACCTATAAAAAATGGCTCTGAACCAATTCTAGAACGGCAGAACCCACAGAACAGCAGAGGGAAGCAGGGCTCCAGCCCAGGACAGCCTGGATGGTCTCTGGGTGAGGCCTATTCCACATGGAGCTGGGAGCTGGGAGCTGGGAACGGAGTGGAGCAGAGCCCAGCCTGAGCGGTGTGGAACAACCAAACTTGGAGTCGGGTGGATGGGGCCCCTAGTGCCATGAATATGTGAGCTGCGGCAGTTACTAGACTCCTCGACCCACAAACACCAAAGACTGCGGAGAAGGTTAGAGGGAAAAGCTGAGGGAGTGGAAGGAGTTCGCGGTTCGGCTTCCAGCCCCGGGGGCAGCGGAGGTGGGGCAGCTACAGTTGCTGCTACTTCTGGCCCCAGGCCCACCTGGTGGGAGGAATTAAGTGGTGGATCAGAGCAGGAGTGCACCACCTGCTGAAGATCTAAGCCCTGCCTGGCTGGGGGTTCTTGGGGAAGGAGCAGTGCTGGTGTGACAGAGCTGGCACCTCCCCCCCAAACGTGGAACATAGAACTCATTAGTCTACAAGCAGTCATACCCCACTGAAAAACTCAAGGGTCAAGTTAGTTGGTTGGGAATATGGCCAGGCAGTGAAAGCACAGCCAGATTCAGTCTCAGACTTTGGATTCTTTCTTTGGTGACAAAGAAGACCAAAACATACAGCCTAAAGAAGACAACAAAGTCATAGAGCCTACAACCAAAGCCTCCAAGAAAAACATGAACTGGCCCCAGGCCATAGAAGAACTCAAAAAGGATTTGGAAAAGCAAGTTAGAGAAGTAGAGGAAAAATTGGGAAGAGAAATGAGAAGGATGCGAGAAAACCATGAAAAACAAGTCAATGACTTGCTAAAGGAGAACCAAGAAAATACTTAAAAATACACTGAAGAAAACAACACCTTAAAAAACAGACTAACTCAAATGGCAAAAAAGCTCCAAAAAGCCAATGAGAAGAATGCCTTGAAAGGCAGAATTAGCCAAATGGAAAAGGAGGTCCAAAAGACCACTGAAGAAAACACTACTTTAAAAGTTAGATTGGAGCAAGTGGAAGCTAGTGACTTTATGAGAAATCAGGATATTATAAAACAGAACCAAAGAAATGAAAAAATGGAAGACAATGTGAAATACTTCCTTGGAAAAACCAGTGACCTCGAAAATAGATCCAGGAGAGATAATTTAAAAATTATTGGACTACCTCAAAGCCATGATCAAAAAAGAGCCTAGATACCATCTTTCAAGAAATTATCAAGGAGAACTGCCCTGATATTCTAGAGCCACAGGGCAAAATAGAAATTGAAAGAATCCATCGATCGCCTCCTCAAATAGATCCAAAAAAGAAATCTCCTAGGAATATTGTTGCCAAATTGCAGAGCTCCCAGATCAAGGAGAAAATACTGCAAGCAGCCAGAAAGAAACAATTTGAATATTGTGGAAACCCAATCAGAATAACCCAAGATCTGGCAGCTTCTACATTAAGAGATCGAAGGGCTTGGAATGCGATATTCCAGAGGTCAATGGAGCTAGGATTAAAACCTAGTATCACCTACGCAGCAAAACTGAGTATCATGTTCCAAGGCAAAATCTGGATTTTCAATAAAATAGAGGACTTTCAAGCTTTCTCAGTGAAAAGATCAGAACTGAATAGAAAATTTGACTTTCAAACACAAGAATCAAGAGAAGCATGAAAAGGTAATCAAGAAACAGAAATTGCAAGGGACTTACTAAAGTTGAACTGTTTTGTTTAAATTCCTACATGGAAAGATGATATGTATGATTCATGAGACCTCAGTATTAGGGTAATTGAAGGGAATATGCATATATATATATATATGTTTATGTATATATATATAAGTGAATGTGTATGTATGTATATATCTATGTGAATATGTATGTATGTATGTATATATATATATGTGTTATCATATATATATATATATGTAAAATAGAGAGAGCAGACACAGGGTGAGTTGAAGATGAAGGGAAGATATCTAAAGAAATAAATGAAAACTAAGGGATGAGAGAGCAACATATTGAGAGAGGGAGATAGGGAGAGATAGAATGGGGTGGATTATCTCGCATAAAGGTGGCAAAAGGAAGCAGTTCTGTGGGAGGAGGGGAGAGGGCAGGTGAGGGGGGAATGAGTGAACCTTGCTCTCATCAGATTTGGCCTGAGGAGGGAATGTCATATATACTCAGTTGGGTATCTTACCCCACAGGTAATAAGAGGGAGGAAGATAAAAAAATAAAAGGGGGGGATGATGGAAGGGAGGGCAGATGGGGGTGGAGGTAATCAAAACAAACACTTTGGAAAGGGGACAGGGTCAAGGGAGAAAATTCAATAAAGTGGGAGGGGTTGGGAAGGAGCAAAATGTAGTTAGTGTTTCACAACATGAGTATTGTGGAAGGGTTATACATAATGATACATGTGTGGCCTAGGTTGAATTGCTCGACTTTTTAGGGAGGGTGGGTTGGAAGGGAAGAGGGGAGAGAATTTGGAACTCAAAGTTTTAAAACAGATGTTCAAAAACAAATAAAAGTTTTTGTATGCAACTAAAAAATAAGATACACAGGCAACGGGGCGTAGAAATTTATCTTGCCGTACAAGAAAGGAAGGGAAAAGGGGATGAGAGGGGAGGGGGGTGATAGAGGGGAGGGCTCACTGGGGAACAGGGCAACCAGAATATATGCCATCTTGGAGTGGGGGGGAGGGTAGAAATGGGGAGAAAATTTGTAATTCAAACTGTTATGAAAATCAATGCTGAAAACCAAATATATTAAATAAATAAATTTAAATTAAAAAAAAATTTACTCAGCGCCTCCCTGGAAATCTACTTCCTTTAACCCTTTATTGGTTTTTTTTTCAAATTTCCATTATTTCAAAAAAATAAAAAAAAATAAATGTAGCATCTTAACTTTAATAGTTTATTGTAAATTTTTGGGATTTTTCCTCCATTGAAATTTTGATGATGCAATATTGCATCATGCAACCATATAGCATGGTATTGTGAACAATTCATTACATGCACGTATTCCTGCTGATGTATGGTGGACTTCGTAACAACATGTGACACATTAGCCTCCCAACACTTGCTGTGAGAGAACTTTACCACTGATTCATTATAACTTGCATTTTGTGCATTTATTTGGAAAATAATGTAATCACTATGATTTTAACTCTGTTACACAACAGATAAAACAGGGATGAATGAGTTTTCAGAATTTTCTTCTCTTCTCTCCCTTCCTTATGCTTCCACTGTCCCTCTCCACATTTGCACCTGAGGGTACTACCACCTCTCTGGACCATTCTAGTACCCCCTCGGAGGCAATATTACCTACTTTGTGAACCTATGGAATCTAGCATTTGATAAACACTTAATGTTCAATGGATTGAATTGAGTTTTGTACAATGTACAATGTTCTTTTGTACAAAGAAAAGATGTGCAATATTAAATATTTTTTCTTTCATTTGAAAAATTAGATTTATATCATATATAAGTAGAAACATATATCTGTATATGTACTTTATTTTCTTTTTCACCATTCAAGAAATTTTCTTGTCCTCTTATCATTTTGGAATTGACCACCTGCGGGAATTTATGATTCTCTTCTACAACTGGTTAACAGTCTTGCTGTGATTGTGTTGTTTTCCCAGCACACTCAAAACTATTATGAATGTCAAACTTCTAGAAATGACCATAGACTTCCAGTTTCTAATACTATCCTACATTCTAAATTACTTAAAAACTTCTTATTGATTTAAATGTAAATCCCAAATATACCAAGAGAGGAGCAAATTTGAATCTAAAGACTCTAGAATTCCTTAATGCATCTTATCTCGCTGTCTATCTATCTTATCTTATCTTGTCTTATCTTATCTGTCTATCTATCTATCTGCCTAAGATGTACTTTGTATTAAGTGATTTGGCAGCTCCATACTCAGTGGCATTTTAGATCCGATGTAGGCCCTACTTAACCAAAGTGATCTAGGACAGTTAGGCAATTCCAAAGACAGAGCAGTGTGTCTTGTGTCAGGAAGACCTGGGTTCAAATGCAGCTTTGAACATTTCCTATCTGTGTGACCTTGGGCGCATCACTAAGCCTCAGTTTTCTCATCTGTAAAATGACAACAATAATAGTACTTATCTCCCAGAGTTGTTGTGAGGATCAAATGATACAATAGTTTTGAAGTTCTTAGTACAGTGCCTGGCACATAGTAAGCACTACATAGATTCTATTTTTAAATCCTACCCATCCTGGTTTCTTTTTTTCTTTGGGAGAAGGGAAGGCAGGGAAATGGGGGTTAAGTGACTTGCCCAAGGTCACACAGCTAGTAAGTGTGTCACAAGTGTCTGAGGCCAGATTTGAACTCAGGTCCTCCTGACTCCAAGGCCAGTGTCATACGCACCGAGCCACCTAGCTGCCCCTTACCCATCCTGTTTTGCAGTACTTCATGACTCTCTTTGCTAGGTAACTAATAAACTTCACTACTATAATAATGAATGATAACTTGACATATTACTTTTCCCAGGTAATATATTTTCACTCTAATAGGGACCTTTTACTGGGAAACAATATTTTGGATGTGTTAAAAGTGATCATTTTGGGTAAGTTTTGTCATGCATAAAATGAAGAAGGTGGACTAGATGGTCTTTGAAATTCCCTTCAATTCTAACACTATGTATTTCCCTTTCAAAATATGAGTAAAACATGAAAAGATACAGAAATGAGTCAGAATTTTATAGATGTATAAACTAGGTGAGACATGGAACTATAACACTCAGAGATGTGAGGCATACGTTTTACCTCAGATCATACCTAGAGGAATCACTTTCAATCAGACTCTTCTTTAGTGGCCAGAAGACTTCAGGAAAGGCTAAAGATTGGAACAGAAGATGCTATATTGGAAGAAAGGGGTAAACTTTTAAGACAGGGAGAAGAGGATCTGGCCAAGCAATGTCTAGACTTGAGTAACAGGGCAGAGATAAGAAGAACTTAGGCTGTCTCAACACCATATCTACTAAAATAAACAAGAATGAATTCTGTATATATGAAGTTGCCTATTTGTACCTTATTTTAAGAGAGCTGATCTGACCTGAGGAAGAGATTAAGGGAAAATTGCCTGGATTAATCAAAGCAATTACTTCTAGGTGAGTAGCAAAAGGAAAGATGACTGGGCACAGAAGATGAACCATTTGACGAGTCTCCAGCTAGTCTTAGAAATGAATAAATATAATCTTACTTGGTCCACTTAAACATGGGGGAATTTAGAACATCTTCTCAAACATTTTCCCTGTAGCTTTACAACCCTAACTTATTGGAAAAGGATTGTTTACCAGTACAAAGCAAGCTGACAACCTCTTGGATAAATTTTTGACACTGACAGCTTTATGAAAAGGCCAATAAATATGGCATTATTAATGTACCAGAGCCCTGTTCTTCATTTAGGAGCCTGCTGTTGATGGCTCATAGTATGTCTTATGTGTTAAGAACAAAAAAAGCTTACTGAGTACTATAAACCAATCTGCATAATACCTAAATAGGAAATTTCTTAATTCAAACCTAGGAATGAAAGGGATAATATCAGACAGTTGTTATTTTGTGTTGTTCTGATTGTTATCAATTAATCAACCTTTATTATGACAAGCTGTTATTAAGTGTCTTTTATATGTCACATAATGTACTAGGTACCAAGGATGCAAAACATCTGAAGAGATTCTGGTAATGGCAAAGGGATAGTTCAGTTACAGTGAAGGGAACAACAGGGACAAAAGTGAGGATCAACAAAGAGCATGGTATTTTTGTGGAATGCTGAGAATATCAGCTGACTAAAGTTGATCTGAGGTCAGGAAATAAGATTAATTAATTAATTCAATAAACATTGATTAAGCACTCAAGAATTTTTTTGTACTTGGCTAGATGCTAGAATAAGTAGATCTGGTCCAGGAAACACAGCTTTAAAAGCTAGGTTGATTAATTTAAATATCTTGTCATAAGAAATTTTAAGTCATTGAAGGTTTGTAACATGTTAAAAACTGCTTCTTTAAGGAAAATTTGATCAGTGGTACCAAGAAGGATGGTATTTTAGGGACAATGTACACTAGAATTCCTGTCACAGGCCTTAATCTATTATAGCTTTCCTTAACTCCCTGTCCCATGCAAGTTAGGTTGTTTTTTTTTCCCTTAAAATGTATTGAAATCATCCTTGAGATTTAATGGATCAGGAGGTTGACATTTAGTCATGTCTAGAATTTCATGACCCTATTTGGCTTGTTTATTTTTTTTTGCAAAAAATATGAGACTTATATGACTTTATATGAGACTTCATGCCGTCTTAGGGAGGGAGGGGGGAGGGAGGGGAGAAAAACTGGAACTCAAAACTATGTAGAACCGTGTGTGGTAAACTAAAAATAAATAAAACACCTTAAAAAAAAGTGCTGAATTGGCAAATTATCCATAGATCTGACAGGTAAACCAGTACTTGCTCTCATAATTTGCAAATAGTGTCACTAATTATATCTCAATCATGCACCCATTTTGAACTTATCTTGGTACAAAGTTTAAGATGTTGATCTATGCCTAGTTTCTGCCATAGTATTTTCCAGTTTTCCAAGTGGGTTTTGTCAAATAGTTGGTTCTTATCCCAGAAGTTGGAGTCTTTGGGTTTATCAAACATTAGATTACTATAGTTATTGACTACGGTGTCTTGTGTACCTAACCTATTCCACTGATACACCAATCTATTCCTTAGCCAGTACCAAGTGGTTTTGAGGATTGTTGCTTAGTAATATTATTTAAGATCTGCTATAGCTAAGCCACCTTCCTTGTATTCTTTTCTTTAATATCCTTGATATTCTGGACCTTTTGTTCTTCCAGATGATTTTTTTTACTTTCTACTTTTAATGTTATATCAATCAAGTGACAAAGAGGATGCATTATGGAACTTGATAAAATAATAACAAAACTAATCTGGAAAAAGGAAAAGACTGAGAATCTCAAGAGAAATGATGAAAAGAACTAGGGATGAAGGGAGAATAGCACTTCCAGACCTCATAATATACTATAAAGCATCAGTAATCAAAACCACATGGCATTGACCAAAAAATAGAAAGATAGATAAATGGAAAAGACAAGACAGAGTTGGAAACAATGGAATTCAATAATTCAATGTTTGGTAAAGTGGAAAACAAAAATTACCTAGGAAAAATGTATTTGATAAAAACTGAAAAACTAGAAAGCTGGAAAGCAGTCTGGCTTAGACTAACACCTTATACCATATTCCTCAATATACTCTAAATGAATACTCAGCCTAATCATTAATGACCCAACTACAAGAAAAATTGGTAAAGAAATCGATCATATAATTTTTACAGCTATGAATAGGAGAGGTATGCTTTTTTAAATTAGATTTTTTATTTTTAGTTTACAACACTTATTTTTGCAAGTTCTTGAGTTTCAAATTTTCTTCCCTTCCCTCTTCTACCCCCTCCCTCCCAAGATGGCATGCAGTCTGATATAGATTCTACATAAACCTTCACAGTAAACTTATTTACATGATAGTGAAGTTGCAAATAAGAATTATGATCAATGCAATAAATAATGAGACAGAAGAAACAAAACCAAAAAATAAAGGAAAAAAAGAGAGAACAAATAGTTGGCCTCAATCTGCATTCAGATTCTCCAATTCTTTATCTGGATGTAACTAGCTTTTTCCATCATGAGATCTTGGGAGCTATCTTTGAGTCTTGTATTGCTGAGGAGAGGCAAGTCGATCAGTTAGTCATCACAGAATCAATATATCTCTGGTTGTGCATAATGTTCTCCTGGTTCTGCTCATCTCATTCAACATCAGATCATGTAGGCCTTTCCATGTTATTATGAAGTCCGTATCTTCCCCATTTCTTAGAGCAAAATAGTATTCCATTATTTTCATATACCACAACTTGTTCAGCCATTCCCCAATTGATGGACATCCTCTTGATTTCCAATTCTTTGCCACCACAAAAAGAGTCACTATAAATATTTTTGTACATACAGGTCCCTTTCCCAATTCTGTGATCTCTTAATGTAGAAGCTGCTAGATCTTTGGTTATTCAGATTGTGTTTCCACAACACTCAAATTATTTCTTTCTGACAGCTTACAGTTTTTTCTCCTTGATCTGGGAGCTCTGGAATTTGGGGACAATATTCCTAGGAGATTTCTTTTTGGGATCAATTTGAGGAGGGGATCTGTGGACTCTTTCAATTTCTATTTTGCCCTGTGGCTCTAGAATATCAGGGCAGTTCTCCTTGATAATTTCTTGAAAGATGATATCTAGGCTCTTTTTTGATCATGGCTTTCAGGTAGTCCAATAAATTTAAAATTATCTCTCCTGGACCTATTTTCCAGGTCAGTGGTTTTTCCAAGGAGATATTTCACATTGTCTTCCACTTTTTCATTCCTTTGGTTCTGTTTTATAATATCTTGATTTCTCATCAAGTCACTAGCTTCCACTTGCTCCAATCTCATTTTTAAGGTAGTATTTTCTTCAGTGGTCTTTTGGACCTCCTTTTCCATTTGGCTAATTCTGCCTTTCAGGGCATTCTTTTCCTCATTGGCTTTTTGGAGCTCTTTTGCCATTTGAGTTAGTCTATTTTTTAAGGTGTTGTTATCTTCAGTATATTTTTCATTATTTTTTGGGTCTCCTTTAGCAAGTCATTGACTTGTTTTTCATGGTTTTCTTGCATCCTTCTCATTTCTCTTCCCAATTTTTCATCTACTTCTCTAACTTGATTTTCCAAATCCTTTTCGAGCTCTTCCATGGCCTGAGACCAGTTCATGTTTTTCTTGGAAGCTTTTGTTGTAGGCTCTTTGACTTTGTTGACTTATTCTGGCTGTATGTTTTGGTCTTTTTTGTCACCAAAGAAAGATTCCAAAGTCTGAGACTGAATCTGGGTGCGTTTTCGCTGCGTGGCCATGTTCCCAGCCAACGTACTTGACCCTTGAGTTTTTCAGCAGGGTATGACTGCTTGTAGAGTAAAGAGTACTTTGTTCCAAGCTTGAGGGGATGCACTCTTGATTTCAGAGCTATTACTGCCAGCTCTGCCACACCAGCACTCCTCCTTCCCCAAGAACCCCCAACCCGGACTGGACTCAGATCTACAGCAGGCTCTGCTCTCCTGCTCTGATCCACCACTTAATTCCTCACACCAGGTGGGCCTGGGGCAGGAAGCAATTGCAGCTGTAGTTTTGTAGCTGCCCCACCTCTGCTGACCTGGGGCGGTGGCTGAACTGCGAACTCTATCATCCTGTCACCAGCAGCTTTTCCCACTAACCTTCTCTGTTGTCTTTGGTGTTTGTGGGTTGAGAAGTCTGGCAACTGCCACAGCTCTCTGATTCAGGGTGCTAGGGCCCAGTCCGCCCAGCTCCTGGTCTGGTTGGTCCAAGCGGCCCATGCTCGGCTCTTGTCCATTCTTCTCCCAGCTCCGTGCGTGATAGACCTCATCCAGCAACCATGCAGACTGTCCTGGACTGGAGCCCTGCATCCTTCTTCTATTTTGTGGGTTCTGCAGTTCTAGAACTGGTTCAGAGCCATTATTTTATAGGTTTTTGGAGGGACTTGGCAGGGAGTTCACACTAGTCCATGCTTTCCAGCTGCCACCTTTTCTCCGCCCCCCCCCCCTCCTCCACTTCTGTGATCTCTTTGGGATATAGCCTTAGGAGTGGTATTGCTGGGTCAGTTGCTATGCACATTTTCATAGCCCTTTGGGCAGAGTTCCAAATTGCTCTCCAGAATGGCTGAATCAGTTCACAACTCCACAAACAATGTATTAATGTTCCAACTTTCCCATGTCCTCTCCAGCATTTATCATTTTCCTGTTTTGTCATGTTAGCCCATCTGATAGGTGAGATGTGGTACCTAAGAGTTGTTTTGATTTGCATTCAAATCAAATAGTGATTTAGAGCATTTTTTCATATACCTATAGATATCTTTAATGTCTTCCTCTGAAAAAGGCCTGTTCATATTCTTTGACCATTTCTCAATTGGGGAATGATTTTTATTCCTGTATTTGCCTCAGTTCCCTGCATATTTTAGATATGAGGCCTTTATCAGAGACATTCATTGAAAAGACTTTCTCCCAATTTTCTGCTTCCCTCCTAATTTTTTTTGCATTGGCTTTGTTTATACAAAAACTTTTCAATTTAGAATAATCAAAATTACCCATTTTGCATTTTGTAATGCTCTCTATCTCTTGTGTTATAAATTCTTTGCTTTCCCTTAAATCTGACAGGTAAATCCTTGCTCTCACAAATTGCTTATATTATTAGCCTTTATTCCTAAATCATGTATCCATTTTGACTTTATTTTTGTATCTGGTGTGAGATATGGGTCTATGCCCAGTTTCTGCCATACTATTTTTCAATTTTCCCAGCAGTTTTTATGAAATGTTGAATTCATAACCAAGAAGCTGGATTCTTTGGGTTTATCAAAGAGTAAATTGCTATAGTTATTGACTACTGTGTCTCGTGTACCTAACCTATTCCACTGATCTACCACTCTGTTTCTCAGCCAGTACCAGGTAGTCCCCAGGACAGCTGCTCCATAGTATAGCTTGATATCTGGTATGCCTAGGCCACCTTGTCCAGCATTTCTTTTCATCAGTTCCCATGACATTCCGGACTTCTTGTTCCTCCAGATGAATTTTGTTATCATTCCATTCAGCTCTGTAATATAAATCTTTAATAATTTGGTATGGCACCAAATATGTAAATTAATTTAGGTAAAAATATCATTTTTATTATATTAGCTTGGCCTACCCATGAGCAACTGATGTTATTCCATTTAATCAGATCTGACTTTATTTGTGTGAGAAGTGTTTTATAATTGTGTTCATATAGGCTCTGGGTTTACCTTGGCAGGTAGACTCCCAAATATTTTATAGTGTCTACAGTAACTTTAAATGGAATTTCTCTTTCTCTGTCTTCCTGTTGGGCTTAGTTAGTAATATATAGGAATGCCGAGGATTTGTGTGAGTTTATTTTATATCCTGCAACTTTGCTAAAGTTGTTTATTATTTCAAGTAGTTTTTTACTTGAATATCTAGGATTCTCTAAGTAAATCATGATATCATCTGCAAGAAGTGATAATTTAGCTTCTTCCTTGCTTCTAATTCCTTCAATTTCTTTTTCTTCTCAATGCTAAAGCTAACATTTCTAGTACCATATTGAATAATAGGGGTGATAATGAACATACCTGTTTCACTCCAGACCTTTCTGGGAATGTATCTACCTTATCCCCATTACATATAATGCTTGCTGATGGTTATAGGTAGATGCTATTTATAATTTTAAGGAAGGCTCCATTTATTCCTATGCTTTCTAGTGTTTTTAATAGGAATGGGTGTTGTATTTTGTCAAAGGCATTTTTTGCATGTATTGAGATGATCATTTGCTTTCTGCTAGTTTTGTTATTGATATGATAAATTATGCTGATAATTTACCTAATATTGAACCAGCCTTGCATTTCTGGAATAAATCCTACCTGATAGTAGTCTATTATTCTCCTAATAATTTGCTGCAATCTTTTTGCTAATATTTTATTTAAAATTTTTGCATCAATACTCATTAGGGAAATTGGTCTATACTTTTCTTTCTCTGTTTTCACTCTTCTTGGTTTAGTTATAAATACCATGTTTGTGCCATAAAAAGAATTTGGTAGGACTCCTTCTTCACCTATTTTCCCAAATAGTCTATAAAGTATGGGAAATAATTGTTCTTTAAATGTTTGATAGAATTCACATGTAAAACCATATGGCCCTGGAGATTTTTTCCTAGGGAGTACATTGATGGCTTGCTCAATTTCTTTTTCTGAGATGCGGTTATTTAGGTAATTTACTTCCTCTTCTATTAAGCTGGGCAATTTATATTTTTGTAAATATTCATTCATTTCCCTGTGGTTATCAAATTTATGGGCATACAATTGGGTAAAATAATTCCTAATTAGGTGTTTTAATTTCCTCTTCATTGGAGGTGAATTCACCCTTTTCATTTTTGGTTCTGTTAATTTGGTTTTCTTTCTTTTTTAAATCTAATTGACCAAGGATTTATCAATTTTATTGTTTTTTTTTTCATAAAACCAGCTCTTAGTTTTATTTACTAGTTCAATAGTTTTATTGATTTCAATTTTATTAATATCTCCTTTGATTTTCAATATTTTCAAATTGGTATCTAATTGGGGGTTTTTAAATTTGTTCTTTTTCTATTTTTTTCAGTTGCATGCCCATTTCATTGTTTTCATTTCTGTCTATTTTATTCATGTAAGCATTTAGAGATATAAAACTTCCCCTAAGAACTGCTTTTGTTGCATCCCATAAGTTTTTGTACATTGTCATGTTAATGTCATTCTCTTGAATGAAGTTATTAATTGTTTCTATGATTGGTTCTTTTGCCCAATCATTCTTTTTTTTTTTAAATGCAATTTATTTATTTAACATATTTGGTTTTCAACATTGATTTTCACAACAGTTTGAATTACAAATTTTCTCCCCATTTCTACCCTCCCCCCCCACTCCAAGATGGCTTATATTCTGGTTGCCCTGTTCCGCAGTCAGCCCTCCCCTCTATCACCCCCCTCCCCTCTCATCCCCTTTTCCCTTCCTTTCTTGTAGGGCAAGATAAATTTCTACGCCCCATTGCCTGTGTATCTTATTTTTTAGTTGCATACAAAAACTTTTTTTGTTTTTGAACATCTGATTTTAAAACTTTGAGTTTCAAATTCCCTTCCCTCTTCCCTTCCCACGCACCCTCCCTAAGAAGTTGAGCAATTCAACCTAGGCCACACATGTATTATTATGTATAACCCTTCCACAATACTCATGTTGTGAAAGGCTAACTACATTTTGCTCCTTCCCAACCCATCCCGCTTTATTGAATTTTCTCCCTTGACCCTGTCCCCTTTCCAAAGTGTTTGTTTTGATTACCTCCACCCCCATCTGCCCTCCACTCCGTCATCCCCCCGCCTTTTATTTTTTTTTTAATCTTCCTCCCTCTTCTTTCCTGTGGGGTAAGATACCCAACTGAGTATGTATGGTATTCCCCCTCAGGCCAAATCTGATGAGAGCAAGGTTCACTCATTCCCCCCTCACCTGCCCTCTCCCCTCCTCCCATAGAACTGCTTCCTCTTGCCACCTTTATGCGAGATCATCCACCCCATTCTATCTCTCCCTATCTCCCTCTCTCAGTAAGTTACTCTCTCATCCCTTAATTTCATTTTATTTCTTTTAGCTATCTTCCCTTCATCCTCAACTCACCCTGTGTCTGCTCTTTCTCTTTTACATATATATATATGCACATACATACACATACACATAGATACATACATACATACACATTCACTTATATACATACATAAACATATATATATACATATATGCATATATATACATATATATATATATGCATATTCCCTTCAACTACCCTAATACTGAGGTCTCATGAATCATACTCATCATCTTTCCATGTAGGAATGTAAACAAAACAGTTCAACTTTAGTAAGTCCCTTGCAATTTCCGTTTCTTGATTACCTTTTCATGCTTCTCTGGATTCTTGTGTTTGAAAGTCAAATTTTTTATTCAGTTCTGGTCTTTTCACTGAGAAAGCTTGAAAGTCCTCTATTTTATTGAAAGTCCGTATTTTGCCTTGGAACATGATACTCAGTTTTGCTGGGTAGGTGATTCTAGGTTTTAATCCTAACTCCATTGACCTCCGGAATATCGCATTCCAAGCCCTTCGATCTCTTAATGTAGAAGCTGCCAGATCTTGGGTTATTCTGATTGGGTTTCCACAATACTCAAATTGTTTCTTTCTGGCTGCTTGCAGTATTTTCTCCTTGATCTGGGAGCTCTGGAATTTGGCAACAATATTCCTAGGAGATTTCTTTTGGGGATCTATTTGAGGAGGCGATTGATGGATTCTTTCAATTTCTATTTTGCCCTGTGGCTCTAGAATATCAGGGCAGTTCTCCTTGATAATTTCTTGAAAGATGGTATCTAGGCTCTTTTTTTGATCATGGCTTTCAGGTAGTCCAATAATTTTTAAATTCTCTCTCCTGGATCTATTTTCCAGGTCAGTGGTTTTTCCAAGGAGATATTTCACATTGTCTTCCATTTTTTTATTCCTCTGGTTCTGTTTTATAATATCCTGATTTCTCATAAAGTCACTAGCTTCCACTTGCTCCAATCTAATTTTTAAAGTAGTATTTTCTTCAGTGGTCTTTTGGACCTCCTTTTCCATTTGGCTAATTCTGCCTTTCAAGGCATTCTTCTCCTCATTGGCTTTTTGGAGCTCTTTTGCCACTTGAGTTAGTCTATTTTTTAAGGTGTTGTTTTCTTCAGTGTATCTTTCAGTATTTTTTTGGGTCTCCTTTAGCAAGTCATTGACTTGTTTTTCATGGTTTTCTCGCATCCTTCTTATTTCTCTTCCCAATTTTTCCTCTACTTCTCTAACTTGCTTTTCCAAATCCTTTTTGAGTTCTTCTATGGCCTGGGGCCAGTTCATGTTTTTCTTGGAGGCTTTTGTTGTAGGCTCTATGACTTTGTTGTCTTCTTTAGGCTGTATGTTTTGGTCTTCTTTGTCACCAAAGAAAGAATCTAAAGTCTGAGACTGAATCTGGGCGCGTTTTCGCTGCCTGGCCATATTCCCAGCCAACTAACTTGACCTTTGAGTTTTTCAGTGGGGTATGACTGCTTGTAGATTACAGAGTTCTATGTTCTACGTTTGGGGGGGAGGTGCCAGCTCTGTCAGAGCCGCACTCCTCCTTCCCCAAGGACCCCCAGTCCAGACTGGGCTCAGATCTTCGGCAGGCTGTGCACCCCTGCTGTGATCGGCCACTTAATTCCTCCCACCAGGTGGGCCTGGAGCCGGAAGTAACAACAGCTGTAGCTGCCCCACCTCCGCTGCCCCCGGGGCTGGAAGCCGAACCGCGAACTCCTTCCACTCCCACAGCTTTTCCCACTAACCTTCTCCGCAGTCTTTGGTGTTTGTGGGTCGAGGGGTCTGGTAACTGCCGCAGCTCACATATTCAGGGCGCTAGGGCCCCCTCCACCCGGCTTCTGGTCTGGATCGTCCACGCCGCTCAGGCTGGGCTCTGCTCCACTCCGTTCCCAGCTCCCAGCTCCCAGCTCCCAGCTCCGAGATCCGTGTGGAATAGAGCTCACCCAGAGACCATCCGGGCTGTCCTGGGCTGGAGCCCTGCCTCCCTCTGCTGTTCTGTGGGTTCTGCCGTTCTAGAATTGGTTCAGAGCCATTTTTATAGGTTTCTGGAGGGACTCGGGTACGGAGCTCACTCTAGTCCGTACTTACCAGCCGCCATCCTGGCTCCGCCCCCTGCCCAATCATTCTTTGAGATTAGATTATTTAGTTTCCAATTAATTTTTAGTTTATCTTTCCATGGTCCTTTATTACAAATAATATTTATTGCATCATGATCTGGAAAGGATGCATTGACTATTTCAGCCTTCTGCACTGGATTGTGAGGTTTTATTCCCTAGTACATGGTCACTTTTTGAGTATGTGCCATGTACCACTGAGAAAAAAAGTGTGTTCTTTTTTATCCCCTTTCAGTTTTCTCCAGAGGTCTATCATATTTTCCTTCTCTAAAATTCTATTCACCTCCTTAACTTGTTTCTTGTGTATTTTGAGGTTGGATTTATCAAGGTCAGAGAGGGGGAGTTTGAGGTCCCCTATTAGCATATTTTTGTTATAAATTTTTTCCTGTAACTTCTCCTCTAAGAGTTCGCATGTTATACCACTTGCTGAATATATGTTAAATAATGATATTGCTTCATTGTCGATCTCTCTTCGCTTTTGCTTTGTCTGAGATTAACTTTAGCTGAAGCACAATATATTCTACTCCATCCTTTTACTTCTACCTTGTGTGTATCCTCCTTTTCCAAATGTGTTTCTTTTAAACAACATATTGTAGGATTATAGTTTTTAATCCATTCTGCTATCTGTCTTCATTTTATGGGAGAGTTTATCCCATTAACATTCACAGTTATGATCACAAGCTGTGTTTTTCCTCTATCCTGTTTCCCCCCACATTCTTTTATTTCTCCCTCCCCTCTTCTGCTACTCAAAAGAGTTTTGCTTTTACCACAGCTTTCCTCAATTTATTTTTCCTCAATTTACCCTCCCTCTTGATTTCCTTCCCTTATCTTACCCTTTTCCCCTTGCTACTTCTTCCCTCCCTTCTGACCCCCCCAACCTTTCCTTTACCATTTCTCCGCCTACTGTCTGGAGGACAAGTTTGATTTCTATACTTTTCAGAGTATGTTATTTTCTTCATGAACCAAATTCGATGAGAGTGAACCTCATATACAACTCTTCTCCTTCCTATCTTTCCCTCTACTATAATGTGTTTTTGTGCCTCTTCATTTGATGTAATTTACCCTTTTTACTATGTCCTTGCCTCTGGAACCCTTCCTTTACATATCTTAATTTTGTTTTTTTATCCTTATATCAGTTATTTTATATGGACACCTGCAGTCTATGTGTATCCCTTTTAATTGGTATAATAGCTGTACTATTCTCAAGATTGTAATATATATATATATGTGTGTGTGTGTGTGTGTGTGTACATATATATACAGATATACATACATACATACATATATAAAGCAAGATATACATACATACATACATACATATATAAAGCAATATAATCCTATATAAGGATGTAAACAATTTGCCCTTATTGATTAACAAGATTTGTGGGGAGCTTTTCTCCTTCTTTAACTTTTTATTTCTTTCTTGAGTTTTGCATTTGAAGATCAAATTTTCCATTGATTTCTGGCCTTTTCATCAGGAAGTTTTGGAATTCCCTTATTTTGTTGAATGTCCATCTCTTTGCCTAAAAACTATGCTCAATTTTGCTGGGTAGTTGATCCTCGGTTGTCATCCAATCTTTTTGTCATCCTGTCATTTAATGTAGAAGCTGAAAGATCCTGTGTGATCTTGACTGTAGTTCCACGATATTTGAATTGTTTCTTTTTGGCTGCTTGCAGAATTTTCTCCTTGACTTTGTAATTCTGAAATTTGGCTACAATATTTCTTGGAGTCTTTAATTTGGGATCTCTTTCAGGGGTGATCTGTGGATTCTTTCAATGACTATTTTCCCCTCTGGTTCTATGACATCTGGGCAATCATATTTGATAATTTCTTCGAAGATACTTTCCAGGCTCTTTTTTCATCAGAGCTTTCCAGTAGACCAATAATTCTTAAATTGTCTCTCCTGTATCTATTTTCCAGGTCAGTTGTTTTTCCAATCAGATATTTCATATTTTCTTTTATTTTTTCCATTCTTTACATTTTATTTGACTACTTCTTGATGCTTCACAGAGTCATTAGCTTCTACTTGCTCAATTGTAATTTTTTAATGAGTTGCTGTCTTCACTTTGCTTTTCAGTTTCTTTTGCCAATTGGATGATTTTACCTTTCAGGGTGTCATTTTCTCTACTTAGATTCTGAATGTCCTTAGCCATAGTGCCAGTTTTACTTCTTACAAATTTAATCTCATCCGTGTTTTTTTTTTCCATTTTTTTTCTTTTATCACCCTAATTTGGTTTTTAAAATCTTCCTTTAGGTCTTCCAGGAATGCTTTTTGGACCTGATAACAGTTCACGTTCCTTTTGAGGTAGTAGATGTTGGAATAGTGTCAATGCTGTCCTCTTCTGAATGAGTATTTTGGTCTTCCTTGTCTCCATAAAAAGAATCATTTGTCCTCATTTTTTCATATTCTTCTTTATGTTGATTAGCTTTTTCCTGGCTTTACAATGGATGTCTGATTTTGAGGCTCAGGAAGCTCTGTCCCAGGTTTCTTGTTCTGGGATTTGTGAGCCTAGTTACTGGCTTTATGGATTATGGCCTTGGGTTTCCTGAGGTGTGGGGGAGGGGTCATCTGTCTGTCAGAAGTCTCCTCTTCCCCTGGGCGTGTTCTCCAGCACAAGTAGTCTGAGCTGTTGTCTGTACTGAAATCTGCCACTTCCCCTGACTGTGCAAAGGCATGTCTGGGTTCCTGGCATTGACCTTTGTTGGCCCCACCCTTCTGGGACTCAGGAGCTCCCACCATTTGGCTACCGAAGCCCCACTTCTGTCTCCTCTATTCCAGCATTTTTCTCCAAAGAATTCTCTGGGTCAGTGAGGGAGGGATGAGAGAGGTTTACCTGGCCATTATGTCTCCCAGAAGTTCAAGAAGGTGGGCTTCAAACCTTTGTGCTGCAAGCCTCAGGAGTAGATTCTCATGGCCACAGGCACTGTGCTGCTGCCTGCCTCCTCTTGTTTCAACAGATTCCCATCCTGGTTGAGAGGCCTGGGCATCTCCGCCAGCTTTGGGTGCCTAGCTTCCTCCCAACCTGGATGGCTGGGTGGTTTCAGCAGCTGCTTCTGCTTTTGTGCTGTAAGGTGCAGCTCCACACACTGGGTGCGTTTCCAGCCTATAGATCTTTCCTGTCAACCTTATGGACTCTCCTGGCTTGGAAATTTGGCCCACTTAGTCCACTAGTGGCTTCTAACCCTCTCAATTCTGCTCTGATTCACTTTTTTAGAGGTATCTGACAGAACTTGTTAGAGAGCTCCTGTAAGCTGTTTTCACATGGCCATCTTGGCTCTGCCCCCAGATGAATTTTGTTATTGCTTTTTTTCTAACTCTATAAAATAATTTTTGGTAGTTTTATTGATATGGCACTGAATGAATAAAGTTAGTTAGAATTGTCATTTTTATTATATTAGCTCAGCATGCCTACCAATGAGCAACTGATATTTTTTCCAATTATTGACATTGGACTTTACCTGTGTGAGAAGTGTTTTGTAATTTTGTTCATGTAGTTCCTGTGTTTGTCTTGGGAGGTAGACTAATAAATATTTTATATTGTGTAGATTTATTTTAAATGGAATGTCTCTTTCCAAATCTCTCAATGCTGGGACTTTTAGTAATGTATAGAAATTCTGATTATTTATATGGGTTTATTTCATATCATGCTACTTTGCTAAAGTTGTTAATTATTTCAAATAGCTTTTTTAGTGATTCTCTAGGATTGTCTAAGTTTACCATCATATCATCTGCAAAGAGTGCTACCTATTTTTCTTCTTTGCCAGTGCTAATTCCCTCAATTTCTCTTCTCTTATTGCTAAAGTTAACAATTCTAGTATAATATTGAATAATAGTTGGTGATTATGGACATCCTTATTTCACCTACAATCTCATGCTCAATTTTGCTGAGTAGTTGATTCTTGGTTGTAATCCAAGCTTCTTTGGACTTCTGGAATATCATATTTCAAGCCCTCACATCCTTTAATGTAGAACCTCCTAGGTACTGCGAAATCCTGACTGTGGTTCCAAGATATTTTAATCATTTCTTTATGGATGCTTGCAGTATTTTCTCCTTGACTTGATAATTCTGGAATTTGGCTATAATATTTCTTGGGGTTTTCAATTTGGGATCTCTTTTAGGAGGTGATCGATGGATTTTTTCAATGACTATTTTACCTTCTGCTTCTAGGATATCAGGCCAATTTTTTTTGATAATTTCTTAGATGTTGCTGTGCAAACTTTGTTTTTGATCATGGCTTTCAGGTAGATCAATAATTCTTAAATTAGCCCTCCCGGATCTATTTTACAGGTCAATTATTTTTCCAATGGGTTATTTTACATTGTCCTCTGTTTTTTTTTTTTCATTCTTTTGATTTTGTTTGACTGGCTCTTGATGTCTCATAGAGTCATTCACTTCTACTTACCCAATTCACATTTCAGGGAATGCTTTTCTTCAGTTAGTTTTTGTACCTCCTTTTCCATTTGGCCAATTTTATTTTTTTAAATAATTATTTTCTTTAGTCAATTTTTGTCTTTCTTTTCCCAAGCTGTTGACTCTGTTGCCTACCTCTCATTTCTTCTCCTATTTTTTCTTCTATGTCTCTTATTTGACTTTTAAAACCTTTCCTGAGCTCTTCCAAGAAGGCTTTTTGGGCTTGAGACCAGTTCATATTCCCCTTTGTGGTTTCGGATGTAAGTGTACTAACAATTTTGTCCTCTTCTGAGTTTGTGTTTTGATCTTCTCTACCCCCTTGTGTTAAGTGTTTGTTTTTGCTTTTTGCTCATCCTGTTTGCTATTTCCTGGCTTTTCAAGTTGAACTCTCCTGCTGGAGCACAGGGGGCACTGTTCCAAGCTTCTTGTGCTGGGGTCCAGAGGCGTTGTCACTGGCAGCTGGAGTATGTAGGGTTCTGGTAGCTTACCTGGTGCTGAGCTGGGTTCCTAGTAGTAGAATGAGTTGATGTAGAGTTTTTCTGTGTTTCCCAAGGGCTACACTGAAACACAAGGAGATATGGCCAGTAGATGATGCCTATTCATCAAAGGCTGGACCAAAGCATGTCCTGGTTTTTGGACCTGGAGTCTGTTGGCTCGCTTGGCTATGTGAAGGCACATAGAGTGTCCTGGTATTGGTGTTTGCCTGTTCCATCACACTGAGGGTCAGGATCTCCTGCTGGTTTGCTAAAGTGAGAATTGCTGCTGGCTTACTGGGTCACTTCCTATCCTGGAATTTGATATCCTTTTACTTGAGTGAAATGGACATTTCTTGCCAACTGTCCAAGTTTCCCAAGCTAAAAGACTTCTCCACCTGATCTTTCCACTGACTCTGCTATTCCTGGAATTTTTCCTGGGACACTCTTTTCTTGTTTTTCAGAGGTCAGTGTGGGAGAGTGAGAGTAATTTACTGCTTGCTCCACCATCTTGGCTTCCCCATGCTGGATCTTAATGATGATTTTTTCCTTTTTTAAAAGCTCACAAAAATACTGTTACTAGTATTTTCTAGAATTTAACCCACAAGTTCAAGTTCACTAGTTTGCAGCCTCTCTCTCTTTTCATATATTTAAATTTACTTATTTAATTATATTTTATATTGTTAGATTAAGTTATGCTATGCAACATGATCATGATATGACATGATATAATTTTGTCCTTAATAATTTTGGAACCATTTCTGTTTCTGAATATCCATCAACCCTTGCTGACATTTTTGAAGTCACATCTGCCAGTACTTACAACAACATCATTTTTACGAGACTAGTGACTTGAACTAATTGAAGGCAGATAGGTCATAATAACTTTTTCAATTATCATGAATTTCAACTTTCTGTTAGCCACTTTTTTTCTATGTGTTTCATTCCAATGACTGTGTCAGATAAAGGAATTATGGCTTTGTTTATATAGGTGTCTCTTGTAAAAGGAAACTTCTTCTACCAGTGCAGGTCTTCTCTCCCACTTAAGGCCTTCAAGTTGCCTAGAATAGTGAGAGGTTGTGACTTGCCCCCAGTCACCCACCCAGAATATATGAGAATTTTGTGTTGTAGTAAATAGATGGCTGGCCTAGGAACCAGCATAACTGAGTTAAAGTCTGAACTCTGTCAGAGAAAGTAGAAAAGATATAAAATTTAAGTCATTCTGCCTTTGCTGTGCCATCTGTTATTATTGCCCTGTCCATTGTAACCACCATTCCTTTTTAGGTTTTCTTGTTTTCTCCAGTTTTTAAAAGTGCTTTTAATTTTTTTCCCACTCATTCACAGGGCATAGTTTTCCCCAAACTTTAGTATTCCGTTACTGTTCTAAAAAAAAGAAACTTGCTCTGTTTTTGGATTTGTCCTTTGTTAACTGCCCTGACATCCTTCTATATTTCTTTTTAAAAGTTGAGTTGGTCAGTTAATTCCACTCAATTCATATCAGTCTTCTTTGACAGTACTCCTTTCACTTCTTCAATGGAATCATTTCTATCTATATATTCAGAACTCCTATTCTATTCCCATCATTCTGTCATCATTTTCTTCAAACTATAATGTTAAATATGAACATAAAATATTACAATTTGGTAACTTTATTCCCTTTGAAAAATAAAGGGCATATTGACATAAGGGTAAATGACAGTAGTATTGAAAGAAGAACTTAAATAACATATTTTAAAATTAAAAATAAGAAAAAAGAAATTAGATTTTTAAAAAGTTTGGATATTTTCATGTATTATTATTGAATCTGAATTCCCTGACTAAAATCATCTGATTCACTTTCTGTCTTATTCAGTGTTTTATATAAAGAATACCTCAAGATGGTTCTGAATATATCCATTCAAATCAATTCGCTGGATTTAATTTGTCGTTCAGCCCCCAAAATTCTACCTTTAGCTCTGGGTTCCAAAGATACTAGCTCAGAACTGGTAGGTCATTAGAAATATTGACAGAGACATATTGATTGATGCCAGTGGGTATGACCTGGTCTTGTAGGAGCAACAGGGATGGTTAAAATATGGGGCGGATCTATCTTTACTTTTGCTTTGTCTGAGATTAGGATTACTACACCTGCTTTTTTTACTTTAGCTGAGGCACAATATATTTTACTCCAGCCTTTTACCTTAACCCTATGTGTATCCCCCTGTTTCAGATGCGTTTCTTGTAAACAGCATATTGTAGGATTATGGTTTGTAATCCATTCTGCTATCTGCTTCTGTTTTGTGAGAATATTCATCCCCTGCACGTTCAGGGTTATGATTTCTATCTGTGTCTTTTTCTCCATCCTAATTCCCCCTGTTTATGCTTTTATTTCTCCCTTTCCCCTTCTCCTCCCCAACAAAGTTTTGCTTTTGACCGCCGCTTTCCTCAGTTAACCCTCCCTCTTTATTCCCCTCCCTTATCTTACCGTTACCCACTTGCTACTTCTCCTCTTCCTTCTGCCCTCCACCCTCCCTTTTTCCCCCCTTTCCCTCCCACTTCCTGTAGGACAAGTTAGATTTCTAACCTTATCAGAGTATGTTATTCCCTTCTTGAACTAGATCAGATGACAGTAAAGCTCAAATACTGCTCTTCTCCCTCCCTTCTTTCCCTCTACTATAATATGTTTTTTTGCCACTTCCTTTGGTGTAATTTACCCTTTTCTACTACCTCCTTACCACTTCCCTCATAGCCCTCCCTTTATATCTCTTATTTATATTTTATATCTTTACATCAGTTAATTTATACAGGCATTCACAACCTATGTATATCCCCTTCATTTGTCATAATAGTTGTACCATTTACAAGAATGACTTATATATGTATATGTATATGTATATGTATATATACATACATATATATATATATATATATACATAAAAAACATACATAAGATGATATAATCCCACATAAAGATGTAAACAACCTAAGCTTATTGGTTAATAAGGTTTGTGGGGTTTTTCCCCCTGGTTACCTTTTTATGTCTCTCTTGAGTTTTGTATTTGGCGATCAAATTTTCCATTGAGTTCTGGCCTTTTCATCAGGAAGGTCTGGAATTCCCTTATTTCATTGAATGTCCATCGCCTTGCCTGGAAAATTATGCTTAGTTTTGCTGGGTAGTTGATCCTTGGTTGTAGTCCCAGCTCCTTTGCCCTTCGGAATATCATATTCCAATTTCTCCTGTCTTTTAATGTGGAAGCTGAGAGATCCTGCGTGATCCTGACTGTAGTTCCACAATATTTGAATTGCTTCTTTTTGGCTGCTTGCAGTATTTTCTCCTTGAGTTTATAGCTCGGAAATTTGGCTATAATATTTCTTGGTGTTTTCAGTTTGGGATCTCTTTCAGGGGGTGATCGGTGAATTCTTGCAATGACTATTTTGCCCTCTGGTTCTAGGACCTCTGGGCAGTTGTCTTTGATAATTTCTTCGAAGATACTGTCAAGGCTCCTTTTTTCATCCTGGATTTCCGGTAGACCAATAACTCTCAAATTATCTCTCCTGGATCTATTTTCCAGGTCAGTTGTTTTGCCAATCAGATATTTCACATTTTTTTCTATTTTTTCATTCTTTACGTTTTGTTTTATTACTTCTTGATGCCTCATAGATTCATTAGCTTCCACTTGCTCAAGTCCAATTTTAAAGGTGTTAGTGTTTACATTTTGCTTTTGAGCCTCCATTTTCAATTGGTTGATTTCACCTCTCAGGGTGTCCTTTTCTCTCTCTAAATTCTGAATCTCCGTAGCCATTTCGCCAATCTTATTCTTTAGGGATTTGATTTGATCAGTGGATTTTTTCTCCATTTTTTCCATATTTTCTTTTAGCTCCCTAATTTGGTTTTTAAAATCCTCCTTTAGCTCTTCCAGCAGTGCTTTTTGGGCTGGAGACCAGTTCATATTAGCTTTTGAGGTATCTGATGTATCTACCGTGTCATTGCCGTCCTCTATATCGATATTTTGATCCTCCCTGTCTCCATAAAGAGAATCTATTGTCCTCGGTTTTTTTGTATTCTTCTTCATGTTTGTTGTTTTCCCTTTTCCTGGTGTTAGAACGAATTTCTATCTGTGGGTCTCAGGGCTTTCTGTCCCAGCTTACTTATTCTGGGGGTTGTGAGTCTAGAATTAAAACCTTCAGTTTCCTGAGGTGTGGGGGAGGGGTCTGGCTCCCTGGCGTCTCACTCCCTGTGGGTGCTCTCCAGCACTTGCTTTTCAGCAATGGTCTCAGCTGTTTGTTGTTTGAGCTGATGTCTGGCACTTCCCCTGGGGGAGCAAGGTTACGTTTGGACTCCCGGTGTTGTCCCCTGCCAACTCTGCCGCTCTGGGACTAATGAGCTTCTAGTATTTGTCCTGTGAGGCCCCACTACTCTCTCCTCTGTTTCAGTTCTCTTTTTTTTTTCCCCGAGGAATTCTCTGGGTGGGGAGGGGAGGGATTAGAGCCATTTACCTGGCCATTGAGTCTTCCGGATGTTCAAGAAGCCGAGTTCCTGGGTTTTGCAAGCGTCAGGACTGGGTGTTTTCACGGCTGGTGACGTTGCACTGCCTCTCCTCTCTCCCACAGACTGCCGTCCTGTGTTGGGAGTCCTGGGGATCTCTGCCGGTTTTGGGCGCCCAGCTTTCTCCCAGCCTGACTCCCACGTGGATTTCCCAGCCGGCCGCTTCCGCCTTGGTCTGGAGCAGCTCCGCAGCCGAGCACTCTCCGAGCCTACAGGATCGTTCCTCCGGCCTTTCAAACTCTCCTGGCTCGGAAATTTGCCCCACGCATACTGCTCGCGGTTTCTGACTCTCTCAAATCTGCTCAAATTCACTTTTTTATGGGAATCTGACAGACCTTGTGAGAGAGCTCCAGTAAGACGCTGCCTTCATGCGGCCATCTTGGCTCCACCCCTGATCTGATAGATCTAATTAAAAGAGATAAGGAAGGACATTATATCCTGCTAAAAGGCACCATAAACAATGAAGCAATATCATTGCTTAACATGTATGCACCAAGTGGTAAGGCATACAATTTCTTAGAGGAGAGGTTAAGGGAGTTACAGGAAGAAATAGACAGCAAAGCTATAATATTGGGAGACCTCAACTTCCCCCTTTCTGAACTTGATAAATCTAACCTCAAAATAAATAAGAAAAAAGTTAAGGAGGTAAACAGAATTTTAGAAAAGGCACATATGATAGACCTCTGGAGAAAACTGAATGGGGATAAAAAGGAATATACTTTCTTCTCAAAAGTACATGGCACATACTCAAAAATTGACCATGTACTAGGGCATAAAAACCTCACAATCCAGTGCAGAAAAGCAGAAGTAGTCAATGCATCCTTTTTCAAATCATGATGCAATAAGAATCATTTTTAATAAAGTACCATGGAAAAGTAAGCTAAAAACTAATTGGAAACTAAATAATTTAATTCTAAAGAGTGAGTGGGCCAAAGAACAAATCAGAGAAACAATTAATAATTTCATTCAAGAGAATGACAATAATGAAACAACATACCAAAACTTATGGGATGCAGCAAAAGCAGTTCTTAGGGGAAGTTTTGTATCTCTAAATGCCTAGATGAATAAAATAGGGAAAGAGGAGATCAATGATCTGGGCATACAGCTGAAAAAGCTAGAAAAAGAGCAAATTGAAAACTCCCAATTAAATACCAAATTAGAAATACTGAAAATCAAAGGAGAGATTAATAAAATTGAAACCAAGAAAACTATTGAATTAATAAATAAAACAAAGAGCTGGTTTTATGAAAAAACCAATAAAACTGACAAACCTTTGGCCAATTTGATTAAAAAACAGAAAGAAGAAAATCAAATTACCAGTATAAAAAATGAAAAGGCTGAGGTCACCTCTAATGAAGAGGAAATCAAAACAATAATTAGGAATTATTTTGCCCAACTGTATGCCCATAAATTTGACAACCTTAGAGATATGGATGAATATCTACAAAAACATAAACTGCCCAGACTAACAGAGAAGGAAGTGAAATTTCTTAATGACCCCATATCAGAAAAAGAAATTGAGCAGGCCATCAACGAACTCCCTAGGAAAATATCTCCAGGGCCAGATGGTTTTACATGTGAATTCTATCAAACATTTAAAGAACAACTAATTCCAATACTTTGCAGACTATTTGGGAAAATAGGTGAAGAAGGAGTCCTACCAAATTCTTTTTATGACACAAACATGGTACTAATACCCAAACCAGGTAGATTTAAAACAGAGAAAGAAAATTATAGACCAATTTCTCTAATGAATATTGCTGCAAAACTTTTAAATAAAATATTAGCAAAAAGATTGCAGCAACTCATTACAAGAATAATACACTATGACCAGATAGGATTTATTCCAGGAATGCAAGGCTGGTTCAATATTAGGAAAACTATTGGCATAATTGACCATATCAACAACAAAACTAGCAGAAACCATATGATCATCTCAATAGATGCAGAAAAAGCCTTTGCCAAAGTACAACACCCATTCCTATTAAAAACACTAGAAAGCATAGGAATAAGTGGAACCTTCCTCAAAATTATAAATAGCATCTACCTAAAACCATCAACAAGCATTATTTGTAATGGGGATAAACTAGATGCATTCCCAATAAGATCAGGGGTGAAACAAGGATGTTCATTATCACCCCTATTATTCAATTTGGTACTAGAAACACTAGCTGTAGCAATAAGAGAAGAAAAAGAAATTGAAGGAATTAGAATAGGAAAAGAAGAAACTAAATTATCACTTTTTGCAGATGATATGATGATTTATCTAGAGAATCCTAGAGAATCAAGTAAAAAACTACTTGAAATAATAAACAACTTTAGCAAAGTTGCAGGATATAAAATAAACCCACATAAATCCTCAGCATTCCTATACATTACTGACAAAGCCCAACAGCAAGAGATAGAAAGAGAAATTCCATTCAAAGTTACTGAAGGCACTATAAAATATTTGGGAGTCTATTTGCCAAGACAAACCCAGGGCCTATATGAACATAACTATGAAACACTTTTCACGCGAATAAAATCAGATCTAAATAAATGGAGAAATATCAGTTTCTCATGGTTAGGCTGAGCTAATATAATAAAAATGAGAATTCTACCTAAATTAATCTATCTATTCAGTGCCATACCAATCAACTACCAAAAAATTTTTTTACTGAGCTGGACAAAATAATAACAAAATTCATTTGGAAAAACAAGACGTCTAGAGTACCTAGGATATTAATGAAAAGACATGCTAGAGATGGTGGTTTAGCCACACCAGATATTAAACTGTACTACACAGCAGCAGTCATCAAAACTGCCTGGTACTGGTTAAGAAACAGGGGTGTGGATCAGTGGAATAGGATAGGTACACAAGTAGGTGAAATCAACAAGTTTAGCAATCTACTCTTTGATAAACCCAAAGAGGCCAGTTTCTGGGCTAATAATTCACTATTTCACAAAAGGTGTTGGGAAAATTGGAAAATGGTAGGGCAAAAACTGGGCATAGACCAATATCTTACACCATATACCAAAATAAAGTCAAAATGGGTTCATGATTTAGGAGTAAAAGTTGATACTCTAAGTAATTTGGGAAAGCAAGGAATAGTTTACTTATCAGACTTGTGGAAAAGTAAAGAATTCATGACCCAACAAGAGATAGAGAGCATTACAAAATGCAAAATGGATAATTTTGATTATGTCAAATTGAAATGTTTTTGTACAAAAAAAGCCAATGCAACAAGAATTAGGAGGGAAGCAGAAAATTGGGAGAAAATCTTTGCAACTAGTATCTCTGATAAAGGCCTCACCTCTAAAATATACAGGGAGCTGAGCCAAATATATAGGAATACAAGCCATTCCCCAATTGAGAAATGGTCAAAGGATATGAACAGGCAGTTTTCAGAGGAAGAAATTAAAGCTATCTACAGGCATATGGAAAAATCCTCTGGATCGCTGCTGATTAGAGAAATGCAAATCAAAACAACTCTTAGATACCACATCTCTCCTGTCAGATTGGCTAAAATAACAAATCAGGAGAATGATAAATGCTGGAAAGGATGTGGGGAAATTGGAACATTGTTGCATTGCTGGTGGAGTTGTGAGCTGATCCAGCCATTTTGGAGGGCGGTGTGGAACTATGCCCAAAGGGCTATAGAAATGTTCATACCCTTTGACCCAGCAATACCACTTCTAGGGTTGTATCCCAAAGAAATCACGCAAGTGGGAAAAGGACCCATATGTACAAGAATATCTATAGCAGCTCTCTTTGTGGTAGCCAAGAATTGGAAATCAAAGGGATGCCCATCAATTGGGGAATGGCTGAACAAGCTGTGGTATATGAAGGTGATGGAATACTATTGTGCCATAAGAAATGGGGATGATGCAGACTTCATGACAACCTGGAAAAACCTACACGACATAATGCTGAGTTAGCGGAGCAGAGCCAGGAGAACGTTGTGCACAGCCACAGATATATGGATTCCGTGAGGACCAACCCTGACATACTGCGCTTTTCTCAGCAACCTAAGGGACAAAGACAACTCCAGGGGACTCACGATGCAGAATGCTATCTTCATCCAGACAAAGAACTGCGAAGTTTGAATACAGACTGAGGCACACTACATGCTCGCCTTTTCTGCTTCTCTTTTTTTTTTTTTTTTTTGGTTCTGTTTCTTCTTTCTCATGATTCATTCCATTGGTCAAAATTCTTCTCCACGACTTGACTAGTGCATAAATTAATTCAATGCAAAGTCATTCATGACAGTTATATGAGACTCCATGCCATCTTGGGGAGGGAGGGGGGAGGGAGGAGAGAAAGTCTGGAACTCAAAACTATGTAGAACCGTGTGTGGTAAACCAAAAATAAATAAAGAAATTTATAAAAAAAAAAAAAAAAACAAAAAAAAATATGGGGCGGAGAATATTGTCTTACTAGGGTCTGTTCCTGAAAACTGGCTCTTACAAACACTTTGAGGTTTCATCAGATTTTTCCAGCATCATGAACACTATGGGCTTTTTCTTTCTATCAGATTGGACCCACCTACTAAGATTCAGAAGCAGCAGCAGCAGCAGCAGCAGCAGTAGCAGTATTGAAAGCCAAAATTTTCTATTTATATAAACTGATGATTTACAATGAACTTTCATATATTCATGCATCTGATTTGATCTATTTTGTATTAAATCTTTAAGACTGTCATTAAGCAAAATTCTAAAGTTTTCTCATCCCTGTATGCCATATTTTTTCAAATAAAAAAACTGATATCAAAATTAAGTTTACATACGATTATTATGTTATGTTAGATATCTTCTAAATTGTCATATGTTTAATTAAAATGCTACTTATATTTAAAAACTTGTTAATTAAAAATAATTAATACACTATCTAACAGATAAAAATAAGCATATGAAGTTATGCTGTATTACTTCTTTTGGTTCTTACAGAATGTCCCACATATGCCTCACAATTGCCTTGATATAGTAAAATATTCCTAATTGTTTTATAATTAGAGAATTAAAGTTGTATATACAATTTTCCTAATTATAGGTAGAATAAAATTTTATGGTTTACAATTATATGATGTAAATTTTAATTTGGAGCCTTTTTCATCAAATGATGTTGTTATTGTTGAAATTTAGTGAGTACATTTAAAAGAATATTATAAGTATAGTATTAAATTATTAAAGAGGTTCATAATGTGTTGGTGTGGTTTTTGTTGAAAGGGTTTTGAGGAGCAAAAGCTATTGAGAATCACTGCTCTATGACCATGCCTCCTTATGTGTGTATGAATATATGTGTGTATGTATACACACATATAGATATGTATGCATATATGCATTTGTATGTGTATATATAGATATCTGTAGGTATCAATTTATATAGATAACATTGCTATTTCTCTATCATTCTCTGTCTCTCTCCCTATTTACCTCTTGCATCCATCTATCTTTCTCTGTCTGTCTTACCTCTCTGTCTCTCTGATCTACCTATCTCTTATTGCACATCCCAGGAAATAACAAACATTTGCATATCACTTTAAATTTTCTAAAGCACCTTACATATACCTTCACTTTATCTCTGTAGGGTAGGTGATGCTATTATCCCCATTTTATGGATTATACAACTGGGATGGATAAAGGTGAACTGACTTGCCCACAGCCACACAGCCAAGAAGTATTTTAGGCAGAAATAGAAAATTTATCGTAGAAGATACTTGTAATCACTTCAGGGAAATATCAATATACTCTGTTCCCTAACCTCTCCCACATCTATCATTTCATATTCTGCATTTGTATAGCTCTTTAAAGATCTCCTTCTTAGATCTAATATGTGTTAGATTAATAGTATAAATTTAAGTGTGGAGTGTAAAGGATTCTTCTCAGTGGAGAGGGAGAGAAGCCTAGGGCATTGCTATAGTTTCAACTGTGTTCCTAATACAAAATTACATTTCTCTATCCTTCCTTTAAAAAATAATAAATGTATAATTCACTAAACACTCATAGATCCTATAATTATTAGTATCTTATGTCCATAACTAACATCCTTAATGTTGCCTTCACAAATATCAGGGACATATTTTTCTCTCACTCAAATGATGACCTTTCAACAAGTGTTTTCAAATAACAATATGGATTCCATATCATGGTTGGTCCTGTTATCATGAATCACCCTTCTGTAATTATTTTTTTTATTTAAAAGTAGCTATTTTAAATTATAAATGTGGCATTTGTATTCACTGGATGAAAGCATGAGCAGTAATTTCTAAATCCTATAAGCCTGAAATTTCTAGTGGAGTATCATAAAGCAAAAAAAGATTAGAGTTTTGTGTTCCTTCCTTGGCTACTTTTCAAATATATTTTCTCCTGTCAACAGAAAATCTATTGATAAAGGTAGAAGGGATCTCTTTTGTGTTTCAAAGTCAGCTCCTTTAAGGCTTGCTATTCTTGGCTTGCTATTCTTCCATCAGGCTGATCCACTCGATTAGAAAGGAAAATCATCTGAGTTCATGAAAGTTGGCCATGTTCCCCCTTCACATCTTATTGTTTTCTTCTTTTTTATCTCTCTCATTATACTTTGAGTTGTAAGGGGCAGAAAGTATATGAAGAGCATATTTTTATCATATTTACGAAGAACTAATATTATAAACATTCATAAAGTTTTTTTTTTCTTATTTAATAGCACTTCAGGACACTTAAGCTTAAAGCCATGGATGGAAAAAAAAGGGAAATTGAGTGTGTTGATGCCATAATATTTTTCTTTCCAATTACTATTAGGTTAGATTTGAAAGGCTTTAAAGAGTCTTATAAGGCATCCCCTGAAAGACATAAAGCATAACAATATTTGCATGAAAGTAATGACTTTTATTCTTAATATACTATATATAAATCAATCGTACACTGGGAATTAGAGAGAGAAGAAAAACACTGACTTGATCATTAAGGCCCTTTGAACACTGGTATTTACAATGACTTACATAAAAAAATAATAGACATCGAACCTCTATTACTGGGGTTAATTAAGACTGCTGACTGAAAACAACCAGAAACATCAAAACTCAGTTAATATGGTTAATTAAAATTATGGTCAGCAATATGCACAGCCCACCAGCTTCAAATCAATTCTATTTCTAACCATTGCTTACCTAGTAAACTAAGCCTTAGTCTTTAATTTGGACACAATTTAAGAAAACTACAAAGAAACTTATAAGCATTCAAAAGTCGGATCTAAAAATCACTGTTGAATCCTTCTTCAAGGATGACATGTATGAAAACACAGAATTATCCTGAAAACAATATGATTAAGGCTTTATACTCCACAGACTTACAAAGGTCAGTATATCTTTTGACCTTAGACTCACATGACTGAAAACTTAAAGGATTATAGTTGCTACCTTTGGCAAAATAAAAAAAAAAATCATTCATTTCAAATTAACAGGCACTTATAAAGCAACTTCCATGTTTCTAACATTACATAAGAATTTGAAGTGACATTAAAACAGTGTTTCAAGGAACTTATATTCTACTGGGGTAAAGAACACATGCACGGATAAATAAATACAAAATAAAGGGAGAAGAACATTTTCACTTTAGGGGATAAGGAATGGCCCGATCAATTTAGAAATTGAAAAGAGCCCTGCTTCCCCTGTGGTGGATATGACAAGAGCAAGCATTCCATGTACGGGGAACATTTGGGGCATATACAGTTTGTAGTGAGATAAATTGTTGTGGATTAGAAATGGCATGTAGATCAGTTGGATAAAATATATTTGAGGAAGAATAATTTAAAATTGACCTACCAAGAATCAGGAAAAAAAAACATTTTATATTCATTTACCAGGTTCAATCAATGTACATTTATGAATACAGATAATCAGTGATGGTACAACAAAAGTTTATGATTGGGTTTGTAGTAGGGGCACAGTGTACTTGTCAGTGAGCTTTTACTTTGCATTATGGTTATTTTTTCTACAATTCAAATTTCTGTTACTGCAATGTAAACTCCATAATTGTTAAGACTATATCATTCCCCTCTAGGCTGCCCTTCTGACTCTCCACAAGATTTTTTCTTCATGCCATAGACACTTTTCACCCTAACTTCAAACTATTTCTCATGTTGGAAGTATTTTTTGCCCCTGTGGTCTCATTCTGTAATTGGCTAATACCTCTTAGAACACCCATTTTAAGGATGAAGCCCAAACCAACCAAGCCTTCATTCCTCTCCAGGCTGTACTCTTGACTCTGGGCCTATAGTTAGGGAAATCTGAGTTCAAATAGGCCCTCAGATACTAACTGTCTGTCCCTGAACAAGGGACCAAACCATTATTTGATTCAGTCTTTAAAATTGTAAAATGGAAATAATGATAACACAACTACCTCTTAGGGTTCTTGTGAGGACCAAATAAGATAATATTTTTATAGCACTTAGCATGGTGCTCAGAACATATTAGGGGCTATATAAATACTGATTCCCTTCCCTCCTCTTCCTTTCCCTTGTTGACTTGATTTGTCTTTATCCTTTAGCTTTACTATAGTCCTCTGTATATAGAAGATGCTCAATAATCACAGATTCTCAGAGCTGGAAGAGATTTCAGAGGTAAAATGCTGTCCAACCCATAACAGAACAGAATATGCTACACAACATATCTAAAATATAACTAAAAAGCTTTTGCTTGAAGATCTTCAGTGAGGGAAAAAGTCATTAGCTCCCCAAAATACAGAGCACCAAAATATTTGTTAAATTAAATTTACAGACTTGTGGATTTCTGTGACCTATGAAAGTTATAGGTGCCCCATCCCTGTACCATTCAAGAGTTGATCCCTATGGCCCAAAATTTCTTATCCCCGAATTTACAGAACTGTGGGAAAACATTTGTTATTTTTTCCTGCCTGATTAAATCAACACTTAATTATAATATTAACTGAATATTCAATGAGGGTATTTAGCATACATGGAGTTACTGCTAGGTCAGGTGGGTTCTAAGAAGGAGTTGTTAAATGAAAAAGATAAAAACATTATATGATCAAGGAAGTCAAAGAGGGATATGATTCCAATGTTTCCCAATGAGGGCTGGGTACTATATTGATATAAGTGGAGTGCTGAATAGAAGGTGACTGTGTATCATTTATTTTCTTGAGGTGAATGCAGTTCAATAACTTTCATGCTTTCTTTATGCCATTGTATCCATTTCATAGAAAGTTTTTGATAATGAAATTTTGTCACTAGTGGCCAATTTTTTGAGACAATTGGGGTTAAGTGATATGCCAAGGCTCACAAAACTAGAAAGTATCTGAGGATTTATTTGAACTTAGGTCATCCTGACTCAAGGGCAGGTGCTCTCTCCACTGCATCACCTAGCTGCCCTAATAGTGATTAACTTTAAAAATAACTCCACAAAATTTTCTAAATGGATTTTCAATTAATTTGTGGTAAAAACAAATAAAAACATTATGTGGAAGAATTTTTCCAAGAATTTATTTTAATGATTTTTATTTGATATTTTTTAGTTTTCAACATTGATTTCCACAAGATTTTGAATTACAAATTTTTTCCCCATTTCTATCCTCATCCCCACTCCAACATGCCATATATTCTGATTTCCCCATTCCCCAGTCAGACCTCCCTTCTATCACCCCACTCTCGCTTCCTCCATCCCTTTTCTCCTTACTTTCTCGTAGGGCAAGATAGATTTCTATGCCCCATTGCCTGTTTATCTTATTTCCCAGTTGCATGCAAAAACAACTTTTTTGAGCATCTGCTTTTAAAACTTTCAGTTCCAAGTTCTCTCCCCTCTTTCCTCCCCACCCACTCTCTCTAAGAAGGCAAGCAATTCAACATAGGCCATACATGTTTCATTATGCAAAACACTCCCATAAATAGCCATGTGGTGAAAGACTAACTATATTTCCCTCCATCCTATCCTGTCCCCCTTTATTCAATTTTCTCCCTCAACCCTGTCCCTTTTCAAAAGTGTTTGCTTTTGATTACTTCTTCCCCTTATCTGCCCTGCCTTCTATAGCCCTGTTTTTTTATCCCCTTCCCCCTACTTTCCTGTGGGGTAAGATAACCAATTGACTGTGTATGTTATTCCCTCCTCAGTTCAAATCCAATGAGAGCAAGATTCACTCATTCCCCCTCAATAATTTATTTTAAGAATGGTGGATGATCTATATTTGGGAATTTGTTGTTGCAAGGAACTCACAGTGTTGAAATTCCACCCTCCCCCATTTCCCTGAGGAGTGGGAAGAGAGATTGCATACAATGTATATTTCTTTGAGCTATCCATCTGTGGCTTCAGGACTTAGCAAAATTAGTTGCAAAGCAAAATAAGGGTTTTTAAGTAGTAGGAACAAGTCAAAAGCCTTCTTCTAGACAGATGTCTTTCCCTATTTCTTTTGGAATTACCACTTGCTAGAGAAAAGAATTCTTAAATTTGCAAAATCTACATGTCAGAAGTAACTTTTCCTTAGGGTAATTCTTTTTTTCATTTTTCTCTGAGGACATTTGAAGAAACATACAAAACAAGAGACTTTAAGATATTACAGAAAAATAATTTTGTTAAGGTTCAGACTGAGTAACCAACTATTACTCTGTAACTCGAGTGAATGATGGCCCTTTGTTGCAAAACTATTATTTCATAAAACAGATGGCATTATTATTCCCAAATCAGGTTGTATTGCTCCAAAAAGCAAGGTATGTGTGCATGTGTGTGTATGTATATATGCACATATACATACATATACAGAAAAATGCATATACATTTAGAGAAGAAAAGGAAACAGGATGTTGTTCTTATCTAAATAAAAAAGATTTTGGGTAAAGTACATTACACAATCACTAGTAAGAGGTAGTTGTGGTTTTTTTTGGTACATTTCTATAATTAAAAACAGTTATATAATATATGATATATGTTACTTATACTGAGGTATAGGGGAATTAGAGAATCACAGCAGTGGAAAAAAAAACTTAGAAGTCACATAGACCACTGCTTCTAGAGGGAAAAGATGAGAGTTTGGAAAATGTATATTTATCCTCGGGCTGACAGAGATGCTTGAGTCAAGGATAAATTTAAAAATACAGACAATACATAAGACAGCTCACTTTTCCATGAAATTAGGTCCAGATTACATTTCTCTGTTATGATATTTGCACTTCCTGACTTCACTGAGTAATGTTGTTAATGTTTTATCAGATAATTTTGCTGGGATTTTTTTCTCTTTTTACATTTTAAAATATTGACTGAATTCTTTAAGATAAGCAATATTCCATGTCATGTTCAAATTTCTTCCATTGGAATGGTTCTCTAATTTTATAATAGTAATACTAATAACAATGTTATTAATAATAGTACACATTTCCATAGGGCTTTGCAATTTTCCACCTGTCTCATAACAGCTCTATGGAGTGAGCTGTGAAAGCATTACCATCCTCATGGCACAAAAAAAGTGAAAAAAAAGAAAGGGAGTGGATCCAACATGATGAAGAAATGCCTCACCTTAGCTCTCACTGAAACCATTCCAAACAACTTAAAATACAACTCAAAACAAATTCTTAAGCAGCAGAATTCACAAAGGACAAGATGAAACAATTTTCCAGCCAAAGAAAATGTAGAAGTTTGGCAGGAAAGTTCTGTTGCCCCAGAGAGAGACCATGCCACAGCGCACCAACAGTAGGCCTTTAAGGTGACTGAATCAGTGGTGCCAGTGGCACTTACTAGACCTCTCAGCCCACAGATGGTAAGGGGGCCAGACAATTGATCAGGAAGAGAAAATTCCTACTAACATTATAACTAAAATCCAGAGCTCCCAGACTAATGAGGAAATATTGCAAGCAGCCAAAAAGGGAATAATTCAAACATCATGGAGTTACAGAAAGATAGCACAATATTTAGTCATTTCTATATCAAAGGATCCAAGGGCTTGGAATATTATATTCTGGAGTGCAAAAGAGCTAGGATTACAACCAAGAATAACCTACCCAGCAAAACTGAGTATAATTATTCAGGGGAAAAATTGGATGTTCAATAATTAGAGAATTTTCAAGCATTCATGATGAAAAGACCAAAGCTGAATTGAAAATCTGACTTTCAAATACAAGATTCATGAGAAGTAAAGAAAAAGCAAATAAGAAAGAAAAATCAAAAGGGATTCAGTAAGGTTGAACTGTTTATATTCTTATATGGGAAAAAGACACTAATAACAACTAAAACTTAGTCATTATTAGGACAATTAGAAGGAGTATAAATAGATGGAGGGCACAGTTACAAGTTGAATATGATAGCTGATTATCAAAAAATAAATTTGAGAGGTAAAAGAAAAGAATGCACTGGTAGGGGGGAAATGGAGAAGTAGAAAGGGGTAAATTAACTGACAAAAGAGGCAGGAAAAATTTTTTTACAATGGAAGGGAAGATAGAGGAGGAGAGGGTTCAAGTGTGAATCTTAGTCATTGGGATTGTTTCAAAGAGGGAATAACATACACACTCAGTTGAGTGCAGAAATCTATGTCACCATACAGGAAAGTAGGTGACAAAGGGTCTAAGAGAAGGGGTACAGAGGGCTAATGGAAATGAGAGCAAATTAGAGAGGTAAAAGTCAGCAGCAAAAGGCTTTTGAGAAAGGGCAGAACAAAAGGAGGTAGAGAGCAGGAGAAACAGGGGGGGAAGTAAGATGGGAAACTGAGTAAAATATATAGAAATAAGAGTCATTTCTCAGTTGATAAATTGTGAAAGCACATGAACAAGCAGTTGAGCAGTTTTCAGATGAAGTAATCACATATATATATACACACATGTGTGTGTATATACATATACACACATACATATATGTATATACATACATATATGAATTTGAAAAAAATATACTCTAAATCACTATTGATTAGTGAAATGCAAATTAAAATATCTCTGAACCAGCACCACCCCATACCTATCCATTTGGCTAATATGACGGAAAAGAAAAATGACAAATGTTGGATGGAAGATGGGAAAATTGAGACATTAATGCATTGTTGGTGAAGTTGTATGCTAATTCACCCATTCTGTAGAGAAATTTGGAACTGTGCCTAAAGGTCTATAAAGCATGATTAGCCTTTGACCAAGTAATAACTCAACTACATCTGTAACCCGAAGAGATTTAAAAAAAATGGAGAAAGACACACTAACATGAAAATATTTCTAGCATCTCTGTTAGTTGTAGCAAAGAATTGGAAACTGAGGGGATGTCCATCAGTTGGAAAATGGCTGAACAAGTTGTATATGCTCATGATGCAATATTATTGTTCTATAAGAAATGTGCAGGATGCTCTTGTAAAAACCTGGAAAGACTTACAGGAACTGATGGAATATGAAATAAGTAGAACCAGGACAACATTGTATAAAGTAAAAGCAATGTTGTATGATTATCAACTGTGAATGAATTAGCTATTCTCAGCATTATAATGATCCAAGACACTATTGAAGGACGTATGATGAAAAATCCTGTAGATCTCCAGAGAAAGAACGGAAGTCAGAATACAGATTGAAGCATACTTTTTCTATACTTTCTTCATTTTTTTTCAATTTTTTTGTCTGCATTTTCTCTCACAAGATGACTAATATGGAAATATGTTTTGCATGACTGCACATGTATAACCTATATCAAATTGTTTGCTTTCTTAATTGGATGGGGATGGAAAAAGAGGGAGAGAAAGAATTTGAAATTCAAAAAAATTTTAAATGAACATTAATAATTGTTTTACATGTAATTGTGGAAAAATAAATTATTATCATTACAAAAGAGAAAAAAGAAACTTAGGTGAAGCAACTTGTCCTCCTGGAGCTACCCAAAAGTGGACAGTAGCCTCAGACTCAGATTTCTAGACTAGAGATAGGTTTAGGAATTTTTGTGCCTGGAACAAGTGCATGAAATGAACCCAGATCAGTTGATCAACAAGCATTGATTAAATACTATGCTAAGCACTAGGGATAAAAAGAAAGTTAAAAATAGTCCTTCCCCTCAAGGACCTCACATATTAATAAGGGAGAGAACATGCAAAGAACTATTTACATACATACATTTATGCATAAACAAATTTATGCGTATGTTTGTGGATTATACATACACATACACACACACACATATATGTATGTGTGTATATATATATATATATATATATATGTATACATAATATTAATAGAAGGTTATCTCAGGGAAAGCAAAAGGCTTGAGTGGCAAGGAACATAGCCACAACTGGGAAGACTGCTTGTTCAGGAAATTGAAAGGCCAGGATAGCAGGGGGAAGCCAGGGAAGAGCTCATCCAAATATACAATCTGGTAATTTTCTATTTTAACTTACTATTCCTGGCAACTGGTAGTAAGCTGTATTAATTGTGTCCCACCAAAAGAGGAGTGCTATGAGCCCCCTTGAACAAAGCCTAGGTCACACCACCTTAGTTACCAGGATTTAAAAATTCTTCTGCATAATCTCTCTCTCTCTCTCTCTCTCTCTCTCTCTCTCTCTCTCTCTCTCTCTCTCTCTCTCTCTCTCTCTCTCTCTCCTTTTCTCATTTTCTCTTCCTTTCTTTTTCTTCCTTCCTATACCCCTTCCTTCCTTCCTTCCTTCCTTCCTTCCTTCCTTCCTTCCTTCCTTCCTTCCTTCCTTCCTTCCTTCCTGTCTCCCTTCCTTCTTTCCTTTCTTTCTTTCTGTCCTACAATAAAATCTTCTAAATGTTTAAATATTGTGTTGTGAATTTTACAAGTGTGCAGTTATGTGGTACAGTGAATGGAGCATGGTGCTTAGAGACAAGAAGACTCATTTTCATGAGTACAAATATGATCTCAGGCACTTACTAGCTGTGTGACCCTGGCAAATTATTTAATCCTGTTTACCTCAGTTTTCTCGTCTGTAAAATGAGCTGAAGAAGAAAATGACAAACCAACCAAGTATCTTTGCCAAGAAAATCTCATGAATGAAGAGTTAGACCCAATTGAAAAATGACTGAAAAATAGTTAAAAAGCATCTTCATATTCATTTTTTTCCTTCATTTGAGAGTCCATGTGGAAAACCAGAAAACTAGAAAGGGCTTTGTATTTAGAGTAGCAAGAGCTATGTTTGAATCTAGGCTATGCCAATTAATAGCAGTGTGCTTTAATGTCTCTGAGAGCTCCTACTCCTTTTCTTCTTCCTCTTCCTCCTCCTCCTCCTTGTCATCCTCCTCGTCTTCTTTTTATTACCACTACCTACTTTGCAGGACTTTTGCAAGAAAAGGGCCTTTTAAACTATAAAACTCTATAGAAAACTAAAATATTGGTATTGTTATCCTCAAAGCAAACAGATGAGCTTAGTATTTCAGTTATTATTCTCCTCACTTTTACATGTAAAAACTTAACCATGAAAAGTTTAAGTTCATTCAACCCCCATTTAAGTGACAGAATCAAACTCAGCCCCTTGCATTTTCAATGCTATTTAATCTAAAATAGTACCATGTTGTTCAATCCTGGGCAGATGTGTTACAACACTCTCCATTATCCATTTCCATTGAGTATAACACTTTGTTTTATTCCAAATTATTTAGATGTCCACATGTGAAATCTACAATTTAATTTTAAAAATTAATTTGTATATAAGTACTGAGGGATAGAGGTGATAAAATGTGTATGGCTTAACCAGACAATTTTTAAAGAAGTTGTGATATATTTGACATGTCTGCTATAATAATCTTGCCTTCACCTGTGCTTAATTACTATGCCAAAAACACCTTTCCCTGCTACTCATAAATATTAATAAAATATTTAATTAGCTTCAGGCTATGCTTATCTGTTAAAAGTAATCATACTCAAAAACATTGGGCAATATGTTGCTTCTGGTTAAAACAATAAAACATTAGTAATGGCAAATTAATACTTCTGAAACCATAAAATAATTTTCCAAGGATACTTTATTAAATTCATAAGGAAGGATTATCTGATGTGGCCTTTAATACCTTCATCAGACTATAAAATGGTTCCTGCACATATCCCATCCCCAGAAGAATGTAAGCCCCTTGAGGTCAGAGATTTCTTTGTCTTTGTGACTCCAGCATCTCTTACAGTGCTTTTCACAAGGTGGCAATTTAATAACTTTTTGTTGAAGTGAACGAATCCTTATTAAGTTACCTTATGCACAATATTCTTATCTCTAGTGACTAGGGTTATTGTGTGGCCCTATTGTGCTGGCTTCTAAATTGGAGTGGAGGTAGTGAATGATTTCAGGTCATGTGGTATTTAGATGTAAGTATAAATATGTTTCTTGAATTTATGATATTATGATCAGATGCAAGAGACTTTAGGCAAATATATTTTGCGTATATTGTGCATGTCTGTGTATGTGAGCCTGCAAACATTATTGTTGCGTCTTCCCTCCATCTCTTGGCTCCATTGTCCCATCCCATTAAGAAGCTAGGCTTCTGTCAGGTTTTTAGTCATTACCAAAAAATTCTCCATGTTTTCAAGTAGATATGAAAAGCAGAGTCAGTCACAGTCAAAGTGCTAACTCACTACAGATTCTTTTAGGTAACTCAGGATTCTAAGATGAACTGAAGACTATTTTTATAATTGATTCAGCTTTGACTCCAATGACATTGTTCATTCTGTTTGGGTGGCACAATGCCCTAGATCATTCCAACAAAGATGTATATTTAGACTGTCAGGGAACAAATGATTGGCATCAGCTGTCACTGTTAATTATTTTGAGACTTTGGCATGTCTTCTATTTGAAAAGCCAAATTTAATAAGTGTCATGTAATTCTGCCAGATGTTTCATCATAAGATATGATCAATTCTTTCTTGAATAATGCATCATATACAAGGTCAGGTGTATATAATTAATAAATCTTTATGTGTTCTTACTATCAAGTTATGTAAATGAATAATAAATTTGTTTGACAAAAATAAAAGTGTTCTTCTCCTCTGTGCAATTTTTATCCTCCAATTGACCAAATTGCCAAATGTATGACGTATACATGACAAAGAAGGTGAAATAAAAATCCTAATGTAAGAAGGTAAATTTGGAGTGGGGGATGGGTAATCCAGCAATAGTTTGGCAATCACCCTGGATGTTTTGAAAGAGTGTTCCAGAAGGCTGTAAGAAAAAGTGTCTTAAAATTATACAGGGGAAGTCAGCCCAGTCGAGATGGGAAGCTCTCAAGAGTCAAATTCTGAAGACAAAAAGAGAAAAAAAATTGATGTGAAAAATGGGGAATTATATATTGAAAACTCTGATGTACATATATTTGGAATTCAATGACAAATTAAGATTTCAAAATGATTGAAACAGAAGATGGAAGCAAGAAGATGGATGAAATGTTTCTATAAGAATAATATCAGGAATAAGTTTTCTTATGACAAGTTAAGGACAACATAAGGAAGCTTTATTTTTGCTGTTCTTATTTAGTAGCATATACTTCAATATATCATTGGATATAACATGATCTCACTGACACAAGTATTCTAAACAATGGTGCTGATACCACCTACCAATGTTTTCCTATCCTGTGCAAATCTAGTCTCTATCCTCCTGTAAATTCTCCATGAGAGATCAATTTCACCCAATATGCTGTAAGCCTTCTTCTTGGGCTTCTAACCATATGTAGATACTGATATAGGCTACATGTACACTCTCCATCTGTTACACTTCACTGTTGTTAAAGGAATGGCCCATCTCTTTTTCTTGTCATAAATATCTTTGATACTGTTTGGCCTATTTATTACTTGAAGTAATTTGTCATTGGAAATATGCTGCAGCCTATTTATGTTTGCCATGTGTTTTTCCTTTGCCCTTTGAGAGACTTAAAATTTTGATTACCTGGAGATTTGGTGATTCAATGAGTATATCACTGGGAGAATAATGATTTTAAAAGGCAATTTTATGTTTATTTTATAGACAAGGTATGGTGTGTGGTGACAGTGGGGAATTATTAAAAGAACTATGCAACTTCCCCAGTGCAACTCAGCTTGTTCTTTCTTATTCAATTTGCCATTTTCCCAGGTGATTTTCCACCTTCAATCTATTCAAAGTATGTATGTTATGTATGTATGCATGTATGCATGAATGTGTGTGTGTATGTGTGTGCACTGAAAGTTCAGGTTAATGTATTATTGTTCATTCAACTGCAAATGATGATGTGAATATTAGGCATTGGAATAGTTCTGAAGCGTCTTTTTGTTGTTGTTATTATTTTGACAGTAGAAAGGTGATCAGTCTCTCTGATCTGTCCTTTGTTATATAGTAGCAAATGTTCTCTAAAAGGATATTTATGTTGTAACTATGCAAACACACCTGAAAGTTGAAAGATAGGTCACTCATAAAATATATTTCCTAGTGAGATTTATTGAAGCATATTTTATAGTCATCTAGGGCATTAAAAATTGAATGGATCAAAGAAACACATATTTTTCCTTCACAGACTTTTAAAAGAAGAATCTGTCTAGTTCAGAGCCTTCAGAATGATTCTCACAAGATCTACCTATTTCAATCTCCCCACATCAATTTAAGATTCCCATTATATGTTGGATTAAATTAACATTCTTTGGAAAGGGTGCTACAAATTGACATCCTTAAAATTAAGAGAACAAGTGAAGGTGTAAAGTGACCAGAATAATTCTACAGAATCTCTTCATATTCTTTTCTCCATTATCTCAGCCAATACCTAATTCCAGGCCCTCATTACCTCTTGACTAGATCATTGTAATACTTTCCTAATTGATTTCTTTGCTTCCTCTCTCTTCACTTCATTCCCAATAAGCCTGAGTCGTAGATCTGGCCAGGTCACTCCCATTTCTCAAGAGGTTTCATTGGCCCCTATTGACATTAGAATGTAATAAAAACTCCTCTGCTTGACATTTTAAACATTTTACAATTTAGCTACAGCATATCTTTGAAGGTATTTTATATTACCATACTTTATTCTATGCTCTCCCCAAAGTCGATTACTTGCTATTCTTCATATAATGCATTCTACAACTATCTCTCTGTCTCTGAACAGGCTGGCATTCATTTCTAAATTTCTGTCCCTCTTCATCACTGTGCTTTCAAATCCCTACAGGCTGGCATTCATTTCTAAATTTCTGTCCCTCTTCATCACTGCGCTTTCAAATCCCTAACTCTATTCACAGCTTAGATTAGGTAACACTTCCTTTTTCTCAAACCTATATCCAACATAAATATTACTTTATATTCATTTTATATAGCTATTATTTATTTTTCTGTGCACATGTTATCCCTCCTCTCCCAGTAACATGTAAGCTCCTTGAGGAAAGGGATAAAAAGTTTTGTATCACTAGCAGTTTGCAATGCTCCCCACACAATAGGTATTTAATTTTAAAAAGTTTTTTATTAGAAATAATGGTTATGTTGAAGTGAATGATAGCAATGGGATATAATATACAAAAGCATATAGCACATGCCTAAACCAATTCTCTGAGAAAAAGAAAAAAAAAAACTGTAGCTCTGAATACACATTATAACAAAATCATAAAAGGTCAGATATTAACATAAAAAGAAGCCTTGAAATAGATAAAATTGTGGGTAAAAGGGAGTATAAAACTGATAAAAGCAATAATATTAGGTTTTTTTAATAACAAAATCAATAATCCATTAGCTAATATTACAAAAATGGAAAAGAGAAACATCAAATTTTGAAATTTAAGAACACAGTAAATTCACAATTAAAGAGAATTATTTGAAAATACTATAATCAAATATGCCAGTGAAATACTTCTAAAGAAATCAATAATTATGCAGAAACTATAAAATATATAAATATCATAAATAACCTAATTTCAAATAGAAATTAATGGAGAAAAGTTAAAAAATCAAAAGACAAAAATATTATTCTAAATAGATTTTAAAGTAAATTTTATGAAATTTAAAAAAATTGTCCCTATGTTATTAAAAATATTCTAATTGAGTATTAAGACAATCTATGAACCTTTTATTACACATGGCTATGATGCCTAAAATCAGATAAAAAAAGAAAGAACTACAAACCAACTTCACTAATTAAGATAGAGGTAATTATTTAAATAAAATCTTATCAAATTGTATTTATTACTGTGAATCTTTTATCAACAATCAGAAGATGACTAACCATTAGGAAAGCAATTAACTACATAGACAACAAAAGTAACAGAAGCTGTATGATCATGTGAATAGATAGACAAAGAATTCAATGCACCTTTTCATTCAAATGTTCTAAAATGCTGGCATGAACAGGTTCTTTTATAGTTGTATCAAATGTATTAATCTAAAACCAGGGAGTAGCTTTAATTTTCAATGGAAAAAATACAAGAAACCTCTACAGTAAGTACAGAGATAAAGCACAGACATCCTTCTTCCACAGGTATTTTTCATAACTCTTGAAACTTTAACCATTTTACTACCTCTATAATTATATAGTTTAATCCATTTTTATTTGGCTAAGGTCTAATAAGTTGTCTAAGGAACAATGATGTCTAGTGATACTCTCACATAGCTTCTAAATATTAGGGAATTTGGACTCAAGCATTTTGGTCTGCAAGGCGAATACGCTTCGTCATTCTTCCTCTAGAGTGAGGGAGGGAGGGAGGGAGGGGAGAGAGAGACAGACAGAGAGAGAGAGAGAGAGAGAGAGAGAGAGAGAGAGAGAGAGAGGGAAATTGAAAGTGTAAATATCAGCAATGAGGAGACTAAATTATCCTTATTTGCCTATAATGATTTCCTTATAAAATTCTAAAGAATGAAGAAACTAATAATGATCATAAATAACTTCAATAAAATAGCAAGATAGGAAATAATTCCACAACATTATTTTTATTTTTATTCAGTAGTAAGATTCAGGAAGAAACCAAATAAATCCAGTTCAAAGAAAGTAAAAAAAAATTATTTTAGCAGATAACCTCCAAAAATATGCATTTTACAAAATACAACCACAACTAATAACAGTAAATACATTAAAATCAAAAGGTAAGTAAATTACAACAGGGAGGCATATTGTGGTGTCTAGGTGAGAGTATAGGATAAGTGAGTAAAATAAATTCAAATACTGTAGAGAGGAGTGTGTGTGTGTGTGTGTGTGTGTGCGTGTGTGTGTGTGTGTGTGTAGCATTAAAATCAAAGGAAGAAAGATTGAAAGACTACCTCTAGACAGATTAAGAGCAATGGAAAATCTACAACAGAGAGGAAACAGGTGTTTTCTATATAGATCTCAAGGCAAACTTCCTCTCTTCTACCACCTTCTTATTTGTAAAGAGGGGAGCAAAACAAGAAAACAATCCTCTATAAAGGATTTATCCAACATGCTGAAAGTCTTCTTTTAGGATTTTTTTTAACAGTTCAAGGTTACTAGTTGATCGGGCAGACTGTCCTGCTACTATCCCTCCCTTGCACCAGATGGTCCACTCACTTCCTTTATGAGTCATACCCGTCATTGATGATATCGCATACACCACTTCTTGGATATAAATCTGCATTGGAAAGATCTTACAGCTTATTTGCTGCCACAATATGTCTCTGTGTTGCCTTTGAGGTATTAATACCTAAGAAACTATATGTTTCTAAATGTATAAGTATAGGTTATCACCAAGAGAATATTTAGAGGGAAAAGATTGTTTTTTTTTTTTTCATTAGAAAGCATCTTGGAATAGTTAAAAGTACCACACAGTACCTCAAATAAAATTGGCCTTACTTTATTTTTTTTCATCATGTTCTCTTCATTCTAATTAATCCTGGGCCTAACTCATTGTCTTTCCAAAGTACTTGTACCGAATATATGCAATTGATATCCTAATTCAAGGAATTGTTCTGTCTTAAATACATATTGTAATCTGGCCCATAAATATTTTTCGTCCATTTAGTTTTGTTTTGATAAATCATGAAGTCTATTTAAGGAAATATAATATTGTTGTGGTTGGGTAAATCAATCCAATGTCTTCCTAAGGTCTGTAGACAACAGCATTACAAAGAAAATAAACTACTTTACAGGACTTTAGAATGATCTCTGAAAACTGCAATGACAAATATTGATTTCTGATGACTAAAGATAAAGCATGTTACTTGGGTCCTGTCAGAGAGGTGACAGACTTAAAATGCAGAAGGAAGCATTTGTTTTCTTTGATTACACATATTTAAGAGCATTTTCTTTTTTCCTGAAGTTGTTCACTTGTCTGGGAATGAGGGTGAAAATAAATTGATATTACTTAGAAAAAATAATAAAAATAAATTTTAAAATATCATCTGTCAAAAGGAGCACCTGAAAATTTTCATCATCAATATGGAATTTGTCTTCTATTTATGAGATATCCTCCAAGACAGTGGAATATCCTTTGTCAAGTATGCATTTTCTTGTTTTATGTCTCACTTGATATGCATAACCAGAGAGATGTCAAAAGAGCTACCTCTAAGGTTGTATTTGCAAAGGAATTTCCTGTGATTTTAACATAAGCAAGTGAAATCACTTATTTAGACTTTAAGGCTGATGTTTCCTCTAACAAAACAAATCCTTTCTTTCTCTCTCTCTCTCTCTTTCTTTCCTTCCTTCCTTCCTTCCTTCCTTCCTTCCTTCCTTCCTTCCTTCCTTCCTTCCGTCCTTCCTTCTCTCTCTCTCTCTCTCTCTCTCTCTCTCTCTCTCTCTCTCTCTCTCTCTCTCTCTCTCTCTCTCTCTCTCCTTCCATTTATCTTTCTTTCTTTTCCTTCCTTCCTTTCCTTCTTCCTTCAACTCAAAAGTATTTTTATTCTCTTCACATTTGGATTAATTATGCAACTCTAAAGACCCAGTCCATAATAAAGGAAACCAATTTTTAAAGACTAAGAACTCTGATCAATATAGTGACCTGTCATGACTTCAGAAGACAATGATGAATCATGTTATCCTTTCATAGAAGGGAGATGGACTAGTGGCATAAAATGAGACCCACTTTTCAAAAATAATTGAGTTGATTTGTTTCTTTTGACTTCGTTTATTCATTTATTTGATTACTTATTTATTTTTACAGTGAATGCTTCCTTTAGGGAGGACAAAGAATTATTATGCCATGGTAAGGAGGATAGCTAGATCTATTATTTCTTTGGTTTAGGGAACTCTCATTTGAGGAAACTCCATCTTCCAATGAAGGTCAGCACCTTCTCTGGGATTTATAGTGTTAGAATGTTGCTGACAGGATTAAGCATTGAATTGACTTGAACAGGATTACAAAGGTAGTACATGGCACAGGTAGTCTTGAACCTATCTGACAGTTGGGTCTTCTTTATATGAAGCTGGTTTTCTATATGCTATGTCATACTGCCTCTATGTGAAGTGAAAGTGAAGTGAGAAAAGAAGAAATAAAGAAAACAGAATTAACAAAATCCTTCAGGTATATTCAGATGAAAGCAAGAGGAATTTCAGAAACTAACACAGATTTTTCCTATAAAAATAAATATAATAAACACTTTAAATTCAAAAAATCTATATGCAAGAAAACTTTATAATTTCATACCCTCATTTCTTTGCATATTTAAATGTCCATGTTTGTTGACATTTGTTAAATTCAAATTTTAAAAAAAATATATTTTTTATTCATCTAAAAATCTTTATTGATGTATTTTCTTATACAGAATTATTTTTGAAGTCAGTCTGTTCTCTTCTTATATTACCATTGATAAAAATGTTCATAAAAATGTATAAGTAGGTATATGAACCAGTAGTTCCTGAAGTTGGTTGCCATAGGGATGGGGATTTTGAATTAACTTTGATATTATTGGTAGGTGATGTTATTTGTGTGGATATTCTAATAGATAATGGTCTTCGTCATGATACTAATAGTCTCAGTGATTTTCCACCACTACTATTTGCTCCCCTCCTTGCAGCTGTCAGGTATGTCTGTCTCTCAATTCATTTGAGATTGTCACCTCTAGCACAATTTTTTTTCAGTGTGTACTTGGTTTTGTCTACCTGCTTCCTGACTATCTTCCTAAGCAAAAATTTTTCCTACAGCACTTCTAAGGACTATGGATAGTCCCTCTAGCTACTGCTTCTTAGATTTTGCACCCAGTTGGTATTTAATAAATGTTTGTTAATACAAAAAAACCATCCAATTTCATCATAATAAATCATGCTCACCAAGTACTTGTTCACTGTTGAGTTAAATTGAATGTGTTATTGATTACTAGAGCTATAAAGCACCTTAGAGACTTTCTAGTCCAGTCCTCTCATTTCAGAAATGAGAAAGTTGATGCACAGAGGAAAAGCCAATAAGGAGGAAAGCCAAGTCTTGGATTGTTGTCTTTGGCCTCTCAATCTACCTTCTTCCTTTTATTCTTTTCTCAGAAAGAGCAAATATCTATTTTTAAGCTGCTTGAGAGATGAGTTTTGGCTGTACTCTTCTAAGATACTGAATGAATTTTGTGAGAAGAAACATGTTGTTCTTCCAATCAATGAGTCAGTTACCAAGCATTTATTTAGTGCTTTCTAAATGCTAGAAGCTGTGTTAAGTGCTGGGGATTCAAAGAAAGATAATTACATAGTTCCTACCTTCAAGGAGCTTATATTTGTAAGAGGGAAACAACATATAAGAAGCTGTTTTTATTACAGCTAAATTTATGAAATATTTAACTACACTAAATGCTTTCTATCAGTCCCTAGTATAAGTATATAGCATAAGTGAATGGAGAGGTCATCTACTCCCACCTGTCCATCCTGTAACTTATGGATAAGTTGACCAAGACCCATAGATGTTAAGTGACTTGCCAGAGTTTTTACCAATGACTTCTGACTTCAAATCCAATGTTCTTGCCATTGTATCATGCAAATAATTGGAATTCGATGTTTACTTTTTGAATGAATTACAGAAAATAGAGCAGTGTATTTACAACTTCCTTTGCCTTTTACTTACATGGCTACTTATGCATGTTCTTATTCTCATTAAGTGTGTTTACATACCAACTAGCTTTTCTTTTTTACATTATTTAGCTTGCAAATATATTTCCCTAACATTGACAAATGAATCATCACTTGCAACAAAGAATAAAAAAAAGTCAGAAAAATTAAGCAACACCTCAACTGGCTTGTACAGTACATCCAATGTCCCACATTTACACTTTCCTGCCTCTGTAATGAAAGAAGGGAGATCAGTTTTCTCATTTTTTCTTCATATCCTAACTCAGTCATTATAATTTTCAACAGAATCCACTTTTATGTTTACCAGTTGCCATCATTCTTTAAATTTCAATTGTTGTCTTCACTATTTATATTGATTTGCTGGTTCTGCTCACTTCACTTGATATCATGATCTTCCCAGGATTCTTTGAATTATTCAAAGACATAGTCTCTTTTGGTATAGTAATATTTTATTACATGGAGGTATGATAATTTAGTTATCACCCAATTGACAGACAACTCCTTTATATGCAATTCTTGCCTATTATAAAATGTCTCTACCTTGTGGCCTTCCATGCTCTATTCAAATAAATATTATTCATACAATTATATATTCCTTTTGCTTCTCAAGTGCCTAAGTCCTAAAATACCTTGACCTACTTCTCAGTAGGTTGTGTTAAAAATAAATAAAAATCCATATAAAAATGAAAGGGTATTAAAGGGTTAGTAGTATTTTTGTTACAAGAACATTAATCCCAATGCCCTTGTTACTTTCATTCTAATCCTAAGTTCCTCCTGATGAATAAGCAGACTTGAGATTATCACACAGTATACATTCATGTGTAAAATGAAATTCCCATTAAAGTTCATTGCTTCAAATGAAATATGCTTGGTAGCATTTCCTGTGGAGCTCCCTGCTGGGTCTTGTCATGATATGCTGAAAGCAGGCTTTCTTCTCTCACCCCTGTGCTTAGCACAGTAAAGAATGTGTTATTTATTTTATTTTTTGGTGATGCTTTGCAAAGTTTTGACAGGAAATGTCAGCAATTGTTGCAGTGTTCAACTATTTTATTAGGGAGTTTTATGCAATATTATTGAACTATCAAGAACATTTAAAATGAAAAAATCCCTCTTTTTGTTATTTTGCTCCCTTGAAAACCTTCTTTGTGAAGTAACAATAATAACAACAAGAAGAACCACAGTAATAATAGTTATTAATATTGAATAGAATGTAAGATCATGGGAGATATAAGAAGAATGTGGATATAAAGATCATAGTTCACATTTATATAGTGCTTTAAGCACTATTTTTGTTTGCCAAGCACTTTACATACAGAATATCATTTAATCAGTTTTATTCCTAGAATTCAAATCAGAAAAGATGCTTGAGATAACCATGTTGGACTTTGGTTTTAGAATATGAGAAATCTGAAGCTGAGAAATGCTAAGTGAATTGCTTGAAGATGTGTAGCTATTTGATGATAGACCAGAGACATGAACCTAAGTTGCTTGCTTCTGAGTCCTTTGCTTTTTCTCCTAGGCATAATCATTTTATGTTTGTATCTTTGGAGTTCTATGTGACATAGCTGTTGGTAAACTTACTTGCATAGGGCATGTATATACACATATACATTCATACATGTGCTCGTATATGTATGCATGTGTACATACTATGGCTTTAAGTGTGCACATGCATATGCACACATATACCCAGGATATGTGCACATGCATTATGGGTAGCTATGTGTATTATATATGTATGTTCACAAGTGTGTATATGTGTGTGTAAATGTGTATATATGCACATTGCATACATATGGCAAGCCTTTTTTTTTTTAGGTGGGGGAGGCAGGGCAATTGGGGTTAAGTGACTTGCCCAAGGTCACACAGGTAGTGTGTCATGTCTGAGGTCAGATTTGAACTCAGGTCCCCCTGACTCCAGGGCTGGTGTTCTACGCACTCTGCCACCTAGCTGCCCCACAAGCATTTTTTAATAAGGAAATTTCACATTTTTAAGAAAGTACCCTAAAATCTTTCTCACTAATATTGACAGAAAATAAAAATTATACCATCCTCATCACAAAATTTTGTTGTTGTCAGGAACATAAAACAAATAATTTTGTTAAATTAAATAAGCACTATGCAGAGGATACAAAGATAAAAACTAAAGTTCCTGTCTTCAAGGAACTTACACTCTACCTTCCACCATTACACAATCTAGACATCTTGATAAAGTACAAAAAAGTCTGTACTTTAACTTTTAAAGCACTGGGGTTGAAATCAGAATACTTGAGCTCATATCCCAGAAACATTTGCCACCTGAGTGATTATGGGGACATATTTCTGCTTGTTTCCTTGCTGGCAATATAGTTTGAAAACTATTTGCACTACTTGAGTTTTTTGGTCCTCAGTTTCTAAATTTATATAATGATGGGATTGGCCAATGTGAACACTAAGGTCTCTTCCAGCAATAAGTCTAGAATTGTATGACCTCTCTCTTTAGGTTGTTATTACAATATAGCAGAGTGAATGCCACTTGAACTGTCACAAATTCCATTCAGCTGCTAGGCTGTTTCATAGGCTGTTTCATAGGCTGTTTTTTTTTCCATGCTGTTGATTTCTCAGTGGAAGAGCATAATGCAGAGACTTCCTTTCTGAAATTATGGGTGGGTTATTAGGGTTCTTCTGGGAGTCTTTTGCCTGTTTTTCTATACCATTTCTTAGCAGAATGCCCGATATATAGTACGTGGATGAAGCCACAAGTATGGCTCATAAGATTTATGATATTTTCTGAGAAGGTTGGAACTCACCATAAACTCTAGAAGACCACAATCTTCACTCAAAGAAATTCAAATTTCTAGGAACAATCCTGACCCGTTGAGCAGAGAAATTCTTAATTTCTTTTAAGATGGCTAAAATTCTGCAGTGAAATGAAGCCCATTTCTGTCCCTTTCAATTTGGTTTGCTTCATTAAGGTTGGAAGAGTAAAAGATTAAATCCATCCCCCATAAGTTAAGAGCTCTGATTGTAATTTGCTGTTAGATGTGTTAAGCTCATCCTTCTGTATCTATAGAAAACACAAGATGAAGATTGAGGAATTTTTCAGATGTGAACAGCTAGAATGATGATTAATATATTATCTGGTAGTGAATGAAACTATTTTACTAAATGCCATACTAGTAAATTTTTGAGATGAAAAAATGATTGCTTGTTGTTCCGTATCTCATTCCTTTCTCCCTCTCCAAAAAACAAAAACAAAAACAGAAACCTAAAACACCTCTGGGCTGCTTTGACTAGAGTGCAATGTCAGACTGTGGCATCTGTTAAAGTTGCTGATATATATGCATATATGTATCCATATATATCCATATATATATATACACATACATACATACATATACACACACCATATGTATATACACACATACATACATATGCATACATACATATTCAAAAGTAACTGCTAAAAGTTTTCTTAGCATCTAGTCAGTTTTATTTTTACTTTTAAAATTATTTTCTTCTTTTCACTATGCTATGAAAGAACAAAATTTTACTCCACTTCACCTGCCTTTCATATAATATTTAGGTACAATTCTATATTCTATATCTTTGAGAAATTCCTTTGCAAACTACTCAGAGCCAAAGGAAAATTGAAATATCTGTACTACAACAGAGATAAGTAAGGTCATAATAAAATCCAGATTAATTTTCCTTTTAATTAGAAAAAAAAAACAACTTTTCATTTCATTTTCTGATTCTAATTTGAATTTGGCAAATGTCCAAATAATAAAAGAAGAGTTATTGGATTACACATGTAGATCTTGAAGCAATTTTAGGGATCAGGCAGTATATGTATCCTCATTTCATATGTGGGTAATGAAACTGAGGCACGATGATTTTAAATGACTTGTTCAAGGTAATACAGGTAGTACATAGCAGATCGAAATTCATCAAACCCAGATCTTAACTCAAAGTCTAGTACTCTTTTCATTGATCATATTATCAATATATTCTTGCCTGCCTGAATGTATGAAATGAAACATGGTAGAACAGGATGTTTTTAGTGTAGTCTCATCAGTTTTAATGACAATAAGCTGAGGAGAATGCATCCACATGGTGCCAATCATACAGATGTAAATGAATTCACAGGGTTTAAGAGTTCAATGGGGGAATATTTGGGGAGTTATTTTCCTCTGGTTTGAGCAATCACCTATTTTCCTAGGAATTCCTAAAGGTCATGAAAATTTAGTTTGTACTTGACTAATGGATGAGCATAACCTCACTCACTTTTTCCAAATGAGAAACTTAGAAACTCAGTTCCTCCAAGACATACACTTCTGGAATGGAAGTATTTGGTAAGAATTTCTTTCCCTAGTAGAACTGGACTAAACACTGTCCAGCACACAATGGCCAGATCTTTGCTTACCGTCAAGTGGAATTACCACCTTTTTTGAGCCCAATTATCTTTCTCTGTTATGTGGGGTCTCAGAAAATGCTGGGACTTCTAATTTTTTTTTGATGTCATCATTGTATTCTGGGATAACCCTTGTTGAAACCATTTGAATCAAAATTCTTCCTTCTTAGCAAAGTCCTCATTGCTGTCACGACAAATTTGTTTTGTGTCCTTGTGTTTAATCCTATGAGAGTTAATGTTCTGGGAACTTCAGTCAACCAACCCAATCATTGAAGACCATGGTTTCATGAGAAATATATGAGATGTTACAACAATAAAAGTAAAATGAAGGAAAAAAGCATTTATTAAATGGCTTCTAGGTGCCAACCCTTATGCTAAGTTCTATTGATAGAAGTACAAAAGTAAAGCCAGTCCCTGCCCTCAAAGAGCTTTTATTTTAATAGGCAGTTATAACATATAAAATAGAACCAGAGGGGTGTGCACTGTGTTTTGATTTGGAAAGTTATAGCAATAGTGAGCAGAGCAAAAAGAGAGTTAATTGCCACAATCTTTCCCTTAACATTGAGAGTATAGATTTGATTGTGGTTCAAAACCTGGAAAGCAGGTGGTGGCACAGTGGGTATAAGGATGGTAGCAAGGAGATTGATGAGATGGCCAGAAAATAAAATAAAAGGTGTCTGGAAACTGCTAAGATTTAGTGGGTCACATAAGATATTCTTCAATCAGAATAATTGATCCCCAGGTCATATATTCCTCAGGTGGAAAGGCTAGGTCTTCAATCACTGGTTTCTTTGCTATTCTAGATATCCATATAGAGAATGGAGAATTCACATACAGTCATAGGGATTTTAAAACTTTCATCATTAGAACTATATAGAAGTTGCCCTGCCATTTTACATTTCTTTCTGTTATTTCTTTTTCAGATAAATAAAGCTGGAACATATTTTCTACAATATTCTTCATTACTTTTAAGAAAGTTCTCTATGACGCATCACCTCATTCTAGGATTACTCATTAAACTGTTGGTTTGTCTCCTCCTCACCTCTTTGCTCCACTCTAGTCAATTTTCAATTTGGCTATTAAAGCAATTGTTCTAAAATTTACATCTGACTTTATCACTCCCTCAATGAACTCAAGTGGCTATCTTCACCTATATTTGTCATGCAAAATCCTTCATAATCATCTGCCCTTCCCCACTTTTCTGTTCATTTTATAAATTATAATTCACCATGTTTCTGTAATCTGGTGACAGCAGTCTCTGCTTTTCCTTGAACACTAAAATCCATCTCCTCACTCTAGGCATTTTCACTGGCTATGTTGAATGTCTGTTATGCTTTCCCTAAACCCCAGTTAAAATTGTAACTCCCACAGAAACCTTTCCTCATCCTCCTTGATTCTAGTATCTACCTTCTAATTATGTTCAATTTTTCCTATCTATAGATGGTTTGTAGGTAACTTTTTACTTATTGTTGTGCCCATCAAACTCTGAGGGTCTTGAGAGTAGATCTTGTCTTTTGCCTTTTTTCGTATCCCCAGCATTACTTAACAGTGTCTGGCACATAGTAAGTATTTAACTATTGTTAATTGATGGAATGAATTCTCATCCACATTCATGGTCTCAATTTATCAACATTACTTGGAAGAATCTGAAGTCTATCTTGCCAGTTCCAAATTCTTCCTTGTGCTTCTGCCAAATTGGTCAATCTAACAAATATTTATTAACTGGTCAGTAAATGGATAAACAAGATATATACAATATAAATTTAGAGTAGTCTCAGAAGGAAGGCATTAAGGTTAAATGGGACTGGAAAGGCTTCTTCTAGAAAGTGGGGACCTCAGGGGCAGAGCCAAGATGGCACTGTGAAAGGAAGGAACTACTGGAGCTCTCTCACAAATTCTCTCAGATAAATTTTAAAAAGTGAATCTGAGCAGATTTGGGAGAGTTAGAAGCTACTAGTAGACTGAAAGGGGCAGGAGCTCTGGGCATGTGCAAGGGCACCAGATCAAACCAACCAGGAACAGCAGAGGAATCCAGCTAGGGTGCCAGTCTGGGAGAAAACTGGGCAAGTGATACACTGGAGTAGGAAAACACTCAGGGAAGAAGTACGCTATGGCTGGAATAGAGCCCCAGGCTTCTCAGCCCAGGACAGGTGTCTGCCAGAGCTCACCCTCTTGAACTTCCAGGACCCATGACATCCAGGTAAAAGGTTTCTCATCCCTCCCTTCAATAAACTCAGAGAATACTACCCAAAGAGAAACAGAGGGCTGAGAAGGGGGACTTCAGTAGCAAGAGAAGTTGGGGAGAGGGCCCTTCTTATGGTAGCAGAAGGAGACTAGTGCAGGAAGAGAGGTGTCCCAGTAGCCATCTCCTCAGCAGAACAATGAGACTAACTGAGTCCCTGGATGGTGGAGCTAACTTACCTCAGTACCAGGACCCTAGATGTGGCTTTGTACAGCCAGGGGAAGTGGCAGAAACCAGCACAGACAATAGCTGAGACCACTTGTTCTGGAGAACACCACCTGAGGAAGAGGAGACTCCAAGCAGCCAGGCCACCACTCCCCCACACCTCAGAACCCAGAGGCCATAGCACACAAAGCTAGATCCCAACACAAAAAAACTTGGGGCAGAGCACCCTGACCCCAGAAGCAGAAATCCACTTTAAAAGCAAGGAGAGAAAAACACCATGAAAAAGAACACTAAGAAGCTTTCAAAGATCATTGATTTGTGTTATGGAGACAGGGAAGATCAAAACACCAATTCAGAAGAGGACAGCATGGACACTACACCCACATCTGTAACCTCAAAAGGGAAACTGAACTAGTTTTCAAACCAAAAAGCATTCCAGGAAGAACTCAAGGAGGACTTTAAAAAGCAAATTAGGGAGGTAAAAAAAATGGAAAAAAATCCACTGATGAAAACAAAATTTTAGACATGGGGAGGCGGAGCCAAGATGGCAGCTGGAAAGCAGGGACTTGCATAAGCTCCCACCCAGGTCCCTCCAAAAAGCTATAAAAATGGCTCTTAACAAATTCTAGAACTGCAGATTCCACAAAAAAGCAGAGAGAAGCAGGGCTTCAGCCCAGGACAGCCTGGATGATTGCTGGGTGAGGTCTGTCATGCATGGAGCTGGGAGCGGAGGGGAGCAGAGCCCAGCATGGGCAGCGGCAGGACCAACCAGACCAGGAGCAGGACAGAACAGGTTCTAGTGCCCTGAATCAACGACCTGTGGAAGTTACCAGATTTCTCAACCAACAAACACCAAAGACAACAGAGAAGGTTAGTAGGAAAAGCTGTGGGAAACAGAATGAAAGGAGTTCATGGTTCAGCCACCACCTTGGGGATGGTGGGGGTGGTGCAGCTACAGAATTACAGTTGCAGTTCCTTCTGGCCCCAGGCCCACCTGGGGGAAGGAATTAAGTAGTGGATCAGAGGAGGAGTGTAGAGCCTGCTTAAGATCTGAGTCCGGTCCAGGCTGGTGGTCCTTGGGGGAGGAGGACTGCTGGTGTGGCAGAGTTGGCTATATAGAAATAGCTCTGAAAAAGAATGGTGGATCCCCTCAACCTAGGAACAAAGTGCTCTTTCCTCTACCAGCAGTCATACCCTGCTGAAAAACTCAAGGGTCAAGTAAGTTGGCTGGGAAGATGGCCACGCAGTGAAAATGTACTCAGATTCAGTCTCAGACTTTGGAATCTTTCTTTGTTGACAAAGAAGACCAAAACATACAGCCAGAAGAAGTCAACAAAGTCAAAGAGACTACATCAAAATCTTCCAAAAAAAACATGAACTGGTATCAGGCTATGGAAGAGCTCAAAAAGGATTTGGAAAAGCAAATTAGAGAAATAGAGGAAAAATTGGGAAGAGAAATGAGAAGGATGTGAGAAAACCATGAAAAAGAAGTCAATGACTTGCTAAAGGAGATTGAAAAAAATACTGAAGAAAACAACACCTTAAAAATAGACTAGCTCAAATGGGGAAAGAACTCCAAAAAGCCAATGAGGAGAAGACTACCTTGAAAGGCAGAATTAGCCAAATGGAAAAGGAGGTCCAAAAGATGGCTCAAGAAAATATTACCTTAAAAATTAGATTGGAGCAAGTGGAAGCTAGTGACTTTGTGAAAAATCAAGATATTATAAAACAGAACAAAAGGAATGAAAAAGTGGATGACAATGTGAAATATCTCATTGGAAATACCATTGACATGGAAAATAGATCCAGGAGAGATAATTTCAAAATTATTGGACTACCTGAAAGCTATGAACAAAAAATGAGCCTAGAAATCATCTTTCAAGAAATTATCAAGGAGAACTGCCCTGATATTCTAGAGCCAGAGGGTAAAATGGAAATTGAAAGACTCCACAGATTGCCTACTCAGAAAGATCCCAAAAAGAAAACTAATAATATTGTTGCCAAATTCCAGAGCTCCCAGATCAAGGAGAAAATACTGCAAGCAGCCAGAAAGAAATAATTTGAGTATTGTGGGAAAATAATTAGGACAACACAAGATCTAGCAGCTTCTACATTAAGGGATCAAAGGGTTTGGAATATGATATTCTGGAGGTCAATGGAGCTAGGATTAAAACCAAAAATCATCTCTCCATCAAAACTGAGTATGATGCTCCAAGGCAAAATATGGATTTTCAATAAAATAGAGGACCATCAAGCTTTCTCAGTGAAAAGAACAGAGCTGAATAGAAAATTTGACTTTCAAACACAAGAAGCAAGAGAAGCATGAAAAGGTAAACAAGAAAGAGAAATCACAAGTGACTTGCTAAAGTTGAACTGTTTTGTTTACATTCCTACATGCAAAGATGATTTGTATGATTCATGAGACCTCAGTATTAAGGTAGCTGAAGGGAATATACATACATACATACATACATATATATATATATATGTGTGTGTGTGTGTGTGTACATGTATGTGTCTGTGCATATATATGTATATGTATGCATGTGTGTATATATGTGTGAATAAGGTGAATAGAATTTCAGAAAAGGTAGAAAGGTAGACATGATAGACCTCTGGAAAAAACTGAACGGAAATAAAAAGGAATATACATTTTTCTCAATGGTACATGTCATGTACTACTTCTACACAGCAAGCTCTGTCATACCATTGCTCCTCCTCCACTAAGAACCACCAACCTAGACCACGACCCAGATCCAAGCATGCTCTGCACTCCTGCTGTCATCCACTGCTTAATTCCTACCACTGGGTGGGCTTGGGGCCTGGAAGCAACCACAGCTAGAACTCTGAAAGCAGCCCCAGAGCTGAACCACTTCTGTTGCCCCAGAGACTGAGGCCAACAGTGCACTCCTCTCAAGACGATGTAGCAGTTTTTCCACTGATCAGCTCTGTTGTCTTTGGCGTTTGTAGGTTGAGAAGTCTGGTAACTGCCACAGCTCGATGATTCAGGATCCCACTGCCTGTTCGGCCCAGTTCCCAGTCTGGTTGGTCTTGGTCTGGCCCACATTAAGCTGTGCTCCACTCCTCTCCCAGCTCCCTGCGACAGATCCTTCCCAGCGACAATCTGGGCTTTCCTGGGCTGGAGTCCTGCTTCCCTCTGCTATTTCTTGGATTCTATAGCTCTAGAATTTGTTCATAACCAAGTTTACAGGTGTTTGGAGGTACCTGGAGGACAGCTTAAACAAGTCCCTGCTTTCCAGCTACTATCTACTCTTCCCCCTAGGAATCTGCAAAAACATTTATAGCAGCTCTTTTTGCAGTGGCAAAATATTTGAAATTGATGGGATGTCCATCAATTAGAGAATGGGTGAAAAAGCTGTGGTACATGAACATAATGGAATGCTATTGTTCAATACAAAAAGATGAACAGGCAGATTTCAGAAAAACCTGGAAAGACGTAGATGAACTGATACAAAGTGAAATGAACAGAAGCAAGAACACATTTTACACAGAATCAACTACATTGCATGATGATCAACAATAAATAACTTAGTTATTATCAGCAACACAATGATACAAGACAAGTACAAAGGACTTATGAACGAAAATGCTATCCACATCCACATAAAAAAATGATGGACTCTGATTGCAGATAAAAGCATACTTCTTACTTATTTTATTCTTTTTTGTGTTTCTTTTGTCTTTTTATATGTTTCTTCTTTCACAACTGTGACTAATATGGAAATAGGTTTTTACATGATAACACATGCATAAACTATATCAAATTGCCTAATATTTTCAGAAAAGTAGAAGGAAGGGAGGGAAGGAAGGAGGGAGAAAATTTGTAACTCAAAATATTGTAGAAATAAATACTAAAATAGTCTTGACATATAATGGGGGGGAAATGAAATACTATTAAAAATAAAATTCATGTTACCATTTTCCCATATTTAAAAAAAGAAGGAAAAGAAAACAATTAATTAAATAGTGCAATGATAAAATCCATCATTTATTTTTCAAGAGAGATGTTTATAGGGGGAGACAGGGGGAGGTGAACTGGATTGGTGGAATTTGAATATGGCTTAAATTTAAGACAATGTGGTGTCATTGTTGAGATTCCTGGATCTATAGAAAGGTTCATGGAAAGGCTATGTGGGCAGGTTTTTAAAGTGAGCTTCTGTAGGATTGTGTTCTATGTTCAAATTGATTATTCCTTAATATTTCATTTTTCTACTGAAACTATTTCATTGCTTTATTCATATAGAATGAATTTACCATGAACTTAATATATTTAACAGAACTATGAACAACTAAAAAAGAACTAGTACCTTAAGCACTGCTTTCTTCATATTACCTGCCTGAAGTAACTCCTCATTGCCTTTGACATCAAGTATAAATTCCTCAGAGTGTCATTAAAGGCTGTCCACAAACTATGTCCTGAGTATATCACTAAATTTCCTACTATTTTCCTATGTGAGTGTAATTTGGCCCCCAGTTTCTGAAGACTAGGTATGTTACATCTCACTCCATGCCCAAGGTTCTCCCGAACACTGTTGCACCAATTCGGCTAGCAGCTGTTATGGGGGTGAAGGGCCAACACAATTCCAACAACAAGAATGCTGCAAGCAAGCACAGGTTTTTTTGATCTGATTTATTAAGGAAAGCAACGTTAAGGGGTTAACAATCTTACTTTAATCCAACATGCAAATATCATTCACTGAGCTGAGGGGGAAAACCCAGCACCCTGAGCTTCAGAGCAAATACAAACAGAGCAAATAAAAATGAATCAACAGACAGATTTCCATCTGACAAAAATCATGATATACAGTTAACAGAGAAGCATCAACATCTGAGTTTTCTCCAAAGTCAGGGAGCTCATAACAACAGCTGGCCCAGAGTCAAACACCACTCCTGCTGTGGCTCAGAGCCCCAAAAGAAAAAGCCAACATCTGGGTTTATACATCTAGTTCAGGGTCAAAGGTGAGTCACACATGTGACTCACCCACATGACCTAAATTCATCACAAACATGTGACTTAAACCCAAGTGGTCTAAAAGCCTCTGATATCACAAGCATGGCACTCAAACCCATGTAAACTAGGCTTTCCCTTGAGGCCAGGAGGTCATCAAGGACTCCTAATTTATTCAAGGAAACAAAGGCCAAACACTTCAAGGGCACTTGGTTTAATAAGAGCCCATCTTGATTGCCAATACAGACCCCAAAATAATATTGGGATTATTCAGCTCTTGCCCCAAATGACAGAAAGAATAGTCCTCTATACATCAGTTTCTATTAGCCACTAACAGTCAGATTGACTTTTCAAAGAAATATTTATTTTGAAGGTGCAATAATAAGTCTACAGTTTCTCTCAGTCCCTATAGAATAGAGTCCTAAATTTTGAATCAAAAACCTTCTTTGGGATCTAGTTCTAGGAACACAAGTTTGTCACAGCTTCCCTGTCAAAATGACTGGCTATAATACCCGGCCTGCAATCTTGGCTCCAAGGTCACTGTGTCATGAGCTCTCAGTCCAATGGGGATAACCACCTGTACCTGAAAATGAGGGTAAATGGAATTGAACAAGAGAAACACTTCCAGGTCATTCCTAAGAGTCAGGTAAAGAGAGGTGTACAATTCTCCCCGATTCAGTTTAGGATTCCAGTGCTGTGGGTGAATTATGGTTTTCACCATCCAAATACAGCAGTATAGAGCAAGTGGGAAAGACAGACCATATCCAAATATGGTCAGTTTTAGAGACATAGAAAGTTTTCCCTCCACAGTCAATCAAAGGAGGCTACTCCCACCCAAGAAGTAGGAGAACTCAACAAAGAGAGGGTTTCATGTTATGTGATCTAAACATATACAGGTCAAGACTTCTTACACAAAGAAGAAACTTACATATAAATCATAGTGGGGTTACAAAATATGCCATGGTGGACATAATACTTGCACTAGTCAAATCATGATTCTAGGTATAGTAAAAGAATGTGTCCAAATTACATTAATTTACTCCTTGTCCTACTTCTTGCTTCTACACTTTAGTTTCCTCTTTCTTGAATTATATCTATCTTCTTTCACTAGTAAAGTAAATCCTTGTCAATAAAAGATGGGTAAGTACAGCCTGATGCTGCTTTGAGCTGTGAAGGAGGATTAGCAAGTAAACATAAGTAAACACAGCCAGATGATTTCCCAGGAAGGGAATTAGCAAATAAACACAAGAAACGGTAGTGTATGCTTGCTGGGGAATTCTTTCTTTATGGAAACTAGACAGCTAATATAGATAAAGAATACTTCATCAGATGGAAGGGAGTGGAGGATTGGTTTGTGTTATTGCTTGTTTTATTTTGTTTATAAAGTAAAGGGGATACATTAAAATTTTAAGGTCCTTTGTAATGTTAACATTTTATAATAGTCTATTATTCTATGTGCATTCAGTCAATAACTATTGTTTTTTTTTTGAAATTAAATCAGAGGAAGCCTTAATAACTTTCACGTGTGTGAAGATGCTCTAATTATTTGGATCAATAATCTTGAATTTTCAAGTGTCCTATTAGAATTTCTTCTAGGTTCTTAATAGTTATACTTTGGTAAAACTAATGAATAATTTCCGAAGTCCTATCCTCCCTCTAGGGAGAGAAGTGGTGGATTGTAAGTAAGGAGTGAGGCATTAATCATCAGAAGATATGGCTTATTTGTTTATTTATTTTACTTTTTTAACAATTTTCTTTGGCTCTGGGGTGAAAAGGGAGTGGAAAGTTCTCATAAAATTATTCTATGTTAAAAGAGAATCAATAAGACATTACAAAAAGCCCAGAAGCCATTTGGACAAAGTCAGTAAAAGCTATTTGGTGTTTTTTTGGTTATCTTATTCCAGTGATACCTATGTATTTATGAAAGCCTAATTTCCTTTAAAAAATGAGTGATTTGGGGAAAATAACATATAACTTGAATATGATACAGGATTTATTTCCTCAAGTGAACATGATCATTTTTTTTCTTGGATATTTCATTTCAAACTCCCTTAAATTTCTATTCCAATGCCTCATCATAGCCTTGCAGGTGATGCAATCACTTAAAAAAGCCCAGATTCTAATTCAAGTACTCTGGATCTAAATTGAGTGTTTTTCCCATTATAGTGCGAAGTTTATGTGACTTGCTTCAACTCATATTACTAGTACATGCTAAGGCAAATACTCAAAGCCATGTCTTTTGATTCAGTCCAGAATACCCATATTTCATTGCATAATCATTGCTGCCACATAATCATTGCAACTTGTTTTTTTCAATCCCAAAATTGGTTTATAACCTTTCGTCATGTAATCGTCGCATAGTATAATTCTTTTCAACACGCCACTTAAAAGATAAACACAGTAGCAACGTATTCACAAGTGGCATGTGGATACACATTTATCTCTTGTGAATTGTGATCTGCAAGCCTAGAATTTTCAGTACATGTGCATTATCAATACAGTTCTAAAAGCCAACTTGTATGCATTGCTTAGAGAGCTGCAATACTAAAGGCATTATCACTCAACCCAATGAAGAGCTATAGGTGCAAGGCAAGCAGGTGGGCAGGGGAAGCTGACATGATTAAGTCAGGTGATATGGTGAGACTTATGTTTTCCCAAGTTATCTAAACTATACACTTTTATTTTTAAGCAATATTGGCACAATTTCTTAAAAGCTTCACATAATGGTTGTATTCTACTTTGGGTGGAAAAATTTGGTATAAAATCTGCAAAAATTATATGGTGAAGCACAGTACTCTTTGCATTGTTCCAGGATGCTTCCCACACAGGAACATTTAGGAAGAAAATACTTGTTCACTCCTAAAGAGAAAAGTAAGAACTCTGCCACACAGAATTCCCTAGAATTTATAAATTTATTCAATGCATTTATTGAATGACTAAACAGGGATCCCTAAATTTTAGAAGCTTTGGATCTTTTTGTAATCCTGGTGAATTTTTAAATTCATAAAAGACAGGATTACAAAGGATATAAATTCTATTGAAATACAGTTGTTGAAACACTTAAAAACTACAAATTCTTGGACCCTGTATTAAGAACTCTAATGGAAGCTACGTAACAGTAACAAATGATAGGAAATAAATAATAAGATCCTTGATATCAGATACTTAGTCTTGTTTATGTTTGTACCTTGAGCAGCAACATGGTTTTTGGCACAAAGGATGTGCTTAGATAATGCTTGTTGAATGAATTAAATAGAATATATATATATATATATATATATATATATATATATATATATATATATATGGATAGATACATATAAATATATAATATATATATATATATAATCCCTGTTTACAAAACGTTTACAAATCTCATTAAATGAAAATATAAGTTGCATATACTAAAATATAACAATATATGGGATGAATTTAGAAAAGGGTGTTTGATAAATGGTCTGGGAAGGAAAAAATAATCAAAACCTTGAGAAATAAGGGAAGACTTCAGGAAATAGCAGAGACTAGAAGTGGAGTTTTTTAGAATAGATTAAATGTGAATCAGAAGGCAGGAAAGGAAGGAAGTTATAGCACAAACAAAGGAACAGAGAAAAGGACATACAAGAAATAAAAAAAAAATGACACAGATTATTTGTGAAATTGCTCCTAGCTCTAAAACTTTATGACTTAGTTTTGGAGGATAATGAATAAGTTAGTTTAGTCAAAGTATTCATGTTGGTGAAGACTGGACGATGAAAAGCCATTCTCACATTGACAAATGGTCATAAGATATGAACAGGCAGGTTCCAGGGGGTGGGGTGGGGAACATCTATCAATAGGTATAAAAGGCTCTAAATTACTAATAATTAGGGAAGTGCAAATTAAAACAACTCAGAGTCACCACTTCATACCAATCTGATTGGCTAGTTTGAGAAAACAACAGAAAATATAAACACTGGAAGGACTGTGCTGAAACAGCTACTTTAATACACTTTTGTTGGAGTTGGGAATTGGTCCAATTTTTTTACAATACTTTTTTTTTAAATTTTGTTTATTTACTTTTTTTCTATTTTCCCCATTTACATGTTAAAAACAATTTTAACATTCATTTTTAAAACTTTGAGTTCCAAATTCTCTCTCTTCCTCCCTCCTAACCCCACCTCATTGAGAAGACAAGCAATTCAATATAGTTACACATGTGTAGTCATGCAAAACATGCACATAATAATCATGTAGTTAAAGAAGAGTTAAAAAAACCTCAGGAAAAAAAAATAAAGAAATTAAAAAAAAATATGCTTCAATCTGTATTCAGATACCATCAGTTCTCTCTCAGGGGATGGATAGCATTTTTCATCATAAGTCTTTCAGAATTGCCTTGGGTCATTGTGTTGCTGAGAGTAGTTAAGTCATTCAGAGTTGATCATCTTATAATATTTCTGTTACTTTCTGCATAGTACATTTCACTTTGCATTAGTCCATGCAAGTCTTTCCAGGTTTTCCTGAGAGCATCCTGCTCATTATTTCTTAGAGTACAATAGTATTCTATCAAAATAACATACCACAACTTGTTCAACCATTCTCCAATTAATGGGAATCCCCTCAATTTCTAATTCTTTGCCCCCAGAAAAGAGCTGCTATAAAATATTTTAGTACATATATGTCCTTTCCTTTGTCTTCTTAAAAAATCTCTTTGGGGATGCAGATCTGGTAGTGGTATTGCTAGTTCAAAACACATATGCATGCTTTTAGAGCTCTTTGGGCATGGTTCCAAATTGGTCTATGGAATGGTTGAATAGTTCACAACTCTGCCAACAATGCATTAATGTCCTATTTTCCCACATCCCCTCCAACATTTGTCATTTCCTTTTTCTGTCCTATTACTGAATTTGATAGGTATGATATAGTACCTCAGGATTGTTTTAATTTGCATTTCTCCAATCAATTGTGAGTTAGAAAAAAAGTTTTTAAAATATGACTATAGATAACTTTGATTACTTCCATCTAAAAACTGATTATACCTTTCGATCATTTATCAAATGGGGAATGGCTCTCATTTTTATAAATTTGTCTCAATTCTCTATATGTCTGAGAAATGAGTCCTTTATCAGAGAAACTTGCTTTAATTTGTTTTTGCAACCACTATTGCTAACTGTATTTCTGTCCATCTTGTTCCTCCCTCCCCATTTATTATATTCTCTCTCTCCTGTCACTGTGTCCCTGCTCAAACGGGTTTTGCTTCTGATTGCTCCCTCCCCCAATCTTCCATCTCTTCTATCATTACCACAACCCCTTCTTTTATCCCCCACCCCTTCTAATTTCCTGTACAGTAATACAGATTTCTATATTCAATTGAGTGTGTATGTTATTCCTTCTTTAAGCCAGTTCCAATGAGAATAAGTTTTACTCCCTCTGCCTCACCTCCCCCCTCTTCTCTTCTACTGTAAAAGCTTTTTCTGGCCTCTTTTATATGAGATAATTTACCCCATTCTACCTCTCCCTTTTACTTTCTCCCAGTATATTCCTCTATCTTCTAAGTTGTCCTTGGCATCTCTGCAATGAGAGGTATGGAAAATGTCACTGCTGCCAGTGATTTAGTCACCCCCTGCTCTGGGTTTGCTAGGACCCAGTCTGTGCTGGTTCAGCCTGCACTGGGCTGCATTCCTCTCTCACACTAGTGCAACAGACTTTTCCTATGGACCTTCCAATTTGTCTTGGGATGGAAATTTCTTTCACTCTGTCTTTTGTGGGTTTTGCTGTCTAGAATTTATTTAGTCATTTTTAAAGGTATTTGGAGGAGTTTGGGGGAGAGCTCAGGGGAGTCCCTGCCTTTACTTCACCATCTTGGCTTCACCTTGGTTCAATCATTTTGGAAAGCAATTTGAATATATAACCCAAAAGTTATTAAAGTGTGTATGCGTTTTGACCCAATCAAAAGCTAATAAATCTATACTACAAGGAGATCAAAGGAAGATAAAAAAGATCCATCTGTACAAAAAAATTGTAGCAATGCTTTCTTGTGAGAGTGAAGAATTGGAAACTGAAAGGAATCCCATCAATTGGAGAATGGACAAATGATGATATATATGAACATGATGGAATAGTATTGTGCTGTTAACATGATGAAAGGAGTGGTTTCAGAAAAACATGAGAATACATACGACCTATTGCATGGCAAAGTGAGCAGAAGCATGAGAACAATGGATATAGTAACAACAATTTTGTAAATATAATCAATCAACTTTGAGAAATTTAGTGTCTCTTGTCAACACATTGACCAATCACAGTTTCAAAGAAATCATGATGAAGCATGCTATTCATTTCCAGATAGAAAGCTGATGGATGCAGAATACAGTTTAAAGCATAAACTTCTCTCCTTCCTTTCATCCTTCCCTCCCTCACTCAATTTCTTCTTTTCTTCTTTCCATTCTTCCTTCTTTTCTTTCTTTCAGCAAGGTAATTAGGAGCTTGTTTTGCATTACTATATTTATTATAATTTTTCCCTTGCCTTCTTGATGGATGGGGGAAGGGAGGATGGATTGAGATAATTTTGGACTGGAAATGAAATAAAATTGAAAGAAAAGAAAAAGATGATAAAGGTAGAAAAAAAGGATGGTTGAAGACATATTGTTGAGGGCTTTGAATGGCATGCATATTAGTTTAAAATTTATCTTGTAGGGAAATATGATGATGATGATAATGATAATGACAACTAGGATTTGCATAGTGCTTTAAAGTTTGCAAAGCATGTTATAAATGCTATTTTATCTTCACTAGAACCCTGGCAACTAGGTGCTGTTATTATCCTCATTTTCTAAATGCAGAAACTGAAACAGTGGTTCAAATGATTTGACCTGGTTGATATAGCTAGTATATATTAAATGCTAGACTTCAGCTCAGGTCTTGAATTAGGTTTTCCTGACTCCAAGTTTGGCTCTATTTCCAATGTACCACCTAACTTCTGATATAAAATTAAATCATATTAAAAGATTAAAGTGACCTTATAAGTGACCTTATAAGTGACTGGTGGATGGGGGAGCTTTTGAGTGTTGCAGGGAAGGGGGGAGGGAAAGGAATGGTATTTTTGAATTAATGTTTGTGGGGAGAAAAGGAGGCAATTATACAGAATGGATTAGAGGGTGAAAAACCTGGAGGAGGGGAAACAAATATTTGTGATAGCCAGTTATCAGGGCAAAATAACGTGGCTGCAATGGGAATGGAAAGAAGAGACATTATAAAGGAAAATAAGAACATGGTGACTAAATACAGGGGGAAAGGAGAGAGAGTGATGTAAAAGATAACTCCAAGATATTGAGCCTGAATGTTAGGGGAATATGTCAAAACAAGAAAGTCAGGAGGCAAAGGCAGTATTGAGTTGAACACTAATTTGTCAATGAGCCAAACTCAGACACATTGATGTATGGGCCCAGGGACATGTTATTCGTGTGTTATTTATAAATTATATTTAGTCTCATATCAAGGGCTGCTAATATTCATTCCTTCTTTTTCAGGCTTGATTTTTTAATAAAAAGTAGCTTAGATATTTGTAATGAAAATATAGTATTCAAATGAATATATACTGAATGAATATACTGAAGGCATCTTTCTGACTTTAAAGATCTGAGTTCATGTAGTAAAATCTGTCAGATCTGTCAGATTCATTAGATTTGCTCCTGCCTACAGAGTAACTAAGATTTTTTTTTCACTTTTGTCCTGGGACCCCTCCCCACCAAAAACAAAAACTAATTGGTAGGTGTAATGGCAGCACAAAAAGATGATTTGGTTAGTGAGAGATTGGCATAACAGAAGACAGTATAACCACTGATACAGTCATAGTGGGAGAAGGAACATTACTCTCCCCAAGATAGAGTCCACCTGATATAACTGTTGTCATAATAGGGGTATATGGATGCTGGGAAAAACATGTGTCAGCAATGAGACTCTAAAGATGGTACCATGTAAAAGTGTGACCCTACTGTAAAGGATAGACAGGTGGAGGATTACAAACCATAGTTGGTAATTTTTGCATATGTGTATCCTTCCTTGCCAGAATCATATAACAATACATGAATCATCTCATTCTGGTTGTGTCTCTGTCTGCCTTTATGACTTCTCATTGGTCTAGAGAGCATGGCTTTTCTGCTTAAGAGCTTACAATTTCCAAAGGGTCAGATGCAATTCAATACTCAAATATAACAGAATGTTTAAAGTCAAAGGCAAAATATCTGATGTATCAGTATGTAGTAAGAATGAAAATTACGGGGTGAAGCAGTAGAAAGAACATTTAGTGGAGAGATGAATTTTGGTGTTGCCAGACATGTATTAAAATCCTGACTCTGCCATTTACCTCCTGTGTGACCTTGGGCAAGTTCCTTAACCTTTCTGAGCCTTGCTAGTGAAATGAGGGATTTGTACTAGATAACCTAAAAGACTCTTTCATTAGGATCTATGATCCTATGATATTTCCCATAAAATTCTACCCTCATTCTCATCCTTAAAATGTTTTAGGAAAAAGGACTTTTGGATAAGTATACATCTTAGTAATTTAGAATTTAAAACTACTTAGCATTTAAGTCACATATTCTCATTTTCCCCCTTTCCCTGAGTGCTTATTTTCAAGAAAAAAGTTCAATCTCAGCTCAACTCACACATCTGTCTTCTCTATCTCCTTAATATCAACCTTGTTCCACACAGGTCCTCTTCTCTTCACACACACAGTCTCCACACCCACTTATCCTCTTTCATGATTGCTTTAGGTATTGTTTTAACCTATTAGTATGTAAGCATCTCTAGGACAGGATCTAGCTTGTTTACTTGTATTTGTATCATCAGAACTTATCACAGTACCCGGCATATAGTAAATGTTTAATAGATGCTCTACCTATCATTTCTCTGCAGAGCATTTCTTTTTAATCTCAATAATGTTTATGCATCTGTCCACAGAACTTAACACTATTCTCTGCACATACAGATGTTCAATAAATATTGATAGACAAATATCATTGGATAGCAGTCAAAATATAAGTTAGAAGGATAAAGCACCTTGTGTTTAAAATCAATCAGGAAGAAGGTGATTAATTATTAAGCATAGGGGTAAGGAAATAATTCAATGACCCACAAAAATATCTATAATGAAACACATCCTCTGAATGTTATTTAGGCATCATCTATACATTTATAAATTAAAGCAGAGGAGGATAATTTATTAATTTGATATTGTAATAACATTATTTTCTCTTGCAAGTTATTGCTTCAGTATGCAAATCCTTAATTAGTTGGAAGTTATAATAATAATTTTAAGCTGAATTTTTTAAAAAATGATTAATGCTCTCTTGTGTTATACAAATGTTCATGTAAGAAAATTTCTAGAGAGAGGATTTAAAAACCCAGTGCAACTAAGATTTTCCATTAAGTATAAGAAAGCTATTTCACTTGGAGTACTGTTTTCCTTTTTTTCCCCTTTAAGACCTAAGAATATTGTGTGCTTAAGTGGCTTTATGAATATTAAGAACATATGTAAAGTCTGCGGAGTAAGGAATGATCTGAACACAGATTTAATTGAAATATTTTAAATGCAAAGTGAAGAAAAAGTGCTATATCATGCTCTTCATTGCACAAAGGGTGAAAAATATACTTACTGCTCATAGATTAAAATGGTGAATTATCTGTATGGATGGTCTGCTTCTATACCATTTGTTTGAAATGTGATAGAATTGGCCAGAAAAGGAATGAATTTCTAAAAAAGGCTAGAGGTCTTTTCCAATGATTAAAGAGAATCAAACTATTTTCTGCATGCTCAGTTTGATGGCCTTCAAAAAAACCCACTCATTAATTGCACAAGAAAACAAGCTTTCAATCAAGTTATCTATGAAATAAAACTGAGGCCACAATAAAAGAGACACTTTTTCCCGTTTTGGTGAAAATTTCAATCAGATTTTTTTAAATAGCTTCATTTCATGGGGAAAAGAAAATAAAAAATGATTTCATAGTGTTCATACAGACTAGGTCTGATAAAGACTCCACAAATTAGCTAAGCCTCCTTTTTTACAGTTCAGTCAGAGAAAGGTGAAGCAATATTCTCAAGGTCACACAGCATTAATACAAAGCCAGGGCTAGATCCCCAGTCCAGGGAGATTTCCACTTTCCCATCCTTCAAGAGAAATGTTTTACTTTATTAACCTTTTGATAATTAGTAATTAGTATTATTGATACTGTTCCTCAAGCCTCACTATTTTTAACTTCCAAATCTCAAATCAACTTTCCTCTAGGGAAAAAAAATGCTTCTATACAGCCAGGCTATACAATAGCCTTAAATTTTATTTCTCAATATGCTCCACAGTATTTGAATCTTTCTCATTTAGAGAAATGCAACCTCTTTTTTTTTTTTTCCAACAGACTCCCTACTTACAGTTCTGCACACCCCAGTCAATCTTCAAAGTCAAGGTCACTGCCTAAGTTGTCTTCTCTATCCATCAGTCTGACCATTACCAAGCACCTATGGAGGGATTTACAGGATAATCCTATTATACTTTGAACCAGATCCAAGACAGGCAGCCCAGGCTACCTTAATTATAATTTCTTGTAGACTTTATCCTGGAGCCCTCTTGTTTATGCATCACATACAGTAACACCAAATGCCATTAATCTTGGTTTTTATGCCCAGGAAAATATTATTACAGCTTCCAAGCAATTAAGAAATTGCATGTTCAAGCAATAACTTGAAAGGAAAAAAAAGAATTTGAAATGAAATGTATCACCAAAGGTGGTACTTAGTTAAAGTCTAGAAATTTGCCATGTACTATGTTAAAATTTAATGAATCATATAATTTACATTCAGCTTCCATTATGTGTACATGCAAAGTTATTAAAGATTAAAGTCAAACAAGGACTTTATTCATTATGTACCTTCTTTCTCATATCTGTCTGCTAGGCAGTAGAAAGAAAATTCACACAGACATTCTTTGTCCCCATAAAGCCAAAACAGGAAATTAGATCCCAGAGGTACTTTCACCAGAAGAGAATCAATACATATCCATCTCATAAGAAACAGCATGGAAAAAAATTGAGATAAATATAAAAAACCCCCAAAATTTTTACAAACTTTAGGGGAAAAGATGTGTATTTGATTGAATTTTGCCTCTTCACTTTTGGCATATGTTTTACTCAACAGTGTTGAATATTTACAGAATTTCAAAGGGTCAAGGGCTTAACACTAGTCTCAGAATGAGAGAAAGGCTGTGAAGAAGAGAGATAATTCCTTGAAGAATGTATAGAGCAAGGTGATTTCAGGCAGAACTAGATTAATTTAGGGGAGACTAAATAGAACCAGATATTATTGTGATTTAATTTAGTTGAGCTATGGAGGCAAGCTGCAGAGGTTAGTGAAGAGAATTAGACAAACTAGATCTATCAAGGCCAGTGAGAGAGACAGAGACAGGAAGAGAGAGAGACAGAGAGAGAGAGACAGAGAGAGAGAGAGAGGAGAGAGAGAGAGAGGAGAGAGAGACAGAGAGAGAGAGAGAGAGACAGAGAGAGAGAGAGAGAGAGAGAGAGAGAGAGAGAGACAGAGAGAGAGAGAGAGACAGAGAGAGAGAGAGAGACAGAGAGAGAGAGAGAGAGAGAGAGAGAGAGGAGAGAGAGAGAGAGAGAAGAGAGAGAGAGAGAGAGAGAGAGAGAGAGAGAGAGAGAGAGAGAGAGAGAGAGAGAGAAAGACAGAGACAGAGAGAGACAGAGACAGAGATAGAGACAGAGAGAGACAGAGATAGAGGGAGAGGAAGAGACAGAAACAGAGAGAGACAGAGAGAGAGAAACAGAGGGATGAAGAAACAGAGAGAGAAAGAGACAAAGAGAGACAGACAGAGACAGAGAGAAAGGCACACACACACACACACACACACACACACACACACAGAATCATTAGGCCCATAGGAGTGGTGTTTTTTTTCTGTAATGCCAAAGATACATGCACTTATAACCTCAAACAATCACATTCCAGATAGAACGAAAGAGTGAATAAAGAATAAATATTAAACACTTACAACGTGCCAATTACCATGCTAATCACTGGAAATACAGATACAAAAACAAGCTTACATTATAAAGGGGAAGACAACAAATATTTTGCTTTGTGAAATAATAAGGACGTTAAGTGAAACCATGAGGGGATTATGCCCAAGACTTCAAAGTAAATGTGGAAAAGGTTGCCTAGCAGTAAAGTGAAGTATGAAAAGTTCTAAGTCTAGATGAAGGTAACTGAGGTAATTCTTGACTGAGGCAGCAGGCCAGTCTTCTTTGGTGTTTGGGCTAAAGGATTAGGTCCTCTGTGGCCTGGCTTAAGATGTAGAGGGAAAATAAAAGGAACAGAACACATTTTTTTTGTCAAATTTCAGGTGTGTCATTCTAGAAAAAGCTAGTTTCTTAGGTTCCTCCAGTGAGACTTAGATATGAGGTTAGTCATTAGGGAATGGTGCCTTTTTTCCTTATTGTTTTATTTTGAAATTCTGACTCAAATACAAGACTTTGTGGATTAATGACCCAGAGTGATCTTTTGGCGACCAGGAATAGGCACTGGATCTATGATTTCCTTGGTATTGGGATATACCCACGAGGAATTTCTCTACCAATGCAAGCTGGCATCTTGACTGCAATTTATAGTCCTAGAAAGTATCTTAGAACAATGACATCAAACTCAAATAGAGATAGGAGTGACTAAACAATACATAAGGATCCTTGTGGGTGGCATATTAACAAAAATCAAATATTAATACTATGTTTTATTATATTTTTATTTCTTTTTATAAGTAGTTGTCTCTCAATTATTTTTTAATCTGATTCAGTGGCACTTGGGAGTGTTGTACCCCAAGTTTGGCTTCTCTGGCCTAGAGCACTGAGAGGTTAAGCAATTTATTCAGGTTCACATAGTCAATATATATCCAAGGCAAGACTTAAATACAGGTCTTTCTGTCCCTGAAGTTAGATCATTAGCCACAGCTTACATATAGTTCAAACTGAATTTAGCTAAACTTAGAAATTATCAGGACATTAGCATTTAAATATTTTTTCATTCCTTGTCCATCATGGCATCATGGAGGAAGAATGTGAAGATCGAAAGGTTTGGGAAACATCAGAATTGTAATGAGAGGGAAAAAATGGATGAATGTGTTCTACTATGAGTTAAAGAAGCTCTGCACTGGGTATCCAGAGGCTTTTTAAGTTGGAGTGGTATAATAGGCATAATGAATATTAGAGAATGATGATTTCTCTTTTGTTCACATGAACCAATATTAGCTTTTACTTACCCAAGTTAGTGCTTGGTGTTATACACAGGGTTTGGGGGTAGTGATGGGGAGAAGAAGCCTGTTGCATTTTCCATTAGAGGATACACTGAGGATGAAACTCACTATTCCATCCACAAAAATAAAATTCCTGATTTTAAAATGATCTGTGCTTGAAAAGTTGCTAGGACGTGTATAGAGTTCAATTCAAATTAAAATGGATAATCATCTTTGGAAGGCACTAACTTGGATGCCATCAGCAAGAGATGGGTGATTCACTGGCCAAGTATGAGATCATCTTAAGAGTAGATAACCAGTAATGAAAAATCAGCACTTACTCATACACAGAGAACTTACTGGATAGAGTGTCAGAAAATTTGATGATCTCTGTGAAAAGGGTGAAAAAGATCTGTGACATGCAAGGAGCAGGGGCACTCACATTAACGAAACAAATCCGAGAGTCTGGGATGTTGCTCACAGATCATGCCATTAAGAGATGCAAATGTCACATTGAACCAATCCTCCTTGTGTTGATTGTCCTTGGACAATAGGTACTGAGGATAGTTCAAGGATAAAAGATTATGGGAAGTCATAAAGGGCAAAACAAAAGAGTATAGCCTCTAAGGACTTAATTTCCCCAAGGTCACCTTACTGTAAAGGGAATGGTAATAAATTGGGCAGCTAGGTGGCTTAGTGGATAGAGTGTTTGATCTAAAGTCAGGAAGACTCATCTTCCTGAGTTCAAATCCTTCAATGGACACTTCCTTATCTCTGTGACCCTGGGCAAATCATTTAACCATGTTAAGTTCCACTTCCTCTACTGTAAAGTTAGCTACAGAAGGGAATGGCAAGCCAATCCAGTACCTTTGCCAAGAAAACTGCAAATGGGGTCATGAAGAGTCTGACAAAACTGAACATTGCCTTTTAGGGGCAGCTAGAATGCACAGTGGAAAGAGCTCTGGGGTTGAGTCAAGGAACACTTGAGTTCAAATTCATCCTCAGACACTTACTCACTGTATGGTCCTGGGAAAATCACTTAATCCTGTTTGCCCCAGTTTACTCATTCATAAAATGAGCTGACAAAGAAAGTGGCAAGTCATTCCAGTATGTTTTGCTGAGAAAATCTCAAATGGGGTCATGAAGAGTATGACATGACTGAGACGACTCAACAATAACAATGAGTCCATTTTGGGGGGGGGGGCAGCTTGATAATTTAGTGGATAGAGTGCTAGGTATGAAGTCAGGAAGACATGAATTCAAATCCTCAGATACTTACTAGTTATGGGACCCTGGGCAAGTCACTTAACCCTATTTAACTCAGTTTCTTCAACTATAGAATGAGCTGGAGAAGGAACTCCAGTAACTTTGCCAAGAAAAGCCCAAATGGGATCATAAAGTGTTGGACATGACTGAGACAACCAAACAACAACAAATTGGTGTTCTGTAGAATTGCACAGTACCCTTGGTTTTCCTTGGACTTTTGAAACTGTGCCCTATAGTATTTGAAGGCCACAGTATGATTTTTAAAATGACATTTGTTGAAAAGAGTTCACCTATATTGTAAAACACTTAATCCCATACTTGGTTCCTATAATTACACAAAATTAGCAATAAAAAGAAACATATTTATTTAGGAATCTAGAGGCTTTTCATTTTAAAGGACTTTGTATATGTTGTAAAAGGAAGAGGTGTTGGACTGGCAGTGTATAATGAAGACTCTGAACAATGGATATATGTAGTCACTGAAAACAAAATGCCTAAGTGTAGTCCAGTGGAAAGCACAGTGGATTTGGACTCAGAGGACCTTGGTTTGAATCCTTGCTCTGCTGTTTATTACCTTTGTGATCAGGTAAGTCACTCATCCATTCTAATCCATTTCCTCAGCAGGTAAAATGAGAGGATAACCTTGATGACCTCATTAAGTCATTCCAGATTTAAACATTTGATTTTATAACCTCTCAATTGGCTTAGGTCTGACCCTGCCTTCAGGCATAAGGTATTACGTTGTAAGAAATTTAAAGAAATGATAGAATATACAGATTTAAATGACTTTTTCATTTTTTCTTGTCCAATTCTCTCATTTACTGATGAGAAAAGTGGTAATCAGAGAAATGATATATGTCACACAAGCATTAGGTAACAGGTTTAACTAGTTAACCCACATTTTCTGGCTCTAAATCTAGTGTTCTTTCCATTAAAACACATACACACAAATAGAACAAAAAGAAAACAAAGAAAAAACCCACAACGATATGTAGTCATTATTTGAAAAAGATAACATGCATTAATAGTTTTTTTTTTCTGTGTCCTGACTGCTCACCTGGGAAATTGCTATGTGCCTATAGCCATTGGCTAATAGATACTATATCACTTAATGACCACAAAGCGATGCCATCTTTAGTCTTTGGACATCTTGAGGAGCAGGAATTACAGAATTCAAAAAGCCCTAATATCTGAGATGAATCATTTAGCAAATAATACCAGCACCCTTGAATATGCTGCCACCATCATGGAAGTGGCTGGTTGTAGCAGTCATTGTCAAAGGCCAACTTTAATCAGTATTGGACAGTGCCTTTCAGGCCAAAGTACCTTGCAACACTATGCACAAGACTCCCTCGGGTGCCCAGCAGTCAATAGAAACTGCTGAGGGCCAGCAATCCTGCACACATAAAAAACTAGGCAAAATGCCCACTGCTGACCATGCTACTTTCATCGCAGGAGCATTGTAAGAATTAATTACATAATTGTATTGCAAAGGACTATGTACTTTAAGGGACAGAATATTATAAATAAGAATGAAATGTTACTATTGTTATATTAATCTGTTTTGCAACCTACAGGAGTACTGAGCCATTTAGCAATATGACATTGCTCTCTTTATCTAACGATGCTGATTCAGAGTACAGCAAATCCCTGTCTTTTGGGATTTGAGCTCCAGAATAAGTAGGTCATCTCCTAAAATAGATTTTCAGCACACTAATAGACATCCTGTATAGAATCCTTAAACACCAAGGCAATCATAGACATTACCACCTGCATACCTTTGGATCTGGAGGTTTGAGTGGCACTGTCTAAGCCCACTAGGTGTCTCTTTCTATTATACTACGCTCATCAGCCCAGCACTGCAGCAATCTTGGATTGATGATACTGCATTTTAGCACTGTTTCTTGCTTCACTAAAAGCATAGACAGTATTAGTATACACACATACACCAACCCCCCTCCACCTATACTCACAAAACACCCTCCCCCCAAAAAAATCCCACATGTGTATGTGGTCTCCTTCTTTGGAGGAGATACCCTTTTTGTTTAACTGCAAAAGTGAAAGCAAATAAATGTGTAGTCAAATGGTTAAAAAGAATCTTTTAAGATATTACTTCTACAACTTAATGGAAGTGAGAGAGGGAGAGAGACAGACAGACAGAGGCAGAGAGACAGAGACAGAGAGAGACAGACACACAGACAGACAGAAAGATAGAGACAGAGACAGGGACAGAGAAAGACAGAGACAGGTAGGGACAGAGATAGAGAGACAGAGACAGGAAGAGACAGAATAAGAAAGGAAAGAGAAACAAAGAGAGAGAGAGAACCAGGGAGAGAACATAGTCACAGCTAGCAAGACTTCAATGACACCTGAAAATGACAGGCAGAACCAAAAGCCATTTTTTTCTTGTTTTCAATTATTTGGTTCTACTGTGTAAAAAGCTGCATTTTTGTAAGATCTTATTCATTTTAAGTGTGCCTATTTGATTTTTTTTGTTTGCTGATTGCGATTAAGCTATAATAAAACATTCTAATGTAGTCATTTGTATTAATAAATGTTAGTTAAAATTAAGCTTTTCTTTTTACTGTATTATTTTGTTTCAAATGTAGATATCTTTTTTTAAGAAATTATTTTCTTCAGTGAACTTTTTTACCTCCTTTTCAATTTAACCAATTCTACATTTTAAGGAGTTGTTTTCTTCAGTGAATTTTTGTACATCTATTTTCCATTTTTTTGTGTTGACTCTTTTTTCATGATTCTCAGATGTCATTCTCATTTCTTTTCGCAATTTGTCCTCTACCAATTTGATTTTTAAAATCTTTTTTTTTAGTGCTTCCAGAAAGTGCTTTTATTCCTGACGCCAATTTGCATTCTTCTTGAGGCTTTGCATGTATGTATTTTGAAACTGTTGTCCTTTTCTGAGTTTGTGTTTTGATCTTCCCTGCCACCATAGTAACTTTCTATGTGCAATTTTTGTCGTTGTTGTTGTTGTTTGCTCATATTCTCCAATCTATTTCTTGACTTTTAACTGTATGTTAAAGTTGGAGAGCCTCCTGGGGTAGAAGGAGCACTGTCCCAAGCTTCAGTTTTGTTTTGTTATTTTTGTAGTGCTTTTCAGAGCTAATTCTGTAGAATTCTAAGTTTTCAGTTTTTCCAAGGTAGTGTGATCTAAGGAGAGGCTTTCTTGGCTTGTGCTCTGGGCTGCGAGAGACAACAAGCATTCTTCTCTACCCTGTAACTGTGACCAGGGTCTGTGCTCCACTGAAGCTTCAATCTCTAGTGTGCTAGTGCTCCTCCTTGCAATGGGACTTCTAGCCAATACTGGGACCTGGATGGCTATATAGGTAATGCAACAGAGTCCTACATCCAGTGCCAGCAAAGTTTCCCCTGTAATCTCCTTCTGACCAATTGTCTGGCCCCCTTTAGGTCTGTGGGCTGAGCATACCAGATATTGCCCTTCAGTTGTCCCTCAAAGCCTGGCCTGCTGTTGGTATGCCTGGGTATGGTCAGAGCTGAACTGGGTTCCACTCACACCTCCATTAGAGAGACTTCTTCTGTTGACCTTCTAAGTTGTCTTTGGCAGGAAAATGGTTGCACCTTGCCCTTTTGTTGGTTCTGCTGCTCTGGAATTCATTTTTAGATGTTATTTTAATATTGTTTGTGGGGGAATTTGGGAGAACTCAGGTGAGTCCCTGCCTTTACTCTACCATCTTTACTCTGCCATTGTCCTCCCCACTTTCCATCATCTGTTTGCTGAAAGAAAGAAAGAGGATGTTTCATTATCTGTTCTTTGATGCCAGTATAGATCAATTGAGTCATTCAGAGCTCAGGGTCCTTATATTGCTCTTTTAATGGATACTATGTAGTTATGGTATAGATTGTTCTCTTAGTTTTGGTTTCATGCAAGTCCTCCTATACTTCTCTGAATTCATCAAATTCCTCACATGTTAGCTACATAATAATATTTCATTATATCGGTGTACTACAGTCTATGTACCATACACATTCCACTAGGCTTACAAAAAATTTATAATAATAAAACCTTGAAGAATATGGTCATCAATTGCAAAGTTAATTGGACTCATTTTTTTCTCCTTTCTTTGAGGAAGCTACATAGTTCAGTGGGTAGAAAGTTGTACCTGGAGTCAGGAAGACCTGAGTTCAAATCCAGCCTTAACAGTGAACCTTGGCAAGTCACTTAACCTGTATCTGCCTCAGTTTCCTCATCTATAAGATGGGGATAACAATAGCACCTACCTCTGGTTTGTTGTAAGGATCAAAGGAGATATTTGCAAAATGTACCACAAACCATAAAGTGATAAATAAAGTCTTAAGTTTCATGATTAAAGTCTTATTTAATTCAACACAATTTCAAAAATACAGGGAGAAAAATCCATTTGAAAGTGCTCAGGAAGCATTACTTATAGAAATTTCCTTTAAAAATTTCCTTTCTTTTCCTTTCGAAATTCAGGATTACTACTCTAGTAATTTTGGTGCATTGAAGAGTAACCATGTAGATACTTTGACCTCAGTTTGTTGTTGAGATCTCTCCTTAGAGGGTAAGAGTATAAAGCACTTGTACATTTTGGGGGCAGGAGGAGGGCAGATGTAGTAGAGGGAGGGAAGCTAGGTGGCACAGTGGTTAGAGTACAGGGTCTGAAGTCAGAAAGACTCATCTTACCCAGTTCAGTTCTGGCCTCAGTCACTTACTAGCTATGTGACCTTGGGCAAGTCAAGACTTAACCCTGTTTGCCTCAGTTCCTCGTTTATAAAATGAGCTGGAGAGAGAAATGACAAATCACCACAGTATTTTTTGCCAAGAAAACCTTAAATGTCATCATGAAGAGTCAGACACTACTGAATTGACTCAATAACAACAACAAAAGAGGGAGTAGAAGGAAACACAGATGAGTCTAAGTGGAAAGAGAAAGCACTTGCATGGGAGTAAACAATTTCCTATCCCAAGCAGTGGAAAAAAATAAATACTATTTTGTTTTTAAATTTTTATTCCCTGTCAAAGACAAAAGCTTTTCATTTAGGGAAACCTCTTTGGGAAGTAATGTATGGCTTGGCAGGGAGAAGAAGGGATGGAAATAACTGAGAGAAGAAATAAGACAGAAAAGGTCCCTTCTTTCCCTAAGGAGGGGCGACAACTAGACAGAAAAAGCTACAGCGTCTGATAAATTAACATGTATAAGTCTTTAGACAATAAAGGAAGTCATATCCTTAAAGGCATTTTTTTTTTCTGATTTGTGAGCAGTCCATTCTATGGTATCCAGAATTTGTAGTTTATAAAGCACTCCAGAGCTTTTCCTTTACTTATGAGTGCAAAACAATGTTATTCCCATTCCTTAGCAACTAATCATGGTCAGTCTCCAGCCCTTGAGGAATTTACCAGCTCTGATTGGAATGTGCTGGAATATATCCCAAATCACAACAAAAGACAATCAAATTTCTATGTGACAGGGCTGGCACATGCTATTGTTTTGATATCATTAAATGGCAACTAGGTAAGTTCCCTGTAAGTGTCAAATATGTTTCTTTTCTTTAAATCTTAAATAGAACAGGAAGGAAATATGTAGCAAAATATTTGAAATTTATTTTCTTCTCAGATTGGGGGTAGCTGGGCATGGGCTGGGAATACACTTTTATTATAACAATTTTTAAAACAATTTATCTAGCCTAATTCAAAACATCCTCTAAATCAGGCCTACATTTTTTGTGGGCTGCCTGAAATCCTTTGGTATGCCACAGGTTGTACAGGCCTGCTCTAAATGATTAGTTATAAACAGCCCAGCTTTATTTTGTTTGCAAGAGTGGCAGTGTGGAATGGCGGATAGATAGCTAGCCACAGAGTCAGGAAAAATAGGATATAAGATCTTTCTCTGTGGTATAACAGTTTATTTGACCCTGGTAAGTGACTCACCCTCTCTGTGCTACAGCCAACTCATTAGGATTGTAAACTTCAGAGATATTACTGACATGCATTGGTAGAAAGACTTTTCGTACCGGAAGTTCCCTACCTCAATGAAATCACTGGTCTGTTGCAAATGTGTAATGTATTTCCACTAAGTCCTATGCTGTTTCATCATGACCCAGCATTGTGAAAACAGGCTCTTGACAGAAATATTAAGAGATTGAAAGCTCTTGTAAGGTCTTACTAAGCAAGAAATGCTTCAGTGTGGAGTTTTGCCTACTCTAGGTGTCTGTCACCAGATCACTAGCCTAGCTATGCTTGGAGAATGCCATTACCCTAAATCTGACCAGCAAATGGTGGCTTCTGGCTTCATTAACTAATGGAACCACATACTCAGGCATGGCAAACTTATGACTGAGCTGTGCTAAGGGAGAGAGAAAGTACATCAAACAACAAGCATTTATCAGATGTCTACTATGTGCCTGACAGGCACTAATTAAGTTTAATAATCCTTACTTGCAAGCAGCTTATATTAAATATGTGTGTATGTATGTACGAATATATATATACATATGGAGTATAGTAGTTTCCCAGTCTACCAAAGGAAGAAATCTTGGGGTAGCTCAAAAAAGCCCTGACAGGAAAGCTGTTACCCTATCAGAATAAGACCAGCAGTGAAGGGCCCACAGCTTCTTTGGGTCCTTCCCTTAGGTAAGAGTTTGAATCTCAACTTGCTTCTCTCCTATTCCCCAGGAGTCTTCTCTCTCCATGAATATCTGGGTCCAGGTTCCTAGCTCCCTTCCCTCAATGGCTGGTCCTGCTAGACTCAGATAAAAACTCTAGAAAAAAAACCTGGAAAAGGCAGCTGGTGGTGCAGTGGAGAGAATGCTGAATCTAGAGTCAGGGAGAACTGAGTTCAAATTTGGCCTCAGACACTTATTAGCTGTGTAACCCTGAGCAAGTTATTTAACTTCTCTTTGCCTCAATTTCCTCAGCTCTAAAGTAGTGGATAACAATGGCACCTACTTTGAAGGGTTGTTGTGAAGGTCAAATTAGATAATATTTTTTAAAAGTGCTTAGCACAGTGCCTAGCACATAGTAGGTGCTATATAAACATTCTCTTCCCACTCCACTAGACTTTATTAGTTTGGGAGAGGGTACTCTATTCACTCTGGGACTCAAGCAGTGTATCTGATTTCAAGCAGGCCCCAGGCAGCAGACCTGACCTATTTCCATCACTCAGGCATTACTTTTTATCTCTCATCAATGAAGCTAGGTTACTTTAGTGTCTTGTTACTAGCTTCATGTTTCCTTGCACTAGAATTAGGGTATCCTTAACCTTTTTCTGTCTAAATGAAGACAGTATATGAGGCTGATGATGAGGAAGGATTTCATTATACACCTAGCAAAACCAAAAACTTCTAGTTGAAGCCTTTTAAAAAACACATAAATATACTTAAAAACAATTTTAAATAGTAAGAGTGTTTATTCTGACCACTAAATAATCAAGAAAGTAAGTTAAAATGAAAACCATCATGTTGTATTTCCTGGGGGAAAGAAGTTCAGCTCTATTGCTTTATGGTGGAATGTTCATATAAATATAGTTCTTTATCATGATTATATGAAAAAGAAAACATTTGAGCCTGGTCAAAGAAGCTTATTTCTCTGCTTGTGGAAATTAGCTAAGGTGCCCAAGGGATAAATAAATTACAAAGAAGTTGTAGTTACCTGAATAGTGCTGAGAGAATCATTCCGGTAGGTGACAGATGAATTGAGTGTCCTTGTCTCCCCACCAAGGCCAATGGCATATTGCTTTGACTGTTGCACTTGTTTTGGTTTGCTCTAGTCCATGTTTTAGTTCTTGCTGGAATAGCGAGTAGATGTAGAACACCTTTGAGTTGCAGCCAGGTAATTTCTGTCTCCTCTCACTAACCTGTGTAGCTGCTGCTGATATTCAGGAAAGGACCTAATTTGAGTTTCTCCTCCTCCTCTCTCTCCCAATTGCCCTCTGGTGAAGGTTGTAATGAATGGTGATATGGTCAAAAGGTGGCCAGAAGGAGGGAGGAGGAAGGCAAGGCCAGTTTCAAAGTGGATATGACCCCTGGATGGCCCAGAGAGGACTTTATCATCTTTTGTGCAGTTCACAGCACAAAAAGAAAATAATTACAGAACAGAAAAAGCAGAAGAAGAAAAAAAATACCATCTGGTTAGATGAAGAGAGCATGATGTTGCATTCATTAGTTGGGCCTAAGCTGATTAATAATATAAAGGTGGAAGAGGTAAGGATAATAGACTTTACCTAGTGTTACCAATCGCACTTCAAAGATAGATGAATACAGATTTGACATGATTTTAAAGACAATATTCCTTTTGAAGTATTCCCTAAAAACCAAGATTTCAAAATTATACAAAACAAGATAAGCAAATCACTTGTTATGCCATTCATGCTCATTGGTTTATAAAAGTTTTTGGGTTAGCACTAGAAAGATTTCCTCAGTGACTACTTATGGCATTCGGCTTTCTTGGCAGGCAAACCAACCTGAACAAAAGGTTGAAGGGTATCTTTTAGATGACTAATACCTAAAGGATACTCTGATGATGTATTTCTTTTCCACTCATTTGGTAAAAGGTCCCATTTATGGATAAAACATGAATTTTTTTTGGAATAAACTGTTTACATAATTACAGCTCAAATCATATAGTATTACACAACCCTGTTATCTGCTCTATGTTATCCACCAAGGGGGTATGATAGCTTATTTTTAAAATTTATTTAATATTTTTAGTTTTCAGCACTGATTTCCACAAGATTTTGAATTACACATTTTCTCCCCACTTCTATGCTCCCCTGCACTCCAAGATGGCATATACTCTGACTGTCCAGTTCCCCAGGCATCCCTCTCTTCTGTCACCCCACTCTCCCCCATCCCCTTTTTCCTTACTTTCTTATAGGGCAAGTTAGATTTCTATGCCCCATTGCCAGTATATCTTAATTCCCAGCTGCATACAGAAATGACTTTTTTGAACATATGCTTGAAAAACTTTTAGTTCCAAATTCCCTCGCATCTTCCCTCCCCAGTCACCCTTCCTAAGAAGGCAAGCAATTCAACATAGGTCACACATGTATCATTACACAAAACCCTTCCATAATAGTCATGCTCTGAAAGACTAACTATATTTTGCTCCCTCCTATCCTGTCCCCTTTTCTTCAATTTTCTCCCTTGACACTGTCCCTTTTTGAAAGTGTTTGTTTTGATTACCTCCTCCCCCTATCAGCCCTCCATTCTATTGTTCCCCTCTTTTTTCACCTTCCTCCTTCTTTCCTGCAGGGTAAGATACCCAAATGAGTGTGTATGTTATTCCATCCTCAAGTAAAATCTGATGAGAGCAAGATTCACTCATTCCCCCTCAACTGCCCCCTCTTTCCTTCCAAAAGAACTGCTTTTTTGCCACTTTTATGTGAGATAATTTACCCCATTCTATCTCTCCCTTTATCCCTCTCTCAATATATTCCTTTCCCCTCCATTAATTTTAGATTTTTTTAGATATCATCGTTTTATATTCAGCTCATCCTGGGCATCAGCTACCCTAATACTGAGTTCTCATGAATTACACACATCATCTTTCCATGTAGGAATGTAAACAAAACAGATCAACTTTAGTAACTTGTTTTTGATTTCTCTTTCTTGTTTACCTTTTCATGCTTCTTTGATTCTTGTGTTTGAAAGTCAAATTTTCTCTTCAGCTCTGGTCTTTTCACTGAGAAAGCCTGAAAGACCTTGATTTTATTGAAAATCCATTTTTTGCCTTGGAGCATGATACTCAGTTTTGCTGGGTAGGTGATTCTTGGTTTTAATCCTAGCTCCAGTGACCTTCAGAATACCATATTCCAAGCCCTTTGATCCCTTAAGGTAGAAGCTGCTAGATCTTGTATTATCCTGATTGTGTTTCCACAATACTCAAACTGTTTCTTTGTGGCTGCTTGCACTATTTTCTCCTCGATCTGGGAACTCTGGAATTTGGCAAAAATACTCTTAGCAGTTTTCTTTTTGGGATCTTTTTCAGGAGGCGATCAGCGGATTCTTTCAATTTCCATTTTACCCTCTGCCTCTAGAATATCAGGGCAGTTCTCCTTGATAATTTCTTGAAAGATGATATCTAGGCTCTTTTTTTGATGATGGCTTTCAGGTAGTCCAATAATTTTTAAATTATCTCTCCTGGATCTGTTTTCCAGGTCAGTCATTTTTCCAAAGAGATATTTCACATTTTCTTCCATTTTTTCATTCCTTTATTTCTGTTTTATCATATCTTGAATTCTCATAGAGCCACCAGCTTCCACTTGCTTCAATGTAATTTTTACGGTGGTATTTTCTTCAGTGGTCTTTTAGACCTCCTTTTCCAATTGGCTAATTCTGTCTTTCAAGGCATTCATCTCCTCATTGGCTTTTTGGAGTTCTTTTGCCATTTGAGGTGTTATTTTATTCAGTGTTTTTTGGGTCTCTTTTAGCAATTCATTGACTTGTTTTTCATGGTTTTCTTGCATCACTTCCATTTCTCTTCCCAATTTTTCCTGTTCTTCTCTTACTTGATTTCCAAATCCTTTTTGAGCTCTTCCATGGCCTGAGACCAATTCAAATTTTTCTTACAGGCTTTTGATGTAGGCTCTTTGACTATGTTGACTTCTTCTGGCTGTATGATTTGGTCTTCTTTGTCACCAATGAAAGATTCCAGAATCTGATTCTAAATCTGAGGCCATTTTTGCTGCCTGTCCATGTTCCCAGCTAAGTACTTGACCCTTGAGTTTTCTGTTGGGATACTACTTGCAGAGTAGAGAGTACTTTGTCCCAAACTTGAGGGGCTGCACTGTATTTTCAGAGCTACTTCTCCACAGCAAGCTCTAACTCACCAGTGCTCCTTCTCCCCCAAGAATCACCAACCAGGATTATGGCGCAGATCCAGGCAGGGCAAAGCAAGCTTTACACTCAGGCTCTAATCCTCGGCTTAATTCCTCCCACCAGGTGGGCCTGGGTCCAGAAGCAACTGCATCTGTAGCTCTGGAAGCAGCCTCAGAGCTGTACCACCTCCACCACCCCCAGGACAGTGGGCAACAGTGAACTGCTTTCACTCTGTCCCAGAAGCTTTTCCTGCTAACCTTCTCTGCTGTCTTTGGTGATTGTGGGTTGAGAAGTCTGGTAACTGCCACAGTTCAATGATTCAGGGTGCTACGCCTGTTCCGCATGGCTCCCAGTCTGGTTGTTCTTGACACATCCCATGTTGGGCTCTGCTCCACTCTGCTCCCAGCTCCATGCAATAGACCCTTCCCAGTGACCATCCAGGCTGTCCTGGGATGGAACCCTGTTTCCCTTTGCTATTTTGTGGGTTCTACAGCTCTAGAAATTTTTCAGAGCCATTTTTGTGGGTGTTTGGAGGGACCTGGAGGTGAGGAGCTTAAGCAAGTTCCTGTTTTCCAGCTGCCATCTATGATAGCTTGTTTTGAAGACAGATATTGCCTCCCTATTTCCAGTTGACATCTTGGTCTATATGTTCTCTTGCTTAGATATCCAAGTCGTTTGCATTGCAATATGCCAGTTCCCTATTATTGAGTATTCTTTAGTACTGAAAGCACAGTTATCTTAACCTGGAGTAAAGAAATAGCAAAGTGTGTCCTGGTGGTTTTAGATGGACATTCTTTATGCTGAATTTCATTTAGGTGTCACTTATTGCACTTACATAATGATAGCTTTGAGTACATGGAGAATGGCCATAGGAGTTTGAGAGTTGGTCTCAAAGCCTGGAGGACTCCAGTTCAAGTATATTCTCTTGGCTATGTGACCCTGGGCAGGTCATTTAATATCTCAGTGTTCTGGGTTAACTTGGAGGTTCTAGGTTACAGAAAAGTTTCAGACTTGCATCGATAGAGGAAGTTTTCTCCCCCGGCAATTCCTTATACAAACAAAATCACAAGACTCAACCCTAGACTTCCTATGAAGTCTTCAATTAGCCAAATTTAGAGCACCCCAATTCTTTAAGAACAATGAAGCTTGGGATACCCAACATTACAGAAGATATATTATTATTTATAAACAAATTTCTTAATTAATAAAGCATTTTTCATTTTGTTTTCAAGAATTCTATTCACATAGGACATGTTTATAGTAGAGTACATGTGACTAAAAGGTCAGTTAATGCTTGTTCTGCTATTTCTATTTATAAATGTGTATGTGTAATGTCAAATCTAAAAATACCAATGTTGTGCCAGGAAGACTGTAAGCCAGAATATCATCTATTTCAATAACATTTTCAGTGAAAATTATTTTGTGCTATTTAAAATGACATAGTAACCTCATTGATTGAAATAGCATGTTTCTAATATCTCAGGGTGATATGGAGTGCTAAAGTAAGTTCCTTCTCAAATGATGATAACATAAGTTAATTGTAAAGTATGTCTTTAAATATATTTATACTGTTTCATAGGGTGAAAATTCATTCACAAAATATATGTGTATATGTATATATGTGAGTATATGTGCATCCGTGCATACATATACGCTACACACATATACAGGACATTTATGTTTTATTATGCATATTCCTATAGCAAACAACATATTATTAGCATTCATTTTAAGAAGTTCAATACATTAAGGGTCTAGGATATCATGAATGTGGAAACTCTTTCCATTAATGAAGCTATCGACCTGTCTATAACTTGGATATATCTTAGTGCATTGTTTGAGGCTCAAGAAAGTTGTAACTTCCGGGAACACCAACCTAATAAGTGTCAAAGGCAGCATCTGAATCCCAGTTGTCCAGATTCCAAATACAGTTGTATCCACTATGCCATCCTGCCTCGTGAGAAGATAAAGATTTTTAATTCTTTAAATGTGAAGTTGGTCTATGGGCAGTGTAATGATTTGAGGCATTTTAGGAGAAGCCAAACTTCCTTGCTTCTACTACAAAGAAGGCTTTGCACCAGCTAAAATACCCAACTATTTCCTACAAGGCAGATCACAAAATACGTGCTCAGTATACATTTGTTGCATGAAAGAGGAACTAATCTACTATAGAAACTGAAGTTTGTCCACTGGGGATGATATACTGGTAAGAATGGGGATCATTCCATATGAAGAATAGTTTTAAGACCTGGTGAATAACTATATTTTAGGAGAATGTTGTAACTGTCTTCAATTATTTGAAGGGCTATGATATCATAAAGATTTTAGATTAATTTTGGTTATTCCAATGCCATAAATGAAGATAAATATGTAGAAATTGCAGAGAAAATTTATACCTAATTTATAGGAAAACTAAAATCCAAACTACCAACCATTTACTGTTGTCCACAAGTGAAATGGACTGCTTTGAGAGGCAGAGTTCTTGAGACCTACAGCCTTTAGGAAGAAGTTGGAAAAAAAATTACCTTTTATATTAGAAAGATGATTTTTGTTCAGATGAAAGTTGGCCAAAGATGGATGCTGGAAAGCAAGATCTTTACTAGGGCTCTCCCCCAGGATGCTCCAAACGCTGAAAAAATGGCTCTGAACAAATTCTAGAAATGCAGAACCCATGAAATAGCAGAGGGAAGCAGGGCTCCAGCCCAGGACAGCCTGGATGGTTGCTGGGTAAGGTCTATCATGCACAGAGCTGGGAGTGGAGCAGAGCAGAGCCCAACCTCTGGACCGACCAGACTCTAGCACCCTGAATCAGTGAACTGTGGCAGTTACCAGACTTCTCAACCCACAATCACCAAACACAACAGAGAAGGTTAGTGGGAAAAGCTGTGGGGGAAGAGTGAAAGGAGTTCCCTGTTTGGCCACCTCCCCAGGGACAGCAGAGGTGGTGCAGCTACAGAACTACAGCTGTAGTTGCTTCCGGGCCCAGGCCCACCTGCTGGGAGGAATTAAGTGGCAGATCAGAGAAGGAGTGCAGAGCCTGCATAAAATCTGAGTCCAGTCTGGGTTGGTGGTTCTTGGGGGAGGAGGAGTGCTGGTGTGGCAGAAGTGGCTGCAGAGAAATAGCTCTAAAAACAACAGCACATTCCCTCAAGCTTGGAACAAAGTACTCTCTACTCTACAAACAGTTATACCCTGATGAAAAACTCAAGGGTCAAGTAGATGGCTGGGAACATGTCCATGCAGCAAAAATGGACTCAGATTCAGACTCAGACTTTGGAATCTTTCTTTGGTGACAAAAAAGACCAAAACATACAGCCAGAAGAAGTCAACAATGTCAAAGAGCCTACATCAAAAGCCTCCAAGAAAAACATGAACTGGTCTCAGGCCATGGAAGAGCTCAAAAAGGATTTGGAAAAGCAAGTTAGAGAAGTAGAGGAAAAATTGGGAAGAGAAATGAGAGTGGTGTGAGAAAAACATGAAAAAGAAGTCAATGACTTGCTAAAGGAGACCCAAAAAATACTGAAGAAAACAACAACTTGAAAACTAGAATAACTCAAACAGAAAAAGAGCTCCAAAAAGCCAATGAAGAGAAAAATGCCTTGAAAGGCAGAATTACCCAAATGGAAAAGGAAGTCAAAAAGACCACTGAAGAAAATACTGCCTTAAAAATTAGATTGGAGGAAGTGGAAGCTTGGGACTTTATCAGAAATCAAGATATTAAAAAATATAACCAAAGGAATGAAAAAGTGGAAGACATTGTGAAATATCTCATTGGAAAAACCACTGACCTGGAAAACAGATCCAGGAGAGATAATTTAAAAATTATTGGACCACCTGAAATCCATGATCCAAAAAAGAGCCTAGATATAATCTTTCAAGAAATTATCAAGGAGAACTTCCCTGATATTCTAGAGCCAGAGGGTAAAATAGTAATTGAAAGAATCCACTGATTACCTCCTCAAAACGATCCCAAATAGAAAACTGCTAAGAGTATTTTTGCCAAATTCCAGAGCTCCCAGATCAAGGAGAAAATACTGCAAGCAGCCACATAGAAAGAATTTGAGTATTGTGGAACTACAATCAGAACAACACAAGATCTAGCAGCTTCTACGTTAAGGGATCGAAGGACTTGGAATATGATATTCTGGAGGTCAATGGAGCTAGGATTAAAACTGAGAATCATCTCCCCAGCAAAACTGAGTATCATGCTCCAAGGCACAATATGTATTTTCAGTAAAATAGAGGATTTCCAGATTGGTCAGTGAAAATGATGATAAACAAGAAAGAGAAATCAAAAGCAAGTTACTAAAGTTCAACTGTTTTGTTTACATTCCTACATGGAAAGATGATGTGTGTAATTCATGAGACCTCAGTATTAGGGTAGCTAAAGGGAATGTACAAATATACATATATATACATATATATATGTATATATATATATATATATATATATATATATATATATATATATATATATATATATATACATACATACATATATACAGAGAGAGAGAGAGAGAGAGAGAGAGAGAGCACAGGGTGAGCTGAATATCAAAGAATGACATCTAAAAAAATAAAATAAAATTAAGGGATGAGAGGAGAATATGTTGAGAGAGGGAGAAAGTGAGAGATAGAATGAGGTAAGTAGCTAAGTTATCTCTCATAAAAGTTGCAAGAAAAAATCAGTTCTCTTGGGAGGGAAGAGGGGGGAGGGGAGGGGGAATGAGTGAATATTGCTCTCATCAGATTTGACCTGAGGAGGGAATACCATACACACTCAATGGGGTTTCTTACCCCACAGGAAAGAAGGAGGAAGGAGAAAAAATGGGGTACAATAGAAGGGAGGGCATATAGGGGGAGGAGGAAATCAAAAACAAACTCTTTTGAAAAGTGACAGGGTCAAGGGAGAAAATGGAATAAAAGGGCATAGGATAGGAGGGAGCAATATATAGTCAATTTTTCACAACATGAGTGTTGTGGAAGGCTTTTGCATAATGATACCCAGGTGCCCTATGTTGAATTGCTTGCTTTCTTAGGGAGGCTGGGTGGGGAGGGAAGAGGGGAGAGAATTTGGAACTCAAAGTTTTAAAAGCATGTGTTAATTTTTTTTTTGCATGCAACTAGGAAAAAGCTATACAGGCAATGGGGCATAAAGACCTATCTTGCCCTACAAGAAAGTAAGGGAAAAGGGGATGTGGGGTGGAGTTGGTTGACAGAAGGGAGGGCTGACTGGGGAATGTTGCAATCAGAATATATAGAATCTTGGGTTGGGGAGAGTGTAGAAATGGGGAGAAAATTTGTAATTCAAACTCTTGTGAAAATTAATGCTGAAAACTGAAAATATTAAATAAAATATAGTTCTGTGCCCTAGAAAAAACAATGTTGGCCTAGGTGGCATCTGTGGTCCCTCATGGCTCTGAGGTTCTCTGCTTTATCTCAGCAATGAATCCATATCTTTTTCCAGACACCTCTTTCCAACCAAGAATGTCCCCCTCTTCTCTATTTATCCTGATCATCACTCTCTTTGACATTCTCTAGAAAGTCTTGAGTGTGAAATCTGGGGTTGCTTTACTTCTCCACTCCTTAACAATCAGATATTTATTTCAACTTTGAAAGCTAGTTTTGCTATATTTATACATGTTCATCTACTTTATGTATGCATTTTATGTCCAATTAGATTGTCAAAACTATCAGGGTACAAAGTATGCCTTTTCTTTATCTCTTCTACTGATCCCTAGAGAGTGGTCAGCACAGTAAATGTTTGATGTTATCAACTTATGGCCTGATTAAAGACAGAGGGAAAATGGGGGCTGGGAGAGTGAGGCTGAGGGAGGAAGAGAAACAATGAGGAAAAGAGGGATAACAAAAGGAGAAAAGACACATTTGTGGAAATAGATAGAAGCTTATAATTTCTGTGTTGAGTCCTTTACATATTATTAGTTATAAAAATTCAGTTTTTCCTTGAGAAGATACAGGCTTGGTACAAAAAGCCTATTAAATGAAGGAAAGAAAATGTCTCCCACCAAAATATAGAGCAATAATATAAAAGGCAATCAAACTTAAAGTGATTGTAAGAATGCAAACTGTGATTAGTAGCAGGTATGATGCAACTCACACTGTTGCCATCCCATTGTATCAAAACATGACACACTAGTATTTACTTATAGGATCATAGATCAATGGCTAATTGAAGATCTGTATTCTGATGTTAGAGGGTCCTTCCATACACAAGACTATATTTGCAGAGGCATAGTATTCAATGAAAGGGAGGGGGAATGGTGCAAAATGAATATTGATTTACTATGACTTAGTGTGAGGCTTTTGAATGGTCTCAGTTTTAGACATTCCTGCTAAAATGGCTTTGATGAACTACCTTCACTGATATTTGAGAATGAACATCTGTCAAATCGATGGGACTTTGGCTAGCTCATTAGCTGATGCTGAATTGTAGCAGTGAAAAGTTTTTATTTACAATTTACCTCTAGCCTACTTTAAAAAGTGTGTCTGGCTAACAAGAAGAGACAAACAAAATAGCAGTTTCAAAGAATCAAGAATCCATGTAACAAAAGATTTAGGGAGGTACAAAGAAGGAAGATATTTTAGGAAGCAGTCCACAGATTTGATTTTTTACAACGGGAGGACTTGGAATAGGACTAAAATGAAATAAACCTGATTGATGACAAGTATCAATTTTCATCTTAATGGCTTTGTTGGAGACAAATGTCCACTCTATTCTATGCTATAACAAGTTTTGTGAGAATAAATTTAGTCAGTACTACTTACCTATCAGCTCTTTGTTCCTTAAACAATTTGGCTATGCTGATGTTTCTTTAAATTATATGGAGGAAATTAAATTCATTAAAAACCACTGTATTCCCCTGACCCTCCCCCACAAAAGGGGCAAATTACATGTATGATTTGAGTGTTCATGCTGTTAACTATTTTAGCATTTAGTAACGTAGTTGTTTTTGTACAACCATCAGTCAGTAATTATTAGGAATTCTAGCTGAGTAAATTCAGTGGGACTGGGGGAAGGGAAGAAGGAGAGGAGGATGTTTACAAACTAAATGCCAGCCAAGTCCAGACTTCAGTAGAAAATATTACACTAAGAATCTGAACACATAATGTCTGAGCTCCCCCAAAATGAGAAAATTAATAACTTTCACAACTTCACACATACATATAACTTAAACGAGAATGCTGTTGTTGCCCCCCCAACTTAATTTGCCCAAGGAATAATAATAAGCACATAGTAAGCCCCACCTGGGGGCCATCATTTCAACAGGGTCTTTGTTTGAGGGAAAAGTGATGATGGCTTGGAATAAGACAATGGATGGAGTAGGTGTGTGGATACAAAGCTGAGATTACAGTTCTCTTGATGTCAGAGCATGGGGAATGAGTGACCTCTCCTAGTTACCATCTACTATCAGTTTTCATGGCAATGTTATCTTTTTATTCCTGTATAAACATGTTCAAAAAGGCTCATCAACCATTGTTTGCTCTTCAATCTACAATACTCCAGCAATGATAAATGACAAAGATTGTTTTAAACTCAAATTCATCTAAGGATGGTAAAAGGCTACCATATTATTGTTTCAAAAATATGTGTTTTAAAAGAAAAAGAGGCTGATGAATATTTCCCATTTAATGGGAAACAGGAAAATGTAACAAACTATCATGATGAGAAATTTGAAATAGGGCCTAGCATTAATCTATGGGCAAACACTTGGTGAACACAAGCTCATCTATGAGTTTCAAATTCCCTTGAAATGCCTAACATATCTAAGTACAGGTTAATACCCAGGCATATTTCAGACGTGCTTAGAATCTTCTTTGGTTTTGCTTAACTGACATTATGTTCAAACTTGAATATACGCCAAGAAAAAGATTCCCTCTAGAGGGGATTGTTGACATTGTGAGGTAATTTTGTCATGTAGCTCAGATATACCTATGGTGGGCCGAAGAGTATGTTTCTTCTGCTAACACTATACTGAATTGAAACATATAAGGGAAATGAGAATAAAAGCTAGGTTATTTGTATGCAGTAGTATTGGGGAACCAGCTTGGATGAATTTTGGTGAAAAAAGAGGCTTCAGAAGTAAATAGGAAGGGTAAAACAATAGGTGTCGAGGAAAATAAAGACAAAGAGGAATAAATAAAATGATAGATGAAGAATGTTGCCAACTTTAAAGTAATGGTAGTTATCAATGTTGTTGGTAGTAGTAGTAACAGTAGGAGTAGGAATGTAATACTAGTAGTGGTAGTGGTAGTAGTAGTAGTAGTAGTAGTAATAGTAGTAGTAGTTGTAGTAGTAGCAGTAGTGGTGGTGGTGGTGGTGGTGGTGGTGACAGGAAGTGGACTGTGATTTCATTGGCATAAGGATCTGTCAGGTGAGGAAACACCCTGCCCCAAAACAGGTAGTAATCTTCTATTCAACTTACAATCTTAGAGGATTGCCTAAGGTACTGAGAGGTTAACTGATTTGCCCAGGGTCACACAATTATTAAGTGTCATTGGCAGAATTTGAACCCAGGCCTGGTTCTGGAAAACAACAGTAAAAGAAAAAATTGTGTAGTTGAAGTTTCGGGGGTGGCAGGAAGAAGAGGGAGGACAGGCATAGGAAATATGTGTTAATTGATCAAATTGACTTGGAGCTAGGACATAATCATAATAGGCAAACATAATAGCATGTTAATATATCTCCCTCCCAAGCAAAAGAAACATAAAAATGGGGCATATAACAAATGAACAACAACAAACAACAACAACAACAAAAAATGAAAGCTTGCTTTTGAGGTTGGAGAAAAGTATAAGGATGTCTCTGTGATAATTTTCCATTACTTCCTGAGTTATTATCACCATGGAAACTTAATTGGCATTCTTCCATCTTTCCACCTGGGTGCCAATTGATTTTTTTCATATGATACATACAACAATTTTGTATACAAATACATGTGTGTAAATGTTTCTTTTTTCCTTCAAAAGTATATGTTGTTGGTGTGAGAAGCAGCATGACATAATGCATAAAACAGACAGCCCTGGTAAACAGAGAAAAACCCATCTTCAGATACCATTCTGATATATGCTGGCTATTTTACCAAGTGCCCCTTAACTTCTCAGTGCCTCCCTGAAATGCTGTAAACAGGGACTGTCTACTCAGAGTCCTTGAACTTTTATTTAACATAATTTGATAACTGTATTTCAATATAATTGATTTCTATTGTACTTTTATACATTTTGTTATGCACATTTAAAAATTTTATTCTGAGAAAGGGTCAATAAATATCACCAGTCTGCCAAAGAGGCCATGGTACATACACACCCAAAATATTAAGAACCTCTGCTCTAAGAGGATAGTCACAAAATGGTACTGGAAAAGGAGGTTTCCTCAACTAACTTTCCCTACAATAATGAAGTCACAAGTTCAAACACCCTCTCAAAAAAAAATACACAGACACGTACATACATAGACTTACATACTGTAGTAGCAATGTAGATTGGAAGATCTTTCCCACTCATTAATAGGCCATGTGACCTGCTTATATCATAGGAAGCCTAAGACACATGTGGTGGGAGGAGCTTCCTGACAGGAAAAGGAAGTTATGTCACAGGAAATGCTGAGAGAGAGAGAGAGAAAGAGAGAGAGAGAGAGAGAGAGAAAGAGAGAGAGAGAGAGCAATTATGGCTGCTAATGGTTGCCCTCGTGATTGTTAGAACTGAACAGGCTGACTTAGCTGTACTGTGAGTTTTTCTTTGGGAAGACCCCAGCAGGGGGTCACAGAGGTTTTGGAATGGGGAGGCTCCAGGCTGTTATGTGGTATTTTAAGTTCCTTGCTGTTATGATAAAGTGGGCTAACTGCCTGTGGGAGCTGAACATTTGGTTATGGGATATGGTTCTCTGGTGTCTGAATAAGTGGTTCGCTTCTTCTACCTTCTATGTGAAGTCTTGTATACTTTGTGATACAGAACTACATAGGCATTTTGACAATTATCATTTAATTTTTTATTATTGCCTTACTGATACGAATACAAACGCACATATATGTAAGTTTTTAATTGTTTTTTAGGTTACTGATAAAATAATTTATATCATTGTATTTCCTTTTTTGTACATGTACAGGCAGTCACTTGCACAGTTGTACTTAAAGATGTTATATAGCCCAATTTTATTCTAAATGCTCGTTTTAAGATATTGTTTCAGATTCTGTTTTTTTATGGGTATGGTGATATTCAATGTGAATCACAGTAGCTAGATTCCAAGTATCTGTAAAGACCTAATTGACCTGTTCTTTTTTGTCCTTTCTTTTCTAAGACCACCAGTGATATTACAGGCGACTTCTTAACTTGCAAGTTTATTGGATTTAAGTAGAATTTCACAAAATAGCCTCATTCTCTCTTCCAGAGACACCTAAGTGCAGTGGCAAGAAAAAAGTCGGGATTACTGGAGATGGTCTGGGATGCAGTGGATAACATTGATTGTCTTTAATATTTGAGCATGCTCTAAGTCAGGGTTGTCCAAAATGTGCCCTGCAGTGAGTACAAGCATAGAAACTGACATAAGTGCTTTAGTAAATGAAGCTGAGCTACTGCAGAGCTCTCACTAAAATGGCAAATCAAAATATATTGTCTATTGTTTCAATAAAAACCTAAAATTGGACAGCCCTGCTATAAGTCATCCATAGCAGTTGCTTCAACTGCTTTCATAGCCATTGTAACAAATTGTTTTCATCTGCCCATTCCACAAGGGGAAGTCTTTAAATGCTCAGGGTAGACATCTCCCTACCTGACTGTTGGATGTGAGAACTGTCAGTTACCCTCAGCTTGGTTTACCACATTTCATGGGATGGTTTTATTGGGACATAGTCTCTGTGCACACTATATCTTCTTGGATGAGAGCTGGGTGACGGGTTGGACATGCAAAATGGATGAATGGCCCTGAAAATGGCTTGGCAAGCCCTCACACCAGAGGTGGTAGCCCTCCTTTAACAGCCCCTACACTTCAATTAACCTGTAACAGTACCTGAAATGAGAGTTGACATGCAATCATAGTTTGAAACCCACCCTTAGAGTCAAGAGGATTTGGATTCAATCATGCCTCTGATGAATACTGGCTATAGGATGTAGGAAAATCATATAACCTCCAGTTTATGTCCTTGCTCCAGGCAAGACTCAAGACTAAGTTGAACAGACACTACTGACCTTCACTTCCAGAGTGAATTTCCTCATAGAGAACTTGTTGTATATATACAATGATATTTCAGGCCTGATCTAAAATAAATAAAATTAAAATCCAGAAATAAAATCACTGGAATAATAGTACCATAGAACATAAATAGTGGTAACATTATCATTTCCATGACAAAATATCATTCTATTTCCCCATGTTCTATAGCCCTGGAATCAGGAATAAGAATTTTACATTTCCCACACCTCACTCCATCAACTGCTGAACTGTGTAAGCAAGTCCTCTAAGTTCCAAGCAACTAATACTAGTCCACACTGACTGGAACATGGATTCTAGGAAGTTGCAGATTAGAAGGTGATAAAGAGCTATATAATACTAGGTCAGTATAAACCCCTAGAGGCACTTCTCTTTCTGGGATCTCTATCAGTTTTCCATTTTTTCTTATAATAATTCTAGGGATTTGAGTAATTTATTAGTTTATTTTAATTATCTCATTTCTGATAACAGATCAAAATGTTTTTTTTCAGATGATCTGCCAAGATAAATAAATATTTCCCTAGATGATCTTCTACTGACTCCTTCTTGTCTAAGGGAGTCAGGGCAGAACAGAGATAGTGAGCCAAAGGAGAAGACCAAAAGGGATCAGTCAAATGACTAGGAAAAGACACGGCAGCAGTCTCATAATATGACCAATGTAGAACTAGTATCCAGAAGGAGGGCATAGTTAACAATATCAAATTCTGCATAAAGGTGAAAAAGAGATGAAGAAAAGAAATGAATACATTTTTTCATTGAAGTCCCAGAAAAGACGAGTTTCAGTTCAGCAAAGTTATAAAGCCAGGTTAAAACGAGATGCAAAAGGAATAACAAGAGAGAAACTGGAGGCAATAAGTAGAGAGAACTTTTTAAAGGAATTTTTCAGGAAGAAGAGAAATACAGGAAGACAGCTTGATGGCATGGTAGGGTCAAGTGATTGTTTTTAGTATTTTTTTTTCTCTTTCTTTTTTTTTTAATTTAAATTTATTTATTTGACATATTTAGTTTTCAGCATTAATTTTCACAATAGTTTGAATTACAAATTTTCTCCCCATTTCTACCCTCCCCCCCCACTCCAAGATGGCATATATTCTGGTTGCCCTGTTCCCCAGTCAGCCCTCCCCTCTATCACCCCCCCTCACCTCTCATCCCCTTTTCCCTTCCTTTCTTGTAGGGCAAGATAAATTTCTACACCCCATTGCCTGTGTATCTTATTTTTTAGTTGCATGCAAAAACTTTTATTTTTTTTTGTTTTTGAACATCTGATTTTAAACCTTTGAGTTCCAAATTCTCTCCCCTCTTCCCTTCCCACCCACCCTCCCTAAGAAGTCAAGCAATTCAACCTAGGCCACATGTGTATCATTATGTATAACCCTTCCACAATACTCATGTTGTGAAAGACTAACTACATTTTGCTCCTTCCCAACCCATCCCACTTTATTGAATTTTCTCCCTTGACCCTGTCCCCTTTCCAAAGTTTGTTTTTGATTACCTCCACCCCCAACTGCCCTCCCCTCCATCATCCCCCCCCTTTTATTTTTTTTTATCTTCCTCCCTCTTCTTTCCTGTGGGGTAAGATACCCAACTGAGTATGTATGGTATTCCCCCTCAGGCCAAATCTGATGAGAGCAAGGTTCACTCATTCCCCCCTCACCTGCCCTCTCCCCTCCTCCCACAGAACTGCTTCCTCTTGCCACCTTTATGTGAGATAATCCACCCCATTCTATCTCTCCCTATCTCCCTCTCTCAGTATGTTGCTCTCTCATCCCTTAATTTCATTTTATTTCTTTTAGATATCTTCCCTTCATCTTCAACTCATCCTGTGTCACATATCTATATCTATATCTATATATCTATATACACATAGATATATACATACATACAAATTCACTTATATATATATATATATATATATACATAAACATATATATATATATGCATATTCCCTTCAGCTACCCTAATATTGAGTTCTCATGAATCATACATGTCATCTTTCCATGTAGGAATGTAAACAAAACAGTTCAACTTTAGTAAGTCCTTGCAATTTCTGTTTCTTGATTACCTTTTCATGCTTCTCTTGATTCTTGTGTTTGAAAGTCAAATTTTCTATTCAGTTCTGGTCTTTTCACTGAGAAAGCTTGAAAGTCCTCTATTTTATTGAAAATCCATATTTTGCCTTGGAGAATGATACTCAGTTCTGCTGGGTAGGTGATTCTTGGTTTTAATCCAACTCCATTGACCTCTGGAATATCGTATTCCAAGTCCTTCCATCTCTTAATGTAGAAACTGCTAGATCCTGGGTTATTCTCATTGGGTTTCCACAATACTCAAATTGTTTCTTTCTGGCTGCTTGCAGTATTTTCTCCTTGATCTGGGAGCTCTGGAATTTGGCAACAATATTCCTAGGAGATTTCTTTTTGGGATCTATTTGAGGAGGCGATCGATGGATTCTTTCAATTTCTATTTTGCCCCGTGGCTCTAGAATATCAGGGCAGTTCTCCTTGATAATTTCTTGAAAGATGATATCTAGGCTCTTTTTTTGATCATGGCTTTCAGGTAGTCCAATAATTTTTAAATTATCTCTCCTGGATCTATTTTCCAGGTCAGTGGTTTTTCCAATTAAATATTTCACATTGTCTTCCATTTTTTCATTCCTTTGGTTCTGTTTTATAATATCCTGATTTCTCATAAAGTCACTAGCTTCCACTTGCTCCAATCTAATTTTTAAAGTAGTATTTTCTTCAGTGGTCTTTTGGACCTCCTTTTCCATTTGGATAATTCTGCCTTTCAAGGCATTCTTCTCCTCATTGGCTTTTTGGAGCTCTTTTGCCATTTGAGTTAATCTATTTTTTAAGGTGTTGTTTTCTTCAGTGTATTTTTCAGTATTTTTTTGGGTCTCCTTTAGCAAGTCATTGACTTGTTTTTCATGGTTTTCTCGCATCCTTCTCATTTCTCTTCCCAATTTTTCCTCTACTTCTCTAACTTGCTTTTCCAAATCCTTTTTGAGCTCTTCCATGGCCTGGGACCAGTTCATGTTTTTCTTGGAAGTTTCTGTTGTAGGCTCTTTGACTTTGTTATTTTCTTCTGTCTGTATGTTTTGGTCTTCTTTGTCAGCAAAGAAAGAATGCAGAGTCTGAGACTGAATCTCGGTGCATTTTCGCTGCTTGGCTATATTCCCAGCCAACTAACTTGACCTTTTGAGTTTTTCAGTGGGGTATGACTGCCTGTAGACTAAAGAGTTCTATGTTCCACGTTTGGAGGGGAGTTGCCAGCTCTGCCACACCAGCACTGCTCCTTCCCCAAGAACCCCCAACCCTAACTGGGCTTAGATCTTCAGCAGGCTGTGCACCCCTGCTCTGATCCGCCACTTAATTCCTCCCACCAGGTGGGCCTGGAGCTGGAAGTAACAACAGCTGTAGCTGCCCCACCTCCGCTGCCCCCAGGGCTGGAAACCGAACTGGGAACTCCTTCCACTCCCGCAGCTTTTCCCACTAACCAAGTGATTGTTTTTAATGGTGGAGGACATGTAAACATGTTTGCAAGAATCAGGGAAAGTGGAAATAGATTAAGCTTGAAAAGGAAAGAAAAAGAGAATAATCAGAAGCCAGCTCCAATTGGAGGAGGAAAGGGAGGAAATAAACATTTAAATTCTGCCTACTGTGTGACAGATACAATGCTAATTGTATAAAAATCTTATCTCATTTGATCCTCACAAAAACTCTGTGATAACGGAGCTGTTTTACTCTCCCCTATTTTTACAGCTGAGGAAACTGAAGTAAACAGATGTCACTTGTCCAGGGCTACATTGCCAAAAAGTGTCTGAAGGTAGATTTGAATTCATCTTTCCAACTCCAAGACCAACCCTCAGTCTACTGCCTCTCCTAGGTGACTCAGGAGAGTAGGAAATAAAGAGAAGGACAGGAGAAAAGGAGATAAATGACAGTAGTTGAGTAGCTAAGATTTTCAAAGAGAAAGATAAAAGGAAGAAAAAAGAATAGGAGATAATGTGTTATGTATATTTAGTATAATTATTGCATATTCATATAATATATGACTTCTGATATGCATTTTATTATATATAACACATGAAATAAAATTATCTCATATATGTAGATGAGAGAGAGGAGTGAACATTGATGCCTATATTCAAGTTAGATGTTAAATGATATTGCTCATATGTAAAAAACAACATGAAAACTATTTGGATAGAGACAGAGAGACATAATCATAGAGAGAAAACAGAGAGAAAAGAGAACGCTATAGACACAGAACCAGTAATGGTAGATTATACTTTTTAAAGTGTATAGTTGAATCTATATAAACATATACACATATCCATAGATATGTATACCATATATGCATTTTGTGTTATACATGTAATTTACATGTATAATTAATATACATATTTATCTAGTGTGTATATAGATGTGTGTGTATTCGTACATAGGGAAACACAAATGTTCTGTAAACATGTTAACACATTTTTATTTATTTTGGTCTGAATCTATAATTTCAGTTCAGGAATCTTTTTCGTGTGAAGCTCTCCCAACTGAAGCAGATCAGTAACACAGCAATAACTAATTCCTTAGAGTTACCTTGAAACCTGAGATGCAAAAAAGACTTGCTAAGTATCCTACATATCTGATGTAGGAGGTCATCCCAACCCTTTTTGACTCCAAGTGAGAGTTTTCTATTGAATATGTCTATCTTGAGGTGTTATGAGGCTTAAATGTGATAATAGGTACAAACTTTAAAGCACTATAAAAATGAATATTATTGTAACCATCATCATCATTAACAATATTATTGTCTTTTAGTCACAAAGCTTCAGGTTTGCTAACTTCATTCCCTGTGCCTTCTAATGTATTCTTGCTGAGTTCAAGCAATGTTGATGGTATTGGAAGAACAGTAGAGGCATATGTTTTAGCAACCTGACTCTTGTGAATGCACATGCACATTATGTTTAATCTGAATTATTAATACCTTCTTACCTCTAAGAAATCAACAAAACACTAAATTGGATTGGTTTGTAGTCTTTTCTAATTTCCAGGTGTAATGATTCCAATGAAAATTTAACAATGGGCTCTCCCAAGTTAGAATTGGCTCCAGAATATCACTCTTGAGTCTCTCTTTCCATCCAATCTTCCTCAAATTCTCCTTTCCTATCTCTCCTTGACCTTGTAATTCAAATCAGAGTGTTGTTTCAATGGTCGATCACATTCAAAGAGTTTTCTAATAAATTTGAAGAGGAAAAGAATACTTTCAAATGGAAGAAATCTGTAAGACTTTATAGATGAAGTAGCAAGTGAGCTAGAGCTTGAGGAATGAAGAGTTCAGCAGATAAGAATACGGAGGCATTGTTGTCAAGGATGAGAAATAGTTTGAATGAAATATTTGGAGCTAGAAGAGGGCAGAGAAAGAATATGGAAGAGTTAGTTGTCCAAATTGGCAGCAACATTATGTGCATAAATCAGAGTAGAGTGAAATAAGATTGAAAAGGTAGGGAGGAGAAAACCTGGGCAGAGCCTTGAATGTCAGACTGTGAAGCCTTAAATTTTCTTTTCTAGGTAGCTGATGCAGTCTAGCTAGATTGTGCTTCCATCAATATATAGGTGGAACATGCTGATAGGAAGAGATGAATAGCTGACACAATAAATATAGTCCAAGGCTCCAAAGAAATTCTATGTAATCCTGCATATTGTTTTATCTATTTATTATTAGCATAGAGTCTCATGGTGTCAAATCATCCTTGATTACCGAATTTGTAAAGAACTCCAGCTTCCCTTTCTAACTACTTCTAAAATTACACAGATCTAACCCAGCTGAAATAGAGCAAATTTCCTGAATTGTACTTACATTTGTGGGTTCATTTCTCAAAATAATGCTACAAATGGGCTCTAAGGGTGACGGGAAGCAGGAAGCACCAATTTCCTTTTGTGTGAGTGCATATCTGTGTGCCAGTAATAAGTTCTGGTTATACATAGATCAGAGGGAGTGTGGCTATGTTTTTCCTCCTTGAACTCCCAAAGTGTTCTAAGGTAATAATATAGAAGGATTGACATATTGGGGGCATACAAAAAAAACATGGTTAGGATTATTTTGACAGTTATCTGAAGGACGGGCTAGAGAGGGGAGAAAATGTAAATAGAAGAAAAATCAGGTGAAAAGCAATTAAAATATGCCAGTCACAATAAAATTAGACCCGAACTAAAGTAGTTAGCATATTGAATAGAAAGAAAGAGACATGAAATAGAGAGAGAGAGAGAGAGAGAGAGAGAGAGAGAGAGAGAGAGGTAGATAGAGCATTTATTAACAGTTATGATGGGCCAGGAGGTACTAAGTGTCAACAGCTATAAATACAAGCTAACTGGGCAACATGACAAATGAAGTACATTTTATTAGGGGAAGAAAACACTCAAAGGGCAGCTGGAAATCAAGATTGGGGAGGGGGAGGGAATGACCAATAGGGTAAAATTACTGGTGAAGATGTAGAGAAGTCTGGAGAGGGAGTGGAGCTGTGAGTGAAGTGAACATGGCTACAATGCTTCAGGAAATGTCTAGGAACTGGGTGAGGAGCTCACCAAACAGAAGAGTGGAATCTCAGGTAGCAGCATATCAAGATGGGCAAGATTGATGTTGAGAATATGGAGAATTCTAGAAAAAGATACTCTAAAGGTAAAATAAGCAAGTTTTGGCCACCATTTGCAAATGAGGGGCAAAGGGAAAGAGAACTGCACAAAACTCCATTTTAAAAATTGGGCTATATTAGGATGATGCTGTTATCAACAAAACTAGGAGGAGGGCTAAACTTTGGGAGATAAAATAATGAGTTCAGATTTGGAAGAGTTGACTGAATTGTTAGGATATCACAAAGCAGGTAAATGGATTTGGGCAAGCTACTTAATTTATAAAAAGGTAGGAGTTCATTCTCTAACATCTCTTTTGGCTTTAAATATATGATTCCATACTTTACATGGAGATGTCCGAAGTACTGAATATCAGGAGAAATTGGGGCTAGGTGTATAGGTTTAAGAATTGTTTGTATAACAGTAAGAACTGATACCATGTGAGTGAATGGGATTTCCAATACTAATGAGGGCAGAAAAGAAGATGGAGGATTGAACTTAGATAGTACTTCACAGATATACTGGGGTTTAGCAGTGGAATGATGGAGTAATTCAAGAGTATATTTAAATTTTACCTCTATTATCATCATCATCATCATCATCATCATCATTATTAATTATCTCTATAACCCTTGGCAAATCTCTTAACCTTTGTGAGCCTTAGTTTCTCTTCTTTTTTTAAGAAAGGCTTAGATGAATTGGCTTCAATGGTCCCTTACAGTTGGACATCTATGACAGTAACCTGTTGAAATGACTCAGAGAACAGGATTCATGGACTGCCAAAGAAGGGGCAGAGAGATTGAAAATCAAGATGAAGATCATCAGTTGCAAGCAGACTGAGCTAATGGGAGAGATAGAAGAGGTTAAGACAATAAGAAAACAGGACAAATTTAGAGTTTGGTGTCCTGGAGGTGGAGGATTTATTATGATAGTGAATTCTAAGCTCTGATCTTTCTATGGGTGACTGAAGTAAAGTGAAGATGTAAGTTCTGGGAATTGCAGAGTGCCTCCCCCTTTATACTATAAGCTCCTTGAGAGAAGGCACTTTTTAAACTTTCTTATCACCGGCTCTTAGCATAGTGTTGGCATACAGTGGATGTTAAATAAATTCTTGTCGACAACAAGAAGGGGTTGTTGACATAATTGGACAAGAGTCCTTTTCCTGATTCCTGTTTTTCTACTATATCAGAAATCAGGGAAGGCTTTCTTTTTTATTCCCATGGGAAGCATCGAAGTTATAACTGAATGTTTAAATTATGGAAGTAGAAGCATAGTGTCCAAAAGGAGGTAGGTGAAGCTTTAATATGCTTTGCCATTGGCAACACTCTAGTGTTTTGAGTGCCACATTGTAGGGCAGATACTGATAAGCTATAGAGAATCTAGAAGAGAGTAAGCAGGATAGGCAGATACATGAATAATGGGTTGAAGGAACTGGATCTTTTTAGCAAGGAGCAGAGTAAAAAGGATGAGATATGGTAGCTGTCTTCAAGGATTTAAAGAATTATAAATGAGGAGGGGGATTGGATGTTTTCTTCCTGTTCTCAGAGAGTGGGAACTGCTCAGGGAGGTAGATTGGGCAAAGAAGATGTCGGTTCAATATATGAAAAATATACCAATTTTAGAGTTGTTCTAAAGTATAATAGGCTGTCTCAAGAAGTACCATAACATTGGTACTTTGAATGGGGGAAGACGTATGACTTTAAAAGTTTACTTGCTTAACCTTTACTTGAAGCATGGCTATTAAACATACATATAACTTGGAATTCTGGAGGCTGTGGCAAATTCTATGGGGTGGGCAGAAATCTCATTCTAGAGGACTGCTTCTTATCCTATTGCTAAGACTTTATAACAAGTCTACACAAAATACAGCTTGTGGACCACTTGCAGCCCACCAAAGGATTTTGGGCAGTCTGAAAAAAATGTATAGGATATAAAAGAAAGTAAAGATATAATTAGTGATTTGTCCATGCCCTGCTTAACCCACCTTCCACTAGCTAGTCACTATTGTGCCCATCATGTAACTGCTAGGGGGATTGCCACTGCACACTCTCTCCTGTTTGTCACATGACCCAAACAAACCAACAAACCATCATCAGTCTCTCTCTCTCTCTCTCTCTCTCTCTCTCTCTCTCTCTCTCTCTCTCTCTCTCTCTTATCTGAGAAGAGTGAGAGTCATATCTTTTCATAGCATTTTCAGTCATTACTGGCATTGAGCAGGAACAAAGTGAGTGTAGCCACACACCAACACAGCTGGAGCCCACTAGGCAACAAGCTGCAACAACATGAGGACTTCTTTCTCTCCCTCACTGTGCAGTCACCCTCCAAGTTACATTTGTGTCTGGGGCTCTCTCCAAGGTCAGAAACTCAATTGAGTATTTCTTTGCATGTGAGCAGTTGCCATGGAGATTTTTTGGTTCTAAAATTAAAGATTTTGGGGGGTGACTTTGTAAAATGGGTGATAAAAAAATTGAAGGATTGAATCAGAACATAAATATTTCATCTGGAGTGGACAAATAGATACTTACATGAGACACAAAATATTGTGCTTTGCTTGCTGAAAAGTATTAGCTATTCTGAAGGAATACAATTTTTGTCACCATTTCAAATCAAGACATTCTGATTTAAGCAAATGGGACATTAATGCAAAACAAATTAAAGCATCCAAACTGTTGAAAAATCTCAATAAGGAACAATGGTTTTTACAGAAAGTAAACTCAGAAAATGAGACAGGTACTAAGGTTAGTTTTCAGTTTTCTGAAGAAATTGCTGCTGCTGGGAAGACTTTTACTGAAAGGGGCTTCATAAAAAAATGTTTATTGAGTGCAGTTTCTGGATTATATCCCAATAAAAAAAGTGTTTTTCAGAAATAGTTTAATCATCAATTATAAGTAAGTAAGCCTCTAAAGTCAGCCACTAAAGTAAGTGGCTTACTATGCAATGGGCAAGTACTTATAAGTACTTGGAAAGTAAGCCACTAAAAACCTATCTCTTGCCTGAAGAAGTTTAGCCTATCTTAATTTTGGCCCCTACCTACTGCCAAGTTGTTCAGGTCTGCTTTATAAGGTCAATGGACAAATGAAGTCAATTTTTTCATCATATTTACATAACTAATTAAAATAGCGTAAATTATGAATAGTACATCCCAACCTCATCCTCTACCCCCCTACTCTACAGTGTCTAGATTCCCTGAAAGAATATATACTTCAAAGTTTTTAAGAGAATCAGAAAATCTGATTCCCCTTTGAGCAGATATAAATTATTCATAGCCTTTAAGAAGCATATTGTGATGATGATATTTCTGACATCTGAAAACACTTACTATTATGAAGCCTTGCTGATTTTAAACCCTATTGTATAAAGAAAACATTGAAAAGATTTTTGGCTCATATTTAATTAATGAGGTTGCTACAACCCTTCAATATAGTGTTCCCAGCTCACCTAGAAATCACTTGAATTTGAATGAAGAGGTACCCACATAACTATACCTAAAGGAGCCTGGAGTGAAACAGCTTATATTTACAAGTATTTGATGAAATGATATGCAGTTTTTACAGTCAGCTAGGAATTTGTTTTAAGAGATTTTTATAAAATAATACAGGCATAAATATGTACATCATGTTATTTTCCATGAATGAAGGATATGTATGTATCACTAGGCTTAATTTTTTTTAATTCAGAAAATATTGCTTACTTCTCGCCTTTACTCTAAAGTTCCTGAAGATTGCTAAGATTTCACCAAGATACCTTAGCAAATAGCCTGAGCAGTCAGTAGCTCCTTATCTCCACTTCATGGTCCCTTTCTTTCCATGGTAAGTGGAACAGATATTATAATGATGATGCTCTGCCCACAACAGAAAGATTATAAGTTTTCTCTTCTCCAATAGCTTGCAAGATCATTATGTATAAGTGCATATCTACTCCTACATCTATATGGAGGGAGTTGAGATTATTATATAACACATGTGTAAAAATATGTCCTTGGTTTGAACTAAATTGGGCTTTACAGGTTTTAAGGAAATAAAATATTCTGAGGCACTAGGACTAGAATAGGAAAAATTGGAGAGCTACAAATTATTCTCTCTATTTCTATTTTTTCCATTGATGTCATAGACTTTGATTATGGCTCTTATACCTCTCTGTACAGACCACCTCCAGCCAATGTTTACCTAGACAAATGGATCTGCTCCCCACACAAGCCTGAGTTGAACACAATGTGCTGGAATTCACCTAGATTAGATTTTCTTTGTTAGGTTTTTAGTTTGGTGGAGTACCTATTCCACCTAGTTTAGGTTGGTTAGATGGTTTAGGTGGGGTAAATTTTTGGGCATGGTCAGTAATCTCCTCAATAGATTGGACTTTAAATGAGGAAATAAGAAAGAAAAATCTCAATCTCAATTAATAATAGGTTATTAGTGTAAGTGAGACAATTATTTCTCTCACAAATGACTTAACTTTAAAAATTTCAAAAGGGAATTTTAAAAAGATGTTTTTGTTTGACTTATGTATAAATGAATATTGTTCTCAATAATCCTTCTCCATTGTACCTCAGTCACTTTTCAGTCATGTCCAACTCTTGGTGATCCCATTTGGGGTTTTCTTGACAGAGGTAGCAGAGTGGTTTACCATTTCCTTCTATAAATCCTTATCTGATATCACCTTTTTTGAAACTAAATATTACAAATAGACCCTAAAGAGAAATTTTCATCAAAATTCCCTTGATTTCTTACCTTGGAGTCAAAAGCTGTCTCACATTCTTTTCTCAGGCTTTGAGGTAGTTAACATTTGATTACTAATTGTAACGGGCCCCCTCTATCAAAGACCCGACATATCTCAAATGGTGGTACTCTAACTCCCACATGCCTCCCTAACATTTTGCAATATTTTGGGACTAATGTTAACTTTACTCATGGGAAATATAAGAAATCTTCAGTAGTGTCAATTCATCATGAAATTACTTAAACTGTTGGTTCTGCTCCCATCTTGGTAGCCCAGGACCCAGTGTTTAGATTCTTGGAAATTGGTGTTGAATGTTGAGAATATTTGAACATTTGGATAGTTCTTATTTTGTATATTTCAGTCAAAGTGCTGTGCCAACCAGCATTAAAACTGAGCGTTCATAAAAGTTTTTGTATTCATTAGACAGCTACACAAAAGACCAAGCTTTGAGTTTCTGACCTTGCACAAAACCTGGACAATGTGATCTCATCAATGTGATTCCTCAACCAAAAAAAGATCAATTTTTAGTCTTAGGATCTCATCAGGAAAGGATGGCAGCATGAACTCTATTTCTTGCCTCTTTATTTCAGGAGGTAACTCTGAAAAATACGGTTTTTTTCCTGAATTTTATTATACTTTTGTAGAATTTCCAATCTTTTTAATATAAAAAAATCAACAAAAACTAATGAGGCTGTGGTGATTTAACAACCCCCCCCCCCATTATGGATCCAATATAGCCAATTGAATAATTTTCCAGATTTTCAAAATTATTTCCTAAGAAATTGAAGTTTTTTTAATGTTAATACCTATTATATGTATAGAGCCCTGTGGCTGAGGCCACATGTGGCCCTTTAGGTCCCCAAGTACAGCTCTTTGGCTGAATCCAAACCTCACAGAACAATTCCTTAAGGGGATTTACAACATATTAGTTATGTAGCCCTGGGCCAATCCTTTCATCTCTCAAAGACTCTAAATTGCAGCCCATAAGCTTTGGTGGATAAATAGAGTAATGAGTTAGTGACTTCAACTCTGACATTCAATTTTCATATTTATGCTTTAGATTAACTATTACCCATTATAACAGCCCCTAAATTTTCCCTTACATCAATTTTATAGCATATATACTGGGGAGCAGGAGGGGAGAGGGAAATAACACAATTCCTTGAATAGCTATAGCCTTCTACACAATTGTGATCCATTCAGCATAGTGAAGATCAAAGCCAAATGTTTGTTGAGTGAAATGTCATTACGAAGTGGATAAAACAGACTGTATAATACAGGGTACTAATTAGTACAATGGAGCAAGAACTTCTTGAACTGCACCCTTAGGACTTGAAAGATCCTATATAGTTCCCACAGGTACCTAACTTGCAACTCAGGTTGCAGTTTCATCAGTGTTAAAATCTGACTCATTGTGCTCCATTTCTCCAGTGCTCAAATTACTCCCCTGGAGTAAATTAGGCACTTAGACAGATGCATTGAAGGAGTTCCATTTATTACAATGTAATAATAATGTATCTTTGGACATTAAGGCTAATTCAAGAGTCTTATCGCCACCATTCATGCAGTAAGTGGAAAAATAAAGTATAGAAAGCCAATTAATCATCCGTAATATCCAATGGGACTACCCCTATAAATATTAATCTACCACTTTTGCCCTTGGCAGAAGATGAAAGCCTTATTTGTTTAGTATATTTAACTGCATCTTCTGGTCCTAGTGAACTGCATCTACTGTACTCAATACGTTTTTCTCCCAACACCCTTTGTTCTTCCTCTCTTTGTTCTCTTTCTACAGTAAACTAAATTTATCTTACAGTAGCTTCTCATTATTGGTGGATTGTAAGAGTAAGAGATTTCATTTAAAAATGTGGCTAACTTTATCCAAGTGTGGCTTGACTTATGCAATAGATGTGTTCCTTCAATAATGAATACTAATTCAATTTTATTTTAGAGAATCAGATTTTAAACATCCCTAAATATAGTAAGGGCAAACAATTCTAAAAAAATAGTATGGTGTGAAAATTTTACTCAAATAAGTATTTTGTTTTTATATTTTTATACAAATCTAAATTTTTTCATGTATTATTTCCTTCAAGCATAATATATTCATACTCAGGAAAGGGAGAAAATAGCACAGCAATTTTATAACAAATACCTCAGTGAAGTTGGTATTGTCGTAGTAGCAAGGAACATTGTCTTGAAGGTCAGATGGCTTATGCTTTCAGGCTAATTCATGGGGGAACTGGCCACCAAGTGCTTAATTATAGAGATGGTGCTATATTAGGGCCAGTTTGAGATTTGCTGTGGCCTCTCAGTGTTTGGTAGAATGCAGATTTCAGCTTAGGTTTTGGAGAAAATTGATTTTCCACAGTTTTTAATCTCAAAGGGAAAAAGAAAAGTCTGTCTTTTTGTATTTTGCAAAGCAAATATGTAAGACTACTCTACTCTTCAAAATATTAATTTGAAATGATAAAATATGGAAGAAAGCAATTTTCTTTTAGTGAAGTCACATATGCAGCATTACTTAGAATAACAGTGCTTAAATTTGTTACATGAAACTATGAGAATTCCACTAATCATGGGTATAACCCAGGCATTTGCCTTGGCCCCTCTTCTTTTCTCCTTCCACACAATCTTAGTGATCTCATCAGCTCACATGGTATAACAACAATGTTCCTAGTAGCTGCTGTGAAGGTCAAAGACCAACAAAAAGAGCACACAGGAGGGCTGCTAGCAAAGGTCTTTTGATCTACTTTTCAAAGGAAAGCAACTTTAAGGTGTTAACATTCTTACTTTAATTACATATACATATATAATTCACTTAGCTCAGGGGAAAATAGTCAGCACACTGAAATTCAGAGCAAATATAAACAGAAACTACAAATACATCAACAGACAGGCTTTGTCTGATCAAGACATCATATACATAATAACCAAAAAGAGAAGCACCAACATCTGTGTTTTTAAAGCCTGGGGCTCTTAACAATGGCTCCCCAGAGTCTTATCTGGTTAAATCACACGACACTCTTCCAGTAAGCCAGAGCGCCAATACAAAACACCAACCTCAGATATTATATATCTGGTATTATATATCTGGTATTATATATCTGGTATTATATAACCTACTCAGAGTCAGAGTCAGTCAAACCTATGTTAAGTAGGCTTTCTTGTTTCTTTTTTTTCTATTTATTTATTTATTTATTTATTTTTTATCTTTAGTTTACAACACACGATTCTACATAATTTTGAGTTCCAGATTTTTTCCCTTCCCTCCCCCCTCCCTCCTGAAGATGGCATGGAATCTCATATAACTACCATGTATAACTTCACATTGAATTAATTTATACCCTAGTCAAGTTGTGGAGGAGAATTATGACCAATGGAATGAATCATGAGAAAGAAGAAACAGAACCAAAAAAAAAAAAACAAACCCAAAAACAAAAGCAAAAGAGAAGAAAAAAAGGCAAGCATGTAGTGTGCCTCAATCTGCATTCAAACTTCACAGTTCTTTCTCTGGATGTAGTTAGCATTCTCCATTATGAGTCCCTTGGAGTTGTCCTTGCACCTTGTGTTGCTGAGAAGAGTGAAGTCTGTCAGGGTTGGTCCTCACGGAATCCATATATCTGTGGCTGTGTACAATGTTCTCCTGGCTCTGCTCCGCTCACTCAGCATTATGTTGTGTAGGTTTTTCCAGGTTGTTACGAAGTCCATATCATCCCCATTTCTTATGGCACAATAGTATTCCATTACCTTCATATACCACAGCTTGTTCAGTCATTCCCCAATTGGTGGGCATCTCTTTAATTTCCAATTCTTGGTAACCACAAAAAGAGCTGCTATAAATATTTTTGTACATATGGGTCCCTTTCCCTCTTGTGTGATTTCTTTGGGATATAAGCCTAGAAGTAGTATTACTGGGTCAAAGGGTGTGAACTTTCCTATGGCTCTTTGGGTGTAGTTCCAAATTACTCTCCAAAATGGCTGGATCATCTCACAACTCCACCAGCAATGTAACAATGTTCCAATTTTCCCACATCGTCTCCAGCATTTATCATCCTCCTGCTTTGTTATTTTAGCCAATCTGACAGGAGAGATGTGGTATCTGTGAGTTGTTTTGATTTGCATTTCTCTAAACAGTAGTGTTCCAGAGCATTTTTTCCATATGCCTATAGATAGCTTTAATTTCTTCCTCTGAAAACTGCCTGTTCCTACCCTTTGACCATTTCTCAATTGGGGAATGGCTTATATTCCTATATATTTGGCTCAGTTCCCTGTATATTTTAGAAATGAGGCCTTTATCAGAGATACTAGTTGTAAAGATTTTCTCCCAATTTTCTGCTTCTCTCCGAATTTTTGTTGCATTGGCTTTTTTGTACAGAAACATTTTAATTTAACATAATCAAAATTATCCATTTTGCATTTTGTAAAGCTCTATATCTCTTGTTGGGTCATGAATTCTTTTCTTTTCCATAAATCTGATAAGTAAACTATTCCTTGCTCTCCCAAATTACTTTGTATCAGCTTTTACACCTAAATCATGACCCCATTTTGACTTTATTCTGGTATATGGTGTAAGATAGTGGTCTATGCCCAGTTTCTGCCTTACCATTTTCCAATTTTCCCAACAGTTTTTGTGAAATACTGAATTATTAGCCCAGAAGCTGGCCTCTCTGGGTTTATCAAAGAGTAGATTGCTATAGTTGTGGACTTCTCTATCTTGTATTCCTATCCTATTCCACTGATCCACACCTCTGTTTCTTAGCCAGTACCAGGTAGTTTTGATGACTGCTGCTCCGTAGTACAGTTTAATATCTGATATGGCTAGGCCACCTTCTCTAGCATTTCTTTTCATTAATACCCTAGATATTCTAGACCTCTTGTTTTTCCAGATGAATTTTGTTATATTTTTGTCCAGCTCAGTAAAATAATTTTTTGGTAGTTCGATTGGTATTGCACTGGTATGGCTTTCTTGTTTCTTAAGCCGGTCAGAGATTATTGATTCAGTCCAAGAAACAGAAGACAACAAAAGTCCACTTTGCTTGACATTACACTTGAAAGGCAAAGCTCATCAAACGGTACTTGATTACCTTAGCATTCTCCAAGAGAAAACAAAAAAGTCCCACCCTAATTACATAACACATGGGTTCAATAACTATCGTTATGAAGACATTTCTCAGACCTATTCCATCCCTAATCTCTTTTTGGACCTTCAGTCTTGCATGACTATTAGGCAAATTAAACTTACCATGTCTAAAATTGAACTAATCTTCCTCACCAAACTCTTCTCTCTTCCAAATTTTTCAATTATTCTTGAGTAAATGACTAATTTCTTAGTCATCTAGGCTCTCAGCCTTAGTGCCCTTCTTTACATCTCTCACATTCAATCTGTTGGCAAATTCTGTCATTTCTACAGTCATAGCAACTCTAGTACTTGTCCCATTCTCTCCACTTACACAGCTGCCACCTTGGTGCAGGCCTTCAACATCTCATGCCTGGGCTGTTTGCAAGAACCTTAGGTTGTACTCCTTGTCTCAATTTTGTCTTCAATCCAGCCCAACCTATAATCAATTGCTAAAGTGAACTTTGTGAATTGCAGGTTTAATCAAGTAACACCCCTTCCCCTACAGTAGTAAGGCAACATTCATGACCTCAGAGATGGCCATGGGCATGCCTGAGTGGTTCATAATCACAAAGTAAAAGGAATTCTCTGAGTACAAGAGAGAGAAAGCATAACATTTATTTAGATCAGATCCAAGGACCAATGTCCCCAATTTGATATTGCAGCAATAATATTCCAAAACTGATAAGCCTGCCTAACTATAGTAACAAGGAAATTATAACAAAATATTACAGCAAGAAACCAAGCTGTACCATAGCATCCCTTCAATGCTAGGGCCTTCTATAAAGAATATCACTCATGAATAATTACTCTCTGCTCAGCACTCTCTCCTGCAGCTCTGCTATTTCTGAGTTCCTTGATCTCTGCAACTCTCTTTTGTTCAGCACTCTCTGCTCTGCGCTCTCTTGATGCTAGCTCTCTGCTTCTGAATCCTGCCACTCTCTGCTCCACTGCTCCCAGTTTTCAGTTCATCTCCTCCCAGTTCTGGGCTTTCTCTTTTTTTATTTAATATTTTTAGTTTTCAGCATTGATTTCCACAAGATTTTAAATTACAAATTTTCTCCCCATTTCTACCCTCACCCCCACTCCAAGATGGCATATATTCTCACTGCCCCATTCTACAGTCAGCCTTCACTTCTGTCACTCCACTCCCCCCAACCCCCATTCCAATTTCCCTTACTTTCTTGTAGGGCAAGATAGATGTCTATACCCCATTGCCTGTATATCTTATTTCCTGGATGCATGCAAAAGGAACTTTTTTTTTGAACATCTGCTTTTAAAACTTTGAATTCCAAATTTTCTCCCCTCTTCCCTCCCCACACATCCTCCCTAAGAAGGCAAGCAATTCAACATAGGCCACAAGTGTATCATTATGCAAAACCCTTCCACAATACTTATGTTGTAAAACACTAACTATATTTTGCTCTCTCCTATCCTGTCCCCCTTTATTCAATTTTCTCCCTTGACCCTGTCCCTTTTCGAAAGTGTTTGCTTTTATTATCTCCTCGCCCATCTACCCTCCCTTCTATCATCCCGCCTTTTTATCTCCTTCTTCCTTCTTTCCTGTGGGGTAAGATACCCTACTGAATGTGTATGTTATTCTGTTGTCAAGTCAAATCCAATGAGAGCAAGATTCACTCATTCCACCTCACCTGCCCCCTCTTCTCTTCCAACACAACTGCTTTTTCTTGCGACTTTCATGCAAGATAATTTACTCCATTCTATCTCTCCCTTTCTCCCTCTCTGAATATATTCCTCTTTCATCCCTTAATTTGATTTTCCTTTTTAGGATATCATCATCCCTTCATATTCAACTCACCCTGTGCACTCTGTCTATATATATATATATATATATATATATATATATATATATACACACACACATACATACATATATACATATACATACATACATGCATATATACATATACATATATACATATATATATATATATGTATATATACATGGGCAAGAGCTTTAGGCAAGTCCCTGCTTTTCAGCTGCCATCTTGGCCCTGTCTCCCACCCGCCTCCCCCTTCCCCCTTTTCCCCCCTTTTTATACAATCCTACCTGTCATCTGTTTGATGAGAACTTAGTGCACATACCATTGACTCTGGTTTTAGCAACTTCCCTTGGGGCTCTTAGGGCTTCAGGCACACACACACATGCATATATATATATATATATATATATATATATATATATATATATATATATATATATATATATATATATATATATATATATATATATATATATATATATATATATATATATATATATATATATATGTTTGTATCACTTTCCATGTAGGAATGTAAACAAAAGAGTTCCACTTTAGTAAGTCCCTTATGATTTCTTTTTCTTGTTTACCTTTTCATGCTTGTCTTGATGCTTGTGTTTGAAAGTCAAATTTTTTATTCAGCTCTGGTCTTTTCACTGAGAAAGGTTGAAAGTCCTCTATTTAATTTAAAATCCATATTTTTGCCTTGAAGCATTATACTCAGTTTTGCTGGGTAGATGATTCTTAGTTTTAATCCTAGATCCATTGACCTCTAGAATATCATATTCCAAGCCCTCCAATCCCTTAATGTAGAAGCTGCTAGATCTTGTATTATGCTGATTGTGTTTCCACAACAGTCAAATTGTTTCTTTCTGGCTGCTTGCACTATTTTCTCCTTGATCTGGGAGCTCTGGAATTTGGTGACAATATTCCTAGGAGTTTTCTTTTTGGGATCTTTTTCAGGAGACTATCAGTGGATTTTTTCAATTTCTATTTTACCCTCTGGCTCTAGAATATCAGGGCAGTTTTACTTGATAAATTCTTGAAAGATGATATCTAGAGTCTTTTTTTTGCCATGGCTTTCAAGTAGTCCAATAATTTTTAAATTATCTCTCCTGGATCTATTTTTCAGGTCGGTGGTTTTTACAATGAGACATTTCACATTGTCTTCCATTTTTTCATTCCTTTGGTTCCGTTTTATGGTATGTTTATTTCTCATTAAATCACTTGCTTCCACTTGCTCCTATCTATATTTTTTAAGTTAATATTTTCTTCAGTGGTCTTTTGGACCTCCTTTTCCATTTGACTAATTCTGCCTTTCAAGACATTCTTCTCCTCATTGGCTTTTTGGACCTTTGTTGTCATTTGAGTTAGTCTATTTTTAAGGTGTTATTTTCTTCAGTATTTTTTGGGGTCTCCTTTAGTAAGTCATTGACCTACAAGTTAATTTTTTTTTCATGGTTTTCTCACATCACTCTCACTTCTCTTCCCAATTTTTCCTCTGCTTCTCTAACTTGCTTTTCCAAATCCTTTTTGAGTTCTTTCATAGCCTGAGACCAATTCATATTTTTCTTGGAGGCTTTTGATGTAGGCTCTTTGACTTTCTTGACTTCTTCTGGCTGTATGTTTTGGTCTTTTTGTCACCAAAGAAAGATTCCAAAGTCAGAGTCTGAATCTGAGTCCGTTTTTGCTGCCTGTCCATGTTCTCAGCCAACTACTTGACTCCTGAGTTTTTTGTTGGGGTATGACTCCTTGTAGAGTGGAGAGTAATTTGTCCCAAGCTTGAGGGTCTGTGCTGCTGTTTTCAGAGCTATTTCTACATAGCAAGCACTGCCATACCAGTGATCCTCCTCCCCCAAGAACTGCCAACCTAGATTCAACTCAGTTCCACGCAGTCTCCACCCTCCTGCTCTGATCTGCTGCTTAATTCCTCCCACCAGGTGGGTCTGGGGCCAGAAGCAACTGCAGCTATAGCTCTGGAAGCAGTCTTAGAGTTGCACCACCTCTGCCACCTTGGGGTGGTGGCCTACCTCAAACACCTTTCATTCTGTCCCGGCAGTTTTTTCTCACTATCCTTCTCTGTTGTTTTTGGTGTTTGTGGGTTAGAAGTACAGCTCTCTGATTCAGTGCTCTAAGGCATGTTCTGCCCGGCTCCTGGTCTGGTTGGTGCAGGCACAGCCCATGCTGGGCTCTCCTCCACTCAGCTCCCAGCACAGTGTGATAGACCTTACCCAGTGAGCACCTAGGCTGTCCTGGGCTGGACCCCTGCTTCTCTCTTCTATTTGTTGGGTTCTGAAGTTCTAGAATTTGTTCAGAGCCATTTTGATAGGTGTTTGGAGGGACCTGGGCAAGAGCTTTAGGCATGTCCCTGCTTTTCAGCTGCCATCTTGGCCCCATCCCCCACCCCCCTCCCCCTTCCCCCTTCTCCCCCCTTTTTATACAATCCTACCTGTCATCTGATTGATGAGAACTTAGCACACATACCATTGACTCTGGTTTTAGCAACTTCCCTTAGGGCTCTGAGGGCTTCAGGCCCACATCCCCTTAGCACCTAGTAAGTAGGGTCCTGAGGCCTACTTACATATGAAGATATCATAAGGCCTTGGTGCCTAGGCCCACTTGAGGTCTATTGAATGGGTAGGGAAGATCTTTGATGATATTAATAATACATCTCCTAGTCAAATTCTAGTGGTTCCTTATTCCCTCCTGGCCAAAATACAAAATCTTATGTGCATTCATATTTCTTCTATGGCAGGATCCTTACCTATCCATTATATGTCACATTTTCCTTGGTTGACAAATACAGTCATGGAAATTGGAAGCCTATATAGCAACCATAGTTTTGGCCTATGAATTTCCAACTCAGTTCATCGTATAGGAAATGAGTTGTCATAGCCTGATGGGAAATTAGTTAGGAAGCTTAAATAGTTAAGTTAGTAGATAGATTTTCATCATTAACTTCCAAACTTACTAAAGAAAACCTGAATTTTCTGCTGTGACCTATGAAGAGTAGTCACTGGGAAGCTATTAGAACCCAGAGAATGATGTGTACATTTTCAGAAGGTAGATATTCTAAGAATAGGATGGGAAGAACATTGAACCTTATTGAAGGTTTGGAGCATGCATGATAATAAGATCAGAAAATATTTAGGAGATTTACACTAATTAAGAGATAGAAGGCACTCCAAAGTGTTTAGGCACTATTTTTTTTCAAGTTGCCTGCTAACATGAAAAACATATTTTCATGTTGGCCATATTTCAAACAAGCAAGAAAAATTAGTAAAGTGAGAAAATTATACTTCAATTTGCACTCAGAGTTGATAGGTTCTCTCTCTGAGGGAGGATAACATTTTTTTTCATTATGAGTCTTTTGGAATTGTCTTGTTTCATTGTATTGATCAGAGTTGCCAAGTCTTTCACAGTTGATAGTCATTAAAACCTTGCTGCTATTGTGCACAATGATGTCCCAGTTCTTCTCACATCATATCACAGCAGTTCATATAGTTAATTTTTTTGGTCTGTGTTTTCTTTCACAGCATGACTGATATGTAAATATGTTTTGCATGACGCTACACGAATAATCTATAATAAATTACTTGCCTTCTTAATGAGGGGTAAAGGAGGGAAGGACCACATTTGGAACTTAAATAAAAGAACGTAAAAATTGTTTATACACGTATCTATCTACTACACAATGCTGCCTCTCTAAATACATATGTGTATATATGCATGCATATACATATTGATACATATATCTACTATACAATGCTTCCTTTCTATGTACATATATGTATATATGCATGAATACATACACACATATATGCTAATGTGCATATACAAACTTATCAATAGGGTAACTGCCAGTAGGTTGGGAGGCCCCACTGAAAAATAACTTCAAAACTTTCTAATTAGGATGGTATGTACCATGTGAGTACTGATTGAAAAAAGAAAACTGGGAATATTTAGCCTGGAGAAGAATAGGCCGCAAGAAAATGCAGGCTGCCTTCATGTATTTGGAGGGCTATAAAAAAGAAATCATATATTTTTTGCTTGACTGCAGAAAGCTATATACTAGAATAATGAGGGGAAATGGCAAACATCAAGATTAAGGTTTGATATAAAGAAAAATTTCTTAGTAACTAGGACTATCCAAAACTTGAGAGTGCTGCCTTAGGAGCTGATGGATTCATTTTCATTGGATGTCTTCTGGTGAAAGCTGGATTTTTTGGGGGGGAGGGCTATCTTATACAAGTACAATGTTGTAAAGGAAAACTGCTTTGAAGGAATTAAAGATTCTACTCTCATCAATGTCATGACCAACTGTGACATGAGTAAGCCAATATTGAATTTACACCACTTGGCAGATAACTGACAAATACTAGAAGGGCAGAATGAGACATACCTTTTCAGATACAGCTTTGTTTCACTTGACCATAACTTTATCATCATCGACATCATCATCATAATCATCATCATCATAGCAATTATTAATTAGAGATGGCTTCCATTTGGGGTGGAAAATGATGGTAGGTAGTGATAATAACCAAGAAAGAATGAAAAACTAAAGAATAATTAAAAAACAAATAAAAGAAAGAGTCAAAAGTAAAGAAGTAGTCATGAATGGCTCATTTCTTGAATGATAATGCTATTTTTAGTATATGCTTAAAAAATCTATGTAACAGAAGTTCACAGGTTCATATACATTCACCTTTTCTGTTCTTTGCATATTGAAATTATCTTTTCTTTAGTGTTAAATTCATTATCTTTATATATGTATGTATACATACATGTATATCTATACATGTGTATATATTTACATGTGTATATATCTATTCTATGTACTTATAATTAAACTATTACAGTATTGTCAAAAACAAAGAAAACTTACAAAACTGAACAAAAATATGAGAACTATCCAAAACATAGAACTGGATGCCAAAGTTATATATACAGCACAAATATATCTTATTTTAAAAAAGGATATAGATTCAATAATAACATGACCCTTAACAATTTATCAATATAAACATCTCCACAATTAAATAGATCTATATACACTGTAGAGAAAGAAATTGAGATTCAAAAACTACAGGTTTTTATTTTTAAATAGCATACTTTGAAACTGTTACTACTTAGACTTAATATGTATATATTACATATTAACGAGATAATCCTACAGGGTGACATGTTTACTAATTTATACTAGTGGAGGCAGTAGTACAACTTCATGGAAGAAATCACAGTTACATTGGAATAAAGTGAGTCAATAAAAATCAATATTCAAGAGCAGATTTTTCAAAAAAGTGTGATTCATCCAGAATTCATACAGGACAAACTAGTTCAAATACCTTTTTTTTTTTGAGCTGAAAGAATTTTGGATTTTCACTTTTTATTGTGAAATACATTTGCTGTTCTATATTACAAGCAAAAAAATCAAAGTGCAATAAAAATACACTTTTAAAAATAAGTACAGAAAGAAATTAAAGGTATAAAATGAATAGCACATAACATGCAAGTTTCAGAGAGATTATTATGTATTAAAATCAAAGTAAACATTTAGTGAGGGTGAGATGAGGCTAAAATGGTTAAGCATCTATGTTCTGATATGTCAATTTTTTTCTGAAATTTTTAAAGCAATCTTTAAGACATGAAGAGAAATATGTTATAGGTGGGGGTAGGAAGATCTTCATAGATTATGACAATTGATTAAGATATATATATATATATATATATATATATATATATATATATATATATATATATATATATATATATAATTTATGGAACTAAAGAGAAGTAAGATGCATAGGGAGCCAAGATGACTGTAGTTTCCAGGATCAGTTATAATAATTCCTTAAAATAAACTTAATTTAGAGTAATACTCAATGGATCATACAGAAGGTATTAGAGAGGCATATGGAGGAAGACTTGGAAGAACTGCAGTGAGCAATGTTCTCTGTCAAATACATGTCTGAAAAATCAGATGGGTTGACTGCATTTTGAAGAAAAGGGGCAACAGGCAAGTGGCTTAGTGTTTCACATAAATCATTGCAAAGTGCAGAGAAAGCAATGATGTTCACATTATGGTGAGTGGGATTCCTAGTGCAAACTTATGGGAGGACATGGAATAAAGTCACACAGGATGAATAGGCATGGATGGTCTATGATTTGCACCGTGGGGGCGGGGGGGATTATCCAAACTAATTAAATGAAATTAGATTAATTTACATATTGATTGACATAATACATGTTGGCAAAAATATAAATTCAGAATCATTTTTCAAGTGATTTCATATTGTAGTAATTCTACAAACCAGAAAAATGATTTTATGTATGTGCATATCTAATCATATGTATATATTCAACTCATTTATATACACCTTCATGTATTATGTAAATCTAACATTATTGAATCTATAGAAAGTGCATGTACTTATTTATTGACTTATCTATGGTTCCAGGAGTGCTTGCAAAAATTTGTTGACTCTTCAACTGGCTGGGGCCCACAGGTTTTAAACCACTGCATTAAAAATGAATTTCTTGTTAGATGTTTAAAATATAAATACATATTTTGTGGCCTTCCAAACTTTTACTTAATTTTAATAATATATTTAGTGCTTATCATATCTTCTCATGGTGAATCTCCATAAGGTTAAGTTTGTTGTTATTGTTCAGTTGTGTTTGGCTCTGTGACCACATTGAGGTTTTCTTGACAAAGATACTGGAGTAGTTTGCCATTTGCTCCTTCAGCTTATTTTATAGATGAGGAAACTGAATCGAACAGGGTTAAGAGATTTGTCCAGGGTCACATAATAAGAGTATGAGGCTAGATTTAACCTCAGGTCTTCCTGACTCTAGGACCTGTAATCTATCCAGTGTGCAATGTAGCTTTCCCCTTCATAGGGTTAAAAAAGACCTGCATCTCCAATTGATAACTGGTCAAAGGATATCAACAGGCAGTTTTCGGAGGAAGAAATTAAAGATATCTATGGTCATATAAAAATGCTTAAATAACTTGATTGGAGAAATACAAATTAAAACACAACTCTGAATTACCCTCACTTACTAGATTACCTAACATGGCAAAACAGGATAATCATAAATGTTGGAAAAGATGTGGGAAAATTGGAACACTAATGCATTGCCGGTACAGTTGTGAACTTATCCAACCACTATAGAGAGCAGTTTGGAACTATGCCAAAAGGCAAACAAACTGTCCATATTCTTTGATCTAACAATACCAGTACTAGGTTTATATCCCAAAGAGATCATAAAAAAGAGAAAAGGACCCACAAGTAGAAAAATATTTATAGCAGCTCTTTCTGTGGTGGCTAAGAATTGGAAATTGAGGGGATGCCCACCAATCAGGAATGGCCGGACAATTTGTGGTATATGAATGTAAAGGCACACTATTGTTCCATAAGAAATGGTGAGCAGGCAGATTTCAGAAAAACCTGGAAAGATTTGCATGAATTGATGCTGAGTGAAGTGAACAGAACCAGGAGAACATTGTATACAGTTACAGTCACATTGTATGATGACTAACTGATAGACTTGGTTCTTCTCAGCAATGTACAGTTCTACGACAACTCCTAGGGGCTCATGATGGAAAGTGCTATCCACATCTAGAGAGAGAATTACAGAGTCTGAATGCAGATTGAAGTATACTATTCTCTCTCTTTTTTTTCTTTAGGTTTTTCCATTTTGTTCGGTTCCTTCTTTCATAACATTAATCATGAGGAAATATGTTTAATAATGAAAAGGGGTGGGGGAAAGAGCCATAAATAGGGCAGGGTGATTTTTGCTTTGACAGAGGTTGCCGAAAGCTAAAAGTAACCTAAGAGCAGTTTCAGTCCAGCATCAAGAAACTGACCACGGCAGCTAGTTGTCAGCAATGGTTAGTTAAATAGGAAGTTCCTGAAATTTCTTTATATGTAACGGCCACACCCCAGGTTAGTTCCTCTTCATCTTGGACCTGTTGCCATGCTGTAGCAGCAGCACCCCCACCAGTACTTTCATAGTGTCCCAGGGTTGTCTACCTTCTTGCACTACCAAACCTGAATATTTTGTAGTGGTTGTCTTGAGCACAAAGACTGCTAGTTATGACTCTGGGCTTAAGAATACAAAATTACCTTTCTTCATTCTCACGTATGGTATAACAGTGTTCTTTATATCTTAAAGCACTACTTAAATATTGCTCCTTTCCAGATATTTTCAATGAGGTGTCCAGAATTAAGAGATCAGGCAAAAGCTCCAAGGCTATGAAAGTCAATCCCAAAAGAGGTTTTTCATGCCAGATCCACTTATTCCTCCTTAAGCAGGTTACTTTTGATATTCTTGACAATTCACACAGGTAGCAGTTGTTTTTTTTTTTTTTTTCCCTGCTGGAAATGATATCTCAACAACAAAAAAATCAAGCACTTTGCCTAAAATGAAAACTATCATAAATTCATACTAATGTGATTTTCAGGATTGTACTTGAGCAGAGAGGGAAATAACGTTCATATTTTTATATGAAAAGAAAGTAGACCAAAGTATTCTTTCTAGAACTCTCCACATAGAAAGGCTAACATTAGGACTCACAGATATCTATATCTATAAGTGACCACATTTTGATTTTGGTCATGGAAATAAAGTCTAGTTGCTTTTCTTAATTCTGTTCTCTCCTGATGCACTTTCCCTCATTTGAAATTAATTATTCTTTTAGAGTGAAAAATTAAAAGGTAAAACTAATGAAAAATAATTCCTGAAAATATTTTTTGCTGAAGTACCATTGGCTCAATTGCCCATCACATTAAGTAGCCAGGTAGGGAATCCTCCTATGAGATTCCTTTATATTGTCTAATTATGATACCTAGTAAAAAAGTAATAAGATAGATTTTTAAGCAAATATACTGGAACTTATACAACCACATGTTTATACATATATATTATGCATAATATATGCATATATTCTTATATAATTAGTAACCATACACATGTATATTACCTTTCAAAGTATTCACCTTGTTAGACAAAGCACTTATATCTAAATAAATACTAATCTCCATTAAAAAAATTCTTTATGTGACTACTACATAACAAGATGCCTCCCCAACCTCCAAATTGTCAATTGTCTCTGAAATCCATTGAAAAAATAGAAAAAAAAAATAAAGACAAATACTATGTGCCATCTTAACATTTTTAAAAATATCATTGACTTCACTTACCGGGGCAGAATCAAATGACTTTTGATTATTTCTAATGTAATATTTACATTATTTTACCCTTAACTAATGAAAACTTTCTATTATTGAACATATTCAGAAGATTCTGACAGTCTCATCAGCAAAATCTGTAAATGGAGTTCCAAGTGGTTTGAAGACATCTTAGAATAAGTGGTATGGATTATCAAGGTTGTCAATTAGAAAGGGAAAATGCTCATTTGGATTTATGGGTTCTGGTATGTCTATTTAAAAAGGGAAAAACAGTAACATAACTTTGTAGTCTGTAAGCATCCATTATGGTCTTTGGGTAAAGAAATGCAGTTCCAAATAATTGCATGATATCAGATCTACAAAATATTTATGAGATCATGTAGTCTAACCCTCACATATTTCATTTATATATTATATACAATATACATATATGCTCACACATATGTGTGTATATATATGTATATATGTATACATATGTACACACATATATACACACACATATATACATACATATATATATATATATACATATATATACATATACATATTCAGAGAGAGATTAAATAGTTGTTTTCTTAAGGTTATACCTTTTCCTCAGGAGGAAAGATCTTTGCAACTCATCACATACTGTGAAAACCATTGATTCCAAAATTCACATGTAATTTGGAGGTAGCTTTCAATGATGTTGTGGCAGCTGACTTCCTTTTTGAAGATGTGATATATTGATTAATATGTTGCATACTTATTTGGCTCCCTCTGTTACTGCTACTGATTTGAAAGACCATCTATTGAAGTAACTATCCATTACTGATTTTAGAACAATGCTGGTGACAGGGCTACTATTTACACTGTACTACAAGGCTAATATTTACACTACTTTTAATACAACTAAAGTGGTATTAATAAACTATTTATGAAACTTACATAATAATAAAGCATGACTTTCCTCTCTATAATTGCAGAAAAAATGAGAAGGAATCAACTTAAGTATGACATTTCTTGTGCAATTACGTATTGGATTTAATTTTTTTTTTAAAAAAAAGAACATTGCATGATAAATGTTAGAAAAAACATCCCACACAAAATTGTAATATGACTATATACCAATGTAAATGACTAAATAATAGTATCATTACCTTACCACTTGACAAGACTTGAAAATGTTGCATTACAGTTTCCTTTCAAGAGCTCCTTTAGACAGAGCATCATGAAAGTTACTCCCCACTCTCACACATTCCCACACCCTTTAGAAGCCTGACATGATAGTACATGGAATTACTTGGAGTTATTCAGGGGGAAAAGATATTTTGTGCTCATATAATCAACTTTACCATTTAAAATATAGCTATTCAGCAGACGTTTGGTTCTGAACAATAAGCAGTCTGCTTTCTGCCAGAAACTAACAGCATAGCCAAGGAAAACATGCCTTGCCAATACCCAGTATTGACACCAGAGCAAAAGAAAGAACCGTCTGATATAGCTCACCAAATTGTTGCTCCAGGCAAGGGAATCTTGGCAGCAGTGGAGTCCACTGGTAACATTGCAATGCAGCTGTAGTCCATTGGAACTGAGAACACAGAGCAAAATTGATGCCTCCATAGGCAGTTGCTTCGGTCAGCAGATGATCGAGTGAACTCCTATATTGGAAGTGTCATCCTTTTCCATTAGACACTCTACCAGAAAGCTGATCATGGCCGTCCCTTCCCCAAAGTCATAAAGGCAAAGGGTGGCATTGTGGACATCAAGGTGGACAAAGGTGTAGTGCCCCTGGTAGGGACCAATGGTGAGACTACCAGGTTTGGATGGGCTGAGTGAGCACTGTGCCCAGTATAAGGGGGATGGAACTGACTTTGCCAAGTGGCGTTATGTACTGAAGATTGGGGATAATACACCTTTTCCACTTGTCATCATGGAGAATGCCAATGTGCTGGCCCAATATACCGGCATTTGCCAGCAGAATGGCATTGTCCCCATTGTGGAGCCAGAAATCCTCCCTGATGGAGAACATGATCTGAAGTGTTGTCAGTATGTCATTGAGAAGGTCCTGGCTGCTGTCTACAAAGCTCTGAGTGACCACAATGTCTATCTGGAAGGGACCTTGCTGAAGCCCAACATGGTCACCCCTGGCCATGCCTGTACCCAGAAGTATTCACATAAGGAGATTGCAATGGCAACCGTAACTTCCCTTCTCCAGACTGTGCCTCCTGCAGTCACCAGTATCACCTTCCTCTCTGGGGGTCAGAGTGAAGAAGATGCCATCAACACCTGCCACTTGCACAAGCCATGGACACTGACCTTTTCTTATGGCCGAGGCCTGCAGGCATATGCCCTCAAGACCTGGGTTGGAAAGAAGGAAAATGTCCAGGCTGCCCAAGAGAAATGTATTAAGCAGGCCACAGCTAACAGCCAAGCTGCTCAAGGCAATATTCTCCAAGTGGAAAGTTAGGAACTGCAGCCAGCAAGTTTCTGTTTGTCTCTTATCATGCCCACTAACTAAGTCAAGGCCCTTCACCTGGGTATGCCCTAACACTCCAGGCCATCCCTCACAGTCCAGGAAGAGGCTGAGATCCCAGAGCTTTGTGCTGACCCCTCCTGTCACTCCTAACTTGTGTGGTATTGTTGCTCTCTGGTGAATCTAGTGACCCCTCCTCAGCCCACTTTTTCCAAAAAACAACTATTTAACAAGGAAAATAAAATAAAATAAAATAGGGCTATTCCATGAAGAATCCATGTGAAATTCATTAAAATGGAAATTTAACTGGTTTTGGGTGGATCTGCATTCGAGTATCATCAATATTAAGTTTCTCTAAAAGTACAATAACACAGAATACCAAAATTGTATAATTGTAAGGAACCTTCACAGCTCAATTGTCAACCCATTCCTGAAAGGAAGTCCAACTATAAAAATATCTTAGGATAGATTAGAAATCCTGCTTAAAAGTGTCCATTGAAGGGGAAACTATTACCTCTCAAAGTTGCCTATTATACATTTGAAAAATTAGAAGTTTTTTGTTCGAAAGTATTTTCTGCTATCAAGCCCAAATGTTTATCTTTGAGCTTTAAGCCATTGCTCATGATTTTCTCTTTCTGGGAGCAAAGAGGAAGAAGAAAAGGATCAATCTCTCTTTCTCATGAAAGCCCCTGAAATATTTGTAAAAAATAATTGTCTATCCTGCCACCACACACACACGCACACACACACACACACACACACACACAAGTACTCCCACACCTTCTCTTCTTTAGGTATAATATCACCATTTCCTTCAACCAAAGCTTATATGGCATGGATTCAAAGTCCTTTCCCAGCCTCTGGACAATCTCCACATTTATCAAGGAACTTCTTACACTGTGGCAAAGAGAATTGAATTTAGTTTTCCAGATTTAGTGGGACCAGAATTGGTACCTCTTTGGCCTCAGTAGCTATTTCTGCTTCTTTTAATAAGACCCAAGTTCATAACTTTTATTATCTTTATTCTTTTAATTCCTATGAAATAATGCCAATTTGATTCATTATATTGGATTGTGAGCTCTTCATGGGCTGGCACTCTCTTGTTTTTATATCCCTGGAGCTTAACACAAAGCCTGATACATAGTAGGCACTTCATAATGCTCATTGGCTTATTGATTAAATGGATTCATACTGTGTTTGCAGTTCACTGAAACATCCAGATTGTTTTCAAGCAGACTGGTGTCGGACCATAGCTCTCCTTTCTTATGCTTGTAAACTAAATTGAATAGCCCAAGTGTCAGACTTCTCACTTAATCATTATTGGATAGTGATAGCTTCAATCCAAATAACATCAAAACTTTATAGTCTATGACATTATTATCCTTGTGCATTAGCTACCCCTTTGTGTTGCTTGCAAGTTTGATAAGCATACATGTCATGATTTAACAAACTCTCATTTCCTCGAATGATACTTCTTTTTGTTCTAAATTTTTGCCCTAACATTTGGAATACAAAAAATGGAAAAATCGCTTTAGTATTTAAGTGGCACAATGTAAATACTTCTTTGCTGTGAACTTTCACAGACTCTCAGTAGTTAGGTTCTGCCACCTACAACAGGTGGGAAAGATGGTAAAGGGATCAGTTTCAGTGTCATAGAGGCCAATCACCAGCTCCTAGTTCTTTTCCTACACCATGAAAGAACTTCCAGGTACCACTGTGACTCCACTATAGAAGAATCTTATGTATAATTCAATCATTATTAGTTATTCAGTATCTATCTGACCTCTAGGAAAGTTCCCCACTTTTTTCAATGACTTTAACACTTGGATTACATCTCTTCTCCATTCCTTTCCTTCCCAACATTTTGGAAAGTCTGTACATATGCTGATGAAGCTTTCTGTCAATCTGTCCCCATAATTCTTTGCATTCTACTACGGTTTCCAACACTACCTACTTTAGTCACCACCCATCAGGATGGTCAAACATTTAGACCTCACCACCTTTTAAAATTACTCAAGCCTTAAGATTTCTCACTCTCCTATTCCTTGCTGTGTGGCTATAATAGAATTTCCTTCCATTTCTCTCACTCATTTCTTCTCCCATATTAGTCTTTTACCCTCATGACTTTCAGTTCTGAGATACCTTCCTAGTTTTTAAATTAACAAAAATTGTTCTGGCTTCATGGCCTCCCCACTCCACCCTACAATCCTGGCTTGATGATTAGCCATTTTGATAATGATTTTTACCTTGGCCTTGAATATCTTGCTTTCTTGCTGTTCCCCTGTTTCTATACTGATAATTGTTCCATTTATCTCTTATACAGCAACTGATAAGAGTCTGAATACTGCTAGAAAAATGAAGAACCTTTGTTCCTCCATACCATGATTTTAAGAAAACATTTTCCAGTTAAATAATTTTATGATTTTTATTTTCTTTTAGGAAGTCAATTCTTTTAATTTGCTCTGCCTTTATTAAAACTATTTCTATTCAAGAGTCAAAACAACAAGTTTTTTCTTCTGGACATAGACTCAAAATCATGAGCATGGGAAAGGTTGCAGGTTATTTTCGATATGATGAGTAAAGACTAATCAGCCTATGTAACCACAATACTATCTACCACAGGGTTTCCCTTCCAGGGCTGTGGAACAGAGCTTAGTTACTGAGGATCAGATAGTTTTCTAAGTCAATTCTGCACATTATATCCTTGCTTACATCTTTTTCAACATGTGTCCTGCCTGATCTTCTGAGTATTTTCATAAGATTTAAGTGAGGGTGTGCACAAAGATACTGGGTTGGAATATAGATGTACTACTTGAACTCTTAACTGGATTTTCCCAGAAGGGATGTCAAGGGGGCTACCAAATATGTGCACACACACATGCAGAGTGGACTGGGTCATCAGAGAACTATCACAGAATCATTGTACACTGTCCAGATTTTTAAATATCATCAAAGTATGTGACGACAAATTGATTTAAAAGGTCTCCACAAACATCATGAATATATGATGAACTATTGTTGGGGAACATTGGCCAACTCAGAAGGAAGAAGCCCACTGAGCTATTTCTCATTATATTTAATTCATGTATATCTAGTTGTCGTTCACTCATCCCTGACCCTAATACTCCCAAGAGGATAGCACTACTGCTCCCCCAAAAAAGCAATAATTTTAATGATTACTTAATACGGAGGTACAATTTTAGTAATAAAGAAACCTTCACCTCTATACATTTCCCTAAATATATGGCTATAATGATTTCCACCTTTGCTCATTAAGGTCATAAATAGGCAGCTGGGTGGCACAATGAATAGTTGGACATGGAGTCAAGAACGCCTTAAATTTAAATCCTACCTCAGACACTTACTTAGCTGTGAGACAGAATATAGAAGTACAAGTTACTTAAACCTTCTCAGCCTCACTTTTCTTATCTATAAAATGGGGTCAATAATACTACTTATGTCAAAGTGTCATTGTAAGAATCTAATAAGGTAACATGAGTAAAATGCTCTATTAATGATAAAGTGCTCTATGACTGTTAACACTTATTCTTCTTATAATAAATACATCTATGGGATAATGATGTCTTAAAAAGGAAAACAAGTAACACTGAGAAGGCACTAAAGTAACACTTTTCTTTGCAAATATTTTAAAAATCCTAGATATCTGGTGGAATTAGACCTATGCAAATGACCCTATTAAAATAGTGCTTTAAAGATCTACTTTTTTAACATTTCATAAATGAATTTGATGAAGATACAGATGATGTACACTTATAGAATTTGCAGATAACACCAGTTTTGCATGGAGACATAGCATCAGGAAATAGAATATATATAAATATATATGAAATATATTTACTCATTTTCTATCTTGTTACATACCCATCTATTTCAATGTCTGAGAATATTTCACTATGTGCGTGTGATATGCTAGAAAATGATATATGTGTAATGTATATATATATATATATATATATATATATATATATATATATATAATATGTATTATATAAGTAATATGTTAGAAAATATGTCCTGTATATGTAATATGCTAGAAAATGGTTAAAATGTATGTGAGAGAGAAAATATATATATATATATATATATATATATACACACACATCTATGCCACATACTAGAATATACTAGAAATATGTATGTATGTGATATTCTTTTGTTGTTGCTGAGTCATTTCAGTCATTTCTGACTGTTCATGACCCCATTTGAGGTTTTCTTGGCATAGATAGTGTAGTGCTTTGCCATTTCCTTTTCTGGGTAATTTTACAGATGAGAAACTGTGACAAACAGAGCTAAGTGATTTGCCCAGGGTTACACAGCTAGTATGTGTCTGAGGCTGAATTTGAACTCATGTCCTCCTGACTCAAGCCAGCGCTCAGTTCAATGTACCACCTAGCTGCCCTATGTCATGGCCTAGAAAATGGGTAAATACAAGATGAAATTAGCATGGAGATATATATATATATATACATATATATATATATACACTCATATATATAGTTAAAAGGCAGACGTAAATCTTCACGCGAATAAAGTCAGACCTAAATAAATGGAAAAATATCAGTTGCTCATGGTTACGCCGAGAAAATTTGTAATTCACACTGTTGTGAAAATCAATGCTGAAAACCAAATATGTTAAATAAATAAATTTAAATTTAAAATAAATAAATAAATAAATTTAAAAATATGACAATTTTACCTAAATTAATCTATCTATTCAGTGCCATACCAATTGAACTACCAAAAAATTATTTTACTGAGCTGGAAAAAATAGTAACAAAATTCATCTGGAAAAACAAGAGGTCTAGAATATCTAGGGTATTAACATCTACCTTTTCTAAAATTTTATTTGCCTTCTTAATTTCTTTCTTGTTTATTGTGAGGTTAGATTTATCAAGTTCAGAAAGGGGGAGGTTGAGTTCCTACACTAGTACATTTTTATTGTATATTTCTTCCTGTAACTCCCTTAAATTCTCCTCTAAGGTTCTGGATGCTATACCACTTGGTGAATATATATTTAGTAATGATATTACTTCATTTTCTATGGTGCCTTTTAGCAGAATATAATTTCCTTCCTTATCTCCTTTGATTAGATCTAATTTTGCTTTTGCTTTGTCTGCGATTAGGATTGCTACCCCTGCTTTTTTTTTCTTCAGCTTAGGCATAATATGTTCTACTCCAGCCTTTTACTCTTACCCAGTATGAATACCCCTGTTTCAAATGTGTTTGTTTCTTGTAAACAACTAATTGTAGGGTTATGTTTTTTTAATCCATTCTCCTTCCTGCCTCCATTTCATGGGGGAGTTCATCCCTTTCACATTCACATGGTAATAATTACTATCTCTCTCTTCTTCTCCATCATATCCCCCCCATTTATGCTTTTATTTCTCCCTTTTTCCTTCCCTTCCTCAAAAGAGTTTTGCTTTTGACCACCACCTCCCTCAATTTTTCTCCCTTCCAACAGCCACATCCTTACTCTTTCATTTTTCCCTTACTACTTCTTCCCTCCCTTCTTGGCTCCCAGAAGCTCAAGTAGGTGAGTTTCAGACATTTGGTCTGTGGGCTGATAGCCCCAGGAGTAGCTGCTGCTGCTGCCACTGCCACAGGCCCTGTACTTCTCTCTCACCCTGCTGTGATAAACCCCCATCTTGTGCTGTCTCTGGTGATTCAGTCTGCCAGAGCTCACTCTTGTTCCACTATGTTTGGGTGCAGACACACACATTCAGCCCTCTTCTCCCAGCCTCATGCAACACATCTTTCCTGTTGACCTTCTGGGTTGTTCTGGGCTGAAAATCTGCCACACTCTGTCTCCTAGTGTATTCTGCCACTCTAAAGTCTGTTCAGATTCACTTTTTAGAGGTATCAGAAGGAATTTATGAGGGAGCTGAGGTGAGATGCTGCTTTCACACTGCCATCTTGGCTCTGTCCCCCTGCTTTAGGATTTTCTTGGCAAGAATATTTGAATAATTTGCCATTTCCTTCTCCAACTCATTGTACTGGGGAGGACCTGAGTTAAATGGGATTAAATGACTTGCTCAGGATCACACATCTAGTAAATATCTGAAGCCATATTTGAACTCACAAAATAAATCTTTCTGAATCCAGAGTCAGCATTCCATACACAGTACCAACTAGTATTATATAAACCTTACAGTATTATATAAAAGTTAGCTGTTATTATTTTTTGCAATTATTAATTGCCGGAGCTTGTATATTACTCATAGAATCTCAATAACACCTTCATGTAATAACATATTTCTAAGTAAAACCAAAGTGGAAGAATGCTCTCTTAGGAAGAATGCATAGTATCTGGAATAAAGCAGTAGATTTTCACATTAGGTTTTATATTTACTTCTGAAAAATCAAGAAAGTAGGTGGTATTTTTAGTTTACTATGAAAAGCTTGGACATTGGACTACATCTTGAGCAGTGCAACTCAGAAGATACTAGCTGCCTCTTGATTAAGAGTTGATGTGTTTATTAGGGTACAGCATGGAATATGCACATCTTGGTATTGAGCCAATGAGGGAATTTGTTTTACTTGAGTATGTATATTACAAGGATTATTATTTTTCTTTTTTTCATTTTTTTAATGGGTGAGGGGAATAAGAGGGAGAGAAAACAAATTTCTCATAGCATAAAAAAGAGTGGTTGTGGGCAGTGCTACATATATGGGATTTGGTCCATTTTTAGTTTTGTTTCTCTTACTTTACTACAGCAGAGCTCTCAAGAAGTGGTGGTAATCTGGAAACACTTGCAATGTAAAATCAAAATATATTAATAATAGATTATTAAAAAAAATCACAAGAACTTAAGGGCACTTAGATAGAGGGGTAGTGATCTCCATAGCTAAAAGGAGTAGTCACACAGAACAATAATATTCCTTATATATTAAATTAGATAAACGTTATACTTAGGATATGTGAGAGAATCTCACTTCTGCCCATCAGACGTAATTTACTTAAATATGAACTTGATTTTCTCACTATATTTTGATGTACATTCTGGCTTTAGATAACATATTATTGCAGAGCCTTACTTTTCCATCATAGGAACTACTAGTATATACCACATATTCCCGTTATTTCCTAAAGTAATATTTTTCCCTTTGTATATCCATAGGAATGTAAGTTTGATTTCACATACTTTCATATTTCTAAGTAGAAGAAAACAAATATTTTCATTCTTGTTTACATTTCATTGGAATGAAAATGAATCTTTTTTTTCACTGCCAATTAAGTATATGTGCTCTTGCAAAGGCATAGACATCTACCATGAATAAGTAGTAAAATTCCTAATGATTACGATGACACATAATTATGTAACAATTATTTATTTGAAAATTGTATGTTATCTTTGTGAACATAATTAATCTTTCCCTCCACAATTTACATGAATATTTTTAAGTTAATTTTCACATTATGATGACTGAGAAATCCTGTTTATTACTCTGAAAAACTATAGCAATTTTTCATAAAAACTCAATTAAAAATAACCTCACAAAATTATTGATGGTAATGAATTAAGTAAAGCTAAAAGAAGACAGCATTTTCTTTGGGACTATAGCAGTGATGCTATCAGCTGTCTTTTCCAAAACATATATTTCTGCCCCCAAGAAGTTATAAAAATGACAAATTTCCTATGTGACCATTATAGAGTCTTGCAATCACGTCAATATTTAACGTGATGGAGTTGATCTAGCTGTAGATGGATAACACCATAGCATGAATAAAATAATAAAATCATAGAGGTAGTGAAAGACATTACAATTTACGTAAATCAAAAATAAGTTCTTTTTATGTGAAAAATTGTGTTCCAATTTCTCAATGTCTCTTGTTAGAAATGCTTTATGACACCAATTGCTCCAGAAATACAGAATATTCTTCAATGTTTTCCTATTCTTTGTGAAAACTGATTTTTAAAATATTTTATAAGTTGTTTTTAAAATAGATTAAAGTATGGAAAGGTCATATAGGAAGTTTGTCAATTATCCCAAGGATTGAAACTATATACTCTACTTTTTGAACCACAATAAGTGATATATTAATCTTTATGTAATGTAACATTTCAAACTTGTGACATTCTTCTAAAATAAGAGATACAAATCCCTTCTTATTCCATTTCCAACTGACATACTGCAAGTAAGTTTCATTTATTCCTCTACTATGGCCCTATTCTATTATTTCATCAAGGTGTGGCAGTAACCCTGGGTTTTTGAAGGCTACATGAGTAGAATGTAATCTTTGGTTCTCCCAAGCCAAAAATGTTTCCATATCAGGCCCCAGATCATGATTATGGTATATTTGATTCCTAAGAAATAGCCCTTTAAGGGTAACCAAAAAAAAGAAGTTAAAGGAGTGCAAGCTTAATGTATGTCTGTAGTCTAACTTGAGACTTTTCTAGCATGGTAGTCACCTATGTGGTATAATGAGTGGAGCACTGGAGACAGGAAGATCTAAGTTCAAATCCAGCTTAAAACAGTTACTAGCAATGTACTTATAGAGCAAGATACTTAACCTCTACATACTTCAATTTCCTTATATTTAAAATGAGAGTGATAGTAGCACCTAGCTCCCAGAAAAGTTATGAGGATAAAATGAATTAATAGTATAAAACTCTTTATAAAATTTTAAGCATCAAAAAGAATTCTAATTATCATCATTGTTTTTGTTATTGTTATTATTATCTGTCAATGCTTACATCCTAGTCATCCAGCCATCAATAACCTAGTTTACCTCTGCCTTTTAGGATCTCTGGATTCTTTTAAGACTCAATTCAAACATCACCTTTTACGTAAAACCTTTCCTAGTCTCCCCAACTACTAGTACATTCATTCTCAACCATGTCTTGGCTTTATTCTCTATATATTCTCAGTAGACAAGAGTGGAAGAATGCTGTTAGGGGAGAAATACACTAATTGAAACATAATTATTAGCATGATTTGGAAGATTAGATCACATCTAGAACTTTGTATTTATTTTTGAAAAACTAAGAATGTGGGTAGTATTTTGAGCTCACACTGATAAACTTGGACATTATGCTACTTCTAAGGCAGTAAGAGCCACATCATACTAACCAACTCTTGACTGAGAGGTGATGGATATAAGGTGCAGAATGAAAGAAATAGAGAGGATAATCATCAAATTGTCTATCTTGTATACTATAGCTACAGAATCTTAGAAACCATCCCCAAAAATGTGGTGATTTATTGCAGTGGAAGGAGTGCATATGATGTCAACAACTAGAATACTTGAGGTGTTGAAGTCAACAAAATATCAATGATGAAATATCACATTTTTATGGCATTTAACATTTTGCAAAGCAATTTTCATAATAACGCTGTGATGTAGGTAGTATCAATATTATTGTATCTTGTATGTATTGTATCTTGTAATCTTCTATGCTTCAAAGATGATAAAACTGGGTCTCAGAAAGGGTAAGTGACATTCATTGTCAGACAGCTAGTAAATCATAGAGCTGAGTCTCAACTGGGTATTTTGACTCCAAGTCCTATACTAATAACCCTATATCACATCATTCCATTTTTTTTTTTGCTGCGTGATTCAGTATTTTCTAGTTTTCAAAAAACCTTTCCTAGCCTAGGTCTATTACTAAAGTATACTTCATACGTAATCCCTAAATCCTATTCTCCTATTTCATCCTTAGCCATTCATTCCCTAGGGAAAAATTGGCATATTGATAACTTGAGGTAGACACATAAATCAAACTTCCTGGGGCTTTGTGAGTACCCCCACCGAGTATTAGCAATTCTTACGTAAGGCAAATATTGCAGACTTATCCATACCCCTAAATGGCCTTTTTGAGTGCCTATATTCATTATGACTATTGGCTAGTCATCCACTCTATGGCTGTACTGAAAATGTGAACTAAAATGGAGATTTGGCACTTATCGCCTTAACTTTGGCTAACATCATAAAGTAGATCTACAGGCTTAATTATTAAATGTGACTACCTATAATTTAACCAATCAAAGGGTAAATCTCTATTTTGTTCTGTTAATTTTATACATCCTTATGTAGTAAATCACCATTAAATGAAAAACAAAAAAAAATGGTTTGTTATGGTTTATTTATTCTGCAATGTAGTGTTTCATGTTTTAAATTTATTATTTAAATAATAATATTCTCAATTGGAATATATCATTATCAATTAGATGTATTTTCCTTAAGATATTTAAATATTTCAGCAACACAAGTAAAAAGAATAAATAAAATCAGCATTTTTATAAACTTTCCATCTTTCTGTTTCTGAATGGACTAGATACCATAGATGATGTTCAGTTATTTGATGGAAAATCTGTCTCCATGTATGAGTACACAGGCTTCCCAGATATGCTAGGAATGATGATCATTGGCAGAAGTATTCTCCTATTATAGATTTATAGGACATCTTTACTTTAGTCAATTAGTCAATCAAAAAACATTTATTAATTGTTTTTTCTATGAAGCACTGTTGTAAGAATTGGGGATATAAATATAAAAATGACATTGTCTGTGCCCTCAAGGGACTAACATTTCAACAGAAGAGATAACATGTATGTTTGTTAAGTATATAAATAACATATATAGAATGAATCTGACATATGGTTGAGAAAGAATACACTACAAGTTGGGAATAGTAGGAAAGGCTTAATGTAATAGGTGATGTTTGAACTGAATCTTAAAAGAAAGCAGAGATCCTAAGAGGCAGAGGTAAACAAGAATTACATTTGAAGAATGCAATATATTCCATAAAAAGTTAAGGAGATGTGAGATGGAACATTGTATATGCAAAACAGCAAAGGGGCTAAAATGGTTGGATCATGGATTTTGTGGAATGGAGTAATATATAAGAAAATAGAAAGGAAGGAACATGACAAGTTTTTTTTAATAGTTTGAAAGAGCAAAAAAGGGAATTTGTATGTATTTCTAAATGTAATAGGTATATGAGAAATGTTGGGAGAAATAAACAATAAAATTTCATGACTGGTTGGATATGGGATGTGAGTGACATATCAAGGATGACACCAAGGTTGTGAATGAAGGTGAATGAAAGATTGGTGACAATAATATAGAAGATCATAAAAGGGTAAGGTATAAAGGGGGTAAAGACAACTGGTTTGATTTTGCTTATGTGGAGTGTGAGATGCCTCTGGAATACCCAATTCTAAATGTTTAATAGGTGGTTGGTGATAGGAAATTGGAACTCAATAGAGAAGATAGGGCTAGATAGATCAGGGAGTTAGCTGCACAAAGATGTTATCAGATCCATGATAGCTGTTGATGTTTCCACTCAAGAGTATGGGAATAAAGCAGATAAAAGGTCTAAGGAAAGAGACTTGCTGTATACACACTGTTAATATGTGTGTTAGGAATGATGAAGGAGCAAAAAAGAGAAGTGATCAGACAATGAGGAATAGAACCAAGACAGAACAAAGCCACAAAACCTAAGAGAGAAGAAAGCCTCCACGGGGAGACACTGTTAGTGGTATCAAATACTGCAGAGAAGTCAAGAAGGATGAAGAAGAGATCTCATATTTGTCAATTAAGGGATCACTGGTAACTTTGCAGAGAACAGATTCAGTTGAACAATGAGATAAGAAGCCAGACTGAGGAGGGTATAGAGAGAATGAAAAGGGAGGAACTGAATTCTACAATGGTAGATATCTTTTTCAAGGAGCTTGGCTGAGAAATGGAAGAGACAGAGTTAGGGATATTGTAATCTAATAGTTTTTTTTTTTATTTCTTTCTTTTCATTTCTAATGATGAGGCACAGGAGAACATATCTATTAGCAAAATGTAAGGAGCTGGTAGATAGGAAAAGATTAAAGAGTAGACAAAAAGAGGGAATAACTGTGGAGGCAATATGCTGAAAAGGATGAGAAGGGATGACTTCAAAGCCATAAAAAGAAGTCCTGGCCTTGGTGAGGAAAAAAGAGTCCACCTCTGTATCAGATGAGATTAAAGGAAGTTGTATGGGACAATATCTAGTGCTTTTGAGATAAGAAGGAACAGTCCATCTATTTCCTAAATTCAATCAATTAACAAGCATTTCAAGTAAGGGGTAACTATGCATTCTGTTGAATGATAAAAGGAAGTCAGATTTTAGAGAGTTTAGAAGAGACCACGAGGACAGGAAATAGCACCAACTGTAGATGGCTTTTAAAAAGTAATTTAGCTCAGAATGACAAAAGAGCTATTATGAATTGGTAGGATGAAGTGGTTTTTGTAGGGAGATTTTGTTTATTTTTAAAAGGATGTAGAAGGCTTAAGCAGGGTTATAGACATCAAGGAAGGAGTTAGTAGGTACAGAGATATTTAAAATTATGAAGTAGGGATGATGGTGGAGTCAATCTGCTGTAGGAAATGAGAGGGAATGCAACAAAGGATACATGACAAGAGATTAGTCTTGGTCAGCGAAAGGGTCACCTCATTATTAGAGACTGGAGTGAAGGAGACAATAGGATACAGTATCAGTATCAGATTGATGAGTGATAAGGAGGAGGTAAGAAGCCAACACTCTCTTAGTGAATGGTCTGGTTTGGAGTTTTTGGGTGTAGTATAAAAGAAGGCCTTATAATCAAGTAGTCTGTCAATACATTACCCACATATGTTTGAAATCTTGATTAAAAGACATTTTTAATATTTCTAGCCAAATTTCAGTGCTTCCCAGCATCCTGAGATAAATCTACTGAGACACTAATGGAGCTACAAACATAAAGGTAAAGATGAGTTTTCAAATTTTATTTAGTTAAGTTCATAATAGGTTAATATTAACCTGGAAAGGGGTCTCCAGTGGGGTACCATAGGGATTTGTGCTTAACCATATGTGATTAAACATTGATATTACTTTTTTGAATAAAGGCATAAACAGAATGTTCTTCTTCCTTGCAGATTAAACAACATTGGGAGGGGTCACTAACATATTGGATGACAGAAATGTAATTCAGAAAAGATCTTGATCAACTAGATCATTGGAAATAAATCTACTAAGATGGAATTCAGTAGTAATGAACATAAACTCTTAAAATAGTTTCCAAAATCAAATTTAGAATTATAATATGGGAATATGTAAGTGAAAAACAATTGGGGGGTACTTCAAATAATTTTTTAACAACATGTTCAATGAGCTCATTGTATAAAGTACCAAAAAGATAACATTGTCTTGGGTGACATTGAGACATATAGATTCCAGGAATAAGGATTTGATTATCCTATTGCTCTTTGCCTTTGTCGATGGTTGGAATATTCATTCGAATCTGTGTACTACAATTTAGGAAGAACATGTAGGAACTAAAAGTTATATTGTTCGGTCATTTCAGCCATGTCTGATGCCTCATGACCTCCTCTGGGGCTTTCTTGTAAAAAATATGTAAGTAGTCTGCCATTTTGTTCTCCAGCTCATTTTACAAATGAGGAAACTGAGGCAAACAGGGTTAAGTGATTTGTCCAGGGTAACACAGCTAATAAGTTTCTGAGGCCAAATTTGAACTCAAGAAGATAAGTCTTCCTGTCTCAAGGTCTGGCACTCTCGACTGTGCCACCTACCTGCCTTGAAGAGCCTATTGATAAAGGTATCCAGGATGGTAAAGAACCTCAGTTCCACGCCATATGAAGATTGAATCAAGAGGATAGAATATTTAGGCTGGAGAAGTGAAGACCCAGGAAAATCATCTAAGTACTGTTCAAACATTAGAATGGCTTTTCTGGAGGAGGACTTAGTCATTTTTGTTTGTTTTAACCCTAGAGGACCATGAAACATAGATAGAAGTTACAAAGAGGCAAGATTAAGCTTGATGTCAAGAAAAATTTCATATCATTAAAGTTGTCCAGAAGTGCAGTGGGCTTCCTTGGAAGATAATATTTTCCTTCTCACAAGATTTCTTTAAGTGAAATTTGATTGACTTTTAATGATCTATTACAAAGCACATTCTCTTCCAGGTATAGGTATTTATTTAGAGAGCTTCTGAAATCATTTCATTTGCAACATTCTGTGATTATTCTTGTGACTTTCTATATGACAGTCAGGACCAGATCAGAATGACCAACTCCTTTGGTTAAAGATTTTTTTTAATGTGCCCATTTTGACATATTTGAATACATGCAATTTGGATGAGTATACAAATTGGATTTCCGCTGTAACTAATTTTTTTCAATAAATTCAATGCCAGGGAGCCAAAAAGACAAGTCCTACCACAACTTAACCTAGGTTTAGGCAAAGGTTAGATTTAGTTTTAATGTTAAGAGTCACTGACTTCTTCAAGAAAGTGGTTCAGACTGAGAACTCACAAGTAAACACAAGAGAAAATGAAGTATAAACTTAGCTTACAATCAAAAGAATAAGATGAAGAATTTTCTAATGTGATCATCTAACCAATAAAGAACATTGCAGAAGGTTAGGAGCTGGGGTGTGCAGGTAAATGTTTGCCACCCAGCTCTGAAAAAAAAATATGCAGGGGTCATTTTTTTTCTCATTTTTTTTATTTTATTTTTTTTCTTTAATTTAAATTTATTTATTTAACATATTTGGTTTTCAGCATTGATTTTCACAACAGTTTAAATTACAAATTTTCTCCCCATTTCTACCCTCCGCCCCACTCCAAGATGGCTTATATTCTGGTTGCCCTGTTCCCCAGTCAGCCCTCCCCTCTAGCACCCCCCTCCCCTCTCATCCCCTTTTCCCTTCCTTTCTCTTAGGGCAAGATAAATTTCTACGCCCCATTGCCTGTGTATCTTATTTTTTAGTTGCATGCAAAAACTTTTTTTTTTTGTTTTTGAACATCTGTTTTTAAAACTTTGAGTTCCAAATTCTCTGCCCTCTTCCCTTCCCACCCACCCTCCCTAAGAAGTCGAGCACTTCAATCTAGGCCGCGCATGTATCATTATGTATACCCCTTCCACAATACTCATGTTATTAAAGGCTAACTACATTTTGCTCCTTTCCAACCCATCCCGCTTTATAGAGCTTTCTCCCTTGACCCTGTCCCCTTTCCAAAGTGTTTGTTTTGATTACCTCCACCCCTATCTGCCCTCCCCTCCATCATCCCCCCCCCTTTAATTTTTTTTTTATCTTCCTCCCTCTTCTTTCCTATGGGGTAAGATACCCAATTGAGTATGTATGATATTACCTCCTCAGGCCAAATCTGATGAGAGCAAGGTTCACTCATTCCCCCCTCACCTGCCCTCTCCCCTCCTCCCACAGAACTGCTTCCTCTTGCCACCTTTATGGGAGATAATCCACTCCATTCTATCTCTCCCTATCTCCCTCTCTCAGTATGTTGCTCTCTCATCCCTTAATTTCATTTTATTTTTTTTAGATATCTTCCCTTCATCTTCAACTCACCCTGTGTCTGTTCCCTCTCTTTTACATATATATATATATATATATATATATATATATATATATATATATATATATATACACACACATATATATGTATATATATAAAAACACACACATATATATATATACATACATACACATGCATACATATACACATAGATACATACATACATACACATTCACTTATATATATATACATAAACACATATATATGCATATTCCCTTCGACTACCCTAATACTGAGGTCTCATGAATCATACACATAATCTTTCCATATAGGAATGTAAACAAAACAGTTCAACTTTAGTTAGTCCCTTGCAATTTCCGTTACTTGATTACCTTTTCATGCTTCTCTTGATTCTTGTGTTTGAAAGTCAAATTTTCTATTCAGTTCTGGTCTTTTCACTGAGAAAGCTTGAAAGTCCTCTATTTTATTGAAAATCCATATTTTGCCCTGGAACATGATACTCAGTTTTGCTGCGTAGGTGATTCTAGGTTTTAATCCTAGCTCCATTGACCTCCGGAATATCACATTCCAAGCCCTTCGATCTCTTAATGTAGAAGCTGCCAGATCTTGGGTTATTCTGATTGGGTTTCCACAATACTCAAATTGCTTCTTTCTGGCTGCTTGCAGTATTTTCTCCTTGATCTGGGAGCTCTGGAATTTGGTGACAATATTCCTAGGAGATGTCTTTTTGGGATCTATTTGAGGAGGTGATCGATGGATTCTTTCAATTTCTATTTTGCCCTGTAGCTCTAGAATATCAGGGCAGTTCTCCTTGATAATGTCTTGAAAGATGGTATCTAGGCTCTGTTTCGATCATGGCTTTCAGGTAGTCCAATAATTTTTAAATTATCTCTCCTGGATCTATTTTCCAGGTCAGTGGTTTTTCCAAGGAGATATTTCACATTGTCTTCCATTTTTTCATTCCTTTGGTGCTGTTATATAATATCCTGATTTCTCATAAAGTCACTAGCTTCCACTTGCTCCAATCTAATTTTTAAAGTAGTATTTTCTTCAGTGGTCTTTTGGAACTCCTTTTCCATTTGGCTAATTCTGCCTTTCAAGGCATTCTTCTCCTCATTGGCTTTTTGGAGCTCTTTTGCCATTTGAGTTAGTCTGTTTTTTAAGGTGTTGTTTTCTTCAGTGTATTTTTCAGTATTTTTTTGGGTCTCCTTTAGCAAGTCATTGACTTGTTTTTCATGGTTTTCTCACATCCTTCTCATTTCTCTTCCCAATTTTTCCTCTACTTCCCTAACTTGCTTTTCCAAATCCTTTTTGAGCTCTTCCATGGCCTGGGGCCAGTTCATGTTTTTCTTGGAGGCTTTTGTTGTAGGCTCTATGACTTTGTTGTCTTCTTTAGGCTGTATGTTTTGGTCTTCTTTGTCACCAAAGAAAGAATCCAAAGTCTGAGATTGAATCTGGGCACATTTTCGCTGCCTGGCCATATTCCCAACCAACTAACTTGACCCTTGAGTTTTTCGGTGGGGTGTGACTGCTTGTAGACTGACAAGTTCTATGTTCCACGTTTGGGGGGGAGGTGCCAGCTCTGTCAGACCCGCACTCCTCCTTCCCCAAGAACCCCCAGTCCAGACTGGGCTTAGATCTTTGGCAGGCTGTTGCACCCCTGCTCTGATGCACCACTTAATTCCTCCCACCAGGTGGGCCTGGAGCTGGAAGTAACAACAGCTGTAGCTGCCCCACCTCCGCTGCCCCCGGTGCTGGAAGCGGAACCATGAACTCCTTCCCCTCCCGCAGCTTTTCCCACTAACCTTCTCAGCAGTCTTTGGTGTGTGTGGGTTGGGAAGTCTCGTAACTGCCTCAGCTCACTGAATCAGGGTGCTAGGGCCCCCTCCGCCTGGCTTCTGGTCTGGATGGTCCACGTGGCTCAGGCTGGGCTCTGCTCCGCTCAGTTCCCAGCTCCCAGCTCCCAGCTCCGAGCTCCGTGTGGGATAGCCCTCACCCAGAGACCATCCAGGCTGTACTGGGCTGGAGCCCTGCTTCCATCTGCTGTTTTGTGGGTTCTGCCGTTCTAGAATTGGTTCAGAGCCATTTTTTATAAGTTTTTGGAGGGTCTCGGTACAGAGCTCACACTATTCCCTGCTTACCAGCCGCCATCTTGGCTCCGCCCCCCTTTCTTTTGCAGCAGGGGTCATTTTTAAGTTTAACCTGCATTAATATTTTCTCCTTCATTTTGTATGTCTAGACAATCAATATAAAGCCCTGATTTGTAGTATTTACTAATCCCCAAGGTATAAATACTCACACTGCAAATTTAATAAAGGCTTCATGAGCTGACTCCAACAACTTTCTAGTCACAAGTGGCATATCGGTGTATTCACATGAACAGGTACTGTCTAGGTCACGTATGTAGCAAAGATAATGAAAAATATATTGACTTATAAAACTGGACCCTATGAGACCATAGTCAAATGAAAAGCTGAAAATTCAATAGGATAAGTCAATAATTGTTTTGTGTTTGCATAGAAATAAACATACTTAGAACAAGTGAATGTTGGTATTTGGCATTATTTTGAGTGAATGTGGAAAGAATTAATTCTAGCTGACAGTTATTATATTCCAAGGCAGAATAGTGTTTTTCCTCATAATTATCCTATAAGGTAGATAGGCATAGATATTACACCATTATCATAGATTGGATAAATGAAATAACAGAAAATTCCAACATAAATTAGATATCTGTAAATATCTATATTCTTATCATAGATATTATCATAATCCCCACTTAAACCGGACCTGAGAGGCTAAGTGACTTCTTGATTATCATATAGTCATCTAGCATCAGTCAGCTTTTCTGCCTGTGGCTTCTTCCACCAAATACATTTCCACTATACTGTACTGTCTTTTAATCTAAATGAACGAATCCTTGGAAGACATCTCATAATGCAGCAGAATGGGTACTGCTCTTATACTAAGGATAATTGGGCATGAGTCTTGTCTCCATTGCTTACTAACTGTATGAGCTTGGAAAAGTCACTTTACTGTTCTAAGCCCCAGTTTCTTAATTTGTTGAATGAGGGTGATAATACATATGTATATATGCACACATACATGCTTATAGTCATATATACATATATGTGCATATATGTGTGTTGAGTACATTTGTATATAAACAGGAAAACAATGACTTGTGGCTATATACATGTAACTGGTTTGTGTGTATGTACATACATCTACTCAGTCCATGGTTACTCATGATCACATATATACATTAGGTGCACTCACTGAGTACATGTCTATGTGAATGAGTGTATGTATAACAAGTGACTGTATGTACATACATGTGCTTTCCTGTTTTGCTATCACAAATAAGTTCGTATCTTATTTGTGGAGAAATTGTTAAATGAGTTTGGTTTGGACGAAAACAACATATTCTTTGACCTTCATCATACAAATTTTAGTACATAATTATAAGGAATTTTATTTAACAAAGTAAATATTAGAATAAACACATTTTTACTCAATCTTGGATTCTAGCAAAAAAAGCTATACGAAAATAAGCTCTCATGTTAATAAAAAGTAAAAAAAAAATCTATGTTTTGGCAAACCAACAGAGAATGAGCATTGAGAAAATGATGAGAAAAAAATAGTCACTAACTCATGAATAGCAAAGAGAATCCAAAATTAGGAATATATTTTTTTGCTGAGTGTTTTCCATGACAATTTGTAATTTTAAGTTCTAGAAACTAGCAGGCAAAGAACTAAACTGGTAGAACTTCCACATTATTTTTACTCTGTTGAAAACTACTATCAAATATTTTTTTACAACCATCATTATTTGAGTCAAGATTGTATCTATTTTGCTAGGGAAAATAACTTATTTCCAAAATAAGTTAACTGACATTGAGTCTTACATAACTATCAAGTAATATAAATAGACTTTAGCTCATATTTATTTTAAAAAGTTAATAATTCATAACACTAACATTATACTTGTCATTTATCTTTATACATGACCACACATAAACCATTCAAATTCCTAAATAAAGTATTTAAAAACTAATTTTATTTAATCTATTGCATTGGGAAATTACTTTACTATTACTTATGTGCCTAGGGATAACAACACATTAAATGTAATAGCAGAAACTCCAACATAAATTAGACCTGTGAAAATTTATCTCATTCATAATTAAGAAGTACAATTCAAAAAATTTTACCAACATAATGTAAAAAACAAAAGTGGTTAAGAAAATCATAATGTCACCAAATCTTCCCGTCAATTCTTAAATTATAGTACCAGGATGAATAATTGACATCTGAAACCTAAAGGTATCCTCACTGTGATTCATATTTATTGTTATTTTTATGAAAGCTCTTCTCATCTTGTTATATCACGAAAATAAGTGATTAAGAACTTCTTTTGAATCTTAAATATTGTGTGAAGGATTTCTTGTTTCCTTCAAAATGATCCTTTCCTTTGGATACTTCTAAGTATTTGGAGGGGAGAGGAAGGAATGTGTTGCGAAAAGGCTTTGTGGCTCAAGGTTTTTCTCCCTAGAGACAGTATTTTTCCTAAATTTGCTTTTTTAGGATCATGGTTAAAAAAAGATAAAACAAGGTATCTTTGATTTTTTCTTAACGTTTTTGTACCCAAAAACTATCTAGCCATCTAGCTATTTAGTTATAGCTTAGCTATCTTTCTATTTCTTTTAGAGCTCAAAGGCTTCCTATTAAGAACCTCTGGTCTAAAACATGTTTATTAAACTGGTTACTCAGTTTGCTGTTACATAAAATAATACTATTCTCAATTAATATGAATTATCATATGCTAAAAGAAATATTATTTAAATACTGATATACCAGAATATAAACAGGTAACATATGATGGAGGAATGTAACAATTTTGCTACATTTGTTTCACATCTACACAACCCTGCTATGACTTCAATTAATTCAAGTGAACAATCACTTACTAACCAATTGATTAATTCCAGGAAGTGTACTGAAGACCTGGGGATAAAAAGAAAGGGCACTAAACAGTCCCTAATCTCCATGAGCTCACAATATAGTGCAGAAGACCACATTCAAATGACTATAAGAAAAGGGTTATTGTAAGGAAATTGCTTTGTAATCTGAAAGTGCTATAGAAATGGGAGGTACTGCTACTCTTGGGAACAGGGGTTATACTTCTAATGATGTGAGGCCTTCTTTCTTTGACTTTGGCCTTAGTGACTACAGAGTATTGAGTGGGTAGAAATTGTTATTTCCTTCAACAATAATCACAAAAGCATAGATAGAGTCTCAAATTTGATTTGAAGTTATGTAAAAGGACAAACATAAAATAATTTAAAGGAGAGGAAAATGGTCTAATTACTGATTCAATGATTGCTAAGTCCAGAGATGTCCATGTCCAGTTAATCAAATCCATTGAATCTAGTTTTTTTTCTTCCTTCCATTAGAAAGTATGCTTATTTAAACTTATAACATGATTCTCACCATTAAAACAAAATAAATCCCTATGGCCTACTTTTAATCAGTGATTCTTAACTTTTTCTGGTAATATGGAATTCTTTGGCAGTCTAGTTAAGCCTATGTTCCCATTTGTAAATGCATTTGATTTGATTTACACAGTCATCTAAATGTATTTGCTTCCTGATATAATGGGTTTGCATGCCAGAGAGATCAACATTGTTATTTGATAAATAGTTTCTCCATTATTTAAATTTCTAAGTAAAAAAAGGACCTTTAATATGTGGCAACCAATTAATTATACAAATACGGTAGTCTAAGATGGTTTTAAAGATAAAGAATAAAGGCTTAAGTTTAGAAATAATATTAAAGATCATCTCAAACAAAAAAAATGTTTCTATAACTTATGGACAGTATATGGCTAATAATGAGACAACATATCAATTTCTGGACTTAATATATCTACCAGAAAATATAATATCAGTTTTCAACCTATCTTAACAAATAATAAAGTCATAGCTTCAAAGTTTATATTTATCATTTGAAGCTCTTTGCAATCTTGTCCCATTAATACTTTCTAGTTCTATTTCACATTACTCCTACTCACGCATTCTACGTTTCTTCCAAACTGCTCTACTTATTGTCCCATGTATGGAGCATTTCATCTCCAGCCTCATTACCTTTGCACAAGCTGTCTCCCTTCATATGTGATATTTTTCTTCCTCATTTTCTCTTCTTTGAGTCATTATTTTTCTCTTAGTGTCAGATAAGTTAGAACATTCAACAGAAGACATTTTCTGATCTCCCTATCTGTCAGAACTTCCAGTTCAAATGTACATTTTAGTTCTCCTTTTCTTTTGTTATTTTGTTTTGTTTCTTCTTTCTCATGTTTCCTCCCATTAGTTATGATTCTTCTTTACATCATGACTAATGTGAAAACATGTTTAATATGAATGTGTAAGTAGAGCCTATATCGGATTGTATGCTGTCTTGTGGAAGTGGGATGAGAGGTTGGGGGAAAAATTCCAAATTCAAAATCTTATGGAAGTGAAAGTTGAAAACTAAAAATAAGTTAATTATAAAAACAAAGAAATTGCATTTTAATAATTTTGTATATATTTGATATTTACTCATTCATGTATATACTCTCTCTCATCTCTTCAAATGCAACTTTCTTAGGGGTCAGGGATCCTTTCCTTTTTGTCTTTCAGTCCTCAGAATATTATACAATGTCTGACACATAATAGTTCATTGTAATGAATTAAAAACAATTAGATTTTTGATATGTTGCTATAGAAAATAGCTGTAGGCAAGAGATTTAAATAAGAAATGTGGATTATTTTAGGAAAATTGTCTTCTACTTGAGATATAGCATTGGTTGACATCCATGATTCCTCAACAAAGGATTAGAGAATATATTAAGATACACAGTCAATTTAGTAAGAAGTCTAAGTTTTCTTATCTGCAGATCTATTTTCATAGAACTTTGAATTTAATATTTTGGTCAAAAACATTTTGGAGAACCATCTGCATAGATAACAATAACTTGGATAACTGACAAATCATTTTTAGGTGAACCATTCCAGGTTTTTAGAGTTGCTGCATTCTTTTGCTTTTCTTTGCTCTGACCCTAGAAAAGAATGGACATGAACATAGCTAAAAGAATATCAAAATCAACATTCACACTTTTATAAATTCAAAAGATTAAACCAAGAAAGTAGAAGGGAATTGCCCATGGTCACACAGAAACAAGGAAACTTTATAATTAAATACTAAAAATAATTCTTCATACTTTAGTATTTTCTGCAGATATGATTTTATGTAGTAATATATCTGGGAAAGGCTATCATATAACATTAATGAGTTTACCTGAAAAATTGTTGCAGGAGGAATGGAGTTGTACAAGCTCTCAGTCTCTTCGGGCCCCTACTTTTTGGTATCTGAATGTTACCAGTATTATACAGACACACCTTTTCTGTTACCACTCACAATGACCTATTCTCTAGTCACTGCCCGTAGCTCTTCCTCAAGAAGAGGTATTTCTTTGAGCATAAATGGGATGGGGAACAATCTGGGAAAGAACATGACCAGATGCAAGAGAACAAGCTGTCCTTCACCAGGTAGTGACTCTAGCATAGTGATGTAATTTTGGTCCTCTTCAGAAATGAAGGAAAACAACCAACCAACCAACCCTTCACAATATCAAATTCAGCTTTTCCTCTATTTCAGGAAATTTAAAAAAAATGAAAAAGGAACAAGGTTATTGTATCACTTAAGAGACCCAAAATAAGATGACCTCACCATTCTAACAAAGAGGGAAAGCCTGAGCAACCTATTTTCACTTACTAGCTCCTCTCTGGCTTCTCTTTACAATATTGAAGTGTATAAATAAGAAATGGCCATGACTTATTGCTTAAGCTAAAGACAATATTTAGTACTAATTAAGTAATTAAATAATGGGGAGAAGTTTTAGAATACATATCTGCTTTTACTAGGAGGAGGAGATAAGATGAAGAGGCAAAAGGTGCAAAGGGAAACTATTTTTTATTTTTTTTGAGGTTTTGCATAAATTTATTTTTGTTAAATTCAAATTTATTTATTTAACATATTTAGTTTTCAGCATTGATTTTCACAAGAGTTTGAATTATAAATTTTCTCCTCATTTCTACCCTCGCCCCCCACTCCAAGATGGCATATATTCTGGTTGCCCTGTTCCCCAGGCAGCCCTCCCCTCTATCAGCCCCCTCCGATCCCCTTTTCCCTTCCTTTCTTGTAGGGCAAGATAAATTTCTATGCCCCATTGCCTGCATATCTTATATTCTAGTTGCATGCAAAAAACTTTTTTTTTGTTTTTGAACATCTGTTTTTAAAACTTTGAGTTCCAAATTCTCTCCCCTCTTCCCTTCTCACCCACTCTCCCTAAGAAGTCAAGCAACTCAACATAGGCCACATGTGTATCATTATGTACAACACTTCCACAATACTCATGTTGTGAAAGACTAACTATATTTTGCTCCTTCCCAACACATTACACTTTATTGAATTTTCTCCCTTGACCCTGTCCACTTTCCAAAGTGTTTGTTTTTGATTACCTCCACCCCCATCTGCCCTCCCCTCCATCATCTCCCCCCCTTTTATTTTTTTATCTTCCTCCCTCTTCTTTCCTGTGGGGTAAGATACCCAATTGAGTATGTATGGTATTACCTCCTCAGGCCAAATCTGATGAGAGCAAGGTTCACTCATTCCCCCCTCACCTGCCCTCTCCCCTCCTCCCACAGAACTGCTTCCTCTTGCCACCTTTATGTGAGATAATCCACCCCATTCTATCTCTCCCTATCTCCCTCTCTCAGTATGTTGCTCTCTCATCCCTTAATTTCATTTTATTTCTTTTAGATAACTTCCCTTCATCTTCAAGTCACCCTGTGTCTGCTCTCTCTCTCTTTCTATATATATATATATATATATATATATATATATATATATATATATGTATATATATGTATATGTATATATATATATACACACACACACAGATATATACATGCATCCACATTCACTTATATATATACATAAGCGTGTATATATATATATATATCTGTGTATATGTGTATGTGTATGTATGTATATATATATATATATATATATATATATATATATATATGCATATTCCCTTCAGCTACCCTAATAAAGAGGTCTCATGAATCATACATGTCATATTTCCATGTAGGAATGTAAACAAAACGGTTCAACTTTAATAAGTCCCTTGCAATTTCTGTTTCTTGATTACCTTTTCATGCTTCTCTTGAATCTTGTGTTGGAAAGTCAAATTTTCTATTCAGTTCTGGTCTTTTCACTGAGAAAGCTTGAAAGTCCTCTATTTTATTGAAAATCCATATTTTGCCTTGGAGCACGATACTCAGTTTTGCTGCGTAGGTGATTCTTGGTTTTAATCCTAGCTCCATTGACCTCCGGAATATCACATTCCAAGCACTTTGATCTCTTAATGTAGAAGCTGCCAGATCTTGGGTTATTCTGATTGGGTTTCCACAATACTCAAACTGTTTCTTTCTGGCTGCTTGCAGTATTTTCTCCTTGATCTGGGAGCTCTGGAATTTGGCAACAATATACCTAGGAGATTTCTTTTTGGGATCTATTTGAGGAGGTGATCGATGGATTCTTTCAATTTCTATTTTGCCCTGTGGCTCTAGAATATCAGGACAGTTCCCCTTGATGATTTCTGGAAAGATGATATCTAGGCGCTTTTTTTGATCATGGCTTTCAGGTAGTCCAATAATTTTTAAATTCTCTCTCCTGGATCTATTTTCCAGGTCAGTGGTTTTTCCAATTAAATATTTCACATTGTCTTCCATTTTTTCATTTCTTTTGTTCTGTTTTATAATATCTTGATTTCTCATAAAGTCACTAGCTTCCACTTGCTCCAATCTAATTTTTAAAGTAATATTTTCTTCAATGGCCTTTTAGACCTCCTTTTCCATTTGGCTAATTCTGCCTTTCAAGGCATTCTTCTCCTCATTGGCTTTTTGGTGCTCTTTTGCATTTGAGTTAATCTATTTTTTAAGGTGTTGTTTTCTTCAGTGTATTTTTCAGTATTTTTTGGATCTCCTTTAGCAAGTCATTGACTTGTTTTTCATGGTTTTCTTGCATCCTTTTCATTTCTCTTCCCAATTTTTTCCTCTACTTCTCTAACTTGCTTTTCCAAATCTTTTTTGAGCTCTTCCATGGCCTGGGACCAGTTCATGTTTTTCTTGGAGGCTTTTGTTGTAGGCTCTATGACTTTGTTGTCTTCTTTAGGCTGTATGTTTTGGTCTTCTTTGTCACCAAAGAAAGAATCCAAAGTCTGAGACTGAATCTGGGTGTGTTTTCGCTGCCTGGCCATATTCCCAACCAACTAACTTGACCCTTGAATTTTTCAGTGGGGTATGACTGCTTGTAGACTAACGAGTTCTCTGTTCCACATTTGCGGGTGAGGTGCCAGCTCTGTTACACCAGCACTGCTCCTTCCCCAAGAACCCCCAACCCAGACTGCGCTTAGATCTTCAGCAGGCTGTGCACTCCTGCTCTGATCCACCACTTAATTCCTCCCACCTGGTGGGCCTGGGGCCAGAAGCAGCACAGCTGTAGCTGCCCCACCTCTGCTGCCCCCGGGGCTAGAAGCTGAAAACGCAAACTCCTTCCACTCCTGCAGCCTTTCCCACTAACCTCCTCCGTAGTCTTTGGTGTTTGTGGGTTGAGGAGTCTAGTAACTGCCGCAGCTCACTGATTCAGGGCGCTAGGGCCCCCTCCACCTGGCTTCTGGTCCACGCCGCTCAGGCTGGGTTCTGCTCCACTCTGTTGCCAGCTCCAAGCACCATGTGGGATAGACCTCACCCAGAGACCATCCAGGCTGTCCTGGTCTGGAGCCCTGCTTCCCTCTGCTGTTTTGTGGGTTCTGCAGTTCTAGAATTGGTTCAGAGCCATTTTTTATAGGTTTTTGAAGGGACTCGATACGGAGCTCACTCTAGTCCCTGCTTTCCAGCTGCCATCTTGGCTCCCCCCCCCCCCAAACTCTAAAGATGCAAGTAAATGCCATCCAAAGCTGGAGAAATTATATAACCTTAATAAAATGAAAAGTTTTATTTTACATTTAGGAAAAAAATCAACAAACCACTCATTTACTCTCTGAAACATGAAGTGATAAACAAGTAGCCAATCTAACTTCTTGAAGCAAACTTACACACCCCACATTTCCATATACACAGATCTGGAAAACAAAACAAAAGGAAACAGAAGACTTAATTAGCTTATTTAATATTTTCAGCATGCAATACTTACACTGTTGACTAATAGTTTTGTCAATGTCCTGGCTGCTTTCCTTTTCAATTTAGCGATTATTTAGGGTGAACTACCATTTCTGTGTCATCACTCATTGTTGTCTCTCCATGGTCCAGTAGAAAGTTGAGTTGTCGAGAGGGAAAAAAAAATCTTGTGTCTTAGAAAGCTCTCTTTCTTGCCCTACTCTCACTTGGTATGAAATGAAAATGTAGGTTTGGAAGCAAACATTAGATGATAAACTTTATCATTCAAAGGAATTTCAGAATATATTCCAAATCACTTATTTATCAAGAAATAATCTAGGTTCCAAAAAAGATTAAATGACATGGAGGTAATGAGAAGCAAGAAATGGGGCACACTTTTGAAGATTGTTCTTTTGTAGAAAGGGGTCAAATGAGTTCTAATATCTTGAAGTCATTTGCCCTCTTTTTTCAACCTAGTTTTCTGTCATTATTAGTAATCATAGACATTTTTAAAATGTGATGATATTGATAGGAAGTTTTGCTTAAAGTGAAGCATTCAACTGCTGGAAAAGTTTGAGAGTGACTGGCCTAAATGACAAAATGCTAACTTTGAGGTCAGGGAGATGCAAATATTCAGATGGCTGAAAATGCATGTAAGATAGAGCTTTTATTGCTGATTCAGTATTGCTAAGTACTATCAAAAAATCAATTCAAGTGGGATAACAAATTGACCTTGTAGTGAAATCTGAGTAATTTCAATAGTGCTTCTATTAAATTTTAGCCCTTTTGGCTTCATATAAAATGAAACACATAACTAATTTTCCGTAAGCTCTTGCCTTCATTAATCATAAATTGTAAACAAAAGCTGAACTAGCACAATTTAGATTCTTTATTGTTTTTTTTTCATTTTAATGATTATTGTCTTCTTTTCCATTGTGCTTGACATTTTAGGCGACTCTGCAGCTCAGATACCTAAACTGTCCAGTGGAAAAGTCATCAGTAACTGTAGTAAACATATAGTTTCTAAAATGTGGTCAGGGAAGATATTGAATTATATATGGAATTAGTAAATAATTCAAAGTAGTATAGTGCAAGTAAACACTGAAATAGTTTAGGAATCTTAATTTTTAGGTCATTAATCTAATTGCAGAATGGATAGGTGTATACATTGACATTATATTACTAAACACTAAATCTTTGCCCACTAAACAAATAAATTATACACACACACACATTATATATGTATATATAATGTGTGTGTATGTGTGTGTGTGTGTGTGTGTGTGTGTGTGTATCCCCGAAGAGTATTGAAGGGCATATTTATGCTGAAGGAGTAGTAGGTAGTGTATAGAGAGTATAGAGACTTGGTCGAGGCACCAGAAAGACTTGAGTTCAAGTCCTGTCTTTCACCTGCTAGCACTTGTTTTCTGGGACAGTCTTTGAGGAATCAACGTCATATCCACACCATAATAAGGCATTTGAATGTAGATTTTTAGCTTCTACTTATATGCAATAGTTAAAATAATGTCATCAGTGGTACCGAAGTTTAGTTAATTAGTGAAAAAGTTGGCGACTTAGGAAGAAAAATTTGACTAATTTTGAATATTAGAAGCATGTATAGAAATCTGCATTAGTGTCATCACTAATTTAGGAGTATTTAAGAGAGTATCTATTAACATTTCAATTATGGGGAAAACACTTCCCAAAGCCCAATTAAGAAATATTAACTTTTCAAGATTTACAAAATAACCTTGGGTAACGTTAAGATTATGTATGCAGTATGTATTGATTATATCCAATTTGGGGATTTAAAGTCTCTATGATCTCTCAATTAGTAATACATATATTGTGTATATGTATATGTATTCACACACACAGAGTCCTAGTCATTTTATTGTTAGTCACTTCTTTCATTTGACCTGAAAGCTTAAAATAAATAGTCAGATTAATCTTTTTTTTGCAAGGGAGTTGCTCTTCAACTATTGGGGAGATACATCTAGGGACAGATTTTGCCACAATTCCCTTCCTCTAGATTTCAAGTGAATAGTTAGTGATGTTGGCAATTAATTTGGCAGTAATGTTGGCAGTGAACCCCACCGTGTGGGATAGATCTCTGAGCCTGGATTCAATAAAAACTGATTTCAAATCTAGCCTCAGTGTCTTACTAGTTGTATGACCATGGAAAAATCATTTAACCTTTGTATGTCTTAGTTTGCTCAACAGCAAGATGGAGATAATGATATCACTTATATCACAGAGTTGCTGTAAGAATCAAATCAGATAATATTTGTAAAGCACTTAGCACAATTTCTCGCATAGAGATTATGTGTAATAAGTGCTTGTTCTCTTCCCTTGGCAGTTTCAGCCATGCTTACATTCCCGCTTACATTATCCATAAGTCAAGAGGTTCAGTGATAACTCTTCCTTACGACGAATGAAGTCAAATTTGTCGTTCCACCAATAAGGGAACACTGGATGTTAAACAACTGGGTATTTGTTTTCATAAGATGATAATGATAATACTTCATTCAAAAGAAATATGCATGTAATCTGCTCTTTAATTGAAGTAGACCAAATACTTTGAGTATCTAGCAGCTGGGTTGCATAAAGCATGAGACAACATATGGAAGACTAGCAAGGGGAGGAGGGTGGCTGGTCATCATTGGACCTCCACTGCTATTGCATTGGTAAGAATATAAGTAACTCAAATTGTTTTTTTTTTTCAGACTATGCTTTCTGAATCTTCACAAGGCAGATTCAATAATGCAAGCAAAATAATTCATAAATCTTAAAATGATATATAAAAAGTAGTTATTTGCTGAAAGGAATGGGAAAGTCAGGGGCAAGCTGAACTTAGGGTTAAGTTATACAATAGATTTTAACAGAGAAATATAACATTTTATAACTAGTAAGAGAAGACATATATAGCTTTAGGTAGAAATTGGTTGAATGTAAATAAAAGTATGATATGTCTTAAAGATTTAATGATAAATGAAAAACAAATTATCACAGAGTAAATGAGCTCAAAGAAACTATTTTCACAAGTTTGTTTTAATAAAGCTCCTAATTATCACTTTCTAATTAAAAAGTGTACAATACAATGAAAGAAGTTACATTTGCCCATAAATACAATTTCTGATTAATTTGCACAGCTATTTATTGGTTCGTTGTCCAGATGTGTGATTTCATTTATGTATGGATCCTATATTTGGAAATACCCTCTAAAGATACAAATCTGAAAGACTTCTGTAAGTTACAGTTTCATTTATTAAGATACCTGCCAATGGTAACACTTCCAGTACAATTTCAAAGAAAGGATTTGAACCAAATCTTAGTGACTTCAAGGACAACCCTTCAGAGAAAATGAGATGCATGTAGGAAAACTTGAGACTTAAACCATGTTTATTGTACTTCTGCTAAAATAGATTACTTTTGAGTTGTTTCCTGTAGGATTCTTTGTTAATCGGAAATATTTTCTCCAGAAATTTTTGAGTCTCTCACTGCTATCAAAAATATAACACTCTTCAGTTATCACTATGGTACTTGTCACCAGTGAAATAGGGATCACAAGATGTTTCATTTCAAAACAGTTCTTAAATATCCTAGTTCTGGGAGTGCTCTAACATTCTGTCAATTTTTTTATCCTACCAATCACTTTCATTATATGTTTTATTAACTATAAAACTTCTAATCCAGTAAAAAAATCACCAAGAAAAAATGTGATGCTATTGGTAAAAAGATATGAACCTTTGTGGCTCTAATGTTCTAATCCCCTTTCTCTCCTTTACATAAAATTTCTCACATCTGTCTCTTTCTATGTCCACATCAAAGAAATACACATATAATCAATAAAACAGAACCTTACCAATTTTCTCATGCATTTGAATCACATATAATACCTGTTTAGCTTCTAGACTTCTCTTTGATTCCTTGGGGACCATAATCATCCCCTTCTTTCTAATACACATTCAGTGTTTTAAAATATTTTAGCTGACTACACTATTTCCAAGAGTGTAGAGCTTTAAAGTGGAAGGGGAAGTGAATGTAGAGGTACATACTTTCTACTTTGGAATTCTTCCCAAACCACACATTTCTCCTCTCATGAGATACAGTTGTACTTTGGCTTCATTAAACATGCTTAGAGAGGGAAAAATGGAAAGATACAGCAATGGCTCATATATACTTATCACTATTACCAGATTGCCATGGCTACTTGGCTTATGGTTTTATCTCAAGGGAAGAAAAACCTAGAAACCAAGTTAAGTTTTACTTTTGGGGAACTGTTCTAAAAATTATCAAAAATCAAAATAATAAGATTTTCTATGCGAGCTCAGAGCCCCCATGATAGGATAAAAAATAAAATAGCCAGATATCTTTGACAGAGAGGGTCGTTCTTTAGTCTTTCTGTACCAATTTGTTCACTACCTGCTCTGTTGCTCTCCCTTCCCCTATTGGCAATAAAAAATAAGAACATATCATAAAGTTATGATCATTCATAATGTGGCATTAAGGGAGAAAAAATCAAGGCATTATGAGAACTCGGAAATTTAGGCTAATTAAGGGGATTTTAAAAGTTACATAATAAATGCCTCCAATATGGATGCAGAAGTTTAGAGGAACTAAACATTTTAAAGAATAGTTTTGAAATTATACAGCCCCTGCTAGGAGTTTGAAAAAAAACCAGAGCCCATAAAGTAGGGAAGAGATCAAATTGCTTAAATATGACAGTGTTGGTACTCATTTAAAGTACTTCACATAGAGTTTCTCTCTCCTAGGCTCTGTTCCTATTTCTCATTTTCTGGATCTTTTCTGGTACTATGTCTGTCCCTTGTTCTATTTTCTTCTGTCTCTGACTCTGTCTATGTCTCTGTCTTTTTTAATATTTATCTTGGTCTTTCTCTTGCTCCATCTCTTTAACGCCCAGATTGCAGCTCAAAAATTTTCTGTCAGTGTTCCTTCTCTCTTCAAACTCCCCCACTGAGAAAAAATGAGCTAATATTTCTAAACTGCTTAGCACAGTACATGGCCCATTTCTTCCTTCCTTCCTTCCTTCCTTCCTTCCTTCCTTCCTTCCTTCCTTATTTCCTTCCTTCCTTCCCTCCCTGTTTTCCTTCTCTTCCCTCCCTCCCTCATTCCCTCCCTTCCTTATTTCCTACCTTCTTTCTTTCGCAGTTCTTCAGATTTCTCCCCTCTATGTGAGAGATTTTCTCTACTTCAACTTTAATTCTCAAAATTCCATACGATTGGTCTCACAGCATTTCCTTGCCCACAGGGAGCATGGTCTGAATACCAGGTTACAGAAATCATAAGTATATCTACTTTGTTGATTAGTAATTCAATAATGTTCAACTCTTCATGAAGTCATGGACCATAGCATGATAATGATGTCCATCTGGGATTTCTTGACAAAGAAAAAGGAGTGATTTGCCATTTCCTTCTCCAGTGGATTTAGGCAAATAGAGGTTAAGTGATTTGCCCAGGGTCACACAGCTAATAAGTGTCTGAGGCTGGATTTGAATTCAGGTCTTCCTGACTCCAGGCCCAGTGTTCTTTCACTGAGCAACCTAGAGACTTCAACTATATCTATATACCATTAAAATGGATGATATAATAGTCAAAACTCTGACCACAAAAGAATAACCAGTAAGCATCAGAGATGGAATTTGAGGGCAAATACTCTGACTCCAATATTTTTCTGTTGTTCTATGCTCTCTGGATTAATGAAATATTGTGTGTGCACTACACATAAACAGACATACACACACACACACACACACACACACACACACACACACACACACACAAAGTCGGGAAGATTGTCTTCCTGAGTTCAAATTTGGCTTCAGACACTTAATATCTATGTGACCCTGGACAAATCACTTAACCCTGTTTAATTCTGTTTCCTCATCTGTAAAATGAGCTGGAGAAGGAAATGATGAGCCATTTTAATTTCTTTGCCAAGAAAATCTCCATTTGACCAATGAAGAGTTGGATACAACTGAAACAATTGAACAACAATATGTGTCAAGCACCGCATTAATATTGAGGATACAAAAAGAGGCAAAAGACAGTCCCTCCACTCAAAGAGCTTTCATTCTGATGAAAGAGACAAAGAAACTGATATATACAGATAATCTATATACAGGAAAATAGGAAATAACTAACAGAGAGAAAGCACTACAGTGTTAAGTGGTTCACTGGAGTGGAGCTGTTTTGGTCAAATAAAAATTAGTTTTTCTTTGATTAAAAAAATAATTCCACTTCCAGTACCTAGTTTATAGCTGCTTATGTGGATAATGAGGATTTAATTTCTCAAGTGGGATTATGAGAAGAATAGTAAGAGTAATTCTCTTCTGTAAGCCAATCTAGAACCTTAGGCAATTATAGTCAATACTCTTGGCCCTGAAGTAGAGCAAATTGCATTCTACAAAGTATTAGTATCTAATTCTATAACAATACTGAAAGTTTTTTGCTTTAATATAAAAAATCCTCTAATAAAATACTTGTCTCTACATATTTCTGAGCAGCAAAAGATGATTATTATGCCCATTCCATAATCCCAGTAATATTTATAGTAAAGGAAAATTTCTCACTCCTCCTCAAAATCCATTTTACCTTTATTGTATCAATTTTCTGAAGATAACGAGATGTATCCTTACAGGATTTTTCAAACGTGCTTTAGTTTGGAGTAGTATAAACTGAGAATCTTCATTTTTCCCTCCCCTACTAGAAATCATCCACGTGCAAACTACACTTTGGTACTAAGGAATAGAACCATTGTAGTGGAGTAATACTGATCCTATCTCCCATCTCCTTTCTTCCACACAAAACTTATGCTTTGATTACTGGGCTACTAGGGGTTTTGTTTATGCAGTGCATTCTCTAAATTTTAAAGCTCTCCCTCTTCTCTTTGTCTGAAAAAACGATTCTTGATTTTTGAGGTTCAACTCCTGTGCTACTTCCTCCAAGAAGCATTGCCTGATCATTATCCATCTCTAAACACTTTCCCTCCCAACTAGCTAAAGTTATTCTCATTTTCTCTTTTTAAGTTTTGCAGGATCTTTCCTTTGATTCCAAAATACCATTTTTCATCTTAGTGTTTCCAGCGCCTAATTGAGTAACTAATTTGCTTCCTTTTAAATCATGCAAGTTCTTTTCAATATAGGCATATGGATGCACAGAAATTTATATTTGTATGTATATAACTGCATGCATCTGAGAGTCTACACACATACATATGTTTACATTTACACTTATACTTATATCTGTATATAGTCATTTATTGCATGCACATCACTAGCACTATAGAAGAGCCTACTTAACCTACTTAAACCTACCAAATAACTCTTATTAATCTATAATTTTGATTCTTTGTAAATAGTGGTTTGATTTTTTGTGATTAGTAGTCAAATAATATTAGTGGTAGAATATTGGTGTTGAAAGGATGAAATTTTATGTCAGGAATCAGGTCGTGATGTTTAAAAGCAATGTGTGAATTTCTCAACACAGTCTAGAGTATTCTGTTTCTCTCAATCCTGTTCATAATCTGCCTATAATACAATATGTATAACATTATACTAAATGCGTTTCCCATTCAATTACATCTTGCAATCTGGGCAAAATACAGGCTTTATCCACTTCTTTATTTGTTTTCCTGTAGTTAATCTATTTTGAGTATTCTCTAAGTCCTGTAGTATTTGGGGATGTAAAGCAATCAATACTTCATTTATAAAATATTTCATCTGCAAAACATGATCATCTACTAGGCATACGTTTACCACATCCACCCATCTCTGTATATCTCCCATGATATTAGCAAGCACATTTAACAAGCATATTTTTTATGCCTCAATTAATACTGATAGCCAGAGGATCACTGAGAAAAAAGTTATTTCTGTGGCTTCATCCATTAAGGATAATTGCAAGATATGAAGCTCTAATTTTGGAGGTGAGCTTTTTAGGTGGAATTTTTTATTGCATCAAATATTAACTTTTTATAATTTGAAGATATAATTTAATATTTTCTATACCTTTCAGATGTTTGTGTGACTTTGATCTGATCTGATGATAATTATCTTCAAAAGTCTGGTTCTTGTTTACTCCAACTTGCATGAAGATGCCCTTGATAGTTACATAGATGATTTCCATAAAAAAAAAATCACTTACCCTTTCTTTGGGTAATAAAATTTGTGAACTTTTCCAATGTTACTTTATTTGAACTATTTTGAAAATCCATCCCTGAATACCTTAAATATTGTGTCACACCTGGAATGAACTTCTGTACAAATTTAGTTAGGTTTATGTTCTTTTTTTGATGTCATATTGTGATGTGTCATTTCTACTTCCTCATTAGTATTTTGAGTATCAATGAGTCCAAATTACTGTAATTATAATGTCATTGATTAAAAATAATGACAACCAAAATATTAACAGATCTTTCATTAGAAGATATCCACTGAGTGCTTTCTAGTTTCTTCTATAAATTCTCTTGAATGATATGACAGAGTGGAATCTCATAACAAACTTTATAAATTTGACCTTTTCCCCTCTGAAAATGAAATATTCTGCCACAGCATTAATTTCATAGAGGTAACATTGAGGTCTCAGGACTATTTGAGTGGAATGTAAGTATTACTAGTTTCTACAAAGTTGAAAAGACTTTGAATTTGTTCCCAGGAACTCTAACTCACTCTCTCTCTCTCTCTCTCTCTCTCTCTCTCTCTCTCTCTCTCTCCCCATATATATATATATATATATATATATATATATTCTAAAGAGCATACTAACTAAGCATAGATAGGTTCAGCATCAACAGCTTAGAAAAGTGAGAGGCTTCTTAGCCATCATGACTAATTAAACAATTTAACTAAAAATCATTTATTAAGTGCCTAGTATATATAAGGTATTATGCTAAGCACTTATCCTAAAGTCATTCACCCTTTCTGCATCTTGATTTCCTAATCTGTAAAATAAAGAGTTCATACCAGACAATTTCTAATACTACTCACATTTCTAAAATGGCATAATGGCAGTCATATAAAGGTGATTAATGGGAAGGAGCAGTATTGCCTTCCCCTTGGCCTTGGACATCTCTAAATGAAGTAATACTCACTAATAGCAAATTGTCGTTTTAGCCCTTGATAAGAATGAAAATTTTCAACATAATCAGATTTTCGCTTCAATTCATGGTAGCCAAGTGAAATTTGATGGGTCCTTTTTCTTTCGCCTATTCAAAATATGACATTACTGCTAAATATCAATCTTAAAGACTACTAGAGTATATTTTAACATAACTATTTAAAATAGGAAGAAAAACAAAATGACAAGATAGACAAATCATATGGGCAATAGCCTTGCCACAATAAATGTCTTTTGGTAATAATGTCATTAGTGAATTATGGCCAAACTCTACCATAATATCACGAACTCCTACTGGAACTTCATTTGGCCTATAATCTACAATACAAATTGGATGATCAGTGATGCTCTGAGCTAATGTTCTAATCCAACTGCATTAGCTCCTTTCAGCATCAATCTCCTTATCGTTGGCATATTATTCAGAACATATGCAAAAATATTATTTCTGTGCAACAGACTTTCTAGTATACACTTTTACAGAACCAATTAATGTTATTGTGAAAGGCATTAGAAGCTGAATAAGGTTTGGGAATGACAGTTCTGGATTAAGAAGTGTTAGAATCCATGATAAGCATATGGCTTCCATTTTAACACTAAAATGAGTGTCACCTTTATGGAAGAGACTTTGAAAAAGTTTTTCTTGGTTTCTTTATAAGCTGTTTGTATATTTAACAGAAGTGTCTTTATAGCTTAAGAGATGAGTTAAAGGAATGGAAAACTTTTAGGAACTGTGAGAAAAGATTTGAGCAAAGATGAATGGGAAAAAAAGAGACCTAGACTAAACTGACAAAGAGGTAATTCTTTGTAGCAAATTATCCCCAAATCAGACTGTGAAATAATATTGTTATAAAGAAGAGAAAATTATTAGATTGCCATAAAATAGGCCCTTTTAGATGTCTAAAAAGGTTTTATGAATATTTATTTCATTTATAAAACCCCAAATGGATATTTTTCCTTGTTTTGATGTCATTATGTTTGTCAAGCTTGATTTGCATGGATTATGGGCTAAGTGTTTCTTCTTTCCACACCATGCAAAATTTATGATGGCTTCTTAATATATTGTTCCGAAAAAAGTAAAGGACATTTCAAAAGTAAATATTAATGTCATCCATTCTTTCAAAGCTATAGAAGAGTAAATTACTAGTCTTCCTAAATGTGAAAAGCAAAAAGTTAAAATATTATACAATCTATGTTCAACTCATACCATCATTTGAATTCTACTAATCATTTTTTGCATCTGCAAAATGGGATTTGTAGTTGAAGTAGTAATATTAACCATTCACTTGATTTGGAAGAGTAAAGAAAGTTTGTGATGCTTTACTGGACATAATTACTATTATTGCATATATATGTGATACTTTTTCTTTTAAAACAATGAACAAATTGTAAAAAGTAGGCTCACAAAATATCAAAGTAGGAAGGCTCCTCTGTGGCCATTGAGTCCTACCTTTAGCTTTCTGCCCTGGATAGATATGCTTTGCACAATATTCAACTAGTCTAGTGATCTAATCTTTTTATGACTACTTGCAATGAAAGGAGAACCTCTAGAATCAATTTGTTTTGCTTCTGGACAGCTCTTAACATTCCAAAGTTTTTCATTATTGTTGTTGAGTCAGTTATATCTATCTCTTCATCAGCCCATTTCGGGTGTTCTTGGAAAAAATACTGGAGTGCTTTGCCACTTCCTCCTCCAGCTTGTTTTATAAATGAGTAAACTGGGAAAACAGGTTCAGTGACTTGCCCACTGTCACATAGCTAGTAAGCTTCCTAGGCCCAATTTGACCAATTTAATGGGTCTTCTTGACTAGCACTCTGTCCACTGTGCCACCTAGCTGGCCAAGCTTTTTCCTTATATTAAGCCTAAATTTCACTTTTTGCAACTTTGATCCATTGCTTTCATTTTGCTCTCTGTTCCAAGTGAAATAAATTACAATCCCTCTTTTCTGTCATAACTTCTTAAATAATTGAATAAAGCATCCTTTTCTGCCCTCACTGATTCCACCAATTTTTGTATTTCCCAAGATAAATATCCTCAGTTTCACCAATCAAAACTCCTATGAATAATCAGATTGACCTTTTCTGGACATACTCCAGCTTAATAATACATATCCTAAAATGTGGTTTACAGAAATGAATGTAATAATCCAAGTGATGCAATGCCTGGTAATTCAAGCTAACTATATTGCTTTCTTTGAACTTACAGCACATTGTTAGTTGTACTTTTGTCCATATATATACACACATATATGTAAACACATGTATACAATTTGGTTTCTTATAGAAATGAACTTACACACACGAGAACATACAGACATCCCTAACTTTATCTTTATCAAACCTCTTTTAATTCAGTCTAATGTTCTTATTTATTAAGGTCTTTTTTGAGCATTGTTAATATTGATGAGAAAGCTATTGTTTCAGTATGCCACATTAAAATTTAATAAGTATTTCATATACTCACATGAAAAATATACTTTCAAAGGTAAAACAGGTTCTCAAGTAATTTCATAAATTGTTTCATTTTGACCAAAACGATCTTTTGGTATCCATGGTTGTGATGTGTACTCTACCTGCTCCAAAAAGGTACATATAAGAACAAAATATTTTTCTTGGACTGCTAGATTGCTTCTACTTTTCTTAATTATTTCTAACATCATCAAAATAATTACTAGTATAGATATTTTTTTTTCTATTTCTAACATACTAAATGCATATCAGGTCAGTGTCAGATTCAGATTTAGAGCTTGAAAGAAACTCAGAAGATATTTAGTCCAATTTCTACATTTTAAGTATGAGGAAACTCAGATGCATGGCATTCAAAAGTTGTTCCTGAGGTCATACAGGTAGTAAGTATGAGGCAGAATTTGAATGTAGGTTCTCTGACTGATGAGAGAAGAAGCTTCCTGAAGAATGAACAGAAATAAATAAAATCAAGTAAAACATGTGAATTTCCATAGTCCTGACATTTTGAGCGATCAGTTTACTGCCTCTTTTTTATCTTTCACTAAATGCACATCATTTGACTGAATTCATTCAATTGGATGTTTTAGTAACAAAAGAACATTAGTCCAAAGAGTTAAGGGAGCCTTGAAGTCATACTCATAACAAGCTATTTGCAAACTAAATAAGGAACTGCTGACTACAAAGAATTATAGAAAGTGTACTTTTAGAGAGAGTGTAATTATCATTGCTCTTCTTGTTGTGGGAGATTTCTTCTGACATTCAGAATCCTGCTGTCCTTATAAAGATGAAAAAATGAAAGCTTTTTCATTCTATTAGTAAGAGAAGAAAAACATTAAGGCTGGCTCCTAAAGAAAATAATTTCCACATTACTTGTAGTCTACATGGCCCCATGGAGAAGGAAATTGATTAAGCTGTTTCAAAAGAGACATTTTCTAAAAAAAAAAAAAAGCTTCTAAGGCCTAAAGGGCTGACAACTTTCAAGAGGCAGAGCATCTAGTACCTACCGTCTCTATTCTTAATCTTCCTGCCACACTCCCTTTATGGAAATAGTCAACAGAACCATGTGAGCAATGGTCCTTCCAAAAACTAATAATTTTATCTATGTGGGGAGCCTAAATCTCTTTGGGGATACTTGAACGGGGACATTAGCTGAAAGATATTTTGCTAATGCTACCTTATGTAAGGAAAGAAGGAAGGAAATAATCATTGCTTAAGCTCATACTATGTGCCAGACACTGTATGAAGCACTTTACAAATATTACATCACATACTCACAACAGCCCAGGGAGGTAGGTGCTAACGTGATCTACATTTTACAGATAAGGAAACTGAAGCAGAAAGGAATTATGTGACTTACCCAGAGTCACACATGTAGCAAATAAATGTCTAAAGTCAGAACTTAATTCAAATATTCCTGACTCCAGGCCCAGAACTCTATCCATAGAGCCACCTGGCTATGAAGAAGGCTTGCTTTGCCTGACTTCTATCACCTTTCAGGAGGAATATTGCCTACATCTTAAATGTTCCCAAGAAGCCTTATGCTGAGAATAGGGTCTACATTTGAACAAAGTAACCACTTTCTGGGCTATCTTTTTGGTGCTCTTCTGCACTTGAAATTTCAAGCTAATTATTGAATATGTTAGTTCTCAAGTTTCATTATCATATTATGTCTGTGGGGCAGGCATTAAAGTTGTAACCTCTATTTTGCTTCTGTAGCTTGTATTCTGCATGTTGAAGTTATTTTGGACTGCATGTGAGGCATGCTGTTTGCTAAGTCAAAGCCAAAAGAGTGATGATTTATTTCAATGGACAAACCATGTGTACACCAGGCTGCTGCAGAAATTGTACCAGATGAGGAGGTTCACTTTTAATTGAGTCAGTTAGAGGTTACTTATGAAGTAAATTTTATCCTTTTAATTTGAGTCTTAGCAAATGACTTTATTTACATTTGTTTCTGAAATTTCATAGGATGACTATTGTTGAAATCAGCAGCCCTGTATAACATACACATAGTGTCTATGGGGCAAGATAATGAGATGATTCTTGTTGACCTTTTTGAATGACATCCAGGAAATAAGACAGAAAATGGGAAAAATAATTTAAGGTAAGATTATACCTTTAAAGTAGAATTGTTTTAACTTTGTGCCACAGTATAAAGTTTTACAAAACTTGTTAACCTTAAGACTTTATAGTTTCTTATATTTTTACGTATGTTTGCAATTCTTAGGTTTCAGAAACAGAAGTGATACCATTAGAAAGGCTGTCTTTCACAGTGTTTCTAGCCTGGAGGGAAGAAGGATGTACCAGCAATATAATAAGAAAGCTGCTATTTAAGAGGATAAGTTTCTAGGAAAATTTTTGCAGACCTAAGAGATTTGTTGAGTTTTAATAAGCAAAGCCAAACTTTTTGGTGCATTTAAACCACTAAATTTCCTGTGGTTTTCCCTTAGCTATCAGAAGTTTATTTAGTTATTTCTAATCCTAACAACCAAGGGGCATCTACACAAAGATTTCTCAGTACTTTGAGTAGAATGCTAACCAGGACAAACATTCAGATTTGATGCTTAAGTGGAACAATTAGTTATCTGTCCTGGTTAACAGTCACTGACTACTTCTTTATCCCCAGAGTTATGCTCATGGTCATAGAATGGGAAAGGATGAAAGATTATGGCTCAATGACTTAACGTCTGTAGCAGCAGAGAGATGTGAGTGGGGACAACTTAAAACATGTCTTAATATTCAGAGAAAAGAAGCATAGTTATAGTTACATGTAAACAGTAGCTTAAAAAAAAGAAATGTAGCTATAAATAACTATGCAAAATATGCTGGGATTAATGAATACCTTGACAACCATCTATATGCTTTACCTAATAAGACCTTTAATCACTTCATCTGCATTACTAAAGAAAAAAAAAGCAATGGTCAATGCGTACAGGAAAGACTGTCAGTCAGAAATTGGGGAAGAGAATAAGTTTTAGTTAATTGACTAAAAATGAGGAGGTAGGGATATGGTAACAGATTAAATGAATTTGTTGTTTGACCTCTGTATTTGTGAAAGAAAATAATTTAGGGCAAAGATAGTACAAAATAAAACAATTTTTATTAAATTCCCCAAATTTTCCGATTAGGTTTTTTTCTTTTTTTCTTTTTTTTTTATTTTCAGTTTACAACACTTGGTTATAGAAAATTTTGAGTTCCAGATTGTCTTCCCTCCCTGCCCCTCTCCCTCCCCAAGATGGCATGGAATCCGATTATATCATCTATGTATAACTTTGCATTGAACTTATTTACACACTAGTCAAGTTGTGAAGAAGAATCATGACCAATGGAATGAATCATGAGAAAGAAGAAACAGAACAAAAAAAACCCCAAAAACAAAAGAAAAAAAGGTAAAAAAGGCTATTATAAAGTGTGCCTCAATCTGCATTCATACTTCATAGTTCTTTCTCTGGGTGTAGATAGCATTCTCCATTGTGAGTCCCTTGGAGTTGTCTTTGCACCTTGTGTTGCTGAGAAGAACTAAGTCTATCAGGGCATATTGAAGCATGTGTGTGTGTGTGTGTGTGGGGGGTGTCTGTGTGTATAATTTCCTTGCCTTCTTTTTTTTGGAACATGGCCAATATGACTTCATATGTATAATATGAATCATATTACTTGCCTTTTCAATGGTAAGGAGAGAAAGTGGAGGGAAGAAGAGAACATAGAAATGAAAATAAAAATTAAATTAAATTTAAAATTAAAAAAAAAATATTAATTATGAGCAAACAGATACATGGTAATGATTGAACAAGAAGCATGAACATAACAATTATCATTTTCTAATACGTAGCATTTTCCAAAATGTACCACCAATATGAAACAAACTTAAATAATTTTCTTCAAAAGTAGAATAGGTATGAATTTGAAGACTGAAGGAGTCACAGCAAATGTCCAAAAAAATAAAGTTATAAAAATAAATGATGAATGAAAACCTTAACTCCTCAAACAATGAGAAAAAAGTAAAACAAAAATAAAAAGGGAGAGTGATTAAAATAAGTTTTGAAAACAGTTTAATACTCTAAATATCTCTAAATATTGCCCACTGAAATAACTTTTTCTTGTTTATATGTTTCTACAGAGACATCTCCAGAAATCTATATATTTCTAAATAGGTGTTTCCTATTGGAATTAGGAATTAGCATTTCTAATTAGAATTAGATTAGGATGTGTTCCTATTAGAATTTGTCCAGTTCCTGGCATAACTGATGAAAGAATCATAAAGTCATATAACTAAGTGCCAGTATCATTCCAAAGAGGGCTATGAAACAATGACAACTTACCACAACATATGATATTCAGTTGAAAATAGTTCTCCTTGTGTATGTTTGTGCTAATGACTCCTGAGAGAGGATATTCAAATGAAGTCAAACTAACCAATCAGAAAAAGAGAAATTCAGTTAAACCATTTACTTAATGTCATTTTGATCATGAAATCTGATCAATCAAAGGCAGTTTTTGTGCCTAGATACAGCCTTAAGATGATATAAATATTTAATGCTTTAGTAACTATGAATTTCAACAATATTTCAAAATCATCTTGAAGGACACTTTCTGTTTCCTTCAGTTTTCTCACTTTTAATATGAGAATAATGACAACTATAATAGCTGCTCCAGTAAGGTTGAATGAGGTAATATACAAGAAACCCTTTGTAAACATTAAAGATATAGGAGGCAGCACAGTATAATAGAGAGAGTGAAGGATTTGGGGTCAAGAATATTTGGGTGTGAATACCTTCTCAGACATTTACTACGTTTGTCAACCTGGGTAATTCATTTATCCTTTCTAGGGCTTATTGTCATCATATATAAAATAAACAGAAAATGTTCTTAATGACCTCTGAATTTCATTATCACTCTAAAATGGTTTGACTATAAACTACACACATGTAAAGTACCTTTATTAATACTATATATCACAATGCTTTCATCCATACATAAATCTGGTGGCAAAAGCGCTTCCTTACCTCTTCCTCTAAGCAAATATATTTTTCTTCCTAAAGGTACTGAAACAGTCCCCAAGGGTTTGTAGGCTTGGGGCACTAAGGGCTTAGACTATCAGCATGCCACCTTGATTCAGGAGAGTCCACAGATGCTTTAGGGATCTTCCTGGGATATTCATTCAGCTGAAACAACTCAAAATATGTCTTCATTGAACATCTTCTATTATGGCTAAATAAATCTTCTTATTAATGGTTGGATTATTTATAGGTTTCTCATTTTGTTTCACTATTTAAGCTAAACTACCAGAAAACTGACCTGAGTAAAGCCTAGCCCAAAACTGTTCACTCTCCCCCACCTCTGTGTTTAAGGGATTTTATTGGTCAGACCACCTATAAAACTACAGCCTAGAAGGTCAGATTTTTAAACTTCTGTGAATTAACCAGGGTATTCATTAAAAATGATACTAATGGGGCAGCCAAGTGGTGCAGTGGATAGAGCACTGGCCCTAGAGTCAGGAAGACCTGAGTTAAAACCCAGCCTCAGACACTTGACACATGTACTAGCTATGTGAACTTGTGCAAGTCACTTAACCCCAATTGTCCTGCCCCCCAAACAATGATAGTAATAATAACTAATACTTATATGGCCTCTTAATTTCTGCAAATTATTTTTCAAATTTTATTTAATTTGATCTGCAAAACCACCTTGGAAAGTTAGTGCTATTATTTTCATCACTTTACAGATGGGGAAACTGAGACTGAAAGAAGTTAAGAAATTTGCTCAGCTAGCAAGTTTTTGAGGCCATATCTGAAGTCATCTCTTATTGAATACAAGTCTATAAACCTATTGATTATACCATCTGGCTGTCTTTAACACTAAGCAAAAGACCAATATTTACATATTATAGCAAATTAAGTGACAAGAAAATATCTCTCCCACAGAAACATGAAACTGTATGCCACATATTTCCTTGCAAACTATGTAGAAAATATACATTAAGAAAATATAGGGGGTGGGCGGAGCCAAGATGGCAGTGGGAAAGCAGGGACTAGCATGAGTCCCTCCAAAAACATATAAAAAATGGCTCTGAACCAAATCTAAGACTGCAGAACCCACAAAATAGCTGAGGGAAGCAGGGCTCCAGCCCAGGACAGCCTGGATGGTCTCTGGGTGAGGTCTATCCCACACAGAGCTGGGAGCGGAGTGGAGCAGAGCCCAGTGGGGGTGGCGCAGACCAACCAGATCAGGAGCCAGGCGGAGTGTGCCCTAGCACGCTGAATCAGTGAGCTGCAGCAGTTACCAGACTTCTCAACCCACAAACACCAAAGAGAACAGAGAAGGTTAGTGGGAAAAGCTGCTGGAGTGGAAGGAGTTCCCAGTTTGGTTACCAACCCAGGGGCAACAGAGGTGGGGCAGCTACAGAAGTACAGCTGCAGCTGCTTTTGGCCCCAAGCCCACCTGGTGGGAGGAATTAAGTAGCGGATCTGAGCAGGAGTGAAGAGCCTGCTGAAGATCTAAGTCCAGTCTGGGTTGGGGGTTCTTGGGGAAGGAGGAGTGCTGGCGTGGCACAGCTGGTGCATGCCCCCAAGGGTGGAACATAGTTCTCTTAACTCTACAAGCAGTCATACCCCGCTGGAAAACTGAAACTTCAAGTTAGTTTGCTGGGAACATGGCCAGGCGGCGAAAACACACCCAGATTCATTCTCAGACTTTAGAATCCTTCTGTGGTGACAAAGAAGACCAAAACATATAGCCAAAAGAAGTCAACACAGTCAAAGAGTCTACAACAAAAGCCTCCAAGAAAAACATGAACCGGTCCCAGGCCATGGAGGAGCTCAAAAAGGATTTGGTAAAGCAAGTTAGAAAAGTAGAGGAAAGATTGGGAAGAGAAATGAGAAGGATGCGAGAAAACCATGAAAAACAATTCAAGCGGTGTGTGTGCATCTGTGTGTGTGTGTGTGTGTGTGTGTGTGTGTATGTGTGTGTGCGTGTATACATGATATGCATGATGAGGATGATGATGACAATCATGGTGATACCATATATCTAGAGCTCTAAGGTTTGAAAAGCATTTTCCAAATTTTATCTCATTTTATCCTCAAATTTACCCTGGGAAGTAGTTACTACTTTTATCCCCATTTTTACACATTAGGAAACTGACATAAACAGATGTTTATGCCCTAAATGAGAGGAATATTGCCACATCAATAACATGCTTAAAATGTATTTTGGGGGGGGCGGAGCCAAGATGGCAGCTGGAAAGCAGGGACCAGCCTGAGCTCCCTGCCGAGGCCCTCCAAAAACCTATAAAAAATGGCTCTGAACCAATTCTAGAATGGCAGAACCCACAGAACAGCAGAGGGAAGCAGGGCTCCAGCCCAGGACAGCCTGGAGGGTCTCTGGATGAGGTCTATCCCGCACAGAGCTGGGAGTTGGGAACGGAGTGGAGCAGAGACCAGCCTGAGCGTCGTGGACCAACAAGACCAGCAACCGGGCAGAGCATGCCCTAGCGCCCTGATTCAGTGAGCTGTGGCAGTTACGAGACTTCTCAACCCACAAACACCAAAGACTGCTGAGAAGGTTAGTGGGAAAAGCTGCGGGAGTGGAAGGAGTTCGCGTTTCGGCTTCCAGCCCCAGGGCCAGCGGAGGTGGGGCAGCTAAGCCTGCTGCTGCTTCTGGCTCCAGGCCCACCTGGTGGGAGGAATTAAGTGGCGGATCAGAGCAGGGATGCACAGCCTGCCAAAAATCTGAGCCCAGTTCGGGTTGGGGGTTGGGGGTTCTTGGGGAAGGAGCAGTGCCGGTGTGGCAGAGCTGGCAGCTCCCCCCCAAACGTGGAACATAGAACTCTGTAGTCTACAAGCAGTCATACCCCACTGAAAAACTCGAAGGTCAAGTTAGTTGGCTGGGACTATGGCCAGTCAGCGAAAACGCACCAAAATTCAGTCTCAGACTTTGCATTCTTTCTTTGCTGACAAAGAAGACCAAAACATACAGACAGAAGAAATTAATAAAGTCAAGGAGCCTACAACAGAGACCTCCAAGAAAAACATGAACTGGTCCCAGGCCATAGAAGAACTCAAAAAGGATTTGGAAAAGCAAGTTAGAGAAGTAGAGGAAAAATTGGGAAGAGAAATGAGAAGGATGCCAGAAAACCATGAAAAACAAGTCAATGACTTGCTAAAGGAGACCCAAAAAATACTGAAAAATACACTGGAGAAAACAACACCTTAAAAATAGATTAACTCAAATGGCAAAAGAGCTCCAAAAAGCCAATGAGGAGAAGAATGCCTTGAAGGGCAGAATTAGCCAAATGGAAAAGGAGGTCCAAAAGACCACTAAAGAAAAAAGAAATCTCCTAGGAATATTGTCGCCAAATTGCAGAGCTCCCAGATCAAGGAGAAAATACTGCAAGCAGCCAGAAAGAAACAATTTGAGTATTGTGGAAACCCAATCAGAATAACCCAGGATCTGGCAGCTTCTACATTAAGAGATCGAAGGGCTTGGAATGCGATATTCCGGAGGTCAATGGAGCTAGGATTAAAACCTCGAACCACCTACCCAGCAAAACTGAGTATCATGCTCCAAGGCAAAATATGGATTTTCAATAAAATAGAGGACTTTCAAGCTTTCTCAGTGAAAAGACCAGAACGGAATAGAAAATTTGACTTTCAAACATAAGAATCAAGAGAAGCATGAAAAGGTAATCAAGAAACAGAAATTGCAAGGGACTTACTAAAGTTGAACTGTTTTGTTTACATTCCTACATGGAAAGAGGACATGTATGATTCATGAGACCTCAGTATTAGGGTAGCTGAAGGGAATATGCATATATATATATATGTTTATGTATATATATAAGTGAATGTGTATGTATGTATATATCTATGTGTATATATATATGTGTGACACAGGGTGAGTTGAAGATGAAGGGAAGATATCTAAAAGAAATAAAATGAAATTAAGGTATGAGAGAGCAACATACTGAGAGAGGGAGATAGGGAGAGATAGAATGGGGTGGATTATCTCCCATAAAGGTGGCAAGAGGAAGCAGTTCTGTGGGAGGAGGGGAGAGGGCAGGTGAGGGGGGAATGAGTGAACCTTGCTCTCATCAGATTTGGCCTGAGGAGGGAATACCATACATACTCAGTTGTGTATCTTACACCACAGGAAAGAAGAGGGAGGAAGATAAAAAAAATAAAAGGGGGGGATGATGGAGGGGAGGGCAGATCAGGGTGGAGGTAATCAAAAACAAACACTTTGGAAAGGGGACAGGGTCAAGGCCGAAAATTCAATAAAGCGGGATGGGTTGGGAAGGAGCAAAATGTAGTTAGTCTTTCACAACATGAGTATTGTGGAAGGGTTATACATAATGATACACATGTGGCCTAGGTTGAATTGCTCGACTTCTTAGGGAGGGTGGGTGGGAAGGGAAGAGGGCAGAGAATTTGGAACTCAAAGGTTTAAAATCAGATGTTCAAAAACAAAAAAAAAAGTTTTTGCATGCAACTAGAAAATAAGATACACTGGGAATGGCACATAGAAATTTATCTTGCCCTACAAGAAAGGAAGGGAAAAGGGGATGAGAGGGGAAGGGGATGATAGAGGGGAGGGCTCACTGGGGAACAGGACAACCAGAATATATACCATCTTGGAGTGGGGGGGGTAGAAATGGGGAGAAAATTTGTAATTCAAACTACTGTGAAAATCGATGCTGAAAAGTAAATATGTCAAATAAATAAATTTAAACTAAAAAAAAAAAAGACTAACTCAAATAGCAAAAGAGCTCCAAAAAGGCAGTGAGGAGAAGAATGCCTTGAAAGGCAGAACTATCCAAATGGAAAAGGAGGTCCAAAAGACCACTGAAGAAAATACTACCTTAAAAATTAGACTGGAGCAAGTGGAAGCTAGTGACATGATGAGAAATCAAGATATTATAAAACAGAAACAAAGGAACGAAAAAATGAAAGACAATGTAAAATATCTCATTGGAAAAACCACTGACCTGGCAAATAGATCCAGGAGAGATAATTTAAAAATTATTGGACTACCTGAAAACCATGATCAGAAAAAGAGCCTAGATATCATCCTTCAAGAAATTATCAAGGAGAAAAGCCCTGATATTCTAGAGCCACAGAGCAAAATAGAAATTGAAAGAATCCATTGATCGCCTCCTCAAATAGATCCCAAAAAGAAATCTCCTAGGAATATTGTTGCAAAATTCCAGAGCTCCCAGAACAAGGAGAAAATATTGCAAGCAGCCAGAAAGAAACAATTTGAGTATTGTGGAAACAAAATCAGAATAATCCCAGATGTGGCAGCTTCTACATTTAGAGGTCAAAGGGCTTGGAATATAATATTCTGGAGTTCAATTGAGCTAGGATTAAAATCAAGAATCACCTACCCAGCAAAATTGAGTATCATGCTCCAAGGCAAAATATGGATTTTCAATAAAATAGAGGATTTTCAGGGTTTCTCAGTGAAAAGAGCAGAACTGAATAGAAAATTTGACTTTCAAACACAAGAATCAAGAGAAACATGAAAAGAAAGTGCAAGGGACTTAGTAAAGTTGAACTATTTTGTTTACATTCCTACATGGCAAAATGATGTGTATGATTCACGAGACCTCAGTATTAGGGTAGCTGAAGGGAATATGCATATATATATGTACACACACATATATATGTTTATGTATATATATGTATATGTGAGTGTGTATGTATGTATATATGTATATGTGTATATACACACACACACACACACATATATATATATATATATATATATACATACATACATATATATATGTATATATGCACAGGGTGAGTTGAAAATCTTGCTCTCAGCAGATGTGACCTGAGGAGGGAATACCATACATACTCAATTGGGTATCTTACCCCACAGGAAAAAAGGAGGAAGAAGATAAAAAGGAGGGATGATAGAAGGGAGGGCAGATAGGGGGGAGGTAATCAAAAACAAACACTTTCAAAAGGGTACAGGGTCAAGGGAGAAAATTCAATAAAGAGGGATAGGTTAGGAAGGAGCAAAATATAGTGAGTCTTTCACAACATGAGTACTGTGGAGGGGTTATACATAATGATATGCATGTGGCCTATGTTGAATTGCTTGACTTCTTAGGGAGGGTGGGTGGGAAGGGAAGAGGGCAGAGAATTTGGAACTCAAAGGTTTAAAATCAGATGTTCAAAAACAAAAAAAAAAAGTTTTTGCATGCAACTAGAAAATAAGATACACTGGGAATGGCACATAGAAATTTATCTTGCCCTACAAGAAAGGAAGGGAAAAGGGGATGAGAGGGGAAGGGGATGATAGAGGGGAGGGCTCACTGGGGAACAGGACAACCAGAATATATACCATCTTGGAGTGGGGGGGGGTAGAAATGGGGAGAAAATTTGTAATTCAAACTACTGTGAAAATCGATGCTGAAAAGTAAATATGTCAAATAAATAAATTTAAACTAAAAAAAAAAAAGACTAACTCAAATAGCAAAAGAGCTCCAAAAAGGCAGTGAGGAGAAGAATGCCTTGAAAGGCAGAACTATCCAAATGGAAAAGGAGGTCCAAAAGACCACTGAAGAAAATACTACCTTAAAAATTAGACTGGAGCAAGTGGAAGCTAGTGACATGATGAGAAATCAAGATATTATAAAACAGAAACAAAGGAACGAAAAAATGAAAGACAATGTAAAATATCTCATTGGAAAAACCACTGACCTGGCAAATAGATCCAGGAGAGATAATTTAAAAATTATTGGACTACCTGAAAACCATGATCAGAAAAAGAGCCTAGATATCATCCTTCAAGAAATTATCAAGGAGAAAAGCCCTGATATTCTAGAGCCACAGAGCAAAATAGAAATTGAAAGAATCCATTGATCGCCTCCTCAAATAGATCCCAAAAAGAAATCTCCTAGGAATATTGTTGCAAAATTCCAGAGCTCCCAGATCAAGGAGAAAATATTGCAAGCAGCCAGAAAGAAACAATTTGAGTATTGTGGAAACAAAATCAGAATAATCCCAGATGTGGCAGCTTCTACATTTAGAGGTCAAAGGGCTTGGAATATAATATTCTGGAGTTCAATTGAGCTAGGATTAAAATCAAGAATCACCTACCCAGCAAAATTGAGTATCATGCTCCAAGGCAAAATATGGATTTTCAATAAAATAGAGGATTTTCAGGGTTTCTCAGTGAAAAGAGCAGAACTGAATAGAAAATTTGACTTTCAAACACAAGAATCAAGAGAAACATGAAAAGAAAGTGCAAGGGACTTAGTAAAGTTGAACTATTTTGTTTACATTCCTACATGGCAAAATGATGTGTATGATTCACGAGACCTCAGTATTAGGGTAGCTGAAGGGAATATGCATATATATATGTACACACACATATATATGTTTATGTATATATATGTATATGTGAGTGTGTATGTATGTATATATGTATATGTGTATATACACACACACACACACACATATATATATATATATATACATACATACATATATATATGTATATATGCACAGGGTGAGTTGAAAATCTTGCTCTCAGCAGATGTGACCTGAGGAGGGAATACCATACATACTCAATTGGGTATCTTACCCCACAGGAAAAAAGGAGGAAGAAGATAAAAAGGAGGGATGATAGAAGGGAGGGCAGATAGGGGGGAGGTAATCAAAAACAAACACTTTCAAAAGGGTACAGGGTCAAGGGAGAAAATTCAATAAAGAGGGATAGGTTAGGAAGGAGCAAAATATAGTGAGTCTTTCACAACATGAGTACTGTGGAGGGGTTATACATAATGATATGCATGTGGCCTATGTTGAATTGCTTGACTTCTTAGGGAGGGTGGGTGGGAAGGGAAGAGGGCAGAGAATTTGGAACTCAAAGTTTTAAAAATAGATGTTCAAAAACAAAAAAAAAAATCAGTTTTTGCATGCAACTAGAAAATAAGATACACAGGGAATGGCACATAGAAATTTATCTTGCCCTACAAGAAAGGAAAGGGAAAAGGGGATGGGAGGGGAGTGGTGTGACAGAAGAGAGGGTAACTGGGGAACAGGGCAACCAGAATATACACCATCTTGGAGTGGGGGGAGGGTAGAAATGGGGAGAAAATTTGTACTTCAAACTCTTGTGAAAAGCAATGCTGAAAACTAAATATATTAATTAAAAAAAAGAAAGGTAATATGTGTACATGAAACATTCCTTAAGTCAATGAGTAGAGAGTACATATGGCCAAAGAACATGTGTGAAAGGTGCTCACCAGGAACCCATATAATCAGAAATGGATGATATACATGTATCTAGGGAGAACTTATATCTCTGTTATCATGAAGTCAACTGTGCCATTTGGTAATATCCATATTTTCTTGACCTTTGTTTAATATAATATCTTTGTCCTCTGCAATGTCATCTCGGATATTCTTTGCCATTCATTTTTCATTAGCCTAATGGTCAGTGACCTTCTCTCTAATATCATCAGTTAAGATTCAATAATTTTGCCTCATTAGGTCCACTTGCTTGCTCTCTGCAATCTACTATGTTAAAGTGGCTATAGAGACTCTTTCTGGGAGGAAGAAGTTTAATTACAAAAAACATAGCTCATTGTTATAAACCAGTTCCTACCTCCATCGCCTCACCCCTATCCAATGGCCAAGAAAAGCCCAAAGATTACTCCTGGCTAATATTATCTACATTTTAGAGCATTTTTAGCTTGGACACAGACAATATCTGACTTGAGATTAGAAAATTTACTTCAACTACCATTAAATCCCTGATAATGTGTCAATGAGTACAAAATATCAAGGGCTGTACTAAAAACAAACAAACAAGAACAAATAAAAACTCTCAGTTACAGGAGGTAGGCACAATGGTATGATCCAAAAATCTTCCAATACGGCACACAACTACAGAATGCAATAAGGACTACACCTCTGTGAAATAGGCAAGGTCATCAGCGTCTGCCTCTCCTTTACATGCCTATCTGGTGAAAGTCGTCACTCAGCAAGTAATTTTGTCTTCTCCTGACAGGAATCCACTATTTGCTAGGCCTGATGTTACATGATAGTTATACATTTCTCACTAGGTTTTTGAAAGCAAAATGTTTTGCAAACTTCAAAGTGATATATACACATGCAAATAGGTGTTATTGATCATGTACTTGATGTCAGAAATTTGTATTTTAAATTATAATTTACTTCTTTTCTTTGTATAATTCTATAACTCATTTTCATAATCACTTTCAGTCAAAGAAAAGAACTACAGCAATAACCTGAATGCCTTGTACCATAGTGTGGTATAATCATTTGAACTTTAGATATGCAAAAACTCCATGAACAAAATTTAAAGGCAAAAATGAAAGACATAACTTTGATTTTCACATGGGCAGGTTAGGTTGGCCTCCATTAGAGTGGCAGTGAAATCTTCCAGATGCTTTAATGAGAGCTATTAATTCTGTATTCTATAATGGCATTAATTGTTTAATACAGGACACAAAAGATGTGCCCTCTGAGGGAAAAAACAAACAAACAAACAAGTTTTAGGGTTTGTGTTTCCAGAAAGGATTTTTTTCTGTAACTTAAAAAAATAAACACATTGGTGAGATAGCACTGTCTTTAGGTATAAAAGGGAATATTCAAAAAAAATTAAATGACTGGGTCCTTATTTTAGATAGCCATTCATTTTCATTTTCTTCACAAAAGTGTTTTATAATGAACCACTTATATTCAGTGGCACATATTTGTTAAGTTATAAACACAGTTTGGTGCATGTATATTTTTTAAGTTTAAATTTTACTTCATAGAAACAAAGATATAATAACATAACATTACATAACATTTGCCACAGTACAACGTAACAAAACATCTTGTCCATGAGATGTACCATCTCATCACATCCTATTCCATCGCTTCCCAGTGTCACATGTAACCTAACCTAATGTAACATCATATAATATAATATGACATGATATAACGTAACATAACATTTGACACAAATATAACAAAACGTCTTATCCCATTCCATTCCGTCCCAATACATGCAATGTAGCATAGTATAACACGACCTGATATAATGACATGCTATAATACGTTATGTCAATTATTACCCGCATGATCTTAGGTAAGTTAATTAATTGCACCTCAGTTTCCTTATTTGCAAAAATAAGAATGAATGCTTATATATTCTTTTCTAATTTCAAATCTGTGATCTCCTTTGAGCCTCAAAACAATAAAACAATCCTGGGGACAGGGCATTAATGTTTTATTATGTCTAATTTTACAGTTTGGAAACTGAGGCAGAATGCAGTTTTTTTTTTTTTCCTTATGGTCAATAAGCTAGTAAGTAGATGCAGTGTGGCTGACACTCAGGTCTAAGTTTGGTGCTCCATTGGTTATATAAGGAACTGCTGATTTCATGTTGGGAAAATTCCTTCCAGGGAGTTCGCAGTGTTTATAACTTATACCCTTATTGAGAGTCTGAGCCTCAAAGAGGTTAAGTCAGGGATTACCAGGGGTATGAAGAAGTTCTCAAGTGGGTATGGTAACTATGTGGTAAATAACTATGTTATACTATTAAAATTGTTGTTAAGTCATGTCCAATGCTTTATGACCCCAATAGGAGTTTTCCTGGCAAAGATACTGGAGTGGTTTGTCATTTCCTTCTCCAGCTCATTTTACAGATGAGAAAATTGAGGTGAATAGGGTTAAGTGACTTGTCCAGGGTCACATGGGTAGCATCTCAGGTCAGATTTGAATTCATGTCTTCCTGACTCCAATCCAAGCATTTTATCCTCTAGGCCACCTAGCTTCCCTACTACCAAAATTAATTAATATTTTAGTTTTTTTTCTAATGTGTTACATGGTAAATTCTAGAATTAATTTTTTAATTATTGTTTATTTATTTAATATTTTTAGTTTTCAGCATTGATTTTCAAAAGAGTTTGAATTGCAAATATTCTCCCCATTTCTACCCTCCCCACCACTTCAAGATGGCATATATTCTGATTTCCCCATTCCCCAGTCATCCACCCTTCTGACAACCCACTCCCCCTCATCCCTTTTTCCCTAACTTTCTTGTAGGGCAAGGCAGATTTCTATTGCCCATTGCCTGTATATCTTATTTCCTACTTGCATGTAAAAACTTTTTATTTGAACATCTGCTTTTAAAATTTGAGTTCCAAATTCTCTCCCCTCTTCCTTCCTTAACTGTCCCCCCCACAAAAAAGGCAAGCAATTCAACATAGACATGATATCATGCTGAGTGAGTGGAGCAGAACTAGGAGAATATTATACACAGCCACAGGTATATTGATTCTGTGTTGACTAAACTTTGGCAGGCTTCACTCTTCTCAGCAATACAAGGTTCAAAGACAACTCCAAAGGACTCATGATGGAGAGAGCTTTCTACATCCAGAGAAAGAGCTATGGAGTCTGAATGCAGATTGAGGCAAACTATTTGCTCTCCTTTTTTTTCTTTTTTTGGTTTTGCTTCTTCTTTCCTATGATTCATTCCTTTGGACATAATTCTTCTTTACAACTTGACTATTGTGTAAATAAGTTTCATGAGAAGTTATATGTAGAAGATATATCAGATTCCATGCCATCTTGAGGAGGGTGGGGGGAGGGGTTTGGAAAATCTGGAACCCAAAATCCTGTGGAACAGAGTGTTGTAAACTAAAAATAAAAACTTTAATTAAAAAACAGATTTATATCTATGTATTTGCCTTCTCTTTCTCATGCACTCTATTTTCCATCTAACCTGACCTATTTGCCGTTTCTTACACGTGTTATTCTGCTTCCTGCTTCTGTACTTTGGTACTGTCTTTTCACCTAGAATACTTTCTGTCTTTCCCTCTGATCCTGGAATCACCACCTCCCTTCAAGGCTCAGTTCAGTTGTCACTTCCTACATGAAGCCTTTTCTAAATGTCTAGTTTCTTAGTTTATCTCTCCATCCAAAAATTATGTTGCATTTTTAATATATTTGCATTTACTTAACTGGGTACATGTTAAATGAATTGAAATTTAATATCCTTGAGGGCAGGAATGGTTTCATTTCTTTCTTCCTGTCATCGGAAATTAACAGTGTCTTATGGTTGATAAAGATCTAATGAAACACTTGATGAATCAAATTAGCTGAAACTAAACATGTTCTTCTCCTATATATTTTAGCATAGCTTGACTTCAATAATAATAGTTCTTAACATTTAATGCCCCCACAAATTCATATTGTAGTGTAGATGTGGTCCTGGTTTCTTAAAAGCTACACAAGAAAAGCATAATATCTGACTAGTTATATAATACTTGAAATGATCACAAGAATAGAGTATGTCTACTTCCTGAGGACCAGCCTAGCTAAGTACTGAGAAGCTTATCACCAATAGACTAGCAAACAGTTGATAAATTCTTTGGCTGAGGAAACTATGAAACAGTCAGTCAACAAATCAGTATAGTGTCTACTGTGTGGCAGGCTCTATGTTATGTGCTAGGGATACAAAAAGAGACAAAAGAAGTCCCTACCCTCAAGGAGCTCACAATCTAATGAGGAAGACCACAAGCAAATATGTACAGACAAGCAATATATGGGATAAAAAGGAAATACTTAAGAGGAAAGGCATTAGAATTAAGAACCGTTTAAAAATAATCACTTTTATCTGTCTACATCTAACATATATCTAAAATATATGATATAGTGGCTATAGTTCCATATATTATACTAAGTTCTTTGACATATTATCTCATCTGATCACTACAAGAACTCTGGGAGGTAGGTGCTATTATTACACTCATTTTACAGTTAAGGAAACCAAGGCAAGCATAGGTGAAGTGACTTGATGAAGGTAACACAGCTTACAACTACCTGAGAATGGATTTAAACCCATCTGCCTGACACCAGGCCAGTGATCTTTGTACTGCAGTACTTATGAGCTACTCCCCACCACACGTTTGCACTTGAGAGCTGGCTCTTCAGAAAATAGCTGCTATTCATGATCTGTTGGTCAACCTATGGGTCTACACTTAACATTGTCATTAATAAACTGTCATTGTTGTGCTTCCAATTAAATAGTTTCCATTAGCCCCAATTAGCTGTTATAAAAGGAATATAGCAAGAACAGTTGCTACAAAGCATTCTTATAAACCTAGGGTGAACTATCCTACAAATGCACAAAGTGTCAATGGGAAAAGTTGGTTCAAAGTTAGAAAGCAACAACAGGGATACACAAAGCATACATGGAGGGTGTCTGTGTGAGGAAGGCAACTTATAACTCCTAGTATGATAAGGCCTGGAAGTCCTTTCTCTCTTCAGAGGTGCCTCACATAGTTCAAATTAGTAGTGGTGTCTTTGCTGGGCAAGTTGCTCACCTAGATTCCCAGAAAGTATTCCTCCCAATAGACTAACTCTTGATCGTCAGACTGAATGTTTTGAACATGTTCCCTTTATCAATAGACTGTATTTTTGTCTCTATATTAATATGGATGGTGTGTGTGTGTTTGTATGTGTGAGTGTGCATTTGCTCTCTGCTCAATGCAGTGTTTTATCCTAGTCTATTACCTCCAGTGACATGGCAGACATACACGGGTAGGAACGATTCCCTCTACTCCCTCTATATGAGTTCGCTCCATGGGCAGCTGCCAACTTGCAAGTCATGAAGTCTTCACTTATCTATAGATATAAAAATAATTTCTTCCTTTTGTCCTCTAATTTGTGCATGATATGATGTTTTATATCTACATCTTTTATCTATTTAGAAGTAATCTTGCTATGTAGAGCAATGTGTTACTCTAAGTCTAGTTTCTGCCACAATCCTTTCCAGTTTTCTCAGCAGTTTTTGTAGAATAATGAATCTTTCCCGCAGCAGTTGGATTTTTGAGTTTATCAAATTACAGGGCTGCTAGGCTAGCTGTATATCTAGGTCCCCCCCCCCCATCACTGAGCAAGCTTTCTATTTTATTAAACTAGTATCAAATGAGTTTTTATTATTACTGCTTTGTAGTATAGTTTGAAATCTGGAACTGATGGAATGCTTTACTTCCAACTTTCACACAAACACACTCCCATATTTTGCTTGATATTCATCACCTTTTCTTTCTCCAGATCATTTTGGTTATTATTTTTCCAGCTCTATAAAATAATTCTTTGGTAGTTTTACTGCCAATTACTAAAGAAAAATATTAACATCAATACTACACTATTCACTTTTAGACTCAAATATGACAGAAAGAATTTAATTCTAGGGGAAAGAAAAAAGACAGAGAGCGAGAGAGAGAGAGAGAGAGAGAGAGAGAGAGAGAGAGAGAGAGAGAGAGAAACAGAGACAGACAGACATACAGAGACACATAGAGAAAGAGAGAGACAGAGACAAAGACAGAGACAGTGACAGAGACAGAGAAACAGAGACAGAGAAAAAGACAAACTGGTATAGTTTCTGAGTCTCTGATGCCCTCCAACATGAGACTCTAGCCCTCCTCAAAAAAAGAAGTCCCAAGGAAGAAAAACACAATATGTACTAACACATGGTTCCAGAATAGCATTCAGAATAGATGAGCAATAAAATCACTGATTCCTCCTGGTCTATTCCTTTTGAGGGACTAATATAAGACAACTTTCAGGTTTTTTGTGAAGGTCCAATGGAACAATATATGTAGATATACATATACATATATATGTATGTATATATATGCATATATATATATATATATGTATATATATATAATTCTTAGCACAGTGTGTGTGGCACATGAACTTAATTATTTCTTGTTAAATAAAGTAGTTCTCAGAAATCTACATAGACAACCTAATCATAATGGGACATGGAAATGATGTCTTCCTTTCCATGAAAGACAATACTTTCCTTTAGTGGTTAAGAGGAACGATTCTAAACAAGAGTTACGTTTGGTAATCACCCTTAACTCATTTCCCTAAGAAAAATATTTTCATTCTCAGACTTATCACCCATTTTTAAAGGAGTTTTCCCTACTACTTTAGAAAGGGCTTTAGAAAAAAAAAGATATTTTTAATGTCAATAGAACCTATAAATTAGCTTTTTATATTCTTTGTCACATTGAATAAGTAAATTATTTGTTGGTATTGTTATTTTTATTGTATTGGCTCATCTTACTCAGAGAACAATGTAAAATATCCCAATCAATTGAGAAACACTTTTTAAACACATACTATGTTCTAGGTGCTGTATTGAGTGCTGAGTATATATTAAGAGCAAAAATAAAATCTCTGCCCTCAAGGAACCGACAATCTAAAGGGAGAGACAACATACAAACAACAATAAACAAACAAGATAAATAGAAAACAATTAACAGAAGGAAGGCATTAGCATTAAGAATGATTAGGAGAGGCTTTCTGTAAAGGATAAAATTTTAGTTGGGACATAAAGGGAGACAGTGAAGCCAGTAGGCAGAAATGAGGAGGGAAAGCTTAGAGGAATTTGGAGAATAAGGTTACCCAGAAATGAGGAGGGAAGCCTTGGAGGAATTTGGAGAATAAGGTTGCCATCTACAGTAATAGGGAAGGTAGGAATGGGGAGGCTTCAGAGGGAAAGGTAATGAGTTTTCTTTTGTACATTTGGTTTAAGATGTCTACTCGACCACCAGTTTGAAATATATGAAATATAGGGGGGTTAGTAGAGAGTTTGGGAAAGGATATGTAGATTTGAAAATCATCAGCATAATTTAATCCATTTTAGCTGATGATATCAAATAAAGCAGTGAAGAAAGAGAAGAAGGCCCAGGACAGAACCCTGAGGTACACTTACACTTAAAGGGAGTGATCTGTATGAGGATAAAGGAAAGGGGATTTAAAAGCTGGTCAAATAGGCAGGAGAAAAGTGAAGAGAAGTTGGTGTTCCAAAAACTTGAGAGAATAGAGTACCAATGAAGGCAAGGTGATCAACAGTATCAAAGGCTACAGAGAGGTAAAAGAGCATGTAGAATAAGAAAAGCCCATTGGTTTTGGCAGATAAGAGATCATTGGCAATTTTGAAAAACAGTGTTTGTGGAATGATAAGGCCTGAAGCTTTAATATAAAGGGTCAAAGACAGTGAGAAGAAAGAAAGTGGAGGCATGTAATGTAGATGGCCTTTTCAAAAAGATTAGTTACAAAGGACAGGAAAAATTATATACACACACATATATATATATATATATATATATATATATATATATATATATATATATATATATATATACACACACACACACACACACATATATATAGGACAATAGTGAGGATGGAAGGGTTAAGTGAGTTATTTTTTGGTTGTTGTTTTTTAAGGAAGGGGGAAGCATGGACATGGACATGCTAGGCAGCAAGAAATGAAATAGTAACAACTCAAAAGAAGAGACTTTACTAAGTGATTGAGATAAGGATAGAACCAGGAATTTGTAATGGGGAGCAAAGAGCATTCCAATTCCCTCATCTTGACCACTGAGCCAAAGAGACTTAGTGAAGCTAGAAAATGTAGCCAGGAAAACTGTCTTATCAGGGAGGATTTATGTTTCAGTAATCACTTAGAGATGGAGAGAGTGGGAAAGTAAAAGATTAAGATGAAGAGTATTTTGTTGCCTATGGAACAGGTTTTCCCAAGGGCACATCAGAATGCCTCGGTGATGTTTGGTTGAGACTTTTGGTGGGAGAGTAGAAGGGAAGGAGAAGAAGGAACTGGATGGGCATGGGGAATTGGATTTAGATGATAATCTACAGGGGTTCAGGAACATTGGGATATGAAGGGAATGACTAGGTACAAAAATGTTCATCATTGTGTGGTGAACACTCCTCCTCTTCCCAATTGAGGTAGGAGATCAGGCTGGAGGGAAGTGCATTATAAGATAGGAAGCATATAGTAAGATGGCAGGTTGTAAGGGCCCTTCTTCACTACTCCTCTTCTCTTTGAAGCATGGAAATTACACAGGAAGCATGCTCAGCAGGAGTTAGATGTTGAGCCTGCACATGAGATGGAAAAAAGTTTAATTCCCCACCAAATTTCTTGTTTATCTTCTTTCAAGTAACAGGCACAATAGGAGATGGAAAGCCTGAGAGTGGGTAAGTTAGTCCTCTTTGCACTTTAGATTATCTGCAGCTTAGTTGGGAGATCAGGCTGGCAGCAGGAGGTGAAAGTTGACTTGTGTTGGCATAGTTGGAAGTCATCACTTTGGGCCTGATGGAAGACAACTAGATGGTGGTCCCTTTGCGCCTTCCCCTCGAGGAACATGTTGAGCCCAGCAGAAGGAAGGCCAAAGGCACATGATTAGAGGAATGTTTCCTCTTATTCCTTTAATTTTTAGGTTTGCATGTTCCTCTAATGAGCATTTTGTATTTGCATTCATATAGTTCTTGTCTTTGTCTTGGTGAATGGAATCCTAAGTATTTTGCATGTCATATAGCTACTTTAAATGGAATTTCTCTTTTTTGTCTCTTCTTGTTGGATTTTATTAGTAATATACACAATGCTGGTGATTTACATAATTGTATCTTGCATTCTCCAACTTTACTGAAATTTTTCTTTTAAACTATTTATAAATATTGATTTGATTTTTGACATTCTAAGCATAACATCCTTTTTAAATGACCTGCAACTGAACTGACTAGCAGAGGAACTGAAGTATGTTCATCTTGACAGCTGTATGATAAATGAAACTAAGAGACAAAAAAGGAAGTTGCAGTTAAATGGAAGGATTGCTCACAGGTATTCCTTGGGGAGTCAAACAAAAAAAGCTTGCTGGCTTCTATCCAGATTCAGTGTCTTTTCATGGGACTCTTTGCAATCTGACATTATGGAACTCACACATGATAAGCATTTGCAAAAATACCATACCACATAATAATGTGTGAATAAAATCACACCTTATGTGCCAACATCAGTTAGAAGGATAAGAAAGAAACAAAATCTAATATCTTTCCAGTGATATTCTACTTCTGGAACTCATGGGATATCACAGTCTCCAAAGAATTTAGATTGATGGTCACACAAAGGGGAAAGGAGAGGCACAATTCATGAGAGAATGCAGTATGGAGCACATTATGAAGGCTAATTCATTGGAAAAAATAAAATTTTATTTAGTCAGGCAGCAAGTAAGAGGGATAGTTAACAGACAGGTGACAGGCTCTTTTGGCATCTGTGCCAATAAAGGAAGACTTCAACACAGCAGGCCCTACAATGGATTTACAGGGGGATGCAAATGGAAGTCATGAAAGAATTCTGAGCAGCATTATAGGAGGGGGTTTCCTCCTTGAGGAGATCACACATCCACCAAAATATAAAAGCAACATCTAATAACTGGAAAATAAAAGTTCAAGCTACACTTAGATTTGTTTTTTTTTTAATAAACCTTAAAATCCTCAATAAACGTGACTTATTACCATTACCACAGTGATTACAATTAAAACACGGGGTAGTTACTACTGTTACTCCAAAACAGAGCATAATTTTCCAGGCAAGGAGATGGACATTCAATGAAATAAGGTAATAGAAGGCCTTCTTGATAAAAAGGCCAGAGGTCAATGGAAAATTTGATTTCCAAATACAAAACAGAAGAGAGATATAAAAAGGCAAGTGGTGCGGGGGACACCTAGTTAATCAATAAGGCTAATTCATTACATCCTTATATAGGATTAATTTTTATATGTATATATAATACATATATATGTATTGATAAACGTATATGTCAATCTTGAGAACAGTATACTTGTTATGACAACTGGCAGGGATATTCATAGACTGTGGATATAAGTATAAAATAACCGATATTATGATAAAAAAATATAATTAAGAGATATAAAGGGATAGTTCTGGGAGGAGAGGTAAGAAGGTAGTAGAAAAAGGTAAATAATATCACATATTGTAATAGAGGGGAAGAAGGGAGGGAGAATAGCAGTATTGGAACTTTACTCTCGTCGGATTTGGGTAAAGAAGGGAATAATATAGCCTGATAATCATAGAAATCTAACTTTTCCTACAGGCAGTAGGAGGGAAAAGGGGGAAAAAGGGAGGGCTGGTCAGAAGAGAAGGAGAAAGTAGCAAGTGGAAAATGGTAAGATAAGAGAGTGGAATCAAGAGGGAGGGTAAACTGAGGAAGGCAGCCATCAAAAGCAAAACTCTGTTGAGGAATGGAAGGGGAAAGGAAGAAATAAAAGCATAAATGGGGGGAAATAGGATGGAGAAAAAGATACAGACAGTAATCATAACTCTGAATGTGAATGGGATGAACTCCCCCATAAAAGGAAGTGGATAGCAGAATGGATTAAAAAACATAATCCTACAATATGCTGTTTACAAGAAACACCAAGAGGTATGGCATGCAAATTCTTACAGGAGAGGTGAAAGGAGTTACAGGAAGAAATAGACAGCAAAACTGTAATAATGGGTGACCTTAACCTCCACCTCTCTGAACTTGATAAATCTAACCGAAAAAATAAACAAGAAAGAAGTTAAGAAGGTAAACAGAATTTTAGAAAAGGCAGATATGATAGAGCTCTGGAGAAAACTAAATGGGGATAAAAAGGAATATACATTTTTTCTCAGCGGTACAAAGCACATACTCAAAAGCTGACCATGTACTAGGGAAAAAAACCTCACAAACCAGTGCAGAAAAGCAGAAATATTCAATGCATCCTTTTCAGATCATGATGCAATAAAAACAAATTTATATTAAAAGACCATGGAAAGCAAAACTAAAAATCAATTGGAAGCTAAATAATCTAATTCTAAAGAATGAGCACATCAAATAATACATCATAGAATCAATTAATAATTTCATTCAAGAAAATGACAATAATGAGACAATATACCAAAACTTATGGGATGTAGCAAAAGCAGTTCTTAGGGGAAGTTTTATATCTCTAAATACTTAAATGAATAAAATAGAGAAAAAGGAGATCAATGAATTGGTTATGCAACTGAAAAAGCTAGAAGAAGAACAAATTGAAAATCCTCAATTAATTACCAAATTAGAAATAATGAAAATCAAAGGAGAGATTAATAAAATTTGAAATCAAGAAAACTGTTGAATTAACAAATAAAGCCAAGAGGTGGTTTTATGGAAAAACCAATAAAATTGATAAAACTTTGGTCAATTTGAATAAAAAAAGGAAAGAAGAAAATCAAATGACCAGTATCAAAAATGAAAAGGGTGAATTCACCTCCAATGAAGAGGAAATCAAAACAATAATTAGGAATTATTTTGCCCAATTGTATGCCCATAAATTTGACAACCTTAGGGATATAGATGAATATTGACAAAAATATAAATTGCCCTTGTTACCAGAAGAGGAAGTAAAATTCCTGAATAGCTCCATCTCAGAAAAAGAATTTGAGCAAAACATCAATGAACTCCCCAGGAAAAAATCTCCAGGGCCAGATGGTTTTACATGTGAATTTTTTCAGACATTTAAAAAACAATTAATGCCTATACTTCATAGACTATTTGGGAAAATAGGTGAAGAAGGAGTCCTACCAAACTCTTTTTATGATGCAAATATGGTACTAATACCCAAACCAGGAAAAGTCAAAACAGAGAAAGTAAATTATAAACCAATTTACCTAATGAATATAGATGGAAAATTTTTAAATAAAATATTAGCAAAAAGATTGCACAACTTATCATATGAAAGATACACTATGACCACATACGATTTATTCCAGGAATGCAAGTCTGTTTTAGTATTAGGAAAACTATCAGCATAATTGTATGTATCAACCACAAAATCATAAACCCTAAGATCATCTCAATAGATGCAGAAAAAGCCTTTGACAAAATGCAACACCCATTCCTATTAAAAACCCTAGAAAGCATAGGAATAAGTGGAGCCTTCCTTAAAATTATAAGTAGCATCTACCTAAAACCATCAACAAGCATTATTGGTAATGGGGATAAGCTAAATGCATTCCCAATAAGATCAGGGGTGAAACAAGGATGTCCACTATCACTCCTACTATTGAATTTGGCACTAGAAATGTGAGGAGGGACATAATTATGAATATCCAGACTTGTCCTGTCAAAATCATAGACTGACCTGACATAAACCTGAAAAGGAGGAAAACTCCCTTACCTCTGTTTAATTTCAGGAATGAGTCATATTTAAGAGACTGTCATGTGGCAAATTCCATATTATTCATGGGATATCAAAAGCCAGGCTCAATATTAATGAAGTGGGAAAATTTAGCACCATGAGGAAATTGAATCAAGAGAACCCTACCATTAAGTCACATCAAGGTCATCCCCTGTACTTTTGCCAGGGAAAGACATACACCTATAGCAGTTTTCAGACTGCAATACATGTCATTTACTTCTTGAATGATAGACTATTGTTTTCATGACAATTTAAGCAACTATTTCTATAATCAAAATCCAAAACAATTTACAATTATAGTCCTCAGTAATTTTTCCACAAATTGAAATTTCACTTATCACAGCTTAGGGCTTAAAAATTATTAGTCTTCTCATGTTTCCATAATAGTTACATTTAATTTATCCTTCACTTATACATTTAAAATAATCATATTTAGTATTCTTCTAATTATACATGATAATCTACTTAAAATTCACTTGGCAACAATAAACTTCAAATTCAATGTCTCTATCTTAAAAATTCCAAATTCCACTGTTATCAACTTAAGTCAAAATGTAACTTCATTATAGCCATTCAGATATTTTGTCATTGTACGTAAGTGATAGACAAATAATTTCAGGTGAAAAGTCATTATTAGAATGAACTTGTGAATTCCTCCCTTTAGACAAGAAATGGCAGAGGGGATTCTATGATCTCAATTCTAAGTTCTTAAACTACATAGGTTCCCAAAGTGGGCACTACTGCCCCCTGGGAGACCCTGGAATGACACATGGGTCAGTAGTAGCTTTGAGGGCAATGGGGGCATATCAAATAAAAATAAGGGGGCTGTGGAAGCATAATGAAAGAGAAGAAACTTTTGAAAAACCATTCATACATGTTTCATACATTGTGTGATAGAGTTAAGTTGTAGTGATTATATTATTTTCCAAATAAACATGCAAAATGCAAGTTATAATGGATTTAACAAAAAAGTATTGGTAGGAGAGTGGGTTGCACATTGTCAGAAAATCCAACATGCATCATCAAGAATATGTTCATGTAATGACTTTTTTACTGTACCATACTATACAGTTACATGCAGTATTGTGTCATCAAAATTTCAATGCAAGTAAAACACCCGACAAATTTATAATAAATTATTAAATTTAAGATGTCAGTTTCAAAAAAAGATGCATTTTTTGAAATGATGCAAATTAAAAAAAAAACTGTTAAAGGTTTAAAAAAGTAAATAAACAATTTTTTTTTGAAAAGGGGGTGGTAGGCCAAAGAAGTTTTATGACACGCTGTCAGCAGAGCTGATAAGATGTTATAATGCAGTCTGAATAAAAAATCTAAAAGAAACTCACTGGATAAGGATATCTTAAAGGGTCTGTGAAACTTTTTTTTCCAAAAAAGTAAATTATTATTATTAAGCAAAATATACCTAATTAAATATTTAGCAGCTTTCAAATAATTCACACTTTTTAAAAACTAGATTCACAATTAACAGCATCCACATTATAGAGAACTGTGTCTAACAGCATTTCTGAAAGAATGATTTCTCACATTCCACAATATGAGAAAAAATTTAGAAATATGATAATAAAATACACAATATAATGATGTATTTTAAACATTAAACAAAACTTATTTTCAGTCAGATGACAAATGTGAACAAATGAAACAGAGACCAATATACCAATTAAATGCATTTATCATCTGAAAAAAGGCTTGTAGGGGAGAGAAAATGCTGCAAGGAGAGCAGAGAGGTAGAGAGAGTTTTTTATTATCTCAAAGTGGAAAGAAAGGGGTGTGATAATATTTAGAGAGTCTTTTAGGAGTTGAGGGGAATTAAGGGACAAGAAATCTGTACAAATGAGAAGTTGATAAGTCAGGGAGTAAGGTTGTAAACTCTGGAGTCTGCTCAAGAGAGCTGTTCAAGGCTGGTCTGGCCTTGGCAGACATCTCCAAGTTCACTTAGAGTTCATTCACAAAGCATCACTGGTGTATCAAGCAGCTCTGCGCCTCAGAAATCCTTCTAATTGGCTGGTTGTTGTGTAACTCCATTGTTCTGTGCCCCCTGTGAAGAAGGGATGGTCTAACATATAGTCATTACAGAGATCATGTCCACACAGCAATTCAGCCAAATGCATTTCCAAATTATCTTACATAGAAAATCATTCTTTTTATTACCTTTGGCATTTTATACTAACCGCATCTAAAATTAGGCATAGAGTTATCCAACATGGATCAATTACTTTCAATTACAGAAATAATAATAATAATAGTCAACATTAAATTAGTGTTTACCATATGCCAGAAACCTTGTTAAGAACTCAATCATTGTCATTTGATCCTCATAACAACCCAGAGAAGTGGGTGCTAATCCTATCCCCTTAACAAATTAGGGAACTGAAGTAGGCAGAGGTGAAGTAATTTGCTTAAGGTCACAGAGCTAATAAAAGTCTTAAGGACATGCACCAAATATAGTTTGCATTAGGTTCTGATTTATCACAATTATCCTATTCAGTTTCAGAACAAAATTCTGTTTCATTTTCAAAGATTTGTGAAGTCACTCCCAGCTACCCATAACTTTTTTTACATTGCCTTTTAAATTGCCAGGAAAGCCAAATCAATTTCTTTTGTATTCGTAACCTAGTCATATCCACACATCTTTCCTAGAGGCTTTTCAGTTTCAACCCTGGGTGAAAGATAGGGATAGGCCCTGAGAAGCCTTTGGGATCTCCCAGCTTTGGAGCTCAGGAGATTTGAACTAATAGCATTTCTCCTTTAGAATTAAGCACTAAAAGTTGTAAATGACCTCAATTAATTGTAATAATGTTACCTTTTTGGGGGTTTCTAAGAGCTTACAAATTCATGGTTTTGTTTTAATATTCTTTAGTGACTTTACTTCTAGTTTACCCTAAAGTATAGTTCTTTTATATAAGGCTTATACTTCAGCCTTTCCAAAAAGATGTTCCTAGTTCCTTATTCTTAGTCATCTCTCCCCCTCCCATCATTGTGAATATTATTGACAAAATTATCCCAATTATTCCTATTATCCACAGCAATATCTCGGTCCAGACAACAATGGTGGCTGGCTAGGCAATCCCCCTTGCCATAACTTAATTAAATTTTACTTTTTTTAAGTTGCTCCCTGATCTAAACACATTTTCTTTGACTCTTTTCATTGCCAGGAGAGTGTTATTAACAGGAAGTTCTTAGGTACCAAGTAAATTTAAACTCAGAACTGCAGACATTTTTTTTCCTTCTCTGTCAATATGGCCCTTTCTGTGACAATAAAAGCACTCACAAAGCTCACAGTTTCCCAGTACAGCTTGAACAGGAGCCAGGACTGCTTGAGCAGGTATAGGCTTGAAAAGGAGCCAAAGGGAGTGAGAGCTGTTTGGGTAGGGGCCAAGATTTCCTGAGTTTTTGGCTTAGATTTCTCCTCTTTATCTTTCACAGTCTTATTCTTACTTTCCCTTATCAGAAATTCTACTAAGTGGGACCCCCAAATTCATTAAAATACTTCAACATTCTTTAAGCTTTTGCTAAATGCCTTTTCAGACAGGACAAAGAGAAGGGGATGAGTTCCTGATTCAGCACTTGCCTTAAACATGCTTACCTGGATAGAATTAACAATCTTCAAACCACTTTCCTAACTTGAAATCCTTCCCTCCAGATTGGGAAAAGAGAATTTAAGCTTAATCTGCAAACCTCCAAAATCTACTAAAGTGTTTTTAGCAATCACTAAAATTTAGAAATTTACAGTATGGATAGTACATTCCGCTTAAAAATTTGTTCACTAATTCATTTATGATGACACAAATTTCTAGAAATCAGGAAATCATTTTCCTTTCTTTGATCTCTGTATATCTATCTATCTCTGTAACCCCCATGTGACCAGATCACAACAATGCAATAAAGCAGAAAACTTTAGTGAACATAATTTTCTAAAATGTGTAGTTTGAAAGTTTTTTCTTCTGGACGAATTCAGGACCCATTTAGATTTTTATATATTTTAGTGTAATTTGAGAGCTGCATCTTTTAGTTGCCCCCTCCATTCAGGCCAATAAGAACTTCCTTCAGGGGATGTTCTTAACAACATGCTTTTTCCCTCTTCCCAGTCCTAAAGAAATTATTCCAGGGTGGTTGTGTTGAGAATCCTTCTTTATTTTACTGTTAAAAGAACTCATCATTTGCTTAAAGGGAGTATCCCTTCCCTAGTAAGGTGGGAATAAACTTTATCTTAGCTCAGAAAAAATTTAGATGGGGGGGATGTTTGACACATAAAGTTTCCCATAAAGCTGAAAGACCTTCCTGGGGTCTATATCCTGTCTTGACCTGGTTGGATTTTTGCCGAAAACTGTGATATCTGCAATAACTGGAAAAAAAACAAAAACAAAAACAAAAACAAAGGCTAGAGCTTCCAAGAATGTAAATTTATTGGCAAGGCATGCAGTTACCCAAGAAATTGTGATCAAACCCCTTCCGAAAGGCATTTGTCCCTGAATACAGGGGGAGACAGATTTTTATGTACTAAAAGAAGACAATTAGCACATAAACTGGGATTCAAGATTATGTAGTCTGATTTCTAATTCAAGGTAAAATTTAGGACTTTCTAAATTGGGAGGGTGGTGGGTGAACAGGTAGACATCTCAGATGTGAAACAGGATGTCATGGAATTCCTACGATTAGGAAACAGGTGGAATTTATAGGAAAATGAGACTTAGGACTCAAAATGGAGTCAGTTTTACACAATGGAGTTAGCTTTGTTCACATAAATTCTCACAATTCTTTCAATGCTTATTCCCTCCTTCTTATTGAAAGTGGGATTTTAACTGAGAAGTGATGGCAAAAAAATTACAACCATTCATAATTTAGTCATTCTGGCCCCGAATATCTTATGTGGTGACATAATATATGTAAATGTTAGGATGTTAAATCTCTATACACCTAGAATTTTCCTGAACCAAAAAGCAAATCATTTGGAAAAAGTGATGCATGAGATCTCTGCATTACTACAATAATTAAGTAGGGAAATAATATTTTGCACATTTTCAAGATTCTATCTTCATCACTTTGAATTATGGTATAGTATAGGGTATAATGCATAGCTCCTTGCTTCCTCTCCATTTTTTCTTCTTTTTCTTTTCTTCCTCCCTTCCTCCCTTCCTTCCTTCCTTCCTTCCTTCCTTCCTTCCTTCCTTCCTTCCTTCCTTTCTTTCTTTCTTTCTTTCTTTCTTTCTTTCTTTCTTTCTTTCTTTCTTTCTTCCTTTCTTCCTTTCTTCCCTTCTTCCCTTATATTAGTAATCCTGGGACTTCCTTTAGAAGGACTTATTGCTGGATAAGTGAAGTGGCTCTTCATTGTGAAAGAAGAAATCACAACTCTGGCTGAAGCAGCAGCATTTTTTTTCTTAAAGAAATGTGCTTCTTCAATGATATATTTAACAACAGTCAAATGATTTCAACAAACCTCTGTATTCTCCTCCTTAAAATGATCACCAAATTAATCATAAATAAATCTTTCAATTTTAGTGTTTTGATGCAATGGTAATTTTTAATCTTAATGTTATCATTTCAGTCTACAATAATGATGGCCATATCAATTACTACTACTACTACTACTACTACTACAACTACTACTACTACTACTACTACTACTACTACTTCTTCTTCTTCTTTAGCAAGCATTTATACAGTGCTTTAATATTTAAAAAAAAAACTTTTTAAATGTTATTCAATTTAGTCAAATTAGACCTTTGATAGGGTAGAAATAAATTTGTCATAATAAAATATATCCATTTATTTTAAAATTATATTTTAACCCTTATTTCCAAAGATGGAAAATATATTAAATGATATCTATCTATCTATCTATCTATCTATCTATCTATCTCATTGTTCTTTTAAGCCCAAGCTGCAATTTCAAATTAATGGCAGCTCTGAAACACATATTTCTATATGTATGCAGTTGTATATATGTGCATATATACACATATGTATGTATATACATAGATACATATGTAGATACATATGCATATATACATGCATTTATATACATGTCTTACTTTGTGCTGGACAGTATGTTAATTACTGCAAATACACATACCCATGCATCACATACACATACATAAAATTACACATTTGTATGGGTGTGTAAATATCTATATCTATTTTTTCCAAGAGAAAGAATCTCTACAATCAATGAGGTTATATTTTGATATCTGAAGAAACAAATAGAAAAGCAGTGACCAAGAAAGGGAATTTTGTTCTAGGGAGATGGAAAAGGTGGGTGGAGCTGTCCAAGTAGATGGTTGAATGGCTTGATGACATGTGAAATGAAGGATAGTCTTCGATTTAGGACAAGATGAAGATATTGTGGAATAATCTGTACCCATTCAGCATTACTCAACTGGGTTGGTCTCTAGAGTTGGAGCTCTAGGAAGTCAGATGTGATTCTGAAAGACTCTACTGTACAGATACAGTACTTAGCTGCAGGATATAAGGTGCTGGTACAAGGGGTGAGGAATAGAACAATGACAGCAGGTAAGATGGAACTTCATCTTATAAACCATATAATTATCTTGTGCATCATCAGATTATTTTACTGTGATGCTTGTATACCATTGAACTTTTTACTGAGCTGTGTAGCAAACATCATCCAAGGTGAGAGATACACACAACACTGTAAATTACGAAAGACATTTCATCTAAAGGTAGAAATGACCTCAGAGACTATCTACTGTAGCCCAAGTTCTTTACTACATAGACAAGGCCCAGGCCCTAAAGGGCCCTAAGGTCACAAAACTAGTAAGTGTCAGTAACCGGGTTTGAACAACAGAGATATTTCAACGAAAATATTCAGTTCCAATGATCCCTAATGTGAATATCCCAAGTCACCCCAAATCCCAGATATAAAAGATCTTCTTCCAGGCTCTCTAACAGCCCTTATCTTTGCTAGCTAAAACAAATTGTGATTTACTATCAATATGTAAGCTGCATTAAGTATTCTAACTTCCTAGACTAAATGAATAGGTGTGGAATGTATTCAGGGAATAGCAAATGTTGCCATCAAATTAATTATTCTGACCTTGAAGTAGATGGGGAATCAGGCATAGGGCAATGGAAGTGTTATCAGCCATAATTGTAAAGAATAAACAAATATCTTTGTTATAGAACGATGACTTTATTCCCATTAAACAAATAAATAATAAGACAGAGTGTTCGATTACATTAAAACAAATTTTGTACAGGAAAATCAATATAATCAAAATAAATTGAAAAAAACCCTGGGAAATCCATCCACAAAATATGATGGATACAGACTTACTTCACAATATATTAGGAGTTGTTAAATTTTTACAAGGTTCTTATCCTTAAATAAATAAATTTTTAAAAGATTTACAGTTTTCAAAGACAAAGAGTAAAATGTTAACAAATCATTCAAAAAATCAATTTCTCTCAGTATCACAGAAATGCAAATTAAAGAACTTTGAAGTACCACATAATTATAAAGTTACTAAAATTAATTAAAAACAGTAAAATGCATTGATGGAAGGGAAGAATGTAGCTTTGGAATAAACTTATATGTAAATTCATTCATATTTGATGAGATTTTGAACCCGTGTGCTCTCTTTAAAAAGTAATCTAGTAGTATAAAGTAAAAGTTTAAAAAATCATGATACCTGATTTTCCTATAATTCCTTTGTTGTCAATAAACTGTGACCATAGTGAAATCAATAAGAACACAAAGATGATATCTATATAAGATTATGATGGTAGTAATATTTGTCATTTCAAAAATATTAAAGGAATATGTATGTCCAACATAGCAAACCATTTAATGTATCATGACACATTCATTTGAAAGAATATAAAAATGTAAATAAGATCTACAAGTATGATCAATTCTTTATGAATCAAAAAAATTATAAAAGGAGGGGCAATGAAAAAAGCAGAAATAGAAAAAACCTTACATATTATGATATAGCCATATAAAAGTGAAAACAAATGGGTATCAGCACACAAAGAAACCTCATGGAAAAATAGAAGAAATAACCAAAAAGTTGTGATATTTAATGAGTTTAAAATAATTCATTTAATGTAAATATCAGCATTGCAAGTATAATTGACTGTTTATCATTACTATTTTATAATAAGCCACTTATAAAATATTACATTTAATGATTCACCTCCTATTTTAGTATTTAGCACTCAGTAGATACTCAATGAATATTTCAGTTGATATAATATACATCTATTTGCCTTGTCAAACACAACTATCCCTGAAAGTTGAGTGATATGCAACCATCCTGACTGTCCCCTCCTCTCTTAATCTAACAATGACTTTATTACAATGACAGAATTCACTCTAATAATTTTGTTTACCTTTGCCCATTTCCCTGTTTCCTAAGGGTACACTATCTGTTCTCTTGAATAGCAGGGTGGTGCAGTGTCTAGAACTCTGAACAATGTCTGAGCTCATATCTAATCTCAGACACTTAATAGGTATGTGACCCTGGGCAAGGCCCTTAACCTCTGCCTTTTCAGTTTCCACAACTGTGAATTGGGGATTATAACAAACCTACCTTGCAGACTTGTTGTGAGGGTAATATGAAATAAGATTTGTTAAGAGTTTAGCACATTGCTTACATATAGTTAACACTACATAAACACTGTTATTTTTCTGTTTAAAACATTTAAAACCTCATGCATACCTTCAATAGCTTTAAATCAAATTAAATTTAAATTAATTAAATAAAAAGAAATTATTGTTAGTTTTGTCTGAAAGGAAAAATATAGCATTTAATCTTTTATACAATTCCTTAGCAATCTGGAATATGACACCAAGTGTAAAATGGCTATGGATATTTAATCAGTCCCTCTCTGTTTAAATTAATAATCCTTATGCTTGTTTTCAAATCTTTAAAATTGAAGTTGTATTTATTCTACAAAATTGAAATCCTTAGATAAAGGTTACTAAGTGCAGTATAGTACATTTTTAATCATCCTTGTTAATAGAGGGTCATTGGTGACGTGGATTAACCAAAAATAATTATTTTGGCTTTGGGATACATTATAAGGGTTTTTTTTGAAAGGGACATTTAAGTTTCTAATTGTTTTATACTAAAGCTGGTAACCAAATTGCTGTATTTTACCAACCCTCAAGTCAAACACCAAGTCGTGGTCATGGGAAGGATGCCCAGGAATAGAAGTAACACATTGTAAACAGAAGTAACATATTGTCTTTGAGAATTACCCAAGTACTGTGAATTTAAATGACTTGCCCAGGGTCACGAAAATATTTTGTGCTTATATCATGCATATTTTCAAGTCTACTTATCCTTCACTATGCAATTATATTTTGTGTTAAGGTGTGCGTAAGTATGTATATACACACATGTATATGTAAATATATACTTTACTACATTGCATATCTAAATTCTGGCCTACTGAATGGAATAAATTACTGGATCATTCTTTTAGTTGGAAGTTGATTAGAATCAAAGCAATCACCACAGATTTCTATTAGATAAGAGTAGCTCCAAAGCTTAAAATAATTTTCATAGCATTATTTATTTGATAGAATGAACTCTAAAAAAAAGATGAGGCTGAGTAATGATGAGAGAGGGAAGTTCTGAAAGGGGTAACTCCCCTTCTTTGACCAATGTTGCAAAAGCTATGTAGAGAAAGGTACATGCAATACTGGAACAAATGGAGATTGATGCTGTATGTCTGGGGTAAACTATGACTTTACGAATGCCTGAAAAATGGAAGGAGTATGGGGGGAAGGACTAGTGTCAAGGAAAGTGTATTGAAAATATCACTGGGCTCAAAAGGTCACAACAGAAGAGACAGGAAAATCTTGACTGATACTTTGCAGAGCAAGGCCTGTGGAGTATGGGACTGAGAAGAGTTTGATTAGTATTAGAGAAAGTGGATGATTTTCCCCAAGGAATGTCATCTGTTATTTGAGGAGCTGAGGAAAGTATTTTCTGTAGCAATAGTCATTAACCAGCCTCTCACAAGCTATCTTCTGCCCGAGGGTCCACTGCTTTTCTGCCATAACTCATTGAATCAACAGTATAGCTTGCTTTGTATTTTCTACCTGATGTGAATAAGGTAAAGTCTCCATTGTTGACTTAACCTAGATGAGCACCAAAGACTCCCAAGACACCTAACATGCTTCATCCTTCTCTTGAAAGTTCCAGTCAAGGACCTAATTATTGTCATTACTGCCTCCAGCTCCTACTATCTGTATTGGCTTTTTACCTTTACCACCAATCCTCACAGATGCTAATACCCAAGTTCGTCCCATGTAAGAATAAGAGCTAGTCTTGTCTGGTGGCAGCATGACATCTGAGCCCTGTCAAGCCACCTCAAGTATTTGAATATGATACAATGAGTAGCAAAGTTGTTTTTAAACATCTTAAAGAAAGCCTTCAAACTGTTTTAAGGGAGAAAAGTAAATTCAGTGCCTCTCCTCAGGATTATTCTGCTATTATGATACTACATATCAGAAAGAAGAGGCTGTAGCCTCAAGAAATAAGAAGGGATTGCTGTTAATTAAAATCCTGGAGTTTCCTATTAGAAGAAAATAATTTGGTTATGGAGGAGGGGGCAAGAGTCTTCTGGAATAATATTTTATAGTAATTCATCCATATATAATACTTTAAGAGGTTAAAATGCTTTTTATCATTATCTTCATTTCCTAGAACTAAGATGGCTACAACTAGTGAGTAGCAGAGTTGTGACTGAATCCAAGGGCTCTCTTCATTCTAAGTTCAGTGCTTTTTCTAAAGCTCACCTCCTCTCTGTTCCTTTTCTTCCACCTGTCTTTCCTCCTAACTCCTAGATTTCTTAAGATCTTAACCATATAATTTAATCCTTCCTGAAGAAGACATATAAAGTACCTTTTTCCTGTTCTGTTACCATAACAAGAAAGTGTTTATAAAAGTAACAACACTTTGGTTGATAAGGAGATGTTGGTTCTACAAATTTCACCTCATCTTATTGGTTGGAAAACAGACTAGAAGGGCAAAAAAGAGATGGAAATCTTTTTTTTAAAACCTTGTAAGAGGTTTGGGTTGGGTTATCTAAGCTGTCACTAAAGAAATATATTGCTTATTTTTAGTTCCTATCCTTGGGTTTATTTTAATCAGAGCATATAATTGGGTCCCATGGTGTAAATGTTGCTGCCCAGATTAGGAACTACTAGAATGGGAAATAAACCAAGTGGAGGAAACCCAAGAAATATTTATTCTCATTGAAAGAACAGAACCTCCAAAGTCCCAAGTCCTATTTAGCCAAAAGTTTCTCAGTGGAGTCACTAATGATCTAGTTGAAAGGAAATCACACAGTCTATGCAGTTTAGTAAAAGGTGACTTAATGGCTTAACTCTGCAATAGAAACATTTTCTTGGGAAATCAAGATACCTGGCTATTAACCTGAATCTCTATAAGATGAGATATGGTTTCAAAGACCAATTCAGGCAGGTCAGTGGAAACAATAATGCAAAGAAAATAAGTTTGACTCTTTTCAATATAGGTGATGAATCAAATGTTTCAGTGATGGATGCTTATCTGAATATCCATTAAAATATTTAAATAGTCTTCACACCTTAAACTTTTAATACTTGACTCTTTCTAAAAGTTACTAGTTGGAAAAAGTTCTCTTATAATTTCCTATAGGTAGATATTTTTTCTTGTGAATTGATATGCATATATTATTTTAATATTATTTAAAATATATGAAATCAAGACAAGAATATATTAAACTCATTTCAAGAAGACTTGAAAAGAGCAAAGGAATGTGATTGAAAAAAATATTTATTAGGTGCCTTTCACTTTAGGAAACAGTAGAATATTTGTAATATATAGACAAGAGGATATATTATTTTAAAGTGATTTAAAATTAGAAAATAAGATCAACAAATATGTAATATTAAGCTTATTTTAAGATGACTTGAAGTATGAAGGAATTGGATTCATCAAACATATTTTAAGTGCCTAATACATGTAAGGAACTCTCGAAAACACATGTATAGACAAATGAGAAAGAAACTTAACTTCCATCTACTGAAATATAATGACAAACACAGGAATTGCCAGAAAGGGCCATATCTGTGATCAAGCCAGTATTCTATTTCCAAAATAGGCTCCAAGAATATGCTGTTGGAAAGTGTTATTTTCCTCTATGATTCTTTTAGAATATTTATCCAAATCCCATGGGATCTATTTACATTCCCTTCTATATCTTTATTTGGGCTTGTAAGTTCCATAAACATTACATGATGCCTCTAGCAGCATATACTAAAAATTCAATATACCTGTGATATCAAGGATATGGGTATTCCCTCTAATAAGCCACACTTCAATTTTATTTGTATTTCTCAAACTTATATTTTCCCTGATGTTTTATGTCTCCCCATAAATCCTCCATAGAAAATCTTCCAAAGGAATACAGAAGGGAGGAAGGAGGTCATATTCGTATTTTAACATTCGACTGGTACCAGCAGAGTAAATGGTTTTTCCATCTGTTATCTTTCACACATGGTACATTAATACTATCCAAGATGATATTTCTCATTATGGATACTAGGTCTATCTAATTGCAATTCCAAAGGATATGTTGTTTCTGTAACTGCTAAAGCATCCTTTCAGATGGAAGACAGGTGGAACAGGCATAAAAGAGTTGGAATCCTCTCATCTCATCATTTTAGACTTTGACATTCATGGAGAAATGTTCAAATTCATTCCTAGCCTTTACTTTTTTTCTAACCAGTGCTCCAATTCTTTCAGTCATCATCAAATGGTGGCCACATTATTTTCTAACCATTTCCATCACCCTTTTCTGAACTTTAATTCGAGATCAAGTTCTTTCTCCATTACACTAGTGCCATAAAATTAATTAGATCCCTTCTGCCTTTATTTAGATTTCTCTGCCAGTGGTGTTTAGTGTCACCCACACTTTTGAAGTTTCCTGTTTATTCCTTATACCAAAAACAGTTTTAAAGCTGTTTAATTCAACCAGCTATAGCCCTGCCTCCCAAAGAACCACACACTTTATACTTCACCACTCGGTGAGTGCCCATGCAATTCTGTTCATTTCTTGTCTCTGTCAATTTGTTACAAAATATCCCTCCAGGATATCAAGTATAATTTTTTAATGTTGTATTTAATGTGGAACTTTGTCAAAAGCTTTTTGATTGTCAAAGTGGATTTCACTGACCACTTCCCTTTTATCCTTTTTGTCTACATTTCTATATCCACCCTCTCTGAACTGCAGAAATAATAAATAACTCACATTTATAGAAGGTTTTATGGCTTATAAAGCACTTTCCTTACAACAAATATAAGAAAAGTAATGTCACTCATAATTTCCCCTTTCAGCAACCATATTCCCTTTCCCCAATATGCTACTTTTATTTAAGTGCTAAATGAGCTTAACATATATTATAGATCCCACAAGCCAACCTGGTTCAGAAATGACTTATTATTCAATAAATTCATGTATTTCCTCTGCATAAATTTTTATGAACAATGTCATCCAGCCTTGTGACATTTTTCAAAAGAGGTTATGTATTTATATTTTAATCAATGGTCCCCCACCCATTTTATTCCTCGAGGCTTTCAAAATTCTTAAGTATCTGGCATGTGATTTGAGTGATGTATTTGACTTTAGTTTCCTATTTTGATTAAGAATAATAATATGGAAACTTCAGTTTATCTTTCTGGGAATAATCTGAATATGGCCATCTCCTTACAAAAGTATCATTAATGGTGTAGGGAATAGAATTACAGTCACTAAGTAATGAACACTTGAGATCAAATATTTCCTACAATATTTGCTAGTTATGTGAATCAGTGTCATTTTATCATTTGTAAAATGAGGCTGTTGGACTAAATGACATCTAATGTCCCTTCTAGGTTTAAACCTATGATTCTATTGACTTCTGTGCACCTCAAGCAATTCTCTAGGCCTTATCTGTTTAGTGATATATGGCTTGTGATCTATATTGACAAATAGAGTTCCTGCACAAGGGGAACTAGTGGAACCATCACAGATCATTACTATATATATATATATATATATATATATATATATATATATATATAGATAGATAGATATAGATATATAGATATATATAGATATATATAGATATAGATATATATAGATATAGATATATACGCATATATATGTATGTATGTATATACATATATAGTACATCATTTAAAATAAAAGGAAATAACTCTCTGTCCATCAAATCATTTGATTGTCTATGTAAATAGAGTCAGGTGATTCAATGGATAGAGCTCTGGACATAGAGTCAGGAATTCCTGAATTCAATTTCAGCCACAGACAATTATTAGCTTTGTGATCCAGCCCAATACATTTAATTTCTGCCAGTTTCCTCAACTGTAAAATGGCTATTGAAATAACATCTATTTCTCAAGGTTGTTATGAAGATCAAATAAGATAATATTTGTAAAGCACTTAGTGCAGTGCCTTGTACATAATAGGCACTAAATAAAAATTTAGTTCCCTTCTCTTTTTTTCTTTTCTTCTATATTTCCTTGTGCATATTTTTTCCCTAAATATTCAGGTTAGCCATACATAGGGTTTGCCCCTCAAGTGCTTGATGTTTTCACATTGTGCATACATATTTTTATCCAGTACTCTAATGAGTATTGACTTTAAAATGTTTTACAATTAACATTTTCTATTTGAATACCTGCATTATAGCTCCCCTTTATAAAATTGTATGACTGCTTAATAGACTTCTTGGAAATGTTTTCTCCTGCTAGCATGGTGAATTTATATTTCCTTATACCACTGTCCCCCTAAAATTGTGCTAAGTACATCATAAATGGACCAAGTATCTTGATAAATGTTTATCACTTATCTAATATAAACATAAATAATGATAAGCCTTGAATAGTCCTATTTGCTCTGAATAAACAATATTACTTAGACTCTGGACTGTAGACTTTGAGTTTGTTTAGATACCAAAATAAAAATTCATTGTTTTTTATGGCTACAACTAAGCAGATGCATATCAAGATCAAGAAATAAAATTGTATTGAGGTTAGCATTGGGATACCAAAATCCTCTAGAGATCACAAAAATAAAAGCCACAGAATCAATGAACAGTTGGCTACTTAGATCCTTAAGACTTGACCATTACAGTTGAACAAAAGACAAAATTTGCTAAGCATACTTTTTCACAATAAAACTTTTATGTTACAGAGATGATTTGGAGATACTAATTCATTTATTTCTTTCAGGAGGATTCCTACTTCAGAGCCAATCATTCTGAGCTTATTTTAGTTTCAAAGTAAATTTAGGGACTGAGCCATGATGGTTTGTTAGTGGTAGCAACCCAGACAAACTCTCCCAACATTCCCTCCCAAAGCACTTTAAAATGATACATCAAATGAAATTCTGGAGCCATAAAGTAGACCTAATTAGAAGAGTTAATTAAAGGAATTACATTTTCTTAAAAGATATCAAAGGCAATGAAGTAATATCAAAAAATTTAATTCAAGATTCTCTGATAAAGGCCCTAAGGCTCAAAAATATAAGGAATTGAGGCAAATTTATATTTAAAAAAGTAAGAACCATTCCCCAATTTATAAATAGTAAAGGGAAATGAACAGGTAGTTTTCAGTATGAGAAATCAAAATTATTCAGTCATAAAAACATTGTCTAAATCAAAATTGATTAGAAAAATGCAAATTAAATCAGTTCTAAGGTACCATTTACTTCTTAGCCTCTTACAACTTGGCTTCTAACCTAATTGTTGTATACAAACTGTTATTTCCCAAGTTACCAATCATCTTTGAGTGGCCAATTTCAATGGCTTTTTACCAGTTCTCATTTTTCTTGAGCTCTGTGCAGCTTTTGACACTGCTGATCACCCTCTTCTCCTTGATACACACTTTTCTCTAGCTTTTCTCACCATTTCCCACTTGTTCCTTTCCTATAAAGCTGGCCACTCCTCATTCCCTTTTGTTGGGTCTTCTTCATATTCTCTGGACCATCGAAACATAGGTGTCATACAGGGCTCCATCCTCATCCTTCTCTTCTCTATGTATACTACTGCACTTGTTAATCTCGTCAGCTCCCAGTGATTTAATTATCATGTCTATGCCAATGAATCTTAAATTTACAGAACCTGTCCTAAGTGACTAGCATATAATACATACTTAATAAATCTTTATTGACTGACTAACTAACTTTTCTGCTGACCTACAATATTATATCTCCAACTGCCTTTCAGATACATTTAACTTGAAGTTCACTAGGTATCTTAAAGTCAAAATGTCTAAATCTGAACTCATTATCTTTCCCTCTAAAACCCTCGCCTCTATCCAACTTCCTTATTACTTTCATTTGTGTCATCCCCAACTTCTCACAATCTCTCATCTCTTAAATACGATATATTGACAGGACCTATTGAATGCAACTTTGCAAATTATCTTGTATGAATCCACTTCCTTCCTCTGACATGGCACAACCTTGGAGCAGGCCATTATCACTCATATTTAGATTATTGCAATAATCAATCGGTGGGGATACCTGTTTCAAGTCTCTCCCACACCAATACATCCTCAATTCAGCCACCAAAGTGATTTTCCTAAGGTCTAAGTCTGATCATATCATGCCACTTCCCATCAGCAAACTCCAAAGGCTCCCTGTTACCTCTAAGACAAGACATAAACACTTCTGTTATTACTTCCTTTTCCATTCTTCTTACAGCTTATTCACTACCACATACACTTTGATCAAGGGACACAGACCTCCTTGCTGTTGCTTGAACAAGACATCACATCTTTGACTCTGACCATTTCCCCCAATTCTCCCCATGCAGTAGAATACACTCCCTTTTCATCTCTACCTACTAACTGACTTTCCTGGATTCCTTCAACTCCCAACCAAAATCTTATCTTTTACAAAAAACATTTCCTAATTCATTTTAATCTTGTGTCATAATTCAATGATTTTCCATTTTTCCTTTTTACCTTGTTTGTATATTCTTTTGCTTCTTTTCCCCCACTAGTTGGTGGGCAATCCTTGAAGCCAGGGACTGTCTTTTTTCTCTTTTTTCAATCTTTAGTGTTTAGCACATCATCTGGCACATAGTTGTTATTGTTGATTTGTTTCAGTTGTGGCCGACTCTCTGCGATCCTATTTAAGGTTTTCTTAGCAAAGATACTGGAGTGGTTAGCCATTTCCTTCTCCAGCTTATTTTACAGATGAGGAAATGAAACAAACGATGTTAAGTGACTGGCCCAGAGTCACACAGCTAGTAAGTGTCTGAGGCCAAGATTTGAATTCTGGTCTTCCTGACTCCAGGCCTAGGCTCTATCCTCTGTGCCACACAGCTGCCCTGGCAAACAGCACTTAAAAATGCTTATTGAATGACTTACCATTTCTATTGTCACTTGGATCACCTGCAATTTTCATTCTTTGGATAAAGTATTTTCATAAAGATAATCAGTAATATCAAGGAGAATTTTTATGTTAAGATATGGGTTCCAGGTATCACTACAATAAACATTATCTTATTGACAAATATATGTATCTAAAGCATGTCATCATCTTAAAAATATTGACGTATTTGATTTTATACAATATTTAACACACACATAGATACATAGATGATCATTTCTTATATTTCCCTGTGTTGGTTTTCATTGGATAATAATATTCAAAACCTCTTGGTGTTTATATACTTCAAATAAATTTTTCATCATCTAATGAACTTTAATGTGAAACATATTTTTTGGAGGAGAACCATCCAAGTTAATTTTGTTACAGTGAATAAAATGTTATATAATCAAAAAATGAATAACAAATCACAATCATGCATTCATTCTATCACTGTCGATGCAATCTATAAAATCCATTTTTTCTATTTTTTTATTTAATATATTTTGTTTTCTGCATTGATTTTCGCAAGAGTTTGAATTACAAATTTTCTCGCCATTTCTACCCTCCCTCCTCCAAGATGGCATATATTCTGGTTGCCCTGTTCCCCAGTCAGCCCACCCTTCTGTCACCCCACTCCCCTCCCATCCCCTTTTCCCTTCCTTTCTTATAGGGCAAGACAAATTTCTACTCCCCATTGCCTGTGTATCTTATTTTCTAATTGCATGAAAAAACTTTTTTTTTTGTTTTTGAACATCTCTTTTTAAAACTTTGAGTTCCAAATTCTTTCCCCTCTTCCCTTCCCACCCACCCCCTCTAAGAAGTCGAGCAATTCAACATAGGTCACATGTGTGCCAAATGCGTATCATTTTGTATAACCCTTCCACTATACTCATGTTGTGAAAGACTAACTATATTTTGCTCCTTCCTAACCTATCCCCCTTTATTGAATTTTGTCCCTTGACCTTGTCCCTTTTCGAAGGTGTTTGCTTTTGATTACCTCCAACCCCATCTGCCCTCCCTTCTATCATCCCCCCCTTTTTTTATCTTCTTCCTCCTTTTTTCCTGTGGGGTAAGATACCCAATTGAGTATGTATGGTGTTCCCTCCTCAGGTCAAATCTGCTGAGAGCAAGATTGGCTCATTCCCTCTCACCTACCATCTCTTCTCTTCCTACAGAACTGCTTTTCTTGCCAATTTTATGTGAGATAATTTACCCAATTCTATCTCTCCCTGTCTCCCTCTCTCAATATATTCCTCTCTCATCCCTTAATTTGATTTTATTTCTTTTAGATATCTTTCCTTCATCTTCAACTCACCCTGTACTGCTTTCTCTCTCTCTCTCTCTCTCTCTCTCTCTCTCTCTCTCTCTCTCTCTCTCTCTCTGTCTCTCTCTCTCTCTCTCTGTCTCTCTCTCTCTATATATATATATATATACACACACATATATATACACATACATATATACATACATACACACTCACATATACATATATATACACATAAAGATATATACATATATATATATACATACATATATAGAGATGCATATTCCCTTCAGCTACCCTAATACTGAGGTCTCATGAATCATAAACATCATCTTTCCATGTAGGAATGTAAACTAAACAGTTCAACTTTAGTAAGTCCCTTGCAATTTTTTTTCTTGTTCTTTTTCTTGATTACATCTTCATGCTTCTCTTGATTCTTGTGTTTGAAAGTAAAACTTTCTATTCAGCTCTGGTATTTTCACAGAGACAGCTTGAAAGTCCTCTATTTTATTGAAAACCCATATTTTGCCTTGGATCATGATACTCAGTTTTGCTGCGTAGGTGATTCTATGTTATAATCCTAGCTCCATTGACCTGCGGAATATCGTAGTCCAAGTCCTTCGATCTCTTTATGTAGAACCTGCTAGATCTTGTATTATTCTGATTGTGTTTCCACAATACTCAAATTGCTTCTTTCTGGCTGCTTGCAGTATTTTCTCCTTGATCTGAGAGCTCTGGAATTTGGCGACAATATTCCTAGGAGATTTCTTTTTGGGATCTATTTGAGGAGGTGATCTGTGGACTCTTTCAGTTTCTATTTTGCCCTGTGGTTCTAGAATATCAGGGCAGTTCTCCTTGATAATTTCTTGAAAGATGATATCTAGACTCTTTTTTTGATCATAACTTTCAGGTAGTCCAATAATTTTTAAATTATCTCTCTTGGATCTATTTTCCAGGTCAGTGGTTTTTCCAATGAGATATTTCACATTGTCTTCCATTTTTTCATTGCTTTGGTTCTGTTTGATAATATCTTGATTTCTCATCAAGTCACTAGCTTCCACTTGCTCCAATCTCATTTTTAAGGTAGTATTTTCTTCATTGGTCTTTTGGACCTCCTTTTCCATTTGGCTAATTCTGCCTTTCAAGGCATCCTTCTCCTCAGTGACTTTTTGGAGCTTTTTGCCATTTGAGTTAGTCTATTTTTTAAGGTGTTGTTTTCTTCAGTGTATTTTTCAGTATATTTTTGGGTTTCCTTTAGCAAGTCATTGACTTGTTTTTCATGGTTTTCTCACAACACTCTCATTTCTCTTCCCAATTTTTCCTCTACTTCTCTAACTTGCTTTTCCAAATCCTTTTTGAGCTCTTCCATGGCCTGAGACCAGTTCATGTTTTTCTTGGAGGCTTTTGGTGTAGGCTCTTTGACCTTGTTGACTTCTTCTGGCTGTATGTTTTGGTCTTCTTTGTCACCAAAGAAAGATTCCAAAGTCGGAGACTGAATCTGGGTGTGTTTTAGCTGCCTGACCATGTTCCCAGCCACCTAACTTGACCTTTGAGTTTTTCAGCGGGGTATGACTGCTTGTAGAGCAAAGAGAACTATGTTCCTAGCTTGGGGGGATGCACTAGCTCTGCCACATCAGCACTCCTGCTTCCCCAAGAACCCCCAATCCGGACTAGACTTAGATCTTCAGCAGACTCTTCACTTCTGCTTTGATCCACCACTTAATTCCTCCCAACAGGTGGGCCTGGGGCCAGAATCAACTGCAGCTGTATTTCTGTAGCTGCCCCTCCGTGCCCTGGGTCAGTGGCTGAACAGAGAGCTCCTTCCACTCTGGCAGCTTTTCCCACTAACCTTCTCTGTTGTCTTTGGTGTTTGTGGGTTGAGAAGTCTGGTAACTGCTACAGCTCACTGATTCTGGGTGGTAGAGCCTGCACCACCTGGCTCCTGGTCTGGTTGGTCCATGCTACCCACACTGGGCTCTGCTCTGCTCCCAGCTCCATGAGGGATAGACCTTACCCAGAGACCATCCAATCTGTCCTAGGCTGGAGCCCTACTTCCCTCTGCCATTTTGTGGGTTCTGCAGTTCTAGAATTGGTTCAGAGCCATTTTTATAGGTTTTTGGAGGAACTTGGCAGGGAGCTCAAACTTGTCCCTGCTTTCCAGCTACCATCTTGGCTCCACCCCCTCTATAAAATCCATTTAAGGGATAATCCATGAGTAACATTCATTGCTTGCTCATATTTCCCTCATTTATTCCTCAGTATATTAATAGAAAATTCTCATTAAGATTTCATGTAGGAAGGAGAATATCTGTATGTGTTGGTACCTTCTGTTATCTTCCAGGGTACCTTCCAAGCAATAAAATTGGCCAATATTTGGAATATTTTCCTGTTCAGGATATTTTAAAATTCTAACCCAAGATTTCTTTAAAATTGTGTCATCTACAGTATAGATTGCATTAGTCTAAATTTGATGGTAGGGATAGTGAAAGGACATGTCATATTACAAGCATATGGAGCTCCTTGTTAAAGAAACCCCCAATAGAAATACAAGTCAGAAGTTTTTGTTCAACTTATAGTCTTAGACAGTTACTTAAAAAAAGAGTCAGCAAACTAGAGCCCATGGACTAAATGCATCCTTCAACTTACTTTTCCAAAATAAAAATGATTTTTACATGTTTAATTAGTTATATTATAATGATTTATAAATATTATTCTTAGCTATATGTGACCAAAAATAAAAGACTGAGAGGAAGATTTTACCGGAAAGTTTTATGGTATATAAACATTTAAAAAGCAAAAACAAAAACAATCTTAGAGCCATTCAAAAACAAGAAGCCAATGGATTTGGCTCTTGATCCATAGTTTTATAACCCCTCATCTCTTGAGCACTGAGAAGGTAAATGACTCACCTAGGCTTAAAGTAAGGACTTCAGAGTCCAGACTTGAACCTTGATTTTCTTAGTTCAGAGGCTGGCTCCCTAGCTACTGGGCCAATGATGTTGAATAATTCCTTCAAACACATTTAGTCAGGCTGGTTATTAGATAACAGATTTAGTACACCGACATTCAAAAATTTACTGCTTGACAGGACCTCTCAGAGTTTGTGCAGTGCTGGCTAAGTCTTAGAGAACAAAGGATCACATCTATCTCTGCAAGGAGGCATTGGAGGAAAATTTGGATAAGAACTTGTAATATAAGCCTTAAAAATAATTGTTTTATAAAGCATCATTTGCCTATAGGCATGCCTATGTAACATCAATGTGATCCACTGAAGAATTAAAACTCAAACCAGATATATGAGTGGGGGGTATTTTATGTTACATAAAATAAAGAATTTGATATTCAGATAATTAAGAGACTTTGAAATCATATAAGTAAAATTTTCCTGGGACTAGAATGGGAAGTATCTTTTGTATATCCTGTTGCATTTTCTTTTAGCAGACTATTCAGAAAAGTCATCAACTGGCTGATTATCAGTGAGGTTAAATCACTGAGGAAATCTGGGAAATATAGATCAGTGCCTCAAAGAAATATCCCATTCTCTTCCCAGTCCAGGCAAGAGACAGGATCTACCACACCATTTGGACTGAACCTGAAGAATTCCAATCCAGGAAGCTATATGGTCTATAACAGGAGGTGGTAAAGATAATAATCACAGTAGTAGCGTATTTGAAGCAGCAATGAAGAATGCTACATATGGAGAAAAAAAAAAGCATTGAACAAATTAAGCTTTTTCTTTCTCAGTTCTCTGCTTAGCAAGAATGCTCCACATATGCCTGGAGTGAACCCTGACTGACTGTACCTACACCAAGATATTGCTGAGACCTGGAGACCTAGAGAATTTCTTTACTCCTTTATCACCGCCTGTCATCCTCTTGGCATTATTTACTCATATTTGGCTGTTCTGCTAAATTTGCTAATTATTTCAGTGCTACTTTACAATGGCTTTTATTGACAAAGAGGATCTTAATTCCCTTCAGAGGTCTTTCTTTGCATGAAAAATGTGGATTGAGTGGAGTAACAGGAACTATTTGAATCCCTGTCTCTCTCTTTTTCTCATATATATATGTATATGTATATATATATGTGTGTGTGTGTGTGTGTGTGTGTGTGTGTGTGTGTTTGTGTGTATTGCTTGATAGTTCTTCACATTTTAATGATTTATTGTTATTATTAATCATCTGTATTTTAAGCTATCTTTGCAGAGAGAAAAAATCAAGTCAAAAATTTGTCTCTAGCTAAAAGTCATGATTCAATCTCTTTATTTTTATCTAGCTGAGTCACTTTAACCCAAAGACAGACAATCTTTACTCCCTCTCCCCAACACGGATGATGTAGGTGGGGTGAGAGGCAAAGTAATATCCAAAGCCAAGTTTAGTAGGTGGTGACAGACATGGTCTTGAAGAATTCTACCTCTTTACAGAGAAATGTGGGAAAGTCTTTCTCAAACAAAGATACCAACTTTTTAAACCATTAGTCTTAGAGGAAGTCATGGTGGGCATCTTCCCCCACACCAGAGCCTAGCTACAATAATAATGTCAGGGATTTATCAAGTGCTTTAAGATTTCTAAAGCATTTTAGTTATTTCATTTAATCCTAATAACTACCTGTAAGATAAATGCTTGTATAACCTCCATTTTACAAATTATGAAGCTGGCACCTAAAAAGTTTAATGAATGTCCCGAAGGTCAAAAGCTAGGATCTGTCAATCATATTAAAACCCAGGTCACTTTTTATTTCATGATCAACAATCTTTGTACTCCACCTCATGACCACAATTCATGCTTATTTGGCATACAGGGCACACATTTAGTGTTGACCATAACATTTGATTTTGAACTGCAATAATCTCCATGAGAGTGACATTTCAGTGAGATATCATAGTGTCACTCAAGTGTCTGCATCAATTTTTTAAATTTTTTTAATTTATTTTATTCATTATATTTAGTTTTCAGCATTCATTTTAACAAGAGTTTAAGAGTTAAGATTTTTCTCCCCATTTGTACCCTCTGGCCCACTCCAAAATGGCATATATTCTGGTTGCCCCGTTCCCCAGTGGGCCTCCCTTCAGTCACCCCACTCCCCTCCCATCCCCATTTCCCTTACTTTCTTGTAAGGCAAGATAAATTTCTATGCCCCATTGCCTGTATATCTTATTTCCTAGTTGCATGAAAAACTTATTTTTTGGAATATCTTTTTTTAAAATTTTGAGTTCCAAATTCTCTCCCCTCTTACCTCCCTACCCACCCTCCCAAACATACTCCATATGCTTATCATTATGTAAAACCCTTCCACAATACTCATGTTGTGAAAGACTAACTATATTTTCCTCCTCACTAACCTATCCCCCTTTGTTGAATTTTCTCTCTTGACCTGGTCCCTTTTTGTAACTGTTTGTTTTTGATTACCTCCCCCCCCCCATCTGCCCTCCCTCCTATCATCCCCCCTTTTTAAATCTCCTTCCTCCTTCTTTCCTGTGGGGTAAGATACCCAGTTGAGTGTGTATGTTATTCCCACCTCAGGTCAAATCTGATAAGAGCAAGACTCACTCATTCCCCTCACCTGCCCCCACTTCCCTTCCTAAAGAATTGCTTTTTCTTGCCACTTTTATGTGAGACAATTACCCCATTCTACCTCTCCCTTTCTCCTTCACTGAATATATTCTTTGCCCATCCATTAATTTGATTTTATTTTATTAGATATCATCACTTCATTTCCAACTCACCCTGTGCCTCTGCGTGTATATATATATACACATATACATGTATATACACATATATGTATATCCTCTTCAGCCACCCTAATACTGAGGTCTCATGAATCATACATATCATCTTACCATGTAACAACGTAAACAGCATAGTTCAACTTTAGTAAGTCCCTTGTGATTTCTCTTTCTTGTTTACCTTCTCATGCTTCTCTTGAATCTTGAGTTGAAAGTAAAATTTTCTATTCAGCTCTGGTCTTTTCATTGACAAAGCTTGAGAGTCCTCTATTTTATTGAAAATCCATATTTTGCCTTGGAGCATGATATTCATTTTTGCTGGGTGGGTGATTCTTGGTTTTAATCTTAGCTCCATTGACCTCCAGAATGTCATTTTCCAAGCCCTTCAATCCCTTAATGTAGAAGCTGCTAGATCTTGGATTATTCTTCTAATGTTTCCACAATACTCAAATTGTTTCTTTCTGGCTGCTTGCAGTATTTTCTCCTTGATGTGGGAGCTCTGGAATTTGTTGACAATATTGCTAAGAATTTTCTTTTTTAGGACCTATTTGAGTAGGCAATCTGTGGGTTCCTTCAATTTCTATTTTACCCTCTGGATCTAGAATATCAGAACTGGTCTCCTTGATAATTTCTCGAAAGATGATATCTAGGCTCTTTTTTTTGATCATGGCTTTCAGGTAGTCCAATAATTTTTAAATTATTTCTCCTGGATCTATTCTCCAGGTTGGAGGTTTGTCCAATGAGATATTTCACACTGTCTTCCACTTTTTCATTCCTTCAGTTCTGTGTTATAATATCTTGATTTCTCATAAAGTCACTGTCTTCTACTTGCTCCAATCTAATTTTTAAGGTAGTATTTTCTTCAGCGGTCTTTTGGACCTCCTTTTCCATTTGGCTAATTCTACCTTTCAAGGCATTCTTCTCCTCATTGGCTTTTTGGAGGTTTTTTGCCATTTGAGTTAGTCTATTTTTAAGGTGTTGTTTTCTTCAGCATATTTTGGGTCTCCTTTAGCAAGTTATTGACTTGTTTTTCATGGTTTTCTCGCATCACTCTCATTTCTCTTCCCAATTTTTCCTCTACTTCTCTAACTTCCTTTTCCAAATCCTTTTTGAGCTCTTCCATGGCCTGAGACCAGTTCATGTTTTTCTTGGAGGCCTTTGATGTAGGCTCTTTGACCTTGTTGACTTCTTCTGGCTGTATGTTTTGGTCTTCTTTGTCACCAAAAGAAGTTTCCAAAGTCTGAATCTTAATCTGAGACCATTTTTGCAGCCTGTTCATGTTCCCAGGCAACTATTTGACCCTTGAGCTTTTTGTCAGGGTATGACTGCTTGTAGAGTAGAGAGTACTTTATCCCAAGCTTGAGGAGTTCTGATGTCCAGTTTCACTCCGTGGCTGTGTTCCCAGCCAACTACTTGACCCTTGAGTTTTTCATCATCATATGACTGCTTGTAGAGTAAAGAGCACTGTGTTCCAAGCTTGAGGGGATGTGCTGTTGTTTTCAGAGCTATTTCTATACAGCCAGCTCTGCCACACCTCCACTCCTCCTCCCCCAAGAACTGCCAACAGGGAGTGGAATCAGATCTTAACCAGGCTCTGCACTTCCACTCTGATCTACCACTTAATTCTTCCTACCTGGGGCTGGGGCTGGGTGGTGGCTGAATGGGGCACTCCTCTTGCTCTGTCCCCTGCCACTTTTCCCATTAACCTTTTCTGTTGCGTTTGGTGTTTGTGGGTTGAGAAGCCTGGTAACTGCCACAGCTCAATGATTCAGGGCTCCAGGGCCTTTTCCTCCTGGCTCCTGGTCTGGTTGGTCCTGCTGCCACCCATGCTGAGCTCTGCTCCCCTCCACTCCCTGCTCCATGAGTGTTAAACCTTACCCAGCCACCATCCGGGGCATCCTGGGCTGGAGCCCTGTTTCCCTCTGCTATTTCGTGGCTTCTGCAGTTTTTCTCTGTTGTCTTTGGTGTTTGTGGGTCGAGAATTCTGGTAATGCCCACAGCTCACTGATTCAGGATACTAGGTCCTGTTCCACCCAGCTCCCAGTCTAGGTGGTCCAGGCAAGGCTCACGCTGGCCTCTGCTCCCCTCTGTTCCCAGTTGCATGCGATAGAACTTACCCAGTGACCATCCAAGCTGTCTTGGGCTGGAGTCCTTCTTCTCTCTGCTATTTTTCTGGGTTCTGAAGTTCTAGAATTTGTTCAGAGCCATTTTTTGTAGGTTTTTGGAGGGACCTGGTGGGGAGCTCACACAAGTCCCTGCTTTCCAGCCACCATCTTGGCTCCGCCTCTGTGCCTGTATCGATTACACATGTCATGATAGAGAGTTACAAGTTAGATAGAAGTACTTTAGAATATTTTGTGAGGAAATTGAGTACTATCACAATTGGATTTAACATCTGGAATCATGGAAATTTGGGAAAGATATAATTTGGAAGGCTTATTTTCTTTAATTTCAATTTTCAAAGGAAAGACAATTTTTATCTTAATGATTTTTGAAAGTGATTGAGTTGTATTCGTCCAGTCACTGGAATATAAATTCATTTACTTGTGACTTTCTCTCATCTACTTGGCCATTCTCTATGTCAGCCCATCATTTCCCATTAATCACGATTGTTAGTGATTGACTTTAAAATGTACTTCTTAAAATCATATTCCTGAAATGTCCAATAACAGAAAAATTAGCATTTTGTCATAGAAATAGCTTCCTCAGATCCCTAGGATTTATTTCTGCATCTAACTATGAGACCTGCAAGGTAATTACTTATGATAATATTTCTAGGCTTTGAGCATAATTGCTTGGCAACAAGACAGGCAAAACCAAGCTATCTCTTTTGGAAGGGACACAAGACAAAAGCAGCTGGTTTCTGTATACCCCCCTCCACAATATAGTTTGGTTATCACTTATTTATAACTTGTTCATAAGTCCAGAAAATTCCCTATTATATGATATTTCATTTAAAAATTATATCCTAAAGAGAGGCAGCAACAGGAGAAATAGGATAAAAGCAAACACAATTGTATCTTGAATTACACTTAATTAGCATTTGGATTATATTAGTTGAACGTATTATCTCTTTACCTCTTGATCTTATTTTTAAAATACCTAATTTAGTTACTAATGCACTGCTTTTTATTTATTTTTAGAAATTCTAAAGATTTATTTTTTCTGCATGATAACCATAGCCTGCAATCTCAGTGCCATGGAATTTTCATTATATATTTGAATGTGTAAGCAATATTATAATTTCTTGGTGGTGGCTATGATATTTTCAGTGGAACTACTCATTTTTAATAACTGTAGGTTATGGGTAATGCCAGTGCCAGTTATGGTGTCAGAGAGTTCTCATACTGCAGGGAGTGACAGATGAGCTCAAATCCATTTTTAAATATGGCTTTAATTTTGGGGAGGCTAATGAACATGCATTTGTTTGGCAAGATACTTCCATAATCAGGCAGATGGGGTACATCAGTTTCCTATGTTCACAGCGAAGGTAACATGCTGACTGTGGCATTCCCAAGGATATGGGCTCTTCATCTTTTTTTTTTCTCCCATTTTGTGTTTCTCAACCACATATTTTGATGCACAAGATCTATTTTTTTTCCTACCATGGTATGAATGTTTTGATGTGGCAATTTGAAAAAAGTAATAACAAATGGTCTAATGTAGTTTTATTATTATATTTTGTGCACATATTACAGTGATTTCTGACACATACCTCCCTTACAAAAAAGAAAGAATTAAAGGGAACAAAACAATTCACACAGATATTGCACCTGACAGTTATATACAACATACTATTTCACTTGTCCCTCAACTTCCTCCTATGAGAAGGAAGTATAAGTTCTAATATTTGTTCTCTAAGACCAAGGATTACAATTTTTTGTATTAATATAGTTTTCATTTATATTTTTAAAATAATTTTTAAATGATCCTTCTGGTTGTGATTATTTCAGCCTGTGTCAGTCCATATCAATCTTCTTATGCTTCTCTAATTCCTCACATTCATTATTTCTACCTGAATAATGATATTCAACAATGAATATAGTCTTGAGGTACTGTTATAACCAAAACTTTGTGTGAGGAATTCCAGGGCAACAATGATGAACCAGAGTACCTACCTCCTAACTTCCAGTACAGCATGGGAGATACCTTTCTATTTTATTTTTTTTACACAGTAAGTGTAGGAATTTAGTTTGCTTGCATACACATATTTGTTACCAGCATTTTTCCAAGTTGGAATAAGGAATAGTGGTATATAGAGAAAAAAAATTAAAAAGTAAATAGGATTTAAAAATCAACCATATAGTCAAATAATTAAAATATTATGTAACACTTAATATTAATTAATTATGATATGCAGCTTAAAGCAGTTGTTGAATTTATTCATTAAACATAGATAAATATATTTCTTGTGGGTTTAAAGCAAATAAGATCATATTTATAAAGTTATTAGCACATTGCTTTAATTTTATTTTATTTTTGGTTTTGTTTCATCTTTCTCATGGTTAATTCCATTAGTTATAATTCTTTACAACTTTATTATTAGGAAAAAATAAGTTTCATGTGAAAATATATGTAGAACCTATATCAGATCACATGCCACCTTGGGGGTGGGGAATGGGGAGGAGAGAGGCAGGAGAAAATATGGAATTCAAAAACTTGTGGGAGGGGGGCAAAGTCAACATGGCAGCTGGAAAGTAGGGACTAGCATGAGTTCCCTGCCGAGCCCCTCCAAAAACGTATAAAAATGGCTCTGAACCAATTCTAGAACAGCAGAACCCATAAAATAGCAGAAGTAAGCAGGGCTCCAACAAAGGACACCTGGATGATCTCTGGGTGAGGTCTAACACAGACAGAGCCAGGAGCAGAGCAGAGCAGAGCGGAGCAGAGCCCAGCGTGGGCAGCTTGGACCAACCAGACCTGGAGCCGGGCAGAGCAGCCCCTAGCGCCATGAATCAGTGCGCTGTAGCAGTTACCAGACTTCTCAACCCACAAACACCAAAGACAACAGAGAAGGTTAGTGGGAAAAGCTGCTGGTGACAGAGTTTATAAAGGAGTTCATGGTTCAACCACTGCCCTGGGGCAGTGGAGGTGGGGCAGCTGCAGCTGCTGTTGCTTCTGGCTCCAGGCCCAACTGGTGGGAGGAATTAAGTGGCAGATCACAGCAGGAGTGAAGAGCCTGCTGAAGATCTAAGTCCAGTCCAGGTTGGGGGTTCTTGGGGAAGGAGGAGTGCTGGTGTGGCAGAGCTGGTGCATCCCGCCAGGCTTGGAACATAGTTCTCTTAACTCTACAAGCAATCATACCCCACTGAAAAACTCAAGGGTCAAGTTAGTTGGCTGGGAATATGGCCAGGCAGCAAAAACACACCCAAATTCAGTCTCAGACTCTGGACTCATTCTTTGGTGACAAAGAAGACCAAAACATACAGCCAGAAGAAGTCAACAGAGCCAAAGAACCTACAACAAACGCCTCCAAGAAAAACATGAGTTGGTCTCAGGCCATGGAAGAGCTTAAAAAGGATTTGGAAAAGCAAGTTAGAGAAGTAGAGGAAAAATTGGGAAGAGAAATGAGAGTGGTGTGAGAAAACCATGAAAAGCAAGTCAATGACTTGCTAAAGGAGACCCCAAAAAATACTGAAAAAAATATACTGAAGAAAACAACACCTTAAAAAATAGACTAACTCAAATGGCAAAAAGCTCCAAAAAGCCACTGAGGAGAAGAATGCCTTGAAAGGCAGAATTAGCCAAATGGAAAGGGAGGTCCAAAAGACCACTGAAGAAAATACTACATTAAAAATTAGATTGGATCAATATTCATTAGAGAAATTGGTCTATAATTTTCTTTCTCTGTTTTAACTCTACCTGGTTTAGGTATTAGTACCATATTTGTGTCATAAAAAGAATTTGGTAGGACTCCTTCTTCCCCTATTTTCCCAAATAGTCTGCAAAGTATTGGAATTAGTTGTTCTTTAAATGTTTGATAGAATTCACATGTAAAACCATCTGGCCCTGGAGATTTTTTCCTAGGGAGTTCGTTGATGGCCTGCTCAATTTCTTTTTCTGATATGGGGTCATTAAGAAATTTCACTTCCTTCTCTGTTAGTCTGGGCAGTTTATGTTTTTGTAGATATTCATCCATATCTCTAAGGTTGTCAAATTTATGGGCATACAGTTGGGCAAAATAATTCCTAATTATTGTTTTGATTAGAGAAATGCAAATCAAAACAACTCTTAGATACCACATCTCTCCTGTCAGATTGGCTAAAATAACAAATCAGGAGAATGATAAATGCTGGAAAGGATGTGGGGAAATTGGAACATTGTTGCATTGCTGGTGGAGTTGCGAGCTGATCCAGCCATTTTGGAGGGCGGTGTGGAACTATGCCCAAAGGGCTATAGAAATGTTCATACCCTTTGACCCAGTAATACCACTTCTAGGGTTGTATCCCAAAGAAATCACGCAAGCGGGAAAAGGACCCATATGTACAAGAATATTTATAGCAGCTCTCTTTGTGGTAGCCAAGAATTGGAAATCAAAGGGATGCCCATCAATTGGGGAATGGCTGAACAAGCTGTGGTATATGAAGGTGATGGAATACTATTGTGCCATAAGAAATGGGGATGATGCAGACTTCATAACAACCTGGAAAAACCTACACGACATAATGCTGAGTGAGCGGAGCAGAGCCAGGAGAACGTTGTGCACAGCCACAGATATGTGGATTCCGTGAGGACCAACCCTGACATACTGCGCTTCTCTCAGCAACCTAAAGGGGCAAGGACAACTCCAGGGGACTCACGATGGAGGATGCTATCTTCATTCAGAGAAAGAACTGCGAAGTTTGAATACAGACTGAGGCACACTACTACATGATCGCCTTTTCTGCTTCTCTTTTGTTTTTGGTTTTGGGGTTTTTTTTTTGTTTTTTTTTTTTTGGTTCTGTTCTTCTTTCTCATGATTCATTCCATTGGTCAAAATTCTTCTCCACGACTTGAATAGTGCATAAATTAATTCAATGCGAAGTTATACATGACAGTTATATGAGACTTCATGCCGTCTTGGGGAGGGAGGGGGGAGGAAGGGGAGAAAAACTGGAACTCAAAACTATGTAGAACCGTGTGTGGTAAACTAAAAATAAATAAAAAATAAATTTAAAAAAAAAAATTAGATTGGAACAAGTAGAAGATAGTGACTTGATAAGAAATCAAGATATAATCAAACAGAACCAAAGCAATGAAAAAATGGAAGACAATGTGAAATATCTCATTAGAAAAACCACTGACCTGCCAAATAGTTCCAGGAGAGATAATTTAAAAATTATTGGACTACCTGAAAGTCATGATCAAAAAATGAGCCTAGATATCATCTTTCAAGAAATTATCAAGGAGAACTGCCCTGATATTCTAGAACCACAGGGCAAAATAGAAACTGAAAGAGTCCACCAATCACCTTCTCAAATAGATCCCAAAAAGATATCTCCTAGGAATATAGTCACCAAATTCCAGAGCTCCCAGATCAAGGAGAAAATATTGCAGGCAGCCAGAAAGAAACAATTTGAGTATTGTGGAAACACAATCAGAAAAGTCCAAGATCTAACAGCTTCTACATTAAGGGATTGAAGGTCTTGGAATATGATATTTCAGAGGTCAATATAGCTAGGATTAAAACCAAGAATCACCTACCCAGCAAAACTGAGTATCATGCTGCAAGGCAAAATATGGCTTTTCAATAAAATAGTGGACTTTCAAGCTTTCTCAGTGAAAAGACCAGAGCTGAATAGAAAAGTTGACTTTCAAACACAAGAATCAAGAGAAGCATGAAAAGTTAATCAAGAAAAAGAACAAGAAAAAAAATTTCAAGGGACTTACTAAAGTTGAACTGTTTTGTTTACATTCCTACATGGAAAGATGATGTGTATGATTCATGAGACCTCAGCAGACACACACACACACACACACACACACACATATATATATATGTGAGATACACATATATATATATATAGAGAGAGAGAGAGAGAGAGAGAGAGAGAGAGAGAGAGAGAGAGAGTGGGCACAGGGTGAGTTGAAGATGAAGGGAAGATATCTAAAAGAAATAAAATCAAATTAAGGGATGAGAGAGGACTATATTGAGAGAAGGAGACAGGGAGAGATAGAATAGGTTAAATTATCTTGCATAAAAGTCGCAAGAAAAAGCAGTTCTGTAGGAAGAGAAGAGAAGGCAGGTGAGGGGGAATGAGTGAATGTTGCTGTCATCAAATTTTACCTGAGGAGGCCATACCATACATACTCATTTGGGTATCTTACCCCACAGGAAAAAGGAAGAAGAAGATGAAAAAGGGGGGGTGATAGAAGGGAGGGCAGATGGGCGTGGAGGTAATCAAAAACAAACACTTTGGAAAGGGGACATGGCCAAGGGAGAAAATTCATAAAGGAAGGAGCAAATATAGTTAGTCTTTCATAACATGAGTATTGTGGAAGGGTTATACATAATGATACCCATGTGGTGTATTTTTGAATTGCTTTACTTCTTAGGGAAGGTGGGTAGGAAGGGAAGAGGGGGAGAATTTGGAACTCAAAGTTTTAAAAACAGATGTTCAAAAATGAAAAAAAAAAACTTTTTTTTCATGCAACTAGAAAATAAGATACACCATCAATGGGGAGTAGAAATTTATCTTGCCCTACAAGAAAGGAAGGGAAAATGGGATGGGAGGGCACTGGGGTGACAGAAGGGAGGGCTGACTGGGGAACAGGGCAACCAGAATATATGCCATCTTGGAGTGGGGGGGGGGGTAGAAATGGGGAGAAAATGTGTAATTCAAAATCTTGTTAAATAAATGCTGAAAACTCAATAAAAAATAATAATTAAAAAACAAATGTGTAACTAATGCTGTAAACTAATAAAAATAAAAAAACTAACTTAACAAAAAACAATTAATTGAGTCACAGTTTATTGGAAACTGGGAGAAAATCATTTCACTACTATTTCTATGGTTTCATATCACACTCTGATACCTATTTTCTACCAATTTCAACCTTGTTTGAAATCAGTGCACACAACATAAGCATTCCTTATCTCTGTAATGAAAAAATCTTTAAAATTTGATTCAATATTATCTTAAAACTTTACAAATGTTGTAATTCCTTAAATATTTCTTAGAAAAAAATAAAATACTGCTGCTTATAATTGTATTTTTACGTGAATCAATCAAAATTTATTTAGTGCCTACTATGTGCCTGGCAATGCTAAACAGAGGGATACAAAAAGACAAAATACAATTCCTGCCTTCAAAGAGCATACAATCTAATGGTAGAGACAACATGCAAAGAAAAGATACACAAACAAGCTATAGCTGCGATATATAGGAAATAATTAATAGTGGGAAGGCACCAGAATTAAGAGGGGTTGGAAAAAGCCTTCCTATAAAATGGAATTTTAGGTGGTGCTTAAAGGAAGCTATTGAGATCAGTAGTCAGAGCAGAGGAGAGAGAGCATTTTGATGACAGAGGAAAGGAAGAGAAAATGCCCAGAGTTCAGGGACATGGTGTGTCTTCTTCCTGAAATCTTCAGGAGGCAGGTGTCACTGCATAAAAGAGCATTTTAAAGGAACCTGTATGTACAAAAATATTTAGAGTAGCTCTTTTGTAGTGGCAAAGAATTGGAAATCAAGAGGATGCCATCAATGGGGAGTGGTCTAAACAAATTGTGGTATGTGAATGTAATGAAATACTATTGTGCTATAAGAAATAAGGAACAGACAGACCTCATTATAACCTGGAGTGACTTATATGAACTGATGCTGAGTGAGGGGAGCAGAACCAGGAGATCATTATACATGATTAGAGAAACATGGTATCTGTAAGGACTAACTTTGACAGACTTGATTCCTCTCATCAATGAAAGGTTCAAAGACAGCTCCAAAAGATTCATGATGGAAAAAGGTATGCACTTCTACAGAAAGAATTATGGAGTCTGAATGTAGATTGAGGCAAACTTTTTGATGTCTTTTTTCCCTTTTTGGGTTTCATTTCTCCTTTCTAATGATTCATCCCATTGGTTGTAATTCTTCTTTACAACTGGACTGTTATGTAAATAAGTTCAATGTGAAGGTTTATGTAGAACCTACATTGGATTACATACCATCTCAGGGGAAGGGGAGAGGAGAGGGAGGGAGAGAAAAATTGGAACCCAAAAAATTGTACAACTGAGTGTTGTAAACTAAAAATTTAAAAAAAAGTATTATTTTTTCAAAAATAATGTGCAAGACTGGCAAGGGAGGAAGTGGCTAGGTAATGAAAAGCTTTGAATGGCAAACATGACCTTTTATATTTGCTCCTCAAGACAATAGTAAGTCACTAGAATTTATTGAGTAGAAGGGAGACATGATTGGATCTGCACTTTTGGAAAATCTCAGCAATGTAGCATATTTTAATTAAGCAATTAAGAAAGATAAAATAGATTAACGAATGAGAAAATCTGAGTATGTGTAAAATATTAAGGATATAAAAAGGGAAATAAGATGTTTCTTGCCTTTAAGGATCTCACATTCTAATTTAGGGCACACAATACGTATAGAAGATTTCAGTTACAAGCCAGGTATAAAGGTCCAGTAGTCCTTATAGGTTGGCAGCAAAACAGCAGTGAATCATCCTTAATTCTACTTCTTTTAATAAAACCATGTCAGTATCTGATGTTGAACTATCGAACAGTTGATATATATTATAGCGGAGATTTAGAGAAGTGAAGAATACATTTGAAAGAATAACTGTGAAGTAGGAAATGTTGTAGTTGTTCAATCATTCAATCACATCTGACCCTTTGTGACTTCAGGGACCATAGCATACCAGGCCCTTCTATCCTCCCTTGTCTTTCAAGGTCTGTCAAAATTTTTGCTCATTGTTTGCCTTACACTATCTATCCCTCTCATCCTCTGCCATACCCTTCTCCTTTTCCCTTTAATATTTTCCAATATCAAAGTATTTTCCAATGAGTCTTGTCTTCTCATTAAGTGGCCAAAATATTTAAGCTCCAGCTTCAGTATTTGTCCTTCCAATGAATAGTTAAATTAATTTTATTTTTGTATTCACTTATTTGATCTCCTTGCTTTCCAAATAACTCTCAGGGGTCTCTAGGACCACAATTTAAAAGCACTGATTCTAAAAAAACTCAGCTTTCCTTATAATTCAACTCTCATGGAGATACATTTTACTGGAAAAAAACCACAGATTTGATTATAAATAAGGGCCTTTGTCAGCAAAGAGATGTTTATGCTTTTTTATAACTACTTATTTATTCATTCATTCATTCATTCATTTATCTATGTATTTGTTTGTTGGTTTGTTTATATAAAAAATCTTTGTCAGTCTTGTCATTCCAGGTATTACTAGAGTTGTGCTAAAGATGCATTCAGTGACTCTATAGAATATATTTGCTTCCAAATACTCTCATTCACTTAAAAAAGTCAGCCATTTTGTCTTCCTTTTCAATTGTCTATGGAATAATAAGCATATTAGAGCAATAAAAAAGTTTTGCCTCAGAATGTTTCTATCTGGAGTTTATAAAAATATTCTTATTATAGATTTTAATATACATAAATGTTATATACTATAGTATATATCTATATGTATATATATACGTATATATCTATGTATATATATAATATAGAGTTTATAATATATCAAATAATAATAATAGGTACTTATAGAACACTTTAAGGTCCACATAAGGTCCAAAACCACATAAGAAAGATTTTATTATCATTACCTTTTTATAGTTGAGGTAACTGAAGATAAGAGAGGTTAACTGACTAGTCTATAGTGACATGGCTAGCAAGTATCTGAGGCAGGATATGAATGTAGCTCTTTCTGACTTCAAATCCAGCCCTCTGTCAACAGTGGAATTAAATTACATAGATGACTATAATGGTAGTGATGATAATGATTCTTATGCATAATAATACTAGTTACACACAAGAAGTTCACTCTCATTTATGGATTGACAGATGGCAGATCTGGTGGATAGAATTCTGGGCTTGGAGTTAATAAGACCTGTGTTAAAATATAGCCTCAGACACTTACTAGTGATTTGACCCTGGGCTTGTCATTTAATGTCTGTCTTTTTCAGTTTCATAAACTACAAAATGAGGATCATAATTCCACTTCACTCTCAGGATTGTTGTGACAATTAAATGTGATAGCATTTGTAAAACATTTAGCATAGTGCCTGGCATATAGTAAGTGTTTAATAAATTCTTACTTCCCTTATAAATATATACTTCAGAGTGTTCTGAGATCCTGGTATAACATTAAGTCATAATCATTAGAGAACAAAATTTGTAATAGATGTAATTTTACTAAATATTCTAAGCTTAATGGAATAAAGCTATTTCAAAGTATAAAAACCTTGTCAAGGACATCACCTCTCCTGAGGAAAGGATGAGGCTGATATTTTCATTGTTGTCTTGACTTCCCCTAGAATGAAAAGATGTACACTTCCAATGAGCCTAAAAAGATAAGCTTATATTTTTATTGAACTACGAAAAACATTTATCATATCCACTTGTATTATAGTCCATAGAACATAAATATGAAAGAAAGCAATAAATCTGAATATAGATTTAAAAGGAGAGAATAATATTAATTACGTAAATATCTCACATTTGTTAGAATTTCACAGTTTATAAAGTGTTTTCCCCAGGACAACCTATTAAGGTAGCCATTGTAAGTATAGTGTAAACTAGTGATGTCAAACTCAAATAAAAACAAGTGACACTAAACTCTACCCAAGAATCCCTGAGGAATGTATATTGACTTAGAAATCCAAATATTAAACCATATATTATCGGTATTCTATAACATTTTTGTGTGTTTGACTCCTCTGCTATCGTAGATGAATTTGTCATTAGATGACCTATATTTAGATCCTACTTTGGATATTTATCCATTGTTTTAAATAATGATTCCATTACATAATTTCTTAGATTCATAATTTTCTTGTATGGAAAAAATGGGGCTAATAATACTCATGTTAAATACTTCAGAGGTTTTTTTGTAAGGGACCAGATTGACTTGCCTAGGATGTCATGGTAGAGGTTATAGCAAAGATTTCACTCAGATCTTTTGAATTAGGGACAATCAACAACATGTATGTCAGAGAGAAGGTAAAAAGATTGGCCTCTATTTGAAAGTGAAAAAGGATGTGGCATCTTCAAGGAAAAGGAAATTTTGTCTTAAAATGAGGAAGCAAAATCAATGTTCAGGAACTGTCAGAGTACGTAAGCAACATGCTTTAAAAATGCTAGGGGTTGAAAAGAGTGGACAGAAGGGTAAATAAAACTGGAAGGATTCTAGAGAAGAATAGGACTGATGTGAATAATTACGGAAGTTTTAGAGAAAGTAAGAGAGGTATGAAGTTGTGTATTGTATAGTAATACTGAATGACAAGAATGGGGGAAAAAGACTGCTGAAGGTGGATAGGATTACTTTCTTAACAATAGGGGAGAAGGATTGTACAAATGTTCAAAATGAGTGAAGGGAATAGCTTCGAAAGTTAACTGATCCCAATGTTCCAAATGAAAAATTATATGTTGGTATTTTGGAGCTACTTGAACTAAATCTCGCCCTTGGGGCTAATCATTTGTATATTCTGTTTAGGGAACAGCGATTGAACCTGTCATTTCATTGATATAGAGAATTCCAAAGTGAGGACTTTTTGGCTATTCTGGCCAATTCCGTCTATGAAACCGTTCACTATACTGTACTTTTACTGACCATTTCTTTACAATATCCTGAGGAAATCATTTTGTAAAGTCCTTCACAAATGTGAATTGTTATTATTGTTATTCTTTTTATTATAACTGCTATCACAATGGTACAGAACCTCATCCACTCACATTTTAACTATTATAATCATCTGCTTGTTTTTCTCTGCCTGCCTTTCACCACTCTAATCTAGCCTCTATTTCACAGATTAAAGTGCAAGACTGACCCTGTAATTCTCTTTCTTAATAAGTTCCAGGAGATGCTTATCACCTCCTAGACCAAGTACAATATCCTCTACTTGTTGTTCAAGTAATATATAAAATACCCTACTCTTCCACCCCCCACATGTCTTCTTATACCTCATTACCCAAAGCACCCCATAATATTTCATTCAATGACACTGACTTTTCTGTTTCCTCCCACAAGATACTCTATTTCCTGATATCTGAAATTTTTACGGATTATCCCCATGTGTGAAAGGTTATCCACCTTCATCTCCACTTCCAATCTCTCTTAATTCTAATGTCTTTCTTCTGTTGATAATATCAAACGTATCATCTATATAACTTATAATATTTTGTATATTGTCTTATCATTTATCTGCTGAGAGCCTTGAACATATGAACTGTCTTGTTTTTCTTTGTATCCCTCATGCTTAGCACAGTGCTTTGAGCTTACTGGCTTATTATTTTCATTATAATCATCATTACCTTGATCTCTTTTCATGGGGTTCAGATTAATGATGTACTGAGACATATTGTTATCCCGCTATTTCATTTATACCTAATGTTTTATGGAGTATTGGACTGTTAATTAAAATGGTTTTCATCTTAGTGTGTTATCTATAGCACTGATATATTAAATGACATTCTCAAGGTAACACCGCCATTATGTGTTGGAGGCAGGGTGTGAACTCCTGCTTTCCTGACTTCAAGGCAAGTTCTCTATTCACTACAAGATCTAATGTATCCCTCTCTAATTTACATGGGAACATCTGGTTTGACTGTGTTGATAAAGACAGTTCTTCAGTTACAAAGGACCCATGATAAAAAATGCTATACACCTCCAGAGAAAGAGAGAGCTGACGCAATCTTAGTACAGATGGAACAAACTTTTTGCACTTTGTTTTTCTGTAGTTTTGTGGCACATTGCTAGTATAAAAATATGCTTTGTTGGATTTCACAGTTACAATTGATATCACTTGCTTTCTCAAAGTAGTGGGGGAAAAGTAGAAGGGAGGAAGAGAGTTTTTGAACTCAAATTTTAAAAATGATTGTTAAAATTGTTTAATATAATAGGTAGGTAGGGAGAGAGGGAGAGAGAGAGAGAGAGAGAGAGAGAGAGAGAGAGAGAGAGAGAGAGAGAGAGAGATCATCTTGGTCATACTGCATCTAGAACATTGTAATTTGAGAAGTGTGTTTTCATTTGACAACCACATTTAGAAAGGATATCAACAAACTGGAGAGTCAGGAGGGCAAAAAGTCACTTTCTAGCCTGAGGAATTGTAACTTTAGCAGATATGGCAGCTGTCTTCAAGGTATCACAAGGCAACATATTGTACTAGAAAGAGAATTATACATAACATTAGAAGAATTTGGGTTCAAATCCCACTTTGGGCACTTAATAGCTATGTGACTCTGGGCATGTCATTTATACTTTCTGAGTATCATTTGTTTCATCTTAATTTTTACATTTCAGGACTGTTTTGAGGATTAAGTGAGTAAATAATGGCTGTCTGTAAGTGATATGCAAATGGAAGCCATCACTAAAATTCAAGTACTTAAAGGGTTAGTTTTTAGAGTATGGATTATCTTTTGTTGGTAGTTGTGCTGATGCAGAAAGCAGAACTAGGTAAAATATTGGTAAATTAAAAGGAGACAGATTTGATAGAAGGAAAAACTTCCTAAAAAGTGGAATTATCAAAAATGGGAGGTGAAATGTTTTTATCCCAAGTCTTCAAGCAAAGGTGGATAAAATTTTATTGACTATATTATAGTTGGGATTCCTTTTTAAATATAGGATGGGTAAAATGGATTCTAAAATAATTTCCAGTTCTAAGATTATGTGGATTTTTAAAGGAAATTATTTTGATAAGAAGGAGGGTAGAGTAAGGGAGTCAGTGGTCTGTAAAAAATATTTTGACTCTGAATTTTTATATTATCTAGACAAAACCAATTTGAAAAAAACTGTTGTATATAATCCCTTGACTGTGTGTATAGATAAAATTCCTGTTTAATTAATTAAAACAAATGAGGAAAAATAACTTTTTAATTTTTAGCTGAATTTAGAGTAATTGACATTCTTATATCATTTTAATTTTAACAGATATATATAATATATGTGATACACACATGTATATATATATATATATATATATATATATATATATATATATGTATGTATAAATTCATTTGATCCTCACAAGTCCCATATGGTAGATGTTTATTATTATCCCCATTTTCAAGATTGAAGTAACTGAGATACGGAGATTTTAAGCAACTTCATCAGGATCACATACCTAGTATGTGTCTGAGTCAGTTTAAAGCTTAGGTGTCCTTCACTACATAATGCCACCTATCCATTCCCTACATTATGTCATTTGATTTTGTCATTATTTACTTTTTTGATATTTATTTATATTTTAGTCTTTATTTTCAATATTCACTTTTATAAAATTTTGAGTTTTAATCTTTATCCTCACCCTTTGCCTCCATCTCCCTAAGATGGCATTCAATCTGATATTGGCTATGCATGTACAATCATATTAAATATTTTTCTACATTAGTCATGGTACAAAAAAGAAGTACAATGAAGGGTAAAAACCATGGGAAAGAAAACAAACAAAGAGAAAAAAGAGGAGAAAATAGTAGCTTTTGATCTACATTCAGACTCCATAATTCTTTCTCTGGATCTGGATAGCATTTTCCAGCAGGAGTCTTTAGATTTGTCTTAGTTCCTTGTATTTCTGAGAAGAGCTAAGTCTATCAATGTTGGTCATCACACAATGTTGCTGTTACATTGTTTTCTGTAATGTTTTTTTTTTAGTTCTGCTCACTTCACTCAACATCAATTCATGCAAATCTTTCCAGGTTTTTCTGAACATTGCTGGATTTTCTTTTTTTATGGAACAACAGTATTCAATTACATTCATATATCACAACTTGCTTAGGCATTCCCCAATTGATGGGTATCCCCTCAATTTCCAATTTTTGCCATGACACAAGAGCTTTTATAAATATTTTTGTACATGTGGGTCCTTTTTGCATTTTCAAGGATCTCTTTGAGATACAGATCTACAAGTGTCATTGCTGGATCAAAGGATATGCACAGTTTTATAGCCCTTTGGGAAAATTTCAAATTGCTCTCCAGAATGGTTGATCAATGCACAACTCCATGAACGATGCATAAGCATTCCAATTTTCTTACATCTTCTCCAACATTTATCATTTGCCTTTTCTCTCATTAGCTAATGATAGGTGTGATGTGGTACCTCAAGTTAATTTGCATTTCTCTAATGCTGTGTGTTTGTCCTTCATTTTCAAAGAGAAACAATATTGATTTATAATATTTTTTCATGTTATTATATATAACTTTAATTTTGTTATCTGAACATTTTTTCATCTGCCTGTTAATATCCTTTGACCATTTATCAATTGGGGTACGACTTGTATTCTTATAAATTTACTCAGTTCTCTATATATTTTAGAAATTATGTCTTTTAGAAATTTATGTCAGAGATAAAGTTTGTAAAAATAATTTCCTGGCTTTCTGCTTACCTTCTAATCTTGGTTAGATTGGCTTTGTTTGTACAAAACATTTCAATTTAATGCAATCAAAATTATTCATTTTGCATTACATAATGTTCTCTCGTTCTTCTTTAGTCATAAAATCTTCCTTTCTCCATAAATCTGACTGGTAACTATTCCTTCCTCTCCTAGTTTGCCTATAGTTTCAGACTTTATACCTAAATTGTTTATCCATTTTGACTTTATATTGCAATACGGTGTAAGATGTTGGCATACTAGTTTCTGCCTAGTTTCTGGTATACTAGTTTCATTTGATTCTTCAAACAAGCCTCAAAGATAAATTATGCCATTATTACTATGACTATCTTTTAAATTAGAAAACTGAGCCTTAGAGATGGAAAAGGACTTGCCCAGGTCATACAACCAGTAAAATACCCAAAGCCAAACTGCAGGCAACATCTTTCCTGACTCTCAAGTACATCACTTTGTGCATTATTCCCTAATACCTTTCAGTAATCCTTCAGTGTATTTAAGCAGTATTTAGAGAAGGGGCTTATTACATATTCGCCATCTCAGCCTCCAAACTCTATTAGAGTACCTAGAATATATATGATACACTAGAGATGTGGAGGAAATGAGTTTACCGAATTGGGCATTAAGAAAAGGTCCAAGTAGGCACAATAGAGGATCAAGGCAAGCAATTCACAATTTGAGTTTTTTTTATAAAACCAGTTTTTTTCGTGATCAAAGAAGAGTCTGAGTGCTCAAAAAAAAATCACAAAAGTTAACACTTGAATTGCCACACACCTATATGAGTAAATAAAATGAAGTATAACTTCTTATCTGTCAAGACTGACTAGGTTTGTTCAACTTGATATTGATTTTCCAATATATTTATTAACCAATGGCAAATGCTTCTTCCAGATTAAAAATACTACTAATAAAAATGAAGTGGTACTTAGGAAAAGCATGATGAATCTGGGTTATCTCTCCATTTTAACATCTCTGACAATTTCATGATCTGATGAGTTTGTCAGTAAAAAGACTAAGTGATATCTGCTCACTTTAATTTGAATTAGAGTGGGTTTCTGAAAACTACAAGGTTAATTATGAGATTCAAACTGAGAGGACAATGTGTTATTATTTTAAAAAGAGAAAAATAAAACCAACAAATTGATATGCCATAAAGTGCAGGCATTGTAATATATACTCTGGAAAATTTAATAATCTCTGAACAGCAACACCAAAACCAATCTAGAAATTATAGATTTTTTGCTGTACTTTCTACATTATTATCACCCAAAACAATTGAGTTGTAAAGCATGAAAAAGGTTAATAAGTAGCAGGATTTGACAAAAGAGAACCAAATTGGTTAGAAACTGAAAGAATCTTATTATATAAGATTTGTACCCTGCCTACTTTCAAAAGTACTTGAGGCAATCATTCTGTCATAAGGTCACAGGTCCAATAAAGATCTTCCTCCAGATGCAATGTGCCAAGTCCAGAGCTGGCTAAATAATGATGTACTGCAGATTAAACACTATCTCTGAAATTTATGCTCACAGGCAACTTGGTGAACCAGCTCTGAACTATCTTTATCCACACATCAATCTTCTGGAAGCAATCCTTGTACAGCTTCACAAAGTATAAAGTACTTAGTTTAAGGAAAAGAGGCAGAGATCTACAAAAATATCCATTGCTTCTAGCCACCATTTAAAGTATCCTTCTGTTTAGGTTTCTCATCAGTTTTCAGCTATACTATGTACTTTGAGAGAAGAATTATTAGACCTTAAGCATCTGTTCTTTCAACATTTTGCTACTTTTTGTGTTTAATTTATTGGTAATTGGTTATATCTAGGGAAGTGTCATACTCTGTTCCTGAATATTTCATTTTATTAATGAGATACCTTATCTCTATTCTGACAGGACAAAACTTTCAACAATGAGACTTAACACATAGCAGTTTGTGGTTAGTAAACCTCTCTCACTGAAAATCAGTTTTGAGGCCCAAAGGGATTTTTTTGCATGGGCAGGGATATAAGAAACAAATAATCTAACTATGAAAAACTAAGGTGGCATTTGGAGATAAGGGAAAATAGTAGGGGAACTATTAAGTGAAATACACTGATGTAATAGAGGCACCCAGCTTTGAAGAAAATCAGTTTATTATGAGGGCATAAAAATAAAAATTGGGATACAAGCCAGAAGACAAGAAAATAAAAGGTATATAAAAGGTTTATTTGTGTAAGAAGCAGCACAACAATTGTAGAAGCATTTGTGCTGTATTTCTGGCATTACCATTTGCTATTCAAATGGTGATGTGATTCACTCAGATTCTTTGGGATTGCTATGTAGAATAAAGCGATTAAGTAAATTGGTTTTGTTGAAAGGTAAGTTACAAATGGTTCTCACAAATTTCCTATCGATACATAGTCACAGCTACAGAAAGTATGCAGAGCGATTGATATCTGTAAAGAGCACACTCCTCAGTACCAAAATGACACAGTACATTCTACTAAAATCACCTTTGCTTTCATATTCTAAACTTTGTGATTATGGTGGTGATGAAGATGATGCATGGTCACATAGATTAGAGAAATATAGAAGAAAATGTGACATAGCCATTAAAAATAATGAAATAGGACAGATATTTACATTATTCTCTATTATTTCAGTTTAGGATTAAAGTCAGATTAGAGAAAGAAGCATATTAGATCTATGGAGTACAGTAGCCTGCCCAAAGGTATGGGTACAGGAGATAGAATGTTCAGTATGGGAATGAAAACAAGACACACTGGCTGAAAAATAGAATGCCTTAAGAACTATATTGTGAAATAGGCATAGAAAGATAAACTAGCTGCTTTTTGTTAAGCATGTTAGATTAGGAGTTTATATTTTATCTTCAAGGAAATTGTGAGCCAATATAAGTTTTTGATCAATGGAGTGAGTTGGTGTAGTAGCAATTTAGATTTGAAGATCTTTCCCACCCATTAATAGGCCATGTGACCTGCTTACATCACAGGAAGCCTAAGTCACATGTGGTGGGAGGAGCTTGCTGAGAGGAAAAGGAAGTTGTGTCATAGGAAATGCTGAGAGAGCCATTATGGCTCTTAATGGTCACTGATGATAGTTAAAGCTGAGGTAAAGAAAGTTGACCTGTGATAGATGTACTGTGAGTTTTGTGGGAAGCCCCCAGCATGGGGTCAGAGAGGTTTTGGGATGTCATGGCTCCATGATGTGATACTGTGTTTTAAGTAACTTGCTGTTATGGTAAAGTAGGCTTACTGGTTGTGGGATCTCATTGTTTTGTTATGGAATATGGTTATCTTGTGTCTGAATAAATGTTTTACTTCTTCTACCATCTATGTGGAGAGTCATACTTTGCAATACAGAACTACATAGGCATATTCACTATTGTTTTGATGTTGTGTTTAGTTCCTTGCTGTTACATTATTTGGAGATATATAGGATGGGATTGCAAGGTATAAGATCTCTATTTGGAGGTAGAAGGGCTTTAGAAGAAGAAATGGTTATTCCAGGATGGAATGATGTAACTTATTACTCCCTAGCAAGGTAATGGTCTAAAGGCAGTGGTTTATGTGAGAACTGGGAACAGAAGCTACAGAGGGGAGAACCTAGAGATTTGGAAAAATGTCTGAAAGAAGTTACAGTTAACCCAGGTAGAGAAAAGCTACCAGAAATCTCTAGATGAGGCTGTATTTAACTCACAGCCTATCATATTATATATGAAATCAAGGACAGGTTATTACAAGAGAGAACTCAGATGTATACTACCTCAAATGAGAATACTTCTTCTATACTCCAGCAAGATGGGAAATCTCGGGGGTAGAAAAAAGATTATTGTTCAGGAATCTACTGTTTTTTGCTGTAAATTCAGCTAGATGGCAGAGGGAGCCAAGGAGGTGAAGAGTGCAGCTCAATTCAGCCCAGGTAGAGTCTAGCAGCCAGTTATGGTGACGAGGGAGAGAATCTATAGAAGATGATGCAATACCAGAAGGTGAGGCATGAGATCATACTTTCTTGCATTGTGCCTCTCACAGAGAATGAGACATTGTTAGACTTCAGCCAGAAGTGTGCCCCATACAGTGAAGGAGACAAGAAGCACAAGATAAGAATAGAGTTTGCAGAGAGATGTTGGAGGATTTTACACAGTAGGAAATCACAGATATCTTGGGTAGGTTCACCCAGAGAATGGGATGATCATTAATATCTTGTATGGTGAGAATCAGTGATGAAGGGGCCGACGGAGTGTCTGTAGATCTGTGGATTGTATGAGATTCATAGTATTAGTCAGAATCCTTTTTGTACAGAAAGTTGTTAGGGATTATCATTTGCAAGGAGGTAACCAAACAAACATTCTGTAGCTTTAACTGCTGCTACTGGTTGTAAGAGACAATATCCTGCTGATACTATGAGGCCTACCTCAAATAGACCCTGATATTCACTTAGGGACTGTATGAGAAAGTTAAAAGAAGAGGTAATAAAGACTGCTATTATGATAGGGAGCACAGATGCATACTATGATACTGTCTTGGGAGTCTCTAATAGAAATTTTATCATTAAAATGGCACCCCCCACTTGTAATACATAATTCTGACTCTGCTAATTTCAGAAGTAGAGAGACCTCTTTCAGGGGTGCTGGATAAGATTTCATAGTTAAGTGACTTAGGAGCCTAGGGAAAAGAAAAAATTTCCTATTTCCCCCCTGTTTATGCTTTTATTCTCCCTTTCCCCTTCTACTCCTCAACAAAATTTGTTTTGACCACCGCTTTGCTTAGTTACCTTCATTCTTTGCTTCCCTTCACTTATCTTACTTTTTTTCCACTTTCTACTTCTTCCCTGTCTTCTGACCACCTACTCCCTTTTTTCCCTCTTTCCCCTCCTACTGCCTGTAGGATAAGTTAGATTTCAATACTTACCAGGGTATGTTATTCCTGTCTTGAACCAGATCTGATAACAGTAAAGCTCAAATACTGCTGTTCTTCCTCCCTTCTTTCCCCCTACTAAAATGTGTTTTTTGCCTCTTCATTTGATGTAATTTACCCTTTTCTACTACCTTCCTACCTCTTCTCACATAACCCTCCCTTTACATCTCTTAATTATGTGTTTTTTATCCTTATATCAGTTATTTATACAGACATTCACAGTCTATGTGTATCCCTTTCAATTGTCATAATGGCTGTACTATTCTCAAGATTGACATATATATATAACATACATAAGATGGTATAATCCTATACAAAGATGGAAATATTTTGCCCTTGTTGATTAATAAGGTTTGTGGGGTTTTCTCCCACTGTTTACCTTTTTATGTCTCTCTTGTGTTTTGTATTTGAAGATCAAATTTTCCATTGCGTTCTGGCGTTTTCATCAGGAAGGTCTGGAATACCCTTATTTCATTGAATATCCATCTCCTTGCTTAAAAAGTATGCATAATTTTGCTGGGTAGTTGATCCTTGGTTGTAATCCAAGCTCCTTTGCCCTTCAGAATATCACATTCCAATTTCTCCTGTCATTTAATCTAGAAGCTGAGAGATCCTGCATGATCCTAACTATAGTTCCACAATATTTGAATTATTTCTTTTTGGCTGCTTGCAGTATTTTCTCTTGATTTTGTAATTCTGAAATTTCTCTATAATATTTCTTGGTGTTTTAAATTTGGGATCTCTTTCAGGGGGTGATCAGTGGATTCTTTCATTGACTATTTTACCCTCCATTTCTAGGAACTCTGGGCAGTTATCTTTGATAATTTCTTTGAAGATACTGTCAAGGCTCTTTTTTTCATCATGGATTTCCAGTAGACCAATAATTCTTAAATTGTCTCTCCTGGATCTATTTTCCAGGTTAGTTGTTTTTCCAATCGGATATTTCACATTTTTTTTTCTATTTTTTCTACTTTTTTATGTTCTATTTCTATTTTTTCTATTTTCTTTACATTTTGTTTGACTACTTCTTGATGTCTCATAGAGTCATTAGCTTCCACTTGCTAAATTCTAATTTTTAATGAGTTGCTGTCTTCATTTTGCTTTTGAATCTCCTTTTCCAATTGGTTAATTTTACCTCTGAGGGCATCATTTTCTCTATTTCGGTTATGAATCTCCACAGCCATTTTGCCCATCTCAATTTTTAAGGGCTTGATTTCATCAGTGTTTTTTTTTCCATTTTTTCCTTTTCTCCATTTTTTCTTTTACATCCCTAATTTGGTTTTTAAAATCCTCCTTTAGCTCTTCCAGTAATGCTTTTTGGGCTTGAGACCAGTTCACATTCCCTTTTGAGGTACCAGATGTTGGTATAGTGTCATTGCTATCCTCTTCCAAATTGGTATTTGATCATGCCTGTCTTCATAAAAAACAATCAATGGCCCTTGGGTTTTTTGTGTTCTTCATCATGTTTGTTAGCCTCTTCTGACTTTACAATGAATTTCTACTTTTGGGGCTCAGGGCTCTCTGTCCCAGGTTTCTTATTTTGGGGACTGTGAGCCCAGTTACTGGCTTTGTGTATTATAGCTTTCAATTTCCTGAGGTGTGAGGGAGGGCTCTGGCTGCCTGGGGTCTCCTATTGCCCTGGGGCTGCTCTCCAGTACTGCTGCTCTTCAGCAATGGTCTCCACTCTTTGTTGTTTGTGCTGGTGTCTGCCTCTTCCCCTAGGTGTGCAAGGGTGCATCTGGGCTCCTGATGTTGTCCCCTGCTGCCTCTGCTCTGCTGGGACCCAGGAAGTGCCACTGCTTGGCCACTGAAGCCCCACTTCTGTCTCTTCTTTTCCAGCATTTTTTCTGAGGAATTCTCTGGGTCAGGGAGGGATGGATTAGAGCCATTTACCTGGCCATTATGTCTCCTGGAAGTTCAAGAAGACTGCATTTCAAACCTTTGGGCTACAAGCCTCAGGAGTTGATATCTCACAGCCAAAGGCATTGTGCTGCTGCCTCTCCTTCCTTCCTTAGACTGCCATCCTGTGTTGGGAGGCCTGGGAATCTCCACTGGTTTTGGGCACCCAGCTTTCTCCCAGCCTGTCTTGCACGTTGATTTTTACAGCTCCTTCTGCTTTTATGCTGTCTGGAGCAGCTCTGCATGAGCACTCTGCCAGTCTGCAGATTTTTCCTGTTGGCCTTTCAGAGTCTCCTGATTTGGAAATTCACCTCACTCAGACTGCTCGCAGTTTTAAACTGCATCAGATCTGCTCAGATACACTTTTTTATGGGAATCTGAAATAACTTGGAAGAGAGCTCCAGTAATACACAGTTTTCATGTGGCCATCTTGGCTCTGCCCCGTCTTTCAACAAACTGCTTTTTCTTTCCACTTTTATGTGGGATAATTTACCCCATTCTATCTTTCCCTTTCTCCCTCTCTCAATATATTCTTCTCTCATACCTTAATTTGATTTTATTTTTTTAGATATCATCCCTTCATATTCAACTCACTCTGTGCCCTGTCTATATATATATATATATATATATATATATATATATATATATATATATATATATATATATATATATATATATATATATTTTCCTTTCAGCTACCCTAATACTGAGAAATGTCTCATGAATTACACACATCACCTTTCCATGTAGGAATGTAACAAAGCAGTTCAACTTTAGTAAGTCCCTTATGATTTCTCTTTCTTGTTTACCTTTTCACACTTCTCTTGATTCTTGTGTTTTAAAGTCAAATTGTCTATTCAGCTCTGGTCTTTTCATTGACAAAGTTTGAAAGTCTTCTATTTGGGGGTGGAGCCAAGATGGCGGCTGGAAAGCACGGACTAGTGTGAGCTCCTTGCCGAGCCCCTCCAAAAACCTATAAATAATGTCTCTGAACCAATTCCAGAACTGCAGAACAAAGAAAATAGCAGAGGGAAGCAGGGCTCCAGCCCCAGGACAGCTTGGAGGGTCTCTAGGTGAGTTCTACCCCACACTGAGCTGGGAGTGGAGTGGAGCTGAGCGCAGCAGTGCCCAGCTTGGGTGGCACAGACCAACCAGACCTGGAGCCGGATGGAGCATGCCCTAGTGCCCTAAATCAGTGAGCTGCAGCAGTTCCCAGGCTTCTCAACCCACAAACACCAAAGACAACAGAGAAGGTTAGTGGGAAAAGCTGCTGGGGACAGAGTTTATAAAGTTGTTTGCATTTCGGCCACTGCCCTGGTGGCAGAGGAGGTGGGGCAGCTACAGAACTACAGCTGCAGTTGCTTTCAGCCCCAGGACAACCAGGTGGTAGGAATTAAGTGGTGGATCAGAGCAGGTGTGAAGATCCTGCTGAAGATCTAAGTCCAATCTGGGTTGGGGCTTCTTGGGGAAGGAGCAGTGATGGTGTGGCAAAGCTGGCACATCCCCCCAGGCTTGGAACATAGTTCTCTTAACTCTACAAGCAGTCATACCCCACTGAAAAAGTCAAGGCTCAAGTTTGTTGGCTGGGAATATAGCTAGGCAGCAAAAACACACCCAGATTCAGTGTCAGACACTGGAATCTTTCTTTGGTGACAAATAAGACCAAAACATACAGCCTAAAGAAGTCAACAAAGTGCTAGAGCCTACAACAAAAGCCTCCAAGAAAAACATGAACTGGTCTCAGGCCATGGAAGAGCTCAAAAAGGATTTGGAAAAGCAAGTTAGAGAAGTAGAGAAAAAATTGGGAAGAGAAATGAGAAGGATGCGAGAAAACCATGAAAAACAAGTCAATGACTTGCTAAAGGAGACCAAAAAAATACTGAAAAATATACTGAAGAAAGCAACACCTTAAAAATTAGACTAACTCAAATTGCAAAAGAGATCCAAAAAGCCAATGAGGAGAAGAATGCCTTGAAAGGCACAATTAGCCAAATGGAAAAGGAGGTCCAAAAGAACACTGAAGAAAATACTACCTTAAAAATTAGACTGGAGGCCAAGATGGTGGCTGGAAAGCAGGGACCAGCATGAGCTCCCAGCCAAGTCCCTCTATGAACCTATAATAAATGATTCTGAACCAATTCTAGAACTGCAGAACCCACAAAACAGCAGAGGGAAGCAGGGCTCCAGCCCAGGACAGTCTGGATGGTTTTCTGGGTGAGGTCTATCCCACACGAAGCTGGGAGCTGGGAGCTGGGAGCGTAGCTGAGCAGAACCCAGTGAGCAGCGTGGACCAACCAGACCAGGAGCCGGGTGGAATATGCCCTACCACCCTGAATCAGTGAGCTGCAACAGTCACCAGACTTCTCAACCCACAAACACCAAAGACAGTGGAAAAGTTTAGTGGGAAAAGCTGCAGGACTGGCAGGAGTTCACAGTTCTACTTCCAGCCCCGGGGACAGCGGAGCTGGGGAAGCTAAAGCTGTTGTTGCTTCTGGCCCCAGGCCCACCTGGTGGGAGGAATTAAGTGGCGGATCAGAGCAGGAGTGCACAGCCTGTGGAAGATCTAAGCCCAATCCGGGTTGGGGGTTCTTGGGGAAGGAGTAGTGCTGGTGTGACAGAGCTGGCACCCCCCCCCAAATGTGGAACATAGAACTCTTTAGGCTACAAGCAGTCATACCCCACTGAAAAACTCCAGGATCAAGTTAGTTGGCTGGGAATATGGCCAGGCAGCCAAAACGCGCCCAGATTCAGTCTCAGACTTTGGATTCTTTCTTTGGTGACAAAGAAGACCAAAACATACAGAGACAAGAAGTTAACAAAGTCAAAGAGCCTACAACAGAAACTTCCAAGAAAAACATGAACTGGTCCCAGGCCATGGAAGAGCTCAAAAGGGATTTGGAAAAGCAAGTTAGAGAAGTAGAAGAAAAATTGGGAAGACAAATGTGAAGGATGTGAGAAAACCATGAAAAACAAGTCAATGACTTGCTAAAGGAAACCCAAAAAATACAGAAAAACACACTGAAGAAAACAACACCTTAAAAAACAGACTAACTCAAATGGCAAAAGAGCTCCAAAAAGCCAATGAGGAGAAGAATTCCTTGAAAGGCACAATTAGCCAAATGGAAAAGGAGGTCCAAAAGACCACTGAAGAAAATACTACAAGAAAGTTTAGACACAGGGAGATCAACCCATCATAAAGTAAAAAGATATATTAACCAATGTGTCTCAAATGATTTCAACATGCCCACCTGTCTCAAATCTATGCATCTAGTCTTATAGACTTTTCAAGGTTTGGGTTACTTTCCTTTGACAACTGTGACTAACAACAAAAATTAATATGTAGCATTTTCCACACACTTACCAAATTAATGTCCATTTGATTTCCACACAGTCAAATCAAAACAAAATATAGGCTAATTTGATTCATATTTACAGCTTAGTGTCATGACTTTGAATCTTCAGTGCAATAAATATGGTTTTCTTTGTTTCCCCTCTCTCTCCTTTTATAGGAGTTAAGGAATGGTTGAAGAAAGGTCATAAGATGTTGACCATGAGAACCAATACACTACTTCAGAAAACAGAGATTTTAAAGTTCAAGTCATCTGGAAAGAGTCTAAATTCAATTCTCTAAGTTAAAAAAACATAAATATGAAACCACATGTAAATTTGTATTATAAATATAGTGATTCACCAATAATGCATAATGAATAAAAAATTGCTCAGATGGGTAAATTTTAAGAAAATGATGACTTGGAGACTATAGGTTCCTAATGCCAAGATGTGAAAAATGAAAAAAAAAATCAATTAACTAATTGTATCATTTGATACCAGCACATCATAGAGTTTTAAGACTATAACTCTAGACAAGAAGAGATCTAAGACCGGAAGAGATCTTAGAGATAATTTAGTTCAAACCTCTTATTTTACGTATAGGAAAGTTAATGCCCATAAAGATTAATTTTATTTTGTCCAACTTCACAAGAGTTAGAATCATTAACAGGAACACAACCTAGGTCTTATGATTTCTATTTTGTGATGCTAAAAAATGGTTTGACAACTGTTTACTGAGTTGACCAGACTGTTAAACAGGTTGAGTAAATCTACTATTTACTTGGTCTTGCATATGAGATTCCAAGCAAGGGATTTTTTGCCTCTTAATGTTATGTGAGTAAAACGCATCTACTGGTTGATATCTTTTACTTTACTTCTTATATACAAATAATTGTTTGCAATGTTTTGCAGCTGATTTACACCCAAATTTCTCTCAGTTACACTTTGGGTTAGTTGCAATTTTGACTCCTCAGAGTCACCCTTGATCTATGATTTGTAGTCATGTATATGACTATCACTGAAAGAATGATTTTGGTTTTAAAAAAAGGAAGGCTTTGTTAAATAAAAAGTTAGCATAATCCTTAAGCCAGGAAATATCAATAGTGGCAAAAACAGAATCCTTTTGGTTTACTTTTCATAAAATTATTATGAAGCTTACTGTAAAGGTCCAAAATGAAAAATAAAGTTTTAATCTGCAGCTATTTTGTCTATACTTTTCCCTGACTTGTTGAGGGGAAAAAAAAAACTAATTAAAGGATTCCTTTCAGAGGCACCTTTGCTCCAATGTTTATTGTACTCATTTTGATTTTCCTTGAACTTTTCTGTGTTCTAATTTGTCTATTGAATCTTCAAAGAACAGTATAGTATAGCATGATACGCATGAGATAAACTAAAAGTGTAGGTTTTATTACTGATTCCCTATGATCACCATTTAACCTTTCTCTACATCAGCTTTCTTATTTTCAAAATGAAGATGAAATTCCAATCTCCTCTCACCTAAGGTAACAGAGAGAAATGTGAAATGGACTTTAAGATTTAAACATATAAGTACAATATTGATTTTCATGCTAATCACTTTAAAAAACCTCTTCTACCCATAATTCACAAGTACTTCTGCATTTTAAACAGAAGACTTGGAATAAATCTGTTTGAGAATTGTTATATGCCATCAGTAATTATAATTGGTTTGTACATATGTCATCATTAATTACTGGAATTTCAATCCATTCAAATCTAGGCAAAGATAATAGATATTGCCTACATAGTATTTCATTAATCCACTGCAATGAATAATTTGTGAATTTTGCCCAACTCCTTCCACCAATTCTTAAGTAAATATTTACTGAGTTAAAGGTACAGATACTCATAAATATTGGTCTGGGGTTGGTAGAACACCAATCTTGCTTCCTGAACACAATTCCACATGTTGTTCCAATGTTAGATTTCAAACCCTGAGAATGTTCAATTCATCCTCCATAATCAAATAAATCCTTGTAAACACTTTCCCAAAAGATGAACAAAACTTTGAAATAGCAATTCCATTTGAAGAAAGTTGATGGCAGTAGAATTCCTATAATGAATGATCTTATATTTGGAGGCATTTCAGTGAGACTCCTTGTCTGTTGGCAATTTATTTTTAAGTTGCTTTTGTTTATTTCTTATTTTTAAAAGAAGTGGAAAACAATGTACAAAGTAGCAAATCAGTCAACTTAGTAAACATCCTTTAATGTATTAAAGGATCATATTGTTAATTAGATAAATTGTTTCTTTAATATAACACTTATAGGCAACACAAACTAAGACTTAATAATAAACCAAGAATACAATTTTTTATTCCAAACAATGTTTTCTAAATTGGATAAATTTTTTATGGTCCAACTATTTTATATAATATATATAGCTATGTTGACCTAAATAGTTTAAACATTAATAAATGGGAAAAGAAAGTTAAATGAAAAAGTATATTTAAATTTAATGAGACATTTTTGTTGAAAGATTTATTCACAGTACAATTTTACCATATTATGCAATCATTAGAAACAGTTGAGTTATATGTTAAATTTATATTTTCCTGAAAGAAATTTTAAAGGATATATTTGCTACAAGAATTAACACAAAAGCGTAGAAACTCAGAAATTATGAGAGCTTTGCAATTTTATCTATACAAAAATAGAACAGGATATGTCAGTGGTAATGGACTCTCCATCATTTAGATAAAGTTTTTAAGCAAAAATTAAGTGACATTTGTCATGAATGATCTCATGAGGAAAAGGGGTTATTTTCCAGTTACAAGTGGTACTCAGTGATCTCTTGAGGTCCCTTCAGAAATTTCTCTCCTTTTTGTTACCTCTTTCCTTAGTTTTTGAGTATTCCTAGTTCTTTAATCTTTCTTGCATTTATATATTTAATTCTTTCCTGAGCTCTCCCCAGACTCCCTGGGAACTTGTTTAAATAATGCCATAAAACAATTCCTGGAGTGGCAGAACCCACAAAAGGACAGGGTAAAATAATTTTCTAGCCAAAGACAACTTACAAGGTGAGCAGGAAAGGTTGGTTGCATCTGGGTGAGAGTGGAGCACAATCCACTGCAGGCTGCACTAGGACAGACCAAGCCCCAACAAACTAGGACCAGGTCTTGGGAGCAAGTTAATTGATACTGGCAGCAGCTGCTTCTGAAGCTTAGATGGTAAAGGGACTGAACAACTAGTCAGAAGGAGATTATGAGGATCTCTTTGCAGGAACTGGGGACAGTACTCTGTTCCTTTGCCCATACTCAGATATGGGTTACAGTCCTAGGTGGCAGATCCAGGGCAAAAAGGAACACTAGCACACCAGATTTTGTGGGGACATAGTGGAGCAGGGAACCTCATCACAGTTCCAGGGCAGAAAATAATGCTTGTGGTTGCTCACAAACCAGAGTACAGGCCAGGGTAGTGGTTAATACAGCTCTCCTTAGATCATACCACCTTGAAAGGACTTAAAACATACAGGTCTGTAGAAGTATCTCTGAAAATAGCTGTACAAAAACCCTCAAGCTTGGGATAGTGTTCTCTCCACTCTGGAAGCAGAGCTCTAATTTAACAAAGAGTTAAAAATCAAGAAATAGGCTTGGAAAATGAGCAAAGAACAGAAAAATATCTGATCACGGAAAGTTACAATGGAGACAAAAAATATCAAAACACACACTCAGGAGATAACAAAGTCAAAGATCCTACATCCAAAGTATCAACAAAAAAATTAAATTGGTCTCAGGTCATGGAAACACTCAAAAAGAATTTTGAAAATCAAGTAAGATACCTAGAGGAAACAATGGGAAGAGAAATGAGAGTGATGCAAGAAAATCATGAAAAAAGTCAACAGCTTGGTGAAGGAGACCCACAAAATATAATGAAGAAATAACACCTTAATAAAAAGACTAGGCCAAATAGTAAAAGAGGTACAAAAAGGCAATAAGGAGAAGAATGCATTGGAAAGCAGAATTGGTCAAATGGAAAAAGAGGCACAAAATTTCATGGAAGAAAAAAAAATCCTTAATAAGCAGGATTGACCAAATGGAGAAAGAGTTACAAAAACTTTCTGAAGAGATAATTTCTTAAAAATTAGAATTGAGCAAATGGAAGCTAATGACTGTGAGAAGTCAAGAAACAATAAACCAAAACCGAAAGAAAGAAAAAAATAGAAGAAAATGTGAAATATCTCATTGGAAAAGCAACTAACCTGGAAAACATATCCAGGAGAGATAATTTTAAAATTATTGGACTACCTGAAAGCCATGAACAAAAAAAAGCCTCAACACCATCTTTCAAGAAATTATCAAGGGAAATTGTCCTGTCATTCTAGAACCAAAAGATAAAAGAGAAATTGAAAGAACCCCCCAATCACATCCTGAAAGAGATCCCAAAATGAAATTTCCCAGGAATATTATAGCTGAATTCCAGACCTACCAGGTCAAGAAGAAAATATTGCAAGCAGCTTGAAAGAAATAATTCATGTCATAGAGCCATGGTTAAGATAACACAAGATTTAGCAGCTTCTATGCTAATGCATCAGAGGACTTAGAATATGATATTCTGGAGGGCAAAGGAGCCAGAATAGCTTGCTCAGCACAAATGAGCATAATTTTTCAGGGAGAAAAATGGACCTCCAATAAAATAGAAGACTTTCAAGCATTCTTGAAAAGACTGGAGCTGAATGGAAAACTTGACTTTCAAATTCAAGAGAAGCCTAAAAAACTAAACAGGAAAGAGAAATCATAAAGGCCTTGGTAAGATAAAACTGTTTACATTCCTACATGGAAAGATGACACCTGTAACTTAACGAGAAATTTCTCCTTATTAGGTCAGTTAAGAGTATATATCCAGAGGGAACAGGTGTGAGTTGAATATTAAGGGATGATATATAAAAATAAAATTAAGTGGTGAGAGAGGAATGTAATAGGAGAAAGGGAAAGAAAAAGGTAAAATGAGTCAAATTATCTCAAATAAAAGAGACAAGAAAAAAAATTTTACAGTGGAGGGGAAGAAAGAAGGGTTGAGTGAAAAGGAGTGTACCTTACTGGTGTGGTTGTGACCTGATTCAACCTCTCTGTAGAGCAATTTGGAACTGTGCTCAAAGGGATATAAAAGTATGCATATCCTTTGACCTAGCAATACCACTACTATGTCTGTATCCAAAAAGAAATAAAAAACAAAACTGAAAAGGAACTATAGGTACAAAAATATTTATAGAAGCTCTTTTTCTTGTGGCTAAGCATAGGATATTCAGTGGATGCTCATCAATTGAGGAATGGGTAAACAAATTGTGATATGTGATTTTGATTGAATATTATTGTGCTATAAGAAATTACAAGCAGGAGGCTCTCAGAAAACTCTGTGAAGACTTATAGAAGCCAATGCAAAGTGGCATATACCATGTACAAAGTAACAACAATACTGTAAGATCATGAGCTGTTAATGACCTAGCTATTCTCATCAATACAAGGATCCAAGACAACTCAAAAGCACTTATGATGAAAAATGCTATCCATCCCCAGAGAAAGAATTGATGGTGTCTGAATACAAATTGAAGCAGACTTTTTCCACTTTATTTTTCTTGAGTTTTTTTGCCTACATTTTATTTCACAACATTACTAACATGAAGATATGTTTTGCATGACTATGTATGTATAATCTATATCAAATTGCTTACCTTCTCGATGAGGGCAGTGGGGAGGCAGGAAGGGAAAGAATTTGTAACTCTATGTTTTAAAGAAATGAATGTTAAAAAATATTTTTAACATATAATCAGAGAGAAGATGGCGGCTGGTAAGCACGGACTAGAGTGAGCTCCGTACCCGAGTCCCTCCAAAAACCTATAAAAATGGCTCTGAACCAATTCTAGAACGGCAGAACCCACAGAACAGCAGAGGGAAGCAGGGCTCCAGCCCAGGACAGCCTGGATGGTCTCTGGGTGAGGTCTATTCCACACGGAGCTGGGAGCTGGGAACGGAGTGGAGCAGAGCCCAGCCTGAGCAGCGTGGATGATCCAGACCAGAAGCCAGGCGGAGGGGTCCTAGCGCCCTGATTCAGTGAGCTGCGGCAGTTACCAGACACCTCGACCCACAAACACCAAAGACTGCGGAGAATGTTAGTGGGAAAAGCTGCGGGAGTGGAAGGAGTTCGCGGTTCGGCTTCCAGCCCCGGGGGCAGCAGAGGTGGGGCAGCTACGGCTGTTGCTGCTTCCGGGTCCAGATCCACCTGGTGGGAGGAATTAAGTGGCGGATCAGAGGAGGAGTGCAACAGCCTGCTGAAGATCTAAGCCCAGTCTGGACTGGGGGTCTTTGGGGAAGGAGGAGTGCAGCTCTGACAGAGCTGGCACCTCCCCCCCAAACGTAGAACATAGAACTTGTTAGTCTACAAGCAGTCATACCCCACTGAAAAACTCAAGGGTCAAGTTAGTTGGCTGGGAATATGGCCAGGCAGCGAAAATGCGCCCAGATTCAGTCTCAGACTTTGGATTCTTTCTTTGGTGACAAAGAAGACCACAACATACAGCCTAAAGAAGACAACAAAGTCATAGAGCCTACAACAAAAGCCTCCAAGAAAAACATGAACTGGCCCCAGGCCATAGAAGAACTCAAAAAGGATTTGGAAAAGCAAGTTAGAGAAGTAGAGGAAAAATTGGGAAGAGAAATGAGAAGGATGGGAGAAAACCATGAAAAAGAAGTCAATGACTTGCTAAAGGAGACCCAAAAAAATACTGAAAAATACACTGAAGAAAATAACACCTTAAAAAACAGACTAATTCAAATGGCAAAAGAGCTCCAAAAAGCCAATGAGGAGAAGAATGCCTTGAAAGGCAGAATTAGCCAAATGGAAAAGGAGGTCCAAAAGACCACTGAAGAAAATACTACTTTAAAAATTACAATGGAGCAAGTGGAAGCTAGTGACTTTATGAGAAATCAGGATATTATAAAACAGAACCAAAGGAATGAAAAAATGGAAGACAATGTGAAATATCTCCTTGGAAAAACCACTGACCTGGAAAATAGATCCAGGAGAGATAATTTAAAAATTATTGGACTACCTGAAAGCCATGATCAAAAAAAGAGCCTAGATACCATCTTTCAGGAAATTATCAAGGAGAACTGCCCTGATATTCTAGAGCCACAGGGCAAAATAGAAATTGAAAGAATCCATTGATCGCCTCCTCAAATAGATCCCAAAAAGAAATTTCCTAGGAATATTGTTGCCAAATTCCAGAGCTCCCAGATCAAGAAGAAAATACTGCAAGCAGCCAGAAAGAAACAATTTGAGTATTGTGGAAACCCAATCAGAATAACCCAAGATCTGGCAGCTTCTACATTAAGAGATCAAAGTGCTTGGAATGTGATATTCCAGAGGTCAATGGAGCTAGGATTAAAACCTAGAATCACCTACCCAGCAAAACTGAGTATCATGTTCCAAGGCAAAATATGGATTTTCAATAAAATAGAGGACTTTCAAGCTTTCTCAGTGAAAAGACCAGAACTGAATAGAAAATTTGACTTTCAAACACAAGAATCAAGAGAAGCATGAAAAGGTAATCAAGAAACGGAAATTGCAAGGGACTTACTAAAGTTGAACTGTTTTGTTTACATTCCTACATGGAAAGATGATGAGTATGATTCATGAGACCTCAGTATTAGGGTAGTTGAAGGGAATATGCATATATATATATATATATATATATATATATATATATATATATATATATATAAGTGAATGTGTATGTATGTATATATCTATGTGTATATGTATGTATGTGTATGTATGTATATATATATGTGTTTATATATATATATATATATATATATATATGTAAAAGAGAGAGAGCAGACACAGGGTGAGTTGAAGATGAAGGGAAGATATCTAAAAGAATAAAATGAAATTAAGGGATGAGAGAGTAACATACTGAGAGAGGGAGATACGGAGAGATAGAATGGGGTGGATTATCTCGAATAAAGGTGGCAAGAGGAAGCAGTTCTATGGGAGGAGGGGACAGGGCAGGTGAGGGGGGAATGAGTGAACCTTGCTCTCATCAGATTTGGCCTGAGGGGGAATACCATACATACTCAGTTGGGTATCTTATCCCACAGGAAAGAAGAGGAAGATAAAAAAAAAATAAAAGGCGGGGCGGGGGGGGGATGATGGAAGGGAGGGCAGATGGGGGTGGAAGTAATCAAAACAAACACTTTGGAAAGGGGACAGGTTCAAGGGAGAAAATTCAATAAAGCGGGATGGGTTGGGAAGGAGCAAAATGTAGTTAGCCTTTCACAACATGAGTATTGTGGAAGGGTTATACATAATAATACATGTGTGACCTAGGTTGAATTGCTCAACTTCTTAGGGAGGGTGGGTGGGAAGGGAAGAGGGAAGAGAATTTGGAACTCAAAGTTTTAAAATCAGATGTTCAAAAACAAAAAAAAAAGTTTTTGTATGCAACTAAAAAATAAGATACACAGGCAATGGGGCGTAGAAATTTATCTTGCCCTAGAAGAAAGGAAGGGAAAAGGGGATGAGAGGGGAGGGGGGTGATAGAGGGGAGGGCTGACTGGGGAACAGGGCAACCAGAATATAAGCCATCTTGGAGTGGGGGGGGAGGGTAGAAATGGGGAGAAAATTTGTAATTTTTTTTTTTGAATACCCCACTGAAGCTTGCAGACCCTGCTGCTTTTCACTTTGGTGTCTTTCTCTTTTCCTACCACCCCACAATAAAATCTTTTTTACTTGAAAAAAACAAAAACAAAAAAACATATAATCAGAGAAAAATAAAATTTCATTTTCTGAGCCTGCTTCTAAAAAACTACATTTTACTCATTTCCTTCATAATGTATTTTGTTATTCAATTTTAGTTTTTTCTTCTTTGATTCATGGCTATTATTGTTTATTATATTTTTAATCTATTGCCCATTGAATTAAAACTTGTAAGGTACATATTTTTTGGATTCTTCTAATTGGTTTCTATGTTCTTGTGTTGTAGATTTTGGCTCCTGCTCCCTTATTTTTCTGTTGTGACTCACTCTTGAAAATATCAGTTTCTTCAGGACATAGAAAAAATATTGTACCATTTTCCCTTGTCCTCTTTATTCTTAGGTTCCTATACACTTCTCCATCACCTAGAAACTATTTTGCCTTTGGTTATTAACATTTTCTCCCTTGGTTAATCTGCTTTTATTCAATGTCTTTACCTAAATTTTCTTCCCCCTGAAATATTTGATTTTTTTCATTTTCCTTTTATTTTCCCCTATTGTTTCTCTTCCTACCTCCTTTTGATGACAATTTTTCTATTGGTTGAACTATAAAGCTGGCTTATCCTCTTCCCACACTGGGCAATTGGCAGTTCTCCACCCTAGGTTTTTGCTCAAATGAAATTCTAGGGGGGGCAGAAGTGGCCCGACATGAATACTGGCTTTTACCTTCAGGTTTAATGGAGAGCCATACAATCCCACAATTGCCCACATGTCTTAACTGAGGTTTTTTCTCTGACTAAGCCCTGTTGAGAGACAGGATACTAACATTACTTATTGTTTAAATAAGTTTTGTCATTTGATTCTTTGAGGAATTATTAAGAGAATATTGTGGAATCAGAATGCAGAGCTGAATTCTCTCAGAGGTATGTGGGTCCCTGTATATACCCACCTTCAGGGAGAGGTCAGCTTTGGGGAAGTGGTGCTAAGTAAATTAGTAATTAGCTTTCAACTGAGTTGCCACTTTTGGGGAGTTTTTGATGTCCCCTTTCATACAGGCAGCTGAAATTGATTTATCTCTGGTGCATAATAAATATTTTAGAAAAGTTTGTAAAGTTATAAAAATCAGAAAAAAATGCCTAGTTCACTATCTTGTTGGTCATGTGACCTGGAAGTCTAATGATCTCTGTTTTTGTTTTGTTTTTGTTTTTAACTATTCTCCCATTTTTTTTTTTTACAAATTGTAAAGACTTTTTTGAACTATAGGAGAATAAATAACACCTCCAAACTCCATGTCCCTCTAAAGTATCATTTTTCGTTCTTCTTTCTCAGCACCCATATCAAAATAGTTGTCAAGACATATAGGTTCTACCTTTGAACCAATATATCTCCTTTTTATCCTCTGGCACTGCTGCCACTCTGGTGCAGGACATTATCACCTAAAATGTGGACTATTTCAATAGCCTCCTATTTGGTCTCCCTTTAGTCTCTCCTCATTTCAGTCTATCATCTGTTAAACTGTTGTTTCTATACAGTTCTGACCATATCACCACCAATTCAATAAACCCCAATGGCTCATTATTTCAGAGAACCAATAACAAAATGCCATTTGTCATAAAAACACTTCATAACCTGAACCCTCCCTACCATTCCAATATTCTTACACCTGATTCTCCCCTCACCCCACATACTCTGCAATTTAATTATATCCTTCTCTGTTATGTTCATTTTACACAATGCTTCATCTAAAGATTATTTTATTCTTTTAATTATTAGTTATTTATTTAATACTTTTAGTTTTCAACCTTGATTTCCACAAGAGTTTGAATTCCAAATTTTCTCACCATTTCTACCCTCCCCCCCACTCCAAGATGGCATATATTCTGATTGACCCATTCCTCAGTCAGCCTTCCCTTCAGTCACCCCACTCTGCCCCCCATCTCTTTTTCTTTTATTTTCTTGTAGGGCAAAATAGATTTCTATGCCCCAGTGCATGTATGTATTATTTCCTAGTTGCAGGTAAAAAATTTTTTTTGGAATATCTGCTTTTAAAACTTTGAGTTCCAAATTCTCTCCCCTCTTCCTTCCCCACCCACCCTCCCCAAGAAGGCAAGAAATTCAACATAGTCCACACGTGTCATTATGTAAAACCCTTCCACAATATTCATGTTGTGAAAGACTAACTATATTTTGCTCCTTCCTATCCTATCCCCCTTTGTTCAATTTTCTCCCTTGACCCTGTCCCTTTTTGAAAGTGTTTGCTTTTGATTACCTCCTTCCCCTATCTTCCATCCCTTCTATCATCCCCCCTTTTTATCTCCTTCCCCCTTCTTTTCTGTGAGGTAACATACCAAACTGAGTATGTATATTATTCCCTCCCCAGGTCAAATCCGATGAGAGCAAGATTCACTCATTCCCCCTCACCTGCCACCTCTTCCCTTCCAACAAACTGCTTTTTCTTGTCACTTTTATGTGAGATAGAAATAATTTACCCCATTCTATCTCTCCCTTCCTCCATCTCTCAATACATTCCTCTCTCATCCCTTAATTTGATTTTATTTTTTTCCATATCATCCCTTCATATTCAACTCACCCTGTGCCCTGTGTCTATATATAAATGCATATATACATATTTATATATATGCATATATATGTATGTATATATATGTATATATATATATATATATGTATATGTATATACATATTCCCTTCAGCTACCCTAATACTGAGGTCTCATGAATTATACACATCATTTTAACTGCACAAATGTAAACATGTAAACAAAGCAGTTCAAGTTTAGTAAGTCCCTTATGAGTTCTCTTTCTTGTTTACCTTTTAATGCTTCTCTTGATTCTTGTGTGTGAAAGTCAAATTTTCTACTAAGCTCTGGTCTTTTCACTGAGAATGCTCGAAAGCCCCCTATTTTATTGAAAGTCTATATTTTGTCTTGGGGCATGATACTCAGTTTTGCTGGGTAGGTGATTCTTGGTTTTAATCCTAGCTCCATTGACCTCCAGAATATCACATTCCAAACCCTTCAATCCCTTAAATGTAGAAGCTGCTAGATCTTGTGTCATCCTGATTGTGTTTCCACAATACTCAAATTGTTTCTTTCTGGCTGCTTGAAATATTTTCTACTTGATCTGAGAGCTCTGGAATTTGGCAACAATATTCCCAGGAGTTTTCTTTTCGATAATTTTTTCAGGAGGTGATCAGTTGATTCTTTCAATTTCTATTTTACCCTCTGGCTCTAGAATATCAGGGCAGTTCTCCTTGATAATTTCTTGAAAGATGATATCTAGGCTCTTTTTTTGATCATGGCTTTCAGGTACTCCAATAATTTTTAAATTATCTCCCCTGCATCTATTTTCCAGGTCACTGGTTTTCCAATGAGATATTTTGCATTGTCTTCCACATTTTCATTCCTTTGGTTATGTTTTATCATATGTTGATTTCTCATAGAGTCACTAGCTTCCACTTGGTCCAATCTAATTTTTAAGGTAGTATTTTCTTCAATGGTCTTTTGGACCTCCTTTTCCTTTTGGCTAATTCTGCCTTTCAAAGCATTCTTCTCCTCATTGGCTTTTTGGAGCTCTTCTGCCATTTAAGTTAGTCCATTTTTAAGGTGTTATTTTTTCACTATTTTTTGTGTCTCCTTTACCCAGTCATTGACTTCTTTTTCATGGTTTTCTCACATTACTCTCATTTCTCTTCCCAATTTTTCCTCTACTCCTCTAACTTACTTTTCCAAATCCTTTTTGAGCTCTTCCATGGCCTGAGACCAGTTCATGTTTTTTTTGGAGGCTTTTGATATAGGTTCTCTGACTTTGTTGACTTTTTTTGGCTGTATGTATTGGTCTTCTTTGTCAGCAGAGAAAGATTCCAAAGTCTGAGTCTGAATCTGAGTCTGTTTTCACTGCCTGTTTCTGTTCCTAGCCAACTACTTGATCCTTGAGCTTTTGGTTGGGGTATGACTGCATGTAGTGTAGAGAGTACTTTGTTCTAAGTTTGAGGAGCTGTGCTTTTGCTTTCAGAGCTATTTCTATACAGCAAGCTCTGACACACCAGAACTCCTCCACCAAGAACCTCCAACTAGAACCACAACTCAGATCAAAGCAGGCTCTGCATTCCTTCTCTGATCCACCACTTAATTCCTCCCACCAGGAGGGCCTGGGACCAAAAGCAACTGCAGTTGTAACTCTGTAAGTAGCCTCAGAGCTTAACCACCTCCACTGCCCCTGGGCGATGCCCAACCATGACATCCTTTCACTCTGTCCCAGCAGTTTTTCCCACTAACATTCTCTGTTTTCTTTGGTGTTTGTGGGTTTTGAAGTCTGGTAACTGCCATGGCTCACTGATTCAAGGTGCTACGGTCTGTTCCACCCAGCTCCTGGTCTGGTTGGTCTGGGTGTGGCCCATGCTGGGCTCTGCTCCACTCCATTCCCAGCATGGTGCAATACACCTTACCCAGTGACCATCCAGTCTGTCCTGGGCTGAAGCCCTGCTTCCTTCTGCTATTTGTGGGTTCTGAATTTCTAGAATTTGTTGAGAGCCATTTTTATAGTTGCTTGGAGAGCCCTAGGGGAGAGCTTTAGGCTAGTCCCTGGTTTTCAGCTGCCATCTTGACTCCACCCCCCTCATCTACTGATTATTGGCATTTTTACTACCGATTCTTCAAAGTATGAATCTACTCTTTTCTTATCCCCATCACCTAGCTTGTCAGGGCACCTTCAAGGCTTTTCTAAAGTCCCATCTTTTGTAAGAAGTCATGCACGGTCCTTTTTAATTTTAGTAGTTCCCTCTGAAACTACTCAAGCTTATCCTGTCTGAACCTTGTCTGTAAATAAATGTTTGCATGTTTTGCCCCTCCATCCACCCCCTCCCCCCACCCCGCACACAGACCAGCTTAGACTATAAAGTCTTTGAGAGCAGGGGCTGTTTTTTTTTTTTGCTTTGCTTTGTATCCCTAGTAATTATCATAGTGATTTGCATATATAAGGTGATTACTAAATGCTAGTGGACTAACTGATTGACTGACTCTACTTCCATAGTGACAACTGCTCTGCGTCTTATTAGATGCTCTACAAGTTGCTATGTCTTATAAGTTCACAGCCTTGTTGGGCAACAAGTGATCAGCTTCTCTGAACTTAATTAGGGTGAATCTCAGGAATATCCTACTGTTATATTTCAAGAAACATTTATTTAACACCTACTCTTTGCAAAGCTTTGTCATAGGGACCAGAGATAATAGAAATGAGCACTTAAAAAAAGAGGTCCTGACCTAAAGGAGCTTATAAACCATTGTAGGATAACATAACCACTCATTCAACAAACTGATAATTAAGGGGAATACTAACTTTTTTTGTGATTAGGAATAGAATAAGTCATAGGAATAGTTAGCATAGTACTTAGTTCATTGTGGGATAAATGAAAATGGTACTAAAATCTTCCAGTAAAATTAATGCATATTTGAGAAATTACTTTTCTGGCTTGGAGTCGACAAAGGTAAAGTTACCAAACACAGTCATGTTCTCCTAAAGGAGAAATTGTCAGAGAGCCAGCCACAAACTCTAATTGATGCTCTTTTTAGTGTTAGGATTTTATTGTGAACAAAATGCCCCCAAAAGTGTCCTTCACTGTACAAAAGAGCATATTTCTATTCTTAAGCATTAACAGGCACTATTTTTTCTCATAACAGGAATAAATTTAGTCCAAAGTGGCATCTTTAAGAAGTATAAAACATGACTAGGCTGACTCAAGAGCTCCAGCAGTTTCATAGCTGTCAGCATACTCAGCAGGGGTGCCAGCCAAGAACATGGTAACTAGTTAGAGACATAAATGTTACTGGGAAAACACCTTCTGGACTTGGATACTTCATGCCACTATTCTGCCAAGTTCAACCTCAATATGGACGTATGTGTTGGCTCCAGTATTAAAGATTCTGAAAAAAGGACAGGACAAAGGAGTTTGATTTGTGGCTTTATGGCTATTGTAAAGTTATTAAGTAAAAACTTGGCAATTGAAATGCTTTTATCAAGAGAACACTGAGCCATTTTTCCCCCAAAGAATCTGTTCTTTCTCTAATTTATATGAAATGTTGTATAAGCCAGCTAGAGGTAAGAGACAAAGTCTTTTTTTAAATTTTATTTTTTATTTTTTTGCTAAAAATGCAAGATGAAATCTTTGTGACCTAAGGAAACTTGCTTCAAAATGAAAACAGATCTTCATTTTATAGTCAACTTAATGTTTTTGTGAATTATCTACATTTTATCTGTCATCTACATTAAGTTTTAAAACCACTTACAATTGACCTTTCAAAGGAATTCTAACAGAGAAAAAAAGTACTTTGCCTAAATGAAATGAGGTTGATGTGAAGTATATCTTAAAGAATTCAATTTGTGATAATTTGCCTAGGATTCTAACCAAACACCTTATGAAACTAAGGCAGTGATATCCTCCTTTTTGGAAAAAAAATACTTATCCCACATGGACATAGGTTACAGAAGAGAAATAATGACTAAGGATGGAAAATAGTTTTCTATTAAAAAAGACAAAGGAAATGCTTAATTTGAAACAAAAGAACTGTCTTAGGAAGAGAAAAATATTGATATATAATTACTAACTCTCCTCCAATAAACTATGTGCCTATGTTTTCAGGTACATTCCCAGAAAAAGCAAGAGTTAAGACACAACAACAACTTTCAAGAAAAAAAGATCATTAGGGACACGGATCAACAAAAAAGGAGGTGAGACAATCACATATTAAAAATAAGAAATAATAGATAAACACACCAAATCTTAACACTGGTAATGCCCAAATATGAGAAATATAACCTATGCACTAATGAATACATGAATGTATCTAAATATCACACAGTTTCTATGATTATTAGTCATGATGCAGGACTTCAAATTATATATAATTATGTAAGTAGGGGCAATTCCTTTGTCCACTCAACCACACAGTCATACCTTACAACATGGTCTTTGTGACTCTCTGTTATTAAGATAATTTATTACATGGTAATCAGCTTTATGGTGATTAACCTCTATGTAATTAAGCTATTCCTTGAATGCATTTAACAATGACCATATATTTTGGCAGTTGGCCTTTATTGAAAACTTTCAAACATTGTAGGACCTGCCAGAAGTTACGCTCTGATGGTATGGCCATTAGTATAGACTACATAAATATAGGCTTCATAATATAGGCTAATAAAGGCTACATATTTAATATAGGCCTATATGGTGAAGGACTTACATGGAGAATGGTTAAGAATATTAAATATAAAGATGTTTATATACAAATAGACATGATTTTATCCTATATACCATATATTCTTAAAAAATGCAATGTTACACTTCATATGCTATAACTGGCTTAACTTTTTGCCTATGAATCTCACCAACTGGGTCTCCTTATCCCCTACCTACTCTATATACTTTTCCTACCCTAAGTCCTAAGGCTTAAAGGAGCCTTAGATGGAAACAAATCTAGACTTCTCAATAGAAACATGGATTCAATCATTTTTACTGCTTGTCTTGCTCTATCTTTTTATTAAAGTTCTAGAATAGACTCTTATCCCAGGTCCTTTTGTACTGGGTTCATGCCTTAGACAACCTCTTTTCTAATATCTGAGTGCTGCACCTGTGTCTTTATCTACCCTCATTTATTCCACACTTCCCTGGAAACAAATATCTGCTTATTTGGATCTCATCTTATAGCCTGCCTCCAGTCTACCAATTCTTCTAAGTGTTTGATGATTCCCTTGGACTATCTTGACACTAATAACCTGTTTGTTTATGTTCACATACCTGCTATAATAGTCACCTTATGTTCAACTCCCTTTCCAAACTCTTTGCCTGATGTTTTCACCCAGTCATTTTCACATACTTACAAGCTTGTCTTCATCAGATTGGTCTAGTTGCATGGTCCCAGCTTTCCTTGTATGAGCCAAGCCATTAGGCACAGAGGCAACATATTAGCCTTGATCAATACTATTTGAAACCCTTATCCAAATGTTCTAGCCACTATAGAACAGTGGGAAAAATTTGGGAGATGAGGTAACCAGAAAGTGGGGAAAAACAAGCAACTATTCAACTTTTCTAGAGGAAAAGAAAGATAATTTGGTTTCTAGAGTCTGTATTTCTTTCTTTACCACCAATCTCTGCTCCCCAAGTCTCTAAATCCTACCAGCTCTGTCTAATTTCTCTGTGTCTTAGTTGTTTTTGGTTTAATCTAAGACAATATGGCACTGATTTACATATATAGGTTAGGTCACTGATGTACTGTCAATATGATATATGTTGTTTTTAAGAAGTAGTGAGGTATTTGGACTGTCCACTTATACTCTTTTATGATATCTTTTGTCCATTAAGTGGAGCTTTGGTATTTTGGGCCCTCCTGCCATAGAGGGGATGTCAATGGCAACTGTTTCTCTTTGAACAGCAATCCTGAGGGTGTTCCCCTCCTGGCTTGATTTTTTTTTCTTTTTGTAATCAAAGGGGACATCTCTTGAGTCAGTTCTTAAAGAGTCCTATCCGTTGAATGGGCATCGCCTCACTCTGAGTATATAAAAAGGTGTTACCCAAAAAGGGCTAAGGTATCTCATTGCATCCTGGATCTTCTCCAGTCATCTTGATGCATATCTGGTCACTGGATCCAGATGGATCTGGAGGAGAAAGTGAAGCTGGTGACCTTGCACAGCTCTTCCTCACCCAAATCAGAGTCAACTGTAAGTCATGTCATCATTTCCCTGATGTCCTGGTGCTCTATGAAAATGAAGGACAGGGGGGCAGAATCAAGATGGTGGCTAGAAAGCAGGGACCTGCCCAGGGCTCTCCCCCAGGACCCTCTGAACACTGATAAAAAATGGCTCTGAACAAATTCTAGAACTGCAGAACCCATGAAATAGCAGAGGGAAGCAGGGCCCCAGCCCAGGACAGCCTGGATGGTCACTGGGTAAAGTCTATCACACCATGCTGGGAGCAGAGTGGAGCAGAGCCCAGCATGGGCTGCACCCAAACCAACCAGAACAGGAGCCAGGTGGAACATGCTGTAGTGCCCTGAATAACTGAGATGTGGCAGTTATCAACCCACAAACACCAAAGACAACAGAGGTTAGTGGGAAAAGCTGAGGGGACAGAGTGAAAGAAGTTTGTGGTTCAGACACCACCCCAGGGGCAGCAGAGGTGGTGTAGCTACAGAACTACAGCTGCAGTCGCTTTCAGCCCCAGGCCCACCTGTTGGGAGGAAATAAGCAGAGGATTCAAGAAGGAGTACAGAGTCTGCTCAGATCTGAGTTTTGGTCCAGGTTAGCAGTTCTAGGGGGAGGAAGAACACTGGTGTGGTAGAGCTTGCTGTGTAGAAAAAGTTTTAAAACAACAGTGCATCCCTTCAAGCTTGGGACAAAGTACTCTCTCCTCTAGAAGCAGTCATACGCTGATTAAAACTCAAGGGTCAAGTAGTTCGCTGGGAACATGGCCAGGCAGCAAAAATGGACTCAGATTCAGATTCAGATTTTGGAATCTTTCTTTGGTGACAAAGAAGACCAAAACACACAGCCAGAAGAAGTCACCAAAGTCAAAGATCCTACATCAAATGCCTCCAAGGAAAACATGAACTGGTCTCAGGTCATGGAAGAGCTCAAAAAGGATTTGGAAAAGCAAGTTAGAAAAGTAGAGGAAAAATTGGGAAGAGAAATAAGAGTGATGTGAGAAAACCATGAAAAAGAGGTCAATGACTGGGTAAAGGAGATTCAAAAAATACCGAAGAAATTAACACCTTAAAAAATAGGCTAACTCAAATGGCAAAAGAACTCCACAAAGACAATGAGGGGAAGAATACCTTGAAAAGCAGAATAAGCCAAATTGAAAAGGAGGTCCTAAAGACCACTAAAGAAAATAGTACCTTAAAAATTAGATTGGACCAACTGGAAGCTAGTGACTCTATGAGAAATCAACATATGATAAAACAGAATCAAAGGAATGAAAAAATGGAAGACAATGTGAAACATCTCATTGGAAAACCACTGACCTGGAAAATAGATCTAGGAAAGATAATTTTAAAATTATTGGACTACCTGAAAGCCATGATCAAAAAAGGGCCTAGATATCATCTTTCAAGAAATTATCAAGGAGAACTTCCCTGATGTTCTAGAGCCAGAGGGTAAAATAGAACTGGAAAAAATCAACCGATCACCTCCTGAAAAAAAATTGGAAAAGAGAACTCCTAGGAATATTGTTGCCAAATTCCAGAGCTCCAAGATCAAGGAGAAAATACTTCAAGCAGCCAGAAAGAAACAATTTGAGTACTGTGGAAACACAATGAGGATAACAGAAGATATAGCAGCTTCTACATCAAGGGATTGAAGGGCTTGGAATATGATATTCTGGAGGTCAATGGAGCTAGGATTAAAACCAAGAATCGCTTACCCAGCAAAACTGAGTATCATGCTCCAAAACAAAATATGGATTTTAAATAAAATAGAGGACTTTCAAGCTTTCTCAGTGAAAAGACCAAAGCTGAATAGAAAATTTGACTTTCAAACACAAGAATCAAGAGAAGCACGAAAAGAAAAACAAAAAAACCAAATCATAAGGAAATTAATAAAGTTGAACTGTTTCATTTACTTTCCTACATGGAAAGATGACGTATATAATTCATGAGACCTCAGTATTGGGGTAGCTGAAGAGAATATATCTATATCTATATCTATATCTATATCTATATCTATATCCATAGATATATACAGATACATATATATGTATGTATGTATACATATATATATACAGAGGCTACAGGGTGAATTGAATATGAAGGGATTAAAACTAAATCAATAAAATCAAATAAAGGGATGAAAGAGGAACCTATTGTCAGAGGGAGAAAGGGAGAGGTAGAATGGGGTAAATTATCTCACACAAAAGTGACAAGAAAAAGCAGCTTTGTAGGAAGGGAAGAGGGGGCGGGTGAGGGGGAATGAGTGAATCTTGCTCTCATCAGATTTGACTTGAGGAGGAAATAACATACCCACTCAATTGGGTATCTTACCCCGCAGGAAAGAAGGAGGAATGAGATAATAAAAGGAGGGACAGTAGAAGGGATGGTAGATAGGGGGTGGAGGTAATCAAAAACAAAAAATTTTGAAAGGGACAGAGTCAAGGGAGAAAATTGAATAAAAGGGGATAGGATAGGAAGGAGCAAAATATAGTTAATCTTTCACAACATGAATATTGTTTAAGGGTTTTACATAATGATACACATGTGGCCTATGTTGAATTGCTTGCCTTCTTAGGGAGGGTGTATGGGAAGGGAAGAGGGGCAAGAATTTGTAACTCCAAGTTTTAAAAGCAGATGTTCCAAAAAACAGTTTTTACATCCAACTAGGAAATAAGATATACAGGCTGTGGGGCATAAACATCTATCTTGCCCTACAAGAAAATAAGGGAAAATGGGAGGGGGGAGTGGGGTGACAGAAGGGAGGGCTGACTGGGGAATGGGTCAATCAGAATATATGCCAGCTTAGAGTGAGGGGGAGGGTACAAATGGGCAGAAAATTTGTTATTCAAACTCTTGTGAAAATCAATGCTAAAAACTAAAAATATTAAATATGTACAATCACCACCTTCTCTTAAAAAAATGAAAATGAAGGACAAACCCTATCTCCTTTGTCACCAAAAGAAACATGAATTTAAAGTATGGTTTTATAAATTCTTTGTCTGCAATTAGGGTACGGTGATCTGTAATAGAATATTGGTATTATATAATGTTTTATTGTACTTCTCTTTTACTTTTCTTATAATTACACATGTAACCACAGGCACATATACGTATATATATACAAACTTTATATATTTGCACATTTTATTAATATCACATATTAATTAATTATCCTATGAAGAGTCTTTGCATGGCCAAAAATACTTATAAATCTGTATACTTTAAACATTAATTGAATAAATGCAATATATTTGGGGCAACTTCCTTTGCTTGTGGCACCCCTATAATCTACCATAAATTTCAATAGTAAATAATAGCAATATAATAATTTAATGTTAACAAAGCATTTTGCACATATTAACTCATTTGTCCACCACCTTAACCATCATGACTTAAACATTATTATGCTCATTTTACATATGAGTAAACTGACCATCAATATAGCTTCTATAGAATCACCTACTTAGGAAAGGATTGAAACTCAGATCTTCCTGCCTCCAAATCTAGCTCTTTATCTACTCTACCTACTAGATGGCCACAAAAAAAGTAGTCAATGAGATCCAAAGAAAAGTCCTTAATAATACAAGTAGTCAGAAGACACTAAAAATATTCTTCAAAAATTGAAAAAAATAAAGTGGCATTCTGCCCTACCTCCTCTAACTCCTCCCATCACCATTACCACCATAGCAAATGGAGCATATATGCTCTCTGACAGGTTACCTCACCACCAATGACTAAACACACAGGTATAAAAAACACACAAATGGCCAAAGAAAGATGATGCATGGTATACATAGAGCAAACCTATAAAGCTAGAGAACATGTGTGAAGGAGCAAAAAGGTTCCTATGTGTCCATGGAAAATACATTGAAAGCACATGCTAGGCAAACACATAATAGTATCAGTCACATTTCTGATATCATAAGGCTTTCCAGCGTTCACTATTCTACTCTCTGCTGGTTGTTGCATCTACATTCTCCACTAATAAACATATTTCTCATGCTGGGTAAAAAATTCTCTCCCTTCCTATTCTTGAAGTTAATGACCTTTTTGCTATTGTCACTTGGGGTTTACTTTTTCAGTGTTGTATTGGTTCTTTGTTCCCATCTGTGTAATGATTAGAAACCCCCTTTCTTAACCAAGGCAAGCCAACAGCTCTCTAATCAATAGGTAAAACTATAAGATATCATACAGCCAAGGGAATCCAGTAGTGTATTTCAGGGTAAGATGTTGTCAATTAATTCTTCAGAATGCTTGTGTCTTTTACTGATTTGAAGTTCATGAGTCCAGATAATAATATGATTTGGATTAGAAAATTTCCTCTAGCTCCTATTTAACTCCTGATGGTAATTTTTTTAATAGAAATTGCACTTTAAGGGTGTTTAAAGAAAAGAAAGGAGCAAATAACACTGAAGCTATGCAGATGCTTTGAGTACTACGTCCTCTTTACTACCAAATACCCTTTAACTAACAGGCAAATGAATTTGAGTTAGGAAAAAGCTAAGCAAAGTAAACAAACTCATTGAATTCCATCTTTGTGAGACACAATTATGCTTTTATTATATATAATCAGTCATTTTTAAATGGATTTTATCCACTATTCTAGTCAGCTCAAAACCTTACTGTATTGTTGAGTTAACATTATTTTTAAATGGCCATGGTTTAAGAAGACTCATTATAACATGTCCCAGGAGTAAAGGTTACTGAATAAAAAATAAATTATGACTATTTATTTGAATACAATATGGAAAATAAGCTTCCAATACTCAACACACAACAGGAGGTAGTTTTTGTTCACGTTGATTTCACATTAAGGTTCTTGTCATTTCCATGACTGTATTTATTGGAAGAAGGTGGAAATTTTCCTACAACCTCCTTTTTAAGAATTTCAGATAAAATTACATTTTTTCTTCTCCAAACCCTTGTAATGTACACATAATACTTCCTGTTGTATTTTTTTTTTTGTTTTAATCATCAAGAAAAGAGGAGAGAGGGGGAAAACGATTTACTTGGTCTCTCCTTCATTGCAATGTTTTGAGTTACGCTTTTCTTTAACAATCATCTAAGAAACATTTGTCTTTCTCATCAACAGTACCAATTTAATGAAATGTTTACCATCTTCTGTCTCTAAATAAGGTATTTCATTTGCTCAGTTATTTTCCTTTCTCTCTTATAATAATTATGGGCAGTGGAGAAATTTGATGGCTATTAACATTCTCTTCAAAATGATTTTTGTTTTCTTCATGAATTTTAGGTTATTTAAAAAGTAAAGCTTTTTTTCTATTTCCTTTATTATACTTGTTGTTCTTTCATCTTCCTAATAATAATTGAAACACATTATTTCTACAATAAAGAAAAGAAAAAAATTAATCCCAATTTTCCTTAGTTCTGAGAACTATTGTTTTGTTTTTCCCCCCCTTGATGTTAGAGACTAAAATACCTTTAACCTGGTATGCGAATACTCCTTATTAATGGTCAACACTGCTAGCAACTTACCCAGCTCATACCGGTTTACTAACTCTTCTATTACCCACAAAATGTGCATAATATTGCTTTTTTCCCCCTCTCTAGAGGTTTCTGATCTCCTAGGAATGTGTTTTTAAATAAAACGGATTTCTTTTGCTTTATGGATTAAAGAGGTGAGACAAAATGCCCCTGAGGTGAATGCAGGAATAAACACACCAACCTTCACCCCTCTTTACTAGTGGCTAATTTCTTTATTAGTTCTCCCTTTCCTTAGATAAAAAGGTAGTCTCATGTTATGCTGTGGAATAGTCCCAGAAATAACAAAAATTTCAGAATTATTTGTAATAAGCTTGCTGTCTCCACTCCCGCAATAAAACTAAAGACATTACTTTCCCCATAGGATAGTTTCCACTCAGTCAATCTGAAATCATGCATTAATCAACTTAAACAAAGTCACTATTTATGGAGATATAATTTATTAGCAATTTCAAGTAATTCAGAAAGGCAAATAATCATTCCAACAAAGTATAGAAGACTGACTAGTGTCAAAATCAAAGTCATTCCTTGTCCTTCCATACATCCTGCTCCCAGTCAGTCTGACAAGGTATTGCTGAACAAAAGACTCGGATTTATACCCAGCTAGAAATTTGGGGATGAAAGGGATTTGTGGACTGGACGACACTTACCAACTGCCATAATTGTCACAACTACCAATTTGTCCTGGTCTCAGCTTGAACTCTTGCGTACTTAATGTATCATTTTTTCCTCTTTCATTTGGTGTCCCTAACTTTGCATAAAATTTCTTCATTAAGACATAGGAACCTCAAAACATACTGACTTCTTCTGGACATATTCAAATAGCCTAAGCCAAAAATCCTCTATCAGCCTTCGAAGTTCTTTGAATATCTCTGTGGTACTGGTGAAGAGTTCTCCAAAGTTCTAGTGGCTCTGAATTTTGGCAACCTGGCACTATACTTCATTTGTGTCAGGGCCACTTTAGGCTTTTGAACAGAAAGGAAGAGACATATCTAGTTGATTAAGGGGTCTCTGACAACCATAAAGTGGCAGAGTTCTTATGTTGCAATTTTCTAGAAGAGTAACCTTACCTCACAGGATCCTTAGTAGTAATCTTCCCTAGAAGCATAGGAAATTGAGAGAGAGAGGGAGAAAGAGAAGGAGAGAAAGAGAGAAAGACAGGGAGAGAGAGAGACAGACAGAGAGAGAGAGAGAGAGAGAGAGAGAGAGAGAGAGAGAGAGAGAACCAATGTTTTTTGAGTCCCGATTAGTAACTAATATAGGCCAAGGCTTTGTCATTGAGGTTAGTAAATGAATCATGGCTTTCTTGATGAGCCAAATGAAAACTTATTTCACTTTTCCCTTCCCCTGTACATTTGAATTTTTGTAATGGCTCAAGCCACATCTAACTTGTTGTCTTGATTACAGCTGACTAGCTGATATATCCAAGGATAGTTACTTATGGGACTTATTATATACTAAAACATACTGGTGTGGGGAAAATAAAACCTTCTAATGATTAGATTTACCTCAAAGAAAAATAGAATGAACTGTCTCAAGATGTTATATATTCTCTCTCCTCACTGGAGATCTTCAAGCAGACACAGGATGACCACTTGTCAGTTATGAAAGGAATACTTTTCAGCTATGATTTAAAGTAGATTTCCACCAAAATTTCTTTCAGCTTCAAAATTCTGTGATTCTGGATCTGTTATTTTTGTATCTGAGTGTGTACTCCTTCTAGTGGATGGAAGACATCAAAACAGTTTTGTCCTGGTAGAAAATATCTTCTCATATCCTACAACTAAGAACTAAAATTCCAGTTTTATGTCTTCATCTTTTTAGCATAGGGTTTGCATTCCAATGAAATACATATATCATTTGTATATAGGGAAGATAGTACTTTAAATTATCAACTGTTTACATTTTATTGTAATACAGAATATAAGTTGCAAATTTAGATAGGAAGCAAGGGAAAAGAATATGAGAGCATGTTCAAGTTAAAAAGGAGATTAACAACTGAATTCAGCATCAGACACAACCTCCTACTTTATCATCTTGCCTGTCCTGTCCCTGTCAAACCCTAAGTATATTTGATTTGCTAATCTTTTTTCTCTTGTTTATAGCTCTACCACTGAATAAGCTATGTCTGAATTAAATGGAAGTAAAATTTAATTCATTCTATTCATTGTTGGCAACAACAGAGAAATGACTCCTCTGAATACCTGAATGTCTTCCATAGACAATTTATTTTCAAATAAAATTTGTCCTAGAGTAAAGCTTTTTTATTATGTAGCTGTCCAGTCAGCAAACTGAAGATTCAATTCTCCAAAGTCCATCAACTGTTGAGAACAATGTACTAGATACTATATCCTTTTTTTATGATTACTAAAGATTTTTTAAAACTAATTTTTGGTAGGAAATGTATGTGAACCATAATGATATGTCAAGATCTGTCTGAAATTAAAGTTATTTTTACTGTGCAAAAATAGAAAACTTAAAATCACAAGATAAAATATGTTAAAGCATATATTGTAGTAAACAGCTATATTCCTTTGAAAAAAATTATTTTAGCATTTGAGTTATGAGTATCAATGTCTTCTTACTAGGTCTGGGCATTTTCGCAGGCAATTATTAAGTTTCTCTTCTCCATAACAAAAATAGCATATCTTATATCATTCATAAAATCAAGCTTAAAAGGTTTGATATGCTTCTTTCAAAAGCAATCAAAATTTCCTTTTTGTTTTCTTTTATAACCATGGAGGGGAAAATAAATATCTTCTTAAATGTTAATATGCAGAAGCAAATGAGTTAAAATAAAGGAAGAAGCATTTTATTGGAAACTTATTTTACAATCATAGTACTTTAATTAATAATTCACAGAGGCTTGATTAAGCTAGTTGCTAGATTATAAAATGAATCATAAAAAAGTAAAAGCCGTACCAAAAAGAAAAAAAAATCAAGTAAAAAATCTTACAAATCAGGTAAGAAAAACTTGCAATTTCTTCTAAACCATAATTCACATTGATGTATGAATCTTATATACACATACATACATGCATACATACATACATACATACATACACACATATAGTCATCTTACATGCTTACTTAAACCCTTCTAGAATGGTACTATTGCCTAACAAATTAAAGACACGCTGCTTAGCATGGATTTTGAGGCTCTTCACAATTTGATGCCACTCTACCATGACAATTCATCTCATACAATTCCACTGCATGTGCTTAGCTTTCATCCTAGACTATATTATATTCTGTCTCCTGTATACCTTCTTTTCCCTTTACCCTTTTTAGCATGCACCTTAGAGACTCCTCTACTCCATCTCTTGTATGTTCTGTCTGGTGAAACCCTTAAAACCTTAACTCTGGTGCTGTCTCCTCCAGGAAGCCTTCTCTGATCCTTTCAGGTGGTAATGCCTATCCTAGCTTGAACTTCATATAGGAACTTGCTATGGATTAGTGGTATCCTACAGTCAGGGAAGAAGCTTTTGGAATTCTATTCCAAAGCTTTTCAATGCCTCGAGCCATTCTTTTTCTGGATCAGTCCAATGCTGATGGACAAAAATAAAATAATAAATAAAATAAAAACAAAACTATCTTGATTGGGGCAGGTAGATGGCACAGAGCCGTGGAGTCAGGAGGACCTGAGTTCAAATCTGGCCTCAGATGCTTGACACACTAGCTGTGTGACCTTGGGCACGTCACTTAACCCCAATTGCCCTGCCTTCTTCACTCCCAAAATATTATCTTGATTATTTTTGCTTACTCATTAGATTCATCAAGTTTTACAGATATTTGGTTAAAAATCAAAGAAAAATAAAAAGTAATTTAAAAGGGATCATAGCATCATGGAATTTGCAAGGTACGAGGGCCCTCAGAGGCCATCAGGACCGACTCATAAAAGAAAGGAATTCTCATCATAACATACCCAAAAAGTATTCTTTCAGTCTCTGCTTCAAGACTTCCAGTGAAGAGGAAGCTATCTATCACCTTCGAAAACAGATCATTCCTCTTTGGAACAGCTCTAATATGGAAATATTTTCTTCTCTTGTCAACAAGTCTAAATTTTCTGTTTTGCAGCTTACACTTACTGGTTCTGGTTCTGCCCTCTGGAGTTATATACATGTATAATTATATTGTTATAATTATTGTTCCTATAACAACAATAGCTAATATTTATATTGTTTCAGGACTTGCAGAGCATTTTAAAAAGATTACCACATTTGATGCTTTTTTCACTTTATAGTTTCTCAAATAACTAAACTCATCTGTTGTGTACCATCTGAGTCTTCCTTCCTTCAGACTAAAAGTTGTTAGTCCTTTTATCTGATTTAATCTGGCTTTGGACCTTATCATTCCACCAAAACTACTCTCTTCAAAATCACTAATAATCTCTTAGATTCCAAATCAAATGACTCTTTAAAAAATCTTCATTTTCTTTGACTTCCTTGCAGCCTTTGCAATTATAAATCACTCTCTCCTCCCTGATAATCTCTTTTCTCTAATTTTTTTGTGTCACCACTGTCTCTTGATATTCCTTCTACTTATCTGATCACTCCTTCTGTGTTTCTTTTATTGGTCCTCATCTAGATCATGGCCTCTAACTTTAGGTATTCCTCAGAGTTCTGTCCTGTATCCTCTTCTCTTCTCCCTCTAAACAACTTTACTTTGTGGTCTTCATTACCATATTTATGCCAATGATTCTCAAATCTGCCTACCCTGCCCCAATGTCTCTGCTGACCTCCAATCTTTCATCTCCAACTGAATTTCAGATATCTCAAATTAGATTTCCAGTAGACATCTTAAACTCAAAATGTCCAAAACAAAACTCATAATTCACCTTAAATCTTCCACACTTCTTTCCTCCCTATTGCCATAGAGGGCAATAGCATCCTTCTAGGCCCTCAGCTTCTCAACCGATGAATGATATTGGATTCCTCACTGTCTCTGACCCATTCCCCTATATCCAAGCTGTTGAGAAAGCCTGCTGATTTCACCTTCATAACATTTCTAAAATATGTCCCTTTCTCTTCTCTGATGCTGCCATCACTCTAATGCAGACCCTCATCAGCTCACACCTTGATTATAGCAATATCTTGCTGGTGGGTCTGCCTGCCTCAAGACTCTCCCTGGTCTAGTCCATTTTCTATTCATCCACTAAAGTGATTTTTCTAAAACCCAGGTCCAATGATATAAATCTCCTACTCAGTAAACTCCTGTGACTTCCTACTGCCTCCAGGAGCAAATACAAAGTACTTCATTTGGCATTCAAAGCCATTAATAACCTAGCTGCTTTCTCCCTTTCTAGTCTTCTATCACTTTATTCCCTAACACATACTCTTGGATCCAGTGATACTGGCCTCCTGGGTGTTCCACAAACAAGACACTCTCTCAGCTTAGAGCATTCCCTCTGGCTATTTCCCATACCAGGAATTCCCTGTCTCTTCTGCTTGACCCTCCCTGTCTTCCTTTAAGTCCCAACTAAAATCCCACATTCTTCAACAAACTTTCCCCAATCCCTAGAATTACTAGCACCTTCCTTCTATTATTTCCTATTTATCCTGTATAAAGCTTACTTTGTATCTACTTTGTATGTTTTCTCTCTCATTGCATTGTAACCTCCTTGAGGGCAGGGGCAGTCTTTTGCCTCCTTTTGTATGCCCAGCACTTTCCACAATACTTGCCATGTGGTAGGTGCTTAGTATATGTTTATTGATTGGTGTTTGCAAGGCTTTTATCCACCTCACTTGCTTTTGTCTGGACAATCAATGTCATTCCTAACCTTGTATTACCCAAACATGATGCAGTATTTTCAACCATATTTTAACCTGAAGCACATTGTCCTATCATAAGATAGAAATTTTCTTCTTCCTTATATGTTGGACACTTTGTTTGAGCTAAGTTTTTTTTTGCTTTTTTGTTTAAGTGCATACCTAACCACATACTGCAAGACCATTTGGTAGGTAAACATTGAATCTGTACATAATAAGAAAGATCCAAGTCTTGGTCTTTGATCAAGCTCATCTCATTTCATTTTCTCAAAAATCCTCTCTTTGGAACCTGTCTAGAGAGATTCTGACTTTTATTCCTTAGTTTTCCATGTTTAGTTATTTTCTGACGTTCCATGTTCACAGAACCCCAAGTAAGGAAGTACCGTGCTTCCTTATTTCCTGGTGATTCAACCCACAAGCCTTCATAAATTCAGATAGCTGTTTAGGTAATTATTAATTATGAATTCCACTTTTGCTGCTGCTGTTGCCACTATATCTGAGTGTCCAAGTTTAGCATCTACTCCCACTTTCATTTTTATCACTATCTGCTACATACTATGCTAAAATGTATTATAGTTTATTTACAAAGCAAAAGAGTACATATTCTGTTATTTCTTTGAATGCTAATATTTACTTTACAATACATAGTGATAACCTATAGTGAAGTTGAACTAGAAAGTAAAGATATTGGAGGGGATATTAAAATGTAAATGTAATCCCCAAGCAAGGAAGAGTAAGTCAAATAATAGGAGAAAGAAGCACTATAGAGCAATAGCCACCTGGTCTGCAAAGATTAGTATGTCTGCACATAGACAGGTAAATAGACAGATAGGTGATAGATCTATATTTATCCACATCTATCTGTATTTATAGATAAATATATCAATATGTATACCACCTAATTATATCATGTATCTATCTGTAGCATGTATATATTTCATACACACATATATCTTCTACGCATATATACAGTGCTTAACATATACATCATACATGTATATAAACATACATAAAGTTGCCCATGAATATATGAATGTCTTTGTATGCATATGCATATTTAACAAAAATCTAAGGAAAAGTTCCTAAGTGATGGTGAAGGGGAGAGAAATTGGTTTTGGCAATGAGGAGCTGGAAGCATGTTTACTTCTCCTCCTAGCTCGGTGTTTTAGCAGCATGTGTGCAGCTACTTACATCTAGTATTGAAGAGGTTAGCCAAAGATGCAGTATCTTTGGGGAAGAGCCAGAGTTATTTTCTCAGAGGCATGTGAACAGAGTGGGAGAAAAACAAATCTAGTATGAAGGGAAGTTTGTCAATGGCAGCAAGGCAGTTCCCACAAAAGAAAATGAGAGTAAATAATTATTCCACCACTTACCATATTTCCCCATGTATAAGATGTACTCTTTTTCAAAACTTTTGGGGTCTAAACACTGGGTGTGTCTTATACAGTGGTTGTAGATTTTTTAAATTACATTTCCTGCTTTTTCATACTTCTTGTCTTTGCGCTCATTGTTTCACATTTGTTACCAGTATATTATGTTATATATTGTGTTACATTTTGCCACGTTCTGCCCAAAAATGGCTCAGAAAAGATTTTCCTACAGTTCTGAATTCAAGTTAAAAGTGATCCAGCTTGCAAAATTGAATGGAAGTCGTGCTGCTGAATGTAAGTTTGGTCTTCCTCCAACTGAGAAAACAATCCAAGACTGGCTACAGGAAGAAGAAACCATACTGAGAACACCATGGCAGAAGAAGGCCATGAGAGGCAAGTCAGCATAATGGCCTGATTTAAAGAGGGCATTGAAGATATGGAGTGAAGAGCAAAGGGCAATTGGAATTCCTATTTCCACAAAAGATGGTTCAGCATGAGCCAAGAAGAATTGCAGATGAAAAAGAAGTTATTGATTTCAAAGGAGGACACAATTGGAGCTTCAGGTTCATGAAATGTAATGGACTACACATGCATACACACACCAGACTTGCTTGAAAGACACCTGAAAGCCATGAGCAGAAGGTCCTTGAATTTCATTATTTTGTCATTCAGTGTCAGAAGACACATCAGTTTGAGGTGGGACAGGTTGCAAATATGGATAAAGTTCAATAACTTTATCTAATACATTTTTTTTCAAATTTTGGGCCCCAAAGTTAAGGTGTCTTATATATGGAGAAATGCAGTATTTTTTCTTTGTGCCTCCTTTACAAGCTGTTGACTCTTTTTCATGATTTTCATGAATCACTCTCATTTCTCTTCCCATTTACCCCCACCACTCTTACTTGATTTATAAAATACTATTTAAGCTCTTCCATGGCCTGGAACCAGTTCATATTTTTCTCCAAGGTGTTAGATGCAGGAATTTTGACTATGTTGCCCTCTTCTCAGCTTGTATTTTGATCTTCCCTGTCAACATTTTAACTTTCTGTAGTTAGGATCTTTTTCTGCTATTTGCTCATTTTCCAATTTATTTCTTGACTTTTAACTCTCTGCTAAAGTGGGGCTCTAATTCTGGAGTGGAGGGGGCACCATCTGAAGTTCCAGAGATTTTGTACAGCTGTTTTCAGAGGGGCTCTGTATGTTTTCAGTTCTTCCAAGATGGTATGATGTAGGGAGAGGTGTGTTTACTAATTTCTTGTATTGTCCTCTGGTCTGTGAGTCACCACAACCCTCTCTTCTACCCTGCAATGGTGACCAATGTCCCTGCTCCCCTGTGGCTGTAAGCTCTCATTTGTTAGTGCTCCTTCTTGTCCTGGAGCTGAGACCCAGGACTGTGAGCCAGATTTAACTATGGGCAATACAATAGAGTCCTGCCCTTCATGACAGCAACAGAACTCCCATAATATCCTTCTGAGCCATTGTCCAACCTACTTACTGTCTGTGGGCTGAAAGGGCTTGAAACCACTACTGCTGCCACTTATTCATGTGCCCCCAATCCCTGTTCTTGATTTGCTGGAGCCCTGTCTGCCCTGTTATGGCCTGCACTGGACTGTACACCACTCTTACCCTGGTGTAACAGACCTTTCCTGCCATAATTCTAAGTTGTTTTGGGCTGGAACTTTGTTTCACTCTGTCATTTTGGGGTTCTGCTGCTCTAGAGATTGTTTTGAGGCATTATTGAAAGTTTTTTTGAGGGATTTGGGGGAGAGGTCAGGCCAGTCCTTACCCTTTCTCCATTACCTTGGCTCCACTTCCTAGGCCTTAATTTCTGACTGGCGTTCTTCCTCTGCTTCTCACCCCAGGCTTTAGAAATGCCTCAGTTTGGCCTTTACCTTCAGACGCCTTTCTCCTATTTTTGGGCTAAGGTCAGTAGTGCCACGTGGAACCTCACTTTGGTCTCAGAGTCAAATCTTGCATACCTATCTGTGGAGCAGGCACTGCTGACCAGACCACATTAGAACCCTCCAGACTTCCCTATGCTTCATTTTTCATCTACTAATGTTGCCTGGACAGCACAACGTACAGAATGTTGGGTCAGGAAGACCTTAGATCAAGTTCAGCCTCAAGATTTGTTGCAGGGGAAATTAACATCATGTCTTTTTCCAAAATAAAATGAGTAGCTTTTGGAGGTAGTGACTTTCACCTGACTAAAGTGCATATACAAGTTGGAAAAACACTTGCCATATGTGGTAGAGAAAATATTCTTCAGAGGGAAATAAAGAATAACAGCTTAGTGAAATCACTAAATTTTACATTAAAATTGATTAAGAAATACTATGTTATTTCTTCTTAATTCACTCTCTTGTGGTCTCTTCTACTTGAAATTCTATGATGTAATTATCCTAATTAGTGTAAATTAAGTTTGCTTTCACTTTTAATATTGAGATAGCAGAAGCAAAAATGATTCTGAAGACTTGAAATATTTGACTATTGTTTTCATTTTTTTTTTTTTTACTGTTCTTGGATGATTGAGATAAGGAATAGATTAGATTGACTATTGAGGAGCTTTTGTGAAAAGAAAGAGGGAGCAAGAAGTAGTGACACTTGGGGAGCAGAGTGTTAAATGTGTTTAAATGCAGCCTAAAGAATGTAGACATTTTCTTACTGTGTAGATGTGTTACACACTTGGCCAACAGCCCCATCTCCAACATTCCTGAGTGTTATATCATTTGATAGATTAAAATGCTAATGAGACATACATGACAAACTAAATAAAAATACAATAGAACATTGATGTTTGCATGTGGTTTTCTAAGGTAAAATGTAGCCTACAGAGATCCTTATGTCCTTTTTAGTGGCAATATTACTGCCGCAGGGAATGTGGGGTAATTGAAGATTGAAGCAATATTGAATTCAAAATATCTATCAATCAGTTCAAAATAGGTATTTTAATAAATTTTAATATATTAAAATACAGTTAATTAAATTAATTTAAATTTAAATAAAATATATTTAATTTATTAATTTAAATTTATTGATTTAAATAATTAATTAAATTTATATATTGAAATAACTATAATATAAAATATAATATATTGAAATATATAAAAAATACTAAAACTTGGGGAAAAGTTCTTGTGTAGTAATATCAATTTGGAATATATTTGCTGAAATGTCATGGTACAAGGTACTAAATTGGACTTCTGAGTTACATTTTTCATTTAATCTTTTTTTTATATTTCATCCATTTAATTTCCCTATATACTTTTTGAGTGAAAGGAATAGTTATGTATTATCTTAAATTCTTACTAAAAACATAATATAGTTCTTTGCCTATAGTACATAATTATTATTTAATACAGAAACAGATGGAAAAAAATATTTTAAAAATTCATGCCATTGGCCCAGGTCTAAAGGTGAATGTAAAACAGAAAAAAATATAAGAATAAATGGTATATTTGGACAGATCTATTTCACATATAGTACAGTCAATATATGTAACTACTTCTAAGAGAAAGCTATGAAATTCAAATGAGTTTGACTGGAAGTAAGCTTCCCCCTCTTTCAAAGGTAGAGATTGAGAGCATAGTCAAACAAAACATGTTTAAAATTTACTAGGAAATATGTCATTTCTTACTAATTCTATCTTTTATTTGCTATCTCTCTTTTCCACCACCACATCTTTTGTGAATGAGAGAGATGGTTGGTCTAAAAACTTGTGGGAAGGGAAAATCCATTCATTCTCTGACTACTTTTTTTTTTTTTTTTTGCTACAGAAAAATCATACATGATTATTGCCCTTGATTCACATTATAAAAGGGGGAGGTCCATTAGGATCTGCTTTTTTTTTCTTGTTCTCAAACTCAATCAGCCTTTATAAATTAAAAAAAAGTCTCTCAATATATGCTAATTTAATTGGTGAATGTTTGCATTCGTAAGGAGATCCTTGAGGGAAAGTGGATAAAAATGTAATATAATTCACATTGTAAGTTCTTTCAGGAGACTAATCAACCTTAGCATCTCACAAGTCAAATATATAATTCTTTTTTGTTTCTTATACTGAGGCAGCATGCAGAAGTAGAAAAATAAAAAAGGGGCCAGGAGAACTGGGTTCTATGTCACTATCTTTAAACCCCAATGGATTAAATTTATGTATCCATGAAAATAAAAGTTGGATTGTGCTCTTTCACATATCTAAGGAAAGGGAGAGAAAGACTATCAGTGTTTGCTATACTGGGTTTAAGATGTCACTCTGGGAGAAGGGAACATTACTAAAAGGGAGGAGAAATTCCTTTTACTCTTTCTCTGTAGCAATGAGCACAAATGATCATGAAGAAATGAGAAAAAAGTGTTTCTTTTCATACTTCAAAGTGTAATGTGCTCAGGGGGATGGTAGATGTTCTTTTTTCTAGGCTGCATAAATACTGATGATTTTATCATGGCCCACTTTACTTCCATGGAATAAATAATTGTTTTCTCTTCATAGACTGTTTACCTGTCAGACTGAACAAACATTTCATCTGATGATCACATCACATCATAGCTCAGTCTTAGTAGAAATAAGCAAAGACCTAGACATTGGAGGGGAGGGGGGATACTCTAACATGAATGAACAACTCAGTGGCATTTATTGAATACATCCCTCCATTTATCTTCCTGATGCTCCTCATGATCTTTTGACCACAATTTCCTTCATATAAGCACATCTCCCTTCCCATCTACATATGGAAACAAATAAATACAAACAAAAAGAAGAAAAAGGAATCTTACAAAAACTTGCTGAAAGAAGCTATACATCTTTCAATATATGCATTGGCTTTGTGCATAGGTGTCTGTATTAATACACCAATATATTACACACACAAAAAACCAACTAAGTCATCAGCAGGTTAATTGACAATATCTTCTAAATGATCCTCTTGCATCTTATAAGACAAAGGATCATTGTTCCTCAAGATAGTTACCCTGAAAAACCTGGAAAGACATATAAACTGCTGCTGAGTGATATGGGGAGAACCAGGAGAAAATTGTACACAGTAATAGCCACACTGTTCAATGACTGACTGTTTCAACAATTCAGCTAGCAGCTGCTGTGGGGGTGTAAAACCAACAACAACAAGCTCACAGAACACTGTAATCCTGGGTTCTTTTGATCTGCTTTACTAAGGAAAGTAATGTTAAGGGGTTAACAATCTTACTTTAATACAGTATACAAGTATCATTCACTCAGTTCAGGGGGAAAAGCCAGCACCCTGAGCTTCAAAGCAAATACAAACAAATTAAAAACATCAACAGACAGACCTTGTCTGATTCAAATATCAAAGTCCCAACATCTGGGTTTACAGGTTGGAGGGCTCTACAGCTGCCTGGAGTCTCCACATCAGTGCACAACCAAGAGTGAGAGTGCTAAGCAAATAGCTGTGTTCTCCCCTTTTATACGGTTTCAGATGTCATCAAACATCATCTGAGCGACCAGAACATAGGCTCCTATGTTTGGCTCTGGTGTTAGCACCTCCCTTCATTGGCCCCACCTGGAGCCCCAACTTAGTTACCAGTTCACACCCACATAGACTTAGCACCTAATAGGGGTTTGGGCCTGGGGCTTAGCACCTAATAAGACTCAATCAAAGACACCTAATTAGTCATTTTAAAACTGTAAGAAAGTCCCAAATTAATTGATATTACACTGACCTTGACAGACTTAGCTCTTCTCAGCAACGTGAGGATCTATGACAACTCCAAAAAATTCACAATGGAAAATGCTATCCACATCCAGAGAAAAAACTTTGGAGTTGGTGCAGATGGAAGCACACAATTTGCTCTCCTTTGCTTTGGCTGTTCTGTTTTGTTTCTTCTTTCTCACGGTTCCTCCTATTTTTTAATACAAATGTATAAGCGGAGCCTGTATCAGATTGTTTGCCATCTTGGGGAGGGTGAAGGAGAAGGTAAGGGAGAAAAGCAAAAATTCAAAATTTATGGAAGTTAATTTTGAAAACTAAAAAAAAATATGATGACCCTCAAGCTCTGTATGGACTTAAAATGCCCTTTGAATCATCACAGAGAATAATTGGGACTAATTTTAATGCCATTACTTTACAATTCTTTGAGAAATGATTGATCATATGGTGGTATGTTTTTATTTAAACAAAATATTTATCTGTAGCCCACCTCCCCTCCTTACTTGAATTTTCTAAATCAGGCAGCATTTAAAAAACAAAACAAAACACAAAATCTGGCTTTCGTAAAAACTGAGTGTGATCTAAAATTAGGAATTGACTCAATATGTGCCTCCTCCTATCAAAAAGCCCTCATTTTTTAGGGCATGCCCTTTACATAGATCAATACAGTGTACTGGATAACAAAGTAGATAGGAGGAGAGAGAAAGAGGGAGAGAGAGGGAGAGCGAGAGCGAGAGAGAGAGAGAGAGAAAGAGAGAGAGAGAGAGAGAGAGAGAGAGAGATTTCATTGTTAAAACTAGAAGGAACTTTAGAGAACGTCTTGTTATAGGATGATAAACCTATAGCTAGGAGGGACTTCAGAGGTCACAGGTCACATAGTTTAAATCCTCATTTTATAAATAGGAGAAAAATAAGGCCCAGCAAGTTTAAGTGACTTTTTCCAAAAGCACATTGCTGCTCTTTGGCAAAGCTCAACTTGAATCTAATCGTTGTGACTCATTTAGGTTTTATTTAGAATCATAGATGTGTGTGAAGGGGTGGGGTGAAGGAATAAGTATTAATGCAATGCCTACTATGTGTAAGGCACTGTGCTAAACACTTTGTGAATATTATCTCATTTGATCCTCACAATAACCTGAAAGGTAGGTGCTCTTATTATCCCCTTTTTACAATTGAGGAAACTGATAACAGAGATTAAGTGACTCAACCAAGGTCACCTAGCTAATAAAAGTTTGATGTAGGACTGGAAAGAGTATTAGAGATAATCTAGTCAATCTTCCTCATGTTTCAGATGAGGAAACAGGGGCTCAGGGCATTGAAGTGATGTGTTCTAAGTCATATAGTAGCAAACCAGAATTTCAGTCCAAGATCTTCTACTTCCATATTTTACACTCTTTACCACATTTTATGTTGTCTACTACTTCTATATGTCATTTCTTCCCTACCTCTGCTTAAATTTAATTGTGTCTAGCTATGATTGCATTCTATACAAATAGAGACGAAATACATAAAATGTGAAACAACAAAATGTTAGTAGGTACAGGGAATTAATTATGAAAGGGAAAATTTGATTTTGAAGTAAATACTAACATGATTCCTGTGGCAGATGGACCGAGCAGTATTAGAGTGGCCTCCTGCTGTCTTTGTCACACACTTGGCTGCATTGTGTGGGCTTTAGTGCCTTTAAAGCAATTATGGGCACTGACAAGGCAGACAGAAAATGCCAAATATCTCTCTCTCTCTCTCTCTCTCTCTCTCTCTCTCTCTCTCTCTCTCTCTCTCTCTCTCCTTTCCCTTCCCTTCTTCCCTTTCTTTCCCTTTCCTTCCTTCTGTTTCTCTCTATATATCTTTATCTGTCTGCCTATTTCCTTCTCAGGTTCACCTGACAACCTATTAATTATTAACCCTAAGAAAGTTAACTGACAAGTAAATTAAAAGCTAAAAACAAAAAATAGTATTGTTGATGTAGGATGTCACAAGGAATAACTAATGGGACAAGTTCTAAGGAGCAATGAGACAGCCTTAAGAAAAGTGCCATCTCTGATTATACCCATGTACTCTTTGTCTTATTAATTCAGTTTTAGTAAATTTTCTCATTAGTAATACCCTTTGAGCTGTTCCAATATAGTCCTGGACTGGTATTGCAATTGACAGTTAGATTTCTTTTGAGAGGACAGCTATTCATTGGGGGAAAGAGCATATATATGCAACATGGACTGTGTCTAATTGATTTTAAAATCCAGGGTACTAGACTTGACCAGAGTAAACCTCTGGAAACTTTGATATATGTGACTTTACTCACAACTCACCAGTACTCAGTGGCCCTGTGGCCTCCCTCTGATTGCAAGATAAAGGACTCTTCTCAGAATCTCCACTTAAGGAGGAAACCCACTTTCTCTACCACAATCCATTCTTTCCCTGAGGGGTACTTTGTCCTCCCTCCCCTTTTCAACTTCCTTTCATGGGTTGTTTTATTAAAATGTGAGCTTCTTGAAGTCAGGGACTGTATTCTTTATATTTATATTCCCAGGGCTTAGCCATCTGAAAATACCTTGCCCAAGTTCCCAAAAAAATGGGAATAAATATTAGAGTGATCATGAAAAGACAAGCAAACTAGTACACCATTGGAGGAGTTGTGATTTGGTGTAACTAGTTTACTTCCAGAAAGCAATTTGGAATTCTACAAAAATAGAGATAGAGGCAGAGAACTAACCTGTGATTTTATTGATACAAGGAACTTCTGGATCAGGTGCACTTCTCTGCAACTTATAGTGTCAGAGAGTCACCATAAGCACACAGGGGCTAAATGACTAATCCAAGATCAAATAGACAGCAGGTGACAAAGGGATAACTTCAACCTAGATCTTCCATCGTTCCAAGGTCAACTCTATCTATTGTTCACATTGTAAAAAAAAAGCTTACATCCCTTGTTATATAACTAGTCATAGATTCTAAAGATATTAATGATTTTAAAGTAAAGTCCAATATGCAGCAAACTATTTATAGAGGCATTTTTTTGATTGTAACAAAAAATGGAAAGAAAGTACATGTCCAATGATTAGGGAATGTCTAAATAAACTGTGGCATACAAATTTAGTGGAATGTTAGTGTTCTGTAAGAAATGATGAATCAATCAGCAAGCATACATAGATTCATACATAGGAATGCATGTAGATATATATGTGTGTAGGTATATTTGAAAAGATGCATATACAGAATAAATTTAAAGAGAGAATGTAAATAAACATGATAGTTAAATACAAGATCACTTGAATAAAAGATTCTAGAAGTTTAGTGGATCAGAAAATGCTTCATGTGGTATTTAAGCTGCATAATGAAGGAAAAGAAGGGTTCAATTAGGCTGCCCCAAGGAGAGAGTGCATTCTGTTCCAGGAAATGAGATAACATTTTGTAAAAAGGCACAAAAATGGCATATGGAGTACTATGTTTGAGGAACAGAGAAAAATAAATTTGATTCACTGAGTAAAGGTCATTGGAGGTGACATACTGTTCAGTGAAGCTAGGAAGATAATTTGGGCCTAGGTTATGCAGGTCTTCAAAAGCTAAGCATTTTATTTTATACTAGAAGCTATAGTAATCTACTAGAATTAATTGAATAGAGGTGTAACATGGTCAGATATGTATTTAAAAAATCATTTTGACAACAGTGTGTAAAGTGGTTTGAAGTGGTGAGATATTAGATGTAGGAGGACAGTTAGAAAACTTTCAATAATCCAAGTGAAAAGTGATGAGGGCAAAAACTAAGATGATAACTGTGAGATAATAGAATGAGTTATTTGGGATAGCCATTATGGAGACACAAATGGCAAGATTTAACAACTGACAGGTAATGTGGGGTGAGGGAAAATGAGAAAGGAAGGATAATGCATATGAGGAATAAAAAGAAGCATGAGAAGTCTTGTATGAACAGATGCAAAGTAAACTTAATAAGGAAAACAATATATCCAATGACTACATCTTTGTAAATGGAAAGAACAGAAAAAAATTAAAAAATAAAACTTTGTACATTTGTAGTTTTAATATTCAATGTTAAAAAGTGTCCAATAACAGAGAATTGTTCTTATGACATCTTTATCTATTTTACACAGATGAGGCTAAAATTTAGAATTTTTTTCCCAAAAGATTGTAATACCAATTGAGTTGGGACTTTCTTACTGTTTTAAAATGATTAATTAAGTGTCTTTGAGTCTTACTAGGTTCTAAGCCCCAGGCCCAAACCCCAATTAGGTGCAAAACCTATGTGGGTGTGAATTGGTAACTAAGGTGGGGCCCCAGGTGGGGCTAACTAAGGGAGTACCTAGTTTACACATGAGTTTGAGTGATAGGTTTGGGACACCAGAGGCTCTTAGACCACATGGGTTTAAGTCCTCTTTGCGATGATTTTAAGTCTCGTGGGTGAGTGGCATGTGTGACTCACCCCTGATCCTGAAAAAGATATAAAACCAGGGGTTGGTTTCAACTTCTTTGGAGCTCTTTCCCACAGCAGTGGTGGCATGAGTGACTCTGGGCCAGTCTATGTTTTGAGCTCCTGGGCTGAACCTAGATGTTGGTAAACATAGATCTGTATTTGGTCTGTCTGTTGATGTTGGTACTTTGTTTGCATTTTGCTCTGAAGTTCAGGATGCCGATTTTTTCTCTTGAAATAAGTGAATTGTATTTGTATGCTGAATTAAAGTAAGCTTATCAACCCCTTAACATTGCTTTCCTTAGTAAAGCAGATCAAAAAACCTGTGCTTTTGCAGTGTGTTGGCAGCATTCTGGGTGCTAGTTGTTCATGGATCTTACACCCCCACAGAAGTTTCTGGCCAGATTGTTGAAACAAAGAGTAAGCTTCATAGGGAGGTTTATATACAGCTGTCCAAGCAGAGAAAACCTTCTGTTGAAAACAATCTAAGGTCTGAAGAGGTTTAGGGTAACCTTAAAGGAAAAGAACATCATCAAAGAAGTCGTAGCTCCCTGGAACTGTTTCCCTTCTGTTTTATCAGGCCACGTGTGTGTAGTTTGAAAAAAAGAAGTCTCTTAATATTAAAGTTATCTTTTCCTTCCTAAGGTCAATTTCTGCTTTGTCAAAATAAAGCTTATGGTCTCATTAAGAATTAGAGCTTTTCAATTTGGATTTATGCAAATAAAGTAGTTAAAATTTCCATATCCTTTGACCCAGAAATTCCACTGCTAGGCATATACTCTATGAAAGTCATTAACAAATGAAGGTTTCATGGTCACCAAAATGTATTTCAGCAGCACATTTTGTAATAACAAAAAAGAAGAAAAGAAGAGAAAAAAGAAATGAAGTAGATGCTTATGGATTGGAGAATGCTTAAGCAAACTGCAGTGCAAGTATACAATGGATTACTGTGTTGTAAGAAAAGAATTAATACAAGGTAATATGGGCAGAACAAGGAAAGTAATATACACAGTGAATATAAAAACAACCACAAAATAATTGGCACAATGTTGTGAAAAAGAACAAATGTAGAACCCAAAAGAAGAGATACTAGAAGTTACTATACTTCATTCCACATGTGGTTGGAAGTTAGTTTTGCTAAATTATTATGTTTTTTCTTCTTTTTGGTTTCATCCTTGATACAAGGGATGACTGCTTAAAGTGAGGAATGAAATTTAGGTGGATGGAGGTGATACAAAAACAAAAGCTATCACTTAAAGGAAAAAAAATAAAAATGAACTTAAGGAAAAAAAGAAAAACATAAGTTTGACCAACTAGAAATATTCATAAAGCAAAAAGTTATGTCTGGATGAGGTCAAAGTATTTTGCCATTATGTTAAGCTCTAACATTAGTGAAACTATTTAGACTCAGTGTAGAACAAACTAAGGTTAAATAGATTGAATTTTTTACTTTTAAATAAATCATGGCATTCTATAAATATAAGCCCAAATATAGAATATTCAATTATAGGGGGCAGAGCCAAGACAGTGGCTGGAAAGCAAGGACTAGCATGAGCTCCCCACCGAGTGCCTCCAAAAACCTATAAAAATGGCTCTGAACCAATTCTAGAACTGCAGAACACACAAAACAGCAGAGGGAAGCAGAGCTCCAGCCCAGGACAGCCTGGATTGTCTCTGGGTGAGGTCTATCCCACACGGAGATGGGAGCTGGGAGCTGGGAGCTGGGACCTGGGAGCTGGGAGCTGGGAGCAGAGAGGAGCAGAGCCCAGCATGAGGGATGAGGACCAACCAGATCAGGAACTGGGTGGAGGGGGCCCAAAGCACCCCAAATCACTGAGCTGCAGCAGTTACAAGACTTCTCAACCTACAAACACCAAAGACAGCAGAGAAGGTTAGTGAGAAAAGCTTCATGAGTGGAAGGAGTTCGCAGTTTGGCCACCGCCCCCGGGGGCAGTGGAGGTGGGGCAGCTACAGCTGGAGTTGTTTCCGGCCCCAGGCCCACCTGGTGGGAGGAATTAAGTGGTGATCAGAGCAGGAGTGCACAGCCTGCTGAAGATCTAAGCCCAGTATAGGTTGGGGGTTCTTGGGGAAGGAGCAGTGCCGGTGTGGCAGAGCTGGTGCATCCCCCCCAAATATGGAACATAGAAATCTTTAGTCTACTAGCAGTCATACCCCACTGGAAAACTCAAGGATCAAGTTGGTTGGTTGGGAATATGGCCAGGCAGTGAAAACGCACCCAAATTCAGACTCAGACTTTGGATTCTCTCTTTGGTGACAAAGAAGACCAAAACATACAGCATAAAGAAGTCAACAAAGTGCAAGAGCCTACAACAAAAGCATCCAAGAAAAACATGAACTTGTCCCAGGCCATGGAAGAGCTCAAAAAGGATTTGGAAAAGCAAGTTAGAGAAGTAGAGGAAAAATTGGAAAGAGAAAAGAGAAGGATGTGAGAAAAACATGAAAAACAAGTCAATGACTTGCTACAGGAGAACCAAAAAAATACTGAAGAAAATAACACCTTAGGAAAAAGACTAACTCAAATGGCAAAAAACCTCCAAAAAGCCAATGAGGAGAAGAATGCCTTGAAAGGCAGAATTAGCCAAATGGAAAAGGAGGTCCAACAGACCACTGAAGAAAATACTACTTTAAAAATTACATTGGAGCAAGTGGAACCTAGGGACTTTATGAGAAATCAAGATATTATCAAACAGAACCAACGGAATGAAAAAATGGAAGACAATGTGAAATATCTCATTGGAAAAAACCACTGACCTGGAAAATAAATCCAGGAGAGATAATTTAAAAATTGTTGGACTACCTGAAACCATGATCAAAAAAAGAGCTGAGATATCATCTTTCAAGAAATTATCAAGGAGAACTGCCCTGATATTCTAGAGCCACAGGGCAAAATAGAAATTGAAAGAATCCATCGATTGCCTCCTCAAATAGATCCCAAAAAGAAATCTCCTAGGAATATTGTTGCCAAATTCCAGAGCTCCCAGACCAAGGAGAAAATATTGCAAGCAGCCAGAAAGAAACAATTTGAGTATTGTGGAAACCCAGTCAGAATAACCCAAGATCTGGCAGCTTCTACATTAAGAGATCGAAGGGCTTGGAATACGATATTCCGGAGGTCAATGGAGTAGGATTAAAACCTCGAATCACCTGCCCAGCAAAACTGAGTATCATGCTCCAAGGCAAAATATAGATTTTCAATAAAATAGAAGACCTTCAAGCTTTCTCAGTGAAAAGACCAGAGCTGAATAGAAAATTTGACTTTCTTTTTTTTTAATTTAGATTTATTTATTTAACATTTTTAGTTTTCAGCATTGATTTTCACAATAGTTTGAATTACAAATTTTCTCCCCATTTCTACCCTACCTCCCACTCCAAGATGGCATATATTCTGGTTGCCCTGTTCCCCAGTCAGCCCTCCCCTCTATCAGCCCCCACCCCTTTCATCCCCTTTTCCCTTCCTTTCTTGTAGGGCAAGATAAATTTCTACGCCCCATTGCCTGTGTATCTTATTTTCTAGTTGCATACAAAAACTTTTTTTTTTGAACATGTGTTTTTAAAACTTTGAGTTCCAAATTCTCTCCCCTCTTCCGTTCTCATGCACTCTTCCTAAGAAGTCAAGCAATTCAACATAGGCCACATGTGTATCATTATGTTTAACCCTTTCACAATATTCATGTTGTGAAAGACTAACTATATTTTGCTCCTTCCCAACCCATCCCTCTTTATTGAATTTTCTCCCTTGACCCTGTCCCCTTTCCAAAGTGTTTGTTTTGATTACCTCCACCCCCATCTGCCCTCCCCTCCATCATCCCCCCTTTTTGTTTTATTTATCTTCCTCCCTCTTCTTTCCTGTGCGATAAGATACCCTATTAAGTATGTATGGTATTCCCTCCTCAGGCCAAATCTGATGAGAGCAAGGTTCACTCATTCCCCCCTTACCTGCCTTCTCCCCTCCTCCCACAGAACTGCCTTCTCTTGCCACCTTTATGCGAGATAATCCACACCATTCTATCTCTCCCTATCTCCCTCTCTCATCCCTTAATTTGATTTCTTTTAGATATCTTCCCTTCATCTTCAAGTCACCCTATGTCTGCTGTCTCTCTCTCTTTTATATATATATATATATATATATATATATACACACACACACACACACACACACACACATATACACACATACATATACATATATATATACACACATATATATATACACATAGATACATACATACATACACATTCACACACACATGCACATATATACATATATACATATATATATATATGTATATACGTATACATGTATGCATATTCCCTTCAGCTTCCCTAATACTGAGGTCTCATGAATCATACATGTCATCTTTCCATGTAGGAATGTAAACACAACAGTTCAACTTTAATAAGTCCCTTGCAATTTCTGTTTCTTGATTACCTTTTCATGCTTCTATTGATTCCTGTGTTTTGAAAGCCAAATTTTCTATTCAGTTCTGGTCTTTTCACTGAGAAAGCTTGAAAGTTCTCTATTTTATTGAAAGTCAATATTTTGCCTTGGAGCATAATACTCAGTTTTGCCGGGTAGGTGATTCTAGGTTTTAATCCTAGCTCCATTGACCTCTGGAATATTGTATTGCAAGCCCTTCGATCTCTTAATGTAGAAGCTGCCAGATCTTGGGTTATTCTGACTGGGTTTCCACAATACTCAAATTGTTTCTTTCTGGCTGCTTGCAGTATTTTCTCCTTGATCTGGGAGCTCTGGAATTTGGCAACAATATTCCTAGGAGATTTCTTTTTGGGATCCATTTGAGGAGGCAATCGATGGATTCTTTCAATTTCTATTTTGCCCTGTGGCTCTAGAATATCAGGGCAGTTCTCCTTGATAATTTCTTGAAAGATGATATCTGGGCTCTTTTTTTGATCATGGCTTTCAGGTAGTCCAATAATTATTAAATTATCTCTCCTGGATCTATTTTCCAGGTCACTGGTTTTTCCAATGAGATATTTCACCTTGTCTTCCATTTTTTCATTCCTTTGGTTCTGTTTTATAATATCTTGATTTTTCATAAAGTCACTAGTTTCCACTTACTCCAATCTAATTTTGTAGGTAGTATTTTCTTCAGTGATCTTTTGGACCTCCTTTTCCATTTGGCTAATTCTGCCTTTCAAGGCATTCTTCTCCTCATTGACTTTTTGGAGCTCTTGAAAATTTGACTTTCAAACACAAGAATCAAGGGAAACATGAAAAGGTGATCAAGAAAAAGAACAAGAAAAAGAAATTGCAAGGGACTTACTGATGTTGAACTGTTTTGTTTACATTCCTACATGGAAAGATGATGTGTATGATTCATGAGACCTCAGTATTAGGGTAGCTGAAGGGAATATGCATATATATATATGTTTATGTAAATATATATATACACATATATATATGTGAATGTGTATGTATATACATATATATGTATGTTTATATATACATATATACACATGCATACATATATATACATACATACACACATACACACATACATACATATATATATACACATATATACACACATATATATGTGTATATATGTATATATATATATGTGGAGAGAGAGAGCGCGGACACAGGGTGAGTTGAAGATGAAGGGAAGATATCTAAAATAAATAAAATCAAATTAAGGAATGAGAGAGGAATATGTTGAGAGCGGGAGATAGGTAGAGATAGAATGGGGTGAATTATCTCGCATAAAGGTGGAAAGAGGAAGCAGTTCTGTGGGAGGAGTGGAGAAGGCAGGTGAGGGAGGAATGAGTGAATCTTGCTCTCATCAAATTTGGCCTGAGGAGGGAATACCATACATACATAATAGGGTATCTTATCGCACAGGAAAGAAGAGGGAGGAAGATAAAAAATAAAAAAAAAATAAAAGGGGGGGGTGATGGAGGGGAGGGCAGATGGGGGTGGAGGTAATCAAAAACAAACACTTTAAAAAGCACACAGGGTCAAGGGAGAAATTTCAATAAAGAGGGATGTGTTGGGAAGAAGGAAAATATAGTTAGTGTTATACAACATGAGTATTGTGGAAGGGTTATACATAATGATACTCATGTGGCTTATGTTGAATTGCTTGACTTCTTAGGGAGGGTAGGAGGGAAGGGAAGAGGGGAGAGAATTTGGAACTCAAAGTTTTAAAAACAGATGTTCAAAAACAAAAAAAAAATGTTTTTTGAATGCAAATAGAAAATAAGATACACAGGCAATGGGGCGTAGAAATTTATCTTGCCCTACAAGAAAGGAAGGAGAAAGGGAATGGGAGGGGAGTCGGATGACAGAAGGGAGGGCTGTCTGGGGAATAGGGCAACCAGAATATATGCCATCTTGGAGTGGGGGGGAGGGTAGAAATGGGGAGAAAATATGTAATTCAAACTCTTGTGAAAATCAGTGCTGAAAACTAAATATGTTAAGTAAATAAATTTAAAATAAAAAAACATTAAAATTAAACAAAAAATAAAAAAGAACATTTGATTATATGAAGAAGCTGTGATTTTAGCAGCTTAAGGAACATTTAGTATGGAATATCCCTCCACAAATGGAGATTATTACTCCATTGTCATCATGACAGAGGCAGCTAGGTGGTACAGTGGATAGGGTTCCAGGACTGGAGTCAAGAAGACTCACTTTCCTAAGTTTAAATCAGGCCTCAGACAGTTACTAGCTGTGTGACCCTGGGCAAGTTATTAAAGCCCATTTGCCTCTGTTTTCTCATCTGTAAAAGGAAATGGCAAATCATTCCAGTATCTTTGCCAAGAAAACTCCAAATGGAGTCATGAAGAGTCAGACACAACTGAATGACTAAAAACTACTACTGAAACCGTCATGACTTAGTTGGCAATTCCTAGGATTTTGAGGTACATTGAGATTAGATTAGTCACACAAGATTGCAGAGTTGGTAAGTAATAGTGAATTTGAGACCAAGTCTTCGCGACTTCACAAATACCTAGTCCCCACCTCCAAGTTCAATGATCTTCTTTCCAGACAAATGTATAAATAGCTATAACACTGAGGATAGTATCCATCTTAGAGTTTGTACAATCTGTTGCCAGTCTCACACAAAAATAATGGTAATAATTATAATTCCCTTGGTGTACTTCATAGGATCATAGAACTATAACTGGAAGGGACCTTAGAGGTCATCTAGACTAATTTTATAAATGAAAAAACTAAGCCCAATGATGTTATGTGACTTACCCAAGATCACATGGGAAGTATTGCTGGCAGGTTTTGAACCTGAGTCCTCTAACTCCAAAGTTAATTTCCTTTTCTATCTACCAATTTGCCTCCCTATTTGGCATCACTGAGGCATTAGTGGCAACTGTCATTTCTCAGTATACATCCAATTATTTTGAGTAATCAGGCATTTTGATATAATTATAACATTACAATTGAAATGTTTTTATATATTCAGTTTCAAAATATAAACAAATAGATGATGTGTATGTACTACATTTGGCAGCTTTACACATTTGAGAGAATAAATGAACCGAAAATGAACTGGAAAGATAGAAAGGCGGAGATGATTGTTGAAAATAAAAGATTACACAGGTGATTTCTCCAATCTATGAGAAAAGCAATTATGTGTAGTCCAAAGAGCTCAGAAAGAGAGAATGAAGTGGGAATTATCATGTTTAGAAGCTAAAACAAAGTAAATCTTATAGATTTATTATGTTGATCCACAATAAATATTATTTCTGAGCTTGAAAATTACGAATCGTTCTTTAGTAAAATCAAGAAGCAAATCAAAAATCTGAGTGCACATGTACTTAAAATGTGAGGATTAATTTTTCTGAAAGGATAAAATACAAAGTAAAGTACTCTAATTATGGAGACATTTTCTCTCTTACACCACTCAGTTCCTAAATTTTTAATGTCAAAAGGAAAAAAATTGTCTTGGCACATTTCAGGTCTATGTCACATCCCCAAATGAATATTATACAACTTCACAGACATAACAATTAAATGCCATTAACAAGATCCTAGTTTATAAATAAATAAATGAAATTCCACAATCAATGATTTAGAACCCATTACTTTTGATGCCTCACTAGGGTTACCAACTCAATTATGTCTTGGCACAAATGATACATTTTAACCAATGATTTTTCTTTCTTTCTCTTTAAATTCATATATTCCCAGTAGATGCCATTATCCCAAGAATTAGAAAAACTAACTAGCCTCCTCACAAGGTCAGCAGTGGACTAGACACAACATAATTCTATGTTTCTTTCAATTTACAATATTTCACATAAAATGAGTTTATTTTTTAAATTTTTTTTCCTATACATCTTCTGGTAGTTTGTATAATCTTTCCAAGTAGATATACCTAAAAAAAAGATTTTTAAAAGAGATAAACCCTTGGCCTGATTCTTTGGCCTATGCTTCACAAAACAACTAGTCCAAATCATTATCTGCACTCAATGAACCGGTAGTTTGAACAATCTAAAACAACAGATTTCATCGGTTTTAAATATCATGGCTGTTTCCACGTGATCTTGTCCATTTGCAGATATCAACTTGGGCATTCTGGTTATTTCATTGTAAACATAATTCAGATCCAACACTGTTCTGACTTTTTGTTGTTGCTGAATTTCCATGGCTCCACTTACTTGTGGAAACTTGGCCAAATCACAATCTCTCTTTACCTGACTTTTATACTCTGCAAGATAATGAAGGGGAATCAATAAAGTGCTGGATTTGAAGTCAAGAAGCTTGAGTTCAAATCCTGCCTTGGACACTTAACAACAGAACCCTGAACATTCAATTACTCTCTCAAAACCTGAGTTTCCTCTTTTGCAAAAAGTGAATGATATTACTTGCCTTCACAGGGTTCTTTAGAAAATTTAATGAGTATATGAAACATTTTGGGAAATCACATTCACATTGAAGTCAGTTAATTTTTGTTGGTGGTGCTAATTTTTTTGTTGTTTGATCATTAAGATATTTTCTAGTTCTGAATCCTGTATGGTGCCTACTAATATACGAGTTAGGTGTGCTGAGCAGACTACATGAGAGTTTTAACTATTGTGTAAGCCGACCAGGAGGAGATGGGCTCCTGCAGGTATCTGTTGAAGATGTTTCTAGTACAGCAGTATGGAAGAGAAAGGGTACTCACAGCCTTGCAAAATCCAAAAGTAGTAATAACCTCAAAAATTTGAACTGCATAGGAGAAGGCCTGTTTGAATTAAATGTCTGAAATATAGCTTATTTAATAACGAATGTAGTTGGACTACTATCAAATGTTTATAGTGATTTAGAGTAGCACAATTTAGAGTAGCGTAATATTGCAGGTAGAGTTCAGACATAATATTAGCTTATTACTTGGATGTTAATATCTCTTTTTAAAATATGAGGTAGGAGTTGATTGTTTTCACTTGGTTAAATACTCTCTTTGTAAATCCTCAGAAAATTAATCATTATTACAATTTCAATACCACATACTTCAAAGGAGAAGGTTCTAAAATAATATAATTATTTGCATTTCAAACATCTAGATTATGGAATAAAGTTTTCAGTTTTCATGTGTATCCTTGGCATTGAATGTATTTGTGTGTGTTTATGCATGCATATTACATGTATGCATGTAAATACACATACATACACACACATACATACCTGTGTTTACCAAGTCCAAAGAAAGTGAATAGCCATGTAAATTTAACCATTGATAGTAATATGTAGCTTCATAAATTAATAGGTTTCAAGAGTAAATAATATGACCTCCCTAAGATAAAAATTATAAATATTTTCAAATAAGTGTAGAAATTCTTAGTAGAAAGAAGGAATCTTAATAAATGTCCTCCTTGATGAACAAAAAAGAAGCTGCCTATTTTACAGTTGTATTCCTTTGGTGCTGCTTTGTTGTCTGGACATAACTACTCTTTTTAATAGAAACAAAGTCATTAGATCTGGAAAAAAAAGTTCATTAAGAGAAAACATTAAGATTTTTTTAAAGACACATGTGGAGAAATATGTCTCTCCACACACAGACACACAGACACACACACACAGACACACACACACACAGACACACACACACATACATTTTTTCACTGTATTTTTTGCTTAAAATTTTCCATGGAGTTTTGCTTAATTCAAGTCCAAACATCCCAGAAGGAAAGCTGAAGAGACTACTGTCAAAGTCACTCCCTGTAAATACTTATTAGTTGTGGACTTTGCTAGGAAGCCCACTGAGGCCTATTGTCTTTTCAGCCAGAGACATTTCTGCCTGCTCATCTGTTTTATCGGCCTACAGTGCTAACCTCATGCCAAAATTGTTATTGCTGCATAAATTAATGAGTGCAAGCTACTGCTTAAAGTTTTCTAAACTTCATAATTACACACACTGGGGGAAAAATTGCAAAATATGCTTTAGATTGGTTGTTTTTCTAACATTTCTTAAATTTGATTGAAAATATGCCTGACAGCAACTAGGCCCAAACTTAGCCATTATTTGCGCAATTTGTGCATAATTTTTTTAGAATTAAACATGTGAACCTCAATAACTAAGGAGGGATTCAGAGGCAATTTTTGCATGACTGTTGCACAGAACAAAATAACCATCTCTGAAAATCTAGCTAGTGTGTTTTTTTAAGAATGAGGCCTAACTTATGTAATCCAGGTTTCATATCCATACATCAATAACTAGCATTTTCTTTTCCCCATTTTGCAATGTCTAATCCTTTCTCTGCCCTGGTATGTCTTACTGTAGGCGGCTAAAATTCATCCTGTCAATTTCTAGATTTTAAGAATTAAGAAGAGCAAAGATGATCCAAAGAGTTGATATTGATGCCTTATTTTATCTTTATGACTGAGACAAATCTGATGCAATTATATCTTAATTTTAAATGTTATTAAGCACCTATTATATGCCAGATACTGTGCTACACAATGGGTATATGCAAAAGTGGCACATTTTCTGTCATAACTGTGTTCACATTCTATGGAGAGAGACATCAGATATGCTGAGAGATGGCTATAGAAGGGGGCTTTGTTCTAATTACCATTTTGTTTTCTGAATCTATGATAGTATTGAATTTATTACTGTTTCCAGATCAAGAGGAAGAAAGTATGAGCAGGGGCTGATGGGTTGGGGGGGTGTGGTTTGAGGTTGAAAGAGTAGATGCCAAAATACCCTGGATAAGCTGACTGGTTTGGACTGAGGGCAGCTAGATAGAGTGGTTTAGGTGAATAAGTGTAAAGAAATACTGCCTTGAGCTGAAGGTGAACTTCATAGGTGAAGTCATAGCTAACATGACTAAAACCAATTCAACATACTCTATACCACAATTATATGCATTTTATAAATTTTTTTTGCAGCACTCTCATATCCCCAATAACCCAAGTTCAAAAGGTTGCTATGAAACTATTACTAGAGGTGTGGGTTCTGAGAGCCAAGATGACAGAGTAAGCAATAAATTACTGTTGCTTTCCCACAGTCACCTCTGAACAACCATAAATATAGAGCCAGAGAACATACCCTGGAACAGAGCCAGGAGAAAGACAGGGTAGAGCAGTCTTTTAGGCCTAGAAACTTGGAAGATCAGCAAGAAAAGTCTCACTCAGGTGAAAGGGGAATACATTCAGGCACAGGGAAAATCCCAGCAAGCCAACAGCAAGCCTCACCTCAGCAAACCAGAAAGAGATCCTGAGCCCAAGTGCAGTGGAGCAGGCACATGACAAAACCAGGACCCTCCAAGTCCCTTAGCATAGCCAGAAGAACCAGCAGACTCCCACTCACAGAACTACCACCTGCTTCAGTGTACCTCCAGGCAGGCAGGCATCCTCCAGTGGCCAGACCTCCCCATGCTTCAGCATATCCCTGGACAGATAGACATTCTCCAGTGACTGGACTTCTAGATGCTTCAACAGAGCCCTGGGAAGACAAGTGTCCTCCAGAGACCAGACCACTACATGCTTCAGTGTAGGCCCAGGGAAATGCAGAAATCCCCAAACTGGCCTCAGCACATACCAGACACCACTACTAGCTAGCCTATAGCTACCAGGACCTGAGGTCTCAGCACACAAAGCCAGTGAACAGGCACTAGGCCCCAAGCACAAGAAGTTTGGGACAGTGCCCCACTTCTTCAGCAGGAGTGTCCAACTTTAAATGCCCGGGAATAGGCAAACAAGATGAGCAAGAAGCAAAAATAAAAATTGACCACATAAAAGTACTATGGTGACAGGGAAGGTGAAAACATAAACTCAGAAGAGGAAAACATTGTCAAAATACCTACATCTGAAACCTCAAAGGGGAACATTAATTGGTCTCAAGCCCAAAAACCTTCTTGGAAGAGCTCAAGAGGGATTTTAAAAGTCGAATAAGGGAGGTAGAAGAAAAATTGGGGAAAGAAATGAGATATATGGAAGAGAGACTCAACAGCTTGGAAAAGGAAGGACAAAAATTGACTAAAGAAAACAATTCCCTAAAAATTTCAATTGGCCAAAAGGGGAAGAAAAAAACATTGAAGAAAACAACTCCTTAAAAAGAAGAATCTCCCAAATGGAAGAGGAGGTACAAAAATTCACTGAAGAGAACTATTTTAAAGGTACAATTGGACAAATGGAAAAAGAGATACAAAAATTAGCTGAAGAAAAGAATTCCTTAAAAATTAGATTGGGCAAATGGAAGATAATGACTCTATGAGAAATCAAGAATGAGTCACACAAAATCAGAAGAATGAAAAAAAATAGATGAAAACATAAAACACCTAACTGGAAAACAACTGAGTAGGAAAATAGATCTGGGAGAGATGATTTTAAAATTATTGAAGTACCTGAAAGCCATGATCAAAAAAGAACCTGCATAGCATCTTTCAAGAAATTATAAAAGAAAACTGCCCTGATATCCTAGAACTAAAGGGTAAAATAGTCATTGAAAGAATTCATAGATAACCTCCTGAAAGACATCCCAAAATGAAATCTCCAAGGAATATTGTAGCCACATTCCAGAATTATCAGATCAAGGAGAAAATACTGCAAGTGTCATGGAAACACAGTCAGGATTATTCAGGACTTGGCAGCTTCTGCATTCAAGGATCAGAGGGCCTGATATATGATATTCTGGAAGCTAAAGGAGCTTGAATTACAACCAAGAATCAACTACCCAACAACACTGAGCATAATCTTTAAGGGGAAAATATGGATATTCAATGAAATAGAGAGGCACAAAGACAGAAGGAAGGGAGGGAGACAAATATTGTTTGAACTTTACTCTCTTGGAGTTGGCTCAGAAAGGGAATAACAAACACATTCAATAGATTACAAAAATCTATCCTAATGAATTGGGAAGTAGGAGGAGAAAGGGGAAAGAAAAAGGAGGGAGGCAGATAGAAGGGAGGGAAGAAGTAGGAAAGCAAAGGGGAAAGGAAAGGGAGAGGGGTAGATAGAAAGGAAAGCAGATTGGGGGAGGTGGTAGCCAGAAGCAAAATACTGGTGAAGAGAGAAATGAATAAACAGGGGGAAAATAAGAAGGATGGAAAGACACAATTAGTATTCATAACTATGAATGTGAAAGGGATGAAGTCTCCCATAAAAAAGAAGCAGATAAACACATTTGAAGCAGAGAGATACACACAGAATAAAGGTGAAAGCTTGGAGCAGAACTTATTGTGCTTCAGCTGAAGTAAAAAAAAAAATGCAGGAATAGCAATCCTGATCTCAGACAAAGAAAAGCAAAAATAGATCAGATTAAAAGAAATAAAGAAGGAAACTACATCTTGTTAAACAGTACTATAGACAATGAAATAATATCAATATTAAACATATATGTGGTATGGCATCCAAATTCCTAGAGGAGAAGTTAAGTAGTTGCAGAAAGATATAGAGAGGAAAACTATACTAATGAGGGATCTCAATCTCCCCCTCTCCGAACAAGATAAATCTAACCACAAAATAAATAAGAAAGAAGTTAAGGAGCTAAATGGAATTTTAGAAACATTAGATATTGTAAATGTCTGGAGAAAATTGAGTGGAGATAGAAAGGAATATACATTTTTCTTAGCAGTACATGGCAACTACACAGAAGATGACCATGCATTAGGGCATAAAATCCTCACAATCCACTGCAGTAAGGCAGAAGTATTAAATGCATCCTTTTCAGATCACAATGAAATAAAAATTACATGTAAGAAAGAGTCATGGAAAGAAAGACTAAAAATTAATTGGAAACTAAATAATCTAATCCTGAAAAATGAGTGGGTCAAACAACAAATCTTAGAAACAATCAATAACTTCATCCAAAAGAAGGACAGTAATGACACAACATATCAAAACTTATGGGATGCAACCAAAGCAGTTCTCATGGGAATTTTGATATCTCTAAATGGTTACATAATAAAATAGAGAATTGGTGATCAATGAATTGGACCCTCAACTAAAAAATCTAGAAAAAGAACAAATTAAAAATCCCCAATTAAATACTAAATTAGAAATTCTGAAAATCAAAGGAGAGATTAATAAAATTGAAATTAAGAAAACTGTTGTACTAATAAATAAAAGTAAGAGCTGGTTTTATGAAAAAAATCAATAAAATAGATACACTTTTATTTAAATTAATTTTAAAAATAGAAAGAAGAAAATCAAATTACCAGTGTCAAAAATGAAAAGGGTGAATTCACCACCAATGAAGAGGAAATTAAACCAATAATTAGTAGCCATTTTGCTCAAATGTATGTCAATAAATCTGACAACCTAAGTTAAATAGATATTTATGAAAATATAAACTGCCCAGATTGAAGAAGTGGAAATAAAACACTTAAATAGCCATATTTCAGAAAAAAAAATTAATTGAATAAGCCATCAATGAATTGCCTAAGGAAAAAAATCTCCAGGGCCAGATGGATTTACAAGTGATTTCTACGAAGCTTTTAAAGAACAATTAATTTCAATACTATATAAATTATTTGGAAATAAAATAAGCAAAGATGGAGTCCTAACAAATTCTTTTTATGATACAAATATGGTGCTGATACCTAAACTGGGAAAACCCAAAACAGTGAAAGAATATTAGAGGCCAATTTCCCTAAAGAATATAGATGGAAGAGGGCAAGCGATTAATAGAAGGTTAAATTGCATTGTATATGGACATAGGTATAATATTCTTAACCATGAAACATGCCTAAACGGGAGGCTGATAAAAAATAAAGAATCTTCACTTAGTGTAAGTGAGGACAGTGAAAGCAGTAACAGTAAAACTCTTTTCTGTAGCACTTCCTGGTTCACAATATACTTTGCCCTCAAAAAAAGTAGATAGATGTGTTATAAAGCTCAGCCATGAGGGGAGGTCCTTATTTGGCTGGACAAAAGCTTCATTTGTCAGCTTATCCATGGTAGGGGTACCTGCAGAAAAATTAAGACCCAGAATAGGTATCTTAAGGACACACATCAAAAGGGGATCACTAAAAACAAGCCCAGTTCTTTAGATACTTGGCAGGAAAAAATCATACTTTAATATTGCACAGAGAATTCAGAAGCAGATGGCACAGGGATTACAAGGTGAATGAGATGGGAGAGGGAGATGTCATGGGTGAGAGAAGGCGGAGTGAGCGGGGCACACAGAGTCATCTACATAACTGTGAATTGGAGTTGAAAGCAATTTAGTGATATGGATCCATAGCAGTTTGGAAGACAGCTCATGGGGCAGAGTTTCTATTTTGTGTTAAAATTTTATCTTGTTCTGGTCCCCCTGACCCTACCCCACTCTGATTAATATAGTAACTAAATTTATAAGTAGCCACTATAAAGTAGCAATAACAAGAAAGTTGCTAAGTGGAACCTAGAAGTCATGTACAAACTGTCCTGAAGAACAAAGAAGCATAATTTACAAACTATATTATATATTAACCAAAAATCAAATCCTGGAAATATATGTTGCACCAGAGGAAGCAATTTAGGCTTTTCTGTCAGAGTCTTTTGGTGACAAGATAAGTAAATCTCAAAGAAATTCCAGATATCTGCAATAAAACAAGCAGAGAACCAAATGTTACTGATAAATTTCATATGACATGGACATATAAACTTCAAATGTTACTGAAAACTTTGTGATAATACGGATACATTAATGAACTAAACCCAAGGTGACATAAATAAGAGTCTGTCCCCCATCCTATAAAAATGAGACCTCAAACTCCTGCCTTCCTTCCGCCCTCCCTCAGCAGTATTCTATCTCCAAGGGTCTATGCTGCCTAGTACTTCTAATCTAGGGTTATGTGACTGATTTATTTGTGCCTCTTCCCACCATCACTGCCTTCCTTAATTTATCTCCCCATCCCCCAACCCCATGCTGCTTGCCTCTGTATCCTTTTTATCTCTTATCTCTGTACTTTCTGACAATTTTCACATATACCTTCTGTGCCTCCTTAATATGTGATTGACCATGTCTCCCCACTGCCATTGTAGTTATTTCTCAGCAAGTGCCCAAAGAACTGAGCATGCCTGCCCAGTTTCATAATTTCATGAATTAATTATCAATTCACTTTCTTACATAGTTTTAGTAGAGGGAGGGCAACAGCCTAATGCTTTTATCCATAAGACCTTATGATTGGCTTATTAGCATATCAATGTCATCTCAAAGTTATCAGTACCATCTTAAGATCTCCTTATTAGCATATAGTTTCTCTTGTTTTATTGTACCTGTCTGGTACTTATTACAGCTTGGAGACTGAAGGACATTATTGGGACCTAGCTGGCTTCTCTTAATTTAACATAGTCATTAGATTTGGCCTTAATTAATTTAGAAGGCAATTTTATCAAGCTGCTTCTATGTCACCTCTAACATTCTTAGTACCTATAGCCTATCTATTGTTACCTTACACTGGCTGCTTACATGCTTATTTACTATATTATCTGGTTGCACATTCATAGGAACCATAACAAGATTCAGTTTCAACATAGTGGGCTAAGTACATAGATAAAGTGTTGGACTTAGAGTCAGGAAAAAAAAAAAAAACAACAACTCATCTTTCTGAATTCAAATCTGGTCTCAGAAAGTTACTAGCTGCATGATCCTAGGCAAGTCATTCAACCCTATTTGCATCAGTTTCCTCATCTGTAAAATGAGCTGAAAAAAGAAATGGCAAACCACTCTAGTGTCTGCCAAGAAAGCCCCAAATGTGGCCATGAAGAGTCAGACACAAGTGAAATGACTGAAAAACAAGCAATTCCTAGGGTAACCCTCTAAGAGTTCTTGAATATAAATGTTTCTGGGGGCATGGTGGGAAGACGAGGTGTGCTCCCTAAAGAGCTGTAGCTAGGACAGTCTACTGGACCTTTGCCCCAGTATACAAAATGTAAACTGTGCTAATGGTGTTTATAGTACTTCAGCACCTTATTTGGCAACAATAATAAATTACATAAGAACTTATCAGATAATCAATTAGCTGATAGAAGCTCCTCCCCTTGCACTTTCCCACTAACTTAATCTGAATCTTATTAATAATTTTAAAATATTTTAAACTATAATGCAGGTATGCTTTCAAAATATTCCCATGTTTAATTTTTCCAATGACAACTCCAAAATGAAATGTGGTGTAGAGAATAGAGGGAAAGCCTTAAAATCATGAAGAGCTGTATTGATATTCAACCTCCAACATATAATAACTGTGTAATCATAGGCAAGTCACAACCATTTAGGACTCCAGGCAAGTCTTTAAAACTACGAGTTAAAGATGAGTTGCCAATCATAGTAATGACAGAATCTTTCAGACATGAAGCTCCTCCCACTGATGAAATCAGAGTTTTTCTCTAAATAATAAAAACACCACAATACTCATTTTGACAAATACAGGACATTCAGTTTAGGCCAGTGTATCAGTAAGGCAATAATCCCAATAGAGATGATTATTGTCAAAATGCTTATGTGGTTCCATATCACCAAATATAAGAGACTCTCCATATAGAAGGTAGAAGAAGCAAACCATTTATTGAGACACCAAATAACCAGATCTCATAACCAATATGTCCAATCCATGACAGCAGCAAAGAATTTGATACACAATATCACAGCAGGGAACCATTCCATTCCAAAATCATCTGCCCCCCTGCAGGGGCCTTCTCACCAACACACTCACAGCCACCATAGCACATCAGCTCTTTCCCTCAGCTCTAACTGTAGTAACTGCTCTCTCAGCACTTACTGTGTCACAATTTCCTTTTCCTCTCAGCAAGCTCCTTCCACAAAATGTAACTTAGGGTTCCTGTGATGTAAGCAGTTTAAATGGCCTATTAATGGGTTGGAAAGATCTTCAAAACTGTAACGCTATTACAGCCAGGTGTATGGAACCTGTGGCCTTGAAGCTGCATGTGGCCCTCTAGGTCCTCAAATGCAGCCCTTTGACTGAATCCAAATTTTACTTGTGGCCTCAAGGCCATGGGTCCCCCACACCTAATTTAGACAATAAAGGGCAAAGATATATAAGTTCAGAAGAAGAGTCACTCTTAGCTGAAAAGTTGCCAATAACTATATTAAACATAATTCTACAATGCCTATGTAATTTTGCTGTAAATTATGACTAATATGCCATAATAGTCAATATTCATTTATTAGCTCTCTAAATAAACCAAAACATTCAAATTGGCAAAATGCTGTCAAAATTTAAGGTCAGAATTTAAATAAATTTATTCAGATGACAGGCTAACTAGAAAAATGAAATTAATGAAGAGAATCTCATCTTTCTTATGATTTATATTTTAACTGAAAATAGATTAAGTAGCTTAGGTTAGGCACATATACAAATTCCATCATTTTTTTCAGGTTTCAAAAGTGTTTCGGGGATATAGTATGTTGTATTGTAAAGAGAAACGTAGTACTTAAGAGACATTATAAGAATGTTTAAATGATGGAAAACAAGGAGAAGTAATTGGCATAATATTAGAACAAATGCTAATTGTAACTCTTAGCATTTGTTCCTATGCTGACAGGGAATTACCCATATAATTAACCTTCTGGTAGGAAGGAGGCATTTTACCAAGAAAGAAAAATTAAATAAACAGGGTGATTTAAGGGAGCAAATAGAATACAGACTTCAAGAGACGGACAATGATCTGCCATTAGTGGAAGACAGGGAGCCTCTCAGTCAGGATGCAGGCTTATATACTTCAGGAGGCCAACAGAGGGAAGAAAGAAGAGAGTGTTTAAGGAGACAAAAAGCAACTTCAGCAGCAGACCCCAGTGAGGCAACTTCTGTGGTAGCTAAGAAAATCCTGGGTAGTATAAATTTAGAGGAGACTTCTAAATTTATTATGGTGAACAGGAAAGATCTCGGTGGCCAAATCCAATTCAATTAGGATAAAAAACATTTTTTTCTCCTCAACTGCCAGCTTTTCTATGAAAAATTACTTCTTCTCAAGCCCTGTCAATTTAAAAGTGTCTGCTGGCTGGGTTTGCCCAGCAGGAGGCTAAAGGGTCTATTATGCTGACAAATGCTCAAGGCTTTAGGATCCTATGGAATTTTAATGACTTTTTTGTTTATGGACTTCAATATTGCATAAATAGGAAAAAAAGTTAAAGTAGTTACAATGTTTAAAAATTAAATTATAGCACATTTTAAATTATTGTAGGAACCCTCAGAAAAGCTGTTAGTGATTATCCATGTTTCTGTGGCTTGCAAGTCATCCTCCTCATAATTTTGCTCAGTTTAATAATCTCAAAATGTTTTAAAATTAATCATTACAAATGGAACATAAAATATTTAACCAAAAGCGTTATCTTTTCCTAGACTGAGTGTACACAGTTAAAAAATCAAATGGGAATTCCAGACCTTCCTGATGAAAAAGCCAGAACTCAATGGAAAATTTGATCTCCAAATACAAAACTCAAGAGAGACATAAAAAGGTAACCAGGGGGAAAAACCCCACAAAGCTTATTAACCAGTAAGTGCAGGATGTTTAGATCTGTATGTGGGATTATATCATCTTATGTATGTTTCATATGTATGTATATATATGTATATATATGTGTATATATGTATACACATACATATATAAGTCATTCTTGTGAATGGTACAGCTATTATGACAAATGAAAGGGATCTATATATAGGTTATGAATGCCTGTATAAATTAACTGATGTAAAGATAAAAAAATATAAGTAAGAGATATAAAGAGAGGGCTATGAGAGAAGCGGTAAGGAGGTAGTAGAAAAGGGTAAATTACACCAAATGAAGTGGCACAAAAACATATTATAGTAGAGGGAAAGAAGGGAGGGAGAAGAGCAGTATTTGAGCTTTACTGTCATCTGATCTAGTTCAAGAAGGGAATAACATACTCTGATAAGTTTAGAAATCTAACTTGTCCTACAGGAAGTAGGAGGGGAAGGGGGGAAGAAGGGAGGGGGGGTGGTTAGAAGGGAGAGGAGAAGTAGCTAGTGGGTAACGGTAAGATAAGGGAGGGGAATAAAGAGGGAGGGTTAACTGAGGGAAGCGGCGGTCAAAAGCAAAACTTTGTTGAGGAGGAGAAGGGGAAAAGGAGAAATAAAAGCATAAACAGGGGGAATTAGGATGGAGAAAAAGACACAGATAGAAATCATAACCCTGAACATGCAGGGGATGAACATTCTCACAAAACAGAAGCAGATAGCAGAATGGATTAAAAACCATAATCCTACAGTATGCTGTTTACAAGAAACGCATTTGAAACAGGGGGATACACATAGGGTAAAGGTAAAAGGCTGGAGTAAAATATATTGTGCCTCAGCTAAAGTAAAAAAAGCAGGTGTAGCAATTCTAATCTCAGACAAAGCAAAAGTAAAGATAGATTTAATTAAAAGAGATAAGGAAGGACATTATATCCTGCTGAAAGGCTCCTTAAACAATGAAGAAATTTCATTGCTTAAAATATATGCACCAAGTGGTAAGGCATATAAATTCTTAGAGGAGAGGTTAAGGGAGTTACAGGAAGAAATAGACAGTGAAACTATAATATTGGGAGACCTCAACCTCCCCCTTTCTGAACTTGATAAATCTAACCTCAAAATAAATAAGAAAAAAGTTAAGGAGGTAAACAGAATTTTAGAAAAAGCACATATGATAGACCTCTGGAGAAAACTGAATGGGGATAAAAAGGAATATACTTTCTTCTCAAAAGTACATGGCACATGCTCAAAAATTGACCATGTCCTAGGGCATAAAAACTTCACAGTCCAGTGAAGAAAAGCAGAAGTAGTCAATGCATCCTTTTCAGATCATGATGCAATAAGAATCATTTTCAATAAAGTACCATGGAAAAATAAGCTAAAAACTAATTGGAAACTAAATAATTTAATTCTAAAGAATGAGTGGGCCAAAGAACAAATTAGAGAAACAATTAATAATTTCATTCAATAGAATGACAATAATGAAACAACATACTAAAACTTATGGGATGCAGCAAAAGCAGTTCTTAGGGGAAGTTTTATATCTCTAAATGCCTACATGAATAAAATAGGGAAAGAGGAGATCAATGATCTGGGCATACAGCTAAAAAAGCTAGAAAAAGAGCAAATTGAAAACCCCCAATTAAATACCAAATTAGAAATACTGAAAATCAAAGGAGAGATTAATAAAATTGAAACCAAGAAAACTATTGAATTAATAAATAAAACAAAGAGCTGGTTTTATGAAAAAACCAATACAATTGATAAACCTTTGGCCAATTTGATTAAAAAAAAGAAAAAAGAAAATCAAATTACCAGTATCAAAAATGAAAAAGATGAGGTCACCTCTAATGAGGAGGAAATCAAAACAATAATTAGGAATTATTTTGCCCAACTTTATGCCCATAAATTTGACAACCTTAGAGATATGGATGAATATCTACAAAAACATAAACTGCCCAGGCTAACAGAGAAGGAAGTGAAATTTCTTAACAACCCCATATCAGAAAAAGAAATTGACCATGCCATCAATGAACTCGCTAGGAAAAAATCTCCAGGTCCAGATGGTTTTACATGTGAATTCTATCAAACATTTAAAGAAAAACTAATTCCAATACTTTGTAGACTATTTGGGAAAATAGGTGAAGAAGGAGTCCTACCAAATTCTTTTTATGACACAAATATGGTACTAATACCCAAACCAGGTAGAGTTAAAACAGAGAAAGAAAATTATAGACCAATTTCTCTAATGAATATTGATGCAAAAATTTTAAATAAAATATTAGCAAAAAAGATTGCAGCAACTCATTACGAGAATAATACACTATGACCAGGTATGATTTATTCCAGGAATGCAAGGCTGGTTCAATATTAGGAAAACTATTAGCATAATTAACCATATCAACAACAAAACTAGCAGAAACCATATGATCATCTCAATAGACGCAGAAAAAGCCTTTGACAAAGTACAACACCCATTCCTATTAAAAACACTAGAAAGCATAGGAATAAGTGGAACCTTCCTCAAAATTATAAATAGCATCTACCAAAACCATTGACAAGCATTATTTGTAATGGGGATAAACTAGATGCATTCCCAATAAGATCAGGGGTGAAACAAGGATGTGCATTATCACCCCTATTATTCAATTTGGTACTAGAAACTTTAGCTGTAGCAATAAGAGAAGAAAAAGAAATTGAAGGAATTAGAATAGGAAAAGAAGAAACTAAATTATCACTTTTTGCAGATGATATGATGATTTATCTAGAGAATCCTAGAAAATCAAGTAAAAAACTACTTGAAATAATAAACAACTTTAGCAAAGTTGCTGGATATAAAATAAACCCACATAAATCCTCAGCATTCCTATACATTACTGACAAAGCCCAACAGCAAGAGATAGAAAGAGAAATTCGACTCAAAGTTACTGAAGACACTATAAAATATTTGGGAATCTATTTGCCAAGACAAACCCAGGGCCTATATGAACATAACTATGAAACACTTTTCACGCGAATAAAATCAGATCTAAATAAATGGAAAAATATCAGGTGCTCATGGTTAGGCCGAGCTAATATAATAAAAATGACAATTTTACCTAAATTAATCTATCTATTCAGTGCCATACCAATCGAACTACCGAAAAATTATTTTACTGAGCTGGACAAAATAATAACAAAATCCATTTGGAAAAACAAGAGGTCTAGAGTATCTAGGGTATTAATGAAAAGACATGCTAGAGCAGGTGGCTTAGCCACACCAGATATTAAACTGTACTACACAGCAGCAGTCATCAAGAATGCCTGGTACTGGTTAAGAAACAGGGGTGTGGATCAGTGGAACAGGATAGGTACACAAGTAGGAGAAATCAACAAGTTTAGCATTGTACTCTTTGATAAACCCAAAGAGACCAGCTTCTGGGCTAATAATTCACTATTTCACAAAAAACTGTTGAGAAAATTGGAAAATGGTAGGGCAAAAACTGGGCATAGACCAATATCTTATACCATATACCAAAATAAAGTCAAAATGGGTTCATGATTTAGTAGTAAAAGCTGATACTATAAGTAATTTGGGAAAGCAAGGAATAGTTTACTTATCAGATTTATGGAAAAGTAAAGAATTCATGACCCAACAAGAGATAGAGAGCATTACAAAATGCAAAATGGATAATTTTGATTATGTGAAATTGAAATGTTTTTGTACAAAAAAAAGCCAATGCAACAAGAATTAGGAGGGAAGCCGAAAATTGGGAGAAAATCTTTGCAACTAGTATCTCTGATAAAGGCCTCATTTCCAAAATATACAGGGAACTGGGCCAAATATATAGGAATACAAGCCATTCCCCAATTGAGAAATGGTCAAAGGACATGAACAGGCAGTTTTCAGAGGAAGAAATTAAAGCTATCTATAGGCATATGAAAAAATGCTCTGGATCACTACTGATTAGAGAAATGCAAATCAAAACAACTCTTAGATACCACATCTCTCCTGTCAGATTGGCTAAAATAACAAAACAGGAAAATGATAAATGCTGGAAAGGATGTAGGGAAATTGGAACATTGTTGCATTTCTGGTGGAGTTGTGAGCTGATCCAGCCATTTTGGAGAGCAGTTTGGAGCTATGCCCAAAGGGCTGTAGATATGTTCATACCCTTTGACCCAGCAATACCACTTCTAGGGTTGTATCCAAAAGAAATCACACAAGCGGGAAAAGGACCCATATGTACAAGGATATTTATAGCAGCTCTTTTTGTGGTAGCCAAGAATTGGAAATCAAAGGGATGCCCATCAATTGGGGAATGGCTGATGAAGGTGATGGAATACTATTGTGCCATAAGAAATGGGGATGATGCAGACTTTGTAACAACCTGGAAAAACCTACACGACATAATGCTGAGTGAGCGGAGCAGAGCCAGGAGAACGTTGTGCACAGCCACAGATATATGGATCCCGTGAGGACCAACCCTGACATACTGCGCTCTTCTCAGCAACCTAAGGGGCAAGGACAACTCCAGGGGACTCAAGATGGAGAATGCTATCTTCATCCAGAGAAAGAACTGTGAAGTTTGAATATGGATCGAGGCGCACTACATGCTCGCCTTTTTTGCTTCTCTTTTGTTTTTGTTTTTGCGTTGTTTTTTTTTTTTTTCTGGTTCTGATTCTTCTTTCTCATGATTCATTCCATGGGTCAAAATTCTTCTCCACAACTTGACTAGTGCACAAATCAATTCAATGCGAAGTTATACATGACAGTTATATGAGATTCCATGCCATCTTGGGGAGGGAGGGGGGAGGGAGGGGAGAAAATCTGGAACTCAAAACTATGTAGAACTGTGTGTGGTAAACTAAAAATAAATAAAGAAATTTTAAAAAAAATCAAATGTACAATTGGAGTGATTACCCAAATGATTGAGGCTTGTGATTGTGCTATTGAAGGGGAAATAAAGATTGTAAGGATATTCTGAGTTATTTACTCCAAGTCAATCACTTATGGATCATTTATTGTATCCATTATGGATGATTTATGAGAGGGTATAATCAAGGATTAATTGGGAGAGATTGCTTGGGCGCTGCATTGATGGATGGAGAGGACACATAGATGAGATCATGGATACATTAACATTTTAAAGTGCTTTAGTTAATTGTTTAATCACTGATTAGATGTTTGAAAGGCCTCACAGATCATGTAATCCAAGCATATTTTAACAAATATGGAATCTGGGTCTTAGTTAAGTGATCTGTTCAAGGTCACAGGGTCTAATTCAGTATGCAAAACCAGGTTCCCTATTTCTTAAATCTAGCACTCCTGTATCTGTACCATGATGCCTCTCAGTTAAGTAATCTACTTCTATTACCTGGAATAACATTAGTCTTCGAGTCAGAAATCTTGGATTTGGCATGTAATTCTGCCCCCTTTCTATCTGTGAGTGCTTCAATAAGTCACTTTCCCTTTATAAACCTGCTACATCATGTGTAAAAAACAATTTTAGTTTTCTGGGGGAGTGGGCAATAGAGCATTTTGTAAACCTTAAGAATAAATGAATGGATTTATGAATCAATTAATGAATAAAACACATTAAGCACTTGCTATGTGTAAAGCAGTGTACTAAGAATTGTGTAGGAAATCAAGAAGACAGTTGCTCACATTGTAATGGGGTGGGGGGAGAAAATACATACAGAAGCTTTTAGTTCTAAGTCATATGAAAAAATCCCATGGTCTTTAGGTTGTAGAGACAAACCAAATAATGAAATGTATTCTTTCATGTCATTTACGTGGATAAAATTATTATGAGTTTATGAAGTAAACCATTTGATTGTGAGCTGGAAGCAATACTGTTTCAAAGGCTTTGGGGATCTGGGTCCTGGGCTTTCTCCATCAGAATCTGAAACAGGGGTGGAGCCAAGATGGCAGCTGGAAAGCAGGGACTTGAGTGAGTTCTCCCCCTCCCAGGTCCCTCCAAAAACCTATGAAAAATGGCTCTGAACAAATTGTATAACTGAATAACCCACAAAATGGCAGAGGGAAGCAGGGCTCCAGCCCAGGACAGCCTGGGTGATTGCTGAGTAAGGTCTATGACACAGAACTGGGAGCACAGTGGAGCAGAGCCAAGAGTGAGCCATGCCTGGACCAAGCAGACTGAGAGAAGGGTACAACAGGCCCTAGCGCCCTGAATCAGTGAGCTGCGGCAGTTACCAGACTTGTCAACCCACAAACACCAAAGACAACAGAGAAGGTTGGTGGGAAAAGCTTCACAGTACAGAGTGAAAGGAGTTCGTGGTTTGGCCACTGCCCCAGGGGCAATGGAGGTGGTGAAGCTACAGAAGTACAGCTACAGTTGCTTCTGGCCCCAGGCCCACCTGGTGGGAGGAATTAAGTGTCAGATCAGAGCAGGAGTGCACAGCCTGCTTGGATCTGAGTCCACTCCAGGTTGGAGGTTCTTGGGGTAGGAGGAGTGCTGGGGCGGCAGAGCTGGCTGTATAGAAATAGCTCTGAAAACAATAGTACATTCCCTCAAGCTTAGAACAAAATAAAATACTTTCTACTCTACAAGCAGTCACACCCAAAGAAAAACTCAAGGGTCAAGTAGTTGTTTGTGAACATGGCCAGGCAGTGAAAACAGACTCAGATTAAAACCCAGACTTTGGAATCTTACTCTGGTGAAAAAGAAGACCAAAATATACAGCCAGAAGAAGTCAATGAAGTCAAAGAGCCTACATGAAAAGCCTCCATGAAAAACATGAACTGTCCTCAGGCCGTGGAAGAACTCAAAAAAGATTTGGAACAGCAAGTTAGAGAAGTAGAGGAAAAATTGGGATGAGAAATGAGAATGATGTGAGAAAACCATGAAAAACAAGTCAATGACTTGCTAAAGGAGACCCAAAAAATACTGAAGAAAAAATACCTTAAAAACGACTAACTCATATAGCAAAAGGGCTCCAAAAAGCCAATGAGAAGAAGAATGCCTTGAAAGGTAGAATTAGCCAAATGGAAAAGGAGGTTCAAAAGACCACTGAAGAAAATACTACCTTAAAAATTAGATTGGAGCAAGTGGAAGCTAGTGATTTTAGGAGAAATCAAGATATTATAAAACAGAAGCAAAGGAATGAAAAAGTAGAAGACAATGTGAAATATCTCATTGGAAAAACCACTGACCTGGAAAATACATCCAGAAGAGATAATTTAAAAATTATTGGACTACCTGAAAGTCATGATCTTTTTAATAAAAGAGCCTAGATATCATCTTTCAAGAAATTATCCTGGAGAATTGCCCTGATATTCTAGAACCAGAAGGTAAAATAGAAATTGAAAGAATACACCAATTGCCTCCTGAAAGAGATCCCAAAAAGAAAACACCTACGAATATTTTCATGAAATTCCAGAGCTCCCAGATCAAGGAAAAAATACAGCAAGCCGCTAGAAAGAAACAATTTGAGTATGGTAGAAACACAATCAGAATAACCCAAGCTCTAGCAGCTTCTACATTAAGGGATCAAAGGGCTTGGAATATGATATTCCAGAGGACAATGGAGCTAGGATTAAAACCAAGAATCACCTACCCAGCAAAAATGAGTATCGTGCTTCAAGGCAAAATATGGATTTTCAATAAAATAGATGACTTTCAAGCTTTCTCGGTGAAAAGACCAGAGCTGAATAGAAAATTTGACTTTCAAATACAAGAATCAAGAAAAGTATGAGAAGGCAAACAAGAAAGAGAAATCACGAGGGACTTACTAAAGTTGAACTGTTTTGTTTACATTCCTACATGGAAAGATGATGTGTGTGATTCTTGAGACCTCAGTATTAGGATAGCTGAAGGGAATATATATATATACACACAGATATATACGTGTGTGTGTGTACATGTACATACATATATATGTATATTATGTGTGTGTGTGTATATATATATATATATATATATATATATATATATATAGAGAGAGAGAGAGAGAGACAGAGAGAGAGAGAGAGAGAGAGAGAGAGACAGAGACAGAGACAGAGACAGAGACAGAGGGCACAGGGTGAGTTGTATATGAAGGGATGATATCTAAAAAAATAAAATCAAATTGAGGGATGAGAGAGGAATATATTGAGAAAGGGAGAAAGGGAGAGATAGAATGGGGTAAATTATCTCACATAAAAATGTCAAGAAAAAGTACTTCTGTAGGAAGGAAAGAGAGGGCAGGTGGGGGGGAATGAGTGAATTTTGCTCTCATCGGTTTTGACCTGAAGAAGGAATAACATACCCACTCAGTTGGGTATCTTACCCCACAGGAAAGAAGGAGGAAGAAGATAAAAAAGGGAGGACCATAGAAAGGAGGGCAGATTTCGGGAGGAGGTAATAAAAAGCAAACACTTTCAAAAAGGGACAAGGTCAACGGAAAAAAATCAATAAATGGGGATAGGTTAGGAAGGAGCAAAATATAGTTAGTCTTTCACAACACAAGCATTTTGGAAGGGTTTTGCATAATGATACTCATGTGGACTATGTTTAATTGCTTGCCTTCTTAGGGAGGGTGTGTGGGGAGGGAAGGGGGGATAGAATTTGGAACTCAAAATTTTAAAAACAGATGTTCAAAAAATTTTTTTTCATGCAACTAGGAAATAAGATACACAGGCAATGGGGCATAGAAATTAGTCTTGCCCTACAAGAAAGTAAGGGAAAAGGGGATGGGAGATGGTTGGGGTGACAGATGGGAGGACTGACTGCGGAATGGTGCAAGCAGAATATATGCCATCTTGGAGTGGGCAGGAGGGTAGAAATGTGGAGAAAATTCATAATTCAAAGTCTTGTGAAAAATCAATGCTGAAAACTAAATATATTAAATAAATCAAATAAATTTAAAAAAAAAGAATCTGAAGAGAAATAGTGGTCAAGTTGGTGATGGTTTGATCTGCCTGTCTCATGCTGATTTATGTCTTTCCCTCAGTGAGTCTTGCTGTTTCAGCATTTATCTATTCCACCATTTCATTGATATGCATACAATCATCACCTACATACACAATTTACAACATATAATCTTTGTTTTAACAGCACAAAACTATAAAATTTAAACCTGGGATAGACCTTAAAGATCCTTTAATCTATTCATTTCATACATGTGGGAACTAGAATCTAAACTGATGAAATTATTTGCTCAGTGTCCTATGTCCATAAATCTGTAAGTGTAGAGAGGAGGTTCCAGCCTAGGTCCTTTGACTCTGCATTATCCCACTCTTTTAATATTTTCCCATAGTTTCTCCTCTGCTTATGAAAATTTTAAGATCAAGCTTGAGTTTAAGGTCTTCCTGGGTGACTTAAGACCGTATTAAATTCTCTCTGCTCTATATCTGAACTATCACACTTAAAATTTGTACATTTTACTTGAACATAGCATGTTTTGTTACTGTACATTTAATGTTTATTTCAACCACTAGGTTGTAAGCTCATAGTGAACACAATGCATTTTATACACTTCTAATGAATAAGAGAATAACAGATTTGGAAGGGACCTTAGAGGTCACCAAGTCTAACTCTTATCTGAATCAATACATCACTTATACAATATCCTTAGCAAGTGCTTATTCAGATTTTGTTTGAAGGACCCCAGTGAAGAGGAATCCACTGTCTTATGAAGAATATTATTCCACTTTTGGGAGTCACTAATTTTTCTTAAATTGAGTTTATGTGTGTATCAACTTTTGCCTATGCCTATATGCCTACATTGTTCAGTCCAGCAAAATGATTTTAATCCATTTTATACATAATAATTCAGAAACCACGTCCCTCAAAGTAGAATCATCACTAAGATGAAGCCATTGGGTTTTGTCTCCTGGTGATTATATCTATAGGTATGGTTTATCTCTGCAGCAATTTTCTGCCTTCCTTTCCCTACATGTTATGGCCTTCTGCCAGCCCAAAACCACATAGTCCCTTAGAGTCAACTAATTTCTCAGGTCCCATCTAACCACCCCTTTCTTATACCTCTGCATAATTCTGACTCCTCCAGAAAGCTCCACAAGGGGTTGGATCTCTGCTTCCAGTTCTACTTTCAGAGTTCTTGCTTACAACTAATATTACATGATATGATACTTTAGTGCAGCTTTTTGAAAATTATCAAGAATCATTCAATTTAATAGTCAATATTGGAATGACTATAAGAGTTAGTAGACTTTGTGAACTGGTTTAACAACTCTAGAACTATATGGAAATATATGTCAAAAGTCACTAAATAGTACATTACTTTTGACCCATTACAAGTTATATAGATGCTAAGTAGCTCAAAGACAGCCCGAAAGGTTTCATATAAACCAATATATTCATAGCAGGTCAATTTATGATAACAGAAACTGCAAAATGCATGTGCTCAATTGGGGAACAGCTAAACAAATAACTGTATGAATATGATGGAACATTATTGTGCAGTAAGAAATGACAAATAGAAAGAGAAAATGGAAGATTTGCATGAACTGACAGAAATAAGCAAAACTGAGGAAGACCAAGACCATAGTAATATCAATAAGACCAGTAGAAGAAAGTTGAAATATAAGTAATTGTAATAACTATTCTTGGTCCCAGAAACCAGATATTGATTCACTGGGGCCATTGATTACAGAGTGTTATGTATATTATCAGACATGGTCACTGGAATGGTGGATTTTACTTAACTGTTTTATTCTGTTACAAGGTAGAACTCAGTGTGGACAGTAGGGGAAGATAGAGGGCATGGAGGTATATCTAAAGGTGACTGGAATATTAAAAAAGAGTATCATTTATACTTTTTAAAAAATTTTTCAGTGGTTCCACAAATGTCAAATTGTCTCTGTTGGTTCCCACATCACTTGGAGTAGAAGTGGAATACCAACACAAGACAAATAAACTGACTATGCCTCCATGGTCAGGTCCTCACTGCTGCAACTGTAAGAATGAATACTTTCATCTATTTATTGGAGGTAACCTGAAACTATCTGTTCTTGATGTTATGAGTCATTGAAAATTATCATTTGTTACAGGATGGCTCTAAGCAGATGGCAACAAGGCTAGATAGCATCAGAACTTAAACTTCCAATTCATTCATCCTATCTAGATAGAACTGAACAGCATCTCCCTGAAACAAAATGAAAAGAGGCTAAAAAGTAGAGACAGACTAATTTAATTTGTTTTAAACCCTCTCTTTGGTTTCTAATAGCCATTTCCTTATATCATTTCAACTCTGGACCTGAGGGGAAGCATGCCTTTCAATTTCTGCTTGAGTGCATGATGATAAAATTGTGCTGCCTTTTCTATTGCCTTAAAGCAAATCATTATGGTTTTCATTTCTGCCTCTGAGTTAGGATGAGTGTTTTACTACAATTTAGTATTTCCATTCCCAAAGAGCACTAAAGCATGTTTCATAAGCTCAATCCTTAATCTCATTAAGAGAGTTATAAGAGGCTAAACTTGACTATTCACATGGAAGAGCAAGGCTATTAATCAAAGTTACCTAGATGGAAAGTTTATAAGAATTTAAAAGACCCAACATTGATTTCTTAATTGATCATTACACTTTTTAGAATTCTAATCAGCATTTTAAGTGGAAACTACTCATTCATTATTTGTGCTTGACCTGTGAATCATTAAGATCAGATTCCTTATTGCCGTAAAAGACACAGTAGAATGTGAACACGTGTTTTTCCTGTTCACTTCATGGAAGAATGTAATTTGCCAACAAATCTCATGTATTTAATTCACTGTGGCCAGCCAGTCAACAAGTATTTATTGAGCACCTACTCTGTGCCAAGCATTTCACTTAGTGCAAAAATAGTCCCTGTATAGAAGAAGTCACATTCTAATGGGGGAGATACCAGGTATTCTGCATCTAGGCAGCAGCCAGACAGAAAGTATTTTGTTTATTTTATTTCTACTTTAATATGAGAGATGTCCAAAATCACAATTTCCATAGGCACCCTGAAATGTCTTTTCCTTAAGACAATTTTAGGTAAAACTTATAGGTGTCCAGGAAATCAAAATATGTAATAATACATTTCTGGGTTAATATTTCAAAGAATTGAGTAACCCTATTTCAAGTCCTTCCTCTTGGACCATTCTTCTAGAGGAATCAATAGGGCTCCTGCCATAGATTTACATAGAGAATGTGAATTTAATAGGAAGCAGTTTTCCATGTCAGTGTTAGAAAAGGCAAGTTCTTATGGAGATATGAAGTGCATTTTGTTAAATTTCAGATTACTATCTCTTAATCCACTCACCTAATGAAAGGCATTTTTGTATCCCTTTATCCTGATCCATCTCACCTTCAAACAGGGAAGTATTGAAAGAGATTTTTATCAGATCAGAAAAAAATGTTTTGTTGTTGAGTCAGATAGTTGTTCATTCTTGTCCAACTCTTCAAGACCAAATTTGGGGTTTTTTTGGCAAAGGTACTAGGTGGTTTGCCATTTCCTTCTCCAGCTCATTTTACACATCAAGAAACTGAGGTAAACAGGGTTAATTCACTTGCCCAGGGATGCACAGTTATCAAGTATCTGAAGTTGTATTTGAACTCAGGAAAATAAGTCTTCCTGACTCTTGAACTGGAACTCTATCTACTATGCCGCCTATCCAAACCAAGAATATATTACTTTATAATACTCTCCATTTTACAAATGAGTTGCGGTTGCTTCATTTTAATGTTTCCACAGTGAATACAACACATAGAGCATATTTCAAAAGTTTTAGTGCAGATTTAAGCTGGTAGAGTTTCATAGAACTTAAAGCTACACTATGACTTTTGGGACATCATCTATAAAGAGAAGATGGAAGTGTGAAAGGCATTAGCAATTGTTGGAATCAGGAAAGGCCTATTGCAGAAGTTGGGTTTTGAATTTTATCTTGAAACTAAGAGAAACTGAAATAAAAAGGTGAGGATGGAGAGGCAATGAAAAGGTATTGAGAGAGAAGGTAGAGTATAGAGTATGATTTATGAGGAATAGCAAGTAGACCAGTATAGCTGGATCACAGAGTATGACCTAGAAAGTAGATTATGTATAGAAGGTAAATGTAAAAATAATGGGAAGGTATAAAGGAGCAAGTTTATGACAAATGTTAAAAATAAAACTTTATATTTGGCCCTGGAAGAGAAATACTGGAGCTCTGAGCAGATGACTGACTACATTTTAGAAAACAACGGCTGAATGGAGGATGAATTGGAACTGAAGTAATACATGGGGCAGGAAAAACAATTAGAAAGCTATAGTCAACTCTGGCAAGACTTCTGTGCTCATAAGCTCGGGTTGTGGCTATGTGAGTGAAAAGAAGGTGTATTCAGGAAATGTTGTGAAAGTTGAAATACTGGGGCCAAGATGGTAGCTAGAAAGCAGGGAATTGCATGAGCTCCCCCCCACATCCCTCCAAAAACCTATAAAAATGGCTCTGAACAAATTCAAGAATTGCAGAAACCAGAAAATAGTAGAGGAAAGCAGGGCTCCAGCTCAGGATAGCTTGGATGGTCGCTGAGTAAGGTCTATTGCTCACAGAGCTGGGAGCAGAGTGGAGCAGAGGCCAGTGGGGGCTGAACAGGCCCTAGTGCCCTGAAACAGTGAAATGGGGCAGTTAACAGACTTCTCAACCCACAAACACCAAAGACAGCAGAGAAGGTTAGTGGGAAAAGCTGTGGAGACAGAGTGCAGCTAAAAAACTACAGTTGCAGTTGCTTCCAACCCCAGGCCCACCTGGAGGGAGGAATTAAGTGGCAGGTCAGATCAGGAGTGCACAGCCTGCTTAAGATCTGAGTCCAGTCAAGATTGGAGGTTCTTGGGGTAGGAGGAGTGATGGGGTGGCAGAGCTGGCTATATAGAAATAGCTCTGGAAACAACAGCACATCCCCTCAAACTTGGAAGAAAGTAGTTTCCACTCTACAAGCAGTCATACCCAAAGAAAAACTCAAGGGTCAAGTAGTTGACTGGGAACATGAACAGGCAGTGAAAACACACTCAGATTCAGTCTCAAACTTTGGAATCTTTCTTTGGTGACAAAGAAGGCCAAAACATACAGACAGAAGAAGTCAACAAACTCAAAGAGCCTACTTCAAAAGCCTCCATGAAAAACATGAACTGGTCTCAGGCCGTGGAAGAGCTCAAAATGATTTGGAAAAGCAAGTTAGAGAAGCAGAGAAAAACTTGGAAAGAGAAATGAGAGTGATACGAGAAAACCATGAAAAACAAGTCAATGATTTCCTAAAGGACACCCGAAAAAATACTGAAGAAAATGACACCTTAAAAACTACACTAATTCAAATGGCAAAAGAGCTCCAAAAAGCCAATGAGGAGAAGAATGCCTTGAAAGGCAGAATTAACCAAAGGGAAAAGGATGTTCAAAAGACCACTGAAAAAAATACTACCTTCAAAATTAGATTGGAGCAAGTGGAACCGAGTGACTTTATGAGAAATCAAGACATTATAAAACAGAACCAAAGGAATAAAAAAGTGGAAGACAATGTGAAATATCTCATTGGAAAAACCACTGACCTGGAAAAGAGATCCAAGAGACATAATTTAAAAATTATTGGACTACCTGAAAGCCATGATCCAAAAAAAGCCCAGATATCATCTTTCAAGAAATTATCAAGGAGAACTGCCCTGATATTCTAGAGCCAGAGGGTAAAATAGAAATTGGAACAATCCACCAATTGCCTCCTCAATAAGATCAAAAAAAGAAAACTCCTAGGAATACTGTTGCCAATTTCCAGAGTTCCCAGATCAAGGAGACCATACTGCAAGCCACCAGAAGGAAACTATTTGAGTATTGTATAAACACAATCAGAATAACACAAAATCTAGCAGCTTCTACATTAAGGGATTGAGGGGCTTGGAATATGATATTCTGGAGGTCAATGGAGCTAGAATTAAAATCAAGAATCACCTACCCAGCAAAACTGAGCATCATGCTCAAAGGCAAAATATGGAATTTCAATAAAATAGAGGACCTTCAAGTTTTCTCAGTGAAAAGACCAGAGTTGAATAGAAAATTTGACTTTCAAACACAGGAAACAAGAGAGGTATGAGAAGGTAAACAAGAAAGAGAAATCACAAGGGACTTACTAAAGTTGAACTGTTTTGTTTACATTCCTACATGGAAAAATGATGTGTATGATTCATGAGACCTCAGTATTCGGGTAGTTGAAGGGAATATAGATATATGTGTATGTGTTTGTGTGTATGTATGTATGTATGTATATATATATATATATATATATATATATGTGTGTGTGTGTGTGTGTGTGTGTATGTATATATATGTATATATATATGTATGTATATATGTGAATATATGTATATACGTATATATACAAACATGTATGTGTGTATGTATATATGTGTATGTCTATATCTATGTGTATACATATACATATACATATACATATACATATATATATATATATATATAAACACACATATATATAGACATAGGGTACAGGGTGAGTTGAATATGAAGGGATGATAACCAAAAAATCAAATTAAGGGATGAGAGAGGAATGTACTGAGAGAGGGAGAAAGGGAGAGACAGAATGGGGTATTTTATCTTGCATAAAAGTGGTAAGAAAAAGCAGTTATGTAGGAAGGGAAGAAGGGGTAGGTGAGGGGGAATGAGTGAATCTTGCTCTCATCGGATTTGACCTGTGGAGGGAATACCATACACACTCAATTGGGTATTTTACCCCACAGGAAAGAAGGAGGAAGAAGATATAAAAGGGGGCACCATAGAAGGGAGGGCAGATAGAGGGAGGACGTAATCAAAAACAAACACTTCCAAAAATGGCCAGAGTCAAGGGAGAAAATTGAGTAAAGGGGGATAGGTTAGTAAGGAGCAAAAAAATAGTCTTTCACAACATGAGTATTGTGGAAGGGTTTGATATACATGTGGCCTATGTTGAATTGCTTGCCTTCTTAGGAAGGGTGTGTGGGGAGGGGAGAGGGGAGAGAATTTGGAACTCAAAATTTTAAAAACAGATGTGGAAAAAAGAAAGTTTTTGCATGCAACTGGGAAATAAGATACACAGGCAATGGGGCATAGAAATTAATCTTGCCCTACAAGAAAGTAAGGGAAAAGGGGATGGGAGAGGAGTCGGGTAACAGAAGGGAGGTCTGACTGGAGAATGGGGCAACCAGAATATATGCCATCTTGGAGTGGGCAGGAGGGTAGAAATGGGGAGAAAATTCATAATTCAAACTCTCATGAAAATAAGGGCTGAAAACTAAATGTGTTAAATAAATTTAAAAGAAAAAAAAAGAAAAGGGACAGGGTCAAGGGAGAAAAGTGAATAAAAGGGAATAGGATAGGATGGAGGGAAATATATTTAGTCTTTCACAATATGAGTATTATAGAAGTGTTTGGTATAATGACACATGTATAACCTATGTTGAATTGCTTGCCTTCTTAAGGAGGTTGGGTGGGGAGAGAAGAAGGGAGAGAATTTGGAACTCAAAATTCTAAAAACAAATGTTTAAAAAAGGTGCTTTTATATGCAACTGGGAAATAAGATATACAGGCAATCGGGTACAAAAATCTATCTTGCCCTACAAGAAAGTAAAGGAAAAGGGGCTAAGGGGGGAGTGGAGTGATAGAAGGGAAGGTAGACTAGCGAATGTGGCAATCAGAATTTATGCCATCTTGGGATGGTGGGTAGAGGTGGGGAGAAAATTTGTTACTCAAAATCTTGTGGAAATAAATGTTGAAAACTAAAAATATTATATCAAAATAAATAAATAGATAAAAAGAAAGAAAAAAGAGAATTAAAAAAAAAGAAATTCAGGGGATGCCCATCAGTTATGGAATGGTTAAGCAAGTTGGGGCATATGATTGTGATAGACTATTATTCTTGTTAAAATTAATTAGCTGAAAAAAAAGAAACTGAAGTACAAAGTTAAAAAAAAAGAAAGTTGAAATACTCCTAATATTTTATACTGTTTACAAATGGCAAAACAGGAGGAGGATTCTGGGAAGATGGAAGAGTAGGTCAGAAAATTTCAAGATCTCATGATTTTCCTCCACAAAAGAGAAGAAAATAGTGCCTCTGGGCAAACTCAGAGCCATGAAAACAAATAAGAGCAGGTGCAGAACAGTGGTTCCCTTGGGACAATAGGTAAAGACCTTAAGACAAATCCTAGGATAAGATTTCCTCCCTGTAAAAAGCAAATACTTCCAGGCCAGTGTCCACTTTAACAACTAACATACAATAATACAAGAAATAAAATTGTCCTGATCCTTTAGAACAGGAGGGAAAAGTAGAAATAGAAAAAATACCCATTGATAAACACCTGAAAAAGATCCTACAAAGACAACTCAGAGGAATATTTTAGTTAAATTTTGAAACACCTAGATCAAGGAAAAAAAAATTATAAGAAACAAGAAAAAAAAATAATTTACCCATGATAGTACAACAATTACAATCACCCAAGACCTAGCATTAGCAACACTAAAAAATCACATGTCTTGGAACACTATATATATGTAAGAATAAAAGAACTGGACCTCTAGCCAAAAATAGCATACCCAGCAAAGCTAAGCATAATTCTGAATGAAAAAAATGGACATTTGATCAACTGTTAAACTTTTTGGACTCTAGTCAAAAACATCCTGAACTCAATAGAAAGTTTGACATGCAAGAGCCAAGAGAAATATAAAGTACATAACAATGGCTAAATGTAAGCGACTGAATAAAGACAGATGTTTTACCCTTTATGTGTGGAAAATGTAAAATCTATGTCTAAGATTGCTACTAGTAATTAGGTAGCTTATAAGTAAGATTGGGGTAGGCCTGAATATGATATGACGTCAAAAAGTAAAACCATTCAAGAACATCTAAAAAAGTAATTATCTTATACAAATGAGGTACAAGAGTAAGAACTAATACAGAGGAATTGGATGGGGGATGGGGGCTGTTAGTTCTGGAAACCTACTTTCATCAGGAATGAGTTTAAGAGGAGAAAATGCATACACGTCTAGAAGAGTATACAAGTCTTCTAAATTTAGAAGGAAATAAAAGTTTAATGAGATAGGGAGGGGTGAGAGGGATAAAGGATCGATCTTTAGAGGGGAGCGTGATGGAATAGGTTAAAAAGAGGGTATAGAAGGGTCTTTAGATTAAGGGGAATGGGAGGAGAAGGAAGGGATTGCAGGAGTAGGAGTAGGTTAAATAGTAGGAAGGCAAGATAGCTGGTAGAAGTAAAGTAGAGGAATTGGAGAGATAGAAAAAAGGAGATATTCCAAACCCAAAAAGAAGATTAGGAGAATCTCTTAAGGAAAGTATATGTTTATACATGTATGTATCTATGTTTTCTTTTGTATGTATGTGTATATAGGTATACATGTATGTGTATATCAATACGTATATATAAATAAATCTATGCTCATTTGTAGTTTTGGGGTGGCAGGTAGCAGGGAAGAAGGGGGAAAAGAAGAAAGTAAAAAGTGTACAGCAGAGAACAAAAGAAAACCTACAAGCAAGCAAAGAAAAGATGAACAGTTTTCAACTTAATGCACAATATTTAATATATAGAGATTCTTGAAATGACAAATTATTGCTATATATTCTGAAATCTCTCCTGTGTTGTGCTGAGCACATGACCTGTTTTTTTTATTTTTCTTTCTTATTTTGTATTTAAGTTTTCAATGTTTCTTTTTCTTTTCTCATGTATTTAAGTTTAAAAAATAAATATTAAAGAAGTGAAAAAAACAAATGGCAAAACAAAAAAAAAACAAAAAATAAAACAAAATGAACAAAAACTACTCCTCTTAACAATGACAATAAAATCCTTTAAAATGCTGTTATATTGGGAAAAAAATAAAACAAAACAAAACAAAAGAACATCATTGCACTAAGATTCCCAGCTTGACTGCACAGAATTGGCTTAAAAGAGCAAGTTAAGAAGTTTACTTAACTTCTCTGGACCGCAATTTCCTCTTCCATAAAGCAACCACAATGGATTCATGTATCTATAAGCTCCTTGTATTCTATTATTTATACATTCCTTAGTTCTGTGATGGTGCTTTCTTTCTCAGAAGTACAAAATTTCATAATTTCATCAGAAGAAAGCTCTGTGTCTATTCTAAATCATATTTTAAAAAAATCCTTTGCAACATACCTGAACACTATTAGGGGAGACTTCATCAGTAATTGCAGTTGAGTGCCATCAAGATAGTCTATTTCAATTATGTTACAATGTAGATGGACAAGCCATAGAATTACTCCATTTTGGCCACAGAAAAGGGTAGATCCTCCCATCCCTGCTCAATTGAATCCCAGGTGGTACTTAATGAAAAGACAAAATAAATGGTACAGGTAACAAAAATAGTGCCATATAAGGATTGTATCCACTTTAAGAAATGTAAATAGGCCAGGCATAATATGAAAGGGATGTACTTAAATCTCATTGTCTTAAGTTTAACTCTTACATATGGTAACTTCATAAAGTGAGGAAAATCTAAGAGTCAAGACTAGTTAACTCATCTGTACATCCGTACTCAATAAGACTGAATATTCAAATATCCAAATGGATTTGTGTTCTCATTTGGTTAATTCCCTACAATTACATTGATCACAGCCAACCCATGTGTATGTATTCTATTCAACTCTTGCCCATGCTCCCTCCAAAGTTTCCCAGAAGAGATCTTCCCTACACGTTAGAGTCTTACTTTATTTCTTCTAACATTGTACAATATTTGTGGAGCACTATGGTTGTCTACTTGTTCGATATTTTTTGATGTGACCAGTCTATCTTCTCTTCCTATCACATGATTCTTGGATGACCTCTTTGACTCCTATGCTTTTTCAGAGTTCTTCATATAATCTGTTTTCACTCACCATGTGCCTCTTTCCATTGCCCAGTGTGATATTCATTTTGAGTTCCTTAGAAGTAATTATATGTTGGCTACATAGCAACACTGGTAGAATGTTAGTAATGCAAATATTGGACTTTACTTTAATTTTTGTGTACAATAATGGAGGCTATTTGGGCATCCCTTCAAACTCAGGCCCAACTTAATGGTCTTTTTTTTATCCATCCAATACATACATACATACATACATACATACATACATACATACATACATACATATATATATACACACACACACACACACACACATATACATATATATATATATATATATATATACATACATACATATATATGTATACACACACACACACATATATATATACAGGTAGAATAGTGGATAGGACTTGGAATCAACAACACCTGAAGTTAAAATTAACTTCATCACTTACTACTTGTAAGTGTAAGATCACCCTTGGCAAGTTGCTTAAACTCTGCCTCAGTTTGTTCATATATAAAATTGGTATAATAATGCCTGCTTCCCAGGACTGTTGTAGATATCAAATGAGATAATATGTGTAAAGTACTTTGCAAACCTTAATTGTTTGTTAGCTGTTAGGATTATTTTTTATCACACTGATGGACAAGCTCTATAGTATGTCTTTTCAAATGTGTATTTAAATATAGATGATAGACATTTTTATTCACTTAGTATTTCCTATATGAATGTCCTGGTCAATCTCTTTCAAGTTATTACAGGTCTCTTCCAGGAGGCTCTACAATGTTTTAGTGCTTGATGCAATCATTATGGCATTATGCAAATAAGAATATACGGAGGAGCTCATTAGCCATGGGAAATCCCTCTTAAACCTGAATGCTGTGCTGGATCTATGGGGCAGGTATGCTTGTGACTTGACAAAGCAAAGCATATCTCTATTGATGGTGTTTACATATTACTATAATTGTACATAAAGGAAATAATTTCATTTGTTTTTAGTACTGAATGTCATTATTCTCTAATCTATTTCTTTACAATCTATAATATGAATTAAAAAAGAATGGAAAACAAAATTCAAATACAGAGTTATGTAAAGGATTTTTCTTCACATTTTCATTAAATTGAACAGTCTTCCTAACAGTGTTAGTACTTGCTTCCTAAGTCTGTTAATAAAGGCTGCTAACTGACTAAAAAGTTTTTCTACTATATTACAAAACCATCAAGGTCCACTATTTTGGTGGCATCATTGAAAACGATGGTGCTAATGCACACCCAGGTGTTGGCTATTCTCTGTTTTATACATTAAAAAAGTACACAGTGTGCTGCAATATAGGATTTTATCTTTTCACCTCCACTGTGCTTACAAGAGATAATTACTGTCCCATCATGCAATAATTCATGAATAACAACATGTGGTATGACACAGTACTAAAGGCAGAAGTCACTAATTATTGTTTTCAATGGAAACAATGACTTATGAGTATGAGATTTATTATACAATCTCATGGGAAATTATACAGGCAACTACAATAGAGCAGAAGCTAGTTCATGTCATCACATTTCTAAAGTTAGATTTTCACACTCATCTACCTCAATATAATAATTTTCAAGGTTACATATTTACTAGCATTCCATTAGCAATTTGATACATTATCCATGCTGTAAATTTGCTATGTCTTTTTATTGAATTTAATAGCAGCCAGCTCACTTAGTACAAAATCCTAGAAACATCAATCTATTGTTTCTCTAAATTCACAGTATAACTTTCTGATGTACTATCCAATTCTCAGGATGTACATTGAATAAGTTCTTTTTGTTTCCACAGAAGCTACTTTTGGGCTATTTGGAATCCATCTTTTTCTGGGTTTTTTTTTTGAGGACAGAAAAAGATGTTATTGCTTGCCTGCCTCAAACTAGCATCCTCTTACAAAAGCTGTCACATGTTGATAATGTAGAAATTAAATACAAGGGCCACATACTTGCTGCTGGCAGCTGTGCATATCTGTGCAGCATTCACACTGACATCTGTACAACTAGCTGCCTCATCTAGTCTTCAATTAATGTAATCAGGAAGGTGTACAATTCCCAAAGCACAAATCATTGAGAATTGTACCTTATTTCCATTTTTTGACTGCCTCAAGTTAATAGCATGCTCTTCACATATTCAAGAAATTTGCATAAATTTGCATGCCATTCATACCTGCATTTTCTCTCCTATCCTATTCCCTAAGGAGCTAGCTAGAAATGGATTTGCCTTTTCAAATTTAGTGGTAAATGTTTGCCAAAGGTAATAGACTTTTATTCCAAAATAAGATAAGATAGGCCACATAGTCTAGGACTCTGCACACAATAGAAACTCCATGAATGTTGACTAAGATATTGCCAGGATTTTAAAGTATCTGACAAAGAAGTAAGTATCATTATGAAGGTTGAGATCATGAACTCTTTTTTAAATATATTCCTAATGGGGAAAATTCTCCAACATTTCTAATGGGCTTCCAGAAAGTCCTCTAACATTGCTTCTAATCATAACAAGTAGTCAGAGTTTGACATTTCACATATTTCTAACACATATTACCATATTTTGACAAAAACAGGATACATTTTCCAAAAGGTTTGTGATCACAAGGAAATGTGGTTATGACTTGTAGATAATGTTGTTGATTCCACTACAATAGCTCTCTAATCCATTCTTTTTTCTAAATTCACAGTAGTTCAGGATACCATAAACTCTTAAATAATTTGTTATGATAAATTAATTGTCTTCTTGCTTTGCCTTTCAATCAAAATTTAAATTTTCCTTCACAATGTAATAGAATTTTTTCCACATAATAGTATTTTATTTTTTCCAATCACATGCAAAGATAGTTTTCAATAATCACCTTTATAGGATTTGGAGTTCCAATTTTTTTTTCTCCCTCCATCTTTCCCCAGGATAAACAACCTTATGTAGGCTATACATGTACAATCATAGTAAACATTTCCATATTAATCATGTTGTGAAAGAAGAATCAGAAGAGAAGGGAAAACACAAGAAAAAAAGTGAAAATAGTTATGTTCCAATCTGCATTGGGACTCCATAGTTCTTTCTGTGGATGTGGATAGCATTTTCCATCATAAGTCTTTAGGAATTTTCTTAGATCATTGTATGTCTGAGAAGAGCTAAGTGTATCAAAGTGGGTCATCATACAAAGTTGCTGTTACCTTCTATAATGTTCCTCTGGTTTCACTGATTTCACTCAGCATCAGTTCATGTAAGTCTCTCTAGGTTTTTCAAAAATCCACTTGCTCATCATTTCTTAGAGAATAATACTATTCCATTACATATGTATGACACAAGTTGTTAAGCCATCTTTCAATTGATGGGCATTCCCTCAGTTTCCAATTCTTTGCCACTACAAAAAGCTGCCCTAAGTATTTTTGTATATATGGGATTTTGTCCTTTTCTATGACCTCTTTGGGATACAGAACTAGTTGTGATATTGCTGGATCAAAGGGTATCCACCCTTTGGTTGCCTTTTGGCCAAAATTCCAATTGTTCTCCAAAGTGGTTGGATCAGTTCACAAATCCACCAACATTGCATTAGTATTCCAATTTTTTTTTCAAATCTTCTCCAATATTTATCATTTTCCTGTTTTCTCATATTAGTCAATCTGATACTTATGAGGTGGTACCTCAGAGTTGTTTTAGTTTGCATTTCTATGATCAATAATGATTTAGAGCCTTTTAAATTATGATTACAGTTTTAATTTCTTTCTCTGAAAATTCCCTATTCATATCCTTTGACCATTTATCAATTGGGGAATGACTTGTATTCTTATAAATTTGACTCAGTTCACCATATATTTTAAAATGAAGCCTTCATCAGAGAAACTGACAGTACAAATTGTTTCCCAGCTTTCTCTTTTCCTTCTAATCCTGATTGCATTGACTTTCCTTGTGAAAAACCTTTTTTAATTTAATTTTATACATTTTGTCTTTCACTATGTTCTCTCTCTTGTTTAGTCATAAATTCTTTCCTTCTCCATAGATCTGGAATTTAAACTATTCCCTGCCCTCGTAATTTGCTTATGGTATCACCCTTTATTTCTAAATAATGTCCCCTTTTTGACCTTATCTTTGTATATGGTATAAGATGTTGGTGTATGCCTAGTTCCTGCCATGCTGTTTTCCAGTTTTCCCAGCAGTTTTTGTCAAATACTGAATTCTTTTCCTAGAAGTTGGAGTCTTTGGGTTGATCAAACAATAGATTACTACAGTCATTAACTACTATGTCCTGTGTACCTAATCTATTCCACTGATCCAACACTGTTTCTTAACCAATACCAAATAGTTTTGATTGCTGCCACATTATAAGATAGATCTGTTACAGCTAGACTACCTTCATTTGCATTTCTTTTCACTAATCCCCTTGATATTCTTGACCTTTTGTTCTAGATGAAGTTTGTTATTTTTTTTCTTTTTCTATAAAATAATTGACTATGGTACATTTTAGCAAGATGCAGTTTCCCTCCCTGTCTCCTGTAATTAGATCTATTTTTGCCTTTGCTTTGTCTGAGATCAGGATTGCTACCCCTGATTTTCTTTACTTTTTGCTAAAGCAAAATATATTCTTTTCCATCTTTTACTTTTATACTTTGTATATCACTCTGCGTGAGATTTATTTTTCATAAACAACATGTAGTAGGATTCTTTTTTTAATCCACTCTGCTATCTGCTTCTTTTTTATATGAGATTCATCCCATTCACATTCACAGTTATGATTACTATGTCTTTCTCTCCATCTAGTATTCCCCTATTCATGTTTTTTTCTCTCTCCTTCCCCTCCTCACCAGTGTTTTCCTTCCAACCACTGCCTTCCTCAATCTGCCCTCCCTTCTATCAGCTCCCTTCACTTCTATTTCTCCTTCCCCTTCCTACTTTCTATAGGGTAAGATAGATTTCTATAACCAACTGAATGTGTATGTTATTCCCTCCTTTAACCAAATTTAATGAGAGTAAGTTTTGAACAATGCTCTCCTTCTCCCTTCTGTCCCTCTATTTTAATAGGTCTTTGCACCTTTTCATGTTGTATGATTTACTCTATTCTGCCTCCCTCTTTCCTCTTCTCCCAGTACAGTCTTTTTTTCACCCATTAATTAATTTTTTTGTCATCACATCAGTGTCAACTTGTACCCATAGCCTCTATGTCTTCTAAATGTCATAATAAATATACATTTCTCAAGAGTTACAAGCATCATCTTGCCATGTAGGGATGTAGACTGTTTAACCTTATTGAATAACATGTTTTTTTCTTTCCTGGTTACCTTTTTATGCTTTTCCTGATAGACATATTTGAAGACCAAATTCTATTTTCACCTGTATTTTTCATCAGGAAGCTTGGAAGTCCCCTATTTCATTGAAAATCCACCTCCTTTCCTGACAGATTATACTCAATTTTGCTAGGTAGTCTATTCTCAGTTGTAATACAAGCTCCTTTGCCTTCTTAAATATAATATTCTAAGCCCTCTGATACTTTAATTTAGAAGCTACTAGGTTCTGTGTAATCCTGACAGTGGTTCCACTATATTTAAATTGTTCCTTTCTGGCTGATTTCAGTATTTTCCCCTTGATCTGATAATTCTGCAATTTGGTTACAATATTCCTTGCAGTATTCATTTTGGGAGATCTTTCAGGAGGTGATCTATGGATTATTTTGATTCTCTACTTTAATTTTTTTTCCTAAAATGTAAATATATAAAAAGAAAAGAAAAAGAACTATATTATATACTTAAATATTAAAAGTTAAATATAAAATTTTAAAAAATGTCATGTGCACAGCAAAGTGGGAGAGAGGATTTAAAAGATATAGCAATTAATTTCATTTCAAGAAAGCTTACATAATAAATATTATGTGTTGTGTTGAGACCTATCCATTTTTTCTTTGCTTCGTTGTATGTTTTCTTTTGTTCTGTGCTGTGTACCTTTTACTTGGCTCTTTTTCCCTCTTTCTCTCAGCCCCAGAAGGATACAATTAAGTATGGAGATATTTAGATATTGACACATACACACACACACACACACACATATATATATATATGTATATATACACATATAAACATATACTTTCCCTATCAGTGGATATGAATATCAAATAGAAAATACCTGAAAAACACATATAAATGTAAAATACATATAAAATTTAAAGTGCTCTCTAATTGATGGCTTCTGTTATTGTAACTTGGAAGCTCTAGTTCTAATTTGGTGACAATATACCACTGGTGCATAATGAAAGCTTTACTATCCATTCCACGTGAACTTGCAATTTAGCCTCATTAGTGGTTAGCATCATTAAATGTGAAAAATGTCCAGCAGGTTGATCATTGTTATTTCTCATTTGTTCTGGTTTGTCTTGTCCTTGTGGGCCCAGAACATTTGCAAGTATTCTACATGAACTAATCATCACAAGGACTTTGAGTAAGAACAGTCTGCCATCTTGTCAAAAATGAAACCAAACAAATATAAGCAGCATCTTGTTCTTTTAATCAATTTTTTTGTTGAAATTCAGACAGAAATGATCCAAGGAATAGTCTCTGTATTGGTTTTATTCTTTAATATGTTAAGTTCTACACACTATTACATAAATTTACAAAAATTTAAAAATAAACTTTCTCCTTGTTAATTTAATAATCAAAAAACAAACAGCAATTTATAAATAATCATAAGAAAGAGGCTTATTTAATAAATTATGTGATAACTTTTTATGATCTTCATAATCTCTCAAAGCTTTCCAAAACTGATGCTATAGACACAGCATAAAGCAATTTCATCTGTCTTCATTGTCTGAAACAGAAAGAACCTGAAAGAAGGTAAAAGTTGAATGAATTAAGGCATTACTCATGCTCGTTGGGTACCCCCTTTGCAGCAACCTACCATGCTCTCAGTAGCAAGGAGTGCTCCAAGCACTACCTGACCCACCGGTTCACAACAGGATATAAACCCACTTGTGATCCTGATGAATCCATAAGAGAATTCTACCAAAATTTTAAAGAATAACCCATGCCATACAAAGTATTCTCAAAATTGAGAAAGTATCCCCTTTGAATCCTTTCATGAGAAAATATAGTCTGAATACCTAACCTATGACAGAATGAAACATAGATGGAAAATACCAGGCTGATATCATTGATGAATATAAATTCACAACCTTTCAATCAAATTTTATCAGACTACAGAAATTTATCTAAACAATCAGTCATTATGGGAAAAAAAAGTTTGTTTATACCAGAGATGAAAGAATGGTACAACATTAGGAAAACAATCAACATAATTATAGTAAGAAGAAAAACTTCAAAAACCAAATGATTATCTCAATAGATGGAAAAAAGCCTTTATAAATTACAACTTTTATGCTTACAAAGCTTAGGCATACAGAGACCTTTTTATCACCCTGGAAAGTATTTAGCTAAGACAAAAGCAAGCTATGTACCCAATGGGATTCATTAGAACCTTTTCCAATAAATACGTGAGTGAAGTAAGGATTCCTAATCTCCCTACTATTATTTAATATCATTCTGGAAATTCTAGTTAGAATATTGAGACAAAAGAAAGGAATTAAAAGAATAAAGATAGGTATAGATCAATAAAACTATCCTTGTTTATGATATTATTGTTTACTTGGAAAACCCCAGAAAATATCTAAAAACAGGAATTGAAACAATTACTAAAGAAAAGAATTGAGGAAATTAATACCTCAGCAATTTAAGATACAAAAAGTATTAAATTATTAAGTAATTTAAACAGTGTCTACTTTCTATATGTTGTTGAGACCAAAAGGAACTAGAAAGGAAAGAGATAAAGAAAAGTACTAGTTAAGTAACTGAAATGTATAAACTAGTTAAGAGTTATTCTACTTCAACAAATGCAAATATGAAAACAGTGAGTTTAAGAGATTAAAGAAAAATCTAAATAATGAGAGTGATACTCGATATTAATTGCTGGCCCTTGTCAGTATAATAAATATGGGGATGATACCTTAATGAATCCATACCAATGAATTATGTCAATCAAACAACCAACAATCACAATGATTTCCATTATATAAATGAAGGCAGAAATAAAAGAGAAGAATTTTAGTCAAATTAAATGACTAATGTTGGTTTTAGATAACTGAAGTTATGATGAATTCTATAAAGAAAGGATAAATAGAGTTTATTTTTATATTGACTATTCTCAGCAATACAAGGTTCAAAGACAACCTGAAAACACTCATGATAGAAAAAGCTATCTACATCCAGAGAAAGAACTATGGAGTCTCAATGCAGATTGAGGCAAAGTATTTGTTCTCTTTTTTTTCTTTTTTTAATTTCTTTTTGTTTTGTTTCTTCTTTCTCATGATTCATTCCACTGGTCATAATTCTTCTTTACAACCTGAGTATTGTGTTAATAAGTTTGATGCAAAGATATATGTAGTAGATATATTGGATTCCATTCTGTCTTGGGGGGGAGGGGGAAGGGAGAGAGGGAGGGGACAAAAATCTGTAATTCAAAATCATGCAGAACAGAGTATTGTAAACTAAAAATAAAAAAATCTTAATTTTTAAAAAAGAGAACTTAAAATTAATTATTATTGCATTCTGTGTTTGTGCCAATTTGGTATAGCTCTACATCTATGCCAATCTTTATTTAGATCTTTGATTAGAAACTGATTCCTCCTTCAAGAAATAAACATTCCTACTGACAAAATTTGCTCCACATGAATATTTTGTAAGAGAAATTGAAGATAATTTAAAAATTCATTTTGAATTAAATTTCATATGCACCATTTTATCATATTCAGTAACTGAATCTAAAAAGAAGACAATGGCAAAGTAAACCTGTAAATCTTAGAATTTTTAAAAAAGTATTTTCTTTCAAGTTTACATTGTCATTTAGCTTGTGTTTTTTTTTTTTGTTTCAAAATGAATTCACAAAGTAACAGCATTTCTATTATCTTTATTGTCTCTAATATTCAAAGACAAGAATAGACATGGAAATCTCACAGAAAATAACTACAAAATATATAAAATATTTGAGTCAATCTATCAAACCACACAAAATGTTTGTGTAAATTTAATGCAAAACTTCTCCTTAAAGAAATAAAGAGCAACTTAAACAAATAAATGAGAAATATGCAGTGCTGTGACTGTTGATGTTAACTTATCATTTTAATGCCATATTAATTAAACTATCCAAGGGAAACTTAAAAAAAACCAAGGTAAAATACAACAAAGTTATTTGGGGGGGTAATCTAGAACATCAAGAAAATAATGAAAAAATGTAGGAAATAATAAGGATAACTCTTTTAAACATCAAACTACACAATAATGCAATAATCACCAAAACCACTGCTTATAAAATAGGTAAGTATATCAACATAACTGATTAAACAAGTAAGAGTCAGAATTAATATAAATCAATAATCTGATGTCCTATGAACTCAGAAACATTATTTATGGAAGAACCTCCTATTTAATAAGAACTAATAGGAAATATGGAAAATTATATGGTAGAAATCAGGCTTACAACATATGATAAAATATATTGTAAATGAATAAGGAATTGAATATTGGGGTCATACTATTAGAAAATAGAAAAGAAGTACATCCTACACATTCTTACAGTTGTTAATTGAAGAAATTAAAGTAATCTGTAGACATGTAAAATGCTTTAAATCAGTAATCACTATTGATTAGAAAAATGCAAAAAAAAGAAACCTCTGCGGTTTCATAGCTACCAAATTAGCCAACATGGCAGAAAAGGAAAATGATAGATTTGTGGAAGATTTGGAAAAAAATGGGGCACTAATACATTGGTGGTGGAGTTGTGACCTGATCCAACAATTCTGGAGAGGAATTTGGAGCTATGACCAAAAGGCGATCAAACTGTGTACAACCTTTTATCCAGCAGTACCACTACTAGTTCTGTATCCAAAACAGATCATAAAAGATGGAAAAGGACCTAAATGTACAAAAAATATTTAGGGCAGCTCTTTTTGTGGTGGCAAAGAGTTGGAAATTAAGGGAAAGCCCATCAATTAGGAAATGGCTGAATAAGTTGTGGTATATGAATGTAATGGAATATTACTATCCCATTAGAAATTATGAGAAGGTAGATTTCAGAAAAAACCTGGAAAGACTTACATATACTGATTCTAAGTGAAGTGAGCCAAAACAGAACATTATACACAGTAATAGCAACATTATGTGAATATCAACTACGATTTACTTAGCTCTCTCACCAATATAATGTTGCAAGACAATTCCAAAAGACTTGTGATGGAAAATTCTATCCACATGCAGAGAATGAACTATGGAGTCTAAATGCAGATTGAAGCATGTTATTTTTCCTTTTTTGTTTTTGCTTTTGTTCCTGGCTTTTCACTTTTGTTCTGTTTCTTCTTTTACAACCTGACTTATGTGGAAGTGTGTTTAATATGATTGTGCATGTATAACCTATAACAGATTGCTTGCAATTTTGGGAAGGGTGGAAGGGAAGGAGAGAAAAAAATAGAACTCAAAATGTTTTAAAAGTGAATGTTGAAAACTATCTTTACATGTTGTTAAAAAACAAAATACTATGAAGTGGAAAAATTGGGAAAAGTAATGACAGTGATGCAAGAGAATGGTGAAAAAAGGGTTAACAGCTTCAAAAATAATTTCTTGTGAAGTAGAATTGGCCAAGTGGAAAAGGAGATATTAAAATCCACTGAAGAAAACAACTCCTTAAAAAGTACAATTAACCACATAAAAATGTCCAAAAGCTATTTGAGGAAACCAGCCCTTAAATGTTAAAATTGGACATTTTGAAGCTAATGACTCTTTGAGAAATCAAGAATCAATCACACATATTCAAAAGAAAGAAAAAAAAATAGAAGAAAATGCAAAGTAGTTCATGTTAAAAAACAACTGACATGGAAAAATGATCCAGGAGAGACAGTGCCAGAATTATTGGACTACATAAAGCCATAATCAGAAAGAGGAACTGGACAGCATCTTTCAGGAAATTATCAAGGAACCAGAAGTCAAAATAGGCATTGAAAGAATCTACCTATCACTGCAGGAAATAAATCTTAAAATAAAGACTCCAAGGAACATTATAGCCAACATTCCAAACTATCAGGTAATGGATAAAATACTGCAAGTGGCCAGAAAGAAACAATTTAAATATTGGGTAGCCACACCCAGGGTTACACAGGACTGAGCAACTGCAATATTAAAGGATTGAAAGTCATGACATGTTGTATTCCAGAAAGCCAAGAATCTAGGAATATATCCAAGAATCACTTATCCAGTGAAATTAATCATAATAGATCAAGGAGAGATGGACATTAGATGACATTGAAGGATTTCAAGCTTTCATTAGGTCAAGGCCAGAATCAAACCAAAATTTTGACCTCAAATATCAAGACCCCAGAGAAGCACAAACAAGTAAAAAAGGAAAAGAAAACACAAGGGATTTCATAGAGCTAAACTGTTTACATCTCTACGTAGGAAGATACTTGTAATTCTTTTAAAAATATACCATTAATAATACAGCTAGAAGGAATATACATAGAGAGAGGGTATGAGTATAAGGTTAATTGTGGGAATGGGATAAAAAATAATTAAGGGATGAGAAAGAGGAGTACACTGGATGAAGAAGGGAGAGTTAGAATTGTATAAATTATGTCACATGAATAGGCACAAAAAACTTATTACAGTAGAAGGGGAAGTTGGAAGGTGAGCAATAGACATCATTTGAACATTACGATCATCAGTATTGGCTCCAGGGGGGAATAATAAACACAATCAGTTGAATATAGAAATCTATCTTGCCCTACAGGGAAGCAGGGGGGGAAGATATTAAGTCAAGTGGGGGCAGGACTGAGAGAAGAGAGGAGAGATCTGGCGAGGCAGTAGAGGAGGCACAGGGTGAAAGGAGAGAGAGGACAACAAGAGGAAGAATAGGATGTGAGGAAATAGACAGGTAGGAATCTTAACTGTAAATGTGAATGGGATGAATTCTCCTATAAAATAGAAATAGATAGCAGAGTGGATCAAAAATCAGAATCCTACAATATGTTGTTTACAAGAAACCCTCTCAAAACAGAGAGACACACATAGAGTAAAGGTAAGGTGCTAGAGCAGAATCTGTTATGTTTTAGCTGGAGTTTTAAAAAAAAACAGGGGTAACAATCCTCATCTCAGACAAAAGAAAAGCAAAAAAATATATATTTTAGTAAAGAAAGATAATGGAGGAAACTACATCTTGTTAAAAGGTACCATAGACAATGAAGCAATATCAATACTAAACATATATGCACCAAATGGTGAAGCATCCAGATTCTTAAAGGAGAAATGAGTTATAGGAATAAATAGAGAGCAAAACTGTACTTATGGTGTACCTTAACTCTCCCCTGTCAGAACTCAATAAATCCAACCAAAATATACGAGAATGAATAAAGAGGTGAATAGAATATTCAAAAATTTAGATATGAAAGACCTTTGGAGAAAATTAAATGGGAACATAAAGGAAAATAACTTTTTCTCAGCAACATATGGCACCTACAAAAAATTGACCGTGTATTAGGACATAAAAACCTCAAAATCTAATGGAAAAGACAGAAATAATAATTTTATTCTTATAAGATCTTAATGAATAAAAATGACATTCAACAAATAGCAGTAGATAGATTAAAAATTAATTGGAAACTAAATAATCAAATTCTAAATAAGTGAGTCAGGGAACAAATCATTGAAACAATCAATAATTTTATTAAAGATAATGACAGTAATGAGAAAACATTCCTAAATTTATGAGATGCAGCCAAATCAGTACTTGGGGGAAATTTACTTCACTGAATTTTTACATCAAAAAATAAAGAACAGATCAATGAATTGGGCATGCAACTAAAATTAAGAATAGAAGAAATTAAAAATACCCAATTGAGCACCAAACCATAAGTTTATGAATACGCCAAAAGATCCTGAAAAAGTTTTGACAAAATACACACTCAATCCTAGTAAAAACACTAGAGAGCATAGGAATAAAAGGAGTTTTTCATAAAATGATAAGTAGTATCTCCCTAAAAACATCAGCCAGCATTATATGTAATGGAGATAGGCTATAAGCCACCCCAATAAGATCGGGGGTGAAGCAAGGATGTCCATTATCAATGAACATTATTTTACTTGCAATATGGCAATATAGTATTAGAAATATTAACTATATCAATGTGACAAGAAAATGAAATTGAATGAATTAGAATAGGCAAAGAAAAACAAAACCATCACTCATTGCAGATGATATAAATGTATACTTAGAGAATCCTAGAAAATTAACTAAAAATACTTAAAATGATTTATCAAAGTTGAAGGATAGAAGATAAACCCACAGAAATCATCTGTATTTCTTTATATAACCAACAAAGCCCAGGAGCAAGAAACAGAAAAGGAAATTGCATTAAAATAATTGTAAACAATATAAAATACTTGGGAGTCTACATACCAAGAGAAACCCAGGAAGTATATAACACAACTACAAAACACTTTTCACACAAATAAAGTCAGATCTAAATAATGGGAAAATTATCAATTGCAGATATTCCAAGCTAATATAATAAAAATGACAATTCTGCCTAAATTAATTTATTTATCCAGTGCCATAACAATCAAACTGCCAAAAATTATTTAATAGAGCTAGAAAATAATAATAATAATTCAAGACTATTCAGGGAATTAATGAAAAAAATACAAAGGAAAATGACTGAGCAATACCTGATGTCAAACTATTTTATAAAGCAGTAAGCATCAAAATGTTCTGATACTGGCTAAGAAATACAGTGGTGGATCACTGGCATAGATTAGATACATAAGACACAGTAGGCAATGTAACTTAGCGTTTAACAAGCCCAAAGATCCCAGCATTTGGAATATGAACTCAATATTTGACAAAAACTGATGGGAAAACTGGAAAACACTAGGATACACAACATGTCATACAGTAGACCAAGATAAGGTCAAAATGTGTACATAATTTAGTCATAAAGCATGACAACATAAGCAAATTAGAAGAGCAAGGAATAGTTTATCTGTCAGACATATGGTGAAGGAAAGAATTCATGATGAAAGAAGAGATAGAGAGTATCATGAATTATAAAATAGATAATTTTGATTATATGAAATTGAAAAAGCTTTTGTACAAATGAAACCGAAGTAACAAAGATTAGAAGGAATGCGGAAATCTGGGAAATATTTTTTTTTTTTTTGCAGCAAGTATCTCTAATAAAGGCCTCATTTCTCAAATACATAGAGAACTGAGTCAGATTTATAAAAATAAAAGCCATTCTCCAATTGAGAAATGGTAAAAAGACATGAATAGGCAGTTTTCAAGTAAAGAAATCAAAGATTTCTATATACATATGAAGAAGTGCTCAAATCACTTTTGATTGGAGAATTGCAAATTAAAACAACTTTGAGTTACCACCTCACACCTATCAGATTAGTTAATATGACATGAAAAGTAAATGTAGATGTTAGAGATGATATGGGTAATTTGCGGCACTGATGCACTGTTGGTTGAGTTGGGAACTGATCTAAGCATTCTGGAGAACAGTTTGGATCTATGCCCATAGGGCAATCAAACTGTGCCCACGCTTTGATCCAGCAATACCACTGCATAAGTCTTTATCCAAAAGAGATCATAAAAAAGGGTAAAGGATCTACATTGGCATAACTATTTATAACAGCCCTTTTTGTGGAGACAAAATATTGGAAACTGAGAGGATGCCCATTTATTGAGGAATGGATGAATAAGTAGTAATATATAACTGTAATGGAATACTATTGTGTAATAAGAAATAATGAGCAGACAGATTTCAGAAAAACCTGGAAATGCTTACATGAACTGATGCTGAGTGAAGTGAGGAGAACCAAAAGAACATTTACGCACAGTATCAGTAATATTGTGTGATGATCAAATGAATATCTCAGCTCTTCTCAGCAACACGATGATCCAACAAAAGTAAAAAGGATTCCTGAAGGAAAATGCTAGCCACATCCAGATAAAGAACTGGTGGATTCAATGCAGATTGAAGGATAATTTTTATACTTTTTTTTATTGTTTCTCATTGTCTGAAACTGTGAATTTGCTACATATAACTTGCTATTTCTTTCAAATATATAACAAAATGATCATCACACATTATATGTTTGTGTATATATATATGGAAATTATTATCTACATATTTCAATTTATTCTCTATGGATGCAGATAGGATTCTTCTTCATATATCCTTTATATTAATTCTGGGTATTTAAAATAATGAAAATAACATTCATATGGAAATATATTTTACTTGACAGCACATGTATAACCTCTACCAAATTTCCTAACATTTTTGGAAGATAGGGAGGACAAGAAGGGAAGAAAACAATTTGGAACTCAAAATCCTGTAAAAATAAATGCTAAAAATTGTCTTGACATATAATTAGGCAAAAATAATATACTATTTAAAAAACAAAAGAAGAAAAATAGTATGCCTTATTTTACTGTCATGTTACCTGTTAGAGGGATCTATTTGTTTTTTGTTGTTACATTTTTTTAATTTAATTTTTAATTTATGGATTAAAACAAAGATTTCTATAACATAGTGCATTAAAAAAGATCATTGCACATGAAACTGTGAATTTGCTATGTATAACTTGCTATTTCTTTCAAATATATAACAAAATGATCATCACACATTATATGTTTGTGTATATATATATATATATATATATATATATATATATATATATATATGGAAATTATTATCTACATATTTCAATTTATTCTCTATGGATGCAGATAGGATTCTTCTTCATATATCCTTTATATTAATTTTGGGTATTCATAATAATGAAAATAACATTCACACAAAGTCTTCTTCTTTGAAATTAACATTTTTATTTTCAACTGACAACACTCAGATCCACAAGTTTTTGAGTTCCAAATTTTCTCCCCATTGTTCTCCCCCCCAATCCCCCAAGGTGGTGTGAGATTCAACATAGATTCGACATATACCTTCACATCAAACTTATTTGCAAAATAGTCAAGTTATAAAAAAGTATTATAATCAATGGAATGAACCATGAGAAAGAAGAAACAAAACAAAAATAAATAAATAAAAGAAAGAGAAAGAGGAGTTTGCTTCAATCTGCTTTCAGACTCTCTAATTCTTCCTCTGGATGTGGATAGCTTTTTTGAACATGTGTCTTTTGGAGCTGTCTTAGAACCTTGCATTGCTGAGAAGAGACAAGTCTATCAAAGTTAGTCATCAGAGATACCACATGTCTGTAATCATTTATAATGTTCTCCTGGTCCCACTCCCCTCAGTCACCATCAGATTAAATAACTCTTTCCAGGTTATTACAAAGCCTGTTTGCTCCTCATTTCTTATAACACAACAGTTTTTCCATTATATTCATATACCACACCTTGTTTAGCCTTTCTCCAATTGATGGTCAACCCCTTGATTTCCAATTGTTTGCCAACACAAAAAGAGCTGCTATCAATCTTTTCGTACGTATGGTTCCATTTCCCACTTCTATGATCTCTTTGGGATACAGCTCTAGAAGTAGTATTTCTGGGTCAAAGGGTATGCACATTTTTATAGCCCTTTGTGGATAGTTTCAAATTCCCTCTCCAGAATGGCTCAATCTGTTCACAACTCCAACAACAATGCAATGGTGTTCCAATTTTCCAACATCTTCTCCAGCATTTATCATTTTCCTGTTTTGTCATGTTAGCCAATCTGACAGGAAAGATGTGGTATCTAAGAGTTGTTTTGATTTACACTTCTCTAATCAATAGTGATTTATAGCGTTTTTTCATATGACTATAGATATCTTTAATTTCTTCCTCTGAAAACTGTCTGTTCATTTCCTTTTACCATTTCTCAATTGGGTAATGACTTGTATTCTTATAAATTTCAATCAGTTCCCTGTCTATTTCAGAGATGAGGCCTTTCTCACAGACACTGATGGTTTTAGGGAGATGCTAATTTTCATTTTAAGGAAGACTCCATTTATTCCTATGCTTTCTAGTGTTTTTAATACGAATGGGGGTTGCATTTTGTCAAAAAACTTTTTTCTGCATTTATTGAGATAATCATATGGTTGCTAATTTTATTGTTTATATGATCAACTATGGTGGTACTTTTTCTAATATTGAACCAGTCTTGCATTCCTGGAATAAATCCTACCTAGTCATAATGTATTATTCTCATAATCAGTTGCTGCAGTCTTTTTGCTAGTATTTACTTTAAAATTTTTGCATGTATATTCATTATGGAAATTGGTCTATGATTTTTCCTATGTTTAGACTCTTCACAGTTTAGTTATTATCATCATATTTGCATCATAAAAAGATTTTGGTAGAAGTCCTTCTTCACTTTATTTTCCCAAATAGTCTACAACGTATGGCAATTAATTGTTCTTTAAATGTTTGACAAATGTAAATCCATCTGACTCTGGAGATTTTTTCCTAAGGAGTTCATTGATGGCTTGTTCAATTTCTTTTTCTGAGATGGGGTTATTTAGGAATTTTACTTCCTCTTCTTTTAATTTGGGCAATTTATATTTTTGCAAATCTTCATTCATTTCCCTAAGATTATCAAACTTATGGGTATACAATTGGGTAAAATAATTCCTGATTGTTGTTTTTATATCCTCTTCACCCTTTTCATTTTTAACATTGGTTATTTGTTTTTATTCTTTTTTTAAATTAAATTGACCAAAGATTTATCAATTTTATTGGTTTTTTTCATAAAACCAGCTCTTAGTTTTATTTATTAATTAAATGGTTTTATTGATTTCAATTTTATTAATCTCTGCTTTGATTTTCAGCATTTTCACTTTTGTCTTTAATTAGGGACCTTCAATTTATGCTTTTTTTTACCTTTTTCAGTTGCATGCCCAATTCATTGATCTCTTTCTTCTTTATTATATTCATGTAAGTATTCAGATATATAAAATTTCCTCTAAGAACTGCTTTTGCTTCATCCCATAAGTTTTGAAATGTTGCTATAACAACAATCTTACTTGCAGCTATTGTTGCTGTGTAAGGTCAATAACACCAGCACACAGGAGGGGTGCTAGCACAGGTACTTTGATCTGTGTTTCTAAGGAAAGCAACTTTAAGGGGTTAACAGTGTTACTTTAATTAAACACAAATATATCACTCACTGTGTTCAAGGGGGAAAGGTAGCATCCTGGACTTCAGAGAGAATACAAAGTGAAATTACAAACAGAAATAATAAAAAGAGCAAAATAACACAAATCAACTGACAGGCTTCTATCTGACCATAGCAATACATACATAGTTACCATAGAGAGAAGTGCCAACATTTCGGTTTTCACAGCCAGTGGGTTCCTTAATGGCTACCCAGAGCCTCCACACCAACACTCTTCCAATGAGTGAGCCCCAAGGAAAATACTAACCTCAGAGTATATACATGCATATGTATGTACACACACATATATGTATGTACATATGTATACACATATATGCATGTGTTGTATTCACACACATACATATATGCATATATGCACACACATACATATATGCATATATGTATGTATACATATATGCATATATGTATGTATACATATATATATATATGTATATATACACACACAATTCTTCAGGGTCAGAGAGCATCACAACTATGCAACTTAAAATCATCTGACCTAGGCCTTTCCATGACTTAAGCAGGTCATCAAAGACCCCCACTCAATCAAAGATTCTTGGGTGAAATAAAGGCAAGACTCAAAGGCACTTGATTGTCTTAGTTCTGAGAAGCACTCCAAAACAAAAACACAACAAAATTTCCACCCTGCTTGCCATTATAACTGTCTCATTATTTTCATTCTCTTTAATGAAGTTATTGGTTGTTTCTATGATTTGTTCTTTAATCCACTCATTCTTTAGGATTAGATTATTCAGTTTCTAATTATTTTTGCTCTCTCTTTCCCTGACCCTACATTGCATATTATTTTTATTACATCATTATCTGAAAGAGATGCATTGATTATTTCTGACTTTTTGCATTGGATTGTGAGCTTTTTATGCACTAGTATGTGGTCAATTTTTGTGTATGTGCCATGTTCCACTGAGAAAATGTTATATTCTTTTCTATCACCATTTTATTTTCTCCAGAGGTCTATCATGTCTACGTGTTCCAAAATTTTATTCACCTATTTGATTTCTTTCTTATTAATTTCTTTCTTATTTATTTTGAATTTAGATTTATCAAGTTCAGAGAGGAGGAAGTTGTGGTCTCCCACTAGTATACTTTTTCTCTCTCTTTCTTCCTGTAACTCCCTTAACATCTCCTCTAAGTATTTGCATGCTATACCACTTGGTGCATATATGTTCAGTAATGATATTATTTTACTTTGTTTGGTGACTTTTAGCAGGATATAGTTTCCTTCCTTATCTCTTTTGATTAGATCTATTTTTGCTTTTGCTTTGTATGAGATTAGAATTGCTAGTCCTGCTTTTTTTTTTACTTCAGCTGAAGCATAATATATTCTACTCCAGTATTTTACCTTTACTCTGTGTGTATGTCCCTGTTTCAAATATGTTTCATGTAAAAGGAAAATTGTGGGATTACAGTTTTTTAATCTGCTCTGCTACTGGCTTCCATTTTATGGGAGAGTTCATCCCATTTACCTTCACACTTATAATTACTATCTGTGTCTTTCTCTCCATCCTATTCACCCCTGCCCCTGCTTTTATTTCTTGCTTCTCCTCCTCAAAAGAGTTTTGCTTTTGACCACTGCTTCCCTCAATTTTTCCTCCCCTTTAACCACTCCCTCCCTTTTCCTTCTCCTTTACCCTCCTACTGCTTGTAGGGCAAATTAGATTTCTATTATTTACAGAGTATTATTCCTTCCTTTAACCAAATCCAATGAGAGTAATGCTCAAACAATGCTCATCTCCCTCCCTTCTTTCCCTCTACTGTAATATGTTGTGCCTTTTCATATGATGCAATTTACCCTTTTCTGCCTCCTGCTTTCATTTTCTCCTACTATAATCCCTTTGCACCTCTTAATTAGGTTTTTGTCATCACATCAGTTAATTTATACCTATACCATCTGTCTATATCCCTTTTAATGTTATAATAAATATATAATTTCCAAGATTATAGAGTATCATCCTTGCTTATAGTGATATATACCATTTGCCTTTATTGAATAATATTTTTTTTCATATTTACCTTTTTATGCCTTTCTTGAGTCTTGTATTTGATGATGAAATTTTTCATTGAGCTCTGGCCTTTACATCAGGAAAGTCTAGATGTCCCTTATTTTGTTTAGTGTCCATCTTCTTGCCTGAAAGATCATGCTCAGTTTTGTTGGGTAGTTGATCCTTGGTTGTAGTCCAAGCTCCTTTGCCTTTCAGAATATCAGACTCCAATCCCTCTGATCTTTTCATGTAGAAGCTGCAATGCCCTGTGTTACCTTGGATGTAGTTCCTTTGTATTTGAATTGTTTCTTTCTGACTGCTTGCAGCATTTTCTTCTTGACCTGATAATTCTGGAATGTGGCTACAATATTACTTGGTGTTTTCAATTTGGGATCTCTTTCTTGGAGGTTATTGGTGAATTCTTTTGATGACTAGGTTCTAGGACCTTGGGGTATTTTTCATTGATGATTGCTTGGAAGACACTGACCATGCTCTTTTATTCATCATGGCTTTCTGGTAGACTTATAATTCTTAAATCATTTCTCCTGTGTCTATTTTCCATGTCAGTTGTTTTTCCAATGAAATATTTTTAAGTTTTATTCTATTTTTTCATTTTTAAGATTTTGTTTGACTAATTCTTTATGTGTCACAGAGTCATCAGCTTCTACTTGCCCAATTCTAATTTTTAACAAATTATTTTCTTTGGTTATCTTTTATACCTCCTTTTTCAGTTGACCAATTTTGCTTTTTAAGGATTTGTTCCCTTGAGTGATTTTTTTCCCCATTTTATCCATTGCATTTTTAAAAGAACTGGTCCATTTTTCTTCTACCTCTCTGATTTGGCTTTTAAAATCTTTTATGAGCTCTTGCAAGAATGATTTTTGGGCCTCAAACCAGTTCATATTTCCTTTTGGTGTTTCAGATTTGGGTATAGTGTCAAAGCTATCCTATTCTTAATTTGTATTATGTTCTTCCCTGCCTCCAAAGATTCTATGGTCATTGCTCTTCGAGTTTGCTTCTTCATGGTGTTTGCCTTTTTCCTGGCTTTAAAAGTGGATCTCTGTCTCTGGGACACAGGGGGTTCCACCCTAAGCTTCTTGTGCTGGGAACTACAGGCCTGATTACTGGTTTTGTGTGTTGTGGCCTCTGGTTTTGTCAGTTAGAAGCTATATAATGCCACAGCTCACCTAGTGCTTATCTGGGGCTTTCTGGTGTGTGCCAAGGATCAAGGCTCAGTGAAGTATTTCCGAGTTTCCCTGAGGTTAGACTGAATCTCACAGCATGAGATATGGGGAAGAGGTGGTCTGGCTGCTGGAAGTCTCTTCTTCCCCTAAGGCTGAGCTATAGCATGGGTGTCCTCAGCTGTCATCTGTGCTGGTATCTGCCAATTTCTCTGGCTGTGTGAAGGTATGACTGGGGTCCTGGTATTGGTGCTTACCAGCTCCAACCCCCTGGGGCTAAGGAACTGTTCCGCTGAGATGGGATTTGCTGGGATGCCTCCCTTCCTGCACTGGTCCCCTTCTGCCACAGGATGAGGGATTCTTCTCCCTAGCTTCCTGAGCAAAAAGACTGCTGTACCCCTGAGCCTGGTTCCTCTATTCTGGGGTTTTTCTTAGGGGAGTGTTCTCTGGGTTATTTAAGGTCAACAGGGAAGGAATGAGAGCACTTTCAGTTTACTCCATCATCATGGCTCCAGGAAGTTCAAGAAGGTAACTTTTAAACATTTAATCTGTGGGCTGATAGTCCTGGGAGTAGTTGCTGCTGCTGCTGCAGGCTCTGTGCTTCTATCTCACCTAGCTCTGACAGACTCCAATCCTGAGCTGAGAGGTTTGGGAATCACCACTGCAGCTGGTGATTCAGCCCATCAGGATCTGCTCACACTCAGTTATCTTTGTGGGTAGGCCATGTGTACTCTGCGCTTTCCCAGCCTGGTGCAACAGATCCTTCCCATTGACATTCTAGACTATCCTGGGCTGTAAATGTGCAACATTCTCTCTCTTAGTGGATTTTACCTCTCTCAAATTTGTTCATATTTGCTTTTGAAGGGGTATCTGAAAGAATTTGTTAGAGAGATCGGGTGGATCCCTGCTTTCACTCTGCCATCTTTGCTCCACTAATCCCTCAAAGTCTTCTTATAATAATATTGTTGTACACAGCATTCTCTTGGTTTTGTTCATTTCACTCTTCACTGTTTCATGTAAGTCTTTGCATGATATTCTAAAGTCACTGAGCTCATCATTTCTTATAGCACAGCAGTATTCCATCACAATTATATACCACACATTGTTCGGCCATTTCCCTCTTGATAGTCATCCTTGCTATTTCCAGTTCTTTGCCACCACAAAGAACGGTACTATACACATTTTAGAACACATAAATTCTTTTTTTTTTCTTTTTCCTTAATTATTTTCTGTAATAGTAATTAAGGTGGGACTTTTTGCTGTGATCTTTAACGATTCTGGCCTTTGTTTGAATGGGGCAGATAAAGTGGGATGTTTTTGTATTTCTCCGCACTGAGACAATTGGGAGCCATTGATTTGTATCTGATGTGATATTGGGGGTGGGGAACTTTTCCAAGCCCAGCCTGGGTGAGGTTGGTGCCCTTCAGGGCCCTCTGGGCACTGAACAGGATATATGAGAGCAAAGATTAACATTCTCTCTCGGAGCTCTGAGCCACAGCAGGAGTGGTACGTGACTCTGGGCCAGCCATTATAATGAGCTCCCCGGCTGTACACCCAGATGTTGAACTGTATTTGGTCTGTAATTCAGGGTGCTGTTTTTTTCCCCTGAAATAAGCAAATGATATTTGTATTCTGGATTAAAGTAAGACTGTTAACCCCTTAACATTGCTTTCCTTGAGTAAAGCACATCAAAAGGACCTGTGTTGACAGCTTTCTGGGTGCTGGCTGTTGGTGGATCTTACAGAAGCTGCTATCTGGATTGTTGATACATCTTCAGAAATAGAAATAGTAGTTTTGCTGGATCAAATGGTATAGGCACTTTTATAACTCTTTGGACACAATTTCAAATTGCTCTCCAAAATGATTGCATTGGTTCACAATTCTACCAAAATGAATTAGTGTCCCAATTTTCCCACAGCACCTCCAACATTTGTCACTTTCCCCTACTACCATTTTAGTCAATCTGTTAGGTGTAAAATGCTCTGTCAAGTTTCTTTTAATTTGCATTTCTCTAATAAATAACGATTTCAGAAATTTTTTCCTATGGCTGTCAACTGTTTTCATTTCTTCATTGGAAAACTGCCTGTTCATATCTTTGACCACTTATCAATTGGGCAATGACTCATATTCTTATTGATTTGACAAAGTTCTTTATAAATTATTGTTATGAGACCTTTAACTGATATGCTACTTATAGAAATATTGTTTTCCCAATTTTCTGTTTACCTTTTTATCTTGGCTACATTTGTTTTACTTGTACAAAATATTAATACAATAAAAATTAAACATTTTACACCTCACACTCCTTCCTATCTCTTGTTTATTCATATATCATTCACCTTTCCAAACACCTGGTAATATGTCCCATGTTCTAATTTTATTGTAAAATCTCTCTTTAAATCTAGGTCATGCATCCATTTTGACCCTGTCTTGGTAAATGGTGTAAGATATTTGTCTGTGCCAAATTTCCACCATACTGATTTCCAGCTTTCCCAACATTTTATTTAACAAATAATGACTTCTTATCCCCAAATCTTACGTCTTAAGCTTCTCCAATAAAAGATTATTATTTTTATTTGATGCTCTAAATTGCATGGCTACTCTATTCCATTGATATACATTTGTATGTTTTAGCCAGTACCAGATAGTTTTTATAATTAGTGCTTTATAATACAGTTTAAGATTTGGAACTCCTAAAACTCTATCCTTATACTTTTTTTATTTCCTTTCATATTCTTTACTTTTTGTTTTTCCATTTCAATTTTGTTAAGGTTTTTTTTTTCTAATTGCTCCATTTTAATAAATAAAATATATCTTTGTCAAATCAGCTTTTTTATTACCTATATGTTTTTGTGTATGTGTGTCTGTGGGCATAAAATTTCTTTTTTGTATGTAGTTGTTTTCTCATTATTCACTCCCTTATACTGGTCTCCTCATAAGCCAGTCTGCTTTTTTATTAGTTTAATGGTTCAAATAAAGTACATGCTTAATAAATGATCATTGTCTGACTATTTAAATTCTTGCACCTGAAGGAAAATATCCTCTTAGAGAAAGTCATTTAACAAAGGATTTTGTGATTTGTACATTTGGTGACAGTAACCCAAATAAAAGACACAGATCCTCAAAGGAACAATGTCATTTTAAGATGGTATGTGAAAGGTAATATGGTGTGATATACTGGGAAGAGTTCTGGACTTGGTATCAGAGGATCTACATTTGAATCCTGTGTCTACTGCCTGTGTGTCTTTGGGCAAGTGGTTTTTTAACTCTGGGCCTTGGTTTCCTACTACTATAATTTGAAGGAATAGTTTTTGATGATCTCCAAGGTCCCTTTCAAACAACAACAAAAAATATTATGAGTACCTTTTTCATGTTTTTTAGTGATAACAATTGTTTTATACTGAGAACAGTTAGATTGAATATATTTGTTTGTAACATATATTTACTGAGAATCTACCAAAAATAGGGCATTTTAGTAGGGCTATACCATAGCTATAAATAGTATTTTACTTAAGCTAGTTAGTGCTATATACCTTTGAAATGCTTCATTGGGTGAAGAACCTAACAACCAAACATTGTGATATCTTCACCTAACCCAAAATAGGGTTAAGTGGGGGGGGGGGGAGGGAGAAGAGAGACACTAATGCATTGTTTTGTAACTATAAGAATATTCAGAACACCTTGGCTTGCTATATATTTCACATGGGCATAATAAAGGGAGGAAATGGTTGAAGAGGAAAAAAAGTATCCATCTGAGTTTTTGTTGTTGCTTTTTTGTTTATTTTGGTCTTGCCTTCACAAAAACCCCAGTTTTGAGCCTCTGATTCCTAGTTTGGGTGCTTATCCATAAATAAACATTTAATAGGCACCTACTATTTTGTGGCAAGCATTGTACCAGAAGCTGGGGTTAGGGACTGGCCCTATGATTTCATTAGAATAGGGAATTCTGGGATGAGAATATACCCTCTATCAACACAGGTAAGCAAGTTCTCTGCAACTGATAATCTTAGATAGTCGCCATTGTAAAGTTAAGTTATTAGTACTGATTCATACAGTCAGTATTTGTCTAAGAGCAAGAATAGAATTCAGGTCTGTCCACTATGCATTGGGGAGAAAAGATAAAAAAATGAAATACTTTCCTTCAAGTATGTTGTAATGATGAGACATAATGCATGCATAAGCAGATAAAATATACATACAAAAAGAAGATGAGTGGCTACTATTTGGAGAAACAGCATTTAGAAGGTAGCATATGAGGTCTGTTTTGGAAGTAGCTAGAGATTCTCGGAGGTGGAATTGAGTAAAGAGTATATTTCAGGCCTGGATTTGGGAGATAGAGTGTCACATGAAGAACAGCAAGAACACCACTTTGGCTATAGAGTATGACAATGTGAGTGATTGATATATTGAAGAAAAAAGAGCATTAATCAATGTAATGACTGACCATGATTCCAGATGATCCACTTTCTGAAAGAGGGGATGGACACATGATTTCAGAATGAGATGCCTATGTTTGGATATGGTCAATGCAGACATCTGTTTTGCTGTGCTATGCACACATTATTTTCCCCTTTATTTAGTGGTTGAGGGTAGATAGGAGGAAGAGAAAATAAATATATTAATTAAAAAAAACTAGAATTACAAAATAGAAAAAAAATATTAGGAAGAAATTTATGTCTAAGTGGCAGTATGAACTTAAGTTAAAAAAATAGTCAAGAGCCAGTTCAGTTTGACTATTTTACCACTATATTGACTGCAGGATGCTTAACCATCAGAAAGAGACAACCATTAGGTGAAACTCATGGAAAGTGTTTTTAGCTGATACTTTGTATAGAAACTAAAAGTTACAGCTACACTTGCAAATTTGGGGGAGAAAAATAAATTCTCCTTTGAGAAGGAGTTTTAATGAAGTCAATTAAAATGGAATTCTTCTATTGCTATCTTAACCTGCATTTTATTTTTGCTTACTTGTGTTATGTACTTTTCTTTATAAAGTATAGCAGCTCACATTTATTTAGCCTGTATTTCTCAGTCCTGCAATAATAATGATAATTTTTCTGATACCGCTGTTTAATTTGACAAGGGGCTCTGGATCTGAGTGCCAATAACCACATGCTTCTCTGTCTATCCCATTAGTGAGACTCAAATCTGTGCTCCTCTAGGGCAGAATCCAGTTACATGCTGAGTGCAACCTGAATTAAAGCCCATCCTACACTGCAGTAGGGTTCTATTTTAACATGAGTTATGTCTTAATATGAAAATTAAGCCATTAGAATATTCCTAGCAGGAAAACTGGGAAAACTAGAGACTGAATGACCTGGTACCTTAAGGATAGGTCTACAAAACAGCACTAGAATAAGATTGGAAACTTTAGCCAATCTGGTTTGCTGCAATCCATCAATTTAGCTCTGTAAGAGGCAAGAGATCCTGGTTTTAATAGCCCATGCAGCTTATTCAGCCACATTCATGAGAAGCAGCTAATCAGATCCACTAAACATTGTTTTTACATAGATTTATTTTCACAAAAATAAAAAATAAATAAAATGACCCCCAAGAAATTTTCTCCAAGTAGGCTGGGATAAGAATAGGAAAGTTAATGTAAGTTATTACTGAGTGATCTTAAATCAAATTAAAATTTTGACCTTTTACAGTAAGTTCTCTATTTTTCTTAATTGTAGATGACACTAATCACTTGAATGTTCATCCACTCCCCCCTTTGTCTCTCCATCCATTCATCAATTCATTCATTAATCCATTCTCACTCAACTAATGCATTCATTTATTCAACAACCACTTATAAAGTACAATATTCAGAGCCATGCAGTAAAAGATGGAGAGCCAGCTTCAGAATCAGGAAAAGTTGAGTTGAACTTTTGCTCTGACTCATACTTGGCTTTTTGATTCTAGTCAAGCACTTAACCTCTCAATAACATATTCTTGAGTTGTCCAACTTGCCAGCCTACCAAGGAACCAGATTAAAATGGAATTTGGAAATGTTTAACAAAATTAATGAAACTATTATACATTAGATAATGCTAATTCGCATTTCTAAGTGAGTATTCCACCAGCAATGATCTGATTTTTTCAAGTTGGATCATGATGCTATAATCAACTCTCTGAGATTCTAAGTCAAGAGCACATGATGATCTGCTCTGATAGACAGAAATTAACTATGTTTGGCAAAAATCTTGTTCCCTGTGCTTCTCTTTTTTACAATCTAGAAGGAATGTACAACATTCAACATGCAAAATGAATACAAATATGAAATTAATTCCAATTACTACAGTGAAGAATAGAATAGAATAGAAGTGCAAGTTAGATTCATGTCTTTGTCACTGAATCTTCTCCATGGATCTCTTTTGGGTCACATTGGAGCTTTAGTCAGCAAATCCTGTTTCATGCTTGAGTTTCTACAGAACTCTTGGGAACTAACTATTTGTCTTGGTTGATACAGTTCTAACAATTTTAGATAGACTAGCCCTCCTATCTAATAGTAATAATAAGAATAAGAATACTTGTATGGGTCTTAGTATGATCCAGATACTATGCTAAATGATTTATAAATATATCTCATTTGATCCTTGTAATAATGGTAGGAGGTAGGTACTACTAGGACCTTCATTTTACAGTTAAGGAAACTGAAGCAGGCAGAGGTTTAGTGACTTGCCCAGAGTCACACAATTCATAAGTATCAAATGCTAGATTTGAACTCAGATCTCCCTTGCTCCAGGCTTTGCACTCTATCAACAGCACCACCTAGCCCCTTCAATAGGTTGTTAAAGAAAAATCCCTGTGAACTGTTAAATGGAAGAAACCCAGGCTCCTGAAAGGAGACATGGAATAAACCAGAGTCTGATCACAGTTTATGATTATTATAGATGCTTTTTATTGGCTGAGAAGGAAAAGCTTGCAAGCAGGAACAATGTCTGTTCTAACATATTCAAGGCCCAGTAAGAAAAGCGAGACATTTATACATTTCAAACAAAGGGAGGCAGGGAATTTGGGGAGAAAAATGGGAAGGAGTCAGTCCCCACTCTCAAAAAGGGGGAACCAAGGAGGACGAGTAAGGAATTCCAGGTGTCAGATATGTAGCCCTTTGACACACAAATTAGCCTAACAGTTCAAGGCTTGAGCATAGACAATAAGATAAGGGAATGTAAAGCAGAATGTGTTCTAGAACCCCATAACCAACAATTAAGGGAGTCTCCATAGATAAGGATGTCTCTTGAAGGTCCATAAGCCACCAAATGGCTCAGGATCTACTTCAAAGCTGGTATGAGCTTAATTGGCTTCAGGTTTGCTGATTTCCTGTGCATCTAGCTAGGTTTACTCTGGGTCACCACAAAGGATTATTGGTAAGTCAAACCAAGTCCTCATACATTCTTCTGATTACCTGGATAATTTGGCAGATGGAGGTTCAAGCAAATCAAGGTATCCATTTTTACAGGGTTTATCATTATTGAATCTACAGACATCTGTAACTTGCTTATTAAGAGATGAATCTATTGGTGAGGCTTCCTAAAAGTCAAGGAGAAGAGTTAATCCAATCTCTACTTAACTTTTTAAATTCTGAATTTCATGAACATTATGGTTGAATGATGCTAGTAGGTTCCTAGAATAGATATTTTTTGCCTTTGAATTTAAAGATTTAAAACTCATAGCAAAAGAAGATACGATGCTTGTTGCATCCTATTCTTCTTTGACAGGATTCTTTGAAAATTATCTATCACATAGCACATTGATTGGACATTTTATGTGCTTATTATAGTTCTAACTCATATTAGAATCAATATTTGCATGTTTTATCTGTCTGAAAAGATTATAAGCTGCCTAAAAACAAATACTTCCCTTGTCTTCATAACTCCTCTATAGCCTAGAAAAAATATTGTACACAGTAATAATTTAATAAATATTTGTAGAACATAAAAATTAAAGAGCTTTGGGGTCTGCTCCTCATTTATTTTCTTTTCTCAATTCTTACTAGATCTATTCTGACATTCTCATCCTTAAGCATCTGCTAATATCTATAGGTTCAAAAAAAAAGATTTGTATGAAGGTACTGCTACTAGAGGCAGTAAAATGCATGGTGCCAGCCTCAAAGTCAGCAAGACCTGGACTCGAGTCTTCTTCTAACAACTACAAGTGATGTGATCCAGGGAAATCACAACCTCAAAGTACTCTAACCTCGACATGCTCTAATCAAATATATAACAACATAAATTATAGAAAAGGAGCCAATGTGATTGGAAAAAGAGTGTCCTCATCCAAGAGTTCTTAATATCAATGAAATCACAGGTCCAATCCTATTCCTATCCTACTTTATATGTGGGTTTTCAGAAATTTTCATTCTAATATGAAGGCCATAAATAAAATTTAATCTCCACATAAAGCTTTGCCACAAGTGTCAGAATACTTAACTTGATAAAAAGTGATTCAAAATGAATCAATTCCCTCATCACAAATCTCGCAAAAATAGATGAAAATATGTTCCCCCATTCCACCCCTTCCTGATGTAAATTTTAGAGATAGCTCTGTACTCTATTACACCAAAATATTATAGAGGAAGAATCAAAGATAAGAAAAGATACAACTGAAGTGGGTATGTAATGAGGACATTGATGCAGAATGAGATCATCTATGGCATAGTGAAAAGAACACCAGCTCTGGTGTCAAAGGACCTGGGTGTAAGTCCTTTCTCTCCCACTTAGTGGCACACTAGTAAATGCTTAACAATCAGTTTTCTTTTGAAAAAAAAAAACATACTCATTACTCACTCTGGGTTTAATTTTCATTATTAACATTTTCTTCATCACTTTCTATGGTCTTGACAATCAACAAAACAATAAATAAATCAAATACTGATTTGGAGCATTTTTTCTGATTTCTGAGGTATAAATGCTTTAAATGAAAATTAAACAATTGGCCCCCTCCACCTCTGCAAAGCTTTGCCCCTTGTTCTAGATCACTCCTGCTGCCACTTAACACATGTGAACTTGGAAAAGTCACTAAATTTCCTGGGCTCCTGTTTCGTCATATATAAAATGAGAAGGTCAGACTATCTGTGAAGCAAAATTACCTCTTCTTGAAAATGAGAATAGGTATAGAAAATATATCTAACAAAGAATTATATAAAGTTTTACCAAAAATAACAGGAAAACAGTTGTTAAAAAACATGAGCATGCTTAGGTCCCTTATTTAACTTGGTTATGTGGGAATGGCTATGGGTATTATTCTAACTCTAAGAAGACAAGGAAAATAGAAAGGGGCCATATTATGGAAAGTTTTAAGTACCAAGAGGACTTAATAGTTTATATGGGAGGTATTAGGGAGCCACTGGAGTTTACTGAGTTTGGAGGTGATTTGATCAGATCTATGTTTTAGAAGAATTGGTTCTGAACACTCGAAATACTATCTTAGATACTTACTGACTGTGTGACCATGGGAAGGTAACAAACACTCTGGAGTCTTAGTTTTCTCATCTATAAAATGAAGTGGTGGTTAAACTTGATGATGTTTAAGATCTTCAATACAAAAAATATAATCTTATGATATATTTTAGTTCTATAATCTAATACTAGTTCTACATTTTGTTGACTTTTCTTCAACTAATTTAAAAGTTTCACTAGTAATTTTCCAAGATGGTAGGGTAAAAAACAAATGGCCTATATTTTCCATAATCAATAGATTTGAACTCAAAGAACATTAGTTTGAATTTTGGTTCTTATTAGCAAATAGATAATTAATTTAATTTCTGTGGGCCTCAATTTCTTTTCTAGAATATGAAGTTGGTAGATCAGATTTTATCTATGGTCCCTTCTATCTCTAAAGACGTTAGTAGGTTCTGGGGGTGGAGCCAAGATGGTGGCTGGAAAGCAGGGACTTGCGTGAGCTACCCACCACGTCCCTCCAAAAACCTATAAAAAGTGGCTCTGAACAATTTGAATATTGTGGAAAAACAATCAGGATAACAGGATCTGGCAGCTTCCACATTAAGGGAACGAAGGACTTGAAATATGATATTCTGGAGGTTAATGGAGCTAGGATTAAAACCAAGTATCACCTACTCAGCCAAACTGAGTATCATGCTCCAAGAGAAAATATGGATTTTCAATAAAATAGAGGACTTTCAAGCTTTCTCAGTGAAAAGACCAGAGCTGAATAGAAAATTTGACTTTCAAACACAAGAATCAAGAGAAGCATGAAAAGGTAAACAAGAAAGAGAAATCATAAGGCACTTACTAAAGTTGAACTGTTTTGTTACATTCCTACATAGAAAGATGATGGGTATAATTCATGAGACCTCAATAATATCATAGCAGCTGAAAGGAATATGCATATATATATATATATATATATATATATATATATATATATATATATATATGTGTGTGTGTGTGTGTGTGTGTGTGTGTGTGTGTGTACATATATATATATATATAAATACACACATATGTGTCTATGTATGTATATGTGTAGGTATGTGTATATATATATATATATATGTATATATATGTCTATGTATATGTGTATACACACACACACACACACACACAAAGGGCACAGGGTGAGTTGAATATGAAGGGATGATATCTAAAAAAATAAAATCAATTTAAAGGATAAGAGAGGAATATATTGAGAGAGGGAGAAAGGGAGAGATAGAATGGGATAAATTATCTCGCATAAAAGTGGCAAGAAAAAGTGGTTCTGTAGGAAGGGAAGAGGGGGCAGGTGAGGGGGAATAAGTAAATCTTGCTCTCATCGGATTTGACCTGAGGAGGGAATACCATACACACTCAATTGGGTATCTTACCCCACAGTGAAGAAGGAGGAAGAAGATAAAAAAGGGGGGATGATAGAAGGGAGGGCAGATGGGAGGAGGAGGTAATCAAAAACAAAGACTTTTGAAAAGGGACAGGGTCAAGGGAGAAAATTCAATAAAGGGGGATAGGTTAGGAAGGAGCAAAACATAGATAATCTTTCACAACATGAGTATTGTGGAAGGGTTTTCCATAATGATACGCATGTGGCCTATGTTGAATTGCTTGCCTTCTTAGGGAAGGGTGGGTGGGGAGGGATGAGGGGAGAGAATTTGGAACTCAAAGTTTTGAAAACAGATGTTCAAAAACAATAACAATAAAAAAAGTTTTTTCATGCAACTAGGAAATAAGATACACAGGTAATGGGGCATAGAAATTCATCTTGCCCTACAAGAGAAGAAGGGAAAGGGGGATGGGAGGGGAGTGGGGTGACAGATAGGAGGGCTGACTGGGGAATGGGGCAACCAGAATATATGCCATCTTGGAGTGGGGGGAGGGTAGAAATGGGGAAAAATTTGTAATTCAAATTTTTGTGAAAATAAATGCTAAAAACTAAATATATTAAATAAATTAAAAAAAGAAAAAAATCTATCTATAAAAAAGAATTTAGTAAATATCATTAACTGGTAAGTCTTCATGAGGCAAACATTATCTAATAACAAATTTTAAATATGAAAAAGATAGAGCAAGTCTTATGTTGGCCACATAAAGCAGTTTCTTTGGAAACAGATGTGCTACTTTAGGTCATTAATCACTGTCACAGAGATCTTGCTTTTGTACTATAGTTAAGATAAGCAATCATATATAATTACCAGCTTTTTGTAAAAATTATTTTCATAGACTACTCTATATTTGCCATAAAGTCCATTAGTTTCTTACTACTAGGAAATGCTTGATATGAGCCACTGTGTCCTTAGTTAATATCAATATTAGATTTCTTCCCAAGGTGGAAAATCACAGATATATGTGATTTCAATAATTTTAAAGGTTTTCTTACTTGAGTCCTATGAAATTCAGATAGTTTTATATGTATTTTATTCTGTATTATACATCTTAGAAATAGATATGCTTCTAGGTATAATGAAGTTACTATTGGAGGGTATCCCAAGATGTATTCTATTTACATATGTGATTACAGTTCAAAGGCTTGAAAGCCTAAATATTGAAGAGCTTAGATTTGATTCCTGAGTGCATTGAATATCTACTTGCAGATTCTTTTGAAAATCAGTTAGGTTGCTCTATGAACACTGTAATATTTGTCTCTTCTAAGAATGAAGTTAGAGGAAAGTATTAACTGTAAATAAGTAATACAATGATTGCAAAAATAGCCACCAAAGGATAGTAACCCTTCTGAGAAGGTCCTTCTAGCTCTATTACAAATGGAAAAAAGAAGGGAGCACCAATTTGTTTCTTTAATTTTTGTGTAAAACATTCATAGTTAGTTACAGGTCACTTTAATCCAAGACTGAAAAATAGATTCATTCAGAGTTAATAACTTAAATCTTCTAAATATTTATCATTATGCTTCAGCCTGATAATAATCATTTCCATTTCACTGTTAGTGTTATGTGTAAGGGTGCACCTCAATCTTTTCCTAGGCTTTAGGTGGCATATCTGCATATTAAAGGTCCAAGAATACAAGAATAGAACATAGAAAAGACCCATGCACCTGGTTATACCTTTGTCTCTGTGTGGCCTTCAACCCTAACTCAACTACATGACTATATGGAAGAGGCTTAGGGTTGGAAAATTGACAAATCCCAATTCCCAGATGTATTTGATAGTTATTGGGCAAATAGCCATAACCTGATATGTAATATAGCCTTCAGTAATTAAAATTGGGAATCATATGGTGTGGTGACAATAAGCTAGGGTGAAGATTCTGAAAGAGAAAGCCAAACTCTTTGACCAGGACAAAAGAAAAAAAAAATTCAAAGACAAAGTCTCAGGGCTTAGCTATCTGGAAGATTGCTGTTCTTTATTCTAAGGAAATGTAGAATCCACTAAGAAACAGAATGTGGCAGATTTCCAAGCCGGGAGAGTCCAGAAAGAAAGGAATCTGTTGCACTGGTCCAGGACAGTGCTGGGCATGTGGAACTACACCCCACCATACTAGAGCACCATACCAGAACTCTTTTGAGGAGAGGAAAGGAGAAGGGAAAAGTAAAAACATAAATGAGGGGGTGGGGAAATAGGATGTAGAAAAAGACACAGAGAGTAGTCATAACTATGAACGTGAATGGGATGAACTCTCCCATAAAACAGAGGCAGATAGGACAATGGATTAAAAACCAAAATCCTACAATATGTTGTTTATAAGAAACACATTTGAAACAGGGGGATACACACAGGGTAAAGGTAAAAAGCTGGAGTAGAATATATTATGCTTCAGCTGAAGTAAAAAAAAAAGCAGGACTAGCAATCTTAATCTCAGACAAAGCAAAAGCAAAAATAGATCTAATCAAAAGAGATAAGGAAGAAAACTATTTCCTGATAAAAGGCACCATAGACAATGAAGTAAATTCATTATTTACCATATATGCACCAAGTGGTATAGCATACCAATTCTAAGAGGAGAAGTTAAGGGAGCTACAAGAAGAAATAGACAGCAAAACTACAGTGGGGGACCTCAAACTCCCCCTCTCTGAACTTGATGAATCTAACTTCAAAATAAGCAATAAAGAAGTTAAGAACATAAATAGAATTTTAGAAAAGGTATATATGATAGATGTCTGGAGAAAACTGAATGGGGATAGAAAGAAATACACTTTCTTTTTACTCTGTGGTACATGGCACATAGACAATCCATTGCAGAAAGACAGACATAGTCAATCCATCCTTTTCAGATCATGATGCAATAGAAATCGTTGGTAATAAAGCACCATGGAAAGAGAGACTAAGAATTAATTGGAAACTAAATAATCTACTCCCAAAGAATGAGTCAAAGAACAAATCATAGACACAATCAATAACTTCATTCAAGAGAATGACAATAATGAGAGATCATACCAAGACTTACAGGATACAGGGATAGCAGTTTTGTTTTTTTTTTTATTCTTGCCAGCCATCTTTATTTTTTTTCAGATCAGCCCTGAAAATTGCGAAAAGCATGAGCACTTGTATCAGTGCAAAGGAAGGATGGTGCAACCTTGCATGTGACATTGAAGACCAAAAATTTAAAAACTCAGCAGACTGAACTGACATCATGAGGTGAGACTTCTTTTCCTGACAAGGAAGAAGGAGCCTGCCTTAAGGGATGACAAGTAGATCTCTTTGTGACAGGGCAGGAAAGAACCAGGTGGTCACTACAGCACAGATCAGAACACAATACAATAGACTTGGTCACAGAAGGAAAAGTCATCTGTTCACGAGTTAGCCCTGGTGCTGCTTGATAAAGCTGATCAACCCATTGGTGGAGGCATCATGAGAGGTAACAGGCTTTTCAGAGTCAAACTTAGGCTCAATTTTCTTGGCCAATTGCTTTCCCAGTTCCACTCCCCATTGATCATAACTGTTGACATCCCAGACAACACCCTCAACAAAGATCTTGTGCTCCTACATGGCAATTATGACTCCAAGAATGAAAAGAGGGAGCTTTGTGAAGACAATGAAATTACTAGGATAATTTCCTTCAAAGACTTTGTGAGGTAGCAGTTTCATCAGGGCATTATCACTCTTGGCTGAAGCCTCCAGTTCCTTGCATGCCACCTATGCTGTCTTTCCTTTCATCAGGGTCTCAGTCTGAGCATGGAATTTGGCTAGAAGAATCTTGTGAGGAAGGTTATTCTGGATTGGATTCTGTGTCTCAACAGGGAAGAGAAAGTTTCAAGGGATCATCTGGATACGTTGGTGAATAAGCTGGTAGAAAGTGTGTTGTCCATTGATCCCTGGCTCTCCCCACATTATGGGGCCTGTACTGTAGTCAATCCAGGCTCCTAACTTGGTGATGTACTTCACATTAGACTCTATGTCACCCTGCTGGAAGTAGGCAGCAAAGCAGTGCATATACTGGTCATAGGACAGCAGGGACGGAGTCTCATATCCAAAACATTAATGTACCAGATGCCTAGCATGGCAAGCAGGAGAGGGGTGTTTTTTTTCCCAGTGGGTCATGAGGTAGTGATTATATATCCTGTGAGCCCCCAACAATAGCTGCTCAAAGTTATCTAAACCAACATACAGGGTGATGGAGAGGCCAAGAGCTGACCTCAAGTAATGTCCACCAACACAATCCCAGAATTCAAACATATTTTCAGTGTCAATTCCAAAATCTTGTACTTTCAGTGCATTAGTAGTCAAGGCCACAAAGTGCTTTGCCACAGCTGAAGGATCCTTTGCTTCCTGAAGGAACCACTCCTTGGTTGTCTCTGCATTGGTGATAGTATCCTGGGTGGTGGATGTCTTTGAGGCAATGATGAAGACGGAGGTTTCTGGATGGAGCTCAGCAAGGGTCTTGGTAATATGTGTGTACCATCAATATTGGATACAAACCAGACACAAGAACCTCTTTTGGAGTAGAGCTTCAGGGCTTCTGTCACCATCAGAGGAGCCAAGTCGGACTCTCCAATGCCAACATTTATAATATCTGTGACTGTCTTCTGGTGTAAGCTTTCCAGTCACCACAATGGACACATTGGAAGAATATCTATATTTTGTCCAGCATTTTGTTCACCTCAGGTACCACATCCTTGCCATCCACTTGTATGGGTGTGTTGGAGTGATTCTGCAGTGTGACGTGAAGCACAGCACAGTCCTTAGTGAAATTGATCTTTGTCCCCGAGAAACTTTGACTCCTCCAGACTTAGCCAGCTCAATAAGCATCTTCATCACATCTCCTATAATGAGGTCCTTGGAATAACCCAAAAGGATATATCCATTTTTGGTGGTAAGATTCAGGCTGAAGCCATTGAAGCGGTCCTGGTCGACCTGAAAAAAGCACCCACAGGGTGATGCTGGACCCGTTCTTGCAGTGCTACTGGACCAGCTTCTGGGAGTTTGGGTCCTGGGAGAGCATGGCCATGACTGGGACATGTACTGCCTGGAAAGTTATGGCATGAAACTGAAACACTCGATACTGTGAAAATGGCCAAAAGCAGTTCTTAGGGGAAGTTTTATATCTCCAAATGCTTACATTAATAAAATTGATAGAAAGGAGATTAATGAATTGGGCATGCAACTGAAAAAGCGAGAAAAAGAACAAATTGAAAATCCCCAATTAAAGACCAAATTAAAATTGTTGAAAACAAAAGGAGAGATCAATAAAATTTAAATCAAGAGATCTATTGAACTAATACATAAAACTAAGAGCTGGTTTTATGAAAAAAAATAAAACATATAAACCTTTGGTCAATTTGATTTAAATAAAAAGAAAACCAAAGTACCAGTATCAAAAATGTAAAGGGTGAATTCACCTCCAATGAAGAAGGAAATAAAACAATAATTAGGAATTATTACGCCAAATTGTATGCCCATAAATTTGATAATCTTAAGGAAATGGATGAATATTTACAAAAATATAAACTGCCCAGATTAACAGAAGAGGAAATAAAATACCTAAATAACCCCATCTTGGAAAAAGAAATTAAACAAGCCATCAATGAACTACCTAGGAAAAAATCTCCAGGGCCAGATGCGTTTATAAGCAATTTTTAAAAAAAAAAAATTATTTTTAGTTTACAACATTTAGTTCCATAGGTTTTTGGGTTCCAAAATTTTTCTCCCTCCCTCCTCCCCCCTCTCCCCCAAAACAGCATGTAATACAATGTAAGTTCTACATATACATATACATCACATTGAACTTATTTACATAATAGTCCACTTTTAAAGAAGAATTTTAATCAATGGAATGAATTATGAGAAGAGAAATGAAACCAAAAAAGAAGGGGAAAAAAAGAGAGCAAATAGTTTCCCTTGATCTCCATTCAGACTCCATAATTCTTTCTCTGTATGTGCACATATTTTTCCCTCATGAGTTTTTTGGGCTGTCTTTGAACCTTGCACTGATGAGAGGAGTCAAGTCTATCAAAATTAGTCCTTACAGATATTGTGTGTCTGTAATCATGTGTATTGATCTCCTAATTCTGCTCCCCTCACTCAGCATCGGTTCATGTAAGTCATTCCAGGTTGTAATGAAGTCCATCTGATCTTCATTTCTTATAGCACATACAAGCAAATTCTATCAAACATTTAAAGAACAATTAATTCCCATACTTTATATATTATTTGGGAAAATAGGTGAAGGAGTCTTACCAAATTCTTTTTATGACACAAATATGGTACTAATGCCTAAACTAGGAAGAGTCACAACAGAGAAAGAAAATTATAGACCAATTTCCCTAATGAATATTGATGAAAATTTTTTAAATAAAATATTAGCAAAAAGATTACAGTAACTTATCATAAATATAATAGACTGTTACCAGGTAGGATTTACTCCAGGAATGAAAAGCAAGTTAAATATGAAGAAAACTATCAGCATAATTGATCATATCAACAATAAAAAGAGTAGAAATCATTTGATTACCCTAACAGATGCAGAAAAAGCTTTTGACAAAATACAAAATTCATTGTTATTAAAAATACTGGAAAGCATAGGAATAAGCAGGGTCTTCCTTAAAATCATAATTAGCATTTACCTAAAACCATCAGCAAACATTATATGTAATGGGGATAAGCTATGTGAGTTCCCAGTAAGATCAGGGGTGAAACAAGGATGTCCATTATCACTCCTATTATTCAATTTGGTACTAGAAATGTTAAGAGAAGAAAAAAGAAACTGAAGGAATTAGAATAAGCAAAGAAGAAACTAAGTCACCACTTTTTGAAGATGATATGATGATTTACTTAGAGAATCCTAGAGAATGAAGGAAAAAATCTACTTGAAATAAAGATATCTTTAGTAAAGTTACAGGATACAAAATAAACTCACATTAATCCTCAGCATCCCTAACAAACACAACAGCAAGAGATAGAGAAATTCCAGTTAAAGTTACTGTATACACTATAAAATATTTGGGAGTCTACCTGCCAAGACAAACCCAGGACCCATATGAATGAATGAACTTTTCACACAAATAAAGTCAGATCCAAATAAATGGAAAAATGTCATTTTCTTGTGGTTTGCTTGAGCTAATGTAATAAAATGACAATTTTACCTAAATTTATTTACTTATTCTGTGCCATACCAACCAAATTACCAAAAAAACCATATTTTACATGGATGGATAAAGTAATAACAAAGGTCATATGGAAGAAAAAAGTCCAGGATATCAAAGGAATTAATGAAAAGAAATGTTAGTGAAGGTGGCCCAGCCATACCAGATGTTAAACTCTATTTTAAAGCAGCAATCCTCAAAACTACTTGGTACTGGCTAAGAAATAGAGTGGTGGATCAGTGCAATAGGATGGGTATACAAGACACAGTAGTCAAAGACTATAGCAATCTATTCTTTGATAAAGCCAAAGAGTCCAGTTCCTGGGTTAAGAATTCACTGTTTCAGAAAAAACTGCTGGGAAAACTGGAAAATACTATGGCAGAGACTGGGCGTAGACCAATATCTTACACAGTTTACAAAAAAAAAGTCAAAATAGGTTCATGATTTATATATAAAGGCACATACAATAAGCAATTTGGGAAAGCAAGGAGTAGTTTGCCTGTCAGATTTACGGGAAAGGGAAGAATTCATGAACAAATGAGATAGAGAGAACTACAAAATGCAAAATGGATAACTTTGATTATGTTAAATTGAAAAGTTTTGTGTGCAAACAAAACCAATGCAACTAAGATCAGGTGGGAAGTAGAAAATTGGGAAAGAATTTTTACAACCAGTGTCTCTGACAAAGTCCTCTTCTTTAAAATATACAGGGAACTGAGTAAAATTTATAGGAATAGAAGTCATTCTCCAATTGATAAATGGTCAAAGAATAATGAACAGGCAGTTTTCAGAGGAAGAAATTAAAGATATCTATAGTCACATGAAAAAATGCTCTAAATCACTATTGATAAGAGAAATGTAAATCAAAACAACTCTTAGGTACCACATTCTCTCCTGTCAAATTATCTAACATGAAAAAACAGGAAAATCATAAATGCTGGAGACTTGGTAAAATAGGAACATTGCTACATTGTTCCTGGAGTTGTCAACTGATCCAACCATTCTGGAAAGCAATTTGTAACTGTGCCCAAAGGGCTATGAAAATGTTCACACCCTTTAACTCAGCAAAAACACTTCTATTGCTTTATCCTGAAGAGATCACACAAGTGGGAAAGGGCTCCTATATACAAAAATATTTATAGCAGCTATTTTTGGTAGCAATGAATTAGAAATCAAGGGGATTCCCATCAATTGGGGAATGGATAAACAAGTTGTGGTATATGAATGTAATGGAATACTATTGTTCTGTAAGAAATGAGGGGCAAACGGACTTCATAATAACCTGGAAATACTTATGTGATCTGATGCTGAATGAGGGAAGCAGAACCAGGAAAACGTTATACACAGTTACACACACACCGTGTCTGTGACAATTAACTTTGATAGATTTGGCTCTTCTCAGCAATGTAAGGTCCTAAGACAGCTCCAAAAAATTCATGATAGCAAAAGCTATCCACATCAGAGAAAGAGTTATGGAGTCTGAATGACAACTGAGGCAAACTTTTTGCTCTCTTTTTCCCCCCTTCTTTTTTGCTTTTATTTCTTCTTTCTCATGATTCATTCCATTGATTATAATTCTTCTTTACAACTTGACTATTATGTAAATATGTTTATTGTCAAGGTATATGTAGAACCTATACAGGATTACATGTTGTCTTGGGGAGGAGAGAGGTGGAGAAATTTTAGATCTCAGAAACTTGTGGAACAGAGTGTTATAAACTAAAAATAAAAAAAAAATCAAAATAAATAAATAAGGCTAGTTTAAAAAAATAAACTTCAAGATCCATTAAAACTAAACTCAAATAAAAGTAAAGCATCTTTATAAATGATATAGAAAGTATTTCTTTTGACTTGCATCCTTCACATCACTCCGTGTAGACAATTGCTTCCTCTCTCTACTCATAAGTTCGGTCACCTCTACATCTTAGTTGTATCTCTAATCCAAACCAAATTACTTCTTTTGACTTAATTTATCAGTCAGTTGAGGGCAATAACAACTACATACCTCTTTCACCTTAGATGCTGTGGGAAACACAGCAAAATCAGGAAAAAAAATAAGTCAATTCAGTGAGTATATAGGAGTGTTGCCCATAAATTGTTTTAAATAATCCTTAGTACTTCAATACTTGCTTTTATGTGTACTTATTGATTAATAATTCTCTGAATTGTGCAGGTAACAAAATAAGTATTCTTCTAGGTAAATCTTTTTCACAACCTATTGAAATATTTACTCAATGGGCTAGAGGAAAATCACAAAAAATAAAGTTATAAAAGGGAGAAACTCATAATATACTAATTATGGCACATGCTTATTTAATTGTCAAGTCATTTAAAAGTGACAAATTCAAATATAAAAACTTTAGAGATGTTTCTTTTTAATCAAATTCAAATATTCAAATATCCAGATACTTTTGTAGACAAAATGTCTACAAAACTTATAGCGTTTTTAACTTTTTATTCAGGTGCATTATCATCATTTGGATAGAACAGTAACTGTGAAATAAGTATAGTTCATGGGCATATACTTAATATTAAACTGATGAGAAATGAAAAGTTTCTGTTAGGGTTTTCCCTTTATTTCAAAATTTGATTTTTAACATTGACTGCAAGTCATTTTCATTGGTACTGTATAAGCACAGTAAATAGGCATAACCGCAGAAAGCAATAAACTTCATCTGGTGGCCACAATTGCTTCCAAGCTAAAAACTGTACAGCATTTATATACGTTATATCTGCATTCATACTACCAGAAAGTCACAGTCAGTTTGGAACATGCTGGCAAAAAGTAGGTCTAAGAAAATATCATGTAAAGTATAGTGAAAAAAATAAGTCTAGTGAGGAATTGAAGTATTGATGTGGAAATTTGTTTTTGCATCTTTGGTAGGAAGTTCAATTCCCCATGCTGTACAAATAATATGACTCTACACTATAATCAACTTGATGGCTAGTATTGGGATTTCTGATACAGCCTCAAATCAATACAAAGCTGGAGTCTCTTAGAACAGCTACATTTGCTTGAGTTATTCTAATTATTCAGAAGAAAAGTGGATGAGAACAAATCTAATACTTAAGATCAAATCTCAGATGTACTTTCTTTGACAATACATGTAACCTTTAATTATTATTCCTCTAACTCATAAAAAGTTTTCACATTCTTATTTTATACTGTAAGTTTAGAATGAATCAACTGAATTTTTACTTTAAGAAATATTTGAAAACAGAAATGATTGCCATCATCCTACTGATTTAATACAACTGCTATTTCTTTGCCATCTCCCTCACTACCCTCTCAAAAATTAAAAGACAGTATGGTATGTGGATAGAGGGCCACTCCCTGAGGCAGGAAAACTTTTGTCCAAGTCCTCTTCTGACATACTAGATGTATAACTCTGGTCAAGTCAGTTAATCTGTTAGTGCCCCTGGTAACATTTAAAATGGTCACTCACAAAATGGTTACTGTTCTACATAGATTTAGTCATTTTTTTCCTCAGCAGTAATTCCCTAAACCATTAGGATTGTAGATCTGTACAAAAACAAAAGCAAATATATACATAAATTTAAAACTTAGATATCCTGTTGAAATTCTTTGTGAATTCCCCCCCCCCAACAATAAAATAAAATATCTGACTTAGCTGCAATTGAGACACAATAGAATAACAGTATAGAATTTTCCAGGCAAATTGGAAGAGGGTTATGAATTTATGCAGTAAGCATCTCCTGCATTTAAGGAGATGATAATAGTAATGCAGATAGAAACAAGTGCTAATATACTGGGAAAAGTCTTACATAATGGATGCATTTATCAGAGCAATTACACCACAAGAATCACCAGATGTCACAGAGGTTATATACAGTATTTTAGTGAATTAAGCATGTTGGCACTCAAGAGAAAAGCTTTCAACAAGGCTTCCTGCATATATAGGTTAAAATTTAAGTAGTAAGCAAAATTATTCCCGTTAAGGGAATCATTAGATGGAATGGTAATAACTAAAGATCTCTATTCCTGGTTTTAAGATGTGATCTATTTAGACAATCGTTTTAATGTGCTGTTGTCAAAAGCAGAAAAAAGCAAAATATTTTTTTCTCAAATACATATTCTTAAGCATGTATATGCAGAATAAAGGGTGCTGTAAGATTTGGGGTCATATTAGCTCCCTTCATTAAAATGATGTGCATGACAATTAATTGCCAACATCATTTTATGCAACATGTTCTCTTGGGATACAAGAAATTTTGTAGTTTGTATATGGCGAATTGAATGCAATCTAGTGAATATAGCAACATAAAAATGAAGAAAATTATTTTTACAGGTGATTAATCTTGATACATTGAGTTAACAGCCATGAAATAATTATATTAAATGACACTGAAACAGCAATAGTTTCTTCTCAGCAAAAGAAAATAGGATGAAGAAAATATCTTGTGATGAATTTTTTTTACTTCTTTTTGATGAGAGGATGAAAACTAACCAGTGTAATGTAATAGAAATGAAATTGTGGCTTTGTGTAGCTATTACTTGTCAAGTACTTTGATATTAGATTGGTGATGTAGTTGGAATTATTTTGCTTATAATTTCAGACTGCTGTGTGTTTTTTTTTTCTTTCATATGTTGAATTTAAAAAATATCTTTGGCATTACTTGTGGCTTTCTTGGTTTGATAGGAGAAAAAAAAATGAGAGTTTCTCCTTACAACATTAACTGAATTTTATACAATGTTTTAAAGCTTGTAAAGCTCTTCTCTGGTTGGGAGTTTCATTTCAAAGGTAGAAAGGTAGTCTCTTCTGTTTTTTTTTTAAATATTTTGTTTTTCTCAATTACATGGAAAAACAACTTTTAACATTCATTTAAATTTTTTTTAGTTGCAAATTCTCTTCCTAGCTCCCTTCCCTACCCCCTTCTTGAATTGGTTAAATAAAATTGATATAAATTATACATATATATATATATATATATATGCAATCATGGAAAATATATTTCCATGTTAGCTATATTTTGAAAGAAAACAGACAAAAATGAAAAAAAAGGAAAAAAATGCTAAGATTCAATCTGCATTCAGACTTCACCAATTCTTTCTGTGGAGGTAGATAGCATTTTTCATGATGAGTTTTTTGGGATTGTTTTAGACAATATCATCTTATAAAATATAAGATTAAAAAAACTATTGCTCTGTTAACAGGAAGCTAAGGAGGTTAAAAAATCATTAAAATTATTCTTCCAGGGAATATTTAAATCCTGACATGATTTAAAAATAGAGTTCAGGTGGTTCATTTTAGGAAAAAAAAAAAAGATCCATCAAAACAGGCATCAAACTAGTAGTTTCATTATGTAAGTGATAAATGCACCCAATATAATGCAGAAGTATGCCTCATTAATTCATTTTATTCTACAAAGAATTACATAGACCCCAAAATTTATGAGACCAAACATAGTAGGCACTTATCAAGAAAAAAAAAAGCCCTCAGGAGAAAATAAAGAACTTTACCCACACTATTTCATTTAATCATCACAAGAATTCCATGATATCAATTTTATGGGTCTCCCTATCCTTATTTTAAGATGAGAAAAGTAAGGTGCATGGAGGTTATATGAATTGCCCATGGTCAAACAGCTAGTAAGTGTCTGAAGGAAGATTTACACCCAATTTTTTCCTTACCGAGATCTTTTTAAATTCTAAGTCTAATGGTCTTCTGACTACATAATTGTACATCATCAAACCATCTGATGAAAATGAAAATCAATACTTTAGGATGTATTCAAATGTTCAATATCAGGATCTTTTACAACTGATAATTAAAATATTTGGGAATTTGATCTTATAAAAACAGTTCTAAACATGATGAAATTATTTATTCAGGACAAAATCTGTCTCATCACACTAAAAATACATGAAAATAACTACTGAAATGTAGATTTATATTAAAGATTTTTTTATAATTGCTTCCTGTCTCAGTACTTTTAAGTGTAGCATATGTCAACGAAAAGATTATTTACCAAAAGCAAAACCAAAAAGCTGAGCTACAGGAAAATAAAAATAAGACAATGTATAAGAAGTCCAAGAAAGAGCCAAGTAATTATGTAACACTAAAGTAGAACCAGTTTCTAGAAAACACAAGAAGGATGAATGAAGTCACAATAAGCTATCAGTATCTTTGCTGCAATAATCCAAGCACTTAATTTATACCAGAATAGGACAATGCCACCTTTCACTTTTTGTCAAACTGGAGGATATGATCAGCAACATAACTGCACAATTGATTGTTACGCATTCAGAAGCATTGGTCCTGATTAAAATACTTCGCCAATGTAACAAGTTGATGGACTTGATCATAAATTATGTAAAGATGAAGATGGCGGCTGGTAAGCAGGGACTAGAGTGAGCTACTTACCCGAGTCCCTCCAAAAACCTATAAAAAATGGCTCTGAACCAATTCTAGAATAGCAGAACCCACAGAACAGCAGAGGGAAGCAGGGCTCCAGCCCAGGACAGCCTAGATGGTCTCTGGGTGAGGTCTATTCCACACAGAGCTGGGAGCTGGGAATGGAGTGGAGCACAGCCCAGCCTGAGCGGCGTGGACGATCCAGACCAGAAGCCGGGCGGAGGGGGCCCTAGCGCCCTGAATATGTGGGCTGCGGCAGTTACCAGACCCCTCGACCTACAAACACCAAAGACTGATGAGAAGGTTAGTGGGAAAAGCTGCCGGAGTGGAAGGAGTTCACGGTTCGGCTTCCAGCCCCAGGGGCAGCGGAGGTGGGGCAGCTACAGCTGTTGTTACTTCTGGCTCCAGGCCCACCTGGTAGGAGGAATTAAGTGGTGGATGAGAGCAGGGGTGCACAGCCTGCCGAACATCTAAGCCCAGTTCGGGTTGGGGGTTCTTGGGGAAGGAGCAGTGCGGGTCTGACAGAGCTGGCACCTCCCCCCCAAACGTGGAACATAGAACTCGTTAGTCTACAAGCAGTCATACCCCAATGAAAAACTCAAGGGTCAAGTTAGTTGGTTGGGGATATGGCCAGGCAGCGAAAGCACACCCAGATTCAGTCTCAGACTTTCGATTCTTTCTTTGGTGACAAAGAAGACCAAAACATACAGCCTAAAGAAGACAACAAAGTCATAGAGCCTAAAACAAAAGCCTCCAAGAAAAACATGAACTGGCCCCAGGCCATAGAAGAACTCAAAAAGGATTTGGAAAAGCAAGTTAGAGAAGTAGAGGAAAAATTGGGAAGAGAAATGAGAAGGATGCAAGAAAACCATGAAAAACAAGTCAATGACTTGCTAAAGGAGACCCAAAAAAATACTGAAAAATACACTGAAGAAAACAACACCTTAAAAAACAGACTAACTCAAATGGCAAAAGAGCTCCAAAAAGCCAATGAGGAGAAGAATGCCTTGAAAGGCAGAATTACCCAAATGGAAAAGGAGGTCCAAAAGACCACTGAAGAAAATACTACTTTAAAAATTAGATTGGTGCAAGTGGAAGCTAGTGACTTTATGAGAAAACAGGATATTATAAAACAGAACCAAAGGAATGAAAAAGTGGAAGACAATGTGAAATATCTCCTTGGAAAAACCACTGACCTGGAAAATAGATCCAGAAGAGATAATTTAAAAATTATTGGACTACCTGAAAGCCATGATCAAGAAAAGAGCCTAGATACCATTCTTTCAAGAAATTATCAAGCAGAACTGCCCTGATATTCTAGAGTCACAGGGCAAAATAGAAATTGAAAGAATCCATCGATCGCCTCCCCAAATAGATCCCAGAAAGAAATCTCCTAGGAATATTGTTGCCAAATTCCAGATCTCCCAGATCAAGGAGAAAATACTGCAAGCAGCCAGAAAGAAACAATTTGAGTATTGTGGAAACCCAATCAGAATAACCCAAGATCTGCAGCTTCTACATTAAGAGATCAAAAGGCTTGGAATGCGATATTCCGGAGGTCAATGGAGCTAGGATTGAAACCTAGAATCACCTACCCAGCAAAACTGAGTATCATGTTCCAAGGCAAAATATGGATTTTCAATAAAATAGAGGACTTTCAAGCTTTCTCAGTGAAAAGACCAGAACTGAATAGAAAATTTGACTTTCAAACACAAGAATCAAGAGAAGCATGAAAAGGTAATCAAGAAACGGAAATTGCAAGGGACTTACTAAAGTTGAACTGTTTTGTTTACATTCCTACATGGAAAGATGATGAGTATGATTCATGAGACCTCAGTATTAGGGTAGTTGAAGGGAATATGCATATATATATATATATATGCAGATTGAATTTAAAAGTATGTCTTACCTCCTCCCCAAGCTGGTCCTTCTATAATGATCAACATCCCACCTTTGGTAGGTTACAACTCTAATCTCATCAGGGGACCAGAAATGCAATTATTTTAATCAGATGAGAGGTGTCACTGGGTCAATGGGTTGAAATAGATGTGAGGTTAAACCTATAGAAGTAAGGTTAAACTTAAGCAACTTTTTTCTAAAACAAAGGCTTATTAAAATAGTAAGATATTAAGTTACAGCTTCTTTGTATTTAGAGACTTTAAAAACACAGTTGTATTTCTTGCATGACATAATAACTTCTTCCTTGGAAGCCTCAGTAGGACTTCAAAAGATTCATTTCCCTCTTTCTGTACATTCTTAGTGATTTTTGCTAAACATAAAATACCCTGTCCATTTAGGAAACAGGAAGTTACTTTCTACAAGATGAGGCATTAATTATAAACAAACCTATATTATTGTAGACACACCTTTGTATTTTACCCTTTTTTCTAGTAAGAATATCATATTTGTCACAGAAGAGTGCTGTCATCTTATGTTGAGCAAGAAAACAAACTTATCTGGCTATGATTGACTGAAAACTTATTCTGCTAGATGCCTGCTTGGGAAGTTAGAAGAAATTCTTTAAGGAAGCGAGATCCAGAGAGGACCAATAATCATTCTTCTTAAATCATATGCTTTACTAAATATAATCTTGAAAAATCTTCTGCTGGAGAGTGAGCAGTTTAAATTCATTTTTCACATCTCCTTTCCTATACAAAACCATAACTTAGAAAAATACTCTGCCATTTCTCAAGGCTCATGGTAACTTCAAGGATAAAAAGACACATGTTAAACTTTCGGAAAGGGGATAGTATTAGAAAGATAGATAACCTATAGAAAACCACAAAATTTTATAGTAATCAGTTAGAAATGTATTTCAACTTTAAAAAAGTTTATAACCTGAAAAATATTGTTAGGTAGCTTTTCACTTACTCTTCACTGTCATCCATCAGATATTGATATGATTTATTTCAACAGGTATTTATGAAGTGCTCTCTTCTTTCTTGGAACTCTGTTTGGTGCTGTGTATACAATAAGAAAAACAAGGAAGATCCTTTCCTCAGGGAGCTTATATTCTATTGAAGCAAATAGAATTTGTTTTCAGTGGAAGTCATCATGTGCCCCCAATATCATTTTCTTTTTCATGAATAGTTCATTTACTACTTCCTGAGAAACTGACAAGAAAACATACTAAGAAAAAAAAATAAGTAGGAAACACCACTATGTTCATTAGACTTTAAAAAAAATACTCATCCAATGCATGTGGAATCATTGAAGTCAGAATATATTTAGCCCGTTTTCTTGAAATCATAGTAGAATTTGCATGTGAGTAAATACCATGAGAAATGAGTTCATAGGAGTTAACAATTCTTGTTCCAATTCTCTTTTCAGTATCTGACAAAAGCAGAAAACTCCTGGTTCCCTGTGGGATTCTCAGTGGAAGATTTAGCTTAATGAATACTCACTGATGGGGTGCTTGTGCTTGGACCCTAATTCTAACAGCCTCTGCTTGGGTGCCTTTGCCAGAACTCCAATTCCAAAACACATCTAGGTCTCAAAACATATTCTTTTCCAGGCAGTCTGTCTCTCTAGCTAAAGGGCAGCATGCCCCAAATTATCTCTGCTTCTTGCACAGTAAACAGCTATGCCTATTTATAGATTGATTTCCAGATGCTGATAATTGACTATATGCTGAGTCTAGCGTATATCTTAGACATAGTCAAATGTATACTCCCTTGTATTAATCCTAACAAGACGCTTGATGGAACCGAGCCAAGTATCATCAGTTAGCCCTGACCACTGGGTAACTAAGTGATGGTTCACAGTAAAAACCACACCCCCTAGTAACTCTACCCCACTGGCTATTTCCTAGAGAACTCTGGGTAATATGCCTGTGCAGTAAATACTATATGTGCATGTTCCTGTAAAAAGTAGCCACTTCTTAATGACACCTTACGCCAAACACTTAACTGATATGTTTCCCCCCCTTTTGCCCCAAAAAACTTCTGTAAAAATTCCACCTGCACCCCTCTATGGTTGCAGGTTCCCTAAGAACTCTGCCTGCTGCAAAGGGTAATAAATCTTTGCCACCTTGACTTAGAGAATATTTGGGTCCGTGAATTCATTCCAGGTGACCTTGCCCTGGGAACTTTTGTTTGGGATTCCTGAATCCCTGGGTTTTTCTCCCTCAACATTACTGGTATATTAGACCATATTTTCCAAATATATAGTCCTTCTTTAGGCTGCATCATATTCTTAGAAATGAATATGAATTCTTATAACAGGTGCCAGAAATTCAGATGAAAAATGGAAAGTGTAACTAAGTCACCTAGTTATTCTGATATGCTTATATCTAGATAACTAACTAAATGTTTTCTTTTGGTCACACAGAAAATATCATAGAAGATGCAATAACTAGAATATGAATAAGGTAGAAATCTTTTTATAAATTTCTCCTAAGCACATCTGTGCAACTCCCTTAGTCAGATTAGATAACAAATAACTTATTAGAAACTGTGTGATTTTGTTCCTTGGATTTCCACAGTGCATCATTCAACTTCATTACTGAATGTTACCTCCATAAAAGCAAGCAAGGCCTTGCTGATATCTTATTGTGGAGAGGTAATCTGAGGTCTAAATGGGAATAAGTAGATCAAAAGGTCTGCACAATCTTCCCAAGCTAGAAAACCTTTAGATATGAACCCATTGGTATGCTCTGTCGTTGTCCAAGGACAAGTCTGGCTAACCCCAGGAAAAGCATAACTGGGTTGATAATTGAATGATGCCATTTGTTACCATGGCAAGTTATGACAAAGGTATATTAAGTTGTGCATTAAAGCATCATGATCTATGCTGATAAAAGAGTGCTACACTGATGGGAAAGAAAACAAAATCTTAGATCCTTGAAATATTGGAAGTAATGACACTTCGATTGTGACATACTTGTTTAATAAAGCTTAACTTTCCAAAGAGAAGCAGTGAGGTGGCATGAAAATTGAATTTAGTTATATATGTGATCTTAGACAAATCAGCTAACTCTTGATCATCAGTTTCTTTATCTATAAAATGTAGATAATACTTGTCCTCTTCATAGGAATCGTGCAGATCAAATTACATACTATACGTTTTTTTGTAAAATGTTAAGCTTCTTAAAATTCAAGTTCTCTTGTCTAAGAATATTTTGTTACAAAAGAGTACCACATGATAAGCTCAAAAATTTAAGTTGTAGAAATCTCAGGGTTTGGAAAATAATGACCTTTGTTCCTATTTTTGTTCTCACAAGTTTATAACCACCACTAGTTCATACAATGCCCTCACTCATGAAAGCTCTTCTCCAAAAAAAAATGTTTCTCATTTATTTGTTAAGATCACAGAGGAATCCTTGATCACAGAGCTGATAATTATTATTAATTCTGATAGTAATAGTAGTAGTAATAATTATAGTAATATCATTTATTTAGTATTTTAAGGTATGCAAAGCACTTTACTGGAATTGACAATAGGCTAGGAGAAAGGTATTAGTGTTGTGGAGAGAGCAATAGAATTAAAGTCAGAGAGAACTAGGTCCACTTCCTTTCCCAAAACTAACTTGCTATGTGACCCTGGCTAGTCAATTAATCTCTCTTAGGCTGAATTTCCTCATTTGTAAAATAATGATAATAATAGCAACCATTAGCATGGTGTTGTTGTGAGCAGCAAGTGAGATAATACACTTAAAGCATTTTTCTAATCTTAAAAACATTATTTAAATGCTAGGTATTATTATTATTTATGTTGAATACCAACATTAAGCAGTGTGAAATAAGGAGACGTATTTGCCAATAGTGTTTACTGAAGTTATGGAACATGTTCTTCCCCAGATGAACATAAATGTGACATTACCTATCAATGACAATGTTCTCTACATTCCTTGTTTGTCCATGACAGTTATGACTGTACTGATCTCCATAATGCTACAAAGACTTCTCAATGAAATGGACAGTTGAACAAAATTTATTGCACCAGCAATCTGCCCTGTGAAACAAACAAAAAAAAAAAAGGATGAGTGAAGAATGCAGATTGCTAGATTATGAGATGCAGTCAGATTGAGAGCTCATTGGTGTGGTGGTGCTCAGGTGTGTGTGTGTGTGTGCGTGTGTGTGTGCGTGTGTGCGTGCGTGCGTGTGTGCGTGCGTGTGCATTCGTGTGTGCCCGTCTGTGCATGTGCGCGCGCGCGTGTGTGTGTGTGTGTGTGTGTGTGTGTGTAACTGCTGAAAGGCAATGAGGTTGTGTGGGAGGTAAATAAAAAGTGATGACTTCACAGGGAAGATATGTATAAAGGTATATCTATATCTATACTAAGAAATGTTTAAAAATCAAGAAATAGGGAAGTGAAAAATAATTCTGAGGTTATGAGATTCTGACTGTTCAGCCTCTGGGACAGTTTACCCCGAAACTTATTGTTCTATCTTCTGGTTCTGGTTTAAAGATTTGCTCGGTAAGAATAGGGTCATAATGACCTGTTTTTCTCTACTGTAAAGAATGGAGAGGGTCTCCCCCTCCCCTTATCCTATTCTCCTCCTTCAGACTTATAGATGTAACCTCAGTTGTAATCATTAACTAATGGAATGGGAATTGGAGTTTCTGTGCCTCAATTTCCTGGTTCTTTGTCTAGCGTTCATGCTCAGATTGTAAGCCCACCTCCCATCCAATGGTGAGAAGGGTCAGAGGTGGGCGGGAATTCTCTTGTATCAGGCATAATTATGGTTGCTTTGCCCCTTGTATTCTGCCTCCATTGCTGGATTTGTTCTAGCGGGGAATGCCCAATTCTCGAGAATTGAATAAAATTTATTTCTGTTCCTACCCTGAGATGGCTCCTTATTATAAATTCAATTGGTGAGGGTCTTTCATCCCACACAGTTTGGAATCAAGTAGGAGAAGGCAATTTGCTGCATTCAATTTGGGAAACTGCATCAATGTCAATGATCTCAAAGTTTATTACAGAATTATTTTTAAGTGGAATAAAAATTTGGGGCGAGCTATTGATGTTTTCACCTATGAAGATTTTAAGAAGAAACTGAACAACCAGTTGTGGGTATTATACAGGTGATTCCCATTTAAAAGTTTTAAGATTGACAAAAATGAGTTCTAAGTTTCTTATAACTTGTTCATTCTCAAATACAATTTTTAGGCCCATTATTTGTAATCCTGTAACTTCTGTTTCTCTTTAAAAAAAAATTGGCTGACATATTTACAACATAATTTGCCATTAGTGAAAAAAATCCTAAATTAAAAAAATCAAAAAATAATTAGAATGATTCTTATGTAGTATAACTCATTATGCATATAATGTGCTGCATCTTATAACTAATAGCCTAACAATTTGTATTTTTTCTATAGACCAAAAAATAAGTATTTAAACCATTTCTAAAGTAACAGTTTGTGAAGTGCATTATCTGTAATATGAAAATTATATTTCATTATGGAGAGTTTTGAACTACTCCTTTCTTTCAAGAAGAAAATTTTTAGTTTGACAGACTGAAGTTACTCACTAGGAATAACAGTGTGAAAGTAGGCTTGCCTATGAATTATTCATAACTTTAATTTTAACTGAGTCCTATCATTACAAATTAAGTTCATAGTAAATTTAATGATAAATACAGAATTCAATGAAATAATGGATTTTTTTTTCTTCAGGAAAATTAAATTGCTGGAATAATTGTTGAGATTAGGTAAAAAGATAGGCACTTTTTTCATTAAAAAAAAAACTATCATTTTACTTATAGTCCCATGAAAATAATTTAGCAGGGTGAGGATTCTGGGAAGAGGGTAGAATAGGTCAGAAAATTCCAAGCTCTCAAGATTTTCCCCCACAAGAGTTAAAATAGCACCTTAGGGCACACAAAGTATGGGTGAAGAAAAGAAGAATAGGGGCACAACCAGGGTCTTCCTGGGACAATTTGAAAAGATCTGAAGAAAAATCCCAGGAAGAGCTTTAGTCCCTGAGAAGAGTAAACACATCCAGGCTAGGTTTCATTTTAAGAACAAGGGGCAAGCCCCTTAAACAACTAGCTGCAAGTCCTGGGGTCATTTGGTTTGAGAGGCTGCCTCAGCCCCAACCACAGGAACGTTTCACCCTGGGATAGTGAGGGGAATTGTACGTTTGACCCCAGGAAGATTGTGGTGACCTCTGCTAATGAGGAATGCCTGACCCAGCTGTGCAGAGCAGTAGGGGTGAGAAGGAGCCAGCACAGTCCTGATGAGTGCAGAAGCAGTGGGACAGAAAGCCCTTGGCTGTGGGCACTTACCAGAGCTTGAAGGTTTGGCTTTGGTTCCAGGCTAGAGAGGAGAACTGAAGATCTGGGTCCAGAGGCACCATTTCCCATACCCTAGGGATACAGGTGATTATGAAAAAGAGACCATTACCACAAAAAAGGCATAGGCTAAGGAGAAGGAATCCAATGATAGAAAGCTATTATAGGAAAAGAGATAACCAGGGCTCATCTTCAGAAGACGATATTGAAGTAAAGAAACCTCCAAAGAGTAATGATAAATGGTTATCTGCCAAAAAAAGAATTTATAGAACATCTTAAAAAAAAAAAAAACTTTTCAAAATCAAATGACAGATATGGAGGAAAAACTAAACAAAATAAAATAAAATAAAATAATCCAAGAAAAACAAGAAGGTTATGAAAGTTAACCAACTAGAAAAGAAGATGCAGAATCTTAAGGAGGAAAATGACACCTTGAAAATTAGAATTGGGCAAAGTGATGCCAGCAAAATTATAAGAGATCAAGAAATAATTAAATGAAATATGAATTAAAAAAAGGGGAAGAGAAAGTAAAACATCTTATAAGAAAAATAACAGACTGGGAGAATAGATCAAGAAGAGAAAATAGTAATTGAACTAACTGAAAGTGATGATTAAAAGGGATCAGACTTGGGGTGGAGCCAAGATGGCAGCTGGAAAGCAGGGACTAGTGTGAGATTCCTGCTGAGTCCCTCCAAAAACCTATAAAAATGTCTCTGAACAAATTCTAGAAATTCAGAACCCACAAAACAGCATAGGGAATCAGAGTGACAGCCCAGGACAGCCTGGATGGTGTCTGGGTGAGGTCTATCCTGCACAGAGCTGGGAGCAGAGCAGAGCACAGCACAGCAGAGCCCAGCATGAGCAGCACAGACCAACCAGACCAGGAGCCAGGCAGAGCATGCTCTAGTGCCCTGAATCAGTGAGCTGCAGCAGTTACCAGACTTCTCAACTCACAAAGACCAAAGATAACCAAGAAGGTTAGTGGGAAAAGCTGTGGGAGTGGAAGGAGTTCACAGTTCACAGTTCGGCTATCACCCCGGGGGCAGCGGAGGTGGGGGAACTACAGAAGTACAGCTGCAGTTTCTTCTGACCCTGGGCCCACCTAGTGGGAGGAATTAAGTGGCAGATCAGAGCAAGAGTGAAGAGCCTGCTGAAGATCTAAGTCCAGTCTGGGTTGGGGGTTCTTGGGGAAGGAGGAGTACTGGTGTGGCAGAGCTGGTGCATACCCCAAAGCATGGAACATAGGTCTCTTAACTCCACAAGCAGTCATACCCCACTGAAAAACACAAGGGTTGAGTTAGTTGGCTGGGAATATGGCCAGGCAGTGAAAATGCACCCAGATTCAGTCTCAGCTGTTGGAATTTTTCTTTGGTGACAAAGAAGACCAAAACATACAGCCAGAAGAAGTCAACAAAGTCAAAGAGCCTACAACAAAAGCCTCCAAGAAAAATATGAACTGATCCGAGGCCATGGAAGAGCTCAAAAAGGATTTGAAAAAGCAAGTTAGAGAAGTAGAGGAAAAATCGGGAAGAGAAATGAGAAGGATGCAAGAAAACCATGAAAAACAAGTCAATGACTTGCTGAAGGAGACCGAAAAACATACTGAAAACTATACTGTAGGAAACAACACCTTAAAAACAGATTTACTCAAATGGTAAAAGAGCTCCAAAGAGCCAATGAGGAGAAGAATGTCTTGAAAGGCAGAATTAGCCAAATGGAAAAGGAGATCCAAAAGACCACTGAAGAAAATACTACCTTCAAAATTAGATTGGAGCAAGGGGAAGCTAGTGGCTTTATGAGAAATCAAGATATTTTAAAACAGAACCAAAGGAATGAAAAAATTGAAGACAATGTAAAATATCTCATTGGAAAAACCACTGACCTGGAAAATAGATCCAGGAGAGATAATTTAAAAATTATTGGACTACCTGAAAGCCATGATCAAAAAAAGAGCTGAGATATCATCTTTCAAGAAATTATGAAGGAGAACTGCCCTGATATTCTAGAGCCACAGGGCAAATAGAAATTGAAAGAATCCATCGATTGCCTCCTCAAATAGATCCCATAAAGAAATTTCCAAGGAATATTGTCACCAAATTCCAGAGCTCCCAGATCAAGGAGAAAATACCGCAAGCAGTTGGAAAGAAACAATTTGAGTACTGTGTAAACACAATCAGAATAACCCCAGATCTGGCAGCTTCTACATTAAGAGATCGAAGGGCTTGGAATATGATGTTCTGGAGGTCAATGGAGCTAGGATTAAAACCAAGAATCACCTACCCAGCAAAACTAAGTATCATGCTCCAAGGGAAAATATGGATTTTTAATAAAATAGAGGACTTTCAAGCTTTCTCAGTGAAAAGACCAGAGGTGAATAGAAAATTGGACTTTCAAACACAAGAATCAAGAGAAGCATGAAAAGGTAATCTAGAAAAAGAACAAGAAAAAGAAATTGCAAGGGATTTACTAAAGTTGAACTGTTTTGTTTACATTCCTACATGGAAAGATGATGTGTATGATTCATGAGACCTCAGTATTAGGGTAGCTGAAGGGAATACGCATATATACATATATACACATTTATGTATATATATACACACACACATACACACACATACACACACATACACACACATATACATAAGTGAATGTACATGTATGTATATATGTATATGTATATATATACACATACATATACACACACACATAAAGAGAAAGAGAGAGAAAGAGAGAGAGAGAGAGAGAGGGAGAGAGAGAGAGAGAGAGAGAGAGAGCAGACACGGGTTGAGATGAAGATGAAGGGAAGATATGTAAAAGAAATAAAATCAAAATAAGGGATGAGAGAGGAATATATTGAGAGAGGGAGATAGGGAGAGATAGAATGGGGTGGATTATCTCACATAAAGGTGGCAAGAGGAAGCAGTTCTGTGGGAGAAGGGGAAAGGGCAGGTGAGGGGGGAATGAGTGAATCTTGCTCTCATCAGATTTGGTCTGAGGAGGGAATACCATACATACTCAATTGGGTATCTTACACCACAGGAAAAAAGGGGGAAGATGATAAAAAAGGGGGGGATGATGGAGGGGACATCAGATGGGGGTGGAGGTAATCAAAAACCAACACTTTCAAAAGAGCACAGGGTCAAGGGAGAAAATTCAATAAAGGGGGATGGGTTGGGAAGGTACAAAATATAGTTAGTCTTTCACAACATGAGTATGGTGGAAGGGTTATGCATAATGATACACATGTGGTCTAGGTTCAATTGCTTGACTTCTTAGGGAGGGTGGGTGGGAAGGGAAGAGGGGAGAGAATTTGGAACTCAAAGTTTTAAAAACAGATGTTCAAAAACAACAAAAAAAAAGTTTTTGCATGAAACTAGAAAATAAGACACACAGGCAATGGGGCGTAGAACTTTATCCAGCCCTACAAGAAAGGAAGGGAAAAGGGGATAGTAGAGTGACAGAAGGGAGGACTGACTGGGGAAAAGGACAACCGGAATATATGCCATCTTGGAGTGGGGGGAGGGTAGAAATGGGGAGAAAATTTGTAATTAAAATTCTTGTGAAAATCAATGCTGAAAACTAAATATATTAAATAAATAAATTTAAAAGAATGATTAAAAAGAATTTTGATACAATAATATGAGAAATAATTAAAGAAAATAGTCTTGAAACATCGGAAGGGGCAGGGAATTAGAAATAGAAAAAATCGACTTCTGGGGTTGGAGCCAAGATGGTGGCTGGAAAGCAGGCACTTTCGTGAGCTCCCCACCACGTCACTCCAAAAACTTATAAAAATGGCTCAGAACAAATTCTAGAACTGTAGAACCCACAAAATAGCAGAGGGAAGTTGGGATCCAGTCCAGGATAGCCTAGATGGTCGATGGATGAGTTCTATCATGCACGGAGCGGAGGGGAGCAGAGCTCAGCGTGGGAAGCAGCAGGACGAATCAGACCAGGAGCCGGGCAGGACAGGCCCTAGCACCTTGAATCAGTGAGCTGTGGCAGTTACCAGACCTCTCAATCCACAAACATCAAAGACAACAGAGAAAGTTAGTGGGAAAAGCTGCGGGGGACAGAGTTCACGGTTTGGCCACTACCCAGGGGCAGGAGGGGAGGTGCAGCTACAGACCAAAACATACAGCCTAAAGAAGTCATCAAAGTGCAAGAGTCTACACCAAAAGCCTCCAAGAAAAAACAATAACTGGTCTCAGGCCATGGAAGAGGTCAAAAAGGAGTTGGAAAAGCAAGTTAGAGAAGTAGAGGAAAAATTGGGATGAGAAATGAGAATGATGGGAGAAAACCATGAAAAATAAGTCAATGACTTGCTAAAGGAGACCCAAAAAATACTGAGAAAAATATTGAAGAAAACAACACTTTAAAAAATAGACTAACTCAAATGTCAAAAGAGCACCAAAAAGCCAATGAGGAGAAGAATGCCTTGAAAGGCAGAATTAGCCAAATGGAAAAGGAGGTCCAAAAGACCACTGAAGAAAATACTACCTTAAAAATGAGATTGGAGCAAGTAGAATCTAGTGACTTTATGAGAAATCAAGATATTATAAAACAGAACCAAAGGAATGAAAAAATGGAAGACAATGTGAAATATCTCATTGGAAAAACCACTGACCTGGAAAATAGATCCAGGAGAGATAATTTAAAAATTATTGGACTACCTGAAAGCCATGATCAAAAAAAGAGCCTAGATATCATCTTTCAAGAAATTATCAAGGAGAATGGCCCTGATATTCTAGAACCAGAGGATAAAATAGAAATTGAAAGAATCCATAGATTGCCTCCTCAAATAGATCCCCCCGAAAACTCCTAGGAACCTTGTTGCCAAATTTCAGAGCTCCCAGGTCAAGGAGACAATACTGCAAGCAGCCAGAAAGAAACAATTTGAATACTGTGGAAAAACAATCAGGATAAAACAGGATCTGGCAGCTTCTACATTAAGGGACCGAAGGGCTTGGAATATGATATTCCAGAGGTCAATGGAGCTAGGATTAAAGCCAAGAATCACCTACCCAGCAAAACTGAGTATCATGCTCCAAGGCAAAATATAGACTTTCAATAAAATAGGGAAATTTCAAGCTTTCTCAGTGAAAAGACCAGAGGTGAATAGAAAATTTGACTTTCAAAGACAACAATCAAGAGAAGCATGAAAAGGTAAACAAGAAAGAGAAATCATAAGGGACTAACTAAAGTTGAACTGTTTTGTTTACATTCCTACATGGAAAGATGATGCATCTGATTCATGAGACCTCAATATCATAGTAGCTGAAAACAATATGCATATATATATATATGTATATATATATATATATATATATATATATATATATATATATATATATATATACTCACACATATATATGTGTGTGTGTAAACATATATATACATATGTGTATGTCTATGTGTGTATATAAGTAGGTATATATATATATATATACATATATATATATATATATAATATATATATTTACAGAAAGGGCACTGGGTGAGTTGAATATGAAGGGATGATATCTCAAAAATAAAATCAATTTAAGGGATAAGAGAGGAATATATTGAGAGAGGGAGAAAGGGAGAGATAGAATGGGGTAAATTATTTTTCATAAAAGTGGCAAGAAAAAGTGGTTCTGTAGGAAGGGAAGATGGGGCAGGTGAGGGGGAATGAATAAATCTTGCTCTCATCGGATTTGACCTGAGGAGGGAATACCATACATACTCAATTGGGTATATTACCCCACAGGAAAGAAAGAGGAAGAAGATAAAAAAGGGCGGATGATAGAAGGGAGGGCAGATGGGGGAGGAGGTGATAAAAAACAAACATTTTTGAAAAGGGACAGGGTCAAGGGAGAAAATTAAATAAAGTGGGATAGGTTTGGAAGGAGCAAAATATAGTTAATCTTTCACAACATGAGTATCGTAGAAGAGTTTTACAGAATGATACGCATGTGGCCTATGTTGAATTGCTTGCCTTCTTAGGGAGGGTGGGTGGGGAGGGAAGAGGGTAGAGAATTTGGAACTCAAAGTTTTAAAAACAGACGTTCAAAAACAACAACAAAAAAGTTTTTTTCATGCAACTAGGAAATAAGATACTCAGGCAATGGGGCATAGAAATTTATCTTGTCTTACACACACAAAAAAAGAAAGAAATAGAAAGAATCTATCAATTACCACTTAAAAGAGATCCTATGAGGAAAACTCACAGGAATATCATGGTCAAAAACCAAAACCCCAAGCACAAGGATAAAATATTAAAAGCATCATGAATAAAGCAATTTAAATATGATGGTGCCACAATTAGAATTACACACAGACATTAAAGGACGACAGGGTTGGAACAAAATATACCAAAGAGCCAAAGAACTGAGGCTCTGTATTAGGAGGGCAGAGTTTATAATCTCAAGGAGGATCATATATATGTCTGAAAGGTTCGGAACCGCCGGATATAAGAAACTCTCAAAGTAGGAGGCAGAAGAATCAAAGCATATATTTAGGCTCCACAGTAACCAACCCATGAACCAGCATCCCCATGTTGACATATTGATCAAAAGCCTCCAGGCCCAATAAGTACACCTTACAAGAGTAACCAGGAGGCTACAGAGAAGCATGATGGTGTAAAACAAAATCATGCTTCCCCCTCTATGGTAAAAAGATTACCCACTGGCTTCAAGTCCTTGTTCATCTTCCTCCCGTAGGTCAGCTCTGCTACTGGCAGCTCCTACTTCAGCTTCGGCTATGGCTGTAGCTATAGCAGCCTCTGGCTCCAACGGAAGCTGTTTTTAACCATCCGGCTTCTGCGGGGGTGTAAGGTACGCCAGGGAAAGCACAGGTTCTTTCAATCTGCTTAAGCAAGGTGAAGGGGTTGACCAGGAAAGCACAGGTTCTTTCGATCAGCTTAAGCAAGGGAAGAAAGGTGAAGGGGCCGACAAGCTTACTCCAACCCAACATACAAACAGCATTCAGTTCAGGGGAAAAAGCCAAACTAGTCAAGGGCACTTGTTGACTAAGTGCTAAGGAGCCCATTTTTGGTTACCAACACAGGCTCCAGCTGAAAATATCATACCCTGCAAAATTAAGTATTGTCCTGAATGGGAAAAATGGACATTTGATAAATTCTCAAACTTTCAAGACTTTGTTTAAAAAATCCTGAAGTTAATAGAACATTTAACACACAAGAACCAAGAGAAAAACAAGGTACATACCAACGATTGATTATAAGGGAGTCATATGGAAAAACTGTTTACTTTTTATATATGTACAATGTAGGCCTAAGATTCTTATTAATAATTGGGTAGCTCATAAGAAAGATTGGGGCAAACCTGACTATGATAGGAATTGAAAAGGTAAAACCATTTAGGAACAGTTAAAAAGGGTAAGTATTTTATACAAATGAGGTGCCAGAGGAAGCATGGATACAGAGGAATTAGATGGGGGAGGAAAGAAAGAATCCACTGATCATCTCGTGAAAAAGATCCCAAGAAAACTCTTAGGAATTTTGTCACCAAATTCCAGAGCTCCCAGATCAAGGAAAAAAAAAATACTGCAAGCATCCAGGAAGAAACAATTTGATTATTGTAGAAATACAATCAGGATAATACAAGATCTAGCAGCTTCAACATTAAGGGATTGAAAGGATTGGAATATGATATTCCAGAGGTCAATGGAGGTAGGATTAAAACAAAGAATCACCTACCCAGCCAAACTGAGTATAATGCTCCAAGGCAAAATATGGATTTTCAGTAAAATAGAGTACCTTCAAGCTTTCTCAGTTAAAACAACAGAGCTGAATAGAAAATTTGACTTTCAAACACAAGCATCAAAGAAGCATGAAAAGGTAAACAAGGAATAGAAATCTTAAGGGACTTACTAAAGTTGACTGTATATATATATCCACATGTATGTATATATATATGTGTGTGTGTGTATATATCTATATCTATATATCTATATCTATCTATCTATCTATCTATATATACATATATATATATATATATATATATATATATATATATATATAGAGAGAGAGAGAGAGAGAGAGAGAGTGAGAGAGAGTGACAGTGTGACAGAGTGACAGAGAGACGGAGGGCACAGGGTGAGTTGAATATGAAGGGATGATATCTAAAAAAATAAAAGAAAATTAATGGATGAGAGAGCAATATATTGAGAGAGGGAGAAATGGAGTGATAGAATGGGGTAAATTATCTCACATAAAAGTGGCAAGAAAAAGCAGTTCATTTGGAAGGGTATAGGGGGCAGGTGAGGGGGAATGATTGAATCTTTCTCGCACCAGATTTGACTTGAGGAAGGAGTAACACACACACTCAATTGGGTATCTTACCCCACTTGAAAGTAGGGGGAAGGGGATAAAAAAGGGGGACAATAGAAGGGAGGCCATATAGGGGGAAGAAGTAATCAAAAGCATACACTTTTGAAAGGATACAGGGTCAAGGGAGAAAACTAAATAAAGGGGTACACGATAGGACAGAGGAAATCATAGTCTTTCACAACATGACTTTTTATGGGAGTGTTTTGCATAATGATATATGTGTGCCCTGTGTTGAATTGCTTGCCTTCTTAGGGAGAGTGAGTGGGGAGGGAGGAGGGGAGAGAATTTGTAACTCAAAGTTTTAAAAGCAGATGGTTAAAAAACATTTGTTTTTGCATGTAACAGGGAAGTAAGACATACAGGCAATGGGGCATAAAAATCTATCTTGCCCTACAAGAAAGTAAGGGGAAAAGGGATGGAGGGAGGGGAAGGGGGGTGATAGAAGGCAGGGCTGACTGAGGAATGCAGCAATCAGAACATATGCCATTTTGGAGTATGGGGAGGAGAGAAATGGGAAGAAAATTTGTAATGCAAAATGTTGTGAAAATCAATGCTGAAAACTAAAAAAAATATCAAATAAATAAATCTAAAAAAAAAAGAAAACCCAACTTACTTTTTGATAGAAAAATAAAAATTTCAACTTAAAAACCAGGAATAATTATCAATACTATGGGACAAATGCTAATTCTCTGAGTTTCCCCACTATTGTCCTTGAATTTTACACTGATGAATGACAGAAACATTCTATTTAAGAATCTACACATCACTATTAACTTTTATGTGTTTACAATTGAATTTTTACAAACAATAGTAACGGTAATAATAGCTAACATTAGAATCATGTTTTACTCTATGCCAGTCACTGTGCAAAGTGCTTTATAATTATTATCTCATTTGATTCTCACTGCAGTCCTGGGAGGGGATAGATGCTATTCAGGTTCCTCTGTAAAAGATGAGAAACCTGAGGCAAAAAGATGTTAATTGACTTGCCCAGGTCATAAAGTTAGTTTCCGAGGCCAGATATGTGGTCTTTTCTACAGGCCAGAAGCTCTATCTATAGCACCACCTTATTGTCCCATTCATTTGAGATTTGAATCAGCATTTTCTAAAGTCCAACAAGCTAGCTTGTTTGCTATTAATAATCATAAATGGCTTTAAGCTCTGAAGAGTACAATATGTTCCCATTAATTCCAATTTCTTATCAGAAATTAATAACTTTCAGAAAATTTTATACAACATACTCAACAAGCTAAGATTTTAATTTTACATAACAAGTTCCATTAATCCTACTTAGGTGTTAGTCAGACTTTCAATGACCTTTGTAGATGGTGGTATGGAAAAAAAGTACATAAAATGCAATTAGACCATTGTTGCATTTTAAACTACAGCGTTGAAGTTAAAGCAATTAACTTTACACCTCCCTTAGTAGAGAGAGATTATATTTCTGATCATGGCTTCTGTCAGTCTCTAAATACCAAGTTATAAAGTACATTTCATTTTATTCTGTAATATTTTATTTATCACTATACTTGACTCTAACTTATTTAGTATCTAATTTAATGTTCTTATTGAATTCTCTAATTCTTCTGGGAAAATATCACCTAAAGTTTATTTCTCCCAACAGTAAGTCTGCGATATTTGCTTGACAACTATTGAGGGAAAAATTCTTTTACACTCTTCCAAAAATGAAAATATTTTACAGGCCATGACAAGGGACAATGTCATTCTTATCTCATGATGATAGATATAGTGCCTTTAATAAATTAATCACTGATCATAGAACTATGTAATGTTTCTAGAAGTCACCTTATCCAGTTTGCTCTCTTAGGAAGGGGCCACTAAATGGCACAGTGGATAGAGGTCTAGGCCTAAAGTCAGGAAGACTCATCTTTCTGATTCCACATCTAGCCTCAGATAGTTATTAACTGTGAAACCCTTGTCCAGTAACTCAACTGTCTCTCAGTTCCTCATCTGTAAAATGAGCTGGAGATGGAGATGGCAAACTGCTCCAGTATCTTTGGCAAAAATACCCCAAATGGAAGTCACAACAAGTTAGATAGGACTGCAAACAACCTAACAAGAACAAGCAATATTTAGGAAGGATAGCAAACTATCTTCTCAATAGATGATGCTATTAATCAATATGTTTTCCCTATTTTAATAATACATTTTATTAATAACTCTTCTTTATATATCATAGCTACCTCCTAACACAAACATCCCCTCACATCTCCCATTAGTACAAATAAAATCAGTGGTCTATCCAAAGCCCCTGACACAAAGGCAACACCCACCAGAGTAGTAAATATTCCTTCTTCCACTCACAATGAACTAACTCTATACCAAAAGGAAGAAATTGAACTTCTTAATGTTTTCCCCAGAGCCAAGATTGGTCACTACAAATTTCTCAAGGTTTAGTTTCATTTTAAGGTCCTTTTCCTCTGCATTATTGTAGTGTATATTATTCTCCTGCTATTTACCTCATGCTGCATCAGTTCATAGTCAGACAAGTCATCCCATGTTTCTCTGAATTACCTGTAATCGTACTGTCCCTATAATCAAGGAAATTAACTATTACAAGCAGACATTTCAACTTAATGCTAGTTTGTTTCCTCTGTTGATTATATTCCACCTGACTCATATCTAGCTTGTTAGTGTAAAGTTGTTTGTTGTCTTCGTCATTGAATTTTGATCTCTTTGAGAGAGGGAACCATTTTTTTTCACCTTTCTTTTCATTTCCAGGGCTTAACAAAGTACCTAGCATATAGCAGACTTATGTAATCTTATTGTAATTAATCAATGAATGCTGACTTCAATTTGCTATTTTTTAACTTTGCGTGTGCCTCTTTACTTAATTTTAGCTTAACTGAAATTAATGAAAAAGTTGCATCTAGGTGGCACGGTATATAGTGTGCTGGGCTTGGAATTAAGACGTGAGTTTGAATTTGACCACAGATACTATCTGGGAATCCCTGGGCAAGTCATGACGACATGGACATGAGTTTCCTCCTCTCTAGAAAGGGGATAATAATATTTCCTACCTCCTAATGTTGTTGTGAGCATACAACGAGGGAATCTTTTTAAAGAACTTTACATAACTTGAAGCATTATACAAATGTTATTTATGCTAAATGTAAATTATTTTGTTACTTATTTAAAAAGTTAAGCATAGATAAAGCTAGACATTTACCTGTTTGTTTCTAAGTGTCTTTAAAATAATTTCCTTTTTATTTTGATAAGAAAAACACAGTATTTCTAAAAATATACCTGTATTTCACATGTACATAATTGTATTCTAAGGATTCTAAAGGGAATCTAAACTCAGATTTTTTGCTACAAAATTATTAGAAGCTGTAAATACATGTCTTTCTCAGTGTACGAAAAAAATGTACAGATACATAGAAGTTCAAACTCGCCAAAATTGGCAACATGTATAGTAGCTCTCTCAAGCATCTTCTGTATTCTGAGCATATAACTCGAGCTTTGTTTTTGATGTTCTTTGAGCCCTGCACATTTTAGTACTGAGGACTACAGTAAATTGAGTGTCTGACAGCTCTTGAAACCCATGTACTGTTACTTTCAGGTTGAATAAATTCTGAAATCGATGGAAGAAAATGCACAATTTTTGTACATGTTTAATATATTTCTACAAGAAAAGGTCAAATGAAGTGGAACATTTTGCTTTCACTGATCTCATGTTTGTGGGGGCCAATAGGAATTATTATGATCTCTTGAAACTGCTAGATTGAGAAAGCTTTAAGTCTAGAAGGAAGAGATATGCCTTTGTGAGGAAAAAAATTACAAAAAAGCGGCATTGTGATTAACACACATATTTCTGTTACTTATTTCAAATGAAATGGCTTTTATGCTTAATTTAAGGACAAGAAAATTTTCATTTTTTAGTTAATGATGCAACATTTCAAATGATACTTAATAGAAAGCCCCTTTAAATCTTCGGGGGCACCTAGGTGGCAAAATGGATAGAGTGCCAGGTCTGAAGTCAGAAAGACCCAACTTCCTAAGTTCAAATCTAGCCTCAGATACTTACTAGCGATGTGACCTTACGCAAGTCACTTAACCCTGTTTGCCTGAGTGCCACATTTGGAAAATGAGCTGGAGAAAGAAATGGTAAACCACTTCACTATCTTCTTCAAGAAAACCCCAAGTGGAGTCACACAGAGTCAGAAATGACTGAAACAACAGAAAAACAACAAAACATCCTTACAACTTTCTTACAAAAAAAAAGCAAGGATTCTAATATTAACTAATTTTGACTAGCATTTTTATGACAATTTAAGGTTTACAAAGTACCTTACATACATGTCTTAGTTGATCCTCACAGCAATCCATCTCTCGTTTCACTGTGTCATTTATCTGTCATATAAACACATGTACTCAACATCTTTTAAACCATTGGTGTTTAATGCATACATGGGAGATAGATTCATAGATAGATAGATAGATAGATAGATAGATAGATAGATAGATAGATAGATGGATGGATGATAGATATAGATATAAAATAGACTAAATAATATGCCCCTCTGTATGATCTCTTATAGAAGTTTATTAAAAAGGGAAGGGGCTGAAAATAATATTAACCTGAATTGTAAGTATAGTAGGCAGCACGACATAGGCTAGAGGTCCACGCGTAAATCAGAAAAACCTAGGTTCAAGTATTAGATCAGTACATGGCTATATAACCATGTGGTGATAATGTGATTGAAGATCTTTCCCACTCATTCAATATGTCTCAGGTGGGGCCCAGTTAAGAGAAGCAGACCCACACCATTGTGATGCCAATCAGTGATAAAAGATCCTTCCCTCATTCTTTTGCTAATTGGGTGTGAAGCCCTTGGGCCCTAAAAAGAAAATATACACCCAGAAGGTAGCCATTGGGAACTGAGAATTCAGAAGTCAGAAGAGAAGCCAGAATTCAGATTTCAGCCCAAGGAGAAGGAGTAGGAGCACAGAGCTGCAGAAAAGACTGCTGAGGGGAGAGTGGAAACCAGAGAGCTGCAGACCAGAGGATTGAAGGGGGAGAGGACACAGGCAAGCAAACAGGATTCCTGAGTGATTGTTTATGGGAAGGCCCTCATGGGGCGAGGCTGGGAGGTTACAGGATGACTTGGCTCTTTGCTGTAATACTGTGTTTTAATCTCCTTGTTGCTATATTAAGGTGGGCTTACTGGTTTTGGAATACAATTAATGCTATATTGAATTGGAATTACTGATTCTGGGATTTGATTCTTTGGTGCCTAAATAAATGTTATACTTCCTCTACCTTCTACCTAGAGAGTTTTTTATACTTCAAGATTCTGAACCACCCAGGAATGTTCACAGTCATCCTCAAGGTCATGAATTTTGCCTCACTGATGCATTTGGTGCCAATGGTGCTTGTATTGTAAACAAGTTTTTGGGGGATGATACTGAATAATATGTTTTGTTATATTTTAGTTCCCTGAATGTGGTTGCAATGTATAATGCTACTATTTGTTCCAGGATCCATGGCCATTTAGATTTGCAATGCCAAGGATCGTGGAAGGGGTGGATTATATAATGGTAATCAGGGAAGGATTTTTTTCTGTTCTTCTCTTTTGGGATGCTAAGGATGTCAAGTGCCTTTGAGTGTAGCCTTTGTTTGAATGGGGCAAATAAAGTGTGATGTTTTTTGTCTTGGAGTGTTTCTCAGCACTGGGACAATCCAGAGTCATTGATGTGTTTACGATAAGGTACCCCTAATTGGAGAGCTTTCCCACACCCTGAACAGTTGACCCCAGCCCTCAGGGCCCTGAGCAGAGTATGTCTTGGAAAGGGTTGGTGTTTCACTTTTGGGGGCACAGTCATTGAAAGAGTGTGGGTGGTGAGACTCTGGGCAACCTATTGAAACAGACCTCTGGCTTTGATAACCCAGATGTTGGTGCTTCTGTGGTAACTATGTATTGCTATGGATAGACTGGTTTGTTTTATTTGCTCTGTTTATAATGTATGCTTGTAATTTCTGTTTGTATGTGCCCTGAAGTCCAGGAGGCTGACCTTTTTCCCCTGAATTAAGTGAATGATATGTGTATGTTTAATTAAACTGAGATCGTTAACCCCTTAAAGTTGCTTTCCTTAGAAAAGCAGATCAAAGAGCTTGTGCTAGTAGCCTTCTGTGTGCTCTTGTTGGTTTTTCACCCCCAAAGTAGCTGCTAGCAATGTTGTTGTTACACACCATTAGCAAGTAATTGTACTTCTCAATGGTCTAGGCTACTCTTTAAGACTATAGTTTATAGATAGAATAATAGTATTATCCAGTTTTTAGAGGGAAGAGATTGTTTCATTTCTGTCTTTCTATTATATGTGCTTAGCACATTACCATGCACATAGTAGGTTCATAATACTATGGATTTAAAGTCAGAAGGAACATTAAAGGCCATCTAGTTCAAATTCAATTTACAAATGAGGAAACCGTGGTTATATGAATTGCTCAAGCTTATACAATAAGAGTAAGTAGCAGAATAGGGTTTTTAATTCAGGGCTTCTGACTTCAAATCCAAATTATACTGAATGAATAAATACAATAATTTGCATCATGGGAGGGAATTTAAACAGTGTGAGCATTTGTACCAATAAAATCACAGGTTGATCTACAAAGATCGTAATGATAATAACCATTGATCATCATTACTTATAGATGACCAAGTTCCCTTCTACATCTAAATCAGTGATGCTATGACATTTATTTAGCGCTTTAAAGGTTTACAAAATAACTTTCTTCAAAATTGTTCAGGGTAAATAGTGAACAGTTTGGAAGAACTAAGGAAAAGATAAGCATCTCAGCAACATCAGGATAGATTCTATTTAAATATTTCATAATACCTTGGTAATGAGATTTCATCAAATCTAGAGACAGTGCCAGCAATAAAGACAGTCCATTGTGTCTGAAGCCAAATTTCATTATACCTGTTAGAACTAGGGAAGCAGGCACAAGAACACAAAAAGTAGGCCTTTTTTGTAGTAAAGTCATTAATCATACTGAACTTGTCAGGAAAACAGTCTAGCTTCCTAAGAAATTGAAGCATTACTAAGAATGGACTCATATGAATAAGAGTTGTGTGTCTGTGCACATGTAAATATGTGTATATATGTGCATGTGAGAGACAGAAGAAAGACAAAAGGAAAGGGAGGAAGGAAAAGAGTGAGGAAGGGAGGAAAGAAGCTTCAGGAACATATTCATTGATTGATATCACCTCCAGTATCATTACGGTCAGCAGTGTCAATGGTGTAGCTATCAATTTCCTGTACCTTACTTCCTAGCAATTTGGGCAACTATTAAGATGCTACTGCTCCGTAGAGTCTAATTATCTGTTTTGCCCCTCTCCATTCCACTGGAATGCCCTCAGAATGCTCTCTTTTCAGAGGTGGAGGATCCAACCCTACATTGCAGGTTGCTTCCAAATTCAAATTCATGCAAAAAATAATAGGTGTTTTGATCATGAAAGGAAATATGTTTTGTATTTTCCATATGTAAAGGGAATGTCATGAGTCACCAATTCAAATAAACATTTGTTAAATACCAGCTACCTAAAGGGCACTATTTTTAACCATTGGGGATATAAATAATGATTTTTTAATGGAACTATCACTCCTCTTAAAGAAATTACCATTTGTAGGGAGATAAACATTTATGTACACAATAATTATAGTACAAACTTTTGAGTGTTAGATTCATAGAAGGGAAGTGACATGGTAGAACAGCTATAGAATCAGCCTTTTAGTCTGGAATAACTGGGTTCAAGTCAAGCCACAGTTGAATAATTGTGTGATCACTGGCAAGTCATGTACTTCTAAACACTCCCAGTAAATTTCTAGGACTCTAACTGATAGGCATATTGCAGGTATGAATCAATAGAGCTAGAAAGAAACTTAAGTTTTGTGCTTATCTAATACTCACAGACATACTCATGTCTCTTCTATCATAGAAGATTCTTCCTTGCTCCATATATCTCCTTTTGTGGTTAAATGCCCTGAGACCTTCTCTAATAGGCAACTTCTTTTCCTATCCTGTTTTCTTAAATACCTGCAGTCTGGCTTCTGACCTCAACTGAAACTGTTAATTCCAAAGTTACAAACGATTGCTTAATTGCCAAATCTAATAGTCTTTTCTCAATCCTCATCCTTCTTAACCTATCTATCCAACACTGTTCATTTCCCTCTTCTCCTTAATATCTTCTTCTTTCTCAGTTTCCATGAGACTACTCTATCCTGTTTCTCCTGACCACACGCCTCATCCCACTTTTGTTGGATCTTCATTTAGGTCATGGCCACTAACCTTGGGTTTCCCCAGGGCTCTATCTTTTCCCTCTATACTATTTTCTATACTGTTATACCCCAAAGTCAGCATATACTACAGATCAAGGAATGGCATATTGTTTTGATTATTATCTACACTTAAGAAAGTGATGCAAAAATGTTACTAAAGGAGATTAAAATTCAAAATAAGTTCCACCTACTTTTTGTTATGATTTTCAGACAGTCAGTTGCTAAACATTTACTAGCATACTCTTGCATATATGCCAAGGATGTCATATAAAGAGTAAAAGTCCCATATATGTAAACATCAATAAGTAGTCCTTTTTCTGCCAAAAAAGAACTGAGAGAAATGAAACATACCAGGCAAAGAATTTTTGAATAACTTGTGGTTTATGAATATAATGGAGTGTGATTGTGCTGTTAAAATGACCAATGGGAAAAACTGAGAGAAAACAGGGAAGAATTTTATGAAATGGTACAGAATGAAGAATCAGAAGTAGAATCACAGAACGAAGATCACAGTAGCCACAGTAATGTAAAGGGAAATAACAGTAAAAAGCATAGCAACTTGGTACAATGAAGTTAAAGAATTACAACCAATAGGAGAAAACATGAGAAAGAAGAAATAAAAATAGTTTCAATAATATTTTAAATAAGAATATAATGAGGCTATAAGTTGAATAAGAATCGATGAAATCAAGAGAAATAGAACTCCATCTCCCTGGAAACTCCTGCAAGAGTTGATTCTTAATGAAATATCATTGAAGTGTCAATAGGTCAAACAGGATGTTTCTCATCATTCTTCATACTATGTAATGGGGATAATCCAAATCATACTACCTACCACTGACAGGGAAGTTGCCTCTTTTCCCTTTTTTGTCTTCTGGTCTAAACTATGACTTGAGCAGCCTAGGTTCTAGTGCTAATTTTATTTACTTCTTTTAAATATTTAATTTATTTATTTTCAGTTTTCAACATTTATTTCCATAAGTTTTAAACTTTCCCCCCCACCCTCCCCAAGACAGCTTGCAACCCGATATGTGATCTACACATTCATTCCTATTAAACATATTTTCACATTAGTCACGTTGCATAGGAGAATTATAACAAATGGGAGACACCATGAGGAAAAAAAAAAACAAAATAAAAGAGTCTGTTTCACTCTTCATTCCAACTCCATGGTTCATTCTCTGGATGTGGGTGGAATTTTCCATCATGAGCCCTTTGGAAATGTTTTAAGTCTTCAATTGCTAAGAAGGGATGAGTCTATCAAAATCAGTCCTTACACAGTGTGGTTGTTCCTGTGTACAGTGGTCTCCTGGTTCTGCTCACTTCACCCAGGATCAGTTTGATCAAAGCTTTCAAGTTTTCCCAAAGTCTGCCTGCTCATCATTTCTTATAGCAAAATAGTATCCCATTACATTCATATACCACAACTTGTTAGGCCATTGCTTAATTGATGGGCATCCCCTCAATTTCCAGTTCTTGGCCACCACACAAATAGCTGCTATAAGTATTTTTGTACATGTGGAACCTTTTCCCATTTTTATGATCTCTTTGTGATACAGCCCTAGAAGAGCTATTGCTGGGTGGAAGGGTATGCACATTTTTATAGCCCTTTGGGTGTAGTTCCAGATTGCTCTCCATCATTTTGGATCAGCTCACAGCTCCACCAACAATGAATTAGTGTTCCAACTTTCCCACATCTTCTCCAGCATTTATCACTTTCCTGTTTTGTCATATTAGCCAATCTGGTAGGTGTGATGTGACACCTTGGAGTTGTTTCTCTCTAATAAATAGCTATTTAGAGCATTTTTTTCATATGACTCTAGATAGCTTTAATTTCTTCCTCTGAAAACTGCCTGTTCATATCCTTTGACCATTTATCCACTGGAGAATGACTTGTATTCTTGTAAATTTGACTCAGTTCTTGTATCAGTAAGGCAGAATTAATGATATCAGTGATGACCATGAATATGCCTGCATAGTTTGGAATCACATAATATAAGAGACTCTCTGTGTAGAAGGCAGAAGAAGTAAAACATTTATTGAGACACGAGAGAATAAAGTCCCAAAACCTATAATTCCAATTTGGCGTAGCAACAATTGTATCCCAAAACCAGTAAGTCTACTTCAATGCAATAGCAAGGCAATTAAAAGCCAAGCCATGCTGTAACCTTCCCCTTCTAGTTCTCTTTCTGTCTCTCCATCTCTCTGTGTCTTCCAGTTCTCAGTCTTTGTGTCTCTGCAGTCCTCTCTCAGCCCTTCCTATTCTCTGTCTCTGTGTCTCTGCAGTCCTCTCTCTCAGCCTTTCCAGTTCCGTCTGAGCTTAATGGCTATATGTAGGACCCGGATTTCTTTTATTTCTTTCCTTAACACAAACTTCAGAATCTTTCTAATTACTCATTAACCTCCCTAAACCATTCCAGTGCTCCTTGAAACAGTACTCTGATCCCTATTCAATACTAGAGGATTTACCCTGACACAAACCACTAGCTGTCAAAATAGCAAATACAGAATACTCCCAAACTTCTACCAATGAATGAAACTCTCTCTCTCTCTCTCTCTCTCTCTCTCTCTCTCTCTCTCTCTCTCTCTCTCTCTATGTATTTATGTATGTATACACACACAAATATATACATATATATGTATATGTATATATATGTACATATGTGTGTGTGTATATGTATGTATGTATATATATATTTTTTCCAGGATATACATACCCTTCTTTAGGGCTCGAGGGCCTCATACCTAATCAGCAAAAGGGTGCGGGCCTGCCTACAAACAAGCTTCCCCTAATCAAGTATCCCTAAACTAGCTCCATCTATGGACTATCAAATGGACAGGGAAGATCTTTAATCATATTAAGACCACAGTTCTCTATATATTTTAGAAATGAGGACGTTATCAGAGACATCTATTGCTAATTTTAAAAATAGCAAATAGTGCGACATGAAATAGATAATACTTCTTTCATAGGCTGAGTTGATAACTGCATCTGTGGTGGAATTTGAGGGATATCTCAAAGTCTGTCCGTCTGCAAATATCTCTTTAGTCTAACAATGCCTTAAATTCCACCATGCCAATAATAATAACCACTCCCTTGATTTAAGGAAGGAATTCTTTACCATTTTTGTGTATCATGGACACCTTTGGCAGTCTGATGAAACCAATGGGACCCTTGTCAGAATAATGTTTTTAAATAATTAAAAGAAATACCAATTTTAAATTAGAGATTAATGAAAATAAAGATGTAATTTTCCCAAAATCCAACTTCTCAGAATTTCTGAAATCTGCCCATGAACCCCTTAGGGGATCTATTTACCAGAGGTTTAAAAGCTGCAATGAAAGGAATTGAACCTCTACTAAGGGTGTTGTTGTTGCTGTTGTTGTTGTTGTTTTTAAGATACAATAGGAAACTCAGCAGTCATGTTATGATGATTTTGACCAGTTGAAGTAGAAGTTTGTGTTAAGGAAAGAAATAAAAGAAATCCAGGTCCTAAGCAATTACAGCAGATGGTGAGGGAGGAAGAATGTAAGAGCTCTGAGGAGAATAACTGTATATTTTTAATAGTGTAATTATTTAATCCCCCCAAAATCTGAAGTCTACATAAATGTACAGCAATAAGTATATAGGTAATTTATAGTATATTAATATAACCAATATTCTTAAATATAAGGAATAAAAATCAATATTAAAATGCCTTTATGAAATGAGAAATGAAAAGAAAGTAGAGCTAGTAGAAGATTATAGGTTTACTTGTACCACATAAGAGAATATTAAATGAGCATTAAAAATCTTGAAGGAACCATGTTGTTCAACTACAATCTCTGATTATAAAGAGACAAAATTGCTGGGTGGGAGATGAGAGGGTGGTTGGGAGGGAAGGAGTAGGGAAGGAAATGATAGGCCTCAGCTCTGTCTTCAACCTAGATCCCCCTCCTAAAACACCACTACCTACTTGGACCAGAGGAGAACCTTGGGAGCTTTGAAAGGTCTGGTAAATTCTGGACTTTCCTCATGAGCATGCTAGCATTGTACTTCATGACATCATGTCCTGGCACTATTGTCTATAATGGGAGCCAAGCATAACTGCATATAGATTTATGACTCTATAAGGAACCCAAATGACTCTCTAAAGGGATGTATATGACTCTATAAAGCACATCATGCTCAAAGGGAACTTCTTGAGTACTCCACAATTGGGCAAAGTGGGGGTGGGGAAGGGAAGAACTTCTAGCTATTACAAACTGTGAGTTACCCCTTTGCCAAGTGTTCTCAGTAAACTTGAATCCACTTTCTCTTGTATTCTGAAGGTACTTGTGGGAGAGTCTGTCATAGATTTGCTGGGGGAAAGGGGGAGAGTGAGGCAGAGGGTACCAATGATTCTTCATATGCCAACAAAGCAAATACCCCTTTAAAAAAAAAACTTCACAAAGAAGGAATATGAGTGATTGATCAAGAAAATCTCATGGAGATCTAAGCAACTGAAAATATTTATGATACTTTATGCATTGACATATATATATATATATATGTATATATATACATATATATATAGCTGTAAAAGAAATGTCATTGGTTATGTTGATTTCTGTATTGTCTCAATTCTTTATTTTAAATATTTTATATTTGTGATAAAAGTAAATAAAATAAATTAAAGTTTAGTAATATTCAGTATAAATACTAATTGACAATTATATTTTTATATTTCATATTTTTTATATTTATATGTATTTTATATATATAATTTTATTTATATTTATATATTATTATATAATATATATTATTTATATATATTATATTTATATATTTTATATTTTTTTAAAGCAGGGGATACAGATTTAAAAAGGATTTCAAAGATCATCTAGTATGATACTTTCATTTACAGATGAATGAGTGAACCTCAAAGAAATTAGTAGACATTCTCAAGGGCAAACTGTTAGCAGACTCGAATTTCAAATATGTTTTCTCTGATTTTAAATCTGATATTCTTCCTACTTTACAATGTTGTCCCTCGGTTTCAGCTAGATCATCTCTGAGATTCCTTCCAGCTACAACTCATCGGTCAGTCAAAAAACATCTATTAAACATATAAAACAAAATAGGCACTGTGCTAATTGCACAGGCACCAAGAAAGGCAAAGAACAGTGTCTGCCCTCAAGAAGCTTACAGTCTAAAGGGGGAAGACAATACTAAAAGAAACTGAAAAGGGACAAGGTGGGAAGGATAACAGGCATCAAGCATGGGGTTTTAATGAAATCCTGCAGTCACTTGGTACCCTGGGCTTCTTCCTTACACAGAGGATCTTGAAGGACGTCTCTTTTTACCTTTTGCCATTTATATTTGCAACATAATTTCTCAAGTAATAGAGAGGTAGCATAGAATCATAGATAGAAAGCTGGTGTTGAAGCCAGGAAGAGCAGGGTTCAAATCCTGTTTCTGACACTGATCTGCGTACCTTTGGGCATTAATATCATTTAATATCTTAGTGACTAGGTAGCTGTAGTTCTCTATGACTGTAAGTTACAGAGAAAGGGGAGAAATTTTCGTATTAGGAGGTTCCTTTAGATAAGTGCAATCACAAACACAGTCTCTCTCTATCCTTTCTCCAGTAAACAACTCTAATCACTTTAACATTTTATCATCCCTTCCAGCTCCAGTTCAGTGATAATAAGCAGATAAGAAGTGCAAAGGGCTAAAATGGAAATAAGCTTAGGGAAGCCCCAAAAGAGATTATTAGCACTTAGTTAATTAAATATTTTATGCATAGGACAATAGAGATCTTCTTTATAAGCTATAGTCTTTTAAAAAAGAATGAGAAGAGGGGAAAACTCCTTTATAAAAAGAAAAATACAATAATCCTTTATTTTTGTGTTAGGAAAAAAAACTGTTCAGTGTTAAAATATACTGAACAAGAAATGACATGTGTGACACCATAATTGATCAGTGCTCTGTTAATCCTGAGCAGTGAATGACATCTAATGAATATTTGGCTCCATGGTCTTAGATTACCACAGGTATTTTTGTTCCAGAAAGACATAAAAGGTGTGTAAGATGTGATGTTAATATGAGGTTGCCAGTATTTAAGCAGCTGTGCCATTTCTATATAAAGGTGAGGTGGAGGAAATGGAGTTCACTGGAGTGTTGCTATTGTGAGGTTGAAAGAAAGTTTCTTTATAAAAAGAAACTGGAGTAGAGAGTTTCACTTATTGGTGGAAGTTTGGGAGTATTCTGTATTTGCTATTTTGACAGCTAGTGGTTTGTGTCAGGGTAAATCCTCTAGCATTGAATAGGGATCAGAGTATTGTTTCAAGGAGCACTGGAATGGTCTAGGAAGGTTAATGAGTAATTAGCAAGATTCTGAAGTCAGAGAAGAGGATTTACCACAGAATAAGCGAGTTTGAGGTCAAATCAGAAGAAATTTGCGACAGGATTAACCAGGCAGCTTGTCATTCACTGTTCTAGACAGGTGAATGTCAGGTAAACAATAAAGCTTACATTTATTGTTTTCATATACATAGTGAGGGAGAAATGGTCTGTTTTCAGGAAGATAAAAAGTTAAGTGCTTCTGTTGGAGAGGCATTGGGGCATATTTGAAAGAGTTCTGGATTTGTATTAAGTGGCCCTGACCATGGTGCTTACCGGCTGGTTGACCACAAAGAAGTCCATGACTTTTTAAGTCTCAGCTTTCTCATCTTAAAATTGGGTTGTAGCATAGGAAAAGACAGTGGAGGAAGGTTAGTGCAACTTTCCTTTTATATAAGAGGAGACTGAAGCCCAGATAGATTAAAGCGACTTTCTCAAAGTCATATAAAAAGTGTCAGACACAGGATGTGAAACCATGTCCTCTATTTGATATCTTGCACTTTCCACTGAATTATGTGATCTCTAGGAACAATTAAAAATTGCTGTAAAGCTCAAATGCACTAATGTCTAAGCATCATAATGTAAAGGAAAAAGTGCCTGATTTAGCTATAGGGGGCCTGGATTTAATTCCCAGCCCTGTCAACTACTACCTAAGTGACCTCAAACAAGCCACTCAATGTCTCTTGGCCTCAATTTCTTCCTCTGTAAAATAAAAGCACTGGACTAGAATCAGGGGTGGGGAACCTATAGCCTCCAGGCCTGTGGCCCTCTAGGTCCTCAAGTGTGGCACTTTGACTCCAAACTTCACAAAACAAATCCCCATAATAAAAGGATTCGTTCTGTAAAACTTGGACTCAGTCAAAAAGTTACACAGAAGGAACTAGAAGACCATATATGACCTCCAGAATTCAAGTTCCCCACCCCTAGACTAGATGAACTCTAAGGTCCCTTCCAGTTCTAAATCTATGATGATCTTGAGAAGTAAATTTCTTGAACTTAAATTCAATTATCCCTTTTAAATTTTATTTGGTTCAATTTTCTAACCTACCGAGAACATTTAAGTTACTGAGTATCTCATCCAGTATGTTAGTGATTCCTTTTTGCTCTAGATTACCTTTAAATCTGATAAATCTATGATTATCAGTCTATATCAATCTATATACATCTATATTTATACCTCTATTCAAATAATTAATAAAGAGATGAAACAGGTGAGGTCACAGTTAACTTTGGGTTTACTGGCTAGATTTCTTTTTCGAAGACCAACCCCTAAACCTAATTCACTCTGGATCTTATTGATTGGACAGTAGGTCCCTGCTCAAGCACCACTTAATGGTTAGTTTTTGGGCCATCCTGAGTCAGAGTGACTACAAATAGCGACTGTTTCTCTTTTGGCCAGCAAGTCTCAGTGTTTTCTCCTCCCAGTTTATTTTTTTTCATTTTATTAAAGGGACCATCCCTTGACTCACTTCTTAAAAGAGGCCTATTCATTCAATGGGTGTTGCTTCTCTCAAAGTGAGAACTTGAAAAGACCTTAGCTTAAAAGGGCCAAGGTCTCCCACTGCATCCTGGGCCTTCTCTAGTCTTCCTGATTGATATCTGGCCACTGGACTCAGATGGCTCTGAAGGAGAAAGTGAGGCTGGTCACTTTGCACAGTCCTCCCTCACTCAAATCAAAATCAATTTCAAGTCATATCGTCATATCCTTGATGTCATGGTCCTCTTCAAGAATAAAGGACAAACCACAATGATTCCTTTTAGCTCTATATTACCATTAAATTTGATAACTATACTATCTCTACCTCTATTCAAATGATTAATAAAGACATGAAATGGTAAGTTTCAGGGGGATGCTCTTTTGTATATCTCCTAAGCAGACATGGAAAAATTAATGATGACCCTTTGAATCGATTTTAACCGATTTTAATTCATCTAATTAAACTATTGTTCAGTACACTTCTCTATCTGTTTTCCACAAGAAAAACATTAGATACGTCACCCATATATTTTTCCTGAGATTGAGAGAAAGCCCAAGGTCTCTTCAGTTGTAACACTATCCCTCATTGTTTCATTTCCCAGCAGGAAAAATGTCACCTGAAGTCAAAACAGCAGAGAAGGAAATCCCAACTAAAGCCTTTTAAAGATATCCTTATTTCCAGTACTAGAACTGCAGAAAGAAGCTACTATCTGCCATCTTGTATAGAGACCAGAATAAGTTATAGAACTTTGACACATACTCCAAAATTGTTCTAAGGCACTTCATTACTCATCATCATAACTCTCAGAAGGAGCCCTCCAGCCTCTTCCATGTACAGAAGTACCTGGCATTTACCAGGAAGACATCAACTAATGAGAAGTCAAACTAAGAGAAAGAAAAAGGCCAACTGAGGTCTTTTGAAGGAATATTAATTATCAGATAAATAGATAAAGATTAAGATAAAGAACTATGGAAACTGAATTTAGATCAGAGCATACTATTTTCACTTTTTATTCTTTTTTGTGGCTTTTCTCTTGTTCTGTTTCTTCTTTGATAACATGACTAATATGGAAATCTTTACATGACTGCACATGTATAACCTATGTCAGACTGCATACCATCTGGGGGAAGGGGAATAGGAGGTAGGAGGTAGGGAAGGAGAAAAAAGTTAGAACTCAAAATTTTATAAAAATGAAAACTATCTTTACGTGCAATTGGAGAAAAAAAGTAAAATACTCTTTCCAAAAAAAAAAAATAGAAAAAAATGGGAACTGGTATGCAGTTTGGAACAGTTCTATCCTTTTGGAATTATAGTCCCATACTAAAATTAGTGGTTTAAAAATCACTCTTACTTATGTTAATGAAGTAATATAGATATTATCAGAAACAAAAGAACAATTTGTTATAAGATGTTAGAACACAGAAATATTTGGTAGAAACACAATTGTTACATATGGCATTATCTTTTGATGGAGTTCAACTTTCCTCTTCTTCTCCCCTTTTGAAAGGATACTGAAATATTATTCTGATGTTCATAGATATTCAACTGCAGTTTTTGTCACTAATATGATTGTATAAATGTTAATAAAATCATTTTGAAAACCTTGCCTCAGAATTATCACACACTAAAAATATTAATTCATTTTTATTAAGTTCTGGGTCTCTTGTGGTTATCTCAGTAAGGAAACACATTTCATTACAGTTTTGCTGCATCATTTTTACAGTGGAATATATCAATGCACTTGCTTAGCACATGTCTAGGCACTACAACATTGATTTCATTGATCTGAGGAACCCACCTGTGGGAAGTTATTATATTTTTTTGAAAAACTTATTAATTAATGCAGTTTGAACCTAGTTTTGCATGGCTAAAAATTGTCTACCTTAAAAGCTTATCCCAGAATTTAGTCTGACCTCAGAGAGGCTCCAGGGAAATTGATGTCTATGGAATACTTAGATGCCACCTAACACTTTTTTAATTGGCTCAGTCTTGTTTTGTTGTTCTTGTTGTTCAGCTGTGTCCAACTCTTCATAACCCCATTTAGGTTTTTCTTGGCAAGGATAGTGGATTGGTTTGGGTCACACAGTTAGTAAGTGTTGGGGATACAGTTGAATTCACAATAATGAGTCTTTTTGACTTCAGGTCCAGCACTCTATCCATTGTGTATCATAACTGCCCCTGTCTGTCTCTACATGACAAAGTCTATAAGATTTTCTTAGCAAAGATTTTGGAGTGGTTTGCCATTTCTTTCTCCAGTGTGTCTCCATTTTACAAATGAGGAACTGAGGCAAATAGGGGTTAAGTGACTTGCCCCAGGTCTTATTCTGAGTTCACCCAAAGGTTATATTTTGGGTTTCCCAGATTATATTACATGTTTATACTTACTTACTGATAAGCATCTCAAATTGCCCTTCTCTTGAAACTACCCAGAACCTAAGAGAGGCCAATCAAGTAAATTTCTTTATGTCTTACAAATACTCAAGGAGGGAACCACACCTTTTTTTGGGGGGGGGGGGTCTCCTTTTTCCAAATGATCTAATAAAGTTCTTTCTAAAATTATTTCAGGTTTTGGGAATTTGTTCTCTACTAAAACAACCAAAGGAGGAAATTCTCTCTACCAAAAGGTTAGCACTTTTTCTGCAACTTACTGTCTTAGAAAGCTGCCTACTAGAGAAATCTAGGAGAGGTTCAGTGACTTATCATAACCATGTTCTGAAGCCAGCTCTTCTTGGCCTTGAAAGTAACTATCCACCATACTATGCTGCCTCTTATTCTTAGAGAGAACTTGAAAATATAGTTTTCCCCCAAATTATCCAGTTTGGGATTTTCTGAGTTATTTAAGATGTGTTTCAATAACTCTTGACTCTACAAAGCATAGTTCTAATATTAAACTGTCCTCTCATTTCTCCCAAGCCTTTAAATCCCCCCTGCCAGGACTCTAAGAAAATGTTTGTTTCTATTTTTATGTCAGTTTTATTTTGGCCCCCAGGAGATATACAGTATTAGAATGACCAAGTTCTGCAACACAGACATACAGAACATAAGAAAGAAGTACACAAATGGAGGGAGAGCAACAGGAACCAACAATTTCTTGTAAATAAAAAGAAAAATGCACTTAAGAATTCCTAGCTATCGGCAACCACACTTGCCCTCGATGTTTCAAATGGTACAGTATGGTGAAGATATGTTATAATTCTCCCTCTTATTGTAACTGAAGGCGAATGTGATGATTTTCTTGAAAAGGAGACACAAGACATTTCATTTTCTGACTATGTATCTTACCGTTTGATTGATAAAACATCAAGCCAGTGACATATTTTTAATGAGCTTTTAGCTGCCTACATGTACTTTTTATAATCTTGGCAGCATGCCTTGCCTTTCCTATTCATTTCTACTTCTTATGTTTGTGGCTAGAATATACAATAAGCATACTCAAAAAGAGAATGCTTAAGACAGTTCTTCTGCTAAAGTAGAAATTCAAAAGTGAAACTTGTTTAAATTACATTCATAAGAAGCTATTGCTACTTTGATTTTTTCCTGAATTTTAGTCTAAAGGTGGTTTTTTACCTATCTCAATACAGTGTATGTGGTTACAATACACATATATGTATATACATATTCATGCATATAAAACTCATGTATACATATATAGTGTATGTTATACATATATTTATGCAAGAATATAGGGTGTTTTGTAAAGGAAATATATGCATAAAGTTATAGAATTATTCATCAAAAAGCAATCACCTTCATAAGAGATTATATTTCCCCATTTTCTTTATGGTTAGCATTTCATAGTAATAAACTAAGATCACCTAATCAAATAATAATAGGTAACATTTATAGAGTATTCTAAGGTTTACAAATATATATTTGTGTGTATTTACATAATATACACCTTACCCATATTTAATCATATATATGTTTGTATATATACATATATGTGTGGGTACACTCATGTAAATATTATCAAAGGGGATGATTCAAAATTTTCTGGAGATATTCTTTGATATTCTAGGTCTCTATTTATACCTGGAGATGTTATAATACGATCTTATTGTACAAACTAAATAGCTCATAAAACTGATAATGATAATAGCAATAATACTAATATTATTAATAATAATAATAATAAAGTAGTAGTGGTAGTAGTAGTAGTAGTAGTATAGGTTAGGGTTTGAGAAATGTTTTACAAATATGGTATCTTCATAAAAGACCTGGGAGATAGGCGCTATTATTACCTGCATTTTATACATGAGGAAACTGATGCTAAAAGAGTCTAAGTAACTTGTCCAGGGTAGCAAGAAAGTATTTGAGGCCAGATTTGAACTCATGTATTCCTGACACTTTGTCCAATTCTCTATCCATCTAGCTACCTTTAAACAGTCAAATCAAATTAAATTTCAGAATTAATGAGATCAGTGATGTTACAGTTTGAAAATGGAGAAATTTGTCTCTCATATATTCAACACTAAGGAGTATGATTCTGTGGGGCATAATTATTTTTTCCTCCAGAACATAGCTATATATCAATTTTATACAATGTTTCTGCTTATTCATTCAATGTATATTCACATTCAATAGATAGCTCTCAGTACATTTATTTTGTATGCTGGACCTATCTATGCAGGTATAAAATAACTAATTAATTCAATACATTCCAGAAGATCTATGAATCAATGTAGGCTTTTCCCTCTAACCAAGTAGACTGCAATCTATTCATTGCTATCCACTTAACTTGTTTATGTCTCACCATCACTTCATTCCAAGGGGTCTGCCCAATGTGTAAAGGGCCTTTTTTAATCTCCTGTGGCATTGAGAAGGTATCAGTAGAGTCCAGCAACTCTATTATCAGCTGCTGCTTGCTCAGGAATAGTCTATCTTTGCATTGGAGAACACATTTATTTGATTACAATGCTTCATAGTTTCTCTTTCATAATTCCTTTGTTGTCACATATTGTAGCTTTCCCCAGTACACTATATACCTCTTCAGTGACCTTGGGCAACCATGTCCAGCTTCACCTTCTTAGAAAGCTCAATATTCAATTGCCCAAAGGCATTTAGCATCACTAGAAAAATGTTTTATTACAAAGACAAATAAGGGGGGCAGAGCCAAGATGGCGGCTGGCAAGCAGGGACTTGAGTGAGCTCCGTTACCGAGTCCCTCCAAAAACCTATAAAAAATGGCTCTGAACCAATTCTAGAATGGCAGAACCCACAGAACAGCAGAGGGAAGCAGGGCTCCAGCCCAGGACAGCCTGGATGGTCTCTGTGTGAGGTCTATACCACACAGAGCTCAGAGCTGGGAGCTGGGAGCTGGGAGCTGGGAGCAGGGAATGGAGTGGAGCAGAGCCCAGCTTGAGCAGCATGGACCATCCAGACCAGAAGCTGGGCGGAGGGGTCTAGCACCCTGATTTAGTGAGCTGAGGCAGTTACCAGACCGCTCGACCTACAAACACCAAAGACTGCGGAGAAGGTTAGTGGGAAAAGCTGCGGGAGTGGAAGGAGTTTGTGGTTCGGCTTCCAGCCCCCTGGGCAGCGGAGGTGGGGCAGCTACAGCTGTTGTTACTTCCGGCTCCAGGCCCACCTGGTGGGAGGAATTAAGTGGCAGATCAGACCAGGGGTGCACAGCCTGCCGAAGATCTAAGCCCAGTTCGGGTTGGGGGTCCTTGGGGAAGGAGCAGTGCGGGTCTGACAGAGCTGGCACCTCCCCCCCAAACGTGGAACATAGAACTCGTTAGTGTACAAGCAGTCATACCCCACTGAAAAACTCAAGGGTCAAGTTAGTTGGTTGGGAATATGGCCAGGCAGCGAAAGCACACCCAGATTCAGTCTCAGACTTTGGATTCTTTCTTTGGTGACAAAGAAGACCAAAACATACAGCCTAAAGAAGACAACAAAGTCATAGAGCCTACAACAAAAGCCTCCAAGAAAAACATGAACTGGCCCCAGGCCATAGAAGAACTCAAAAAGGATTTGGAAAAGCAAGTTAGAGAAGTAGAGGAAAAATTGGGAAGAGAAATGAGAAGGATGCGAGAAAACCATGAAAAACAAGTCAATGACTTGCTAAAGGAGACCAAAAAAACACTGAAAAATACACTGAAGAAAACAACACCTTAAAAAACAGATTAACTCAAATGGCAAAAGAGCTCCAAAAAGCCAATGAGGAGAAGAATGCCTTGAAAGGCAGAATTAGCCAAATGGAAAAGGAGGTCCAAAAGACCACTGAAGAAAATACTACTTTAAAAATTAGATTGGAGCAAGTGGAAGCTAGTGACTTTATGAGAAATCAGGATATTATAAAACAGAACCAGAGGAATGAAAAAATGGAAGACAATGTGAAATATCTCCTTGGAAAAACCACTGACCTGGTAAATAGATCCAGGAGAGATAATTTAAAAATTATTGGACTACCTGAAAGCCATGATAAAAAAAGAGCCTAGATACCATCTTTCAAGAAATTATCAAGGAGAACTGTCCTGATATTCTAGAGCCACAGGGCAAAATAGAAATTGAAAGAATCCATCGATCACCTCCTCAAACAGATCCCAAAAAGAAATCTCCTAGGAATATTGTCACCAAATTCCAGACCTCCCAGATCAAGGAGAAAATACTGCAAGCAGCCAGAAAGAAACAATTTGAGTATTGTGGAAACCCAATCAGAATAACCCAAGATCTGGCAGCTTCTACATTAAGAGATCGAAGGGCTTGGAATGCGATATTCCGGAGGTCAATGGAGCTAGGATTAAAACCTAGAATCACCTACCCAGAAAAACTGAGTATCATGTTCCAAGGCAAAATATGGATTTTCAATAAAATAGAGGACTTTCAAGCTTTCTCAGTGAAAAGACCAGAACTGAATAGAAAATTGGACTTTCAAACACAAGAATCAAGAGAAGCATGAAAAGGTAATCAAGAAACGGAAATTGCAAGGGACTTACTAAAGTTGAACAGTTTTCTTTACATTCCTACATGGAAAGATGATGTGTATGATTCATGAGACCTCAATATTAGGGTAGTTGAAGGGAATATGCATATATAATATGTATATGTTTATGTATATATATATATATATGTATATATATATAAGGGAATGCGTGTATATGTATATAGCTATGTGTATATGTATGTATGTGTATGTAAGTATATATATATATGTCTGTTTTTATATATATATACATATATATATATGTATATGTAAAAGAGAGAGAGCAGACACAGGGTGAGTTGAAGATGAAGGGAAGATAGCTAAAAGAAATAAAATGAAATTAAGGGATGAGAAAGCAACATACTGAGAGAGGGAGATAGGGAGAGATAGAATGGGGTGGATTATCTCGCATAAAGGTGGCAAGAGGAAGCAGTTCTGTGGGAGGAGGGGAGAGGGCAGGTGAGGGGGGGAATGAATGAACCTTGCCTGAGGGGGAATACCATACATACTCAGTTGGGTATCTCACCCCACAGGAAAGAAGAGGGAGGAAGATAAAAAATAAAAGGGGGGGATGATGGAGGGGAGGGCAGATGGGGGTTCAGGTAATCAAAACAAACACTTTGGAAAGGGGACAGGGTCAAGGGAGAAAATTTAATAAAGCAGGATCGGTTGAAAAGGAGCAAAATGTAGTTAGCCTTTCACAACATGAGTATTGTGGAAGGGTTATACATAATGATACATGTGTGGCCTAGGTTGAATTGCTCGACTTCTTAGGGAGGGTGGGAGGGAAGGGAAGAGGGGAGAGAATTTGCAACTCAAAGTTTTAAAATCAGATGTTCAAAAAAAAAAGTTTTTGCATGCAACTAAAAAATAAGATACACAGGCAATGGGGCGTAGAAGTTTATCTTGCCCTACAAGAAAGGAAGGGAAAAGGGGATGAGAGGGGAGGGGGGTGATAGAGGTGAGGGTTGACTGGGGAACAGGGAAACCAGAATATCAGCCATCTTGGAGTGGGGGGGAGGGTAGAAATGGGGAGAAAATTTGTAATTCAAACTGTTGTGAAAATCAATGCTGAAAACCAAATATGTTAAATAAATAAATTTAAATTAGAATTCCAAAAAAAAAAACAAAGACAAATAAGGGGAGTTCCATTTAGCCAGAATTTTGCGATTATGAAGGTAAACAAAATTCCCAAAGAACAATTTACTTAAATATATTTATAGAGAGACAGTTACATGAAAAAATTCCATCATGTTGATTTTGTTTAGACAAAATTAAGGGTTGACATATTTCCCGCCACCCCACATATACATGTTTTCACTTTTTATTTTGGTGTCACAGTTTATTTTAAGTCTAAATATCCTCTAGCACACTATAGTTCAAGCCAATTGGGAGCTTTTGTGGGTCAGTAGCTAAGCAACAGATTGAAAGCCTAGAGGCTATCAGTGCTTTACTTGCTCAACCAATCACATTCTGTGATGGTGAGCAAATCAGTTAACCTTCCCATTTCAGTATTCCCTCCTCTGTTAAAAAGAGGTAGTATTCTCAGTTTTCTTTCCACAATTATGTGAAATACCCAAGAAACTTCATGAACTGTGTAATTGATGCTACGTTAAGTATCAGTTCAACTATTCCCTCTATTTTGCCTATCTTTCTGTCTGGCTTTATACCATCTATCTTTATCTATTACCTTTTTATGTATTTTTCTGTCATCTATCTACACACACACACACACACATGAGAGAACAGTGAATAGATCAGGAAAATCTACTAGGTAGGACTCATGCACATCCCCCCTCCCCTTATTTGTTGATTATAAGTCACATTTATATGATACCTTATATTTACCCAGTGCTTTCTTTATATCAAATTCAAGAAAGAGGCAGTTTAGTATCTATATATTTAGCATGTCAATGTGTATCTGTCTATATATTCAAGGATATACTTAGACATATCTACATTCATATCATTTATATATCCATATATTTCTAGCTATCCTAGCTAGCTAGCTATAGCTATATAGATCTGGCTACCTAGCAAGCTAGCTAGCTATAGCTAGATAGATCTATATGACTATATGGTTATAGATAGGTAGATAGATAGATAGATAGATAGATAGATAGATAGACAGATAGATAGAGAGACGGAGGGGGAGAGAAGACAAGAGTTAGAGGATGAGTATATATTTTTAAATGGGGACAAATAACCTGTAATGTGTATCTTTGATCTAATACTACAGAAGTTTTCTATAAATGACATCACATAGCAGAATAGTAGGAAGTATTGGATATTGATTCAGAAAACCTGAATTCATATTCTGATTGATATCCCTACCAATAGAATCTTAGGCAAATCATGTAAGCCCTTTATATATCAGCCTCCTCACTTGTGAAATGGGGATAATAATATCTATAAGTGCCTATCACAGAGTTGTTGGGACATGGAAATGAAATACCATATGTAAGGTTTTTTGCAAACCTCCATCTTCTCTATAAATGATAGTTTCTTCAAAGTCATTTAACTTCTCTGATTCTCAATTTCTTTATCTATGAAATTGGGGAACTCATGGGTCCCTAGGTCTAAAACTTGAAGAAAACTTAGAGTTGGCATAATTGACCTACATTATTTTATAGATGAGGAACTAAGGCCTAGAAAAGTTAAGTTACTTGCTCATGATCATACACATAGTAAGGGGAAAATTCAGTATTTAAACTCAGATGACTTGCATCCAAATCCTGTACCCTTACCACTATACTTACCACAATGCCTATCGTACGGGTTTTTTTTGTAAGGAAAATATTATGTTTCTGTAAAGTGGCACGTGAACATGAGGTAGCATCATTATCAAGAATAATAAAATGAAGAAAAAACTACAGGAATCTTGAAAAGTAGATTTTCAAAATCCATTGATTTTTTTCATTAAATAAAGATGTTGCAAGGGTTAACTTATAGAGTGTGCCTGGTTTTCCCCATTGTTTGCTTGTTGTTTTTCATTTGTTTATTTTCTGTTGTTGTTTTTAATGGCATTGCCAATGGCTACAATCACATAGCTCTTCTGTTGACTTGATCTTTGGGGTTCGGTTTTGCTCCAAGAATAAATGATTTGGCACGATCTATCCTTCATGATACTCACACAGAAGCAAATTAACTATGAACACACTGATTTAGGGAAGGTGGGTCAACATGTTCAACTCACATAATGGTCAAAATAATATGGGAGTTTTTTTCTTCTTTTCTTTTTCTGCCTTTAAATCAAAAATGTTAATTTTGCATGGGTTTCCAAAAGGGCCCTAATCCTGGGCAATCTCAAATCATGTCAACTCCAAACAGTGGTATCCCACCACTATAGTCATTTCAGTCCTTTGATTGTCACTATTACATTATATAGATAATGGGTTTATGCAGGCAGGTGATACACACAAATGACAGATGGCAGCTTTGGTGGTACTGGTTGGGTTGGTGCTTCTTCACTGGACTTTAGTGATGGCTTCATGGATGGAGGTAGCCACATAATCCAGATTCTTTGTGGTAAGGCCACATATGTTGATCCCACCACTTGGCAGCAGGTCGATGTGCTTTTCATTAATCAGATATTCTATTTGCTTATTAGTTAACTCTGTTAACTTAACATTCTAATCTGTTCAGTGATGTGATTCCAGGTTCCTGGGGTGCCAAGGGCTTTGAGGCATGATCTGAGTTCAGCTCTCATTAACAGAATCCAGTCAGCAATTGTCTTAACATTTTCTTTCCACATAGTTAAGAGCCCAGGGATGCAAAGGGTAGTTGCCCTATCTGAGTTCCCTGAGCAGGAGGGCTGGACCACAAGACACACACACACACAATCTCCTCCATCTGGGAAAGACATGTAGGACATTGTCACCATCTTTCCAAACCAAAGTCAGGTTCCCTACCCCCTTATTGTAGAGCCTGAAGTTCTTGGGGAGGGACTGAGCACAGAAAATCTCAAAACTGTCATTCCCAACATGACAAACAGACTAGGCATCCTCATCTAGGTCCTCAGGTGCAAAACCTTGATAGGCTGAATCAAAGAAAGGGAACAGAAATCAGTGCTTCATGACAGCAGCAATCTTCTCCCATTGCTCTGGAGTTGGATCAGTGCCAGTGCGGTTTTGTGCACAGGTGTGAAGGACAAAGACAGAGAACTCTGGAGCATTCTCCATATCTTGCAGCAGGCCCTGATGGTAAAGCCATCTCTTAGCTTCATTCCAATAATGTTACGTTCAGAAGTCCATAAAGCCAACCAGCAGCAAGCACACCATTATGATTTTCCGAGGTTGGAGAAGACATGTACACAGGAGTGGCTCCATTATTTCTTCCGTTTTACCACTTGCAAAAGAACTTGGCTCCAACTCAAATGGTACCTGTTTCCCCCCAAAGCCTGCATGCTTTCTATCTGCTTCTCCCTTATGGCTGGGCTGTCACCCCCAAGAACAATTTGGGAAGTATTGTTTCAGAATTCTGGAATTCCAAGATGGGCAAGTACTGATGGTTTAGAGTGTCTTTTCTAGCAATCTGATGTTCCTCCTTTCTCACTACTGGCAAAACCCTGGACTGGCAATCATCTAAGTGACATGAGCCCACTCCTAGGTTGACCTTGCAGGGTTATGGGTCACTCCGGACATGTGTGGTGACCTTGAAGACTAAGACTGGCTGTGCCTGGGGCACATTCGCAAAGATGGACAAAGGCATGGCTGAGGGTGGCAGCAAGGGTGCAGACTCCTTTGGGTCCAGCTCCTGCTCCTAAGGCCCCGTTCCTGAAGTCCTTGACAGGAGACAGGAGCCTATAGCACGCAAGAAGCTGCGCAGATGGTCTCGGGGGAGGATACCTCTTCATTGCTTTTGTCTATTATTATCTGCATGATTGGGACTGGGTCTGGATAAGCAGCAGAAAGTTCATGTATGCTGAGGATTAAGAGTAAACCAAAATTATATTTCACAACTCTGCATTGAGACACCAAACTTTGTGTCCAAATATTATAAGTAGAGTTCATCTGGGGCATCTTCAATGTGCTTGAGAGAGACCTTCTTCCAGCATTCCTGGCTCAGGCAGCAAACGGTTCATTCTCTGTTTTGTTTTTGAGGGATTAAGAGTAGGGTATGGGAAAGAAATTCCTTTCCCTTCTGCATCTGGAACTCAGAGCTTCCAGTTTGGATCAAATGACTGACTGCAACCAATTTATATGGAAATGACTTGATCCATACTCCCTTATGAGCTGTGAGCTAAACTTAGGACTACAAGGATGTGTGTGAACTGGATATGTATATGCTTGCCTTGTTTTCATGAAAAACACAGTTGTTTCCTATATGTGGGTGTTTTAAGTGGTGGTGTAATTTTTTTAAGTTTTAGTGTTCTGAGAATACCTCAAGACCAAACAATTGATAAATGGTCAAAATATATTGACAGGAAGTTTTCTGATGAAGAAATCAAAACAGTTTGTAGTCATATAAAAATTGCTCTCAATTACTATTGATTAGAGAAATACAAATTAAAAGAACCTTGAAGTATCATTTCATACCTACTGGGTTAGCTAAAATGATTGAAGGGGAAAATGACAAGTGTTGTAGTGGATGTGGAAAAAGTAGGGCACTAGTTCATTGTTGGTGGAATTGTAAACTGATCCAATCATTTTGGAGAGCAATTTGGAATTATGCCCCAAGAGTTCTTAAATTACCTATATCCTTTGACCTAGAAAAAAAACACTACTAGGCCTATTTCCAAACATGATTAGGGGAAAAGGAAAGGAATTTGTAATTTCTAAAATGTTTGGAACAGCTCTCTTTGTGGTGACAAAGACCTAGAAATTGCATGGATGTCCACCAAATAGGTTATGGCTGAACAATCTGTGGTACATGATTGTGATGGAATACTACTGTGCTATAAGAAATGATGAATTCGATAATCATAGAACAACATGGAAAGACTTGCACCAAATAATGAAGAGTGAAAGGAGCAGAAGCAAGAGAATATTGTATACAGTAACAATAGTATTTTTATAAGAACAACTTTGAAGGAGTTATTTTTATTATTATAAGTACCCAAATCAAATATAAAAGACATGAAGAAAGACACTATCTACATCCAGAGAATGAACTGATAAAAAGAAGTATGTATAGGATAATTTTACATATATATGCCTATTTTGTGTCTATTGGTAGCCATCTCTAGAGTTTGGGGGAGGGGAGAAGGAAACAAAAAGAAATTTACATAATAATTGTGTTTTATATTTGAAAGGAATAGCAAGTTGTGTATAGTAGATTTGCAGTTTTATGCACAATCATCCTTTTTATTGTTGTGTTATAGAAAATCTTGTTTTATTCCATAAATTAAAGATCAGATTTAAAAAAAAATTGAGGGAAAACAACCATAACAAAATAAAACTATAAGATATTACACTATGCCCTTCCATAACACTGTACAGCAATATTTTAAAAAAAGAAAATGGTTGTGGGGCGTGAAAGAACCTGTTCTTTAACTGCAATGACTTGGGAATGAAGGTAGGTATAAAACAATTTTCCAATGGGAATTTAGCTAGGTTGACAAAAGAACCAGAGAAATTTTCTGTCTCCTTAATCATTAAAATTGGTTAGGTTCTTACATCATTGATCCAGATACTGTACAATACAAAGACATTTTATTAGCTATCATCAGCATTTGCCACAGAGCCATCAGGATATTAAGAAATGGATCTTAAACAAGAAAAGATGGTGAAAACTCTGTAAACAAACATTATGAAGATTTGAAGACAGAGTTAAATCTTGCAAGATTTTTCAAGCCCTGGGAGCAAGAATGCAATTGGAATTACTCCCAGAATGCTACTCTGGACACCATTTGGTTATCAGCTTCAGTTTCCATTGACCTGATCAAGGGAAACTCTGTTAAGAGCTGTATATATCCATTTCACTAAGCTGCTTTCTCTTTCTAGTAGCAAGTTCTTAGGCAAATTGAGCATACCAGTAAATCATTCTGTAATGTACCATTTCCAGGCATTGCCTTAGAAAATTCATAAGAATATTAAGCTTCCTCTATTCCCATAATATTTTAGTGATTTTGACATTTAATATAACTTTGCCTTACATTCACTTACAAAAGCAGTCAGATCCTGACAGCCACCATCACAATCTCAGTGACCCTTATCATATCTTGGGAAGAAACAAATCAATAGAAGAACCTCAAGGAAATATCCATTTCATGTTAAACTGGCAATGAAGTAAATAAGAACAGATGTGCCACAGAGGCAACTGAGTCACAGCAAAGATTGCTGAACAAAACCAAAGAGTTCCTAACTGATTCTTACAACCATTTCATTTCTAAGGAAATGGAAAGAGATCAATAGAAATTTACTCATCCATTTTAAGAGGCTTTATCTCAGTTTCATTTCCACTTTCTTGTTCAAGGTTTCTGCCACTGTTAGTGGGATAAGACCTGCATTCATTTCTAAATCTAAATACCAATTCCTCCTCTATCTATATTACTGAAAGCTTTCTTCTAAGATGGGCTTCTTGCAACAGCTTCCTGCTTTGCACTGTGGTAAATGAATCTCATAAGTTTAATATTTGTTTCTATCATAAGAAGAGAACATTTCTGATTTAAATTTACCATCCCTCCATATTGCAGGCACAGTATTTAGAAGTTCACAGAGAGAGTTATTATCCCAATTAGAACAAGACAACAACACAGCCATGCCAAGCTTTTGAGACTTCCATCATGCTGTAAATATTTTCTCTCATTAAAAGAAAGGATAATATTGGAAAACTCAAACAGCATTTCCTTGGGAGATCTCAAAAGTTACTTGACAAACCAAGAGCTCAAATATTTTGTGTGGAACTCTTCACTTTAAAATATACCTTCACCCCCAAAATTGAAAAATTATGTGGTGGCAAAAAGGGATACTGTGGCATTGGCCACTAGGCCTGGGGCCAACTGTTAAAAAATGCCAATTCGTGAGCTGACAACAAGAATAAACCTTTTGGTGAATAATTTTAGCCAAAATAAATTGATATATTTTCCCCTACCTCTACTCAAACTCCCTTACCATTCACCTTCAGATTACCTAAACACACCTTTGCCATTGTTACAGCAAGTAGTCACAACACCTACACTACAAAATGGACAGCACTTGTCACTTTGACTACAATGATCACCCCCTTCCTTGCAAAAATAAGAACACCTTAAGACTTACCATCCCTTGTTAGCATGTAATCTCCTGGTCCTCCATATCTAGCAATCTTACTCAATTCCCAGTATATCCAAGAGAGCTCTACTTGAAATTTTCCCATAATGTACTCATGATTGTAGGTGATTTATGTGGATGAAAGTTATATGATAAGAATAGAGATCTAAATATCAATATTTATTTTGCAAATTGAAGGTCAGCTTATATATGAATATAACATATATGCCTTTATGTATAGAATATTTAAGTGAAACACCAGAATTTTAAATTGTGTTCATTGATAAAAATCTAAAATTTTAGCCCCACTCAACTATGTTATAATACTGAATCTATTTAGACTTCTTCTTCACACTAGACAAAATACTGCCATTATGTTATATATTCATAAAAAGTCCAAAGGTTCTAGAAAAGTGACAACAGTTCATTTTTGTTGTTTTGTTTTGTTTTGTTATATTTTTGTTTTTCTTTTTCTCAACTCTTGGTCTTCTGGGATTTAGCATGGATGCTTTCCCATCTGGATCTATTTTCTTTTATACTTATGAGCTTTTGCCAAAATTTAAATGGCAATGAATTACTTTTTCCCCCTTCTTTTTTTGTCAGAAATTCACAGTATTTTGTTAATTTAGTTTTGACAGGTAAGGATAAAAAGGTGACCACTGCGTTTTGATATTTGCCACCACAAAGTACATCTGGTATTTGAAATTAGCAGGTGCCCCTGAGGCAGCAGTGGGAACACATAAAATGTTATCTGATTAATCAAAACAAAATGTTATTACAACCTGTCTAATGTTATAAACCATTGGCAATTAAAAGGGGATTTCCTGTCTGGTTTGGTAAAATTTTCAATACAGGATGAAACCAGTTCTGGGACCTATATAAGAATTTCTGAAAAGTTAACACCTTATAGGTCTGTGATGATATATCTATAGGAAAACTCCATCCATATATCAAGCCACCACATGAAGATGATAAGTTTCATAAGCTATCTTGACATTTCCAAATATCTCGTTTTTGGTATGTAAGCAGATATATTTTATGTCATTCCGCCTTCCACCCTTGCCTCCTTAACTTGTCATTAGCTGAGCAGATTACACCTGGATAGGTATAGGTATAAGTATGAAGTTGTCAACAAGCATTTGTTAAGTTCCTACTATGAGCCAAGCATTGTGCTAAGTGTTGACTATAACAAAGGGAGAAAATAGTCTTTAACACCAAGAAGTTCAGATAGGGGAGAAAACAACCAAACAACAAGGTACAAACAAGATATATAAAATAAATTCAAAGTAGTTTGTCTGCATTTGACCAACAAAGAATTTAGTGAGAAGGTTAATTTGTGTAAATAGAGGCAAAAATCTATTTCAATATTTATTTACTTCTTCCTTAGCCTAAACACCCAAATAGAATATTTACCCTTGTGTGTTATATTTCACTCAAATGCTAAACCGGTGGGTGAAACTACTAGTCATTCCAAATCAATTTGCTGAGCTGGTTCAATGACAAATCACTATCATATGAAACCTAACAACTTCTGTTAAGTCATAAATGTATTTACCAAGATCAAACCCATGATACTGAGAAAATCCTATATAGTAGTCCCACTATACAGAGAGGTTTTGAGATCCTCTTCCTGCTTTAAGAAGTATAGACTCCTTATTAGTTGTCTTTTCTATCACAAATAAAATTGTTATTTTTGCTAATACACCAGGGTTGTCTTTCCCATATTTTCCCCATAGCTGCCAAAATTGAATCCTCCAAGATTTTCATCGGTGAAATCTAAAAGTTTTACGAGGATCAGATAAGGGTTCATGTAAAGCCTGCAATAAGTTTTGAAGGAAACAAAGAATTTTAAGAGGATAAAGTGAGTAAAGAGTGCATTAAATATATAGGAGGCAACCAGTGTCCTCCAGAAACTCAAGCCCACCTTAGTACCACGAGATATTGCAAAACTTTTTGTAGAAGTGAGGGCACAAAGTTAAATAATGGAAGAGGGAGCATAGGCAAAAAAGTACAGAAAAGGAAAAGACTCACTTGAACTCTCTCAAATTCTCCTACAAACAACTTTAATACTGCCTCAAAATGAATTATGGAGCAGCAGAACTCACAAAAGGATGGGGAGAAACAATTTTCCAGCCCAAGACACTTTAGAATGTCAGCAGCAAAGGTGGAAGGGGAGCACAACCCAGAGCAGACTGCTCCAGCACAGGCCATGTCTCAGCAAACCAGCATCAAGCCTTGGTGGCAAGTGAATAAGCAGAGGCAACAGAAGTTTCCACAGCTCTCAGCACACAGATGGTAAGGAAGTTGGGCAGCTGGTCAGAAGGAGATTAGAGTAGTCTCTTTGTCAATGCTGGGTGTAGGAATCTGTCACATTGCCCATATTCAGATCTTAGTTGCAGTCCTGGGTCACAGTGCAAGAGTGAAGTGCATTAGCATACCAGAATCTGTAGCCACAAAGGAGTAGTGAATCTGTTCATATTTTCCAGGATGGAAAAGAGATCTTATATTCACTCACAGATCAGCACACAGGGCAGAAGACTAGTATACACACCTTTTTTTGTTTTGTTTTTTAGAACATACTACCTTGGAAGAAATGAAAACATACAGGACCCCAGAACTGTCTGAAAATTCCTGCACAAAAACCTGAAGCTTGGGACAGCACCCCCATCATTCAGGAGCAGAGCCCAACTTTAACATCAAGTTAAAAAACAAGAAATAAGCTGGAGAAATGAGCAAATAAACAAGAAAAGGAACCTAACCATAACAAGTTACTCTAGTGACAGGGAAGATACAAACACACACATAGAAGAAAACAATAAAGTTAAAACAGCTACATCCAAAGTCTCAAAGTTAAATGTGAATTGGTGCTAGGCACATAAAAAGAACTCCCAAGAAAGCTCAAAAATAACTTTTAATATCAAATAAGAGAGGTAGAAGAAAACTTGGGAAAAGAGATGAGAGCAAGATGAGAAAATCATGAAAAAAGAGATAACAGATTGGTAAAGTAGGCAAAAAATTATTGAAGAACATAACACCTTAGAAAACAGACTAGGCCAAATGGTAAACAATGTACAAAAATCTATTGAGGAGAATAATTCCTCAAAAAAAGGAAAATTGGCCAAATGGAAAGGAGGACTACAACATCAATGAAGAAAATAATGGTTTAAAAATTAGAACTGGGCAAGAGGAAATGAGTGACTCCATAATACATCAAGACACAATAAAACAAAATCAAAAGAATGGAAAAAACAGAAGAAAATGTGAAATTGTTCATCAGAAAAAGAATACTGACCTGGAAAATAGATCCAGGAGAGATAATTTAAGAATTATTTGACTATCTGAAAATCAGTATCAAAAAGAGCATAGGCATAATATTATAAGAAATCATCAAAAAAATAGCCCTGCTATTCTAGGACAAATAGACATTGAAAAAAAATCCACCTATCACCTCTCAAAAGAGATCCCAAAAGGATATCTCACAGGAATTTGTGGAGCTTTTACCTTAAAGTATCAGAGAGCTTGGGATATTATGTTCCCAAGGACAAAGGAGCTAGGATTTGAACCAAGAATATCCTATCCAGAAAAACTGAGTATTATCCTTCACAGAGAAAAATTGGCAGTAATTCAAATAGAGAATTTTCAAGTATTCCTGATGAAAAGACCAGAGCTGAATAGAAAATTCAACTTTTGAATACAAGATTCAAGAGATGCATGAGAAGGGAAACAGGAAAGAGAAATAATAAGCAATTCAATAAAGTTAAACTGTTCATATTCCTACATGGGAAGATGATACTTGTAACCTATAAGAACTTTCTCACTATAAGGCAGTTAAAAGGAGTATATATAAACAGATTGCATGGGTGTTAGGTGAATATGATTGGATGATAGCTAAAAAAATAAAAGTAAGGAGTGCAGAGGAGGAATGCAGTGGGAGAAGGAGAAAGGGAGAGGTTGAATGGGGTAAATTATCTCACACCATAGAGGCACAAAATTATTTTTGCAGTTGAGGGGAAGGGGGCGCATGGAGAATTCACTGTGAGAATGAGAATAGCATACACAGTTAGTTGGGTATGAAAATCTATCTTATCTTCCAGGAAAGTAGGAGAGGAAGAGTCTAAGAGATGAAAGGGGCAGATAGAAGGGAGTCCAGATTGGGGGAGGTGTAATCAGAAGCAAAACACTTTGAGGATGGACAGAATGAAATAGGAGAGAAAAGTAGGATAAAAGGGGGGAAATATGATGTGGAGAAATACTGTTAGTAATCATAACTGTGAAAAACATTACAGGAAATTTCTCTGGTAAAGGACTTATTTCTCAAAGATATAGATAACTAAATCAAAGTTATATAAAAAGAGTCCTTCCCAAATTGATAAATGTTCATAAAATGATATAAAAACAATTTTCAGATGAAGTAATCAAAGCTGTCTATAGTCATATAAAAATGCATTACTAAATATGAATATAAGCCAAGAGACCATCCTAAAGATCATATTTGATGAATAGAATGAAAGAGGATAAAAAGTCTGTAAAGTTCCTTTAAGTTTTAAAACAAGCTTGATCCCTAAAGCTGATTTAATTAAATCCTTTTTATAAAGACGAAGAAACTGAGGCCCAGAGACATTAAAGCAACCTCAATATAACGGGCTTCCTATATGGTAGGCACATTGAAGAAGGTAGGAAGGAAGGAAGGAAGGAAGGGAGGGAGGGAGAGGGGAAGTGAGGAAGGGAGGAAAAAAAGAAAGAAAGAAAGAAAGAAAGAAAGAAAGAAAGAAAGAAAGAAAGAAAGAAAGAAAGAAAGAAAAAAGAAAGAAATGAAAAGAAAGGAAGAAGGAAGGGAAAAGGAAGGGAAAAAGGAAAGAAGGAAGGAAAGAAAGAAGGAAGGAAGGAAGGAAAGAAAGAAAAGACAAAGAAAGAAAGGAAAGCTCCTACCCTCAAGGAATTTGCATTCTAATGAGACAACATGTATGTAAATAGGTTTAGACAAGATACAGATTGGAGCAAGTGGAAACTAGTGACTTTATGAGAAATCAAGATATTATAAAACAGAACTAAAGGAATGAAAAAAAATGGAAGACAATGTGAAATATCTCATTGGAAAAACCACTGACCTGGAGAATAGATTCAGGAGGGATAAGTTAAAAAATTATTGGACTACCTGAAATCCATGATCAAAAAAAGAGCCTAGATATCCTCTTTCAAGAAATTTTTAAGAACTGCCCTGATATTCTAAAGCCAGAGGTCAAAATAGAAATGGAAAGAATCCACAGATCACCTCCTCAAATAGATAACAAAAAGAAGTCTCCTACGAATATTGTCGCCAAATTCCAGAGCTCCCAGATCAAGGAGAAAATACTGCAAGAAGAAAGAAAGAAATAGTTTGAGTATTGTGGGAACACAATCAGGATAATACAAGATCTAGCAGCTTCTACATTAAGGGATTGAAGGCTTGGAATATGATATTCCAGAGGTAAATGAGGCTAGGATTAAAACCAAGAATCACCTGCCCAGCAAAGCTGAGTATAACGCTCCAAGGGAAAATATGGATTTTCAATAAAATAGAGGAATTTCAAGCTTTCTCAGTGAAAAGACCAGATCTGAATAGAAAATTTGACTTTCAGACACAAGAATCAAGGGAAGCAGGGAAAAGTAAACAAGAAGGAGAAATCATAAGGGACTTACTAAAGTAGAACTGTTTTGTTTACATTTCTACATGGAAAGATTATGTGTATGATTCATGAGACCTCAATATTAGGGCAAGTGAGGGGTGTATATATATATATATATATATATATATATATATATATATATATATATATATATATATATATATATATGTATATATGTATATATATACACACATATATACATATTTTATATATATACATATATATGTATATATATAAACTTTAGCTACTCTAATACTGTGTGTATATATATATATATATATATATATATATATATATATATATACAGAGCGAGAGAGAAAGAGACAGACAGAGACAGAGACAGAGAGAGAGGGCACAGGGTGAGTTGAATATGAAGCGATGTTATCTAAAATAATAAAATCAAATTAAGGGATGAGGAAGAAATATGTTGAGAGAGGGAGAAAGGGAGAGATAGAATGGGGTAAATTATCTCACATAAAAGTGGCAAGAAAAAGCAATTCTGTGGGAAGGGAAGAGGGGGCAGGTGAGGAGGAATGAGTGAATCTTGCTCTCATGGGATTTGGCATGAAGAGGGAATAACATATACACTCAATTGGGTGCCTTACTCCACAGGAAAGAAGGAGGAAGGGGTTAAAAAGGGGGCGATGGTAGAAAGGAGGGCAGATAGTGGGAGGGGGTAATCAAAAGTAAACACTTTCAAAACGTGACTGGGTCAAGGGAGAAAATTGAATAAATGGGGACAGGATAGGTGGGATCAAAATATAGTTAGTCTTTCACAACATGAGTATTGTGGAAGGGTTTTGCATAATGACACACGTGTGGCCTATGTTGAATACTTGCTTTCTTAGGGAGGGTGGGTGGGGAGGGAAGAGAGGAGAGAATTTGGAACTCAAAGTTTTAAAAGCAGATGTTAAAAAAAGTTGTTTTTACATGCAACTAGGAAATAAGCTATACAGGCAATGGGTCATGGAAATCTATCTTGCCCTACAAGAAAGTAAGGGAAAAGGGGATTGGGTGGGAGTGGGGTGACAGAAGGGTGGGCTGACTGGGGAATGGGGCAATCAGAATATATGACATTTTGGAGCGGGTGGGAAGGGTAGAAATGGAGAGAAAATTTGTAATTCAAAATCCTGTGGAAATCAATGCTGAAAACCAAAAATATTAAATAAATAATAAAATTAAATTAAAAAAAAATAAATCTGTACCCTAGGAATCTGAATACGCTGTTACTGTAAGCAGATTCTTTAGATTGCTAATAAAACAGTTTGCTTTCAAAAACGAACACTGGGCTGTATGCCAAAAATAATAGTCATTCTAGTTAATCCTGAAGATCCCTGAAAGTTACTAATTTTAATGTAATATTTCACCCTAGATTTTCTCTCCCTTTTGTATCTGCATTGTTATTGATCATGACAAGGGTATATAAGGATTTGTGTATGTCTCTGATATGCTATAATGGTTTAAATGCCAGTTATATCAATAACCCTTGACAGAGTGTTAGTGTAAGAAATACTTTGAGCTATAATTCATCCATCGATATGAATTTATAACTGACATTAATATGAATAGGAATTCTGGGTCTATAATATGGAGAAAACACAAACCTATAGATTGTTCCATGACTAAGAGGTGTTTGTAACCACCAGACTTTCATCATCTTGTCCTGGTAATCATTACTTGATTATATACTAAGAAATATTTAAACAAACAAAGGCAGTGTAGGAAAACTATAATCTTTAAAGGGCATATTGTTTATATTATTTGAGATTGTTTGTTGATAGTGTACATTACAGAGTACAGAAGCTTTGGTAAAATTGCGGTAATGATTTTATCTTTCCAACAAAGGAAATTAGGGAGTAGAAAAATGACAGGCATTCCTTCTATACAATTACTTTTGAATCTTTGGATTTGTGTTTAGAGCCTCCGAGTGAAGGAGGATTGTTTTCTAAATTTTTGTGAAATCACATTTGGTACTGCTTCTGTTTTCTAGCCTCATAACAGAGCTTATCCCTTTATATCAAGTGTAAGAAAACTGTGTGAGTGCATGTGTGAATTTTTCCCTTTGGTTTGCACTCCAAATTGGTTTGTATCTAAAGTTGTAAATTAACTTGGACATTCAGTGTGTCCTTTCTTCTACTTTAAATATTCATTTTAATCTTTAGACTTATATAAGTATACTAGATAATGTTTAGGCTAATTTACATGTTCGAACTCACCTGAATAGTAAGTGAAGAAAACAATTTGCTTACAAAGCAACTATTTTATAACATCATTTCCCCCAGAACTTGCTAAACATCCAAATGATTGATTGTATTAGTGACCCCATAGAAATAGTACTGTCTTATAATGATAAATAAAAAAGAAGTATATTGACAGGTATAAGATAATCCAAATATTTCTTGGCAAGGGTATTTAAAATACAGCATTATTAGAACATTTTACTTGCAATATCCTTTTCTACTTCAGGTATTTATAGAATATTAGCTACAGTTAAATATTGCTTCCTTTTTCAAGGAATTGCCCTCACAGATAACAAAACTTCCTTGATCCCTCAAAACCACTACTTAATCAGGAAAGATTTTATTCCAATACATGCATTACCACTTTTACCAAATCACTGTTTCATTTCTCACCAGTTCCCTTGTACCAATTTTTATTCTTTCCCTTCTGTTTTTTAAATCTTGCCCCCAAAATTACTTTTACTCAACTTGTGAAATGTCAGCCAAACCTACAAAAATGTAATTAAACTATATCTTTATATGCTCACAATCTAATACGAGTGCCTTGTATATAGTAAGTCCTTAAGAAATGTTTTTTCAGTTGTATGTTTGTTGAAGATAAATATATCTAACATAAGAATGATAGAGCTGAAAGGAACCTTAGACATCATCGAGTCCAATCCTTAATTTTGTAGTTGAGAAAACTAAATATAATTAGAGAAATTATATAGAATAAACTTAATGGGGAAAAGGTCTTCTTATTTCTATGTCAGTGTTCTTTCCACTATACCACACTAAATCCCCATGAGTTACAGTCTTTTGGTACAGGAGAAAGAGTGATTGATCTGGAGTCCAAGAAGGTGGCCTTAAATCACAGTAATGCATTTTACTATCTGTGAGACCTTAACAACAAACAAACAAGCAAACAAACAAAAATTACCCTTTTGAGCCCAGTTCCTTATTTACAAAATTATAAGTTGGATAAGACGGTATCTGAGGTTCCTTTTAGTTTTAAATTTGCAATTCTATGATTTGAGTCCTTTTTGAATTACTATTTTTAATTTTTTCTATCATATTGTGAAACAATGAAGTTTCCAGAAAAAGCTGTAATCTTATTTTTTAAACTTCTGCTTTCTTACACACTTCTTATTTCTACTCCCCCTCCCCTGAGCATTATATTAGAAATACAGTAGATGATCATAGACTAATCAATACTTGTTCAAGAAGCAGACATGCCTTTTTTTCCCTCCTGCTGAGGGAATGAATTATCCCATTCAATTTAGTGTGGATCAGTTCTCAAATTGATTTGGATTATGCTGAACTCTATTTTAAATACGTTTTATTGACATTCTCTGTTTCCTATATCACTATAGTTATTTCATGTATTTCTCCTCCAAACCCTTCTTGAGAGCCATCACACATCACAACTAGTATTTTTTTCAAAGACAAAAAGGCAACACAAATTAACAACACCTTGAAAAAGTGCAAAAATATTCATTGTGTAATACCTATGGACCTCCTCCTTCGACAAAGGTTGGTTGTATCTTCTCTTATCTTTTCACTTATGTTCCTTTTTATTTTAGTTTTATTATATTTTTAAATTTTTGTGTTGTTCTTTCTACTTACATTGTTGTAGTTACTGTGCATATTTTTTGTCTCCATTTACTTCACTCTACATCAGTTCATGTAGATCTTTGCGTGCTTCTCTGTATTTATCATGCTGATCATTTCTTGTAACACAGCAATATTACATTACATTTGTGCACTACAGTTTGTTTGCCACTCCTCATTTATGGACATTACTTTGTTCATAATTCTTAGCTATCACATAAAGTGCTGTTTGAAATACTTTTTAGAATCTTTGCATAGTACTGGTACTGTAAGGTTGCAATTCTGGGCAGGCTTTTGCTCCTGAAGTGGTCAATTTGGGCATCATGACAAAGCAAAATCGATTGTACAGCCCATAGTTAAGGTTTCCATGGCACTAGGAAGAGGCCTGGGTGGAACAGGGTAAAAGGGTAGGCTTTGTTGTATGCTGTATCCTCGTTTGGATTCAGTTTCAATGCCAGTTGTATGGCAAGTGGGAGTGGGATGCTGATTAAGTATGGGTTGAACTACTACCTCTGTTTCAGTGTGATGATAAAATTTTAATAATTGACTCTCCAAAAATTACAAGGCACATTTTAACTTTGATATGGATTATTATTAATATCATTTTATTTTCCCCCAAATATGTCAAGAAAATTTTAGCATTCATTTTTACAAAATTTTGAGTTCTAAGTTTTTCTCCCTACCTCTCTGCTCTCCCCTTTTCCAAAAAAAATGGTAGGCAATTTGATACAGGTTATACATGTGATATCATACAAAATATATTTCCATATTAGTCACAGCTGTGAAAGAAGAAAGAGACCAAAAGGGGGAAAACATGAAAAAGAATAAAGTAAGTGAAAAAATATTCTTTACTTTGCATTCAGAGTTCAGCTCTTTATCTGGCTGTGGATAGCATTTTCCTCATGAGTCCTTTGTACTTGTCTTGCATCATTGTATTACTGAGAAAAGCTGAGTCATTAATAGTTGACCATCACACAATATTACTGATACTGTGTACAATGTTTTCCTGGTTCTGTTTATTTCACTTTGCATCACTTCATACAAGTCTTCCCAGGTTTTTCTGAAACCTGCCTCTTAGTCATTTCTTATTGCACAAGAGGATTCCATTACATTCATATACTACAGCTTGTTTAGCTTTTTCCTGATTAATAGGCTGTAACAACAATGTTGCTTGCAGCTCCTATGGAGGTATAAGGCCAATAACCTCAGCTCACAGGAAGGCTACTAGTACAGGTTCTTTGACCTGCTTTTCTAAAGGAAAGCCTTTTAAGGGGTTAAGAATTTTACTTTAATTAAACATACATATATTATTCAATTAGTTCAGTGGGAAAAGTCAGTACCTTTAACTTCAGAGAAAGTATGAACAGAAATTATAAGCAGGAATTGCAAGCAGAGAAAATAACACAAATCAACAGACAGGGCTTCTAACTTTCTGAACAAGATAATACATACATAGCTACCGATGAGAGGAGCACCAACATCTGGGTTTTCAAAGCCAGGGGGCTCCTTAATGACTACCTAGAGTTTCATTTGGCCAAATCACACCAACACTCTTCCAATGTGTGAGCCCCACAGCAAAATGCTAACATCAGAGTATACACACACACACACACACACACACACACACACACACACTTCTGCAGGGTCAGAGGGCATCATAACCCTCACAACCCAGGCTCATGTAACTCAAACTCTCGTGACTTAAGCAGTTTATCAAAGACTCTTGATTCAATCAAAGGCATGACTCAATTAAAGGTACTTGATTGCCTTAGTGCTGAGAAGAACTAGAACTCCAAAAGAAAAATAAAACAGCAAAAAGTCCCACTTTGCTTGACTTTACATGGGCATCCACTCAATTTCCAATGTTTTGCCACCACAGAAAGGACCACTATAAATATGTTTGTACATATAGGTCCCTTTCCCTTTCTATGCTCTTTTTGGGATACAGACCTATTAGTGAAATTGCTGGATTAAAGGGTGTGCACAGTTTGGTTGCCCTTTAGGCACAGTTACAAACTTCTCTCTAGAACTGTTAGATCACAACTCCACCAACAGTACATCAGTGCTCTAATTTTCCCACATCTTGTTCAACATTGATCATTTTCCTTTTTTGTCATATTAGTTAATCTGATAGGCATAAAGGGTACCTCAAAGTTGTGTTAATTTGCATTTCCCTAATCAAAAGTACTTCTTCATGTGCCTATAAAAACCTTTGATTTTCTACATCGGAAAACTGCTTGTTCATATTCTTTGATCATTTATCAATTGGGGAATAGCTTGTATTCTTCCAAATTCAACTCACTTCTGTATGTATTTGAGAAATAAGGCCTTCATCATAGACAGTTGCTGTAAAAAATATTTCCCAGCTTTCTGCTTTCCTTCTAATCCTGGTTGCTTTCATTTTGATTGTCCAAAATTTTTTAAATTTAATATAATCAAAATTTTCAATTTTACATTTTGTAATGCTCTCTCTTTTATTCATGAATTCTTCCTTTTGCCATAGATCTGACAGGTAGACTATTACTTGCCCTTCTAATTTGTTTATGATGTCACCCTTTATGTATAAATCATATACCCATTTTCATCTTATCTTGGTGCACAGTGTGAGATGTTGGTCTCTAGCAAGTTTGCTTCCTACTGTTTTCCAGTTATTCTAGCAGTATTTGTCAAATAGTGAGTTTTTCCCAAAATCTAAAGTCTTTGGGTTTTTCAAACATTAGGCTACTACAGTCATTGACTACTATGTTTTGTTTACCTAATCTATTCCACTGATACACCACTCTTTTTAGCCAGAGCCTGATAGTTTTGACAATTACTGCTTTATTATGGAGTTAGAGATCTACTATTGCTAGGCCACCTTCCTTTTTTTTTTCATTAATTCCCTTGATATTCTGGACCTTTTGTTCTTTTAGATGAATTTTATTATTTTTTTTTCTAGCTCTATCAAATAATTTTTGGCAATTTGGTATTGCACAGAATAAATAAATTAACTTAGACAGAATTTTCATTATCATATTAGCTTGGCCTAACCATGACCAATTGAAATTTTGCCTATTATTTAGATCTTACTTTATTTGTGTGAAAAGTGTTTTGTAAATGTGTTCATATAATTCCTGGGTCTGTCTCAGCAGGTAGATTCCCAAATATCTCTATATTGCTTACAGGTATTTTAAATGAAATTTCTCTATCTCTTGCTACTGATATGTTGGTCATATAAGGAAATATTGTTGATTTATGTGGGTTTATCTTATATCCTCTAACTTTGCTAAAGTTGTTCATTATTTTGAGTAGTTTTTAGTTGATTCTCTAGGGTTCTCTATGTATACCATCATATCAACTGCCAAGAGGTATGGGGAATGACATTATTCGACATCATAGAAATTATTAGATTAATAGAGAAAAGTTTACCAGAAGTTAAGGCATCCAGGAGCCTGAAAAAGTTGAAGACCTCTAGTTTATACTCTCTTTCCATAGGAGGATTCATTCTTTATGTTTTTGTCCATATATTTTCCTCTTAAATGACTTCACCAAATCAAATAGCCTCCCCAGTCCAAACTGCCCTATCTCATCTTAACCTATGGCTATCTTTAATCTATTCTTGTATTAATTGATTCACATACAATATATTTCAAATTGTTATCATAGGAGACATTACATTGTAGAAAGAATGCAGGATTTAAAGCTAGAGGTCCTGAGTTCAAATTCTTGCTCTACCACTTATTATCTCTGAGTCTTTAGTCACAGCTCTCAGTATCTCTGAACCACACCATTACCAAATATAAAATGAATGGGGATTAGACTAGATGAACTCATAGGTTCATTTCAACTCTAAGTCTATAATCCCATAATCTTAAATTTTATTCATAAATACATAATATGCATATAGAAATATACATACACATATATAGTATTTAATCAACACTCTTTTTTTGCAAAACAAAGATTTCCAATGAGAAGCAACATATTAGATGTTGAACAGGGAGCTGGAAGTAATCAGAAAAATTTGAGTTCAAATTCCACCTTTGACATATCCTAGGTATTTTACGTAAGTAAATGGCTTAACTGTTCACAGTCTCTAGGCCAATTCATAAAACATCGTTGCCTTTGAGTTCATGATCTGCATCTATGAAGGGAATTTCCAAGCTGTGAGTGCTCACCACTGATAAAATCAGGAATGTGGGGGGAAAATCCAAATTTCAAGTGATCTTTCACTTTTTTCAAGGATAATCATTTGAAAACAAGAAGAAAAAAAAAAACAAATAATACAAACATTCTGCCAGTCTCTTGAAGGTTTTTGTAATAAGATCTCACCTTAAATACAACTTTTTCTGGACCACTAAAAATATTTCAAAGTACTTGAGCATATTGTGATTTTCAAGGGGCAGAATTCATCACCAGGGATTTTGCTTAACAACAAAGAGAAACAGAAGCTTTGGGAAGAGGGCATTGTTTGGTTGTTTCTAAGCCTTAACAAAATGAAGACAGACTCACAGTCACATGTATTGTTGTGATAAATAGATATAACATAATTTAGAGGTAGATTTGAAAAAAATGTACTGAGGATGAAATAAATTCAAATAGAAAATGAAGGACACTATTTGAAATGACCTATTACCAAGCTAATATATTTGGATAACAATTTTAAAGAAATATTGAGATGTCTTTGTTAAGGGTTTGATTTATAATAGAGAGACAAAGAAATGATGGAACTATGCACATGCTCAGAACAAAATTTAAGACTACATAGAAATCATAAGCAAGGAAAATAATTGCAATTTTCATGTTAATATGAAGCTAGCTAAACTATGGACATTTGAAATGCAAAAGGTAATGCCAAAAATATGAAAATAGAGTCAGAACATTATATATCATACAAGGAAATAGTATAAGGGATACACAACAATATAAATGTATACATATACATACATACATACATGACATAAACATGTCAGAGTCATAGAGTTGACAGAAGAAATCAAAAAAAGGAAATGGCCTATATAAAGTTAAAGAAACTTGTTTGTGAAGCAAATAAATTAATCTACTATCAGAAGAAAATACAGACTGAGAAAAATATTTGCATTAGTTATCTTTGACAAATACCTGGGACTGTAACATATCCTATCTGTAGGGTACTGATAAAAATCTATGAGTCAATCCACTCTCCAAGAATTATTCATTGTTTGTTTTTCAGTTGTGTCTGTCTCTTCGTGGCCTCATTTGGGGTTTCCTTCGCAAAGATACTAGAATGGTTTCTCATTTCCTTCACCAGCTAATTTACAAATGAGGAAACTGAGGCACACAGGGTTAAGTGACTTAGGGTCACACAGCTAGTAAGTATCTAAGGCCAGATTTGGACTGAGGAAGATGAGTCTTCCTGACTCTAGGCCCAGCACCCTATCGTGCTGCCTAGCTGCCCCATTATCTATTTTTCAATAGATAAGATTTGAAAAGGTAAGAAGAAATAGTTTTCAAGATAAGCCCCCTAAAAAAATTAGTCAGAATCAGCAGTAATGAAGGGAATGCAAATGAAAATAGCCATCAAGAATCATGTGATATGCAGAAAATAATCAATATGGTAAAAGATAGGGAAATTCATTGTAGGAGATTTGGGGGCTATGGAAAGCCAGTTATGCTCATTCACTATTATGACATTCTGAAATGGTTTAATTATCTTGGCCAATCTGCTCATAGCCTCTGACTTCCCACTATAATACCCATTCAGAAATTCCTCTACTGGGACCAGAATTTGAGGAGATTGATGACAGAAACAACAACAATAACAACAACAACAAAAACACCTTATCATTTTATAAGAAAAATGTCCACAGTAAATATCATTGGTGATAACAAAAAGCTAAAAACAAAATATGTGGGCAACAATTGGGAAAAAAGATGAACAAATTGCAGTTTGTAAAATAGTCATATATTGTCCCCTGTTGAATGAATAGGAAAGATTCAGAGAAATGTGGAAGGTTCTGTCTGAAATGATGCAGAGTAAAGAAAGGGAATTCCAAAGAACAATATATGCAATGATTGCAACAAGGTGTTTGAAGTCAACATGGAGAGGTAACATAATTCCCATTAAATATTATGCTCAGTCTTAGAACAATAATGTCAAAGTTAAAGGATTCATCTCTCCTTTCTGTTAATGATGGTTAATCCAATTGTTTTCTAGGAATATATTCCATAGCTGAGTTTATTTTGCTGATGGAAATTACCAAAACAAAATGGACTAATATAATTTCAGAAAATAAAGTTAAAACATCAGGCATAATTAGATAGCCAAAGCATATGTAGTCCTTGTGGGGAAAACGAAAACAAAGATTTAAAGAGGAAGATTACTTTAAATGGTATGTATTCAGATGAGTACTTAAGAAGGGTATCAGTGAAGAATTGCTTAATATTATTTCTGGGGAACTCATGGAGAAGAAATATTTCAAACATTGGAAAAAGGGCAAGTCGATGAAATAGCTGATCAACCAGACTTTGAAGTCTGAAAACACTAAGAATACTGATAAATGCTTGAGAGCAATAAGCATGAAGTATGACTATGTTAAAATAACATCCATTCAGATCAATGTAATATCCTTTCTCTGGCATGTAGAAAAAAGGCAAAACGGTAAGCTAGATCTTATGCATCTTGATTTGCATAACTATTTTTTAAAATGGTGTGCTATGTTCAAAGTATAAAAGGCATTTTATGCTTTAAGAAAACAATTTCTGTTAGCAGTCAGTTTCAACATAAACCAGTGAATGCTGCTTAGCAGAGCAAGAATCAAGTACATAGTTACAGTTGTATGCTGACCTGTCTCACAGAAAAAGAAAGAAAAAGCTGGAAAATTAAAAAACAAAAACAAAAATAGAGTTTATAACATCAATCTGGATCAAATGCGCAGATGCACAAGTTGACCATGGATCATGGAGGAAGGTCAGGGATCTACACTTTCTCCATGTGGAGAGTCTCCATTCAATAAAGCTGAATGGAATCATTAGGATATGATTAGGAATCACTGTTGTGCAGGAGGGGGAAAAACAATTCCATAATCACAGAATTTCAATTGGAATGGAGCCTCAGAACACTTAAATAGGAATGCTTTCTCTGAAAATATCTCTCATATGTAGTAATATGGCCAATTTGAAAGTCCACAACAGGCAAGATGGGTTACCCACTACCTCACAAGACAGCCCATTCCACTTTTCTTTTCTTTTCTTTTTTAAAAAATTAATCTCTATTTTTTAATTAAGTTTTTTTTTTTATTTTTAGTTTACAACACTCAGTTCTGCATGCTTTTGAGTTCCAAATTTTCTTCCCCCCAAAGTCCCCTTCCTCCCCAAGAGGGCATGGAATCCAATATATCTTCTATTTATCCCATATAACTTCACATTAAACTTATTTACACAATGGTTAATTGTCAAGAAGAATTATGACCAATGGAATGAATCATGAGAAAGAAGAAACAAAACCAAAAAAAAGAGAGGAACAAAAAGGAAAAAAAAGAGAGCAAACAGTTTGCCTCAATTTGCATTCAGACTCCATAGTTCTTTCTCTAGACATAGATAGCTCTCTCCATCATGAGGGCTTTGTATTTGTCTTTAAACCTTGTATTGCTGTGAAGAGCAAAGTCTATCAAGGTTAGTCATCACAGAATCCATATATCTGTGGTTGTGTATAATGTTCTCCTGGTTCTGCTCCTCTTACTCAGCACTATATCATGTAGGTCTTTCCAGGTTATTATGAAGTCCATATATTCCCCATTTCTTAGAGCACAATAGTATTCCATTACTTTCATATACCACAACTTGTTCAGCCATTCCCCAATTGATGGGCATTCCTTTGATATCCAATTCTTTGCTACTACAAAAGAGCCACTATAGATATTTCATTTCTGATTTGTGTGATCTCTTTGGGATAGAGCCCTAGAAGTGGTATTGCTGGGTCAAAGGGTATGCACATTTTTATAGCCCTTTGGTATAGTTCCAAATTGCTCTCCAGAACAGCTGGATCAGTTCACAATGCCACCAGCAATGTAACTGTTCCAATTTTCCACATCCTGTCAGCATTCATCATTTTCCTGTTTTGTCATGTTAGCCAATCTGACAGGAGAGGTGTGGTACCTAAGAATTGTTTTGATTTGCATTTTTCTAATCAATAGTGACTTAGAGCATTTTTTCGTATGCCTATAGTTATCTTTAATTTCTTCCTCTGAAAACTGCCTCTTCATATCCTTTGACCATTTCTCAATTGGGGAGTGACTTGTATTCCTATAAATTTGGCTCAGTTTCCTGTATATTTTAGAGATGAGGCTTTATCAGAGAGACTAGTTGTAAAGATTTTCTCCCAATTTTCTGCTTCCTTCCTAATCGTTGTTGCATTGGCTTTGTTTATACAATACTTTTCAATTTAACGTAAAATTATCTGTTTCACATTTTGTAATACTCTTTATCTCTTGTTGTGTCATAAATTCTTCCCTTTCCCATAAATCTGATTAGTAAACTATTCTTTGCTCTCCTAAATTGTTTATAATATCAGCCTTTATTCCTAAATCATGAACCTATTTTGACTTAATTTTGGTATACGGTGTAACATATTGGTCTATGCCCAGTTTCTAACCTACCATTATCCAATTTTCCCAGCAGTTTTTGTGAAATAGTGAATTCTTAGCCCAGAAGCTGGCCTCTTTGGGTTTATCAAAGAGTAGATTCCCATAAATCTAATAGTTAAACTATTCCATGGTCTCACAAATTGCTTATAGTATCAGCCTTCATTTCTAAATCATGAACAATTTAGGAAAATGATTCTTGCTCTGCTAAGCAGCATTCACTGGTTTACGTTGATACTGGTGATTTGGTTTTATTCTTTCTTTTTTTTATCAAATTGACCAAAGGTTTATCTATGTTATTGGTTTTTTTTCACAAAACCACCTCTTGGTTTTATTTATTAATTTAATATTCTTGTGTACTTCAATTTTATTAATTTCTCCTTTGATTTTCAGTATTTCTAATTTGATATTCATTTGGGAATTTTCATTTTGTTCTTTTTCTGACTTTTTCAGTTGCATGCATAATTCATTGGTCTCCTTTTCCTCTATTTTATTTATGTTAGCATTTAGAGACATAAAACTTCCTCTAAGAAATGATTTTGCTGCATCCCATAAGTTTTGGTATGTTGTCTCATTATTGTCATTCTCTTGAATGAAGTTATTGTTTCTATGATTTGCTCTTCAGTCCACTCATTCGTTAGAATTAGATTAATTTCCAATTAATTTTTAGTTTATTTTCCCATGGTTCTTTATTACAAATAATTTTTATTGCATAGTGATCTGAAAAGTATACTTTGACTACTCCTGCCTTTCTGCACTGGATTATGAGGTTTTTATGCCCTAGTACATGGTCAATGTTTGAGTATGTGCATGTACCACCGAGAAAAAAAGTATATTCCTTTTTATCTCCATTCAGTTTTCTCCAGAGGTCTATCATATCTGCGTTTTTTAAAGTTCTACTCACTTCCTGGTAATATCAATTAAGTTGGGTGTCTTTGATTGAGTCTTATTAGATGCTCAGTGCCAGGACCAAACCCCTATCTATTAGGTGCTAAGCCTATGTGGGCATGAAGCCATCAGGGTCCTAAGGGGAGTTGCTAAGACCAGAGCCAATAGTAAGAGCTTAAGTTCTGGTCAGTCAGATAAGGTTTGATGATGGCTAAAGAGTGCATAAAAAGAGAGAACAGAGCTATTTGCTTGGGGCTCTCACTCTTGTCAGTGTGCTGATGTGGAAACTCTGGGCAGCTGTAGTTAAGAACCCTACAGCTTCTAAAACCAGATGTTGGGACTTTGTTAAACTCCGGTAACTATGCATCGAGATTTGAATCAGACAAGGTCTGTCTGTTGATGTTTGTAATTTGCTTGTATTTGCTCTGAAGCTCAGGGTACTGGCTTTTCCCCCTGGGTTGAGTGAATGAAATTTGTATGTTGGATTAAAGTAAGATTGTTAACCCCTTAACATTGCTTTACTTAGTAGAGCAGATCAAAAGACCTGGGTTTGCAACATTCTTGTTCTTGGGCTCATGTTGATTTTTCACCCCCACAGCAGCTGCTAGCTGAATTGTTGCAACACTCCCTACCTTCTTTTTTATTTATTTTGAGATTAGATTTATCAAGTTCAGAGAGGGGATGTTGAGGTTCCCCACTATTATAGTTTTGTTGTCTATTTCTTTCTTTAACTCCCTTAACTTCTCCTCTAAGAATTTGAATGCTATACCACTTGGTGCATATATGTTAAATAATGATATTTCATCATTTTTATGGTGCTTTTAGCAGGATAAAGTGTCCTTTCTTATCTCTTTTAATTAGATCTATCTTTGCTTTTGCTTCATCTGATATTAGGTTTGCTACCCCTGCTTTTTTTTACTTTAGCTGAAGCACAATATATTCTACTCCAGTGTGGTACCTTTACCCTGTGTGTATCCTCCTGTTTCAAATGTGTTTCTTGTATACAGCATATAGTAAGATTCTGGTTTTTAATCCATTCTGCTATCTGTTTCCCAATTTATGGGAGCGTTCATCCCATTCACATCCACAGTTGTGATTACTATCTGTGTCTTTTTCTCTGTCCTATTTTCCCTCTTTTATGCTTTTGTTTCAACCTTCTCCCTTCCACTCCTCAACAGAGTTTTGCTTTTGACTTCCGCCTTCCTCAGTTTAACCTCCATCTTGTTTCGCCTCCCTTATCTTACCTTTTTCCCCTTTGTACTTCTTCCCTCCTTTCTGACAAACCCCTCCCTTTTCTTTCCCCTTTCCCCTCCTACTGCCTGTAGGACAAGTTTGATTTCTGTACTTATTAGAGTATGTTATTCCCTTCTTGAACAAAATCTGGTGAGAGTGAAGACCAAATACTCCTCTTCTCCCTCCCTTCTTTCCCTCTACTATAATATGTTTTTGCACCTCTTCATGTGATGATCCTGACTGTAGTTCCATGATATTTGAATTGTTTCTTTCTAGTTGTTTGCAGTGTTTTCTCCTTGACCTAGTAGTTCTAGAATTTGGCTACAATATTTCTTGGACTTTTGAATTTGGGATCTCTTAAAGTGGGTGATTGGTGGATTCTTTCAATGATGATTTTACCCTCTCATTCTAGAACATCAGGGCAATTTTCCTTAAGCATTTCTTGGAAGACTTTGTCCAGACTTTTTTTTTTATCATTGCTGTCAGGTAGACCAATAATTCTTAGATTGGCTCTCCTGGATCTGTTTTCCAAGTCAGTTGTTTTACCAGTCAGATATTTCACATTTTCTTCTATTTTTTCATTCTTTATATTTTTTGACTGATTTGTGATGTCTCATAAAGTCATTTGCTTCTACTTGACCAATTCTAATTTTTAATGTATTGTTTTCTTCCTTTAGCTTCCCTATCTCCTTTTCCATTTGTTTGATTTGACTTTTCAATGAGACATTTTCTCCATTTATATTCTGATTCTCCTTAACCGTTTTGCTGATTTTCCTTTTTAAAAATTTGTTGTCATCAGTGAATTTTTTTTTTCATTTTTCTTTTACCTCCATAATTTGCTTTTTAAAGTCGTCCTTGAGTTCTTCCAGGAATGCTTTTTTTGTCTGGAGACCAGTTTACTTTCCCTTTTCAGGTTTTAGATGTGGGTGTAGTGTCCATGCTATCCTCTTCTGAATTGGTATTTTGATCTTCCCTGTCTCCATAATATGAATCAATGGTCTTTGAAAGATTATTACTGTTCTTTTTCATGGTGTTTTTTTCCTCCTGGCTTCTAAAGTGGATCTCTGCTTCTGTGGATCAGGTTGCTCTGTCCCAAGTTTCTTGTGTTGGGATCTAGCTTTATGTGCTACAGCCTCTAGTTTCATGTGGTGTGGGGGAGGGGTGGTCTGGCTGCTGGGAGTCTCCTCTTCCCTAGGACTTCTCTACAGCATGGGTGGTCTCAGCTGTTGTCTGTGCTGGTTTCGGCCATTTCCCCTGGCTGGGCAAAGCCACATCTCAGGGTCTGACCTTGATGTTTGTTAGCTCCAAATCCCATGGGGCTCAGTTTCTCTAATTGTTCTGCTCGGGTGAGGTCTGCTGGGACACCTCTCTTCCTACACTAGTCTCCTTCCACTACTACAAGAAGTGCCCTCTCCTCAACTTCTCTTGCTACTGAAGCCCCTCTTCTGGCTCCTCTGTTTCTCATGAGGTAGTATTTTCTGGCTTTATTCAAGGGAGGGATGAGAGCAATTTTACCTGGCTATCATGGCTCCCTGAAGTTCAAGAAGGTGAGTTTCAAACCTTTAGACTGTGGGTTGGAGGCCTCCAGGCTAGCTGCTCCTGCAGTAACAGGCTCTGTGCTGGTGTCTCCCATACCTCCAACAGACTTCAGTCCTGGGCTGAGAAGCATGGGGATCAATATGGGGCATAGCTGGTACTTCTGCCCTGGGCCTGCTCCTGCTCCAGCATTTCACTTGGCCAGCACTCTCCCAGACTGGCATGCTGGCTGGATTCCTCTGATGTTCCCAGTTGGTTTGGTCTTGTGCCCTTAGGTGTGCCTGGCTCTTCTACCCCTCTCAATCTTCTGGTGGCTTCTAACTCTCTCAAACATGCTCAGATTCACTTTCTTAGGCGTATCTGACAGAATTTGTGAGAGTGCTCCTTTAGTTCCTTCCTTTCACAGCTCCATCTTGGCTTCATTCTCCCCACCCCATTCCACTTTTAGACAGCTGTAGTTTTTAAGGATTTTTTTCCCCTTTAACCAAATCTGAGTCTGCTCTGCAATTTTCACCTATTGTTCCTAATTGTTACCTCTGGTGTAAGACACACTTATAAATACTTAGAAGATAAATTTCACACTACACCAACAAGTGCGAATCATGTTTTGTTACAACTAGAAGGGACCATAAAGATCATCTAGCTCATGCCTCTTATTCTAGAGCTCAGGAAAAAGGCCCAAAAGTGTGACAAGGTTTTTTGCCCAAGGTTACTGCTATTTAATGTTAAATAGACTCAGTGGGACTGTCTTCTTTATCATCACCTTTGGAGAGAATATGCATGTGAGTAGATGGATGTAGGAATGAATGAATAAATGAACATAAATGTGTTATGCCAATATGCCTGGTATAAAAGAAAAGAGATCTCGGCGCTCAAAGAATTTACATTCTCATAGAGGAGTGTCAGACATGGAAGGGTGTTTTAGTCCAGAAAGATTTAGGGGTGGTAAACAGAGTGTTAGGATATTATTCATTCCATGACATAATATTGCTGATTTGATCATGGTTTTTAGAGTAAAGAATAGAAAATGTTGGGTGGCAGGGAAGGTGTTATACATCACAAGGGAAACATAGTAAATAGCTAGGAGATAGGCTGGGCAGAGTCAAATAGAGTGTGAAAGATGGCCTGGGGCCAGCTAAATATAGCAGACTATGTGCATCTGCATTGGTTGATTCACCAATCAGAATAGCATAGCTCTAAGGCTATGGTCTCAAGGTTGAATAGTTTAAGTACCCCAGAGCTTGGTCACAGGTAAACCAATTGCTACATCAATTTAATGTATTAGTTCTTACAATGTTAAATGTGTTTTGCAGCCACACACAGAGAAATAGCTTAGTAATCATAGCTGAAGAGTATACTACAAAGTTAACAACAGAGTCCAGAAAAACTCTCTGATAAAGCCTGGCAAGCTGGGTTTGACTTTAGCCTTATATAACCTAAATGTTGTAGTTGGATATAGGGCTTTTGTGATTGAGGTTTTGTCCTAACTGCCATTCTTTTTACTAAAGTATAAAGATTTTATTTGTATGAACCCAGTATTTCATTATTATATGGGTGAGATAAATATTAAGGATATATGCCAATAAGGTTAGAAAAAAATCAAAAATTCTGCCTATAAAGATATATGTAAAACTCTCCCCAGTGGAAACTTTAATGAAGGGTAGAACTAGAGTCTGAACAGTATGTCTTCTGTACTTTGTATGGAATTAGAAATCTAATTATGCTATATTTTTGGTTTATCCAAGACAAAAACCATCTTCTACCAGCGAATGTGTAATTTCCTTTCTAGTTGAATTTCTCAGACTTTTGGAAAAAATGCAACCCACTACTGAGTCCAAGGTCCTTGGCTAAAAAGCATTGTTCTCACTACTGCTACTACTACCACCACCACTACCATTACTACTATGACTGCTCTGCTGCTGCTGCAGCTGCTACTAGCGCTACTATGGCTGCTGCTGCACCTTATTTCCTATTGGTAGTTGTGGTACTGGTGGCCGTAGCAGTAGCAGCAACAGCAGAAGAAGTAGTAGCAGTGTTTTATGATTTCAGTGGTGTAATTAACTACAAGGGTGGAAATTACCCTTATACAAATCAAAAACTAAATGTATAGTCTTAAGGGTTTCCTTAGGAACATAGCAGATGTTTGTCAGAAGTAGGACTTGAAACACATTCTACCACACTGTCTCTCAAGAGCATTATTAACAGCTGTTTATTGAGTATTGGCCATATATACACATGCACAAATGTGCGTGTATATATATCTATAGGCATATAGATATATATACATACATATAATGCATCTTAATTATGATTTTTATGTAATCAGTTTGCACTAAAATAAATTTACTTTAGCTTCAAAATATTCTGTGATATTGGGAGGAAAAGGGCAAATTGCCCCCAATTTACATATGATGTAATTGAACCCTAGAAATCAATGAACTCTTAACATTCAGACTTCCTGAAGCCTGTCATATATTCTTTCCTACTGGGCCATGCTATATTCCAAGTATCCTTCCTCTTAAACACATTTTCTGTGGTCTAGGAAATCTCTTTGGATATCTCTGGGAAAACAGACATATAAAGTCCTCAACAGAAGGTTGTAGGTCACCTAAGGTATTGAGTGGCTTTGTTGTCTCAACCACAAAAGCATCTATTCCTTAACAGCACTTTATTAAATGTATAAAAATTGCTCTATTCCAGAGAGACTCATAAGGAGTAGAAGAGGTTATGATTTTAAAAGTTCAGTACTTAAAAGTTCAAATTTCTTCCTATTTAAAATAAAATATCATAGCAGTGTACATACACAAGAGAATATTTAAGAACTGAGTTAATTATTCCCTTTTGGAGCCCTTTTAAGATCTTTCTGGGCTGAAAAGTAAATGCACATGGTTGGAGAGACTTAGAGTGTGACAAGCATGGCTTCCTTAGTGGTTGTGAGTCTTCTGGGAGGTTTAGTGTTGGTTCAACAGCACTCACTTCATGGTTGTGTAACTGTCTTTTTGTTTCCTGTCTTTTAAGGTTATAGTCCCCAAGGCACTTAACTATGCAGAAAGATAGGAGCTTAAGCATTTTTTTTCCATTTTCTCCTATCACTGTAAGGTAAATGAGATGAAGAATAATTGGGTAATCATGAACATTTCATTTAAAAAAGCAGGGAGGCACCAATAAAACCAGTGATTAAATATAAATATAATAATGCATCCAATAAGAAACCATGAAGCTAATGTTATTATAATCTATCCATCACCTAGAATCTTTGATGAATCCATAAACTTTGCACACTGGTCAATTTCTCTATTCATGACATGAAGATCATAACCTATATGGGTTTTTTCATCTCATATGATTTTGGTCTGTATCCCCAATAATATTCCATAGAGAAGTCCTCCACTTCCACATACTCATACCCATACATATTGGAGAGATTTCCTCTGGCTTTATTTTGATCTTGATTTGTGATCAAATAGGAAGTACTTACATACCTTGCCAAAGGACACACAGGGAGTGTCAACTAGAGGCAGGGCTTAAACCCAATTCTTCCACAGACCAAGTCCAGCCCTCTATCCAGTATGTCATACTGACTACTGTTCCCTTCAGTATTTCTTTGAGATTAATGCAATACTGGAACTGTCCATCTTCCCTACTCTATTCACACTAGAGTAATAGGTAAAATTGGGTCAAAATGTCCTGTATTACTTTTTGCTCTTTTTTTCTTTTATTTTATCATTTTTATTTAATATTTTAGTTTTCAACATTGATTTCCACAAGATTTGGAGTTACAAATATTCTCCGCATTTCTACCCTCCCCTCATTCCAAGAAGGCATATATTCTGATTGCCTCATTCCCCAGTCAGCAATCCCTTCTTTCACCCCACTCCCCCCCATCCCCTTTTTCCCTTACTTTCTTGTAGGGCAGGATAGATTTCTATGCCACATTCCCTATTTATCTTGTTTCCCAGCTGTATGCAAAAACAACTTTTTTAATAATCTACTTTTAAAACATTGAGTTCCAAATTCTTTCCCCTCTTCCCTCCCCACCCACCCTCCCTTGAAATGCAAGCAATTCAACATAGATCACATATGTATCATTATGTAAAACACTTCCACAATGCTCATGTTGTGAAAGGCTAACTATATTTCATTCTATCCTATCCTGTCCCCCTTTATTCAATTTTGTACCTTGACCCCACCGCTTTTCAAAAGTATATGCTTTTGATTGCCTCCCCCTCATCTGCCCTCCCTTCTATCACGCCCCTTTTTTATCCCTTTCCCTTTACTTTCCTGTGAAGTAATATACCCAATTGAGTGTGCATGTTATTCCCTCCTCAAGTGGAATCTGATGAGAGTAAGACTCACTCATTCCCCCTCACCTGCCCCCTCTTCCCTTCCTAAAGAACTGCTTTTTCTTGCCACTTTTATATGAGATAATTTACCCCATTCTATCTCTCCCTTTCTCCTTCTCTCAATATATTCCTCTCTCACCCCTTAAATTTGTTTAACTTTTTTAGCTATCATCCCTTCATATTCAACTCATCCTGTGTCCTCTGTCTATATTCCCTTGAACTCACCTAATACTGAGAAAGGCCTCATGAATTATACACATGATCTTTCCATGTAGGAATGTAAACATAACAGTTCAACTTTAGTAAGTCCCTTATGAATTCTCTTTTTTGTTTACCTTTTCATGCTTCTCTTGATTCTTGTATTTGAAAGTCAAATTTTCTATTCAGCTCTGGTCTTTTCATTGCGAAAGCTTGCAAGTCCTCTATTTTTTTGAAAATCTGTACTTTGCCTTGAAGCATGATACTCAGTTTTGCTGGGCAGGTGATTCTTGATTTTAACCCTAGCTCCACTGACCTCTGGAATATCATATTCCAAGCCCCATGATCCCTTAATGTAGAAGCTGATAGACCTTGTGTTATTCTGATTGTGCTTCCACAATATTCAAATTATTTCTTTCTGACTGCTTGCAGTATTTTGTCCTTGACTTAGAAACTATGGAAATTGGTGACAATGTTCCTATGTGTTTCCTTTTTGGGATCTTTTTCAGTAGGCAATCAGTGGATTCTTTCAATTTCTATTTTACCCTCTGGCTCTAGAATATCAGGGCAGTTTTCCTTGACAATTTCTTGAAAGATGATGTTTAGGGTCTTTTTTTCATCATGGCTTTCAATGATTTTTAAATTATTTCTCCTGGAATGTATTTTCCATGTCAGTAGTTTTTCCAATGAGATATTTGACATTGTCTTCCATTTTTTCATTTCTTTGGTTCTGTTTTATAATATCTTGATTTCTCATGAAGTCATTAGCTTCCACTTGCTCCAATCTAATTTTTAAGGTAGTATTTTCTTCAGTGGTCTTTTGGACCTCCTTTTCAATTTGGCAAATTCTGCCTTTCAAGGCATTCTTCTCCTCATTGGCTTTTTGGAGCTCTTTTGACATTTCGGTTATTCTGTTCTTTAAGGTGTTATTTTCTTCAGTATTTTTGGGTCTCCTTTAGCAAGTCATTAACTTGTTTTTCATGGTTTTCTTGCATCACTCTCATTGCTCTTCCTAAATTCTCCTGTACTTCTCTTACTTGCTTTTCCAAATCCTTTTTGAGCTCTTCCACAGCCTGAGACAAATTCATGTTTTCTTGTAGGCTTTTGATGTAGGCTCTTTGACTTTGTTGACTTCTTCTAGCTGTATGTTTAGATCTTCTTTGTCACCAAAAAAGAAATCTAGAGTTTGAGTTTGAATCCGAGTTTGAGTCTGAGTTTATTTTCACTGCCTGTTCATGTTCCCAGTCAACTACTTGGTCTTTGAGCTTTTTGTCAGGATATGACTGCTTGTAAAATAGAGAGTACTTTGTCCTGAGCTTTAGGGTCCAAGCACTGCTGTCTTCAGAGCTACATCTACTCTGCTGTCACCCCAGGCTCTGTCGCCACAGTGCTCCTCCTCCCCCATGACCTGCCAATCAGGATGGCAATACAGATCCAAGCAGGGCACATCAAGAGAATCTGCCTTTGTGCCCACAAAGCACTCCTTGCACTCCTGCTGTGATCCGCTGCTAGAATCCTCCCACCATGTGAGCCATGGACTTGGGAAGCAGCTGATGCTGTAGCTCTGGAAGCAGCCTCAGGAGTTTCCACTGCTGCCACCCCCACTGCTGCACCATCTCCTCTACCCCCAGGGCTGGTGATCAGCCTGCTCTGAACTTGATTCTGCAGTTTCCCTCTAACCTGCTCTTTTGGGTTTGTGGGTTCAGAGGTCTGGTAACCACCACAGCTCACTAATTCACAGCCCCAAGTCCTGTTCCAGCTGGCTGACTCTGGGTCTGGTCTGTCCTGGCATGCCCCATGCTGGGCTGTGCTTTTATCCCAACACTGTATGATAGACCCTTCCTGGCAATCATCCAGGCTCTCCTGGCCTGAAGACCTGTTTCCCTGTGCTATTTCGTGGGTTCCACAGCTCCAGAATTTGTTCAGAGCCATTTTTACAGGTGTTTGGAGGGATTTGGGGGAGAACTTAAGCAAGTCCCTGCTTTCCCGCTGCCACCATGGCTCTGTCCCCCTATTCCCATTGCTCTTTTCTTCTAATAATATTTTATTGTTTCAAAATTGGATGTTATGCAATTTTTACATTTGTTTTTTGAAATTTCAATTTCTAAATTCTCTCCCTCCTTCCCTACATTGCATCCTCCATAAGATGGTAAGCAATTTGATATGGATTATACATGTGCAATCATAAAAAAAAACTTGTTTATTAGTCATATTGTGAAAGAGATGAAAAACAATAACAAGAAAAATAAAGAGTTAAAAAAGGGCACTTCAAAATGCATTTGGACACCATCAGTTCTTTTGCTGGAGATGGAGAGAATGGATGAATCTTTTGGAGTTATCTTAAGTCAGTTATTGGTGAGAATAGCTAAGTCATTCACAGTTGATAAAGTATTGCTGTTATCGCATATAATGTTCCCCTGGTTCTGCTCATTTCACTCTATGTCAGTTCATGTAAGTCTTTCTAGGTTTTTCTGAAATTGTCAATGAATTTCCTTAAAAAACCATGAGTATCAGATGGATTTACAAGTGAATGTTACTGAATATTTAAAAAATCAACTAATTCCAAAATTAAATAAAATATTTAGAATAGGTAAAGAAGAGATCCTATGAAATTCCTTTTAAGAGAATAACATGATATTGATACCTAAACCAGGAAGAGTAAAGGCATTAATGAATATAGGTGCAAAAATCCTTAATAAAATACTAGTTAAAAATTACTATAATATATTACAAAGATTATACATTTTAACTAACCAGATTTAATACCAGGAATGCAAGGATGGGATAACACAAGGAAAACCATTATTATGATAAAAGTTAGGAAAAGTTAAAAGTCACATGATTATGTCAATAGATGCAGAAAAGATTTTTGATGAAATACAACACTGATTTCTATTAAAAACACTCAAAAGTGTAGGTATAAATGGATTTTTTTCCTTAAATTGATAAAATGTATTTACCTAAAACCACTGTTTGTAATGGAGACAATCATCTTCCCAGTAAAATCAGGTGTGAAACAAAGATGTCCTCTGTCACCAATGTTATTCAATATTGTATTGGAAATCCTAGCAAAAGCAAAGACAAGAAAAAAAAGGAATCAAAATAGGGAATAAGATAACAAAACCGCTCAACTTTTCTTATATGACAGTAGTGTACCATTACATTAATATATGACGAATTGTTCAGCTATTCCCAAATTGATGGACATCCTCTAAATTTCCAATTTCCAATTCTTTGTCAAGACAAAAAGAGCTGCTATAAATATTTTTTGCACAAAATGTTTTTTTCCCTTTATTAAAAAAAATCTCTTTGAGATACAGACTTCATAGTGGTATTGCTGGATCAAAGGTATGCCCTTTATGTGTTGTTTCAAATTGTTCTCCAGAATGGTTGGATCAGTTTACAACTCCACCAACAGTGCATTGGTGTCCTAATTTTTCCACATTCCCTGGAACATTTATCATTGTAACTTTTTATCATATTCATCAATTTGATAGATTTTAGATGGTATTTTGTTATTGTGTGTTGTTTCAACTTGCCTTTCTCTAATGAGTAGTAGTTTAGAACATTTTTTCATATCACCAATGATAGCTTTGATTTCTTCCCCTGAAAACTGACTTCCTATACTTTGAGCATTCGTCAATTGGGGAATGATTTGAATTGTTACAAATTTGACTTATTTCTCTACATATTTGAAAAATTATGCCTTTAGAGACAAATTGCTGTCAAAAAAATTCTTAGCTTTCTGCTTTCATTCTAATATTGATTCCATTGGATTGGTTCATGCAATTGTGAAATTAATTTAATATAATCAAAATTGTCCATCTTACATCTCATAATTCTCTCAATCTCGTTTTTGAACATAAATTCTTACCTTATCCATATATACTACAAAGAAACTATTCCATGCTTCTGTAATTGCTTATAGCTTCACTTTTATGTCTGAATCATGTGCCTATTTTGACCTTATCTTGGTATACAGTGTGAAACATTGATATGTATCTAGTTTCTGCCAAACTGTTTTCTAGTTTTCCCAGCAGATTTTGTCAAATGGGTTCCTGTCCCAAAAGGTTGTATATTTTCATTCACCAAACCCTATATTACTATGGTTATTTACTACTTTGTACTCTGTACTTAATCCATGTCACTGGTCCACCACCCTATTTCTTAGCCAGTAGCACATTGTTTTGATGAATACTGGCTTTTTATACAGTTTGAGATCTGGTACAGCTAAGCCACCTTCTTCCACATTTTTTTTCATTGATTCCCTTGATATTTTTAACCTATCATTATTGAAGATTTTTTATTACATTTTCTAGGAATTAAAAATTGTTATTTTGATTTGTATGTACTGAATGATGATACTAATTTAGGCAGATCAATGGTAATAATTTAGGTAGAATTGTTATTTTATTACATAGGTTTAAATTATATGTAATGAATATTTTCTTGATTGTTTAGATCTGACTTTATTTGTGTGAAAAGTATTTTGAAGACTCCCAGGTATTTTATATTGTCTAATATTATTTTAATTGGAATTTATCTCTCTCTGCTGGACTTCACTGAAAATATATAGAAATGCTGATAATTTATGTAGATTTATTTTTTATCTTGCAGCTTTGCTAAAGTTGTTACTTATTTCAACTAGCTTTTCAGTTAATTATTTAGGATTCCCCAAGTGTACAATCATTTCATGTGCAAAGACTGAACATTTTAATTCCTCATTGCCTAGTCTAACTGCTTCTATTCCTTTTCTTCTCTTATTGCTATAGTTAACATTTCTAGTAAAATACTGAATAATAGTGGAAATAATGGGCATCTTTGCTTCACCCCTGATTTTACTGGGAAGTTTTCTAGTTTATCTCCATAACAGATAATACTTGTTGATGGCCTTAGCCAGATGCTATTTATTTTTAAAGAAAGATTGGTTTACTCCCATGCTTTCTATTTTTTTTATAGTAATGGGCATGGTATATTGTCATAAGGATTTTCTGCATCTTTGAGATAATTATATGACTTTTGTTGGGTTTCTTATTGTTATGCTCAATTATACTGACAACTTTCCTAATATTGAAGCAGCCCTGGGTTTCTGGTATCAATCCCAACTGGTCATATTGTATGATCTTAGATATATGTGTTGGTAAATAAATGGGCTCTTAGCACTCAGTTCAACCAAGTGCCTTGAAGAGTTTGGCCTTTGTTTCCTTGATTAGATTTGGGAGTCCTTGGTGACCTCCTTGCCTCAGGGGAGGGCCTAGTTTACACATGAGTTTGAGTGACATGTTTGGGAATCAGAGGCTTTTAGACCACATGGGTTTAAGTCGCCTCTTTGTGACGATTCTAGGTCACATGGGTGAGTCGCATGTGTGACTCACCCTTGACCCTGAAAAAAAGGTATAAAACCAGTGGTTGGCTTTCTCTTCTTTGGAGCTCTTCCCACAGCCATGGTGGCACACATGACTCTGGGCCAGCCCTTGTTATGAGCTCCCAGGCTGAACCTAGATGTTGGTAACTATGAATTGTATATAGTCTGTCTGTCCATGTTTGTAATTTGTTTGCATTTGCTCCAAAGTTCAGGGCGCTGGCTTTTCCCCCTGAACTAAGTGAATGGTATTTGTATGCTGAATTAAAGTAAGCTTGTCAACCCCTTGAGATTGCTTTCCTTACTAAAGCAGATCAAAAGAACCTGGGCTTTTGCAGCATGCTGGTAGAGTTCTTGTTGTTGAGCTTGTGTTGGTCTTCCACCCCCACAACAGCTGCTAGCCAGATTGTTGAAACAATATATTACTGTAATCTCCTTGCTAAATATTTATTTAAAGTATTTGCATTGGGGCAGCTAGGAGGCACAGTACATAGAGCACCAGCCCTAGAGTCAGGGGTACTGGAGTTCAAATCTGGCCTCAGACACTTGACACACTTACTAGCTGTGTAACCTTGGCCAAGTCACTTAACCCCAATTGCCCTGCCTTCTCCCCTCCAAGAAGCAAAAACAAAACAAAACAAAACAAAAACAAAAATAATGTTTGCATCAATATTTATTAGGGAAATTTGATCCATAAATTTCTTTCTCTTTGCTTTTCCTGGTTTAGGTATAAGCATCATATTAGTGTCATAAAAGAAATTTGATAAGAATTCTTATTTGGGTATATTTCAAAATAATTTATATAGTACTAGAAATAATTGTTCTTAAAATTTTTGGTCTGATTCACTTGTGAATCTATTTGGTTCTGGAGATTTTTTCTTAGGGAGTTCATTAATACCTTATTCATTTTTTTAATTTTGCTCTTCTGTTAATCTGGGTAATTTAAGTTTTTGTAAGTATTCAACTATTTCACTTAGATTTTCTGATTTATTGGCATAATGTTGATCAACAATCTCTTAATAATTTGTTTAATATACTACTCAATGATGAAGAATTCACCATTTTAAATTTTTGATACTGAAAACTTGATGTTCTTTTTTAAAATAAAAAATTAACCCAAGGTTGATTTATCTCATTAGCTTTTTTGTAAAGCCATTTTTAATTTATTAGTTCAACAATATTTTAACTTTGAGATTTATTAATCTCTCTTTTGATCTTCAGATTTTCAATTTGATGTTTAATTGGAATTTTTAAACTTTTTAAAAAAATTAAAATATTTTTCTAGTGTTTTTAGTTGCATGTCGAATTCATTGATCTGTTCTTTCTCTATTTTATTGATGTAGGTATTCAAAGATAAACATTCTTACTATGGACTGTTTTGCTTATGTAGCACAAATTTTAGAATGTTATCTCATGGCTGTCATTTTTAAAATCAAATTATTTATTGTTTCTCTGATTTGGTTATTTAGCTTCCTCATTCATTTTTAATCTACCTTTGGATGGCTATTTATTGAATGTAATTTTTATTTCATTCGGTTGTGAATATTTTGTTTTGTTTTAATATAAGATCAATTTAAATGCAGGTGCATTTACTGTTGAGTAAAAAGTGCATTTCTTTCTATTTCCATTCATCTTCTCCAGATATCTATCATATGTAATATTTCTAAAATCTGATTCATCTCCTTAATTTTTTTTCTTATTTTTGTTAGATTTATCTAGTTCTGAGAGAAGAAAGTTGAGCTCCCCCACTAGTATAGTTTATTGTCTATTTCTCCCTATAATTCATTTAACTTCTCCATAAAAAGTTTGGATCATATACCATTTGGAGCACATATGTTTACTATTAATATTATTCTATTGCCAATTATACCTTTTAGGAAGATGTAGTTTCCTTTTCTATCTCCTTTAATTAGGTCTTTGTCCAAGATCATAATTGGTACTGCTCCCTTTTTATAAATTCAGCTGAAGCAAAACTGTTTGTCCTCCAGCCTGAGTGTCTTTCTGCATCAAATGTGATTTTTTTTGGGGGGGGGCGTATTGTAGGATTCTGGTTTTTAATGCACTCCATTGCCCACTTTCATTTTATGGTGAGTTCATCACATTCCCAGTTATGTTTATAACTATATTTCCTTCCATCCTGCTCTCTCTCTCTCTCTCTCTCTCTCTCTCTCTCTCTCTCTCTCTCTCTCTCTCTCTCTCTCTCTCTCTCTCTTTCTATCTCTCTCTCTCTGACTCTTTCCCTCTTCAAATTCTTTTGCTTTTGGCCACTCACTCTTGTAATTGTTCCTCTTTTCTATAAGTTTTATTTCTTCTCTTTTTCCCCTCCCCTCCTACTTCCTTATAGCATAAATTAGATTTCTAAACCAACTAATTATGCAAGTTTTCCCTCTTTGAGTCAATTTCAATGAGAGTAAAGTTGAAATGTTGCCTGCCACCATCCCCGCTTATCTTCCCCTCCACTATAAAAGTTCTTTCACACTTCTTTTATGTGAGATAATTTACCCAATTCTACCTTTTAAAAAATAATGAGTTTATGATATCTTACTACATTCAATTTGATATGTCCAATAGCAGTGGCTGAACAAATTGTTATATTTCATTTTGATGGAATACTATTGTGCTATAATAAATGATAAGTGGGATGCTTTCAGAAAAACCTGGAAAGATTTACATAAACTGATGCAAAATGAAGTTAGTAGCACTAGAATATTGTATACAATAACAGCAATATTGTACAATAATCAACTATAAATGATTTACCTATTCTCAGCAATGATCTAAGAGAATGCCAAACGACATATGATGAAAAATGATATTGGCCTCCAGAGGAAGAACTGATGGTGTCTGAATTCACATAAAAGCATACTTTTTTAACTTCTATTTTTCGTGTTTTTTTTTTCTTTTGGTTTATATTTTCTTTCACAACATGTTCAATATGGAAATATATCTTATCTCCAATTGTTTGCTGTTTCAGTGAGGGGAACAGAGAAGGGTTGGCAGTGGTGGTGAGAATTTGAAACTCATTTTTTTAAAAGAATATTAAATTGCTTTACATATAATTGGAAAAATGTCAAATATTTGGGGGAAAAGCACAACACATAGGGATGGAAGATTTATGGGTAATTGTAAAAGAGCATCTAAGGACTTTGTCAGATATCAATGGATGTTATAAATAACAGAATTTAAAAATAGGAAGAGTTCATTCGATAGTAAAAATTAGATGGGAAAACAATACCAAGCAATGACTGAATGGGAAATCAAAAGGAAATAATGGATTTTCAAAACAAAGTTACAAATTTGGAAGATGAATCAAGGAGTGGGATACTAGGTCATTCAGTCAATTCTCTCTATCTGATTTTTTCTCATCTGTAAAATAAGGGGGTTGGTATCAATGGTCTTAATTTCTAATTCCTTCCAACACTGAATCTAAGATCCTATGATAACAAGTGCAAATATCAAATTACCTAAGATCTCATTAGACAACAGAAAAGGGCAAAAGTTACTAAATTCAAGGATTTGTCCCATATGTTCATGGACTGGCCAAATTAATATAATAAAATGAAAATACCAGTAAAAATGACTTATGTATCAATGCCAAAATACAAAAATAATAATGTTATCTTATTTGTTAAAATATTTTATAGTACTAGACAGAATTAATAAACCAGGAAAATTAGAATGGAATGTATATGAAAAAATATGGTAGAAAGAGGATGTGTCTGTAAGGAGAAAAGCTAACATTATCTTTTACTATCATGCTTTAAACAATTTACAAGATGATTATCATCAAAATTATCTCACAGCACTAAAACACAGGTCAGTGATATTTAGACCAATCCTAGCTATCCCATGAATTTCTGCAGGATTTTAGATTTAAAAATAAAAGAATTCCAGAAAAATTCTTTAAGTGGACAGAGGTACTTAACTTATTTTTCTATTTGAAAAACTGAATGTAGTGTTTCAGCATACATTAGTTTGACACTACCTTTTTAAAATCAGAACAAACAAAAAAACTAAAGAAAAAAATTATTGAAAAAAATATCAATAGAAAATGTAGTATAAAACTTGGCATAAATTAAATAAACTAATAGGAATCTTCAGTGCTCTCTCCCATCACAGAATGAATAAATGGTTAAAGGATATCAACAAAAAACTTTAAAAGAACATAAATTGTTTATAAACATTTGAAAAATGCTCAAACTCAATAGAAATGAGTGCCTGTATGATAGGTGCTTAATAAATGGGTTTTTTTTTTACTTGATTTCATAATTAATGAAAAAAGCTACATTTCCACTACTTTGAAGTCCTACCACATTCATAGTAAACTAGAAAAAATTAGAACAAAATAATGCATCACAATACTGGTGGTGGAGTACACAAGGTAAAACTCATTCATGAGGTTGAACCAACAATAAATATTGATGAGGACTAAGAAGTTGTGACTGAAATAACTGACACTCTATTCAAAGGTTATTCACTGAAGATATGTGAGCTAATTTTTCTTTTATTTTGAACATGTTGATAACTGTTTTAATATAATTGTCTTATTTTGCATTCTTGTCTTCTTTTTGGACCTTTGAAATGTAATTCTAAAAGCGGACCATGGAGTTCATCACATTGCAAAAGGGTTCATGATACAAAAAAAGCTATGTGATGAAATAAACTAATTTAAATTTAAATATTTGCTAAGTTTAATAATTCATATTGTTATTCAAAGTTGCCTCTAAAAATATTTAATTGTAAAAATGAAATTACGATCATGAAATCCTTTTGAAAAATGAACCAGCTATAGACTTTTTTAGATTTTATTATTGTAAGCAGTACTCATTTTCACAACCAAGACACTTCATTAAGAACAGAGTTCTTCATAATTTGGTAGCAGAGGATGGTGCTTGTTCCTTATGAAAAGAGTACTGATTAACAGAAGTGCTCACTTTGGTTCAGTCACAATAAAACAATGGGGAGAACCTTTTATTTAAGGGTAAGATGGATTATAATTATGGGAATAATTCACCTCATTAATACATCATAATCAAAATGTGTCATAACCTTGGAAGCGACATCTGAAATATCATTTTCATTGACTGCTCATTCAAAATATTTAAATGTTACTTTGGTGATGCCTCGTACTTGTTGTTCTTGTAGTTTTAAATTGTTTTCCTGGAACAATTCAATGCCATAATTAGGGGTATGTCTTTATCACATGAAGCAGAAGCATAGCAGTGGCAAAGCAATTTGGTACTCATGTATTCCCACTTCAATGGATCCATGAGCTCATTGAATGGATGCTCCCTCCACTGATTCAAATTCCCATAAATGTAATCTTCCTCATTCTGTGACTACGTTGTCTGTGTGATCCAATAAATTTTCAGAGAACGTGTACACAATTTTCAGGACTTTTCACTATATCTCTTAATACTAGTTGGATACAAAGATAGTAATTATGTTGACCACTTACTAATCCCTAATTCATGTTGACTCTCATGCATCTCATTGAAATGTGCTACAGCCTACTTACACCTGCCATAAATTTCACCATTACTCTTTGAGTCAATCACAACTTTGATTCTTGGGAGACATGGACCCTGTAGTTTGAAATCACATAGCATCACTAATGTATTGGTTTCAAAATGTGGTGTAGACAAAAAATAATGAGCTGGGGACCCATTGAGGAAATTCAAGGATCTTTTTTATGAATAACAAGGCTAGAAACAGTATCAGTCTCAATTTGGTGGGTTATTATATGCCATGTTTTTCTAATAGAATTATATTTGGCTTGAATTAAATTATGCACAAAGAAAGTGATTATAAGCAAACCTCAAAACTAAGAAAGATTAATTATAGATAGATCTATTATTAGAAGCATATTTTGCATAATCACCTCCTCTTCTATTAGAAAAAAAGACCAAATTTTAAATCTCATAATACTTTTTTTTTCTAAAAAGATACTTTACAGTAATTTATAAAGACAGGGGTGGATTGCTTTTGAGAAATTTTATTAAAATAATGTTCCACCAGAAACAAGCTTCCATGTTTTAACACTACTATTCTTCCATGGAAACCTCATGAGTAGAAATGATCAAATATTACAGTCTCTGGAGAATTAAGATTCAAAGTCTTCCAGAAGGAGATAGAAAGGGTCATGGTTGGCATAGCAAGCTATAACATGTTATCAACCAATAATCCCACTAGAAAAGTGTTCTAAAGGATGTCATTAGAGAATTTTGTGGTCAGAAAATGAAAAGTGATCATATGGGAAAAGCGAGGGAATTCATATTATACCAAAAATGTCTCTAATCTCCATTTTTATCCACACAATATTAAGACATCTACAACCCAGACAAAGAACACTATGAGAGACCCCTGAGGACCATTTCTGAGAAAGCATAGATAAACTTTGCACAGGATAAGGAAGTATAGCTGTACTATTACCTGAAATGATCAAGAAAATATTTAAATTGATGAGATTGCAGATACTTTGAAATATCTCATTTTGTACCTCACCTATATATTAAAATGTCCTACTCCATGCATCCCTACAATCTAGATATAATGGCATCTTTCTTTCTTTCTTTCTTTCTTTCTTTCTTTCTTTCTTTCTTTCTTTCTTTCTTTCTTTCTTCCTTCCTTCCCTCCTTCCTTTCTTCCTCCCTTTCTCCCTCCCTCTCTCCCATACTTCCTTCCTTCCATCCTTTTTTCCTTCCTTCCTTCCTTTCTCTCCCTCCCCCCCTCTATATATGTGTGTATGCTATATATAACACATTTATGTATGTGTATATATATGTGTATTTCTCTACATATATTAGTATGTGTTTGCATTAGGTGTATGTGTATGAATACATATGTAATACACATAGAGTGTTGAGACTGTAATCAAGAAGAATCATCTTTCTGAGTTCAAATCTGGCTGCAGATACTAGGTATGTAAACCTGTTTGCTTCAATTTCTTCATCTATAACATGATCTGGAGAAAGAAATGATAATCAACTCCAGTATCTTTACTAAGAAAACCTTAATTGGTGTCATGAAGATTCTGATAGGATTGAAACAACTCAACATCAACAACATGTATGTATGTATCTATGTATGTATGTATATATGCACACATATAACCCAGAAATATGTACATATAATCCTAAAAAAGCATGTGTCATATTTAAAATTAATCATTTTTTATTTTGTAAGGTTTTTCCCCCTTTTTAAAAGCATTTGATAAACATAGTGGGTTGTTTTAAGAAGAAAGAAAAAGAAAGTATATTGGCTTTGGATTGACAAGTCAATCAGCAATGAATTTGGATTAGAAGGTATGGGGAAGGGAATACAGGTAAGACTTAACAAGTGTAGAATGAAATGAGATTTATTAAAAAGGGTAAAAAGAAGCAGCTGCCATTCAGCAGTCTCTTTTGCTACTGGATAGTCACAGCAGTGCCTGAAATGGCATCTCAATCAGCATTAGCCTGCAACTTAGATTGCCAATTACTAGAGTCATGTTGAGCATCATAGATAAAATAACTGGGAAGTATTCCATTGGCAGAAGGAATGATGTCTGTGTGCTGAATGATTCAATGCCCAACGGAAAAGTGGTTTTATGTCACAAAGAAAACCTGGATAGAAAAATTTAATGGGACCTAGTGACCTGTCTAGGGATAGTCACATAAAACACCTCTGTGGAGGTGGAGCTTAGGAAAAGTTTATTAAAGGAGGGAGGGACTTACAGAATATAAAGGAAAATCAATCACTGCTAATCAATAAGAAGCTAAAAAAAACCAGAATATAAGACATTAGTATGACATTGCACCACAGGTGGGAGCTAATGGAATTAGCTCCATAATATAATTGCTTTCATTTACAGTATCAACAGGTATTGGTATAAAATATATTATTATATTTAATGGAAGTAAATTGGCCTGATTATCAATAACCTTTATTAGGAGAAAAGATGAATACTGTTTTTGTCATTATCTTAAAAAAGCCTTCCTTATCCCTAATTCTCCTTTTACTGTTGATGATACCACTATCTTCACAACTTAGGAGTCCACCCCACTCTTTCTCACACTCTGCCCTACAATTTTTAAGCTGTTGAAAGTTCTGTCAATTCTATCCTCACAAAATTTCTCTCATACACTCCTTTCCTCTGACATAATACCACCATCGTGAAAACCCTCATCACTTCACACCTGGGTTATTGCAATAGCTTTTCTTTATTTCTGACTCAATTCTCTCCTTACTCTAATCTATCCTCCACTCAGATTAGAGATTTTTCTGAAACACAGGCAAGATCATGACTGGGCAGCAAGGTTTCCCAATGAATAAAGTGCCAGGCTTGAAGTCAAGAAGACCTGAGTTCAAATTTGGCCTAAGACACTTACTAACTCTGTGACTCTGGGCAAGTCATTTAACCTTGTTTGCCTCAGTTTTTTCATCTATAAAATGATATGGAAGAGAGAATGGCAAACCACTCCAGTGTCTTTGCCTGGAAAACCCTAAATGGCATCATGAAGAGTCAGACATGACTGGAAAATAACTGAAAAATTGATATCTCAATTCAATAAACTCCATTAGCTCCACTTGCCCTCAGGATCAAATATCAACTCCGCTGTTTGGATTTTAAAGCCCTTCTTAACCTGGCCTCTTCCTACCTTTCTATTCTTCTTACATCTTATTCCCTCTAGTACACATACTGTAACCTTCCTTTCTTGCTATCCCTTCAACACTATAATGGCTATCTCTAATGTATTGAATTATCTCTATCCTCATCTCTGCCTCCTGGCTTTCTATAATGGTGAGCAAAGCGGGATTTTTTGTTGTCTTTTTTTTGGAGTGCTTTTCAGCACTAAGGCAATCAAGTGCCTGTGAGTCTTGTCTTTGAATTAGGAGTCTTGGATGACCTGCTTAAGTCAGGGCAAGGCTTAGGTCATAGGCTTGAGTCACATGGTTGTGACACCCTCTGACCCTAAAGTAGTGTATATATACCCGGAGGTTAGCATTTTGTTTGGAGCTCACTCACTGGAAGCATGTCATGTGATTTTACTAGGCAAGACTCTGGGTAGCCATTGGAGCCCTCAGCTTTGAAAAACCCAGATGGTGGTGCTTCTCTCTAGTAACTATGTATTTAATGTCTTTGGCAGACAGCTAGAAGCCTGTCTAATTTGTGTTATTTTGCTCTGTTTATATATTTTCTGCTTGTAATTTCTCTTTGTGTTTTCTCTGAAGTTCAGGGTGCTATTTCCCCTGAAGTAAGTGACATACATATATATATATATATATATATATATATATATATATATATATATATATATATATATATGAAATATGTGTATGATTATTAAAGTGAGATTTTAAACCCCTTAATGTTGCTTTCCTTAGAAAAGCAGATTATAGAACCTGTGCTAGTAGCCCTCCTGTGTGCTGGTGTTATTGGTCTTACAGAGCCACAATAGTGGCAAGTAGCATTGCAGTTACACTATCCTAGATTCCTTCATATCTCAGTTAAATCTGCACCTTCTTCAGAAAGCCTTTTCTGGTCTTATTTAATGCTAGTGACTTCAGCCTGTGATTATCTCTATCTTATTCTGCTATGTATTGTATTGTAAATAGTAGTTTAAAGTTGTCTGCCCACTGGAATGTGAGCTCCTTGAAACCAAGGACTACATTTTTGGTTTTGTTTTGTTTTTTTCTTCTTTTTTATCTTCAGCTCTTAGCACAGTGTCTGCAACATAGAAATTTAGATTGAGAGGCTGCCTGAACTTGTCTTCTTGAATTGCCATACTTCCCAAACACATTCAATATGAGGTATGCAGGAGGCTGTGAACTTATCCAAGACAAATTCCCCTCCCCCATGAGTTGACACGAGTCATTTGCATCTCAAGAAAGACTCCCTGTGTGTCCTTGGGAGTCAAGATATGAGCCAGTCAGTCTGCATAAAACTGAGAAACTGTGCAGCTGGAACAGTGGTAGATAAGCAGACTATAATATCTTCATGGACTAGCAGTTCCCAATGGGAAAAGAATGATGCTTTTCTCATGGCCCTTTCTTGCCATCCTTATGACTTCCTCTTTCCCATGGAACTGAAATACCCAAATCTTCCCCAGTACTGCTAAGTTCCAGGTACCTGGAATTCCACATGCATGCTTATTTCTCTTTTAATAAATCCAGTTTCATTGCCTGTCTCATGGATTTGGGATTTTTTTTTTGGTGGGGGGCAATTTACAGTGCTTACTATATGCATATAAACTTGACACAATATGATATGAGTGTGAAGTGAAACCTCACAGTTGCTTTGATTTCTGTTTCACTAAGCATTAGTGATTTGAATCATTTAGAGTTATTAGAATATATTAACATTAAATATTAATATACAATAATATAAATAAATATTAATATATTAACATAGTCATTAAAGGATTTCTCACTCTAAAAATTGTTTTTTCATTTCCTTTAGCCATCTTTCATTTGGGAATAGCTCTTATTGTAATAAACTTGGATCATTTCCTTATTCACAGGGAAATAAAACCTGTAGAAGAAACACATATGAAACAAGGGGATACACACAGGGTAAAGGTAAAAGGCTGGAGTAGAATATGTTGTACTTCAACTAAAGTAAAGAAAAGCAGGGATAGCAATCCTAATCTCAGACAAAGCAAAAGCAAAGATAGATCTTATTAAAAGAGATAAGGAAGGACACTACATCCTGATAAAAGGTACCATAAAAATGAAGCAATATCATTATTTAACATATATTCACCAAGAGGTATTTAAGGGAGTTACAGGAAGAAATAGACAGCAAAACCATACTAGTGGGGGACCTCAACCTCCCTCTCTCTAACCTCAAAACAAATGAGAAAAAAGTTAAGGACGTGATTAGAATTTTAGAAAAGTTAGAGAAAACTGAATGAGGATATAAAAGAAAATACATTTTCTCAGAATTTCATGGCATGTAAACAAAAATTAACCATGCATTAAGGCACAAAAACCTCACAAAACAGTGCAGAAAGACAGAAATAGTCAATGCACCCTTTGCAGATCTTGATGCCGTAACAATTGCATGTAAGAAAGGGTGATGGAATGATAGACTGAAAATTACTTGGAAACTAAAAAATCTAATCCTAAAGAATGAGTGGGTCAAAATCATAGAAACAATAAATAACTTAATTTAAGATAATGACAATAATAAGACAACATAACAAAACTTATGTGATGCAGCAAAAGCAGTTCTTAGGGGAAGTTATTTTTTTGAATCTCACAATGCTAACATGGATAAAATAGAGAAAAAGCTGGATAACAATAACAAAATTCATCTGGAGTAATAAAAAGATCCAGAACATAAAGAAAATTAATGAAAAGCAATGCTACGGAAAGTAGCTTAGCCACACCAGATATTAAACTGTATTATAAAGCAGCAGTCATCAAAACTACTTGGTACTGCCTAAGAAACAGAGTGGTGGATCAATGGAATTGGTTAGATATATGAGACACAGTAGTCCATGACCATAGCAATCTCCTCTTTGATAAACCCAAAGAACCCAACTTCTGGGCCAAGAATTCACTATTTCACAAAAACTGTTGGGAAAATTGGAAAATGGTAGGGCAGAAACTAGGCATAGACCATTATCTTACAACATACACCAAAATAAAGTCAAAATGGGTTCATGATATAGGAATAAAGGCTGACACTATAAGCAATTTGGGAGAGCAAGGAATAGTTTACCTGTCAGATTTATTGGAAAGGGAAGAATTCATGACACAACAAGAAATAGAGAGAATTACAAAATACAAAAAGGATAATTTTGATTATGTCAAATTGAAAAGTTTCTGTACAAACAAAGCCAAGGCAACAAACATTAGGAGAGAAGCAGAAAACTGGGAGAAAATCTTTATAACCAGTGTCTCTGATAAAGGTGTCATATATAAAATATCCAGTGAACTGAGCCAAACATATAGGAATACAAGTCATTCTCCAATTGTGAAATGGTCAAAGGATATGAACAGGCAGTTTTCAGAGGAAGAAACTAAAGATATCTATAGTCATATGAAAAAATCCTCTAAATCAAACATCGATTAGAGAAATGCAAATCAAAACAACTCCTAGCTATGTCATATCTTCTGTCAGATTGACTAACATGACAAAACAGGAAAATTATAAATGCTGGAGAAGATCTGGGAAAATTGGAACATTGTTACATTGTTGGTGGAGTTTTGAACTGATCCAGCCATTCTGGAGAGCAATTTGAAACTATGCTCAAAGAGCCATAAAAATGTGCATACTTTTTGACCCAGCAATATCACTTCTAGGACTGTATTCCTAAGACATCATACTAGTGGGAAATGGGCCAGTATGTACAAAAAATATTTATAGCAGCTCTTTTTGTGGTGGCAAAGAACTGGATATCAAGGGGATGCCCATCAATTGGAGAATGCCTAAACAATTTTCAATTATGAATGTAATAGAATACTATTGTGCTATAAGAAATGAAGAGCAGACAGACTTCATTATAACCTGGAAGATCCTGAGCCAGGGGAGCAGAACCAGGAGACCATTATACATGATATACATGATTGCAGACACACTGTATCTATAAGGACTAACTTTGATAGATTTGGTGATTTTCATCAACTCAAGGTTCAAGCACTGCTCCAAAAGATTCATGATGGAAAAAGCTATGCACATCCAGAGAAAGAATTGTGGAGTCTGAATGCAGATTGAGACAAAGTATTTGCTCTCTCTTTTTCCTTTGTTGGTGTCATTTCTTCTTTCTCATGATTCATTCTATTTGTTATAATTCTTGTTACAACTGGACTATTATGTAAATAAGTTCAGTTTGAAGATATATGTAGAAGCTACATTGGATAAGTTGCCATCCTGCTGGGGGGAAGGGAGTGGAGAGGGAGGAAGAAAAAATTTGGAAAGCAAAAATACTTTTTCAGCTTCAGGGGTGAGTCACACATGTGACTCACCCACGTGACCTAGAATGGTCACAGAGATGCAGACTTAAACCCATGTGGTCTAAGAGCCTCTGCTCTCCCAGACATGTAAACTAGGCCCTCCCTGGAGTTAGCCCTACCTTGGGCTCCACCTTAGTTGCCAATCCACACCCACTAAGGTTTTATACCTAATAGGGGTTTGGGCCCTGGGGCTTAACACTTAGTAAGACTCAATGAAATAGACTGAATTAATCAAAGCAAACAAAAGCCAAACTCTTCAAGGGCACTTGTTGGACTCAGTGCTAAGGAGCCCATTTTTGGTTACCAACACACCACCGTCACCTTTTCCCTTACTTTCTTGTAGGGCAAGATAGATTTCTGTGCCCCATTGCCTGTATATCTTATTGCCCAGTTGCATGCAAAAACAACTTTTTTTGAACATCTGCTTTTAAAACTTTGAGTTCCAAATTCTATCCCCTCTTCCATCCCCACCCACCCTCCCTAAGAAGGCAAGCAATTCAGCATAAGCCACATATGTATCATTATGTAAAACCCTTCCATAATACTCATGTTGTGAAAGATGATATTTTGGTCCCTCCTATCCTGTCCCCCTTTATTCAGTTTTCTCCCTTGACCCTCTCACTTTTCGAAAGTATTTGATTTTGATTACCTCCTCCCCCATCTGCCCTCCCTTCTATCACCCCCCCTTTTTATCCCATTCCTAGCTTAAGCAATCCCTGTTTTCCAGCCACCATCTTGGCTCTGCCCCGCTATGAACCTTTCTTCTAGTGCTGCAGATTACATCTTATCCATACCTGCCCATCTTGTCTTATTCTTCTGCGTGTTCTCCATAAAGGGTGGCAGGAATGAGGGTGGGGAAAAAGAGGAGTAGTCCTTTCAATATGCTAGTAATTCTCCTTGCTTTTCTTGACATCATAACCCATCAGTGAAATATATGACCGACCCATTTTATTAGGCAATCATTCATATCTTTAATTATATTTCTGGCATCACTTGCTTGTGTTATTCTTTCTTAGTATTATGCTAGAGCCTGTTCACACAAATGACGGCCCTCTCATTGTCCATTGCATCTTCTTTGAAAACTGTAGTATTCCATGAATCAGTAGAATTACAGTATCAGAAGAATGTTGAAGTTGGAAAAGAGTGGTTGGGGGGAAGATAAAACAAATCCCATGCATATGAGTGTATTTATAAATAGGTATGTATATACACATATGCATGTGTATGTATGTATCACACTTATGCAGATACATATATATTCATATGCACAAAATATGTGTAGACATAAATTGACTTGTATGCATACAGTGCTAAGTTCTACATGTTGTTTATTCAATTGAATATCACATTCTGGATAGTAAGCATTTTACACCCACTACATAAATGAATAATATTACAAAGAAAATAAGGATTGAAAGTACAACAAGGGTCTTTATTTTAAACCCAATACCTTCTGTACTTGGAAGCATTCTAAAAAATAAATCACTTAAATACCCAGTACAAATTGAGTACATGTTTAGCTCATTTTCCAGGCAGGTTTTGCAATGTGCCATATGGTACTCAATACTTTTTTTCCTCCCCCAAATTGACAAATTGGCAATTCCCTCCACTGAAGCTCCAAGTGGAGTTAATACATTTTAGAATGAGGTACCAGCATGACAGAATGTGGAAGATTTAGTGTGCACTAGTTGCCTTTGGTTTTGTGTTTATAAAGACTTTGGTAGACTGTTATACATTGGATGTATTTGAGAGTCTTAAAAGCTGTGAAATTAATTAAAAAATAATCAATTCAAGCTCAAAACAAATCAATCCTATTATATGATATAATGCTAGCTTGCTTGCAAGATACTCAACTTTCAAGGAATAGTCCTAGTACCTTATTAGTCAACCTTTTTGAAATCTTTTCTTCAAACAATGAATCTTCACAGGGATTTTATTCACTGTTGATGTTTATATCCATATTAGAATAGCAGTTCATCTTTTGGTCTTCCTCTTACTTGATTATTAAAAGAATTTGTTTCTGGTATATCACTACAGGAGTCAATATAATTAAGACACAATAGACCAAAATCCTCTGTGACAATTTAGAATTAAAAGCTTGGTCAGGTTTTAAACAAATTTTCATTTTTATATTTTAAATATTTTATGTTTTTTAAGAACATAATCTTAAAAGAAGAAATAAAAAATAAAATAAAAATAACTATGGAAGAAAAGGGAGAAAGAATGAAGGGAATTATGTCTCCTAATTGGAGTACAAAGAAGAAGACTGTAGAAACAAAAAGAAAAGATTGGGATAAATAGGCATCACCTGAACCTAATTTTCACCTGAACTAGTAAAAGGTGGGTAGATCACATAAAGAACTGGGTTCAAAAATACTTAATTCAGCAAGTAAATATGAAGAAATGAGGATAGAGAAGATGGGGGGAGCAAGAGGAGGTATATTAAGGTAGGAATTGTTGTTGTTCAGTTGTTTCTTTTTTTAATTTATTTTTTACTTTTAGTTTACAACATTCAGTTCCACAACTTTTTGAGTTCCAGATTTTCTCTTCCTCCCTCTTCTCCCCCCCCCCCACCAAGAAGGCATGTAATCCAATGTAGGTTCTACATATACCTTCACTTTGAACTTGTTTACATAATAGTCCAGTTGTAAAGAAGAATTATAACCAATGGTATGAAACATGAGAAAGAAGAAATGAAACCAAGGGAAAAAAGAGAGCAAATAGTTTGCCTCAATCTGCATTCAGACTCCACAATTCTTTCTCTGGATGTGCATAGCTTTTTCCATCATGAGTCTTTTGGAGCTGTCTTTGAACTTTGAGTTGATGAGACAAGACAAGTCTATCAAAGTTAATCCTTATAGATAATTGTGTATAATGTTCTCCTGCTTCTGCTCCCCTCACTCAGCATCAGGTCATATAAGTCTTTCCAGGCTATAATGAAGTCAGTCTGCGCCTCTTTCCTTACAGCACAATAGTATTCCATTACATTCAAGTACCACCGTGTGTTTAGCCATTTCCCAAATGATGGCATCCCCTTGATTTCCAATTCTTTGCCACCTCAAAAAGAGCTGCTATAAATATTTTTGTACATATTTGTCCATTTCCCGCTTGTGTGATCTCTTTGGGATACAGCCCTAGAAGTGGTATTGCTGGTTCAAAGGGTATGCACATTTTTATAGCCCTTTGGGCATAGTTTAAAATTGCTCTCCAGAATGCTGGGATCAGTTCAAAACTCCACCAACAATGTAACAGTGTTCCAATTCTCCCACATCCTCTCCAACATTTATCATTTTCCTGTTTTGTCATGCTAGCCAATCTGACAGGAGAGATGCGGTACTTAGAAGTTGTTTTGATTTGCATTTCCCTAATCAATAGTGATTTAGGGAATTTTTTCATATGACTATAGATATCTTTAATTTCTTCCTCTGGAAACTGCCTGTTCATATCCTTTGACCATTTCTTATTTGGAGAATGACTTGTATTCCTGTAAATTTGACTCAGTTCCCTGTATATTTTAGATATGAGGCCTTTATCAGAGACACTGGTTGTAGAGATTCTCAATTTTCTGCTTCTCTCCTAATCTTTGTTACATTGGCTTTGTCTGTACAGAAACTTTTCAATTTGACAATCAAAATTATCTGTGTTGCATTTTTAATGCTCTCTATCTCTTGTTGGATCATGTATTCTTCCCTTTCCCATAAATCTGACTGGTAAACTATTCCTTGCTCTCCCTAATTACTTAGAGTATCAGCCTTTATTCCTAAATCTTGAACCCATTTTGACTTTACTTTGGCACATGATGTAAGATATTGGTCTATGCCCAGTTTCTGCCATACTATTTTCTAGTTTTCCCAGTTCATTTCAATCATGTCTGAGTCTCGCTGACCGCATTTGGGGTTTTATTGGCAAGGATAATGGAGTGGTTTGCCATTTCCTTCTGCAGCTCATTTTACAGATGAAGAGACAGGCAAGCAGGGTTAAGTGTCTTGCCAAGGTCACAGATAGTAAGTGTCTGAGGCTGGATATATCAAGAAGATGGGTCTTTCTGACTCCAGGCCCTACACTCTGTCCATTCCATTACTTTGCAATCCAAAGGAGTGATTAGTCTTAAGCAAAAAAGTAATCTTAATGCTACCATGGGCTAGATGAGAAAAGTAATAGGTACAGAATGAGGGAAATGATAGCTCAAATAAACCCTGCTCTAGTAAATTCACTTCTTAAAAATGGTGCTCAGTTCAAAGCACAACATTCTAGTTTGGACAATAACAAGATAGAGTTCACTTGAGCTGAAAGAGTTCAATTAGAGAAAAGTTCTAATAGGATAGGTTTGGGGCCTTCTCTCGTTGGAGACCATATGACCCCAAGAAACCCCAACGTATTCAAAACTATCCAAAAATAATCACAATCACCAATAATCAGTGGGTTTTCACACTAATTACAGGTATAGGACATGACCACATAGTAAAGACATAATGATACAGAATAAAGTAGAGAAGCACACATTCCAGGAGATCATGAAAGCTGGGGGTGCTTTACAAGAAACCTAGGCCCTCATTTTACAGTTGAGAAAATTGATGCCAGGGGAAGTTAAATGAGTTGCCCAAAGTTACAGAGGTACTAAGGACTAGCGTCAGGGTTTGACCCAGGTCTTCTGGGGCAGCTAAGTGGTACAGTGGCTAGAGCACAGATAGGGCCTGGAGTCAGGAAGAGGGGTTCAAATCTGTTCTTGGATAGTTACTGTCTATGTGATCCTGGCAAGTCACAACCTCTGCTTGTTTCAGTTTCCTCTTTTATGAAATGGAGACAAGAATAGCACTAACCTTGCAGGGTTGTTGTGAGAATCAAATTAAATAATATGTTCAAAGTGCCTAATGCACAGTAAGTGCTATGTAAATGTTAGCTAAAATTATTATTACTCCAAATACATCACTAGCCAGTCCTTGTATTTCCAGAATGGTGAATTTGAAGCAATTATCTTTCTGAATCAAAATATTTACTTATCTTTCAACTGTTCTATCCTCTGTAGCAATGTATCACTATCTTGGCTTCTTTTGTTTCCTCACCTAAACTCTTCCCCACAGATGATGCCCTGACTTCCATTTTTAGGATAAAAGTATACCACCATGTCAGCTGAATTAAATTAATTATTTGAACTAAAATGGATGAATGACACTATGAGAAGGGGTTAGATTTAGATCGGCATTAAACATTACATGCATTTAAACACCTGATCATTTAACAATTGTAAATAGATAAAGTCTGTCACAATGATTTTCACTAAGTTAAAAACATTTAGTAAATACTCATGGAATGTGATGTCTACTCTTATACTCAGTAACCAAGAATCTTATTTTATAATATCCTCCAATCTAGTCTTTTATAGTTAGTTTGGGAGAAGTGAAGTACAGAGAAATTCCCATAATTCAGCCCAGGAACTGCAATCATCATAATCATCATCATCATCATCTATGTAGAAATATTCTATTATATAATCTTCACAACAATCCTGGGATATAAGTGCTTGTAGTGTCCCCATTTTATAGAGGAGTAAACAGATGGAGGTTTAGTGATTTGCCTAGGGACACCATGCTATTAAGTTTCTGAGGTGGGGGGGGCGGAGCCAAGATGGCCGCATGAAGGCAGCCTCTTACCGGAGCTCTCTCACAAGGTCTGTCAGATTCCCATAAAAAAGTGAATTTGAGCAGATTTGAGAGAGTCAGAAACCGCGAGTAGTCTGCGTGGGGCAAATTTCCGAGCCGGGAGAGTCTGAAAGGCCAGAGGAGCGAACCTGCAGGCGCGGAGAGTGCTCGGTGCGGGGCTGCTCCAGACCAAGGCGGAGGCGGCCGGCCGGGATATCCACGTGGGAGACGGGCTGGGAGAAACCTGGGCGCCCGAAACCGGCAGAGATCCCCAGGCCTCCCAACACAGGACGGCAGTATCTGGGAGCGAGGAGAGGCAGCGCAACGCCACCAGCCGCGAAAACACCCACTCCTGACGCTTGAAAAACTCAGGATCTCGGCCTCTTGAACTTCCGGAAGACTCAATGGCTTGGTAAGCGGCTCTAACCCCTCCCCCCCTCACCCAGAGAATTCCTCGGGAAAAAAAAAAAAGAGAACTGAAACAGAGGAGAGAGTAGCAGGGCTTCACAGGACAAATACTAGAAGCTCATTAGTCCCAGAGGGGAAGAGTCGGCAGGGGGCCAAGCCAGGAGCCCAGACGTAACCTTGCTCCCCCAGGGGAAGCGCCAGTCATCAGCTCAAACAACAAACAGCTGAGACCATTGCCGAAAAGCAAGGGCTGGAGAGCACCCACAGGGAGTGAGACGCCAGGGAGCCAGACCCCTCCCCACACCTCAGGAAACTGAAGGTTGTAATTTTAGACTCACAACCCCCAGAATAAGAAAGCTGGGACAGAAAGCCCTGAGACTCACAGATAGAAATTCGTTCTAACGCCAGCAAAAGGCAATCCAACATGAAGAAGAACACAAAAAAACCAAGGACAATAGATTCTTTTTATGGAGACAGGCAGGATCAAAATATCGACGTAGAAGAAGATAGCAATGACACGGTAGATATATCAGATACCTCAAAAGCTAATATGATCTGGTCTCCAGCCCAAAAAGCACTGCTGGAAGAGCTAAAAGAGGATTTTAAAAACCAAATTAGGGAGCTAAAAGAAAATATGGAAAAAATGGAAAAAAGGGAGAAAAAATCCACTGACGAAATCAAGTCCCTAAAGAATAAGATCGGCGAAATGGCTATGGAGATTCAGAATCTAGAGAGAGAAAAGGACACCCTGAGAGGTGAAATCAACCAATTGAAAATGGAGGCTCAAAAGCAAAATGTAAACACTAACTCATTTAAAATTAGACTTGAGCAAGTGGAAGCTAATGAATCTATGAGGCATCAAGAAGTAATAAAACAAAATGTAAAGAATGAAAAAATAGAAAAAAATGTGAAATATCTGATTGGCAAAACAACTGACCTGGAAAATAGATCCAGGAGAGACAATTTGAGAGTTATTGGTCTACCGGAAATCCACGATGAAAAAAGGAGCCTTGACAGTATCTTTGAAGAAATTATCAAAGACAACTGCCCAGAGGTCCTAGAACCAGAGGGCAAAATAGTCATTGAAAGAATTCACCGATCACCCCCTGAAAGAGATCCCAAACTGAAAACACCAAGAAATATTATAGCCAAATTTCAGAGCTATAAACTTAAGGAGAAAATACTGCAAGCAGCCAAAAAGAAGCAATTCAAATATCGTGGAACTACAGTCAGGATCACGCAGGATCTCTCAGCTTCCACATTAAAAGACAGGAGAAATTGGAATATGATATTCCGAAGGGCAAAGGAGCTGGGACTACAACCAAGGATCAACTACCCAGCAAAACTAAGCATAATTTTCCAGGCAAGGCGATGGACATTCAATGAAATAAGGCAATTCCAGACCTTCCTGATGAAAAGGCCAGAACTCAATGGAAAATTTGATCTCCAAATACAAACCTCAAGAGAGACATAAAAAGGTAACCGGGGAAAAACCCCACAAACTTCATTAACCAATAAGCTTAGGTTGTTTACATCTTTATGTTTGATTATATCATCTTATGTATGTTTTTTATGTATATATATATATATATATATATATATATATATATATATATACACATATACATATATAAGTCATTCTTGTGAATGGTACAACTATTGTGACAAATGAAAGGGATATACATAGGTTGTGAATGCCTGTATAAATTAACTGATGTAAAGATATAAAATATAAATAAGAGATATAAAGGGAGGGCTATGAGGGAAGTGGTAAGAAGGTTGTAGAAAAGGGTAAATTACACCAAAGGAAGTGGCAAAAAAACATATTATAGTAGAGGGAAAGAAGGAAGAGAGAAGAGCAGTATTTGAGCTTTACTGTCATCTGATCTAGTTCAAGAAGGGAATAACATACTCTGATAAGTTTAGAAATCTAACTTGTCCTACGGGAAGTGGGAGGGAAAGGGGGGAAAAAGGGAGGGGGGAGGGCAGAAGGAAGAGGAGAAGTAGCAAGTGGGTAACGGTTAGATAAGGGAGGGGAATAAAGAGGGAGGGTTAACTGAGGAAAGCGGCGGTCAAAAGCAAAACTTTATTGAGGAGGAGAAGGGGAAAGGGAGAAATAAAAGCATAAACAGGGGGAATTAGGATGGAGAAAAAGACACAGATAGAAATCATAACCCTCAACGTGCAGGGGATGAACATTCTCACAAAACAGAAGCAGATAGCAGAATGGATTAAAAACCATAATCCTACAATATGCTGTTTACAAGAAACACATCTGAAACAGGGGGATACACATAGGGTTAAGGTAAAAGGCTGGAGTAAAATATATTGTGCCTCAGCTAAAGTAAAAAAAGCAGGTGTAGCAATCCTAATCTCAGACAAAGCAAAAGTAAAGATAGATCTAATTAGAAGAGATAAGGAAGGACATTATATCCTGCTAAAAGGCACCATAAACAATGAAGCAATATCATTGCTTAACATATATGCACCAAGTGGTAAGGCATACAAATTCTTAGAGGAGAGGTTAAGGGAGTTACAGGAAGAAATAGACAGCAAAACTATAATATTGGGAGACCTCAACCTCCCCCTTTCTGAACTTGATAAATCTAACCTCAAAATAAATAAGAAAAAAGTTAAGGAGGTAAACAGAATTTTAGAAAAGGCACATATGATAGACCTCTGGAGAAAACTGAACGGGGATAAAAAGGAATATACTTTCTTCTCAAAAGTACATGGCACATACTCAAAAATTGACCATGTACTAGGGCATAAAAACCTCACAATCCAGTGCAGAAAAGCAGAAGTAGTCAATGCATCCTTTTCAGATCATGATGCAATAAGAATCATTTTTAATAAAGCACCATGGAAAAATAAGCTAAAAACTAATTGGAAACTAAATAATTTAATTCTAAAGAATGAGTGGGCCAAAGATCAAATCAGAGAAACAATCAATAATTTCATTCAAGAGAATGACAATAATGAAACAACATACCAAAACTTATGGGATGCAGCAAAAGCAGTTCTTAGGGGAAGTTTTATATCTCTAAATGCCTACATGAATAAAATAGGGAAAGAGGAGATCAATGATCTGGGAATACAGCTGAAAAAGCTAGAAAAAGAGCAAATTGAAAACCCCCAATTAAATACCAAATTAGAAATACTGAAAATCAAAGGAGAGATTAATAAAATTGAAACCAAGAAAACTATTGAATTAATAAATAAAACAAAGAGCTGGTTTTATGAAAAAACCAATAAAATTGACAAACCTTTGGCCAATTTGATTTAAAAAAAGAAAGAAGAAAATCAAATTACCAGTATAAAAAATGAAAAGGGTGAGCTCACCTCTAATGAAGAGGAAATCAAAACAATAATTAGGAATTATTTCGCCCAACTGTATGCCCATAAATTTGACAACCTTAGAGATATGGATGAATATCTACAAAAACATAAACTGCCCAGACTAACAGAGAAGGAAGTGAAATTTCTTAATGACCCCATATCAGAAAAAGAAATTGAGCAGGCCATCAACGAACTCCCTAGGAAAAAATCTCCAGGGCCAGATGGTTTTACATGTGAATTCTATCAAACATTTAAAGAACAACTAATTCCAATACTTTGCAGACTATTTGGGAAAATAGGGGAAGAAGGAGTCCTACCAAATTCTTTTTATGACACAAATATGGTACTAATACCTAAACCAGGTAGAGTTAAAACAGAGAAAGAAAATTATAGACCAATTTCTCTAATGAATATTGATGCAAAAATTTTAAATAAAATATTAGCAAAAAGATTGCAGCAACTCATTACGAGAATAATACACCATGACCAGGTAGGATTTATTCCAGGAAGGCAAGGCTGGTTCAATATTAGGAAAACTATTAGCATAATTGACCATATCAACAACAAAACTAGCAAAAACCATATGATCATCTCAATAGACGCAGAAAAAGCCTTTGACAAAGTACAACACCCATTCCTATTAAAAACACTAGAAAGCATAGGAATAAGGGGAACCTTCCTCAAAATTATAAATAGCATCTACCTAAAACCATCAACAAGAATTATTTGTAATGGGGATAAACTAGATGCATTCCCAATAAGATCAGGGGTGAAACAAGGATGTCCATTATCACCCCTATTATTCAATTTGGTTCTAGAAACATTAGCTGTAGCAATAAGAGAAGAAAAAGAAATTGAAGGAATTAGAATAGGAAAAGAAGAAACTAAATTATCACTTTTTGCAGATGATATGATGATTTATCTAGAGAATCCTAGAGAATCAAGTAAAAAACTACTTGAAATAATAAACAACTTTAGCAAAGTTGCAGGATATAAAATAAACCCACATAAATCCTCAGCATTCCTATACATTACTGACAAAGCCCAACAGCAAGAGATAGAAAGAGAAATTCCATTCAAAGTTACTGAAGGCACTATAAAATATTTGGGAGTCTATTTGCCAAGACAAACCCAGGGCCTATATGAACATAACTATGAAACACTTTTCACGCGAATAAAATCAGATCTAAATAAATGGAGAAATATCACTTGCTCATGGTTAGGCCGAGCTAATATAATAAAAATGACAATTCTACCTAAATTAATCTATCTATTCAGTGCCATTCCAATCGAACTACCAAAATTTTTTTTTACTGAGCTGGACAAAATAATAACAAAATTCATTTGGAAAAACAAGAGGTCTAGAGTATCTAGGATATTAATGAAAAGACATGCTAGGGATGGTGGTTTAGCCACACCAGATATTAAACTGTACTACACAGCAGCAGTCATCAAAACTGCCTGGTACTGGTTAAGAAACAGGGGTGTGGATCAGTGGAATAGGATAGGTACACAAGTAGGTGAAATCAACAAGTTTAGCAATCTACTCTTTGATAAACCCAAAGAAGCCAGTTTCTGGGCTAATAATTCACTATTTCACAAAAACTGTTGGGAAAATTGGAAAATGGTAGGGCAAAAACTGGGCATAGACCAATATCTTACACCATATACCAAAATAAAGTCAAAATGGGTTCATGATTTAGGAGTAAAAGTTGATACTCTAAGTAATTTGGGAAAGCAAGGAATAGTTTACTTATCAGATTTGTGGAAAAGTAAAGAATTCATGACCCAACAAGAGATAGAGAGCATTACAAAATGCAAAATGGATAATTTTGATTATGTCAAATTGAAATGTTTTTGTACAAAAAAAGCCAATGCAACAAGAATTAGGAGGGAAGCAGAAAATTGGGAGAAAATCTTTGCAACTAGTATCTCTGATAAAGGCCTCATTTCTAAAATATACAGGGAGCTAAGCCAAATATATAGGAATACAAGCCATTCCCCAATTGAGAAATGGTCAAAGGATATGAACAGGCAGTTTTCAGAGGAAGAAATTAAAGCTATCTACAGGCATATGGAAAAATGCTCCAGATCGCTGCTGATTAGAGAAATGCAAATCAAAACAACTCTCAGATACCACATCTCTCCTGTCAGATTGGCTAAAATAACAAATCAGGAGAATGATAAATGCTGGAAAGGATGTGGGGAAATTGGAACATTGTTGCATTGCTGTTGGAGTTGCGAGCTGATCCAGCCATTTTGGAGGGCGGTGTGGAACTATGCCCAAAGGGCTATAGAAATGTTCATACCCTTTGACCCAGTAATACCACTTCTAGGGTTGTATCCCAAAGAAATCACGCAAGCGGGAAAAGGACCCATATGTACAAGAATATTTATAGCAGCTCTCTTTGTGGTAGCCAAGAATTGGAAAGAAAAGGGATGCCCATCAATTGGGGAATGGCTGAACAAGCTGTGGTATATGAAGGTGATGGAATACTATTGTGCCATAAGAAATGGGGATGATGCAGACTTCATAACAACCTGGAAAAACCTACACGACATAATGCTGAGTGAGCGGAGCAGAGCCAGGAGAACGTTGTGCAGAGCCACAGATATGTGGATTCCGTGAGGACCAACCCTGACATACTGCGCTTCTCTCAGCAACCTAAAGGGGCAAGGACAACTCCAGGGGACTCACGATGGAGAATGCTATCTTCATTCAGAGAAAGAACTGCGAAGCTTGAATACAGACTGAGGCACACTACATGCTTGCCTTTTCTGCTTCTCTTTTGTTTTTGGTTTTGGGTTTTTTTTTTTTTGTTTTGTTTTTTTTTTGGTTCTGTTTCTTCTTTCTCATGATTCATTCCATTGGTCAAAATTCTTCTCCACGACTTGACTAGAGCATAAATTAATTCAATGCGAAGTTATACATGACAGTTATATGAGACTTCATGCCGTCTTGGGGAGGGAGGGGAGAAAAACTGGAACTCAAAACTATGTAGAACCGTGTGTGGTAAACTAAAAATAAATAAAGGAAAAAAAAAGTTTCTGAGGTGGGATTTGAACTCAGGTCTTCTTGACTCTAGGTCCAACATTTTATTCATTGTACCAGCTAGCTGACTAAGCTGTTCTGTTTTCAGTGTGGAATTCTAGTTGATTAGACAAATGTGACTCTTTTTAAATAGTAGAAATAGTCAAAACACAGGTATTTCTAAAATTGGTCTTGGACACAACTGGTTATGTACTGCTCTTTGTATACAAAATAAAATTACTTATTTATTATATAAGATATTTTCTCCAATAGTTTTGACAAGTTTTTACAGATACCAATAAAAACCATAGAATGAAATTTTTGTTATGTATCAGAAAGGAAGACATTGCTACCAAACAATCTCACTGATAGAACAGACATTCTGACTTTTTTTTCCCAAGTAGAGTAGTCAGATTTATCTTGATACATTTACTTTATCTCTCGCTATACCCTATGGGTAATAGGATAGTAGGATCATAGAGATGGAAGAAGCTTTAGATAACATCTAGTCCAACCTTCTACCTTTGGAGATGAGGAAACAGGAATACAGAGATTCAGGTCACCTAAGTAATAAACACCAGACTTGGGATTTTGGTCTTTGAATAACTAGTTCTTCACTAGTTGCAATCATTGCCATCTTTCAAGATCTCATTTAGATAACACTTTCTTCATGCATCATTCCTTTCCCCAACAAAAACAGATCTCTCCCTCTTTAAATTTTCTTTTAACATATTATTTATATTTCTCCTTATTCTTTATAAAGTTCTACCTTATAGCAAGCAAATTTGCACACATATGCTATCATTTTCGAATACAACACCATGAGGGTGATGACTGTCATTTTTTTTAGATTTTTGTATCCCAATGCTAATCAATACACACACACACACACACACACACACACATATATATACATACATATACATTATATATCTATGTATTTATGTATATATGTGTATTTAAATTCATTTGATGAATGCTTGTTATATGAATTTGTAATGAAAAGATTGAAGTAGATGACTTCTAAGTTACCTTCCAGCTCTGGATCTAGATTTGAATATTTCAATTGAATTGAATAGTTTGGTGAATTGAATCTTTCCTCTAATTCTTTGAATCCTGGGAGAGGTGAAGTGGTGTACTGGACTTTGAGTCAGAAAGACCCAGGTTTAAATCTCATTTCAGACACTCATAAGCTATATGACCCCTTGGCAAGTCACTTAACTTCTCTGGGTCTCTTTTTTTTATCTGAAAACTTATAGTATTTGAACACAATAGTCACTTCCAGCTCTGGAAGTATGATCTTATGTTAAAGCCTTAGTATACTAGTAACCCATGAGGAGAGATGAGAAACTCACAAGAATTCTGTGCTGAAGATAGGAGAAGATGCAATTTTGATAGAGAAGAAAAAGGCTACTTCGAGCTGCTTTGTTAGGGCAAGAAAAGGAAAAGGCTTTCCGGCCTACTACCTGGCCACCATGTTTCCTAACAGAGAATTATAATTATTCAAAAGATTTTTGACTCTCTACAAAGGAAAAATCAAATGGATGAAGAATGCCTATTGTCCAGAATATAATATACAATTGAATAGAAAAGCCATGGTCTGTCAGTACATACATCTTGGAAAGATACTTCAAATGGAAAATCAAATGGATCCATAATTGAGTAGGAAGAAGAAATTATCTTAAATGACTTTAAATGAACTCAGATTTCTTCCTGAAACAGGCCAATCTTAATAATATCAACATTTGTTTGACAATGCTATGTGGCTATGAAACATAGGACTATCATAATCTCTAAAGAATATAAAGCTATAGGTCACCATTAGCACTTTGAGAAATATCTGATGAAGTTAATGTGAATGTGATCAATACGCTGTAAGACTGTTAGTAAAAATCCATACAGGAGACATGAAACAAAATGTGACCAGAAGAGAATATAGGATGGTCTTGTGGTGGAAAAAGAGTGAAACAATGACCAGACTATATGTTCCATTGTTATCTACACAATGCACAAAGAGCTATAAGAAGGTCTTGTATGGGAATTATCAGAGAACATGTAGAAGTTTCAGAAAGAAGGAGGCAATATCGGTGAGAGGAGTTCATCTGTACCACTGAATTGTTGTTTTTCGTCCTTTGTTCTCAAAGGGGACTGATGACTTCAGGAGGCTGATGTCTTGATTTGCAAGTGAATTGGATTTAAGTGAGGCAGATCTGTGCAGGTCATCAGCACTATTCTCTCTTCTAGAGTCTTCAGAGTCCAGTAGCAAGATGTAAATCGAGACAACTGGTGACATCCCCAGATGTAGTGGGATGCCTTGGCCTTTTTAATCTAAGTTCTTTCCCAGGTCTCAATATGTCTGAGTCAGTGCCTATTCAGTATTTAAGGTTAGGTAAGAATTGAATCTAAAGATGATCTGGTTTGACTTCACAAGAGAATCAGTCTGGGAGGGGAAGCCCCTCAGAGTTTCAAACCTCAAAGATGATATCATAGATTCATCAAAGTACTGAAAAACACAAATTCAAATTGAAGTATGAAGCATTAATCTAGATTTTTTACCAGCTGCAAGTTAATTTTACTTATTATATTTATTAATGAAGAGTTTCTAGAATTTTATAATTCTACAGATTTTTAATCATTAATTTTAATGCTTTTAATTGTGTATGTTTATCTTTGGTCTATTCCCTTGATCTATTATTCTATTTTTTTGCTCTGTAACAAATAATTTAGTGAGTGCCTTTTCTTAACATTTATTTTCAATGTCCCTAGGTAATTTCATGTTTATTTTTCAAATAAATACAATAATGATTATATACAGGAAGTATATATATATACACACACACATACATACGTGTGTATATATATATATATATATATACATAAATATATACTCATATGTATGATGTGTATATATATGATACACACACATATATATGTGTACGTATGCATATATATATATATATGCATACACACACACACACAGAGACAGATATATATACATACAAGTACATTTTTACCAATATGGCATTAAAGCTATAACATCATTTTGGAGTTACAGTTACTTTTACCATATTGATTGCACCCATCCATGAGCAGTGAATATTCCTTCAATTAAGTAGACTGTACGTGAATTCATTCAGTACAGATTTCTAGTTGTCTTTTGAAAGACAATTATATGGAAAGGTAGAGCCAAGATGGCAGAATACAGAAGTACTCAGCTGAGCTCTCCGAAATGCCCCTCAAAACAACTCTAAAATAATGCCTGAAATTGAATTCTGGACTGCAAAACAAACACAAGGTCAGATAAAAAAACTTTTCTAGCCCAAGACAAAAAGGATAGTCAGTAGGAAAGTCTATCTCACTGTATTAGTGGTCAGGATCATGCAGTGCAGGCCAACCACCAGCAGTAGACCTTGGAGTTGGTTGCATTGGCAGTGGAAACAGGTCCAGGAGTTCTTGGCCTGTGGATGGTGGTGGTGTAGGGTTGAGGAACTGGTAAAAATTGCAGGGGACCCCTTGCTGGGGGTACATTCAGGACTCTGTTTCATTGCCTATACATAATCCTAGTGCCAAAATGGAGTAATAAGCACTTGTAGCTGCAGAGGATTAGAGGTCCGGTCCTGGATATGGTTTAAGGCAGAGAAGAGTGCTTGTGATGACTCACTGGGGAGTAGTGACCCTAGTATCAATTTAAAAATAGAGAGGAGTTTTCATAATTGCCACTGTAGGAGAGCAGGGGACCTAGTCACAGTCCAGGGCCAAGATGAATACTAGCACAAGTGGCTAAAAGGGAAAAAAGTCCCTTCCTAGTTAAGGAACAGAGCATAGGCCAGATCAGTAATGACACTTTTAATTAGATCATACCACTTTGGAAGCATCAAAAACCTACAGACTCCCAGAGCTAGTTCTGAAAACAGTAGCAAGAAAGGCCTGAAGCTTAGGACAGCTCCCTCTTGTACTATGAATCAGAATTAACTTTAAAGTTAAATTTCAAGAAATAGGCTGGAAAATAAAAAAAACAACAACAACAACAAAAAAAAATCATAGCAAGTTACTATGATGAAAGGAAAGATTAAGCCACAAACCCAGAAGACAATGATAGAAAAGCAGTCATAAGCAAAGAAACAAAGAAAAATATGAATTGGATACAAGTCCAACAAGAAGTCCTAAGAGAACTCTAAAAGAATTTTAAAAATCAAATAAGAGAGATAAAGGAAAATTGGGAAAAGGAATGAGAGTCATATAAGAAAATTATGAAAACAGAATCAACAACTTGATAAAAGGAGGCACAAAAATACTGAAGAAAATAACAGAATCACACAAGACTTAGCAGCTTCAACATTAAAGGATCAGAGGCTTGGAATATGATAATATGGAAGGCAAAGAGCTAGGATTACAATCACAATTAATCTATGCAGCAAAACCAAGTATAATCTTTCAGCAGGAAAAATCATTATTTAATGAATTAGAAAACTTTCAAGCATTCTTGATAAACTAGAGCTGAATAGATAATTTCTAATATAAGGTACAATAAAAGCATAAAAAGGAAAACATGAAAGAAAAATAAAAAGGGAAGAAATTAGATTAAAATGTTTACATTCCTATATGAGAAGATGATAATTGTGGCTCAATACTTTATCTTTTTTTTTTTTCACCACACTTGCTTGGTTTATTTGAGTATTTGTGTTTTTGTGAGCAGTTGGTCCATCCTTCAGTTTTTTGGATTTTTTTTATTTATTTATTTAACATATTTAGTTTTTAGCATTGATTTTCACAAGAGTTTGAATTACAAATTTTCTCCCCATTTCTACCCTCACCCCCACTCCAAGATGATGTATATTCTGGTTGCCCTGTTCCCCAGTCAGCACTCCCCTCTGTCACCCCACTCCCCTCCCATCCCCTTTTCCCTTCCTTTCTTGTAGGGCAAGATAAATTTCCACGCCCCATTGTCTGTGTATCTTATTTTCTAGTTGCAAGGAAAAACATTTTTGTTTGTTTTTGAACATCTGTTTTTAAAACTTTGAGTTCCAAATTCTCTCCCCTCTTCCCTTCCCACCCACCCCCCCTAAGAAGTCAAGCAATTCAACATAGGCCACATGTGTATCATTATATATAACCCTTCCACAACACTCATGTTGTGAAAGACTAACTATATTTTGCTCCTTCCCAACCCATCCCCCTTTATTGAATTTTCTCCCTTGACTCTGTCCCCTTTCGAAAGTGTTTGTTTTTGACTACCTCCACCCCCATCAGCCCTCCCCTCCATCATCCCCCCCAATTTTTTCTATCTTCTTCCCTCTTCTTTCCTGTGGGGCAAGATTCCCAATTGCGTATGTACGGTATTCCTTCCTTATGCCAAAACTGATGGGAGCAATGTTCACTCATTCCCACCTCACCCGCCCTCTCCCCTCCTCCCACACAACTGCTTCCTCTTGCCACCTTTATGCAAGACAATCCACCCCATTCTATCTCTCCCTATCTCCCTCTCTCAGTATGTTCCTCTCTCATCCCTTAATTTGATTTTATTTCTTTTAGATATCTTCCCTTCATCTTCAACTCACCCTGTGTCTGCTCTCTCCCTCTCTCCCTCTCTCTCTCTCTCTCTCTCTCTCTCTCTCTCTCTCTCTCTCTCTCTCTATATATATATATATATATATATATATATATATATACATAGATATATACATACATACACATTCACCCATATATATACATAAACATATATGTATGCATATTCACTTCAGCTACCGTAATACTGAAGTCTCATGAATCATACACATCATCTTTCCATGTAGGAATGTCAACAAAACAGTTCACCTTTAGTAAATCCCTTGCAATTTCTTTTTCTTGTTCTTTTTCTTGATTACCTTTTCATGCTTCACTTGATTCTTGTGTTTGAAAGTCAAATTTTCTATTCAGTTCTGGTCTTTTCACTGAGAAAGCTTGAAAGTCCTGTATTTTATTGAAAATCCATATTTTGCCTTGGAGCATGATATTCAGTTTTGCTGGGTAGGTCATTCTAGGTTTTAATCCTAGCTCCATTGACCTCCGGAATATCGTATGCCAAGCCCTTCGATCTCTTAATGTAGAGGCTGCCAGATCTTGGGTTATTCTGATTGGGTTTCCACAATACTCAAATTGTTTTTTTTCTGGCTGCTTGCAATATTTTCTCCTTGATCTGGGAGCTCTTGAATTTGGCCACAATATTCCTGGGATATTTCTTTTTGGGATCTATTTGAGGAGGTGATCAATGGATTCTTTCAATTTCTATTTTGCCCTGTGGCTCTAGAATATCAGGTCAGTTCTCCTTGATAATTTCTTGAAAGATGATATCTAGGCTCTTTTTTTGATCATGGCTTTCAGGTAGTCCAATAATTTTTAAATTATCTCTCCTGGATCTATTTTCCAGGTCAGTGGTTTTTCCAATGAGATATTTGACATTGTCCCATTTTTTCATTCCTTTGGTTCTGTTTTATAATATCTTGATTTCTCATAAAGTTGCTAGCTTCCACTTGCTCCAATCTCATTTGTAAGGTAGTATTTTCTTCAGTGGTCTTTTGGACCTCCTTTTCCATTTGGGTATTTCTGCCTTTCAAGGCATTCTTCTCCTCATTGGCTTTTTGGAGCTCTTTTGCCATTTGAATTAGTCTTTTTTTTAAGGTGTTGTTTTCTTCAGTGTATTTTTCAGTATTTTTTTTAGCAAGTCATTGACTTGTTTTTCATGGTTTTCTCGCATCCTTCTCATTTCTCTTCCCAATTTTTCCTCTACTTCTCTAACTTGCTTTTCCAAATCCTTTTTGAGCTCTTCCATGGCCTGGGACCAGTTCATGGTTTTCTTGGAGGCTTTTGGTCTAGGCTCTTGCACTTTATTGACTTCTTTAGGCTGTATGTTTTGGTCTTCTTTGTCAACAAAGAAAGAATGCAAAGTCTGAGACTGAATCTCGGTGTGTTTTCGCTGCCTGGCCATATTCCCAACCAACTAACTTGACCTTTGAGTTTTTTAGTGGGGTATGACTGCTTGTAGACTGGAGAGTTCGATGTTCCACGTTTGGGGGGGAAGGTGCCAGCTCTGCCACACCAGCACTGCTCCTTCCCCAAGAACCCCCAACCCGGACTGGGCTTAGATCTTCAGCAGGCTGTGCACTCCTGCTCTGATCCGCCACTTAATTCCTCCCACCAGGTGAGCCTGGAACCGGAAGCAACAACAGCCGTAGTTGCCCCACCTCCACTGCCCCCAGGGCTGGAAGCCAAACCGCGAACTCCTTCCATTCCCGCAGCTTTTCCCACTAACTTTCTCAGCAGTCTTTGATGTTTGTGGGTTGAGAAGTCTGGTAACTGCCGCAGCTCACTGATTCAGGGTGCTAGGGACCACTCCGCCTGGCTCCTGGTCTGGTTGGGCCAAGTCACTCACGCTGGGCTCTGCTCTGCTCCCAGCTTCCCGCTCCATGTGGGATAGACCTCACCCAGAGACCATCCAGGCTGTCCTGGGATGGAGCCCTGATTCTCTCTGCTGTTTTGTGGTTTTTGCAGTTCTAGAATTGCTTCAAAGTCATTTTTTATAGGTTTTTGGAGGGACTCGGCAGGGAGCTCAAGCTAGTCCCTGCTTTCCAGCTGCCATCTTGGCTCCATCCTCTATATCCCTGCTCTGCTTTCTTAACATAATTTAACATATATATATATATATATATATATATATATATATATATATATATATACATATATATGTACATATATGTATATATATGAGATAGAAAGTTAAAATTGGCCTTCTTTATATTGAAGCCATTTTTTTTTCCTTTTTGTGGACATGATCCTGATATTCCCCCATGGGATAGCCTATAATTCTAGCATTTTATTTTTCTCATTTTAAAAAAAATAAATTTCCTCTCGGTTGGGTGGGAGTAGAATATTTATTCTTGTTGTTTTTATGTTATAATTGTAGATGACTTTCTTGATTTTGCAAAAGTCATATTCTACATCTATTAATACTATAATAACGGATGTTTGGGATTTAAATTTTCTAATATGCACAATTTCCTTCAGAATTGAACTAACTTTGCAGGGCTAATACAAATCCTTATTCATCACAAGGAATGACTTTTAAGTATATTATTGAATTCTGTTAGTTAATGCTTTACTAAATAATTTTATAGCTATATTCATTAGGAAAATTAGCCTATAGTTTTATAATTTATTACATAGTCTTTAACACCAAAAAGAAAACATTCAGGAGACTCTACCATTCCTGCAAGTTATTATCCTATGTCTCTTCTTTCTTTCTGAAACTCATAATAAAAGCTATTTACTGTCATACCTCTACTGTGAAAACACTCAAAAACATCAAGACTGGTTTGATGAAAATGATGGAGAAATTCAGAAGCTGTTAAATGAAAAATGATAACTCCGCAGGGTTTGAATGCCATTAGGCTCTTTTCATGTGGCAAAACATGTTGATTTATTCCACCTGAGATTTACAAGGTGGGGGTTCCACTGCTCATACAAAATCTGACTGAAATTTTCCATGTTACATGGCAAGAAGACTTAATCCCCCAGGAGTTCAAGGAGGTACTCTTCCACTGTCCATCTCTATAAAGGTCAAGGAAATATATTTTCCTGTAACAATCCCAGGGATAGGGGGTCTCCCTCTTAATCATTGCTGGCAAGATTCTTGCCAGAGCTCTCCTTAATTGTCTGATCCTTCACCTGGAAATTGTCATCTACCTGAGAGCTAGTGGAGCCTCAGAAAGAGCTGAGGAATAGTTAATATGGTGTTTCCTGCCCAACAACTGCAGAAGAAATGCCGGGAGCAGAACAGAGATCTATAGTAATGTTTGTAGATATGACCAATATTTCTGATACTGTCATTCATGAAGGCTTATGGAAAATTATGTCAAAATTTGATTTTCTGGAGAAGTTCATTAGCATTGCATGCCAATTTCAGGATGATATGCTTGCCTGGGTTCTGGATAATGAATAATGCTCTCGTGTTTTCCCAGTCATCAATGGAGTGAAAGAAGGTTGTGTGATTGCTTCAATGCTATTTAGCATGATACTCTCAGCCATGTTGTCAATAGCTGTCAATGAAAATGAATATGGCATCAAGGTCAGGTACTACACTGATGGTAAATTCTTAGACTTGAAAAGGCTACAAGACCAAAGTGGAGGTAGTGTTCGTCCATGATTTTCTGTTTGCAGGTAATTGTGCACTCAATGCAGCCTCTGAAGCTGAGATGCACTAAAGTACGCATCAATTCTCTGCTGCTTGTGCTAATTTTGGCCTAATGACACTAAGAAAACACAGGTAACACTATACTATCCATACATGGAACCATTGCTTATAGCAAATAAAAAAGTTTTAAATACGGTAGATAAGTTCACTTACCTTGGTAGTGTACTTCCCAAGGGATATAAACATTTATAATGAAGTTGACACATCCATTGCCAGAGCCAGCTTAGTTTTCCAAAGGACAGTGTGGGAGACAAGAGATATTAGAGCAACTACCTACCAAACTGAATGTCTATAGAGACATTGTGCTGACCTCATTGTTGTATGCCTATGAAACCTGGACAGTATACCAGTGCCATACCAGGAAGCTAAGTCATTTCCATTTGAGTTGTCTTAGAAAGGTTCTAAAAATCACCCAGAAGGATAAGATACCAGATGCTGAGGTCTTTCCGTCAACTAAACCACCAAGCATTCAAACTCTACTGCAGAATTTTTCAGATGAAGAAATTAAAGCTATCTATAGTCATATGAAAAAATGGTCTAAATCACTATTGATTAAAGAAATGCAAATGAAAACAACTCTCAGGAACCACCTCACACCTATCAGATTGGCTAACATAACAAAAGTGGAAAATGATAAATTTTGGAGAAGATGTGGGAAAATTGGAACACTAATGTCCTGTCAGTGGAGTTGTGAACTGATCCAACCATTCTGTAGAGCAATTTAGAACTATGCCCTAAGGACTATAAAACTGTGCATACCCTTTGACCCAGCAATACCACTTCTAGGGGTGTATCCCAGAGAGATTGTAAAAATGGGAAAAGGACCCACATGTACAAAAAAAAATCTAGCAGCTCTTTTCATAGTGACCAAGAATTGGAAGTCAAGGAGATGGCAATCAATTGTGGAATGGCTGAACAAGTTGTGGTATATACATGTGAGAGAATATTATTGTTCCATAAGAAAGGATAAGGAGGCAGACTTCAGAAAAACCTGGAAAGACTTACATGAACTGATGTTGATTGAAGTGAGCAGAACCAGGAGAACGGTGTACACAGTAACAGCAACATTGTGCAATGACTAACTTTGATAGACTTATCTCTTCTAAGCAATGCAAGGATATAAGACAATTGCAAGAGACTCAGGATAGAAAATGCTATCCATATCCAGAAAAAGAATTGTTGAGTCTGAACGCAGTTAGAAGCACACTATTTGCTCTCTCTCTCTCTTTTTTGTAGTGGTTTCTACTTTCTCATGGTTTCTCCCATTGGCTCTAATTCTTCTTTGTAACCTGACTAATGTGAAAATGTTTTTTAAAAGAAAACTTTGCTCCAGAGAGCACAATTCCAAGCCATGTTGTTCAAATAACAAACACACACTTGCCAAAAAGACTATTTTATGCATAATTCACAGAGGGCAAGTCTCAATGTCTCTCTTAAGTACATTGTAATTGAATGTGTGTCATGGGACACAATGGAACAGGACTGCTCAGCATAACATGCCCTCGTCAGAGAAGGTACTGTGGTCTATGAGTAAAGCAGAATCAAAGGACCTCAAAAGAAGCACAAGAAATATAAATTTAGAGACTCCTCCCCAAATATTTACATGGACTATTTGTGCTCAACCTGTGGTAGAGCATCCTGAGCTTGTATGTTTGATCAGCCACAGTTGGACACACTGTAACTTGACTAGCATAGTGATGTCATTTTGGTCCTCTTTGAGAGTGAAGAACAAAACCTTCTGTTTAACTATCTTGTATTTAATTGTATTTATTCTCTTTATGCTTATTTTGTATGCCCTTACATATGCCTTTATTGTCTCTTGCATTAAAATATAATTTCTTATATTTGTATCTCTAGCACCTGGCACACTGCCAGGCAAGTTGTTATTGTTGTTCAGTCATTTGATCATGTCTCACTCTTTGTGACCCATGGGCCAGAGCACTCCAGGCCCTTTGATCCTTCAATATTTCTCAAAGTTTGTCCAAGTTCATGTACATTGTTTCCATGACATTTTCTATCCATCTTATCTTCTGCCATCCTCTTTTCCTTTTGCCTTCAATCTTTCCCAACAAAAGGGTCTTTTTCAATGAGACCTGTCTTCTCATTATGTGGCCAAAGCATTCAAGCTTTACCTTCAGTACTTGACCTTCCAGTGAATAACCTGAATTAATTTAACTATCGACAGATTTTATCTCTTGACTGTCCAAGGGACTCAAAAGCCTTCACCAGCACCACAATTCAAAAGCATCAACTCCACAGTGCCCAGGTTTCTTTATACTCCAACTCTTGCAGCCACACATTGCTACTGGAAACAAGCATAGCTTTGGACCACCTGCAACTTAGTCAACAAGGTAATGTCCCTGCTTTTCAGCATGCTGTCCAGATTTTCCACAATTTTCTTTCCAAGGAGCAAGCTTTTTTTTTTCCATTTCATGGCTGCAGTCACCATCTGCAGTGATGTTTGGGACAAAGATTATAAAATCTGACAGTATTTCATTTCTGTTCCCTCTATTTACCAGGAAGTGATGAGACCAGTTGCCAAGATCTTAGTTTTTTGTTTGCTTATTTATTTTTTATGTTAAATTTGAAGCCAGCATTTATACTCTCTTCTTTCATTGTTGTCAACTGGCTTCCTGTATTGGTATTTAGGGTGGGAATTTTTTTTACTGTTTTCTGTTTTGGAGCACTGAGGTAATCAAGTGCCTTTGATCAATCTGGCCTTTGTTTCCTTTATTAAATCAGGAGTCTTTGATGACTTGCTTAAGAAACAAGAAAGGCAGGGCAGCTAGGTGGCCCAGTGAGTGGAGCATCAGCCCTAGAGTCAGGAGGACCTGAATTCAAATCCAGCCTTAGACACTTGACACACTTACTAGCTGTGTGACCTTGGGGAAGTCACAAAACCCTAATTGCCTTGCCTTCCCCCCTCCAAACTAAGAAAAACCAAGAAAGCCTACTTCACATAGGTTTTAGTTCCATGGTTGTGCTGTCCTTTAACCCTGAACAGGGTATATAAACTCAGAGGTTAATGTTTTGTTTGGGGCTCTCACTCACTGGAAGTATCATGTGATTTGACCAGATGAGCCACTGGGTAGCTGCTGCAGGCCACCCCTCCCCAGCTTTGAAAACCTAGATGTTGGTGCCTCTCTCTAGTAACTATGTAAATCATTAGTCAGACAGCTTGAGGCCTGTATGTTCATAACTGTGTGTTTGCTCTGTTTATATTGTCTCTGTTTGTAATTTCTGTTTGTATTTGCTGTAAAGTTCAGAATGCTGGCTTTCCGTCTGGAACTAAGTGAATAATATATGTATATTTGATTAAAGTAAGACTGTTAACCCCTTAAAGTTGCTTTCCTTAGAAAAGCAGATCAAAGAACTTGTGCTAGCAGCCCCACTGGGTGCTGGTGTTGTTGCCCTTATGCCCCCACAGCAGCTTCTAGTAACATTGTTTTTGCACTTCCTAATTCTTCTTAACTTTTTGTCTTCACAGTGGTATCATCTGCATGTCTGAGATTATTGATATTTCTACTGGCAACATAAATTCCAGCTTTTGATTCAGCCTGGCATTTCACATTATGTATTCTGTATATAAGTTAAATAAACAACATGATGATATACAACCTTTTTGTACTCCTCTAATCTTGAGCCAATCATGCCTCAATGATAAATATGAATATTTAATGATGAACATAAATCATAAACATTGTTCCATGTTTGGTTTTGTTACTTCTTGACCAGAGTATAGTTCCTTAGAAAACAAGTAAGATGATCTAGTATTCCAATAACTTCGAAGATTTATCACATGTTTTGTGATCCACACAGTCAAAGGCTTCGGTGTAGTCATTGAAGAAGTAGATATTTCTTTATGGAACTTCCTTACTTTCTCCATAACCCAGAAAATATTGGAAATTTGATCTCTAGTTCCTTTGCCTCTTTGAAAACAACCCTGCTTTTTGGTAATTCTCAGTTCTCATTCTGCTGAAGCCTAGTTTGCAGACTCTTAAGCACAGTTTTGCTGCTATGTGAAGAGCACAATTGTTTGGTAATTTGAACATTCCATGGCATTGCCTTTCTTTAGGAATGGGATATAAACCAATCTTTCCCAATACAGTGGCAACTGTTGACTTTTCCAAATTTGCTGGCATATTGAATGCAACACTTTAACAGAATCATTTTTTTAGGATTTTAAATACCTTAAATAGAATTCTATTACCTCCACTAGCTTTATTATGAGCAATCTTTTCTAAGGTCCACTTGCCTTTATTTTCCATGATGTCTGCTCTAGATCAATAACCACACCATCTTGGTGGTCAGTGACATTAAAATCTTTCTTGTATAATTTTTTGTTTATTTTTTCCATCTCTTCTTCATCTCTTCTGCTTCTGTTGCAGCTATCATTTTTGTCTTCTACCATGTCCATATTTGCAAGAAATATTCCCATGATAGCTATAATTTTGGAAGAGATATCTTCTTTCTCATTCTAGTGTTTTCATCTATTTGTTTATCTCATTTAAGAGAACCTTGTTTCTCCTTGCTGTTCTCTGGAATGCTACATTTAGTTGGGTATAGCTTTCCATTTCTCCTATACCTTTGGCTTTCATTCTTTCCTCAGCTATTTGTAAAGCTTCGTTATACAGCCATTTTGCTTTTTAGTTCTTTTTATTGTCGAATCATTTTTAAAAAGTTTTATTCTATTTTAATTGATGTCATAAAACAAGAATTTCCATAACATATTTAAAAATATGATAGCATATGAATCAGCACATCTATTATGTACCACTTGCTATTTCTTTTAATTATATAATAAAGTTATAATGTAAATTTTTCTTCCCTGCCCCCTTTCCCTAGAGATGGCTGTCGTTAGACACACATATATGTGTTGTATATGTGAATCATACATGTAATATTTATGTATGTATATGTGTATATGTATACACATACATATATGTAAAATCATTCTATATATAATTCTATTTTTTATTTATTTCTCTGTATGCAAATGGAATGTTTGTTCATATTTCCTTTGTTGTTAATTTTGATATTTATAATAATCAAAATGACCTATTCACTCAAAGTTGTTATTAAAACAATATTTCTTTTACTATATACAATATTCTCTTGGTTCTGCTCATTTTGCTCTTCCTTATTTCATGCAAGTCAATCAGTGTTTTTCTAAGATCACCGAGCTCATGATTTCTTATAGCACAGTAGTAATCCATCACAATTATATACCACAACTTCTTCAGCCATTTCCCAATTGATGGGCATCCCTGCAATTTCCAGTTCTTTGCCACCACAAAGAACACTGCTATAAATATTTTAGAATATGTAGATTCTTTTCCTTTTTCCTAAATCATCTTTGGAATAGAACTAGTAGTGCTCTTACTGAGTCAAATAATATAGGCAGCTTAATAACTCTTTGGGGATGAGCCTAGATTGTTCTCCAGAATGGTTGGATCAGTTCACAATTCCACAAACAGGGAATTAGTGTCCCAATTTTGTGACACCCCCTCCAACATTTATCATTTTCCCCTTCGATCATTTTAGCCAATCTAATATTTATTAAATGATATCTCAAGATTGTTTTAATTTTTATTTCTCTAATCAAATGCTTAAGAGCATTTTTTCATATGATTACAAATTGTTTTGATTTCTTCATGCAAAAACTGTCTGTTTTTTTAACCATTTATGAATTAGAGGGACAATTTGTATTCTTATAAATTTTACAAAGTCCTTTATATATCTGAGATATGAGATTTTTAGCTGATATATTATTTCTAGAAATCCTCCCCATCCCAATTTTCTGTTTTCCTTCTGATCTTGGCTACATTTTTAACAAATTGTTTTCTTCAGTTAGCTTTTGTACCTCCTTTTTTCATTTGGCAAATTCTGCTTTTTAAGGAGTTGTTTTCTTCAGTGTAATTTTTTTTTCTATTTTGTCAATTATATTTTTAAATTTTTCTTCTACCTCTCTCATTTGACTTTTAAAATCCTCCTTGAGCTCTTCCAAGAAGGCTTTTTGGGTTTGAGACCAGTTGATACTCCCATTTAAGGTTTCAGATGTGGGTAGATTGAGTGTCCTCTCCTGGATTTGTGTTTTGATCTTCCCTGTCACCAAGATATTTTTCTATGGTCACTTATTTTTTTTTAATTCTTCTTGCTCATGTTGTTTACTTTGTTTTCTGACTTTTAAACTTGATCTCTTCTTCTGGCACCCCCGGGGCACTGTGCTAGACTTCTTGTGCTGGAGGCTAGAGGCTTGGTTACTGGTTTTCTGTGCTGGCACCTCAGGTGCAGGTAGCTGGATGTTGTAGTGCTCTGGTAATTTATCTGGTGCTGAGCTGAAGTTCCTGGTCTTGGCTGGTGTTTGCCTGGTGTGGGCCCTTGCCTGCTCCTCCACCTTGCTGCTAGCTTGCTGGGATGCCTCCTGTCCTATACTGGTCCCCTTCAGCCACACAAAGAGAGACCTTTCCCATTAATCCTCCTAGCCTCCCAAGCTAAAAGACTGCTGTACCCTGTCTTTCTGCTGGCTCTTCTTTTCCAGGATTTTTCCTGGGGCAATATTCTCTAGGTTCTTCAAAGTCTATAAGGTATAGTGAGAGGGACTTTCTTGCTTACTTTGCCATCTTGGCTCCTGGAAGTTTAAATAGGTGACTTGCAAACATTCTGTGAGCTGGTAGCCCCAGGAGCAGCTGCTGCCACTGCTGTAGGCCCTGTGCAGGACTGTGCTTCTCTTTCACCCATTCCAGCCAGACCCACTCCTGTGCTGAGAGGTCTGGGAATCACCACTGCCACCAGTGATTCAGACACCTAGTATCTTCTGGTTTTGCTATGGCTAGGTCTGTGCTGGTGCATCACATGTGCTAGACTGCACTCTTTTTCTAACCCAGTGCAACAGATGCCTCCTGTTGACCCTCCAGGGTGTCTTGGGCTGGAAATCTGCCACGCCTTGTCTCCTTGTGGATTCCAACCACTCTAGAATTTGCTCAGATTCACTTTCCTGAGGTATTTAAAGGGGTCTGAGGGAGGGCTCAGATGAATACCTGCTTTCACTACACCATCTTGGCTCTGCCTCCAGTCCTCTTGAAAAATGAAGGACAACAACCTATGTCAGTTGTAATACTTCATCGCAGGTCTTACTGGCTTCAAGTGGAGTTTTCCCTCTGCTATGCCACCTTGAACCTATTTTTAGAACATGCCTACATGCATATGTATATGCATGTATGCATACATATGTATAGATGTGTATATTGTAGTTTTGTTCATATGTATACGTGTGCTTGTACATATGTATTTGGGAGTCATGTGAATAAATATGATAATTAAACCTGGTATTGCTAATGAAGCAACTGATATAACAAAAAACTGAAAAACAGTTAAGCAGAGTTTCTGAGTCCACCCACACTTGGGGAGAATAAAATGGATAAAGAGACAGCCAGTGAGACAAAAGAAGTCAGATATATAGTTGAATAATGTCAGACAGGTAGTAGAATAACCTGGAATGAATACTGGGATTAATACACAGCCAAGAAAAAAAGTACATAGGCAGAGATGGTATAATCTCTCTATATAAATATGCATGTATAAATAGTATAAAATTCTGCAGTTATATTAAAAAGGATAGACTGATAAAAGGCTATCAGATTTAGCAATTAAGAGAGATCATTTTTTTTAATTTTTCCTTTCAAATGGGGGTAAAAGGATACAGTAATTTGGGGAACATGTAATAATAAGACATTTCACTGTTTATTTGTGCATGTCAATATGCTACTCCACTTTCATTGTTGTTGTTCAGTTGTTTCTATCATGTCTGACTCTTTGTGACCCCATTTAGGGTTTTCTTGGTAAAAACACTGGAGTGATTTGCCATTTCCTTCACCAGCTCATTTTTAGATGAGGAAACCAAGGCAAATATGGCAAAATGACTTGCCCAGGGTTACGCGGTTAGTAAGGGTCTGAGGCGAAGCTTTAATTCACAAAGATGCGTCTTCCTTGTTCCAGGCCCAACACTCTATCCTGTGCTTCATCTAGCTGACCCATGTCTCTACTTTAAAAGGTCATAATTCTTGTATAAGCCTCTCAGTAATATAATGCAGTGAGGCTATTCCTTGAGTAGCTAATAGCTATTCTACAGTTTCTCACACTAAAAATCCTCCTACCTGGATAGGGCCTGCAAGAGCTTGGTTTTACTGGAGCAACTTTAAAGAAACTAAATCACCTTTATATCTTGATAAAGCAATGGAGTCACATTTAATTGGAGATTTTTCAGCAGTCATTTCCTTTGTATGGGATAAACATGGAGGCCAGCACATCCTGTATGTAATAAAATTGTATACATACATACATATATACACATATACACACACATACATAGATCTACCCACATATCTATGTGTATGCACACAGATACATGTGTCTGCATGTGTGTGTGTGTGTGTGTGTATGTGTGTGTGTGTGTGTATAATCGCATTCATCTGTATATGGAATGTACCCCATAAGGACAATTCTTCAACTAACGATACTGCTTTGCAACCTGAAGTCTTAGAGTTTACTGGTCCAATAAAAGGTTAAATTACTTATACAAGGTTATACAACATGCATGTCAAAGATTGGAATTGAGTCCAGGTCTTGCTGCCTTCAAGACCATCTCAGTATCAACTACAACACAGCTGCCTATAATGGAGAATAATAACCCCACAAAATCTACCTTCCTAATTCCACTATCTCCTATGCCAGGCAAGTGAAAATGTGTTATATTGTAATATATTGCTTTACATTGTATAACAATACATTATGTTATATTGTTTTGTTACATCATATTGTGTTGTGTTTGTATGTATATTAATTATAATGCATTGCTTTACATAGCTATATCATAATCATATATTATATTGAATTATATTATAGTCTATTATATTGCATTATATTATATTAGAACATTTTATTGCAATATAATGTTATATTGCATTATATTGTATCATATATCTATTCCAGCAACAAAACAGGAAAGATTCAAATTAAGTACTGTCACCCATTTATACTATTTCAAATCTAATTTTAAAAGTAATGAAAAAAATACTATTCACCTGAAGAGAAAAAATTTGATTACCTCTGAGTACAGACTGAAACATACCTTTTTCGCTGTCTATGGATTTTTTTTGTAATTTTTATCACTTTTTAACATGACTAGTATGGAAATACACCTGAAAGTTCACTTGTTTAAAAAATAAAAAAAAAATAATCATATGAACATATAAATATAGCAACAAATGTAAATTGGGGGGGGGGTAGAATGGCATTTCTAAACTTGAACTGAATTTGCTGATTAAGCCTTAAGTCCCCAATAGTTCCATGATGTTGAGAATCTGAACATCTTAATTAGTTAAAATCCTCAAAAATACTTCCTCAAAATACAAGCCTGTTTTCTTTTGGACAAAGAATGATCTATAAGAGTAGAGGAAGCAGTTTTCTGCTGTTTGGCTTGAAAGGATGAAGAGCTGTGAAGTAGCTCCCCAAAATGTCTTTAATTACATTTATAGGAAAACAATTGGCTTGACCATATTTTCCATTATCTGTGACCACGGAGTCAAACAATCCAATTCAATGAAACAGATATTTATTGAGTGCCAGCTTTATACACAACACTCTGCTTATTCTGTGGGATACAAAGAGAAAATCAAAAACAATTCCTGTCCTCCAGAATCTTCCATCCCACTGGCAAGGAGCTGGTAATAAGTGGCAGAATCAGGATTCTGACGAAAGCGCTTAAACATCAGATACAGTGATCCTTCTAACTCATCAAACTAGCTCCAAGGATTCATGATAATGTCCAGACCCAACCATTTCCAAGCAGGGCCTAAAATGAATGTCAGTTGCAAAAATTAAGTATCCAATGTAATATTCTGTACAAAGCATGTTTTTAAAGATTAATTTATAGCAAGATGGAGGCTGGAAAGCAGGGACTTGCATGAGCTCCCTACCATGTCCGTCCAAAAACCAATAAAAATGTCTCTGAACAAATTCTAGAACTGCAGAACCCACAAAATAGCACAGGGAAGCAGGGATCAAACCCAGGACAGCCTGGATGGTCCCTGGATGAGGTCAATCATGCATGGAGTGGAGGCAAGCGGAGCTCAGTGTGGGAGGCAGCAGGACCAGCCAGACCAGGAGTTGGGCAGAACAGGCCCTAGCACCCTGAATCAGTGTGCTGTTGCAGTTACCAGACTTCTTAACCTCCAAACACCAAAGACAACAGAGAAGGTTAGTGGGAAAAACTGTGGGGGACAGAGTTCCAGGTTCAGCCACTGCGCCAGGGGCAGCAGGGGAGGTGCAGCTACAGAACTACAGCTGCAGTTACTTCTGGCCCCAGGCCCACCTGGTGGGAAGAATTAAGTGGCAGATCAGAGCAGGATTGCAGAGCCTGCTGAAGATTTGCGTGAGGTCTGGACTGGTGGTTCTTGAGGAAGCAGGAGTGCTGGGGTGGCAGAGCTGGCTATGTAGAAATAGCTCTGAAATCAACGGCACATCCCCTCAAGCTTGGAACAAAGTACTCTTTGCTCTACAAGCAGTCATACCCCGACAAAAAACCCAAGGGTCAAGTAAGTTGGCTGGTAACATGGCCAGGCAGTGAAAACGCACCCAGATTCAGTCTCAGACTTTGGAATCTATCTTTGGTGACAAAGAAGACCAAAATATATGGCCTGAAGAAGTCAACAAAGTTCAAGAGCCTACACCAAAAGCCTCCAAGAAAAACATGAACTCTCAGGCCATGGAAGAGCTCAAAAAGGAGTTGGAAAAGTAAGCTAGAGAAGTAGAGGAAAAATTGGGATGAGAAATGAGAATGATGCAAGAAAACCATGAAAAACAAGTCAATGACTTGCTAAAGGAGACTCAAAAAAAAACTGAAAAAAATATTGAAGAAAACAACACTTTAAAAAATAGACTAACTCAAATATCAAAAGAGCTCCAAAAAGCCAATGAGAAGAAGAATGCCTTGAAAGGCAGAATTAGCCAAATGGAAAAGGAGGTCCAAAAGACCACTGAGTTTGAAGCAAGTGGAAGCTAGTGACTTGATGAGAAATCAAGATATTATAAAACAGAACCAAAGGAATGAAAAAATGGAAGACAATGTCAAATATCTCATTGGAAAAACCACTGACCTAGAAAATAGATCCAGGAGAGATGATTTAAAAATTATTGGACTACCTGAAAGCCATGATGAAAAAAAGAGCGTAAATATCATCTTTCAAGAAATTATCAAGGAGAATTGCCCTGATATTCTAGAACCAGAGGGTAAAATAGAAATTGAAAGAATCCAAAGATCGCCTCCTCAAATAGATCCCAAAAAGAAAACTCCTAGGAACATTGTCACCAAATTCCCAAACTCCCAGGTCAAGGAGAAAATACTGCAAGCAGCCAGAAAGAAACAATTTGAATATTGTGGAAAAACAATTAAGATAACACAGGATCTGGCAGCTTCCACATTAAGGGGCCGAAGGGCTTGGAATATGATATTCCGGAGGTCAATGGAGCTAGGATTAAAACCAAGAATCACCTACCCAGCAAAACTGAGTATCATACTCCAAGGCAAAATTTGGATTTTCAATAAAATAGAGGACTTTCAAGCTTTCTCAGTGAAAAGACCAGAACTGAATAGAAAATTTGACTTTCAAACACAAGAATCAAGAGAAGCATGAAAAGGTAAACAAGAAATCATAAGTTACTTACTAAAGTTGAACTGTTTTGTTTACATTCCTACATAGAAAGATGATATGTATGATTCATGAGACCTCAATATCATAGTAGCTGAAAGGAATATGCATATATGTGTGTATATATATATATACATATGTGTGTGTAGGGAGAGATAGAATGGGGTAAATTATCTCGCATAAAAGTGGCAAGAAAAAGTGCTTCTGTAGGAAGGGAAGTGGGGGCAGGTGAGGGGGAATGAGTAAATCTTGCTCTCATTGGATTTGACCTGAGGAGGGAATACCATACACACTCAATTGGGTATCTTACCCCACAGGAAAGAAGGAGGAAGAAGATAAAAAGGGGGGGATGATAGAAGGGAGGGCAGATGGGGGGAGGAGATAATCAAAAACAAACACTTTTGAAAAGGGCCAGGGTCAAGGGAGAAAATTCAATAAAGGGGGATAGGTTAGGAAGGAGCAAAACATAGTTAATCTTTCACAACATCAGTATAATGGAAGGGTTTTACATAATGATACGCATGTGGCCTATGTTGAATTGCTTGCTTCTTAGGGATGGTGGGTGGGGAGGGAAGAGGGGAGAGAATTTGGAACTCAAAGTTTTAAAAACAGATATTCCAAAATGACAACAACAACAAAAAAGGTTTTGCACGGAACTAGGAAATAAGATACACAGGCAATGGGGCATAGAAATTTATCTTGCCCTACAAGAGAAGAATGGAAAGGATGATGGGAGGGGAGTGGGGTGACAGATGGAAGGGATGACTGGGGAAAGGGGCAACCAGAATATACGCCATCTTGCAGTGGGGGGAGGGTAGAAATGGGAAAAAAATTAGTATATCAAACTTTTGTGAAATTCAATGCTGAAAACTAAATATATTAAATAAATTTTAAAAAAAACAGGAAAAAAGATTAATTTATAGCTGTAGAAAACTATAGAGAGGTATGATACATAATATTCATTTAGGAAATAGATTTGTAATTTCACTAATATTGGGAACTCCAAGGTGAGGAGATGCTTATCAGAGAGCAGGTCAGCAGGTCAGCACTTCTTTTCTCCAATGTATATAGTTAACTGAATATATATATATATATATATATATATATATATATATATATATATATATACACACAGACACAAACATTTTACATTATATGTATATATGTCTATATATACATATACATACCTATATGCATACACACACACATACGCACACACACACACAGAAGTTTAAGAGAGGGAAGGCACTAGAATTAAGGTGAGATTGAGGAAGGCTTCCAGGAAATGATGCCATTTTAAGTGCGGTTTAAGGGCCAAGAAGTGTCAAAGAGAAAATTTAAACTTATGTCTTCCTGATCCCAGACAACTCTAGCCTTTTAGGAGAGTTGTGACTATGCATTTAGATTTATTTACTTTCTCCTTTGACTTTTGAACATAATCTCAATTTTTTAGAAGACAAACTATGTACCAATAGTACATTCAAGTCAATTATTTCTTAAACACCTTCATCCCCCTTTTTTTAAGTAAGGTATGGTTTTTAGTAATATGCATACTGTAACTAACTATGCTAAATTACAGTACAATCACCTAGAACTCTATAGTCCCTAAACAAAAACAAAGAAAGCAGAATGAGTATTTCTAATGTTTCCTAGTTATTGGCCTCTGCTTCCAGGAAGTATGTATTTAATTAAAACCAGTACCTAACATGAAATTTTTCCATGTTTCATATTATCAGAAAGGTCCTGTCCTATGGTGTTTTTTCCATCATTTTCACTGGAAAACCATGGAAACGAAGCAAGTAGATTTCAGAAGAACCATTAATTGAAAAAGCAGTCAATCATATGTCCTCACTTTCTTTATATTTTCATTAATGACTTTATTTCTTTTTGCTGTAGCTTTTCTGTGTCAGAGACAAAGAAAGCTCATTATGAGGAGTCATATCTTATTTTCATTTTTGGCTTAACACTAAATATCAAGCTAAAATAAGCAAATCGAATCTTGTGTTTAAAAAATGTTATATTTTTATTTCAAAATGTGTGATGTGGATATTTGATGTTATGCTTCTGTATGGGAATGGGGTGGGAAGTTTCTTTTCTTCTTCTTCTTCTTCTTCTTCTTCTTCTTCTTCTTCTTCTTCTTCTTCTTCTTCTTCTTTTCTTCTTCTTTTTCTTCTTCTTCTCCTTCTTCTTCTCTTTCTCCTCCTCTTCCTCCTCCTCATCCTCCTCCTCATCCTCTTCCTCATCCTCCTCCTCATCCTCCTCCATCTTCTGCCCCTCCTCTTTCTCCTTCTTATTACAATAAGCATCCAATGAAAGGACATTTCAACTAGCAAGCAACAGGAGTCCTCAAAGGGAAGTCCATTTGAAAAGAACAATGGAAGGTTGGAGGAGGCATCTCTTCAGCCTTGAAGGGAGACCTATTTTACCAGCCATTACATTTACAAGATGAAGTTCATTTGAATTTGTTAACAAAAGACCATGGTCCACAAAACTTTTCCTGTGTATTTCTTATTTAAAACTTTGAGAGGATCAAAGAGCAAGTTACAGTCACAAGAGAATATGAATCTGACTGCAGGCTGGCCTCCAAATACACCTGAGTTGCAATCAAGGGTTGTGTTACCTGATACAGAGATGCATTTCTTTGTAGCTATTTCTAAAAAGTTCTTTGCAGATTAGAGTCAATGCTTAAAGTCGGTTTCTGAGTGCTTTCTATACAAAATTTTCCTTCCTTCCATAACTGACTCTAATATTCAACTATCATTTTGCTTCTAATTCAACCAGGCCACCCCTGAAGTAAGCCATGTTTAAGTGTCCACACTGATAAGCAAAACAATCACTCTTTGAAGATTGTGTGTTCTATAGTTTAATATCTATACTTTAAAACCAATAGAGGAAACTATTCCATTACCTCTCCCTGGATAGTGTTCACATTCAGAATGAGTAATTTTTCTTTCTAATCTAAATTCTTCCTGCTGTGATTCAAAGTCCACTCTCAGAATTAGTCATTTTTCTCTCTGTAAGGGGGACAGAGACTTTTTGATGTTACAGCAGGAATACAGTCCCAGTTCCACCCCCTTCTCCTCCAACATTGCTAAGTACTTCATTGAACCTTATCAAAGCTTCAAGGCAGTACACATGGTCCAGACACGATGCCTTGTGCCTGATGGGAATAGAAAGGACAAATGGAAATCTATGAGTATGTTCATCTCTAACCCAGAGAAAATCTGTTATATATAATACAGAAGGTATAAATACTTTTATTTTGGAATGAAGAAAAAAGTGTAAGTAATATGTTTTCTGTGATCCAATTAGGAGTGAAACTCTGGAGACCTTCCTGTAATAGAGGCCAGAACTAGTAAGTAGGAAAATCTAAAAAGCCACCTGAGCTACTAACAAACAAAGCTAACAAACTTCTGAGACATATTAGCAAGGATTATTTCATAGAAGTAAGATAGACATAGAAGAAGGTGACAGTCCAAGAAGCCAAGTGGAACAGCTTTGGGGGAGAATGGAAAGGCACCAGAACAGGGAGCTCTCAGATCATTCCAAGGAAGCTGTGACATTCAAAGCTAAGAGGCAGTGAGACACAGCTGGTTGCCAGGACACAGACCTATAAGAAGGGTTTTAACCTTAGGGTGTGGTTTGTTTGGATGTGTTTTCTTTCCCAGTGACGTGAGAAACCATGGGGGTTTGTCCAGAATGAGGGCTGAAAAATCTGTTGCTTGATTTTTCCCATTGTTATTGAAATTATTTTGTTTTGGAAATGCAGTGATAAAAAGCCCTGAATCCCTATAGAAATTACAGCTTACCTTTGCAGGCATGCTCCTAGGATATGCTGCCACAATTGGTGACTTCAACTAGTTTGCCATAGCTATACAACCCCAGACCACCAGACTAGATCATTCCACTAACTTTTCCTTTCTACTCTGCCCTGATGCTACACCCCTTCTGCCTACCTGGAGCATTTCCACTAGACCAGATGGTGGGCAGAATACATGCCACCCCACCATTAGAATATAAACTTCCTTTGTATTTGTATAATCATCACTTAGCATAGTGCTTGACACACAGTAAGAACTTAATACATGTTTTTTACATTCATTCATTGATTTACTTAGAAATTACTATTTGATTTATGAATCCTGACTTCTCTGTTGCTAGAGAATATACTACTAGATCACTAGTATATCAGAATATGCTAATAGATCAGCTAGCTATAGTTGTAAATTGTGATAACTGACAAATGGCTCACACTGGTAGATGGGGAAATGCTCTAGATACAGTTTTCTGATATGGTAGGAAAAAAACAAAATAAACTTTTTTTTATGAAGTAGCTTATGCCAGTCTTATAGAGAAATTGGAGACTTCCTGACTAGACAATAATTTATAAAAGGATTCAGAACCTGTTGAATAATAAGAATCAAGGAGTAGACCTCAGTGGTTCAGTAGCAGTGTAGCAGAAAATCTTTGGAGTTCTTTAGGTGATCTCAACACTGTTCTTTTTAACTGAAAAAAATAACTCTGGGCTCAGATTCAATCTAGTTCAGATAGATCGAATCTGGCCCCCTTGTGAAAACAGGCATCACAAAGGGTGGGATTTCTTTTTTTTTTTAAGGCAGAGGAAGTACAGCATTTATTCAGACTCCAAAGGCCCAGACCCAAGGACCAATGCCCCCAATTTGATATCTTGGCAACAACATTCCAAAACCAATAAGCCCATCTCACTATAGTAATGAGGAGGTTACAACAAAATATTATGGCAGCAAGCCAGACTGTACTTGTACTTCCCCTCAATGCCAGGGCCCTCCTATAAGAGGGTCACTCACAAGTCCTAAGTCCCTGCTCAGCAATCTGTATTGCAGCTCTGCTGACTCCAAGTTCCGAAGTTCCCTCTTGTACACAGCACTCTATGCTCCACACGCTCTGGAAGCTAGCCTTGGCTCCTTAATCCTCATCTCTCAGTCCTCAGTTTCTCAGCTTCTCTCTTCTATTCCTCCATTTCTCAGTTTCAGCTGCTTCTGCTCCTCAGCTTCTGCTATTTTCTTTTTTTTTTAATTTAAATTTATTTATTAAACATATTTAGTTTTAAGCATTGATTTTTACAAGAGTTTGAATTACAACTTTTCTCCCCATTTCTACCCTTCTCCCCCCACTCCAAGATGATGTATATTCTGGTTGCCCTGTTCCCCAGTCAGCCCTCCCTTCTGTCACCCCACTCCCCTCCCATCCCCTTTTCCCTTCCTTTCCTGTAGGGCAAGATAAATTTCTCGCCCCATTGCCTGTGTATCTTATTTTCTAGTTGGATGCAACAACTTTTTCTTGTTTTTGGAACATCTGTTTTTAAAACTTTGAGTTCCAAATTCTCTCCCCTCTTCCCTTCTCACCCACACTCCTTAAGAAGTCAAGCAATTCAACATAGGCCACATGTGTTTCATTATGTATAACCCTTTCACGATACTCATGTTGTGAAAGACTAACTATATTTTGCTCCTTCCCAACCCATCCCATTTATTGAATTTTCTCCCTTGACCCTGTCCCCTTTCGAAAGTGTTTGTTTTGGATTACCTCCACCCCCATCTGCCCTCCCCTCCATCATCCCACCCCCTTTTTTATCTTCCTTCCTCTTCTTTCCTGTGGGGTAAGATACCCAATTGGGTATGTATGGCATTCCATCCTCAGGCAAAATCTCATGAGACCAAGGTTCACTCATTCCCCCCCTCACCTGCCCTCTCCCCTCCTCCCACAGAACTGCTTCCTCTTGCCACCTTTATGTGAGATAATTCACCCCATTCTATCTCTCCCTATCTCCCTCTCTCAGTATGTTCCTCTCTCATTCCTTAATTTGATTTTATTTCTTTTAGATATCTTCCCTTCATCTTCAACTCACCCTGTGTCTGCTCTCTCTCTCTTTTATATATATATATATATATATATATATATATATATATATATATATATATATATATATATATACACATAGATATATACATACATACACATTCACTTATATATACACACAAACATATATATGTGTGTGTGTGTATATATATATATATATATATATATATATATATATATATATGCATATTCCCTTCAGCTACCCTAATACTGAGGTCTCATGAATCATACATGTCATCTTTCCATGTAGGAATGTAAACAAAATAGTTCAACTTTAGTAAGTCCCTTGCAATTTCTTTTTCTTGTTCTTTTTCTTGATTACCTTTTCATGCTTCTCTTGATTCTTGTGTTTGAAAGTCAAATTTTCTATTCAGTTCTGGTCTTTTCAATGAGAAAGCTTGAAAGTCCTCTATTTTTTTGAAAGTCCATATTTTGCCATGGAGCATGATACTCAGTTTTGCTGGGTAGGTGATTCTAGGTTTTAATCCTAGCTCCATTGACCTTCGGAATATCGTATTCCAAGCCCTTCGATCTCTTAATGTAGAAACTGCCAGATCTTGGGTTATTCTGATTGTTTTTCCACAATATTCAAATTGTTTCTTTCTGGCTGCTTGCAATATTTTCTCCTTGATCTGGGAGCTCTGGAATTTGGTGACAATATTCCTAGGAGATTTCTTTTGGGGATTTTTTTGAGGAGGCAATCGATGGATTCTTTCCTTTTCTATTTTGACCTGTGCCTCTAGAATATCAGGGCAGTTCTCCTTGATGATTTCTTGAAAGATGATATCTAGGCTCTTTTTTTGATCATGGCTTTCAGGTAGTCCAATAATTTTTAAATTATCTCTCCTGGATCTATTTTCCAGGTCAGTGGTTTTTCCAATGAGATATTTCACATTGTCTTCCATTTTTTCATTCCTTTGGTTCTGTTTTATAATATCTTGATTTCTCATCACGTCACTAGCTTCCACTTGCTCCAATCTCATTTTTAAGGTAGTATTTTCTTCAGTGGTCTTTTGGACCTCCTTTTTCATTTGGCTAATTCTGCCTTTCAAGGCATTCTTCTCCTCATTGGCTTTTTGGAGGTCTTTTGCCATTTGAGTTAGTCTATTTTTTAAAGTGTTGTTTTCTTCAGTGTATTTTTCAGTATTTTTTGGGGTCTCCTTTAGCAAGTCATTGACTTGTTTTTCATGGTTTTCTTGCATCCTTCTCATTTCTCTTCCCAATTTTTCTTCTACTTCTCCAGCTTGCTTTTCCAAATCCTTTTTGAGCTCTTCCATGGCCTGGGACCAGTTCATGTTTTTCTTGGAGGTTTCTGTTGTAGGCTCTTTGACTTTGTTAACTTCTTCTGGCTGTATTTTTTGGTCTTCTTTGTCACCAAAGAAAGAATGCAAAGTCTGAGACTGAATCTGGAGACGTTTTCACTGCCTGGCCATATTCCCAACCAACTAACTTGACCCTTGAGTTTTTCAGTGGGTTATGACTAAAGAGCTCTATGTTCCACGTTTGGGGGGGAGGTGCCAGCTCTGTCACACCAGCACTACTCCTTCCCCAAGAACCCCCAACCCAGACTGGGCTTTGGTCTTCAGCAGGCTATGCATTCCTGCTCTGATCCACCTCTTAATTCCTCCCACCAGGTGGGCCTGGGGTCAGAAGCAGCAGCAGCTGTAGCTGCCCCACCTCAGCTGCCCCCAGGGCTGGAAGCCGAACCATGAACTCCTTCCACCCCAGCAGTTTTTCCCACTAACCTTCTCAGCAGTCTTTGGTGTTTGTGGGTTGAGAAGTCTCGTAACTGCCGCAGCTCACTGATTCAGGCGCTAGGGCATGCTCTGCCCGGTTGCTGGTCTTGTTGGTCCATGCCTCTCAGGCTGGGCTCTGCTCCACTCCATTCCCAGCTCCCAGCTCCCAGCTCCCAGCTCTGTGTGGGATAGACCTCACCAAGAGACCATCCAGGCTGTCCTGAGCTGGAGCCCTGCTTCCCTCTGCTGTTTTGTGGGTTCTGCAGTTCTAGAATTGGTTCAGAGCCATTTTTATAGGTTTTTGGAGGGCCTCAGCGGGGAGCTCATGCTGGTCCTGCTTTCCAGCCACCATCTTGGCTCTGCCCCCAGCTTCTAAAGGGTGGGATTTCCTAAGACAACCCATTATGGTGAATCCCTAATAAACTTTGTCTTTTCCCTTGGCAAAAAAATAACTCTGATAAAGACATAGATGGTATACTTATCAGATTTTCAGATGACACAAAGCTAGGATGAAATATGTAATATATTGCATTTTGAAAGGCTAAAATGCTAGGTTGAATGCAATTAAATAAACTTTAGTAAGGATGAATTGTAAAGTCTTATACTTTGTGTTTAAAAAATCAACTTAATAAGTATAAGATGGGTTGAAAAAATAGTAGTTTGTCTGAAAACATTCTGGGTTTTTTTTATTGGACCAAACACTAAGCAATATAGGTGTTCATAAGGCAACCAAAAAAGTTAATATGATCTTGAACTGCCTTGAGAACAGGTTCTGATAATAAGTTACTGTTGGTCCATCTACACTCTGATGTCTTCAGGTGCAATCTGTAGTACTAAATTGAGAGTTATGCATCACTTTTTAATAAATACATTGATAACATAGAAAATGCCCAGAGGAGTTGAACGAGGATGGGGCACCTTCAGCCAGTGGGATATGAAATTAAAATGAAGGAAATAGGGATGTTTACCTACAACAGTAGTTCTCCAAGAGTGGTTCAGAAATCTCTAACGGTCCCTGAGACATATTTTAAGGGGTCCATGAGGTAAAAAAAATCATAATAATATTACTATTTTAATTTTTCATGGAGTAAATATCAATGAATATATGACACGTATAACCTAAAGCATTTTGGGATATTCAATAAGTTTTTAGAAGGTGCAGAAGTGCTGAGGGGAAAAATGTTTGAGTACTGCCCAAGAGAAGAGATGTCTGAGAAAGATAAGAGAACTTTGCCATAATATGTAAAGGACTATCATGTGGAAGAGGGATTGTGTATTTTCTATTTAACCCCAGATGGCTCACTAGGGGCAAAAGATGTAAGTTACAAAGGAATAAATTTAGATTTAAGGTCAAGGAAAAAATTCCCAAAATATAGGTGGTCGACTCTTCCTGGTTGGAGATGTTTAATGAGAAGTTGGTTAACTACTTGACAAACATTTTGTTTAGGGAATTTCATTCAGGTATAGATTGTATTAGATGGTCATTGAGGACCCTTTCAACACTCATCATTTACAGTTTTGAGATTCAAAGTTGAGGAAGATTTATTTAAATATTTAAATACCTCCCTCCCTATCATGATTCAAAGCCACTTCTTACATGTTTCATGAAGACAACTGATGTCTGCCATCTTTTATTTCCTATATTAATATCTATATGTAAAATGAATATGTATGAAAGCTTCATTAATTTAGAATATGTAATAATTTAGATAGTGACTAGTCTTAAATTTACCTTTATGCTAACTGTAAAGAAAAAAAAAAGTAGTAAACTAACTTTGTAAGTTCTATTTTAAAAAGAAGTTAAAAAAAAGCACAACAAAACTTACTTTTCTAAAGTGATTTTATGGGACATCTGGGAGCCAGGATGGCAGAGTGTATCAGTAAGGCAAGATTCATGAAATCAATGGGGACCATGAATATGCCTGTAAAGTTCAGTGTCATAAAATATGAGAGACTCTCCATATAGAAGGCAGAAGAAGTAAAATATTTATTCAAACACCAGAGGATCAGATCCCAAAACCAAAAATTCCTATTTAGCATAGCAACAATTGTGTGCCAAAACCAGGAAGTCCACTTCAATGTAACAGCAAAAAAATTAAAACACAATATCACAGCAAGGAGCCAAGTCACCCCACAAACTTCCCCTCTTCTGGAGCCTTTCCATAAACATTCACTCACAAACCCTAGCTGCCTGCTTGCCTGCATCCTCTCCTCCCACAGTTCTGAGAGCTTGCAATTCTGAGAGCCCTTCTAGTTCTCTGTCTCTTCATCTCTTCTAGTTCTCTGGCTCTCTCACAGTTCTTCTTCTTCTCAGCTCTCTCTACTCTGAGCTTAATGGCTACCCTCAGGGTACATATATACTAACTAAATTTTGGGATTTTTTTTTCCTTCACCCAACCAGGCCTCAGCACATGCCAGAAACCCTTACTAGAATCCCAATTTAGCACCAGTTAAGCTGCCAGACACATACAGTCTCCAGCAGTGTGAGCCAACCCCTAAACCATGCCCTCAGTGCAGTGCTAGATGCAGGGTCTACTGTGGGCCTCAAGGCAACATCAGTGTAGCACCAAGTAAACAGCCAAGGTCAGCATCCACTAGCATAAAAAGCCAGAGACGGTGACCATTCTGTGCTGGGAGCCGAGCTCAAATTTAAAAGGAGAAAAGGCAAAAAGGGAGCAAAAAACAACAAAAAGAACAAAAGAATCTGAACATAGAAAATTATTATGGTGACAGGAAGACCAAGACACAAGCTCAAAAGAAAACAACAATGTCAAAATAACTATGATCCAAACTTCAAAGAAAAATGGTAAATGGTTTCAAGCCCAGAAAGATCTCATGGAAGCGCTCCAAAAAGCTTAAAAATCATATAAAGGGGGAAGCTAGGTGGCGCAGTGAGTAGAGCATGAGCCCTGGAGTCAGGAGGACCTGTGTTTGAATCTGGCCTCAGACACTTGACACACTTAGTAGCTCTGTGACCTTGGGCAAGTCACTCAAACCCCATTGACCTGCATTCCCTCCTGGAAAAAAACAAAAAACAAAATCATATAAGAAAAGTAGAAGAAAAATTGGGAAAACAAATGAGAGTGATGCAAGAGAATTATTTAAAAACTCCTTGAAAAGTAGAATTGGCCAAATAGAAAAGGAGATACAAAAATCCACTGAAGAAAACAACTCCTTAGAGCATACAATTGGTCAAATGGAAAAAAAAAAAAACACAAGAGCTAATAGAAGAAAACAATACCTTCAGAGTTAGAATTGAGCAAGTGGAAGCTAATGAATCTATGAGACATCATGAATCAATCAAATTAATTCAAAATTAATTCAAAAGAATGAAAAACTAGAAGAAAATATAAAATATCTCATGGGAAAAACAACTGACCCAGAAAACAGATACAGGAGAGAGAATATCAGTCTTATTGGACTACCTGAAAACCATAATTAAAAGGAGAATGTGGACTGTATCTTTCAAGAAATTATCAAGGAAAACTGCCCTGATGTCCTGAAAACAGAGGGTAAAACAAACATTGAAAAAATACACCAATTACCTCAGTGAAGAGATCTCAAAATGAAAATGCCAAGGAAAAAATGCCAAATTTCAGGACTATCAGGTCAAGGAAAAAATACCGCAAGTCACCTGAAAGAAACAATTTAAATATTGGGGAGACACAATCAGGATCACACAGGACCTGGCAACTGCAAAATTAAATGACTGGATGGCATGGAACATGATATTCTGGAGGACAAAGGAGCTAGGACTACAACCAAGAATAATTTACCTAGAGAAATTAAGCATAACGCAGCAAGAGTAAAAATGCTCCTTCAATAAAACTGAAGAATTTCAAGCATGCATAAGAAGAAGACCAGAACTAAACCAACAATATCACCTCCACTATCAAAACCCAAGAGAAGCATAAACAGGTAAAAAGGAAAAAGAAAACATACAGGATTCAAACATCTCTTACAAAGGCTTCATTTCTCAAGTACGTAGAGAACTGAGTCAAATTCATAAAAATGCAAGCCATCTAAAAAAAGAAAGAAAATGCAAGCCGTTCCCTAATTGGTAAATGGCTAAATGATATGCATAAGTAGTCTCCAGGTGAAGAAATCAATGATATCTATAGGCATATGAAGAAGTGCTCTAAATTTGATAGTGGATAATTTTGTAAGACTTAAATTATAGAAGAAGAAACTGATAACCAGAGATTTTATTATACTTGAAGATAATTATTAAACAATCTTTAAATCATCTCTTTTTGAAGTTACATAAATTCTTTATTTTTAAAGGTGCCATCCTCTTCCCAATGGAGAGATAGTAATGAAGTTATTGAGTAAATTATCCATAATTTGAAGTCATGGAATGTCAATCTGCACATACATGCTTGTTACATATAAAGCATGATGAAACCAAAGTTTTAATTAAAAAAAACCTGCTCAGTTCAAATGCATTTCAAATAAATGAAATAAAAGTACAAATCCATGCAATCTCTAGCCATGTGAAAAATCTTCCAAATCACTAATAATTAAAATAATACAAGTTAAAACCACTCTTAGTTTCCACCTCATACCCACTAGAAAGGTACTCATTAACTAGAGAATGAGTGATCAAATTTGGCATATAAATTCATAAAGTACTATTGTGTGAAAAGAAATTATGAAATGGCTTATTTCATGGAAACCTGTGAATGCTTCTGTAAATTATGCCAGGTGAAGTAAGTAGAATCAAGAGAACAATTTGTATAATGATAACATTATAAAGACAGGTTAAAAGATTATTGAAGTCTAATCAATGGAATAACCAATCCGGATTTCAGAATATTATTGGAGTCTGCTGCCAACTTGTTGAGAGAGAAATGATGAACTCGGTGTAGAATGAGACTTTTTTTTAACACAAGTGTTGTAAAATTTTGTGTTGTCGGCTATTTTATTTTTTTGCAAAAGTTTCATTTTTTTTTCCTTTCTTTTTTCCATTGTAGTTGGGAGGTGAGAGATAAAGGATATAGATTATTGTTCATTGAAAAAAAATAACTAAAAAAGGAGAAGGTTCAATTTCAGTAGAGAAGGAAGAGAAATTTTCATAAATTTTCATAATGATGAGAGGAGAACTCATTATTCTGTCTCTACATGGGCAAGAGAAATTGTATGTATAAAACAATATATTTGATCTTCCTTATGCCATATTTTCTGAGCCTTAATGTTGACCTGTCTGTGATGATTGCTGAATCTAGGACAATCCACTGGGGCCAGCTTATATTTAGGTTCATCATTCTACTGTCTCTGCTATCAATTTTGCACTGACCACTACCATATTAGGCAGATCTCCAAAAAGAATAGCCTCTGGTATTTGAAATGACATAGGCCTACAACTTTGGGATTGGATCTAGGACTGTTTTGGTCAGACTAGGATAAGAAGTAGGGTTAGGCATGATATAGTGCTGGATAACTCACCCATTACACCCTGCCTAGTGTCTTTCTGCCATCTCTATTCCCCTCCCAGTTCTGTCCAAGGAAGTGTCTGTGGAGTGTGTCTGTGTTAGGGTGGGAGGAGAAGAAATTAGCAGGCTCTGCCTAGTAGATACATAAAAATGGGACAAGGTGATACAATAATATACTGGAAGGGATTTAAGAGGGAATAATTTTGATTATATGTCATTTTTACCTTATGCATTTATTTTAGGACATGAAAATACTATAATTCCAAAAGTCACCTAAAGTTAAAAAGTGTTATAAGAGATATTTACAGAAATGTACTGTAGCACAAATGCTTCACAGATATTCTCAAAACATAAAATAGTGTATAAGTTTGTCTATTACTTTGTTAAAAAATATGTACAAACACTGAACAGGCTAAGAAGGCATGGAGAAATTATAATTGGGGGGGGGTGGGTAGGGCCAAGATGGCCACATAAAAACAGTGTCTTACCAGAGCTCTCTCACAAGTTCAGTCAGATACCTCTAAAAAAGTGAATCTGAGCTGATTTGAGAGAGTTAGAAGACACTAGTAGACTGAGTGGCCCACATTTCCAAGCCAGGAGAGTCTGCAAGGTCAACAGGACAGATCTGTAGGCTGGGAGAGTGCCAGGTACACAGAGTTGCACCAGACCACAGCAAAGTGGAAGCAGCTGTGGAAACCAGTCAGCAATCCAGACTGGGAGAAAGCTGGGCACACAAAACTTGTGGAGATCCCCAGGCCTCCCAGCACATGACAGCAGTCTGTTGAAGTGACAGGAGGCAGCAGCACAGCACCTCTGGCCACAAGACATCTACTTCTGAGGCTTCCAGCCCAAAGGTTTGACACTCAACTTCTTGAAATTCCAGGAGTCATAATGGACAGGTAAACATCTCTCATCCCTCCCTCCCTGACCCAGATAATACTTCGGGAAAATGCTCGAATAGAGGAGCCAGAAGTGGGACTTCAGTAGCCAAACAGCAGGAGTTCCTGAGTCCCAGAAGGTGGATCCAGCAAGGGTCAACACCAGGAACCAAGAGGTACCTTGGCACTCCCTGAAAGATATCCTGAACTGAAAAGTCCAAGAAATATTATAGCCAAATTTCAGAATTTTCAGGTCAAAGAGAAAATACAGCAAGCAGCCAGAAAGAAATAATTTAAATATCACAGAACTACAGTAAGGATCACGCAGGATCTTACAGTTTCTACATTAAAAGACAGGATAAATTGGAATATGATATTCTGAAAGACAAAGGAGCTTGGACTATAACCAAGGATTAACCACCCAGCAATATTGTGCATAATTTTTTTTTTTCTGCCAAGGAGGTGGACATCCAACAAAATAAAGGAATTCCAGACCTTCCTGATGAAAAGGCTAGAACTCAATGGAAAATTTGATCATTAAATACAAAACTCAAGAGAGACATAAAAAGGTAAATGAGGGAAAAATCCAACAAATCTTGCTAATAAATAAGGGAAAATTGTTTAAATCCTTATATAGGATTATATATATTTGTCAGTTTTGAGGAATAGTATAGTTATTATGACAATCAAAAGGGATACACATAGACTGTGTGTGTCAGTATAAAATAACTTATCTAATGATAAAAACATAATTAAGAGATGTGGGAGAAGAGGTAAGGAGGTAGTAGAAAAGCATAAATTATATCACATGAAGAGGCACAGAAACATATTACAGTAGAGGGAAAGAAGAGAAGGGGAAGATTAGTATATGAGCTTTACTCTCATTGGATTTGGTTCAAGAAGAGAATAACATGCTCTGATTATTATAGAAATCAAACTTGTCCTAGAGACAGTAGGAGGGGAAAGGGGAAAGAAAAGGGGGAGTAGTTAGAAGGGAGAGCAGAAGAAGCAAGGGGATAAGGGTAAGATAAGGGAGGGAAATCAAGAGGGTGGGTAAATTGAGGAAGGCAGTGGTCAAAAGCAAAACTCTTTTAAGGAGTGGAAGGGAGAAGGGAGAAATAAAAGCATAAACAGTTGGTGGGGGATAGGATGGAGAAAAAGACACAGCTTGTAATCTTAACTGTGAATGTGAATGGGATGAACTCTGATAAAACTGAGGCACATAGCAGAAAGGATTAAAAACCATAATCCTACAATATGTTGTTTACAAGAAACGCATTTGAAACAGGGGGATACACATAGGGTAAAGGTAAAAGGCTGGAGTAGAATATATTGTGCTTCAGCTAAAGTAAAAAAAAAAGCAGAGTAGCAATCCTAATCTCAGAAAAAGCAAAAGCAAAGATAGATCCAATTAAAAGAGATAAAGAAGGACACTACATCCTGCTAAAAGGCACCATAAACAATGAAGCAATATCATTATTTAACATATTTGCACCAAGTGGTATAGCATGCAAATACTTAGAGAATTAAGGGAGTTACCAGAAGAAATATACAGCAAAACCATACTGGTGGGGGACCTTAACCTTCCCCTCTCTTAACTTGATAAATCTAACGTCAAAATAAACAAGAAAGAAGTTAAGGAGGTGATTAGAATTTTAGAAAAAGGCAGATACGATAGACCTCTGGAGAAAACTGAATTGGGATAAAAAGGAATATATTTTCTTCTCAATGGTACAAGGCACATACTCAAAAATTGACCATGTACTGGGGCATAAAATCTTCACAAACCAGTGCAGAAAGGCAAAAATAGTCAATGCATCCTTCTCAGATCATGACACGATGAAATTATTTGTAATAAATGACCATGGAAGGAAAAACTAAAAATTGATAATCCTAAAGAACAAGTGGATCAAAGAATAAATCATAGAAACAATAACTTCATTCAAGAGAATGACAATAATGAGACAACATTCCAAAACTTATGGGATGAATCAAAAGCAGTTCTTAGGGGAAGTTTTGCATCTCTAAACGCTTACATGAATAAAATAGATAAAAAGGAGATCAATGAAACGGGCCTGCAACTAAAAAAAATAGAAAAAGAACAAATTGAAAATCTCTAATTAGATAACAAATTAGAAATACTGAAAATCAAAGGAGAGATTAATAAAATTGAAATTAAGTAAACTATTGAATTAATAAAACTAAAAGCTGGATTTATGAAAAAAACAATAAAATTGATAAATCTTTGGTCAATTCGATTAAAAAAAAAAGAAAGAAGAAAACCAAATTACCACTATCTAAAATGAAAAGTGTGAATTCACCTCCAATGAAGAGGAAATCAAAACAATAATTAGGAATTATTTTGCCCAATTGTCTGCCCATAAATTTGATAACCTCAGGGAAATGGATGAATATTTACAAAAACACAAATTTCCCAGGTTAAAAGAAGGGGAAGTAAATTAGCTAAATAACCTCATCTCAGAAAAAGAAATTGAGCAAGCTATCACTGAACATCCTAAGAAAAACTCTCCAGGGCCAGACGGTTTCACATGTGAATTATAAAAAAACATTTAAATAACAATGAATTCCCATACTTTATTGGCTATTTAGAAAAACAGGTGAAGAAGGAGTCCTACCAAATTCTTTTTATGTCACAAAAATGGTGCTAATACCTAAACCAGGAACAGGCAAAACAGAGAAAGAAATTTATAGACCAATTTCCCTAATGAATATTGATGAAAAAATTTTAAATAAAATGTTAGAAAAATGATTGCACCCATTTATGAAGAGAATAATACACCATGACCAGGTAGGATTGATTCCAGGAATTCAAGGATGGTTCAATATTGGGAAAACTGTCAGCATAATTGATCATATCAATATCAAAACTAGCAGAAACCATATGATCATCAGAATACATGCAGAAAAAGCTTTTGACAAAATACAACACCCATTCCTATTAAAACATGAGAAAGCGTAGGAATAAACAGAGTATTCCTTAAAATTATAAATAAAATCTACCTAAAACTATCAGTAAGCATTATATTTAATGGGCATAAGTTAGATACACTCCCAATTAGATCCTGGGTTAAAGAAGGATGTCCATTATCACCCCTATTATTTAATTTGGTACTAGAAATGTTAGTTTTACCATTGAGAGAAGAAAAACAATTGAAAGAATTAGAATAGACAAAAAAGAAACTAAATTATTACTTTTTGCAGATGATATGATGATTTACTTAGAGAATCCAAGAGAATCAATAAAAAAAATACTTGGAATAATGAAAAACTTCAGCAAAGTTGCAGGATATAAAATAAAAGCACATAAATCCTCATCATTTTTATACATCACTAGCAAAGCCCAAGAGCAAGAGATAGGAAAAAAATTTTAATTTAAAGTTGCTGTAGACACTAAAGAATATTTGGCAGTCTACCTACCAAGACAAACCCAAGGCCTATATGAACACAATTATGAAACACTTTTCACACAAATAAAGTCGGATTTAAAAAGCTGGAAAAACATCAGTTGTTCATGGTTAGGGTGAGCTAATATAATTAAAATGACAATTTTACCTAAATTAATTTACTTATTCACTGCATTGCCAATCAAAATACCAAAAATTATTTTACAGAGCTGGATAAAATCATCACAAAATTCATTTGGAAGAACAAAAGGTCCAGAATATCAAGGGAATTAACAAAAAGAAATGCTAGAGAAGGTGGCCTAGCCATAATAGATATAAAATTGTACTATAAAAGAACAGTCCTCAAAACTACCTGGTACTGCCTAAGAAACAGAATGGTGTATCAGTGGAATAGTTTAGATACACAAGATGCAGAAGTCACCGACCACAGCAATCTACGCTTTGATAAAACAAAAGAATCCAGACTCTGGGTTAAGAATTCACTATTTCACAAAAACTGCTAGGAAAATTGGAAAATAGTATGGCAGAAACTGGGCATAGCCCCATGTCTTACACCATGTACCAAAATAAAGTCAAAATGGGTACATGGTTTAGGAATAAAGGGTGATACTATTAGTAATTTGGGAGAGCAAGGTACAGTTTACCTGTCAGATTTATGGGAAAGGGAAGAATTCATGACCCAACAAGAGATAGAGAGCATTACAAAATGCAAAATGGATAATTTTGATTATGCTAAACCGAAAAGATTTTTGTATAAACAAAGCCAATGCAACAAAGATTAGGAAGAAGAAGAAAATTGAGAGAAAATCTTTACAACCAATGTCTCTGATAAAGGCCTCATGTCTAAAATATACAAGGAACTGAGACAAATTTACATGAATTAAAACCATTCCCTAATTGAGAAATGGTCAAAGGCTGTGAACAGGCAATTTTCAAAGGAAGAAACTAAAGATATCTATAGTCATATGAAAAAATGTTCTAAACCATGATAGATTAGAGAAATGCAAATCAAAATAACTCTTAGGTACCACATATCTCCTGTCAGATTGGCTAACATGACAAAACAGGAAAATGATAAATGTGGGAGAGGATGTGGGAAAATTGGAACATTAATACATTTTTTGGTGGAGTTGTGAACAGATCCAACCATTTTGGAAAGCAATTTGGAACTATGCCCTAAGGGCTATGGGAATGTGCATACTCTTTCACTCAGCAATACAGCTCCTAGGGCTATGTCGCAAAGAAATCACACAAGTGGGAAAGGGACCTGTATGTACAAAAATATTTATAGCTGTTCATTTTGTGGTGGCAAAGAATTGGAAATCAAGGGGATGCCCATCAGTTGGGGGATGGCTGAAAAAGTTGTGGTATGTGAAGGTAATGGAATATTATTGTGATATAAGAAATGGGGAAGATATGGACTTCATAATAACCTGGAAAGACTTACATGATATAATGCTGAATGAGCGGAGCAGAGCCAGGAGAACATTGTACACAACCACAGACATGTTGTTTCTGTGATGACTAACTTTGGTGGACTTAGCTCTCCTCAGCAATACAAGGCTCAAGGACATCTCCAGGGGACTCATGATGGAGAGAGGTAGCTACATCCAGACAGAGAACTGTTATGTCTGAGTGCAGATTGAGGCAAGCTATTGGCTCTCTTTTTTTCCCTGTTTTTTATTTGGTTTTGTTTCTTCTCTCTCATGATTCATTCCATCAGTCATGGTTCTTTGCAACTTGACTATTGTGTAAGTGGGCTTAATGTGAAGGTTTATGTAGAATCTATATCAGACTGCATGTCATCTTGGAAGGGAAGGGGTGGGGCAAGGGAAAGGAAGGGAAGAAAATTTGAGACTCAAGAACATGTAAAACTAAGTGTTTTAAAATAAAAATAAAAAAATCAAATTAAATAAAAAAGAAGTGCTACAGAAGGTGGCCTACCCATATCAGATATTAAACTGTACTCTAAAGCAGCAGTCATCAAAACTACCTGGTACTGGCTAAGAAACAGAGTCGTGGATGAGTGGAATAGGTTAAGTACACAAGATGCAGTAGCCAACAACTATAGCAATCTACTCTTTGATAAACCCAAAGAATCTAGCTTCTGGGCTAAGAATTCACTATTCCACAAAAACTGCTGGGAAAATTGGAAAATGATAGGGGAGAAACTGAATAGATCAATATTTTAAACCATATGTCAAAATAAAGTCAAAATGTGTTCATGATTTAGAAATGAAGGCTGATACTATAAGCAATTTGTGAGACCATGGAATAGTTTAACTATTAGATTTATGGGAAAGTGAAGAATTCATGACAAAACAAGGGATAGAGAGCATTACAAAATGCAAAATGGATATTTTCAATTATGTTAAATTGAACAGTTTTGTATAAACAAAGCCAATGCAACAAAGATTAGGAGGGAAGCAGAAAATTGGGAGAAAATCTTTGCAACCAGTGCCTCTGATAAAGGTTTCATCTCTAAAATATACAGGAAACTGAGCCAAATTTACACAAATAAAAACAATTCCCCAATTGAGAAATGGTCAAAGGATATGAACAGGCAGTTTTCAGAGGAAGAAATTAAAGATATCTATAGCCATATGAAAAAAATGCTCTAAATCACTACTGATTAGAGAAATGCAAATTAAAACAGCTCTTAGGTACCACATCTCTCCTGTCAGATTGTCTAACATGACAAAACAGGAAAATGATAAATGCTGGAGAGAATGTGGGAAAATTGGAACAATAATACATTTTTGGTAGGGTTGTGAACAGATCCAGCTATTCTGGAGAGCAATTTGGAGCTATGCCCAAAGTGCTATAAAAATGTGCACACCCTTTGACCCAGCAATACCACTCCTAAGGCTATATCCCAAAGATATCACACAAGTGGGAAACGAACCTGCATGTACAAAAATATTTACAGCAGCTCTTTTTGTGGTAGCAAAGAATTAGAAATCAAGGGGATGCCCATCAATTGGGGAATGGTTGAACAAGTTGTGGTATGTGAATATAATGGAATACTATTGTGCTATAAGAAATGGGGAAGATACAGACTTCATAATAACGTGGAAAGGGATATGATGCTGACTGAGAGGAGCAGAACCAGGAGAACATTGTATACAACCACAGCCTTGTTGATTCTGTGATGACTAACTTTGATAGACTTGGCTCTTCTCAGCAATACAAGGCTCAAAGACAGCTCCAAAGGACTCATGATGGAAAAATCTATCTATATCCAGTGAAAGAACTATGGAGTCTGAATGCAGATTCAGGCAAACTCTTTGCTCTTTTTTTCTCTCTTCTTTTTTGGTTTTGTTTCTTTTTTTCTCATGATTCATTCCATTTGCCATAATTCTTCTTTACTACTTGACTATTGTGTAAATAAATTTAATGATAATGTATATATAGAATCTATATCAGACTACATGCTGTCCTGGGTGGGGGTACGGGAGGGAAGAGAAGAAAATTTGAAACTCAAAAACATGTAGAACTGAGTGTTGTATACTAAAAATAAAAAATCTAATAAAAAAGAAATTATAATTTGAATTAATATAGCATACAGGCCTTAATGAGATCACAGATTCCCTGAAATATTTGTCTACTTGTCTCTTAAATTGTTTCAAAATCTCCCACAGTGAAAAGGACTATAATTGGCATCTTCTTATCCTCTTGTACCTTGCAAAATTTTCACATGTGCTTATTTAATTTTAAAATATTCATTCAAAAGTTACTATATCTTTGTAGCAAAATAAGTTTCTTTCTGACAATAGCAACATGTATATATATATATATAATTTTAATAAAGCATTTAAAATATGCATGCATTTAATGATATTTTGTTGTTGTCATCCAGTTGTTTTAGTTGTGTATGACTCTTCATGACCCTATTTGGGGTTTTCTTGGAAAAAATTCCAGAGTGGTATTCTAGGAAACATATTTTTAAAACTGCTTGTGGACTTAATCTAGATTTCACTTTGTTTCTCTTTCTCTTTAATGTTTAAAAATAAAAGAATAGTTACTGGAAGAAAATTGCTGCACTGCCTATGATTCCTAGTCACTTCACTATGTACCATTTCATTTTTCTTTCCTTAAGAACAGCAAATTTATTTAAATTGTTCTTTTGTAAAGTCCACTACATGTTACTTGACTCCCCTATTATCTTTTGACACTTACACCTTGCTTATATATTTAAAGGTCCTTTAAAATATGACTGCATATTGACCTTGTGATATGGTACTGTTATGCTGTTTATAAATACCTATTTTCAGGTACATATCCAATAATTAAGGTACTTGAAAACTTTTCTATAGTCCAATGTGTTTTATATTTGCTTTTCACTTTGGATTTACTGGGATATGGGAAAGGAACACAAGAGCTTAGAGAAACAGATGCCAAAGTTCAATTTTTTTGATGAACAGCTTACTCCCTACCCTATTTTCCTCTCAAGTTATGCTTATAAGGAACAAAGCTGGCTTGTCAAAATTAAAACCCTTAGTGAACTGTCCTTCTGACTGCACAGTGGCAGAACTGTGATTCAACAGGTTACTTTTAATTGGTAAAGATGTCATTAAAAAAAAAAACAACATTCTGAAACAAAGTCAAAATTCTGGTGGCAGTTTTGTACAACAGGGATTTTTGGCAAATCTGACAGAAGGTAACTCTGTAAAATTGTAGTGACTTCTTAAAACCTGAGTAACAACACAGCATTCCATTCAAGTAGGTCAAAGTTAGCTTGACACTTGCTTGGCAACCCCAAAGTGTATAACAAACCTCACCACTCAAGACAAGCTAAAAGCAAAAGATCTACAGAGATAAGACTGATATGTTAGTATTTATTTCCTTCTCCCTAGTATCAAATTACTAAATAAAGGCACAGTTGGACTAATAAAAAACAGAGACAATCATACTAAAAGATTTGTGTGTACTTTATATATTTCTGCCCAATCATGATAGATTGCAACAAAAACAGTTATGATTAAGGTTCAAGCAAGTATTATGTCAAAATTATCTATTTATGTTTAACATTGGCCAAATTCATCTGATATTGTTAAATTTAATACCTTTAGTTATTAATTAATTCAATATTTATTGGTTGCCTACTAAATGCAAAAAACTGAATTGAAGAGCTGTTCATTAAATAGGCTTAGTGAGACCTAACACACTTGAAGGGTGGGGGTGGAGATATTGTTTTTCATAATAATTTAATTTTAAGGAAATTACAAATATTTGCTAGTTAAATGCAATATCATATAGATCTTTCTGATGAATGGCAAAATGAACTAATTTAAGAAGAGTTTAAAGTTAAACTATGGCATTATTTTGTACTTTGAAATTAATGAACAATAATTTATTTGAAATACAAGTATAACATACATTTATTAGGGAAAATTGTGGGAAATATCTACAAGAAATAATAGACTAGTAAATGCTATCATAAACTTGATAATATATTTTGATCCCTTTTGAAGCAGTTAGTATAGGATGAGAGAGTTAAAAGAGACTTTAATTTCTAATATTCTGATTAAATAATTTTGTAGGCCTTTCTTTTGTACCACATGTAAAAATATTCCCTTTGAAACCATGATAAAAATTGATCTAATTTATTTGAGTCAGCAGAGTCTTATTTTAATCATCATATCATGGCCAGAGCTAGTCTTCTCAAATTTGAACACAAGCAGATATTCTAATCTAGACTCATACACAAGCATAAATATCAAGAATGGCCAGGTTGCTATTTGATCGGATTCTTTCTATTAATTGTTCGGTTTTATTTTTTAACATCAGATTATTCTAAACACAAGTAGTGAAATAGTAGTAGTATCTAATAAACAGCATTCAATAATGCATATACATACTTTGAATTCCAGTGTCCTCATTTATAAAAATGTAAAAAATTAAGCACCTACCTAACAAGGATGTTAGAAGGATTAAATGAGATCATGTATATAAAGTGCTTTGTGAATTTTTAAGTACTTTATGTATGTGAGTGGCTATTTCCTCACTACAATTACTACTACATATCAATTCACCTACAGATTGAGTAAGTATAGTAAACTTATATCCACCCATACTGATTTTATCTACCAAGGTATCTAATATCCCCACATCAGGACTAGTAGACTACCCAGAGAAGGAAGATTCATCTCTCACTCCCTTCTTTTTTTCCTTCCTTCCTTCCCTCTTCCTCCCTCAATTTCTGGCTAACTCAAAAATTCCTGTAGGCAGCAGAGAGAGATGCAAATAGAGAGGCAGGGAGCCAGACTGAAGAGCTAGCAAGTCATCATTTGGCTTCTGGCCTTGCAGAAGAGCAAGAAAGACTGAGGAATGGACCCTGGCCTAGCAGGGAGGAAGAGAAGAGAGATGCAGGCATCTTTTCCATATTCTTCTCATAAGTCATTGGTTTGGTAATGTTTGACACAAGGCTTCACCCAAAATCTTATTCCCCTTGCTAGGCCTCACATCACATGGACATTGGAGACAAAATCACACATTCTGTCTTTTTTAGCTCTATACCAATTGGTCCTAGGCCAAGCCTCATCCACTCATTGTTTGGTCCTAGATGGCTGAGTGAATGCAAATAACAATCATTTATGTTTTGTTTCTGTTTTGACCAGAAACCCTGAGGGTCTTTGTTTCAACAATTCAGCTAGCAGCTGCTGTGGGGTGAAAAACTAACACAAGCCCAACAACAAGAACACTGCAAGCCCAGGTTCTTTTGATCTGTTTTAGTAAGGAAAGCAATGCTAAGGGGTTAACAATCTTACTTTAATCCAATATACAAACATCATTCATTTAGTTCAGGGGGAAAAGGCAGCACCCTGAACTTCAGAGCAAACAAAAAAAATTACAAACATCAACAGACATATGTTGTCTGATTCAAGTCTCAATTAATAGTTACCAGAGTTTAATAAAGTCCAAACATCCAGGTTTCCAAGCTGAAGGGTTCTTAACTACAGCTGCCCAGAGTCTCCACATCAGCATACCAGCAAGAGTGAGAGCCCTAAGCAAATAGCTCTGTTCTCCCTTTTTATACATTCAAACGTCATCTGAGTGACCAGAACTTAAGCTCTTACTATTGGCTCTGGTCTTAGCCACTCCCCTTAGGACCCTGAGGGCTTCATGCCGACACAAGCTTAGCACCTAGTAGGTAGGGGTTTGGGCCTGGGGTTTAGCAGCTAGTAAGACCCAATAAAAGACACTTCATTAATCATGTTAAAACAGTAAAAAAGTCCCATCTTAATTGATATTACAGACTTCCACTTCCAGATTGATTTTTTTTCCTTTTTTTTTTTCTTTTGGGTAAAAGAGTCCATTCTTTGCCTCATTTCTTACCTACCCTTAATCACTCAATGGGAGTTTCCTCAGTCAAACTGAAACCTGGGAAAGACCTTAAAAAGGCCAAGATCTCCCACTGCTTCTGGGGCCATCTCCAGTTGTCCTAATCTATGTCTTGCCATTGGATCTAGATGGCTCAGGAGGAGAAAGTGAGGCTGGTGATGTTGCACAGACCTTCTTTACTTAAATCCGATTCACTTGCAGGTCATGGCATCAACTTCCTGATGTCAAGGTCCTTTAAGAGAACAAAAGACAAACAAAACGATAACAACAACAACAACCAACATTCACAGAAAATGTAAAAAATTACTTGATTTATTTGGATGCATCCACCCACATCTTTTTAGGATCTGTTTATAGTCAAGATGGTCTTACCCTGTTCCAACTATATTCTTAATTCAAGAGACAGTCAATTGCTGTCCCTTTATTTTCTTACTTTATTTATCAGAGTTGATCGCCACCCTCTAAGATTTTAAAAGATTGTAAAATGAGAAATTAAATCAATAAGTATTTACTTTAAAAAAGTTTTTATTAATGTCTCCTCTTTTTTACACCCTCATAATTTTCCCCAGTTGCTGTTGCTCAGTCATTTTTAAGTCGTATCCAACTCTTTGTTATTCTATTTCGGTTTTTCTGAAAAGACACTGGAGTGGTTTGCCATTTACTTTTCCAGCTCATTTTACAGATAAGGAACCTGAAGCAAATAAGGCCAAATAAGGCAAATATGCCCCTGGCCACACAGCTAGTAAGTGTCTGAGGCCAGATTTGAACTCAGGAAGACTACAGGTCCAACATTACATCTCCTACACCAACTAGAAGTTTTTTTTTTCCCCTAATATCCCTTCTCACACACTTTCCTGAGAGCCATCCCATATAAAAGTAATCTTTTTAAAGAAAAAAAAAAACACAATGGATCAATACATTGAAAAAAATCCAAAAATATATTCAATGTGCTACAATTTTGGTTCTCCCATGGACATGAATGAATGGGTTGGGTGTGTCCTATTATATGTATTAATTCATTTTTAATCTTTAAAATTTTCCTCTGTTGCCATTTGATTTTTTTGTGCTTTTTATTTACATTGCTGTGGTCATTATCTATATTGTTTTCCTGACTCTGCTTACTTCACTTTTCTTTGGTTCATGTAGGTCTTTCCATATTTTTCTGTATTCATATACCACAAATTATTAGTAATTTACTAATTGATGGCATCTCCTTTGTATTTCTTTGCTTGCCTCCAAAGTGCTGCTATTGTGATGTATATGGGGACTTTCTTCTTATCAATGCTTTTCATAAGGTATTAACCAAGTGATTGATTTCTGGGTTAAAGAGTATGGACATTATAAGGCACTATGCATAATTATGAATAGCCTTCCAAAGTAGTTGTATCATTTCATGACTCTACCAACAATGCATTAGTGTGCATAATTATTGACAGTTTTTGGTCATCTTTGTCATTTTTCAGAGCATGAGGTAAAACCTTAGGGTTGTTTTGATTTGTATTTCTTGCATTATTTAGAAATCCTGCATATGATTGTTAGTATGTTTCAATGCTCATTCATGAACTTTTTATTCACATTCTTTGACCACTTAGTTTTGAAGAATAGCAATTAGTCTTGTATATTCTTGTGTATATGTGTTAATTGGTTTATGTATTTTTATAAAAAAATAGGACAAACATAAAGACTTTTTTTCTCATTTGACCATTTCTCTTCTTATCCTATGTGCAATAATATTGTCTGTACAGAAGGTATTCAATTTTCTATAATCAAAGTTATGTTTTTTCTTTTGTAATTGCCCGTATTTCTTGAGAATACACCTTAACCAACACTTCTCCTATTTTATTTAATTGAGTTAATAACTATTCTATCAGATTTTAAAAGATTAAATTTAAATAGGAATTTAAATCAGTAAGTATTTGCTTTAAAAATTTGGTCTTTTGCTTTTTAAATTATCATCATTTTTTCCCAGTATTTCTTTCTAAACCATTGTCTGAAAGCCATATAATAAAAATAGTATTTTTAAAGACAAAACGAAAATGAAAAGAAAAGAAGAAAAAAGAGCACAACTTATCTCTACTTTTAAAAACTTATCTATACTTTTAAAAAGTCCAAAACTGTGTTCAATGTTATGCAAGTGGATGTCCCATCTCCTTCCCACAGCTTAACTGAGAAACATATATGATCTATTTGTCTTCTGATCTTTAAATAACATGTTCCTCAATATTAAGGCCACATCCATTTAGAATATATTGCAGAATATGATATAAGGTGTGGGACTAGACCTAATTTCTGGCAGACTTGTATCCAGGTTCCCAAGTAGGTTTTTTTGTTGTTTGTTTTGTTTTGTTTTATCAAATCAAATAAAGAATTTCTCTCTAGGTTGTTTACATTTTGTTTTGTTTTGTTTTTTGGCTTTATTGACTATTGCTTTGAGTTTCACGATTTCTGATTTTTCCTTGTTGAATCTGATTCCCTGATCTACCCTCTATTTTATCTGATACAAGGTAGTTTTAATGAATAATACTTTATAATATGCTTTGAGGTTTACATATGCTATTTCCACTTTATCTATCTCTTTTTCATAATTTCCTTTGATATTCTGGATCTTTATTTTTCCAAATGAATTTTGTTCTTATTTTAGTAAATATTATAAAATATCTCTAAATATTTTATTAATTTTGTAGTTATTTGGAAAAATATTTCCCTTTTTATCACTGTTTTATGAATTTTAGTATTGTCATATTTTTTTAATTATAACTTGCAACTTTGCTGAGACTATTGTCATATTATTATGTTTCCTGATTTTTTTAAGATTTTCCTAGTGTACCATCGTATTATCTTCAAATAGGGATAGTTTTATATCTTGTTTACTTATGCCTTTAACTTCTGTCTCTTGTCTTAATGCTATTCCTAGCATTTCTAGAACTATATCAAATGATAGCAGGGAGAGTGAGCACTCTGGCTTTATTCTTGTATTTAATGGAAAAAAAGTTCTAATACATTTCTTTGGCACATTATGCTTCCTTTTGGCTTTAGAGAGCTACTTTTTTACAATATTAGAAAAGGTCTCTCTCTGGTTAAACTTCATAGGATTTTTAGCATAAATAAGTATTGTACATTGTCAAAAGCTTTTTAAAAATCAATTGTGATAATTATAGTATTGAGATAATTATGTTACTATAAAAATCATGCTTTTGTGTTATAGTAATAATCTCTTACAATTATATTATAATATGTTTTAGTAATATAATTTTATTATATTGAAATAATTATGATTTTAATGCTTTTGTTTAAGATATGTTTATTGTTTTCCTAACATTGAACCATCCTTGTAACATTTGCATAAATAGAGCCTGGTCATAATTAATAATTTCTTAGATAAGTCACTATAATCTGACAGCACTTAGCTTAACATTTTAAAATTATTAGTCATTAACACTGGTCTTTATTTTTTCTTTCTATGTTTTCTCTTTCCATGGTTTAGGTATTAGAATTATATCGGTATCATTGAAAGATTACTGTAGAATGTTTTCTTTCTTAATTTTTGATAATAATTTTTGTACTATGGGTACTAATGACTTTTACTTTTAAATTGACTCTGGACAATGATAAATATAACAGTAATAACAATAACTGTAGCCATTAGCTCTCGTATAGCATTTTAAGATTTGCAAAACACTTGTCATTTGTAATGTTATTTGGTCCTTACAAAAAATTTGGGAAGTAATGGATATTATTAATTCCATTTTACATTTGAGAAAACTGCTGCTAAAAGGGGTGAAATGACTTGCTCAGAGTTTCAGAGTTTGTTAAATATATCAATCAAGATTTGAGCTCTTTTTCCTGACTCCCATTTCAGTGCTTTATCCTCTCTGCCACCTAATGCATACAATTCCCATTTTCAAGGACTAGTCAAGGAAACATAAAAATAAAACAGAGCTTGCTAAATAAATAATAGTCCATATGAATAAGACACAGTTCCCATATTCTCATTGCCCTTCTTGTTCATTGTTCTTTTCCATTTTCTAGGTTATTTCCTTATACACAATTTACTTCAAAAGCCTCCTATGTGATATCCATTTTCTTTGTACCTTTTGATGACCATTTCTTTGCCATTCTGTACACTTCTTTTGCCATGACACTCCCTTGCTTTGAAAATCACAAAACTATCATGGAGAAGTGGTATGACGTATTGGTATGATATAGTCAAACAAATTGTCTATATCTATGCATGACCCAGAGTAAGTCATTTAAATCTGAGTTCATTTTCGCACTCATTAATAAAATTAAAATAATAATTACTTGCCCTACCGTCTTCACAAAATTGTTATAAGGAACAAATGAAATAATACATTTTGAAGCACTTTTGTAGTGTGGTAAATAAATAATATTACTGACTTATTGATGATTGTTCAACTCTTTTTTAATCTATTTCCACTCTACCCCACCAAGAAATACAACCTGATATAGTCAAGATAGTTTACTTGTTGCCTCCTACAGACGTCAGAGCTCTTTCCCGGATTAGGATGTCCTTATTACTTGTTTCTACTTACCTGATACTTTTTATATCACACAAGATTCACTTAAGGACTTTCCCAATTTCTCCAGATGCTTTTTTATCCATCTAAGCACTTTCTTTATTTTGTTAACTTGTTGTACTTGTTTTCTTTACCAAGTGTCTTAGCATTGGTCTACAGACTTGTTTTAGCAAACCTACATTTTTTTCATATCACTCTAACTAGTCTATTAGCACCTTCAGTACAATAATCATATCTCATACTTCCTTGTATTTCTCATAGCATCTAATAATATACAATAGATAACTAAAGGAAAAGCTTTGTTGATTTAAATTCTCATTTAGCTTAATATTTTATATCCCAAAAGTATTACAAAAATGACTAGAAGTCTGATATAAGAAAATATTAAGTCAATTAAATAAAAGTAGAAGAAAAAGATAACTAACTATCCATTCAAACTAATACATTTTGTTGAAAGAGAGCTTAAGAATTAAAAAAATAGAGATTGTCTAACTCCAGCAACTGGTTTAAGACACAAAGGCCTAATTTTTATTAGATTAATCCCTTCAGGACACCACCTCTCTTTGGTGCTTTTATGAGCCTTTTGCAACTAGTTCATCAAACAGCAGGTTCAAAACAAAGTCTTTGCATCAAGCCAAATTATACAAAACAAAAACCCTACCCTACTAAAATAAAGAGATGGAGAGAGCTCATTTAGTTTGTAATCGAAATGCAGCTGGTCTTTATTTCCAAATTAAGTAATATTTTAAGATTGTTCACATACAACTGAGCGCCATTTCCTAGGGACGTTTTGAACAGATGAAACAGGTTAATATGCCTTGTAGGAGGATGTTGCTACTTTTCACAGAGGGCTGCAAGTTCTTGTTGAATAAGAGATGAATCATTTGTCTATGAATAGTGACCTCCTTCTTATTCTCTTAGCTTCTTGCTGGTGAACCATCCCACAAAATAACAAGGCAGAATGTGAAGGCATGACCTTCATGCTACCACTGGAAAAGAATCATGTATTAGTGGGGAAAGTCCTCTCTGAGTTGTGTTTTCTCTGATATTCTGATGACTCCCTAACATTACACACATTTTCATATACTCCTCTTATCTTGCCATTTGGAATAAATGGGTTAATGACTTTGAGACTGCTCTGATAATGTCTTGGGTTTATTCTTTCTGATCACTCTCTCTTTACTCAAGTGGGTTCCCTCCCTTGACCAATCGTAATAGCTAGAGGTCTGACATTATGGTTGTATATTCAAACCATATACTTTCAAACAACTTTGACCCAAACTATGGCCAAGAAATAATTACCATATGATGCCAGGGAAGGAAACCACCAATTAGCAAGGTATATAGAAGTTTTTAGCATGGCAGTTACAGAAAAGGGACTGAGAAACACGTAGGCAAGAGGGAGAAGTATACCTAGAGCTGGACTAGCTTGTTGTAAACAAGCTAAGCCTAAGAATCCAGAGAGGTTCCTTAGACCAATGGTGTCAAACTCATGTAGAAACAGGGGCTACTAAATTATAGATAAGTATCCCTGCCAGCAGACATATTGACTTAGAAAATCACATATTAACCTTATCTATGTTCTATTGCATTTTTATTTATTTTGTTAAATATTTCCAAATTATGTTTTAATATGGTGTCATGCTTGCTACCTCTTTCTTAAACTATAATGATGGGAAGGAAGAAAAGGGAACAAGCTTTTATTAAGTGCGTACTATGTGAAAGGTACCAGGCAAACAGTTTTACAAATATTATCTCAATTGAACAAAGATATAACTGTTCTCCCAGAATTCTCCCAGCCCATCTACTAGTTACTCAAAATAGAATTGGGGAAAGTCTTTGTTGTTTAGGGTCACTGAGTTGGTCCTATCACTATCACAAAGATACACAATACCAAGACATAAGGATGTTCGCATACTAGCCTACTTCCCATTATAGGTAAAGGTATCATGAGAGCATAGTTAATATCAAAAATCCAACCATCTAATCATTACAGCCTGCCATATACTGCATGATTCTGAAATTGAACTATTGCACCTCAGGGTGTTATAAACCTTGGCTTTGGGAATCTTGTATTTTACTACTCTGAATATATTTGTGTTTATTCACTTTATGTTTATGCTGCACTTAATTATATACGTGCCTGGCACACAGGAGGCATTTATTAAATGATTGTTCATTGTTTGATTAATGGATTGACTGTGGACTTCTATTGTTTTTAAGGCTTTAGTGTTCCTCATCCCCCAGAAACAAGTGCCTCTGAAATACTTTCCCTTCCTGGTGGTACTTGAAACAATTTGATAAGAACATAGCATTTGAGTCTGGATTTGTTTCGTGGGTGCCCAGACCTCTGAGGATCCAAGTGGGTAAGGGTGGTGATGACGATGATGATGAAGATGATGATGGTGATGAAGTATTTAACTATTGGAATCTAGCCACTGTGTTGGATATATAGATTATATTCCACCCCTAACACAATCAGAAACATTACCTGAATGGTCCTGTAATGCTGTGCCCAACTATAACTCCTTGCTAGCCCTCAAGTGATAACTCTCTCCTCTGGATAATCATTGATTCTAAATAGCCATGATGTAATTGCTGCTCAAGTCAGAGATAGAATCTCTAAAGAATTTTCTCTATCAAATATTTTTAATAAATATTCTTGTACATATGTTTCCTTTTCCCGCTTGCGTGATTTCTTTGGGATACAACCCTAGAAGTGGTATTGCTGGGTTAAAGGGTATGAACATTTCTATAGCCCTTTGGGCATAGTTCCAAACCACCCTCCAAAATGGCTGGATCAGGTCACAACTCCACCAGCAATGCAACAATGTTCCAATTTCCCCGCATCCTTTCCAGCATTTATCATTCTCCTGATTTGTTATTTTAGCCAACCTGACAGGAGAGATGTGGTATCTAAGAGTTGTTTTGATTTGCATTTCTCTAATCAGCAGCGATCCAGAGCATTTTTCCATATGCCTGTAGATAGCTTTAATTTCTTCCTCTGAAAACTGCCTGTTCATATCCTTTGATCATTTCTCAATTGGGGAATGGCTTGTATTCCTATATATTTGGCTCAGCTCCCTGTATATTTTAGAGATGAGGCCTTTATCAGAGATACTAGTTGCAAAGATTTTCTCCCAATTTTCTGCTTCCCTACTAATTCTTGTTGCATTGGCTTTTTTTGTACAAAAACATTTCAATTTGACATAATCAAAATTATCCATTTTGCATTTTGTAATGCTCTCTATCTCTTGTTGGGTCATGAATTCTTTACTTTTCCACAAATCTGATAAGTAAACTATTCCTTGCTTTCCCAAATTACTTAGAGTATCAACTTTTACTCCTAAATCATGAACCCATTTTGACTTGAGGTAGCCAAGAATTGGAAATCAAAGGGATGCCCATCAATTGGGGAATGGCTGAACATGCTGTGGTATATGAAGGTGATGGAATACTATTGTGCCATAAGAAATGGGGATGATACGGACTTTGTAACAACCTGGAAAAACCTACACGACATAATGCTGAGTGAGCGGAGCAGAGCCAGGAGAATGTTGTGCACAGCCACAGATATGTGGATTCCGTGAGGACCAACCCTGACATACTGTGCTTTTCTCAGCAACCTAAGGGGCAAGGACAACTCCAGGGGACTCACGATGGAGAATGCTATCTTCATCGAGACAAAGAATTGCGAAGTTTGAATACAGACTGAGGCACACTACATGCTCGCCTTTTCTGCTTCTCTTTTGTTTTTGTTTTTGGGGTTTTTTTGGTTTTTTTTTTTTGGTTCTGTTTCTTCTTTCTCATGATTCATTCCATTGGTCAAAATTCTTCTCCACGACTTGACTAGTGCATAAATTAATTCAATGCGAAGTTATACATGACAGTTATATGATACTTCATGCCGTCTTGGGGAGGGAGGGGGGAGGGAGGGGAGAAAAACTGGAACTCAAAACTATGTAGAACCGTGTGTGGTAAACTAAAAATAAATAAAGAAATTTATTAAATAAATATTTTTAATAGCACTTATATCCAGTATATGTATATACATTTGAATCTTTCTAGACTTTATGGAGTATTTACTGATTCAGTTGTAATCAAACTTTCAGTGTCAATTAAGAACTGTTCCGCCTACCTAAGAAAATCAATTTTTAATGACTAATCAAATGCTATTAGCTGTAATCAGTCTTGGAATTTTTTATGAATTTAAAAATCTCACAGAAACCCAAGTAGCAGAATCAAAAGTAATTATAAACTTCATGCATTCACAGTAGTATCTGTAGTCATGAATTTATGCTTTAATAACTTAAATTAGAAAAAAAGTCACTATAAAATATATAGAAACTAGGGATATACATGCATGCACACACAATTATTTATCTGTTTATAAGTTCACACATATATATACATATACATTTCATATACATACAGATACACACAATCTATACTCTATAAACTATGTATATCTACAAACAATTTAACAGTTATTCAGCCATCAATCATCTAACTCAAATCTCACTGGAGATGGTGAAGGGAAACAGCAGAGGAAAACTCAGGACCAGCACAACTAGCCACTTGGTAACAACTACTGCCTAGTTACAAAATGGCAGCTATACAGTAAGAGGGAGCTTGTTAGTATTCTAGAGAGGCATCAAAAACCTATAAAGGAACCATTACAAAACAGGATAGTTTGTACTATTGATAATGGTGGCCACACTATCTGTATTGTAGAAAAAAATGAATGGGTTATCCTAGGGAGACATTCCCTTCCCATCCACTAATACAATGGATACCCATTGGACAGAACAGGGACAACAATCTACCCCATTAGAATGGCTTTAAATACCCTTTAGACACATATCCCATATGTGAGGACTTACCATTTGCTCCAGATGATCTAACCCTGAGAGAAGCAATTGCTACCCTGACACAGGAGGCAGTGAGTCTGTGGCTTTATGATAAACTGAATGCATAAGACTTCCCTAATGATATGATTTTAACCTGGCACATGAGTGAAGCATTATTAGCATCATGATCACTTAAATGGAACATCTTTATGTTCTCTTTACATGCAGGTGAGTGACTACTCACCAACAGGAAATTGTTAATTTAGGGAACTTCCATCTCTGACTGAATAAGGAAGCAGACAAAAGTAGCAATGTTTTACAAATTGACAAGAGAGCAAACAAGAAAGAGATAATGGTGATGATAGGGTACTGGGACTTGGTGAGGATCAGGATGGATTGTTGACTGATAAGAGCCATTCTACGGTTATGGCCTCAGCATCCAGAATGCAAGTATACCAGAGCTAGTAAACCCAGACACCCAGTATTTATATTTTTCAGCCCCTTGCTGTGATAGTACTTCTAAAGTTCCTTACTTCCCAATTCTTCACTTTTTCTTCCCTGCTTCTCATTCCTCAGTCTTTAGGTAATTAAGAAAATATTTTGACTTTGCTGAACCTCTAAATAGAAAACAGGGTAATCTTCACTGGTACCAGGGGATTTTTCCCCTCAAACAAAGTAAAAGTTTGAGCCCAGCAGGACTTAGAGCCTTCAACTAAAGTGTAGATAGCACATTTCTTGTGAATGTCCTATCTACTGAAGGAAGAGAGGTCATACACTTAGATTGGCCTTGCTAGAAATTTTTCTCCTTATTACACATTTGAGTAGTAATAGTGTGTGCAGGTGCTTTTCATCAGAACTCCCCTACCCTACAAGGGAACCCGTGGTTGCTAGAAGTTCATTCCTCCCCTTTGAGGACCATTCATCATATCCCCTTTATATATGGTATAGCTTTTCTTCTGCGCTTCCTTTTCAATCTTGAATATTCCTTCCCTCATAAATTCCAATCTTTCTTAGTTCCCTCTTCAGTTATTGCTGTCACTTGCTCTGAAGGCTGCTTCTAGGATGCTGGAAGAAATACTGTACATCTAAAACCCTGTTGACCCTTTGACATTCACAAAGCCCTCACCTAGCCAGTGAGAAAGGAGAGGAGAATGAGGATAAAGGTGAGGCATTCTCCTCTCCCCCAAGAATTCTTTTTTGGAAGCTTAGATGAGGCTTCTCAGTTTTGGTTTTCCACTCATCATGATCTCCTGTTTTATTATAAACCGATTCTTTGTTTTATACAAGCCCTCCAGGGTGTGTTCAAATCCCACAACCAATCCAGACAGATTTCTTGCAAACATCATTACAGATCAATCAGTAGCTCTCAAGAAATATCCATTAAATCAAAAATCTTTGAGAGATCTTTTACTCTCTTTAAAATATCATGTCATCACAGCTTATCCCCATATAGGTGGGGTAGAATAATTGATAGACTGACTCAGTGACCCCCAATCTTTTGTATACATTTTGTATTTTATTTATTTGTCTGCATACATATTGTATTTCTATACTTTAGTGTAAAATTCATGAGGACAGGGACAATTTTGTTTTGGCTTTACATTTCTATCATCTAATTCCTTGTTTGACATGCAGTAGGCACAACAAATGTTTTTGAATTGTTGAATACTTGAAAAATTTATTAAAGAAAGAATGCTTAGAGAGCTTATGTTTGGAATAAACCTTCCACCTCTCTTCTAGTTAAAGAACACTCCATTGGGCAAGTATGTTTTCAGAATGATGAAAGGTATTTCAATAGTCTAGACAACAGGTCCATGGATAGATTTCAGGCTATCCCTGAACATAGGCAGAAAAAATATATTTTTATTTTCACTTACCTCTAGCTGAAATTGATCAATTTCTTTAATCATTTAAAATATTATTTTGAAAAGATGTCTGTAGGCTTCATCAGATGACTAAAGCAGTCCACAACACAAGAAATTTAATTATCTCATTTTAGACATAGAAAACCCATAAGCACTTGTGACGTGATTGGACAAATACTACATGAAATGAATGAGGGAAAAATGAGTTTGCAAATAAATTGAAACTAGATCTAAGGCAGTTGGATGGTAGCTTAGTAAAAGGATGTATTGCTCTTTTCAGCTCCAATGTGATCTACAATAATTGATGTTTTTTTTTAATCTCACAAATCTGAAAAGTTATTATCTGAATCCTAACTAGGATAGGACAATCACAGTTTTGCCTCAGTGCACTGAATTTCTACAGAGATAAGAACAGTTTAGGTGCTTCAGAAACAAGAGTATAATTCCATGGAAGTGAGGATAATCAGTTAAAATAGGAAGCTATCAGAGAGGTCACTTCTACCTCCTGTCCCTGGAACCATCTTCCCCTTCCTCTCTGTAATGATATATTGATAGTCAATGTTGTCTGCTTTGTTTCAATGCAAAATATATGCTTGCCAAAAAGACTATTTTTTGGAGAACTCACACAGGGCAAGCATTTACATGGTGGTCAGAAGAAGCGATACAAGGAAATTCTCAAGGTCTCTCTCAAGAACTTTAGAATTGATTGCATGACATGGGAGACATTAGCACAGGACCACTCAGCATTGAGTGCTCACATTAGAGAAGGTACTGTGCTCTACGAGCAAAGCAGAATTGGAACAAGGAAGCTCAAAGGTAACACAGGATTCACAAGTTTGGAGCATCCACCCCAAATGTTCCAATGGATTCTTTGTGCCTGACCTGTGGCAGAACATTCTGAGCTCATATTAACCTGATTAGCCACAGTCAGACACATCGAATCTCAATTCTAGCATAGTGATGTAATTTTGGTCCTCTTTGAGAATGGACAACAGCACCACTTTTTCCCAACTGAATGACATCTGCCCTCTTACTCCCTCAGTCAACTCCAGAGGCAGTCTCACACAGCTATATTGTCTCTTTGCCATGGGGTGGATGACTGTAACAGTCCTCACCTCAACTTACCAGAGCACCCAGATTCATAGTTACACATCTGATAATAATAATTAATAATTTAAACTAAAATAAATGAGAATTTTTTTATTTTGTTCAGTCATTTCCAACTCTTTATGACCTTATTTGGGATTTTCTTGGCAAAAATACAGGAGTGGTTTTCCTTTTCCTCTTTAGCTCTTTTTACATATAAGGAAACTGAGGCAAACAAGGTTAAATGACTTGTCCAGGGTCACACAGCTAGTAAGTGGACAGATTTGAACTCAGGTCTTCCTGACTCTGAGCCCAGCAATCTATTTACTCTGCCACCTAGCTGTTCTACTAGAAACTTTATTAACTTTAAACTAAACATAAACACTGAAGTACTGAGCCCATTAGTGGTTTTAAAATATGCCTGTCTCAAAAAAAAACAAAAAAAATCCTCTTTACTCAGATTAAATAATTGCCATTAAATTTTCTTCATACATTCACATATACTAACCTTAGGAAAAATAAAAGCTCTGTTAAAATGTTTTCCTGGACCTCTTGATGACAATGACATAGACATTTAACTGGAATCTGGAATAATTGCTGGTCATCAGGATTGAATTTAACAAAAACAAACCAACAAATGACTCTACTACTTAACTTTTCATCTAGCACAATGCAAGTACTCACTTTTACAGAAGACAAAAGTTTACTGTAACTTTTGAAAAGTACAAGTACATTTCCACATTTTTGAGTTGTCCTTCATGCAAATAATTTTTTCACATTGCAATTAATGTGAAATATCTTTTCATTTAATACTCTCTTATGGATTTATGATGGACTTCAAGCTCTTGAAGACTGATTTTTTTAATATTCAGGGAAAAGCCTTAGGGAAGCTAAGTCTGAGGTCTCCTATCCAGGGGAAGGACAGTTAAAGGACAAACTATTGTACCTTTTATACTACTTTAAAACCAGAAAATTTAAAAGAACATAAAAATACCATGAAAATGTGACCAAGCATGGTAAAGAGTAAGAGTTCATGGAAAAATGTTCCAGGAAGTCTCTTTGGAAGAATGCTTTGTGTATTAAGCATGATAATGAAGACATACACATATTTGTCTGCCTTTCACACTGTGCTGGTATGTCTCTCATATTGCAATCTTTCCGAAAATTCACTTAGAATATGAGAACATAATAGCTAAAAAATCCATATGGCTCATTTAGTCCAGTGTCTTCTTTTTTTAATAAGAGGCAGCATGGTACCATAGATAAAGCAATGGACTTTGAGGCAGACGTTCCATTTCCATCTCAGATATGAGGTATGAGATTATCTCTGATTTCTGCTTTCTTCATCAGTAAAATAGGGAAAGTAACACATGTAACACAGGGTCATAGTGGAGCTCAATGGGTGCGTGTGTGTGTGTGCATGTGTGTGTGTGCGCCTAGGTATACATATAGGTATATGTTTGCAAACCTCTAAAGTATTGTAAATACAGGAGCTACTATTAAGACCCATACAGAGGGGACGTTATTTGATTGTCCTCTACCTAGTTAATGGCATGCTAAGACTGAGATTCAGATTTCCTACCTCCTAGTTCAATTCTCCTTTCAACCATTTAACATTTAACCATGCTACATGTCCTTTATGTTTATTTATGCAAAACTTGTGTCATTAGATATTGATTGATTAGATAGTGATATCCATAAAAATGCAAAGTGTTCTTATCAAAATGAAAGGGAATTACAATTAAATCCATCTCCCATTAACTGGAACTTTCCTTAACAAGATTGTGTCACTGTTCCTAATAAAGATTTAGATTTCATTGTTATGTGGAAATTCTCCTGAGGAAGCTCTGTTTCTCAATGTAGATCAGCTGCTTTTTTATGAATTAAGGTCTTAGAAATTTGCCCAATACAAGTAGAGCTTAATTTCTTTCTTCTAGCATCACAAAGGAAATATTTATAGGAACTCAGATCTTTCTGGCTTGGAGGCAATCTATTCATTATACCAAGTTACCTCTCACACTTCTCACTCAACATAGTATACATGGAAAATAATTGGAAATAGCCATGAGCAAATCACTTGACCATTCTCAGCCTCAATTTCATCATTTCTAAAATGAGGGTCTCTAAAAACCAGGATACCTCACAAGGTTGCAAGGATCAAGTGAGAAAGTAGATGCAATAAGTTTTACAAACCTTAATGTACTATGATAATGTTATTTCTGTTAATATTATTATTTAATTAGTTTTTAACCTTTAAAATAAAATCTAACTATAGAAAGCCTTAGGTGTCTCACTCAGGAGATTGTTTTGTTACAAATTAAAATAAACCTTTCACTTTATTAGCTTAAAGATAGGACAAACCAATTATACCCTGTGGCTTATCCCAAACAGCTTCAAAGTAAGAACAGGATCTTGGTTGCATTATTCTAAAGTAAAATAGTCATCAGTATTCATCCCAAAATGACATTTCATTTTGGGTCTATTAACTCATTAAACTTCTCTTCCTGGGCACTCCAAACTCTTCACTCACATACTAAAGCCAACACCTTCTTGCCTTGTTGATTGTACATACAGATTAAGGACTAAGGAAAGAATGAGGTCTGACTGCCTTCTTAGCAATTTCATTTATATGAAAGTTGGAGGAAATTAAATGATTATTTTCTACTTTTTAATATAGTGCAGGAGAAAATAAAATAACAAGTAATCCAGTTAGGGAATTAATAACTCATCTGATAAACATTTATTGAGTGTTTGGATGATTTAGAGTGGTTTTCCATTTGCTTCTCTGACTCATTTTACAGATGAGGAACCAAGGCAAAGAGGGTTAATTGACTTGCCTTGAGTCACACAGCTAGTCAGTGCCTGAGCCCAAATTTGAACTTAGGAACATGAGTCTTCCTGGTTCCTAGGACAGTGATCCATCCATTGTACCAATTAGTTGCTTTGCAGTCCTACTAGCTAAATTTAGTTTGAGCCAAATAGTTTCTAGCTACATCTGTTTTCCTCAAAGCATAATGTAAGGCCTCATATATCTCCCCTTATTCCCAATTTCCACCATATTTTTTTTCTCCACTTTGGATAATCTTTACTTCCATTAGGTTGCTAAGAATTTGTTATTAATGAATTAATGTCAGATATTCTTACAATGTTTAATTATTGCTCTGTACTTATATTTCTACTCCAATGCTTCTTCATAAAATGGAAGTGACCTTGGGTTCTCAAAAAACATGACAGTAGAGTATATACAGACTCTAAAAGGGATTTTTACACTGGAAAGATTTCCGATTCAGTCCAAGTAACTGACCATGGACACAGGTTGCAAAGACCAGTCTAGCTGACTGGAGAAGGATTATAATTAGGGGTTGGCTTCTTGATGCTTTGGTTTTACCAACAATAAAACAAAGAAAAATTAAAAAAAAAAATTAGTCTCCCAGTCCTGCACTAGCTCTTTTAATCTCTGTAGTATAAGTAACAGGATGGCATAAAGTACAGAAGAGAGTGCTAAGAATGTATAGTTAACTTACTATTGGTTCTCTAAATGTGAGATCTTCATCTCACAGTCAGTCAGTTGACATTCTTGGAAGAAATATAAATTGCATGCATTTTTATATTTGTGCTAAAAACCAAAGCAGAATACAAAGGGAATTTTAAGCTTAATGAAAATAAAATAAGTGGATAGGGTCTTCTTGAAGAAGAAAAAGAAGATATATGGGCAATGGGGTATAGAAATCTATCTTGCCCTACAAGAAAGTAAGGGGAAAGGGGATGGGGGGAGTGGGGTGGCAGAAGGAAGGGCAGACTGGGGAACAGGGCAATCAGAATATATGCCATCTTGGAGTGGGGAGGAGGGTAGAAATGGGGAGAAAATTTGTAATTCAAAATCTTGTGGAAATCCATGAAAAACTAAAACTATTGAATAATAAAAATATGAAGAAAAAAGATTTTTCTTTTTCTTTTGCAAGAAGATAACCATGAAAATAATTTTATATGCCTACCAATGAGAAGTAATGTGGCACAGTGAGTAAAGAACTAATATCAGAATCTGGAAGACCTTGGTTCAAATCATCCCTCTTCTAATTACTAATTGTATGGTCCTGGGAAAGTCATAAAACCTTTCAGTGTCCCTGAGAAATGCTCTAAGTCTTTAAGTTTCAGAAAACTAATAATCTACATTGGTTGTAAAAGTTTCCTGACCCAGGTGCTCCCTAGGTCCAATTCCAATCCTATTTGCCTACATGAGTTGCAGAAAATTAAGAGATATAGAAATTATATGAAGAACTCAGTAAGAATGTTCAAATTAAGTCATCAAATGATTCAGGATTGAGGAACCGGAGAAGTCAAAGATTTATAGATTACACTGAATTCTCACACCAATAGGTAAATAATATTTAATTTAAAAAATGATAAGGGGTTGGACATGGTGATCACAAAATAAAGTTGATTATACAGGGTGAAACACATATCTTAGTTTAATTTCAAGCTTTAATAGCTTAAATGGCATTTTCTGTATTTTAAAAAAGAGGAAAAGATATTTTTTTTGTCGGGGGGAAGGCAGGGGTTAAGTGACTTGCCCAAGATCACACAACTAGTAAGTGTGTCAAGTGTCTGAGGCTGGATTTGAATTCACGTCCTCCTGACTTCAGGGCCAGTGCTCTACTCATTGTGCCACCTAGCTGCCCCAGGAAATGATTTATTACTGATGATGGAAGCCATTCCCAAATTAATTGATTTTGTAGAGTCAACAAAACATCTTATTATAAGAAAGATAAAACTAATATGAAATTAGAATAAATACAATGAAAACTGCAGCATTACCTATCTAAACAATTTATTGATGCTGAAAATAAAGGGGAATGAATGGAAGAGATACTTTGACCATGATTATAACAATTTTGTTAAGAAATTATTCTAATATCAGTCAGTCAACACGTGTTTGTTAAAGGTCTACTATATGCCAGATACAGTGCTAACCACTGGGGAAATCATAAGAGAGCCCTGCTCTCAAGGAGCTAACAATCTAATGGGAAAGACATCCCAAAAACAAATGAGCTATATGGAATGGGTTGAAGTTGCACAAGGAATGCAAGATTCCACTGCGCTTATCTTTAAAAAAATTCATTCTACAGAACCATAAGCGATCTTCTTCAGCAACGTATCAGAAAATAAGCATTTCAAATAATTAAGTACCTAATATGCATCAGAAACTCTTATGAGTAGTTTCCAAATATCTCATTTAATCTTTAAAACAACCCTGAGAGGTAGGTACTATTATGATCCCCATTTAACAAATAAGAAAACTGAAGAAAACCAAGATTAAGTGTTTTACCCAGGGTTATACAGTTGGTAAGTGTCTGAGACTGGATTTGAATTCAGTTCTCCCTGACTTCAGATGAAACATTCTATCGATACACCATGTCACCTAGCTGTCTCTAGAATACTCTGATACCAGCAAGTCTTTCTGTGGTTTAATGAGGCAGCATGGTGTAATAGTTAAGACACGGGACTTGGAATAAGGAAGACCTGGCCTCAGATACAACCTTCTCCTCCCAACCCAGACATGTACAAGTTGTGTGACCTTAGGAAAGACATTTAACTTCTCTTCTGCCTCATCTATAAAATGAAAAGGTTGGACTCAATGGCTTCTAAGGTCCCTTCTAGCTCAAAATACATAATCCTATAAGATTTCTTTATTATATCCGAGGACTTTTTAAAACACTCTGGTTATTTATCAAATGAGTCAGAAAATAGAGAGATGTGTGATCATCAGAGGTATTCAGCATCATCATGGAGCAGAACTAGGATGCTGTCCATGTGAAAGAGGGAAGTCCTATAGTCAGTGAGAAGCCCTAGATGTTCCTGTTTATGGATGAAATTATTTGGTTACATCAAGCCTTTTGAATGCTCTAAGAGGTTTCTAAGAAAGCTTTCTGTCTCTCTGAAAGAGATCCCAGGAGAAAAACTTAGAAGAATGTCACAGCCAAGTTTCAAAATTTCCAGGATAAGGAGAAAATATTGCAAGCAACAAGAAAAAAAATACTGTGGAAATACAGTCAGGATATCACAAGAACTAGCAGGTCCTATACTAAATGACAGTGGGTCTTGGAACATTATATTTTGAAGAGCAAAAGAGCTGGGATTGCATCCAAGAATAACTTACCCAGCAAAGACGAGTATAATCCTGAACAATAACAAAAAATGGAAATTTGACAAACAGAAAGACTTTTAGGTATTTCTAACAAAAAGACCAGAACTCAATTATTGATATAAAAGATCCAGAAGAAATTTAAGGAAAACATTAATGACTAATTATAAGGAACTCATTAAAATCAAATTGTTTACATAGACACACACACATACGCACATATATGCACACATATGTGCATATATGTGTGTATGTGTGTGTGTATCTATCTATCTTTCTATCTATTTATCTATATATATTTATGTGAACATGTTATTAGTATTCTTAAAATTGTCATCATTAGTTTTGGTAGTTTGAAGAGGTAGTTTGAAAGAAAGGTTGGGGCTGAGTTGTGTATGATGAGGTAATTCTAAAAAAAAATTGGATACAAGGGAGCAAGTATATTATAAAATGGAGCCTGAAAGGAAAAACTAATACAAAGTAAGCAGGTGGGGGTGGAGGGCTGGTAATGATGGAACTTTATTCTGAGTTGAAGAGGAAATAATGTGTACATGTGGAAGGGTATACAAATCTTCTGAACATGTAGAGAGATGAGAAAACTAGGGAATGGGGTGGGGTAGGGACTTTTAGAGGGGTGTGTGGATTAGGATTAGGCTGGGTGGAGGGAGAAAATGGGAGAGACTTTTGGAGGGGAGTGTGGATTGAGATTGGAGGTTGGGGTGGATTGGGAAGACTCTTGGAGAGGTAGGTAAAGTGGGGAGTGGGAGGGGGGAGAAGATAAGGTAAGTAGAATAGCAGTAAAAAGAAAGACTGAAAAAGAAAATAACAAGTAAAAATAAGGTGGAGGGGAATTCACAAAGAGTAATTATAACTTTGAATGGGAATGGGATATTTATAGCAGCTCTCTCTTTGTAGTGGCAAAGAACTGGAAATTGCAGAGATCCCATAAATTGGGGAATGGCTGAACAAGTTGTGTTGTATGGCTGCAATGGAGACTATTTTACCTTCAAAGGTGTTCTTCATCTCAGGAGCAGGTACAGAGGGAAAAACGGTAAGGGTTTTACCTAGAACCTCAAACAGACTTTTATGATAATAGGGCAGGTTTTCATATGGTTACCATATCAGAAATGCAGCCAAAGTCTTCTCCAAGTATATTTATCCTAAAAAATTCCACCCTTACTTTTTGTTCCTCAAAAATGGGAAATATTAGGCAATGCCACAATGCATAAAACAGCTGGGGATATCATGCAGAGAAAAAGTATATTCTTCCTTTAGCTATTTTTCTCCTAGTCAGCAGATGAGAGAAGAGATACATTCATATTCCAGCTAGAGAGCAAGCTTTTGTTAAGTGTCTACTGTATACCAGGCACTGCCTTTGATCTTTACGATAACCTTATGATGTAGGTACTACTACTATCCTCATTTTAGAGTTGAGGGAATGGAGGCAGACAAATATTAAGTGAGGTGCTCAGGATCATACAGTTAGTACATGCCTGAGGCCAGATTTGAATTAAATTCTTCCTAACTCAAGGCCAAACTCTTTGTGTCACTTAGCTGCCTGCAGGGTCATAACTGTTGGATATTAGGTAATAAGGATATTTCTTTTTTAATTTTAATTTTTTTTAGTTTTCAACATTCACTTCCAGAATATTTTGAGTTCTAATTTTTTTCTCCCTGCCTTCTCTCCCCCTTCACCCAGATGGCATGAGATCTGATACAGGCTATACTAGTACAGTCATATTAAACATATTTCCATGTCAGTCATGTTGTGAGAGAAGAATCAGCACAAAAGGGAACACCACCAGAAAAAAAGGAAAAAATAGTGTGCTTCAACCTGCATTCAGACTCCATAGTTATTTCTCTGGATGTGGATAGCATATTCCATCTTGAGTCTTTTGAAACTTAGATCATTGTATTGCTGAGAAGAGCTAAGTCTATCAGAATTGGTCATTGCACAGTGTAAGGATATTTCTTAATAGAAAACCAAGGCAGTAGCATACTTCACAAATGCTGTTGATTTACCTGCTTCCAACTTTCTGTGAGCAGTTGAAAACACACACACACGCATGAATATATACACACACAAACATACACACACACACACACATACACACGCACACAAGTTAGCCAGTCTAGTAAAAGCTGTAATTGACTAGTATTCTTCCTCTGAGTATCTCTGATAATTCTGGGCCCACATGAGGCTACAGTTCCAGCAAAATGCAATGCATTTCTTCGGTTTTGCAAATTTCTCTAAATTAAGTACTAAATTAGTCAACTCTGCTTTGTGGTCTACTTCCTTGATAACAGTAAGTATATCCTATGGTTGAGAATGATCAGAGTGGAAATTAACAAGGGTTCCAGGTACACAGAATTCAAGGTAGAAATGGACATTAATGGGAAGACTGAATAGCCACAAACATGAGGTAATAATAGAGTTGAGAAATTCATGGGATAGAGAACGAGCTCAAGGTCAGGATGAAGATAAAGCATAGGTGGGCAGGAATAAGGACTAGGAAATTGTTGGAAAGTTAGGAGTCTTTGGTTAGAGCAATCCTATTTAGAAGGTATAGCAGTTTCAGGTTGTAGTGAGTAATTATAAGAAATTTCACATGTTCGTACTAATCAGAATATTGACCAAAGTTTCTTCAGGTCATTTATTTAAATGTGTGAAATATTTTTTTTACTTCTCCCCACCGAGAATATTAGCAGTAGCCTATGGGTGGATTTCTGTAGAATGATTAGAGAGGCATGGCAATTCAGATGAGGGAGGCATTACAGTCCAGAGGGGAAACATGGTTTGCCTGAAAAAAGTCTAGGATTTCTGACTGAGAAACTGGTTTGAAGGTTGCAAAACATGGCAGAATCAGTAGAAACAAAATTAAGGTGCTATCACGCTAAAAAAGTGACCATGTGTGCTTAGGGGTCCAGTGGTCTAAAGAAAGTATCGACATGAAGTTGTAACCTGTGGCTCACACATTTATTTTCTGCTGATTTTCTTGTGTCAAGGCTGGAATACAACCCCTTCCCACCCTGTTTTACCCTGATGTAAAACTGTTTTCAGTCTCTGAGTATTGGTGTTTTCTTTTCCTCATATAATATACAAAAGCATGGTCAGACTATGTTTCCATATAATCACTTGTAATTATAAACATTTATATAGCACTTACTTTGTTCTAGACATTGTGATAAACTTTTCACAAATATTATCTTAGTGATCTTCAAAACAACCCTGGGAAGTAGATTATCCTCACTTTACAGTTAAGGAAACAAGATGAGAGATGTTCAATGACTTTCCTAAGCTTACAAAGCTAGTAAATAGAGGCATCTAGGTGATACAGGAGGCTGTGGTTAACTAGCCAATAGCCGACTGTGAAAGACTTGACTGCTCTAATCAGTACAATGTTTCAAGACAATTCCAAAGGAATCACGATGAAAAACAATATTATTCAACTCCGAAGAGAGAACTGATGAACTCCAAATGCAAATTGAAGTATAAGTTCCACACTTTTTAAACTTTTTTTGGGTATCTCACCCCACAGGAAAGTAGGGGATAGGGGATAAAAAAAGGGCGATGATAGAAGGGAGGGCAGATGGGGAAGGAGGTAATCAAAAGCAAACACTTTAGAAAAAGGACAGGGTTAAGGGAGAAAACTGAATAAAGGGGGACAGGATAGCATAGAGGAAAATATAGTTAGTCTTTTACAACATGACTGTTATGGAAGTGTTTTGCATAATGATACATGTGTGGCCTATGTTGAACTACTTGCCTTCTTATGGAGGGTGGGTAGGGAGGGAAAAGGGGAGGGAATTTGACACTCAAAGTTTTAAAAGCAGATGCTCAAAAAAGTCATTTTTGCATGCAACTGGGAAATAAGATATACAGGCAATGGGGCATAGGAATCTATCTGGCCCTACAAAAAAGTAAGGGGAAACAGGATGGGGTGGGGGAGTGGGGTGATGGAAGGGAAGGCTGACTGGGGAATGGGGCAATCAGAATATAGGCCATCTTGGAGTGGGGTGGAGGGTAGAAATGGGGAGAAAATTCGTAACTCAAAATCTTGTGGAAATCAATGCTGAAAACTAAAAAAAAAATAAATAATAAAATATGAAATTAATTAAAAAAACTCTTTTTGCAATATGGCTAATATGAAAATATGTGTTGCCAGATTTCACAGATATATTTGGTATCATATTATTTGTTGTCTCAGTGGATGGGGGAGATTTGGAAAGGGGGAGAGAATCTCCAACTCAAAATTAGAAAGAAAATTCTCTTAAAATAAATGTAATTTAAAAATAAAGAAATAGAACCCCAAGGACACATAGCTGGATAGTGGATAGAGGACTGGATTAAGTGTCAGGAAAACTTGGGTTGAAGTCGTACCTCTGAAACAGGCTGACTACTTAATATTTGTTATATTTATTCTAGAGAATGATTCATTATAGTTCAAGGTAGAATATTGTTGCAGTAGTAGCTAGCTGCAGATACAACTGCCTGCTGAATATACCCATACCAAATGCATGACATCTAATTGATAAATAAATAAAGACTTTACATAGAAAGGAAAGTGGGGATATAGTTGGTTGTTATTGTGCTCAAAGTAATTTTCTTTTCAATAAAATGATCAGGTTTTTTTATATCTTTATATCTTACCCTCCTTATAGTAACTTAAGAATCTATCCCTTTGACACTCTCCAAATTGTGCTTTATCTAGCACAGACTTTCGAAATCAGATTGCTCATTGTATTAACCATTCCTCCCAGCTTGTGCCATCTGTGAACTTCATAACCATACCCTCTGAGTATGAAAATGCTAAATAATAAGTCAAAGGAAAGATCTGTGGGGCACTTCCTGTAATTCACACCAGATCACTAAAAGGCTAGTCCATCATGCTAACAGGTTGAAAATGCCTAATAGTGATATCTGTATATATGTGATGTTGAGGAATGATAAAAAAAAAAAAATTAAGCCCATGACAGGAGGGGCAGTCATACGCAGAACTATTCTTCCTGTGTAGCTTCTGGGAAATTGAATAACTTATGGCTAAAAAGTAACACCCTGTTCCTGTAAATGATATGCATACTGTATGGAAGCAATTCTCAATAAATTAATAAGCCTTTTCTGGTTCTACTTCATCTTAGTGTCTTCCATCTGAAACCACCACCAATTTATCCTGCATGTATCTTGTTTGTACACAATAAAGAAATAATGAATATAAAATTCAGTGAACATTTCAACTGAATAAAAATTTCCAAATAAAATACAGATGCTAAAAATAAATTTGTTCCACTAGACCAGAAGTCTGAAAACCCTGAGTTCAAATATAGATTGAGAAAATTATTAACTACGACCTTGGATGTGTTATTTAATCTCTCTTTGCCTCAGACTTTTCAAGTGTAATCTCAGACTAATAATAGCACATATTTCTCAAGGTTCCTCTGAGATTTAAATGAGATAATACTTGTAAAATGCTGAGCATAGTGCCTGACATGGAGAAGACACTTAATATATGTTTATTTCCATCGGTCTTTCTTTCCTAGATAGTTGTTTTCAAATTTTCTCGCCAATGAGATTGTGAGCTCCTTGAAAACAGGGATTTTTAACAAATAGTTTTGTTTTGGTTTTGGATTTCTTTGAATTTCCTGTAATTAACAAAGTGTTTGGAATATATTGGTGCTTGATAAATATGACATGATTGATAAAACATATTTGAAAATCTTAGTATCAGTTTTTAATCAATCAAGTACTAATTTTTCTGTCTTTAGTACCTTATTTTAAAAATATTTCAATTTATTATTTATTAACATTTAAAATTATGTCCCTTGTAAATTTTCAGTTATAAATTTTTTCCCTCTGTCCCACAAGGGAAACATTATAATATCATTTATACATGTGAAATAATGCAAAACTAATTTCAACATTGGACATATTTCTAAAAAAACAAAAAGCAAGAGAAATAAAGTGAAAAAAAATATAGTTCAATTTGCACTCAGAGTTGATAGCTTCTCTCTCTGGAGGAGGATGGTAATTTTTCACCATGAGTCCTTTGGAATTTTCTTGTATCATTGTATTGATCAAAGTAGCCAAGTCTTTCACGGTTGCCCATCATTACAATGTTACTCTTATTGTGCACAATAATATCCTCATTTTTGTCACTTTATTTTGCATCAGTTCATCCTGGTCTTGTCATGTTTTTCTGAGACCACTTGCCTCATCATTTTCACAGCACAATATTACTTCATCAAAATCATATGTCACAACTTGTTGAGCAACTGTTTGCTCAATTGATCACCAATTGATGAGCATTCCTTCAATTTCTAATTCTTTGACATCGCAAAAGGAGTACCTATAAATATTTTGTATATATAGTTTTTTTTTTCCTTTTTCTTTGATATCCTGGGGATATAGAACTAGTAACGGTATTGTTGGGTCAAAGATTATGTAGTTTTAAAACATGTTGGGCGTAATTTGAAGTTACTCTCCAGAATGATTGAACCAGTTCATTACTCCACCAAATTTCATTAGTTTACCAATTTTTCCCTCATCCCCTCCAATATTTATTATTTCTAACAGGTTTGAGGTAGTACTTCAGGACTGTACAATTTTGCTTTCTCTAGTTAATAGCGATTTAGAGAATATTTTCAAATTGCCATAGATATCTTTGATTTATTCCTCTCAAAACTGTTGTTCATATTATTTGGCTATTTCTTAGGGAATGGCTCTTATTTTTAAAATGTGACTCAATTTTTACTCAGTAAGTTTTGAAACATTTTTTAAAGATGTTCAGAGATGTTTTAGGGAGAGCTCAGATAAGACACTTTTTTCTCCACCAACTTGGCTTCACCCTTCTTCTGCTTTTAATATGTTATTTTCTTCTTTTTATTGATATTTTTATATTTAATTTAAAATGCTCAGTTCCACATAATTTTGAGCTCCAGATTTTCTTCCTCCCTTCCCCCCATCCCTCGCCAAGATGGCATGGAATCCAATATATCTTCTACATATAATTCTCATTGAACTTATTTCCACAATAGTCAAGTTGTAAAGAAGAATTATGACCAATAGAATCAATCATGAGAAAGAAGAAACAAAACCAAAAAAAAATAAAAGAGTAAAAAAAAACAAAGGGAAAAAAATGGCAAGCATTAAGTGTGTCTCAATCTGCAATCAGAATCTTTCTCTGGATGTAGATAGCTCTCTCCATCATGAGTCCTTTGGAGTTGTCTTTGCACCTTGTATTGCTGAGAAGAGATAAGTCTATCAGTGTTAGTCATCACATCATCCTCATATCTGTGGTTGTATATAATGTTTTCCAAATTCTGCTCTGCTTGCTCAGCATTATATCAGGTAGGTTTTCCAGGTAATTATGAAGTGTCTATCATCCTCATTTCTTATAGCACAACAGTATTCCATTATCTTCATATACCACAACTTGTTCTGCCATTTCCCAATTACTGGGTATCCCATTGATTTCCAATTCTTTGACACTACAAAACAGCTACTATGAATATTCTTGTACATATGGGTCCATTTCCCACTTGTGTGATCTCTTTGGGATACAACCCTAGAAGTCGCATTGCTGGGTCAAAGGGTATGAACATTTTTATAGCCCTTTGGGCATGGCTCAAAATTGCTCTCCATAATGGATGGATCAGTTCACAACTCCACCAGCAATGTAACATAGTTCCAATTTTCCCACATCCTCTCCAGCATTTATCATCCTCCTGCTTTGTTATTTTAGCCAATCTTACAGAAGAGATGTGGTATCTAAGAGTTGTTTTGATTTGCATTTCTCTAATCAGTAGTGATCTAGAGCATTTTTTCATATGCCTATAGATAGCTTTAATTTCTTCCTCTGAAAACTGCCTGTTCATATCCTCTGACCATTTCTCAATGGGGGAATGGTTTGTATTCCTATATATTTGGCTCAGTTCCCTGTATATTTTAGAAATGAGGCCTTTATCAGAGATACTAGTTGCAAAGATTATCTCCCAATTTTCTGCTTCCCTCCTAATTTTTGTTGCATTGGCTTTTTTGTACAAAAACATTTCAATTTGACATAATCAAAATTATCCATTTTGCATTTTGTAATGCTCTCTATCTCTTGTTAGGTCATGAATTCTTTTATTTTCCATAAATCTTATAAGTAAACTAATCCTTGCTCTCCCAAATTACTTATAGTATCAGCCTTTACTCCTTGATCATGAACCCATTTTGACTTTATTCTGGTATATGGTGTAAGATATTGGTCTATGCCCAGTTTCTGCCCTACCATTTTCCGATTTTCCCAGCCGTTTTTGTGAAATAGTGAATACTTAGCCCAGAAGCAGGTCTCTTTGGGTTTATCAAAGAGTATATTGCTATAGTTGTTGACTTCTCCATCCTGTGTACCTATCCTGTTCCACTGATCCACACCTCTGTTTCTTAGCCAGTACCAGGTAGCTTTGATGACTGCAGCTTTGTAGTATAGTTTAATATCTGCTATGGCTAGGCCACCTTCTCTAGAATTTCTTTTCATTAATACCCTAGATATACTAGACCTCTTGTTTTTCCAGATGAATTTTGTTATTATTTTGTACAGCTCAGTAAAATAATGTTTTGGTAGTTGGATTGGTATGGCACTGAATAGATAGATTAATTTAGGTAAAATTGTCATTTTTATTATATTAGCTCGGCCTAACCATGAGCAACTGATATTTTTCCATTTATTTAGATCTGCCTTTATTCGCGTGATAAGTGTGTCATAGTTATGTTCATACAGGCCCTGGGTTTGTCTTGGCAAATAGACTCCCAAATATTTTATAGTGTCTACAGTAACTTTGAATGCAATTTCTCTTTCTAACTCTTGCTGTTGGGCTTTGTCAGTAATGTATAGGAATGCTGAGTATTTATGTGGGTTTACTTTATATCCTGCAACTTTGCTAAAGTTGTTTATTATTTCAAGTTGTTTTTTACTTGATTCTCTAGGATTCTCTAAATAAATCATCATATCATCTGCAAAAAGTGATAATTTAGTTTCTTCTTTTCCTATTCTAATTCCTTCAATTTCTTTTTCTCCTCTTATTGCTACAGCTAATGTTTCTAGTACCAAATTGAATAATAGGAGTGATAATGGACATCCTTGTTTCACCCCTGATCTTATTGGGAATGCATCTAGTTTATCCCCATTACAAATAATGCTTGTCGATGGTTTTAGGTAGATGTTTTTTATCATTTTAAGGAAGGTTCCATTTATTCCTATGCTTTCTAGTGTATTTAATAGGAATGTGTGTTGTACTTTGTCAAAGGCTTTTTCTGCATCTATTGAGATGATCATATGGTTTTTGGTAGTTTTGTTGTTGATATGGTCAATTATGCTAATAGTTTTCCTAATATTGAACCAGCCTTGCATTCCTGGAATAAATCCTACCTGGTCATAGTGTATTATTCTCGTAATGAGTTGCTGCAATCTTTTTGCTAATACTTTTTTAAAAATTTTTGCATCAATATTCATTAGAGAAATTGGTCTATAATTTTATTTCTCTGTTTTGACTCTACCTGGTTTGGGTATTTGTACCATATTTGTGTCATAAAAAGAATTTGGTAGGACTCCTTCTTCACCTATTTTCCCAAATAGTCTACAAAGTATTGGAATTAGTTGTTCTTTAAATGTTTGATAGAATTCACATGTAAAACCATCTGGCCCTAGAGATTTTTTCCTAAGGAGTTCATTGATGGCATGATCAATTTATTTTTCTGAGATGGGGTTATTTAGAAATTTCACTTCCTTTTCTGTTAACCTGGGCAGTTTATGTTTTTGTAGATATTCATCCATATCTCTAAGGTTGTCAAATTTATGGGCATACAGTTGGGCAAAATAATTCCTAATTATTGTTTTGATTTCTTCTTCATTACAGGTGAACTCACCCTTTTCATTTTTGATACTGGTAATTTGATTTTCTTCTTTTTTTTAATCAAATTGACCAAAGGTTTATCAATTTTATTGGTTTTTTAATAAAACCAGCTCTTTGTTTTATTTATTAATTCAATAGTTATTTTGGTTTCAATTTTATTAATCTCTCCTTTGATTTTCAATATTTCTAATTTGATATTTAATTGGAGGTTTTCAATTTGCTCTTTTTCTAGCTTTTTCAGCTATATGCCCAGATCATAGATCTCCTTTTTCCCTGTTTTATTCATGTAAGCATTTAGGGATATAAAACTTCCCCTAAGAACTGCTTTTGCTGCATCCCATAAGTTTTGGTATGTTGTTTCATTATTGTCATTCTCTTGAATGAAGTTATTAATTGTTTTTCTGATTTGTTCTTTGACCCACTCATTCTTTAGAATTAGATTATTTAGTTTCCAATTAGGTTTTAGCTTATTTTTCTATGGTTCTTTATTAAAAATGATTCTTATTGCATCATGATCTGAAAAGGATGCTTTGAATACTTCTGCCTTTCTGCACTGGATTGTGAGGTTTTTATGCCCCAGTAAGTGGTCAATTTTTGAGTATGTGCCATATACCGCTGAGAAGAAGGTATATTCCTTTTTATCCCCATTCACTTTTCTCCAGAGGTCTATCATATCTGCCTTTTCTAAAATTCTGTTTACCTCCTTAACTTTTGTCTTATTTATTTTGAGGTTAGATTTATCAAGTTCAGAAAGGGGGAGGTTGAGGTCTCCCAATATTATAGTTTTGCTGTCTATTTCTTCCTGTAACTCCCTTAACCTCTCCTCTAAGAATTTGTAAACCTTACCACTTGGTGCATATATGTTAAGCAATGATATTGTTTCATTGTTTATGGTGCCTTTTAGCAGGATATAATGTCCTTCCTCATCTCTTTTAATTAAATCTATCTTTACTTTTGCTTTGTCTGAGATTAGGATTGCTCCACCTGCTTTTTTTACTTTAGCTGAGGCACAATATATTTTATTCCAGCCTTTTACCTTTACCCTATGTGTATCCCCCTGTTTCAAACGCGTTTCTTGTAAACAACATATTGTAGGATTATGGTTTTAATCCATTCTGCTATCTGCTTCTGTTTTATGAGAATGTTCATCCCCTTCATGTTCAGAGTTATGATTTCTATCTGTGTCTTTTTCTCCATCCTAATTCCCCCTGTTTATGCTTTTATTTCTCCCTTTCCCCTTCTCCTCCTCAACAAAGATTTGCTTTTGACTGCTCCCTTCTTCAGTTTACCCTCCCTCTTTATTTCCCTCCCTTATCTTACCATTTCCCACTTGCTACTTCTTCCCTCCCTTCTGACCACCGCCATCCCTTTTTTCCCCCCTGCCCCTCCTACTTCCCGTAAGACAAGTTAGATTTCTAAAGTTATCAGGGTATGTTATTCCCTTCTTGAACTAGATCAGATGACATTAAAGCTCAAATACTGCTCTTCTCCCTCCCTTCTTTCCCTCTAATATAATATGTTTTTGCCACTTCATTTGGTATAATTTACCCTTTTCTACTACCTCCTAACCACTTCTCTCATAGCCCTTCCTTTATATCTCTTACTTATATTTTATATCTTTACATCAGTTAATTTATACAAGCATTCACAACCTATGTACATCCCTTTCAATTGTCATAATAGCTGTACCATTCTCAAGACTGACATATATATGTATGTATATATATATATATGTATATATATATATATATATATATATATATATATATATATATATATATGTAGAACATACATAAGATGATATAATCCCACATAAAGATGTAAACAACCTGCCCTCCTGCCCTTATTGGTTAATAAGTTTTGTGGGGTTTTTTCCCCCTTGTTTCCTTTTTAAGTCTCCCTTGAGTTTTGTATTTGGAGATCAAATTTTCCATTGAGTTCTGGCCTTTTCATCAGGAAGGTCTGGAATTCCCTTATTTCATTGAATGTCCATCCCCTTGCCTGAAAAATTATGCTTAGTTTTGCTGGGTAGTTGATCCTTGGTTGTAGTCCCAGCTCCTTTGCCCTTCGGAATATCATATTCCAATTTCTCCTCTCTTTTAATGTGGAAGCTGAGAGATCCTGCGTGATCCTGACTGTAGTTCCACGATATTTGAATTTCTTTTTTTTGGCTGCTTGCAGTATTTTCTCCTTGAGTTTATAGTTCTGAAATTTGGCTATAATTTTTCTTGGTGTTTTCAGTTTGGGATCTCTTTCAGGGGGTGATCGGTGAATTCTTTCAATGACTATTTTGCCCTCTGGTCTAGGACCTCTGGGCAGTTGTTTTTGATAATTTCTCCGAAGATACTGTCAAGGCTCCTTTTTTCATCGTGGATTTCAGATAGACCAATAACTCTTAAATTGTCTCTCCTGGATCTATTTTCCAGGTCAGTTGTTTTCCCAATCAGGTATTTCACAGTTTTTTTCTATATTTTAATTCTCAACGTTTTGCTTTACTACTTCTTGGTGCCTCATAGATTCATTAGCGTCTACTTGCTCAACTCTAATTTTTAATGAGTTAGTGTTTTCATTTTGCTTTTGAGTCTCCTTTTCCATTTGGTTGATTTTACCTCTCAGGGTGTCATTTTCTCTCTTTAGATTCTGTATCTCTGTAGCCATTTCACCAATCTTATTCTTTAGGGACTTTATTTCGTTTTCTTTTAGCTCCCTAATTTGGTTTTTAAAATCCTCCTTTAGCTCTTCCAGCAATGCTTTTTCAGCTGGAGACAAGTTCATATTACCTTTTGAGGTATCAGACACATCTATAGTGTCATTGCTCTCCTCTTCCATATTGGTATTTTTATCCTGCCTGTCTCCATAAAAAGAATCTATTGGGGCGGAGCCAAGATGGCCACATGAAGGCAGCGTCTTACCAGAGTTCTCTCACAAGTTCTGTCAGATTCCCATAAAAAATGAATTTGAGCAGATTTGAGAGAGTCAGAAACTGCGAGCAGTCTGCATGGGGCAAATTTCTCATCCGGGAGAGTCTGAAAGGCCGAAGGCACGAATCTGTAGGCTCAGAGAGTGCTTGATGCGGAGCTGCTCCAGACCAAAGCAGAAGCAGCCGGCCAGGAAATTCACGTGGGAGACAGGGTGGTAGAAAACTGGGTGCCTGAAACCGGCGGAGATCCCCAGGCCTCCAAACACAGGATGGCAGTCTGTGGAAGCTAGGAGAGGCAGCACAACTCAATGCCACCAGCCAGGAAAACACCTACTCCTGAGGCTTGCAGCCCACTAACTCAGCTTCTTGAACTTCCGGGAGACATAATGGCCAGGTAAACAGCTCTAATCCCTCCCCCCCTCACCCAGAGAATTCCTCGGGGAAAAAAAAAAAAGAAAGCTGGAACAGAGGAGAAAGTAGTAGGGCCTCACAGGACAAATAGTAGAAGCTCATTAGTCCCAGAGGGGCAGAGTTGGCAGGGGTCAACACCAGGAGCCCAGACATAATCTTGCTCCCCCAGGGGAAGTGCCAGAGGTCAGCTCAAACAACAAACAGCTCAGACCATTGCTGAAAAGCAAGTGCTGGAGAGCACCCATAGGGAGTGAGACGCCAGGGAACCAGACCCCTCCCCCACACCTCAGGAAACTGAAGGCTATAATTCTAGACTCAGAATTCCCAGAATAAGAAAGCTGGGACAGAGATCCCTGAGCCCCATAGGCAGAAATTTTTTGTAATGCCAGGAAAAGGCAAAACAACAAACATGAAGAAGAATACAAAAAAAAAAAAAATGAGGACAATAGAGTCTTATTTTTTAAAGACTTGATTTCATCAGTGTTTTTTTTTTCCATTTGTTCCATTTTTCTTTTACCTCCCTAAATTGGTTTTTAAAATCCTCCTTTAGGTCTTCCAGTAGTGCTTTTTGGGCTTGAGACCAGTTTTCATTCCCTTTTGAGGTATCAGATGTGGGTACAGTGTCAATGTTATCCTCTTCTGAATTGGTATTTTGGTCATCCCTGTCTCCATAAAAAGAATCAATGGTCCTTGTTTTTTTTGTGCAAAAGTACATCTGGGCTCCTGGTATTGACCCCTTTTGGCTCTGCCCCTCTGGTACCCAGGAAGTCCCACTGCTCAGCCACTGAAGCTCCACTTCTGTCTCCTCTTTTCTAGCATTTTTCCAGAGGAATTCTCTGGGTCAGGGAGGGAGCAATCAGAGCCATTTACCTGGCCATTATGTCTCCCAGAAGTTCATGATGGTGTGTTTCAAACCTTTGGGCTGCAAGCCTCAGGACTAGATGTGTTATGGCCAGAGGTGTTGCGCTACTGCCTCTCCTCACTTTGACAGACTCCTTTCCTGTGTTGAGAGGCCTGGGGATGTCTGCTGGTTTCGGGTGCCTGGCTTTCTCCGAGCCTAGATTGCTGGCTGATTTCCACAGATGCTTCCGCTTTGGTGCTGTCTGGTGCAGCTTCACATGCAGAGGACTCTCTCAGCCTTCAGATCTGTCCCATCAACCTCTTGGACTCTGCTGGCTTGGAAATGTGCCCCAGTCAGACGGCTAGCAGCTTCTAAGTCTCTCCAGTCTGCTCAGATTCACTTTTTAGAGGTATCTGACAGAACTTGTGAGTCAGTTCTGGTAAGATGCTGCTTTCACGTGACCATCTTGGCTCCACCTAATATGTTATTTTCAAATAAGTATATAGAGTTAGGTCCAATATGTCAGAGAAAAAGCAAAGATTCACCTTAGCTATCCCCAAACCCCTGCAAATAGCTTTAAATAATGCCTCAAATAAAATTCTAGAGCTGCAGAACCTACAAGAAGCTGGAGTGAAAAAATTTTCCAGACTAAGAAAACTTAGAATGTCATTAGGAAAAGGTCTGTTGCACTAGAGTTAGAGTGGAACATACTCCAGTGCAGATGTGGCCCCAGGAAACAAGGAGCAGGCTGTGGTGGTGACTGACTCAGTGGCTGTAGTGGTGGCTCAACTCACAGAATATATCATAGAACTACAGTCAGGATCATGCAGGATCTTTCACCTTCAACATTAAATGACAGGAGAAATTGGAATATGATACTCTGAAAGGCATAGGAGCTTGAATTACAGCCAATGATCAACTACCCGGAAAAATTGAAAATAATTTTTCAGGCAAGGAGATTGACATTCAATGAAATAAGGGAATTCCAGATCTTCCTGATGAAAAGACCAGAGCTCAATGGAAAAATTGATCTTCAAATACCAAAACCAAGAGAGACATAGAAAGGTAAACAGGGGGGAAAACCCTTATATCGGATTATATTGTTTCATAAATGTTTTATATACATCAATATTGAAAATAGTACAGTTATTATGACAATTAAAATGGGTATACATAGACTGGCTATCAGTACAAAATAACTGATATAATGATAAAAAGCATAATTAAGAGATATGAATGGATGGTTCTGGGAGAAGAGATAAGGAGGTAGGCAAAAAATGGTAAATTACATCAAATGAAGAAGCACAAAAACATATTATAATATAGGGGAAAGGGGAGGGAGAAGAGCAATATTTGGGCTTTACTCTTGTGAGATTTGGTTCAAGAAGGGAATAACATACCCTGACAAGTATAGAAATCCAACTTCTCCTACAAGCAGTAGGAAGGGAAAGGGGAAAGAAAAGGGAGGGGGTGGTCAGAAAGGAGGGAAGAATTATCAAGAGGAAAAAGGTAAAATAAGGGAAGGGAATCAAGAGGGAGGGCAAACTGAGGAAGGCAATGGTCAAGAGCAAAATTCTGTTGAGGGGGGGAAGGGAGAAGGAAAAAATAAAAGCATAAACGGGGGAAAATAGGATGGAGAAAAAGACATAGACAGTGATCATAACTGTGAATGTGAATGGGATGAACTTTCCCATAAAACAGAAGCAGATAGAAGAATGGATTAAAAACCATAATCCTACAATATATTGTTCATAAGAAACACATTTGAAACAGGGGGATATACAAAGAATAAAGGTAAAAGGCTGGGGTGGAATATATTGTGCTTCAACTAAAGTTAAAAAAAATGCAGCGTTAGCAATCCTAATCTCAGAGAAAGCAATAGCAAAGTTAGATCTTATTAAAAGAGATAAGGAAGGACACTACATCCTGCTAAAAGGCACCATAAATAATGAAGCAATATCATTATTTAATATATATGCGCCAAGTGGTATATCATGCAGATCCTCTAGAGGAGAAGTTAAGGGACTTACAGGAAGAAATAGACAACAAAACTCTACTAGTGGGGAACCACAACCTCCCCTCTCTGAACTTGATCAGTCTAACCTCAAAACAAATATGAAAGAAATTATGGAGGTGAATACAATTTTAGAAAAGGCAGATATGAGGCACCTCTGGAGAAAAGTTAATGGGGATAAAAAGCAATATGCTCTTTTTTTCTCAGCACTACATGGTATGTCCTCAAAAATTGACCATGTACTAGGGCATAAAAACCTCACAATCCAGTACAGAAGGGCAGAAGTAGTTGATGCATCCTTTTCATATCATGATATATTACAAATTATTTGTACTAAAGGACCATGGAAAAATCAACTAAAAGTTAATCCTAAAAAATGAGTTGGCCAAAGAACAAATCATAGAAACAATTAATAACTTCACTCAAGGGGATAACAACAATAAGAAAACATACCAGAACTTATGGGATGCAGCAAAAGCAGTTCTTAGGGGAGGTTTTATGTCTCTAAATGCTTATATGAATAAAAGAATAAAATAGAGATAAAGGAGATCAATGAATTGGGTGTGCAACTGAAAAAGCTAGAAAAAGAACAAATTGAAAATCCCCAATTAAGTGCTAAATTAGAAATACTGAAAATCAAAGGAGAGATTAATAAAATGGAAATCAAGAAAACTATTAAATTAATAAATAAAACGTAAAGAGTTGGTTTTATGGAAAAAAGAATAAAATTGGTAAACTTTTGTTCAATTTGATAAAAAAAAAAGAAAGAAGAAAACAACATTACCAGTATCAAAAATTAAGAGGGTGAATTCACCTCCAATGAAGAGGAAATTATATCAATAATTAGCAATTATTTTGCCCAGTTGTGTGCCCATAAATTAGACAAACTTATGGAAATGGTTAAATACTTACAAAAATATAAATTACCCAGGTTAACAGAAGGAGAAGTAAAACACATAAATAATGCCTTCTCAGAAAAAGAAATTGAGCAAGCCATCCATGAACCTCCTGGGAAAAATTCTTCAGGGCCAGGTGCTTTTACATGTGAATTCTATCAAACACTTAAAGAACAATTAATTCTTATACTTTATAGACTATTTGGCAAAATGGGTGAAGAAGGAGTCCTACAATATTCTTTTTATGACACAAATATGGTACTAACACCCAAACCAGGAAGAGTGAAAATGGAGAAAGAAATGTATAGACCAATTTCCCTAATGAATATTGAGGCAATTTTTTTAAATAAAATATTAGCAAAAAGATTGCAGCAACTTTTCAGGAGAATAATACACTATGACCAGGTAGGATTTATTCGAGGAATACAAGGCTGGTTCAATATTAGGAAAACTATCAGCATAATTGATCATATTAACAATAAACCTAGCAGCAGCCATGTGATCATCTCAATAGATGCAGAAAAAGCTTTTGACAAAATACAACACCCATTCCTATTAAATACATTAAAATGTATAGGAATAACAGAGGTTTCCTTAAAATTATAAATAGCATCTACCTAAAACCATCAGCAAGAATTATATGCAAAGGGGATAAGATAGATGTATTCCCAGTAAAATCATGGGTGAAACAAGGATGTCCATTATCACCCCTATTATTCAATTTGATTCTAGCAATAAGAGAAGAAAAAGAAATTGAAGGAATTAGAATAGATAAAGAAGAAACTAAATTATCACTTTTTGTGGATGATATGATAATTTATTTAGAGAATACTACAGAATCAAGTAAAAAATTACTTGAAATAATAATCAACTTTAGCAAAGTTGCAGGATATAAAATAAACCCACATAAATCCTTGGCATTCCTATACATTATTAACAAAGCCCACCAGCAAGAGATAGAAAGAGAAATTCCATTCAAAGTTACTGTAGACACTATAGAATACTTGAGAGTCTACCTGCCAATAGAAACCCAGGGCCTATGTGAACATAATTTTGAACACTTTTCATGTGAATAAAGTCAGATCTAAATAAATGGAAAAATACCAGTTGCTTGTGGTTAGACCAAGCTAATATAATAAAAGTGACAATTTTATCTAAATTAATTAACTTATTCAGTGCTATTTTTATTCAGTTTTGTTTCTTCTTTCTCATGATTCATTCCATTGGTCATAATTCTTCTTTACAACTTGAATGTTGTGTAAATAAGTTTAATGTGAAACTATAAGTAGAATATATAGTGGATTCCATTCCATCTTGAGGGGAAGGGGAGTGGAGGGAGGGGAAGAAAATCTGAAACTCAAAAATATGTGGAACTGAGTGTTGTAAACTAAAAATAAAAAATCTTAATTTAAAAAAAAATCATCATGGAAAACTGCTCAGATATTTTAGAGCAAGAGGGTAAAATAGAAATTGAAAGCATCCACTGGCCACCTCCTGAAAGAGACCCCAAAATAAAAAAAAAAATCCCTGGAATATAATAGCCAAATTCCAGAACTCCCAGGTCAAGTAGAAACTATTGCAAGCAGCTAAAAATAAATAATTTAAAGTCTGTGGAGCCACAGTCAGGATAACATAAGATTTAGCAGATTCTACATTAAAGGATCAAAGGGCTTGGAATATGCTGTTCTGGAAGGTAAAAGATCTAGGATTACAACCAAGAATCACCTACACAGCAAAAATGAATGTAATTCTTCAGGGGGGAAATGGACCTTCAATGAAATACAAGAGTCTTAAACATTCCTCATGAAAAGCCCAGAGCTTAGGGGCAGCTAGGTGATGCAGTGAGTAGAGCACCAGTCCTGGAATCAGGAGGACCTGAGTTCAAATGTGGCCTCAGAAACTTGACATACTTACTGGCTATGTGACCTGGGGCAAGTCACTTACCCCCAATTGCCCTGCCTTCCCCCCTCCAAAAAATAAAAAGAACAGAGCTGAATGTAGACAGAGGGCATAGGGTAAGCTGAATAAAAGGCATGATATCAAAAAATTAAATTTAAGTGTTGAGAGGAATGTACTGGGAAAAAGAGAAAGGGGAAAGTTTAATGTAATAAATAATCTCACATAAAAGAGTCAAGTAAGAGCTTTTATAATGGAGGGGAAGAGGGGGTAGGTAAGAGGGAATAAGTGAGCCTTATGCTCATCAGTTTTGGCTTAAGGAGGCAATAACATACACAGTCAATTGGGTATGTAAATCTATCTTACCCTACAGGAAAGCAGGATGGAGGGGGATAAGAGAGGGGAGATAATAGAAGGGATGGCCAATTTGGGGAAAGGGTTATCAGAAGCATAAAAAAATATAGCAAGCTTCTCTGTGAAAGGCCTAATTTCTCAAATATATAGAGATCTGAGTCAAATTTATAGAAAGAAGAGCCATTCTTCAATTGATAAATGCTCGATAGATATGAACAGGCAGTTTTTTCAAAGTAACCAAAGTTTTCTATAGTCATATAAAAAATGCTGTAAATCACTATTGACTACAGAAATGCAAAGTAAAACAATTCTGAGGTGCAAACTCGCATTTATCAGATTGGCAAACATGACAGAAAAAGGAAAATCACAAATATTGGAGAATGTGGGAAAATTGAGCCACTAAGGCACTGTTGATGAAGTGGTTTACTGATTCAACCATTCTGGAGAGCACTTTGAAACTATGCCCAAAGAACTATAAAACCATGCATATTCTTGGACCAAGCAATACCACTACTAGGTCTGTATTCAAAAGAACTTAAAACAAAAAGGAAAAGAAAGACCTCTATGTAAAAAAAAAAAAAATATTTATAGCAGATCTTTTAGTGCTGGTAAAGAATTGGAAATTGAGGGGATATCCATAAATTGAGGAATGGCTGAACAAGTTATGGTAAATGATTGTGATGGAATATTGTTGTACTATAAGAAATGATGAGCAGGATGCTCTCAGAAAAACCTAGAAAGACTTACATTTACAGATACAAAGTAAAATGAGCAGAACCAGGAAAACTTTGCACACAGTAACAGCAATACTGTTTGATGATCCACTATGAATAACTTAGCTATTCTCAGCAATATAATAATCCAATACAAAGTTGGAGGATTTATGATGAAAGGTGTTGTCCATCTCCACAGAAAAACATGGATGGTGTAACCTGAATGCAGATCAAAGATACTTGTTTGTTTGCTTTATTGTCTTTGTTTTCCTTTTTCTTTCTTTCTTTTTTTTGGTCCATGTTTTCTTTCAGAGCATGACTTACATGGAAATGTGTTTTGCATGAATACACACATGTAAACTATGTCAAATTGCTTACCTTCTCAAAGATAGGGGGAGTGGAAGGGAGTGAATTTGGAATTCAAAATATGAAAAAAGCATTAAATTTTTATATGTAATTGGTAATATATTAAACATCAAAAAATATTAAATATTAATTAAATATAAATATTAAATTAAAATATTTGTCTTCACTATTTTTTCCTTTTTTCAAGCTGTTGATTTTCTTTTCACAATTTTCTTGCATAACTCTCATTTCTTTTCCCAATTTTCCCCTACCTTTTATCTATTTCTTATAATCTTTTAGGAATTCTTATTTGACTTGGGCCAAAAGTTTTAATTTGAGGCTTTGGTTGTAGCAGTTTTTCATTGTTGTCTTCTAACACTGTTGTCTTGGCCTTCCCTGCCACCACTTTATGACCATTTTTATGGTCATTTTTGTTGGTGGTGGTGGTGATGGTGGTTTCTCATTTTTTATAGCTTATTTCTTGACTCTGAAGTTTGTGTTAAAGTTGGGCTCAACTCATCTGGGGTTGCAGACCTTCTGGCTTTTTCCTGCTGCTGTTTTCAGAGTTAGTTCTAGAAGCCTACAAGTTTTTGGTTTTTCCATGTTGGTGTGATCTGAGGAGAGTTATGATTGCTGCTCTCCTGGTCTAAGCTCTGCTGTTTACACGGGCAGGAGCTCTGATTCATGGCAGCCATAAATGCTACCTCTCTTTTTGGCTTTGGAACTGTAACCAGCATCACTGTTCTTCTATGACTGAACACCATAACTCCTCTCTGCCCTAAAACTGCTACTCATAATTTTTATGGGCAGTGGATTTTCCAATAAGGACAAATTGTACCCAGTGCCAAAAAATGATCTCCTATAATCTCTTTCTAGCAACTGCAGCTGCTGCTGCTCCTGTGGCCATTGCTCAGGCCACTGAATGTGTGTGCTCTGGACAAGCCTCCACCATATTATCACAAACTTCTCCTGTGGACCCCCTAAATTTTGTTAGTCTGGAAAAATGTCTCACACTGATCTTTTATTGCCTCTACTGATCCAAAATCTGATTTGAATTTTTATTTCAAAGTTGTTGGAGGCGAATGTTCAGAGAGTGCAGGTGGGTTGTTTCCTTTAATCTGCCATCTTGGCTCCACCTCACTTTATATCCATTTTAATCTATGCTGTTGTCCCTCTTCAGGATTAGATTAAGAGGCCCTTACTAGAACATCCATTCTGAGGGCTAACATTTTCACATTTTAAGGTGATGTTAATTACAGAAATCCTGACTCTTTTTTAGTTTTTCATATGAATATGATTAATTCTGTTCTTTCTAATATGCTCTATCATTATTCTCTTAGCATTCCTATATTCCCCTCACTCTTTTTAGTATCTCCCCATCATAATAAGTGAAAACACAAGCCCTTAGAAATGATCATCAATGAATGATCATTTTGGATAGGTAATAAAATGCATCAACCATAACAACAATGTTAAAAATTATTGGCTTTGACATCTAATTCATATGCAACTATCTGGGAAATAATTAAAAGTATATGTCAGTTATAATTTTAAAATTTGAAATATAATAATAGAATAATAATAGCTAGCATTTATGTAAATTTTCCCAAATGTCTTAGTGAAAATAATAAAAGTTAAAACATTTTACTTTTCAATAGTGCAAAACTATTAAATTTTAAATTATATTTTAAGTTATTAAAGCTTAAACTGAACTATACCTTTTGGGGGCATCCTGTATACCACTTTAAAATTTCTGAAGCATTATGTCAATTCATTTGTTTCATATCAAATTCATGCTATATACTTGAAAAAGGAAAATTAGATGGTGAAAAGTTATTCAGCTCCTTTTTCCAAGCAAAAATATGTAATGTTCCATAAAAGTACAACATAGACTTCATACATTAATCCATCATCAAATAATATTTTCCCTTTTCTGTTCAGGGTCATGTCCAAGAAAAATATCTCTCTAAAACATTTTCTAAATCACTGTGGGGATATCTGGAAAGCTCAGACATATAATAATGGGTTTACTCACTTAGAGATTCCCTACTGTGAAAATCATATCAAATTCCTCTATCTATAACAGTTTTTGTAATTCAGGCTAAGTGAGGGTAAGTGTACATCTGAACTATCAGCAGATAATTCAAAACACTTAAGAAGACTTTTAGTTCAACCAGAGGGGGTGTTTGTTCTGCCTATGATGTATCACATTTCTTATACATGGCAGGGCACAATGTAAATGATGTGTTTTTTTCCACTGAAACAAGTCACAGCAGCTTATAATGGGACCTGAAAAGTGCCAGCTTAGTGCTTAATATCAATAACAACAACAATAATGATAATAAATCCTATTAGTGCTCTCTGTAGTTAAGTAGAAACAATGAGGGTTCTTTTCTCTATTTTTCCCTATTGTTGATCAGTTGTGTATGGAGAAGAAAATTAATTTTTCAAGATTTTAGGGATTTTCATTTGTTTGTTTTTCCCAAAGACCTTTGTTAAGGGAGTCATGATTTTTTTTTACTGTTTTGGAGTTGACGAAAAATAAAAATACGAATGTAAAGAGAAGTATTGAACCTAGATTTTGAGAAGCATTTGTTTTGAAAACAAAATTCAGAAAATCATAAAGATATATAATATATAATAATACAATATAGCAATATAAGAAGGATATATAATAGAGAATATAATAGAGATGCTGATTTTTTGAAAATTATATTTTTTTCTTTATGCTATACTCAGAACAATTAGAATTACCACTTGTTAGGTGTTCCTGGGATGGTCACTTAGACTTGTAGGACATATGACATAATGTTATAAGGGGCAATATACTGAGTGAACTGAAAAGATGGGAGCTCACAGCTGCTGAAAATGGTTAATTCATGAATTTAAAATAACTACAAGAGAGTATTAAGATGCTCAAATGATGCTGTTGGAGTATGTAGAGTAGGCATGGTTGTAATCTGATTCTTGGTATTTATGATTCAATCTACTAAAAGCGAAACATGAGTGTAAAGAGAACAAAAAGTATGTAGAATGACAGAAAATAATTTGTTAAGATGCCTGTGTAGAAGCTGAGGGAGTATGGTTTTGATTCATTGTAGGTGAATGGAAATATGTTTCAGATGTGGATTCCTAGGTTGGTGGGTTGGTTGTTGTCCTGCATTCTCAAAGAGGACCAAATTGACATTGCTATGTTAGAGCTCAGTTATAGTGTGTCCAACTGTGGCTGATCAGGCCATTACAAGATGGGAACACTCTATGACAAGTCAGGCATAAATAACCTAAGTGAACATTTGGCATGGACTTGCTAAATTTGTGCATCTCGTGTCTCTTTTGAGCTACTTCAATTCTGCTCTGCTCATAAAGCACAGCACCTTCCTTGATGAGAGCATGCCATGCTGAGTGGTCCTGTGCCAGTGCTCCCAGGTCACACAATCAGTTCCACAGTATTCCTAGGTAAGGAGGCTGTAAGATCTCTGTAGGGTTTGAAAATGTGAAAAGAATGAGTATTAAGGCTGAGTGGACACACATCTACTCCATCAGTGTCATGAATCTTTCTGCTCTCTCACAGTACTTATTCCCACGGGAAAATCAGCAATGATGACCTGGCGGATATAGACATCAGATTAACATAATTCTCAGTCAACTAGAATTTAAGAGGCAAGTCCCTGGAAAGATGGCATTTAGGCAACCCAGGGGAAGTCTCTCAACATTCTCTTCCAAAAAGCTTGGAGTCATTAACCTGATACTAGTCATGTGGCCTTGGTAGATCACTGAATCTTGCTGAAACTTTGTTGCTTCTTGTGTGAAATAAGACAATACCTGTGGCACTTACTTCGCAGGATTTTTACTATGCTCAAATGACAATACATATAATTCTCTTTGCAAAACCTGAAACACAATATAAATATGTTGTTTGTGGCTGTTGCTGTTGTTATTGAAGTTATTTACTGGAGGTTATTGAGATGCAATGGGAAGAGTGCTCTATTTATAGCAAAAAAAAAAAAAAAAACCTGGGTTCACATTCTAACCCCATTACTTTCTCTCTGGGTTGTCATGGGCTAAGTCACTTAACCTATCTGGGCCTCAGCTTTTTCTATAAAATGAAAGGGTTGGAATGTAGGTCAAATAAGGAGGACTAACCATGTATAATGAGACATTCTTTATGGTCAACACAGGAATTTGTTTTGTTAGAGACTCTCTCTCTCTCTCTCTCTCTCTCTCTCTCTCTCTCTCTCTCTCTCTCTCTCTCTCTCTCTCTCCCCCTCCCTCCCATATATAGATAGATAGATTGACTGATTAATTGTTTGATTAATTCATTTTTTTTCTTTTTTTCTAGTGTGAAGGAAGAGATGGTAGGCAGGAAAAATAAGTACTTGTTAATTGAAAAAAATTAAAACAACAGTTCCATATTAGATTACTTATCAGATCTGTCCTGGCTCTAAATCTGTGATCTTTGATCTCAGTCATGTGAAATTAGCACAACTGCCACAAATTACACTAATAAAGGTCTTTGGGAGACAAAATGGCTGGTATCCTTGTTCTGAATATGAAGTTAGGACAGGATTTTGTTTTGAAAATAGCTTCTCTTCTTGCATGAGATATTCTATTATTTTGTAAGTATCTTAAGGCATATGAGTTTTAAAATATGGACTGTTAAATAGATATTGTCTCTTCTTTCCAGGAGTTAATATTTAAAAAGCCTGACAACATTGGAATCAACATTGGTAAGTACATTTGAATTCTCAAGGGATATATCCTGGGAAAACATAAAGGCCTTAAAACAAATGCTTTATTTTCAACTGCTTTTCAGAAAACAAAATTTGAAGGAGAGATAAGGAGAGAGAGAGAGAGAGAGAGAGAGAGAGAGAGAGAGAGAGAGAGAGAGAGAGAGGAGGAGGAGGAGGAGGAGGAGGAGGAGAAGGAGAAGAAGAAGAAGAAGAAGAAGAAGAAGAAGAAGAAGAAGAAGAAGAAGAAGAAGAAGAAGAAGAAGAAGAAGAAGGAGGAGGAGGAGGAGGAGGAGGAGGAGGAGGAGGAGGAGGAGGAGGAGGAGTTATAGAAGAGTGGGTATATGTTGACAGATGCAAAATTCTTGAGATACTGTGATATTATATCACGTTAAAATGCATTTTAGTTAAGAAGCTGAGTGTTTTAAGTAATATCAACTTTATTGCAACATGTTCACATCTCCATAGCTTCTCTATTTCACTGACAACTGTCAAGCAATTTTCAACATATGGCAGCTTCTGTCACCAAGATAAAATAGAAAAAGTCAGTCATTTGAACAGACCATTTATAAGGTCATTTCTTCAAAAGATCTAGAGGCAATTCCTTCAGGTATGTTGAATTGTGCAACCTGTGTTAAATTGCAGAAAGCATTGACAGTTATGCTAGCAGTTAAACTTAACAAAAACATACTAATTAAAGTAAAATTGTCACATATCATCAATTTCCCCTTATATCAATAAAATACTACTTTTCCATTATCAACTTAAAAAGCACTAAAACAACTAATTCAAGGAAGCATGGAGAAAAAAGTATAGAAAATGATAATGAAAAATCATAAATTCTCTTTCCTGAACATTCGAAAAAGCCCGTGTAATGCAGCTTTTTAGATCTATAGAACCCAACGAAGCAGTGAATGGTAAAAGGCATATTGGTCATTTTGTTTCCACTGAATTGATTTCCCATTATAAAATATTGGTCTGACTTTTGTTTTTAGCCACAAATGAGCCATGGTAACCTTGGTTTGGCATATTTTACAGCCAAATACCTGATGTTATTCTCCAGTGGTAACAGTTACAAATACAGTTACCATAGTCTGTGAGGAATAATCAAATAGTAGAATTGACTTTAAAGGTAATAAAAAATTTTGTTAAAATAAAAGTACAAACTGCTGATTTTTTACAAAAGTAAATATGTAGCTGAAACTCAAATTTTAAAATGAAAAATCCTTTTTTTACATGTTACCATTTAATACTATAAAAACACATAAAAGGGGATGCCTTACCTTTATTCTCATCAGATATAATCTTTTACTCTGACTTTGATTTGAACCTGAAAAATAATTATTTTGTTAAAGCTATGGAATGGAAATCCATTGGGAAATGTTCAAAAGAATTATGTACACATAATGAAAAGTAAAAGTGAAAATCAGTCTTTTCCAGGTTGTAAACTGTATGTTTACTATGGAAGTTCATCTTGTAGAGCAGTGCCTAGCATCGTTCATTGTCTGCAGTATATTTATTTGATTTTTTTTTTGGTGAGGGGAAGTATTTTGTGGTTTCATCAGTAAGAGGAATGCTCAATTTAAGTGATGAGTCTCTACCAATGCAGATGAATAATTCCTCTTCAAATTGTAATTTTAGACAGTGGTGTCCAAAGTCGGAATCTCCTGCTTATAGTAGCCACTGTGGCATAAGCCCAAAAAGAAACCAGTCAAAGGTGGGAAGATGGGTAACATTCTATCCTCTCCAGCATAAATATGGATGCACTTCAAATCTCGTTACATAATTTTCTCCAAAAATGAAACCCATTTATCTTTTGAATTTCACAATGTTGGTGTCAGCCTTGAGTCCTTTGTCTCCTTCACCACACGTATCCAATCAGTTGCCAAGTCTTATAGATTCTATCACCACAAAATCTGTCTTATCTGTTTCTTTTTTTTTGTACTCATGAAACCATTATCCTTTTTCTAGCCCTTATCACAGTCCATTTGTAGTACTGCCACACCCTCTTAATTTCTCCTCCTTCATAACATATTGACCCATTCTAATCCATCCTCCACAGAGATTTCAAATTAATATACTGCCTAAAGTGCAGGGCACAGTGACAATGTCTCTCTGTTACTCAATTAGTTCCATTACTTTCATATCTACTCAAGGAAAAATATGGATTTGTTTCATTCTTTTAAAATATCTTTTTAATTTATATATTTTTATTTTTACATACATATTATATATTTTATATGTAATTTACATGTTTTTAATGTATCAGAGTTCTGCATAATCTGGCTCCATTGGAGGCCACTTTGGCCCTTATTCTGACTGGTGTTCTGAAGCAAATTTTGTAGTATATTTTAGCTGGTTCAGCTGGTAAAGAAACAAAAAAATCACTTACTCCACTAAGAATTCCTTCTCAGAATTCTAGGTTCCATATTCAGCTCAGATGAATATATAGAAGACAACAATTGTAATTTTTCCTTTAAGATTCGTAAAAAATGTAAGAACTTTAGTAAAGTCAAGGATGCATGATAAAACATAGATGCAAGTCATCCTACAGTGGCTGCTTTTGCCTTTTTCTCAGTCCCTTGGAGGGGCTTATCAAAGTCCTAGTAGTGGCAAATGATGGGAAGAGTGAGGGTCTGGTCATGTCAAAAAAGCAATATTCTGTATGCGAAAGCATAGAAGCATGTGCATGCACCTACACACATGCGCGTGCATGCGTGCACGCACACACACACACACACACACACACACGCACAGAGCAATCATTTCTATTTCCAAAATATTGGATGCCTTGTCAACCTAGAGACACCTGGTCAGTTATCAAAAAATGATCTACATGACTTAAGCCTACATGTCTCTGGACTCTCTAAGTCCCCTATTTTACAATCTTATTTTTCAAATAATTGTATGACAGTTGTTTCTTACTCAGTACCTTGGGGTTCTTCATAAAATTATCTGTAAGATTCTGATTTTTTATCATATTTAAATGGCTTTTATAGAGCTCATTGAAACTGAATTTTAAATAGGCTTCAGGCAATCTAAAATAGTTTAGCTTAAGCATTAGCAATAATCCTAAAAAAAAGTAATTACATGAGACATTATCTCAGTACACTAATAATGTTGAAACAGATCTAGGTGAATGGTTGATGTTGCAACTTAGCTTCTAAAACAGGAGAGACGTTCCTAGATATTTCCTTCTTCATTTTCAAAGCAAATGTCTGCATGCTATCTTTGGGGGGTGGGGGTAAACTTCATAATCCTTAGAAGTAGAATTATATATTCAACAGTCTCATTAGGTGAGGCAGAAATGGGCTTGGGGAAAATATATAGGACAATGACATTTCGATATCGATTAAAGTGACATGGAACTGAGCTGCAAAATTTATGAAGAAGCTATTACTGTTTGTTCACAGATTCACAGGGTCTCCAGCAATGTCAGGTGAAATTTCCTTTCTGATTAGAGTCTGTCTTTTAGATTTTCACTCCCTAAGAGCAGAAACTATATCATTATGCATTCTGCAGACCAGTAGTTTTCAATACACTTGGGTCTGCGGACCGCTTCTTGCTTTACTGGTTCAAAGAGCTTTGATTTCACTGATGTTCATGCTGCCTTACTTGTTACAGATTGCAACCTGTCTGGAACTTCAGAGATGAAATTCAAGAGTTGCTATAGCTGAAAAATTCATTATCTTGTGGGCAACCCAGTATTGAGCTTTTGTGAATTTTGCTAGGTTGGGAATAATATATACAAAGAAAAGCAAAAAATAATAATAATGATAATCCCTGTCCTCAAAGAGCTTACATTTCTCTGTGAGAGAAATAACATACATGCAAAGATTGGTACACATAAAATATATATAGAGAGTAGATATAGGGTACCTATATCTACTGGCAGCTGGGGCTGAATATAGCCTCCTTCAGAAAAGTCTTCAAGTTGGGTCTTGAAGAAAGTTATAGATTTTAAGAGTTAGAAGTAATGAGGTAGAATTCCAGGCATAGGGGACAGGCAGTTGGGGCCTGAAATAGGGTAGCAGCTATGTGACAGAAGAGATGTTTATGTATGTGAGAGGTGATGTGGAGAAAGAAATGACAAGACTTAGTCATCCAAGAAAATCTGAAGGACTCATGACAAAAAATACTATCTACCTCCAGAGAAAGAACTGATGGGGTCTGAATGCATGTCAAACATACTTTTAAAAATTTTATTATTCTTTTTTTTGGTCTGCATTTTCTTTTGCAATATGGCTAATATGGAAATGTTTTGCATGACTACACAAATACAATCTATATGAAATTACTTGCCTTCTCAGAGGGAAAAGGGAAAGAAGCAAGAAAATTTGGAATTCAATTTCAAGAAGCAAATGCTAAAAAAAAGTCTTTACATGTAATAGAGGAAAGAATGAATAAAAATTTTAAAAAGAAAAAAATATAGAAAAAGATCAAATTATAAAAAGAAATGACAAGACTTGTCAAATGAGTTGATATTAAAGAGGAATGAGACAGAGAGGACATCACAACCTTTCTTCTACCTGCCTTTTCAGTTTTCTTGGATAATACACCTTTATCCATACTACACAGTTCAATGATATTGGCCTACTTGTTTCTTATCCATGACATTACAAATTTCCTTTCTGGTCCCTGTGCCTAGAATACTCTCTCTCCTTTCTTCTGCCTGTTAGAGTTTCTGGCTTCTCTCAAGAATCCCCTAAAATGGCACCTTCTGTAAGAATAATTTTCTGGTCCATGAATTGCATGGTACCTCCTCATCCACAGTTTATATCTACTTTGTATGTGTTATTCCTGACACCCTCACGTACCTCCCAACTTTAGATTGTAAGCTCATTGAGAACAGGGACGGTTTTGCTTTCATGTATATCCCTTGCATTAGACAGTGCTTGGAACATAGCAAATGTTTGTTAATTGATGGTTTTCTGATGCCTACGTCATAAATAATGCCATACATTTTCTTCATACATTTTCTTCTTGGTTAATATGCACACACAAATGCAAAAACACATATATGCATATATATATAATGTGTGTGTATGTATATATACATGTTAATGCATGTATAAAAGCATATATGCATGTATGTGTGTATATATGTAGAAGGGAAACTGATAAAATTCAGCTAACTTTAATAAATTAGAAATTGAAAAAGCACTATCTTCCCTAAAAGATTTGAATTCTTTGGTAAATCACAGCATTTAACATTTGGATATAAATTTCACAAGTAAACAAACATTATGGCTCAAGATGTTGTCAGTCTGTCAGAAAGGGGTTATTATTAGGTTAAATCTGTTTCCTGAAGCTTTCCTTGGCTCATTATCCTTAGTACACATCTATTGTTCTATGAATTCCTGAACCTGTACCATGTAGTGACATTGCATATGAGCTCTTCACCTAGGCTATTAAGACGACAGTTCCCTAGTGGCACATTGTTTGTGAAAGTTGTCTGTCAAAATATAATTAAATATCTTCCTAATGTGAACTTAATATCTCTGTGTCACTTTCCCATTTTTTTTCTGATTGCTACTCCATCTCTGTCAAGAATAGGAGAAAGGATGGCAATGTGAAATGATACTTTCTATCTGATTCAATTCTTTTCAAAAGCTATTAACAAAATAATAAAATGACAGTTTGGTATTTCTTAGCTGAATCCACTAGAACAGACTTTGAATTGCTGAGAAAACTCCAACCATCACCTGCCCTAAGGTTTTCAATGTCTAATCTGTGAAGAAATACTAAATCACCCCATCAAAAAATAATTACTTCAAATGCATGGCATGTTGTTGAGCAGCAGGGAAAAGTATAAGAAAACCTTAAAAACAAGAATATAAAAATGTTAAAAATAATTGTTTAAAGTTACATGATTGTGGCCCTAAATTCAAGAAAGTCAGCAAAAGGGGAACAGGAAAGTCAGAGAGAGACAAAGATGCTGATGGAGGGGTGGGGTGGGCAGAGATATGGAGACAGACACAGAGAACAAAATTGTAGGATATAACATAAGCCCAACAAAAAAGAAGAACCTGTATGATTAATTGAAAAAGAAATGATACTAGTAAAAAAGGGGTAAAGTTCCCTCAAATATATAGGTTTTTAACATATCAAGAAATATTAGAAATGTATCTAAAGATAAGCTTGAAAGAACGTTGATAGAAATCAAGGAAGAACCTCACTAATAGATAACCCTTACTCTTGGGTAGGTTAATAAAATATAGTAAGGGGGAGGAGCCATGATGGTGGCTGGAAAGCAGGGACTTGCATAAGCTCCCTCCCAGGTCCCTCCAAAAACCTATAAAAATGGCTCTGAACAAATTCTAGAGCTGCAGAACCCACAGAATAGCAGAGGGAAGCAGGGCTCCAGCCCAGGACAGCCTGGATGGTCACTGGGTAAAGTTTATCCCATGGAACTGGGAGGAGAGTGGAGCAGAGGCCAGCATAGGCTGTGCCGGACCAACAAGATGGGGATCCGGGCAGAACAGGCACTAGGTCCCTGAATCAATGAGCTGTGGTGGTTACCAGATTTCTCAACCCACAAACACCAAAGACAACAGAGAAGGTTAGTGGGAAAACCTGCTGGGAGAGAGTGAAAGGAGTTCATGGTTTGGGCAGCAGAGGTGGTGCAGCTCTGAGGTACAGAACTACAGCTGCAGTTGCTTCTGGCCCCAGACCCACCTGGTAGGAGGAATTAAGTGGTTGATAAGAGAAGGATTGCACAGCCTCCGTGAGATCTGAGTCGCAGTCTGGGTTGGTGGTTCTTAGGGGAGGAGGAGCACTGGTGTGGCAGAGGTTGCTGTGTCAAAATAGCTATGAAAACAATGGTGCAAACCTTCAGGCTTGGGACAAAGTACTCTGTACTCTACAAGCAGTCACAGCCCAATGAAAAAGTCAAGGGTCAAGTAGTTGGCTGGGAACATGGCCAGGCAACAAAAACAGACTCAGATTCAGACTCAGACTTTGGAATCTTTCTTTGGTGACAAAGAAGACCAAAACATACAGCCAGAAGAAGTCAACAAAGTCAAAGAACCTACATCAAAAGGCTCCAAGAAAAGCATGAACTCGTCTCAGGCCATGAAAGAGCTCAAAAAAAGATTTGGAAAAGCAAGTTAGAGAAGAAGAGGAAAAAATAGGAAGAGAAATGAGAGTGATGCAAGAAAACCATGAAAAACAAGTCAATGACTTGTTAAAGGAGACCCCAAAAATACTGAAGAAAACAACACCTTAAAAAATAGACTAACTCAAATGGCAAAAGAGCTCCAAAAAGCCAATGAGGAGAAGAATGCCTTGAAAGGCAGAATTATCCAAATGGAAAAGGAGGTCCAAAAGACCACTGAAGAAAATACTACCTTAAAAATTAGATCTGAGCAAGTGGAAGCTAGTGGCTTTATGAGAAATCAAAATATTATAAAACAGAAATAAAAGAATGAAAAAATGGAAGACAATGTGAAATATCTCATTGGAAAAACCACTGACCTGGAAAATAGACACAGAAGAAATAATTTGAAAATTATTGGACTACCTGAAAGCCATGATCAATAAATTATCAAGGAGAACTGCCCTGATATTCTAGAGCCAGACAGTAAAATAGAAATTGAAAGAAACCAGTGATCACCTCCTGAAAAAAGATCCCCCCAAAAAACTCCTAGGAATATTCTTCCTAATTCCAGAGCTCCCAGATCAAGGAGACAACACCACAACCAGCCAGAAAGAAACAATTTGGTTATTGTGGAAATACAATCAGAACAATACAAGATCTAGCAGCTTCTACATTAAGGGATTGAAGGGCTTGGAATATGATATTCTGGAGGTCAGTGGAGCTAGGATTAAAACCAAGAATCACCTACCCAGCAAAACTGAGTATCATGCTCCAAGGCAAAATATGGATTGTCAATTAAATAGAGGACTTTCAAGCTTTCTCAGTGAAAATACCAGAGCTGAATAGAAAATTTTTCTTACACACACATATATACATATATATATATACATTTATACATATATACATATATATATATATATATATATATATATATACACACACACACATACACACAGGCACAGGGTGAGTTGAATATGAAGGATGATATCTAAAAAATGCAATTAAATTAAATTAAAGGATGAGAGAAGAATATATTGAGAGAGGGAAAAGGGAAAGATAGAATGGGGTAAATTATCTTGCACAAAACTGGTGAGAAAAAGCAGTTTTGTTGGGAGGGAAGAGGGGGCAGGTGAGGGGGAATGAGTGAATCTTGCTCTCATCGGAATTGACTTCAGGAGGGAATAACATACACACTCATTTGGGTATCTTACCCCACAGGAAAGGATGAAGGAGATAAAAAGGGGCATAATAGAAGGGGGGGCAGACAGGGGGAGGAGGTAATCAAAAGCAAACACTTTTGAAAAGGGACAGGGTCAAGGGAGAAAATTGAATAAAGGGGAATAGGATAGGAAGGAGAAAAATATAGTTAGTGTTTCACAACATGAGTATTGTGGAAGGGTTTTGCATAATGATACACATGAGGCCTATGTTGAATTTATTGCTTTCTTAAAGAGGGTGGTTGGGGAAGGAAGAGGGGAGAGAATTTGGAACTCAAAGTTTAAAAAGCAGATGTTAAAAATAAGTTTTTGCATGCAACTAGGAAGTAAGATATACAGGCAATGGGGCATAAAATCTATCTTGCCCTACAAGAAAGTAAGGGAAAAAGGGATGGGGGGAAGTGGGGTGACAGAGGGAGAATTGACTGGGGAACAGGGCAGCCAGAATATATGCCATCTTGGAGTGGGGGGGAGCATAGAAATGGGGAGAAAATTTGTAATTCAAACTCTTGTGAAAATCAATGCTGAAAACTAAATATGTTAAATAAATAAGGATTTAAAAAACAAAATACAATAAAAATGTCACAATCATCAAATGAAATTATAATTTGTGCAATGCAAATCAAAAATTTCATAGTCATTAATTTAAACCCAAAACAAAATTCAGAATGGAACTTAAATGAGAAGATAACAAAAAAAAACTATCAAAAAGGGAATTTTTACAAAATCAAGAAGAATTTCCGGAATATATTCTAATAAGAATAAAAATAATGGTGATGGCAATTATGAGGATAATAATGGCTGGAGAAGTATAAAACTACAATTTTGACATCAATTGTTTAAGTTGCAAATTCTCTTTATCCCTCCACCCCATAATTTAGAAGGCAAGTAATTTGATATCAGTTATACATATGCAGTCATGTGAAACATATTTTCATATTAGTCATGTTGTGAAAGAACACAAAGACCAAAAAAGATAAAAACATGAAAAAAATTAAAAATGAAAAACAGTATGCATCATCTACATTCAGACTTCATCAGTTCTTTCTTTTCATGCACATAGCATTTTTCATCATGTCTTTTGGAATAGTCTTTGATCACTGTATTGCTGAAAATAGCTAAGTGAATCACAGTTGATCTTCATAAAATATTGCTGCTACTGTGTACAGAGGTTTCCTGCTTCTACTCACTTCACCTTGCATCAGTTCTTCCCAGGTTTTTCTGAAGGTATCCTCCTCCTGTCATTTCTTAAAACACCATAGTATTCTATCACATTTGATGTACCACAGCATATTCAGACATTCCAGAATTGACAGGTATCCCGTCATTTTCTGATTCTTAGTCAACATAAAATGAATTGATATATTTTATATAAATAGGTGCTTTCCTCTATTATTTTATTTTTAATCTCTCTGTGATATGGACCTAGTGGTGCTTCTTCTTGTTGCTATTTGTGTTTCATTCATTGTTGAAGAGGACCATGATATCAGGTAGGTGATGCCATGACTTGCAACTGAATTGGATTTAAGTGAGGCAGGGCTGTGCAAAATCACCAACCTCACTCTCTCCTCTAGAGCTATCTGGGTCCAGTGGTGAGATACAGATCAGGATAACAGGAGATAGCCTATGCTGAATCAAAGAGTATGCACTTTTTTATAGCCTTTTGAATATATTTCCAAATTTCTCTTCGGAGGAAGGAATAGTTTACTTGTCAGATTTATGGGGAAGGGAAGAATTCATGACCAAACAAGAAATAGAAAGCATTATGAAATGTAAAATGGATAATTTGGATTATGTTAAATTGAAAAGTTTTTTTACAAACAAAGCCAATGCAACAAAGGTTAGGAAGGAAACAAAAAATTGGGAAAGAATTTTTACAACCAGTGTCTCTGATAAAGGCCTTATATCAAAAATATACAGGTAACTGAGTCAAATTTATAGGGATACAAGTCCTTCCCCAGTTGAGAAATGGTCAAAACATATGAATAGGCAGTTTTCAGAGGAAGAAATTAAAGATATCTATATGCATATGAAAAAATGCTTGAAATCACTAGTGATTAGAGAAATGCACATCAAAACAACTCTTGGGTACCACATCTCTCCTGTCAGATTGGCCAACATGACAAAACAAGAAAATGATAAATGCTGGAGAGGATATGGGAAAATTGGAACACTGTTACATTCCTGGTGGAGTTGTGAACTGATCAAGTCATTCTGTAGAGCAATTTGGAATTATGACCAAAGGGCTATAAAATTGTACATACCCTTTGACCCAGCAATACCACTTCTAGGGCTGTATCCCAAAGAGATCACACAAATTGGAAAGGGACTCTTTTTTACAAAAATATTTATAGCAGCTCTTTTTGTGGTGGCAAAGAACTGGAAATCAAGGGAATGCCCATCAATTGGGGAATAGCTAAACAAGTTGTGGTATATGAATGTAATGGAATATGATTGTGCTATAAGAAATGAGGAAAAAACGGACCTCATTAATAACCTGGAAAGAGTCACATGATCTGATGTTGAGTGAGGGGAGCAGAACCAGGAGAATATTAGACGTGATTACAGACACACAGCATTTGTGATGACTAACTTTGATAGACTTGACAAGGTACAAAGACAGCTTCAAATGCTCATGATTGAAAAAGCTATCCATATCCAGAGAAAGAATTATGGAGTCTGAATGCAGATCAAGGAAAACTATTTGCTCTCTTTTTTTCCTTCTTTTTTGGTTTTGTTTCTTCTTTCTCATGATTGATTCATTCTATTGGTCATAATACTCAGTTACAACTTGACTATTGTATAAATAAGTATGATGTGAAGGTATATGTAGAACCTATATCAGATTACATGCTGCCTTGGGGGAGAGAGGGGAAAATTTGGAACTCAAAAATGTGGGACTGTTAACAAACTAAAAATTTAAAAAACTAAAATTTAAAAAATTACTCTACAGAAATGTTGCAACAGTTTATAAGTCCAACAATTGGGCATTAGCATCCTGATTTTCTCACATCCCCTTTAATATTAGTTATTATTTTTGGTTGTTGTTGTTGTTAGCTATTCTGATATATGTGATGTGGTACCTCACAGTTGTTTTAATTTTATATTTTTCTAATCAAGAGTGATTTGGTGCATCTTTCATTGCTATAGTTTAATTTATTTTTTCTGAAAATTGCCTATCCATATTCCTTGACAATTTATTAATTATAAATGAATTGTATTCTTATAAATTTGATGTAGTTCTCCATATATTTGAGAAATCAAGTCTTTGTCAGAGAAAATTACCATAAATCCCAATCCCCAGGTTTGCGTTTTCCTTCTAATCTTAGTTGTATTGGTTTTGTTTGTGTTAAACCTCTTTAATTTAATGTTATTTGTGTGTTGTACCATTTGGTGGACATATGTTTGTATGAAAATTACTTCATTGTCTATGGTACCTTTTAGAAAAATGTAGTTAACTCATTATTTCTTTTAATTAGGTCTGTTTTAGTTTTTGCTTTATCTGTGATCATGATTGCTCCCTGCTTTTAAAATTTCAGTTAATGCATAATATATTCTGCTCAGGCCCTTTGCCTTAACTCTGCAAGTGCCCCTTTGCTATAAGTGTTTTTTTAATAAACAATATATTGTAGGATTCTGTTGTTGGTTTTTGTTTTTAATCCACTCTGATAACCCAATTCCATTTTATGGGTGAGGTTATCCCATCACATTCAAAGTTATGATTACTGTGTATTTCCCTCTGTCATAGTCCTCCCACCCACTCATTTATCCTTCTTTCCCTATTCTTTCACCCTGTCCCTCCTCAAGTGTTTTTCTTCAGAGCACCACCTTCCCCAATCCATCCTCCCTTCTGTCATCTTTCCTTTTCCTTACTCCCCCTCCCTCCTACTTCCATGTAGGGTAAGATATATTTTTATAATGAAGTGGGTAGTGTATGTGCATTATTCCCTCTCTAAGACAATTCTGATGAGAGTAAGATTCAAGATTTACCCACCAACCCCATCCAACTTACCCTTGTTTCAACAATCTGGTTAGCAGCTGCTGTGGGGGTGAAAGACCAACACAGACCCAACAAGAAGCATGCTACCAGCATGCTGCAAAAGCCCAGGCTCTTTTGATCTGCTTTAGTAAGGAAAGCAGCATTAAGGGGTTGACAACTTTACTTTAATTCAGCATACAAATACCATTCACCCAGTTCAGGGGAAAAAGCCAGCACCCTGAACTTTGGAGCAAATGCAAACAAAATACAAACATGGACAGACAGACCAAATACAATTCACATTTACCAACATCTGGGTTCAGCCTGGGAGCTCATAACAAGGGTTGGCCCAGAGTCACATTCGCCACCACAGCTGTGGGCAAGAGCTCCAAAAAAAAAAAAAAAAAAAGAAAGCCAACCCTTGGTTTTATTTCTTTTTCAGGGTCAAGGGTGAGTAACACATGTGACTCACCCACGTGACGTAAAATCGTCACAAAGAGGTGACTTAAACCCACGTGGTCTAAAAGCCTCTGATGTCCCAAACATGTCACTCAAACTAATGTGTAAACTAGGCCCTCCCCTGAGGCAAGGAGGTCACCAAGGACTCTCAATCTAATCAAGGAAACAAAGGCCAAACTCTTCAAGGACACTTGATTTAACTGAGTGCTGAGTCCATTTTGTTTACCAACACACCCCTCCATTATAAAAACCCTTTCACATTCATTTTATGTGAGATAATTCATACCATGAATTTAATTAATTATCTGAGCTTTATTTTAGAAGTCTCATTTCATCAGTGGGTGAAGCATGTATTTGAAAATGTATTGATCTTCTCAAGGCAAGACATGTCAAACATAAAGATATTAAGGATAAATTTATTAAGAGACTTACAACCCCCTAAAATCAAAAATGAAAGTATAGAATACTTTCAAAGTAAAAAAAAAACATCTATGTAGTACCAATTTTAATGTATATTTTAAGAACTGTGTAACAAATCATTATAGATTTTGAAAAATATCTTAAAACAAATCTGGTACCCATCAAGTAAAAGCATTCATGGAAAGTTGGATACTTCTACTAGAAAACAGAGTAAGAGAATGATAAATATTCTTAGAGCACATGAAAAATACGTACAAGGGGCAGCTAGGTGGCACAGTCAGTAGAGCACTGGCCCTGGAGTCAGGAGGACCTGAGTTCAAATTCAGCCTCAGACACATGTCACATGTACTAGCTGTGTGACCTTGGGCAAGTCACTTAATCCCAATTGCCCTGCCCCCCCCCAAAAAAAAAAAACCAAAAAACAAAACAAAACAAAAAAAAAGAAAAATACGTACAAACTTAGAGAAATATTTTTAGAATGTGCAGATATCACTTCACCACACAATAATAAATGGTCATAACAGCCACACACTATTGGATTTGTGAAATGTAACCACAAGAGATTCAACTTCATTAGGAGTGTAGGAAATTACTATGATCTAAAAAGGAATGTATAGGCTTTCCACAAATGACACAGACATGAACTCAACAGTTGACAAAGAATTGTCAAAAATTTAGTGTCTTTTCAATTTGTTTGAGGAAATAGGATTTATTGTAGCAATTCAGGACTAGAATATTGATAACATATATTAAAGAAGGGTTATTCTTGAAAAGCCCAGATAATTAATAATTATAGATTATGCAAGGAAATAATATTATTAATAATAATAGCTAGATTTTTATAATGTTATAAGGTTTTCAAGACACTTTATATATATGACCTCATTTAATCATCTGAAAGAATAGAAATAATGTATACTATCTTATCACTGCAGTCTAAAATATTAGCATCTATTAAAGAATTAGCAAGATATGTAATGTTGACTAGAGTTATATGTAAGAAGCTCTAAATCCTTCATGTACAGAGAGATAACAAATCCAAGTACCACACATACAACCTGACAGTATCCTTGGAAAGCCAAAGCAATTAACTTCTAGAACCAGATCACTGAAGAATGAACCAAAATGGTGCACTTTATAATCATCCGTAAAATTTTAAGAAGATTGTAAACAGATGTTGCCATGCCAAATGTTCATAGGTTCCAACTTATGTGGAATGAAAAACTTACAAAATACAAAAATAAGCAGAGTAAGTCAAAATTGAGAATCAGTTAAAATATAGCCCCTGTTGTCTTGTCTGCTACTGAAGTTGTATAATGTATATTTTCAATGAGCCTACAGAGGATGAGATAACAGTTTAATTGTTTAATTCAAGTATAAAACTCAGGTTTTTTTTAATCCACTTGTGCAAAAAAATGTAGAGTAACAGCAGTAGAATTAATTAGCTCAGATTTTTTTTGAATCCCACACAAAAAAGATGAGAAAACAACAGTAATAACTACTATTTATATTGTCCTTCGAGGTTTATAAAATGCTTTCTATGTAATAATTCATCTGATTCCAATAACAACCCTGTGATATAGATGTTATTATTATGGTCCTCATTTTTTTTAATAGAAGAAATTGAAACTTAAGTGATTAATTATCTTCTTCAGAATCACATAGCTTGTAAGTATATGAGATAAGATCTGAACTCAGGTCTTCTCTCCTCTATGTAAAGTACTGAATTAAATATATTTAAATATATTTGCATTTTAAATGAAAAAAAAATATATCTCGCTTGATCAGAAGAGAGAAACCAAGAAATATGAGAGAATCCAGAGGATAAAAGAGATACTTGTTAAACACAGGCATTAGAAAAATCAGAGCTCTCTATTAACTGCACAGCTATTTAATGAAAATAAAAAAGTATGAACCCATAGTGAACATCATATATAATGGTGACTATCCATCCACATTAGTAATCTACATAGAAGATGAAAAATAAACAGAAAGGGGGAATAAAAAGGAATAATATTTTTTATCTACATTATGTAACTTTTTTTAATCAAAGCCATTTAATAAATTTTATTAAGTTCATACTCTGCACAAGTTCTTGAAAGATCAATTTAAGTGCAAGAGGAATATCAAACTGATAGAATCTATATTTCGTTCAGTAAGAATCACAGTCTGTAGATATAAGTGTATTATAGTAATGCTTAACATCTACAATTTTGAAGTACAGATATATCTTTATAAAAATTAAAATATATATTAGTGACTTCCTAATGAAGCAATGGTCAAATCATATGAATAATTAATTTTTAAATAGGAAAGAAAATTGTTAATAATCACACAAAAAGCTTCTTTAATCACTACAAACTTATGATATCATTTAAATGGGAAAAATAGAAAAAAATAATTTTGTCAGGGTTGTATTGTTTTATGAAGGTGTGAGGAGTATTATATTATATTTTCACAGATTATTCCAATGTTTGTTTGGGTCTTTTTTTGGAGAGCAATATGGTCATTTATAAAAAGAGTCAGAAATTAAAGCAATTATATTGTTAGGGTATTTTCTTTAAGATGTTATAAATAGGATAAAGTTTTACAGTCTGCAGAAATTTGTTATAGTTATTTTAATTGTAAATAAAGAGAACACAAGTGGAAACAATTTATTTTTGCATTGATGAGAAAAACTAAAGAATATTAATAAATAATTTACAGCAATGTAATCGATGTTAGGGCTAAGTAAAGGAACATTAATATGATTTAAAAACCAAAGAATGACAGAAAGGACCATACAAATATAGCAGTAAGGCAAAATTCATGACCTTGGAGAGGACCATGGGTATGCCTGAATGGTTTGGAATCACTAAGTAAAAAGAATTCTCTAGGTAAAAGGCAGAAGAAGTATAACATCTATTTAGACTCCAGAGGATTAGATTCAAGGACTAATGTCCCCAATTTGATATTGTGGCAATAATATTCCAAAACCAATAAGCCCACCTCACTGTAATAACAAAGAAATTATAATAAAATACTATAGCAAGGAACCAAACCATACTTGTAACTTCCTCTGCTAGGGCCTTCTTATAAAAGATCACTCACAAATCCTAACTCTCCATGCTCATCACTCTCTTCTGCAGCTCTGCTGACTCTGAGATCCTTCATCTCCACAACTCTCTCTTGCTCAGCACTCTCTCCTCTGCACTCTCTATCAATGCTGGCTCTCTGTTTCTGAATCCCCCCACTCCCAGTTCTGCTGCTCCCTATCCAGGGATGTCTTTTTGTACAGTCCAAGCCCTCATCTGATTGACTAGAACTCAGCTCACATATCATTGGCTTGGGTCTTAGCAACTCCCCTTAGTGCCCTGAGGGCTTCATGCCCACACTGGCTTAGCCCCTATGGGGCTTCAGGCCTAATTATGAACAAAGATATAATCAGGCCTTCCCCCCTAGGCCCACTTGAGTCCTATTGAATGGGTGGGGAAGGTCTTTGACCAGATTGATACTACAACAAAATGTTGCAAAATGAGATTAGCTAAATCAGAACAGAGCGCACATAGGTTACAACTTTACATTTAAAGGGAATAGAGAGAAAAAAATGAAAAACTAAACCAATTATTGTAGAATCTTAAGGAAAATTGGAAGGGGATATAGAATAAACATATCTTTTGCTGTTATTTGTGAAGTTGTTTAATTTTACTTTGCCAAGAGATGTTAAAATATGTTAAAGATTTGTGTTTATTGCTTATTTAGATTCTCACTAATTTTACTGATAGTTAAATATATGTATGCATACATATATATATATTGATAATCTTTTAAGACATTATTTAACAAACACTGACTTCAGCATATTTTTATTTTTGTCATGCTATAATGGCAGTACCCTATAACAGAGAGTAGATCAGAAAACTTTAAATCTATTCAGAATGTGGCTAATGTAGAAATCATAAGAAACCACTTGAAATATCTATTTTGTTTCTTCTAATCAAAATAGTTTTTCATTACATCGACATGAATATTTTCCAAACTAGTACACATAAAAAAGTTATAGTAAAAATATACATATATGTGTGCGTTTGTGTGTGTGTGTGTGTATGTGTGTGTGTGTGTGTGCAAGAATTAAATAAAAATCTCATTCTGGGAAAATCAAAATAACCTTATTCTCTTCATGACACTTCTCCACAACTTTATTGACATAGAATTTTTTCTAATCCATGACAGTGATTTTGTATATAGTGAAGAAATGCATTAATTTGTCCCATTGTTACCATGCTGTTCATTGTATTTTGCCTTGATTTCTATCCTAGAACTGTTGATGAAGAATAAAAGGAAAATAAGGGAGGAAAAAATATTTCTAATTTGGTATATGTAGCATCATTTTCATTGGATTTCCATTGCTCTGTGGATGAGTCAATGTGTGGGAATGGCCAAATTTATATTTCACAGACTGAAGATGCTTGCGAATAACCACCTACACTTCAGAAAAACCTGGCAAGATTCATATGAACTGATGCTGAGTGATTTGAGCAGAACCAGGAAAACACTGTACAGAGTAAAAGCCACGTTGTGCAATGAGTGACTTTGATAGACTTATCTCTTCTCAACAATGCAAGGACCTAAAACAACTCAAAACTGATGAGAGAAAATGAGATCCACATCCAGAGAAAGAAATATGGAATCTGAAGGCAGATTGAAGTATACCATTTGCTCTCTTTTTTATTCTGTTTTGTTTTCTTTTCTTTTTTCTTTCTCATGGTTCCTCTCATTTTTTCTAATTCTTCTACACACCATGATTAATTTGAAAATATGATTAAGAATGTATATGTGTAATGTCAAGAAAAGTGGTACTTCAGGCAAAGTGGGACTTTCACTGTTTTTCCTTTTGGAGTGCTTCTCAGAAATAAGGGGGTGCCTTTGATTGGGTGTTGCTTTTGTTTCAATCAAGAGTGTTTGATGACCTGCTTAAGTCACAAGAATGCCTAAGTCATATGAGTTTGAGTCACATGATTGCGATGCCCTCTGACCCTGAAGAACTGTATATATACTCTGAGTTTAGCATTTTGCTGTGGGAGGCTCACTCATTGGAAGGGTGTTGGTGTCATTTGGCCAGAGGAAACTCTGGGTAGCCTAAGGAGCCCCCTGGCTTTGAAAATCCAGATGTTGGTGCTTCTCTCTCTGGTAACTATGTATGGACAGACAGTTAGAAGCCCTATCTGCTGATTTGTGTTATTTGCTCTGTTTAAGTGCTGGTGTTATTGGCCTTACACCCCCACAGCAGTTGCAAGAAAAGCAGTGTTGTCGTTGCAATATGTAGAGCATATATCAATTGCATGCCATCTTTGGAAGGGGAGAATGGAGGGGAGAATGAATAACTGAAGGATGCAGCAACTAGCCAGGTTAACTTCTATGGTAGAATTTTAAGGCAGAAGTCCTTAACCCAGGTACAGTGAAGTAAATATATATATATATATATATATATATATATATATATATAATCATTATATTTCAAGATAAACTGTGTCATTTGTGATCCTAAATGATTTGTTTTATGCATTTAGCAACATTATTGTGAGCATAGACTGATAGATTTCACCAGACTGCCAAAGGTATTGATAGCGCACACACACACACACACACACACACACTCACACACACACACACACAGGTTAATAACTTGGGCCTTAGGGCTTTAATAAATATAGCAACTATAAGCACATCCAAATAAGATCTGAAATAATTCTAAAACACTATATAAATGAAAAGTTACTTAATAATAGTAACAAAAATAATAATTATATATTATCACCCTTCTTATCAATAGAATTATCCATGTATTCTTACTAATAGAATCTTGATATAGGGTTGTGTAAATCAGAACATATTGGGCATCATATGGCTATGAGAAGTCTACCAGAAATATCCCCATGCTCCCCTAAGAAGCCAAGGGCCTGGAAATAAAAACATGTATATGACACTTCTTTGCTGCTTTACAGCTAGCTGCAAACATGGAAAATTGGGGGGAGGGAGGATGGGGGGAGAGAGAGAGAGAGAGAGAGAGAGAGAGAGAGAGAGGAGAACAGGAAAACAGCAAAAACTGAAAGCCATCTTAGAGAATCTGGAGTCAGTCAGAATGGTTTCCCCCTCAGTGTCTCTGTTACACTCTTCAAAATTCAAAATAGAGAATTAAATTCCATAAAAAAAAGAAAAGAAACCCCATTATATACTATTGCTATGTTTAACAATTACAATAAATTTGTTCACATAACTGTCCTCATAGATTTTAAATTAACTCAAAGGAAAATACTTGGTTCTTTTCACCAAAAATTCTGGTGGGGGAAAATCTAGTTTGAAGTTGTGTCAGTTGGATTTTGAATTCAAGGAAACATACAGTAAACAGATCAGAAAAAAAGGATCTTTTTGGTCCTATTGTTTCACCAGTGAGAAGAGCTAAGACATGCAGAGAGAAGACACTTAATTAGAAGAATATAGATGTAAGCCCCTCTTATGATTTCCTTCAGTTTTGTCCCAATTACATTAACACTCAAAGTGACTAGAGTAATAAGGCTAATAGATCAAAAGCAAATGGTTTATGTCAGGGACTGTAGTACACGAGGAAAGTGTAAGAAGAGTTAGCAATCATAGATCTGGGTTTAAGGTACTTGGATTCAAATTCATCTCTGTTGTTGTCTTCTTTCCATCATATCCACCTCTGTGACCCCATATATGTTCTTTTCTTAGAAAAAATACTAGAGTTGTTTGTCATTTGTTTCTTCTGCTCTTTTTCTGCAGATGAGGAACCGAGGCAAACAGAATCAAGTGACTTGCCTAGGGTCACAGAGCTCGTAGGAGTCTAAAGCCAGATTGAATTTATGAAGATAAGTCAACCTGATTCCAAGCCCAGTGCTCTATCCATGGCACCACCTAGCTGCCCCCTCTCAGTACCTATGTGATATGAATAAAATTTTAAATTCCCTGGGACAGTTTTCTCATACAGCAATCATGACATTGGACTAAATGATCTAGGATCCCTTCAGGGTCTAATCCTAGGGTGTATCACTAAAGAAAACAGCAATTCATAAGGACAGAAAATAATGAAAGCAGGGTTATATAAAATTGGCCAGGAACAATTTTTTTCTTGTAAAATATGGCATTTTTAGTGTAACTTTTCTTACGAAACCTAGTATTTCAATAATTTTATTTTCTTAGTAATCCTCTATGTTTTATTTTAGGCATATAAAAGCAGTACCCTAAGAAGCAGTTCATTGATTTGCCAGACTGACAAAGATAGCCATCACACGCACACGCGCACGCGCACACACACACACACACACACACTCTCATTCACACACACAATTAAGAATTCTGTGAGCAGAAACTTTTTGGATTCTTTCCTACTCTTAAAAACTATTTTTCTAGTTTAATAGTGTTCACGTTTAATTATCACAATAACTATCTGGTATGTAGGTACTTAAATTGTCATCATTTTTCTCTATTTTATGGATGAGGTAATTAACAGAGAATTTAAGAGTTATGCCCTAGGTCAAGCTCCAAAAAATAAATAAATAAAATATATTATGGTGCAAAGGTCATTGAAATTGGAATCAAGTGACCTGGGTTCAAATTCTGATTGTGAAAATTATTAGCCATATTATTTTGGAGGGATCTTAAAGATTGCCTAATTCAGTCTTCTTGCTATAATAATGAGAAGACTGGGGCACAGAGAAACTATTTCTTGTTTTAAAATATGGCATTTTTGAGGGAGGCGGAGCCAAGATGGTGCCTGGGAAGCAGGGACTTGTGTGAGTTCCTGGCCAGGTCCCTCCAAAAACCTATAAAAAATGACTGAACAAATTTTAGAACTGCAGAACCCACAAAATAGCAGAGGGAAGCAGGGATCCAGCCCAGGACAGCCTGGATTATCACTGGATGAGGTCTATCGTGCACAGAGCGGAGGGGAGCAGAGCCCAGCCTGGGCAGCGGCAGGACCAACTAGACCAGGAGCCGGGTGAAACAGGCCCTAGCTCCCTGAATCAGTGAGCTGTGGCAGTTACCAGACTTCTCAAGACACAAACACTAAAGACAACAAGGAAAGTTAGTAGGAAAAGCTGCGGGGGACAGAGTGAAAAGAATTAGCAGTTTGGCCACCACCCCTGGGGCAGTGGGGGGAGGTGCAGCTACAGAGCTACAGCTGCAGTTGCTTCCTGCCCCAGGCCCACCTGGGAGGAATTAAGTGGTGAATCAGAGCAGGAGTGCAGAGCCCGCTGAAGATCTAAGTCCAGTCCGGATTGGGGGTTCTTGCGGAAGCAGGAGTGTTGGTGTGGCAGAGCTAGCTCATCCCCCCAAGCTTGGAACTTAGTTCTCTTTGCTCTAGAAGCAGTCATACCCCACTGAAAAACTCAAGGGTCAAGTTAGTTGGCTCTGTATCAGGTCTGGGTTGGAGGTTCTTGAGGAAGGAGGAGTGCTGGTGTGGCAGAGCTGGCTGTACAGAAATAGCTCTGAAATAAAAGGCACATCCCCTCCAACTTAGAACAAAGTA